>NC_047091.1:28052357-37305884 GCF_902459505.1 Geotrypetes seraphini | reverse complement strand
CTAAAAAATAATCAGGTGAATTAGAAAAAATTCAGAAAAAAATTCATGGGACTTAGAAAAAATTCTGAAAAAAATTCAGCGGACTTAGAAAAAATTCTGAAAAAAATTTAGGGGTCTTAGAAAAAATTCTAAAAAAAATTCAGGGGACTTAGAAAAAATTCAGGGGTTTTAGAAAAAATTCTGAAAAAATAAGGGGACTTAGAAAAAATTCAGGGGTTTTAGAAAAAATTCTGAGAAATAATCAGGGGAATTAGAAAAAATTCAGAAAAAAATTCATGGGAATTAGAAAAAATTCTGAAAAAATTTCTTAATAAAATTTACGGATCTTAGAAAAAATTCTGAAAAAAATTCAGGGTACTTAGAAAAAATTCTGAAAAAAATAAGGGGACTTAGAAAAAATTCAGGGGTTTTAGAAAAAATTCTGAAAAATATTCATGGGGCTTAGAAAAAATTCAGAGGTTTTAGAAAAAATTCTGAAAAATATTCAGGGGACTTAGAAAAAATTCTGAACAAAATTCAGGGGACTTAGAAAAAATTCAGAAAAAATAAGGGAACTTAGAAAAAATTCAGGGGTTTTAGAAAAAATTCAGAAAAAATAAGGGGACTTAGAAAAAATTCAGGGGTTTTAGAAAAAATTCTGAAAAATATTCAGGGGGCTTAGAAAAAATTCTGAATAAAATTTAGGGATCTTAGAAAAAATTCAGAAAAAAATTCATGGGACTAAGAAAAAATTCTGAAAAAAATAAGGGAACTTAGAAAAAATTCAGGGGTTTTAGAAAAAATTCAGAAAAAATAAGGGGACTTAGAAAAAATTCAGGGGTTTTAGAAAAAATTCTGAAAAATATTCAGGGGGCTTAGAAAAAATTCTGAATAAAATTTAGGGATCTTAGAAAAAATTCAGAAAAAAATTCATGGGACTAAGAAAAAATTCTGAAAAAAATAAGGGAACTTAGAAAAAATTCAGGGGTTTTAGAAAAAAATTCTGAAAAAAATTCAGGTGACAGAAAAAATTCAGGGGTTTTAGAAAAAATTCTGAAAAAAATTCAGGTGACAGAAAAAATTCAGGGGTTTTAGAAAAAATTCTGAAAAATATTCAGGGGGCTTAGAAAAAATTCTGAAAAAAATTTAGGGGTCTTAGAAAAAATTCTGAAAAAAATTCAGTGGACTTGAAAAAATTCTGAAAAAAATTTAGGGGTCTTAGAAAAAATTCAGAAAAAATAAGGGAACTTAGAAAAAATTCAGGGGTTTTAGAAAAAATTCAGAAAAAATAAGGGGACTTAGTAAAAATTCAGGGGTTTTAGAAAAAATTCTAAAAAATAATCAGGTGAATTAGAAAAAATTCAGAAAAAAATTCATGGGACTTAGAAAAAATTCTGAAAAAAATTCAGCGGACTTAGAAAAAATTCTGAAAAAAATTTAGGGGTCTTAGAAAAAATTCTAAAAAAAATTCAGGGGACTTAGAAAAAATTCAGGGGTTTTAGAAAAAATTCTGAAAAAATAAGGGGACTTAGAAAAAATTCAGGGGTTTTAGAAAAAATTCTGAGAAATAATCAGGGGAATTAGAAAAAAATTCAGAAAAAAATTCATGGGAATTAGAAAAAATTCTGAAAAAAATTCTGTGGACTTAGAAAAAATTCTGAAAAAAATTTAGGGGTCTTAGAAAAAATTCTGAAAAAAATTCAGGAAGAAAAAATTCTGAATAAAATTTAGGGATCTTAGAAAAAATTCTGGAAAAAATTTAGGGGTCTTAGAAAAAATTCTGAACAAAATTCAGGGGACTTAGAAAAAATTCTGATAAAATTTCAGGTGACAGAAAAAATTCTGAAAAAATATAGGAGACTTAAAAACAATTTAGGGGTTTTAGAAAAAATTCTGAAAAAAATTCAGTGGACTTGAAAAAATTCTGAAAAAAATTTAGGGGTCTTAGAAAAAATTCAGAAAAAATAAGGGAACTTAGAAAAAATTCAGGGGTTTTAGAAAAAATTCAGAAAAAATAAGGGGATTTAGTAAAAATTCAGGGGTTTTAGAAAAAATTCTAAAAAATAATCAGGTGAATTAGAAAAAATTCAGAAAAAAATTCATGGGACTGAGAAAAAATTCAGAAAAAAATTCAGCGGACTTAGAAAAAATTCTGAAAAAAATTTAGGGGTCTTAGAAAAAATTCTAAAAAAAATTCAGGGGACTTAGAAAAAATTCAGGGGTTTTAGAAAAAATTCTGAAAAAATAAGGGGACTTAGAAAAAATTCAGGGGTTTTAGAAAAAATTCTGAGAAATAATCAGGGGAATTAGAAAAAATTCAGAAAAAAATTCATGGGAATTAGAAAAAATTCTGAAAAAAATCTAGGGGTCTTAGAAAAAATTCTGAAAAAAATTCAGGAAGAAAAAATTCTGAATAAAATTTAGGGATCTTAGAAAAAATTCTGAAAAAAATTCAGGGTACTTAGAAAAAATTCTGAAAAAAATAAGGGGACTTAGAAAAAATTCAGGGGTTTTAGAAAAAATTCTGAAAAATATTCAGGGGGCTTAGAAAAAATTCTGAATAAAATTTAGGGATCTTAGAAAAAATTCAGAAAAAAATTCAGGGGACTTAGAAAAAATTCTGAAAAAAATTCAGCGGACTTAGAAAAAATTCTGAAAAAAATTTAGGGGTCATAGAAAAAATTCTAAAAAAAATTCAGGGGACTTAGAAAAAATTCAGGGGTTTTAGAAAAAATTCTGAAAAAATAAGGGGACTTAGAAAAAATTCAGGGGTTTTAGAAAAAATTCTGAGAAATAATCAGGGGAATTAGAAAAAAATTCAGAAAAAAATTCATGGGACTTAGAAAAAATTCTGTAAAAAATTCTGTGGACTTAGAAAAAATTCTGAAAAAAATTCAGGAAGAAAAAATTTCTTAATAAAATTTAGGGATCTTAGAAAAAATTCTGAAAAAAATTCAGGGTACTTAGAAAAAATTCTGAAAAAAATAAGGGGACTTAGAAAAAATTCAGGGGTTTTAGAAAAAATTCTGAAAAATATTCATGGGGCTTAGAAAAAATTCTGAAAAAAATTCAGGAGACAGAAAAAATTCTGAAAAAAATTCAGGTGAAAGAAAAAATTCAGGGGTTTTAGAAAAAATTCTGAAAAAATAAGGGAACTTAGAAAAAATTCAGAGGTTTTAGAAAAAATTCTGAAAAATATTCAGGGGGCTTAGAAAAAATTCTGAATAAAATTTAGGGATCTTAGAAAAAATTCTGAACAAAATTCAGGGGACTTAGAAAAAATTCAGGGGTTTTAGAAAAAATTCTGAAAAAAATAAGGGAACTTAGAAAAAATTCAGGGGTTTTAGAAAAAATTCTGAAAAATATTCAGGGGGCTTAGAAAAATTTCTGAAAAAAATTTAGGGGTCTTAGAAAAAATTCTGAACAAAATTCAGGAGACTAAGAAAAAATTCTGAATAAAATTTAGGGATCTTAGAAAAAATTCTGAAAAAAATTCAGGGGACTTAGAAAAAATTCTGAAAAAATTTCAGGTGACAGAAAAAATTCTGAAAAAATATAGGAGACTTAAAAAAAATTTAGGGGTTTTAGAAAAAATTCTGAAAAAAATTCAGGGGGCTTAGAAAAAATTCTGAATAAAATTTAGGGATCTTAGAAAAAATTCTGAAATAAATTCAGGGGACTTAGAAAAAATTCTGAACAAAATTCAGGGGACTTAGAAAAAATTCAGGGGTTTTAGAAAAAATTCTGAAAAAAATTCAGGGGACTTAGAAAAAATTCTGAACAAAATTCAGGTGTAAGAAAAAATTCAGGGGTTTTAGAAAAAATTCTGAAAAAAATAAGGGAACTTAGAAAAAATTCAGGGGTTTTAGAAAAATTTCTGAAAAAAATTTAGGGGTCTTAGAAAAAATTCTGAACAAAATTCAGGAGACTAAGAAAAAATTCTGAATAAAATTTAGGGATCTTAGAAAAAATTCTGAAAAAAATTCAGGGGACTTAGAAAAAATTCTGAAAAAATTTCAGGTGACAGAAAAAATTCTGAAAAAATATAGGAGACTTAAAAAAAATTTAGGGGTTTTAGAAAAAATTCAAGGGTTTTAGAAAAAATTCTGAAAAAATAAGGGAACTTAGAAAAAATTCAGGGGTTTTAGAAAAAATTCAGAAAAAATAAGGGGACTTAGAAAAAATTCAGGGGTTTTAGAAAAAATTCTAAAAAATAATCAGGGGAATTAGAAAAAATTCAGAAAAAAATTCATGGGACTTAGAAAAAATTCTGAAAAAAATTCTGTGGACTTAGAAAAAATTCTGAAAAAAATTTAGGGGTCTTAGAAAAAATTCTGAATAAAATTTAGGGATCTTAGAAAAAATTCTGAAAAAAATTCAGGGTACTTAGAAAAAATTCTGAAAAAAATAAGGGGACTTAGATAAAAATTCAGGGGTATTAGAAAAAATTCTGAAAAATATTCAGGGAGCTTAGAAAAAATTCTGAAAAAAATTCAGGAGACTTAGAAAAAATTCTGAAAAAAATTCAGGTGACAGAAAAAATTCAGGGGTTTTAGAAAAAATTCTGAAAAAAATAAGGGAACTTAGAAAAAATTCAGGGGTTTTAGAAAAAATTCTGAAAAATATTCAGGGGGCTTAGAAAAAATTCTGAATAAAATTTAGGGATCTTAGAAAAAATTCTGGAAAAAATTTAGGGGTCTTAGAAAAAATTCTGAACAAAATTCAGGAGATTTAGAAAAAATTCTGAATAAAATTTAGGGATCTTAGAAAAAATTCTGAAAAAAATTCAGGGGACTTAGAAAAAATTCTGATAAAATTTCAGGTGACAGAAAAAATTCTGAAAAAATATAGGAGACTTAAAAAAAATTTAGGGGTTTTAGAAAAAATTCTGAAAAAAATTCAGTGGACTTGAAAAAATTCTGAAAAAAATTTAGGGGTCTTAGAAAAAATTCAGAAAAAATAAGGGAACTTAGAAAAAATTCAGGGGTTTTAGAAAAAATTCAGAAAAAATAAGGGGATTTAGTAAAAATTCAGGGGTTTTAGAAAAAATTCTAAAAAATAATCAGGTGAATTAGAAAAAATTCAGCGGACTTAGAAAAAATTCTGAAAAAAATTTAGGGGTCTTAGAAAAAATTCTAAAAAAAATTCAGGGGACTTAGAAAAAATTCAGGGGTTTTAGAAAAAATTCTGAAAAAATAAGGGGACTTAGAAAAAATTCAGGGGTTTTAGAAAAAATTCTGAGAAATAATCAGGGGAATTAGAAAAAATTCAGAAAAAAATTCATGGGAATTAGAAAAAATTCTGAAAAAAATTCTGTGGACTTAGAAAAAATTCTGAAAAAAATCTAGGGGTCTTAGAAAAAATTCTGAAAAAAATTCAGGAAGAAAAAATTCTGAATAAAATTTAGGGATCTTAGAAAAAATTCTGAAAAAAATTCAGGGTACTTAGAAAAAATTCTGAAAAAAATAAGGGGACTTAGAAAAAATTCAGGGGTTTTAGAAAAAATTCTGAAAAATATTCAGGGGGCTTAGAAAAAATTCTGAATAAAATTTAGGGATCTTAGAAAAAATTCAGAAAAAAATTCAGGGGACTTAGAAAAAATTCTGAAAAAAATTCAGCGGACTTAGAAAAAATTCTGAAAAAAATTTAGGGGTCATAGAAAAAATTCTAAAAAAAATTCAGGGGACTTAGAAAAAATTCAGGGGTTTTAGAAAAAATTCTGAAAAAATAAGGGGACTTAGAAAAAATTCAGGGGTTTTAGAAAAAATTCTGAGAAATAATCAGGGGAATTAGAAAAAAATTCAGAAAAAAATTCATGGGACTTAGAAAAAATTCTGTAAAAAATTCTGTGGACTTAGAAAAAATTCTGAAAAAAATTTAGGGGTCTTAGAAAAAATTCTGAAAAAAATTCAGGAAGAAAAAATTTCTTAATAAAATTTAGGGATCTTAGAAAAAATTCTGAAAAAAATTCAGGGTACTTAGAAAAAATTCTGAAAAAAATAAGGGGACTTAGAAAAAATTCAGGGGTTTTAGAAAAAATTCTGAAAAATATTCATGGGGCTTAGAAAAAATTCTGAAAAAAATTCAGGAGACAGAAAAAATTCTGAAAAAAATTCAGGTGAAAGAAAAAATTCAGGGGTTTTAGAAAAAATTCTGAAAAAATAAGGGAACTTAGAAAAAATTCAGAGGTTTTAGAAAAAATTCTGAAAAATATTCAGGGGGCTTAGAAAAAATTCTGAATAAAATTTAGGGATCTTAGAAAAAATTCTGAAATAAATTCAGGGGACTTAGAAAAAATTCTGAACAAAATTCAGGGGACTTAGAAAAAATTCAGGGGTTTTAGAAAAAATTCTGAAAAAAATAAGGGAACTTAGAAAAAATTCAGGGGTTTTAGAAAAAATTCTGAAAAATATTCAGGGGGCTTAGAAAAATTTCTGAAAAAAATTTAGGGGTCTTAGAAAAAATTCTGAACAAAATTCAGGAGACTAAGAAAAAATTCTGAATAAAATTTAGGGATCTTAGAAAAAATTCTGAAAAAAATTCAGGGGACTTAGAAAAAATTCTGAAAAAATTTCAGGTGACAGAAAAAATTCTGAAAAAATATAGGAGACTTAAAAAAAATTTAGGGGTTTTAGAAAAAATTCTGAAAAAAATTCAGGGGGCTTAGAAAAAATTCTGAATAAAATTTAGGGATCTTAGAAAAAATTCTGAAATAAATTCAGGGGACTTAGAAAAAATTCTGAACAAAATTCAGGGGACTTAGAAAAAATTCAGGGGTTTTAGAAAAAATTCTGAAAAAAATTCAGGGGACTTAGAAAAAATTCTGAACAAAATTCAGGTGAAAGAAAAAATTCAGGGGTTTTAGAAAAAATTCTGAAAAAAATAAGGGAACTTAGAAAAAATTCAGGGGTTTTAGAAAAAATTCTGAAAAATATTCAGGGGGCTTAGAAAAATTTCTGAAAAAAATTTAGGGGTCTTAGAAAAAATTCTGAACAAAATTCAGGAGACTAAGAAAAAATTCTGAATAAAATTTAGGGATCTTAGAAAAAATTCTGAAAAAAATTCAGGGGACTTAGAAAAAATTCTGAAAAAATTTCAGGTGACAGAAAAAATTCTGAAAAAATATAGGAGACTTAAAAAAAATTTAGGGGTTTTAGAAAAAATTCTGAAAAAAATTCAGTGGACTTGAAAAAATTCTGAAAAAAATTTAGGGGTCTTAGAAAAAATTCTGAAAAAAATTCAGGGTACTTAGAAAAAATTCAGGGGTTTTAGAAAAAATTCTGAAAAAAATAAGGGGACTTAGAAAAAATTCTGGGGTTTTAGAAAAAATTCTGAAAAATATTCAGGGGGCTTAGAAAAAATTCTGATAAAATTTCAGGTGACAGAAAAAATTCTGAAAAAATATAGGAGACTTAAAAAAAATTTAGGGGTTTTAGAAAAAATTCTGAAAAAAATTCAGTGGACTTGAAAAAATTCTGAAAAAAATTTAGGGGTCTTAGAAAAAATTCAGAAAAAATAAGGGAACTTAGAAAAAATTCAGGGGTTTTAGAAAAAATTCAGAAAAAATAAGGGGATTTAGTAAAAATTCAGGGGTTTTAGAAAAAATTCTAAAAAATAATCAGGTGAATTAGAAAAAATTCAGAAAAAAATTCATGGGACTTAGAAAAAATTCAGAAAAAAATTCAGCGGACTTAGAAAAAATTCTGAAAAAAATTTAGGGGTCTTAGAAAAAATTCTAAAAAAAATTCAGGGGACTTAGAAAAAATTCAGGGGTTTTAGAAAAAATTCTGAAAAAATAAGGGGACTTAGAAAAAATTCAGGGGTTTTAGAAAAAATTCTGAGAAATAATCAGGGGAATTAGAAAAAATTCAGAAAAAAATTCATGGGAATTAGAAAAAATTCTGAAAAAATTCTGTGGACTTAGAAAAAATTCTGAAAAAAATCTAGGGGTCTTAGAAAAAATTCTGAAAAAAATTCAGGAAGAAAAAATTCTGAATAAAATTTAGGGATCTTAGAAAAAATTCTGAAAAAAATTCAGGGTACTTAGAAAAAATTCTGAAAAAAATAAGGGGACTTAGAAAAAATTCAGGGGTTTTAGAAAAAATTCTGAAAAATATTCAGGGGGCTTAGAAAAAATTCTGAATAAAATTTAGGGATCTTAGAAAAAATTCTGAAAAAAATTCAGGGGACTTAGAAAAAATTCTGAAAAAAATTCAGCGGACTTAGAAAAAATTCTGAAAAAAATTTAGGGGTTATAGAAAAAATTCTAAAAAAAATTCAGGGGACTTAGAAAAAATTCAGGGGTTTTAGAAAAAATTCTGAAAAAATAAGGGGACTTAGAAAAAATTCAGGGGTTTTAGAAAAAATTCTGAGAAATAATCAGGGGAATTAGAAAAAAATTCAGAAAAAAATTCATGGGACTTAGAAAAAATTCTGTAAAAAATTCTGTGGACTTAGAAAAAATTCTGAAAAAAATTTAGGGGTCTTAGAAAAAATTCTGAAAAAAATTCAGGAAGAAAAAATTTCTTAATAAAATTTAGGGATCTTAGAAAAAATTCTGAAAAAAATTCAGGGTACTTAGAAAAAATTCTGAAAAAAATAAGGGGACTTAGAAAAAATTCAGGGGTTTTAGAAAAAATTCTGAAAAATATTCAGGGGGCTTAAAAAAAATTCTGAATAAAATTTAGGGATCTTAGAAAAATTCAGAAAAAAATTCAGGGGACTTAGAAAAAATTCTGAAAAAAATTCAGCGGACTTAGAAAAAATTCTGAAAAAAATTTAGGGGTCATAGAAAAAATTCTAAAAAAAATTCAGGGGACTTAGAAAAAATTCAGGGGTTTTAGAAAAAATTCTGAAAAAATAAGGGGACTTAGAAAAAATTCAGGGGTTTTAGAAAAAATTCTGAGAAATAATCAGGGGAATTAGAAAAAAATTCAGAAAAAAATTCATGGGACTTAGAAAAAATTCTGTAAAAAATTCTGTGGACTTAGAAAAATTTCTGAAAAAAATTTAGGGGTCTTAGAAAAAATTCTGAACAAAATTCAGGAGACTAAGAAAAAATTCTGAATAAAATTTAGGGATCTTAGAAAAAATTCTGAAAAAAATTCAGGGGACTTAGAAAAAATTCTGAAAAAATTTCAGGTGACAGAAAAAATTCTGAAAAAATATAGGAGACTTAAAAAAAATTTAGGGGTTTTAGAAAAAATTCTGAAAAAAATTCAGGGGGCTTAGAAAAAATTCTGAATAAAATTTAGGGATCTTAGAAAAAATTCTGAAATAAATTCAGGGGACTTAGAAAAAATTCTGAACAAAATTCAGGGGACTTAGAAAAAATTCAGGGGTTTTAGAAAAAATTCTGAAAAAAATTCAGGGGACTTAGAAAAAATTCTGAACAAAATTCAGGTGAAAGAAAAAAATTCAGGGGTTTTAGAAAAAATTCTGAAAAAAATAAGGGAACTTAGAAAAAATTCAGGGGTTTTAGAAAAATTTCTGAAAAAAATTTAGGGGTCTTAGAAAAAATTCTGAACAAAATTCAGGAGACTAAGAAAAAATTCTGAATAAAATTTAGGGATCTTAGAAAAAATTCTGAAAAAAATTCAGGGGACTTAGAAAAAATTCTGAAAAAATTTCAGGTGACAGAAAAAATTCTGAAAAAATATAGGAGACTTAAAAAAAATTTAGGGGTTTTAGAAAAAATTCTGAAAAATATTCAGGGGGCTTAGAAAAAATTCTGAATAAAATTTAGGGATCTTAGAAAAAATTCTGAATAAAATTTAGGGATCTTAGAAAAAATTCTGGAAAAAATTTAGGGGTCTTAGAAAAAATTCTGAACAAAATTCAGGAGATTTAGAAAAAATTCTGAATAAAATTTAGGGATCTTAGAAAAAATTCTGAAAAAAATTCAGGGTACTTAGAAAAAATTCTGAAAAAAATAAGGGGACTTAGATAAAAATTCAGGGGTATTAGAAAAAATTCTGAAAAATATTCAGGGAGCTTAGAAAAAATTCTGAAAAAAATTCAGGAGACTTAGAAAAAATTCTGAAAAAAATTCAGGTGACAGAAAAAATTCAGGGGTTTTAGAAAAAATTCTGAAAAAAATAAGGGAACTTAGAAAAAATTCAGGGGTTTTAGAAAAAATTCTGAAAAATATTCAGGGGGCTTAGAAAAAATTCTGAATAAAATTTAGGGATCTTAGAAAAAATTCTGAATAAAATTTAGGGATCTTAGAAAAAATTCTGGAAAAAATTTAGGGGTCTTAGAAAAAATTCTGAACAAAATTCAGGAGATTTAGAAAAAATTCTGAATAAAATTTAGGGATCTTAGAAAAAATTCTGAAAAAAATTCAGGGGACTTAGAAAAAATTCTGATAAAATTTTAGGTGACAGAAAAAATTCTGAAAAAATATAGGAGACTTAAAAAAAATTTAGGGGTTTTAGAAAAAATTCTGAAAAAAATTCAGTGGACTTGAAAAAATTCTGAAAAAAATTTAGTGGTCTTAGAAAAAATTCAGAAAAAATAAGGAAACTTAGAAAAAATTCAGGGGTTTTAGAAAAAATTCAGAAAAAATAAGGGGATTTAGTAAAAATTCAGGGGTTTTAGAAAAAATTCTAAAAAATAATCAGGTGAATTAGAAAAAATTCAGCGGACTTAGAAAAAATTCTGAAAAAAATTTAGGGGTCTTAGAAAAAATTCTAAAAAAAATTCAGGGGACTTAGAAAAAATTCAGGGGTTTTAGAAAAAATTCTGAAAAAATAAGGGGACTTAGAAAAAATTCAGGGGTTTTAGAAAAAATTCTGAGAAATAATCAGGGGAATTAGAAAAAATTCAGAAAAAAATTCATGGGAATTAGAAAAAATTCTGAAAAAAATTCTGTGGACTTAGAAAAAATTCTGAAAAAAATCTAGGGGTCTTAGAAAAAATTCTGAAAAAAATTCAGGAAGAAAAAATTCTGAATAAAATTTAGGGATCTTAGAAAAAATTCTGAAAAAAATTCAGGGTACTTAGAAAAAATTCTGAAAAAAATAAGGGGACTTAGAAAAAATTCAGGGGTTTTAGAAAAAATTCTGAAAAATATTCAGGGGGCTTAGAAAAAATTCTGAATAAAATTTAGGGATCTTAGAAAAAATTCAGAAAAAAATTCAGGGGACTTAGAAAAAATTCTGAAAAAAATTCAGCGGACTTAGAAAAAATTCTGAAAAAAATTTAGGGGTCATAGAAAAAATTCTAAAAAAAATTCAGGGGACTTATAAAAAATTCAGGGGTTTTAGAAAAAATTCTGAAAAAATAAGGGGAGTTAGAAAAAATTCAGGGGTTTTAGAAAAAATTCTGAGAAATAATCAGGGGAATTAGAAAAAAATTCAGAAAAAAATTCATGGGACATAGAAAAAATTCTGTAAAAAATTCTGTGGACTTAGAAAAAATTCTGAAAAAAATTTAGGGGTCTTAGAAAAAATTCTGAAAAAAATTCAGGAAGAAAAAATTTCTTAATAAAATTTAGGGATCTTAGAAAAAATTCTGAAAAAAATTCAGGGTACTTAGAAAAAATTCTGAAAAAAATAAGGGGACTTAGAAAAAATTCAGGGGTTTTAGAAAAAATTCTGAAAAATATTCATGGGGCTTAGAAAAAATTCTGAAAAAAATTCAGGAGACAGAAAAAATTCTGAAAAAAATTCAGGTGAAAGAAAAAATTCAGGGGTTTTAGAAAAAATTCTGAAAAAATAAGGGAACTTAGAAAAAATTCAGAGGTTTTAGAAAAAATTCTGAAAAATATTCAGGGGGCTTAGAAAAAATTCTGAATAAAATTTAGGGATCTTAGAAAAAATTCTGAAATAAATTCAGGGGACTTAGAAAAAATTCTGAACAAAATTCAGGGGACTTAGAAAAAATTCAGGGGTTTTAGAAAAAATTCTGAAAAAAATAAGGGAACTTAGAAAAAATTCAGGGGTTTTAGAAAAAATTCTGAAAAATATTCAGGGGGCTTAGAAAAATTTCTGAAAAAAATTTAGGGGTCTTAGAAAAAATTCTGAACAAAATTCAGGAGACTAAGAAAAAATTCTGAATAAAATTTAGGGATCTTAGAAAAAATTCTGAAAAAAATTCAGGGGACTTAGAAAAAATTCTGAAAAAATTTCAGGTGACAGAAAAAATTCTGAAAAAATATAGGAGACTTAAAAAAAATTTAGGGGTTTTAGAAAAAATTCTGAAAAAAATTCAGGGGGCTTAGAAAAAATTCTGAATAAAATTTAGGGATCTTAGAAAAAATTCTGAAATAAATTCAGGGGACTTAGAAAAAATTCTGAACAAAATTCAGGGGACTTAGAAAAAATTCAGGGGTTTTAGAAAAAATTCTGAAAAAAATTCAGGGGACTTAGAAAAAATTCTGAACAAAATTCAGGTGAAAGAAAAAATTCAGGGGTTTTAGAAAAAATTCTGAAAAAAATAAGGGAACTTAGAAAAAATTCAGGGGTTTTAGAAAAAATTCTGAAAAATATTCAGGAGACTAAGAAAAAATTCTGAATAAAATTTAGGGATCTTAGAAAAAATTCTGAAAAAAATTCAGGGGACTTAGAAAAAATTCTGAAAAAATTTCAGGTGACAGAAAAAATTCTGAAAAAATATAGGAGACTTAAAAAAAATTTAGGGGTTTTAGAAAAAATTCTGAAAAAAATTCAGTGGACTTGAAAAAATTCTGAAAAAAATTTAGGGGTCTTAGAAAAAATTCTGAAAAAAATTCAGGGTACTTAGAAAAAATTCAGGGGTTTTAGAAAAAATTCTGAAAAAAATAAGGGGACTTAGAAAAAATTCTGGGGTTTTAGAAAAAATTCTGAAAAATATTCAGGGGGCTTAGAAAAAATTCTGAAAAAAATTCAGTGGACTTGAAAAAATTCTGAAAAAAATTCAAGGGTTTTAGAAAAAATTCTGAAAAAATAAGGGAACTTAGAAAAAATTCAGGGGTTTTAGAAAAAATTCAGAAAAAATAAGGGGACTTAGAAAAAATTCAGGGGTTTTAGAAAAAATTCTAAAAAATAATCAGGGGAATTAGAAAAAATTCAGAAAAAAATTCATGGGACTTAGAAAAAATTCTGAAAAAAATTCTGTGGACTTAGAAAAAATTCTGAAAAAAATTTAGGGGTCTTAGAAAAAATTCTGAAAAAAATTCAGGAAGAAAAAATTCTGAATAAAATTTAGGGATCTTAGAAAAAATTCTGAAAAAAATTCAGGGTACTTAGAAAAAATTCTGAAAAAAATAAGGGGACTTAGATAAAAATTCAGGGGTATTAGAAAAAATTCTGAAAAATATTCAGGGAGCTTAGAAAAAATTCTGAAAAAAATTCATTAGACTTAGAAAAAATTCTGAAAAAAATTCAGGTGACAGAAAAAATTCAGGGGTTTTAGAAAAAATTCTGAAAAAAATAAGGGAACTTAGAAAAAATTCAGGGGTTTTAGAAAAAATTCTGAAAAATATTCAGGGGGCTTAGAAAAAATTCTGAATAAAATTTAGGGATCTTAGGAAAAATTCTGATAAAAATTCAGGGGACTTAGAAAAAATTCAGGGGTTTTAGAAAAAATTCTGAAAAAAATTCAGGGGACTTAGAAAAAATTCAGGGGTTTTAGAAAAAATTCTGAAAAAAATAAGGGGACTTAGAAAAAATTCAGGGGTTTTAGAAAAAATTCTGAAAAAAATAAGGGGACTTAGAAAAAATTCAGAAAAAAAATTTAAGGGTCTTAGAAAAAATTCAGGGGACTTAGAAAAAATTCTGAAAAAATTTCAGGCGACAGAAAAAATTCTGAAAAAATATAGGAGACTTAGAAAAAATTCAGGGGTTTTAGAAAAAATTCTGAAAAAAATTCAGGGGACTTAGAAAAAATTCTGAACAAAATTCAGGGGACTTAGAAAAAATTCAGGGGTTTTAGAAAAAATTCTGAAAAAAATAAGGGGACTTAGAAAAAATTCTGAAAAAAAATGTAAGGGTCTTAGAAAAAATTCAGGGGACTTAGAAAAATTCTGAAAAAAAATTAAGGTGACAGAAAAAATTCTGAAAAAATATATGAGACTTACATATTCTGTAGGTCAATGCTAAGGATAACAAAGTTTCCTTCCTTGGACCAGAAGGAGATACTGACAAACCACTGGAAGAGATCCCCAAACAACTACCCAGGAACAACACCCAATGACCCACTCAGTGTGTGAACCAGTTGAGTGGAGTGGACTAACTGGGGGGTCGAAATGGGCCCGGAGTTTGCTCAGCAGAATTTCCCAGACCACCTCTTCCTCTCAACACATTGACACGCTGCCACCACCACCACTAGGAACACCTCACTGGGTAGGCCAGCTATGCTATAAACTTTATAAAACACATTATTATATTTTCTTATAAAGCACATATTTCAACTGAACTCTCTGACTTCCTCAGCCTTTCCATTCACAAAAATAGAAGGAAGGAAAGTTCCCATTTCCTGCTGTCTCATGTCTCCAGCCTATACAATATTTTTTTTCTGCAGACCCTTCAAAAGTCTGACCAAATCCTCGTTTCACTTGCATTATAAAGTACTGAGGATGCCATCTCTCCCCAATCCCAGGTCCTAAAGTCTAAGACAGTAGCGCAAACTAATGCTGCCAGATTCAGGAAAAAAAATTTCGATTCGATTCAGCCTATTGAATTGGTTTTTCAATTCGATTTTCCTGCCCAGTTGGGTGATTTTTTTCAAAACTCCTGGTGGGTTTTATAGCTTTTTCACCCCCTTTGGCTTCTCCTAACCACACTGGCGCTGTGGTGTAAATAAAATAAAGAAACAAAAAGGACTTTTCCTCTCTTTGTTAAATCCTAGCTCACGTTTGCAGTCCAACACCAGCTCTGGCAGGATACACATTTCAAATCTGACATATTATAATCACAAAACAGAAAATAAAATTAATTTTTCTACCTTTTGTTGTCTGGTTATATTTCAAATCTTGTTGGTCCAAGGCTCTGGTTTTCTTCTGATAACTTGCTTGCCAGGGTCTCCTTCTTTCTTCTTTCTGCATGCTAACAATCCATCTGCCAACTCTGTCCTCCCTTTCCATTTCCCTTCCCTCCCCAGGAAGGCTGGTATCTTTCCTTTTTTTCATCTCCCTCCACAGATCCACCTTTTCTTAACTACCCTTTCATCCAACATCTCTCCCTCCTTCCCCACCACCCCAGAGTCCACCATCTCTCCCTTTCTTTTCCCAATTACCCTCCTATCCAGTATCTCTATCCCTCCTCCACACCATCCCTTGTGTCCAATTTCTCTCCCTTTCTGTTCCTTCCCTCCCTAAATCCCATGGTCCATCATCTCTCTCCCTCTCCTCTATTTTCAGACCCATTATTTCTTCCCCCCCCAAAGTTTGACATATGCACGTCTCTTTGAACACCCCCTTCCCTCCGTGTACTTCTAAACCAGGGTCCCCCCCAAAGGCCTGTCCCCCCTTGAAGGCCTGCACCCCCCTTGAAGGCCTGTCCCACCCCCTTGTAGGCCTGTCCCCCTTTGAAGGCCTGTCCCCCCTTGTAGGCCTGTCCTCCCCTTGAAGGCCTGCCTGCCTGTCCCCCCTTGTAGGCCTGTCCCCCCCTTGAAGGCCTGCCTGCCTGTCCCCTCCCTTGAAGGCCTGCACCCCCTTGAAGGTCTGCACCCCCCCTGAAGGCCTGCACCCCCCGAAGGCCTGTCCCCCCTTGAAGGCCTGCACCCCCTTGAAGGTCTGCACCCACCCGAAGGCCTGCCCCCCCTTGAAGGCCTGTCCCCCCCCCTTGAAGGCCTGTCCCACCCCCTTGTAAGCCTGTTCCCCTTTTGTAGGCCTGTCCCCCCCTTAAAGGCCTGCCTGTCCCCCCCCTTGAAGGCCTGTCCCCCCCTTGAAGGTCTTCACCCCCCGAAGGCCTGCACACCCCCAAAGGCCTGCACCCTCCGAAGGCCTGTCCCCCCCTTGAAGGCCTGTCCCACCCCCTTGTAGGCCTGCCCCCCCTTGAAGGCCTGCCTGCCCCTCCTTGAAGGCCTGTCCTTCCCCTTGAAGGCCTGCACCCCTTGTTCTGCACACACCCCCGATGGCCTGTCCCCCCCTTGAAGGCCTGCCTGTCCCCCTCCCCTTGAAGGCCTGTCCCCCCCTTGAAGGCCTGCCTGTCTGCCTGTCACCCCCTTGAAAGCCTGCCTGATGTCAGAGGAGGGGCGGGACTGCGGCGCAGGAAGCAGCGCCCAAGCAGCGCAGGGATCGCTGACGTCGCGATCCTGCTGCGGCTGCTTCACAGGTGGTGCAGGAAGGTCAGTGGGACGAGCGGTCCTTCGGGGGTGGGGAGGGGACTGAACGGCAAGGCCAGGAGCACCCCCTCAGGGCTGGCACCCGGGGCGGACCGCCCCTCCCGCCCCCCCTTGGTACGCCACTGGCTACAACTATTAGCTTCCTCTTTTCTGGAAGTAACCTGATTTTCCTGGATTATGTCCATCATCCCAAACTAGAACCCTTTTCTTCTGTTTGTCAGTTTCTGAGGACCTCAATTTCTTCTGTTGCTTTTGTTGATCATTAGGCCTGTTAATGCTAAAGGCAGCAGCATTAAGTCATTCAGAGTGGAGAACTCGCGGCAAGTGAGGTGTCACTACTGCGAGTTGTAGCAGGTGTAGTGCTTAATAAAAGGAGGGAAACAAGACAAGCGGGAGAGGGGGAACATTTAGTAGGGGAATATGACTGTGCCACTCTAAAGTGAGGGCTCCTACTCCTCGATGGCTGAGAGATCCCTCTTGGATGGAGGGGCAAGCAGAGGTGGACCATCACTTGAATGGCAATCGGGGGGACAGCCAACGGGGTCTGGGACACTTAGATGGTGGCTCGGGCCACGTGGGAGTAGAGCATTCATTAGAATGGCGGTGCCCATTCATCTGCAGTGAATGGACCCTAGCTTGGCCCCCGCTTGGTATAATGAGGTGCCTCTACCCCAGAGGGTTGTTAGAAAGTTTAGGATAAGTTATTATTTGGCAGGATATTGGTAGTTGAACATTGTAATTATTGAATATGGTTGTTATGATTTGGATTGTGTTGGATTGTGCTATGGCCAAAATAAAACTTCTTTAGTGGACTCTGACAGGGAAGGGGGCGGGAAGAAGGGTAGATATCAGGGACCATAGTGACACCTCACCATCCTTGTGTCTGAAACTCCTTGACACAGATTTATTCCTGTATATAATACTGCTGAATTACATAAAAATGGATTCACAGCAAATTTTTGTTGCAAAACTAACTCCTCCAGACAGCTTTGTTCCTGTGTAGAACACTGCTAAGTTACATAAAAATGGATTCAGATCAAACTTTTGTTCCAAAACTAACATCTCTTTTAAACTGCCT
Organism: Geotrypetes seraphini; assembly: GCF_902459505.1. Classification (NCBI taxonomy): domain Eukaryota; kingdom Metazoa; phylum Chordata; class Amphibia; order Gymnophiona; family Dermophiidae; genus Geotrypetes; species Geotrypetes seraphini. Next base: position 37,288,561 of record NC_047091.1, on the reverse strand, counting down.
GAAACTTCTTGACACAGATTTATTCCTGTGTAGAACACTGCTGATATAATAATGGATTCAGAACAAATTTTTGCTCCATAACTGAAATGTCTTTTAAATTCTCTAAAACTCCTTGACACAGATTTATTCCTTTATTGAACCCTGCTCAATTACATAAAAATGGATTCAGAGCAAATTTTTGTTCCAAAACTAGCATCTCCTTCAGACTGTGTTATTCCTGGGTAGAACACTGCTAAGTTACATAAAAAAGGATTCGGATCACAATTTTTGTTCCAAAATTAAAAGCTCTTTTTAACTGCCTAAAACTACTTCAGACAGATTTATTCCTGTGTAGAAACTGCTGAATTACATGAAAATGGATTCGGAGCAAATTTTTTCTTCCAAAAATAACATCTCTTTTAAACTGTCTGAAACTCCTTGACACAGATTTAACAATGAATTTGGAGCAAATTTTTGATCCAAAACTAAAATCTCTTTTTAACTGCCTGAAACTGCTTCAGGCACCTTTATTCCTGTGTAGAACCCTGCTGAATTGCATAAAAATGGATTTATTTCTGTGAGGAACACTGCAAAGTTACATAAAAAATGGATTGAGAGCAAATTTTTGATCAAAAGCTAAAATCTCTTTTTAACTGCCTGAACTGTCAGACAGCTTTATTCCTGTGTAGAAGAACCCTGCTGAAATGGATTAGGAGCACATTTTTGTTCCAAAATTAAAATCTCTTTTTAACTGCCTGAAACTTCTTCATTCAGCTTTAATCCTGTGTAGAACACTCCTGAATTACATGAAAATGGATTCAGAACAAATTTTTGATCCAAAACTAAAGTCTCTTTTTACTGCCTGAACCGTCAGGCAGTTTTATTCCTGTACTAGTCTTTAAGCCCGTTACATTAACGGGTGCTAGAATAGATGTGTCTTTCTCTCTCTCTCTCTCTCTCTCTCTCTCCTTGGCTGCTTTCTGTCTATCTTTCTTTCTTTCTGTCTCTTTTTCCTCCGCTGTCCACCACCACCCCTTGCCAGCTCCCCCTGTCCAGCAGTAGCCCTTCTCCCTTCCTTTTATGTCCCCCTGTCCAGCAGCACCTCTTCTGTGCTCCCCCTGTCCCTCTTCCCTGCTCCCCAGTCCATCAGCACCTCTTCCGTGCTCCCCCTGTCCCTCTTCCCTGCTCCCCGGTCCATCAGCACCTCTTTTGTGCTCTCCCTGTCCCTCTTCCCTTCTCCCCGGTCCATCAGCACCTCTTCTGTGCTCCCTCTGTCCCTCTTCCTTGCTCCCAGGTCCATCAGCACCCCTTACCTGCTCCCCCTGTCCAGCATGTTCGTTTGCAGCTTCTTTCCTGTTCCCCCATCCATCACCTCTTCTGTGCTCCCCCTGTCCCTCTTCCCTGCTCACCGGCCCATCAGCACCTCTCTCTTGCTCCCCCTGTCCCTCTTTCCTGTTCCCTCATCCATCAGCACCTCTTCCGTGCTCCCCCTGTCCCTCTTCCCTGCTCCCTGGCCCATCAGTGCCCCTTACCTGCTTCCCCTGTCCAGCATGTTCGTTTGCAGCCTGGTGAGGATAGCGGCCAGCTGTAGCGAACCTCGCAGGCCGCTATGCACCTCAGTAGCAAGTTCCTTCTAACGCGATCGCGTACGTCAGAGGAAACGTGCTACTGAAGTGCTGAGCGGCCTGCGAAGTTTGTTACAGGCAGCTGCTATTCTCACCAGGCTCCTTTGAAGAGCGGTGTCAGCAGCGGTACTGGGCAGCGATGATGCGACTCTGGCGCCGCTGGGAGAGAGCTTGCCTGCAGCTTCCTCCGGCAGCAGCGGTTGGTGAGTGAGGGCAGGAGGAGGGGAGTGGCCAGAGTGTTCCCTGCCGCCGGGTTCTAAAATGGAACACGGCCACGGATCACACCCCACGGTGGCAGGAAACATGAAACCCTTAAGGTTTTATTATTTAGGATAGAACCCTGCTGAGTTATATAAAAATGGATTCAGAGCAAATTTTTGTTCCAAAACTAAAATCTGACACTCCTTCAGGCAGATTTATTTCACACTGCTCGGTTTTATAAAAAATGGATTCAGAGCAAATATTTGTTCCAAAAACTAACATCTCTTTTAAACTGCCTGAAACTCCTTGACACAGCTTTATTCCTGTGCAGAACCCTGCTGAGTTATAGAAAAATGGATTCAGAGCAAATTTTTGTTCCAAAACTAAAATCTCTTTTTAATTGCTTAAAATCCTTCAGGCAGCTTTATTACTGTGTAGAACCCTACTAATTTACATATAAATGGATTCGGAGCAAATTTTTGTTCCAAAACTGAAATCTCTATTTAAATTCTCTGAAACTCCTTGACACAGATTTATTCCTATATAGATCAAATTTTTGTTCCAAAACTAACATCTCCTTAAGACTGTGTTATTCCTGTGTAGAACACTGCTGAATTACATAAAATTGGATTCAGAGCAAATTTTTATTCCATGACTAAAATCTCTTTTTAACTGCCTGCAACTTTATTCCTGTGTACAATTCTTAATATTCTATTTGCTTTCTTAGCCGCTATCACATACTGAGCAGAGGTTTTCAACATATCCTCAACAATGACACCTTTTCATGGGCAGTGACTCCTAATTTGGAACTCTGCATCATGTAGCTATAGTTTGGGCTCCTCTTTCCCAAATGCATTATTATAAAATTATCCTTCATTGGGGCAATTTTATAGAGGGTACCAAAAGTTATGTGTGAAGATGTAGTTCTCTGATTGCTAATACTATAACAGCACTCAGTTTCCTTTATAGAATCTAGCATAAGTTGGAATTTACACACCAATATTTATGTGCACCCTCTTACACCATGTATATACAGCCATAAATGTTATTAATCCATACATGCTAAGTCTGCTTTGGGGTTCTATTAATGATGCCACCCACTAGGTCTTAGAGAATATTTGTAAAACCAAATTCATGTGCTTTATTGAAGCATATCTTCTGATTTCACATCTTATTGGATGATATTGTTTGAAGGACAGTGAGGCAAGGACAAAGGTGAAACAAAGGTGTCAAAGATAGTTAATTGGGATTTAAACTATAATGGTTGAAAAGTCAAAAGGTGCAACAACCTCTTTAACAAACCAATTATCTATAGAGTACAAGAGTCTCAATTCCTAAGGACATCATCTCTTATCTTGTATCCAGTGCCAGAATATTGCACCCAGACTAAGTTTGGACTGAGATAATGGTGTGTGCAGGTATTCTCATTGATGCACATCATTTTGGTTACCCTCTGATTCATGGTTCCCAGTGCTGCCTCATGTGTCTTATAGAAAGCAAGCTACTGAAGATTTATGCCAATCTTAGCCTGATATGGTATGGTATAGTAATCTTTTCAATTCACCCACTGCATGTCTACCATCACATTACCCACTTTGGAGATCTTAAGAAACTGAGCTGAATATTACAACTGTACAGGGCAGGATTAACCAGTAGGCACATGCCTAGGCCCGAAATGGTCAGAGGGGCCCAATGAAGGAGGGCATCAACATTGTTTTTTTCCAAATGGCGATGGGCCCCTCCAGCATCGATTGGCAACGCGGGCCCCCCCGATCGGCAATGTGGCCTCCCCCCATTGATGGAAAGTAAGACAAGCAAGCAACGTGGGTAAGAAAGGCAACGGGAACTGTAATTTTGCAAACAGTGCTGCTTGCCCAAAGCTTCCCTCTGACGCAGCTTCCTGCTTCTGCCTGGGCGCGTCAGAGGGAAGCTTTGGGCAAGCAGCACCGTTTGCAAAATTACAGTTTCTGTAACCTTTTTTACCCGTGTTGCTTGCTTGTCATACTTTCTGTCAATGGGGGGAAGTCTGTCACCAATCGGTCCATCGATGGGGGGGCATCGCTGTTCTAAACAAAAAATCAGAGTGAAAGGTGAGTGGTGAGATGGGCCTGGGGTGGAGGGAGAGAGAGAAGGGGACAGGGCAGATGATGGATGTGGAAAGAAAGGGGCAGGGCAGGGCTGATGATGGAAGTGGGGAGAAGGGAGACAGAAGGGAGCAGGGCAGATGATGGATGTGGGAAGAAAGGGGCAGGGCAGGGCAGGGCAGATGATGGAAGCGGGGAGAAGGGAGACAGAAGGGGCAGGGCAGATGATGGATGTGGAAAGAAAGGGGCAGGGCAGGACAGATGATGGAAGTGGGGATAAGGGAGACAGAAGGGAGCAGGGCAGATGATGGATGTGGGAAGAAATGGGCAGGGCAGATGATGGAAGTGGGGAGAACTTGTGCCCAGCCCTCACCTCCTCACCACTGCTGCTGCTTTCCCACATACTGGATGGGGATGGGGGGAGGGGAAGAAGATAGTGGAGGGGTGAAGGAAAGGGGTGGCAAGCTGTGAGTATTTAATTTAGACAGAGGCAGAAAATAGAGAAGGAAGACCAGAGAAGAAAAGGAAATGGAAGAGGGAGGAGAGAGATGTCAAATAACGGGGAAGGACACAGAGATATCAGATCCGAGTGAAGGAAATGAGATGCTAAAAACCACAGGGGGAGAAGGAAGGAGAGAGATGCCAGACTATGAAGGGAACAGAGGGAAGGTGATGGATGCCAGACCAAGGGGGGGAAGGGGCAGGAGCAGAGATGGCAGAGGAAGACAGACATTTTCTGGAAGGGGCAGTCAATGGATGGAAGGAAGAGAATGACAAGAAGATGAGGAAAGCAGAAACCACATGACACAGGTAGAAAAAAAATTATATTTTTTGTTTTATTTTTATTTGTTAATTTGTAAAGTGATTTGTTATTTCTCTTTTTTCAAATTTACATCTGCTATCTTTATATTTTGTTCAGTATTGGGGGATATGCACCACTGTTTCTTCACCCCTAAACTGTACCGTTCCTTTGGTTTGTAGCACAAGCCAGCATGCTGAATACTCTGCACTGCTCTGATGGTCATAGAATTCTTATGATCGTCAGAACAGTGCAGAACATTCAGCCCGCCAGCCAGCGCTAAAAACCTCTTCCGTGCTTTTGTAAAAAAAGGGATTTAGTTTGTGGGTTGGGCGGGGGCGTGGCTAGGGGGCCCAGTGTACTTGTGTGCCTAGGGTCCCTCAAAGAATTAATCCTGCCCTGCAACTGTATAAGTTCTTTATCCCACTATATGCCTAGCTGGTTTTACCTGCAACAGCATAAGCAGGCCTTGTTGAATAGGTTCTGATATGGCAGGCTCTTTTTTAGACCCATAGCCATAGTCTTCATGACAATCAAGACTGCTCCTATGGCAAAACATAGCCATGTTGCATATTGTACATCTTCCCTTTTGAGTAAACTCAGCATCAGATTAGGACAGCACTTGGTCATTGAGAACATGGCTTCATGGTACAGCGGTATATAAGAAATAAAATTATTATTATTATTATTATTACACACATATTGAATGTATGCATAATGTAAAATATTTATTGAAATCAAGGAAACAGCCATAGAAAGGTCTTAGTGGAGGATAGAGGCGGCAAAACTGCTGAATCCAGCTGCTCAGCAGAGAGCCTTCACAAACTCCTTTTTCATCTTTATTATTTACAAAAGCTTTTGTAATAAAAAGTAAAATAAAAATGAAAAGATACAAGGTAACCATTCCCTGCTCCCTTACCATAACAAACAATTGCAAAGCCTCTATGGTTGCCAATTGGCTTCATATAAAAAAACAACTTGTTAATCTTGTCCCAATGTTACACTATTACAAGCATGGACTTGTAGTTCTAATTGTGGCATTCATTTCCCTAAGAAAATCAGAAATACAAATCCACTCTAGTAAAGCCTGGATTAGCCTGTTCCTAATGACCTGGATTCAGATAGCACCCCTGTAACTTCCCCTTCTCACACAGAAGTTTTAATGTCTGTCTGGATTTGTCAATGGTGCAATGCCTAGTGTCTAAAATGGATTTGTACTTATGCTTTGATGTAATGACCATTCTGATAATTCTAGAAATGGCTTGGTGAATTGCGAACGGGATAAGTTTCTGTCATCTTAAACTTGTTCCTCTAATAGCATTATCATTGTACGAGGATGATTTCCCTAGGCTAGTGTTTGTAGCTCTCACATCTGAGATTTACAGGTTTACAAATGTGCTCTGTTTGTTCATGGTCAGTTATCAATCAGTAAAGCATATGGAGAAACATAGGCTCCTCTTTCTCCCATCAGAATGTGACTTTTATCAGATGGCACTTTAGTTAATACAGGATTTCCTCCTTTACTGTATCAAATCAGTACCATAATTACATGACAGCTCCATAATTATAGCTACCAGTTATGGCTGAATCAATCTTGGGCTTTTCTCATTTTGCTGTGAATTTGTGGTCCCAGCTCTTAGAAAAATTGGAACTATAAACCATACATCATACAACCTGCAGACATTTGGTAACCCTACAGTGAAAAATAATGTGTGGGCACTGGCTGAATGCAGCACTCATGCATGCTTATACAGTATGAAGCATTACACTTGTACTTGTGTAAGAGTAATATTTGACTTTGGCTCTGGCCTATCAACATCATCAAAGTTAGGGCTATCAGATACAGGCTGAGCCAGGCCTGATATCAATAACTTATAATTAGAAAAAATGAAGCTTGGGTAAACAGGACTAGCTTAGTCTGTCCCTGAAGACCTAGCAACTCTATCTACCTAGCAACTCTATCAAAATAGTTGAATAAATAACATGGCCTCTTAAATCTAGGTATAAATATTACTGAATATGAGTTCTTTTGAGCTGGCCTCAGAAGGACTAGCAACAATAGGGTGGGGAGTCTTGCTTGTGGTGCCTCTCCAACGGTCACAGCAAAGCTGCTTGGAACAAGCTGTACCACATGACAGACTACAGAGGGCTGGTGTCACTGAGGTTCCTTCTCCAGGACTCTGTAGAAACTCAGGCTGAATAGTAAAAGTGTTGATGCCTTCACGGTAAAAGATGGACTGGATTTTGTGTTCCAGGGCCGTGTACACTTGAAGGTTGATGCACATGATATGTACAGATGCTATGGTGTTCCCACCTGATAGTTGCCACACATGCAGCTCATGGGCCCCCTCCAGCTCAGGTAAGCTCTTTAAAGTGCCCTCCAGTTTCTGGACATCCATGTGAGCTGGTACTCCCTGCAGGAGAAGATATCCACTGCTCTTCAGGAGAGGAAAGGCTGCAGTCACAAGAACAATTACAGTGATCAGACAGAAGATGGGATCTAGGTACAAATAGAGGAAACATGTGCCTGTATGGAGACACTCATAGTCCAGGAAATGGTAGAGTAGGCCATTAGTGAGTACCAAGGAAGGTGAGAGAAGGGACTTCAGCAGCCACAGTACAAAGTGAAGAAGGGTGTCTTCCCTGGCAGAGGGTGACCTCTCATGGCCAAAATCACTCTCATCATCACCTGCAAAAGAAGTGCTAAGTTGGAGTTATTCTATTCATTCTGTCTCTCACCATATCCAAGTTTCCAAGTTTATTCTGTGTTTGATATACCGCATATCTGCCCAACATTTACCAAATAGCACAGTTATTATGCAGGGACAGCAGGCATGTATCCTCACATGTGGGTGAAGTCATCCACGGAGTCCCGGTACAGAAAAGTTTTGAAAGTGCATCGCCACTTTAGAAAGCTCACGACTGATCACACCGCTCATGCGCGAGTGCCTTCCTGCCTGACATAGGTGTGCAGCTCAATAAGCCAACCAGGGGAAGTGGGTGGGTTGTGAGAATATCTGCCTACTGTCCCTGGATAACAATTGTTACAGAACTGTGTTTTATCCCAGGGCAAGAAGGCAACATATTCTCACATGTGGGACTCCCTAGCTTACTAGAATGGGATGGAGGGAGAGTTGGCCATTAGGAAAATAAATTTTGCAATACTGCTTGGCTGAAGTGACCATCCATCTGGAATAAGATTCTAGACAGTAGTGTGATATGAATGTGTGAACTGAGGTCCAAGTAGCAGCTTTACAGATTTCATCAATAGGAGTAGAGCAGAGAAAAGCTACTAAAACTGAACCTTATGGGCTGTGACCCAACTCTCCAGATGCAACCTGGCCTGAGCATAACAGAACAAGATGCAAGCAGCCAACCAATTGGAAATTGTTCTTTTGGAAACAAGATGCCCCAACTTGTTAGGGTCAAAGGAGACAAAAAGTTAGGAAGAAGTTCTATGTGGTTTAGTATTATGAAATGCTCATTTTCAGTCCAGAGTATAAAGAGCCATTTCACCAGGATGAGGCTTAGGAAAGAATACTGGAAGAATAATTGATTGATTGAGATGAAAATCAGTGATGACCTTCAGTAGGAACTTCGGATGAGTGTGAAGCACAGCCTTGTCATGATGGAACACTGAGAAAGGTGAATCTGCAACTAATGCTTGAAGTTCACTTACTCTTCGAGCAAGTTAGGAAAATGAGAAAAACTCCTTTACAAATAAGATATTTTAGATGAGCTGTAGACATTGGTTCAAAGGAAGGCTTGATGAACTTGCTGCACTTCTTTGAGGGAGTAAACAGGCAGATAGACAAGAGTGACTCGGTCACCATTGTATATTTGGATTGTAAGAAGGTGTTTGACAAGGTTCCACATGAATGACTGCTTCGAAAAATTGTGAGCCATGGAATCGAGGGTGAAATACTCATGTGGATTAAAAACTGGCTGGCGGGTGGGAAACAGAGAGTGGGGGTGAATGAACAATACTTGGACCGGAAAAATGTCATGAGTGGAGTGCCGCAGGGTTCAGTTCTTGGACCCATGTACTTTAACATTAGAGAGTTGCACGGGGACAGAAATCCCACCCATCCCCACCGTTCCCCGCCAGGATCCTCTCCATCCCCACCCATCCCTGCCAGCATCCTCTCCATCTCCACCCGGACCCGTCAGGATCCTCTCCGTCCCCACCCATCCCCGCAAGGAATTACCTCCATCCCCGCCCGTCCCCATAAAAAGCAGCAATTACATCTGACAGGATCATCAATTCCAGTTTCTTTTGTGTTTGCGCTGCTGTTTTCCTTGTGGAATCTCTTTGGTGGAACCCTTTTTTTGTTTTCTGTTCAGGTAATTAACTTATAAACCCCCTCTTTTACTAAGGCTGACATGTCCATTATATTATATGGACGAAACCTGCTTCCAAAGCCTTCCATCTCCGTGGGATTCCTGTTGGCTAGAGGGGGGTCCCCGTGGGAGTCCCATGGACCAGAGGGGGAGTCCCGTGAGTTAGGGGGGATTCCTGCGATCCCCGTTTCCATGCAGACCTCTATTCAACATATTTATAAATGACCTGGAAATTGGTACGACGAGTGAGGTGATTAAATTTGCTGACGATACAAAGTTATTCAGAGTAGTGAAGATGCAGGGGGATTGTGAAGACCTGCAACGTGACAAACATGCTCAAGAAATGGGTCACGACATAGCAAATGAGGTATAATGTGGATAAAGGTAAGGTGATGCATGTCGGTTAACATAAATCTTGCGGTACACGGAGAGGCCACCCAGGAAAGAGACTTGGGCATAGTCGATGAAGCCATCCGCGCAATGTGTGGCGGCGGCGAAAAGGGCAAACAGAATGCTAGGAATGATTAAGAAGGGGATTACAAACAGATCAGAGAAGGTTATCATGCCGCTGTACCGGGCCATGGTACACCCTCACCTGGAATACTGTGTCATATACTGGTCGTCGTACATGAAGAAGAACACAGTACTACTTGAAAGGGTCCCAAGAAGAGCAACTAAAATGGTTAAGGGGCTGGAGGAGTTGCCGTACAATGAGAGATTAGAGAAACTGGGCCTCTTCTTCCTTGAAAAGAGAGAGACTGAGAGGGGACATGATCGAAACATTCAAGATAATGAAGGGAATAGACTTAGTAGATAAAGACAGGTTGTTCACTCTCTCCAAGGTAGAAAGAACGAGAGGGGATAGATTCCGTATAAACGTAAGGAAGTTCTTCTTCACCCAGAGTGGTGGAAAGCTGGAACACTCTTCCTGAGGCTTTTATAGGAGAAAACACCTACCAGGGATTCAAGACAAAGTTAGACAAGTTCCTGCTAAACCGGAACGTACGCAGGTAGGGCTAGTCTTAGCTAGGGCACTGATCTTTGACCTAGCAACGTGAGTGAACTGCAGGGCACGATGCACCACTGGTCTGACCCAGCAGTGGCAATTATTATGTTCTTATCAGTCTAGCAAGAACCACACTAAGATCCCAAACCACTGGAGATGGTTTGAGAGATGGTCTGACATTGAAAAGACTCTTCATGAATCTGGAAATTAAAGGATGAGCAGTGAGAGGTTTTCCATCCATAAGAACATAAGAATAGCCTTACTGGGTCAGACCATCAAGCCCAGTAGCCTATTCTCACAGTGGCCAATCCAGGTCACTGGTACCTGGCTAAAACTCAAGGAGTAACAATGATACTGATCCAGGGTATGCAGCGGCTTCCCCCATGTCTGTCTTTCTCAATAACAGACTATGGACTTTCATCCAGGAAATTGTCCAAACCGTTCCTAAAACCAGTTACGCTATCCACTCTTACCACAACCTCTGGCAATGCGTTCCAGAGCTTAACTATTCTGAGTGAAATTTTTTTCCTCCAATTGGTTTTAAAAGTATTTCCCTGTAACTTCAAGTTCTTTGTAATTTTTGACTGGTTGATGAAAGGCACTGATCACAGTAAGATGGACTCGGATGGAAGTAGATTTGAGGCCAGAATCAGACAAGTGGATAATCCAATATTGAGGAGACAGAGATTGATTTTGGATTCTGATGATGGTAACACTGCTGTGTGGATGGTTTTCAAGTTTCAAGTTTATTAGGATTTTATATACCGCCTATCAAGGTTATCTAAGCGGTTTTACAATCAGGTACTCAGGAAGTAGAAGAGATCCTTGACTCTGTGTGAGAAAAGAGGAGAAAATTGGAAGAGTTATTGGCTCCTTGGTTGAAGTAGAAAGGAGAACCAGGGCTGTCTGGGCCATCGAGGAGCTATATGAATCATGGAGGCCAATTTCTGTTTGAGTTTGACAAGTGTCTTGAGTACAAGAGGAATGGAAGGAAATGTATTGAGAAACTTGGACATCCAATCCAACAAAAAAGCGTCTATGTCCAGGTGATGAGGCGAGTACTGCCTGGAACTTGTTGTTTAGAGGGGACTCAAACAGGTTGATAGGAGGAGTTCCCCATTGAGAAAAAAATATGATGAACTGGAGAGTTGATCATCCATTCATGAGGTTGAAGAATAGTGCTGAGTTTGTCTGCCAATTAATAGTGCTGAGTTTGTCTGCCAATAATCCCTTGAATATAGATTGCTTTGAGGAAGATGTTGCGAGCAATTGCCCTTTGTCAGATCTTCTGGGCCTCCTGACAAAAAAGGAGAGAACCCATTCCTCCTTGTTTATTTAAATATTATATGGCCACTTGATTGTACATGCAGACTAGAAGGATAGAAACATAGAAACATAGAAAGATGACGGCAGAAAAGGGCCACAGCCCATCAAGTCTGCCCACTCTATTGACCCACCCCATTGAGTGCTAGTGACCCAGTTCCTTAACTTGACCCTCGTAGGGATCCCACGTGTATGTCCCATTTATTCTTAAAATCAAGCACGCTGGTGGCCTTGATCACCTGCACCGGAAGTTTGTTCCAGTGATCTACCACCCTTTCCGTGAAGAAATACTTCCTTGTGTCACCACTAAATTTCCCCCCTCTGAGTTTGAGGGGGTGCCCCCTTGTGACCGAGGGTCCCTTGGGAAAGAATATATCGTTTTCCATCTCGACGCGACCAGTGACGTACTTAAATGTCTCAATCATGTCGCCCCGTTCTCTGCGCTCCTCCAGGGTATAGAGCTGCAGTTTGCCCAGTCTTTCTTCGTATGAGAGACCCTTGAGTCTGGCGACCATCCTGGTGGCCATCCGCTGGACCGATTCAGCTCGAAGCACATCTTTCCGGTAATGTGGCCTCCAGAATTGCACACAGTATTCCAGATGAGGTCTCACCATGGTTCTGTAGAGTGGCATTATGACTTCAGGTTTGCGGCTGACAAAGCTTCGATTGATACATCCCATCATTTGCCTTGCCTTAGATGAGGCCTTCTCTACTTGTTTAGCAGCTTTCATGTCTGCACTGATGATTACCCCCAAGTCCCGTTCCTCTGACGTCCTAGCTAGCGTTTCTCCATTCAAGGAGTATGTTCTGCATGGATTTACGCTGCCGAGATGCATGACCTTACATTTATTAGCGTTGAAGCCCAGCTGCCATGTCGAGGACCAGTTTTCCAGCGTGATCAGATCCTGCGTCATATTGTCCTTGAGGTTGCTTTCACTTACTATATTACACAGTTTGGCATCATCGGCAAACAGTGATACTTTACCCTGAAGCCCCCGGGTTAGGTCTCTTATGAATATGTTAAAAAGGGATGGTCCCAGGACTGAGCCCTGCGGCACTCCGCTAGTCACCTCCGAAGTCTCAGAGAGGGTGCCGTTGACCACCACCCTCTGAAGTCTTCCACTCAGCCAATCATTGACCCATGCAGTTAGTTTCTCACCCAACCCCATTGATTTCATCTTGTTTAATAGTCTACAGTGTGGGACACTGTCGAAAGCTTTACTGAAATCCAAGTATACTATGTCCAGAGCCTCTCCTGAGTCTAGTTTTCCTGTCACCCAATCAAAGAAGCTTATAAGATTAGATTGGCATGACCTGCCTCTTGTGAATCCATGTTGACAGGGATCCCTTAGATTCCCTTCATCCAATATCGAGTCTAATTTACCTTTGAGTAGAGTTTCCATGAGTTTACACACTATTGATGTGAGACTCACAGGTCTGTAGTTCGCTGCCTCTGCTCTGCAACCCTTTTTGTGCAGAGGAACGACGTTTGCTGTTTTCCAGTCCAGGGGTACTCTCCCTGTACTTAGGGAGAGATTGAAGAGCATGGCTAACGGTTTTGCCAGAACATCGCCTAGTTCCCTGAGCACTCTTGGATGCAACTCGTCCGGTCCCATGGCTTTGTTCACCTTGAGTCCTGACAGTTCTCTGTACACATCAGCTGGTGTGAACTAAATGCTGAAAAATCTTGAGAGCACTGAAAATCACTCTGAGTTCCAGAAGATTGATATGATGTCCGTCTAGATGAGCTCCCCAAGCATAAGTGGATGAGTCCGTGGTCAGAACCTTCTGATGAGGAGGTAAGTGGAATAATAATCCTCTGAATAGATTGGAAGAGATCATCAATCACTGTGGCGATCGATGAAGAGATGACATGACTGTAATGTGCTGCGAAAGAGTATTGAGAGCTTAGGACAACTGAGATGCTAGAGACCATTGCTGTGTCCAGAGATGAAGCTTCGCAAATGGAGTTACAGGGACTGTGGAGGCCATATGTCCCAGGAGAACCATCATGTGCCTGGCTGACATTTGCTAACAGAGCTGAATCAAAGCATCTTGATGCTGCTAAGAAACGCCCTGAATTGAATAGTGTCCATTTGAGCCCCTCTGAACTGAAGCATTTGAGAGGGTTGAAGTTGTGACTTGGGAAAGTTGGTCTCAAACCCTAAGTGTTGAAGGAAGGGTATTGTCCGATGAGTCGCTAAAAGGACACTCTGACAAGAAGGATCCTTGATGAGCCAATTGTCCAAGCATTGAAAAATTTGAAGACCCTGAGAGTGCAAGGCTGCTGCAACTACCAGCAGGCACTTTATGAACACCCTGGGAGAGGATGCTAGGCCAAAAGGTAGAACTTTGTATTGATAATGGTGGTGTGCCACCTGAAACCTGGAACAACTTGTCAAGGAAAATACAAGAGGAAATACAATTCTGGACTTAATTCTAAATGGACTACGAGGATCGGCACAAGGTATAGAAGTAGAAGTGACGCTGGGAAACAGTAATCACAATATGATCCACTTCAACCTGGACACAGGAACAAAAATATCAATCCAGAATGACTGCAACAGCACTGAACTTCTGAAAAGCAACTATGAAGGGATGAGAATCATGGTGAGGAAGAAGATTAGGAAGAAGATAAGCACTGTAAATACGCTAGAGCAAGCATAGTCCCTTTTTAAGGACATAGTCACCGAGGCGCAAAATCTATATATACCGCGTTTCAACAAGGGTTCCAAAAGGAATAAGAACAAGGAACCAGCATGGTTCACTGTAGCAGTGAAGGAAGTGATCAGAGACAAGAAGACTTTGTGCTTTTTCCAGTTTTCGTCTGTTTTTGTCCTTTTCCATTCCTTAAACAAACAACATCAAAGCAAGTGCCATAAGGCAGTAAGAGGGGCCAAAAGAGACTTTGAGGAAAAAATAGCCAAGGAGGCATAACATTTTAAGCTGTTCTTTTGATTTATTAAGGGGAAACGACCTGCAAAGGAAGCAGTGGGGCCGTTAGATGGCCATGGAATAAAGGGAGTACTAATGGAGGACAAAGCCATCACCGACAAACTGAACACATTTTTTATGCCTGTATTTACTGAAGCGTCCAATATACCAGAAGCCAACAGGCAATATGCAGGAAATAAAGACAGGAAACTGACAGTGTCAACGGTCAGTCTAGAAGAGGTATGCAGGCAGATTGATAGGCTTAAAAATGATAAATCCCCGGGACCAGACGGCATCCACACGAGGGTAATCAAGGAACTGAAAGGTTATAGCTGAACTGCTTCAACTGATAACCAATCTGTTGATCAAATCAGGAAATATTCCAGAAGACTGAAAAGTGGCGAATGTTATGCCGATCTTCAAGAAAGGTTCGAAGGGAGATCAAGGAAACTATAGACCAGTGATTCTGACTGCGGTACCGGGAAAGATGGTAGAAGCACTGATAAAGGACCGTATCATTGATCACCTTGATGTACACAATCTGATGAGGACCAGCCAGCACAGCTTCAGCAAAGGAAGATCTTGCTTGACACTTACTGCACTTCTTTGAGGGAGTAAACAAGCAGATAGACAAGGGTAACCCGGTCGACATCGTATATCTAGATTTTCAGAAGGTGTTCGACAAGTTCCCGCATGAATGTCTACTTCGAAAAATTGCGAGCCATGGAATCGAGGGTGATATACTCACATGGATTAAAAACTGATTGGAGGATAGGAAACAGAGAGTGAGGGTAAATTGACAATACTCGGACTAAAAAAGCATCACGAGTGGAGTGCCACAGGGTTTGGTGCTCGGGCCCGTGCTCTTCAACATATTTATAAATGACCTGGAAATTGGTGCAACACATGAGGTGATTAAATTTGCAGACGATACAAAGTTATTCAGGGTAGTGAGGACACAGAAGGATTGCGAAGACCTACAATGAAACATAAACACAATCGAGGAATGGGCCGTGAAATGGCAAATGAGGTTCAACATGGATAAGTGCAAGGTGAAGTATGTGGTAATAAAAATCATATGCACAAATACAGGATGTCTGGTGCTATAATCAGAGAGACTCCACAGGAAAAAGACTTGGGAGTACTTGTAAATAAGTCAATGAAGCCGTCCGTGCAATGTGCGACGGCAGTGAAAAGGGCAAACAGAATGCTAGGAATGATTAAAAAGGGGATCACAGCGGGAGCCAGTTGCTGCTATCGTTTTGGGACGCCTGGAGGATCGTTTTCGCTGCCCCGACCAGCCCTCTGCAGCTGCAGCTAGTTGACAAAATCGGACAGGCATCTCTAAGGACGGACCCTCTGACGTCACCGGGTCCGTCTTGTGTGCCTCGACTTCTGCTTTAAATTTCGGCTTGCAGCCGCGGAGGCAGCCGCAGGGCGTGGCCGAAGAGGCGTGCCCTAAGGGGCAGACCATGCCCCTTGGGAGCCCCTTGGAGAACTGTGGAGTATTGTGGACCAGGATATCAGGTTGTATAAGCTAATTGACTATGGGGAAAAGGAAAGTTAAATCTAAAAGCTCGACTCCTGTTGTCACAGGTCCTATGGACAGGCATTTGACTTTTTCCTTAGACTCTCCAGTGCCAAATGTATCTGATTTGAACTCTCCCATATCCGGAGCATTGATGAGTCCTCTACAGAGGACACCCCCCCTTCATCCAATATCCGGTATAAGTGGGAATATAACTCCCACTAGTCCCACAGGTTTTGTGGCATCATCCACTTCAACAAGTAAATTGATGTTCACTGATATACCTAAACCACTTGAATTTGCTAGTGTAGTGGATGAACAACCACTAGCTGTGGAAAAACAGGATATTACTTTAAAGGATCTTTGGTTAGGTATTTCTAGGGTTGAGGGGTTTCTTAGAGAATCAATGAAACAAACATCTGATTTCTCACAATCTGTGGCTCAAAAGTTTGAGAATGTGGACGCAAATTTAAATTGTCTGGAAGCTAGATTAGGTGTGATTGAAACGCAAGTAACACATTGCAAGCTGTTTCACTATCTGCTGTAAAAGATTCCACGACAATACATTTAAAAATGGAAATGTTAGAAAATATGCAACGGGGGAAGAATCTCCGCTTGGTTAATTTCCCAGTGACTCATTTGTTATTGCCAGAAATATTGTTAAGAAAGTATTTCAAGGAGATACTGGGAATACCCAACGCGGATAGCTTTCCAATAAATAACTGCTATTACATTCCCCAGAAGAAAAAGGAAACTCTACAGGATGTGGACCATCTGGTAACAGATGATGTTAACTTAACAGAGTTTTTAGAAGACTCTCAAGATGTTATTCAGACTCGATCCACAATGATTTTAACATGTATGAGTGAGACAGATAAAATGTTGTTAATGAAACTTTATTTTAAAAATAGACTGACCCAGTTCTGCAGGGATTTGGTCAGTATATTTCCAGATGTCTCAAGAGCTAC
Source organism: Geotrypetes seraphini (assembly GCF_902459505.1). Lineage (NCBI taxonomy): Eukaryota > Metazoa > Chordata > Amphibia > Gymnophiona > Dermophiidae > Geotrypetes > Geotrypetes seraphini. The sequence continues at coordinate 37,271,773 of NC_047091.1, read as the reverse complement.
TCAGCTTAGAAGGAAAGAATTTCTGAAATTGAGGAATAGAGTATTAGCACTTGAAGCATCGTTTTATTTAAAGTTTCCTTGCAAATGTTTGGTTAAGATACAAGATTCTGAATTCGTTTTTTGGGACCCCATTCAATTGCAGCAATTTTTGTTAGCACGTGAACAGAAGTGAGATTTCTTTTTCTTTTTCTTTCTAGTTTTCATTCATTCTTTATTGAGGAAAATAGGGTAGGTAAGTCCATGTCCTAAATTTAGTAGGGAATGATTGGGTTCTTTGGAATTCAATTCATTTCTTTGATTTTTCCTTAAATTTAGTTGATAAATGAGCAACATGTCTTCCCCGTTTAGTGGGCTTGTAAAGGATTGTTTGTTGTATGATTTGCTATTGAAATATTTGTGTGATAATCCTTTTTTTCCTGATATCTTTATGATATTGTAAATGTATTAAATTTCAATTAAAAAAAAAAAAAAAAAGGGGATCACAAACAGATTTGAGAAGGTTATCAACCACTGTACTGGGCCATGGTGCGCCCCAACTTGGAATACTGCATCCAACACTGGTCGCTGTACATGAAAAAGGACATAGTAGAAAGGGTCCAGAGAAGAGCGACAAAAATGGTTAAGGAACTGGAGGAGTTGCCGTACAATGAGAGGCTAGAGAAACTGGGCCTCTTCTCCCTTGAAAAGAGGAGACTGAGAGGGGGACATGATCGAAACATTCAAGATATTGAAGGGTATTTACTTAGTAGAGAAAGAGAAATTGTTCTCCCTCTCCAAGGTGGAGAGAACAAGAGGGCACTCTCTAAAGTTAAAGGGGGACAGATTCCGTACAAATGTAAGGAAGTTCTTCTTCACCCAGAGAGTGGTAGAAATCTGGCATGCTCTTCCAGAGGCTGTTATAGGGAAAGCTCCCTCCAGGGATTCAAGAAAAGATTAGATAGGTTCCTGCTGAACCAGAACGTATGCAGGTAAGGCTAGACTCAAATAGGGCACCGGTCTTTGACCTAAGGGCCGCCACATGACCCAGCAGTGGCAAATCTTATGTTCTTAACTTCCTGTGAGTGTAGGCCTCTTTGAGGTCCAGAGAACATAGTCAGACATTGCGGTCAAAAAGAGGATACAAAATTGCTAGGGACATCATTCAATACTTTTCCTCGACTAGAAATTTGTTGAGGCCCCAGAGATCCAAAATCAGCTGAAGACCTCCCGTCTTCTTTGGGACAAGAAATTATCGGGAGTAAATCCCCCGATTCTTCTGTGCTGAGGGAACATTCTTGATGGCATTGAGAAGAAGAGAATTGATTTCCTGAGGAAGAGACGTCTGATGAGGGTTTAAAATTCTCTTGGAGGATGATCTGGGAACATGGTGAGAAAACAAGAGAGTATCCCTCTTGAATGACCCCCGATTGGCTGTGGGAGAGACTGAAACAAAGGTACAGTGACTATGTTCTCTAGAAGCCCATCAAAAAGACTGAGTGAACTTTGGAGGAGCTGATAGTTGAAATTTTGGAGTACACTGCTGTTTCTGTTTCTCTTCTGCTGTGGTCTAATAGGAGCAGAAGCTTTAGTTGAAAAATGCCTCTGATAAGAAGAGGATTTTAAAACAGCTGGTTTTGTTTTGGATTTAACCAAAGCATTCCAATGTTTCTCATGGTCAGTGAGCTTTTGGGTGGCATTTTCAATAGAGTCCCCAAAAAGTTCATCCCCTAAGCATGGGATATTAGCCAATCTGTCTTGGAGATTAGTATCCATATCCGCAACTCTAAGCCAGGCTAAACGTCTCATAGTCACAGACATTGAAGAGCCCCTGAAAAACAATTCAAAAGCCTTGTAAGCAGATATAACCATATACTTTTGTAGTTGGATAAGAGTGCGAATGAGAGACTGAAACTCTTTCAGATGTTTAGAAGGAAAATATTTTTTAAAACCAGGAAATTTCTTGGGAAGATGTTTCATGTAACAAGAAAAATAGAAATTGTAATTTATGACCCTATTCGCCAATATGGAATTCTGGTAAAGGCGATGGCCAAATTTGTCCATAGTGCACCCCTCTCGACCTATACCATCTGCTTTTCTGCTGGTACCTTGGAGAAGGTGATTCTGATGAAGATACAACCTGTGATGGAGAAGAGGCAAGCCGTAAGAGAGGTCGTTGCTTAGTCAACATGACTGGACTTGATGACATAGGTGCCTGCGACTCTGACTGGGAAGCTGGTGGCGTAACTGGCTTACCAGAGGGAGAAAGGCCCTCTGACACTGGTGTCGATGTTGACACCTTCAATGTCTGGTTAGGATGCATTTTCGACATCCAAGCTGATGCCAAATAACATTTCCTGTCGTAGTTTGTGGCTTTTGATAGTACGTTTCTAAAGCAAAGAACAACGTGTGCTAGACTCTGCAGTGCCTTGGCCTGGAATATTTTGTAAACATCAACAATGAGAAAGAGACAGGGAAGCCACTGCTTGCCCTGTGTCAGTAGCATGGAATATTGCTACACCTTGGGTTTTGGCCAGGTACTAGTGACCTGGATTGGCCACTGTGAGAATGGGCTACTGGGCTTGATGGACTATTGGTCTGACCCAGTAAGGCTATTCTTATGTTCTTAATATGGGTCATTGGCACCTGCCACTTTTCTTAAATCCCATCAACGGACGGGAAGACCATCTCAGTCAAATTAAATTCAATGACTGAGATGGGAAAAATAGGCCCTGTCGGTGAATGTCCACAAGGGGAAAAAAATAACCCACTTTAAAATAAATAAATAAATGGGAGGAGAACAAAGAAAAACCACACAAGAGCAGGAAGGCAAATAAGCAAAGTTTGAATGATGTTCAAAATACACTTCTTAGCTCCGCAGAAATCTAAGAACTGAAGAGCCTCACACATGTGTGGTGCGGTCAGTCTCAAACTTTCTAAAGTTCTTAAAGTGGCGATGCACTTTTAAAGCTGTATGTACCAAGGCACCATGGATGATATCACCCACATGCTGCCTGCTTGTCCTGGTATATTACATTTTGTGAAGTCATATAATATTAAACTGTATCTTTTACATAAAAATTAATATACAGGTTGTTCTGAGATATAGTTCTTCTGAAATCATCTTGGTTCTTGCTAATAATCATTTCCCTCCTTTACTAAATCATGTTAGATGCACCTAACGCAGGAAAAAATGGAATACCATAGATGTGCTCAAGCATCATGTGGAAACTTTGGAATCTGTGCTTCCTAAGCCCTAAAAAATGTTTTTGAAGGGTGTGCTAGGGCATTAGCACATGGTTAACACAGGAGCTCTTACTGCTTTAAAAATGTGTGGTGGTAAGTGCTCCTGTGGTAATTTTTAAAAATGAAGATCCACAAAGAAAAAAATGGGAAACAACAAACTGCACTAAACCAAGGTAAGTACAAAAAGGAGCAGAGAAAACCAGGATTGTAGCCAAAACATCGGTTCTGGTTTCAGGTTCCACTTTACATGATTGTTATCTCTATAATAAAACCCTAAGTGGCGCATGCGCACTTCTACTTGCGTGTTCCGTATGTCCGTGGCTGGAAGGAATGCGCATGTGCACCTACAACTGCCCCACACTCGCGGCCCTGTTTGCTGTTCCGAGCTGCTGAGGACTCTCCCAAAGGCCCTGGCTGCTCCTGCACGAGACTGGCGAGATGAAGGTGTTCGCCGCCAAGGCTGTCAGCGGCTGCAGGCTGCCGGCGGCTATAGGTCCCCTGGCCACCCACCCTACTGCAAGGCCAACGCACCTATCTGGAGTCCCCTGCTGCCGACCCCCCTCACAAAATCCGGTGCTTGCTCACCGTTCTCGCAGTGCTGCTGCTTTAACTCTTCGGCCATAGACAGCATGAGTGAAGTAACCAAACTACCTTCGATGATCCAGAAGCTTTTCCTCTGCTACTGCTTCCTGCACCCACATAGGCGGAAAACAGTAGCAGAGAGAAAGCTTCCAGGTCACCAGAGGCAGCGTGTTTACTTCACTCATGCTGCCTATGACCAAAGAGTTAGAGCAGCACCACAAGGAAATCTTTTCTTAAGCCATGAAGATGTAACTTTACCCCTTATCCTTACGTTTCGTGTATGTCTTAAATTTGTTAGTTCTAAGACTTGTGTTTGTAGTTTACTTATTGTAACCCGCTTTTATGAAGTTGTAAATCGCTTAGTAATTTGAATAAGCGATCCATCAAATATAAATAAAAAACCTGAAACCTGATCACGCAGTGAGGGATGGGGACGAATAGCATGGTGAGGGTAAGAGATGCTGGACCTCAGGGATGGGGAGAAAAGTAAAGTAAAGGACCAGACCTGCTAGGGAAGAAAGGGAAGGGGCAGATAGAGATGCCAGACTATGGGAAGAAGAGGAAGGAAAGGGGATGGGGGTGGGGGAGAGAGAGAGAATACAGAGATGTCAGACCAGGGAAAGGAAAGAGGGGGAAGAGGTTCAAGACTAAGGCAGGGGGAGGGGAAGGGAAAGATAGAGATGCCAGAACAAAAAGGGGAGGAAGAGAAAGAGGGGAGAGAGATGCCAGACTGGGAAAGAGGATAAAGATATCAGACCATAGGAGGGGTAAAGAGAGGAAGGAGACGGTACACAGGGATGGAGGGAAAGAGGAGAGATAGGGAGGACATGGTGTATAGGGATGGGATGAGGCAGGAGGTGACTAGAGAACAAAAGGAAGTAAGCCAGAGAAGCATAAGAGCTACCATACTGAGATAGGCCACAGGTCCCTGAAGGGATACTTTTCATGTGTCTTGCAGTATTCTTTCAACTGTGTTTGAAGTTGTAAATCCAGACATTGTTTGCCTTCTCTTGCTGATATATTACAAGGCTATTTTATGTTTGAAAAGATGTGTGTTCTTATGCTATGTTTAATCCAGACATTGTTTGCCTTCTCTTGCTGAAATCCTGCAAGGCTATTTTATTATGTAGTTTTTCTTAAGTTATGTTTGAAGTTGTAAATCCAGACTGTTTGCCTTCTCTTGCTGATATATTACAAGGCCATTGTATGTTTGAGAGATGTGTTTTCTTATTCTGTTGTGAAGTAAATTTAATTGTTTTCTTAGCTGTATTTGTAAGAAAATTTAGATAAGAGGCTCTGACCAAAGCACTTCTAGACCTTGGTCTTAGATAAGTAAAGGATTTGTTATTTCTTTTAAAGTTGCATGTGATCTGTGTCCATATATGGTTTGCATTTACGTCATATGCTGACGCCCTTACCCATGTAAAATGATATAAAAAGAGATACAGAATATTCAATAAAGCGGACATGTTTAGGAGATAATAGGCATCTGTCTTCTCTTAGATATTGTCCCCGGATGCATCTGCTTGTCAAATGACAGAGTGTGTACGGCCATAATCGGGCCTTATCCTTTTCAGTGGGGGTTCCTCTGGGAGGGACGTTGATATCACCGGTATTTTGTGAGTATTTCTGAATTTTGAATTCTGTTCTTTAATACTCACTGGTATTAGGTGACCTGTTCCCACCCTTTATTTGTTAAATATAGATTTTTGGGAAGTCTATAGCGGAGTTTGAAGAAACCACACTAACAATAAAAAAAACTCCTATCGTTCTTTTGGGAAGAACAATATTACTTATAGAGTCGCCTGCGCACTCTGTCGTTTGTGGGGTTAACACTTTTTGTATGTGCTTTCTCTCTTCTATTACTTTCTTTTCTATTGCTTAGAGATAAGATTTTATAGAGTATAAGACTATATTGTATATTACTGTTCTGTATCTCGCTTATAAGGTAAGATAAGCGGGATTCCTGCATTGCTATATTGTTTTTGTAATGGGTCAGAACGGTAATAAGGTTCCCCCCCCCTAAGAAAGCTGAGACTTGTAAGGCTTATGTTGCCCGTGTATGTGACACTGGATATTATCTTATTGATCCTTGGATAGATAATATGGCTGGTTGGACTGAAGGACTTCATAGTTCGAGTCCGTTTCCCCGAGATGGGGCGAATGATACGTTTCATATGGATATGATAAAGGGATTGTGTTTGGGGGATCATGAGGCATGGCCATATTATTTAGGGGATCCGCACTGGGACAAAGAATATATGAGAAGGGGAGGCATTAATTGGCTTACATATGCTCCTTATTGGTCAGCTACTGTTAAAGATAAAACATCCAAGCTGTCCATTCTTTCCCCTGCTCAATTATATGCTGCAGAACAATCTATCTGTGCTGCTAGCCCTCCTCCTTATCATTTACAAATTCCTTCACCCGATGCTCTTCTTAAACTTTATCCCTCTTTATCTAAGGATGATATTGACCTCCTTATCGGTAGTACTCTTGTTCCTCCTCCTCCTCCCGTCCTGTCCGGTGCAGCTGCATCGGGACAGGTTGCTGATACTTTGCCCCAAGCCATTCCATTTCCCACTGTATCCACGACCAGCCCCACTGTTCGGGGGCCGATAATCTCTTTTTCACCCCTCCACACTCGTAGCGGTACTCAAAGGGTTGCGGAAGTACAGGAGCTGATGCAAGAACAGATGCCCTTTCTCACAGTGTGGGATACTCTTTTGAAGAAACCTATTTAGTTAGAAGACATTAACAAGATTATTAAGCACTGCCCCAAGCCTCTTGTCTCTGCTAGTGTGACTTTTTACTATTTAAAACGAGCATGCAAGGGTCGAAATTATACGCAGGAAGATATGCGCCTTATTATAGATGGCATTGTTGGACACAGTTCCCCTTGGGACTGGTCTAACGTCCCTAGTATTAGTGATACCACCTTTATCTAGCTTTGAAGTTAAAGCCACACCATCCAAAACAATAATGGTCAAGTGCATCCGTAATAGGTAGTATGTCACAAATGGTGGACCAGACTTTGGACCAATAAGGTTGTAAGAAACTGCAAGAAAATAACATATGATTTAAGGTACCTACATGAGAGGAACAAGACCAACATAGATTAGAAACATTGGATGAGTCTTTAGACAATCTATATGGGGACCAATAGACCCTATGGTATAGATAAAGCACCATTTGTTTAATGAAAGCCGCTTGCAATGCCCCAAAAGACGTGAGCCAGAATGATTCCCATTCAGTAGTACATAGGTGTAAGGAAGTATCATGGGCTCATATGTCATACAACGATTTAGGACTGTGGAATTTAGACATTTTCAACAATTTATACCACTTTGATGCTTTACCCATACATTGCACCATTCAAGAATAGTAGGCATATCATGTGATAGAGAAGTGTTCTTTAAGAAGGAATGAAGACTATGTTGCAGCTGGAACCATTGAAAAAACTGGATTGGCGGAAGTCCATAAGTAGAAGATACAACAGCAAAAGTAGACAATTTCTCATCCATCATGACTTGTGATATGGACCTAATACCAACCTTGATCCATGATTTCCATTCTACATGTTGACCTTGTATTTTAACATAAGGATTGAGCCAAATGGGGGCTATTGTAGTAGAATTCCATTGAACAGGCGCTAAGGTGTCTAATTCATTTTATGCCGCAATTTAGCGTTCAGTATCATATTGTCACGTATTATAGGAGAAGATGTTATAAAGGAAGAAAATTTTAAGAACATCGTATTATATAACTGTCGTTCCAATTTCAGCCGAGTGGGAATAGCGTATTTTGTTTCTTCCATGAGCCAATTTGATCCCTGCCTACCTAAAAAGGCAACATGGTAATCGTATAGACTAGGGAAATTCACGCCTCCATCGCATTTAAAGGATTTTAATTTCTTTAGAACTATACGTGGTGTTTTATAATTCCATAAAAACTCAGATAATAGCGCTTCTATCTTGTTATAAGTTTTGATAGGAAACAAAAAGGTTAGCATAGAGAGCACATATGTAATTTTAGGGGCCAAGATCATCTTAATAGAGTCCAATCTGCCCCCCAGCTGAGCTTCAAAGGCGACCATGATGACGTATCTTAAGAATATAGTCTTCATTATTCTGTTTAGTTTCTTCAATAGATGAACCAAAGAAAACTCCCAGGTACTTTAAGCGGGATGAGTACTGCAGTCCAAGTTTGGTAATAAGGTCTCCACAGGGGGTACCAGACAGCGGCAGTACTTCAGTCTTTGATGCATTAAGTTTATACCCAGAGATGAGAGCAGAGCCGTCTATTACGTGTAATATATGTGCATACATCGATAATTTAATGTCTAGTTCTCCTAAACGGGTGATGATCTGATGGCTATAAGGAGGGGTTCTAGGGCAATGTTAAATAGAAGTGGTGATAGAGGACAGCCCTGCCTTGTACCTCTTGATGGGTGAAACTCCTCTGAGAAAACATCATTGATTCAAATCTTAGAAGAAGGGTTGGAATAAAGAACATGTACCATTTGGAGAAATCTATCAGAAAATCCAAACCAAGACATCACTCTAAAAAGATAAGTCCATTCCACACGGTCAAAGGCCTTTTCTGCATCTAAAGCCATTGCTACCATGGGATCCCTGGAACAATTGGCATGGAGGAGTATATGTGCAAAGAGTCTGGTGTTATCGCTAGACAGTCTATTCTTCATGAAACCACATTGGTCTTTGTGGATAATGACGGGCAGGACAGAATTCAGTCGGTTTGCCAACAATTTTGCATATATCTTGGCATCAACGTTTATCAAAGATAGTGGTCTGTAGTTTTGTACATGTAAAGGGTCCTTTCCCGGTTTAGGAAGAACAATAGTAAGGGCCTCCGTGAAAGTTCCAGATGCCACTCCAGCATCGGCCATATGTCCAAAATATTGAGTCAGAAATGGAAGAATATCATCGCTGAAGGCCTGGTAAAATTCTACAGTCAAACCGTCAGGACCAGGTGTTTTGTGTTTTGCCATGGAATTCAGAGCCTGTTCCACTTGCAGAGGCGTAAATGGCTCAATTAGATGAGTCATTTCTTCTTCCACAAGAGACGGATGTGGCAATGGTTCCAAAAAAGAGTCAAATCCAGTAGGGTCTGGATTTTCAGACTTGAAAGAGGTCTTGATAGAAAATCTGAAATTGTTTACAAATGTCAGTAGTGTTCAATAGGGTGGCACCAGCCCCATCTTTAGTTGCTGGGATTGAAGTTTTCTCAGATCTCAGTTTCAAATATACCGCAAGCTGGTGGCCACATTTATTCATACTCGAGTAGTAGGTGACAGATTTCTGAAAGATCTCTTTAGAGGCCTCCGAACTTAAGATCAGATTATATTCTAATCTCAGCTTCCGAAGGGAAGATAGTTTATCAGGGTTATTTAAGTCAGCCAGATGTAGTTTTTCGGCCTCTTGTATGTTACTTTCCAATTGTTGTATTTTGACATGATCAGCTTTGCGTTTGGTACCCGCGTATGAAATTATATGTCCTCTTATATAGGCCTTGAATGCATCCCACATAATCTGCCAAGAGGTATCTGAATCTTGGTTAAATTCAAAATAAGTCACAATATGTTGTTTAATAGTCACAAGAAAATCATCATCGGCCAATAAGGAAGAGTTAAATCTCCATGGGCCTGTATAGCGTGTCTGACCCAAATCATTCACAGTGAGTAATATGGATGCATGATCAGATATCGAGATAGGGTTGACTTGAGCTGCTTCCACTTTTTGAGATCGTGAGTAACTGACTAAAAAATAGTCAATTCTTGAATAAGAGGCATGAGGCGGGGAATAAAAAGTATACATATTTTCATCAGGATGCAGTATTCTCCAGATATCTACTAACTTCATTTGACTCATTAAATCTTGTATACTTTGCCATGTTTTAGTAGGACGGTAAGAAGACTTAGATTTCCTATCCATATTCTTGTCCAATATTTGATTGAAGTCACCCCCTAAAATACATGGGATATCACCAGCAGTAGCAATCAGATCTGATATCTTATGAAAGAAAGAGGGTTCATCTACATTCGGGGCATATATATTAATAACATAAATACGATAGGTGTCAATAGACAGTTCAATCTTAGACCAGCGGCCACAGTCATCAGTGAAATGGGAAATGATCTTGACATCCGATCGGCGTCTAATCAATGTAATGACAACATTCTTCTTCCCCACTGCAGGTGAATACAGAGGCGGGTATGCCCAGTTAGGAGAGATCATTTTGGACTCTGAGTCATTCAGATGTGTTTCTTGATAGAACACTACATCTGGTTTATACTGTGCAGTGTATTGAAGTATTTTGGATCTTTTAATTGGGTTATTAAAGCCTTTCACATTTAAAGAAAAAAAGGTTAGTGGCATATCAAGGCAATAGAGTGAGGTATACAAGAACAGGTAAAACTGCTATGTATAGAAATCTATAATATTCCAATCCAAGCATAGTATTAGGAATAATATAAGAACAATACATGTGATGTACTCAGGTTCTAGACAATACAGTTGGATATATATTCCTATGACAGCAATACAGTATACCAAAAGCCACTGATATGACAATCATGGTTAAAAAAACCCATACAGCATGTAGGTTTAAATATCAGCACAGTATGACAATTATGTGATGTACTCAGATACAAACAATCACAGCAGGGTATTAATGACATAGTAGGTATAGGAGAATTAGTAAAGCCTTCAATATACCTAGTTATACGTATGAATGTAAATTCAGACGGGTGTGGACCGTAGTAAGAAAATATATTTCTATAATCCTTGCATATAGGTATTAACCAATAAGACAGCAATACTAGAATACCATATTGAAAATATGGGTATAAAATAAAACAAATATGAACTGTAAGCAATAGCCAGGTATTATATGAAGTTACAAGTCTGTGCCAGCCCCAGAAAATATTCAAACATGTATAATAAGTAGTGCACCAGGGCTGCAGGGTAAATATAAAAGTGGAGACAAAGCACCTGAGGCTTCCATAATCATGTTGCGGAAAAGTTAGGCCAAGAGTACAATCAGTGCTAAGAATTTGAGTAGAATCATTTTTCAGCAGCCACGAGCTGCACACTGCTTGACAAAACATAACAAAAAAGGAGACAAAGAAAGAGCAAAGAACAACACAGAAGCTAAGCTCAATACAAAATAAAAGAAAGAACAATAACAAAAAAACACATGGATAGACACGATGACACTGATGAATTAGCAACACCTGCATAACATTGAAATGAAGAGATACTTGCATCAAAGAAAACGTGAATCAATGTAATACAACAAATAGTCGCCAAGGGTAGGCAAGTGACAAACAGGGATCAAGGATAACACAGCTATAGCTCAATTTCTTGAAAAACATCGCCGTAGTATAACACCAGCATATATAATCAGAGACAGGCAGATTGGCCTCATATCGTCAGCCATTACATCAATAGTACAGGAATCAGTATCGATGAAGATAGATGTTAAAACTCCACGTAGACAAGGTATCTTTAACCACAAACCGGGAACAAGCCGCACAATCGCTTAGGTTTTATCAATTGCTGTCGGGAGCAAACTCAATATAATCATTGAGGTCAGCCGGATTAGTAAAATCCTTTGTAGAGTTATTGAATGTGACCCGCATTCTTGCTGGATATAGGATTCCATGTATGGCGCCCATGGCATTCAGTTTAGGGCGAAAGGCTAATAGCTGTTTCCTCTTTTTTGCCATCTCCTTGGACAGATCCGGAACCATGATTAATTTAGAACCTTCAAAGAGTACAGGCGCATGTGTTTTTGCCTTCTGTACCTGCGCCTGTCTCAGTAATGTAATCACGATCGGGCACGGGAATCTGCTGGGACGTGCCACGTGTTGAGGGACCCTAAAAGCAGTGTCGAAATCAATTTTTGTTATCGGGTGGTATCTTAAGTAGTTCAGGCAGCAAAGCAGCTAGAAACTCAGTGAGGTCACATGCTTCCCGGCTGTTCTTTTTAGCCCTATTCTTCTCCGCTTCCAGTGCAAGCTCGAGTTGGGCTATGCGGGAGGATTGTTTAAAAAGGAGTTTAATAGAGTCCTCAGAGGATTGTACTTTGGCTTCCAAAGTTTCGGTGCAAGCTTTAACATTAGCAAATTCCTCTCGCAAAGTGGTGAGTTCAGATTTGATATCTGTAATATCTTGCTTCGTATCAACTAGTAAGTTTCGTATGGAGCAGAGCTCCTCTAGTATGGAGGCCCCAGAAGTGTCTTCCAGTTTTTCATCATCAGTTTTTTTGAGGAGAAGGCGGTTCAGCATTTTTGCGCTTACCCGGCTTGGTGGTAGACATATTTAGGCAGCGATTTGAGGTTAGTGTGCTCAAAATTAATGAAGAAAAAATGATGTTATTCTCATATTATTATAATGTAAAGCTGGAGCTCCGTTACCCTGCGACCATCCCAGTCAGTGCTCACCAGCGCCCCCCTCTGGTTTGTTTTTTAAATTCTTTATTGATTTTCTAAACTTCAAAAGTCCAATACACAAATATATATCATATAATCATATAATAAGTTAATAAAAGCACATTCAGCTTACAAATATGCATAACCAACCATTCCCCCCCCCCCACCCAATGATTATTCAATAAAACACAGAAACATAGACTATCCCAATAACCTTACCCTATTCAGATTAAAAATATCCTCCCACCCCAGGTGGACATACTCATAAGTCAAATTAAGACAGAAATAGCCCCCCACCCAACCTTTCCTGGATGTGTATGAAAATAAACCAAAACTGACTCATAATCAAAGACCTACTATAGTGATGTAATATATGATGTCAACAGCCCCCAAACCAGCTTATATAAATTACTGTGCCCCAAACTATCGGCATTCATTTTTTCATATTGTGACAGGGAAGCTTCGGTCACTGGTTTAAAACCTGTTTTAAACCCTGCCACCAAATCAAATGTGCCTATTTCTAAGCCAAGGAAGCTGCCCCTTAAGTCTGTTCCCAGTGCTAGGATCAGGCAGGCAGGACAGAATGGAGAAGAGGTGATAGAGAAGGGCAGAGTACCTGTTCCAGGGTACTATAATCCCTTTTATAACTCATTAGGTAATTCTCTAGCTAAACCTCTAGTTAGGAAAGCTGTCCCAGTAAGGGTTAAGGAAAGGGGTGGAGCTGACAGGCAGAATGGACCTAGAGCAGGAGTGAAAGCCAGCCTGCAGCATAAATCAGAAACAGCTGAGAACACCCGGAGAGCACTCAGGAACTGGGAGAGAAGAGCGTGCCTCACAGAGAAGAGAGGGGAAGGCTAGGAGCTCTCTCTTATTGCCCAGGGCTAGGGAATTCCCTGTCCCACAGCTCTTCCAACCTAACAAACTGTTGCTTCCTAGACAGAGGCTAAATGGAAGAGAAAAGCTTCCTGAGCAGGGCTGTCCAGCTGCTGCCTCTGAGGAGAATCTGTACCCAGCTTCAGAGAGCAGGGAATCCCTTATGGAGATAGAGGGAGAGATCTCTGAGGGAAATGAGATGGATTGCAGCCCCTAAGCCTGGGACTTTCTGTCTGATTACAGCATGAGTCAGTGAGGTACTGTGTGGGGGAAGGGAAAGAAAGTTTGTTTGGTACAAAAGGCTAACGTACTTTAAAGACACAGTTCTGTCCTTAGGAAGGACTGTATAAGGTATGAGTGTTGGGGGTATGAGTGTGAAGAGTGGGTAAGAGCCAAAAGTAAAGTAAAACCCCTGCCTCTGCTTCAAAACCCTAACTGGCTTGTCCCCGATATATCTCTCTCACCACTTTGCGTTCCCAGGCACCACTCGCATGCGCAATGCCTATCTGTTCACCTACCCATCCCCAAAGGGATGCACCTACAAAAGATTCCTTAATAGAACTCTCTCATTCCAAGCTGGCAGATGGACAGATTGCCTGACCACCCTCATCTCATCTGCCCCATCTTACTCATCCTTCAGGAAATCTCTCAAATCTTACCTCTACGATAAATTTCTTGAACCCCACCCCTCCAAATAACCTAACTCTACCCTCTCCTCCCCCCGATCTCTCCTTTCCTCCCCCTCAATCCAATACTTCCACCCTTCTTACTTACCCCTCCCTTCTCAGCACCCTCCCGTAATTGATACTTGTCATTCACCACTCTTTATCCTCACCATATAGGTAACTATCTTTGCATTGTAAACCGCCACAACCGCATTATATAGTCTCCTGCACTGTATCATACTCTATAAGTCTCTCGCACCGGTATTCTCACTGTATAAATATCTCTGTTGTATATGTACAGTCTCCTACATTGTAAATATGCTTTATTTTCCGCTGTATTAACACCCTTGCTGAATATGTACAGTCCCCTGCATTGTAAATTGCTCTCAACTGCATAGTACATTCCCTTACATTGTATCTTCGCTGTATATGTACAGTCTCTTACACTGTAAACCGCTCTGAACTGTTTGTGGTATTGTGGTATACAAAAATAAAGTTATTATTATTATTACATGCAAGCCTAGCATAACGAGTGGGGGAAGGGTGAATGCTAACTAGCCTTTAAAAAGGGAGAAGTAAAGCCTGGAGGGAATTCAATGACCTGACATTGCACAGCCCTGATAAGGAACTTTGGGTGGGGACTTTAGACCATTAAACAAAGGGTGGATGGTTCCCAGCCCCTGCCCCGTAATCAAAAGGGTAGTGGGGGCATTTATACTTCAGGTGGATCAGGTGGGGAGAACTTCCTGAAGCAACCGCAGGCACAATATAGCATGTTTTAAAGGAAAAAGTTTTGGTTTATTTTTGTTTTCCTGAATGCAGCGTGGACTTGCTTTGAAGGAGAATTATTGTTTATGTAAAATCTTTTCCAAGCCCAATCAGCCGATGTGGCCCAGTGCCACTGAACTGGGTAATAAAACTTGAACTATCCATTATTAGTGGAGTTTCTTTTCTGCTGTGGTTTCCCAGCATGGCCCTCCAAGGAGCACTCAGACTTGCACCTGGGTGGGAGCCGGGTTGCCAGCGCTAGGCTTACCCCTGACCCCGTCACAATATCTATAGCTGGAGCACAAATTTGCTCAACAGAAAGGAAAAGAAAAAAAGTAAAAAAATAATCCTGAAAAGCTCATAAAAAAATAAGTTTTACAATAAGATTAAAAATTAGAACAAGCTAGGATAGTATAGGTAAAGGTTTGGTTAATGAAAAAAATCCATCACCACGATAATTAAGGATGAAAGCCTGTATGATCCCTTAAATGGTGCTCTGAGATAATTTCCTTCACATACAAAGTAGGTCTTCATTAATTTATCTTGTGTGGATCTTTGAAACAAAAAGTTCATACAACAAATACATGACTTTCAAAACAGATGGGACCAGTAGGGTAAATAAGATAGAAATACAATAATTAAAGGCAGATGAGATAATCAAGGAAAATTACAAGAGGAGGGATTTTTGTTTTGGTTTTTTAGAAAAAGGATGGATTTTGCTTTGGTTTTGGTGTTTTTACGATGTCTAGCAGTCAAATGCACAAAGGGAGAGCATACTGGATGCGAGTGGCCTTGGCCCCTCGACCCCCTAGGCCCCGGATTCTGGGTAGGGATTGGCTAGGGTTTTCAGGGAAGCTGGCCTAGGGGCATATCTACGTGAATAGGAAAGTGGGTAGGAGGTGAAGTAGGCTGCTGCTAGCCTCTTCAGAGAAATTATAATGACATAGAACATAAGAACATAAGAAGTTGCCTCCACCGGGATCAGACCAGAGGTCCATCGCACCCAGCGGTCCGCACCCGCGGCGGCCCATCAGGTCCATGACCTGTCAAGTGTTCCCTGCCCTAAAAAAACCTATCCTTACTTCTATCTGTATCCCTCAATCCCCTTTTCCTTCAAGAATTTATCCAAACCTTCTTTGAATCCCTGTAGTGTCTTCTGCCCCACCACTACCTCCGGGAGTGCGTTCCATGTGTCCACCACTCTCTGGGTGAAGAAGAACTTCCTGGCATTGGTTCTAAACCTATCCCCTTTCAGTTTCTCCGAGTGCCCCCTTGTACTTGTTGTTCCCCACAGTCTGAAGAATCTGTCCCTGTCTACCTTATCTATGCCTTTCAGGATCTTGAAAGTTTGTATCATGTCTCCTCTAAGTCTCCTCTTTTCCAGGGAGAACAGCCCCAGCTGTTCTAGCCTGTCGGCATATGAAAGGTTTTCCATACCTCTTACCATTTTCGTCGCTCTTCTCTGGACCCCCTCAAGCAATGCTATGTCCTTCTTGAGGTACGGCGACCAATACTGGACACAGTACTCCAAATGCGGGCGCACCATTGCACGGTACAGTGGCATGATGACTTCCTTTGTCCTGGTCGTGATACCCTTCTTGATGATACCCAGCATTTTGTTTGCTTTCTTGGAGGCTGTCGCGCATTGTGCTGATGCTTTCATTGTTGTATCCACCAGCACACCCAGGTCTCTTTCAAGGGTACTCACATCTAGCAATGTTCCCCCCATTGTATAGCTGAACATCGGGTTCTTTTTCCCAACATGCATGACCTTGCATTTCTCTATATTAAAACGCATCTGCCACTTTTTGGCCCACTCTTCCAGCTTCGTTAGGTCCCTTTGCAGGTTTTCACAGTCTTCCGTGGTTCTAACCCTGCTGCAGAGTTTGGTGTCATCTGCAAATTTGATAACCTCACATTTCGTCCCTGTCTCCAGATCGTCTATAAATATATTGAACAGGAGCGGTCCCAACACCGACCCCTGCGGAACTCCGCTCGTGACCCGTTGCCAGTCTGAGTATTGGCCCTTCACTCCAACCCTCTGTTTTCTGCCCGCCAACCAGTGTTTAATCCATCGGTATACATCCCCCTCCACTCCGTGGTTCCTCAGCTTCCTAAGCAGCCGTTCGTGGGGTACCTTGTCGAAAGCTTTTTGGAAGTCGAGGTAAATTATGTCTATGGGTTCCCCTTTGTCTATCTGGCTGTTTATTCCCTCAAAGAAATGTAGTAAGTTTGTGAGGCAAGACCTTCCCTTGCAGAAGCCATGTTGGCTCTCCCTCAGCTGCCCATTTTTTTCCATGTGCTCGCAGATGCTGTCCTTAATAAGTGCTTCCATCATCTTACCCGGAACCGAAGTCAAGCTCACCGGCCTGTAGTTTCCCGGGTCTCCTCTTGATCCTTTCTTAAAGATGGGCGTGACATTTGCTATTTTCCAGTCCTCCGGGATCTCCCCAGTTTTCAATGATAGATTACATATTTGCTGGAGTGTTTCCGCTATTTCCTTTCTCAGTTCTTTTAGTACCCTTGGGTGGATTCCATCCGGGCCCGGTGATTTGTCGCTTTTTAATCTATCTATCTGTCGTAGGACGTCCTCATGGCTTACTTCTATTTGCTCCAGCTTTTCATCTAGATCCCCACTTATAATCTCCTCAGGTTCTGGTACATTGGATGTGTCCTCGCTCGTGAAGACCGACGAAAAAAACTTGTTTAACCTGTCTGCTACCTCTTTTTCCTCTCTTACCACTCCCTTTCTGGTTCCATCATCCAATGGTCCCACTTCCTCCCTTGCCGGTTGCCTCCCCTTCACGTACCTAAAGAACGGTTTGAAGTTTCTTGCCTCCCCAGCCAGCTTCTCTTCGTATTCTCTTTTTGCTTCCCTGACCACTCGGTGGCACTCTTTCTGGTGTTTTTTGTGTTCCTTCCGGTTTTCCTCAGTTTGGTCCTTTTTCCATTTTCTGAATGATGATCTCTTGTCGCTTATCGCCTTCTTCACTTCCTTTGTTATCCACACCTTGTTTTTTGTTTGATTCTGTTTGCGCCCTTTCCTAAACCTGGGGATGTACATGTTTTGTGCTTTTTGCACCGTGTTCTTGAGTAGGGACCAGGCTTTCTCTACGGTCTCCATCTTCCGTGAGCTGTTTCTGAGTTTATGTCTCACCATTTTCCTCATAGCTTCGTAGTTTCCTTTTCTGAAGTTGAGTGCCATCGCTGTGGTTCTCTTCACTTTTGATGTTCCCATTTCTAGTTTGTACTGGATCATGTTGTGATCACTGTTTCCTAGTGGCCCTACTACTACCACCTCCTTTGCGGGGCCCCCTAGACCGTTGAGGATTAGGTCAAGAGTGGTATCTCCTCGTGTCGGTTCCTGGACCAGCTGCTCCAAGAAGCAATCCCTCACAGCCTCCAGGAACTTTGTTTCCCTCGCGCTGCTGGAGTGTCCAATGCTCCAGTCTATCCCAGGGTGGTTGAAGTCTCCCATAACCGTCACCCTTCCGCTTTTGCATTCCTGCCTCAATTCTGCTTCTAGGTCATTGTCACTTGTTTCTGGCTGTCCAGGTGGGCGATAATAAAGTCCCAATTTTGTGTCGGTTCCCTTTCTTCCTGGTAACTTAACCCATAGCGATTCCAAACCTTCTGCCCTTGTTGCCATATCCATTATGGTCGAGTGAATGGAGTCCTTTATGTATAGCGCTATTCCTCCTCCCTTCTTACATGTCCTGTCTTTCCTATAGAGTTTATAACCTGGTAGTACTACGTCCCATTTGTTGTCCTCAGACCACCATGTTTCTGTGATTCCAATTATGTCTAGGTCCTCTTTGTTGGCCATGACTTCCAGCTCTTCCATTTTGGTCCGTAGACTCCTTGCATTGGCGTACAAGCAATTTAAGTTTTGGTTTTTTACTTTCCCTGTTGTTCTTCCTTGTGGGTTGATTCTCTTGTCGTCCCCTTCTTGGGGTGCCAGCCCCTGAGTCCCATTTTGTTCGTCCCCTTCCCATGGTGTGATTTCTTTGTCCTCAGCTGTCTTCCTCATTTCTGCATGTCCTTTTAGTTCCTGCTGTTTTTCCTTCTTTTCGCTCTCTAATTTCACTTGTTCCTTGAACTCCTGTAGGTCGTCTTTGAGTTCTTTTTTGCAATTTTCCCGCTTGCCTTGGAGGCCTACTTTGCATTTTTCCCTTTCAGTGTCTTCCCTTGATATTCCTTCCCGAAGCGTCGACACCAGATCGACTGTCAGCTTTCCCCCTCTCCTCAGTTTAAAGCCTTGTCTATTGTGCTCTTGACGTTATTTGCCAGCATTCTTGTTCCTGTCGTGCTCAGGTGCAGTCCGTCCCTCCTGTAGAGCTTGTTCTTACCCCAAAAAGTTGACCAGTTCCTTACAAAGTGGAAGCCTTCCTCTTCGCACCATCTCCTCAGCCATGCGTTTATGGCTTGCAGCTCGGTCTGCCTCCTTACATCTGCCCTCGGTACTGGCAGGATCTCTGAGAAAGCTATCTTCCGTGTCCTCAGCTTCAACTTCCTTCCCAGGGTCTGGAACTGCTCGGTTAGTGTAGTCCTGCTGTAATTTCTTCTGCTGACGTCGTTTGTTCCAACGTGGATTATCACCGCTGTCTCCTCTGTCTCCGCTCCTTCCAGGATCCTCTCGATTCTGTCGGTGATGTCCTTCGTTCTTGCCCCTGGGAGACATGTCACTAGCCGGTCCTCTCTCCCTCCTGCTACGTGACTGTCAACTTCTCTCAGGATTGAGTCACCCACTATGACTGCAGATTTCCCCTTCTTCAGTTTCCTTTTTGGTCTTAAGTCTGTATCTTTGGTGTGGTCCTCTACTTCTCCCTCAGAGTTCTGGTGGGTCTTGGCCTCCTCTCTCTGCTCGGATATTCCACAAAGTCCTTCTCCCCCGGCGTCTGGTGGATTCCGTCCTCCATCTGGTGGATTCTGTCTTTCATCAGTTGGGTCCTGTCCGACTTGCTGGTGATCCTGTACCCCCACCATCCTGCAGGCCTCCTCGATGAATTTCTCGAGATCCCTAACTTGCTCCCCAAAGTGGCTGTCTCTGGTGGGGTCCTCAGTTGCCCAGCACGGTTCTTCTAAAGTACGGAGCCCCTCCAGCTCCTGGACCTTGACCTGCAGTCTCCCTACCTCATTCTTCAGGCTTTCCAGTTCCTGACACCGACTGCATATGTACGCCTGCCTCCCGGAGGGGAGGTAGTCATACATATGACACTCTGTGCAGTAGACTGGGAAGCTTCGCTGGGTGCCTGCTGCCTCCATTTCTTCTTCTCCTTTCTTTAGTCTCTCAGTGTGTGTGGGGTGTAAAAGTGGTGCCTGGCGTGCAGCTACCTGAAAAAGAAGAGAAAGAGAATGAGTTAAGAGAAGAAAATACCTACAGTTTGTGGTTTAGATGTAGCTGCTGGGCGCCTGGCTCCTTCACAAGGCTCCTTCGCAAAGGCGCTCTCGCTAAGGCGAGCGCCTTTGCTGCTCGCCTTCGCTGCGCGCCGAACGGCTGCGCGCCGTTGGCTCCCCCCCTTTTAAGGGGGAGTCCGGGCGCTCCGACGCTACTGGTGACTCGTGGGGGGTGGGCGGAGCTTTCTCTCGCCGCTACCCCACTCTGCCTGCCTTCGCCTGCTGTTCCTCCCTCGTGTCCTCGCTCTCTCCTAAGCCTCCTCCAAGCTCTCTCCTGGTGCCTGCTTGTGCCTGCTACCTCCCCGACTCGGCCCGAAGCAAGTGCCCTGGCGCCGCGGTTCTCCTCCTTTTAAGGGGGAGTCCGGGCGCTCCGACTCTACTGGTGACTCGTGGGGGGTGGGCGGAGCTTTCTCTTGCCGCTACCCCACTCTGCCTGCCTTCGCCTGCTGTTCCTCCCTCGTGTCCTCGCTCTCTCCTAAGCCTCCTCCAAGCTCTCTCCTGGTGCCTGCTTGTGCCTGCTACCTCCCCGACCTCACACAACAACCCAATTGCTGTATATGTAATGTAATGCAATGTAATTTATTTCTTATATACCGCTACATCCGTTAGGTTCTAAGCGGTTTACAGAAAATATACATTAAGATTAGAAATAAGAAAGGTACTTGAAAAATTCCCTTACTGTCCCGAAGGCTCACAATCTAACTAAAGTACCTGGAGGGTAATAGAGAAGTGAAAAGTAGAGTTAGAGGAAAAATAAAAATAAAATAAACATTTTAACAAGACAGCATTGATCTAAATACTTTGGAAGGTAGAAGAGAGGAGAGAAAGGAATAGAAGCAGAAGGGGGAGCCGTTGAACAGTAGAATTCTGGAGAAATTTAAATGATAGAAATAGAACAAAACAAAGACAAAAGGCAAAACAATAGATAAGATTAAAGATAAATCATAAGCTGGAAAGAAAAATAAAATAAAACTTTGTCTTCAATCCACGGTTTCAGCGTCAGTGATGAAGTGGAGCAAGTAAGTTTAGGAGGAGAGATTGACGTTTCCAGAAAGGGCTTCTTCAGGGAAGAGACTTGGCAGACAGTCCCAGGATGCCTATGTCTCCTCCCCTGCGATGTTCTCCCATCCATGCATTCCCTCCCAGACACACTGCCCGTGCCCCAGCCGCTCCAAGGAGGCTGCCCCAGATGAGGCCCACGGTGAATGCAGGATTCTCTCCTCTGCGGGAAAGCCGCCCGGAGCCGACAGTCGATCTTCTTAGCGGATTGCATGGGGGGAAGAGTTCACACTCTTGGTAGGATCGGGTCTGTGTGCTCTCGGTGGTTGTGGCTGGTCTCGTTGCTGCTTAGGTGTAAAGATTGATCTCTCCAATGGACTGCAGGGGGAGGAGTTCACACTCCTGGCAGGATCGGGTCTGTGGGCTCTTGGTGGTTGCGGTAGGTCTCGCTGCTGCTTGTATGTAAAAGCAGTTGTTTTTCTACTGCTGCTGATATTTAAAGCAGGTAGATTGATCTCTTAAACGGGATATAGGGGGAGGAGCTCACATGCCTGGTTGGATCGGGGCAAGGGCTCCTATTAAAGGCAGCTGGTCTTGCTGCTACTTAGGTGTTAAAGCAGTTGATCTTCCTAGCGGACTGCAGGAGGTGTGGAGCTCACACTCCTGTCATGATCTGGTCTATGGGCTCTTGGTAGTTGCGGTTGGTCCCAATGCTGCTTAGGTGTAAAAGCAGTTGTTCTCCCACTGCTGCTGATATTTAAAAGCAGGTAGATTGATCTATCCAATGGAATGCTGGGGAAGATCTTATATGTCTGGCTGGATCGTGGCAAAGGGTTCCCGGTAGTGGTGGCTGGTCCTATTGCTGCTTAGGTGTAAAAACAGTTGATCTTCTTATCGAATTGTAGGGGGGGCGGATCTCACATTCCTGGCAGGTTCGGGTCTGTGGGTTCTTGGTGGTTGCGGAAGGACCCGCTGCTGCTTAGGTGTAAAAGCAGTTGTTTTCCCAATGCTGCTGATATTTAAAAGCAGGCAGATTGATCTCTCCAACAAATTGTATGGTGAAGAGCATACACGTCTGGCTGGATTGGGACAAAAGCTCTCGATAGTGGCGGCTGGTCTTGGTGCTGCTTAGGTATAAAAGCAGTTGATCTCCTACTTCTGATAATATTTAAAAGCAAGCATATTGATTTTTCCAACAGAATGCTGGGGGAAGAGCTTACTTGTTTGGCTGGATCAGGGCAAAGGGCTCTCGGTAGTGGTGGCTGGTCCTGTTGCTGCTTAGGTGTAAAAAACAGTTGATCTTCCTAGTGGACTGCAGGGGGAGGTGGAGCTCACACTCTTGGCTGGATCGGGTCTGTGTGCTCTTGGTAGTTGCGGATAGTTCCGCTGCTGCTGAGGTGTAAAAGCAGTTGATTTCCCACTGTTGCTGATATTTAAAAGCAGGTAGATTGATCTCTCCAATGGACTGCAGAGGGAGGAGCTCACATGCCTGGCTGGATCGGGGCAAAGGGCTCTTGGTAGTGGTGGCTGGTCCTGCTGCTGCTTAGGTGTAAAAGCAGTTGATTTTCCTAGCGAACTGCAGGGAGGGTGGAGCTCATATTTTTGCAGGACCGGGACTGTGGGTTTTTGGTGGGTTGGTCCCGTTGCTGCTTAGGTGTAAAAGCAATATAGGTTTATTAGTAATAGACAAAAGTCAGCTTATATGGAACAATAGTACAGCATATTGAGCCAAGGATAACATATAGAGTAGCCGGCTTCTATTATGGATCCATCCTGGGGCTTAAGCCAGCCGGGTTACTACTTTTATACTCTAATACAGTGGTTCCCAACCCTGTCCTGGAGGAACACAAGGCCAATTGGGTTTTCAGGCTAGCCCTAATGAATATGCATGAAGCAAATTTGCATGCCTATCACTTCCATCATATGCAAATCTCTCTCATGCATATTCATTAGGGCTAGCCTGAAAACCCGATTGGCCTGGTGTTCCTCCAGGACAGGGTTGGGAATCACTGCTCTAATACAATAGCCTAAAGTCACATGTACTTCCTGGTTATAAATTACATACTCACTTTCCATTGGATTGTCATATCTGTCATTACTGTTGACTGGATGGTATACATATTGGTCATTGAGCCATATTGAAGCATGATGTTTCCCTGACAATGCATTCTTAATACTGAGGTCAATAATTCCTGAGAGTGGGCCCCCCTCCCCCCAGAGCTTGATTGTAGATCTGTCAACACTTCTGTCAGCATTTTTGCACCTGCTGTTGATGTGACTTTTGGTAAGTCATCCTGACCTGGAATCAGGCTTGGTTTCCTTTGTCATTAGGCTTGGTTTCCTTCTTGTGGCCCAAGCATTTCTTGGAAAGTCCCAAATATCCAATGCTGTCAGTAGATGTTTGCCTGTCTCTGGGTCAAAGATAAACTTCTTTAAAAAGCAAATTATTTGTGCTATAGGGAGAGATATGATTTATTTTTGCATTGTTCATCAGTCTTGTGCAAGTTCAATTCAGCAGTATAATGTTTCTCTTAAGTATTTGCCCAAGGCCCCGCCCCCAGGAGGGACCTAAGGCTCCCGACCCTATTCTGATTGGCCCAGGCGCCTTAGGCCCCACCAGTAGGCGGAGCTTTGGGACGGATGAGCCAATCCGGCCTCATTCCGTCGTTGGCTGCCTGCCGGACAGGCGGGTTTGGCTCCCGTCTGTCCGGCCAACTACACAAAGGTACTGGGAAGGGGGGTGGGGGTGTTGTGGGGGTCGGCCAGGGGGGTCGCGGGTCGGCTGGGGGGGCGGTCAGAGGTTCTTGGGGGGGCGGTCATTGGGGGGAGGGGAGTTTGCGTCGAGGGCAGGAGGGCCTGGGAACCCTCCTGCCCGTAATGTAGTGCGGGGTGGGGGTAGGGGGTCGCCGTGGCCAGGAGGGTTTGGGCTCCCTCCTGTCCCGAACAACTAGCAGGGGGGGGTCACCAGGGCCAGGAGGACTTGGGCTCCCTCCTGGCCAGAACAACTAGCGGGGGGGGGTCGCCAGGGCCAGGAGGGCTTGGGCTCCCTCCTGGCCTGATATTGTCGGGGAGTTGGGGAGTCGGCGGGGCAAGAGGGCTTGGGCTCCCTTTTGCCCTGATCGTGTCGGGGAGTCAGGGGGGCAAGAGGGCTTGAGCTCCCTCTTGCCCCGATCGTGTCAGGGGTGCCGCGTTTGGCTGGGGCAAGAGGGCTTGAGCTCCCTCTTGCCCCGATCGTGTCGGGGAGTTGGGACCGCCAAGAGGAAGCAGCAGGACACCGGTAGGAGCTTCTACATGATGGGGGGGTCGGGAGGCTGTGGGGGTGCAAGCGGTCCTTCAGGGTGGGGGTGCGGGTGCGGGTGGGAGTGTGTGCGAGCGGTCCTTCGGGGTGGGGGTGCAGGTGCGTGCGAGCGGTCCTTCGAGGTGGGGGTGCGAGCGGTTCTGCGGGGGGGGTGAATCGGACGTCGGGGGGGCATCAGGCTTTCAGGGTGGGGATAGTATTTCAAGGGGGAGAGGAGAGTCGGGGCGGGCGAAAGGAGAGTCGGGCAGCATGTGCGGTATACGGGTGTGCGAGGTATATAAAAATTTCTGTACATAAATTTGTGTTTTTCGCGCGCTATACCCGTGTGCGCATTTTACACGGGTGCGCGTTATCTATGTGAAAATACGGTACTCTGGCTTGGCCCAAAATTAGATCAGTTACCCACGCTCATTCCACTACTTTCTGGTCCCACACTGCAGATCGAATTCTCAAGCAAAGTTTTGGGCATCATTATTGACTCTACACTTTCCTTTAATGATCATCTCAACTCTGGTAAAAAAAATGTTTTTTTAGTCTTCACATGTTAAGGAAAGTGAGATCCTGCTTCCACCAACAACATTTTGCTGTCCTTATACAATCAATCATTCTTTCCAGACTGGACTATTATAATTCCATCTATCTAAGTCTAACCAATAAAAATCTTCAAAGACTTCAGCGGATCCAGAACATTGTGGCTAGGTTGATCTTCACAAAAAGCAAATTTGACCATGTTTCTCTGCTTCTGTCAAAACTTAACTAGCTAACGGTGATTTCTAGGATTCACTTTAAATGTACCTGCCTAATATTCAAGATCCTACATGGCATTCTTCCCCCCCTAATTCCACTATCCTGAAATTCTTCGAGACCTGGCACTACCAGACCCGCTCACAAACTCAAACTATCTTTCCCCTTGTTAAAAGGCGTTATGTATACAGGTAAATTAGGGAAATCCCTCTTCTTCAAATTCACTGAGCTTTGGAACAACCTCCTTGTCCCTCTGCTGAACCTTGGCTCATTCCAATTATTCCAAAAGGTAGGGAGAACAAGAGGGTACTCTCTAAAGTTGAAAGGGGATAGATTTTGTACAAACGTAAGGAAGTTCTTCTTCACCCAGAGAGTGGTAGAAAGCTGGAATGCTCTTCCAGAGGCTGTTATAGGGGGAAAACACCCTCCAAGGATTCAAGACAAAGTTAGACAAGTTTCTGCTGAACAAGAACGTGTGCTGGTAGGGCTAGTCTCAGTTGGGGTGCTGGTCTTAGACCAGAGGGTGTCACAAACCCTCTTGCAGTCCAGGGCTGGCGTGTGACAAACACACGGATTCGGGCGCGTCCCCTCCAACTAGGGGTACCTTCAGGATTTTTAGGTGGCCCCAGACCACGGTCTAGGCCCCTCGAGATATAGGGTAAGTACAAGGTTTCACCATATCACCAGACAAACGAGTTCTTTAGGAAAGAATAAGTGGTTTATTCTGACCCCCAGGTCAAAAGATATGCAACAGCAAAACAATATCACTTTGCAGGTCATGGAACAAAAATAGTAAATTGGCAAAAATCAAACTTACAATACATTCTCAAGCAGACAAAAACTCTTTAGGCAAAATTGTCACAGCACACTCTGCTAGCAGTTCAGCTTTTCTCTCAGCTCCTACGTGCAGGCAAAAATCACCCAGCTGAGATGGTTAACTTAATTAGCTCCCAGAAACGGGAGTCACAGCAACATTCCCACAGTTCAAACTGCACTTTAAACATTTCAGCTTGCCTCTGGTTCACAAACTTGTCTTTGAATGTATACCTTGATTCAAGCTTCAGGCAAGTATTATTCTCAAACTTCACTTGCTTATACAGCTCAACATATATCCCCTTCTTCAGGTTTAACTTGTGCAGCAGAGAAAAAAAAACGATATGCAAAAGGAAAACACAAACCACAAACAGTTTCCCCGTTGCTTCATTCTTTCATTCAAAATTCCATACCTTCTGTCTGGCCTTCTACCCTAGCACCAGCTATTTCTATCTCCATGCCTTCTACCTGGTCTGGACCCTGATAGTTTGAAGGGGTTAAGACTTCCTCCAAATCCTGCATGGGATAATCCACCACGTTTTCCTCTGCTGCCCTGTTCCACAGCCCCTCTCCTGGCTTGGGCTGTGGGAGTGACTCGCCCTCATCACTCGCTCCTCCTCCTCCTGTTTGTCTCAGCCTGCTTTTAAACAGATCAGAGCCAATCCCCTTCAGCCAGTAGCGGGGGATGGGTTTTGGCTCTACAGCAGCTTTTCTCTGTCTAGGTTTTTCTATTGCAGTTACCTTCCTCGTGGCTTCCTTAGCTGTTCTAAAGCCCAGAGGCTGCTGTTGCCAATCTGTTTGCCTCTGTTCCAGCTCACTATCTCTTTGATTAAGGGGGCAAGGGAGGTCAGCCTCAAGTTGAGCGCCAGAATCAATCTGGTCAGCTCTTCTGCACTTGATCCTATCATGGACTGGACCAGTGCTGGTGCTGGGTTTGTCACATTCCCCCACCCTTAAAGGATGACCCTCACTTGTACCCTGAGGAGTCCCTATATTCACAGGAATATGTGACAGCCTAAATAAATTCAATGGCGTTTCCTATTTTTGTTTCTTTTATCAGAAGGGCTCGGACTAGGGCTTGTATCACAGAAGTCATCAGGCCACCGTAACACTGGGACTTTGTTTGACTCACAATCATCTAAGCCCTTTGTGCACTCCAACCCTTCTAGACTGAATACCCTGTGGGCTAAGGCTGCTACAGCCTCTGATATTTCTTCCATACCCCCCTCCTTTGTCTGTTCCAGTTGAGCCTGTAAGTCACCCAACACCTCTTCCACTCTGTTCAACTGAGATTTATACTGGCCTAGCTGGGTTTCAAATATTTGATTTTGCTTTACCCATTTACCTGTTTCACCTTCCTTGTCTTTCCATTTTCCTGCCCAACCTTCCATAAACTTTTTAAACTCAGTCTGCTGTCGCTGATTTCCTGCGACCTGCTCTCCTACTTGGGCAAGTTGCTTGGTCAATTCCTCTAGAGCTTTATTAAAGGACCCTATCTTTTGTTGATTTCGTTCTTCAAGTTCCTGCTGTATTTCTTTACCCTGATCCTCTTTATCCTTTGTCAGAGCTCTTATCTGTGCTTGTAATTCCTCCATCTCCTTCCTCCATTCGGCCCCCTCACTGTGTTTCCCCTTGTGTGAGTCCCCAGGAACCGGGAAGGTTGCCGGAGTATGTGTTTCCGAATTCTGTATTTGGATGGTTTCTGTCCCCTTACTTTCCACTTGTGTAGGTATCTTATCCTGGTCAGTCAATCGTTCGTGTGTACTAGGCTGTGTGTTCCCCGATGACCCAAAGCCTTTCATACCCCTCTTAGTTTCAGGGAAGTAAACCCATCTCTCCAGTCTTGCCATCCATATACGTTCACACACTATCTGGGCAATGCAATCTCCAGGCTGTACTTGGAATGGTACAGACCCGTGATTTACCAATAGGACCGCTACATTACCCCGAAAATCAGGGTCGATAACTCCTGCTGCTACATCTACCGAAGCTTTCCATGCTAAACCTGAGCGGGGCGCAATCCTTAAATACGAGCCTGGTGGCGGAGACAACTGTAAATCAGTATTAACCAGGGCTCTCCCATTGGCGGGAATCAGTTGTTCCTGTGCGGCATAAAGATCGTACCCTGCAGCCTTCCCATATGCTCGTGTAGGGGCCTTTGCTTTTTCAGATAAGGGTACCCATCTGATTGTGGGCTGCCATTCTTTTCCACCATTTCTAGCTCGCCAGTCCCCTGCTCTTCTGGCCCTCCTGGATTGGAACTGACATTGTTTAGCCCATGCTCCCAATACTAGTCCACCCTTAATCCGGGTCTCTTCCCCCCTCCTGCTTCCAGTCGAGGTCTTGCAATCACCCCTAACCTTGGTTCTGAGCCAATCCTGACCCAGGATCAAGGCATGAGGTATATTCTGAGCAATGGCTACCTTTAACTCAATCAGTTCTCCCCCAATTCTCAAGTTCACCCGCTGACGGGGATACTCCCTCATATCACCATGCACACACCACACCTTCACTGTATCCAACCCTTTATCACTGGGGCTGGCACCCCTAATTTGATGCCATAATTTCTGTGCCATAACGCTCTGTTCTGCCCCCGTATCAATCAGGGGAGACACTGTCCTACCAGCCACTTGTACTTTCTGAAAATATTCTCCGTGACTAGCTCTCTTTACCCCACATGCAATAGTAAAATCCCTTCTTTCCCTGCATTCCCTTTGACGGTGTCCTTTTCCCCCACACCTGAAGCAAAAGATGGGAGCTGGGTTAAAGGGTTTCTGTACATGATTCTGAGGGTTCCTGGGTGGCATGTTATTATTAGTAGGAGCCTGAAGTGTAGTGTCCCTCTGGAACTGTGTCTGGGGTCTATAACTTGGGCCTGGTTTCTCGGGAAGTCCCTGGGCATCCAGATAGGCTTCTGCCACAGATAGTGACTGTGTCAGATCCTGGCCTCCTTGTTTCTGGATCCACCCCTTTATGTTCTGGGGCAGAGCTTCTAGGAATTGTTCCCTGACTAACTCAGCGAACATCGCTCGTGGGTCTGCCAAGAAAGGCTGTAACCACCTCTCTGCAGCTTTCGTTAGGCGTTGTAACAGCGCCTTAGGTCTTTCTCTAACCTTTAACTGGAGAGCACGAAAGGTTTGCCTGTAATACTCTCTTGTATATCCCAGAAAATCTAGGATATGTGCTTTCACAGCTGGGTAACTACTGGCCTGATCCGCAGCAATGGTCTGAAAAGCCGCAAGGGTCTCGCCAGCCAAACATGGCAGAAGGCGAACCGCCCACTGCTCTGGAGGCCAACCTGCTGCAGCAGCAACCCTCTCAAAAGAGTTTAAAAATTCATCTGGGGCATCCTGTGGTGTTATTTTGTTCAAATTCAATAAACCTAGAGAGTTTTGCCCTACCACAGGTAGATTACCCCCAGTCCCCAATACCGGTATATGCATCTGTCCACCAGTCGTAGGCTTCAATAGCTGCGCCATTAATTGAGACTGCTGCTCCATGGCTCGCATAAAGTCACTGTGATGACGTTCACTAGCCTTCTGGCTTGCTTGCCATAGTCCGTGGCTAGTCTCCAGGACCTTCTTTAAGTCCTCATTCTGCCTCTGACGTTCTCCCGCAACCACTGCTAACGCCGCCGGCTCCATGCTGACTCTGTAAAAAAAAATGAAAAAACACACACTCCAAGTGCGATACCACACAGTTCTTTCTCCCCGAAACTATCTTCACCAGCCCCTCTGTTGTATATGCTTACCAGAGGTACTGATGCATCATCGCCTGCGTGCTCATTACAGGGTGCACCACCCTTCTTCAGAGACCTATTGGTCCCCCTTTTGTTCCTTGCCAGCTCAGGATGATGGCCTTGACCCCCGGTCTGCTATCCACCCTTCCTGCAGCCGCCAAACTCCGGACACTGGAACCGATATCCTTGGAATGTTCAAGCCGCTTCCATTCACCAGCATTTATAATCCTGGTTCCGATGAACCAAACAATCGTAGAGAGTAAAAAAAAATTTTCCACCTATGCACTCCCCAATCTTCACCTGAAGAGGTAACAGATCCCACTCCTGATACCAAATTGTCACAAACCCTCTTGCAGTCCAGGGCTGGCGTGTGACAAACACACGGATTCGGGCGCGTCCCCTCCAACTAGGGGTACCTTCAGGATTTTTAGGTGGCCCCAGACCACGGTCTAGGCCCCTCGAGATATAGGGTAAGTACAAGGTTTCACCATATCACCAGACAAACGAGTTCTTTAGGAAAGAATAAGTGGTTTATTCTGACCCCCAGGTCAAAAGATATGCAACAGCAAAACAATATCACTTTGCAGGTCATGGAACAAAAATAGTAAATTGGCAAAAATCAAACTTACAATACATTCTCAAGCAGACAAAAACTCTTTAGGCAAAATTGTCACAGCACACTCTGCTAGCAGTTCAGCTTTTCTCTCAGCTCCTACGTGCAGGCAAAAATCACCCAGCTGAGATGGTTAACTTAATTAGCTCCCAGAAACGGGAGTCACAGCAACATTCCCACAGTTCAAACTGCACTTTAAACATTTCAGCTTGCCTCTGGTTCACAAACTTGTCTTTGAATGTATACCTTGATTCAGGCTTCAGGCAAGTATTATTCTCAAACTTCACTTGCTTATACAGCTCAACATATATCCCCTTCTTCAGGTTTAACTTGTGCAGCAGAGAAAAAAAAACGATATGCAAAAGGAAAACACAAACCACAAACAGTTTCCCCGTTGCTTCATTCTTTCATTCAAAATTCCATACCTTCTGTCTGGCCTTCTACCCTAGCACCAGCTATTTCTATCTCCATGCCTTCTACCTGGTCTGGACCCTGATAGTTTGAAGGGGTTAAGACTTCCTCCAAATCCTGCATGGGATAATCCACCACGTTTTCCTCTGCTGCCCTGTTCCACAGCCCCTCTCCTGGCTTGGGCTGTGGGAGTGACTCGCCCTCATCACTCGCTCCTCCTCCTCCTGTTTGTCTCAGCCTGCTTTTAAACAGATCAGAGCCAATCCCCTTCAGCCAGTAGCGGGGGATGGGTTTTGGCTCTACAGCAGCTTTTCTCTGTCTAGGTTTTTCTATTGCAGTTACCTTCCTCGTGGCTTCCTTAGCTGTTCTAAAGCCCAGAGGCTGCTGTTGCCAATCTGTTTGCCTCTGTTCCAGCTCACTATCTCTTTGATTAAGGGGGCAAGGGAGGTCAGCCTCAAGTTGAGCGCCAGAATCAATCTGGTCAGCTCTTCTGCACTTGATCCTATCATGGACTGGACCAGTGCTGGTGCTGGGTTTGTCACAAGGGCCACCGCGTGAGCAGACTGCTGGGCATGATGGACCACTGGTCTGACCCAGCAGTGGCAATTCTCATGTTCTTATGTTATCTGAAAACCTGGCTTTTCTCCAAAACGTAAAACTATCTATTTAAAATGTAAAGCTAGCTAACCTCTTCATAACCTCTAATTTCTTATTATGTCCTTCCCTCGTTGAATTTACCTGTAAACCGTGCCGAGCTCTATCTTTATGGAGATGATGCGGTATACAAACTTAAGGTTTAGTTTAGTTTAGTCTTACATCTTATTCTCTCTAAAAAGGCTTTACCAAGCAAGGTCAAGATGTAGATGAAGGTCATGGTTGTTACGGAAGGAGAGAAGGAAGGGGTCACTAATCAGGAATCAAGCTTAGTACTATTAAGAAGACAATTGTCATACCAACCCAATCTTAATAGTGTTCTACCTCATTATGACTCATAACAAAATCATACCTGCTTATGATAAAAATACCTGCTTATGATAAAAAATACATGTAATCAGAGAAAATAGCATTAAGCATAGAATTAATTGACATTTGAATATACTTTATGACTTCATTCTGTCATGAGTCTACCGTACCTAGAGGGATTAATTAACAAAACTCTTCACTGCAAGCTAGATTATTTCCATGCCTTTTCAAAAAAGCTGAAATCAATGCAGACTTGGTTAACTCCAAATATTATCAGGTCATGCTTACAGGTCAAGGTGGAACTCCAGGTAAACACATTAAATCCCCTTACACTATCATGTTCAGAAACCTCCATCCCTGGATCAGAAAATGTGGGTGGGTTAAAGTCATAAGGCCACATTGCAGCAGCAGTGGTATCATTATTCCTCCTTCACTGCACTTCACTTCAGCCTAGCAGCAAGAAAGGGGTGGAAAGAATCTGTTGAAGTGGAAAATAAGTAAGGTGCAGTTATGGGAGTTAAAACAGGACAACAGTAGCGTACTAAGGGGGGTGAGGTCCGCCCCGGGTGCACACCCTGAGGGGGTGCTCCCGGCCTGAAGTCATTGGCGTCTGTTCCCCCCCCCAACATCCAGTTCTTCCCCTCTGGCCTCCCCGCACCATTTAGAGTAGCGAAGCAGCCTGCAGCAAGATCGCGATGTCAGCGATCTTGCGCTGCTTCGTGCTGTTTCCTCCACCGCGGTCCCACCACCTCCTCTGACATCAGAGGAGGGGGGCGGGTCCACGGCGGAGGACAGCACAAGCAGCACAAGATCGCTGACATCGCGATCTTGCTGCAGGCTTCTTCGCTACTCTAAATGGTGCGGGGAGGCCAGAGGGGAAGAACCGGACATTGGGGGAGGGGGCGAGCGGTCCTTCATGGGGGGTGGGCAGGCGGTCCTTCGGGGTGGGGCGGGCAGGCAGGCAGGCCTTCAGGGGGAGATGCAGGGGGGGCGAGCGGTCCTTCGGGGTGGGGTGGGTATGCAGGCCTTCAGGGGGAGATGCAGGCCTTAAAGGGGGGGACAAGCCTTCATGGGGGAGAAAGGCTTTCGGGGGGGGACAGGCAGGCAGGCCTTCAAGGGGGGACAGGCAGGCAGGCCTTTAAGGGGGGGACAGGCCTTCAAGAGGGGGACAGGCATTCATGTGGGGGGACAGGCCTTCAAGCGGGGACAGGCAGGCAGGCCTTCAAGGGGGGGACAGGCCTACAAGGGGGGACAGGCCTTCAAGGGGGGGACAGGCCTACAAGGGGGTGGGACAGGCCGTCAAGGGAGGGACAGGCCTTCAAGGGGGTGCAGGCCTTCGGGGGTGGAGGCCTTCAAGAGGGATGCAGGCCTTCAAGGGGGGACAGGCCTTCAGGGTGAGATGTAGACCTTTAAGGGGGGGACAGGCCTTTGAGGGGGACCCTGGTTTAGAAGTACACGGAGGGAAGGGGGTGTTCAAAGAGATGTGCATATACCAAACTTTGGGGGGGAAGAAATAATGGGTCTGAAAATAGAGGAGAGGGAGGGAGATGATGGACCATGGGATTTAGGGAGGGAAGGAACAGAAAGGGAGAGAAATTGGACACAAGGGATGGTGTGGAGGAGGGATAGAGATACTGGATATGAGGGTAATTGGGAAAAGAAAGGGAGAGATGGTGGACCCTGGGGTGGTGGGGAAGGAGGGAGAGATGCCGGATGAAAGGGTAGTTAAGAAAAGGTGAATCTGTGGAGGGAGATGAAAAAAAGGAAAGATACCAGCCTTCCTAGGGAGGGAAGGGAAATGGAAAGGGAGGACAGAGATGGCAGATGGATAGTTAGCATGCAGAAAGAAGAAAGAAGGAGACCCTGGCAAGCAAGTTATCAGAAGAAAACCAGAGCCTTGGACCAACAAGATTTGAAAAATAACCAGACAACAAAAGGTAGAAAAATTAATTTTATTTTTTGTTTTGTGATTACAATATGTCATATTTGAAATGTGTATCCTGCCAGAGCTGGCGTTAGACCGCAAACGTGAGCTAGGATTTAACAGAGAGAGGAAAAGTCCTTTTTGTTTCTTTATTTTATTTACACTACAGCGCCAGTATGGTTAGGAGAAGCCAAAGGGGGTGAAAAAGCTATAAAACCCATCAGGATTTTTGAAAAAAATCACCCAACTGGGCAGGAAAATCGAATCGAAAAACCAATTCAATAGACTGAATCGAATCGAAATTTTTTTTCCTGAATCTGGCAGCACTAGTTTGCGCTACTGTCTTAGACTTTAGGACCTAGGATTGGGGAGAGATGGCATCCTCAGTACTTTATAATGCAAGTGAAACGAGGATTTGGTCAGACTTTTGAAGGGTCTGCAGAAGAAAAATATTGTATAGGTCGGGGACATGAGACAGCAGGAAATGGGAACTTTTCTTCCTTCTATTAGGATAGGAGTGGAGGTAGGTTTAGGGTTAGGATTAGAGGTAAGTTACAAAATTAGTCTGGGACCACTGTTCAGGCAGTGGGACTGATGGGCCGCAGCGGGAGCGGACCGCTGGGCAGGATGGACCTCTGGTCTGCCTCAGCGGAGGCAACTTCTTATGTTCTTATTTTTGTGAATGGAAAGGCTGAGGATGTCAGAGAGTTCAGGTAAAATATGTGCTTTATAAGAAAATATAATAATGTGTTTTATAAAGTTTATAGCATTGCTGGCCTACCCGGTGAGGTGTTCCTAGTGGTAGTGGTGGCAGCGTGTCAATGTGTTGAGAGGAAGAGGTGGTCTGGGAAATTTTGCTGAGCAAACTCCGGGCCCATTTCCACCCCCCAGTTAGTCCACTCCACTCAACTGGTTCACACACTGAGTGGGTCTTTGGGTGTTGTTTTGGGATCTCTTCCAGTGGTTTATCAGTATCTCCTTCTGGTCCAAGGAAGGAAACTTTGTTATCCTTAGCATTGACTTACAGAATATGTTTGTAACAGCGCTGCTTGTGTGGCATTAGGCTATGTAGTGATCGAAAGAAAAAAACAGACCTTTGCACAATTTTGCACTATATGGTGGGTGTATGAGGAGATTCACATTTCCTGCACAGCTAAGTCCATGTGAAGTTACCTTGTGCTGTATTTGATATCTAGCAAGGTCTCTGTTTGGAAGGAAAGATCTAAACTTAAAAATGAAGTGGCCAGAAGTTATGGTAAAAGCAGATAGTGTAGCTGGTTTTAAGAAAGATTTGGATAAATTCCTGGAGGAAAAGTCCATAATCTGTTATTAAGACATGGATGTGTCTGCTTGCCCTGGATCGGTAGCATGGAATGTTGCTACTCTTTGGGTTTTGACCAGGTTTTAGTGACCTGGATTGGCTACCATGAGAATGGGCTACTGGGCATGATGGACCATTGGTCTGACCCAGTTAGGCTATTCTTATGTTATGTTCTCATCTGTAGGGGCCTTTGTTTTCACTTCTTATTTTAATGTATTTTTTTCTGGGAACTTATCAGTGTTTTTTTTATAATGGGAACAAAAATGGAAGAGAATTAATGTGTGTGGGATGAGGGGATAATTAATTTCTTCAGCTAAATAATTCAATCCACCTCAACCAGACATAGGAGAACTCACTTATCATTCACACACCCTCCAACCAAAAACGTCAAAAGAAAAGAACTGTTCGACAACCTCCTAGCCATTCGAGCTGCAACACTCAACCCCCAACTCTACAACCTATTGACCTCGACCACAGATTACAAAACCTTCAAAAAGAAATAAAAACCCTTCTATTCAAAAAACACATAAACCTGAACTAACACAATCAGAACTGTCCCAAGCATCATTTCTGATGTCATGACAATTCAGACATAATTTATGTTATGTTATGTTTGGAATAAAATAAAATTTTCACTGCCTGTTTCTATTCTGACCATTTATTCCGGTTCATGGTCATTACAAAAAATATTTTTTTACATGGGGTGGTGTCAAAAAATGATGGGCCCCGTGTGCCACATACCCTAGGTACGCCACTGCAGGACAAAACTGCATAATAATTTGTACCTAAAAGTTGCAATCAGGCAAAGCACATGAATCTTGTAATAGGCCTGTTGCTATCATATTATTGCAAACACATGGCAATATTGTCACAGGTTCACCCCTGTTCCTAGTGAGGAAGCCTTGCCAGAGAATGGAAATAGGGTTTAAATCCTTGCAAGTATTCCTAAACCAGCTAGAGAGAGTCCCAAAGCAGCCCCTTCCAATCCTTCCAACACTGAAACCTCCTAAAGCCCTGCCTACAGTGAGCAGATCTGGTTTAGCTTTACCTAAGCCAGGTATAAACAAGTATAAAGAGTATATTTCCCAGCAGGCCTAGAGCCAGGGGCAGGAAAGAGCAGGGCTGGAATACAAGCCACTTCCAATCAGTCCCAAATTGGTTTAGGCCAGGTGAGGAGCTGTGTGAGAGCAGGCTACACCAATACACCTGCAGGAAGGATTACTCAGCTTCCTGCAGTGAAAGAAAAGGGAATAACTTTCTCAAAGCAGGGGAGCCAGCTCCAGAAGCAGTGGGAGCACCAACCTCAGAGTACACACCGGCTCCCAACCCAGCAAGCCAGAGCCAGTCAGCTGGTTGCAAGTTACAGATTGCCAGCCCAAGGAATTAAGAAGCCACAGAGAGTGGTGAAACTGTGTTTGGGCAGGACATTGAGTTTAGCTGATGAAGACTTTGCACATGATATGGAGATAGAGGAAACAGAGCAGCCCATTATTGAAAGTATGGAAACAAGCTGATCTTTTCCTGTTATGGCAGCTGGGAGAAAATGTGGAAAGTTTTGTGTTTGAAGAAAGCTTTACATTAAGAACCAGTTTTTGTTTTTCTCTTTTGGAGACAGTAAGCTGGGAACTGACTATTGTTTGTGTTCTAAATGCTGCCAGGATAGCAGGTGATACATACCTGAAGAAGCCTGTTTGAAAGTTTGTTTTGATTTTTGATCCCAGGAAATTGCACCTCTGTCATTGGACCTGGGTTTTTTTTTTAAATTATTCCAATACAAAGCTACCAATAGAACCTCACGTAACTGCTTGATTGAGGTTTTGTGTGCACTGGGTAAGGCCACTTGCTGAGCCCAGCTTGGCCGCGCCTGGTCACCATATACATAAACTAATACTGCATAAGTCTATAAAAAGATTAAAGTGCAAATCAACAAGTCCATAGTTGTGATAAAGCAAAATAAGCTGTAGAGATTCAAGGTCATAAAGGTCATTCTGTCGTCATAAGCTTGTTATCTTGGTAGCAACAACCCTAAACTTGCCAGTCATTACTGGTAAGCTTATTGTTCCCAAGCACTTATCAAGTTCAGTAACTAACCTCAGTCCATAATTTTGCAAATAAATTATTAATAGCAGTATTGCAACAATTGTTCAATTGTTTTTATTAGAAATTTTCAGAAATCATAGTACAATAAAGGTGAAACAGAGAACAGGAAGCAACAAGTACACATTCTTGCAGGATTATTAAAATGCAGACATAAGGGTATGAAAAGAGTGCAATGCATGAAATCAGATACCCAAGGACATCGCGTGTCAGATGGCAATAACAATTGGTATAATCAATACCCACTATGAATATTAATCGGTACAGAATTTCAAAACTTTACTCCATGTCTTATTGAAGGATGAGATGGTATTCAAAGTCTGAGTGACAGTTTTTTCATATTTAGCATAAAGAGAAACAGTATTTCACCATTCATTATAGTTTAGAGTAGTGAAGTCTTTCCAATGAGAAAGTATTATTTTCATCGCTATCAAGAGAAGAGATCTTAATAGTTTATCTTCATATTTATCTAGTTTTGAGGACAAAACAGATCCACCCATAATTATTATACTAAAAAAAGGTGTTCTTGTATGGATAGAATTTGACAAATAGTAGACTAAATTTTGGCCCAAAATGGTTGCAACAATTTACAATGAAATAACATATGATCTAGCATACCTGTTTGGGCAGAGCAAGACCAACATAAATCTGAACTGTGTGAGGCCAACTTGGATAATTTGTCCAGTATGCCCTATGGTATAGAAAGAGAACTATTTGTTTATGAGCAGCAGCTTTCAATGAGCTAAATGAATTAAGCCAAACAGTTTCCCAGCTGGTATGAGATAAGGAGAAGGAGAGGTCTTTTGTCCACACTTCATATAATGCTGAAGGGAAGGAGAATTTATGTTTCTTCAATAATTTATACCAGGCAGAAGCCTCTCCTTTATTGAGCCGGAAGAGAGCACTCCAAGTAAAATGGATGGGATTTCATTCGATATGAGGTTTTTTCATAAAGGATTTAATTGATTGTTGTAGTTGAAGCCATTGATAGAATTGAGTAGGTGGTAAGTGGAATTTGTCAGCTAATGTTGCAAAGCTCATCCACTCATTTTCATGAAATAATTGAGAAATACTCCATAAGCCAGTTTTGATCCATGATTTCCATTCAATATGTTTTCCTTGGATTTGTACTTGCGGGTTAAGCCATATGGCAGAGGAAGTAGTAGAATTCCATTGATGATCTGCTAGAGCATCAATTTCTTTGATTGCAGTTGCCGTAGAAAGTATAATAGGATTGTTCCTAACAGATACTGTAGGGGGTATGAATGATATTTGATGTAAAAATACCTTATTATAAATTTTGTGTTCTAATTGCAACCAGGTAGGAAGTAGACTATCATCTGGAGACAACAACCATTGGGAACCTTGCCTTCCTAGGAATGCTAAGTGGTAGTTGTACATACTAGGAAAGTTTACTCCTTTGTTGTTTTTTGTACATTTCAATTTCTTCAGTGCAATGTGAGGAGCTTTGTTGTTCCATAGAAATTTTGATAGTAAGGATTCCATCTTGGAGTAAGTTTTTAGCGGAAGTAAAAAAGGTATAGAGAGGATATATGTAATTTTGGGAGCCAGGACCATCTTAATAGAGTCCAATCTCCCCCACCATGATAGCTTCAATGGAGTTCATTGTGATGCTGTAGTCTTGATTAGATGATGTATATGATCCTCAACAAAAGAGCTAATCTCTGCTATAGTGGTGCCAAAGAAGATTCCTAAATATTTCAACATATTCGGTGAATATTTAAGACCATGGTGTGATATGATGTCTCCACATGGAGTTGCATTCAGAGGCATCACTTCTGTCTTTGTGCTATTTAATTTGTACCCTGAAAGACGAGCGTAAGAGTCTATTGTATCAAGAACAAGTGGTATTGAGTCCAAAGTAGAGTAGATCATCCGCATATGCTGATAGTTTGATCACTAAATCTTCGATTTGTATTCCAACAATGTTTGTGTTAGTCCTTATTGCTATGAGAAGGTGTTCCAATGCTATGTTGAATAACAGAGGAGATAACGGGCGGCCCTGCCTTGCCCCTCTCAACGGTTTAAAGGAGGCAGAGAACACTTTGTAGATGGATTCAAATAGAGAACTCTAACCATTTTGATAAAACCTTCCAGAATTCCAAACCATTTCATCACTCTGAAAAGGACCACTCCACTCGATCGAATGCCTTTTCTGCGTCCAAGGCAATAGCTACTAGGGGATCAGGCAAGTGTGCAGTTTGGTGAAGCACATGAGTGAAGTGTCTAGTATTGTCACTGGATATTCTATCTTTCATGAAACCATTTTGATCACTGTGTATGATTTTAGGTAGGATGTGGTTAAGTCGATTTTCTAATAGTTTGGCGTAGATTTTGGCATCTACATTGATTAATGATAGAGGTCTATAGTTTTGTACTAGCAGGGGGTCCTTTCCTGGTTTTGGTAAAACTATGGTTAGAGCTTCCGTAAATGTTCCTCCTGCTGATCCAGTTGCAGCTAGATGTGAGTAGTAGTCTGTCAAGAAGGGAAGATCATCCAAGAATACAGTGTAGAATTCCACGGTCAAACCATCAGGACCAGATGATGTATTTTTTGACATGGATAAAAGCACCATTTCAATTTGAGATGATAGAATTGGTTCAGTCAAGGAATCCATTTCCTCCTTTAATAAAGTAGGATGTGGCAGGTGCTGAAGAAAAGGGTCAAATAGATCTTGGTCTGGTCTTTCAGAGGAATATAAGTTTGTATAGAACAAGTGGAATTGAGCACAAATTTCAGCTGGGGATGTTACAGATGTACCTGATGCGTCATTAATAGCTGGAATCCTTATTTTTTCCGAACATAATTTCAAGTAATTTGCTAGAAGATGGCCACATTTGTTCATACTAGAGTAGTATGAAGCAGATTTCAAGAATATTTCTTTAGCTGCTGACGAGCTAAGTGCTTGATTATATTCAAATTTCAGTTTTTGTAGAGTTTTCAATGTATCTTGGTTAGATGTGTCTTGCGAATGGAGTCTTTCAAGTTCCTGCATTCTTTGTTCCAAATGTTGTATAGAAGTTCTGTTAATCTTGTTAGATTTTGCAACATAGTCAATGATGATGGCACAAATAAATGCTTTAAAAGCATCCCAAGTAGTTTGCCAAGAAGTATCGGAAATTTTATTTCGTTCAAAAAATTCCATTATATGTGTCTTAGTGCTCTGTACAAATGTTGAATCGGAAAGCAGAGATGAGTTAAATCTCCACAATCCTTTGGGCAAAGGTTTGGTGAGGCCCTTGAAAGTGATGATTATGGACGCATGATCTGACCAAGATGGGATTGATTTTGTCTCTTCAACCATCATAGTTAAGGAGTAACTAGTCAAAAATTAATCAATTCTAGAGTATGAAGAATGTGGTGGTGAGTAAAAAGTATACTCCAGGTCTGTTGGATGTAATAATCTCCACGTCTATTAGTTTCGTTTTAGACATAAGGTCTTATAAACTAGACCAAGCTTTAGATTGTCTGTATAGGGATTGAGATTTCCTATCTAATTTCCCAGCTAGAATTTGATTAAAATCTCCACCTAGTATACATGGTGTGTCTCCAATTGATGAGATAATATCCGTTAGAGAGTGGAAAAATGATGGGTCATCACAATTGTGGGCATATATATTTATAACTGTAAGTGTAGTGGAGTCAACCATCAAATCGACTTTAATCCACCTGCCTATTGTGTCAGCAGTGTGGGATAAAATCATTATATCCTGTCGTTTACGTATCAGTGTGATAACTCCATTTTTCTTACCGGCAGCTGGAGAGAAAAGGGGTGGACAGGCCCAATGAGGGTATATCTTAGCAGATTCGCTAGCTGACAAATGAGATTCCTGAAAAAAAACTATATCTGGATGGTATTGCTCCGTATATTTCAATATGAGTCGTTTGACAGAATTATTAAAACCTTTAATATTCAAAGATAAGCATGTAAATGTCATATGAACAGATTGTTGTGATATATTCCAATATAATCAGGAAAATGTGGGGTCTACATACAATTAATAATAGCAGCTTTCCTATACATGGTTTCAATAGAGATAAATATCTATTGTGATGTACCCAGGTGAGCTGCAATACAGCTGGGTAAACAGTTGGATATAAACATATCTGAGATTTAACAAAAATATAAAAGACATGATAAAGCAATACCTTTGTAATATTTGTGATGTACAAAGGTACTCCAGTAAACAGATAGGCATAATAACCTTAAGAGAGCCGTAGGCATCATATATATCCTATAATGAATATGAGGGTTGTGATGTCTCCGGTGCACGATAATACAGTGGGTATAGTACTAAGAGACATCTCTTCTATAATTAAATCACTGGAAAAACAATAAGGTATCCAGAAGGGATAAAATGAGCTTCGTTCTAGTATTAGACAGAGAAAAGTATCCTCTGGAGTCAGAGCATCATATACCAGGAGAAATTAAAGAATAAATTATCCATTGTCACAACCCTAAGCCCGTAGCTCAGCGTTTGCCAGCTGTGGCTCGGTTTAAACCTAGCCCTGCCATCAGAAGGGCTAATCAATGCGATAGGGTTGTGACCAGTCATAGGGAGAAGCCTACCTTTCCCTTTAGCTCAGATTTGGCTGATCTCCAGGCAGGAGAGGAGTTGGAGCAGAACAGCTCACAACAGCCTGAGAGGGATCTCCCTCCCCCTGCAAACTCCCAGCTGAAACAGTTAATGAGGAAGCCAAGACAAACCAGGCAAACTCTGCAGGCAACTCCGCCCCCTCAGAGAGCAGGGCAGGTTCGTCTGAGTACTTTAGAGGCTGCTCTAAAGAGGAGGAAGGCAGTCTATCCTGAACCAGCCCAGGGAAGGGTCCCTCCCGAATGTGCTCTTGATTCCCAGGACTGGGAAATGCAAGAGCCTGACACTGACCCTTTGGCCAACCAGCTAGCTACTGAGGAACCTATGGATCTAGGTGAAACTTCCAGTCTGCCTGAAGACGTACTAATGGAAGACAGCTAAGTGGCAGGGCTGGGAGGTGTAAGGTTTATTAACCTACTATGTTTGTGTTTGGACTGTTTGGGAAAAGGTGCTTTTGTTTGGAAGCCCTTTGAGGACTTGTGCTGGTTGGGGCTGTCCCTGTTTGAGTAAAGCAGGAAGAAGAAAAAAAAAAAAACGTTTTTCTTTTGCAAGTTTAATTTGCTGGCTAAAGTTAAGCTGGCTTGGACTGCCATGGTTTGAATGAAAGAGAGGGAAGTAATGTGGGGAGAATCTACTTACCATTCCAGGTTGGGTTAGTGGGGCCATTATTGGCATTCTGTGAATCAGAAAGTAATTAGTAGATTCGTTTACTCTCCTCCCCCCACCATCTCCTTTAGAGCTGGTTGGGGACAAGCCATTACACCTTAAGGCTTGTACACAAGAGCTTTTGAGCAGTACTGTGAATATGGGTGTTGTTTTGCCTATAAAGTTAACAGCCTTTTTTGCTTTTGTGATTTATTTTGTTTACTTACCTGATTAGAGGGCAGAGCTGTCCCCTTTGCTTTTGAGCAACTCTAAATTTTGTTTCCTGACATAAATTGTTTTTTTTTATGGCAGAGAGTTTGGGACTGACTGTTGGCCAACTCTCTTTAACCCACCACTGAATAAAGTGGAGATTTCAGGACCAGTAAAGTGACTCTTTTGTCTTTTGATTTCCTGACAAAGCAGTGGATGTTATCCAGCAGGACTTCCCTCTACCTAGGGAAGCATGTCGGAGCAGCGCGAACGTGAGCGTGGGCCGTACCTACTGCAACCAAGGGTACCGGTTCCGCCACAATTGGTATCAGGAGTGGGATAGTGCGCCTCCTGCTGGACACTAGTGGAACTTTTGAAAAAAAAAATAATATATTTGGAAAAAAAAAAAAAAGTTTTTGGGACTTTCAGCTAATTTGTTGTTTTAGCTTGTTATTTTAGTTTGTTGTATTGGTTCCTGTCCTTGAGTGCCTGCTTCCGGAGTCTTCTGCCAGGAGTGCCGAAGAAGCTCGAGACCAGAGGGACCCTGCTTAGCCCACGGGGAACCTGAGTTGGAAGAGGACCGAGGAGGACTGGAAGCCGAAATAAGAGGACAAAAACGCAGACAAGCGACTGGGGGCCAAGGAGGCCTACAAACCAAAGGCTCTGACTCACCAATCGTTCGGGTAAGGTACCTGACCAGGGGATTGGTGAGGGAGATTGGCTACCCTGTTGTTTGTACCGCACTTGGGTTGGTCTCTCTTTTTGTTTTCTTCCTGGTGTCGGGTCAAGATGGACCAGCAACAGCTCATCGCTTTTCTGACTGCTGAGAGGCAAAAGCAGAGCGAGGATTTACAGGCCGTACTGAAGACCAACCAAGAGCTGTGGTATCGGTCTCAGGAGCTGTCTCGGCGACAACACGACGAGATGGTGCTGGCAATGGGGGAGCAAACGCAAGTACTGTCAAAAGTTTTGCAGAACCCCTCGCCAGTCGCAGGCGGTGAACCAGGACTCAGTGGCACACCACAAACCACAGGGGCAGCTAACCCTCTCGCCATGCTGAACCTGTGCAAAATTACGCCAGCGGATGCACCGGACGAGTTCTTGTCCGCATTTGAGAGGGTGGCTACTGCTGCTGGTTGGCCTCAGGGTCAGTGGGCCGTAAGGCTTCTCCCATGCCTTGCAGGCGAAACCTTGTCCGCTTTTCAAACCTTAGCTCCAGAGGTAGCTAATAATTATCAGGTTGTGAAAACACATATCCTGGAATATCTAGGCTACACCCCTGAGCATTATCGTCAGAGGTTTAGGGCAACGGTTATGCAGGAAAGGGAAAGGCCTAAGGCACTGGCTCAAAAGCTATCCAAGTTGGCTGAGCGGTGGCTTAGTCCTTGGCTGGGGGATGCCAGGGCCTTAGTTCTGGAGGTGATCAGGGAGCAGTTTCTGCAATCCGCTCCAAAGAATCTGCGGGGCTGGGTGCAGAAACAGGGTTGCAAAACCCTGGCCCAGACATTAGAAGTGGCAGAGGCCTATGTGGATGCTCAGGGCACCTATGAGGAGGAAAAGGCAACCTCCCGACAGAGGCTGGAAAAGGGTAAAGCCAGCAGAGGTCAGGATCAATCCGGCAAGACTGCGGGGTTTCCCAAGTCTAAGGAGTCTACCCCGAAAGAACCCATTAGGTGTTATCACTGTGGCAAAACAGGGCACACTCAGAGGTTCTGTGCGGGAAAGAGGGATTTAATGGTAACACAAGGGGTAAACACCAGGATTCCGGAGGCATACCTCGCTGTGGTATCGGTGGCAGGAAGGAAGGTGTCAGCCCTGGTGGATACTGGGGCGGATCAGTCTATGATATCTTCACACTGTTTTAACCAATTGTTTCCTCGGGAGAAGGTACCAGGGAAAGGAGACTCCGTCACGATCAAGTGTGTGCATGGGGATAGGGTAAGATACCCTCTTAGGCCCACAACTATTTTGAGTAGGGATAAAGTGTATAAGGTGAAAGTGGCG
The DNA here is from genome assembly GCF_902459505.1 of Geotrypetes seraphini. Lineage (NCBI taxonomy): Eukaryota > Metazoa > Chordata > Amphibia > Gymnophiona > Dermophiidae > Geotrypetes > Geotrypetes seraphini. The sequence continues at coordinate 37,227,413 of NC_047091.1, read as the reverse complement.
ATAGTGTCTGGAGCTCCTTATGACCTGATACTTGGTCGGGACTGGGAAGGGTTAGAGCAGTATCTCCATCCAAGACAGGGGTTAGTGAGCACTCGGTCCCAAGGCCCTGAGATCCCTCCGAGGGAAGAGGAATTGGGAAGCATATTTCCCTTCGAGGGGGATGTGATAGGAGAATGTTCCTGGGATCAGGGCCTACGGTCGCGAGCCCAGAGTCGGAAACAAAAGCAACAGAGAAGTAAAGCCTTGGAGCGGGTTCACTCCGCTAAGGAAATTCCCTGGCTCCCTAGGGAGGTGACACAATTATTCCCCACCTTCCAGGTGGAGCAGAAGGCTGATGCTTCCCTCCAGGAAGCCTGGAGACAAGCATCTCTATCGCCTAATAAACCAGTGTCCTTTAAAATGAAACAGGGGTTATTGTATAGGTATATGACGAAGAATGGGAGGGACAATAGCCAAGAGCAATTGGTTATTCCCCAGGGGTTTCGGAGGACTATTTTACAAGTGGCTCATGACTATCCGCTCTCAGGGCATAAAGGATCGGAAGCCACGGGGGTTCAAATAGCCCGTAGGTTCTTTTGGCCGGGGATGACTCAGGACGTGGCAGATTTTTGTAAATCCTGTCCAACCTGCCAGAAGCTGTCCTTAAGTAAGCCAGCTAGGGCCCCACTTATACCTATACCGAAGGTAGGAGAACCGTTGGCCAGACTGGCCATGGATATCGTAGGCCCGTTAGAAAAAACCCCTCGTGGGTATAGTTTCATCTTAGTTATTATGGATGTGGCCACAAGATTTCCCTGGGCTTATCCTCTACATAAAACCACCTCGATGGCTCTAATGAAGGAAATCATGGGGCTTTTTTGTATGATTGGGTTCCCTCGGGAGGTCCTGACTGACCAAGGAACCAATTTCATGTCTAGGGAGATGGAGGATTTCTGGCAGGGATTTGGTATCCGTCACCTGAGAACATCTGCTTACCATCCACAGGCTAATGGAATGGTAGAGAGGTTTAATCAAACATTAAAGCAGATGTTAAAAAAGGTAGGGATTGGGGAGAAGCATCAGTGGGACCTTCTTATCCCGTTTGTGTTATTTGCGGCTCGTGAGAAAATACAGGATTCACTAGGAATAAGTCCCTTTGAAATGCTGTTTGGGAGAAACCCTAGGGGAATACTGGATGTAGTTAGGGATCACTGGGGTTCACAAGAAAGGGAAGAGACCAATGTGATCTCCTATGTTACCCAGTTGAGGAGAAGGCTAGAGCAAGTGGCGCAGCTTGGAAAATGTAATCTGGAATGGGGTCAGCAAAGACAAAAACAGTATTATGACACAAAAACCCAAACTCGCCACTTAAAGGTAGGAGATAGGGTACTAATACTAGTGCCCACTGATCCGCACAAATTCCTGGCCGAATGGAAAGGCCCGGCCACCATTATAGAGAAATTGAACCAAGTAATTACCGGGTCAAAGACGAGAAGAATAGGACCCAAACTTACCATATTAATCTCTTGAAACCATGGCGAGATCGGGAAACACTGGCCATGATTGTAGAGCAAAAATCCGAGGAGGACTTTGGACCGCAAATAGCGGAGATGAGTCAGAAAGAGGGGGTCAACGTAGGAGTGGAGTTAACCGATGGCCAAGCGAGACAATTAGAAACCCTAGTTCAGGCGTTCGGAGATGTGTTCTCTCCGATACCGGGGCGTACGGAGGTAGTGATGCACGACATAATAACTACCCCGGGGAAAGTGGTTAGGGTGAAACCTTATAGGTTAACAGAGGGGAAGAAGGAATTAGTACAGAGTCTGGTGCAGGAAATGCTGTCACTAGGGGTTATTGAACCATCACAAAGCCCCTGGTGCAGCCCCATTGTCATCGTTCCTAAAGCCGATGGCACGCCCAGATTCTGTATTGATTTTCGCCAGCTTAATGAAGTGTCCCAATTTGACGCCTTCCCTATGCCCCGGGTAGACGACCTATTAGACCGTGTGGGGCAAGCACAATTTCTCTCTACACTTGATTTAACGAAAGGTTATTGGCAAATTCCATTGGCTCAGAGCGCTAGGCCAAAGACGGCCTTTAGCACACCTCATGGACTCTACCAGTTCAAACGCATGCCCTTCGGACTTCACGGTGCTGCTGCTACTTGCCAACGCGGAATCACTGAAGTACTAAGGGGACATCATCAGTATGCTGAAGCGTACTTAGATGATATAGTAATTTTTTCCTCGGACTGGGCGCAGCACCTGAAGCACGTAAGGGCAGTGCTGGAGTCCCTTAAAGATGCGGGTTTCACAGTTAACCCTAAAAAGTGCTATTTAGGACAGCGTGAGGTAAAATATTTGGGGTATGTAGTGGGCCGAGGGAAGGTCAGGCCTATAGTGGACAAAGTGCGATGTGTAAAGGAGTTTCCACTCCAATCTTCCAAGAAGCAGTTAAGGGGGTTCCTAGGGCTGCTTGGTTACTATAGGCGGTTCATTCCTCAGTTCTCTGCTAGAGCTGCTGTTCTCACTGATATGCTCAAAAAGGATAAGCCTGACAGCTTACGGTGGGCAGCGGAGGGCGAACGGGCTGTAGAGGATCTAAAAGAAGCCTTATGCACCAATCCGGTGCTCACAGCTATTGATTTTGCAAAGCCCTTAATCTTGCAGACAGATGCCTCAGGAACAGGATTGGGAGCCATACTAAGTCAGGAGGTGCAAGGAATGGAGCACCCAGTTCTGTTCCTTAGTCGCAAACTTCACCCTAACGAGCGAAACTACGCAACAGTAGAATTAGAATGCTTGGCGGCCAAGTGGGCCATGCAGACACTTGAGCACTATCTGCAGGAACGCGAATTTTCCCTGGTCACTGACCATGCCGCGTTAAAATGGCTAAATACCATGAGAAATAACAACGCAAGGTTAACCCGGTGGTATTTGGCCCTGCAGACATTCAGGTTTAAGGTGTTGCATCGCCCCGGCAAGTTAAGTACAAATGTAGACACCTTGTCAAGGGTTCAGGAGGATGAGGGAAGGCCTTTACAGACTGGGGACAGTCAACATCCTAGGGTAGGGGTATGTCACAACCCTAAGCCCGTAGCTCAGCGTTTGCCAGCTGTGGCTCGGTTTAAACCTAGCCCTGCCATCAGAAGGGCTAATCAATGCGATAGGGTTGTGACCAGTCATAGGGAGAAGCCTACCTTTCCCTTTAGCTCAGATTTGGCTGATCTCCAGGGAGGAGAGGAGTTGGAGCAGAACAGCTCACAACAGCCTGAGAGGGATCTCCCTCCCCCTGCAAACTCCCAGCTGAAACAGTTAATGAGGAAGCCAAGACAAACCAGGCAAACTCTGCAGGCAACTCCGCCCCCTCAGAGAGCAGGGCAGGTTCGTCTGAGTACTTTAGAGGCTGCTCTAAAGAGGAGGAAGGCAGTCTATCCTGAACCAGCCCAGGGAAGGGTCCCTCCCGAATGTGCTCTTGATTCCCAGGACTGGGAAATGCAAGAGCCCGACAATGACCCTTTGGCCAACCAGCTAGCTACTGAGGAACCTATGGATCTAGGTGAAACTTCCAGTCTGCCTGAAGACGTACTAATGGAAGACAGCTAAGTGGCAGGGCTGGGAGGTGTAAGGTTTATTAACCTACTATGTTTGTGTTTGGACTGTTTCGGAAAAGGTGCTTTTGTTTGGAAGCCCTTTGAGGACTTGTGCTGGTTGGGGCTGTCCCTGTTTGAGTAAAGCAGGAAGAAGAAAAAAAAAAACTTTTTCTTTTGCAAGTTTAATTTGCTGGCTAAAGTTAAGCTGGCTTGGACTGCCATGGTTTGAATGAAAGAGAGGGAAGTAATGTGGGGAGAATCTACTTACCATTCCAGGTTGGGTTAGTGGGGCCATTATTGGCATTCTGTGAATCAGAAAGTAATTAGTAGATTCGTTTACTCCCCTCCCCCCACCATCTCCTTTAGAGCTGGTTGGGACAAGCCATTACACCTTAAGGCTTGTACACAAGAGCTTTTGAGCAGTACTATGAATATGGGTGTTGTTTTGCCTATAAAGTTAACAGCCTTTTTTGCTTTTGTGATTTATTTTGTTTACTTACCTGATTAGAGGGCAGAGCTGTCCCCTTTGCTTTTGGGCAACTCTAAATTTTGTTTCCTGACATAAATTGTTTTTTTTTATGGCAGAGAGTTTGGGACTGACTGTTGGCCAACTCTCTTTAACCCACCACTGAATAAAGTGGAGATTTCAGGACCAGTAAAGTGACTCTTTTGTCTTTTGATTTCCTGACAAAGTAGTGGATGTTATCCAGCAGGACTTCCCTCTACCTAGGGAAGCACGTCGGAGCAGCGCGAACGTGAGCGTGGGCCGTAACTACTGCAACCACGGGTACCGGCTCCACTATACCATATATCCTCAGCGATAATCAGGTAAACATAGAGAGATATAGTAGATGTAGTCAAAATGAGATGACTAATATTAGTTGAGAATAAAAACAGGAGTGAAGTGCAGCAATGAAAAAATAGAGGACAGACCCAGGTAAATTAGAGAGTAGCCGAATGCTTTTATCTTCTGGCTTAAAGTGGAAAGAGATTTAAAAAGTAGGTAGAATTGAGGGTAGAGAATAAAGATCTCCATTGTCAGTCATTGTACTAACAGTTAAAAGTGGTAATAGTAAGCCATTTGAAAGAAATAGCAGAGGGAGTATTCTATCAGGAGAGGGAGAATATAGATAGAAGTCTAGGGATATCTGAACCAGTCGCCTAGAAGATATGAAGAACAAAAATAATGAAACAACAAATAATATTAAAGTAAGATATGTAGTTAAAGAATGTAGGCTGCAAGGAAAGTAGTCATATATTAGATGAGATACATAACCATATAACCTGCAAGAATGGTAATAAGAATTAGTAAAAACCAGGAAAAACAATCCATGGGTCAGTAAACAGCTAGAAGAAACACAAGATGAAACAGAACCAGCAACAACAGTAATTTGCAATAGAAGATTGAAAACTCCATTACAAATAAATAATATAGGAGTGCAAAATCTGAACTAGAATAAGTACAAAACAGATCAGACATGTCAACATGCATGTTTTGATCGCTGAACTTAGCTCAAACTAGCCCGGAATTTCAAGCCGATAAGCACAGCTATGTAGGTTATCGATAGTCAAGTTTTGTCTATGGCAGTCGGGTGTACAGATTCAATGAAATCCGCTAATTCAGTTGGGTTGGTATAATCTTTTGTTGAGTTGTTAAATATCAACCCTAAATTAAATTTTGTGAACCACACTATCCACTTACATAAATGCGCTGTCGCACAAATCTCTATGCACTAACACAGGATAATTAGAGACTAACAGGGGTCTCAAGAGCTCACAGCCAGAAGATTGAGATATTTTTCAAAGCCACTGGCTGATACCGTGAGCTATCATCGGTCCCGTTTCTAATCTCTATGCCTATGCTTCGTGCATTTATATTATTTTATTTATATTTTTTTTATATTTTTTATAAGTTATTCATAAAATCTGTATTATTTAATGATTTGCCCTTCCATATAATTCAGGATTATTTAGCTTTTTTTGCTTTTTTCTTTCTCCTGCTGTTTTATTTCCATTCCATATACTTCAGGATTTCTTAGCTTTTTTTCTTTTTTTTTCTTTCTCCTGCTACTTTATCCTACGGAAGATCTCCATTTCGCACCCAGATATTAACAAGGGGCTTCATCAGGAAAGCACCAACAGCCACTATAGAATGAGAAAACCATATCTTTATTATTCCACTTAAAAGTTAGACAAAAGCTAACACTCTTACCCATAACTACTTGCGCTCAACGAGGATACAAGGCACTTGCTCTCAGGAACACTATCTGCTCTTATAAATAATCTTTTAGATAAACTTTTAGATATTCCCTATACTTAATCATATCTATTATTATAACAATCACTCGGTACTTAAGGATTATTACTCTTATTATTCCTATTTTCTTACTTTCTTTCATTTATTTTTCTTTATATTTGTTTTTCTATATATGTATATATAAATATACTCCTAGAGAACTACTTAGTGTTGGCAGCTATCCAGCCCCCATACAGTAAAAGTGCAAACAGGGACACTTAAGCACCTAGCCACAATAATATCCCAAACCTCATGACGTCCTTTGGCACGGAACTCCTGGAAAGGTATTGTTCTGAGAAATTAACTCCCTCTCAGCATACCAACTGCTCGGAAATCGGAAATTACACAAGGCTCAAAGGACATACCTATTTAAGGCTTCACAACGGCGTCTGACGACACTTCCGGCAGAAAATTTGCAGGCAGAAACCCGCTCAACCTCCACCTACTTATCATTACGTCATCTATCTTGTTCAAGCTTGCACTATTGGGGCTATAATCCTTTACCACATCCCATAACAATGGACGGGACTAAAGACTTTCACACTTCCTATCATACTATCTATTTAGAAAAAAGTTTGCCAATTAATGGCTATATTTAACCCACGGGGTTGTAGACTTTTCCTTCCTGGTATTTTAACCCATAGTGATTCCAATTTGTTGGTCGTCGCTGCTGTATCCACTCTGGTCGAGTGTATGCTTTCTTTTATGTATAGGGCTATTCCTCCTCCTTTCTGACCTGATCTGTCTTCGCGATAGAGTTTGTATCCCAGCAGTGCTATGTCCCATTTGTTTTCTTCATTCCACCATGTTTCAGAGACCCCAATGATGTCCAGGTTCTCTTTTTTGGCCATTACTTCTAATTCTACCATTTTGTTCCTTAGGCTGCTTGCATTAGTATACATACAATTTAGGTCCTGGTATTTTTTTTTGTCTTCATTTCCTTTCCCTGTGCTACGATCTTTATTTTCTTCTGTGTTACAGTCTTCTTATCCTCCTCCTCTGGATCAATCAACTCCTGTGTTTTGCCCGTTGTGTCTTCCCAGCATTTTTCCCACTCAGTATCCTCATGGGATACCTTCTTCCGAATCGTCAACTCTTGGTCGACTGTCGGCTTTCCCCTTCTTTTTAGTTTAAAGCCTGTTTTATTCCTCTCTTGATGTTGTTTGCTAGAAGTCTAGTTCCCGCCGTGCTCAGGTGCAGTTCATCTCTCCTGAAGAGCTTGCTCTTGTCCCAAAATGTTGTCCGGTTCCTCATGAAATGGAACCCCTCTTCCTCACACCATCTCCTCATCCATGTATCTATTGACTTTTTAGGCGAAGGAGGGGCCAGTCCTTCGCCTAAAAGCTGGATTCTGTAACCGGTGTCTGTCAAAAAGAATGCTGGTTACAGAACACCCCCCAGCAATGATCATGACAGGAGAGATGCCTCATCTCTCCTGCCGTGATCCTCACCCATCTCCCCTGCCGCAATCTTGCCCCTGAAGTGCCGCGGTTGGTAGCAGTTCAGGGGATCACTATCGCGGCAGGAGAGATAGCCAATCTCTCCTGCCGAGATGAACCCCCCCACTAAAATATGGGCAGGAGGGAGCCCAACCCCTCCTGCCCTGATGCAGCCCCCCATCCCCCGATTGGATCTGGGCAGGAGGGAGGCTAACCTCTCCTGCCCCTGTGACCTCCCCACCCCCTGAACCAATCCAAGCAGGAGGGAGCCCAACCCCTCCACGACCCCTCCTGCGACACCCTCCACCCCACTGATCCAGGCAGAAGGGAGCAAACCCCTCCTTCCCACAACAAACCCTCCACAATCGCCCCACCGAACCCTGCGACACCCTCCTCTACCCGGTGACCTGGCTACACCCCATCCCCACCCACAACACCTTACCTAAAATTTATTGGATGGATGGACGGGTCCCAAGCCCATCTGCCTGGCAGGCCCACCATCCACTGAATGGCGGGCCTTAGGGCCTGATTGGGCCAGGTGCCTAAGGCCCTGCCCACAGGAGGGGCCTTAGGCACCTGGGCCAACCGGAATTGGCCCAGATGCCTTAGGCCCCTCCTTTGGGTGGGGCCTTAGGCACATGGGTCCAACCCAGCCCATTTGCCTAAGGCCCTGCCTACAGGAGGGGCCTAAGGCAACTGATCCAATTCCGGTTGGCCCAGGCGCCTAAGGCCCCTCCTGTGGGTGAGGCCTTAGGCGCCTGGCTCAATCAGGCCCTAAGGCCCGCCATTCATCAGATGGCAGTCCTGTTGGGCAGACAGGCTTGGGACCCATCCATCCGGCCAACAGATTTTAGGCAAGTGGGTGTCGGGGGTGGGGGGGTGGGTGTCACCGGCTCACCTGATAGGAGGGGTCATGGGGTTTGGTGGGGCCAATCAGGGGTTCATGGGGTGGTCGTGGGGGGTTTTGTCATAGACAGGAGGGGTTGGGCTCCCTCCTACCCGGATAGGTTTGGGGGTTGGGGGCCGGAGATGTTGGGCTTCCTCCTGCCTGGATCAGTTCGGGGGTAAGGGGGTCCCCAGGGCAGGACTGGTTTGGCTCCTTCCTGCCCAGATCCGAGTGGGGAGGCTGCGTCGGGGTAGGAGGGGTTAGGCTCCCTCCTGCCCGGATCCAATTGGGGGGGCTGCATCGGGGCAGGAGGGGTTGGACTCCCTCCTGCCCATATTTTAGTGAGGGTGGGTGAGTCGCATCTCAGCAGGAGAGATTGGCTATCTCTCCTGCTGCGAAAGCGATCCCCCACCTCCCCCAAACTGTGGCACTTTGGTGGGAGGATAGTGGCAAGGAGATGAAGCATCTCTCCTGCCGCAATCATTGCAGTGGGGAGTGGGCAGGTTGCCGGAACCGCTGAGCTGATCGCGGCAGCTGCGATCAGCTCAGCGGCCCCTTTTTCAGCACTTATACCTGTTTTGACTTGGTCTAAATCAAAATGTATAAGTGCCAACTAGACAACCTGTTCAAACTTTTGGTCATACCTGCTGTACAACTATGTCTAGGTCGGCCCACCTCCCACCCTTTCCCCTCCTTTATAAATGCTTCTTTTTGCTCTATGCTTTATCAGTACTTGGATGATCTGGGTTTTTGATCGTCCAAGTACCGATTTAGGCCACTTTTTAGACTTTTTTTGTTTTGATTATGAGCTCCTTAGTTAATAACAGTTATTGTAATTTATTCCACATATATCTGTGTAGCGGTGCTAAATACATTTATTTAAAATTTTTAAAAAACCTGTGCCCAGTGTTTAAAAAAATACATTGTCTGCTGGATTTAAATGTTGACTTGATTATTAATATTTTTATTTGTTATAGTTTTAGATATCTTGATGATTTACATAAAAGTAATTTTGCTTGTTTGAATTATGTTTATTGAGATTTATTGAGATAGACTGCCCTTCGCTTAAAATCAAAGCAGTTTACAAAATTAAAATTAGGAAAGGAATGTCATTACAGAAGAATAAAGATAAAGTAGTAGTTAAAAGAAAAATCATTCAGTAAAGAAGGCTGAGGCAGATATGTTATATCAGAGATAAATTATCTAGGACCCTCCAAATTCTAGAACAGTGTTCTTCAACCTTTTTACACCCGTGGACTGGCAGAAATAAAAGAATTATTTTGTGGACCGGCAAACTAATAGGACTAAAATTTTTAAACCCCGTTTACGCTCCATCTCCATGAGCTCGGTCCCCGCAAACCATCTGATCCCATCTGCACAAGCCGCAATTATGATTTTATATTGAACATATTTTATTAAAGTATAAAAAGAAACAATATTCTGAACAATTGTGATTTTATAAATACAAATATACAGAGCACGGACCAACAAAACCCCTGTCTCCCCTCCCCTTCACATATATCCCCTCTACTATCAAGAAAACTGAACAAGCCAAGTTCATAGAAATATCATGCTAACAGAATACTGCAGTCCCCAGTTATGTCTCTAGCAGGATATATATTTCAAATCTGATATATTCTAATCACAAAATAGAAATAAAATTATTTGTTTCTACCTTTTGTTGTCTCTGGTTTCTGCTTTCATCTTCTTTTCACTCTCTTCCTTCCAGCGTCTGCCCTCTCTGTCTCTTCAATACAGCATCTGCCCCTTCCATCTACTGTCTGACCTCTCCCCCTTCCATATGGTATTTGTCTTCTTTCTATGCCCCTCTCCCCTTTCCATCCAGCCTATGCCCCTCTCTCCTTTTTACACAATTCACTCCAGCTTCACTGCTCTCTTCATTTTTATCTCTCCTACACCAGATCTAGCATCTTTGTCCCTCTCAATTTCTCTGCTGACCCCCCCCCTTCCCATCTCATTCCTATCTCTCCCCTTCCCTTCCTCTAATCTCCCTGCAAGCTGTTTCCTTCCTTTTTCTTCTCCCTTCCCTCCTCCCCCTGTCCAGCAGTAACTCTCTTCCTTTTCCTTTCCCTCCTCCCCTCCCAGCAGCATCTCTCCTTCTCCCTCCCTCCAGGTCGAGTAGCAGCTGTCCCTTCCCCCCCCTTGCCCAGCAGCTTCCCAGACTCCTTTCCCTCCTCCCCTCCCAGCAGCATCTTTCCTTCTCCCTCTCCAGGTCCAGTAGCAGCTGTCCCTTTTTTCCCCTTACCCAGCAGCTTCCCAGATTCCTTTCCTCAAGAAGGACATGGTGGTACTCGAGGGAGTGCAGAGGAGGGCGACTAAACTGATAAAAGGTATGGAAAATTTCTCATACGCTGACAGGTTAAAAACGCTGGGGCTGTTCTCCCTGGAGAAGAGGAGACTTAGAGGGGACATGATAGAAACCTTCAAAATCCTAAAGGGCATAGAGAAAGTGAATAAGGACAGATTCTTCAAACTGTGGGGAGCCACAAGCACTAGGGGTCACTCGGAGAAATTGAAAGGGGACAGGTTTAGAACAAATGCTAGGAAGTTCTTTTTTACCCAGAGGGTGGTGGACACATGGAAAAAGCTTCCGGAGGAGGTGATAAGCCAGAACTCTGTACAGGGGTTCAAGGAAGGTTTGGATAGGTTCCTGGAGGATAAGGGGATAGAGGGGTACAGATAGAACTTGAGGTAGGTTATAGAAGTGGTCAGAAACCACTTCACAGGTCGCAGACCTGGTGGGCCGCGGCAGGAGCGGACAGCTGGGCGGGATGGACCTCTGGTCTGACCCAGTGGAGGCAACTTCTTATGTTCTTTTGTTATTTCCCTCCTCCCCTCCCAGCAGCATCTCTCCTTCTCCCTCTTCAGGTCCAGTAGCAGCTGTCCCTTTTTCCCCCTTACCCAGCAGCTTCCCAGACTCCTTTCCCTCCTCCCCTCCCAGCAGCATCTCTCCTTCTCCCTCTCCAGGTCCAGTAGCAACTGTCCCTTTTTCCCCCTTACCCAGCAGCTTCCCAGACTCCTTTCCCTCCCCCCTCCCAGTAGCATCTCTCCTTCTCCCTATCCAGGTACAGTAGCAGCTGTCCCTTTTTCCCCTTGCCCAGCAGCTACCCAGACTCCTTTCCCTCTTCCCCTCCCAGCAGCATCTCTCCTTCTCCCTCTCCAGGTCCAGTAGCAGCTGTCCCTTTTTTTTTCACCATGCCCAACAGCTTTCTCCCTTCCCAGCAACTCTCCTTACTTGCCAGTGCTGCGATTCAGTAAGGCAGCCTCGGGTCCTTTGTTGGGTCGCACCGCCTCTGAGGAAAGCGGAAGTTGCATCATCAGAGGCGGCCCGACTCAGCAAAAGCTCCAAGGCTTCCTTCCTGAATCGCTGCGCTTGTAAGGAGAGCCGCTAGGAGGGAAGAAAGCACAGTCTGAGGCTCCCCATTTTCTCTCCGGCCCTGCGCTCCTCGATCTTGCCGGTCCTGCGCGGACCGGCAGGAAATTGAAGAAGTTGATCTCGCCGGTCCTGCATGGACCGGCAGGAATTTTCTGCGGACCGGCACCGGTCCACGGACCGGCGGTTGAAGAACTGTGTTCTAGAATATCCTATTATGATTCTTCCTATTAGTTACTCCCAACAATATCCTATATAATAAAAAGCTAGCCGCGCATGCGCACTCAGACCTGCGTGATCTGTGATCCATAGGTCCGTGGTCAGAGTGCGTATGCGGCGGCCAGACAAATCGCGAAAGCACAGCATAGCCGGCGACTCCCCCCTCCCACCCTCACTCACCGTCAAAACCACCACCGCCAAAGCCTCCTCCTTCTCGCTTTGCCGTCTTCTGTCTACTGTGGGCCGCCCTCTCTCACTACTTCGTTTCCACTAGGGTTGGCCGGTGAGGGGAGCCACCATGGCACATTCAAAATTAAACTTCCCCCCCCACCCGAACCCCCGTTGAGTCTCCCACCACGGTCTGACCCTCCCATCCACGTGGTCTGGCCGGCTCCCTTAGTCCCTTGACGCCGCCATCCCCTTCCCTTCCCGCGGTCGACAAACCTCCTGGCTCCAACAGCGGCCGCAGCACTATAAACACGCTGCTTCACGGCCTCTACTGCCCTGATTTGCTCTGCCGCATCTCTGGTGATGTCATTAGGGACACGGAAGAGCAAATCAGGGCAGTAGAGGCCGCAAAGCAGCGTGTTTACAGTGCTGTGGCCGCTGCTGGAGCCAGGAGGTTTGTCGACCGCGGGAAGGGAAGGGGGTGGCAGCGGCTGCGGCACGGGACTAGGGGAGCTGGCCAGACCGCGGGGATGGCACGCATCTTCAACAGTTTTGTAGGCGGGAGGTGCGTGAAGGAGTTTCAGCTCAGAGGAACGGCTGGAGGGTGCTGCAGGTGGCCCATGCAGGTAAAAATTCTCACAGGAGAGGAAAGGGGGCTGCTTCGGGGGGGAGGGGTGTGCTGGGAGGCAGATCATTTTGCTTAGGGGGAAGACAGAAGGGGGGGCCACGGAGAGACAGGGAGGAACTGGAGGGGGAGAGGGAAAGGGGCCTGCTTTGGAGGAGGGGTGTGCTTGGAGGCAGACAGCTTTGCTTGGGGGTGAGACAGAAGGGGGGCCACAGAGAGACAGTCAGTGAGGAATTGGAAGGGGAGAGGGAAAGGGGGCTGCTTTGGGATAGGGGTGTGCTGGGAGGCAGATCATTTTGCTTAGGGTGGAACACAGAAGGGGGCCACGGAGAGACAGTCAGGGAGGAACTGGAGAGGGAGAGGGAAAGCGGCTGCTTTGGGGGAAGGGTGTGCTGGGAGACAGACAGCTTTGCTTGGGGGGGAGACAGAAGTGGGCCCACGGAGAGATAGTCAGGGAGGAACTGGAGGGGCAGAGGGAAAGGGGGAGGGGTGTGCTGGGAGGTAGATAGCTTTGCTGGGGGGGAGACAGAATGGGGGGCCATGGAGAGTCAGGGAGGAATTGGAGGGGGAGAGGGAAAGGGGGCTGCTTGGGAGGAGGGGCGTGCTGGGAGGCAGACAGCTTTGCTTGGGAGGGGAGACAGAAGATGGGCCACGGAGACACAGTCAAGGAAGAACTGGAGGGGGAGAGGGAAAGGGGGCTGCTTTCTAGCACCTGTTAATGTAACGGGCTTAAACACTAGTTAACATATAACATACTTATTACAAATCAGGAATGCTGCAAGAAGGTGCCCTTGTTTGTTTATGTCAAACATTATAGCCCAGTCATTTATAGTTACCTGCCATGTTCTCTTCAGAAGTTGGGAAAGACCATATCTGTTCCTGATCTTCAGATGTTCCTTGTATACAAGGGGTCCAAAGTAATATGTTTTCATCTCCCCCCTTTGACTTCCAGAGAGAATCAAAACTAAGAGAGTCATCCACATGGCATCTCATGGCATCTGTGGGCACTAATTCAACCTTCACCTTTGGGAATAGAGACACTTTTCCTGGTTTGACATCCTTGAAACTGGAGACTTGAGATTCCTCTGTAAGCTGAACCTGGAGTTCTGGCTCCTTTTCAGAAGCAATAATGTTTTCATCACTCCTGCACTGTTCAACTTGTCCATTCCAAGTCAGGTCTTCCTGAGAAGTTGCAGGCCCACCTTTAACAACACGGTCAGTAAAATCTGCTTGAAATTTTGATAAAATTTGATGTTTTTGTATCTTTGGCTGTAATATATCTGATCTGCTCTCTTCCTCATTCTTTTTCTGTTTTGCATCTAAAGACAAAAAAAATGCTAAAGTCCAAGACAGAAAAGGATGCCTAAATGCAACAAAAATCTCATACATTAGTCATTAAGTACTTTTTGGCTGGCTAGGAAAGGGATTTTGGATACTGTATATTGTATGCCCTTTTCAATAGTAGATCGAGGTGAGTTGCATTCAGGTACAGTAGTTAATTCCATATTCCATGTTTGAATCTGAGGCAATGAATAAGTGACTAGCAGGGCTGACAACCTGTGGATGAGGTGAGGCTCTGATCCAGGGCGCCCGTAATAAAGGGTGCCAAATGCCTGGACCAATGACCTCACCAGACCTATAGGTTAAGCCAAGGCTCAGCACCTGAGATATCCTGCCCCCTCCCCCATTTTTTACTTACTTTTGTGCTGCATCCAGAGAGCATTTTCCAGTTGACCAAAGCAGTTCAGCTCACTATTCTAAGTGTGAGCCATACAATACAGGAAGATTGGGTACACCTACAGTTTCAAATTTCATGGAACTTTAAACTGTAAAAGTACCCGGACTTCCTGTACTGCACAGTTCAGACTTAGAATAGTGAGCTGAACCACTGCAGTAAAGAAGCCACAGGAAGAAAATTGGTGGCAAGAGAGAAACTATGAGACAAGGTAAAAGCTAGGGAGGGGGATATGAGAGAATGAGGCTGGGAAAAGAGATATGAGAGAGAGAATATGAGGAGGTATATGAGAGTGAGTGAGTGAGAATGGGTATAGGCTTGGAGGGGGGGGGAGAGAGAGAGGATATGCTGCAGGGCAGATAGAGAGAGAAGAGATCCTGGATAGCTGGGGTGGCTGAAGGGAAGAGAAGAAATCCTGCATGAAGAGGTCAGAGGGAGAAGAGATGTTACATGAGATGTTACATGTACGGTACAGGGATTCAAACAGGGATTGGACGGATTCCTGAGGGATAAAGGGATCGTGGGATACTGAGGGAGGAGCTGGGATGTAACACAAGTATAGAAAGCTAACCAGGTAATAAGTATAGAAACCCAACAGGTCGTGCATGTGCAAGACTGGAGGGTTAGGACTTCGATGGGAAGATAGGACTTCAATGAGAAACCAAGGTGACAAGGGAGCCCCTTCTGGTGATTCAGACAGGTCGTGACCTGTTTGGGCCGCTGCGGGAGCGGACTGCCGGGCAGGATGGACCTATGGTCTGACCCGGCGGAGGCACTGCTTATGTTCTTATGTTCTTATGAAAAGCATAGAAAGAGACAGGATATTCTGGATGGGAGGGCAAAATAGAAGAGATTCTGCATGACTTGGGAGAGGGAAGAGAAATACAGAGGATATGCTGCATTGGTGCTATATGGCTGGAGAGGAGAGATAAATAGAAAGAATATGCTGCATGGATGGAGCAAACGAGAGACACACTGGCAGGGAGGGAGAGAGAGAGAGAAATGGCTGTATGGCTGGGGGAGGGAGAGAGAGAGAAAGAAACATGACGAAGAGATGTTACATGGCAGGGGAAGAGAAGGAAGAGTTAGTGAAAGATTGGGAAATAAGAGAAGCAGAACATGAGGGCCTGGGTGAGGGAAAGAGATGGAAAGCAATAAAATAAAGTTTACTGGATATCCACAGTGAATACATGAAAGGTTTGCATACATATGTAAACCTCTCATGTATATTCACAATGGATACACTATGACAGACAGAGAAAAATGCTTGAGTATCTGAATATATTAATGTAAACTGTTCTGAGCTCCCCTGGGAGAATGGTACAAAAAATTAAATAAATAAATATCCTGAAAAACAGAATGCTATGGTATGTCTTTGGGACTGGTTTGAGAAACACATGTTTAAATTATTGAATTGTATTTGACCCCAACCAGGGGCACAAAAATTGGTCCAGGACACCACAATCTCTTCAGCTGGCCCCTGTGACTTGCCCATGATCACAAGCAGGGATTTGAGCACTGGTTTCCCAGCCATTGGGTTGCTCTTCTATTCATTAATATTACTATCTGCCTTTCTTTATTGTCTATTCCTAGATTCCTGGCAGTTCATAGGTTTCTCAACAAGTCTGGAGTAAAAATATTAGCCTATTTCTCATGTGTCATTTACTTTAGTTGCAACATTTACATCAAAAATAGTAAGAGACAAAATACTGAAATTGTTTTACAGAAACAGAATAAGAAAGAATGGACTGAAAGAGATCGTACACAAAATGGAGGACAGAGACAAGATGGAAGATATAGAAACCTTGAAGAATATAATGTACTGTTAGCTTTTAGACAGTATGGGGTTAATAATAAAAAAAAAGTCTAAAAAGTGTTCTAAATGGTTACTTGGACGATCAAAAAGCCTGATCGTCCAAGTACCCATAACCAAAGCTGGTTTTTAGACGTATCTAAAAACAGCTTAGGCCTTTCCCCTGCCTCTAAACGCACAGAGAGAAAAGAGGTGTGTTTAGAGGAGGGGAAAGGGCGGGCAGTGGGAGGGAGATGGGCCGACCTACACCTAGGCGTACAACACCAATAACCAAAACAGTTTAGTCGGCACTTAGACCTGTTTGACTTAGATGAAAGAAAACCAGGTCTAAGTGCCGAAAAAGGGGCCACTGAGCTGATGGCCGCTGACGCCATCAGTTCAGCGGCCCGGCAACCTAACCATCGTGGCAGGAGAGATGCCTCATCTCCCCTACCACGATGCCATCACTCTTCTACCCGCACTGCCGTGACCCACAGCAGTTCGGGTAGAGGAGTGATGGCATCGCGGTAGGGGAGATGAGGCATCTCTCCTGCCGCGATGCATCACTCCCCCCGCCACACACACATCGGGGCAAGAGGGAGCTCAAGCCCTCTTGCCCCAGCCAACCGCGGCACCCCCGACATATCAGGGCAAGAGGGAGCTCAAGCCCTCTTGCCCCGGCCAACCGCGGCACCCCTGACATATCGGGGCAAGAGGGAGCCCAAGCCCTCTTGCCCTGCTGCAACCATGACCTCCCCGACTCGATCGGGCCAGGAGGGAGCCCAAGCCCTCCTGGCCCAGGCGACCCCCCTACCCCCACCCCCCCACTACATTACGGGCAGGAGGGATCCCAGGCCCTCCTGCCCTCGATGAACCCCCCTCCCCCCAACGTCTGCCCCCCCCAGAACCCCCAACCGCTCCCCCGTCCGACCCGCGACCCTCCCAGCCTACCCCCACGACCCCCCCACCCCCACCCCTCTTCCCCGTACCTGGTTTGAAGTTGGCCGGACAGACGGGTGCCCAAACCCGCCTGTCCGGCAGGCAGCCACCAACAGAATGAGGCCAGATTGGCCCAGCCATCCCAAAGGCCCGCCCATAGGTGGGGCCTAAGGCGCCTGGGCCAATCAGAATCCAGCTTTTAGGCTCCTCCTTCGCCTAAAAGCCCTTCTGTTGGACGTTTGTGGCTTAGACATTGTTTTGTTTCATTATGGCTAAAATGTGTGGACGTGGTGTGGGTGTACCTTTAGATGTAGTGGAGATTGGGCGTTTAGGCGGAGGAAGGCCAAATCAAAACATGGACGTTTGTTTTGGTTATGGACACTTTCCCTGCTTCTGGGTTGAACGTTTAGGGACTTAGGCCAAAAGGGGACTTAGACGCTTTTTTTGATTATGCCCCTCTATGTGAATACAAGCACATCAGTGTCTATGTAACCTTGTTTGCTAAACATTTTGGAAACTAACTACACTAGTCTACTTTTCCTTGTCAAGTTTATGTATTACTAGTGTTTAAGCCCGTTAGATTAACGGGTGCTAGATGTCTCCTGCTTTTGAACCTGGGCAGGGGCAGAGGCAGAGCCGTGGCGGGAGGGAGTGACGGTGGGAGAGCAATTTCAAAGCTTCAGCAGCGGCGGCTCCTTGACCAATCCGCGCTTACAACGTCCCCACACTTGTGGTCTGGCTGGCTCCCCCACCAAAGCCCTTCGCAGCGGCAGCCCCTCCCGCATCCGTCCCTGCGTCCCAAGCCTCTCCGAAGGCCGGCTCCCATGAAAATGGTACCCCTCTGTCCAAAGCCGCGGCGGAAGCCTACCTCAAGACACATTTCAAATCTGACATATTGTAATCACAAAACAGAAAATAAAATTATTTTTCTTACCTTTTGTTGTCTGGTCATTATTCATATCATGTAGGGGTCCCAGGCTATGGTTGGCTTTTCATAACTCGCTTGCCAGGGCCCCTTCTTTCTTCTTCCCTCCCTCCATCCCTGCAGCTGAAGACAGGCACCTCCCCCCAGTGGTCTGAGACAGGAGGGAGCAGTTAGGACAGGGTCTGAGGGCAAAGAGGGGCTCAACAGCGCCCAACCACCTTTCCTTCCCTCCCTCCATCAGGTGCAGTGAATCCACCAATGTTAAAAGGAGCCGCGTCGAAATCGGAGGCCTGCCACTGCTGTAGCACGTTCCCCTCTGCCTTGGTCCCGCCCCTTCTCTGACATATGGGACCGCGGCAGAGGGAACGTGTTACGGTGGCGGCAGGGCTCCAATTTCAAAGCAGCTCCTTTTAACATAGGCGGAGCTGAACTGTACCTGATGGAGGAAGGGAAGGAACGGTGGGCCAAATTTCGGCAACGGCAGGAATTGTTTTGCGGGCCAAGCACCGTGAAACTTTGTTTCTTTAGGCAGCCCCGGTTGTTTACTTGGATTCAATGTGAGCCGGGTGAGGAAGGCCGCCGCAGCCTCGCGGCTAGGTAGGGGGACAACAATGGCGCTTATGCTCAAGCCCCCGCTGCAACTCCTCTCTCGATCCTGGTGCGGTTCGAGAGGGGAGTCGTGGCGGTGGCTTGAACATAAGCGCGATTGTTGTCCCCCTACCTAGCTGCGAGGCTGCGGCGGGGTTTCCATGGCAACCCGATCGCGGATCTCATTGTAGGGCCGGGTCTGGCGGCGCCATGTAGTGCGGAAGCGGGAGGCGGGACCTCAGCACAGCGCCGCCGGCCCCCAGGAGCTCGAGGCCGGCTGCGGACATGCCTGGCGTGGCATGGTGCAGGAGGAACAGTGATCGGTGGAGAGCAGGTGATGACAGTGATAGGTGGCGCGAGGTGGAGAGTAGGTGATGACGTAAAACGTGCGCATGCGCACTCGTGTTTTCGGGACGGATCAGGGAACACGTTTTTTTTAGTGCGCATGCGCGGCCTAGCATTTTATTATATTAGATGTATCACAGTACGATTAACCGAGTCAAGCTCCATTTGGTTGATGACCCAGTCTATAAAATTACGTTTTAGTTTAGTTTAACCTTGAACAGCAGAAACAGAAAGTAAAAGAAATGCAACGTGATTTCCCATAAAAGGACACATTATCAAGAAAAAGAAACGTAGGCACAGCCAGTTCCCTAAACAAAAAGAAATTTAGGCACAGCCAGTTCCCTAAAACAAAGATCAGGCTGGCCAGGTGGGGGAAGGGGGGCTGGCAGCAAGGTTTGGCTATGCAAACCAAGAACAACAAGGGAAATTAGGTGTCACAAGTAGATTTGCTAAGAAAGCTCTCATGAAAGTCAGAGAGCAAGCTTGGCAAAATATTATAAGATTATAGAAATAATATATACAGGAGGAAAAGGTAGAGTGGCACATTCTATCTCATTTGGTAGCTTGAGGTCATAGTACTCACTTCCCTGTTATAGCTTATTGGATTACTAATCATTGAATTAGTTTTTGCTTTGTATATTTTTTGACTGCATTGATTTTTATTGATACAATAAACCGTTTGGATTCCAAAAACCATAACAGGGTGTTGGTGGTCATTTCCTGTGAAGGGCTTGAGCAGTCGGCTCTTCAAGAACAATAAATTTATTGGGTCGTTCTATAAGGGTATACAAGGGCTGTTCAAAAAGTATCAGACCTTTATTTATAACAAATACTTTTATTCAGATACAACAACCTTATACTAATCTCCTTTAAAGTATTCCCCTTGGGCTGCACACACTTCTTCCAGTGGTTCTGCCACTGTCGGAAGCAGCGTTGGAACACTCTTTTGAGATTGCTCGTAACTGGTCCGTCACATTCTGCATGATGTCTTTTCTTGACTGAGATCTGGTCCCTTTCAGCTTGGGGAAAAGCCAGAAGTCACACGGAGCCATGTTGGGAGAGTAGGGAGCCTGATGAATCACAGGTGTGTTGTGTTTGGCCAGGATACTTTGTATCAAATGTGAAGAATGGGCAAGTGCGTTATCGTGATGGAGCTGCAAATTGCCCACTGCCCACAGGTCTGGTTGTTTGCTTCTCACTGTGTTACGAAGGTGATGCAGAACATCTTGGTAGTACCCCTTGGTGATGGTTGTGCCATGTGGTGTGTACTCGTGATGAACCATGCCACTGGAGTCCAGTGGCGTACATAGCATATGTGACACCCGGGGCCCATCATTTTTTGGCACACACCCCCATCATATGAAAAATATGATTTTTAGTAACAATCCACATATCGCACAAGAGTGTACCTAGGAAAAGGCAGCATCTTAAACACTGCAGTGAGCACTAGAACACCAACACATACATTGTAAAACTAAACAAGCCAGATCCTGCACAGTCAATTGATCCTGTTCAGTCAATGCTACATAAAGCCATGTCCCTTTCATACACACAGACAGATACACCCTCGCCCAATATGGAATAATCACAAACTAAAAATAGAAATGCGTAGACAAAAGTTAAACTGAACTGCCAAGAAACCAGACTCTGCATACAATGCAACACCACAAAAACAGTAATTCATGTTCTCTAATACTGTGCAAAATATAAAGACAGTAGATGTAAATTTGAAAAACTGATACATAACAATCACCACTTTACAAATTAACAAATAAAAATAAAACAAATAATGAGAAATAAGAAAATACCATTTTATTGGACTAATCCCTGTAAACTTGGTCCTCACCCCCACAAACCACCCGATTTCATCCACACAAGCCTTGAATTGTTTTATATTGAATTTATTATATTAAAATATAAAAAGAAACAATATTCTGTACAATTGTCAATTTATAAATCAGCATCTTCTCCCCACTCTCTCTTCCCCATTTCCCTTCAGCGTCCTCAGCCCACTCTCTCTCCACTTTCGTTCAGCACACGCACATAAAACAAGCAAGTAATTTTATATCATTTTCATTCTATTCATTCATAGAAATTAAAGTCTAAATAATGCCAGTCACATAACAAAACATGATTTTACAAAAATAATTCCCTACACAGTCAAGCCTGCAAGGATTACTAGATGTCTTTCAGCAGCTCCCCTCCCTCCCTACCCCTTACCTTTGTGGCCAAGTCAAAATGATCTTCCAACAATAAAATTTTAAAAACACAAAGCACACCGTACGCAGAGAAAATGTTAATTATCATTTATATTCCGCGGGTTTTCAAAGAGGTCAAGGCAGATGACTTTATGCAGTGTCACCTCAGTAACAACTATACAAAAATAGATAAATATACCCCCTCCCTTTTTACTAAACCACGATAGCATTTTTTAGTGCAGGGAGCTGCGCTGAATGCCCCACGCTGCTCTCGGTGCTCATAGGCTCCTTGCGCTAAGAACTGCTATTGCAGTTTAGTAAAAGGGGGCCATAGTGCAAAATATAGACAGCATATATAAATTCTCAAAACGGACACATTTTCATCACTAAATTGAAAATAAAATCATTTTTCCTACCTTTGTTTGGTAATTTCATCAGTCTCTGGTTGCACTTTATTCTTCTGACTGTGCATCCAATATTTCTTCCCTTCTTTCAGCCTCCTGTATGCTTCCTCTCCTCCAGACTTCATTCCCTCCCCCAACTTTTTCTTTGTTTCATCCTGTCCCCTTCTTTCTTTCTCTCTCCATGCCCCCTTTCTTTCTGTATGTCTGTCTTTCTCTCTCTCTCTCTCTCCATGCCCCATTTCTTTCTTTCTTTCACCCTGCCCCCTTCTTTCTTTTTCTCTCCATGCCCCCTTTCTTTCTCTATGTCTGTCTTTCTCTCTCTCTCCACATGCCCCATTTTTTTTTTTCTTTCACCCTGTCCCCTTTATTTCTTTCTGGATCCCTGTCCCCCCTTTCTTTCTTTCTCCCTGCCCTCCCCCATGCCACTGCCATTGGGAAACATGCTGCTGCCACCGCTGCCGGGGAAAGGCTGCCACTGACCATCGGAAACAGGCCGACGCCGAGTTCGCCCTGCTTCTCTTCCCCGCAGGCCAACCAACTCTCTCTGCCCGATGTCAATTCTAACGTCGGATAGGACATTCCGGGCCAGCCAGGCAGCGATTGGCTGGCCCAGAACGTTCTCTCCGACGTCAGAATTGACGTCGAATGGCTAGAGTTGGTCGGCTCGCGGGGAAGAAAAGCAGGGAGGGATAACTCGGCGCCGGCTTGTTCCTGATGACGGCAGTGGCAGCCTTTCCCCGGTGGCAGCCTATTCCCTGGTGAGTGGCCAGCTGTGCACCCCCTTGGGCCGTGCACCCGGAGTGGACTGCCCCCCCCCCCGTATCCCCCTTGGTATTGCTGCAGACCTGCCTTGCATTTTTTGGCCTCGGGGATGTTGAATGCTTCCATTGTGATGACATCAACTTGATTTCTGGGTTATACCCATAAACCCAGGATTCATCACCAGTGATGAAGTTGGGATCACTGTTCACAATCTCCAGCATGCCCTGTTTGATCTCCAAATGGACTTGCTTCTGCTTGATTGTTAGCAGCTTTAGCACGAACTTCACTGAAATTCTCCTGAAGCCCAAATCCTTGGTCAAAATGAACGGATCCAACGCTGATGCTCGCCTCGTCTGCAAGTTCTCTGATCGTGATTCGATGATCCTGCATCACCAGGGTCCTCAGTTGGTCAACGACGATCTCATATCTGGATATTGAGGGTCTACCAAAATGTGCTTCACTCTCCACTGATGTTCGGCCATTTCTGAAGCGGTTGTACCACTCCTTTATCTGTGTGATGCCCATTGCTTTGTCCCCGAAGGCTTGTTGAATCTTGCGGATCGTTTCCACTTGGGAATTGCCAAGCTTTACACAAAATTTAATGCAGTAGCATTGTTCAACTTTTTCTGTCATTTTTAAAAAAATGAAAATCTAACAGTGCTCACTTACACTTCCTCACTCATCGATGGTCTGCCGGTGACTGACAGCTTATATAGGAGGAAAAAATTCAAGCATGCACATTAGGGTTGCCTACATATGTGCACCAAACCACACCTCCATAGCTTTATTTGTTTACGCAAGAAAAATTCTAATACTTTTTGAACAGCCCTTGTATATCCAGATATCACTAGGAATACCCAGAATAGACAGGGTCCTCCAACTGGGTGACTGTTTTCTTCTTACATTTTGCTGAAAGCATAGGAGCCGACTTTTGAAAATGACTGGGGATGCTGAACCCATAACTCACAACATATTTCCCCTCACCCAGCAAACAAAAGTGAACAATCAGCCTTTATCTAAATATTAAGAGCAGGTCAGGTAATGTGAAGAAAAGAAAATCTAGGGTCCTGTCACTCTCTTCTCCCCCTCCCTTGTCAGTATCATATTCTCTCTTTCCATTCAGGCCATTCATAGCACTTTTTTCCAAGAAGTCTCTCTCTTCACTCAGCCCATCTACATCACACTCTCTCCCCCTCCCCCCCACACACAATTTTTTCACTTTCTCCTAATTTCTTCTCATTTTCCTTCCCTCTTCCTACTCCCTCAGCACTTCTAAATTTGATGTTTTATATTTTGGGTACGGGGGTTTAATAGCTTTCTTCCTGTTCCACGCCTAAGGGCTCCTTTTACCAAGCTGCGCTAGCGGGGTTAGCGTGTGTGACTTCTCATCACGCGCTAACCCTTGCGCTGGCCAAAAACTACCGCCTGCTCAAGAGGCGGCTTGATAAAAGGAGCCCTAAATCTTTTTAGCCTGTTCTGCTTTTCATTTCTCTTTGACCCAGCTTTCTATAGCTACTTCTATTTCCTTCCACTCCCTAGCAAGCTCCAATACACCTTTAACTAGCCATTTGTTCTTCCATGCAGATTTTGCTCATGTATCCCTTCACTGCTTCCCACTTCTCACTCTCCTTTACAGGTGAGACTTCCTTAGATTGGTAGGTTCATAAGTGTTGGAACAGGGGGCCACAGGGGCCATGTCTCCTCAAAAAAACATTTGCAGTGGGAAGCTAGAAACATAGAAACATAGAATATGATGGCAGAAAAGGGCCGATGGCCCAACAAGTCTGCCCACTCGAGAATCCTCTTACCAAATAGTCTGCCTGCTCAAGGACCCTTCTTCCCTGGAGTATCTATCGATTGAGCATAACTCCGTAGTACTCCCATCTGTTTGTCCCATCGACTCTTGAAGTCGAGCACTTTACTGGCCTCGACCACCTGGTGGGGAAGATCATTCCATCGATCAATCACCCGTTCAGTGAAGAAGTATTTCCTGGTGTCACCATGAAATCTTCCTCCCTTAAGTTTTAGTGGATGCCCTCTTGTCGCCGTGGGACCCTTTAGAAAAAAGATTTCCTTCTCCACTTTGATGTGGCCCATGATGTATTTAAATGTTTCTATCATGTCCCCCCTTTCTCTGCGATCTTCAAGAGAATATAAGCGCAGTTTGATCAGATGTTCTTCATATGGGATGCCTTTAAGTCTTGAGACCATCTTAGTGGCCATTCTCTGTATCGACTCCACTCTCTTTACATCTTTTTGATAATGTGGTCTCCAAAATTGGACACAGTACTCCAGGTGAGGTCTCACCATGGATCTGTATAACGGCGGTATTACTTCCGGCTGATAAAGCTCCTTCTGATGCACCCAGCATTTGACTGGCCTTCGATGTAGCTTTCTCCACCTGATTAGCAGCTTTCATATCTTCCCGGATGAGAACTCCCAAGTCCCTTTCTGCAGTAGTTCTTGTTAAGTTTTCATCATTTAAGGTGTATGTTTTGCGTGGATTTCCACTCCCAAGGTGCAATACTTTACATTTCTTGGTATTAAAGTTTAGTTGCCAAGTACTGGACCATTTTTCCAATACAAGCAGGACTTGCTCCATAGTGTTGGGCCTGGTTGCACTATCAGGTTCTGAGGCCCTGCCCACAATGCTGCATAAGTTAGCGTCGTCGGCAAATAGTGTAATTTTGCCTGAGTCCCTGGGTCAGATCCCCAACAAAGATATTAAATAGCATCGGGCCCAAGACCGAGCCCTGCGGCACTCCACTGATCACTCTCGACTTTTTGAGGGGATACCATTTACCGCCACTCTTTGAAATCTTCCGCTAAGCCAGTCTTGTACCCATGCTGTCAGTGTTTCTCCTAGTCCTAGCGAGTTCATCTTATTTAATAACCTTCAGTGTGGAACACTATCAAAAGCCTTACTAAAGTCCAAATACACTATGCCCAGAGGCTCACCCTCATCCAGTTTTTTTGTTACCCAATCAAAGAAGCTTATCAGATTAGATTGACAGGACCTTCCTGTTGTAAAGCCATGCTAGTGGGGATCTCTTAATCTTTCATCATCCATGAACATGTCTAATCTGTTCTTAATCAATTTTTCCTTGAGTTTACTCACTATTGATATGAGACTCACCGGTCTATAATTTTCAGGCTCCGACCTACCTCCCTTTTTGTGGAGCGGGATAACGTTTGCAATTTTCCAGTCTAGGGGTACTTTTCCCTTGCTCAGGGAAAGATTGAAGAGCACGGCCAACAGCTCTGCCAGGACATCGCTCAATTCTTGAAATACTCTAGGGTGTAGATTGTCCGGGCCCATAGCTTTGTTCACATTTATTTTTGATAGCTCACGATAGACTTCATTTGCAGTAAATTCCATGTCCTGGAATGGGTCTTCCGAACCCCCCCTTGTCTGTAGCTGAGGACCAGATCCTGGCGCTTCGCAGGTGAAGACCGAGCAAAAGTAGTTATTGAGTAATTCTGCTTTGTCTGCATCTGAGTCTGTAAAGTTACCGTCAGGTTTCTTTAGGTGCCCAATGCCGCTTGTGTTCTTCTTCCTGTCGCTAACGTATTTGAAAAAGGATTTCTCCCCCTTCTTTACCTGCCTAGCTATGTTTTCTTCCATCCGGAGTTTGGCCTCTCTGACTGTCATTTTAACTTTTCTGGATTTTGCCATTGAAGTAAAGGCTGCTTTGTTTACCTCATTGGAATGACTACGAGTCATCATTGTATGTTCCAAAAACAGACAATATTTGTTTATTGTTAGTATAAAAACTTACAGCAGCAAAGGTATAGCAGAAAAATATATTGTCAGTTCAGAATATGCAATGGAGATAAGAACTTGCACCCATATGCTTAGCAAGGGGCTAGCAGTTCCCCGTAGCATAAGTAAGTGAATCTCTCTGGCCCTATCTGTGATGCACGTGTTTTTTATACAGAGAAAATCTTTCTTTGTTCCAAAAAGTACATCCCCGAATTCTGGTCATGTGACTCCCTATTGGTACAAAAAATGTATACCTAACTATTCCTCCTCTCAGTCCACGCCTCTCTCACTCCCCCCCCCCCCACGAGAGGAGCCCGAGCAGTCCAGAAACAGAGAATTCTTCATGAACTTTCCTCCTCCAGCTCTGAGATCCTTATCACTTTGCAGATGCTAATTAGTGGTTTTACAATTCTGTGCATCTTCAGGATGGCGTCCTTGTATGCTGAAAGTTGGCAAAGTTGACCTTTCAACAATCCAGCTGCTTGGTTCCCATAACTCGGTTCAGAGACAGGGAGCAAATGTTTTGGTACCAAGTTCTCTCATCTCGATACACCCACATCATCCTGCAGGGATCCTTGCTCGTTATAAATGTTTTATGGCTTTCCAGGGTGCCTGGCATATGAAGTCATACAGCACTGATAACAGTTCAGCAGAACCTTGGAGAAATATCCTCCCAGCAGGGAATGGAGACAAAAACTTTGTAGCAGAGGTCAGCTGGGTTAGCATTGCAAAGGATACATGTGTTCACAGACAGCAAGGTACAGGCTGGGCCTGGCTATGGGAAAATATAGGTCTGTAGTGTCCAGCATACACAAGTGAGGCCAGTATGTCCAGTTGATCCATCTCACCATATAGGATTCTTTAGCTTCAAATTGCTGCGATTGTTTGTAGGTAACAAATGCTTTTTTTTTTTGTTTTACTAGCTCTGATATCTCCGCGGAGAACCACTGTGGTTTGTTGTTCCTGCTTCGTTTGCTCACGGTTTTTATGTATATGTTGGTTGCATCCAGCAGTGTAGATTTCAGAGTCGACCATAGATCCTTCACGTTGTCTGTCGTGCTTTGATTTTGCAGCACGTTGCCTTGAAAATTAGTTCCTTTGAAATTTAGTACCTTAGTCGACGTATTTGACCTAGTGTTTCCTTTCTTGAGGTGGAACCACACCATGTTGTGATCACTGGATGCCAAGGTGTCTCCCACCGATACCTCTGTGACACTGTCACCATTGGTGAGCAATGTCCAGCTATGGCTCTCCCAACTCCCTTACCTACCCCCTCCCCAGCCGCTGTAATTTTAAATCTTCAGGCAGCCAGCAGTGGCAACGAGGTGAGCCTGCTGCCATCAGCCTGCCCTAGAAGCCTTCATTCTGCAGCATCTTGCAGAATGAAGGCTTTCATGGCAGGCCAATGGCAACAGGCTCACTTCATTGCCACTGCCAGCTGCCCGGAGATTTAAAATTACAGCAGCCAGGGAGGTGGTAGGTGAGGCAGTCAGGAGCTGGAGAGAGAGTTTGTGCCACGGTATCTCACTGTTGGGGCTGGGGTTGGGAATGGAGGAAAGAACATATGCTGCATGGGCTGGGGGTTTGGGAAGGGAAGGAAAAAGAGATGCTGCACAATGGGGGAAGGGAGTAAAGGGAGAATGGTTGGACATAGGTACCGAGCAAAAGTAGTTATTGAGTAATTCTGCATGGAGTGGGAGGGAAAGAGATGCTATACATGGGGAAAGGAAGAAAGAGGGGAAATAGTTAGACATGATAGTGGTGGCGAGGAGGAAGGGATAAATACTGGGAGAGAAAAGGGTGGGACAGATGGAACGGGATGCAAGAGAGGAATGTTGGACATGGAGGTGGAGGGAATGGAGGAAGAGATGCAGTACGGTGTTGGAGAGGGTTGATAGAAGAAGAAATGTGCTAGGGACTGATGGGGAGGGGTAAAAGATGCAGTACATGAACCAGTGGATGAGAGAGGGAGAAATGTTTGACTTGGCAGTAGAATGGGTGGGAGAGATGGTCCTTGATCCCCTCCCCCCTCTCTTTGTCTTTTCTCACTCTCTTTGCAACAAGGGAGGCAATGAGAGAGAGAGAGAGAGTGAGAAATGTTGCACATGGGGGTGGAAGAGTCAGAGTAAAAAATGCAAAGACAGGAAAACAGAAAAAAGATAAACTGAAACCAACTTGATAGAAAAATAAATCTCCATGTTCATTCACCCCTTCAAAGAAATGCAGTAACATAACATAGTAAATAACGGCAGATAAAGACCCGAGTGATCCATCCAGTCTGCCCAACCATACATGCTCCATAAATTAATTAATTTAGATTAAATGGTCCTTTTTCTTAGATATTTCTGGGCCAGAAACCCAGAGCCCTGCTCTGTAGTATTTAGATTCTATCTTCTACTGGAGTCTTCATCTAAGCTCACTCCCGCCCATCTTAACCATCCCAGTTATCAAAACCATCCCCAGCCCCTCCTTAACTGAATGTTCATAAGCAGATTATACTTATTTGTTGGGGAGTTTCCCTTTACCCCTTCCTTTTATCTATGTCCTCTACAGCTGTCACTGTCCGCTTTTGCACAAACTGGAGACCAGAAGGTAGTCCTGAGGCAAGATGGGAAGGGTCTGAAAAATTATGTGAGTCTTCCTACACACAGTCTCAAGACATGGAATGCTTAACCCGCTTGATCAGGAACAGAGTGTGGATTTACAAGAAAGATTAGCAAAGAACATAATCTTTCATTTTTTTGTTTGTAGGTTACCGCCAGCTTACTGATGATTGCCAGTAGTTCTAGAGCACTCATAGGTGAATCACATTTAAAATATTACTTCTAGTTTTCAAAGCCCTAACCTACAAGGAACCACAGTTCATTACCAGGATGCGAACTCTTCGGTCATCCTCCAATAATTTATTAACAGTTCCATCCTTGAAAATAATCGGAACCAGAAGACAGGATATGTTTTCGGTTATAGCACCTTTTCTCTGGAACTCCATTCCTCAATTTATTAAAAACGAAAAAGACCTTGTCTCCTTTAAAAAATCCCTAAAAACTTATCTCTTTAAAGACGCTTTTAATCTATAATTTCCTCAGCCAAATTTTTTTTTTCTCTTAACTGTTTAACTTACTATTTTAAAGTCCTATTTCCCCTTATGTTATTTTCCATTTTATGTTTTTCAACTCCTTAAAAGAAATTGTAACTTTTTCCTTCTTCCCTTCCCGACTCATGTATAGTCTTATTTAGTTTGTCCTTTATTTGTTATTTTATTAGTTGTTATATTTTAATTTGTATTGTACATCGCTTAGGAAATCAAATAAGCAATTTATCAAGCATAAATAAAACTTGAAACTTGAACTACAGAAGATTAGAACAAAGATGAATTTTTTTGTCATGACCTATTGAGAAAAGATATTCCAGAGCACGTAGTACTACTCTGTCAATAAGGCGATGGTTTGTATCAGATTTAATAATGGCAGCTACCTGGCCACCTTTTTTGTCTGAACAGGAGCAGGCAAATGCTTGATAGCCCACAGTGGTACTATTATTGTTTTTTAGTTATGTTTCAGTGATCAGAAAATTATCAACAAGAACATAAGTATTGCCTCTGCTGGGTCAGACCAGGGGTCCATCGCGCCCAGCAGTCCGCTCCCGCGGCGGCCCTCCAGGTCCTTGACCTGTAAGTTCCCTCCACCTGAATTGTTTATGCCCTAATCCTGAAGTACCTTGTATAGTACTCCTCTATCTATACCCTGTAATCCATTTCTCCTTCAAGAAGTCATCCAAGCCCTTTCTGAAACCCATTATTGTACTTTGTCCTATCACCTCTCCTGGAAGCGTATTCCAGGTGTCCACCACCCTCTGAGTGAAGAAGTACTTCCGAGCATTTGTTTTGAATCTGTCTCCTTTCAGTTTTTCTGAATGCCCTCTTGTTTTTGATGTCCTTGCTAGCCTGAAGAATCTGTCCCTCTCTTCCTTATCTATACCTTTCATGATTTTATAGGTCTCTATCATGTCCCCTCTAAGTCTCCATTTTTCCTGGGTGAAGAGGCCCAGCCTCTCCAGCCTTTCGTTATAAGCAAAGTTTTCCATGCCCTTAATCATTTTTGTTGCTCTTCTCTGGATCCTCTCGAGCATCACCATATCCTTCTTAAGGTGCGGTGACCAGTATTGGACACAGTACTCCAGATGCGGGCGCACCATCGCTCGATACAGCGGCAGGATAACTTCCCTCGTTCTGGTGGTGATGCCTTTTTTGATAATACCCAACATTTTGTTCGCCTTTTTTGATGTCGCTGCACATTTTGCCGCTGGCTTTATCATTGTATCCACCAATACCCCCAAGTCTTTATCAAGGTTGCCTTCCCCTAATACCCTCCCTTCCATCGTATAGCTGTACATCGGGTTCCCTTTCCCTATGTGCAAGACTTTACATTTCTCTACATTGAAGCTCATCTGCCATTTATTTGCCCATTCACCCAGCTTGTTCAGGTCACTCTGTAGATCTTTGCATTCCTAAATAGTTCTGACCCTACTGGAAAGTTTTGTGTCGTCCGCAAATTTTATAACTTCGCACTTCGTCCCTGTTTCCAGGTCATTAATGAATATATTGAACAGCAATGGTCCCAGCACTGACCCCTGTGGGACACACTCATAGAAACATAGACTATGACGGCAGAAAAGGGCTGTAGCCCATCAAGTCTGCCCATGCTAATGACCCACCCCCAGACTTCACCCGGCTAGAGATCCCACATACATATCCCATTTCTTTTTAAATCGAGCACACTGCTGGCGTTAATCACCTGCAATGGAAGTTCATTCCAATGATCGACTACCCTTTCGATGAAGAAATACTTCCTGGCGTTGCCATGAAATTGCCCACCTTTGATTTTCAGCGGATGACCTCTTGTGGTTGAAGGTCCTTTAAGAAAGAAGATATCTTATTCCACCTCGATGCGGCCCGTGATATATTTAAAAGTCTCAATCATGTCCCCCTCTCTCTACGTTCCTCGAGCGAGTATAGTTGCAGTTTATTCAGTCTTTCCTCATATGGGAGGTTCTTGAGTCCCGAGACCATCCTGGTGGTCATTCACTGAACCGACTCGATTCTCCGCACATCTTTTTGATAATGTGGTCTCCAGAATTGAACACAATATTCAAGATGAGGTCTCACCATGGATCTGTACAGGGGCATTATGACTTCGGGCCTCCGGCTGACGAAACCTCTACGGATGCATCCCACCATTTGTCTAGTCTTGGATACAGCTTTCTCCACTCGTGACCCCTTTCCAGCCAGAGTAGTGTCCCTTTACTCCTACCCTCTGTTTCCTGTCCATCAGCCAATTTTTGACCCATCTGTGCACGTCCCCTTCCACCCCGTGGCTCCACAGCTTCTTTAGTAGGCGCTCGTGGGGTTCCTTGTCAAAAGCTTTTTGGAAATCCAGATATACGATGTCTATAGGATCACCTTTGTCCAGTTGTTTGCTTATCCCCTCAAAGAAATGCAGTAGGTTCGTTTGGCATGATCTTCCTTTACAGAAACCATGCTGGCTGTTCTCAACAGATTATTTCTTTCTATGTGCTCACTGATACTTTCCTTGATCATTGATTCAGCCATCTTCCCCGGAACTGAGGTTAAGCTCACTGGTCTGTAGTTCCCCGGGTCCCCTCTCGATCCTTTTTTGAAGATAGGCGTAACATTTGCTATCCTCCAGTCCTTCAGGACTACCCCGTTCTCAAGGATAGATTACAAATCTGTTGCAGTAACTCTGCTGTTTCGTCTCTGAGCTTTTTCAGTATTCTTGAGTGGATTCTGTCTGGGTCCGGAGATTTGTCAGTTTTTAATCTATCTATCTGCTTGAGCATGTCTCCGAGGCTGACCTCCAAGTATGATAATTTTCCCTCTTGATCCCCCTTGAAGATTTTTTCCGGTTCAGGCACGTTGGATGTGTCTTCTCTTGTAAAGACCGACGAGAAGAATATGTTTAGTCTATCAGCCACCTCTTTTTCCTCCTTCACCACTCCCTTCCTGTCTTCCTCATCCAAAGGTCCCACCTCCTCCCTCGTCGACTGCTTTCCTTTCACATATCGGAAGAATGGTTTAAAATTTTGTGATTCCTTGGCTAGTCTCTCTTCATATGCTTTCTTTGCGTTTCTGACCACCCGGTGACATTCTTTTTGCTGCTTCCTGTGCTCCTTCCAGTTTTCATCAGTTTTGTCCTTTTTCCACTTCCGAAATGATTTTTTCTTGTCTCCTATCACTTTTTTTACTTCATTGGTTATCCATGCTGGATTTTTTGTATGATTCTTCTTGCATCCTTTCCTAAATCTGGGTGTATATATAGGTTTTGCGCCTCGTTAACTGTGTCTTTGAATAAAGACCAGGCTTGCTCCACAGTCCGAGCTTTCTTGGTGCTGTTTCTGAGTTTCTTCCTCACCATTTGTCTCATGGTTCCCTTTCTTGAAGTTAAACACTGTTGCATTGGTTTTCATCCCTTTGGGTAATCCCATTTCTACCTTGAACCGGACCATGTTGTGGTCACTGGTTCCTAGTGGTCCCACGACCTCCACACCCTTTGCGGGTCCCTTCAATCCGTTGAGGATTAGATCCAGAATCGCTGACCCTTTCGTTGGTTCTCTGACAAGTTGTTCCATGAAGCAGTCCTGTACAGCCTCCAGGAACTCCATTTCCTTAGTATATTTTGAGTTTCCAAGACTCCAGTCTATCCCTGGATAGTTGAAGTCCCCCAAAACTATGGTATTAGTATGCTTGCATTCCCACCTCAACTCGGCTTCCATTTCTGTATCAGTTGCTTCGTTTTGCCCAGGTGGACGGTAGTGCAGCCCCATCTTTATCTCGGATCCATTTCTACCTGGTATTTTAATCCATAGTGACTCCAGTTGGACATTTGTCGCTGCTGTTGCATCCACTCCGGCCGAGTGAATGGTGTCCTTTATGTATAGTGCTATTCCTCTTCCTTTCTGATACATCCTGTCTCTTTGGTAGAGCTTGTACCCTGTCTATGTACTGTGTCCCATTTGTTCTCCTCGTTCCACCATGTTTGCGTGATCCCTATGATGTCCAGGCTTTCATTTTTGGCCATGACTTCCAATTCTCCCATTTTGTCTTTTAGGCTCCTTGCATTAGTGTACATGCAGTTCAGGTCCTGGTGTTTTCTCTTACTTGTTATGCTTCCTTCCTTTCCGCCCCCTTCCTGACTTGCCGACTCTTGATTTATGTCTCTTTTGTCTCCCCCTTGTGGTATGTTCCTATTGTCCTCCTCGTGTTCCCTCTCTTTGTCCAATTTCATTTTGACTTCCCCATGTAGTAAGTTCCTCGTGTCCTCCTCTCCTTTGTCTTCCCCTTGTGTTATGTTTCTACTGTTCTCTTGTTCTTTCCCGATGTGCAGTTCTATGCTGACTTCTCCTTGCAGTATGTTCCTCCAGATCTCTTCTTGCTTCTTCCATTTCACTTGTTTATTCCGCTCCTGTTGTTTGCCATTTGCATCATCCCGGTGTTTTTCCCACCCAGTATCCTTTCGGGATACTGTCTTCGAACCGTCGACACCAGGACAACTGTTGGCTTTCCCCTTCTACTTAGTTTAAAGCTTGCTCTATTGCGCTTCTGACATTATTTGCAAGTTGTTTAGTTTGGTGAGGCAAGATTTCCCTTGACTACATCCATGTTGGCTTTCTTATGTATGTATATGTTCTGTCATATTGTTCTTTATAATAGTCTCTACCATTTTTCCAGGCACCAATGACTCAGTGGTCTATAATTTCCCAGATCACCTATGGAATCCATTTTAAAAATCGTTGTCACAGTGGTTACCCTTCAGTCTTCCGATACTATGCTGGATTTTAGAGAAAATTACAAATTACTAACAATAGCTCTGTAAGTTCATTTTTCAGTTCTATCAGCACTCTGGGAGGTATACAATCTGGTCCAGGTGATTTGCTATTGTTCAATTTGTCAAATTGACCCATTACATCTTCCAGTGTTAGAGATTTGTTTGAATTTCTCTGATACATCAGAATTGAATACCATCTCTGGGATCAGTAACTCCCCCACTTCTTCCTTGGTGAAGAGCGAAGCAAAGAATTAATTTAATCTCTCCACTATAGCCTTGTCTTCTCCAAAAGCTCCTTTTATCTCTTGGACATCTAGTGGTCCAACTGATTCTCTTCCTGGCTTCTTGCTTTTAATATACCTAAAAATGGTTTTACTTTCTGGTTTTGTTTCCAGCGCAATCTTCTTTTCAAGGTCTCTCTTTGCATTCCCTATTATCATCTTGCATTTGATTTGCCATTCCTTGTGCTGTTTATAATTATATTGTCAGATTCTTCTTCCACTTTCTGAAGGATTCTCTTTTAGCACTAATAGCTTCCTTCATGTCACTCGTTAACCATGTCTGCTGCCATTTGGTCTTCCTTCCTCCTTTTTTAATACCTCATCTACTCTTTATCTCCTCTAGAAATTACCAGATATCTTCATGTAATACGTTTTTTGTAATCTTCCTTGAACCGCAAGGCAATGGCGGAATAGAAATCTCTAATGTAATGTAATATCCTGCATATTCAAAATCTATGCAGGTTACAGAAGTAGCATTCATAAATCAAATATTTCTAGTCTGTGCTTCTAGGATGATCTTTGCAACTGCTCCTCTATGTTTCTTTTTTACCATTCTCCTCATGTTAACACATACAAGCAGCATGTAACCTTAACAACTGCCCTCCTTACCGATTATAAAAACCTCCACACCAAAATTTAGAATCTACCTCATGCAATGGGTATAATCACTGCTCACAGAGGGCCAGTTCCCACAAGAGCTAAGCAAAATTATCATCACACCTACCATGAAAGATCTAAAGGGCGTATCACATTTCCCTTCCAACTACAGATCCAACCACAGCCTCAATACCTCTGTACATCAAAATAATGGAAGGCCTAGGAGACCTCACAAATTATCTAGAAAATCACAACCTACTTCATCCCTCACAATCTGGTTTCAGGACCAACCACAGCACAGCTGTTAACTAGCATCTCTCCTGGACACAGCTCAACAGCACCTAAGTAAAGGCAAGTGGATTCTAGTCATACAACTGGACCTCTCCGCAATATTTGACTTGGTAGACCATTCCATCCTCATACAAATACTGGAAGCCACAGGAATCATGAGAAGAGTACTCATATGTTCCAAGGATTTTTGCAATTCAGATCCTATAGAGTCAAGACAAATAGGGAAAAATCTGAATCCTGGTCAAACCCCTACAGCGTACCTCAAGGATATCCACTATCTCCAATGCTTTTCAACCTTTACATTGCCTTCCTCGACACCAGCCTAGACCACTTAGGCTTTACATCACACAGCTACACAGATAACATCACCATTCTACTACCTTTCGACCAACCAACTCTCATCTCTACTGAGAAACTGCTAAAAACATTTGAAACAGTTGAAAAATGGATGACAGACCACAAACTAAAACTGATCACAGAAAAAACAAAATTTCTACTACTTGAAAAAGACAAAACTCCAACTACTATAGAAATAGAAATAAACACTGTCGAATACCCACATAACCTACCCTAAAAATTCTTTGGGTGATGATAAATGTTGCACCATGCAACTTCAAATAAACAAGACCATCGAGAAATCCTACAGCAAATTCAAAAATTCTTCAATAGGGAATAATTCCAACTCCTAGTCCAGTCCCTAATCCTGGGTATTCTAGACTACTGTAACATCCTCTACCATTAGCATGATAAAACAATTACAAACCATTCAAAACACAGCCCTCAAACTGATCTACTCACTAAGCAAATATGACCATATTGCCACTGCATACCTAGATTCACACTGGCTCCCAATGCAAGCACGAATATTATTTAAATTTTACTGTCTACTACACAAAACCCTAAATAAGGCTGTCCCCACATACCTGAACGAACTCCTCATCCAGACCAACTCAATCAGACCAAGAAGAACTCAGACACCTTTAACCCCCCCCCCTACAATTCAAGGGCACTACGCAAAAAAATTTATGATGGCCTACTAGAAACACAGGCAGCAAAACTTGACCATCACCTCTCCAACATGCTAATAACAATAATAGACTACAAAACCCTCCAAAGGGAAATAAAAACTCTACTATTCCGAAAATTTGTCAGGACAACTTAATACAGAATCGAAATCTAACACAGCATTACATTTTTCTATGTCCCTGTAACTTATACTTTACCTTGTACCTCTTCTGGTAATATTTAGCTTACATCTTTTGTAATCCACCTAGAACTGCAAAGTTAGGCGGAATATAAATCACGAATATAATGTTATCATAGTCTCCTTTTTTTAAAGTTAAATGCCATTGATTTTCCCTTGTGAATTTATACCAGGGATTATATCAAATCTGACCATGTTATGTGATCAATGTTATGAAGCGGACCCAGTACCATTACTTCCCATACACTCCACATGCACTCCACTAAGAATTAGGTCTAAAATTGTTTCGCCTCTTGGTTCCTGAACCAACTGCTCCATACAGCAGTCCTTGATTTTATCAATGAATTTTATCATGCCCTGTTACATTTACCTAGACCAGGGGTCTGCAACCTTTAAGACATAAAGAGCCACTTGGACCCGTTTTCGAAAAGAAAAAAAAACTTGGAGCCGCAAAACCATTATAAAACAAATCTAACACTGCATATATTGTTTCTTATCTTAATGCTATATACAGGATCACTAAATTGAAAATAAAATCATTTTTCCTACCTTTGCTATTTGGTGATTTCATGAGTCTCTGGTTGCACTTTCTTCTTCTGACTGTGCATCCAATCTTTCTTCCTTTCTTTCAGCCTCCTGTATGTTTCCTCTCCTCCAGACCTCATTCTCTCCCCCAACTTTTTCTTTCTGTCTCCCTGTTCCCCCTTCTTTCTGTCTCCGTGCCCTCCCCCAAGCCACTCGGTTTGCTGCCACCGCAATCGGGGAACAGCCCCCAAGCCACCGCCGTCCCAAGCTTTCCCTGCAGAAGTGTTGCGCTGACCAGCATTCCGCTCCCTGACGTCAATTCTGACGTAGGAGAGGAAGTTCCGGGCCAACAAGGCATTTCTCCTCATTCCATCCAGCCTGAGCCCCATCTCTCCTTGATCCAGCATTTCCCTTCTGTGTCTGTCAGAATTACCATTCCACCTATTTTCCAGTATCACCCTTCTTTGTGTCCATCTCACCTATATCCCTATCTCACCACTTTTTCAGAATCTTCATTTGTCTCTGTCCTTATCTTTACGCCATGTTCACCATTTGCCCTTTCAATGTCTTTATCTCCCCCCCCCCCCACTTTTTCAGCATTACTTCTATGTCTCTATTTCACCTCCTCTTCATGTCCCCTCTGTATCTCTATCCTTATTCAGTAGGTCCTGCTTACCCTTTCTCTTCTTTGTGTCACTATCTCCATTTTCAGCTTTCCCCCCCTTTTCCTTTGTTACTGCACCCTGTAGCTAGAATCTTTCCACCCTCCCTCCACTCCGGCCCAGCCCAGTATGAAAGATTTCCTTTTGTTTCCCTCCCCTCTTTCTTTCTCTCTCTCTTCTCCTCCCTCACCCACGAGTCCTGCATCTGGCCCTCTCCCTTCTACCTGCACCTGGCAACACCCCCCTGCTCCGCGGCTCTCTTCAGCAACTCGTCAGCAGCAGTGATCAAGAAAAGCTGCCGACATCGAGGCCTTCCCTCTACGAGTCCCGCCTTTGTGGAAAAAGGAAGTTGAAACAAGTGGGACTCGCAGAGGGTAGGCCCCGACGTCAGAAGCTTGTGTCGATCGCTGCTGCTGAGTTGCCGAAGAGAGCCGCGGAGCAGGGGATGTGGCCGGAAGCAGGTAGTAGGGAGAGGGAGATAGGAAGGCTGTAGATCTCCGGAGCATGACACCGACCCCGGCCAGGATGATTTCTTTTTCAGGCACCTTACAAGTCCAGCGTCGCGGCGGGAAATAGCCATGCTGAGCAGTGAGCTCAGCACTACACAGATGAAAGCCTTGCTTGCTGATTGGTCCGGCGGCACGGCGGGGCGGGGCCGCCGGACCAATCAGCAAGCAAGGCTTTCATCTGTGTATGTGCTGAGCTCACTGCTCAGCATGGCTATTTCCCGCCGCGACGCTGGACTTGTAAGGTGCATGCCTGCGTGACACACTACCGGAGCCGCAGCAAAGGTGGAAAAGAGCCGCATGCGGCTCTGGAGCCGCAGGTTGCCGACCCCCGACCTAGACAGTATTGGGATAGTTGACATCATAACAAGTCTCCTTGGAGAAATAATTAAGTTCATAATCTGAGATGGCACTGTTTTGTGTGAACAGCACATATAGCGGGGTGTGGCAGAAACCTTTCCAGGACTAGATACAAAGGCCTAGATTCTGAAAACTGTGTCCCGATTGTAGGCAGCTGTAGGCATCCTACAGCTGTCTAACCAGCCAATCAGGATGCACTTTAAAAAAAAAAAAAAAAAAAAAAAGCTCCCCGGGCAGGCCGCCTACATTGGAAGCGCCTCCGGGAGCACAGGGAGGCCTGCAATCCCACCTAAGCTCGCCTAAGGCTAGGCATAGCCTTAGGCGAACCTAGACGGCTGTACGTGTCTCCCTAGGTCAGCGGGAGACACATACAATGTAGGCCAGCAAAATGCTGGCCTACATTGTAAGTACAAAAAAATCAAATGGCCAAACTATATCCGTTTATGTTATATCCAGCCCTGTCTTCAGAAATCCATATACAGTTATAAGGATCTGGATGTAAATATGTTTGGGAATAAATCTACCCCACACTGTATCTTCAAGGACACCTCAGCCCCACCACTCCACCGCTGTGTGATTTCTCAAAAAAACTGCGGGAAGATTTACATGGTGCCTCATCATTGGCTGCCCCACTTGTTGTATATCAAGTGTTTTTCTCAAATAGCATTTTCCCTGTTTCTCTTATTTTTAAATACTTTCGTTTTATAGTTATTTTAAATATGATAAATATAATATAAATATAAAGTGCAATTGTACTTAGCTTAATCACAGCCAAACCTGGGAGTCTGACCCAACATGTTTCGCACAAAGAAGTGCTGTATCAAGGGTCTCCCTATGGTAACAAAGAAAAGGAAGCTGTAACACAAACATTCTTATACAACTGCCTCCTCCGCTTAAGCTATCAACTAAATTTCACCCATTCATAAATCCCACACTCACCGAGGTCGCTGCTGTCATCCGACTCCAAGTAAGGTATGAGAGAAAGATGGCGGCGGCATCATACCCCGGAGTTTAAATACACCTTTCAAATCATGTGACTGCAGTCTTATGACAAACAGTTCCTTCCCCTATGACTTATTGGCTCAATCCACTGCCAATCAATGTGGCCCATTCGATCTCATTATTCAGCCCCCGAGGCTCAACAGTATTTAACATGAAAATATATCTTTGCTCGCTTTCATTCAACTTTCTCTGATCTTTCCCACCATCCCTCCCAGTTACTCTATTAATGACACGCCATCTCATATCATCAACTGTATGATTGTGTACCTGCCAGTGTGCCACTAGTGGGATTTTTCCCGTTCTTTGCCAGATCGATTTCTCGCTTCTCCTTTTCTAGTAGCTTGGAAGAAGCGAGCTTTTCGCAAGACGCTTCAAAAATTGCTAGATCTCAAAGCGGTTGTGCCCATGCCTCCATTTACTTTCAAGTTTTATTAAAATTTTGATGTATCGCTATATCATTAATTCAAAGTGATTTACAATTAAAACAGGATCTTAATTATTAACTAAAACCAACACAGACAGACATGTCGTACCAATACATAAGGGAAGTAGGGAGAACTACAATAAGTATAGTAAAGTATATATTCAAGGAAAATACAAACGGAGGGTAAGAAACTTTAAAAGTATAATAGAAAATTAAGAACTTTTTTTTATTTTAAATTCAATTTCTCCGAATCTAAAACAGAGGACTCATTAGTTTAAACAACGAATGGGATCAATAGATACTCCGATAATTAGGTCTCAAAAGCATCCTTGTACAACCAGCATTTTAACAGTAACTGCAAAGATCGTATCTTGTCTTGTATTTATTATACTAAGTGGTGGAATTACTAGAAGGTTTTTGTCCTCTGATCTCAAACTTCTAGTAGGAATATATGGAATAATGTACCTTTCTAAAAATGATGGAGCTTTAGTTGTTAATATATTGAATGTTAATATTGCTAATTTGTATGAGATTTTGTGAACAATTGGAAGCCAATGAGCTTCTTTAAGAAGAGGTGTCACATGATCAAAATTTTTTCCTATTCGTTATAATCTTAATTGAGGTGTTTTGTATTAGTTGCAATTGACGGATTTAAGAGCTACTCCTTTATAGAGCGAGTTGCAATAGTCTAACTTTGAAATGATCAGAGAATATAGAAACATAGAAACATAGAAAGTGACGGCAGAAAAAGGCCGAGGCCCATCGAGTCTGCCCACACCGCTGACCCACCCCCCCTATTTAATCACTCTCTGATGACCTTTGCCTCCTAGAGATCCGACATGAGCATCCCATCTGTTCTTAAAATCCGACACGCTGCTGGCCTCGATCACCTGCACTGGGAGCTTGTTCCAGCTGTCAACCACTCTTTCGGTGAAGAAGTATTTCCTGGTGTCGCCATGAAACTTCCCGCCCTTTATTTTCAGCGGGTGTCCTCTTGTGGCGGAGGGTCCTTTAAGAAGGAAAATATCATCTTCACCCTCGATACGACCAGTGACATACTTAAACGTCTCAATCATGTCTCCTCTCTCCCTGCGTTCTTCGAGAGAGTATAGCTGCAATTCGTTCAGTCTTTCTTCGTATGATAGATCTTTAAGCCCCGAGACCATCCTGGTGGCCATCCGCTGTACCGACTCGACTCTCAGTACATCTTTACGGTAATATGGCCTCCAGAATTGTACGCAGTATTCCAGATGGGGCCTCACCATGGTTCTGTACAAGGGCATTAAGACGTCGGGCTT
This sequence comes from Geotrypetes seraphini, assembly GCF_902459505.1. NCBI lineage: Eukaryota > Metazoa > Chordata > Amphibia > Gymnophiona > Dermophiidae > Geotrypetes > Geotrypetes seraphini. The sequence continues at coordinate 37,186,373 of NC_047091.1, read as the reverse complement.
CCGACTAACAAAGCTTCTCCGGATACAACCCAACATTTGCCTAGCCCTGGATGAGGCCTTCTCCACTTGATTGGCCGTTTTCATGTCTTCACTGATGATCACCCCCAAATCCCGTTCTGCTATAGTCCTTGCTAAGGTTTTACCATTTAATGTGTACGTTCTGCACGGATTATTGTTGCCCAGGTGCATGACCTTGCATTTGTTAGCGTTGAAGCTAAGCTGCCAGGTCGAGGACCAATGTTCCAATAAAACCAGGTCTTGCGTCATGCTGTCGGACAGACTGCCGTTACCCACAATGTTACATAGTTTAGCATCATCGGCGAATAATGCTATTTTACCTTGAAGCCCCTGAGTCATGTCTCTTACGAATATGTTGAAAAGGATCGGGCCCAAGACCGAGCCCTGCGGCACCCCACTGGTCACTTCCGTCGTTTTAGAGATGGTACCATTAACCACCACCCTCTGAGTTCTTCCACTCAGCCAATCGTGGACCCATGCTGTAAATGTTTCACCTAATCCCATTGATTTCATCTTGCCCAATAGCCTGCGGTGGGGGACGCTATCAAAGGCTTTGCTGAAGTCCAAGTACACGACGTCCAGGGATTCTCCCATATCTAGTTTCCTTGTTACCCAGTCAAAGAAACTAATGAGATTGGATTGACAGGACCTACCCTTGGTGAATCCATGTTGGTGGGGATCGCGTAGTTCCTCCTCGTCTAGTATCATGTCTAATTTGCGTTTGATGAGTGTTTCCATGAGTTTACTCACTACCGATGTGAGACTTACCGGTCTGTAATTCGTAGCCTCTGTCCTACAACCCTTTTTGTGCAGAGGAACGACGTTAGCTGTTTTCCAGTCCAAGGGCACTATTCCCGTGCTCAGGGACAGATTGAAGAGTATTGATAACGGCTCCGCTAGGACGTCCCTGAGCTCTCTGAGCACCCTGGGATGTAGATTGTCCGGCCCCATTGCTTTGTTCACCTTGAGTCTTGATAATTCGTCGTAGACGTCTCCGGAAGTAAACTCTAAATCCCGAAACGGATCTTCTGAACTTTGCTTTACCTGCGACTGTGGACCTGACCCCGGTGCCTCACATGTGAAAACAGAGCAAAAATATTCATTTAGTAGTTCGGCTTTGTCTGAATCTGATTCTACATATTTCCCATCTGATTTCCTAAGGCGCACTATCCCATCAGTGTTTCTTTTTCTGTCACTAATATACCTGAAGAAGGATTTGTCGCCCTTCTTAATGTTCCTTGCTAGGTTTACCTCAGCTTGATGCTTGGCCTCTCTGACTGCCGCTTTCACCGCTGCAGCTTTGGCCATGTATTCCAATTTAGCCTCTCTTGTCTCTGAATGTTTGTAAGAAATGAATGCTGATTTCTTTTCTTTACAGAGATCTGAAATCTCTGCGGTGAACCATTGGGGTCTATTGTTTCTTCGCCGTTTGCTTGCTGATGTGATGTATCGGTTCGTTGCTACATGTAGGGTAGATTTCAAGGTTGACCACATATTCTCCACATTATTGGCCAGAATGTACAAGGATATTCAGTGATGAGTCCAAAAAGGCGGCGATTGATCTAATCATTTGTAACCTATGAAAACAACCTCTTACTACTGCACTAATCTGATTATGATATGTCAATTTTTGATCCAGAATAACTCCTAGAACTCTAATCGTAGTGACTTCCTGCAACTGGATATTATTTATGTTTATTGAAGTGGTGAGTTTCAGTCCTTCTTTCCAAGGGAAGTGTATTATTTTTGTTTTATCTGTATTCATTACTAATTTATTTTCATCAAGCCAGTCAGAGATTATACTTAATTTCTTATTGATATTTTGGAATTCCTTTGTGGAATATAAGTCTAATGGAAGTAGGAGTTGAAGATCATCTGCGTAAGCGAACGCTGTAAACCCAATAGATTGACAGAGAGGCAGCAGTGAAGCTAAAAAGATGTTAAATAGTAGGGGAGATAATATCGATTCCTGTGGGATGCCATAGTTTGTAGATATCAGGTCTGAGGTGGCATTATTAAAGATAACTTTTGATGATCTTTCTGAAAAATAAGATTGAAACCATTGAAGCACAGTATCACTAATTCCTATAGATTTAAATCTTTATATATGGAGATGGTGATCAATAGTGTCGAATGCAGAAGAAAGATCTATGGATATGAGGAGAACAGATCGGTGATGATCTAAAAAATAAAGGATAGCTGTAGTCATCGAATGTTCTGTTGAATAATATTTCCAGAATCCTGTTTGATTAGGATGTAATACTCCTGTTTTATCTATAAATTCGGATATCTGATTGAATACTACCTTTTCAGTTAATTTAGCTAGAAATGGAATTTTGGCTATTGGTCGAAAATTCATAATAATATGATTTGCCTTTGGATTTCTAAGAATTGGGTGGATTGTTGCCTGTTTCCAGGATTTTGGAAGGAGTCCTGTTTCCAGGCTGCTGGTGACAATTTTATGTATGAATGGCCCTAACTTATTGAACAAACGTTTTAAGATAAATGGTGGGATAATATCTAATTTATAGCTTTTTAGGTTTATGGATTGAAATAGCTGTTGAATGTCGCTTATAGATGGCACATTGAACCGGGCACATTTTGAAAAAGGCAAAATATTATCAGATTCTATAGGGTCTATTTTAGTTTTTGATCTGAATTGACTTCCGATATTGATGATTTTTTCTTTAAAGTAGTGTGCTAGATCTTGAGCAGTAATTGTAATAACAGAATCTATATTACTTTGGGGTTTAAACATAGTTAATGATTTTAATATTGAAAATAGCATAGCTGAGTTTTTTGCCTTTCCAATTCGTTTCTTATAGTACTCTTTCTTTGCAGCATTTATTTTAATCTTATAATGGTTTGCTTGTTCCTAGTATTTTGCTAAATTCGAAGGTGTTTTAGTCCAATGCCATTTTCTTTCAATTAATGTTAGCTTGGCTGTATACCAAGGGTTTTTTTTGTTTTTTTAATTGAGATTAACTTTGTTGTAGTAGGAGCTAATGTATTTAACAAATCTGTACAGAACTTATCTCACTTGGATAATTGGTCTTCAAGTGAGAGATTATCAAAGTTTTTGATGTTCAACTTGATAGCTGGGGCGACTGACGAAACGTCTAGATTAGTGTAGTCTTGAAAAGATATTAGCTTGGGTGAGCCTGAGACTAATTTTTATGATAGAAAAAATTTTATTGTTATTAGTTTGTGATCTGAACAAGGTACAGAGTGGATATTTGATACTGAAAAGTTTGACTTTAGGGAGTTTGAAGTCAAGATCATATCAATTGTATGACCAGCAACATGTGTTGGTTTAGAAATCCTAGTGGCTAAATTTAGATCTGAAAGGAAATCTAATAAATCAGATGATAAGAGTATTCTCTTGTATATCAAAGTGAACATTAAAATCACTCAATATTATTGGGTTTTCTGTAGATGTGCAAAAATCCAATAATATTGATTGAATCAGAGTAATAACATCTCGATTGATAGGGGGTAGAACATAAAGAAGCAGCATTTCCAATTGGGGATTAGTATTTAATTTAACTTGTAAACATTCAATAGTTGATCTTCGTGGTAATGCAGTAACATCTTTAATGAGGGAATGTTTATAGATGACAGCAATCCCCCCGCCCTTCTTTCCTATCCGATGGTTGAAATAATATTTGAAACCTGGCAGAGATGCATATCCAAGGTAGGCTTCGTCCCCTTCGGAAAGCCAGGTTTCTGTGATACAAAGAATGTCTAAAGAGTGCTGGATAATATCTTTAATGAGGTGGTGTTTCTTTTTTAAAGATCTAGCATTTATAAGAGCTATATTTAAACAGGTAGTGGGAGGAACCTGATTATATTTGCTAGTGGAAGTTACTTGAATCATTTTGTGATAGCGCGACTCTGGAGAGGGGCCAGTCCTAATGTTATTGTCTTGTCTGTTACCCCGGATAACTGATATATGTAACTGATCAGTGGTCATTGTAATAGTTTTGAAAAAGGAAAAAATGGGGAAATTTAGAAAAAGCAGCAATGAAACAGTAGTGAAGAGCAAGTTCAATGATGACGCTGAATAGTTAAGCTTTGGTGCACCCATACGGTGCGAACAAAAGAGCAAACTAAGGAGCATTACATGCTCCTTAAGCGTGCTCCTTTGGCACACGCCTTTGCGGCATGTCCACAAGGGGAAGGTTTAAATAGAGCATGTACCGGGACTTGAGGTGAGGAGTCCAAACGCACCGCCCCTACGCAGTGGCAAATCAGAAAGAGGCTAAGGATCTGAAAAAGTAAAATATATGACAACGCAAACATTAACTTAAGTAAAATAATACAAAGTAACAACTAAATTTAAACAGAATAAAAATAACAAGTAGTGCTGGTGCTGTGCAGTGAAGTCTGAGCATTTACCGCAAGGGGAAGGTTTAAATCAGGGGTGTCCAACCTTTTGACTTCCCTGGGCCGTATTGGCCGAAAAAATTTTCTGGGGCCGCAGAAACACTAACACTAGCTGATGAGCAAAAAAAAAAAAAGGTTGAGCAGGGCCCAAATTTGCAATCACTAATATAGAAGATATACGTATCTAATAATAAACCTTCATTAAAGGGACACTGTGGAGAGGAACCCAAAAAAGCAGTAATGCTTACCCTGACTGAGTAATCCTCCATGTGTACCGCTGACAGTGGGAGCAGCCACAGGCTTCTGCATCCCCACTCTGATGAGCAGGGATGCGTGCTCCTGGTTTTCCCATTCACTTCTGTTATAGCTACAGTGAGCCTCTTCAGAGGTAAGCCTCATCAGAGCGGGGATGCTGAATCAGCTGTCAGCAGCGCACGTGGAGGATCATTTAATCAGGGTAAATGTTACTGCTTTTTTAGTCCTCCCACTTTGAGCTTAGGCTCCCTCAAAATGAATATCTCCCCTGCTGTAGCTAGTAGGGATCCCCAAGCTTCACCAACTGACGGCCACCTCCTCCCCCTCCAACTTCCCAAGTTTTGCAGCTGGCAGCAATATTGCAGAGTGGCTACCTTCCCTCCTCCCTGCCCCCCCCCCCTTGGCATTCATGCATGCATGAAAGCAGTGGCAGCTTGAGGATATTGCCATTGGCTACAAAGCTTGGAGATTTTGGGTTGCAAGACTGGAGGAAGATGTCTCTAGTTGGCAGGGTTTGGGAATCCCCACTAACTCAAGTATTTATAAATAGTACTCAGGCAGGGAGAAACTTTGGTGCCCATCCACTAATTATGGGCTCCAGTCCCTCCCCCAAATCAGCTGTATACGACTATGCCACTGAATACAAAAATAATTGTGATGCACATATCCCAAAGCTAACATATTCTAGTTAATAAATTCAAAATAAAACAATTTTTTCTACCTTGTTGTCTGGATGTTTTGTTTTTCCATCATCTTGGTCCCAGGTTCTCTTTCTGCTTTTTGTCTGTCTTCAACTAATTTTCTTTCCAGTGTCTGCTGTCCATTTTTTCTCCTCTTCTCTCGTTCCATTTCCTTCTTATGCCTGTCTCCAATGTATTGATTTTTCATTTTCAGCTTTCTTAACATTTTTGCCTCTGTCCACTCAAATCTTGCCTTCTTTCTCACCCTTCTTCTTTTTAAATGTTCAGCTACCTCTTAATTCTCCATCTCTCAGTTCCCTAACTCTCCCATTTCCCATCTCACTCCTTTCCCAGCCTCCTATTTTCTGCTGTTTACTCCCCATTACCACATTTCTACCACTGTACTCACTGCTCTGTCACTCATCTTGTCATTTTCCTTTTGACCTCATCCATCTGGCTCACCACTTTAAGAATCCCCCTCCATGGAGATCACGTGATGCTGTGAGCTGATTAACTGCACGTTGTACTGGTTCCAGAGCCCTGCTCTTCATTTCGCTACTTGCAGAGCATAAACGTGAGAAATTTTGACCCTCTTTACCAGCGCAAGAGTCTCTTATTGCATGGACAGGTTTTTGGCTTCCTCTGTTGTTCCTATGGCCTCAAAATCAGCAAAGAAAGATCGGGAGAAGGGACGGCCCGGTGATGACAAAATGGTGGCCGTGCCTCATGTGGATAATCCGGTGTTTACCCCTGAAATGTTGACGGAGTTGCAGCAAGTTATTCTACAGGCATTGGGGCCGCGCATGGAGCAAATTTCTACCCAGCTTGCTAAATTAGAATCGCTGCTGGAGGACAATTCTACCCGTGTGACTGAGTTAGAGACCCGGGTTTCTGCGGTGGAGGATGGGGCAACGGCGATGGAGTTTACAGTGGCAACACTCACTACCCAGCTGCGTACTTGCCAAGGTAAATTGGAAGATTTGGAAAATCGTTCCCGCCACAGAAACCTGCGTTTTATTGGGTTACCTGAAACCATTTCAGATTCTCTCGGTGGTGGAGTCCTGGCTGGCTAGCGAGCTTCCTATGCCGGCTCCTTTGGGCCCGGCTCGTTTCGAACGTGTGCATCGGGTGGGTTCTCGTACAGGAATGGATCAGCGCCCCAGAGTGGTCATCAGCAAGCTCCTCAACTATCGCCATAAAGTGGAACTTCTGTGAGCTTACCGTGCAAAACAAGAACCCCTGACATAAGAAACTTCTCCGGTGCGATTGGGACAGGATTATTCTGAGGCGCTGACAGAACGGCGTAAAGTTTTCCATCCTCTTTGTGCTAAGCTTGTGGAGCAGAAGCGCCGGTTTATGTTTATTTACCCTGCCATTTTAAAAATTCATCAACATGGAAAGTGGCATGTGTTTGACTCTGTGGACTCAGCGGGAGAGTTTATTAATCGCTTGGTGTCTACATCTTGCCCTACTTGAATCTTTTCTTAGTGTTCTTTCACGTGCTTTGCTGGTATTGGGGGTTCTTTCGTACTGTTTTCCCTTTGTATGCTTTTCTCTGCATTTTTTGTATTACTCATTATTGAAGGCAGGGCACTGATAGCCTCAGTGTCGTGATTTGCTTTCCTAGGACCCGGTGGGTTTTAGGTTAGCCCAGTAACTGGTTGGGGGGGATGGATTGGGATGGGGTGGGGGGGTGTTTGGAGATTGTTAGTGAGGGGGATGGGGAGGGATTGGGTCTGGGATTGGGGTGTGTGGGACTTGCTGAAATTACTTATGTTTTCCATTCCAGTGTGTTTAATAATGTCCTATTGTGTAAACTTGTATTTCCTTTGTCTATGGACTTCTTTATACTTTCTCCCCGGTCTGGCTGGGAGCCTGGGAGACCAAATTCGAGGGGCTGGGCAACTGCATTCTTCTTTCTTTTCACATGAGTCCTAATACCTTCCGCATATTATCTTGGAATGTGTGTGGCATTACTTCCCCTGTGAAGAGAAGTAAGATCCTTCAATGTCTTCAACATCATAAAGCGGACTTGGCATGTTTGCAAGAGACCAGATTGTCGGATGTGGAACATGCCAAGCTACTGAGGAGGATGGGTGGGCCAGGTGTTTTATGCTTCTTCCTCGAACAAGAAAGCAGGTGTGGTTCTTTTGATATGTAGGGGGTTCCCGGGCAAGGTGGAGCAGCTTTATAGGGATACTTTGGGGAGAACTCTACTGTGTAAGGTCACTATGTCTGGCTCAGTATTTAATTTGTTAATGATCTATGCTCCCAACCAATATGATCACTCCTTTTTCACTTCGTTAGCTAAGGTAGGTGTTCGTGATCCGACTAACCCTTTGATTTTGTTGGGTGACTTTAATCAGGTGCTAGACCCCACTTTGGATAGAACGGGCCCGGGCCCCTCTCAGACTCCTGGTCTCTCTAGAGGTATTCCTTATTTGTGTGACACTTTGGATCTTATTGATCCCTGGCGCTTGCTACATTCTACGGAGCGGGATTTTACCCATCAATCACGTGCCCATCACACACTTTCCCGCATTGATTACATTTTGACTTCGACTGCTTACTTGCCCCAGATACATTCCTCTGTGGTGGGTCCCCTTTCTGTGTCTGATCATTGCCCTATCTGGATAGATATTCTGAGTGGTGCCGATAGTACACCTAGGGGAAATTTCCGTCCTATTAAACAAAAAATTCAGATTTCCACAAATATCTTACACAGAACTGGGAAGATTATGTGGCCTTTAACTCCCAACATCAGGACACTCCACTTTTATTTTGGGAGGCAGCCAAGTCTGTCCTCCGGGGGGATATTATTTCATATGTCAGTGCACATAAAACACGTATCTCCCGGGGACTTCTACATTTAGAGAGAGAATATAAACAGCTGAAACGCTACCATATTGCTCATCCTTCCCCGCAATCCCAGGAGGCTATGGTGGCAGCGCAGACTGCCCTGAATACATTATTACACGAACGTACTCAGCACTATTTTCACTATTGTAGATTTATAAATTTTATAAATTTGGAAATAGGGCGGGGTGGCTTTTGGCGAACATGACAAAACCCAGACGCCCTAATCGTTACATTTCTCGTCTCCTGCTTAACTCGGGTAGGGAAGTAACATCTACTCCTGAAATAGCGGATAGTTTTTTCAAATATTACAGAGACTTTTATGCTTCCGTGGATCCACAGGGGGGACCCGATGTGGAGGATTATTTGCTAGATGCTGGGGTTCCCCGTTTGGCTTCACCTGATTGCCTTTATTTGAATCGCCCAATCCAGAGTAAGGAACTTCAGGGGGCAGTAAAACAGCTTAAGGGAGGCACTTCCCCAGGTCCTGATGGATTTTCTCCTGAGTTTTATAAACTTCTTTTTCCCTCCCTTTGTGGCCCTTTGGAAACCTATTATACAGCAGCTCTGCAGGCTGGGAAATTTCCTTTGGGAGCTAATCAGGCATTTATTACATTAATACCTAAACCAGGTAAAATTGAGACGGATATTGAATCCTACCGACCATTTCTTTAATCAATGTAGATATCAAAATACTGGACAAAATCTTAGCTAATAGGCTGGCTACTCTGTTGCCTGCTTTGATCGTACTGGAACAAGTGGGATTTGTACAACATCTCATTCTGTGCTGAATGTCCGTAGATTACTTACTGCTATTCAGCATACCAGGGACTCTGGTTTACAAGGAATTTTGGTGGGATTAGATGCAGCCAAGGCATTTGACCAGTTTAATTGGGTTTACCTCTTTCGGGTGCTCACGTATATGGGTTTTGAGGGATGGTTCCTTGAGATGGTCCACCTGCTTTATACTGATACAATGGCTTGTATTTTGGTGAATGGCATCCGTTCTCCTACTTTTCAGATAGCCAGGGGCACTAGGTAGGGCAGTCCGCTCTCTCCTCTTCTTTTCTTATTGTATCTAGACCCCTTCTTGCGTACTATAATGCGGGATGATGTTTTGCATGGCTTGCCAGAGGGGGATTCACAATTGAGGGTATTGGCATATGCGGATGATCTTTTATTGACTTTGGGATCTCCTGAACTATCCTTATCTAGGGCTTTGGAATTGCTGGATGAGTTTAGTATGTATTCGGGTACAGATTAAGTGGCAGGGACCTTTCCCCCTTACTTGAGCGTTGGGACATCTTACTTATTTGGGTGTTATTATTTCCCCTGACCCCTCGACATTGTGTGCTCTTAATATAGACCCTCTTGTCCGCATCACTGTACGAAAATTGGAGAACTGGAGGGTATATCCGCTTTCCTTATTGGGCAAAATAGCATTGTATAATATGGTATTGGTGTCTCAGTGGCTCTATGTATTCCAGATGATACCTGTTTTGTTATCTGCTCATCATGATAAATTCATTGGGAAATGTTTACAGCAATACTTGTGGAATGGAAAAAGAGCATGTTTGTTATTGCTTCATCTGGTACGCCCTAGAGATCGCGGTGGCTTAGGTCTCCGTAGCCTTCGTTTATTGTCTCAGGCGTGTCAGGTGAGACATCTGAATGATTGGTTCAGGGGGACTGGACATTTCTCAGCTTCTCGCCAGGAACTTTTACTTTGTGCCCCATATCATTTTAGTTATCTGCTTCATGTACAGCGATTGCCACTGAAGACATCATCTGCAAGAGACCTTTTCTTATTACCATTGAGACGCCTTTGGAAACTTTTGTGTCAACAACTCCATATCCTGTTTCAGGTGACTCCTTATTTACCGCTGAGGGGCAATGGCGACTTTGCATCTGGACTGGAACCTTTCTCCTCTCAGGTGTGGACTGTCCTATCTAATCAATATGTATTTCAATTGGTCCATTCTAATGGGTCTTTGAAATCATTTGAGGAACTTCAAAGAGAACGTGGTTGGACGGCACATGACTGGCTCTCTTACCTTCAACTTTCCTCTTACATTCGCTCCTTGCCACGGGACTCCATTACTGATCAACGTATGGAATCCATTTCCGAGGCTTTAAGTTTGTCAGCACAGGTACCGATTCCATTGAGATTCCATCATCGTCATCTACAGGAATGCTTGGGCGAACCTCCTTATGACACTTATGCTACTAAATGGTCCCTGGACCTTTCCTGTGAAGTGACTGCTTCAATGATTCGGAGGGGGATCTTAAGGACGGCCCGTGTGTCCTCTAGTGTGACCCTGTTTGAAATGAACTATAAATTTTTGCTCCGGCTCTACCGATCTCCATCTTATCAATTTCGGGCAAAGATGTGTGCGTCTGATCAATGCCTCAAATGCTCCTACTCACCATCTACCGTATTTTCACTCATATACCGCGCACCCGTGTAAAACGCGCACATGGGTATAGCACGAGGGAAACTGTAATTTATGTAAAGAAATTTTTATATACCGCGCACACCCGTATACCGCACATGCCTGCCCCAACTCTCCTCTGGCCACCCCGACTCTCCTTTAACCCGCCCCGACTCTCCTCTGGCCCACCCCGACTCTCCTCTCCCTCTTGAAGTCCTGTCCCCACCCTGAAAGCCTGATGCCCCCCGACGTCCGATTCACCCCGCAGGACCGCTCGCACCCCCCCCCCCCGACGTCCGATTCACCCCGCAGGACCGCTCTCACCCCCCCCCCCCCGATGTCCGATTCACCCCGCAGGACCGCTCGCACCCCCCCCCGACATCTGATTCACCCCCCCCCGCAGGACCGCATACACCCCCACAGCCTCCCCCCCCCATCATGGAGAAGCTCCTACCGTTCTCCTGTTGCTTCCTCTGCCGGCGGTCCCGGGCCTTCTGTGAGCCCTGCTCTGAAATGCTTCTTTTTTCGGCGGTCCCGGCCCTTCTGTGAGCCCTGCGTCTGCGCTGCTTCCTCTTCCGGTGGTCCCACCCTTTCTCTGACGTCAGAGAAAGGGCGAGACCGCCGGAAGAGGAAGCAGCGCAGACGCAGGGCTCACAGAAGGGCCGGGACCGCCGGAAGAGGAAGCATTTCAGAGCAGGGCTCACAGAAGGCCCGGGACCGCCGGCAGAGGAAGCAGCAGGAGAACGGTAGGAGCTTCTCCATGATGGGGGGGGTGGGGAGGCTGTGGGGGTGCGTGCGGTCCTGCGGGGGGGGGGGTGAATCGGACGTCGGGGGGGTGGTGCGAGTGGTCCTGCGGGGTGAATCGGACGTTGGGGGGGAGGGAACTATGTAAAAAAAATGTTGTAAAACGCACTCACGCCTATAACGCGCAAGGTTATGCACGGTTTGTAAAAATCGTGTATAACGCGCACGTTATATGCGTGAAAATACAGTACTCTTGGACATCAGTTTTGGTCTTGTACACGGATCCTTACTTTTTGGCAGCAGCTTCGTCGTCATATTCAAGCTATGTGGAATTATAACTTTGTTTTTGACCCGGTAATGTTGTTCACTTTGGACCATCTTCCAATAGCTGCACTGAAGGGGTTTCGGAGTTTTCTAGCTCGCTCGGTGTTGTTGGGGAAAAAAGTGATTTTGCACTGCTGGATCTCTTCTGATTCTCCTACGCTTTCCCATTGGCGTACTTTGATGTTACACCAAGCATCCATGGAGAGGTTGTGCTTTTCATCATTGGACTCTGCTCTGGGACGGACCTTTTGTCTTTGTTGGACACCTTTTTGGGACACTTTAACTCCCAGAGCACGTAGTCATTTGTTGAATGTATGAGCTATTTGTGGTTTGGAATGCACTGGAATGGAATCTGTTTCTTGTTTTGGCTGTGGTTTTGGGCGGGGGGTGGGGGGTAGGTGGGGGCTCAGGTATACGGTGAAGTTTGGATGTGTTCTGGTACCCAGGCATTTTGTTGTACACCATGTATATTTGAGTATTTTGTATTTTCTTGCAAAATCAATAAAATATATTGTTCAAAAAAAAAAAAGAATCCCCCTCCATCTCTCCTCTGGTCAGGCTATAATTCCCTGTCCTTTTCTTTCCATCTCCTAGCATCTTCTTATCCCAGCTCTCTTCCCTCCTGCCCTCCTATGGGCTCATCTCTGCTCCTCTGTCCCCATGGTCCAACATTTTGCTCCCTCTCTTTTCTGTTTTTCTTCTTCCCTCCCCTCCCTTGATGCTGAACAATGAAATGGAGGGGGGAAAAAAGAGAGATGCTGCATCTCTCTGCCTTCCATCCACAGGCCTAACATTTCTTCCTTCCTCCCTTCCATCCCCAAATTCAACTTTTCTCCATTTCTCTTTCCAACTGCCCCCATCCCATCTCTTCCCCTGCCTGCCTGCACTACCCAGGTCCACCATTTCTCCCTTTCTCTTCTCAACAGTTCTCCCTTCAAAAGTGTCTCTTTCCCTCTTCATCCACACCACCCCAGGTCCAACTTTTCTCCCTTCCGACTATTGCCCACCATCTCTCTGCCCTGTTTCTGGCCATCATCTCTCTGGGAGCTAGAAGTTATAGCCAGAAATAAGGACCTAGACATAATAGGAATCACAGAGACATGGTGGTCAGAGGACAACAAATGGGATGTGGCCCTGCCAGGGTACAAACTCTACAGGAGGGACAGGGCACACAAGAAGGGGGGAGGAATAGCACTGTATATAAAGGACTGCATTCCTTCAGCCAGAACAGAAACAACAATAAGGGCAGACAGTCTAGAGTCAATATGGGTTAAGCTGACAGGAGGGGAAGGAGCTGACATCAAATTGGGACTGTACTATCGCCCACCAGGACAGCCAGAAGCAAACGACCTGGACCTGGAGGCCGAACTGAGACAGGTGTGCAATAGTGGAAGGGTGGTGGTTATGGGGGATTTCAACTACCCGGGAATAGACTGGGACATTAGACACTCAAATTGCACAAGAGAAACTAAATTCCTAGAGACGATAAGGGACTGTTTCATGGAGCAGCTGGTCACGGAACCAACGCGAGGGGATGCCACTCTAGACCTAATCCTCAACGGGTTAGAGGGACCCGCAAAGGAAGTGGTGGTACTAGCACCGTTAGGGAACAGCGATCACAACATGATCCAGTACAAATTAAACATGGGAACATCAAAGGTGAAAAGAACCACTACGACGGCACTCAACTTTAGAAAAGGAAACTACAAGGACATGAGGAAAATGGTAGGAAAAAAGCTCAACAACAGCTCAGGAAAGGTGAAAACCGTAAAGGAAGCCTGGACACTGCTTAAAGGCACAGTGCTCGAGGCACAAGACCTGTACGTCCCAAGGTTCAGGAAAGGGTGCAAAAAAAAAAAATCGAACTAGAAACCCAGCATGGATAACATCTGCAGTTAAAAAGGCGATAAGCGACAAGAAATCATCCTTCAAAAAATGGAAAAAGGAACCAACAAAGGAAAACCAGGAAGAGCACAAAAGACACCAGAAAAAATGCCATCGAGAGGTCAGGAAAGCAAAGAGAGAATATGAGGAAAGACTGGCAGGAGAAGCAAGAAACTTCAAACCCTTCTTCAGGTATGTGAAAGGGAAACAACCAGCAAGAGAGGAAGTGGGACCACTGGACGACGGAGGCAGGAAAGGAGCGATAAAGGAGGAAAAAGAGATAGCTGAAAGGTTAAACAAATTCTTCTCGTCAGTCTTCACCAGAGAGGACACATCCAATATCCCAGAACCCGAGGTGATTATAAACGGAGAACACGACGAAAGGCTGGTACAACTAGAGGTAAGCAAAGGGGATGTCCTCAGACAGATAGACAGACTGAAGAGCGACAAATCACCGGGCCCGGACGGCATCCACCCAAGGGTACTAAAAGAACTGAGAAATGAAATAGCAGAGACACTTCGCCTAATATGTAACCTCTCCCTAAAAACTGGGGAGATCCCAGAGGACTGGAAAATAGCAAATGTCACGCCCATCTTTAAAAAGGGATCAAGGGGTGACCCGGGAAACTACAGGCCTGCGAGCTTGACCTCGGTTCCGGGAAAGATGATGGAAGCAATGGTAAAGGACACAATCTGCGAACACATAGAAAACAATGGACAACTGAAGGCGAGCCAGCATGGCTTCTGCAAGGGAAGGTCGTGCCTCACAAATTTGCTGTACTTCTTTGAGGGAATAAACAGCCAGATGGATAAGGGGGAATCCATAGACATTATTTACCTTGACTTCCAAAAAGCCTTCGACAAGGTACCCCACGAGCGGCTACTTAAAAAGCTGTGGAACCACGGGGTACAAGGGGATATCCACCGATGGATCAAACACTGGTTGGCAGGCAGAAAACAGAGGGTTGGAGTAAAGGGCAAATACTCAGACTGGCAATGGGTCACGAGCGGAGTTCCACAGGGGTCGGTGCTGGGACCTCTATTGTTCAATATATTTATTAACGATCTGGAGACGGGGTCAAAATGTGAGGTTATCAAATTTGCTGATGACACCAAACTCTGCAGCAGGGTTAGAAACACGGAAGACTGTGAAGCCCTGCAAAGGGACCTAACGAGACTGGAAGAATGGGCAAAAAAGTGGCAAATGAGTTTTAATGTAGAGAAATGCAAAGTCATGCATGTAGGGAAAAAGAACCCGATGTTCAGCTACAAAATGGGGGGAACACTGCTAGGGGTGAGTAACCTTGAAAGGGACCTGGGGGTGATGGTCGACACATCACTGAAACCATCGGTACAGTGTGCGACAGCCTCAAAGAAAGCAAACAGAATGCTGGGCATCATCAAAAAGGGTATCACAACCAGGACGAAGGAAGTCATCATGCCGCTGTATCGCGCAATGGTGCGCCCGCACCTGGAGTACTGTGTTCAATACTGGTCGCCGTACCTCAAGAAGGACATGGCGGTACTCGAGGGAGTGCAAAGGAGGGCGACTAAACTGATAAAAGGTATGGAAAATTTTTCATACGCTGACAGGTTAAAAATGCTGGGGCTGTTCTCCCTAGAGAAGAGGAGACTTAGAGGGGACATGATAGAAACCTTCAAAATCCTAAAGGGCATAGAGAAAGTGAACAAGGACAGATTCTTCAAACTGTGGGGAGCCACAAGCACTAGGGGTCATTCGGAGAAGTTGAAAGGGGACAGGTTTAGAACAAATGCTAGGAAGTTCTTTTTTACACAGAGGGTGGTGGACACATGGAACAAGCTTCCGGAGGAGGTGATAAACCAGAACTCTGTACAGGGTTCAAGGTAGGTTTGGATAGGTTCCTGGAGGATAAGGGGATAGAGGGGTATAGATAGAACTTGAGGTAGGTTATAGAAGTGGTTAGGAACCACTTCACAGGTCACAGACCTGATGGGCCGCCGCGGGAGCGGACCGCTGGGCGGGATGGACCTCTGGTCTGACCCAGTGGAGGCAACTTCTTATGTTCTTATGTTCTTATGTTTAACCAGCTTCCTCTCTCCACCTCACCTTAGTTTGCCGGCTTTCTTTTTCGGCGACCGGAACGCTTTCAAAAGAGCCGCGCATGTGCGGCTGCTCAGTATTCAATCTTCTGCTCTGACCCAACCGGAAACAGGAAGTTGCAGCAGAGCAGGAGATTGAACTTTGAGCAGCCGCGCATGCGCGACTCTTTGAAAGCATGCCGGTCGCCGAAAAAGAAAGCCAGCAAACTAAGGAGAGCTGGAGAGAGGAAGCTGGTTAAATGATAGAGCTGGCGTGCGGGTGGGGGCTGCGGGGACCGCGTGTTCCGGCTCACACAAGGAAGGAGGGGGTGAAAGGGAAAAAGTTTCTCTTCCTCGGAAATAGATTCTGAAGTGACCACATCAAAGAAGACCAGCACCAAATGTACAAGAAATCCCTTAAACAATGTCAAAAGAGCCCAAAATAGAAAACTGCTACTGCCTTGAGACTCCATTATTGGGTGAGGACTGGTTGATTGAGCTGCATTGTCCAGATCAAGGAGCGGTGAATTGAAGCTGAAAGATCTGTGAGCTGTTGAGTATAATGGACAGTATTCCGGAAAATCGAGAAATGCTTCTCTCTGCTTTGAAAAAGTGGACCCATGGCTGATGTGCAGAGGTCGATGATAACAGTTCCCCGGCTGAAACGGCTAAAGCACTAGGGATGATGATATTGATGATTGATGGAAATGAAATTAAGTCCTTCCCAACTTTTGTTCTATTATGCATATTATATCTATTTCTTTTTTATCTATTTGTTTAGTTTTCATTTAAAATTTCTTAGAATTCTATTGTTTAACTGTTTCTCTTTCCATTCTATTCAAATGCCTTCCTCTACCTTTTCTTTTTTCCTCACTTCTAATGTTTATTTTTCTTTTTTACATTTCTATATTTGATTTAATTCTTAAAATTATTTTCTATTTAATTAGTTTCTTTCCATTACATTATTATTTTGGAATGTACGTTTTGTTTTTTAACAGTTTGGTATTGAGAGTTCAGTGTATTCTTGTTAGGATGCTTCATATCTCATTTTTTTCCTCTTTCTTTAATTTCCTCTCTATTATTTTGCTAATTTGTTTGTTCTTAGGTACTTTAGTTAGATTGTGAGCCTTCGGGACAGTAAGGGAATTTCAAAGTATCTATTCTTTATTTATTTATTTATCTTATTTTTATTGTATCCTTTAATGTATATTTCTCTGTAAACCTATATTACTTATAATTTTAATACACCCTATTGTCTATTTTCTGTAAACCGCTTAGAATCCTAACGGAGTTTAGCGGTATATAAGAAATAAATTACATTACATTATTGAAGGAATCAACTTGAAATCACAGAAGAGACAGGAAAAGGTTAAATGCTTCATGGAATCCTCAGGTACAAAACACAAACCAAATTGTGAATGAAATCAGAGCAGACAGTAAGAATTATAAAATTGATGTCATTATCCATCTGGAAAAAAAGGCGTACTAGAAATAATGCCTCAGCAATACAATTTTCAGAAGTTCTATTTGCTAATGGTAAGGGAGAAGAGAGACTGCTAGTGATGGTGGGGGGACTGATAGAAGATATGAAAGAATGGTGGTAGAAAGGAACAGATGGTAAAGGAGGGAGGGAAGGGTGGTGGTGGAAAGGAATAGAACAGACATTGAAAGAGGGTAGAGAGGAACAGACCCTGAAGGGAAATGTGGAAGGCAGAGTGGGGAGAAGACGCTGGAAGGGAAGAAGACAGATGCCAGACTATGGGGGAGTGGAGGGAAGAAGATGGGTGCTAGACCAATTGTGGGAGGGGGTGAAGGGAGAGGCACAGTAACAGCAAATGGAAGAAGCAGAGAGAAGACACACAGTGGATGGAAGGAATTGAATGAGAAGATGTGGAAAGCAGAAACCAGACAACAAAGGTAGGAAAAAAAAATTATATTTATTTATTTATTTATTGCTTTAGGATAAAGTAGTATATTAGTTGTGTTGATAAAAATTTATAAACAAAGCCCTGCCAGCTGAACATCTCTTTCTCTAGTTCAGCAGCAGGAACTTTGATTTATAAGAAAGGAATAAGCTAAATATTACAGTACCAAGGCTTATATGGATGCTGCGGGGACGGTGACGGGGCGGTAAATGGGATGGCAGTGGCGGTGATGGGGCGGTGAAAGGGATGGCGATGACGGGGCGGTGACGGGGCGGTGCAGAGGATGGTGGGCCGGGGACGGTGCAGTGAAGGGGATAGATTTTTTCCCCGTGTCGTTCTCTACTCTGCATCTCTTTCCTTCACTCCCTCCATTCTTCTATCTTATGGCTCATGCTCCCCTCTATCTTTCCCTTCATTCTGTCTCCTTCACTGCTGCCCCCAGCCCTCTCTGCCTTCTCCTGAAGGGCTACTGCTGCTGGTGTCTGTAACTCCCAGTTCCTAAGCCCGTTGATTTTAAAGATTATTTTAGAACAGGGAAGAGCTTGGATCATTATGAGACTGGAGAAGAGAGGGCTTAGTCCCTGAAGTTCCCTCAAATCTATGAGCTGTACAGAAGGAGGGGAGGGAGGGAAGGTGGTGGGGGAGAATGAATGAACTCCGCACTGCCCTTCGGGCCTAGAAACCACTAGATGGGCTTTTCTCTGCAAGACGCATCACGCTCAAGGGTGTTTACCGTCTTGCCAGGTGCCTCAGAGATGCGGTGTTTTCTGTCTTGCCGGCGCCCTCCTCCATCTTCCTGCAGCATTTGCTGAAAGCCGTAGGCAGCGGCTTCCATGCGCCTCCTGTGGCTGATCTGGAAGCGTTCCCTCTGACGTCGTGACTCATGTCCAAACAAGTGGAGGAATCCCAACTTATTAAAACAGAAATAGAGGCTTTGAACACACAATTTACTGATGTGTGACATAGAATTGACGCCCTGGAAGATTTCAAACTACAACACGTGGCAACTGTTTCTCTCATACCGCAGCACAGTAAAGCTATTGTCGCATTGCAATCGGACCTGGAGGATTTGGCTAATAGAAGCCGCTGATGTAATGTGCGCATTTTGGGGATCCCCGAATCGTCAGAAGGATCGGATATCATCACCTTCCTACAGACCTTAATTCCATCTCTGCTGGGTATAACCTTTGATCCACCGCTGGAATTGGAGCGCGCGCATAGGGTTCCATCCAGGCCTACTCCAAACCAAAAGTTGCCTCGGCCTATTGTAGCCAAGCTGCTGCGATACCAGCACACCTTGAAGATCCTGACTTCAGCTAAAGAAAAGAAACAGATTCTTTACCAAGGCAAGAAAGTTCTTTTCATTCCTGATCTGGCAAAAACCACTGAGGCCAAGAGGAATCTTTTTCTGCAACAGCGACAGGACCTAAAAGACATAGGACCCAATTCGGTTTACTCTACCCGGCTAAGATGCTTATAACTCACAACAACAAAACCGTAATGTACATGGATCCAGCTAACCTTCAACTGTATATAGAATCTATTAAGATGCACTGATTATGCTGTGTTTCACTTCTTTTCATATTATGTTCTAAAATTCAGATGTATCGTTATTTCACAGTCCTGGTGTGCTAATTACAATATTTTTCTTACACACGCACTGTGGAGGGGAGGCGGTTGTCTGCGGAAGGCTGCTAATGAGGTTTCAAACCCACCCGATCAATTTTTTCTTTCTTAACTTGTCATTCCTCTAGCACTGTTTGCCTTTTATAGGTCTGACATATTGTTGTTATTTACAGGTTCAGAATTGGCTTTTCTCTTTGAGATCATCCATGTCAATGCTTGCTACTATATATATATATATCCTTTTTCCACTATCACCATAACAACTGTAATAATTCTTTGCTATGACTAGAATGCATGTACTAATTTTTAATGTCAATGGGCTTAACCACTGTATTAAGCGGAAAAAAGTGTCTAATTATCTACGATCATTAAATCCTGATATTATCTTTATTCAAGAAACCCATCTTTCCCATGCTGATAATATGAAAACCAACTTGCAGGGATATAATGCTCCAGTTTTTTCTCCAGCACGAAATTTAAAAAAAAAATGGAGTTTCCATTTATATTAGATCCTCCTTACCTAGAATTATACATTCACAAAATATAGATTTGGAAGGGAGATGATATTTACTGCATGTCTCACTTTATGATACCTGTTTCACATTGCTGAATGTCTATGCCCCTGTGTCTGACTCCCCTGAGTTTTACCGCTCTCTTCAAACTGTCTTATTACCTTTCTCACAACATCCACTCATCATTGGAGGAGATCATAACCAACCGCTTGACTATATGCTAGATAGAACATCCACTTGCAGACCTACGAAATCCAAAACTCTGGAAGAAATCAACTATCTAATACCATCATACGTTCACAACTTATAAAACTTAAATATGAATATAACTCCTTAACATCTAAACTAGCTAATCATGATATTTTCCTTATGAAATCTGGACACTATATTGGAGGTAATAAAACCGGACGATCTTTGGCTCAATACCTCAAAGGAAAACATAAAAAACGATCTCATATTACCTCTATCACGGCTCCAAATGGCACCCTAACAATGGATAAACAAGCCATAGAAACTGAATTCGAAAACTTTTACCTTATGCTATTTCAATCTGAAACACCCTTCACAGCCGATGACATTTCAAATTATCTTAACTCCATCAGTCATCTGGAATTATCCTCCAATTTTAAAAAAATCCTAGATGAACCACTGACCACTCAGGAGATCCAAACTATCATCAAAACGCTAGCCTCTAATAAATCCCCTGGCCCAGATGGCATAACTAGTGAATTCTATAGGAAATTTTCCTCAATTCTTTCTCCTCATTTACTTACTTATTTTAATTTTATTCAAACGCATCCCTGATCTCCAAAGAAATTTTTCGGAAGCCCATATTGTAATCTTCCCTAAACCAGGTAGAGATGCCACACAACCAAAAAATTATAGGCCTATATCGTTGCTTAACTCTGATTACAAAATATTGATGAAAATTTTATCCACCTGGTTAAATAACATTATAGAATATATAATTTCTCCCAATCGAGTGGGATTTATTAAGCATAGATATATTGGAGATAACCTACGCATTTTTCACACTGTTAATGACTCGCCAAGACCATCTCGGAACCTGTAATAGGCCTAGCTATTGATGCGGAAAAAGCCTTTGATTGGGTGGAATGGGAGTTCTTGTTGCAGGTTCTGAGGTGGTTTAATTTAGGGGAATCTTTTATTTCATGGATTCGGGCCCTTTACTGGAAACCATCCTCCAAGATTCTCATTAATGGCTCTCTTACTGCACCTATCGCACTAAAGAGAGGCACAAGACAAGGATGCCCTTTCTCCTCACTCCTTTTCAATCTATCCCTAGAACCGCTCCTCTTAGCAATAAAACAAACTTTTTCATTACAGGGAATTCCTTTAGCTACAAGAGAACTCAAGGTTGCAGCATATGCTGATGACATAATGCTTTTTGTTAGGAATCCCTTGACTTCCCTCCCCTCCTTTATTCAACTTACGGACACATACTCCTCATATTCTGGATACAGAGTTAACTGGGAAAAATCTGTTATATTACCTCTCAATAATCAGATATCCCAAATGGAACTATCTTCATTTCCCTTTGCATGGTCCACCTCTCCAATCAAATATTTAGGCATACATATACATAAAGATCGAGACATTGTAATGGACACTAACGTAGCCAAATTAAAAGATCTCATTATAGTTTCCATATCTAAATGGAAACCTATTTGTCCTGGTGGGGACGCATATCCTCCCTTAAGATGACTTTAGCACCACAGATTACTTACATCTTAACTATGCTACCCTATTTAGGCAAACCCTCCTTATACAAATGGCTTGATAAACGAATATCGGAATTTATATGGAGAAATAAAAAGCCTAGGATATCTTTAAATATGCTAAAGGCTCCCAGGATGTATGGAGGAGTCAACGTTCCTGATTTTCACAGCTATCACACTGCATCACTTGCTAAATACGGATCACAATGGATCGCACATACTCGCTCACAATCTGCTTCCACTCTCCCCACCTGGCTGGAACTAGAAATCTCATTGTGCAACCCAATCCCTATTAATATCATCCCTACTATGTCTATTCCTTCCAGACTCAAAATCTTTTCTCTATTCTCTGCCACAATTACAGCACTCCGTACGCTAGATCACAAACCTACTCACTCGATTTTTGCACAGAGGGATATGGCCCTCTGGAACAATCCAGTCATTAAACACAAAAAAAGAGTACTTAATTGGACATCCTGGAGTAAGCTGGGTATATGCCAGGTCCAACAGCTTTATCACAACAACAATTTGTACTCTTTCACGGACCTCATTGCAACTTATCCAACCCTTTCTGGCAAACGAGCTCAGTGGACGTTGATGTCCTCAGTACTCTCTTCCATACAATACTCAGTTATTTCATGTATTAGTAAATGGAGCTCATTACTTGAGACACAAGGAAAAGCAATATACTTTTACAAAATATTACAAAGTGGGCAACCCTTATCTGATATAGACATCCATCGTAAATGGTCACAAGACCTTAATGTACAACTCTCTGACAGAGAATGGATTAGACTTTGGATGAAAGTAAATAGACCTCTCCTCTCTGCAAATATGACACAATCCTTGCATTTCCTTACAAGGAGAGTGGTGTGGACACCACATAGAATGAAACTAGCACATTTAAAAAATGATGATCTCTGTTGGCATTGTCTACAATGTCAAGGTACCTTAGCTGTATGACTGTCCCAAGATTCTACCTTTTTGGACGCAAATTTGGTCCTTAATTACGGTAGTTCTGTAACCAACTGTACAGCTGACTAATCTTTTGATATTATTATAATGCGATCTCTCCATCCTTGCTTTAAGACTTGTATCTGTGAACCAAAATTGATTGATATCCGTGGGTATACAACATATTTTGCAAAATTGGAAATCCGCATCTCTGTTGGAATTTCACTTTTTGGTGGAACTCTATATGTTTATATAAAAGATACGAACAACATGCTCTTGACAAGAAGAGGACTAACCTTTTACTTTCACCACGTGATATTTGGACTCCCATTGACGAATACTTACAATCTCTTTAATTACGTGATTTTCATATTATTCTGTACATGTACCCTCGGATGTTTTATATTCCGCAATATTGTGATATTCTCTGCCAATTTCTGTATTCTGTTTTTGTTACATGATGTATTTTTTTCCTTTTTCTTCAGTACTCAATAAATAAATTGAATTTAAAATAATACAACAAAGTAACAACTAAATTTAAACAGAAACAAAATAACAAGTAGTGCTGGTGCTGTGCAGCCATGATTTTTGAGGACATGTAATAAGGGGGTTCGGCTCCTGAGGAAGACAGCAAAACCTGTCAGGCAAGAACCTGTCAACCTCTGTCAGGCAAGAACCGACTTTACTTTCAATGCAGATAAGTTGATATTTTAAATATTTTTTTATTGTGCTGATATCGTGTATTTTATAAAACACAGTTATTTATAACTAAAGAAAACTGGACACTTTTTCCCCATACTTTTTCCCCTTTTTCTCTGTTTATTCCACTCAAGTTGTACCATCTTTTAATTATTGTAAACCGCATAGAACTTCACGGTCCTGTGGTATATAAACTGTTATTATTATTACTATTATTATAAGGAGGGGATACCATGTATATATGGTTTCACTAGTTTTGGAATAGTGATTTTTCATTTACAAATATCACTAAAAGGAACAGATATTATACAGGGCGGACTCATTCAGGGCATAGGTATTGTCTTTATATGAGTTGCACATCCATATTCCATTGTATCAACCTCCTTGTAGTGGATTTTATATGGTGAGATATTTCTTACTCTCTCCATATTGATTGCTGAATTGTTTTTGATGGTTTGATATAAGTTTCTGGCAATCGTAGGTTTTTGTACTTTGCCTTCTAGACATAACAAGTCAGGCAGTTTGTTCCAGGCATATGATACAGCGAAGTAGAAGAAACAGAGTGTGAAGTTGGCCATATAATAATAATAATAATAATAAAAGAGAAAGGTACAGATAAGAGAGACTTTCCCAATGAGCAGAGTGCCCAGTGTGGGAAGAGAGATATTACTAGACTTGTTACTGAAATCCTCAATAAACGGGGAAAGACAGAAAAATGGAAATGGAATAAAAATGGTGTTGGCTCCTAAATTAAACTATATACAATGCAACATAGAGGAGATAGGTGGCTAGTGAACATAGTAGATACACCCAGAATTGCTGAGATATGATAAATAAAGTACATATAACTAGAATATCAGGATGTATCTAAATCTAAGATGAACATAGAACATGATACAGGTATTATGTATGTATGCAGTAAAAGTGGCCAAAAGACACTATGAGGAAAAAATAGCCATTCTTTCGATATATTAAAGGGAAATGACCAATGAAGGAAGCAGTGGGACCGTTGGATGACCTAGGAATAAAGGGAGCGCTAAAGGAGGACAAAGCAATCGCTGACAGACTGAATACGTCTTTTTGCGTCTGTATTTACTGAAGAGGATTTACACAGCATACCGGAACCCATCAAGCTATATGCTGGAAGTGAAAACAGGGTTAACGGTTAGTCTAGAAGAGGTATGCAGGCAGATTGACAGGCTTAAGAGCAATAAATCCCCTGGACCAGATGGCATCCATCCAAAGGTCATCAAGGAATTGAAAGGGACCATAGTTGAACGGCTTCAACTAATAGCCAATCTGTCGATCAAAATGGGAAAGATTCCAGTGGACTGGAAGGTGGCGAATGTTTCGCTGATCTTCAAAAAAGGTTCAAAGGGAGGCCCGGGAAACTACAGACCAGCAAGTCTGACCTCTGTACCAGGAAAGATGGTAGAGGCGCTGATAAAGGACCGCATCATTGATCACCTTGACGGACACGGTCTGATGAGGATCAGCCAGCACGGTTTCAGCAAAGGCAGATCTTAAACCTGCTGCTCTTCTTCAAAGGAGTAAGCAGGCAGATAGGCGACACAGTTGACATTGTATATCTTGACTTTCAGAAGGCGTTCGACAAGGTTCCGCATGAATGACAACTTTGGAAAATTGCGAGCTATGGAATCGAGGGTGAAATACTCATGTGGATTAAAAACTGGCTGGAGCATAGGAAACAGAGAGTGGGGGTAAATGGACAATACTCAGACTGGAAGAGTGTCACCAGTGGGATGCCGCAGGGCTCGACGCTTGGACCCGTGCTCTTCAACATCTTTATAAATGATCTGGACATACATACGACAAGCGAGGTGATAAAATTTGCGGATGATACGAAGTTATTCAGAGTAGTGAAGATGCAGGGGGATTGTGAAGATCTGCAACGTGACATAATCAGGCTCGAGGAATGGACATCGACATGGCAGATGAGGATCAACGTGGATAAGTGTAAAGTGATGCATGTCGGTAACAAAAATCTCATGCACAAATACAGGATGTCCAGGGCGGTACTTGGAGAGACCTCCCAGGAAAGGGACTTGGGAGTTCTGATCAACAAGTCGATGAAGCCGTCCACGCAACATGCAGCGGCGGCAAAGAGGGCGAACAGAATGCTAGGAATGATAAAGAAGGGGATCATGAACAGATCAGAGAAGGTTATCATGCTGCTGTATTGGGCCATGGTGTGCCCTCACCTGGAGTACTGCGTACAGCACTGGTCGCCATACATGAAGAAGGACATGGTAGTACTCAAAAGGGTCCAGAGAAGAGCGACTAAGATGGTTAAGGGGCTGGAGGAGCTGCCGTACAGCGAAAGATTAGAGAAACGGGGCCTCTTCTCCCTCAAACAGAGAAGATTGGGAGGGGACACGATTGAAACATTCAAGGTACTGAAGGGGACAGAGTTAGTAGATAAGGA
The DNA here is from genome assembly GCF_902459505.1 of Geotrypetes seraphini. Lineage (NCBI taxonomy): Eukaryota > Metazoa > Chordata > Amphibia > Gymnophiona > Dermophiidae > Geotrypetes > Geotrypetes seraphini. The sequence goes on along the minus strand of NC_047091.1, from coordinate 37,160,832 downwards.
TATGTTGTTCACCCTCTCCAAGATAGAGAGAATGAGAGGGCACTCTCTAAAGTTGAAAGGGGATAGATTCCGTACAAACGTAAGGAAGTTCTTTTTCACCCAGAAAGTGGTAGAAAACTGGAACACTCTTCCAGATTCTGTTATAGGGGAACACACTCTCCAGGGATTCAAGACAAAGTTAGACAAGTTCCTGCTGAACAAGGACATATGCTGGTAGGGCTAATCTCAGTTAGGGCACTAGTCTTTGACCAGAGAGCCGCTGCGTGAGTGGACTGCTGGGCATGATGGACCACTGGTCTGACCCAGCAGCGGTAATTCTTATGTTCTTATGCAAATAAGTAGGATTTAGTATAAACATAGTACACGATACTAGTAATATATGTGTATGTATGTAGGATGATTGATTATGGTATGTGTCTATATTGACAACCAACTCAGAAAACGCTAACTCTGTATTGTAACACTATAACAGAAGCTCATGTAAACTGCTCTAAATTGACTCCACAGACAGTAGTGGTATACAGTGGCGTACCAAGGGGGAGATCTGCCCCGGGTGCAGCCTTAGCAGGGGTGCACAGCCGGACAGGTCCGGAAAATTCCTGGGCTGCGACGACACTGAGCGGCATCGGCGCCCCCCCCCCCCCCCCATGACGGCACTCAGCGGCATCGGCGCCCCCACTGCCCCGCGACAGCACTCAAGTTTGGCCTTCTCCCGGCATCAGCAGAACTTAAGATCGGCAACAGGTGCTTAGTCAAAAGCTTCCCCTAACTCAGCTTCCTGTTTCCGCCCAGGCAGTTCAGTCAGGGGAAGCTCTTGACTGAGCACCTTTTGCCGATCTGAAGTTCTGTTGATGCCGGGAGAAGGAGGCCAAACTTGAGTGCTGTCGCGGGGCAGGGGCGGGCGCCAATGCTGCTGAGTGCCGTCGCAGAGGGGGGGCACCGATGCCACTCCGTGGGGGGGGGGCCTTGCCAATCTTGTTGCCAAAATCGGAAAGGTGAGAAAGGGAGAAAGATGGGCCTGTGGTGGATGGAGAGATTGAAAGAAGGGGCAGATGATGGAACTGGGGTGAGAGAAGAGGACAGATGATGGAAAGAGGGGGGGAAAGAGAGAGAAGGGGCAGATGATGGAAGTGGAGAGAAGAGGGCAAATGATGGAAATGGGAGGGAAGTGGGGAGAAGGGGCAGATGGGGCAGATGATGGAAGTGGAGAGAAGGGAGAGAGAGAAGAGGGCAGATGATGGAAGGAGGGGATAAATAAAAGGAGGGCACATGATGGGGGAAAAGGATTGAGTTAGGAGGAGAGGGAAAGAGGTGGCGAGCTGTAGGTAGACAGTAAAAAAGGAAATTGATGAGAGGGTAGTAAGAACGTAATCTAGATGGATGCAGAAAATAAATTGAAAAGGAAAATGAGGGAAGAAAGGGATTGCAGAAGAGAGGTGTGGGAGAGGGAAGGAGAGGAGAGAGATGCCAGACCAATGGGGGTGAAAGGAGAGATGGAAGGGAGAGGCATACAGTTTCTGGAAGGAGCATAGAAAGAGAGAAAATGCCATATAGGGGCAGAGAGATGGCAGACAGTGGATGGAAGGAAGAGAGTAACAAGAAGATGAGGAAAGCAGAAACCAGAAAAGACAAAGGTGGAACAAAAATTTTCTATTTATTTATTGCTTTAGGAGACATGAGTTTCTGTGGTGTTGCATTGTTTGCAGAGTCCAGCTTCTTGCTGGTTCAATTTAACCTTTGTCTATGTATTTCTATTTTATCCCCCCTTTTACAAAACTGTGGAGTGTTTTTTAGCGCCATTCGTGGTGGTAGCAGCTCTGATGCTCAGAATTCCATGAGCGTCAGAGCTGTTACCACTGTGGCTAAAATCCACACTACAGTTTTGAAAAAGGGGGAGGGGTTAGTTTGTGATGACATATTCCATACTAGGCGAAGGTATTTTCTGTGTTCTGTGTGTTCGAAAGACATGGTTTTCTGTTAAGATTGACAGTGTAGGATTGATCTGTACTAGTCTGGCTTGTTTAGTTTTACAATGGGTGTATTGATGTTGTACTGCTCATTGCATATGTAAGATGCTGCCTTTTCATAGGTACTCATGTGTGACATGTGGCTTGTTACTAAAAATCATGTTTTTCGTACAGATGGGGGGGTGCCAAGATATGATGGGCCTCGGGTGTCACATACGCTAGGTACGCTTTCAATAAACCCCTCTAGCTTTTATTTTTTAAAAAATCAATAGTGCCATCAATAAAATTTATGAGGGGTAACAAAGCAACACAAATAATCTTATACAAACTAAAACTACCCAAATATAAAGGAGGTATATATTTATCAAATTTCAAGACATGTGGAGGGTCATTTTTGATAGGACATCTGTCTGACTTTGGCCATTTTGAGAAAAACATTCAGAAATCAGGTGGAGAAAATGTCCATTATCAAACCCACAAAGGCCCAGATTCTATAAAGTGTGCCTAAGGGTGCCTAAGTGGTGCTTGCCTTTTAGGCATACAAATTAAGAGGTTAATTAACTATTTAAGGGTCCTAACAAGCATTAATTAGGAGATAGGCGTCGAGTTTTCAGACACATCTACATGAAGAACCGCACCTAACTATATAGACAGGGGCGTAACCTGGGCATGGTTAGGAAGAGGTCTCAAGATAGACATCCGTTGACATGTTTGAGCTGCACATATCGCGGAAATTGTAGACGAGCGAAAAGCAGATCTACTTTTCAGTGTAGTTTGAGCTTCAGTTAGGCGTGCTTTGGACTTCCGTAATGATATCTTTTAAATAAGAGTTCTAGGATATTTTGTTTGCTTTTTTTAGCTCCTAATACATTTAATAAGCCACTATATAAATAGGTCACATCAATACAAACATATTGCATTCAAAACATAGTAGTTTTTTGGCCAAACAGCAAATATGATTTGCTAATTACAGCACATGAACAACACAGCTTCAGGTTTCTTGCTCAAAAAGAACCCTTTTTTTCCTCACCAAACAGTGCTGCAATCAGTTCATTCTTGAAAGCAAAGCAAGAACATGAAAAATATAGAGTTTGCATACAATTTTCTCTTTTTTGAACCCAAACAGCTGGTAACATAGTAACATAGTAGATGACAGCAGATAAAGACCCGAATGGTCCATCCAGTCTGCCCAACCTGATTCAATTTAAATTTTTATTTTTTTTTTTAATTTTTTCTTCTTAGCTATTTCTGGGCAAGAATCCAAAGTTTTACCCGGTACTGTGCTTGGGTTCCAACTGCCGAAATTTCTGTTAAGACTTACTCCAGCCCATCTACACTCTCCCAGCCATTGAAGCCCTCCCCAGCCCATCCTCCACCAAACGGCCATATACAGACAGAGACCGTGCAAGTCTGCCCAGTAACTGGCCTAGTTCAATATTTAATATTATTTTCTGATTCTAAATCTTCTGTGTTCATCCCAAGCTTCTTTGAACTCAGTCACAGTTTTACTCTCCACCACCTCTCTCGGGAGCGCATTCCAGGCATCCACTACCCTCTCCGTAAAGTAGAATTTCCTAACATTGCCCCTGAATCTACCACCCCCCAACCTCAAATTATGTCCTCTGGTTTTACCATTTTCCTTTCTCTGGAAAAGATTTTGTTCTACGTTAATACCCTTCAAGTATTTGAACGTCTGAATCATATCTCCCCTGTCTCTCCTTTCCTCTAGGGTATACATATTCAGGGCTTCCAGTCTCTCCTCATACGTCTTCTGGCGCAAGCCTCCTATCATTTTCGTCGCCCTCCTCTGGACCGCCTCAAGTCTTCTTACGTCTTTCGCCAGATACGGTCTCCAAAACTGAACACAATACTCCAAGTGGGGCCTCACCAATGACCTGTACAGGGGCATCAACATCTTCTTCCTTCTATTGACTACGCCTCTCTTTATACAGCCCAGCATCCTTCTGGCAGCAGCCACTGCCTTGTCACACTGTTTTTTCACCTTTAGATCTTCGGACACTATAACCCCAAGGTTCCTCTCCCTGTCCGTGCATATCAGCTTCTCTCCTCCCAGCATATAGGGTTCCTTCCTATTATTAATCCCCAAATGCATTACTCTGCATTTCTTTGCATTGGTCAGATCATTTTTTAATAACAACTACCTACACAGCTGTACTGTCTAAACCAAATAAAACTTCTCAAGTTAGTAAGTTTAAAGATTTTAGTAAATTATCTTCGGATTTAATTGCAACAAATTTTAGTCTTGACTTTAGAGATTTAGAATCACCCTCCTTAGAAGATTTCTTAACCAAATGGCTAGATTCTACCCAGTTTTTAATTGATAAACTAGCGCCAACTCAAATAAAATACATATCATCACGAAAGAAAATCAATCCATGGTTTAATGCCGAACTTGACTGAATTAAAAAACAACTTCGTTCATTGGAACGAATTTGGAGGAAAGACAAAAGTCCCTCAAATTTATTAAAATTTAAAGAACATGCAACATTTTACAAAGAAAAAATAATTCAAGCAAAATCGATATATTATTCCAGACAAATTCTACAAGCTAAAAATACTTCTATGTTATATGGTATTCTAAAATCAATTAATCATCAGTCCAAAAACCTTTCTCAAGATTCCAAACCCCTTCCAACTGCACAAGAATTAGCAGATTGTTTTGTTGATAAAGTCAATAATATTAGGAAAAATTTTTCGTTAAAACAACAATCCACTCTTACATCAGATCAAGAAAGTAATTTATTATTTTCCTCCAAATGTTCCCAATTCAACCTTCCTAGTCTTAAAGATCTCGAATTGATTATCAAAACTATCAATCCTAAAGGATCCTTTACTGAATCCATCCCCCCTTTTATTCTCAAGAAATACTTTTCTATATTTGGTCCCTATATACATATCTTAATTAACATTAGTTTGCAACAAAGTATCGTGCCATTAGCTTAGAAAAAATCTACTATATATCCAGTTCTTAAAGATCAAAAAATAGGTTCTGATGAAAAAACTAATTACAGGCCAATTGCCAACATCCCCTATCTAGCGAAATTAACTGAAAAAATTGTGTTTAATCAAATATCTGAATATATAGAAAAAACTAATGTTTTACATCCAAATCAGACCGGATTCAGATAAAATCATTCTACAGAGCATTCCCTAATCGGTATGACAACATCTATATTATATCATTTAGATCACCATACTTCTGTCGTATTGATTTCACTTGATCTTTCGTCAGCATTCGACACTATTGACCATACCCTTTTAATAAAAAGGCTTCAATCTATCAGTGTGACTGATCAGGTTTTGCTCTGGTTTAAGTCTTACTTTGAAAACCGTTCTTCCAATGTCTTTTTTAATAATATGACTTCAAAAAGTTTTTCATTACCCTATGGCATCCCTCAAGGATCAATACTTTCTCCTATTTTATTTAACATCTTTCTTGCTCCTCTTATGACTTTATGTCAGTCTATTGGATTTTCGGTATTCACCTATGCAGATGACATACAGCTATTACATCCGATTGATCCCAATAATTCACAAGAAATAGCAGATATAAATGGAAAGCTGGATCAAATTCACTATTGGCTGGATACCAATAGACTAGCCTTAAATATTAATAAAACTAACGTCATGCTCTTTCCATGGAAGGACTGTTGTAGATTTCTTTTCCCCATTTCTATTAAAGGCATTCCATTGCAGATGACTCAAAATATTAGGATTCTTGGAATAATATTTGACAACAAACTATCTTACCACGATCATATAAGCCAAGTGGTTAAATCTACTTTTTACAGACTTCGCCAAATTCGATCCGTGGCCAAATTTTTATGCGCAAAGTCTTTGAATATCTTAATTCATTCTTTAGTAATCTCTAAAATCAATTATTGTAATGCCTTATTTAAAGGTTTACCACAAAAGGAAATAAGACGTCTTCAAATTATTCAGAACGCCTCTATTAAAATTATTTATAAAGCCAAAAAATTTGATCATGTCTCTCCATTACTTAAAAAGGCACATAGGCTCCCTGTTGCACGTCGTATTTTATTCAAACTATGCTTGCTTACTTTTAAATCTCTATTATTTAAAACCCCTGCTTTTATTTTTAGAGTTTTAATTCCTTATTCTACCTCTAGATTTCTGAGATCACAAGACCAACACTTATTGGCCATTCCCTCATTAAAAATTATTAACACGAGGCGTCACACTATTTTTTCAATAACCGCTCCTCAGTCCTGGAATGACCTTCCATTGTATATAAGAGAGGAAAAGAATTTAGACAAATTCAAGACCAAACTTAAAAGTTTTCTCTTTAAAGATGCTTTTAGTGAATAAACATAATGCTTATGTCTCTCTTCATCTAATATTTCTTCACAAATTATATTTGTTCCCCCTCCTAATGTTTTTACCTTTAATATATTGAATTTAACACAGATTGTAATCCCTTAATAATTTTCCCTTTTGTTTTGATGTCGTATGTATAAATTATTTAATTTAGATGATTTAAACTTTGTATAGGAATGTTTGTATTTGTCATTTTAATTCGCTTAGATTTATGTTTGTGTGATTTGTTACCTATATTTGGTTATTTTAACAATTTGTACATCGCCTAGAACTTGGATTAGGCGATTAATCAAATTATATAATAAACTTGGATAAACTTGAATTTTAGTTGCCAGGCATTAGACCATTCCTCTAACTTTTGCAGATCCTTTTTCATATTTTCCACTCCCTCTTCGGTGTCTACTCTGTTACAAATCTTGGTATCATCTGCAAAAAGGCACACTTTTCCTTCTAACCCTTCAGCAATGTCACTCAAACATATTGAACAGGATTGGCCCCAGCACTGAACCCTGAGGGACTCCACTAGTCACCTTTCCTTCCTTCGAGCGACTTCCATTAACCACCACCCTCTGGCGTTTGTCCGACAGCCAGTTTCTGACTCAGTTCACCACTTTGGGTCCTAACTTCAGCCCTTCAAGTTTGTTCAACAGCCTCCTATGAGGAACTGTATCAAAGGCTTTGCTGAAATCCAAGTAAATTACATCTAGCATATGTCCTCGATCCAGCTCTCTGGTCACCCAATCAAAAAATTCAATCAGGTTCGTTTGGCACGATTTACCTTTTGTAAAGCCATGTTGCCTCGGATCCTGTAACCCATTAGATTCAAGGAAGTACACTATCCTTTCTTTCAGCAACACTTCCATTATTTTTCCAATAACTGAAGTGAGGCTCACCAGCCTGTAGTTTCCTGCTTCATCCCTGTGACCACTTTTATGAATAGGGACCACATCCGCTCTCCTCCAGTCCCCAGGAATCACTCCCGTCTCCAGAGATTTGTTGAACAAGTCTTTAATAGGACTCGCCAGAACCTCTCTGAGCTCCCTTAGTATCCTGGGATGGATCCCGTCTGGTCCCATCGCTTTGTCCACCTTCAGTTTTTCAAGTTGTTCATAAACACCCTCCTCCGTGAACGGCGCAGAATCTACTCCATTTTCTCGTGTAACTTTACGAGACAATCTCGGTCCTTCTCCAGGATTTTCTTCTGTGAACACAGAACAGAAGTATTTGTTTAGCACATTTGCTTTCTCCTCATCACTCTCCACATATTTGTTCCCAGCATCTTTTAGCCTAGCAATTCCATTTTTTATCTTCCTCCTTTCACTAATATGTCTGAAAAAATTTTTATCTCCCTTTTTTACATTTTTAGCCATTTGTTCTTCCGCCTGTGCCTTCGCCAAACGTATCTCTCTCTTGGCTTCTTTCAGTTTCACCCTGTAGTCCTTTCTGCTCTCCTCTTCTTGGGTTTTTTTATATTTCATGAATGCCAACTCTTTCGCCTTTATTTTCTCAGCCACTAGGTTGGAGAACCATATCGGCTTCCTTTTTCTCTTGTTTTTATTGATTTTCTTCACATAAAGGTACGTAGCCATTTTTATTGCTCCTTTCAGCTTAGATCACTGTCTTTCCACTTCTCTTATGTCCTCCCATCCTAACAGCTCTTTCTTCAGGTACTTTCCCATTGCATTAAAGTCCGTACGTTTGAAATCTAGGACTTTAAGTATCGTGCGGCCGCTCTCCACTTTAGCCGTTATATCAAACCAAACCGTTTGATGATCGCTACTTCCCAGGTGAGCACCCATTCGAACATAAGAGATACTCTCTCCATTTGTGAGGACCAGATCCAATATCGCTTTTTCCCTTGTGGGTTCCGTCACCATTTGTCTGAGCAGAGCCTCTTAAAAGGCATCCACAATCTCCCTACTTCTTTCCGATTCCGCAGATGGAACATTACAGTCTGCATCCGGCAGGTTGAAATCTCCCAACAGCAGAACCTCCTCTTTCCTTCCAAACTTTTTGATATCCACAATCAGATCCTTATCAATTTGCTGCAATTGAGTCGGAGGTCTGTAGACTACACCCACGTAGATAGAAGTTCCATCTTCTCTTTTCAGAGCAATCCATATCGCTTCTTCCTCTCCCCAGGTCCCTCGCATTTCAGTCGCTTGGATATTGATCTTTACATAGAGAGCTACTCCTCCACCTTTATGACCATCTCTGTCCTTCCTAAAAAGATTATATCCCGGTATGTTTGCATCCCATCCATGTGATTCACTGAACCATGTCTCTGTGATAGCAACAATATCTAGATCTGCCTCTAACATCAGGGCTTGCAGATCATGAACTTTGTTGCTTAGACTGCGAGCATTTGTGGTCATCGCTTTCCAGCTATTTTTCAGCGATAATCTCCTTTTTCGTATGGATTTTTGTGTCGTTTCACTTTCCGTTGCAATACTAAGAAATGAGTTGCTGATATTGCTTATGTTGCAGCCTTTACTACTATCACATCTTTTCTTTTGCCGGGGGTGGTCTCTATAATTGTCCTTCGTACATACACCACCCCCACCTTCTAGTTTAAATGCCTAGAAAAATATTGTTTAAATTTCTCTGCAAGGTTTCTTTTTCCTGCTGTAGTAATATGTAGCCCATCAGTGCAATATAGCTTCTTGTCCTTCCATGTATTTCCCCATCCTCCTATGTACCTGAAGCCTTCTTGATGACACCAGGCTCTGAGCCATCTATTAAAGTCCTCTGTGTTTTTCACTCTTTGCTCTCCCTTTCCATATGCAGGCAGTATTTCAGAAAAAGCCCTCACCAAGCTCCCGAAAAGCTTTCTGTGCTGCAAGTGTGGAGTTGTTGGCCAGGTCATTTGTTCCCAGATGGATAACAACATCAGTGTTAAAATCCTTAGTTTCTTCCTTAATTATAGTCAGTATTTGCCTGGAACTCCTGGTAGCTGAGGATCCTGGAAGACATTTCACTATTTTGGTCTCCTCGCCCTGTGTTCCAAGGTTAATGCCTCTGATGATGGAATCCCCCAACAGTAATAGTTTTCTGTTTTTGGCTTTTTTATTTGTACTTAGGGTGCGCTTGTTCTCTTGAGTTACCTTAATTGGTTCCAGTCCCACCTCCCTTCTGTTTTCTTGAGTATCGCAGTGCACTAGTGGAGCGAAGGAATTCTGTAGAGGTAATATTAGTGAAGGTGGATGTTTCTGTGTTACATGTCGCAGTCTTCCTGAGCCTACTGTGACCCATTTATTCATGGGCTATTTTATTCTTTGAGGTAGAGGTGGTAAGTTGGTATGATTTTGTGGAGTGATGGAAGCTGCTTTAATTGTATTCAATTCCTGTTTAAGTTTGCAGAGCTCCTCCTTAATACTGGCAAGTTGAAGACAGATGGGGCAAGCCTTAAGCCTCCAAATAGTATGTCTTGGAATTAAAGCACCACAGTGATTGCATAGAATAAAGGTCATCTTGATTGGTTGTGAAGTCCTGATTATATGGGTCTCTATATATGAATAGTGGTCCCTGGGGTTGGTGTGACTATAAGTCTTACCCTTATTCCTATGAAGGGAAAGGGAAAGAGGAAATAAGATTTAACAGAGGAAAGAGAAGGGTTTATTTTTTTGTGCTATTTTTTTTTTTTTTTTAGTAAGAAACAGGGATGAGAAGAGAAATTAAGCAGATATAATGCTGAAAACCAGTGAAAAGAGCAGAATATGAAATGCAGAGCAACTTATCTTATTGAATGAAGTTCCAGGGCAGCCTTGTTCACAGCAATGTCCCAAAGATAATGCAATTAACCTTAGAAGTAAAACAGAGCCCCTCCCAACTCCACCTAATCAGCAGAAAACAATGGCTGAATACTAGTAAGACAGAAATATAGGCTCTATACCACCTAAAGCACAGTATTTTAAACAAAAATGCAGGTTCTATCAGCAGTGGCGTACCTAGGGTATGTGGCACCCGGGGCCCATCATTTTTTGACACCCCCCCCCCCCCCCCCTCATGGAAAAATTTTTTTTTTTTTTTTTTTTGCAATAACCATGAAATGGAATAAATGGTCAGAATAGGCAGTGAAAATTTTCTTTTATTGAACCTCATTTATGTAACCATTATTACAAACATAACATAACATAAATTATGTCGGAATTGTCATGACATCAGAAGTACATATGGAGTAGTTGCAGGTGATGCTTGGGACAGTTCTGATTATGTTAGTTTGGTTTTATGTGTTTTTTGAATAGAAGGGTTTTTATTTCTTTTTTTAAGGTTTTGTAGTTTGTGGTCGAGGTCAATAGGTTGTAGAGTTGGGGGTCAAGTGTTGCAGCTCGAATGGCTAGGAGGTTGTCGAACAGTTTTTTTCTTTTGACGTTTTTGGTTGGAGGGTGTGTGAATGGTGCGTGAGTTCTCCTATGTCTGTTTGAAGTGGATTGAATTATTTAGCTGAAGAAATTAGTTACCCCCCCATTCCACACACATTAATTCTCTTCCATTTTTGTTCCCATTATAAAAAAACACTGATAAGTTCCCAGGAAAAAAATACATTAAAATAAGAAGTGAAAACAAAGGCCCCTACAGATGAGAACATAACATAAGAATAGCCTAACTGGGTCACACCAATGGTCCATCATGCCCAGTAGCCCATTCTCATGGTAGCCAATAGTGCTGCCCGATTCAGAGAAAAATATTTCATTCGATTCGATTCACCCTGTTGAATCGATTTTTCGATTAGATTCACTGTTAATGACACCGCTTTTTAAGTTTAAACAAAGTATAACAATAAATTTCACAACAACAATAAATTTCACAAAGTACTTAAAAAAAAAAAATCACATTTTTCCAGAACTGATTCTCACCTTCCATCCCCAGCCCCCAAGACTTACCAGACCCCCCCTGCCGATGCATTTACTTACTGCCTGAACTGGATATTAAATCGTGGGGAAGAGAGGAGAAATGCGGGGAAAGAGCCAGCCAAAACTAGTATTTGTTGCTGCTGAGTGCACCAATCCAGGGCAAGCAGACGCTTCCCCCATGTCTTAATAACAGACAATGGACTTTTCCTCCAGGAATTTGTCCAAACCTTTCTTAAAACCAGCTACGCTATCTACTTTTAACATAACTTCTGGCCACTTCATTTTTAAGCTTAGATCTTTCCTTCCAAACAGAGACCTTGCTAGATGTCAAATACAGCACAAGGTAACTTCACATGGACTTAACTGTGCAGGAAATGAATCTCCTCATACACCCACCATATAGTGCAAAAATGTGCAAAGGTCTGTTTTTTTCTTTCGATCACTACATAGCCTAATGCCACACAAGCAGCGCTGTTACAAACATATTCTGAAGGTCAATGCTAAGGTTGACAAAGTTTCCTTCCTTGGACCAGAAGGAGATACTGACAAACCACTGGAAGAGATTCTAAAACAACTACCCAGAAATAACACCCAAAGACCCACTCAGTGTGTGAACCAGTTGAGTGGAGTGGACTAACTGGGGGTGGAAATGGGCCCAGAGTTTGCTCAGCAGAATTTCCCAGACTACCTCTTCCTCTCAACACACTGACATGCTACCACCACCACCAACACTAGGAACACCTCACCGAGTATGCCAGCAATGCTTATAAACTTTATAAAACACATTATTATATTTTCTTATAAAGCATATATTTTAACTGAACTCAGCCTTGCCATTCACAAAAATAGAAAAGTTCCCATTTCAAGCTGTCTCATGTACACTTTTCAAATCTAACATATTGTAATCACAAAACAGAAAATAAAATTATTTTTTCTACCTTTTGTTCTCTGATCAATATTCAAATCTTGTTGGTCCCAGACTCTTGTTGTCTTGCTTGCCAGGGTCTCCTTTCTCCGTGCTAACCATCCGTCTGCCATCTCTGTTCTCCCCTTCCGTTTCCCTTCCCTCTCCCGGAGATCTGGCATCTTTCCTTTTTTTTGTCTCCATCCACAGATTCACCTTTTCTCAACTCCCCACCACCCCAGGATCCACCATCTCTCCCTTTCTGTTCCCAACTATCCTCCTATCCAGTATCTCTATCCCCCCTCCACACCATCCCCTGTTTCCAAGTTCTCTCCCTTTCTGTTCCTTCCCTCCCTAAATCCCATTATGCACCATCTCTCTCCCACTCCTCTGTTTTTAGACCCATTATTTCTAACCCCCAAAGTCTGGCATATGCACGTATCTTTGAACCCCCCCTTCCCTCTCTCCCTCTGTGTACTTTTACACCAGGACCCCCCTCCCCCGAAGGTCTGTCCCCCCTCAGAAGGGCTACACCCCACCCCTGAAGACCTGCACCCCCCGAAGGACTTTACCTCCCACCCGAAGGTCTGTCCCCCTCTGAACGCCTAAACCCCACCCCTGAAGGCCTGCACCCTCCCCGAAGGATTGTACCCCCCACCCGAAGGTCTGTCCCCCCCTGAAGGCCTGCACCCATCCCGAAGGCCTGCACCCACCCCGAAGGCCTGCACCCACCCCGAAGGCCTGCACCCACCACGAAGGCCTGCACCCACCACGAAGGCCTGCACCCACCCCGAAGGCCTGCACCCACCCCGAAGGCCTGTCCCCCCCCCCCTTGAAGGCCTGACCCCCCCTTGAAGGCCTGCCTGCTTGTCCCCCCTTGAAGGCCTATCCCCCCTTAAAGGTCTGCCTGTCCCACCCCCTTGTAGGCCTGTCCCCCCTTAAAGGTCTGCCTGTCTCACCCCCTTGTAGGCCTGTCCCCCCCCTTGAAGGCCTGACCCCCCCTTGAAGGCCAGCCTGCTTGTCCCCCCTTGAAGGCCTGTCCCCCCCTTGAAGGTTGGCACCCCCCCAAAGGCCTGCACCCCCTTGAAGGCCTGTCCCACCCCCTTGTAGGCCTGTCCCCCCCTTGAAGGCCTGCCTGCTTTCCCCCCCTTGAAGGCCTGTCCCCCCCCTTGAAGGCCTGCACCCCCCCTTGAAGGTTGGCACCCCCCCAAAGGCCTGCAACCCCTTGAAGGCCTGCACCCCCTTGAAGGCCTGTCCCACCCCCTTGTAGGCCTGTCCTCCCCTTGAAGGCCTGCACCCCCTTGAAGGTCTGCACCCCCCCCCGAAGGCCTGCACCCCCCCGAAGGCCTGTCCCCCCACTTGAAGGCCTGCCTGCCTGTCCCCCCCTTGAAGGCCTGCACCCCCTTGAAGGTCGGCACCCCCCCTGAAGGCATGCACCCCCCCTGAAGGCCTGTCCCCCCCCTTGTAGGCCTGCACCCCCTTGTAGGCCTGTCCCCCCCCCTTGTAGGCCTGTCCCCCCCTTGAAGGCCTGCCTGCCTGTCCCCCCCTTGAAGGCCTGCACCCCCTTGAAGGTCTGCACCCCCCCCGAAGACCTGCACCCCCCCTTGAAGGCCTGCCTGCCTGCCTGTCCCCCCCCTCCCCCTTGAAAGCCTGCCTGCCCGCCCGCCCGCCCCCCCCTGAAGGCCTGATGCCCCGACCCACCCCGAAGGACCATTCGCCCCCCTGGCCTCCCCGCACTACCTATGAAGCAGCCGCAGCAGGATCGCGACGTCAGCTATCTTTGCGCTGCTTAGGAGCTGCTTCCTGCGCTGGGCTACCTTAAGCTACTGCCCCCCCCACGCCCGAAGGACCGCTCGCCCCACTGACCTTCCAGCACACCTATGAAGCAGCCCGCAGCAGGATGCGACGTCAGCAATCCCTCAGCTGCTTGGGCGCTGCTTCCTGCGCCGCGGTCCCGCCCCCTCCTCTGACGTCAGAGGAGGGACGGGACCGCGGCGCAGGAAGCAGCGCCCAAGCAGCTGAGGGATTGCTGACGTCGCGATCCTGCTGCGGGCTGCTTCATAGGTGTGCTGGAAGGTCAGTGGGGCGAGCGGTCCTTCGGGCGTGGGGGGGGACTGAGCGGCAAGGCCGGGAACACCCCCTCAGGGCTGGTACCCGGGGCGGCCCGCCCCCCCCCGCCCCCCCCTAGGTACGCCACTGTCTATCAGTGCTACCCTAAAACACAGGATTTATAACAGGATTTTCTCTACTTTAGTCACCCTGAGCCACAGGCACCAGGATTTAATTAGAGTTAACAAAGTCTTACCCTTTTTCCTATGAAGAGGAAGAGGAAATAAGATTTAACAAAGGAAAGAGAAGGGTTTATTTTTTTGTGCTTTTTCATATTTTTTTTAGTAAGAAACAGGGATGAGAAGAGAAATTAAGCAGATATAATGCTGAAAACCAGTGAAAAGAGCAGAATATGAAATGCAGAGCAACTTATGAATGAAGTTCCAGGGCAGCCTTGTTCACAGCCCCAGGGCAGCCTTGGTAGAATTGATTGAATCTAAGGAAAGAGGAGTATCCATAACAAATGATGTGTAACTTGCTTTACCGGCTTTAGGTAATGAAGTGTATTGCCGCTTCCTTATATTAGAAGCTAATTTCATTAAGGGCTAATTACCTGTTGATTTTCTTAAATATTGTGGACTAAATAGTATTTTTCCTTATTATGGTTTTTGTTTCTAATGTGAAGTATTTGATCCAGTAAGAAGTTATAAATAAAAACAAAACAAAACACAAAACTTCTTCATTTCCCAAAGCTTAAAAATAGAAAAACCAGATACAGACCTTAATGTGGCTTTTACTTCATTGCAAATGGAGGCGTGCAGCTGCGCAATGCTGACCTCATTCTGAGATCATCAAGTTGCACCTACAAGGTACAATGCCACAATTAAAAGATGTGCTGGGAGTTGAACCCACAACCTCAGGAAGATCAGTTACAGGTCTTTAACACATTGAGCTACAGCACCTTCCAAGCAAGTGGATCTGACTGCACTGTCATACTGACCTGCTTATATATCATCTGCTTAGGTATGATATTAAAGTTACCACAAAAAATGCATTTCTAGCTCACCAAGTTATGGCACCTTATCTGTTCTTGCAAGGTCACTGTTTCAAATCCCACCCTCATCTCCACTAATTTTAACAGCTTCCTATTTGCTCACCTAAGAGAATATATGGATGTGGCACTTTGGCATTTTCAACAGTACTGTGCCGTTTGCAAGCAAATTTATTTAGATCTTCCCGTGGCTAATATATTGTGAGCCTGCCGGTGCCGGGTTTTGCAAATGGCCACCGACCAGGGCTCAACAAACACCGAACTCGACGTGCCTTCAAAGGAAGTTGAAGGTCCTGCTGGTACTTATAAGTAAAATAAAGAAAAATGTCAGGGACAATAAAGTGTTTCAATAAACTTGAGTCCAACTTTATTTCCTACGTAGCAAACTGCCACAGTTCAGGCTTTTAGCTCAAAACATGAACAGAAAATTTGGGCTTGCAAAAACATAGCCCACACCTTTCTTGCAGGTAAGTGTCCAAATGGTTCTATTGTAGCATTGCCCTATCAGTCCCACAGTCAAAAGGGCAAAATAAGGCTACAAAAACTACCCAGCATTTATACTGGTTCTTCACTAGGTTTTTAAACAGTCTAGAACATGCTGCCTAGGCCCGGTTTGTAACAGGCCTTCCCCAGCCAACTTAACAAACAGCTGGTGGGGGAGGGGAGTAGCTGAATCCACTATACTTTAATTCGCCAAAAATTGGCCCCACAATCCCACCCGAGGATCTTGTGTGAATTCTCCCCACTACTACCCCTTTCACACGGTCAGCAATAGAGTCCCAAACCCACAGCAAAAAGGCAAAAGTAAAAATGCAGAAAAGCACACTCCTTTCAATGTCCCAAAAAATAAGGCGCCAAATCCAGCCGTGAGCTTAGCACTGCTCACACTTGTGCTTTCAGACAGTCCAAAAGAAAACTTCACAATTCAAAAGCACACAGTCAGGAAATTCACTTAGCTCTCATCCATGTGGATTTCATCAGGTTCCATGGAGGTATCCATCAGCTCTATGGCATCCTGGCTGGCTGGCTGGTTTGCCTCAGGGACAGTAGTTGCATCCAGCATTTCAATATCCTGATTCTGTGGGGATTCAAGAGCCCAGTCCCTCGAGCCTCCTTCCTGGGCTGACCCAGGGTAGACTGAATTGTTCCTTCTCAGCTCAGCTTCTAAAGCCCTGAGCTGGACACGCCCTAACCTGAGAGGGGGAAGGGCAACCTGCTGCATCTGCTGAGTCTTCCTTTGGGTCTTAATTGGACCCAGCAGTTGTGCATTACCTGAGCTTTGAGCCTGCCTCTTAGGCTGTCCTTTTTTGTAAGGCACCTCCTGCTGCTCCTGGCCGTTGTCCCAATATTCCTCCCCTCCCCAGGGTTTTGGATCATGCTGGTTCAATTTGAACTCAGAACCTCCTTGTCTGCCTGAGTAGAAGCTGTTACACTGATCAGCCCTTTTAAGGGTAAGGCCTGGGTTTTGAGGAGATTTACCCGGCACAAGCTTAGCCTTAAGACTGGGGTTGTGACATACCCTCATCTTTAAGGGTTGGCCGTCCCTAGCTTTTAGAGCTGTTTTACTACCCTCTTGCATTCTGGAGAGACTATCCACATTAGTGCTAAGTTTGCCTGGGCGATGCAATACCCTAAACCGGAAAGTCTGCAGGGCCAAATACCACCACGTCAACCTGGCATTATTATTTCTCATTGTATTGAGCCATTTAAGTGCCGCATGGTCTGTAACAAGGGTGAATTCTCGCTCCTGCAGATAATGTTCAAGGGTCTGCATCGCCCACTTGGCCGCTAAACATTCAAGTTCAACCGTGGCATAATTTCTCTCATTATGGTGAAGTTTACGGCTAAGAAACAGCACCGGATGCTCTATCCCTTGAATCTCCTGGCTCAGTATTGCTCCTAGCCCCATCCCTGACGCGTCCGTCTGAAGTACAAAAGGTTTTGTAAAATCGATGGACATTAGCACAGGATCGGTACACAAAGCCTTTTTCAGATCTTTCATAGCCTGTCTACCCGTATCCTCCCACCGAAGAGAATCAGGTCTATCCTTCTTTAGCATATCTGTAAGAACAGCAGCCCTCATTGCAAATGCAGGTATAAATCATCGGTAATACCCGAGGAGTCCCAGGAATCCCCTTAACTGTTTCTTTGTGTTAGGTATGGGATAATCCTTGACGCAACGTACCTTGTCTACCAGTGGTTTAACCTGTCCCCTTCCAACCACATACCCCAGGTATTTTACTTCTCTCTGGCCTAAGTAGCATTTCTTAGGATTGATCGTGAAACCAGCCTCCCTCAGGGATTGCAAGACAGCCCTCACATGCTTCAGGTGCTGGGTCCGTTCCGAGGAGTATATCACGATATCATCCAGGTAGGCCTCTGCGTAGTGGTGGTGCCCATGCAGGCCCTCCGTGATGCCTCGACCTGCACTGCCTGCTCGTCAGATAGTTCGGTCCCTATATTCACTCCCTCATCTTGGACCATATCCGCAATCTAGGGCCCAAAGTCGTCATCAGGTTTCTGTTCTGCTATCAAGGCTAAGATCTCCCTATCCCTCCATGGCTTCAATAAGTTGATGTGATAGGTCTGAATCCTGTTCATCTCATCCCTAACATGATAATCCACCTGGTTAAGCTTTTCTACAATAGTAGCAGGCCCTTTCCATTCCGCTAAAAGTTTGTGAGGGTCAGAGGGTACCAATATTAACACCCTATCCCCCACTTTTAAGTGGCAAGCCTTGGACTTCCGATCATAATAACACTTCTGTTTTCTTTGGCACCATTCCAGATTGTGGCTCCCCACCTTGGCCACCTGACTTAATCTCCTTCTCAACTGGCTCAAGTAGGATATCACATTGTCATCCTCCCCTTCCTGTGACCCCCCATTGTTCTTTGACAATATCCAATATACCCCGGGGGCTCTGCCAAATAACATTTCAAATGGGCTCACCCCTAGGGAGTCCTGCACTTTCTCCCGTGCCGCAAATAACACTAGGGGAATGAAAAGGTCCCAATCCTTCTTCTCCTGAGCCCCGACTTTCTTCAGCATTTGCTTTAGGGACTGATTGAACCTTTCAACCATCCCGTTGGCCTGGGGATGGTAGACTGATGTTTTAATGTGACGTATACCAAATCCCTGCCAGAACTTCTCCATCTCTTTTGAGAGGAAATTGCTTCCCTGGTCCGTCAGTACTTCCCTAGGGAACCCCATCATACAAAAGAGACCCATTAACTCTTTCATAATAGCCGCTGATGTGGTTTTCCGCAACGGGAAGGCCCAGGGGTACCTGGTGGCCACATCCATAATAACCAATATAAAACTATATCCTCTGGGAGTTCTTTCCAGGGGACCTACTATATCCATCGCCCATCGGGCCAATGGCTCCTCCACCCTCGGAATTGGGATAAGCGGGGCCCGGGCGGGTTTACTTAAATGTAATGTAATGTAATTTATTTCTTATATACCGCTACATCCGTTAGGTTCTAAGCGGTTTGAAGAAAATATACATTAAGATTATAAATGAGAAGTAAGAAGGTACTTAAAAATTCCCTTACTGTCCCGAAGGCTCACAATCTAACTAAAGTACCTGGAAATTAATAAAGAAGAGAAAATAAAGATGGTTGAAAAAAGAAAAATTCTATGTGAATTTATAGGATGGAAATTAAACTGACAGTGAAGAACTGTATGAAAAATACATATGGAATGCAGTTAGAGAGGGTAGGTTACAATCTATTTATGGTATGTGTTTAATTGGACGGTGTTAAGGTGGGTAATTTGGGGGAAGGTTATCTGAAGGTAGGTGAAAGACAGCCTTTGGCAGATAGGGCAAGATTTACAAAAGTTGGCCACGTCTTTAGACAATCCTGGCCAAAAGAACCGTCGTACTATTTGAATCTTCATAGCCTCGGACCCTTTATGTCCGGATAGCGGATGATCATGGGCTGTCTGCAGTATAACCTTACGGAATCCTTGTGGAACTACCAGCTGTTCTATCCTTGTCTTAGGACTTTCCCCTAACTTTAAACCTAATAGGGTCGTAGCTAGGTCGAGAGGCCTGCTGCCAGGCTTCCTGCAAGGAGGCATCAGCTTTCTGTTCCGCTGGAAAGGTGGGGAATGTCCCCACTACCTCCTTAGGCAACCAAGGAATCCCCTTACTCATACCGATCTGCCTAAGGGCCTGACTCCTATGTTGCTTCTGTTTATGGTTCTGGGCCTTGGTCTGTCATGGTTGTCTCAGGGCTTGCTCCCGGATCACCTCACCTTCGAAGGGAAACACACTGCCCAAGTTCTCTTCCCCTATCGAGGATACGGGTCCTTGGGAGCGAGTGTCCACTAGCCCCTGTTTTGGGCTGAGACACTCTTCTAACCCTTTCCAGTCCCGGCCTAGTATAAGGGGAAAGGGAGATCCAGGCACTATTGCAAGCTTCACCCTATAGACTTTATCCCCATACAGGATGGTAGTTGCCCACCATGGATATCTTAGGCTATCCCCGTGAACACATTTAATTGTAATCGAGTCCATCTCTCTTTGCAAATTTTCCGTAGGGAACAGCTGCTTATAAAATTCAGTGGCCATCAAGGACTGATCTGCTCCGGTATCCACTAAGGCTGCTATCTCTTTTCCTGCTATCGAGACTAAAACTCGATATTCCTTGGGGATATTAATGTTTGTCCCTTGGGTCATCACCAAATCCTTCCTTTCCCTACAAAACCTCTGGGTATGACCCGATTTACCACACCGGTAGCATCGGAGACCTTCCTTGTGCGAGGCCTCCTTGGGCTTGGGATACCCAGTGGTCTTGTGAGGTTGGCCTTGAGGCCGCACTGCCTTCCCCTTCTCCAAGCTCTGTGAAGAGGTCGCTCTCTCCTCTTCACCGGTGTCCTGGGCATCTGGGCCTCAGCCACTTCCAGAGCTTGAGCAAGGTTCTTGATTACCTGTCTCCGGACCCAGCCCCGTAGCTTTTTCGGGACTGACTCCAGAAACTGCTCCTTCACTATTTCTAAGAACAGAGCTCTGGGGTCCCCCAAACATGAGTGCAACCACCTCTCTGCTAACTTAGATAGCTTCTGTACTAAAGCTTTGGGCCTTTCTTTGTCTTGCATTACTGTGGACCTGAACTTGTGTCTGTAATGCTCTGGGGTAAAACCTAAATATTCCAAAATATGGGTTTTAACTGCCTGATAATTGTTGGCCAGCTCTGGATTCAACGTTTGAAATACCGCCAGAGTTTCCCCGGCAAGACATGGCAAAAGTCTGACAGCCCACTGCCCCTGTGGCCAACCAGCTGTGGTAGCTATCCTTTCGAATGCACTCAAAAACTCATCCGGTGCATCTGCAGGTGTTATCTTGCACAAGTTCATTATAGAAAGAGGATTAGCTCCTACCGCTGGTTGTTGAGCATAGCTCAGTCCAGGATCACCGCCTGTAGTTGGCGAGGGATTCTGCAAGAGCTGAGTCAGCCTTTGTCTGTTCGCCCATTGCTATCACCATTTCATCGTGCTGTCTCCTCGAATGTTCTTGAGACCAGTACCACAGATCCTGATTGGCTTTCAGAACTGCCTGCAGGTCCTCACTCTGCTTCTGTCTCTCCGCAGCGAGGAATGCCATCAACTGTTGCTGATCCATCTTCCCTGGCTCTGGAACAGAAGTAAACAAAAAACAAACAAACCCAAGTGCGGTACCACAGGACAGTCCAGTCAATCCTAGAGTAACCCCTCACCAGCCCCTTAGCTTAGGTACTCTTACCAACGGTACTAGTGAGTCGGCGCCTTTGGGTATTAGGCCTCCTTGGCCTCCAGTCGTTCTCTCCGCACGGCTTGCTGTTCTGGAACTCGGGTCTGGTCCTTATCGGCCACCTTCCGGATCCGGTCCACCTCAGGTAAGCCCAGGTCCCTCTGGTTCCGTCCTCTGACAGCAGAGTCCTTATGAACCAGCCGCTCCAGCGCAGGAACAAACAAAACAAACTAAAAAAAAAACAAAAGCCAAAACTTTTTTTTTTTTTTCAAAAGTTCCTTACAATGTCCAGCAGGAGGCACTAAAGATCCCACTCCTGATACCACTTGTGAGCCTGCCGGTGCCGGGTTTTGCAAATGGCCACCGACCAGGGCTCAACAAACACCGAACTCGACGTGCCTTCAAAGGAAGTTGAAGGTCCTGCTGGTACTTATAAGTAAAATAAAGAAAAATGTCAGGGACAATAAAGTGTTTCAATAAACTTGAGTCCAACTTTATTTCCTACGTAGCAAACTGCCACAGTTCAGGCTTTTAGCTCAAAACATGAACAGAAAATTCGGGCTTGCAAAAACATAGCCCACACCTTTCTTGCAGGTAAGTGTCCAAATGGTTCTATTGTAGCATTGCCCTATCAGTCCCACAGTCAAAAGGGCAAAATAAGGCTACAAAAACTACCCAGCATTTATACTGGTTCTTCACTAGGTTTTTAAACAGTCTAGAACATGCTGCCTAGGCCCGGTTTGTAACAGGCCTTCCCCAGCCAACTTAACAAACAGCTGGTGGGGGAGGGGAGTAGCTGAATCCACTATACTTTTTAATTCGCCAAAAATTGGCCCCACAATCCCACCCGAGGATCTTGTGTGGATTCTCCCCACTACTACCCCTTTCACACGGTCAGCAATAGAGTCCCAAACCCACAGCAAAAAGACAAAAGTAAAAATGCAGAAAAGCACACTCCTTTCAATGTCCCAAAAAAATAAGGCGCCAAATCCAGCCGTGAGCTTAGCACTGCTCACACTTGTGCTTTCAGACAGTCCAAAAGAAAACTTCACAATTCAAAAGCACACAGTCAGGAAATTCACTTAGCTCTCATCCATGTGGATTTCATCAGGTTCCATGGAGATATCCATCAGCTCTATGGCATCCTGGCTGGCTGGCTGGTTTGCCTCAGGGACAGTAGTTGCATCCAGCATTTCAATATCCTGATTCTGTGGGGATTCAGGAGCCCAGTCCCTCAAGCCTCCTTCCTGGGCTGACCCAGGGTAGACTGAATTGTTTCTTCTCAGCTCAGCTTCTAAAGCCCTGAGCTGGACACGCCCTAACCTGAGAGGGGGAAGGGCAACCTGCTGCTTCTGCTGAGTCTTCCTTTGGGTCTTAATTGGACCCAGCAGTTGTGCATTACCTGCGCTTTGAGCCTGCCTCTTAGGCTGTCCTTTTTTGTAAGGCACCTCCTGCTGCTCCTGGCCGTTGTCCCAATATTCCTCCCCTCCCCAGGGTTTTGGATCATGCTGGTTCAATTTGAACTCAGAACCTCCTTGTCTGCCTGAGTAGAAGCTGTTACACTGATCAGCCCTTTTAAGGGTAAGGCCTGGGTTTTGAGGAGATTTACCCGGCACAAGCTTAGCCTTAAGACTGGGGTTGTGACAATATCCTAAGCTCTCAAGGTAGGAAACCTCTCCCCAGACTCAAAGACAGCATTTGTAGCTCACCAAGTTAAGGCACCTTCTTCCACCTTCTCCATCCTCTTGAACTCACCAGTTCAAATCTCACCCTCACCTTCATTAATTTTAACAGCTTCCTATTTGTTCTCATAAAAGAGTATACAGTATATGGTGGATTTTGCCATTTACATCAGCACATTTCCCTTTCCAGAAAAACTTATTTTCAATTTCACATGGCTAGGATATCCTAAGCTCTCATGGTAGGAAACCCTTACTCAAAGGAAGTGGCTGTGGCTTAATAGTTAATGGCACCTCTCCCATCCTCTGAAGGTCAGGGGGATTTAATCCAAATGATGGTTGGATACCCCCAACACATGTTCAATTTTTGGTGACAATCTGCCATCTAGGTGCATCTTGATGATGTCATAATGAGGTCAACATTGTGCATCAGATACATCAATTTGCTCTCAACTACAAGCCATTGTGGTAGGAAAGAATTTCTTTTTATGCAATATACACATAGGGGAAAAAGTATGATTTTCATTAAATATCAGAGGACTTGGACAAGTGTTGAAGGTACATGTTTTGATATATATCCTAGAGAAAATTAGTATTTATAAATTAAGCTTGGCTATAGAATTGGGGGTGTTGTTTAATGTCTGAGGTGTGTGTTGGGGAGGGAGAGGGGGATCAGGATGACATAACTGGCTGCTTTAGAAATCAGAGTATTACTACAGATGATTAAAGCTCAACCCAGATGTGTTTAGTAAAAGAATGGCCAAAGAATGCAGAAGCAGGTTTGAAGTTTTATGGCAACAAAATGGATACCTAAGTGATATAAATATCTGTTAAGCATACTGGAGACTTGAACCTTTACAACGTTTGGAAGATAAAAAGCAGTGCCTTTATCAACAGAGCCAGAGATAATTCCTTTTAAACATAGATAACTGATACTTGTATAGACTAAGCAGATGACAAATCCCTCAAAGTAAAAGCTCTGAGAATCGGTGTAGATGATTAAAATACTGTCCAGCTGTGTTTGGTGAAACAACATCCAAAGTACACCCAATCAGTTTGAAAGATTTGTGGCGGGAAGCGCTAACAGTGCTTAGGTCATCAGATGCTACTTAGGCATCCATTAGTATAAAGTGATGGAGCAAAATTTTGGTCTTTAAGACTCCCAGCGTTTGTTTGTGCTTCTGGTGATATTGTGAGACTTTGCTTTGTGCTGTGACCTTGTGCTCCTATCCTTGCTGTTTCTCCCTTGTCCCTTTTCTTCCTTTGTCCAACCTTCTCCCTTTTGAATCCCCCATTTTGTGTATTTGTTCTGTGTTTCTGGCTGGCTGTGTTTGTGGCTGAATTTGTCAGTTGGTGTCTTTTGCTTGCTCTTGGTGTGAGGGATGACTATTTTGCTTTTGTGTTTAATGTGGAGTGGAATAGATTGTTGGGGAGAGAAGGGGCCAGGTAGAGAGTTGCGCAGGGACAGAAATCAAACCCGTCCCCGGTAGAATCAAACCTGTCCCCGCTGGAATCAAATCCATCCCTACCCGTCCCTATAAACTTCAGATAAGCAAAGACACTTTTATTAATTTGGAAATATTAATTGGGAAGAATACATACTTTGTAAATTGGTTTCTACCACAGCCTGTAATCTATATATATAAAATCGGAGGTATGTATGTGTGTATGTGCCGCGATCACGCAAAAACGGCTTGACCGATTTGAACGAAACTTGGTATGCAGATCCCTCACTACCTGGGATGATATGTTCTGGGGGTCTCGCAGCCCACCTGCACACGTGGGCGGAGTTACAAACATTGGCATAACAGAAACATGGTGGAATGAAGAAAACAAATGGGACACAGTACTACAGGGATACAAACTGTATAGAAGAGATCGAGTAGGGCAGAAAGGTGGAGGTATTGCTCTATATGTTAAGGAGGGAATAGATTCTGTTGAAATGGTTACAACAGAAATGAAAGAGAAGCTTGAATCACTCTGGATCAAAATTCCTGGTCAATATGGCGCAGATACGAAAATTGGCCTTTACTATCGTCCACCAGGACAGGCGGAGGAAACTGACTCAGAAATGATGGAGGAAATCAAACAAGAATGCAAGACAGGCAATGTAATTATATTGGGAGACTTCAATTTCCCAGGGATAGACTGGAAACTAGCAACCTCCAACTGCGGCAAGGAAGCCAAGTTCCTGGAGGTGCTAGGGGATTGCTTCCTGGAACAAATGGTAAAAGAGCCGACAAGAGGCAACGCCACCTTGGACTTGGTCCTAAATGGCCTCACGGGACCGATAACAGAAGTGGAAGTCATAGTTCCACTGGGAACGAGTGATCACAATGTAATCAACTTTAAACTTGACATCGGGAAAGGGAAACATGCCAAAACCTTAACCACCACCTTGAACTTTAAAAAGGGTAAATACGATAGCATGAGAGCCATGGTAGAAAAACGACTCGAGAAGATGGTGGACAAACTTGAAACGGTTGATCAGGCATGGACCCTACTGAAAAATACTATCACAGAAGCACAAGATCTCTACATTCCGAGGATTTCCAAAGATCGGAGAACAAAGAGCAAAAGAGAACCGGCATGGCTTACCATACAGGTGAAGGAAGCCATAAAAGAAAAGAAGGACTCTTTCAAAAAATGGAAATGCATAAAGACAACCGAAGCCTGGAACAAACATAAAGATGATCAGAAGAAATGTCACAAGGCGGTGAGGGATGCAAAACAGGAATATGAGGAAAAAATAGCCCAGGAGGCCAAAAACTTCAAGCCCTTCTTTAGATACGTGAAAGGGAAAAAACCTGCAAAAGAGGCAGTGGGACCCCTGGACGACCAGGGAAGAAAAGGGTACATCAAGGAAGATAAACAAATCGCAGACAAACTAAATTCCTTCTTTGCGTCCGTCTTTACGAAGGAGGACACCTCAACAATACCTGAAGCGGAGAAAGTGTTTGCAGGAGAAATAGAAGACAGCCTCACCACAGTTGAAGTGGACTTAGACCAGATATACTATCAGATCGACAAACTTAAAAGTGACAAATCCCCTGGACCGGATGGGATTCATCCGAGAGTCTTAAAGGAATTGAAGTTTGAAATCGGAGAGTTATTGCAAAAACTTGCAAACCTGACAATCAGAACTGGACAGATACCGGACGACTGGAGGATAGCGAACGTCACCCCAATTTTCAAAAAAGGATCGAGAGGGGAACCGGGCAACTATAGACCTGTTAGTCTTACGTCTGTCCCTGGCAAGATGGTTGAAGCACTGATCAAGGATAGCATAGTCCGGCACTTGGACGCATACGACTTGATGAAACCCAGTCAACATGGATTCAGGAAAGGGAAATCATGTTTGACTAATTTACTCCAATTTTTCGAGACCGTGAACGAGCAAATTGATAGTGGGAAGCCGGTGGACATAATATACTTGGACTTCCAGAAAGCGTTCGACAAAGTTCCACACGAAAGACTTCTCATGAAACTACAAAGTCATGGCATAGAGGGGGATATACAAAGATGGATAGGCAAATGGCTGGAAAACCGAAAGCAGAGAGTGGGCATAAATGGGAAGTTCTCCGACTGGGAGAAAGTGACTAGTGGTGTACCCCAGGGCTCGGTACTTGGGCCGATCCTTTTTAATATTTATATCAATGACCTGGAGGAAGGAACATCCAGTGAGATCATCAAGTTTGCAGACGATACAAAACTATGCCGGGCAATCAGATCGCAGGAGGATCGAGAGAAACTCCAGAGCGACTTGTGTCGGTTAGAAACATGGGCGGAGAAATGGCAGATGAAGTTCAATGTGGAGAAATGCAAGGTAATGCATTTAGGCAATAAAAATAAGGAATACGAGTATACAATGTCAGGTGCAACTCTGGGGAAGAGTGAACAAGAAAAGGACCTGGGTGTACTGATAGATAGGACCCTGAAGCCGTCGGCACAATGCGCGGCAGCGGCAAAGAAGGCAAATAGAATGTTGGGCATGATAAAGAAAGGAATCTCGAGTAGATCAGAGAAAGTTATAATGCCGCTTTATAGGGCAATGGTCAGACCACACTTGGAATACTGTGTCCAACATTGGTCCCCCTACCTAAAGAAGGATATAAAGCTGCTGGAGAGGGTGCAGAGACGAGCAACAAAACTGGTGAAGGGTATGGAGAAACTGGAATACGAGGACAGACTTATAACACTAGGATTGTTCTCCCTTGAGAAAAGGAGACTGCGTGGGGATATGATCGAGACCTTCAAAATACTGAAAGGAATCGACAAAATAGAGCAGAGAAGATTATTTACATTGTCCAATTTGACACGGACTAGAGGACATGTAATGAAGCTGAGGGGGGACAGGTTCAGGACTAATGTCAGGAAGTTCTGCTTTACTCAGAGAGTGGTTGACACCTGGAATGCTCTCCCAGAGGAGATTATGACAGAATCGACCATCCTAGGCTTCAAGAGCAAACTAGATGCATATCTCCTTAAGAGAGGCATATAAGGATTTGATGGACTATAAATTACGCCAGGTGTACACCTGGCAGGGCCTCCGCGTGTGCGGATCGCCGGACTTGATGGACCGAAGGTCTGATCCGGAGAAGGCAGTTCTTATGTTCTTATGTTCTTATGTTCTTAAAATCAGATTTCACCCATTCATGTCAATGGAAAAAATGTAAAAAGCTGCCATTCTCACAGTAATTCAAAAACGGCTTGACCGATTTGAACGAAACTTGGTATGCAGATCCCTCACTATCTGGGGTGATAGGTTCTGGGGGTCTTGCGGCCCACCTGCACACGTGGGCGGAGCTACAAACATAAAATCAGATTTCACCCATTCATGTCAATGGAAAAAATGTAAAAAGCTGCCATTCTCACTGTAATTCAAAAACGGCTTGACCGATTTGAACGAAACTTGGTATGCAGATCCCTCACTACCTGGGGTGATATGTTCTGGGGGTCTCGCGGTCCACCTGCACACGTGGGCGGAGCTACAAACATAAAATCAGATTTCACCCATTCATGTCAATGGAAAAAATGTAAAAAGCTGCCATTCTCACAGTAATTCAAAAACGGCTTGACCGATTTGAACGAAACTTGGTATGCAGATCCCTCACTACCTGGGGTGATATGTTCTGGGGGTCTCGCGGCCCACCTGCATATGTGGGCTGAGCTACAAACATAAAATCAGATTTCACCCATTCATGTCAATGGAAAAAATGTAAAAAGCTGCCATTCTCACAGTAATTCAAAAACGGCTTGACCGATTTGAACGAAACTTGGTATGCAGATCCCTCACTACCTGGGGTGATATGTTCTGGGGGTCTCGCGGCCCACAACTCTATGTTGCTTGCTCAAGGCTGGGTTCACCCAATAATTTATATGTTCTTGCTCCAGGAGATGAAACTAAAAATGTTGTTTATAATCACGTTTTGTGTTAGTTGTATTGTATTCATTTTGTAAAATATTTCACATTATAATTTGAATATTGTACTTTTTATTAAGCTGTAAAAAAATAATTTCATTCACCACTATAAAGTATCTTTATTTGAATCCATTTACAGTGTTATTGCTATAATTAAATACCCGTGCAACGCCGGGGCATCAGCTAGTGTAAATATAAAATATAAATACTCAGCTGATGAGGATCCCCAAGCTGTCAGCGGAGTACTTCCTCTGCACTTGGCCGGGGGTCCCTTTTGCCAAGCTTGGCAGACAGCAGTAGTGTCTGAGTCACAGATGCTGGCACCTCAGTGGCTCAAGGATGCTGCCAGTGACTGCTGCACTTGGTGGAGGGAAGTTCTGGCCGTTTCTAGCGGAGGTCCTCTGCTGGCAGTGCTTGGGGATCCCCACCAGCCGCAGCAAGGGTCAGCAAGTACTTCAACACGTGAGAAATAAAACCAGAAATGCATTTCCTTTTCTTTTGAACACAATACAAAGACATCTGCTCAGTGGCGTACCAAGGGTATGTGGCACCCAGGGCCCATCATTTTTTGGCACACACACCCCATGTAAAAAAATATTTTTTGTAATAACCATGAAACGGAATAAATGATCAGAATAGAAACAGGCAGTGAAAATTTTATTTTATTGAACCTCATATATGTAATCATTATTCCAAGCATAACATAACATAAATTATGTCTGAATTGTCATGACATTAGAAGTACATATGGAGTAGTTGCAGGTGATGCTTGGGACAGTTCTGATTGTGTTAGTTCAGTTATATGTGTTTTTTGAATAAAAGGTTTTTTTTTTTTTTTTTTAAGGTTTTGTATTCTGTGGTCGAGGTCAATAGGTTGTAGAGTTGGGGGTCGAGTGTTGCAGCTCGAATGGCTAGGCGGTTGTCGAACAGTTTTTTTCTTTTGACATTTTTGGTTGGAGGGTGTGTGAATGGTGCTTGAGTTCTCCTATGTCTGGTTGAGGTGGATTGAATTATTTAGCTGAAGAAATTAGTTACCCTCCCCCCCATTCCACACACATTAATTCTCTTCCATTTTTGTTCCCATTATAAAAAACATTGATAAGTTCCCAGAAAAAAAATACATTAAAATAAGAAGTGAAAACAAAGGCCCCTACAGATGAGAATATAACATAATAGCCTAACTGTGTCAGACCAATGGTCCATCATGCCCAGTAGCCCATTCTCATGGTAGCCAATCCAGGTTACTAGTACCTGGACAAAACCCAAAGAGTAGCAACATTCCATGCTATCGATCCAGGGCAAGCAGAGGCTGAGAATTACAGACCGGTGAGCCTCACATCGATAATAAGTAAACTTATGGAAACGCTAATCAAACGCAAATTGGATACAATCCTGAACGAGGAGAAACTATGGGATCCCCATCAACATGGTTTTATGAAAGGAAGATCCTGTCAGTCAAATCTGATCAGCTTCTTTGACTGGGTATCAAGGAAGCTGGATATATGGGAATCCCTGGACATCGTGTACTTGGACTTTAGCAAAGCGTTTGATAGCGTCCCACACCGCAGGTTACTGAGCAAGATGAGTTCGATGGGATTGGGTGTAACATTAATTGCATGGGTTAGGGACTGGCTTGGGGGTAGACGATAGAGGGTAGTGGTTAACAGTACCCTCTCCGATACGACGGAGGTGATCAGCGGAGTGCCGCAGGGCTCGGGCTTGGGCCCAATCCTATTTAATATCTTCGTAAGTAACTTGACTGAGGGGCTTCGAGGTAAAATTACATTATTCGCCGATGACGCCAAACTATGCAACATTGTAGGCAAAAGCTCATCGGTCGTCAGCACAATGTCCGACAAAATGCCTGACAGTATGACGCATGACCTACTCCTGCTTGAACATTGGTCAAAGACTTGGCAACTAAGTTTCAATGCCAAAAAATGCAAGGTCATGCACCTTGGTGGCAAAAATCCATGCAGGACTTACACCCTAAATGGCAAGATCCTAGCAAGGACTGTAGCAGAACACGACTTGGGCATGATCATTAGCGAAGACATGAAGACTGCCAATCAAGTGGAGAAAGCTTCCTCCAAGGTTAGGCAAATCATGGGTTGTATCCGTAGAAGTTTCATCAGCCGTAAGCCCCAGGTTATTATGCCATTGTACAGATCTATGGTGAGACCCCATCTGGAATACTGTGTGCAATTCTGGAGGCCGCATTATCAAAAGGATGTGCGGAGAGTTGAGTCGGTTCAGCGAATGGCCACCAAAATGGTTTCAGGTCTCAAGGATCTCCTGTATGAGGAACGGCTGGATAAGTTGCAGCTATACTCACTCGAAGAACGCAGAGGGGAGATATGATCGAGACGTTCAAATATGTCACAGGCCGTATTGAGGTAGAAGATCTCTTTTTTCTTAAAGGACCCAAGGCGACTAGAGGGCATCCATGAAAAATCAAGGATGAGAAATTTCATGGCGATATCAGAAAATACTTCTTCACCGAAAGGGTGGTTGATCGCTGGAATAGTCTACCACAACAGGTAATTGAGGCCAGCAGCGTGCCAGATTTTAAGAAAAGATGGGATTGGCATGTCGGATCCCTTCAGGGAGGTAGATGGGAGGTGGGTCTTGGTGTGAGCAGACTAGATGGGCCGTGGCCCTTTTCTGCCGTCATTTCTATGTTTCTATGTTTTCCCCCATGTCTTAATAACAGACTTTGGACTTTTCCTCCAGGAACTTGTCCCAAACCTTTCTTAAAACCAGCTATGCTATCTGCTTTTACCATAAATTCTGGCCACTTAATTTTTAAGCTTAGATCTTTCTTTCCAAACAGAGACCTTGCTAGATGTCAACTACAGCACAAGGTAACTTCACACGGACTTAGCTGTGCAAGAAATGTGAATCTCCTCATACACCCACCATATAGTGCAAAAATGTGCAAAGGTCTGGTTTTTTCTTTTGATCACTACATAGCCTAATGCTATACAAGCAGCGCTGTTACAAACATATTCTGAAGGTCATTGCTAAGGTTAACAAAGTTTCCTTCCTTGGATCATAAGGAGATACAAACCACTGGAAGAGATCCCAAAACAACTACCCAGGCACAACACCCAAAGACCCACTCAGTGTGTGAACCAGTTGAGTGGAGTGGACTAACTGGGGGGGGGGGGTTTGGAAATGGGCCTGGAGTTTGCTCAGCAGAATTTCCCAGACCACCTCTTCCTCTCAACACATTCACATGCTGCCACCACCACCACCACTAGGAACACCTCACCGGGTAGGCTAGCAATGCTTATAAACTTTATAAAACACACTAGCTGATGCCCCGGCATTGCACGGGTATTTAATTATAGCAATAACACTGTAAATGGATTCAAATAAAGATACTTTATAGTGGTGAATGAAATTATTTTTTTACAGCTTAATAAAAAGTACAATATTCAAATTATAATGTGAAATATTTGACAAAATGAATACAATACAACTATACAAGCCGTTTTTGAATTATTGTGAGAATGGCAGCTTTTTACATTTTTTCCATTGACATGAATGGGTGAAATCTGATTTTATGTTTGTAGCTCCGCCCACGTGTGCAGGTGGGCCGCGAGACCCCCAGAACATATCACCCCAGGTAGTGAGGGATCTGCATACCAAGTTTCGTTCAAATCGGTCAAGCCGTTTTTGAATTACTGTGAGAATGGCAGCTTTTTACATTTTTTCCATTGACATGAATGGGTGAAATCTGATTTTATGTTTGTAGCTCCGCCCACGTGTGCAGGTGGGCCGCGAGACCTCCAGAACATATCACCCCAGGTAGTGAGGGATCTGCATACCAAGTTTTGTTCAAATCGGTCAAGCCGTTTTTGAATTACTGTGAGAATGGCAGCTTTTTACATTTTTTCCATTGACATGAATGGGTGAAATCTGATTTTCTGTTTGTAACTCCGCCCACGTGTGCAGGTGGGCCGCGAGACCCCCAGAACATATCATCCCAGGTAGTGAGGGATCTGCATACCAAGTTTCGTTCAAATCGGTCAAGCCGTTTTTGCGTGATCGCAGCACATACACACACACATACATACACACATACATACCTCCGATTTTATATATATAGATTATTATATTTTCTTATAAAGCATATATTTTAACTGAACTCTGACATCCTCAGCCTTGCCATTCACAAAAATAGAGGGAAGAAAAGTTCTCATTTCCTGCTGTCTCATGTCCCCAACCTATACAATATTTTTCTTCTGCAGACCCTTCAAAAGTCTGACCAAATCCTTGTTTCACTTGCATTATAAAGTACTGAGGATGCCATCTCTCCCCAATCCCAGGTCCTAAAGTCTAAGACAGTAGCGCAAACTAGTGCTGCCCGATTCAGGGAAAAAAATTTCGATTCGATTCAGCCTATTGAATTGGTTTTTTGATTTGATTTTCCTGCCCAATTGGGTGTTTTTTTTCAAACATCCTGGTGGGTTTATTTTATAGCTTTTTTTACCCCCCTGTGGCTTCTTCTAACCACACTGGTGCTGTGGTGTAAATAAAATAAAGAAACAAAAAGGACTTTTCCTCTCTCTGTTCCTAGCTCACGTTTGCAGTCTAACACCAGTTCTGGCAAGATACACGTTTCAAATCTGACATATTGTAATCACAAAACAGAAAATAAAATTAGTTTTTCTACCTTTTGTTGTCTGGTTATTTTTCAAATCTTGTTGGTGCAAGGCTCTGGTTGTCTTCTGATAACTTGCTTGCCAGGGTCTCCTTCTTTCTTCTTTCTTCATGTTAACCATCCATCTGCCATCTCTGTCCTCTCCTTCCTTCCCCAGGAGGTCTGGCATCTTTCCTTTTTTTCATCTCCCTCCACAGATTCACCTTTTCTTAACTACCCTTTCATCCACCCTCCTTCCCCACCACCCCAGGGTCCACCATCTCTCCCTTTTTTTTCCCAACTACCCTCCTATCCAGTATCTCTATCCCCCCCTCCACCATCCCTTGTGTCCAACTTCACTCCCTTTCTGTTCCTTCCCTCACTAAATCCCATGGTCCATCATCTCTCTCCCTCTCCTATATTTTTAGACCCATTATTTCTATCCCCCCCCCCAAAGTCTGGCATATGCACATCTCTTTGAACCCCCCTTCCTTCCCTCCAAGTACTTCTACATCAGGTCCCCCCTCCCCTGAAGGCCTGTCCCCCTCTTAAAGGTCTGCATCCCAGCATCACAATCTTGCTGCAGGCTGCTTCTATATGGTAAATGGTGCGGGGAGGCCAGGAGGGAAGCCAGATGCCAATGACTCCAAGGCCGGGAGCACCTCCCTCATGGCTTACACCCAGGGTGGACCCCCCCCCCATTGGTACGCCACTGCATCTGCTATATACTTTTCCCAAAGTTAACATATTTTAGTTAATAAATTCCATTTTTTACCTTTGTTGTCTACTCTGGAGACTTATTTTTCCATCAAGTTGGTCCCAGTTTATTTTCTGCTTTCCCTTCTTCTGTAAATTCTTCTGTTGCTGTCCATTGGTTCAGCATTTATCCCTTTCTCA
Organism: Geotrypetes seraphini; assembly: GCF_902459505.1. Taxonomy (NCBI): domain Eukaryota; kingdom Metazoa; phylum Chordata; class Amphibia; order Gymnophiona; family Dermophiidae; genus Geotrypetes; species Geotrypetes seraphini. The sequence continues at coordinate 37,127,269 of NC_047091.1, read as the reverse complement.
TCCCCCAGACCATGTGCAGCATCTTTAGCCCCTGCCCACCAGCCCCATGCCCAACATTTCTCCTTCTATCACCCCTCTCCAGCACCATGCCATATCTCTCTCTCCATTCCCTTCACCATTATGTCCAACATTCCTCCCTCTTGCAACCCTTTCAATCTGTCCCACTGTTCCCTTTCCACCACATTTCTCCCTCTCATCTTTCACTTCCCTCTCATCAAAAGGGGATCCCACGGGGATGGAAGCAGCTTGAGCCGAGAGGTTCGTATTATTTTCCTGCCTGCAGCATGCCATACAACCCGGAAGTCTTCCCCCGATGTTAAGAGCTGACATCGGAGGGAAGGCTTGGCATCAGCCATATGCAGCTATACAACTCTCAACAGGGCATGAAGTGGACAGCTCTAAATAATCCAACTATTTGCTGGAAAATAGTCACCTATATAAGAAAATCTGCCTTTCATGTTCTGGGGAAGGCTGATATTAGTGCTTCCCTTGGCTGTTGAGTGCTGTAGAGTGGTGCTACATAGAAACATGATGGCAGATAAAGGCCAAATGGCCCATTTAGTCTGCCCAACCGCAGTAACCATGGTAATCCTGTTAACAATCTGTCCATCTATTTGAAAACATCATTTGAGCTAATCTCCATAAAGAGAATTGCATGCATTTACAGTAGGTAAGAGACTTATTAGCTGTGTCTCCTACCAGATTTCATCAAAGTCCATCTACATAGTTCATCCCACATTTCTCCATTAGTGATACTATTGATTTAATTTCAAATGTGTATTTACCTTTGTATCTCCATTTTTCTTTTCAAGAATAAATTTACAAAAATATTTTAAAGAAAGATTATTACAGCTCCCACAAACACATTAAAGGATCAAAATGTATGCCCCCTTAAGACAATTCCTAGCATCTTGAAATGTGCCCAAAAACCCTATTTGTTTCCAAGTGCCTGGTTACTGTACACCCTGTCTGTTCAAAGAATTATAGCCTGCAGAGCAAAATGGAATACCTGGAATAAGGAATAGAGCTTTCATCCTTGTCTTAAGTTCAATAAAAAAATAATAATTAGAGAAAGGATAATAATAAAGCAGTCATGCTAGTGAGGACCAGTTGCATGCCCTTCACTCTCACCCACACATACATACACGGACTCCAGTTACCATCTTGCAGCACGTGATTGGGTTGCACAGGGAACTGGCACGTGGTCCAACCGGAGCTCAGCGCACGCACCATCTCACTGTCTGCCAACCAAGTCACCATCTTGAAGTTGTCACCCATCGCCAGGGCATCAGTCTCATTCTGGTGCACAAACACTTGCTCGAAATGGTGCAGCTCACCTGCGTGGTCAAAATTTATTTGGATGGCAACGGCTAATAGCAGCCACCACGGAGGCCCCCCCGGCGCCTGCTGGTGACAAGAGACTAGCCGCCTGCATGTACTCAGGCAAGTTGCATATCCCCAGCCCAGTGTCAATCATCATGTCCTGCTGCAATCCACACACCAGCCAGATATTGGCACGGTTTCCGGACTGCTTGAGCCCCGATTTGGCCCTGCATGCTGCATGTGACTGACGCGAAGCCTTCCCTTGGGGATAGGCTTCCGAGTTGTGTGGCATGCTGCAGGCAGGAAAAGAAGACGAGCCTCTTGGCTCAAGCTGCCTCCAACCCCTCGGGATCCCTGAGACCATGAGGGGGGTCCCCTCGTGCAGCTCTCTAAGGCCAGGCCCCAACCCTGGGGCTTGGCCAGGTTATACACAGAGGCCCAGGCCGACGCGGACACCAGTCCCCCAGGGTATATAGGCCCAGGGTGAACTTCCTTGATATGACAGATGACCGTTTTGGTCTCTTTTAGATTTAATCGGGAGACCATAGTTCATTTGTGTGAGCAACTGCAGGATGATCTGGAATACACCACTCTTAGGGGACAATCCCTTCCAGTTTATGTACAAGTAACTACTGTCCTGGCTTTTTTGGCTACTGGAACTTTCCCAAAGACCTCTGGGAGCTGGGGCTGGCATCAGTTAGTCATCTGTCTCAAGGATTATCAATCGGTTTTTGGATGTGTTTTAAAGGCGTATCACTATCTATATACATTTTCCAATGAGTGAGGCAGACCAGCAATGCACAATGAGGGGATTTTATCAACTGGCATACTTCCCCTCTGTCCTGGGAGCTATAAACTGCACACATGTAGCACTCAGACCACCTGCAGATATTGAAAGGCAATTTAGGAACCGGAGAGCTTATCATTCAATGAATATGCAGGTGGAGATGGTAGATGTGTGTGCAAGCTTCCCAGGGTCCTGCCCATGATGCCAGGAGGCCTACTCCGGCATAAGTGGCAGGTTTCAGAGGAGAGAAATCCACGGTGGCTGGCTGGCTGGTGAGTTATCTTACTACTGCAAATAGAGCTTTTGTTCATTAATCGCCTTTCTCTCCTTTTACCACAGGGCCATTGCTAACATTGGAGGATGGTACAGGACAACATGCAACAGATGTGTGTTACTTTTCTAACAATTTTTCCTCTGTCTCCTACATGCAGGTGATCATGCCTATCCCCTGTGCGAGTGGCTGTTAACGCCAATTGTGCGTCCCCAAAGGTCAGAGGAGGTTCAGTATAACTAGGCTCTCAACACCACATGGGCTATCATTGAACGCACATTTGGCTTGTTGAAGTCAAGGTTTAGATACCTACACCATTCAGGAGGACAACTGCTATACTCATCCCAAAAGGTAGCTAAAATCTTCTCTGTCTATTCTAAGCTTCACAATTTAGCAGTGACAAGACAGATGCCAGAGCCTCCTGAAGAGGTTGAGGAAAGTGACGATGAAGAGGACATTCAACCTAGACAGAGGCTGCTACCAGAGCAAGAGCGCAGAAGAGGCCAGGTAGTCAGGGAAAACCACATAAGGACCCATTTTGGGAGATAATGGTGAGAATTAGTCTTGATGTGCACTTAACTGTGATTCCCCAAAATCTTTTTGTCTCTCTTTCTCTCTCATATATGTGACTGAATGTGATGATGACTCTTTCCCTAGGCAGCCTTTGGCTCAGATGTCCCAGACCACCAAGGCAAGGGGTTATTGATAGCAGCTCAAGTATTAAAGCAGGAATAATAGGTGAGAATTCTATATTGTAACATAGTAGATGACAGCCGATAAAGACCAGAATGGTCCATCCAGTCTGCCCAACCTGATTCTTTTCAAGCGGCCAAACTAAACTCATGGCTCGCCCAAATTATACTTGACGCCTCTTCATACCTCCACTTTAGAAAAAAGCTCAAAACTCTACTTTTCAATGGACCGAATCCTTAAAGCTCCCCTCTTCCGCCTTAACGCTCCCCCTCTCCACATTAGAAAACAGATCGAACACTCTTCTTTGCATCAGATCAAATCCTTAACTCTCCCCTCCCCCCTCAACACGGCCCACCTTTCTTTACTTTTTCCCCCTCCTCCCCCCCTCCTCCCCCCTTTCAAGATCCCTGCCCCCTCCCTCTCATATAATATGCTCTGTTCCCCCCTCTCAAATTCAATTGTACTCTCTTACAGTACATACCGTATGCACTCTGTATTAGCCCTCCTTCACTTAAATTGTCAATGTAAACTAGTTTGACCCTTCGATCGCCTTGTTATGTTCTTCTTTTTTCAATTGCACTGTATGTAACTCATCTATTTGTTGTGAACCGCCTTGAACTCCCTGAGTATACAAAAATAAATTATTATTATTATTATTATTCAATTTGAATTTTTTTATTTTTTCCTTAGCTATTTCTGGGCAAGAATCCAAAGCTCTACTCGGTAATGTGCTTGGGTTCCTACTGCCGAAATCTCCGTTAAAACCTACTCCAACCCATCTACACCCTTTGTTTATTTGATGGCTCTATATTATAATCCTTCACCTCACAGTTCATGTTGCTCCTGTGTACCTCTATATTATTCCCTTAGCAGGCCTTTTGATGATTTAACAACATTTCAAATTTCTAACAGCTTTCACATTCCATTCCAGGTTGGATGTCCCAGACCTTCATCATCCCTATACAATGGCATCATCATTGTATACTTCTTGATGGCCTGGCAAGAGCTGTATATTGGTGATCGTTTTAGTTTTGTGTTCATATACCTTAATATTACCTCTATAAGCTATGCTCACGTTTATTTAATTATTTCTCAAAGGAGCTCATAATAGGTTACAAATGAGGTGTATAAACAATTTCATTATCAGTTCTGGCAAGATCACAGTTTAATGCAGGGATGTCCATCCTTTTGGCTTCCCTGTGCTGTACTGGCTGAAAAAAAATTTTCTGGGGCCACGCAAACGTTGCAGCAAGACGGAGGAGGGAGCCAGCAAGACAGTAAACACCCGGGGGCAGCAGAGGAAACACTGCATCGCCCACGACCGGGGCAGCACAAAATACTTCACGGGGCCGCAGGTTGGACACCCCTGGTTTAATGTACGTTGGGCAGTGTAGGGCTAAAGGTGAATTGGCCAGGGTCTTTTTAGTGTTCCCGCTAAGCTGCGCTGGCCTGCGCTGGCGCACAAAATATTACATCGCAGCGCACAAGTTTCTCTTCACAGCGCACACACGCGTCGCAAAGGTAAGGGGAGGTAAGGTAAGGGGACGCATTGGGGGGATTGCACTTCCCCACAATTGCCATGCTTCGGTTCCTCTTCTTCCTTCCTTCCTCCCCCCCCCACCCACCCCCCCGCGGGACCCTGCGGCACCATCAACTCTTACTCCCTCTAATGTCGGCCCTGCAGCTCCAGACTTCCTCGCACCTTCTCCCCTCCCCCTTTGGATCGCTATTATTTTAAATGTTATAGCCGCGGAGCTGTATCCATCGGTGGAGATGTCTAACCTCGGCCTGCCCCGGAACTCTTACTGCAACAGTGACTTCCTGTTCCTGCCTAGACGGGCGGCTGCTGCAGTAAGAGTTCCGGGGCAGGCCGAGGTTAGACATCTCCACTGATGGATACAGCTCCGCGGCTATAACATTTAAAATAATAGCGATCCAAAGGGGGAGGGGAGAAGGTGCGAGGAAGTCTGGAGCTGCAGGGCCGACATTAGAGGGAGTAAGAGTTGATGGTGCCGCAGGGTCCCGCGGGGGGGGGGGGGGAGGAAGGAAGGAAGAAGAGGAACCGAAGCATGGCAATTGTGGGGAAGTGCAGAGCTGCAGGGAAGAGTGTTGCGGTACCCAGCTGGAGGGAGAAGGAAGATGAGGGAGGGAATTAAAGGAGATGCCAGGGCTTGGAGCGTAGGAGGAAGGTATGCCAGTCTAAGGGAAAAGGAAGGGGGAGATGTGAGAGCATGGAGGGGGAGCGAAAGATGGAAGAAAAGGAAAGGAGAGAGATGCCAGAGAAGCAGGGAAGGGGAGATACCAGACTATGAGGAGAGGTGTGGGAGAGGGAAGGCGAGGAGAGAGATGCCAGACCAATGGGGTGAAAGGAGAGATGGAAGGGGGAGGCATACAGTTTCTGGAAGGGGCATAGAAGGAGAGAAGATGCCATATAGGGGAAGAGAGACGGCAGACAGTGGATGGAAGGAAGAGAGTTACAAGAAGATGAGGAAAGGAGAAACCACAGAAGACAAAGGTAGAAAAAAATTTCTATTTATTTATTGCTTTAGGAGACATGTGTCACTGTTTCTGTGAAGCATTGTATGCAGAGTCCAGCTTCTTGCTGGTTCAATTTAACCTTTGTCTATGTATTTTTATTTTATCCCCCCTTTTACAAAACTGTGAAGCGTTTTTAGCACCAGCCTTGGTGGTAGCAGCTCTGATGCTCAGAATTTTATGAGCATCAGAGCTGTTACCTCCGTAGCTAAAATCCACACTACAGTTTTGTAAAAGAGGGAGGGGTTAGTTTGTGATTACATATTCCTTACTAGGCGAAGGTGTTTTCTGTGTTCTGTGTGTTCGAAAGACATGGTTTTCTGTTAGGATTGACGGTGTAGGATTGATCTGTGCTGGTCTGGCTTGTTTAGTTTTACAATGGGTGTATTGATGTACTGTTCACTGCAATATGTAAGATGCTGCCTTTTCCTAGGTACTCATGTGTGACGTGTGGCTTGTTACTAAAAATCACGTTTTTCGTACAGATGGGGGGGGGGTGCCAAAAAATGATGGGCCCCGGATGTTACATATGCTAGGTACGCCACTGTATGTAAAGATACCAGAAAGCTGGCGTAGCAAAAACTTCTAAGTTTTGAGTATTTAACCCTCCCACAATCTCACGGGCACTCGTTTCAAGTTTATTGAGATTTTGATTTAAACGCAATATCAAATATTTTCAATGCGTATAACAAAAATAAATTTGGGGAAATAAATAAAACCATTTGAACCAGTGTTCCCGCTAAGCTGCGCTGGCGTGCGCTGGCGCACAAAATATTACATCGCAGCGCACACGTTTCTCGTCACAGCGCACGATCGGAAGAGGCGTACGGCAGATGGCAGGGCGGCGAGAGGAGAATCGGGCGAGTTGGCTCATAACTTGCTAGCGCCCGATATTTTTGGCTCACGGTGAAAAAAGTTTGCTCACAACACCCGCCCGCTTAGAGGGAACACTGGTCACAAAGTATAAGGTGAGATTTTAACCAACAGTTTCAGGGTGCTGAGGCTGTTGCTCTAATCACTACACCACAGTGAGATATAAAATAGTGTCCCACTCCTTACTATTCATATAAGCTAAGCAGAGCTAATTCAAGGGGGCAAGGAAGGACAGACAGATTGAGATCTTGGGTTTAACCTCCTTACTTCCATTGCTTTCAGTGGAAATAGAACCTCGATTTCTCAATCTGTCCTCCTTTTTCTGAAGCTATAGGGTAACTGTAGGCTTTGTGACCGGTGTGTGTGTGTGTGTGGGGGGGGGGGTGTTGGTGAAGTTGTTAAAGCTACAGCCTCAGCACCCTGTAGTTATGGGTTCAAACCCACACTGCTCCTTGTGACCCTGGGCAAGTCACTTAATCCCCCCATTGCCCCAGGTATATTTTTTTTTCCATGAAATTTTATTAAAGATTTTATCAAAATACAAAAAAAAAAAAAAAAAGAATAATGATCAATCAATATCAATATCAGAATCATGAAACAACAAACGGGTAAGAACAAATATTCAGTCACAACAAGAAATTGTTAAGTGCATATAATAGAAAGATAAAAATATTGTCTGAGATATTGTGGTAGGTATTAAGAACATAAGAACATAAGAACATAAGTAGTCGCCTCCGCCAGGGCAGACCAGAGGTCCATCCCGCCCAGCGGTCCGCTCACGCGGCGGCCCATCAGGCATATTGCCTGAGCAGCAGTCCCTGACTAATTTTATACCTACCTCTACACTTATCTCTAAACCTTCCACTGCTCTTATCTGTACCCCTCAATCCCTTTGTCCTCCAGGAACCTATCCAGGTCTTCCTTGAAACCCTGTACTGTGCTATTTCCTATCACGGCTTCCGGAAGGGTGTTCCATGTGTCCACCACCCTTTGTGTGAAAAAAAATTTCCTTGCGTTTGTTCTAAACTTGTCCCCCTTCAATTTCATCGAGTGGCCCCTTGTTCTTGTGGTTTCTTTCAAATTGAAAAATCTGTCCTTGTCAACCTTTTCGATGCCCCTCAGGATCTTGAAGGTCTCTATCATGTCTCCTCTGAGTCTCCGCTTCTCCAGGGAGAACAGCCCCAGCTTTTTCAGTCTGTCAGTGTATGTAAGGTTTTCCATACCCTTAATCAGTTTAGTTGCTCTTCTCTGGACTCCCTCAAGCATTGCCATGTCCTTTTTGAGGTACGGTGACCAGTACTGTACACAGTATTCCAGATGGGGGCGCACCATAGCCCGGTACAGTGGCAGGATGACTTCCTTCGTTCTGGTCGAGATACCCTTCTTAATGATACCTAGCATTTGGTTTGCTTTCCTCGAGGCTGTGGCGCACTGTGCTGACGCCATCACTCCCAGGTCCCTTTCCAGCTTACTGACCCCTAGCATTGTTCCCCCCATTTTGTAAGTGAACATCGGGTTCCTTCTCCCTACATGCATGACCTTGCATTTCTCCACGTTGAAGCTCATTTGCCACTTTTTTGCCCATTCTTCCAGTGTCGTAAGATCCCTTTGGAGATCCTCGCAATCTACCGTGGTTTCAACCCTGCTGAATAGTTTGGTATCATCAGCGAATTTGATGACCTCACATTTTGTTCCCGCCTCCAGGTCGTCGATGAATATGTTAAACAGGAGTGGTCCCAGCACCGACCCTTGAGGAACCCCGCTCGTGACCCCTTGCCAGTCCGAGTAGTGGCCCTTTACACCAACCCTCTGCTTCCTCTCCGACAGCCAGGGGGAAAAACAGGGAAAGGAGGAGGAAAGGAAAGAAAAAGGAGGTTAGAGAAGGAAAGGGAAGGAAAAGTAAGAAAGTAAAAGGGAGCGAGAAACAGAAGAGAGTCCCCCAGAGGCCACAGAAAGAGAGAAGAGGAGAAAAGAGAAAGAGAAAAGAGGAGAAAATGGAAAGAGAGAAGCATGATATAGAAGATGTTAAGCATTGACTTATTGGTGGTAAGGTATTAAAGAGAATTCAAGTATTCGCTGAAAATAGCCCATTTAACATGGATTTTAGTGGTCAGAGGCATAGTAGCAGAGATCAACATTTCACGTTTGTGTTGTAGTAGGACAGATTGGAACCAAAAGTGTACATTTAGAGAATCAAACGTTTTCCAATTAGATAATATGAGTCACAAAGCAACAATGAGAAGTGTATTGAACAGGGCATAGTGAGATGTTGACTACTGTAGGGAAAAAATCTAAAGTGAAATTATAGATTCTCTGGATAATTGACCAGACATTGACCAGTCATTTGTCCAAAAATTCTGCAAGCAGGGACATTCCACAAGCATATGGAGCAGGGTACCTGGATGCAATTTATAGTTCCAGCATTTGTTAGAAGATAACAGTCCTGAAACATGCAGTTTTTGGGGTGGTTTTGTGATGTAGGAAGAACATGGATTGCATAGAGTTGGCAGATGGAACAGTGTGGATGGTTTTAAACCAAAAAGTATCCCATTGCCTGTCGTATAGATGGCAGTTTAAGTCCATTTCCTAGGATTTTCGCAGGGGGATGTGAACATCAGATCGGGAGTTCAGGAGTATTTTATAAAGATGAGAAGCAACATGGGGGGTCACGTGATGGCTGGAACCTGAACGGACGCCTAATCACGGAGCTCCGTCCTCCCTCCACCATTAAGCTTCCCTTTCGCCAGCCGCCGGCGGTAATCTTTTGATTTTTTTCGGCTCCTGCACTTCCGGGTACGCTGCCGCTGGGCTGCGGAGCGTACGACGCACATTTCACGGTGGCGGCGCGGGGAATGCCGACTCGAGCTTTGAAGGCCCCGAGAAGCAGCGTGGCACAGGCAATTAAAATGGCAGGGACCCAGACAGAGGCGATGGTGGAACGCACCTCGGACGAGGTGCTCCAGGTATCCATGCGGCATTTATCCCAGCTCTTAGATGATAAGCTGGCTAAGCTCCACGCTTCAATGGACAAGATTAAGGACGTGCTGGCTGGCCACGCGATGCAGATTCATCAGGTGGAGGAACGTGTTTCGGCGCAAGAAGATAGAGCGACGGTCGCGGATGGTCAGATTGATTCCCTGGAGACCCGAGTGTGTCAACTGCTTGAGAGAGTTGAGGACCAGGAGAACAGGGCCCGCAGAAAGAATCTCCGTCTTATAGGGCTCCCGGAGTCAGTGAAAGATTCTGACCTTCTCCACATGATGGAAAAATGGCTGCTGAGGGAGCTGGGTCTGGCGGAGCAGGCTGGCCCTGTGGTGGTAGAGCGGGTCCATCGTGTCGGTCAGCACCGAGATGGAGATGGGCCGGGACGCCCGAGGCCGGTGCTGGCCAGATTTCATAATTATGCAGTCAAAGCGCGCCTGTTGGACTTGTTTAAGAAAACCAGATCTCTGTACTATGAAGGGGCTAAGCTGTTCCAAGATTTCTCCACCAAAGTTGTGGAGCAGCGCAGGGCTCTAACTCCGTATTGCTCACAGCTGGTCACGAGGGGGATAAGATTTGCCTTCCTTTATCCTGCTAAGGTGAGGCTCACTCATGAAAATCGGACTCTTACCCTGAGCATGGCGGAAGATCTGAAGAAGTTCTTAGAGAAGCTGCCAGCGCCCTAGGATTGCTGCTGGGTGCCTGTCGTGAGTTTCCTGGTGATTTTCTACAATCAAGATGTCTGGGTCTTCTGGCAGTGTGGTGCTGTTTCTGCTATGCCCAGTGATGCTGAGGGCATCTGCTTTGTCTCCACCTCTGTGATCTGCTGGCATGGAATGTCCCCAGTTTGTACATTCTCCCTGACTTTGTGGATGCCATACCATCTTGACTTTCAGTGGGAGAGGAGGTCCTGCACTGCGAGGTCCTATGACCTCTAGACTCTTGGTTTGAGATTATGATGAGTGCATACTTTTGAGATTTGCCAGTTTGAGGTTTATGCAGTTCTCTTTGCATTGGTTTGATGTGTTTACCATACGCCTGGGCTCTTTTGCCCTTTGGGTTACTATGGGGGTTCTCACTATAGTTTTCTTTTGGGAGGTTTGGTGGTGGGTGGGGGGACGAGAGTGTACGTGTGTGAAGGGGAAGCGTGGGATGGAGGTTGTGCTGGGGTTTTGGATGTATGTGTGGGGATTGTTTGGTTTGAGAATGTTTGAGCTGCGTGGGGAAACTGGGGGTAGTGCTGAGGGGATGGGGACAGATGGGATTGGGGTGGGAGGGGGGTTCTGGTGGGTCGGGGAGGGGGGTGGGATGCACCTGGGGTCTCTGATCGGTACTGTAATAGTATTTCAGTGGGTGGCGTGTCGGTGTGGCTGGGAAACCGACGCTGCTGCCCCGCAGGCCTGTTGTCTTTGGGAGGACTTAGTTACTACCAATTGTTCTAGTGAGCTCTGTTAAGATTGCCAGCTTCAACATTGATGGCTTGCACTCCCCGGTGAAGCGCAGTAAACTATTTCAATACTGTAAGAAATTAAAAGTAGATGTTTTACTGCTCCAGACTCACCTCAGTGTGACAGAACATGTTAAACTAAAGAGGGATTGGGTGGGGGACGTGGCTTTTGCTTCATATAATTCCAGGCAACGGGGGGTTGCTATCCTCTTTCATAAAAAACGTCCCTGTACTATGCACAGAGTGATACAAGACCCTGAAGGCCGATATGTGATCTGGGCAGGAGTTTTCCTGGGGAAGAAATATGTGTTTTGCTCTCTTTATGCACCTAATGTATACTCTCATAGATTTTTCTCTGTATTAGTGGCGGCTTTGACGCCTTTTTCAGAATACCAGCTGGTCTTAGGTGGGGATTTTAATATTACTGCAGACCCGCTCATTGATTGTAAGCCTCCTAAGCCTCGGCTGAAAGGAGGTGACCACAAGGGGGTGAATTTTGTGATGCAACTGGGTCTGATTGATGTGTGGCGCACACTTCATCCCACTGAATCTGACTTCACTTTTCACTCTCTAGTACACGATGTTCACAGTCGCTTGGACTATCTGCTGGTGGCTCCTCCTCTGCTAGCGGGTATTCCACGAGTGGTGATCGAGGACGGTGTTTTGTCGGATCACCACTTGGTTTGGCTAGAGCTTATTGATAGGCAGGGGTCCCAGGGGTCGCCTACTGGTTGGCGTATGAATCCCACGTTGTACGAGGATGCTGAGTTTAAGGATTTCCTGGAACAACAATGGGATTTCTATGTGACCGAAAACCCTGCTTCTGATGTATCAGAGGTGGTGTTTTGGGAGGCTAGTCTTGCGTGGTAAAATTCTTGAGTATACTACCCGCAAGCGCATAGCCCAAGATAAGTCACTGTTGGACTTGACACAACGTTTGGGCGTGATGCGTGGGAGTTTACATGCTCCGGGCACCACAGCAACTCGATCCCAATACTTTGACTTACGTAGGCAAATTAATGATTTATTGGCAGCTAGAGCCCTGAGAGACATCAGAATGTACAAATATCGCCTCCACCGGTGGGGAAACAAAGCGGGGAAACTGCTAGCATCCTTGGTTACATCACGGGCTCCGAGGTGCGTTATTTCGCGGATTCGGGCGCCTGATGGTAGAGAGGTGACTGCCAAAGACGGGATACAGCAGAGTTTTGTTAATTTCTACAGGGCTCTGTATGATAAGGGGACTTGTGACACCACACAGAGGACGACTTTCTTTCAAGACCTTAAGCTTCCGTCCCTGGAGCATGAGCAGTGAGAGGTGTTAAATGCCCCGGTGCGAGGGTCAGAAATACAACATGCTATTCGGGCTTTAAAATTGGCCAAAGCCCCTGGGCCTGACGGGCTGGGTTCTGAATATTATAAGTTGTTGGGGGTACAAGTGGTGGGCCCATTTCAAGCCTTATGTGAGGCCCTCTGTAGGGGTGAACTGCCTCCGCATAGACTAACTCACGCTAATATTGTGGTTCTCCCGAAACCAGGTCGGGCGGAAGATCAGCTGGGATCCTATAGACCTATTTCTTTGCTCAATCAAGATATCAAGCTGTTTGCGGCCATTATGGCAGCTCGCCTGGGTCGGGTCTTGCCCAGCTTGGTTCATTCGGATCAGGCTGGTTTTGTACCGGGCCGATATTCCTCTGCTAACGTGCTGCGGGCGCTTTCAGTGCTGCAGAATCCTGGACTTGTTGGGCAACACCCGGGACAGAAGAACGCTCTTATAGTTAGTTGAGACGCTGAAAAAGCGTTCGATAAAGTGTTATGGGATTATCTTTTTTGGGTTCTGCCTCAGTTCGGCATAATGGGGAGCTTTCTGACTGGGATTCGCTCGTTATACGCTCATCCTACTGCCCAGATCCTGATTAATGGGGAGCTTACCTCTTCTTTTGAACTTGAGAGGGGGACACGTCAGGGCTGTCCCCTCTCCCCGATGCTTTTTGTTTTGGCTCTAGAGCCTCTCACGGCTCGGCTTCGTCAGAGTCCCGATGTGCGTGGTATTCGGTTGGGTTTCCAGGAATTTAAAATTAATTTGTTTGCGGATGATATGCTCGTCTTTCTGGGGGATGCTGCAGAGGGGGTCCCTCGCCTAATAGATCTAATACATCGATTTGGAGCATTTTCGGGGCTGTGCATTAATTTTGATAAGTCTGAGGCTCTGGTGGTCCGACCTCCGTGTGCTCTGTGGCATGATCCTTCCTTTCCGCTGCAATGGTCTAAAGGTACGCTTAAGTATCTGGGAATTTATCTGCACGCAGATCCCGGGGTGGTTTACCGGAAGAACGTACTTGAAAAATTGGATGCAGCCCGAGCCCTGTGTAAGAGGTGGATGGAATTTCCACTATCATTCATGGGGCGTGTTGCCCTTATTAAAATGGTCCTCTTGCCCAAGCTCCTGTATCCACTACAAATGGTGCCCCTTTGGGTGAAACAGAATGATGTGCAGGCGTATAGGGGGGTTGTTTCGTCTTTTATATGGCGCTCCCGCCGGGCGAAAATTAGATATAACAAACTGATTAGGGGGCGGGAGCAAGGAGGTGTGAATTTGCCCGATTTGCGTCTTTACAATGTCGCCGCTCTGATGAGATGGGTGCATGAATTATATACGGGTGTTGACAAATTTGCCCCGGTGGGATTCTGGTGCCTTTTGTCAGCTCCGGTGTCGGTTTTTAACCTCCTGTGGCATGGAGCGGGACCTTGCCCTTCTATGCTTCGACCCCTGCGTATGGCCTGGTACTGGTGGCGTTCCTCACTGGGAGGCGTGGTGGGTCCTTCGCCTTTTACGGAATTTGTGGGCAACCCTCAGTTTCCTGCTGGATCGTTACATGCATTTTTTGCCTCAGTTCGGGCGTCTGGGTGCCATTTTGTGGGGCAGGTTGCTGATGTGGGGTCGGGAACAGCTCCCTCTTTTCAGGCATGTCGGGACCGCTGGGGGTGGCCTGCAGGGTCTATGTTTGCATATTTGCAGCTGCGGAGTTATTGTTTGGCACTCCGTTCGCCGACAGGCAGCTTGCCCACTTCCACTCCCTTGGATCACCAGTTTTTGTCCGCCCCCTCTGAATTCAATACGCTCTCGGAGTGGGATAAGGTGGGGAAGGAGAGAAGATCTGGTAAGATTCTCGATGCTATGGTGACGGATTGGACCTTGGCTTTGGGAGAGCAGGTCACTGCTGAAGAATTGTCTTTGTGTTTTCAGGAATGCGCCTCTGCCTCCCCTAATGTGAGTTTGCGGGAAGTCCATATGCAAATTCTGCACAAATCTTACTTGACGAGATGTAAGGGGCGACAGATGGGGTTATGGCCTGATGACTACTGCCCCCGCTGTCCGGCTCGCCGGGACACCTTGGTACACCATTTTTTGGAATGTTCCTATGCGTCACGGAATCTTGGATCACAAAAGATGACATATTCACTCAAAATGAATTCTGCTCCCACGGCTACCAAGGTCTCTTCTCTCCCAGAACCAACCGAAAAGGAGGTGGTCTGGCACTAATCTACAAATCATTCTTCGATGTCCAGCTCATCGAAAAGGGCAGCCACACCTCTCTAGAATACATGCTAGCCTCGGTCAATGATGAACTCCAACCTCACCCACTCGGTATCCTACTTCTTTACCGCCCACCTACCCCATGGAACAAATCCTCTGATCTCGTTCTCGAAACCATCTCAAACGCCTTCCTCAAATTTCAAAGACTTTTGATCATCGGGGACATCAATCTCCACCTTGATGACAACTCCAACAAGGACACGATTGAACTGAAGAGTTTCCTCATCTCTCTTGGTTTTTCCCTCCCTTCACCTTCCCCAACCCATGAAAAGGGACACACTCTAGACCTCATCAGTTTCCTGGACCTTACCACATACAAAACCGTAGCCGGTGACACCCGTTGGGAGCAGGTCCCCTGGTCTGACCACTTCCTTGGGACCTTCAGTCTCCCCATCTTCATGTCGCTTCTTGGGTCTCCCCCCCCCCGCCCCTCTAATTCCATCACCTTTCGCAGAAAAATTTCAAGTGACCTGTTCTGGACAGAATTTCTCAAACAACTCTCCTCTGCTCCTAAGCCTGCAGACCCCGAATCCAACTGGCATAACTGGACCGCCCTCTCCGAGTCCACCTACCACTCCCTCGCCCCCCTTTCCACCAAATCCATATCCTACCCTCGCAAAGCCCCCTGGTACCTCCCTTATCACAGAGAACTAAAGCAGAAATGTCGAGCCCTGGAGCGCAAATGGAAAAAATCTAACTCCCCTACAGACAGACAGTCCTGGAGAGCCAACATTAAGCTCTACAACTCAGCCCTAAAAAAAGCAAGGAAGAACTTCTATGGTGAGAAAATCTCAAGATCCAACAACCAGAGCAGTACACTTTTCAAAATCTGGCGCTCTCTAACCTCCAAAAAAGACTCTATTTCTCTCCCCTCCTCTTCCTCAGCCGAAGTTCTAGCAAAATTCTTCAATGAAAAGGTCACTACCCTACGTTGTTCCTTCCCACCTGCAATCTCCTACAACTCCCTGGTGCTCAATGACCCCAACCCTTCTCTAATGGCCCCTAGCACTATCCCAGCCGACAGATTCTGGGCTGCCTTTGAGCACGTATCCGAATCCCACATCCTTAAACTCTGTCTCAAACTGAAATCTTGCAACTGTTCTTTGGACCCTTTCCCCTCCTACCTCTATGAGGAAATATCCACTCAGGCCATCTCTTCCATTACCAAACTCCTAAACTCCGCCCTACATTCAGGCCTCTTCTCCCCAGAAATGGGCCATATCGCCTTAACCCCTCTAGTGAAAAAACCCAACCTCGACCCTTCCACACCATCCAGCTATCGCCCAATAGCAAATATCCCTCTCCTAACTAAGTTGCTAGAGACCATCATATCGACCCAACTCTCATCCTATTTAGAGAAATTCTCCATTCTTCTACCTTACCAATATGGCTTTCGCCCCAATTTCAGCACCGAATCCCTACTGACCTCCCTAATCTCCAAGGTTCAACAACTTCACTCCCGCAACAAGTTCGCCGTCCTCCTGCAATTCGATCTTTCTGCCGCTTTCGACGTTGTTCACCATGATATTCTAATCTACCAACTCTCCAAGATCGGCATCACCTCTACAGTCCTTGATTGGTTCTCAAAATTCCTCCGCTCCCGATCCTACATTGTCAATAGGAATGGCACCTCATCCTCCCCCTGGATACCAAGCTGTGGAGTCCCGCAAGGATCACCTTTATCTCCTATCCTTTTCAACATTTATATGACCTCTCTAAAACTCCTCCATTTATCCCCCCTTGAAACAATATACACCTATACTGATGACATCCTAGTCCTTCTCGAGACCGACTCGAACCTCACTAATCTCTCAGAGAACATATCCTCTTGTATCTCGAACCTCCAATCCTGGGCCCACACCGTCCAAATGAAATTGAATGAATCCAAGACAAAACTACTCTGGCTTGGCCCAAATTTAGCTCAGTACCCACCTCAATCCCACTGCCCTCTGGCTCCACTCTGCAGCTCGAATTCTCCAGCAAGGTCCTGGGCGTCATCATTGACTCTACATTGTCCTTCAAATACCACTTCAACTCCCTGGTAAAAAAATGCTACTTCAGCCTACACATGCTGAGGAAAGTAAGATCCTGCTTCCACCAAAAACATTTTGCCGTTCTCGTCCAATCCATCATCCTCTCCAGACTGGACTACTGCAATTCTATCTTCATAAGCCTAACTAAGAAAAACCTTCACAGACTCCAACGGATCCAAAATGCTGTGGCCAAGCTTATCTTTGCAAAAAGTAAATTCGATCACGTCTCACCGCTCCTTTCCAAGCTTCATTGGCTCCCGATAATTTCCAGGGTTCACTTCAAATGCATCTGCCTAACTTTCAAGATCCTCCACGGCATCCTTCCTCCTTTAATTCCACTTTCTTGGAATTCCTCAAATCTTAATACCACCAGATCTACCCAAAAATCGAAATTATCCTTTCCCTCATTAAAAGGCATTTCCCACCCAGGAAAACTGGGGACTTCCCTCTCCTTCAGATTCATCGAGCTCTGGAACAACCTTACCTCCCCTCTTCTAAACCTGAGTGCTCTTCAACCCTTCCGTAAACATCTGAAAACCTGGCTCTTCTCCAAAACCTAACACTCCCCCCATTTCTGACATCCTAACACTCTAACATTCTTCTCCCCTCTGATCTTCATCTAGCCCTTCCATGGAGTTCCTTCTCATTACAATTCCTGTAAACCGTGCCGAGCTCCACAACTATGGAGATGGTGCGGTATACAAACCCAAGGTTTAGTTTAGTTTAGTAGGGCCCTTGTGGATCTTTGTGCTTCGGGAGTTGGAGAAAGTTATGGGAATAACTATAGACTGGTCTTACAAGACGCTGCTGTTGGGTGTCATGAGTCCCCTGGTGGAGGCGGGTATTGGAGAACCTGGGAGGCGCTTTCTCTTAGTAGCCTTAGGTATCACAAAGAAATTAATTCTTCGCCACTGGATTGGCATCACGCGGCCATCAGTCCAACAGTGGCGAGCCAGTATGTCTCTGATGGCTGGTTGGGAGCGACAACACTGCCGGGGGGCTGGGAGCTGGAAATCTATGACCTTTTAGTGCTGGTTAGAGCTCTGGGGTGCATAGGGTGGGGGGGGGGGTTGGGGGAGAGGGTATCATTCAAATGGGATCTGCATGGGAGATGATATGAGGTGGATTTGTTTATATTTGTTTGTTCTCTACATGAACCCTTGAATTTTGTACTTGATGTATTTTTCGCATGGTTACACTTTGTATTTTCTCATATGCATTGGTCCTTTAATAAACATATTTAAAAAAAAAAAAAAGATGAGAAGCAACATGGCCTATATTGAGAAGTTTGGGGAATAGTGTGAGTATAGTAGGGATTCCCATAGTTTTCATTTGTAAGACTTTAGTTTTTTTAATCATGGAGGAAAGTTGAAGCCATTGCTAAAACGACGAGGCCGGAAGGGCAAATTTGTCTTGTAGTTCCGAAAATGTCAAAGTTGTAGAGAGGGGGTACAGATGTCTGTCAAGTATTGTATTCCAAGCCTGGCCCATTGGGACCAAAATACTGGCTTCTTATTTATAAGAAAAGACGAGTTATACCAGAGAGAAATATAAGTTGAATTTCTAATGGGTGCTTCTAACAATTCATCAAATTCAAGGAAACAGATAGTAGATTGAGAGATGATGGAGTTTGTAGAAGAGAGTACATAAGTACATAAGTAGTCGCCTCCGCCGGGGCAGACCAGAGGTCCATCCAGCCCAGCGGTCCGCTCACGCGGCGGCCCATCAGGCCTACCTCTACAGTTATCTCTAAACCTTCCACTGCTCTTATCTGTACCCCTCAATCCCTTTGTCTTCCAGGAACCTATCCAGGTCATCCTTGAAACCCTGTACTGTGCTATTTCTTATCACGGCCTCCGGAAGGGTGTTCCATGTGTCCACCACCCTCTGTGTGAAAAAGTACTTCCTTGCGTTTGTTTTAAACCTGTCCCCCTTCAATTTCATCGAGTGACCCCTTGTTCTTGTGGTTTCTTTCAAATTGAAAAATCTGTCTTTGTCAACCTTTTCGATGCCCCTCAGGATCTTGAAGGTCTCTATCATATCTCCTCTGAGTCTCCGCTTTTCCAGGGAGAACAGCCCCAGCTTCTTCAGTCTGTCAGTGTATGTAAGGTTTTCCATACCCTTAATCAGTTTAGTTGCTCTTCTCTGGACTCCCTCAAGCATTGCCATGTCCTTTTTGAGGTACGGTGACCAGTACTGTACACAGTATTCCAGATGCGGGCGCACCATAACCCGGTACAGTGGCAGGATGACTTCCTTCGTTCTGGTCGAGATACCCTTCTTAATGATACCTAACATTTGGTTTGCTTTCCTCGAGGCTGTGGCGCATTGTGCCGACGCCTTCAATGTCGTGTCTACCATCACTCCCAAGTCTCTTTCCAGATTACTGACCCCTAGCATTGATCCCCCCATTTTGTAAGTGAACATCGGGTTCCTTCTCCCTATATGCATGACCTTGCATTTCCCTACATTGAAGCTCATTTGCCACTTTTTCGCCCATTCTTCCAATGTCGTAAGATCCCTTTGGAGATTCTCGCAGTCAACCGTGGTTTCAACCTTGCTGAATAGTTTGGTGTCATCTGCAAATTTGATGACCTCGCATTTTGTTCCCGCCTCCAGGTCGTCAATGAATATGTTAAACAGGAGCGGTCCCAGCACTGATCCCTGAGGAACCCCGCTCGTGACCCCTTGCCAGTCCGAGTAATGGCCCTTTACACCAACCCTCTGCTTCCTGTCTGCCAGCCAGTTTTTGATCCATCGGTGGACCTCCCCGTGCACCCCATGGTTCCATAGCTTCCTGAGCAACCGCTCATGTGGTACCTTATCGAAGGCTTTCTGGAAGTCTAGGTAAATTATGTCTATGGGTTCTCCTTTGTCCACCTGGTTGTTTACCCCCTCAAAGAAGTACAACAAGTTTGTGAGGCACGACCTACCCTTGCAGAACCCATGCTGGCTCGACCTTAGCTGTCCATTTTTTTCGATATGGTCACAGATGCTGTCCTTAATCAGTGCCTCCATCATCTTTCCCGGGACCGATGTGAGGCTTACCGGCCTATAGTTTCCCGGGTCGCCCCTCGAACCCTTCTTGAAGATGGGCGTGACATTAGCTATTTTCCAGTCCTCCGGGATCTCTCCAGTTTTTAGGGATAGGTTGCATATTTGCTGAAGTGTCTCTGCTATTTCATTCCTTAATTCCTTGAGCACCCTTGGGTGAATGCTATCCGGACCTGGCGACTTGTCGCTCTTTAGCTTGTCTATCTGCCTGAGGACATCCTCCTGGCTCACCTCTAATTTGACCAGCTTGTTATCTTGATCTCCATTTTCTATTTCCTCTGGTTCCGGAATGTTGGATGTGTCCTCCCTCGTGAAGACCGACGTAAAGAAGTCATTTAACTTGTCAGCTATTTCTTTTTCCTCCCTCACTACTCCCTTTCTATCCCCATCATCCAAGGGCCCCACTTCCTCCCTCGCTGGTTGCTTCCCCTTTACGTACCTGAAGAATGATTTGAAATTTTTTGCCTCTCCCGCTAGTCTCTCTTCATATTCCCTCTTTGCTCTCCTAACCACTCGGTGGCACTCCTTCTGGCTTTCCTTGTGTTCCTTTTGGTTGGCCTGCGTTTGATCCTGTTTCCATTTTTTGAACGATGCTTTCTTGTTACTGATCGCCTTTTTTACAACTGCCGTTATCCATGCTGGGTTCTTTATTCGATTTTTCTTGCACTCTTTTCTGAACCTGGGGACGTACAGGTTCTGTGCTTCGTGCACCGTACGCTTGAGCAGGGTCCAGGCGCTTTCTACGGACTCTACCTTCCTTGTGCTGCCGTTGAGTTTCTTCCCCACCATTTTCCTCATTGCATCATAATTCCCTTTTCTGAAGTTGAGCGCTGTTGTTGTGGTTCTTTTCACCCTGGATGATCCCAGTTCTAGTCTGCACTGGATCATGTTGTGATCGCTGTTTCCCAGTGGGTCTAATACCGCTACTTCCTTTGCAGGTCCCCCGAGTCCACTGAAGATTAGATCAAGAGTAGCTTCTCCTCGTGTAGGTTCCATGACCAGCTGTTCCAGGAAGCAGTCCCTCGTGGCTTCCAGGAATTTGGTCTCTCTCTCGCAACTTGAGTGCCCGATACTCCAGTCTATCCCAGGGTAGTTGAAGTCTCCCATCACCACCACACTTCCATTCTTGCATACCTGCCGCAGTTCCGTCTCCAGGTCCCGGTCGATTTCTTCCGATTGGCCAGGCGGACGATAGTATAGACCCAATTTGATGTCTGCTCCAGATCCTCCTGGTAGCTTAACCCATATTGATTCCAAGCCTTCCGACCTTACTGCTGTTTCCATTTTGGTTGAGGGTATGGAGTCTTTTATGTATAGCGCTATTCCTCCACCCTTCTTGTGTGTCCTGTCTCTCCTGTAAAGTTTGTACCCTGGTATGACCACATCCCATTTATTATCATCAGCCCACCACGTTTCTGTGATTCCAATTATGTCCAGGGCTTTTTGACTGGCTATAATTTCCAGCTCTCCCATTTTGGCCCTGAGGCTCCTCGCATTTGTGTAGAGGCAATATAGGTCCTGATTTGTCGCCCTCCCTGCTGTTTTCTTTCCATGGCTCGGCGCTCCCACCTGGCTTGCCTTTACTCGGTCATCCACCTCCCGTGGCGTGTCCGTTTTGCCCCCATCCAGTATCTCCTTTTTTGGATGGTCCTCTTGCTCCCATTGTTCTCTTTCAACCATGCCTGTTAGGCTCGTTTGTGCACTGGGCCCCTGCATTGCATCTGTGGGCCTTTTTTCTGAAGATTTCCACTCAACCCTTTTGTTTAAAAGTTCCCTCCCAGTCCCTTTGTCCAAAAAGTCCCTCTCAGCCCCTTTGTCCAAGAGTTCCCACTCGGTCCCTTTGCCCAAAAGTGTCTCCTCAGTCCCTTTGTACAAAAAGTCCCTCTCAGCCCCTTTGTCCAAGAGTTCCCACTCGGTCCCTTTGCCCAAAAGTGTCCCCTCAGTCCCTTTATCCAAGAAGCCTCTCATAGTCCCTTTGCCCAAGAATTTTCTCTCAGTCCCTTTGTCCAAAAGATCCCACTCGGTCCCAAGCTCTCTTTTGCAATGTCCTTGTTCGGTATCATTTTTTGATACCAATGTCCGGTGTGTCGAGGCCAGATCGACTTCCGGCTTTCCCCTTCTCTTCAGTTTAAAGCTAGGTCTATGGCGTTTTGGATGTTTCTTGCCAGCTGCCTCGTCCCAGCTGTGCTCAGGTGCAGTCCATCTCTCTTGTAGAGCTTGTTCTTCCCCAAGAAGGTCGTCCAGTTTCGAACAAAGTGGAATCCCTCCTCCTCGCACCATCTCCTCAGCCATCCGTTCATTACTTGTAGTTCGCTCTGTCTTCTTGTGTCTGCTCTCGGTACTGGTAGGATCTCCGAGAAGGCTATCCTATTTGATCTCAGCTTCAGTTTCTGCCCCAGGATCCTGAACTGCTCAGTCAGTGTAGTCCGGTTGAAATTTTTCCTGCTGACGTCGTTGGTTCCAATGTGGATTACAACTGCCGTCTCCTCTGTCTCGGCTCCCTCCAGGATTCTATCAATTCTGCTGATGACGTCCGTTGTTCTTGCCCCCGGGAGACATGTCACTAGTCGGTCCTCCCTTCCTCCGGCAATGTGACTGTCCACTTCTCGCAGGATTGAGTCTCCTACTACAACAGCAGATTTCCCCTTCCTCAGATGTCTCTCTGGTCTCAGGTCCGTGTCCTCCGGGCTCTGCTGGATCTCCGCTGGTCCTTCCGCCAGGTCCTGTTGGGTACCATCATCTGCATTTTCAGACCCTACGCTAGGTCCCACTCCCATGGTGTTTGTTGGTTCCTGACCTCCAGCTGCCGGTAAGTAAGACATCAGAAGTTAATAGGGGGGCTAACGACAGATATACCGGATAAAGAGCATGTTCCAATTGAAGCCATAAAGGGACATAGGCATGTGAAGTAGAGAACCAGTGGGTAGACTGCTGTAAAATAAATGCTTTATGATATTTTAGAAATTTCTAATGGGTGCTTCTAACAATTCATCGAATTCAAGGAGACAGATAGTAGATTGAGAGATGATGGGGTTTGTAGAAGAGAGTAAGGCATCAGAAGTTAATAGGGGGCTAACGACAGATATGCCGGATAAAGAGCATGTTCCAATTGAAGCCATAAAGGGACATAGGCATCTGAAGTAGAGAACCAGTGGGTAGACTGCTGTAAAATAAATGCTTTATGATATTTTAGAAAATCTGGAAGAAACCCCCCCCCCCCCCCCTTTCTGGTCTTGGGAGCTTTAAGTTTTTTAAGAGCTATCTTAGGTGGTTTATTATTCCATAGAAAAGCACTTATGTGTTTGTCAATCATTTTGTAGAAATGTGGTGAAAATATGTAAGGGATCATACCGAGCACAAAATTAATTTTAGGCGCTATTACCATCTTAACAGTCTCTATTCTACCCCACCAGGAAAGGTGAAGAGGGTGCCAAGATTGTATTAATGATTTGAGGATATTAATGAGATTATCACTATTATGTTTAATAGTAGCAGGAAGGGATGTATAGAGGTTGATTCCCAAATATTTTATATGCGACGGGGACCAAAGGAGGTTAAATGACTGGATCAATTCAGGACGTGAATATGTATTCAGGGGCAGTACTTGTGTTTTCTGTTTATTTATTTTGTAACCAGAAAATGTAGAGAAGGACTGAATTAGACTAAAGAGAGCTGGTAGGGACCTGTCTGGGTTGGTAAGATATAGGAGGACATCATCGGCATATGCTGAAAGTTTATATTCTGTTTTGTTATGTAAAATGCCTGAGATGTCCTCATGGGAATTGATGGCTAAAAGAAGAGGTACAAGGGCCAAATTGAAAAGATATGGAGAGAAGGGAAATCCTTGATGGGTACCCCTTTGTAGAGTAAAAAAGGGTGATAGGACATTATTCATAATAATAGAGGCCCTAGGATTAGAGTAAAGGATTTTAACATATTCTAAGAATTTAGTTGGAAAGCCAAACCAATGCATTGTTTGAAATAGATGAGACCATTCTACTCTATCAAACGCTTTCTCAGCGTCTAAAGAGAAAGCTACACATGGTTCTTGAAAAGAGTTGGTGATAGAACTTAAATGGGAAAAAAGGCAAGAGTTATCAGTAATGAGTCTGCCTGACATAAAACCGATCTGATGAAAGGAAATAATTTTGCTAATATGGTGTTGTAGTCTGTGGGAAAGGACTGTAGTATAAATTTTGTAATCAACATTTAAGAGTGATATGTGTCTATAATTGGAGATTTGCTGGGGATCTTTATTGGGTTTGGGAATAACTGTGATTACAGTTATTCCCAAACATCTTGCTATTGGGCAAGATGAAATCAATGGGATTAGGTGAAACATTTACAGCATGGGTCCACGATTGGCTGAGTGGAAGAACTCAGAGGGTGGTGGTTAATGGTACCATCTCTAAAACGACGGAAGTGACCAGTGGGGTGCCGCAGGGCTCGGTCTTGGGCCCGATCCTTTTCAACATATTCGTAAGAGACATGACTCAGGGGCTTCAAGGTAAAATAGCATTATTCGCCGATGATGCTAAACTATGTAACATTGTGGGTAACGGCAGTCTGTCCGACAGCATGACGCAAGACCTGGTTTTATTGGAACATTGGTCCTCGACCTGGCAGCTTAGCTTCAACGCTAACAAATGCAAGGTCATGCACCTGGGCAACAATAATCCGTGCAGAACGTACACATTAAATGGTAAAACCTTAGCAAGGACTACAGCAGAACGGGATTTGGGGGTGATCATCAGTGAAGACATGAAAACGGCCAATCAAGTGGAGAAGGCCTCATCCAGGGCTAGGCAAATGTTGGGTTGTATCCGGAGAAGCTTTGTTAGTCGGAAGCCCGATGTCCTAATGCCCTTGTACAGAACCATGGTGAGGCCTCATCTGGAGTACTGAGTACAATTCTGGAGGCCATATTACCGTAAAGATGTACTGAGAGTCGAGTCGGTACAGCGGATGGCCACCAGGATGGTCTCGGGGCTTAAAGATCTATCAAACGAAGAAAGACTGAACGAATTGCAGCTATACTCTCTCGAAGAACGCAGGGAGAGAGGAGACATGAAAATAAAGGGCGGGAAGTTTCATGGCGACACCAGGAAATACTTCTTCACCGAAAGAGTGGTTGACAGCTGGAACAAGCTCCCAGTGCAGGTGATCGAGGCCAGCAGCGTGTCGGATTTTAAGAACAGATGGGATGCTCATGTCGGATCTCTAGGAGGCAAAGGTCATCAGAGAGTGATTAAATAGGGGGGGGGTCAGCGGTGTGGGCAGACTCGATGGGCCTCGGCCTTTTTCTGCCGTCACTTTCTATGTTTCTATGTTTCTATGTTACAGCATCTAAGAAGTGACTGTTAAAAATCCTCTGAGGATTGAAAGAGTTAAATAGGGAAGTGAGTATAAAGGATAATTTTTGTTGGAAAGTTTTGTAGAATTCTACCGTAAGCCCATCCAAGCCAGGTGATTTCCCAGAAGAGAGATGTTTTATAGAGGATACTATTTCAGAGACGTCAAATGACTTTTGTAAAGATTCACAATCTGATGTGGTAAGTTTAGTAGAGTTTAGCGAGGCCAAAAATTGATTAATATTGTCTGGTTGATCAGGTGAATCAGAGGAGTAGAGCTGAGAGTAGAAGGAATGGAAGGCCTCAGAAATAGAAGAATGTGAAGAGAGGAGCTGCCCATTAGAGTTTTTTTATCACTGGAATTTGTATTTTAACCCGTTTTCTCTTAAGCTAGCATTTTACTGATTTTATTCATTTCTATATAGTATTTAGTAGAGGTAAGGAAAATATCTTGTTGTACATCAAGGCTAACTAGTATATTTCAATTTGTATATTTCCGGTAAAAGAGTTTTATCATTAGAGGCAAATATTTGTTCTTGGTTTTTGATTTGAGATTCAATATTAAGAAGTTCCCGTCTATTTTGTTTTGTTTGATATGTTTGAATGGAGATTAATTCGCCTCTAAGGGAGACTTTAAAAGCTTCCCACACTGTTAATGCGTCCATTGATTTAGTCATATTGAATAAAAAGAATTCGTTTATAAATTTAGCTAATCTTTGTTTAGTAGCGTCGTCCATTAACAAGGAATTAGACATCTTCCAAATAGGAGATTTGGTCAGACTAATGGAAGACCATTGCAATGTAACTGATATTGGGGCATGGTCTGAGATGACTATGGCATTAATCTTAGTGGTTGTTAGTTGAGGGACCAGTGAGGAAGAGATAAGGAAATAATCAATTCGCGAATAACTGATGTCGCGAAGAAAAGTATGTGTAATCTCTGTCATCTGGGTGTTGCAATCTCCATGGTTCAATCAGATTATAGTGTTTAATAAAGGAATGTAAAGTAGAGGTAGCTTTAGTTGGAGTTATAGAGGAAGGAGAATGTCTATCTAGCCATATATCTAGAGGTAAATTAAAGTCGCCAGCCATCATGATAGGGAGAGGGTCGAAGTCCGAGATAGACTGGAAGAGTTGCGTAAAGAATTCAGGGGAGTTGATGTTTGGAGCATACACATTAACAAGAAGAACTTCTTGTGAAAAGATTTGTGCTTTAACTATTAGCCATCTACCATCCAAATCGTGTTTAGATTCTAGGAGTTAAAAAGAGACATTTTTATGAGATAAGATTGAAACACCATGTTTCCTACCAATTGCTGGAGATTCAGCAATATAAGTTAGCCCATCTATGGGGCTCAAAAAAATGGGAAACATTGGAAATATGAGTCTCTTGTAAAAAAAAAAAAACAATTGATGATTTAAGTTTAAGATGAGTGAAGATTTTTTTCCGTTTGATTGGATGTCGCAAACCATTTACATTCCAGGATACACAGGTGAGTGTGGATAGGGCATCAGAGGTAAACATATGAAGGATAGGAGTTGTTTGTGCCTATATGATGATGACAAATAGGAAATAGAGAGAGAGAAAGAGGTGGGCTTCCAGGGGACAATATCAGTAGGAGGCATAGTGAGCAGGAAGAGCTCAGCCAAGTGGAGATATTGAGATAGCAGGGGAAAAGCAACAGGACAAGAGACGCTCAAAAAAGAGAAAATTCCTCCAAAAGTGTATCTAGTGAGTCTAGGAAGCCAGACAGATGGAAATAAAAGGGAAGACAGAGAAAGAAGATTGGAAGTGGTTAAAACTAATGACAAAATAATTCCAATAGGAAATTAATGGGAAGAATTCATAGTTTAAAATAGGGTTGTAGAAACAATTTGTAACAATTGTCAGGTAAACGCAAGCTGGATAGAGTGAAGTAACGATATAATTCTGGTAAAAAGGTATTAAGGAAAAAGTGTGTAGTAATAATATAATCAAATATAACATAAATTCAGAAGGTCAAGAGATAAGAGTGTAAGTTAATATAAGAGGGCAGAAATTTATAAGTCATGAAAAATATGATGCACAGTAGATCAGGAAATGAAATTCATAAGGGTGTACAGTGTAAAAGAGTCATATAGGGTTGAATAGTGAAATGATCATACAATAAGTAGGAGGGATACATTCATTCAGTACATCAATAAATATCTTACAGTGAAATTCATATAGTGCAGACCAATAAGCAAAAGAAAGGAAAAAACCATAAATCAGTTAATTAACAGCACATATCAGTTTAAAAATATGGTAAAAGGTTATGTAACTCTTGAAGTAGTATTTCATGAAGAGGGAAGTGATACACAGAAAATATTGGCAGTACATTATATAATTTGCGGTCAGTAAAAATAATTGTAGAGAGTACATGTTTTAGGAAATGATAAGTAAATGTGAACTATGGTAAATAAAGTAAGGACATGATGCTAGCAGAGAGGTATTAAAGAAGAAGGACATGAACTAGTAACATATACATCACAATATAATTTCAAAGAGGCAGGAGAATGAAAGTGTAATTATTATGGCAGGACAGTAGTTCAGAGGTTGTGGAAGAGTATATATCATGAGAGACCAGGGAGAAAAATGCATCGAGAGGTATAGTATATAAAGGTCATAAATAATTAAGCGGTGAAGTGGTCATTAACTAATTGAAAGGTATAAATTCATTTAGCATGGCAGGGAAATCCATATATTACAAAATAGCAAGCAATAGAGAAGAAAATAAAAAAAGATATATGTTAATCGATCAACAATACATACCGTTTTAGAATATGAAAGAGGCTGCAAATGTTATAAATTAGTGTGTCATGAAGAGGGAAGTGATACGTAGAAAATACTAGTAATACATTTTAAAGTTGCAATTAAGAAATATAGGACAAATGGAAAACAAACGTGAGGTAAAGAACAGACATTAGAAACTATAAGTCATCCTGAGAAATTAAGAAGCATCTGAGAAAAATTTAAAAATTAATAACATGTTATATAAATCTAATCTTCTGAGAAGAGTCATATCTTATTATATACATAAAACAAATTAGTGTAGTCAGTAATAGTTGTAGATAGGACATGAGAACTGTAAAAGTAGAAACGTGAAAATAAGGCAGTTAGGGTTATATAAAAAGGTCGAAGAGTTAGATAAAACATGGGAAGGAAAATGGAGTATAGGAGTCACGCGTATTATGAAGTTCGTGCAAGGTTATTGACAGATCTAGATCATAGGGCTCATGTAGAAAATACAAAAACAAATTAAATACGTTTAAATGCAATAGAAAGAATTCAGAGTATTAGAATCTAATGTAAAATCATAGTGACGTATCAAATCTATTGGGATTTTAGGGAGACAAGGGAATGATCTAGAAAGGTATTGAAAGATCATAAGACATGCAGTAGCACAAACAGCTTCACAAAAGGGGAGATAAAGTAATTCATCAATATCAATTCATAGCTATATATCATAAACAATAGAATATTAAGGAGGGTTGAAAACAAGGTTAAGGAAAGGGATTAAAAAGGGAGGAAAGGGAAGGGGGGATGAAGAGTTCAGAAAAGTAAACAATCGTAGGAAATGCAGTAGCGTGAAAGAGAAAAATAATCTAAGAAAATATATTTTAGCTTATAAAATTGTAGTCTCGCAGCAGGCTGGAGGAGAATCTACAGGTCAGGGTGGTACAATAACAAGAACGCTAGTAGTTAGGGAACAAGGAAGTGTGAAGTTAGTCGACATAAAAATTCAATACCGGGGCGAATATATCATTCAATAGATGATAAGGGAAGGCAGCCTAACGGGGGTCAAAGGGGAAATGTATAGTCAAATTAAGGCAAAAATTCATTTAGATAAATGTGAGGTGATATTAGAAATACAAGTTAGAGGTACAGACAGGAAGCAATAAATTCATTGAGTAACTGAAAAAACAACATATCAGTAAGACAGCATGGTGTATTACTTGCGCGGGAAAATATCAGGCAAGGCAGGAGCCATATTTAGGTAGCAAGAACACGATAAAAAGGAGTAAAAAAGAAAATAAAAAGTTCTTAACATACGGAATATACTATGCAGGAGCAGTGGCGTACCATATGTGACACCCCGGCCCATCATTTTTTGGCACCTCCCCCATCTGTACGAAAAAACATGATTTTTAGTAACAAGCCACATGTCACACATGAGTACCTAGCTAAAGCATCATCTTACATACTGCAGTGAGCAGTACAACATCAATACACCCATTATAAAACTAAACAAGCCAGACTAGTACAGATCAATCCTACACAGTCAATCCTAACAGAAAACCATGTTTTTCGAACACACAGAACACAGAAAACACCTTTGCCTAATATGGACTATGTCATCACAAACTAACCCCTCCCTCTTTTACAAAACTGTAGTGTGGATTTTAGCCACGGTGTAACAGCTCTGACGCTCATAGAATTCTGAGCATCAGAGCTGCTACCACCACATCTGGTGCTAAAATATGCTCTATACTAAACTAATCCTTAATACCACTTCCAGACAAGACGTATCCAGTATATATTAGTATTCGTACAGGAAAAAGGCCTCAGAATAGGAGCATACGTACAGTCCTATCACAGACTGAAACTTCACTGACTGTACGTATGCTCCTATTCTGAGGCCTTTTTTCTGTACGAATACTAATATATACTGGATACGTCCTGTCTGGAAGTGGTATTAAGGATTAGTTTAGTATAGTGTGTTTTGAACCACTTCGGGTAATTATATCTTGGAGGCTAAAATATGCTCCACAGTTTTGTAAAAGGGGGGATAAAATAGAAATACATAGACAAAGGTTAAATTGAACCAGCAAGAAGCTGGACTCTGCATACAATGCAACACCACAGAAACAGTGACACATGACTCCTAAAGCAATAAATAAATAGAAAATTTTTGTTCTATCTTTGTCTTCTCTGGTTTCTGCTTTCCTCATCTTCTCATTCAATTCCTTCCATCCACTGCCTCTCTTCTCTCTGCGTCTTCCATTTGCTCTGTTACTGTGCCTCTCCCTTTTTCCCCCCTTCCAAATTGGTCTGGCATCCATCTTCTTCCCTCTGCTCCCCCCTTAGTCTGGCATCTCTGTCTTCTTCCCTGCCAGCGTCTTCTCCCCACTCTGTCTTCCCCATGTCCTTTCAGTGTCCTTCTCCCCCCTCTGTCTTCCCCATGTCCTTTCAGCGTCCTTCTTCCCCCTCCGTCTTCCCCATGTCCTTTCAGCGTCCTTCTCCCCCCTCCGTCTTCCCCATGTCCTTTCAGCGTCCTTCTCCCCCCTCCATCTTCCCCATGTCCTTTCAGCGTCCTTCTCCCCCCTCCGTCTTCCCCATGTCCTTTCAGCGTCCTTCTCCCCCCTCCGTCTTCCCCATGTCCTTTCAGCGTCCTTCTCCCCCCTCCGTCTTCCCCCTGTCCTTTCAGCGTCCTTCTCCCCCCTCAGTCTTCCCCATGTCCTTTCAGCGTCCTTCTCCCCCCTCCATCTTCCCCATGTCCTTTCAGCGTCCTTCTCCCCCCTCCGTCTTCCCCATGTCCTTTCAGCGTCCTTCTCCCCCCTCCGTCTTCCCCATGTCCTTTCAGCGTCCTTCTCCCCCCTCCGTCTTCCCCCTGTCCTTTCAGCGTCCTTCTCCCCCCTCTGTCTTCCCCATGTCCTTTCAGCGTCCTTCTCCCCCCTCCATCTTCCCCATGTCCTTTCAGCGTCCTTCTACCCCCTCCGTCTTCCCCATGTCCTTTCAGCGTCCTTCTCCCCCCTCCGTCTTCCCCATGTCCTTTCAGCGTCCTTCTCCCCCCTCCGTCTTCCCCATGTCCTTTCAGCGTCCTTCTCCCCCTCTGTCTTCCCCATGTCCTTTCAGCGTCCTTCTCCCCCCTCTGTCTTCCCCATGTGCTTTCAGCGTCCTTCTCCCCCCTCTGTCTTCCCCATGTGCTTTCAGCGTCCTTCTCCCCCCTCTGTCTTCCTCATGTGCTTTCAGCGTCCTTCTCCCCCTCTGTCTTCCCCATGTGCTTTCAGCGACCTTCTCCCCCCTCTGTCTTCCCCATATGCTATCAGCGACCTTCTCCCCCTCTGTTTTACCCATTTCCCTTCAGTGTCTTTTCCTCTCCACCCCACCTTGGCTCCCTTTCACCCTCCCTGCCCCTTACCTTCTTGGTGCTTTCTCCCCCCCCCCCGACAATAGGCCCGGTCCGACAAACGTCCCTGCCCTGTGGCTGGCGACATCTAAACTGCCTTTGTACAGCAGCCGGCTGCTTTACGGCAGCCACACGCAACTCCAGCTGCTGTAAGAAGGTAATTTAGTCTCGCGGCCACTAGGTAAAGGGCAGGGAGGGAGAAAGGGAGCCGTTTCAAATTCACTGTTGAATTTTCTGGACCTTGCCGGCTGTGCACCCCCCCCCTAAGCCTGCACCCGGGCTGGACCGCCCCCCCCCCCCTTGGTACGCCATTGTGCAGGAGTTCAACATGAGGGAGTAGAAGTTAAATGTCGGCATCAGGAAGTAGAATTGTTTGTACAGTGGAACAGGGGAACAATAAAACAGTTTCAATTCAGCGTCAGGAATCGCTGAGTTGTCTGCGTTGGCAAAACACTGGCATTTGCAGAGAAGAAGGAGCCCGACAAGAGATGAGAGGACAGTCACGGTCCCGAACTTTTCTACTGTATCTGGTCCAAGTAATCTTGCAGGAGCTCAGGCGACTCAAAGACTTTGGTGGAGTTGTTTAGTGTAACAACCATCCGTGCCGGATACTGGAGACCATAGCGTGTGTTGAGGGATTTCAGCCGCGGTCTTAATGCGAGAAAAGACTTTCTTTTCCTGGCTGTTGTTTTTGCAAGGTCAGGCCCTATTAATATCTTCCGTCCTTCAAAGATCAGGTCTGGGTGACTTTTGATTGCAGTGAGGATTTGTAGAGCCTGTGGAAAGCGAAAAAATTTAGCCACGACAGGACATGGGGAGGGCGGATTGAGGGAATATGAGAGGGTACTCTGTGAGAGTGCTCGATGTCCAGTTCGCAGTCCAGGTCTATATTTAATACCTTAGGTAGCCATTTTTTAAGGAATGCAGTCATGTCGGACCCTTTAATATTTTCCTTTAAGCCAATGATCCGTAAATTATTACGTCTGCTCCGATTGGCAAGATCTTCAAGGTCTTGTTCAAGCTTTTTTATTTGTTTGTCAGTGAGATCTTGGAACTGAGCCGATTCTAGTGCAGCAGAGTCAGCATGAGAAAGATTCAAATTGTTCAATTCTCAATTGAAATTGAGAGAGTAGTTGATCCCAGCTAAATCTTCTTTTAGCTCTTTTGTAGTTTCAAAATGTTTTGTGGTCAGTTCTCTGAGAGCTCTAAGCTCTTCCAGCATAACATTGGAGGTTGCAGACTTTTTCTCAGGAGCCATTTTTTCTGGTGTCGGCGGATCTTTGGTTCTTTTTAAACTAGCAGTTGAGCTAGGAGAGGTATCCATTTTACATGGTTTAGAGGCTGACATCTTATTCTTTTTGAGAAGCAGTAGAAAAGTCTCAAAAGAGTGAAAAAGGCATCTGGCAGACAATAATCTTAGCAGGGAAGGAGAAGAGTGAGATTTAAGCGTCCATCTTGTCTGTGGCTCAGACACCCCCCCTTCCCCCATCCCCAGGTATATTAGATAGATTGTGAGCCCACTGGGACGGACAGGGAAAAACGCTTGAGTACCTGAATAAATTCATGAAAACCGTTCTGGGCTCCCTTGGGAGAACAGTATAGAAACTAACTAACTAAACAATGTATTAACATGCTTCCCCTCTTGTACCTTGTCAGGTTTTCTGGCCCAACTGATCTCCTGATGTGGCCATCATCTCATCGTATAGTTATTCCTGTGATATCGTCAGATCCTGTTACCTATTCCTGAGAGTTGTGCATAGGTGAGTAGCAGACATTTTGCTCACTTCCAACCACTTTCCCTATTCAGCAACCCTTCATTGTTACACACCTAGATTGCTTTCTTTAGGTTTGGGAGAGTGCGAACTGTGACTGGGCACAGCAAAGTTGGGCTCAGCAAGTGGCCTTACCCAGTGCACATAAACCTCAGCCAAGTGGTTATGCGAGCTTCTAATGGTAGCTTAAGAACATAAGAAATGCCTCTGCTGAGTCAGACCTGAGGTCTATCGTGCCCAGCAGTCCGCTCACGCGGTGGCCCAACAGGTCCAGGACCTGTGCAGTAATCCTCTATCTATACCCCTCTATCCCCTTCTCCAGTAGGAAATTGTCCAATCCTTTCTTAAACCCCTGTACCGTACTCTGCCCTATCACGTCCTCTGGAAGCGCATTCCAGGTGTCCACCACACGTTGGGTAAAAAAGAACTTCCTAGTATTCGTTTTGAATCTGTCCCCTATCAACTTTTCTGAGTGCCCTCTTGTTCTTTTATTATTTGAAAGTTTGAAGAATCTGTCCCTCTCTACTCTCTCTATGCCCTTCATGATCTTATAAGTCTCTATCATATCCCCTCTAAGTCTCCTCTTCTCCAGGGAAAAGAGACCCAGCTTCTCCAATCTCTCAGCGTATGACAAGTTTTCCATACCTTTTATCAGACGTGTCACTCTCCTCTGAACCCTCTCAACTAACGCCATATCCTTCTTAAGGTATGGCGACCAATATTGGAAGCAGTACTCCAAATGCGGGCGCACCATTGCCCGATACAACAGCAGGATAACTTCTTTCGTTCTGGCTGTAATACCCTTTTTGATTATACCAAGCATTCTAT
This sequence comes from Geotrypetes seraphini, assembly GCF_902459505.1. Lineage (NCBI taxonomy): Eukaryota > Metazoa > Chordata > Amphibia > Gymnophiona > Dermophiidae > Geotrypetes > Geotrypetes seraphini. Next base: position 37,093,573 of record NC_047091.1, on the reverse strand, counting down.
TTGCTCTCTTAGCGGCCGCTGCACACTGTGCCGTCGGCTTCATTGTCATGTCCACCATTACCCCCAAGTCCCTTTCCTGGGTATTCTTATTCAATAACATCCCTCCCATTGTATAGTTGTACCTCAAGTTTTTGCTCCCCACATGTAATACCTTACATTTCTCAATGTTGAACTTCATCTGCCATCTCGTCGCCCATTCTTCTAGTTTATTCAAGTCCCTTTGCAATTCTTCACAGTCCTCTTTAGTCCGAGCTTCATTAAATAGTTTGGTGTCGTCCGCAAATTTTATTATCTCACACTTCGTCCCTGTTTCTAGATCATTTATGAATATATTAAATAGCAGCGGCCCGAGCACCGAGCCCTGTGGGATACCACTTGTGACCCCCCTCCAGTCAGGAGTAGTGGCCCTTCACTCCTACCTTTTGTTTTTTACCCTCCAACCAGTTTCTGATCCATTTATATACGTCTCCTTCCACCCCATGGTTCTTCAGTTTCCGGAGTAGACGTTCATGGGGCACCTTGTCAAAGGCTTTTTGGAAATCTAGATATATGATGTCTATGGGGTCTTCTTTGTCCATCCGTTTGTTAATCCCTTTGAAGAAGTGCAATAAGTTTGTTAGGCACGATCTTCCCTTTCAGAAACCATGCTGGCTGGTTATCAGAAGCTCGTTTTTTTCAAAATGTTCATCAATGTTTTCTTTTATCAGTGCTTCCACCATTTTCCCCGGAACCGAAGTCAGGCTCACCGACCTGTAGTTTCCCAGGTCACCTTTTGATCCCTTTTTAAAGATGGGCGTAAAGTTAGCTATCTTCCAATCCTCCGGGATCACGCCTGTTTTCAGGGATAAGTTGCAAATTTGCTGCAGTAGTTCCGCTATCTCCTCCTTTAATTCCTTCAGAACCCTTGGATGTATGCTGTCCGGACCCGGGGATTTGTCAGTTTTTAGTCTTTCTATCTGCCTGCGGATGTCCTCAAGGCTCACTTCCATGGATGTTAATTTTTCTGCTTGACTTCCGTTGAAGAATTGCTCAGGTTCCGGTATGTTGGACGTGTTTTCATTTGTAAATACAGACGAGAATAACATGTTAAGCCTTTCTGCCACTACCTTCTCCTCCTTCACCACTACCTTCCTGTCTCCTCTTTAGCCGGCTGCTTCCCTTTAACATATCTAAAGAATGGTTTGAAATTTCTTGCTTCCCTGGCTAGCCTCTCTTCATACTCTCTTTTGGCTTTCCGAACTACATGGTGACATTCTTTTTGATACTTCCTATGCTCTTTCCAGTTCCCCTCAGTTTTGTCCTTTTTCCATTTCTTGAATGAATTTTTCTTATTGCCTATCGCTTCCTTAACTATTTTGGTTATCCATGCCGGGTCTTTTGTTCGATTCTTTTTGCACCCCTTCCTGAATCTGAGGATATACATATTTTGCACCTCACTCACCATGTCCTTGAAGAAGGACCAGGCATGATATACCGTTTGCCATTTTTTGCAAGTGTTCTTAAATTTCTTCCTTACCATTTCCCTCATTGCTTCGTAGTTTCCTTTCCTGAAGTTAAAAGTTGTCGTTATGGATCTCTTGCCTTTTGGTACTCCTACCTCAACCTTGAACTTGATCATATTATGATTGCTGTTTCCCAACGGTCCCACTACTTCTACTTCCTTTGCAGGTCCTCTTAACCCATTTAGGATTAGATCCAGAGTGGCATTTCCTCTCGTCGGTTCTCTAACAAGCTGCTCCATGAAGCAATCTTGTGTAGCTTCCAGGAATTCGGTCTCCCAAGCGTATTTCGAGCTTCCAAGACTCCAGTCTATCCCGGGGTAGTTGAAGTCTCCCATAATAACCGTGTTGCCGCTTTTGCATTCTCACTTCATCTCGGCTTCCATTTCCCTATCGATATCTCCGGTTTGCCCGGGTGGACAATAATATAGGCCCATCTTTATTTCAGGCCCTTTCCTTCCCGGTATTTTAACCCATAGCGATTCCAGCTTGTTGGTCGTCTCTGCTGTGTCCATTCTTGCGGATTGTATGCTTTCTATTATGTATAGGGCTATTCCACCTCCTTTTTGACCTGACCTGTCCTGGCGATAGAGCTTGTATCCCGGCAGTGCTGTATCCCATTTGCTTTCCTCATTCCACCATGTTTCAGAGATTCCAATGATGTCGATATCTTCTGCATTGGCCATGGCTTCTAGTTCCCCCATTTTGTTTCTTAGGCTCCTTGCATTAGCATACATGCACTTTAGATCCTGGTATTTTGTTGTCCTCCTTTCCTTTCCCTGTGCTTCGGTCTTTATTTTCTTCTCTTTTGCTGCAAACATTCTAACCTCTTCTTCTGGGTTAGTCGACTCCTGCAATTTGTCCCTTGTTTCCTCCCAGCCTTTTTTCCTCTCAGTATCTTCACGGGATACCGTCTTCCGAATCGTCGATGCTTGGTCAACTGTCAGCTTTCCCCTTCTTCTTAGTTTAAAGCCTGTTCTATTCCTCTCTTGACGTTGTTTGCTAGGAGTCTAGTTCCCGCCGCGCTCAGGTGCAGTCCATCTCTCCTGTAAAGCTTGTTCTTGCCCCAAAACGCCGTCCAATTCCTCACGAAGTGGAATCCTTCATCCTCACACCATCTCCTCATCCACGCATTTATTGATTGTAGTTCCTCCTGCCTTTTCACGTCTGCCCTCGGGTTCCAGTAGGATCTCTGAGAACGCTATCTTCTGGGCCCTCATCCTCAGCTTCCTTCCCAGAATCTTGAACTGTTCTATCAGCGTGCTTCTTCTGTAGTCTCTCCTGCTGACATCATTCGTCCCGATGTGGATCACTACTGCGGTCTCTTCTGTCTCCGCTCCTTCCAGGATCATTCCAATTTTGTCCACGATGTCCTTGGTTCTTGCTCCCGGAAGGCAGGTCACCAGTCGATCCTCTCTTCCTCCTGCTATATGGCTATCCACATGCCTCAGGATCGAGTCTTCCACTAGGATCTCTGACTTTCCCTTCTTCAGTTTTCGCTTTGGTCTCAGGTCAATGTCCTCAATGTGCTTCACTCTTTCTTCTTCTGGGCCTCGACTAGCCAAATTCTCCCCCTCGTGCGGTAGTCCTCTGTGGGTGTCATCTTTGAGGTAATCTGCTTCTTGCTCTCCCTTGCATGTTGGTATCCGTGTAGCTTCTTCTTTCATCTGAAGTTCATTCTCTAACACCCTCGTCCTGTATGGCTCTTCAATGAATCTCTCGAGTTCCCCGACTTCCTCCTCAATGTGTCTCTCACTCATGGAGTCTTCAGCTGTCCTGATTGGGTTCTCCGTGGTGTAAAATCCTTCTAGCTCCTGTATCTTGTCTTCTAGTCGCTTGACCTCCTTCTTCAAGCTTTTCAGCTCCTGACACCGACTGCATACATATGACTGTCTCCCCGAGGGGAGGTAGTCATACATATGACAGTCTGTGCAGAACACTGGAAAGCTCAATTTCTGGCTTCCCTCTGCTTCCATTGTTTTTCCTATTGTAAGATACCAGTTGAGATTACTTGTGACTTGTGGCTGCTTTGTGAACTTTCTCTCTCCCTACCTGCTGCTGGTGTCCCCCCTGACTCTCTCTCTGTGCTGGTGCTCTCTCGCTCACTGCCTGCTGGTGGTGTCTTCTCTGTCTCTCTCTGTGCTGGTGTCTTCTCTGTCTCTCTCTGTGCTGGTGTCTCTCTTTCTCTCTCTGTGCTGGTGTCTCTCTTTCTCTCTCTGTGCTGGTGTCTCTCTTTCTCTCTCTGTGCTGGTGTCTCTCTTTCTCTCTCTGTGCTGGTGTCTCTCTTTCTCTCTCTGTGCTGGTGTCTCTCTTTCTCTCTCTGTGCTGGTGTCTCTCTTTCTCTCTCTGTGCTGGTGTCTCTCTTTCTCTCTCTACCTGCTGGTGTCCTCTCGCTCTCTACCAGCTGCTGGTGTCCTCTCTCTCACTCTCGCCCTCTGCCTGCTTGCTGCCTCCTTGGTATACTTGTGTGAACGGCTTGGCCCTTTGTGTCTGTCTCTTTCTTACCTTCTGTGCTTTCCTTCTGTGCTTGCCACTTGCTGCTTCTTTACCCTTCTGTCCTATTCCGGTGTTCTTTGTAGTAGTGACTTGTCCCTTCCAAAGGCCCTTCGCAAAGGCGCTCTTCCTAAGGCGAGCGCCTTTGCTGCTCGCCTTTGCCGCGCGCCGAATGACTGCATGCCGTTGGCTCCTCCCCCTTTCAAGGGGGAGTCTGACGCTGCCTCTGATGTGGTGGGGGTGGGCGGAGCGTACTCTCGCCGCTTCCCCGAGTCTTGTGCTTCCTCCTGCCTCATTTGCCTGTTCAATCAACTGTTTCTCCGGCTCTCACTAGCTGAATCTGGCTACACAAGCACGCTGCCTCCTTCTCCTGCACTCGGTACCCGATTCAGCGTTCGCTGCGTTGGCTCCTTCCCCTTTCAAGGGGGAGTCCGACGCTGCCTCTGATGTGGTGGGGATGGGCGGAGCGTACTCTCGCCGCTTCCCTGAGTCTTGTGCTTCCTCCTGCCTCCTTTGCCTGTTCAGTCTACTGTTTCTCTGGCTCTCCCTAGCTCAATCCAGCTACACGAGCACGCTGCCTCCTTCTCCTGCACTCGGTATTGAAATAAAGGAAAAGCAACCAGTTCAGAGTCAGTGGTGCAATTTCTCAAGAATACTTTATTGAACAAAAAAATCAATCCAAAACCTTCAATAGGCTCCTTCAGGATTGTATCACCTGGTATCCTGGCAGCATTTAGAACACAAACAATAGTCAGTTCCCAGCTTACTGTCTCCAAAAAAACAAATCTAAACATAAAAAAACTTGAGGAAAGAACTCAGAAAAAGAGAACAAATAAGATCAATGATAGCTCACGATTGGGTTATTAGTCCGAAATATACATCGGACTTTTAGCCTGTGAGCACTTGAGATCGGTTGTAGTTCTCTATGGATATATGAACTTGTACTTTAGCCATAAGTTCAAGTAAGTCTTGTGTGTGTCACAGAATTTTTTGGGTGTATTTGATTCCAAAAAAACAAAACCAACTGGTCCTTAATGTAAAGCTTTCTTCAAACACAAAAACTTTCCAGCCTTCTCTTAAGGTAATACACATTCCACATTTTCTCCCAGCTGCCATAACAGGAAGAGATCAGCTTGTTTCCATACTTTCAATAATGGCCTGCTTTGTTTCCTCTATCTCCATATCATGTGCAAAGTCTTCATCGGCTAACTCAATGTCCTGCCCAAACACGGTTTCACCACTCTCTGTGACTTCTGTATCACCCACCTCTGCCTGGTCTGGTAGCCAGGAGGTAGACTGTGGCTTCTTAATTCATTGGGCTGGCATTCTGTAACTTGCTACTGGCTCTGGCTTGCTGGGTTGGGAGCCGGTGTGTACTCTGAGGTTGGTGCTCCCACTGCTTCTGGAGCTGGCTCCTCTGCTTTGAGAAAGTTACTCCCTTTTCCCTCACTGCAGGATTAATCCTTCCTACAGGTGTGTTGGTGTAGCCTGCTCTCACATAGCTCCTCACCTGGCCTAAACCAATTTGGGACTGATTGGAAATGGCTTGTATTCCAGCCCTACTCTTTCCTGCCCCCTGGCTCTAGGCCTGCTGGGAAATGTAGTCTTTCAACTTGTTTCTTTATACCTGGCTTAGGTAAAGCTAACAATGGAAATAGTCCTCTTCATCAACAAATTAGCATACCAACAGGACTTCTACATATAATTGTCATCAATATATGCAAATCAATATGCTACTAAGCTCTCAGATCCCTGCACTGATTAATCAAAGAGTTTTAAATCAGCTTTAGCAGGAATGTGGTATCTTTCATTGAGCTTTTTGCATGCTGCTTTTTTCAATATTATAAAGTGCTAAATGCTTCGTGCAAAAAAACATATATAAAATGCCTAATGCTTAGTGCAAGAACTAAAATCGCAGTGACTAGCACTTATCTTTTGTTTCAACTTTGTTGCAGGTACATCTGCTGTTTAAATGTAGCTCTTTATGGCCATAAAGAGCTACATTTGGCCATAAAGAGCTATATTTAAACAGCAGATGTACCAGGATGCAAAAAGAGCTGAACAAAAGACCCGGCGTGGATAACTAAAGAAGTGAAGAAAGCGATAGGAGATAAGAAAAATTCATTCCGGAAATGGAAAAAGGACAAAACCGGGGAGAACTGGAAAGAGCACAGGAAGCATCAAAAAGAATGTCACCGCGTGATTAGAAGAGCAAAAAGAGAATATGAAGAGAGGCTAGCCAGGGAAGCACGAAATTTCAATCCGTTCTTCAGATATGTTAAAGGGAAGCAGACGGCAAGGGAGGAGGTGGGACCTCTGGATGATGGAGATAGGAAAGGAGTGGTGAGGGCCTCCTTGTCAGGTCACTCGGGACTGAGCCGGGCGAGACCTCCTTGGTCCTCCTCCTCGATCGGTTCAGGTCTGGTGGCTGGGTGGTCCTCCTCGGCTCGGGACAGGACGGAGTCGGGTTCAGTGGGTCCTTCTTTTGGCTTGGCTGGGTCCAGTAGTTAGTAGTGGGTCCTCCTCAGGTCGGTCTCTGTTGGGTCTATCGGTGGATCACCTCATTAAGTACTGGCTCTAGCCTTGCATGTGACTTCCTTCAGCCAATCAGCAGCAAGGCTCCCTGCCTGCGGATGTGTGCCTACATGTTGAGCTCACTACTCAGCATGGCTTCAGTCTTCTGCAGCGCCGGTCTTCCACAACCAAGGTCTACTATGGGTCTCCCTTTAGAGGTTTCGGCTGCTCAGACGTGTGGTCCTCTTTGGCTGGGAGCTCGAGTCAGGTCCTGACTCCTGGCTGGGCTGGCCTAGGGCTCTTTTTCGGGTCAGGTGAAGGTACTCTTGGCCGGAGCACGTGCTCTTTGGGTCTGACTCTGGTCCTGGGGTTGGTAAGGACTGCTGGGCATGATGGACCCTTGGTCTGACCCGGCAGAGGCAATACTTATGTTCTTATGTTTAATCTATCTGCCACCTTCTTTTCCTTCTTTACCACTCCCTTACTTTCTACCTCATTCAGGGGTCCCACCTCCTCCCTCGCTGGCTGTTTTCCTTTCACATATCGAAAGAACGGTTTAAAATTCCGTGCCTCCTTGGCAAGTCTCTCTTCATACTCTTTTTTTGTTTTTCTGAACACGCGGTGGCATTCTTTTAGATGCTTCCTGTGCTCCTTCCAATTTTCGTCGGTTTTATCCTTTTTCCACTTCCTGAATGATTTTTTCTTGTCTCCTATCACCTTCTTAACTTCATTGGTTATCCATGCTGGGTCATTCACTTGATTCTTTTTGTATCCTTTTCTAAATCTGGGTATATACAGGTTTTGCGCTTCGATTACCGTGTCCTTGTATATTTTTATACTTGGATGTCCTTTATTTGATTATGTTTTATTCACTTGTATATGATATATGATATATGATGGGATGGTTTAGGTTATTTTTTTCTTTAGATTATTTATGGTCTATTTTTATCATCACATCACCCTTCCACTAGAGTTTACTGCCTATGAGTACCATAGTGTCATTAACAAAAGTTGAATAGGATATTATAGTTTTAAATTATATTGAGCAAACTTAATCCATGCCAGTTTCAATAAAATATGTTTTAATAATAAAATCCTAGTTTATTACATAAATAGAAAAATACATATTTGGGGCAATATTCATGTTTTGTGTGTGAGAGCTCGTGTGGACTTACGTTGTTGTAACTGGAGCCTTCTGTGATAACAGAAAACCAAAGGCAGATACTAGTATTATTATAAACTGCTTTGCTGCACTCTTAGTGCTAAGAGTGGTATAGCGCCTAAGTATTTTGCCAGTTAACCCCCTCTTTTACAAAGCCACGCTAGGTGTTTTTAGTGCTGGCCATGACGGTAACAGCTCATGAGTGTCGGAACTGTTACTGTGGCCACCGGTGCTAAAATGCTAGCACAGCTTTGTAAAGGAGGAGGCAGGAGCTACAAAGATATAGAAGATGAAAAAGTGAGGCTAAATGGAAACAACCACAACGGAGCAATCTCACTCAACAGGATTAAGTATAGGATGGCAAATGGGCTCAAAGTCATTTACATCAATACTTGGTTCATTGCATTTGATAAAGGAGGCAATGATATGAGCCAAGTTAAAACATCTACACTGGATTTCTGTATTGATGTAAATGACTTTGAGCCCATTTGCCATCCTTTACTTAATCCTGTTGAGTGAGGATGGCTCCGTTGTGGTTGTGCCTAACTAGGTGCCCTTTATAGAATCAGTCCCTAACTGTATTAATAACTGTACTGATCTACCTGTACTAGAAACTGGATTGAATGTCCGTGTCAAACTGTCCATTGTAACTTCCTGGGTAACTAAACTGACCCAACTTCTTGTAATGTCATCTGACCTTGATCTGAATAGGTAAAGATCGAATAAAAAGCCTGATTAACAACATAATTACTTGCCAAAATTTCAGCATCTGTTCTATATGAACAGGTTTAGAGTTAGAGTTCCTTTCACAACAGGTCACCTATATGAGAAGTCTAAAATGTGCCTGTTTTATAACGGCAACCCATTTTTATTATCCCCTTCTACAGTAGGTGTTCAGTATTGTTTGGCCAATTTCCAGCAAATATCACAACAGTAAACTTTACTGCCTGTTTTCCAATTCCTCCTGGGAATCCAAGTGAATGTAAATGTCTCAATTTCTATACAGAGTTTTATAAATTGTAATCATTAGAAGCAAATATTAATTTATTGGTGTGGATTTCATATCTTCAAGAATAATCTCATTTCATTTGTTTGAACTGCAATGGGTTTGTCCAGTGTAATACCAGAGGCTCAAGGGGCTAAACACTGGTCAGTTTGTAATGATAGGGCTCCTTTTACTAAGCTGTGCTAGCGGTTTTAGAGCGTGCTACAATGCCGCATGCACTAGACCAAGGGTGCCCAATACGTCGATCGCGATCGACAGGTCGCTCACTCAGGCGACCCAGTCGATTGCAGAGCGGGTTCCCTTCTTCCCTTCTCTTTTTTCCCCTCCTGACTGGCCCGCTCCTAAATTCTGCTGCTGCCGCCGCTGCTCAACATTTAAAAAAAAAAAAAACGGCTTGGAGAACTTATGCTCTGGGGGCTAACGTGTGCTTGTACCGGCTTCCCTTCTCTTCCCTCTGAAACCGGAAGTTATGTCGGGGGGGGGGGGCGGGAGAGAAGGGAAGCCGGCACGCACATGCTAGAGCCCCATTCGCGGGCTAAAGCAGGAGACAGGTCAGTGAAGCTTGCGATTTGCTCTTCTTGCTGCCAGGTCCTGCCTACTTTCTGTTTCCTCAAAGGCAGGACCCGGCAGCATTTCTCCCAATAGGTCAATCTTGGGCCGATCAGCCTTCCTCTCCCCGACGTCAATTCTGCCGTCGAAGAGGAAGTTCTGGCCAGCGGAACTTCCTCTCCGACGGCAGAATTGACATCGGGGAGAGGAATGCTGGTGGGCCCTAAGCAGGGAGAGCTTGGCCGGCGGCCTGTTATCCGATGGCAGTGGCAGTGGTTTGGGGGAGGGCAGGGAGACAGAAGGAAAGAAAAGAAACAGAAAAAAAGAAAGGGGGCATGGAGAAAGAAAGAGAGGGCAGGGAGAGAGGAAGAAAACATTGTGTGGGGGGGAATGAGGTCAGGAGGAGAGGAAGCATACAGTCTAAAAGAAGGGAAGAAAGATTGAATGCACAGTCAGAAGAAGAAAGTGCAACCAGAGACTCATGAAATCACCAGACAAGGTAGGAAAAATTATTTTATTTTAAATTTAGTGATCAAAATGTATCTGAATTTATATCTGCTGTCTATATTTTACACTATGGTCCTCTTTTACTAAACCACAATAGAGGTTTTTAGCGCAGGAAGCCTATGAGCGTCGAGAGCAGCGCTGGGCATTCAGCGCAGCTCCCTGCGCTAAAAACTATCGTGGTTTAGTAAAAAGGGAGGGAGGTATTTGTCTGTTTTTGTATGGTTGTTAGTGAGGTGACAGTGCTTTGACCTCTTTGAAAAACCCTGGAATAGGAATGATGATTAACGGCTGTTTCGTACAGTGGATTGTATTAATAGATTTTCATTCTATCTTGTTGTCTAATTGCCACTGTTTTACTGTATTTTGTCTTTTCTGCTTTTTGTATTTCCTAAACTTACAATAAACTAATTGAACTTAAAAAAAAGGAATGGTGATTAACATTTTCTATGCGCACAGTGTGCTTTGTGTTTTTTTAAAATTTTATTGTTGGTAGATCATTTTGACTTGGTCATTTTAAAAGTAGCTCGCAAGCCCAAAAAGTGTGGGCACCCCTGCAATAGACGCTAACGCCTCCATTGAGCTGGCGTTAGTTTTTCCGCATAGTGCGGGGGTTAGCGCTCACTAAAAACACTACCGCAGCTTAGTAAAAGGAGCCCTTAAAGTATTAGCACTGAGGGGATGGTCTATTTCTCTCAAAGGTGATCATAAAGATTGTGTGATCTGTAATCTGATCTGTGAGCAGATCAGAGTATAAATAATTTCAAAGCTTTCATAAAGGTTTTATTGGGTAATGGTTTTGTTTTTTAAAGATATACAAGCAATTTCCAAAAATTAGTACAATTAGAATACAGTGGTACCTTGGTTTACGAGCATAATTCGTTCCAGAAGCATGCTCGTAATTCAAAGTATTTGTATATCAAAGCACAATGTAAACTGAAACAATTCGTTCCACAACCAAGGTTTACTATGGTGGCCCAGGGATGGGTACCTGCCTGTGGGTGCTACAGCCCTTGTAGCATGGTGGCTTCCTTTCCTCGGGGTCCCCGTGCAGCTCTCCTCCCTCTTCGGCCTTTTCCATTCACCAGCGCCTCCCAGCTTCTGATTCAAGCCAGCCGCCATCCTTCTGACGCATGCGCAGGACCTGCGTGCTTGTACGTGGTGCGCGTGTTGTTGGAGCGGCGCCAGCTTAAAGGGGGAGTTCAGAGGTCCTGCGCATGCGTCTGGAGGATGGCCGGCTTGAATCGGAAGCCGGGAGGCGCTGGTGAACGGCGGAGGCATCAGCCGAAGAGGGAGGAGAGCCGCACAGGGACCGAGGAAAGGAAGCCACCACGCTACAAGGGCTGTAGCACCCACAGGCAGGTACCCACCCCACCATAGAGCTCGTGTAGTAAGTTTCAAGTTTCAAGTTTATTAATTCTTTTGATTAATCGCTTAATCATAGTTCTAAGCGATGAACAATTTAAAATACATTCAAAGGGGAACATTACGGAACATTACAAAACAATACAATACAAACAAACTTAAGACAATACAATAAGTTAAAAAATAACTCATCAAATTCGTAATATAAGGTAAAAAAGGTATAATGAAATACAATTTAATATAGGAAAGTAGAACAAAAAAAGGAAAGGTACATAAGGGAACAAAAAATAAAAGCATATTAATAGAATAAAATCGATGACCTGGGTATTAAGAAATTAAATATCAAAGGCATCTTTAAAAAGAAAAGTTTTTAAATTACTTTTGAATTTTCCCAGGTCATAGAAACATAGAAACATAGAAACATAGAAACATAGAAGATGACGGCAGAAAAGGGCCACAGCCCATCAAGTCTGCCCACTCCAACAACCCTACCCCCTTGAATTTACCCCCCTAGAGATCCCACATGTGTATCCCATTTCCTTTTAAAATCCTTCACGCTGCTGGCCTGAATCACCTGAGGTGGAAGTTCATTCCAACGATCGACCACCCTTTCGGTGAAGAAGAACTTCCTGGTGTCGCCATGAAATTTCCCACCCCTGATTTTCAGCGGATGGCCTCTTGTGGCAGAGGGGCCTTTAAAAAAGAAGATATCATCCTCCACCTCAATACGGCCGGTGATATATTTAAACGTCTCTATCATGTCTCCTCTCTCTCTACGTTCTTCAAGTGAATATAGCTGCAATTTATTCAGCCTTTCTTCATACGGGAGGTCTTTGAGTCCCGAGACCATTTTGGTGGCCATTCTTTGAACCGACTCAACTCTCAGCACATCCTTTTGGTAATGTGGCCTCCAGAATTGTACACAATACTCCAGATGAGGCCTCACCATGGATCTGTACAATGGCATTATAACTTCGGGCTTCCGGCTGATAAAACTTCTTCGGATGCATCCCATCATTTGTCTTGCCTTTGATGAAGCCTTCTCCACTTGATTGGCAGTCTTCATGTCTTCGCTAATGATCACCCCCAAATCACGTTCCGCCTTGGTCCTAACTAAGGTTTCACCATTTAGTGTGTAAGTTTTGCATGGATTCCTGCTGCCGAGGTGCATGACCTTACATTTTCTAGCATTGAAGTTTAGCTGCCAAGTCGAGGACCAATGTTCCAATAGAAGTAGGTCCTGCGTCATACTGTCTGGTAAAGTGTTCTCACTTACTATGTTGCATAGTTTGGCGTCATCGGCGAATAATGTGATTTTACCCTGAAGCCCCTGAGTCAGATCTCCCACAAATATGTTGAAGAGGATCGGGCCCAAGACCGAGCCCTGAGGCACTCCACTGATCACCTCCGACGTTTTTGAAGGGGCACCATTTACCACCACTCTCTGAAGTCTACTGTTTAGCCAATCACCGACCCATGTAGTTAACGTCTCTCCCAGTCCCATTGATTTCATCTTGTTCAATAGTCTGCGGTGCGGAACGCTATCAAAAGCTTTACTAAAGTCCAAGTAAACGACGTCCAGGGACTCACCCACATCCAGTTTCCTTGTTATCCAGTCAAAGAAACTAATCAGATTGGATTGGCAGGACCTGCCTCTGGTAAATCCATGTTGGCGGGGATCCCGTAGATTCTTCTCGTCTAGGATTGTATCTAATTTATGCTTAATTAGTGTTTCCATGAGTTTACTCACTATGGATGTGAGACTCACCGGTCTGTAATTCTCAGCCTCTGTCCTGCAGCCCTTTTTGTGGAGTGGGATTACATTGGCTGTTTTCCAGTCCAAGGGGACTTTTCCCGCCTTCAAGGAAAGATTGAAGATCACAGACAATGGCTCTGCCAGGACATCACACAGCTCTCTAAGCACCCTGGGGTGTAGATTGTCCGGTCCCATGGCTTTGTTCACTTTGAGTCTTGATAGTTCGCAGTAGACGCTGCTGGGTGTAAACTCGAAATTCCAGAACGGGTCATCTGAGCTATGCCTTGCTTGCAACTGTGGACCGGACCCTGGCGCCTCGCAGGTAAAGACTGAGCAGAAGTATTCGTTTAGTAGTTCGGCTTTATCGGAATCTGATTCTGCATAAGTCCCGTCTGCTTTCCTAAGGCGTACTATCCCATTTGTGTTTCTTTTCCTATCATTGATGTACCTGAAAAAGGATTTATCCCTTTTCTTAATGTCCTTTGCTAGATTCTCTTCTATCTGAAGCTTGGCCTCTCTGACTGCCGTTTTGACAGCTTTGGACTTGGCCAGATAGTCTTCTTTTGCTGCTCCTCTTCCTGAATGTTTGTAGGAAACAAATGCTTTTTTCTTTTTCTTAACGAGGTCCGAGATTTCTGTAGTGAACCACTGGGGTCTGTTATTCCTCCGTCGTTTGCTTGTTGTTTTTATATAGCGATTTATTGCTTCATGTAGGGTAGATTTCAGGTTTGCCCACATGGCCTCTACATTATTGGTTTCGGCATGGTCTTGCAGTGCCCGATGGACGAAGTCTCCCATGCGTTTGAAGTCAGTGCCACGAAAATTTAGGACCTTTGTTGTTGTGGTCGATCTGGAGAAACCCTTCCGAAGGTTGAACCAAACCATGTTATGGTCGCTGGAGGCTAGCGTATCACCTACCGAAACTTCTGATACGCTGTCTCCGTTGGTGAGTACCAGGTCTAGTAACGCCTGGTCCCTAGTGGGCTCCAATACCAATTGTTTGAGCTGTGCACCCTTTATGGAGGTTAACAACCTTCTACTGCCGCTAGTTTGTGCGGTAAGTGCATTCCAATCTGTATCGGGCATATTAAAATCCCCTAACAGTACTGTGTCCCCACGCAAGGTGATGTTTTCAATGTCCTCGATTAATTCCATATCCTTTTCTACCTGTTGTCTCGGAGGTCTGTAAATCACACCAAGATACAGGCATTTTTCATTTCCTCTAGCCAGGTTCACCCAGAGGGATTCCCCGGTATACTTAACATCTGTGATTATGGTAGTTTTGATGTCTTCTCTAGTGTATAGAGCTACCCCTCCTCCTAACTTGCCCTCCCTGTCTCGACGGAGTAAGTTGTAACCCGGTATAACCATATCCCACCCGTGTGAGTCCGTGAACCAAGTTTCGGATATCGCCACTACGTCTAGGTCGGCGTTCATTATTTCCGTCTCTAAATCTAGAATTTTATTGCCCAAACTGTGTGCATTGACGTACATAGCTCTCCATACCTTATGTTTGCTAAGTCCCTGTATAGAGTTTCCCGCCTGAGTTAGTGTGACCCCCGATGTATTGTTTACAGTGTGTGCACTTACCTCAGACTCAGAGTGGCGACTCACCTCCTCAGGATAGTTACTTACTGCTCCAGAGAATGAACGGATACCCTCCCCCAACTTACCTAGTTTAAAGCCCTTCGAAGTAGGCGGGCTAGTCGACGTCCGAATACGTTCTTACCTCTTCTGGTCAGGTGGAGTCCGTCTGGTCCCTGAAGTCCCTGCAGTGCCTCTCCATGGTCCAGAAATCCAAAGTTCATCTCCCTGCACCATCCATGTAGCCACTCGTTAGTCCTCTGGATACGCTCCTCCCGGGCTCTACCCTTACCTCTTACCGGGAGGATTGATGAGAAGACCACCTGCGCTCCCAACTGCCTCAGCTTCTCACCCAGGGCTCCAAAGTCTTTGGGTATGGTCTCCGGGGTGTTCCTGGCAGTGTCATTCGTCCCAACGTGGATGAGAAGCATGGGGAAGTGGTCCTGTGGTTTGAGAAGTCTATCTAGACAGGTGGTGACATCTCGGATTCTGGCCCCAGGCAGACAGCAAACCTCCCTTGATTGTATATCCGGTCTGCAAATTGGTCCCTCTGTGCCCCTTAACATGGAATCCCCAATGACCACCACCCTGCGTTTCTTTGAGGGGAGCTGTTCAGTCGTCCCTGGGACTGGGGTCATGTGTTGGACGTCTTCCTGTTCCTCAACTGCAATCCCTTCCTGTAGGATCTGGAATCTGTTTCTCAGGGCGATTTGTGGGGTCGATGTAAAACTGCCCTGTTTGAGAGAAAAGGAAGAAGATGAAGAAGAAACTGAGAAAGGGGGGGGTCTCCTGTGCTTGCCTGTGGAGGAGGTTACCAGCTGCCAGGAGTCGGCGTCCCCAGCCATTTCCTGTACCCCAGTCGTTGGTCTCAAGGCTGAGGGTTTGGGTGTCACGAGGATGGAATTGTCCAGTGCCTGCTCGGAGATTTGGGACAGCTCCCTTCGTAAATAAATTGGAAGGGCGTTTCAGGTCTGTGGTCAGTCACTGAAAAAATAAATTGGCGTCTTGTATTTATGATCTTAAGTGAAGGGATAGTTAATAAGTTTTGTTCATTTGATCTTAAAGTTCTCACAGGATTATATGGTATAAAACACTTATATATGAATGCTGGTGTTTTATTGAGAAGGGATTTGAAGGTAAGCAAACAGAGTTTATATGTTATCCTATGGATTACTGGAAGCCAGTGTGCATCTTTTAAAAGGGGGGTAACATGGTCAAACTTTCGAGAATTGGTAATAAGTTTGATGGAAACATTTTGAATTATCTGAAGGCGTTTAATTTCATTTAATGCT
Source organism: Geotrypetes seraphini (assembly GCF_902459505.1). Classification (NCBI taxonomy): domain Eukaryota; kingdom Metazoa; phylum Chordata; class Amphibia; order Gymnophiona; family Dermophiidae; genus Geotrypetes; species Geotrypetes seraphini. Next base: position 37,077,849 of record NC_047091.1, on the reverse strand, counting down.
ATTCCCTTAAAGAGTGCGTTACAGTAATCTATTTTAGAGATCACCAAAGAATGAATTATAATATTTAATGATGTTGGACATAAGAATTTGGAAATTGAACGAATTTTACGTAATCTATAGAATGTTTTGTGAGAGCTCGTCATGCAAAACACTCGCAAACCGAGGTTCCACTGTATATGTACAATAAACATGATTATTTTTGAGGCAATATGAGTCATTTATATGGTTAGCTTTTTTTTTTTTTTTTAAATGGAGGGAGATGCCATCCAGAGCCTAGACACCACATTTTGCTCAGCACAGTCTCTGAAATACATTTTAAATTTTAATTTCCATTTATATTGGTTACAGAGATCGATTTCTGTTTGTTGTGATGGAGAAGAAAACTGGAGTTCAGAAACTTGTAAATTCAAACAGCGACCGTATTTCATATGCAACAAATAAGGGCAAGAGTGAAGTATGGAACTTTTTTAAAGTGGTAATGGTTGATGGCAAAGAAGTGCCTTTTGCACTTTGCTCAAGATGCAAGACAATTCTCTCTTGGAGATCACATGATGGAACCAATGGCTTATGGGCTCACAAGGACTATTGTGCAAACCGGATGCCAGCAACAAAGATTACAGTACTACCAGGTTTTTCTCTGTCAAGTAATACCAATAAAGTACCTGTTAATCTAAAATCTGAGGTAGCTGATGTTTTGGTTGCTATGTGTGCAACAGATGTCAGGCCTTTTTCTTTCGTTGAAGGGGAAGGATTTAGAAACTTGGTAACAAAGCTCGTCTCCATAGGTGCTAAATATGGGAATGTTGACCTGGACCAATTCCTGCCCTGTGGCAGTGGCGTACCAAGGGGGGGGCGTGGGGGGTGGTCCTCCCCGGGTGCCAAACCCTGAGGGGGTGCTCCCGGTCCGGTTCACCCCCCCCTGCATCCGGTTCAGCCCCGACGTCTCGCATCTGGATTCCTCCCCGCACCATTTACCTGAAGCAGCCTGCAGCAAGATCGCGATCCCAGCGATCTTTTGCACTGCTTCGGCTGTTTCCTTCATCACGGTCCCGCCCTCCTCTGACGTCAGAGGAGGGACGAGACCGCGGCAGAGGAAACAGAGTCAAAGCAGCACAAAGATCGCTGGGATCGCGATCTTGCTGCAGGCTGCTTTAGGTAAATGGTGCAAGCAAGCTGGGCGGATGAGCGGTCTTTCGAGGTGGTGGGAGGGCAAGTGGTCCTGCGGAGGGTGGGGGGGGGGCGCAGGCCTTCAGGGTGGGGCAGGTGGGCGGGCAGGCAGGCCGGCCTTGGGGAGGGGAAGGAGACAGGCCTTCAGGGGGACAGGCCTTCAAGGAAGGGACAGGCAGGCAGGCCTTCGGGGGAGGGTGCAGGTCTTCAAGGGGGGGGGACAGGCCCTCGAGGGGGGGTGCAGGCCTTCAAGGGGGGGTGCAGGCCTTCAAGGGGGGGACAGGCCTTTGAGAGGCGGTGCAGGCCTTCAAGGGGGGGTGCAGGCCTTCAAGGGGGGGACAGGCCTTCGAGGGTGGTGCAGGCCTTCGAGAGGGGGGGTGCAGGCCTTCAAGGGGGGGTGCAGGCCTTCGAGAGGGGGTGCAGGCCTTCAAGGGGAGGTGCAGGCCTTCAAGGGGAGGTGCAGGCCTTCAAGGGGGGGACAGGCCTTCAAGGGGGGGACAGGCCTTCGAGAGGGGGTGCAGGCCTTCAAGAGAGGGTGCAGGCCTTCAATGGGGGGGTGCAGGCCTTCAATGGGGGGTGCAGGCCTTCAAGAAAGGGTGCAGGCCTTCAATGGGGGGGTGCAGGCCTTCAAGGGGGGGACAGGCCATCGAGGGGGGATAGGCCTTCGAGAGGGGGTGCAGGACTTCAAGGGGGGGGACAGGCCTTTGAGGGGGGGTGCAGGCCTTCAAGGGGGGGAGAGGCCTTCAGGGGTGGGATGCAGACCTTTAAGGGGGGACAGGCCTTCAGGGGAGGGGGCCCTGGTGCAGAAGTACACGGAGGGAAGGGGGAGGGGTTCAAAGAGACGTGCATATGCCGGACTTTGGGAGGGAAGAAATAATGGGTATGAAAATAGAGGAGAGGGAGAGAGATGATGGACCATGGGTTTTAGGGAGGGTAGGAACAGAAAGGGAGAGAAGTTGGACACAAGGGATGTTGTGGAGGGGGGGAATAGAGATACTGGTTAGGAGGGTAGTTGAGAAAAGAAAGAGAGAGATGGTGGACCCTGGGGTGGTGGGGAAGGAGGGAGAGATGCTGGATGAAAGGGTAGTTAAGAAAAGGTGGATCTGTGGAGAGAGATGAAAAAAAGGAAAGATGCCAGACATCCGAGGGAGGGAAGGGAGACGGGGAGGACAGAGATGGCAGATGGATGGTTAGCATGCAGAAAGAAGGAAGAAGGAGACCCTGGCAAGCAAGTTATCAGAAGACAACCAGAGCCTTGGACCAACAAGATTTGAAAAATAACCAGACAACAAAAGGTAGAAAAACTAATTTTATTTTCTGTTTTGTAATTACAATATGTCAGATTTGAAATGTGTATCCTGCCAGAGCTGGTGTTAGACTGCAAACGTGAGCTAGGATTTAACAGAGAGAGGAAAAGTCCTTTTTGTTTCTTTATTTTATTTACACCACAGCACCAGTGTGGTTAGGAGAAGCCAAAGGGGGGTGAAAAAGCTATAAAATAAACCCACCAGGATGTTTGAAAAAAACACCCAATTGGGCATTAAAATCGAATCGATAAACCAATTCAATAGCCTGAATCGAAATTTTTTTTCCTGAATCTGGCAGCACTAGTTTGTGATACTGTCTTAGACTTTAGGACCTGGGATTGGGGAGAGATGGCATCCTCAGTACTTTATAATGCAAGTGAAACGAGGATTTGGTCAGACTTTTGAAGGGTCTGCAGAAGAAAAATATTGTATAAGCCGGGGACATGAGACAGCAGGAAATGGGAACTTTTCTTCCTTCTATTTTTGTAAATGGAAAGGCTGAGGATGTCAGAGTTCAGTTAAAATATGTGCTTTATAAGAAAATATAATAATGTGTTTTATAAAATTTATAAGCATTGCTGGCCTACCCGGTGAGGTGTTCCTAGTGGTGGAGGCAGCGTGTCAATGTGTTGAGAGGAAGAGGTGGTCTGGGAAATTCTGCTGAGCAAACTCCAGGCCCATTTCCACCCCCCAGTTAGTCCACTCCACTCAACTGGTTCACACAATGAGTGGGTCTTTGGGTGTTGTGCCTGGGTAGTTGTTTTGGGATCTCATCTAGTGGTTTGTCAGTATCTCCTTGTGGTTGAAGGAAGGAAACTTTGTTAACCTTAGCATTGACCTTCAGAATATGTTTGTAACAGCGCTGCTTGTGTGGCATTAGGCTATGTAGTGATCGAAAGAAAAAAACATTTCCTGCATAGCTAAGTCCGTGTGAAGTTACCTTGTGCTGTATTTGACATCTAGCAAGGTCTCTGTTTGGAAGGAAAGATCTAAACTTAAAAATGAAGTGGCCAGAAGTTATGGTAAAAGCAGATAGTGTAGCTGGTTTTAAGAAAGATTTGAACAAATTCCTGGAGGAAAAGTCCATAGTCTGTTATTAAGACAAGGGGGAAGTGTCTGCTTGCCCTGGATCGGAAGCATGGAATGTTGCTATTCTTTGGATTTTGACTAGGTATTAGTGACCTGGATTGGCTACCATGAGAATGGGCTACTGGGCATGATGGACCATTGGTCTGACCCAGTTAGGCTATTCTTATGTTATGTTCTCATCTATAGGGGCCTTTGTTTTCACTTCTTATTTTAATGTATTTTTTTTCTGGGAACTTATCACTGTTTTTTTATAATGGGAACAAAAATGGAAGAGAATTAATGTGTGTGGAATGGGGGGTAACTAATTTCTTCAGCTAAATAATTCAATCCACCTCAACCAGACATAGGAGAACTCACGTATCATTCACACACCCTCCAACCAAAAACGTCAAAAGAAAAAAACTGCTCAACAACCTCCTAGTCATTCGAGCTGCAACACTCAACCCCCAACTCTACAACCTATTGACCTTGACCACAGACCACAAAACCTTCAAAAAAGAAATAAAAACCCTTCTATTCAAAAAACACATAAAACCGAATTAACACAATCAGAACTGTCCCAAGCATCACCTGCAACTACTCCATATGTACTTCTGATGTCATGACAATTCAGACATAATTTATGTTATGTTATGTTTGGAATAATGGTTACTGTCTTAGATTTTAGGACCTGGGATTGGGGAGAGATGGCATCCTCAGTACTTTATAATGCAAGTGAAATGAGGATTTGGTCAGACTTTTGAAGGGTCTGCAGAAGAAAAATATTGTACTGTATAGGCCGGGGACATGAGACAGCAGGAAATGGGAACTTTTCTTGCTTCTATTTTTGTGAATGGCAAGGCTGAGGATGTCAGAGAGTTCAGTTAAAATATGTGCTTTATAAGAAAATATAATAATGTGTTTTATAAAGTTTATAAGCATTGCTGGCCTACCCGGTGAGATGTTCCTAATGGTGGTGGTGGTGGCAGCGTGTCAATGTGTTGAGAGGAAGAGGTGGTCTGGGAAATTCTGCTGAGCAAACTTCGGGCCCATTTCCACCCCTTAATTAGTCCACTCCACTCAACTGGTTCACACACTGAGCGGGTCTTTGGGTGTTGTTCCTGGGTAGTTGTTTTGGGATCTCTTCCAGTGGTTTGTCAGTATCTCCTTCTGGTCCAAGGAAGGAAACTTTGTTAACCTTAGCATTGACCTTCAGAATATGTTTGTAATAGCGCTGCTTGTAATGTAATGTAATATATGAGGTTCAATTAAAAAAAATTTTCACTGCCTGTTTCTATTCTGACCATTTATTCCGTTTCATGGTCATTACAAAAAATATTTTTTTACATGGGGGGGTGTCAAAAAATGATGGGCCCCGGGTGCCACATACCCTAGGTACGCCACTGCCCTGTGGGTCAACTATCTCTCGTCATCTTGATGATGTTGTGGAGAAACAGAAGATCACACTCATTGACAAGTTAGCCTCAGTGCCTCAGTTTGGGGTAACAACTGATCTCTGGACACACAAGCAAAGCAACCACAGCTACATAACTGTGACTGTACAGTATGTTAACAACTGGCTAACTGAATCATGTATCTTGGCTACTCGATTACTGGATGAGCATCATACATCTGAAAATATAAAATGGACCAGGTGAGGGACCTCGAGAGATTCATCGAGGAGGCCTATAGGAAGGTGGAGGAATGGGACCAGCAGCTGCACAGACGGATGTCGGCAGACGAGACCCAGGATCCACAAGGCGACACCGGGGAAGGACCTAGTGGAGGAACCACGCAAGAGGAGGAGACCGCGACTCACCTGGACCCCGAGGGAGAGACACCGCACTACACCAAGGACACGGACCTGAGGCAGAGGAGGTTGCTGAGGAAAGGGAAGTCTGCTATTGTGGTGGGAGACTCGATCTTGAGAGAGGTAGACAGTCACGTAGCTGGAGGAAGGGAGGACCGGCTAGTGACTTGTCTCCCAGGGGCCAAGACACGAGACATCACTGATAGGATCGAGAGGATCCTGGACGGAGCAGAGACAGAGGAGACTGCGGTAATAATCAACGTCGGAACGAATGATGTGAGCCGGAGGAACTTCAGCATGGCCACACTGACTGACCAGTTCAGGGTCCTGGGACGAAAGCTGAAGCGGAGCACACGGAGGATAGCATTCTCGGAGATCCTGCCTGTACCGAGAGCAGATGCAAAGAGGCAGGCAGACCTCCAGGCTGTGAATGCATGGTTGAGGAGATGGTGCCAGGAGGAGGGCTTCCACTTTGTGAAGAACTGGACGTCCTTCTGGGGAAAGAGCTAGCTCTACCAGCGGGACGGCCTGCACCTGAGCACAGCGGGAACTAGACTACTGGCAGCCAATGTGAGGAAGGAGATCGAGAGGGCTTTAAACTGAGGAGAGGGGGAAAGCCGACAGCTGATCTGATGTTGACGCTTCGGACAACAGTATCCAGAACAGATGCTGAATGGGCTAACTGCAGGGAGGAAGCAGAGGGACCGGAGGATCTTATGATCAGACAGCGAGGGAAACATCAGGTAAAGGGAGCTTGCTGGGAGAAGACTAAGGGGCATGGAGACACAGGGGGACTGGGTGGCACGAGGGCGAAAACTGAGGGCAATATAGAGGTACCACAAGGCGAGGGGGATCAAACAGAGGCTCAAGGGATGATAGCCCAGGAGGGGGCCGGTAGGGCTAGAAAACCCAGAGGAAAAGCGGGGAAGTGGGGTAGCGGGAATGTGGGGAAGCTGAAAGCTAAGAGGGTAAAGGCTGAGGGCAAAGCAGAAGCACAGGGAACGGGAGAACTGCCCGAAATCCAAGGGCAGGCGGCCCAGGTAAATGCAGAGGTGGAGGAAAAACGACGGGACCTACGGGACCTGCAAATGCAAGAAGCCTCATGGCCAAGATGGGTGAACTAGAAGTCGTGGCCAAGGGGGAGGACCTAGATATAATTGGAATTGCAGAAACCTGGTGGACAGAGGAAAATCAATGGGATGTGGCGCTGCCGGGGTACAAGCTCTACAGGAGGGACAGGACCCACAAGAAGGGGGGAGGCATAGCACTATATATAAAGGACTCTATCCACTCGGTCGGGATGGATATGGCAACGAAGGCAGAGGGGCTGGAATTGCTAAGGGTAAAATTGCCGGGAAACAAGGGTGCAGGCATAAAACTGGGGCAGTACTATCGCCCACCTGGTACGCCAGAAGGAGTCGAACACGACTTGGAAGCGGAACTGAGACAGGAATGCAGGACTGGAAGTGTAACAGTGATGGGGGACTTCAACTACCCGGGAATAGACTGGAGTACGGGTCACTCCAACTGCACTAGGGAAACAGGATTTGTAGAAGCTGTGAGGGACTGCTTCATGGAGCAACTAGTCAAAGAACCGACGTGAGGGGGTGCTACTCTTGACCTCATCCTAAATGGATTAGGGGGGCCTGCAAGAGGGGTAGAAGTGGGAGGACCACTAGGCAACAGTGATCACAACGCGATCAGATTCACATTAGAAAGGGGGACACCCATAGTAAGGAGGACCGCAACAACTGCGCTCAACTTCAAGAAAGGGAACTATGTTGCTATGAGGGAAATGGTGGGGAGGAAGCTCAGAAACATCTTTAGGATGGAGACTGTGGGAAGCGCCTGGACCCTATTCAGAGACATCCTGCAGGAAGCACAAAGAATGTACGTCCCCAGTTTCAGGAAAGGCTGCAAGAACAAGCGATCAAAGGACCCGGTTTGGATGTCAACTGAAGTAAAGAGGGCAATAAATGACAAAAAAGTATCCTTCCGGAGATGGAAAAAGGACCCAACAGAGGAAAATCACCAGGCGCACAGGAAATGCCAAAAGGAATGCCACCGAGAGGTTAGAAAAGCGAAAGGGGAATACGAAGAGGGGCTGGCCAGGGAGGCGAAAAACTTCAAGGCATTCTTCAGTTACGTAAAGGGGAAGCGATCAGCAAGAGAGGAGGTGGGGCCATTGGACGATGGGGATAGGAAGGGAGTGATTAAGGAGGATAAAGAGGTAGCTGAGAGGTTGAACACGTTCTTCTCGTCGGTTTTCACGAGCGAAGACACATCTAATATACCGGACTCAGAGGAGCTCATGAGTGGGGAACAGGCCGAAAAATTGGAGCACATAGAGGTAAGTAAGGAGGATGTCCTCAAACAGATAGACAGGTTAAAATGCGGTAAATCACCGGGCCCAGACGGGATCCACCCAAGGGTTCTGAAGGAACTAAGACAAGAAATAGCGGGCACAATCCAGCATGTTTGCAACCTATACTTGAAAACTGGTGAGGTACCAGAGGACTGGAAATTGGCGAATGTCACACCTATCTTCAAGAAGGGATCGAGGGGTGACCCCGGGAACTACAGGCCGGTGAGCCTGACTTCAATTATAGGGAAGATGGTGGAAGCTATGATCAAGGACGGCATTTGCGAGCACATCGAGAGGAATGGCCTACTGAGAACAAGCCAGCACGGATTCTGTAAGGGAAGGTCGTGCCTAACGAACCTTCTGTACTTCTTTGAGGGAATAAGCAGTCGGGTGGACAATGGGGAACCCATAGACATCATTTACCTCGATTTTCAAAAGGCTTTCGACAAGGTGCCACATGAAAGGCTGCTTAGGAAGCTGTGGAACCACGGGGTGGGAGGGGATGTGCACAGATGGATCAAGCACTGGTTGTCGGGTAGACTGCAGAGGGTCGGAGTGAAGGGCCAATATTCTGACTGGCGGGGAGTCACAAGCGGTGTGCCACAGGGATCGGTGCTGGGGCCGTTACTCTTCAACATATTTATCAATGACCTGGAAAAGGAGGCAAAGTGCGAGGTTATAAAATTTGCAGACGATACCAAACTGTGCGTCAGAGTTAGGTCCAGGGAGGAGTGTGAGGACCTGCAAAGGGACCTGGACAAGCTGGAAGACTGGGCAATCAAATGGCAAATGCGCTTTAACGTGGAAAAATGCAAGGTCATGCATATAGGGAAAAAGAACCCGTTGTTCAACTACAAATTGGGGGGGGCATTGTTGGGAGACAGCAGACTTGAGAGACTTGGGTGTGCTGGTGGATGCATCACTGAAGCCATCTGCACAGTGCGCAGCAGCCTCGAAAAAAGCCAACAGGATGCTGGGCATCATAAAGAGGGGCATAACAACCAGGAAGCGGGAAGTCATCATGCCATTGTATCGAGCGATGGTGCGTCCACATCTGGAATACTGCGTTCAGTATTGGTCGCCACACCTCAAGAAGGACATGGCGGTACTTGAGAGAGTCCAAAGGAGAGCAACGAAACTGGTAAAAGGGCTGGAACACTGCCCATACGCCGAGAGGTTGGATAGGCTGGGGCTCTTCTCTCTGGAAAAAAGGAGGCTCAGGGGAGATATGATAGAGACCTTCAAGATCATGAGGGGCATAGAGAGGGTGGATAGGGACAGATTCTTCAGACTGAAGGGGACAACAAGTACGAGGGGGCATTCGGAGAAACTGAAGGGAGATAGGTTCAAAACAAATGCAAGGAAGTTTTTTTTCACCCAAAGGGTCATGGACACTTGGAATGCGCTACCGGAGGAAGTGATCAGGCAGAGTACGGTACAGGGATTCAAACAAGGATTGGACGGATTCCTGAGGGATAAAGGGATCGTGGGATACTGAGGGAGGAGCTGGGATGTAACACAAGTATAGAAAGCTAACCAGGTAATAAGTATAGAAACCCAACCAGGTCGTGCATGTGCAAGACCGGAGGGTTAGGACTTCGATGGGAAGATAGGACTTCAATGAGAAACCAAGGTGGCAAGGGAGCCCCTTCTGGTGATTCAGACAGGTCGTGACCTGTTTGGGCCGCCGCGGGAGCGGACTGCCGGGCAGGATGGACCTATGGTCTGACCCTGCGGAGGCACTGCTTATGTTCTTATGACAGTAAAGTCGATTCTGGATGAGTTTAGGGCGCATGAGTTTAGGACGCGATGAGTTTAGGGCACATCTTGTAACTCTAATAGCTTCCTTCATCTCACTTGTCAAACACTCTGGCTGCCGTTTGGTCTTCCTTCCTCCTTTTTTAATACATGGAATATTTATGGTCTGAGCTTCAGGGTTGGTATTTTTTAATAACATCTGCGCCAGATGTAAATTTTTGACCTTTGAGCTGCTCCTATAAGTTGTTTTTTTTTTTTTACCATTCTCCTCATATTATCATGGTCTCGTTTTTTTTAAAGTTAAGTTTTAAGTTATTGGTTTTTCTGTGTGTACTTACTCCAGAGATTATAGTAAATCTGATCATATTATGATCACTATTGTCATGTACTCACTACTATGTTCACCACAGACAATGCCAATAATATGAAAGCTGCCTTTCGAGAATACACATGGATTGGATGTTCATGTCATAATCTGAATCTCATTTTGTCACATGGACTGCAGCAGATTAATTTGCAGGGCACTAGTTTGCCACATGAGGTCGCCAAACTTATTGACACCTCAAAAGAACTGGTGACATTGGCAAAACGCACAAAAATTAACAATCAGCTGCTAACAACACTTAAGCAATGTGTATCAATGCGATGGAACAGTGTGCTGTTGATACTGAAATCAGTATCATCCAATTTTTTTAGATCTTCATGAACTGAGCACAGAGCCAAATTTTAATAGAAATGTTTTGCGTCTGCTGGCTGATATCAATGAAGACTTGTTGGCTGATGTCATTCAGGTTTTGGAACCTGCTGATGTGGCCAAAAATGCCTCTAAACTAACAAGAGTCCCTCATTGCATCTGGTATTACCTACAAAAATAAAGCTGCAAAAACACTTCACTGCAAAGCCTTCTGACAGTTGCATTATCATACAGCTGAAAACCATCTGCTTAACATGTTGGATAAATACTTCCCAGTTCCTCAGTTACACTGTACTGCTGCTTTGCTGGATCCACAGTTTAAAGGTAATTTCAGAGCGTTAGCACCAGCAGAATATGCACGGGCACTGTCCAGCTTGAAAGAGATGGTAGGCTGCCAGGGGAAAGAAGGAAGAAGTGGTAATTCCCATATGTGTCTTGACTGCAACCACTCTGCTTGACTGAGCTATTTGTCCAAGGTTACCCCTTTGATACCTTTTTCTTTTTACCTAATAGGACCCCTGATGAAGATTGTACGAAACACGGACCGTGTTGGGTCCCTTGCCTAGAAAGAGGTTTTTAATTAATGATTTACTTGCTATAAATAAAGTCTGCCTGCATCGTGTACAAGGTCTGCAGTCTTCTGTTTTGTTTGCTTTAGGCTGCCAGCAGCAGACACTCAAAATGACTCATCTGTCTTGCAGCATCATAATCATAAGAAAATAAAACTAGATGAAAGTTTCTTTGAAGACCTATATTCTTCTACTTCTTCAAATATGTCTGAGGTATGTATAGATTTTCTTTACATAGTTCAATATTTTAATTTATGACAATATTACAAGCTAGATACACCTTCTAAACTATGTAATCTGCTTTTCTAAGGTGGATGCATACTTGAAGTCTACTGGTGAAATCACAGAGGATATCTTGTATTATTGGAAGGCCAAATCTACAAAGTGGAGAAAACTTTCTGAAGTGGCCAAACAAGTCTTTGGAGTGCCTGCTGCCAGCACATCATCTGAGTGGTCTTTTTCATCGGCTGGGCATGTTCTGGAGGATAGACGATCACAGCTTGGACCACATACTGTTGATGGACTTCTGTTCCTGCACGGACTTAAGAAATAATTATCCCTGACTTGCTTAAGTGTTACCAACTTTTTTAAAAGGTATACATGTAATTTCCAGATATTATTACAATTAGAATATATGTACAGTCAACATTATTGTTTTTTGAGGCAATATGGGTCAATATTCAAAATCATTTAAAGTTTAACTTACTGCACATTTTTCTTATACAACCATTGTACTTTAAAGTTTAAAGTGTCTTTCCGGTGATGTATGCATCTCTTATTTCTATTCAGTTACTTCAGTGTTCTCCCTAGGGCCTTTTAGCTGGGCGGTCCACCCAGCTAATTTAGACAAGCGCCCGGCTATCATCTGCTGCTGAACATAAAAAAAAAATAAAATAAAACGGCTTGGAGATTTCAGCCCATAGCGAGCTTATGCTCCGGGGCTCTATTGGGGGAAATGCTGCCGGGTCCTGCCTTCGCGGAAACAGAAAGTAGGCATGACCCGGCAGCAAGAAGAGCAAATGCTTCACTAACCTGTCTCCTGCCTTAGCCCGTAGCGAACGCTTGCTTCAGGGCTCTCAACATGTGCGTGCCGGCTTCCCTTCTCTTCCCTCCAAAACCAGAAGTTATGTCCGGGGCGGGGAGGGGGGAAGAGAAGGGAAACCGGCACACACGTCAGAGCCCTAGAGCATGAGTTCGCTACGGGCTAAGGGGGGAAACTTACAATTTGTTGCTCTTGCTGCTGGGTCCTGCCTACTTTCTGTTTCTGCAAAGGCAGGACCCGGCAGCACTTCTCTACATCGCTCCTTAGTTTTTATGAAGTGGTGCAGTGAGGGGCCATCGGCTGTGGTTACCACAGCCAGCACTTTACTGGCGCAGGCAGTAGCAGCAGGAGGATGATGGTGGCCTTATGTAATCAATGAGGCGAGCCCAGCAGTGGCGCTGCAGTGCCTGCGGGAGGCGTGCGAGAGTGTGACAGCCGCCCTGGAGCCGCTGCACTTCAACAAACTGGACTTTGGTGAGACCGGCGTGCTCAATCACTTCTACAACGCAGGTGCACAGGAAGCGCGAGAGTGGGGGTAGAAAGTGGCCAGAGTGACAAGGTATCAGGCCCCGTGGGGTTGTTGGGGGTGTATATGGGGGTTTTATTACTTATAACCAGCTGAATTTCAAAATAAAAGTGTGAACAGAGTGGCTGTACTGCTATAAATAATTTGTTTAAAAAGTGCACTAACGAATTGCCATCTTAATGGAAATTCTTGCAAGCCCCCTTGTTAATACTGCTGTTTTCTTGGTAGTTATTTCAGCTGGGGTTTTGTTTTTTTTTTTTTGGCAGCTCAGAAGAGCCAAACTGAGCAGTCTTTTACCTCTCCTTTACTGTCACTACAGAATTTGCTTTTTCCTCATTGTCATTTTCAGAGCCACTCCCTTTTTCCTGCTCCTCCTTTTCACAGCTGGGCCTTCCTCCCACAAAAGGACAAACGGTGAGTGAGAAGTGTCACCATCACATTGTCCTGTCCAGAAGGCTGAGCCAATCTTCCATGTCTGCTTTCAAAGGCTGTTCAGAAAAATCTAAAGTTGGAAAAACTGAATTGAAGTTTTCCCCATGAATTTGATTGTACTTAATCAGAAAATAATTTTTTTAAAAAATTTGAAAGCCCTTCCTGGGGTCCCTCAAAGTCACTGAGAACCTAAATGGGCCGCCGTGTGAGCAGAGCGCCGGACTTGATGGACCTCGGTCTGATCCGGTGAAGGCATTTCTTATGTTCTTATGTTCTCCATTTTTCTTAAAATTTGCTATTATTTTTTATTAATGAAGCAATTTTCTTGGTATTATAACTATAACTGTTTAGATTGCTGCAGCTGCCAATGCTCCTGGAGGGAGGTTTGTCAGTCATCTCACGGTGGGGTTCGCATGGAAGGGAGAGATAGGAGGGTCAACGGGGTGGGGGGGGAGAAGTGGGCTGCTCTGGTTGCTCCAAGGCCTAGCGTCATTAACTTCTTTGGGCAGTGTTTACAATTTGCTGCTGTTGCCAGCTTCAGGCCTTCCTCTCTGCCGAGTCCTGCCTAATTCCTGTTTCCATGAAGGTAGAATCCAACAGAGAAGGCCCGAAGCCGGCAACAGCAGCAAATTGTGAATGCTGCTGCTGCTGCCCGAAGAAGTTCATGACCGGGGATGGGGTGACAGAAGGAGGAAAGGGAACAGAGGGTGGAGAGAATTGCTGCACGCAACTGGAGGGAGAAAGAAAGGGAGAAGGAAAATGGGGGAGGGTGGGAAAGGAAGGAATGAAAGGAGATGCCAGGGCATGGAGGGGGAGGGGGAGATGGAAGAAAAGGAGAGAGATGCCAGGGAATCAGGGAAGGGAAGGAGACAGAGATGCCAGCCCGTGGGGTGGGAAGGAAAGAAAGGAGAAGAGAGAGATGTCAGAGGAGGTGGTGACAGAGAGAGAAAAAGAGCTGGCAGAGCTGAAATCAATCATGTACAAAGGAGAGACGGGGCACAGGATAGACAATTTATGGAAGGAGCATAGAAAGAGGGAAGATACCATATGGAACAGGGAGAGGGCAGACAGTGAATGGAAAGGGCTGATGCTGCATGGAAGACAGAGTGAGGACAGATGCTGGCTAGAAAGAAGAGAGTGAAGACAAGATGATTAAAGCAGAAACGACAAAAGATAGAAAAAAGATTTTTTGTTGCTTTAGAATAAAATAATATTATAGTTGTATTGATAAAACTTTTAGAAACAGAAAATAAGGTAATCTTGTTACTGGACTTATTTTAATACAATTTTTACTAACTTTTAGAGACCAAAACCCCCTTTCTCAGATCAGGACAATATAATGTAACAGCAGTATACTATATTGACCTGAAGAAGGAGACTGTGGCCTCTGAAAGTTAATTGAAAAATTGATTAGCCCAATAAAATGGTATATTCTTATCTTCAATTTATGTTTTATTTTTATTTGTTAATTTGTAAAGTGGTGATTGTTATGTATCAGTTTTTTCAAATTTACATTTACTGTCTTTATATTTTGCACAGCATTAGGGGACAAGTGTCACTGTTTCTGTGGTGGCAGATTCTGGTTTCTTGGTGGTTCAGTTTAATTTTTGTCTACATATTTTTATTTTTAGTTTGTGATTATTCCATATTGGGCAAGGGTGTATCTGTGTTCTATGTGTATGAAAAGGACATGGTTTTCTGTTAGCATCAACTGTACAGGATCAATTTATTGTGCAGGATCTGGTTTGTTTAGTTTTACAGTGTGTGTGTTGGTGTTCTAGTGCTCACTGCAGTGTTTAAGATGCTGCCTTGTCCTAGGTGTACCCTTGTTGTGTGACTCATGGATTATTACTAAAAAATAACTTTTTATATAGAGGAGAGGGTTGTTAAATATGATTAGCACTGGCTGTCATATATACTAGGTACGCCACTGGATATAATGATCCTATTCTAACCACCAAATTTCCCCGTCCCGCTCCACCCGGCGACTTTTTCATGCCGCCCGGCTGAAAAAAATTTCTGGGGAGAACACTGTACTTGTTTATATACTATTTTATTGTTGGTTTAAAAATAAAACTTTCTGAAGTAATTTGTGCTTTTTATGGGGGCAGGTAACTTTTATGCGGGGAAGGGTGGTAATCGTCACGGGGACGGGTGGGGATGGGAGAGATTTTTGTCCCTGGCAACTCTCTACTCTACAGTTGCATGTTGTTGCACTTGCATGCTGCTTTCCTGGACTATGCAAAGATTCTACATTTGAGTGTGTAGGAAGTATTACATTTAACAATAAAAATCGTAAACATTTCTCTGACCTTGTGGTTATTTGAGATAGCTAACTCTAAACGTTACCCTCTTAGATCTCTCTCTCTCCCTCACCCTCTTAGATCGCTCTCTCTCCCCCTCACCCTCTTAGATCTCTCTTTCTCTCATCCCCTTACCCTCTTAGATCTCTCTCTCACTCACACCCTTACCCTCTTAGATCTCTTTCACTCCCCTCATCCTCTTAGATCTCTCTCTCTCACCCCCCTCACCCTCTTAGATCTCTCTCACTCACACCCTTACCCTCTTAGATCTCTTTCACTCCCCTCATCCTCTTAGATCTCTCTCTCTCTCTCAACCCCTCACCCTCTCTCCACCTCACCCTTAGCTATCTCTCCTTCACCCTCTTAGATCTCAATCTCTCTCCATCACCCTCTTAGATCACACTTTCTCTCTCCATCACTCTCTTAGATCGCTCTCGCAATCTCCCCCCTCACCCATCTCTCTATCCATCACCCTTAGATCGCTCTCTCTCACACCCTAACCCTTTTAGATCTCTCTCTTTCACTCCCCTCACCCTCTAAGATATCTCTCACCCCCCCTCACCCTCTTAGATCTCTCTCTCATCCCATCACCCTCTTAGATCTTGCTCTCAACTCCTCACCCTCTCTCCTCCTCACCCTCTTAGCTCTCTCTCACCCTCACCCTCTTAGATCTCTCTCTGTTCATCACCCTCTTAGATCACTCCTTCTTTCTCTCTATATCACTCTCTTAGATCACCCCCTCTCTCTCTCCCCCCTCACCCTCTTATATCTCTCTCCATCACCCTCAGATCTCTCTCTCTCTCTCTCCCCCTCACCCTTTTAGATCTCTCTCTCTCTCTCTCTCTCCCTCACCCTCTTAGATCTCTCTCTCTCCCCCATCACCCACTTAGATTGCTCCCTCTCTGACCCAGTGGAGGCAACTTCTTAAGTTCTTATAGCTCCCTCTCTCTCTCTCCACCTTACCCTCTTAGATCTCTCTCTCTCTCTCTCCCTCACCCTCTTAGATCTCTCTCACCCCCACCCTCACCCTCTTAGATCTCTCTCTCATCCCATCACCCTCTTAGATCTTGCTCTCAACTCCTCACCCTCTCTCCTCCTCACCCTCTTAGATCTCTCTCTGTTCATCACCCTCTTAGATCACTCCTTCTTTCTCTCTATATCACTCTCTTAGATCACCCCCTCTCTCTCTCCCCCCTCACCCCTCTTATATCTCTCCCCCTCACCCTTTTAGATCTCTCTCTCTCTCTCTCCCCCTCACCCTCTTAGATCTCTCTCCCCCTCACCCTTTTAGATCTCTCTCTCTCTCTCCCTCACACTCTTAGATCTCTCTCTCTCCCCCATCACCCACTTAGATTGCTCCCTCTCTATCACCCTCTTAGATCACTCCCTCTCTCTCTCTCCATCACCCTTTTAGATCTCTCTCTCTCTCCCCCTCACCCTCTTATATCTCTCTATCTCTCTCCATCACCCTCTTAGATCTCTCTCTCCCCCATCACCCACTTAGATTGCTCCCTCTCTATCACCCTCTTAGATCTCTCATCACCCTCTTAGATCTCTCCCTCTCTCTCACCCGTCACCTTCTTAGATCTTGATCTCTCTCTCAACCCCTCACCCTCTTAAATCTGTCTCACCCCATCCTCTTAGATCTCTCTCCCCCCTCACCCTCATAGATCTCTCTTCATCACCCTCTTAGATCTCTCTCCCACCCTCTTAGATTGCTCCCTTTCTCTCTCTGTCGATCACCCTCTTAGATCTCTCTCCCCCTCACCCTCTTAGATCTCTCTTTCTCTCATCCCCTTACCCTCTTAGATCTCTCTCTCACTCACACCCTTACCCTCTTAGATCTCTTTCACTCCCCTCATCCTCTTAGATCTCTCTCTCTCACCCCCCTCACCCTCTTAGATCTCTCTCACCCCATCACCTTCTTAGATCTCTCTCTCTCTCAACCCCTCACCCTCTCTCCTCCTCACCCTTAGCTATCTCTCCTTCACCCTCTTAGATCTCAATCTCTCTCCATCACCCTCTTAGATCACACTTTCTCCCTCCATCACTCTCTTAGATCGCTCTCGCGATCTCCCCCCTCACCCATCTCTCTATCCATCACCCTTAGATCGCTCTCTCTCACACTCTAACCCTTTTAGATCTCTCTCTTTCACTCCCCTCACCCTCTAAGATCTCTCTCACCCCCCTCACCCTCTTAGATCTCTCTCTCATCCCATCACCCTCTTAGATCTTGCTCTCAACTCCTCACCCTCTCTCCTCCTCACCCTCTTAGCTCTCTCTCACCCTCACAGATCTCTCTCTGTTCATCACCCTCTTAGATCACTCCTTCTTTCTCTCTATATCACTCTCTTAGATCACCCCCTCTCTCTCTCCCCCCTCACCCTCTTATATCTCTCTCCATCACCCTCAGATCTCTCTCTCTCTCTCTCCCCCTCACCCTCTTAGATCTCTCTCTCCCCCTCACCCTTTTAGATCTCTCTCTCTCTCTCTCCCTCACCTTCTTAGATCTCTCCCCCATCACCCACTTAGATTGCTCCCTCTCTGACCCAGTGGAGGCAACTTCTTAAGTTCTTATGTTCTTATAGCTCCCTCTCTCTCTCTCCACCTTACCCTCTTAGATCTCTCTCTCTCTCTCCCTCACCCTCTTAGATCTCTCTCACCCCCACCCTCACCCTCTTAGATCTCTCTCTCATCCCATCACCCTCTTAGATCTTGCTCTCAACTCTTCACCCTCTCTCCTCCTCACCCTCTTAGTTCTCTCTCACCCTCACCCTCTTAGATCTCTCTCTGTTCATCACCCTCTTAGATCACTCCTTCTTTCTCTCTATATCACTCTCTTAGATCACCCCCTCTCTCTCTCCCCCCTCACCCTCTTATATCTCTCTCCATCACCCTCAGATCTCTCTCTCTCTCTCTCCCCCTCACCCTCTTAAATCTCTCTCCCCCTCACCCTTTTAGATCTCTCTCTCTCTCCCTCACACTCTTAGATCTCTCTCTCTCCCCCATCACCCACTTAGATTGCTCCCTCTCTATCACCCTCTTAGATCACTCCCTCTCTCTCTCTCCATCACCCTTTTAGATCTCTCTCTCTCTCTCCCCCTCACCCTCTTATATCTCTATCTCTCTCCATCACCCTCTTAGATCTCTCTCTCTCCCCATCACCCACTTAGATTGCTCCCTCTCTATCACCCTCTTAGATCTCTCATCATCCTCTTAGATCTCTCCCTCTCTCACCCGTCACCTTCTTAGATCTTGATCTCTCTCTCAACCCCTCACCCTCTTAAATCTGTCTCACCCCATCCTCTTAGATCTCTCTCCCCCTCACCCTCTTAGATCTCTCTTCATCACCCTCTTAGATCTCTCTATCCCTCACCCTCTTAGATCTCACTCTCTCCCCTCACCCTCTTAGATCTCTTTCTCTCCCTCACCGATCTCTCTCTCCATCACCCTCTTAGATCGCTTTCTCCCTCACTCTCTTAGATATCTCTCACCCTCTTAGATTGCCCTCTCTCTCCCTCTTAGATCTCTTCTCTCCCCCTCACCCTCTTAGATCGCTCCATCTCTCTCCCTCCATCACCCTCTTAGATCTGTCTCTCTCCCTCACCCTCTTAGATCTCTCTCCCTCCCTCACCCTCTTAGATCTCAATCTCTCCCTCCATCACCCTCTTAGATCTCTCTCTCTCCCCATCACCTTCTTAGATTGCTCCCTCTCTCACCCCTCACCCTCTTAAATCTCTTTCTCCCCCCCAACCTCTTAGATCTATCTCTCTCCCTCACCGATCTCTCTCTCCATCACCCTCTTAGATCGCTCTCTCCCTCACTCTCTTAGATCTCTCACCCTCTTAGATTGCCCTCTCTCTCTCCCTCTTAGATCTCTCTCTCCCCATCACCCTCTTAGATCGCCCAATCTCTCTCTCCCCCCTCACCCTCTTATATCTCTCTCCATCACCCTCAGATCTCTCTCTCTCTCTCTCTCTCCCCCTCACCCTCTTAAATCTCTCTCCCCCTCACCCTTTTAGATCTCTCTCTCTCTCCATCACCCTTTTAGATCTCTCTCTCTCTCTCCCCCTCACCCTCTTATATCTCTCTATCTCTCTCCATCACCCTCTTAGATCTCTCTCTCTCCCCCATCACCCACTTAGATTGCTCCCTCTCTATCACCCTCTTAGATCTCTCATCATCCTCTTAGATCTCTCCCTCTCTCACCCGTCACCTTCTTAGATCTTGATCTCTCTCTCAACCCCTCACCCTCTTAAATCTGTCTCACCCCATCCTCTTAGATCTCTCTCCCCCTCACCCTCTTAGATCTCTCTTCATCACCCTCTTAGATCTCTCTATCCCTCACCCTCTTAGATCTCACTCTCTCCCCATCACTCTCTTAGATTGCTACCTCTCTCTCTCTCCCCTCACCCTCTTAGATCTCTTTCTCTCCCTCACCGATCTCTCTCTCCATCACCCTCTTAGATCGCTTTCTCCCTCACTCTCTTAGATATCTCTCACCCTCTTAGATTGCCCTCTCTCTCCCTCTTAGATCTCTTCTCTCCCCCTCACCCTCTTAGATCGCTCCATCTCTCTCCCTCCATCACCCTCTTAGATCTGTCTCTCTCCCTCACCCTCTTAGATCTCTCTCCCTCCCTCACCCTCTTAGATCTCAATCTCTCCCTCCATCACCCTCTTAGATCTCTCTCTCTCCCCATCACCTTCTTAGATTGCTCCCTCTCTCACCCCTCACCCTCTTAGATCTCGATCTTTCTCTCAACCCCTCACCCTCTTAAATCTCTTTCTCCCCCCCAACCTCTTAGATCTATCTCTCTCCCTCACCGATCTCTCTCTCCATCACCCTCTTAGATCGCTCTCTCCCTCACTCTCTTAGATCTCTCACCCTCTTAGATTGCCCTCTCTCTCTCCCTCTTAGATCTCTCTCTCCCCATCATCCTCTTAGATCGCCCCATCTCTCTCCCTCCATCACCCTCTTAGATCTCTCTCTCCATCACTCTCTTAGATCGCTCCCTCTCCCCATCCCCTCTTAGATTGCTCCCTATCTCTCTCTCTCTCCATCACTCTTTTAGATAGCCAGAACACGCTACAGGGGTTCAAGGAGGGTCTAGATAGGTTCCTAAAAGAAAAGGGGATTGAGGGTTACAGATAGAAGTATAGGTAGGTTAAAGGAATAGTCAGAAACCACTTCACAGGTCATGGACCTGATGGGTCGCCGCGGGAGCGGACCACTGGGCACGATGGACCTCTGGTCTGACCCAGTGGAGGCAACTTCTTATGTTCTTATAGCTCCCTCTCTCTCTCTCTCCACCTTACCCTCTTAGATCTCTCTCTCTCCCTCACCCTCTTAGATCTCTCTCTCTCCCCACTCACCCTCTTAGATCTCTTTCTCTCTCACCCTCACCGATCTCTCTCTTCATCACCCTCTTAGATCGCTCTCTCCCTCACTCTCTTAGATCTCTCTCACCCTCTTCGATTGCCCTCTCTCTCCTTCTCACCCTCTTAGATCTCTCTCCCCCTCACCCTCTTAGATCTCTCTCACCCTCTTAGATCTCTCTCTCTCACCCTCTTAGATCACTTGCTCTCTCTTTCCCTCACCCTCTTAGATCACCCCTCATCCTCTTAAATCTCGATCTCTCTCACCCTCTCACCCTCTTAAATCTCTGTATCACCCCACCTCCCCTTCTTAAATCTCTCTCCCCCTCCCTCTTAGATTTCTCTCTTTCTCACCCCTCACCCTCTTAGATCTTGATCTTTCTCTCAACCCCTCACCTTCTTAGATCTCGATCTCTCTCTCAACCCCTCAGCCTCTTAGATCTTGATCTCTCTCACCCCCTCACCCTCTTAAATCTCTCTGTCTCACACCACCCTCTTAGATCTCTATCTACTCTAGATCTCTCACCATCATCCTCTTAGATCGCTCCCTCTTTCTCCATCACCCTCTTAGATTTCTCTCTCCATCACTCTCTTAGATCGCTCCCTATCTCACCCTCACCGATCTCTCTCTCCATCAACCTCTTAGATCACGATCTCTCTCCATCACCCTCTTAGATCGCTCTCTCTCCCTCACTCTTAGATCTCTCTCACCCTCTTAGATTGCCCTCTCTCTCCTTCTTACCCTCTTTGATCTCTCACCCCCTCACTCTCTTAAATCTCGATCTCTCACCCTCTTAAATCTCTCTCTCACCCCACCCTCTTAGATCTCTCTCTCCCCCTCCCCTTTTTAGATCTCTCTCCCTCACCCTCTTAGATTTCTCTCTCTCTTTCTCACCCCTCACCCTCTTAGATCTCAATCTTTCTCTCAACCCCTCACCCTCTTAGATCTCGATCTCTCTCACCCCCTCACCCTCTTAAATCTCTCTGTCTCACCCCACCCTCTTAGATCTCTATCTACCCCTCCCCTTTTTAGATCTCTCTCCCTCACCCTCTTAGATTTCTCTCTCTCTTTCTCACCCCTCACCCTCTTAGATCTTGATCTCTCACCCTCATCCTCTTAAATCTCTCTCTCACCCCACCCTCTTAGATCTCTCTCTCCCCCTCTCCTTTTTAGATCTCTCTCCCTCACCCTCTTAGATTTCTCTCTCTCTTTATCACCCCTCACCCTCTTAGATCTCGATCTTTCTCTCAACCCATCACCCTCTTAGATCTCGATATCTCTCACCCCCTCACCCTCTTAAATCTCTCTGTCTCACCCCACCCTCTTAGATCTCTATCTACCCCTCATCCTCTTAGATCTCTCACCATCATCCTCTTAGATCTCTCCCTCTCTCTCCATCACCCTCTTAGATTTCTCTCTCCATCACTCTCTTAGATCGCTCCCTCTCTCACCCTCACCGATCTCTCTCTCCATCACCCTCTTAGATCACTCTCTCTCTCTCACTGATCTCTCTCCATCACCCTCTTAGATCTCTCTCACCCTCTTAGATTGCCCTCTCTCTCCTTCTTACCCTCTTTGATCTCTCACCCCCTCACCCTCTTAAATCTCGATCTCTCACCCTCACCCTCTTAAATCTCTCTGTCTCACCCCACACTCTTAGATCTCTCTCTCCCCCTCCCCTTTTTAGATCTCTCTCCCTCACCCTCTTAGATCTCAATCTTTCTCTCAACCCCTCACCCTCTTAGATCTCGATCTCTCTCTCAACCCCTCAGCCTCTTAGATCTCGATCTCTCTCACCCCCTCACTCTCTTAAATCTGTCTCACCCCATCCTCTTAGATCTCTCTCTCCCCCTCATCCTCTTAGATCTCTCTCCATCATCCTCTTAGATCGCTCCCTCTCTCACCCTCACCCTCTTAGATCTCTCTCTCCCTCACCCTCTTAGATCTCTCTCTCCCCCTCACCCTCTTAGATCTCTCTCTCACCCTCTTAGATCACTTGCTCTCTCTCTCTCTCTTTCTCTCACCCTCTTAGATCACCCCCCCCTCTCTCTCTCACCCCTCACCCTCTTAGATCACTCTTACCCTTTTAGATCTCTTAGAAAACTGAGAGGGAGGGAGGGGCAGGGGGAGAGAGTGGTGGAGGGAGAGAGATCTAAGAGGGTGAGGGAGAGAGGAAGAGAGAGATCTCACCCTCTTAGTTCTCTTTCTCTCTCTCTTTGTTAGTAGCCATCCAGTTTTTCAAAAGCTGCCTAGTGTGAGATAGGAACAGTATTCACGTAACATCATTGAGTAATAAGCACCACTATTTGAGTAATGAATCTTTTAGTTATTTTTATACCACTTCTATCAGAATGGATCTTTACATTCAGATACTTTATCATATTGACCTTTGTCTTGGTGGCCTCAAACTCTTATCTTGTGTACCTGAGCCTATTAAGTTATTTGGCCATGGCTCTCAAGGAGCAGGCTGCAAAGGATAGAGGCGGGGGAACATGGATGCTAGACCTATAAGAAGGGTGGGAAACAGGATAGCTGTGCTATGTTTTGGAAGGGAGAGCCCATGGCCTGGCATATCTCTCACTTCTAAGCTCACCAGTTCAACATCACCTTTGTTCAAATGTTCATCCATTTTAGTTATAGGGAGCTATCAGCTGTGGCAGTGTCTAATAAAGACAGTCTGTGACCACCCTCCCTCCTTTCATTATGTCATGATTTGCCCCCAATGTCACAACTTACATTTTCCATCTAAGCAGATGACAGCAAAAAGAGAGAACAGAGGGGCCCACAGCTACCAGTTACTGTATTTTTCACTCCATAAGACGCACTTTTTCCACCCCCAAAAAGGGGGTAGAAAAGTGAGTGCATTTTATGGAGTGAATACACCTCCCCCCCTAGTACCTTTTTAAAAGTTGTGGCGCTCTCCAGTTGGACGGCTGTTTTTGGTAGCAGACCAGAGTGGCACGATGCAGGAGTGCGACCTTTGTGCTTCCTGCCTGGTCCCACGCTGCTCAGTGATTGGCTGAGGTTGAGGGGTGGTAGATTCAGGGGCAATGTTAGGAAATTCTACTTTACGGAGAGGATAGTGGATGCCAGGAATGTGCTCCCGAGAGAGGTGGTGGAGAGTAAAACTGTGACTGAGTTCAAAGAAGCGTGGGATGAACACAGAAGATTTAGCATCAGAAAATAATATTAAATATTGAACTAGGCCAGTTACTGGGCAGACTTGCACGGTCTGTGTCTGTGTATGGCCGTTTGGTGAAGGATGGGCAGGGGAGGGCTTCAATGGCTGGGAGGGTGTAGATGGGCTGGAGTAAGTCTTAACAGAGATTTCGGCAGTTGGAACCCAAGCACAGTACCGGGTAAAGCTTTGGATTCTTGCCCAGAAATAGCTAAGAAAAATTTTTTTAAAAAAAATTTTTTTAATTGAATCAGGTTGGGCAGACTGGATGGACCATTCGGGTCTTTATCTGCCGTCATCTACTATGTTACTATGTCAATTCTCATCAGACAGAAATTTTCAGAAGGACATTTTGGATGAACATGGCTACTGGGTAGGTAATATGTGTAGTCAAATAATTGTGTGACTATTATTTTTTTAACATATAGGATACTTTTAACCTCATACTGTCTTTCTTATTACAGGGGATGGTGGACACCACACTCTGATGCAGAGAAAAGTTATAACGAAACCCACATCTCGACACGGTGTACTATTGAGCGTACTTTTAGGGTACTGAAGAGCCGCTTCTGTGCACTGCATCTCTCTAGTGAATCTCTTAATTATAGTTCCCGGAGGGTGGCAGACATCGTGTATGTGTTCTGTGCTGCTTAACCTTGCACTGAACCATCAAGTTCAACTACCACAGTCTGAGGACATGAACATTGATTTTGACATCCGATCCACCGCCTTCTACATCAGATGTTGCAAGGGGTATAAGTGTCAGGCACCAGCTCATCAAGGAATACTTCTCTGTTGACCAGCTATGAGGTATTTTATTTTTCAACTTCGTATACTAAACCCCACCAGATCTTTATATTAATAATTTCCCTTCTATTTTCTGTGCAGCATATGCAGCAAAATGATTGTGGCAGTCAAGATTTAGGATATCATCCAGAACTCAGCTTTTACAGATCTCATACCCTACATCCACAACAACATGGAGATGGTCACCAGTATAGTCCCAAATCCTGCTTCTTCCACATCACATTTCCATACATCTGCAGGGTGTTGTTTTACAGACAGCCTTTGGACTATCATCGTTATACTTTTACTTATGTTTAATTCTTGAATAAAAGTTGGTGCATTTCATTTTTAATTTTGTGTGCACAACCAATCAGATCCTTGAGTGTTCTCAAGGGTCCATTTTTCTCCATATTCAACTTCCTTATTTGATAGACCATTCAAGATGAAGTTGAATCTGGAAAGAAATGGATCTGTTTGTACACCTCACACTTATCTCATTTTCCTTGTTTTAAATTCATATACTGAACACCACAAAATCTCTATATTAATAATTTCCCTTCTATTTTCTGTGTAGCATTTGCAAATAAAATTGGGTGCATTTCCTTTCTAATTTTGTGTGCACAACCGACAAGATACTCGAGTGTGCTCAAGGGTCCTTTTTTCTATAGATTCAACTTCTTAATTTGTTTGACCATTCAAGAGGAAGTTGAATCTGGCAAGAAATGCTTGTGTGTCTTCATGGCCATTTTTGTTTGTTTGTTTGTTTGCCTGCTCTCCCATTGTCATGAATTCCTTGGTTTTTGTTAAGGAAGTGAAGAACGAAAGAGCGGAGTATTATAATACGCATCCTACCGTTCATTCATGCTGACTTATCCCTGTTTTTACATATCTGTTGCTCTTTATGATTTGGGTTATCCTTTTAGCTCCTGATCCAACAGCCTTACTTGGGTCACCATTCCTATTGTTACATCACTTAATGTAAAATTGCTTTATGTCTCCAATAAAACAAAGTGCACTTATTTTCAATAATTGTTTGTGTAACCAATGATATTACTGTCTGTGAATCTTATATTACATTTCATGTTCCACACCATCTCAGTGCCAAATGTGTTCCTGCTTACTGACAATTTTACCTAAGGGGACAGTATATTCATAATCAATTAATAACCGTGACATCACACAAGTTACATACTGAAAACTTCATTCTATCACACCTAATACATAAATCTAAAAATGTATTTCTTTATTAATAATAACGTGGCACAACATTTAAGTGGTGACACCGATTAATTGATATGTCAATAAACACAGATATATGAATGGTGACATTATTGCAATCTGTGGCATTATTTACCAAGCACAACACCCAAAAGGTGCCTTTAGTCTTGCTTTGATAAATGGTCACTTGTTTGCGGTTCTGTACAGCAACCAATGTGATTGCTAGAGTTGCCATTTTGCAAATCTTTAGCTCCAACGAAAAGAATTATAACCACTACACTTAACAATGAATCAGTGCGTGGTAGCAAAGAATCACTGAAGGCGCCCTTGTCCCACTTGAATATTCCCCTCTGCACAGCAACACAAGTTTTCCACTACCAATAGCAACGGGCTCCATAGCAGCATTAAAGGGCAACCTTATTGAAACAATAAAATATAAAAAAATGCGGGTAAATCTGGGGATAGCACGGGACGCGTTAGATCTCCCTTCCTTGATTGCAAGAATCCCGGGAGTTTCCGTTAATGCAGATCTACGGGAGTGTCAGTTT
This sequence comes from Geotrypetes seraphini, assembly GCF_902459505.1. Lineage (NCBI taxonomy): Eukaryota > Metazoa > Chordata > Amphibia > Gymnophiona > Dermophiidae > Geotrypetes > Geotrypetes seraphini. The sequence continues at coordinate 37,051,701 of NC_047091.1, read as the reverse complement.
AGGGTTCTTCATCGGGGCTATTTTACGAAAAGTCAGTTATATTATTCAGGTTACACGGACTCTCCTTTATGCCCTAAGTGTCTCCAGCAACCCCATTCGTTTATCCATGCCTTCTGGTCTTGTGTGAAAATCAAACGTTTTTGGCGGCAGGTTGTCACTTATGTGGAGGGCGTCTTCGGCAATGCATTACCTTTTTCTGCCGCTGGTCTCTTGCTGGATAAGTATGAGGCCTTCCGCTTGTCTGATTCGGGTCAGTGGTAGTTTATGAGACGGGTGGGGGTCTTGGGGAAGAAAGTAATTCTATCTGTTTGGATTGGGGAACCTTCTCCATCCTTTTGGGACTGGAGGAATCGTTTGCATGCTCTGCTGCTGCTGGAGTGTAAAGATGCGTCTTATAGCTTACGACGAAGGCGACTCTTTCTTCGGATCTGGGATTCTTACCTTTTTTCATTATCACCACGGGCTTGAAGTGACATTCTAAATTCCTTGTGACTTTTTCTGAGACCTGGGCTTGTTTTCCATTCTTGAGGGGCGCCAGGTATACTTCTCTTTCTCTTTCTTTCTTCTTCTTCTTTACTCTCTTTCTTCTTTCTTTTAGTGTTGGTGTTACTCATTGTCTTGGGCAGTGGGCTATCTGAGTCCAAGCCTACTGCACTCAATTTTTTTTGTTTCAGACTAGGGGGTTTGGGGAGGGGGGGTGGTGTGGGTGGGATTGTTGGATCTCCTATTTTGTTTCTGATGTTTTCTTCTGTTACTGTGGTTCTGACATATTGGTCTGTTCTGTGTTATTTATATTATAAAAATCGATTCAACATAAAAAAAATGCGGGTAAAAATCGCAAGTTAAAAGCGTGTGCAAAAACCCAATTATTTTCATTTATTGCTATGCACCCGACACGTTACACTGGCTGTCAAGCAGGTACTTTCAGGCCTTCAGTTATAAACTATCCTATCCTCCCTCAACGCAAAATGTTGCTTTAGCTAACCAATTGCAGCGTACCATGGGGAAAGGTTCCCCCCCCGACCTGCAGGATATTTAAGCTCCACACATGTGACACAACTGCACCATGCAAAACATCTGCCGCTTGACCGAGAGGAAGAAAAGCAAATTTTTCCAAGAGAGAAGTGATCTGTTTAGCGGAGCTCTTCTCTCTTAACGAGAGATTGCTCTTCCCAAGGAAGGGCCGTAAGCAGGATATAGAGGCCATGGACTGGGCCTGGAGTAGACTCCAGGCCCTGTTCAATGAGTATGCCTTGACCCCATACTCTAAGTTACATGGTTAAGAACATAAAAACATAAGCAATGCCTCTGCTGGGTCAGACCTGAGGTCCATTGTGCCCAGCAGCCCGCTCACGCAGCGGCCCAACAGGTCCAGGACCTGTGCAGTAATCCTCTATCTATACCCCTCTATCCCCTTTTCCAGCAGGAAATTGTCCAATCCTTTCTTGAAACCCAGTACCATACTCTACCCTATTACGCTCTCTGGAAGCGCATTCCAGGTGTCCACCACATGTTGGGTAAAGATGAAGAACTTCCGATCATTCATTTTGAATGCCCTCTTGTTCTTTTATTATTCGAAATTTTGAAGAATCTGTCCCTCTCTACTCTCTCTATACCCTTCATGATCTTGAAAGTCTCTATCATATCCCCTCTAAGTCTCCTCTTCTCCAGTTTCTCCAATCTCTCAGCGTATGAAAGATTTTCCATCCCCTTTATCAGACGCGTCACTCTCCTCTGAACCCTCTCGAGTAACGCCATGTCCTTCTTAAGATACAGCAACCAATATTGGATGCAGTACTCCAGATGCGGACGCACCATTACCCGATACAATGGCAGGATAATCAAGAATACCCTTCTTGATTATGCCTAGCATTCTGTTTGCCTTCTTAGCGGCCGCTGCGCACTGTGCCATCGGCTTCATTGTCATGCCCACCATTACCCCCAGGTCCCTTTCTTGGGTACTCTCATTTAATAACATCCCTCCCATCGTATAGTTGTACCTCGGGTTTCTGTATCCCACATGTAATACTTTACATTTCTCAACATTGAACTTCATCTGCCATTTCGTCGCCCATTTCCCTAGTTTGTTCAAGTCCCTTTGCAATTCTTTAGTCCGAGCTCCACTAAATAGTTTGGTGTCGTCCGCAAATTTTATTATCTCACACTTCGTCCCTGTTTCTAGATCATTTATGAATATATTAAATAGCAGTGGCCTGAGCACTGAGCCCTGCGGGACCCCACTCGTGACCCTCCTCCAGTCCAAGTAATGGCCCTTCACTCCTACCCTCTGTTTCCTACCCGCCAACCAGTTTCTGATCCATCTATGTACATCTCCTTCCATTCCATGGTTCTTCAGTTTCCGGAGTAGGCGTTCATGTGGCACCTTGTCAAAGGCTTTTTGGAAATCTAGATATATGATGTCTATGGGGTCTCCTTTGTCCATCCGTTTATTAATTCCTTCGAAGAAGTGCAATAAGTTTGTTAGGCACGATCTCCCCTTGCAGAAACCATGTTGACTGGTTATCAGAAGTTCGTTTCTTTCAAAATGTTCATCTATGTTTTCTTTTATCAGTGCTTCCACCATTTTCCCCAGAACTGAGATCAGACTCACCAGTCTGTAGTTTCCCGGGTCACCTCTTGATCCCTTTTTAAAAAATGGGCATAATGTTAGCTATCTTCCAGTCCTCCGGGATCATGCCTGTTCTTAAGGATAGATTGCAATTTGCTGCAGTAGTTCCGCTATCTCCTCCTTTAATTCCTTCAGAACCCTTGGATGGACTCCGTCCGGACCCGGGGATTTGTCAGTTTTTAGTTTTTCTTTCTGCCTCCGTACATCTTCAAGGCTCACTTCCATGGATGTTAATTTTTCTGCTTGATTTCCATTGAAGAATTGCTCAGGTTCCGGTATGTTGGATGTGACTTCGTTTGTAAATACAGACGAAAAGAACATGTTAAGTCTTTCTGCCACTTCTTTCTCCTCCTTCACCACTCCCTTCCTGTCTCCGTCGTCCAGCAACCTCCTCCCTAGCCGGTTGCTTCCCTTTAACATATCTAAAGAACGGTTTGAAATTTCGTGCTTCCCTGGCTAGCCTCTCTTCATACTCCTTTGGCTTTTCGAACCACTCGGTGACGTTCTTTTTGATAAGAACATAAGAACATAAGCAGTGCCTCCGCCGGGTCAGACCATAGGTCCATCCTGCCCGGCAGTCCGCTCCCGCGGTGGCCCAAACTGGTCACGACCTGTCTGTATCACCAGAAGAGGCTCCCTTGCCACCTTGGTTTCTCATTTAAGTCCTGTCTTCCTATCGAAGTCCTAACCTTCTGGTCTTGCACATGCACGACCTGGTTTGGTTTCTATATTCATTACTTGGTTAGCTTTCTATACTTGTGTTACATCCCAGCTCCTCCCTCAGTATCCCACGATCCCTTTATCCCTCAGGAATCCGTCCAATCCCTGTTTGAATCCCTGTACCGTACTCTGCCTGACCACTTCCTCCGGTAGCGCATTCCAAGTGTCCACGACCCTTTGGGTGAAAAAAAACTTCCTTGCATTTGTTTTGAACCTAGCTCCCTTCAGTTTCTCCGAATGCCCCCTCGTATTCGCTGTCCCTTTCAGTCTGAAGAATCTGTCCCTATCCACCCTCTCTATGCCCCTCATGATCTTGAAGGTCTCTATCATATCTCCCCGGAGCCTCCTCTTCTCCAGAGAGAAGAGCCCCAGCCTATCCAACCTCTCGGCGTATGGGCAGTGTTCCAGCCCTTTTACCATTTTCGTTGCTCTCCTTTGGACTCTCTCAAGTACCGCCATGTCCTTCTTGAGGTGCTGCGACCAATACTGAACGCAGTATTCCAGATGTGGACGCACCATCGCTCGATACAATGGCATGATGACTTCCCGTGTTCTGGTTGTTATGCCCCTCTTTATGATGCCCAGCATCCTGTTGGCTTTTTTCGAGGCTGCTGCGCACTGTGCAGATGGCTTCAGTGATGCATCCACCAGCACACCCAAGTCTCTCTCAAGTCTGCTGTCTCCCAATACCCCCCCAATTTGTAGTTGAACAACGGGTTCTTTTTCCTTATATGCATGACCTTGCATTTGTCCACGTTAAAGCGCATTTGCCATTTGTTTGCCCAGTCTTCCAGCTTGTCCAGGTCCCTTTGTAGGTCCTCACACTCCTCCCTGGTCTTAACTCTGCCGCACAGTTTGGTATCGTCTGCAAATTTTATAACCTCACACTTTGCCTCCTTTTCCAGGTCATTGATAAATATGTTAAAGAGTAACGGCCTCCAGCACCGACCCCTGTGGCACACCGCTTGTGACTCCCCACCAGTCAGAATATTGACCCTTTACTCCGACCCTCTGCAGTCTACCCAACAACCAGTGCTTGATCCATCTGTGCACATCCCCTCCCACCCCGTGGTTCCACAGCTTCTTAAGCAGCCTTTCATGTGGCACCTTGTCGAAAGCCTTTTGAAAATCGAGGTAAATGATGTTTATGGGTTCCCCATTGTCCACCCGACTGCTTATTCCCTCAAAGAAGTACAGAAGGTTCGTTAGGCACGACCTTCCCTTACAGAATCCGTGCTGGCTTGTTCTCAGTAGGCCATTCCTCTCGATGTGCTCGCAAATGCCGTCCTTGATCATAGCTTCCACCATCTTCCCTATAATTGAAGTCAGGCTCACCGGCCTGTAGTTCCCGGGGTCACCCCTCGATCCCTTCTTGAAGATAGGTGTGACATTCGCCAATTTCCAGTCCTCTGGTACCTCACCAGTTTTCAAGGATAGGTTGCAAACATGCTGGATTGTGCCCGCTATTTCTTGTCTTAGTTTCTTCAGAACCCTTGGGTGGATCCCGTCCGGGCCCGGTGATTTGCCGCATTTCAGCCTGTCTATCTGTTTGAGGACATCCTCCTTACTTACCTCTATGTTTTCCAATTTTTCAGCCTGTTCCCCACTCATGAGCTCCTCTGAGTCCGGTATATTAGATGTGTCTTCGCTCGTGAAAACCGACGAGAAGAACGTGTTCAACCTCTCAGCTACCTCTTTATCCTCCTTAATCACTCCCTTCCTATCCCCATCGTCCAACGGCCCCACCTCCTCTCTCGCTGGTCGCTTCCCCTTAACGTAACTGAAGAATGCCTTGAAGTTTTTCGCCTCCCTGGCCAGCCCCTCTTCGTATTTCCCCTTTGCTTTTCTAACCTCCCGGTGGCATTCCTTTTGGCATTTCCTGTGCGCCTGGTGATTTTCCTCCGTTGGGTCCTTTTTCCATCTCTGGAAGGATACTTTTTTGTCCTTTATCGCCCTCTTTACTTCTGTTGACATCCAAACCGGGTCCTTTGATCGCTTGTTCTTGCAGCCTTTCCTGAAACTGAGGACGTACATTCTCTGTGCTTCCTGCAGGGTGTCCCTGAATAGGGTCCAGGCGCTTCCCACAGTCTCCATCCTAAAGATGTTTCTGAGCTTCCTCCCCACCATTTCCCTCATAGCAACATAGTTCCCATTCTTAAAGTTTAGCGCAGTTGTTGCGGTCCTCCTTACTATGGGTGTCTCTCTTTCTAATGTGAATCTGATCGTGTTGTGATCACTGTTGCCTAGTGGTCCTCTCACTTCTATCCCTCTTGCAGGCCCCCCTAATCCGTTTAGGATGAGGTCAAGAGTAGTACTCCCTCGCGTCGGTTCTTTGACTAGTTGCTCCATGAAGCAGTCCTTCACAGCTTCTACAAATCCTGTCTCCCTAGTGCAGTTGGAGTGACCCGTACTCCAGTCTATTCCCGGGTAGTTGAAGTCCCCCATCACTGTTACACTTCCAGTCCTGCATTCCTGTCTCAATTCCGCTTCCAAGTCATGTCCGACTCCTTCTGGCGTACCAGGTGGTCGATAGTAGAGCCCCAGTTTTATGCCCGCACCCTTGTTTCCCGGTAATTTGACCCATAGCGATTCCAGCCCCTCTGCCTTCGTTGCCATATCCATCCCGACCGAGTGGATAGAGTCATAAGAACATAAGCAATGCCTCTGCTGGGTCAGACCTGAGGTCCATCATGCCCAGCAGTCCGCTCACGCGGCGGCCCAACAGGTCCAGGACCTGTGCAGAAATCCTCTATTTATACCCTTCTATCCTCTTTTCCAGCAGGAAACTGTCCAATCCTTTCTTAAATCCCAGTACCGTACTCTGCCCTATTACATTCTCTGGAAGCGCATTCCAGGTGTCCACCACATGTTGGGTAAAGAAGAACTTCCTAGCATTTGTTTTGAATCTGTCCCCTTTCAACTTTTCCAGATGCCCTCTTGTTCTTTTATTTTTTGAAAGTGTGAAGTCCTTTATATATAGTGCTATGCCCCCCCCTTCTTGTGGGTCCTGTCCCTCCTGTAGAGTTTGTACCCCGGCAGCGCCACATCCCATTGATTTTCCTCTGTCCACCAGGTTTCTACAATTCCAATTATATCCAGGTCCTCCCCCTTGGCCACGACTTCTAGTTCACCCATCTTGGCCATGAGGCTTCTTGCGTTTGCATATAAGCACCGCAGGTCCCATCGTTTTTCTTCCACCTCTACATTTACCTGGGCCACTTGCCCTTGGATTTCGGGCTGTTTTCCCGTTCCCTGTGCTTCTGCTTTGCCCTCAGCCTTTACCCTCTTAGCTTTCAGCTTCCCCACATCCCCGCCACCCCACTTCCCCGCTTTTCCTCTGGGTTTTCTAGCCCTACCGGCCCCCTCCTGGGCTATCATCCCTTGAGCCTCTGTTTGATCCCCCTCGCCTTGTGGTATCTCTATATTACCCTCAGCTTGCGCCCTCGTGCCACCCAGTCTCCTTGTGTCTCCATGCCCAATAGTTTTCTCCCAGCAAGCTCCCTTTACCTGATGTTTCCCTCGCTGTCTGATTCTAAGATCTTCCGGTCCCTCTGCTTCCTCCCTGCAGTCAGCCCGTTCAGCATCTGTTCTGGATACTGTTGTCCGAAGCGTCAACATCAGATCAGCTGTCGGCTTTCTGTGCTCTTTCCAGTTCCCCTCAGTTTTGTCCTTTTTCCATTTTCTGAATGAGTTTTTCTTATTGCCTATCGCCAGTGGCGTACCTAGGGTATGTGGCACCCGGGGCCCATCATTTTTTGACACCCCCCCCCCCCTCATGGAAAAATTTTTTTTTTTTTTTTTTGCAATAACCATGAAATGGAATAAATGGTCAGAATAGAAACAGGCAGTGAAAATTTTCTTTTATTGAACCTCATTTATGTAACCATTATTCCAAACATAACATAACATAAATTATGTCGGAATTGTCATGACATCAGAAGTACATATGGAGTAGTTGCAGGTGATGCTTGGGACAGTTCTGATTATGTTAGTTTGGTTTTATGTGTTTTTTGAATAGAAGGGTTTTTATTTCTTTTTTTAAGGTTTTGTAGTTTGTGGTCGAGGTCAATAGGTTGTAGAGTTGGGGGTCAAGTGTTGCAGCTCGAATGGCTAGGAGGTTGTCGAACAGTTTTTTTCTTTTGACGTTTTTGGTTGGAGGGTGTGTGAATGGTGCGTGAGTTCTCCTATGTCTGTTTGAAGTGGATTGAATTATTTAGCTGAAGAAATTAGTTACCCCCCCCCATTCCACACACATTAATTCTCTTCCATTTTTGTTCCCATTATAAAAAAACACTGATAAGTTCCCAGGAAAAAAATACATTAAAATAAGAAGTGAAAACAAAGGCCCCTACAGATGAGAACATAACATAAGAATAGCCTAACTGGGTCACACCAATGGTCCATCATGCCCAGTAGCCCATTCTCATGGTAGCCAATAGTGCTGCCCGATTCAGAGAAAAATATTTCATTCGATTCGATTCACCCTGTTGAATCGATTTTTCGATTAGATTCACTGTTAATGACACCGCTTTTTAAGTTTAAACAAAGTATAACAATAAATTTCACAACAACAATAAATTTCACAAAGTACTTAAAAAAAAAAAATCACATTTTTCCATTAAAGCAGTTCTGGAGACATTTGCTTGAACAGTCTTTTTTCCCAGTCCATAAGCAAGCAATATGAAAAAGATTTCCTTAATTATCTACTCAAACATTTTTGCTATTTACTTTCATTGTACCTAGACTATTATTCAGTATAAAAAATTTAGTTTGTTCAATCAAGCAGAACATTCACTCATAGAAGTCCAATGTCCACACAGGATTTGATTGAACAAACCATATTTTTTCTACTGAATAATAGTTTAGGTATACTGAATAGCAAAAATGTTAAAGCCACACAGAAAAGCAGTAAAAGTCAATAGGTTCTCCAAGTGGGAACAACCTGATGTCTCAGCACTTGAGGAAAAGACCACGTAATAATGTTTATAAGATAAATCATATAAATGATTATACTGAAGCAGGGTGTCCTCAGCGTGAGAGGTAAGCGAGAGGAGAGAATTCTCCAGTGCTTTACACAATAAGGCTCCTCTGCCTGCAGTGCACACCATCATAGGACACCTCAGGTGTGCTCAAATTAATCAATGTGATAAATTAAACAGTGATAAACAATTGGTCAATCACAAGAGTGCAAGATCAAACAGGTTGTTCCCACTCAGAGAACCTATTGACTTTACTGCTTTTCTGTGTGAGTAGATAATTAAGCAAATTTCTGATAGCCTACAGAACTGATTCTCACCTTCCATCCCCAGCCCCCAAGACTTACCAGACCCCCCCTGCCGATGCATTTACTTACTGCCTGAACTGGATATTAAATCGTGGGGAAGAGAGGAGAAATGCGGGGAAAGAGCCAGCCAAAACTAGTATTTGTTGCTGCTGAGTGCACCAATCCAGGGCAAGCAGACGCTTCCCCCATGTCTTAATAACAGACAATGGACTTTTCCTCCAGGAATTTGTCCAAACCTTTCTTAAAACCAGCTACGCTATCTACTTTTAACATAACTTCTGGCCACTTCATTTTTAAGCTTAGATCTTTCCTTCCAAACAGAGACCTTGCTAGATGTCAAATACAGCACAAGGTAACTTCACATGGACTTAACTGTGCAGGAAATGAATCTCCTCATACACCCACCATATAGTGCAAAAATGTGCAAAGGTCTGTTTTTTTCTTTCGATCACTACATAGCCTAATGCCACACAAGCAGCGCTGTTACAAACATATTCTGAAGGTCAATGCTAAGGTTGACAAAGTTTCCTTCCTTGGACCAGAAGGAGATACTGACAAACCACTGGAAGAGATTCTAAAACAACTACCCAGAAATAACACCCAAAGACCCACTCAGTGTGTGAACCAGTTGAGTGGAGTGGACTAACTGGGGGTGGAAATGGGCCCAGAGTTTGCTCAGCAGAATTTCCCAGACTACCTCTTCCTCTCAACACACTGACATGCTACCACCACCACCAACACTAGGAACACCTCACCGAGTATGCCAGCAATGCTTATAAACTTTATAAAACACATTATTATATTTTCTTATAAAGCATATATTTTAACTGAACTCAGCCTTGCCATTCACAAAAATAGAAAAGTTCCCATTTCAAGCTGTCTCATGTACACTTTTCAAATCTAACATATTGTAATCACAAAACAGAAAATAAAATTATTTTTTCTACCTTTTGTTCTCTGATCAATATTCAAATCTTGTTGGTCCCAGGCTCTTGTTGTCTTGCTTGCCAGGGTCTCCTTTCTCCGTGCTAACCATCCGTCTGCCATCTCTGTTCTCCCCTTCCGTTTCCCTTCCCTCTCCCGGAGATCTGGCATCTTTCCTTTTTTTTGTCTCCATCCACAGATTCACCTTTTCTCAACTCCCCACCACCCCAGGATCCACCATCTCTCCCTTTCTGTTCCCAACTATCCTCCTATCCAGTATCTCTATCCCCCCTCCACACCATCCCCTGTTTCCAAGTTCTCTCCCTTTCTGTTCCTTCCCTCCCTAAATCCCATTATGCACCATCTCTCTCCCACTCCTCTGTTTTTAGACCCATTATTTCTAACCCCCAAAGTCTGGCATATGCACGTATCTTTGAACCCCCCCTTCCCTCTCTCCCTCTGTGTACTTTTACACCAGGACCCCCCTCCCCCGAAGGTCTGTCCCCCCTCAGAAGGGCTACACCCCACCCCTGAAGACCTGCACCCCCCGAAGGACTTTACCTCCCACCCGAAGGTCTGTCCCCCTCTGAACGCCTAAACCCCACCCCTGAAGGCCTGCACCCTCCCCGAAGGATTGTACCCCCCACCCGAAGGTCTGTCCCCCCCTGAAGGCCTGCACCCATCCCGAAGGCCTGCACCCACCCCGAATGCCTGCACCCACCCCGAAGGCCTGCACCCACCCCGAAGGCCTGCACCCACCCCGAAGGCCTGCACCCCCGAAGGCCTGTCCCCCCCCCCTTGAAGGCCTGACCCCCCCTTGAAGGCCTGCCTGCTTGTCCCCCCTTGAAGGCCTATCCCCCCTTAAAGGTCTGCCTGTCCCACCCCCTTGTAGGCCTGTCCCCCCTTAAAGGTCTGCCTGTCCCACCCCCTTGTAGGCCTGTCCCCCCCTTGAAGGCCTGACCCCCCCTTGAAGGCCTGCCTGCTTGTCCCCCCTTGAAGGCCTGTCCCCCCCTTGAAGGTTGGCACCCCCCCAAAGGCCTGCACCCCCTTGAAGGCCTGTCCCACCCCCTTGTAGGCCTGTCCCCCCCTTGAAGGCCTGCCTGCTTGTCCCCCCTTGTAGGCCTGTCCCCCCCTTGAAGGCCTGCACCCCCCCTTGAAGGTTGGCACCCCCCCAAAGGCCTGCACCCCCTTGGCCTGTCCCACCCCCTTGTAGGCCTGTCCCCCCCTTGAAGGCCTGCCTGCCTGTCCCCCCCTTGAAGGCCTGCACCCCCTTGAAGGTCTGCACCCCCCCCCGAAGGCCTGCACCCCCCCGAAGGCCTGTCCCCCCACTTGAAGGCCTGCCTGCCTGTCCCCCCCTTGAAGGCCTGCACCCCCTTGAAGGTCGGCACCCCCCCTGAAGGCATGCACCCCCCCTGAAGGCCTGTCCCCCCTTGAAGGCCTGTCCCCCCCCTTGTAGGCCTGCCCCCCCTTGTAGGCCTGTCCCCCCCCCCCTTGTAGGCCTGTCCCCCCCTTGAAGGCCTGCCTGCCTGTCCCCCCCTTGAAGGCCTGCACCCCCTTGAAGGTCTGCACCCCCCCCCGAAGACCTGCACCCCCCCTTGAAGGCCTGCCTGCCTGCCTGTCACCCCCCTCCCCCTTGAAAGTCTGCCTGCCCGCCCGCCCGCCCCACCCTGAAGGCCTGATGCCCCGACCCACCCCGAAGGACCATTCGCCCCCCTGGCCTCCCCGCACTACCTATGAAGCAGCCGCAGCAGGATCGCGACGTCAGCTATCTTTGCGCTGCTTAGGAGCTGCTTCCTGCGCCGGGCTACCTTAAGCTACTGCCCCCCCCACGCCCGAAGGACCGCTCGCCCCACTGTCCTTCCAGCACACCTATGAAGCAGCCCGCAGCAGGATCGCGACGTCAGCAATCCCTCAGCTGCTTGGGCGCTGCTTCCTGCGCCGCGGTCCCGCCCCCTCCTCTGACGTCAGAGGAGGGACGGGACCGCGGCGCAGGAAGCAGCGCCCAAGCAGCTGAGGGATTGCTGACGTCGCGATCCTGCTGCGGGCTGCTTCATAGGTGTGCTGGAAGGTCAGTGGGGCGAGCGGTCCTTCGGGCGTGGGGGGGGGACTGAGCGGCAAGGCCGGGAACACCCCCTCAGGGCTGGTACCCGGGGCGGCCCGCCCCCCCCCGCCCCCCCCTAGGTACGCCACTGCCTATCGCTTCTTTCACTATTTTAGTTATCTACGCCGGGTCTTTTGTTCGACTCTTTTGGCACCCCTTTCTGAATCTGGGGATATACAGATTTTGCGCCTCGCTCACCGTGTTCTTGCTAGCTGCGGGCGTTTCATGCGCAAAAAGATGCCATTTTGGTTTGGTTTGTGGCGTGTTAGAGGGTATATACCGTGCAATGCATGATTTGTCTTGCGTTTCCGGACGTTCTCTTGCCGTCTTTTACCTATCTCTTTCATATTATCTTTACGGGTTTTTTATTTGTATGTCATGTCTGCTGTCCATTATATGCTAGGTCGAGGATTTGAAAAAGAAGACTAGGGACCTGTGCCTCCATCACCCACACTGGGTTCGCTCCGTAAGGAGAAACCTTGACACCTCAGGTATGCTCTACTAAGTGGGGTGTAAGGTAAGGTGACCATACATCCCATTTTCAACGGGACTGTCCCATTATTGGACCATCTGTCCCATTGTCCCGAGCCACCGCTTCGGGACGCCGAAATGTCCCGTTTTCAGGTACAGCGTCCCGAAGCTGTGCACGGAGATAAGGGGACGGTCCCTCCAGCGTCAAACCCCCGCAGTGTTCTCTGTGCCCAGCTAATCCTGCTGCTGCCGATGCTCCTTCCCAGGCTGACTCCAGTATTTAAATTGAACTCACTCGGGGGCTCTAACGTGTGCATGCCGGCTTCCCTTCTCTTCCCTCCAAAACCAGAAGTTACATCCCGGGGGGAGGAGAAGAGAAGGGAAGCGGCACGCACATTTCGAGCCCTGGAGCAGGAGTTCGCTACGGGCAGCGACGGAGGAAAGTTGAGGGAGATAGGTCAGCGACGGAGAGAAGCTTACAACTTGCTTTGGGTCTTCCTTGCTGCCGGGTCTGACTCCTGCCTACTTTCTGTTTCTGCAAAAGCAGGACCCGGCAACGAGGAAGGCCTGAAGCAAGGAAGAACAGCAAGTTGTAAGCTTCCCTCCATCGCTGACCTATGGAAGAAAGGTCAGCGATGGAGGGAAGCTTGCGACTCTGCCGATGGGTGGGATGGGAAGAGAAATGCTGCTGCTGCACCCAAGAGGGGGAGGGGAGAATAGAAAAGCTGTTGCTGCTGCACCCAAGGGGGGGAGGGTGGAATAGAAAAGCTGCTGCTGTACCCAAAGGGGGGAGGGGGAAGAGAAAAGCTGCTGCTGCTGCACCCAAGGGGGGAGAGGGGAAGAGAAAAGCTGCTGTGCTGTACCCAAGGAGGGGGAGGGGGAGAGGGGAAGAAAAAACCTGCTGCTGCACCCAAGGAGGGGAGAGGTAAAGAGAAAAGCTGCTGCTGCACCCAAGGAGGGGGAGGGGGAGAGGGGAAGAAAAAACCTGCTGCTGCACCCAAGGAGGGGAGAGGTAAAGAGAAAAGCTGCTGCTGCACCCAAGGAGGGAATAGGAGAAGAGAAAAGCTGCTACACCCAATTGGGGAGGGGATAGGGGAAGAGAAATGCTGCTGCTGCACCCAATTGGGGAGAGAGAGGGGAGAAGGAAGACCATAGAAGGGAGAGGAGAGGAAAGTGATGCCAAGACCATGGGAGGGAGGGAAAGGAAAGGAGCTACCAGATCATTTTCACCTGCTGGGGTCCCTGGAAGCTTGTGGAGGATCACCGACAGGCGGCAGCATGACCCTGGCGTGGCTCCCAAAGAGGAAGACCTTACTGATGTCCCAAAACTTTGGGTTTCGCTACAATAAACACCAGCGAAAGCCAATTCAAATAAAAAAAATGTGAAAGGTTTAATTTGCTATCAAAATGACAAAATAGAAACAAAAAATAATACCAGGAAGCATTAACATTATCTTCCTTTCGCTCCAAAGGAAAAAGGTTTCTATCCTCCCAAAACAGTTCAATGGAAGAACAGAAATTCTTGTATCAGGTAAGTTCATAGGAGTCCACAATAAGGTTCTATTAGCTTTCCCCAGCTCTGAACCATATATTCAACAGAAAAAAAACCCAAACCAATCCCACAAAGGAACATAAGAACATAAGAAATGCCTCTGCTGGGTCAGACCCAAGGTCCATCGAGCCCAGCAGTCCACTCACGCGGTGGCCCAACAGGTCCAGGACCTGTGCAGTAATCTTCTATCTATACCCCTCTATCCCCATTTCCAGTAGGAATTTGTCCAATCCTTTCTTGAACCCCAGTACCGTACTCTGCCCTATTACGTCCTCTGGAAGCGCATTCCAGGTGTCCATCACACGTTGGGTAAAGAAGAACTTCCTAGCATTTGTTTTGAATCTGTCTCCTATCAACTTTTCCGAATGCCCTCTTGTTCTTTTATTATTAGAAAGTTTGAAGAATCTGTCCCTCTTTACTCTCTCTATGCCCTTCATGATCCTATAAGTCTCTATCATATCTCCTCTAAATCTCCTCTTCTCCAGGGAAAAGAGACCCAGCTTCTCCAATCTCTCAGAATATGACAGGTTTTCCATACCTTTTATCAGACGTGTTGCTCTCCTCTGAACCCTCTCGACTAACGCCATATCCTTCTTAAGGTACGGCGACCAATATTGGACGCAGTACTCCAAATGCGGGCGCACCATCGCCCGATACAACGGCAGGATAACTTCTTTCGTTCTGGCTGTAATACCCTTTTTGATTATACCAAGCATTCTATTCGCTCTTTTAGCGGCCGCTGCACACTGTGCCGACGGCTTCATTGTCATGTCCACCATTACCCCCAAGTCCCTTTCCTGGGTACTCTTATTCAATAACATCCCTCCCATTGTATAGTTGTACCTCGAGTTTCTGATCCCCACATGTAATACTTTACATTCCTCAATGTTGAACTTCATCTGCCATTTCGCCGCCCATTCTTCTAATTTGTTCAAGTCCCTTTGCAACTTTTCGCAGTCCTCTGTAGTCCGAGCTCCATTAAATAGTTTGGTGTCGTCCGCAAATTTTATTATCTCGCACTTCGTCCCTGTTTCTAGATCATTTATGAAGATATTAAATAGCAGCAGCCCGAGCACCGAGCCCTGCGGGACACCACTCGTGACCCTCCTCCAGTCGGAGTAGTGACCCTTCACTCCTACCCTTTGTTTTCTACCCTCCAACCAGTTTCTGATCCATCTATGTACGTCTCCTTCCACCCCATGGTTCTTCAGTTTCCGGAGTAGACGTTCATGGGGCACCTTGTCAAAGGCTTTTTGGAAATCTAGATATATGATGTCTATGGGGTCTCCTTTGTCCATCCGTTTGTTGATCCCTTCGAAGAAGTGCAATAAGTTCGTTAGGCACTATCTTCCCTTGCAGAAACCATGCTGGCTGGTTATCAGAAGTTCATGTTTTTCAAAATGTTGATCGATGTTTTCTTTTATCAGTGCTTCTGCCATTTTCCCCGGAACCGAAGTCAGGCTCATCGGCCTGTAGTTTCCCGGGTCACCTCTTGATCCCTTTTTAAAGATGGGCGTAACGTTGGCTATCTTCCAATCTTCAGTCCTCAAAACTATCCTGGAGTCCTGGACTTTCAATCATACAGTCTTGTTTCTTCATATACTGCATTACAAAATAAACTTCAAAAATGAAAAGAAAATGCAGTATTGCAGACTTTTGTTATTTCCAGCAATGGCACCTCTCCAGTCCTTTCCACTGTTGGATAACAGAATTGCTGGTTCCCCTTTTCTTAAATGGCTTCAACAAGCTCCCGCAGAATCCCCAACCCTAGCTCTTCAGGGATCCTACCCCAATTCTATAAGTCCCTTGGAATTTAACAGGAAACAGGGAAACGGCTTCACGAGCCCAAAAGAAAACTTCCTTCAGTTTCTCCTGGCTTTTGCACAGCTGGAGTGCAGCAACGTAATTAATGCTGAATGCTGCTGCAGCACTGCTCTCAGCTTGGTTTTGTAGTAGAACCAAAACTTTTACACAAACAAAAAAGAGAAATAGTTTTCCAGAAAACAGTCCCAACAACTATCTCCTTATAGAGACCAGTACCTCCAGAGACTGCCAAGCTGACATCCATGTCTTCTACGTTTTCAGCTTCAGGCAAATTCCATTCAGCCGTGTCCGTGCTTTCAGGAACACCCAACTGCTCTGCTGACTCTTGAGCTATGGAATCCTCCCACTCCATAGGTTCCTGAGCGAGGTCTGGCCTTTGCCTGGCCCGGAAAACTTTCTCTGCCAGGTCCTCATGCGCAGCCTTTCTTACTGCCTGTGAGAGCTGTTTAAGAGTGTTTGTGCCACTCCCTGTTCTAGGTGTCTGTGTTCCTAACTTTTGTGCTCTCTGGCTCCACCCCAGGTTGCTGGGCAGAATGCAACTGGGAACCTGATTAAATCTCTTAAGGGAGCTGAGTCTTTTACTAGGACGTAGAGCTAATCTGAATTCTAGCTCCTGTTCAGGCTCAGATGGCTCAGGATAGACAGCTCTGCTTTCAGGATCTCCTGCCTGATCACCCTCAGTCAGTCTCTGGTCTCGGTCAAAGGATTTACTATTGGGTTTCACTCTGACATGATCGTCTCTGGGAGTGGAAATGTCACACCATGGAGAGGGGGAGAGATGTCAGGGTATATGGGGGGGAAGGGGAGGAAACAGATGCCAGACCAGGAGGAAGGAAGGAGAGAAAGGAAGAAGAGATGCCAGATAATGGAGTGGGAGGGAAAGAAAGATGGAAGGAGAGGAGAGAGATGGGAAGGAGATAGCTGCCATACCATGTGATGAAGTGGGAAGGAAGGAAAGAAAGGAGAAGAGAACGATGCTAGAGCATGGGGGGGTTAGAGACAAAGGCTGGAAGGCAGTGAGGGGGACATAGGAAGGAGGCACCGAGGACACTAAGGATATAGGAAGGGGCACTAAGGACATAGGAAGGAGGAATTGGGGGCACTAAGGACATAGGAAGGAGGCGCTGAGGACATAGGAAGGAAGGAGGGAGGGAATAGAAAGGGACAATTGTTGGGCTTGAGTGCAGAAAGAAAGAAATGAAAGAAAGGATGCACAGTCAGAAGGAAACACAACCAGAGACTCATGAAATCACCAGAGAGCAAAGGTAGGAAAAATGATTTTATTTCCAATTTAGTGATCAAAATGTGTCAGTTTTGAAAATTTATATCTGCTGTCTATATTTTGCACTATATTTGTCTATTTTACTATAGTTACTGAGGTGACATTGCATATTTTAAAGTCATCTGCCTTGACATCTTTGAAAACCCCCCAAATATAAATGATAATTAACATTTTCTCTGCGTATAGTGTGCTTTGTGGTTTTTTAAAAATTTTATGGTTACCATTATGAATTAATAAGATATGTGTACATGAAAAATGAATGGAAGAAATTGGGGACTGAGCTGGGGCAGGACTAGGGCGGGATTGGAGGTGTGGCTAGGTCGGGGTTGGGGTTGGGACTGAATATTAATAGATGTCCCGTTTTGATGAAAAAAATAAATGGTCACGTTAGTGTAGGGTTATGTGTGAATACTCATCGGCCATTAATAGCATTTTTGCCTTGTTAACTGTTCCTGCATCAATATTTTAAAATGTTTATTGATTATTTCCAAATTTTTATCATGTCCTTTCTTCATTTGGGGTATTAGGGTGCCAGTGTTTTTTTTATCATATTTTTGGTCATACGTATTTGTTTCATTCAGGCACTGTCTCAGTAACCATCAACCTTGTAAAACAAAAGTTGAAGCATGTTTTTTTTCCTGCCATGTGTTTTCTGTTCAGATGCAAGCTCAGAGGAGGAGGAGGAGGAAGAGGGTGCAGCAGCTGCTGCTCCTGCCCCATGCTGACCCTTTCTTATCCCGCGCAGGCGCACCCTTCCACCTTCCCCACCTGGCCCTTGGTCCCCCTGTCCCCACCCCCACCACCGTCAAGGATCCCGCTCAGGAAGCGGCCCTGCCCCAACCCTGCCCCTTCCTTCTCCATGCCAGTGGGACCCTCCTTTCACCCCATGAAGAGTACCACCCCTCATTCCTCCAAGGGCCCTCCTTCCACCACAGGCCCAATCCTCAAGCATTTCGAGGAGCTCAATGTTTCAAATGATAAGTGTTCCCCAGGCATGTTTTTCTCTCTCCAGGTCATTTACATTGAAAGAGTTTATAACTAATGCTCTATTTCTTTGCAGGAGATGATAGTGACTGCCAGATTGTGGAGTCACCCCCCCCCCCTAATAGTTTCAAACCCTCCCAACCACGTCTCCCTACCAACATCACCCATCCCCACCCACTTCCACCTGTCATCCACCACCCTTGTGGACTCACCACCCCCACAAGTTTCAACTTCCCCCTCCCCCTTCAATCCTCCACCTGTTTCCCAACTGACCTCACCCATACCCTCCCACTCCCTCCTGACAGCAACCACCCTTGTTTCCCTGGTAGAATGCGCAACCTAACCCATAACTGTTGAAGCACCCATGGCTGTGGATGGCGTCACCGACCCCATCCAGACTCCTGCCACCTCCCCTTTTAAAGCCACCACTTTTGTGGACAACGCAACCTCGACCGTACCTCCACCCATTTCGTCAACAGCGGTTGATATTAGGAAGGCGGTGGAGATTATGAGGATGGGGGTCGGCATGCTCCTGCAACTTATAGAGTGTGGGGGAGGGGCAATCACCAAGATGATGGAGGAGCTAATCCAGATACTGTCAGAGGGTGCTCGGACCCTAAGAATGATGACAGGGGGAGTTGGAGAAGATCGCCAGCAGACTGGATTCTGCCCCCGACCCCACCACCCCCTTGAATGTCTCCCAATGTTGCAGAGGGAGCTGCATCTTCCATTCTCCCTCCTGGCACCCTTTGCCACTTACCAACCTCCCACCCCATCCACACTCCATTCCATCCTTCCCACTACCCCCATCCAAAATCTTCACCCTCCTCCACATTCCCACTCTCTACTATTCCCTTCCCCCCTCTCAAACTTTCCAACCTCCACACTCCCACCCTCTCCACATTCCCACCCCCCAAAAGTTTATAAAATAAAAAAAAGCCTCAACTTCCACTCTCATCCCCTCCACCCCTTAAAAAGTTTTTAAAAATACAAAAAAACACCTCAATCTCCACACTCCCATCTCCTCCACCCCCCCAAAAAGTTTAAAAAATACAAAAAAACCACCTCAACTTCCATCCCCCAAAAAGTTAAAAAATATTAAAAACCACCTCAACTCCCACCCCCCAAAAAGTTAAAAAATATTAAAAACCACCTCAACTTCCACCCCCCAAAAAGTTAAAAAATATTAAAAACCACCTCAACTTCCACCCCCCAAAAAGTTAAAAAATATTAAAAACCACCTCAACTTCCACCCCCCAAAAAGTTAAAAAATATTAAAAACCACCTCAACTTCCACCCCCCAAAAAGTTAAAAAATATTAAAAACCACCTCAACTTCCACCCCCCAAAAAGTTAAAAAATATTAAAAACCACCTCAACCTCCACACTCCCACCCCCTCCACCCAAGAACAGTTAAAAAAAATTAAAGAAACACCTCATCCTCCACACTCCCAACTTCTACATAATGTCACCCCCTTCACCCCCCAAAAGTTTTTTTAAAAATACAAAAACCCACCTCCACACTCCACCGGTGAGTATTGTGGGACAGAATTCTGGCTAGGCCTAGTTGCCCCTCTGAATCCCAGACCCAGAGTTTGAATAAAGGTAGTAAAGCACAGCTTTCAGTGCCTCCCAAAGATTGCACACTGAAATTCCCTGGTTGAATAAGGCAAAACACTTTAATGGTAAACAAACTCCAAACATAATTGCAATAATGGCACGAGTAAAAAGGCTTCTATGAATTCAGTTCATTCTTATTAGGAAGCAAATAAGTTCCACCTTAGCACAAAACTTTTCCTTCTGGCCTCACTCTTGAGCCTATCAAAACAGTGCATTAGTCAAACACTTTTCTTTTGAAAAACACTCTCCCTGGCTCTGGCTGTGGCCCTGTTGGGTAGAGCCGAATCCCCAACAAGCTGGGAGGAGATAGGCCTGTACACCACAGGTGTTGCTGCCCTCCCAAAAATACAGGCTCAGGTTTTACTTCTTCACCCCCAAGCACAATTCAGGGCAGTGCACAAGCTGCTCCAAGAATAAAACACAGAACTCAGAATGCAGCTACTGGTTTCTACAGTTCCTGGGGTGGCTAGAACCCCGCAATGTCCCCAACATAATACTCTGGCAGGCTTTAAAACAAAAGGCCAGAATGCAAACTCCAGTGAGGAAAACTGCTTGGCTTAATATCCTACTCACAGTCCATCTGCTATTCTTCCCAGTCAGGCAAAACATAGTCCTCAGGCTGGGCTTCAGAGACTGGTTTGGTATGACTGTCTTCCAGTTCTTCCATCTCCCAGGCCTCAGAGGGACTGCCTTGTGCCGGCCCTGGTTCAGCTGGAAGGACTGGCTGCCTTCCCAACTTACACTCAGCTGCTTGTTCCAACTGTTTCTCTCCTTTCTCTGACAAGGAAATTCAATAAATGGGAGCCTAGGCAACCAGCCACGCCCCCTCCTAGCAGAGATAAACATGCTCTTAAAGGACCCGCACTCTCAATGTCAGCCTGAGTTCTGGACACTCTTAAAGGGGCAGGCTCCTTTCTAAAGTTGGGCACAGGATTTCTAAACTGTTCAGGATGTTTCCTATACCTGGTAACAGGGTTTTTAATGGGGCTTACAGGGATTTTCTCTCTGTTTCTAGTAGGGCTAGCCATATTCCTGTCACAGTATCCAGCTTCCCTTCTTTCTCTCTGCCTCTCTCCCCGGCCTATCATTTTGCTTCACAGAGTACTAAACCTGTCATTCTGCCTATCCCTCAGGCTCCATTTAGAAGCCGCACAGAAGCCGCTCGACCACGCTACACCTGCTGCCCACCCACTCCAGTCTGAGACATCTTGTTGGTGTCCCCCTTCTGGAACGAGTCCTCGACATTTTCTGGTGAATATCCAGCTTCCCCTGATTCTCTCTGCCTTTCCCCCCGGCCTATCATACCTGTGTTTATTCTCATCCATGCAGGCTCCATTTAGAAGCTGGACAGAAGCCACTTGACCACGCTACACCTGATGCCCACCAACTTCGTTTAGCGGAGGCACTTCTTTGTTAGGGATAAACTCCTCTTCCCTGTCAAGGGTTGCAAGAGGGATATAGAGGTAATGGACTGGACATTGTGGAAACAACAAAGCATCTACAATGAGAATGCCTGTACCCCGCAATCAGTTATTATTTATTGACTGTTAATATTTCTTGGTCTGTTAAAGTAACATGTAAGTGAGGTGAAAGGTGTGATGTGATAATTCATCAATCCAATCTCCTTTGATTTATAACATTTTTATATCTGTTACACTCCCTTGTGCATTCATATAGAAACATCTTTTACACACTAGTCATGTGCTATAAGTGTAAGCTATGCGCAGCCTCACCCATACCTACTCCTGCCAGCTCCAGTTGCAGCTGCCACTGTAGGGGGGCAGGACACATACATCCCAACCTCTACCCGTTTTGTCAACTAAGGTTGACATTCGTAAGGTAGTGGAGATGGGGCATATGGGGCCTGGCACGCTATAGCTATTCTCCTAGCGGTGGGCTGACATACTCGCAAGGATGACTGGGGAGCTGGAGAGGATTGCCAACATGCTGGATGCTGCCCCCGCCCCCCACGCCAATTTAATGCCTCCTTCTATTCTAGCGGGTGCTATACCTATTTGTTCTATAGTAATCAATGGATATATTCTTTAATATTAAAAAAGCAGGATCACATTTATTCTAGAATTTATATGGAACAATCTTTTACACAGTTGTCCCATGCGATGAATGTAAGCTATGCGCAACCTCCCCCATATTCCTGGCACAGTTGCAGATGGCACTGTTGTAGATCACGCCACCTTCCCCATACCTCAGACCATGTTTTTCAACAGCAGTTGATATTAGGATAATGTGACCATTTATTTTTTTCATCAAAACGGGACATCTATTAATATTCAGTCCCTCCCCCAATTAGAGAATGACACGGGGAAAAAATTTGTCCCCGTCACCGCCCCGTCCCCAGCCGACTATCCTCTGCACCGCCCCGTCACCGCCATTCCCTTCACCACCCCGTCACCGCCACTGCCATCCCATTCACCGCCCCGTCACCGTCACCGCAGCATGCATAAAAGCCTCAAACAGGTATGATTTTATATACTTATCTTTATTAACGTATAAAGGAAACATACTTTACAACTTAGTTAACTATACAAAAACAAAACACAACCTGTACTTTTAATTGTCCTTATTTTTTAACCCGTGGATGAACAACAAATCATCCACAATCTCTGGATTCAATCTAGTTCTCCTTTCTTCCACAGTCCTTCCTGCAATAGAGAATGCCCTCTCTGAAGATGTGCTGGTAGCTGGAATGCACACCCCTGACCCCCATCCCCATCATAATAGTAAATAGTACTAATTGTAATGCAATTTCTTCCATTCATTTTTCATGTACACTACTGTATATAATATTAATTCATTATGGTAACCACAAAATTAAAAGAAACACAAAGCACACTGTATGCAGAAAAAATATTAATTAATATTTGTTTCATTTTTCAAAGAGGTCAAGACAGATGACTAAAATATGCAATGTCACTTCAGAAACAACTATAGAAAAATAGACAAATATAATGCAAAATATAGATAACTGATATAAATTCTCAAAACTGACACATTTTGATCACTAAATTGAAAATAGTCATTTTTCATACAATTTTTCTATCTTCCCCCACCCCATATATATTCCGCAGGTTTTCAAAGAGGTCAAGGCAGATGATTTTATGCAATGTCACCTCAGGAACAACTATACAAAAATAGACAAATATACCCCTTCCCCTTTTACTAAATCGCAATAGCGGTTTTTAGCGCAGGGAGATGCGCTGAATGCCCTGCACTGCTTTCGATGCTCATAGGCTCCCTGTGCTAAAAACCGCTATTGTGATTTAGTAAAAGGGGGCCATCATGCAAAATATAGACAGCAGATATAAATTCTCAAAACAGACACATTTTGATCACTAAACTGAAAATAAAATCATTTCTCCCACAAGTGGATATGCTTAGTTACATCAGCTCTATGGCTGCTTTAACTGTAAGGTGCCTGAATCTAAGGCTATATGCTACCATTCTGTAAAGGAACCTAGGAGCCCATTCACTGCTATAGAATAGCGTTCCCTGTACAGTCTCAGGGTGCCTACGAGGAAGAACCCACTTGGAGAATTGCCCCTTATTTTTTTTAAGGATTATAAAAACAGAAGCAATAATGTGAAAAACAAAACCCAGCCTTAAAACAGGCTGAATTAATTTGTGAACCATTATTTAAAGGATACTCAGAAAAAATATTGTTTTCCCTTAACTTAAATGAAATAAACATATTCCTATCCATCATTTGACTATAGCTAAGGGCAAAAGAACCTCATAGAGCTGCAGTGAAATAGAAAAGTGATTTTGTTTTACTGTAATCTCTGCATTAAGTAGATTTGCACACCCCAAGCTCCTTAAATCCTGATGCACTTCTAGCTTTTCCTGTATCAGACTTTGCAAGATTAATAAATGGAGCATTCTTCTGCCTGCCAGTTAAAGGATGAAAAATAAAAGCCTATAAAGTTCAAATCACAGCTTGACTAAACTCGAACTTTTTTGATTTCATTCTTCCTGGCTGACCACAATAAGCACCAAGGTTGGGGAAGGGGTAAATGCGGACCTCACGGACCTGGCGGACCTCGCAGATCTAAACCCGTACGCCTTAAAAATCTGAGGTCCGTGTCGGTCCGTGTCCGTGGCGAGAGCAAGCAGAATCAGGTCCAATGTCCATGCGTTTTTTTTTTCTCAAATTGTATACCACTACACTTGCTGCTTTTATTTGCTTCGGGCCTTCCTCGTTGCTGGGACCTGCCTACTTTCTGTTTCCGCGAAGGCAGGACCCGGCAGCGAGGAAGGCCCGAAGCAAGTAAAAGCAGCAAGTTGTAAGCTTCCCTCTGGGGCTCTATTGTGTGCATACTGGCTTCCCTTCTCTTCCCTCCGAAACCAGAAGTAGCGTCCCCGGGGGGGGGGGGGGGGGAGGGGGAAGAGAAGGGAAGCCGGCACGCACACGATAGAGCCCCGGAGGGAAGCTTACAACTTGCTGCTTTTACTTGCTTCGGGCCTTCCTCGCTGCCGGGTCCTGCCTTCGCGGAAACAGAAAGTAGGCAGGTCCCGGCAATGAGGAAGGCCTGAAGCAAGTAAAAGCATGCAAGGCAGACGTCAAAATTTTCGGCGTGAGTCAGCCCGGGAATGAGCAGGATTAGCTGGGCGGTCATCTAAATCAGCCGGGGAGAACACTTACTTGTACCTGACGAAGTTTTCAGGCTTTCAGCTCCTCCCAGTGAAATGAGTGAAAAGTGAATCCAATCGAGCAAAAAGAACTGACCAATGAAGAGCCTGTATATTAGGGGGCGGAGTCAATGCGGCAACGTGCAAGTCGGGTAGAGAGTTGGAGGAGACAGACCACATGGTGGAGACAAACATGGCCGCCGGAAAAAATCTGACATCCGGTCCCAAACCAAAGGCACACGGTGAAGACAAGGTAAATAGCGGTACATAGAAGGGGGTACATTTGCCTGCGGGGACATATCTTTTCACCGTTTTTGCGGGCGGTGAAAACTTTTGTCCCCGTGTCTGCGGCGATTTGGCTATGGAGTCTCCATAACCCGCAGCCAAACTGCAGCCACGCCGCGGTTCCCTGCGGGGATCGCTCCCCGTGTCATTCTCTACCCCCAATCCCTCCCAGCGAGATGACCAAGCAGCAAATCTCCCTCCAGTAGCATCGGCAGCCGCAGCATGCTAAAAAGTCTGCTTCACGGCTTTCTCCTGCCGGTGAAGCGTCACTGATGACGTCATCAGTGAGGCGGCAGAGGGACTCCCCGGCAGGAAAAAGCCGCAAAGCAGCCTGTTTAGCATGCTGCGGCTGCCGACGCTACTGGAGGGAGATTTGCTGCTCGGTCATCTCGCTGGGAGAGTCAGAAGGGTTTGCTTGGGGGGGAGAGATAGGAGGGTCAGCAGGGCCCGAGCGATCATGTTGCCGCTGCCGAATCCAGGCTGTGATCCCCTGACCCGTTGTCCCCACTCACAGCTTCGGGACGCCCTCTCTGAAAACGGGACATTTCGGCGTTCCGAAGCTGTGAGTGGGGACAACGGGAAAGAGGATCTGAAAAAGGGACTGTCCTGTTCAAAATGGGACATATGGTCACCTTATATTAGGAGGACAGTGGAGGTGATGCGGTGCACTCAGTCCACCACCCGTGCTGAGAATGCAGTGTGATTTACCTGCGCTCCCCCCCTCAGCCCCGCCAGTAAATCACTTATCCACTCAGGGCAGAGCAATAAAATTCAGCTCTTGTTATTAACATCTTTTTTTCTGTAGGTTTACGTAGAAACTGTATTAGTAATTTACCAAAATTGGACATGTTGCTTGTAAAATGTAATGTTGCGAGTTAAAATGTTATCAGACTTCCTAGCATTGCATAGAAGTCCAATAAAGTTTCAAAGTGGTCATCTGGAGTGTAACTTGTGTTTATTATTGGCTCTGTTTAGCTTTCTTATTACATGGGTTCCAGGGTACTGGCAAGCTGTGAGGGCCATTCTTGGAAACAGCATATAGTGCTGCATGCACCTTTGGCATGTACCACTATGGTTGTTATTTTATTAAAAGACTTATGTGGAATAGTCCTTGAGGCAGCACATGCGACCACCTTGCAAATCAAGCTATTCTGGCTATCAAATACCTTCACTTATCATAACATTCCTTAAAAAAGAAGAACTCATATTTGTAATTGCCTGCAGGCTGCAATATGGTTATAACTGTATTACATGTTGCTTTTTGCGACAGCGAGGTAATCTAACAAGAATTAATAAATACCCAAATTACTTCTTACTTTCCATTCAAATGGTAATCCAGTATCACGCTAATGCTTAGCAAAAAGCTTCAATACATTATTCTAACTGCCACCCAATCATTTTTACAGTAGTACATGAAAAGTATAGAAGTCAGGAAGTGGATGGCTGATTAGCGTTTGAACTTACCCAGACTCCACGCTGATGAGGAGCAAAACTAGCATGTTACTCCATTGATTGCTAGCTGTACCAGCGTGCAGGAGAGCTCGTTGTGTGGTGTTTATGCCATGACTGTGATAGCCACGAAGAGGAGTGTTTTGTTTTTGGAGGAGGGTGCCCTGAGTTTAGCGAAACGTGACAGGCTCCGCCAAAGGAGTAGAAGTGCAAATACCTCCCGGCATGTTTTGTTTTTTTTGCTGCGAGTTCTCTGCTGGGCCTAGTCGAAAGCAGAGAGGCATGTATAGAGGTTCCAACTTCTCTCTTCAAACTGATCAATAAAGCTTCCTCCATTCCCAGAACCCTTGTATTTCAGCTGCTTTAAATATTATTTTTCACATACAGTGACACTCCTCTATCTTTTCAGCTATCTCTATCTTTTCTAGAAAGGTTATAGCCCAGTATGATTGCATGCTACTAATGGGAAACACTGAACCATGTCTCTGAGATAGCAACAATATCCAAGTCAGCTTCTAACATCAGGGCTTGCAGATCCTGAACTTTATTAGCTAAACTATGAACATTCTGGCTTATCGTTTTCCAGCAACATTATACTGCTATCTTCCCCACTGCTGTTGCATTGTTGTATTTTTGGGGGGTGACTTTTTTGATTTCACCTGCTTCCCTTTGTCACCTCTACAATCTAGTTTAAACATCTAGTAACATACTGTCTGAATTTCTCAGCAAGTAACCTCCTTCCTACCATAGAAAGAGCCCTGCAATATAGCCTTTTGTTTTTCCATATATTGCCCCATCTTCCTATGCATCTAGAACAGTGGTCTCAAACTCAAACCCTTTGAAGGGCCACATTTTGAATTTGGAGGGCCGCAGAAAAAATAGTTAATGTCTTATTACAGAAATGACAATTTTGCATGAGATAAAACTCTTTATAGTTTATAAATCTTTCCTTTAACAGTTACCTCATGCAAAATTGTCATTTCTGTAATAAGACATTAACTATTTTTTCTGTGGCCCTCCAAGTACCTACAAATCCAAAATGTGGCCCTGCAAAGGGTTTGAGTTTGAGTTTGAGTTCTAGATGCATAGGAAGATGGGGCAATATATGGAAAAATATCTCAGAGTCCATTTTCTGTGCATCAGAATGCTCCAATACAGCATAAGAATTATGTAGGGATAATAATTGGCAAGGAGGATGCTTCTGTGTCACTGGTCATAATCTACTAGAGCCTACAGTTATCCATCTATTCCTGGGCTGTTTTATTCTCTATGGCAGTGGTAGTAAATTGTTTGCAGGTAATGCAATTCTAGAAGTTCCTTTAAGTGCAGCCAATGCCTATCTAAGTCTGTTGATTTCCTCACTCATAGAAGAGAGTTAGAGACAAATGGGGCAAGTCCTAAATGACCTAATGGCTGTCCTTAGGACAAGTAAGTCACAATTATTATACCGAATGAAAGCCGTGAGGATTGGTTGAAGTAAATATTAAGAGGTGTCCAATGATTGATAGGTGATTTTTCTGATTCCTACTATGATTGAGAACATTGCTATTTGGTGGGTTACCTATATAGAAAGAGCAAACCTAAGGTTGTGTGGGTGTGAGAGAGGGAACATAAGTACAGTAATGTGAATTTCTAAATTATGAACCAGTACCAATATCAAGAGCCTAGAATATTGAATGATTAGGTAGCTTGAATAAACAAACCAAAGTTATTAGTTTTAGTACTACAGGAAGAAAAACAAGTCTTTTTTTTTGCCTTTTTTGTTGATTTTAAAGCAGAGGAATACCTAGCCACCACAGGTCAATTAAAACAGATAAGAGAAATACTAAATATTAGCCAACCAAGCAATGAAACCCCCCCCCCAATAGAATAAAAAACAAAGGGGGTAGGACCCAGCAGAGATACACAGTGTGGTTGAAAAGAATCGCCACACTACAGCTCTGTACTTTCTAACATTGCACCAGAGCGAAGGAGCTGTGAACTACAAAGGGAAGTTTGAGGGATTGAGGGTGGGGGTGTATAGAAAGGAAAGGGAATTAGATGTAATGCCAGAAAGTTGGGCTGAGAGAGAGAGAGACATGGAACAGTAAACATTGTGTGGCAAACATGGCATGAAAGATCGTAACAGGGCAGAAGTTTGGCAGACAGTGTGGTAAATATCGCATATAGTATAGTTTCAAGTTTATTGGGTTTTGATAGCTTATAAAAAAAAAAAAAAATCTAGGCGGTGTATAGAAAAATGGTTAAAAATAATTTAATGGGAGGGAAGTGACATCACAGCACAAGCTGGATGTGTAACATCGGAGCTCTGTGGGCTCGGCTTACTAAAACGATATTATTAGCATTTTTTGTGATTTTTGGACTATGCAGATGATATCTGTGTATAAGTAAAGAGAAAGGCACTGAAAGCAATGAAAAAAGGAATGCAGCATAGCACAGATCTAGCGACATTTGCATTTAAGTCGCTGGCCTCCTCTGTTGCTCCAGCAGGCTTGATGGCAACGGGCCACATTCCTCCAGCGGAAAAGGTATCGGTGGCACAGCAAGTAACTCGGGCATCAGATAAAGATGCTGATCCTATGATAGGATTTCGAGCACTTTTAGAAGAAATAAAAACTGACTTGAAAGCAGTACGCTCAGAGTTAATGACCCTGGCCAGTGACCTGCATGGAGAGATCACTGAATTGGGTAACTGGCTAGTGGAGCATGAATCACGTTTGGATGAGCACCATGAGGCGATTTCTAGTCTGGAAACCTCCCTTCAAGCCATTTAGTCTACTGATTTTTATCTACTTGATAAAATAGAGGATTCAGAAAACAGATCCCGGAGGCATAACCTGTGTTTTCGTGGCCTGCCGAAGAGCCAGGAATATAACAATTGCAAAACAACAATCCAACAACTAGTAAGTGACTTATTATTTGATTCCACGTAAGCAATGGATGCGGATAAAGTGCGTTTTGAGCGGGCTCACCGCACTTTGGAACAAGCCCGGGCTAATACACCACGTGACATAGTGGTGAACTTTGTTGATTATAAATTACTTGGGCTACTTATTCCATTGAAATATACCAGGATTTATCCACTACCACACTTCAGCAACAGCGAGAGTTGTGACCCTATACTCGCTATTTGGCAGATAAAGGAATAAAATATAAATGGCAATATCCATTTGCACTCAGCTTCTATTTGGAGGGAAAATTACAAGCCAGAATGTTTATAATTTAGCTAATAAAGTTCAGGATCTGCAAGCCCTGATGTTAGAAGCTGACTTGGATATTGTTGCTATCACAGAGACATGGTTCAATGTTTCCCATTAGTAGCATGCAATCATACTGGGCTATAACCTTTCTAGAAAAGATAGAGATAGTTGAAAAGATAGAGGAGTGTCACTGTATGTGAAAAATAATATTAAAGCAGCTGAAATACAAGGGTTCTGGGAATGGAGGAAGCTTTATTGATCAGTTTGAAGAGAGAAGTTGGAACCTCTATACATACCTCTCTGCTTTCGACTCGGCCCAGCAGAGAACTCGCAGCAAAAAAAAAACAAAACATGCCGGGTGGTATTTGCACTTCTACTCCTTTGGCGGAGCCTGTCACGGTTCGCCAAACTCAGGGCACCCTCCTCCAAAAACAAAACACTCCTCTTCGTGGCTGTCAGCATAGCTATCGCTAACATTCAGCATTTTCAGTTGGCACTACTTATATCAGCGAAGGCCTATGGGAAATTATATCAATCTGACTCTGGCATGTGAATGCAGATAGACCCCGAGTGCAGGGAGACTGTTTTAAGTAGTCCTGATTGATATGTTTTAAGTAGCCCTGATTGAATCATGATTAGCTAAAAGGTGTTAATGTCTGATTAAGAGGGTGCTTAGGACAATGGGTCCAGGTGCACAGATCAAGAAGATAGGCTGCTTGAATGGGACAAAGAAGCCAGAGACTAATCCCATCTACCATGCCTGCAAGTATCACACCCTCCTTATCAATTAAATTAACCATTGTTTCAAACAGTTTACAAATTCTAAACAGAAAGATACTGGGACATACAATAGTTTCTATACACAGAATAAGATTCCAAGCTATAAAAGCCTCCTCTCTGCAACACACAAAAATCTATCTTTCTATCTATCGCTTGGCTCTTGGGTCTTGGCTCTCTTGTTCTTTCTTTCTTTCTCTCTCTCTCTGGCCGATCTCTGGAACCCGAAACTTAGACTATCACCCCATCCCCCTTTCTCTCTCTGGCTCTCCCTAGAACTTCAGACTCTCTGTCTCTTTGCCTCTGAACTATGTAAGGCAGAGAAACTGCTTTGCTCTCTATTTAATTGTAATGCTTAATTGTTGTAATGCCTATGAATACTACTTTTCCGTAAGCCTATTTCTATAATATATTCTTTATGCAATCACCTCTGGCTGTGCCTCTTTGATTCTACTTCCTGGTGAGTCATCTGTGAGGGAACTGAACCTGGGACCTGGCGTTTGTAAGGGCGCCTCTCAAGTGACCCCACCAACCATATATTGTGGGGGCCAAGAACAAACCTGACATTTTGGGGGCTTCTCTCGGTCCTTCCTGATGATTTAATTTGGGTAAATAGAATTCAATTTTTTTTTATGTATAGACGGAGTGAGATAGAAATCAAAAGACCTTGGAAAACCCTTAGATTGATTGTACTTTGGACTGGATGACACACTGGTGAAAAGTTCCAGTAATATTGTGGGGTTTTATACTTGGTGAGATTTTACTTATCAATAGACTTTGTATTTTTGATTGATAGACAGAGTAAGATAGAAATCAAAAGACCTTCTGGAACCCTTAAATTGTTTTAGACTGGATGACACACTTGTGAAAAGTTTCAGTAATATTTTGGGTTTTATATTTAGTGAGATTTTACTATCAAAAGGCTTTGTTACCTGTGCCAGTTATATTTGTTATATTTGTTACCTGTGCCAGTTTGCATTGTATGATTTGCTATTATAAGCTTGCTAGGGTGTTGCATGTAAGAATATTTGAGCTGCTCTGAAGAAAAGCAGGGTTCAAAGTAAAAACAGTCACTCAATTAAGACACGCCACATCTGTACTAATAACTTTTACTTTTTTACCTTGTGCTTTTAATTCTATTTCTTGTCAGTCTCTGCCCTGGTGAAAGGCCCAGTGCACACTGGACTGGAACTGGCAGCTGGCATCTGTCCTCTTCTAACAGACTTCTTATATTTGTTCCTGCTAAACCTCTGCCTGTAAATTTCAGGTAGTAACCAGTGTGGGCAAGTGTGGGCATAAGTGTTTTATTTATGCCAATGACTCTTGCCTAACACGCGTTACCTCGATTTTCTACCTATTAACTAAAGTCTCCCTCCTCCATAAGTGGGAGCATTTCAATCTCAAAGGCTACACACAGACAGGGACATTTAGAAGGCCATATAAATATATGAGCAAGGCCCACGAACCAAGGCAGACTTCTGCAGCCTCAAATATGAACCCTTTTGATTTTCAAGAACTCACAGATATTGTACACAAATATTTTGACATGAAAGGGGGTCCTTATGAGGGTAATTTTCCAGAACACACATGGCACAATATTCAGAAACAAATGGTTACTCATTCTCAGAAGTTTAGAAAGAAAACAAATAAATGAAAATGCCTTTTCATTCAGGGCTTATGTAGAGGACTTATTAGCATAAGACAAAAAAAATACTGACTTGAACACTCAGTGCCATCAGCTGTCCAAAGACTTAGATGAGGCACAAATTAATATATCCATGCTAAGAACCCAAATTGTTCAAGCTACAAATTCCTTTTTAACTGTAAATGAACAATTAGAAGAGGCCAAGGCAGAATTAAAGTATTTAAAGTCAAAATGTGCCTCACAGGGACAGGTTAATGCTGTCTCCTCACAGATTCTGCCGTCTGCACCATTTCCACCATCACCATATAATCCATGTAGTCAGTTTATAGAGAAAAAGAACACTGTTTTTGTAGCAGATCAGAGAAAAGGTAAACTAACTACAGATGTAGAACAGGAAGAAGAACCCACAAATGAAGATGAGGAAAATTCATTACCAGGCCAGAGCAATACCAAAAGTACCCCTATAAGTGACACAGCTCCTGTAACAGTAGTACTGCAGGGACATATGAAAGATAGTGACATTGAAAGAATAGTGGAGAAAGTGGGCCCTATGCCTTTTACCATAAATGAATGGTGCAAATGGGTTACTGACATACTGATTCACTGGGGTCTAGGGAAATACAAAAGGAACAGTGCAGATTTTGATAAGCTTATGCACCTAGCCCTGGGTCCACATTATTATAAATTTGGATCTCTGGTTCATTCATACCAATTTGTAAAGATAGGCATCGAACAACTATTTCGCTGCACCTCTTTGAAAGTACTTAGAACTCTTTCACCCCTGTCAACCGATACACCAGAGCAGTTTGCATATAGAGTGTGGGTAATCAACGCGGTACTTAACGAACATGAACATTGGCCCATTTCCTCAGATTATGGTCAGAGAAAACATAAAGAATTCCTATTAGAATTATTATCTCCCGAGATTACTAAACACCTTCTGTTGTTCTCAGAGGACCCTAAAACTACGCCTTTTGACACTTTACTGCTCAGGATTGGGTCTGTGTAGAAGACCCAGCCAGCTCAAATTATTTCAGTATCAGAAGCTAGAAGGTGGCGTACTGAGGGAGCACCCCAATACAAGAAAACACCACACACAGGAAATAGAGGGCATGGCAGAGGTAGTTACAGAAATTCCTCCACTTACATTCCCTTCCATGAGCTCAGAGCACAGACAGAAGCATTAGAAAAAGAGAAATTCAAATGGGAACAGGATCGAAATACAATGCAGATAGAATTGGACAGAGTAAAAAAAAAAAATTGGACAGCCAGGAAAAACAGTGCTAGTGCATAGGGATGTCCTAACTCTCTGTGTCCGAATGCCAAGGTGACTCAGGCCTTCACAGCCCAGCCAGACTCCTTTCACTTACCTGTGGACTCACTTTTGGAGACGCAGGATAAGGGAAAGAAGTCAGACTCAGAATTCAGCTCGAGGTATGTGGCACCTTTGATTTTGGACACTTGCAGCCGCCCCAATGTTAATACTACCATAGAGGGTCAGGATAAATTAACTTTAATTGATACTGGGCCCAGAATCAGTTTTACAGATAGAGCGCCTCCTACTGGAGATCAGAAAAATATGGAAATTTGTGAGATTCAGGGTCTAAATGACAAAGCTTCAAAGTATGTATCTATCCCACATAAGGAACAAATGAAAGACATTGTAGAAACTACTGCCAGCACGAGTGAGAATACAGGCAAAGAAATAGTTGAGGTGGCTGGTCTTGCATTGGGTACAGGAATTCTAAATGCTTCTAAACCTTTGGATCACGAGGTTATTCCTGTTCAGTTAGCCACACAGTGTAGCATGCCAGTGCAGAAGCATGATCATAGTGTAACTCACTTAGAGGCTGCAGATGTTTCAGTTTGGGCACAAGATTGTGGGAAAAGGTACACAGAAATTTTGTTTGAGGGCAAAGATCCTGAACCACAAACACAGCATCCAGTACTTCCTCCAGCTACAGAACTGGTGCCTAAGATGGAGGAGAGGGGTCTGAGCGGACCTATCTCTTTAGCATGTGGCTCTCCAGCTTGGTCATTTGCTAAACCAGAGGGCTCCGTTAGGTTCACTATACACTCTCAGGCCCTAACTAAGATTTCAAAGCCTGTAGCACAAGGGGCAGCCTCTTACTCTGACATTACTGTGAAATTTAACCCTAAATGTGCATTTTTCTCTGGTCCTAGACATGACTAATGATTTTCAGAAGTTGCCCCTTGCCTCTGAATGCCAGGACACGACAGTGCAGACAAAAGATGACACATCTAGCCTGCACCTGACTTTTGCACCGCAGTGCCCACTCCTCCGAGTGCAGTGGGACCCAAGTGGCAGACATGTGGTCAAGGTCAGCCTGAATGGAACATGGACAAAGTTTGCTCTAAGTGACCTTGAGGATGCTGCTAATTTGAAAATGTTTTTTTTCTTTTTCCTAGCAGCAGTTCGGATTTATATATAGCTATCCCAGACCAGTTTTGGCACAAAGATATTTCTAGTGTTTTCCAAGGTTCCTCTTTATCACTGCAGAGATAAAGACGTTCCAAAGAAGATATTAGCTTTATGCCTTTTCTGAATATGAGATGGTTATGATATGCATTATTTGTACTACTCAGGTGTTCATCTTTGCTGTGTTTTTCTATAACAATGTGTTTATTTGCAGAGTTAAATTCAGCCCTGCACACTTGACAGAGGGAAAAATAGCCTCACGCCTCAAAATTTGTGTTTTATGTTGTCTGTGCCATGTGGTCTGTCTTTTGTCTATTTGTTTTAGTTTGAGGGGTACCCCAGGATACATAACATTGGCCATTTCTAGAGCTCTTCACCCCATTTTTTTTTTAACTAGCCCAATTGTGCAATGTTCTTTTTACCTATTGTTTCATATCCTAAATGTAGCTTAGTTAGGGGTTATATTTTTAAATAAAGGTTTCACTTTATACCGTGTTTATTCTATGATCCTCATTAGATTCAGTACACATTTCTGACATAATTTTTTTATATATACATTCAGTACAGAATTATGGTCTCTCTGAAGTGCCATAATAGTTATATGCAACACACAAAAACATATCTTTTTGGAATGTCTGATTAAGAACCTTAAGTACCTGAATATTGCCTCTCTTTTGCCATAACTATACCAAGTAAATGCATTAATATTGTTACATCTTGCCACATTCAGTACAGGCAACCTGGTCTCTCTCTCTCTTTCTCTCTCTCTCTATACATTCAGTACAGGCAACATGGTTTCTCTCTCGTTTTCTATCTCTTATTTGGATCACACTGGAGTACAGCTGCTGAATGATATCGGGACTCTTTTTAAGCCAATGGATCCCTCACTCTGTGTGCAGACACCATTTCATCCCAAGTGTGCATCTCACCAGTTTAAAGAGACTGCCGGTTCCTGCTGGACTAATTCAGCTTCCTGCACCCTGACTGCAAAGACTTTTCCACACATGCTGTACACAATGTTTCCTGTTCATCGGATATAGCCACCTTCCTAAGAACGCTTTGCTGTACAATTCCACCTATTTAACCTATTCTATGGGCATTCCAGACTTTATTTCATATGCTGTACATCCACTACCTTTTGGAATGGGGAATGAGACATTTCAAAAGCTGCTGAACTTTACTGAAATCCATGTCTACATTGAACAACTTAAGAAAACCTCCAAAGAAGTGAATCATACTATCACTTTTGAAAATGGACAGATTGCACAAACTGTAGAAAATTTGCTACGAGACGCTCATGTCTCAGTTTGGGAACTTTCCTTTGGGTATTCGCCCACTGCAAACCACGTATTTAATGTTTTAATTCACCCTATCATCATCTTTATTATTGTACAAATTTTGCAATGTATTATTATGATTTTCCTTTGCTGTAAAGTGAAACACATGTACATTTCTTTACAACGCATATCATACAAAGCTCCTTCTAGCTTTTAAGGCAGTTATACATGTATTTCCAGTATCTTCTCTGACACTTGCTAATTTGGCTAATGTGGTTCTAATTTGGTTTTAATTTGGCATGGCCTATTGCATTGCATTACCAGGGTCAGACATAATATTATCCCATATCCCATACTCTCTCATGACATCTTGTTACCTTTTATACCTGAACCTCCTGAAAAAGCTTCCTGCATCCCTTATGCACCGTTCATTTGCTCAACGACGGGTAAGATATAAGCATACTGTGATCCCCGCCCAGTTGATGGCCTATACAACCTAAGACTGAGATTTGAACTCATAATGGGAACTGTTTACGGACTATACAACCTATCTTCATAGCTTGGAGATTCTGCAGGACAGGGGACGTGCTGTTGGAGGTAAGCGAGGCAAAATGCAGGCTGGCTGTTTATAGAAGGGTGAAAAACTGGAGAACAGATTAACCACTATCAAAAAGATCCACAAAAAAGGTTAATCTATTGAATACAACAAACCATTAATTCTAATGGTAATCTTATAGTTTTAAAATAAGTGAAGGTAATGATCTCAGAGTTGCCACTCCCAGGATAATATTGTTATTGTCCAAAAGGGAATTGTGGCATGTGGTTTCTTTCATTGATCAAACCTTCATCCTTAATTTTTTTATATTTTTATATTATTTTATATTCAATTTATTTGATCTACTTTTTTATATAAAACATTGTTGTAAATATTACCACTCATCTAGTATTACCTAGTCTTATTTTTATAAAAAATTTTGTATCTTTTTTTCTTTCTCAACCTTTTACTGTGCTAAAGAAGCCTAAAGTGCATACATATTCCTTAAAGTGACTCGTGCTAATACAGCTTATCGATATAAATAGGCTGTGCAAAAATAGCAAAATAGCATAAATAGAGAAAGACTTTAAATAGGCTGTGCAAATTAGCAAAAAAGGAACATCATGAATAAGCCTTTAACTGGCACTTATCTTTTTTGACATGATGTGGTAAATAACGGCAGATTCATTAAGCCGTAGGAGACCCGTGTATCCAACCAACGGGAACCCGTTTCACCGCTCTCGTGCGGCTTCCTCAGGGTACTGTATGGCAAACGGGCTAAGGATACAAATATCAAGACAAAATACTTGATTAAAGCATGTCTAAAAGACTCGATTTGTCTAAAATAGTTAGGTAAATTTTAAAAATTTTTATAAAAATAAGACTAGGTAATACTAGATGAGTGGTAATATTTACAACAATGTTTTATATAAAAAAGTAGATCAAATAAATTGAATATAAAATAATATAAAAATATAAAAAAATTAAGGATGAAGGTTTGATCAATGAAAGAAACCACATGCCACAATTCCCTTTTGGACAATAACAATATTATCCTGGGAGTGGCAACTCTGAGATCGTTACCTTCACTTATTTTAAAACTATAAGATTACCATTAGAATTAATGGTTTGTTGTATTCAATAGATTAACCTTTTTTGTGGATCTTTTTGATAGTGGTTAATCTGTTCTCCAGTTTTTCACTATTCTGATTTATCAACATTTGAGAACATGGCTGAAAGTAATTGGAAAAATACCACTCTTACTTTCACTGATCAAAAAGTTTTTGACATTTTAAATGTTCCATCTATGTTTGAGCAACAAAATACAGTTACCAACACCAATGAATGGTCGGATGTTTTGAATCTTGAGAAGAACATTACTAGGATTGATTTGAATAGCCTTTTTTTAGTTGAATATTGTAAAGCACAGAGGATCCCAAGGGGATTAAGAGTGAACATAAGCCCGCAGATCTTTAAGGAAGACAAATTTTTTGTGGAACAATGGAACATGATCCTGAATAAATGTTCCTTAGATATTATGCTTCTAATTATTGAGAAAAGTAGGTCAATGGTCAGTACACTTGAAAAACAAAAAAATGAAGATTTATCTACCCTGAAAAATAAATTAACAATTGACGAATACAACAAACAACATAAATATCTTGAGGATAATATTGAAAAGTTCAAAGAACAACTCAAAAGAAACAAGTTGAGAAAATTCCAAAGAGATGAAAGAGATTATAAAGATAACAAGGTCTATTGGTGGACAAGCCTTCCTGAGAATGAAACTACCCCAACAACTACACTAAGAGGGTCTCCCAGTACGAGTAGTGCAGGGTCAAGTAGTAGATCATCCTCTAACAGTAGTGGAAATAACTCCAAACGTTTTTTATCCAAAGGTACCACTCAAAAAAGACGAGGGAGAGGGGGGCAGAGATGGAACCAAAGAGGTCGACCATTAACAAGGTCGCAACACCAATAGACTCTATGGCCATTATTAATCTATCTGCTAGAAATCTTTCCAATACTGAAGAACAAGTTCTCAACTGTGGTCTTTCTTTTGTTCCGTCCAAACATTTTGATCTGTTTCAGTTTAATATTGACCTGGAGAGGTTTATTAGGAAATTAAATCTGAGGTTATTTTTTCAGGGTAGTAATGATTTCGGTAGTAAATCTATTATGAGACCGCATTCAAGTTGGTCTCCACCAGGCCCTATGGACCAAACATTGTTAATCTTCAAACAAAAAATTTTGAAAGAAGTAGAAGAATTGCATTTGGAAGAACAAAATACTTTCAATAATCTGAATAAACAACAAAGAAAAGCTCTAAATGATTTAATGGATGATAAAAACATTGTCATAAGAAAAGCCGACAAAGGTGGAGCTGTGGTCATCCTCAATAAAGAAGATTATCTAACTGAAGCATTTAAACAATTAAAAGATACTAACACCTATAAAACCATCAAGTTAGATCCCACTAAACGTCTGCAAAACATCATTAAAAGGATCATAAAAGAAGGAACTGTTGCTGGTTTTCTGTCCTCTAGAGATGCGAGGTTTTTATTCACAGCTAACCCCACGATTCCAGTTATGTACTTCTTACCAAAAGTACACAAGAGTTTAGATCATCCACCTGGACGACCCATTATTTCTTCTCGGAATTCTCTACTTGAACTTTTAAGCAAATTTGTGGACTTCTTTTTGAAAGATCTTGTTAGCGCAAGTGGCGCATATATTAAGGACACTGTCCACTTTTTGAACATTTTGTCAGCAGTTCCTTTTGATGATTTTCCTTTTTTAATGGTAACCCTTGACGTCACTTCTCTTTACACAGTTATCCCCCAGGATGCTGCCATTCAAATTGTAAAAGAAGCGCTTTTTTCATCAGCTAGGCCTTTTCGTATTCCACCTGAATTTTTGGTCCAACTAACCAGGCTAGCTTTAAAAGAAAATTTCTTCATTTTTGAGAATGAACTCTATTTACAATTGACTGGGGTAGCAATGGGTGCCACGTTTGCGCCATCCATCGCAAATCTTTATATGATTGATTTTGAAAAGGTTTGGATTAAGAACTCTCCGTTTGAACCTCTGATTTACTCATGGCATAGATACATCGATGATGTATTCCTTCTTTGGAAGGGATCTCAGGATGAACTCAATTCCTTTGTTGCTTGGCTAAACTCCTGTGATAATAATATCAAATTTTCTGTGGAAAGTTCCAATAATAATATACATTTTTTGGACGTGGATATACACCAGGATAAGAACACCTTTGTGACTAAGGTTTTTACTAAAAACACCGATAGGAATACTTTCCTTCAGTTTAATAGTTGCCATCCTTTGAAATTGAAGGAGAGTTTACCTTTTTCACAAATGCTGAGAGTTAGAAGGAATTGCACTGACGTGAAAGAATATTAAAAACAATCAAAGAAATTGCAAGAGAAATTGACATTACGTGGCTATCCCCAACATGTACTAAGTAAAGCAAGACGTCGAGCTAAATACATCAATAGAGATCATCTTTTGGACATGGAAAGAAAGAACATTTTTGAAGATGAGGTAGAGACTTGTGTAATGAGATATTTTCCGAAGTCTAATCAAATAACGCAGATTATGAGAAATAACTGGAACATCATGAAACTTCACTCTGTATTTGAAAATAAAGATCTTCGAATTGCTTTTTCACGAAACTCTAATTTAAAGGAGATTCTATGTCCATCAATTATGAAATCTCAGCCAACAATCCAACATACCAAAGGCCACTATAAGTGCTTATCATGTAGCATATGCGAAATTACTCTACAAACGAAAGTTTTTATCAATCCAAACAATAATAAACAGTATTTTTTGAACTATTTTACAAATTGCAGATCAACCTTTATAATTTACGTTATTCTCTGCCCATGCAAGATGCTATATGTTGGAATGACCACACGGGATTTAAAAACGAGAATTTGTGAACACAAGTCCAACCTAAAACGTAATCGATGCTCTGAGGTCATTGTTGAACATTGCACATTACACAAACACAAATTCTCTGACCTTAGAGTAGTAGCTATCGATCATGAACCAAAAAATCAGCGTGGGGGAGATAGAGTAAAAAGATTACAGAGGAGAGAAGTAAGGTGGATTTTTGCCCTTAAAAGTATGCACCCTTATGGTTTGAACACATCAGTAGATTGGTCTGTATTTCTTTAATTTTGTTGCTCATTCATATTTGAGTTTCACTGTGCGTTACGTTTTGAACGTTTTAACATCTGATTGGTTATTGCATTGCGCATGTGCCGGCGTCTTTTCTTTTTAAGCGCCATGTTTTGAGCGGGTGTGTGTAATAACAGCCCGGATCGCTATAAGATAACAGTAAGTAAGCTGTGCTTTAAAATTTACCTATCTATTTTAGACAAATCGAGTCTTTTAGACATGCTTTAATCAAGTATTTTGTCTTGATATTTGTATCCTTAGCCCGTTTGCCATACAGTACCCTGAGGAAGCCGCACGAGAGCGGCGAAACGGGTTCCCGTTGGTTGGATACACGGGTCTCCTACGGCTTAATGAATCTGCCGTTATTTACCACATCATGTCAAAAAAGATAAGTGCCAGTTAAAGGCTTATTCATGATGTTCCTTTTTTGCTAATTTGCACAGCCTATTTAAAGTCTTTCTCTATTTATGCTATTTTGCTATTTTTGCACAGCCTATTTATATCGATAAGCTGTATTAGCACGAGTCACTTTAAGGAATATGTATGCACTTTAGGCTTCTTTAGCACAGTAAAAGGTTGAGAAAGAAAAAAAGATACAAAAATTTTTATAAAAATAAGACTAGGTAATACTAGATGAGTGGTAATATTTACAACAATGTTTTATATAAAAAAGTAGATCAAATAAATTGAATATAAAATAATATAAAAATATAAAAAAATTAAGGATGAAGGTTTGATCAATGAAAGAAACCACATGCCACAATTCCCTTTTGGACAATAACAATATTATCCTGGGAGTGGCAACTCTGAGATCGTTACCTTC
This sequence comes from Geotrypetes seraphini, assembly GCF_902459505.1. Taxonomy (NCBI): domain Eukaryota; kingdom Metazoa; phylum Chordata; class Amphibia; order Gymnophiona; family Dermophiidae; genus Geotrypetes; species Geotrypetes seraphini. The sequence continues at coordinate 37,011,033 of NC_047091.1, read as the reverse complement.
ATTTATTTTAAAACTATAAGATTACCATTAGAATTAATGGTTTGTTGTATTCAATAGATTAACCTTTTTTGTGGATCTTGTTTATAGAAGGGTACCAAAAGCTTGCCCTCATTTAAAAAAAAAAAAAAAAAAAAGTATGGAAGATGTCAGCATAGCTATCGCTAACATTCAGCATTTTCAGTTGGCATTACTTATATCAGCGAAGGCCTATGGGAAATTATATCAATCTGACTCTGGCATGTGAATGCAGATATACCCTGAGGGCAGGGAGACTGTTTTAAGTAGCCCTGATTGAATCATGATTAGCTAAAAGGTGTTAATGTCTGATTAAGAGGGTGCTTAGGACCCAGGTGCACAGATCAAGAAGATAGGCTGCTTGAATGGGACAAAGAAGCCAGAGACTAATCCCATCTACCATGCCTGCAAGTATCATACCCTCCTTATCAATTAAATTAACCATTGTTTCAAACAGTTTACAAATTCTAAACAGAAAGATACTGGGACATACAATAGTTTTTATACACAGAATAAGATTCCAAGCTATAAAAGCCTTCTCTCTGCAACACACAAAAATCTATCTTTCTATCTATCGCTTGGCTCTTGGGTCTTGGCTCTCTTGTTCTTTCTTTCTTTCTTTCTCTCTCTCTCTGGCCGATCTCTGGAACCCAAAACTTAGACTATCACCCCATCCCCCTTTCTCTTTCTCTCTCTGGCTCTCCCTAGAACTTCAGACTCTCTGTCTCTTTGCCTCTGAACTATGTAAGGCAGGGAAACTGCTTTGCTCTCTATTTAATTGTAATGCTTAATTGTTGTAATGCCTATGAATACTACTTTTCTGTAAGCCTATTTCTATAATATATTCTTTATGCAATCACCTCTGGCTGTGCCTCTTTGATTCTACTTCCTGGTGAGTCATCTGTGAGGGAACTGAACATGGGACCTGGCGTTTGTAAGGGTGCCTCTCAAGTGACCCCACCAACCATATATTGTGGGGGCCACTAACAAACCTGACAGTGGCTATCACAGTCACGGCATAAACACCACACAACCAGCTCTCCTGCACGCTGGTACAGCTAGCAATCAATGGAGTAACATGCTAGTTTTGCTCCTCATCAGCGTAGAGTCTGGGTAAGTTCAAACGCTAATCGGCCATCCACTTCCTGACTTCTATACTTTTCATGTACTACTGTAAAAATGATTGGGTGGCAGTTAGAATAATGTATTGAAGCTTTTTGCTAAGCATTAGCGTGATACTGGATTACCAGTTGAATGGAAAGTAAGAAGTAATTTGGGTATTTATTAATTATTGTTAGATTATCTTGCTGTCGCAAAAAGCAACATCGAGAGGATTTGGTGTATTCGAGATGCAAGAAGTAAAAGACCTTTTCTTGAATATACCAAATCCTCTCGATAAAGGACTCGAGGCAGCTACAACCCAACAATCTTCGGGAGGCCTTCTTCCACCACACTTCAAGTGGCAGCGATCTACTAAGGGAAAGGGCTGCCTCCGCAGCTTTAATGGGATCAGCACAACAATCAGGACATGGTTGATTATCCCAAAGTGCTTTATAGTGCTACAGTTTGATATATCGATTGTCACTAGTTTACTTGGCAAATCTTGTTAGTAAATTATAATTGAAGCAAAACTATATACTAATCATTCATATACTTTTCACTTCATCAATTCAATATTGCTTTTATAGATTACTTTTTCTCTCATCAATCTTCACTCTAATATCTATTTGTTCTTATACTCTTTAACAAAAGTATTTAAATTATTAATTACAGTTTGGTATATGACACTGATTTAAGTTACAGTGACTGTAATACTCTGGATGTTTCAAGTTGCTCTCGGGATATGTGACACCTGCCCCTGAGAGTGATTCATGAGTGCTTTTATAGTACTTTAGCTTATTATAAGAGCTTAGGCTGAGCCCGGCAGAGGAGAGCAAAGGAGAGGAAGAGACCAGCGCCAGGGTTCCCGTTGTCCCGGCCAAAGAGAGGAGCAGCGTCGGGCCAGGCACAGCAGGGGAAGCGGCGAGAAACGAAGCAGTAGGCTCGGGGAAGCGGCGAGAGTTCGCTCCGCCCACCCCCACCACGTCAGAGGCTGCGCCGGACTCCCCCTTGATAGGGGAGGAGCCAGCGCAGCACACGCGGCAGAGGAGAGCAGAGGAGAGGAAGAGACCAGCGCCAGGGTTCCCGTTGTCCCGGCCAAAGAGAGGAGCAGCGTCGGGCCAGGCACAGCAGGGGAAGCGGCGAGAAACGAAGCAGTAGGCTCGGGGAAGCGGCGAGAGTTCGCTCCGCCCACCCCCACCGCGTCAGAGGCTGCGCCGGACTCCCCCTTGATAGGGGAGGAGCCAGCGCGGCACACGCGGCAGAGGAGAGCAAAGGAGAGGAAGAGACCAGCGCCAGGGTTCCCGTTGTCCCGGCCAAAGAGAGGAGCAGCATCGGGCCAGGCACAGCAGGGGAAGCGGCGAGAAACGAAGCAGTAGGCTCGGGGAAGCGGCGAGAGTTCGCTCCGCCCACCCCCACCGCGTCAGAGGCTGCGCCGGACTCCCCCTTAAAAGGGGCGGAGCCAACGGCACCCAGCCGTTCGGCGCGCGGCGAAGGCGAGCGGTAAAGGCGCTCGCCTTAGCGAGAGCGCCTTTGCGAAGGGCCTTGCAAGGGACGAGTACCTACTATCAAGAACACCGAGGAGGACTGAACGGTAAGGAAGCGACAAACACAAAAGGTAAGGAAGAGACAGACGCCAAGGGAACAAACCCACACATATAATCAAGGTGAGGTAGAGCGGAGACAGCACACACAAAAGAGACAGCAAGGCAAGCAACATAAGGAAGCAGCAGGAAAGGGACACAAGCACACACAAGGGAAGCAAGAAATGGAAGCCCAAGGAAGTCAGAAGGTGAGCTTTCCGGTCTTCTGTATCGGCTGCAATATGTATGACTACCTCCCTTCGGGGATCCAGGCATACATTTGCAATCGATGCATGGAGATGGATAGCTTGAAATGTCAGGTAAGACTATTGGAAGGAACAGTGATGGAACTCGAAGACAGAATCCGAGCACAGGAGAAGATGCTAGTGGAGTACAGCCCAAACGACGAGGTCAAGGAACTAGAAATGTTCATAGAGGAAGCTCATCAGCACCACGTAGAGATCCCAGGGCTGGAAAACTGTACTCAGGAAACCGATGTGAGGAGAGAAGACACCCATGCAAACACAGATGAAACCAAAAACGAGGTAGGAGACAACCGCACATCAGGAGGAATAGTGAGAGCACAGGAAGACATCGCCCCACCCAAAGAACAGGAAACAATTTCAAGAGTATCATTGGAGGAAAAAGACTGGCCCTACTCCAAGGACGTGGACCTACGCCCCCCAAGGAATCCCCGAATAAAGAAGATGGGGATCATCGTAGGCGACTCCATTATACGACATGTGGACAGCCACACCGCAGGAGGAAGAGAGGACAGAGTCGTCACCTGTCTGCCTGGAGCAAGAGTGAAGGATGTGACCAACAGGATCTCCAGGATCATAGATGGCGCACGGGGAGAGGATACCGCTGTGCTTATCCACGTGGGAACAAATGATGTGAGCGGGCGGAAGTATGACAGGGAAGAGCTGAAGGGCCAGCTCCGCTCACTCGGAAGAAAACTGAAGATTAGGGAGGTGAAGGTGGCCTTCTCTGAGATCCTCCCAGTACCAAGAGCGGATGGAAAGAGACAAGGGGAATTGCAAGTAATCAACGCCTGGATGAGACGATGGTGCGAAGAAAAAGGCTTCAACTTCGTGCGCAACTGGACGGCGTTCTGGGGAAAAAGCAAGTACTACAGAAGGGACGGACTACACCTCAACAAGGAAGGAGCAAGAGTTTTGGCAGGCAACATGAAGAAGGCAATCGAGAAGGCTTTAAACTGAAAGATAGGGGAAAGCTGACAGTCGACCACCGGTCGATAGCACGGATAGCAGGATGCCCCGACGAAGAAGCCAAGGAAAACTACTCCTACACAAGAGAAGACGACCTCACGGCAAATAAGGGAGAAAAAGCAGGAAGGGACAATTCAGACACAGGAGGGGACGACCACACAGCAAACAAGGGTGATAACACAGGAGCAGTAAAGGATACCGTAATTGAAACTACAGGGACGGCCAAGAGTAGAAGGTCCAAAAAGGTAACACGAAGGGAACTTAGATGTATGTATACGAATGCTAGAAGTCTAGGTAACAAAATGGGGGAACTAGAGACAATAGCAAGACATGACATATTGGATATCATTGGCATAACAGAAACATGGTGGAATGAAGAAAACAAATGGGACACAGTACTACAGGGATACAAGCTGTATAGAAGAGATCGAGTAGGGCAGAAAGGTGGAGGTATTGCTCTATATGTTAAGGAGGGAATAGATTCTGTTGAAATGGTTACAACAGAAATGAAAGAGAAGCTTGAGTCACTCTGGATCAAGATTCCTGGTCAATATGGCGCAGATACGAAAATTGGCCTTTACTATCGTCCCCCAGGACAGGCGGAGGAAACTGACTCAGAAATGATGGAGGAAATCAAACAAGAATGCAAGACAGGCAATATAATTATATTGGGAGACTTCAATTTCCCAGGGATAGACTGGAAACTAGCAACCTCCAACTGCGGCAAGGAGGCCAAGTTCCTGGAGGTGCTAGGGGATTGCTTTCTGGAACAAATGGTAAAAGAGCCGACAAGAGGCAACGCCACCTTGGACTTGGTCCTAAATGGCCTCACGGGACCGATAACAGAAGTGGAAGTCATGGTTCCACTGGGAATGAGTGATCACAATGTAATCAACTTTAAACTTGACATCGGGAAAGGGAAACATGCCAAAACCTTCACCACCACCTTGAACTTTAAAAAGGGTAAATACGATCGCATGAGAGCCATGGTAGAAAAACGACTCGAAAAGAAGGTGGACAAACTTGAAACGGTAGATCAGGCATGGTCCCTACTGAAAAATACTATCACAGAAGCACAAGATCTCTACATTCCGAGGATTTCCAAAGATCGGAGATCAAAGAGCAAAAGAGAACCGGCTTGGCTTACCAAACAGGTGAAGGAAGCCATAAAAGAAAAGAAGGACTCTTTCAAAAAATGGAAATACATAAAGACAACCGAAGCCTGGAACAAACATAAAGATGATCAGAAGAAATGTCACAAGGCGGTGAGGGATGCAAAACAGGAATATGAGGAAAAAATAGCCCAGGAGGCCAAAAACTTCAAGCCCTTCTTTAGATACGTGAAAGGGAAAAAACCTGCAAAAGAGGCAGTCGGACCCTTGGACGACCAGGGAAGAAAAGGGTACATCAAGGAAGATAAACAAATTGCAGACAAACTAAATTCCTTCTTTGCGTCCGTCTTTACGAAGGAGGACACCTCAACAATACCTGAAGCGGAGAAAGTGTTTGCAGGAGAAATAGAAGACAGCCTCACCACAGTTGAAGTGGATTTAGACCAGATATACTATCAGATCGACAAACTTAAAAGTGACAAATCCCCTGGACCGGATGGAATTCACCCGAGAGTCTTAAAGGAATTGAAGGTTGAAATCGGAGAGTTATTGCAAAAACTTGCAATCCTGACAATCAGAACTGGACAGATACCGGACGACTGGAGGATAGCGAACGTCACCCCAATTTTCAAAAAAGGATCGAGAGGGGAACCGGGCAACTATAGACCTGTGAGTCTTACGTCTGTCCCCGGCAAGATGGTTGAAGCACTGATCAAGGAAAGCATGGTCCGGCACTTGGACGCACACGACTTGATGAAACCCAGTCAACATGGATTCAGGAAAGGGAAATCATGTTTGACGAATTTACTCCAATTTTTTGAGACCGTGAACGAGCAAATTGATAGTGGGAAGCCGGTGGACATAATATACTTGGACTTCCAGAAAGCGTTCGACAAAGTTCCACACGAAAGACTTCTCAGGAAACTACAAAGCCATGGCATAGAGGGGGATATACAAAGATGGATAGGCAAATGGCTGGAAAACCGAAAGCAGAGAGTGGGCATAAATGGGAAGTTCTCCGACTGGGAGAAAGTGACTAGTGGTGTACCCCAGGGCTCGGTACTTGGGCCGATCCTTTTTAATATTTATATCAATGACATGGAGGAAGGAACATCCAGTGAGATCATCAAGTTTGCAGACGATACAAAACTATGCCGGGCGATCAGATCGCAGGAGGATAGAGAGAAACTCCAGAGCGACTTGTGTCGGTTAGAAACATGGGCGGAGAAATGGCAGATGAAGTTCAATGTGGAGAAATGCAAGGTAATGCATTTAGGCAATAAGAATAAGGAATACGAGTATACAATGTCAGGTGCAACTCTGGGGAAGAGTGAACAAGAAAAGGACCTGGGTGTACTGATAGATAGGACCCTGAAGCCGTCGGCACAATGGCGGCAGCGGCAAAGAAGGCAAATAGAATGTTGGGCATGATAAAGAAAGGAATCTCGAGTAGATCGGAGAAAGTTATAATGCCGCTTTATAGGGCAATGGTCAGACCACACTTGGAATACTGCGTCCAACATTGGTCTCCCTACCTAAAGAGGGATATAAAACTGCTGGAGAGGGTGCAGAGACGAGCAACAAAACTGGTGAAGGGTATGGAGAAACTGGAATACGAGGACAGACTTATAACACTAGGATTGTTCTCCCTTGAGAAAAGGAGACTGCGTGGGGATATGATCGAGACCTTCAAAATACTGAAAGGAATCGACAAAATAGAGCAGAGAAGATTATTTACATTGTCCAATTTGACACGGACTAGAGGACATGTAATGAAGCTAAGGGGGGACAGGTTCAGGACTAATGCCAGGAAGTTCTGCTTCACTCAGAGAGTGGTTGACACCTGGAATGCCCTCCCAGATGAGATTATTGCGGAATCGACCGTCCTAGGCTTTAAGAGCAAACTAGATACATATCTCCTTAAGAGAGGCATATAAGGATATGGTGGACTATAAATTACGACAGGTGTACACCTGGCAGGGCCTCCGCGTGTGCGGATCGCCGGACTTGATGGACCGAAGGTCTGATCCGGAGATGGCATTTCTTATGTTCTTATGTTCTTAGATCTTCTCTCCCCCCTGTTGGGTTTGGTTCACCACAATTGTAATATGACGGAGTGCTGTCATAGGTAATTTGAGGTGCTTTCCCCCGTGTAGGCAAATTCATTTTCATGTATTTTCTCTGTGGGAACAGATATTGTGTGGGTGGGCAGGAGGGGGAAGGGGATGGGAGTTGGGATTGGGAGGTTTCAAGGGGAGGGTTATTCACCATTCTGCCCATGAAAATCCCAGATAGGTATATTTGGGAAGCTTCTGTTTATTTTACACCTAGATGATTGACGTACATTTTATGTCCCTATTAAACGTTTAAAAGCCAATGTTCTATTTGTACAAGAGACGCACCTAGGCCCTAGGCATAAGCAACTGGTCTCTCATTCACGCTACCCTCATGCTCTCTTTGCGACCGATCTGGGGGGTTCTAAGACAAAAGGTGTGGGCAGGACAAGATTAATTCTTCAAGGGCCACTGAGCCCACAAGTACACTGGGCCCCCCCTTGCCCTGCCCTGCCCACGCCCCACCCCCATTTATCTGTTTTCTTATTTACTTCTTTATTTCCACTTGTATTTCTTTCTTTTTTAAAATTCAAAACAAACAAAGATTAGCATACCAGTGCACAGTTTTTCTTCTATGCAACCCCCAAACATTTCTGAACATATCCCCCTTCCTTCCCTTCCCACCTACTTACCCAGGACTTTAATTCTGAACCCTTTCCATACATATATAAAAGTGTTTAAATACTGTATATTGTAAAGCAGTAATACTATCCGAAATACTGTATATGTCTATATTAATAACCAAGTTTACAATGCTACTCAACTGCCTCACTCTATGTCAACCAACGTAACCCATATACATGGATAAACAACCAAATCTGTAACTCCTCTAGTATGTTCCATTCCATGTATGTTAACTTGTAATGAAACAACAAGGCAAGCAGTCTACCAAAGAATCCAACATGAAACAAAATAAGATCGGCAGAAAATAAGGACATTCAAATCAGGTTTATTCAAGATTCTCCCAAGAACTATGCCCCCTGATGCATTATTATTAATAATAATAATAATAATAATAATAATAACTTTATTTTTGTATACCGCAATACCATAAAACAGTTCAGAGCGGTTTACAGGAGAAGAGACTGTACATTTACAGTGAAGATGCAGAGTCGGATTAACCAGGGTAAAGTAACCAGTAACAGTAACAATTAAAATTAAGATAGGTACTTAGAAATTCCCTTACTGTCCCGAAGGCTCACAATCTAACTAAAGTACCTGGAGAATAACAAAGAAGTGAAAAATAGAGATAGAGGAAAAATAAGAAATAAACATTCTAACAAGACTACATTGATCTAAAATACTTTGGAAGGATGAAGAGAGGAGAGAAAGGAATATATACAGTTACAAGGGAGTGCAGGATGAGGATAGTAAGATCCGGGGAAGAAGAGGTATATAGGTGAGGAAGGAGAGGAAAGGAAGGAAGGATGGGGTTAGAGAAATTTATCAAAGAGATAAGCTTTGAGAGATTTTCTGAAGGATAGGTAAGATGGGGCAAGAGAGATGAGGGTGGTAAGGCAATCATTCCATTTGCCAGCTTGAAAAGAGAGGGTTTTGTCCAGGAATCTTTTGTAAATACACCCCTTTGGCGAGGGGAAGGCAAACAGGTGGGCATTACGTGTTCGGTTAGAGCCTGGGAACACAAAGTGACGTGACAGGTATATCAGGGATGATCCAGTCAAGGTTTTAAAGCAGAGGCAGGCGAATTTGAAGATGACCTTTGCTTCAATTGGAAGCCAATGAAGTTTTCTGCAGAAGGGGCATTACACCAAACAAGGCTAGTCAACAAAAGAAAACCATGTGTTTCATACACACAGAACACAGATACACCTTCACCCAGTATGGAATAAGTATTCACAAACTAAAAATAGAAATATGTACATAAAGGTTAAACTGAACCGCCAAGAAGCCAAACACCATACAGTTATGTGAAACAATGACACATAACCCCCTAACACTCTGCAAAATATAAATATAGCAGATGTAAATTTGAAGAAATTGTCAAACAATCACCACTTTACAAATTAACAAATAGAAATAAGGAGGAGGAGCTTACCTAAGATGGCAGCTTGAACGTGGCCGCGGAGACGCCATCGGGGTTCCTGCAGATAATTTTCCTTCTATGGTCAAAAGAAAATCAAAGATCCAGGTTTTCCTGGATGAATCTGCTGTAACGGCAGGGCCAATGGATGCATTTGAAGCGCGAGGAGTCCGAATTCAGCAACCGGGAGGATCCTCGGCAATGAGAGGCATGCAGGCTGAAGCGTGTGATCTCTCTCTCGAGGATGCCACCTTGTCCCCCAAGGAGCGTAGTCCTACGAATCATCCCAAGGCAACGGGACGGCATATGGAGGAGGAACCGTCTCGGGATGCTCCTTTCCTGACCCAGCAGATTGTGGACAACAGCTCTGCAAGGAGGGCTGAGGAGGCTGTTTCTACAACGTTGCAGCGTTCAGAGAGTAAGATGCAGCAGGCTACTAGTGCTCTTCTCCTGACAGAAAAGAAAGCTGCTGTGGCTACAAGTACATTATTTTCTACAGAGGGCTTGGGGAGCAATGTTGTGCTTATGCATAGGCCGAAGGAATTCAATATGGAAACACTTTGGGATGCAATTTCAAATTTGCAACTCACTTTGGGAACTCAATTCCAGCAACTTTCACAATGTTACACAGCAGTTTTATCTGAAAATTTGGATATAAAGAATAAAGTTTCATGTCTTGAAAGTAAAGTGGATGAACATGGCTCCAGAGTAAAAGTTGTTGAGATCCAGGCCTTAACTTGGATTAAGGACAGTGGGAATCTTCATTTCAAGTTAGAAATGCTGGAGAATGCCACCAAGAAATGTAATCTTCAGATTATGAACTTTCCAAAAAAAGTTTCCTTTATCAACAAATAGAAATAAAACAATTGAAAATAAGAATATACCATTTTATTGGACTAATCCATTTTTCAATTAATTTTCAGAGGCCATAGCCTCCTTCAGGTCAATATAGTATACTGCTGTTACATTATACTGTCCTGACCTGAGAAAGGGGGTTTTGGTCTCTAATGGTTAGTAAAAAATGTATTAAAATTAGTAAAAAAAAAAATAGATTACCTTATTTTCTGTTTATAAAAGTTTTATCAATACAACTACAATACTATTTTATTCTAAAGCAACAAAAAAATTTTCTACCTTTTGTCATACTAATCATCTTGTCTTCACTCTCTTCTTTCTAGCCAGCATCTGTCCTCTTTCTGTCTTCCATGCAGCATCAGCCCCTTCCATCCACTGTCTGCCCTCTCTCTTTCGACGCAGCTGCGGATCATGCAAGGAGCGACTGCAGGCAGCAAGGGAGCCAGCCAGAAGCGAAACACTCACCGGAGGGAGGCACAGAAGGAAGGGAGAAGGTCGTGTTGGGACTCAAGAGGGATCACAAGCTGGGCCGCGGGTTGGACACCCCTGATTTACAGGTTATGCCACTGTTGCTGGTTAAGGAAAGCAGCAGCGGCAGAATAGGGAGGGTGGTTCTGGCGGCGGGCCTGTAACAAATCTAGCTCTCCTCCTAGCTTAGTCACAAGATGGTCTAGGAAGAACAGTAAACCCCTATGCAGGAGAACTGACCAGGTTGACTCTGCTGAGTATGACAGCGCTGACCTCCCTTGCACCAATATTTATGAGACAGACAGTGACGTGACTGCCAGGCAGAGTTCAGGCCAGCTGTAGGTCACTCTTCCAAGCCTGCTTTTAGCTCACCTAAGACCTCAGGAGCCAGGAAACTACATCTCCCAGAAAGGCAGAGAACCAGCAGGAAGCTGTTACATGACCAGTTACAGCTGCAGAGGGCACTTTCTCCCTTCCCCCTCTTCAGAGCAGGGAGGGGTGGCTTGGAGCCAGTTAAAATGAGGCAGCTGAGAACTAGAGAGGGGGAGGAGCAGAGAGGCTGGGAATGGGAGCCTCAGAGGCAGCAAGACTTATCTCCCCAGCTGAATACATTTTAGAGGTGTCTGACCCAACCATTGAGAGGCAACTGGAAAGCTGGGAGCCTATGGACATTGGCGCGCCAATTATTCCTGGTGGGAGACAAACTTATTGCATTTCTTCGAAGGGATTAACAAACAGATGGACAAAGGAGACCCCATTGACATCATATATCTAGATTTCCAAAAAGCCTTTGACAAGGTGCCCCATGAACGTCTACTCCGGAAACTGAAGAACCATGGGGTGGAAGGTGACATACATAGATGGATCAGAAACTGGTTGGAGGGTAGAAAACAAAGGGTAGGACTGAAGAGTCACTACTCCGACTGGAGGAGGGTCACGAGTGGCGTCCCGCAGGGCTCGGTGCTCGGGCCGCTACTATTTAATATCTTCATAAATGATCTAGAAACAGGGACGAAGTGCGAGATAATAAAATTTGCGGATGACACTAAACTGTTTAATGGAGCTCGGACTACAGAGGAATGCGAAGAATTGTAAAGGGACTTGAACAAACTAGAAGATTGGGCGATGAGATGGCAGATGAAGTTCAACGTTGAGAAATGTAAGGTATTACATGTGGGGAGCAGAAACTCGAGGTACAACTATACAATGGGAGGGATATTATTAAATAAAAGTACCCAGGAAAGGGACTTGGGGGTATTGGTGGACATGACATTGAAGCCGACGGCACAGTGTGCAGCGGCCGCTAAGAGAGCGAATAGAATGCTTGGTATAATCAAAAAGGGTATTACAGCCAGAACGAAAGAGGTTATCCTGCCATTGTATCGGGCAATGGTGCGCCCGCATTTGGAGTACTGCGTCCAATATTGGTCGCCGTACCTTAAGAAGGATATGGCATTAGTCGAGAGGGTTCAGAGGAGAGCGACGCGTCTGATAAAAGGTATGGAAAACCTGTCATATGCTGAGAGATTGGAGAAGCTGGGTCTATTTTCCCTGGAGAAGAGAAGACTTAGAGGGGATATGATAGAGACTTATAAGATCATGAAGGGCATAGAGAGAGTGGAGAGGGACAGATTCTTCAAACTCTCGAATAATAAAAGAACAAGAGGGCACTCGGAAAAGTTGATAGGAGACAGATTCAAAACAAATACTAGGAAGTTCTTTTTTACCCAACGTGTGGTGGACACCTGGAATGCGCTTCCAGAGGACGTGATTGGGCAGAGTACGGTACTGGGCTTCAAGAAAGGATTAGACAAATTCCTACTGGAAAAGAAGATAGAGGGGTATAGATAGAAGATTACTGCACAGGTCCTGGACCTGCTGGGCCACCGCGTGAGCGGACTGCTGGGCACGATGGACCTCGGGTCTGACCCAGCAGAGGCATTTCTTATGTTCTTATGTTCTTATGAGACTGGAAGAAATGGACATAAGCTAAAAAAGTTGGAAGTGCTTTGACTAGTTGTAATGCTTACCTGTGTGCTGAAAGTTTTGAGCTTTGTTTGCTGACTGTTCAGAATTACTGGAACTTCCCAGAGCTAGGCTCTGAAGAAGGCTGTCATATAGTTTGTTGCCTTAAACTGCCTAAACTTTTTACAAACTACACCGCATTTTGTTTTCCTCCCCTCTACACAGCAGGAGGCTAATTAGCAGTGATAAGATTTTGCTGGGAACCTCAGTCACAGAGTGCCTCCGTTCTGTGTGAGTTCCCTAGCTGCTGGCAGCCTGTGGAAGGCTTCTAAGTTGGTCAGTTTACTTTTGGGTTTGGTTTTTTTTTCTGTGAAGTTTCATGTTTTGCTTTATGCAGCAAATATCTTGAGTGCTTTTTTCTACTGCTACTTCATAGGCAGAGAGCCTTGTTAAAATTAGTTATACCATTTAAGGCTGATGAAGAGGACTAAGTTGCTTAAACCAAAGTCCAGTCAAAAGTCTGGTATGTGTTTGTTTTCCCATTTTTGTGAAACTAAGAAGCAGGCTGACATTTATGAAGCCCAACATTTATGTTTTGGTCCCTGAACAAATGTGTTACAATTATTGCATCTTACTGGTAACATCAAAGCCGCCTGACTCAGGGTCAGGAATAAAAGTATATTTGGATTTTGGACATTGCTGGGTGTGTGTGAATTTCATTGCCTATTTTCACTGGGGCCATTTACCTGATATTTTCACCCTAGGCCACTGCCTAGGTAGCCTGAAGGAACGCGCTGTAAACCGGCTCGCTGCGCTTATCAGGAGCACGGGTTGCCCCAGGCCCCCCTGACCATTTCGAGCCCTAGGCCCGTGCCTACTAGGCCAACCTTTTAATTTGACCCTGGGTGTGTGCATTTTATTTACTGGTACTCACCCTTGGCAGATACAGAAGGTGGTGAGACACCAAGAGGGATGATTTCTGCTCATAAGAGCCCATCTCTGGCAAACCACTTATACATTTTTAAATATCTATGCACCTAATTCGGCATAAGAAACTTTTTACACACAATTATCACACCTTTTAGCAACACACCTTGAAAGGACATTAGTGGTGGGAGGAGATTTTAATTTAACTCCATGTCCCTCATTTGACAACTCCACATGGACGGTTCAATATGCGCAACAGTACAGGGCCCAATTTCTTGGTTTTCTCAACCAATGGGGCCTATCCAACCTAGGGTGGATTAGAAACCTGGGAGTGAGAGAGTATACTTTCTTTTCCCACTCCTCTTTTTTGTGTATTGATATGTGGTTTGGTGGGCTGTCCCAGTTGGGATCACTTTCTGAGATCTTTATTCATCAGGCCCCATTTACTATGACCATGCAGCTAGGCCTACCGAAAGTAGGTAGGCATTACTGGCAATTACATAACTCCCTATTATTTGATCAGGGTAATATCACGCTCCTAGACCTTAATGATACCCCCAGGTCTAGAACCTGCTACCCTCTAGGAATCTTTAAAAGCAGTTATGCAAGGGAATATTATCTCTTTACATGCCCACTTGACGAAAAACAGGAGAGAACAGGAATCATATCTTAGAGCACAAATAGTGAATGCTGAACGTGAGTTACAAAACGCAGGTGATAAAACCTTGCCTAGGACTAAACTGAAAGAGGTGAAACATCAATTGCATGAATTAGAATTAAGGGATATAGCAGACAACTTAAACAAAAACAAAATTAAACTAAACTAAAACAAAATTATTTTGAGTTTAATAATAAAGCTAGCCGGTTATTGGCCCATAAGCTTCTCAATCACAAAAAACAAAATTATATTGCTGGGATTATAGATGAAAGGGGGGGGAACTGTCTTTTGACACTCAGGTTATACACAAGCAATTCCAGCATTATTTTCAAATTATTTACACTCTAGAAACAGTGCCCTCGGATACATTTTTTTGTCTAAGATAAATCTACCTAAGCAGTGTTCTCCCTAGTGCCTTTTAGCCGGGCGCTCCGTCCAGCTAATTTGGATGACCGCCCGGCTGTCATCTCGGTCATAAATCTTACTGCTGCCACTGCTCAAAATTTTTGTTTTAAAACTCTCTCACCAGCTTGGGGATTTCCCGGGCTGACTCGGCACAGCCTGAATCGCCGCCGAAAGTTTAGTGTTTAACTCCTGCCTGACTTTTTTTTTTAAAAACACCAGCAAGCAACGTGAACCCATGCTCCAGGGCTCTAATGGTAACACTGTCCATGCCGGCTTCCCTTCTCTTTCCTCCAAAACATCTGGGGAGGGGGGAGGGGAAAGAAGGGAAGCCATTAGAGTTACCATTAGAGCCCCGGAGCATGAGTTCGTTACAGCTAAGGTGGGAATTAGGTCAGCGACGGAGGGAAGCTTACAATTTGCTGCTCTTGTTTGCTTAGGGCCTTCCTCGCTGCTGGGTCCTGCCTACTTTCTGTTTCTACAAAGGCAGGACCTGGCAATGAGGATGGCCCGAAGCAAGCAAGAGCAGCAAGTTGTAAGCTTCCCTCCATCGCTGACCTATGGAAGATAGGTCAACGATGGAGGGAAGCTTACAACTTGCCTTAGTCTGTCTGTAGCGAATCTGCTGACGGGTGTGTGAGATGGGAGGGATGGGAAGAGAAATGCTGCTGCACCCAATGGAGGGGAGGTGAAAAGAAATGCTGCTGCACGCAACTGGGGGGGAAGAGAAATGCTGCTGCTATTGCACCCAATTTTGGGGGGGAGGGGGGAAGAGAAATGTTGCTGCTGCACCCAATTGGGGAGAGAAAGGGAAGGAGGGAGAAGGAAGACAAGGGAAAGGAGAGGAAAGAGATGTCAAGACTATGGGAGGGAGGGAGGGAGGGAAAGGAAAGGAGCTACCAGACCATGGAGGGGGGGAGAGATGTCAAGGCATATGGGGGGAGGAGATAGATGCCAGACCAGGTGAAAGGAAGAAGAGATAACATAAGAGCATAAGAATTGCCACTGCTGGGTGAGACCAGTGGTCCATCGTGCCCAGCAGTCCGCTCACATGGTGGCCTTCTGGTCAAAGACCAGATGCCAGATAATGGAGTGGGAGGGCTAGAGATGTCAGGGCATGGGGGAGGGGAGGGAAGGGAAACTAAGGAGACATAAAATACCAGACCAGAGGGAAAGGAAGGAGAAGAGGTTCCAGAGAAGGAGGGAGAGATAGGAGAGGAGAGCGATGCCAGGGCATGGGGGGAGGGAAGGGAAGGAGATAGAGATGCCAGACCATGGAGTAGAGTGGGAAGGAAGGAATGAAAGGAGAAGAGAGAGATGCCAGAGCATAGGGGAGGGGGTGGAAACACAAAAATGGAGAGGGATGAAGCTGAAATGAATCATGTACAAAGAGAAAGGGCACAGGATATACAGCTTATTGAAGGGACATAGAAAGAGGGAAGATGCCATATGGAAGAGAGAGAGGGCGGACACTGGATGGAAAGGGCAGCAAGGGTGGATGCAAGGGGCAGAGAGAGAGTGGACAGTAGATGGAAGGGGTAGAGAGAGGGCAGAGGCAGGGTAGAAAGGGCAAAGAGAGAGGACAGATGTTGCATGGAAGGGAGAGAAGATAAACACTGAATAGAAAGAAGAGAGCGAAAAGAAGATGATTAATGCAGAAATGACAAAATGTAGAAAAAAAATTTTTTGTTGCTTTACCTAGAATCAAGTAATATTGTAAAACTAGTATTTTAGCCCGTTACATTAACGGGTGCTAGAGTAGATGTCTATTTTTTTTTGGGGGGGGGGGTTTGTCTCTTTCTCCTTGGACGCTGTCTGTCTGTCATTCTTTCTGTCTGTGTCTCTCCCTGGCCCCCTGTCTATCTTTCTTTCTGTCTCTGTTTCCCTGGCCCCCTGTATTTCTCTGTTGTTCCATGCCTGCCTGTCTCTCAGTGGCCCCCTTCCTATGCCCATAGTGTTCCATCCTATGTCCTTAGTGCCCTCAGTGCCTCCTATGTCCTTAGTACCCCAGTTCTTCCTTCCCATATCCTTAGTATCCCTTCCTACATCCTAAGTGCCCCCAGTGCCTCCTTCCCATGTCCTAAGTGCCTCCGTCCTGTGGCCATAGTACCCCCAGTGCCTCCTTCCCATGTCCTTAGTGCCCCCGGTGCATCCGTCCTGTGTCCTTAGTGCCCCAGTGTCTCCTTCCCGTGTCCTTAGTGCCCCCAGTGCCTCTGTCCTGTGTCCTTAGTGCCCCTTCCTATGTCTTTGCTCCCCAGTGCCTCCTTCCTATGTTCCCCTCACTGCCTTCCAGACTTTGACCCAACCCCACCCCCGAAGCCAGCCTGCCTGCTTGCCTCCCTCCCATCCCCCTGTGTAGTAGACCCAATGAGCAGCAACTTTAAATTCTACCCCCCCTTCTATTCCCCCTGTACAGTAGAACCCGGCATTTTTATTTCCCTCCCTCCCATCCCCCCCTGTGCAGTAGAACCGGTGATCAGCCTGTTTCCATCTCCCCCCCCCCCCGCCACCATGCAGCTGACCCCATTGACCCTCCCATCTGCTCCTCCCGCAGCGAGATGACCTCGGCATTTCATTTCATTTCGGTTTCGGCTCCGGGTATGTTTTTTCGGCTGCGTCTCTGCTCGGGTTGGGAGGGAGAAAGGGGGGGGAGGGGGACTCCTGAGAATCGGCGCTGTCTCCAACCCGCCGCTGAGCCTGCAGCCGCCGACATCCGCCTCAGGGGATTCGCGCGCATGCGCACTCCTACTTGCGGTACCCTACAGTGGCACGGAAAATGGGAGCACGCAGGTGGGAGTGCACATGCGGACATAGGGCTTTATTATATTAGATATTGTAACTGTATTGATTAAAGTTTATAAATAGGAAATGGAAATAAGGCAATTTTGCGGGGACTAAACCCCTTTCCTCAGGTCAGGACAAGATACCATAACAGCAGTATACTGTACTGTCTTGAAGAAAGATTTGGCCTCTGAAAACTACTTATTACTAACTGAAAAATTGATTAGTCCAATAAAATGGTATTTTCTAATTTTTCAGTATTTGTTTTATTTCTATTTGTTAATTTGTAAAGTGGTGATTGTTATGCAGCAGTTTTTTCAAATTTACATCTGTCTTTATAGTTTGCACAGTATTAAGGGACGTGTCACTGTTGCTGTTGTGTTGCATTGTATGCAGAGTCTGGTTTCTTGGTTCAGTTTAACTTTTGTCTACATATATCTATTTTTAGTTTGTGATTATTCCATATTGGGCGAGGGTGTATCTGTGTTTTGTGTGTATGAAAAGGACTTGGTTTTCTGTTAGCATCAACTGTACAGGATCAATTGACAGTGCAGAATCTGGCCTGTTTAGTTTTACAATGCGTGTGTTGGTGTTCTAGTGCTCACTGCAGTGTTTAAGATGCTGCCTTTTCCTAGGTGCACCCTTATTGTGTGACTTATAGATTATTACTAAAAATAACTTTTTTATACAGAGGAGGGGGGTTGTTAAAAAATGATCAGCACTGGCTGTCATATATACTAGGTACGCCACTGGATTTAATGACCCTATTCTAACTTTACTATTGACGTAGCTGTTGTCCCCCCTCCACACACACACACACACACACTATAAATAATTAAATTAAAGCTGTTTTAACATCAAGCAGCTTTCAAATGACATTATAAGCAAATACTATATTCAATCTGGTGAAAGTGGGTAATAAATAATAAATAAATCAACTATATATAACTCCACTGACTGGTTTGAGAGCACTCTCTCAACAGAAGAAAAAGCCTCAGGTTTTTGTTTAGATATTAAAATTATACAACAAGATACAGATCTGTTTACTACAGTATATAGAAAGAAAACAGACAGAAATACGTTTCTACATTATGATAGTTTCACCCATAACATTTAAAAAACAATTTTACAATTTTACAATTTTTAAGATATAGGAGACTTTGTAGTACTGTAGCAGAATTCAAAATACAATCAAAAATTTTAAAGAAAAAACTACAGCAACAAGGCTATCCGAATCAGGTTATTTATAGAGCGTATAAAAGTGTTATATGCCAATAGAGACTTAATGTTTCTGGAGAAGAAGCCAGTATCAATAGAAAAAAACAATGACATGCACTTTTAAGTTTGATCAGAAGTCCCACCAAACAAGTAGGATCCTGCAGAAACATTGGCCTCTAATAAAAATGTTACCACCATTTAAAGAGCATAGCTTATGAATAGCTTTCAAAAGGTGCGTGAATTTTAAAGAACAATTGATTCCCGCTGTATTAAGGAAGAACGTAAACCAAATATATTTGCAGCACACAGCATGCAGAAATTGCATTAACTGTGCTATTATGGTAACATCAACTGAATTCATTAATCCCATAAACCATAAGAGATATGCAGTGAAGCATCAAACAACATGTACCACTGAATTTGTGGTATACTGTATTGTATGTCCATGCTCTAAAATTTATGTAGGTCAAACCAGCAGACAATTAAGGATCCGATTAAATGAGTACAGAAGTGCACTGAATAGGAAGAACATACAAGCCCCGATAGTGCTGCATTGTTTAGAACACAATCATGACTTCTTTGCACTCCAATGTTATGTGTTAGAACACATAGAATGTGATGTACATAGTGGTAAGTGACAGTTATGTCTTCAGCAGAAAGAACAACGATGGATATATGAACTGGGGTCTGTATCACCTGTAGGTCTAAATACCTGTATAGACTGGTATTACTTCTATTAGAAATCCTTTCATATATGAAGCATACTTTTTCAGGTATCAGAATAAGCCGCGCTTTTCAGAGAAGACCAATCTAAGACTGCTGGGGCTGAGCCAGCCAATCAAAGATGAGCAGCCTACGTTCTCCACGTAATAGACGTGGTGAAATTTGATAGGCATAGCTCTCTTTAAAGTAAGAATGAGAAACAGCCACAGCGATAGGACGCTGGTGAGAACAAGCAAGCAACTTAGTGAGTATTTTAGACGGAAACTTTTATGAAACACTGCAGTGAGTGAATTAGACACAAGTAGTATTTATTATCTTCACAGAAATGTATTAGAGAGTGGAAGTGGACAAGCCCTGAAGAAACGGTTTTTACCGTGAAACATTGGCTATCACTTAAACATCACTTTTTTCCATACAATATAGAGGCAGCAGCCAACTCAGTCCTACACAAATAATTGAATGTGGAATTAGCACATTCTCTTCGTAAGTTTTTTGGCTGATGATGTGAGTGGAGGAGGTTGGAGCATTTATGCCCTACCTAAACAAAAACCTGAGGCTTTTTCTTCCGTTGAGAGAATGCTCTCAAACCAGTCAGTGGAGTTATATATAGTTGATTTATTTATTATTATAAGCAAATAAAAATGAAATATTTTTAATACATTGCTAATTATTACCTGCATCTTTAACTAAACTGTTTTGCCTTCGCTCTCACTTTGATCTTTATCTGCTACTTTTTTTATTTTACTGTAGTGCAATCACACAGGTCTCCTTCAAGGCTCAGTACAATACCTGAAGCGGAGAAAGTGTTTGCAGGAGAAATAGAAGACAGCCTCACCACAGTTGAAGTGGACTTAGACCAGATATACTATCAGATCGACAAACTTAAAAGCGACAAATCCCCTGGACCGGATGGGATTCATCCGAGAGTCTTAAAGGAATTGAAGGTTGAAATCGGAGAGTTATTGCAAAAACTTGCAAACCTGACAATCAGAACTGGACAGATACCGGACGACTGGAGGATAGCGAACGTCACCCCAATTTTCAAAAAAGGATCGAGAGGGGAACCGGGCAACTATAGACCTGTGAGTCTTACGTCTGTCCCTGGCAAGATGGTTGAAGCACTGATCAAGGATAGCATAGTCCGGCACTTGGACGCATATGACTTAATGAAACCCAGTCAACATGGATTCAGGAAAGGGAAATCATGTTTGACTAATTTACTCCAATTTTTTGAGACCGTGAACGAGCAAATCGATAGTGGGAAGCCGGTGGACATAATATATTTGGACTTCCAGAAAGCGTTTGACAAAGTTCCACACGAAAGACTTCTCAGGAAACTACATAGCCATGGCATAGAGGGGGATATACAAAGATGGATAGGCAAATGGCTGGAAAACCGAAAGCAGAGAGTGGGCATAAATGGGAAGTTCTCCGACTGGGAGAAAGTGACTAGTGGTGTGCCCCAGGGCTCGGTACTTGGGCCGATCCTTTTTAATATTTATATCAATGACCTAGAGGAAGGAACATCCAGTGAGATCATCAAGTTTGCAGACGATACAAAACTATGCCGGGCAATCAGATCGCAGGATGATAGCGAGAAACTCCAGAGCGACTTGTGTCAGTTAGAAACATGGGCGGAGAAATGGCAGATGAAATTCAATGTGGAGAAATGCAAGGTAATGCATTTAGGCAATAAAAATAAGGAATACGAGTATACAATGTCAGGTGCAACTCTGGGGAAGAGTGAACAAGAAAAGGACCTGGGTGTGCTGATAGACAGAACCCTGAAGCCGTCGGCACAATGCGCGGCAGCGGCAAAGAAGGCAAATAGAATGTTGGGCATGATAAAGAAAGGAATCTCGAGTAGATCGGAGAAAGTTATAATGCCGCTTTATAGGGCAATGGTCAGACCACACTTGGAATACTGCGTCCAACATTGGTCTCCCTACCTAAAGAAGGATATAAAACTGCTGGAGAGGGTGCAGAGACGAGCAACAAAACTGGTGAAGGGTATGGAGAAACTGGAATACGAGGACAGACTTATAACACTAGGATTGTTCTCCCTTGAGAAAAGGAGACTGCGTGGGGATATGATCGAGACCTTCAAAATACTGAAAGGAATCGACAAAATAGAGCAGAGAAGATTATTTACATTGTCCAATTTGACACGGACTAGAGGACATGTAATGAAGCTAAGGGGGGACAGGTTCAGGACTAATGTCAGGAAGTTCTGCTTCACTCAGAGAGTGGTTGACACCTGGAATGCTCTCCCAGAGGAGATTATTGCGGAATCTACCGTCCTAGGCTTCAAGAGCAAACTAGATGCATATCTCCTTAAGAGAGGCATATAAGGATATGGTGGAATATAAATTACGCCAGGTGTACACCTGGCAGGGCCTCCGCGTGTGCGGATCGCCGGACTTGATGGACCGAAGGTCTGATCCGGAGAAGGCAGTTCTTATGTTCTTATGTTCTTATGTTAGTAATACCTCTCCATAAATTATGGGGATTGCATCTATTTCATATCCTTAGTGAGACCTCAGGAAGGAACCTAGGACTCCTTTTACAAAGCTGTGCTAGCAGTTTCAATGCACGTACCGGATTAGCGCGCACTAGCTGGAAATCTACCACCTGCTCCAAAGGAGGCAGTAGCGGCTAGTGCGTGCGGCAATTTAGCGCGCACTATTCCGCATGTTAAAGCCCTAGCGCGGCTTTGTAAAAGAGCCCCTAGTGATCAAAACATTATTAGAGGTGCTGTAGAGCCGTTTCTTGTATGACTGGATGAGCTATATTTATCTTTTTTTTAGTTGTTTAAATTCATGCAGAAATAAATGGCTAGATTGAACCCAATGACTTCATTAATGCATTTCCCTTTTTAAATTTCTAAACCATTTGAAAAAGGGCAAATATCTAATTACAGTGGTACCTCGGTTTACGAGTGTACCGGTTTGCGAGTGTTTTGCAAGACGAGCAAAACATTTGCAAACTTGGTGCCTCGTAAACCGAGCTTGCCTCGCTGTACGAGCACCCCCCCCCCGCGAACCGGCACCTTCCCCCCGCGATCCGGCACACCCCCCCCCGCCGCCATCGGGCACCCCCCTACCGCAACCTGAGATCCCCCAACCCACCCGAACCCTCTTCTTACTTCCAGTGTAGCCTCCGCATCGGCACCGGCACCAGCATGTCCTGTGCGTTGGTGCATGAAAATCTGCTTCCTGTGCCGGGCCTTGAGCATGTACGCATGCTCAAGGCCTGAGAGTTCACGTACAACGCATGCTCAAGGCCCGGCATAGGAAGCAGATTTCGGGCACCGGCACCAACGAAGAGGGTTCGGGTGGTTTGGGGGATCTCAGGTCGCGGTGGGGGGGTGCCGGTGGCGGCGGGGGGGGTGTCCGATGGCGGCGGAGGGGTGCCGGATCGCGGTGGGGAGGGTTCCGGTTCGCGAGGGGGCCCTTCGGGGGGAGCAATGCCGGTTCTCGTGGGGGGGGGAGCAGCGCTGCTGGCCTCGGGGGGGAGAAGGTGGGGGGTGGGAACATATCAAAGCAAGTTTCCCTTACTTCCTATGGGGAAACTTGCTTTGATATACGAGCATTTTGGATTACGAGCATGCTCCTGGAACGGATTATGCTCGTAATCCAAGGTACCACTGTATTCACTTCTAGAATTGGATACTTCTTAAATTTAGTAAAAATATTCTAGCACAAGTGTCAAACCTTAAAAAAGGAAGTCATATTGAGCATTGGAAAATAACTAATAATAATTAACTAATAAAAATAGTACACATTTTAATTTTCAACCGGCTGGAAAAAATCTTCTGGGGAGAACACTGTACCTAAGATATCTTTAGTAGAGGCTGAGAAACTTTTACAACCTATCACATTAGAAGAAATACTCTGGGCAATAAAGGATTTGCCTACATCTAAAGCACCTAGATTGGATGGCTTTGGTAACAGATTTTATAAAAGCTTTGCTACCTCTCTGGCCCTTCTCCTGTTGAGGGTCTACAATGATTTTGATAAGACCACAGTTCTCCCCTATTTGTAGAGATTAGCTGCCGTCACCCTGATACCCAAACCTGGCAAAAATCCTCAACACTGTATTTCATATCGACCCATCTCTTTACTCACAACCGAATATAAAATCTATACAAAAATTTTAGAAGCTCGCCTCCAAAGGTGTTTGGGCAGGGTAGTACATCCTAACCCAGACATGGGCAACTTCGGTCCTCGAGGGCTGGAATCCAATCGGGTTTTCATGATTTCCCCAATGAATATGCATATATTGACTATAAGGTTGTATATGTTACTGCATTTATTAATAAACAACACCTGCATCTTGTACATTATCTGCAGTCTGTTCGTTGTTTTCTGCTTGCTGTGGACTCATTGGAGAATGGTTTCCTTTAAGGAACTGGAAGAAGAATATGGCCTATCAGATAGAGACCTTTTTCATTATCACCAATTGCGAGCTTTCATACTATCCACTGGCAAGGAAGAGTTAATGCTGGGTGAGACACATTTTGAACAGGCTTTATATAAGGCTCAATTAGATCGTTCTTTCTCAATACCTCAATGGATCAAGATTTATAAATCCTTGTTTCAGGTATCAATGGCAGCCTCTCTGGTAGAAAATGGATTTAAAATATTTTATCAATGGAATCTTACTCCTGACCGCCTACATAAAATGTTTCAGAATGTACAGGATATTTGCTGGAGAGGTTGTAGCCAGAAGGACACATTTACACATATATGGTGGCTGTGTCCATTGCTTCAGCCATTCTAGACTCAAGTTCTGAACACTTTAGGTGAGATATTACATTAGTGATTTTTATTCTGCCATTATCTTGCAGTTCAAGGCGGAT
Organism: Geotrypetes seraphini; assembly: GCF_902459505.1. NCBI lineage: Eukaryota > Metazoa > Chordata > Amphibia > Gymnophiona > Dermophiidae > Geotrypetes > Geotrypetes seraphini. The sequence goes on along the minus strand of NC_047091.1, from coordinate 36,986,980 downwards.
TACAGAAGAGGATTTCTGGACATTTCCAGAGGTGTTACAGAGTAGAGCGGGTTGCTTCAGAGGATTGAAATGTTTCATTCGGTGTTAGTTAGTCTTCATGGATTTCTTGAATAGCAGTTTTTATTTCTTTTCTGAAAGTTTTGTAGTCTGGGGTCGCGATTAGTAGATTAGAGAGTTGGTGGAATTGGGCATAATTTATCCTAAAACACAGGAATGTTGTCTATTGCATAGTAGGCCCTCTGGGGTTTCAATTCACGCTCATAAACTGGCTATGGTGTTATTTGTAGCTGCTAAATTAACTCTGGCTCGTCTCTGGAAGCAAACAGCGATCCCTTCTGAAGAGATGGTGCTGCACAAACTAGATCAGGGGTGGGCAACTCTGGTCTTCGAGGGCCAGAATCCAGTCGGGTTTTCAGGATTTCCCCAATGAATATGCATGAGATCTATTTGAATGCACTGCTTTCAATGCATATTCATTGGGGAAATCCTGAAAACCCGACTGGATTCCAGCCTTCGAGGACCTGAGTTGCCCACTTAACTAGATTAACTATGTTAATGTCCAAATTGACTGCTTTCACAAAGTCTGGGATACTTATCTTGAGTGGAGAAATGTGGAGCATTGATTAATATCTGGGACTGGTTTAACATTACATTACATTTCGTTTCTGTTCAATTCGACTAGCTACTACTGGGACAAATGGTGGAAAATTTTGGGGAATTGTTGGGTTGGGATTGACTGTTTTGACCTCTGAACATCACATGTATATAAGTTTGCTGAAGACATGTTAATGTAGCCTGTATAATTCCCCTAGTTGTGTTCTAGGGGGATTTTTCTTTTATTGCTTGTGATATGTTACTTGTTTATGGATAAACATTATAAAAATAAAGCACGAGGAAAATTATATGACAACCTAATAGCCACCAAAGCAGCTAAACTGGACAGTGTCACCACCTAGTCTCTGGCAGAGCGGTTTTCCTAGCTAGGCAGTGACACAAACCTGACACTTTGGCGTGAGCCCCTTTAAAGTAGGGTTACCTTGCAAGCAGTGTTCCCGCTAAGCTGCGCTGGCGTGCGCTGGCGCACAAAATATTACATCGCAGCGCACAAGTTTCTCGTCACAGCGCACACACGTGCTTGCAGGCAGGCGAGCTGGCAGTCCATGTAACGCGTCGCAAAGGTAAGGGGAGGCTGGGGGAGGAATCGGACGTCGGGGTGGGGGTGCGAGCAGGGAGGGGGGCGATCGGAAGAGGCGTACGGCAGATGGCAGGGCGGCGAGAGGAGAGTCGGGTGGGGGGGGGGGGGAGTAACACCGGAAGAGAGCGGCAAATCCGGGCAAGGCAAGACTTGCAGAGGCGTACCTAGGGGGTGCGGGGGGTCGATCCCGACGGTCCGCTCAGCTCGCCAACAAGGAGAGGCAGCCGGACTCGCGTACGCTCCGACCGCCTCTTCTTGCAAGAAGCCGGGTCTTATTCAATCAGGAGCTGCTTTGACATGAGTGAAGAATTGATTCCATTCCAGTTTCACAACAATTATTCTACAACATATTGAGTGAACTCTTCTCACTGAAGGCAAACTTTGTGCCCAATAAAATGGTTTTCAATATTTTGTTTTAATGTATTTATACTTTTGTGTAGAAGCTGGAATTGATAGATTGTCTAGAAATTGAAAGCATCAAACGTATTGTCTTCTGGACTGTTTTTAATTTACAGTTTACACATATGGATGTAACAGACATAACTACATTTGTTGTAAAACATTTATTAAGATATCATTTCATCCCTACAATTTCTGTAGACTGTTTTAAAATAAATTTGAGTTTTTCTGGTAAAAAATAAAAAAATAAAAAAATAAAAAAAATAAAGAATTTTGTACTTTCAAGAATTAATGCGTTGTTTTGTGTTCTTAAAAATATTATTTAACGTTATTTAATTTAGCGTGTAGGCCTAAAATTCCTTGAATACCTCGTCCTCATGTATCAGCAACTTTGACAACATATTTATTTGGCTCATAACTTGCTGGCGCCCGATATTTTTAGCTCACAGTGAAAAAAGTTTGCTCACAACACCCGCCCGCTTAGAGGGAACACTGCTTGCAAGCTGGATATCCCTTGAACAAATGAAGTAGGTTTTATTACAAAAAATCCAGTAGTCAGAATGGCTTAAATCAAAACTGAGAACTTTATTTAGGTGCACCGCCTCAGCAACACACACTAACACTGCTTCAGTGGTGGAAAAAGGTTGCACAAAACAAAGATTCTTGAGAAATCAAAACATAAATCCCATAGCTCTGGGCTTCGCTACATGCCACACTGTCCATGCATTTCTCTTCACCAGAGCTTGTGTTTAAACAGGCAATTTGTTCTCACAGTCAAAATGTTTCAATTCAAAACAGACTTGCAAAGGAAAATCATATGCCACAATTCTTTAAGCTAGCCTTTGCAGAGACCCTGCATGGCGAACAGAGCAGTCCTTAAGTTAATTTTGCCCCAGCTCCCAAAGCTCACGGAGCTAGTTGTACTTCACAGCTGGCTTAGGATAATTGGTTAACAGATACCAGCAAGCACTGAGGTTTGTAATATGAAACTAGAGGCTTTCAGCGGCTTCCTCACTCAGGCTTAAAAGGGCTGAGCAACGGCTGAAGCCACATGCCAAAACTATTGTGATTTACACAGGCATACCTTCCAGGAATTAACTTCTGTCACCACATTCACAGTTCCTAACATAAGGTAGCAAAGGTAAGTTGGAAAGATACCTTCTTATCACACTTCTCAAGGCTAGGAAATCTCCATTCCTTCAGGTTGAGATTCAGGGAGATTATAACTGTTGTCACCTGCCAGTTCCGCAAGAACACTGCGGAGGACCGCCGACAGGTGGCAGCACGTCCCTGGCACGGCTCCCAATGGGGGAGACCCCAAACGGTGATCAGGTACCTTGGCTTCACCACAAACAATAAACCGCCAACACCTGTTCAGACAATTATCAATGGTGTAATTTATCAAAAATAGAAAAACAAGAATACAAACTGCCACTCTGGCTTCTCTCTTTTCAAAAACAGTTATAGTAACCAGTTGCAGTTCAGTAAATAAACTAAGGTTTTGTCCCAGGTAAGTAACACAAGGCTCAGTCACTATTCTGGCAGCTTCACACAGCTTCAAACCAGAAAAAAAAAACCCCAAAAAACCACAAACAAAGAAAAACACTTTCCCACGTCTTCCTGCAGACCTGGGCTTTTACCAATATAGTCCTGTTCTTCACCAGGCTCTTTACAAAACAGTTCACACAATCACACTTTAGAAAAAAAAATGAAGTGTTGTAAGTTTGGCTTTCTTACATAGCAGCAACTCTCCAGCCCTTGAAGACTGGGCACAGAATTGTCCCCTTTTATAATGGCTTTTGCAAGCACCCACAAAGACCCAACCCTAGCTCTTCGGGGATCCTACCCCAATTCTGAAAGTCACTGGGTTATTCAGTAGTAGAAAGAAAGCACCAACAGAAACTTACACCAGCTTTCTCCTGGCTTGCTCACAGCTGGTGTGGAGCAGCTTAATCAGTGCTGACATGGCTGCAACATTGCTCTTCAGCCCAGCCCCCATTGCTGTGCCAAACAAACAAAATAATTTTCTCCAACAAAACAATTCTTTGCCAAGCGTGTCCCAACAAAAATTCCAAAAAAGGAAAATTCCAATTATGGGCAAGCAACTGCAAGACTCACGTCCATAGGTTCCACACTTTCAACTTCAGGCATTCCACATTCAACAATGTCCATGCTTTCCTCAGAGACTGCTTGCTCTGTAGAATCCTGGACTGCAGAACCTTTCCACTCCATGGGTCCCTGGGCTTGTCCTTGCCTTTGCTTGGCCAGGAGAGTCCTATCAGCTAGGTCCTCGTGTGCTGCCTGCTTCACTGTCTTAGAGAGCTGTTTTAACCAGTTACAGTCACTCCCTTGCTTGCGTGGCTGGGGCACAGGTTTGGGTGCTCTCTGGCTCCCCCTCAGGTCATTAGCAATATTGCTTTTAAGGGAGCTTATTCTTTTACTAGGCTCTGGCTTCAGAAGGGGTTCCAGCTCATGGTCGGGCTCAAGCTCCTCAGGATAGACCGCCCTGTCCTCTACTATCTCTGAGTCCCTACTCACCACTGGTTTCTTGTGTCAGGGCAAAGGTTTCATGCAGGATTTACCCGTGACATGTTCATCTCTAGGGATGGAAATGTCACACTGTCCTCTATCACCATAGGTTCAGGCATAAACAGATCAACAGAAAGGCTCCTATCCTGGTCCTCTTCCATGACCCAGTCATTCACTGCCAGTGGTTCTGACAGCTCCTTAGTCAGCACAGACTCCCACAGGGCTCCTTCCTCCGTCCTGGGGCTCCTCCCCGATCTGGTTTCCGTTCCTCTGCCTGCTTCTCCTGCTCTCTTTAGCTCATTACAGAGTCTCCGTTTAAGCTGAGGGAAGAAACCACTCCCCTTTTGCTGCAGGGGAGAAAGTTTTCTTCCCTTGGCTTGAACTGTTCTCAAGGCACCTTGCTGTGCTGCCTTCTGCTTCACAGAATCTGCAAACCAATAAGCCCAATCCTTACTGTTTGATCTCAGGACGTTATCAGGGAAGTCCCAGCTTTCTGGACCTACTTCCCTTTCTCCCTCTGAGTCCACAGGATAGTCAGCTGACTTACTCCCCCCGGCTCTGATTTGGTTCGCCCTTCTGCATCTGGGCTTGTAACTCTTACCAAATCTCTCTGTGACAAGCCTCAGGGTTGCAGGATTGTCACAACAGACAAATCACCATTCTGTTGTCATTGACCACAGAATACAGAACCTTCAAGAAAGATACTAAAACCCTACTCTTCAAAAAATACATAAAATCTATCTAACACGACCAGTTCCTACCCAAACCCCACCTACCCACTCTATACCCTTAATATACTCTAATATGCCCCCAACTACCCAACTAATGCTAAATGCCTCTATTTACCCAACACTTACCACCTTAAGATCTCGACAACTCTTTGGTAATTCATATGTAACTCTTACGACATCTCTTATGCTATTCCTGTAAACTTTTATGTAATTTCTGAAAACTTTTATGGAATTCGCCTTGAACCGCAAGGTATTGGTGGAATAGAAATCACTAATGTAATGTAATCTAATATAATAAAAGGGTAAGCCGCGCATGCGCACTTCCTAAGCGTGCGTCCGTTTTCCGTGAGCTGTAGCACACATAGGAAGTGCGCATGCGCGGCTTACGGTCTGGCCTCACGCGAGGTAAGACAAGTGGCATGTGCGCTCTTCCCTGCTCTCCACCGCTGCCGGCCGCTAGCACCCCCTGCCCTCTCCAAGCCGGGACCGCAGCCAGCCAACGATCGCCTCCACAGCGCGCGAGAGGAAAAGAGAGAGGGCTGAGGGCTGTCCCGCTGGCAGCATGGCCCCGATCCCCTTGCGCCGCAGCAGCGTCGACGACTCCCCCCTCCCACACCAACTGCTGCAGCTCCTGTTTGAAGCGGCCTGATGAGGTTCGCGGCTGGCTGTAGTGAACCTCGCAGGCCGCTCTCCACATGAAGCACGTTCCCTCTGACACAATCGCATCAAAAGGAACATGCTATCATATGGAGAGCGGCCTGCAAGGTTCAATACAGCCGCTTTGAACAGGAACAGGAGCGGCAGCGGCGGCAGGAAACATGGATGCATGGAGGAAGGTAAGAACGGGAGGGGAAGCCAAAAAAAAAGGGCCCTGGAGCAGCCAGAAAAGGGAGCTGTTTTGGTGGGAGGGTTGTGCTGAGTGCACGATGCAGGCAGACAGCCATTGCACAATAGGGGGAGAGGCAAAGGGGACTGCTTTGGGGGGATGGTTGTGCTGGGGGCCGACAGCAATCATGGGGGGAACAGAAGAGGGCCACGGAGCAGGCAGGCATGGCACAACAGGGGGCCAGAGGGAGAGCGAAAGGGGGCTGCTTTGGGGGGAGGGGTGTGCTGGGGGCAGACAGCAATCAGGGAGGGGGCAGGAACAGAAGGGGGGCCACGAAGCAGGCAGGCATTGCACAACAGGGGGAGAGGGAAAGGGGGCTGCTTTGGGGGAATGGTTGCTCTGGGGGCAGAAAGCAATCATGGGGGGGACATAAGGGGGCCACAGAGCAGGCAGGCATGGCACAACTAGGGGCCAGGGGGGGAGGAAAAGGGGGCTACTTTGGGGGATGGTTGTTCTGGGGGCAGACAGCAATCATGGGGGGGAACAGAAGGGGGCCAAGAAGCAGGCAGGCATTGCACAACAGGGGGAGAGGGAAAAGAAGGCTGCTTTGGCAAGCAGGGGGGCCAGGGAGACAGACAGAAAGAAAGACGCACAGACAGGGGACCAGGGAGAGACACAGACACAAAGAATGACAGACAGACAGCGTCCAGGGAGAGAGAGAGAGACAAATAAAAAACAAAAAACAGACATACAGACATCTACTCTAGCACCCGTTATTGTAACGGGCTTAAACACCAGTGTAATAATAATTTAACAGTACGAGTGGACATATTAAATACATAGAAAGGCTTTAGGCAGAAAGAAACAAAAGGGGAAGAGGGGGAGAAATACAATCCATGGTAAGAAAAGCTGGAGAAGGAAAAGAAAAAAAGAAGGCGATAAAAAAAAGGAGTATTGCAAATCCACGTCCTACTAAATCCTAACAACTATAGGCGTCTTTAAATAGAAAAGTAGAATAGGGTGGCAAACAGTATGACAGTGTGGTAAAACATTGTATGGCAAAATGTGGCATGGTCAGACATAGGACCCCACCCGAGTGTCCCAAATTTGGAAGCCAAAAATCTGGTAACCGTAATTTTAAGCACCGACTGGCCAAGTTTAACGACCAAATTGGGCCGCAGAAATAGCAGGTCTACCTTTGGCTGCCATAACTTAACTGGCCAACACTTAAAATCAACTTAGCTTGCTAAGTTTGAGCCGGCCAAAAATAAAACAGATTATTCAATGCTGTCACTGGAAACGGCTCAGTACTGAATATCTGTAATAAGCACCGACAGCAAGAGTTAGCCAGCCTGTCTCCCTTGGTCTGAATATTGGCTCTTATATGTTTTAAAACTGATTTTGCATGTTTTTGAAGTTTTTTAAAGGTAATGACATTTTTGTTGCAGAGACTCCAGGACAAAAAAAAGCCTGTTTTTAGTTTGATCTAATTTTTCTACTACAATGTAGCGCCACAGATGTTTTTTTCACCTAAGATTTTAAAAGGAATTTAAATGTCTAAGCCCTAGATTCACTGGTTTCCACAGATTTATCGACATCGCTGCTAAATGGCCCACCGCATGTTTTTCCCCTCGATCACTCATTTTATGATCCGGCCATGCAAATTAGTAAAACCCCATGCAAAATAGCCAAGCGATTGATTCACTTACATCACATGGCTATTTAGCATCAGGTTTGCCTGGTTTCTTTTCTTTTTTTTTTAATGGCAGAGATATTTTGCTGTGTATTACACAGGCAAAATATCTGCCAATAAAAAAAAAGAAAAAAAGTCTGCTGACAGCCCTCCCCAATGACCCACAACTAACCGTCCCTGCCCCCCCCCAAAAAAAAAGCGCCCCCTCCCTCCTTCCTTGAACCAAAAAAAAATGGCAGGAGGGATGCCCACTCCCTCCTGCCACCAGACGCTTCCCCCCCAACTGAAATATGGCAGGAGGGAAGCATCTGAGCCAATCAGGGCCTTAGGCCCCTCCCTGTGCACCAGATGGCGGCCAGTGGAGGAGCAGAAGGGACAGACTGAGCACCCCTCCTGTTCCTGACTTAAAGAACCAGGGAGGAGGGGGGCTGATGGAGGATGGGGGGCCGATGGAGGGTGGCCTCCACTGGCAGGAGGGAGTGGGCATCCCTCCTGCCATATTTTTTGGGGGTTCGGGGGGGGGCGCACATTCCAACAGCAGTGACAGGAGGCTGCTTTCCATGCCACTGCTGTTAGGGCTGTGCAGATGTTTCAATCGCTCACTGAGCGATTGAATCAGTCACGTTTGCATGCAAATGATTTGCACCTCCATGCACGTCATTTGTATGAAAACTTGATAGTAAATCAATCGCTGTTGGAGAATCAGCCAACAGCAATTGAGTCGCTATCTTTAGTGAATCTAGCACTTAGTCAGTAAACCAGAAAGCGATAAATACCCTCCTCTTCAACTAAAATTACAACCGCAATCTACCCCTCACGCCCCCTAAACTCCTTCTCCCTTCTGATTCTCTACTTAAATTGCTATATAGTTCATTCTTAACCTGTACTTAAATTGCCATTTAGTCCTTGTACTTAAACTACTGTATAGTCTTTGTCCAAATGTACTCCACTATGAATGTTTGCTTGTAGGCTGTTCTGAGCCACTGGGAGGACGGGATAAAAATATAAATAAATAAATAAATCTATGACTTCTTGTAGTCAGCACTTAAACTGTGTGTTTCCAATGGAAGATTCACTGCAATACCATCCTGTAGGTTGAGCTAGTAATTTTTTAACCTATCCCAAAATGTCCTTCTAAAACACTTTTTGCATCCAAGTCTCAATGTAATTTTTATTGTTTTTTTTATTTTGTTGAACAATTTGGTGATGCTTTCAGTATGTTTAAGTTTTTACTTTCCTCCACTCACATCTATGTTATTATTCAGTTTGTTCAGATAATATTTATGTTTTTATCATTTGTTCTTTTTTTTTTTTTTAATTCTTTATTCATTTTCAAACTTTCATCAAGTGTACAAATATCAAATCAGTAACACAGCATACATCACTTGATATTCTTACTATTATATCTTATAATACAAATATTTAACCCAATGTATGATTTGTTCTAATCTACAGCATATTACAGTACTTAGGTTTATTTAAGTTATAACTATTTATATTTGATTTGGATGGGATGGGATTTTTTTGCATTTATTTCATTAAATTATGATTTTTGTAACATGTTTTTATGTATGTATTAACATTTCTTTGTATGCCTCTGATGCAGCTCAACTGTGGGCAAAACATGGCCATGTTGGGCACCTAGTTTTTTAAAATGGTATATGTTGCAGTGAATAAATATACTGATAGATTCCATTTGGTCTGCTATTTTCTTCATCATAAATGTCCATTATCCCAGGACAAGCAGGCAGGTATTCTCACTAGTGGGTGATGTGGACGTCTCACAAGCATACTTGCTTGAAGAAACTTCAGAAGTTTTGAGATGCCCACACCGCGCATGCGCGAGTGCCTTCCCGCCCGATGGTACGGGCGTGTCTCCTCAGTTCTTTTCTTTCCGCGGAGCTGAGAAGTTTGCTTCAACTCTCTGCGCTGTGTGAACCCGTGTTCTTGCCTTCTAGTACTGCGGTTTTGAGTTATTTTTCTCTTAATCGTGTGTTTTATTCTTTCGTTTGTTATTTTAAAAAAAATAAAAAATTTTTCCGGGAATCCGACCAGGTCAGCCACGTGGCTCAGGCCGCGCTCCTTCGATCTAGCGGCGGAGCTTTTTCAGCCTATGTCCCAGACAATTACCGGTTTTAAAAAGTGCATCAAGTGCCAGCGCGCGATTTCGCTGACGGACCCGCATCGATGCTGTCTGCAGTGTCTTGGTCCGGAACATATTCCAAAATCATGCCAGCCTTGTTCCATTCTAACAGCACGTGCGTTTAAGCGCCGCTGTTTCCTGTGGGAGTTGATGTTCAAGATGGAAGCTGCTAAAGAACCTTCCGCTTCGACTTCGACCAGCGCTTCGCCTGTTCCTCCGAAGTCGTCTTCTGCTCCTGCTGCATCGGGTCTCTTGAAGCCGGCCTCCTTCGTCCCGGCTTCGACCCCGCCTCCTGCTCCGGTGCCTCCTTCGGTCTCCTCAGATCAGGTACCTCCTCCAACCATTCCCCCGGTGGTTATCAAAGTGCCGAAAGCTTCTAAGGCTAAGCACTCGACCACTCGGGACCGCGAAGACCGTACAGGAGGTCACACTTCGAGTGCGGCTCCCCCCTTGGCGGCTTCGCTTCGGTCCATCATGGAGGCTCAATTCCTGGATATTATGACTACCATGGGGCCCAAGTGGCTTGCTACAATCCAGGCTGGGCAGGCAGTTCCTCCTCGGGGGGGGGGGGGCTAGCCGCCCCCTCCTCCTCCCCCTCCCCCTCGCCGCTTGCTCTCGCTGCTGGGGGACGAGGAGCGGCGCTTAGCCACCAGTTCATCGAGGCGTGCATTGTTTAGTGACATGCCGCCTTTGGAACCCATCCCCGTTCAGGGCGAAGAAGTTTGGGATGTGCCTTCGGGTGGTCGAAGCCCTGGGTGTCGTCAGGAGGAATTCTTCCGCAGTCCCTTCCAAGCCAGAACCTCCTTCGACCCGTGGAATGCGGCTCGGGAGGTGGCAGCCCATCCTCCTCTTCGCTCTACGGCCTCCAGCCCCATCTATTCCTTGGAGGCCTCTGGGGAACCATCGAAGCATTGCCGATCCAGATCCCCTTCGAGACACAGAGAGGGTCATCAGTCCAGACATTCTTCGAGGCATTCCTCTAGACATTCTACAGTCTCGCCTCAGAAGAAGCTTCCTCGTGTGGGGTATTCGTCTTCGGATGTCTCCCCTCCTCCGGGCCCGGAATACGAGGAAGCCTATGGCTCTTACTCTCCTTGCCGATCCCAAGCCTCCCTGGATCCGGAGGCGTCGACGTCCTCCAGTCCGTCTCACAGGCCTGTGTTGGCGGACCAGTTGTCTTTTTCATCCTTTCTGAGGCAGATGGCGGATGATCTCGACATCACCTTGGACTCGGGTTCCCGATACTCCAAGGAATACCTGGATACCATTCATCTGCCTCATCCTCCTGCCGAGTCTCTTCGCCTGCCTCTCCACAAGCTCCTCAATCAAACCTTCATAGAAACACCGTATTCTATTCCTGCCGTCCCTGGCAAACTGGATGCCAGGTACCGCACGGTGCATCATAAGGGGTTTGAGGGCTCCCAACTCTCCCATCAGTCCCTGTTGGTCGAGTCCTCCCTCAAGCGTTCTCATCCGTCCCAGGTGTATGCCTCGGTGCCACCGGGCAGAGAGGGCCGGACCGTGGATAAGTTTGGACGGCACATCTATCAGAACTCGATGATGGCTTCCCGAGTTCTCAATTACAACTTCCATTTTGCCACCTATTTGGAGTTCTTCCTGCCTGTGCTTCGGAAGTTTACACCTTACATCGAATCTCAAGCTCGTTTTGAATTCGAAGAGGTCGTCGCCTCGCTGTCCCAGCTGCGTCTTCAATTGATGCAATCCTCCTATGATGCCTTCGAGCTCTCGGCACGGGCTGCCCCTTGTTCCGTGGCCATGCGTCGCTTGGCCTGGCTTCGAACCATTGACATGGACCCGAATCTCCAGGACAGACTTGCCAACGTCCCCTGTGCGTGTGCGGATTTGTTTGATGAATCTATTGAGACCGTGACGAAGAAGATGTCGGATCATGAAAAATCTTTCCAGTCCATCCTTCGTCCCAAGCCTAAACCTGCTCAGTCTCGACCTTCTCGACTGCCCTTGATCTATCAGCTGTGTTATACTCCCCGGCAGCCTCCGGCTGCGAGACAGCCAGCGAAGAGACAGCCGCCACATAAGGTTCAACAAAAACCTCAGCCTTCTGCTGTTCCCAAGGCTCCTCAGCCTTTTTGACTCTCTGGCAGGGAGCATAACCGACACCGTTCTGCTGTCCCCTGTCTTTCCAATTGGGGGTCACCTCCATCATTTTTACCATCGATGGATGACTATTACCACCGACCTTTGGGTCCTTACCATCATCAGGGAAGGATACTCTCTTCAGTTCCATCAGATCCCCGCGGACCACCCTCCAAGAGAGTATCCTTCCAACTTGACCCAGACCGCCCTTCTTCTTCAGGAAGCTCAGGCTTTGCTCCAGCTTCGGGCCGTCGAGCCGGTCCTGGTGGACCAACACAACCGGGGGTTTTACTCCTGGTACTTCCTTGTTCCAAAGAAGACGGGCGACCTGCGTCCAATTCTGGACCTCAGGATTCTCAACAAGTTCCTGGTCAAGGAGAGATTTTGCATGCTGACCCTAGCTTCTCTCTACCCCCTCCTTGAGCAGAACGATTGGTTATGCTCCCTGGATCTCAAGGAGGCCTACACTCACATTCCCATTCATCCTGCCTCTCGCAAATTCCTCAGATTTCGGGTGGGACATCTGCATCTGCAGTATCGAGTGCTTCCATTTGGCCTGTCCTCGTCTCCCCGAGTCTTCACAAACTGTCTGGTTGTGGTGGCCGCTGCACTCCGGAACCATGGTCTTCAGGTGTTTCCCTACCTCGACGACTGGCTCATCAAAGCCGCCTCAGCTCCAGGGGTCATCTCGGCGACCCAACAGACTATCTGGTTCCTACAGAGTCTGGGATTCGAAATCAACTTCCCAAAGTCTCATCTGCAACCGACCCAATCTCTCCCCTTCATCGGGGCAGTTCTCGATACCATCCAGCTCCGAGCATTCCTTCCTCCTCAACGCCTGGATGCTCTGCTTTGTCTATGCCACTCAGTGTCTTCTCGCCAGTCCATCTCAGTGAAACACATGATGGTTCTCCTGGGCCACATGGCCTCTACAGTTCATGTGACTCCTTTTTCCAGACTTCACCTCAGAATTCCTCAGTGGACCCTGGTTTCTCAGTGGATGCAGGTGTCAGATCCTTTGACTCGTCACATCCAGGTGACTCCTGCTCTTCAGCAGTCTCTACGTTGGTGGATGATCCCTTCAAATCTATCCAGAGGTTTGCTGTTTCACACTCCTCCCCACCAGAAGGTTCTCACGACATATTCCTCGACCTATGCATGGGGAGCTCATCTGGACGGTCTTCGCACTCAGGGCTTCTGGACCAGTGCGGACCGGCTGTGCCATATCAATCTTCTGGAACTCAGGGCGATTTTCAATGCTCTTCAAGCTTTTCAACATCTGCTTCACGACCTAGTGGTCCTCATTTGCATTGACAATCAGGTCGCCATGTATTATGTCAACAAGCAGGGGTGCACGGGATCGGCCTCCCTCTGCCAGGAAGCTCTCATAGTCTGGGATTGGGCGATTCGCCACAACACCTTCCTCAAAGCTGTCTACATTCAGGGGAAGGACAATGCCTTGGCAGACAACTTAAGTCGTCTCCTCCAGCCGCACGAATGGACTCTCCATTCCAAGCCCCTTCATCAGATCTTCTCTCAGTGGGGGACACCTCAGATAGACCTCTTTGCGGCTCCCCACAACTGCAAGCTGCCTCAATTCTGCTCCAGGATCTACACTCCTCATCGCCTCGAGGCAGATGCCTTTCTTCTGGACTGGAGGAATCTCTTTCTCTATGCATTTCCTCCGTTTCCTCTCATTCAAAAGACTCTAGTCAAGCTCAAGTCAGATCATGCCACCATGATTCTAATAGCTCCTCGGTGGCCCAGACAACCTTGGTACTCCCTTATACTTCAACTCAGCAGCAGGGAGCCATTCCTTCTTCCAGTGTTTCCTTCACTGCTTACTCAGCATCAAGGATCTCAGCTCCATCCCAACCTGCAGTCTCTCCACCTGACAGCTTGGTTCCTCTCAACGTGACTCCCCACCAGTTTTCCCAGGCGGTGAGGGATGTGTTGGAGGCTTCCAGGAAGCCTGCTACTAGACAATGTTACTCCCAAAAATGGACTAGATTTTCTTCATGGTGTGTTTCTACTCGTAAGGAACCTCAACGAGCCTCCCTATCCTCTGTTTTGGACTATCTTCTATACCTCTCTCATTCTGGCCTCAAGTCTACATCGATATGAGTCCATCTGAGTGCAATTGCGGCTTTCCATCAGCCTCTGCAAGGGAAACCTCTCTCTGCTCATCCTGTGGTTTCCAGATTTATGAAAGGACTTTTCCATGTCAATCCTCCTCTCAAACCTCCTCCAGTAGTTTGGGACCTCAATGTTGTCCTTTCTCAGCTTATGAAACCTCCTTTTGAGCCTCTCAACAAGGCTCCGCTGAAGTTTCTCACTTGGAAAGTGGTTTTTCTGGTTGCCACTTCTGCCCGCAGAGTCAGTGAGCTTCAGGCCTTGGTGGTGGATCCACCTTTCACAGTATTCCATCATGACAAGGTGGTCCTCCGCACTCATCCGAAATTCCTGCCTAAAGTGGTCTCTGAATTTCATCTCAATCAATCCATTGTACTTCCAGTGTTTTTTCCAAAGCCTCATTCTCATCCTGGAGAATCAGCTCTTCACACTCTGGACTGTAAACATGCTTTGGCTTTCTACCTGGATCGCACCAAGCCACACAGAACTGCTCCTCAACTTTCCGTCTCCTTTGATCCGAACAAGTTGGGACGCCCTGTTTCGAAGCGTACCATCTCCAACTGGATCGTGGCTTGCATCTCTTTCTGCTATGCCCAGGCTGGATTATCCCTTCCCTGTAAAGTCACAGCCCATAGGATCAGAGCAATGGCGGCCTCTGTAGCCTTCCTCAGATCGACACCGATTGAGGAGATTTGTAAGGCTGCCACTTGGTCCTCGGTTCATACATTCACCTCTCATTATTGTCTGGATGCTTTTTCCAGACGGGATGGACAGTTTGGCCAAACAGTATTACAGAATTTATTCTCCTAAGTTGCCAAATCTCCCACCATCCCATTGAGGTTAGCTTGGAGGTCACCCACTAGTGAGAATACCTGCCTGCTTGTCCTGGGATAAAGCAATGTTACTTACCGTAACAGTTGTTATCCAGGGACAGCAGGCAGCTATTCTCACGTCCCACCCACCTCCCCTGGGTTGGCTTCTCTGCTAGCTACCTGAACTGAGGAGACACGCCCGGATCATCGGGCGGGAAGGCACTCGCGCATGCGCGGTGCGGGCATCTCGAAACTTCTGAAGTTTCTTCAAGCAAGTATGCTTGTGAGACGTCCGCATCGGTTCTCTGTTGGATGACATCACCCACTAGTGAGAATAGCTGCCTGCTGTCCCTGGATAACAACTGTTACGGTAAGTAACATTGCTTTTCTCCATGTATTTTAAGACAGGCTTTTTCAATGACAGATCTGTTCTAAGATACTAGTAGAACTTAAGATGGCCTAACCTAGATCTCTCAAGTCCCATTTGTACATTCTTGCTATAATGTCACTTCATATGTACTTTATACCTGTTGTAGGTTTCAAAGCAAAAAAATAAGCATGTACTTTTGCTTAGAGTGCTGGCCTAACTAGCCTGCAAGTAAAGTGTGGTCTTTAACCTCACGTGGACAGTTTGAAAATTGTTTACCAAGCTCTTAGTAGGATTTGAGCTGCAAGTCACTACTTAATTGAATGAAAAACATCAGTCCTCACCTTTCCTATTAACTAGGTCTTCCAACGTCATACTCTCCTGCCATGCCAATCCTCTACTCCAAGAAAAGAGTCCAATCATAAGGTTTATGGCAATGCTCACAGCTCCAACACTAATTGCAAGGACTGGTCGGTGGGGTGGATGTGGATTGACAAAGCGTCCAATGGCATCCAGAGTGATGGAGAAACACAATGAAGCAAGCAGCAGAGAGGAGATCAGGGTCCCCAGAAGAGGAATCCTCTGCCAGCCAAAGGTAAAGGAGCCAGGGCTTGGCAACTTGGCTAACAGTCTGAAGAGAATTGGCAGGGCTAGGGACAATGCAACAGACAGGGTATGAAATGTATCCAGTAGGGCAATCAATGAATCACAAAGACGACTTACAATGAGCTCGGCCAAGAGGAAGCAAATGGTTAAAGCCAGGAGAGCACAGTGCTTCTTAACACCATCAGCAGCCATCCTGTAAAGAAAGAATACAATTATTCAAAGTATTTGGATCCCCAATTTACATAGAAATCAGAAATCAGAATTGAGACATCTAGAAAGGTACATGCTAAATTTCAATAGTATTTTAAGAAAAGTTGATGTCAGGAGTGCACCTGTATTTGTTGGCATATGCAAAAATGAATGGCATGGATCCAGCAGGGTCCACAGGGAGATTTGGCACTTACATACACTTTACAAACCTACAAACATGTGTAAGTGCCATCAATTAAGTAGTAATGTCAGAATTTTAATTTGGTTTTATTTTTGAGAAGAAAATAAACTATATGGGATTAAAGAGAATGTCTCCCTTAATACCTCATGTAAAGCCCTGACCAAAATTAGCAGTTTTTTAAACTTATGCATGCCTTTGAGATAATGTATCTAACCTGACATGGAAATTTTCCTCATGCACATGTGTTCTCTTTATAGAATTGGAAATACAGTGTAGATTTTAGTCCTGCTCAAACCATAGCCCTTTGAAATCTGCATCGTGTGTATTTCTGCATGTAAGTAGTAGGGATGGACAGCCCAAAATTTTCATCCAGGGATTCAAGACAAAGTTAGACAAGTTCCTGCTGAACCAGAATGTACGCAGGTAAGGCTAGTCTCAGTTATGGCACTGGTCTTTGACCTAAGGGCCGCCGCGTGAGCAGACTGCTGGGCACATTGGACGACTGGTCTGACCCAGCAGCGGCAATTCTTATGTTCTTACCTGTGTTTGGTACACTGCTTTGGCAGTGACTTTCTAAATAATAGTCGCTGATTGTGTTTAGCGACAGCAATGACTTGATACACTATAGTATTTCACTGATATCATTTAGGCACTTATTATTTTGCATTATTGTGCACTATCACTTGGATGGTTAGGGCCTGGGGATGTAACACATTTTACCCTTTTGAGTTTTGTTTGTGACAACTTTTTAAGAGGGTTTCTTGAAAAATTCCTCTGTTGCGAGTTGTGTTTGCTGAGGGTCCACCCTCCTATTATTATATTAACTCAATTTATTGAATATTAGTGTTTCTCATGTCCTGCTGATGCTATACACATTTTTAGGAGAGATCTGTTTTTTTTCTCTGATTTTGTTATTTTTCCTATTGGGTTATTTTTGGTGTAGGTCCCGTCATGACATTTTAGGGTTTTTGGATACTTCTTTTAGCATCTTGCAGTCTGCTCAACTTGCTTGGACTGCTAGACCTGGGCATGTTGGCAGTTGTTTGGAAAGTATTCCACTTGTACACTTTGGATTCTTGCCCAGAAACAGCTAAGAAGAAGAAGGAAACCCCCCCCTCCAAACAAATTTTTAGATTGAATTAGGTTGGGCAGACTAGACAGACCATTCGGGTCTTTATCTACCGTCATCTACTATGTTACTATTTTCCGGACCGTGGAATGGCTAATGCCAAATTCTTTAGAGATCTTTATAAATCTCTTACCAGACTTATAAGCTGCAACAATCTTATTTCTGAAGGCCTCAGACAGCTCTTTTCATCTCACCACAGCAGTCATGAGCACACCAACTAAATGTCTGAGGTTTAAGTAAGTCAAACCTCTTTCAAAATCCCCCCCCCCCTGTCATGTGCGCGCCTCCTTCTCTTTTTTAACTTCTCTGGCATGAGCAGTATGCCCATGTCAGTTTGCCCTTGGATGTCACATAATAATAATAACATAACAGTTTATATACCGCAGGACCGTGAAATTCTATGCAGTTTACAATAATTAAAAGATGCTACAGAGGAGAGTCACGTGATGTGCTGAGCCGAGCAAGACG
Organism: Geotrypetes seraphini; assembly: GCF_902459505.1. Taxonomy (NCBI): domain Eukaryota; kingdom Metazoa; phylum Chordata; class Amphibia; order Gymnophiona; family Dermophiidae; genus Geotrypetes; species Geotrypetes seraphini. The sequence continues at coordinate 36,969,443 of NC_047091.1, read as the reverse complement.
TGTATTGCTTGAGCTCCGGGGCCCCGGGTCCCTCTGTATCCTGCCTATCTTGTTTTGTTGACTCTACACCTACTCCTTCAGTTTGTAGGTTATATGGATCAGTTTGTGCAGCCTAATAGTCCGGCCATGAGCGGAAAGGTAACCCGAAGTTCCAAAGATCGGGAGATAAGAACGATGCGGCCTGACTCTAAGATGGCGGCGATGGTGGCAGACTCGGGTTTGTCGCTCCTTTTATCATAAGCCCACATTGAGGCCCTATCCGCATCGGTGGTATGAGCTTTAGACGCCCGCTTCGAACAATTGTCGGGCAAGCTCACTTCACTCGAGACTATACTGAAACCACTCGGCGTACCGGCGAATTGGAGACTAGAGTGGCACATGTGGAAAATGCACACTCTGCCTCTGCGGCGGATTTGATGTCTCTCAAGGAGCAAGTTTTGCGCCAAGCGGACAAGATCGAAGACATCGAGAATCGGTCGAGATAGGACAATTTACGTCTGATCGGCTTACCGGAATTGGTGCCGGATTCTCGTCTGCTTGTCACTTTGAAGACTTGGCTCCGGGCCGAATTGCTGCTTCCAGCTGGCCTGGGGCCCCTGCGGCTGGAGCGGGCCCATCGGCTTGGGAGGCATGCTGAAGACCATACCCGCGCCCGAGTCACCATCTTTAAAGTGCATAACTCTGCCTTTAAGGTTTGATGAAACATTATCGGCAAAAGAGAAACACCCAGGAGCACCGGTCTGTCTGTTCCAGGATTACTCCCCTGCGCTGCAAGAGCACCGCCGCCGCTTTTCCAGAGTGTGCACAGCGCTTTTCAAGCGCAAACATCGCTTTCAACTGCTTTATCCTGCGCTCCTGCGGATCTGGACCTCTGCTGGGTGGAAGAGCTATGCCTCAGCAGAGGAGGCGCAGGCCTACTTGGATGCCATCTTCCTGGAGAATCTGGGCCTTCCTCGGCCCCTTGATGTTTCTGGGCCTGTGGTTGCTGCTGGCACCTTCCAGCTGCTGCCCTGCTGGGTGCTGCGCGTGCTATGGACTCTGGATCTTCAGTAGCGGCTGTCTACATCTCCTTTTGGATTGGCCGGGTGGATGTACTACCACTTCTTGCTGTTCTAGGCCGCGTTGTTGATGTTCCTGATTCTTTGAGGTTCCTGTTTTCATGGATTGACTGGTGGCCTTATTGTTGGGGGGTCCACTTCTTGACCCCAACTGAGTTATAGTCTTCGGCTCCCTTGCAAAAGTTGTTTCCCCTCAGAGCTTACCGGGGAACCGGGTGGTTACAGTATGACTCACTGGTAGTGGCCCTTTCTTGCTACTATCCCTTCTGTGCTTGACAACTTGGTGCAGAGGGGGTATTCTTGGTTTCCTGGAGCCTTCCCTGGACTGATTTGTTTAGGGGATTTGTTGTCTTTGGAGTGCTTGGGGTATGCTTGTGGGGGTTCTGACTGTGTATGGGAGTTGACTGCTTCGGATGCTTGGTGTGGGGTTAGGTTCCCCCAGGGGGGGGGGGGATGAGTCTGCTTGTTTGCATGGCTCTCTGTCTTTGACTCTGGGTTGGTTTTGCCTGTATAGTGTCCAGAATGCCTGGTCGTCCATTGAGTGTGTGTGGATTCTAAGGGTGGGCTGGTGCGAGATCTGGCACAGTTCCCGGATGGGCAATATGGAGGGTTCTGGTGCTCTCTGGAGGCTATTCGGAGCCGCTGTACCTCGGTTTAAACCTGGGTTTCTGCCTCATTACAGTTCTGGGATCTTTTTGGATGGCTGTGTGGGTGAGGGTGCAGAGTGGCTGGCTTGCTATGAGTGTGTGTGGGGGGTTCTTGTTTCTGATGAGATTTTGGTGGGGCATGTCAGGGGTGGGTGGGATTGGGGGGACTGGGGGCCCTGTTCACATCTTAGCATGGCTCCCTCTCCGTTCCACGTTTGTGGGACGGGGTTTGTGCTTGTGGTTGGGATTCTGGGGGGATTGGGAGTGGGGGTGGAGTTGGGGTAGGAGTGGGTTGGGTTTATGGGGGGGGTCCTTCTTCAGAATATGTGTTCAGTCTTTTGGATATTTGCCTTGTTTTTATTTCTTTTTTTCAGGCTAGGGTACCTGTTGGTCTCCACTGCTCTGGGGGATGGCTGGGCTCCTGGGGAAGTCTCATTCTTTTTCTGCTGTGTTCACTAATTTGCTTTTTTCCTGACTTTCCGATCTGAGTACCCCTTTTAGGCTCACCTCCTGGAATGTTGGGGGCATTACGTCGCCAATCAAGCGGTCCAAAATATTAGCTGCTTTGCAGCGTTATCGCTCCGATATTGCTTGTTTACAGGAAACTCAACTGACTGACATGGAGATTCTTAAGTTGGGCCGCTCCTGGGTGGGGGAGGTATATTTTGCTTCATCTCAGGGTCGTCATGGTGGAATTGCTGTGTTGGTCTGTAGGTCCTCACCTCTGGGAGTGCAGGTTCTAGATAAAGATTTAGATGGTAGATTTCTGTTATTGCGCCTGACCTTAGGTGCTTGCTCCTATCTATTGCTTGTGGTTTATGGGCCCTAATTCCGCGGAATCGGCCTTCTTACAAAAATTACTTCAACTCTGTTCCCGATTTTCTGGAGATCCACTCATTATCTTGGGAGATTTTAATTTGGTGCTGGACCCTACTCTGGATAAGTCTGGTACTTCTATTGCTTCTTTGGGGGCTAAGGGTCGACTTCTTTCGGATTTTTGTGATACTCTTTCCGTGATCGACCCTTGGCGTCTTCTTCATCCTGAAACTCGTGACTATGCTCACCTTTCTCGAACCCACAGTACCTGGTTATGGATTGACCATATCTTTCTGTCTTCGACTTTGTTCTCTTCGGTCAAGTCAGCCGAGATAGGTCCGCTGAATATTTCGGATCATACCCCGATTTGGGTTGATGTTTATCTGGACACTGCATATCTACGGCCTTCATTTTGGCATTTTCCATTTTATCTTGCTGAGGACAAGGAATTTCAAACCTTCTTGCAGGCCTAATGGGAGGATTACTCCACCAATAATGCTCACCATATGGAGAATCCTATTTTGTTCTGGGAGGCAGCCAAAACTGTGATTAGGGGCCATATCATTTCTTTCCTGAGTGCCCGCAACAAACGTATTCATAGAACTAAACTAAACTAAACTAAGCCTTAGGTTTATATACCGCATCTTCTCCACTGAAGTGGAGCTCGACACAGTTTACAGAGTTTAAAAAATATGGGAAGAGAGAAGAGAAAGAGTTTACAAAGCATAAAAAGAGGGGATGTAATCAGGAGAAGGGATTATTATATGCTAGAGAAAAGCCAGGTTTTCAGTTGTTTTCGGAATAGTTGGAGGGAGTCCAGGTTCTGCAGCGGGATAGTGAGGTCGTTCCAGAGGCCGGTGATTTTGGAGAGGAGGGATCTACCCAGTTTACCTGCGTGGAGGATGCCGTGTAGAGAGGGGAAGGATAGTTTATATCTGTGGGCAGATCTGGTGGTAGTTGGTGTCGGGGCGAGGAAGGATAGAGGGATTAGGGGCAGAAGGATGCCGTGAATGATCTTGAAAGCCAGGTAGGAGCATTTGAAATGAATTCTGGAAAGTACTGGGAGCCAATGAAGATTGGTAAGTAGAGGGGAGACGTGGTCATATTTGCATTTAGCAAAAATCAGCTTAGCCACAGTGTTCTGGATAAGCTGGAGTCTGTGAAGACTTTTTTTCATTAGGCCTAAGTAGATGGTGTTACAATAATCGAGTTTGGATAGGATGATGGATTGTACAAGGACGGTGAAATGCTTTTGGTGAAAATAGGATCTAACTTTCCTCAGCATGTGGAGGCTGAAAAAACAAGATTTTGCCAGGGAATTCAGGTGATCGTTGAGGGAAAGGGAGGAGTCGATAGTGATGCCAAGGACCTTGCTTGAGAACTCAAGGTGTAGAGCAGGGCCTGTGGGTAGGGTGAAGAGGGCGGGCAGGTGAGCTAATTTTGGGCCGAGCCAGAGTAATTTTGTTTTTGATTCATTTAATTTCATCTGTACTGAGAGGGACCAGGCGTGAAGTCTCATTATGTATGATGTGATGTTCTCTTGGAGGTTTGTAAGGTTTGGATCTGTTTCGAGGAGGATGAGGATATCGTCTGCATATGTGTAAATTGTTTCAAGGGGGGATAGTTTAAGGAGCTTCAGGGAGGTCATATATATGTTGAAGAGAATAGGGGATAGGGGAGAGCCCTGTGGAACACCACAGGATGGTGTCCATGAAGCAGATTTGGAGCCGTTTGTGTTGACAATGTAGGAACGATCGCGAAGGAAGTTTGAGAACCACTTTAGGACAGAAGAGTCTATCCCAATCTCGGAAAGTTGGTAGATTAGTATGTTGTGATGCACGACGTCAAAAGTCGCGGAGAGATCAAACTGTAGGAGAACAGCAAATTTGTTTCGGGCGTGTAGTTGTTGCACCTTTGAGATTAGGAAAACTAGGAGGGACTCGGTGCTGAAATTGGGCCTAAATCCGTATTGGTAGTGTTGGAGAATGGAGAATCTCTCTAGGTAAGAGGAGAGCTGAGTGGCGACTATGGTCTCTAGAAGTTTTGTTAAAAGAGGGATGTTTGCTATGGGGCGATAGTTCGATGGTGAGAAAGGGTCAAGATCGGGTTTTTTCAGAAGAGGGGATAAGGCAATGTGTCCCATTTCGGTGGAGAACAGGCCCGATAGTAAGACTTTGTTTATGAGGTTAGTAAGGGAAGAGATGGCCTGTGTAGGGTTTTTTTCGTAAAGGTAGGATGGGAAGGGATCTAGGATGCACTTGCAGGATTTAAGTTTGAGGCAAAGTTTAGAGATCTGGGTCTCGGATACAAGTTCGAATGTAGTCCATGATCTGTCGGCAGGGATAGCGTCGGAGTCTTTTGGGGGGAGAGAGTTGTAGGAGATAGCTGAGGGAAACGAGCTCTTTATGGTAGTGATCTTCTCGTTGAAAAATTTGGCTAGGTCATTTGGAGATGGGAGGGGGGGAGGGGGCGGAGTCATTTTTAGAAGTTAGGTTCCGCCAGATGTGGAACAGTGTACTGTTTTGGTTTTTTGACCTGGAGATTTTGTCTCCATAGTAATTCTTCCTAGCTTTTTTTTAGTACGGAGTTGTAGGATTTGATGTTTTCTCTCCAGGATTGCTTATCTAGGGGGGATTTTGTTTTTTTCCATCTCCGTTCCAGGGCCCAACATTTCTGTTTTAATTCTCTGTGGTAAGAGAGGTACCAGGGAGCCTTGTGAGAATAGGAGATGGGTTTAGTGGTTAGAGGGGCAAGGGCACGGTACGTGGATTCGGAAAGAGTCACCCAGTTGTGCCAGATTGAGTCAGGGTTCGTGTGAGTGGGAAGGGGAGGGAGTTTGTTGAGAAACTGGGACCAGAATAGTTCATTTGAGATCTTTTTGCGGTAGGTGATGGAGTTTGTGGCACGGGTTGGGGTATCAAGGGCTGACATGAATACAGGGAGGCAGAAAGAGCCTAGGAGGTGATCCGACCAGGGGACATGTTCCCAACGGGTCATATTTGTGGAAGTTTTATGCTCAGTCAGGTCAAGAAAGCTAATGATGTCAATGGAGTGCCCCTTTTCATGGGTAGAGGTGAGCGGGGAAGCAGTGACGCCCAAGGAGGTGAGGAAGTCTTTGAACTCAGTTGAGTCATTGTTGGTGTTGTCGTCTAGGTGAAGGTTTATGTCACCTATGATCAGTAGTCTTTGGAATTTTAGATAGGCCTTTGTTATGTTCTCAAGAACAAAGTCAGAGGATTTATTCCAGGGGTTGGGTGGGCGGTAAAGTAGCAGGATGCCTAATGGGTGGAGGCGAAGTTCGTCGTTTATTGAGGCTAGCATGAATTCCAGGGAGGGGTGACTACCCTTTTCTAAGAGCTCAACATTAAAGAATGATTTGTAGAGAAGGGCTAGACCTCCTCCTTTTCGATTTAATCTAGGAGAGAAAAGACCGTGGTAGCCTGGGGTCAGAGTTCATTTTGTGTGAGTAAGTCATCTTTTTCGATCCATGATTCAGTGATGCACAAAAAACCCGGATCAAAATCTTCAAGTAAATCTTTTACTATTTGGGTCTTATTTCTGACGGACCTGGCATTACAATAGAGAGTAGGGACTGGGGTTAGAGAGTAGGAGGTAAGGATGGGCAGGTTTGCTGGGGGAACAGGTTTTAGGGAGGAGAGGTTTGCACCTCGGTGCTTTTTGAAATGATGGGGTCTGGAGGATACTAGCATGGGAATTCTGAGCCCAGAACAGATGTTGTTGGGGAATGTAGCATCAGGAGAGTTTGGGAAGAGGATTTTGGGAGTGGGAAGTGTTTGAGGGAGCAGAGAAGGAGGATAAGAGGCCAGAGTGAAGGAATTCGGGGGCAGAGCAGGGCTCCCACGCTGCCCGAAGTCACCGGGCCGAAGAGAGGAGCAGCCCCAAAGGCAGGGAGCTGCTTCTGAGGAGAGCGATGAGAGTCTCTGGACTTCGGGGGCGGAGCAACAGCTCCCATGCGGCCCGAAGTGGCGGTTGGAGTGAGGAGCAGCACCCGATGGCAGAGGTGCTGCTCTCGAAGAAAACTCGGTCCAGCAGGGGAATTCGGGGGCGGAGCAGGGATCCCACGCTGCCCGAAGTCACCGGGCCGAAGAGAGGAGCAGCCCCGAAGACAGGGAGCTGCTTCTGAGGAGAGCGATGAGAGTCTCTGGGCTTCGGGGGCGGAGCAACTCTCCCCAGGAACTCCTGCTGGTGGCTGGAGGGGCTCCGGTAAAGGCTGTGCGCCGTTGGCGCTTTAGATTTTTAAATTCGGGTCCCCCGCTGGTCTGGGAGAGGGGCGGAGTAAGGGCTCCCACGCTCAATTCTCCCCAGGAACTCCTGCTGATGATTGGAGGGGGTCCGGTAAAGACTGTGTGCCGTTGGCGCTTTAGATTTTTAAATTCGGGTCCCCCGCTGGTCTGGGAGAGGGGCGGAGTAAGGGCTCCCACGCTCAACTCTCCCCAGGAACTCCTGCTGGTGGCTGGAGGGGGTCCGGTAGAGGCTGTGTGCCGTTGGCGCTTTAGATTTTTAAATTCGGGTCCCCCGCTGGTCTGGGAGAGGGGCGGAGTAAGGGCTCCCACGCTCAATTCTCCCCAGAAACTCCTGCTGGTGATTGGAGGGGGTCCGGTAAAGACTGTGTGCCGTTGGCGCTTTAGATTTTTAAATTTGGGTCCCCCGCTGGTCTGGGAGAGGGGCGGAGCAAGGGCTCCCACGCTCAACTCTCTCCAGGAACTCCTGCTGGTGGCTGGTGGGGGTCCGGTAAAGGCTGTGCGCCGTTGGCGCTTTAGATTTTTTAATTCGGGTCCCTCACTGGTCTGGGAGAGGGGTGGAGCAAGGGCTCCCATGCTCAACTCTCCCCAGGAACTCCTGCTGGTGATTTTAATAATTAAATAATTAAATAGATGAAGAAGTGTTGTTTAAAAGGAGGGAGCTCAACTGTCAGCCAGCCACCATCCAGCCTCCAAGTTCCGGAGAACGGGCCTTGCGAGTAGCTAAGCGGTCATTTCATTCGAATCCCTCGAGGGAGGCTCACGAATGCTATTTGTCTACCCATAAGGTTCTCAATTCGTTACTTCATTCTCGTTCTCAAAAATGGGTGGCTTTTCATAAACACCGCTTCCAACGTTTTGGTAACAACTCCGGGCGTCTTTTGGCACGATTGGTGAAGGTTGAGACTAGTAGGAAACAATGTTCCCTCTAAGCTGTGCGCATGAGCGATCACTCACTATTTTCAGTGTCGTCGCTCATACGTTTTCTGGTGTTGCTCAATCGAGGGCGGGCGGAGGTGAGAGGAAGCGGCGGCGGCGATCTGCCCTGCTCGTCTTAGTATATTTTAAGTTGAAAGATTCAGCGGCTCCTCTCAAGATCCCCGACTGCATTGGACTTCCGACGCAGGTGGGGATTCGTTAGAGGAGCTGCTGCCACGTCTTCAGTAGCGTACCAAGGGGGAGGGCGGTCCACCCCGGGTGGAGCCTTAGGGGAGGTGCACATCTGGCCAGGTCCAGATCTGGCCGGCTGTGCATCCCCCCTAAGGCTGCCATTGGAGAGGAAGTTCGGGCCAGCCAATCGTTGCCTGGCTGGGCAGAACTTCCTCTCCAACGGCAGAACTGACGTCGGGGGAATGCTGGTCGGCCCGACAGTGGGAAGCAGAGAGAGCTTGGGGCAGCCGCGGCGGTGGCTTTGGGGCCTGTTTCCCCCGATGGTGGCAGCAGTGGCTTTGTGGAGGGTAGGGAGAAAGAAAGAAAGGGGGCAGGCAGGGAGACAGAAGGGAAACAGAAAAAAAGAAAGAAAGGGCAGGGAGAGAGGAAGAAAAAGTTAGGGGAGGGAATGAGATCTGGAGGAGAGGAAGCATACAGGCTGAAAGAAGGGAAGAAAGATTGGATGCACAGTCAGAAGATGAAAGTGCAACCAGAGACTCATGAAATCACCAGACAAGGTAGGAAAAATGATTTTATTTTAAATTTAGTGATCAAAATGTGTCTGAATTCATATATGCTGTCTATATTTTGCACTATGGCCCCATTTTATTAAACCGCAATAGTGTTTTTTAGCGCAGGGAGCCTATGAGCGTCAAGAGCAGCGCTGGGCATTTAGCGCAGTTCCCTGCGCTAAAAACTGCTATTGTGGTTTAATAAAAAGGGAGGGGGGTATATTTGTCTATTTTTGTATGGTTGTTACTGAGGTGACAATGCATAGAGTCATCTGCCTTGACCTCTTTGAAAAAAACCCAGAATAGGAATGATAATTAACATTTTCTCAGCATACAGTGTGCTTTTTGGTTTTTTTTTAAATTTTATTGTTGATAGATCATTTTGACTTGGTCATTTTAAAGTAGCTCGCAAGCCCAAAAAGTTTGGACACCCCTCAGCTAGAGCGTTGAAGCTGTGTATTTCTATTTTATCCCCCCTTTTACAAAACTGTGGAGCGTTTTTTAGCGCCAGCCATGGTGGTAGCAGCTCTGATGCTCAGAATTCTATGAGCGTCAGAGCTGTTACCACCGTGGCTAAAATCCACACTACAGTTTTGTAAAAGGGGGAGAGGTTAGTTTGTGATGACATATTCCATACTAGGCGAAGGTGTTTTCTGTGTTCTGTGTGTTCGAAAGACATGGTTTTCTGTTAGGATTGACGGTGTAGGATTGATCTGTGCTGGTCTGGCTTGTTTAGTTTTACAATGGGTGTATTGATGTACTGCTCACTGCAATATGTAAGATGCTGCCATTTCCTAGGTACTCATGTGTGATGTGTGGCTTGTTACTAAAAATCATGTTTTTCGTACATATGGGGAGTGGGGTGCCAAAAAATGATGGGCCCCGGGTGTTACATATGCTAGGTACCCTGAAAACTCAATGTATAGTATGATAAACACTTTCAAAAAGAGTGTGGTGTAAGGTCCAATAAAGTAAATCAGACAGACACAGCATAGACCAGATCACTACAACATGAAGGAAAAAGCCTCAGAATGGGCCCTCCCACCTCACCAAAACGGTTTAAAGAGGCAGTCGAGCGGTAACCTCACTGGCAAAAAAACTTCAATTTATGTTCGTGTCTTATGCTGTGCTGTATAATGCCAGTAAATATTAAAGATAGAGGAATAAAATCCACTTATCCTGCTGATCGGTGTACGCTTGACATGACCGTTTGATTACTATATAAAGTTGACTTCCCGTGGTCCGAGTTCACTTTAGCCCTGCTCTCGGTCCCAAGCTGAAGTGCAGAGCCTATAACAGGTATGAGATTTGAGATTGAAAATGTATGGTATATATTGGTTTCATGGAAATATCGTTTATATCGGTTTTAAGGTTCAATAGATTTTATAAATCCACACTGATTCACTTCACTATATTTTGGTTTAACAGAGTCCGTCCCTGAAGAAGACAATTCTCGAAACTCGAGTTGGGGGGACAGGGACAATATAATGGAGGAGTAATGAGTGGTCGTTTTTAACTCACCATATGCACCAGTTACTTTATTCACCGCTGAGGATCATTAACGGGTGGATACCATCCAGTTCAGATAAGTTCTTGTTTAAAAGATTTATTTCATTTTTCTATTTATTCGTCACATTTATATTGATTTTTGGATGGTAAAGGGGACAGTGAAAACGATGATGGTCCCCCAATGAACCCCAGTTTGGTGTTATCACTAGTCACGGGTTCAGGGTCTGAGGTTTTCACAATTCAAATCATTACTATTATTATTATCACTTAGAGCTGTGATTATAGAAGATATAAGAAAAACAAGGAACATGAATATAAAATGTTAGGTGTAACACTGGGAAAGAGCGAACAAGAAAGGGACCTGGGGGTACTGATAGACAGGACCCTGAAGCTGTCAGCTCAATGTGCAGCGGCAGCAAAGAAAGCAAACAGGATGTTGGGCATGATAAAGAAGGGAATCACGAGTAGATCGGAGGACATCATAATGCCGCTTTACAGAGCAACAGTCAGACCACACTTGGAATACTGTGTCCAACACTGGTCTCCCTACCTAAAGAAGGATATAACCCTGCTGGAGAGGGTGCAAAGACGAGCCACGAAGCTAGTTAAAGGTATCAAGAACTTGAGTTACAAAGAACGCCTCGGAAAACTGGGACTGTTCACCCTCGAGAAGAGAAGACTGCGAGGGGACATGATAGAGACTTTTAAAATACTAAAAGGATTCGACAAAATAGAGCAAGAAACATCGTTATTCACATTGTCCAATGTGACTCGGACAAGAGGTCATGGACTGAAGCTGAGGGGCACCAGGCCCAGGACAAATATCAGGAAATTCTGCTTCATACAACGAGTGGTGGACGCTTGGAACGCACTCCCGGAGGAGGTCGTGATGGAGACCACCATTCCGGAATTCAAGGGCAAGTTGGATGCACACCTTCTCGCAAATCACATTAAGGGATACGAGTAAACAAGGTTTCTCAACAGGGAACACCTGGCTTGGCCTCCGCGAGTGCGGGTCGCCGGACTGGATTGACCTAGGGTCTGATCCAGCGAAGCCATTTCTTATGTTCTTATGTTCTGTGCTTGGGTTCCAACTGCCGAAATCTCTGTTAAGACTTACTCCAGCCCATCTACACCATCCTAGCCATTGAAGCCCTCCCCAGCCCATCCTCCACCAAACGGCCATATACAGACACAGACCGTGCAAGTCTGCCCAGTACTGGCCTTAGTTCAATATTTAATATTATTTTCTGATTCTAAATCCTCTGTGTTCATCCCACGCTTCTTTGAATTCAGTCACAGTTTTACTCTCCACCACCTCTCTCGGGAGCGCATTCCAGGCATCCACTACCCTCTCCGTAAAGTAGAATTTCCTAACATTGCCCCTGAATCTACCACCCCTCAACCTCAAATTATGTCCTCTGGTTTTACCATTTTCCTTTCTCTGGAAAAGATTTTGTTCTACGTTAATACCCTTCAAGTATTTGAACGTCTGAATCATATCTCCCCTGTCTCTCCTTTATTATAGGTTATACATATTCAGGGCTTCCAGTCTCTCCTCATACGTCTTCTGGCGCAAGCCTATCATTTTCGTCGCCCTCCTCTGGACTGCCTCAAGTCTTCTTACATCCTTCACTAGATTTGGTCTCCAAAACTGAACACAATACTCCAAGTGGGGCCTTACCAATGACCTGTACAGGGGCATCAACACCTTCTTCCTTCTACTGACTATGCCTATCTTTATACAGCCCAGCATCCTTCTGGCAGCAGCCACTGCCTTGTCACACTGTTTTTTTGCCTTTAGATCTTTGGACACTATCACCCCAAGGTCCTTCTCCCCGTCCGTGCATATCAGCTTCTCTCCTCCCAGCATATACGGTTCCTTCCTATTATTAATCCCCAAATGCATTACTCTGCATTTCTTTGCATTGAATTTTAGTTGCCAGGCATTAGACCATTCCTCTAACTTTTGCAGATACTTTTACATATTTTCCACTCCCTCTTCGGTGTCTACTCTGTTACAAATCTTGGCATCATCTGCAATAAGGCACACTTTTCCTTCTAACCCTTCAGCAATGTCACTCATAAACATATTGAACAGGATAGGCCCCAGCACCGAACCCTGAGGGACTCCACTACTCACCTTTCTTTCCTTCAAGCGACTTCCATTAACCACCACCCTCCTGCGTCTGTCCAACAGCCAGTTTCTGACCCAGTTCACCATTTTGGGTCCTAACTTCAGCCCTTCAAGTTTGTTCAACAGCCTCCTATGAGGAACTTTATCAAAGGCTTTGCTGAAATCCAAGTAAATTACATCTAGCATATGTCCTCGATCCAGCTCTCTGGTCACCCAATCAAAAAATTCAATCAGGTTCATTTGGCGGGGAGTCACGAGCGGTGTGCCACAGGGATCGGTGCTGGGGCCGTTACTCTTCAACATATTTATCAATGACCTGGAAAAGGAGGCAAAGTGCGAGGTTATAAAATTTGCAGACGATACCAAACTGTGCGGCAGAGTTAGCTCCAGGGAGGAGTGTGAGGACCTGCAAAGGGACCTAGACAAGCTGGAAGACTGGGCAAACAAATGGCAAATGCGCTTTAACGTGAAAAAATGTAAGGTCATGCATATAGGGAAAAAGAACCCGTTGTTCAACTACAAAATGGGGGGGGCATTGTTGGGAGAAAGCAGTCTTGAGAGAGACTTGGGTGTGCTGGTGGATGCATCACTGAAACCATCTGCACAGTGCGCAGCGGCCTCGAAAAAAGCCAACAGGATGCTGGGCATCATAAAGAGGGGCATAACAACCAGGACGCGGGAAGTCATCATGCCATTGTATCGATCGATGGTGCGTCCTCATCTGGAATACTGCGTTCAATATTGGTCGCCATACCTCAAGAAAGACATGGCGGTACTTGAGAGAGTCCAAAGGAGAGCAACGAAACTGGTAAGAGGGTTGGAACACTGCCCATACGCCGAGAGGTTGGACAGGCTGGGGCTCTTCTCTCTGGAAAAAAGGAGGCTCAGGGGTGATATGATAGAGACCTTCAAGATCATGAGGGGCATAGAGAGGGTGGATAGGGACAGATTCTTCAGGCTGAAGGGGACAACAGGTACGAGGGGGCATTCGGAGAAACTCAAGGGAGATAGGTTCAAAACAAATGCAAGGAAGTTTTTCTTCACCCAAAGGGTCGTGGACACTTGGAATGCGCTACCGGAGGAAGTGATCGGGCAGAGTACGGTACAGGGATTCAAACAGAGACTGGACAGATTCCTGGGGGATAAAGGGATCGTGGGATACTGAGAAAGTATAGAAACCCAACCAGGTCGTGCATGTGCAAGACCGGAGGGCTAGGACTTCGATGGGAAGATAGGACTCATCAGGAAACCAAGGTGGCATGGGGGCCCCTTCTGATGATTTAGACAGGTCATGACCTGTTTGGGCCGCCGCGGGAGCGGGCTGCTGGGCTAGATGGACCTATGGTCTGACCCGGCGGAGGCACTGCTTATGTTCTTATGTTCTTATAAAGCCATGTTACCTCGGATCCTGTAACCCATTAGATTCAAGGAAGTACACTATCCTTTCTTTCAGCAACACTTCCATTATTTTTCCAACAACTGGAGGGAGGCTCACTGGCCTGTAGTTTCCCGCTTCATTCCTGTGACCACTTTTATGAATAGGGACCACATCCGCTCTCCTCCAATCCCCAGGAATCATTCCCGTCTCCAGAGATTTGTTGAACAAGTCTTTAATAGGACTCGCCAGAACCTCTCTGAGCTCCCTTAGTATCCTGGGATGGATCCTGTCTGGTCCCATCGCTTTGTCCACCTTCAGTTTTTCAAGTTGCTCATAAACACCTTCCTCTGTGAACGGCGCAGAATCCACTCCATTTTCTCGTGTAACTTTGCCAGACAGACAATCTCGGTCCTTCTCCAGGATTTTCTTCTGTGAACACAGAACAGAAGTATTTGTTTAGCACATTTGCTTTCTCCTCATCACTCTCCACATATTGGTTCCCAGCATCTTTTAGCCTAGCAATTCCATTTTTCATCTTCCTCCTTTCACTAATATATCTGAAAAAATTTTTGTCTCCCTTTTTTACATTTTTAGCCATTTGTTCTTCCGCCTGTGCTTTCGCCAGACGTATCTCTCTTGGCTTCTTTCAGTTTCACCCTGTAGTCTTTTCTGCTTTCTTCTTCTTGGGGTTTTTTATATTTCACGAATGCCAACTCTTTCGCCTTTATTTTCTCAGTCACTAGGTTTGAGAACCATATCGGCTTCCTTTTTCTCTTGTTTTTATTGATTTTCTTCACATAAAGGTCCGTAGCCATTTTTATCGCTCCTTTCAGCTTAGACCACTGTCTTTCTACTTCTCTTATGTCCTCCCATCCTAACAGCTCTTTCTTCAGGTACTCTCCCGTTGCATTAAAGTACATACGTTTGAAATCTAGGACTTTAAGTATCGTGCGGCCACTCTCCACTTTAGCCTTTATATCAAACCAAACCGTTTGATGATCGCTGCTTCCCAGGTGAGCACCCACTCGAACATTAGAGATACTCTCTCCATTTGTGAGGACCAGATCCAATATCGCTTTTTTCCTTGTGGGTTCCGTCACCATTTGTCTGAGCAGAGCCTCTTGAAAGGCATCCACAATCTCCCTACTTCTTTCCGATTCCGCAGACGGAACATTCCAGTCCGCATCCAGCAGGTTGAAATCTCCCAATAGCAGAACCTCCTCTTTCCTTCCAAACTTTTGGATATCCACAATCAGATCCTTATCAATTTGCTGCGATTGAGTCGGAGGTCTGTAGACTACACCAACGTAGATAGAAGTTCCATCTTCTCTTTTCAGAGCGATCCATATCGCTTCTTCCTCTCCCCAGGTCCCTTGTATTTCGGTCACTTGGATATTGATGTTTACATAGAGAGCTACTCCTCCACCTTTTTGACCATCTCTGTCCTTCCTAAAAAGATTATATCCTGATATGTTTGCATCCCATCCATGTGATTCACTGAACCATGTCTCTGTGATAGCGACAATATCTAGATCTGCCTCTAACATCAGGGCTTGCAGATCATGAACTTTGTTGCTTAAACTGCGAGTATTTGTGGTCATCGCTTTCCAGCTATTTTTCAGCGATAATCTCCTTTTTCGTTTGGATTTTTGTTTCATTTCACTTTCAGTTGCAATACTAAGAAATGAGTTGCTGATATTGTTTATGTTGCAGTCTTTACTACTATCACATCTTTTCTTTTGCCGGGGGTGGTCTCTATAATTGTCCTTCGTACATACACCACCCCCACCTTCTAGTTTAAATGCCTAGAAAAATATTGTCTAAATTTCTCTGCAAGGTTTCTTTTTCCTGCTGTAATATAGCTTCTTGTCCTTCCATGTATTTCCCCATCCTCCTATGTACCTGAAGCCTTCTTGATGACACCAGGCTTTGAGGCATCTGTTAAAGTCCTCTGTGTTTTTCACTCTTTGCTCTCCCTTTCCATAGGCAGGCAGTATTTCAGAAAAAGCTAAAGTCTTTACTAAAGGTTTCACGCCCTCACCAAGCTCCCGAAAAACTTTCTGTGCTGCAAGTGTGGAGTTGTTGGCCAGGTCATTTGTTCCCAGATGGATAACAACATCAGTGTTAAAATCCTTAGTTTCTTCCTTAATTATAGTCTTCAGCATTCACTAACACTTCTTTGGAACTCTCCTGTTTTCGATCTATTCACTTTAGTGCATATCTTCATTCTCTTTCTTCTCTTTTGCCTGAGCCTCTCTCTATGAAGGTGCTCCACCGTCCCTTGCGGAAGGTTTGGTGCTGGGTATATAAATTCCACGCTCTTTCTGCTTCTGTAACTCCTTTTCTGCCTATCCGCTTTAATAGCTCCTTCCTACCCGGGATAGATGGGCCGAGTTTTGCTCGGTGGGAAACAAGGGGCATTCATTATGTGTTTCACTAGGTTGATGATGATGGCAAACTTAAGTCTTTTGCACAGCTGCGAGACGAGTTTGATCTCCCACCCACTGATTATTTTGCTTATTTGCAAATTCACCATTACATTTCTTCTTTACCTCTTGTTCTTTGCAAGCCTCTTGCCAAGAGATGCTGTCTACGGCTTTCACCATTGGTTCCCAACTTTCAGTTCCCCTTAAATTCCATCATCGCCACTTGTTTAATCATTCCAAATTGCGTGACCTTGCATTAGAATTGCCTGATGATGTGCTTTTGCAGGCTGTCTGTAGGTTGCCTGCCTTTCGAAAATATACCACCTTTTGGGAGCAACACTATAAGTTGGTCTTCCGTTTGTACATTTCTCCTAAGAAGGCTTATTTATCCCAACTTCGTGAGACCGCTGCCTGTCTTCGCTGCCAGTCTCCAGAAGCAGGCTTGGGACACATGTTTTGGACTTGCCCTAATGTTCAAGATTTTTGGAATGCTATTTTTGTTTTTGTGGAGCACATTTGGAACATTACCATTTGTCGCTCCCCTTTGCTCTTATTTGGAGCTGTTCCCCACTTTTTCCCTTGTCCGAGGGGGGCTGATGCTTTTCTTAAGTGGACTGTCCTCATTGCCCTGAAATGTATTTTGTTGCAATGGCTTGAGGATGATGCTCCGGATTACTCCCTTTGGCGCTGTCGGATGATTACTCTCTTGATATGGGAAAGGAGAGATGTGACGGACCTTTCCTCTCTCTCAGGCCACAGCTTCCAACGTACTTGGGAACCATTTTGGACTACTATGACTCCTTTGGCTCGTAGCCGTTTGCTTAACTCTTGAATTTTTGTTTTCTGTACCATTATGTTGAACTTGGTATGCCTGTTCTTTTTATGTGTTTTTTTTATTGCTACTGTTGTACTTGGAAGGAGGACACCCGCAGGGGGAGGGTGTTTGGTGAAGGTTTGTTTGGGGGTGGGGTGGGGTTGCTTGGGGGGAAGAGATGTGTGGGGAATGGGTTTTGTAATCTAGAATGTTGAGCTTGTCTGTAGTTTGTTTTGTTACCCTGTTTGATGTGTTTGCTGAGCTCAATAAAATATATTTGACCGTAAAAAGATGCTATAGATTGAGTGGATTTAACAATGTTCTGCCAGTTAACATTGACTGAAAGATGCTACAAATTGAGTGGATTTAACAAAGTTAAAAGCTAGTGATTAACAACTCTAGGGATCAGTTATTGTGGAATGAGATTGTGCAGGTTAGTTGCCTAAGTAATTTAGGAACAGATAGCTAACGTCACACCTATTTTTAAAAAGGGATCAAGGGCTGACCCCGGGAACTACAGGCCGGTTAGCTTGACTTCAGTTCCTGGCAAGATGATGGAAGCACTAATAAAGGACAGCATCTGTGAGCACATAGAAACAAACGGACAACTGAAGTGAGCCAACATGGCTTCTGCAAGGGAAGGTCGTGCCAAACAAACTTACTGCACTTCTTTGAAGGAATAAGCAGCCAGATGGACAAAGGGGAACCCACAGACATAATTTACCTCGACTTCCAAAAAACCTTTGACAAGGTACCCCATGAGCGACTACTTAGAAAGCTGCGTAACCACGGGGTGGAAGGGGACATATACAGATGGATTAAACACTGGTTGGCAGGCAGAAAACAAAGGGTTGGGGTAAAGGGCCAATACTCAGGCTAGCGGAGGGTCACGAGCGGTGTTCCGCAGGGGTCGGTGCTCGGACCACTGCTGTTCAATGTATTTATAAACGACCTGGAAATGGGGACGAAGTGTGAAGTTATAAAATTTGCGGATGACACCAAACTCTGCAGCAGGGTTAGAACTGCTGAGGAATGCGAAGATCTACAAAGGGACCTAAACAAACTGGAAGAGTGGGCAAATAAATGGCAAATGAGATTTAATATAGAGAAATGCAAGGTCATGCATATAGGGAAAAAGAACCCGATGTTCAGCTACAAAATGGGGGCATCGGTGCTAGGGGAAAGCGACCTTGAAAAGGACTTGGGTGTGCTAGTGGATACAACAATGAAATCAATGGCACAATGTGCAGCAGCCTCATAGAAAGCAAATAGAATGTTGGGTATTATTAAGAAGGGTATCACAACCAGGATGAAGGAAGTCATCATGCCGCTGTATCGGGCGATGGTACGCCCGCACCTGGAGTACTGTGTCCAGTATTGGTCGCCATACCTCAAGAAAGACATGGCGATGCTTGAGAGGGTCCAGAGAAGAGCGACAAAAATGATAAAAGGTATGGAGAACCTTCCTTACGAAGACAGGTTAGAAAGGCTGGGGCTCTTCTCCCTGGAAAAGCGGAGACTCAGAGGAGACATGATAGTGACTTTCAAGATCATGAAAGGCATCGAGAAGGTAGACAGGGACAGATTCTTCAGACTATTGGGGACCACAAGTACAAGGGGGCACTCGGAGAAGCTGAAAGGGGACAGATTTAGAACCAATACTAGGAAATTCTTTTTCACTCAGAGGGTGGTGGACACCTGGAACGCGCTGCCGGAGGTTGTGATAGGACAGAGTACACTACGGGGTTTTAAAGAAAAATTGGATAAATTCCTGAAAGATAGGGGGATTGAGGGATATAGATAGAAGTAGAGATGGGATATAGAGAGAGTATAGATAGAGACCAAGGGGGATTTAAGGGTTCAGACAAAGATCACCGTATAGGTCATGGGCCTGATGGGCCGCTGCGGGTGCGGACTGCTGGGTGCGATGGACCTCTGGTCTGACCCAGCAGAGGCAACTTCTTATGTTCTTATGTTCTTAGATATGTTTTTAGGCATTTCCTAAATTCCCCATAAGTAGTAGACGTAAGCAATCGTTCTAGATCTTTACCCCATAATGCTGCCCGATGTGAGAGGAGATGTTGATGTCTTTTAAATTTACATCCTATAACCAGAGGGGAAACAAAATTCAAGTGTGAGCTTCTCTTATGTCTGTTGGCTGAGAAAGAGAAAAGATCAGTTATGTATTTAGGGGTTAAACCAAAGGTACCTTAAAACAGAAATAACCAAACTTGAACTTCACATGTGCCTTCATTGGCAGCCAATGCAGAAATCGGTAGGAAGGTGTCACATCCTAGGTGTTGTGACCAGTCAGACGCTGTGCCTGTCAAGGTTCCGGTCAGGGCAGGGGAAAAGGAGGATAGGAAATCCCGGAATGGAATACCCAAAGTCCGACCTGGTCACTGTGTAGATTTTCCTGAGCTTACTAACCCTCCAGAGTTAGGGGCGGCTAATACTTGCCATCCACCAGGGGAAGCCGGTTTTCTGTATCCAGGTCACCAACAGGGGAGCCCAAGAGCTCTAGAAAAGGCAGCAGTTTGGACAGTTAGGCAGGCTAGGGAGAAGATTAAAGTTCCTCTCCCATGATGACCTCCCGGGTCCAAGCAGAAGTGAGAACTATACACCTATGGAGATAATTGAGGATGGTGAATCACTGGATCTTCCAGGGCTGGAGGAAGAAACCCCTTTGGAGCTACAAGGAAGTCTGCCAGAGGAGTTTGGTGAATATCCTGAACCCATGGAAGTTGGCTTAATCACCAGGTGCCAAGACTGAGCTTAAGACTGTGAGTTTTGTTTTGGACTCTTTTTGTACTCTGCATTTTGTTTGAATCCTTGAAGCTGAAAGTGTCTTGTATAGGGTGAGGTTTGCAAACACCCTGGGAGGGAATTTTGAAGGCTGTTATATGAAGCTGTTTGGAAAGGCAAACCTAGGACACTCTTCATTCCCCAGCAGTGCTTCAAAGGCTGCTGGAGGCTTCTGTTTTGGATTACTGTGAGCTTTTTGTATACCAGAGCAGAGAACTATATTTTTGCATTACCACCTACTTAGGAGTAGGCTGTGAGAGCCCTGAGGAAAGAAGCCATGAGGGGGCAAGATCTCAGGGAAATTATTGACTGTTTGAAGGAAAAGAAATCCTGAATTGTTACTGTGTTATTTTTTTGCTTTTGAGTTTTTGTTTGATGAAACTTTTGCAAGAAGCACCATTTACTTGGTTTGGGGCATTCTTATCTTGATTTTTGCAAGTAAATTTATGTTATGAATATTTATACAACTGTCCTTGTGGTTTTTCTATTGGAGTTCCTTTTGTCACTCCAATCCTGCAGGGTGACTCCAGGCTGGGTCACACGTTGGTGTATTTTCTTGTGACTAGCCACTAGAGGCGCTGTACAATACCAGCATTGAACTGCAGTGGCTACAGTGTGGGTCCCGAAAGTGAGAGAGAGCAGCGATGCCAAAACAGGCAGCAACCTTGCACCAGGGAAATAAAAAAAAGTATGGGGGATGGCAAGGGGTGCAGGTGCAGAAGCGGCGGCCCGCCGGACTCCGCCCATTACCAGTTTACTTGCTCTCCTTACCCTTGCCGCCGCAAAGCGGCGGCCCGCCGGACTCTGCCCATTACCAGGTCAGCGCATGTCCAATAAAAGAGGACTCTCTGCGGCGCACGCTATTCTGTATTGCACCTCTGCTCACTTAGGCACCAAGCTGTACTACTTAACAGTCTTACTGTTTTTAACTAGTTTTTATGTTTTATTCTTTGTTAATTTTAATTTGTACTTACTGTTTGTACTAATTTTACCTTTTAGTTTACTTGCTCTCCTTACCCTTGCCGCCGCGAAGCGGCGGCCCGCCGGACTCCGCCCATTACCAGGTCAGCGCATGTCCAATAAAAGAGGACTCTCTGCGGCGCGCGCCGAAGGAGCGCGAAAAAGGAGCAAGAATTGCTCCTTAGTTCGCTCCTTCGTTCGCCTCCTGAGTGTTTCGTTTTTTTCAAGACTTTTTTAATGCCATTCAAGCTTTCATTTACTCTACTTATTTATTCATTATTTTTAAGCTTCACTCTTTATTTCCTTTTTCAACCTATATTTACCAAAAGTATTATTACAATGGCTTCCACTTTTTACAACATTCCAATACAACTAGGTCATAGACCTCCTAACTCCAAGCCTCTTAGAACTTCATTAAAAACTCTTGTATCTATACCCATACTCACCTCTCAACTTACTGACCAAATGCCAAATACTTCTTTGCCAGTATCTCCATTTCCTACATCAAACTTCTCAAGTTTAAAATTAGGCTTAATCAATTCAAGATCTCTCAAAAGTAAACACCATATATTAAAAGACACAATAATCCAACAAAATTTACATATTCTTTGTATCACCGAAACTTGGCTTTCGGATGGAGAGGAAGCCTATCTTTCCTTTTGTTGTCCCCCTAACTATGACTACTTATGGAACCACCGTCAAAATCGCAAAGGTGGAGGCTTAGCCATAATTTTTCTTAAAAACCTAATCAAACTACATGATCAATCCACTAACAACTCAATAATTGAATACCTTCATTTCACAATTAACTTAAAACAAAAAAATGACTTTCTTTTACTTTACATCCCTCCCCCAATAGAACATACAAAATTAACATCCTTTCACAATTTGCTTTTCGATTTCTGCTCTACTTCCAATTGTCCGATCATACTGGGAGACTTTAATATTCACTTCGACAATCTTGACAATTCAAACACCTCAGATACATTAAATCTTCTTAAAGAATTAGACATGCAAACAATCATTCAAGAACCCACCCATCAGGCCCAACATATTCTAGATATGATTTTAACTCCCACATCTCAAACTATTTCTCATTCAATCCCTAACATCCTTTCTGTCCCATGGTCAGACCATAGCCTGATCTCACTAAACCTTAACTTTAAAGAATCCATATCTCTAAATTTTTTCTCTGAAACAAAAAAAATCTCATACAGAGATTTTTCTAAATTAGAATCTTCAGACTTTTCACTACTCTCTAATCCTTCTGTAATTCCACCTAACTTCAATAACGTAGAAGATCAACTTCAATTTTGGAATTCAACCCTTGAATCTATCATTAACTCTAAATTACCACTAATTTCTAAAATTCTAACTATACGTAAATTAAAAAACCCTTGGTACTCCAAAGACTTATCTTTACTAAAAAGACAACTTCGCGCCTCAGAAAGAAAATGGCGCGCTTCTAAAACTCCTCTTCATCTCCAACAATTCAAAGACAATGCTTCTTTCTATAAAAATAAAATTTGCCAAGCAAAAAAAACATACTACAGTAATAAAATCCAAAAAGCCAATAATACTTCGGTTCTATATAATATTTTAAAATCCATTAAACCAGAATCACAAAATACAACCACTAAGTTAAAATCGAATCTAACAGCTCAAGAAATAGCAGATTATTTCTGCCAGAAAATCTCTACAATTAGACAAAATTTCACTAACAATACATCAAACACACTTGTATCAGAAGATGCAAGTACTAATATTCCTACAGCGAAATGTAGCAATTTCAGAACACCTTCCTTGCAAGAAATAGAAGGACATCTTAAAAACATTAATCTAAAAGGCTCTTCATCAGAAATCATTCCTCCAATATATTTAAAAAAAATTTTTTCTTATCTTGGCCCTTTTATTCTCTCTCTTATTCAAAATAGTTTCTTCTCTGCAACTGTTCCTATATCTTGGAAAACGTCTATTGTCATTCCTATTATAAAAAATTTCAAAAATAGTCAAGATGATACTTCCAACTACCGACCGATTTCTAATTTACCATTTTTAATGAAATTATCCGAAAAACTAGTGTTTGATCAACTTTCCGACTTTATCGAATCTTCAAATGCCCTTCACCCCAACCAAACAGGATTTCGCAAACACCATAGTACAGAATACTCGATGATTGGTCTTATAACAAATATACACTATTACCTCGACCATCACAAATCAGTTGCTCTTTTCTCTTTAGACTTATCAGCCGCATTCGATACAATCGATCATGAACTTCTGTTAAATCGGATGCAATCACTAGGCATAGGCGGTCAAGTTTTACAATGGCTAAATTCATTTCTCTCTGACCGCACTTCCAGAGTTAAATTTAACGATGCTTTCTCTTCAAACTATTCTACAACCTATGGGGTACCGCAAGGCTCAATATTATCTCCTCTCTTATTTAACATTTTCTTATCACCACTTCTTACTATTTCCCAATCACTTGGCTTTACAACTTTTTCCTATGCGGACGATATACAACTTATACACCCCATTGACCCTGAAAATGACGAAGAAATACAAGCCATAAACAAAAAACTGGAAATAATAAAAAACTGGTTAACCTGTAACAAACTGGCACTAAACATACAAAAATCCAAGACCATGCTTTTCATCTGGAAAGCAAACCTAACACTAACATCACCATTTACTCTAAACAATATTCCTATAGAATCTGTATCTCAACTTAAAATTCTAGGAGTAATACTTGATGTAGACCTATCATTTCACAGCCATATTAGTGAAACAGTTAGATCATGCTTCTACAGACTACGTCTTATAAGATCAATCTCTACCTTTCTTGATTCCAAATCTATCAATATTCTCATTCATTCTCTTATCATATCTAAATTAGATTATTGCAACTCCCTCTTCATTAATATAACCCAGAAAGAAAAAAGACGACTCCAGATAATTCAAAATACCGCAATAAAATTAATCCATAAAGCTAAAAAATATGATCACGTCACTCCACTGTTGGTTAAATCACACTGGTTGCCCATTTCCCATCGTATTACTTTCAAAATTATACTTTTAGTACATAAAACACTGACCTTCAATGAACCACAATTTATTTCTAAAATGCTCATTCCATATAACTCAGTATGTTCGTTACGTTCATCTACTTCAAATTTATTATCTATCCCCTCCTTAAAAATCATTGGCATAAGAAGAAATGAAATATTCTCCGTTATGGCTCCCACATTATGGAACTCATTACCTAACTACATAAAAATAGAAAAAGATTTACATACATTTAAAAGATTTTTAAAAACTTTCTTATTTCAAGATGCATTTGAACACTTATTATAACACGCATAATTTTTATACTTCTTAATACAAATATTGTACTTTCTAATTCCCCTTGTTCCCATTGTGTTTTCCCTTTATGTAAATATCAATATATAAAAATGATGTAACTTTCCCCTTCTTCCCTGCCTATTTATATCATTCCTTAACCCCAAATGTATTGTAATGGTCGTTCTCTAAAATTGTTTTAAATTGTCTGTATTATGTCAAAAATATATGTGAAACCACTATCTGTGGCTTTTAGAGTGTACATCGCCTAGATATTTTGATAGGCGATTCAAAAAATGCTAATAAACTTGAAACTTGAAACTTGAGAAGAGGTGCCATGCCTTTACGAAGACAGTGCCCTTACGAAAACCATGCCCGAGGCAAACTGTTTCCCTGCATCCTCTTACTATGTCACCGTCTTCTTCTGTTGGAGGAGAGGAAGCTTGTTATGAAAAAGGGAAGAAAAGAGATCTCAGTGTAAACAGGGTACTGCTAATAGACACACAGGATGTAAAATATTAGATCTTAGTCTTCAGTTTTGTGACTTTGACATTGAGACTTTCATTAACTTTCATTCGTTGGTTGAATTTTTGACATCTCGCTTTCCTTTCTATTTATTTGTTATATATTGAGTCAATTCCTCCTTTCTTTGTCTGGTTGTAAACTAGCAGACCTACATACACTTTAGAAATATTGTAAATGCACGTCTCTCACAGGTTTACTCTCCCACCACAGGAACACATCAAATAGGTAGTCACTCCAACGGTAGCAAATCCACAACCAGATTCTAAAATCTAAAGAAGACCACTTAGCTGTAAGAATTTTTTTCCAAAATCATTGTGTCCCCAAACTGTTTATTCTCTAATCCCAACAGTGGTACCCTGTTCCATTACAGAGCCGCAAGAGGCACAACCTGTAGGCAGGCAGCTGGCGTGGATGATTCTCCTGCTCACCAGTATGTCATGGCACACCAGAAATCTCAGGAGGCACACTGGTGTGCCGCAGCACACAGTTTGCGATACACTGCTCTATTCTATCCCTATTACTTTTTAACATCTTTCTGGCCCCTCTTCTAACTCTAAATCAGTCACTTGGTTTCACCATGTACGCATATGTGGACAATGTTCAATTAATCCAGCCTATCCACCTTAATAATCCAGAAATAGTAACTAACATAAGAATTGCCGCTGCTGGGGCAGACAAGTGGTCCATCGTGCCCAGCAGTCCGCTACCGTGGCGGTCCTTAGGTCAAAGACCAGTGCCCTAACTGAGTTTAGCCTTACCTGTAGGAACTTGTCTAACTTTGTCTTGAATCCCTGGAGGGTGTTTTCTCCTATAACAGCCTCCGGAAGAGCGTTCCAGATTTCTACCACTCTCTGGGTGAAGAAGAACTTCCTTACATTTGTACGGAATCTATCTCCTTTAACTTTAGAGAGTTCCCTCTCGTTCTCTTTACCTTGGAGAGGGTGAACAACCTGTCTTTATCTGCTAAGTCTATTCCCTTCATTATCTTGAATGTTTCGATCATGTCCCCTCTCAGTCTCCTCTTTTCAAGGGAGAAGAGGCCCAGTTTCTCTAATCTCTCATTGTACAGCAACTCCTCCAGCCCTTTAACCATTTTAGTCGCTCTTCTCTGGACCCTTTCAAGTAGTACTATGTCTTTCTTCATGTACGGCGACCAGTGCTGGACGCAGTATTCCAGGTGGGGGGCGTACCATGGCCCGATACAGCGCATGATAACCTTCTCTGATCAAATCATGGTTAAATATTAACATACTGTTCCTAAATATCAACAAATCTAAGTTGATGATCTTTCCTATTAAAGAAGGCTTAACACTACAGACCCCCCTCAAATTGGATTCTTCTCCAATTCAAATTGTATCAATTTTAAAATTGTTAGGAGTTACCCTTGACAGTAAAGTTCAGCTATCACGCTCATATCAGCACTGTAGTACAGAAGTGTTTTCATCAACTAAGAATGATCCGCTCTCTCTCTAAATTTCTTGAGCCCTCATCATTGAATACCCTGATTCATTCACTGATGATCTCTTGCATTGATTATTGCTATGCCCTGTATAAAGGCATAACAAAAAAAAAAAAAAAAGAAAAGAAATAAGGCGGCTTCAGATTGATTAAAATTATTTTCAATGCTAAAAAACATGATCACGTCAACCCCCTTCTAACCAAAGTGCACTGACTACCAGTAGAACACAGAATCAGTTATAAAATCTTATTACTAACATTTAAAACTTGTTTAAGTAACCAGTCAGAATTCATCACCAGGCTTCTCATTCCATATACCTCACTCAAAACTCTTCGCTAAGTCACACATAACCTACTCACTATCCCATCTTTAAAACATATTTATATAATGCAATCTAATATCTTCTCTGTTACTGCACCCTCTTTCTGGAACTCTATACCAAACTACTTACGAGAAGAAACAGCTCTAAATCAATTCAAATCAAAACTAAAAACATTTCTGTTTACCGACACATTTGTACTGTAACTGTCCTTATAAGGACAAAATGTATCTTATCTACTATAGTCTTTCCCTACCTCTTGTCTGTCCCTTTTTTGTCTTCTTTCCTCTCATTATTGTAGTTCTACCCCACTTCCCTTTTGTCTTGTTTTCATCTGTTTGTTGTATTAACAATCCCTAGTGATGTCCCTCCTTATTAATTTTGTAACCTTGTTTTAACTCTAAATGTATTTTGTATAATCCTTTTTACTGATGTACACTGTCTAAAAGTCTGATTAGGCGGTATAAGAAATTTTTAAATAAACTTAAACTTGAAGCCATGGAGTGAAACTCTCACTGCATTTAGCAACAATGGCATTCCAGCACCTCAACACCAATGTCTAAAAACACTGGTGCGATATATGACAGGCAAGCCCTTGTCACGCCCCAAACCCCTGCAGCCAGCCCAGCCTATGCCTAGGGAAAGAAATAGGACTTTAAAAATTTGGCAAGCAGACTGCAGGCACACCAGAAGGGCAGCAGCAGCAGCAGCAGCACAAAGCTTCACTTTATTACCCTATTATTCCTTGTACAAACCTGCAGAGGGAAAAACTCACTTTAATCCTCCAGCAGTGCTGACAAAGGGTTAAAGTGAGGGGAGGAACCAGCAGAGTTGTCATGCACCAGAAACTGCAGAAGCCTAGGAAGAATAAGTTCCCTAAAGCTGAGAGGTGAGGGGAGGAGTAACAGTCCAGAGCTCAGAGAAACCTCTTGGGCATGCTGACAAATTCAGAGAGTTTGTGCTCCAGTCCCTCTACCCCATAAAAAAGCTCAGCCAGAGGCAACAAGAAAGCAAGGTATCAGGTTCCCAGGGAAAGGCTGACTTGGAAAAGGGAATGTTTAGAGAGAGAATTTACAGAAGCTGACTACAAGAAACAGTTACACCCACAGGTGGGGAGCCAGGAAATGAAGAAGGATACATGGAGGTAGATTAACAGAGCTATGATTTAAATGATCAAGAATTTGCCATAAAGTGCAGTTTTGAACCAGAACAAGATGTGCCTGATGAATGCATGCTTGATGGAAAAATTATGTTCTTACCTGTTAATTTTCTTTCCTTTAGGAGCAGCAGATGAATCCAGAGACGAGTGAGTGGGATCGTCTCCAGCAGGTGGAGATAGAGAAACTGATTAACAGGTGGTCTTATAGGCTGGCATTCCTCCTGTACAACCAGTAACGCTCCTTGCCCAAGCATCCAGATATAGGAAAAATGAGCATCCAAAAAACTTATTTCCAGTAACGCATCACAAATAGGAAAATACAGAATACAACTACCAACAATAACCCAACTGAAGTATGCTACACAGAAACCCGACATACCGTCTGCAGAAAGGGTGGGGCTCTGGATTCATCTGCTGCTCCTAAAGGAAAGAAAATTAACAGGTAAGAACATAATTTTTCCTTCCTTAGTATAGCAGCAGATGAATCCAGAGACGAGTGGGATGTAGCAAAGCAAAATTCAAACTGGGTGGGAAGCCAACGCCGCCTCCACAATAACCGAAGCGCCAAAATTAGCCTCCGCACGGGCCGCCACATCCAAGCGGTAATGCTTCGAAAAGGTATTCCCAGAAGACCAAGTAGCCGCACGATAAATCTCCTCCAAGGAAAGACCTCTGGACTCCGCCCAAGACGTAGCCAACCCTCGAGTCGAATGAGCACGAAGCTGCTCCGGCAACCGCTTCCCCGCAATCAAGTACACCGAAGCAATCGTCTCCTTGACCCAACGAGCAATGTAAGCCTTAGACGCAGCCATACCTTTGTTCCGGCCAACGAACAACACAAAAAGGTGGTCCGACCGACGAAAGGCATTAGTCACCTCCAAATAATGAAGAACAATCCTGCGCACATCCAGGAAACGCAAAGAAGAGAAGCGCTCCCCCCAATCCTCCCGCCGAAAAGCCGGGAGGAATAAACACTGGTTCACATGAAAGGAAGAAACTACCTTAGGCAGAAAGGATGGTACCGTCCGAACAGACACCCCAGTGTCCGAAATGCGCAAAAAAGGGTCCCTGCAAGACAAAGCCTGTAACTCCGACACCCGTCTGGCTGAAGCCATAGCCACCAAAAACACCATTTTCAACGTGACATCCTTCAGAGTAGCATTAGACAAAGGCTCAAAGGGTGCCGCTTGCAACCCCCCAAGGACAAGTTTAAGACTCCACTCCGGACAGACTCTCTTTACAGGAGGTCGAATATGGTGAACCCCCTTCAGGAATCGCACAACATCAGGTTGAGATGCCAGTGCTGAACAAGAAACCCGTCCCCTGTAACAAGCAATGGCCGCCACTTGAACCTTCAGGGAATTATAGGCCAACCCTTTGGCGATGCCGTCCTGCAGAAAGGAAAGAATAGCCGACAGGGACGCCTGGAAGGGCGAAAGACCCTGCGCCCTACACCAAGACTCGAAAACTCTCCAGACACGAGCATAGGAGGCCGAGGTAGAAATCTTCTTGGCTCGAAGAAGAGTGGAAATAACCTGGTCAGAATAGCCCTTACGTCTCAGCCGCAACCGTTCAAGAGCCAGGCCGTAAGACCAAAGTGGGATGGATTTTCCATGAAGATCGGGCCCTGAGTCAGTAAGTCCGGAGTCACCGGGAACGTCAACCAATCGCCCGCTGACAGCTGTATCAGATCCGCGTACCACGGCCGACGCGGCCAATCCGGAGCCACCAGGATCACCCTGCCCGGAAAGAAAGATATGCGGTGTAACACCCGACCTATCATTGGCCAAGGAGGAAACACATAAAGAAGACAACCCGGAGGCCATGGACGAGCCAACGCGTCCACCCCCTCCGACTCCTGTTCCTTGTGTCTGCTGAAGAACCGAGGAAGCTTTGCATTGCGGGACGAGGCCATGAGATCCATCTCCGGAAGCCACCACCGTTGGACCAACAGGTCGAACGCCCGAGCAGACAACTCCCATTCGCCGGGATCTAGAAGATTTCTGCTGAGGAAGTCCGCCTGAACGTTTTCATGACCCGCAATGTGCGCCGCCGAGAGAAGAGGAACATGGACTTCTGCCCATCGAAACAGAACCATAGCCTCGTCGGCCAACTGAGGACTTCGGGTACCCCCCCTGCCGGTTGATATACGCCACCGCCGTGACACTGTCCAAAAAGACCCTTGTCGGCCGGTTCCAAACTAAGGACTGAAATGTCTGAAGCGCAAGCCTGATCGCCCTCAACTCCAACATATTGATTGACTACTGCGTCTCCTCCGGAGACCAAACTCCCTGTGCCAAGGCCTGAAGGCACTGGGCTCCCCAGCCCAGAAGACTGGCATCCGTCGTAACCATGACCCAATCCGGCGTCGCAAGCGGCATGCCCCTGAACAGATTGACCTCGCTGAGCCACCACTGCATGCTGAGGGATGCCTGAGGACTCCACCGGAGACGCCGATCGTAGTCCTGAGACACCGGGGACCACCGGGAAAGGAGAGACTTCTGCAACGGCCTCATGTGGAACCGAGCCCAGGGAACCACCTCCAGAGCCACTACCATCGAGCCCAGAACTTGTACGTAATCCCAAACCCGAGGTTTGGGGCGACCGGAGAAGTAGACGAACCTGAGACTGTAACTTCTCTCCCCGGTCCCGGGAGAGAACCACCTTCCCCAGACAAGTGTCGAACCGCACGCCCAGATGTTCCAAAGACTGGGATGGGGTCAGAGAACTCTTGGGAAAGTTGATGACCCACCCCAAAGACTGAAGGAGAGATATCACTTTCCGCGTAACCGACAAACTCTCCTGTCTGGAAGAAGCGCAGATCAACCAGTCGTCCAAATAAGGGTGCACACGAATCCCTTCTTTGCGTAGAAAGGCCGCCACAACCACCATCACCTTTGAAAAAGTGCGGGGAGCCGTGGCAAGACCAAAAGGCATCGCCCGAAACTGATAATGTTGGCCTAGGATCGCAAACCGAAGAAACCACTGATGCGGAGGCCATATCGGTATATGGAGGTACGCCTCTTTGAGATCGAGGGATGTGAGGAACTCCCCCGGTTGAACCGCCGCAATAACTGAACGAACCGTCTCCATACGGAAATGACGAACCCTGAGAAATTTGTTGACCCTCTTGAGATCCAGCACCGGTCTGACTGACCCCCCTTTTTTGGGCACAATGAAGTAAATGGAATACCTGCCAAGACCTCCGGGGGAACTGGCACCACCGCCCCAGATCCAGAAGCACCTGAAGAGTCTTGCGTACCGCGTCTCTTTTGGCTGCCCCACTGCACGGGGACACCAAGAAAGAATCGGCGACGGGAGAGGAAACCTCTAACTTGTAACCTTCTCGAATAATGTCCAAAACCCACTGATCCGACGTGATCCTGGCCCACTCCGCCAAAAAGGCAGACAGCCGCCCCCCCAAGGGAATGGCGGAGGGAACCGAGACCCCGTCATTGTGGATTGCGATTTGCTGGAGCACGGGCTGGCTGAACTGTTGGGGGCTTAGTCGCACAAAAGGAACTCTTTAGCGGAAATCTAGGTCGCGAATTAGTGAAGGAACCGTAAGCGGGCGGAAAGGACGGCTTACCTGGCCTATACCTCTTAACATCCCTAAAGCGAGTCTGGCAGCCGAGGTTTTCAAAGGGGGTCTAGGCCTGTCCTCTGGCAACTGCTGTATTTTGGTATCACCAAAATCCTTCACCAACCTATCCAAATCTTCCCCAAACAACAGCCGACCTTTAAAAGGTAGTCTCACGAGTCGAAGCTTGGACGCCGCATCCGCCACCCAATTATGGAGCCACAAAGATCTGAGAGAAACCATGGAAAGAGACATTTGTTTGGCAGAAGCACGAATAATATCATATAAGGCATCCGCCAAATACGCTAGACCAGACTCCAGATCAGCCACTTCTGAGGGGACAGAACCCCCGGACTCCATCATGTTATCCGCCAGGAGTTGAGACCATTGCAAACAAGCACGCGCGGCATATGAACTGCAAACCGCGGCTTGCAAGGTGACCGCTGCTACTTCAAAGGACATTTTAAGCGACGACTCAATCTTCCTATCCTGGACATCCTTTAGTGCAACACCCCCCTCCACCGGCAGGGTAGTCTTTTTGGTGACTGCGGCTACCAACGCGTCAACCCTAGGCAACTTAAATTTCTCTAGTTCATTCGGAGCAATAGGATACAACTGCCGCATGGCTTTCGACACCCGCAGACTGGCCTCTGGCGTGTCCCATTGCGTCGCGATATGCTCCTTCATGGCTTCATGCACCGGAAAAGATCTAGTCGGCTTGCGTGTCCCTGCCATAAGGGGGTTCGCGGACCCAGAAACTTGCGGATCCTCCTGCGAGATGTTCAAACCTTGCAAAGCCTTAGAAATCAACGAGGAAAGTTCCTCCCTCTGAAAAAGACGGAGTGCGGAAGGATCATCTACGTCCCTACCCGTCAGCTCCTCCGCGTCCAATTCCGGTACCTCACTGTCCTCCAACGCCTCAGGAAGAGTCAGAGACAAGGGGGAGACGGGGGTAGGGTCCCCCTCGTCCGCCGTTGCAAGTCTGCGCCGCTTGGCCGCCTGAGACTGTACCGGAGGGGCAACAGTAGGAAAAGTAGCAGTCCCAGAAGAAATAGGAGTAGTAGTAGTAGTAGTAGTAGTCAGAGTAGGCAGTAAAGGCAGACTCAAATTCAAATTCACCGCCTGAGCAGGCTGAGAGATCTGCAATACAAAGGCACAGTGCATCATCATTATAAATTCCGGCGAAAATGAGCCCAGCCCACATCCTGCCGGCCCGGCCTGCCCTGCACAGTGGGATAAAATTGCGGCTTCCCCCAGCGCTCCCGACGCACCGAGAGCCGCCGAACTCTCATCAGCCGCCAGCGCGTCCTGCAGCATGGCCGACTCAATCGCGCAGGAAGAGGAGCCAGAGCGCGCTTCCTCAGCGCGGGATAACTCCACTTCACAAGGCTACAGCAAAGAATCTTCAGCCGGCGCATCTGCACAGCCGGCAGAGCACAGACCCGACGGTGTTCTGCGCTTCCGTTTAACAGACTCAGCCGCCATGGTTTTGTTTTTTGGTTTTTTTTTTAAACCGGAGAAGCCCGCCAAAAACCACCGACGCAGCACTCCAAAACCCAACACCCGGAATGGGCCAAACCGCACGAGACACACTCAAACTGGTAAATCCTACTCACCTAAACACATTCACTCAGCACAACAGCAGAAAAGTTATGGCTGGCAGTTGCAGGCTGGAAGCTGACCCGAAGGCACAGCACAGGGAGGCTCTGTCCAAATTATTATTTTTTTTTTTTTTTAACTGGAAAGAAGAAACAAAACAGAGCCCAAGGAAACACCTCAATCTACTGGAGGGGAGGGTGGAGAAGGGACCTGGGGGGGCCCAGGTGTAGCTCCCAAAGCTGGCACCGCTCAGCCAGACACCCCTTTCTTACTGAAAAGAACTAGTCTCAACAGAAGAACAGAAAAGTCACAGAAATTCATCCAGCACAGCCAGAATCCAGGAGCTAGATAGATAGAGCATACTGGTTGTACAGGAGGAATGCCAGCCTATAAGACTACCTTTTAATCAGTTTCTCTATCTCCACCTGCTGGTCGATGTGAGCTATCCCACTCACTCGTCTCTGGATTCATCTGCTGCTATGCTAAGGAAAGACTTGATTAAACAAGAAATCTAACTGTTTGTGGGTTAGATAAAATTAGGGTTGCCAGATTTCCTCTTTGAAAAAAAAAGGATGCCTGGCCCCACCCCGTTCTGCCTTTAGTCCCACCCTGTTCTGCCTCCAGCTCTGCCCCATTCCACCCTCAGCCCTGGCCCCCACACAAACCTCCCTGAGCTCAAAGACCACATTTAGAAGCCTTTGCACATATACAGACATCAATGCAATGACATCACACGCATGTGCACATGCGTATGACATCATGGTGATGGCCGTGCATGTGCAAAGGCTTCCAGATGTGGCCTTTGAGCTCAGGACTTCCAAAACTCATACAAACTGCCGGATTTTAGAAACTCCTTCTGACGCCCAGACAGTTCTCTAAATAGGACATGTCCAGGCTTTCCCCAGACATCTGGTAACCCTAGATAAAATGATCTTGTTAATTAAGAAGTTAAATTGGGTTTGGACAGGAGTGTGTAATGCTTTGGGGAAGGATGAATATGTATCCCAGCATAGCAGAAGTCTGGTGCTGTGTTTAAAGGCTGGGATAGAAGTAAAGCTACTTTAGAGCCCAAAGCTTGTCCTGAGCGGCTGAACATTTGGGAACTACAGCCATATACCATATACCCAGGATCATATGTTTTGTATAAGGGAGGTTAGAATTCCCCACATACTGGCCCTAGTTAGAGTCAAGGCAGTATTGTAAAGTTTGTTCAGAGGTCCAAGCCAAATTGTGGTGAAGAAGTATTTGAGCAGTGCTCTACTATTGCTGCAAAGCACTGGAAAAGAAACGTTTAAGCAGGAGTAGAGATCTGCATGGGAACAGGAATCACAGGAATCTCACGGATCCCACGTGGAACCCATGGGGATCTCACCAGGTCAATAGGACTCCCACAGGGATGGATGCTGGTTCTCCAGGGTTCCCACAGGAATGCCAGCCTACCTTTATTCCAATGTTCCCTCTAAGCTTCTTCAATCCCTCAGCACACCAGTTGCTGATTGCCACTCACAAGGGAGAGCTCTGAACATCCACCAATCAGGGAGACAGAGCTGAAATTTGATGGCCAATCAGGAGCACTTCCCTGTAGAAGTGCTCCTGATGGCCATCAAGCTCCAGCACTTTCTCACAGATTGATGGATGAACAGAGCTCTGCCAGTAGTGAGACTTGGTGTGAGACCTCCCCTCAAGAATCTCATTAGTTCAAGCCTGCCACACTCACTACAGCTGTGCAGAGGAGTGCGGGAGAGACAAGGCAACATAACTGTGCAGCTCCGGAGCTAGACTACCCTGCATTATACTGCTTCAGCCCAGCAGGATACATGGAGATAGATGAACAGAGCTATGATTTAAATGACCAAGAATTTTCCATGGAGTGCAGTTTTGAACTAGAGCAAAGTGTAACTTGCAGAGCAATATGTAACTTTAAAAGCAAAAAATTATTCTACCCTAAGTGGCGTACCAACAGGGGTTGGGGTGGGGCAGTCAGCATAACAGGTATGGTGCTCTGCCAACCCCTCAAGGGCTGGTGCACTTGCTAAACCTCACCCAAGAACTGTATTTTAAGTTGCTTTTATTGTTTTATATCTGTATTTACTTAGCTGTTGTTTACCTTATTTTATAGCCTACCGTTGCTGTTTCCTTCTGCCGGCGCGAAGCAGCAGCGCGCCGGACTCCTCCCCCACCAGGTCAGCTGATGCCCTACTTATCTGGGCTCTCTGCGGCGCACGCTGAGGGCGCTGCCATTCTTAAATCAATTCTTAAACCTAAATCTCATGCTATTACTTCAATTGGTCACATAAATTGGTTTATAGTTTTCTTTCTTCTTTATATTTTTTAGTTAAGATTTCAAACCCACCATTTTAACACCTCCATAAGTTTTACCAGGCCTGCAACTGTTAACAATATCCCAGCCTTTTGGGGTCATCGCCCCTCAACTCACAGAACAATAAGCCCTTACCCACCTACAATTCGGGAAATTCCAACTCTTCAACTCTCTCCAAATCTTAGTACAGCGAATACAGCTTCGTCCCAACATAGTAATTACATTCCTAAAAACAAAAGCCTGAAACTAGGTCTATCAATTCAAGATCCATTAAAAATAAATATCACCTTTTAAAGCAGGGGTCTCAAAGTCCCTCCTTGAGGGCCGCAATCCAGTCGGGTTTTCAGGATTTCCCCAATAAATATGCATGAGATCTATGTGCATGCACTGCTTTCAATGCATTTTCATTTGGGAAATCCTGAAAACCTGACTGGATTGCGGCCCTCAAGGAGGGACTTTGAGATCCCTGTTTTAAAGGATGCCATTCTCCAACAGGGATTACACATTCTCTTTATTACTGAAACCTGGCTCACCAATGGTAAAGAAGCATATCTCTCCTATTGTTGCCTTCCAAACTATGATTACCTCTGGAATCACCGCCACAACCGTAAAGGTGGTGGCCTAGCAGTTATATTCCACAATAATTTAGTCAACATTAGCGATTATTCCACTGGAAACGTCATTATCAAATATCTTCACCTGAAGCTCAAATTTAACACCAAAATTGATTTCTTATTAATCTATGTTCCTCCACCCATAGGACAAAACAAAATAACCCTTCTTCAAAATTTGTTATTTGATTTTTGCTCCACAACAACCTGTCCGTTGATCTTAGGAGACTTTAATATCCACTTTGAACATCTCTCTAACCCAATTACCTCTGAAATATCTAATTTTCTTAAAACTTTAAATTTACAAACATTAATAACGGAACCAACTCACTCCGCCAATCACATTTTAGACATGATTCTCTCTCCCAAATCTCAATATTTTGATCACTCTGTTCCATCCGTTTCACCTGTACCTTGGTCTGACCACTACTTCATATCATTCAATCTCTACTTTCACAAACCAATCCTACTTCAAACTACTTCAGAAATTAAGCATATTTTGTTTCGAGATTATTCTAAATTAGAAACTACTGATATTCTGCCATTTTTTAATCCATCCATCAAAATTCCCAATTTCAAATCACCCGAAGAACAACTATTAACTTGGAATTCTTCTTTACAATCTCTCTTAGATAACAAAGCACCAATAATTTCTAAAACTCTTTCCCCTCGTAAACTCTCTAATCCCTGGTACACAGCAGAGCTCCACCTCATGAAAAAAACAGCTACGTTCATTAGAACAAAAATGGTGGCATACTAAATCCCATATAAACCTAGTACACTATAGAGAACAGGCCTCCGCTTATAAAAATAAAATTAATCAGGCCAAAAACAATTACTACACCACCAAAATTAGTAAAGCAAAAAATCCTACTATTTTATATACCATTCTAAAATCCATTACTCCAGTATTCAAAGGAAGCAACACTACTCAAAAGCCCACTTTAAAAGCCCAGGAACTGGCTGATTTTTTCCAACAAAAAATCAGCACCATTCGAAACAATTTTTACTCTAACACCGCATCTAATTCTACGAACAATTACCAAACCTAATTTATTCCTACAGCCAAATGCACTAACTTTAAAATCCCTTCCCTTAAAGACATAGAAGTTCTTTTTCAACAAATCAATATAAAGGGTTCACGCTCTGAAATCATTCCCCCATTTTACCTAAAAAAATTCTTCCCTTGCTTTGGTCCATTCATTCACTCGTTTATCCTAAAAAGTTTACTTTCTGCATCCGTCCCTCCCCTCTGGAAAACTGCCATCATCACCCCAATAATAAAAGCAGTAAAAATGAAGTGACAAATTATCGTCCAATTGCCACTATACCTTTCCTTGCCAAACTAACAGAAAAACTGATATTTGAACAAGTTTCAGAGTTCATTGAATCCACAAATGCCCTTCAACCCAACCAAACTGGTTTTCGTAAATTCCATAACACAGAATATTCAATAATTGGGTTAATAACCAATATTCATTATTATTTAGATCATCACAAATCCGTAGTTCTGTTTTCATTAGACCTTTCTGCAGCCTTCAACATAATAGACCACGACTTGCTACTTAGATGATTAGAATCGATAGGCATCAATGAACAAGTATTAAACTAGTTCATTTCATATCTTTCCAACCGATCGTCAATAGTCCAGTTCAACAATGAATATTCGAAAGCCTACTCTTCAACCTATGGGATTCCCCAAGGTTCTATTCTGTCGCCTCTTCTATTCAATATTTTCCTTTCCCCATTACTGAGCATTTGCCAGTAAATAGGTTTTACTTCATTTACTTACGCGGAAGACATTCAACTCCTCCACCCTTTTGATCCGGAAAACAATGAAGATATTATGTCAATTAATAAAAAACTCGAAACAATACAAAACTGGCTCAATACCAATAAATTAGCATTAAATATACAAAAAAACAAATATATGCTTTTCACCTGGAAAAAGGACATAACCTTGAAAACCCCATTTGTCCTTAATAACATCCCCCTAGAATCTGTATCTACTTTAAAAATTTTAGGGGTCATTGTTGATGACAAATTACTGTTTCACGATCACATTAGTCATATAGTCAAAACCTGTTTTTACAAATTACACTTGATACGATCAACTTCAAAATTTCTTGAACCTAAATCTATCAACATAATGATTCATTCCTTAATAATAGCAAAAATGGATTATTGTAATTCTCTTTTACTTAATATCTCACAAAAAGAAAAAAGAAGACTGCAAATTATTCAAAATACAGCCGTTAAGCTAATCCATAATGCCAAGTAAAACGATCATGTCATGCCTTTAATGAGTGATTCCCATTGGCTCCCAATCAGTCATCGTATCACCTTCAAGGTTATACTTTTAGTATTTAAAACATTAACCTTCAACGAACCCCAATTTATAAGCAGAATGCCTCATAATACCTCTCCGGTCGACCTCCCAGAATCTCTTAACTATCCCTTCTCTGAAAATAGTAGGCACCAGAAGACACGATATATTTTCCATAATGGGTCCTCAATGGTGGAACTCACTACCTCAATATATTAAAGAAGAAAAGGACCTTACTTCCTTTAAAAAAATCTCTAAAAACTTACCTTTTTAAAGATGCTTTTAGTATTTAAATTTTAGACACGACATAAGGCTCCAGGTTTTAACTCTCTCCCCTCCTCACTGTTTTGCCCTTCTTTGTTTATTCCCTCTAAGAAAGAATTGTAACTTTTCCCTCCTTCCCTTCCTGACGCATGTCTGTTTTATTTGTAAGAATTATGTCACTATGTTAGTCTTTGTAACCTAGTTTCTTTTTTAGAAGGTTGTACATCGCTTAGCAAATTGAATAAGCGATCCATCAAATAATAAAAACTTGAAACTTGAAACTTCACACATCGCTGGTCTTGTTGGCTTCAGGCCTTCCTCTCTGCTGGGTCCCACCTAAATTCTATTTCCACGAAGGCAGGACCTGGCAGAGAGGAAGGCCCGCAGCCAACATGAGCAGTGGGTTGTGAACGCTGCACTGATGACCGGGCGGGGAGGGGAAGAGAATTGCTGCATGGGGCATCTTCTTTCTGGATGGATGGGGATGGAAGAGATTCTGATGGGGATGGGCAAGATTTCTGTCCCTGTGAACTCTCTAAGCTTGCTGACAAAACAGAAGTGAACCAAGGTTCATGTTGTGGAAGGCTGCAAGAACTGAGACAAAATGGCAAATGATTTTATTTTAAATTTAGTGATCAAAATGTGTCTGAATTTATATCTGCTGTCTATATTTTACAATATGGTCCCCTTTTACTAAACCGCAATAGTGGTTTTTAGCGCAGGGAGCCTATGAGCGTCAAGAGCAGCGCTGGGCATTCAGCGCAGCTCCCTGTGCTAAAAACTGCTATTGTGGTTTAGTAAAAAGGGAGGGGGGTGGGTATTTGTCTATTTTTGTATGGTTGTTACTGAGGTGACAGTGCATAGAGTCATCTGCTTTGACCTCTTTGAAAAAACCCTGGAATAGGAATGATAATTAACAATTCTATGTGTATAGTGTGCGTTGTGTTTTTTTAAAATTTTATTGTTGGTAGATCATTTTGACTTGGTCATTTTAAAAGTAGCTCGCGAGTCTACACAAATGAAGTCAACAATTCTCTCTATGTCTAAACACAAATCGCCAGAACCTGATGGATTGACTGTAATATTTTATGTCACTTTCCCGTCTGTTCTTCTACCCATACTGACATAATACTTCTCACATATGATCGAGACAGGAATGGCTTATGGATCATTTACTGAAGCTCTGACAATTGTACTTCTCAAACCAGATAAAGACCCTCTACAAGTTCAAAATTACAGACCACTATCGTTAATTAATGTTGATGCCAAGATATTCTCTAAAATATTGGCATCCAGATTGAATACAGTTTTACCACAGCTCATACATACGGACCAGAACGGATTCATGAAAGGCAGACTTTCCAATGACAACATCAGGCTTTTTGCACACATTATAGAACACGCTCAAGCCTACCGTCTCCTTTCCTAGCCATAGCCTTAGACGCAGAAAAGGCATTTGACCATGTAGAATGGTCCTTTCTCTTCAGAATGATGAGTTGGTTTGGCATCCCAGATGGTTTCATTAAGATGGTCAAAATTTTATATTCCAACCCTACTACTAAGCTTCAAATAAACGGATTATTCTCTGCCTCATTTCAGCCATCGAGAGGCACTAGACAAGGATGTCCACTATCCCCTCTACTGTTCAACTTAGCACTTGAACCTCTATTAATAGCCATTCGATCCAACCCAGATATTATTGGTCTACAAATTGATGATTTGTCTCTGAAGTTATCGGCTTATGCAGACGATGTTTTACCATACTCGAATCTTGACTTAGTGCCACATATCTTAAACACCATTCAAAGATACACTCCTATCTCTGGTTATAAACTCTACTACAAAAACCGAAGTCATGCCTCTAAACATTATCCCATGTGGTGATCTTGTATCCAAGTTAGGTCCTAGATATACACCAGATAAATTGAAGTACCTAGGAATCTTTTTCGCTCCCACTATTGAGGACATCAAGAAGTATGCGGTAGATCATATCTTCTCAATTATAAAAACTGTCACCGCACAATGGTCACCACTAAAACTCTCATGGTGGGGCCGCTTGGACTCTATCAAAATGGTACTGTCGCCTAAAATTACCTACATTCTTTCGATGCTACCATTTCTTCTCCCAGAAGGTACATATGTTAAGATGGAATCATTAATGAACTCTTATCTATGGAATCACAAAGTTCCTAGAATAGTTTTGAAAAAACTGAAATGTACTAAAAACAATGGAGGTGTGAACTTCCCTAGTTTATATGACTACCATATAGCGTTCTTATGAAGACAAGGTTCCCAATGGATATTACCTCCAAATTCTATTCATCTTCCGACCTGGCTGAAATTAGAGCATAAAATTTATAACAAAGATTTCCTACAGCTCTTCTAATTTCTCCCCACTTCCATAGCGAAACAAATTAACCCGGTTTTAATATCAACTGCATCAGCTATCAGAGAAACGGATGCTCTACTTCAGTGTTCTTCAACTACCGGTCCATGGACCAGTGCCGGTCCACAGAAATTTCCTGCCGGTCCACAGGGCCAGCATGTGCATCAGGCCCAAAACAGTGTTCTTCAACCGCCGGTCCATGGT
This sequence comes from Geotrypetes seraphini, assembly GCF_902459505.1. Taxonomy (NCBI): domain Eukaryota; kingdom Metazoa; phylum Chordata; class Amphibia; order Gymnophiona; family Dermophiidae; genus Geotrypetes; species Geotrypetes seraphini. The sequence continues at coordinate 36,928,876 of NC_047091.1, read as the reverse complement.
GCGATCGATGCGGCGTTAACTTCAAGCCCGCTCTCTCTTCCTAACTGATTCAGTGCACAAAGCCATGGGCAGTGGCTCCTACGGGCGTCCTGCGCCTGAACCGGAAGCCTTCTCTCTGACATTGCAACGTCTGAGGGAAGGCTTGCAGATGAGGCACTGGACGTGCAGGGTGCAATTAGTACTATTATGGGGGTGGGGTCTGGCCCACGACTTAGCCCAGTGTTCTTCAACCGCCGGTCCACGGACCGATGCCAGTCCACAGAATAATTCTTTTATTTCTGCCGGTCCATAGGTGTAAAAAGGTTGAAAAACACTGCTCTACTTGACATAAAGTGGTCCAAAACCACTTTATCCTCCATATGGCTCAACTCACAAGTGTCCACTCAGGGCAAATACATAGAATGGAAGTCCTGGATTAAATCCGGTTTATGAACTATTTCCCAACTGTATCATGATAATGTCTGGACTACATTTGCGGCCTTATCTGACGAATACCATATTCCTCCTACTCAGTTTTATAGATGGATTCAGTTAAGACACTTTCTCCAATCACTGTTATATAAAATCCCCATCACGCAAGAAACCCCATCATTACTGACTTGGTGTTCGCTTCTAAGACTGAAGAATGGCGAGGCCTCTGCCTGGTACAAACTACTTAAGAAATATAAATTTGTCTCTTCATCAGCGTTATATGCAGTCTGGGCTCAAGACACGTCTACTTCATTCCCTGGCTCCACTTGGGAAACTATTTGGCTTAACTCATTTAGTTCATTAGTCCTTTTTCTATTTCATAGAGTTTATTGGACACCATACAAACTATCCAAAACTTCCACAATCAACTCCAATCTCTGCTGGTCCTGCTCATCTCAGATTGGTACATTAGATCATATGCTTTATCATTGTACTCTATTACAGCCTTATTGGGATAAAATATGGTCTACTATCTGTTCTATTCTATCCATCACAGTACCCATTACCTATTCTGTTGTAATATTTGGTGGTCATGCATTGTCACAGATAATATCCAGATATGTTAAGATCCTTACTATTCATTACTATACCATCAAGATAATTCTTCCTCATTGGAAAGATTTTAGTGCACTATGTTACAATGAGTGGTGGAATACTGTCTGTCTTTATGCAAAATATGAAAAAACTGTAGCTATTAATATGAACAACCTATCTACTTTCAATAAGACTTGGCAGAGAGTACTAGATTTTTGTAACATTCCTTACATTTGACTTGTAATATTATCTGACATAATTGAGGATACTCACAATATTATTATTTATTTTTACTAAGCTAGGTTACTGTATACCATTAAGCACTTCTTCTTACTACTGCAAGACTGAAAATGTTTCTCCTTGTTTCTTATTGTTTGAACTTTTGTATTTTGTTTATTGAAAATTCCAATAAATATTATTGAACAACAAAAAAAAATAAATTAACAATGTAGAATATAAACCTCCGTGTCCCACAGTTTGTAAATAAAAGATCCATTATTGCTTCTGTTGTTTTAAACAGCAGCGAATATCACCCCTCTAACACTAATCAATGTCTGCCATGCTATGTTTGCCATGCTTGTAATACTATGTTTATCATGCTTCCTAAGCTTGTATATTGTGACCAGGCATGGCCAGACTGGCCGGAGCTAGCGGCCTTGCCCAGGTCACACAGACCTTGGCTGAGCAGTTTGTCAAGGCTTGGTTGGTGGAGCAGGGAATGCAGTGAAAACAGTCAGGTTTTAAGTTGGAAAAATGTACTTTATTGCAAACATTCAGTTCAATAATCTGACTACTGTAACTTCTCAGTATTTCACATCAGGGTGCAAAACACACACAAAAAAAAAAAAAAGCAAACCAGGTAAGTCATCAAAAAAAAACACCAACATAACATAACATAGCTTTCTGCTGCACAAGCCTACAGGAGAGGAGAGGAGCGTGGGAGCCCTTGCTCCGCCCCTCCCCCGCATCGCCAGAGTCTTCGGGAGACTTAAAAAGAACTCCCCACTGATTTTGCAGCCTTTCTGCTGCACAAGCCTACAGGAGAGGAGAGGAGCGTGGGAGCCCTTGCTCTGCCCCTCCCCCGCATCGCCAGAGTCTTCGGGAGACTTAAAAAGAACTCCCCACCGATTTTGCAGCCTTTCTGCTGCACAAGCCTACAGGAGAGGAGAGGAGCGTGGGAGCCCTTGCTCCGCCCCTCCCCCGCATCGCCAGAGTCTTCGGGAGACTTAAAAAGAACTCCCCACCGATTTTGCAGCCTTTCTGCTGCACAAGCCTACAGGAGAGGAGAGGAGCGTGGGAGCCCTTGCTCCGCCCCTCCCCCGCATCGCCAGAGTCTTCGGGAGACTTAAAAAGAACTCCCCACCGATTTTGCAGCCTTTCTGCTGCACAAGCCTACAGGAGAGGAGAGGAGCGTGGGAGCCCTTGCTCCGCCCCTCCCCCGCATCGCCAGAGTCTTCGGGAGACTTAAAAAGAACTCCCCACCGATTTTGCAGCCTTTCTGCTGCACAAGCCTACAGGAGAGGAGAGGAGCGTGGGAGCCCTTGCTCCGCCCCCCCCCGTTCCCGCAGGAGGACACCATCTTAAAAAGACAAACCCGACGCCAGCACCACACAAGCCAGCTCGAACGGGCCGGCGTGAGAGCCCTGCTCCGCCCCCCCCGTTCCCGCAGGAGGACACCATCTTAAAAAGACAAACCCGACGCCAGCACCACACAAGCCAGCTCGAACGGGCCGGCGTGAGAGCCCTGCTCCGCCCCCCCCGTTCCCGCAGGAGGACACCATCTTAAAAAGACAAACCCGACGCCAGCACCACACAAGCCAGCTCGAACGGGCCGGCGTGAGAGCCCTGCTCCGCCCCCCCGTTCCCGCAGGAGGACACTATCTTAAAAAGACAAACCCGACACCAGCACCACACAAGCCAGCTCGAACGGGCCGGCGTGAGAGCCCTGCTCCGCCCCCCCGTTCCCGCAGGAGGACACTATCTTAAAAAGACAAACCCGACGCCAGCACCACACAAGCCAGCTCGAACGGGCCGGCGTGAGAGCCCTGCTCCACCCCCCCGTTCCCGCAGGAGGACACTATCTTAAAAAGACAAACCCGACGCCAGCACCACACAAGCCAGCTCGAACGGGCCGGCGTGGGAGCCCTACCCCGCCCCCCCCCGTTCCCGCAGGAGGACACCATATTTAATTCGACCCTGGGTCAACGGCGCCTTAGTGAGCGACTCCGTGGAGCACCTGAGAGGAGCACTTGCGGACCTAGGAACCGGGAACACCACTCCACAGGACCTCCTGCCGACTTCCAACATAAGGTAAGGAGCGTGAGATCCCCGCTCCTCCCCCTCCTCCCAACACGAAAAAACCGGCCCCTCCCGATCCAGCTGGGACTCAAAGGGAGAACCATTCCTTCTACCTAACACTTCGAACCAGACATCAAAAATGAAGCTCTCCTTGCATACACACACACTAACCACCCTTTTGATAATCCTCCTCATTTCTAGTTGGAAAGCAGCAGCAAACAACTTTCCCACCACAACCACAACTTCCAGTACAACCAACTTCCAACATCCCAACAGAAGAATAATCACATCAAGAAACTCGAACCACCACGCCAGCACTCAACACTCCATCACTGTTACCTGGAAAAGAAGACCAACACTTCCGAAAACAAAATCTCATCTATCTCCCACAACACTCATATACCCGGAAACAACACACATTCCCCAGACTGACACGACCTCCCTTACATGTGCCTATGTCAACATCAGAGCTCTAGGACCCAAAACAGAAAACATAAAAAATTGGATAAAAACAGAAAAACTTGACTGCCTGTTCCTCACTGAAACCTGGCTAACCTCAGACACAGACCCAAGAATAAAAGAAGTATGCCCGCCGGGATACAAAATAACAGTAACCTGCAGAGAAAAAAAAAGAGGAGGAGGACTAGCAATAATAATCAAGAATTCCCTAACTCTAAACATACTTGAAAAAACATCCACCCCGCAAATGGATCTCCTAGCATGTCAGCTCACAAACCCAACACTAAAAAACTCACTAAACTGCTTGCTCTGCTACATAACACCAGGAAACTGGACCACAGTGAGACCTGAATTTGAAAACTTCATCTACCAAAACTCATTAACAGCAGAATATAACCTCATCCTAGGAGACCTAAACCTACACCTAGAAGACACAACCTCCACACCAGCAAATAACTGTCTATCCTTCCTCAAAGCCTTATCCTTCCAGATCCTAAACCCACAAACCACCCATGAAAAAGGTCATCAACTGGACATTGCTGCATTCATGACTCACCAACCATCCAATCCAGCAATCCAAACTCCTAACGGCACATGGTCCCCATCCCTATGGTCAGACCACTACACATACAACTTCAACATCAACTGGACCATGACCAAACACACACCCCAATCAAAAAAAACCACATATACCACACGCAAACATATCGACCGAACCATCTTTTGGTCAAATGTAGACGAAACTATACAAGACTGCGACCCAAAAAACTTCATCTCCCACTGGAAAAATGTGTCCACCAACATCCTTGATGATCTGGCCCCCCTACAAACCAAAACCAGAACCAGCAGGAAATCAGACCAATGGTTTGATAATGAATTACTCCAACTCAAAAGACAGTGTAGAAGATTAGAAAGAAAATGGAGAAAAAAGAACCAAGATCATACAAAAGCCGAATGGAAAAAAATAAACAAACAATACAAAAATCAACTAAGGGATAAGAGGAAAAGCTACTATACTAACCTCATAGGCACGGAAACCCAAGATTCCAAAAAAATATTCCAAATCCTGAAAGAATTAACAGACACCAAACCATACACAACCACCACGAATACTCCTCCACCATCACCCACCCTCTTAGCAGAACACTTCAAAAACAAAATTACCAACACCAGAGCCACTCTCATCCTCAACCCATCCCATCAAAACCCAATCACAATCCACCCTCCAGGAAAAGAGGCAACCGCAGCAGACAGAATCTGGACTCAATTCCCCAACATACAATGGTCAGAATTCAACAAATTCTACAAAAAATACAGCCATGCCTCCTGTGACCTCAACCATTGCCCCTCATATCTCCTTACCACCTCTAGTGTAAAATTCCGCACCACAATTCTTCAATGGATTCAACTCACGCTCACAGAAGGCACATTCCCTGCTGACCTCAGCGAAATCGTCATCACCCCAATCCAAAAAGACCCAAAAGCACCACAAAACCACCCATCTAACTTTAGACCTATAGCCTCAATTCCGCTATATGTCAAAATTATAGAAGGCCTAGTAGCCAAACTCCTCACCAATTACATAGAGGACCACAACCTACTCCACCCCATGCAATCAGGCTTCAGAACAAACTTCAGTACAGAGACACTACTAGGCTCCCTTATGGATACCGTCAGACAACACCTTAGCACAGGGAAAAAAATGCTTCTCATACAACTGGACTTAACTGCGGCATTCGACTTAGTGGATCACAACATCCTTCTACAGATCTTAGACGCAATAGGCATCTCAGATAAAGTATACTCTTGGTTTGAAGGATTCCTAAAACTCAGAACCTACAGCGTAAAATCAAACAAAGAAAAGTCAGAATCCTGGTCAAACCCCTGCGGCGTACCACAAGGATCTCCACTATCCCCCACCCTCTTCAATCTCTACACTGCTTCTCTAGGAACGCATCTGGACAATATGGGCATAACCACCTATAGTTATGCTGATGACATCACCATCCTCATCCCATACGATCACTCTAAACCTACCATGACAGACAAACTTCACCAAACACTTGAAACAGTCACAAACTGGATGAAAAATCACAAACTTAAACTCAACCAAGACAAAACCAAATTCATCCTTCTCGAAAATGACAAGATCCAAACCACAACCAACTTAGACATAAACACAATCAAATATCCCATCCAAACCACCATAAAACTACTTGGCATGACCATAGACAGATGCTGCACTATGCAACCGCAAATAAATAAAACAATTCAGAAATCATTCGCAATCATGAGAAATCTGAGACAAGTCCGAAAATTCTTTGAAAGAACACAATTCCAACTTATAGTACAATCCCTAATACTAGGGATATTGGACTACTGCAACATCCTCTTCCTTCCTTGCCCTGCAACTACGATTAGACAACTCCAAACGATCCAAAATACAGCTTTGAGACTCATCTACTCATTGAAAAAACATGACCACATCACTGAAGCCTTCATCAACTCACATTGGCTTCCAATCCAAGAAAGAATCCAATTCAAATTCTACTGCATACTATTCAAAACACTACACGGAGACAGTCCATCATACTTGAACAATCGCCTCATACAAGCACCCACTACAAGACAAAGAAAAACGCACGCCCCATTCATACCCCCCCCCAATCAAGGAAGTAAAAAGAACAAAACTACACGACGGCCTCCTAGCCACCCAAGCCGCAAGGCTGGACAACCAGATCTCCAACCTCTTGATGACCACCCCAGACTATAGGACGTTCAGAAAAGAAATAAAAACCACACTTTTCAAGAAATTCCTGAAGCAGCAATAACATCACGACCGCTTATTAACTCTAAAACTGACACTTGATCTACCCACTACTGCACTAATAATAACAAAAGAACTCCCACTATGACCACCTATTAACTCTTTTACAAACCACCTCACCCTCAACAACCTGCTAAATATTTATAAGATCTACAACTTACCTCTCTAGCTAATCATTGTAACTCTGTTTTTTTTAAACTAACCTTTTGTAATCCGCCTTGAACCGCAAGGTAATGGCGGAATAGAAATCCCTAATGTAATGTAATGTAATGTAATAACACAATTTGCTTTCAGCACAAGTTTATCACACAGTACTCAATGGCCAGTGCTTGGGGGAAAACAGGAATACAACCTCCACAAGCCTTGGGATTTCACACCACCCAAAAATGGAACCAATATTTCAGGTTACCCACCCAAAAGAAATCTTCAAAATAAACTGGCAGCCAAAGAGGTTCTTAAACAAGGAAAAGAAGAGACAATACAAAATAACTATCATAGTACACTTCTTCCAGCAGAAGAAGAAACAACAATAGCATGCCAAAGGCAATAGCCTATTAGTCTCTGGGTCTTGGCAAGGTTTTTAACAGTCCTGCTGCCTTACTCACAAACCCTTCTTCCTGCAGTTTAACCTTGGCAGTTCAATTTCAGGGAAAAATGGTTTTAAAATTAAATCTTTTCTTATTTGTCAGCAAGCATTTACTGCATAAGGGCTCCTAACTGAGTGCAATGCCTTCTTCATTGGCCAATTCTTCAGACTCCATTTACAAGGCACTCAATTCCTCTTCCATATTAGCTTGCTCCATATCAATGTCCCCAAAAACCTCAGCAAATTCAGCCTTGGAGGCTTTTACCTGGAAATCCTGAGAGTGGGCAGCTTGCTGCTTTCCAGCCTTGAGCTGGAGTAAACTCCTCTCCATACCAGGCAGTCTTGTTTTGGGAGATGGTGTATACTCCCACTGCTCCCTAGCAGCTACTCCTTTTTATCCCACTGTGTTCTGATTAGGTCCCATAACAGCTGAACTACCCTGCCTCATGTTAGCAGCATTCTGGCCTTTCCTAAGGTGATTACAACCTTTCACCCCTAGGCTGATTGTCTTAGCAGTTCCAGCCCTGGTTTTTACACTTCTCACCTTGGGGCATGCTGAGACTTGTAGTTCCTTGCCTGTCCCTAATGTCACTTGCTTTTGAAAATCTGAACAGGTCTTAGGAATTTTGACAGGTTTAGAACTAGCATTTAAGGAATACGAGTATTTTGGCACTGCAGTGCTCTGGGCATATTTTTAGGTACAGATGTTTCACCCCTCAGAGTCTTTCCCTTATCTTTATCCCTACTTTTTGAGTGCTGCAGCGTTTCCTTTTAAGTCACAGGGGTGACACTGTGACAATATATGACTATGTTTGCCATGATAAGCTGCCATCCTATGTTTTGTTGTACAATGCTCATCATGCTGTCACACCATGCCATGTTTGTCATGTTATATTTTACCATGCTTTGTTATGTATGTAAACATATAAATCACTGCTTTCAAAGTAAATGTCACAAGAGTTTGTGGATGTTGAAATTCCGAGACCTCCAGCATATTGTCACAAAGACTGCATTTAGTATGTTTCCTGAGTTTGTATTGAATTATTCATCCCTTAATCTTTTTATATAGTTCATTCTTTAAGTACCTGAAATCACCCATTATTATTGAGTTACACTGTTTGTTAGCCTTCTGATAACATTTCAGCATCTGTCTGTTTATCCTGGTCAGGATGAACAGACGCCTATCCTTTTCCCCTTTACACATAGAATTTCAGCTTATAGGGATTCAAAGGTGTGTTTTGGCTCCTATAGAATTTTTAGTCTATTTGATTCAAAGACTTCCTTACCATACGATGCTATGCTTCCACCAAGTCAATTCACCCTATCATTGTAATATAATTTGTAACCTGGTATCTAATCTAATATTTGTGTATCACGCACACCTAACCAGGCTCTAGGTGACTTGAGGAAAGGAAGAGGGTTAGGGTGGAAGGAGGCGCGGAAGGGGGACAGGAAACATAAAACTTAGGCGAATTAAGTAAAGGTCAGGTGCTTATGATGATTCTAGAAGAATTAGTGGTCGAAGAGTGAAGTTTTCAGTTTCTTTTGGAATAGGGTATGGTTGGTTTCCATTCTTATAGTCACTGCGATGTCATTCCAGATTTTGACTCCGAGGAAGGTGAACATAGACTGGAAGATCTTTTGTACTTGAGATTTTTTGTCAAGAGGAGGTTCAATTGGATCCTGTTGAGAATTCTGCATGAGTTGGACCATGCATTGGTTAAGAGTTTGATGAATGGGACTGCTGAGTTGCCATAGATAATGTGATGCATGATACTGGCTGTTTTGAATTTTATACGAGCTGTGATGGGTTGCCAGTAGAGTTGTTTGCAATAGGCTGAGATGGAATCGTATTTTTTTAGACTGAAGATGAGTCTTACTGTAGTGTTTTGGATAAGTTGTATTTTGTGAGTGAAGGTAGTGTTGATTCCCAGGTAGGCAGAATTGCAATAATCCAGTTGGAATAGAATCATTATTTGGACAATGGTGACAAAGTGATGGTGGAAGTATGGCCTGAGGAGTCTTAGCTGTTTCATAGTGAAGAGGGCTTTCTTTCGAAGATGGGATACTTGAGGTTCCATGGATAATGTGGAGTCTACTATATAGCCTAGAATTTTTGAGGTTTTTTCTATCGCAAGTATGCTGCCCGATTGAAGCGTGATGTTTGTTGGACATTGTGGAAATAGAGGACCTTGGTTTTGGTGTTTAGATTTAGTTTTTGAGCGGTTGCCCATGCTTGGATTTTTTCTATATTATCAGAGATTTTCCTAGTTGTGTCAGCCGGATTTCCAGCCACCAGTATGAGGAGTAAGATGTCGTCTGTGTATGACATTATGCTCTCATCTTCAAGTTGGATGTCTCCGAATGAGCTCATGAACAGGTTGAAAAGAACTGGTGAGAGCGGTGATCCCTGCGGTACTCCACAGAATGCCCTCCAGTTGTTGGAGTAAACATCATCTTTTTTGACGATGTATTCTCTGTTCATGAGGAAGTCAGTTTTCTGCACTGTCTGCCATATGTATGACTACCTCCCCTCTGGGAGGCGATCTTACGTATGCACTCAATGCGGAGAACTGGAGAGCCTGAAGAAACAAGTCAGACTCCTGGAGGGCAGAATACTAGAACTGGAGGCACTTCAAGCAATGGAGGAGGAAGACAGAGATGCAGAGAACATCATGAGAGGACTCAGCGAACACCAAGACAGAGGACACCATCGAGGAAGAAGTCCGAGAGCTGGAGAAGTTCATACAGGCAAGCTGTGGAAAATCACCAACAGTGGAACTGCCGAGATACACCTACAGAGCGTGTGGACCCAACGGACAACCACCAGGAAGAAATGGGTGACAGAGCAGCGAGATCTGGAAATAGTGGAGGGAACCCACAAGAATACGATTCCGGTGCAAGCCAATGCCAGGATGAGAGAAAATTGATGGGAACGAAGGACACAGATCTATGGCTGGAGAGATGGGCATACACCAGGGACACGGATCTGTGGCTGGAGAATCAAGAGAAGATGGAGAGGAAATCAATCGTCGTGAGGGACTCCCATCATCAGACAAGTCGACAGCCATATAGCGGGATGAAGACTGGATCAGCTGGTGACCTGCCTACCAGGAGCCAAGGTAGAAAACATAGTGAGTCACATCGACAGGATCATCGACAGTGTAGAAGAAGATATGGCGGTGGTGATCCATGTGGGGACGAACAACGTGAGCAGCAGAAACTACAACAGGGAAGTACTGAAGGACCAGTTCCGGATGCTAGGAAGGAAGCTGAAGACCAGAACACAGAGGATAGCATTCTCGGAGATCCTGTCAGTACTCAGAGCCAACGAGAAGAGGCAGATGGAGCTGCAAGCAGTCAGCGCGTGGATGTGGCGCTGGTGTGAGGAAAAAGGATTCCATTTCATGCGCAATTGGACGACGTTCTGGGGGAACAGCAAGCTATATAGGAAGGACGGACTCCACCTCAGCAGAGACGGAACGAGGCTTCTGGCAAGCAACATCAAGAGGGAAGTTGAGAAGTTTTTAAACTAGGAAGAAGGGGAAAGCCAACAGTAAACCGAGAGAGAGAGTCGATGGTTCAGAAACCGGTATACCCGGAGGATACCTTGCAGGATGATAAAGGATACCATGCAGAAAGATATAGGGGAAGACCCACCGGATCACAAGCAAGACAGATTGAAAGGGACACAAGAGGAAAGGAAATACACGAACGCATGGAGCCTAAGGAATAAGATAGGTGAATTAGATGCTATGGCACAAAGAGATAACGTTGACATCATTGTCATCACAGAAACATGGTGGACTGAGGGAAACGTCTGGGACACTGTGCTACTGGGATACCAACTATACGACAGAGACAGAGTGGGGGCATTGCCATATACGTCACAGAGGGAATTGAATCTACTGGAGAGAACACACCACAACTGACGGATAAGTTAGTCTCTATAGGTCAAAATGGACTGGAAACGAAGATCGGCATCTACTACTGACCCCCAGGGCAGTCTGAAGAAATTGATGGAGAAATGACTGATGAGATTAAACGCAACTGCAAGAGAGACAACGCAGTTATCATGGATGACTTCAACTATCCGGGGATAGACTGGAACCTAGGCATCTCCGGCTGCACTAGGGAGCCCAAGTTCCTGGATGCTGTAGGCGATTGCTTCCTGGAACAACTTGTAAAAGAAAATACAAGAGGAAATTCAATTCTAGACTTAATTCTAAATGGACTGCAAGGACCGGCACAAGGTGTAGAAGTAGAGGGGATGCTGGGAGGCAGTGATCACAACATAATCCACTTCGACCTGGACACATGGGAGAAACATCGGTCCAGAACGATAGCCACAGTGCTAAACTTCCGAAAAGGGAATTACGAAGGGATGAGACTCATGGGGGGGAAGAAGATTGAGAAGAGGATAAGACTGTGAAAACACTAGAACAAGCTTGGTCCCTTTTTAAGGACACAGTCACCGAGGCGCAAAATATATATATACTGCGTATCAACACAGGTGCCATAAGGCGGTAAAAGGGGCCAAAAGAGACTACGAGGAAAAAATAGCCAAGGAGGCATTCTTTTGATATATTAAGGGGAAACGACCCGCAAAGGAAGTGGTGGGACAGTTGGATGACCATGGAATAAAGGGAGCACTAAAGGAGGACAAAGCAATCGCTGACAAACTGATCACATTTTTTGCATCTGTATTTACCGAAGAAGATGTACACAGCATACCGGAACCCATCAGGCTGTATGCTGGAAATGAAGACAGAAAGCTGACAGGATTGATGGTCAGTCTAGAGGAGGTATGTAGGCAGATTGTTACACCGATCTTCAAGAAAGGTTCGAGGGGAGATCCGGGAAACTACAGACCTGTGAGTCTGACCTCGGTACCGGGAAAGATAGTAGAGTCACTGATAAAGGACAGCATCATTGATCACCTTGATGGACACGGGCTGATGAGGACCAGTCAGCACAGTTTTAGCAAAGGCAGATCGTGTTTGATGAACTTGCTGCACTTCTTTGAGAGAGTAAACAGGCAGATAGACAAGGGCAATCCAGTCGACATTGTATATCTGGATTTTCAGAAGGCGTTCGACATGGTTCCGCATGAATGACTACTTTGAAAAATTGCAAGCTATGGAATTGAGGGTGAAATACTCACATGGATTAAAAACTGGCTGGAGCATAGGAAACAGAGAGTGGGGGGTAAATGGACAATACTCGGACTGGAAGAGCGTCACCACTGGGGTGCCACAGGGCTCGGTGCTTGGACCCGTGCTCTTTAACATCTTTATAAATGATCTGGACATAGGTACGACGAGCGAGGTGATTAAATTTGCGGATGATACGAAGTTATTCAGAGTAGTAAAGACGCAGGTGGATTGCGAAGATCTGCAACGTGACAATCAAGCTCGAGGAATGGGCATCGACATGGCAGATGAGGTTCAACATGGATAAGTGTAAAGTGATGCATGTCGGTAACAAAAATCTCATGCACGAATACAGGATGTCCAGGGCAGTACTTGGAAAGACCTCCCAGGAAAGGGACTTGGAAGTTCTGATCAACAAGTCGATGAAGCCGTCCACACAATGTGCGGCGGCAGCAAAAAGGGAAACAGAATGCTAGGAATGATAAAGAAGGGGATCATTAACAGATCAGAGAAGGTTATCATGCCGCTGTACCGGGCCATGGTATGCTCTCACCTGGAGTACTGCATCCAGCACTGGTCGCCGTACATGAAGAAGGACACGGTACTACTCAAAAGGGTCCAGAGAAGAGCGACTAAGATGGTTAAGGGGCTGGAGGAGCTGCTGTACAGCAAAAGATTAGAGAAACTGGGCCTCTTCTCTCTCGAACAGAGGAGATTGAGAGGGGACATGATCAAAACATTCAAGGTACTGAAGGGGATAGACTTAGTAGACAAGGACAGGTTGTTCACCCTCTCCAAGGTAGGGAGAACAAGAGGGCACTCTCTAAAGTTGAAAGGGGATAGATTCCGTACAAACGTAAGGAAGTTCTTCTTCACCCAGAGAGTGGTAGAAAGCTGGAACGCTCTTCCAGAGGCTGTTATAGGTGAAAACACCCTCCAAGGGTTCAAGACAAAGTTAGACAAGTCTCTGCTGAACAAGAACGTGCACTGGTAGGGTTAGTCTCAGTTAGGCTGCTGATCTTAGACCAGAGGGCCGACGCGTGAGCGGACTGCTGGGCATGATGGACCACTGGTCTGACTCAGCACTGGCATTTCTTATGTTCTTATTTCAAATGAGTATAGGACATCATTTGGTGGGATGCTACAGTTGGAAGCATGTGATGCTACATCAATAGTAACAGCAATTAGGGAATTCTATAGGAAACATGAACTTGACCTGAATAAAATGGTTATGTTCACCTCTGATGGTGCCTCTGTTATGTTGGGCAAAATAGATGGTGTTGCAGCACAGCTGAGAAAAGACATTCCACATTTAGTGCAGCAACATTGTGTTGCACATCGGGAAGATTTGGGACTTTCTGATTCATGGAAAGAAGTAAAATTGATGAAAGAAGTAGAAACTGTAATGAGAACTATGTACACGGTGTTCTGTCGGTCTACTAAACGATGCAAAATTTCAAGAAATAGCAGATGCATCTGAATGTGAATCAATTGCTTTCAGACCTCTGAATGAAGTGCGCTGGTTATCTAGACACTTTGCACTTAAAGCAATTATTCGAAATTATGATCCCTTGTTAAAATATTTTGAAGAAGACAAAGATAATGATCCTATTGCAAAGTACTGCTATAAGAAGCTGAACAGTGAACAATTTCATATCACACTTGAAGTTTTGAATGATGTCTTATCAGAACTGGCTTCCTTAACCATGGCATTTCAAAAACGTGGTTTGACACCATTGGAAGCTTGTCATCTTGCACAGGGTAAATTGAACAAACTTCGAATGCAATACTTAGGCAACAAAGTTAAGTGGAGTGATAAAGTCAACAGTCTTCTTGACAACAGGATGAGGTCTGGAGAAAAAGTTTCAGTGGATACTAATTCCATATTAACCTTCATCAACATCCTATGTTTGCATCATGGTGAAAGATTTCCTGAAAATGAAGTTGAGGAATGGTCTGCTTTTGACTGTACAGCAATATCACAATGCTACTGACTTCGGAAATGGATATATCAGATCTCTTTGTTTAAAGTATAAACAATTTCTTCCAGAGAAAAGTGTTATTATTCAGCAATACAATGACTTTAAATTCCTTGTTTCAGAAAAAATCAAAAGCAATCTGATAAACAGCTTTCCAGATATGACGAAATTTGTATTTCAAAATGATCAATTTGCAGATTTAGCAAAATTCATGGACATTGGTGCCACATTCTTAGCATCTAGTTCAGATTGTGAGCATGGTTTTAGTCTAATGAACAATTTGAAGACTAAACAAAGGAATCATTTACATTTAGAGCATTTGGAAATGCTGATGCGTGTTAAGAGTCACCTTCAAGATGGAGGCTCAACAGATCTTGACAGAATTTATTCGGACTGGATAAATATGAAAGATCGCAGGGAAAAACTTTAAAAACTAAATTGCTGTTATTTTCTAAATTTTAAGTATAAAGTACAATGATACCTTATTTATAGGTAGCGCTCAAGGAAACATTTCAATGAAACATAATTTATGTTTATTCAAATGAGACTTTATGTTACATAAAGTGTAACTAACATAAAGTATAACTAAAATTACATTGTGTTTTCGTTAATTCAGACTAAACTCAAAGACCTGCCCATAAATGCCCATAACTGAACTCCGGGCCCTCTGGCAATCATTTTTATAGCGCACACAAATTTAGTTTTTCTTTAAAATTCGCACAGATGAAATTTTTTGCACACACAGCCTATGAAAAATTAGAGGGAACATTGGTCCAGGGCGATACTTGGAGAGACCTCCCAGGAAAGAGACTTGGGAGTTTTGATCGACAAGTCAATGAAGCCATCTGCACAATGTGCTGCGGCGGCAAAAAGGGCGAACAGAATGCTAGGAATGATAAAGAAGGGGATCATGAACAGATCACAGAAGGTTATCATGCCACTGTATCGGGCCATGGTGCGCCCTCACCTGGAGTATTGCATCCAGCACTGGTCGCCGTACATAAAGAAGGACATGGTACTACTCGAAAGGGTCCAGAGAAGAGCAACTAAAATGGTTAAGGGGCTGGAGGAGTTGCCGTACAGTGAGAGATTGGAGAAACTGGGCCTCTTCTCCCTTGAAAAGAGGAGACTGAGAGGAGACATGATCGAAACATTTAAAATACTGAAGGGAATAGACTTAGTAGATAAAGGTAGGGAGAACCAGAGGGCACTCTCTAAAGCTGAAAGGGGATAGATTTCGTACATACGTAAGGAAGTTCTTCTTCACCCAGAGAGTGGTGGAGAGCTGAAACGCTCTTCCGGAGTCTGTTGTAGGGGAAACACCCTCCATGGTTTCAAGACTAAGCTGGACAAGTTCCTGCTAAACTGGGACGTACGCAGGTGAGACTGGACTCATTTAGAGCACTGGTCTTTGACCTGGGGGCCGCCACATGAGCGGACTGCCAGGCAGGATGGACCACTAGTCTGACCCAGCAGCAGCAATTCTTATGTTGATGATCGACTGAATCAAAAGCTGCAGATATGTTGAATTGAAGGAGTATGGCTTGGCGGCCTGTACTTAGTAGTTGTTTGATTTTGGTTAGTAAGGTCAGGATGAGGAGTTCTGTGCTGTGCTGTTGTCTGAAACCGAATTGTGTCTGATAGAGGCATGAATGTTGCTCTATGTATGCTGTTAGTTGCGTGTTTATGTGGGTTTCAAGAAGTTTTGTGAGAATGGAGATGCCAGCGATGGGCCTGTAATTTGAGGCAGTGGCGAGATCTGTGTTAGAAGATTTAGGAATTGGGGTTAAAGCTATTTTTCCCATTTCTTCTGGTAGGCATCCTTGGTTTAGGGATTTATTCAGAAGGGAGTTGATCCATATGATAATTTCCTTGGGCGCTGATGTAAGGAGGTGGGGGGGGGGCAATTGTCTAAGGGGCTACATCGAGTAACCAGTTTGCCTAACAGTTTTTGTGTGTCAGAGATGGACAGAGTAGTGAACGTGGACCAGATGAGATCAGCCTTACTGGTTTCTGTGGGTTGTTCAGGTGCCTTTATGGGATGTGTTTGGGCTGGTGACTTGCTGGCTACTTCTGTTTGCACAGTTTTGATCTTGTTCAGGAAGTAATCTGCTAGCTCTTGGGCTTTGGGTGTGTTATGGTGATCTGTAGTGTTTTGTTTGGGGAGGGTAGTTAGCTGTTTTACCAGGAGGAATAGTTTTTTGTTGGTGGTGGTTCCAGTTCCCATTATGTTGGCGTAGCAGTGGCTTACCAAGGGGGGGGCGGGAGGGGCATTCCACCCCGGGTGCCAGCCCTGAGGGGGTGCTCTCGGCCTTGCCGTTCAGTCCCCCCCCACCCCCGAAGGACCGCTCGCCCCACTGACCTTCCTGCACCACCTGTGAAGCAGCCCGCAGCAGGATCACGACGTCAGTAATCCCTGAGCTGCTTGGGCGCTGCTTCCTGCGCCACAGTCCCACCCCTCCTCTGACGTCAGAGGAGGGGCGGGACCATGGCGCAAGAAGCAGCGCCTAAGCAGCACAGGGATAGGTGACGTTGCGATCATGCTGCGGCTGCTTCATTGGTGGTGCAGGAAGGTCAGTGGGGCGAGCGGTCCTTCAGGGGTGGTGGGGGGGACTGAACAGCAAGGCCGGGAGCATAGGTAGTGCTGCTTCATAGGTGGTGCGGGGAGGCCAGGGGGGGCGAGCGGTCCTTCGGGGTGGGGCGGGCAGGCAGGCAGGCTTTCAAGGGGGAGGGGGGTGACAGGCAGGCAGGCCTTCAAGGGGGGACAGGCCATCAAGGGGGGGGCAGGCAGGCCTTCAAGGGGGGAGGCAGGCCTTCAAGGGGGGGGACAGGCCTTCGGGGGGGTGCAGACCTTCAAGGGGGAGGGACAGGCCTTCAAGGGGGGGCAGGCAGGCCTTCAAGGGGGGGACAGGTCTACAAGGGGGTGGGACAGGCCTACAAGAGGGTGGGACAGGCCTTCAAGGGGGGACAGGCCTTCAGGGGGGGTGCAGGCCTTCGAGGGGGTGCAGGACTTCGGGGGGGGTGCAGACCTTCAAGGGGGTGCAGGCCTTCAAGGGGAGGGACAGGCCTTCAAGGGGGAGACAAGCAGACAGGCCTACAAGGGGGGGGACAGGCCTACAAGGGGGTGGGACAGGCCTTCAAGGGGGGACAGGCCTTCGGGGGGGTGCAGGCCTTCAGGGGTGGTGCAGGCCTTCAGGGGGGTGCAGGACTTCGGGGGGGGTGCAGACCTTCAAGGGGGTGCAGGCCTTCAAGGGGGGGACAGGCCTTCAAGGAGGGGACAGGCAGGCAGGCCTTCAAGGGGGGACAGGCCTACAAGGGGGGGGACAGGCCTTCAGGGGGGTGCAGGCCTTCAAGGGGGGTGCAGGCCTTCAAGGGGGGACAGGCAGACCTTTAAGGGGGGACAGGCCTTTGGGGGGGACCCTGGTTTAGAAGTACACGGAGGGAAGGGGGTGTTCAAAGAGACGTGCATATGCCAAACTTTGGGGGGGGAGGAAGAAATAATGGGTCTGAAAATAGAGGAGAGGGAGAGAGATGATGGACCATGGGATTTAGGGAGGGAAGGAACTGAAAGGGAGAGAAATTGGACACAAGGGATGGTGTGGAGGAGGGATAGAGATACTGGATAGGAGGGTAATTGGGAAAAGAAAGGGAGAGATGGTGGACTCTGGGGTGGTGGGGAAGGAGGGAGAGATGCCGGATGAAAGGGTAGTTAAGAAAAGGTGGATCTGTGGAGGGAGATGAAAAAAAAGGAAAGATACCAGACTTCCTGGGGAGGGAAGGGAAATGGAAAGGGAGGACAGAGTTGGCAGATGGATGGTTAGCACGCAGAAAGAAGAAAGAAGGAGACCCTGGCAAGCAAGTTATCAGAAGAAAACCAGAGCCTTGGACCAAGAAGATTTGAAATATAACCAGACAACAAAAGGTAGAAAAATTAATTTTATTTTCTGTTTTGTGATTATAATATGTCAGATTTGAAATGTGTATCCTGACAGAGCTGGTGTTGGACTGCAAACGTGAGCTAGGATTTAACAGAGAGAGGAAAAGTCCTTTTTGTTTCTTTATTTTATTTACACCACAGCGCCAGTGTGGTTAGGAGAAGCCAAAGGGGGTGAAAAAGCTATAAAACCCACCAGGAGTTTTGAAAAAAATCACCCAACTGGGCAGGAAAATCGAATTAAAAACCAATTCAATAGGCTGAATCGAATCGAAATATTTTTTCCTGAATCTGGCAGCATTAGTTTGCGCTACTGTCTTAGACTTTAGGACCTGGGATTGGGGAGAGATGGCATCCTCAGTACTTTATAATGCAAGTGAAAAGAGGATTTGGTCAGACTTTTGAAGGGTCTGCAGAAAAAAAATATTGTATAGGCCGGGGACATGAAACAGCAGGAAATGGGAACTTTTCTTCCTTCTATTTTTGTGAATGGAAAGGCTGAGGATGTCAGAGAGTTCAGTTAAAATATGTGCTTTATAAGAAAATATAATAATGTGTTTTATAAAGTTTATAGCATAGCTGGCCTACCCAGTGAGGTGCTCCTAGTGGTGGTGGTGGCAGCGTGTCAATGTGTTGAGAGGAAGAGGTGGTCTGGGAAATTCTGCTGAGCAAACTCCGGGCCCATTTCCACCCCCCAGTTAGTCCACTCCACTCAACTGGTTCACACACTGAGTGGGTCTTTGGGTGTTGTGTTGGGATCTCTTCCAGTGGTTTATCAGTATCTCCTTCTGGTCCAAGGAAGGAAACTTTGTTATCCTTAGCATTGACCTACAGAATATGTTTGTAACAGCGCTGCTTGTGTGGCATTAGGCTATGTAGTGATCGAAAGAAAAAAACAGACCTTTGCACATTTTTGCACTATATGGTGGGTGTATGAGGAGATTCACATTTCCTGCACAGCTAAGTCCATGTGAAGTTACCTTGTGCTGTATTTGACATCTAGCAAGGTCTCTGTTTGAAAGGAAAGATCTAAACTTAAAAATGAAGTGGCCAGAAGTTATGGTAAAAGCAGATAGTGTAGCTGGTTTTAAGAAAGATTTGGACAAATTCCTGGAGGAAAAGTCCATAATCTGTTATTAAGACATGGGGGAAGTGTCTGCTTGCCCTGGATCGGTAGCATGGAATGTTGCTACTCTTTGGGTTTTGACCAGGTACTAGTGACCTGGATTGGCTACCATGAGAATGGGCTACTGGGCATGATGGACCATTGGTCTGACCCAGTTAGGCTATTCTTATGTTATGTTCTCATCTGTAGGGGCCTTTGTTTTCACTTCTTATTTTAATGTATTTTTTTCTGGGAACTTATCAGTGTTTTTTATAATGGGAACAAAAATGGAAGAGAATTAATGTGTGTGGGATGAGGGGGTAACTAATTTCTTCAGCTAAATAATTCAATCCACTTCAAACAGACATAGGAGAACTCACGCACCATTCACACACCCTCCAACCAAAAACGTCAAAAGAAAAAAACTGTTCGACAACCTCCTAGCCATTCGAGCTGCAACACTCGACCCCCAACTCTACAACCAATTGACATCGACCACAGACTGCAAAATCTTCAAAAAGAAATAAAAACCCTTCTATTCAAAAAACACATAAAACCGAACTAACACAATCAGAACTGTCCCAAGCATCACCTGCAACTACTCCATATGTACTTCTGATGTCATGACAATTCAGACATAATTTATGTTATGTTATGTTTAGAATATAAGAAAATTTTCACTGCCTGTTTCTATTCTGACCATTTATTCCGTTTCATGGTCATTACAAAAAATATTTTTTTACATGGGGGGGGTGTCAAAAAATGATGGGCCCTGGGTGCCACATACCCTAGGTACGCCACTGTGGCGTAGTAGTATTTCCTAGCTTCTGATATGTTGAATTTATATTTGTTGATTGCTGCTCTCCATAACGTTCTGTATTTTATAGACCTCTCTCATATCACCCCTGAGTTGTCTCTTCTCCAAGCTGAAGAGCCCTAGGCACTTTAGCCTTTCCTCATAGGGAAGTCATTGCATCCTTTTTTTTTTTATTTTCATTGCCCTTTTCTAATTCTGCTACAGCAGGGCTGCCCAAGTCCGGTCTTCGAGATCTACTGGCAGGCCAGGTTTTCAGGATATCCACAATGAATATGCATGAGATTTGCCTGCACTGCCTTCTTGGTATGCAAATCTCTTTCTCATGCATGTTCATTGTGGATATCCTGAAAACTTGGCCTGCCAGTAGATCTAGAGGACCGGACTTGGGCAGCCCTGTGCTACAGTATTCGAGGTACGGTCATACAATAGAGTGATACAAGGTCATTATAACATTTTCATCTTTGTTTTCCTTCCTTTCCTGATAATTCCTTATATTCTATTTGCTTTCTTAGCCAATGCCACACATTGAGCCAAGAGTTTCAAAGTATCCTCAACGATGACACCTAGATCCTTTTCCTGGGCAGTGAATTCTAACGTGGAATCCTGCATCAAGTAACTATATTTGGGTACCTCTTTCCCACATGCATCACTTTGCATTTGCTCACATTAAATGTCATCTGCCATTTTGATGTACAGTCTCCCATTCTTACAAGGTCCTCTTGCAATTTTTCACAATCCTCTTACAATTTAACAACTTTGAACAGCTTTGTATCATCAGCAAATTTAATTATCTCACTAGTTATTCCTATCTCTAGATCATTGGTAAATATGTTAAAAAGCAGCGGTCCCAGCAGATACCCCGGGGAACCCCACTATTTACTTTTCTCCATTGACTGTTTAAATCTACTCTCTTTTTTCTGTCTTTCAACAGTTTTTAATCCATAATAGGACATTACCTCCTATTCCATGACTTTCTAATTTCCTCAGATGTCTTTCATGAGGTACTTTATCAAATGCCTTTTGAAAATTCAAATATACAATATCAACCGGCTCACCTTTATGCACGTGTTCATTCACCCTTTCAAAAAAATGCAGTAGATTGGTGAGGTATGATTTCCCTTATGTATATGCTTATGTATATGCTTATGTATATGTTGTTATTTTGCTCTTTATAATAGACTCTACCATCCAGGACTAGAGATCTCCCTTAGCCCCGACGCTAGAGCACCTCCCCCTCTACCTCGGACTGCCAGCTCCCCACGAGAGGAGGAGCTACTGGAAGGCGGTGAGCTCCCCTCTTGTGAGGCTTTGAATATCAGAGAGGGGAGCTTGGAGTTGGAGCAGGATTCCAGTTTGGAGAGCCCTGAGGTGTCTGAGGCTGTTACCAACAAGAGGGATTACAGCATTCAGAAGGGACACCTACAAGAGGAGAGGTCAGTTGAATTGAGTAAAATTGTGCCTGAAAAATATACCACAATAGATAAGCCCCAAGAAATAACCCTGGAAGCAATTTGGGATCTAGTGGCAGATCTGGCAAAATCTATTAAGCCTCAATTGTGCCAAGTTGAACAAAAATTAAATACCCATGATATACATATTACAAATATACAGACTGATATGCAAGAACTAAAAAATTCAAATACAGAAACATTAATGCGAGATAACACAAACTTGAGAAGGAAATTGGAAGCATTGGACAACATTTCTCGCAATAACAATCTCAGACTAATTAATTTTCCCAGAGTGGCAACAATACCTCCGCGTGATATGTTGAAACGATATATGGTAGAAATATTGGGAATTTCAGAAGAACTGCTGCCGCCGTTTACCCAGGTCTACTATTTGCCTATATGAAGGGAAGAAGGTCAACATTCAAAATCACAGAAATTACCAAAGGACCAAAAGTTATTAGACATTTCGACAATCTTGGAACAGTCAGACAGGGAAACCGTGACACCAGCAACTCTACTTCTTACAGTTGCGGAAACCGTGACACCAGCAACTCTACTTCTTACAGTTGCATTGGCACCAGATAAACAATGGTTATTAAGACTTTACTTTAAAAATAAATTAAAAGAATTCTTGGGACATAAAATACAAATGTTTCCTGATCTGGCACGAGAAACCCAAAAACGACGTCGAGAATTTTTGATCTTAAAACCGGGAGTTATTGCTCTTGGAGCTTCTTTCTTTCTAAGACACCCATGTATATCAAAAGCAAAAATATGTTTTCTTTGATCCTACTCAACTGACTACCTTCTTGTCGGCTGCGCGCCTGAATGCAGGGACATCATGAGAGCTCATTGAATTAATTTGGATACTTTTCAGCTGATTGAATTTCCTGAATTTCCTGTTTTTCTTTCTTTATATTTTAATGCTCACTGTTATTACTTCTTGGATCTATGATTTGTGGACTTGAGCTGGAGTTAAGCTACATTTCTTTTTGATAGTGGTTAAATATAACAAAATTTTGTGTTTTGTATTCTTTAGATAACTGTATCTTTCTGTACAAGTGGATACTTGATATTTTTTATGGAAAATATGATAAATAAATAATAGACTCTACCATTTTGCCCAGCACCGACATCAGACTCACTGGTCTATAATTTCATGCATCACCTCTGGAACCCTTTTAAAAAATCAGCGGCACGTTGGCCACCCTCCAGTTGGCCACTATGCTGGATTTTAGAGAAAAATTACAAGTGACTCTGCAAGTTCATTTTTCAATACTATCAGCACTCTGGGATGTATACCATCTGGTCCAGGTGATTTGGTACTGCTTGGTTTGTTAAATAGACCCATTATAACTTCCAGTGATACAGAGATTTGTATTAGTTTCTTTGATTCATTAGAATTGAATACTATTTCTGGCACCAGTAACTCCCCAACAACTTTCTTGGTGAAAACTGAAGCAAAGAATTCATTTAATTTCTCCATTATGGTCTTGTTTTTCCTGAGAGCCTCTTACATCCCTCAGTCATCTAGTGGTCCAACTGGTTCTCGTCCTGGCTTCTTGCTTTTAATATAACTAAAAAAGTTTTACTGTGTGTTTTTGCTTCCAGTGCAATCTTCTTTTCAAGGTCTCTCTTTGCCTTATTAATGCCTCTCATTTGACTTGCCATTCCTTGTGCTGTTTACAATTATTTTCATTCCACTTTCTAAAGGATTCTCTTTTAGCTCCAATAGCTTCCTTCACCTCACTCAGTACATAAGAACATAAGAACATAAGAACTGCCATCTCCGGATCAGACCCATGGTCCATCGAGTCCGGCGATCCGCACACGCGGAGGCCCAGTCAGGTATACACCTGATGTAGTTTTAGTCACCCATATCCCTCTATGCCTCTCGTAAGGAGATGTGCATCTAATTTGCCTTTGAATCCTAGCACAGTGGATTCCTTAATAACCTCCTTTGGGAGAGCATTCCAGGCGTCTACCACTCGCTGTGTAAAGCAGAACTTCCTGGCATTTGTCCTGGACTTGTCCCCCCTTAGCTTCAAACCATGTCCTCTTGTCCGTGTTGCGTTGGACAATGTAAATAATTTATTTTCCTGCTCTATTTTATCGATGCCTTTCAGCATTTTGAACGTCTCGATCATGTCCCCTCGCAGCCTCCTCTTCTCAAGGGAGAACAGTCCCAGTTTCTTGAGTCGTTCCTCATATTCCAAGTTCTCCATACCTCTTATTAGCTTCGTTGCTCGTCTCTGCACCCTCTCAAGCAGTTTTATATCCTTCTTTAGGTTGGGAGACCAATGTTGGACACAGTATTCCAAGTGTGGTCTGACCATTGCTCTATAAAGCGGCATTATGACTTTCTCCGATCTACTCGTGATTCCTTTCTTTATCATGCCCAACATTCTGTTTGCTTTCTTTGCCGCTGCCGCGCATTGTGCCGACGGCTTCAGGGTCCTATCTATCAGTACACCCAGGTCCTTTTCTTGTTTGCTCTTACCCAGAGTTGCGCCTGACATTCTATACTCGTGTTCCTTATTCTTACTACCTAAATGCATTACTTTGCATTTCTCCACGTTGAACTTCATCTGCCATTGCTCTGCCCATTTCTCTAACTGATACAAGTCGCTCTGGAGTTCCTCGCTATCCTCCTGCGATCTGATTGCCCGGCATAGCTTTGTGTCGTCTGCAAATTTAATGATCTCACTGGATACTCCTTCTTCCAGGTCATTGATGTAAATATTAAATAGGATCGGCCCAAGAACCGAGCCCTGGGGCACACCACTAGTCACTTTCTCCCAGTCTGAGAACTTCCCATTTATGCCCACTCTCTGCTTTCTGTTTTCCAGCCATTTGCCTATCCACCTGTGTATATCTCCCTCTATACCATGGCTTTGTAGTTTCCTGAGAAGTCTTTCATGTGGAACTTTGTCGAACGCCTTCTGGAAGTCCAAATATATTATGTCCACCAGCATTCCACTATCAATTTGCTTGTTCACGGTCTCAAAAAATTGAAGTAAATTCGTTAAACATGATTTCCCTTTCCTGAACCCATGTTGACTGGGTTTCATCAAGTCGTGTGTATCTAGGTGCCGGACTATGCTATCCTTGATCAGTGCTTCAACCATCTTTCCAGGGACAGACGTAAGGCTCACAGGTCTGTAGTTGCCCGGTTCCCCTCTCGATCCTTTTTTGAAAATTGGCGTGACGTTTGCTATCTTCCAGTCTTCTGGTATCTGTCCAGTTCTGATTGTCAGATTGGCAAGTTTTTGCAATAGCTCTCCGATTTCAACCTTCAATTCCTTTAAAACTCTCGGATGAATTCCATCCGGTCCAGGGGATTTGTCACTTTTAAGTTTGTCGATCTGGTAGTATATCTGGTCCAACTCCACTTCAACTGTGGTGAGGCTGTCTTCTATTACTCCACTAAACACTTTCACTGCTTCTGGTATTTTTGCGGTATCCTCCTCCATAAAGACGGACGCAAAGAAGGAATTTAGTTTGTCTGCAATTTGTTTATCCTCTTTGATGTACCCTTTTCTTCCCTGGTCGTCCAGGGGTCCCACCGCCTCTTTTGTGGGTTTTTTCCCTTTCACGTATCTAAAGAAGGGTTTGAAGTTTTTGGCCTCTTGCGCTATTTTTTCCTCATAGTCCTTTTTGGCATCCCTCACCGCCTTGTGACATTTCTTCTGATCATCTTTATGTTTTTTCCATGCTTCGGTTGTTTTCATGTGTTTCCATTTTTTGAAAGAGTCCTTCTTTTCTTTTATGGCTTCCCTCACCTGTCTGGTAAGCCAAAAGGTTCTCCCTTACCTTTTGTTCTCCCCTCTTTGGAGATCCTCGGAATGTGGAGATTTTGTGCTTCTGTGATAGTATTTTTCAGTAGGGACCATGCCTGGTCTACCGTTTCAAGTTTGTCCACCTTTTTCTTGAGTCGTTTTTTCACCATGGCTCTCATGCGATCGTATTTGCCCTTTTTAAAGTTTAAGGTTTTGGTTAGGTTTTTGGCATGTTTTCTATTCCCGATGTCAAGTAACCACACCGTTTGCCGTTTGGTCTTTCTTCCTCCTTTTTTAAGCAACAATATTTAGAATTCGTTGTCATGGCATCTCAGGCAGCTCTTCATGACAACGAATTCCAAATATTGTTGCTTACTACCCATTCCTATAACTATTTTAGAAAACAATTGAAGACTTATCTTTTTTCTAAATATTTGACTGTTTAATGAATCATCTTATTTTATGTAACATGTTTACTTTTATAACTTTTTGTAAACCGCATTGAACTTCTGGTTATGTGATCAATAAGCACAATGTTATGTTATATGGAAAATATACCCACTTAGCATTGTTGGATTTGCGGGGTATAAATATTAAAAATAAATAAATAAATAATAAATAAATCTAGTCTGGGCTTCCAGAATTGTATTTTTGAATAGCATTCACGCCTGATGTAAAGTTTTGGCTTTTGCAGCCGGTCCTCTGTTTCTTTTTTACCATTCTTCTCATTATCATAGTCTCCTTTTTTACAGTTAAATGCTGCTGTAAGTTTATTCCAGGGATATTCCAGGCACTCACACTTTGACACCATGTGGCACCATTGCTGTAGAATTTTCAATTCATTTGATTCAAGGCCCTACTTAATATATAATGCTACACCTCCACCAATTTGATCCACCCTATCGTGGCGATATAGTTTGTATCCTGGTATGACAGTGTTCCATTGGTTATCTCCCTTCCACCAGGTCTCTGAGATGTCTATTATATCTCTCTTGTCATTTAGTGCAATATATTCTTACTTTCCCTTATCCTTAGACAAGCAGGCAGCATATTCTCACATGTGGGTGACGTACATCCCATCATTTGCCTTGCCTTGGATGAGGCCTTCTCTACTTGTTTGGCAGCCTTCAGTCTGCACTGATGATTACTCCCAAATCTCGTTCTACTGAAGTCCTAGCTAATGTTTCTCCATTTAAAGTGTAAGTTCTGCATGGATTTCTGCTACCAAGGTGCATGACCTTACATTTCTTAGCGTTGAAGCCCAGCTGCCATGTCGAGGACCAGCTTTCCAATATAAGCAGGTCCTATGTCATACTATCCTGCAAATTGCATTCATTTACTATATTACATAGTTTGGCGTCATCGGTGAATAATGTTACTTTACCCTGAAGCCCTCGGGTCAAGTCCCTTATAAATATGTTGAAAAGGAGAACACCTAGGACAGAGCCCTGTGGCACTCCGCTGGTCACCTCCAACGTCTCAGAGAGGGTGGCGTTGACCACCACCCTCTGAAGTCTCCCACTCAACCAATCATTGACCCATGCAGTTAGTGTCTCACCTAACCCCATTGATTTCATTTTACTTAATAGTCTGCGGTGTGGAACGCTGTCGAAAGCCTTACTGAAATCCAAGTACACTATGTCCAGAGACTCTCCCGAGTCTAGCTTTCCTGTTACTCAATCAAAGAAGCTGATGAGATTGGACTGGCATGACCTACCCTTAGTGAATCCATGTTGACTGGGATCCCTTAGATTCCCCTCATCCAAGATCGTTTCTAATTTACGTTTAAGTAGTGTTTCCATGAGTTTACACACTATCGATGTGAGACTCACTGGTCTGTAATTTGCAGCCTCTGCTCTGCAACCCTTTTTGTGCAGAGGAACGACGTTAGCTGTTTTCCAGTCCAGGGGGACTCTCCCCGTGCGTATGGAGAGATTGAAGAGCAGGGCCAATGGCTCCGCCAGGACATCGCACAGCTCTCTGAGCACTCTGGTGTCGAGGTGGATGATGACATCTTCTTTCTCAAAGGACCCTCGGCCACAAGAGGGCATCCGCTCAAACTCAGAGGAGGGAAATTTAATGGGGACATCAGGAAGTATTTCTTCACGGAAAGAGTGGTGGACCATTGGAACAAGCTTCCAGAGCAGGTGGTCAAGGCCGCCAGCGTGCTTGACTTTAAGAATAAATGGGACATCTACGTGGGATCCCTACGAAAGTCGAGTTAAGGAACTGGGTGATTTGCACTCAGCCTTAATGGGGTGGGCAGACTTGATGGGCTATAGCCCTTTTCTGCCGTCATCTTTCTATGTTTCTATGTTATCCACGGAGCCCCAATACGGACTGCATATGCGCGAGTACCTTCCTGCCCAATGCCAGCTCGCAAGGTCATCAGTTTTTCATTTTCCGCAGAGTGAAGAAGAGGTATATATTTTTTCTCTATTGAGTTGCCTTCTTGTTTAATTTTTTTAACAAACTATTTCAAGTCGTATTTCAGTTTCTTCTTCTGTTCTTTACTTTTGAAAATCAATGAAGAATAGTAGATATAAATTTTGGCCTTTATTTAAAAACAAACTTCTTTTGAAGTTCAATGGCCCTCACCCAAAGTTCCATCC
Source organism: Geotrypetes seraphini (assembly GCF_902459505.1). Classification (NCBI taxonomy): domain Eukaryota; kingdom Metazoa; phylum Chordata; class Amphibia; order Gymnophiona; family Dermophiidae; genus Geotrypetes; species Geotrypetes seraphini. The sequence continues at coordinate 36,900,871 of NC_047091.1, read as the reverse complement.
TTCCTTCATACCGGGATCATCAATGGTTCAAACCCTGCGTTACTTCTTGTGACCCTGGGCAAGTCACTTAGTTCTCCATAGCCCCAGGTACATTAGATAGATTGTGAGCCCACCGGGACAGATAGGGAAAATGCTTGAGTACCTGATTGTAAAACCGCTTAGATAACCTTGATAGGCGGTATATAAAAACCTAATAAACTTGAAACTTGATTTTCAGCTTTATTTTTACTTTACTCTGGCTTGCCCTCTTCAATTATATCTGTCTCCGGGGCTATGGTTTAGGAGAAGAGAAGCTAGGGAGTCCCACATGTGAGAATATGTTGTCTGCTTGTCTAAGGATAAAGCACAGTTACTTACCATAACAAGTGTTATTCTGGGACAGCAGGCAGATATTCTCACAACCCACCCACCTCCCCTAGTTGGCTTCTTCGCTTGGGCATAGAACTGACAACCTATCGTTGGGCGGGAATGCTCTCACGCATGTGCGGTGGGCGGGAATGCACTCACGCTTGTGTGGTGTAGGCCAGTGTTCTTCAACCTTTTTACACCCGTGGACCGGCAGAAATAAAATAATTATTTTGTGGACCGGCAAACTAATAGGACTAAAATTAAAAAAACCCCATTTACGCTCCATCTCCGTGAGCTCAGTCCCCGCAAACCATCTGATCCCATCTGCACAAGCCGTAATTATGATTTTATATTGAACGTATTTTATTAAAGTATAAAAAGAAACAATATTCTGAACAATTGTGATTTTATAAATACAAATATGCAGAGCACGGACCAACAAAACCCCTGTCTCCCCTCCCCTTCACATATATCCCCTCTACTATCAAGAAAACTGAACAAGCCAAGTTCATAGAAATATCATGCTAACAGAATACTGCAGTCCCCAGTTATGTCTCTAGCAGGATATATATTTCAAATCTGATACATTCTAATCACAAAATAGAAATAAAATTATTTGTTTCTACCTTTTGTTGTTTCTGGTTTCTGCTTTCATCTTCTTTTCACTCTCTTCCTTCCAGCGTCTGCCCTCTCTGTCTCTTCAATCCAGCATCTGCCCCTTCCATCTACTCTCTGACCTCTCCCCCTTCCATATGGTATTTGTCTTCTTTCTATGTCCCTCTCTCCTTTTTACACAATTCACTCCAGCTTCTCTGCTCTCTTCATTTTTATCTCTCCTACACCAGATCTAGCATCTTTGTCCCTCTCAATTTCTCTGCTGACCCCCCTTCCCATCTCATTCCTATCTCTCCCCTTCCCTTCCTCTAATCTCCCTGCAAGCTGTTTCCTTCCTTTTTTCTTCTCCCTTCCCTCCTCCCCCTGTCCAGCAGTAACTCTCTTCCTTTTCCTTTCCCTCCTCCCCTCCCAGCAGCATCTCTCCTTCTCCCTCCCTCCAGGTCCAGTAGCAGCTGTCCCTTTTCCCCCCTTGCCCAGCAGCTTCCCAGACTCCTTTCCCTCCTCCCCTCCCAGCAGCATCTCTCCTTCTCCCTCTCCAGGTCCAGTAGCAGCTGTCCCTTTTTCCCCCTTACCCAGCAGCTTCCCAGATTCCTTTCCCTCCTCCCCTCCCAGAAGCATCTCTCCTTCTCCCTCTCCAGGTCCAGTAGCAGCTGTCCCTTTTCCCCCCTTACCCAGCAGCTTCCCAGACTCCTTTCCCTCCCCCCTCCCAGCAGCATCTCTCCTTCTCCCTCTCCAGGTCCAGTAGCAGCTGTCCCTTTTTTTTTTTTCACCATGCCCAGCAGCTTTCTCCCCTCCCAGCAACTCTCCTTACTTGCCAGCGCTGCGATTCAGTAAGGCAGCCTCGGGTCCTTTGTTGGGTCGCACCGCCTCTGAGGAAAGTGGAAGTTGCATCATCAGAGGCGGCCCGACTCAGCAAAAGCTACAAGGCTTCCTTCCTGAATCGCTGCGCTTGTAAGGAGAGCCGCTGGGAGGGAAGAAAGCACAGTCTGAGGCTCCCCATTATCTCTCCGGCCCTGCGCTCCTCGATCTTGCCAGTCCTGCGCGGACCGGCAGGAAATTGAAGAAGTTGATCTCGCCAGTCCTCCGCAGACCAGCAGCGGTCCGCGGACCGGCGGTTGAAGAACTGTGGTGTAGGCAGTCTAAAAGCTTACTAAAGCTGAAAGTGCTCTACACTTTTCACTGTCCATACAGGGCTCTGTGGATGACATTATCCACATGTGAGAATATCTGCCTGCTGTCCCAGGATAACACCTGTTACAGTTAAGTAACTGTGCTATCTTGGTTCTGGCATTTGCATACAGACATTTCAAACAACGTTTATTATATCTATTTATAATTTGCTCAGCAGTTGGCATAATTTGCAATTTTTAAAATCGGCCTGCTCTGTATTTAAGGAAACCCACATGTGAGAATATCTGCCTACTGTCCCAGGTTAACACCTGTTACGGTAAGTAACTGTGCTATCGTGGTTCTGGCATTTGCATACAGACATTTCAAACAATGTTTATCATATCTATTTACAATTTGCTCAGCAGTTAGCATGGATAATTTGCAATTTTTATAATCAGACTGCTCTGTATTTAAGGAAACCTGGTCTACCGTGGCCTGTATTGCAATCTCGCTATTAGGATGCTCTGTCTTCCCTTTTATGATGATAAGATACCTTGTCCTAAACCATGCTCTTCTTCCAGTTTTTAGTTTAAAAGCTGCTCTATTTCTTTTTTAAATGTTGATGTCAGCAGCTTGTTTCCACCCTGGTTATGGTGAAACCCATCTTTGTGAAATAGGGTCACCCTTTCCCAGAATATGGCACAGTTCCTAACAAACCCATGAAGACTGGATGGACCATTCGGGTCTTTATCTGCCGTTATCTACTATGTTACTAAGAAGAGAATGGCATACATACTTGTGGGGTAACAAACTGCAAACTGTGAAAGCACATCTCAAAGGATTCCATGGTCACTCATATGGAAAAAACATTCAGCATAAAGGGATCCTTCACATGTTCATCTCCTAATGTGGTATACATCATTCAGTGCAAAAGGCGCAAAGAGGCATGCTACATTGGTGAAACAAGCCAAATGCTAAAGACCAGAATCAACCTATATAGATATCATATTAAGAAATGTAATACCAACCAGGATGTCACCTCTGTCGGACAACACTTTGGAAAAACTGACCACTGCACCACTGATTTTATGGTGAGAATACTAAAAAAGAACTTTAAAACAATCTAATAATGTAAAATCTTTGAAATCAAAATGATTAGGTATTTTGACACCTACCAGACAGGACTTAATAGAGATCTGGGCTTTCATTCCCACTATAAAGACATTTAAAAGTGCTCTGCAACCTTTCTGTCTCCTGCCCATCCACCCACCTCTCCCTCTTCCTATCCCTGAAATGCTTTCATGTTTTCCTTATATATACTGATATTTGTCAACATTTGCATATTTCTAGTCTGAAAAAGAGTTACCTTTTAAAAGCTCATCATAAAATGCAATGAGTTAGTCCAATATTTCCTTATTTCCTTGTACCCTGTGCTTGAAAAAGGGAACACTTCTGATAATGCCAATTCAAAATGGTGTCGTGGATGGAAGCATGGACAAATCGCGCTACTCGTTTATTTTATTTTTTTTTAATTTCATTTAAACAATCGCCTCTAATCGCCTGATCACTTTTAATCGACTTTAATCGTGCTTACCTGCCGACATCCACCCCACTTCTACCCACCGCACCGCAACAGAGAAAGTTCAAGCGCCGCAGAGAACCGCACACTGTAGCCAAGAACCGAAGCGGAAGAGAGCTGAGGCCAGAGCTCTGCGAGAACAGGGAAGCGGCAGAAAGCCGTGGCAGAGAGCAGAGAGTAGCAACAGAGAGCCACGGCAGAGAGAGCAGAGAGTGGCAGCAGAGGGAAGCGGCAGAGAGCCGCAGAAACAGGCAAGCGGCGGAGAGCCGAGGCCAGAACGCCGAGAAAATCACCAGTGTCGCTCTCCGCCTGACATCAGCCTGCCCGACATCCACCCGACTTTCTGCCTCCTGGTCCACTCGCCATGGCAAAGAACGTCAATACTATGCCGCAATAGAGAACCGCACACCACGGCATAGTATTGAGGCAGGGGCAAGGCAGAGATCCAAGACTAGGACGCTGCAGAGACCACCGCGGGAGGTTTGCAGTGGTGCCGCTCTCCACCCGAGTGCTACCGCCGCCCAAAATAGCATTACTCCCTGCCCGGATGCAACGGTGAAGCAGAGAGACATGATCCCAAGCACTACGTCGAGAAGCCGAACAGGGAGCGCTATGGAGGCCACTGCTACCTGCGGCGGTATCGATCTTCATTGAAGAACCATTGCGGTAGAGGGGAACAGAAGCAGGAGCGCGTTCCCGCAGGCAAGCGATCTGCCCCTTCCCCGAACCTCCAGGGAAACTTAAAAAATCAGCAAACCAGCGTACAGGAGAGAGAAGCAGGAGCCCAATCCTGCAGGCAAACGATCCGTCCCTCCCCCGAACCAGCGGGGAAACTTAAAAAATCAGCACCGATACCAGCGGGCAGGAGAAAGAAGCAGGAGCCCAATCTTGCAGGCTAGCGAATTGATCTGCCCCTCCCCCGAACCAGCGGGGAAACTTAAACATCAGCACCGATACCAGCGGGCAGGAGAGAGAAGCAGGAGCCCGATCCAGCAGGCAAGCGAATTGATCCGCCCATCCTCCGAACCAGTAGGGAAACCTAAAAATCAGCACCGATATCGGCAGGCAGGAGAGTGTAGCAGGAGCCCGATCCTGCAGGCAAGCAATCTGCCCCTCCCCCGAACCAGCGGGGAAACTTAAAATCAGCACCGATACCAGATATCTGACTTTCTACTATTTAACTAATTTAATGGTTAATTCATCTGTTGTTATTGAATCTAATCTAGGGCTATCTGATACACTACTAATTAATTATCTTAGAAAAAGGAAGTAACAGAAACACCAAATAGCCGTTAGGACAAGAGGGAGTCAGTTTAACCTTCAAACATGCATCTCCTACTGATCCTACTAATCTATTTAATATGCAATAACATTAAGGATGTTAAGTCACTCTATCCACAGTCACATTCATCCCATTACCCTGATTTACCCATAAGGTTTTTAATTAACCAACAGGAAGACAGAGCGAATCATATCAAGGTAATCTCAAGCAACAGAAGACATCAACGTACCCCGAAAAAGAAAAGGATAAGGGAAGTAAAACCCATCAGAACCACTACATCCACCAAACCTATCACATCTACTCTCGTTCCCTGTGCATATCTTAACACCAGATCTGTTAGGAACAAAGTATTCTTAATTAAAGATTGGATCATCAACAAGCAAATAGCCTGTCTTTTCCTAACGGAAACGTGGCTTCTGTCTGAAGCTAACCCAATAATAAATGATCTTATACCAGACAATTTTAAAATCCACATGCTAAATCGCGAAGGAAGAAGGGAGGAGGATTAGCAATTGTCACCAAGGAAGGATTTGTAGTTGAACTATTGGATTCCAAAATGACCAATCAATTAGAAATATTAGCCTGTAAAATTAGAAGTAAGGAACTAGAAGACTCCCTTTCTTGCATACTATTTTATGTTCCACCAAAAAGCTGGCCAAAAGCTAGAGAGGACTTCTGCGAATTTGTCCTACATAACTCAATCACTTCATCACATAATCTAATCGCAGGAGACATAAACTTACATCTAGATGAAATAGACAATCCAGAAGCAAAAGACTTTAAAAACTTTCTTTACTCAATTACAATGTATGTTCATCGCTTTGAAAAAAAGACAAAGCGATTAATCAAAAATTTTAATAAACTTGAAACTTGAAACTACAATCTCCCTTCACCCACTCAAACACATGAAAAAGGCCATCATCTAGATGTGGTAGCGATGTCCACAAAGGAGATCATAAACCCTCCCATCTCTCTCTCGGACGGTACTTGGTGTCATATTATCTGGTCCGACCATTTCATTTATTATTTCAATCTAATTTGGCCTCGGCTAAAATCTAAGACACGCCCACGGTCAAAAAGAGAACACCTCACAAAGGGCCATATCAACCCAGAGGAATACTGGTCACAATATGATCTACAAGTGAAGATAGAAGTAGAAGAAGGAGTTGATTTCTATGCTCACTGGATGAAAACTAGCACATCCATCTTAGATAAAATCGCCCCTATACGAAAGAGCAAAAGCTGCTCAAACAAATATAACAAATGGTTTGACGTCGAATTCCTAACAATGAAACAATCAGTAAGACGATTAGAAAGAATCTGGAAAAAATCAGGAAAACTGTCAGACCAAAACATCTGGAGATCCAACAGATAAAAGAAAAACGTAAAACTTTTTACTCATCCAAAATTAACTCATTTAATACTAGCTCAAAAGGAGCCAACACAAAAGAACTGTTCAACATAGTTACAAATTTATTCGACACCACACGCCATACTCAACCCCTGCACAATACCAAACTAACCTCAGCAAATGATCTAGCACAACATTTCGACTCAAAAATTAAAAACCTAAGAAATAACTACTCGAGACAATTGTTGCATACGAACATCAATCAATTGATATACCAAGAAATTAAATACCAGCGGACATAATCTGGAGCTCCTTCCACAATTTAGATTGGAATAACTACACCAAATTATACAACAAATACTCTAAATCAGGGGTCTCAAAGTCCCTCCTTGAGGGCCACAATCCAGACGGGTTTTCAGGATTTCCCCAAGGAATATGCATGAGATCTATGTGCATGCACTGCTTTCAATGCATATTCATTGGGGAAATCCTGAAAACCCAACTGAATTGCGGCCCTCAAGGAAGGACTTTGAGATCCCTGCTCTAAATCATACTGTGTCCTGGACTCATGTCCCCCAGAGATTATGAAAGCAGTTCCACTATCCCTATTGAATTATCTAACCAATAACCTAAACAATGGAAAATTCCTCACCAATGATGGTCATATTATAATAATCCCAAAAAATTGCAAAGAATCAGCAACATCAATAACCAACTATAGACCAGTAGCATCTGGAAGGGTTCTAGAACTCTGCAAGATGGCAGCATCAGCTTAAGCTCTGTGTAAGACTATCATAAAAAGTTATTTTTTAAGACAGTCCATTACATCTTCGGTGGTATTTCTTCCAGTGCCAAGCTCTGTGAATGAGAACTCGATGTGAATACTTCCAATGATCATCTGAAGGTGTGACTTTGCTTGTTAAATTTGAATAGTAAAGACAGAACAGAAGAGGCTTAGTGCTGACAGTGGCAGTTGGACTGTGAGTTATCTTGAAGAAGCAGCCGGCTGATATCAGATGATTCAGAAGAGGCTTAGTGCTGACTGCGGCGGTTGGACTGTGAGTTAATTTTAAGAAGTAGTCGGCTCTAGGAGGGGCGTGGCCTGATCGCCACAGAGAACACACAGATGGCGTAACGGCTCCTCTTGCACACGCCTAATTCAAATAAAACTGTGCTTTTATATTTGTTTGTTTTACACAGACTATTATATTTTTGCTGCCAGAACCCTCAACTCATCTCAGACGAGTAACCCAGACACCCGATGTCCCGGATGAAGGTGTCGCTCATATCCTGGGTCATGCCGAGGTCGCAAATGCGCCAGTTGTATGGGACCTTCGCTTAAATCCCAGCGAAACCGGCACAAAATAAAAAAAAAATCGGCACAAATTAAAAAGAACAAAAAAGGAAAAGAAAACTTCTCCAGCGCTGCTCAGCAGTAAGAGGCCTGAGATCTCCAGACTCCTGATGTCCCGGATGAACGTTTTGTTCATGTCTTATGCCATGGCGGAATCGTAAGTGCGCCAGAGATGTGAGACCTTCACCTCCATGCCTCCTGGAATTTTAAACTCCGGCGAAACCGACACAAATTAAAAAAAAATAACAATACAAAAAAAAAACAAAAAAAACCGGCACAAATAAAAAGGAAAAAAAAAGGGAAAGAAAATTTCTCCAGCGCTGTTCAACAGTAAGAAACCTGAGATCACGAACATCCCTTCAAATACAGGAGTTATTGGAGCTGCTCAGAAGTATGAACTCATTTTCAGATGTGCTCAACATCACAACATGATCTCATTTGGATTTGCTTCACTTGAGTGACTTTGAACCAGCCTTGGTTACCAGAGATCTCTCTCCCCTGCAGGGAGCTTGCTGCATTCCTTTGAACCTGTATATCACAGGTATATTTGCGGCTGTGGGTAGAAGAGAGTGTGCCTAAGAATAAATCTTATTCCAACTATTTCTGACTCACCTACAGAGCTTTCTCGTATATGTGCACAGCATCGGACAGGAGGAGCAGCAAGGATAGCTAAGGGAGAGGAAGAGGAGCAGGAGAAAGCTGTTTAAACACAGTTAAAAGTAAAGAAAAGAGCCGAGGAGGAAGAGCAGGAGGCTAGGGGCAGGGCGAGAGTAAGCTCCGCCCACCCCACCGCGTCGGAAGAGTCAGCGTCCGAACTACCCTACAAAAGGGGAGGAGTCAAAGACACACGCGGTGCACAGCATCGGACAGGAGGAGCAGCAAGGATAGCTAAGGGAGAGGAAGAGGAGCAGGAGAAAGCTGTTTAAACACAGTTAAAAGTAAAGAAAAGAGCCGAGGAGGAAAAGCAGGAGGCTAGGGGCAGGGCGAGAGTAAGCTCCGCCCACCCCCACCGCGTCGGAAGAGTCAGCGTCCGAACTACCCTACAAAAGGGGAGGAGTCAAAGACACACGCGGTGCACAGCATCGGACAGGAGGAGCAGCAAGGATAGCTAAGGGAGAGGAAGAGGAGCAGGAGAAAGCTGTTTAAACACAGTTAAAAGTAAAGAAAAGAGCCGAGGAGGAAGAGCAGGAGGCTAGGGGCAGGGCGAGAGTAAGCTCCGCCCACCCCCACCGCCTCGGAAGAGTCAGCGTCCGAACTACCCTACAAAAGGGGAGGAGCTAACGGCGCGCGGCCGTTCGGCGCGCGGCGAAGGCGGGCGGCAAAGGCGCTCGCCTTAGCGAGAGCGCCTTTGCGAAGGGCCTCAAGAAGGGCCAAGTCACTACACCCAGGAGCACAGGGAAGGACTGAAAGGTAAGGAAGCGGCAAGTACAGAAACACAGAAGGTAAGGAAGAAGCAAGCGCAGAAAGAACCAGCACACACAAGAAGCAGTAAAGTAAGGAAGAGCAAAGACAACACACATAAGAAGGCAGCAAGGCAAGAAGCAGGCACAGAAGAAATAAACACACAAGCAAAAGCAAGGAAAGGTAGAGCGTAGGCAGCGCACACAAGAAGAAGGTAGCAAGGCAAGAAACAGGCACAGAAAGAGCACATAATCTTAACTGTTATCTTAAAAGTAGGAACGACGATGGAAGCAGAGGGAAACCAGAAGATGAGCTTTCCAGTGTTCTGCACAGACTGTCATATGTATGACTACCTCCCCTCGGGGAGACAGTCTTATGTATGCAGTCGGTGTCAGGAGCTGAAAAGCTTGAAGAAAGAAGTCAAGCGACTTGAGGACAAGATACTGGAGCTAGAAGGACTTTACACCACAGAGGACCCTATCAAGGCATTTGAAGACTTCAGGAGTGAGAGACACATTGAGAAGGAAGTCAGGGAGCTCAAGGAATTCATTGAGGAAGCATACAGGAGGAGGGTGGCAGAGAACGAACTCCAGATGAAGGATGAAGTTACACCAATATGGAAGGGGGAGCAAGAAGCAGATGACCTCAAAGAAGACAGCCACGGAGGAATACCACAAGAGGGGGAGAAATTGGCTAGTCGATGCCCAGAAGAGAGAGAGAAGCACACCGAGGACATTGACCTGAGACCGAAGCGAAAACTGAAGAAGGGAAAGTCAGCGATCCTAGTGGGAGACTCGATCCTGAGGCATGTGGACAGCCACATAGCAGGAGGGAGAGAGGATCGACTGGTGACCTGCCTCCCAGGAGCGAGAACCAAGGACATCGTGGACAAAATTGGGATGATCCTGGATGGAGCAGAGACGGAAGAGACCGCAGTAATGATCCACATCGGGACGAATGATGTCAGCAGGAGAGACTACAGAAGAGGCACGCTGATAGAACAGTTCAAGATTCTGGGAAGGAAGCTGAAGATGAGGACCCAGAAGATAGCATTCTCAGAGATCCTACCAGTACCGAGGGCAGATGTGAAAAGGCAGGAGGAACTACAATCAATAAATGCGTGGATGAGGAAATGGTGTGAGGAAGAAGGTTTCCACTTCGTGAGGAACTGGACAACGTTCTGGGGCAAGAACAAGCTCTACAGGAGAGATGGACTGCACCTGAGCACAGCGGGAACAAGACTTCTAGCAAGCAACGTCATGAGAGGAATAGAACAGGCTTTAAACTAAAAGGAAGGGGAAAGCCGACAGTCGACCTAGAGTCGACGATTCGGAAGAAGGTATCCCATGAAGATACTAAGGGGAAAAAAGGCTGGGAAGAAGCAAGGGATAAATTACAGGAGTCGACTAACCCAGAAGAGGAGGTTAGAAAGAGTGCAGCAAAAGAGAAGACACCAAGGATCGAAGCACAGGGAAAGGTAGTGAAGACAAGAAAATGCCAGGACCTAAATTGCATATATACTAATGCAAGGAGCCTAAGCAACAAAATGGGGGAACTAGAGGCTTTGGCCAATGCAGAGGACATAGACATCATTGGAATCTCTGAAACATGGTGGAATGAGGAAAGCAAATGGGATACAGCACTGCCGGGGTACAAGCTCTATCGCCAGGACAGGTCAGGACAGAAAGGAGGTGGAATAGCCCTATACATAAAAGAAAGCATACAATCGACAAGAATGGACACAGTGGAGATGACCAACAAGTTGGAATCGCTATGGATTAAAATACCGGATAGGAAAGGACATGAAATAAAGATGGGCCTATACTATCGTCCACCCGGGCAAACCGGAGATATCGACAGAGAAATGGAAACCGAGATGAAGCGAGAATGCAAAAGTGGTTACACAGTTATTATGGGAGACTTCAACTACCCCGGGATAGACTGGAAACTTGGAAGCTCCAGATGCGCTAGAGAGACAGAATTTCTGGAGGCTACACAAGATTGTTTCATGGAGCAGCTTGTTATAGAACCGACGAGAGGAAATGCCACTCTGGATCTAATCCTAAATGGGTTAATGGGCCCTGCAAAGGAAGTGGAAGTAGTGGGACCGTTGGGAAACAGCGATCATAATATGATCAAGTTCAAAGTTGAAGTAGGAATACCGAAAGGAAAGAGAACCATAGCAACAACTTTCAACTTCAGGAAAGGAAACTATGAAGCAATGAGGGAAATGGTAAGGAAGAAACTTAGGAACACTTCCAAGAAATGGCAAACGGTAGAACATGCCTGGCTTTTTTTCAGGGACACGGTGAGCGAGGCGCAAAATTTGTACATACCCAGATTCAGAAAGGGGAGCAAAAAGAGTCGAACAAAAGACCCGGTATGGCTGACTAAAATAGTGAAGGAAGCGATAGGCAATAAGAAAAATTCATTCAGGAAATGGAAAAAGGACAAAACTGAGGGGAACTGGAAGGAGCACAGGAAGTATCAAAAAGAATGTCACCGAGTGGTTCGAAAAGCCAAAAGAGAGTATGAAGAGAAGCTAGCCAGGGAGGCACGAAATTTCAAACCATTCTTCAGATATGTTAAAGGGAAACAGCCAGCTAGGGAGGAGGTGGGACCGCTGGATGATGGAGACAGGAAGGGGGTAGTGAAGGAGGAGAAAGAAGTCGCAGAAAGACTTAACATGTTCTTTTCGTCTGTATTTACGAACGAAGACACAACCAACTTACCGGAACCTGAGCAATTCTTCAATGGAAATGAAGCAGAAAAATTAACATCCATGGAAGTGAGCCTTGAAGATGTGCGCAGGCAGATAGAAAAACTAAAAACTGACAAATCCCCGGGTCCAGACGGAATCCATCCAAGGGTTCTGAAGGAATTAAAGGAGGAGATAGCAGAACTACTGCAGCAAGTTTGCAACCTATCCCTGAAAACAGGTGTGATACCAGAGGATTGGAAGATAGCCAACGTCACGCCCATCTTCAAAAAGGGATCAAGAGGTGACCCGGGAAACTACAGACCTGTGAGTCTGACCTCGGTTCCGGGGAAAATGGCAGAAGCGCTGATAAAAGAAAACATCGATGAACATTTGGAAAGAAATGAACTTCTGATACCAAGCCAACATGGTTTCTGCAGGGGGAGATCGTGCTTAACTAACTTATTGCACTTCTTCGAAGGAATCAACAAACGGACGGATAAAGGAGACCCCATAGACATCGTATACCTAGATTTCCAAAAAGCCTTTGACAAGGTGCCTCACGAGCGTCTACTCCGGAAACTGAAGAACCATGGGGTGGACGGAGATGTGCATAGATGGATCAGAAACTGGTTGGCGGGTAGGAAACAGAGGGTAGGGGTGAAGGGCCACTACTCGGACTGGAAGAGGGTCACAAGTGGTGTTCCGCAGGGCTCGGTGCTCGGGCCACTACTATTTAATATATTCATAAATGATCTAGAAATAGGGACGACGTGTGAGATAATAAAATTTGCAGACGACACCAAACTATTCAGTGGAGCTCGGACTAAAGAGGACTGCGAAGAATTACAAAGGGACCTGAATAAACTAGGGGAATGGGCGACGAGATGGCAGATGAAGTTCAACGTTGAGAAATGTAAAGTACTGCATGTGGGAAGCAGAAACCTGAGGTACAACTATACGATGGGAGGGATGTTATTGAATGAGAGTACCCAGGAAAGGGACTTAGGGGTAATGGTGGACATGACAATGAAGCCGACGGCACAGTGCGCAGCGGCCGCTAAGAGAGCGAATAGAATGCTGGGTATAATCAAGAAGGGTATTACAACCAGGACGAGAGAAGTTATTCTGCCGTTGTATCGGGCGATGGTGCGCCCGCATCTGGAAACTGCGTCCAATATTGGTCGCCGTACCTTAAGAAGGATATGGCGATACTCGAGAGGGTTCAGAGGAGAGCGACACGTCTGATAAAAGGGATGGAAAACCTTCCATATGCTGAGAGATTGGAGAAACTGGGTCTCTTTTCCCTGGAGAAGAGGAGACTTAGAGGGGATATGATAGAGACTTATAAGATCATGAAGGGCATAGAGAGAGTAGAGAGGGACAGATTCTTCACACTTTCAAAAAATAAAAGAACAAGAGGGCATCTGGAAAAGTTGAAAGGGGACAGATTCAAAACAAATGCTAGGAAGTTCTTCTTTACCCAACGTGTGGTGGACACCTGGAATGCGCTTCCAGAGAATGTAATAGGGCAGAGTACGGTACTGGGATTTAAGAAAGGATTGGACGGTTTCCTGCTGGAAAAGAGGATAGAGGGGTATAAATAGAGGATTTCTGCACAGGTCCTGGACCTGTTGGGCCGCCGCGTGAGCGGACTGCTGGGCATGATGGACCTCAGGTCTGACCCAGCAGAGGCATTGCTTATGTTCTTATGTTCTTATGTTGTCACACTCTCGCTCTCTGAGAACACCTTGAGCCGTTGGGTAGTGACATGAAGCTTGCTACTGGCGTGGTCCCTTTAGAATTAGGGTCACCTTTCAAGTTGGTAGCCCCTGGCAAATGCCCAACTAAGCTTATTCTCCAAGGGTTTTGAAAAATCACACTTTGTCAGAATGGCCTTGTTGAAAACATAAGCTTTTATTCGGCCACCGGCCGTAGAATTATTGTGCCACTTCAGGTTTTCCTGGTAGCATGAATCATCATACAAAAGCAACCGAAAAAGTTCATTTCATTCCTGGTCCCCAAGCAAGCAGCTCTGGACTTGATTGGTAAAACACATACAGTTCTTAATATGCCATGAGGCTAGGCAGTGAAACAGTTAACACCAATAACTTTCTCCTGTAGCTTTACAGGAGAGACATTCTTGTTCATGATTGAGAAATATGTTGTGCTGTCCTGCAGTGCATTCACTCTCTCTAGCTAGGTTGGACTTTCTCCCTAGTCCCAAGCAGGCTTTTCCCTGAGAGGGTTAATTTCACTCTTCCTACGAGGCAGGCAGACTAATTGAATTAGTTAGTTGCTAAGGCACTATCTTAACAGCTGGGCACTTCCAAGGAGTGTGGAAGTCAGGAAATTCTGGGCTTTAAACTAGCCAGCATGGCGTTTGGTTCAGCTGAGACCATAACCTGAAGAAGAGGTTACTGTATCCTTTATCAATTTCAGCAAACCAACAGGTGAAATTGCAGTACAGGATTATTTCCCTAGTAACTCCCACAGTCATTAGTTCAAAGAGCCAACAGAGAAATACAGCCAAAACAAAGCTCTGTTCACAGACCTTTTCAGGATATTCAGCTCTCCATTTCCTCTGGCCAGCTTTCCTGTATAGCCCCACTTTCCTCCAACACCATGGGTTCTGGGGGAAGGAATTCAGTGGCCAAATTACCAGCCTGTTCCTCAGTCATTTCCCAGTCAGTGCTGAGGAACTGCTCAGCCCCGTCCTGCCTCTGCTCTACTGCCAAGCCTCGTTCTGCTCCTCCTCCTTCCCCCCTCTGCTCTCTAACGAGCCTGGCTTTAAGCTGAGGGGAAGAACCACTCCCCCCTGGCTTTGGATGGGGGAAGGGAATTCCTTCCTCAGCCCATGCCGTTTCTCTGAGGGGAAACTGCTTGTGAGCTTTCTGCCTTACCGGCAATGGAAAATAGCAAGGCAGCTTCTTCCTGCTTGGCTTTGGGACTGCTTCAGGTAAGTCTAAGCCTTCCTGCTCTATTTCCATTTCATTGTCACTCACCAGGTAGTCAGCTAATTTATTGTCCTGGGCACTGACCTGGTCAGCCCTTCTGCACTGGGGTTTATATACTTTCCTTAATTTCCCTGTGGCAAACCTTGGGGAAGACGTCCGTTTGTCACAATGTGTAGCAGTTTTAAAGTATGCATCAGATAGGAATGCCGGTAAGATCGGCGAAAACACCTAAACATAAATTATCCTGCTCAGTGCTTAAAATGGCGACGTCACCGACTCCAACTCTAACCTCGGCACAATGGGGTGATTGGGCCCAAGAAATTTCGAAAATGGTCACCGCAGCCCTAGAAGATAAATTTCTTAAATTACAGTTGGCTGTAGACTGTATTAACGATCGTTTTGAAGCACATGCTGGGCGTATTGCAGCAGTGGAGCAAAGGGTGTCTGAAAATGAAGATGCAACATTGCAAGATCGCGAAAATGTGATTGCCTTGCAAAATCAAGTGGCAACATTGACAATACGTTTGGATGACCAAGAAAATCGTCAACGCCGCAATAATCTACGAGTTGTGGGGCTACCTAATCTCCGTGTTGATCAAGATCTATACCATTTTTTTAAGATTTGACTCCCAAAACAACTTGGCCTGGTGACCCCTGTGACTGGTTTTCTATGCGAGCGGGCACACCGCTTAGGCCAACGTATGGAGGATAACAACCGCTCGCGAACAGTAATTGCTAGATATATTAACTGGAAAGACAAAGAACTCATCATGCAAGCCTTTCGGAAACATGGTCGACTTGAATATGAAGGTCAAAAATTACTATTATTTAATGACTACGCCTTACATGTATCCACCCTTCGCAAGGCAATGGTGCCACTTTGTTCCACGCTTCATCGTCGGGGAGTGAGGTTCGCACTTATGTACCCGGCATCTTTACGCATATGGAGAGATGGGAAACCACATACATTCACAGACAAAGTAGCCGCACAACTATTTATAGACTCTATGACTGAGACTATGATCAATAATACCCCAACGATTTAATTCTACTTGTCATCAGTCGTGCAGTTTTCTTTGAGGTCTCTGTCTGATCAAATCAATTCCAGTTTTGATATTTTAGATTGTGCCAATAAGCTCTTATCTCACTGTACTATGTAATGAAATATATACTTTGTATAGTCTACTAAGTTAAGCACACTAATCTCACATTTTATATTACTGATTAGGTGTGGATTTTGTTAATTGCTTCACATGTGTTATTCTTCTGTGCTCATAGGAGCACTCTTAAAATATTTTAAGATATGCATAATATTATGGTTTACTTCTTTTCTAACTATATATTATGCTGATAATACTGATTTCTTCTTTCTTATTTTAATGCTCTTTCTATTTTTCTTCTTAGACAGGAGTGTCTACCTAACTTTACAAATATATCAGCTATTTTTCTTGACCAAGGGGATATACTTTATATTTCACCACTGCATATCATATATTATGGCTGACTTACATGTCTTTTCTTTTAATGTGAATGGTCTGAATCATCCCATTAAAAGAAAAAAGATATCTAATTATGTGTTCAACAAACATCCAAATATAATTTTCTTACAAGAAACCTACCTTCCACCCGCTGCTGCCACGAAATTCCAACTAAAGGGATATTCCGCTCATTTATACTCCCCTGCAACTGATCAAAAGAAAAATGGTGTTTCAATATTTCTTAAAGATAAACTCTCTCCCATTATTCATTCAATTAAAACAGACACGGAGGGAAGATGGTGTCTGGTACATGCTGCGTTGCACTCAGTGGATTTTGTTCTTCTTAATATATATGGCCCGGTTAAAGATCACCCGGATTTTTTTAGAGATATTCAGCTAGCGCTAATTGAATTAGGTTCTTGTTCTCTAATATTGGGAGGGGACTTTAATCAAATCCAAGACTTGTATATTGATAGATCTTTTTCTTGTAAACCTTCCAAATCCAAGTCTTTCACAGCTCTTCAGGCTCTAAATGATGCCTTCTCACTTGTAGATCCTTGGCGATTACTTCACCCGAAAGGTAGAGAATATTCACATTTTTCACCACCACACAATACTTACTCGAGAATTGATTTCTTTCTCATATCCTCTTCTCTCATCCAGGATCTTACCAATGCTATTATACATCCAATCTCTCTTACGGATCATGCTGCCATTTCTTTATATATTTCTGTCTCGGCTCCACGTAAAGAATCTCCTTCTTGGAGACTGAACAACGCCCTTCTTTTAGATGAAGAAACTGTTGAAAAAATTAATTTGTTCACAGTAGAATTTTTTGAAAATAACTCTAAAGACCCTGAAGTTTGTCCTTCCATAGTCTGGGAAGCTTACAAAGCAACCCTTAGAGGTGAATTGATAAAAATTGCCTCTTGGAAAAAAAAACAGTCCATGATAAAGGAAAAGGAATTAGAAAACTCTATTAAAACATTAGAAATACAACATATGTCTAATCACTTACATGACCCAAATATTCTCCAAAATATCCAAAAACTTAAATATGAATATAATACCTTAGTTTCATGCACAGCCAGACGGGATATCTTCATCTCCAAATCTGGCCATTATATGGGAGATAATCTTATGGGTCGCCCCTTGGCCAGATACCTTAAAATTAAATCCAAAAGACTACATATCACATCTATCCAAAATTCATTAGGACAATTAGTCAAAACCAGATCTTTAATTTCTTCTCAATTTGAAAATTTTTATGCTTCATTATACCAATCTGAATTTGCGGCTTCTGAATCAAATATAGACTCCTTTCTTTCCTCCTTATCTCATCCGACCATATCGGACTCTCTTAAATTGGAACTAGATTCTCCGATAACCATAACAGAAATAGAAGCTGCCATATCTTCCCTACAGACTGGGAAAGCCCCTGGTCCGGACGGTTTCACTAACAAATTTTTTAAACAATTCCGAAACATTTTAGCTCCTCATCTCCTTACATACTATGATTTCCTCCATTCCACTCCAGATAAACAATTTAATTTCACTGAAGCCACCATTGTAGTAATTCCTAAGCCTGACAGAGACGCCACTTTGGTCAAAAACTTCCGTCCTATCTCTCTCCTTAATTTAGATTACAAAATAATGGCAAAATTACTTGCATTAAGACTTACCAAAGTGATTCCACATCTTATACATTGTGACCCAGCAGATGTAAGCCCGACCAAAGCTCTAGAGAAAGTAAAAACCTCCAGGGTTAAACTAGAAACCCGGCAGGGAAAGTCCAGGATCTTGAAAGATGAAGGTGAGGAAGATAATTTGAATCACCACCAGGGGAGCTCTAGAGGTCCCTGGTCGTCAGCTGACACTGCTAGGTCAGGCCACGCCCCGAGAGTAGAAAAGCCAACAGTGGCTTTCAAACAAGGCAACAGGTTGGGGAGGAAGTTTGAGCCTTGCCTCCCTAGGGTTCTTCCCAAGCCAAACAGGGTCAATTGTCCTGTCCCTATGGAATGGAGTGAGACTGACACAGCCGAAGACTTATCCAGGCTCAGTGAAGAGCCTATGGAGTTTGAAGAAGTCTGTGCTGATTTGGGAATTGATTACCCTGAAAGAATGCAGGTGGATTTAGCCGGTTGTCACAAACTGTGAGTGAGATTTCCAGTGAAATGTTTGGGTAGTGTTTTGGTTTTGTTCTCTAAATCACTAGTTTGAAATTATTGTGGAAAAGCTGGGAGAAGCAGGGAGAGGTTTTGCTTCCAGCTGGGAGGGAAATTTGTAAAGCTGTTTTTTGGCTTTAAATTGCAAAACCTAGTGCTTTCTCCCTATTTCCTGGCAGTTGTCACAAACCTGCCAGAGGCTTGATTTTTGTTTGAAGCACTGTAGTATTGTTAAACAGGGCATTGGACTGTGTTTTGGTCTACTACCCAAATGACTTGAGTGAATTTTGAGACTGACCAAGAGAAGCTGAATTTTCAGCCTGAGTTTATGTGGAACTTTATTTTGTCTTGTTTTTTTGACCTTTTTCCTGGACTGTTCTTTTGGCTGCTGACATTGATATCACTGCTGATGAACTGCTTACCTGTATATTGAACCATAGTAAAGCTGAATGTTGTTTCACTCGTTTGGTTAACGTTTTTTTTTCTTATTTTGAATACTAACTCCAGTCCAGCCTGCAGGATGACTCCATGTCGGGTCACACGAAAAGTGAACTGTGTTTGTAGTCACCTGTATCTTTGCCTAGCCTATGCTAGGTTAAAGTGGTGACCACATAAGTGGTGTCAGAAGTGGGATTGTGTGCCTCCTGCAGGACATTTCTGGAACTGTGTTGGAAAAAAAAAAAAAAAAAAAGAAGAAGAGAAAAAAAAACAACGTTTTTTTTTACTTGTGCTGGGAGTAGCATGTTGGTTATCTTTTTTGTCTTCTATGAATGGTTAATGGGAGATATTGAACAATCTTGCTAATCCAGTGGAGAAGTAGATATTTTTTTTTTTGTGTTTGATGGTGTGTGCGCTGGCCACCTTCTTTGACTGGAGTTCCGGTTCCCTAGTCGGAGGAGGAGTTCCTGAGCAGCGAGCGGAAGTAAAGACAAGGTCTCCAGCATATCCGGCGGAGGAGCTAACCAGGAGACAGTTCGAGCTGGGGAGTGACAGCGCAAGGTCGGAGTTCCAGAGAGCGGTTCCAGGGTACCGGAGTGTCAGAGGGGCAAGCCGTGCGGAGAGCGACTGGGGGCCAAGGAGGCCCAAAACCAGAGGCGCAGACTCACCAGTGCTATTGGTAAGAGTACCTAGGCTGGGGGGGTCTGAGAAAAGGGAGGAACACGTATACCAAGCAGCCACACTTGGGTTCCTTTTCTTTGTGTTTACCTTTCAGGTCCTGCTATGGAACAAGCCCAGATTTTGGCAGCATTGGCCGGGGAGAGGCAAAGGCAGGCTGAAGAACTAAAAGGCCTACTGCGGTCCAGTGAGGAGCGGTGGCAAGCTAGCCAGGACACTATGTTACGGCAGCATGGGGAGCTGATGATGACCATGCAAGAGCAATCCAAAATGTTCGCTCGGATTCTTCAGCAGACAACGACTCCGTCAGCTCGGGGCGAGTTACCAAGTACAGTACCCTCCGTGCCGGTAGGATTGAATCCTTTAACCAATCTGAACTTATGTAAAATCGCACCAGGAGATGCTCCAGACGATTTCCTGTGTTCTTTTGAACGTATTGCAGTAGCTGCGGGATGGCCCCAGGAGCAATGGGTATTTAGGCTGTTGCCCTGTTTGGCTGGGGAGTCCCTAGCAGCGTTTCAGACTGTAAGTCCTGAGCACGCTAATAATTACCCTATAGTAAAAACTCATATCTTGGATTACCTGGGGTATACCCCGGAGCACTATAGATTAAAGTTTAGGGCCACCCAAATGTTCCCTGCAGAAAGGCCTAAAGCCCTGTTGCAGCGTATCACCAAGCTGGCAGAAAAGTGGTTGCAACCCTTTTTGAATGATGCTAGGGCCCTGTTTGCAGAGTTAATAAAAGAGCAGTTGTTGGAGGCTGTCCCTAGAAACATCAAAGCTTGGGTGAAAAGACAAAATTGCAAAACGCTGGGGCAGGTATTGGAGGTGGCAGAAGCATACCTTGATGCGCAGGAATCTGCAGGGGAAGGGTCGGGCACGGTGCAAGGGCCCATAATTAAACAGATGCCCAGAGAACAAAATAAGGGATGGAACAAAAAAAGCCCTGGTAAGGATCCAGGTTCCGGTACACCTAGACCTAACGCGCAGAGTAGTGAAAGAACATGTTATAGATGTGGGAAGACTGGACACACACAAAGGTTCTGTAGGGAAAAGAGAGACTTTGTAATTCATCAGGATTCTAATGATTCCGATGTGTCGGTATGCCAGGTCCCGGTAAGGGTGGCGGGTAAAATGGTAAGGGCATTATTAGACACCGGAGCCGCTCAATCAGTTATGTCACGACAACTGTGGGAACAGGTTGAAGCCACCCCCTTTAGGAGCAAGAGGTTAAAAGAGGTATATGTAAAATGTGTGCATGGAGATTCTAGACGATATCCTCTTTCAGGAATAGAGCTAGAACACGATAAAATAAAATATAGTCTTCAAGTTGCAATATTGCCTGCGTGCCCTTTTCCCTTAATCCTAGGCAGGGATTGGCCAGGATGGGAGGTGAGTGTGAAACGGGCTGAACGAATGGATACGGAAACCCCGGGGAAAGGGCAACCTTCACCTAAACTGGCGTTGGGAATGCAGTTTAAGGGAGGTTGGGATAAAGATAGGAAAAAGGGGAGAAAGGAACGAGTTGTTGTTTCAACCGGTAGATCGGGACGGCGACCCATGCTTAGATGGGTCCCTCTCTCAGCGAATGCTAAGGCCCCCACTCAGGCTTATTCAAGAGCGGCTGGCTTTGATGTCTACGCAGCACATGGACAGAGTGTCCCCGCCAAAGGCAGAGCTCTGGTTAAGACAGATTTGCAAATTGCTCCGCCACCAGGCTCTTATGTAAGAATAGGCCCGAGGTCGGGTTTAGCCGCCAAGTATTCAGTAGATGTGGCAGCGGGCATAATAGACCCCGATTACCGGGGGAATGTCTGCGTATTACTAGTGAACCATGGGGAGTCAGAGTTTCAGGTCCAGCCGGGAGACAAGATCGCGCAACTAATATGCGAGCGGATCTGGTTTCCTAAGCTGGAGCGCTGGGCGCGTCTTCAGGAAACTAGTAGGGGAAGGAAGGGATTTGGATCCTCTGACCCAGAGTACCCGAGTGAGCGTCAGGAACCCGGACGAGGTAGCGGCCAGGGCGATGAAACGGGTAACCTTAGGGAAGATTGTGGCCAATTCCCCGTTGAAATAAAGCTGGGGGGGTCTGAAGAACACATGACACAGATCCAACAGGAAATAAGATCCCTTAAGGAGAGATTGGATAAAATATCGGGGTTACAAGAGACATTGTGGAAGGAAGAAGTACAGGCCCTCCGACAGGAGTGCTCAGATAGTGAGCAAAAGCAGGTAGCTAGGGAAGAAGCTCTGTTTAAAGATTACTTGCGTGAACTGGGAGCGAGGTTGGGGCAGGAAATGGGCCTACAGGGACAGAAGCAAGTTGAGGCTCTTGATGAGCTATCGGGGCAAATGAAACAAAGAATGCAAGAAGTGGAAAATAAAGTAACAGATAGCCAAGCTCAACAGATAAAATGGTTAGAGCAACTTAAAAAAATGCAAGTGGTACAAGATCGTTGGGCCACGGAAGGAATAGCACCGGACAGTTTGGCTAAGCAAAGTCATAATAATAAGGCTCAATTGGAACGGCAGGCCGCCCAGTTGGGTTCAGTGGAGGACTCAGTGAAGCGGGTGGGCGGTAGTGTGACAAATTTACAAGATCAGATACAGGAACGAGTGGAGGAAATAGCCCAAGTACTGACGTCCATCACAGAAAGGGTGGAAGGGTTGGAAGGAGTAGCATCTAATGAGCATCTAGGCACAAAGAGCCCTGAACCCGCTGTGCTCCACTGGCCAGAGGACTTTGAGAATCTGTGTTCAGATTCCAGTCCTGAGGGGAAAAGATTCCGGAATAGGAGACATAAGTGATGGGGAAAAGGGAATTGTTTTTTTTTTTTCCTCTCGACGGTCTATTTTCCCTTCATAAGCTTATAGGGATAAGCATTATTTAAGGGCGGGGGTATGTGACCCAGCAGATGTAAGCCCGACCAAAGCTCTAGAGAAAGTAAAAACCTCCAGGGTTAAACTAGAAACCCGGCAGGGAAAGTCCAGGATCTTGAAAGATGAAGGTGAGGAAGATAATATGAATCACCACCAGGGGAGCTCTAGAGGTCCCTGGTCGTCAGATGACACTGCTAGGTCAGGCCACGCCCCGAGAGTAGAAAAGCCAACAGTGGCTTTCAAACAAGGCAACAGGTTGGGGAGGAAGTTTGAGCCTTGCCTCCCTAGGGTTCTTCCCAAGCCAAACAGGGTCAATTGTCCTGTCCCTATGGAATGGAGTGAGACTGACACAGCCGAAGACTTATCCAGGCTCAGTGAAGAGCCTATGGAGTTTGAAGAAGTCTGTGCTGATTTGGGAATTGATTACCCTGAAAGAATGCAGGTGGATTTAGCCGGTTGTCACAAACTGTGAGTGAGATTTCCAGTGAAATGTTTGGGTAGTGTTTTGGTTTTGTTCTCTAAATCACTAGTTTGAAATTATTGTGGAAAAGCTGGGAGAAGCAGGGAGAGGTTTTGCTTCCAGCTGGGAGGGAAATTTGTAAAGCTGTTTTTTGGCTTTAAATTGCAAAACCTAGTGCTTTCTCCCTATTTCCTGGCAGTTGTCACAAACCTGCCAGAGGCTTGATTTTTGTTTGAAGCACTGTAGTATTGTTAAACAGGGCATTGGACTGTGTTTTGGTCTACTACCCAAATGACTTGAGTGAATTTTGAGACTGACCAAGAGAAGCTGAATTTTCAGCCTGAGTTTATGTGGAACTTTATTTTGTCTTGTTTTTTTGACCTTTTTCCTGGACTGTTCTTTTGGCTGCTGACATTGATATCACTGCTGATGAACTGCTTACCTGTATATTGAACCATAGTAAAGCTGAATGTTGTTTCACTCGTTTGGTTAACGTTTTTTTTCTTATTTTGAATACTAACTCCAGTCCAGCCTGCAGGATGACTCCATGTCGGGTCACACGAAAAGTGAACTGTGTTTGTAGTCACCTGTATCTTTGCCTAGCCTATGCTAGGTTAAAGTGGTGACCACAACATAAGGATCAAACAGGGTTTATCAAACAAAGATATATAGGAGATAACCTGCGCCTCTTTCACCATATTAATGCTCACGCTAAAACTTTGACAGACCCAATAATAGGCCTAGCTATAGACGCTGAAAAAGCCTTTGATCGAGTGGAGTGGCCTTTTCTTTTCTGTGTCTTGAAATGGTATAACTTTGGCTCATTTTTCACGAAATGGATAGAAACATTATATCACTGTCCCACCGCTCGTATTCTAATTAACAATTCTCTATCCAATAAATTTCCCCTTCACAGAGGCACTAGACAGGGATGTCCTCTCTCACCACTACTGTTCAATTTAGTGTTGGAGCCTCTTCTCTCTGCTATTCGACAAAATCCCTTAATTAACGGTATTCCCTCCTCTGATCGAAACTTTAAATTAGCAGCCTATGCTGATGATGTCTTAATTTTTCTTAGGAACCCTCAATCTTCTCTTCCTCATCTTATACATATCATCAAACAATACTCCTGACTTTCCGGATATTCTGTCAATTGGGAGAAATCAGAAATCTTTCCTCTGAATAATAACATTCTTCAATCAGATTTGGCTAACTTTCCATTCACATGGTCTAATGAAGCTGTGAAATACTTGGGGATTTTAATACACAAGGATCCGGTCCTCGCTCAAGATCTTAATATATCTAAAATCAAAAATTTAATTCTTAACACTACATCTCGGTGGTCTCCACTTTATTTGTCTTGGTGGGGTAGAATAGCATCCATCAAAATGACCCTAGCACCTCAAATTAATTACATTCTCTCTATGCTTCCTCTTTTATGCCAGAAATCATTTTTCCATTGGCTAAATAGGAAGCTATCTGAATTTATATGGAACAAGAAAAAACCTCGAATTGCTCTAGCCAAGCTGAAGGCCTCTAAAATTAACGGTGGTCTTAACTTCCCGGATTTCTATCATTATTATATTGCTTCATTAGCTAAATATGGAGCCTACTGGGTTAATGACTCCTTTTCTCAAGACCCTCCTACTTGGTTTGAAATGGAGTGTTTTCTATGCAAACCTCTACACATCTCCTGCTTACTAACGATATCAATACCTAGACATTTGAGAAAGTATTCTCTGTTGAATTCAACGCAGCATGCTCTCCATCATTTAGATAATATAGCTGAGATCTCAATTAGTGTAAGCCCACTCATGTCTCTTTGGAATAATCCCAAAATCCAAAACCATGGCAAATCCCTTTCATGGAAATGGTGGCAGCGAGCAGGTATATGGTTTGCTCATCAATTGTCTACTCTCACTACGTCAATTCCTTTTGATATACTCTGCTCCACATACCTGTTGCCTTCCTCTGCCTATTCACAGTGGATCTCACTTATTGAAGTGCTGTCTTCTGTGCATATACGGTATGACTTCATGTCTTCCAAAAACACTATCTACCATTGGTCTTTATGGTCTCTATCAAAAGGAAAAGCTATATCTTTCTTCTATAATATTCTGAGAGATCATTTATTCACTTTTTCATATCAATCTATGAAACACTGGGATAATATACTCACCATTCCGCTATCTGACATTGATTGGGAACTCTTTTGGTCTTCAACAAACCGCCCACTTCTATCTTCTAGAGTTTCACAATCAATGTTCTTTATTATGTGGAATGCAATATGGACCCCATTTCGCATGTGGAAAGCCAACTTAAAACTTGACTCTATTTGCTGGAACTGCTTGAAAGAGGAGGGAACTCTTGATCATATGTTTTTTCATTGTATTTTAGTCCGCTCTTTTTGGACCCAAATTTGGAATACCATACAATCTATCACTAACTGCTCAGAAGAAATTTCTATGGACATTATAATCCTTCGATCTCAACATCCCTGCTTCGCGCAATCAAAATATCCTCCTAAACTCATTGATACCATGATTGTGACTGCTCTCATGCACATTCTGAAAAATTGGAAATCATTTTCGTTATTAGATTATACGTTTTGGTGGAACTCACTATGTATGTATCATAGACTTGAATCATATGCATATGAGAGTTAAATCACACTCCGAATCTCCATGAATTTAAAAAGCAAGAAATCACCCTGGTCATTTTTAGATTCATATGTACGCTCTGCTTTGTAGACACTCCTGTCTTCCCTTCCTTTTCTCCACCTTTCCTCTTTCTTTCCTTTCTCTTTTTATTTTTACTCTGTCTTCTTTCATCTTTTTCTCATACAGTCTTCACAAACAACTCCATTACTCTGAGCTTTTCTTAATACTATGGTCCTTTATAATTAATTTTATATTTATAGATCATATATATACAAAACATTATCTTATTCTTATGTATTTGAATTGCTCCTTGTATTTTTCAAAATACCCAATAAAAATTTATTGAACTTGAAAAAAAAAAAGACCAGTAGCATCTATCCCATTTATGGTAAAAATCATGGAAGGATTGGTACACACCCAACTAATGGAATATCTCGACCAATTCTCTCTTCTACATGAAACTCAATCTGGTTTTAGGCCTTTGTTTAGCACTGAGACAGTAATTGCAGCAATTCTGGACAATTTGCGTTACCTGTTCAGCAAGGGCCTTAACGCCCTAATCATGCAATTTGATATGAGTTCTGCCTTCGACTTGGTGGACCATTGAAAACTGTTACAATGCCTAGATGCAATTGGAATCAGAAGAGAGGTACTGAACTGGTTTTGAGGTTTCCTTACATCATGCACCTATCAAGTCTGTTTTAATCATGATCTCTCTGACACATGGAGCAATCCATCTGGCATGCCACAAGGGTCACTACTATCCCCTTTGCTCTTCAATGTTTACATTTCCTCATTGGGTACACAACTGTCCCAGCTGGGGATAATGTGATGCATGATACTGGCTGACGACTTCACGATAATTATCCCATTCACCAACTCTGTCTCAGAAGTCATCCCCAAAGCAATAAAAGTACTTAATCGGGTGGAGCAATGGATGACTGAATTCAGACTAAAACTAAACTCAGAGAAAACAAAATTTTTCATAGCATCACCATATCCACTTGACACTAAAGCACCAATGTGCATCAATAACCTTAGTTATCCCATTCAACCCACTATAAAGATATTAGGAGTAACAGTGGACCTGACCGTGAAAGACCAGGTAGACTCCTTGTTCAGAAAAATCTCTCACCCTCTGGAAGCTTTGGTCCATCAAAGCTTACTTCGTTGTCTCATCATTTCAAATTCTGGTACAATCCCTTATATTGAGTCAACTCGATTATTGTAACATCGCCTACTTAGCACTCTCCCAGAAGAATATGCGGCGACTGCAACTAGTTCAAAATGCAGCAGTTAGACTACTTTGTGGACTGAAGAAGTTTGATCACGTAACACCTTCCTATCGACTTCTATACTGGCTGCCGATGGAAGCACGTGTGAAATTCAAGTTTGGTTGTTTTTGCTTCATGGATTAACCCCTAAATACATAACAGACATTTTCTCTTTCATAACCAACAGACACAAGCGAAGCTCACACCCGAACTTTGTTTCTCCACCAGTTAGAAGTTGTAAATTTAAAAGTCATCACCAACATCTTTTCGCACATCAAGCAGCATCATAGGGCAAAGACCTTGAACAATTGCTTGTGCTTACTACCTATGGGGAATTCAGGAAACACCTAAAAACATATCTGTTCCTGAAATACTTAGGAATCCAACCTGTACAATCTTAGCCTTCAACAAACGATCGCTAGAATTGTCAATCACTAAGTCTGTACTTTGTCTATTCCATTCAATCTGTAACATTTCCAATCATTGTAAACTGCATAGAACTTCACGGTTCTGCGGTATATAAATTGTTATTATTATTATTATAATGCTACCCTGGAAGTTCTGGATTTTAGCTTCCTACCTAAGAGCCTACATTTGGATTCCAGAACCTTCCTATCACATTTCCCTATGTTATTGGCACCCACATGTACCAAGACAGCAGGTTCCTCCCCAGCATTGTCTAAAATCTTAGCTAGATGAAGTATGAGGTCTACCTTTGCACCAGGCAGACAAGTGACCAAGCGATCCTTACATCCACCAGCCACCCCAGCTTAATGATTGAATCTCCCACAACAACCATCCTAACCCTTCCCTCCTGGGCATGAGAGGATATTGCAACCCCTAGTGGGTGATGCTCTCCTATAAGAGACTCCTTCCTCCAAGGCAGTACAAGGGCTGCCAACCTGGAGGTGGGATTTCTTTACAATGTCCCTGTAGGTCTCTTCTATGTACTTCTCTGTCTCCCTCAGCTCCTTCAAGTCTGCTACTCTAGCCTCAAGAGATCAGACCTGTTCCCTGAGTGCTAGGAGCTCTTTGCACCGAGTACACACCAATTGGGAGATAATCAAACATTTATTTTGTATTTTTATTTTTTTATTTATTTATTAAATTTTCTATACCGTTCTCCCAGGGGAGTTCAGAACGGTTTACATGAATTTATTCAGGTACTTAAGCATTTTTACCTGTCTGTCCCGGTAGGCTCACAATCTATCTAATGTACCTGGGGCGATGGGGGGATTAAGTGACTTGCCCAGGGTCACAAGGAGCAGCGTGGGTTTGAACCCACAACCCCAGGGTGCTGAGGCTGTAGCTTTAACCACTATGTCACACACTCCCCTCAGTGGAAAAGACTGGATATTTTATGAATTGGAAGGCTCTGTTTACTTATTTGAATAACTTTACAGCTTCATGTGCAGTATTTCCTGTTTATTTTTCTTTCAGCTTTGTTCAAGTTATTCTTCTACCTCTCTATCCAGATTCAGGGCTAAATGTTTTTGTAAAAGGGGCACATAATTCTTTCTATTTTGTTTTCAATCTCCCTTCTTGTTACCGAGTCTATCTACAGCTTTTCTTCTCTTTCCCTAACCCCAGCTCTCCTATTCCACTTTAAATCACAGGTCTTTGGAACGACCTCACCACCCCGTTGCGGAACCTGAGCTCCCTTCAGTTATTCCGCAAACAACTGAAAACCTGGCTTTTCAGCAAATTGTAGCTCTATCCTTCCCCCCTTTCTCTCCCCCCTTCTACACATAAGTTCGTGTAATCCTTTTTCTTCTTCTCTACCCACTATTTTAAGTTCTTGTAAACCGTGTTGAGCTCCATTCTCATGAAGATGATGCGGTATATAAACTTAAGGTTTAGATTAGATTAGATTAGATTTTATTCCACAATATCTCACTAACCCCAGCTTCTCTCTTCCTCCCTCATGTCCACAAACTGCCCTTTATTTCTCTCTCTTCCAATCTGCATCAGTCAACTTTCTTGCCTTTCTTCCATCCAGATTTGATCCATTCTCTCTCCAGTGTCTGTTCCTTCTCTATAGCAGTTGCCACTCTTTCTCCCTCCATTCAGCATCTACCCTGACTCTCTCACACCTTGCAGACAGTATCTACTTTCTTCTTTCTCTCCCCTTCTTACGGTTACCATATGGCTCCAGAAAAAGGAGGATAGATTAAGACATGTAATGTAATGTAATTTATTTCTTATATACCGCTACATCCGTTAGGTTCTAAGCGGTTTGAAGAAAATATACATTAAGATTATAAATGAGAAGTAAGAAGGTACTTAAAAAATTCCCTTACTGTCCCGAAGGCTCACAATCTAACTAAAGTACCTGGAAATTAATAAAGAAGAGAAAATAAAGATGGTTGAAAAAAGAAAAATTCTATGTGAATTTATAGGATGGAAATTAAACTGACAGTGAAGAACTGTATGAAAAATACATATGGAATGCAGTTAGAGAGGGTAGGTTACAATCTATTTATGGTATTTGTTTAATTGGAAGGTGTTAAGGTGGGTAATTTGGGGGAAGGTTATCTGAAGGTAGGTGAATCTTCTGGAGGTAAAAGAGGAGGGGTTAAGATATTTGGATGAATTTTTTGAAAAGCAGGGTTTTGATTTCTTTTCTGAATGTTTTGAAGTTGTCTGATATTGTCATAAGATTGGAGAAGGAATGGTTGATTTTTGCTGCTTGTGTTGCTAGAAGGTTGTCAAACATTTTTTTGCGTTGTGTGCCTTTGAGTGGGGGGAAGGCGAAAGGGTTCGAGGTTCTTCTGTGTCTTGAGGTGGAGATTTGGTTTAAGCGGTTATTTAGATAGGAGGGGGAAGAGCCGTGTAATGCTTTGAATATCAGGCAGTAGAATTTGAATTGGATTCGTGCTTGTATGGGTAGCCAGTGAGAGTCTAAGAAGGCAGTTGTTATGTGATCATATTTTTTGAGTGAGTAGATCAATCTGAGGGCGGTGTTTTGTATGGTCTGGAGTTGTTTTATCATAGTGGCTGGACAAGGAAGATATAGGGAGTTGCAATAATCCAGCAGACCTAAGACTGAAAGCAATGGAAGTAAGGAGGACAGATTGAGACATCTTGGTTTTACTTCTGTGAAAACAATGGAAGTAAAACCAGGATGTCTCAATCCATTCTCTTTTTTTTCTGGAGCCATATGGTAGCCCTACCCCTTCTATACAGTATCTGCTATCTCCCCCTTCCATCCAGCCTCTGGCCCTTTCTTCTCCTTTCCATCTAGCAGTGGCCCCCAACCCTGTCCTGGAGGGTTTTCAGGATAGCCCTAATGATTTGCATGCCTGTCACTTTCATTATAAGGAAATCTTTCTCATGCATATTCATTAGGGCTTTCTGGAAAAACTTCCAGGACAGGGTTGGGAACCACTGATCTACTATCTTCTTGCTCCTCCATGCAGCATCTGTCCTCTTTCTCTCCCCCTTCTATTCATAAGAACATAAAAACTGCCATCTCCGGATCAGACTTTCGGTCCATCAAGTCTAGCGATCTGCACACGCGGAGGCCCACCCAGGTGTACACCTGGTGTAATTTTAGTCACCCATAGCCCTCTATGCCTCTCGTAAGGAGATGTGCATCTAATTTGCTTTTAAATCCTAGAACGGTGGATTCCGCAATAACCTCCTCTGGGAGAGCATTCCAGGTGTCCACTACTCGTTGCGTGAAGCAGAACTTCCTGATATTTGTCCTGGACTTGTCCCCCCTTAGCTTCAGTCCATGTCCTCTTGTCTGTGTCACATTGGACATTGTAAATAATTTTTTTTCTTGCTCTATTTTGTCGATTCCTTTCAGTATTTTGAAAGTCTCGATCATATCCCCTTGCAGTCTCCTTTTCTCAAGGGAGAACAATCCCAGTCTCTTAAGTCGTTCCCCGTATTCCAAGTTCTCCTTACCTTTTATTAGCTTTGTTACTCCTCTCTGCACCCTCTTCAGCAGTTTTATATCCTTCTTTAGGTTGGGAGACCAATGTTGGACACAGTATTCCAAGTGTGGCCCTATAAAGCGGCATTATAACTTTCTCTGATCTACTCGTGATTTCTTTCTTTATCATGCCTAACATTCTATTTGTTTTTTTTGCCGCTGCCGCGCATTGTGCCAACAGTTTCAGGGTCCTATCTATCAGTACACCCAGGTCCTTTTCTTGTTCACTCTTACCCAGAGTTGCACCTGACATTCTATTCCCGTGTTCCTTGTTCTTTCTGCCTAAATGCATTACTTTGCACTTTTCCACATTAAACTTCATCTGCCATTTCTCCGCCCATTTCTCTAACTGACACAAGTCACTCTGGAGTTCCTCGCTATCCTTCTGCGATCTGATTGCCCGGCATAGCTTTGTGTCGTCTGCAAACTTGATGATCTCACTGGATGTTCCTTCTTCTAGGTCATTGATGAAAATATTAAATAAGATGGGTCCAAGTACCGAGCCCTGGGGCACACCGCTAGTCACTTTCTCCCAGTCTGAGAACTTCCCATTTATGCCCACTCTCTGCTTTCTGTTCTCCAGCCATTTGCCTATCCATTGCTTTGTAGTTTCCATTGCTTTGTAGTTTCCTGAGAAGTCTTTCATGTGGAACCTTGTCGAACGCTTTCTGGAAGTCCAAGTTTATTATGTCCACCAGTTCTCCACTATCAATTTGTTTGTTCACGGTCTCAAAAAATTGAAGTAAATTCGTCAAACATGATTTCCCTTTCTTGAAGCCATGTTGACTGGCTCTCATCAGGTCGTGTGTATCCAAGTGCTGGACTATGCTATTTTTAATCAGTGCTTCAACCATCTTTCCAGGGACAGACATAAGACTCACAGGTTTGTAGTTGCCCGGTTCTCCTTTTGATCCTTTTTTGAAAATTGGCGTGACGTTTGCTATCTTCCAATCGTCCGGTATCTGTCCAGTTCTAATTGACAGGTTGGCAAGTTTTTGCAAAAGCTCTCCGATTTCAACCTTCAGTTCTTTTAAGACTCTCTGGTGAATTCCATCAGGTCCAAGGGATTTGTCGTTTTTAAGATTGTCGATCTGGTAGTATATCTGGTCCAATTCCACTTCTACTGTGGTGAGGCTGTCCTCTATTACTCTTTTGAACACTTTTACTGCTTCTGGTATTGTTGCAGCATCCTCCTTTGTAAAGACAGACGCAAAGAATGAATTTAGTCTGTCTGCAATTTGTTTGTCTTCCTTGATGTGCCCTTTCTTCCCTGGTCATCCAGCGGTCCCACCGCCTCTTTTGCAGGTTTTTTTCCTTTTACGTATCTAAAGAAGGGCTTGAAATTTTTGGCCCCTTGCGCTATTTTCTCCTTATAGTCCTTTTTGGCATCCCTCACTGCCTTGTGACATTTCTTCTGATCATCTTTGTGTTTGTTCCAAGCTTCGGTTGTTTTCGTGCATTTCCATTTTTTAAAGGAGTCCTTCTAATAAGAACATAAGAAATGCCTCTGCTGGGTCAGACCCGAGGTCCATCGTGCCCAGCAGTCCGCTCACGCGGCGGCCCAACAGGTCCAGGACCTGTGCAGTAATCTTCTATCTATACCCCTCTATCCCCATTTCCAGTAGGAATTTGTCCAATCCTTTCTTGAACCCCAGTACCGTACTCTGCCTTATAACATCCTCTGGAAGCGCATTCCAGGTGTCCACCACACGTTGGGTAAAGAAGAACTTCCTAGCATTTGTTTTGAATCTGTCCCCTTTCAATTTTTCCGAATGCCCTCTTGTAAGTCTCTATCATATCCCCTCTAAGTCTCCTCTTCTCCAGGGAAAAGAGACCCAGCTTCTCCAATCTCTCAGAATATGACAGGTTTTCCATACCTATTATCAGACGTGTTGCTCTCCTTTGAACCTTCTCGACTAACGCCATATCCTTCTTAAGATACGGCGACCAATATTGGACGCAGTACTCCAAATGCGGGCGCACCATCGCCCGATACAACGGCAGGATAACTTCTTTCGTTCTGGCTGTAATACCCTTTTTGATTATACCAAGCATTCTATTCGCTCTCTTAGCGGCCGCTGCACACTGTGCCGACGGCTTCATTGTCATGTCCACCATTACCCCCAAGTCCCTTTCCTGGGTACTCTTATTCAATAACATCCCTCCCATTGTATAGTTGTACCTCGAGTTTCTGCTCCCCACATGTAATACTTTACATTTTTCAATGTTGAACTTCATCTGCCATTTCGCCACCCATTCTTCTAATTTGTTCAAGTCCCTTTGCAACTTTTCGCAGTCCTCTGTAGTCCGAGCTCCATTAAATAGTTTGGTGTCGTCCGCAAATTTTATTATCTCGCACTTCGTTCCTGTTTCTAGATCATTTATGAAGACATTAAATAGCAGCGGCCCGAGCACCGAGCCCTGCGGGACACCACTCGTGACCCTCCTCCAGTCGGAGTAGTGACCCTTCACTCCTACCCTTTGTTTTCTACCCTCCAACCAGTTTCTGATCCATCTATGTACGTCTCCTTCCACCCCATGGTTCTTCAGTTTCCGGAGTAGACGTTCATGGGGCACCTTGTCAAAGGCTTTTTGGAAATCTAGATATATGATGTCTATGGGGTCTCCTTTGTCCATCCGTTTGTTGATCCCTTCGAAGAAGTGCAATAAGTTCGTTAGGCACGATCTTCCCTTGCAGAAACCATGCTGGCTGGTTATCAGAAGTTCATGTTTTTCAAAATGTTGATCGATGTTTTCTTTTATCAGTGCTTCTGCCATTTTCCCCGGAACCGAAGTCAAGCTCACCGGCCTGTAGTTTCCCGGGTCACCTCTTGATCCCTTTTTAAAGATGGGCGTAACGTTGGCTATCTTCCAATCTTCCGGGATCTCGCCTGTTTTCAGGGATAAGTTGCAAATTTGCTGCAGTAGTTCCGCTATCTCCTCCTTTAATTCTTTCAGAACCCTTGGATGTATGCCATCCGGACCCGGGGATTTGTCAGTTTTTAGTTTTTCTATCTGCCTACGAACGTCCTCAAGGCTCACTTCTATGGATGTTAATTTTTCTGCCTGACTTCCGTTGAAGAATTGCTCAGGTTCCGGTATGTTGGACGTGTTTTCGTTTGTAAATACAGACGAGAAGAACATGTTAAGCCTTTCTGCCACTACCTTCTCCTCCTTCACCGCTCCCTTCCTGTCTCCGTCGTCCAGCGGTCCCACTTCCTCTCTAGCCGGCTGCTTCCCTTTAACATATCTGAAGAATGGTTTGAAATTTCTTGCTTCCCTGGCTAGCCTCTCTTCATACTTTCTTTTGGCTTTCCGAACCTCACGGTGACATTCTTTTTGATGTTTCTTGTGCTCTTTCCAGTTCCCCTCAGTTTTGTCCTTTTTCCATTTCTTGAATGATTTTTTCTTATTGCCTATCGCTTCCTTCACTGTTTTGGTTATCCACGCCGGGTCTTTTGTTCGATTCTTTTTACACCCCTTCCTGAATCTGGGGATATACAGATTTTGCGCCTCGCTCACCATGTCCCTGAAGAAGGACCAGGCATGATTTACCGTTAGCCATGTTTTGGAAGTGTTCCTAAGTTTCTTCCTTACCAATTCCCTCATTGCTGTGATATGCAGGGTATGCCAGCTAGGGTTGGTCCTAGTCCAAAGCCGGTGGCTAGGACAGGTAATTCCCTTCCTCATCAGTTTAAACCCCAAGGTAGCTTTTTGCCTGACATTTCCTCTAATTCCAGCAGAGGGAGTGTGGGGGTAGAATTCCAGACTTCCCCTCCCCCTTTCCTGCCCAAGGCTTCCAACCGGAAATGCATTTCAGCTGGGGAGGTTGGGCGGGGCTGTAAACTCCTGAACCTAAGGTCTGAACAGTTAGTAAGGGAGAGGGAGGGCTGGAGAGGAGGAAACCAGTCCCAAGAACAGTTCCCTCTGGCTAGCTCAGGACTAGGAGCTCTGCAGAACCCTCAATGGCCTGAAGGTATGGAGCTTGGAGAAGCCGATGCTGTTCTGTCTCCCAATTGCTCTGAGAGTCCACAGGCCATGGAATTGGGAGTTGAACCAATCCTGGAAGAACAACCCATGGATGTAAACGTCTCCAAAGCAGTTCCCTGCCTGCCTGACTAAGAGGTACAGCCATTCCATTTGACTTTGGGGATACTGAATTGTTTTGGGACTTTTTGCTTTTGGTTGTTTTGCCGGTGTGGTGGGGGAATTTAGCCCCACGTTTGAGGTGGGATTGAGGGCTCTTTATGTGGCATATTACAGCACGTGGAGCACTCCACCTGGCCAGCCTTACTAACGGCTAAAATAGTGCAGTGCCGTGACACTGCTCCTTTTGGAACAAACTTCGTTTTTCTTTTTTCAAAGACAAAAAGACTGTTTGTGTTTCCTGCTTTTTGCAGCAAGAACTTTAAAGCTAAGACTCAGGAGTACAGAGTTTTTCTTTGACTTTCTTTTGGGCTGTTTGGATTTAAGACTTTACAATATGTGACAAGAACATTAAGGCTGTTTTTCTTTCTTTTGTGAAAGCTTCTTGATTTATTTAAAGAATCCTGAACAAAGTGTGTTGGCATTTTCCTGTGGTGGAACTTAATAAATCCAGTCCGGATTTTCATTCTGACTCCTCTGACTTTTAGGTGAAAATCCTTAAACGCTAAATGTGTATCCTGACATTCCTTGTGAATCCTACCTCAGGTCACAAGGGTATAATTACTGTCCCGGCATTCCTGGGCCGCTTGCCCTAAGAGTGCGGGTGACAACGGTGGTATCAGGAGTGGGATCTTTACTGCCTCCTGCTGGACATGTTGGTGAACTTTGAGTATTGAAAAAAAAAAAAAAAACGTTTTTGGGTTTTTTTTGTTAGTTTGTTTTGTTGTTCCTGCATTGAAGCTGTTTGTTCAGAAGGACTCTTCTGGTGGCTGCTGAAAGGGACGAGTCTTCCGGGTAGGAGAGCCGGACACCCAGAAGGAAGCAGTCGGAGGACGAAGCTGTGGGGACCGGAACTTACCTGCGCTGGACCTGTTCCGGAAAGTGGCCGATAAAGGACCAGACCCGAGTTCCGGAGGAGCAAGCCGTGCGGAGAACGACTGGAGGCCAAGGAGGCCTAACAACCAAAGGCGCAGACTCACCCAGACTGCTGGTAAGAGTACCTAAGCTAAAGGGTGAGGGGGAACCGCAACATTGGCCAGTCTGTCCTGTGGTTCCGCACTTGGGTTTCTTTTCTTTGTGCTTCTTTTTCAGCTCCACGATGGATCTCCAGCAACTATTTACCCTCTTGGCTTCAGAGAGACAGAAGCAAACGGAGGACTTAAAAGTCGTGCTGCAAAGCAACCAGGAACTCTGGCGGGCAAGCCAAGCCGAGACTGGACGGCGGCACGAGGAATTGGTCAAGTCTATGGAGGACCAGACAAGGACCATGGCACAGCTATTCCAGGGAGCTATTGGAGGGACTACAGCAGGAGCACCCGCAACTATGGGAGCTTCGATGGTAGCTCAAAGTCTACACTCCATGCAAGTATGTAAAATGGGGCCCACAGATGCTCCTGATGACTTTTTACATGCGTTTGAAAGAATGGCTGTGGCAGCGGGCTGGCCTGAGCACCAATGGGCTACGAGGCTGATACCGTGCCTTGCTGGTGCAGCATTGGCTGCCTATCAGACTCTTAGTCCTGAGCTGGCCAGTAACTATAGAGCCATAAAAAATCATGTATTGGATTACCTAGGCTTTACCAGGGAACACTATCGTCAGGAATTTAGGGGCGCCCTAATGGGGGAAAAAGAAAGGCCCAAGGCTCTTTTTCATAGATTGAGGAAATTAGCCGAGAGGTGGCTGCAACCCTGTCTCGGGGACGCCCAGGCCTTACTTACCGAAATACTGCATGAGCAGTTTCTTGAAGCGGTACCTAAGGGTTTAAAGGCCTGGATCCAGAGACAGGGTCAGCGATCTTTGTCACAGGTAATTGACCTGGCCGAGGCTTACTTGGATTCCCTGCACACCACTACACCTGGGGGGGAGGCCCAGGGGAGTAGGTGGCCACGTAGGGGCCAGGGAGAGCCAGGGAGGCCTTTAAATAAAGCCTGTGAAAGTAGCCCGACGTCCCTGAGGAAGGTACCCGATACGCCAATGCCCAGGAAGAACCCCATAACCTGCTTTAGATGTGGGAAGGCTGGGCACCGGCAAAACCAATGTAACGTAAAACTGACTCTTACCACTTCGGGTGGTAAGGAAGGTGGGCAAATAAATCTCTTAGGAGGCCAATGCCCCACTGACCATACCCAGAAGGGATATCGAGTAGGAGTACTGGTAGAGGGACAACCGGTGGTCGCTTTTCTGGATAGTGGGGCTTCCCAGTCGATGATAAAAACTCAAGTCTGGGACACCATCCGGAGAGGAAAAGGAGAGGAGAGCTTGGAGGGACCTAAGGTCTCTATCCGTTGTGTCCACGGGGATATCCATGACTATACTACGCACTGGACTCAGGTGCGGTTTGAAACCCGGGAGGACCCTCTTCTGGTAGCGGTGGTCCCGGGGGCTCCTTATGACATGATCCTAGGACGGGACTGGGAGGGCTGGGCCGGCGTATGGAACACGGAGCAAGCCCTAGTGAGTACTCGGGCCCAGAGTCAGAAGGAGGGAACTTCAGGGGAGAATTTAGGGCAGACATTCCCCTTCCTGGGGGAAATCTTCCAGGCCGGTAACTCCCGAGGGCCACGGCCATCTAAGGCACAAGTAAAGCGGCAAAAGTGGCAACGAAGACAGGCCCTCACCCACACTGCTCGTCAGAGAGAGGTCCCCTCTATACCCGATGAGGTGATCCAAACCTTCCCTTCCTTTCAGGTAGAACAGAGAGCAGACCCCACTTTACGAGCCGCGTGGCAACAAGTAGGAACTACCCATAAGGGGGTCGGCAATATGAAGGTGAGGCGAGGTTTACTGTATCGGGTTAAGTCTGAGGGAGGAAAGGGTGATAGGGGTGAGCAATTAGTAGTTCCGCAAGGCTTCAGGACATTAGTCTTACAGATGGCTCATTATCACCCTTTGGCCGGTCATAAGGGGGTGGATGCCACAGAAACACAGGTTCTACAAAGGTTTTTTTGGCCTGGACTACGGCAGGAGTTGATTCAATTCTGTGCCTCATGTCCTGTTTGCCAAAAACTGTCGATTCAAAAACCTTTGAGGGCACCCCTAATTCCAATTCCCTGGGTGGAGGAACCCCTAGGGAGGTGGGCTATGGACATGGAAAAAACCCCACGGGGCCATCAATACTTATTGGTAGTGATTGACGTCGCTACTCGCTTCCCGTGGGCCTTTCCAATGAGGAAGACCACATCCCACAACATAACTAGGGAATTAGTGGAGTTATTCTGCTCGGTGGGATTCCCCAAGGAGGTTCTCACGGATCAAGGTAGTAACTTCGTTTCCCGTGAGATGGAGTCTTTTTGGCAGAGGTTCGGTATCCGCCATATAAAGACTGCTGCCTACCACCCCCAGGGGAACGGGCTAGTAGAAAGGTTCAATCAGACCCTTAAGTTGATGCTTAAAAAGGTCTCCGGACCTGAGCTGTCTGATTGGGATCTCATGATACCTTGGGTCCTATATGCGAGTCGCGAGAAAGTGCAGGTCTCATTGGGGGTTAGCCCTTTTGAAATGTTATTTGGTCGGAAACCTAGGGGTTTACTCGACATTTTGAAAGACCAATGGGACCCCCCTCCGGAATGTAAGACCAACATCATATCTTATTTAAAGGACCTGAAACAAAAATTTAGGGATCTGGTAGAAAAGGGACGCACCAGTATTGAGAAGAGTCAAAGTAAGCAGAAAACTTACTATGATAGAAGAGTGCAGGAAAGACATTTGAGAGTGGGGGAACAAGTCCTTGTGTTAGTACCCACTGATCCGCACAAGTTCCTCGTCCAGTGGAAGGGACCTAGTACTGTGGTACAGCAGATTAATGAAGTAGACTATAAGGTCAGAGATAGTAAGGGCAAGGAACAGGTCTATCATATTAATCTGCTGAAACCATGGAGGGATCGCCAGGTATTGGCACTCATCGCTCAGAGGTATGAGGAAGATGAGTTTGGGCCTCAAATAGGGGAATTTAATGTAAAGGATGCGGTCAATATGGGCGAAGATCTTTCCCCACTTCAACAGAGGGACGTAGAAAGACTAGTAGGGGAATTCAAGGATGTATTTTCTCCCATTCCAGGCAGCACGACAGTCGTGTCCCACAACATCTTGACCCCACCAGGGAAGGTAGTAAGGGTTAAACCCTATCGCCTATCGGAGGAGAAAAAGATGTTAGTGCAGGAATTAGTGGAGGAGATGCTGGCACTGGGAGTCATCGAGCCATCACAGAGTCCCTGGGCAAGCCCGATTGTAATTGTTCCCAAGGCTGACGGATCACCCCGGTTTTGTATCGATTTTCGCCAGCTAAATACTATCTCACAATTTGACGCTTTTCCCATGCCCCGGGTGGAGGAGCTCCTGGATAGACTGGGACAAGCCCAATACCTGACTACTTTAGATCTCA
The DNA here is from genome assembly GCF_902459505.1 of Geotrypetes seraphini. Taxonomy (NCBI): domain Eukaryota; kingdom Metazoa; phylum Chordata; class Amphibia; order Gymnophiona; family Dermophiidae; genus Geotrypetes; species Geotrypetes seraphini. Next base: position 36,861,675 of record NC_047091.1, on the reverse strand, counting down.
CCAAAGGGTACTGGCAGATCCCGTTAACGAAGGCTGCCAGAGCTAAGACAGCTTTTATTTCCCCTCAAGGGCTGTTTCAGTTCACTAGAATGCCTTTTGGACTCCATAATGCTGCGGCTTCATGCCAGCGCTTGATGGACCAGGTGCTAAGAGGGCACCAGGAGTACGCGTCCGCCTATTTGGATGACATTATCATTCATTCCCAAGATTGGGCAGAGCATATAAAACAAGTACGAGCTGTGCTCCAGGCGCTGAGGGAGGCCGGCCTTACGATCAATCCAAAGAAATGTTGTATGGGGAAAAGGGAGGTCAAATATTTAGGGTACCAGGTAGGGAGGGGCGTAGTGAAACCCCTACTGGATAAGGTCCAATGCATTCGGGAATACCCGATACCAGAAACAAAAAAACAACTCAGGGGGTTCCTTGGATTGATAGGTTATTATCGACGTTTCATCCCTCATTTTGCCACCAAGGCTACACCTTTGACAGAAATGTTGAGAAAGAATAAACCTGACAAACTGCAGTGGAAAGAGGAAGGTCAGGAAGCCGTAGAACAGCTAAAGTCCTGTTTGTGTTCGGAGCCAGTCTTAGCTTCGGTCAACTTCAAGAAGCCGTTTATATTACAAACGGATGCTTCTCAAACCGGGCTGGGAGCGGTATTAAGCCAGGAAGTGGAAGGGCTAGAACATCCAGTTCTATATTTAAGCCGAAAGTTACATGATAATGAGAAACATTACGCTACGGTAGAACTGGAATGTCTAGCGGCCAAATGGGCCATACAGAGTCTGGAACACTATTTAGAGGGTCAGGAGTTCACATTAGTAACGGATCACGCAGCCTTGATTTGGCTTAACCAAATGCGGAACAATAATGCTAGGCTCACTAGATGGTATCTAGCTCTGCAAACCTTCCGTTATAAGACCGTACATAGGCCAGGGCGGTTACATAACAATGCAGATGCTCTCTCCCGAATTGGAGAGAAAGATACCCTTAGGCATAGGCCCTCCCCTAGCAGGCATTTAAGGGGGGGGGTATGTGATATGCAGGGTATGCCAGCTAGGGTTGGTCCTAGTCCAAAGCCGGTGGCTAGGACAGGTAATTCCCTTCCTCATCAGTTTAAACCCCAAGGTAGCTTTTTGCCTGACATTTCCTCTAATTCCAGCAGAGGGAGTGTGGGGGTAGAATTCCAGACTTCCCCTCCCCCTTTCCTGCCCAAGGCTTCCAACCGGAAATGCATTTCAGCTGGGGAGGTTGGGCGGGGCTGTAAACTCCTGAACCTAAGGTCTGAACAGTTAGTAAGGGAGAGGGAGGGCTGGAGAGGAGGAAACCAGTCCCAAGAACAGTTCCCTCTGGCTAGCTCAGGACTAGGAGCTCTGCAGAACCCTCAATGGCCTGAAGGTATGGAGCTTGGAGAAGCCGATGCTGTTCTGTCTCCCAATTGCTCTGAGAGTCCACAGGCCATGGAATTGGGAGTTGAACCAATCCTGGAAGAACAACCCATGGATGTAAACGTCTCCAAAGCAGTTCCCTGCCTGCCTGACTAAGAGGTACAGCCATTCCATTTGACTTTGGGGATACTGAATTGTTTTGGGACTTTTTGCTTTTGGTTGTTTTGCCAGTGTGGTGGGGGAATTTAGCCCCACGTTTGAGGTGGGATTGAGGGCTCTTTATGTGGCATATTACAGCACGTGGAGCACTCCACCTGGCCAGCCTTACTAACGGCTAAAATAGTGCAGTGCCGTGACACTGCTCCTTTTGGAACAAACTTCGTTTTTCTTTTTTCAAAGACAAAAAGACTGTTTGTGTTTCCTGCTTTTTGCAGCAAGAACTTTAAAGCTAAGACTCAGGAGTACAGAGTTTTTCTTTGACTTTCTTTTGGGCTGTTTGGATTTAAGACTTTACAATATGTGACAAGAACATTAAGGCTGTTTTTCTTTCTTTTGTGAAAGCTTCTTGATTTATTTAAAGAATCCTGAACAAAGTGTGTTGGCATTTTCCTGTGGTGGAACTTAATAAATCCAGTCCGGATTTTCATTCTGACTCCTCTGACTTTTAGGTGAAAATCCTTAAACGCTAAATGTGTATCCTGACATTCCTTGTGAATCCTACCTCAGGTCACAAGGGTATAATTACTGTCCCGGCATTCCTGGGCCGCTTGCCCTAAGAGTGCGGGTGACATTGCTTCGTAGTTTCCTTTCCTGAAGTTAAAAGTTGTCGCAATGGATCTCTTGCCTTTTGACACTCCTACCTCAACCTTGAACTTGATCATATTATGATCGCTGTTTCCCAACGGTCCCACTACTTCTACTTCCTTTGCAGGTCCCCTTAACCCATTTAGGATTAGATCCAGAGTGGCATTTCCTCTCGTCGGTTCTCTAACAAGCTGTTCCATGAAACAATCCTGTGTAGCTTCCAGGAATTTTGTCTCCCTAGCGCATTTCAAGCTTCCAAGCCTCCAGTCTATCCCAGGGTAATTGAAGTCTCCCATAATAACCGTGTTGCCGCTTTTGCATTCACGCTTCATCTCGGCTTCCATTTCCTCATCGATATCTCTGGTTTGCCCTGGTGGGCGATAAAATAGGCCCATCTTTATTTCAGGCCCTTTCCTTCCCAGTATTTTAACCCATAGAGATTCCGGCTTGCTGGCCGTCTCTGCTGTGTCCATTTGTGTGGATTGTATGCCTTCTTTTATGTATAGGGCTATTCCACCTCCTTTTTGTCCTGTTCTGTCCTGGCGATAGAGCTTGTATCCCATTTGCTTTCCTCATTCCACCATGTTTCAAAGATTCCAATGATGTCGAAGTCTTCTGCGTTGGCCAAGGCTTCTAGTTCCCCCATTTTGTTTCTTAGGCTCCTTGCATTAGCATATATGCACTTTAGATCCTGGTATTTTGCTGTCCTCCTTTCTTTTCCCTGTGCTTGGGTCCATATTTTCTTCTCTTTTTCTGCAGACATTGTAACCACTTCTTCTGGGTTAGTCGACTCCTGCAGTTTGTCCCTTGTTCCTTCCCAGCCATTTTTCCCCTCGGTATCTTCACAGGATACCGTCTTCCGAATTGTCGACCCTTTGTCAACTGTCGGCTTTCCCCTTCTTCTTAGTTTAAAGCCTGTTCTATTCCTCTCTTGACGTTGTTTGCTAGGAGTCTAGTTCCTGCTGCGCTCAGGTGCAGTCCATCTTTCCTGTAGAGCTTGCTCTTGCCCCAGAACGCCGTCCAGTTCCTCACGAAGTGGAATCCTTCCTCCTCACACCATCTCCTCATCCACGTATTTATTGATTGTAGTTCCTCCTGCCTTTTCACATCTGCCCTCGGTACTGGTAGGATCTCTGAGAACACTATCTTCTGGGCCCTCATCTTCAGCTTCCTTCCCAGACTCTTGAATTGTTCTAACAGCGTGCTTCTTTTGTAGTCTCTCCTGCTGACATCGTTCGTCCCTTCTTTTCTTTTACAGCTTCCTTCACCTTTCTAATAAGACATGCCGGTTCTCCTTTGCCTTTAGTTTTCCTTTCTTTGGAAATCCATGGAATGTAGAGATTTTGTGCTTCCGTGATAGTATTTTTCAGTAGGGACCATGTCTGATCTGCCGTTTTAACTTTGTCCATCTTTTTCTTGAGCCGTTGTTTCACCATGGCTCTCATGCTATTGTATCTTACCTTTTTAAAGTTTAAGGTCGTGGTTAAGGTTTTGGTAGTTTCCCTTTCCCGATGTCAAGTTTAAAGTTGATCATGTTGTGTTCGCTCGTTCCCAGCGGGATCGTGACTTCTACTTCTTTTGTCGGTCCCATAATGCCATTAGGACCAAGTCCAAGGTGGCGTTTCCTCTCGTCAGCTCTACCACCATTTGTTCCAGGAAGCAGTCCCCTAGCGCTTCCAGGAACTTGGCCTCCTTGCCGCAGTTCGAGGTTCACAGGTTCCAGTCTATCCCCGGGAAATTGAAGTCTCCCATGATTATTACATTACCTGTCTTACATTCTTGTTTAATTTCCTCTATCATTTCTGAGTCTGTCTCCTCCGTCTGTCCTGTGGGTCGATAGTAAAGGCCAATTTTTGTGTCTGCACCATTGTGTCTAGGAATCTTGATCCAGAGGGACTCCAGCTTCTCTGTCTTTTTCGTCGTAGCCTCTCTAACAGTTTCTACTCCATCCTGAACATATAGGACAATACCTCCACCTTTCTGCCCTACTCTATCTCTTCTATATAATTTGTATCCCTGTAGTACTGTGTCCCATTCGTTTTCATCATTCCACCATGTTTCTGTTATGCCAATGATTTCCAGTTCATCATGTCTTGCTTTTGTCTCTAATTCTCCCATTTTGTTTCTCAGACTTCTAGCATTCGTATACATACATTTTAGTTCCCTTTATGTTACCTTCTTGGACTTTCTAAGCTTAGCAGTCTCTACTGTTTCTTTCACAGTATCCTTTTCTGCTCCTGCGTTGTCTCCCTTATTTGTTTTGTGGTCGTCCCCTCCCGTGTCTGAATAGTTGTCCGTAGTTCCTTCTTCAGGGCATCCTGTCGCCCGGGCCATCGACAGGTGGTCGACTGTCGGCTTTACCCTGTCCTTTAGTTTAAAGCCTTCTCGATGGCCCTCTTCATGTTGCCTGCCAATACTCTTGCTCCTTCCTTGTTGAGGTGTAGTCCATCCTTTCTGTAGTACTTGCTTTTTCCCCAGAACGCCGTCCAGTTGTGCACGAAGTCAAAGTCTTCCTCTTCGCACCATCGTCTCATCCAGGCGTTGATCGCTTGCAATTCCCTTTGTCTCTTTCCATCCAGTCTTGGTACCAGGAGGATCTCGGAGAAAGCCACCTTCACCTCCCTGATCTTCAGTTTTCTTCCGAGTGAGCGGAGCTGGCCCTTCATCTCTTCCCTGTCATACTTCCGTCTGCTCACATCGTTGGTTCCCATGTGGATAAGCACAGCAGTGTCCTCTCCCCCTGCGCTGTCTATGATTCTGGAGAATCTGTTGGCCACATCCTTCACTTTTATTCCAGGCAGGCAGGTGACGATTCTATCCTCTCTCCCTCCTGTGGTGTGGCTGTCCACATGACATATAATGGAGTCTCCTATGATGATCCCCATCTTCTTTATTCAGCTTCCAACTTCTTTCTCTCCTTTGTTCTATCCACCATTTGCCTTCTTTCTTCCCTCTTTCCATCCAGCATCTCAAATAGGAAGTGGCATCTTTCTGTCAGCATTTGTCCTCTCTCCCTACTTCCATCTATTATTTGCCCTCTTTCTCTCAATTCAGATATGCCATTTTTCTTTCCTCCCATTCTAGACAGTGCGTGTCTTCTTTCTCTCACCCGCTCCAGCATCTGCCCCCTTTCTTCCTACATCTATTCAGTGTCTACCCTCTCTCTTCCATCTACCATCCAGTATCTTCTCTGCTCCCTCCCTCTTTCACCCAACACCTGTCCTGCCCACTCTCTGCTGTTCCTTCCAGCTAGCATCTGCTCCCTTCTCAGTCCCCACCCTCGCCCCCTACCACTGGTTCTTCAAACCAATAGTAGCAAACAAAGGCACATCCACCATGCAAGGCTACAGTGCATATAGGCATGGCCACTGACCCCACTCCCTCATGTCACTTCCTGTTTTGGAGCACATCTGGCAGCCGTGCCCATGCACAGCACAGCACAGCACAGCACAGCCTCACGTGGCGAATGCACCCTCGTCCACTGCTGCTGGGGTGTTTGAGGGGTGTATTAAAATGGGCCACAGTGGTGAGATACATAAATCAATACACCCAAGCAAATTAAAGATTTACTAAATGAACAAACCACCAACCTGATCACCACCATATCAGCAAGTAGCCCCATATAGTGAACCAAACAGGTAACATGCATTGCCAGTAACAGCAAGAGCAAGTACAGTCCCAGGACCTTCTGCACTGAATTCATGTGCTATAAGGCCCAAATCTTCACCACTGGGTGAAAACTGAGGCCTGTTCATAGGACCTCCTTTGAATGCACCCCTGCTCTGGTATCCTCCCTCCAAAGCCATGACAACAGAAATAAATTAATCATATCATCTCCAAACTTATACAGAGAGTGGGTGGCGGGAAAATCTGGATGCCTCCGAGGAGCAGGAAGAAAATGTTGTGATCTCAGAAGGGTCCTATATAAAAACCCTGCCTTGGCCCCACCTCAGACACTCGAAAGGAAGGCTCCCACTGGAGAAGCCCTCCTGCCACATTCAAACAACTTTTCCTTACCCAATCCCAAGTCAGGTTGGTCATGCTCTACCAGAAACTGCCAGAACTGACCACCTACCACGACCCGCCATATCCAAGGATGTGCAGCTCCCCCTCCCCTCCTATTAACAATGGTCCCCGGACAAGCCTGTTGCTCTAATTAACATCAATGCTTCAAATCAACTATGCATCACCGGGCCCGGAAGGAATCCACCCTAGGGTACTGAAAGAACTAAAGGAGGAAATAGCGGAACTACTACAGCAAGTCTGTAATCTATCCCTGAAAACAGGCATGATCCCAGAGGATTAGAAGATAGCCAATGTTACGTCCATCTTTAAAAAGGGATCAAGAGGTGACCCGGGGAACTACAGACCGTTAAGTCTGACCTAGGTTCTGGGGAAAATGGCAGAAGCACTGATAAAAGATAGCATCGAGGAGCATCTAGAAAGGAATAAACTTATGACAACAAGCCAACATGACTTCTGCAAGGGAAGATCTTGCCTGACGAACTTATTGTACTTCTTCGAAGGAATTAACAAACGGATGGATAAAGGGAACCCCATAAACATCATATACTTAAACTTCCAAAGAGCCTTTGACAATGTACCCCATGAATGCCTACTTCGGAAACTGAAGAACCATGGGGTGGAAGGAGACATACACAGATGGATCAGGAATTGGTTGGTGGGTAGGAAGCAGAGGGTAGGAGTGAAGGGTCACTACTCGGACTGGAGGAGGGTCACGAGTGGTGTTCCGCAGGGGTCAGTGCTTGGACCGCTGCTATTCAATGTATGATCTAGAAACAGGGACAAAATGCGAAGTAATAAAATTCGCAGACGACACCAAACTATTTAATGGGGCTAGAACTAAAGAGGACAGCGAAGATTTACAAACTAGGGGAGTGGGCGACGAGATGGCAGATGAAGTTCAATGTAGAGAAATGTAAAGTCTTGCATGTAGGAAACAGAAATCTGAGGTACCAGATGGGAGGGCTGGTAATGGGAGAAAGTAGCCTAGAGAAGGTCTTGGGGGTACTGGTAGACAAGACAATGAAACCGTCGGCACAGTGCGCAGCGGCCTCTAAGAAGGCGAACAGAATGCTAGGTATTATCAAGAAAGGTATTACAGCCAGAATGAAAGAAGTTATCCTGCCATTGTATCGGGCGATGGTGCGCCCGCATCTGGAGTACTGCGTCCAATATTGGTTGCCGTACCTTAAGAAGGATATGGCGATACTCGGAGGGTTCAGAAAAGAACAACGAGCTTGATAAAAGGTTTGGTAAACCTTTCATATGCTGAAAGATTGGAGAAACTGGGGTTCTTTTCCCTGGAAACGCAGAAGCTTAGAGGGAACATGATAGAGACTTACAAGATCATGAAGGGCATAGAGAAAGTGGAGAGGGACAGATTCTTCAAACTTTCGAAGACTACAAGAATGAGAGGGCATTCGGATAAATTAAAAGGAGACAGATTCAGAACCAATGCTAGGAAGTTCTTCTTCACCCAGAGGGTGGTGGACACATGGAATGTGCTTCCAGAGGGCATGGTAGGACAGAGTACGGTATTGGGTTTCAAGAAAGGATTAGATATTTTCCTGAAGGTAAAGGGGATTGAAGGGTATAGATAGAGGATTAATATGCAGGTCCTGGACCTGATGAGCCGCCGCGTGAGTGGACTGCTGGACATGATGGACCTCTGGTCTGACCCAGCAGAGGCACTGATTATGTTCTTATGCATGAATTCATTTCTTATTACTGTTTATCAGTGTTGCTTTGCTTTTCCCAACAGAAATGTTCTTAAAGTTGCTGAAGCATCCTTCCTGTTTCCTGCAAGATGAGCTGCTACTCTTTGAGAAGGAAGATTACATTTTTGTTTGTCACCAGCTAAATGTAGGAGAATTTGAGAAATTTCCCCTGGGTGAGAAAGAAAAAGATAATGTTGGGATTTCTTAGATGAGAAACAGGGAGATATGCAGGAAATAAAACGTTTGATATTACAGGGAGCTCTAAAACAACAAAATTAATCTAGATCAATAAATGCTGATGAAAAGTTGAATGTGACAGAAGTAATTGTCCACTTCCTATTTGAGACAACTAAATGTCACAAGATGAGCAGATATCTTCATGCCTCATGAGACAAGCTGAATTTATCCCACAAGACCTATGAATTTGTAATTCCTCCGCTGGGTCAGACCTGAGGTCCATCGTGCCCAGAAGCCCGCTCATGTGGCGGCCCAACAGGTCCAGGACCTGTGCAGTAATCCTCTATCTATACCCTTCTATCCCCTTTTCCAGCAGGAAATTGTCCAATCCTTTCTTAAACCCCAGTACCGTACTCTGCCCTATTACTTCCTCTGGAAGCGCATTCTAGGTGTCCACTACACGTTGGGTAAAGAAGAACTTCCTAGCATTTGTTTTGAATCTCTCCCCTTTCAACTTTTCCGAATGCCCTCTTGTTCTTTTATTTTTTGAAAGTTTGAAGAATCTGTCCCTCTCTACTCTCTCTATGCCCTTCATGATCTTGTAAGTCTCTATCATATCCCCTCTAAGTCTCCTCTTCTCCAGGGAAAAGAGACCCAGTTTCTCCAATCTCTCAGCGTATGAAAGGTTTTCCATCCCTTTTATCAGACGTGTCGCTCTCCTCTGAACCCTCTCGAGTAACGCCATATCCTTCTTAAGGTACGGCGACCAATATTGGATGCAGTACTCCAGATGCGGACACACCATCGCCCGATACAATGGCAGGATAACTTCTTTTGTTCTGGTTGTAATACGCTTCTTGATTATACCTAGCATTCTATTCGCTCTCTTACCCCCAAGTCCCTTTCTTGGGTACTCTTATTTAATAACATCCCTCCCATTGTATAGTTGTACCTTCCCACATTCAATACTTTACACTTCTCAACGTTGAACTTCATCTACCATCTCGTTGCCCATTCCCCTAGTTTGTTCAAGTCCCTTTGCAATTCTTCACAGTCCTCCTTTGTTCGAGCTCCACTAAATAGTTTGGTGTCGTCCGCAAATTTTATTATCTCACACTTTGTCCCTGTTTCTAGATCATTTATGAATATATTAAATAGCAGCGGCCCGAGCACCGAGCCCTGCAGAACACCACTAGTGATCTTCCTCCAGTCCGAGTAGTGGCCCTTCACCCCTACCCTCTATTTCCTACCCGCTAATTAGTTTCTGATCCATCTATGTATGTCTCCGTCCACCGGTATATGATGTCTATGGAGTCTCCTTTGCCTCATACCCTTAATGTCCCATCCCTGAAGATAATCGGCACTCGTCACATCCTTATTTTTTCAGTAACCGCTCCTTTGATCTGGAACTCTCTTCCTCTATATTTAAGAGTCGAACGAAACATGCAGAAGTTTAAGAGCAGTTTAAAGTGTTTGCTCTTTAAGGATGCCTATAACTGATAATTAGTTATCTATCTACTTCAACAATTTTAACTGTTTCTCATTTCCACTCCACCAATCTCCATCTGCCACCAATCTCCATCCAATTATTCTTTTTTTCCCCATTTCCTATTGTAATTTCCTTTTATGTATTCTTTCTATAAAAAATTGTATTTCTGCCCCTTCTCCTATTGTTTTTATGGCCTGAGTTGGTCTGTTTAGTCAATGTTGCCCAATAATTTAGTACATGTATGTCTACAATGCAGAGAGGGTGCAGAGACGAGCAACCAAACTAGTGAAGGGTATGGAGAAACTGGTATATGAGGATCGACTTAAAACACTGGGATTGTTCTCCCTTGAGAAAAGGAGACTGCGTGGGGATATGATCGAGACCTTCAAAATACTGAAAGGAATCGACAAAATAGAGCAGAAAAGATTATTTACATTGTCCAATTTGACACGGACAAGAGGACATGAAATGAAGCTAAGGGGGGACAAGTTCAGGACTAATGTCAGAAAGTTCTGCTTCACACAGAGAGTGGTTGGCATCTGGAATACTCTCCCAGGGGAGATTATTGCAGAATCGACAGTCCTAGGCTTCAAAAGCAAACTAGATGCATATCTCCTTGAGAGAGGCATATAAAGTATGGTTGGCTATAAAATAAACCAGGTGTATACCTGGCAGGGCCTCCGCGTGTGCGGATCGCCGGACTTGATGGACCGAAGGTCTGATCCGGAGATGGCGCTTCTTATGTTCTTATGTTCTTATGCTGACGTGTTTGTCTTCCTGTATTTTTTAAATACTTTGTATAACATTTTGTACTGCTGGATAAGTGTTTAATCAAATATTTTGAATAAACAAAAACAACAAAAAAAGATTATACTGTGTGTAGCACAGTGGTTAGAGCTACCGCCTCAGCACCCTGAGGTTGTGGGTTCAAATCCCATGCTGCTCCTTGTGACTCTGGGCAAGTCACTTAATCCCCCATTGACCCAGGCGCATTAGATAGACTGTGAGTCCACTAGGACAGATAGGGGAAAATGCTTGAGTTTCTGAATTTAAACCACTAAAGCTGTAAGTGGTATATAAATACTAAAATAAATTAATTAATTAATGGAAAAAATGGTATTACAGTACTATTATGGAGGTAGGGTCTGGGGTGGAGACTGGGTGGAGTCTGGCCTGTGACTTAGCCTGTGTTTTAGATTTCAGCCCCTTAACGTGATTGAGTTTGATACCCCTGGCTTAGACAATAACATTGTTTCTATTGCAGCTATATGGCCCAACCACCCATCTATCCAATTCTAGAAACAAGTGATGTTGAAGAGCAGGGTAGGTAGCTGCATACAATGTGGTGGGGCTCGCTATTAATTGAATGCCAAAATACTTTATGGATTTACATGCCCACCGAAAGGCAAATTGCGACTAAAGCTGCCGTACCTGTGGAGCTGGTAGATGTAAATTAAGAATTTCCGATTTTTCCATATTGACCCGAAAGCCCAATACTCGACCATATACCTCCAACACCTGTAGCAAATGTGGAAACAAAAGAACGTCAGTAAACAATAAGATCTTATAAGAACGATCATGCACCTCCAGACCGCGTATCTCCTCCTGTTGCCGAATCAAACAAGCCAGAAGCTCCATGGCAATCGCAAATGTTATGCCTATGGCCAGGGGGTAACTGAAACTCAGCATACTACGTGACAGGTCTCCTCAAGTCTGCTCCTCTGTTATTATCTGCTATCCTGACCTCAGTGACCTGGGTGCTGCCAAAACAACGAACAAAAGGACAGTAAAACCAGATGGAAAGCTGGTTTCTGCAACAAGTCTGCTTATCTGCTATCCTGACCTCAGTGACCTGGGTGCTGCCAAAACAACGAACAAAAGGACAGTAAAACCAGATGGAAAGCTGGTTTCTGCAACAAGTCTGCTTATCTGCTATCCTGACCTCAGTGACCTGGGTGCTGCCAAAACAACGAACAAAAGGACAGTAAAACCAGATGGAAAGCTGGTTTCTGCAACAAGTCTGCTTATCTGCTATCCTGACCTCAGTGACCTGGGTGCTGCCAAAACAACGAACAAAAGGACAGTAAAACCAGGTGGAAAGCTGGTTTCTGCAACAAGCCTGCTTATCTGCTATCCTGACCTTAGTGACCTTAGTGACCTGGGTGTTGAGTGCCTGAGTCGTAGTGAAGGAAGCTGATTACTGCAGAATCAGCTTGGATAACTATGAACTCAGAAGTTTTCACCCTATATAAGAACGGGACTTTGCCCCTAACATTAGAATCCATCTCGTTGCAACCAAGGAGCAGTCCCATGTCCACCCACCTATCAATTGCAGGGATTCCCGATTGTGAAGGATGGTGTTGCCCAGGATCACGGTGAAGTTATTCTATTTTTATATTCATCTATATATATAAGTATAATAAAGGGTTATTGTTTATGCTTTTATATTGTCTGTGTGCTTTTCTGAGTGTCACTGATCATCCCATCTGACAGAAATAAGTGGCGGAACATATTGGTACCAAAAGTGGGGTGATCAATGTGGTCAAAAAAGCACCAGATGAAACATGGGGTTGAGGGGCAGGCTCCCGACCTCTCCATTCCGGGTTGGGATGACAGCATTTATAAAGTAGTAGCCACTGAGTGGTCTGTCGAAGCAGGATTATGTGAATCCTGGACTTTTGGAAGTGGGGATCAACATGAATTATGTGCCTCTTTACAAAAGGTGAAAATTGCAAAAGGAAAAGAGTGAGAGGGAATTTCTAGACGAGGATGGATGATTTTAGCAGCATGGAGGAAGTTGCATGAAGCTAAACATGAGTTACAATCGAAGTTAGGAGAGCTGGAAAAGAAAATGTGTGAGCAACAGAATGCCATCACAATGCTACAATGTCAAAATAAATTGTTAATGGATAAGGTGGACACCTATCAAAATGTAGCAGAAAAGGCAGCTGTGCGATGTGCACAATATAAATACAAGAAACAGAGGGGGAATGTGAGTGCCAAAAAGGTTAGAACCTTGCTTTCCCATCCTCCGGATGATTGGGATCCAGACAAATGGGATGGGGATATTTGGGATTCCAATTCTAATACCAGTGAGGAGGATATATGTATTGAAGGAAAGCAGGCAGAAAGTTTAGAAGCAAAGCCAGTGAGGAGACGAAGATTACAGGGAAATCTGCAGACAGGAGAAAATCTGACTAGAAATGATGTTATGGAGGACTTTACTCAGCAAGAAGTCATGGATATTATGGCACGCTTTACACAGCGGCCCGGGGAGCCACTAATACAATGGGTAATTCGGGTGCAGGAGCTGGGCGCAGCAGGGATTATGTTAGATGCCACAGACGCCCCTAAATTTGTTTGAATTAGTCAAGAAGCAGCAGTACAAGATGCGTTACGGGAGGATCCCGATCCGACAAATTACAACCAATGGTCTTTATTAGAGGTAATTGGTAAGGGTGTCACGAGGCGATATCCCCTTGAATCTGACTGGCCTTCAATTGATAAAGTTTGGTATACATTGAAAGATGCACAAATGAGAATTAAGGAAGAGCTATGAAGGTAGCTTTAGTAATAGGTCACGCTGACACATATATGTCATTACCTTTTACAGTATCCATGAGAAATAAAATTATCAGGTATGCTGCACCGGCATACAAACAGGTAATTATGACTCTGTTGATCAATCAAACAGACAGGACTATTTTGGAAGTCTTGGAAGCGGTCCGACAGTTAGGAGATCTGGGAGACTGGGGACCTCAAACTACTTTTGATAAAAAGAGGGAAGGACAATCCAATTCAAACAGGGCTAATCGAGTATCCTGAAGGGATATGTTTTTGGCATTAATAAAAGAAAAGAGAAGAGGAGGAGGTCTAGCAATCATTGCAAAAAACAACTTCAACATTAAAGTCCTAGCCATGCACTCCACCCCCCACCTAGACCTTCTAGCCTGCCAACTTTCTGACAACACTCTCACAGGAACTCTGAACTGCCTTCTCTGCTATGTCACACCAGGAAAATGGAACACCTCTAAACAAGAACTCGAAGAATTTATCCTCCAGCATTCCCTCTCCTCCACACATAACCTGATCCTAGGAGACATCAATCTCCACTTAGAAGACCACACCTCCAAACAAGTAGCGGACATTCTTTCATACCTCAACACCCTATCTTACCAGATACTCAATCCCGAACCCACGCATGAAAAGGGCCATCAACTTGATATAGCCGCTTACACTTTCCCCAACCTTAACACACAAAACATCCACATCACCAACGGCTCATGGTCTGACCATTACAAGTACACCTTCACAATTAACTGGGTGCAGAATAACAACAAACCCACGCCACACACAACAAGCTTCAAGTCCAGAAAGAAAATCAATCCTACCACATTCTGGGACACAGTAGACCCAGAAATAGACCAAAACAATCCCAAAGGATTCATAAACACCTGGCGTTCCACAAGTGAATCCGCTTTAAACAAACTAGCACCACTAAAAACAAAAAATAAAATATGCAGACCATCAGACAAATGGTTTGACGCCGAACTCCTACACCTAAAAAGACAATGCAGACAATTAGAAAGGACATGGAAAAAACAGAAACAAGACCACACCAAAACAGAATGGAGACACCAAATCAAACAATACAAAATCAAACTGAAGGAAAAAAGAACAGACTACTACTCCAAACTCATTGGCACCGATAAACCGGACACAAAAAAACTTTTCAACCTTGTCAGAAATCTTACTGATACCAAACCCCACCTCGCCACCCTAGGAAACCAAACTCCAACAGCCTCCCAACTAGCGGACCATTTCAAACACAAAATCATCACAATCAGATCCATATTTAACAACTCTCGAAACATCTTAGAAGAGATACTAACAAAACCCACAAAAGACGAAGCCACCTCAGCAGATAGGATCTGAACCGACTTCCCAACGACACAATGGTCAGACCTAGACCGGCTGTATAAAAAATACAACAAATCTTCATGTGATTTGAACAATTGTCCTCCTTATTTACTAGCTACAGCGTCCACTAAATTCACAGCTGGTCTCACGCTATGGCTGCAAACTACCCTAAGGGAAGGTCAGTTCCCCCCGGAACTTGGCGAAATCATAATTACTCCCATACTAAAAGACCCCAAAGGCCCAATAGATAGCCCAACAAATTATAGACCAATCGCTTCTATACCTCTATACGTCAAACTCATAGAGGGTCTAGTAGCACAATATCTCGCCAATTACCTAGAAGACCACCACATCCTACACCCTACTCAGTCCGGATTCAGAACCAATCACAGTACTGAAACACTTCTGGTTTCCCTACTAGACATAGCTCGTCAGCACCTCAGCAAAGGAAATAAGTTACTAATCATCCAACTCGATCTTTCAGCAGCATTCGACTTAGTTGACCATTCCATACTACTCCAGATACTAGATGCCATAGGAATATCAGGTAATGTTCTCAAATGGTTCCAAGGATTCCTCAAAACAAGATCATACAGAGTCAAGTCAAATGATCTTCTATCCGACTCATGGTCAAACCCCTGCGGAGTTCCACAAGGATCCCCTCTATCGCCCATACTTTTCAACCTCTTCATAGCATCCCTAGGCACGGCCCTAGACGCCCTAAACATTACATCCTTCAGCTACGCGGATGATATAACCATCCTCCTCCCCTTCGCCATCCAAGACCCCACCTCCAACGGACGCCTGAAAACAACATTAGAAACTGTAGAAAAATGGATGACGAACCACAAGTTAAAACTGAATGCGGAGAAAACCAAATTCCTACTACTAGAGAAGGAACAAAAACCATCCCTAACAGAACTAGATGTAAACACAATCAAATATCCAATACAGAATACTCTCAAAATTCTGGGAACACACCTAGACAGAGGCTGCACAATGCAAACACAAATACACAAAACCATAAAAAAAGCATTCTTCACCATGCGAAACCTAAGAAAAATAAGAAAATTATTTTCCAAAGAACACTTCAAGATCATTGTACAATCCCTCATACTCAGCTCCTTAGATTACTGCAACAGCCTCTACCTACCTTGCCCAAATACTATGATAAAACAACTACAGACCGTTCAGAACACAGCTATCAGACTCATCTACTCGCTCAGCAAATTCGACCACGTCACACCCGCCTATGTAGACTCTCACTGGCTTCCGATAAAAGCAAGAACTCAATTCAAACTCTACTGCTTACTTTTCAAAGTAACCCATGGTATGGCCCCCAATTACCTGAACAACCGTCTTTGCCGCTACCGACTACCCAGATCAAGAAGAACTCAGAATCTTTTCACCTTCCCCCCTCATAATGGTACCCGACGTAAGAAACTTTACGACAGCCTTCTAGCAACTCAGGCAGCGAAAATTGACCCCACCATCACCAAAGTTTGGCTCTTAAAGGTGTAACTATAATGGGGGGTGTCATTGATTCAGACTATCGGGGCGAAATTGGAATATTATTATTAAACCTTGGAAAAGATGCTATCATTCTCCAAAAGGGGTATCCTCAGGATACTTTCCTCCAGACCAAGGCCATATTATGTTAACCCCCATCATAAAAAACACGAATGATTCCCCAAACGCTCCTTCTAATTACAGACCAATCGCTAGCATCCCTCTTTTCACCAAAATAGCTGAAGGGGTGGTAAAAGCTGATCTCACCGCTTATCTGGATAAATTCAAAATACTTAGTGACAATCAATCGGGCTTTCGAACAGACCACAGCACCGAAACCATCATAGCAGCCTTAATTGACCACCTGCACACCCTCTTCAGCCTGGGCTCCAGTGCCTTGATCCTTCAACTCGACTTGAGCAGTACGTTCGACCTAGTAGACCACAAGATTCTCCTTGAATGCCTGACCCACATAGGCATCTCCGACCAGGTCCTCAATTGGTTTCGCGGATTCCTACAAAACAGATCCTACAGAGTACTTAAAAACGACTCTTCTTCACCAAGCTGGATTAACTCCTGCGGGGTGCCGCAGGGCTCCCCCCTGTCCCCCACACTATTTAATATCTACCTCGCCTCCCTGGGTAACCTCCTTCATAAACTCAAACTCAAATTCTTCATCTACGCAGATGACATCACAATAGTCATCCCACTCTCCACTCTCTCCCCAGAACTTCTAGCCTACATCACAAACATACTCAATCAGATAGAACTCTGGATGCTATCCTACAGATTAAAACTAAACCCGGACAAAACAAAATTCTTCCTAGCCTCCCCCAATGAAAAAATCAAAGACTCCACAATCCAGGTGAAAGGTCTAGTCTTCACCCTCGAACAAACATTAAAAATACTGGGAGTCACTCTAGACAAACATCTATCGCTAGAAAATCACACCGATCTTACTATCAAGAAATGCTTCTCGGTGCTCTGGAAACTGCGCACCATAAAAAAATACTTTGACGATGCCTCCTTCCGCCTTTTGGTACAGTCCTCCGTGCTCAGCGTACTAGACTATTGCAATGTCATTTATTTGAGCTCCACAAAGAAAACCATGAGGAGACTAAAACTGATCCAGAACACTGCCGTCCGCCTCATATTCGGCCTGAACAAATGGGACCACATCACGCCTTTCTACCACCAACTGCATTGGCTCCCTTTCGAATCCAGAGTCCTATTCAAATTCGCCTGCATCTGCTACAAAACAGTTTTTGGTCTATTACCAAGTTACCTCAATCACCATTTCACTCTGAATCTCACCAACAAGAAATCCCGCAGAATCCAGCTGTTCGTCTTCCCATCCCTAAAATTATGTCACCTCAATAGATTTCTCAACAAAACCTTTGCTTACCAGGCGGCTAAGCTGAATCCTTGGCTTGCCCAAATGATACTAGAGGCCCCCTCTTACCTTAGTTTTAGAAAATTTCTCAAAACGCACCTCTTCCGCGAACAGGGCTTTTAATCCCCCTGCCCCCGGCTTCTCCCCTGTCCCACATTCCCCCATTCCTTCTGCTCCTTCTCCTCCCCCCCCCTCCACACTTGGTCTCATTTTCGTTACCGCTTACCAACCCTACCTTCTGTCTTATCATTACCTCTGCTAAATCTCAGTCATTGAGTTCCCCACGCCCCCCTCTTCATTGCCTGTAATTTTTTGTTAAAATTCTGTAATTTTGTTAAAATTTTGTAAATCCGTGTGTCAGCGCGGACCTTAATTAATGAATGTGAACCGCCTAGAACTCGTTGGGTATGGCGGTATACAAGAATGAAATTATTATTATTATTATTATTAAAAACTTCCTACAGGAGACCAGGTTTAATGGCCTCTATGTCATTAAACTCCAGATACTCTACCATAGCTTTACTTAAAGTTTCCACATTCACAGCTTCCACAAGCAGCCCATCATTATTAAATCTCCACGGAGGTCTCGGTCGCACTTCACCTCACCTTTCCAAGATCAAAACCACCGGAGAATGATCTGAGAGTGTACTGCTCCCTATTTGACAAGATTTCATTCATGGCAACAACCCCTCTTCATCCAGCCACAAATCTATCTGGGAGGAAGAACTATGCAGTGATGAAAAGTATGTATAATCTTGATCCGTAGGATGAGCTCTCCTCCAGCAATCATAAAGATCCCAATGAGACAACAAAGACCGCAGCCCCCTCCTATCTGATTTCTCATAGTGGACTGCGGAAGTTGAGTTATCAACTAAGGGGTCTATTGTCAGATTGAAGACCCCCCCCCCCTAGCACCAGGGTCCCCTCAACACAGCTCTGGATACGATTCTCCAGCTTTTAAAAAAATGGTCCCTGATGGTCATTCAGAGCATAGATATTCACTAGCGTATTCCACTCCCCATTCAGCCAAATGACCATGATCAAGTACCAATCCTCAATATCACGAATCACCCATTTGCACTCCATATGTACTTCACTCACAATTAATATCCCTACCCCTTTAGATTTTTTATTCTTCTTGGCATAGGCTAAATAAACTCCCAAAAATTGGGGATATCATAATAAATATTCATGTCAGGGTTTAAGGTGTGTTTCTTGAATAAAAAGTATCTGAGCCTTCAAACGGCGAGCTTCCTAAAAATAACAGCTGCCGCTTCATGGCAATATTTAGCCCTCTCACATTAAATGGGAGGAGCCACTGCTCAGGTACTGGGACCCCACACAGACTCCCGCTTCAGGCCCCCCATTTCACTCTTCTATAATAATCTAGTCAATCCCCCGGACGCACCCCACCCCACCCACATATCCACCTCCCTCCCTCCACTCTCATCCATCCACTCAGACTGAGGTCTACTCCCAACTGATGGGGAAACCTTGCCATCCAGAGGAAGGAGGAGCCATTGCATCCCCCCAGCCAAAATCAACACACCCATACAAAGTTGCATAAACTTCAGCAGTCATAAAACAAACAAAACATTTAGCTAGCCCATCAAGCCACAGTCCCCAACCATCAAACACCTGAGCAAGGATCCAGCAGTCACAGCAACACATTGTCAATCAATAGAAGAGAGGGCCAACAACATCCTCAGTCCCCTTGGGCCAGGATCCTGTACACCAGGCCAACGAAACACACACGCACAAGTCCAACCTGGGAGATTCTGTCCATCAAGTAGCCAGTCCTGGGCTAGCTGAAACTCCAGGAGACTGTCTGATGAGGCGGCCCTCATCCCTAGCCAACCGTTGCCCTCCAACAGCCGACTCTGCTCACTGAGGGGGGCCTCACTCATAAATGGCTCTGAAGGGAAGAGCCGAGCAGCCTCCTCCAGGGATCGGATGGTGCACAGTTTCCCTTCAAGGTAGAAAAGCAATGCAAAAGGGTGCCTCGTTTAAGCGTCCATATCGTGCATCTGCTCCTGGCACTCCTCGAGGCACTCATCAGTTTCCAACACCCGATTGCCCAAGTCAGCCATCTCCCTTCTAAGATCTGCTGCCAAAGTTGTGAGTTCCGTGCACACTGATTTAATATCCAAATGAATTTCCTGGAGCATGGATTTCGGGATCTGCCACGTTGGGAGGAGCCGCTGCTACTGCATCCGAAGCCATGATTGCAGATGGCCCCGCCACTGGTGTTCCCTCCAAAGCCTCCATTTTCATCTTTCAGTGTTTTCTGATTTGCCGCCAACATCAAAGTTCACCAGCTTTTGCTTCACGAACTACAGTACAAAAGTCCCATGGTTGGGGGCTGACTGATGCGATTCCGCTCTACAGGGACTGCTTTTTCATGCCAGGTTATGCGGAGCTCCAAAATCAACCCGCCATCTTAGCAGGTGATGTCACTTCCTCTCGCTGCTATTGGTTTAAAGAAACAGCAACGTTGGAAGTGATGGCAGCAGGGAGATGGGGAAGGTGGAATCTTTTGAGGGTGCCATTGGCACCTGTGGCTCCCCCCATTTCCAACACCTATGATTGAGTGGTGATGTAGGCACTGTTTTTAGAATCTGACCCTAAATACCATAGCTATCCATATATTTTCAAGGTCTGCACTATTTTGAAGAATTTCAGCAGCATTATGCAAATGGGTTGAAAATAATTTTTTTCCCTATGCACATTGCTTCAAACTTGTTCATGCTAACCTTCATCAGTCATTTAAATGCCCAGTCTTCTCATTTCACAGCAGTTCTTTACAGTGTTCTGAAGTAGAGTACAGCAAAGGGCTGAGAACAAGTGAAGCCTGGTTCAAATGCTACTACTACTGCTTGTAATCTAGGGCAAGTCACTTAACCTACCAATGCCTCAAGTACAAACTGCTACCTACATGAATGCTTTTAAATATCAGACCATAAGCTAAGTTCATATGCTTTGTGAATATGAATCCAGCTCATACATTCCTTTTACATGCATCCATCTCTTGTGTTTCCTTTGGTAATAAGATGAGACTTTTGGCTGTGAGCTTACAAATTTTAGTAATCAGTCAAATACTCCTCAAAGCTTTGACTATTTTAACCACATTTTTGTGTGAGATTTTTTTCTTTGATCTCCCTGAGATAGAATTAAGCACTCAGGAATATATGGATGTATTGGGGCATGCAAGTAGCCTGTCCACATAGTTATTTCAGCCAGTTTCATATTCTTTTTAGAATTAAGGTTCTCACCATCTCAAAATATGAGCCCTGTTTTCTTTACTCTATATAAGCCTGACTCTCAATTGCTCTCTTTATGAAACCCAGTTCTTGTTCTTGCTATCAGCCCAGTCCTCATGCTTTATATAACTCTGGTTCTTCTGCATGCAAATTAAGCTTTCAGAGGTTTGGGATTGGGCTGCAGAGATGGGCAGAATGAGAAATCGCATATTAGAAATGAGTCTTTATCTGCCCCGATTTTCTGGCACCCCCAGTTCCAAACCTTTGCCGGATTAACAGTTTTGCCGAACCAACAGTAATAGCCTAACCCTGACACCTCTCCTCCTCTCTGGCTCCCCCATACTTCTTTAAATCTTTGCTGGCAGGGAGCAGCATCTGCAACCTTTTTCCCACACTGGCCTCAGTTGTCCCTCTAATGTCACTTCCTGGTCATGGACCAGGAAGTCGCATCAGAGGGAGAGCTGGGGCTGATGCAAGCTGCTGCTTGCCACAGGACTAAAAAAGAAGTGCTAGACCATCTGTTGATGAAAAATCAGTACCTGTATTACAGTCAGCCATTGTGGCACAGCTAAGAATAATTAGAGGTTGGGTTTGTGATGACACATCATAAATGAGAATCATTTTGTTCATCTCTACTGTCCAAGAATCCAAATCACAGTTGACAACTGCAGAGATATTTAATAACACATAGACTTGATAAAGATTCCCAACTGTTCTACCATTTTTCAGAAAGAGAAACTTTATTTCTGCTCTTCCGACGTGGCAAACTGGAAAATTAAATCTAATCCAAATCAATTGCATTCATTTGGCAATATTTTCACATCATATACAATAAAACACTAGCCGCGCATGCGCACTCCTATCTGCGTGTTCTGTGATCAGTAGGTCTGTGGCCGCAGGAGTGCGCAGCGCACGAGAATGAAAAACAGACACACAGAAAGACAGCAGGCAGGGAGAGAGACAGAAAGAAAGAAACACAGACAGGCAAAGGGGGCCAGGAAGAGAGACAGAAAGAAAGACAGACAGTGGGAGGGAGAGAGACAAAGAAAGGAAGAAAGAGACAGGGGCAGGGAGAGACACAGAAAGAAAGAAAGACAGATAGACATATTCTAGCACCCGTTAATGTAACGGGCTTAATGGCTAGTAAAAGATAAAATATTACTGTACCTCTTAGACAAAGACAATATAGGTAATGTGGCACTGCCATATATCCATGTCTGTGAAGGCAGTGTGGCACTGTCTATATCTGTGGTCTCAAACTCCCGGCCTGGGAGCCACATGCAGCCCACCAGGTACTATTTTGAGGCCCTTGGTATGTTACCATTGTTCTGGAATGTTGCCTGCCTCACTGCTGTAACCTCCCGCAAGAGTTTTCCTGCGTCTGTACGCGATTGTGAGGTGGAGTGCGGAGGACAATTGCGTACAGATGCAGGAAAACGCTTGCATGAGGTTACAGCAGTGAGGCGGGCAATGTTTCAGAATGTAAGATAACCATTGGAGGCAGTGCAGCTTGTGCATGTATACGTAATCTCTGTCCCATTCATATAGACCAGCGGTCTCAAACTCAGTATCAGTATAGATAGTTTTTCACTTTCTGCATGTTGCACTGCTTTCAGCTATGTATAGCTGAAATTATCAGAAGAAATTAAGGAAAGATTTATAAACTATAATAAATTTTACCTCATGCAAAGTTGTCATTTCTTTAATAATACATTAATTATTTTTTCTGCGGCCTTCGAAGTACCTACAAATTCAAAATGTGGCCCTGCAAAGGGTTTGAGTTTGAGACCGCTGGTCTAGATGAATAGGACAGAGGAAGCTTTGTGCCTTAATAGAACTGGAAGAAGTATCTGTATCTGGGTTTGGTTTCTCTCTTTCAGACTCTTTACCAAAGTTATCCTGCATGGCATGATTAATCACTTGCCCTCCTACTGGAGTGCCCTCCCACTTTTCAGTCTCTTTTTCTCATCTCCCCTTCCTTTTCTATCTTCTGCTCCCTATCCTCCATCTCTTTCCTTTCCCCTTTCTCTCTTACTGTTCTCGCTCTCTCCTTGCCTCCTCCTTTTTTCCGTTATGACAGTCATGTGAATACCTTGGGAAAGTTAAAAAAAATCAATGAGTCAGCTGACTATAGTGAGAACAAGACAGAAATGATCCTCCATACCTCTTAATTTTGAGGTGAAAGAAACAGTGGAGGGTGATTAGACAGGAAATTGAAAATAGAGTTGTAGAGGAGGTCAGGTGATAAGAAGAGATGAAGATGGATAGAGTAATAAGCAGAAGAAAAGAGGGAAGAAAGTTAGAGAGACAGAAATAAGAGGAGAAAAAGGGAGAAAAGGACAAATTTGCCTCTGCAGCTTTCTGAGAATTAGCCTCTTCAGCCTTGACTTGAAACTTGACAAATGGCCTCTAGTAAGCTAGATGCCAGTTACAAGAACTACCCAGTAGTGGGATCTTAGCCTCTGCCTTGGAATTTAAACAGGGCAGAACACATCCATGCATTCACCCTGAAATATTTCCTATTTGCAAATGTATTTATGCAACACTTGAACATGAGATGAATTGATAGCTCCATGTCATTTTCCTTTATTCCTTCCCTATCCTCCACTGCCTCCTAGGACTTCGAGCAAGAGTTAAATTTCCTGGCATTCAATAAAGAGTACAACATAGAACTGGCTCAGCCTGCCCTGGTGTGTGCTGTCATTGCCAGGCTATTTGATTGTTTACATTGCTTTCTGCTGGAGGACCCCAAAACTTTCAAATGTCAGTTTCTGCTAAAGGATCTAAGTTCTGCAGTTTTCAGGTCTATATTTTTGAATTAAAAGAGGGAGCTACAAAAATCTGTGGAAAATACAAAATACTTATGCTTCTGCGGTGCCTTAAGGCCATATCTGTGTAGAAAAGTTATGCCTGGAATTCCTATGTGCTTTGAGCTTTTACATAACAACATAGTAAATGTCAGCAGATAAAGACCCTGCATGGTCCATCCAGTCTACCCACAAAGGTGGCCAGTTTTTAATTTATTACTCTGCACAAGTTCCACTTCTGATATACATTATATCTCTGTCTCTCTCTGCCAATTCTGGGAGACAGACTGTAGGGGGCTGATTCTCGAACTGTGCGTTCCAATTTTAGGCAGCAGTAAGCGTCCTACTGCAGTTGGGAAGCCAATCTGGATGTAAGTTTTTTAAAAAGCCCTCTGTGGCAGGATGCCTACATTCTAGATCTCCGGAGCACATCTATGTAGATGAGAAACTATGTTGAAGCACGTCCAATGCAAGGTTTTGCCTGGAAGTGGCCTTGGGCGGGCTTAAGCATTATTATGCATCTCCATAGATGGGAAATAGATGCCTGAAATGTAGGCTTGCAAAATGCTGGCCTACATTTCCCAATGTGGAAACTATAAGCTGCTTGCCAGCAGCTGATCGTGGCACGGGAATCCCCAATCAGCTGAGCCGGCAGGACACGCTGAAGCTGCAGCTTTGGGGAGTCCTGCCAGCTCAGCTCATTGGGGATTCCTATGTCATGATCAGCTGATGGCAAGCGGCGCTCTAGATTCAGGATCATCTTGCAGCAAAGATAAGCAGCTGAAATGTAGGCCAGTTTCTGACCTACATTATAGCCACCTATCTGTGATTATTGAGCGTGCTTACTGTATTGTGTCTCAACATAGGGTACCTTTAATAATTCACATATCCTTATCAAGGTTTCATCATCCCCTCTCAAGATGCTCACCTTAGGACTGGTTATTCCTTCCCTGCCTGTTTGTGGTTGGGAGTCAAACACAGGGTGTGCAGGATAAAAGGAGCAGAAGTAGGAGGCTGGGAAGGTGACAAAAGTTGAATCCTTGCAGATTTGCCATTCTTTTGTCTTCCTGGCCCAAGTCTCTATGTTGGAATGAAACAAACAAACACAAGAGAAAAATGTTTAAATTTAAAAGCTGCTTCAGAACTGCCATGCGGTCATGGAATGATGACATCAGAAGAACTGTAGGTGTTGGCCAATCAGAATTCTGGATTGCAATTCTTCTAGGCTACTAGTGATTTATATGGAAGCAGTTACTACCAAGGGTTGAAGAAAGGGAAAGTTACACTATTACTGTTTTTTAATGTAGCAGGGATCAGCTACTATATTTGTAGGATATAGTAGAACTAAACAGTTCAGAGAAGGACAACAAAAATGAGAAAGGAATGGAACACTTCCCTAATGAATAAAGGCTGAACAGGTTATAACTTCAGCATAGGCAGATGATAGCGCCGTTGTTTGAGAAGGCTAGAGTGGGTTAGGTGGGGCCTGAGTCCTTAATTGTCTGACAACATGCAGAAAGAAAGGTTAGCAAAACAGTTGCAGATAATGCATGTCTTAATATCTAAATTTAATTTAAAAAAATCAAATGCTGAAGAATACAATGATAAAGAAAATGAAATAGTGCAAACTTCAGTAAATATAAAGTATATATTGTAGGTTTCTTGGGCAATGGAATTAAAGTGGATTAAAAAAAATGTCAGTAGATTGTGCCTACACCTCTACAGAGGAATGCAGTCAGTTTGCCTCCTTCTCTCTCATTTGTCCATAGCCCATCTGCCCTCTCTCTCTCACACATATCTTCTTCCCTCCCCACCCACCCACTCTCAGAGAGCTTGTTAATTTTACTGTCTTATGAGATTGGGAGCTGCAAGTTCAACAGGTTCTTCATGAACCTCAACTTGCTCAAATTGTCTGAGAGCTCTGTGACTGCACAGTGCAGATGGAAGGCATGAAGAGGGAGGGGAAAGGCTAAGAGAACACAAGAGACACCATAAGCTATGCAACACAGAAAAATCAGCTGTAGCTTTCCATGCCAAGGAAACTGGTCATAAAATTAGAGTTGAGAACACAAAAGTCTTAGAGAAAGAAGACCATTGGTGGCCAAGATGAATCACAGAAGCAATAGAGATAGCAATGTGAGAAATTAAATACTAATAATTTCATATGGTGTTAACACAAAGGGGTGAACACTTTAGATGTATTATATGCAAGTGTTATAACTTTTATCAAGTGTGGTTAAATAACTACAGAGAAACTATAAAGATATTACAGTACTCCGCCGATATTCGTGGGGGTTCCGTTCCAGGAGCCCCCGCGAATCTTGAAAAACTGTGAATAGTTTTTCATGGGGGAGCCTGAAGAGGGCAGTGGGAGAGTGCAGTGGGAGAGCAGCCGGAGCACCGCGAGTGCAGGAAATCACTCGCAGTATGCTCCGACCACCTCTTCCTGCACTAAGTCGGGCCTTATCCAATCAGGAGCTGCGTGTCAAAGCAGTTCCTGATTGGATAAGGCCCAACTTAGTGCAGGAAGAGGCGGTCGGAGCATACTGCGAGTGATTTCCTGCACTCGCGGTACTCCGGCTGCTCTCTCCTGCCTCTCCCACTGCCCTCTCTTTGTCGGCGGTTCGCAGTCAGAAAATACTGCGAATGACTGGGACTGCGGACCGCCAACCGCGAACAACCGGGGGAACACTGTATATATAATTCAGATTACTTATAATTCTAATAAGGCAGGGGGGTCATATAATCAGTACCCTGAAGAGGTAACATTATACAGAATATATTAATAACGTAGTAATGAAAAACTAAATGGACTACTGGTAAAAAGCCAGCAGAAGGAATTTGTCTGTGTGCACATGACAGTAAGATGTAAGAAGTCTTGCTGACTCAAAAGGTGGGAGGGGGAGCATTCCTGAGACATTGAATACAATACCCTTAGTCAAGTGAACATTGTATCAGAGGTGTCAGCAGAACTAACCATAAGACTATTGTTTAAAAAGATGGTCTAAGCATGTCACATGAGGGGCGAGCATGTGAAAGAAGGGAACAGTGCCCAAATATGGGCAACTGTAAATATGGTCAGGGTCTGAAGAATAAGGGGAATGGGAGAAAGTAATTAGGGGTGAGAGACAGTAAGTAGGTGTGAAAGGATTTGAGAGGTTGTGAACTGTACTGCTCTATCCAATAAGCAGACAGGCAGGAGGGGCTAACTGAAGATTGTACTTTCTATACAGTATATTCAATGAATGTACTATGCTGGTTGTGTCCATTTGGCCAATTTCAGTGTAGAGGGCACCCTTTTGGGGCCCAAAAAGTAAATACATTTTTTAATTGCATTACTTTACTCAAAGTCTCTCAGAGGGTTCATAGTCAGTGGAGCGCAAGACGCCAGTGCGCTGACAATCCAGCGCCGACAATTCGCAAGACAGAAGCGTGCGGGGAAAAAGTAATTTTCAAAGAGCTCCGACGGGGGGGGGGGGTTGGGGTTGCAACCCCCCCCCCCACTTTATTGGTTAGTGTTCCCGCTGCTGTTGGAGGGGGATTCGGGGGGTTGGAAACCTCCATTATAGCGAAAACGGAACTTTTTCTGATTTTTGGGGGGAAAAGATCCATTTTCTCTATAATGTGGGGGGTTTCATCCCCCACACCCTCCCCCCCGCAACGGCAGCACGAACACTAACCAATAAAGTGGGAGGTTTGCCACCCCAAACCCCCAGTCGGAGCTCTTTAAAAATTATTTTTTCCCCCGCGCGCCCTGCGCGCTTCTGTCTTGCGCCGAATTGTTGGCGATGGATTGTTAGTGCGCTGGCGTCTGGCGCGTGATTATCCCGTCACCCTATCAGAGTCTTACTCATCTTGTGGGTAGCACTTTTCTCACAGCAAGACACTCCAATAACTTAAATGGAGATAGGTTCTCCATAAATAAAACATGGCAACCGCTCATCCAAAAGAAATTTAATGCAAAAAAGAACTGGGGCCGAGGACAAACACCTCCATCCTCCCTCTCAAAGTTTCCATTTCATGCCAGAATTTAAAAATTGTGCCTTCGGACTTTCCTGCCAAAATTCAAATTTGTGACCAACAAACATTTCCACCAAAATTCAAATTCAGAACCAACAGACTTTCCTGCCTTGATCATCTCAAGCCCCAGCCAATCAGGTTGGAGGAAGGTTTATTCAATATTGATTGTAGAAAATCAGTTCCAATCAGATATGAAGAATAAACACATTCTTAGTCAAATATTCATTGTACTCAACATGACAGTGTTTCAGCAAATCAGCCTGCATTATGAGTCAATCAAAGGCTTTAAGCAAACAATGTAGCTTCTGAATAAATATGAGCAAGAGCAAAGGACTCTTAGAAACAGAACAGAGCCCGAAAAACACTAACCACAAGAAAGCAGCATTGATTTAAAAATCACAGAAGCTACTTTGTTCAATCTTTGATTGACTCCTGATACAGGCTAGTTTGCTGAAACACAGCCATGTTGAGTACAACTTACACGAGGTCAACCTGTATAATTGACGGAGACTGTAAGTCCATTACATTTGACTAAGACTGTTTATCCTGCATATACATATCTGACTGGAACTGATTTCTACAATTCAAATTGAATAAACCTTTGTATTAATTGGAACTTCCTGGTCCCATGCCTCACTTCTCTTTACACCTTTGTTTTCATATACACGTGTGGTTGACATCTCCTTCTTGTTTATATCCTCAATATATTAAAAAAATGGTAGATTATGGCAGATAAAGACCTGAATTGTCAGTCTTCCCAACCCTACATGCTCCATAAAAATCATTCATTTAATTAAAATTGTCCTTTTTCTTAGATATTTCTGGGCCAGAGACCCAGAGCCCTGCCCAGTAGTGTTCTTAGGTTCTATCTACTGGAGTTTCCATCAAAGCTCACCCCAGCCATCTTAACCATTTCAGCCATCAAAGCCCTCCCCAGCCCATTCTCAACTGAATGTCCATGGGACACATACCATACTAGACTGCACAATATCAATCCTAGTTCCTTCAATAATAACCTATTATTTTCTGATTAGAGATCCTTTGTGTTCATCCCACGCTTGTTTGAACTCTGTCACCGTTTTCTTCTCTACCACTTCCCTCAGGAGCGCATTCCACAGATCAACCACCCTCTCCGTAAAGAAGAATTTCTTAACATTACTCTTGAATCTCAACCTCAAATTATGCCCTCTTGTTTTATCATTTTCCTTTCTCCGGGATAGATTTTGTTATACTTTAATACCTTTCAAGTATTTCAAGTATTTGAATGTCTGAATCATATCTTCCCTATCCCTCCTTTCCTCTAGGGCACAGGTGTCAAACTCAAGGCTCGTGGGGCAAATCTGGCCCACCTGGTAGTTTTATGCGGCCCGTGGTCCAATGCCCCCAGTTTTACTTTGTGGATGGCTCCCTCCTCCTCACAGCCATAATGTGCATAGAGCTGTGCACAGCGGCTCCTTGCGCGTCCTACACCTCATCCAGAAGCATTCCCTCTAACATTGCGACATCAGAGAGAAGGCTTCCAGTTCAGGTGCAGGACGCACAAGGATCCATGCACACTATGGCTGTAAGGAGGAAGGAGCTGGCCACAAGATGACACCAGGGGGGCATCGGACCGCGGGCCGCATAAAACGGCAAGGTTGGAGCCAGCCAGAAGGTTAGACACCCGCCAGAGGGAGGCACAGCATGGAGGGAGGGAGACAACAAAGGTAGGGGGAATGGTTTTATTTTCAAGTTTTAATTGTGTCAGTTTTGAGCATTTTAATCTCCTGTCTATCTTTTACACTGTTCAGGAAGAAATACATTTGTTTGTTTTTCTCTGGGGGGTTATACTGCATGCAGAATCTTGAATCTTAGGGTGTTTTTTAAAAAATATATTAGTACTTTTAGTTTTTGGTCCCGTATTTGCATAGGGGTTATCTGTGTTCTTGTAGGAATGAATGTTGAGAAGCATACAGTATGTTTTGTGTAGTTTAATTTTGTGGTTAACCATTACCATTATGTGTTAATAAGATTATATTGTGTATGTATATATGAAAAATGAATGGAAAAAATGGTGTTATAATTAGTATTATTATGGGGTGGGGTCTGGGGTGGAGATTGGGCGAGGTCTGGCCCGCGACTTAGCCTGTGTTTTGGATTTTGGCCCCTTAATGGCCCGCAAACATCTGAAAACCTGGCTTTTCTCAAAAAATGTAAGTCTCCCTCCAACTTAGGAATCAAGCAAACTCTTATATCTTGGCATCCCAAGTCCTCTAAATTTTCTTCACACTTCTACCTCTAACCCTCTGTTGTAGTTCCTTCCTATTTCTCCTACTGTAAACCGCGTCGAGCTCTATGAACGTGGAGATGATGCGGTATACAAACCTAAGGATTAGATTAGATTAGATTAATGTGATTGAATTCTAGTCTCTCCTCATACATTTTCTGGCGCAAACCTCATACCATTTTCGTTGCCTTCCTCTGGACCGCTTCAAGTCTTTGTATGTCCTTCGTCAGATACGGCCTCCAAACTTGAACACAATACTCCAAGTGGGGCCTCACCATCGACCTGTACAGGGGCATCAACACCTTCTTTCATCTACTGGTCATACCTCTCTATATACAGCCTAGCATCCTTCTGGCAACAGCCACTGCCTGTCACACTATTTCTTCACTTTAGATCTTTAGACACTATCACCCCAAGGTCCCTCTCCCCATCTGTGCATATCAGCCTCTCACCTCCCAGCACATATGGCTCCTTCCGATTTCTAAACCCCAAATGCATTACTCTGTACTTCTTTGCATTGAATTTTACTTGCCAGATATTGGACCATTCCTCTAACTTTTTTCATGTTTTCCACTCCCTTCTCAGTGTCTACTCCGTTACAAATCTTGGTATCATCTGCAAAAAGGCAAACCTTTCCTTCTAACCCTTTGGCAATGTCGCTCACAAACATATTGAACAGGATTGGCCCCAGCACCGATCCCTGAGGGACTCCACTACTCACCTTTCCCTCCTGCAAGAGAATTCCATTAACCATCACCCTCTGGCATCTGCCCGTCAACCAGTTTCTAATCTAGTTCACCACTTTGGGTCCTAACTTCAGCCCGTCAAGTTTATTCAAGAGCCTTCTATGAGGAACCGTGTCAAAGGCTTTGCTGAAATCTAAGTAAATTACATCTAGCACATGCCCTTGATCCAATTATCTGGTCACCCAATCAAAAAATTCAATCAAATTCGTTTGACACGACTTAACATGTTGTCTCGGATCCTGTAACCCATTTGATTCAAGGAATTTCACTATCCTTTCTTTCAGCAACACTTCCATTATTTTTACAATAACTGAAGTGAGGCTTCATCTGTAGTTTCCCGCTTCATCTCTGTAACCACTTTTGTGAATCGGCACTACATCCGCTCTTCTCCAGTCCCCAGGAACCACTCCCATTTCCAGAGATTTGTTGAACAAATCTTTTATAGGACCTGCCAGAACCTCTCTGACCTCCCTCAATATACTGGTCCCATTGCTTTGTCCACCTTCAATTTTTCAAGTTGTTCATCAACACTTTCTTCCTTGTACGGCACTTTCTTCATAAAAGGCATAGCCAAATGGTGTGGTGTCTAAATGTCTGCTGGACTTCTGAAAGAGAGAACGTAAGAATTTAATCACTCGGACTCGTTGCCCTGCCTATTTAGGTTGTGCTTCAATCTTTAAAAATAAGCAGAACTTACTAGTTAAAGCAAGATACAGTGTACAATATTAAGTACAGAGGTATTCTGAAGTATTGCACTGTCAATTCTAAGGGGGAAAAGAAACATGTTAAATCTTAAGTGCAAGGTCATGTCAAAGTTACTTGAAGCATAACTTTTCCTTCCTTCTTTCAGTTCAGCAAAAGATTCTTTGTGACAAAATACGGATCCAGAATAGCTCTGTATGTATGCCAAATGACTGCCAAGACAAAGAAGAAACATTTCAACTCAACACCACCCTTAAGGTCACTTAGCCATGTTCCCTTCAGACTGACCTAGAACCCCTGTCTGCCACTTGGGTCCCGCTACACTCTGAGGAGTGGGCACTGCTGTGCAGAGATTAGGGGCAGGCTAAATGTAGCTTCTTTTGTCTGCACTGTCTTTACATAATAACTATCCTCTTCCTCTGGAGTTTTAACTACCAAGTTTATTTTAAATTTATTTCTTTTTCCAATTGTATTTAGAATTTACACAACTATGCATGGGAATAAAAAATTCATATTCCAAAACATGAGATACGACAGACCTAATAAAGAACACCGGGATAAAGACACAATACTGGAAAGCAAGGGAGACCATTATTTTTATAATTCTCCATTCTGTTCCTCTATTCCACCCCTGCCAATCTACAGATATATCACTGTTTTCAGTTCTTTTCCCAAATTCCCTCTATTATTTATCAATACCACAATTTTCCTCTGTTAGGGGTTTATTTGGTTTTTCCTTCTCACTGAAAGCAAGATAAAGGCACTGATTTACAGTGTAACTGTAAATCTATAAAAACCAGAATTTAAAATATCATGTCATTTATAGACGTGGGATATTCTATCATAGTTATAATTACCTATTTCAAAATATTCAGTATAACCGCTTTGATTTTATGATGTGTTTGGTACTTTGGTTCAAGCATATAAATTAAATACTAGGGCATGAGTGAACTTTTTCCTTTTTTCACCCATCTCTTTCTCACATTCTCTAGGTTAAAGCGGGAAGCAAGATAAGACTCCTAAGGATTTATGACATAGGCAAATAGATTGCACATACAAAAACATTTAAGTCTGGTTTATAATTACGTTGAGCCCTGTTTTACTCATTAAAGCATTGAATTACAAAGAACCCTACACCTTTAGTCCAAACGGGCTATTTCCATGGTCGGGAATTTGGCTCATAAAGCTCTCAGAAATCTATTACTTACATCCCTTTAACGGGCAGCTTAATGAAAAATACACCAGAAATAAAACAATTTTCAATGGCTCTTGTTGCTCTCCACACTCTTCCTTTATTTTCCAAAGTGTACAAACTACTTTCGCTTTTCAGTACAGGAAGCCTGTAATGATCTGTAAATTAACGCCCGGTACTCCTCAGTAACTTAATTTAATCATAATTGCTCCATCTACCTTTATAAATTATATTTTAAAATTCCTCAACTGGCTAATGTAGATGGGAAAAATCTCACAGCAACCCCTCCCTGTTTACCACAACCGGGAGTGAACCTCTTGTTCTGTCTGTCCTTCTAAGCTCTATACCGGAAAAAATAATCCGTCCCTTTGCCAAAATCTAATCTTTCTTTTTTATTAACATACATATACACAACGGCATACAAAAACTCATACAAAAACAGATTATACTTATCATCTATATAATAAAACCGTAGGCGGCGCATGCGCAGTCTTATCAGCGTGCTTCCATGATCCGTATGTCCGTGGCCGCCAAGACTGCAGCATGCCCCGCGCTTACTACGGCCCCATGCGCAGCTCAGTTCGGCACGGCGGTTTCCCCAGATAGGGGAAGTCGAAAAACTCACTCCCGACGCGCAGCTGAGTTCGGCACGGCGATTTCCCCAGATAGGGGAAGCCGAACTGCTCACTCCTGTCTCAGCGGCCTGCACATCGACGATTCAAACCCCTCCCCCCCCCCCCCGGGGCTGCCTAAAGAAACAAAGTTTCACGGTGCTTGGCCCGCCAAACAATTCCTGCTGTTGCCGAAATTTGCCCCACCGTTCCTTCCCTTCCTCCATCAGGTCAGTTCAACTCCGCCTATGTTAAAAGGAGCTGCTTTGAAATTGGAGCCCTGCCGCCACCGTAACACGTTCCTCTCTGCCAAGGCAGAGGGGAAAGTGCTACGGCAGTGGCAGGCCTCCGATTTCGACGTGGCTCCTTTTAACATTGGTGGATTCACTGCACCTGATGGAGGGAGGGAAGGAAAGGTGGTTGTGCGGCGCGGGAAGGGGGCGGCAAGGGACTAAGTTGGCCGGTAGTGCTGTTTTTCCATGAAGGAGGAACACGTGAAAAGAAAACAAAATAAAGAAAACGTTGGCCCCCGCCGAAGAAGTGGAATGTGGAGGAGGGGCGCGAGGAGCCGGAGAGCTGTATGTAAGTGTGTGCGCGCGCGTGTGTATAGCCAAGGAGGAAGTGCAGCAGGAGCAAGGAGGTGGGGAGAGTGGATTTCCCCTACTTGGATGTCAGTAAAAGCTTTGGTCCTGTGATCCTCACTCTTTTCCTGGGGCTACTGCTGGACAGAGGGGGAGCAGGACATAAAGGAGAAGAGCTACTGCTGGACAGGGGGAGGAGGGAATGGGAGGGGTGCTGCTGGACAGGGGGAGATAAAAGGAGAAGGGCTACTGCTATATGGGGGGAGCAGGGAAAGGGGGAGAGGTGTTGCTGGACAGGGAGGAGGTAAAAATAAGGGAGAAGGGCTGCTAGCACCCATTAATGTAACGGGCTAAACAACTAGTTCGATAATATTATTCCTTGTATAAATTTACAGGCAGCACATGAATATCATTTAACAAAATAAAGCATGCATATGTAAAGAATTTACATTTACAGTCGGCTGGCCACACCTTCCATAAAATGTACCTTAAAATGTACCTTCACTGTTCGGGACAATCTTTACTGTACAGGACAATCCTAAGCTACAATTTTAGCCTCCATGCCTCCTCCCCCCAGGATCCCACCCAGGGATAGAGGGTCGCTTTGCTGGCCACATTCTACACCCCACTTCTGGTACCAATTTGGTCTGCCACGTATTTATCTAACAAGGGTATGTAGAAGTCACCTCCACCAAAGCGTCAGAGTAATATAATTCTTTATTGCATAAACATCAGTTAATACCAAATAATGCAGATAGACATCAGATAATATACATGAAATAGACAGAGAATATCTGTATATACACCAAATAGAATACTTCACCATGTCTGGCACGCCTCCTTCCAATACTGATCGGGAATCTGATTGATCAAGAGAAAGGACCCAGTCTCATAGCAGTAGTACTCCCAATGCTGCAGCAGGATTCCAAAATCCAGTCTGTGACTCTGTCTTTTATAGCACAGAAAGTGCTGAATTTCTCACACATACAGACACTGCTGTTTCTGCAGTAACAACAGGTGTCCCCCTTATCTCCTAACTCTCACAGATGGAATGAGCTCAGGCCCTTCCTAATTACAGTACCATGAGAAACCTTCCTCGGCCCTTCCTGATAAGACATGAAACAGTATAAGAGATATGATACAAGTTGATAAACAACTTGCTCTCACGAAAGTAAGCTGTAAGGCTGCTAATTGTCTGGCACAGATGTCAAGCAAGGATTGCTGTTGAAAAAGCAAGCACACATGAAGAATCACACCTAATAGCCAAAGTGACCACATATCTGCCCTGGCCAACCATGGTATAACACTAATATATTAAAAAAAATTTTGTCTCCCTTTTTTACATTTCTAGCCATTTGCTCTTTCAGTTGTACTTTCGCCAGCTTCTTTCAGCTTCACTTGGTAGTCCTCTTCTTGGGTATTTTTATATTTCACAAATGCCAGCTCTTTAAGTTTAAAGAACCATTTCAGTTTCCTTTTTCTCTTGTTTTTATTTATTTTCTTCACATAAAAGTCAGTAACCATTTTTATTGCTCCTTTCAGCTTAGACCACTGTTTTTCCACTTCCCTAATGTCCTCCCATCCTAACAGCTCTTTCTTCAGGTACTGTTAAGCCCCCATGTTATGTGGGCATTTGCTCAGTTAATGTTTGTTTAGATGTGTATTAATTATGGGTGCTCTGTGGACTCATCTACCTAGAGGGCTTTATTTTCCAGTGGACTGGGCTGCTTCCACAGAGCATGGGCCTGCCTTCTTCTTCAGTCAGAGGAGAGCAGTGGCCATATTTCCTGAGCACATGCCAGAGTGAGAGCCTGAGAGTGGTGTTCTTCCACCAGGTTTTTCACCCTTCAATTCTGACAGTCAAATACAGCTTAGATTACTTCTAAGTCTGGAAAACAGTGTCATCTCCACAGAGTGGACACTCCTAGCATATTCCTGATATGTTAGTGGAGTGAGAAGGAATGTACAGGCTTGATCTGCATTGAACTTTCATCTGACTGTAAGTTGTTTGCTTCATTATTAAAGAACTGTTCAATTGATTCAGAGGATGACTGGTGACATCAAAGATTAAAGAATTAGGGGTTGGCTGAACAGGAAACTCTTACAGTGGCCAGTAACTTAGAGAAGTCCTTGCTGCAGCACAAAAACCTGAAGACTATGCAGAGACCTGTATCTGTATAGTAGGAGTTAAACAGCACAGTGAAAAACCTGCTATACTCTTGGCCTGGTGGCTGGGAGTGAAAAATCTGTTAATCTATTGGCCTGGTGGCTGAGAGTGAAAAACCTGAAATACTCTTGGCCTGGTGGCTGGGAGTGAAAACCTGTTAATCTATTGGCCTGGTGGCTGAGAGTGAAAAACCTGAAATACTCTTGGCCTGGTGGCTGGGAGTGAAAAACCTGATAATCTATTAGCCTAGTGGCTGGGAGTGAAAAACTTGCCAAACTACTGGCTGGGTGGCTGAGAGTGAAAAAGAACCTGAGAGACTCTTGTCTTGGTGACCAGGAGTGAAAGGGCTGCTTGGGGTGTTGCTGCTTGTATTTCAACTGTATTTAAAACTGTCTTATAAATGCTGATAAAGGTATAAATCAAACTATAAGAATAATAATTGAAGGCTGCATGAATAATTCATAAGGCAGGAGAGGGTTGCCCACACCTCAGTGAAAGTAACAATTGTATCAATTGGCTGTCAAGTTTCAAGTTTCTTTAAAATATTTGATATGATCGCAATATCCAAATCCAATGCGATTTACAAAGAATTTAAAAAAATAAAAACTCAAACAGGACACTAGAAATAATTATAACATAAAGATGCAGTTGGGGCGGGGGGTTAAAAAAATTGAAATAAATACAATTCCAAAATAAATGAAAAAGGATGGGTAAAGAGACAAAAGGTTAGGGAGCGATACCCACTTAATTTCTACTTAACAGTGTTCCTTGTCCAGATATATTCCAGAATGAGGTCATGTGATTTTAATTGGGTCAGTTAAAGGCGTCCTTAAATAGCCAACTTTTTAGTAGGCCTTTGAATTTGTTAAGTAATTTTTCTTCTCTTATGTTGTAAGGAAGCAAGTTCCAAATTTGAGGAGCTGTAACAGAAAAGATCATATCCATAAGAACATAAGAACATAAGAAACACCTTCACCGGATCAGACCAAGGTCCATCTAGTCCGGCGATCCGCACACGCGGAGGCCCATTTAGGTGCTCCTTGTTGGAGACCCAGATTTCCCGTATCCCTCAATATGATTTGCAAGAAGGTGTGCATCCAACTTGCGTTTGAAACCCAGAACAGTATTCTCTGCCACCACCTTCTCTGGGAGAGCATTCCAAGCACCCACCACTCTTTGTGTGAAACAGAACTTCCTGACATTTGTCCTGAACCTGCTGCCATTCAGTTTCAGGCTATGACCTCTTGTCCGTGTCACATCTGAAAATGTCAGTAATGCTGCTTCCTGGTCAATTTGGTCAAATCCTTTTAATATTTTAAAAGTCTCTATCAGATCCCCACGCAGTCTTCTCTTTTCGAGGGTGAACAGTCCCAGTTTTCCGAGGCGTTCCTTGTAGCTTAAATTCTCCATGCCTTTGACTAGTTTCGTGGCTCGCCTCTGCACCCTCTCCAACAGAATTTTATCCTTCATAAGGTATGGAAACCAGTGTTGGACACAGTATTCTAAGTGTGGTCTGACCATTGTTCTGTAAAGTGGCATTATAGCATCTTCCGACCTACTCGTGATCCCTTTCTTAATCATACCTAACATCCTATTTGCTTTCTTCGCCGCCGCACATTGAGCCGACGGCTTTAGGGTTCTGTCTATCAGAACCCCCAAATCCCTTTCTTGTTCACATTTGGCTAATGTCGCCCCTGACATCTTGTAATCATGTTCTTTGTTTTTCTTTCCAAGATGTATCACCTTACATTTGTCTATGTTAAAATTCATCTGCCACTTTATCGCCCACATTTCCA
The DNA here is from genome assembly GCF_902459505.1 of Geotrypetes seraphini. Taxonomy (NCBI): domain Eukaryota; kingdom Metazoa; phylum Chordata; class Amphibia; order Gymnophiona; family Dermophiidae; genus Geotrypetes; species Geotrypetes seraphini. The sequence goes on along the minus strand of NC_047091.1, from coordinate 36,824,106 downwards.
GCTGATTTAGATCCTTTTGAAGATCCTCACAGTCCCTTTGAGAGCCAACCGCCCGACATAGTTTTGTATCATCTGCAAACTTGATTATATTGCATGATGTTTCCTCTTCCAGGTCATTTATAAAAATATTGAACAAGATGGGCCCAAGAACCGAGCCCTGGGGCACGCCGCTGGTCACCTTTTCCCAGTGCGAGAATTTCCCATTTATGGTTACCCTCTGCGTTCTGTTCTCTAGCCAATTTCCGATCCATCCGTGCACTTCTCCTCCTATTCCATGATTTAGTAGTTTACTCATAAGCCTTGCGTGCGGAACCTTGTCAAACGCTTTTTGGAAGTCCAAGTAAATTATGTCCACTGGATCTCCACTATCTATTTGCTTGTTCACCTTCTCAAAGAATTGAAGTAAATTTGTCAAACATGACCTCCCTTTCCTGAAGCCGTGTTGACTAGCTCTCATTAGGTTGTGCTTTTCCAAGTGTTGTACAATGCTATCTTTAATTAGTGCTTCGATTATCTTCCCAGGAACCGATGTGAGACTCACCGGTCTGTAGTTTCCTGGTTCACCTCTTGATCCTTTTTTGAAAATTGGGATGACATTTGCTATCCTCCAGTCGTCTGGTATTTGCCCGGTCCTAATTGACATGTTAGCTACGGATTGTAATAGTTCCCCAATTTCTATCTTAAGTTCCTTTAATACTCTCGGGTGAATCCCGTCCGGTCCAGGGGATTTATCACTTTTTAGTTTGTCAATCTGAAAGTAAATCATGTCCAACTCCACATTTATTGTTGTTAGGCTCTCCTCTATGCCTCCGGTGAATACCCTCCCAGTGTCTGGCATTATTGTAGTGTCCTCGTTTGTGAAGACAGAGGCAAAGAATGAATTTAACCTATCGGCAACCTGTTTGTCTTCTTTGATTGATCCTATCCTTCCTTGATCGTTGAGAGGGCCCACTGTTTCTCTTGCTGGTTTCTTTCCTTTTATATATCTAAAAAAGAGCTTAAAGTTTTTGTTTTCTTGCGCTATCTTTTCTTCATAGACCTTTTTGGCTTCTCTTACCGCTTTATGACACTTTTTCTGGTCGATTTTGTGGCAGTTCCAGGCCTCCGTCGTTTTTTCCCGCTTCCATTTTTTAAACGAGTTCCTCTTTTCCCTTACTGCAACCTTCACCTCTTTGGATAACCAAGCTGGTTCACCTTTGCTCTTTTTTCGCCTTCCTTTGGATATCTTCGGTATGTAAAGATTCTGTGCTTCAATGATGGTGTTTTTCAGTAGAGACCATGCTTGATCAACTGATTTGATTTCTGCTTTGCCCTTCTTGAGCCGTTTTCTAACCTCCTTGAACAGATGATTTTTAATGAGGGAGTTACTAACAGAGATTTTTCTCCTGATCTTAGAAATTTTACAGGGGTGTATGGAATTAGAAATCTTTCAAAAAATGCTGGGACTTTATTTACTAACTAGTGTTTAAGCCCATTACATTAACGGGTGCTAGAATATATGTCTGTCTGTCTTTCTTTCTTACTTTCTGTGTCTCTCCCTGCCCCTGTCTCTCTCTTCTTTTCTTTCTGTCTTTCTCCCTCCCGCTGTCTGTCCTTCTTTCTTTCTGTCTCTCTCCCTGCCTGCTTTCTGTGTGTCTGTCTTTCGTTCTAATGCACTGCCTGCCTGCCTGTCTTTCTGTCTCTCCATGGCCCCCTACTGTCTCCACTCTCCCAAAGCAAACCAAGATTGCTCCCAAGCCCCCTTTCCCTCTCCGTCCCCTCCACTTCCCTGTGCAGCAGCAGCAGCATTTCCCTCCCACCCTTCCCTGTGCAGCAGCAGCATTTCCCACCATTCCCTGTGCAGCAGCATTCCCCCCCACACACACACACTTCCCTGTGCAGCAGCAGCAGCAGCATTTCCCTGCCTTCCCTGTGCAGAAGCAGCATTTCCCCCCACACACACACTTCCCTATGCAGCAGCAGCATTTCCCGGCCTTCCCTGTGCAGAAGCAGCATTTCCCTCCACACACACACTTCCCTGTGCAGCAGCATTTCCCACCCTTCCCTGTGCAGCAGCAGCATTTCCCAGCCTTCCCTGTGCAGAAGCAGCATCCCCCCCCCACACACACTTCCCTGTGCAGCAGCAGCATTTTCCGGCATTTTCTGTGCAGCAGCAGAATTTCCCGGCCTTCCCTGTGCAGCAGCAGCAGCATTTACCGCCGCCCCCTTCCCAGCCGCCGCGTTTAAATTCAGAGAAAAGCGCTGCACCGCGCTACTGCTGGCTTCGGCGTCTTCTATGCATTGTGGCCAACCCTAGCGGAAACAGGAAGTAGTCAGAGAGGGCGGGCCACAGTGGACAGAAGATGGCGAGGCCAGCGTAAGCACGGTGCAGCGCTTTTCTCTGAATTGAAACGTGGGTGATCCAGCGAGAAGGAGGAGGCTTAAGAGTAGCTGGTTTTGGTGGTGAGTGAGGGCGGGAGGGGGGAGTCGCCGGCTGTGCTGTGTTTCTCCGCTTTCCGATTTGTCTGGCCGCCGCATATGCACTCCTGCTGGCCACGGACCTACTGATCACAGATCAGAGATCAAGGAAGCACGCAGGTAAGTGCGCATGCGCGACTAGGGTTTTATTATATAGGATATTTTATGTGTAAGTAAGGCTATTTTGTAAGTAATTCTATGGTTTACCGGTAACCAATGGTTTTCTTTTAACTGTGGGGTTACATGATCAAATTTTTTTCTTTTCATGATAATTTTTATTGCGGTGTTTTGGAGAATTTGTAGTCTACGTATTTCTTTTAAGGTAGTCCCTTTGTATAGGGTGTTGCAATAGTCAATTTCAGAAATGACTAGGGAATATGTTAAGTGATGATTTATCAAGAAACGCGGACAGTGATCTAATTAATCTTAACCCAGTGGTCTCAAACTCATGGCCCAGGGGCCACATGCGGCCCTCCAGGTACTATTTTGTGGCCCTTGATCTGTACTAGTGCTGCCCGCTCTTTGCAGCGTCCTCCGACTTCCCCTGGCCTCCTCTTACCTTCAGATAATTACCGCAGCCTGCAGAGAGGAGTGCCACTGCTGTAGCATTCCTTGCAGGCTGCCGTCGTCTTCAGCAGCACATTTCCTCTGCTGCAATCCTGCCCCTGATGTCAGAGGAGGGGCGGGACTGCTGCGGCAGAGGGAACGTGCTGCAGAGGCTGATGGCAGCCTGCAAGGAATGCTATAGCACTGGCGATCCTCTCTGCAGGCTTCGGTAATATGCTGAAACTAAGACCAGGAGGCCAGGGGGAAAGCTGGAGGACGCTGCAAAGAAGGGGGGGAACATGCAGGCCTTCCGGGGGGGGGGAGAGATTTATAAACTATAAAGAATTTTACCTTATGCAAAATTGTCATTTCTTTAATAAGACATTAACTATTTTTCCGGCAGCCCTCCAAGTACCTACAAATCCAAAATGTGGCCCTGCAAAGGGTTTGAGTTTGAGACCACTGTCTTAACGTGTAGAAACAAGTTCTTACCAGTGAGCTAATTTGATCGTGGTAGTTGAGCTTTTGGTCTAATATGACCCCAAGAATCTTTACCTTAGTAACTACTTTAAGGTTAATTGTATTTATGGTTATATTTGCTCCTAGTTTTTGACCCTCTCTGCACGGAAAGAGCATAATCTCAGTTTTGGATGTGTTGAGGGCCAATTTATTGTCATGTAACCATTTTGATATTTTAGAAAGTTTCTCATTGATTACTAAAATTTCTCCAACAACACCAGAGTCTATGGGGTATAACAGTTGTACGTCATCTGCATATGCAAATGGAACAAACCCTGTTAGCAGAGGTGCCAGGAATATGTTAAATAATAGCGGAGATAAAATTGAACCTTGCGGAATCCCAAAGTTTATCGAAGTTACCCTTGCCGAAGAGTTATTAAATATAACCTTAGATGAATGTTCATGAAAACATGATTGAAACCACTGAAGAACAACTTCTGAGATTCCCATAGATCTTATTCTACGTAAAAGAAGGTAGTGATCAATGGTGTCGAACTCTGATGATAGGTCTAAGGATTTAAGGAGAACTGATTGATGCTGATTCCAAAAATATAGTACACTGGATGTCAGGCCGATTAAAGAGTGCTCGGTTGAATAAAATTGTTGAAATCCTGTTTGATGAGGGTGTAATGCTCCGGTTTTCTCTATGAATTCTGAAACTTGATTAAAAACTATTTTTTCTGTCATTTCTGCTAAAAATGGAATGGTTGTTATTGGCCTAAAATTACTGGAATCGTTCAGATTCCCTTTAACATCTTTGGGTATTGGGTGAATGCTTGAGTTTTTCAGTTTTGAGGTATAGTCCCTTTCTCAAGTGAGGAAGAGATTAGTTGGTGAATGTATTTGCCGAAAATGTTAAAGAATTTTTTCAGAATACATGGGGGGAGTGAGTCTTCTTTATTCCCCTTTGTATTCAGTGAGGTAAACAAGCTTCTCAGATCTGATAATGAGGGTAATGTAAAGTGAAAGCACTTTGATGTTGGAATACAGGAATCTGGATCTAAATAGTCCATTTCTAGATCTATGTTATTACTGAATGTTTTCCTTATCCCTTGAATCTTATCTACGAAATAATTAGCCAACTCTTGAGCAGTCAGGGTGCTGTTTGCGCTCTGTGCTGAACGTGATTTGAATGTTGTCTAGAATTTTAATATTGTTAATAATGTTGCAGAATTGTTTGCTAATCTAATGCGTGAACCATAATATCTTTTTTTTGTCTCATTGATTTTATTTTTATAATATTGTGCTTGGCTTAGATATCTAGCTTGGTTGGCAGATGTTTTTTCCCTATGCCATTTTTTTTCTAAAGAACGCAGTTGTTTTTTGATAAATGATAATTCCGACATATACCAAGGGTTTTTTTGTTTTTTAACTGAAATTGGTTTTGTTACTATTGGGGCTAATTTGTTGCGAAGTGTCTCGCAAAGACTCTCCCACTGACTTATTTGCTCGTCACTTGATAGTTTTTTAAAATCTTCTATGGATAGGTCAATTGTTGCGTTCAATTTAAATTCGTCTAGCTTACTGTAGTCATGATAACTATAGTTTTTTTTCTCTCCCTGATAATCATTAGTAGTTTATTTTTGTACATAACTGGGAACACCCAAAGCATCCAAACCTGCTAACTTGGGACAAACCGCCGGAATGCAGGAAGTGGCTGGAGACGCTGACTCCTGGCAGCTAGTGACTTCCTCCACAGGAAAACGCAGAGGACCTAACTCTGTCTCTTTTTCTCACATACAGGGCAGCTCTACATCGACACCACAAATCGCCCTGAGGAACAGATATCAGCTGCTACAGGAAGGTCCTGAGAATCAGGTACAAGAAGTTGACCAGCAGATGATTCCAGCTCCGGAATCAACAGTACGGCCCACCCCTAAGAAGCGCAGAGTGGTGGTCATAGGGGATTCGCTGCTGAGGGGCACCGAGGGACCAATTTGCAGATCAGACCTACAATCAAGAGAGGTCTGCTGTTTGCCAGGGGCCAGGATCCGGGATGTAACTGCTTGCCTTGACAGACTCATCAAGCCCCGAGACCACTTCCCCATGATTCTAATCCACGTCGGAACCAACAACACCGCCAGGAGCACCCCGGACAGCATACCTGAAGACTTCAGGGCCCTGGGGGAGAAGCTGAGGAGGATGGATGCGCAGGTGGTCTTCTCCTCGATTCTCCCAGTGAGGGGTAAGGGCAGAGCCAGAGATGATCGAATACAGAGGGCGAACGACTGGCTGCGAGGATGGTGCAAGGAGATGAACTTCGAGTTCCTGCACCATGGAGAAGCTTTGCAAGGACTACAGGGACACGATGGGCTACACCTGACCAGAAGAGGGAAGAATGTCCTTGGACACCGTCTAGCCCGCCTACTTCACAGGGCTTTAAACTAGGTAAGTCGGGGGAGGGCACATACACAAACAACATACCTGGCGAACTAAACTGCCAATACTTTTTTGAGGATTAGGTAAGTAGTCACCAAAATTCTGGGTCTGGGTCAGGGGCGAGTACACACACTTTCAAGTCGGGAGTAGTTGCACATCATAAGTATGGGCCACATTGTAATTCTGGGTCTTTGGGGAATACACATTGTAGTTCTGGGTCTAGGGGGAACACAAATAACGCAAATAATGCTAAAGATGTTCAAGTAGCTCAAGCAGGAATATCCCCACTGAGACGTAACAAAAATACAACATGGAGGGCTATGTACGTCAATGCACACAGTTTGGGAAACAAGATCCTGGAATTGGAAACAGAAATAAGGAATGCCGACCTGGATGTGGTGGCGATATCTGAGACCTGGCTCACAGACTCCCACGGGTGGGACATGGTCATACCGGGTTACAACTTGCTTCGCCGGGACAGAGAGGGCAGATTGGGAGGAGGTGTAGCATTATATACTAAAGATGACATTAAGGTCACAAGAATCTCAGTTGTCCAGTACACTGGGGAATCCCTTTGGGTTAATTTGGCCAGAGGGAAGGATAAATGCTTGTATCTTGGCATAATTTATAGACCCCCCAAAACAACAGGTTGATCTGGATATGGAAATAATCGGAGATATAGAAAATATCACCTTGCGTGGGACACAGTATTGTTAGGTGACTTCAACATGCCTGATGTGGATTGGGATACACTCACCTCTGCTTCTGGCAGCAGCAGGAGGCTATTAAACTCTATGAAGGGAGTTGGTATCAGGCAACTGGTGATGGACCCAACAAGGGATCAGGCAATACTTGACCTATTACTTACCAATGGAGAAAGTGTCACAGAGGTCTCGGTGGGCGAAACATTGGCCTCCAGTGACCACAACATGGTATGGTTCAATCTTAGGAAAGGTTTCACTAAATCTACCACGATGACCAAGGTCCTCAAATTCAGGGACACAAACTTCCAAGACATGGGTTCCTTTGTTCACCAGGTGCTACAAAGCCAAGCAGAAACCGATAGCGTGGAAGAAATGTGGTCGACTTTGAAAGCCACCATACAGGAAGCGACAAACTGCTATGTTAAATTAGTAAGTAAACGGTGAAGGAACAATAAGCCGCAGTGGTTCACTGCGGAGATCTCAGACCTCATCAAGGAGAAGAAAAAAGCATTCATCTCTCACAAACAATCGGGGAAACAAGACACTAGAGCAGACTACCTGACCAGGTCAAAAGCCGTCAAAACAGCAGTCAGAGAGGTTAAATTCCACATGGAGGAGTCTCTGGCAAGGAATATCCAGAAGAGAGAGAAATCCTTCTTCAGGTATATCAGTGACAGAAGTAAAAACTCAGGCGGGATTGTACGTCTTAGGAAACCAGACGGAGACTATGTGGAAAAGGATTCCGAAAAAGCCCAGCTATTAAATGAATACTTCTGCTCAGTCTTCACCCGTGAAGCACTGGGGCTTGGCCCTCAGCTACAGACAAGGGCTGACTCAGTTGACCCGTTTAGTAACTTCGAGTTTACGCCCAGCAGTGTTTACAGTGAACTGTCAAAGCTCAAGATTAACAAGGCAATGGGGCCTGACAACCTACACCCCAGGGTGCTTAGGGAGTTGAGTGATGTCTTGGCGGAGCCACTGTCAGCGCTCTTCAACCTCTCCCTTAGTACAGGCAGCGTCCCGTTGGACTGGAGGACGGCTAACGTCATTCCACTCCACAAGAAAGGCTCAAAGATGGAGACTGCAAACTACAGACCAGTGAGTCTAACATCGATAGTGAGCAAACTAATGGAAACTCTAATCAAACACCAATTGGATAAGATCCTGGATGAGGAGAATCTACGGGATCCCCGTCAACATGGATTTACTAAGGGGAGATCATGCCAATCCAACCTGATCAGCTTCTTTGACTGGGTGAAGGGGAAGCTGGAAGTTGGGGAGTCCCTGGACATCGTGTACCTGGACTTTAGCAAAGCATTCGATATCGTGCCACACCGCAGGTTGCTGAGCAAGATGAGTTCTATAGGATTAGGTGACACATTGACGAAATGGGTTGGAAACTGGCTTGGAGGTAGGCTTCAAAGGGTAGTGGTGAACGGCACCCCCTCCGAAATGACGGAGGTGATCAGTGGAGTGCCACAGGGCTCGGTCTTGGGCCCGATCCTATTCAACATCTTTATAAGAGACTTGGCAGAAGGCCTTCGAGGTAAAATAACATTATTCACCGATGACGCCAAATTAAGTAATGTAGTGGGCAAATGCACAACGGACGAAGATTCAATGCCCGACAACATGATGCACGACCTACTCCTACTAGAGCGCTGGTCTAGGACCTGGCAACTTAGCTTTAATGCCAAAAAATGCAAGATTATGCACCTAGGCAACCATAATCCATGCAAGACTTATACCCTCAATGGTGAGATTCTAGCATGAACGGTAGCAGAACGAGACTTGGGGGTGATCATCAGTGAAGACATGAAGGCTGCCAGTCAGGTGGAGCAGGCCTCATCCAAGGTAAGACAGATCATAGGTTGCATACGCAGGGGTTTCGTCAGCCATAAGCCGGAAGTCATTATGCCTTTGTATAGATCCATGGTGAGGCCCCACCTGGAATACTGTGTGCAATTCTGGAAGCCGCATTATCGCAAGGATGTGCTGAGACTGGAGTCGGTTCAGAGAATGGCCACCCGGATGGTCTTGGGACTTAAGGATCTCCCGTACGAAGAACGATTAGACAAACTACAGCTATACTCGTTCGAGGAGCGCAGAGAGAGGGGGGACATGATCGAGACGTTCAAGTATCTTACGGGCCGCATCGAAGCGGAGGAAGATATCTTCTTTTTCAAGGAACCCACGGCAACAAGAGGGCATCCATGGAAAATCAGGGGCGGGAAACTATGAGGTGACACCAGGAAGTTCTTTTTCACTGAAAGGGTGGTTGATCGCTGGAATAGTCTTCCACTGCAGGTGATTGAGGCCAGCAGCGTGCCTGATTTTAAGGCCAAATGGGATCGGCACATGGGATCTATTCACAAGGCAAAGGTAAAGGAGGGTCATTAGGGTGGGCAGACTGGATGGGCCGTGGCCCTTATCTGCTATCTGTTTCTATGTTTCTATGTGATTAAACTATGGTCTGACCATCGGACAGGCTCAATTATTGGAGAAGTAAAGTCTGAACTCAGATGATTAGCGACAAAGACCAAATCAATAGTGTGTCCTGCGATATGTTCATGCCCACACCTCAGTGAAAAGTATTCAATAGAGCTGACACTCAGGCTTGCAGCAGGTAGCTGGGAGGGCAGAGCCGAGCACGTGGCAAACAGAGAGAGACCGGAGCAGAGAGGAGGAATATCGGGGAGTGCAGGGAGAGATCGGAGCGGAGAGGAGGAGTACCGGAGATGCAGAGAGAGACCGGAGAGGAGAGGAGGAGTACCGGGGAGTGCAGAGAGAGACCGTAGAGGAGAGGAGCAGTACCGGAGAGTGCAGAGAGAGATCGGAGGAGTGCAGAGAGATTGCTAGGACGAGGAGAAGAGAGGAGCAAAGGCAAAGCAGAGCAGAGGAACGGGCAAAGCAGAGCCCAGGGGAATAGGCGAGAGATAGCTCCGCTTACCCCCGACATCACCAGCTGATCCCTCCCATAAAAGGGGAGGAGCCAACAGCGGGGATCTCACTAGAGCCGACACTCGGGCTTGCAGTAGGTAGCTGGGAGGGCTGAGCCGAGCACGTGGCAAACAGAGAGAGACCGGAGCAGAGAGGAGGAATATCGGGGGAGTGCAGGGAGAGATCGGAGCAGAAAGGAGGAGTACTGGGGAGTGCAGAGAGAGACCGGAGAGGAGAGGAGGAGTACCGGGGAGTGCAGAGAGAGACCGGAGAGGAGAGGAGCAGTACCGGAGAGTGCAGAGAGAGATCGGAGGAGTGCAGAGAGATTGCTAGGACGAGGAGAAGAGAGGGGAAAAGGCGAAACAGGCAGAGCAGAGCCCAGGGGAAGAGGCGAGAGATAGCTCTGCCTACCCCCGACTTCACCAGCCGATCCCTCCCATAAAAGGGGAGGAGCCAACGGCGCACAGCCGTTCGGCACATGGCGAAGGCGAGCGGCAAAGGCGCTCGCCTTAGCGAGAGCGCCTTTGTGAAGGAGCCTTGAGAAGGAGCCCAGGCAGCCCACCAGCAAAATCTAACTAAGGTACTTTTCTTCTCTCTCTCTCTACTCTTTCAGCTAGCTGCACGCTGGGCACCACTTTTACACACCGAGGAACCATAGGAACAAGGAATAAGAAAATGGAGGCTGCAGGAACCCAGCAGAGCTACCCAGTGTACTGCACCGAGTGTCATATGTATGACTACCTCCCCTGCGGGAGGCAGGCGTACATATGTGGTCGATGCCAGGAACTGGATAGCCTGAGGAGGGAGGTTGTGAGACTGCAAGTCAGGGTCCAGGAGCTGGAGGGACTCCGCACCATAGAGGAACCGTGCTGGACAACTGAGGATACCACCAGAGAGAGTCAAATCATGGAGCAAGTTAGAGAGCTCGAGAAATTCATTGAAGAGGCCTGCAGGATGGTGGAGGCACAGGACCACCAGCAAATCAGAAGGGAGTCAACAGTTGGAGGACACAATCCACCAGACGCCATGGGAGTAGGCCCTTGCAGAGGATCTGGACAGGCAGAGGAGGTGGAGACCCAACAGAACCCGGAGGAAGGATTAGCTGACCACGCAACTGATACAGACCTGAGACCAGAGAGACAACTGAGGAAGGGGAAATCTGCAATTGTAGTGGGAGACTCAATCCTGAGAGAAGTGGACAGTCACATAGCAGGAGGGAGAGAGGACCAACTAGTGACATGTCTCCCGGGGGCAAGAATGAAGGACGTCATCAACAGAATCGAGAGAATCCTAGAAGGAGCTGAGACGGAGGAGACAGCAGTAATAGTCCACGTTGGAACCAATGACGTCAGCAGGAGGAACTACAACAGGACTACACTAACTGAGCAGTTCAAGATCCTGGGGAGGAAACTGAAGCTGAGGACAAGGAAGATAGCCTTCTCAGAGATCCTGCCAGTACCGAGGGCAGATGCAAGGAGGCAAACCGAGCTGCAAGCAATAAACGGCTGGCTGAGGAGATGGTGCGAAGAGGAGGGTTTCCACTTTGTAAGGATCTGGACAACTTTTTTGGGGAAGAACAAGCTCTACAGGAGGGACGGACTGCACCTGAGCACGGCTGGGACAAGGATGCTGGCACGCAACATCCAGAGCGGCATAGACTTAGCTTTAAACTAAGGAGTAGGGGAAAGCCGATAGTCGACCTGACCTCGACACATCAGACTAAAGTATCAAACAAGGGTACTGAACCAGGGAATTGTAAAAGAGGGCTCGGGACTAAGTGGGAACTTTTGGAAAAAGGTCCCAAGGACGCAATGCAGGGGCCCAAAGCACAAAGGATCCTAGCAAGCAGGACTAAGAGAGAACAACAGGAGCCAGAGGGGCCTCCAAATATGGGGAAACAGGCTGAGGATGTCACAGACACACCGCAGGATGGGGATGAAAGTAACAAGACTCAGGGGCTGGAAACCCATGAGGGGGTCGACAGGAGCGCCAAACCACGAGGAGCACCAGCGAGGAAGGCAAGCAACCGGGACTTAAATTGCCTATATACTAATGCTAGGAGCCTAAGAGCCAAAATGGGAGAGCTGGAAGTCATAGCCAGTAAAAAGGACCTGGACATAATTGGAGTCACAGAAACATGGTGGACTGATGATAACAAATGGGATGTGGCCATACCAAGGTACAAACTCTATAGGAGAGACAGGACACACAAGAAGGGTGGAGGAATAGCGATATATATAAAGGACTCCATTCCTTCAACCAGGATGTTGGAATCACTATGGGTTAAGCTACAAGGGGGAACTGCAGCAAACATCAAATTGGGGCTGTACTATTGCCCACCTGGACAACCGGAAAAAATCGACCAGGACCTGGAGGCTGAATTGAGGGAGGTATGCAAAAGCGGAAGTGTGGTGGTGATGGGGGACTTCAACTACCCCGGGATAGACTGGAGTATTGGACACTCAAACTGCACGAGGGAGACCAAATTCCTGGAGGCTATGAGGGACTGTTTCATGGAACAGCTGGTCACAGAACCAACACGGGGAGATGCCACTCTTGACCTAATCCTCAACGGGCTAGGGGGACCCGCAAAGGAGGTGGTGGTACTAGCGCCACTAGGAAACAGCGATCACAACATGATCCAATGCAAGCTAGAAAGTGGGTCAACAAAGGTGGTAAAAACCACAACGACAGCACTCAATTTCAGAAAAGGGAACTACGATGCCATGAGGAAAATGGTGAGAAAGAAACTCAGCGGCAACTTAGGGAAGATGGAGACCGTAGAAAAAGCCTGGTCCCTACTCAAAGGCACAGTGCACGAGGCACAGAACCTGTACGTCCCCAGGTTCAGGAAAGGGTGCAAAAAGAATCGAACAAAAAACCCAGTGTGGATAACAACTGCAGTGAAAAAGGTAATAAGCGACAGGAATGCGTCATTCAGAAAATGGAAAAAGGACCTGAAACGTACAGGATCCGTTTCTAGGTCCCGATAAATGTCCTGCAAAAAATCCTGCCGCCTGGTCAGATATCTGGAGGTAATTCCCTTAAGTAAGAAGAATTCACAGAAGGCCCAAAGAAATTACCTGTTTAATTTTAAGAATACATCCAGTTTATATATATTTTCACATGGGTCAGTAGTAACCATCACAGGAAAAGGGGGATGGACAAGAGAGGGGAGGGGGTGTGTGAGCAGGATATGTACATGGTAGGGGGTTTCAGCTTGTATTGTCTTAAAGATGAAACTTTATTAACATGATTAAATGAACTCCTCCCAAACCATCAGGAGAGCAAACACAAACACCCCACACCCGGTCACCTCCAACACAGGTAGGAACAAAAGACATAAAATATGTATGTCCCTTTTTAAATGTGTCCCTTCATAGACAGAGACAAAAAACCTATCTATTCAAATGTGTCCTTTCAATCCACTCTTACGTCATGAAAATGACGTCATAAATGCACAGCATGAGCGTGGAGGGAGAGATATTCTAGATATGTTTCTTGAGGAGGGGTTTTAGGGGCGGTAATATGAGTCAAACAGCGCAGGGACAGTCTAAAAATTACATAAGCAACAAGAGTGCAGATAATAATAAAGATTATAACAATAAGAAGGTCTTTTACCCACCCCTGCATCCAACTAAAATACTGGTCCCAAGGATGAGATAAACCAGAGTTACGTTTGAGCTCAGCAGAGAGGTCTGCTAATTTCTGAATGGCCATAGTAACTTTTCCTGTAGGACCTGTATTGTCAGGAATAAAGGTACAACAGGATAAAGTACTAGGGAGAATTTTACAAACACCCCCCTTCTCAGCAAGGATCATATCAAGGGCCATGCGATTTTGAAAAGCCATCTGAGAAGTGGGACCTAACTGATCAGCAATACCTTGCAAGGCATCTCTAGAGTAATTCACAAAGCGTTGCTGATTATAATAAATGTAATTAATCCAATCAACATTTTTATTGATAGTAATAAGGGGAATAAGGGACTCAAACCCAGCCTTAACCTGGTCTCGGGCCTTGAATTCATCTGGGACCCCTCTTGGGACCCCTATAGCATCTATGTATACATGTGGGTCAAAGCTACCAAGGAGATCACGTTTATGTCGAGGCAAAGGGGAGAAGGAATCGTGGGAAGCATGCGAATAGGAAGGGTGTCCTTCAGAAAGGATATTCAAGGGCATAATAACCTTAGCTAAAGCACACTGGCCTATCCACTGGCTGGGTAGTTTAACACGGAGTTGAAGGTCTCCACAGAGCCAGTAAATATCACCTAAAGAAAAAATTTGATGTTGCAACAGTGGCGCATATTTATAATCTAGGACAGAACAATAACCAGGGGGAAAATTGCCTAAAAAACTACCCTGTGTCAGATTAGAAACATGACATGTGTAATTACCCTTATAGATGGTAACAGGTATATCAAGCTTTTTCTGTCCAGGTAGCAAAGGGTATTTGGAATGCCACAGTGCACAAAGGGGATCACTAAAATTAGAGGAGGTATTGGTAAATAACCCAAAAAGGCATGGTTGGATACCAGGAGGGAGGTCCAGAGGTACAGTTCCTAAATGGGGTCTAGCTTGAGCACATATGTAACAATTACTCTTATTATGTTGATCAGCAGTGAATTTCATCCATTCTAACCAAAGGTTCCGTTCTGAAAACCCCACCTCAACAGCCATAGTATCTTCAAAGGTGGGGTTGGCAATAGCCATCATGTCAGTAAGTTTATTTAATTTGGGGGCTAGTGGATTAGTATTTTGGGGGGCCCCACAAAATGATGGGAGAGGATGAGTGGAGGTAGATAGATCCCGTAAGAAAAACTGGCGGGGCAAATAGCTAGACCCACCCTTAAACCACATGCCCATAACGTACATACCTTCATCAGTAGGTCTAGGGTCTTCAATGGTAAGAGAAAGCTTAATAATTTGTTCAGAAACACTTTTCCTATAACAGTTTCCAACCTTACGAAGGGTCATACGGCTAAGCAGAGATTTACCATTTTGGTCCACTCTTTTCAGAGCACTTTCTGGTTTATAAGCCCAGTCAGTGCCAGTGTTCTACCCTACCGCTCCCCAGGATGCACACTTATCCCCCCAACGTGAGTCAGTAACACATATGTAAATGTCTTTAGTTTTAGGAATCTCAGAGGACCAATGGCACAGCCATGTGACGTCAATTGATGAACAGTCCACAATGTCACAATACTCAAAAGTGAAAGTGGCCACATGCACACTGCTGGAATTATACCAAAGAGTAGTATACTGTCTATCTTTCTGGATTCCAATTGAAGGGCAGCCCTTGGGAGGAAGTCCAGCTCGACGTCGTGTTCGCAAAGAGGTGCCTGGGGTGTGGCTTACAGCAGGGGTGTCATTTACAGATAGGTGTGGGCAGAAAGTGTAATGGACCCAAGACACATCATTCCTGTAGACACAGTTAGAAATGATCCATACAGGAAGAAAAACTAGCAGCAACGTTGCCAGTAGGAGAATGATAAAGTTGGTAGAATGCTGCGATGAGGTCATCATGTTGTTCTACTGGGGGAGGTGAAATCTGCGCAGGGAAGACTTGCTTCTGGGGTTTTAAGTTAACCCTCTTCAAGCGACTTGCGTGGATCCAGACAGGAGACTCCTCAGTGAGTACAGCGGTCCTGGTCGCAGCGATCACAGTGGTGGGAGGGCCAAAGGGGAAATCCGTCTGCTTCCTATCCTTGAAAAGCTTCTGGACGATGACTTCGTCACCAGGCTGGAAGGAATGGGTAGGAATCTGTGGAGAGAAAGGAGAAGTGCAAGACACGTTTCTTTCAACATGCCCTAAAGTTTCGATAAGCTTTCGGACGTATTCTTCCTGTATTAAGGGGAGGTCACTACTCTTAACTATTGAGGGTTTGTCTACCCACGGGGCGGGGAAAGGTCGTCCCATGAGAATTTCAAAGGGAGAGTAGCCAGTGGTGCTGTGAGGCTGCATCCTAATTTCAGCTAAAACAATAGGGAGGAATTTTTTCCAATTCACAAACGTGCCAGCTGTGGCTTTCCTGATTTTGTCTTTAATAGTCCTGTTCATGCGTTCGACAATACCGGAACTCTGTGGGTGATATGGGAGATGAAATTTCCACTCAATACGGAGTGCGGTAGCTAAATCTTTGCATACTCTGGCAGTGAAAGCAGGACCATTATCTGAGTTGATATGTGTGGGACATCCCCACCTAGGAATGATTTCGCGAAGTAAAATGTTCACCACTGTCTGAGCAGTTTCATTTGTAGTGGGAAACACTTCAGGCCATCGGGAGAACATGTCAACAATGACAAGGGCGTAATCCTGGCGGGTCCCGGTGGCATGAGGAATATGAGTAAAGTCAATCTGTAAGTGTGTAAAAGGAGAAGTGGGGTAAGTAAGGTGCTGGTGTGGTGCTTTATGGGGTATGTTAGGATTAGCACGGAGACAGGTTAGACATCGAGCTATATATGTCTGTATCAGGGAGCGAAGGTCAAGAATGAAAAAATCACTGGCAAGCACTGCGGTGACCAATGCCATGATATTGGGCAATGAATAAGGGGGAGCTAGCAGCTGGTATACAGGGTTTCCCCTCTTTGCACCAAAGTCCGTCCGAAGGGCGGCTTTGGGCACCGGCCAGACACCAGGCATCAAGTTCAGAGGGGGTAACAAAGGACTGAAGCTGAGAAAAAAGAGAGGAAGGGGGAAAAGCAGGAGGGGAAAGAAGAGGGAGAAGAACAAAGGAGGGAGGGGGGTCCAAAGCAGCTTGTTTAGCAGCGCGGTCGGCCAGAGCATTACCTCTGGCAACTTCAGTCTGGAGACCAGTGTGTGCACGACAATGAAGGATAGCAATTGCAGCAGGCAGGAGTAAGGCAGAGAGAAGGTCCGAAACAAGGGAAGAATGGGAAATGGGCTTACCATCGGCTGCCACAAAACCACGACGTTGCCAGATAACACCGTGGTCGTGTACAACACCAAAGGCATATTTAGAGTCAGTGTAAATGTTAACACGTTCACCAGAGAAAAGGTGACAGGCGCGAGTAAGGGCAATGAGTTCAGCAGCCTGGGCCGAGGGATAGGGGAGGGAAGAGGCCTCATGGATAATGTCAGGGAGTTCAACCACAGCATATCCTGTGTGGAAGGTGTTGTCATTAGGGCGTGAGCAGGAACCATCAACAAAAATGGAGGAAGCATCAGGGAGAGGGGTAGAGGACAAGTCAGGGCGGGGGGAAGTATCATGGTGTATCAGAGAGACACAGGAATGATCAGGAGGAAGGGAATCCTGTTCACCCTTGAGACCCAGAAGCCCATTTAAAAGGAGGGCGGGGCCGTAAGTCGGGGCAGAATATCTGATGGTGAGATTGGGATTAGAAAGGAGGATGACCTCATAACCACTAAGGCGCTGAGCAGACATATGCTGGGTATGAATGTTGCGAAGGAGGGCTTGGACATTGTGAGAAGTGTGAAGGGTAGTGGGGTGACCAAGGGTCAGAGGAGTAGCCATCTCTACCACCATAGCACATGCAGCCAGGGATCTCAAGCAGGCAGGCATGCCTTGAACTTGAACAGGGGTAACTTTAGAAAAAAAGGCAACAGGGCGTAACTTACCGCCATGATCCTGAGCCAGGACGCCCGCCATGGTCTTACAATTGTCACGAGCAAAGAGATGAAACATTTGGTCATAATCAGGAAGACCCAATCCTGGGCTAGAAACCAAAGCACATTTCAAATGTCCAAAAGCGTCCAACATTTCTTTAGTTCATCTGATAAGATCAGTCATTTCAGAACCCAGGGTCTGTCTCAGAATCTGGTCATAGAAGGAACAATCAGGGATCCATTGGCGGCAGTAACCAATCATACCAAGAAAAGTAAGCATGTCCTTCTTGGAAGCTGGGCGGGGCAGACCCAGAACAGCAGCAATGCGAGAGGTGCTGATTTTCCTCTGACCATGAGACAGGACAAAACCCAGGTATTCCACTTCAGATTTACACCATTGCAGTTTCTTTCGTGACACCTTGTGACCACACACAGACAACCATTGTAAAAGGTCTAAACTATCAGCCTGGCAGGTCTCCTGAGTTATGGAACATAAGAGTAGGTCATCCACATATTGGATGAGTACAGAACCATGAGGGGCGGTCCATGACTGCAGGGTGGCCCTAAGGACAATGGAGAACACCACAGGGGAGTCAACATATCCTTGGGGCATTCTGCACCAGGTATATTGCTGTTGCTTAAATGTAAATGCAAAAAGTGGCTGGGTGACCTCATCAACAGGGACTGAAAAAAAAAGCATTCTTCAGATCAATGACAGTAAAGACAGTGGCTGCAGGTGGAATGGAAGAGAGTAGAGAAGGAACATCAGGGACAATAGGTGCAATAGGGATCACCAAAGCATTAACAGCCCTAAGGTCTTGGACAAAGCGGGGGGTGCCATCAGCTTTAACAACAGGATTGATGGGCGTATTGTAGGAAGAGATGGTAGTTTTAATAATACTGGAGGAAAGAAAAGAAGCAATCAGTGGAACCATGACTCTCTCCTTTTCTCGGGAAATTGGGTACTGCTTAATGAAAATGGGAGTGAGTGATTTCAGAGAAGCACGATAGGGGGTGCATGAAATAGAGCCTACATCATTGTCAGTGGAAGCCCAAACCGGGGAGTCTGGGGGAAGGGGCAAAAGCATATCAGAGCAAGTGGAAAGGTAAAGGGAGGATGGAGGGCGAATGGGAATGACGGAGGAAAGGACATGCAAACCTCCTGTATCATCTGTAGTGAGCTGGATGAGAAGAGGGAAAAAAAGATCACGACCCAGAAGGCTGACAGGGCAATGGGGAATAATAAGAAAGGAGTGTTGGAAAAGAGTAAAGCCTGTATCTGGATGGGCTACAGACAGGGGTGTGGTACGATAGGATTTAGTCAAAACCCCATTAATTCCCATGGAAGGTTCAGCATTCATGCGCGGACCCTGATAGTAATCCTCACTGATAGTGCTACAAGTGGCACCCGAATCTACAAGAAAAGGCACTGGACTCCCCTGGACAATAAGAGATATCAAGGGGGAATCCTTGGCAGAGGCAGAGACCAAAGTGAATGCTGGGGTGTAAACCTCTGGGCCCCTTCATTGGGAAGTTGGAGGGTTATGCCAAGTGATGGGAAAACGAGGGGGAGTGGCAGATGGTCTCACAGTGGAGGGAGGGGTAGGCACCATGGATGGGGCAGACTGAACTGGCAAAGCGGGGGGTCTGGGATGTGGGCATTGATTAAGCCAGTGACCATGGTCCCCACAATTGAAACATCCAGTACTTCTGGATGGATTATTACCACCTCGACCGGAGGCAGGGGCCCGCCCCCTGCGAAACCCGCGACCCCCTCTTCCACGAGGAGCGGACAGACGCGGTCTCCAGGTGGGTAGCTGGCCCTGATAATGCAGGATTTCCCGAGGCTTAGAGATCTCAAAGCAATCTGCGGCTTCCTTTTCCATCAATCTATTTTGAAATTCAGCACGAGAACTAGTGGGCCATTCTGAAATCATTTGTTTGACCAGAATTTGCAAGGGAGAACGGAGGTTAGAAAGGAAAGTCTGAATAAGTAGGGAATCCATATTTTCATGGACACTAAGACCTGCCTCTTGGGTCCAAGTTTCATTAAACCTCTTCCAGAAATCCACAACAGTTTCACCAGATTTCTGTTTGCAAGCTACTGCAGTGGGAAGGGAAGATTTAGATTTAAAACACCTATCAAGCTCTGCCTGCAATTCATTCCACATAACTGCATTTCCTGCTTCAGTGTTAAGCTTATAAGCTGTAGCAGTGACAGTAGCAGGCTCTAAAACGCTGACACTAGGAACGTTAGACCAGTCCCAGGGGGAACTGTGTCCGACAATGCCATCTATAATAAGGCGCATATCTTCTTGTGTATAATTTCGACCCTTGCATGCTCGCTTTAGATAGTGAAAAGTGGCACTAGCAGAGACAAAAGGCTTGGGGCAGTGCTTAATAATCTTGTTAATGTCTTCTAATTCAATGGGTTTCTTTAAGAGAGTATCCCCCACTGTGAGAAAGGGCATCTGCTCTTGCATCAGCTCTTGTACTTCCGCAACCCTTTGAGTGCCACTGCGAGTGTGGAGGGGTGAAAAAGAGATTACCGGTCCCCTGACGGTGGGGCTGGTAGTGGATACAGTGGACAAAGGTAGGGCTTGGGGCAAAGTATCACTAACCTGTCCCGATGCAGCTGCACCGGACAGGACGGGGGGTGGAAGAGGAGGAGGGGGTGCAACAAGAGTACTACCGACAAGGAGATCGATATCATCCTTAGATAAGGAAGGATAAAGTTTAAGAAGAGCACTGGGTGATGGAACTTGTAAATGATATGGAGGAGGACTAGCAGCACAGATAAATTTTTCTGCTGCATGTAATTGAGCAGGGGAGAGAATGGACACTTTAGAAGTTTCATCTTTGGCAGTGGCTGACCAATAAGGAGCATATGTAAGCCAGTTAATGCCTCCCCTTTTCATGTATTTTTTGTCCCAGTGCGGGTCCCCTAAATAGTATGGCCATGCTTCATGATCCCCCAAACACAAACCCTTTATCATATCCATATGGAACTTATCATTTGCCCCATCTCGGGGAAACGGACTCGAACTATGAAGTCCTTCAGTCCAACCAGCCATATTATCTATCCAGGGGTTAATAAGATAATATCCAGTGTCACACACACGGGCAACATAAGCCTTACAAGTCTCATTCTTCTTAGGAGGGGGGGGAACCTTACTACCTTTCTGACCCATTACAAAACCAATATAGCAATGTGCAATGCTCGCTTACCTTACCTATAAGCGAGATACAGTGATAATAAACAATATAATCTTATACTCTATAAAATCTTATCTAAGCAAATAGAAGAGAAAAGCACATGCAAAAAGAGGTGCAGACGGCAGAATGAGCAGGCATTTCTATAAATAATCTTGTTCTTTCCGAAAGAACGGCAGCTGCTTATATTCCCGATGCGTGCTTCCCGAAAGCAACGCAATAAGCTTACCAAAAGCTTTTATTTTTTAATATATAAAGGTTTGGAACAGGACGCCAGCACCCAGTGAGTACTAAAGAACTAAATTAAAAATTCAGAAATACTCACAAAGTGCTGGTGATGTCCAGTCCATCCCGGATGACGCCCCCAAATTGAAACGTACAGGATCCGTTTCTAGGTCCCGATAAATGTCCTGCAAAAAATCCTGCCACCTGGTCAGATATCTGGAGGTAATTCCCTTAGGTAAGAAGAATTCACAGAAGGCCCAAAGAAATTACCTGTTTAATTTTAAGAATACATCCAGTTTATATATCTTTTCACATGGGTCAGTAGTAACCATCACAGGAAAAGGGGGATGGACAAGAGAGGGGAGGGGGTGTGTGAGCAGGATATGTACATGGTAGGGGGTTTCAGCTTGTATTGTCTTAAAGACGAAACTTCATTAACATGATTAAATGAACTCCTCCCAAACCATCAGGAGAGCAAACACAAACACCCCACACCCGGTCACCTCCAACACAGGTAGGAACAAAAGACATAAAATATGTATGTCCCTTTTTAAATGTGTCCCTTCATAGACAGAGAAAGAAAACCTATCTATTCAAATGTGTCCTTTCAGGACCCAACAAAGGACAACCAGAAGGAACATAAAAGACACCAAAGAGAATGTCACCGAGTAGTTAGGAAAGCAAAAAGAGAATATGAGGAGAGACTGGCGGGGGAAGCAACAAACTTCAAATCGTTCTTCAGATACGTCAAGGGGAAACAACCAGCCAGGGAAGAAGTGGGACCATTGGATGATGGAGACAAGAAGGGAGTGGTAAAGGAGGAAAAAGAGATAGCTGACAGGTTAGCTCATCGGTCTTCACGAGAGAGGACACATCCAATATTCCAGAACCCGACGAGACCATAAATGGGGATCAGGATGAAAAGTTGGTCCAACTAGAGGTAAGACAAGAGGATGTCCTCCAACAGATAGACAGACTAAAGAGCGACAAATCACCGGGTCTGGACGGCATCCACCCAAGGGTGCTCAAAGAGCTCAGGAACGAAATAGCGGAACCACTTCGCCAAATATGTAACCTATCCTTAAAAACTGGGAAGGTACCGGAGGACTGGAAAATAGCGAAAGTCATGCCCATCTTTAAAAAGGGTTCAAGGGGTGACCCAGGAAACTACAGGCCGGTGAGCTTGACCTCGGTTCCGGGAAAGATGATGGAAGCACTAGTTAAGGACAGCATCTGGGAGCACATAGAAAACAATGGAAAGCTGAAGGAAAGCCAGCACGGCTTCTACAAGGGAAGGTCGTGCCTCACAAACTTACTATACTTCTTTGAGGGAATAAACAGCCAGATGGATAAAGGGGAATCCATAGACATCATTTACCTTGACTTCCAAAACGCCTTCGAAAAGGTACCCCACGAACGGCTGATAAGAAGCTGTGGAACCACGGGGTGCAAGGGGATGTCCACCGATGGATCAAAAACTGGCTGGCAGGCAGGAAACAGAGGGTGGGAGTAAAGAGCCATTACTCAGACTGGCAATGGATCATGAGCGGCGTTCCGCAGGGGTCGGTGCTGGGACCGCTCCTGTTCAATATATTTATTAACGACCTGGAGGCGGGAACAAAATGTGAGGTCATTAAATTTGCGGATGACACCAAACTATACAGCAGGGTCAAAAACATGGAGGACTGCGAAGATCTCCAAAAAGATCTGACAACGCTGGAAGAGTAGGCAAAAAAGTGGCAAATGAGCTTCAACATAGAGAAATGCAAGGTCAAGCATGTAGGAAAAAAGAACCCGATGTTCAGCTACAAAATGGGGGGATCACCGCTAGGGGTGAGCAACCTTGAAAGAGACCTGGGAGTGATGGTAGACACAACATTGAAGGCGTCGGCGCAGTGCGCCACAGCCTCAAGGAGAGCAAACAAAATGTTGGGTATCATTAAGAAGGGTATCACGGCCAGGACGAAGGAAGTCATCCTGCCACTGTATCGTGCAATGGTGCGCCCGCACCTGGAGTACTGTGTCCAGTACTGGTCGCCATACCTCAAGAAGGACATGGCAGTACTTGAGGGAGTCCAGAGAAGAGCGACTAAACTGATAAAGGGTATGGAAAACTTCTCATATGCGGACAGGTTGAAAAAGCTGGGGCTATTCTCCCTGGAAAAGCGGAGACTTAGAGGAGACATGATAGAAACCTTCAAAATCCTGAAGGGCATAGAAAAGGTAGACAGGGACAGATTCTTCACACTGTGGGGAACCACAAGAACAAGGGGGCACTCGGAGAAATTAAAAGGGGGCGGGTTTAAAACAAACGCTAGGATGTTCTTTTTTACCCAGATGATGGTGGACACGTGGAACGCGCTTCCGGAGGCCGTGATAGGCAGAGCACGTTACAGGGCTTCAAAGAAGGTTTGGATAGGTTCCTAGGCAATAAGGGGATCGA
This sequence comes from Geotrypetes seraphini, assembly GCF_902459505.1. Classification (NCBI taxonomy): domain Eukaryota; kingdom Metazoa; phylum Chordata; class Amphibia; order Gymnophiona; family Dermophiidae; genus Geotrypetes; species Geotrypetes seraphini. Next base: position 36,801,092 of record NC_047091.1, on the reverse strand, counting down.
GGGGTACAGATAGGAGTTGAGGTAGTTTATAGGAATAGTCAGGGACCACAGTACAGGTGATAGGCCTGGAGGGCCGCCGCGGAAGCGGACCGCTGGGCGGGATGGACCTCTGGTCTGACCCGGTGGAGGCAAATTCTTGTGTTCTTATGGTTGTCATAGATATTGCTAAGGCTCAAAGAAAGAAAAAAAAAAAAAGAAACACCTTACAGAACTGTTTGTATAACAAAAAGGTTTATTATCCCAGCAACCTCATGGCAGAAGAAACAGCAGAAAGCAGCATGGCACAAACACACCTTTGCAGGGAAGAAGGCACAGAAACAAGAGAATTATGAGTCAGAGATACAGAAATACCACAGGACATTAGATAGCTTATGGGCCAAAGTCATACAGCACATAAGTGAGAAAGCCCCAGGCAGTCAAATAGAAGCTGCCTATCAGAAATATGAAAGCACAGCAGCAAAGTTCTATGATACCTGAATAGGAAGCACACTCATGATAGTATGGCCCAGACTGACAGTCAAAGGGCCACAGACTAGGTACGGCAGGCTGTAGAAGAGGATGCTCTTAAAAAAAGCAGAGCAGACTTCTGGTGACATCACCAACCTGAATGGTGGGTTAGAGCCGGAGCTCTGATCCCAGTAAACAGTTTCTCCCTTCCTGGAGCATGCAAGAGGTGATGGTGAGCTGTGCTAAGGTGCGGATGATTGTGGGAAGGTGCAAGTGAATGAATCATGCCCTCCAAAAAGAAAGGTGACGAGGGGAGACCGCAAGAGAAGGCACTAGAGAAAAGCAATCTACGTCAGCAGTGCGGAGCTTCTAGCGCGTCACTGCGTGAGTCCGGAGAGAGTGGGTTGAACGATGAGTGGGAGAGAGGCACCTCTCCGAGACTGCGATGCATGGACTTTTCTTCAGCTGCAGTGACAAAAGCAGATCTCCAACAGCGGGTGTGTGACATCAAGCAGGAGGTAGCCAGGGTGAAGGGGAAAATTAAAGATGTGGTTAAAGAGATCAAGAGAGAGCTGGCGGACCTCATGGGAAGAGTGGAGACGGAAAGGCGACTAGGGGAGCAGGAGGAGGTGGTTCAAGACCTGAGTGGGGCATTTGAGATGGCCCAAGAGGACTGGCAGACTGCCAAGGATATTGAACAAGGACACTGTAATAGAGGGCTCAGGACTGAGTGGGAATTTTTTGAAAAAGGACCTAAGGACGAATTGCAGGGGTCTAGGGCACGAATGAAATTGGCAAGCAGGACTAACAGAGAACAACGGAATCCAGAGGGACAACCAAAAATGGGGAAACAGGCTGAGGACGAAACAGACACACCACAGGAGGAGGATGACCGAGACGAGGCTTGGGGACTGGCAACTCACGAGGGGGTTGCTAGGAGCGCCAAACCACGAGGAAAACCAGCAAGAAAGGCGAACAGCCGGGACTTACGTTGCCTATACACTAATGCTAGGAGCCTAAGGGCTAAAATGGGAGAACTGGAAGTCTTAGCCAGCAAAAAGGGCCTAGACATAATTGGAGTCACAGAAACGTGGTGGACTGATGACAATAAATGGGATGTGGCTTTACCAGGGTTCAAACTCAACAGGAGAGATAGGTCATACAAAAAGGGTGGAGGAATAGCGCTATATATAAAAGATTCCATACCTTCAACCAGGATGGAAACAACAGTAAGGGCGGATGACTTGGAATCACTATGGATTAAGCTACCAGGAGGAACTGGAGCAGACATAAAATTGGGTCTGTACTATCGCCCACCTGGACAAAGGAAGAAATCGACCAGGATCTGGAGGCTGAACTGAGGCAAGTATGCAAAAGCGGAAGTGTGGTGGTGATGGGGGACTTCAACCACCCGGGAATAGACTGGAGTATCGGGCACTCAAACTGCATGAGGGAGACCAAATTCCTGGAGGTCACGAGGGACTGTTTCATGGAGCAGCTGGTCACGGAACCAACAATGGGAGATGCCACTCTTGACCTAATCTTCAACGGACTAGGGGGACCCGCTAAGGAGGTGGCAGTACTAGCCCCACTAGGAAACAGCGATCACAACACGATCCAGTACAAGCTAGAATTTGGAACATCCAAGGTGAAAAGAACTACAACGACAGCACTCAACTTCCAAAAAGGGAATTATGAGGCCATGAGGAAAATGGTGGGAAAGAAACTCAACAACAACGCAAGGAAGATGGAGTCCATAGAAAAAGCCTGGACCCTACTCAAGGGCATGGTGCACGAAGCACAGAACCTGTGCGTCCCCAAGTTCAGGAAAGGATGCAAAAAAAATAGAACAAAAACCCCAGTGTGGATAACAAATGCAGTGAAAAAGGCGATAAGTGACAAGAAAGCATCGTTCAAAAAATGGAAAAAGGACCAAACAGATGACAACCAAAAGGAGCATAAAAAACACCAAAAGGAGTGTCACCGAGTGGTTAGGAAAGCAAAAAGAGAATATGAAGAGAGACTGGCGGGGGAAGTGACAAACTTCAAATCATTCTTCAGGTACGTTAAGGGGAAGCAACCAGCAAAGGAGGAAGTGGGACCCTTGGATGATGGAGACAGAAAGGGAGTGGTAAAAGAGGAAAAGGAGATAGCTGACAGGTTAAATGAATTCTTCACGTCAGTTTTCACGAGGGAGGACACAACCAACATTCCGGAACCCGAGGAGATCGTAAAAGGAGATCAGGATGAAAATCTGGTCCAACTAGAGGTGAGCAAGGTGGATGTCCTCAGGCAGATAGACAGGCTAAAGAGCGACAAATCGCCAGGTCCGGACGGCATTCACCCAAGGGTACTCAAGGAACTAAGGAACGAAATAGCTGAGGCACTTCGACAAATATGCAATCTATCCTTAAAAACTGGAGAGATTCTGGAGGACTGGAAAATAGCAAATGTCATGCCCATCTTCAAGAAAGACTCAAGGGGAGACCCAGGAAACTACAGGCCGGTGAGCTTGACCTCAGTCCCGGGAAAGATGATGGAAGCTCTGATTAAAGACAGCATCTGGGAACACATCGAAAACAATGAGCAGCTAAAGTCGAGCCAGCATGGATTTTGCAAGGGCAGGTCATGCCTCACGAACTTATTATACTTCTTTGAGGGGGTAAACAGCCAGGTGGATAGAGGGGAATCCATAGACATCATTTACCTTGACTTCCAAAAAGCCTTCGACAAGGTGCCACACGAAAGACTGCTAAGGAAGCTATGGAACTACGGGGTGCAAGGGGAGGTCCACCGATGGATCAAAAACTGGCTGGCAGGCAGGAAACAGACTCAGACTGGCAATGGGTCACGAGCGGAGATCCACAGGGGTCGGTGCTGGGACCGCTCCTGTTCAATATATTCATTAACGACCTGGAGGCGGGAACAAAATGTGAGGTCATTAAATTTGCGGATGACACCAAACTATACAGCAGGGTCAAAAACATGGAGGACTGCGAAGATCTCCAAAAAGATCTGACAACGCTGGAAGAGTGGGCAAAAAAGTGGCAAATGAGCTTCAACATAGGGAAATGCAAGGTCATGCATGTAGGGAATAAGAACCCGATGTTCACTTACAAAATGGGGAGATCACCGCTAGGGGTGAGCAACCTTGAAAGAGACCTGGGAGTGATGGTAGACACAACATTGAAGGCGTCGGCGCAGTGCGCCACAGCCTCAAGGAGAGCAAACAAAATGTTGGGTATCATTAAGAAGGGTATCACGGCCAGGACGAAGGAAGTCATCCTGCCACTGTATCGTGCAATGGTGCACCCGCACCTGGAGTACTGTGTCCAGTACTGGTCGCCGTACCTCAAGAAGGACATGGCGGTACTTGAGAGAGTCCAGAGAAGAGCAACTAGGTTAATAAAGGGTATGGAGGACCTCTCATATACTGACAGACTGAAAAAACTGGGGCTTTTCTCCCTGGAAAAGCGGAGACTTAGAGGAGACATGATAGAAACCTTCAAGATCATGAAGGGCATAGAAAAAGTAGACAGGGACAGATTTTTCAAATTATGGGGAACCACAAGTACAAGGGGGCACTCAGAGAAATTGAAAGGGGAAAGGTTTAGAACAAACGCCAGAAAGTTCTTTTTCACTCAGAGGGTGGTGGATACATGGAACGCGCTACCGGAGGATGTGATAAGCAGGAGCACGCTACAGGGCTTCAAAGAAGGTTTGGATAGGTACCTGGAGGACAAAGGGATTGAGGAGTACAGAAAGGAATAGAGGTAGGTTATAGGAATAGGATTATAAGTTATAAAATTAGTCAGGGACCACTGTTCAGGCAATAAGCCTGATGGGCCGCCGCGGGAGCGGACCGCTGGGCAAGATGGACCTCTGATCTGCCTCAGCGGAGGCAACTTCTTATGTTCTTATGTACAATCGAGTGGAGGATCTGGAAAACAGGTCCCACCGGAATAATGTCCATATCCGCGGGGTGCCTGAATCGGCGAATTATTCAGATGCGGTGAAGGTGGTGTAGGAGATCTACAGTTCTATCTTTTCCTCGGCTGAGGACGGAGGCGTTGCCACCTCTGTGCTGAAGGTGGACAGGACTCATCACACTTTGGGGCTTAAGTAAGATGAGTACCCCAGGGATATTGGGGCTTAAGTGAGATGAGTACCCCAGGGACATTATTGCATGTCTCCATAATTATGCAGATAAGGACTGGATGGTGCGCCAAGGATTTGGGCTCCTTTTAGTGCTTGAGGTTGAGGTGTTTCAGGACCTCTCTACCATTTCTTTGCAGCACAGAAGAAAGTTTCGACCAATAGTGATAGTTCGGAAGCAGAAAAGCCTTAGATATCAGTGGCCACAGTAGCAGAGGTGGGAAAATTCCTGCAGAAGGAGGGGCTCATCAGTGCGGAGGAATTTACTCAGGGGTCGCAGAAGACAGAGAAATTTTGCTGGACAGAGACTGTGCCCCAGTCTCAGAGACAGGGATCTGGGAGCCGGAATATGGTAGAGCCTACTGGGAGCAGAGGAGCTGGACTAACTACCTGATGAGATGGTGTGTGAGCAGTGGCGGATTCCTGACTGGCTGATTTAGGCCATCCTGGGACTTAATATTACTGGGGACATATTGCTATGCATGTTGGAGAGTGTATGGAATTGCATGAGAGGGGACACTGATACGGGGGGAGAGTGATTGGGGGCTGCTGCATGGTGGGGGGAAGGGAAGGGAGGGGGAAGGATGTAGGGACAATGGGATTTGGTGGAGTCGTATGAAGTCATGGAGGGGTTAAGGAGAAGGAGGGTGAAGATTGGGAGGGGACGGGGGTGGGGGTAGGAGGGGGTGGGGGATGGTGAACAGCAGGAATTTGTTGGGGTTTTTTTGGATAAGGGGGATTTGAGGAGGCAGGTGCAGATTGGCTGGTAATAGTTATGGGGATGACAAGTTGAAGGTGGGTAGTTTCAATGTTAAGGGTCTTAATATGCCTCTTAAATGACAACTGCTATTGAAGGAGTTACAGAGGCTTCGTATTGATGTTACTTTTGTTCAAGAGACATATTTTGTGAAAGTGGGTGAGAAACTGATACAATATAGGGGGTATCCCTATAGAGTGTGGGCTTCCAACAAGAAGGAATGGAATAAAGTGGGGGTAGGTATTCTGTTTGCTAAACATTTAAAGATAGCTCCCGAGCAGGAATGGAAGGATGAGAGGGGGAACGATGGGTCATTTGTGTGGGACAGATTAATGGAGAGGTTATCTTGGTTAATTTATATGTCCCTAATTCTAGGCAGGGACAGTATCTGGATGAGGTTTTGGCCAAAATACTGCAGGTGAAGAAAGGTTCTGTGTTGGTGAAGGGGGATTTGAATTTGGTTTCTGATCCTTGACGGGACTCCAAAGGTTCTGGGGACGACAGATTGAAGGTGGATAGGCAGTGGCTGTGACATTTTGTGGAAGTCCTCAATATTTTGGATGGGTGGAAGTTACAGCATTGGCAGGGAAAAGATTATACCTATTATTCATGGGGTGTATGCTTGGATTGATATGCTATATTTGGATAAGGGATGGGAGAAAGGCTACTGGCTGCACATATTGAGGATATTGGGTGGTTGGACCACCCTCCCATTTGGATGGATCCGCAGTGGGGGGCCCCGCGGGTGGGGGGATCGTTATTGGAGATTGAATGATAGTTTGCTCAGAGACCCTTTGGTGCGCAAGGTTGAGCAAATTATCCTAGATTTCTTAGAGCATAACAATGTGAATTAGTACTCTCCGAGGACAATTTGGGAGAGTTTGAAGGCTGTACTTCGAGGGGAACTTATGTAATTGGCCACCCATAAGAAAAGGACTAAATTGCAGAAGGAGCACCATTTGAGGGAGACCCTACGAAAGTTAGTGGAGCAACATAAACAAGGGCACGGGGGAGACGGTATTCAGTTTCAGATCCAGGAGGTTCGGGCGGAATTGAGGAGATTAAATTTAACTTGGAGAGATTGCGCCTTCGGTACTTTGAGTTTGGGAATCGGGCAGGGAAATTGTTAGTGCACTGCCTTAAACTTAAACGCAATCTAATATTAAGGGGATACAGGATCAAATGGGGAAGATGTTGACGGCTGAGGCAGCTATTCAGCAGAGGTTTAGAGAATTATATCAATAACTTTATACACCTGAGGCTCAGGGGTCTGAGGAAGATATTCAGCATTATCTTAAATATTTGGGCTTGGCAACCTTAATGGAGTCTGAGGCTCAGGGCTTGGATACTAATATCATGATAGAGGAGGTCCAAGGGGTGATATGTCAGCTTAAACCAGGGAAGTCTCTGGGGTTGGATGGGTTTACGGGCTTATTCTACAAGAAGCTATCACTGTTGGTGGCTCCACTCTTGGTACGGGAGTATAATGACCTTAGGGAGGAAACACAATTGCCTTTTTTCATGCGGTTGGCAGGAATAACGATTTTACCTAAACCAGGGAAGAACAGTACTCAGTGTGGGAGCTATTGGCCAATCTCTCTTTTGGGGATTGATACTAAAATTTTGGCCCGGGTGTTGGCAAATAGACTATCTGCTCATATGTTGGGGCTCATTCATCTCGATCAGGTGGGGTTTATAGGGGGGAGGCAGGCGGATGATGCCAAAAAGGCTTTAGACTGCGTGGACTGGAAGTTTATGGCGGCAGTCCTGGGTCAGATGGGGTTGGGGCCCCGGTATATAGCTTGGATCTTGCCTTTATACAATACGCTGATGGCCTGTGTTAAAATAAATGGGGTTTATTTTTCTCCTTTTGAACTTTGGAGAGGGATGAGGCAGGGCTGCCCTAAGTCACCTCTGTTGTTTGCTTTGGTAATAGAACCTCTAGTGCAAAAGATTAGATTGACAGATAGGATTAGAGGTTTACATGTCCAGGGCTGTGAGCACAAGTTATCCCTCTTTGCTGATGATATCTTAGCTAATGTGGAAGGGTCGGTGAGTTCGCTTCAGACCTTTCAACATCTTGTGTCTGAATATGGGGCATTGCCTGGGTTCAAGGCTGATTTAACTAAAATGGAGCTCCTGAATGTTTCGGTTCCAGACTCCGAAATCCTGGGGCTCAAACGGGCGGTTCCTTTCTGATGGATTAACTTATAAGATCATGAAGGGTATAGAGAAAATAGAGAGGGACAGATTCTTCAGACTAGCGGGGGCAACAAAAACAAGAGGGAATTCAGAAAAATTGAAAGGAGACAGATTCAGAACAAATGCTAGGAAGTTCTTCACTCAGAGGGTGGTGGACACCTGGAATGCGCTTCCAGAAGAGGTGATAGGGCAGGGTACGATTTTTGGTTTCAAAATGGGATTAGATGATTTTCTGAAGGAAAAAGGGATTGAAGGGTATAGTTAGAGAATTACTATACAGGATATTAAATGATTAGGGAATAACATGCTTTAAGTAAAAGATCACTTACAGGTCATGGACCTGGGGGGGCCGCCACGGGAACAGACTGCTGGGCATGATGGACCCATGGTCTGACCTGGCAGAGGCGATGCTTATGTTCTTATGTACATATTATAAACAAACAGAAAGACAGTCTAAAGTTCCTCTTATAATTCTTTACACCCAGTAAAAGCAAATGGAAAGTTTGTAAGTCAGAGGGTGAGGGGTAAGAAAAAGAAAGAAAGAAAAAAGGGAGGGGGGAAGGGCAGGAGGGAAGGGAGAGTCCAAAGGCAAATGAAAAGAAAAAATGGGAATCCCCCAGAGGCCAAATAGTGTGAGAGAAAGAGAGAAAAAAGAGTGGAAAGATAATAGACAGTACACTAATATATTTGGAAGTAAGTTAGATAGAATCCAAATAATCTTTAAAGAGGGCCCATTTTGTGTGGACTTTAGTGGTTAGAGATCAACATTTCACGTTTATGCTATAATAGCACTGATTGATACTAGAAATGAACATTGAATAAGTCAAATGATTTCCAGTTAGACAATATCAGTCTCAATGCAATGATGAAAATCATGTCAAATAATGCATGTTGAGATGTGGGAATAACAATTGAGGTGGCCTCTGACTTCAACACTAAAACATTATAAGTTAATTCAGACTGAATTTTGAAAATTAACTGAAAAATGGACTAGACATCTGACCCAAAACTCTTCAAACAGGGACATTCAGTAATCATGTGTAATAAGGTACCTGGAAGTGATTTACAATTCCAGCATAAATTAGAGGAAAGAAGGCCTGCTACATGCAATTTTGGGGGCATCTAGGTCATTTTATGATGCAGAAAAAACATAGCTTGTAAGGAGTTATCAAAGGGAATGGCTTGGAGGGATTTTGTCCACATGGCTGACCATTCTTTTGTCTATCTAATAGAACATTCATTTGTCTATCTAATATTTGGCAACCCAAGTCCGACTCCCATGACCTTTGTATAGAAGAATTAGAGTCAAACCTGGATAGGATGAATAGCTTATAAATATGTGAGGCTAGATGACCAGCAGTCAGGAGTTTGGGAAACAATGAAATCAGGGTAGGGATTCTAGCAACATTAGTATGTAAGACATTAGATTTGTTAATAACACTAGTAATTTGAAGCCACTGATAGAATGCAGAAGCTGGAAGAGTAAATTTATCCTGTAACTCTGCAAAAGTCAAAAGTTGTATTGATGGTGTACAGATGTCAGCTAGATACCAGATCCCTAGTTTAGCCCATTGAGACAAAAAAATAACCTGTTTATTAATCAAAAAACGGGGGTTATACCAGAGAGAGATATAAGTAGACTTATTAATATGAATGTCCAATAGTTCATCAAGTTCTAGAAGGCATGCGACTGATTGGGAGATAATAGAATTAGATTTCTGTAGCAAGGTATCAGAGGTTAACAAATGAATTAGCGATTGTGCAGCTGCATAGAGCAGTGGTTCTCAACCCTGTCCTGGAGGACCACCAGCCAGTCAGGTTTTTGGGATAGCCCTAATGAAAATGCATGAGACAGATTTGCATATAATGGAGGTGACAGGCATGCAAATCTGCTCCATGCATATTCATTAGGGCTATCCTGAAAACCTGACTGGCTGGTGGTCCTCCAGGATAGGGTTGGAAACCACTGGCGTAGAATGTTCTAAATTTAGCCAGAGTGGATGATAATCAGAGGAGGAAGAGAACCATCTACCAACCTGTTGTAATATGAAAGTTTTGTGATAGGTTAGGAAGTCAGAAAGTAACACTCCTGCTTTGTTTTTGGGGGCTTTAAGTTTCTTGAGGGCAATTCTAGGAGGTTTATGTTGCCATATAAAGGCAGAAATATGTTTATCAATCGCTTTGTAAACATGATTGGGAAATAATTGGGGAAGCATACCGAGTATAAAATTAATTTTAGGGGCCACAGCCATTTTAATAGTTTTTATCCTACCCCACCAGGAAAGATGAAGGGGGTACCAGGACTGCAATAATGTTTTAACGCTGGTAAAGAGGCTATCACTATTATGATTGACTGAAGTAGATAAGGTGTAAAGATCTATACCCAAATATCTAATATGGGATGAACACCAAAGTAGATTAAATGGTTGTATTAGCTCAGGCTGAGAATAGTTATTTAAGGGCAACACTTCAGTTTTTTGTTGGTTAATTTTGTAACCAGAGAATGAAGAAAATGAGTGAATCAGATTAAAGAGAGCTAGGAGAGTGCAGTCTGGTTTGGTGAGATAAAGTAGTACATCATCCGCATATGCTGACAACTTGTATTCTACTTTGTTGTGGGTGATACCTGCAATTTTCTCGTTCAAATTAATGGCCAATAGAAGAGGCTCAAGAGCAAAGTTAAAAAGATAAGGCGATAGGGGACAACCTTGTCGGGTATTTCGGTGCAAGGCAAAGAAGGGCGATAAAATGTATTAGTAATAATAGAGGCTTTAGGATAAGAATAAATAATTTTAACATAATCAATAAAAGCAGGAGGAAAGCCGAACCATTGCATGGTACAGAATAAATGGGTGAAATTCAAGTGAAAAAATAGAGAACTAAATTAACCAAAACTAAATAGATCCACAAAAAAGGTTAATCAAAAAAGCCAAAAACTAAAGAGTCATAATATTAATTGACCAATATATTAAAGTTTTCATGAAGGAAAATGATCTCAGATATGCCACTCCTGCGGATTATATTGTTATAGCCCACATATGGATTGGTGGCGTGGTTTTCTTTCATTGATCTATAAAACCTTCATGATAAACAATGACTAATTTTGTCTAACTTATAAATATCTAACCATTACTCTTGTTATATAAATATCTGTATTATACAATGATTTTATATTTTAGATAATTATTTTTTATATAGAATTTCTTATTTCTTTGTGCAAATTATGCAAAAAATATTTGAGGAAAGTGCAAACTAGCATAAATCTATTTGTGCAAATAAGCAATTTTTATAACTGTGCAAACTCGCAAAAAATTTTTAAATAGCAGCTGATTTGTAATCACTGGAGATATATGAACCAGCAAAAAAACTCTTGTGCAAATAAGCAACGATGAGGTAGTACAAGTATATAGAGCACAGAAAATAGCAGCAAAGTAGTGCAAACACTTTGTGCAAATGGGCAATTTTTATAACTGTGCAAACTTGCAAAACGTTAGAGCTCAGCTGATATGTAATCCCTGGAAATATACGAGAAAATCTCTTATGCAAATAAGCAACTGAGATTAAGCGAGTACAGGAAGCACAGAAAAAAGCAACAAAATAGTGCAAACACGCAATTTAAAGCGATTTAAAGCAGAGACATATCAAAAATAGCACTTATCTTGTATAATGGTGTTACAAGATAGAAAGCTTAATTCCCGAAGTTGGTATCCAACGGGAGCCCGTTTCGCCGTAACATACGGCTTCGTCAGGGTTTAGACCAATATTCGGGCTGGGAAAAAGCATAAAAAACAGGTATTAATATTAAAAATGTATAGATAAGCCGTATAATAATTTACAAATAACGTACTTACTTTAGGTGTTTGTCTCTTAGGTTGTTATCACACAATCCTACATTAAAAAATGGCGCTTATAAGCACAGAACGCCAGTGCATGCGCAATCGACCACAAGCCTTTCAGGCATTCTGATTAGATATCGGAAATACTACCAAGTGAAAACAGCATACGGTTTAAATAAATACTGACCAATCTGTTACTGTATTTAGACCAAAAGGATGGATACTATTAAGTCTGTGAATCCATCTCAGTTCACGTTGTTTCAATCTGTTTACTCGATCACCTCCTCGCCTTAAACTGGGTTCATGATCAATAGCTAAACAGCGTAGATCATTAAAAGTGTGTTTAAATGTAGTGCAGTGTTCAACAATAGCCTCTGCGCTTCTATTGCGTTTAAGGTTTGATTTGTGTTCACAGATCCTGGTTCTTAGGTCCCTAGTGGTCATACCTATATATAGCAGATTGCATGGACAAATAATCACATAAATTATAAATTGACTCTTACAATTCGTGAAATATCTCAACTTGTATTGTTTGTTATCTTGTGGATTAGTAAAAATTTTTGTTTGTAAGGTAATGCTACATATAGAGCAGGATTGACACTTAAAGTGACCAATGATGTTCTGTGATGATGGTACAGTGGATCGAATATTGGAAGGACAAAGAATTTCTTTGAGATTGGAGTTCCTGGAAAATGCAATTCTAAGGTTCTTATCCTCAAAGATGGGATGAATTTTCATAATTTCCCAATTATTTCTCATTATTTCAGATATATTATGACTATTGGAAAAATATCGAAGTACACAAGTCTCTACATCATCTTCTAAAATATTTTTCCTTTCAGGATCTAGAAGATGTTCTCTGTTAACAAATTTCGTACGACGTCTTGCATTTTCTGTAATATTCTTTGGATACCCTCTGGAAATAAATTTTTCTTGTAAAGTTTTTGATTGTCTATTGTATTCTTTTATATCAGTACAATTCCTCCTGATTCGTAGCATTTGTGAAAAAGGTAGGCTTTCCTTTAATTTTTTTTGGGTGACAACTATTGAATTTTAAAAAAGTATTCTTGTCAGTAGCTTTGGTGAAAACTTTCGTTACAAAAGAATCCTTCGTTTGTACAATATCAACATCCAAAAAGTGAATGGTTTCTTTAGAATAAGTCAAAGTAAATTGAATGTTTTCATCACAGGAGCCTAACCAGATGTAAAAAGCCTGGAGTTCTTTTTCATTTCCCAGCCATAGTAAAAATATATCGTCGATGTATCTATGCCACGAATATATTTTATCAATGAAAGGGGAATTCCTGATCCATGTTTTCTCAAAATCCATCATGTAGAGGTTGGCAATAGAGGGGGCGAAAGTGGCCCCCATGGCTACACCGGATAGTTGTAAATACATATCATTGTTAAACAAGAAAAAATTTTCTTTCAAAGCAAGTATGGTTAATTGAAGCAGAAAGTCCGGAGGTATCAAGAACGGTCGCTGAGTAGAGAGAAGTGCTTCTTTAACAATTTGAATAGCAGAGTCTTGGGGAATAACAGTGTAGAGTGATGTAACATCTAGAGTTACCATAACAAAAGGAAGACGGGAGTTGTCTAATAAGCCTGCTGGGGGAAATGAGTTTTCTAATAGAGTTTTGAAATCTATGTGAAAGAATGGTAGCATATATTTTATAATCCACATTCAATAGCGATATGGGTCTATAGTTTGAAATTTGTTATGAGTCCTTGTTTGGTTTAGGGATGACTAATGGCATCTAGAAAGTGACTGTTAGACAAGTAAGCACTGTTAGAGAAGTAAGCACTGGAGATAATTGATCTTTAAAGACTTTATAGAGTTCTACTGTAAGTCCATCAGATCCAGGCGATTTCCCGGAGGAAAGGAGTTTTATAGCTGATAGTCTCAGTTACTTCAAATGGACTTTGTAATGCCTCATTGTCAGAATCATTAAGTTTAGGGGGAGTGCAGGGAATCAAAAAAATCACTCGCACTTGTTAAGTGATCTGAAACATCTGAGGAATAAAGCTCAGAGTAAAATGAGTGGAAGGCCCTGGAGATATCAGCATGTGAAGATAGGAGTTGATCAGCGGGATTTCTAATACATAGAATTTGTACTTTAGTCCTTTTTCATTTCAAATAATTAGCAAGCATTTTGCTGCTCTTATTCATTTCTACATAATATTTGGTAGAAATGACAAAGATATCTTGTTGAGCAGTAATACTAGCTAATTGGTTATAGGAATATTTCAATTTATAAATTTCAGATAGATTTTTATTATTAGAGTTAAAAAATTCCTGTTCAATATTTTTTGATTTGGAGTTCAAGGTTTTGTTGTTCCAGTCTATGCTGTTTTGTAAGATATGCTTGAATCGATATTAGTTCACCTCTAAGCAAAACTTTCAAAGCCTCCCAAATGGTTAATGTATCCAGGGAATTAGAATTGTTAAATTGGAAGAACTCGTTAATAAATTTAGTAAGTCTCTCTCTAGTAGAATCATCTTTTAATAGAGTATTGTTGATACGCCATAAAGGAGATCTAGGCATGTCAAGAGAAGACCAGCTCAGCTTAACAAATACAGGAGCATGGTCTGAAACAAAAATAGCATTAATATCAGATGTCTCTAAATTGGGTATGAGTGAGGAAGAGATGAGAAACTAGTCAATTCTCGAATAGCTATTGTATGGGGAGGAAAAGTAGGTGTAGTCTCGGGCATCAGGGTGTTGTAACCTCCAGGGTTCTGTCAAGTTATAATGTTTAATCAACAAATGTAAAGTACAATTAGCCATCCAAAATATTGAGGACATCCACAAAATGTCACAGCCACTGCCTATCCACCTTCAATCTATCGTCCCCAGAACCTGTGGAGTCCCGTCAAGGATCAGCAACCAAATTAAAATTACCCTTCATCAACACAGAACCTTTCTTCACCTGCAGTATTTTGGCCAAAACCTCATCCAGATACTGTCCCTGCCTAGAATTAGGGGCATATAAATTAACCAAGGTAACCTCTCCATTAATCTGTCCCACCCAAATGACCCACCGTTCCCCCTCTCATCCTTCCATTCCTGCTCGGGAGCTATCTTTAAATGTTTAGCAAACAGAATACCCACCCCCACTTTTTTCCATTCTTTCTTGTTGGAAGCCCACACCCTATATTGTATCAGTTTCTCCCCCACTTTCACAAAATGTGTCTCTTGAACAAAAGTAACATCAATACGAAGCCTCTGTAACTCCTTCAATAGCAGTTGTCATTTAAGAGGCATATTAAGATCCTTAACATTGAAACTACCCACCTTCAACTTTTCATCACCATAACTATTACCAGCCAACCTGCACCTGCCTCCTCAAATCCCCCTTATCCAAAAAACCCCAACAAATTCCTGCTGTTCACCATCCCCCACCCCCTCCTGCCCCCACCCCCGTTCCCTCCCAACCTTCACCCTCCTTCTCCTTAACCCCTCCATGACTTCATACGACCCCACCAAATCCCATTGTCCCTACATCCTTCCCCCTCCCTTCCCTTCCCGCCACCATGCAGCAGCCCCCACTCACTCTCCCCCCCCATATCAGTGTCCCCTCTCATGCAACTCCATACACTCTCCAACATGCATAGCAATATGTCCCCAGTAATATTAAGTCCCAGGATGGCCTAAATCAGCCAGTCAGCAATCTGCCACTGCTCACACACCATCTCATCAGGTAGGTGGTCCAGCTCCTCTGCTCCCAGTAGGCTCTACCATATTCCGGCTCCCAGATCCCTGTCTCTGAGACTGGGGCACAATCTCTGTCCAGCAAAAGTTCTCTGTCTTCTGCGACCCCTGAGTAAGTTCCTCCGCACTGATGAGCCCCTCCTTCTGCAGGAAGTTTCCCACCTCTGCTACTGTGGCCACTGATATCTAAGGCTTTTCTGCTTCCGAACTATCACTATTGGTCGAAACTTTCTTCTGTGCTGCAAAGTAATGGTAGAGAGGTCCTGAAACACCTCAACCTCAACCACTAAAAGGAGCCCAAATCCTTGGCTTTGCGCACCAACCAGTCCTTATCTGCATAATTATGGAGACATGCAATAATGTCCCTGGGGTACTCATCTCACTTAAGCCCCAATGTCCCTGGGGTACTCATCTCACTTAAGCCCCAAAGTGCGATGAGTCCTGTCCACTTTCAGCACAGAGGTGGCAATGCCTCATTCCTCAGCCGAGGAAAAGATAGAACTGTAGATCTCCTACATCACCTTCACCGCATCTGAATAATTTGCCGATTCAGGCACCCCGCGGATACGGACATTATTCCGGTGGGACCTGTTTTCCAGATCCTCCACTCAATTGTAGCAGTCTGCTAGTCCTTTTGGGCCATCTCAAATGCCCCACTCAGGTCTTGAACCACCTCCTCCTGCTCCCCTAGTCGCCTTTCCGTCTCCACTCTTCCCATGAGGTCCGCCAGCTCTCTCTTGATCTCTTTAACCACATCTTTAATTTTCCCCTTCACCCCGGCTACCTCCTGCTTGATGTCACACACCCACTGTTGGAGGTCTGCTTTTGTCACTGCAGCTGAAGAAGAGTCCATGCACCGCAGTCTTGGAGAGGTGCCTCTCTCCCACTCATCATTCGACCCACTCTCCCCGGACTCACGCAGTGACGCACTAGAGGCTCCGCACTGCTGACGTAGATTGCTTTTCTCTAGTGCCTTCTCTTGCGGTCTCCCCTCGTCACCTTTCTTTTTGGAGGGCATGATTCATTCGCCTGCACCTTCCCACAATCATCCGCACCTTAGCACAGCTCACCACCACCTCTTGCATGCTCCAGGAAGGGAGAAACTGTTCACTGGGATCAGAGCTCCGGCTCTAACCCACCATTCAGGTTTGTGATGTCACCAGAAGTCTGCTCTGCTTTTTTAAGAGCATCCTCTTTTACGGCCTGCCGTAACTAGTCTGTGGCCCTTTAACTGTCAGACTGGGCCATACTATCATGAGTGTGCTTCCTATTCAGGTATCATAGAACTCTGCTGCTGTGCTTTCATATTTCTGATCGGCAGCTTCTATTTGACTGCCTGGGGCTTTCTCACTTATGTTCTATGTGACTTTGGCCCATAAGCTATCTAATGACCTGTGGTATTTCTGTATCTCTGACTCATAATTCTCTTGAGCACTTTCAGTTAAGGTATGTACTCTTGTTTCTGTGCCTTCTTCCCTGCAAAGGTGTGTTTGTGCCATGCTGCTTTCTTCTGCCATGAGGTTGCTGGGATAATAAACCTTTTTGTTATACAAACAGTTCTGTAAGGTGTTTCTTTTTTTTTTTTTTTCTTTCTTTGAGCCTTAGCAATATCTATGACAACCAAATTGGATACTTTTCAATGAGGTGTGGGCATGAACATATCGCAGGACACACTATTGATTTGGTCTTTGTCGCTAATCATCTGAGTTCAGACTTTACTTCTCCAATAATTGAGCCTGTCCGATAGTCAGACCATAGTTTAATCACTTTCAGTTATGTACAAAAATGCACTACTAATGATTATCAGGGAGAGAAAAACACCTATAGTTATCATGACTACAGTAAGCTAGACGAATTTAAATTGAACGCAACAATTGACATATCCATAGAAGATTTTAAAAAAACTATCAAGTGACGAGCAAATAAGTCAGTGGGAGAGTCTTTGCGAGACACTTCGCAACAAATTAGCCCCAATAGTAACAAAACCAATTTCAGTTAAAAAACAAAAAAAAACCTTGGTATACGTCAGAATTATCATTTATCAAAAAAATGCATGTTGGAGAGTGTATGGGGTTGCATGAGATGGGACACTGATACGGGGGGGGAGGGGGAGAGTGAGTGGGGGCTGCTGCATGGTGGGGGGAAGGATGTAGGGACAATGGGATTTGGTGGGGTCATATGAAGTCATGGAGGGGTTAAGGAGAAGGAGGGTAAAGGTTGGGAGGGGACGGGGTGGGGGTAGGAGGGGGTGGGGGATGGTGAACAGCAGGAATTTGTTGGGGGTTTTTTGGATAAGGGAGATTTGAGGAGGCAGGTGCAGATTGGCTGTTAATAGTTATGGGGATGACAAGTTGAAGGTGGGTAGTTTCAATGTTAAGGGTCTTAATATGCCTCTTAAATGACAACTGCTATTGAAGGAGTTACAGAGGCTTCCGACCGAAATGCAAGGGACCTAGGGAGAGGAAGAAACGATATGGATTGCTCTGAAAGGAGAAGATGGAACTTCTATCTACGTGGGTGTAGTCTACAGACCTCCGACTCAATCGCCGCAAATTGATAAGGATCTGATTGTGGATATCCAAAAGTTTGGAAGGAAAGAGGAGGTTCTGCTGTTGGGAGATTTCAACCTGCCGGATGCGGACTGGAATGTTCCGTCTGCGGAATCGGAAAGAAGTAGGGAGATTGTGGATGCCTTTCAAGAGGCTCTGCTCAGACAAATGGTGACGGAACCCACAAGGGAAAAAGCGATATTGGATCTGGTCCTCACAAATGGAGAGAGTATCTCTAATGTTCGAGTGGGTGCTCACCTGGGTAGTAGCGATCATCAAACGGTTTGGTTTGATATAACGGCTAAAGTGGAGAGCGGCCGCACGATACTTAAAGTCCTAGATTTCAAACGTACGGACTTTAATGCAATGGGAAAGTACCTGAAGAAAGAGCTGTTAGGATGGGAGGACATAAGAGAAGTGGAAAGACAGTGGTCTAAGCTGAAAGGAGCGATAAAAATAGCTACGGACCTTTATGTGAAGAAAATCAATAAAAACAAGAGAAAAAGGAAGCCGATATGGTTCTCCAATCTAGTGGCTGAGAAAATAAAGGTGAAAGAGTTGGCGTTCATGAAATATAAAAAAACCCAAGAAGAGGAGAGCAGAAAGGACTACAGGGTGAAACTGAAAGAAGCCAAGAGAGAGATACGTTTGGCGAAGGCACAGGCGGAAGAACAAATGGCTAAAAATGTAAAAAAGGGAGATAAAAATTTTTTCAGATATATTAGTGAAAGGAGGAAGATAAAAAATGGAATTGCTAGGCTAAAAGATGCTGGGAACCAATATGTGGAGAGTGATGAGGAGAAAGCAAATGTGCTAAACAAATACTTCTGTTCTGTGTTCACAGAAGAAAATCCTGGAGAAGGACCGAGATTGTCTGGCAAAGTTACACGAGAAAATGGAGTAGATTCTGCGCCGTTCATGGAGGAGGGTGTTTATGAGCAACTTGAAAAACTGAAGGTGGACAAAGCGATGGGACCAGACGGGATCCATCCCAGGATACTAAGGGAGCTCAGAGAGGTTCTGGCGAGTCCTAATCTCTGGAGACGGGAGTGATTCCTGGGGATTGGAGGAGAGCGGATGTGGTCCCTATTCATAAAAGTGGTCACAGGGATGAAGCAGGAAACTACAGGCCAGTGAGCCTCACTTCAGTTGTTGGAAAAATAATGGAAGTGTTGCTGAAAGAAAGGATAGTGTATTTCCTTGAATCTAATGGGTAATGGGTAAACTAACAGTGCCTAGCTGTGTGATATTAGCAAATGGAATACAGTTAGAGTAGGCAAGATTACAATCTTTTTTAGGGGTCTGTTTACTTGAAGGGTGATTAGGTGTGATATTTGGGGGAGGATTATCTGGTGGTAAAAGAATTCAGTGGAGGTAGGTGAATTATCTGGAGGTAGGTGAACTTAGCTGGAGGTAGGTGAAGTGGGTTTAAGGTTTTTGGATGAATTTTTTAAAAAGCAGGGTTTTGATTTCTTTACGGAATGTTTTGAAGTCGTCCGATGTTGTCAGCAGGTTGGAGATGGAATGGTTGAGTTTTGCTGCTTGTGTTGCCAGAAGGTTGTCAAACATTTTCTTGCGTTGTGTGCCTTTGAGTGGAGGGAAGGCAAAAGGATTCAGGGTTCTTCTGTGTCTTGTGGTGGAGATCTGGTTTAAGCGGTTGTTTAGGTAGGATGGGGAAGAGCCTTGTACTGCTTTGAATAATAGGTAGTGGAATTTGAATTGAATTCGTGCTTGTATGGGTAGCCAGTGGGAGTCTAAGAAGGTGGTTGTTATGTGATCATATTTTCTAAGTGAGTAGATCAGTCTGAGGGCGGTGTTTTGTATGGTCTGGAGTTGCTTTATCATAATGGCTGGACAAGGAAGATATAGGGAGTTGCAATAGTCCAGCAGACCTAAGACTAGGGATTGTACGACTAGTCTGAATTGTGTTTGGTTGAAGAATTTCCTGATTTTGCGTAGGTTTCTCATGGTTAGGAAAGCTTTCTGGGTCGTCTTGTTGATTTGGGACTGCATTGTGCAACATCTGTCTATGGTGACTCCTAGTAGTTTTAGTTCGGGTTGTATTGGGTATTTGGTATTTTTGATTATCAGTTCTGTGATGGTAGGAGATTTGGCTTTTTCGAGCAGGAGGAATTTTGTTTTTTCTGAGTTTAGTTTTAGTTTGTGATCCATCATCCATTTTTCTACTGTATCTAGGGTTGTTTCCAGCTTTGCGGTGGTGGTGGGCTCTGATGGGTCGAAGGGGAGGAGTATGGTGATGTCGTCTGCGTAGCTAAAGGATGTGACATTTAGGTTATCTAAGGTGGCTCCTAGGGAGGAGATAAAGAGGTTGAAGAGTGTAGGTGAGAGAGGTGATCCTTGTGGAACTCCGCAGGGATTTGCCCATGGCTCTGATTTGATATCATTGTATTTTACCCTATAGGTTCTTGATTTGAGGAACCCTTGAAACCAATTGTAAACTTTGCCTGAGATCCCTATGGCTTCGAGTATCTGTAGTAATATGGTGTGGTCAACTAGGTCAAATGCTGCAGAGAGGTCAAGTTGTATTAGTATCATCTTTTTTCCTTTACTGATGTGTTGCCGGGCTGTATCTAGAAGAGAGACTAGTAGTGTTTCTGTACTACGGTTAGTTCGAAATCCTGATTGTGAAGGGTGGAGTAGGTTATGTTTTTCCAGGTAGTTTGTGAGGTATTGTGTGACTAGGCCTTCTATTATTTTGACGTATATTGGAATTGAAGCGAAAGGTCTGTAGTTGGAGGGGCTATCTATTGGGCCTTTGTGATCTTTCATGATTGGGGTGATTAAGATCTCTCCTAGGTCCTGTGGGAATTGGCCTTCTGTTAGTGTGGTTTGAATCCATAACATAAAGTTGGTTTTGAATGTGGTGGAGGCGTTTGATAACAGGTAGGTGGGGCAATTATTTAGTTCGCTGGAGGCATGGCTGTATTTATTGTAGAGTCGGTTCATATCCGACCAAAGTAGGATTGGGAAGTTGGACCAGCTTCTGTCTGCTACGATGGCTTCACCTGTTGTTGGGTTTGTTGTTATCTTTTCGAGATGGGTGGGTGTATTGATGAATGCGGTTCTGATATTAGACGCAATAGGAATTTCAGGTAAAGTTCATAACTGGTTCCAAGGCTTCCTTAAAACTAGAACATACAGAGTCAAATCAAAAGACACTCTATCTGAACCATGGTCCAATCCATGTGGAGTACCACAAGGCTCTCCCCTCTCTCCCACACTTTTCAACCTATTCATATCCTCCCTAGGCACCACCCTAGACACCCAAAATATTACTTCTTTCAGCTACGCAGACGACATAACCATCCTCCTTCCATTCGACATACACAACCCAATCTCCACAGAACTCCTGAAAACTACATTAGAAACAGTGGATAAATGGATGACAGATCACAAGCTGAAGCTGAACTCTGACAAAACCAAATTCTTATTAATAGAGAAATACAAAAAACCATCCCTAACAGAACTGGAAGTAAACTCAATCAAGTACCCTATACAGAACTCCCTTAAAATCCTAGGAATACATTTAGACAGATGCGGCACAATGCAAACACAAATCCTAAAGGTCACCCAAAAAGCATTCTTCACAATGCGAAATTTAAGAAAAATCAGGAAATTCTTTAACAAAGACCAATTCAGGATCATTGTCCAATCCCTTGTGCTAAGTATTGTCGACTATTGCAACAGCCTCTACCTACCTTGCCCGACCAACACAATAAAAAAACTACAGACCATCCAGAACACAGCCCTCAGACTCATATACTCACTCAGCAAATACGACCACATTACCAATGCATACCTAGAATCTCACTGGCTACCAATAAAAGCAAGAACACAATTCAAACTCTACTGTCTCATTTTCAAAGTAACCCATGGCACGGCACCCAGTTACCTAATTAATCGTTTCCATCACTACCACCCACTAAGAAGAAGGAGAACACAGAACCTTTTCACCTATCCACCACTCAACGGAACTTGTCGTAAGAAACTCTACGACAACCTCCTAGGGACACAGGCAGCTAAAATAGACTCTGACATCTCAAAATTACTGACCAAAACAACAGACATAAAAGAGTTCCGCAAAGAAATAAAAACACTACTGTTCAAAAAATATCTCCCATCACTCTAACCACCACCCAACGAGTTCC
Organism: Geotrypetes seraphini; assembly: GCF_902459505.1. NCBI lineage: Eukaryota > Metazoa > Chordata > Amphibia > Gymnophiona > Dermophiidae > Geotrypetes > Geotrypetes seraphini. Next base: position 36,779,264 of record NC_047091.1, on the reverse strand, counting down.
CAACCAACGACTTCGGAAACACCCATCTATACTATCTCTTTGTCTATGACCTAAAATGTAATGTAACTCTTCTACTTTACACCTGATTTAAACGATCGAGTTGCCATGTATTACCTCTGCAAAATGCACTATCTTCTGTCATATGTAATAACTTCTGTGACAAGTATTATCTTCTGTGAACTTGAAGTATCATAACTCTTTACTGTTACTGTTATATACTCCTATCCTGAAATGTAATTCAACTGGAACTGTCCAGATATCTTCTATAATGTAATCCGCCTAGAACCGCAAGGCACAGGCGGAATAGAAATCCCTAATGTAATGTAATGTAATGTAATATTAGTGATTTTGTTTTTGAAGTGGTCTGCTAGGTGGATGGCTGTCGGTGGGTGGATACCTTGAGTGGCAAGATAAGGTTTAGTATCAGTGAGGTTCTTTACTAGGTTGAATAGCTTTTTTGTGTCTGGGATTTTTGTGCCTATCATTTTGGAGTAGTAGGCTTTCCGTTTTTCCTTGAGTTTGGTTTTATATTGGTTAATTTGATTTCTCCATGCTGTTTTAGTGTGTTCTAAGCTCTTATTTTTTTTCCAGTCTCTCTCTAGTTGTCTGCAGAGCTTTTTTGATTGGAGGAGTTCGGAGTCGAACCATTTATCAGAAGGTCTACATATTTTAAATTTTAGTTTTTCTGGGGCTAGTTCATTCAGGATGGTTTCGCTTATGGTTCACCATTGGGATATGAATTCGTTGGGGGCTGTGTTGGTGATGGAGTGGTCTGCTTTATCCCAGAATGTGGGGGGTTCGATTTTTTGGCGTGTTTTGAAGGAGGTTTTTTTTGGCGGTTGTTTGTTAATGCTTTGAGGCCAGTTGATGTTAAAGGTGTATTCATAGTGGTCTGACCAGAGTGAGGGGTGCCAGGCCCCATTTGAGATATGGATTTCGGGTTTGTGGGGGTGTTGGGTCATGTAAGCAGCGACATCTAGTTGGTGGCCTTTTTCGTGTGTGGGTTGGGGGTTAAGGATCTGGTAGTTCAGTGCTTTGAGGTATGAGAGTAAATTTATTACTTGTTTAGAGGTGTGATCTTCAAGATGGAGGTTTATATCTCCTAGGATTAGATTATGAGGTGAGGTTAGGGAGTTCTGGTAAATAAATTCATTGATATCTTGTTTGTTATCATTCCATTTTCCTGGTGTTGAGTAACAGAGGATGCTTGTTAGTGTTCCAGTGAGAGAATCATCGGATAGTTGACAGGCTAGGAGATCTAGGTGAGGGGTGGTGTGTTTGTCTAGGGTCTTTATATTGATGTTGTTTTTGAGTATGATGGCTAGACCTCCACCACGGTTTTTTTTTCCTGCAGATCAGTTCTATTTTGTAACCCGTAGGGCATAGTTCTGTGATGGTGGGATCGGATTCCGAGGTTAGCCAGGTTTCGGATAGGAATAAGCAGCTTAGTTGCTTTTTAACTATCCAGTCCTTAATGAGGTCTGCTTTTGTGCTTATTGATCTGATGTTCATGTATGCGCAGGATAATGAGATGTTGAGAGTTTGGGGAGTGGGTGAGCAGTTTGGGTGGAGGAGATTTTCTTTGGTTTGTGGATGATGGTTGTGGTTTTCTGACTTTGGTTTTGGGGGTGGTCTTTTTCCCCAGCTGGTTGGTATGCTGATGTGGTTGAGTGAGGAGCAATCTATCAGGTTTCTGGGCGAGTAAAGTTTTCTGGTAGGTAGTGGGAACCTATGGGATTCTGTTAAGGTTGTGATAGAGGATGTGTGATAACCTTCTGTTTTTCTGTTGGTTAGGAGTAGGAAGAGTAGTAGATGTAGGAGTACGTTTGTAGAAAAGTTGGGAGGCATGGTGATTTTTGTGTAGGGTGCAGGAGGTTCTGCTGTTTGGTAACTGGTGTGATGTGCATGGTTTTGGGAAGTGTGGGGAGGTTAGGGGAGGAGGAGGCGTTTTTATTTTATTTTTTTCCCTTTTGTTCTGTAGCATCTGTGACCTTCAGTAGTGAGTTCAGAGATGGGTGAGTTTTTCTTCCCACTGTTGTGAGAAGTGGAGCTCTTCTTTGAATACTTCTTTGAATACTTACAGTTACTGGGCAGACTTGCACGGTCTGTGTCTGTGTATGGCCGTTTGGTGGAGGATGGGCAGGGGAGGGCTTCAATGGCTGGGAGGGTGTAGATGGGCTGGAGTAAGTCTTAACAAAGATTTCGGCAGTTGGAACCCAAGCATAGTACCGGGTAAAGCTTTGGATTCTTACCCAGAAATAGCTAAGAAGAAGAAGAAAAAAAAAAAAAATTTAAATTGAATCAGGTTGGGCAGACTGGATGGACCATTCGGGTCTTTATCTGCCGTCATCTACTATGTTACTATGTTTTTCGTATTGATGTTACTTTTGTTCAAGAGACACATTTTGTGAAAGTGGGGGAGAAACTGAGTTTTGTTATATCTCAATTTTATTTCCAGAGAGCGTAACTGTTTTTTGACTAACATTAAATTGGAGTTATACCAGGGGTTCTTCTGTTTGCATGGGGAGATGTGTTGCGTGGAGATAGGAGTGACTGTATCTAAAAGTTTAGTTATGGTGTTTATCCAAGAAGTTAATTTCTCCTCAATAGAAGCTTCTGGCATTTGCGCAATATTGGATTGGAAATGAGAGGAAATGGTCATGTCATCTAATTTTGAATAATCGCGAGAACATATGATCTTGGGGCTGATATTTAGTGATTTAAACTTAATGACCTGAGAAAAAGAAATAAGAAAATGATCGGACCAAGGCAGCGGTGTGCAAGATTTGATTTGGAATTGGTCGAGCTGTGAAATTAGCACGAGGATCATGTCTAACGAGTGTCCTGCTATGTGTGTGGGACTTCGTAACAGAGGGGAAAGATTTAGGTTCTTCAGTAGTGTCAGTAATTCCGAGGTGACATGATTAGAGGGATTGTCGAAGTGGACATTGAAATCTCCTAAGATGACTGGGTTAAAAGAAGAAATGCAGAATTCAAAAACAATTGATTGAAGCAACATTAAAGTTTGACTACAGACCGGGGGAGGGATTTAGAGTAGTAAATAGTCTGTGGAAGAACCAGAATTTAATCTGAATTACAGAAATTCCAAAGTGCTATTAGCAGCAGAAAATTCTAAATCTAATATAATAAAGCCCTAAGCCGCGCATGTGCACTCCCACCTGCTTGCTCCCGTTTTCCGTGCGCTGTAGGGCACCGCAGGTAGGAGTGCACATGCGTGCGAATCTCTCTCTCTTTCTCTCTTCCCCCGAGGTGGATGTCAGCCGCTGCGGCTGTTGGCAGCTGCAAGCCGCGGCAGCTGTAGGCCATGGTGGCTGTCGGCAGCTGCAGGCTGCAGCGGGCGAGCACGGAGCACGGAGCCACCAGCAGCGGGTGGCGGTCAGCCCGAGAAACCCCTGACCTACAGGCCGGGCCGAAGTTTCTTTTTAACTTAAAAGACGCCTATGGGGAGTTTTAATGGATAGCCAGTCAGTAAAAGTAGGAAGGAGGGAGGGAGAGAGACAGAAAGAAAGACAGCAGGAGGAAGAGAGACAGAAAGAAAAAGACAGGGGTAGGGAGAGAAACAGAAAGAAAGATAGACATATATTCTAGCACCAGCGGGAGGAAGGGAGACAAAAAAAAAAGAAGAAAGACACAGGGACAGGGAAAGACACAGAAAGACAGACAGACAAAGGGGGCCAGAGAGAGAGACAGACAGAATGAAAGACAGCGGGACAGAGAGAGAGACAGAAATAAAGACAGACAGACATATATTCTAGCACCCGTTAATATAACGGGCTAAAATACTAGTCCTATATAATAAAACACAAGCCGCGCATGCGCACTCCTATTTGTGTGTTTCGTATGTCTGTGGCCGCAGGAGTGCGCATGTGCGCTTACTATGTCATCGCCTCCACAAGCTGGGACCGCAGCCAGCCGCCGATCTCCGTTCCTCCAGCGGGGGGAGGGAGGGTGTCTCAGAGGAGGGATCGCGGCCGCTTAGCGCCCCCACCGAGGAGCCCAGCAACTTTCCGCCTCGGCTCTTAAACTGACCCAGACGCCTGGGACCCGAGTCTTTTGCCGCCCCGATTACAAACCTGGCGATTCCAGCAGCGTGTGCAGCAGTCTTCACACGCTGCTTCAGGCCCTTCTACTGCCCTGCCGCGTCTCTGATGATGTAATTTGTAATAAGACTTTTATAATAAGACAAAGTTAGACAAGTTCCTGCTGAATCAGAACGTAGGCAACTAAGGCTAGACTCAGTTAGGGCACTGGTCTTTGACCTAAGGGCTGCCACTTTAGCAGACAGCTGGGCACGATGGACCACTGGTCTGACCCAGCAGCGGCAATTCTTATGTTCTTGGATTTTGGCACTAGGCAGACAGCATACCTCTTGTGACATCATGTCTAGTCTGCAGAAACTTCTGTACCCCTCAGAAGGGAATCGCCATCTACCTTATGCCTCCTAGTGGTCATGTATCCAGTAATTTTGGGGATTTAAAGCTTTAGTCCTTCCTCTCCTTGGGATGTTCTTATCTCCTCCACTTCCAGAACAGCATACTGGTTCTTCAGTTAAAGGGCGGAGGGAGTCACAGTACCAATCTTGCAGTGTTCCGTAATCTGAGTCCAGCTGCCTTCCCTCAGCACAGCCTCTTCTTCCCTACTGCTGGAAATCACTGATGCCTCATGAATCATTCTCACGGATTACTTCCTTCATGAGGGATTCAAGCTGAAGGCAGCTTGTACATGGAACTGCTCCCTCTGCCTGGGTAACATTTTCTGTCTGCACAGAGACAGAAGTTGTAACCTAAGGAGCAGCTTTGGTGATACGATGTTTCCTAGCCATACTGTGGTGCAAAAGTACTTACACCTGGAAGAAAAAAAAAAAAGAAAGATCAGAAAAATCTTACCAAAGTAATGCCCTGTACCTGGTTGGCTGGAGAGCCTATAAATCAAAAAACTCTGCCTTGGGGTGGGTGGGAGGGAATTAAATTAACACCAAAGCCTTTCCTCAACAGCTATTTGTGCCCTAATCTGATGATATTCCCTGAAATGCAACCTAAATCATTAATCTAGGCTAAAACACTATAATTTGGATTATTTTTCCTGATATGCATTCCTTTACATTTGTCCACATTAAATTTCATCTGCCATTTGGATGCCCAAACTTCTAATTTTTTAAGGTCTTCCTGCAATTTTTCACAGTCCTCATGCGTTTTGACAACTTTGAATAGCTTTATGTCATCTGAAAATTTATAAATGTGTTAAATAGCACTATAGATCCCTGTGGCATTGAGAAGAAAAATGGCAATTTAACCCTACCCTCTGTTTTTCTGTCAGGGGAAAGTGTAGTTCAGTAGTTAAAGCTACAGCCTCAGCACTCTTGAGATTGTGGGTTCAAACCCATGCTGCTTTTTGTGACCCTGGGCAAGTCACCTCATTCCCCCATTGCCCTAGGTACATTAGATAGATTGTGAGACTGCCAGGACAGACAGGGGAAAATGCTTGAGTACCTGAATAAATTCATATAAACCATTCTGAGCTCCCCTGGGAGAACTATATAGAAACTAAATAAAATAATAAAGTCCTACCGGTAATCCATAACAGAACATTGCTTCCCACCCCATGACACTTAAATTTTTTCAGGAGTCTCTCATGAGGAACTTTTGCAAAAAGTTCTAAAAATCTAGATATACATCAATCAGCTCACCTTTATCCTTTATGCAGCAAATTGGTGAGGCAAGATCTTCCTTGGTTTATCCTATGTTGACTCTGTCCCATTAAACCATGTTTGTTTACATGTTCTGTAATTTTATTTTTTATAATAGTTTCCACTATTTTGCCTGAAACTGAAGTCAGCTTTACTGGTCTATAATTTCCCAGATCACCCCTAGAATCCAGTGGTGGAAGGGATGGATGCTGGACCTGGTGGTAAAAAGCAGGAAAGGAAGGATACTGGATAATTGGAGGAAGGCAGGGAAGATAAAGGGAGAGATGTTGGACCTAGGAGCAGATGAAGATAAGAGATGTTGAATTCAGGGCTGGAAGTAAGAGAGAGGGACAAATATTGGATTATAAAGGTGGGGGTGGGGAAGGAAGGAAGGAAAAGAGATGGAGAGATGCTGGATTATTGGGAGGGGGAAGATAGGAGAGATGCTATACCACAGTAGGGGTAGGGGACACAGGAGGGAAGAGAGATGAGACAGAGAGATGTAAGGCTACAGAGAAAGAGAGGGAGAAGAGATGCTGTACTCAACAGAGGAGAGAAGAAGAGGAATGAGAGAAGAGATGCTGGAACCATGTCAAGAAGATGAATATGTTATTTGTGGGCTTATATCCTGCCAAATCCTGTAAAGTGGAGTTTGGGGGAGGATAGTAAGTATAGAGGGTAGAAATATGATAATGGCAAGTTGATGGAAGGGAATAAGAACACTATTTTCATATGCCCACGGTAATCTGTGAGCAGTGGTAGTGATCATACAATAATTTTACCAAAAAGGGCCTCAAAGTCCATACGGGCCATTCACTCTATAATGGGGACATCGTCTCCCTTAATGAGTTTAAATTATTCTCATTGGCCCGGTAGCGGGGAAAACATGAGAAGAAAAAAAACCCTCCAAATTTAGAGAAAATACTTCTCAGGTTAAAAAACCACTAACCAAACTAGTATCAAATCCTAACCACTAGTCACAAATTGAACTTAAAGAGTCACGGACCCTCTAAATAGAAGAGAGCAGATCCTTGTGTCTTAACTTAGGTAAGTTCAATAATATCCAGTGTAACTTAGCTCATACTCCAGCGGTTTCTTCATGCCAACGAGACTAGTCAGTCATTAATTATACTTCAAGCGGTCCAAAAAATCTGAAGCAATCACCAAAGATCCACTCTCACATAAATCTTGACAAGAGGTTCTGGCTAAAGGCCTCGTTTTGCACCAGCTGCATTAGGAGAACATGTCACAATGCTTCTGCTGCTCTAGAAAGGAAAGAGAATCACTGATTCTATAAGTAGCCGAACATGACGTCCAATCATATTCTTCTCAGATTTAAAGGGATATAACAGATCTCACATTTTGTCATCGGAAGGAGGCAATTAAGAACAGCATTCATTAAAGGAGTATTCTCCACAAAACAGCACAGTTACCAGATCACTTGAAAAAAGCCTTTCATTTGATAGCACTGTTCAAACCTAAAGGCTCTATGATTTTCAATTCGAATCAGTCTTTGTTCATATTTATGTAAGGGAATAAGAGCAGCTATACTGGGACAGACCGAAGGTACATCAAGCCCAGTATCCTGTTTTCAACAGTGGTCAACCCAGTTTACAAGTACAGTACCTGGCAAGATCCCATGGAGAAAACCAGATTTTATGCTGCTTATCCTAGGAGTAAGCAAGTTGGTGGGTGAAAAGTAAAAAGGGAGGAGTGGACATAGGCAGAAAAGAAAGGAAGGAAAGAGCTAAATGGGAAAAATCAGTATTTCAGAGACAAGTATAGTTAGCGAATAGAACAAGAAAGGATGAGAAATGATGAATGGACAGCATCTACTCGAAAGAGAGTTATCAGAAGACAGGCAGGATAGCAGAACAGAGAAACTGGGACCCTCATGGAAAAGCAGAAGTTGGATTGCTACAGATCCTTAAATAGAAACTACTATTACTATTAATTCATCTAGAGCGCTACCAGAAGTACATAGCACTATACAGTTAGAAAGGGGACACTCCCTGTTCCCACAATTTAAACAATTAAGACAGACAAACAGGATGTCAGGGGTTACAGTTAGAGGGGATGGTTAAAATTCTGGCTAGGGTGGTGAGCAGAGGGAAGTAGGGTTATGAGTTGAAGGCTGTCTCAAAAAGGTCTCAAAAAGCCTACTTTTGAATAAGTGAAGGGGTGTGGTGGACGGACTCAGTTTATTCCAGGCACATGGGGCAGCAGCCGAAAGGAATGAAGTCTGGAATTGGAAGTAGAGGAGAAGGGTACAGATAAAAGCAATTTGTCTGAGGAATGGAGTTCTCGGGGAGATGTATAAGGAGAGAGAAGAGAAGAGAGGAGAGATACTGAGGGGCTGCAAAACGAACACACTTGTAGGTTAGTAGGAGTCTGAACTGTATACAAAGGGGGATAGGAAGCCAATGAAGTGATTTGAGGAGTGGGATGGGGTGAGTGTAATGAGGTTGGCAGAAGATAAGTTGTGTAGCAGAGTTGTAGAGATAGAAGCGACAGGTTTTAGCAGTCTGTTGGATGTGGGTAGAAAATGAAAGGCTGGAGTCGAAGATGACTCCAAGGTTACAAAAAGAGGAGAAAGGAACAAAAAATTTACAGAGATGGAGAACAGAGGGAGAGGAGCAGGTTTAGGAGAAAAGAGGAGTAATTCATTCTTGGACATGTTTAGTTTCAGGTGGCGGTGGGACATCCAGGCAGCAATATCAGCCAGACAGGCTGAGACTTTTTCTTGGATTTTAGGTGAAATCTCGGGTGTAGAGAGATAGATCTGGGAATTATCAGCATATAGATGATCCTGGAATCCACAGGAAGAGATTAGGGCACCGAGGGAAGAGAGGTAGAGAGAGAAAAGAAGAGGTCCTAAGACAGAGCCCTGGAGTACACCAATCACTAGCAGAATAGAGGCAGAGGAAGACCCACCAGTGCCTACAATAAAGGTGTTATGGGAGAGGTAGGAGACAAACCAGGAGAGGACAGATTTATGAAATCCAAGCGAGGACAGCGTGTCACGGAGTAAGCAGTGATTAACAGTATCAAGAAGGAGGAGGATAAAGGCCCTTAGATCTGGTCAGGAACAGTCACTGCAGACTTTGGTAAAGGCAGTCTTTGTGGATTGAGATGAAAGAAAGTCAAGGCAGTGACAGAGGACAGAGCACTAAAGTAGCTTGGATAGGAATAGGAGAAGAGAGGCACAGTGATAGTTAGAGGGGCAGGTAGGATCCAACAAGGTTCTTTTGAGAAGCAGCTTAACCACTGCATGTTTGAAGGCATTAGAAACAGTTGCAGTGGAAATGGATAGGTTGAGGATACAACAGAGAGCAAGGATAACAGTATGTGAGATGGAGTCAAAAGGGATGGGAATAGGGTCAGAGGGTCATGTAGTAGGCTTGTCCGAGGACAGAATTTGTGCGGTTTCTTCCTCTGTGATTTCAGAGAAGGAAGAAAAGTCGGCTGGAGTTGGGAGAGAACATTTCACTTCTGTAACTCCTGCAGAATACAGTTAAGAGCTTCAAATAGTTAGCAACCACTAACTAGAAATAGGAACTCTGAGAAAACACTGGAGAAACACAAATGTATTTCCTTCTGGATGGTATAAATTCTTTTCCAGGGTGTTATTTTTATTTCTTCTTTTTTTTCTGTCTTCTGTCTCTTTACATTTGTTTCCCAAAGATTGTTATCCATCATTTTCTTCTCTTCTGTGCATCTCTATGCAGCTAGATTTCACCCTTCATTCTACCCTTCTCTCTCCATCTAGACCAGGGGTGCCCACACTTTTTGTGCTTGCGAGCTACTTTTAAAATGACCAAGTCAAAATGATCTACCAACAATAAAATTTAAAAAAAACACTACGCACACTGTACTCATAGAATTGTTAATTATCATTCCTATTCCGGGGTTTTTTCAAAGAGGTTAAAGCAGATGACTCTATGCACTGTCACCTCAGTAACAACCATACAAAAATAGACAAATACCCACCCCCTCCCTTTTTATTAAACCACGATAGCAGTTTTTAGCGCAGGGAGCTGCGTTGAATGCCCATCGACGCTCATAGGCTCCCTTCGCTAAAAACCTCTATTGCGGTTTAGTAAAAGGGGACCATATTGTAAAATATAGAGAGCAGATATAAATTCAGACACATTTTGATCACTAAATTTAAAATAAAATCATTTTTCCTACCTTGTCTGGTGATTTCATGAGTCTCTGGTTGCACTTTCTTCTTCTGACTGTGCATCCAATCTTTCTTCCCTTCTTTTAGCTTGTATGCTTCCTCTCCTCCTGACCTCATTCCCCCCCCCCCCAACGTTTTCTTCTTCTCTCCCTGCCCTTTCTTTCTTTCTTTCTCTCTTCATGCCCCCTTTCTTTTTTTCTGTTTCTCTTCTTTCCTTCTGTCTCCCTGCCTGCCCTCTTTCTCCCTCCCTACCCTCCCCCAAGCCACTGCCACTGCCATCGGATAACAGGCCCCCAAAGCCGCCCGCCGCCGGCCAAGCTCTCCTTGCTTCGGGCCCACCAGCATTCCTCTCCCCGACGTCAATTTTGCCGTCGGAGAGGAAGTTCCGCTGGCCAGAACTTCCTCTCCGACGGCAGAATTGACGTCGGGGAGAGGAAGGCTGATGGCCCAAGATCAACCTATTGGGAGAAATGCTGCCAGGTCTTGCCTTTGAGTAAACAGAAAGTAGGCAGGACCTGGCAGCAAGAAGAACAAATCGCAAGCTTCACTGACCTGTCTCCCGCTTTAGCCCGCGAATGGGGCTCTAACATGTGCGTGCCGGCTTCCCTTCTCTCCTCCCCCCCCGGACATAACTTCCGGTTTCAGAGGGAAGAGAAGGGAAGCCGGTACAAGCATACGTTAGCCCCGGAGCATAAGTTCTCCAAGCCGTTTTTTTTTTTTTTAATGTTGAGCAGCAGCAGCAGAATTCAGGAGCAGGCCAGTCAAGAGGGGAAAAAAGAGAAGGGAAGAAAGGAACCCGCTCTACGATCGACTGGGGTCGCCTGAGCGAGCGACCTGTCGATCGCGATCGACGTGTTGGGCACCCCTGATCTAGACATTATCCATCTTTCCTCTGTGTTCCTATCTGTCCTATTTAGCATCTCTCCTGTCCCTATCATCTCTTTTTCAGAAACTGCCCTCAGCATCCTTATCTTCCCGTCATACATCTTGCCCTGTGCAGCATCTCCATTCAGTGACCCTATTTGTCCCTCTAAGACCCTGTCCCTCCCCATTCCAGCTTATCCCCACTATCTCCCCAATTCCTCCTGCAGCCCCCACCCCAGGGCCACCATATCTCCCTCTTTCCCTGCCCTCCCAGCACCAGCATTTCTATCTCCCTTCTCTCAGTTGATTCAACATTTCTCTCCTTATCCTGGTCTGTCTCTTCCCACCACTTTCCTTCCCCCCATGCAGTCTCTCTCCTCTTGCAAGAGGGGCTTGCAGGGTAGCATCTCCTTCTCCCTTCTCTCCCCCTTTTGCAGGTGCATCACTCTCTCCTCTGCCCCTGCCATGGTCCTCCAAACTTGGTTGTGGGCAGCGGTAGTGATGATGCAGGTTGCCTCTGGCTGACCCCAGGGCCGGCCAGCCTTCCATGTCCCATCCCCTCTGATATAACATCTTGTGGGCAGGATATGGCAGAGAGAAGGGCCAAATGGTGAGTGAGTCAATCTGTCTTCATCACTGCCAGATAGCCACAGGGGGAGGGAGAGATAGTGGACTAAAGAAGACAGCAGGGAGGAGGTCACTTCAGTACAAAAGCAAGTAGCCCATACTAGTGGAAGATTCTGGGCTCTTTGCTAGGCTTGCTGAATGGTAGCTATGGCCCCAGACACCCATGTAAATGGAGGTCAAAATAACAAAGTTACATTGTAAATGATGGCAGTTGAGGCCTATATGGCTCATCCAGTATGTGAAAGGGGTAGTATATATACTTAAATGCCCATGCAATCTGATATATGTAGGACAAACATCTAGAAAATTTTATATCCGACTTGCAGAACATAAAAACAATATTAAGAATCGGAATGTGGGTGCACCCCTAGTGAAACATTGTATTGAAAAAAAACCATGAATTTATGGCATTACGTGCCGTAATAATAGAAGTAGTAAAACAAGGGAGGAGAGGAGGTGACTTTAGACGATATTTAGCCCAACATGAACAACGATGGATTAAACGGCTAGTCACCTTGAGCCCAAATGGTTTGAACAAGAATATAGAATGGCAACACTTCTATTAGGGTTTCACAGGGAGAGCCTAAACATTTTGGTCTAAACAACTGCTCTATGAGTTCGGGACCAATAAAACGAGTAGGGAGGAATCATGTCAGCACATTACTGAGAGGATAAAAAAAGACACTGTCGCCATCTTGGCGTTAACTGAAAACTGTTGACAGAATATAACAGCAATGTAAGTAATGCTTTGTCTAGTTTTTATGACAGATTCTTATATAGAACTGATTGTCTTTTCTTATTCACAGAGCTTTTAATGCCCTAACTTTGGCCCTGAAGCAGTGGACGAGAACAAAACTCCGCAAAACGCTGGCCGCGTCGGCATTTTTAAGATCAAGCACTGCCTTAAGATAAGTAATTTAGATGTCTCTTTTTTCAGTATAACGGATAAGTGCACATTAAAAAATTGGCATAATGGTGAACAGTGAAGGAATTCAGTGATAGAAGAGAAAGTTAATTAATAAGAAAGAAAATGTAGCAAGATGGCGTCCTGAGCAGTTAGCTGAGAAGAGCGTCCCCCAAGCTGCAGGCAATTTTTTCTAGAATTAACAGTTGGTGGAACAGTCTTTATGCCTAAAGAAAGGAGGAAACAGAGGGGCTTCCCTCTACCTACCTCTGGCTCTTCAACGCCGCGGCAGACTGTAATTACAGCTTTTACAGTCCAGCCTTCTATGTCGGGTGATTCTGCTGCTGTGAGTGGGGGAACTCACAGCTTGGATGGCGAGATGTCACTCTAATTGAGCCTGCGAGGACCGCACACACCCCCAATCCCCGGAGAATCACTGGTGATGCAGACTTTGCAGGAGGGTTCGCTGAGCATATTGAGCGAGGCACAGTCTGCACCCGACGTAGACCCGGAAGTGAAAACAACGCCGACTCCTGAGTTGGACCTGCTGCGTCTTGTGAGTGTGGAGACAGTGGGAGCAAGCAGTGGTGAGGCAGTTGGAGCCCGGAGATTACTTTCCGGGGAAGAAACCAAAGAAAATCTAGCATTTATCTCTCTCCTCGAGCCGCTTGTGAGACCACAGGTAGTAACACTGGATTCAACCTGGACGGCGATTGAGAATTTACATCTGGTATGCACTAACTTTGTTTCTATTGCTCAAAATTCAAGCTCTAGGATAACCCATTTAGAGACTTCTGTTCAACAGCACCAGGTGGATTTAAACAAATTAGAGAAATTAACAACTGAGACCTCGAATTTGGTTACTAAAAAATGTCTGATAAAATTATGCTTTTGAGGAAGATTGAAAATTTAGAAAATCAACAAAAAAACTTGAATTTAAGGATTTTAAAATTTTCTGATTGCTAAGTTCATGTCACCACATGAACTCTTTAAGAACTTCATGGTAACAGTCCTAAAGGTTCCGGAAGCAAGTATTCCCCCTTTACAGAGGATATATTATTTAAAACAAATGCAAAAGGAGATAACTGTAGTAGATGAAGATACACAACTAGATGTTTCCATAATATTGCAATCTTCTGATTTTGAAATTCAGGGACGGGCGACATTGTTGGTCTCTCTTGTGTTTCTATAGGATAAAGAAATGCTGTTGAAGTTATATTTTAATTTCAAACAAATCACCTATTTAGGTGATAGGGTATATATATTTCCAGATGTCTCAAAATGGACACAATCTAGGAGGAAAGAATTTCTATTATTGCACCCAAAAGCCCTGGGGGCAGTGTTTCAATTGCGATTTCCTTGCAAATGTTTTGTTTCCCATCAGGGGAGTATTTATATATTTTTTGAACCTGCCCAATTAGGTTTTTTTTCTTGAGGGGAAAGGTGTATCGACACATCCAGAATGAAACATGTTAAGTAGTGCGGTGAGTATTTCAAGAGTAGGTTAACAACTAATGCTGCTCTCTTTTTCTTTATTTCATTGTATATGAATCCCCTCTCCCCGAGGGACTTACTTTAATCTTGCCTCTCCTAATCATATTGTGGACTGTATATGATAATTATTACTTTGTTTTATTTCTTAGTGCTTAGTTTGTTTGGCTGAGTGATGTTATACTTTTGTATTTCCTTTTACATCTATGTACCTTGGATGTATTGAAATGAAAAAAAGAAAATGTATAATAAGTAAACTGAATTCCGGATCAGTAAATCAGACAAAAATAGTTAAAAAATTATAAAAGAAGTGTATAAATAATCAGGTTTTTGGCCAATGACTGGAGCAAGGAGCATTAAAACTACGCTGATCACCTCAGTCTATGACATTACGACTGTGCGTAGGCTCCAATTCCGAGGCCTTTTCCTGAAGAGTAAAGTGACTATATATCACCGTATATAACTGATAGACACTAGATGCGCTTCTCCAAGTGAGTGGAATAAATATATTGTTATTTTGATTATCTATATCACTCGGGTTATCTAATTTAGGTCATTCAGTATGTGCCCAACAAGGTGTCATGACTACAATGGCATTAGAAACAGTGCAGTTGGCAATTTGTACCATGTCAACCCCCTCCATCAATCTCCAATAAACAGCAGCTGCACCATATAGTATGATTTTGAACAGTATATTAAGGAGATCTACTTGCTCCTAATTTGTCTTTTTCATTTTTGGAACACAAATTTAGAGAAGTCTGCCTTGCATTGGCCTTACTTCTCAGTTACTGGAGTTGCTGTTGAAGCCTACTGTAGCCTATGCTTTTTTTTTGCCATTTTGGGGCCACAGACTATAGAAATCTGCCCACTCTGCCTCAAAGGGAAGTATAATAAATGTACTGAACATAAATAACTTTCCACTACTGGAGTTAAAATCTAAGCACCACTTCATTCCTGCCTTCTTTAAACAGCAACAGCCTTTGAGCCATCTTTTTTCTATATAGGGTTCCTCTCTGTTAATCCCGGGCATTCTGGAATGACATCACTATTTTTGGTTCCACCACTTTCAGCTGGTCCAGGTATCCACTCTCCTCTGAGCAAAAGTATTTTCAAATGTTATCCATAAGTCTATTGCTCTGCAACCTCCTGTAGTTCGGAGAAAAGCATTTTCTCTCTACCCAGTTTCACCAAACATCAGCTCAACTAAGCATACAAAGCCTAAATAAAACTCAGCCCCTCCTCCAACGTCATATTCCAAAGCCCGAAGAATGACGCCTGAAACAGCCAAGCATGGCTTTGCGTCATCTTTCAAAGCCCAAAGAGTCGAAGTTTTATGACGTACAAAACGCGCGTCATGTTGGGCTTTGGTTGATGTCGAAGGAGCTCCACTGGGAAAGCTTTGAAGGTATCGTATCGTTTAGTGGACCAGTGAAAGTGTAAGAAAAGTCGAGTAGTTGGCTAGATGAAAGGAGTCCGTGATTTGAGACTGGGCTGCGGGTCCTAAGCTGCCCACCTCTGCTCTAAGGAATTTTGTTTCACAAAAGTAAGCGGAGGTGCCCATAGCAGCATGGATCCAGCTACATTGATTGAAAAAAATATGGCAATATCGAAGGATTGTTTATTTCAGGATGCCTCTTTGGCTGATGAGGCTTTTCCCTCGAATACTAGTCTAACTCCGGGCAATCTTTCTACTGTTGTCGAACCCATTGTGGAGCTGAGCGGATCAGAGCAGTTCAGTTTTTCTTCTCAGGATGAATTTGTCACCTCTCTATGCTCAGAAACATCGAGTGTGGAAAACTCTAGAGGAGGCTCATCACCTTTTCCCCCTTGTATTGAAGAAGAAAGGAAAAATAAGCATGGTTCCAAGCGGGTGACATTTCCTTCAGGTGAAGACATTGTTTCTGGGGCTGTGGAACCAAAGGATCCCTGGAGACATGGTAAAGTAGATGTGATTATCTTATATGAACTCTTTGTAGCTGAGTTTTGTGACATCTAACAAGTTTTCATAAGGCAGAAAGATGCTGCTTGTAGTTGCAGGGAAATTACATAATTTTTCTTATTTATGCATTATAGAGTCATGGCTTATGCAGTGTAGGGAGGAGCTGCAGCGAAGATCAATTGCAATTGCTTAGCCAGCCGAGTGCCTTCCTTTCTTTTGCTGGTTATGCCTCATTCTATACAGCCCAGTATCCTTCCGGCTATAGCCACCACCTTGTCACACTGTTTTGTTGCCTTGAGATCCTCAGAATCTATCATCCCGGTCATATCAGCCTCTCGCTTCTCGGCACATTCGGTTCCCTCGGATATCTACTTCCCACTCTGCACTTCACATTGAATTTTAGTTGCCAAACATTAGACCATTTTTCTAACTTTTGCAGATCCTTTTCCATGTTTTCCACTCCCGAGATGTCCACTCGGTTACAAATCTTGGTATCATCCGCAAAAAGGCAAACTTTACCTTCTAACCCTTCAACAATGTCGCTCACAAATATATTGAACAGAATTGACTCCAAAACCGATCCTTGTGGCACTCCACTACCCGCCTTTCCTTCATCCGAGTGAATTCCATTAACCGCCAATCTATGGCTTCTGTTTGTCAACCAGTTTCTAATCTAGTTCACTATTTTGAGTCCTAAATTCTGCCCAAGTTTATTCAAGTGTCCTATGTGGCATTATGCAGTATACAAATAAATACTTACGTCATGTTACGTTATATGGAACTGTGTCAAAGGCTTTGCTGAAATCTAAGTGGGGAGTATGTGGCACAGTAGTTAGAGCTACAGCCTTGGCACCCTGAGGTTGTGGGTTCAAATCCCATGCTGCTCCATGTGACCCTGGGCAAGTCACTTATCCCCCCTTGCTCCAGGTACATTAGATAGAGTGGGACTGCACCAGGACAGACAGGGAAAAATGCTCCTTGATAGATTTGCTTCGCCTTTGTGTTATGTTTTCCCTGCTTCCCGGACACCAGGCGAGACGCTCATGCCTTCCGCCCCGACGTGGTATATAAATAAGTAAATTACATTTATTGCACAACTCTAATCTAGTTCTCTGATTGCCCAGTAAAATAATTCAATCAGATTTGTTTGGCACGATTTACCTTTAGCAAAGCCACGTTGCCTCATATGTTTAACACAACAAAAACCGAGGTATTCCACAGTGGAAAGGAGAATCCCAAAACACAAAGAAGCTGTGGAATGGATGAAAATGTTTATTAAAAACGTATAGCAGTGTATCGCAAACTGTGTGCCACCTGAGATTCCAAGTGTGCCTTGGCACACTGAGGAGGAAGAGAGGTGCCCGCCAGCTGACTTGCCTACCCAGTACGGGGCCAGCGCTGCATAATGCTGCCCGATTTGAATCGATTCGATCCAATTAATTTTCTAAAAAAAATGGGCTCGCCGATTTGGTGACCAACCCTCCACCCCTGTACTTTTGGGCCTTCTAAAGCAGAAGCGGCAGCACTCTGGCAGCGAACAGCCTGTCCTAAGCGCTGCCTCTTGCTGGCTGTCCACTGCTGCTTCTGCTTTAGGGGACGAGGGTCAGTCGGAAAATGTTGCATAGGCTCCAGTGCTGGGTATCCTCGGCTCTGTGGATTTAGGGGCTCCCCGAAGGCCGGCATGTTTCCCCCTTATCTCTAGCGTCCTCTGGCTTCCCCCCTGGACTCCTGGTCTCACCTTCAAAGCTAATTACGACAGCCTGCAGAAGATTGCCGGTGCTGTAGCGATCCTAGCCTTTGGCCTCCGTAGCACGTTCCCTCTGCAGGCTTCTGTAATTAGCTTTGAAGGTGAGACCGGGAGGCCAGGGGTGAAGCTGAGAAAGTTATATAGAAGGGGGAAACATGTAGGCTTTCGGGGGGGCGTCCTAGTATAGAAGTACATGGAGGGAGAGAAGGGGGGTCCAAAGAGATGTGCATATGCCGCACTGAGGGTAGGGTGGGTTGGGGATGGGAACCAGAGGCGAGGGAGAGAGATATGGGATGGAGGGAGGGAACAGAAAGAGAAAGAGAAGTTGGACACAAGGGATGGTGTGTGTGTGGGGGGGATAGAGATACTGGATAGGAGGGTAGTTGGGAAGAGAAAGGGCGAGACGGTGGACCCTGGGGTGGTGGGAATGAGTACGCAGATTCACGTTGCATCCCAACATACAGGGTATTTCATGCTAATAACTCATACACAAATATGTATTATTAATCAAAATACAGTAATATTTATTCAATTTATATCCAAATAAGAACATAAGAAGTTGCCTCCACTGGGTCAGACCAGAGGTCCATCGCGCCCAGCGGTCCGCTCCTGCGGCGGCCCATCAGGTCTATGACCTGTGAAGTAGTTCCTGACCATTTATAACCTGCCTCTACTTCTATCTGTACCCCTCAATCCCCTTAACCTTTAGGAACCTATCTAAACCTTCCTTGAACCCCTGTACTGTGTTCTGGCCTATCACAACCTCTGGAAGCGCGTTCCATGTATCCACCACCCTCTGGGTAAAAAAGAACTTCCTAGCATTTGTTTTAAACTTGTCCCCTTTCAGTTTCTCTGAGTGACCCCTAGTACCTGTGGTTCCCCACAGTCTGAAGAATCTGTCCCTGTCTACCTTCTCTATGCCCTTCAGGATCTTGAAGGTTTCTATCATGTCTCCTCTAAGTCTCCGCTTTTCCAGGGAGAACAGCCCCAGCATTTTCAAACTGTCAGCGTATGAATAGTTTTCCATACCTTTTATCAATTTAGTCGCTCTTCTCTGGACCCCCCTCAAGTACTGCCATGTCCTTCTTGAGGTGCGGTGACAAGTACTGGACACAGTATTCCAGATGTGGGCGCACCATTGCATGGTACAGCGGCATGATGACTTCCTTCGTCCTGGTTGTGACACCCTTTTTAATGATACCCAACATTCTGTTCGCTTTTTTTGATACTTTCGCACACTGTGCCGATGCTTTCAATGTTGAGTCTGTACCCCCAGATCTCTTTCAAGGTTGCTCACCCCTAGCAATGATCCCCCCATTTTGTAGCTGAACATCGGGTTCTTTTTCCTTACATGCATGACCTTGCATTTCTCTATGTTAAAACTCATTTGCCACTTTTTTGCCCATTCTTCCAGTCTCGTTAGGTCCCTTTGCAGGTCTTCACAGTCTTCCGTGTTTCTAACCCTGCTGCAGAGTTTGGTGTCATCAGCAAATTTAATAACCTCACATTTCGTCCCCGTCTCCAGGTCGTTGATAAATATATTGAACAGGAGCGGTCCCAGCACCGACCCCTGTGGAACTCCGCTCGTGACCCATTGCCAGTCTGAGTAATGGCCCTTTACTCCAACCCTCTGTTTCCTGCCTGCCAGCCAGTGTTTGATCCATCGGTGGACATCCCCTTGCACCCCGTGGCTCCACAGCTTCTTAAGTAGCCGCTCGTGTGGTACCTTGTCGAAGGCTTTTTGGAAGTCAAGGTAAATGATGTCTATGGATTCCCCCTTATCCATCTGGCTGTTTATTCCTTCAAAGAAGTACAGTAAGTTCGTGAGGCACGACCTTCCCTTGCAGAAGCCATGTTGGCTCGTCTTCAGTTGTCCCTTGCTTTCTATGTGTTCGCAGATTGTGTCCTTGATCAGTGCTTCCATCATTTTTCCTGGGACCGAGGTCAAGCTCACCGGCCTGTAGTTTCCTGGGTCCCCCCTTGATCCCTTCTTAAAGATATTGACATTTGCTATTTTCCAGTCCTCTGGGATCTCCCCAGTTTTTAATGATAGGCTACATATTTGGCGAAGTGTTTCCGCTATTTCGTTTCTCAGCTCTTTTAGTACCCTTGGGTGATTTGTCGCTCTTCATTCTGTCTATCTGTCGGAGGACATCCTCTTTGCTTACCTCTAGTTGGACCAGCTTTTCATCATGGACTCCGTTTATGATCTCCTCAGGTTCTGGGATATTGGATGTGTCTTCTCTCGTGAAGACTGACGAGAAGAACTTGTTTAACCTGTCAGCTATCTCTTTTTCCTCCTTTATCACTCCCTTTCTGTCTCCATCGTCCAACGGTCCCACTTCCTCCCTGGCTGGTTGTTTCCCCTTCACATACCTGAAGAATGGTTTGAAGTTTCTTGCTTCCCCCTCCAGTCTCTCCTCATATTCCCTTTTCGCTTTCCTGACCATTTGGTGACAGTCTTTTTGGTGCCTTTTGTGCTCCTTCTGGTTTTCTTTTGTTTGGTCCTTTTTCCATTTTCTGAAAGATGTTTTCTTGTTACTTATTGCCTTTTTCACTGCATTTGTTATCCACGCCGGGTTTTTTGTGCAATTTTTTTGCACCCTTTCCTAAACCTGGGGACATACAGGTTTTGTGCTTCGTGCACCGTGCCCTTGAGTAGGGCCCAGGCTTTCTCTACGGTCTCCATTTTCCCTGAGCTGTTTCTGAGCTTCTTTCCCACCATTTTCCTCATTTCCTCGTAATTTCCTTTTCTGAAATTGAGTGCTGTCGTTTTGGTTCTTTTCACCTTTGATGTTCCTATTTTTAGCTTGTACTGGATCATGTTGTGATCGCTGTTTCCTAGTGGCGCTTGTACTACCACCTCCTTTGCGGGTCCTCCTAGCCCGTTGAGGATTAGGTCAAGAGTTGCATCTCCTCGCGTTGGTTCCATGACTAGCTGTTCCATGAAACAGTCCCTCACCGCCTCCAGGAATTTTGTTTCTCTCATGCAACTTGAGTGTCCAATGCTCCAGTCTATTCCAGGGTAGTTGAAATCCCCCATTACCACCACATTTTCGCCTTTGCATACCTGCCTCAATTCAGCCACTTGAGATTAAAATCAGAATTAAGATTAAATTGCATTACATTCATTGCCAACTCTGTAAAACATTCTGTGTGTGAGGATGGGTTCCCGTCTCTCCCAAGACTAACTGGTCCATATGGAGAGAGAGGTTTTTTCCCCCTGATCAGAAGCTGTAAAAGGCAATGTTCCCTCTAAGCTGAGCGCATGAGCGATCGCTCACTATTTTCATTGGCGTCGCTCATAATTTTTCTCAAGTCGCTCACTAAAATACGCAGTGGGCGCGACTAGAATCGAGCGCGGGTGGAGGTGAGAGGAAGCGGCGGCTCAGGCCAAGCGCCGGTGCGGCACCGCGAAAGGGGAGAGAAGCGACGCGAGTCCGGCACTTGTTGTTCTCCTCGGGCAACGCCATGCCTGCGCGTCCTCCTTGGAGCCTTGTTTTTTTTCATCCGCCGCTCCGCACCGCAGCCTGGCGTACCAAGGAGGGGGGGGGAGCGGTCCGACGGTGGGAAGCACAGAGAGCTTGGGGCAGCCGCGGCGGTGGCTTTGGGGCCTGTTTCCCCCAATGGTGTCAGCAGTGGCTTTGTGGCGGGTAGGGAGAAAGAAAGGGGGCAGGCAGGGAGACAGAAGGGAAACAGAAAAAAAGAAAGGGGGTATCAAGAGAGAAAAAAGAAAGAAAGGGCAGGGAGAGAGGAAGAAAAAGTTAGGGGAGGGAATGAGGTCTGGAGGAGAGGAAGCATACAGGCTGAAAGAAGGGAAGAAAGATTGGATACACAGTCAGAAGATGAAAGTGCAACCAGAGACTCATGAAATCACCAGACAAGGTAGGAAAAATGATTTTATTTTAAATTTAATGATCAAAATGTGTCTGAATTTATATATGCTGTCTATATTTTGCGCTATGGCTCCCTTTTACTAAACCGCAATAGTGTTTTTTAGCGCAGGGAGCCTATGAGCGTCGAGAGCAGCGCTGGGCATTTAGCGTAGTTCCCTGCACTAAAAACTGCTATTGTGGTTTAATAAAAAGGAAGGGGGGTATATTTGTCTATTTTTGTATGGTTGTTACTGAGGTGACAATGCATAGAGTCATCTGCCTTGACATCTTTGAAAAAAACCCAGAATAGGAATGATAATTAACATTTTCTCAGCGTATAGTGTGCTTTGTGTTTTTTAATTTTATTGTTGGTCATTTTAAAGTAGCTCGCAAGCCCAAAAAGTTTCTATTTATTTATTGCTTTAGGAGACATATGTCACTGTTTCTGTGGTGTTGCATTTTATGCAGAGTCCAGCTTCTTGCTGATTCAATTTAACCTTTGTCTGTGTATTTCTATTTTATCCCCCCATTTACAAAACTGTGGAGTGTTTTTTAGCGCCAGCCGTGGTGGTAGCAGCTCTGATGCTCAGAATTCTATGAGCATCAGAGCTGTTACCACCTTGGCTAAAATCCACACTACAGTTTTGTAAAAGGGGGAGGGGTTAGTTTGTGATGACATATTCCATACTAGGCGAAGGTGTTTTCTGTGTTCTGTGTGTTCGAAAGACATGGTTTTCTGTTAGGATTGACAGTGTAGGATTGATCTGTGCTGGTCTGGCTTGTTTAGTTTTACAGTGGGTGTATTGATGTACTGCTCACTGCAATATGTAAGATGCTGCCTTTTCCTAGGTACTCATGTGTGACGTGTGGCTTGTTACTAAAAATCATGTTTTTCGTACAGATGGGGGTGGGTGCCAAAAAATGATGGGCCCCGGGTGTTACATATGCTAGGTACACCACTGTATGTAAAGATACCAGAAAGCTGGCGAAGCAAAAATTTTAAGTAAATTGTTATTCTTCTAAGTTTTGAGTATTTAACCCTCCCACAATCTCACGGGCACTCGTCCTCCGCGCCTGCTCATAAATTTGTGGAGTATGTAACTTGTCGCTCATGCATATTTTTTTTGCACACACCTCATCAATCCTTAGAGGGAACATTGGTAAAAGGTTGGACTTGTTTGAACAAAGGAATTTCTTTTGACTTTTATAGATAACAGGCTTCAAGAAAAGTTTTACAAGATTTTATATTTGCTTACAGCAATTTTTGAATATGCATTATAATATCCATGTACTTAAAGAAACTCCTTAACACAAGCTGATAATTTACAAAAATGCAACCCTTAGAGAAAGAATGTATTTTCTAACCAGCACCCTTCTTATAGCCTTAAAGAATTAATCATTGGCTTTGTCTGACCAAAATTACCTCTGGAAAAAGCAACTGACAGGTTTCACACAGACACAAAAACCCCAAACCCCACTTAATGAGAATCACTAATACTTTCCTATACTGGGCCCAAGAAGCCCCTCTTCACATCTAAGAAGGCAAGCAGGCTTCTTGGAATGTCACAGACTTAAGAGAGTTTCTATGGTAACCTAGCTTAAAGGTCAGCTAGGTCAAACTTCATATGTTGCTTCTGGATTGTCCAAAATCTAAATTATAGTATTAGTTTTATATGCACATTTCATATTTAAATATACACACAAAAACATCCATCCAATTACACTCTGGGATCCCAAATTCATTCATACATAACATGCTAAAAGAACTTACCCCCCCCTAAAATAGGGCGTATACATACTTAAAATGATGGCTGGTTACAAACAGTATGCCTAGACTATATAGACCTAAACAGGGCAAAAGTAAACGTATGGGAAATGAATAGCTGATAATACAGTGTATCTTGAAAACATAAGCCGATAGTAGCTCAAAGACAAGCCGACCAGGTAGATGAAAAGTGAAACCTGGGTAAGATCTAAATTATTATTCAAATGAGCTTCTATTAAAACCAAAGAATAAAACCACAGCACTCGGGAAAGTAAAAAAGGGAGAGTAAAATGGACTTATCGAAAAGGTCTCTGCACTGATGATATAAACTCGTATGCAGAATAAATGTGAACACGTGACAGTGGGACTATGATATTTGATCCATTGAAAGAGGCGCCAAAAAATTGTCGGCAGTGGATTGGATGCACACTGATAGGGGAGGGGCATCAGGCTGTTAAAAAAGGCTGCTTTAATAAATAAATGAAAATACTGGTGAAAACTAAATAAAAAACAAAAACCATGATAAAATGCCAAACCTGACTGCAAGTGGTAGTGAAAGTAGCATAAGGCACCCATAGTACTTTTAGTGCCAGAGCTGCTTAGAATAAAGAACCGTGCTGTACATGAAGAGAAAAAAGAAAGAATGAGGTGATAAGATGTAAAGTGCTGGCCCCTCACTGCACCACTTGATAAAACTAAGGAGCGATGTTCTAGAGCAGGGGTGCCCACACTTTTTGGGCTTGCGAGCTACTTTAAAAATGACCAAGTCAAAATGATCTACCAACAATAAAATAAAAAAAAAAACCCCACAAAGCACACTGTACGCATAGAAAATGTTAATAATCATTAATATTCCGGGGTTTTTTCAAAGAGGTCAAAGCAGATGACTCTATGCACTGTCACCTCAGTAACAACCATACAAAAATAGACAAATATACCCCTCCCTTTTTACTAAACCACGATAGCAGTTTTTAGCGCAGGGAGCTGCGCTGAATGCCCAGTTCTATTCTTGACGCTCATAGGCTCCCTGCGCTAAAAACCTCTATTGCGGTTTAGTAAAAGGGGACCATAGTGTAAAATATAGACAGCAGATATAAATTCAGACACATTTTGATCACTAAATTGAAAATAAAATAATTTTTCCACCTTGTTGTATGGTGATTTCATGAGTCTCTGGTTGCACTTTCTTCTTCTGACTGTGAATCTAATCTTTCTTCCCGTCTTTCAGCCTGTATGCTTCCTCTCCTCCAGACCTCATTCCCTCCCCCAACTTTTTCTTCCTCTCTCCCTACCCTTTGTTTCTCCCTGCCTTCCTTTCTTTCTCTCTTCATGCCCCCTTTCTTTTTTTCTGTTTCTCTTCTTTCCTTCTGTCTCCTTGCCTGCCTTCTTTCTCCCTGCCCTCCCCCAAGCCACTGCCGCTGCTATCGGGGAACAGGCCCCCACGCCGCCGCCATCGGATAACAGGCCCCAAATCTGCCGCTGCCCCAAGCTCTCCCTGCTTCAGGCCGACCAGCATTCCTCTCCCTGACGTCAATTCTGCCATCGAGGAGAGGAAGGCTGATCGGCCCAAGATCGCGATCGACCTTTTGGGGAAATACTCCTGGGTCCTGCCTTCGCGGAAACAGAAAGTAGGCAGGACCCGGCAGCAAGAAGAGCAAATTGTAAGCTTCACTGACCTGTCTCCCGCCTTAGCCCTTAGTGAATGCATTCTTTGGGGCTCTAACATGTGCGTGCCGGCTTCCCTTCCCTTCCCTTCTCTTCCCCCCATGGACATAACTTCCGGTTTTGGAGGGAAGAGAAGGGAAGCCGGCACGCACACATTAGAGCCCCAGAGCATAAGTTTGCTATGGGCTAAGGCGTAAAATCTCCAAGCCGTTGTTTTTTTTGGTATTGAACAGCACCGGCGGCAGCAGCAGAATTCACAGCGGATGATAGCCGGGCGGTCATCTAAATTACCTGGGCGGACCACCCGGCTAAAAGGCCCTAGGGAGAACACTGCTATCTCCTCCTTACCACTATTAAGCTAAGAGCCAACTGGCATTAATTAAGCCATGAGGGTTCAGCCGGGAAAATTTAAACAAAGAATTAAGAAAGAACAAAGAATAAGTATAATTTTTCCCTTCACCTTTATAAATATATATTTGCAGCCAATTAATTATAATTTTGCGTATCCAGCAATTTACATATATACTGGATTCCCATTTTCCTTTGCTATATAAATTCCTGGTCTTTCATTAATTATCCTAACATTTATTTATGTTTGCTATATACAGTCTTTCTGTCCATGGATCTCTGCCACACCCTGCTATTTGTTCTGCGCTGTTCACGCTAGACGGCGAAACTCCTCAGGAAGGAGGGAGAGATGCTGGATGAAAGGATAGTTGAAAAAAGGAGAGATGGTGGATCTGAGGCGGGGTGGGGGGTCCACTGATGCAGCTGCGGGGATGGAGACAGAAAAAATGAAAAATGGCAGACCTCCAGGGGAGGGAAAGGAAATGGAAGGGGAGGACAGAGATGGAAATGGATGGTTAGAGAAAGAAGAAAACGACAAATGGGCAGGAGATCCTGGCAAGCAAGTTATCAGAAGACAAACAGAAACCAGAGCCTGGGACCAACATAATTTGAATAATGACTAGAAAACAAAAGGTAGAAAAAATAATTTTATTTTCTGTTTTGTGATTACAATATGTCAGATTTGAAATATGTATCCTGCTAGAGCTGGTGTTAGACTGTGAACGTGAGCTAGGACTTAACAGAGAGAGGAAGTGTTTTTTTGTTTGTTTATTTTGTTTATACCACAGAACCAGTGGGCAGGAGAGGGCAAAGGGGGTGGGGTGGGTGAAGAGGCTATAAAATAAACCCACCAGGATGCTTGAAAAAAAAACACCCAATAGGGCAGGAAAAGCAACTCGAAAAATCGATTCAATAGGCTGAATCGAATTGAAAATTTTTTTCTGAATCGGATCCTGCTACCGTTGCGTATCTCTCAGGATTCCTGCCTTCCTCGTCTTCTCTCCCCACCCCCAGACCAGCAGCGGCAGCTCAGTATGCGTTTAACTTCGCCACACAGCTGCCATTAGCATTAGTTTAGACGCTGTTTCATCAGGCAGCTTCGGGGCCTTTGTTAGGCCGGTCTGCTTCGATGATGCAACGTCCTCTTTCATCAGAGGCAGGACAGCCTAGCAAAGGCCCCAAAGCTGCCTGATAGAACCGCTTCCAAACTAATGCTAGCGGCAGCAGAGTGAGCTGCCGCTAAAGAGGAGAGGTACTGCTGGCATGGACAGAGGGGAGGAAAAGAGAAGGAAGAAGAGGTGCTTCTGGATCTGGTAGAAGAGGAGGGAAAGGAATCTATCCCCTTTCAATTTTAGAGAGTGCCCTCTTGTTCTCCCTACCTTGGAGAGAGTGAACAACCTGTTCTTTTCCACCAAGGCTATTCCCTTCAGTACCTTGAATGTTTCATAAGAACATAAGCAGTGCCTCTGCTGGGTCAGACCACAGGTCCATCCTGCCCAGCAGTCCGCTCCCGCGGTGGCCCAAAAACAGGTCAAGACTTGTCTGAATCATCAGAAGGGGCTCCCTTGCTACCTTGGTTTCTCTTTTAAGTCCTGCCTTCCTATCAAAGCCTAGCCCTCCGGTCTTGCACATGCACGACCAGGTTGGTTTATACTCATTACCTGGTTAACTTCCTATACTTGTGTTACATCCCAGCTCCTCCCTCAGTATCCCACGATCCCTTTATCCCTCAGGAATCCATCCAATCCCTGTTTGAATCCTTGTACCGTACTCTGCCTGATCACTTCCTCCGGTAGCGCATTCCAAGTGTCCACTACCCTTTGGGTGAAAAAAAACTTCCTTGCATTTGTTTTGAACCTGTCTCCCCTCAGTTTCTCAGAATGCCCCCTCGTATTTGCTGTCCCCTTCAGTCTGAAGAATCTGTCCCTATCCACCCTCTCTATGCCCCTCATGATCTTGAAGGTCTCTATCATATCTCCCCTGAGCCTCCTTTTCTCCAGAGAGAAGAGCCCCAGCCTATCCAGCCTCTCAGCGTATGAGCAGTGTTCCAGCCCTCTTACCATTTTCGTTGCTCTCCTTTGGACTCTCTCAAGTACCGCCATGTCCTTCTTGAGGTGCGGCGACCAATACTGAACGCAGTATTCCAGATGTGGACGCACCATCGCTCGATACAATGGCATGATGACTTCCCGTGTTCTGGTTGCTATGCCCTTCTTTATGATGCCCAGCATCCTGTTGGCTTTTTTTGAGGCTGCTGCGCACTGTGCAGATGGCTTCAGTGATGCATCCACCAGCACACCCAAGTCTCTCTCGAGTCTGCTGTCTCCCAACAATACCCCCCTAATTTGTAACTGAACAACGGGTTCTTTTTCCCTATATGCATGACCTTGCATTTGTCCACGTTGAAGCGCATTTGCCATTTGTTTGCCCAGTCTTCCAGCTTGTCCAGGTCCCTTTGTAGGTCCTCACACTCCTCCCTGGTCCTAACTCTGCCGCACAGTTTGGTATCGTCTGCGAATTTTATAACCTCACACTTTGCCTCCTTTTCCAGGTCATTGATGAATATATTAAAGAGTAAAGGCCCCAGCACCGATCCCTGTGGCACACCGCTCGTGACTCCCCGCCAGTCAGAATACTGACCCTTTACTCCAACCCTCTGCTGTCTACCCGACAGCCAGTGCTTGATCCATCTGTGCACATCCCCTCCCACCCCGTGGTTCCACAGCTTCTTAGTAGCCTTTTATGTGGCACCTTGTCAAAAGCCTTTTGAAAGTCGAGGTAAATGATGTCTATGGGCTCCCCATTGTCCACCCGACTGCTTATCCCCTCAAAGAAGTACAGAAGGTTTGTTAGGCACGACCTTCCCTTACAGAATCCGTGCTGGCTTGTTCTTAGTAGGCCATTCCTCTCGATGTGCTCGCAAATGCCGTCCTTGATCATAGCTTCCACCATCTTCCCTATAATTGAAGTCAGGCTCACCAGCCTGTAGTTCCCGGGGTCACCCCTCGATCCCTTCTTGAAGATGGGTGTGACATTTGCCAATTTCCAGTCCTCTGGCACCTCACCAGTTTTCAAGGATAGGTTGCAAACATGTTGGATTGTGCCCGCTATTTCCTGTCTTAGTTCCTTCAACGAGTGGTGGACACCTGGAATGCGCTTCCAGAGGGAGTAATAGGGCAGAGTACAGTACAGAGGTTTAAGAAAGGATTGGACAATTTCCTGCTGGAAAAGGGGATAGAAGGGTATAAATAGAGGATTACTGCACAGGTCCTGGACCTGTTGGGCCGCCGCGTGAGCGGACTGCTGGGCATGATGGACCTCAGGTCTGACCCAGCAGAGGTATTGCTTATGTTCTTATGTTCTTAACCCTTGGGTGGATCCCGTCCGGGCCCGGTGATTTGCCGCATTTTAACCTGTCTATCTGTTGGAGGACATCCTCCCTACTTACCTCTATGTGCTCTAATTTTTCAGCCTGTTCCCCACTCATGAGCTCCTCTGAGTCTGGTATATTAGATGTGTCTTCGCTCGTGAAAACCGACGAGAAGAACGTGTTCAACCTCTCAGCTACCTCTTTATCCTCCTTAATCACTCCCTTCCTATCCCCATCATCCAACGGCCCTACCTCCTCTCTCGCTGGTCGCTTCCCCTTAATGTAACTGAAGAATGCCTTGAAGTTTTTCGCCTCCTTGGCCAGCCCCTCTTCGTATTTCCCTTTTGCTTTTCTAACCTCCCGGTGGCATTCCTTTTGGCATTTCCTGTGTGCCTGGTGATTTTCCTCTGTTGGGTCCTTTTTCCATCTCCGGAAAGATACTTTTTTGTCCTTTATCGCCCTCTTTACTTCTATTGACATCCAAACCGGGTCCTTTGATCGCTTGTTCTTGCAGCCTTTCCTGAAATTGGGGACGTACATTCTCTGTGCTTCCTGCAGGGTGTTCCTGAATAGGGTCCAGGCGCTTCCCACAGTCTCCATCCTAAAGATGTTTCTGAGCTTCCTCCCCACCATTTCCCTCATAGCAACGTAGTTCCCTTTCTTGAAGTTCAGCGCAGTTGTTGCGGTCCTCCTAACTATGGGTGTCCCTCTTTCTAATGTGAATCTGATCGTGTTGTGATCACTGTTGCCTAGTGGTCCTCCCACTTCTACCCCTCTTGCATGTCCCCTCTCAATCTCCTCTGTTCGAGGGAGAAGAGGCCAAGTTTCTATAATCTTTCGCTGTACGGCAGCTCCTCCAGCCCCTTAACCATCTTAGTCGCTCTTCTCTGGACCCTTTTGAGTAGTACCGTGTCCTTCTTCATGTATGGCGACCACTGCTGGACGCAGTACTCCAGGTGAGGGCGCACCATGGCCCGGTACAGCGGCATGATAACCTTCTCCGATCTGTTTGTGATCCCCTACTTTATCATTCCTAGCATTCTGTTTGCCCTTTTTGCGCAGATGGCTTCATCGACTTCTCGATCAGAACTCCCAAGTCTCTTTCCTTGGAGGTCTCTCCAAGTACTGCCCCAGACATCCTGTATTCGTGCATGAGATTTTTGTTACCAACATGCATCACTTTACACTTATCCACATTGTAGTCTCTTTTGGCCCCTTTTAGCGCCTTATGGCACCTGCATTGATGTTTGTGCTTATTCCAGTTTTCGTCAGTTTTTGACCTTTTCCATTCGTTAAACGAAGTTGTTTTTGTCTTTGATCACTTCCTTTACCTCTACAGTGAGCCATGCCGGTTCTTTGTTCTTTTTCTTCTTGGATCCCTTGTTGATATGCGGTATATATAGATTTTTCGCCTCGGTGACCATATCCTTAAAAAGGGACCAAGCTTGTTTTAGCGTTTTTACATTGAGTTTCCTCTTGTATTTTCCTTGACAAGTTGTTCCAGCACCTACAGCATCCAGAAACTTGGTGCAGCCTGAGGTGCCTAGGTTCCAGTCTATCCCTGGATAGTTTAAGTCGCCCATGATAACTATGTTGCCTCCCTTGCAGTTGCGTTTAATATCATCCGTCATTTCTCCATCAATTTCCTCAGACTGCCCTGTGGGTCGGTAGTAGATGCCTAATTTCTGGTCCATTTGTTGTTGGAATTTTGACCTATAGAGACTCTAACTTATCCGTCTGTTGTGGCATGTTCTCTCCAGTAGACTCAATTTCCTCTTTGACGTATATGGCAATGCCTTCTCCTTGTTGAGTCACTCTGTCTCTGCGGTATAGTTTATATCCCGGTAGCACTGTGTCCCATACATTTTCCTCAGTCCACCATGTTTCCGTGATGCTGATGATGTCAACGTTATCCTTTTGTGCCACAGCTTCTAATTCACCCATCTTATTTCTAAGGCTCCTTGCGTTCGTGTACATACACTTGAGTTTGCAGTCTGTTCCCTTCTTGCATGTCCTTCCCTTTTGTGTTCCTTTCGGTCTGTTTTGCTTGCGGTGAGTGTTCCCCTCTATCTTCCTGTACGGTATCCTCCGGGTATACCGGTTCCCGAACCAACGACTCTTTCTCGGTCGACTGTCGGCTTTCCCCTTCTTCCTAGTTTAAAAGCTTCTCAACTTCTCTCTGGATGTTGCTTGCAAGTAGCCTCTGGTGAGGTGGAGTCCGTCCTTCCTGAATAGCTTGCTCTTCCCCCAAAACTTCATCCAGTTGCGCTTGAAGTGGAATCCTTCTTCCTCACACCAGTGCCGCATCCACGCGTTGACTGCTTGCAGCTCAGTCTCTCTTCTCATCTGCCCTGGGTGGCTGAGAAAATAAAGGCGAAAGAGTTGGCGTTCATGAAATATAAAAAAACCCAAGAAGAGGAGAGCAGAAAGGACTACAGGGTGAAACTGAAAGAAGCCAAGAGAGAGATACGTTTGGCGAAGGCACAGGCGGAAGAACAAATGGCTAAAAATGTAAAAAAGGGAGATAAAATTTTTTTCAGATATATTAGTGAAAGGAGGAAGATAAAAAATGGAATTGCTAGGCTAAAAGATGCTGGGAACCAATATGTGGAGAGTGATGAGGAGAAAGCAAATGTGCTAAACAAATACTTCTGTTCTGTGTTCACAGAAGAAAATCCTGGAGAAGGACCGAGATTGTCTGGCAAAGTTACATGAGAAAATGGAGTAGATTCTGCGCCGTTCATGGAGGAGGGTGTTTATGAGCAACTTGAAAAACTGAAGGTGGACAAAGCGATGGGACCAGACGGGATCCATCCCAGGATACTAAGGGAGCTCAGAGAGGTTCTGGCGAGTCCTATTAAAGACTTGTTCAACAAATCTCTGGAGACGGGAGTGATTCCTGGGGATTGGAGGAGAGCGGATGTGGTCCCTATTCATAAAAGTGGTCACAGGGATGAAGCAGGAAACTACAGGCCGGTGAGCCTCACTTCAGTTGTTGGAAAAATAATGGAAGTGTTGCTGAAAGAAAGGATAGTGTATTTCCTTGAATCTAATGGGTTACAGGATCCGAGGCAACATGGCTTTACAAAAGGTAAATCGTGCCAAACGAACCTGATTGAATTTTTTGATTGGGTGACCAGAGAGCTGGATCGAGGCCATATGCTAGATGTAATTTACTTGGATTTCAGCAAAGCCTTTGATACAGTTCCTCATAGGAGGCTGTTGAACAAACTTGAAGGGCTGAAGTTAGGACCCAAAGTGGTGAACTGAGTCAGAAACTGGCTGTCGGACAAACGCCAGAGGGTGGTGGTTAATGGAAGTCGCTCGAAGGAAGGAAAGGTGACTAGTGGAGTCCCTCAGGGTTCGGTGCTGAGGCCAATCCTGTTCAATATGTATGTAAGTGACATTGCTGAAGGGTTAGAAGGAAAAGTGTGCCTTTTTGTAGATGATACCAAGATTTGTAACAGAGTAGACACCGAAGAGGGAGTGGAAAATATGAAAAAGGATCTGCAAAAGTTAGAGGAATGGTCTAATGCCTGGCAACTAAAATTCAATGCAAAGAAATGCAGAGTAATGCATTTGGGGATTAATAATAGGAAGGAACCGTATATTCTGGGAGGGGAGAAGCTGATATGCACGGACGGGGAGAGGGACCTTGGGGTGATAGTGTCCGAAGATCTAAAGGCGAAAAAACAGTGTGACAAGGCAGTGGCTGCTGCCAGAAGGATTCTGGGCTGTATAAAGAGAGGCGTAGTCAGTAGAAGGAAGAAGGTGTTGATGCCCCTGTACAGGTCATTGGTGAGGCCCCACTTGAGTATTGTGTTCAGTTTTGGAGACCGTATCTGGCGAAAGACGTAAGAATACTTGAGGCAGTCCAGAGGAGGGCGACGAAAATGATCGGAGGCTTGCGCCAGAAGACGTATGAGGAGAGACTGGAAGCCCTGAATATGTATACCCTAGAGGAAAGGAGAGACAGGGGAGATATGATTCAGACGTTCAAATACTTAAAGGGTATTAATGTAGAACAAAATCTTTTCCAGAGAAAGGAAAATGGTAAAACCAGAGGACATAATTTGAGGTTGAGGGGTGGTAGATTCAGGGGCAATGTTAGGAAATTCTACTTTACGGAGAGGGTGGTGGATGCCTGGAATGCGTTCCCGAGAGAGGTGGTGGAGAGTAAAACTGTGACTGAGTTCAAAGAAGCGTGGGATGAACACAGAAGATTTAGAATCAGAAAATAATATTAAAGATTGAACTAGGCCAGTTACTGGGCAGACTTGTACGGTCTGTGTCTGTGCATGGCCGTTTGGAGGAGGATGGGCAGGGGAGGGCTTCAATGGCTGGGAGGGTGTAGATGGGCTGGAGTAAGTCTTAACAGAGATTTCGGCAGTTGGAACCCAAGCACAGTACCGGGTAAAGCTTTGGATTCTCGCCCAGAAATAGCTAAGAAGAAAAAAAAAAAAAATTTGAATTGAATCAGGTTGGGCAGACTGGATGGACCATTCGGGTCTTTATCTGCCGTCATCTACTATGTTACTATGTTACTATGGAAGGATTTCTGAGAATGCTATCTTCAGCTTTCTTCCTAGCATCCAGAACTGGTCCTTCACTACTTCTTTGTTGTAGTTTCTGTTGCCCACGTTGTTCGTCCCCACATGGATCACTACTGCCGTATCTTCTTCTTCCACACTGCCGATGATCCTGCTGATGTGGCTCACTATGTCTTCTACCTCGGCTCCTGGTAGGCAGGTCACCAGCTGATCCAGTCTTCCTCCTGCTATGTGGCTGTCGACTTGTCTGATGATGGAGTCCCCCACGATGATTGCTGCCCTCTCTATCTTCTCCTGATTCTCCAGCCGCAGGTCCATGTCCCTGGTGTATATCATTCTCTCCAGCCGTCCTTCGTTCCCATTCATCTACTCTCAAACTGGTTTTCGTCTTCTTGTGGGTTCCCTCCGCTGTTTCTAACGGAAGGGAGATGGACTGCAGGAGGCAGAAAGGAGGAAGGGAGAGAGAAATGTTACACTGGGGGAAGGAGAGATGAGTAAAGGTAGGGAGAGATACCAGACCAGGGAATGGAAGCGAAGGAGTGGAGTCTGGTAGCTGGTACTGCCCGATTCAGGAAAAAATATTTCAGCCTATTGAATCAATTTTTCTATTCGATTTGATTTTACTGCACAATTGGGTGTTTTTTTCCTAACATCCTGGTGAGTTTATTTTATAGCCTCTTCACCCCCTTTGCCCTCTCCTACCCACACTGGTGCTGTGGTGTAAACAAAATAAACAAACAAAAAAGACTTTTCCTCTCTCTTTTAAATCCTAGCTCACGTTCGTGGTCTAATACCAGCTCTGGCAGGATATATATTTCAAATCTGACTCATTGTAATCACAAAACAGAAAATAAAATTAATTTTTAATCTTTTGTTATCTGGTCATTTTTCAAATCATGTTGGTCCCAGGCTCTGCAACAAGCATCTTCTGATAACTTGCTTGCCAGGGTCTCTTGCCCATTTGTCATTTTCTTCTTTCTCCGTGGTAACCGTCCATCTTCCATTTCTGTTCTCCCCTTCCATTTCCCTTCCCTCCCCTGGAGGTCTGGCATCTTTCCTTTATTCCGCCTCTATTCCCGTAGCTGCAGTGATGGACCCCACTATACCCAGATCCATCATCTCTCCTTTTTTCAACTACCCTTTAATGCAGCATCTCTCCCTCCTTCCCCACCAGATCTCCCTTTTTCTTTCTAACTACCCTCCTATCCAGAATCTCTATCCCCCCCTCCACATCAACCCTTGTGTCCACCTTCTCTCCCTTTCTGTTCCTTCCCTCCCTAAATCCCATTGTTCAACACCTCTCTCCCTCTCCTGTTTTTAGATCCATTATTTCTTCTATCCCTCCCCATCTCCCCTCTCCATGATCTCCCCCAAGTCCTTCTCCCTCCTCCACCATCCATCTTCCCCCCTCCACCAAATTCATTTCTCCCATCCATCTTCTCCCCATCTCTCCCTCTCTAATCCACCAACTCCCACAAGTCCATCTCTCCCTCTCCCCAAAGTCCATCTCTCCTCCATGATCTCCCTTATGTCCATCTCTTCCCCTCTACCATTCATCTTCCCCCCTCCACCAAGATCATTTCTCCCATCCATCTTCTTCCCATCTCTCCTCCAGTCCACCAATTCCCTCCCCTCTCCCCATCTACCTTTATTTTGACATTACAACATGTTGCCGGTGGTGGTAGTGATTTAGCGATCCACTCCTGCCACCACTCCTTGCGTCTTCTCTCCACTGCGGCCCGCCCTCAGTGAAAACTTTTTGTTTCCACTTGGGCGGCCGAATGGAGAGAAGACGCCCGGAGTAGTGGCAGGGTAGTGAATTGCATTTGCTACCGCCGCTTTTGCAAAACCGGAAGTTACATCAGAAGGAAGGACTCCGGTGGCAGAGGGAAAGCCCAAACGGGTCTCTAGCAAGGGGGCCAATGAATTGGTAAGTCCAATTTTCTTCAAAAACAAATCGATTTGAATCGATTCACCCGAAATGAATTGGTAAATCGATTCAAATTGCGAATTGGGCAGCACTACTAGTAGCGCTATAGAAATAATAATAATAGTAGTAGTAGTAGAGAGAGATGCCAGATTATGGGAAGGAGAGGAGAGAGATGCCAGACTGGGAAGGGGGGAAAGGAAGGAGAGAAATGTTGGACTATTGGGGGGAAGGAGTGATGGAGAGAGATGTCAAACCATGGAAAAGGAGAGGGAAGGAGAGAGAGTTGGGAAGGTAGGACATGGAAAAGTAGATTTTGAGAAGAAAGCAGAAAAATGGAAAAATTGAATGTTAAGTTAATACCAAAGATGGATGCAAGGCAGAAAGTGAAGCAGGAGAGAAAAACAGTCAACGGATAAGAAGATACTGAAAACATAGTTAAAAGCATAGAAAAATAAAATAAATAGATAACAAAGGTAGGGAAAAATGATTTTATTTTCAATATAATGATTGAAATGTGTCAGTTTTGAGAATTTATATCTGCTGTGTATAAGGAAAATGAATGGAAAAAATTGCATTACAATTAGTAAAGGGGATGGATCTAGGGCAGAGCTCGGGTGGACCCAGGGAGGAGCTTGGGAGGTCTGTGGTTGGGTTACTCAGTTGATATTTGTTAGTCTTTGGGGGCCAATGAGAAGAGGCAGATGGAGCTGCAAGCAGTCAATGCGTGGATGTGGCGCTGGTGTGAGGAAGAAGGATTCCATTCATGCACAATTAAACTACATTCTGGGGGAAGAGCAAGCTATTCAGGAAGAACGAACTCCACCTCAGCAGAGATGGAACGAGGCTACTTGCAAGCAGCATCAAGAGAGAAGTTGAGAAGTTTTTAAACTAGGTAGAAGGGGAAAGCCGACTGTCAACCGAGAGAGAGAGTCGATGGTTTAGTAACCGGTATACCCGAAGGATACAGTGCAGGAAGATAGAGAGAAAGACTCACCAGATCATAGGCAAGACAGATCGAAAGGGACACAAAAGGGAAGGAAATGCAAGAAAGGAACAGGCCGCAAATTCAAGTGTATGTACACAAAATGAGGAGTCTAAGGAATAAGATGGGTGAATTAGAAGCTATGGCACAAAAAGATAACGTGGACATCATCAGCATCACGGAAACATGGTGGACAGAGGAAAATGTCTGGGACACTGTGCTACCGGGATACAAACTATACCACAGAGACAGAGTGGCTCAATAAGGTGGGGGTATTGCCATATACGTCAAAGAGGGAATTGAATCTACTGGAGAGAACACACCACAACAGATGGATAAGTGAGAGTCTCTATGGGTCAAAATTCCGGGAACAAATGGACTGGAAATGAAGATCGGCATGTACTACTGACCCCCAGGGCAGTCCAAAGAAATTGATGGAGAAATGACTGACGAGATTAAATGCAACAGCAAGGGAGGCAACGCAGTTATAGTGGGTGACTTCAACTATCCAGGGATAGACTGGAACTTAGATACACCCAGCTGCACCAGGGAGACCAAGTTCCTGGATGCTGTAGGCGATTGCTTCTGGAACAACTTGTCAAGGAAAATATGAGAGGAAACTCAATTCTGGACTTAATTCTAAATGGACTCCGAGGACCGGCACAAGGTGTAGAAGTAGAAGGGACGCTGTGAAACAGTGATCACAACATAATCCACTTCGACCTGGACGCAGGGGAAATACATCGGTCAAGAACTGTGGCCACGGCACTGAACTTCTGAAAAGGGAATTACGAAGGGATGAGACTCATAGTGGGGAAGAAGATTAAGAAGAGGATAAGCATTGTAAAAACACTAGAGCAAGCTTGGTCCCTTTTTAAGGACACAGTCACCGAAGAGCAAAATCTATATATACCGTATATCAACAAGGGATCCAAGAGGAAAAAGAACAGGAACTGGCGTGGCTCACTGTAGAGGTGAAGGAAGCGCTCGGAAGCACTTGGAGACAAGAAAACTTCGTTTAAGGAATGGAAAAGGTCAAGAATGGACAAAAACTGGAATAAGCACAAACAACATCAATGCAGATGCCATAAGGCGGAAAAAGGTCCAAAAAGACTTTGAGTAAATAATAGCCAAGGAGGCGAAAAACGTCAAGCTGTTCTTTCGATATATTAAGGGGAAATGACCCGCGAAGGAAGCGGTGGGACCATTGGATGACCATGGAATGAAGGGAGTGCTAAAAGAGGACAAAGCAATTGCGTCTGTATTTACCAAAGAGGATAAGAACATAAAAACATAAGCAATGCCTCTGCTGGGTCAGGCCTGAGGTCCATCTTGCCCAGCAGTCCGCTCACGCGGCGGCCCAACAGGTCTAGGACCTGAGCAGTAATCCTCTATTTATACCCTTTTATTCCCTTTTCCAGCAGGAAATTGTCTAATCCTTTCTTAAATCCCAGTACTGTACTCTACCGTATAACGTCCTCCGGAAGCGCATTCCAGGTGTCCACCACACGTTGGGTAAAGAAGAACTTCCTGGCATTTGTATTGAATCTGTTCCCTTTCAACTTTTCCGAATGCCATCTTGTTCTTTTATTTTTTGAAAGTTTGAAGAATCTGTCCCTCTCTACTCTCTCTATGCCCCTCATGATCTTATATACAGAGCATACTGTAACCCATCAGGCTATATGCTGGAAACGAAGACGGGAAACTGACAGGGTTGACAGTCAGTCTAGACAAGGTATGCAGGCAGATCAATAGGCTTAAGAGAGATAAATCCCCGGGACCGGATGGCATGCATCCGAGGGTCATCAAGGAACTGATAGGGACTATAGCTGAACTGTTTCAACTAATAGCCAATCTGTCGATCAAATCGGGAAAGATTCCGAAAGACTGGAAGGTGACGAATGTTACGCCGATCTTCAAAAAAAGTTTGAGGGGAGATCTGTGAAACTACAGACCGGTGAGTCTGACTTCGGTACCGGGAAAGATGGTAGAGGCACTGATAAAGGACCGCATCATTGATCACCTTGACGGACAGGGTCTGATGAGGACCAGCCAGCACGGTTTCAGCAAAGGCAGATTTTGTTTGACGAACTTGCTGCATTTCTTCGAGGGAGTAAACAGGCAGATAGACAAGGGTGACCCGGTCGACATTGTATATCTAGATTTTCAGAAGGCGTTCGACAAGGTTCCACATGAACTAACTACTTTGGAAAATTGCGAGCCATGGAATCGAGGGTGAAATATTCACATGGATTAAAAACTGGCTGGAGCATAGGAAACAGAGAGTGGTGGAAGAGCGTCACCAGTGGGGTGCCGCAGGGCTCAGTGCTTGGACCCGTGCTCTTCAACATCTTTATAAACAATCTGGATATTGGTATGACGAATGAGGTGATTAAATTTGAGGACGATATGAAGTTATTCAGAGTAGTGAAGACACAGGTGGATTGCGAAGATTTGCAATGTGACATAATCAAGCTCGAAAAATGGGCATCGACATGGCAAATGAGGTTCAACATGGATAAGTGTAAAGTGATGCATGTCTGGGGCAGTACTTTAAAAGACCTCCCAGGAAAGAGACTTGGGAGTTCTGATCGACAAGTCGAAGCCATCCGTGCAATGTGCGGTGGCGGCGGCGAAAAGGGCAAACAGAATGCTAGGAATGATTAAGAAGGGGATCACGAACAGATCGGAGAAGCTTATCATGCCGCTGTATCAGGCCATGTTGCGCCCTCACCTGGAGTACTGTGTTCAGCAGTGGTCGCCATACATGAAGAAGGGCACTGTACTACTCGAAAGGGTCCAGAGAAGAGCGACTAAAATGGTTAAGGGGCTGGAGGAGTTGCCAAACAGTGAGCGATTGGAGAAACTGGGCATCTTCTCCCTTGAAAAGAGGAGACTGAGAGGGCACATGATCGAAACATTCAAAATACTGAAGGGAATAGACTTAGCAGATAAAGACAGATTGTTCACCCTCTCCAAGGTAGGGAGAACGAGAGGGCACTCTCTAAAGTTGAAAGGGAATAGATTCCGTACAAACATAAGGAAGTTCTTCTTCACCTAGAGAGTAGTAGAAAACTGGAATGCTCTTCCGGAGTGTGTTATAGGGAAAACACCCTCCAGGGAATTCAAGACAAAGTTGGACAAATTCCTGCTAAAGTGGAACGTACGTAGGTGAGGCTGGACTCATTTAGAGCACTGGTCTTTGATCAGAGGGCCACCACGAGAGCAGACTGCTGGGTATGATGGACCACTGGTCTGACCCAGCAGCGGCAATTCTTTTGTTCTAACATGCTCTCGGAGTTGTCGGCGTTCTTTTCTTCTTGAGTTATGCCGCATAAACTGAAAGCCATTGTAGCCTCCTGTACGCCTTTGCAATCCTTCAGACAACCGTCGATTGAGCAATTTTTGCCAGCGCTCACTTCACAGAAGGGCATAGGAAAAAGCCCTGCAGTATGTGTGGGTGGAGAAGGCTCAACCACGCAGTGAGCAGGACGCAGGGCTGCTGAAGGTGCAACGAGCAATCCTACTATGGAGGCAGCAGCGGTAAAAGTAAATTTGACCATGTCTCCCCGCTCCTGGCCAAGCTCCATTGGCTTCCGATAATCGCCAAGGTCCACTATAAATGCGCCTGTTTAACTTTCAAAATCCTATATGGTATCCTCCCTCCCTTTATCCCTCTTTCTTGGAATTCCTCAAACCCTAATACCACCAGATCCTCCCACAAATTAAAACTATCCTTCCCCTCGCTAAAAGGCATTTCCCACACAGGAAAGCTAGGGACCTCCCTTCACTTCAAAATCACTGAGCTCTGGAACAACCTTACCTCCCCTCTTCGGAACTTGAGCTCTCTCCAAGTTTTCCGCAAACATCTGAAAACCTGGCTTTTCTCAAAAAATGTAAGTCTCCCTCCAACTTAGGAATCAAGGAAACTCTTATATCTTGGCATCCCAAGTCCTCTAAATTTTCTTCACACTTCTACCTCTAACCCTCTATTGTAGTTCCTTCCTATTTCTCCTACTGTAAACCGCGTCGAGCTCTACGAACGTGGAGATGATGCGGTATAGAAACCTAAGGATTAGATTAGATTAGATTAGATTAGAAGAGCTTCTACCGATGGAGAGCATCATAGGGGAAGTTTCCCCCTCTTGTAAGGTGACTTTGGATGCAGTTTGGGGAATGCTTAAGAGGCTGGATGCAGCTACCCAAAAAACATCTGATGAGGTAAAGGCTCTAGGGGGAAAACTTGATGAAATTTCCAAGACTTTAGAACAAACTAATACTGAATCAAAAAATTCACTTCTAAAAGTTCAATCTGAGATGCAGACTCTTCAAGACTATTAAAGATAGCATGGTAATACATAAAAAAACAGAGAACATTGAGAACTTCAACAGGAAATTAAATGTGAGAATACTTAAATTTCCCAAAACCTCAGAGATATCTGCTTACGAAATGTTTAAAAACTATTTTTTGGAAATACTAAAATGTATTCCCCCTTTATTATCTACTCAAAGCTAAATAATCTCAAGGAGCCTTGGAGGTTGGTGACAATATTGAGTCAACCCAATTTGACTTACAAAATATATCTAACATCTAACAGAGACTGCGAACAGAATGACACTCTTGGTATCTTTTGTTTTCAAACAAGACTTGGATGCCTTTATAAAACAGTATTTTAGATCCTCTAAAAATTTATTCCATGGGAAAAGTATTTGGGTGTACCAAGATGTTACAAAAAGTACCCAAGAACGGAGAAAACAATTTTTGGCTTTAAGAGCAGAAACTAAATCTTTAGGAGCTTCATTCCTACTTGCTTATCCATGCAAGTGTATAATAAAATATGTGCAGGTTAAATATGTGTTTTACCTCCCGAGCAGCTGAAAGCGTTTCTTGAGCTAAAAAGAATTGCTCCTAATGAAAGTAATAATAGGGCAAAATTGTGTTAAGCTTGTTCTTTGTAACATTTTCTTCATTGATTAATTATTACTTCTCAATTGTTTCCTGTCTAAACTCCCCTCTATGTGATTGTGGTCTAATGAATGGTTAAAAAATATTCCTGAGTTTAAAATCAATTTGATGTAACATTATACCTGCTGTATTGCTCTAACAAGATGTTTATTTCTTGTGATCTTTAATTTGAAATGATAAAGAAAAAACAAAAACAAATGTAAAGCAGTAAGCAGAAAACGAGAATCCAATGACAGACAACAGAGTGATCAATCACGGGTAGCATAAGAAACAAAATATCAATTGAGGTCCTTGTTAGAAGGCACCATGAATTCCAGGAATGCAGCAACATTAATACAAGATAAACTCCACGACCTCAACAAACAACCCCCTACAGCAACCTTACTAAGGCACTATGGGCCTATGCTGGACTGTGACTTTGCAGATGACTATATGCCTGTCCGAATCTGCCCAGACCTGATCCACTTGAGAAATGAGTCCCTTCTGAAAAATTATGATCTTACCACCTTTTTTACCCTGAGCTGAAGAGGCTGCATAATTCCCCACCCACCAATTTCCTTAATGTAGCATGTTTAATATCCCCTAAGTAGGTTTTCTATAGCATGGCTATATCTGACTTTCTTTCGTTGAAGGGCTTGCAGAATTTTTGATTGTTTAATTGGAGAATAAATGCCCCCCACATTCCAAGTAAGAATCTTAACCCTAGGGTAAACCATATAGGGATGTTAAACATGAAGATATATTCCTGAGAAGAAGGAAAAGGGTCATCACTGCTGCGACCCCCCCCCCCCAACCTCAGACTTTGCCAAGCAGAAAAAGAAACATAGAAACACAACAACACAACAAGCTCCAGTAATTTATGCTGAATATTATTATGATGCTGAATATTATTATTATGCCGTGTTAGCACAATCCCTCTACGGAGGAAAAAATGCCTCAGAAGCTGCGGGGAAACCTCACTGCGGCTATGCAGGGCTAGCTCCCCTGCAACCTTCTGTCATTGGCCAAAAAATCTGCCTTGTCTCTAACTACCCACGTGCTATTAAACAGGTTACTTGAAAAATAAATTATTGTCTGGATTGCTGAACTTGTCCTTTAAATACGCCAAAGTGAGTAATGTTTCCAATCCAGACGCAAATATTGCTGCGTATACTTTGCCATCACTCGAGGTGCCAGTGCTTGTACTTTGTTAGCATTGCCGGTAGGCTGAACTAATGTCCGATGGTGGCCATTGTTTCGCAAGTTCACACTCACTGCTTCAGCCCTCAAGGGAAGATATTTCCAAAGGCTACAGGGGAAATTCTATAGCCCTGGAGGAAATGCCAGCTTGACTTCAGCCAGACTTGTAGAGCTCAGTTGCAGATAAAGGCCAAATGTCCCATCTAGTCTACCCATCTGTAGTAACCATTATCTCTTTCCGAGAGATCCCACAGTCTCTGTCTCCACCACCCTTTCTATAAAAAAGTATTTCCTTAGATTACTCTAGAGCAGCGGTCTCAAACCCGTGGCCCATGGGCCGCATGCGGCCCTCCAGGTGCTATTTTGCGGCCTGCAGTCTGGATGCGATGATCAACTGCTCCCTTGCTGCAGTTGATTGTTCCAGACAAATCTGCAGCCGGCGGCGGCTCCTTGCGCCATCCACACCAGCATTTCTCTTCCCCCTTCCCTTCCTTGTGGAGCAGCAGCGTATCTGGCTGGCTCCCTTGCTCAGTCGATCGTTCCGTTCAAAGCTGCGGGTGGCGGCTCCTCACACTATCCATTGAATGTTTCAATCATGTCCCCTCTCAGTCTCCTCTTTTCAAGGGAGAAGATGCCTAGTTTCTCTAATCTCTCACTGTATGGCAACTCCTCCAGCCCTTTAACCGTTGTAGTCTCTCTTCTCTGGACCCTTTAGAGTAGTACCGTGTCCTTAGAAACATAGAAAGATGACGGCAGATAAGGGCTATATAGCCCATCAAGTCTGCCCACACTATTTACCCACCCTCTTAAGTCTTCTGACCCCTTAAAGTATAATTGTAATTATACTGTCACTCTACTGACCCGCTCATTCAAGTCCTAGTGACCCTATCCCTTGGCATGACCTCGTAGGGATCCCACATGGGTATTCCATTTGTTCTTGAAGTCTGGGATGCTGCGTGCCTCGACCACCTGCACTGGAAGCTTGTTCCAATGCTCGATCACTCTCTCCGTGAAGAAGCACTTCCTGGCGTCTCCACGAAACTTCCCTCCCCTGAGTTTGAGCGGATGTCCTCTAGTGGTCGAGGGTCCCCTGAGAAGAAAGATATCATCTTCCACCTCGACCCGTCCCGTGATGTACTTAAATGTCTCAATCATGTCTCCCCTCTCCCTACGCTCTTCGAGAGTGTAGAGCTGCAATTTGCTCAGTCTTTCTTCGTACGGGAGACCCTTTAGCCCCGAGACCATCCTGGTGGCCATCCACTGAACCGATTCAATTCTGAGCACATCCTTACGGTAATGTGGCCTCCAGAATTGCACACAGTACTCCAGATGAGGTCTCACCATGGCTCTGTACAATGGCATCATGACTTCAGGTTTCCTGTTGACGAAGCTTCTCTTGATACAACCTATCATCTGCCGTGCTTTAGATGAAGCCTTCTCCACTTGAGTGGCTGCTTTCATGTCAGCACTGATGATTACTCCTAAATCTCGTTCTGCCGTAGTCCTGGTTAAAGTTTCTCCATTTAGGGTGTAAGTTCTGCAAGGATTTCCGTTACCGAGATGCATGACCTTACATTTCTTGGCGTTGAAGCCCAGCTGCCATATCAAGGACCAACTTTCTAAAGTACGCAGGTCTTGCTCCATAGCATCCTGTAGATTATAGCCATTTACTATATTGCATAGTTTGGCGTCATCAGCGAATAAGGTTACCTTGCCTTGAAGC
Source organism: Geotrypetes seraphini (assembly GCF_902459505.1). Taxonomy (NCBI): domain Eukaryota; kingdom Metazoa; phylum Chordata; class Amphibia; order Gymnophiona; family Dermophiidae; genus Geotrypetes; species Geotrypetes seraphini. The sequence goes on along the minus strand of NC_047091.1, from coordinate 36,735,449 downwards.
CCTTGAGTCAGATCCCCAATGAATATGTTGAAGAGGAGTGGGCCCTGGACTGAACCCTGTAGCACTCCGCTAGTCACCTCCGACATTTTAGAGAGGGTACCGTTAACCACCACCCTCTGAAGTCTGCCACTAAGCCAATCTTTAACCCATGCAGTTAGAGTCTCTCCTAATCCCATCGATTTCATCTTGTTCAGCAGTCTGCGGTGTGGGACGCTGTCAAACGCTTTGCTGAAGTCCAGGTACACGACGTCCAAGGACTCTCCTGAATCCAGTCTTCTTGTTACCCAGTCAAAGAAGCTGATTAGATTTGACTGGCATGGTGAATCCATGTTGGCTGGGATCCCGGAGATTTCCCTCATTCAGGATCGTATCTAATTTATAATTAATTAGTGTTTCCATGAGTTTACACACTATTGAGGTGAGGCTTACCAGTCTATAGTTTGCAGCCTCAGCCTTGCAACCCTTTTTATGTAGAGGAACGACGTTGGCTGTTTTCCAGTCCAACGGAACTTTCCCCGTACTTAGTGAAAGATTGAAGAGCACTGCCAGCGGTTCCGCCAGAACATCTCTCAATTCTCTGAGCACTCTTGGGTGTAAATTGTCCGGTTCCATGGCCTTGTTTACCTTTAGCCTTGCCAGTTCGTTGTAAACGTCCCCAGGTGTGAACTCGAAATTCTGAAACGGGTCATCCACGTCTTGTTTTATCATCAACTGTGGTCCGTGTCCCGGTGCTTCGCAGGTGAAGACTGAGCAGAAATATTCATTTAGTAGTTCTGCTTTTTCTGAATCCGCCACCGCGTAGTTTCCGTCCGGTTGTCTAAGGCGTACTATACCGTCTGTGTTCCGTTTCCTATCACTGATATACCTAAAGAAGGATTTGTCCCCTTTTTTAATGTTTTTTGCCAGAGTTTCTTCCACTCAAAGTTTGGCCTCCCTAACTGCTGTTTTGACCGCTGCAGATGTGGTCTTATATTCTACTTTAGTTTCTCTTCTCTGCGTACGTTTGTAGGAAAGAAATGCTTTTTTCTTCTCCTTAATGAGGTGCGAGATCTCTTCAGTGAACCATTGGGGTTTGTTGTTTCTTTGTTGTTTATCTACTGATTTTATGTAGCGATTAGTTGCTTCGTGTATGGATGATTTCAGGTACGACCACATAGTTTCCACATTGCCGGTCTCTGCTTGGTCCTGCAGCGTCTGATGAACAAAATCTCCCATGCGTGCGAAGTTGGTGCCCCGGAATTGGAGCACCTTTGTTTTTGTAATTGATTTAGGGGATCCTTTCCCAAGGTTGAACCGTACCATGTTATGGTCGCTGGAGGCTAGCGTATCTCCTACCGAGACCTCTGAGACGCTTTCCCCGTTGGTGAGTACCAGGTCTAGGATCGCCTGGGCCCTAGTGGGCTCAGTTACCATCTGTCTGAGATGTACTCCTTCTTCATGTATAGCAACTAGTGCTGGATGCAGTACTCCAGGTGAGGGCGCACCATGGCCCAGTACAGCGGCATGATAACCTTCTCTGATCTGTTCATGATCCCCTTCTTTGTCATTCCTAGCATTCTGTTCGCCCTTTTTGCCACCACCACACATTGCGCGGACGGCTTCATTGACTTGTCAATCAGAACTCCCAAGTCTCTTTCCTGGGAGGTCTCTCCAAGTACCGCCCTAGACATCCTGTATTCGTGCATGAGATTTTGTTACCGACATGCATCACTTTACACTTATCCATGTTGAACCTCATTTGCCATGTTGATGCCCATTTCTCGAGCTTGATTATGTCACGTTGCAAATCTTCACAATCCCCCTGCGTCTTCACTACTCTGAATAACTTTGTATCGTCCACAAATTTAATCACGTCACTCGTTGTACCAATGTCCAGATCATATTTAAAGAGCACGGGTCCAAGCACCGACCTGTGTGGCACCTCACTGGTGATGCTCTTCCAGTCCGAGTATTGTCCATTTACTCCCACTCTCTGCTTCCTATGCTCTAGCCAATTTTTAATCCACATGAATATTTCATCCTCGATTCCATGCTTGCAATTTTCTGAAGTAGTCATTCATGTGGAACCTTGTCAAACGCTTTCTGAAAATCCAGATATATAATGTCTACTGGGTTGCCATTGTTTATCTGCCTGTTTACTCCCTCAAAGAAGTGCAGCAAGTTTGTCAAACACGATTTGCCTTTGCTGAAACCGTGCTGACTGGTGCTCATTAGCACGTGTCCGTCAAGGTGATCAATGATGCAGTCCTTTGTCAGTGCCTCAACCATCTTTCCCGGTACCAAGGTCAGACTCACCAGTGTGTAGTTTCCCGGATCTCTCCTTGAACCTTTCTTGAAGATCAGCGTAACATTCGCCACCTTCCAGTCTTCTGGAATCTTTCCCGATTTGATCGACAGATTGGCTATTAGTTGAAGCAGTTCAGCTATAGTCCCTTTCAGTTCTTTGATGACCCTTGAATGGATGCCATCCAGTCCCGGGGATTTATCTCTCTTAAGCCTATCAATCTGCCTACATACCGCCTCTAGACTGACCGTCAACCCTGCCAGTTTTCTGTCTTCGTATCTAGCATATAGCCTGATGGGTTCTGGGATGCTGTGTATATCCTCTTTGGTAAATACAGATGCCAAAAATATGTTCAGTTTGTCGGCGATTGCTTTGTCCTCCTTTAGCACTTCCTTTATTCCATGGTCATCGAACGGTCCTTTGCGGGTCGTTTCCCCTTAATATATCGAAAGAACGGCTTGAAATTTTTCACCTCTTAGGCTATTTTTTCCTTGTAGTCTCTTTTGGCCCATTTTACCACCTTATGGCACCTGCGTTGATGTTTGTGTTTATTTCAGTTTTCGTCGGTCTTTGACCTTTTCCATTCCTTATTTTATTCAATTCCCTCTTTAACATATAGGGCAACCCCCCTCCCCTTTCCAATTTGATCTACTCTATCCTTGCGATATAATTTGTACTCAGGTAACACAGTGTTCCATTGATTGTCCTCCTTCCACCAGGTCTCTGAGATGCCTATTATATCTATATCATCATTCAGTGCTACTTTACGACGGCCTCCTAGCCACTCAAGCAGTGAAATTGGATAACCAAATCTCCAATCTGCTGATAACAACCACGAACTACAGATAAATAAAGACCATACTCTTCGGCTAGTGACTTTGTCTCCCAGGAGCAAGAACGAAGGACATCACTGACAGAATCGAGAGGATCCTAGACGGCGCAGAAACAGAAGAGACAGCAGTGATAATCCACGTGGGAACAAATGGTGTCAACAGGAGAAATTACAGCAGGACTACGCTAACTGAACAGTTCAAGATCCTAGGAAGGAAGCTGAAGCTGAGGACACAGAAGATAGCATTCTCAGATATTCTGCCAGTACCGAGGGCAGACGTGAAGAGGCAGACTGAGCTACAAGCAATAAACACATGGTTGAGGAGATGGTGCGAAGAAGAAGGATTCCTTTTTGTAAGGAACTGGACAACTTTTTTGGGGAAGAACAAGCTCTTCAGGAGGGACGGACTACACCTGAGCACAGCAGGAACGAAGCTGCTAACAAACAACGTCAAGAGAGGAATTGAGCAAGCTTTAAACTGAGAAGAAGGGGAAAGCCGACAGTCGACCTGACGTCGACGGTTCGGACAAGAGTATCCAAAGAAGATACTGAGCGGGAAAAATGCTGGGAACAAGCAAGAGACGAACAACAGAAACTGTTGACCAACAAGAAGGGCAAACAGATAAAATTAGAGGAACAGGAGAAATCAGAAAATCAGGTTGCGGACGAAAAGGATGCACCAAAAAATGAGGAAGAAAGGAGCAGAAATCAAGGACTGACGGCCCAAATAGGGGATGGCAAGAGGAGCAAAACACATGAAAAACCAGCAGAGAAAAGAAAAGACCGGGACTTAAATTGTTTGTACGCAAATGCAAGGAGCCTAAAGTACAAAATGGGAGAGTTAGAAGTCAAAGCCAAAAAAGAGGACCTAGACATCATTGGAATCACGGAAACATGGTGGAACGAGGATAACCAATGGGACGTAGTACTGCCAGGGTACAAACTCTATAGAAGAGACAGGACTCACAAGAAGGGTGGAGGAATAGCACTATACATAAAAGACACCATTCCCTCGTCCGCAGTGGATATAGAACCAAAGGCGGAAGGATTGGAGTCATGGGTTAAATTACTGGGAAAAAATGGCCTTGACATAAGATTGGGTCTATACTATCGTCCTCCTGGACAAACGGAAGCAAACGACAAAGATCTGGCAGCAGAATTGAGGCGGGAAGGCAACAACAGGAATGTTATAGTAATGGGAGATTTTAACTACCCCAGGATAAACTGGAGTATTGGAAACTCGAACTGTGCAAGGGAAACAGAATTCTTAGAGGCTGTGAGGGACTGCTTTATGGATCAGCTTGTGAAGGAACCAACAAGAGGGAATGCCACTCTTGACCTAATCCTCAATGGACTAGGGGGACCAGCAAAGGAAGTGGAAATAGTAGGACCACTAGAAAACAGCGATCACAACATGATCCAGTACAAATTAGAAGTAGGTACAGCAAAAGGGAAGAGAATCACAGCGACAACGTTCAACTTCAAGAAAGGGAACTATGATGCTATGAGAGAAATGGTAAGGAAAAAACTCAGAAAAAGCTCAAGAAAAACAGAAACCGTAGAGAAAGCCTGGTCTCTATTCAAGAGCACAGTGCAAGAAGCACAATATATGTACATCCCCAGATATAGAAAAGGGTGCAAAATAAAACTGAGCAAAAGATCCCGCATGGATAAACGATGAGGTGAAGAAAGCGATAGGAGACAAGAAAAAATCATTCCAGAAATGGAAAAAGGACCAAACTGAGGAGAACTGGAGAGAACACAGGAAAAGTCAAAAAGAGTGTCATCAAGTGGTTAGGAGAGCGAAAAGAGAATACGAAGAGAGGCTGGCCAGGGAGGCAAAAAACTTCAAATCGTTCTTCAGATATGTTAAAGGGAAGCAACCGGCGAGGGAGGAAGTAGGACCTTTGGATGATGGAGACAGAAAGGGAGTGATAAAGGAGGAAAAAGAGGTAGCCGACAGGTTAAACAAATTTTTCTTATCAGTCTTTACAAGCGAGGACACATCCAGTGTACCAGAACCCGACGTGATCTTCCATGGAGACCAAGAAGAAAAACTGTCAACAATAGAGGTGAGCCATGAGGATGTCCTCCAACAGATAGATAGATTGAAAAGCGACAAATCACCAGGCCCAGACGGTATCCACCCTAGGGTACTAAAAGAACTAAGAAATGAGATAGCGGGAATACTCCAACGAGTTTGCAACCTATCCTTGAAAACTGGAGAGATCCCGGAGGACTGGAAGATAGCAAATGTTATACCTATTTTAAAAGGGGTCAAGAGGAGACCCGGGAAACTATAGGCCGGTCAGTTTGACATCGGTTGCGGGCAAGATGGTAGAAGCACTGATAAAGGACAGCATCTGTGAGCACATCGAAAAAAATGGGCTGATGAAAGCGAGCCAGCATGGCTTCTGCAAGGGAAGATCGTGCCAAACAAACTTACTGCACTTCTTTGAGGAGGTAAACAGTCAGTTGAACCAAGGGGAACCCGTAGACATCATTTACCTCGACTTCAAAAAGGCCTTTGACAAGGTACCCCATGAGCGGCTACTTAGGAAGCTGTGGAACCACGGGGTGGAAGGGGACGTGCACAGATGGGTCAAACACTGGTTGGCAGGCAGAAGGCAGAGGGTTGGAGTGAAGGGTCACTACTCAGGCTGGAGGAAGGTCACGAGCGGAGTTCCGCAGGGGTCTGTACTCGGACCGCTGCTGTTCAATGTATTTATCAATGACCTGGAAACGGGGACGAAGTGTGAAGTTATCAAATTTGTGGATGACACTAAACTCTGTAGAAGGGTTAGAAATGCGGAAGAGTGTGAGGACCTACAAAGGGACCTAAACAAACTGGAGGAGTGGGCGAATAAATGGCAGATGGACTTCAATGTAGGGAAATGCAAGGTCATGCATATAGGGAGAAAGAACCCGATGTTCAGCTACCAAATGGGGGGATTAGTGTTAGAGAGAAGTAACCTTGAAAGAGATTTGGGTGTACTGGTGGACACAACAATGAAGTCAACAGCACAATGCGCAGCAGCCGCGAAGAAGGCAAACAGAATGTTGGGTATTATTAAGAAGGGTATTACGACCAGAACGAGAGAAGTCATCCTGCCGTTGTATCGGGCAATGGTGCGCCCGCACCTGGAGTACTGTGTTCAGTATTGGTCACCGTACCTTAAGAAGGATTTGGCAGTACTTGAGAGGGTCCAGAGGAGAGCGACACGAATGATTAAGGGCATGGAAAACCTTTCATACACTAAAAGATTGGAGAGACTGGGGCTCTTCTCCCTGGAAAAGCGGAGACTCAGAGGAGACATGATAGAGACCTACAAGATCATGAAGGGCATAGAGAGAGTAGAGAGGGACAGATTCTTCAAACTTTCAAAACATAAAAGAACAAGATGGCATTCGGAAAAGTTGGAAGGAGACAGATTCAGAACGAATGCTAGGAAGTTTTTCTTTACCCAGCGTGTGGTGGACACCTGGAATGCGCTTCCAGAGGACGTAATAGGACAGAGTACGGTACTGAAGTTCAAGAAAGGATTGGACAATTTCCTGCTGGAAAAAGGGATAGAGGGGTATAGATAAAGGGCTACTGCACAGGTCCTGGACCTGTTGGGCCGCCGCGTGAGCGGACTGCTGGGCACGATGGACCTCGGGTCTGACCCAGTGGAGGCATTGCTTATGTTCTTATGTTCAAGAAATCCATGATTAAGTCTTAACATCACGATTGCCTCATTCCTCCTATCTTTTTCTTAACTCCCTGAAAATACCCGCCCTATTCTCTACCTTCACTAGTCATGACCACTGATCTCTTCTTGTAACAGACCACTGTTTTCTTCTGGTAACAGACCAACCTTAAATCTTTTGTAATGCGCCTTGAACCGCAAGGTAATGGCAGAATAGAAATCTCTACACTTCCTTAGCAACAGCAGCAGATGAATCCAGAGACCAATGGGATAGCACACATCTACCAGCAGGCGGAGATAGAGAAACTGATTAACAGGTGGTCCTATTGGCTGGTACACCTCCTGTATCTCTATCTCCCAGTAGGAAATGTTCACTCTTCAACTAGCTCCTGGATTCTGGCTATGACTGGAACTTTATTTTCTCCTGTTGAGTTGTCTCTTCAGTGAGACTGCCATTCTGTTTCTCCTGTTGAAGTTTCTCTTCAGTGAGCTGGCAATGCTATTTCTCCTGTTGAGATTTTCTCTTCAGTGAGACGGGGTGTCCGGCTGAACGGTGCCGGCTTTAGGGGTTACACCTGGGCCCCCCCAGGTCCCTGCCTCACCCTCCCTCCATTGCTAGAGAGTCTGACTGGGTCTCGATTTTTTCTTCTTTCCCTTCTCTGTTTAAAAAAAAAAAAAAAGGAGACCACAGTTGCTACATTCTGCTCTGTTAGTGCTGCACATCCAGCTCTAACTGGCTTCAACCGGCCCTAACAACAAGCTTGTGAGTATGTATGTGGTTTTTACTGTTGTTTTAACTTCAGGTTCTGTTTGGGAGTCTTAGTACTGTGGGTTCGGTCAACATACTTTTAAAGAATGGGTATTTTATTGAGGCTAAGTTTTTATGTCTAGAAATCCATTGAGAGAGCCGGGACTTTCCCGCCCTTTGCATGCACGCGCTTGGTTTCCTTGTTGATTACAGGCGGCAGTAGCGATGCGATTTCATGCTCGCACTTTTTCTCCTCGTTGGGTTTCAGTGTAGTAGTAGTGGTCCTGTTTATTCGGAGGCTCTCTTTCATAGGTGTTTGTCACGGCCATGTGCAGCTGATTGTGCAGGTGCTGGTTTATAGCAGCGCGCATGAGATGGGACACGACATGTTTTTTCCAGCGCTGTGGGAAGCACCGCACTGTTCTGGTTATTCCCCGAGTCTGATTTTCTTTCTATGCAGACCGCGGCAGGGTAAATTTTGCTGGGCTTGAATCCGACTATGTTTCTAGAGCGTTGATGCAGCGGCCACTTGTCTGTGAGAATCAGGTCTCCATCGATGGCGGAAGTGCTGCAGCGTTTCGGTAGTTTATTTACAGCTGACTTTGGTCAGGGTATGCCGTGGCTTCTCTCCTTTCCGGTTCAGACAAGTTGTACGTGTTTAACCAGCTTTGGGACAAGCTTGGGCTGATTTATATTTCACACGGGTATCTCATTGTCTCTCTTGGGGTTCCTGCAGATTGAGCCTTTGTCTGTTGGTAACTGTCCTTATTTGAGCCTCTGTGCTGTGCTGCATGTGTCTAGTAGTGGCATAGGATATATATGCCTAAAGGTAGTACTAACAGTATCCAAGTTCGGGCTGTCTCTATGGGCATAATGACACTTCGCATCTTCCTGCGGCCTGGACTCTCTTTCTCTATTTTGAGAGGGCCTGGACTTCAGATTTCCATGCTTATCATGCTAGTTTCTCCTGTTGCCATCTTCTCATGGCACATGCTAGACGGACTCCCCGACCAGACAGGAAGGGCTGTGCAGCTCCTTCTAACCAGGAGTCAGTTACCTATTCTATCAAACCTGCGGAGGAGCGCGCGCTATGTGGCAGTTAGCTTCATCCCTGAAGCTCTCATTAGCGATGTGAGCTTTGTCTGATACCTGTTAGGATGTTGTTGTTTTCCACGGGGCGGTAGATCTTGATTGCGTCTAGTACGTATCCACTTTAAAGGACATACGTATTTTGCTTACTTTGCATGGAGTTAGTACTGTTTTCATGGTTCCAGTATACTCCTATTTACATTGCGAAACTTGATTTTTCCTAGGAGAATTTCTTTCTTACAAGTTACAGATCTTACAGTTCTCATCCTGCCGTTCCCTGACCTTCTGCACTTCATTCTGAGGGGATCTTGACTTCTTCCATTGACTCTTCAGGCTTTCTCATGAGGGAGAAGACGCAATAATGTCAGGTCAGGAGGCTGTGAACATTTTTCAGGATGCTTGCAACTTTGCATCCTCCTCAGGTTTCCGATTCTTTCTTGGAATTTCTATGTTTTGTGTTTCCCTTTTAAGTGTTACTGGTCCTCAGGGCAGTTCTTGTAGCTCTTCAGGAACTAAGGGACGTTGTTCCACTTAGTGCATGGTGCCCAAGACGGGGGCATTGGGCAGGCTGGATCCCATTCTGCTGAATTAGTTTCTCAGGGTTACACATTTCTGCAGAAAAACTGGGAGAATATTTACATTTTCACTATGGACTCCGAATCTGCACTAGGTTTGCTTGCCTCTCATGGAGCAGCGCTTTTAGTTTTGGCACATGCCATTTCGCCTACCCAAGGCTTCACGAACATTTTAGAAAATGTGGGCAGTGGTACTGTTTTGGCGCTACCAGGCGATTCACCTAATTTCTTCTTGACTGACTGCTTGATTCGGACGTCTTCCAGTCAGGCCATTTGACTGACACAGAAAGGGTGGTTTCTTTTCCTCAGTTCTTTGGATGTGAATCTTCGAATTTGCACAGCGCTCTTTTCTCCTGTACTATTTATAGGTATTTCGGGGAGATGTTTTTATTCATATAGGAGAGAAAAGTGTTTCTTCCCAAAGACTAGAGCGATGGGTCACAGTCTCAGGTTTGCATTCTTCTTTAGTCATCATGACCAAGAGTATGGGATTCTGTACAGGTTCTAGGATCCATATTGCTGACTCCACTGGGAACTTCGGCTTGCTTTCCCATTATAACGCTACAGCAGTCACTTTTGTTCCGATGGTTCCCAGTATATCAGGGCTCCAATTATTTGGTAGGCTCCTCAAGCATCGCTCTGTATGATTTGGTGGCTCGGCGAGATTTCTCTTTTCAAAGGCTTGCCTTGGTCTTTGCTGGAGTAGCTCATGGCCACCAATAATCCCGGGCTGTCGGGTTGGGAGGCTCGGTGCCTTCCATCCTCAGCTCCAGGAGTCTGGTCTTAAGAGCCGACTCAGTACTTGTTCATTCTTCTACTCTGGAGCATGGTTAGGCTACCATTTCTGGAGCTTCAGACCATTCTTCCGGAATGACGCTGAAGGTCTTTTCAGTCAGTATTATGATGGGGGTATTTCTCTACAGCCTGGGCAGTAGCTCAATGTTCTCCCCAGGGCCTTTCAGCCGGGCGCTACGCCCGGCTAATTTAGATGACCGCTCGGCTGTCATCTATGCAAATCCTGATGCTGCCGCCACTGCTCAACATAAAAAAACAAACAAAACAAAAAAAAACCCACCTCTCACCGGCTTGAAGACGCGAACTCCAGTGATTTGTATTTATTTCACAGGCAGCTGCCTTAGCCCGTAGCAAATTCATGCTTTCGGGGCTCTAAGGTGTGCGTGCCGGCTTCCCTTCTCTTCCCTCCGAAACCGGAAGTTAAGTCTGAGGGGGTGGGGGGGGGAAGAGAAGGGAAGCCGGCACACACACCTTAAAGCCCCGAAAGCATGAGTTCGCTACGGGCTAAGGCAGCTGCCTGTGAAATAAATTCAAATCACTGCCGATAAGCACAGGACGGCACATCAGAAGCCGATCTGAAGGGCAGTCCTCAGGTTGCCTCCAGTTTTGCTCGGGAGGGTTACTGAGCTATTTTGCTGTTTTTTTTTTTTACCAGGCTCTGTCCTCTGATTGGGTATATTTCCCTGTCTCCAGAAAGCAGAATAATCCTGCTGCGTTAAGTGTAAACAACACCTCCCACAAAGCTGCTGATAATGCCTCTGCTCAGATTGTGCGGCTGCAGTGAGTCTGGGACGACTCTGGGAGGAAAAAAAGGTGTCAAGTTCCCTTCAGTTCCGGCAAGCAGGGTGATCAAGATCACATGGGGAGTTTCTGCCTCGGGAAAGTTTAGTTTTTGGACTCTTGGATTGTTACTTGGTTTGTAACGTCATTTTTTTTCTTGAGAGGGAGCAGAATCCGAGTTGTGCCTCTGCCACTTGAATTTCCTGGCGAAGGAAGGGGGTCAGTTGCTCTGATCTTTCCTAAGTCACAGCAAATGCCCATTGACCCCCAAAAGAGGCAGGACAGCAAGTCATTATTAATCAGTTGTATGCATCTATGGGTAGCAAAGAGAGTTTTCTCACTGGGTTTCAGTGCTGTTTGCCATTTGAACTGCAGTGCTTAAGGTGTGCAGCTCAGAAGAGAGGTGTTTTTTTGTGGGTTTAGAAAAATAAATCCTATCCCTTACAATACAGGGAAAAAATCTTGGCAAATCATCAGATGAGAGCTGCTACTTGAAGCTCCTAAGATGATATGATTTCGAAGTGCAGGGATTTTCATGCTGTGCATTGTGCACATATGTTGGTAAGAGTTAATGATCGCGCAAACGGGGCTATGTGCACGGCTGCTGTTTCCAAGTCCTGCAAAAAGGTAGAGTTGTAGTTCCATGACAGAAATCGAGTTTTCTCTGGGCTCTTTTCAAAACTTCAGGCCAATGAAAAGTTTGTGGGTGCTTTCTCTTTGATAACTGGTCACCACATCCATCATTAAAAGAGCACTGAGCACTTTGTCTTTGAAAAAGTCATCCATGAAAATAAGTATTCCCATAGATTTAAACCTTCCTTTTCTGGAAACAGCATCTAGGTAAACAGCTTAAAAAATTGCTCTGGGATTGGGTAAAATAAGGATTGCCCGGATCCCACAGACCTCGCATATCTCTGTGACATGGGGTCTGCAGGGCATTTTAATACCCGCAGACCTCACAGTTCCTGCTCACCCTTGAGGTAAGCAAATTTTTAAGGATGTGAAGTAGAGATCCGTGAGGTTCATTGGGCTGCAAGATCCTTGTTTTACCCAGTCTGCTAGGTTTGTGTGTTGTCACAATGCATGTCATGCACAAAATACATATTTTTTGTGGTGTTTTGGGGGACACGAGTGACTAATTATACTTTTCTTGGGTCTCTTTTTGGTATCTAACAAAGTTGTGCCTTAAGGATCTTTTTCCTGTACATGTTCTTGCCCTAGATGGAAACACCAGGGATGGACTGTCATAGGAAAGGAAGGTCAGAGAGGGTGGACAGTGGATGCAAGGGTCAGAGAGAGGGTGGACAGTAGATGGAAGGGGTAGAGAGCGAGAGGGCAGAGGCTGGGTGGACTGAATGAGGACAAACGTTGAATAGAAAGAAGAGAGTGAAGAGAAGATGATTAACGCAGAAACGACAAAAGGTAGAAAAAAAAATTTGTTGCTCTACGTAGAATCAAGTAGTATTGTAATGTAATGTAAGTTATTTCTTATATACCGCTACATCCGTTAGGTTCTAAGCGGTTTGAAGAAAATATACATTAAGATTATAAATGAGAAGTAAGAAGGTACTTAAAAAAAATTCCCTTACTGTCCCGAAGGCTCACAATCTAACTAAAGTACCTGGAAATTAATAAAGAAGAGAAAATAAAGATGGTTGAAAAAAGAAAAATTCTATGTGAACTTATAGGATGGAAATTAAACTGACAGTGAAGAACTGTATGAAAAATACATATGGAATGCAGTTAGAGAGGGTAGGTTACAATCTATTTATGGTATTTGTTTAATTGGAAGGAGTTAAGGTGGGTAATTTGGGGGAAGGTTATCTGAAGGTAGGTGAATCTTCTGGAGGTAAAAGAGGTAACTATTGATTAAAGTTTATACATAGGAAATGGAAATAAGGCAGTTTTTTGAGACTAAATCCCTTTCCTCAGGTCAGAACAGGATACCATAACAGCTTTATACTGGATTGTCTTGAAGAAAGATTTGGTCTCTGAAAGCTAATTGAAAAATGGATTAGTCCAATAAAATGGTATTTTCTTATTTCTCATTATTTGTTTTATTTCTATTTGTTAATTTGTAATGTGGTGTTTGTTATATATCAGTTTTTTCAAATTTACATCTACTGTCTTTATATTTTGCACAGTAATAGGGGACATGTTTCTATGATGTTGCATTGTATGCAGAGTCTGGTTTCTTGGCAGTTCAGTTTAACCTTTGTCTACATATTTCTATTTTTAGTTTGTGATTATTCCATATTGGGCGAGGGTGTATCTGTGTTCTGTGTGTATAAAAAGGACCTGGCTTTCTGTTAGCAATGACTGTACAGGATCAATTGACTATGCAGGATCTGGCTTTAGTTTTACAATGTGTGTGTTGGTGTTCTAGTGCTCACTGCAGTATTTAAGATGCTGCCTTTTCCTAGGTGCACCCTTGTTGTGTGACTCATGGATTATTATTAAAAAGATCTTTTTTTATATAGAGAAGGGTTTAAAAAAAATGATCCTGCACTGGCTGTCATATATACTAGGTACACCACAGGATTTAATGACCCTATTCTTACTTTACTGTTGACGTAGGCGTTGTCCCCCCACAACCACCACACACATTAAAGTTGTATTAACAAGCAGCTTTCAAATGACATTATAAGCATATAAAAATAAAATAATTTTAATACATTGCTAATTATTACCTGCACCTTTACCTAAACTGTTTTGCCCTAGTTCTCACTTTGATCTTAATCTGCTACTTTATTATTTTGCTATAGTGCAATCACACAGGTCTCCTTCAAGGCTCAGTAACACCTCTCCATAAATTATGTGGAAGAGGTCTGGAAGTGGGGATTGCATCTATTTCATATCCTCAGTGAGACCACAGGAAGGAACCTAGTGATCAAAACATTATTAGAGGTGCTGTAGAGCTGTTTCTTGTATGACTGGATGAGCTATATTTATCTTTTTTTCTTAGTTGTTTAAATTCATGCAGAAATAAATGGCTAGATTGAACTCAATGACTTCATTAACGCATTTCCCTTTTTTTAAACCTCTATACCATTTGAAAGAGGGCACATATCTAATTATTCACTTCTAGAATTGGATACTTCTTAAATTTATAAAAATATTCTGGCACAAGTGTCAGACCTTAAAAAAGGAAGTCATATTGAGCATTGGAAAACAATAATAATTAACTAATAAAAATAGTACACATTTAGGGCTCATTTTACAAAGGTACGCTTGCGTTTTTAGCTTGCGCTACCTGAAAAACTACCACCTGCTCAAGAGGAGACATTAGCGGCTAGCACACGGGGCATTTTAGCGCACACTATTCCGCGCGTTAAGGCCCTAACGCACCTTTGTAAAAGGAGCCCTTAATTTTCTCCACTACCAAATTTCCCCAACCCACCCGGCTACTTTTTCATGCCACCCGGCTGGAAAAAATTTCTGGGGAGAACACTGTAAGTGATGTACTCAGTTGGCGGGTAAAGTTGTGGTTCTATTTCAATGGGTGGACCCTCATCTTCCTCTTCTGTTGGCAGATTATTTTATGGGTCAGGTAAAGAGTTTGGATAGACTTTCTCTCTGAAAAATCTGTGCATGGCCCATTTATTGTATGTTACAGTGTACAGCGCTGTGTACGCTCTAGAAAGTGTACAGGTTAGTACTAGTGAAATCTTCTACATCCTGGATATGGAGAATTTTGGCTCAGGCGTTCCAGCTCTTTTTATGGAAGTGAGATCTCCTGGAACTAGACCTCATGGCCTCGTCTCAAAATTCTAAGCTTCCTAGCTTCTTCGGCGGGCACAGGGAGTGGGAGTCAGAGAGGGTAGCAGTGTGGCTTCTTTCTCGCCTCTGGTTTCTCTTTTTTCAGTGTTTTCTCCTGGCTGATGATGGCTTGGATTTGCCATCTCAAGCTCGCTTTCAGGGCACAGTATTTGTAGAATCTCTGGATTGGCTGCGCCATCCTCGCTATGTGGATCTGATGAGTCTTTCGACAGCCGGACTGTTGAGTTTCCTTGTATCTCTGGATTTGCTCACCTAGGGTCCGATCAACATGGATATTCGTACTACTTTGGTATTGCGACCTAGCTTTTGAAAAGTCATGGCTGACGTGTAAGGGTTATGCGAAGAGGTTGTTTCTTCTCTTATCCGGGCGATATGGACTTCTTCACCTGTGGCTTCTGCTTCCTTTTGGAGGTTTTTCCTTTCTTGAGTACTTCTCAACATTTGCACCCTTCCAGAGTTCTTTTTTGACACAAGTGTATTGCCAAGGGCTTAGGGTTCAATTCCCTTCAGCTTCAAGTGCCATTCTTATTACAAGGGCTAGGTATATTGCTCTTCGATTACTTCTCAGCTTCATATAGTTCAGTTCCTAAATGTACACCTCTTAGAAAGCCCTGTCCGGAGTACAGTCTTAAGGTACTTCTTCGCAGTTTACCGAAGGCCTCATTTCATCCTTGTCTTTTGAGACTCTAAAGGGCTGTGCCGTTGAACACGGGGTTTCTTGTGGCCATGGCTTCAGCTCGGCGGTTTTCTGAGTTGCAGGCCTTGTTTGTCGGGGATTCCTATTTCTGATTTACAAAATCGGGGGTGTCGGTTCGGATGGTACCACAATTTCTTTCTAAGGAGGTGTCATCCTTTCTTTTATTCAAATCACTCTTATAGCCAGAATATACACTTTCTTAAGGCTATGAAAACACCTTGTTTAAATTTTCCCCGACCCTCAGTGGCACCACTCAGGACTCAAACTTCTCATCGTCCTAAGCTTTATGTGTCGGTTCGTCATCGGGTCTATTACTTTTTTAGTAGAGCTTAATCTTATTTATATTATTTGATAAATTCTTATAAAGTTGGATACTTAGCTTAAAATATGGCTAAGTCTTCTTGGTTAGAGATGTCAGCACTATTAAGGGATGTCAAAGCCGACATGTTTCGCCTAGCTTGCTTTTTCAAGGCTCAATCCCCTTAGCCATCTATCTCCGGTGTAACATCTATCTCCGGTGTAAAAGTATTGACTGTTACACCGGAGATAGATGGCTAAGGGGATTGAGCCTTGAAAAAGCAAGCTAGGCGAAACATGTCGGCTTTGACATCCCTTAATAGTGCTGACATCTCTAACCAAGAAGACTTAGCCATATTTTAAGCTAAGTATCCAACTTTATAAGAATTTATCAAATAATATAAATAAGATTAAGCTCTACTAAAAAAGTAATAGACCCGATGACGAACCGACACATAAAGCTTAGGACGATGAGAAGTTTGAGTCCTGAGTGGTGCCACTGAGGGTCGGGGAAAATTTAAACAAGGTGTTTTCATAGCCTTAAGAAAGTGTATATTCTGGCTATAAGAGTGATTTGAATATATTGACACCTTGATAAACATCTAAAATTAGTGCATTGATTTGATCCTTTCTTTTATGACACTCTCACTTTTCCTTCCTTCTTCCTGGGAGGAGAAATGGGAAGACGTGCTTTTATTCACTGCATTTTTTTGAAAGTGCGTAGCGATCTGCGTGAGCTAGGTTTCTAACGACTTTTAGTTGTTTAGATCACCTTTTTGTATTCTTCACGGGACGCCTCAAACACCCTTTCTGGATATTGTCTGTCGGTTTTTTCTTTTCCAACTTTCGAAGTTTGTTATTATTGATGGCCTTGTCTCCACAGTGAAGTAAGGGAACGCGTGCGGTCACTGATCACACGGTCCAGCATCCCCCTCCCTCCCGATCATAGTGTGCAGGCATCTCCCCATCGCCGCGTGCAGGCATCTCCCTCCCTCTCTTCCCCTCATCTTACCTTTATGGCGATTTTCATTTTATCTCCCAGCGGCACGAGCGTTTCCAACTTCCCACTTACTTCTCCTACCCCTCCCTCCAATCCAATCCCACACTCACAGCCAAAATACACAAAGTGCATTTCTTCCTCCGGGGCTCCGATGCTTCTTCCTACCAGAACAAAAGAGAAGAATAAAAGGCAAACTAACCACCCAAATACACAAGAGCGCCCACTCTCCCTTTGCCCAACAGAAGTCCCAAAGTCAGTTGTAGTACCATCCCCCTCTTTCTAACAGTCCAGAGGAGAAGTACATCTGGAAGTAAAAGAAAAAGTAATAGAAAAAAAAATATATCCCCAATCAGTGAAGAAAACAAAATCTGCCCCACCCAACTAATGAAAGCAGGCCTCAAGGACCAATGCACAAGTCTTCTCCAAGTCACTGATGATGTCAATAAAGGGAAAAAAAAGGAAAAATCTAAGCAAAATCCCATTCCACTGGAAGCATAGACAGTGGGGGTACATGGAAATCTGTTCACCCTCTTGTGGGTACCAAACCAGGCTGCAGGCATCTTTCCTCAGATCTCAGTCAGCTGGAAAAAGAAAAAGATCCAGTCTCTTTGCATTCTGTACACCTTCCAAAAGAAACCAAGGCCGCCCTCCATCTGGTTCGTCAAGCAGTGTGACAGTTACAGGGAGCTGCCTGTGATCTTACCCGGAATCATTCACGAAGTCTGGAGCGAGCTCCCCCCTCCCCCTGGTACCAGAAACATCCATGTCCTCCAGCAAATCAGCAAAGTATGTGTGTCAGAAAAGCCCGGCATCTGGCAAAAGAACCAGAAATACTGCCTGTCAACAAAGAAATGCAAAGGGTACTCCTACAATTCGAAAGCTCATTAATCTGATGGCTCCTGCAATGTCAACAATTTAGCAATAAAAGCCATGACCTTTTTCACATTCTCAAAAAACTTCATGGTACCTTACGCAGGACTTTCAGGTGATCCAGGTAAAGCAGGCTAAAGTGGACATAAAGTTTTACCAACTGTGCGCATACAGGTGTAAATGCACACTGCACCGCCAAAATCTTCTTATGATGCTCTAGAACAGGGGTGTCCAACCTGCGGCCCAAGGGCCGTATGCAGCCCTGTGAAGTATTTTGTGCAACCCCAGTCGAGGGCGATGAAGTGTTTTCCTCTGCTGCCCCCGAGTGTTTACTGTTTTGCCGGCTCCCTCCTCTGTCTTGTCGCAACATTTGCGCATTTGTGCGGCCCCAGAAACATTTTTTTCAGCCAATGCGGCCCAGGGAAGCCAAAAGGTTGGACACCCCTGCTCTAGAATCTTACCAGCATGAAGAGCTTGTAGGATATCCAATTTGTGACTGTAGTTCTAAGAGCTTGAAAATCACTGTGCCGGGGCGTTCTCCCTTCTCCCTCCTCCCTCTGCGATCTCAGTCTGTGGGCCTATTCAATGTATAAATGCCCTGCTATAACAGGGAGCCCTAGGGAAGATACCAGCCATGTTTCAAAGAAAGATTTAAGCTCCCTGTCAGCAATAGATTCTGGTAGACCCACCAGTCTGACATTGTTTTATCGGGATCCGTTTTCTAAATCATCCAATTTAGCTTCCAAAGTGTCCAGTCTCTTATTGTGTTATTTATTATCCTCTGCCAACGGCTTTAGCGTGTCCTTCACATTGCTGACTCGAGCCTGCATCTCCTTCAAATCAGCAGTAAGGGTAATAAAGTGCTGATCCATCATTTCTAATTTAGCTAGGATTTCCTGCAGCTGATGGCCTAAGATAAGTTCCACCACCGATCGTACCTCAGCCTTGATCTCAGATGTAGAGAATGGTAAGGTGACAGGATTCATCACCATTCCTGTCCCTGTGGATAACCATGGGAAACCATGTCATTCTTTAATGTTTATCTCAACCTCAGTCCTTCTACACCAGAATTCTTTAATGCAAGGCTTAAAGGTCAATGGTTGTGTCTGTTCATACTCTGATTCTTCCGTCTCTCCTTAAAGAATGACATGGGGATGGTTTCCCGTAGTTATCCTTGGGGATGGGAACGGTAATGAATTCTGTCATCGTGCCATTCTTTACATCAGCCTCCCACTCTGAACTGGGAGAAGGAGCCGAAGGCGAGGCCTCCGTCATCTTGGATTCTCTCGTTGGGTGTTTGACCTGAGTTTTTTTTCAATGGTTTCATTGCCATTCGGTCGCTGGGACAGCCTTTGAAAAGCACAACAGAGAAAAGGAGCAATTCTCTACCGCTATTTCTGGCAGTTAGGCAGTGACTGTGCTGCCAATTAAGAGCCGATCACAAGGGAAAGTCAGGATCAGCCAGAACCAAGTCCTCACTGTTGCATGCCCCTACCTGAAATTTTGTCTTCCTTTTTTATATTTCTAGCCATTTGCTCTTCCACCTGCGCTTTCGCCAGATGTATCTCTCTCTTGGCTTCTTTCATTTTCATCTGGTAACTCTCTTACCTTTATTTTCTTCACCACTAGTTTAAAGAACCATATCGATTTCCTTTTTCTCTTGTTTTTATTTATTTCCCTCACATAAAGGTTGTTAGCCATTTTTAATGCTCCTTTCAGCTTGGACCACTGTTTTTCCACTTCCCATATGTTCTCTCATCCTATTAACTCTTTCTTCAGATACTCCTCCATTTTGCTAAAATCCACACGTTTGAAATCCAGACTTTGAGTTTTGTGTGGCTGCCCTCCTCTTTAGTTGTTATATCAAACCATACTGTTTGATGATCACTACCATCCAGGTGGGCACCCATTCTAACATTAAGAGACACTTTCTCCATTTGTGAGCACCAGACCCAGTATCGCTTTTACCCTTGTTAGTTATGTCACCATTTGTCTGAGCAGAACCCCTTGAAGGGCATCCACTATCTCCCTACTTCTTTCTGATTCCACAGATGGAACTTTCCAATAGAGAATGACATAGGAAAAAATTTGTCCTTGTCTCCGTCTCGGCGAGCTCAATCCCCGTCCTGTCCCCGTGAGCTCGGTCCGTCTCCCCCGTCATATCCCCATGAACTTGGTCCCTTCCCCTGCTCCCTCCCCGCAAACCATCTGACACCATTCACACAAGCCTTGAATAGTTTTATACTGAACTTATTTTCTTAAAGTATAAAAAGAAACAATATTCTGTACAATTATCATTTTGTAAATCAAGGTTCTGGCTGCTGAACTAGAGAAAGAGCTGTTTAGCTGGCAGGACTTTGTTTATAAATTTTTATCAACACAACTAATATACTACTTTATCCTAAAGCAAAAAAAAAAGAAAATAGATATTTTTTCTACCTTTGTTGTCTGGTTTCTGCTTTCCTCATCTTCTCATTCAATACCTTTCATCCACTGTCTGCCTTCTCTCTGCCTCTTCCATTTGCTCTGTTACTGTGCCTCTCTACCCCCCCCCCCATTGGTCTGGCATCCATCTTCTTCCCTCCGCTCCCCCCATAGTCTGGCATCTCTGTCTTCTTCCCTTCCAGTGTCTTCTCCCCACTCTCTGTTCCCCCATTTCCCTTTAGCATCTTCTTCCCACTCTTTGTTCCCCTTTTCCCTTCAGTTTCTTCTCCCCACTCTCTGTTCCCCAATTCCCTTCAGCATCTTCTCCTCACTCTCTGTTCCCCATTTCCCTTCAGTGTCTTCTCCCCATTCTCTCTTACCCATTTCCCTTCAGCTTCTTCTCCCCAATCTCTGTTCCCCATTTCCCTTCAGCTTCTTCTCCCCACTCTCTGTTCCCCAATTCCCTTCAGCGTCTTCTCCCCAATCTCTGTTCCCCATTTCCCTTTAGCTTCTTCTCCCCACTCTCTGTTCCCCAATTCCCTTCAGCGTCTTCTCCCCATTCTCTGTTCCCCATTTCCCTTCAGTGTCTTCTCCCCATTCTCTCTTCCCCATTTTCCTTCAGCGTCTTCTACCCACTCTCTGTTCCCCATTTCCCTTCAGCGTCTGTTCTTTTTCACCCCCTTCCCTCTCTCCATCCCTTTCAGCACCTTTGCACCTGCTGTGCATCTCCCTCCCTTCCCCTTACCTTCGTGGCACGTTTAAATTTAATTTGTTTAAGCAGCCCGAATCTGAAGTCGCGTGCATCTGTGAAAGCTTCTCCTCTGATGGAACCAGAAGTTGCGTCAGAGGAGAAGCTTCTGCTGTGGTAGTGCTGTGGGAACTGCTGCCATGATAATACCGCAGTAATGGGGACCCAGGGCACCCTCCCCAAGATGATATTTTGATGTCCCTGGTGGTTTAGTGGCTTCTTCAGGGACAGGAAAGAGACGGACTCTTTCCTGCCTCTGCCAGTGTTGGAGCCGCCATCCGCCCATCCCTCTCACTTCCCCTACCATCTGCCTCTCCCTCCCACCTAACCCCTCCCCGTGGTGCAACCCCAATCCAACCCAACCCCCCATCTTATCATCTCTGGTGGTCTAGTGGCTTCTTTGGGGGGCTGTCCCGTGAAGTCTCAGCAGCCATTTTGAACATCTTTGGATTGGCGTTGGCACAGGAAAAAGCTGGGCCCCCCAAGAAGCCACTAGATCACCAGGGATGATAAGGTAGGGCACGAGGGAGGTTGAGGGCGGGTTGGCATCGGTGTTGCATCACAAGGGAGGGGGTAGGCGGGAGGGTTGGATGGATGGCAGGGGAGGGGAAAGAGGGATGGACAGATGGCAAGCAGAGCAGGGACGGAGCGAGATGGCAGAGAAAGGGGGCAGGGGTATAGCAATGGGTGGCCCTGGCCCGCCCAGCAATGGAGAACATTGGGTGGAGGGGTGGTAGGGAGAGAGACTGCAAAGGGGTGGAGGGGGCAAGAAAGGGATAATGTTACTTATGGAGAGAGGAGGGAGAAAGACTGCAAGGAGGGAGCAAGAGAAGAAGAAATGTTGGGGAATAAGTGTGCATGGGGAGAGAGGGAGAAATGTTAAAAATTATGGTGGAAAGGAGGAAGGGAGAGATGTTTGATCCAGGGCATAATAGAGAGGTAGAGAGGCAGAGATTTATACATGCCAGAGAAAGGGAGAGAATGCTGCATAGGTGAAGGAAGAAGAGAGATGTTGGACTAAGGGTGCAAGGGAAGGAGAGGGGGAGAGTGAGAGAGGGGGTGTATAAGAAGGAGGGAGAGATACACAACATGTGTTCTTTTAATGTTGTGATTGTAATGTCAATTTTTAAATTTACATCTACCGTCTTTATATTTTGCACAGTACAGGGGGATATTACTTTTTCTCTTTCTCTGGTGTTGTTTTGTGGTTTCTTGGTGATTTAATTTATTATTTTTCTAAGTATTTCTATTTTTCATTTGTGGTTAGTTATTCCATGCTGTATGTGGGTCTCTCTGTGTTCTGCACGTCTGGAAGAGAAATAGTTTTCTGTTAGCATTAACTATGCAGGATGGATCTATATTGATCTGGCTTCTTTACTTTTCCTGATGATCTAGTACACATTGTAGTGATTGGGGCTGTGTTTCCTAAATAGGTCCTTGTTATGTGACTCATGGATGTTGCTGCTATTATGGTATGGTAGAATTGCGTTATGTGACATTTGTAGTGTTCTGTATTACTTCACAGTATGCCTGTTGCTGGATTTTGGATTTGGATTTCTCAGTAATAGCTTAAGGCAAGTCTCATTCAGGTACAGTAGGTGCTTTCATTTTCCTGGAGGGCTTACAATTTAAGTTTTGTACCCGATTCAACGGATGGTTGAGTGACTTATTCAAGATTTCAATGAGCAGCTAGTAGAACTGAAGCCTGGTGGCCATTTGGTAACCCACCAAAAACACAAAGGTTTATGGTTGCTAGTAACCTTAGGATTTTTCATTAGTACTGCCGAAATATCACTGTTTACATGGCCAACTGGAAGATACTGGGCTAGCAAGCTAAGTATTAAAATGCTCCCATATATTTCCAGAATACTGCAAATATTATTCTGGTCAATATGTTGTTTTCTGTACATTCTTTTGATTTTTTTTTTAACATAATTCCATGGAGTGTATACAGTGTGCATAAAACAATCAGTAATGGAAGTTTTTAAAGTGCAGTATTCTTTATAAGCTGCACTAAACATCCAATATCTGAATTTTATTTAGAGTAGATATAAACTATATGTGAATAAGTAGGGAAGACATGCAGAGTATGGCATTCTTTCCAATGTCCCTGCGAGTGTGAGGGACGGGGATGAATTTTTGTCCCCGCGTCACTCTCTAATTGGGGGTCTGGACTCTGCTGTTAGAAAGCTTTTTAAGCTGGATGCCTGTAGAGTTCTGTTCAAGTATTTGCAAGTGATGAACACGTTTCTACTTTCAGATCATCTTTTTTTTTTTCTTCCATGGCCCTAGGTAGGGCCAGGTGGTATCCCAAACATCTATTGCACATTGGATCAAGATGGCCATTGAAGCCACCTACATGTGCAGGAAGAAGAGTTCCTCCCAGGTTGGCAGCTCACTCAACCAAGTAGCTCAGGCAATCTCCATGGCAGAGACCTTGAGAGGATATCTTCAGGGCAGTTATATGGTTATTACTCCATTTTTTTGTGACATCTTACAGACTAGATGTGCTAGCTGGAGCTCATTTGACAGAGCCATTATTCAGGGAACCTTGTCTTCCTCCACCCATGAGTTCTGCTTGAGTACATCCTAGTACTTTCAGTATGATACAGCCATAATGCTAAAGAAGGTGAAATCTAATCATACCTGTTAATTTCCTTTCTTTAGTGCTTCTCTTGAAGGACTATGTTTTATCAGGACTGATGGAGATCTCTTATCTTTCTTTCCGGTGGTGTTGGGGGGGGGGGGTAGAGAGAAAGAAATGAAATTTACTATACATATTTGAAGCGATTGATATGATTTCTGGAACCTTGCACTGCTCTAGCACTCTCCATTGAGCACAGCCCCTTTGTACCAGCAGTATTAGAGAATGACATGGTGACTCTTTTCCGTGCTAGCTGCAGATAACCTGCAAGAACAGGGGAAGAAATTGACTGGTTGCTGTGGATAGGGGGCCAAGGCCATTCACTGCCCCGAAGAGTGATGAATAGCCTTGTCCTCACAATAAATGATCTGCCATGAGTTGCCTCCCCACCATTCCCGGTCAATGATCGTGAGTGCAGTTGCAGCCCTCCTTGTGAGTACAGCAACCCTCCTTCATCCCTCTCGCAGTTCCAACAAACCTCACGCCCTCCCTCTCTCTCCTCCTGATTGTCGACGGCAACACAAAAAAAATTGCACAAACCTGCAACTCTCCCGGGGCGGACTTACAGCCAGTTGGAAGCTTCCTGCACGCAGTGCTGCTTTGGGAGAGAGAGAGGGAGGGGGTGAGGGCTGTTGGAACTGCAAGAGGGAGAAGGGGGGCTGCTGCTGTACCCGCGAAGGAGGGAGGGGTTTGGAAGAAGTTTGCTTGGGCTGCTGTAGGGAAGGGTGATTATGGTCTGGGGCTGGGGGGAAAGTTCTTGGGTCTGGTCTAGGTGGGAGCTGAAGGGATGGGTAACAGTTACTGGATCTGGTCTGGATATTGGGGGGAGAAGGGAAACAGATGCTGGGACCATGTGGTGGGTTAAGTGGAGCTGGAGGGAAGGGAGAGGTGCCAGACCCACACCTGGGTGCTGAAGGGAGGGATAGAGGTGTTGTACCTGAGGGAAGGTAGAAAGGTGCAGAACCTGCAGGAAGAAAGAGAGCGAAGGAAAGAGAAAGAGAAAAGCTGAACCAAGGGGATGAAGGAAGAGTGAGTGAAATATTGAACATAGTGGAGGAAGTAAAGAAAAAGTGAGAGAGACACATTGGTATAAAGGAATAAAAGAGGGGAAAAGCTGGACATAGGGAGAATAAACAGAGAGGAGATGGTGCACATGGATGGGAGCATAGGAACAGGGGCAAAAATGGGAATGCTACATGGGGATGGTATATGGACACAGGGGTAATGCTTGACATGGCAGGGTATATGGACACAGAAGATGGCTAGACATGGGGAAGAATGAGAATGTAGAATGAAGATGCTGGATGGGGGATATAGAGGAGTGATAGCTGTTCATAGGGGGAGCAGGATATAGAATGGAGAGATGATGAAGGCAGAGAGATGGGCACAGGGGAACTACTAGAAAGGAACGTATAGGAGACATAAAGAAGGGAGACGCTGAACATGGGGAACAATACATATACAGAGATAAAAAATGAATGGTGAGCATGGAGAAAGAAGAAATGATCTGGAACCCTGGCAATTGAGTTAAGAGAGGACAAAAGAAATCAGAGACCAGCACCTGAGACCAACAAGAATAAAATGACGAGACAATAAAAGGTAGAAAAAAATTTTATTTTCTATTTTATGATTAGAATATATCAGATTTGAAATATGTATCCTGCTAGAGCTGGTGTTGGACATAACTGGGGACTGCAAAGCCCAAGCTGTGCTTCTTTAGCTTTCAGCTGGCATAGGGCTCTCTCTAACCAGGGGGTAGTTTCCCTAGTTGCACTCCCCTAATACTATTCCTGCCATGTGTGAATGAAGTATTCTGTTAGCTTGATTTTTCTATGTAGCATTCTGTAATAATTTGATTTCAGTTTTCTTGATAGTCGGGATATTTGTGAGGGGGGAGGAGAGGGGAGACTGGGGTTTTGTTGATCCTTGCTCTGTGATTTATAAAATGACAATTGTACAGAATATTGTTTCTTTTTATATTTTAATAAAATAAGTGCAGTATAAAATCATAACTATTCGAGGCTTGTGCAAATGGAATCAGATGGTTTGTGGGATGGGACGGGGACAGGGACCAAGCTCGTGGGAATGGGATGGGGACAGATATTTTCCTCACGTCATTCTCTAGGTAGTATCACTGGAAACTCAATTTCTCTGCCTCCATTTGCTGGTAGGTGAGGATAACAACCAAATTGATACAAACAGACTAAAGGAAAGGAAATTAACAGGTATAACTAAAGTGTTATAAATTGACTTTTTTGAATTATAATGCTTGACACTAAAAATAATGCAGTTTCATAAGGGTAAAAAATAATACAGTATATCTCTTTTACTTATGCCCAGAGAATAAATAGCCCAGGATTTGATGAGGAGGGGAATATGGATGATAGAAGCTGGTATTAGTGCTGAATTCCTGATGAGTTTGAATGTTAATTGAGAATTAAAGTGTAATTGAAAATGTTTTTTTTTCAATATCTTTCATGCAGCTCAGAATGTAACTGTTGAGGAAATCATCATATCTTACAAACAAGCCTGTCAGAAACTGAACTGTAGACAGATCCCCAAACTAATCAAGCAGCTTCAGGTATGTCTGCTCTTTCTGCCGTTAAAAATTGTAACTTGTTTTACTGTCTGTTGTAATGAAATAATCTCTACATTAAGACTGGAAAATTATTATGAAAAATATTTATTTATTTATTTTCATTTCTTATATGCTGCTTATATCCTAAACTGTTTACATTAGTTATTAGGCACTCTTGAGTATTTTTCCCTATCTGTTCCAGTGGGCTCACAATCTAACTTTCCTTAGCAACAGCAGCAGATGAATCTAGAGACCAATGGGATAGCACACATTTACCAGCAGGCGGAGATAGAGAAACTGATTAACAGGTGGTCCTATTGGCTGGCACTCCTCCTGTATCTCCAGTATTCTCTATCTCCCAGCAGGAAATGATCGCTATTCAACTAGCTCCTGAATTATGGCTGTGACTGGAAAATTATTTTCTCCTGTTGAGGTTTCTCTTCAGTGAGATTGCCATTCTGTTTCTCCTGTTGAGGTTTCTCTTCAGTGAGCTGGCAGTGCTATTTCTCCTGTTGAGATTTTCTCTTCAGTGAGACAGGGGTGCCCGGCTGAATGGTGCCGGCTTTAGGGATTACACCTGGGCCCCCCCCAGGTCCCTGCCTCACCCTCCCTCCATTGCTAGAGGGTCTCGATTTTTTTCTTCTTTCCCTTTTCTGTTTAAAAAAACAAACAAACAAGGAGACCACAGTTGCTACATTCTGCTCTGTTAGTGCTGCACATCCAGCTCTAACTGGCTTCAACTGGCCCTAACAACAAGCTTGTGAGTATGTATGTTGTTTTTTTTACTGTTGTTTGAATTTCAGGTTCTGTTTGGGAGTCTTAGTACTGTGGGTTCAGTCAACATACGTTTAAGGAATGGATATTTTATTGAGGCTAAGTTTTATGACTAGAAATCCTTTGAGGGAGCCTGGACTTTCCCGCCCTTTGCATGCATGCGCTTGGTTTCCTTGTTGGTTACAGCGCAGCAGTAGCAGTGCGATTTCATGCTCGCACTTGTTCTCCTCATTGAGTTTCAGTGCAGCAGTAGTAGTCCTGTTTATTCCAAGGCTCTCTTTCGTCGGTGTTTGTCACAGCCATGTGCAGCTGATTGTGCAGGTGCCAGTTTCTAGCAGTGCGCATGAGATGGGACATGTTTTGTCCGGCGCTGTGGGAAGCACCGCTCCGTTCTTCTGGTTATTCCTCAAGTCTTTCTTTCTATGCAGGCCGCGGCAGGGTAAATTTTGTGGGGCTTGAATCCGACTATGTTTCTAGGAGCGTTGATGCGGCGGCCACATGTCAGCAAGAAGCAGGCATGCGCTTGGGTCTCCGACGATGGCGGGAGAGCTGCAGCGTTCCGGTAGTTTATTTACAGCTGACTTTGGTCAGGGTATGCCGCGGCTTCTCTCCTTTCCGGTTCAGACAAGTTGTACGTGTTTCACCAGCTTTGGGACAAGCTCGGGCAGATTTATATGTCTATGTCTGTGTTCCTGCTGTATTCCCTTGAAGGAAGCTGCTAGTTTAATCGGACTCTGGGGTTAGCACTCAAGGGGATTACCTGTGCTAGGTCACCCAGTCTCGGTTTGTCTCCCGACTGGGTCGACATACGGCACCTCACGGCACAGTGAGATCAGCAGCAGGATAGTGCCCTGTATTTCACATGGGTATCTCATTGTCTCTCTTGGGGTCCCTGCAGATTGAGCCTTTGTTTGTTGATAACTGTCCTTCTTATTTGAGCCTCTGTGCTGTGTCCAAGTTCAGGCTGTCTCTATGGGCATAATGACACTTCGTATCTTCCTGTGTCCAGGATTCTCTTTCTCTATTTCTGAGGGGGCCTGGACTTCAGATTTCCATGCTTATCACGCTGGTTTCTCCTGTCACCATCTTCTCATGGCACATGCTAGACGGACCCCCCCCCCCCCACGGCCAGACAGGAAGGGCTGTGCAACTCCTTATTGTTTATTGTTTATTTAGTTTTTGATTAAACGCTTTCTCGGTTCTACAAAGCGTTGTACAAAGTATAAAATAACATTTCAACGAACAATGTAACAGTTAAAACATACTTTCTATGAACTACAAGGCTGACAACAATACTTACTAGGTTATTATAGACAAACAAGCAATGGACATTAGCAATGGACACAAGTTGGAAAGGGGGGGAGGAAATACAATTGATATAGTAAATGGGAGAAACGTTTAAGGTAAACACAAAAGGACTGGGAATAAATAGAAAAAAGAACAGATTTAAATTAAACTTTAAAATACAATACTTCAGTTAAAAGCATCTTTAAAAAGAAAGCATTTTAAATTACTTTTAAAATTTTTTAAGTTTTTTTCCATTTTTAAATAAAGCGGAAGGGCATTCCAGATCATAGGGGCTGTCACAGAAAAAGTTGAGGTGCGGCGTGTGCCAATAATTTTTAGAGAAGGAATATTAAGATTAAATTGGGATATAGATCTTAAAGATCTCGGAGGGTCGTATGGGATCAGAACTCTGTCAATGAAAGCTGGGGAATTAGTCTGCATAGTTTTGAATGTCAAGAGGGCGATTTTGTATGTTACCCTATGTGAAATTGGCAACCAATGGGCATCTTTAAGCAGAGGGGTAACATGATCATATTTCGAGGCTCCTGAGATTATCTTAATGGCCGTGTTTTGAATAAGCTGCAGGCATTTTAAGTCCTTGTGATAAATTCCTTTTAAAAGCGAGTTACAGTAGTCTTTTGATATTACAAGCATGTGAATCAGAACGTTGAGGGAACTAATATCAAGAAGAGGGGCCAATGATCGAATCATTCTTAATTTATGAAAGCAGTTTTTAACCAATGCGCTTATTTGTGGTCGAAATGTTAGCTTACTATCTATAAGGACCCCTAAAATTTTTGTAGTTGTAATTGGCGAAAGTGAGATATTATCGATGATGACTGGAGAAATTAATTGTGCTCCTTCTTTTCCGGGGAATAGGAGAGTATTAGTTTTTGAAATACTTAATGAAAGCTTATTGATATTTAACCAATCATGAACTTTACTTAGTTTATGATTGATTGCCTGAATCTCGGATTGGTTAGTTGGTTCAATAGGGTGCAATAGTTGGAGATCATCCGCGTAAGCGTACACCGTAAACCCTATTGATTGACAGAGAGTCAAAAGAGGGGCCAAGTAGACATTAAATAATAAAGGTGATAAGATAGAACCTTGAGGGATACCAAAGTTAGAATGAAAGGGTTTTGATTTTGAATTATTGAATTGAACTGTAGAGGCTCTTTCAGAAAAATAAGAATGAAACCATTCAAGGGCTTGATCAGCTACACCTATAGAAAAAAAGACGTTGTAATAAGAGTTGATGGTCAATGGTGTCAAACGCTGCAGCAAGATCTAAGGAAATTAGAAGAACAGATTTATGATGGTCAAGATAATAATTTATGGATGTAGTGAGACCAAGTAATGAGTACTCTGTAGAATGGTTTATACGGAAACCAGTTTGATTAGGATGAAGTACGTGTGTTTTTTCGACGTAATCAGCCAATTGTTGAAATACAATTTTTTCAGTTAATTTACACAAAAAAGGAAGATTTGCAATTGGTCGATAGTTAGAGCAATTATTCAAATTATTTTTTGGGTCTTTGATAATAGGAGATATGATAGAATGTTTCCAGTCTGGCGGGATATTGGCTGTAGATAGACAGGTGTGAATAATTTGAAGAATGTATGGCCCAAAAACTGTAAAGTGACGTTTCAAAAAAAATGGAGGGATGGGGTCTAGTTTGGAGCCTTTAATGTTGATGTATTGTAAAGTGTTTTCTATGGCTTTCAGAGATGGTAGGAGAAAATTTGATAATGTGGCGTGAAATGTCTGGGTCCTAGTTATCATATTATCGTTTTTTGAAGGGCTGGATAAGTTGGTACTCATAGGTATTTTATTAGTGATTTTGGATCTGATCAGATTTATCTAACCAGGAGCCAGTTACCTATTCTATCAAATGCGCGGAGGAGCGCGCGCTGTGTGGCGGTTAGCCTCATCCCTGAAGCTCTCATTAGCGATGTGAGCTTGGTCTGATACCTGTTAGAATGCTGTTGTTTCCCACGTGGTGGTAGAGGCAGCATCTTGATTGCGTCTAGTATGTATTCACTTTAAAGGACATACGTATTTCGCTCACGTTGCATGGAGTTAGTACTGTTTTCATGGTTCCAGTATACTCCTCTTTACATTGCAAAACTTGATTTTTCCTAGGAGAATTTCTTTCTTCTTACAAATCCTACATTTCTCATCCTGCCGTTCCCTGACCTTCTGCACTTCATTCTGAGGGGATCTTGACTTCTTCAGCTTTATCATGAGGGAGAAGACGCTATAATGTCAGGTCAGGGGGCTGTGAACTTTTTTCAGGATGCTTGCAACTTTGCATCCTCCTCAGGTTTCCGGTTCATTCTTGGAGTCTCTATGTTTTGTGTTTCCCTTTTAAGTGTTACTGGTCCTCAGGGCAGTTCATGTAGTTCTTCAGGAACTAAGGACTGCATGGTGCCCAAGACGGGGGCATTGGGCAGGCTGGATCCCATTCTGCTGAATTAGTTTACATTTACATTTACATTAGAGATTTTTATTCCGCCTGTGCCTTTCGGTTCTAAGCGGATTACAAAATTGGAAGAGAACTGGACATTTCCAGGAAGTTTACATATCAGGAATATAACAAGTTTACATATCAGGAATATAATATGTTTACATATCAGGTTTAAATCACAGGTAAGGATAGCAGTACATTCAAGTTAAGGAGATTATTACATAGCGCTGAGGAAGAAATATTGGTTACATATGGAGGTTGCTTACATGGCGTTGAGGGATGTTGTAGGAATGATGAATATGAAGGAGTAATTGTGTGTGTGTAGGCAGGAGGTTAGAGTGATGGTAGGTGTTTTTTAAATAGAAGCGTTTTGATTTCTTTTCGGAGAACTTTGATGTCTGATGTTTTGGTCAGCAGTTTGGAGACTATTGGGTCAATTTTCGCTGCCTGTGTCGCTAGAAGGTTATCGTAGGGAAGGAGGATGGTTATGTCGTCCGCATAACTGAATGAGGTTATATTTAGGGTATCTAGGGTTGTGCCTAAGGAAGCTATGAAGAGGTTGAATAGTATGGGCGATAGTGGTGATCCTTGTGGTACTCCGCAGGGGTTGGACCATGAGTCTGATATAAGCTCTTTTGACTTAACTCTGTATGTTCTTGTTTTAAGGAAACCTTGAAACCAGTTATGAACTCTACCTGAAATTCCTATGGCGTCTAGTATCTGGAGTAGTATGGGGTGGTCTACTAGATCGAAAGCTGCTGAAAGATCAAGTTGGATGATTAGTAGTTTGTTTCCTTTGCTGAGCTGTTGTCGGGCTATATCAATTAAGGATACCAGTAGTGTTTCTGTGCTATGATTAGTTCTGAATCCTGATTGCAATGGGTGAAGAATGCGGTGGTCCTCTAGGTATTTGGAGAGATATTGTGCTACAAGACCTTCTATTAGTTTAACGTATAGTGGGATAGAAGCGATTGGTCTATAATTTGTTGGATTGTCTATTGGTCCTTTGAGGTCTTTCGGTATTGGAGTAATTATAATTTCGCCTAGTTCTGTTGGGAACTGACCTTCATTGAGAGTGGTTTGCAACCATAATGTGAGATTAGCTTTGAATTTTGTGGATGCTGTAGCTAGTAGGTAAGATGAACAGTTGTTCAAATCGCATGAGGATTTGCTGTATTTTTTGTAAAGTCGATCTAGGTCTGACCATTGTATTGTTGGGAAGTTGGTCCAGATCCTATCTGCTGAGATGGCATCGTCTGTTGTGGAATTTATTAGTATTTCTTCTATGTTGTTTTGTGAGTTATTGAATGTGGATCTGATTGTGATGATTTTGTGTTTGAAGTGATCCGCTAATTGGTGAGCTGTTGGAGGCTGGTTTCCTTGGATGGCTAGGAAAGGGTTGGTATCAGTGAGATTTCGTACCAAGTTGAAAAGTTTTTTTGTGTCTGGTTTCTCGGTGCCAATGAGTTTGGAATAGTATTCTTTCCGTTTTTCCTTCAGTTTGATTTTATATTGTTTGATTTGGATTCTCCATTCTGTTTTGGTGTTGTCTTGTTTCTGTTTTTTC
The DNA here is from genome assembly GCF_902459505.1 of Geotrypetes seraphini. Taxonomy (NCBI): domain Eukaryota; kingdom Metazoa; phylum Chordata; class Amphibia; order Gymnophiona; family Dermophiidae; genus Geotrypetes; species Geotrypetes seraphini. The sequence continues at coordinate 36,703,520 of NC_047091.1, read as the reverse complement.
CATGACCTTTCTAGTTGTCTGCATTGCCTTTTTAGGTGTAGTTTCTCTGGGTTACACATTTCTGCAGAAAAACTGGGAGAATATTTACATTTTCACTATGGACTCCGAATCTGCACTAGGTTTGCTTGCCTCTCTTGGAGCAGCACTTTCGTTTTTGGCACATTCTATTTCACCTACCCAAGGCTTCATGAACATTTTAGAAAATGTGGGCAGTGGTACCGTTTTGGCGCTACCAGGCGATTCACCTAATTTCTTCTTGACTGACTGCTTGATTCGGACGTCTTCCAGTCGGGCCATTTGACTGACACGAAAAGGGTGGTTTCTTTTCCTCAGTTCTTTGGACGTGAATCTTCGAATTTGCACAGTGCTCTTTTCTCCTGTACTATTTATAGGTATATCGGGGAGATGTTTTTATTCATATAGGAGAGAAAAGTGTTTCTTCCCAAAGACTAGAGCGATGGGTCACAGTCTCAGGTTTGCATTCTTCTTTAGTCATCATGACCAAGAGTTTGGGATTCTGTACAGGTTCTAGGATCCATGTTGTTGACTCCACTGGGTACTTCGGCTTGTTTTCCCATTATAACGCTACAGCAGTCATTTTTGTTCTGGTGGTTCCCGGTATCTCAGGGCTCCAATTATTTGGTAGGCTCCTCAAGCATCGCTCTGTATGATTTGGTGGCTCAGCGAGATTTCTCTTTTCAAAGGCATGCCTCGGTCTTTGCTTGACTAGCTCATGGCCACCAATAATCCTGGGCTGTCGGGTTGGAGGGCTCGGTGCCTTCCATCCTCCGCTCCAGGAGTCTGGTCTTAAGAGACGACTCAGTACTTGTTCATTCTTCTACTCTGGAGCATGGTCAGGCTACCGTTTCTGGAGCTTCAGACCATTCTTCCGGAATGACGCTGAAGGTCTTTTCAGTCAGTATTATGATGGGGGTATTTCTCTACAACCTGGGCAGTAGGTGATGTGCTCAGTTGGCAGGTTAAGTTGGGGTTCTACTTAAATGGGTGGACCCTCATCTTTCCTCTTCTGTTGGCAGATCATTTTATGGGTCAGGAAAAGAATTTGGATAGACTTTCTCGCCACGAAATCTGTGCATGGCCCATTTATTGTATGTTACAGTGTACAGCACTGTGTACACTCTAGAAAGTATAAATGTTAGTACTAGTGAAATCTTTTACATCCTGGATATTGAGAATTTTGGCTCAGGCGTTCCAGCTCTTTTTATGGAAGTGAGATCTCCTGGAACTAGACTTCATGGCTTCGTCTCAAAATTCTAAGCTTCCTAGCTTCTTCGGCGGGCACAGGGAGTGGGAGTCACGGGGGGTAGCAGCATGGCTTCTTTCTCGCCTCTGGTTTCTCTTTTTTCAGTGTTTTCCCCTGGCTGATGATGGCTTGGATTTGCCATCTCAAGCTCGCTTTCAGGGCACAGTTTTTGTAGAATCTCTGGAATGGCTGCACCATCCTTGCTATGCGGATCTGATGAGTCTTTCGACAGCCAGACTGTTGAGTTTCCTGGTATCTCTGGATTTGCTCACCTAGGGTCCGATCAACATGGATATTCGTACTATTTTGGTATTACAACCTAGCTTTTGAAAAGTAATGGCTGACGTGTAAGGGTTATGCGAAGCAGGTTGTTTCTTCTCTTATCTAGGCGATACGGACGTCTTCACCTGTGGCTTCTGCTTCCTTTTGGAGGTTTTTCCTTTCTTGGGTACTTCTCAACATTTGCACCCTTCCAGAGTTCTTTTTTGGCACAAGTGTATTGCCAAGGACTTAGCGTTCAATTCCCTTCAGCTTCAAGTGCCATTCTTAGCTTGTTACAAGGTATATTGCTCTTCGATTACTTCTCAGCTTCATGTAGTTCAGTTCCTAAATGGAGTACGGTATATTCGTACCCCTCTTAGAAAGCTCTGTCCGGAGTACAGTCTTAAGGTACTTCTTTGCAGTTTACCGAAGGCTTCATTTCATCATTGTCTTTTGAGACTCTAAAGGGCTGTGCCATTGAATACCGGGTTTCTTGTGGCCATGGCTTCAGCTCGGCGGTTTTCTGAGTTGCAGGCCTTGTTTGTCGGGGATTCCTATTTCTGATTTAAAAAATCTGGGGTGTCAGTTAGGCGGTACCACATTTTCGGTGTCATCCTTTCTTTTATGACACTCACTTTTCCTTCCTTCTTCCTGGGAGGAGAAATAGGGAGACGTGCTTTTATTCACTGCAATTTTTTCAAAGTGCATAGCGTTCTCCACGAGCTAGATTTCTAACGACTTTTAGTTGTTTAGATCACCTTTTTGTGTTCTTCACAGGACGCCTCAAACGTATGGTGGCGTCCAAAGCAGTGTTCCCTCTAAGGTGCGCTGGCGTGCGCTGGCGCACAAAATATTGCATCGCAGCGCACAAGTTTACGTCACAGCGCACGGCATACGGAGATGGCAGGCCGCGGCGAGAGGAGAATCGGGCGAGTTGGCGCTGGCGCCCGATATTTGTAGCGCACAGCGAAAAAAATTTTGCCCACAACACCCGCCCGCTTAGAGGGAGCACTGGTCCAAAGCTTCCCTAGCTCCATGGGTCCAGGAGGTCTTTACGCTTTCTTGATGGCAGGGAAGCGGTTGGCGAAGGAACTTCATGACCATTCCGCCAGAACGATGGCTACTTCTTGGACTCGGTCCAGAGGTTTTTTCCTTGGAGGAGTTTTGTCTCATGGCTACTTGGTCTTCCAAGAGTGCTTTCTCTCAGTATTACTGGTTGAATGTGGGGGCGCATGCGGTAGATGCGTTTAGTGCTTCGGTTGTTGTGGAGGCGGCGTTTGCTTCCCACCCAGATTGAGGATTGCTTTGCTACATCCCATTGGTCTCTGGATTTATCTGCAGCTGATGAATCCAGAGTCCCACCCTTTCTAGATATTGTATGTTGGTTTTTTCTTTTCCAACTTTCGAAGTTTGTTATTATTGATGGTTGTATTCTGTATTATTGCCTTTGAGATTTGTTATGGGAAATAAGTTTTTTTTACATGCTATGCCTATTGATGGTTACGGATGCTTGGGCAAGGAGCTATACTGGAGATACAGGAGGAGTGCCAGCCAATAGGATCACCTGTTAATCAATTTCTCTATCTCCGCCTGTTGGTAAATGTGTGCTATCCCATTGGTCTCTGGATTCATCTGCTGCGTGCAAAGGAAAGAAAATTAACATGTAAGAACATAATTTTTCCATGGTATCCGAGGCAGTGGAATGTTAGACAAATGAGCAGTGTCATGAATACAGACCATAGTAATGAAGGCAAAAATTAATGTATGTTGTGTTTGTGCTTGTAAGCCTTCTCACAGTATCATCATTACTGCTTAACAGTTATTTCTGTTCTGTGTTCACGAGTAGTATAATGGGTACACTTCATGTCAAAATGATTGACAGCTGTCAAGATAAAGATAGACCAATCAGCGTTCACTTTCGGATTAAGCCATGCTCACTCTGCCCATACCACACCCACTCCCACCTATGCCCCACCCCCTCCAATAGGAATGAATGGTGGTGGCTCTGCCCATGCTCCGCCCCATGCCTATGTCACCGGAAATGCACTTTCTGATGACGTCAGCGGAAATGGGTGTGACTGACATACTGGAAGTGCACATTCTGAAGATGTCGGCGGAAACAAGGTAAATGAAGCGCCGTAAATGCGCTTTTCTGATGAGATAGAAATGCATTTTCTGATGATGTTAGTGGAAACAGATTTAGTCGAACCCCCGGAAATGATGTGGCCAGAAAAAAAAGTGTCTTTATTTTAACAGCCTTTTAGTTAAAAGACAGGTTTTAAGATCTAATTGTTAGAGCAGTGAATGCATTGCTAAGATTTTAGGGTTTTTTTCAGCACACAGAAGAGAAAGGCAAGCAACATGTTACAGATGCCTTTTCTGTTTTTTGTTTTTTTTAAAAAGACACTTCAGAAGGGAACCTTGTTTGTGGGAAGGGTCACACCATGATTGTCGTGGTGACAATTGATAAGCTGGTTAATCATAAAGGTTCTTGCAGCCCCTGATAAAGCCAAGGGGGAGGGGGAGGTGTATTTAAATCTGTCTGAACATGTCCCTGCCTACTGGTGTTGTCAGTATTCCATAGCTTTTTAACACACAGAAGTCAAAAAATCACTCAATTGGTGTAATAGTGAAATTAATACTTCTAGAACACACACTTAGAATTCAAAAATATGCTCAGACACGCGAAGGCAAAAATGTGGAGCCTCACCACCCAATCATTGCATATTGTAAATTCCAGTGGAAAACAAAATTCTTTGCTGTAAACTAGCATAGAAAAAGTTCTTATACTTTGAACAGTCACAAAAAATCACTTAGCTTGATCAAAGGAATTTTGTTTTCCACTGGAATTTACAATATGCAATGATTGGGTGGTGAGGCAATTTTCTCTTGGGGCTGCAGCTCCATGTTGTTGCCTTCGTGTCTGTCTCTGAGCATATTTTTGAATTCTAAGTATGTGTTCTAGAAGTATTAATTTCATTATTACACCTATTGAGTGATTTTTTGACTTTTGTATGTTCCCTTTAATCACTCTTCTTAGTATAGTACCAGTTTTTTTGTTTTCCCCATATATATTTGGACTTAGTCTGTACTTTTATAGCTTTTTAACAAGCAAAAATAAAAGTTCTCATGCTGAACCCCCCCATGTCTGTTAAAAGGCAGAGATTTAAGACATTTTTTAAATTTAGAGCGAGGTTAACAGAGTTGAGTGGAAATTTCAAGTTTCAAGTTTATTAAGATTTGTTACCTACGCAATATCGTATATTTCAATACGTATAACAATTTTTTTAAAAAAGGGGGAGGACAAAACAAGACATTGTATACAAATTATATACGTTCTAATACAAACTGGTACAAAACAAGACATTGTATTCAAATTATATACATTCTAATACAAACTGGTACAAAAGGCAAGGGGGATGAACTACAATCTTTAAAGAAAGAAAAGGAACATTTAGGGAAGCCAATGTGCAGCTTGTAAAAGTGGTGTAATGTGGTCATATTTTTTTGAATTTGTCATAATTTTTATTGCCGTATTTTGTATTATCTGTAACCTTCTTATTTCTTTATTGGTTATGCCATGGTATAAAGTATTGCAATAATCTAGCCTAGAAATGATTAATGATTGGATTAAAATGTTAAGAGCTTCAGGGTACAGATGAAGGAATTTTTATTGACGCATATTTATTATGATCCAAAAGCAGCAGGCAGCTGTGGCGGCATTAACCCTCTACTTCAAGCTGCTAAAAAGAGCGATATTACAGTCCGTAGAAAAGACGTGGTGGACTGGGTCGCCAGTCAAAATGCATACAATTTACACAGACCTGCTAGAATCCATTTTAAAAGAAATAAAACAATTGTGTCAGAAGTTGACAGCCAGTGGCAAAGCGACTTAGTGGACATGTCAGCCTTGGCCCATTATAACAACATTACATTACATTAGAGATTTTTATTCCGCCTGTGCCTTTCGGTTCTAAGCGGATTACAAAATTGGAAGAGAACTGGACATTTCCAGGAAGTTTACATATCAGGAATATAACAAGTTTACATATCAGGAATATAATATGTTTACATATCAGGTTTAAATCACAGGTAAGGATAGCAGTACATTCAAGTTAAGGAGATTATTACATAGCGCTGAGGAAGAAATATTGGTTACATATGGAGGTTGCTTACATGGCGTTGAGGGATGTTGTAGGAATGATGAATATGAAGGAGTAATTGTGTGTGTGTAGGCAGGAGGTTAGAGTGATGGTAGGTGTTTTTTAAATAGAAGCGTTTTGATTTCTTTTCGGAGAACTTTGATGTCTGATGTTTTGGTCAGCAGTTTGGAGACTGTTGGGTCAATTTTCGCTGCCTGTGTCGCTAGAAGGTTATTGTAGAGTTTCTTTCGTCTGGTACCATTGAAAGGGGGGTATGTGAATAGGCTTTGAGCTTTCCTTGTTCTGTATGTGAGGTTGCGGTATAGGCGGTTGTTTAGGTAACTTGGTGCAGCTCCGTGGGTTACTTTGAATAGAAGACAGTAGAATTTGAATTGTGATCTTGCTTTTATTGGAAGCCAGTGAGAGTCTAAGTAAGCATTTGTGATGTGGTCGAATTTGCTAAGCGAGTAGATGAGTCTGAGGGCTGTGTTCTGAACGGTTTGTAGTTGTTTTATCATGTAGTTTGGGCATGATAGGTAGAGGCTGTTGCAGTAGTCTAAAATACTAAGTACCAGGGATTGGACAATGATTCTGTATTGGTCTCTGTCGAAGAATTTTCTTATTTTTCTAAGGTTTCGCATGGTGTAGAAAGCTTTTTGGATGATTTTGTGAATTTGTGTCTGCATTGTACAGCGTCTGTCTAGTTGTATTCCCAGGATTTTGAGAGTGGTCTGTATAGGGTATTTGATTGCATTTATTTCCAGTTCTGTAATGGATTGTAGTTTTTCCTTCTCTAGTAATAGGAATTTTGTTTTATCCGCGTTTAGCTTCAGCTTATGGTTGGTCATCCAGTTTTCTACTGTTACCAGTGTTGTTTTCAGGCGTTCTGTGGAGCTGGGGTCTTGGATGTCGAAGGGAAGGAGGATGGTTATGTCGTCCGCATAACTGAATGAGGTTATATTTAGGGTATCTAGGGTTGTGCCTAAGGAAGCTATGAAGAGGTTGAATAGTATGGGCGATAGTAGTGATCCTTGTGGTACTCCGCAGGGGTTGGACCATGAGTCTGATATAAGCTCTTTTGACTTAACTCTGTATGTTCTTGTTTTAAGGAAACCTTGAAACCAGTTATGAACTCTACCTGAAATTCCTATGGCGTCTAGTATCTGGAGTAATATGGGGTGGTCTACTAGATCAAAAGCTGCTGAAAGATCAAGTTGGATGATTAGTAGTTTGTTTCCTTTGCTGAGCTGTTGTCGGGCTATATCAATTAAGGATACCAGTAGTGTTTCTGTGCTATGATTAGTTCTGAATCCTGATTGCGATGGGTGAAGAATGCGGTGGTCCTCTAGGTAGTTGGAGAGATATTGTGCTACAAGACCTTCTATTAGTTTAACGTATAGTGGGATAGAAGCGATTGGTCTATAATTTGTTGGATTGTCTATTGGTCCTTTGAGGTCTTTCGGTATTGGAGTAATTATAATTTCGCCTAGTTCTGTTGGGAACTGACCTTCATTGAGAGTGGTTTGCAACCATAATGTGAGATTAGCTTTGAATTTTGTGGATGCTGTAGCTAGTAGGTAAGATGGACAGTTGTTCAAATCGCATGAGGATTTGCTGTATTTTTTGTAAAGTTGATCTAGGTCTGACCATTGTATTGTTGGGAAGTTGGTCCAGATCCTATCTGCTGAGATGGCATCGTCTGTTGTGGAATTTATTAGTATGTCTTCTATGTTGTTTTGTGAGTTATTGAATGTGGATCTGATTGTGATGATTTTGTGTTTGAAGTGATCCGCTAATTGGTGAGCTGTTGGAGGCTGGTTTCCTTGGATGGCTAGGAAAGGGTTGGTATCAGTGAGATTTCGTACCAGGTTGAAAAGTTTTTTTGTGTCTGGTTTCTCGGTGCCAATGAGTTTGGAATAGTATACAAATACATTTTAACTGTAATAGATATCTTGTCAAAATATGCATGGGCCGCGAGTTTAAAAACAAAAAACGCTCACGAAGTTACCAAAGCCTTTGAAACAATATTTAATTTAGGGCGTACACCTGAAAAACTACAAACAGACATGGGTAAAGAATTTTTAAATAAGTCTCTGAAGAATTTATTAAAACAAAAAGGTGTTCACCATTTTGTGACCCATAACGATGTTAAAGCAGCTTTAGTGGAAAGATTTAACAGGACTTTAAAATCCAAAATGTGGTACTATTTTACGGCTCACAATCACCTTTACTTATCAAGATATGCTGCAGGCTATAGTGCACTGCTTAATTATAGTTTTCACAGAACGATACAGGCGAGGCCTGTAGATGTGACACCCTCAAACTCTTTGCAGATTTGGAAAACAGTCTAAGGCAGTAACATCAAATGCGACCCCGTCAAGGGTCTCTTAAAGAAAGGAGACCATTTGAGGCTGTCAAAAGTTAAAGGAAAATTTGAGAAAGGTTACAAGCAAACGTGGATGGATGAGATATTTATAATAAAAGATGTTTTAAACGGGTCAGAGAACAACATACAAGATATAGGATTATGATAAGGTTCTTTTTATCCTGAAGAATTACTAAAAGTCAGACTGCTACAGGACAGAATATACCCTATCAAAAAGGTTCTAAAGGTAAAAGGAGAGGGTAAGAACAACATTTGTTTTGTGAAACAGAAGGGATAGCCTAATAAATTTAATAGTTGGGTGAATTTCAGAAGGAGCCATGTCTAAGACTTGGTTAATGTTTGTGGAAGTGTAATAGCCCTATTGTCATGGTGACAACTGATAAAGACAGGGATGTTTAAACATGAAAAAAAAAACCCCAAAACCTGTCTGAACATGTCCCTGCACCCTGGTTTTGTCATAGTGACGTATGCCTTAACTCTTTAACAAACTGCTGTTAACAAGCAGAAATAAAAGTTCGCAAACGGTCGAACAAAATGACTTCCACGAAGGCTGGTAGATTGAGTTACTTTCTTAAGGACCGTGATGCAAAAAAGGAGGGTTACCCGATGACAGAAAAACTGTATGAATCAGATAAAGAAAACATGGACCCCTTTAACACACAGGTAGCTGAAAAAGGGTGGTGGGGCCCGTAGGGTGTTAAAATCTATACTGTTTAGCCAGATTTTGCAGAAATAAATGATGTATTTAATAGATTTCAATAACACAGGCAATAACCTGTGTTTTGCCAATAGTCTTACAGCACTTATGTCTCCAGTAAAACTCACAGATGCTGAGCTGTTAACAGGTGCTGAAAAGCTACATAATAGAAATGGAGATCGGCATCTACTATTGACTCCCAGGGCAGTCCGAAGAAATTGATGGAGAAATGACAGACAAGATTAAACACAACTGCAAGGGAGGCCACACAGTTATCATGGGTGACTTCAACTATCCGGGAATAGACTGGAACCTAAGCACCTCCGGCTGCATTAGAGAGACCAAGTTCTTGGATGCAGTAGGCAATTGCTTTCTGGAACAACTTGTCAAGGAAAATACTAGAGGAAATGCAATTCTGGACTTCTGGTTTCTGTAAAGGCCGATCATGCCAGACAAATCTACTGCATTTCTTTGAGGGGATAAGTAAGCAATTGGACCAAGGTGACCCAGTAGACATTATATATCTAGATTTCCAAAAAGCCTTCGACAAGGTGCCCCATGAGCGCTTACTGAAGAAACTGTGGAGTCACGGGGGTGGAAGGGGACGTGCACAGATGGATCAAAAATTGGCTGGCGGACAGGAAACAAAGGGTAGGAGTAAAGGGGCACTACTCTGACTGGATAGGGGTCACAAGTGGTGTTCCGCAAGGGTCAGTGCTGGGACCACTGCTGTTCAATATATTTATTAATGATCTAGAAACGGGGACAAAGTGCGAAGTTATCAAGTTCGCGGATGACACAAAATTCTCCAGCAGGGTCAGAACTGTTGAGGAATGCAAAGAACTGCAGAGCGACCTGAACAAACTGAGTGAGTGGGCAAAAAAATGGCAGATGAGCTTCAATGTGGAGAAATGTAAGGTCTTGCACGTAGGGAAGGGGAACTCCATGTACAGCTATGCGATGGGAGGGAGGGTACTCGGGGAAGGCAGCCAAGAAAAAGATCTGGGGGTATTGGTGGATAACACAATGAAGCCGGCGGCGCAATGTGCAGCGGCCTCAAAAAAAGCGAACAGAATGTTGGGCATTATCAAGAAAGGTATCACTACCAGAACGAAGGAAGTTATCCTACCACTGTATCGAGCAATGGTGCGCCCACATCTGGAATACTGCGTCCAATACTGGTCGCCATACCTCAAGAAGGACATGGCAATACTCGAGAGGATCCAGAGGAGGGCAACGAGGATGATAAAGGGTATGGAGAACCTTTCATATGCCGAACGGTTAGACAGGCTGGGGCTCTTTACCCTGGAGAAGCGGAGACTGAGAGGGGACATGATAGAGACTTATAAAATCATGAAAGGCATAGAGAAGGTGGAGAGGGACAGATTCTTTAGACTAGCAGGGACAACTAAAACAAGAGGTCATTCAGAAAAACTGAGAGGAGACAGATTCATAACGAATGCAAGGAAGTTCTTCTTCACTCAGAGGGTGGTGGACACCTGGAACGCGCTTCCCGGAGAGGTGATAAGACAGAGTACAATTCTGGGGTTCAAAAAGGGACTGGATGACTTCCTGGAAGCGAAGGGGATTACAGGGTACAGATAGAGGTTTACCTTAAAGGACATTGAGCGAATAGGGTATGGATATTTTAGGTTAGGTAGGGAACACTTTCAGGTCATGGACCTGGGGGGCCGCCACGGGAGCGGACTGCCGGGCACGATGGACCCCTGGTCCGACCCGGCAGAGGCAATGCTTATGTTCTTATGTTCTTAATTCTAAATGGCCTGCGAGGACCGGCACAAGATGTAGAAGTAGAAGGGACGCTGGGAAGCAGCGATCACAATATCATCCACTTTGATCTGGACGCAGGGGAGAAACATCAGTCCAAAACGACAGCCACAGCACTGAACTTCCGAAAAGGGAATTACGAAGGGATGAGACTCATGGTAGGGAAGAAGATTAAGAAGAGGATAAGCACTGTAAAAACACTAGAGCAAGCTTGGTCCCTTTTTAAGGACACAGTCACTGAGGCACAAAATCTATATATACCGCGTATCAACAAGGGATCCAAGAGGAAAAAGAACAAAGAACTGACATGGCTCACTATAGAGGTGAAGGAAGCCATCAGAGACAAGAAAATTTAATTCAAGGAATGGAAAAGGTCAAAAATGGATGAAAACTGGAACAAGCACAAACAACATCAACGCAAGTGCCATAAGGTGGTAAAAGGGGCCAAAAGAGACTATGAGGAAAAAATAGCTCAGGAGGCGAAGAACTTCAAGCCATTCTTTCGATATATTAAGGGGAAACGACCCACGAAGGAAGCGGTGGGACCGTTGGATGACCGTGGAATAAAGGGAGCGCTAAAAGAGGACAAAGCAATTGCCAAGAAACTGAACACATATTTTGCATCTGTATTTACCAAAGAAGATGTACACAGTATACCAGAACCCATCAGGCTATATGCTGGAAACGAAGACGGAAAGCTGACAGGATTGACGGTCAGTCTAGAGGAGGTGTAGGCAGATTGATAGGCTTAAGAGCGATAAATTCCCGGGACTGGATGGCATCCATCCGAGGGTCATCAAGGAACTGAAAGGGACCATAGCTGAACTGCTTCAACTAATAGCCAATCTGTTGATCAAATCGGGAGAGATTCTGGAAGACTGGAAGGTGGCGAATGTTACGCCGATCTTCAAGAAAGGTTCGAGGGGAGATCCGGGAAACTACAGACCTGTGAGTCTGACCTCGATACCAGGAAAGATGGTAGAGTCACTGATAAAGGACAGCATCATTGATCACCTTGATGGACATGGGCTGATGAGAACCAGTCAGCACGGTTTAAGCAAAGGCAAATCGTGTTTGACGGACTTGCTGCACTTTGAGGGAGTAAACAGACAAATAGACAAGGGCGATCCAGTCGACGTATATCTGGATTTTCAGAAGGCATTTGACAAGGTTCCACATGAATGACTACTGTGGAAAATTGCGAGCTATGGAATCGAGGGGTGAAATTCGTGGATTAAAAACTGGCTGGAGCATAGGAAACGGAGAGGGGGGGTAAATGGACAATACTCGGACTGGAAGAGTGTCACCAGTGGGGTGCTGCAGTGCTCGGTGCTTGAACCTGTGCTTTTTAACATCTTTATAAACGATCTGGACATAGGTACGATGAGTGAGGTGATTAAATTCGCAGATGATATGAAGTTATTCAGAGTGGTGAAGACGCAGGGAGATTGCGAATATCTGCAATGTGACATAATCAGGTTCGAGGAATGGGCATCGAAATGGCAGATGAGGTTCAACATGGATAAGTGTAAAGTGATGCATGTCGGTAACAAAAATCTCATGTACGAATACAGGATGTCCGGGACGGTACTTGGAGAGATTTCCCAGGAAAGGGACTTGGAAGTTCTGATCGACAAGTCGATGAAGCCATCTATGCGATGTGTGGCGGCGGCAAAAAGAGCAAACACAATGCTAGGAATGATAAAGAAGGGGATCACGAACAGATCAGAGAAGGTTATCATGCCGCTGTACTGGAACATGGTGCGTCCTCACCTGGAGTACTGCATCCAGCACTGGTCGCCGTACATGAAGAAGGACACAGTACTACTCGAAAGGGTCCAGAGAAGAGCGACTAAAATGGTTAAGGGGTTGGAGGAGCTGCTGTACAGCGAAAGATTAGAGAAACTGGGCCTCTTCTCCCTCGAACAGAAGAGATTGAGAGGGGATATGATCGAAACATTCAAGTTACTGAAGGGGATAGACTTAGTAGATAAGGACAGGGCACTAAAGTTGAAAAGGGATAGATTCCGTAGAAACGTAAGGAAGTTCTTCTTCACCCAGAGAGTGGTAGAAAGCTGGAACGCCCTCCAGGGATTCAAGATAAAGTTAGACAAGTTCCTGCTGAGCAAGAATGGGCGCAGGTAGGGCTAGTCTCGGTTAGGGTGCTAGTCTTTGACCAGAGGGCCGCCGCATGAGCGGACTGCTGAGCATAATGGACCACTGGTCTGGCCCAGCAGAAGCAATTTTTATGCTCTTATGTTAATGATTTGAGATGGTCAGAAAAAAAAGTCATGCTCGATGATGTAGCAACAATTGAACAACATTTAAAGATAAATATAAGAGTTGTGTTTTATACAAACTCTTGGTATTGCTTTAAAACATTGGATCAATCTGTGCAGCCTAAAACTGTTTTCTTGTTGCTACATGATGACCATTTCTAATGCATAACCGATGTCAAAAAATTCTACGGGGGAGCGTAACTTCTGTACTTTTTTCCATAAGCCTTATAGTCACGACCACTCTTGTACATTATGGTGTCGTCTTTGTTTGACACAGACGTGTTTAAACAATGTCAGTGTACAACAGAGATGTCCTAAATGCAAGATGTGTTGTCGCTCTAAAGACTGTTTAGATAGACATATGCAGCTGGCACAGAAAAAAGAAGTGGAGTGTTTATCTAAAACACTGTCAGAAATGTGAGTCCTATGTGAACGAGAAACATAAATGTAAGGGTAGGATGAGTAAGCTATGCCGTGAGCCCCTAAGCGGTGATATCATACACTTTTGACCTCTATCGGTAAACTTGAAACATCTGAAAAGTATATTTTTTTACGATTGTGAATGTATGCAGGAAACGGGGTGGCATGTTCCTAATTACATATATGCGGAAGACTTGTACGAAACAAGAAAATGGGAATTCAAGGGTCTTGAGTGTATTTCCGCTTTTATACAGATATTATGTGACAAAAAATTTAATGACTATACCTTCATAGCACATAATGCCAAAGGCTATGACGGGTATTTTGTTCTAAGCCAGTTGTTAAAGGAAAAGATGGACACAGGCCTGCTGGTTCAAGGTGGCAAGCTTTTACAAATCACAGTTGATCCTTTAACTCAGTGTTTTTCAACCGCTGTTCCGCGGCACACTAGTGTGCCGCGAGATGTTGCCTGGTGTGCCGCAGGGCCGCCATCAGGGCAGTACTACCAGTCCTGCATTCAGGGGCCCGGAGCTGACAGGGGGCCCGAGGCAGGGGCACCAGTAGCTCGCCAAGGCAAAGTGAGTCGATCACCCAGGACTCACTTTGTCTTGGCGATCTAATCTATCGAGCCGATAAGTCTTCTTCTCCCCGACGTCAATTCTGCAGTCGGAGAGGAAGTTCGGGCCAGCCAATCGCTGCCTGGCTGGGCGGAACTTCCTCTCCGATTGCAGAACTGACGTCAGGGAGAGCATGCGTCGGCGTCGGCTTTGGGGCCTGTTAGCCATTGGTGGGTCCTGTTCCCCGATGGCAGCGGCAGTGGCTTGGGGAACGGCAGGGAGAAAGAAAGAAAGGGGGCAGGCAGGGAAACAGAAGGAAAGAAGAGAAACAGAAAAAAAGAAAGAAAGGTCAGGGAGAGAGGAAGAAAAAGTTGGGGGAGGGAATGAGGTGTGGAGGAGAGAAAGCATACAGGCTGATAGAAGGGAAGAAAGATTGGATGCACAGTCAGAAGAAGAAAGTGCAACCAGAAATCACCAGACAAGGTAGGAAAAATGATTTTATTTTAAATTTAGCAAAGTGGAGGCAGTATTACCACAGTTTTCAAAGGAATTTGCCCAAATAACTTAATAGTTAACTGGGTAAATTCCCAGAGATGAAAACTTCCCTTCACTTACTATGCACAGTTCTGAATTTATATCTGCTGTCTATATTTTACAATATGGTCACCTTTTACTAAACCGCAATAGTGGTTTTTAGCGCAGGGAGCCTATGAGCGTCAAGAGCAGCGCTGGACATTCAGCGCAGCTCCCTGCGCTAAAAACTGCTATTGTGGTTTAATAAAAAGGATGGAGGGTATATTTGTCTATTTTTGTATGCTATAAAAACCAAATACAGAGAGAGACTGAGAGCTGTTGACGAAGAGCTACGTGTGTGTCTTTCTTCGATTCCAGCCAGAATATCAGCTTTGTGTTCAGCCAAACAGGCCCAGGTTTCGCACTGAATAAAGTATTTTATAATTTTTCACTATTCTGTTTACTTAATATTTCATAATAAAGTAATTATAAAATACTTTCTTTGTGTTTATTTGATTCCTATTCAAGAGAATTACTTTATATATATAGTCAATATAGGCACAGAGTTAAATTTTTTAACATTTTCTAATGGTGGTGTGCCTCGTGATTTTTTTCATGAAACAAGTCTGCCTTTGCCCAAAAAAGGTTGAAAAACACTGCTTTAACTATTCGTTTCATAGAATCTCTAAATTTCCTACCTATGAAACTTAGCAATTTTCCAAAGGCCTTAGGTTTTCCAGGCTGTAAGGGTTATTTCCTGCATTTTTTTAATACTCGAGAAAATCAAGACTATGTGGGGCGTATGCCAGATATGGAGCATTATGGCGTAAGAAACATGATGCCTGAAGAAAAAGAGGAATTTTAAAAATGGTACAACTAGCTTTCCTGGCGGACTGTCGGCGCTGTGGTGTTCCAGATGCACAGGCCACATGTTTTGGTCTTGTCCGTCCATACAGGCATTTTGGGACGCTGTCTTTCTTTTTGTAGACACCACCTGGAACATTACTATTCAAAGATCTGCCTTGGTATTATTTGGTGCCTCTTTGCATTTTCACCCCCGTCGGCCCGGAGCCTCTGCATTTCTTCGCTGGACTGCAGTGATTGCTATCAAATGCATTTTGCTTAAGTGGATGGAAGCGGACGCACCGGACTATTCCCTCTGGCGTAGCCACATGATAACGTTATTTTCTTGGGAACGGAGGGGAGTCCGGGACATTTCTTCCTTGGCTGGACAAGTCTTCCAGCGCATATGGGAGCCTTTTTGGACAACCTTGTCTCCAGTGGCCCGTAGTCGCATTTTGAACTGTTAGCCCCTGGCAAATGCTCTTTCCCCTGTTTCCTCTGCATTGCTTGGCATCAGTGAGAGTGGGGTGGAGGGGGGGGGGATGGGTTGTGGGTTGGGTTGGCTGGTGGGATGGGTTCCCTGGGTATTCTGTGAAATATAGAGCTGTATTGTTGCTTTTGTACTTGTTTCTGATTGTTGTTTCTCTTGCTGCTAAATAAAATATATTTGACGATAACCCGCTTAATATATATGCGGGATAGAAATTTTTTAAATAAATAAATATGCAGGCGATGTTCAATTCTTAAAAAAAAAAAAAAAATGGTACAACCAGCACAATACATTTGATTTGCAAAAAGAGCTGGCTTATTACTGTCAACAGGATGTGTCTATTTTGTGACAGGCATGTGTTCTCTATCGAGCTGAAATCATGAAAATGACACAGAAAGATGTGGTTGTAGAACGAGAGGGTTCTTCAGAAATCCTAACGAATTGCTTAGACCCTTTCCAATATATCCCTAGCCTCTGTTTGTATGGCCATGTTCAGATTTATGCTTTTAGAACCCAAGACAGTGGCACTCATCCCCCTAGATAACTATCTATTCAATGGTTGCTGTATCAAGAGGCTGCACAAAATATACAGATCATGCATGCTCTGAACGGGGGTGAAAGTAAGGTGGGGTCTTATTTTCTTGAAGGTTATGCTGTTATTGACGGGGTAGAAACAGCTTTCAAATTTAATAGTTATTTTTATCACGGCTGCCCTAGCTGTTATAATGATAAAGACCAGAATCCTGTAGCAGCCTCGACCTTTGGCTTTCTTTATTACAAAAAAGCAGCTAAAGACAGCATACCTGGAAAGCCTGGGCTTCAAGGTCGTAAGTCTGTGGGAGCATGAGTGGAAGCGAATGGTAAAAAAAATGATAGGGGCTGTGCAGACTTCCTGGCTAGCGCTGCATTACCGCAACCCTTGGTCCCACGAGATGCCCTTTTTGGAGTAGAACAAATGCTGTTTCTCTATACTACAAAGCAAAACCTTAGGGAAAAAATACACTACTAGGATTTTACCAGTCTATACCCTTTTGTCAATAAATCAAAGGAATATCCAACAGGCCATACGCAAATCATTTATGACAAATTTGGTCCTCTCACAAATTACTTTAGCTTTATAAAAGCAAAAGTATACCCTCCGAGAAAGCTCTTTTTCCCAGTATTACCCATAAGGGTGGGTGGTAAGCTTATGTTTCCTTTGTGTCGTACGTGCGCTGATGTACGGCAACAGGAAACATGTGCCCACATGGATGAGGAGAGAGCTTTCGTGGAGATTTGCTCTCTCTTTTACTAAGGTGCGCTAGCATTTTTAGTGCGTGCTGCTCCCTGTGCTACTCGCCAAAAAATAATGCCAGCTCAATGGTGTTAGCATCTAGTTCAGGGGTAACCACACTTTTTTGACTCGCAAGCTACTTTTAAAATGACCAAGTCAAAATGATCTACCAACAATAAAATTTTAAAAAAACAATGCACACTGTACGCATAGAATTGTTAATTATCATTCCTATTCCGGTGTTTTTTCAAAGAGGTCAAAGCAGATTACTCTATGCACTGTCACCTCAGTAACAACCATACAAAAATAGACAAATACCCACCCCCTCCCTTTTTACTAAACCATAATAGCAGTTTTTAGCGCAGGGAGCTGCGCTGAATGCCCAGCGCCCTCATAGGCTCCCTGCGCTAAAAACCACTATTGCGGTTTAGTAAAAGGGGACCATATTGTAAAATATAGACAGCAGATATAAATTCAGACACATTTTGATCACTAAATTTTAAAATAAAATCATTTTTCCTACCTTGTCTGGTGATTTCATAAGTCTCTGGTTGCACTTTCATCTTCTGACTGTGCATCCAATCTTTCTTTCAGCCTGTATGCTTCCTCTCCTCCACACCTCATTCCCTCCCCCAACTTTTTCTTCCTCTCTCCCTGACCTTTCTTTCTTTCTCTCTTCATGCCCCCTTTCTTTTTTTCTGTTTCTCTTCTTTCCTTCTGTCTCCCTGCCTGCCTCCTTCCTTTTTTTCTCCCTGCCCTTCCCCAAGCCACCGCTGCCATCGGAGAACAGGACCCAAACCGCCACCAATGGATAACAGGCCCCAAAGCCGACGCCGATACCACCCCATGCTCTCCCTGCTTCAGGCCGACCAGCATTCCTCTCCCCGACGTCAATTCTGCCGTCAGAGAGGAAGTTCCGCCCAGCCAGGTAGCAATTGGCTGGTCCGAACTTCGTCTCCGACAGCAGAATTGACGTCGGGGAGAGGAAGACTGATTGGCCCGATAGATCGCCAAGGCAAAGTGAGTCCTGGATGATCGACTCACTTTGCCTTGTTGAGCTACCGGTCGATCACTATCGACCTAATGGGCACCCCTGATATAGTACATGCGGCAATTCAGCACATGCTAAAACCACTAACACAACTTAGTAAAAGGAGTCCTTGGTGTATGGTGGAGATGGATGCCACCAATGCAACAATGTGGTTGTTGGAATCTATGAAATCTGGCATTTCGAGCAAAAATCTGATAGTCTCTTTTCTGAATACATCAAAATGCACCTCTGTCAAAAACAAGAGGCTTCTGACTACCCCCAGTGGTGCAAAGATACAGAAAAACAAAACTTGTACATATCTGATTTCTATAGAAAAGAAGGTGTACTTTTGTGTGCAGACTAGATCCAGCTAAACGCTGCTAAATACCAAATAGCAAAACTTTTCTTAAATTGTCTGTGGGGGAAATTTGGTCAAAGGACAAACCTGCCTACCGTTAGCATTGTCAGAGAGCCCAATGATCTTTTTAAATACCTGTTTTCTCCTGAATTTGAGGTTTCATCGTGCAACTTTATCGATGATGCGTGTCTTGGAAGCACTCAAAACCTGGTAACACAAATGTTTTCATCGCCTATTTTAAAACAGCCTACACGCGTTTATTGTTGTACAAACTTCTAGACAGTCTACAAGAGTGTTGTCTGTACTACGATACAGTTTCTGTGGTATTTGTGAGCTGCGAGGGTGACTGGAACCCCCCTCTGGGTGATTATTTAGGGAAGCTCACCAGTGAGATACCCGCAGATGAACATATAACAGATGTATCAGCGGGCCCTAAAACATATGGTTACAAACTGTCAAGCGGAATGACCTGTAGGAAAGTGAAAGGTATAACGCTAAAAGTAGAAAACAGCCAGAAAATCAATTTTACTAGTTTAAAAGATCTAGTTTTTTTACTACAAACTGGGGGCAGAGGGTTTACCCCAGAGAAAGATAGGTGTACAACAAACCAGTGTTATAAGAAACAAAAAGAGGTGGGATATAGAGACCGGTGTGATTAAAAAAACACAGAAAGTTGTATATGACAAAAGAGTGAAGGAAGAGGATGGGTTCAGCACACTAACCTACAGATACTAGCACGGTGGATGCCCACTGGTCGTACCCTTTTTCAAGTATATTAGCAGGGCCGTCCAGTTCAGGCAAGAGCTTCTTTGTTAAAAAAAAACTGTTAGAACACGCTGGCCGTGTATTGTCTGTCATACCTGACAATATTGTTTGGTGTTATAGTTGTTGGCAACCTCTGTTTAAAGAAATGTTAAATAAATATCCTTTTATTACTTTTACGGACATTTTGCCTGATACTTTTAACGACCGAATGTTTTCAACCAATAAAGTAAACTTGGTTATTGTAGATGATCTAATGGATTCTGCCTGTAAAAGCGGCGAAATAGAGAATGTCTTTACCAAGTATGTACATCACAGAAACCTGAGCATCATATATATAATTCAGAATGTTTTCTGCTAGCTGGACTATAACTTTAAATACCAAATACATGGTTCTCTTTAAGAATCCTAGAGATAAGTTACAGATAGCCATTCTAGCTAGACAGATGTACCCTGGAAAATCACAATTCTTTTTAGAGGCCTTCGAGGATGCCACCAGAAAGCTGTACGGCTATCTCTTTGTGGATTTAAATACCACAACGCCCGAGGCTTACAGATTGAGAACGGATATTTTCCCTCCAGACTGGACAACGGTATATTGTGTAAAACCACAAGCAGCCGGTAAAAGGCTGTGAATACATAACCAGACCCCTTCATATACGCTGGGGCATGTCTCGGGCAACATGTCTATCCGTGTAAAGAGACCTTGCCTCTTTTAAAACTTTTAGTCCAAGCCTCACCGCAGCACAGAAAAGCCATCCTGAATATAGCTTCTGATGTTTTGGTGGCTTCTATAGCTGAAATCGCTCTCAACACCCTAAAAGGTAACATATCCCACTTTCACAAAACCAGATAAAGGTTTTAAAAGGGAAGCGTTGCGCTATAAAAAGACTGTGTGATAAAAAGATTAACCCTTTAGAAAAAAAAAAGCAGTTGGTGAAACAATCGGGCGGATTTATAGGGCCCTTGTTAAGTTTTGCTTTACCGTTGATAACGGGTCTTCTGACAAACCGCTGATGCATCACACTGAAAAAATGTACCTGGTCCCTAGTCAACAACTCGAGCGCTTGAGAAACCCCACAGACCGGGAAGAAAATATTAGAACCTCAACCATACATAGATTAGACGAGGAAATTAAAAACATACTTCAGAGTTCTGGCATGCCTGACCATGAAAAAGTTAAACGTTATTCAAGTGTTACAACGCAGTGTTCGCCCCAGGGCCTTTTGGCCGGGCGCTCCGCCTGCCTAATTTAGATGACCGCCCAGCTGTCATCTATCAGGAATCCTGCTGCTGCTGCCACTCAACATAAAAAAATTCCCCCCAAAAACCACTTCTCACTGGCTTGGAGATGCGAACTCATGCTTCGGGGCTCTAAGGTGTGCATGCCGGCTTCCCTTCTCTTCCCTCCGAAACCAGAAGTTACGTGCGGGGTGGGGGGGGGGAGAAGAGAAGGGAAGCCGGCACATACACCTTAGAGCCCCGAAGCATGAGTTCGCTATGGGCTAAGGCAGGAGACTGGTCAATGACGGATGGAAGCTTACAACTCACTGCCGGGTCCTGCCTACTTTCTGTTTCCGCGAAGGCAGGACCCAGCAACGAGGAAGGCCCGAAGCAAGTTGTAAGCTTCCCTCCGTCGCTGACCTATGGAAGATAGGTCAGCGATGGAGGGAAGCTTATGATTTGCCTAGCAACTTTGCCAACAGATGTGCAATTGATGCTTTCCATCAGCCGCTTCAAGGGAAACCTCTCTCTCTGCTCATCCTGTGGTTTCCAGATTCATGAAAGGACTTTTCCATGTCAATCCTCCTCTCAAACCGCCTCCAGTGGTTTGGGACCTCAATATTGTTCTTTCTCAGCTTATGAAATCTCCATTTGAACCTATTGACAATGCTCATCTGAAGTATCTTACTTGGAAAGTTGTGTTTCTCATTGGCCTCACTTCTGCTCATCGAGTTAGTGAGCTTCAAGCATTGGTTGCGGATCCACCTTTTACAGTGTTCCATCATGACAAGGTGGTTCTTCGCCTCATCCGAAATTCCTTCCTAAAGTAATCTCGTTGTTTCATCTCAACCAATCTATTGTTCTTCCAATGTTTTTTCCAAAGCCTTATTCTCATCCTGGAGAATCAGCTCTGCATACTCTGGACTGTAAACGTGCTTTGGCTTTCTATCTGGAACGCACCAAACCGCACAGAACTGCTCCTCAACTTTTCATTTCCTTTGATCCGAACAAGTTGGGACGTCCTATCTCTAAGTGTACCATCTCCAACTGGATGGCGGCTTGTATCTCTTTCTGCTATGCCCAGGCTGGATTACCCCTTCACCGTAAAGTTACATCCCATAAGGTCAGAGCAATGGCAGCTTCTGTGGCTTTCCTCAGATCTACACCCATTGAGGAAATTTGTAAGGCTGCCACTTGGTCCTCGGTTCATACCTTCACTTCTCACTATTGTCTGGATGCTTTCTCCAGACGGGATGGACAGTTTGGCCAAACAGTATTGCAAAATTTATTCTCCTAAGTTGC
The DNA here is from genome assembly GCF_902459505.1 of Geotrypetes seraphini. NCBI lineage: Eukaryota > Metazoa > Chordata > Amphibia > Gymnophiona > Dermophiidae > Geotrypetes > Geotrypetes seraphini. Next base: position 36,681,931 of record NC_047091.1, on the reverse strand, counting down.
CAACTCTCCCACCATCCCACTTTGGTTAGCTTGGAGGTCACCCACTTGTGAGAATACCTGCCTGTTTGTCCTGGGATAAAGCACAGTTACTTAGCGTAACAGTTGTTATCCAGGGACAGCAGGCAGCTATTCTCACATACCACCCACCTCCCCTGAGTTGGCTTCTCTGCTGGCTATCTGAACTGAGGAGACGCGCCCTGCGCTGGGCGGGAAGGCACTTGCGCATGCGCGGTGCAGACGACTCGAAACTTCAAGTTTCTTCAAGCAAGACTGTTTGTGAGGCGTCCGCATCAGGGCTCCGTTGGATCACGTCACCCACTTGTGAGAATAGCTGCCTGCTGTCCCTGGATAACAACTGTTACGGTAAGTAACTGTGCTTTTGCACAGATGGACATGGATACATTGGGGTTAAAATTTGGTTATGATTTTGGAGGGATTGCATGATGATATGTGGCATACAGTTCAAGGCTGTTAGCGGCTGAAAGCTGGAAATCGGGCTATTGGACAAGGGCAGAATATACTACACACAAGGGCGGAGGTGGAAATATATTATAATTGTAAATACACCCTCTGGAGCAGTGGTCTCAAGCACGCGGCCCCCCAGGGACTATTTTGCGGCTCCCGATCTGTCCTCTCCACTTCACAAGTTTTCCGATTGTGGAGAGGACAATCGGGTACAGACCGCGAGTGCTTTAATTGACTTGCCTCGGAGGAAATGTCAGCAAACGGCCTCTTGGTGGCGCTGTGCTTCTCCCAGTCTCAGCCTCCCTCCGCTCGCTTTGGCTTGTGTTGGTGACAGGTCAAAAGCGTGCGCCGACAACTGAGCGCAAGGTGGAAGCCCGCGCCGAAGAAAAACAGTGTTTTAAAGGGCTCCGACGGGGGTGTGGGGAGGGGAACCCCCCACTTTACTGAATACAGATCGTGCCGGCATTGTGGGGGGTTTGGGGATTGTAACCCCCCACTTTATACTGAAAACTTCACTTTTTCCCTAAAAAACAGGGAAAAAGTTAAGTTTCCAGTATAATGAGGGGGGTTACAACCCCCAAACCCCCCCCAACGCCAGCACGATCTGTATTCAGTAAAGTGGAGGGGTTCCCCCCCACGCCCCCCATCGGAGCCCTTAAAACAGTTTTTCTTCGGCGCAGAAGCACAACCGGGCAGCCGCTAATGCCGTCTAGAAATGCAAGGGTTCATAGTGAAAAGCGCGCGGCGACAAAGGCGCGCCGAGACAACTTGTCTCGGCCTCTCTCCACCCCCACTCAGCCCGGATCCGGAGTGCACAGCTCACTTTGCCCTGCAGTACAGCTCACTCTGCCCTGCAGCTCGCCCACAAGCACCGGAACCAAGCAAGGAGGCATCCCAGGCTGTGGTGGCAGTTGCAGTGTAGGGCTGTAGGCCTTTGGCAAGTATGTGAAAAATGTATTTCTTTGGAAATTGCAATTATCTGTCCCACATAATTTTTTTTTTTTTTTTAACCCCCTATGATTTCTCCTGTGGTGGTGTTTCTTCACATTAGCCTATGTCAGTGGTCGGCAAACTGCGGCTCTTTAGCCACTTGAGTGCGGCTCGCCTAAAGCAGGAGTCCCCAACATGCTTCCCTTCTCACTGCCCTCCCCCAAGTCACCGCCATTGAGGAACAGGCCGCCACCGCAGCCAGTGAATAGGCTACCACCGCCACCATCGTGGTGTAGGCTAACACCGCCGCAATCGGGGAACAGGCTGGCGCCGAGTTCTTAGCTCTCCTTGCTTATCTTCCCCAGTGCTGAATAAAGAATAAAGTGCAACAAGAGACTGACGAAATTACCAGACAATAAAGGCAGGAAAATGATTTTATTTTCAATTTAGTGATCAAAATGTGTCCGTTTTGAGCATTTATATATGCTGTCTATATTTTGCACTATGGCCCCCTTTTACTAAACTGCAATAGCAGTTTTTAGCGCAGGGAGCCTATGAGCATCAAGAGCAGCGCAGGGCATTCAGCATAGCTCCCTGCGCTAAAAAACAATATTGCAATTTAGTAAAAAGGGTATATTTGTCTATAGTTGTTATTGAGGTGACATTGCATAAAGTCATCTACCTTGACCTCTTTGAAAACCCGCGGAATATAAATGATAATTAACATTTTCTCTGCCGTACAGTGTGCTTTGTGTTTTTTAAAATTTTATTGTTGGTAGATCATTTTGACCTGGCCGTGAAGGTAAGGGGGAGGGAGGGGAGCTGCTGAAAGACATATAGTAATCTTTGCAGGCTTGACTGTGCAGGGAATTATTTTTGTAAAATCATGTTTTGTTATGTGACTGGCATTATTTAGACTTTAATTTCTATGAATGAATAGAATGAAAATAATATAAAATTGCTTGCTTGTTTTTATGTGCGTGCGCTGAAGGGAAGTGGAGAGAGAGTGAGCTGAGGACACTGAAGGGAAATGGGGAAAACAGAGTGGGGAGAAGACGCTGATTTATAAATTGACAATTGTACAGAATATTGTTTCTTTTTATACTGTAATATAATGAGTTCAGTGAAAAACTATTTGAGGCTTGTGTGGATAGGATCAGATGGTTTGCGGGGACGGGGACCGAGCTCGCGGGGATGGAGACAAATTGTTTCCTCGTGTCATTCTCGAGGCTCTGCCACGAATCGATTTTGACTACGTGCTGGCGAGTGGGGTGTCAGTCGGGTTGACGTAGTCATCGTAGTGCAAGTGGGCACGGGGTATGGCTATCAAAAAAAATCTTAATCGTACTGCTGATTTGGGCTCTTTTGACTAATGAGTTTGCCTACCACTGGCCTATGTGAAGAAAAGCCACCACAGGAGAAATCATAAGGGGGCAAAAAAAATTTCTGTGTAACAGACAATTGCAATAAACTTTATTGCACTTGTCTGTCCCACAGAATTTTTTTTAACCCCTCTATTTCTTCTGTGGTTCCACTTGTCATTTGTTTCTCTGCCATGTCGGCTTCCCAACAGTTCTATTCCGGTCATCCAATATCTTCCTTTCATTTTTCAATTTATTACATTTCACTTTTTTATTATTTGCCACGCATACTTATTTCATCATCTCATCTTCCCACATGTGACGTACACATCAAGACACTCCAGTATCCTACATTCACTACCCACTTATCATGGCTCCCACATGCTGCACATACTTACATATTTTCATTTGTCTAGACAAGCACAAGATGTTTATAATAATTCTTTTATTCTATGAACATCCGTTGCCATATGTTCACATATTCAACAATTCCTTTTATTTCACTATCTGTATTCTTTTGACTGATTTATATGCACCTTCTTAGGTCATTTCATTCACTTTCACGTTTTTCCCAGACACGTTCTTTCTGCAGGATTTGTCATTCATTTCACTTTTCCCGTTCATCTATCTGAGCACAATTAGTCCTATTCTTTGGGTTCTGTTTTGTGTGTTCATTCTTGCCTTACATTCTGCTTGATTTTCATTAACAATAACCTCTGTGTACTGTATGAGCTTTTTTCTAAGCATATCTTCAGTGTACTATAGTCTCAGTATGTTAGAAAATCCAAATGCAGCTGAACCTAGGGTAAATTTCACAACAGACTTTTAGAAAGGAGAATTGAGAAGGAACTCTAACCTCATGCAAGTGCTTTCCTGCATCTGTACATGATTGTGAAGTGGAGTGGAGAGGACAATCGCGTACAGACACAGGAAAGTGCTTGCGTGAGGTCGTTGGAGCAGTGAGGTGGGCAATGTTCTAGAATGCGAGTTTGCTTACTAACCACTGGAGCAATGGTTGGAGGCAATGATTGAAGGCAGTGCAGCTCATTTTATTTATTTATTCAATTTTCTATACCATTCTCCCAGGGTAGCTCACAATGGTTTACATTAATTTGTGCGTGTGTCTGGTGCTGCAGGAGGTGAGTGAGAGCTGTTGATATTGTGATAGTTTTTCACTTTCTGCATGTTGCACTGCTTTCAGCTGTGTATAGTTGAAATCAGAAGCAATTTTATGGGATCATACAAGGCCCATTATTATAAGATTCTATGTGTTGTGCCTTCAGCAGTTTCCTTCACCTCACATATACTGTATGGACAGCTATAGGCAGTAGTATTTCCACAGCCATGAAAGTAGACAGGACTAAACTGAAGAAAACTCCCACGGAGGCAAATTGAAATAAAGCATTTTGAATCGTAAAACTCCTGAGTCCAGGGACTGGCTCCACTTGGTGTTCTTTGTGGACATTCCTGCTTTTTTTGTGGAAGCCTGATCTTTTCCTTCTGATTTTTGGGTCGCTGTTTGTACAGAGCACCCCTTCAGTGGCTTTGTGGCTTGTCCATTTTTTCATCAAACAATCCAATATTGTGCTCTAGGGAGGCCTGCCTTGAAAATTCTGCCATCTATCATTCGCCAATTGAGTTACGAGTTAATAATATGGCTGCCAAGCCATTGTTTTGTATCGAAGCCACTAGCAGCGCTAGAAGTTGCAATTCCATTTTCTGATTGGATGGTTTGTTTTAATTGCTGAGACGTACCATATTTATGTTCTGTGTGACCATACCAGTGTTAAAGTATTGATATTTATACGTGTGTTCGTGTTCTTACAGACATGTCATTTTCTAAGCCGAGCTGCAGCAACAAACGATCAATTGAAGATGAACATAGAATTTTCAACAAGAAATGGGAATTACAGTACTTTTATTGTGAGAATGGTAATCGTGTATTATGTCTTATTTGTAAACAGTCCTTAGCCGCCCCAAAGGAGTACAATTTAAAGCGCCATTTTCAGACTGCTCATGGAGAGAAGTATGAATCTGTGCAAGGGATGCTACGGGAGGATAAACTTAAGAAACTGAAAGCTGATTTAAGTGCTCAACAAAATATATTTCAGAGAGTTAATAAACAGAAAACAGGTAATCATGTACAGATGCAGGTAATGTGAAAGTAAGCTACATCTTATCAAAAATGATTGCAGAAAATTCCAAGCCTTTCACCGATGGTTTATTTATAAAAGACTGCTTACTCAAGACAGTAGAGTGTATTTGCCCTGAAAAGTTGAGTGCGTTTAAAGAAATCAGTCTTTCGCCAAACACAATTGCTAATAGAATTGATGAACTAGCTTCAGATATAAAAGAGCAACTGGTTCAGAAAGCGACAAGATTCCTTTATTTTTCACTTGCAATTGACGAGAGCACAGACTTAACTGATGTTGCACAGCTATCTGTTTTTATTCGCGGCGTAAATGAGAACCTTACAATAACAGAGGAACTCCTCCAGCTAATACCAATGCATGATACTACGAAAGCTGATGACATTTTTAATAAAATTAAAGTAATGTTTGAGGAGGAAAAATTGTCTTGGTTGAAGCCAGCATCATTGGTTACTGATGGTGCACCTGCCATGGCAAGTGCTAAAAACGGTGTTGTAGGAAAGATAAAAGAAAAACTTATTGATGAAGGATCAGTTTTTCAATTTGTACATTTCCACTGCATCATACATCAAGGTGCACTTTGTGGCCGTGTTTTAAAAGTTGACAACATTTTGAAGCCTGTAGTAAAAATTATTAATTATATTCGCTCAAAAAGCTTGCACCACAGACAGTTCAACACTTTTCTACAAGAAATTGGCTGTGAGCATAGTGAAATTCTGTATCACTCTCAAATAAGATGGCTTAGCTGTGGAAGAATATTCAAACGATTTTGGGATTTGAGAGATGAAATAAAAATGTTCCTTGAAAGTAAAAATCAAGATGTCTCACTCTTTGATGATACAAAATTGTTATGTGATCTGGCATTCAGCACAGACATAACTGGCTACTTGAATGATTTGAATGTCAAACTGCAAGGCCAAAATAAGTTGGTCACGGATATGATTGGCAATATTAATGCATTTGTGCGCAAACTACAGCTTTGGGAAGTTCAGCTTAAAGCGGGAAATCTTGCTCACTTCCCAACTTTGAAGTCTGTAAATACGGCAGAAGAGGACATTAATTTTGCTGAGTTTTCGACAAAAATTAGTGTGTTAAAGGAAGACTTTGACAGGCTATTTGAATGCTTCAGGAATATGGAAAACATGTCACCATTTTCTTCTAGTGTTGATGATGCACGTGAAGAACTTCAACTAGAATTAATAGCTTTTCAGTGTGATTCTCTGCTAAAAGAAAAATTCAACAGTTGCAGTCTTACAGAATTCTATCGGTGTGTTTCAAAGGACAAATATAAAAACATTCATAACATAGCTGCACGGGTTCTGTCTATGTTCGGAAGCACATAGTCATGCGAGCAATTATTTTCAAAAATGAACCAAGTGAAATCTGTTCAAAGGAACAAGTTAAGTGACGCCCATTTGTTTTCAGTTTTGAAAGTTGCATGTTCCAAGGATATTGATCCTAATATTGATAACTTGGTGTCAGAGAAATGTGCCCAAGCTTCTAGTAAGAAAAGGTTGTGTACTGCACTCAGTATTTAAAATATCAATGATTTACTTACCACATTTGCAATTTTTGAATTAACCAAAGATTCTAACTGTTATAATCTTTTGTTAAGGAAAAGGAAAGATGTTATAGGAAAGATTTATAAACTATAAAGACTTTTACCTCATGCAAAGTTGTCATTTCTTTAATAAGACAACTATTTTTTCTGCGGCCCTCCAAGTACCTACAAATCCAAAATGTGACCCTGGAAAGGGTTTGAGTTTGAGACCACTGCTCTGGAGTCTGCAACTGAGCCAGTCTTTAACTCATGCAGTCAATGTTTCTCCTAGTCCCAATCTATGTTCCCTCTAAGCTGAGCATGTGAGCAATTGCTCATACATTCTAGGAGTGTCGCTCACAGATTTTACATGGATGCTCACAAAAATACTTGCAAATCTGGAAAATTGTTGGGTTTTTAGAACTTGTTGCTCACATTAAAAAATGTTTTTAGAACTTGTCGTTCACATGAGAAACAATTTGCATGCAACTGGCCACTCCTTAGAGGAAGTATTGGTCCCAATGAACTCATATTGTTCAATGTGTGGGACATTATCAAAAGCTGCTTTTTCTAGGTACACTCTTGTGGATTGTTACTAAAAATCATGTTTTTCATACAGATAGGGGGGGGGGGTGTCACAAAATGATGGGCCCCGGGTGCCACATATGCTAGGTACACCACAGATAACCACTTTAGATAAAGACCCAATTATGTAGAGGTTTAATTGGATGTGCACAGCTGTTATGTGATCACTTTATTTAACTAACCTACCATGTTAATTCTTGTCTTCATAACTTATAAAAGTAATCACTTAGAAGCTGATGCAGATGACATATTGCTTCATTTGCGGAATCCAGAAACAACCATTCCATGCTTACTTTAATTAATAGAAAAATTTGGAAAGTTTTCAGGATATAAGATAAATTGTCTGTATTGAATAATATGAAAAGATTGGGTGGAGGGAAATAGGTTTTTATAAGTCAATATGTTGTTGATTATTCAATGTTTTATTTAAGTTTTAATGTTTGTATTTCTGAAACATTTGATGTAAGTTTCAAAAATGAATAAAGAAAAAAGAATCTGTAAATCAAGGGAAGAGTTTAGATCAGGGGTGTCAAACCTGCGGCCCGAGGGCCACATGTGGCCCTGTGAAGTATTTTGTGCGGCCCCAGTTGATGGCGATGCAGTGTTTTCCTCTGCTTCCCCCGAGTGTTTACCGTCTTGCCGGATCCCTCCTCTGTCTTGCTGTAGCGTTTGCACGTTTGTGTGGCTCCAGAAACATTTTTTTCGGCCAGTGCCGCCCAGGGAAGCCAAAAGGTTGGACACCCCTGGTTTAGATGAATCCATTGTACGTGTTTACTTCATTGTTTCAATTGTACACCTTATTCGTTAGTTAGTGGGATAGCACATTTAAAATTAATAAATACCATGATTATTTATGTCATACTAAGATAAACAAGAGAAAAAAACGTTTTCAACAATGGTAAATGTTTATTAACATATAACATATGTGAGAAACATGTAATACACATTTGTTCAAATGTGTCAACACCAAACAATCTTTGAGCTATACATTCATGATCTGTTATGTGCAACATGTTGAATTTTAGGACAATGTATTATCCCAGGACAAGCAGGCAGGTATTCTCACTAGTGGGTGATGTCATCCGACAGAGCCCCGATATGGACGTCTCACAAGCATATTTTGCTTGAAGAAACTCAGAAGTTTCGAGATGCCCGCACCGCGCATGCGCCAGTGCCTTCCCGCCCGATGGTCCGGGCATGTCTCCTCAGTTCTTTTCTTTCCGCGGAGCTGAGAAGTTTTACTTCGATTCTGCGCTGACTGAATTCCCGTTTTTTGCCTTCTAATTGCCGCGGTTTTGGGTTTATTTTACTCTTTATCGTGTGTTTTCTTTGGTTTATTCTTTTTTTCAAAAAAAATAAAATAAAATTTTTTCTTCCGGCGAGTCGGCCGGGTCGGCCACTTGGCTCAGGCCCCGTTCCTTCGATCTTGCGGCGGAGCTTTTTCGGCCTATGTCCTGGCCAATCACCGGTTTTAAAAAGTGTAGCAAGTGCCAGCGTACGATTTCGCTGACGGACCCGCATCGACGCTGCCTGCAGTGTCTTGGTCCAGAACATTTCCCGAAATCGTGCCGGCCTTGTTCCACTCTTACAGCGCGGGCGTTTAAGCGGCGCTGTCTGTTGTGGGAGTCGATGTTTAAGATGGAAGCTGCTAAAGAACCTTCAGCTTCGACTTCATCTGCAGCTTCGCCTGTCCATGCGAAGCCCGCTACTACTCCTGCTGCTCCGGGTCTTCTGAAGCCGGCGTCGTTTGTTCCGGTTACGATCCCGAGTTCGGCGCCGGTGCCTGCCTCAGTCTCCTCGGCTCAGGTACTGCCTTCTGCCATTCCACCCGTGGTCATTAAAGTGCCGAAATCTTCCAAGCAAAAGCACTCGACCACGAAGGAGCGCGAAGACCGTGCTGGAGGATCCCCTTTCGGTGCGGATCCCTCCATATCTGCTTCGCTGCGGTCCCTTTTGGAAGCTCAATTTGTCGAGCTCATGCACACCATGGGGCCCAAGTTAATCGCCTCCATCCAGGGTGACCTCCCGGTCCCGATTCCGGGGGGTGGACCGCCCCCTCCTCCTCCTCGCCGGTCGGTCTCGCTGCTTGGCGAGGAGGAGCGACGTATGGCGGCCGGTCCCTCGAGGCGGGCCTCCTTCAGTGACATGCCCCCTTTGGAGCCGGTCATGCCTCCACATCATCGGGGCGGGGATCCCTCTTCGGGTAATCGAAGCCCTGGGCATCGCACTCAGGAAGAGTTCTTCCGCACTCCCTACCAGGCCTGGTCTACGTCGCGGGAGGCGTTGCTTCTTCCGCCTCTTTGCTCCACGGCATCGAGTCCCATATGCTCGCTGGAGGCGTCGGGGGACCATGCTAAGCATCGTCATTCTAGATCCCCCTCCAGACACCGAGAGGGGCACCGGTCCAGACACTCATCACGGCACTCCTCGCGCCACTCTGAGGTTTCGCCGCAGAAGAAGCTGCCTCGCCTGGGATACTCTTCATCGGACATGTCCCCTCCACAGGGGCTGGAGTATGAGGAACCGTCTAACTCTTATTCTCCCAGTCGATCCCAGATCTCTCTGGATCCCGAGGCCTCGTCTTCATCCAGTCCTTCTGGGAGGCCTGTGCTGGCAGATCAATTGTCCTTTTCTTCTTTCCTCCGACAGATGGCGGATGACCTGGACATCACCTTGGACACCGGTTCTCGGTACTCTAAGGAGTACCTCGATACCATGCATTTGCCTAATCCTCCTGCGGAGTCTCTTCGCCTGCCTCTTCATAAACTGCTCGATCAAACGTTTATGAGATGTTTTGAAACACCGTACTCCATTCCTGCAGTCCCGGGCAAGCTGGATGCTCGATACCGCACGGTTCATCACAAGGGGTTCGAGGGCTCTCAACTCTGTCACCAGTCCCTCCTAGTCGAGTCCTCCCTCAAACGATCTCATCCATCCCAGGTGTACGCCTCGGTTCCCCGGGTCGCGAGGGCAGAACGATGGACAAGTTTGGAAGGAGGATCTACCAGAACTCGATGATGGCTTCCCGAGTTCTTAATTATACTTTTCACTTTGCATCTTATTTGGAGTTCTTCCTGCCGGTGCTTAGAAAGTTCACGCCTTATATTGAATCTCAGGCTCGGTTTGAATTTGAGGAAGTGGTGGCTTCGCTGTCCCAGCTCCGTCTCCAATTGATGCAATCCTCTTACGATGCCTTTGAACTTTCGGCACGAGCCGCCGCCTGTTCTGTGGCTATGCGTCGGTTGGCATGGCTTTGGACCATTGACATGGACCCGAACCTCCAGGACAGACTTGCCAATGTTCCTTGTGCGGGAGCGGATTTGTTTGACGAGTCCATCGAGACTGTGACGAAGATGTTGTCTGACCATGAGAAGTCTTTTCAATCCATCCTCAGACCCAAGCCTAAGCCTCAACAGTCTCGACCTGCTAGACCGCCCTTGATCTATCAGAGGCGTTACACTCTAAGGCAGGCTCCGGCTGCGAGGCAACCAGCGAAGAGGTAGCCTCCTCCGAAGGCTCAGCAGAAGCTGCAGCCTTCCACTGTCCCTAAGGCTCCTCAGCCTTTTTGACTCTCTCTCAGGGAGCATAACCAACCTCGTTCTGCATCCTCCTGTTTTTCCCATCGGGGGTCGCCTCCATCATTTCTTTCATCGCTGGGAGGCTATTACCACTGACCTCTGGGTCCTTTCAATCGTCAAGGAAGGATACTCTCTTCAATTCCATCGGGTCCCTCCGGACCACCATCCAAGAGAGTATTCTTCCAACTTGACACAGACCACCCTTCTTCTTCAGGAAGCTCAGGCTTTGTTCCGGCTTCGGGCCGTCGAACCAGTCCCTGTGGACCAACACAACCGGGGGTTCTACTCCCGGTACTTCCTTGTCCCGAAGAAGACGGGTGACCTGCGACCCATACTGGACCTTCGGGTCCTCAACAAGTTCTTGGTCAAGGAGAGGTTTCGCATGCTGACCCTTGCTTCCCTCTACCCCCTCCTCGAGCAGAACGACTGGTTATGCTCTCTGGATCTCAAGGAGGCCTACACTCACATTCCCATTCATCCGGCCTCCCGCAAGTTCCTCAGATTTCGGGTGGGACATCTACATCTGCAGTATCGAGTGCTTCCATTCGGCCTGTCCTCGTCTCCCAGAGTCTTCACGAAGTGTCTGGTGGTGGTGGCTGCTGCACTCCGGAACAGGGGTCTTCAGGTATTTCCCTACCTCGACGACTGGCTCATCAAGGCCCCCTCAGCTCCAGAGGTCATTTCGGCGACCCTGGCCACAATTTGCTTCCTGCAGAGTTTGGGCTTCGAGATAACTTCCCCAAATCTCATCTACAGCCCATCCAGTCTCTCCCCTTCATCGGGGCGGTCCTGGATACCATTCGACTCCGAGCATTCCTTCCTCCTCAGCGCATGGATGCTCTTCTTCATCTCTGCCAGTCTGTGTCTACTCGCCAGTCCATCTCAGCGAGACACATGATGGTCCTCCTGGGCCACATGGCCTCTACAGTTCATGTGACGCCTTTTGCCAGACTCCATCTCAGAATTCCTCAGTGGACCCTGGCTTCTCAATGGACTCAGGTGTCAGACCCGTTGACTCGACACATCATAGTCACTCCTGCTCTTCAACAATCTCTACTTTGGTGGATGACCTCTTCGAATCTATCCAGAGGTTTGCTGTTTCACACTCCTCCCCACCAGAAGGTTCTCACAACAGATTCCTCGACCTATGCCTGGGGGGCTCATCTGGATGGTCTTCGCACTCAGGGGTTCTGGACCAGTGCGGACCGACTCCATCAAATCAATCTTCTGGAGCTCAGAGCCATCTTCTATGCTCTTCAAGCTTTTCAACATCTGCTTCACGACATGGTGGTCCTCATTCGCACAGACAACCAGGTCGCCATGTATTATGTCAACAAGCAGGGGGGCACGGGCTCGGCCTCCCTCTGCCAGGAAGCTCTCAGAGTCTGGGATTGGGCGGTTCGCCACAACGCCTTCCTCAAAGCTGTCTACATTCAGGGGAAAGACAATGTCTTGGCAGACAACTTAAGTCGTCTACTCCAGCCTCACGAATGGACTCTCCATTCCACACCCCTTCATCAGATCTTTGCACAGTTGGGGACGCCTCAGATAGACCTCTTTGCGGCTCCCCACAACTTCAAACTGCCTCAGTTTTGCTCCAGGATCTACACTCCTCATCGCCTCGCGGCAGATGCCTTTCTGCTGGATTGGGGGAATCGCTTTCTGTATGCGTTTCCTCCATTTCCTCTCATTCAAAAGACTCTGGTCAAGTTGAGGTCCGACCATGCCACCATGATTCTGATAGCTCCTCGGTGGCCCAGACAACCTTGGTTCTCCCTTCTACTTCAACTCAGCAGCAGGGAGCCGGTCCTTCTTCCAGTGTTTCCTTCACTACTTACTCAGCATCAAGGATCACTACTTCATCCCAACCTGCAGTCTTTCCACCTGACAGCTTGGTTCCTCTCAACATAACTCCTCACCAGTTTTCCCAGGCGGTGAGGGATGTCTTGGAGGCTTCCAGGAAGCCTGCTACTCGACAATGCTACTCTCAAAAATGGACTAGATTTTCTTCCTGGTGTATTTCTAATTCTAAGGAGCCTCAGCGAGCCTCCCTTTCTTCTGTATTGGACTATCTTCTACACCTGTCTCAGTCTGGTCTCAAGTCTACATCTATACGAGTCCACCTGAGTGCTATTGCGGCTTTCCATCAGCCTCTACAAGGGAAACCCCTCTCTGCTCATCCTGTGGTTTCCAGATTTATGAAAGGACTTTTCCACGTCAATCCTCCTCTCAGACCTCCTCCAGTGGTTTGGGATCTCAACGTTGTCCTTTCTCAACTTATGAAACCCCCTTTTGAGCCTCTCAACAAGGCTCCTCTAAAGTTTCTCACTTGGAAAGTGGTTTTTCTGGTGGCCCTCACGTCTGCTCGCAGGGTCAGTGAGCATCAGGCCTTGGTGGCGGACCCACCTTTCACAGTATTCCATCATGACAAGGTGGTCTTTCGCACTCATCCGAAATTCCTTCCTAAGGTGGTTTCCGAATTTCATCTCAACCAATCCATTGTACTTCCAGTGTTTTTTCCAAAGCCTCATTCTCAACCAGGAGAATCAGCTCTTCATACTCTGGACTGTAAACGTGCTTTGGCTTTCTACCTGGATCGCACAAAGCCACACAGAACTGCTCCTCAACTTTTCGTCTCCTTTGATCCAAACAAGTTGGGACGACCTGTATCGAAGCGCACCATCTCCAACTGGATGGCGGCATGTATCTCTTTTTGCTATGCCCAGGCTCGATTACCCCTTCCCTGTAAGGTCACAGCCCATAAGGTCAGAGCAATGGCAGCCTTGGTAGCCTTCCTCAGATCGACACCGATTGAGGAGATTTGTAAGGCTGCCACTTGGTCCTCGGTTCATACATTCACCTCTCATTATTGTCTGGATACTTTCTCCAAAAGGGATGGACAGTTTGGCCAAACAGTATTACAGAATTTATTCTCCTAAGTTGCCAACTCTCCCACCACGCCATTGAGGTTAGCTTGGAGGTCACCCACTAGTGAGAATACCTGCCTGCTTGTCCTGGGATAAAGCATTGTTACTTACCGTAACAGTTGTTATCCAGGGACAGCAGGCAGCTATTCTCACGTCCCACCTACCTCCCCTGGGTTGGCTTCTCGGCTAGCTACCTGAACTGAGGAGACACGCCCGGACCATCGGGCGGGAAGGCACTGGCGCATGCGCGGTGCGGGCATCTCGAAACTTCTGAGTTTCTTCAAGCAAAATATGCTTGCGAGACGTCCATATCGGGGCTCTGTCAGATGACATCACCCACTAGTGAGAATAGCTGCCTGCTGTCCCTGGATAACAACTGTTACGGTAAGTAACATTGCTTTATTCTACATCTCATGTTTTATGAGCCAGCACCTGATTGACATTCCTGCTTGGAGACTCTGCCTGTGGATTCTTCAAATGCCAACAACTGAATGCCAACATCATGTTTGCACCTTTGTTAACATTTGTTAACATTGTGGAGTCCTGGGGTTTATATGACCTCAATTTTACTTGGATGTGGTGCTTGTGGAAACACTGAAAGGGGGAAGCTAGATGAATGTCAAAGCAAATGAACCTAGTACTATAGTCTAATACTGCTAATTATAGCAGAAAAACACACATGGGGGTGTTGAACCAATAAATAGTATAGCATTGCATATAATCATGTATGGTCGAATATGTATAGAGAAACTATAAACATTTTCTTTATGGGACAGAGGCATTCATGGGACATTGTGTCATTGTATCAGAATGAATTACCATGAATACAAATATTTTTAAAGAGGGTGTAAGCATGTCATATGACTCAGGAGTATGTGAAAGGAAGGCATAGTGCCAAAATATGGGCAGCTCACACTATGGCCATGCAGTGGGTGTGAGGGAAGGAGATGAACCACAAGCATCTGGCACAGGAGATAACCAACAGTAGTGGGTGTGAGAAAAAACTGGCACAGGAGATAACCAACAACAGTGGGTGTGAGGGAAGGAGATGAACCACAAGCATCTGGCACAGAAGATGACCAACATGAAGGAAAAAGCCTATGAACACCACCCACAACACCTTGAAAAGGTCAAAGTGAGTAAAGTATGCTTGAGTGGGTTACCTGGTCAGCATAAAAAGCCTTCACACTTGGCACATGTCAGAGCAGTGGATTTTAGGATGGGTAAGGGCCAGGGGAGGGCTTCACGGAAACTCCTGGGGGAGGGATCCTGAGCACAGCATGGCTCTGCGGGTCTCTGGCTTTCTGGGCCACCAAAAAAAGGGGGACACAGACATTTTCAAGTGTCTCATCTTTTCCTGCAGCATGTGTGGTTGGGTAGACTGTAAGGACATGTTAGAGCAAAGTTTATGTCACTGAGTGAACACAATTGAAGTATAGCAACAGTAAAATCTGAACTTCAATATCAAACTCTAAAGTTCCAGATTATGTGCTATACCTCTGAGATATTGAAAAAGAGGTCTTTGTCCGTAGGTTGGCAGCAGTGTTGTTAGTCTTTGAGTCACTCTCACATATGTGCTCTTACTGCTAGCTGCTGCGCAGTTACCAGCATGGAATCGAGCAAGCAGCTGTTCTGTGTGATCTTTCTCATGCTGTATATGCTCAAGGAGTTTAAAGATGGTTGGATGATGGCATGAAATCGAAGATTGAAATGCATGGTGCCAACCTTCCACTGAATTGTTGGTCCGAGGCAGTCCATCTTCAACACGGGAGCGCATATTCCACAGAGCAATAGGAAAAGGTGGGACACGTCTCCCATTTTGCTGCAATCTACCAATGTAATTGTCTTCCCAATAGTCATATGATCAGTTAATCTGGGCGATTCTCCTCCAACATCTCAAAACACTCAGTAACATCTTCAACAGGAACAAAACTTAATGCTAACAGCATTTTGGTGAACAATCTTATTCTCTCATCATCCCTATAGTTGGTGGTCAATCCCTCATGTTGAATTGTGCGCCATAGTGATTGCCTCAGATGGAACAGGCAGCCAGAAACTGCAGCATTTGGAAATACTCTGCTGGCAGTTTGCAGGCTTGCTCTTTCGAAGTCCATCAGAATAGTCAATGGTGCCAACGTGCTTCTGGTTTCTACCAGTTTTCTTAACATACGTTCATAGTCCTCCTCCCTTTTACTATTCAACAACACATACACCATGGGAAGTGCACGGTTGTCTACAAATGCATGGATGGTAAACACTTATACAAACAAATGGGGGGCAACTTTAAATGTCCCATCCATGAACCAATGGCCATGTTGCTCCAACACCTCAAGATTTGCTTGGGTTGTGAAAATGAAAATGCGTCTTTCATCATTTTCACCAGAATCCCTCAAAAGTAATTGTTCATCATGCGTGGTTCTTTGCAGCTGCTCAGGAACTTGGATCTCTCTTATTGACCTGGGATTACCCATTGCTAGATGCCCTGCTTTTCTTTTTAGATTGATTGTTCACTGCATGGACGAGTATGCAGGCAATAATGTAGCTGCTTCTACCGTTGAACCCGCTGTTGTCCCCAGAATGATCTGTCGGGGCTTTTCAACTGTGGTCACAGCTCTTTCACGTATGTCTCCCATCATTCTTTCAGCAGCTATTTTTACGTTGTTGGGTGCATGCACATGCGCCATTATCTCGACAGCAGATCCATCGACATGCCTTTTTCTTCTGCCTACACAGTCACGGCGCACTCACCTCCAGGACGTGGAACCGTCTGCCATAACTCAGTCACGACGATAACGATGTCCTTCATGAACTCAGTGCTCTTTCCCATGCTGTGAAGTTATTACTTCCATCTCTATGGCAGTTCACTCAGAATGAACAACCCCTGAAACCATACAATTTATAATATCCTATTTTGACTTACAATTGATATACAATTCCCTATAACAGTGCACTACTCAAAAGAACATCATACCTGTAAGACTGGAAGTATATCAATGAAACCCTCAGGACTGGTACTCGACCTTTCGCCCTGAACCAGTACCTGTAAGAACATAAGAACATAAGTAGTCGCCTCTGCCAGGGCAGACCAGAGGTCCATCCCGCCCAGCGGTCTGCTCACGCGGCGGCCCATCAGGCATATTGCCTGAGCAGCAGTCCCTGACTAATTTTATACCTACCTCTACACTTATCTCTAAACCTTCCACTGCTCTTATCTGTACCCCTCAATCCCTTTGTCCTCCAGGAACCTATCCAGGTCTTCCTTGAAACCCTGTACTGTGCTATTTCCTATCACGGCTTCCGGAAGGGTGTTCCATGTGTCCACCACCCTTTGTGTGAAAAAAAATTTCCTTGCGTTTGTTCTAAACTTGTCCCCCTTCAATTTCATCGAGTGGCCCCTTGTTCTTGTGGTTTCTTTCAAAATGAAAAATCTGTCCTTGTCAACCTTTTCGATGCCCCTCAGGATCTTGAAGGTCTCTATCATGTCTCCTCTGAGTCTCCGCTTCTCCAGGGAGAACAGCCCCAGCTTTTTCAGTCTGTCAGTGTATGTAAGGTTTTCCATACCCTTAATCAGTTTAGTTGCTCTTCTCTGGACTCCCTCAAGCATTGCCATGTCCTTTTTGAGGTACGGTGACCAGTACTGTACACAGTATTCCAGATGGGGGCGCACCATAGCCCGGTACAGTGGCAGGATGACTTCCTTCGTTCTGGTCGAGATACCCTTCTTAATGATACCTAGCATTTGGTTTGCTTTCCTCGAGGCTGTGGCGCACTGTGCTGACGCCTTCAATGTCGTGTCTACCATCACTCCCAGGTCTCTTTCCAGCTTACTGACCCCTAGCATTGTTCCCCCCATTTTGTAAGTGAACATCGGGTTCCTTCTCCCTACATGCATGACCTTGCATTTCCCCACGTTGAAGCTCATTTGCCACTTTTTTGCCCATTCTTCCAGTGTCGTAAGATCTCTTTGGAGATCCTCGCAATCTACCATGGTTTCAACCCTGCTGAATAGTTTGGTATCATCAGCGAATTTGATGACCTCACATTTTGTTCCCGCCTCCAGGTCGTCGATGAATATGTTAAACAGGAGCGACCCTTGAGGAACCCCGCTCGTGACCCCTTGCCAGTCCGAGTAGTGGCCCTTTACACCAACCCTCTGCTTCCTCTCCGACAGCCAGTTTTTAATCCATCGGTGGACCTCCCCTCGCACCCCATGATTCCATAGTTTCCTGAGCAATCGCTCATGTGGTACCTTATCGAAGGCTTTCTGAAAGTCTAGGTAAATTATGTCTATGGGTTCACCTTTGTCCACCTGGCTATTTACCCTCTCAAAGAAGTATAACAAATTTGTGAGGCACGACCTACCCTTGCAGAACCCATGCTGGCTCGACCTTAGCTGTCCATTTTTTTCGATATGATCACAGATGCCGTCCTTAATCAGTGCCTCCATCATCTTTCCCGGGACCGATGTGAGGCTCACCGGCCTGTAGTTTCCCGGGTCGCCCCTTGAACCCTTCTTGAAGATGGGCGTGACATTAGCTATTTTCCAGTCCTCCGGGATCTCTCCAGTTTTTAGGGATAGGTTGCATATTTGCTGAAGTGTCTCTGCTATTTCATTCCTTAATTCCTTGAGCACCCTTGGGTGGATGCTGTCTGGACCTGGCGACTTGTCGCTCTTTAGCTTGTCTATCTGCCTGAGGACATCCTCCTGGCTCACCTCTAGTTGGATCAGCTTGCTATCTTGATCTCCATTTTCTATTTCCTCTGGTTCCGGAATGTTGGATGTGTCCTCCCTTGTGAAGACTGATGTAAAGAAGTCGTTTAACTTGTCAGCTATTTCTTTTTCCTCCCTCACTACTCCCTTTCTATCCCCGTCATCCAAGGGCCCCACTTCCTCCCTCGCTGGTTGCTTTCCCTTTACGTACCTGAAGAATGATTTGAAATTTTTTGCCTCTCTCGCTAGTCTCTCTTCATATTCCCTCTTTGCTCTCCTAACCACTCGGTGGCACTCCTTCTGTTTTTCCTTGTGGTCCTTTTGGCTGGCCTGCGTTTGATCCTGTTTCCATTTTTTGAACGATGCTTTCTTGTCACTGATCGCCTTTTTTACAGCAGCCGTTATCCATGCTGGGTTCTTTATTCGATTTTTCTTGCACTCTTTTCTGAACCTGGGGACGTACAGGTTCTGTGCTTCGTGCACCGTACGCTTGAGCAGGGTCCAGGCGCTTTCTACGGACTCTATCTTTCTTGTGCTGCCGTTGAGTTTCTTCCCCACCATTTTCCTCATTGCATCATAATTCCCTTTTCTGAAGTTGAGCGCTGTTGTTGTGGTTCTTTTCACCCTGGATGATCCCAGTTCTAGTCGGCATTGGATCATGTTGTGATCGCTGTTCCCCAGTGGGTCTAATACTATTACTTCCTTTGCAGGTCCCCCCAGTCCACTGAAGATTAGATCAAGAGTAGCTTCTCCTCGTGTAGGTTCTGTGACCAGCTGCTCCAGGAAACAGTCCCTCGTGGCTTCCAGGAATTTGGTCTCTCTCTCGCAACTCGAGTGCCCGATACTCCAGTCTATCCCAGGGTAGTTGAAGTCCCCCATCATCACCACATTTCCATTTTTGCATACCTGCCGCAGTTCAGTCTCCAGGTCCCGGTCGATTTCTTCCGATTGGCCAGGCGGACGATAGTATAGACCCAATTTGATGTCTGCTCCAGATCCTCCTGGTAGCTTAACCCATAGTGATTCCAAGCCGTCCGCCCTTACTGCTGTTTCCATTTTGGTTGAGGGTATGGAGTCCTTTATGTTATAACATGCATGTGAACTTCATGTTAGCCCCCCCCCCCCCCACCTCCAGCACACAAAAAACCTGCAAGGGTAAAATAGGTGAGGTTAGGCCATACATATGTAGAGTTCAGCGCTATGGCACAAGACATTATACCTGCAAGGGTGCAATCCCTGGCAGGAAAACACTGAAGATATCTATCGTCTCTTGTTTGTCGTCTGCTTCATAGTAGATTATATGAAGTTATTACATACATATGAAATACAAATCCCTATACCTCTGTACTTACCTTGAATATAATACCTCCAAGATTGAACTGCTTCACAACACTCAGGTTACAGCATATCCCTAGAATTTATAAAGTTAGCACATAGATATGACAAACAGGACCCAATATGTCTGTACTTACCTTTCATATCATACCTCCAATAGTAGAATTATGGCTTGACAACCATAATGGATTAAAAACGTCACTATACCTAAGCACAGACGGAAGGAAGGGAGAAAGGCCCAAAAAAAGGACCCACTACAATGGTAGACAATCACCCTCACTACAATTACACACCCAAGCCAAGAAGTTTAAACCAATAAGCCCCACCGTCAGCATAATGATCCTATCCTACTGTTCTGATTTAGCAAAATGAAGGATATTATGATATGATATGAAGCTATTCATATACCTGTAAGTGAATATCCTCTTATGAACGATACCTGCAACAGACAATGGTACCTATTTGTCTTTAAGGAATAATGATATGAAATGCCTTTATAAAACTATATACCATAAGCACACTAAAATTAAAAATATTCATATACTAGTCTTGCTGGCATAAGAGTTTTTTACCTCATGCAAAAATGTTTCTTTA
Organism: Geotrypetes seraphini; assembly: GCF_902459505.1. Classification (NCBI taxonomy): domain Eukaryota; kingdom Metazoa; phylum Chordata; class Amphibia; order Gymnophiona; family Dermophiidae; genus Geotrypetes; species Geotrypetes seraphini. Next base: position 36,661,755 of record NC_047091.1, on the reverse strand, counting down.
CATCTTTATTAATTTTCAATTCTATAACTGCATTAAATTATACATACAATTAATATCTCAGACATCACAATCAATGAAAGAATATGTTTTCCCCCTCTCCCTCCCACCCAAATTTGAGAACAAGCACAAAGAGCATTAAATGATCCATAATATTAATATTATAAATCACCCTTCTCGCGTTTTTATTATGTGGGTGCAAGAATGACCAAACTTTCATCCACGCATGTGCGCTAAGCGTTCCATTATAGTTGCTACACTCGGGTCAACGTTAATTATGCGAGTGTACAAATGACCACAAACAACAAAACTTTAAACTGAACAAACGCACTCAGAGTTTTATTATTATACCCTTGGTTATCTTGCAATTGTGTAGTGAATATCTTATATAGCTTTCAAAAGTAATGAAATGAAAATATACTGTCCACGTGCTTTTGTCTATGAACCATGAACCCAAAATATAAACATACCTGCAAATGAAAAAATTTGGAAGTACTGTTGCTCTCACCAAAGGCGAGTAAAATCCGCGCAAGACAAATATCTGTTATGGAGCAAAGTCTAGCAAAACCAGAGCTTTACCTATAACTGACACAGTCAGGCAGCGAAAGGAAGGCGGGCTGTTCTGAGCACATATATAAAGAGGAAACGTAACCATAGTAACGAAAATGCATTCATGTGATGTACCATAATAACGAAAATGCATTCACGTGACTTATAGTCAAAGCACAAAGAAGCAAGGGAACCATACTGATAACGTGGTGACGTGGTGAACGTGCATGTGCCCTCCGCAATGCGCCATTTTGAGGCGCGCTGAATTGTGGTTGCGCTGAGTTGTCCCTGCGCTGAATTGTCGTGTGCTGTTATCCTTGCGTTCAATTGTCTTGTGTGCTGTTATCCTTGCGCTCAATTGTCTTGCGCTCACTTGTTTTGGCGTTTTTGTTGGCACTCTTTTGTCTTGCGCGCGTTTGACCTGTCACCGAGAAGATGAGGAAAGCAGAAACAAGACAAGAATGGTTAAAAAAAAAAAATCTATTTTATTTATTTATTTATTTTTGCTTTAGGATAAATATTATTGTAGCTGTGTTGATAATTGTTTATTAATAGAAAATGGAAATAAGGTGAACCTGTTTATTAGGCTAATTTTTATACATTTTTTACTAAATCAGAGACCATAACTCCTTTCCTCAGGTCAGGACGGGATAGTGTAACAGCAATATAGTTTACTGACCTGTAGAAAGAGGTTTTAACATCTGAAAGCTAATTGAGAAATGTATTAGTCCAATAAAATGACAGACACTAAATTTTCTTTCCGCCATGCCTCCTACCCAAATGCAAAATATAAATTGGTGGGCTTCCCAAAGACCTGCCTGCTGAAGATCTCTTCCTCTAGGAAGGAAAGGGGGATTTGTTCAGAGATGTTTGGAGATTGCATAGAAGAAAAACGGTACACTGGCACTGGTATGGTAATTTTTGTTTGTTTTGAATTTTAAAAATAAAAGAAATAAAGTGGAAATAAAGAAGTAAATAAGAAAATGGGTAAATAAATGGAGGTGGGGCATGGGTGGGGCACGGTGGGGAGGGGCAGGGTTAGATGGGCAGGGAGCCCAGTGGACTTGTGTGCCTAGGGGCCCTCAATGAATTAATTCTGCCCTGCATCCTTGACCTGGCAGCTAGGCTTCAACGCCAAGAAATGTAAGGTCATGCACCTCGGAAGAGGAAATCCATGCAGAGCTTACACACCTTGAATGGAGAAACTTTAACTAGGACTACAGCAGAACGAGATTTAGGAGTAATCATCAGTGCAGACATGAAAACTGCCACTCAAGTGGAGAAGGCTTCATCTAAGACAAGGCAGATAATGGGTTGTATCAAGAGAAGTTTCGTCAGCCGGAAGCCTGAAGTCATAATGCCGCTGTACAGAGCCATCGTGAGACTTGTAATATAATCAAGTTTGCGGATGATACAAAACTATGTCGGGCGGTTGGCTCTCAAAGGGACTGTGAGGATCTTCAGAAAGATCTAAATCAGCTGGAAACGTGGGCGATAAAGTGGCAGATGAGTTTTAACATAGAAAAATGCAAGGTGATGCATCTGGGAAAGAAAAACAAAGAACATGAATACAAGATGTCGGGGGTGACATTAGCCAAATGCGAACAAGAAAGGGATTTGGGGGTGCTGATAGACAGAACCCTAAAGCCATAGGCTCAATGTGTGGCGGCGGCGAAGAAAGCAAATAGGATGTTAGGCATGATTAAGAAGGGGATCACGAGTAGGTCGGAAGATGTTATAATGCCACTTTGCAGAACAATGGTCAGACCACACTTAGAATACTGTGTCCAACACTGGTCTCCATACCTTAAGAAGGATAAAATTCTGTTGGAGAGGGTACAGAAGCGAGCCACGAAACTAGTCAAAGGCATGGAGAATTTAAGCTACATGGAACGCCTCGGAAAACTGGGACTGTTCACCCTCGAAAAGAGAAGACTGCGTGGGGATCTAATAGAGACTTTTAAAATATTAAAGGGATTTGATCAAATTGACCAGGAAGCAGCATTACTGACATTTTCAGATGTGACGCGGACAAGAGGTCATAGCCTAAAACTGAATGGCAGCAGGTTCAGGACAAATGTCAGGAAGTTCTGTTTCACACAAAGAGTGGTGGGCGCTTGGAATGCTCTCCCGGAGGAGGTGGTGGCAGAAAATACTGTGCTGGGTTTCAAACGCATGTTGGATGCACACCTTCTTTCAGATCATATTGAGGGATACAGGAAAACTGGGTCTCCAAAAAGGAGCACCTAAATGGGCCTCCGCCTGTGTGGATCGCCGGACTAGATGGACCTTGGTCTGATCCGGTGAAGGCATTTCTTATGTTCTTATGAGACCTCATCTGGAATACTGTGTGCAATTCTGGAGGCCACATTACCGTAAAAGATGTGCTCAGAATTGAATCGGTTCAGCGGATGGCCACCAGGATGGTCTCGGGGCTCAGGGGTCTCTCATACGAAGAAAGACTGAACAAATTGCAGCTCTACACTCTCTAAGAACGTAGGGAGAGGGGAGACATGATTGAGACATTTAAGGACATCATGGGACGTGTCGAGGTGGAAGATGATATTTTCTTTCTCAAAGGACCCTCAGCCACAAGAGGGCAAACGCTCAAACTCAGGGGAGGGAAATTTCATGGTGACGCCAGGAAGTACTTCTTCACGGAAAGAGTGATAGATCATTAGAACAAGCTTCCAGTGCAGGTGATCGAGGCCAACAGCATCCCAGACTTTAAGAATAAATGGGATACCTACGTGGGATTCCTACGAGGGTGAAGATAAGGAATAGGGTCACTAGGGTATAGACTTAAGGGGGTGGGTCAGTAGAGTGGGCAGACTTGATGAGCTGTAGCCCTTTTCTGCCGTCATCTTTCTATGTTTCTATGCATCACGTTCTACGTGTTCTCTGTTTGAATTGCTGCTTGGAGCCCCAGTTTGCCAGGGCTGTATTTTGTTTTTTTACAAATGGTTACATGGTGATAGGGATCAGATAACATCATATATGAGGGCATGAGAGGGGGACCTAGTGATCACTTATACTGGGGAGGAATGGGAACAGATAGTGTTGTGGATTCACCATGTAGTGGTGGCGCCACAGTTGGTAGAGAATGCCATTAAGCTTTTGGTGCGTTGGTATATTAGGCCAGCTTTGCTTAGCAAAATGTATACTTCATGTACAGATAAATGTTGGAAGGGGTGCGGCCATAAGGGCACATTTTTTCATTTGTTGTGGGGGTGTCCCAAACTTCTGGGTTATTGGACCCAGGTATTTGATTATGTGGGGCAACCTTTACAATGTTGGGTGGCAGTGAGAGCAGAAATTGCCCTACTGGGGGTGATACCTGGGGGGGGGGGGAGATAAACAAGACAAACTGGCTCAGTTGGCACTCATGGCAGCCAGGTTGGTGTTTGCCTCGCATTGGAAGAGTCCTCAGGTACCCACCTTGATGCTGATGAGAGAAAAATTGGGGTGTGTATGTGAGAAATATAGACCCTCTGCTCTATTGGCAGCAATTTGAGGATATATGGGGTAGATTTCTAGAGGTGGAGGGTAGTGAACTGCTGGGTCAGGTAGCATGAAGTTGATTTTGGGGGGTCCTTGTATTGCTCTACTTTGTCATGTTACTGTACAGGGGTAGTAGTTATAAGAGTGGGGAGCTCTTAGCTGTCTCTCGGGTTGGGGGTGTTGGTGAGGGGGAGTTCTTTCTGTGTTTTCATGTGGGAGTCGGGGGGAGAGGTGTTTCATTGTGGAGTTTGGAAATTGGTAAACACTGCCACTGAGTTTTTAGTGCTGTTATTGTACAGGAGCTGTTTCTGATGACTGCCCTATTCTGTTGTATGCTCTTTGGGTTGTATTTGCGGTGTTTTATATAAAGAATTACAAAAAGATCCAATATCATTTTTTTCCCTCGTGGGTTCTGTTACCATTTGTCTAAGCAGAGCCTCTTGAAAGGCATATACAATTTCCCTACTTCTTTCAAATTCTGCAGACGGAACTTTCTAGTCAGCATCCGGCAGGTTGAAATCTCCCAACAGCAGTACCTCCTCTTTCTTTCCAATCTTTTGGAAATCTGCAATTAGTTCTTTATCAATTTGCTACGATTGAGTTGGAGGTCTGTAGACTACACACACGTAGATAGAAATTCCATCATCTCTTTTCAGAATGATCCATATCGCTTCTTCCTCTCCCCAGGTCCCTTGCATTTCAGTCACTTGGATATCGATCTTTATATAGAGAGCTACTCCTCCACCTTTTTAACCACCTCTGTCCTTCCTAAAAAGATTATATCCCGGTATGTTTGCATCCCATCCATGTGATTCACTGAACCATGTCTTTGTGATAGCGACAATATCCAGATCTGCCTCTAACATCAGGGCTTGCAGATCATGAACTTTGTTGCTTAGACTGTGAGCATTTGTGGTCATTGCTTTCCAGCTATTTTTCAGCAGTAATCTCCTTTTTCATATAGTTTTTTTGTTTTCACTTCCCGTTGCAATGCTAAGAAGTGACTTGCTGATATTGTTTATGTTGCAATCTTCACTACCATCACATCTTGTCTTTTGCTGGGGGTGGCTTCTGTAATTGTCCTTCATACATTGTCGCACAGCCAATACCTGGTCCTGAGGCAGGTACCGGGCTGAGCCAATCGCTGATTCTGGCGTGCCCTCAAAAGGTGAAAGCCCTGCTGGGGAAATAATAGTCAGAATGGCAAAAGTTCCCCAAACACAATAAGGCTACAGTCCAGCCACTGTTCAAATAAAAAAGGCTTTATTTGGTAGTTAAGCCAATGTTCAAACATGTATCCCAAAACAAAATTAGCCTCAGTCTGGAGGTCTGGCTACTTCAAGTAAAAAAAAAACATCCAAAATTGGTAAGTATTCCACAGTCCATGTAATCACAAACTTGTCCCTGCAAAGCTCACTGTGCCTGCCTCAATATAGTCAGGCTTCCCCTACCAACCCTAGTAAGTTGGTGGGGATGGGGAATTGTTGAATCTACTATCAAAACAGCTTTGTAGGCCCCACAATCCCAACCCTATGAATCTTGTGTGGATTCTGCCCCACAATTCCCACTGTAGCCATCAGTGGCTTAGAGTTTCCATAACAGGGAAAAACACAATACAAAGTCCTTTCCAGGCAGGGCAGCTTTTCCCTTCAATAGTCTTTTAAATTCCCCAGACAGACAGCAAACACACAGTTCCTTCTTTCAAAACCCAGTACAGTTGAAAGCTTTTCCAAGCAAAAAAAATAAAAGGAAAAATTTAACTCTTATCCATCTGGTCATAAACTGGTTCCAGTGCAATGTCCATAGCTTCCTCCAGCCTCAAGCAGTCTGTCTGGTTTACAGGCAAAGATTCCTCCCAATCTTGAATTTCAACTTCATTCTCTTGCCTGGCCTCTGGAGCACCTAGCCATGGGTCTGTTTCCTCTGCTTGCTCAGCCCTGTCTCTCCCTGGCTTGCACTGCTCCAACTGCCTTTCTCTGTTTGAGCCACGCCCAAGCCTGGGTGGGGAATGGGCAGGCTTCAGCTTCCCTTGGGCTTTCTCCTGCCCTGCAATTAGTCTCAAGCAAAAAACAAAAGAAATTGACCCCAAAATATCCACAAAGAAGAAAATCCAGAGAAAACAAAAAAAAACCTGTGGAGTGACGATGTTCCTAAATGGACTTTATTTGAAAGTGTCAAAGTTCCAAAGGTACACTGAAATCATCCACATAAAATAATTTCATCCACATAAAAATAAATCATCCACGTAAAAGCCTTAAAGGACCTAGTCCGCTAGGGATACAGGACCCAACACAGTCCGCGTTTTGACAAAAAGTCTTCTTCAGGGGTCCTATACTTCTCCCTCCTTATTCGCGGGGGATACGGGCAGAGCCGGACCGCGAATGGTGAAAAACCACGAATATCCGGCTCTGTCCCACCCCTGCCTCCCTTCCGCCTTCTCCTGGCATCCTAGCCTTACCTGGTGATCTAGCTGGTTTTCGGGGCAGGAGCTATCTTCCTACGCTCTTGCCCCGTGCAGATAGCCATATGGGGAGTTGAACTCCCCACAGCCATTTCCTAATGGCTATCTGCACAGGGCAGGAGCATAGGAAGATCGCTCCTACCCCGAAAGCCAGCTAGACCACCAGGTAAGGCCGGGATGCCGGGGGGAAGACAAAAATATGGGGGGGGGGTTTCCATCTCCCCCCCAAAAAAAAATCACGATTATGTGAAATGGCGAGTAGGGAAACTGCGAATGGGGAAGGGGAAGTATAATGAGGGGTAAATTAAGAATGCATGTAAGTTATGAATAGTAGTGGTGATAAGATGTGAGACTGTGAATGATATCCGACATGCAAAGAGTATGAAAGATATGTGATAAAGGACACAGTGATGTAAATGGCACTAATAAAAATGAGTTGGTGAAAAAAGTGATAAATATAAATATGTGAAAACAGAAAATATTTGAGACTATGCAAAATGCAGAGTGAAGTGAAAACTTAAATGGACGTGCGAAGACCATGCTAAACAAATGATCTGTGAATACTTGTGTTTAAACAAGCTAGAAAGACACAAAGGGAACTATATAGGACAAAAAATGAATGAAGAATACATACCCTGGGGGTCCTATAAAGGTGAATACGTGGGAAACTAAAATAACATTGAATTTAAAATTTCGGGAGTTAAAACCATATATAAAACTCTATACCACTGCCAAGTTTAAGATTAAGCATATTAGCAAAGCCGTGTAGAATTTTTTTTTTTTTTATAGAATGTTTTAAAACCCCAAAACAGATATAGATGATAGAAAAAAGGGGATATGCAGTAAAAAAGAGGGGGTGAGAGCTTCCAATAAAGAGGCTAAATTGAAAACCTAATTGAGAAACTAACAAGTCAAGAGCCATACAAGTTAGCATACCCAGTGAACTGTGATTGAAAAAAAAATGGTGAGAAGAAGCCACAGAAAAGTGATAGTGGGGGATGGGCTCAGAAAAGGAACCATGCTGCACATTACTAAATAACACTAAAAAAAAAAACTGCAAAGTAGAAGACAGATAAGGGATATAAAAATACATAGCTGAATACTGCTGATTAAGAGAAAAACCAAAAGAGGGTCATCCAGTAAACAATATGAAAGACATCCAGTGAAAGTTAGAGGAAAAATGAAAGCTGAGAAGAATGAAATCTAGAAGAAATCAAAGACCCATGACATCCTTGAAAAGTGCAGTATAAAAGAGCTGTGCAGGTTTAACAGAACAAAAGCAGAAACCAAAATAAAAACAAAAGTAAAAAACGAGTGAGAAGCACTTACCAATTATGTGGTGAGCCGGAAGTGAGACACTGCTTGCATTTGCAATAGAAAGGGACCTACATTGAAGGAGGAGCAATTAAATATGCGATCTGATTGGTGGATTGTACCACAAAACAAAAAGAAAGAGGGGAGGAAAAAGGAAGCTAGCAGAACTGAAATAAGTGAATGCTAGTTAAAGTGAATTGTTCCAAACACATATTAAAAGTTAGGTGGATTGCTAGAAAAAAGGAGGATTACTAGAAAAAGGATAAACATTAAAAAAAAACATAAAGGAAGAGTATGAATTGCATTACAGAAATTAAAACAGACCCTAATTAATGGAACATTCCATATAACAGGAGAGGAGACGAAATGGGAATTGCTGAAATGAATGAAGTTTAGTCAAGTGCAATGTAAAAAAAGCATGAACACATATTAAGAATGTTTTTAAACATGTCAGTAAAAGACTTTGGTAAACGAACTTTATATAAAAGATAAAAGATTTCAAATATAAAAAAGATTAAGATTTTCCATATATTATATCTGCCTACATCAAGGAACAGAATAAATGACATGATTATAATGAATTACATATAAAGATATGAATATGCATATAGAAATATAAATATGCAAATATGAATGTGTGTGTATATATATATATATATATATAAAATATGTGAATGTGAGCATAAATCTAATATAATAAAACCCTAAGCCTTGCATGCGCACTCCCACCTGCGTGCTCCCGTTTTCCGTGTGCTGTAGGGCACCGCAGGTAGGAGTGCGTATGCGCGCGAATCTCTCTCTCTTTCTCTCTTCCCCCGAGGCGGATGTCGGCCGCGGCGGCTGTCGGCGGCTGCAGGCCATGGCAGCTGTCGGCGGTTGCAGGCCGTGGCAGGCGAGCACGGAGCCACCAGCAGCGGGTGGCGGTCAGCCCGAGAAACCCCTGACCTACAGGCCGTCAAAGCATGAGCTACACTGACTGTCCCGCGCACAGCAGCCGAGGCATTCTCAGCCTGTAATAGCAGCAAGCCAGCGTCGGCAGAAAGGGGGGAGAGGAAAAACACCCATAGAGGGTCTGATCACACTGTACCAGAACAATGAAAAGGAACCACACATTGCTAGAATTGGTTTCTGTCTTTTTTCTTGCTGCATTTTTTTTTATTGTTTTGCCTGCTCATTTAGCTTTTTTTTTTTTTTTTTGGCTTGAACCAGTAATCATAGCGACATCTACTGATGAAAATGAAGTACTAGAGGAGTGCATGCTGCGCAGAAAAACAGCCACCTACCCTAAGCAACACTGCAGAGTAAGGAAAACATCACTCAGCTTAGTGTTAGACCCGTAAAAATACCATAAATTTATGTTACAACTGCAAAAAAAAACAACAACAGAAGAAGAGCAAAGTAGCTACACTATCTAATATAATAAAACACTAAGCCCCGCATGCACACTCCCACCTGCATGCTCCCGTTTTCCGTGTGCTGTAGGGCACCGCAAGTAGGAGTGCGCATGCGCGCGAATCTCTCTTTCTTTCTTCCCCCGAGGCGGATGTCAGCTGCAGCGGCTGTCGGCTGCTGCATACCGTGGCGGCTATAGGCCGCGGTGGCTGTCAGTGGCTTCAGACCGTGGCGGCTGCCGATGGCTGCAGGCTGCGGCGGGCGAGCAGGGAGCCAACAGCAGCGGCCAATAGCCCGAGAAACCCCTGACCTACAGGCTGGGGCGAAGTTTCTTTTTAACTTAAAAGACGCCTATGGGGAGTTTTAATGGATAGCCAGTCAGTAAAAGTAGGAAGGAAATAGGAAGAAAGATACAGGGACAGGAGCAGGGAGAGAGACAGAAAGACAGACAGACAAAGGGGGCCAGGGAGGGAGAGAGACAGAAAGAAAGACAGCGGGAGGAAGAGAGACAGAAAGAAAAAGACAGGGGTAAGGAGAGAAACAGAAAGAAAGACAGACATACATTCCAGCACCAGCGGGAGGAAGGGAGCCAGAAAGAAAAGAAGAAAGACACAGGGACAGGGAGAGAGACACAGAAAGACAGACAGACAAAGGGGGGCCAGGGAGAGAGACAGACAGACAGAAAGAAAGACAGCGGGACAGAGAGAGACACAGAAATAAAGACAGACAGACATATTTCTAGCACCCATTAATGTAACGGGCTAAAATTCTAGTATGCATATAAAAGTATAAATATTATAAATATACATAATGATTCTGTGTGGAATATAAAGAATTTCTGCCTTAACATTCTAAAAGCAAGGAATGTGTCCTATACTATAAAAGCAAATAAATGGGTTTTGGCATGGCTTAGTTCACATTGGACATATATAAGAATGCTGAACATACAAAGAAAGTTAAAAACAATCATATATGAAAAACTTATAAACACATTAAAATATAAATATCATAATAATAATCAATAATTCATAAGAAGTAATTGGAAACATACATAAAAATCATTATTGAATTCTCAATAGACATTCAAATGCAAAACCCATGGAGACATATAAATTGCATGACATATCAAGCCACTTAATGAAATTCAATTCCACATGAACATAATGAATTAAATTATCATACATAATGAATCATTGTACAGTAGGCATAAAGGGATATGTAGTTATAAAATGTGATGGACAAGAAATCTAAAGAACCACAATGGCATAAGGGTCATAATAAATGTCAGATAAAGTATACACATAATGTATTATATATTATATTTTATCACTTAAAAATTAACTTAATATAAAAACAGTTTAGAATAAATGTATTCATGTTCTCAAAGAAAAGAGATATAATCTATATCCTGATTAAGGCCTGCAGGAATTGTGGTTTCCGTTTCGAAAATCGCCCTCTGCTCTGATTGTAAAAGTAACTGATTAATATCACCTCCCCTCTGTCGTGGTTTAAATGTTTTGAAAACAAAAAAATAAAGATTGTCAATGGTGTGATCCATTTTTATCCAATGACTAATGGGGCGGATACTACTTGTCTTAAGATACAGCTGCGATGTTCTATAATTCTAATCTTTATTTTCTTCTTGGTTTTCCCAATATATAGAAGGTCGCATGGGCACTTGATTATGTAAAGTACATTATCTGTATTACAATTACTATTAAAGTTAAGTCTGTATTCTTTTTTGGTTCTTGGATGTTTGAAAGAGTGAATGTTCGAAGTATGTTTACAGACGGAGCAGGAACCACATGGTTGGTGTCGATGGTGCGTTTCATGTTGTCTCTTAATCGTAGGTAGTGCTGAAGGAACTAATCGGTCTTTCAAGTTCCGATTTCTTGACAAGGCAATAGTGGGCTTGATATTACCAAAGCACTTATGTAGAGTAAGAATATGCCAATGTTTAATTAAAATATTGCGTATATCATTGGATAAATGAGAAAACCTGAGAGTACAGACGATATCAGGCATTTTTCTTATTTTCTTTCCAGTCTGTAATAAATCTTCTCTGTGCAGCAGTTTGGTTTTCTGATAACCTTTTTTGATCTCCTTCTTTGGATATCCTCTTTGTTTGAAACGATTAGCCATGGTTATTGCTTGTGCCTCAAATTCAGACGGTTTTGAGCATAATCTTTTTAATCTTAAAAATTGGCAATATGGTAAGTTATTTTTGAGCTGTGGCTGATGAAAGCTTGAATAATGTAAATAGTTATTTTTATCAGTTGGCTTCTTATAAATACTTGTTTGAAAGAAATATTTGTCCTTCTGAATGAGAATATCAAGGAAAGGTATACAGTTGAAATCAATTAGTCTCAGCAGGTGTGTGCCTAAAGGGGCTAGAGCCTGTTTCTTAGGCTGTGTCCTACCAGTGACTGGCCTAGGTTTAAAGGAGTTTTTGTTCTCAGGGCTCCTGCTCTTGGGAAACCTCCCCAGAATCTGAGTCCTGCTGCATGCTAGTTGGAGAGCTGCTGCACTGATCAGCTCTCTTCAGCTTCAGGGCTAAGTTCCTATGCTTTCTAGCTGGAACAAGGCTAGCTGTAGTGCTGGGCTTGTGACAACATACGCCACTCCCACCTTCTAGTTTAAATGCCTAGAAGCATATTGTTTAAATTTCTCTGCAAGGATTCTTTTTCCTGCTGTAGTAATATGTACACCTCCCTCCGTATTCGCGGTTTCAGCATTCACAGTTTCGATTATTCACGGTTTTTAGCTTGCTGGCTCCTCCCCCCAAATTACATCAGCTTGCATAGAGAAATTGCTGATTCCCAGCACTTTTTTCACCATGTTTTGCCTCTCCTTCAGGAACAGACCAGGTCTCCCACCATGTTATTCGCGGTTTCACCATATTCACGATGGTTTTTAATAGAAAACAGCGAATAACATATGAAAAAGTTATTTGTGGTTTTTCTGTATTTGAGGTTCTGTTAATCCCCTATCACAGCGAATATGGAGGGAGAAGTGTAGCTTCTTGTCCTTTCCATCCTCCTTTGTATCTGAAGCCTTCTTAATGACAAATAAACAGATAGAGGAACCAGTTCAAAAAATACTTTCCACTTTCAACGGTGCTCAGAATCCAAGATGGAATGTAAGAACTCAGAGTGGGGGATTAACCCCTACCAGAACTCTTGTAGTGTCTATCATTGCACCATGACTGCTGTGAAAAGTTGTTTTGAAACATTGAATACAATAAGTGATACTTTGTAACTTGCACACTTTCAAATAGCTTATAATGTATGAATGATTCAAAGGTTAAGTAACTTAGCTGAAGATTGCTGCTAGCGTTAGTTTGGCTGGGTCCTGACGCGTTTCGCCTTACTGGCTTCCTCAGAGAACCCGCATACAATCTTGCATATTGCTATTTATCCTAAGAAAGACAGAAAAGTATGGTACATGTAAAAATGGGTATAAAAAACTCAAATTCATACCAAACTCTCGGCGCAGGAGGCAATGTACCTGGTTTGAAATCAGTGAAATTTTCTTTTCCTGTGACATGAGCGCTCAGCTGAGCACCCGATATTTATGCTTGAGAAGAGATGTCAATCAACTAGTGGAGAAACGCCCACCACTCCACTTCTTTATTCAGTCCCAATGGAGTCACTGTCTGCCAGTGAAAGATCCAGCTCTGTTCATGCTTCCAAAGCCAAGTTTGAGAATCACCTCCTCTCCTGCAATGAGCCACCTCTAAAACCAAAAATTGTAATTCCTGTACTTGGTGCGGAATGGCCAACCAATGCTGCACAAGTGGAGCATTAGTGTCTCCCCTCCTGATTTTACTCATATGTTCGATGATGCGAGTCTTAACACTTCTGGTAGTATGTCCAATATAGAGAAGACCACATGGGCACAATATCATATAAACAACCCCTTGAGTATCACAATCTGAGTACTGTTGTAAAACATACTTCTTAGGTAATCTAGGATGACGAATGCATGAAGTTTCCAATGCTTGTGCACAAACGATGCAATGGCCACATTTAAAATGTCCTTTAGATGGTAAAGTTGCAGGCACCACTGCTGTACTCGTGAATTGTGAAGGGGACACACTGTCCCGTAAGTTCTTTCCCCTGGAATATGCAAAAAGGGGGGGTTGTGCTAAACATTCATGAACCTGAAGAATGTGCCAATGGGCATTGATGATTTTTTTGATGTTGAAAACTTTGTATGAATAAGGTAACGTGCACACCATACGTGACTCAGACTGTGCAGGGGGTTGTTGTAACAGGTATGTACGATGGGCATATAAAGCCCGTTTGTAAGCCTTTTTTATAATGCTGTAAGAATATCCACGTTCTTTAAAACGATTCCACATGTCAACAGACCGGAGTTTATATTCATCTTTGGTACTACACAACCGTCTGAGCCTCAAAAACTGGCCTACAGGTAAATTATTCCTCAAATGACGAGGATGGTAACTGTCATAATGAAGCAAGGTGTTGCGATCTGTAGGTTTACGGTGTATAGACGTATTGAAAACTCCCTCATGAATGGAAATCTGAATGTCCAAAAAAGCTATATTGGTACATGAGGTACTTGCTGTGAATTGTAAATGGGGGTTGCATGTGTTAAGCCAACTCAAAAATTGGTGAAACATCTCCAAAGTGTTTGTCCAAATCAGAAATACATCATCTATATACCGCTTCCATACAAAAAGCTCGGAAGCGTATACAGATGAATAAATAAAAGACTCCTCAAAATCTGATACATACAGACACGCTAAAGATGGTGCCATAGTGGCCCCCATCGCTGTGCCCCGAATTTGCAGAAAAAATTCAGCATCAAACATGAAATAATTGTGTCTTAATGCAATGCTGGCAATAGTGACTAAGAACTCCACTTTGGCATTAGACATCTGTAAAGTACCAAGATGTTTACGTACTACCTCAATTGCACTATCTTGAGGGATGTTAGTGTATAAAGCCTGAATATCTTGAGTGGCCATAAGAGCCCCCTGAGAAATACAGTGTGACTCCTGTAACCAAACTAACATAGAAGTGGTGTCTTTGATATATGATTTAGCACCCGAGACTAAAGGTTTCAAGTAAAAATCTACAAAGTCCGACAGAGGTTCCAACACGGACCCTATGCCGGCCACTATGGGACGCCCTGGAGGAGAGGTGAAATTCTTATGGACTTTGGGAACAAAATATATCACCGGAATAGTAGGGTACTTTTGATGGAGAAACCGATACTCTCTGTCTGTGATAGTCCCATTCTCTAATGCTTGCAGGAGAGTGTGGTGGATAAGGTCAGCAATATCTACAGTAGGGTCGCGGGGTAATGCTTGATAATACTGTCTATCACGAGTACAGCAGTGGTGCCTGCAACTTTACCATCTAAAGGACATTTTAAATGTGGCCATTGCATCGTTTGTGCACAAGCATTGGAAACTTCATGCATTCGTCATCCTAGATTACCTAAGAAGTATGTTTTACAACAGTACTCAGATTGTGATACTCAAGGGGTTGTTTATATGATATTGTGCCCATGTGGTCTTCTCTATATTGGACATACTACCAGAAGTGTTAAGACTCGCATCATCGAACATATGAGTAAAATCAGGAGGGGAGACACTAATGCTCCACTTGTGCAGCATTGGTTGGCCATTCCGCACCAAGTACAGGAATTACAATTTTTGGTTTTAGAGGTGGCTCATTGCAGGAGAGGAGGTGATTCTCAAACTTGGCTTTGGAAGCATGAACAGAGCTGGATCTTTCACTGGCAGACAGTGACTCCATTGGGACTGAATAAAGAAGTGGAGTGGTGGGCGTTTCTCCACTAGTTGATTGACATCTCTTCTCAAGCATAAATATCGGGTGCTCAGCTGAGCGCTCATGTCACAGGAAAAGAAAATTTCACTGATTTCAAACCAGGTACATTGCCTCCTGCGCCGAGAGTTTGGTATGAATTTGAGTTTTTTATACCCATTTTTACATGTACCATACTTTTCTGTCTTTCTTAGGATAAATAGCAATATGCAAGATTGTATGCGGGTTCTCTGAGGAAGCCAGTAAGGCGAAACGCGTCAGGACCCAGCCAAACTAACGCTAGCAGCAATCTTCAGCTAAGTTACTTAACCTTTGAATCATTCATACATTATAAGCTATTTGAAAGTGTGCAAGTTACAAAGTATCACTTATTGTATTCAATGTTTCAAAACAACTTTTCACAGCAGTCATGGTGCAATGATAGACACTACAAGAGTTCTGGTAGGGGTTAATCCCCCACTCTGAGTTCTTACATTCCATCTTGGATTCTGAGCACCGTTGAAAGTGGAAAGTATTTTTTGAACTGGTTCCTCTATCTGTTTATTTGTGATTCCGTTTTTTGGAACTAGGCTTTTTTGACCTAACCCAGTCGTTTATATTGGCCTTCTTAATGACACCAGGCTTTGAGCCATCTATTAAAGTCCTCTGTGATTTTTACTCTTTGCTCTCCCTTTCCATATGCAGACAGTACTTCTGAGAAAGCTACAGTCTTTACAAAAGGTTTCAAGCCCTTACCAAGCTCCCGAAAAGCTTTCTGCACTGCAAGTGTGGAGTTGTTGGCCAGGCCATTTGTTCCCAGATGGATAACAACATCGGTGGTAAAATCCTTAGGGGTCCTTTTTATAAAGGTGCGCTAGCGGTTTTAGTGCGTGCTAAAATACCGCATGCATTATCCTCTATCGCCTCCTTTTAAGTAGGCGGTAATTTTTCGGCTAGCGCACGCTATAGCACGCGCTAATCCGGTGCATGCGCTAAAAACGTTAGCGCACCTTTGTAAAAGGAGTCCTTAGTTTCTTTTTAAATTATAGTCAGTATTTGTCTGGTATTCCTGATAGCTGAGGATCCTGGAAGACATTTCACTATTTTGGTCTCCTTGCCTTGTGTTCCAAGGCTAATGCCTTTGATGATGGAATCCCCCAATAGGAGTAGTTTTCTGTTTTGGGCTGTTTTATTTGTGCTTAGGGTGCACTTTTTCTCTCAAGCTACTGGTTCCAGTCCCACCTCACTTCTGTTTTCTTGAGTATTGCAGTGCACTAGTGGAGCGAAGGAATTCTGAAGAGGTAATATTTGTGAAGGTGGATGTTTCTGTGTTACATGTCACAGTCTTCCTGAGCCTACTTTGACCCATTTATTCCTGGGCTGTTTTATTCTTTGAGGTAGAGGTGGTAAGTTGGTATGATTTTGTGGAGTGATGGAAGCTTCTTTAATTGTATCCAGTTCCTGTTTAAGTTTGCAGAGCTCCTCCTTAATACTAGAAAGTTGAAGACAGATGAGACAAGCCTTAAGCCTTCAAATAGCGTGTCTTGGAATTAAAGCATCACAGTGATTGCATAGAAAAAAGGTCATCTTGATTGGTTGGGAAGTGAATTGATTTGAGTAGTCTTGATTATTTGGTTTTCTAAATATGAGCAGTGATCCCTGGGGAGGGGGGGGGGGGGGGGGGGTGGGTGGGACTATAATTCTTACCCTTTTTCCTATGAGGAGGAAGAGGAAATAAAATATAGCAGAAGCCATAATTTTTTTTTTTTTAAAGTATGAAACAGGGAGGAAAAGAGAAATTAAGCAGATATACCGTAATGCTGAAAATCAGTATTAAGAGCAGAATATGAAATTCTGAGTAACTTAGCTTTTATAAGTTTTCAGGGCAGTCTTATTCTCAGCACTGTCCCAAAAATAATCCAGTCACCTTAGTAAATCCCAGCCCCTCCCTTCTATACCTAATCAGCAGACACAGTGGCTGAAAACTAGTAACTGAATTGAGGTCAGAAAGACAGGTTTTATAACAGATAGATCAATGGCTACCCTAAAACACAGGATATCCCCTACTTTAGTCTACTTGTGTCACAAGCACACAGGATTTAATTAGAGTTAATATAAGTCTTACCCTTTTTCCTATGAGGAGGAAGAGGAAAAAGATATAGCAGAGGACAGATAATTTTTTTAAAAAAGTATGAAACAGTTAGGGAGAAGAGAAATTAAGCAGATATAATGTTGAAAATCAGTATTAAGAGCAGAATATGATCAGAAGAGTTTGTGGATATCTTAATAGTTTTTTCATGATTGGTCTTGGTTAAGAAAATCCCAATTTTTGATATGAGGGCATTCTGTGGGCCTACTCAAATTGTAATGGGAGATCCATTGTGAGATTGAGAAGAATAAGAAGGTTATCCATGAAGAATTTTGTTAACGTGAAGAGATCCAAAATAGCGGAGTGATTGGACGTGCTTTGAAAGCTCCGTCCTAGAGTTTACTCTAAGAAGAAAGATTTCCTATCTGATGCTGAAGCGGAGAGGCCGAAGCCGCTGCCGCCTCGCAGCGCCCTGCGGTCCCTGTTGTTGGCAACATCGATGAAATTCTATGGCGGTTGCAGCTGGCGTCGCAGGAGTCGGGAGACAGCTCGCTGAGGATGCAGGGAATCGGCGAGACCACTGCAGTGTCTCTTGGGCTTGAAACAACTCTGAGCCCCGACCTCAGGGCTCCAACCCCGCAGCCTCAGAGTACCAGCTCTTCCAGGGGCGAGGAAACCCCGGAGAATGGTGTCTTCTCTTCCCCAGAGGCGAGAGAAACTTCAGAGGTGAGTTTGGAGACTGGAGTTCCAGTACAGGGTACAGGGGATTCCAGCTGGAGAATCTGAGCCTATTCTAACCTCATTGGACGGCTTGAGCCCAGCTGGAGAACAACAGGAAGGCTGGAAGACTGGCGAGAGCGTTTTTGCTCTTAAACCTGTGATAATGCCTGAAAAACCAGCGATAGTAACCCTGGACTCTATATGGGATCTTATGGCTGGTTATATAAGAACATAAGAAGTTGCCCCCGCTGAGTCAGACTAGAGGTCCATCTTGCTCAGCAGTCCGCTCCCGCGGCGGCCCATCAGGCCTAGTGCCTGAACAGTGGTCCCTGATTAATTTTGTAACTTACCTCTAATCCCATCCCTATAATCTACCTTTACTCTTATCTGTACCCCTCAATCCCTTTGTCTTCCAAGTACCTATCCAAAGCTTCTTTGAACCCCTGTAGCGTGCTCCTGTTTATCACATCCTCTGGTAGCACGTTCCATGTATCCACCACCCTCTGTGTGAAAAAGAACTTCCTGGCGTTTGTTCTAAACCTCTCCCCTTTCAATTTCTCTGAGTGTCCCCTTGTATTTATTGATTCCCTTAATTTGAAAAATCTGTCCCTGTCTATTTTTTCTATACCCTTCATGATCTTGAAGGTTTCTATCATGTCTCCTCTAAGTCTCCGCTTTTCCAGGGAGAAAAGCCCTAGCTTTTTCAGTCTGTCAGTATATGAGAGGTCCTCCATACCCTTTATTAGCTTAGTTGCTCTTCTCTGGACCCTCTCAAGTACCTCCATGTCCTTCTTGAGGTACGGCGACCAGAACTGAACACAGTACTCCAGGTGCGGGCGCACCATAGCACGATACAGTGGCAGGATGACTTCCTTTGTCCTGGTCGTGATACCCTTCTTAATGATACCCAACATTCTGTTTGCTTTCCTTGAGGCCGTGGCACACTGCGCCAACGCCTTCAATGTTGTGTCTACCATCACTCCCAGGTCTCTTTCAAGGTCGCTCACCCCTAGCGCTGATCCCCCCATTTTGTAAGTGAACATCGGGGTTTTTTTTCCCTATATGCATGACCTTGCATTTCCCTATGTTGAAACTCATTTGCCACTTTTTGGCCCATTTTTCTAGTGTTGTCAGATCTTTTTGGAGATCTTCGCAGTCCTCCATGTTATTGACCTTGCGATATAGTTTGGTGTCATCCGCAAATTTAATAACCTCACATTTTGTTCCTGCTTCCAGGTCGTTAATGAATATATTGAATAGGAGCGGTCCCAGCACCGACCCCTGTGGAACTCCGCTCGTGACCCATTGCCAGTCTGAGTAATGTCCCTTTACTCCAACCCTCTGTTTCCTGTCCGCCAGCCAGTTTTTGATCCATCGGTGGACCTCCCCTTGCACCCCATGGTTCCATAGCTTCCTTAGTAGTCTTTCGTGTGGCACCTTGTCGAAGGCTTTTTGGAAGTCAAGGTAAATGATATCTATGGATTCCCCTTTATCCACCTGGCTGGTTACCCCCTCAAAGAAGTATAATAAGTTCGTGAGGCATGACCTGCCCTTGCAGAAGCCATGCTGGCTCGACTTTAGCTGCCCATAGTTGTCGATGTGTTCCCAGATGCTGTCTTTAATCAGCGCTTCCATCATTTTTCCTGGGACCGAGGTCAAGCTCATCGGCCTGTAGTTTCCTGGGTCTCCCCTTGAGCCTTTCTTGAAGATGGGCGTGACATTTGCTATTTTCCAGTCTTCCGGAATCTCTCCAGTTTTTAGGGATAGGTTGCATATTTGTCGAAGTGGCTCAGCTATTTCGTTTCTTAGTTCCTTGAGTACCCTTGGGTGAATGCCATCCGGACCTGGCGATTTGTCGCTCTTTAGCCTGTCTATCTGCCTGAGGACATCCACCTTGCTCACCTCTAGCTGGACCAGATTTTCATCCTGCTCTCCTTTTATGATCTCCTCGGGCTCTGGAATGTTGGTTGTGTCCTCCCTCGTGAAAACTGACGTGAAGAACTTATTTAGCCTGTCAGCTATCTCCTTTTCATCTTTTACCACTCCCTTTCTGTCCCCATCATCCAAGGGTCCCACTTCCTCCCTTGCTGGTTGCTTCCCCTTAACGTACCTGAAGAATGATTTGAAGTTTGTTGCTTCCCCTGCCAGTCTCTCTTCATATTCTTTTTTTGCTTTCCTAACCACTCGATGACACTCCTTTTGGTGTTTTTTGTGTTCCTTTTGGTTCTCCTCTGTTTTGTCCTTTTTCCATTTTTTGAATGATGCTTTCTTGTCACTTATCACCTTTTTCACTGCATTTGTTATCCACACTGGGTTTTTTGTTCTATTTTTTTTGCACCCTTTCCTGTACTTGGGGATGCACAGGTTCTGTGCTTCGTGCACTGTGCCCTTGAGTATGGTCCAGGCATTTTCTACGGACTCCATCTTCCTTGTGCTGTCGTTGAGTTTCTTTCCCACCATTTTCCTCATGGCATCATAATTCCCTTTTTTGAAGTTAAGTGCAGTCGTTGTAGTTCTTTCACCTTTGATGAAGCTTATTAACACTAATCACAGTTCATGTTATAGTTAATGCTTATACTTTAATATTGTGAAAACTCAGACCCTGAACCCATAAATTAGTGATAACACCAACAAAGGTTCAATGGGGGACCATCATGGTTTTCACTGTCCCCTATTGCCATCTATATTCACGTTATCAATAACAGAAAACACTTATCTGGTTTGGATGGTAAAACGCTGACATAGAACCTCTGTGGCGTTGAAAGTGTCTCGTGTTGATTAAAAACAATTTCTGTGTAGGTTGGTGTTTATTCCATTATAATGACCCTGTCCCCCCGACTCGAGTTTCAAGTCTTCTTCAGGGAAGAACAGCCAGTCCTCAAAGAGCGCCGTGAGAGAGAACTTCACACAAGCTCTTCACGGCGCTCTTTGAGGACTGGCTGTCCTTCCCTGAAGAAGACTTGAAACTCGAGTCGGGGGGACAGGGTCATTATAATGGAATAAACAACAGCCTACACAGAAATTGTTTTTAATCAACACGAGACACTTTCAACGCCTCAGAGGTTCTATGTCAGCGTTTTACCATCCAAACCAGATAAGTGTTTTCTGTTATTGATAACGTGAATATGGATGGCAATAGGGGACAGTGAAAACCATGATGGTCCTCCATTGAACCTTTGTTGGTGTTATCACTAATTTATGGGTTCAGGGTCTGAGTTTTCACAATATTAAAGTATAAGCATTAACTATAACATGAACTGTGATTAGTGTTAATAAGCGTTACGTTAATATCACAGAGGACTATTGGTTTTCTCCCCGTAGATTGAGAATGGTTATGTGAAGCCATAAGTCCCAATCTTCAACAAATTGAAAAGAGATTCCTGGAACATTCTAAAGACCTAAAAGATATAAAAGTTGGAATGACTGCCTCTAATCTCTTGCTTCAGAAACATGACCAAGATATAGTAACTTTTAAACAATTGCATGAGACCTTGATAAAAGACAATGTTAATCTTAGTAGAAAAGTGGAAATGCTTGAAAATAATTCTCGTTAGAACAACCTGAGACTGATTAACTTCCCTAGGCTTACATCTGTAACTCCAAGGGAAATGCTTTACTAGAAATCTTAGATATCTCAGAAGAAGTCTTGCCTCCATTTTCCTCTGTATATTATCTTCCAGGAAAGTATCAAGCTCATAAATCCTTATCAAATCAGGAATTGTTAAATTTATCTGAAATTTTGGAAGTATCTGATAAAGAGGCAACAGTGCCATATACTTTGCATATATCAGTAGCCCTTTCCATAGATAAAACGTGGTTGTTAAAACTTTTCTTTAAAAATAAACATAAAGATTTTTTAGGTCTTAAAGTACAAATGTTTCCTGATTTGACATGAGAGACGCAGAAGCGACGTCAAGAGTTTTTGATAATGAAACAAGGGGTTACATCTTTAGGTGCCACGTTTTATTTGCAGCATCCTTGTAATTGTATTGTTTTATATTAAGCAATTAAATATATCTTTTATGAACCAAGCCAGTTGACAACCTTTTTGTCTCTATCCTGTTTGGAAAAAGAACAACCTTAGCCCTGAATACGACAATATTCATATCACAATTTAAAAGAATTAATTAATAATTTAAATAGTGCTCAGACCCACAACCTTAGTGTTCTAGTGTAAAGACACACAACACCAGTTGCTATCAGACCATCATGGCACTATTAATGTCTGTACCACCATATAACAATCCAACATCTATTTACTATAAAATAAACTTATCTTTGTAGTGGTTACTGCTTCTCCGATGGTCTTTTAATAAGCAGCTGGTGTCATAAAGTGCTTGTGCATGTGCTAATAATAACTTAATAACTTCTGGAAGCCAAAAATTGCAAATATCTTCCTTTCTACTCAAGTTTCGCCTTGTGCTTCCTCAGGAAGGGATTATCTATCAAAAAATATATAATATAATATAATTTAACATCTCACTACAAAAACATTAACACTAATGCTGTTTATAAAATATATCAATACATAATACACATTTCCATAATAGTGCCATGATGGTCTGATAGCAACTGGTGTTGTGTGTCTTTACACTAGAACACTAAGGTTGTAGGTCTGAGCACTATTTAAATTATTAATTCTTTTAAATTAATTATGAATATTGCCATTTAAGTCATTTAAATATGAATATTGTCATTTAAGTTATTATCACAATTGAAAAAAATATATATATCCCTATATTTATTTATTTGATAGTTTATA
This sequence comes from Geotrypetes seraphini, assembly GCF_902459505.1. Taxonomy (NCBI): domain Eukaryota; kingdom Metazoa; phylum Chordata; class Amphibia; order Gymnophiona; family Dermophiidae; genus Geotrypetes; species Geotrypetes seraphini. The sequence continues at coordinate 36,639,172 of NC_047091.1, read as the reverse complement.
CGTCACAACTCTATGGCTTAGCCAGTCTTGATTCCAAAGTAAGATATTTCTTGTATTTGCTAGCTAGATTATAACATATTGGATCCAATTTGAGGTCTTGAGCTTAATTAGTCTAAACTTATTTTGTTTACTTGCTATTGTTATAATGCTGAAACATTTTATATGACCAATTTTGCTTTCTGTACAAGATTGAAATTAATAAACATAATAATAATAATAAAAAGAATTTTGTTAAATCGGCTCCTTCTGAGCCTTCTGTTAGTCCAATGATTCTGATATTATTTCTTTGATTTCTATTTAAAAGACCTAACTTTTAAGCTAGCTTCTTAAATTTCAGCTGAGTTCTTCAAATTGCACAAATGAGAGCGAGGTTGTATCTACTCTAGCTTTGAGATTCTCAATTCTTGTCTGGCAAGCTCCAAAGGAGTTAGTAAGTGAAGCCATCTCAATTTTGAGCTCACAAGTAATGTCATGTTTTGTTATAAGGTCTTTAATCGCTCTTATCTCTTTAATCACTTCATCTAATGGTGTAGTTGTATATTTGATGGAAGAAGATTTCTCCGGCGATGGTGTGTAATGCTTCAGTTGTTTGAATCCCATAAAATCCTTATGAAATAAAAAGGTTATTTTGGTTATCTGACTTAGCCAATTTATTTGCAGATATGTTGTGACAAAGTTGTTCTATTTTATAGTCAGTTTTTCAGATTGATAGATGTGCTCAATTCAGTGTTCTATAAAACTAAGGAGAGAATATATAGCCTTATGCTACATAATTAAAAACTAATTCTTATTTTATGATGAATAACTTTTGGACATTTTTAGATGGAATTTTCCTCAAAAAAGCATCTTATTTAAAAAAAACCCAAAACCCAATTTAAATATAAAGAAAAATGATTTTTTTAAAAAAAATAATTTATTTGTATCCACCCTGCTGACAGGTTTTGTTGGGTTGCAGTGCCTGAAGCAAGTGACTGTTTTGTGTTGTGTAGATCATGGCACTTTAAAAGTAACTTGTAAATCTCGAGCCAGTAGAGATCCAACCCAAAAATTGTGCATGGTTTTATTTGAGACCATAGGGAACATCAGCATAAATTTTTTTATCCCAGTACAAGCAGGCAGCCTATTCTCACATATGGGTGATGTCATCCACGGAGCCCGGATGCGGACAGCCTCGCAAGCAGACTTGCTTGTAGAAACTCAGAAGTTTTGAGTCTGCCACACTGCACATGCGCGAGTGCCTTCCCGCCCAGCACAGGGCGAGTCTCCTCAGTTCTCATTTTTCTGTGGAGCCGAGAAGTCTCTCTTTGATGCTCTGCGCTGAGCTTCGTTCACTTCGTGCCTTCTCTTCACCGCGGTTTATGTTATTATCTTTTCACAAATCGCTGTGTGTTTCTTTCTTTTCTTTTAGTTAAAAAAAAAGTTTTATTTTTCCACGGGCGGGACTGGTTGCGTGCCCGCTTCGCAGCAGCTTCAACTTTACAGCGCGCTTCAACTTCGCAGTGGCTATCTTCCCTCCTATGTCCTGGCCAGTCACGGGCTTCAAGAAGTGTAGCCAGTGCCAACGTGTGATTTCCCTCATGGACCCACACCATTGGTGTCTTCGCTGTCTCGGGCCTGACCATAGCCCGAAGTCGTGCGAGCGCTGTGCTGCTTTTCAACCTCAGTATCCATGGCTAAAAATTCAGCAACACTCTTCAAGATTGTCCGTTTTCTGACTACAAAACGACACGACAAACCCAATGTCTCTCAGTTACCATCAGCCCAATCTTTGGCTAAGTTTTTTTTAGAGAAAATTTTAAAAATTAGATAATCCATTCAGACTTCAGCCCATTCACATTTTGACAGCTTATCTTCCTTAAATTTCACTTCATCAAATACATGGAGTTCAAAATGTTCTAGGTTCAGGATTCCCTCATTATTAGAGATACAACAAACCATCAATATTCTGAATAGTAGGGGTACCTCTGCCGAAACCTTTTTATTTTCAAGCGTTAATTTTCAATATTTGGCCCTCAAATACTCAATTTTATCAAAACTAGTCTCACTACAAGCACTGTTCCTAAACAATGGAAAGAAAAAATCGTCTTTCTCATTATTAAAGACAGCAAAGTCAGTGCAGCAGAGATTTCTAACTACTGTCTATTTCCAATATTCCATTTCTGGCTAAATTTACAGAAAAAATTGTCTTTAATCAACGCTCTGATTTCATTGAACAAACCAATGTCCTTCACCCTAATCAGACAGGTTTCCGTAAACACCATTCAACTGAATTATCATTGATAGGGTTAACCACTAACATCATTTACCAATTAGATCATTATAAATCAGTTCTACTTATTTCATTGGATTTATCTACTTATTTCATTGGATTTATCGATACTATAGATTTGCAAACATTCAACAAGTTCTACAATAAGTATGTTAAATCATACTGTAGACTGGACAGTTGCCCTCCAAATGTGATGATAGTGGCTCCGATTAATTTCAAAGCCAATCTGCTAGTTTGGGTTAATTTTCAATTATCTATAGGGAAGTTCCCAGAAGATCAGGGTCAAATTGTGATAAAACCTATCAAAAAAAATATTAAGGAATCATCAAATAATATATCTAATTTCAGACCCATCGTAAGTATTCCACTGGTTACTAAGCTAATGGAGGAGGATGGTAAATGCAGAACTTATTACCTATTTAGATAAGTTTAACATACTGCATAATAATCAATCAGGTTTCATATCTGGCTTCAGTAAGGAACAGTTATGGCCTTGCTATTAAATCATTTATATTTTCTTTTTAGTCAAGGCACTAGCGCTATGATTCTGCAGTTGGATCTAAGCTGTGCCTTTGACCTGGTGGATCATACCATTCTATTAGATTGTTTGGAATCCATGGATATTACAGGAAACGTTTATAATTGGTTTCAGGGTTTCCTAGGCAAATGATCCGGGTGTTCAACGATGACAACTTATCTTATAGCTGGGACAACACTTGTGGGGTACCTCAGGGCTCCCCCCTATCCCCGACTTTGTTTAATATTTATCTTATTTCACTGGGTAATTTGCTGCAAAGTCTAAAGCTCAATTTTTACATTTACGCAGATGACATCACTGTGGTTATCCCGTTAACCTGTCATCTGATTTTATTGATTTCTTAGCTAATATTTTAAATCAAATCAAGCTTTGGATGATTGCTTTTAAATTGAAATTAAATACCGAAAAAACCAAATTTTTTTTAGCAATGCCCAATGAAAGGATAAAAGAAAACACAATTCATGTGAGCGGGTGGGAATACAAAATTGAACAATCCATAAAAATATTGGGTGTAACTCTCGATAAACATCTGACCCTGGAAAAACATATTGATCTATTGTTTAAGAAATGTATTTCGGTCTTAAAGAAGCTCCGCACCATTAAGTTTTTTGATGAACCTTCTTTTCATTTGCTGGTGCAGACAACCATTTTGAGTATTTTGGACTATTGTAATATTATATATTTAGGGTCCTACAAAAAATACTCAAAAAATTGAGACTGATTCAGAACACTGCGGTTCGTCTCATTTTTGGACTAAAAAAAATGGGAGCACATTACCCCTTTCTATCAAAAACTCCACTGGCTGCCAGTGGAGTCCAGAGTTCTGTTTAAATTTTCTTGCATTTGTTAGAAAGCAGTTTTTGGGATGCTACCAGATTACCTTGCCTCTCAGTTTTCTTTGAATTATTCTAATAAGAGTACACGTAGAATATAAACCCATTTAATTACCCTTCTCTAAAGTTATGTCAATATAAGAAGTTTTTCAACAGAATTTTATCTTTCCAGGCTGCTAAACTGAATATATGGCTTGGAAAATCTATACTTGAGGCTACTTTTTATTTTGGTTTTAGAAAATCACTAAAGACACGCCTGTTTGACATGTTTACATTTTAGTTGTGATACTGTTTTAACTTCTTTTTGCTTTTTAATTGATGTATTATTTTTTTATCGATTGTGTTGTTATGTATTTTATATACAATGACTGTATGTATCTTTTCTGTTGTGAACCGCTTTAAACTTTTGGTATAGTGGTACACAAAAAAATAGGACTTGAAAGCGGCAGCGGAGAGAGAAGCCAATGACCGAAGGAGAGCGGGAGAAGCAGGCTGGCAGCCTGCAGTGGGGGGAAGAACAGACGGGGCTCTGTTTGTGCGGCAGTGGGAAGAGAGTCATCGAGAGAGAGAGAGGACACTGCGCAGGATTGATTTTCACAGGCTCCTAGAGCAATGGACGAGCCGGGCGGGTCGGCTCAAACAGTTCCAGCGCCCTCGGGCAGGGACCGCCTTTGCACACTTCACACCAAGAGACTAGAAAGAGAAATGGAAGCAGCAGGAATCCAGAGAAGCTTTCCGGTGTACTGCACGGAGTGTCATATGTATGACTACCTCCCCTTGGGAAGGCAGGCATACATATGCGGTCGGTGTCAGGAACTGGAAAGCCTGAAGAAGGAGGTCGGCAGACTGCAGGACATGGTCCAGGAGCTGGAGGGACTCCGCATCTCGGAAGAACCGTGGGCAGCTGAGGACCCCACAAGAGAGAGCCACATTGAGGAGCACGTACGGGAGCTCGAGAGATTCATCGAGGAGGCCTACAGGTGCGTGGAGAATCAGGATCATGAACAGTGCAGACAGGAACCAACAGACGGAAGACAGGAGCCGCCAGACACCAGGGGAGGAGGACCTTATGAAAGCATCGAGCAGACAGAGGAGACAAGGATTCACCAGAACCCTGAGGGAGAAGCATCGAGTCTCACCAAGGATACAGACTTGAGACCAAAGAGGAAGCTGAGTCAGGGGAAATCTGCAATCGTGGTGGGAGACTCAATCCTGAGAGAAGTGGACAGTCACATAGCAGGAGGGAGAGAGGACCGGCTGGTGACATGTCTCCCAGGGGCAAGGATGAAGGATATCACCGACAGAATCGAGAGGATCATGGAAGGAGCTGAGACAGAAGAGACAGCGGTAATAATCCACGTTGGAACAAACGACGTCAACAGCAGAAATTACAGCAGGACTACGCTAACTGAACATTTCAGGATCCTGGGGAAGAAACTGAAGCTGAGGACGAAGAGGATAGCATTCTCAGAGATCCCGCCAGTACAGAGGGCAGATGTGAAAAGGCAGACTGAGCTACAAGCAATGAACGCATGGCTGAGGACATGGTGTGAAGAGGAAGGCTTCCACTTTGTGAAGAACTGGACGACTTTTTTGGGGAAGAACAAGCTCTACAGGAGGGACGGACTACACCTGAGCACGGCGGGAACAAGACTGCTGGCGAACAACATCAAGAAAGAAATAGAGATGGCTTTAAACTGAGAAGAAGGGGAAAGCCGAACGTCGACATTTCGGAAAACAGTATCAAATGAAGATGCGGAGTGGGAACAATGCTGTGAAGAAATGAATGGCACACCACACGGGTCCAAAGGTCAAGCGGAACCAGAGAACAAAAAGAAGAGTATACAGCAGGAGTTAGGGGAACAGGTGAAATTGAGGAAACAGGCTGAGGACGAGAAAGACAAGACATTGGGAGAGGAAGAACAAAACAGAATTCAGGGGCTGGAAGCCCGCAAGTAGGACGGCAAGAGGGAAAATTCACAAGGCAGAACGAGAAAGGGAAAAAACCAGGACTTAAACTGTTTATATGCTAATGCAAGGAGTCTAAGGGCCAAAATGGGAGAACTGGAAGTCACAGCTAAAAATGAGGACCTGGACATTATAGGAATTACAGAAACATGGTGGACTGAGGACAACAAATGGGACGTAGTATTGCCCGGGTACAATCTCTATAGGAGAGACAGGACCCACAAGAAGGGCGGAGGAATAGCACTATATATAAAGGACACCATTCACTCGACCAGATTGGATACGGCAGCAAGGGTGGAAGAACTGGAATTATTATAGGTTAAATTACCAGGAAGAAATGGAGCTGACATAAAATTGGGACTGTACTATCGCCCGCCTGGACAAACGGAAGCAAACGACAAAAAACTGGAAGCAGAATTGAGGAGAGAATGCAAAAGCGGAAGTGTACTGGTGATGGGAGATTTCAACTACCCCGGGATAGACTGGAGCATTGGGAACTCAAGCTATGCGAGGGAAACAGAATTCCTGGAGGCTGTGGGAGTCTGCTTCATGGAACAGCTTGTTAAAGAATCAACGCGAGGGAATGCCACTCTCGACCTAATCCTAAACGGACTAGGGGGACCTGCAAAGGAAGTGGCAGTTGTAGGACCACTAGGAAATAGTGATCACAACATGATCCGGTACAAATTAGAGGTAGGAGCATCCAAAGTGAAAAGAACTGCAGCGACGACGCTCAACTTCAGGAAAGGGAACTATGACGCTATGAGAGCAGTGGTTAAAAAGAAACGCAAAAATCACTCAAAACGGATGGAAACCGTAGAGAAAGCATGGTCCATATTCAAGGACACGGTGCTGGAAGCACAAAACCTGAACATTCCCAGGTTTAGGAAAGGGTGCAAAAAAAATCGAACAAAAGACCCAGTATGGATAATGACAGAAGTAAAGAGGGCGATAGGAGATTAAAAAAAAATCGTTCCGAAAATGGAAAAAGGACCAAACCGAGGAAAACCGGAAAGAACACAAAAATTACCAGAAAGAATGTCACCGAGTGGTAGGAATGCAAAGAGAGAATACGAGGAGAAGCTGGCTGAGAAATCCAGAAACTTCAAATCGTTCTTCAGATACGTCAAGGGGAAGCAACCGGCAAGGGAGAAGTAGGACCGTTGGATGATGGAGACAGAAAGGGGGTGGTAAAGGAGGAAAAAGAGGTAGCCGACAGGTTAAACAAGTTCTTCTCTTCGGTCTTCACGAGCGAGGACACATCAAATGTACCAGAACCCGAAGAGATCATAAGTGGAGATCAAGAAGAAAAACTGGTGCATATAGAGATAAGCCATGAGGAGGTCCTCAAACAGATAGACAGACTAAAAAGCAACAAATCACCGGGCTCGGACGGAATCCATCCAAGGGTTCTAAAAGAGCTAAGGACCGAAATAGCGGAAACTCTCCGACAAATTTGCAGCTTGTCCTTGAAAACTGGGGAGATCCCGGAGGACTGGAAAATAGCAAATATCACACCTATCTTTAAAAAGGGATCGAGGGGGTGACCGGGGAACTACAGGCCAGTAAGCCTGACTTCAGTCCCAGGCAAGATGATGGAAGCACTAATAAAGGATACCATCTGTGAACACATAGAAAAAAATGGACAACTAAAAGCGAGCCAGCATGGCTTCTGCAAGGGAAGATCGTGCCAAACAAACCTACTGCACTTCTTTGAAGGGATAAACAGCCAGATGGACAAAGGAGAACCCATACACATCATCTATCTCGACTTCCAAAAGGCCTTTGACATGGTGCCCCATGAGCGGCTTCTTAGGAAGCTGTGGAGCCACATGGTGGAAGGGGACGTACACAGATGGATTAAACACTGGTTGGAAGACAGAAAACAACGGGTTGGAGTGAAGGGCCACTACTCGGACTGGCGGAAGGTCATGAGCGGTGTTCCCCAGGGGTCGGTGCTCGGACCGCTGCTGTTCAATGTATTCATAAACGACCTAGAAGCAGGGACGAAGTGTGAAGTTATAAAATTTGCGGATGACACCAAACTCTGCAGCAGGGTTAGAACCACGGAAGAATGTGAAGACCTACAAAGGGACCTAAACAAACTGGAAGAGTGGGCAAGCAAATGGCAAATGCGCTTTAATATAGAGAAATGCAAGGTCATGCATTTAGGGAAAAAAAAACAATGTTCAGCTACAAAATGGGGGGGGGGGGTGTCAGTGCTAGGGGATAGTAACCCTTGAAAAAGACTTGGGGGTGCTGGTAGATACTACAATGAAACCAACGGCACAATGTGCAGCAGCCTCCAAGAAAGCAAACAGAATGTTGGGTATTATTAAGAAGGGCATTACAATCAGGAAGAAGGAAGTCATCATGCCGCTGTATCGTGTGATGGTTCATCCACATCTGGAGTACTGTGTCCAGTAATGGTCACCGTACCTCAAGAAGGACATGGCGATACTTGAAAGGGTCCAGAGAAGAGCGACGAAAATGATAACAGGTATGGAAAACCTTTCATACGCAGACATGTTGGGAAGGCTGGGGCTCTTCTCCCTTGAAAAGAGGAGACTCAGAGGAGACATGATAGAGACTTTCAAGATCATGAAGGGCATAGAGAGGGTGGAAAGGGACAGATACTTCAGATTATTGGGAACCACAAGCACAAGGGGGCACTCAGAGAAGCTGAAAGGGGACAATTTTAGAACCAATGCTAGGAAGTTCTTTTTTACACAGAGGGTGGTGGACACCTGGAATGCGCTTCCGGAGGTTGTGATAGGACAGAGTACACTACGGGGGATCAAGGAAGGATTGGATAAATTCCTGAACGATAGGGGGATTGAAGGATACAGATAGAGGTAGAGATAGGTTTTAGACAGAGTATGGATAGAAGGATAAAAGGGATTAGAGAAGGATCACATTACAGGTCATGGGCCTGATGGGCCGCCGCAGGTGCGGACTGCTGGGCACGATGGACCTCGGGTCTGACCCAGCGGAGGCAACTTCTTATGTTCTTATGTTCTTAGATCATCAATTGTTAATCCATAGGCTTTACGACATAGGGATATCTGATCAAGTGTTAGACTGGTTTAAATCATATTTTAAAGATCATTCTTCGAAAGTCCAGTTCAATGGTTCTACCTCTAACACTTTCTCTAACGACTATGGTATCCCATAAGGTTCCATTCTTTCCTCTATGCTGTTTAATTCTTCCTCGCTCCTCTTATTACATTAGGGTAATCCATTGGTTTCTCTATCTTCGCTTACGCGGATGATTTTCAACTCACTCACCCTGTCGATCTGGACAACCCTGCAGATATCTTGTCTATTAACTTGAAACTAGAACAAATCAGCCATTGGTTAAGCACAAATATGCTAGCTCTCAACATCAGCAAAACCAAAGTTATGATTTTCCCAGTCAAGGAAGGTCTTACCCTTCCCTGTCCCATAACAATAAAATCAATCTCTGTGTTACTTTCGACAGAAAACTCTCCTTCCATGAACAAATAAGCTCAATAGTTAAGAAATGTTTCCACCGTTTTCGAATGATTAGATCTCTTGCCACCCTATTAGATCAATCATCATTAAATATTCTTATTCATTCGCTCGTTATTTCATGCTTGGATTACAGTAATACACTATACAAAGGAATCACTAAGAAATAAATAAAACGTCTTCAAATTATTCAAAACACTGCCATTAAAAATATTTCAAAAGCGCATAAATACGATCATGTCACACCTCTCTTGATCAATGCTCACTGGCTTCCTATAGATCATCGAATTTCCTATAAAATAATGTTGCTAACTTACAAGACCAAAACTTCTGGCCAATCTGATTTCATTAAGAGGCTATTAATCCCCTATGCCCCCATCGTACATTGTGTTCATCTAATCAAAACTTGCTATCCTTCCCCTCTTTAAGATACATTAACAATATGCGCACTAGCATTTTTTCTGTCACGGCCCCTACCACCTGGAATTCAGCACCAAATTATATAAGAGAAATTACATCCCTTGATAAATTTAAAAGTAACTTGAAGGCTTTTCTTTTAAAAGGCGCATATGGTGTATAATAGTCCTTTTAAGGACGGGAATGGAAATCTGTTCCTTGCCATTTTTTAATCATTTTAGCTTATTTTACATTATTCTAGACTTTTTATACTTTGTTCCCCTTCCTTTTGTCTTGATCCCTCTTCCCCTTTCTTTCTCTTTATACAAATTGTATTTCTGCCCTTCTCCGTCTTGTCAGTGCGTTTGATTGTTTGTAGCATTGTTTGTATTTTGTTTTTAATGTACGTTCTTATTATACTCTGTTTTTATATTATGTGAAACCGCTTTGAATTTTTAATAAGGCGTTATATCAAATTTTTAAATAAACTTGAAACCTGAGCTCTGAAACGTCGTAGGGGTTCAAGTGGAAAAGCTGTTCAGGATGGACTCTTCAACAACACCCTCAATCTCGACTTCTGACTCGGTCAAGCAGTCAACGTGGGGTCCTCCTGTTTCCACAACTCAGACTTCGACTCTCATCAGACCTTCCTCGTTTGGATCATCTTTGGCCTTGAGTACACCTGCTTTATCTTCCCCTGAGCTTCCCTCAGGTCAGATACCAAAGCCGAATGTTCCTGCGGTGGTCCACAAGCTATCCAAGCATCAATCCTCCAAGTCGAAGAATGTTTCTACCACCACCTTGGAACCTCTAGCCTCAGCAAGTGGTCCAGTTTCAGACTCGGATCCACAATTGCAGGCTTCTCTCCAGAGCAGCAATTTGTTCAGTTACTGAGCAAATACGGTCCTGCCTCGACTCTACATAGTAACATAGTAGATGACGGCAGAATGGTCCATCCAGTCTGCCCAACCTGATTCAATTTAAATTTTTTAAATTTATTTTTTCTTAGCTATTTCTGGGCAAGAATCCAAAGCTCTACCCGGTACTGTGCTTGAGTTCCAACTGCTGAAATCTCCATCAAAACCTACTCCAGCCCATCTACACCCTCCCAGCAATTGAAGCCCTCTCCAGCCCATCCTCCCCCAAATGGCCATATACAGACACAGACCATACAAGTCTGCCCAGTACTGGCCTTAGTTCAATATTTAATATTATTTTCTGATTCTAGATCCTCTGTATTCATCCCACGCTTCTTTGAACTCAGTCACTGTTTTCCTCTCCACCACCTCTGTTGGGAGCGCATTCCAGGCATCCACCACCCTCTCCGTAAAGTAGAACTTCCTAACATTGCTCTTGAATCTACTACCCCTCAACTTCAAATTATGTCCTCTAGTTTTACTATTTTTCTTTCTCTGGAAAAGATTTTGTTCTATGTTAATACCCTTCAAGTATTTTAACGTTTGAATCATATCTCCTCTGTCCCTCCTTTCATCTAGGGTATACATATTCAGGGCTTCCAGTCTCTCCTCATACGTCTTCTGGCACAAGCCTCCTATCATTTTCATCGCCCTCCTCTGGACTGCTTCAAGTCTTCTTACGTCCTTCGCCAGATACGGTCTCCAAAACTGAACACAATACTCCAAGTGGGGTCTCACCAATGACCTGTACAGGGGCATCAACACCTTCTTCCTTCTACTGGCTACGCCTCTCTTTATACAGCCCAGCATCCTTCTGGCAACAGCCACCGCCTTGTCACAATGTTTTTTTGCCTTTAGATCTTCAGACATAATCACCCCAAGGTCCATCTCCCCGTCTGTGCATATCAGCTTCTCACCTCCCAGCATATACGGTTCCTTCCAATTAATCCCCAAATGCATTTCTTTGCATTGAATTTTAGTTGCCAGGCATTAGACCATTCTTCTAACTTTTGCAGATCCTTTTTCATATTTTCCACTCTGTTACAAATCTTGGTATCATCTGCAAAAAGGCAGCTTTTTCCTTCTATCCCTTCAGCAATGTCACTCACAAACATATTAAACAGGATCGGCCCCAGCACCGAACCCTGAGGGACTCCACTACTCACCTTTCCTTCCTCCGAGCGACTTCTATTAACCACCACCCTCTGGTGTCTGTCCAACAGCCAGTTTCTAACCCAGTTCACCACTTCGGGTCCTAACTTCAGCCCTTCAAGTTTGTTCAACAGCCTCCTATGAAGAACTGTATCAAAGGCTTTGCTGAAATCTAAGTAAATTACATCTAGCATATGTCCTTGATCCAGCTCTCTGGTCACCCAATTAAAAAATTCAATCAGGTTTGTTTGGCACGATTTACCTTTTGTAAAGCCATGTTGCCTCAGATCCTGTAACCCATTAGATTCAAGGAAGTACACTATCCTTTCTTTCAGCAACACTTCCATTATTTTTCCAACAACCGAAGTGAGGCTCACTGGCCTGTAGTTTCTCGCTTCATCACTGTGACCACTTTTGTGAATAGGGACCACATCTGCTCTCCTCCAATCCCCGGGAACCACTCTCATCTCCAGAGATTTGTTGAATAAGTCTTTAATAGGACTCGCCAGAACGAGCTCCCTCAGTATCCTAGGATGGATCCCGTCTGGTCCCATCGCTTTGTCCACCTTCAGTTTTTCAAGTTGCTCATAAACACTCTCCTCCGTGAACGGCGCAGAATCTATTCCATTTTCTTGTGTAAGTTTGCCAGACAATCTCAGTTCTTCTCCAGGATTTTCTTCTGTGAACACAGAACAGAAGTATTTGTTTACCACATTTGCTTTTTCCTCATCACTTTCTACATATCGGTTCCCAGCATCTTTTAGTTTAGCAATTCCATTTTTCATCTTCCTCCTTTCACTAATATATCTGAAAAATTTTTGTCTCCCTTTTTTACATTTTTAGCCATTTGTTCTTTCATATCTCTCTCTTAGCTTCTTTCAGTTTCACCCTGTAGTCCTTTTTGTACTCCTCTTCTTGAGGTTTTTTAATATTTCACGAACGCCAACTCTTTCGCCTTTATTTTCTCAGCCACTAGGTTGGAGAACCATATCGGCTTCCTTTTTCTCTTGGTTTTATTTATTTTCTTCACATAAAGGTCCATAGCCATTTTTATCGCTCCTTTCAGCTTAGACCATTATCTTTCCACCTCTCTTATGTCCTCCCATCCTAACAGCTCTATCTTCAGGTACTCTCCCATTTTATTAAAGTCCGTACGTTTGAAATCTAGGTCTTTAAGTATCGTACAGACGCTCTCCACTTTAACCGTTATATCAAACCAAACTGTTTAAGGAAAACTAGGGACATCCCTCCCCTTTAGAATCACTGAGCTCTGGAATAACCTTTCATCCCCGCTCCGAAATTCGAGCTCCCTCCAACTTTTCCGTAAACATCTGAAAACTTGGCTCTTCTCAAAAATGTAACTCTTCCCCCCTCTCTGATATCCTAGCCCCTCTATATCCTTTTTACACCTATCCTATAACCCTTCATTGGAGTTCCTTTCTATCCCAGCTCTGTAAACCGTGCCGAGCTCTACGCTTGCGGAGATGGTGCGGTAAACAAACCTAAGATTTAGTTTAGTTTAGTTAGATTGCTACTTCCCAGGTGAGAACCCACTCGAACATTAGAGATACTCTCCCCATTTGTGAGGACCAGATCCAATATCGCTTTTTCCCTCGTGGGTTCCGGCACCATTTGTCTGCTTCCTGCAGTCCAGCCTTCGCTTCCTGCAGTCCAGCCTGGGCAATCAGCAGTCTCCCGCGAGGTCGAGTCCCTGCCTGTGCCTTGAGCTGAGTCTACACACTCTATGCAAGGAGTTGAGTCTTTGCGAGTGTCTGGTCTGGAATCTACACACTCTATGCAAGGAGTCGAGTCTTTGCGAGTGTCTCAATTGGAGTCTTCACACTCTATGCAAGGAGCCAAGTCTTTGCGAGTGTCTTGACAGGAATCCTCACATTCCATACAAGGAGCCAAGTCTTTGGAAGTGCTTCGAGATTCCTCGATCCAAACCACCAAGTCTATGGGGTTTCGATGTACAGTTTCTAGCCCTATTCATTCACCAGTGGCAAAGTCTCGATCTTACCTGAGACCTCCTTCCAGGCAGCATTTTCGTCGTCGATCGAGGCCCTCATCGAGGCATCCATCAAAGCGCAGGTCTTCTTCCAGAGAAAAGCCTTCCTTGTCCAGACCTTCCAGTTCTTCAAGGCCTCCAACTCCTCGATCGGGATCACCAATTGCAGACCCCGAGGATTCAGCTGCTTCCAATGCCTGCTCCAAGTCTGTCTATTTCTTGGGTTACCAATACTCCAGAGAGGCTTCGCCTTCTTTTTCCACTCGAGGTGCCTCGAGGTCATCGAGCCTTCTTGAGGCCAGGCTTTGGCGGATCAATTATTCTTTTCTTCTTTCCTCTGTCAAATGGCTGACGACCTGGATCTTAAATTGGATGCTGGTTCTAAATACTCTAAGGAATATTTAGAGGAAATGCATCTGCCTCAACCTCCTGCAGAGTCACTCAAGCTTCCTCTTAACAGGCTTCTGTTTTAAACTTTCAAACGAGACTCCTTATGCTATACATGCTGTTCGAGGCAAATTGGAATCGAGGTATAGAACTCTACATTGCAAGGGTTTTGAGAATTCACAACTATCTCACCAATCCCTCCTTGTGGAATCCCTCCTTGTGAAAAAAACCCATCCTTCCAGGGTTTATGCCACAGTACCTCCTGGAAGAGAGAGAAATACCATGGACAAATTTGGCCGTCGCCTTTATCAGAATTCCATGATGGCTTCCAGAGTCCTCAACTATAATTTTATCTTCACGACTTATTTTAAGTTCCTGATTGATCACCTTCCAGATTTTACAAAAAATCTAGATCAACATAGACATTTGGAGTTTCAACAACTTACTGCGACCTTGGCCCAACTCAGGTTACATCTTCTTCAATCATCTTATGATACCTTCAAACTTTCTTCCAGGTTCACTGCTTTCTCAGTAGCAATTGCCTGGCTTTGCACTGGCTTTCTCAGTAGCCTTGCCTGGCTTCACACCATTGATAATGGACCCCAATCTTCAGGACCGTCTGGCTAATATTCCTTTTGAGGGCAATGACCTCTTTGATGAATCCATAGAGGCTGCCACCAAGAAATTGTCTAAGCATGAAAAGTCTTTTTGCTTCAATTGTAAGACCAAAGCCCAAGCCAGCTCTTGCAAAACCTTCTCGACCTCTTCCATCCTTCCAGAGGCGTTATCCTCCAAGCGCGGCTCCTTACACTCGAGCACCCCCCAAGAAACCGCAGAAGCAACAGAAACCTCAGCCTTCTGCTGCACTTAAGGCTGCTCAGCCCTTTTGACTGTCTCAAACAGAGCATAACCTCCATCATTCTGCCTCTGTTCTCCCTTCCCCCATAGGAGGTCATTTCCATCATTTTTACCATCGATGGGAGACCATTACATCCAACCTCTGGGTGCTGTCAATAATCAGGGAAGGATACTCTCTTCATTTCACTCAGGTTCCACCAGAGCTTCCTCCAAGAGAGTATCCTCCCAATTCATCCCAGACCGCCCTTCTTCTTCAGGAAGCTCAAGCTCTGCTTCATCTCCGTGCCATCAAGGAAGTTCCTCTGGAACAGCAGAGCAGGAGGTTTTACTCCCATTACTTCCTAGCTCTGAAGAAGATGGGCGATCTGCTGGATCTCTGAGCTCGCAACAAATTTTTAGTCAAAGAACAATTTCGTATGCTATCCCTAGCATCCCTCTACCCCCTTCTAGATTAGAACAATTGGTTATGTTCTCTAGATCTCAAGGAGGCTTACACTCACATTCCCATTCATCCGACCTCCTGTCAGTACCTCAGATTTCGGGTGGGGAATCTGCATTATCAATACAGAGTGCTACCCTTTGACCTGGCATCATCTCCCAGAATGTTCACCAAGTGCCTAGTGGTGGTAGCAGCAGCTCTAAGGAACCATGATCTTCAGGTGTTTCCCTACCTAGACGACTGACTCATCAAAGATTCAACATCTCAGGGGGTTATTGTAGCGACCTAACAGACTACGTGGTTCCTACATAAGCATTGCTTCTTCTGGGTCAGACCATGGGTCCATCATGCCCAGCAGTCCGCTCCCGCGGCGGCCCCCCCCAGGTCTATGACCTGTAAGTGATCTTTTACTTAAAACATGTTATTCCCTATCCATTAAATATCCTGTATAAGAACCCTCTAACTATACCCTTCAATCCCCTTTTCCTTCAGGAAATCATCTAATCCCATTTTGAAACCCATAATCGTACTCTGCCCCACCTCCTCCTCTGGATGCGCATTCCAGGTGTCCACTACCCTCTGAGTGAAGAAGAACTTTCTAGCATTTGTTCTGAATCAATTTTTGTGAATGCCCTCTTGTTTTTGTTGCCCCCGTTAGTCTGAAGAATCTGTCCCTCTCTACTTTCTCTATACCCTTCATGATCTTATAAGATTCTATCATGTCCCCTCTAAGTCTCCTCTTTTCCAGGGAAAAGAGCCCCAGCTTTTCTAGCCATTCAGCATATGAAAAGTTTTCCATGCCTATTATCATCCTCGTTGCTCTTCTCTGGACCCTCTCAAGTATCGCCATATCCTTCTTAGGGTATGGCGACCAGTACTGAACGCAGTACTCCAGATGCGGGCGCACCATTGCCTGATACAGTGGCAGGATAATCTCCTTCGTTCTGGTAGTGATACCTTTTTTGATAATGCCCAACATTCTGTTCGCCTTCTTTGAGGCCGCTGCACATTGTGCCGCCGGCTTCATTGTTTTATCCACCAGGACCCCCAAAGTCCTTTTCTAGTTTGCCTTCCCCCAGTAGCATCCCCCCCATCGTGTAGTTATACATTGGGTTTCCTTTCCCTATGTGCAGGACTTTGCATTTCTCTACATTGAAGCTCATCTGCCATTTCTTTGCCCAGTCACTTAGTTTATTCAAGACCCTTTGTAGTTCTTTGCATTCCTCCACAGATCTAACCCTACTGGTGAGTTTTGTGTCATCTGCGAATTTTATAACTTTCCACTTCGTTCCTGATTCCAGGTCATTAATGAATATATTGAACAGCAGCGGTCCCAGCACCGACCCCTGCGGGACACCACTCGTGACCCCTTTCCAGCCAGAGTAGTGTCCCTTAACTCCTACCCTTTGTTTCCTACATTGCTTGGGATTCGAAATCAACTTTCCCAAATCCCAACTTCAGCCCTCTCAGAATCTACAGTTCATCGGAGCTGTTCTGGACACTATCCAACTCAGAGCATTCCTTCCTCAACAACATATGGATGCTCTTCTTCAGCTCTGTCACAAAGTATCTTCCCGCTCTTCAATCTCAGCGAAACACATGATGGTACTACTAGGCCACATGGCCTCCACAGTTCACATGACTCCTTTTGCCAGACTTCACCTTAGAATTCCTCAGTGGACTCTGGCATCTCAGTGGATGCAGACTTGCGAACCACACTCTTGACACATTACCGTCACTCCTTTGTTGAGACAGTCTTTCCGCTGGTGGATGCTCACCTCGATGGTCTCCGTACTCAAGGCCATTGGTCTCGCACGGATCGTCAGTGTCATATCAATCTGTTGGAACTCAGAGAGATCTTCAATGCTCTCAAAGCTTTTCAACATCTTCACGACTAGGTAGTCCTCATTCGGATGGACAACCAAGTCGCCATGTACTATGTCAACAAGCAGGGATGAACGGGATCTCTCCCTCTTTGTCAAGAAGCTATGAAGGTTTGGGATTGAGCAATCCTTCACAACACCTTCCTGAAAGCTGTCTACATTCAAGGGGAGAAAAACTGTTTGGTGGACAAAATGAGTCATCTTCCACAACCTCATGAATGGACACTCAATTCTTCACCTCTTTATCACATTTTTTCTCAGTGGGGAACTCCTCAGATAGACCTCTTTGCATCTCCCCACAACCACAAACTGCCTCAGTTCTGCTCCAGGATATATTCTCCTCATCGCCTCGAGGCAGATGCTTTTCTACTGGAATGGACAAATCTCTTCCTGTAGGCATTCCCTCTGATTTTCAAGACTCTTGTCAAGCTCAAGAACGATCATGCCACCATGATTCTGATAGCTCCTCTGTGGCTGAGACAACCTTGGTACTCCCTTCTACTTCAACTCAGCAGCGGGGAGCCATACCTTTTACCAGTTTTTCTGTCTCTGCTTACACAGAGTCAAGGATCTCTACTTCATGCCAACCTAAAGTCTCTACACCTGACAGCTTGGTACCTTTCAACATAACTCCTCTTCAGTTTTCTCAACCTATAAGAGACATTTTAGAGGCTTCCAGAAAGACTGCCACTAGACAATGCTACCACCAAAAATGGACTAGATTTTCTACATGGTGCATCTCTCATGACAGGGAGCCTCAAAATTCCTCCTTATCTTCTGTTCTTGATTATCTTTTGCACTTATCCACCTCTGGCCTCAAGTCTACATCTATCCGATTCCATCTCAGTGCAATTGCTGCTTTCCATCAAAGGAAAACCCCTCTCTGCTCATCCGGTGGTTTCCAAATGTATGAAAGGACTTTTCAATGTCAAACCTCCTCCAGTGGTTTAAGATCTCAATGTTATTCTTGCACAGCTAATGAAGCCTCCATTTGAACCAATGTCTACGGTTCATCTGAAATATCTTACTTGGCAAGTAGTGTTTCTTATTGCCCTCACATCTGCTTGAAGAGTCAGTGAGCTGCAAGCTTTAGTTGCTGATCCACCTTTCACAGTTTTCCATCATGACAAGTTGGTCCTCCGTACTCATCCAAAATTCTTACCTAAAGTGGTTTCAGAATTTCATCTCAACCAATCTATTGTACTTCCAGTGTTTTTTCCAAGGCCTCATTCTCATCCTGGAGAATCAGCTCTTCATACTCTGGACTGTAAACATGCTTTGGTCTTCTACTTAGAACGCACCAAATCACACAGATCTGCTCCTCAACTTTTTGTTTCCTTCGATCCGAACAAGTTGGGACATCCCATTTCTAAGCATACCATCTCCAACTGGATGGCTGCTTGTATCTCTTTCTGCTATGCCCAGGCTGGACTGCATCTACAGAGTTGAATCACAGCCCACAAAGTCAGAGCCATTGCGGCTTCAGTAGTTTTCCTCAGATCCACTCCTATTGAGGACATTTTCAAAGCTGCCACCTGGTCCTCGGCTCATACTTTCACCTCTCATTATTGTCTGGATGTTTTCTCTAGAAGGGATGGCCATTTTGGCCAGAAAGTATTACAAAATTTATTCTCCTAAGTGGCCAACACTCCCACCATCCCATTCTGGTTAGCTTGGAGGTCACCCACATGTGAGAATAGGCTACCTGCTTGTCCTGGGATAAAGCACAGTTACTTACTGTAACAGGTGTTATCCAGAGACAGCAGGCAGCTATTCTCACAACCCGCCCACCTTCCCTGGGTGGCTTCTCTGCTAGCTATCTGAACTGAGGTGACGAGCCCTGTGCTGGGCAGGAAGGCAGTCGTGCATGCACGGTGCAGCAGACTCGAAACTTCTGAGTTTCTACAAGCAAGTCTGCTTGCGAGGCTGTCCGCATCCAGGCTCCGTGGATGACATCACCCATATGTGAGAATAGCTGCCTGCTGTCCCTGGATAACAACTGTTACGGTAAGTAACTGTGCTGTTCAAATTTGGAGGAGGTTCAAATTTGGAGGAGGTTGAGCATGAACCCCTAGTCCAATTGATATGGAATGACCCATTTGTAAATAAGTATGTAGTTGCATTTTGCATGTGTAAGTTTTCTTTATATTTTATTAGATATTAGGTTTCTATTTATTTATTTATTTAAAACATTTATGCACTGCTTAATAGTGCTGCCCGATTCACCGATTTGAATCGATTCACCGATTTGAATCGATTCACCGATTTGAATCGATTCACCGATTCGAATCGATTCACCGATTCGAATCAGGTGAATCGATTCAATTTTTTTTTTAAATCGGCCTCCCGATTCAATGGCTGCCTTCCTAAAGTAGGAGCTGCTGCGCTGCCTCTTGTTGACCATCCGCTGCTGCTCCTGCTTGAGGGATGAGGGTCGGTCGCTCTTACCTCCTATAGGCTAATAGGGCAGCTTGCAGGCTCGCTGGTGTTATAGCGATCCTTACAGCTGCCTGTGGTCTTCAGTGGCACATTCTTTCTGCCGCGATCCTGCCCCTGCTCTGACGTCAGGGGCAGGATCGCGGCAGAGAGAACGTGCCGCTGAGGACCACGGGCAGCTCCAGGGATCGCTATAACACAGGGCGGAGCGTTATAGAGGGAGAGCATCCTCTGTGCTGGGCCCAAGCCCTGGAAAGCTACCCCCGCTGAAAGAAGACCCGGGAGGCAGGTTCAGGCCCGGAGGATGAGCTGCTCGTCTCCTAGTACCGCTGACTTTCTGGCTGGGAGCTGGGGGCCGCAGGAGCCGGCACTGGAGAGCGCTGCGGACATGCAGGTGAAGGGCAGGAGCTCCTCCGGAAACCCGCCGCCACAACTGACCGAGAAGGAGGAGCTGCAGTGCAGGCGGGGAGCAGTCAACCCCGAAGACGTGCTGAGACTGCAGAGAGTCACCACCAGTCAGTACTGGGCTCTATAGCCTTGCTGCTGCCTTATTACGGGAGCCTGGGCCTTAGGATGGGGTTAACTAGCTGCCTTGGGCCTTACAGATGTGTTATTGCCTTACTGTCTCCACATTCTCCTGGAAGAGGTGGTGGAGACAGAGACTGTCTGCATTCAAAAGGGCCCGGGATAGGCACGTGGGATCTCTCAAAGAGAGAAAGAGATAATGGATACTGTGGATGGGCAGACTGGATGGGCCATTTGGCCATTATCTGCCATCATGTTTCTGTTTCTAAGACTTCTGAGGAAATTGAAAAAAGTTATGGGATAGGAGGTAATGTTCTATTATGGATTAAGATCTGTTTAAAAGATACGTAGCAAACAGAGAGTAGGGTTAAATGGTCAGTTAGGGCGCTGGTCTTTGACTGGAGGGCCGCCACGTGAGCGGACTGCCTGGCATGATGGACCACTGGTCTGACCCAGCAGTGGCAATTCTTATCAGCGAGCCTGCTGACTCCCTATTAGCATTAAGGAGTTAAGAGCGGGGAAGGTGCAAGCTGCGGGGGAAGCAGGCGTTCGTTCACGGCCAAGGGGGGAGCAGGCCTTCGCGGCGTGGAGGAGGAGAAAATGTGCTTTTGTGGCAGGGGGGAGTAGGCCTTTGTGCGGCGAGGAAGAAAGAAAGTGCCTTCCTGGGGGGAGCAGGCCTTCGTGGGGGGAACAGGTCTTCGTGGTGGGGAGCAGGCCTTCAGGGCAGGGAGGCAGGCCTATGCAGAGGGAGGAGGAGGAAGGAGTAAGAGAGGGGAGGGGAGATGTCAGACCTGGGGTGAAGTGAAGAGAGAGACCAAACCAAAAAGAGGGGGTGGAAAGCAGAGTAGAGGTGCTGGACTAATGGGAAGAGAGGGAGAGAGAAATGCAAGACCACAAGGGGAAGGGTACAAGAGGGACAGATACTGCTCCAAAGTAGGTGGGCAGGGTGCAGATGGCAGGAGCGATAGTAGGAGAAAGAGTTAAGGAAGAGAGAAAGAAGCTGGATATGGGGAGAGATAAGATGCTGGGCATGGAGGGAGCATAGGAACGGGGACAGTACTGGAGAGGAGAATAGGGACAGGGACACAGAAGAGAGTTGCTGGATGAAAGGGTAGTTGAGAAAAGGAGAGATGGTGGATCTGTGGATGGTGGGGGTCCATCGCTGCAGCTGCATGGGGATGGAAATGAAAAAAAGGAAAGATGCCAGACCTCTGGTGGAGGAAAGGGAAACAGAAGGGGAGAACAGACATGGAATATGGATGGTTAGCACGGAGAAAGAAGAAAGAAGGAGAGCCTGATCAGAAGACAACCATTTGAAAAATGACCAGACAACAAAAGGTAGGAAAAATAATTTTATTTTCTGTTTTGTGATTACAATATGTCAGATTTGAAATGTGTATCCTTCCAGAGCTGGTGTTGGACCGCAAACGTGAGCTAGGATTTAATAGAGAGAGGAAAAGTATTTTTTTGTTTGTTTATTTTGTTTACACCACAGTGCCAAGGGGGTTAGGAGAAGGCAAAGCGGGTGAAGAGGCTATAAAATAAACCCACCAGGATGTTTAAAAAAAAAACCACCCAATTGGGCAGTGTCACAACCCGGGCTCCTGTAAGGTGCAGCGAGCACCTGGGAATGTGACCAAAGCTGAAACCCGACGTGTCCCTTTCCACTAAGGGATCCTTCAGGTCTTTAGAACAGGCACATTCTAAACTTATCAGCATGCAAAGTATAAAGGCATCTTAGTCAGAAATGGCAAAGCAAAAATAAACTTTATTTCAACCACTGGTTGAATAAATCAAAAAAATATAGGCAACAGCCTTGTAGTTCAAGATGGACTGATATTGCATGAAATACAAAGGTTCACAATAGTAATTAGGCAGTTGAATCTGGGTCAGCACTGCCTTGTGTACAATCCCCTGCTTCTGGACTTTAATCAGTCAAGAAATACAGTTCTCTTCACCAGAGCAGTAATAATCAGATAAGTAATGCTTTTATCCAACAGTCCAGAACACATAAGAATCACAGCATTATTCAGAGTTCAAAATCAAGCAAACGTTTCCCTCTAAACGTTGCTGTAGCAATCAGGCACAGCTGTGCAGGACCATCGAGATTTCCCAGCTGAATCATCATACAGGAAATACATTCAACATGGTTTGTCAGAAAACACACACATTCCTGCTTTACAGAAAACCTCAAAAATGTGGCTTCCCAGGAGAGCTTCACTGGCTTCAAACGGGTAAGAGACAAGCTTGCAGCATAAAGAAATTAAATCCCAATCTTAGGCTTACTGGGTCTCCATGGGTGTTGGCAGAGTGTCAGCTCCTACACAGCTTTCCTGCCCCTCCATGGCTTCTCCTTCTGGCTGTACTCCAGTGTCCCAGACAGGAGGTAACTCATCTGCCTCAGCATGGGACAGTCTGTGAGAGACTGCCTCCTCTCAGCTTCCCCTTCTCCCGTCTCTCCTCTCTCCCCCTCATGTGTCCCCTGTGCCTCCTTATATTCTGTGGATAACCACTCCCCCTCTGAGAAGGTGGGGGGGAAGGGTTTTCCACACACCGGCTTGCTTCCTACTATTACCGGCAGGTTTCTCCCTAGCCCTGATTTTAACAGGCTGTTCAAACTGAATAAGCTTTCTGACAGTGACAGGTCTGCATGGAGTGTAGGATTTTTCTCTTAATCTTATCCTGCCCTGTTTCTTCTACCTACATGTCAGAATCAGAGCAGAAGTCAGCAATTGGCAGGTCACCTGATCAGCCCTCCTGCATCTAGGTGCACTGTGAATACTCCTGATCACTGGGGCAAAACCCGGTACGGATTCGGGTTTGTTTTGGCCAAAACCCGAAACGGACCTGGGTTTGTCACAGCAGGAAAATCGAATCGAAAAATCGATTCAATAGGCTGAATCGAATCAAATCAAAATTTTTTTTTCCTGAATCGTGCAGCACTACTGCTTAAGTCTAAGCGGTTTACATTAGAAATAATATATAATGTCTTCGAACCACACATTCTCTTGAAACGCAGTAGTTCTCAAAACGCTGGTGTCTGGGTGTTATCCTCTGATTATGATTGTCTTCAGTATTCAGATAAATTAAGGATAGTTCTTTTAAGATGCACAAATTTCACAAGTTGTACAAGTATGATACCCCATCAAAACAGTCAAGATTTAGTAAAAAATTAGTAAATGTAATAATTATTTTCAGAGATTTAACCACCCCCCCTTTTACAAAACGGTAGCATCATTTTTAGCGCCAGCCGTGGAGGTAACAGCTCTGCTCATATAATTCCTTTGAGTGTTGGAGCTATTATCACTGTGGCTGGTGCTAAAAACTGCATTATCAGCATTAGTGCTCAAGAAAGAATTTGATGTTTTGAGAGAGATTCTTTTTTTGTTTACATTATACTGTTTTTCTTTGATAAATCCACAGTTCTCACAGCTTGTAATTGATTAGTGTGGCAGTTTTGTAAAGTAACACCCTGAGCTTGATCATCTTTCCCTATGTTGGGGTTATGGTTTTCAGTATCAGGTTATTCATGATGGAGCTCCTTGCACCTTCCAGATGTATATGAGTTGTCCAAGAGTTTAGAAGTGTGTATTCCATGTCATTTGTTGAGTTGGGTGTAGTTTTCTTGTTCTGTTCTTGCTGTTTTGCAGCCAAGAAGTGTAAGTTGCTAGGTTGATGGGTTGCAACTTATGGTCTTGGTGTAGCCACAGCCCTGCTCTGTATTGGATGAGATGACTGTTTTATCAGTGTTCGTTGCCTGGTCTGAGTTTAGTGCCTTCAACTTGACCTAGAGCAGTGAAGCATGTGGCTTGTGTTTGGATGCGAGTCTGGTTGGCATTCCTAGTTTTCCTACCCTTTGCATTTTTATAGCAGGGGTATGGTTGGGAAGCAGGGATTCCATGGAGTGGTGGTTTCCAGAGGGTCCTTGTCTTCCTCCTGCCCTAGGCCTGATTACTTTGATATATCTCACTTGTCTAAAATGGTCTAGCACAGTGGTCTCAAACTCAAACCCTTTGCGGGGCCACATTTTGAATTTGTAGGTACTTGGAGGGCCGCAGAAAAAAATAGTTAATGTCTTATTAAAGAAATTACAATTTTGCATGAGGTTAAACTCTTTATAGTTTATAAAACTTTCCTTTAACAGTTTTACCTTATGCAAAATTGTCATTTCTTTAATAAGACATTAACTATTTTTTCTGCGGCCCTCCGAGTACTCTATTTTTTCTGCAGCACTCACATTTAAAGTTTAATATCTTTTCTTTCTCAAAACTGGCACATTTTTATTACTAAATTGAAAATAAAATCATTTTCCTACCTTTGTTTGGTAATTTCATCAGTCTCTGGTTGCACTTTATTCTTCTGACTGTGCATCCAATATTTCTTCTCTTCTTTCAGCCTCCTGTATGCTTCCTCTCCTCCAGACCTCATTCCCTCCCCCAACTTTTTCTTTCTTTTTCTATGTCTGTCTTTCTCTAATTCCTTGTCCCATTTTTTGCTTTGTTTCTGGCTCCTTGTCCGTCCCCCCTTCTTTCTTTTTTTCCTTCTGGCTCCCTGTCCCCCCCCCCCCCTTCTTTCTTTTTTCCTTCTGGCTCCCTGCCCCCCCCTTCTTTATTTTTTCCTTCTGGCTCCCTGCCCCCCCTTCTTTCTTTCTTCCTACCTGCCCTCCCCCATGCCACCGCCGCCGGGGAATAGGCTGCTGCTGCTGCTGCCGCCATCGGGAACATGCTGAGATCTCCACGGGGCCGACCAACTCTCGCCGCCCGACGTCAATTCTAACGTCAGAAAGGACATTCCGGGTAGCCAGGCAGCGATTGGCTAGCCAGAACGTCCTCTCGACTTCAGAATTGAGGTCAGGCGGCGAGAGAAGCAGGGAGATCAAAGAGCATGGTGCCGGCCTGTTCCCCGATGGCAGCGGTGAGAAGGGAAGGGAAGCAGCTGGGCACCCCTGCTCTAGACGAGCCGCGAGCCGCACTCTAGAAAGAACAGTGGAGGGTGACCAGCTGTGCGGACCGCCCCCCCCCCTTGGTACGCCACTGGAGCAGCAGCGTGTCTGGCCGGCTCATTCCATTCAAAGCCGAGGGTAGCGGCTCCTTGCGAGATCCGCGCCTGCGTCTGAAGCCTCTCTGATGTTGTGATGTCAGAGAGGCTTCCGATGCAGGAGTGAATAGCGCAAGGAGCCGACAACCCGCGGCTTTGAACGGAACGAACCGGCCAGACCCGCTGCTGCTCCAAAAGGAAGGGAATGATCCAGTCCAGACCGTGGGCCGCAAATAAAACTTGGAGAGCCACATGTGGCCCGCGGGCCGCGTGTTTGAGACCGCTGGTCTAGCAGGTTAATTACTACTATTATTTCTATAGTGCTACCAGATGCATGCAGCGCTGCACAGAATCACAAAGAAGAAGAAAACAGTCCCTGCTCGAAAGAGCTTACAATCTAAACAGCCAAGATAGACAAACAGGATGTCATGGCTGGGTTGGAGGGCAGAGGAGTAGGGTTAAGGATTGAAAGCTGTATCAAAAAGGTTGGTTTTCAGACTGCTTTTAAACAAGGGAAGGGAAGGGGCTTGATGGACAAACTCGGGTAATTTATTCCAAGCATAGGGGGCAGCTAGTTGAAAGGAATGAAGTCTTGAATTGGCAGTGGAGGAAAAGGGTACAGCTAAGAGTGGCTTATCTGAGGAATGGAGTTCTCTGGGAGGTGTATAAGGAGAAGCAAGGAGAGATATTGAGGGGCAGCAGAATGAACACACTTTGTAGGTCAGCAATAAGATCTTAAACTGTATGCAATGGCAGATAGGGAGCCAGTGAATTGACTTAAGGAAAGAGATGACATGAGCGTAGCGAGGTTGGTAGAAGATGAGTCATGCAGCAGAGTTTTGCACAGATTGCAAGGGGGAAAGGTGTCACTGCGGGAGACCAATTAGAAGTAGATTGTAGTAATCTAAGCGTGAGGTCACGAGAGCATGGACAAGCATCCAGGTAGTGTACTCAGAGGGGAAGGATAAATTTTGGTGATGTTGAAGAGATAGAAGTGACTTGTCTTAGCAGCTTGTTGGATGTGCGTAAAAAATGAGAGGTCAGAATCAAAGACCACTCCAAGGTTGCGAGCAAAGGAGACTGGAGTAATGACAGTATTATTTGGACATATTTAGTTTCAAATGACGGCAGGACATCCAGGCAGCAATGTTAGCCAAATAAGCAGAGGCTTTCTTGGACTTTAAGTGAAATTACAGGTGTAGAGAGCTAGATCTAGGAGTCATCAGCATATAAATGATACTGGAACCAATGGGAGGAGATCAGGGCACCAAGGCTAAGAAGAGGTGTAGAGAGAGAAGAAAAGAGGTCCTAAGACAGAACCCTGGGGTACGCCAACCGCTAGCAGGGTAGCAGAAGAAGAGGACCCACCAACACATACACTAAAGGTGCGTTGGGAAAGGTAGGAGGCAAACCAGGAGAGGACAGATTCACGGAATCTAAATGAGGAAAGCGTATCGAGGAGTAAGCTATGATTAACAGTATCAAAGGCAGCAGACAGGTCAAGAAGGATGAGGAATTGAGTAAAGGCCCTTAGTAAAGGCCATGAACAAGTCACTGCAGACCTTATGGCTTATGAAAGGGATAACAATATGTGAGATGGGGTTGAGTAGAGGGGTGAGAATAGGGTCTGAGGAGCATGTAGTAGGGTTGGCTGAAGACAGAAGTTGTTCAATTTCTTCCTCTGATTTCAGAGAAGGGAAAAAAGTCAGTTGACGGAGGGACAAGAGGGTGGGACCGGACAATAGGGTGGGACCAGACAGGAGAAACTTCCTGAGCTGTTTGGGTGAAGGATGAAGGGGAGGTGTGAGATTGAAGTTCAGGAGAGTAGATGGTAGGTAGGAGAGAAGAATGTGGCTTTGTAGTGAATTCAAGGGCGCTCTTGCGGACCTTGTCATGGAAGTAATTAGCCATAGTCTGGGGAGAGAGAGAAGGAGGGGTCGGAAGTGGGGGCGTTTTGAGGAGGGAGTTAAGCATAGCAAAGAGATGACGGGGATTGGAAGAAAGGGAGTTAGTTGGATGTAGTAGTCTTGCCTGACCCATGTAAGCTCAGAATTAAAGGAGGTACGTTAGATAGATTGTGAGCCCACCGGGACAGATAGGGAAAATGCTTGAGTACCTGATTGTAAAAAACCGCTTAGATAACCTTGATAGGCGGTATATAAAATCCTAATAAACTTGAAACTTGAAACTTGAGATCAGCATAAATTTAAAGTGAAGAAAGTCAGCATGTGTGCGAGATTTGAGCAAAAGGCGCTCAGCACAGAGGGTACAGGAATGTAAGTAACGGATAATGGGAGTGAGCCAAGGGAGTAAGGTTTGGTACGCCTGACAGCAAAAACAGGGAGAGAGGAGAGTTGTACGATGAGACAGCCTCATGGACAGACTTGGATAACATAGTGGAGGCAAGGAAAGGTGAAACAGTGGATGAGAGATTGGAAGAATCGAGGGCTTGAAGATTTTGAAACCTCTTGGAGGTGACTGGGCATGGGGGAGGGGGAGTAATGGTGAAGGTTATCAGATGGTGATCAGAGATGGGGAGCAGTGAGGCAGAGAAGTTAGAGAGAAAAAGACAAGATCAAGGTAGTGGCCATCCCGGTGAGTGGAGGTTGTGGAGCAAAGCTGGAGGTCAAATGAAGAGGTGAATTTTTTTTCTTGCATGCTAATTTCCTTTCCTTCAAGTTTCAAGTTCAAGTTTCAAGTTTATTAAAATATTTGATTGAACGCTTTTCAGAATACAAAGCGTTTTACAAAGACATAAAATTGGATATATTAAAATTACAAATACATCGTAAATAAAAATTATTAATTAAAAAATTAAAAAACGAACTGGGGTAACAAACACATGGAACAGTAGGAAAGGAGGGAAAAGAAAAAATACAACAAAAAATAAAAAAAATAAGATGAGTTAATCAGGTTGGGTTAAAACATAAGGATAATGTGAGAAAAGGATTTACAATCTTGAAAATCTAAGAGAAAAGGATTTACAATCTTGAAAATCACAGAGAAAGAAAAAAAAAAAAAAAAAAAAAAAAAGGGGTATATACTCAGAGTATAATACAAAACGATAAAATTGGGAATGAACCGAAAAATAAACTTTTAGTTAAAGGCTTCTTTGAAAATAAAACACTTTAAACTGTTTTTGAATTTATTCAAATCTTGTTCAAGTCTTAAATGAAGAGGAAGGGAGTTCCAAATGGTAGGGGCTGTAACCGAAAAAATAAGGTCACGGCGAGTACCTATGACTTTCAAAGAGGGAACATAAAGGGACGCTTGTGAGGAAGATCTAAGAACTCTAGAAGGGCTGTAGGGGATCAGAAGCCTATCTATAAATGCTGGTGTATTGTTTCTTAATGTCTTAAAGACTAATAGTGCTATTTTAAAGTTGATTCTATATGAAATTGGTAGCCAGTGAGCATTTTGAAGCAGTGGTGTAACATGATCGAATTTTTTTGAACCTGTGATTACTTTTATTGCAGTGTTTTGTATGATTTGGAGGCGCCTTATATCCTTAAGATATGCCCCTTTTAACAATGAATTACAGTAGTCTAGCTTTGAGATCACTAGAGAATGTATTAAGGTATTGAGTGAAAATGAATCTAGAAGGGGAACCAATGAGCGGATCATTCTTAATTTATAGAAACAATTTTTTACCAAAGCACTGATGTGTAATCTGAAAGAAAGATTATTGTCTAAAATGACGCCTAAGATTTTTGTGTTGGTAGTAAGATATAGAGGTTTGTTATCTATTAAGATTGGGTTGATTAGTTTTACACCTTCTCTCCCTGAAAAAAGCATAGTTGTAGATTTATTAATACTTAAAGAAAGTTGATTATTGTTCAACCAATCATGAACTTTGGCCAACTTACGGTTGATTTCGAGTTTCCTTCAGTCCAGGACGTGTTCAGGAACTTTATAGTTGGATATATTTCCTTTTTTGTATTGACTGACATCTAAGAGAATCTGCAACTAAATAGTATACTTGATTGAGTGACCTAATTGTGTGTATGAAGAGCTTTTGGTGATGTTTTGGTGACGTTCCTTTTATGCTTTTATTTTGATTGTACATTGCCTTGATTTACTTGGAAAGGCTGGCGATTTAATCAAATAGAAATAAACCATAAGAGGTCCTTGTCAATTAGAGGGTCTGGGGAAGGACCTTCCCAGTCCTCAGCTGGCAGGAACCCTGATTTTAGATTGATAATGTTCATTCTTGTTTATCCTTAGGACTATATGGTGGTTGGACTTAAACCTTTATTTTCTGCAGTTTGTCTATATTACTGAAAGGTTGTTGTTGACAATGATGATCCTTAATGTTGCTCTATATTGGTTTATAATGTGTTTCAGTTCTTTGTTAATAGTATACTAGGATGGTCCAGTACTACACCACCCCTTAAAATGGTGATGACATCACTAAAATGTCTGTGTTCTCTGCTTCTATCTGCTGGTTGGGGAGCATAACCTTGTCTGGACAACTCTAGGATGACTTGCTGAAAGGAAATTAGAAGGTAAAAACAAATTTCACCTTTTAGTTCCATGGTCCAAATTTTCCATTTAGCACAGAAGTTGCAGATACACTTGGCAAGATGCATAGCTGTTTTCCTCCTCCCATCTTTCTCTGCTGGTGGTAATTGTGCTGGGCCGGGGGATGTCTGCAAAGTTGGGGTGTATGGTGGGAAAGAAGAGAATGGCTGGAGACTGTCACTGCCTCCTGGTCTCTGCAAAATTCTGCATAGATGCAGCAAAGTTCAGTATAGATACAGCAAAGTTCAGTAGTACAGAAGTCATGCAGGAGTAGTGCATGTGTACATACACACGATAGATGTATTTTTATTCATTGTATTGATGAAAAATTTGTAATGCCTTCTAAAATTTTATAGCAGAGGACAGTTGCTCAAGCTGGAGTACTAACATAGTTAAATTTCTATAAACTGTAGAAATAAGGTACAAAAACCCTTGAGACACAGGGCTCATGTCATGTCTGACAATGGAAGCAAAAGTTATTTTTATTTAATTTATTTTTATTTTAAAAATTTCTATACCATTTAAACCTAATCAGTTTATATAATTTTACATACATAATTCTATAAACAAATAAGATCAGACAAAAATGAACAAATAATCCTCAGAAAATCCATTGTGAAAAATGAAAGCAAAAAAAGGCTTATACAAAGAATCAGAAAAATTCTTCAACAAACAGCAATCATAAAGTTCTCCTACCTGCAGCATTAACTATTATCATGAGTGAAAAAAAAATCAAAACTATCTTTCTCTTTCAGGAATTTAAAGACCTGAGTCGGAGATTAGATTGCTTGGACCTCAAAGGTGAGAATCTCTGGTTCTTATGCTTCACAGAAATCTGTTCTTTTAATGTTTGCTGAAGCTGTCAAATCTACTGTTTTGTGTACAATGTACTTCTAAATGATGTATACATGCATGTGCTTGTTTTGTGTGTGTTTCTTTTTCTCTCCACATATGTACATTAGGCAAAGAATTTCTTAATGTTTAGAGGGGCCTGAACAATTTTTCACTGAATCTAGGAGCCAGCCCCAAAAGAAACCTCTTGTTTCTCCTCCACCCCACACACAGTGTTATCCATAATGAAGTTTGAGTAAGGAGGAAAGGGGAATCCCCTCCAAGATCATCATCAGCTCCTTTAAATTACTAAAGCTTTTTTCCCATTTTGTATTTGAAGGCAACACAAGTTTCTGTTACATATACACAGGCATCCGTACTTTAGCTGTTGATTTCCATCAACTGCAAAACTGCAGAAGGGTACCACTTTAAGATCTTGAACTCCTCTCCTTCTGCAGTGGAGAACAGCTCCCTCTTCAGTTTTTCCTTCTGTAAGTGAATTCAGAAGGTATGTTATGATCTGCTCTGCTTCTTTTTGTTATTTCTGGGTATTTTTCCATTGTTTTTTTTTTTTAAGTTCTTTGTGGCTTCTGTACTCTAAGTCCCCTTCTTGAACTTGCTCTGCTAGTGAAAGGACCCGGGCCTGTGTGGGTGGACTTCTGTTTTCAGGCCAATCTTTGGAGTACCTATGGAGGCAGCCTGCTTGGGTGTTCCTTAGGAGCTCAGGGTCCATTCCTCTGGGAGCTGCTCGCCTGCTGATTTCATCAGTGGCTTGAGCGCAGGCTAGAGAGTTGCGCGGGGACAGAAATCCCACCCGTCCCCGCCAAAGTCCCACCCGTCCCCACCCGTCCCCGTGAGGACTCCCACCCGTCCCCACCCGTCCCCGCGAGGAATCCCTCCGTCCCCACCCGTCCCCGCGAGGAATCCCCTCCGTCCCCACCCGTCCCCGCGAGGAATCCCCTACGTCCCCGCCTGTCCCTATAAACTACAGAAATAGTTATTTCATTTAATTATGCTACTGAATTAAAGGCTCTGGTAGAAACCCATTTAAAAATAAGCAAAAAGACTTTATTAATTTGGAAATATTAATTGGGAAGAATACATACTTTGTAAACGGGTTTCTACCAGAGCCTCTAATGTTTATAAATTTTTATCAACACAACTAATATACTACTTTATCCTTAAGCAAAAAAAAAAAAAAATAATAATTTTTTTCCTACCTTTATTGCCTGGTTTCTGCTTTCTTCATGTTCTCATTCAATTCCTTCCATCCACTGCCTCTCTTCTCTCTGTGTCTTCCATTTGCTCTGTTACTGTGCCTCTCCCTTTCTCCCCCCTCCCAAATTGGTCTGGCACCCATCTTTTTCCCTCCGCTCCCCCCATAGTCTGGCACCTCTGTCTTCTTCCCTGCCAGCGTCTTCTTCCCATTCCCTCTTCCCCATTTCCTTTCAGTGTCCTTCTCCCCCACCATCTTTCCCATGTCCTGTCAGGCAGCATCCTTCTCCCCTCTCTGCCTTCCCCATGTCCTTTCAGCGGCCTTCTCCCCCCTCTGTCTTCCCCATGTCCTTTCAGTGGCATTCTCCACCCCTTTGTCTTCCCCAGTGCTTTCAGGGTCCTTCCCCCCCCTTTCTCCCGTTTACCCCATGTCCTTTCAGCGTTCTTTTCCACCCCTTTGTCTTCCCCAGTACTTTCAGCGGCCTTCTCCCCCCTTAAGCGTCTTTTCTTCTCCACTCCACCTTTCCTCCCTCCCTGCCTCCACCTTTGTGGCGCTTTTGCACCCGACCGACAACAGAACAGGCCCGGTCGTACAAATCTCCCTGTCCTGTAGCCGCGAATCTAAATTACCTTCTTACAGCAGCTGGAGTAGTGAAGCTGCTGTAAGAGGTAATTTAGATTCGCGGCTACAGGGCAGGGAGATTTGTCGGCCGGGCCTGTTGTCGGTCGATCGGGGGATCTGACCGGCTGTGCACATTCTCCGGGGCGGTCCGCCCCCTCCCCCCTCTTTCGTACGCGATTGCCTTCTTCCTACCTGCCCTGCCGCACACAGCCGACCGGAAGTCTTCCTGATGTCAGCGCTGACGTCGG
Organism: Geotrypetes seraphini; assembly: GCF_902459505.1. Lineage (NCBI taxonomy): Eukaryota > Metazoa > Chordata > Amphibia > Gymnophiona > Dermophiidae > Geotrypetes > Geotrypetes seraphini. The sequence goes on along the minus strand of NC_047091.1, from coordinate 36,606,597 downwards.
AGGAAGGGAGGGCTTTGCTTAAGCCCTCCCTCCGACGTCAGCGCTGACATCGGGAAGATTTCCGTTCGGATGTGTGCTGCGACAGGGCAGGTAAGGAGAAGGAGACTACCCTCGCGGCTCGACCAACCCCGCTGCGATCCAACCCCGCAGGAACCCCGCGACCCTCGGAGGCGTCCCCACGGGATCCCCGCGACCCTAGGGGGCGTCCCCACGGGATCCCCGTGACCCAAAGGGGGAACCTGCGGGATCCCCGCGGATCCCGCGGGATTCCCGTCATCCCCGTTCCCGTGCAGCTCTCTAGCGCAGGCTGCTCCAGTAAGAACCCTCTAGGAATCACGGAGCTGGCTGTGTAGTTTCTCACCTGTTGCTTTGTGAGGCTATGAAGTTCAGACTGGTCTTGCTGTTTGAAGTCTTGTCATTCACTGGAGAAGAGGCAGCATTGCCACATTTGATTGGGATGGGCAGGAAATGATGGCAGGGTGGGGTGAAAGTCAGTGGGACAAACAAGGTGAATGATTGTGATAAAGAAAGGATAGATGAATGTATAGGGGTGAAAAGGCCATAAAAATGGATGCAAAGGTCAGTGTGCATAAATTGTTTGAAGATTGTTGCAAGTTTACAGAAGGAGTTGTTAGTATTTATTTGCTAGTGTTTTGTGCATGAGCAGAATACCAAGAGCACAATTAAATGTTCTATGCATAAATAAAAAAGGTTTATTGTGAAAAAAAGGAAGGGATGATCTATAGAAATCTTAAGGAAATAAGATAGGAGGCGATAGTTTGATGTGCATGTAATAGGCAAAAAACCTCAGCGTGATAATATTTGAGAATCTCAAGGTAGTGTAATAATTTGACAAGGTGAGATATCAAGATATGTTTAGACACTACACTTCTCCCTCTGTATTCGCAGGGGTTAGGGGCAGAGCCGGCCCGTGAATATAGAAAATCGCAAATAACTTTTAGGACAGACTCTGACCCACCCACGCTTCCCTCCTGCGTCCTGGAACTCCCCAGACCTTACCTGGTCTAGTGGTAAAGCGGAGCAGGAGCGATCTTCCTAAGCTCCTGCTCTGTGCAGAGCAGTCAACAAAAATGGCTGCCGTCAGTTCCCGTGGTCTCACGAGACTACAATGGGAACTCACGGCAGCCACTTTTGTTGATGGCTGTGCATATGTGGCAGGAGCGTAGGAAGATCGCTCCTGCCCCACGTTAACACTAGACCACCAGGTAAGGTCTGGAAAGGTCCAGGATACAGGAGGGAGGCAAGGTTGGATCAGAGGCAGCCTTTAAAAATTACTATCATTTGGAAGGCAAAAACTCACAAATAACCAATGTCGCAAGTTCTAAACCCATGAATACGGAGGGAGAATTGTACTCATATAAAAAATCACTCCTAGAGAGTAAAAAGACAGCAAATGTATAATCTAGACCAGCGATGGCGAACCTATGGCACGCGTGCCAGCTGTGGCACGCGAAGGCCTTGCAGCTGGCATGCGGGAAGGTCCGCAATAGAGAGCTGCACGGGAACGGGGACGGCGGGCATCCCGCGGGTTCCCCCTTCGGGTCACGGGGATCCCGTGGGGACGCCCCCTAGGGTCGCGGGAATCCCATGGGGATGCCCCCTAGGGTCGCGGGGATCCCGTGGGGACGCCTCCGAGGGTCGCGGGGTTCCTGCTGGGCTGGATGTACCAAGTCGCGCGGCTTTTCTCCCTACCAGCTCTGCTTGCAGGACAGAGCCGAACGGAAGTCTTCCCGACGTCAGCGCTGATGTCGGAGGGAGGGAGGGCTGACGTCGGGAAGACTTCCGTTCGGCTCTGTACTGCAGGCAGGGTAGGTAAGGAGGAGTAGCCTCGCGGCTCGAGTGGCTACCAAGGGAGGGGGCGGTCCGTTCCGCCCCGTGTGCAGCACAGCCGGCCAGGTCCCCTTACTTTTGTGGCGCTAACCCGACCGACCGACAACAGCCCTGGTCCAACAAACCTCCCTGCCCTTAACCGCGAATCTAAATTACCTTCTTACAGCAGCTGTAAGAAGGAAATTTAAATTTGCGGTTAAGGGCAGGGAGGTTTGTCAGACCGGGGCTGTTGTCGGTCTGTCGGTCGGGGAAGCGCCACAAAAGTAAGGGGACCTGGCCGGCTGTGCTGCACCGGGGCGGGAGAGAAGGAGGGGGGAGAAGGACGCTGAAAGCACTGGGGAAGACAAAGGGGTGGAGAAGGACGCTGAAAGGCCAGGGGAAGGACACTCAAAGCATTTGTGGAAGACAGAAGGGGGAGAAGGACGCTGACAGGACATGGGGAAGACGGGGGGGGGAGAAGGACGCTGAAAGCACATGGGGAAGACAAAGGGGTGGAGAAGGACGCTGAAAGGACATGGGGAACATGGGGGGGGTGGAGAAGGATGCTGAAAGGCCATGGGGAAGATGGGGGGGTGGAGAAAGACGCTGAAAGGCCATGGGGAAGACAGAGGGGGGAGAAGGACGCTGACAGGACATGGGGAAGATGGGGGGGAGAAGGATGCTGAAAGGAAATGGGGAAGAGAGAGTGGGGAGAAGACGCTGGCAGGGAAGAAGACAGAGATGCCAGACTATGGGGGGAGCGGAGGGAAGAAGATGGGTGCCAGACCAATTTGGAAGGGGGGAGAAAGGGAGAGGCACAGTAACAGAGCAAATGGAAGACGCAGAAGGAAGAGAGACAGTGGATGGAAGGAACTGAATGAGCACATGAGGAAAGCAGAAACCAGGCAACAAAGGTAGGAAAAGAATTCTATTTCTTTTTTTCTTTTTTTTTGCTTCAGGATAAAGTAGTATATTAGTTGTGTTGATAAAAATTTATAAACAAAAGAGGCTCTGGTAGAAACCCGTTTACAAAGTGTGTATTCTTCCCAATTAATATTTCCAAATTAATAAAGTCTTTTTGCTTATTTGTAAATGGGTTTCTACCAGAGCCTTTAATTCAGTAGCATAATTAAATGAAATAACTATTTCTGAAGTTTATAGGGATGGGCGGGGACGGAGGGGATTCCTCACGGGGACGGAGGGCATTCCTCGCAGGGACGGGTGGGGACGGAGGGATTCCTCAGGGGGACGGGTGGGGACGGGTGAGACTTTGGCGGGGATGGGTGGGGACGGGTGGGATTTCTGTCCCCGCGCAACTCTCTAGTCCGCAATTAAGATATGCGGCGCGGCGGGAGGCGAGTGTGCCGGTGTCTGCTTTGCAGCTCATCTGGCAACAGGGCCGGACTGGCCATTGGGAGGACCGGGCATTGTCCCGGTGGGCCGCGGCCCATCCTCCTGTGCTGGCTGCAGTCCTGTGAGTGGATGTTTAGCCTGCCTGTCTTCCCCTTAGTATCCTATGAGCCAGGCAGTGTGTGAGGGGGAATTGGGGGAAGAGAAGCTTCACACTGAGTCTGTCACAGGAACTCAGTGAGGCTGTAGTGTGACTCCACATATGACCTCTGTAATCAGGAACAGTTCCTAGTGCTCCCATGCTAGAGAGGTGAGGATATGGGGCGATGTTAATGTGTCTAATAATGTGCTCCTCTGTAAAAACCTCTGTATCTTCCATGGGGGACATGCTAAATTCGAGGAAATAAAAAAGCTGCTTATGATGATTGCATAGAGAAGTTCAGTAAGCTGAGAGGAGGGCTGGGCTCTCTGTGAACAACCAACACACTAATCCTCTGCGCTGTACCTTATGGAAAACTCAATATAGCAAAAAACAGTAAAGTGTATATGTGGACCTTCACAGTGCTTTTGTAAACATCATAATAAAATAACAAAGGCTCCAATAATGAAAAATAAAAGTCCTTTTCCCATACACTCAGGTTGCACAAGTCTGGTTTTCACCCGGACAGTATATTTTTTGACCAAAACGGATGTCTACAATTAGTAAAATTCCCCAATCACATATTTTTTTATGGGGACGGATTTGTATACAGCACTTCATTAGATTTTTTTTTATTATACAAATTTTATCTTTTTGTAGACTTGAAGTCTTGAACAAAGAAAATGAGTACAGCAAAAAAAGCAAAAACAGATAGTGGAAGACCATTCCAAGAGGCCTGGACAGAGACATATGGAGTGATTGAATGCAGTGGGAAAGCATTGTGTATTATGTGTAATGAAAGTGTTGTGTCTCGCACATCAAGTGTCAAACGTCACTTTGAGACCAACCATAACAGTGTTGCTGAACTTGGTTTAGCTCAAAGAAAAGAGTTCCTTGTAGGAAAATTAAAGAAATATCACTCCCAGTCTCTTAGTTTTAGCAACTATCTTTCAAAAACTAATCATCTTACAGTTGCCAGCTTTCAAATTTCACTGTGCATGGCAAAACATGGTAAGCCCCTCTCTGATGGAGATTTTATCAAAAAGGCAATTTTGGCTGGGAGTAATTCACTCTTCCATGATTTCCAAAACAAGGATAAAATTGTGCAGCGCATCTCTGAGATGCCGCTAAGCAGAAATACTGCAAAAGATAGGGTTCTGCGAATGGCTGCTGATGTTAGTCAACAGCTTACTTGCGACTTACAAAAAGCACCCTTCTACTCCATGTGCTTGGATGAAAGTACAGATATTACTAACCATGCAAGACTAGCGCTCATTTTGCGTTATGCTACTGGTGACATCATGAGAGAAGAGCTGGTAAAACTGCTGTCTTTGCCTGGAAGAACACAAGGGATAGATATCCACAATGCTGTGATGGAGGCTTTTTCATCACTAGACATAAGTCCAGAAAAAGTGGTTTCAGTTACTAGCGATGGAGCACCTAGCATGGTGGGGACAACATCAGGATTCATTCATTTCTTTGCTAAGGAAGCAAAACATCCACTGATTCAATTTCACTGCATAATACATCAAGAGGCTCTCTGCGCCAAAGAAAAAAAACTTGACGATGTCCTCAAAGATGTAACAAAAATGGTGAACTTCATCATGGCGCGTGCTCTTAATTTTCGACAATTTCAAGCCCTTCTTGATGAGGTTCAGGCACAATATAACACTTTACTGATGTACAATAATGTCCGGTGGCTGAGCAGAGGACGAGTGTTAGAGAGATTTGTGGCCTGTTTGGAAGAAGTTAGGCTATTTATGAACGAAAAGGGGGAAGACTATCCTCAACTCACCAACATGGCCTGGCTTACCAACCTCATGTTCTTTACAGATTTTACTAACCACTTTAATGTACTAAACAAAAAATTACAAGGCATGGGAAAAACAGCAGAAAGCATGTTTAGTGACATCAAAGCTTTTGAGAGAAAATTGCATGTTTTTGAAAAAGTCCTTGAGAGTGGACAGCTAAAATATTTTCCCAACCTAAAAATACATTTGGCTAATTCTACAACATTTGTGGACAGTCATAAAAAACACCAGGAAATCCACAAAGCATATTCCACCATTGTAGCCGAAGCAAAGGAGAATTTTAGTAAAAGATTTTCTCAGTTCCGTAAGATGGAGACAACCCTTTCATTTATAACTTCCCCAGAAAAGTCCACATTTGAAGATCTTGATCTTTCCTGCTTACAGTGGTTGGATATTCAAAATTTGGAAATGGAGCTACTGGAATATCAAGAAAGCTCTATCTGGAAAAGTAAATTCAATGACCTGCGTGCGGCTCTTGAACGTATTGAGTGTGAAAGGGTGACAAATGAAATCACTGCTAGCAGTTCTGAAAATGAAATCCTAAAAGCGTGGAATTCTCTGACAGACAATTTTAAGTCCATGAAAGCACTTGGGATTGCTCTTCTTACTTTGTTTGGGTCATCCTATGCTTGTGAGCAGCTGTTTTCGGCTTTGAATCATATAAAATCTGATGCTAGAAACAGATTAACGGATGACATGAGTGCTGCATGTGTTGCTCTGAAATTAACGCACTATGAGCCAAGGATTGACAAGTTATCAGCATGCATGCAACAACAAAAATCACATTAATTTTTTTCAGAGCATGCCCAATGCATATGTTTACATGAAGCAGTGTTTTCAGTTTGCAGTTAAGACACTTTCTAAGTTATTTAAATATTATTTAAAGATGTTATTTAAAAAAGGGACTTTACATGGCCCTGTTGTATTCCAATCTGGAATTTCCAATAAAAACGGTTGGTTTAATTGAAAGCTCTTTTGTTTTCTTTACATCATATTATTAGAAATGTAATGATTTAACTATTTTCTAATTTGATTGTAAATTTTACAAAAAAACATGTATAGACTCTTTGGGAATACACACCGAGTCTTGACACAGTTAACAGTTTTAAGAAGTTTATCTTTTTTTTTACTCAGCATACATTTGACATGTTATGTGAATAATACATTTAAAATATATTGTGTAACTGAATCAAATTCTTCCTAAATTCATTAAATTGAATGAAATCATTAAAACATTATAAATTGCCAATAAATTGAAATGAAAAGCAAAGGATTGTGAATCAAATTGATTCTCTGACAATACAAAGATTCCAACCTTTAAAAATGATGTTACATAGTTCAGGCAACTTTATAAAGAGTTTTTAGATACTAAAATCTTGTTATTAAGGTTTAATTGACGTGCTGGCACTTTGAGGAAATTCTTTGGTTTTGTGCGGCAGTTTGGGCACTCGGGCTCTAAAAGGTTAGCCATCACTGATCTAGACTCTCTCACTAACTCAGCCAGTAGGGAATACTTAAAATACCTCTAAGATCACAGCAAATATACTGGCACAATTCTTCTCTACTAAAATTCATACCCTTCAATCAACAACTTCAGCATCATCAAGTCTCTCTGTAATCCCTAAGGGGTTAAAAATATATGAATCCTGGAGCTCATGGGAAAAATTAAAATAAGAAATTTAAAAGTGAAAAATGTTCCCTGACAGTAAGGGACAAAAGAAAAGAAGTTTATATGCTGTATTTTTTGCTCCATAAGACGAACCTGACCATACGACGCAACCTAGATTTAGAGGAGGAGAACAAGAAAAAAAAAACATTCTGAACCAAATTCTCCCTGCCAGGCTCTACACCCTGTCCCCCCTCTTGTGGTCTAGTGGCAGGCTAGGACAGGGCACAGGGCAGGCAAGGAAGTCTTTCTGTTTCCTGCTCATCTTTGGAAAATGCACATCTCTAATACCTTTAAATTTTTATTTCCACTTTTTTTTTTTAACTTTTTTTAAAGCAATTCACATGTCTAGCACAAGACCTCTTGCCTCAGCTGTACATTTGTTGTAAATTTAAATTAGTGATTAATTGACTGTAATTCCAGCAGGAGGGCCCCCTTCCCCAGTATCTTTCTGCAGGGCCCCCTCCCTCTTCCCTACCTCCCCCCTGATACCTTTCTGCAGGACCACACTCCCCCCCCCCCATACCTTTATGCAATCTTGGTGGTCCAGAGCTGCATCGGCAGCCTCCCCTGCTGGATGGCTGCCTGAGTCCCCATCTGTCACGGCAGTGAGAGGCAGGCGCGAGCATGGTTAGTACTGATGACATATCACAAAACCCCTTTTACTTCATTCTTGTCACTTTCACACATCACTTTGTTCTTTCTGTCATTTATATAGCGGTTTATCCATGGCCTTTCCATGGTTTACTCATGGCTTATAATCACATAGTCTCTTATATGCATATCCTTCACACAAGATTCCTATAAGCACATATGCATATTAGTTTATCAGTCTTCCATCTATTCACATGCACAATCACTGTGCTTCATTTATCAGCAATTTTATGCACCACTAGTCACCATTTGTCTCTCGAGTCTTCATCTGTTACTGCAGTGAGAGGCAGGTGCAAGCCCTGAGTGTGCCTGCCTGATTCGGTGTCGCCGCCTGAATGTCTAGCGCTGCATCAGCAGGTTCCCCCATCTGCTGCAGAAGTAAAAGGCAGGCGCAAGCGCCGAGCACACCTGCCTGGTCCTGCGCCACCACTCAAATGATGCCATCAGCTCTCGTGAGAATCAACAGCACCATTTGGGCGGTGGGGCAGGACCAGGGAGGTGCGCTCGGGGCTCGCGCCTGCCTTTCACTTCAGCGGCAGATGGGGAGCCTGCCGATTCAGCACTGGACATTCAGACGGCGGCGCAGGACCAGGCAGGCACGCTTGGGGCTCGCGCCTGCCTCTCACTGCCGTGGCAGATGGAGACTCGGGCGGCTGTCCAGCAGGGGAGCCTGCTGATCCAGCGCTGGACACCAGGATTACATAAAGGTACCAGGGGGGAGGGGGGTGGTCGGTATTCGCTACATAAGACGCACCCTTATTTCCACCCACTTTTGGGGGGAAAAATGTGTGTCTTGTGGAGCGAAAAATACAGTATTTATTTTTTTCTGTGGCTTCCTAGCTTTTCATTTGCAGGTTTTCATTTGCAGGGATCACCTGATGCTGTTACAGTAGCAAGATTCTATAGCGTATAGTTGAAGCTGTTGTGAGGGTTTTGAGAGCAGCAGCTGAGTGCTGGAAATTGCCTTTGTCATTGTGGTATTTTGTAAAATTTAAAAGACTGAGAGTTTGTTTAGTTAAATATATAGAGCCTATGGAATGTATATGGCTCTTAGTGTGTGGCTGTGATTAGAACTGATATTTTGACATTTTTGCTGAGAAAACTGGTTTGCTCATACTGTATAGTATTATCTGTTTGCTTAACTATTAAAGAAATTTTAATAACTTTAAAAATAACTCCTTTGAAGTTAAAGATAACTGCTTTATATTGTGTTCACCATTATTGTGCTGTGGTGATTGTAATAGCTTCTGTTATGAGAGTTTCATATGTGTGCTTTCTTGATGTAAACTGAGCTGTGTCAAATACTTTAAAGGATAGCCAAAGGTGGTTTATCCCTTTTATTATAAGAGAATCCTAGATAAGCATATCAATAAGTGTGAAAAGCTTTTAAAAATTTGTAGTTACAAAATTGATTGGTGATACTGGACTGTGACTGTCTCATGGCTTACTAATGAGAACTGTATTATTTAAAATCTGAGATTGAATTAAGTATTGGGATGTCTTTTAACTGCTGAGTGTTTAAATAATTTTGCATTTACTAAGGGTGGGTTCAGTTAATGGTTCCCTAATTATTTGTTTATTTTTAATTAGTTAGAGTCAGTAGAACAGCTATATTGAAAAGATATATAAATATATGCTTCAGTTTTTTCTTTAGGAAGATATAGGGTTTTGTTTTAATGATTTATTAAAGACTAGTGTTTAAGCCCGTTACATTAACGGGTACTAGAGTACATGTCTGTGTGGTTTTTTTTTTTATTTGTCTCTCTGTCCTTGGATGCTGTCTGTCTGTCATTCTTTCTGTCTGTCTCTCCCTGGCCCCCTGTCTGTCTATCTTTATTTCTAACTCTATCCTCTTCCCTCAATCCTGCATGTACCCTTTTTTCTTTCTCTTCCCCACTTCCTTCCGTCTGTTCCCCCTGTCCCTCAGACTTTCATTCAGCGGCTGTCCCTCCTCTCCCCCATACTTCCATTCAGTGTCTGTCTCCCTCTCTCTACCCCTTCTATCTACTGTTCACCCTCTGTCTTGCCCCTTCCATTCACTGCCCTCTCTTCTCTTTCCATCCAGTGTCTGCCCTCTCTCTCTCTGTTCCATATGGCATCTCCTCCTTCCTTTCCCCTTGGTCTGGCATACATTCCTCCTTTCCTCCATGCCCTGCCATCTCTTCTTCCCTCCAAGCCATTCTCTCCCCCTCTGCTCCCTTTCCTCCTTAAACTTCATCGGGCAGCAGCAGCAGCATTCACAATTCATTGCTGTTGCCGGATTCAGGTCTTCCTCTCTGTTGGGTCATCTTCCTGAAACAGAAAGTAGGCAGGACCTGCCAGAGAGGAAGGCCTGAAGCCGGCAACAGCAGTGAATTGTAAACCCTGCTGCTGGCCGAAGAAGCAAGGCCTTGAAAAACCCGAGGCAGACCGCTTCTCTTCCCTCCCAGCCCAACTCCCGCTGACTCGGCTCCCTTACCCTTTCCTATCCCCGCCTGCGTTGAGGAAGCTGCAATCGGGGTGGCGAGTTCGCTCAGGAGACTGTGAAGGTGTTGGCGTGCGGCGGCGCTCCACGAAGCCCTCCTCCCGGCAGCTGCCGCCAGCACCAATCGGGGCGGCAAGGACACGGGCAGGGAGAGAGCTTGCCTGCGCTTCCTCCAGTGATTGGTGTGGGAGGAGGGGAGTGGCTAGAGTGATCCCTGCCTCCGCGTTCTAAAGTGGAACGCGGCTACGGATCAGAAATCACAGTGGCAGGGATCACAAAGTTTCAAGAGCGCATGCGCGCTCTAGGGTTTTATTATATAGGATAGGTAAGTAGGCATCAATTAAGAACTACAATCAAGCAGGTACCCTACTCATCGCAAGACAGAAGAGAGAAAAGGGGAATACTTACCTGGTCTGGATGTTCTGTTAATAACCCCCAACACAAAAACAAAATCCAACAAAAACTGCAGTACTGCCAGGCAAAGCAAAAACAAAAAACAAACTGCAGGCAACTATGTACGAGATGCAGGCAATGTTTATTATACCAAATATTTATGCAGTTAAAAATACCACCTTATAACAAACCAAAGGATCTGACACAGTCCGTGTTTTGGAAAACACTCCTTCCTCAGAGGTCCTAATAAAAATAAATATGAAAACTAAGGGGATATGTATAATATATAAATCATGTGAAATGGTGTGCAAAAATAAGATAAAAATCCATGTGAACAAATATATCGTGAGCAGTGAAGAGAAAATTTTAATATTTCATGCATAAAAATTTTTTTAAAAATAAGTAATACCAGAAATGTTGATGAATGTGAACGTGAAACTGAGACTTGTAAGAGGTGCAAACGTGTGCTTAAATGTGATGTGACAAAAATATCTTGAGAAAGTGACTGGAAAAAATGTGTGTACATATACTAAACTTAAAACAAAGACAGACCACAAAAGAGTGAATGAAAACAAAACTAAAGAAGACTATGAAAACAAATCCTAAAGGACTACCAATAAATAAGTAAAAGGATGAAAGGGGAAAGAAAGATGAAACAGATAATGACCTACCATGGTTGCTAAGGTATAAAATAAGCTGCATAAAAGGTATAAAACTAAAAGAAAAGAAAAGAACCGAATGAATAAAATACAAGTCATAACTTTAATTCTTGTAAAAGGTTAAAAAATAATAAGAAGAAATGGTTAAAACATATAAAATGTTTAATAAAAAGGGGTTAGTTAAAAAAGTTAAAAGAAGGGGGTAAGTTGAAAAAAAGGAAGAAGCATAACCCATCACGTTAGCCCAAACGTATTACGTCCTAAGCATAGAAAGGGAGAGAAATGAAGAGAGGTAATGAGCACCGCTACATATTCTATGTGCCATAAAAGGAAAACTATCGCTGCATTACATCGTACAGTGGTACCTTGGATTACGAGCATATTCCGTTCCAGGAGCATGCTTGTAATCCAAAATGCTCGTTTATCAAAGCGAGTTTCCCCATAGGAAATAATGGAAACTCGCTTTGATACGTTACCCCTCCCATGAGGCCCCCCTGCAATCCGGCACCCTCCCCCACGATTTGCCCCCTCCCTGTGATTCCCCCCCCCCCCTGCGATTGGGCACCCCTCCGCCGCTTCTTACCGTCATCTGGGCACCGACACCGGCATGTCCTGTGTGTTGGTGCTGGTGCCTGAAGATTGGTCTCCTCTTCTGCTGGGCTTTGAGCATCTGCACATGCTCAAGGCCTGCGAGTTCACGTTCTATTCCGGATAAAAATGTAAGTACGAAAATAGTTAAGTTAACGTGGTCTTTTGTAATAGGAGCTTATGCATATGTAAATATACGGAAATTTACAACTATGAGAGTTATCTCGATACTAATCTTAACTAGTTATATAGAATACAAAATATATTACAAAAAAGGACGGTAATTGATTTCAAGGTTCAGTCCTGCCAGCGTGATATTGTTAATTCATATATTGCTCTTTGTTCTGCTTGCAATGTAAATGTTTTGAGGATAGTAAAGTGGAGATCATTGATGGTGTGACCAAGTTCTTTCCAATGGGTGACTAAAGGTGCTGTAAGAACCTCTCTCAAAATGCAGCTCCTATGTTCGATGATTTTTGTTTTAATTTTCCGCTTGGTTTTACCAATATAGATGAGTTGACATGGACAGATGATAATGTAAATCACCTGTGATTTACATTATCATCTGTCCTTGGGGAAACATTGACAACATCTTGTTGCAAGCAGAACAAAGAGCAATATATGAATTTAACACTATCACACCTGCAGGATTGAACCTTGAAATCGATTACTGTCCTTTTTGTAATATATTTTGTATTCTATATAACTAGTTAAGATTAGTATCGAGATAACTCTCATAGTTATAAATTTCCGTATATTTACATATGCATAAGCTCCTATTACAAAAGACCACGTTAACTTAACTATTTTCGTACTTACATTTTTATCTGGGCTGCTATATTTAAATACATGTGATACTTAAATACATATGTTCCTTAATTATATTAGATTACCTTATCTCTATTTGTTTAGATATAATGTTTGGTTGCTGTTCATATTAATATTACCATAGTTAAACACTGTTTTATGGAATTTGATATCAGTATTAATGTAGCTAATACAGTTTTACATAATGGTTTTGCATTATATTTATTTATATATCATATGTTTATATATTTTTATATTTCACAAATGAATATGGGGGTATAAGTTTTAAATATATGTCTTAATATGTCCACACCAAGATTCGTGCAGCGTATACCATTTTCAAATTACCACAGAATATATATTTCTTATTATGCACTTTGATTGTAAATTATATACATTTATCTTTTATAGTTTAAGTAACTTAATCAGTTTTATATTGCAAATCATATATATTTACCTTTAATAATTCAAGTAATTTAATAAGTTCTTCATAATTCATATGATTTAATAGTTTTGTATTAGATCACAATATGTATATTTGATACCATTTTCAGTTCTTTATGGACTGCATATGGTTTCAAATGGTGAAGTCACTGTGTACCTTGATGTTTAATGCCTAGATTTATTGTTGAGACTCCGAGATTATGTTTACATGCTCCCCCTTTTTTTTTCTCTCTCCAGTTAGCATCTATAAGAAATTGGTTCATTTTTCATTTTTTGTGTTTTTTTGCAGCTTTACACTATTTTTGGTTTCCACACACTGTGCTTTTTGCTTTCTATGAGCGAGATATCTCTCTAATAGATATGATAATTTCTTGGCTTTTTGAGGCAACCAAACAGTTGTTCTTAAACATCTTAAGACATGTGTTTTAAGCCTATCGCAGCTATCCATTCCCTCAGCCCGCCATCCTTAAGAGATACAATAACTTCCTGCCACTTAGACATCTTAAGACACGTTGTTTAAGCCTATCGTAGCTATCCATTCCCTAAGCCTGCCCTCTTTTCTGATTTGTCAGCTTTTTTCAGTGTCTCCACGTTTCTAGCCAATCGCAGCGTTCCACACTCTCAGACTGCCCCTTTATCATCAGCAAGGTCCTCGTAGCGTTTTTGCTTTTGCTTGACTATTTTTGTGTCACACATTTCAAGTGAAGAAGTATTACAGATAGGCGGTTGGTAAGTCTGCACTTTTATCCTGTCACTGAAGTGTTGCTTAGTCTAACTTTGGGTATGGTTCTAAGTCCATGAATTCCCAATGAGTCTTTTAGATTGCGAGTTGGGTGAGCCCCGGCAGGCTCATTTATATTTATAACAATATAAATGGTATACGCCACCCATAGAAGTGTTTTTATAAATACGATGTAATGCAGCGATAGTTTTCCTTTTATGGCACATAGAATATGTAGCGGTGCTCATTACCTCTCTTCATTTCTCTCCCCTTCTGTGCTTAGGACGTAATACGTTTAGGCTAACGTGATGGGTTATGCTTCTTCCTTTTTTTTCAACTTACCCCCTTCTTTTAACTTTTTTAACTAACCCCTTTTTATTAAACATTTTATACATTTTAACCATTTCTTCTTATTATTTTTTAACCTTTTACAAGAATTAAAGTTATGACTTGTATTTTATTCATTCGGTTCTTTTCTTTTAGTTTTATACCTTTTATGCAGCTTATTTTATACCTTAGCAACCATGGTAGGTCATTATCTGTTTCATCTTTCTTTCCCCTTTCATCCTTTTACTTATTTATTGGTAGTCCTTTAGGATTTGTTTTCATAGTCTTCTTTAGTTTTGTTTTAATTTACTCTTTTGTGGTCTGTCTTTGTTTTAAGTTTAGTACAGTGGAACCTTGGTTTACGAGCATAATTCGTTCCAGAAGCATGCTCATAAACCAAATTGCTCGTATATCAAAGCAAGTTTTCCCATAGGAAGTAAGGGAAACTGCTTTGATTGGTTCCACCTCCTCCCCCCCCCTCCACGAGGCTACTGGCGCTGCTCCATTCTCCCCCCCCCCCTTGAGGAATCCGATGCTGACCAAACCCCTCCCCGCGATCCGGCTTCCCCCTCCTGCAAACCGGCATCCTCCCCCCACTCGTGTTGCCCCCCCCTCCACCGCGATCCTACTCCCCCCCCCGAGCACGTCAATGACACTTCCTTTACCCGACTTGGCACCAGTGCCGGTGCCCGAAGATCCTCCCTCTTCTGGCGCGGCCTGGGCTGGGCGGTGCGTTGGAGATCCTCCCTCTTCTGGTCTGGGCTGGGCTGGACTATCTTTGAGCATTTGCGCATGCTCAAAGCCTTCTGGTCTCGCTCTCTCCGAGATTGAGAGCGAGACCAAAAGGCTTTGAGCATGCACAAATGCTCAAAGCCAGCCCAGCCCAGACAAGAAGAGGGAGGATCTCCGACGCACCGCCCAGCCCAGGCCACGCCAGAAGAGGGAGGATCTTCGGGCACCGCCAGTGGTGCCAAGATGGGGTAAAGTTAGTGTCATTGATGTGCTTGGGGGGGGGGGAAGTAGGATCGCGGTGGAGGGGGGGCAACGTGAGTGGGGGGATGCCGGATCGCTGGGGAGATGCCGGATCGCGCGGGGGGGGGGGCGCTCGTACAGCGAGGCAAGCTCGGTTTACGAGGCACCCAGTTTGCAAATGTTTTGCTCGTCTTGCAAAACACTCGCAAACTGGTGCACTCGTAAACCGAGGTACCACTGTATATGTACACACATTTTTTCCAGTCACTTTCTCAAGATATTTTTGTCACACATTTAAGCACACGTTCTATTTTTTTGCACCCTTTCTTGAACTTGGGGATGCACAGGTTCTGTGCTTCGTGCACAGTGCCCTTGAGTAGGGTCCAGGCTTTTTCTACGGACTCCATCTTCCTTGTGTTGCCATTGAGCTTCTTTCCCACCATTTTCCTCATGGCATCATAATTCCCTTTTTTGAAGTTGAGTGCCGTCGTTGTGGTTCTTTTCACCTTTGATGATCCAATTTCTAGCCTGCAGTGGATCGTGTTGTGATCGCTGTTTCCTAGTTGGGCTAGTACCGCCACCTCCTTTGCAGGTCCCCCCTAGTCCGTTGAAGATTAGGTCAAGAGTGGCATCTCCCCGTGTTGGTTCCATGACCAGCTGTTCCATGAAACAGTCCCTCGTGACCTCCAGGAATTTGGTCTCTCTCGTGCAGTTTGAGTGCCCAATATTCCAGTCTATCCCAGGGTAGTTGAAGTCTCCCATTACTACCACACTTCTGCTTTTGCATACCTGCCTCAGTTCAGCCTCCAGGTCCTGGTCGATTTCTTCCGGTTGTCCAGGTGGGCGATAGTACAGACCCAATTTTAGTCAGTGAGCTTCAGGCCCTAGTGGCGGAATCCGCCTTTCACAGTATTCCATCAAGACAAGGTGGTCCTCCGCACTCATCCGAAATTCCTGCCTAAAGTGGTCTCTGAATTTCATCTCAACCAATCCATAGTTCTTCCTGTGTTTTTTCCAAAGCCTCATTTTCATCCTGGAGAATCAGCTCTTCACACTCTGGACTGTAAACGTGCTTTGGCTTTCTACCTGGATCACACCAAACCACACAGAACTGCTCCTCAACTTTTCGTCTCCTTTGATCCGAACAAGTTGGGACACCCTGTCTCGAAGCGTACCATCTCCAACTGGATGGCGGCTTGCATCTCTTTCTGCTATGCCCAGGCTGGATTACCCCTTCCCTGTAAAGTCACAGCCCATAAGGTCAGAGCAATGGCGGCCTCTGTAGCCTTCCTCAGATCGACACCAATTGAGGAGATTTGTAAGGCTGCCTCTTGGTCCTCGGTTCATACCTTCACTTCTCATTATTGTCTGGATACTTTCTCCAGATGGGATGGACAGTTTGGCCAAACCGTATTGCAAAATTTATTCTCCTAAGTTGCCAACTCTCCCACCATCCCATTGAGGTTAGCTTGGAGGTCACCCACTAGTGAGAATACCTGCCTGCTTGTCCTGGGATAAAGCAATGTTACTTACCGTAACAGTTGTTATCCAGGGACAGCAGGCAGCTATTCTCACGTCCCACCCACCTCCCCTGGGTTGGCTTCTCTGCTAGCTATCTGAACTGAGGAGACACGCCCGGTGCATCGGGCGGGAAGGCATGCACGGTGCGGGCATCTCGAAACTTCTGGAGTTTCTTCAAGCAAGTATGCTTGTGAGACGTCCGCATCGGAGCTCTGTCGGATGACATCACCCACTAGTGAGAATAGCTGCCTGCTGTCCCTGGATAACAACTGTTACGGTAAGTAACATTGCTTTCTGGGCGGCTGTTGGCCTTCCTGACAGAATGGCTGGCTATCACCTTCAATCGTTGGGTCCTGGATATTCTTCAGGAAGGTTACTCGATTTTTAGCGGCCCCTGTCAGAGCTCTTTCTAGACTCCCTAGTGGGGAGCCTGGACAAGGCGTCCCAGATAGAGGCCACAGTTCAAAGGTTGCTGAACATTGTGGCTGTAGAATCCATCCTGTAGCTTGATTCAGGCTCCATCAGATACTCGATATACATCATCGTCCAAAGAGAGGCTTCAAAGACTAGAGACCAATCCTGGACCTCATAGCAGTCAATGTGACCCTCAAAGTTCTGCATTTCCGAATGGAAATGGTTTCGATCTTTGATCGCCTCAGTGACTGGGAGAATTATTGTATTCCTTGGATTTGATGGAGGCATATCTTCATATCCCCATTTTTCCAGTCCACAGGGAATACCTGAGGTTCCATGTCTGCAGCAGCACTTCCAGTTTTCACCCTTGCCCTTTGGGTTGGCGACGGTGCTCAGGACTTTCACCAAGGTGAGGTGGCAGTGGCAGGTAAGAATTCAAGTCTATCTGTACCTGGAGGCCTGGCTCATCAGAGCCCAGTCAGAGTTCATGGGTAGTCAGGTTGTTTGCCAGGTCATTCATCTGATTCAATGTCTGGACTGGATAATCAACTTTCAAAGAGTCACCTTGTGCTGATGCAGGATCTGGAATACCTATGGGTATATTTTGTAACATGGCAGAACAAGGTTTTCTGCCCAGCTCGTGCCAGGAAAAGCATCGCCAACTGATACATGCCTTCCTGGAGACTGGTCTTGATGGCCTAGGATTGCAATCATAGATGCAGTTCCCTGGTTGAGAGCCCCTCTGCGCCTGCTACAGGATGCGCTTATTTCCTGTTGGAATCTGCAAAGGGATCTGTTGCATTCCCGCCTCCCTTGGATGGCAGAGGCTTGGAACAGTCTGGCCTGGTCTGACAGGTTGAGTCCTCCCATCTCTTTCCCAGGGTTTTCCCCTCCAGATCTCATGGGTGATTCTGATGATGGATGCTAGCCTGTACAGCTGGGGTGTTCTTTGCTTATGCAGGGCCCAATTGCACTCCAGGATCCAGACTACTTTTGTTTTATGACCTGGCTATTGAGTTCACTGCCTTAGTCTCAGAGGCTATTCTTTGGGACTGATAGCTACTCTCTAGCGTAGCAAAAAGAAATCTGATTTGAGCATTCCTTCAGGACAGGCTGGATAAGGGCCTTGTCATTGGCTCTCTGAGGGTTCAGATCGCCGGTCTCTTTTTTTTGGGTCCTAAGCCTCTGAGAGCCACTTTGGCCACTTATCTGGATGATGTTCGGTTTCTTAATAATAATAATAATAATTTTATTTTTTATATACTGCCTAACCAAAAATGGTTCTAGGCGGTTTACAACAAATAAGCACTAGTCATACAGTGAAGAGTACAATTTAAAAGGAAAGTACAATTCTAAACAATGCTTTGAGACTTTGACCCTGCTGCAGCTACCCTGCCTGGCTTGGAATCTCAATCTGGTTCTCTGATCACTGGCTTGTCTATCCTATGAGCCTCTGGAGCAGGCATCCTTAATGGATCTCACTGTCAAGATAGTTTTCCTGATGGCCATAACTTCAGCCCCCAGTGTTTCTGAGCTTTAGGCTTTATCCTGCAGAGAACCTTTTCTTAGGATTACGAATTCCATTGTGCTTCTGCACACTGTTCCCTCTTTTCTTCCGAAAGTGGTCTCCAGTTTCCACATCAACCATGAGGCCCAACTGCCTACTTTCATTTCCTCCGGTTTGAGAGAGCAGGACCGAGTGTTGCGGTCACTGGATGTGTGTAGGGTATTGTTGCAGTAGTTGCAGGTCACAAATGAGTTTCAGGTTTCCGATTATCTGTTCATACTGATGGGTCTTGCCAGGTTTGAAAGTTATCATTTCAAGATGGATTCATTTGGCCATTTCATCTTCCTACATCACAGCTGGAAAGAATCCTCCTTTTTCTGTAAGGGCTCATTCCACTAGAGGTGTTTCCTCTTCTTGGTCACAATTATCAGTGAACTCTTTGGAAGAGATTTGCAGGGCTGCTACCTGGTCCTCCTTGCATATTTTTACCGGATTGATGTAGTGGCCAAGCAGGATGCTGCTTTTGGTTTCTCTATTTTGGTGGCAGACTTATCAGTCCCACCCTGACTCTATAGGACTGCTCGGTTACATTCCATTTATTCAGGAATGAAAGGTTAGGTTCTTACCTTTGCTAATCTTCTTTCTTGTAAATCAACACTCTATTCCTGGAACCCGCCCTGGGAGTTGCTACCTTAATAAGTACTGGTAAGCTGGACTTATGGTTTCTAAGAGTACCATCTGAATATGTTATGCGCTTTGCTTTGGGGGTCCCTAGCTTTGGTGCTCCCCCTCTGTTAGTGCAGACTAGTGCTGCCCGATTCAGGAAAAAAAACTGCTTCGATTCAGCCTATTGAATTGGTTTTTCGATTCGATTCGATTTTCCTGCCAAATTGAATGTTGGTTTGTTTTTTTTCAAACATTCTGGTGGGTTTATTTTATAGCTTCTTCACCCCCTTTGGCTTCTCCTAACCACACTGATGCTGTGGTGTAAACAAAATAAAGAAACAAAAAGGACTTTTCCTCTCTCTGTTAAATCCTAGCTCACGTTTGCAGTCTAACACCAGCTCTGGCAGGATACATTTCAAATATGACATATTGTAATCACAAAACAGAAAATAAAATTATCTTTTCTACCTTTTGTTGTCTGGTCATTATTCAAATCTTGTTGGTCCCAGGCTCTGGTTGTCTTCTGATAACTTGCTTGCCAGGGTCTCCTTCTTTCTTCTTTCTCCTTGCTAACCATCAGTCTGCCATTTCTGTCCTCCCCTTCCATTTCCCTTCCCTCCCCCATTGAAGGCCTGTCACCCCTGAAGGCCTGCCTACCTGTCCCCCCTGAAGGCCTGTCCCACCCCCCTTGAAGGCCTGTCTCCCTCCTTGAAGGCCTGTTCCACCCCTCTTGAAGGCCTGCCTGTCTGTCCCCCCTGAAGGCCTGTCTCCCTCCTTTGAAGACCTGTCCCACCCCCCTTGAAGGCCTGCCTGTCTGTCACCCCTGAAGGCCTGTCTCCCCCCCTTGAAGGCCTGTTCCCCCTGAAGGCCTGCCTGCCTGACCCCCCCTGAATGTCTGCCCCACCCCACCCCAAAAGACTGCTCACCCCGAAAGACTGTTCCCTCTGGCCTCCCACTGGTGTCCGGCTTCGCCCCTGGCCTCCCCGCACCGTTTACCTTTGAAGACCAGCCTGCAAACAAAATCGCAGTTATAGTGTCTTTCCAAACTGCTTCGGAGCTGCTTCCTCTGCAGCGGTCCTACCCCTCCTCTGACATCAGAGGATGGGTGGGACCGCTGCAGAGGAAACAGCTCCGAAGTAGTTTGGAAAGATGCTATAACCGCGATCTTGTTTGCAGGCTGGTCTTCAAAGGTAAATGGTGTGGGGAGGCCAGGGCGGGAATCCGGATGTCAGGAGAGAGAAACCGGACTTCAGGAGGTTGGAAGCCGGACAGCAGCACTTCCCGACTGACCCTCTCCCCTCGCCCTCTAAAGAAGGTGCGGCAGCAGCCAGCCAGCAAGAGCAGCACTGCCGCTCCTGCTTTAGGGGGCGAGGGGGGAGGGTCAGCCGAATTGGGAAGCCGATTTTTTGGGGTTTTAAATCGATTGGAATCGATTCACCTGAAGTGAATTGGTGAATCGATTGGAAATGTGAATCGGGCAGCACTAGTGCAGACTATGTCTCCTTATAGCAGTTTCTTTCAGATTTAATAACCTGTTTCATTTGTTCATGATTGCTATGACTTTTAATGTTATGAGCAGATTAGACTTATTTGTCAGGGAATGTGTCCGCGTACCTCTCCCTTTTGTCTATGTCCTCCCTTTTGTCCACTGTCTGCTTTTGCATGAACTGGAAACCTGAGGGCAGCCCTGAGGTAAGAGGGGAAGGTTTGAAAAAAATTATGTCAAAAGCACAGTGCCTAACAAAAGCTCAATGCCTGACAGTATGACGCTTGACCTACTTCTACTGGAGAATTGGTCCAGGACCTGGCAACTAAGTTTCAATGCCAAAAAATGCAAGGTCATGCACCTTGGCAGCAAAAATCCATGCAGGACTTACACCCTAAATGGTGAGACCCTAGCAAGGACTGTAGCAGAACGAGATTTGGGGGTGATCATCAGTGATGACATGAAGACTGCCAATCAAGTGGAGAAAGCTTCATCCAAGGCTAGACAAATCATAGGTTGTATCCGTAGAAGTTTCATCAGCCGTAAGCCTGAGGTCATAATGCCATTGTACAGATCCATGGTGAGACCCCATCTGGAATACTGTGTACAATTCTGGAACCACATTACCACAAAGAGGTGCTGAGAGTTGAGTTGGTTCAGCGAATGGCCACCCGGATGGTCTCAGGACTCAAGGATCTCCCGTATGAGGAACGGCTGGTTAAGTTGCAGCTATACTCACTCGAGGAACGCAGAGAAAGGGGAGACATGATTGAGATGTTCAAATATGTCATGGGCCGTATCGAGGTGAAAGAAGATATCTTTTTTCTTAAAGGTCCCGCGGCTACAAGAGGGCATCCGTTGAAACTCAGGGGTGGGAAATTTCATGGTGATACCAGAAAATATTTCTTCACCGAAAGGGTGGTTGATCGCTGGAATAGTCTTCCACTACAGGTAATTGAGGCCAGCAGCATGCCAGATTTTAAGAAAAAATGGGATTGGCACATGGGATCTCGTCATGGAGGAAGTTAGGGGGTGGGGTCATTAGTGTGGGCAGACTAGATGGGCCGTGGCCCTTTTCTGCCATCAGTTTCTATGTTTCTAATGAGGCTTCCTACAAGTAGTCTTGCAACATGGGATGCATAACCCACTTGTCCAGGAATATAGCGTGGATTTACAATTAAGAAGATTAGCAAAGGTGCGAACCTAATCTTTCGATCAGATTAAGGCACAGATAGCAGTTGAGGAAAGTCGTTGTTTAGTGTTTAATTCCTGCCCATCCTGCCCAGCTCTCACCAACCCACCCATCCACCCCTGACTTGATCTCTGATTGGCCCTTGAACTATTAGAAAGTTAAAAAAATAATTAGCTAATCTCTATTAACTAGTAATTAGCTCTTAAGAAATAGAAATTCTGAAAGGGAACCTACCAATTACAACTTTACAAAATCTTATTTATTTATTTTTAAAATTTATATACTGTCTAGCCCTAGGCAGTTTACATAAGATCAAATATATATAATACTTAAAACAGTACAAAAGGACAATCAAAATTAAACATTAGCATAGCCTAATATATAACTAGCAATCTTAGGGGACGTTAGTGCACATTTTCAACTCCTGTACCAAATTAGTAAAGAAATCACCAATATTGTATCCAGACTATACTACTGTAATGTAACACTAGTTCTTTGCTCTAAAATGTTGCTATCATGTCTACAACTAGCTCAAAATGCAGCAGTAAGACTCATATATGGACTATGGAAATTGGAACACCTACAACCCTACTATATGAAACTACCTAAACTTTAGGCGGTATATAAATTTTTTAAATGAAATAAATACATTGGCTGCCCATAACCACAAGGATCAAGTTTAAATTAGGCATCACTGCCTTTAAGATCCTAAGAGGGAATGCCCCCGACTACCTAACACAATTGACCTTCGTATTCCAGGGTGCCTCCAAAAGATATTTCACCAGAAATCTTTTCCACTTAAAATTCACAGCATGCAGCAATATAAGGTCTACCAGACAAATCATCTTATCCATTCAATATCAATTAGCAAAATGCTGGAACCAATTACCACTTACATCCCCGTTCATCTCAGGAAAAAGTATCTGCCTGTTTAGCTGACATTGCTGTCTGGATATCCTGCCATCATCTGAACCTAAACATGTTCAAGACTGAGCTGCTTCTCTTTCCTCCTAAACCCTCTTCTCCTCTTCCTCCATTCTCCATAAATAATACTGTCATTGTTCCAGTCTCCTCTGCTTGCAACCTTGGAGTTGTTTTCGATTCCAACCTCTGATTTTCTATGCACATCCAACAAACTGTTAAGGCCTGTTGCTTCTATCTCTACAACATCAGCAAAATGTGCCTCTTCCTCTTTGAGCACATTATCTTGACCCTTGTCCACACTCTTGTAACCTCACGCTTAGATTATTGCAATCTACTTCTAACTGGTGCCTCTCCCCCTTGCAATTGATGCAAAACTCTTCTGCATGACTCATCTTCAACCAGCCTCACTACACTCATGCCACACATCTCATTCAATCACTTTATTGGCTCCCTATCTACCTTTGCATATAATTCAAGCTTCTGTTGCTGGCCTACAGGTGTGTTCATTCTGCTGCCCATCAATATCTCTCCTCTCTTCTCTTCTCTCTCCTTATACACCTCCCAGAAAACTGTTCCACAGATAAGCTTCTCTTAGCTGTACCTGTCTCCTCCACTGCCAAATCCAGACTTCATTCCTTTTATCTAGCTGCCCCCTATGCCTGAAATAAATTACCCGAGTTTGTCTTCCAGGCACCTTCCTTTGTTTAAAAGCAGATTGAAACCCCAACCCTTTTGATACACCCTTCATTCCATAACCCTACTGCCCACCATCCTAGCCAGCAGATTAACTGTTCCCCTTAACTGTATCCATGACATCCTGTTTGTTTAGATTGTAAGCTCTTTTGAGCAGAGCTGTCTTCTTTGTGACTCTGTTCAGTGCTGCATATGCCTAGAAATAATTAATAGTAGTAGTAGTATAAAGGGAAGGCTGGCCATTTTGGAATGGTGGGCCTGTGAGCAGGAGGGACTGAGCATCCCTCCTGCTGTCATCTTCACTCAGAGGTATGAGTATAGACATTAAACAAAAGGTAACAAGAGATCTAAGGGCACAACTCTTGAAGCAGCTTGCTAAAAGTACTGACAGCTATTGGTATATGGTATTATATATGGTATATGGTAGTAGAGAATGACATATCCCCATTCCCGCAGGAACTCAATTTTTCCGTCCCATCCCCATGAGTTTTGTCGCTCTCCCTGTCCCTTCCCCTTTCCTGTAAGCTCTGCCTTAACTGCAAAAGCCTCGAACACTTATGATTTTAATGTGTTTAAGGCTTGTGCAGATGAGGACATACCAGGAATGGGGCAGGGACAGGTAAAAAACTCACAGGGATGGGACGGGAAAATTGAGTTCCTGCGGGGACAGGGAAAAATTTGTCATTCTGTGTCATTCTCTATTTGGTAGAAGGACCAGGAATTTGCACTGTCGTCCCATGCTGGAGGGAGCGCGTATTCCAACTAGACAGGACCCAAGAAATAATAGCTATCAAGTAAAGCATAACTTTACTTTCTTTGGGTTCCTTATGAGTTTTTTTCTGTTATCGATGCTTACTTCTTTAAAACTTCCTTTCACTTTTATGGTGAATGCACATATTTGAGGAAAAGTTCTCACTAACGTGTAGGTTACATGGAACTAACTTGCCTATGGAGGCTAAGATTCTCTACTCAGGAGCAGGTTGATGCTGGGATCCTCTGCTCAGGAGCAAGTTGACTCATTATTATTCTTTTTCCAGGAGAGAAGCTGGATTACAAAGCCTGTGAGGCACTGGAAGAGATTTTCAAGCGAGTTCAATTCAAAATTGTGGACCTAGAGCAGACTAACCTGGATGAGGATGTAAGTGTTGATGGTATTTGGCTGGGTAATAACCTGAAGAGTTAAAATAGCAGGCATTGGAAGATGAAATATGGCATATATTACTCTGATGTTTAGAAATTGCATTATTGTGCTTATGTTTAGTAGTAACATTGGTTTTTTATCAATGCTTAGTCCACTCCTTCCCTGTACCTGGGAGTCAATTTGTAACTGTCTTTTTCTTAACCACCTGTCTTCTTATTCTTTCTTCTAATTCTGCCGTCAGCTGTTTTTGTTTGTTTGCTTGTTTAAATGAGGACCATCATGAGGGAGAAAAAATTGGAGGTCAAATAAGGCCACAGTCTGTTTTATTTTATTTTTTTCTATCTACCTACCTATTGTCTTTTCCTGGAAACTATATAGCAGTGTACAACACTCAAATGGGTCATTCCATATCAAGTTGATCAGGGATCCACGCTTGACTTCCAAATTGAAAAAATATTTATTTTGATTTTCCCTATGGTCTCAGACAAAACCATGCAAAATTTTTCAACTAGGTATTGATTTGAGACTTATAGGCAGCTGAATGGAAGTCAGCTTTAGGATGCCATGTTCCACATAACACAAAACGGCCATTTTGTCCAGGTGCTGCAGCCCAACAATACCTTTCAGGGGACTGAAATTTTTTGGATTAGTAAAACCCGTGCAAAGTTTGGAACCTAACATGAGCTTACCTCCCTTTTTATAGGCCAGCAAACTATGTGAAAAATGTTACAATATGAAATTTGAGGCCTGTTTTGATTCTTCATTGCTCCTGACCTATATTTGATTCAAAAAACCAAGGAATTGACCCCTTGAATCCACAGAGAAGTAGAAATCCAAGCAAAAACAAACTGTGGAATCTGATGTTACTGATGTCAGCTTTATTGATATTTGTCAGTTTTCCTTCAGCTTTTTTGGACTCAAAACAGCCCCAACTGAAAAATTATTGATTATTTATGGCATGATCCCTGACAACTCACCCAAATTTCTAATCTTGATTTATATTCAAGTCAACTTTTTTTTCCCTCCTCTTTTAGGGGAAAAAAGTTACCTCGGTTTATATTCAAGTCAGTTTATATTTGAGTATATATAGTATTTTTGGCTGATATGAACAAAATTTAAAATTCTGTCTGCTTCCGAAGTTAGCTTAATATTTTCAAAGATTTTAACATTAGCCATCAGTCCTGCTGCTGTATTCTGTACTAGCTGTAATCTATGCATTTGTGATTTTTGGCATTACTCAGCCAAGTCTAAATAAAGATGCCAATGTTGGATATTTCAGATTGAAAAAACAGGATGACAGAAGTGTCTTAGTGCCTCAGCACCCTGAAGTCATGAGTTTGATCCCAGCTTGCTCCCTTTGAATCTGGGGAGGTCACTTAATCTCCATTGCCCCAGGTATCACAGTTAGATTGTGAGCCTCCTGGGACAGATAGGAAAATACTTGTACCTGATTACTATTCAATGTATTGTAAACCGCTTTGGGTGAATATCTTCATGAAAAAAGGCAGTTAATAAATCCAAATAAATAAATAAATAAATCTAATATCTTAGCTTGACCTATTGACTAATTGCTCAGCATAATTTCTGGACAAAAAAGGACATTGTAAGTTCTCAGACTCACAAAAGTCTTATTCACCACAACCCAGAATTCTGCATCTTTCAGGCACTGGTTCAGCTTTGCAAGAACAAATGGACAACCCTCTCTTAAGAACATAAGAACATAAGAAGTTGCCTCTGCTGAGGCAGACCAGAGGTCCATCTCGCCCAGCGGTCCGCTCTCGCGGCGGCCCATCAGGCCCACTGCCTGAACAGTGGTCTCTGACTAATTTAACAAATTACCTCTAATCCTATCCCTCTAACCTTACCTCTACTCTTATCTGTACCGCTCAATCCCTTTGTCCTCCAGGTACCTGTCCAGACCCTCCTTGAAGCCCTGTAGCGTGCTTCTGCCTATCACATCCTCCGGTAGCGCGTTCCATGTATCCACCACCCTCTGGGTGAAAAAGAACTTCCTGGCATTTGTTCTAAACCTTTCCCCTCTCAATTTCTCTGAGTGCCCCCTTGTACTTGTGGTTCCCCATAATTTGAAAAATCTGTCCCTGTCCACTTTTTCTATGCCCTTCATGATCTTGAAGGTTTCTATCATGTCTCCTCTGAGTCGTCGCTTTTCCAGCGAGAAAAGCCCCAGCTTTTTCAGTCTGTCAGTGTATGAGAGGTCCCCCATACCCTTTATTAGCTTAGTTGCTCTTCTCTGGACTCTCTCAAGTACCGCCATGTCCTTCTTGAGATACGGCGACCAGTACTGGACACAGTACTCCAGGTGTGGGCGCACCAATGCACGATACAGTGGCAGGATGACATCCTTCGTCCTGGTCGTGATACCTTTCTTAATGATACCCAACATTCTGTTTGCTTTCCTTGAGACTGTGGTGCACTGCGCCGACGCCTTCAATGTTGTGTCTACCATCACTCCCAGGTCTCTTTCAAGGTTGCTCACCCCTAGCGGTGATCCCCCCATCTTGTAAGTGAACATCGGGTTCTTTTTCCCTACATGCATGACCTTGCATTTCCCTATGTTGAAGCTCATCTGCCACTTTTTGGCCCACTCTTCCAATGTTGTCAGATCTTTTTGGAGGTCTTCGCAGTCCTCCATGGTTTTGACCCTGCTGTATAGTTTAGTGTCATCCGCAAATTTAATAACCTCACATTTTGTTCCCGCCTCCAGGTCGTTAATAAATATATTGAACAGAAGCGGTCCCAGCACCGACCCTTGTGGAACTCCGCTCGTGACCCATTTCCAATCTGAGTAATGGCCCTTTACTCCAACCCTCTGTTTCCTATCCGCCAGCCAGTTTTTGATCCATCGGTGGACCACCCCTTGCACCCCGTGGTTCCATAGCTTCCTTAGCAGTCTTTCATGTGGTACCTTGTCGAAGGCTTTTTGGAAGTCAAGGTAAATGATGTCTATGGATTCCCCTTTATCCACCTGGCTGTTTACCCCCTCAAAGAAGTATAATAAGTTTGTGAGGCATGATCTGCCCTTACAGAAGCCATGCTGGCTCGACTTTAGCTGCCCATTGTTTTCGATGTGTTCCCAGATGCTGTCTTTAATCAGCGCTTCCATCATCTTTCCCGGGGCTGAGGTCAAGCTCACCGGCCTGTAGTTTCCCGGGTCTCCCCTTGAGCCTTTCTTGAAGATGGGCGTGACATTTGCTATTTTCCAGTCCTCCGGAATCTCTCCAGTTTTTAAGGAGAGGTTGCATATCTGTTGAAGTGGCTCAGCTATTTCGTTCCTTAGTTCCTTGAGTACCCTTGGGTGAATGCCGCCCGGACCTGGCGATTTGTCGCTCTTTAGCCTGTCTATCTGCCTAAGGACATCCACCTTGCTCACCTCTAGTTGGATCAGATTTTCATCCTGATCTCCTTTTACGATCTCCTCGGGTTCCGGAATGTTGGTTGTGTCCTCCCTTGTGAAAACTGACGTGAAGAACTCATTTAACCTGTCCACTATCTCCTTTTCCTCTTTTACCACTCCCTTTCTGTCTCCATCATCCAAGGGTCCCACTTCCTCCCTAGCTGGTTGCTTCCCCTTGACGTACCTGAAGAATGATTTGAAGTTTGTTGCTTCCCCTGCCAGTCTCTCTTCATACTCTCTTTTTGCTTTCCTAACCACTCGATGACACTCCTTTTGGTGTTTTTTATGCTCTTTTTGGTTGTCCTCTGTCTGGTCTTTTTTCCATTTTTTTGAATGATGCCTTCTTATCACTTATCGCCTTTTTCACTGCATTTGTTATCCACACTGGGTTTTTTGTTCTATTTTTTTTGCACCCTTTCCTGAACTTGGGGACGCACAGGTTCTGTGCTTCGTGCACCGTGCCCTTGAGTAGGGTCCAAGCTTTTTCTACGGATTCCATCTTCCTTGCGGTATCGTTGAGTTTCTTTCCCACCATTTTCCTCATGGCATCATAATTTCCTTTTTTGAAGTTGAGTGATGTCGTTGTGGTTCTTTTCACCTTTGTTTCCTAGTGGGGCTAGTACTGCCACCTCCTTAGCGGGTCCCCCTAGTCCGTTGAAGATTAGGTCAAGAGTGGCATCTCCCCGTATTGGTTCCGTGACCAGCTGTTCCATGAAACAGTCCCTCGTGACCTCCATGAATTTGGTGTCCCTCATACAGTTCGAGTGCCCGATGCTCCAGTCTATTCCCGGGTGGTTGAAGTCCCCCATCACCACCACACTTCCGCTTTTGCATAACTGCCTCAGTTCGGCCTCCAGGTCCTGGTCGATTTCTTCCGATTGGCCAGGTGGGCGATAGTACAGACCCAATTTTATGTCCGCTCCTGTTCCTCCTGGTAGCTTAACCCATAGTGATTCCAAGTCATCCGCCCTTATTGTTGTTTCCATCCTAGTTGAAGGTATGGAATCTTTTATATATAATGCTATTCCTCCACCCTTTTTGTGTGACCTATCTCTCCTGTAGAGTTTGAACCCTGGTAAAGCCACATCCCATTCATTGTCATCAGTCCACCACATTTCTGTGACTCCAATTATGTCTAGGCCCTTTGTGCTGGCTAATACTTCCAGCTCTCTCATTTTAGCCCTTAGGCTCCTAGCATTAGTGTACAGGCAGTGTAAGTCCCGGTTGTTCGCCTTTCTTGCTAGTTTTCCTCGTGGTTTGGCGCTCCTGGCGACCCCCTTGTGAGCTGCCAGTCCCCAAGCCTCGTCTCGGTCATCCTCCTCCTGTGGTGTGTCTGTTTCGTCCTCAGCCTGTTTCCTCATTTTTGGTTGTCCCTCTGGATTCCGTTGTTCTCTGTTAGTCCTGTTTGTCAGTTTTATTTGTGTCCTAGACCCCTGCAATTTGTCCTTAGGTCCTTCTTCAAAAAATTCCCACTCAGTCCTGAGCCCTCTTTTACAGTGTCCTCGTTCAAGGTCCTTGACCCTGGGCATCTGCATTGCGTCCTTAGGTCCTTTTCCCAAAAATTTCCACTCAGCCCCAATCCCTTTTTTACAATGTCCTTGCTCAATGTCCTTGGCCCTGGGCCCTTGTAATGCTTCCTTAGATCCTTTTTCCAAAAATTCCCACTCAGTCCTGATCCCTCTTTTACAATGTCCTTAGTGGATTATATTATTCAATGTTGTCTGCATACAACATACAGTTGACACCAGGTGGATTTGATTTATGTTTAATTGTTTTTATTCATTTTCAAATTACAACTAGTAGAAATATGAGAGTCAAAATCGAACATTCTCAACATTGAAAACTAAGATATATATTCCTTCCCACCCCCCCTCTCCCTGGGTGGATTTGATTTAAACCATGATTTAAATCAAATCAACTTAAATCACTAGTCAAAAAGACTTGATTTAAATCATGGTTTTCTACAGAAAGACTCATTCTTGCTGATATAATCTTAATACAGGCAGTTCCTTGTTTAAGAACGTCCAACTTACATCAAACTTGTACTTATGAAGTAGGGTCCTGCCTCTCCCTTCCTGTGCCAAAGTTCCCCTTCTTCCTCTCTTCCTGTCTAAATGCGACCCTCTTCCTTCCTTCTGTGTTCCAACATGCCCTCCTCATCTTTTCCTCCATTCTGCATCCCAAATTCATGCCTCCCGTGGGTGTTTACCTCCTCTGTGCAGCTCCCTCCTCCCAAACGCATTTGTCTTTGCAAGGCCGCAGTTCCTGCTCATGGCTGACCCGGCAGTCTGACCCTTCGTGCCTCATGCGGGTGTTTATCTCCTCTGGCTGGCTTTCTCCCCCAAGCACACTTCTCTTGCAAAGCTGCGGCCGCCGATTCCTACATGCGGCTCACAGCTGACCTGGAAGCCTTCCCTCACTTTTATTGTGTCAGGGAAGTGCACTAAAGTTACCCTGTTTATCATATTCACATGATTTGTTAGATTCTGCATTGATATGCAGAGTGTTTGAGACTGAGGTCGAGGTGCCCTAAAACTGTTAGCTCAGTTCCTTTATCTCACCCAGTTTATAACATTTTGACTTCCTGCAGATGGCCAGGATATGTTGATTTCTTAACAAGCTCCTAATCCCTGTGACACTTGCCCAATATGCTTTCTGGGGGCAGAGTGCAAGCTTTTTAACATAGCAAATCTTAGCTGATATAGCAGAGCAATATTCTTTATTCTATATATGTTTTCAGTGGAGGGTCTAATCCTTACATATTCCCTTTCAAGGTCCACAGCCTCTTCTTCCCTTTGATCATCCCAGAGATGATCATACATGTTACCCAGACGCTCCGGCTTTAATGCAGAGGCTGAGTGGACCAAAGTGGGAGGAGTACTAACTTTCTGTTGCACCATCAGATGAACCTTAGAGTGGGAGAACAGGTCCTTACTTATTTGACACAGGGAGCATGTACATTAAAGGAAACAGCAAATGCCCACTAGGGCAGCAACAATACTATAAATGCTGAAAATTAAGGTTCGCAGCCAGGAAATGCTAGGAATCCAATCAAAAAGCCAATCGGTGAGAGCATTCCCTACAATAGAGTGTTGAATGCCAGAGGAGAGATCCCTATGGGATTTCAGTTTCTGTTCCATCATTACAATGTTATCAGTTAGATTAAAACAACACATACCATCAAATTCCTCATACCCATGATTGGCCCGCAAGAGTAAATAATCAATGACTAATCGGTTCTGAACTACAGCTTTTCTTAAGCTGTATGTTTCCTGAGTAAGGGCTGTAATTAAAGAGGAGGTTAGATTAATACTTTTGGCCAAAGCACAGGCAAGATTTGTTAGTTCAATGTGCGCATGTAGTGCCAGTCCAGGGACTCCCACAAGAGAAGCAGCTAAACCTAATGCTTCGGCCTTGGAGAACAGATGCAGGCCAGAAACACAGTCAGGAGAAAATTGAGTAGCGAGAGATCTGGGAGGTCTTTCAGGTACTTTTCTACGCTTAGGCCAGGGCAAAAAGGCACCAGCAGTAAGGTGGCCAAGAGTATAGGGCCCTCCAGAGACATTGGCTGGGATGTAGGAGAAAGCCATTCTCCCACACATTAGGAACCACCCACTGGGTAGATACATGTGAGTGTCTGCATAGGGTATAGTGATAGTGGAAGTGCAAACCAGGTCAGAAGAGGTGAGATTGGTAGCCCCCTTAGTAGGATTAGTAAAATAGAAGCAATCCTCAGCCAAGGGTACTTTGATGAGAGTCAGACTAAAAGGTTGAGAGTTTGTGTAGGGAGTAGGAGTACATATGGACCCTAGATTGAAAAGAACAGTACCAAAGGAGATAGAATTGCAGTTAGGCAGAGTAGACAGCATAATGACATTCTGAAGAGCGCAAAAAAGAAGGGACCCCTATAAAGCTATTTATTGCTGCTTGTGCTAACATGAGCCAATTATTTCCACTCTCAGAGTTAGGGGCAAAAATCTTAATAGGAACATCAACAATTTGATCATCATTTTTTTTCTCAAAGATATTTCAGCAACAAAACTATAATTATAATGTTTACAGTGATGACAATCAGAAAACAAATGAAACACCGATCTGAAAAAGTTTCTATAGCCTTATCCTGTTCAGAGGTTGGAAAAAAACTGGTAAGAAGTAGTTGTCTTGGGATTTAAATCATTCAATTCAATATCTTCTGTTCGGCGAGGCCAATCCTCCCAAAATTATAGCCACAGGCGCTGTAACAGGTGTGGCAGCAGTCTAGAGAACAGTTCTTCAACCACCGGTCCGCGGATCGGTGCTGGTCCGCAGAAAATTCCTGCCGGTCCACGCGGACCGGCGAGATCAACTTCTTCAATTTCCTGCCGGTCCGCGCAGGACCGGCAAGATCGAGGAGCGCAGGGCCGGAGAGATAATGGGGAGCCTCAGACTGTGCTTTCTTCCCTCCCAGCGGCTCTCCTTACAAGCGCAGCGATTCAGGAAGGAAGCCTTGGAGCTTTTGCTGAGTCGGGCCGCCTCTGATGATGCAACTTCCGCTTTCCTCAGAGGCGGTGCGACCCAACAAAGGACCCGAGGCTGCCTTACTGAATCGCAGCGCTGGCAAGTAAGGAGAGTTGCTGGGAGGGGGGGGGAGAAAGCTGCTGGGCATGGTGAAAAAAAAAAGGGGACAGCTGCTACTGGACCTAGAGAGGGAGAAGGAGAGATGCTGCTGAGAGGGGAGGAGGGAAAGGAGTCTGGGAAGCTGCTGGGCAAGGGGAAAAAGGGACAGGTGCTACTGGACCTGGATAGGGAGAAGGAGAGATGCTGCTGGGAGGGGGGAGGGAAAGGAGTCTGGGAAGCTGCTGAGTAAGGGGGAAAAAGGGACAGCTTCTACTGGACCTGGAGAAGGAGAAGGAGAGATGCTGCTGGGAGGGGAGGAGAGAAAGGAGTCTGGGAAGCTGCTGGGCAAGGGGAAAAAGGGACAGCTGCTACTGGACCTGGATAGGGAGAAGGAGAGATGCTGCTGGGAGTGGGGAGGGAAAGGAGTCTGGGAAGCTGCTAGGTAAGGGGGGAAAAGGGATAGCTGATACTGGACCTGGAGAGGGAGAAGGAGAGATGCTGCTGGGAGGGGGAGGGAAAGGAGTCTGGGAAGCTGCTGGGTAAGGGGGAAAAAGGGACAGTTGCTAATGAACCTGGAGAGGGAGAAGGAGAGATGCTGCTGGGAGGGGAGGAGGGAAAGGAATCTAGGAAGCTGCTGGGTAAGGGGGAAAAAGGGACAGCTGCTACTGGACCTGGAGAGGGAGAAGGAGAGATGCTACTGGGAGGGGAGGAGGGAAAGGAGTCTGGGAAGCTGCAGGGCAAGGGGGGAAAAGGGACAGCTGCTACTGGACTTGGAGGGAGGGAGAAGGAGAGATGCTGCTGGGAGGGGAGGAGGGAAAGGAAAAGGAAGAGAGTTACTGCTGGACAGGGGGAGGAGGGAAGGGAGAAGAAAAAAGGAAGGAAACAGCTTGCAGGGAGATTAGAGGAAGGGTAGGGGAGAGATAGGAATGAGATGGGAAGGGGCGTCAGCAGAGAAATTGAGAGGGACAAAGATGCTAGATCTGGTGTAGGAGAGATAAAAATGAAGAGAGCAGTGAAGCTGAAGTGAATTGTGTAAATAGGAGAGAGGGGCATAGGCTGGATGGAAAGGGGAGAGGGGCATAGAAAGAAGGCAAATACCATATGGAAGGGGGAGAGGTCAGACAGTAGATGGAAGGGGCAGATGCTGGATTGAAGAGACAGAGAGGGCAGACGCTGGAAGGAAGAGAGTGAAAAGAAGATGAAAGCAGAAACCAGAGACAACAAAAGGTAGAAACAAATAATTTTATTTCTATTTTGTGATTAGAATATATCAGATTTGAAATATATATCCTGCTAGAGACATAACTGGGGACTGCAGTATTCTGTAGCATGATATTTCTATGAACTTGGCTTGTTCAGTTTTCTTGATAGTAGAGGAGATATATGTGAAGGGGAGGGGAGACAGGGGTTTTGTTGGTCCGTGCACTGTATATTTGTATTTATAAAATCACAATTGTTCAGAATATTGTTTCTTTTTATATTTTAATAAAATACGTTCAATATAAAATCATAATTGCGGCTTGTGCAGATGGGATCAGATGGTTTGTGGGGACCGAGCTCGCGGAGATGGAGCCTAAATGAGGTTTTTAAATTTTAGTCCTATTAGTTTGCCGGTCCACAAAATAATTCTTTTATTTCTGCCGGTCCACGGGTGTAAAAAGGTTGAAGAACACTGGTCTAGAGGGAGCTTCATCTTCTGACACTGGGAAAGAAGGGAGTCCTTGTAACTTTACAGGTGAATGTCCCACCAGAAGCACCAGGCAAGAACATAAGATTTGCTGCTGCTGGGTCAGACCAGTGGTCCATTGTGCCCAGCAGACCACTCCCACGGCGGCCCTCTGGTCAAAGACCAGCACCGTAACTGAGACTAACCTTACCTGCATACGTTCTGGTTCAGCAGGAACTTGTCTAACTTTGTCTTGAATCCCTGGAGGGTGTTCTTTCCTATGACAGAGCGTTCCAGTTTTCTACCACTCTCTGGGTGAAGAACTTCCTTATGTTCATACGGAATCTATCCCCTTTCAATTTTAGAGAGTGTCCTCTCGTTCTCTCTACCTTGGAGAGGGTGAACGACCTGTCTTTATCTACTAAGTCTATTCCCTTCAGTACCTTGAATGTTTTGATCATGTCCTCTCTCAATCTCCTCTGTGTGAGGGAGAAGAGGCCCAATTTCTCTAATCTTTCACTGTAAGGCAACTCCTCCAGCCCCTTAACCATCTTAGTCGCTCTTCTCTGGACCCTTTCGAGTAGTACCGTGACCTTCTTCGTGTACATGGAACAGTGCTGGATGCAGTAGTCCAGGTGAGGGCACACCATAGCCCGGTACAGCGGCACGATAACTTTCTCCGATCTGTTTGTGATCCTCTTCTTTATCATTCCTAGCATTCTGTTCGCCCTTTTCACCGCCGCCGCACATTACATAACATAAGAACTGCCATCTCCGGATCAGACCTTCGGTCCATCAAGTCCAGCAATCCGCACACACAGTGGCCTAGCCAGGTGTACACCTGGCGTAATTTTAGTCACCCATATCCCTCTATGCCTCTCGTAAGGAGATGTGCATCTAGTTTACTTTTAAATCCTAGAACGGTGGATTCTGCAATAACCTCCTCTGGGAGAGCATTCCAGTTGTCCACCACTCGTTGCATGAAGCAGAACTTCCTGATATTTGTCCTGAACTTGTCCCCCCTTAGCTTCAGTCCATGTCCTCTTGTCCGTGTCACATTGGACATTGTAAATAATTTTTTTTCCTGCTCTATTTTGTCGATTCCTTTCAGTATTTTTAAAGTCTCGATCATATCCCCTCACAGTCTCCTTTTCTCAAGGGAGAACAATCCCAGTCTCTTTAGTCGTTCCTCGTATTCCAAGTTCTCCATACCTTTTATTAGCTTCGTTGCTCGTCTCTGCACCCTCTCCAGCAGTTTTATATCCTTTTTAGGTTGGGAGACCAATGTTGGACACAGTATTCCAAGTGTAGTCTGACCATTGCCCTATAAAGCGGCATTATAACTTTCTCCGATCTACTCGTGATTCCTTTCTTTATCATGCCTAATATTCTATTTGCTTTCTTTGCCGCTGCCGCACATTGTGCCGACGGTTTCAGGGTCCTATCTATTAGAACACCTAGGTCCTTTTCTTGTTCGTTCTTACCCAGAGTTGCACCTGACATTCTATACTTGTGTTCCTTGTTCTTTCTGCCTAAATGCATTACTTTGCACTTTTCCACATTAAATTTCATCTGCCATTTCTCCGTCTATTTCTCTAACTGACACAAGTCAATCTGGAGTTCCTCGCTATTATTCTGCGATCTGATTGCCCGGCATAGCTTTGTGTCGTCTGCAAACTTGATGATCTCACTGTATGTTCCTTCTTCTAGGTCATTGATGAAAATATTAAATAAGATGGGCCCAAGTACCAAGCCCTTGGGCACACCATTAGTCACTTTCTCCTAGTCTGAGAACTTCCCATTTATGCCCATTCTCTGCTTTCTGTTCTACAGCCATTTGCCTATCCATCTTAGTATATCTCCCTCTATTCTAAACTAAACTAACTAAACTAAACCTTAAGTTTAGTTTAGTTGTGGAGCTCGGCACGGTTTATAAGAACTTAAAATTTAGGAAGAGAAGGTAAAAAAAGGTTTACATGAACTTATATATAGAAGAGAAGAGTAAGGGGGGATAGAATTACATTTTAGTGAAAAGCCAGGTTTTCAGTTGCTTGCGGAATAATTGGAGGGAGCCCAGGTTCCGCAGTGGGTAGTAAGGTCGTTCCAAAGACCTGTGATTCTGAAGAGAAGGGATTTTCCCAGTTTGCCTGCATAGCGAATACCGTGTAGAGAGGGGAAGGATAGTTTATACCTTTGGGCGGGTCTGGTAGAGTCAGGACTCGAGGAGTTATAAGATAGAGGGATTAAGGGAGGAAGGATGCCGTGAATGATCTTAAAAGCCAGGCAGGAGCATTTGAAATGGATTCTGGAAATCACTGGGAGCCAGTGAAGTTTGGCTACGAGTGGGGAGACACGGTCAGACTTGCGTTTTGCAAAGATCAACTTGGCTGCAGTATTCTGGATTAGCTGGAGTCTTTGAAGACTTTTTTTGATAGGCTTAAGTAGATGGCATTGCAGTAGTCTAGTTTGGAGAGGATGATGGATTGGAAAAAGACGGCGAAATGTTGTTGGCGAAAATAGGATCTTACTTTCCTCAGCATGTGTAGACTGAAAAAGCATGATTTAGCCAAGGAGTTGAGGTGGTCATTGAGGGAGAAAGAAGAATCGATAATGATGCCAAGGACCTTGCTTGAGAACTCAAGCTGCAGTGCAGAGCCTGAGGGTAGTGTGAAGAGGGTGGGCAGGTGTTCTAATTTTGGGCCGAGCCAGAGTAATTTTGTTTTTGATTCATTCAATTTCATCTGTACCGAGAAGGACCAGGAATGGAGTCTCATTATGCAAGCTGTAATGTTTTCGTGGAGGTTGGTGAGGTTCTGGTCTGTCTCAAGGAGGACAAGGATGTCATCAGCGTATGTGTAGATTGTTTCAAGGGGGGGGGGGGGATAATTGGAGGAGTTTCAGGGAGGACATGTAGAGTCCTTCTTTTCTTTTATGGCTTCCTTCACCTCTCTAGTAAGCCATGCCGGTTCTCTTTTGCCTTTAGTTTTCCTTTCTTTGGAAATCCACGGAATGTAGAGGTTTTGTGCTTCTGTGATAGTATTTTTTAGAAGGGACCATGCCTAATCTACCGTTTTAACTTTGTCCATCTTTTTCTTGAGCCGTTGTTTCACCATGGCTCTCATGCTATCGTATCTTCCCTTTTTAAAGTTTAAGGTTGTGGTTAAGGTTTTGGTACGTTTCCCTTTCCCGATGTTAAGTTTAAAGTTGATCATGTTGTGATCTCTGGTCTGACCCAGCAGAGGTACTGCTTATGTTCTTATGATCGCTCGTGGACGGTTTCTTTGTCTTGTCGATCAGAACTCCCAAGTATTATTCCTGGGAGGTCTCTCCAAGTACTGCCCTGGACATCCTGTATTCGTGCATGAGATTTTTGTTACCTACATGCATCACTTTTGTCACACAGTTATCTCCGGCTCTGACTGGCAGGCAGTTTAGCTGTGCCGAATTCTGACCTGTCGGCGTGGCTTCCCCAGGAAAGAGGAAGGCTTTTCAGATAAAACAGACCTAGGCTTCTGCCTAGTCCGCCCAGACCACACTGAGATACGTTTGCCAATAAAGGGAGACACAATTCAGGTATAGTCAAAATCTCATTCTCAGGCTT
Source organism: Geotrypetes seraphini (assembly GCF_902459505.1). Lineage (NCBI taxonomy): Eukaryota > Metazoa > Chordata > Amphibia > Gymnophiona > Dermophiidae > Geotrypetes > Geotrypetes seraphini. Next base: position 36,568,950 of record NC_047091.1, on the reverse strand, counting down.
TATTTGATAGTGGGGTCTTAACACCGTCAGCCACTCTCAAGACATTCATAAGTCAGGCAAAAAGTAAAATAAAATATCATTCAGTTGTCAAAATGGCTTAAAGTCCAAGTATGGCATACAATTGCAATTCCCTGGACTTTCTCTATTTTAAAGATAGTCCTCTTCACCAGGGTTTAAATAAACACAAATGCCATGAAAATAAACTTCAAACAATGAAAGCAAAACTGCATAAACAAAGTAGGCAAATTAAAGTAGCAAACTTTGGGGATAAAGTTCCAAGCTTCCCAGCTAACTTTGCTGGGTAAAGTGTCCAGTTCCCAGCTCAGACTCCTAGGCTCATTAACATCAGCTGAGCTTTCCAGGCCACGAGCACAGCAGAATATTAGATAAGCTGTTAGGTTTACAAAGGCTTTAACACAGAGGCTTCACAGGATCACTGATACAGTTCCTTTATCAAACAATCACCTCTGAGCAGTACCAGAGTAAAACGGAGAGGTTTTCCTTCTCTCCCCAATCAGTGACACCCGATCTCTGGTTATATAAGAACATAAGAAGTGCCATATCCGGAACAGACTGTAGGTCCATCAAGTCCAGCGAACCGCACACGCAGAGGCCCCGCCAGGTGTATCCCGGCATAGTTTTAGTCCCCATATCACTCTAAGCTTCTCTAGCTTACCCTTACCAATGTCACTTTATGCCACTCATAAGGAGATGCACATCTAACTTACCCTTAAATCCTAGAACAGTGGATTCCGCAATTACCTCTTCTGGGAGAGCATTCCAGGTGTCTACCACTCGTTGCGTGAAGCAGAACTTCTTGATATTTGTCCTGAACTTGTTCCCCCATAGCTTCAGTCCATGTCCAATTGTTCATGTCACATTGGACATTGTAAATAATTTTTTTTCCTGCTCTATTTTGTCGATTCCTTTCAGTATTTTGAAAGTCTCGATCATATCCCCTCGCAGTCTCCTCTTCTCAAGTGAGAACAATCCCAGTCTCTTAAGTTGTTCCTCATATTCCAAGTTCTCCGTGCCCTTTACTAGCTTCGTTGCTCGTCTCTGCACCCTGTCGAGCATTTTTATATCCTTCTTTAGGTAAGGGGACCAATGTTGGACGCAGTATTCCAAATGTGATCTGACCATGGCTCTATAAAGCGGCATTATTACTTTCTCCGATCTACTTGTGATTCCCTTCTTTATCATGCCTAGCATTCTGTTTGCGTTCTTCGCTGCCGCCGCACATTGCGCCGACGGCTTCAGGGTCCTATCGATTAATACGCCCAGGTCCTTTTCCTGTTCGGTTCTTCCCAGAGTTGCACCTGACATACTATACTTGTGTTCCTTATTTTTTCTGCCTAAGTGCATCACTTTGCATTTTTCCACATTAAACTTCATCTGCCATTTATCTGCCCATTTCTCCAATCGGCTCAAGTCGCTCTGGAGTTCCTCACTGTCCTTCTGTGAGTTGATTGCCGGCATAGCTTTGTGTCATCTGCAAACTTGATGATCTCACTGAATGTTCCATCTTCTAGGTCGTTGATGAAAATATTAAATAAGATGGGCCCAAGTACCGAGCCCTGGGGCACACCGCTAGTCACTTTCTCCCAGTCTGAGAACTTCCCATTTATGCCCACTCTCTGCCTTCTGTTCTCCAGACAATTGCCTATCCATCTTAATATATCTCCTTCTAGTCCATGGCCCTCCAGTTTCCTGAGGAGTCTTACATGTGGAACCTTGTTGAACGCTTTCTGAAAATCCAAGTATATAATATCCACCAGTTCTCCATTATCAATTTGACTGTTCACTGTCTCAAAAAATTGAAGTAGGTTCGTCAAACATGACTTCCCTTTCCTGAATCCATGTTGGCTGGCTCTCATCAGGTCGTGTGTGTCTAAGTGCCGGGTTATGCTATCTTTGATCAGTGCCTCCACCATCTTCCCAGGGACCAATGTGAGACTCTCAGGTCTATAGTTGCCCGGTACTCCTCTTGATCCTTTTTTAAATATCGGCGTGACGTTCGCTATTTTCCAGTCGTCCGGTATCTGTCTTGTTTTGATTGACAGGTTGGCAAGTTTTTGCAATAGTTCTCCAATTTCCACTTTTAGCTCTTTCAAGACTCTTGGATGAATTCCATCCGGTCCAGGAGATTTGTCACTTTTGAGTTTGTCGATCTGGTGGTAAATTTGGTCCAAGTCCACTTCTACTGTGGTAAGGCTGTCCTCTGTTACTCCTTTGAACACTTTTACTGCTTCTGGAATTGTTGCAGTGTCTTCCTTTGTAAAGACAGACGCAAAGAAGGAATTTAGTCTGTCTGCGATTTGTTTGTCTTCCTTGATGTACCCTTTCCTTCCCTGGTCGACCAGCGGTCCCACTGCCTCTTTTGCGGGTTTTCTCCCTTTCACGTACCTGAAGAAGGGATTGAAGTTTTTGGCCTCCTGCGCTATTTTCTCCTCATAGTCCTTTTTGGCATCCCTCACCGCCCTGTGACACTTCTGATCATCCTTGTGTTTGTTCCAAGTTTCAGTTTTCGTGCGTTTCCATGCTTTAAAGGAGTCCTTCTTTTCTTTTATGGCTTCCTTCACCTCTTTAGTAAGCCACACTGGCTCTCTTTTGCCTTTGGTTTTCTTTGCTTTGGACATCCGCGGAATGTAGAGGCTTTGTGCTTCCGTGATAGTATTTTTCAGGAGGGACCATGCCTGTTCTACCGTTTTAACTGCCCATTTTTTTCTTGATCCGTTGTTTCACCATGGCTTTCATGCTATCGTATCTTCCCCTTTTAAAGTTTAAAGTTGTGGTTGAGGTTTTAGTACCTTTCCCCTTCCCGACATCGAGTTTGAAGTTGGTCATCTTGTGGTCGCTCGTCCCCAGCGGGACCATGACTTCTACTTCCTTTGCCGGCCCTGTAATGCCATTTAGGACCAAGTCCAAGGTGACGTTTCCTCTTGTCGGCTCTCCCACCAATTTTTCCAAGAAGCAATCCCCTAGTACTTCCAGGAACATTGCCTCCTTGCCACAATTTGAGGTTCCCAGGTCCCAGTCTATCCCTGGAAAATTGAAATCCCCCAAGATTACGACATTACCTGTCTTGCATTCATGTTTAATTTCCTCTATCATTTCCGAGTCTGTTTCCTCCCCCTGTCCTGGCGGTTGGTAGTACACTTCCCCCTCCCCATTCGCGGTTTCTCCATTTGCGGTTTCATATAATCACGATTTTTTCTGGGGAGGGGGAAAATAAAAAAAGCAGTCTTAATTTTAAAATGACCCATATTTTTTTCCTCCCTGCCGCCTTCCCGGCATTACCTGGTGGTCTAAAAGGCTTTCGGGGAAGGAGCGATCTTCCTACGCTCCTGCCTCGTGCAGATTGCCATGAGGAAATGGCTGCTGTGAGTTCCCGTAGTCTCTCGAGACTACGTCGGGAACTCCCTACAGCCATTTCCTCATGGCGATCTTCACGGGGCAGGAGCGTAGGAAGATTGCTCCTGCCCCAAGAACCCTCTAGACCACCAGGTAAGGCCAGGAAGGTGGTGGGGGTGGGTCAGAGCCGGATAATCACAGTTTTTCGCCATTCGCGATCCGGCTCTGCCTGTATCCCCCGCGAATGACGAGGGAGAAGTGTAAAGGCCAATCTTTGTGTCAGCACTGTTGTGTCTGAGAATCTTTATCCAGAAGGATTCCAGCTTCTCTTTCTTTTCTGTCATAGTCTCTCTCACAGATTCTATTCCTTCACGAACATATAGGGCAACACCTCCACCTTTCTGCCCCACTCTATCTCTTCTGTACAGTTTGTTTTCGTCATTCCACCAGGTTTCTGTTATGCCAATGATTTCCAGTTCGTCATTTTTTGCTATTGCCTCTAATTCTCCCATTTTGTTTCTCAAACTTCTAGCATTCGTATACATACATTTGAGTTCCCTTTGTGTTACCTTCTTAGACTCTTTAAGCTTAGCTGTGTCCCCTGGTTCTTTCACGGTATCCTTTTCTGCTCCTGTGTTGTCTTTCTTATATGATTTCTGGTCGTCCCCTCCTGTGTCTGAGTAGTTGTCCGTAGTTCCTTCTTCAGGACATCCTGTCGCCCGGACCATAGACTGGTGGTCGACTGTCGGCTTTCCCCTGTCCTTTAGTTTAAAGCCTTCTCAATTGCCTTCTTCATGTTGCCTGCCAATTCTCTTGCTCCTTCCTCGTTGAGGTACAGTCCATCCTTCCTGTAGTACTTGCTTCTTCCCCAGAACGTTGTCCAGTTGCGCACCAAGTCAAAGCCTTCCTCTTCGCACCATCGTCTCATCAAGGCGTTGATCGCCTGCAGTTCCCCTTGTCTCCTTCCATCCGATCTCGGAGAAGGCCATCTTCACCTCCCTGATTTTCAGTATTCTTCTGAGTGAGAGGAGCTGGCCCTTCATTTCTTCCCTGTCATACTTCCGTCCGCTTACATCGTTGGTTCCCACATGGATAAGCACAGCAGTGTCCTCTCCCTCTGCGCTGTCTATGATCCTGGAGATCCTGTTGGTCACATCCTTCACTCTTGCTCCTTGCAGTCAGGTGACAATTGTATCCTCTCTCCCTCCTGCGGTGTAGCTGTCCACATGCCATAAGATGGGGGTCTCTCACGATGATCCGCATCTTCTGTATTCGGTGGTTCCATGGTATAGTCCATATCCATGGTATAGGACCGATCTTCTCCCTCCTGCGATACTCCTGAAGTTGTTTTCTGCTCTTCGGGTGGGGGCGGGGTCCCATTGCAGTCTCCCTCTTTTTCCTGGTGTGTGGTCGCCCCTTGTCTCCAGAATTTGCAGGGGTGTCTTCTCTTCTCTCATCCAGGCCTTCTTTCTGAGTTGTTCAGGTACAGTTCTCCACATGCTGCTGGTGTGCTTCCACGATATATCTTTCTAGTTCCTTGATCTCTGCATTTGGACTGAGCTGCACTAGAAGCTTCTCCTGTTCGCGGATATCCTCTTCAAAGGTGAGGAGTTCTTTTAGATTCAGCATTGTCTCCTCTAGCAGCCGGACCTGCCATTTCAAGCTATCCAGCTCCATGCAACGACTGCAAATGTATGCCCTAGTCCCGAAGCCGGTGCAGAAGACTGGAAAGCTCACCTTCTGGCTTCCTTGGGCATCCATCTCTTGTCCCCCTTCTGAGTTGTTTGGGTGAATCGGTTGAGCCAGCACACAAGAGAGCACACGAGAGCACAGAGAGCCAGCACACAAGAGAGCACAGAGAGCCAGCACACAAATGCAGCTTAGTGAGACAGATACTTTGCTTCCCTTTAGCTTATGGGCTAACCTCCATCCCCTCTGGGTTATAGTCATCTTCCAGACACAATTCAGTAGTGTCCATTGCCTCAGTTTTCTTAGCAGTTGGGCTCAGGCTTGGGAAATCCTCTGCCATATCCATGTCCTCACTGCTGTGGGACTGAGGAGACTTCTCTCCTTCCCTTCCTGTTTTCTCTGCTGCTCCTGCCTTGCTGTTTGTCTGTCCTCTGTGCCTCCGTTCCATCCATAGCCCCACCCCTCTCTCCTAGGAGCAGGGGGGTTGGGATGGAAATCCCTAGGGAAATAACTCTGGTTTCTCCTAGGCTGATAATGTGAATACCTTGCAGGACTAGGTCTCCACTTCTCAGTAAAAGTCTTATCAGGCTTTCTGGCATATTTATTCTGATATGGCATGCTGTGCTGAATAAGCTTAGGTTTAAACCCTTCCTGCTCTACCTCACTGTCGGAGGGGTAGTCAGCCATTTCAATATCCTTACTTTTAACCTGGTCAGCTCTCCTGACCAGGGACCGTGCTCTGCTTTTATCCATTACAGGGACAAAGCTGGCTACGGGTTTGTCACACTTTACACCCATCTGCCATGTCGATGCCCATTGCTCGAGCCTGATTATGTCCAGTACAGATCTTCGTAATCCCCCTGTGTCTTCACTATTCTGAATAACTTCGTATCGTCCGCAAATTTAATCACCTTACTATTCATACCAATGTCCAGATCGTTTATAAAGATGTTGAAGAACCCGGGTCCAAGCACTGAGCCCTGCGGCATCCCACTAGTGACACTCTTCCAGCCCGAGTATTGTCCATTTACCCCACTCTCTGTTTCTTATGCTCCAGCCAGTTTTTAATCCATGTGAGCATTTTACCCTTGATTCCATGGCTCGCAATTTTCCTCAATAGTCTTTCATGTGGATCCTTGTCAAAAGTCTTCTGAAAATCCAGATATACAATGTCGACCGGGTCACCCTTGTATATCAGCCTGTTTACTCCCTCAAAGAAGTGCAGCAAATTCATCAAACACGATCTGCCTTTGCTAAAACTGTGCTGACTGGTCCTCATTAGCCCATGTCCGTCAAGGTGATCAATGATGCGGTCCTTTATCAGCGCCTCTACCATCTTTCCCGGACCGAGGTCAGACTCACCGGTCTGTAGTTTCCTGGATCTCCCCTTGAAACTTTTTTGAAGATTGGCGTAACATTTGCCACCCTCCAGTCTCCCAGAATCTTTCCCGATTTGATCGACAGATTGCCTATTAGTTGAAGCAGTTCAGCTATGGTCCCTATCAGTTCCTTGATGACCCTCGGATGGATGCCATTTGGTCCCGGGGATTTATCGCTTTTAAGCCTATCAATATGCCTACACACCTCTAGACTGACCGTCAATCCTGTTAGCTCTCCATCTTCATTTTCAGCATATAGCCTGATGGGTTCCGATATGCTGTATAAATCTTCCTCGGTAAATACAGACGCAAAAAATGTGTTCAGTTTGTCGGTCATCCAATGGTCCCACCGCTTCCTTCGTGGGTCGCTTCCCCTTAATATATCGAAAGAATGGCTTGAACTTTTTCACCTCCTTGGCTATTTTTTCCTCGTAGTCTCTTTTGGCCCCTTTTACCGCCTTATGGCATCCTGCATTGATGTTGTTTGTGCTTGTTCCTGGTTTTATCCGTTTTTGACCTTTTCCATTCCTTAATGAAGTTTTCTTGTCTCTGATCGTTTCCTTCACCTCTACAATGAGCCTCGACGGTTCTTTGTTCTTTTTCCTCTTGGATCCCTTGTTGATATGCGGTATATATAGATTATGCGCCTCAATGACTGTGTCCTTAAAAAGGGACCAAGCTTGCTGTAGCGTTTTTACAGAGCTTTTCCTCTTCTTAATCTTCTTCCCTACCATGAGTCTCATCCCTTCGTAATTCCGTTTCCGGAAGTTCAGTGCCATGGCCGTCGTTCTGGACCGATGTTTTGCCCCTGCGTCCAGGTCAAAGCGGATCATATTGTGATCGAAGTTTCCCAGCATCCCTTCTACTTCTACACTTTGTGTCAGTCCTCGCAGTCCATTTAGAATTAAGTCCAGAATTGCATTTCCTCTAGTATTTCCCTTAACAAGTTGTTCCAGGAAGCAATCGCCTATAGCATCCAAGAACTTGGTCTCCCTAACGCAGCCGGAGAATAAAACAGCCCAGAAATAAATGGGTCACAGTAGGCTCAAGAAGACTGCGACATGTAACACAGAAGCATCCACCTTCACAAATATTACCTCTACAGAATTCCTTCACTTCACTAGTTCACTATGATACTTAAGAAAACAGAAGGGTGGTGGGACTGGAACCAATGAAGGTAACTCTAGAGAACAAGCGTACCCTAAGCACAAATAAAAACCCCAAACAGTAAACTATTAGTGTTGGGGGATTCCTTCATCAGAGGCATTAACCTTGGAACACAAGGCGAGGAGACCAAAATAGTTAAATGTCTTCCAGGATCCTCAGCTATCAAGAGTTCCAGGCAAATACTAATTAAGGAAGAAACTAAGGATTTTAACACTGATGTTGTTATCCATCTGGGATCAAATGACCTGGCCAACAACTCCACACTTGCAGCACAGAAAGCTTTTCGGGAGCTTGGTAAACTTATCTTCCTGCACAGAGCCCGATTTCCCTTAGGCAAGTGGCCAAAAGCCTCAGGCAAATCCAAGATAAAATGGGCCGGGGTACTGCGCAGGGCTCTCCCAATCAACCCAGACATGTAAGAGATTATACGCCTCCAGAAGGGCTGGATGATGGGGCAGGTCCAGAAGGCATGTCCCAAAGTGTGTCACCCTGACCCACATTTATGACACAGTGGTGTAGGGAGACCCCCACTATAATACAACTGTGTACGAGTGTAATAGGTTCGTAAGGTCACCCTATAGTGTGTTTCCCTCAACCAAGCACAAGGGGTAACCCCAGGTGTCGCCCTCAAGGTATTGGCTACATCCCAATATCCCAGATTAATTTGCAATTCCCCCTCCCATTTACCACGGATGTTCTGGTAATCCTTGGCTGGTTGTAACTCTTGCAAACTAGTATGAATGCTAGACACCGAGAGGGACACCCCCCCCCCCCTCCCGAGCAAACAGTTCCCGCAGCCTGGCCCCCATATGTAAGTGCAATTGTGCTCTGTTGAGGGATCCCACATAGTGCTCCACTTGATGACACGCGAACTGCACGCCTCAGATCTCCTCCACCTTAGCTAGCAAATCTACACGGGTCAACAGCTCCCCATCATCCCCCAAAATATGTTCTAAACAAGAAACTCCTTTCGCTCCCCAGGACAGGTACTCTCTGGATTCCCGTCCCAGAGTGGTGTAGGGTTATCCCGCAAGGGCAAGAGATCAGTAACCGTCGGATCCCAATCCAGGGCTTGTACAAGCCAACGCCAAACCGCTTGCAATGCGCTAAATATTATACTTGATCGGATAGAAGGGGGCAGTGCCCTCCGAGGACTATGTAGTAACGCAAACACGTCATAAGGAGCAAAAAACTCATGTTCCATCAAAAGAGAGCCGGTATATTCACCCAATCTCCCAAATGGCAAAGCAAACATGCATAATTATAGACCCTCATTTCCGGTAATCCCAACCCCCCCCCCCCCCCCTTTGCCAATTCCCCAGCAACTGAGACACCTGCAATTTCGGCTTCTTGGCCGCCCAACAGAAGCGAGAAATTCCTTTATAAAGAATGCGTAAATCTTTCTTCAGCAAGCGGAGCAGCAGGGTCTGCAATACATACAGCTATGTGGGAAAGATGAACATCCTAACCATGCAAATGTGCCCCATCACAGAAAGGGGCAATGCACTCCAGGTATCCAGCAGAAGCTCCGTCTGTTGCTGAAGCTTATCTACATTAAGACGATACAAACGGTGAACCGGCATAGTCATCAAAGTCTCCAAGTACACAAATTGCCCTGGCCCCCACGTCAGTGGGAACCCATTCCCCCATTGGGCCTGAACCGCCGCAGAGGACGCTAACGCCTTCGATTTATCCAAATTTAAGCAGAACCCAGCAAAGTCACCATATTCTTTTATCAAGTCCAACATGGCCGTCAAGGAGGGCAAAGGATCCATTAAGTGAACTAAGATATCCGCAAAGGCTGATAATTTAAAAGATGTTGTGCCAATGTCAATCCCCCATATAGATGACATCGCATATATATCCCGGATGAGGGGGGTCCAATGTGAGCACAAACAACAACGGTGATAAGGGGCAACCCTGTCTCGTCCCCCTAGAAATTGGGAACCAGTCTGTTTCAAAATCTTTCAACACTATTCTAGCCTGTGGAAGAGCATACAATGCTTGCATCGCCGACACAAAAAAAACATAGGCCGCCAAATTATCATAGAGAAAATACCACCACACCCTATCAAACGTCTTCTCAGCATCAAAGCTAACCAGCACAGATGGGAGATTGCACTCCACCCGCTGTTCTAAAGACAGCAACAATTTTTGTACATTTTTAGCTATGGTTTGTCCTTTCACAAATCCCACCTGAGCTTCGTGGATAAGAGAGGGAAGCACAGCAGCCATTCGTTTTACCATGATTTTTGCTAACAGTTTAACTTATGTATTCAATAATGAAATAGGACGATAAGATCCAGATGATTCAGGGTCTGTATGTAGTTTCGGCAACATCAATATGCATGCCGTATTCATACCCTCCGGTAAAGCCTCTGCTCCCACCGTAATATTAAACTAAACTAAACCTTAGGTATGTATACCGCACCATCTCCACAAGCGTAGAGCTCGGCACGGTTTACAGGGTTAGGTTGGAAAGGAGCTAGGAAGATAAAGAGGGACAGGGTACCAAAGAGCGGGAGGTGTTAGATTTTGAAAAGAGCCAAGTTTTCAGGTGTTTGTGGAAGAATTGGAGGGAGCTTGAAATTCTGAGTGGGTATGTGAGGTTGTTCCAGAGTTCTGTGGTTCTAAAGGGGAGGGATGTTCCTAGTTTTCCTACGCGGGATATACCTTTTGCAGAGGGGAATGATAGTTTCAGTTAAACATCCGAGCGAGCGGCTGGACAATCTCCTCACCCAAAAGCCTATAAAATTCGATACGCATGCCATCCTCGCCTGGTGCCTTCAGCAGAGGACTGTCCCCTATCGCCCAATACACTTCCTCCGGCGTTATGGGTGCATTCAAACGCTCCCTGTCAGTCTCAGCGATACGGGGCAATGCTATCCCCACCAAATAGGGACCGGCTGTTACTTCCTCCTCCGACGGTGGGGCATAGAGGTTCTTAAAATAGCGAAAAAATACATCTTTGATCTCCGGGTTGGTTGTAACTCTCTCCCCCTGCTCATTCCTCAGGGCCTGAACCCTTCGAGGGGCCCATCCTAGTGGAAACCAAACAGGCCAGTAGTTTCCCCCCCTTATTCCCATATCTATAAAGCTGATACTTATAGTATGCGAGGGATTTGCGCGCTCGCTGATGTAGTAGGGAATTGAGGGCCACTTGATATTCCATCAACTCCTGTTTGTGCATTGGGTCTCCACTCTGGCCATACCTCCTTCGGGCCTTAGCAACGTCCTTCTCTAAAAGCAGAATTTCCCTATCTCGAGCTTTTTTAACGCGACTACTATAACTTAGGGTATCACCCCACAACACCGCCTTTGCCGCCTCTCAGAATAAAATGGGGTCCCCTTCTGCATGAGCATTATGCCGTTTGTAATCCCTCCATGTATCCAGCAACCGTTCCTTATAGTTCGGATCCCTATACAATGCAAGTGAAAATACCCAGCGCCACTTCCCCGGCAGCCCCCTGCCTTCTTGCCACGTCACCTGAACCCAGGCATGATCAGAGATTGTATATGGACCTATTTCCACCCTCTCCAGCCTCCGAAACACCTGTTCCGTCACCCAAATATAGTCTATGCGGGACTGCGTTCCGTGCGCCCGAGACATATGGGTGTAATCCCTTTCAGTAAGGGAAACTCGGATATGTGAAATACAATAATATTATAATATGGTACACTTTCACAAGAAATATGTAAATGTCATAAAACAGTGTAGGCAGTGCTGCTTTAGTTTCAGGAGATGTATATTTCAAAAAACGGAGGAAAAAGCCTCAGGCAAATGCCCTCCCACCACCACAATGGTGGAAAAAGGTGGTTGGGTGGTAATCTTCATTGGCAGAAAACCTCCATTGTACTCCCTATTAAATAAACTGTAAGCAGGGCTGTCTATGCAATCGATAGATGAAAAAATTCAACTTATCTATGATCGGTACACCGACGATGGCCAGCGTTTCACCAACTTGCTGCCTCAGGGTGTAAAAATCCGATCAACTTTAAACCGGGACACAAAAGACGTCTCCTCTTTTTGATCAGAGGAGACGTCTTTTGTGTCCCGGTTTAAAGTTGATCGGATTTTTACACCCTGAGGCAGCAAGTTGGTGAAACGCTGGCCATCGTCGGTGTACCGATCATAGATAAGTTGAAATTTTTCATCTATCGATTGCATAGACAGCCCTGCTTACAGTTTATTTAATAGGGAGTACAATGGAGGTTTTCTGCCAATGAAGATTACCACCCAACCACCTTTTTCCACCATTGTGGTGGTGGGAGGGCATTTGCCTGAGGCTTTTTCCTCCGTTTTTTGAAATATACATCTCCTGAAACTAAAGCAGCACTGCCTACACTGTTTTATGACATTTACATATTTCTTGTGAAAGTGTACCATATTATAATATTATTGTAATCCCTTTCAGTGCCATGCAGTACCCTCCAGGGGTCGATTAACTCCAGGTTATCACTAAATTTTTGGAGCTCCCTCTCCCCTGCCCGACGGAGAGCACCTCCCGGTCCCGTGCAATTTAAACTAGAATTCCGAACAGCGTTAAAGTCTCCCCCTACAATTAGGGAGACCTGGGCATAGGGAAGCAACAAGCGAGTCAAGTTAGCATAGAATGCCGGGTCACTCTCATTAGGAGCATAGACACAGCAGAAACCCACATCCTGCTGTGCGAGCACCCCTCAACAGAACACATATCTGCCTCCCCATCCTTGGCCAAAATTTGTAAGTGGTCTAGGAGGCCTTTACGGAACAGAATAGCCACCCCCCTCTGTTTCCTTTGTGCCGAGGCCACAACACACTCCCCCACCCACCATTGCTTCAATTTCATATGTTCAAGGTCAGTCAAATGGGTCTCCTGGAGGAAGGCCACATCCATTTTATGGCGCTGTAAATGTAAAATTTTTGAGCACTTAATAGGGGAATTTATCCACCCCACATTCCAAGTCACCAAATTAACCAGGATCCACTGCTACTAACTACTCCACAAACACCACCGTCATTACCATTGGGACTGACTGCCCCTCCCCCACCACAAACATCCCCCTCCCCCCTGTTCCCAACCCAAAACTACATCTCGAGACCATCCAAATAGATCTCAAGATCCCTGAGGAAGAAGCAACACCACCACCCCCAGCCACCCCAATACCCACCCCCTGCACCCAAATGAACACCAAATAGTCGCTTTACACTGCTCCCAGATCCCCCCACCAATAAAGCCGACAACTTGCACACAAACACCGCAGAGTCCCCTTAACAGACCTCCCCGACAAAACGGAATCAAACTTCCCAAACCCCCATACAAACCGCACACCAACAACTGCCCACAACAGCACACCCTGTCTCCTTCCCAAAGCCCCATCACTCACAGACTCCCCAAGCGATCCTTCAACCCTGCTAATTACACACTCACCCAACACACACCCCCTGCCCACCTCCCAAACCAATGCCCCACAACCGTTATACTGCGGAAGGCATCTCAGCCAACAGTAATGTCTAGCAATGTCAGCAGCCCTCTCATGGAGGTTGTCCCTGAGGCTCACGGTTTCCCACTCTCCAGGCCGTCGCTCCTCTGGTCTGACATCACCATCCGGAAGGTCCTGCCTGCTCCTCCTCTCGCACCTTGGGAGGTCCCCCCTCGGGAAGGTTAGGAGCACCTAGTTCTTGCAGCATCGACCACTGTCGCGGTCCCTACTGTCAGCGCCAAGGCAAATGGGTACAACCACTGATATCGGAGGCCCTCTCTGCGGATATAGGTGGTGAGTGACCTCTTGCATATCCCTCCGCTTATGCAAAGTTACTGCAGCCACATTCTGATAAATGTCCACCCGCAAATTATTCCAATTGTAATCCTTCTGTTTCTGCGCTGCATGGAATATGTCCTCTTTCACCCGAAAGCTGTCTAAGCACAAAACAATATCCCGGAACAAGTTGGATCGTGGGCATCCCAAAGCCCGATGCGCTCATTCTATTTCAATTTCCGGCATTCGCCCTTCACCTGCCAGAACACTTGTGAGGATGTCTGTACAGATGTCCAAGGCCGTCTGGTGGGCATCTTGATATGCATTTTCATCAGGCACCCCCCAGATCCGGAGATTGCACTGCTGGAATCGGTTCTCCAGATCTTCCAACTTATCCCATATCGCCAACTCCTCTGTGCGGACCCCCACCACCACCTGCTGCACTGCTATAATGTCCTCAGTCATGGTGTTAACATGGGCTTCCACCACATCCTGCCTCTTCATCTGCTCCCCCAGGTCTCGTTTTAAATCTGCAACAGCTGTGGTAACATCGTGGGGTAGGGACTGCAGTTCTCTACGAATGTCCAGGAGCAAGTCCCTCAGGGAGTCTGGCGCCTCCACGTAGCCTCCCTGTACATGTCCGCCTGGTCGATCCTGATGTTCCTTGCCACCCCCCACAGCGGCCGCTGAAACCACCATCCTGGTCACCTGCGGCGGACTAGCTCCCGCCGCTTTCAGGGCACTCTGCTTCTTTTTCGCAAATCCATAGCTGTCCAACTTCTTCCTTGTGGACATCCTACACGTCCGGCTGCTGACTGCGGTAGTACAGGATTGCAGGTGGTGGCCGGCAGGGTGGGCAAGGCAGCAATCCCCTCCGCTATGGCAATCACCCAAGGCTCTCGTCACACGGGGCTCTCACCGGGAACAAGGGCGGTTGTGCCCACCTGAAGGCAAGAAGGCTAGACTCCCGGTGCCCCAAGCACGCAACCAGCCTCCCCTGTCTGTGCTAAACTCTTGCCCCTTCCAAGGGCTGGGCCTGTCACCTCCAGAGTGCTGCAGGCAGGCCACCAACACAGCGTTCCACTGGGGCCCCCAATCCACGCCGAACGCGCTTTGTTCTGGCTCCGCAGGCACCCAAAGGTTCAGCGCCCTCACCACTGCTCCCCCTGGTACAGGCAGGCTGTGCGGGCCGCTCAAGACCCCTGCGCCTTCTTCCGATCCACTACCGGCCCGGAAGTAGCGAGGTTGGGCGCCGCTTCAGCCGCACATGCAGGGAGCAGGCTGGCAGTCCTCTGCACTGCCGTTGCCCAGGGATCTCCCAGACGTGCTCCGACGGGGGGAATTCGGGATCCCGATTAGTTCTACTGCTCAGGGGACAGCTGCTGGGGTGCAAAGCCTCCACATGCTGGAGGTAGATTGGGGCAGCTATCGGGGAAGAAGGAGCCTCTAGTTCAGGCGTCCATCTTCACAGGTGACGCCACTTCCTCCGACACAGAGGACTTTAATAGATGGCTCAAAGCCTGGTGTTATCAAGAAAGCTTCAGGTGCATAGGAGGATGGGGAAATACGTGGAAGGACAAGGAGCTATATTGCACTGATGGGCTACATATTACTACAGCAGGAAAAAGAAACCTTGCGGAGAAATTTAGACAATATGTTTCTAAGCATTTAAACTAGAAGGTGGGGGTGGTGTATGTGTGAAGGATAATTATAGAGACCACCCCCGGCAAAAGAAAAGATGTGATGGTAGTAAAGATTGCAATGTAAACAATATCAGTAACTCATTTCATAGCATTGCAACGGAAAATGAAACGAAACAAAAATCTATACAAAAAAAGAGATTACCACTGAAAAAGTTCATGATCTGCAAGCCCTGATTTTAGAGGCAGATCTAGTTATTGTCGCTATCACAGAGACATGGTTCAGTGAATCATATGGATGGGATGCAAACAAACCAGGATTTAATCTTTTTAGGAAGGACAGAGATGGTCAAAAAGGTGGAGGAGTAGCTCTCTATGTAAAGATCAATATCCAAGTGACTGAAATGCAAGGGACCTTGGGAGAGGAAGAAGCGATATGGATCGTTCTGAAAAGAGAAGATGGAACTTCTATCTACATGGGTGTAGTCTACAGACCTCCGAATCAATAGCAGCAAATTGATAAGGATCTGATTGTGGATATCCAAAAGTTTGGAAGGAAAGAGGAGGTGCTGCTGTTGGGAGATTTCAACCTGCCGGATGTGGACTGGAATGTTCCGTCTGCGGAATCGGAAAGAAGTAGGGAGATTTTGGATGCCTTTCAAGAGGCTCTGCTCAGACAAATATTGAGGGAACCCACGAGGGAAAAAGCGATATTGGATATGGTCCTCACAAATGGAGAGATTATCTCTTTTTTTTTTTTTTTTTTTGAAATAATGTTTATTAACAGATGCAACACAGAAAGTACAGAAATCCAACGGTACAAGGACACAAAGTCCAAAAAGAGGAAATATAACTCAAACTGTAAAACGAGCAGGCAATCACAGAAAAGAAAATCGGGCCGGACAAGCTCTGCACCCTCCAGTCGCCATCTGCGAAAGTTTATATGAAGAGAGAAAACAAAAACAACCCCCCCAATCATACCACAAATGCACTAACACCAGACATACCATACGATCCGCAACAACCACTCCACAGACACCCCCTCCCACTCACACCAGCACACACCTTTCAAAGCGAACAACACCAAAGCCCCTAAACAAGAAGAAAGAGAGGAAAGAGAGAAGAACAAGGAAGGAAAGAGAAAAAAAAAAAAAAGGAAAAGAGAGGAGAGACAGAAGGAACTGTGGCCTCAAGAATGGGTATCCAGCTGTGCCACCGATTCCCCAGGACAGAGCATCAAGGCCGCCTTCCAGAACCCCACATAGCAGCGAAGATCAATCCCCCCCCCCTTGGGAGAACGATGAATTTCAAAGTGGGCTACCTGAGCAAGCCGGTGTAGCCAATGAGTAAAGGAAGCCGCCTGATCAGACACCCAATATTGCAAGAGGAGTTTTTTCACCAATAGGATGGCTAGGTAAAGGAATTTCCGCTGAGGAAACGAAAAACCAGCCTCCTCCAACCCTCTCTGATCTCCCAATAAGAGCATGCCATAGTCACGTGGAATAGGACGGTGCACAATTTGCTCCAAAAAAGGAAGAACCTTCAACCACAAATCAGTGGATGGGCATTCCAAAAAATGATGAACCAAGGTCCCAGCCGAGCGGCTACACCTGGTACATACAGCCCCCTCCCAGAGGCCCATAAGAGCCCCGCGATGCCTAGAAATATACGCCCTGTGCAATATCTTAAACTGCATTTCCTGGAGATCGGAGGAGCCCCCCAACAGTCTAAGATGGCCAAACAGTGCAAGAAACTCACTCCGATCCCCCAGATATCCCAGCTCCCTCCTCCACACAGAGGCCACTCCATCAAGGGCCTCCTCAGACAGATTCGCCCGCAGCATATGTCCCCAAGTAGAGAGTTTGTTCTGGGCCGCGGGAATCAAGAAGAAAAGTGCATCCAGAGGACCACAGAGCCAAGCATCCCCCCATTTCCGAGCCAGCGTAGTACAGTAGTGGCGGATCTGAAGATACACCCAGAAATGATTCCCGGGCATATCCCATCGCCGCTGAATCTGGGCAAAGGAAGGAAATGCAACCCCACTACCCCCATCCCAAACATCCCCCGCTGCTCCCACACCCGGAGTCGAGAAGGTCCCATCCCCGGAACAAAAGCAAGGTTACCACACAAAGGCAAGAGTGCCGATGCAGCAGGCGTTTTCTGTTGATGGCGCCTCCACCACCGCCACGCCATCCTAAATGGTCGGAGAAAGTTCATGGTCGAGGAACCCCCGGGAACCGCGGAAGGTGACATATGGAGAAGGGCCAGGAAAGAATGCGGTGCACACCAGGAGGAGAGCCATTCCCCAGAGGCATATTTGTAATGTCCAGTCCAACCCTCATGAATGAAGCGAAGCAAAGCCGCTACGTTATAATGTCTTACATCCGGAAGATTCAAGCCCCCCTGTGATCGGTCCAGCATCAATTTAGTATAGCTAATGCGAGCCCTTTTGCGTCTCCAAATGAAAGAAGAAATGGTGGACCGAAAAGCCCGTACATCCCGAGCGGCAAGCCACACAGGGATAGTCTGTATGGGATACAAGATCTTTGGCAGGAGAACCATTTTGGTGAGAGCCACTCTACCCCACAAGCCCAACGGTAACTCACTCCAGCGGTCACATTGAGCCGCGATTTGCTCGAGAGGGCGACGAATATTTTGCTGATACAGGAGGGATAAGTCGGGGGTCAGATACAAACCTAGGTAACGCAACGGCCCATCTACGGGCGGTATAGAAAGAGCGGAGTGCCAGGGCTCCTTGTGAGTAGAGTCCAAAGGCAACAGCTCAGACTTGGTACAATTAACCCTCAGCCCAGAAAAGTTTCCAAAAGTTCGAACCACCCCGAGTGCTCTCTCCAGATCATCTATAGGATTATCTAGGTAGAGGAGGATGTCATCCGCGAAAAGGTTAATCCTACTCTTCCTATCTCCTATCCGAATTCCCCGAATGGAAGGATCTGTGCGCAGCTTAACCGCCAAGGGTTCAAGGGCTAGCACGAAGAGAAGGGGGGAAAGGGGACATCCCTGCCGGGTACCCCTGCCCAAAGGAAAGGGAGCAGTAAGACCCCCGTTCACCAGCAAGCGCGCCTGCGGGCGAAGGTACAAACTACGAATCCATTCAGGGAACCGGCCAACCAGGCCATATTGCTGCAGAACCCAGAATAAAAAATGCCAGGAAATGCTGTCAAAGTCCTTTTCCATGTCTAACCCCAGGATAGCCGATTTACTCCCCGTCCCTCGTCTCGAATGCAAGGCCATTAACGCCCGAAACAGATTCATGGAAGCATACCGGCCCGGAACGAAGCCCACCTGGTCTTCATGAATCAATAATGGGAGGACAGCATTCAGGCGGCGTGCCAGTATCGCCGCCAGTAGCTTTACGTCTTGATTAAGCAGCGAGATCGGGCGGTATGACCCCACTTGGGCAAGATCCTTCCCTGGTTTAGGGAGCAAGACCACATGGGCCATATTTCGCGGTCCCAGGCCCTTTCCTGAATGCAACTCATTAAAAGCATCCCCTAAAGCTGAAGGAACCAAATCTGCCATGATCTTATAGTATTCGGGCCCAAACCCATCTGGGCCTGGCGCTTTCGTGAGTTTCAACGCTTTGATACCCAGCTGGATTTCCGCCGCCGTGACCGGAGCATTCAGAAGGTCAAGCTGGGCATCTGTCACTTGAGGCAAAACCAGATCCCGGAAAAACTCCGTGCGATCAGGTTCGGAGGATTCGCGATGGGAATATAGAGTCTCATAGAATTGCACAAACTGGGACTGAATGTCGTCCGCCCCGGTATAAAGGCGACCCCCACCATCTTTAATAGACAGGATGACCTGTTGTTTGCGAGGAGGACGCACTAAATTGGCCAGAAGCCGCCCGGCCTTCCCCCCCCATCTATGCAAGCGATAGCGTTGGAAATAGATATCCCTATTGGCCCGCTGCGTCAAAAGGACCTCCAACTGTGATCGGACCTCCCCCAGCCGACTTTTGTCCTCCACAGAAAGCGAAGCGACATGACGCCGTCTCAGAGCCTGCAGTTCTCCAGAAAGCCTTAAAAGATCAGCCTCCTGGCGCCGCCGTGCCCTAGATACATAAGCAATAATATATCCCCGGAGTACAACCTTAGATGCTTCCCAAAATATCACCGGATCAACATCCTGGGAAGCGTTATGATAACAATACTCCTGCCAGTGATCCCGGAGGTACCTATGAAACTCCAGATCCTTATACAGATGGCTTGGGAACCGCCACCCCCTGCGCGGAGTATCATTCGTAAGCCTGACCGACAATATTAGCGGGGAATGATCCGATAAGGGAACCTCCTCAATAGAAACATGCTCTACCTGCGGGAGCAGCGAGGGCGACGCCAGAAAGTAATCCAGACGAGCATAAACATCATGAGGGTGTGAGTAGAAAGTGTAGGTATGCTCAGTAGGATGCAAAGTCCGCCACAGATCCAACAAATGCAACTGGTCCATCAAAAAATTAACCCCCTTGGCTCCATGGTCCCCCGGACACACCCTCGCTGGTCTACAGTCCATGGAGGGATCAGCCGTGATATTAAAATCCCCTCCCACAAGGAGTTGATAGTCAGAATACTGAGCTATCTGGGCCAAAAGCCCAGAAAAAAATCGGTGACTATACACATTAGGGGCGTAGAGATTACAAAACATCCATTTCTGACCCCACAATTCCCCCAAAACTATCACATATCGCCCCTCCTTATCCTGCAGGGTTTTATGGATATGTATGGGCAATTGTTTGTGAAACAAAATCGCAACCCCCCACTGTCTAGAGTTAAAGGACGAGGAGCATACCTCCCCCACCCATTCCCGGCGCAACTTGGCATGCTCAACCCCCGATAGGTGGGTCTCCTGCAGGTAAGCAATATCTAAGTGATTTTTCTTGAACCAATTCAACAACTTTTTTCTCTTTACAGGAGAATGGATACCATCCACATTATATGTGGAAATGCGGAGGTTAACCATTATCAAAGATAAACCTAAAGAACAAGGCAGGAAATACTAAAATCAATATCAAGAGGAGAGGGCCCTCCCAGCTAAGACCCTTCCCTCGCTGCCAGCAGGGCCCCGGCAAGAAAACAACCGCCCCCACGTGCCTCCGGCCCCGTCCGGAAGCCGCGGGCCCCAAGATGAGATAGAAAGGTGCCAGTCCTACACACACACCCCTAACCCGCCCCGAACCACACTGCCATTCAACCTTCCAAACACCCCACAAACCACTACCAAACACCCCAACAAACACACACCCCCTCCCCCCTCCCCAATCCCAGAGAATATGCCCCCAGGACTCTCCCCAAATCCCCCACAAACCCAACAAAACCAGTACAAGAAAACAAAATCCCATAAGGGAAGTCAGAGAATAAGGGGTCACTGAGCTGGGCAGCCCACGATCCAATACTGGCTAGATGAGACAGAGTCTAGAACAGAACACCATGGTATCACAGAGCAAGAACAAAGATACCAGCTCCAGACAGAAACAGTCTCAGGACGGAGGCAAGGAATCCAGGCCCCCAGCAGGGTGGCTACGCACACCAGCCTCACCCGCCACGGTGAAGGCAGGGGCCAGCCGCGGCCTCCCCTGCGGAGTCACCAAGAGTCCTCTCGCAACCTCCCGAAAGGTCCAGGTTATAGATACAAAGGACAGAACAGAACCAAACGTCTGCAAATCAGAAGATCATTCAGTCCCAGGAGAGGACCACCAAGAACAACAGGGGAATCTCTCCTACTCCGAGCGGGCCACCCCTTCAGATCTCAGCTGCCCGGGACTCCTCCGCCCTCTCCAGAAAGACCAGCGGCGTTGATGGTATCCAAGAAGCGCTGCGCCTCCCCCTTGGTCAGCAGAGTATGCACCTTGCCTTCTCTCCAGATCCGCAAGCTTGCAGGGTAGACCAGAGCAAAGCGTACCCCCTTGCGATGCAAGGTGGTACAAATGGGCGCCATTTCCCTCCACCGAGAGGAAACACCTGCAGAATAGTCATTAAAGAGGAGCAACCGCTGTCCCTCATACTGCAGACCACCAGCCAGACGATAAGCCTTCAAGATTTGTTCCTTCTCCTTCCAGTTTACATACCGGGCAATAGCCGCTCTAGGCTTTGGATGAGCTCCTGTAGTGGGTCCCAGCCTGTGTGCTCTTTCACACACAAAGGACATGGCCGAGGTCTCCAGGCCAAGATGTTCTGGCAGCCATGTATGAAAGAACTGGTAAAGCTCATCAGCGCTCTGCAACTCCGGGAGTCCCACAACCCTCAGGTTATTTCGTCTCTGGCGGTTCTCCGTGTCCTCAAGTTTTTCTGTGAGGGCTGCCACCTGGGACTGCAGGCTATCCACCCGCTGCTGTGCCTGAAGGGCCTCATCCTCACGAGCAGAAACACGGTGTTCCACCTCTGTGAGCCGCTGAGCCTGGGCCTCAAATTTTTCGTGGATATCATCCACCGCCGATTGTAGTTTATTTAGGCGGTCCTCAAGGGCAGTAGTCACCAGGCGAGAGATCTCGTGAGCCCAGTCACCCAGCTCCGGTGGCGGCGAGGCGGAAGCCGACGCCATTTTAGGATCCAGCGTGCTGATTCTGCTCTTCGGTGTTTTGGCTACTTTAAGGGGCATACCGGGGCTTCTCCCGCACGGAAATCACACCGCCGATCCACCCGGCTCTGACGCTCTGTGCCTGCGGTTCCAGAGATACCCCTCGCGACTGCCAGGTATCGATTTTTAGCAGATTTATAGTGGATCGGATCGCGGAGCCCAGCAGCGCACGTCCGTTCACTTCGTGCGCATCACGTGACCCCTCGAGAGATTATCTCTAATGTTCGAGTGGGTGCTCACTTGGGAAGTAGTGATCATCAAATGGTTTAGTTTGATATAATTGCTAAAGTGGAAAACGGCCACACAATACTCAAAGTCCTAGATTTCAAACGTACGGATTTTAATGAAATGGGAGAGTAGCTGAAGAAAGAGCTGTTAGGATGGGAGGACATAAGAGAAGTGGAAAGACAGTGGTCCTATCTGAAAGGTGCGATAAAAATGGCTACGGACCTTTATGTGAAGAAAATAAATAAAAACAAGAGAAAAAGGAAGCCGATATGGTTCTCCAATCTAGTGGCAGAGAAAATAAAGGTGAAAAAGTTGGCGTTCGTGAAATATAAAAAAAAACCAAGAAGAGGAGTGCAGAAAGGAATACAGGGTGAAACTGAAAGAAGCCAAGAGAGAGATACGTCTGACGAAAGAACAAATGGCTAAAAATGTAAAAAAGGGAGACAAAAATTTTTTCAGATATATTAGTGAAAGGAGGAAGATGAAAAATGGAATTGCTAAACCTAAAGATGCTGGGAACCGATATGTGGAGAGTGATGAGGAAAAAGCAAATGTGCTAAACAAATACTTCTGTTCTGTGTTCACAGAATAAAATACTAGAAAAGGACCGAGATTGTCTGGCAAAGTTATACAAGAAAATGGAGTGTATTATGCGCCGTTCATGGGGAAGAGTGTTTATGAGCAACTTGAAAAACTGAAGGTGGACAAAGCAATGGGACCATCCCAGGATACTGAGGGAGCTGAGAGAGGTTCTGGCGGGTCCTATTAAAGACTAGTTCAACAAATCTCTGGAGATGGGAGTGGTTCCTGGGGATTGGAGGAGAGCGGATGTGGTCCCTATTCACAAAAGTGGTCACAGGGATGAAGCGGGAAACTACAGGCCGGTGAGCCTCACTTCGGTTGTTGGAAAAATAATGGAAGTGTTGCCGAAAGAAAGGATAGTGTACTTCCTTGAATCTAATGGGTTACATGATTCGAGGCAACATGGCTTTACAAAAGGTAAATCGTGCCAAATTAACCTGATTGAATTTTTTGATTGGGTGACCATAGAGCTGGATCGAGGACATATGCTAGATGTAATTTACTTAGATTTCAGCAAAGCCTTTGATACGGTTCCTCATAGGAGGCTGTTGAACAAACTTGAAGGGCTGAAGTTAGGACCCAAAGTGGTGAACTGGGTTAGAAACTGGTAGGAGTAAAACAGAGCCCCTCCCTTCTCCACCTAATCAGACACAATGGCTAAAAACTAGTGAGTCAGAAATATAGGCTCTATACCACCTAAAACACAGTATTTTAAACAGAAATGCAGGTTCTATAACAAATCAGTGGCTACCCTAAAACACAGGATTTGTAACAGGATTTTCCCTACTTTAGTCACCCTGAGCCACGGGCACCAGGATTTAATTAGAGTTAACAAAGTCTTACCCTTATTTCTATGAAGAGGAAGAGGAAATAAGATTTAACAGAGGAAAGAGAAGGGTTTATTTTTTGTGCTTTTTTGTTTTTTTAAGTAAGAAACAGGGATGAGAAGAGAAATTAAGCAGATATAATGCTGAAAACCAGTGAAAAGAGCAGAATATGAAATGTTGAGCAACTTATCTTATTGAAGTTCACAGGACAGCCTTGTTCACAGCAATGTCCTTCTCTTCATACGTGACCCCCCTTCTTTCCATACCAGCCTTCATTCAACAGGTTCATAATTACTCAATACACTCAGGTTAGAAACATAGAAACATAGAAGATGACGGCAGAAAAGGGCTACAGCCCATCAAGTTAACTGGGAGAAGTCGGAAATTTTCCCACTGAATGATTTGGTCTTCCCTTCAACTACAGCTCAGTTTCCATTTTCTTGGTCTTCCTTTGCTATCAAATACTTAGGTATTCTAATTCATAAAGATACCTCCCATATGATGGATTTGAATATATCTAGAATCAAACATATACTCACTCAGTTGATTACGAGATGGTCCCCTCTATACCTATCTTGGTGGGGTCACATATCGTCTATTAAAATGACGCTAACTCCTCAAATTACATACATATTATCCATGCTACCTCGCTTATGTTCTCCTTCGATCTATCATTGGATAAATACTAAGCTTTCTAGCGTTATTTGGGCTAATAAAAAACCAAGAATCTCTCTTAGTAAATTAAGAGCTTCTAAAGAAAATGGTGGAGTAAATCTCCCTGATTTCTATCATTACCACATAGCTTCCCTAGCTAAATACAGAGTGTACTGGACACAAGATTGCATCAAAATGAACTCCCCAGCTTGGTTTGCCACTGAACAATATATATGTTCACCAATTCCCTTGAGTTGTTTACCTACTATCTCCATCCCTAAACAACTAAAAACTTACGCTTTTGAGTGCAACGCAGCAGGCCCTTCGTTATATGAATAAGTCTGCGCATGTATCCATGTTCCATCTGCCTTCTATGTCTTTATGGAACAATCCTGCTGTTAAATTAAACAATAATCCCTTTACATGGAAAACATGGCAAAAAGCAGGAATTTGGCAAGTACATCAACTTTTTGCTTCACAAAATGTGATATCCTTTCAATCCTTAAGTTTACAATTTCCTGGTATTCAGCATTGCATCTCACAATGGAAGCTATTGATCTCTGTTATTGACTCTAAGAACCTACAGTTCCAAGTCATGGACTCTTCCACTACTATTGCCAAATGGGGTGATTTAACCATTACCCAAGGGAATGCTATTTCCTTCATATATCGCATTCTGCGAGATACACATTACCAATTCCCTAAGGAGGTGGGGCAACAATGGTTAACGGAAATCTCTGCTTCAGACTTAACAATAGATTGGAATAGATTCTGGTCAAAAACCAACCATCCCTCCTTGTCCTCTAGAATCTTGCAATCTCTATACTTCCTAATGTGGCATGCCAACTGGACCCCACTTTGAATGTATAAAGCAAAATTGAGATCTGACTCCACCTGTTGGCACTGCAATGCAGATGTGGGTAACTTAGCTCATATGCTTATCCAATGTCACAAGATCAAACCATTTTGGATTCAAATTTGGTCTACTATCAAGGACGTTGTTCACTGTTCAGCGGATATTACTTTTGATGTAATAATACTTCGTTCATAACATCCTTGTTTTACTAATCCTGCTTGTCCACCAAAACTGATAGATTTCTTACTGGCTATTGGCATATTACATTTGCTAAAAACTGGAAATCTGCACCACTATTGAACTACATGTTTTGGTGGAATTCTATATGCCTTTATGTAAAATATGAACAGGCTGTTCAGACTAATGGTAACAGCCTCCCTTCACACACAACATTAAAATCGCCTTGGGTGTATCTTGATTATGTGATGGAAAACCTCACTTTTTCTTCTTGATTTTTCTTCTTTTTCTTGATTATGTTTATTTATTATTCTTCCTTTTCTTCTCTTTTACCACTTTATTTTGGATTTTACTTTATACATGATAAGAGTTGATTATACTGATGTTATTTGCTCTAGTTTGGAGAGATTTTTCTGTACATGCAAGATATTTGTTCTTATTTTCTGATATTGATACTTTGAAAGTGTTGTAAAACTTTACTTTAAAATCTAATAAAAACATTATTTTAAAAATAAACAAAAAAAAACCTCTTTCTACTTGACCAGAGCTTTGTGGATGGTACGGCGAATGAAGCTGCTGTTTTAGTCCAAACTGTTGCTCCAAATTCTCCCAAAGGGATGATACAAAGGCAGGACCCTGCTCTGAAGCAATTACTAAAGGTATCCCCCAGGTTGGGAAGAAGAGGGACATCAATTTCTTAATAGTGGTAAGAGCTGTACAATTGGTGGTAGGGTAGGCCTCAACCCAACCAGAAAATCTACAAACTGCGCCAAGCAAGTACCTAAGCCCCCCTTTTGCCATAGGCAATTCTGTATAATCCACTTGTATGTACAGGAAAGGCCCCCAAGGTTTGGGAAGCTGGGCTTCTTCTGTTCTACATAACTGTCCTTTCTTTCCAGCTAACCAGCAGGGATGACATGCTTTTACCACAGCAGCTGCATTTTCAGAAAACTGAGGGTTGAACCATACAAGAGAGAATGTTCTTACCATGGAAGAAACATTCTGATGAGTACCTGAATGAAAATAAATAGCAAGAGGATAAAGCAAATTATCACAGCACACAATTCTCCCTTTTTCCATAAACCTAGTGGCTGTAGGAGCAGCCCCCCAACCTGCTCATATGGTGCATTAACAGGGATCTGCTTGGACATAATGTTCCTTTAATTATTCTAATGCAATCATCTCTGGGGGCAATTTAGGATACAGAGGTAACAGCTAAGTAGGGGTTGATTCACCAAGGGCTGCTGTCTTTGCAGTCTGGTCTACAAATTGGCTCCCTTGGCTAGGGTTGCAGTGCTGAAGTGTGTGAGCAGCATACTTCAGCACAGCAGCCCTAGCTGGTCGTTTGATAGCTTCCAACAACCTATGAACATAATTAGTAGTGCTGCCCAATTCAGGAAAAAACATTTCGATTCGATTCGATTTTCCTGCCCAATTGGGTGTTTTTTTTTAAACATCCTGGTGGGTTTATTTTATAGCCTCTTCACCTTCTTTGCCCTTTCCTAACCACACTGGTGCTGTGGTGTAAATAAAATTAAAAAAAAAAAAGAATTTTCCTCTCTCTGTTAAATCCTAACTCACATTCGCGGTCTAACACCAGCTCTAGCAGGATACAGGTTTCAAATCTGACATATTATAATCACAAAACAGAAAATAAAATTAGTTTTTCTACCTTTTGTTGTCTGGTCATTATTCAAATCTTGTTGGTTGCCTTCTGATAACTTGCTTGCCAGGATCTCCTTCTTTCTTCTTTCTCCATGCTAACCATCAATCTTCCATCTCTGTCCTCCCCTTCCGTTTCCCTTCCCTCTCCTAGAGGTCTGGCATCTTTCCTTTTTTTCGTCTCCATCCACAGATCCACCTTCTCTCAACTACCCTTTCATCCAGCATCGCTCTCTCCTTCCCCCACCACCCCAGGGTCCACCATCTCTCCCTTTCTGTTCCTTTCATCCCTAAATCCCATTGTCCACCATCTCCTTCCCTCTCCTCTATTTTAGACCCATTATTTCTATCCCCCAAAGTCCGACATATGTACGTCTCTTTGAACCCCCCTTTCCCTCCCTCCCTCCCTTCATGTACTTCTACACCAGGCCCCCTCCCCTGAACATCTGCACCCCCAGAAGGCCTACACTCAACCCCTGAAGGCCTGCATGTCCCCCCCTGAAGGCTTACACCCCACCCTTGAAGACCAGCCTGTCCCCCCTGAAGGCATGCACCTCCTCCCCCTGGAAGGCATGTACCACCCTCCCTGAAGGCCTACACCCCACTCTTGAAGACCAGCCTATTCTCCCTGAAGGCCTGCACCCCCCCACAAAGGACTACAACCCCCTTCCCCACAGAAGGCCTGCACATTTAATTTATCTAAATTCAGCAGCCTGCCCTGCAGAAGAAGCTGCCATGGGTTGTCCGAGTTATCTTCTCTCTGCCGTGGTCCCGCCCTCTTCTCTGACGTCAGAGAAGGGGCAGGACTGCAGCAGAGAGAAGACTACTCAGACAACCTATGGCAGCTTACAAAGATCGCTAGAGCCAGCGATCTTCTGCAGGGCAGGCTGCTGAATTTCAGTAAATTGCTGCAGGAAGCCGGACACTAGCGGGTAAGCCACTTCCCGACTGCCCCTCCCCATTCGCCCTCTAAAGCAGGAGCGGTAGGCCAGCAAGAGGCAGCGCTGCCGCTCCTGCTTTAGGGGTGAGGGGGAGGGTCAGTCAATAAATCGGGAGGCCGATTTTTGGGTGGAGTAAATTGATTCGAATCGATTCACCCGAAGTGAATTGGTGAATCGATTTGAATCGTGAATTGGGCAGCACTAATAATTAGCATGCTTAATTGGTCTGTTAGAGGAAGTCAGAAACCCCCGTTGTGTCCAAATTTGTTAATAGTCCCATACTATCCCTAAAGCATAGGCACTGTCAGAGTAAATGTTCCCAGCTTTAAATTGTCCCAGTTCACAGACTCTTATCAAGACAAATAGTTCCGCTACTTGTGCCCTCATTTGGGGCAAAGCCCCTTTTTCCAATATGCTGTTCTGAATGCATACAGCATAACCCACTCTCAAGACTGACCCATCTGTGTATAATGTCAAGTCAGCATCCTGTAAAGATGTGGGTGATAAATCAAGTTGAGGTTTATTGTCCAGCAGGATTTGCTGCGTACTGTACAGTCATGGTTTCCTGCTGTGCTTTCTATTCCTTCCTCTGTTGGGAGAAGGGTGGCTGGACTCATACCCACACATTTTTCTATGGTAATGTGCAGGCAGGCTCGGCCTGCTTGAGCAAGTTATTCTGGAAAGTAACTTGAAACGCGCCGCAAAGGTAAGGGGGGAGGGGGGAGATTCTCGAGCCACTCAAGGGGTGCTGAAGGGCAGTGAGGTGGTGAGAGGGAAGGGTGGTGGTGGAAAAGAAAGGAACAGACGCTGAAAGGAAATGGGGAACAGAGTGGGGAGAAGATGCTGAAGGAAAAAAATGGGAAAGACAGAGTGGGAAGAAGACGCTGAAGGGAAATGGGGAACACAGTGGGGAGAAGACGCTGAAGAGAAATGGGGAAGACAGAGTGGGCAGAAGATGCTGAAGGGAAACGGGGAAAAGAGTGGGCAGAAGACGCTGAAGGGAAATGGGGAACAGAGTGGGGAGAAGATACTGAAGGGAAATGTGGATGACAGAGTGGGGAGAAGACGCTAAAGGGAAATGGGGAACAGAGAGTGGGGAGAAAACGCTGGAAGGGAAGAAGACAGAAATGCCAGACTATGGGGGGAGCAGAGGGAAGAAGATGGGTGCCAGACCAATTGAGGGGGGGTGAAGAGAGAAGCACAGTAACAGAGCAAATGGAAGACGCAGAGAGAAGACAGATAGTGGATGGAAGGAATTGAATGAAAAGATGAGGAAAGCAGAAACCAGACAACAAAGGTAGAAAAAAAAATTTCTATTTCTTTATTTTTTTTGCTTTAGGATAAAGTAATATATTAGTTGTGTTGATAAAAATTTATAAACAAAGCCCTGCCAGCTGAACATCTCTTTCTCTACTTCAGCAGCCAGAACTTTGATTTATAAGGAAGGAATAAGCTAAATATTGCAGTACTGAGGCTTCTATGGATGCTGCGGGGATAGTAGTCGCGGGGACAACAATGGTGACAATGGTCACTGGGATGGGGTGGTGACAGGGACTGGTCGCGGGGACAGGGCGGTGACGGGGACAAATATTTTACCCTTGTCTTTCTCTACTCTGTGTGCACTATACGAGAGTGTTGTAACACCAAGAAATCTGTGATCTGTACAGCATTTTTCAGTAGCTGCTAGATGTGGCATACCTTTGATTACAAGATCTAATTGTTTCGAGAAATACTCCAGTGGTTTTAGTCTCATGGGAAATTTCTGTGATAACATGCAGGTTACAATAGTTCTGGTGTGGTGTATATACAAATGGAACCCTAAAGAATAGTCAGGCAATGATGAACAGGGAGCATTAGTCAGTGCATTTTTTAGTTCAGTAAAAGCAGTCAACTGTTCATTAGTTGGAGTGGGTAAATTCCCATCAGCCTCCTTAAGCATTGCATAAAGAGGTTCAGCCATCTGCATAAAGTTAGGAATCCATTGTCTGCAGAAGACAGGCCTAAAAACCTTCGCATGGCAGATATGGAGCTTAGTAAGAGCACCTGGAGGATGGCAGTTATTCTCTCTGAGGTTATTGCATTCCTCCTTTAGATAAACACACACCTTAAAAGGTAACAGTTTCCTTACAGTACTATAGTTTACGCTTATTTACTTTAAGACCCACATGATGTAAATATAACCACCATAGGCGTTGGAATGGGGAGGGGGGCCACAGGGGTCATGGCCTCAACCAAAATTGCCATTTAATCCCTGGTGGTCCAGAGGTGCAGTGGGTAGGAGCAAGCTTTCCGACTCCTGCTCCGCTACTCATCCAGTCGATCGCAGCAAATTACTTCTGCCACTGAGTGGCAATGAGCGGTAGCGTGCTTTGGTGCTTCTGCTCGGCGCTCAGCAGCTTCTTTGACTGGCTCTCGAGAATTCTCATGATTCGCGAGAATTCGCAGGAACCAGTCAAAGAAGCCACTGAGCGCCGAGCAGGAGTGCCAAAGCGCACTCCCGCTTATTGCTGCTCAGCAGCAAAAGAAACCAGCCACGACCAGGCCAGAGGAGGTAGGATGATGGGGCAGGGTGCGAGCGAGGAAGGAAGGGAAAGGGTCTGGGTGCAATATGACGAACGGGGAGAAGGGAACAGAATGACAGGGGAAGTGGCTGGCTGGGTGCAGAGTCTGGGTGGGTGGCTGGCTGGCTGGGGGTGCAGAGTCTGATGGGTGGCTAGGGGTGCAGTCTGATAGGGGGGGTGGCTGGGGGTTGCAGAGTCTGACGGGGTTGGCTGGGGGTGCAGATTCTGATGGGGATGGCTGGTGGGTACAGAGTCTGATGGGGGTGGCTGACTAGGTGCAGAGTCTGACATGGGTGCAGAGTCGGACGGGGGGGTGGCTGGGGGTGCAGAATCTGACAGGGGAGGGGGTGGCTGGGTGTAGAGGATATGGAGTTGGGAAGGCTGGGAAGACAAATGCTCAGGGGGTTGGGAAAGACAGATACTGCATGTACTGGGAAAGGGTTGGGAAAGACAAATGCATAGGCTGGGGGGGTTAAGAAAGGAGGAAAAAAGAGATGCTTCACAGGTGGAGTAGTGGAAAGGGAAAGGAAGAAATGCTGCCGGTGGGGGCGGGAAAAGGAATGGAGAATTGTTGGACAAAGATGTGTGGCGTGAGAGGGAAAGAGAGATGTATATGGGGAAAGGAAGAAAGAGGGAGAATTGTTGGACATGATAGTGTTAGAGAGGAGGGAGGGAGAAATGTTACACTGGGAGGGAGGAGAGATGACCCAAAGAAGGAGGAGATGTTAGACCACTGGAATGGGAAGGAGAGAGAGAGAGATGCCAGACCACAGAATTGAAGGGAAGGAGGGGAGAGAGAGATGTCAGACGGCAGAAAGGACCTCAGGAAGAGGAAGGGAAGGAGAGAGAGATGCCAGACCATGGGAGAGGAGAGAGATTCCAGGCTATGGGAAGGAGAGGAGAAAGATGCCAGATCATATGAGGGGTAAGGGGGAAGACAGAGATGTCTGTCTGACCATGGGAGAGGGATGAGATGGTGCATAGGGAATGGAAGGGAAGACAGAGGGATGGAGGGAGACAGAGGGAGGAGATGGTACTCATGGATAGGTGGGAAGGGAAGGCATGGAAAAAGTAGATTTTGAGAAGAAAGCAGAATGTTAAAAGTTAATGCTAAAGATGGATGTATAATAAATGAGAAACTGACTATAATTTTAAATACCAATGGTAAGAGAGCTAATGCCATCCAAAAGTTGCTCAGAAAAAGTGAAACTCTGAAGGGAGGTGGATACCTTCCCTTGGTAAAAGAGTTTACCATCCAATCATTGCATTTGTTTTAAAAGGCATCACTCTTTAACCAGGTAAAAACTTCAATTGTATGACAAAATGCTTAATCGACAAAAATTGTTCAAAACTCTTATGTATGAGAAAATCTCTTGTTTGCACTTATCTGTGCAGACTTGCAAAACTGTGAATATAAGGGCTCTGGGGTCTCAACGTGGCCCCGTTTCGATAAACTGCTTCAGGAGACCCAATACAATGCTGCACACTGGTGTAAATGTATCTTCCCAAGAGATGATCGTTTGTCAAAATTTGAAGAATCCAAACGTTTGGATTCTTCAAATTTTGACAAACGATCATCTCTTGGGAAGATACATTTACACCAGTGTGCAGCATTGTATTGGGTCTCCTGAAGCAGTTTATCGAAACGGGGCCACGTTGAGACCCCAGAGCCCTTATATTCACAGTTTTGCAAGTCTGCACAGATAAGTGCAAACAAGAGATTTTCTCATACATAAGAGTTTTGAACAATTTTTGTCGATTAAGCATTTTGTCATACAATTGAAGTTTTTACCTGGTTAAAGAGTGATGCCTTTTAAAACAAATGCAATGATTGGATGGTAAACTCTTTTACCAAGGGAAGGTATCCACCTCCCTTCAGAGTTTCACTTTTTCTGAGCAACTTTTGGATGGCATTAGCTCTCTTACCATTGGTATTTAAAATTATAGTCAGTTTCTCATTTATTATACATTTACTTCTCTGACTAGCATACATATATGTCCCTGTAAGCTCTCTTGACAAAGATGGATGTATGGCAGAAAGTGAAGGAGAGTAAAATAACAAATGGATAAGGAGAGTAAAATAACAAATGGATAAGGTGAGCTCGGATACACAGTTAAGAGCACAGACAGAAGGAAGTACAGCTAGAGACTGGGAAAAGAAGGTTTGAAAATTGCCATATAAAAAAGGAATGGGGAAATGATTTTATTTTCAATTTAGTGCTTGAATTGTGTCAGTTTTGAGAAATTATATCTGCTTTCTATATTTTGCACTGTTCAGGAAGAAATGCATTTGTTTATTTCTCTGGGGGTTGTACTGCATGCAGAGTCTTGCCTCTTAGGGTTTTGTTTTTATATATTAGTACTTTAGTTTCTGGTCCTGTATTTGCATAGGGGTTATTTGTATTCTGCATGTGTGACCAAGGCCAGGTGTTCTGGTAGAAATGAATGTTGAGAAACATACAGTGTGCTTTGCATAGTTTAATTTTGTGGTTAACCATTATGTATTGTTAATAAGATTATGTGTGTATATATGAAAGATGAATGGAAAAAATGGTATTACAATTAGTATTATTATGGGGGTGGGGTCTGGGGCGGAGCTTGCGGGTCCCCCCAAACAAAAAAGCATTCCACTGCATATGATAACAACAATTTTTTTGTCCATTCCCTACAAGCATCATATCAGTAACAATGTAGCATATGTATTCTTATATTTCTTAAACATCCATGTTAACTGATGTGATTAAACAAAATACAGTGGTACCTTGGTTTATGAGCATAATTAGTTCCAGAAACATGCTCGTAATGCAAAGTACTCGTATATCAAATCAAAGTTCCCCATAGAAAAAA
This sequence comes from Geotrypetes seraphini, assembly GCF_902459505.1. NCBI lineage: Eukaryota > Metazoa > Chordata > Amphibia > Gymnophiona > Dermophiidae > Geotrypetes > Geotrypetes seraphini. The sequence goes on along the minus strand of NC_047091.1, from coordinate 36,536,050 downwards.
ATGGCAACACAGACGATTCATTCCACAACTGAAAAGGTGCTAAGAAACTGGGAGGAAGTGGCGAAGGGTGGCCCAGGGGTGGGTACCTGTTGAGTGCTGGTGCTGCAGTTTGTAGGTGGCCAGCCTCGTGCAACCATCGGGGTCCCTGTATAGCTGCAGGCAGCACCGCTTCAGGAAGATGCCTCTTCCGTCCACCAGCCTTCTGCGTCAATTGCCTTCCATACCACGTTGGAGAACCCCTGAGCCCATGTAGCCGAGCCATGTCCCACATGCGTGTTACGTATAAACACGCACAACGTCGATGTAAAGTGCATGTGGGACGGCGCTCGACTACGTGGGCTCGAAGGTTCTCCAACATGTTGCGGAAGGCACTTGTTGTTGCGGAAGACTGGCTGATGGAAGAGGCATCTCCTTGAAGCGGTACTGCCTGCAGCTGTAAGTGCTCGTTTATTGGGGCGGTGCTCGGTTTGCGAGACAACAGTTTGCTGGAGTGATTTCCTCGTCTTGCAAAATACTTGCAAACCACATTACTCGCAAACCGAGGTTTGACTGTATCTTTTTTTTAATTTAATTTTTCATATTACAGTTCAATCCGAACAGTAAAGAGTAAAGATACTAAAACCATAAACAATAAATTAAACAAACCTTTTCCTCGCTATATGATCTTTCTAGCCCAAGCAGTTACTTAAACATAATACCTAATATTACAAAGAAAATATTAAACTCAGAATAAACTGAGCTACCTTCTTGTGATTACTTTAACTCCTAGTGAAGATCAGCAATTATTCTCAACTTCCTTGTCCTTGCTGTGTTCTTGTTTACTTAGAAATTGTTGCACATGCATAGGATCCCAAAATATAAATTCTTTTAGTTGTAATTTGATAATACACTTGCAAGGAAACTGTAAGAAAAATACAGCATTCAATGCTAATACCTGAGATTTTAACTTACGGAATTCTTTTCTTCGATATTGTGTTGCCCTTGTAACATCAGGAAATATAGAAACAAGATCATCACAAAATTTCATAGTTCTATTCTTAAAATACAATCTCATTATCAAATTTTTATCCAGTTCACTTAAACAAGTGATCAAGAGAGTAGACCTAGTTGGTATACTATCTTGGGAATCTTCCAAGAAATCCGTTAAGTCAAGCTGTATAGATACTAATAGGTCTGTCCCTTGATTAGATGTTACCTTTTTTTTCTGAAGTATATAATAACAATTTAAAATCTGCAAAGACTCCACATTTGTTAAACCTAATACCTCTTTAAAGTATTTTCTAAGCAAAATTTCAGCTGACATCAAATGGGTCTTAGGAAAATTAACAAATCGGAGATTTTTAGATCTAGCTATATTTTCCATTTGTTCAAACTTTGAATGAATCTTTAACTGCAGACATAGAAACTTGCTGTAGTGTAGCAACCTGTGACTCCATTAACATTGTTCTATTATTCAGTAGTGATAAATTAGAATCAACATTCTCAAGTTTTTTTTACAACATCTAATGAAAAATCTGAATATTGTTTAATTGCTGATCTTAATAAACCCTCCATCCTCATATTAACTTGCCATAAATTTTATTTATTTATTTAATTCAATTTCTATCCCGTCCTCCCAGTAGCTCAGAACGGGTTACAAGCAAACATTTACAGTGGGATACATTTGGACAATACGAAGACTACACAGCAACTTAAGTATAGGTTAAGAATGGAAAAGTGGGTGCAGGAGGAAGGGGAATGTCCTTAGGTTCCTCAGGTGGGTTCTGCTAACCCCCATTACTCTCCAATAAGGAAATAGCTTTAGGCAATAAATGTAAATTGCAATTTAAAGGTACTTGGTGGTTTTGGAGATCCCTCTGAGACTGCTATAAGTTCCGAATTAGGTCCTATAGCTCCTGACATCAGTGGAGGGGCAGGAGTTCTATCGAGGGGACTCAGCGATGTCCCCGATGTAGATAATGAATCCTGAGTTGCAGAAGCTGGTGGTAATACAATCAGGTGGCGGTCCATGGGACCAGCCTTAGCTGGGGTAGAACTTTTAGGTTTCACCTTTCTTTTACCCATGAAAGTAGTTATAAAGTACTTCTTACCCGAGCTCAAGATTTTCCCGCGATCCACGTGCCTCCTCATGACTCCAAGGGGCTCCCAAGGGGCAAAACATTCGCGATATGTTCAGTGGCCGTGTCTGCTTACAATGTAACATAGAAAAATAGAGTATGATGGCAGAAAAAGGCCGTCGGCCCAACAAGTCTGCCCACTTGAAGAACCCTCACTCAACAAGAGCCCTCCCTCTAAGAATTTCCCGGAGCGAACCCACTCCAAGAACCCTTCCTCAACAAGAACCCTCTTTTTAAGCATTTCCCCGGAGTGAACGTACATGTTTATCCCATCGTCCCTTGAAGTTGAGTGCATTACTGGCCTCAACTACCTGACATGGAAGACCATTCCATCGATCAACCACTCTTTCAGTGAAGAAGTATTTCCTGATGTCACCATGAAATCTCCCACCCTTGAGTTTGAGCAGATGCCCTCTGGTTGCCGTGGACCCCGTAAGGAAGAAGATATCTTCCTCCACCTCAATACAGCTCGTAAGATATTTGAATGTCTCTATCATATCACCCCTTTCTCTGCGTTCTTTGAGAGAATATAACTGCAGCCTGCTTAGACAGTCTTCATATGGAAGATCCTTAAACCCTGAGACCATCTTGGTGGCTATACGCTGAACCGACTCCATTCTCTTCACATCCTTTTGATAATATGGCCTCCAAAATTGAACACAGTACTCCAGATGAGGTCTCACCATTGACCTGTACAACGGCATTATGACTTCAGGCTTACGGCTGATAAAACTTCTCCGGATGAAACCTAGCATTTGTCTAGCCTTGGCTGAAGCTTTCTCCACCTGATTGGCAGTTTTCATATCTTCACTAATGATTACACCCAGGTCTCGTTCTGCGATGGTTCTTGTTAAGTTTTCACCATTCAGGATGTATGTTCTGCAGGGGTTGTTGCTACCAAGGTGCATCACCTTACACTTTTTGGAATTAAAACTCAGTTGCCAAGTATTAGACCATTGTTCCAGTAAAAGTAGGTCCTGCCTCATAGTGTCTGGCACGGTTGCGCTGCCCACAATGTTGCATAGTTTAGCATCATCCGCAACTAACGCAATTTTACCTCGAAGTCCCTGAGGTAGATCCCTTACAAAGATATTAAATAGTATCGGACATAAAAACGAGCCCTGTGGCACTCCACTGGTCACTTCTGACATTTCCGAGGGAGTACCATTTACTACCACCCTCTGAAGTCTGCCACTAAGCCAGTCTTTAACCCATGCAGTCATTGTATCTCCCAGACCCATCGTATTCATCTTGTTTAATAATCTAAGGTGTGGGACACTATCAAAAGCCTTACTGAAGTCTAAATACACGATATCCAGGGATTGTCCCCATCCAGTTGCCTCTACTGGGTCAGACCAGAGGTCCATCGCGCCCAGCAGTCCGCACCCGCGGCGGCCCATCAGGCCCATGACCTCTACGGTGATCCTTGTCTGAACCCTTAAATCCCCTTTGGTCTCTATCTATACTCTCTCTATATCCCATCTCTACCTCTATCTATATCCCTCAATCCCCCTATCTTTCAGGAATTTATCCAATTTTTCTTTAAAACCCCGTAGTGTACTCTGTCCTATCACAACCTCCGGCAGCGCATTCCAGGTGTCCACCACCCTCTGAGTGAAAAAGAATTTCCTAGCATTGGTTCTAAACCTGTCCCCTTTCAGCTTCTCCGAGTGCCCCCTTGTACTTGTGGTCCCCAATAGTCTGAAGAATCTGTCCCTGTCTACCTTCTCGATGCCTTTCATGATCTTGAAAGTCACTATCTTGTCTCCTCTGAGTCTCTGCTTTTCCAGGGAGAAGAGCCCCAGCCTTTCTAACCTGTCTTTGTATGGAAGGTTCTCCATACCTTTTATCATTTTCGTCGCTCTTCTCTGGACCCTCTCAAGCATCGCCATGTCCTTCTTGAGGTACGGCAACCAATACTGGACACAGTATTCCAGGTGCGGGCGCACCATCGCCCGATACAGCGGCATGATGACTTCCTTCGTCCTGGTTGTGATACCCTTCTTAATAATACCCAACATTCTATTTGCTTTCTTTGAGGCTGCTGCACATTGTGCCGTTGATTTCATTGTTGTATCCACTAGCACACCCAAGTCCTTTTCAAGGTCGCTTTCCCCTAGCACCGATGCCCCCATTTTGTAGCTGAACATCGGGTTCTTTTTCCCTATATGCATGACCTTGCATTTCTCTATATTAAATCTCATTTGCCATTTATTTGCCCACTCTTCCAGTTTGTTTAGGTCCCTTTGTAGATCTTCGCATTCCTCAGCAGTTCTAACCCTGCTGCAGAGTTTGGTGTCATCCGCAAATTTTATAACTTCACACTTCGTCCCCATTTCCAGGTCGTTTATAAATACATTGAACAGCAGTGGTCTGAGCACCGACCTCTGCGGAACACCACTCGTGACCCTCCGCCAGCCTGAGTATTGGCCCTTTACCCCAACCCTTTGTTTTCTGCCTGCCAACCAGTGTTTAATCCATCTGTATATGTCCCCTTCCACCCCGTGGTTACGCAGCTTTCTAAGTAGTCGCTCATGGGGTACCTTGTCAAAGGCTTTTTGGAAGTCGAGGTAAAATATGTCTATGGGTTCCCCTTTGTCCATCTGGCTGCTTATTCCTTCAAAGAAGTGCAGTAAGTTTGTTTGGCACGACCTTCCCTTGCAGAAGCCATGTTGGCTCGCTTTCAGTTGTCCGTTTGTTTCTATGTGCTCACAGATGCTGTCCTTTATCAGTGCTTCCATCACTTCCAGTAGTTTCGTTACCCAGTCAAAGAAGCTTATCAGATTGGTTTGACAAGACCTTCCCTTTGTAAATCCATCCCTCAGTCTTTCGTCATCCAGAAACGTATCCAATCTGTTTTTAATCAACGTTTCCATAAGTTTACACACTATTGATGTGAGACTCACCGGTCTGTAATTTTCAGCCTCCAACCTGCTTCCCTTTTTGTGAAGCGGAATGACGTTAGCAGTTTTCCAGTCCAAGGGGACTTTTCCCTTTCATAGGGAAAGATTGAAAAGCGCGGCTAACGGTTCCTCCAGGACATCTCTTAATTCCCGAAGTACTCTGGGGTGTAGGTTATCCGGCACCATGGTTTTGTTTACGTTTAGCTTCGATAGTTCGTGATAGACGTTGCTCTCAGTGAATTCAAAATCTCGGAATGGGTCCTCTGAGCACTCTCTTGTCTGTAGCTGCGGTTCAAATCCCGGCGCCTCACAAGTAAAGACCGAGCAGAAGTAGCTGTTGAGTAGTTCTAGACAGAACCTTCATGTTCCAAGCAAACAGACCCTGGCTGGGAAACCACATAAATAAAGTCAGGCAAACCTACAACACATTCCGAAAATCAATTAAAACCGTTCTATTTGACAAATTCCTTGCTTAATGAGGTCACCTCTCTCAGGTTTTTGTTTTTGTTTTTCTTCACCTTATAACCCCATTGTATTATGTAACATCTTTCTTCTCTCATGTATTCTTTCACCATGTTTCTCCAATTCATGATGTAACTTCCTTCTTCTTGCATTTTGTAATTCGCTGATTGTCCAGCCTTCTTTCTATGTGAACCGCCTAGAAGTCAGTTTGACTATGGCGGTATAGAAAAATAAAGTTATTATTATTAGTTCGGCTATATCTAAGTCTGAGTCTACAAAGTTACCGTCGGGTTTCCTTAGGCGCACAATCCCATCTGTGTTCTTTCTTCTGTCGCTAACATATTTGAAAAATGATTTATCCCCTTTTTTAACCTGCCTAGCTATATTTTCTTCCATCCAGAGTTTGGCATCCCTGACTGCTGTTTTAACAGTTCTGGATTTTACCAGATAGGTTTCTTTGGCTTCCGGTCGTTGTGATTGTTTGTAGGATAGAAATGCTTTTTTCTTTTGCTTTACTAGTTCAGAGATCTCCATGGAGAACCATTGGGGTCTATTATTTCTCCGTCGTTTTTTTAATGTAGAGTTTGGTTACTTCTTGCATTTTGCTGGACTATATTGTACGTATCTACTGCAGGCCTAGGGAGACGCATACGGCTGCCTAGGTCCACCTAAGGCTACATCAGGGCCAAGCCATGCCTACGCCTAGCCTTAGGCGGGTTTGCGCGCCTCCCTAGGCTCCCGGAGGCATCTCCTAATGTAGATGGCCTGCTTCAGGAAATTTTTTTTAAAGAAATATGTGGAGAGTGATGAGGAGAAAGCAAATGTGCTAAACAAATACTTCTGTTCTGTGTTCACAGAAGAAAATCCTGGAGAAGGACCGAGATTGTCCGGCAAAGTTACACGAGAAAATGGAGTAGATTCTGCGCCGTTCACGGAGGAGGGTGTTTATGAGCAACTTGAAAAACTGAAGGTGGACAAAGCGATGGGACCAGACGGGATCCATCCCAGGATACTAAGGGAACTCAGAGAGGTTCTGGCGAGTCCTATTAAAGACTTGTTCAACAAATCTCTGGAGACGGGAGTGATTCCTGGGGATTGGAGGAGAGCGGATGTGGTCCCTATTCATAAAAGTGGTCACAGGGATGAAGCAGGAAACTACAGGCCGGTGAGCCTCACTTCAGTTGTTGGAAAAATAATGGAAGTGTTGCTGAAAGAAAGGATAGTGTATTTCCTTGAAACTAATGGGTTACAGGATCCGAGGCAACATGGCTTTACAAAAGGTAAATCGTGCCAAACGAACCTGATTGAATTTTTTGATTGGGTGACCAGAGAGCTGGATCGAGGACATATGCTAGATGTAATTTATTTGGATTTCAGCAAAGCCTTTGATACAGTTCCTCATAGGAGGCTGTTGAACAAACTTGAAGGGCTGAAGTTAGGACCCAAAGTGGTGAACTGGGTCAGAAACTGGCTGTCGGACAGACGCCAGAGGGTGGTGGTTAATGGAAGTCGCTCGAAGGAAGGAAAGGTGACTAGTGGAGTCCCTCAGGGTTCGGTGCTGGGGCCAATCCTGTTCAATATGTATGTAAGTGACATTGCTGAAGGGTTAGAAGGAAAAGTGTGCCTTTTTGCAGATGATACCAAGATTTGTAACAGAGTAGACACCGAAGAGGGAGTGGAAAATATGAAAAAGGATCTGCAAAAGTTAGAGGAATGGTCTAATGCCTGGCAACTAAAATTCAATGCAAAGAAATGCAGAGTAATGCATTTGGGGATTAATAATAGGAAGGAACCGTATATGCTGGGAGGAGAGAAGCTGATATGCACGGACGGGGAGAGGGACCTTGGGGTGATAGTGTCTGAAGATCTAAAGGCGAAAAAACAGTGTGACAAAGCAGTGGCTGCTGCCAGAAGGATTCTGGGCTGTATAAAGAGAGGCGTAGTCAGTAGAAGGAAGAAGGTGTTGATGCCCCTGTACAGGTCATTGGTGAGGCCCCACTTGGAGTATTGTGTTCAGTTTTGGAGACCGTATCTGGCGAAAGACGTAAGAAGGCGGTGAGGCGGTCCAGAGGAGGGCGACGAAAATGATAGGAGGCTTGCACCAGAAGACATATGAGGAGAGACTGGAAGCCCTGAATATGTATACCCTAGAGGAAAGGAGAGACAGGGGAGGTATGATTCAGACGTTCAAATACTTAAAGGGTATTAACGTAGAACAAAATCTTTTCCAGAGAAAGGAAAATGGTAAAACCAGAGGACATAATTTGAGGTTGAGGGGTGGTAGATTCAGGGCCAATGTTAGGAAATTCTACTTTACGGAGAGGGTGGTGGATGCCTGGAATGCGCTCCCGAGAGAGGTGGTGGAGAGTAAAACTGTGACTGAGTTCAAAGAAGCGTGGGATGAACACAGAAGATTTAGAATCAGAAAATAACATTAAAGATTGAACTAGGCCAGTTACTGGGCAGACTTGTACGGTCTGTGTCTGTGTATGGCCGTTTGGAGGAGGATGGGCAGGGGAGGGCTTCAATGGCTGGGAGGGTGTAGATGGGCTGGAGTAAGTCTTAACAGAGATTTCGGCAGTTGGAACCCAAGCACAGTACCGGGTAAAGCTTTGGATTCTCGCCCAGAAATAGCTAAGAAGAAAAAAAAAAAAAAAATTTTTTTAAATTGAATCAGGTTGGGCAGACTGGATGGACCATTCGGGTCTTTATCTGCCGTCATCTACTATGTTACTATGTTACTATGAAAATGTGTGCCCCAATTGGCTGGTTATGCAGTAATTGGCCACCTACAATCGGGACGCTTTTTATAGAATTTGGCCCAAAGATCCCAAGACTTGTGGAGTATTCTACTCAGAAGGTTTTACTTAGATTTTTACTGCTTGCCCCTCTTTCTTCACACTTACCTCCTTGTGCAGATATATAAGCTTAGCACTTAAGAGTTAAGGGGTTGGAGGAGGAAGTGACGTCATCGAGAAGTATGGCAGCTTAATTCTGAAGCTCCGTAGGGGCTCGAGCGTGTTAGTTATCTAACTGTTTTATACTGCGGAGCGTGGGCCTTACCCTGGAAAGGACGCCTGTTGATTGTATGGCGAGTAAAAAAAAGTTGGAAAAATTTCACTATCCCGGCGCCGCAAGCATGAAAACTAGATCACATGGTCCCAGCTCTCTGTCGACTCTGCTTAAGAAGGCGCAATCGCCCGGAACCACGCTGACTGACTCATCTCAGGGCCGCTCCTCGTCGAATGACCAGCTCATGGAGGGGAAAATTGAGTTGTGGTTTCAAGATCTTAAGGCTTAAGGTTGCGCTCTGATGTTAAGACCGCGATGGCAGAGATTCGAGCAGACGTGGGAGATCTGAGTGGTCGAGTCTCAGCGTCCGAAGACCACCTTGGCCACGTGGAGATTTCTTTGCAGGAGACCTCAGCCACCATTGATACGGCGGTTGCACAATTGGATGTCCTGAAACGGCAAGTTGAGGACCTGGAAAACCGGTCGAGACGCAATAACTTGCGTTTTAAAGGTATCCCCGACACTGAACATTATAAGGATGCCAGAGAGGTGGTGATGGACTTTTGTAAAGCTTTGCTTGCAGAGGAGGATCAGGCAGCACAGTTTGTCATTGATTTGCCACGGGCCCATAGAAGTTTGGGCCAGCTGAGGGGTCCTGGCAATCGGGATATTGTAGCCTGTTTTGGGGATTTCCTGCTGAAAGAAAAGATTCTCCAGGCAGTGCGCCGTAGACCTACTTTTACCTGGCAGGGGCTAACGGTGGGAGTCTACCAAGATTTGGCACTTGCTACCCTCCAAAAACGAAGATCCTTTCGGGAAGTAACTCAACTGTTGAGATCTGAAGGCTACCGCTATAGATGGCTTTTTCCCTTTGGATTACACTTTACTATTAATGGGAAACAAAGGAAAGTGGATAATGTGGCGGTTGTCTGGTTGGCGCTGAAAGACCTGGGATGTCGTCTGCCCCCGGATCTGCAAGATCGGAGCTTGTCTGGCCAGACTGTGGAGACTGGTGTTCGGGAGCCTCAGGATTTTGTGGCAGCGAATCAACCTTCCACATCAATCACTTGAACTGCTTTACTTAACTTTCTCTGTGCTTTTCTGTTCCCTGATAGTTCTAGGGGAAGTTATGAAACTATTCCTACTGCCATGTTTTTGTGATTTGCATTGCTGTTCTCTCTGTTTGGGGGTTTCTCGCATGTTTTATTGACTATAATTTTTAAGTTGTGAAAACTAGTTGCATGAAGGGCGGTGGAATATGGGCTGTATGTGTGATTGCCTCATTTTGTGCATGCAATGCAGTGTGTGTGTGGTTTGGCATGGGGGGTTGGGGCGATTGAATGTATGTCAGACATTGCAGTATGCTGTATTTGAGCCTCTTCAACATGACTCATTTTTCTCACTATGGCTAATTCGAGGCTAGGAGAATCAGCTACTTGGAGGGGGGTGGGGGGAGGGGGTACTGCAGGGAGAAGTGCTGGCAGACAATGGGATCCAGGCCGAGGAAGATCGAGTAGGGAGGATCCTGAGGTTATCATCAGGTCCTGGAATGTAAATGGGCTCAATAGTCCAGGCAAGCGGAGCATGGTGTTTAGAGAACTCAATCGTATGCATTGGGACATCTGCCTGTTACAGGAGACACACTTGAGACCCAGAGACGTGTCTCTCCTTCACAGACCACAATTTGATTTGATTTGGAGCCATCAGGAGGAGGGGGCCACAAAAAGAGCAGGTGGGCTGGCCATTTTGGTGCGTAAAGGCTTGGGGTTTAAAGGTGGAACAGGTTTATAGGGATAGGGCAGGGCAGTGCCTGGCCTTGAAGGGTGTCTTGCAGGGATGTCCTTTGACCATTATCAATATATATGGCCCAAATTCAGCTCAGGCAGCTTTCTTTCGGGGTCTACAATCGGACTTGTGTACTTTTGTACATAGAGCGGTATACCTCGGAGGGGATTTTAATGTCCCCCCAGATCCTGCTGTAGACCACTCGGGAGGGGGGCGTAGATCATTGCAGAGCTCAGCTAAAGCGCTTCGTACACTGATGCAATCGCTTGGCTTGGTAGACAGCTGGCGCTTGCTACATGGTACTCAGAAGGCGTTCACCTTCTATTCCCATACTCAGAGCACCTATACTAGGTTGGATGGGTTGTGGATTCACAGGAACCAGGTCAGAGAGCTCCACAGGGCAGAAATAGAAACGATGCATGTTTCAGACCATGCTCCTGTTTGGATGGCTTGTACTGGGCTGTTGGACCAGGGTGGTCGTAGCTATTGGAGACTTAATGAGTCTCTCCTGAGTTCCCCTCAGGTAGTTGCATCTGTAGAAAGAACTATACAGGATTATTTGGCTACGAATGACACTGGGGAGGTGACTGATGCTATTCTGTGGGACGCACTTAAAGTGGTGGTTCGAGGTGAGCTTATTAAATGGGGGGCTAGATATAAGCATCAGCGAACCCAAAATTTTCTTCTGCTACGCAACCGTTTGTCCCAGTTGGAAATGGACCGCCAGACTAGGCGAGATGTGCAGACACTGGCCCAATTGCAGCGGGTAAGAGATGAACTTTATCAACTTCAGGTGGCAGAAACGGATCGGATACGAGAACGCTTTCAACTTAATATCTATGAACATAGTAATAAGGCTAGTGCACAACTTGCTAGATATATTCGGATTAAACAACAGCGGGCTACTATAACTAGTATAAAGGGTGCTATGGATGGATCCTTGAAGTTCACTGACTCTGCTATTCAGCGTGAGTTCTTGACCTTCTATTCTCAGCTTTATGGATATCCTGGGCCCCTGAACGAGGAGGCTCAGACTCGATTCCTTGATTCGATACAGATACCTGAGTTATCGGTCTCGGACCAGGAGTATTTGCGGGAACCCATTCAGTTGTCCGAGGTTCTGGGGGTAATCGGGGCGTTGAAGCATGGCAAATCCCCGGGGTTGGATGGGTATACTAGTCGATATTATAAACAATTTTCGGCACAATTGGGGCCCCTTCTGGTCCGGGTGGCCAATGGAATTCCAACCGGGGGCCGACTACGGCAAACTATGGGAGATGCTGGGGTGGCCATACTTTTAAAACCTGGGAAGGATCCCTTATTATGTGGGTCCTATCGTTCCATTTTTTTGTTAAATTTGGATGCTAAAATATTAGCTAAGGTTCTTGCCAATCGACTGGGAAAGGTATTACCGTCCTTGATCCATAAGGATCAGGCGGGGTTTATACAACGTAGATAGGTGAGTGACAACATTCGGCGGACCCTTAATTTGCTTTGGGAAGCTGGCTCCCGTCCGGACAAAACGGTTTTGATCTCGGTAGATGCTGAAAAGGCCTTTGATCGGGTTTTGTGGGGGTTTCTTTGGGACATGATGGGTCGTATGGGATTGGGGGGTACCTTCAGTGAATGGATTTGAGCCCTGTATGTAGCCCCGCGGGCCTGCTTACGGATCAAACAATCTTATACTGATTTTTTTCCCATTTATCGTGGGACCCAGCAGGGTTGCCCGCTCTTGCCTTTATTATTTGCGATGTCTATTGAGTCCCTGGCTTTGACCATTCGACACCATCCAGATCTGGTTGAATTTTTGAGGCATGGTGAGGACCATCGCGTGGCGCTTTTTGCAGATGATATTCTTTTATATGTGGGGCAACCGGAGGTTACCATTCCACATCTTTTACAGCTTTTTGAAACTTATGGGAACGTCTCGGGTTTTAAAATAAATTTGGATAAGACGGAAATTTTGAATTTGACTTTGACCCCACCAGAGGTTGATAGGCTTAAGGGGCGTTTTCCTTTTCGATGGGCTGTACATGGGATTAGGTACTTGGGCATTTATATCCCCAGGGATCTTGCTCTAGTTTATGAGCAGAACTATCCACCTATTTATCGTTGTATATGAACTGATCTACAGCGTTGGCATGGTTTATGGCTGTCCTGGTGGGGTAGGATAGCTGTTGTAAAGATGATTGTGCTCCCTAGGTTGCTGTTCCTCTTTCAAACGCTGTCTGTACCAGTGCCTTCAGGAGAGTTGCAGGGGCTGGGAAAGGAGCTTCGTAGTTTTATTTGGCACCGTAAGCCTCCCAGATTATCTCAAAAATTATTATGGGCAGCTAGAGAAGTAGGGGTAGGGGTCTACCTAATCTCAAGTGATATTACAGATCGGCACAGCTTAAATTGGTGCTTGACTGGGAATTGGGGGAACTCAAAAGTGGGGTACAGCTGGAACAGGAGTATGGTGGCAGGGAGTTGTTGAAGCATAGGCTTTGGGTGTCGGGCTTGCAGCGTTCATGGATCCAAAGCATTCATAACCCCTTTGTACAACCTTTGGCTAGGGTGTGGACCCAAGCACGTTCTACTTTGGGTAATGGAGCCTTAGTGTCATCCTTAGCTAATATAAAGGCAGAGCCCCAATTCCCGGCAGGCAAGGACAATCGTGTTTTTCATCGGTGGTCTCAGAAGGGGATCCGTGTCTTTAGAGACTTGATGGGGTCCTCTGGGATCCTTTCTTTTGCTGTGCTCCAGAGGAAATATGACTTGCTTGATGGGGACTATTTGGCCTATTTTCAGATCCAACATTTTATGAGGGCTCAAGGTTGGGGTTCTTAGTATCCACGTGACCAGGAACACCTGGAGAATTTGTGGCTGCTTTTGCAGAAGGTTCCTAGACCGCTTTCAGTGGTGTACCAGTATTGGAGAGGTAACTCGCCCACTAATTTTTCCTTTCAGAGGCATTGGGAGGGAGACTTAGAGTTGCATTTCACCACTAAAGACTGGGGGGCTATTTGTAGGGAGGTATATAAGGCTTCCGCATGTGCCTTGGTTCAAGAGAATGCTTATAAGGTCCTCACTCGGTGGTATTATACCCTGGAACGACTGCACAGAATGTTTCCTGGAGTGTCTGATCAATGCTGGAGATGTGGTACGCATATGGGGTCTTTTTTACATATTTGGTGGGACTGTGGGATTATTAGCCCCTTTTGGATTGCACTGGCTCGTACCCTGTCTGTGTGTCTAGCAGAATGTGTTGCAATGACTCCTCAGAGTTGCTTGCTCGGGTTACATAATAATAGGGAGCATCTCTGGCAGACCAAGTTCCTTCGTTGGGGTTTGGCGGCTGCAAAATTTTAATTGCCAATCATTGGAAAAATAGGGTGGCTCCATCTCATCTTGCTTGGGTCAATCGATTGGTCTCCTTGGGGAGAATGGAGATGGCAGTTGCTAAACGTCACCATGTCTATATACCCCAAACTTCAACATGGCGCAAATTGAAGCGCTTTTGGCTACTTTATAATGGATCCTTTGGGCCTTGATACCTTGATCGTCTGTTTGTTGCTGGGAGATGGTAGGGGGGGTGCTTTGGAGAGTATTGGGCAAGGAAATTCAATCTAGGGGGGTGAGGGGAGGGGGGAAGGGGAATTATGGGGGAGAAAAAATGTAAGGTTGGTGAGCTTTTTATTTCTTTGTTTTTGTTGTATTTTCTGCATTTGATGTTGTTTGCTGAATGTTGCATTGTGTGATTATTATATCTTACCAAATCTTTAATAAACATTCAAATATTAAAAAAAAAGAGTTAAGGGGTTGATTGGTGTGTACATCAATTTGCAAAGAAATAATGGGTCTGTACATGCAGGGCAGGATTAACCAATAGGCCAAGTAGGCACGTGCCTAGGGCCCGAAATGGTCAAGGGGGGCCCAATGAAGGAGGGCATCAATATTGTTTTTTCCAAACGGCGATGAGCCCCTCCATCATCGATCGGCAATGCGGGCCCCACCCCGATTGGCAACGCAGTCCCCCCCATCGACGGAAAGTAAGACAAGCAAGCAACACAGGTAAGAAAGGCAACGGGAACTGTAATTGTGCAAGCGGTGCTGCTTGCCCAAAGCTTCCCTCTGACGCAGTTTCCTATTTCCGCCTGGGCACATGGTGGGGTGGGGTGGGGCAGGTGGCCCAGTGTACTTGTGTGCCTAGTGGCCCTTGATGAATTAATCCTACCCTGTGTACATGCAATATTTCTTCCCTCCTTTCTGCCTCCTGCATGCTTCGTCTCCTACAGACCTCATTCCATTCCCCAGTCAACATCTCTGTCCTTCCATGAGTCCAACTTTTTCTTCCTCTCTCCCTGCCTGCCCCCTGCCACCCAACATACTCCCTCTCCCTGCCCCCTCCACTTTCTTTTGTCTCCCTCCCTGCCCCCCTTTCTTTCTTTTTCTGCTGCCTTCTGTCTCCCTGCCCCCTTTCTTTCTTTCTGTCTCCCTGCCCCCCTTTCTATCTCCCTACCCTCCTTTCGTTCTGTCTCCCTGACTGTCTTTCTGTCTCCCTGTTCTGCCTCCCTCTCTGTCTGTCTCCCCTTTCTTTCTCCCCAAGCCACCATCGACATCTGGGAACAGGCCCCCAAACCGCCGCCACTGCCAAGTTCTCCCCGTTTCCCGACGCTGCAACAGGCCAGCAGCCTTCCCCCCCCCCACGTCAATTATGACAGAGAGGAAGTCCCAGGCCTGGAACTTCCTCTGATGTCGGGGGTGGGGGTTGGGGTGGGAGGCTGGCTTGCCCGGCGCTTCTGAAGTTGAGGCTGGCCTGTTGTTGCGTCGGAGAACAGGGAGAACGCAAAGGCAATGCGAGGCAAGTTGCGATCGACTCGCGTTGCCTTTGCAATCAACTGGTAGATCGCGGTCGACCTTTTGGGCACCCCTGTTCTAGATAGAAAAATTACCCATGATATTACGAATGGATTAATGAAATTCATTTGCATCATGCTAAATAATTAAAAACTAATCGTTATTTCATGATGAATAACTTTTGGACTATAATGTATCTTAAATAGAAAACTATCTTTACTCTGATTTTTTTCCTCAAAAAAGCATTTTTTAAAAATCCAACTGAAATAAAAAGTTTTTTTAAAGCATTGATTTTTATCTACCCTGGCTCAAACTAGAATCTCTATAAGAAGTTTCATATTCAGATTAAAGAAGCAAAAGAATCAGTCCCTGGTGAACATCAGACAACTGTGGCCAGGAATAGGATACTACAGAACTCCATTGCATGCGTTGTGTCCCACTCATTTTGAAAGAGAACCAGCCTAAGGTCTTACCTGTATGTTTTATTGTTTATTGAAACTTCTATACTGCTATTAATGACTGGGGAGTCAATTCAGAACAGTTTATGTTAGTTTCTGTAATTATGGTATAATACAATCCTTGAGCATCTGTAAAGTGATAGGTTTTCTCCATAAAAGAGTGTCTGTAGTTGTGTTACAGTACAGATTTTGAGAGTTTTGTGATGGTTTCCAGTACTTCTTCAGAAGGGACTTACTGATGGTTTTGGAGCATTTAATCATATGACTTGAGTATACACTATTTACATACTATCTTTTAACTGAGTATACAGTATTTCTTGTACAATCCCACTTTATTCTGGGATCAGTGGGTTATCTCCACCCGCCTGGGATCTGGATGAAGGTTCAAACATATGAAGCTTTTATCCTCTCCCTCTCACACTCTACCACTGAGCATGCTCCTTCTGTACCTTCAGTCTTAAATTCCTACAGGCCAGGTTGTAGGAGCTTATCTTTTCTGCTCATGTTTCTTTTAGTGATTTTTCATTAATTTCGGTACTTTTCTGTCACAGTTTCACCCTTGTACTGTGGAGGTTCCCTATTGGGACATCCTTGTGGCAGGAGATCGCAGACTGTTGGAGAAAGTCTGCTTCTGGAGGGTTCTCTGCTCTGCAGTAAGCCCCCTGGACATCCTGCACATCAAATCGGGGCTCCGTAGTTTTTTTCTTGGGAGCTAGCTCACTCCAGGTTCATCCACTAGTGGGTGTAGCGCAGGTTGAGCGGTTCCATGGAGGTGCAAAGGGATCGAAGCCAGACTGCGTCCCTCCGCCAGGCGTCTGTATAGTGTGTCCATGAGTGGCGGAGGTCTCTGTCCGTGGTGGTCAGACCAGTGGGTCATTCAGAAGACTTGAAATCCAGATTTCCAGTTCCCTGAGGCTAAGGATCTCCCTGTATGCTGTGTTCAGCTTTGCCTGCAGTTTCTATCAGACAGCACATGTAACAGTGAGTAAGAGGCTTACAGCCTGAATCAGCGATTTTGGGGGGGGGTCTTCAAAAAGGGTTTTTAGGTGGTTTCCCTACATGCCATACCCCTCCCCACTTCTAAAATCACCATTTTTTGAGGGTTCCTGAACGTTTCCTGGGTGATTTTTCTTCAAAATCAGCACCCACAGTGGCAATCTTCGATTTTTCCCGATTTGAATTTACGTATATTTTGGTTTCATTTTGGCAAGAAAACTTCACATGGCCTCCCACAGGACAGGATGGGATGGTTTCACGCCTCGTTTGTAGTGGATGGCTGTCAGATGTGGAGCCTTGTTCCATGTGCACTACAGCCTGTGAACATAAAAACATAAAAATTGCTCCCGCAGGAGTCACTTGATTTGCTGAGTGGAGAGTGACATGTCTCGCTCGAGCTCCGGGACCCTGGGTATTTTCCCTCCTATTCAGATATTCTACTGATACATACCCCTTGTATTAGGGTGGACGAGTGTATGGACAGGTTTGTCCGCCAGCGTAGCCCGGTTATGAGTGGGAGAGCAACGAGAAAAGATAAGGAGAAGGACACACGTTTGCAGAGGTCGGACCCGAAGATGGCGGCGGCGGAATCGGGCCCCGCGCTTCCCTTATCTGAGGCGCATATTGAGGCGCTTTCAGCGTCGGTGGTACGTGCACTTGACTCCCAATTCAATCATTTTTCAGGGCAGCTTTTCTCTTTGGAGTCTCTACTTACCGAGACTACCAGGCGCACAGGGGAGCTAGAGGCGTGGGTGACGCAGGTTGAAGCTGCGCATACCTTCTCTGCGGATGACTTGCTTTCCCTCCAGGAGCAGCTGCAGCAGCAGTCGGACAAACTAGAAGATCTTGAGAACCGCTCCCGGAGGGACAACCTGCTTCTCGTGGGCCTGCCAGAAATGGTCTCTGACTCCCGACTTTTGCCTGCTCTGGAGTTCTGGCTCCAGGTGGAACTACCACTGCCATCTGGCATGGGGCTTTAAGAATTGAGCGAGCGCACCGCCTGGGCCGGAGAGCAGAGGACCGCACTCGCGCTCGGGTAGTCATTCTTAAAATCCATAATTACGCCCACAAAGCCACCTTAATGCAGCAATACAAATTAAAGAAGAACAACATAAGTTATGAAGGGGACCCGATTCGACTGTTCCAGGATTATTCTCCTTCATTACAAGAGTGTCGTCGGAGTTTTTCCAGAGTGTGTTCTGCCCTATACGATCGTAAACAACGTTTCATGCTGCTCTATCCGGCTCTTCTAAAGATCTGGACGGGCACTGGGTGAAGACCTATGACACCGTGGCTGCAGCCCAGGAGTATTTGGATGCCTTGCCTTCAGAGCCTGGATCTTCTACAGCGTCATGAGCTGGCGGGTGACACCTTGAGATTGCTGAACCCAGTTTGGGCCTTTGTTGGACTAGTGGGAGCCCCTTTTGGGACTTTCCCTCACTCCTGATGGCTGGGTTGCACTGGGTACCTTTGACAGTCCCTTGAATGTGTGTGGCTCGTTGAGTTTGAGGTTTGGGGTGTGAAATGAGGGGTTTTCTTGGTTGTTTGCTTGTGGGGGAGGCTTGCTTCGGTGGGACCCCGGTTTCATTTTGTTAGTCTTTAGGGTTCCTAAGTGTGAGTGAGGGGGAAATCTGTGTTTGTAGTGTGTTGCGTGGGGTATTTCTGAGGCTTTTTGACTGGGGGGGGCTCGTGGCCCATACACATCTAGCATGACTCCGTCGTTCTGTCCTGTTATGGGCTGGAATGAGAGTACTGGGTTGGGTGGGCTATGGGGGAAGGGTTGGTCAGATGGGTTGGGAGGGGGTGGGGTTATGGGTTGAATGGGATGGGGGTTGGACGGTCCTGCTTCTCTTGGTTTGATGCTTGGTATTTGGAGTTCATGATGTTACCCCTTTGCTTCTTTCAACGGTGTGTATATGATGGTACTTGTTACCCTGGGGGAGGCTGGGCTTCTGGGGTTCTCCTCTGTGCACTTTCTTTGTTATGTAATATCTTTCCTTGTTTCCCTCATAGATGAGTACCCCGTTTAGGCTTACTTCTTGGAATGTGGGAGGCATAACGTCGCCGATTAAGCGCTCCAAAATCTTGGCTGCTTTACAACGTTATCGCTCTGACATTGCTTGCTTGTAGGAAACTCATCTGACAGATGCTGAACATCTTAAGTTGTGTCGGTCCTGGGTGGGGGATGTCTATTTTGCTTCCTCGTCGGGGCGCCACAGGGGTATTGCAGTGTTGGTCCGTCGGTCTTCACCGTTGGGCATTCAAGTCTTGGAAAAATCCTCGGCTGGTCGTTATCTTTTCCTACGTCTTACCTTGGGGGATTGGAGCTATTTGTTGTTGGTAGTCTATGGACCAAATTCCTCAGAATCCTCCTTTCTACAACAGTTGGTCTGTCTTCATTCCCGCTATTCGGGTGATCCGCTCTTTGTGGTTGGTGATTTTAATTTGGTCAGAGATCCTGATTGCGATAAGTCTGGTTCACAGACTACCTCAATGGGGGCTAAAGGACGCCTACTTGCTGATTTTTGTGATACCTTGTCATCCACTATTCAGGCAAACTGGGAAAATCCCTTCTCTTCAAAATCACAGGTCTTTGGAACGATCTCACCACCCCGCTGCGGAACCTGAGCTCCCTTCAGTTATTCCGCAAACAACTGAAAACCTGGCTTTTCAGCAAATTGTAGCTCTATCCTTCCCCCCTTTCTCTTCCCCCTTCTACACATAAGTTCATGTAATCCTTTTTCTTCTTCTCTACCCACTATTTTAAGTTCTTGTAAACCGTGTCGAGCTCCATTCTCATGGAGATGATGCGGTATATAAACTTAAGGTTTAGATTAGATTAGTGGTGGATCCTTGTTGTCTCTTACACCCTGAGGTTAGGGATTTTACTCACCTCTCTCGTGCCCACAACACTTGGTGGCGGATCGACTACATTTTGGTGTCTCCAGTTCTGTTTTCATCTGTAGTGTTGGCGGAGATTGGCCCATTAAGTATATCTGATCATACCCCGATTTGGCTGGATATTCATTTGGATGCAGCTTACCTTCGTTCTTCGTCTTGGCGGTTTCCCTTTTATCTTGAGCATGATGTTGAGTTTCGGCACTTTTTGCAATCCCAGTGAGATGACTATTTGATCAATAATGGCCAACATCAAGAAGATCCTGTTCTCTTCTGGGAGGCAGCCAAGTCGGTGCTTCGGGGTCAGGTGATTTCCTTTCTTTGTGCCCGAAACAAACGTATTCATCTTAGCATTCTTACTTTGGAACGAGCCTTGAGGACAGCTAAGAAGGCTTTTTCCATTGCTCCTTCGGAGATCACTAAGGAGCTCTATTTGACCACTCAGGGAGCTCTTAATTCTCTGCTTCATTCTCATTATCAGCGGTGGGCCACTTATCATAAACATTGTTTTTGACGGTTTGATAGCAAACCCGGGCATTTATTGGCCCACATAGTCGATGCTGCTGCGCCTCGGAAACCCATTCTACTACTTCGGACGCCGGGTGGGGGAGGTAGTGTGTCTCGCACTACGGAGGTGTCTGCACTCCTCTCTGCCTTTTTTGAGCGCTTGTACGCTGCTCCAGATGATGTTTCTCCGGAACTTTTGACTGATTATCTTCAGGCATCCGGGTTGCCGCGTTTCTCTGAGGAGGTAGTGGTTTCTCTTAATATCCCGTTCCAAGCGACCGAATTGCAATCTGCTATTAAGACTCTCAGATCTGGGAAGGCCCCGGGCCAGATGGATTTTTGGGTGAGTTCTATAAAATCCTTTCTCCTCAATTGTGTGGCCCTTTGTTGGCTTATTATAATGCTGCTGTGGATCATGGCTCTTTCCCTCATTTTGCTAATGAGGCACTTATCACGCTGTTGTTGAAGCCCGGAAAGAGGGCTGATGATCCTGATTCCTATTGCCCTATTTCTCTGATTAACGTGGACCTTAATGCTAGCAATATTAAAGCTAGCAATATTAACAGCACTCATTTGGAAGTGGAACATCAAAACTGAACCCAAAAAACCACAGCCCACATGGGGCAGCAGCGTTGGCCTCCCAGCCGAGCCGACACACCACCCACTCATACTGTGGAGCAGGCTTAGACAGAGTCCCAGGATGCTCCCCTCCCTCCACATCCCAACAAAACCTGTTCCTCCAGGCAAACCCCCCACCCCTCACGGATGCTCCCCATGCCATCCCCACCCCTAATCAACATCCCACCATCCCAAATCCACACACACATCCATAGCCCCATAACAACCACCATCCCCAACTATCACCCATACACAGACGCTCACACTCCCCCCAACCCCCTCCCCCATCAAACCCCCAGTTGCATAAACAGCACCATAAACCAGTCCATGACCAGTGACCAAGAAAAACAGCATAAAGAAAAACCAGGGAAGATGATAAGACACCAACACCAAAACTGCAGAATGCACTGATCCCCAAAACTCCAAAACCAACGTGGTCCACAAAATGTCGAACAAAGTCCCAGAGGGGAAGCCAGCAACACGCAGCCACCCACTCTCCAAACAAGGCAGGGTCAGCTCCCAACGTCCAAGGCATCTAGAAAAGGAAGCCAGGATCCTCCATTGATACCCCCAAGATAGGCAATAGAGTAACTCGCAGGTTCAAAGATGAGAGTCTTGGAAAGAAGGAGATAATCGGCCAGAGCACTCAAAGGCAGCAGCTCCCATGGCCAGCAGACATAGAGTCAGCAATAAGATCCTCGCAGCTCCACTATTGGGCAAGCAGACTCTCAATGAAGCACTTCAGCTCTTTCACTTTAGACAAAGTGAGAGTCCGATTCTCATGGGTCAAGCTACCCTTGGCAGGGTAGAGAAAGGCAAATTTGATCCCTCTCGTGACCAGTTGCGAGCAATCTTAGTAGAGAAGTCTTGAAAAATCAGAAGCCTGGTGATCTCATAAACCAAATGCCTAGATTACTTGAAGAGATCAAGAAGGCAAGCCTTAATTGCATAATTATGGAATTGGGACAGCACAGCTCTTGGCTGGTCGTGGCCATTGCCCTCTCGATGACGCCCCATGTGTTGCACACGCTCCACCACCACAAGGCCCACTTGTTCAGGCAGGCGCAGCTCTTTTGGTAGCTACCTCTCCACTAGATGCAGAAGCTCCGGGTCTTTAACACTCTCCAGGATCCCAATGAGCCTGAGATTCTTTCTTCGGGCTCTATTTTCTTGGTCCTCGACCTCCTCCATTAGCTGGCAGACTCGAGTTTCCAAAGAGTCTAGCCTGCCATCAGCTGCTACTGCGTGATCCTCCTGAGCCGACAAGTGTTCTTCCACATGCTGGATATGTGCTGCGGAACCAGTCAGGACATCCTTTATTTCGTCCATCGAGGCATGCAATTTCGCAAGCTTATCGTCCAGCAATTGCAATAAATGCTTCATGGACACCTGCAGCACTTCGTCGGGGAGCGATCCGCTGGTGCATTTGTTTACGTCCCTGCCATCTTGTACATTTGGGCCACATTGCTTTTTGCTGCTCTGATAACTTTAGGCGGCATCCTACACACCGCTAAAAAGGAATCACCGCCCTGCTGACCACAGTGATGCTCCCCTGCACAGGCTCACTCGGGTGTCCCGTTTAAAGAATTGCCACCGGTTATGGACCAAAATAAGAGGGTTAAATCGGGGAGTTGGAGTGGAGCTCTGTGCCAAGACGTTCGCTCAGGAACCATCCATCATGTGACCCCCGTTAGCGTACAGTTATAATGCAAGCTTACTGCATTGATCCCTAAATTCTAAGCTGGCTAGATCCCTTTGTAAACTAACCTTCATGTCTCCTACTGATTAAATGCCTCTAGACTTAAGATTCCCCTGCTGGAAATCTATCTGCAAGTGACGTAAGCCTATGACTTTTTTTTTTGCTGTGTGTTAACCATTACATTGTGGTTTTGATGTTGGTGCTTTACCATTCTTTCATGATATGTAATAATGGGCATCAATTTTTCTCACCTTTTTTTTTTCTTTGCAGGGAGCATCAGCACTATTTGACATGATAGAATATTATGAGTCAGCAACACACTTGAATATCTCATTTAACAAACACATTGGCACACGGGGCTGGCAGGCAGCTGCATATATGATGAGGAAGGTGAGTAGCAATGCTCTCAAACCCTCTGATCCTGTCTCATATAATTTTTATCACACAATATACCCTGTTGCAGATTTTACTATCATCTACCTAAATATGTTGAAAAGAACTGGACCAAAGCATGCCTCTTTCCTTAGTATGTATATGTATAAATATATATATTTATGTATGAATGTATTTATTAAATTCATTTTCTATCCTGTTGTCCCCAACATAGTATACAGTTACTTCATAAACCGCTACTCTTTGGTGCATATACTGTATTTTTCGCTCTATAAGATGCACTTTTTTTCCACCCAAAAGTGGGTGGAAATATCTGTGCGTCTTATGCAGCGAAGGTACTTTTTTTTTTTTTTTAAACGCCTCACCTCGACGTACCGTGTTAGATGCCTGTGCCCCATATGGCTCTCCTTAGCGTCGGTGAGCACCCGAAGCCTCTTTTCATTCACTCGTGGTGTTCAGATCCAGCTTCCTGCCCTCGCGACGGGTGGGGCCTTACCGCTAAGTTGCTTCCTGACCCAGCTGAAAGAGGTCATCTTCCAGTTGTGACCGCCACTGACCTAATTACAGCAGACTGCACAGCGAACTTAGCAGGCTGCCATTGGCCTCCGAAGCACGTTGCCTCTGCCGCGGGGAAGGGAAAGAGATGGTGTACATGGGGAAAGGAAGAAAGGAAAATTATTGGACATGGTGATGGGAGAGGATTGAGGTAAAAAGAGATAAAAGGGAGAAATGTTGGATGTGGTGGAGAGGAAACAGTGGGACAGATGGAAATGGATGCAAGAGGGAGGAATGTAGGACATGGTGTAGAACAGGGGTGCCCAAATGGTTGATCGCGATCGACCAGTAGATTGCAAAAGCAACGTGAGTCTATCGCGTTGCCTTTATTATCTTATTCTTCCTGCCTTCCCAAGCCAGGCCAGGCGTGTACAAGCGCTGGACCCACAAGCCTTCACCTCCAATGTCAATTCTGACATCGGAGGTGAAGGCTTGTGGATCTGGCGCTTGTGCACCAGGCCTGGCTCGGGGAAGCAGGGAGAAATCGGTGTGCTGGCTTGGGGGGGCAGGGAGAGAGAAAGAAAGACAGGCAGGCAGTGGGGGAGAGAAAGAAAGAGAGGCAGGCAGGGGGAGAGAGAAAGAAAGACAGAAATAAAGAGGGGCAGGGGGAGAGAGAAAGAAAGGCAGGGGTAGAAAGAAAGACAGAAATAAAGAGGGGACAGGGGGAGAGTGAAAGAAAGAGAGAAAGAAAGAAAGGGGGGGGCAGAAAGAAAGAAATATTGGATTTACTGTCAGAAGGAAGTGCAACCAGAAACTCATGAAATCACCAGACAAAAAGGTAGGAAAAATGATTTTATTTTCAATTTAGTGATCAAAATGTGTCCGTTTTGAGAATTTATATCTGCTGTCTATATTTTGCACTATGGCTCCCTTTTACTAAACTACGATAGTGGTTTTTAGTGCAGGGAGCCTGTGAGCATCGGGAGCTGTGAGGGGCATTCAGTGTAGCTCCCTGCACTAAAAACCGTTATCGCGGTTTAGTAAAAGGGGAGGGAGTATATTTGTCTATTTTTGTATAGTTGTTACTGAGGTGACATTGCATATTTTAAAGTCATCTGCTTTGACCTCTGAAAAAACCCCAGAATACAAATGATAATTAACATTTTCTCTTACAGTGCTTTGTGTTTTTTTTAAATTTATTGTTGGTAGATCATTTTGACTTGGTCATTTTAAAAGTAGCTCGCAAGCCAAAAAAGTGTGGGCATCCCTGGTGTAGAGGGAATGGAGGAAGAGATTTGGCATGGAGCTGGAGAGGGGTGATAGAAGCAGAAATGTTGGACATGGGGCTAGTGGGCAGAGGCAAAAGATGCTGCACACTGTCTGTAGGATAAGAGAGGAAGAAATATTGGATATGGCAGTAGAGGGGGTGGGAGAGAGGCACCCTAGAACCCTCTCAGCCTCTCTCTTTTCCCACTCCCTTTGCAGCAAGGGAAGGAATGAGAGAGTGAAAGAGAGAGATGGTGGACATTGAGAGAGAGGAAGACATTGCACATGGGGGTGGAGGAGAGAGAAAGAAATGCTGTGCAGTGGTGGGGAGGGGAAAAAGAGAGCACTTTGTGTAGTTTAATTTTGTGGGTACCATTATGAATTATAAGATTCACAATCTTCCACCTCTTCCAGTTCTAGGCCCACTGCTGAAGAGACACAGTGGATTCAGGCCGAGGAATGCCCCTCTTCAGATAGGGGGCCGGCTCTTGGTCTTTCTTAAGAACATAAGAACATAAGCAATGCCTCTGCTGGGTCAGGCCTGAGGTCCATCTTGCTCAGCAGTCCCGCTCATGCGGCAGCCCAACAGGTCCAGGACCTGTGCAGTAATCCTCTATTTATACCCTTCTATTCCCTTTTCCAGCAAGAAATTGTCCAATCCTTTCTTAAATCCCAGTACCGTACTCTGCCTTATAACGTCCTCTGGAAGCGCATTCCAGGTGTCCACCACACGTTGGGTAAAGAAGAACTTCTGGCATTTGTACTGAATCTGTCCTCTTTCAACTTTTCTGAATGCCCTCTTGTTCTTATATTTTTTGAAAGTTTGAAGAATCTGTCCCTCTCTACTCTCTCTATGCCCCTCATGATCTTGTAAGTCTCTATCATATCCCCTCTAAGTCTTCTCTTCTCCAGGGAAAAGAGACCCAGTTTCTCCAATCTCTCAGCATATGAAAGGTTTTCCATCCCTTTTATCAGACGTGTCGCTCTTCTTTGAACCCTCTCGAGTAACGCCATATCCTTCTTAAGGTATGGCGTCCAAAACTGGACGCAGTATTCCAGGTGTGGGCGCACCATCGCCCGATACAGCGGCAGGATAACTTCGTCCTGGTTGTAATACCGTTCTTGAATTATACTTAGCATTCTATTCGCTCTCTTAAGGCCGCTGCCCACTGTGCTATCGGCTTCATTGACATGTCCACCATTACCCCCAAGTCCCTCTCTTTGTACTCTCTTTCAATAACATCCCTCCCATCGTATAGTTGTACCTCGGATTTCTGCTTCCCCATTTCTCAACGTTGAACTTCATTTGCCATTTTGTCGCCCATTCCCCTAGTTTGTTCAAGTCTCTTTGCAATTCCTCACAGTCCTCTTTAGTCCGAGCTCCCCTAAATAGTTTGGTGTCGTCTGCAAATTTTATTATTTTACACTTCGTCCCTGTTTCTAGATCATTTATGAATATATTAAATAGCAGTGGCCCGAGTACCGAGCCCTGCGGAACACCACTCGTGACCCTCCTCCAGTCCGAGTAGTGGCCCTTCACCCCTACCCGCCAACCAGTTTCTGATCCATCTATGTACGTCTCCGTCCACCCCATGGTTCTTCAGTTTCCAGAGTAGTCGTTCATGAGGCACCTTGTCAAAGGCTTTTTGGAAATCAAGGTATATGATGTCTATGGGGTCATCTCTGTCTATCCGTTTGTTAATTCCTTTGAAGAAGTGTAATAAGTTAGTTAGGCACAATCTCCCCCTGCAGAAACCATGTTGGCTGGTTATCAGAAGTTTGTTTCTTTCCAAGTGTTCATCGATGTTTTCTTTTATCAGTGCTTCCGCCATTTTCCCCGGAACCGAGGTCAGACTCACCGGTCTGTAATTTCCAGGGTCACCTCTTGATCCCTTTTTAAAGATGGGCGTGACGTTGGCTGTCTTCCAATCCTCCGGGATCACACCTGTTTTCAGGGATAGGTTGCATATTTCACATTTTCTTCCTACCTGGATGTGCATTATGTCTGACAAGTAGGTCTTGGACATTTTTTGGTCGGGCTACAAACTTTCCCAGCCTCTGTCAGATTGGTTCGTGGACTCTTCTACAGGTCACCCGGTGAAAGCGCTCAATGTTTAAGCCACTGTTCAACGCTTGTTGGATATTCATGCTGTAGAGCCGATGCCGCTCGAACACTCGGGCTCATGCATAGTCTGTATCAAGGCTGCCTGAGTCTGGTCCTCGAGATCTACTGGCAGGCCAGATTTTCAGGATATCCACAATGAATATGCATGAGAGAGATTTGCATACCAAGAAGGCAGTGCAGGCAAATCTTTCTCATCCATATTCATTGTGGATATGCTGAAAATCTGGCTTGCCAGTAGATCTTGAGGACCGGACTTGGGCAGCCCTGGTCTATATATTTCTCATTCTCAAGAAAAGCTTAGAAAATTGGAGGCCTATTCTGGATCTTAAGCTCGTGAATGCAGCTCTCAAGGTTCCACACTTTTGAATGGAGGCTGTGCATTCAGGTATTGCAGCAGTGGCCCCAGGAGAGTTTCTTGCCTCTCTGGATCTCACGGAGGTGTATTTGCATATTTCCATTCTTCCAACCCACTGCAACTTTTTGCGGTTTTATGTTCTGGAACTGCATTATCAATTTTCGGTTCTGCCTTTTGGGCCAGCAATAACGCCCCGGACCTTGACCAAGGTGATGGTTAGCGTGGTGGCTTACGTGCAAAAGATGGGTCTCCAGGTTCACCCTTACTTGACATACTAGAACACCTGGGCTGGATTGTCAACTTCAGGAAGAGCCATCTGATGCCCACGTAGTCGTTGGACTACCTGGGAGTTCCCTTCGACACGGCTACTGGTCATGTCTATCTACTAGAAGCCTGCTGGAAGAAACTGTGTGCTCAGATTTCTTTCCTTCTAGTGCAGCCGATTCCGTTGACAAGGGATTACCTTCAGTTTATCCCAGGACTAGCAGGCAGCATATTCTCACTGATAGGTGATGTCACCGACAGAGCCCTGGTATGGACCACTTCAAAAGTGCATCGCCACTTTAAGTCTTTAGAAAATTTGCAATAGCCCGCACCATGCCTTCCTTCCCGATGTAGGCGCGCAGTCCCTCAGTTTCTTAGTTTCCGTGGAGCTAAGAAGACACTTTTTGACGGCTGTTTAAACTATTTTTTGCCTTCTTGTTCACGCGTTTGTGACTTTTGAGTCATTTTTTGTTTCTTTTTCTTTTACTTTTACCTTGCCTTTAGTTTAAAAAAGAAATTTTATATATATATATATCTTTTTTCCCCTTGCGGGTTTTTGGCCCGGTGGGAGCCTGTTCGCCTGCCTTGACCATCAATTTTAATTTAGCTGCAGCAGTGTTCCCGTCGATGTCACACCCGCTGACAGGATTCAAAAAGTACGGTCGCTGTGCTCGGTCCATCTCTGTGAATGATCCACATTGCTGTTGTCTCCAGTGTTTGGGGCCAGAGCATCGTCCTGAGACCTGCACGCTTTGTTCTTCCCTGCAGAAAAGAACTCTGAAAAACCGCCTTCTATAACTTCAACGACTATTCAGTGTCGCCATGGAAGGGGAGCCAACATCACTACCAACATTGGCGGTGCCGACCAGAACTACACTGCACATCTTGACACCGACTGAGATTCCTCCTGTGTCACAGCACACAGTGAGTAACCAGCTAAGAAGCCTTCCCCTACTCCATGTGGGACTCGGGTCAAAGTAGTAGTGAGCCTTGTCCTGCCAACCTCAAAAAAGTCCCGAAAACGCTCCGCTCCGATATCGGTGAGTGCCTTAATATCGGCTTCCTCATCATCAGAGTGTAGTGCGGCACTGAAGGTACCGGCAAAAAAGCCAGCGGTACCAGTGTTCTCCCTGAAGCAAAAGATTGACAACTTGCTAAGGGAGGAACTGGGTGAGCATTTCCAGATGCTGGTGCCGACACAGCTTATGCCCATGTTGACACCGACTCTCCCGGTGCCAGGTCGGTCTGAGCCCACGACTTCGACTGCACCTACATCTGATGCTACCCCGGTGCAGAGATCTTTGACTCTGGAGTCAATACCTCCAGCTCCATGGCACCAGTCGTCCTTGACGCAAACACTTTTTCTTCATGACATTCTGAGAGAGACTTTCTATAAAAATCTAGAAACGCCACTATTCCTGTGGCCCCTCAAAAATTGGAATTTTTATATCGAGTGATTCCTATTCCTGGTTTTGATAAACCTCAACTTCTCCATGAGTCCCTATTCGTAGAATCCACCTTGAAGAAGTCTACAGGGGCTAGTGTCTACGCATCTGTGCCCCCTTGCAGAGAGGGCAAAGCAATGGACAAATTCAGTAAACGCCTTTATCAGATTGCCATGTTGGCCCACCGGTCTGGAAACTATAATTTCCATTTTAACTTTTACCTGAGACTTCTGATCAAACATGTTTCCCTATTTCAAAAATATATCCCGGAATGCAAGCTTCCTGCTTTCCAACAACATATTTTTGATCTTTTTCAATTAAGGAAGTATATGGTTCACTCTATCTATGACACGTTTGAGCTTAACTCCTGCGCTGCAGCCATGTCGGTGGGCATAAGATGCCTGGCTTGGCTCCATGTCTCCAAACTTGATGTTAATTACCAAGATCACCTGGCAAATGCTCCGTGTCTTGCAGATGAACTTTTCAGCCCATCACACAGCTACACAAAAATTGTCTGCCCATGAGACCAGATGGGACACTCTAGTCAAGCCTAAGAAGAAGCCTCCACCTCCTCGTTCTTTTAGGCTGGCTCCTTCCTACCAATGAAGGTTTGCTGCTAAGGCTGTTGCTCCTGATCAACCTCAACCTAGAAGGCAGAAGCAGCAACCTCGTAAGGCAGAAGCAGCAACCTCGTCAACCTAAGCAACAGACTGCTCCTCAAAAACCTGCACATCCTTTTTGACATGTTTCTTCAGGGCATAGCCACAGTCAGCGTTTTACATCCTCTGCCTCAGCCCATCGGAGGCCGTCTCATAACTTCAGACCTCTGGGTCTTAAACATCATTTGTTAGTGTTACACTCTCCATTTTCAGACCCTGCCTCCAGATTACCCAACAAGAGAGGCTGGTTTGGATCCTGCACAATCCTCTCTTCTTCTCCAGGAGGTTCAATCCCTTCTGCTGAATGCCATCGAGGAAGTTCCTTTCTCAGCAGAACCGGGGATTCTACTCCTGTTACTTCTTAGTTCCAAAGAAGCCGGGAGGATTGCGACCTATTCTGGATCTCAGAGATCTCAACAAATTTCTAGTCAAGGAGAAATTCCAGATGATCTCCCTCACCCTGCTTTATCCACTTCTGAATCAGAATGACTGGCTATGCTCTCTAGATCTCAAGGAAGCCTACACACATATTCTAATTCATACGGCTTCCAGGAAATATCTCCGTTTTAAAATAAACAGCCTGGCATCTTCTCCCAGAGTCTTCATGAAGTGCCTGATTCTAGTGACCGCATCTTTCAGATCGCACGGTCTCAAAGTCTTTCCTTATCTGGATGACTGGTTGATCAAGGCTGTTTCATCTCAGGAAGTGGTCTGAGCAGCGAATCAAACCATTTCTTTTCTACAGGCTCTAGGATTCAAAGTAAACTTCCCCAAATCATATCTCATTCCAACTCAACATCTTTAATTTATTGGAGCTATCCTAGACACCACTCTTATCAGGGCGTTTCTTCATCCGGATCGACCGAATGCTCTCGTCAACCTCTGTCAACAGATGTTGTCTCTTCAATTCATTTCTGCGAGACGCATGATGGTTCTTCTGGGCCACATAGCTTCCACTGTGCATGTGACACCACTGGCAAGGCTACATCTTCACACTCCTCAGTGGACCCTTGCGTCTCAGTGGTCTCAAGCTGATCGTCTCTCATAGCATATATCTGCAACATCATCTCTTCTGCAGTTGATTCACTGGTGGATGACCTTCTCCAATCTATCCAGAGGTCTCCTTTTTCACTTGCCCCCTCATCATAAGGTACTCACGATGGATTCATCTCCTTATGCTTGGGGGGAACATCTTTGGACTAGTGCTACCCGATTCAGGAAAAAAAATTTTGATTCGATTCAGCCTAATGAATTGGTTTTTCGACTTGATTCGATTTTCCTGCCCAATTGGGTGTTTTTTTCAAACATCCTGGTGGGTTTATTTTAAGCCTCTTCACCCCCTTTGCCTTCTCCTAACCACACTGGCGCTGTGGTGTAAACAAATTAACAAACAAAAAAGACTTTTCCTCTCTCTGTTAAATCCTAGCTCACTTTTGCGGTCTAACACCAGCTCTGGCAGGATACATGTTTCAAATCTGATATATTGTAATTACAAAATCGAAAATAAAATTAGTTTTTCTACCTTTTGTTGTCTGGTCATTATTCAAATCTTTTTGGTTCCAGGCTCTGGTTTTTTTCTTATAACTTGCTTGCCAGGGTCTCCTTCTTTCTTCTTTCTCCGTTCTAACCATCCATCTGCCATTTCTGTCCTCCCCTTCCATTTCCCTTCCCTCCTCCGGAGGTCTGGCATCTTTCCTTTTTTTCATCTCCATCCACAGATCCACCTTTTCTTTACCCTTTCATCCAGCATCTCTCCCTCCTTCCCCACCACCCCAGGGTCCACCATCTCTCCCTTTCTTTTCCCAACTACCCTCCTATCCAGTATCTCTATCCCCCCCCTCTACACCATCCCTTGTGTCCACCTTCTCTCCCTTTCTGTTCCTTCCCTCTCTAAATCCCATGGTCCATCATCTCTCTCCCTCTCCTCTATTTTTAGACCCATTATTTCTTCCCACCCAAAGTCTGGCATATGCACATCTCTTTGAACCCCCCCTTCCCTCTCTCCGTGTACTTCTACACCAGGGCCCCCCTCACCTGAAGGTCTGTCCCCCCTGGTACGCTTAGATATTGGATGCCCCAACTTCTTTGGATCGAAAGAGATAAAAAGTTGAGGAACAGTTCTGTGTGGTTTGGTGCATTCTAAGTGGAAGGCCAAAGCACATTTACAGTCTAGAATATCAAGAGCTGATTCTCCAGGATGAGAATGAGGCCTTGAAAAAAACACTGGAAGTACAATAGATTGATTGAGATGGAATTCTGAAACCACTTTAGGTAAGAATTTTGGATGAGTACAGAGGACCACCTTGTCATGATGAAAAACTGTGAAAGGTGAATCAGCAACTAAAGCTTGCAGCTCACTGACTCTTCGAGCAGATGTGAGGGCAATGAGAAACACCACTTTCCAAGAGAGATACTAAAGATGAGCCATAGACATTGGTTCAAATGGAGGCTTCATCAATTGAGCAAGAACAACATTGAGATCCCAAACCACTGGAGGCAGTTTGAGAGGAGGTTTGACATTCAAAAGTCCTTTTATGAATCTGGAAACCATCGGATTAGCAGAGAGGGTTTTCCCTTTGATAGGCTGATGGAAAGCAGCAATTTCACTGAGATGGACTCGAATTGATGTAGATTTGAGGTCAGAGGTAGATAAGTGCAAAAGATAATCCAAGACGGAAGACAAGGAGGTATCTCGAGGCTCCTTGTTATGAGAGATGCACCAAGTAGAAAATCTAGTCCATTTTTGGTAGCATTGTCTAGTGGCAGGCTTTCTGGAAGCCTCTAAAATGTCTCGAACAGGTTGAGAAAACTGAAGAGGAATTATGTTGAGAGGTACCAATCTGTCAAGTGTAGAGACGGCAGATTGGGATGAAGTAGAGATCCCTGACTCTGTGTAAGCAGAGACGGAAAAACTGGTAGCAGGTATGGCTTCCTGCTGCTGAGTTGAAGTAGAAGGGAGTACCAAGGTTGCCTGTGCCACCGAGGAGCAATCAAAATCATGGTGGCATGATCGGTCTTGACCTTGACAAGAGTCTTGAGAATGATAGGGAATGGAGGGAATGCATTAAGGAAGAGATTCGTCCAGTCCAGTAGGAAAACATCTGCCTCGAGGCGATGAGGAGAATATATCCTGGCGCAGAACTGGGGCAGTTTTTGGTTGTGGGGAGCTGCAAAGAGATCTATCTGAGGCGTTCCCCACTGTGAAAAAATGTGATGAAGAGGCGAGGAATTGAGTGTCCATTCGTGAGGTTGCAGAAGACGACTCAAATTATCCACCAAACAATTTTTTGCCCCTTGAATGTAGACAGCTTTGAGGACGGTGTTGTGGAAAATTGCCCAGTTCCAAACCTTCAGAGCTTCTTGACAAAGGGAGGGAGACCCATCCCTCCCTATTTGTTGACATAGTACATGGCGACTTGGTTGTCCGTCCGAATGAGGATACCTGGTAGTGAAGAAGATGTTGAAAAGCTTTGAGAGCATTGAAGATCGCTCTGAGTTCCAACAGATTGATGTGACACTTACGATCCATATTGGTCCAGTGGCCTTGAGTACGAAGACCATCTAGATGAGCGCGCCAAGCATAGGTCGAGGAATCTCTTGTGAGGACCTTCTGATGGTGGGGGTGTTTGAAACAGCAAGCCTCTGGAGAGATTGGAAGAGAACATCCACCAGTGGAGAGACTGTCTCAAGGAAGGAGTGACTGCAATTTGTCAAGAGAGTGGGTCGCAAGCCTGCGTCCCCTGGGATGCCAGGGTCCACTGGAGTATTTGGAGGTGAAGTCTGGCAAAAGAAGTCACGTGTACTGTAGAGGCCATGAGGCCTAGGAGTACCATCATGTGTCTCGCTGAGATTGAAGAGCTGGAAGACACTGCATGACAGAGTTGAAGAAGAGCTTCCAGATATTGTTGCGGAAGGAATGCTCTGAGTTGGATAGTGTCTAGAACAGCTCTGATGAATTGTAGATTCTGAGAGGGCTGATGTTGGGTTTTGGGAAAGTTGATTTTGAATCCTAAACTTTGTAGGAACCACGTAGTCCATTGGGTCGCTACAATAACCCCTTGAGATGTGGAATCTTTGATGAGCCAGTCATCAAGGTAGGGAAACACCTGAAGACAATGGTTCCTTAGAGCTGCTGTTGCTACCACCACTAGGCACTTGGTGAAGACTCTGGGAGATGAAGCCAGGCCAAAGGGTAGCACTCTGTATTGGTAATGTAGATTCCCCACCCGAAATCTGAGATATTGACGGGAGGCTGGATGAATGAGAATATGAATATAAGCCTCCTTGAGATCCAGTCGTTCTGATCTAGAAGGGGGTAAAGGGACGCCAGGAATAATATGCAAAATTTTTCTTTGACTAAAAATTTGATGAGAACCCTGATATTCAGAATGGGTCACAGATCGCCCGTCTTCTTTGGAACGAGGAAGTAATGGGAGTAAACCCCCCCCCCCCTGTTCTGTTGTTCCGAAGGAACTGGTTCTAGGGCATGCAGACGCAGCAGAGGTTGAGCTTCCTGAAGAAGAAGGGCAGTCTGGGATGGATTGGAAGGATACTCTCTTGGAGGAAGCTCTGGTGGAATCTGAGTGAAATGAAGAGTATCCTTCCCTGATTGAGAGCACCCTGAGGTTGGATGTAATTGTCTCCCATCGGTGACAAAATGATGAAGACGACATCCTATAGGGGGAAGAGAGAACAGAGACAGAACGGTGAAGGTTATGCTCTGTGTTAAACAGTCAAAAAAGCTGCGCAGCCTTAAGTGTAGCAGAAGGTTGAGATTTCTGTTGCTTCTGATTCTGCTGCTTCTTGGGAGGCGGACGAGTGTAAGGAGCCACTCTCGGAACAAAATGCCTCTGGAAAATTGGAGAGGTTGTGAAGGCTTGGCAGGAGCTGGCTTAGGCATTGGTCTGACAATGGAAGGAAAAGATTTTTCATGTTCAGATAATTTCTTGGTGGTTGCCTCGATAGATTCATCGAAGAGGTCATTGCCTGCACAAGGAATATTAGCCAAGCGGTTCTGAAGATTAGGGTCCATGTCAATGGTGCGAAGCCAGGCCAGGCGGCGCATTGCTACAGAACAAGCAGTCGCCCTTGCGGACAACTCGAAGGCATCACAAAAAGACTGGAGAAGATGTAATCTGAGTTGTGACAGAGTAGCTATGACTTCTTGAAATTCAAAGTACTTCTGTGTATCTAAATAGCTGAGAAATTTAGGAAAATCAATGAGGAACTTGAAATAAGTGACAAAATGAAAATTATAATTGAGGACTTTGGAGGACATCATAGCATTTTGGTAAAGGCGACGTCAAAATTTGTCCATGGTTTTCCCTTCCCTTCCAGGAGGAACGGTAGCAGGGATTGGTGAGACAACTGCGAATTCTCAAATCCTTTGCAATGCAGAGTTTTATACCTGTAGTCCAATTTGCCTGGAACAGCAGGAATTGCATAAAGAGTCTCCAGGCAAAAGCTTGTGAAGCTCGTGAAGAGGAAGCTTAAGTGACTCTGCAGGAGGTTGAGAAAGATGCATGACTTCGAGGTACTCCTTAGAGTATTTAGAACCAACATCCAATTGAAGGTCCAGGTCAGCAGCCATCTGGAAAAGAAAAGAAGAGAAAGATAGCTGATCCGCTAATGCCCTGCCTCGAGAGGGACTAGAGGACCTCGAGGTAGCCGTGGCGGGAAAATAGTCTTCAAAAGAATAAGGAGACTTGGACGAAGCAATAGAAGCTGCTGAGTCCTCGAGGTCTGGAAGCAGAGACCTCGATCGAGGAGTCGGTGGTCTGGTAGAGCTGAAAGATGTAGATCGAGGCTTAGTTGAAGAAGGACGCTGTTTGGAAGAAGAGATATGCTTGGAGATATGCCTCGAGGAAGGCCTCGATCGACGACGAGAGTGGTTCTGAGCATGGGTACGGGGACACCAGCGCACTCATTAAGCAGCAGTTGCCAATTAAATTGCTAGCCTTCGCTCAAGGTGTGTAAAATAAAAAATATATGGAAATGACACATGACACAGGTTCTATATCAAAATTATTATTGCTTTTATTTTTCCATCATGGGACTTAAAAGATGAATTGTGTCATCGGAAGCTCCTTACAGTGCCAAAATGCTGGCTTTCTGACAAAGAGCACCACCCGATACTTCGAAGCTCCCCAATATATACCTTCAGTCCAGTTTGACATCATTGGCTGTCAGCCAATCCATTAACAAAGGTTGTCCTTAAATTTGGATAAAAAACTTTTCTTTAACATGGAATAAAATTTCCAGAAATCATATTTTTTGTTTACATTCATTTCTGAATATACATAAACATTTTATTACATATCCAATATTCTTTTTGTCCTTTTAAAAAAAGTATATTAAGAGAACCTGCATTTGTTACAAAGTGCTGAGAAATTCTCGGCTCTCCCTGTCAGCACAGTAAAGGAGAAGGAGGGGTATTTCCCCCCTTGCTCAAACTGTCAGTGTTAAATTTCACTGATATACTTTCCTCAGTGTGGGCTTCATGTGCCCCCCCTTCCCTTCCTATGCTGGAGACTGCTACAGGTCTCTGATTCTAATTATTTCCAGATGTTGTGCTCAGGTTTCATATATAAAATATTGGAAATTAAGTACATTCTTTCACATATCTATTCATTCATTTTTTCGGGGCCCCTTCCATACATAACAGATCCACACATCCAACACACTTAATACATGTTATGCTCCATTTTGAAAGATGGAGTTTAATATGTTCTTCCTAACCAGCCTAAGGCACATTTGGTGTCAATTAGAACCACGAGGCTAAAAGCGGGAAAAACCTGAACAAAGAGAACAAAGAACAGAGAGAGAGAGAGAAAGAAACATGGAGGTAGTTTCATACCTCTAAAAATGTGTCCTGATTTTCCCCATGGTCTGGCTTAATAGCAAAATGCATAAAAAGAATATTATTATGCTTTTCCTTAATATTAATCTGTAGTGTGTTTTTCTGGCCTTGGCTACATCCATATTCAGATTTTTATTCACCAACTTTTCGTACGCTTCTATTGGGCGTGGCCTTAACTAACACATATGCTTTATCTAACTAGAGTTACCCAGAATCATACAAAAAACAGGCATTTTTGTAGAAAAACTCCACAAGATACTGCACCACTCATGTCCTACACTGTCCATTACATACCGCCCCCTAGAGTCCACAAGTGCCATTACTGATCAGTGCTTGGAAGCAGGTCTCGAGGATCGAGGAGACTTCACCCCAGAGATGGAAGCAGACGTGCTACCAAGGAATGGATAGGGCTAGAAGCTGTAGATTGAAGCTCAGGAGGCTTGGTGGAGGAATCTCAAGGCACTCCCAAAGACTCTGCTCCTTGTATGGAGTGTGAGGATTCCTGTCAAGGCACTTTCAAAGAATCTACTCCTTGCTTAGAGTGCATAGATGCCAGACCAGACACTCGCAAAGACTCTGCTCCCTGCATAGAGTGTGAAGTTTCAGCCCGAGGCATATGAAGAGGCTCGACCTCACGGGAGTCTGCAGAATGCCCAGGCTGGATTAGAGTAGCCAGCTTCAGTCCCATTTTGGTTAGGAACTGAACAAATTGCTGCTCTAACATGGTCTGGAAGGAAGCCGGCAAGGATGGATCCGCGTCTGAAACCGGACTACCTGCTGGAGGTTCCAAAGTGGCAGTGGAAATGTGCTTCAACTTGGAAGTCTTAACAAGCTTGAGGACCACCGCTGGAACTTTCTGCTGAGCTATCTGACCTGAGGATCCAGGGGAAAATACAGCAGGTGTACTCGAGGTAAGAGCCGCCGCAAATGAGGAAGGTCTGATAAGGCTCGAGGTCGGAGTCGTGAAGGCAGGAGGACCCTCGGTAGAAGGTGGAACCGAGGCCGTTTTCAAAGTCGAGGGTGTGACTGAAGAGTCCATCCTGAAAAGCTTCTCCACTAAAATCCGACGACGTTTAAGGGCTCGAGGTTGAAGAGTAGCACAGCGCTCACACGACTTCGGTTGATGGTCCAGCCCAAGGCACTTGAGGCACCAACAGTGTGGGTCCATGAGGGAAATTGCACACTGGCACTGGCTACATTTCTTGAAGCCCGTTGCTGGCCAGGACATAGGAGGAAAAATAGCCGCAGTGAAGTCAAAGGCTGAGGCCGAGCAGCCTGCCCCGCCAGTTGAACAGAAGAAAATAAAATAAGATTTTTTTTTTTTTTTTAACTAGAAATAAAGAAAAGGACACAGCGATTCGTGAAGAAAATAAACACAAACCGCAGTGAGAGAAGGCACGAAGTAACAAAGTTACACGCAGAGAGTCAAAGACGGACTTCTCGGCTCCGCGGAAACTGAGAACTGAGGAGACTCGCCCTGCGCTGGGCGGGAAGGCACTCGCGCATGCGCGGTGCAGCTGACTCGAAACTTCTACATTTCTATAAGCAAGTCTGCTTGTGAAGCTGTCCGCATCCATGCTCCATGGATGACATCACCCATTAGTGAGAATAGGCTGCTTGCTTGTCCTGGGATAATGGAAATTTCACTTCAGTTTCCTAGAGCTCAGAGCAATGTATTATGCCCTCAAGTCTTTCCATCATCTTCTCTGCCCTCAAGTCCTCTTCCTTCGCACAATCAAGTACCAATGTACTACATAAACAAGCAAGGATGCACGGGCTCTTTCCTGTTATGTCAGGAGGCCCAGAAAATCTGGACTTGGATGACCGCTCGCAACCTTTTCTTAAAGGCTGTCTACATTCAAGGGGAGATGAATTCTCTAGCAGACAACCTCAGCAGAATTTTTTAACCTCACAAATGGACTCTCAACTCTGCAGCTCTTCAGTCCATCTTTGCTCAATGGGGTACTCCACAAGTGGACTTGTTTGCGGCTCCCCACAATCACAAGTTGCCCCAGTTTTGCTCCAGACTTTTCTCTCCTCTCCGTCTGGAAGCAGATGCCTTTCTCCTGAATTGGACGGGCCTATTTCTCTATGCATTCCCTCCAATTCATTTCATGTTAAAGACTCTGTTCAAACTCAAATGAGAGGCAGCCACCATGATTCTCATTGTTCCTCGGTGGCCCAGGCAACATTGGTTTTCCCTTCTCCTTCAGCTCAACTCCAGGGAGCCCAAACCTCTTCCAGTTTTTCCTGCTCTTCTTACTCAGCATCAAGGATCACTTCTACATCCCAGCCTACAATCATTGCACCTGACAGCTTGGGCTGAATCCATCTGACTTACATCTCTCTCAGCTTATTCAACATATTATTGACGCCTCCAGGAAACCAGCCACCCAACAATATTACCAACAAAAGTGCTTCATCTGTCTGACTTGGGACTCAAATCTACGTCTATCAGAGTCCATCTCAGTGCTGTTACAGCTTTTCATATGCCAGTAAAGGGAAAGCATCTCACTGCTCCTCCTCTGGTCTCCAGATTCATGAAAGGGCTTTTCAATGTTAAACCACCTCTCAAACCTCCTCCTGTAATCTGGGACCTTAATGTCGTTCTTTCCAGGTTGATAAAGTGGTTCTCCGCACACATCCAAAGTTTCTACCGAAAGTGGTCACGGAGTTTCATCTCAATCAGTCGATCATTCTCCCTTTTTTTTTTTTACCCCCCTAAGCCTCATTCTCAAGCAGGAGAAATGGCATTACACACTCTGGACTGTAAACGTGCTTTGGCCTATTACATCGACAGGGCAAAGCCTCATCGTACCACTCCCCAACTCTTCGTCTCATTTGATCCAAAGAAGTTGGGGCATCCTGTTTTCAAGAGAATGATTTCCAACTGGCTAGCTGCTTGTATATCGTTCTGCTATGCTCAGACTAGACTGGCACTGGAGAGTCATGTCACAGCCCACAATATCAGAGCTATGGCAGCTTCTGTTGCTTTCCTTAGATCTACTCCCATTGAGGAAATCTATAAAGCTACTACCTGGTCCTCAGTTCATACCTTCACTTCTCACTATTGTCTGGAGTCTTTCTACAGACGGGATGGGCACTTTGGCCAATCTGTATTACAAAATTTATTATCCTAAAGGCCAACACTCCCACCATCCCATTCTAGTTAGCTTGGAGGTCACCCATCAGTGAGAATATGCTGTCTGCTTGTCCTGGGATAAAGCACAGTTACTTACCATAACAGGTGTTATCCAGGGACAGCAGGCGGATATTCTCACAACCCTCCCACCTGTCCTGGCTGGCTTCTTAGCTGGCTTTTCTTAACTGAGAGACCGCGCGCCTACGTTGGGCAGGAAGGCACAAGTGCATGCACGGTGCAGGCTATCGCAAACTTTCTAAAGACTTAAAGTGGCCTGTACCGGGGCTCCGTCGGTGACATCACCCATCAGTGAGAATATGCTGCCTGCTGTCCCTGGATAACACCTGTTACGGTAAGTAGCTGTGCTTTCTGGGATCCATGGTTGCCACGCTGGATGTGGCTCCTTGGGTGAGGTGCACATGTGTCCTCTTCAGCATGCTGGGATCTGCACAGGGATGACTTGCAGGCCTGTCTACCTTGGACTCTGGAAGCCTGAACAAATATGGACTGGTGGCTTCTCCCGCAATCGCTCCATGGGGGCGTACCACTACACAATGGATCGTGGTGAGGTCAGTTGCTGGGGAGCCCATTGCAATCATTCTCCTGTTCAAGGAGGTTGGACGCTCTCTCAGCAAAAATGGTCAATCAACCAGTTGGAGCTCAGAGCCATTTGGCTAGCTCAGAGCCATTTGGCACTGGGGTCAGGCCCACTTCGTCTTCATGGCTACAGCAAGAATCAAGAAAACAGATTGCTTCTTCAGTCAAAGATCCGAGCCCAGAAGTGAGGAACTTGACGCTCTGGTGCAGACGTGGCCTGAGGAGATTCTCCTGTATGTCGTTCTCCTAAAAAACAGCTTAACCCCTGGTTTAATTCTTCATTACTTCTCTTAAAATGGCAAATGTGTTCATTAGAGTGAAGATGGCGCTCTAATCCTACACAAATTAATCTGGATAAATTTAAAGAACATTCGCAGTTTTGCCGCCAAATACTTAAGGCTCCTTTTACTAAGCTGCGGCAGCGTTTTTAGCGTGCACTGCAGATTAGCGCGTGCTTACCCCCGTGCTTTGCAGAAAAACTAATGCCACCTCTATGGAAGCGTTAGCGTCTAGTGCGCGGGGCATTGTAGCACGTGCGAAAACCGCTAGCGCAGCTTAGTAAAAGGTGTCCTTAATGCCGAAAAGAAAAAATATTATATAAAACTAATTACTAAAGCAAATAATTCATCAGCACTTTTTTCAATCCTTAAAAACCTAACCCCGTTTAAGCATAAACTGATCATCTCCAAGGAGGAATCTCGTTCCGCTCAAAGTCTAGCAGACTTCTTTCAGTTGAAAATTAATTTAATCAGGGATACTATCAAATCGAAAATTTCCATCTCATCCACAGCTGGAAAATCCAATCCCAGGTCCACTGATGTAGAAATCAGTTGCTCTCTAATTGCTACTTGTTCTAACTTTTTCCTACATTTAAAAGACATTCAACGTATTATAAAGATGCATTCAATACATAGATAGATAATTCCAATAAACACAGTACTTATTCCCCAAAGAATCAAATGAGTAGGACATCAATATGGAAATTATAAGTGCTTTTATAATCTTAATCCTCTTATTTTTCTCTTCTTTCAAAAGATCATTAATATTAATCTGGGTCCTTTTACATTCTTCATGTTAAAAACCATTTACTTTTAAACTGATTAATCATTCTTAACATTACCTCTTTCCTTGAATCATTTTAAAATAATTAAAGCTTTTTCTATCAATTAATTTTCTTTATATTCTTTCTTAATTGACCCTATCCTTGTGTACAAACCTTAAATGTTCCTTTTTCTTTTTTTTTATTTTATTGTATAAATTGTATTTCTCCCCTTTACCTACTTGTTCCAGTTTGTATTAATAGAACATAATGATTAGTCTGTATAATTTTGTCTCATTTGTATTTGTCATCCCTGGCTTTTATTGTACATTACAATTATGTAATACGCATTGAAATATTGGATATTGCGTAAAATCAAAATTTAATAAACTTGAAACTTGAATTCCATAAATATTAAAGGATCCACTTTAGAACCTTTTCATCCGTTCATTTAAAAACGGCACTTCTCCATCTTTGGTCCCTACATTCTTCAGCGGGTGGCACTGGTTGAAGACGTGCACACCTCCTCTGTGGCTGATCTGCTTTCCCTCCAGGAGCAATTGCGGTGGCAGTCGGACAAACTTGAAGATCTTGAGAACCGCTCCTGGAGGGACAACCTTCGTCTATTGAGCCTGCTGGAAGCGGTCTCTGACTCCCGACTCTTGTCCGCCCTGGAGTCCTAGCTCCAGGCGGAACTTTCACTGCTGTCTGGCATGGGGCTGTTAAGGATCGAGCGTGCACACTGCTTGGGCCGCGCTCGGGTGGTCATACTTAAAATTTATAATTATTCCCACAAGGCCAAATTGATGAGGTAGTAAAAACAAAAGAAAAACACCAGCTACTATGAAGGGGACCCGATCCGTCTATTTCAGGATTATTCTCCTGCCTTACAAGAGCGACGATGGCGTTTTCCCCGGGTGTGTACAGCGCTCTATGATCGAAAGCAACGTTTCATGCTGCTTTACCAGGCGCTCCTAAAGATCTGGACGGGCACCGGGTGGAAGACCTATGACACCGGGGAAGCAGCACAGGAGTATCTGGATGCCTTGCCTTCAGAGCCTGGACCCTCTACTGCATCTTGAGCTGGCGGGTGGTGACTCTGGATTCCTGGAGCCTGTCTAGGCCTTCGTTGGTCTTGAGGGTGCCCTTGCCCTTTTTGGACCTTTCCCTCTTCTGTGCACTGCGACCCCAGATGGCTGGTTTTCCTGGGTGTATTGGAAGGGATCCTTGTGTGTGGGGGGGGGGGTTAGCTGTGTTTAAGCTTTGTGTGTGTGAGGTATGGGTTTTTCCTGGTTGTTTGCTTGTGGGGGGAGGGGGTTTGCTTGATTGAGTTCTTGCTGGGGGGGCCAGTCCTCTTTTGCTGGGCTTTAGGGAGCTTAATTTCTGTTTAGCTCCTTGAGCACTGATTCTGCTTTCTG
Organism: Geotrypetes seraphini; assembly: GCF_902459505.1. NCBI lineage: Eukaryota > Metazoa > Chordata > Amphibia > Gymnophiona > Dermophiidae > Geotrypetes > Geotrypetes seraphini. The sequence continues at coordinate 36,493,699 of NC_047091.1, read as the reverse complement.
GGGCCTTGGGGCTGGAGTTTGTGTCTTCCCCAAAGACAGCATATATCTACATTCCCTTAGGGTAGCTCTTGAGGCTCGGTATGTTGGGCAGTATTCTGGCTTGGTGGGGTGGTGAATGTGTACGTGCCATGGGCAGGGTAAATTGGTGTGAGTGTGTAGGACGTGTGTCTATAGCGTGTTATCGGGTATTTTTGGGGCTCTCTGAATGGGGGCGGGGGGCTTGGGGCCTGCACACATCTAGCGTGACTCCGTCGTTCTGGCCTGTTTTGATGGGGTGGAACGAGAGTAGCAGGTTGGGTAGGGTATGGGGAAGGGGGTTGGCTTGGCTGGGAGGGGGTTGGGCTTTGGGTTGGGTGGGGTTGGGGTGCGGGGGTGGGACAGTCCTCCTTCTGTTCTGGTGTCTGGTTTGTTGGGTCCTTGATGTTACCCCTTTGCTTATTTCAACAGTGTATATTATGGTAATTGTTGCCCTGGGGAGGCTGGGCTCCTGGGATTTTCCTATGTGGTTTTTCTCTGCTCTGTGACATCTTTCTTTGCTTACCTCATAGATGAGTACCCCGTTTAGACTTACCTTTTGGAATGTTGGAGGCATAACGTCGCCAATTAAGCGCTCCAAAATCTTGGCTGCTTTACAACGCTATCGCTCGGATATAGCTTGTTTACAGGAAACTCGCCTGACAGGTGCTGAACATATCGAGTTGTATCGGTCCTGGGTGGGGAATGTTTACTTTGTGTCCTTGTCAGGGCGACACGGGGGTATTACGGTGCTGGTCCGTAAGTCTTCGCCACTAGGCGTCGAGGTCTTGGAAAAGTCCTTAGATGGTCGCTATCTCGTCTTACGTCTTACTTTGGGGGATTGGAGCTATTTATTGTTGGTAGTCTATTGCCCAAACTTATCAGAATCTTCCTTTCTGCAACAGTTGGTTCGTCTCCATTCCCGCCATTCGGGTGATCCGCTCCTTGTGGTAGGTGATTTTAATTTGGTTAGTAACCCTGATTGCGATAAGTCTGTTTCACTATCTACTCCCTTGGGGGCTAAAGGGTGCCTTCTTGCTGATTTCTGCGATACTCAGTGGTGGATCCTTGGCGTCTCTTACATCCTGAGGTCAGGGATTTTACTCCCCTCTCATGCCCATAATATTTGGTCGCAGATCGACTATATTTTTGTGTCTCCAGTTCTGTTTTCTTCTGTAGTATTGGCGGAGATCAGCCCCTTGAATATATCTGATCATACCCCGATTTGGCTAGACATTCATTTGGATGCAGCTTACCTTCGTTTTCTGTCTTGGTGCTTCCCCTTTTATCTTACGCATGATGTTGAGTTTCGCCGATTTTTGCAGTCCCAGTGGGATGACTACTTGACAAATAATACTCAACATCAAGAAGATCCTGTTCTATTCTGGGAAGCAGCCAAGTTGGTGCTTCGAGTTCAAGTGATTTCCTTTCTTTGTGTTCACAATAAACGGATTCATCACAGTATTCTCACTTTGGAACGGGCCTTATGGGCTGCTAAGAAGGCTTTCTCCACTGCTCCTTCAGAGATGACTAAGAAGCGGTATTTGACTACTCAGGGAGCTCTCAATTCTCTGCTTCATTCCCACTATCAGCGGTGGGCCGCTTATCATAAACATCGTTTTCAATGGTTTGGCAACAAGCTTGGGCACTTGTTAGCGCGCTTGGTCGACACTACCACTGCTCGGCAGCCCATTTTGAAGCTTCGGACTCCAGAGGAGGTAGCGTATCTCACACCACGGAGGTGTCTGCGCTCCTCTCTGACTTTTTCGAGTACTTGTATGCTGCTCCAGATGATGCTTCCCCGGAGCTCTTGACAGATTATCTTCAGTCGTCTGGATTGCCGCGCCTCTCTGAGGAGGTAGTGACTTCTCTTTTTTTTTTCTTTAAATCTTTATTAAATTTCAATTTTTTATGACAATAATAATCATATGAAATCAACAGTATCTAACTAATATCAATATAAAGGAGACATAATAACAAAGCAAATTAAGTTCAACTGTTTGTTAGTCCACAATAATATAGAGGAGGAGTTCCATAAAAGTCGAAGACTATTTTATTCCCTCACTTATTAAGGAAAATGATGATAGCCTGAAATGGACCTGAACTAAACTTCTTGAGCTTTCATTCCTGAATATTAACAGAGGTACTTGAAGACCTAACTTCATTTTCTAAAATAAATCTCGTCAACTGTGTAGAATCAAAAAAAGTATACCTGATGCCCTTGAAATTAATCAAACATTTGCAAGGGAACCTTATTACAAAAGAAGCTCCCAATTTCAAAACCTGGGGTCTCAAAAACAAAAATTGTTTCCTCCATTTTTGCATTAATTTAGATACATCTGGATACATTCTTATTTTTTGATTCAGAAACAATACATCCTTATATTTAAAAAAACAACTTCAATAACCAATCTCTGTCTGAATCTAAAGCTAATTGAACAAATAATATAACAAATGTAATCTGTTCTGAATCTGATTTTTCTATTAAATTTGTCAAGTCCAATAGATCTAATTCTGGTTCTTGTTGATCTTCCAGAGTTTTCTTCTTTCCCAATGAAATATAATAAATTTTGGAAATAGGTGGAAATGAATTCTGTGGGATTTTCAGAATCTCTGAAAGATATCGTTTAAACATATCTATTGGTGAAATTGTCATTAATTTAGGAAAATTAATCAACCTTAAATTTTGTCTGCGTGTAATATTTTCCAAAATTTCCATCTTGAAGTTAATGTTACCATTTTCCTTCATTAGAAGCTGATTTTGTGCTCCAAGAATTTCCAATTTTTTATCTTGTTCAGTTGATTTTTTTCTCTAATTTATCCACTTTTTGTTGTAAAGTTAGTATCTCAGTTAATATAGCAGAACATTGAGTTGAAAATGTTTGAAATTGAGTTCCCAGAAAAAGCTGTAATGTGGCAATTGCTTCCCATATAGAGTTTAAATCAATAACTAGGCTTTTCCAAGGGTGCCACAGTGTAGGTAAATTTCAAGTCGTTTAAGTTCACAGTACCTGACTGAAAATTAGTCGGTGCCGGTACTTGCTGTTCCCCTGCCAAATTCAGTGTACCTTGCAGCGTCAGGTGTAAAATGGAAGCAGATGACAGACTCCTAATCGCCAGTTCTTCTTCTTCTTGGTCTTCTTCGCAGCTCTCGGAAGTTGCCGCTATGCTCCCCTCACTCCCCACTTCCTGCTGCACTCATCGGGGGAGTGGCTATGCCGGTGTGTTACGCTCCTCCGGTGAGAGACTGGTCTCCTCGAAAGAGGTGCTGGAGCTCTCCGACATGCCCACACCTCACGCCAAGGACTTTCTGTCCGGATCTCCTCCAGGCTCGCACAGTTGTGGCCCGGGTTCAGAAGGGTAAACCCGGGTCTTTGACTTGCGCTTCACCATGGGTAAGATACAAGGCTTGAGCGCATTCCGCTGAACGCGTTCAGGCAGCCATCTTGATTATGCTTCTCCGTGACTTCTCTTAATAATCCATTCCAAGCGCTTGAATTGCAATCTGCTATTAAGACCCTCCGCTCTGGGAAAGCCCCGGGGCCGGATGGATTCTCTGGTGAGTTTTATAAACTTCTATCTCCTTTCACCGGCAACCTCAGGGCAATGGGTCCTGGGACACCGGGACAAGGAATACTCTTGTGTGCCGCTGCGGGCAGCACAAGGAAGAAAAATAAAAGTTCAAGGAAAGGAAACACTACCATACTAGGGAGGTAATTTTCAAGCAACTGACTGGTTTTATTACTTAAACCAAATAAACAAGCCGTCCTGCTTGCTTCCACATAAACCAGTTCAAAAGAAAAAAAAACAAACTTGTCAGGATTCTTAGATTGCAAACATAGTCCCAAAAAAAAACAAACTGTACAATCAAACAGTCACTGGGATGAATATGGTTTACATTTGGTTCTAAACCAAAAATACAAGCCTTTCCAAAAGCTGTTACTGGCTTCACAGTCAACTAATAAGTCCAGCTTGGAAAGTTCCAACAAAAAAAATAAAGAAAAACGGTCCTTTCCTTTTATGCTGATGACTTTAGCTTGTGCCAGTACTACAGTACTGGTCTTCCCCGCAGCTAGCTTGCTGGCCAGGCAGTGTGCCCTGCGTGGTCACAATGTTGCCAAATAATTAGGCCCTCTATCCCACAACTTTGAACGCGGGGCAAACCCCACTGCCTGTGCTTAGAGCAATTCCATTTCAAAATGGAAAAAACAAACAACAAGATAAGTCTTTCTCAGTTCCTAAAGGAGCCCTCACAATACTCCAACTTTTTCAGGATTATCAAAGAACAGCTTCAACACAGTTCAAAATAGGTAAGGCTTCAATAACCCACCTAGGCAGCTTTCACTACTTGCTTTTTAGAACAGCAAACTTCCATCGGTTGGACTCCATCCTGAAGCTCAGCATTGGGCTCTGGATCCAGCTTCATGTTTTGGGGAATTTCAGACAGGCAGGGAGACGGTTCTGCTCCAGCCTCAGTTAGCTCCATGCATTCAGACTATTGACTGCCATTCAGAGCCCTCAGCCCTGAGCGTCGCTGCCAGCTTTCTAACTGCAACCGCTCCTGTTCCCTCTGTTTCTCCTTCTGCCTCTCCAACAGTTCAGTTCTCAAGTTTAGCAGTCTGCAGCCCCGCCCCAAACTCTCAGGTGCAGAAGATTTCCTATCAACTACCCTATGACTGTGTGGGGGAGGGGAAATCTGCAACTCTGCTCCCTGGCTCCCTCTACAGGGTAAGGAAGGAAAGTTGGGCAACTTGACAGTTTGGGTTTTAAATGGATCAGCTTGAGAAGTGTCTGCCCTAGGAATATGTCCTGCTCTAGGGACAGACCTAGCAGGCATAGACTGCATATCACACTCCTCAATTATGTGGTCCTTTGTTGGCTTATTATAATGCTGCTGTGGATCGTGGCTCATTTCCCCATTTTGCTAATGAGGCGCTTATCACTGTTGTTTAAGCCTGGAAAGAGGGCTGATGATCTTGGTTCCTATCGTCCGATTTCCCTGATTAACGTTGATCTTAAGCTTCTTTCCTGTATGCCAGCCAGTCGTTTAGCCCCTCATCTTCCTTCTGTGATCCACGAAGATCAGGTCGGATTTGTTCGCCGCCGGCAGTCGGTTTGCAATGTATGGAAAGTTCTTTTTGTGCTAGCTCATTGTCAACTTCACCAGATTTCAGCTTTATTTGTTAGTTTAGATGCCTCTAAGGCTTTTGATAGTGTTCATTGGTCCTTTTTATTTTGCACACTTGAGTATGTTGGGCTTACGGGGTTTTTCCTCCGCGCCATTCATTCCTTATATTCTAATCCTCGGGCATCCTTGTTGGTCAATGGTACCCACATGGACAACTTTCCTATTTTCCGAGGTACCAGACAGGGATGCCCCCTTTCTCCTTTACTTTTTCTTCTTTCCTTGGAACCACTGCTCTGCACTCTATGTACTTTTGAGGAGGTGCAGGGTGGCGGGTGTGGCTTTAAAGACCTTGGCTTTTGCAGATGATATGTTCTTGATTCTTACTCGCCCGGAGGTTTCTTTACCATCTGCACTGGACCTTATCTCTGAGTATGGTTTCTACTCAGGTCTATCTCTTAATCTGGATAAGTCGGTTGCCCTTCCCTCTTGTCCTACGGTTCATATAGCATGGAGGGGTTTCTTTCCCCTACGTTGGGCGGAGTCTGCGGTGAAGTACTTTGGGGTTCTTATTCCACTTGACCTCTCCCGCTTATATTCTCTGAATGTGGAGCCCCTGTTTCAGGCTCTTGTCCCTCATCTAAACTTATGGAGGTGCCTTCCGTTATCGCTTATGGGCAGAGTGAGTTTATATAATATGCTTATTGTTCCTAGTAGGATATACGTTTTTCAAGTCCTCCCTCTTTATTTAACTTCTAAAGATGGAAAATGTTTGGAGCATGTGGTTCAGCAGTTTCTTTGGGTGGGTAAACGGGCTCGCTTACCTTATCGGCAGGCGGCTTCTCCCTGGTATAAGGGCAGTTTAGGCTTGTTGAATATTCGCTTTTTGACGGTCAGCTGTGGTATGCGTCATATTAATGATTTTTTGGGGGGTACTGCTACTTTTACTAATACCTCCCTAGAACTTTCATGCTTTTCTAAGACCCACTTTAGTGCCTATATTCATTCTGTTCCTTCATCTTCTCCTGAGCCTCTCCCTCTCACGGTTTTACATCGCCCCTTGCGGAAGGTTTGGCAATGGGTCTCCTATCAGTTCTACTATTTCCCCCTTTTTACCTCTGCATTTTAATGGGAATTTTCTGCCTGGGGTGGATGGTGCCAGTTTTGCTAGATGGACAGCAATGGAGATTCATTACTTGTTTCAATTGGTGGAGGATGATGGGAGGATCAAATCCTTTGATCAGTTGTGTGCAGAATTTGATCTCCCTCATACGGATGGCTTTGCTTATATGCAACTTCATCATTATATTGTTTCTTGCCCCCCTGCCACTTAACGGCTGCTTGCCAGGAACTGTTATCCACGGCCTTTACAACTGGCTCCCAGCTCCCTGTTCCTCTCAAATTTCAACATAGATATTTGAAGGATGAGTCCCCCTTGCTTGACCACATCCGATTGCGGGCCGCCTGGGCTCGTGATCTCTCTATAACATTGCCAGATGATATTATTACAAGTGCTGTCAAAAAGTTATCTGTTTTCCGTAAATATACTACCTTTTGGGAACAACATTATAAATTGGTTTTACGACTGTATATCTCCCCTAAAAGAGCTCATCTTTCTGGGTTTCGAGCAACTGCTGCCTGTCTTTGCTGTGCTGCTCCTGAAGCTGGCCTGGGATATATGTTCTGGTCCTGTCCTGCCATTCATTCTTTTTGGGAAACCATTTTTCTTTTTGTGGAACGGATCTGGCAGATACGCATCCAACGTTTCCCTTTGCTCTTATTTGGAGTTGCTCTTTACTTTTCTCCTCGACCACCAGGAACTGCTGCTTTCCTCCGTTGGGCAGTAACGATAGCCTTAAAGTGCATTTTGATTAAATGGATGGAGGTGGAGAGTCCTGATTATTCTCTTTGGCGATGTCGCCTGATCACCCTGTTGCAGTGGGAACACAGAGACGTGCAGGACTTTTCTTCACTACTTGGGTGCACGTTTCAACGGACCTGGGAGCCTTTTTGGAACACTTTGACCCCAGTGGCTCGTAGTCGATTATTGAACTATTGACCGGTTGCTCTGTTGCTGGGATTGCTGCCTACACCTGTTGCTTTCTCTGGGATTTTCTGCATTTCTATCCTGTTTGGTATCTTGGGGTAGACTTGAAGGAGGACTGGGGTGGGGAGTGGTTGGGAGGTGGGCACCGGGGGAAGGGGTTGGTTTGTATTTGCCTCTATTATGAACTTGTCTTTTCTGCTTGACTGTATACTAATTACTTGTTCCTGGTCTGCTCATTTTGTTGTACCTGATTTGGGGACTCTTTCAGGGAATTTGGAGCTCGGAGCTGGGGTCTGGGGTTTGGGGTTGTGTGGGTGACTAGTGGGGGGGGGGTTTGACAATCACAAAGCGAGCTTGTTTTCTATATTTCGTTGTACTTCTGTTTTTCTATTTGTTGAGCTCAATAAAATACATTTAACAATAATATCCAAAATCAACTACTGCAATTCACTAAGGTTTATACCAAAAGGATATCAGATGTCTCCAACTTATACAAAATACAGCAATAAAACTTATCACAAATTCTAAAAAACTTGATCATGTCACTCCTCTGCTGAAGAATGCTCATTGGTTGCCCATTCATCATCAGATCATTTATAAAATCGCCCTTCTTACTTTCAAGACCCGACAGACCGATGCTTCAGCATTTATAGATAGAATTCTTATCCCATATGATCCCCCCAGAACTCTAAGGTACACATCTCAACACACTCTAAATGTTCCTTCACTAAAAATAATTGGCACTCGTCATGCATACATTTTTTCGGTAACGGTACCTTCAATTTAGAACTCATTTCCTTTATACTTAAGAGCAGAACAAAATCTGGATAAATTTAAGAGTAGCTTAAAATGCTTTCTTTTTAAAGATGACTACGACTGATTTATTCCACGCCTTTTTAATTTATCTTCATTTTTTAAAATTTAAATATTTCCCAATCCTTCCCTTTTGGTTTTTACTTTTTTTAAGAATTGTAATTTTTCCCCTTCTATCCTTTTGTTATACCCTTCCCCCTCCCCCCAAGTTAGTCTGTCTTGTTCGTTTTTTGTTTATTTTTGATTTTAATGTACAACGCTTTGAAATTTTATGTTAAGCGTTTAATCAAATTTTAATAAACTGTAACCGATGTTCAGCTGGGTCATTCAATGGATCACAGCCTATCCTGGCCATGTCATTCTGGTGACTCCAGATTTACCTCACGGACCGTGGTACATAGATCTGATGCATCTGTGCAGGAGTTGCAGCCTTCAGCTGAGTGCCCTTCTGGACCTCCTCCTGCTGAGTCCAGTGTCCTTGGAGAATCTGCATCCCTTTGTTCTTAAGGCATTGTTCTTGAACGCGCAGCCTTAGAGCAAGGAAGATATTCTGCTATGGTTTTTGATACTCTTTTCAAGTCTAAGAAGTCATCCATGGTTTTGACTTACGCTAAGGCTTGAAAGGCCTTCCAACGTTTGTGCACTCAGGACCAGGTGGACCCTTATTCAGCTCTGATCTCGCTGATTCTTGCCTTTCTTCAGACTGGTCTGGATAAAGTCTTCACTGTGGCTTCTCTTCGTGAACGTCAGTCCTTGTTGGCGTCTCTTCCTGCTGTTGCTAGATTTCTAAAAGGGACTCTTCATGTCAGACTGCAGGTTCAGCAACCTTTCCCTTCCGGGGACCTTTACTTGGTGCTGTCTAGCCTTACCAAGGCACCTTTTGTGCCCCTTTGAGATGCTTCCCTCTTGGCCTTGGTGCTCAAGACTGTTTTTTTTAGTTGCCATTCCTTCGGTGCAATGTGTGTCAGAACTACAGATTCTGTCTTATAGAGAACTGCTCCTCCGTATTTCGGAGACTGGGGTTTTCCTTCAGACGGTTTCTTCCTTCCTGCAGAAGGTGGTTTCGGTGTTCCATGTTAATCAGGAAGTGCATTTGCCTGCCTTTCAGCCTACTGGTACCTTGACACATGATTGACTGCTGAATGAACTGGATATGCGCAGAGTTCTGCTGCGTTATCTGGAAGTCACTAACGAATTTCGTCTCTCTGACCATTTGTTTGTGCTGAATCATTCAATTAAGCAGGGTGCTTCCGCTTCCAAGGCCACGATTTCCAGATGGATCCATAGAACTATTGTCTCAGCCTACATTCTTTCTGGGAAACAGTATCTTGTTTCTATCAAGGCACATTCTTCCACGAGTGTGGCCTCTTTGTGGGCCGCACCTTAAGCTGTCTCCCATGAGGAGATTTGCAGAGTGGCAACGTGGTCTTCTCTTCACATGTTTGACAGGTTTTGCGGAAGTCAAGACAGGGCGCTGTCATTGGGTCCTTGGTCTTCATGATTGGTGCAGCAAGCCCATCCTAGCTATTTGGGACTGCTTTTGTACATCCCATCTATCTATAATGTCTCGCCTCTTGCACTGGAAAAAAAATTATGTACTCTTACCCTGATAAGCTGTTTTCCAGAACGTAGGTGAGACAAAGATAAAAATAAAAGAACATCTCACAAGGGGCCACATCAACCCAGAGGAATTCTGGGCACACTATGAATCGCGCGAGGAGATAAATGAAGGGGATGAGTTCTTGGAACAGTGGACAAAAACAAGCACATCCATCTTAGATAAAATAGCCCCTAAACGAAACAGAACAAAATGCTCAAATAAATATAATAAATGGTTCGACTCTGAACTATTAAAAATGAAACAATCAGTAAGACGACTAGAAAGGATCTGGAACAAAACGGGAGAAACACCAGACCGGAACAACTGGAGATCCAACATAAAGGACTACAAACAACTGATAAAAGAAAAACGAAAAACATTCTACTCATCCAAAATACACACATCCAACACGAGTTCAAAAGGAATCAACACTAAAGAAATGTTTAACCTGGTCACAAATTTATTTGATACCACACGCCACAATCAATCCATGCACGACACAAAACTCCCATCAGCAGACGATCTAGCACAACACTTTGACTCAAAAATTGTGAACCTAAGGAACACGTGCCCAACAATCAACACACAAGCACATCAAATAGCCAACACACATGGAAATGAAATACCAGTGGATATGTTTTGGAACTCATTTCAAGATCCAGAATGGAATAACTTCATAAAACTCTATAATAAATATACTAAATCACACTGCATTCTAGATCCCTGTCCCCCCAACATTATGAAAGCAGCTCCTTTAGACTTTAAACTAACACTATGGAGCTGTATGACCAATAAGTTCAAAAACGGGAAATTCCTAACGAATAACGGTCACATTATAATCACCCCAATTCCAAAAAATCGCAAACACTCCCTAACATCAGTAACCAATTACAGACCGGTAGCGTCCATTCCATTCTTCGTAAAAATAATGGAAGGTTTAGTACATACCCAATTGATGGACTACCTTGACCAGTTTTCTCTACTACACGAAACCCAGTCCGGCTTCAGACCTCTGTTTAGCACTGAGACGGTGATAGCAGCGATCCTAGAACACTTACGCAACCTATTCACCAAGGGCCATAACGCCTTAATCATGCAATTTGACATGAGCTCGGCCTTCGACTTAGTGGACCACAAAAAATTACTACAATGTTTAGACGCGATCGGCATTGGAGGTGAGGTACTTGACTGGTTCCGAGGATTCCTTACGGCCCGCACCTATCAGGTACGCTTCAACTGCAACCTCTCTAAAACATGGAGAAACCCATCAGGCGTTCCACAGGGGTCCCCATTATCCCCTCTACTCTTCAACGTCTATATATCATCACTAGGCATGCAGCTGGCCCAGCGAGGTATAAAAGTATTCAGTTACGCGGATGACTTTACAATCATTATCCCGTTTACTACGTCTCCCTCCGAAATCACCCCCACAGCAACAGAAGCACTAAACCTAATGGAACAATGGACCACAGAATTCAAACTCAAGCTCAATTCAGATAAAACTAAATTCTTTATAGCCTCGCCACACCCACATAACACGACAGAATCACTACGCATTAACAAACTCAATTACCCTATTCAACCAACAATGAAGGTTCTAGGGGTAATACTGGACCAAGGTCTAACTATGAAAGACCATGTAGACTCCCTAGTCAGAAAAGGATTTTTTACCCTCTGGAAACTTAGGTCCATTAGAGCATACTTCGACACCTCAGCATTCAGAATTCTGGTACAATCCCTAATACTAAGCCACCTTGATTATTGCAACATTACCCATCTGGCAATCTCTCGGAAGCAAATGCAGAGACTACAACTTATACAAAATGCAGCAGTCAGGTTGATCTTCGGGTTGAAGAAGTCCGATCACATAACCCCTTCCTACCGACTCCTGCACTGGCTGCCAATGGAGGCTCGCACGAAGTTCAAGCTAGGATGTCTCTGCTTTAAGGTATTATCAGGTCTAGCCCCTAAATATATAATAGACCTCTTCTCATTCCCAACTAACAGACATGAGAGAAGCACACACCTGAAATTTGTTTCCCCATCGGCTAGAGGATGCAGATAGAAGAGACATCATCAACAACTTTTATCGTACCAAGCAGCCTTATGAGGCAAAGACCTAGGAAAACTAATCACACACTCAAACAACTATAGCGAATTTAGGAGACACCTAAAAACATACCTGTTCTTGAATTACATAGGTAACGAACAAGGACAATAGCCCCCTTCGTAATTCCACCCATATCTGATCTTGCAAACTGCTAACCTCTAATCTCTAAACTATGAATGTCCCAATCAATTAATGAAACTTTTCTAACTCATTGTAAATAGCACGGAACTTCCCGTTCCGGCAGTATATAAACTGTTGTTATTATTAATGTTGTTAATATCAGATGGTCACTGTTATACTCTGTAATTCGCTGACTGTACAGTTTCACCTCACTGTAAACCGCCTAGAAGTCGCAAGATTGTTGGCGGTATATAAGAATAAAGTTATTATTATTATTATTATTCTAAACCCCCTCCCAGTCCTTACTGTGCCTGCCTACTGTTTTAGTCTGTTTATGTTTCACAAGCTGATTCTTGGATGCCTGACAGCCCTTGAGGGCTGGGAAGAATTTGTATATATATTTCAGTTTTATATGGGAGCAGTTTCTGAGCCCCTTTGCAGCCTTTGTTGGCAGTTAACATTACTGTTGAGTTAATTCTTGAGCAGAACAGTTAGTTTAAACCTGTTGTTACAGGTGCCTTTACTTCACATGTATTGGGTGGCTCTCGGTGCTTGGGTACTAACTGTAGGTGGAGCTAGAGAACCCAGTAAAGTACTGCAGAGGAAGAGTGAAAAATCCAGAGTGAATTCCTTCTGCAGCAGCACATGGCTATGGGGAAATAGCCATCTGTCTAGATTAGAATGTCTCACCTATCTACTAGAAAAGAGCTTACCAGGGTAAGTACATAGGGCTAGATTCACAAAGGGCACAGATCTGATCTGATCCATAAGGGATCCGATCCAATCCGTGTCTGGGGGGCTGATTCAAATGAGGGCGATCGGAATCACGCCCCCATCCGACTGTCTGGATCGCTCTCTAGCAGTCTCGATGCATGCGCAGACCATTTATAGAGCATGTGCAGACCATCTGTAGATGGTCTGCGCATGATCATGTTTCTCTTTTACTTCGCGAGCCCGTGGTTTTAACCTGCTTTAAACCCGTGGGTTAAAACCATGGCCTCGTAGTACAGGGAAGGCAGGAGAGATTTGGGGTGAGAGAGGGGCAGCAGGAGAGATTTGGGGCAGGCAGAAGAACAGAGATTGGGGCAGGCAGGCAGAAGAACAGAGATTGGGGCAGGCAGGCAGAAGAATGGAGATTTGGGGCAGGCAGGCAAGCAGAAGAATGGAGATTCGGGTCAGGCAAGAGGGGAGATTAGGGGCAGGCAGCAGAAGAACAAGAGATTCGGGGCAGGCAGGAGAGAGCAGGAGATTGGGGCTGAAAGCAGAGAAGCAGGGCAGCAGAAGGCAGGGCATTCGGAAGGGACCTCAGCGACTGGTCCTCAGCAGTCGCTTATTTTTGGATTGGCTAGCCCAGTCAGTGTTGCTTTTTTAAGTTAGTGAATCGCTTCCTGCCTATATTTGAATGCCGTCCCCCCTCATTTGCATGTGCAGATCAGTGGATTATCGGGACAGAGGTTAGTAAATCAGGTCGCAGGGAAATTGAGTCATAAAGGGTTGCTAAATGGTCGGAAGTTGATTGGTGGGCTTTGTGAATCTAGCCCATAATCTCTTAAATACCCATTTCAAAATCTCTGCTGCTCAGAGCTTGGGGGTACTCGGTTGAAAATTTTTCGATCTAGGGGCACTTGGCTTGAAGAAGTTGAGAAACACTGACGTAGAACATCAACCATTTTAGTTGCCGTCCTCTGGACCAACTCCATCCTGTTTATATCATTTTGAAAGTGTGGTCTTCATAATTGTACACAATATTCTAAATGAGGTCTCACCAGAGTCTTATACAGGGGCAACAATACATCCTTTTTTTCTTCTGACTATTCCTCTCCCTATGCACCTAAGCATCCTCCTAGCTTTTGCCATTGCATGTTCAACTTGTTTGGCCACCTTAAGATCATATATCAAACAATACAAAGGAAAAAAACACCCCATGGGGGAATTATAGGAACAAAAAGAGTGGGGAAGGGACAAAGGGCAAACTGCTGTGTGGACAAATCCTTTTATTTAAGGTGTCAAACAAAAATTTAAGTTAAAATCACACAAATATATACTATACATATAAATAAATAAAATGTGGCAGACATATAAAGTCCTTTGTAATAAAACATATACTGGACCCCAACACGGTCCGTGTTTCAGCCACAACAGCCTTTCTTCAGGGGTGTAAAAAGTAGCCTAAAAGAACAGAACAGCAAAATAAAATTAAAGATACATATAAACGTAAAACTGTACCAGAGGTAAAACCTTAAGAAAACATGAAGGTGTGCATTTAAAAAACATGAATACACATTTGAAATTTGAATAGCATAAAGACATGAAAATGTAAATAAGCATAAAACATAAAAGCCATAAATGTGTAAATAATATAATATGCACAGACACTGAGCAAGCAATAAAATGAGACATGTATATCATAAATGCATGGACAATGCAAAAAACAATGTAAGCAAATCACCAATTAAGACATGTGTAAACAATGTGATATGCCTAAATGAAATAAACATGCCAAAAAAAGAAGAAACCAGCAGATAGAACCAAAAATGAGTGGAATGGATAAAACTAGACCTACCCAGTAGATGGTGCCAAATGATATAAAATAAAGCCAAATTGAGGTTACTAAAAAGTAAATGAGTAAAAAGGATAAATACAGACTCAGTGCAAATAACAAAACAATGCCAAGCACCATTGAAGAACAAAAGAGTAAAAAGAGGGGGCATACACTAGAGAGGGGAGACATGGACACAATAGAAATTGCATGCGAGGTATCTTGCGGTAAGTATTAAGGCACATAATTAGAACAAAACAAGGAGCAAAAAATAAAATTTGTAAATAAGAAAGCCTGCTTCAAAAAGATTGCATAAGAAAAAAAAGTGCTCCAGAAAGAGCGCACATAAAATATGTGTATAGGGACTTATCGAGCTCAGAATTACGCTGCAATAAATAAAAATCGCTGCTAGGTGAAACTGTGTTTGAAAACGAAAGTAAATATAGGCTACTAGTTTTTAAGCCCGTTATATTAACGGGCGCTAGAGCAGATGTCTGTCTGGGGTTTTTTCTTTGTCTCTCTCTCCTTGGACGTTGTCTGTCTGTCATTCATTCTGTCTGTATCTCTCCCTGGCCCCCTGCCTACCTGTATTTCTCTGTTGCACCATGCCTGCCTGTCTCTCCGTGGCGCCCTTCTGTCTCCCCCCTCCCAGAGCAAAGCATGATTGTTTTCTTTCCCCCAGCACACCCATTTCCCTCTCCTCCTATTGTGCCATGCCTGCATGCTCCGTGACCCCCTTCTGTTCCCCCCTGATGATTGCTGTCTGCCCCCCTCCCCCCAAAGCAGCCCCCTTTCCCTGTCCCCCTGGTCCCCTGTTGTGCAATGCCTGCCTGCCCCATGGCCCCCTTCCGTTTCCACCCCCCTCCCATTCTTACCCTCCCTCCATTCCTCGAACTGGAGCTGGGGCTGCATCGTTCACCTCTCAGCCCAGATCTCCTCCTTCATGGCGGTGGGCGGGGCTGCAGGAAGACCGAGTGTGGCAGCAGCGGCAACCCCGACTCCTTCAGCACCATGTCGGGAAGGTGGAGAGCGGCCTGCGAGGTTCACTACAGCGGCTGGCGAATCTCAGCAGGCCGTTTTGAAGAGCAGTGGCAGCGGGAGGGAGGAGTCGCTGGCACACGCGCCTCCAGCTAGCGCAGGCGCCGTGAAGAGTGACACAGAAGCACACCTCACGCCACCAGGACTCACGATCGTTCAACAGCGCATGCGCGCTCTAGGGTTTTATTATTATAGATGTTTCACGCCAAGAAAAAACGTAGAGGTGCGTGTTGACTTCACTAGACAAACTGTGTAGGTTAGAGGAAGGGACGAGCACAAGCGGGAGGACATGATGTCATAAAAATGATCGATACAAGGGAAAAACAAAACAAAAAGAGGAAACAAAACCAAGTGTATAAAGCAGGGTTGTCCAATGTCGGTCCTTGAGGGCCGCAATCCAGTCGGGTTTTTAGGATTTCCCCAATGAATATGCATGAGATCTATTAGCATATATCGAGATCTCATGCATATTTATTGGGGAAATCCTGAAAACCCGACTGGATTGCGGCCCTCGAGGACCGACATTGGACACCCCTAGTGTAAAGCATGAAAAGATAAGGATCTATCTAAAAACATAGATAATAATATATAGGAACGTCAAAAAAGACATGAGAACGAAGAGTCTAGTTCTAGACAGATTACAATGAAAACCTAGGCATGGGAACATAAGAACATAAGAAATGGCTTCGCCGGATCAGACTCTAGGTCCAATCAGTCCGGCGACCCGCACCCGCGGAAGCCAAGCTAGGTGTTCCCTGCTGAGAAACCTTGTTTACTCGTATCCCCCAATGTGATTTGCAAAAAGGTGTGCATCCAACTTGCTCTTGAATCCCAGAATGCTGGTCTCCATCACGACCTCCTCAGGGAGAGCGTTCCAAGCGTCCACCACTCGTTGTGCGAAACAGAACTTCCTAATATTTGTCCTGGGCCTGGTGCCCCTTAGTTTCAGTCCATGACCTCTTGTCCGAGTCACATTTGACAATGTGAATAACGATGTTTCATGCTCTATTTTGTCAAATCCTTTTAGTATTTTAAAAGTCTCTATCATGTCTCCTCGCAGTCTTCTCTTCTCGAGGGTGAACAATCCCAGTTTTCCGAGGCGTTCTTTGTAGCTCAAATTCTCGATACCTTTAACTAGCTTCGTGGCTCGCCTTTGCACCCTCTCCAGTAGGGTTATATCCTTCTTTAGGTAGGGAGACCAGTGTTGAACACAGTACTCCAAGTGTGGTCTGACCATTGCTCTGTAAAGCGGCATTATGATGTCCGCCAATCTACTTGTGATTCCCTTCTTAATCATGCCCAACATCCTATTTGCTTTCTTTGCCGCCGCTGAGCATTGAGCCGATAGCTTCAGGGTCCTGTCTATCAGTACCCCCAGGTCCCTTTCTTGTTCGGTCTTGCCCAGTGTCACACCTAACATTTTATATTCATGTTCCTTGTTTTTCTTACCCAGGTGCATCACTTTGCATTTTTCTATGTTAAACTTCATCTGCCACTTTTCTGCCCATTTCTCTAGCTGGTTCAAATCTCTCTGAAGTTCTTCTCTGTCCTTTTGTGTCCCAACTACCCAATATAGTTTTGTGTCGTCCGCAAACTTGATTCAATTACTTGTTGTTTCATCTTCTAGGTCGTTTATGAAGATATTGAACAAGATGGGCCCAAGAACCGATCCCTGGGGTACACCGCTCGTTACCTCTTCCCAGTCTGAGAACTTTCCATTTATACCCACCCTCTGCAATCTGTTTTCTAACCATTTGCCTATCCATCTTAGTATATCTCCTTCTATTCCATGGCTGGTGCTGAGCAAAACTTGTCAAAAGGCTGGTTCTGGACAAAAATGTAATCAAAGGATTAAATATAATAAATAAATAAAGGCTGGTTCTGGACAAAAAAGATAAAATATAAAAAAAAAATATATAAAGAAAAATACAAATATGGGTGCCAAATAAATGGGAGTCTAGATGTTGCAGGGACCAATGAATCCATTAGGTATGTAAAATATCATTGTGCACTGATGAGATAAGAAAACAGGAGGGCTGAAGAGCAGCGAAGGAAGGAGAAAGAGAAAAGGAGGGGGGAAGAGGGGGAAAAAGTGGGAGAGAAAGGAGAAGGGGACGAAAGAGAGAGAGGGGATAAGAGGGATGAGCGAGCAGAGACAGATCAATTACCGTATTTTCACGCATATAACGCGTGCGTTATACGCGTTTTTACCTACCGCGCATACCCCTCGCGCGTTATATGCGTGAGCGCGGTATACGAAAGTTTTCAAACATAGTTCCCACCCCGCCCGACGCCCGATTCACCCCCCCAGCAGGACCACTCGCACCCCCACCCCGAACGACCACTCGCACGCGCTCCCACCCGCACCCGCATCCACGATCGGAGCAAGAGGGAGCCCAAGCCCTCTTGCCCGGCCGACTCCCCGACGTCCGATACATCCCCCCCCCCCGGCAGGACCACTCGCACCCCCACCCCGAAGGACCGCCGACTTCCCGACAATATCGGGCCAGAAGGGAGCCCAAACCCTCCTGGCCACGGCGACCCCCTAACCCCACCCCGCACTACATTACGGGCAGGAGGGATCCCAGGCCCTCCTGCCCTCGACACAAACCCCCCTCCCCCCCAACGACCGTCCCCCCCCCCAAGAACCTCCGACCGCCCCCCCAGCCGACCCGCGACCCCCCTGGCCGACCCCCACCCCCCTTCCCCGTACCTTTGGAAGTTGGCCGGACAGACGGGAGCCAAACCCGCCTGTCCGGCAGGCAGCCAACGAAGGAATGAGGCCGGATTGGCCCATCCGTCCTAAAGCTCCGCCTACTGGTGGGGCCTAAGGCGCGTGGGCCAATCAGAATAGGCCCTGGAGCCTTAGGTCCCACCTGGGGGCGCGGCCTGAGGCACATGGGCCCAACCCGACCATGTGCCTCAGGCCGCGCCCCCAGGTGGGACCTAAGGCTCCAGGGCCTATTCTGATTGGCCCACGCGCCTTAGGCCCCACCAGTAGGCGGAGCTTTAGGACGGATGGGCCAATCCGGCCTCATTCCTTCGTTGGCTGCCTGCCGGACAGGCGGGTTTGGCTCCCGTCTGTCCGGCCAACTACCAAAGGTACGGGGAAGGAGGGTGGGGGGGTCGTGGGGGTCGCCAGGGGGGTCGCGGGTCGGCTGGGGGAGCGGTCGGAGGTTCTTGGGGGGAGCGGTCGTTGGGGGGGAGGGGGGTTTGCGTCGAGGGCAGGAGGGCCTGGGATCCCTCCTGCCCGTAATGTAGTGCGGGGTGGGGTTAGGGGTCGCCGTGGCCAGGAGGGTTTGGGCTCCCTTCTGGCCCAACTACCAAAGGTACGGGGAAGGGGGGTGGGGGGGTCGTGGGGGTCGCCAGGGGGGGTCGCGGGTCGGCTGGGGGGGCGGTCGGAGGTTCTTGGGGGGGGGGGGGGGTCGTTGGGGGGGGGGGGGTTTGCGTCGAGGGCAGGAGGGCCTGGGATCCCTCCTGCCCGTAATGTAGTGCGGGGTGGGGTTAGGGGGTCGCCGTGGCCAGGAGGATTTGGGCTCCCTCCTGGCCCGATATTGTTGGGGAGTCGGCGGTCCTTCGGGGGGAGGGATGTATCGGACGTCGGGGGGGGGGGCATCAGGCTTTCAGGATGGGGACAGACCTTCAAGGGGGGACAGTGCACGGAAGTCAGGGGGGGGTGAACGGAGAGTCGGGACAGCGCACGGAGAGGCGGGGCAGTGCACGGAAGTCAGGGGGGGGTGAACGGAGAGTCGGGACAGCGCACGGAGAGGCGGGGCAGTGCACGGAAGTCAGGGGGGGTGAACGGAGAGTCGGGACAGCGCACGGAAATTCAGGGCAGTGCACGGAAGTCAGGGGGGTGAACGGAGAGTCGGGCAGCATGCGCGGTATAATCGTGAGCGCGTTATACCAAAGTTTTTGTGCTTATCATCGTGATTTCTGCGCGCTATACACGTGTGCGCGTTTTATACGGGTGCGTGTTATTTGCGTGAAAATACGGTAAAGAAAAACTGTAAAGTCTATTTCGGAATTTAAGCAATGTGGATTCAGACTTTGAAAATCAAAAATGAATCTTTGTTCCTCTTGAATTAAAATATTATCAACATTTGACCATCTTGAGTACAAGGAATTTCAAATCATCTATGGCAGTGGTCTCAAACTCGGCGAGAGGGAGAATTAGAAGTCCTTGAGCATGCGCAGATGCATGCTCAAGGCAGGCAGGCAGAAGCCGGAGGTGTCAGGTCAAAAGTGCGCCGGGACAAAGGCGCGCTTTGTCTATGAACTGAAGCCGAAAGCTGGAAGATCTTCTAGGCACACGAGCTGTGCCTGCGTGCCGGTGCCGGTGCTGGTGCTAGACGGGGAGGTGGGTAAATTTAAGTTGTACTGGCAGGGGGGGGGACGGTTAGCGCGGTGGGGGGGTGCCGGTTGGAGCGAAGGGGCCTTTGTGAGTGGGGGGAAGCAATGCCAGTTATCGGAGGGGTGCTCGCAAATCGAGTCAACACTCGGTTTGCGAGTCAAAAGTTTGCTGAGTGTTTTGCTCGTCTTGCAAAACACTCGCAAACAGGGTTACTTGCAAACCGAGGTTTGACTTTACATTGAATTTAAGAGAAGGAAACAGATACATACAAGCTATAAGGAGGGAGAAAACAAGCTTAAAGGGAAGGGGAGCGGAGGAGTACGTTAAGGATTTGGTCTGTTGAAAAGTTGAGATTTGATCTGTTTTCTAAAGTTAAGATATGAAGAGGCATCAAGTATAATTTGGGCGAGCCAAGAATTTAGTTTGGCCGCTTGAAAAGCGAAGGTTCTTTCGAAGAATTTTTTCAGATGGCATGATTTCAATGAGGGAAAAGCGAACAGATTTATTCTGCGGGAGCTCTTGTTATTGTAATTCAGGTTGAAGTAAGGGTAAAGATAAACCGGTGACATACCAAATATTGTTTTGTAGCAGATGCATGAGAACTTAAATAGAATTCTGAATTTGAACGGTAGCCAGTGCAACTCGTGGTAGAAAGGGGTTATGTGTTCCCATTTCTTCAAGCCAAAGATGAGACGGACGGCGGTATTCTGGATCAACCTCAACTTCCTGGTGATTTTCTTGAAGGCGCCTAATCATGTCTATAGAGTCTTTTATATAAGATTTCATCTAGGGGACATATGTTTGGAGGAAGAAATCTACAAAAGTAGAGAGAGGTTCCAGGACAGATCCATTTCCAGTCACAATGGGTCTTCCAGGTGGAGCAGATGATGACTTGTGAATTTTAGATAAGGTATAGATGGTAGGTATTCTGGGGTGTTTCACTATAAGAAAATCTTTTTCTTTGGAAGTTATATAGCCTGCTACATAAGCAAACTGCACCAGTTGAGATATTTCTTCCTATAGTTTGAGCGTAGGATCTTCTTGTAAAGGTAAGTAATAATTTCTGTCTTGCATTCTCAGCTATATAATCTTCCTTATCTTGAACAACAATACCTCTGCCTTTATCTGCTGGTTTTATCATAATATTTTGGTTATTTGCAAGTGACTGTACTACCTGGCACTCTCTTTTGCTGAGATTAAAATGGCGTTGCTTTTTCTTCTCCTCAAGTAATAATAATAATAATAATTTTATTTCTTATATACTGCTATACCATAAGTTCAAAGCGGTTTACAACAAGAATCGTGCAATGAGAGTATGCAATGTTTACAGCAAAAAACATATGTTTACAACAAGATACATATGTTTGGAACAGGATACATAAGTTCAGGGCGGCTTGCAAGCAGATACATGCAATGAGAAAACGTGGTGTTTGCAACAAGAAACAAATGTTTGGATCAGGATACTGAAGTACAAAGTGGTTTACAACAGGATTCAAGAGATCAAAGCGGTTTACAGGAAGATACTTGCAATGAGAATAAGAGAGGTTTACAGCAAAATACATGCAATGGGGGGGAGGTGGGGGGGAGAGAAAGGGTTTTCAGGGATGTAAAATTGGCGGGGAAGAGAACTCAGGTTGCGTTAAAGAGACGGGTCTTCAGTGATTTTCTGAAGTCAGCGTATGATGCGGCCTCGAGTATTGGTTTTGCTAGCCATGTGTTCAGTTTAGCTGCCTGGAATGATAGCATTCTGTCTAGGAACTTCTTGTAGTGACATGATTTCAGTGATGGGTAATTAAAGAGGTTTGTTCTGCGAGAGGTCTTATTCGGGCAGTTGGTGAAGAATTGGGAGGCGAGGTAAGTTGGTAGCAACCCGAAGACCGCTTTGTAGCTGATGCAGGCAAACTTGAAGAGTATTCTGGATTCTACCGGCAACCAGTGGAGTATTTGGAAGTATGGGGTGATATGTTCCCATTTTTTTAATCCGAAGATGAGTCGGACTGCGGTGTTTTGGATTAATCTTAGCTTGTGAAGTGTCTTTTTATAAGCTCCCAGATATATGATGTTGCAGTAGTCCAGTGTACTCAAGATGGATAATTGTACGAGTAATCGAAAGGATGAGTCATCGAAGAATTTTTTGACGGTGCGGAGCTTCCATAGTGCTGAAATACTTTTTTTGAACATTTGATCTGTATGCTTTTCTAGGGTTAGGTGTCTGTCAAGGGTAACTCCTAGTATTTTTATAGATTGGTCAATTTCGTAATCTCGGCCATTCACGTGAATCGTGTTGTCTTTTTTATCTGTTCATTGGGGGAAGCCAGGAAAAATTTAGTTTTTTCTGTGTTCAGTTTTAGTTTGAAGGCCTTCATCCAAAGTTCTATTTGATTTAGGGTGTTGGTTAGGAGATTAATGAAGTTTGGCGACAGATCGGATAGTGGTAGCACAACAGTGATGTCGTCAGCGTAGACGTGGAAGTTGAGATTTAAGCTCTGTAGCAGGTGTCCCAATGAGATGAGGTAGATGTTGAAAAGGGTCGGTGACAACGGGGAGCCCTGGGGTAGTCCGCAGTTGTTATTCCAGCTGAAGGAGAATTTGTCTTCTTTGAATACCTGATAGGATCTGAGTTCGAGAAATCCCTGGAATCAATTGTGAGTGTGGTCAACTAGGTCGAAGGCACAGCCTAAGTCCAGTTGGAGAATCATTGCACTGGAGCCTTGACTGAGAAGGGAATGTAGATGGTTTAGAAGAGAGGCCAGTATAGTTTCGGAGCTGAAACCGGGTCTGAAACCAGATTGGTTATTATGCAGTAGGTTGAATTTGTCTAGATAGGTATTTAGATCGGCATTTACCAGGCCTTCCATTAATTTGGCAACCAGAGGGATGTTTGTGACAGGTCTAAAATTGGAAATGTTGTTGGATGCTTCTTTTTTGTTCTTTTTTATAGGAGTTATAACGATTTGGCCCAGGTCCTCTGGGAACTTGCCAGCGGATAGTTGTAGGTTGATCCAGTTTAGTAGTTTAGCTTTGAAATTGATGGGGGCTGATTTCATCACGTTTGGGGGGCAGGGGTCCAATCTGCAATATGATTTGGCGTATTTGTTGTAGTACTTGAACGTTTGCCAATCAGTCTCCTTGATGTTTGACCAACTCATGTTGGTTTTAGAAGTGTCAGGGTTCTGGGGAATAGCGTAGTTCCAGTGGGAGTCTTGGGTGCTTGGTAGGGCATGTCTTGATTTTATTATTTTTGAGTTGAAAAAATCGGCTAGGTCGTCCACTGTGATTGTGGATTCTTCTACCGGGTTTGTGTAAGGTTGGGTGTCGTACAAGTCGTTGACTAGTTTAAACAGTTTGTTGTTGTTTAAGGAGGAGTTACCTATAATGTGGGCATAGAAGGTTTTTTTCTTCTCTGTGATAATGTTTTTGTAGTTTTTTTAGCATTTGGCGCCAGGTGTCTCTAGACTCTGGCGTTCCTAACTTTGTCCATTTCCTTTCTAATCTTCTTAGCTCTCTCTTTATCTCAAGGAGCTCTGGATCAAACCAGCCAGTTAGGTTTCTAGGTCTAATCCTTCTTTTTTTCAGCAGGGCCATTTCGTTTAGGATTTGGGTGCTGGTGGAGGTCTAGGAGTTCATGAAGTGGATAAGATCCTCGTCATGGTTGTGGATAATATCGTAGTGAGACCAGAATGCTATGGGGCTGATCTTGCCTCTGCTTGTTTGAAATAGTGTGGGTTTGTTCTTGGTTTTCATTGTAGTTGATATCCGTTGCCATTCCAGCTCGAAATTGCTTATTTTGTGGTCAGACCAAAGTGAGTCTGACCAGGTTTCTGATATCCATCGGATCGTGGGATTTGATGCGTTTATTGCGGTCAGTGATACTATGTCCAATTGGTGGCCTTTTATGTGAGTTGAAACCGGAGGAGAGTGAGGGAAGCCTAGTGAAGTTAGAAAGGACCAAAATTCAATGGTCTCTGGTAGATCTGGATTCTCTAAGTGTAGGTTTAGATCTCCGTATAAGAGGTTGTAAGGCCCTGTTAGCGAATTTGTTAACAGGAGCTCCTGAAATTCTTCTTTGGCTGAGGACCATTTTTTTTTTGGGGGGGGGAATATATGCCAGGGTGATAGGGAGTCGGCTAGAAGTTCTGAATGAAGCTTTAGAGATAGGATTTCCAAGGTGTACATAAGTACATAAGTAGTCGCCTCCGCCGGGGCAGACCAGAGGTCCATCCAGCCCAGCGGTCCGCTCACGCGGCGGCCCATCAGGCATATTGCCTGGTCAGCGGTCCCTGACTAATTTTATTGCCTACCTCTACAGTTATCTCTAAACCTTCCACTGCTCTTATCTGTACCCCTCAATCCCTTTGTCTTCTAGGAACCTATCCAGGTCTTCCTTGAAACCCTGTACTGTGCTATTTCCTATCACGGCCTCCGGAAGGGTGTTCCATGTGTCCACCACCCTCTGTGTGAAAAAGTACTTCCTTGCGTTTGTTTTAAACCTGTCCCCCTTCAATTTCATCGAGTGACCCCTTGTTCTTGTGGTTTCTTTCAAATTGAAAAATCTGTCTTTGTCAACCTTTTCGATGCCCCTCAGGATCTTGAAGGTCTCTATCATGTCTCCTCTGAGTCTCCGCTTTTCCAGGGAGAACAACCCCAGCTTCTTCAGTCTGTCAGTGTATGTAAGGTTTTCCATACCCTTAATCAGTTTAGTTGCTCTTCTCTGGACTCCCTCAAGCATTGCCATGTCCCTTTTGAGGTACGGTGACCAGTACTGTACACAGTATTCCAGATGCGGGCGCACCATAGCCCGGTACAGTGGCAGGATGACTTCCTTCGTTCTGGTCGAGATACCCTTCTTAATGATACCTAACATTTGGTTTGCTTTCCTCGAGGCTGTGGCGCATTGTGCCGACGCCTTCAATGTCGTGTCTACCATCACTCCCAAGTCTCTTTCCAGATTACTGACCCCTAGCATTGATCCCCCCATTTTGTAAGTGAACATCGGGTTCCTTCTCCCTATATGCATGACCTTGCATTTCCCAACATTGAAGCTCATTTGCCACTTTTTCGCCCATTCTTCCAATGTCGTAAGATCCCTTTGGAGATTCTCGCAGTCAACCGTGGTTTCAACCTTGCTGAATAGTTTGGTGTCATCTGCAAATTTGATGACCTCGCATTTTGTTCCCTCCTCCAGGTCGTCAATGAATATGTTAAACAGGAGCGGTCCCAGCACCGATCCTTGAGGAACCCCGCTCGTGACCCCTTGCCAGTCCGAGTAATGGCCCTTTACACCAACCCTCTGCTTCCTGTCTGCCAGCCAGTTTTTGATCCATCGGTGGACCTCCCCGTGCACCCCATGGTTCCATAGCTTCCTGAGCAACCGCTCATGTGGTACCTTATCGAAGGCTTTCTGGAAGTCTAGGTAAATTATGTCTATGGGTTCTCCTTTGTCCACCTGGTTGTTTACCCCCTCAAAGAAGTACAACAAGTTTGTGAGGCACGACCTACCCTTGCAGAACCCATGCTGGCTCGACCTTAGCTGTCCATTTTTTTCGATATGGTCACAGATGCTGTCCTTAATCAGCGCCTCCATCATCTTTCCCGGGACCGATGTGAGGCTTACCGGCCTATAGTTTCCCGGGTCGCCCCTCGAACCCTTCTTGAAGATGGGCGTGACATTAGCTATTTTCCAGTCCTCCGGGATCTCTCCAGTTTTTAGGGATAGGTTGCATATTTGCTGAAGTGTCTCTGCTATTTCATTTCTTAATTCCTTGAGCACCCTTGGGTGAATGCTATCCGGACCTGGCGACTTGTCGCTCTTTAGCTTGTCTATCTGCCTGAGGACATCCTCCTGGCTCACCTCTAATTTGACCAGCTTGTTATCTTGATCTCCATTTTCTATTTCCTCTGGTTCCGGAATGTTGGATGTGTCCTCCCTCGTGAAGACCGACGTAAAGAAGTCATTTAACTTGTCAGCTATTTCTTTTTCCTCCCTCACTACTCCCTTTCTATCCCCATCATCCAAGGGCCCCACTTCCTCCCTCGCTGGTTGCTTCCCCTTTACGTACCTGAAGAATGATTTGAAATTTTTTGCCTCTCCCGCTAGTCTCTCTTCATATTCCCTCTTTGCTCTCCTAACCACTCGGTGGCACTCCTTCTGGCTTTCCTTGTGTTCCTTTTGGTTGGCCTGCGTTTGATCCTGTTTCCATTTTTTGAACGATGCTTTCTTGTTACTGATCGCCTTTTTTACAGCTGCCGTTATCCATGCTGGGTTCTTTATTCGATTTTTCTTGCACTCTTTTCTGAACCTGGGGACGTACAGGTTCTGTGCTTCATGCACCGTACGCTTGAGCAGGGTCCAGGCGCTTTCTACGGACTCTACCTTCCTTGTGCTGCCGTTGAGTTTCTTCCCCACCATTTTCCTCATTGCATCATAATTCCCTTTTCTGAAGTTGAGCGCTGTTGTTGTGGTTCTTTTCACCCTGGATGATCCCAGTTCTAGTCTGCACTGGATCATGTTGTGATCGCTGTTTCCCAGTGGGTCTAATACCGCTACTTCCTTTGCAGGTCCCCCCAGTCCACTGAAGATTAGATCAAGAGTAGTTTCTCCTCGTGTAGGTTCCATGACCAGCTGTTCCAGGAAGCAGTCCCTCGTGGCTTCCAGGAATTTGGTCTCTCTCTCGCAACTTGAGTGCCCGATACTCCAGTCTATCCCAGGGTAGTTGAAGTCTCCCATCACCACCACACTTCCATTTTTGCATACCTGCCGCAGTTCCGTCTCCAGGTCCCGGTCGATTTCTTCCGATTGGCCAGGTGGACGATAGTATAGACCCAATTTGATGTCTGCTCCAGATCCTCCTGGTAGCTTAACCCATATTGATTCCAAGCCTTCCGACCTTACTGCTGTTTCCATTTTGGTTGAGGGTATGGAGTCTTTTATGTATAGCGCTATTCCTCCACCCTTCTTGTGTGTCCTGTCTCTCCTGTAAAGTTTGTACCCTGGTATGACCACATCCCATTTATTATCCTCAGCCCACCACGTTTCTGTGATTCCAATTATGTCCAGGGCTTTTTGACTGGCTATAATTTCCAGCTCTCCCATTTTGGCCCTGAGGCTCCTCGCATTTGTGTAGAGGCAATATAGGTCCTGATTTGTCGCCCGCCCTGCTATTTTCTTTCCATGGCTCGGTGCTCCCACCTGGCTTGCCTTTACTCGGTCATCCACCTCCCGTGGCGTGTCCGTTTTGCCCCCATCCAGTATCTCCTTTTTTGGATGGTCCTCTTGCTCCCATTGTTCTCTTTCAACCATGCCTGTTAGGCTCGTTTGTGCACTGGGCCCCTGCATTGCATCTGTGGGCCTTTTTTCTGAAGATTTCCACTCAGCCCTTTTGTTTAAAAGTTCCCTCCCAGTCCCTTTGTCCAAAAAGTCCCTCTCAGCCCCTTTGTCCAAGAGTTCCCACTCGGTCCCTTTGTCCAAAAGTGTCTCCTCAGTCCCTTTGTACAAAAAGTCCCTCTCAGCCCCTTTGTCCAAGAGTTCCCACTCGGTCCCTTTGCCCAAAAGTGTCCCCTCAGTCCCTTTATCCAAGAAGCCTCTCATAGTCCCTTTGCCCAAGAATTTTCTCTCAGTCCCTTTGTCCAAAAGATCCCACTCGGTCCCAAGCTCTCTTTTGCAATGTCCTTGTTCGGTATCATTTTTTGATACCAATGTCCGGTGTGTCGAGGCCAGATCGACTTCCGGCTTTCCCCTTCTCTTCAGTTTAAAGCTAGGTCTATGGCGTTTTGGATGTTTCTTGCCAGCTGCCTCGTCCCAGCTGTGCTCAGGTGCAGTCCATCTCTCCTGTAGAGCTTGTTCTTCCCCAAGAAGGTCGTCCAGTTTCGAACAAAGTGGAATCCCTCCTCCTCGCACCATCTCCTCAGCCATCCGTTCATTTCTTGTAGTTCGCTCTGTCTTCTTGCGTCTGCTCTCGGTACTGGTAGGATCTCCGAGAAGGCTATCCTATTTGATCTCAGCTTCAGTTTCCGCCCCAGGATCCTGAACTGCTCAGTCAGTGTAGTCCGGTTGAAATTTTTCCTGCTGACGTCGTTGGTTCCAATGTGGATTACAACTGCCGTCTCCTCTGTCTCGGCTCCCTCCAGGATTCTATCAATTCTGCTGATGACGTCCGTGGAGGAGGATTTAGAGCTTAGCATGGTGCAGTTTAAGTTGTCCTTAAAGATTACAGCCAGTCCACCACCCCTGCCTCTTACTCTTGCTAAGGTTAGAATTTTGAAATTAGGGGGGAGGCATTCTTGGATGATAATGTCTTCATCCAAGAATAACCAAGTCTCCGTTAGTATGACGAAGTCAGGGTTGATGTCGGAGAGCCAGTCGTGAATTAGTTGGGATTTGTTCCTCATGGATCTTATATTTAGGTAGGAACCTCTGAGATTAGAGTAGCATAGTGGGATAATTGGGGGGGAGATGGGAAGAAGCTAAGTTTTTTAGTACTCGGGATTTTTTGATATATGTTCTGGAGAGTCTGTGGAATGACTGGGATCTCTGAAGGGGTGGGGTCTGGGTCATCAAGGGTTACCTTGATATGTATTGGTGGAGGTTTGGGCTTGAAGTTACGTGTAGAAGAGTAGAAGGTAGAAGATGGGGGGGTGGGAGTAGGTAGGGGGGAGCGGTTGCCTTGCTTCTTGAACGAAGTAGGTATAAGGTGAGAAGTAGTATGCTCAGTCTGTGGTGAAGGAACGCCATGTTGTTGCAATTACAATAGTGCGAGAGCCGATTAGTGACTTATTTGAGAGATGAAAACGGACGAGTTGGCGGGATATTGCAATAATGCAAGGGTGCAGTGACTTACTTAAGAGTTGTGAACGAACAAGCTGGTTCAACAGAACACCGGTTAAGCGATAGTACAGTAATCAGATAGCAGATAGTGAGTGATCTGCCATGGAGACAGATGAACAGTAATGTATTGTTAATAATTATAAGGTCCCTCTCAACACAGAAGCTTCTATATATCGGTATTCTTGTCCTGGTGGTACCCATCTAGACTCTTTCTGCAGGATCGAAATATCTGCACTATTTAGGACATTCTTTGTTGCATATTCAATGATCTGTAGTTTCTTCTTAAATTTTAATAAATCTTTTCTGGTCTGGAATGTGTTGTAGGAGCTGGTAGAGACTAAATTTAGGTCCTTTTTGAGTACATTTAGTACTTCATTTGAAAGATTAACCTTGGACAAGTTGAAGATGGGAATTTCATCATCTCCTTCTATGTTCATATCCTGTGTCACTTCCAATTCTCTCATCTGCAGAAGGTCCTCCCTCTCATTGGTTGGTTGTTCATGTACTCAATCAAAATAATAACCTAAGTTAAACTCCTATCATAGGCCAACACACAACTCCAAAAAGACTAAAGCTCAATGCATAGAGATGAAAGACTAAAGTTATCCAGTGCCCAAGATTCACAACCAGAACTAATCTTGGTTGTTAAACCATTAATTGAGCTATCATCGAGTAAGACTTATTTTCTCTAAGAGCTTATTAAGTTTATATTTGTAAATGAAACATATTGTGAACTGTTTCTCATATTACTGCTGCATTATTTATGCACTGATATATGCTGCTGTGAAAGCGTGGTACTTAGCTGGACAACCGCCCGGCGAGAATCCCACGCCTAAACGACGGAAGATCTCCGTTTCGTTCTGTTACTATTAATCAGAGCTTCTTCAGAACAGCAGAGTATTGAATTTCAATGCAACAAATGAAACAAATAAAACAATTGTGTTACAATAATTAAACGATTCTTGACTGCAAACTTGCTAAGTTAGTATGTCCTAGAAAGACCCCCAGAACACCCACCTATCATAAATACTGGGCCGAAGCGCCTAAGTCGCTAAGCCCCTGTATAAACTATCTTTGTGTACTCACTGAACTGCGGTCTAAGTCCGACTTCCCCGCTGTGTAAATGCGAGCTAAGCCGGCGGGAGGCTCAAAATTTAAAGCCCTCTCTCGGCGTCTGACCTCACTTCCGGCAACTCAGAAGATTAGAAGCCATTTTGTACTAAACAGCTCTGATTATTTTTTGTTTAGAAAACGTATTTGTTGATTATTTAAAAAACGCTTAATATTTGCATTATTAAAAAGACCTGATATTTGCATGAAATATTATTAAATTCACAAAAAGTGATTGAACAATGTATGAAGAACGCAATTTTAATTGAACTATCCATTAAGGAAAGATGATGTTTGGATGTCAACTAAAGTAAAGAGGGCAATAAATGACAAAAAAGTATCCTTCCGGAGATGGAAAAAGGACCCAACGGAGGAAAATCACCAGGCGCACAGGAAATGCCAAAAGGAATGCCACCAAGAGGTTAGAAAAGCGAAAGGGGAATACGAAGAGGGGCTGGCCAGAGAGGCGAAAAACTTCAAGGCATTCTTCTGTTACGTAAAGGGGAAGCGACCAGCGAGAGAGGAGGTGGGGCCGTTGGACGATGGGGATAGGAAGGGAGTGATTAAGGAGGATAAAGAGGTAGCTGAGAGGTTGAACACGTTCTTCTCGTCGGTTTTCACGAGCGAAGACACATCTAATATACCGGACTCAGAGGAGCTCATGAGTGGGGAACAGGCCGAAAAATTGGAGCACATAGAGGTAAGTAAGGAGGATGTCCTCAAACAGATAGACAGGTTAAAATGCGGTAAATCACCGGGCCCGGACGGGATCCACCCAAGGGTTCTGAAGGAACTAAGACAAGAAATAGCGGGCACAATCCAGCATGTTTGCAACCTATCCTTGAAAACTGGTGAGGTACCAAAGGACTGGAAATTGGCGAATGTCACACCTATCTTCAAGAAGGGATCGAGGGGTGACCCCGGGAACTACAGGCCGGTGAGCCTGACTTCAATTATAGGGAAGATGGTGGAAGCTATGATCAAGGACGGCATTTGCGAGCACATCGAGAGGAATGGCCTACTGAGAACAAGCCAGCACGGATTCTGTAAGGGAAGGTCGTGCCTAACAAACCTTCTGTACTTCTTTGAGGGAATAAGCAGTCGGGTGGACAATGGGGAACCCATAGACATCATTTACCTCGATTTTCAAAAGTCTTTCGACAAGGTGCCACATGAAAGGCTGCTTAGGAAGCTGTGGAACCACGGGGTGGGAGGGGATGTGCACAGATGGATCAAGCACTGGTTGTCGGGTAGACTGCAGAGGGTCGGAGTGAAGGGCCAATATTCTGACTGGCGGGGAGTCACGAGCGGTGTGCCACAGGGATCGGTGCTGGGGCCGTTACTCTTCAACATATTTATCAATGACCTGGAAAAGAAGGCAAAGTGCAAGGTTATAAAATTTGCAGACGATACCAAACTGTGCGGTAGAGTTAGGTCCAGGGAGGAGTGTGAGGACCTGCAAAGGGACCTGGACAAGCTGGAAGACTGGGCAAACAAATGGCAAATGTGCTTTAACGTGGAAAAATGCAAGGTCATGCATATAGGGAAAAAGAACCTGTTGTTCAACTACAAATTGGGGGGGGGGGGGCATTGTTGGGAGACAGCAGACTTGAGAGAGACTTGGGTGTGCTGGTGGATGCATCACTGAAGCCATCTGCACAGTGCGCAGCAGCCTCGAAAAAAGCCAACAGGATGCTGGGCATCATAAAGAGGGGCATAACAACCAGGACGCGGGAAGTCATCATGCCATTGTATCGAGCGATGGTGCGTCCACATCTGGAATACTGCGTTCAGTATTGGTCGCCACACCTCAAGAAGGACATGGCGGTACTTGAGAGAGTCCAAAGGAGAGCAACGAAACTGGTAAAAGGGCTGGAACACTGTAGGCTGGGGCTCTTCTCTCTGGAAAAAAGGAGGCTCAGGGGAGATATGATAGAGACCTTCAAGATCATGATGGGCATAGAGAGGGTGGATAGGGACAGATTCTTCAGACTGAAGGGGACAACAAGTACGAGGGGGCATTCGGAGAAACTGAAGGGAGATAGGTTCAAAACAAATGCAAGGAAGTTTTTTTCACCCAAAGGGTCATGGACACTTGGAATGCGCTACCGAAGGAAGTGATCAGGCAGAGTACGATACAGGGATTCAAACAGGGATTGGACGGATTCCTGAGGGATAAAGGGATCGTGGGATACTGAGAGAGGTGCTGGGATGTAACACAGGTATAGAAAGCTAACCAGGTAATAAGTATAGAAACCCAACAGGTCGTGCATGTGCAAGACCGGAGGGTTAGGACTACGATGGGAAGATAGGACTCAATGGGAAACCAAGGTGGCAAAGGGGCCACTTCTGGTGATTCAGACAGGTCGTGACCTGTTTGGGCCGCCGCTGGAGCGGACTGCTGGGCAGGATGGACCTATGGTCTGACCCGGCGGAGGCACTGCTTATGTTCTTATGTTCTAATTGAAAAAAACCTGCCAGTTAAGGGAAAGATTTAACCCTTTAGGATGAACAGTTTGAAGTCAGTCAATCCACTTTTGTTCTACCTGAAGTAACTTTTTCCCCCTATCCCCCCCTCTGCAAGATACTGTAACTTGATCTATAACCATACACTTCAGTTGTTGAAAAGAATGTTGTTGCAATAAACAATGTGCTACCAGAGGAGCTTCCTTCCTCTGCAAATGTAAGCAAGATTTATGTTCTGACATACATATATGGAAAGGCCTCGTGGTTTTTCCTATATACAACTTATGACAGGGACATTGAATCATATAGATGACATGATCCGACCTACAAGATGTGGTATGTCTTAACACATATGTTTTGTGATTCAACGGATTAGTGAACGAGGACCCCTGTATTGTTAAGGGACAAATTTGACACCTGCCGCAACTGGCATGATAGCCATTAACATCCTCTCGCTGGGTAGAATCATGAAGTTTGAAGTTTATTAGTATTTTATATACCGCCTATCCGGTTTAAGAGTAAAATATTCTTTCAAATTTCGAGATCTCATGTATGCTAGCCATAATCGAACTTTGTCAAAGCAAGGAAAGCCTTGTAATATTCTCCAATGTTCACGAATGATTTTAGATATTTGAATAGACTCTATATTGTGTCTAAGTACATACGTCATAAAGTCCTGATAATCTTCAGACTCTTGGGATATTTGTTGGTTATTTTCCTTATGTAGTAGCCAATCTTGGTGGTTATATCTGGCCCTCCTGTAGCTCGATTTCAAGACTTTCTTAGGATATCCTCTATCCCTCAAAGGTTTTAAACAGTTTTTTTGCCGATGTCTTAAAATCCTGAGTGTGCGTGCAAATTCTACGATACCTCAAAAATTGAGAAAGGGGTAGGCTGTCCTTTAGAGTTGTAGGGTGACAGCTACTATACTGTAAAAGGCTAGTAGTGTCCGTTGGTTTAATATACAATTTAGTCTCCAACTTGTTGTTATTGATGGAAACCCATATGTCAAGAAAATTGATGCCGGTCGATGATTGTTGCTTTGTAAATACAATATGAGAGTCTCTAGAATTTAACCATTCAAAGAACAGAGCTAACTGTTGATCAGAGCCTCCCCATAAAAGAAAGACATCATCTATATATCTCTTCCACCCTCTAATATATTGTACCCACTGATTATCATATATGAATTGTTCTTCAAAGTCTTTCATATAAAGACAGGCGATAGATGGGGCACATGTAGCCCCCATGGCCACCCCTTTCTTTTGTAGATATAAGGAGTCGCCATCCGTGAAAAAATTTTCTGTTACGGCAAGATGTAGTAAAGATGTAATGAACTCCGTGGGGCATTGATGTGGACGAGGGCGGCTGTCCAACGCCTTTTGGGCGACCTGTAGACAGTTCCTGAGGTAATACATAAGAACATAAGCAATGCCTCTGCTGGGTCAGACCTGAGGTCCATCGTGCCCAGCAGTCCGCTCTCGCGGCGGCCCAACAGGTCCAGGACCTGTGCAGTAATCCTCTATCTATACCCCTCTATCCCCTTTTCCAGTAGGTAATTATCCAATCTTTTCTTAAACCCCATTACCGTACTCTGCCCTATTACGTCCTCCGGAAGTGCATTCCAGGTGTCCACCACACGTTGGGTAAAGAAGAACTTCCTAGCATTCGTTTTGAATCTGTCCCCTTTCAACTTTTGCGAGTGCCCTCTTGTTCTTTTATTTTTTGAAAGTTTGAAGAATCTGTCTCTCCCCACCCTCTCTATGCCCTTCATGATCTTGTAAGTCTCTATCATATCCCCTCTAAGTCTCCTCTTCTCCAGAGAAAAGAGACCCAATTTCTCCAATCTCTCAGCGTATGAAAGGTTTTCCATACCTTTTATCAGACGTGTCGCTCTCCTCTGGACCCTTTCGAGTAACGCCATATCCTTCTTAAGATACGGCGACCAAAATTGGACGCAGTACTCCA
This sequence comes from Geotrypetes seraphini, assembly GCF_902459505.1. Lineage (NCBI taxonomy): Eukaryota > Metazoa > Chordata > Amphibia > Gymnophiona > Dermophiidae > Geotrypetes > Geotrypetes seraphini. Next base: position 36,459,570 of record NC_047091.1, on the reverse strand, counting down.
GATGCGGACGCACCATCGCGCGATACAACGGCAGAATAACTTCTTTCGTTCTGGTCGCAATGCCCTTCTTGATTATACCAAGCATTCTATTCGCTCTCTTAGCGGCCGCTGCGCACTGTGCCATCGGCTTCATTGTCATGTCCACCATTACCCCCAAGTCCCTTTTCTGTGTACTCTCATTCAATAATATCCCTCCCATCGTATAGTTGTACCTCAAGTTTCTGCTTCCCATATGTAATACTTTGCATTTCTCAACGTTGAACTTCATCTGCCACCTCGTCGCCCATTCCCCTAGCTTGTTCAAGTCCCTTTGCAATTCTTCGCAGTCCTCTATAGTCCGAGCACCACTAAATAGTTTGGTGTCGTCTGCAAATTTTATTATCTCACACTTTGTCCCTGTTTCTAGATCATTTATGAATATATTAAATAGCAGCGGCCCAAGCACCGAGCCCTGCGGTACACCACTCGTGACCCTCCTCCAGTCCGAGTAGTGGCCTTTCACTCCTACCCTTTGCTTTCTACCTTCCAACCAGTTTCTGATCCATCTATGTACATCTCTTTCCACCCCATGGTTCTTCAGTTTCCGGAGTAGACGTTCATGGGGCACCTTATCAAAGGCTTTTTGGAAATCTAGATATATGATATCTATGGGGTGTCCATTTGTTTGTTAACTCCCTCGAAGAAGTGCAATAAGTTCGTTAGGCACGATCTCCCCTTGCAGAAACCATGTTGGCTGGTTATCAGAAGTTCGTTCCTTTCGAAATGTTCATCGATGTTTTCTTTTATCAGAGCTTCCGCCATTTTTCCCGGAACCGAGGTCAGACTCACTGGTCTGTAGTTTCCAGGGTCACCTCTTGATCCCTTTTTAAAGATGGGCGTAACGTTGGCTATCTTCCAATCCTCTGGGATCACTCCTGTTTTTAGGGATAGGTTGCAAATTTGCTGTAGTAGTTCCGCTATCTCCTCCTTTAATTCCTTCAGAACCCTTGGATGTATTCCGTCCGGACCTGGGGATTTGTCAGTTTTTAGTTTTTCTATCTGCCTGCGTACGTCTTCAAGGCTCACTTCTATGGATGTTAATTTTTCTGCTTGACTTCCATGAAAGAATTGCTCAGGTTCTGGTATGTTTGATGTGTCCTCATTTGTAAATACAGATGAAAAGAACATGTTAAGCCTTTCTGCCACTTCTTTCTCCTCCTTCACCACTCCCTTCCTGTCTCCGTCGTCCAGTGGTCCTACCTCCTCCCTAGCCGGCTCCTTCCCTTTAACATATTTAAAGAACGGTTTGAAGTTTCGTGCTTCCCTGGCTAGCCTCTCTTCGTATTCTTTTTTGGCTTTTCGAACCACACGGTGACATTCTTTTTGATTTTTCCTGTGCTCTTTCCAGTTCCCCTCAGTTTTATCCTTTTTCCACTTCCTGAATGAATTTTTCTTATTGCCTATTGCTTCCTTCACTATTTTGGTTATCCACGCCGGGTCTTTTGTTCGACTCTTTGTGCACCCCTTTCTGAACCTGGGGATATATATATATATTGCGCCTCGCTCACCATGCCCTTGAAAAAAGACCAGGCATGTTGTATTGTTTGCCATTTTTTGGAAATGTTCCTAAGTTTCTTTCTTACCATTTCCCTCATTGCCTCGTAGTTTCCTTTCCTGAAGTTAAAAGTTGTCGCTATGGTTCTCTTCCCTTTCGGTATTCCTACCTCAACCTTGAACTTGATCATATTATGATCACTGTTTCCCAACGGTCCCACTACTTCTACTTCCTTTGCAGGTCCCCTTAACCCATTTAGGATTAGATCCAGAGTGGCATTTCCTCTCGTCGGTTCTCTAACAAGCTGCTCCATGAAGCAATCCCGTGTAGCTTCCAGGAATTCTGTCTCTCTAGCGCATTTTGAGCTTCCAAGACTCCAGTCTATCCCAGGGTAGTTGAAGTCTCCCATAATAACTGTGTTACCGCTTTTGCATTCTCGCTTCATCTCGGCTTCCATTTCTTCATCGATATCTCCGGTTTGTCCAGGTAATGATGTATACAGAGAGACTATATCTAGGGTTACCAGTGTAACTGGGCCCTCAACTACTTCCATGTTTTGTAGCCAAATTAAGAAGTGACTGGTGTCTTTAACATAAGATTCACTTGCGGCTACAAGTGGTTTCAAATAATAATCTGCAAAAGTAGATAGAGGCTCTAAAATGGATTGCTTGGATGATATGATTGGACGACCTGGAGGCTTATGCAAACGCTTATGAATCTTAGGGACCAAATATATCCAGGGAATAGTGTGGTGTTGCGTATTTAAAAATTGAAACTCATGGGTAGTTACAAAGCCTTCATCAAATCCTTCTTGGGTTAAAAGGAGAATTTGAGATTGTAGGCGGTCCGTAGGGTTTTGATCAATCGGGACATATATGGTTCTATCTGAAAGGTGCACATTTAATTCAGCTAGATAATCAAGTTTGTCCCACAGCACAGTAGCGCCCCCTTTATCAGCTTTAGAGATCACTATCGACTGGTCATTTTGGAGGTGTTTAACAATCTGCCACTCTTCTCTAGATAGATTATAGGAATCAATCCTATTAAATCGCAGTTTGGCGGCATCCTGGATCACCAGTTGTTTGAAAGCCGCTAAAAGAGGGTCCAATTGTCCAGGAGGAGACCACGAAGATTTCTTCTTTAATATAGATCTATCTGGGAAAGCCTCTTTATCCCAGAAAAACTTCTTCAAGGAGAGTTTGCGAGTAAATCTTTCAATATCAATTTGAAATTGAAAATGATCGTACGGTGTCGTGGGTACGAAGGACAAACCTTTCGATAGAACCTCATATTCACTTTGACTCAGACTACGATGCGATAAATTTATTACTGTAGGAAATTGTGAAGAAATGTCCCCTTTGCTATGATACTTCAATACCGATTGTTCCGAGTATTGCGTCTGCCTCTGGTCCTGCCTCTGGGACGTCCTTGTCCGGGGTTTTTTTGAGGATTAGCAGAATGTTGTGAATCCATAGAATTTTTTGCAGATCCATCACTTCTAGATGAACCTGAGGAACTTGAATCTGGCGATTTATCCCGATTTGAATGTTGTTGTAGTTGACCAGCAAACATCCATCTGTAAATCTTATTAGTGGAATAATCCGTGGCGTCTCGGTTAGCCTTCTTCAGCTTATGTTTTTTGATAGTATCCCGATAATTATTGATGGTGTCATATATAGAGGTCATTTTTTTATCAAACTGTTCCGATTGCATGGACGTTCGCTTATTGTTCAATTGTTCGTCCAATAGTCCTTTTTGCTGCTGTAGTTCTTTTTTACTTCGTTCAATAATCAAAATCATGAGATCTAGGGAGCACCTGTTGAGTATCTTATTCCAAGTATCCACAAAAGTATCATCAGATTTAAATATCTGCGGTGCAGTGTTCATACGAAGACCCCTTGGGATTCGCTCATGCTTGCAATAATCCACTAGAAAAGCGCCATTCAGTTCCAATCTGGTGATATATTTCAAATTAGTCAAAATTGCTGAAAAATCTTGTACATTGTCTGAGTTGAAATTAGACTCAGCTGCAAGGTGTCCTCCAAAAATAGCTGTATCTTGTAAGATCTCCTGGGTAATATCCGTGGTAAACCCAAAGGTGGTGTGCCAAGTGTTTTTGGCCATAATACTCAATTACTCAATCAAAATAATAACCTAAGTTAAACTCCTATCAAAGGCCAACACACAACTCCAAAAAGACTAAAGCTTAATGCATAGAGATGAAATACTAAAGTTCTCCAGTGCCCAAGATTCACAACCAGAACTAATCTTGGTTGTTAAACCATTAACTGAGCTATCATCGAGTAAGTCTTATTTTCTCTAAGAGCTTATTAAGTTTATATTTGTAAATGAAACATATTGTGAACTGTTTCTCATATTACTGCTGCATTATTTATGCACTAATATATGCTGCTGTGAAAGCGTGGTACTTAACTGGACAACTGCCCGGCGAGAATCCCACGCCTAAACGACGGAAGATCTCCGTTTCGCTCTGTTACTATTAATCAGAGCTTCTTCAGAACAGCAGAGTATTGAATTTCAATGCTACAAATGAAACAAATAAAACAATTGTGTTACAATAATTAAACGATTCTTGACTGCAAACTTGCTAAGTTAGTATTTCCTAGAAAGACCCCCAGAACACCCACCTATCATAAATACTGGGCCGAAGCGCCTAAGTCGCTAAGCCCATGTATAAACTATCTTTGTGTACTCACTGAACTGCGGTCTAAGTCCGACTTCCCCGCTGTGTAAATGCGAGCTAAGCCGGCGGGAGGCTCAAAATTTAAAGCCCTCTCTCAGCGTCTGACCTCACTTCCGGCAACTCAGAAGATTAGAAGCCATTTTGTACTAAACAGCTCTGATTATTTTTTGTTTAGAAAACGTATTTATTGACTATTTAAAAAACGCTTAATATTTGCATTATTAAAAAGACCTGATATTTGCATGTAATATTATTAAATTCACAAAAAGTGATTGAACAATGTATGAAGAACGCAATTGCGTTCTTCATACATTGTTTAATCACTTTTTGTGAATTTAATAATATTTCATGCAAATATCAGGTCTTTTTAATAATGCAAATATTAAGCGTTTTTTAAATAGTCAATAAATACGTTTTCTAAACAAAAAATAATCAGAGCTGTTTAGTACAAAATGGCTTCTAATCTTCTGAGTTGCCGGAAGTGAGGTCAGACGCTGAGAGAGGGCTTTAAATTTTGAGCCTCCCGCCGGCTTAGCTCGCATTTACACAGCGGGGAAGTCGGACTTAGACCGCAGTTCAGTGAGTACACAAAGATAGTTTATACATGGGCTTAGCGACTTAGGCGCTTCGGCCCAGTATTTATGATAGGTGGGTGTTCTGGGGGTCTTTCTAGGACATACTAACTTAGCAAGTTTGCAGTCAAGAATCGTTTAATTATTGTAACACAATTGTTTTATTTGTTTCATTTGTAGCATTGAAATTCAATACTCTGCTGTTCTGAAGAAGCTCTGATTAATAGTAACAGAGCGAAACGAAGATCTTCCGTCGTTTAGGCGTGGGATTCTCGCCGGGCGGTTGTCCAGCTAAGTACCACGCTTTCACAGCAGCATATATCAGTGCATAAATAATGCAGCAGTAATATGAGAAACAGTTCACAATATGTTTCATTTACAAATATAAACTTAATAAGCTCTTAGAGAAAATAAGACTTACTCGATGATAGCTCAGTTAATGGTTTAACAACCAAGATTAGTTCTGGTTGTGAATCTTGGGCACTGGAGAACTTTAGTCTTTCATCTCTATGCATTGAGCTTTAGTCTTTTTTGAGTTGTAGTTGTTCATGTATACATTCTGGTTGGAGGGTTGTCTGTTGTTCATATGTGTGTTCTGATAAAAATGTTGTCTCCCTCCTCCTCTTCCTGCTCCTCTTAGATTGTGTGTGTAAGCAGGTTGTCTCCTATTGTGATTCATGTTTATCTAAAAAAGCCACCGATGGTGGGTTAGTTTGTGGTCTGATCACAGAATCTTGATTTAATGGTAGACTCATGACAGTCATAAATGTGGAGCTATTCATGGGAGAACTGTAAGTATCACCTGATCGCTCCTGATCCTTTTCCTGCTTTGTTCTTCAACTTGAACTTGATTAACCTCTGATGGTTGTCTCATCTGTCTCATGTATGGTCTACTCCTTTGTGGTTTGGCCTTTGAAAATGCCTGCCACATTTTTTTTATTTATATGTATATATTTGTGTGATTTTAACTGAAATTTGTTTGATACCTTAAATCACAGGTGTCAAACTCAAGGCCCATGAGCCGAATCCGGCTTGCCTAGTCGTTTTATAAGGTCCACGATGCAGCGTTTTCATTGCTGCCCCCCTGATGTTATCTTCTGGCCAGCTCCCTCCTCCTCATTGCCACAGTGTGTACAAAGCTGCGAGCGGCGGCTCTTACCCGCGTCCTGTGCTTGAACCGGAAGCTTTCTCTCTGATGTCACGTCCGAGTGAATGCTTCCAGATGAGGCATGGGATACACGAGGAGCCGTCACCCGCAGCTTTGTGCATACTGCAGCAGTGAGAAGGAGGGAGCCGGCCAGAAGATAACACCGGGGGCAGAAATGAAAATGCCGCATCATATCGTGGGCCGCATAAAACGGCCAGGTGAGAGCTGGCCATAAGGTAAGACACCCACCAGAGGGAGGCACCTAGTTGAGGCACAGCATGAAGGGAGGGAAACAACAAAGGTAGGGGAAAAGATTTTATTTTCAATTTAGTGATTAAATTGTGTCAATTATGAGAATTTACATCTTGTGGCAGGGCCGGTGCCGGGTTTTGACTTAGGCCCCGTTCACCACTCAGCCACGACTGACTTATACGTGCCTTCAAAATAAGTTGAAGGTCCTGCTGGCTTAAGAATATTAAAAAAAAACAATTGGTCAGAATTAATAAAGTTCTTTTTCAAAGAGTGTCTTACTTTATTGGCCTTGAAACACTTCATTCATTGTAAATTTTCCACTTCAAAGCAATATGCAAAATAAACTAGGGCTTTCAAAAATATAGCCCTCACCTTCTCGTCAGGTACAAACAGGTAAGTCCCAAATAGTACCTAAGCTCAGCTCCAATAGTCCCAATATCTGAGTAGGTAAAGAAAAATACCATACAGCTATCCTAATTGTCCAGGTTTGCAAAAGTCTTTCCAAAAGGTTGCTCCCAGGCTTGAGAGCAATGTTGTAGAGGCCTGATTCGTAACAGGCCTGCCCAACCAGCTAAGCACACTGGTGGGGGAAGGGAATAGCTGAATCCACCTCAAATCTGCTTTTAAACAGCTTGCCAAAAATTGGCCCCACAATCCCAACCCGAGGATGGTTGGTGGATTCTCCCCACTACTGCCTTTCACTCAATTAGCACAACAAGTCCCAAACAAACTGCAAAAAGGCAAAAACTCAAAAATTGTCCAATAACAGCAATCTTGCTTCAATGGCCCTCAAAACAGGCACACTTGTAGCAGTGAGCTCAGCACTGCTCACATCGCTGCACACTGGGATTTTTGCAGGCATTCCAAACCACAAAAATCCCCAACTTTTCCAATATAGAAAAACAAATAAAGTAATGGCACTTAACTTTCGTCCATCACTGTATCTCCATATTCCATGGTAGTCTCCATAAATTCCATGGGTTCAGGATTGGAGAGTTGGCTGGCTTCAGGGACAGGAGCTGCCTCTGGCATTTCAACATCCTGTCCTATAGTTGAGTCAGGAGCCCGGTCCTGAGAGGATCCTTCCTGGTCAGAGCCAGGATAGACTGACCTAGTCTTCCTTAGTGCAGCCTCTAAAGCACAGGTGTCAGAGTCCCTCCTCGAGGGCCGCAATCCAGTCGGGTTTTCAGGATTTCCCCAATGAATATGCATGAGATCTATTTGCATGCACTGCTTTCATTTTATGCTAATAGATCTCATGCATATTCATTGGGGAAATCCTAAAAACCCGACTGGATTGCGGCCCTCGAGGAAGGACTTGGACACCCCTGCTCTAAAGCGTGCAGCTGACCACGCCCTAACCTGTAAGGGGGAAGGGCAGCTTGCTGCTTACACTGGGTTTTCTTTGGGGCTTTACTCAGTGCTTGCAGCTGTGCATTACCTGACCTAGGAGCTTGTTTCCTAGGCTGTTTCTTTCTGTGGTACACCTCCTGCTGCTCTAGGCTATTCTCATATTCCTCCTCCCCTCCCCAGGGCTCAGTGACTTGGTGTCTCAACTGGAACTCTGATCCTAGCTGGGAATTAGAGTTTGCCCGGTCACATTGGTTGGCCCTCTTTAGAGTAATGCTAGGGTTAGGAGGAGACTTCCCTGGAACAAGCTTAGCTTTAAGGCTAGGGTTGTGACATACCTCCACCCTTAAAGGCTGCCCGTCCCTAGTCTGTAGAGATGTTACCTCATCCTCCTGGATTCTGGAAAGGCTATCCACATTGGTACTAAGCTTGCCTGGACGATGCAATACCCTGAACCGGAAAGTCTGCAGGGCCAAATACCACCGCGTCTACCTGGCATTATTATTTCTCATTGTATTGAGCCATTTAAGTGCCGCATGGTCTGTAACAAGGGTGAATTCTCGCTCCTGCAGATAGTGTTCAAGGGTTTGCATCGCCCATTTGGCAGCCAAACACTCCAGTTCCACCGTCGCATAGTTCCTTTCGTTGGAATGTAGTTTGCGGCTGAGAAACAGAACTGGGTGCTCAACTCCCTGAACCTCCTGGCTCAATATTGCTCCCAACCCTGTTCCCGAGGCGTCTGTCTGCAGAACCAAGGGTTTCTCGAAATCGATGACTATCAGAACTGGGTTGGTGCACAATGCCTCTTTAAGGTCCTCTACGGCCTGTCTTCCCTTATCCTCCCACCGATGGCTGTCGGGCCTGTTCTTTTTTAACATATCGGTAAGGGCTGCGGCTCTTGTAGAGAATTCCGGTATGAACCGCCTATAATAGCCGAGGAGTCCTAAGAACCCTCTTAACTGCTTCTTTGAGGTGGGCAGGGGATACTCTCACGCAACGCACTTTATCCACTATGGGCCTGACTTGTCCTCTCCCCAGTACATATCCCAGGTATTTCACTTCGCGCTGTCCCAAATAGCACTTCTTGGGATTGATAGTGAAACCGGCCTTTCTGAGGGATTCCAATACGGCCCTTACGTGCTTCAGGTGCTGCGCCCAGTCAGTAGAGAAAATCACAATATCATCTAAGTAGGCCTCGGCATACTTATGATGCCCCCTTAGTACTTCGGTGATTCCTCTTTAACAAGAAGCGGCAGCACCATGAAGTCCGAAGGGCATACGCTTGAACTGATACAGTCCACGGGGCGTGCTAAAGGCAGTTTTCGGTCTGGCACTCGGAGCAAGGGGGATTTGCCAATATCCTTTTATTAAATCTAGGGTTGAGAGGAATTGGGCTTGTCCCAATCGATCTAGAAGATCATCTACCCGGGGCATGGGGAAGGCGTCAAACTGGGAGACCTCGTTGAGCTGGCGGAAATCAATACAGAATCTGGGCGTCCCATCGGCCTTAGGTACTATGACAATGGGGCTACACCATGGGCTTTGTGATGGTTCAATAACCCCTAGAGTGAGCATCTCATCTACCAGATTCTGTACTAATTCTTTCTTCCCTTCAGTCAGCCTATAAGGTTTTACCCTGACTACCTTCCCCGGAGTGGTCACTATTTCATGGGTAACCACCTCAGTCTGCCCGGGTATCGGTGAAAACACGTCCGTGAAGTCCTGCACTAGGGTCTACAACTGTCTTGCCTGCTCGTTGGTTAACTCTACCCCTATATTGACTCCCTCAGCCTGAACCATCTCCACTATCTGCGGTCCTAAGTCATCGTCAAACTTTTGCTCAGCCATTAGGGCTAGGGTTTCCCGGTCCCTCCATGGCTTCAACAGGTTGATATGATAGGTTTGGATCCGATTTTTCTCGTCCTTAACCCGATAGTCTACCTGGTTCAACTTTTCTATAATTGTGGCTGGGCCCTTCCACTCCGCTAAGAATTTATGTGGGTCCGTGGGCACTAGTATTAGGACCCTATCTCCCATGACCTTACATTTCTTAACATTAAATCTCAAAAAAGGCTCCTAGTAGTTAGTATTTTCTTCATCAAAGTAGTAATGGAGCTGGTTAGTGATTGAAGACAGGAAGTTAGTTTATCTGGGGATAGAGTATGAAGAGACAGGAGCATAACAGGGCTCCCCCCTCTCCCCCACCCTGTTTAACATCTACCTCGCCTCCCTGGGAAACCTCCTGCAAAACCTCAAGCTCAAATTCTTCATCTACGCAGATGACATTACAATAGTCATCCCACTAACCAGCTTCACTCCAGAGTTGCTCACCTCTCTTTCAAGCTCACTTACTCAGATAGAATTCTGGATGCTATCCCACAGACTAAAATTAAATCCTGACAAAACCAAATTCTTCCTAGCTACCCCCAACGACAAAATCAAAGACACCACAATCCAAGTGAAAGGTATGGCCTTCCCCATCGAACAAACCTTAAAAGTATTGGGAGTCACCCTAGACAAACATCTATCCCTGGAAAAACATACTGATATTACGGTCAGGAAATGCATTTCAGTTCTTTGGAAACTACGCACCATAAAAAAATACTTCGACGACACCTCATTCCGCCTGTTGACTCAATCCTCCATTCTCAGCATCCTAGACTACTGCAACATCATTTATCTGGCCTCCACGAAGAAAACCATCAGGAGATTGAAACTTATCCAGAACACCACCATTCGCCTTATATTTGGCTTAAACAAATGGGACCACATCACCCCTTTTTACCACAAACTACATTGGCTACCCCTTGAATCTAGAATCCTATTCAAGTTCGCGTGCTTCTGTTACAAAACTGTCTTTGGGCTATCTCCGAGCTACCTCACCCCTCATTTCATCCTGAACTGCAACAAAAAGAACTCCCGCAGAATCAATCTTTTCGCCTTCCTCTCCCTAAAACTTTGTCACCTCAAAAGGTTCTTCGACAAAACCTTCGCCTTCCAGGCAGCCAAACAGAACACTTGGCTAGCCCAAATTCTGCTCAAGGCCCACTCCTACCTTGATTTCCGAAAAACACTCAAAACGCATTTATTCCACGCTCAATATCCCTAATCCCATCTCTTCCATTTCTCTCTCCCCTCCCTCAAACGACCCAACTCTCCCGGTCCCCTCCCCCCTCTTTTTGATCTCCCCCATCTCACTAACTCCAATGACCTACTCATTCCCCCCCCCTCGCATGCCCATTTTTATCACCTCATTGCCTGTAATTATGATCAACTGTAACCATGATCAATTGTAATTTCTTGTTAATTTTGTTCCAATACCTTCTTTACTTGTAAAGATAGTTTATTGTAATTTCTTATTAAGTTTTGTTTAATTGATGTGAACCGCCTAGAACTCCCTGGGTATGGCGGTATACAAAAATAAAGTTATTATTATTATTATTATTATTAATAAGAATAGCTTAACAATTAACAGCTCAAATCAACATTTGACAGAATTATACAGTTCACAGAATAATCTGCTACCTACTTTGTAGAAGTTTGTCCCCAAAAGAGGGGAGGTAGAGGGAAGGATTTCTGGGTTCAAAGCAGTGGAGGAAGTAGAAGAAGGCAATGACTGCAGTTAATGGCTAGATGCAGTCTGGTTTGCGTGTATGAGGGAAGCCATTTCAGTGTGCTTCAGGTTGGAGCTGGATTTGCCATAATTTCAGTACAAATTTATGATACAAGTTTTTATCCTAACTTGACACATACTAGGGGTCTAATACTAATACAGCGTTACCTCAGAATCCGAACGCCCCAGAACTCGATCATAACATAAAAACATAAGCAATGCCTCCGCTGGGTCAGACCTGAGGTCCATCGCGCCCAGCAGCCTGCTCACGCGGCAGCCCAACAGGTTCAGGATCTGTGCAGTAATCCTCTATCTATACCCTTCTATCCCCTTTTCTAGCAGGAAATTGTCCAATCCTTTCTTAAACCCCAGTACCGTACTCTGCCCTATTACGTCCTCTAGAAGCGCATTCCAGGTGTCCAGCACACGTTGGGTAAAGAAGAACTTCCTAGCATTTGTTTTGAATCTGTCCCCTTTCAACTTTTCCGAATGCCCTCTTGTTTTTTTATTTTTTGAAAGTTTGAAGAATCTGTCCCTCTCTACTCTCTCTATGCCCCTCATGATCTTGTAAGTCTCTATCATATCCCCTCTAAGTCTCCTCTTCTCCAAGGAAAAGAGACCCAGTTTCTCCAATCAGCGTATGAAAGGTTTTCCATCCCTTTTATCAGACGTATCGCTCTCCTCTGAACCCTCTTGAGTATCACCATATCCTTCTTAAGGTACGGCGACCAATATTGGGCGCACCATTGCCCGATACAACGGCAGGATAACTTCTTTCGTTCTGGTAGTAATACCCTTCTTGATTATACCTAACATTCTATTCGCTCTCTTAGCGGCCGCTGCACACTGTGCTGTCGGCTTCATTGTCCTGTCCACCATTACCCCCAAGTCCCTTTCTTGGGTACTCTCATTCAGTAACATCCCTCCCATCGTATAGTTGTATCTCATGTTTCTGCTTCCCACATGCAATACTTTACATTTCTCAACGTTGAACTTCATCTGCCATCTCGTCGCCCATTCCCCTAGTTCAGCGATGGCGAACCTATGGCACGCGTGCCAGCTGTGGCACGCGGGATTCCTGCAGCTACCCGTCGTCCTCAGCGGCACGTTCTCTCTGCTACATCCTGCCCCTGCTCTGGCGTCAGGGACAGGATCGCGCCAGAGAGAACGTGCTGCTGAAGATGACGGGCAGCTGCAGGGATCGCTATAACACCAACGAGCCTGCAAGCTGCCGTGTTAACCTAAAAGTAAGAGTGGGGAAGCTGGGGGAGGAAACAGGCTTGCGGGGGGAGCAGGCATTCGTGGCGGGGAGCAGGCCGAAGAGTGCCTTCAAGGCAGGGGGGCAGGCCATTGCGAGGGGGGAGCAGGTCTTCGTGGCGGAGAGCAGGAGAAAAGAGTGCCTTCATGGCAGGGGGCAGGTCTTCACGGCGGGGAGCAGGCCGAAGAGTGCCTTCACGGCAGGGGGGCAGGCTTGTGCAGAGGGAAAAGGAGGAAGAGTTCCTTCGCAGTGGAGAGGCAGGCCTGTGCAGAGGAAGGAGTAAGAGAGGGGAGGAGAGATGCCAGACCTGGAGTGAAGGGAAGAGAGAGACCAAACAAAAAAGAGGGGGAGGAAAGCAAAGGAGAGGTGCTGGACTAATGGAGAGAGGGAAAGAGAAATGCAAAACCACAAGGGGAAGGGTACAAGAAGGACAGATACTGCTCCAAAGTAGGTGGGCAGGGTGTAGGATGGCAAGAGAGATAGTGGGAGAAAGCCTATACCTGGGGAAGGGGATACAAGACGTAAGGAAGAGAGAAAGAACAAGCTGAATATGATATTACTAACCATGCAAGACTAGCGCTCATTTTGCTTTATGCTACTGGTGACATCATGAGAGAAGAGCTGGTAAAACTGCTGTCTTTGCCTGGAAGAACACAAGGGATAGATATCCACAATGCTATGATGGAGGCTTTTTCATCACTAGACATAAGTCCAGAAAAAGTGGTTTCAGTTACTAGCGATGGAGCACCTAGCATGGTGGGGACAACATCAGGATTCATTCATTTCTTTGCTAAGGAAGCAAAACATCCACTGATTCAATTTCACTGCATAATACATCAAGAGGCTCTCTGCGCCAAAGAAAAAAAACTTGACGATGTCCTCAAAGATGTAACAAAAATGGTGAACTTCATCATGGCGCGTGCTCTTAATTTTCGACAATTTCAAGCCTTTCTTGATGAGGTTCAGGCACAATATAACACTTTACTGATGTACAATAATGTCCGGTGGCTGAGCAGAGGACGAGTGTTAGAGAGATTTGTGGCCTGTTTGGAAGAAGTTAGGCTATTTATGAACGAAAAGGGGGAAGACTATCCTCAACTCACCAACATAGCCTGGCTTACCAACCTCATGTTCTTTACAGATTTTACTAACCACTTTAATGTACTAAACAAAAAATTACAAGGCATGGGAAAAACAGCAGAAAGCATGTTTAGTGACATCAAAGCTTTTGAGAGAAAATTGCATGTTTTTGAAAAAGACCTTGAGAGTGGACAGCTAAAATATTTTCCCAACCTAAAAATACATTTGGATAATTCTACAACATTTGTGGACAGTCATAAAAAACACCAGGAAATCCACAAAGCATATTCCACCATTGTAGCCGAAGCAAAGGAGAATTTTAGTAAAAGATTTTCTCAGTTCCGTAAGATGGAGACAACCCTTTCATTTATAACTTCCCCAGAAAAGTCCACATTTGAAGATCTTGATCTTTCCTGCTTACAGTGGTTGGATATTCAAAATTTGGAAATGGAGCTACTGGAATTTCAAGAAAGCTCTATCTGGAAAAGTAAATTCAATGACCTGCGTGCGGCTCTTGAACGTATTGAGTGTGAAAGGGTGACAAATGAAATCACTGCTAGCAGTTCTGAAAATGAAATCCTAAAAGCGTGGAATTCTCTGCCAGACAATATTAAGTCCATGAAAGCACTTGGGATTGCTCTTCTTACTTTGTTTGGGTCATCCTATGCTTGTGAGCAGCTGTTTTCGGCTTTGAATCATATAAAATCTGATGCTAGAAACAGATTAACGGATGACATGAGTGCTGCATGTGTTGCTCTGAAATTAACGCACTATGAGCCAAGGATTGACAAGTTATCAGCATGCATGCAACAACAAAAATCACATTAATTTTTTTCAGAGCATGCCCAATGCATATGTTTACATGAAGCAGTGTTTTCAGTTTGCAGTTAAGACACTTTCTAAGTTATTTAAATATTATTTAAAGATGTTATTTAAAAAAGGGACTTTACATGGCCCTGTTGTATTCCAATCTGGAATTTCCAATAAAAACGGTTGGTTTAATTGAAAGCTCTTTTGTTTTCTTTACATCATATTATTAGAAATGTAATGATTTAACTATTTTCTAATTTGATTGTAAATTTTACAAAAAAACATGTATAGACTCTTTGGGAATACACACCGAGTCTTGACACAGTTAACAGTTTTAAGAAGTTTATCTTTTTTTTTACTCAGCATACATTTGACATGTTATGTGAATAATACATTTAAAATATATTGTGTAACTGAATCAAATTCTTCCTAAATTCATTAAATTGAATGAAATCATTAAAACACTATAAATTGCCAATAAATTGAAATGAAAAGCAAAGGATTGTGAATCAAATTGATTCTCTGACAATACAAAGATTCCAACCTTTAAAAATGATGTTACATAGTTCAGGCAACTTTATAAAGAGTTTTTAGATACTAAAATCTTGTTATTAAGGTTTAATTGACGTGCTGGCACTTTGAGGAAATTCTTTGGTTTTGTGCGGCAGTTTGGGCACTCGGGCTCAAAAAAGGTTAGCCATCACTGCCCTAGTTTGTTCAAGTCCCTTTGCAATTTTTTGCAGTCCTCCTTAGTCCGAGCTCCACTAAATAGTTTGGTGTCATCCGCAAATTTTATTATCTCACACTTTGTCCCTGTTTCTAGATCATTTATGAATATATTAAATAGCAGCAGCCCGAGCACCGAGCCCTACGGAACACCACTCGTGACCCTCCTCCAGTCCGAGTAGTGGCCCTTCACCCCTACCCTCTGTTTCCTACCCGCCAACCAGTTTCTGAACCATCTATGTACGTCTCCGTCCACCCCATGGTTCTTCAGTTTCCGGAGTAGACGTTCATGAGGCACCTTGTCAAAGGCTTTTTGGAAATCTAGGTATATGATGTCTATGGGGTCTCCTCTGCCATCCATTTGTTAATTCCTTCGAAGAAGTTCAATAAGTAGTTAGGCACGATCTCCCCCTGCAGAAACCATCTGTAGTTTCCCGGGTCATCTCTTGATCCCTTTTTAAAGATGGGCGTAACATTGGCTATCTTCCAATCCTCTGGGATCACACCTGTTTTCAGGGATAGGTTGCAAATTTGCTGAAGTATTTCCGCTATCTCCTCCTTTAGTTCCTTCAGAACCCTTGGATGGATTCCGTCTGGACCCGGGGATTTGTCAGTTTTTAGTTTTTCTATCTGCCTGCGCACATCTTCAAGTTTCACTTCCATGGATGTTAATTTTTCTGCTTGATTTCCATTGAGGTTCCGTATTGATTGTGTCTTCGTTTGTAAATACAGACGAAAAGAACATGTTAAGTCTTTCCGCGACCTCTTTCTCCTCCTTCACCACTCCCTTCCTGTCACCGTCATCCAGCGGTCCCACCTCTTCCCTACCCAGCTGCTTCACTTTAGCATATCTAAAGAACGGTTTGAAATTTCATACTTCCCTAGCTAGCCTCTCTTCATACTCTTTTTGGCTTTTCAAACCACATGGTGACATTCTTTTTGATACTTCCTGTGTTCTTTCCAGTTCTCCTCGGTTTTGTCCTTTTCCCATTTTCTGAATGAATTTTTCTTATTGCCTATCGCTTCCTTCACTATATTAGTTATCCATGCCGGGTCTTTTGTTCGACTCTTTTTGCACCCCTTTCTGAATTTGGGAATATACAGATTTTGCACCTCGCTCACCGTGTCCTTGAAAAAAGACCAGACATTTTCTACCGTTTGCCATTTTTTGGAAATGTTCCTAAGTTTCTTCTTTACCATTCCCCTCATTACTTCATAGTTTCCTTTCCTGAAGTTAAAAGTTGTCGCTATGGTTCTCTTTCCTTTCGGTATTCCTACCTCAACCTTGAACTTGATCATATTATGATCACTGTTTCCCAACGGTCCCACTACTTCCACTTCCTTTGCATGTCTCCTTAACCCATTTAGGATTAGATCCAGAGTGGCATTTCCTCTCGTCAGTTCTCTAACAAGCTGCACCATGAAGCAATCTTATGTAGCCTCAAGGAATTCTGTCTCCCTAGCGCATCTTGAGCGTCCAAGACTCCAGTCTATCCCGGGGTAGTTGAAGTCTCCCATAATAACCGTGTTACCGCTTTTGCATTCTCGCTTCATCTCGGCTTCCATTTCTTCATCGATATCTCCGGTTTGCCGGGTGGGCGATAGTATAGGCCCATCTTTATTTCAGGCCCTTTCCTTCCCAGTATTTTAACCCATAGCGATTCCAGCTTGTTGGTCGTCTCTGCTGTGTCCATTCTTGTCAATTGTATGCTTTCTTTTATGTATAGTGCTATTCCACCTCCTTTCTGTCCTAATCTATCCTGGTGATAGAGCTTGTACCCCGCAGTGCTGTATCCCATTTGCTTTCCTCATTCCACCATGTTTCAGAGATTCCAATGATGTCTATTTCCTCTGCATTGGCCATAGCTTCTAATTCCCCCATTTTTTTTTTTTTTTTTTTTGTATAATCATATTTATTAGGCATAGCAAACCATGTACAGCAAGTCAAGCAGTAGTACATAACCGGTGAGGATAATCACTATGAAAGAAGTAATGCAAATATACAGGGAAACATGGATAACAATAATAGTGCCACATGGCTTAAACCAGCCCATTTTCTTCTGACGATAAAGTGCTTACAAGCAATGAATCCCCAAACGATTCACTTAGTGGTTCTGCATACCAACATCCATACACACTATCATACCCCCGTCTCACACAACCATTCAGAGGACGGTCCTGTCTTAGACCGTCGTATCGCCATCAGGACCATCACAGCTGTCAACCAAGGAGTACAGTAAAATAGAGACATGTAACATAAACGGGTGAGTAAACATCAACCATCAATAACCCTCAGTATAGTAAGCAGAGAATAAGGCAAAGGGCATGTCAGGTCATTTCAAGGTAAAGGCATAGACAGGAGACGCTGCCATAGGGTGCAATAAGCAACCCACGAGGTTTGTGTTCTGGGGGTATATGTGTCCAGTTCAAATCTGGCATGCGTCTTCATTCTAGCCAACCATGTAGGGAAGGTAGGGGCTTCCGTTGTGGACCATCTCTGTAATACTAGCGATTTGCCTAGAAGAATAGCATGCAGTATAAATTTTTGCTCCGAAATGTCCAGGCCCTGTTGCGTTAAATCTTGTACATCTCCTAGTAAAAGCGCTGCAGAATTCCAGGTAAAAGAACATTGAAGAACATGTTCAAGGCATCGGTGAATTAGGCCCCAGAACGTGAGAGCCGGACATTCGAAGAAGGTATGAAGAAATGTACCCGGAGCGGATGCGCAACGGACACAATTAGCGTCAGTCCACAAATGCATGCGTTCTCCACGTATTCTAGTTATGTACCCTCTGTGTAGTAACTTGAATTGAATTTCCTGTAAAGAAACTGCCTTCACCAACAAATAAATGTTCTTGAAAAACGCATGTAAATCATGTACAGTGACACTTCTTCCCATTTCATGTGACCAGTCCCTGGCCAAAAGCACCAGGGACAGCTCGGGTTGATGAGCCCGACAAGCAGAGTACCAGCGAGAAATAGAGTTCATGGAGGATGGAGTCTCTAGAAAAATGTCATCAAGGGACCCACTCTCCCATCGGCCATCATAACGGGCAATCTGGGGGGCGATATAGTGTTGAAGTTGTAAATATGTATGAATGTGTCGCGAGGGTAGGCCCCAGGCTGTTTGTACCTGAAGAAAAGAGGGGAAACACCCTCCCCCCAGGTTTATAAGCGCCCCCACTGTAGTGTCCCGCACTCCCCGTGTTGCTAGACCCCCCAGTCGTGACATACCAGGAGGGAATTCAGGATTGCGGAGTATAGAGAGAAAAGGGGAGAAATCGGGTGTTCGGGTCTGTTGTTTTCTCCACCATACCCAGGCCTTTCGAAAAGAGCTCAAAAATGGCAATAAGGGTAAGGGCGAGGGGGAAGAGTGGGTACCAGAACGCCCACTCGAGCATCCATGGATAAAGGAGGAAAAAGATAGGGGTAGGCAGCATGTGTCCAGGAGGTCCGTAGGGGAAGGAGACGAAGATGGATCCGGAACTAGGTGCGCGTGCATCCATCGAAGTAAGGCCGCTACATTATACGCGCGGATGTTGGGTAAATTCAGGCCGCCGTGTTGTTTTGCACATACCAGTTTGGAATGACTAATGCGGGGCGCCCTGTCTCGCCAGATAAATGATCGAATAGTGGCATTGTACGCACGTTCATCGGAGGACGACACCCAAACAGGGATGGCTTGTATGGGGTATAAGATTTTGGGAAAAAGTATCATTTTGACCAGTGCGACTCTGCCCATTAGGGATAGAGGCAGAGCCTTCCATCGGTGACATAGGGTTTTGATTTTACCAATTGCCGTGGAGATGTTAGCAGCGTATAGTCTCTTGGGGTCACAATACAACATGATACCCAGGTATTTAAGTTTCCCAGGGGCCACTCCCACTCCTAGGTTCTCCGTCCAGCGAGGGGTACCCGTCACCCCAAGAAGGAGAGCCTCTGTTTTGTCAAAGTTTATCTTGAGGCCCGAGAAACGCCCAAACAATTGTATAAGAGACATGAGACGTGGCATGTTGGAGTCCGCATGGTTAATGTAAAGGAGCATGTCGTCTGCGAATAGACTGATGCGGAATTCTCGCGTCCCCACGCGGAGGCCCTCAAGGTGCGGATCTTGCCGTATACGTTGTGCAAGAGGTTCTAAAGATAGTAGAAAAAGAAGAGGGGATAGTGGGCAACCCTGACGTGTCCCTCGGCCTAGCGGAAAGGGTGCCGACAACTCCCCGTTCACCAGGAGCTGCGAGGAAGGACGAGTGTAGAGAGCCGTGATCCACCCCACAAAATCGCCAGAGATGCCAAATCTCCCCAGGACCCAAAAAAGATGTTCCCATGAGACCATGTCAAAGGCCTTTTCAACGTCCAAACTGGCAATAAGGGCTCTGGCCTCAGGGGGGTGGGAGGTCTGCAATACCGTCACGACTGTTGCTCAGTCAATGGGACTGATGGGCCGCCGCGGGAGCGGACCGCTGAGCAGGATGGACCTATGGTCTGCCTCAGCGGAGGCAACTTCTTATGTTCTTATGTTCTTATGACCTTCAAGAGGTTGAGAGAGGCATGTCGGCCAGGGACAAACCCGACCTGATCTTCGTGTATCAGGTGCGGAAGGAAAACATTCAGTCGTTTCGCAAGTATGCTTCCCAAAATTTTGACATCCTGGTTAAGGAGTGATATTGGTCGGTATGATCCCAATTGGTCCTGCGGGCGGCCCGGTTTAGGTAGGATAATAACATGCGCTCGATTGTGTGTATCCCCAGGTGGGAGAGCGGTTAAGAGTCCGGTATAGTAAGATTGCAAGGCTGGGAGGATCGTAGGGGGCAACAACTTGTAAAACTCCGGCCCCATGCCATCGGGGCCTGGAGTTTTTGCAAGAGTGAGATTTCCAATAGCCGTCTGGATCTCTTGCCCCGAAATAGGGGAGTTCAATGTGCGCTGTTGTTCCTCGGTTAAGGATGGTAAGGATAGGTGTGTGAAAAATTTCTCTCTGGCTTGAGGGTCGTCCGGTGATGCCGAGTAGAGATCTCTATAGAAGCTGACAAATTTCTCAGCAATATCCCCGGGATCGGTGTGGAGTCGACCTGCCTTATCTTTGATACTAGTGATGACATGTCTGGCCTTTGGCGGTCTTACTAAATTGGCTAGCATGCGTCCCGTTTTGTTACCCCATGCATGCAGCTTATATTTGTAGAAATAAATGCTTCGTTGAGCTCGCGTATCAAGGAGGTGATTGATCTTATCTTTCAATTGTTTTAAAGAGGACCTGATTGAGGGGGTCAGATTAGATATGTGCACCCGACGCATCTCCTGAAGCTCTCGTGTGAGGGCAAGGAGCTCTCCCTCGCGGCGTTTTTTCAGAGCGGAGGAGTACGCCAGTATGTGTCCGCGCATGACAGCTTTCGCAGCTTCCCAGTAAACGACCGGTCCCACATCCAGCACAGAATTGGTACAAAGGAATTCCTCCCATTTTTTTGTGAGGAAGTCATGGAAAGTTTTGTCTGTGTATAATTGTGGGGACATGCGCCAGATTCGTTCTCCAGAGGACCGTAAGAATTGGAGGGCGATGTGCAGTAGAGAGTGGTCAGATAGGGTCGGAGCAAGCATGGCAGCCGATGCAAATTTGGGGAACCAGGATTCTGATACAAGGAAATGATCAAGTCTAGAGTAGGATAAATGAGGATGGGAATAGAAAGAGTAATCGCGCTCCTCGGGGTGGAGAGTTCTCCAAACATCCAACAATCCCAATTCCCTCATGAGATAGTTCACACCCTTATCAAAATGTGCTTTGGGGGCGCGTTTCGCTGGATGACAATCCAGCGCGGGGTTGGCTGTTATGTTGAAGTCTCCCCCTAGCACAATTAAGCTGGATGTGTGAGGGGTCAAAAGCGTGACCAAGTGTGAGAAAAAATCTGGCGAGTAGATATTAGGGGCATATACATTGCAGAATACGATCTGCTGACCCCATAGGTCACCTACCAGCAGGACATATCTCCCCTCGGGATCTGCCACCTGGTGTTGCACAGTGAACGGTATTCGTTTGTTTATGAGAATGGCCACACCCCGTTGTCTAGAGCTATAGGAGGCAAAGCCAAGCTGTCCCACCCAATCCCGTCTCAACTTACGATGTTCGTCATCCATGAGATGTGTTTCCTGGAGAAATGCAATGTCCGTGCGTTCCCTTCTGAGATATGCGAGAAGCTTGGTTCTTTTTATGGGAGAGTGGATCCCGTCTACATTAAGCGAAGATATTTTCAAAGAAGACATATTAGTACATATGCATTATAAACAAAGCATTGAAATACAGAGAAAATCATGGAGCAGGGGACGTCCCAGCCAAATCCCCCCTCCGCAGTTATTGACAGCAATAGACATTTCATAGAATTAATGAACATCTGGTCCTGGTGGCGATAATCAGCAATCCCATTCAGCCCCCCCGCAGACATTCTCATGCACACCCCCCATTCATTCCTCCCCCCCACAAGCAGAACATAACAGAACAGAACCCCCCTCCCCCCCAAACCATGTAACCTTCCCAAAGTGCCCACTGAAAGCAGGAAAAACGAACAGTGAACAGAGAACAGCCCCGGGCCACGCCCCACGTGCAGTGCAAAATATGAACAAAAAATGAACAAAAAAGTGCCCTCTTGGCATAAACTCATTTGCAATGTAGCTTCATGTCAGCAGGATGTGAAAAAGAAAAAACAAAAGGGAGAACTGGTTACAGAGGCACAACCAAGAGAGGGTTATATAAAGAAATAAGGCAATGAAGGACCAAACTTAGGGATTCAGATCGGTCGCTGTGCTGTTCTCGCACTAATCTTCTGTGTAGAAGCATATGGGAACGTGCCGATGTGCAAGTTCAAAATCCTCCTCTATCATCCATTTCCGACTCGCGGCAGCGAGTTTCAGATGCCAGGGTACGAAGCAGAGACTTCAGTCATTGTTTGTAGAGGTTCAATGAGGATTATTATCCAGAGGAAGTGGCGCAGGTAGCTGCAGGATGAACTTCTCCAAATCCCTCGGGGTTTCAAAGTAGAGGGTTTTGTTGTTATAAAACACCCTCGCCCGGGCAGGGTAGAGCAGGGACACCCGAATATTGCGTCGATATAGTGTATTGCAGTGGGGCGCCATCGCCTTCCGCCGAGATGAGATAAGGGGAGAGAAGTCTTGGAATATCAGGATCTTTTTACCATCATAGAGAAAGTCTACCCCTTTGCGGAAGTGAGCCAGTATCCGTTCCTTTATCGCAAAGTTGAGAAACCTGGCGAGGACTGGACGCGGCCGCGTGTCGTCCGCCGCCCGTTGGCCCACATGGTGTGCTCGTTCTATCTGAACAAGTAGGCCCGGGTCTGTGTGTTCCAAGATTTTCATTAGCCAGTTCTCTAACCCCTTGCGTAAATCCACTTCCCGGATTGTTGCTGGTAACCCTACGAACCTCAGATTCTTTCTTCTCCCTCGGTTTTCGTGGTCGTCCACGCGGTCCTGCAGGGATTTGTTGGAGGTTTCCAGGGTTCGTATGCGTTCTTCAAAAGCAGCGGCCTGATCTTCCTGGCGTGCCACCCGATCCTCGACACGTTGCAAGCGGCCTGCGTGGTTATCTAGGCTTTCTTTGATGTCTTCCATGAACGTGTGTATTTTAGCCAGCTTGTCTTCCATTACTAATGTTAAGGATCGTGTCAATTCTTGCACCGCAGCCTCCTGTAACGTAAACATAGGCACTTCATGGGTGTCCGCCATTTTTGGCTCTTGCGGCTTCGCCTTGTCTCGTGTGCCCCGTTGCGGTTTTGAGGTCATCGCTCGCGCTGTGCACCCTGAAAAACCGTCAGCGCGGTCAGCGAAGTGAGGGGCAGTCAGAGGTCCGTTCGAATACGGAGGAGTGTCGATCTAGTTCAGGTAATGTGCAGGTTTAGTGCAGCGTGGCCCGGAGCCGTGGAGAGACACGTCCGCTCAAGCGCACGGCATCACGTGACCCCCCCCCCCATTTTGTTTCTTAGGCTCTTTGCATTAATATATATGCAATTTAGATCCTGGTATTTTGTTGTCTTCATTTCCTTTCCCTGTGCTTTGGTCTTTAGTGTCTTTTCATTTGCTACAATCTTTCTAACCTCCTCTTCTGGGTTAGTTGACTCCTGTAATTTGTCTTGTTTCTTCCCAGCCTTGTTTCCCCTTAGTATCTTCACAGGATACCTTCTTCCGAATCGTCAACGCTTGGTCAACTGTCGGCTTTCCCCTTCCTCTTAGTTTAAAGCCTGTTCTATTCCTCTCTTTACGTTGTATGTTAGAAGTCTAATTCCCACCACGCTCAGGTGCAGTCCATCTCTCCTGTAGAGCAATAACCCCAGAATGTTGTCCAGTTCCTCACAAAGTGGAATCCTTCTTTCTCACACCATTTCCTCATCCACGCATTTATTGATTGTAGTTCCTCCTGCCTTTTCACATCTGCCCTGGGTACTAGTAGGATCTCTGAGAACGCTATCATCTGGTCCTCATCTTCAGCTTCCTTCCCAGAATCTTGAACTGTTCTATCAGCGTGCTTCTTCTGTAGTCTCTCCTGCTGACATAATTCGTCCCGATGTGGATCATTACTGTGGTCTTTTCCGTCTCTGCTCCTTCCAGGATCTTTCCAATTTTGTCCACGATGTCCTTGGTCCTCACTTCTGGGAGGCAGGTCACCAGTCGATCCTCTGTCCCTCCTGCTATGTGGTTGTCCACATGTCTAGGATCGATGACTTTCCCTTCTTCAATTTTCGCTTCAATCTCAGGTCAATGTCCTCGGTGTGCTTTGCTCTTTCTTCTTCTGGGCATCGACATTTTGGAATCCGAACTTTTTTTTTTAGTAAATTTTGTCTTGGAATCCGAATGCTGCTTTGGAATCCGAACCTGCGTTGCTCAGCCCAAAGCTTCCCCTCTAACACAGCTTCCTGTTTCCGACTGGGAGGAAAGCTTTTGACTGAGCAATTGTTGCAGTTCCTGTATGCTCGGATCTTACTGCCTCTGCCACGTGGGACCGATCTTGCTGCTTCTTCCAGGGGGACCTGATCTTGCTGTGTCAGACAGGTGGGCCTGATCTTGCTGCAGACCCTACAGGAGATCGTCAGCCTTCTGCGGCAGCTGGTTGCCATCTTTTAGGAGCCTGTTTAGGGGACGAAGGGGCAAACCTGAGGGCCACGCTGCCAATGGGCCATTGAGGCCCCAATCATGTTACCAATAGTGTCCCTGACAGCTCACAAGTAGCTGGCAGAAATCCAATGACTGAAAGGACATCACACGGCCTCTCCATCGCATATTCAGGAGACTTTACCTACTGTATCTCATTGGGACATACTTGGATGTTAACCTACTTGATGTTACTGGCTGTCGGCTACAATGCTGTCACCATATTCTCTGCCAATGAAGTATTGAGATGTGATGTATAGATGCAAACTGTACAGTGATGGTTAAGGTGTGCAATAGTTGCACTGAAGGTGTGTTCCAATCCCATGACTAGGGTAGGAAGACATGCATATGGTGGGACAGTGTTATACGCAATAAAGGGTACCTTACCCATATCAGTGGAAAACAGGTATGTAGTGAAATTAAAAGTCCCTGCCATCAGATAGGATGTGGTGAGGAGGCCCTAAAGATTGACACTGAAAACGTGGGAATGCTAGGCTGTATATCTGAGGTCACAAATAGCTTCTCTAACCTATGGGCCAATGGATGATGATGTAACCAGGCCAGGGGTACAGGGAGCAGCATTGAGATTAGAACCTACAACCTCTGGAGACAGAGGCTGCTGCAGCAGGACAGCCCTCACAGATATTTGCTGACCCTTACAAATGAGAAAGTATGTGAGGCTCAGAACTGCTCGCTTATTTTGCACAGGTTGGAGCATGTTGGGCCAATTGGACAGGTGTGTGCCATGTTGTTACCTTAAGTATGATATTGTATGTTCTCATAATGCGTACATATTTGTATGGAGATTGTTCTATGATAGTCTTTTGTGACCAGGTGTTCTACTATTCATGTCTACCTCAGCAAAGGTGTATGCATTTATATTTGAATCTTGACTACACAAACAGACCAAAATAAATATCAGATACTACCTCTAATCTGGGTGTCATGTGTGATCCCTTGATATCATGTCACTGACCTGCACCTAACAAAAGGGCTGGCAGGCAGCCAACTGAAAGTGGAAACGTGGCCATGTTGTAAGTAAGATCTGGATGAAACCAGGACCATGTCACATACAGGACCTGAGACAGAGGTTGTGTTAGTCACAGTTCAAGAAAAAGGGGAGAGATGTAGACTTGGGATTTCCATGGATTTGCAATGGATGTAATACCTGACTGTCTGAATAGCTCCCCCTGTTTCTAGAGGCATATGTTAACCCTCGACTGAAGGGACATATTATGATTGAGCACTCATATCAAAGGGAGCTGGTGACTGCTGTGCAATGCTGCCGTTCATATACAATCAGTTAGATCCCATAAGAGCTACACATGTGCAAGGTGAGGCACTAAGAAGCTGCCCATTGTCAACTGAGAGAATAATCCCCCCCCTCCCAATGACACCAAAAAGCTGTAACAGCTGAGCCACCAACAAGGCCACACATACACCTGTGGACAGGATCAAGGGTGTGCGAGGAACGAATCCCAGGGGAGGGGAGGGGGGGTAAGGTGAAGCAATCATTGGGGGAGGGAGGTGGCATTGTGGGATAAGGAGCCCCCCCCCTAGGCAGGGATGGAAGATGGGGAGAGGGAGGAGATGTGTTCCAGGAAGCTCACCCAATCTTTGCCCTTACCCTGTTTTGGCCCCTATACAGATTGCTCCCCCCCCTGCTCGTCTAAACGCTGTTTCAAACAGGCTTTCCAGAGGGTAATCAGCAACGTGAGGCCCTGACAGCTCTATAAGCATGTAAAACATCAGTGATTAAGCAGGAATACTTGCTTACCTGAATACAGCCACACGCTTGAAAAGGCAGACCATGTAATGTGTAGCATCCAGCAAACGGGTTAGGATTGCATCAGTAGATAGGAAGGTGTCTCCAAACAGATAGGAGACGAACGTTCATGCTGATGTAGACGTATCCCGGCCCCCTGGATTTAAACTTACCAATAACCGTGGCCTAGACGTGTTTCGGATTTGTCCATAACGTATTACGTGTTGGAAGTGCTTAATTGCCAATAAATATGTCTAACCTCATATTATCAAAAGTGTGAGTACTTTGACACCATGGCTCCCAAATCGGCCAAAGCTCTGTCTCGGAAGCCTAACTTCACCCAGGCTGAGACCGAAATGTTGGTGCAGGAGGTGCACACACACCACCACCAGCTCTTCTCACCCCAAGGTGAGAGACTCGGGGCATACTCAAAGAGCAAGGTCTGGACGGCAATAGCTCAGCGCCTGAATGCAGTCCACCACCATAAGCGAGATGTGGAGGACTGCAAGAAGAAATGGAGAGCATCAAAAGGGACGTCCGAGCTAAGATGGGCAACCTATGGTGTGGGCACCCAGGACACATCAGCTGCCGCACCTGCACTGCCTTCTGGAATGTACCTGTCTTAATCCCCAGTCTCACAGCTATGTCCCCTATTCTGTAAGACCTCTCTTTCATCCTTCTTCTTCTACTCCTCTAATGGGGCAGTAAGTACACCTGCTCTTCAAACCTTTCCATAACACCTGTTTGGTACTGCTCCATGTGCTGATGGCAGAGCATGGAATTAGATTCCTACACCTTTGTACAGACAATGTGAAACTATTGCTATGATCAACAGGTGTGCTCACATAAGGTGTCTGCACATACACTGCTTTCACCCCCTTCATTATGTCACCAACACACCGCTGGTAGCTGGGTATGTGGTCACACACCTTTGGGATTCATATTACCTGTGGTATGCTGTGACATCCATATGTGCTTTTCCCCTATGTAGATGTCAGCTCTGACGAGGATCAGGCCGGATGCAGTGGCATCGACACACTGACTGTGCTGGGACAGCAGGATGACACAGCTGCAACACTCAGCCAGCAGGGGCCAGACGAGTCCCAGGACATCCAACCCCAGGAGCCTGCCAATGGGGATGAGGAGCTGCCAATTCTCCCACCGCCTGAGCAGTTTGCCAATGTGGCTGCTGATACCGAGGAGGGCAGTGAGGCCGCACAGCCTGGCCGCTGGAGGGCACTCAGTCACCAGCGTCGCCACCTGCTGAGACTGGCCTAGAGGCTACTGGGCCACAATCTGACCCTGGAGGGATATCGGCAGCAGAAGCTCCACCTGCTGAGAGAGGGTGTGGAGGCAAGACAGCAGTCACTGGAGGCAAAACAGTAGTCACTGGAGGTAAAACAGCAGTTACTGGAGGCCCAACGGGAGACGAATGAACTGCTGAGGCAGCTTTTGCATGCCAACACTGCCATCGTTGGAAAGCTGGAAGGCCTCCAGAGTGAGCTGAGAGCTACAAACCATCCTCTCTCCACAAGCCAGCACGCTGATCAGGTGCCTGCACCACCCTCCACCACTGGCTCAGTGGTGACAGGACGCAAAGCCACAGAGAAAAAAAGGCACCCCCAGCTGTTGGGGCCTGTTCCACGCCTGCCTTCCTCCACTCAGGTTACATGGCCAGCTTTTGGACAGCAGAACACTGACTCCAGCAGTGATAGTGGTAGCTCAGACACTGATGTGGCCCCAGTTGGTCCAGAAGCTTCATCTGTACCTAGAGGTGGAGCTGGGAGGGCTGTCAGGGGGCGTGGGAGACCACGTGGGCGAGGGAAGGGGATGGGGAGGTAGGTAAGGGGCTGGTGTCGGTCGTGTATGTGGGTGGGGGTGGGGTTGGTGAGGATGTGTGTATGTAAGGGTGGTGGTTTGCACACAATGTAGGAAAATAAAGGTGTTTCTTTAAAAGAACCTATTGTCGGTGCTGTTTACACGCTTCAGCTTATGTACACTGAAGCTGACTATTGTCTGTGCTGTTTACAAGCTTCAGCTTATCTACTCTGAAGCTAACATTAGCCTGGGTTAGTTGTGCAGTCCAGTTAAATGGCACTGGACTGATTGAAGGGTTGGTGGGGAGGTTGAGATAGAGATGGTCAGAGTGAGGGGGTACACACACACGCTATTACACACCCTTCCCTTACCTATACACAGGCCGGCACACACTCAGGAACAGCTTAGACGGTGTAAAAGCAGGTCTAAGTTAAAACGCTACTTTGAACGCACAGAGCAAACTAATTTACCTTTTGTTATCGTATTTGTACGTTTGGGGCCTAAACCCGCCCTTGGAACGCCCCCATTTTGTACGACTTACGTTGGACGTTTTGCGGCGTAGGATGTGCAGCTGGCCAACCTTTGATTATGGTCGCTTGAACGTTTTGCCGGGTAAGACGTCCAAACTCCGACTTAGGCGGTTTTTTAGACGTTTTTGTGTTTTGATTATGAACCCCATAGAGAGCTGCTATTCCCCATTTTCTACCATCTATATCCTTCCTGATCAAATATAACAAACCTGCAGATCATTTAGGGAAATGTCATAAAGCATTTTCTGTGTGTAAAGCATGATTTACACATGGTATATGGCTTTTATAAAATTCAGAAAGTATATGCATATAAACAAAAAAGGTGCATTGAATGATGCTGCCTCCTTTTACATGCTGAGTTTAGACAGTTCTGAGAGTACATTTTAGGTATAGCAGTTGCATAGTTGCATATGCGTTAAAAAGCTTTTTAAAACTATATATGTATGCATGTCTCCGAGCACATTTTTATAACAAACATGTTTTAAATAATTTTTATAGGTTTCCTATTATGAAATTAATTCTCGTTCCTCCGCTTGCACAATGAAATTGGGCATCTTTTATCCAAGGCATTTGTTTCCTTGTTGCAGACTAACTGCCTGCAGTACCTGGATGCACGGAACACTCCTCTGCTAGACCATTCAGCGCCATTTGTTGCACGTGCACTACGTATCAGTAGCAGCCTCGTAGTGCTACACTTGGAGAATGCAAGCCTATCAGGCCGACCCCTTATGTTACTGGGTAAGTATTAAAGAGGTCAGTAAAAGATACCTTGAAGAATAGCTTTGATTATGTATTAGTAAGAGAGAGAGGTTCTTGCTTTCAAGCCCAACATAGGTGAGTTGTGTTTGCGATTGTTCAATTATAATAGCTAATTTGATCTATCTTGGCTTCTGTAATGAAAGAGTTCTAGTGTAGAAAATTAAAAAAGGACTTTCCATTTAAGCCCACCTACCCCAGCAATTTTGGAGGGAAAAGAGGAGAAGCATAGCAAATATTTCTGGTGATTGTGTTTCTTTCCTGATGAGAGTACACATTTCCAGTCCCACGGTCTATGCAACTCTCTCATTTTCCTTCATTTTATTTTCCACCCAAGTTTAGTCCTCTTTACTCTTCTCCTCCATGCTCCATCCTAACCTGGTGCAGCTCTCTCTACTCTACTGCAGTTCTCAGCCTTCTTCCAGTGCCCTCCTCTTCACAATTACTGGAAACACTTCCGTTCTTCTCCCCTTTCCCACAGCTTTCATTTTCCTCTCATTTTACAAAACAATCTGCTGTTATGGTGCACTCTTCCCAGCCCTCTCTTTCTGATTTCTTCCCCCTATCTCCCCCCTTATTTCTCTTTCCCTCTATCCACTTTGCTACTGTTTTCTATTCCCCTACTCTTGCCGAAACTCTTTCTGACTCTGCTACTACCTCTCAGACCTTGATTAAGATGGAATATGCATTTCTCCTGTCCCCATTTCCCTAGGGGGCAGTGATCAGAAGCAAAGATGCTTCAATGTTCTCCCTAGGGCCTTTTAGCTGGGCGGTCCGCCCAGCTAATTTAGACGAGTGCCCGGCTATCATCTGCTGCTGCCGCCGCTGCTGAACATTAAAAAAAACCCAAAAACCCCGGCTTGGAGATTTCAGCCCGTAGCGAACTTATGCTCCAGGGCTCTAACGTGTGCGTGCCGGCTTCCCTCCGAAACCGGAAGTTATGTCGGGGGGGGGGGGGGGGGGAGAAGGGAAGCCGGCAAGCACATGTTGAGAGCCCTGAAGCAAGTGTTCACTACGGGCTAAGGCACGAGACAGGTTAGTGAAGCATTTGCTCTTCTTGCTGCCGGGTCCTGCCTACTTTCTGTTTCCGCAAAGGCAGAACCCGGCAGCATTTCCCCCAATAGGTCGATCGCGATCTTGGGCCGATTAGCCTTCCTCTTTCCAACGGCAGAATTGATGTCGGGGAGAGGAATGCTGGTCAGCCAAAGCAGGGAGAGCTGGGGTGGCATCGGCTTTCGGGCCTGTTATTGGTGGCGGTTTGGGTCCTGGTTCCCGATGGCAGTAGCAGTGGCTTGGGGAAGGGCAGGGAGAAAGAAAGAAAAAGGGCAGGCAGGGAGACAGAAGGAAAGAAGAGAAACAGAAAAAAAAGAAAGGGAGGCAGAGAGAAAGAAAGGGCAGGGAGAGAGGAAGGAAAAGTTGGGGGAGGAAATGAGGTCTGGAGGAGAGGAAGCATACAGGCCAAAAGAAGGGAAGAAAGATTGGATGCACAGTCAGAAGAAGAAAGTGCAACCAAAGACTTATGAAATCACCAGACAAGGTAGGAAAAATGATTTTATTTTAAATTTAGTGATCAAAATGTGTCTGAATTTATATCTGCTGTCTATATTTTGCACTAAGGTCCCCTTTTACTAAACTGCAATAGAGGTTTTTAGCACAGGGAGCCTATGAGCGTCGAGAGCAGCGCTGGGCATTCAGCGCAGCTCCCTGCGCTAAAAACTGCTATCGTGGTTTAGTAAAAAGGGAGGGGGTATATTTGTTTATTTTTGTATGGTTGTTACTGAGGTGACAGTGCATAGAGTCATCTGCTTTGACCTCTATGAAAAACCCTGGAATAAGAATGATAATTAACATTTTCTATGCATACATTGTGCTTTGTGTTTTTTTTAAATTTTATTGTTGGTAGATCATTTTGACTTGGTCATTTTAAAAGTAGCTCGCAAGCCCAAAAAGTGTGGGCACCCCTGCTCTAGAACATTGCTCCTTAGTTTTATCAAGTGGCGCAGTGAGGGGCCAGCACTTTACATCTTATCACCTCATTCTTTCTTTTTTTCTCCTCATGTACAGCACGGTTCTTTATTCTAAGCAGCTCTGGCACTAACAGTACTACGGGTGCCTTATGCTATTTTCACTACCACTTGCAGTCAGGTTTAGCATTTTATCATGGTTTTGGTTTTTTATTTAGTTTTTCACCAGTATTTTCATTTATTTATTAAAGCAGCCTTTTTTAACAGCCCGATGCCCCTCCCCTATCAGTGTGCATTCAATCCACTGCCGACACTTTTTTGGCGCCTCTTTCAACAGATCAAATATCATAGCCCCACTGTCGCGTGTTCACATTTATTCTGCGTACGAGTTTATCTCATCAGTGCAGAGACCTTTTCGTTAGTCTCTTCTCTCCCTTTTTTACTTTTACTTTCCCGAGTGCTGTGGTTTTATTCTTTGGTTTTAATAGAAGCTCATTTGAATAATAATTTAGATCTTTCCCAGGTTTCACTTTTCATCTACCCGGTCTTTTCTGGTTTCCTTTCTATAGTCTGCTTTTCGTCTGGAGTCTTTTGAGTTTAGAATTACATGACATATTTTTGTGGTTATAATTGTATGACATGTCTAAATCGGTCAAGTTATCCATTCTTTTTATTATTTTTTGTCCCCTCATACAGTGGCAGACCGCCCCGGGTGACAGCCTTAGGGGGGTACACAGCCAGCTGGATCCAGAACCTTCTGAGCTGCTCTAAATGGCACCTGCACCTCAGCGCGGCTGCCGTACTTATTCCGAAGGAGAGTCGGCAGCCACACTGAAGTGCAGGAAGGTCCTGCGATGACTGTATTTGCCACCTCTGCCTCCGGAAGACGTAAGTGGCGTCGGAAGGGGTGGACTGGCAGCTGCAGTCATTGCGGAACCTTGCCACAACTCCCTGCATCTGCCGGCCCACCCCCTCCAACATCACTTACATCTTCCAGAGGCAGAGACAACAGAAGCAGTCATCGTGGGACCTTGCTGGTTTGGAGGGAGAGAGGAGCATAGAAGGGTGGTAGAGGGAGAAAAAGGGAGTCAGGGTGGTATGGAATGGTGGTGGAGGGAGAGAAAGGGGGCAGATGCTGATGGAATTGGTGTGCAGGGAAAGGAGAGAGAGACATAAGGGGGAAGGATACTGGATGGAATTGGGTTGGAGGGAAAGAAAGGGGGCAGATGCTGATGGTAGTGGGGGGAAGGGAGAGGAGAGAGTGAAATGCCAGACCATGGGCGTATGGGAGAGGGAAGGGAAGAACAGGAGAGAGATGCCAGACCATTGGAGGAGGGAAGGGAAGAAGATGGATGCCAGAATAATAGGGGTGAAGGGAGAGATGGAAGGGGAATACAAGGAGAGAAGATGCCATATAGAAGGGGCAGAGAGAGGGTAGACAGTGGAAGAAAGGAAGAGAGTGACAAGACTATGAGGAAAGCAGAAACCAGAGAAGACAATGTAGAAAAAAATTATATTAATTTTTTTGCTTTAGGGAGATGCATCGCTGTTTCTGTTGTGTTGCATTGTATACAGAGTCCAGCTTCTTGGTGATTCAATTTAACCTTTGTCTACGTTTTTATATTTTATCCCCCCTTTTACAAAACTGTAGAGCGTTTTTTTTTAGTACTGGCCATGGTGGTAATTGCTCAGAATTCTATGAGCTGTTATCACCATGGCTAAAAACCACATTATAGTTTTATAAAAGGGAGAGAGGTTAGTTTGTGATTACATATTCCATACTAGGCGAAGGTGTTTCCTGTGTTCTGTGTGTTCGAAAGACATGGTTTTAAGTTAGGATTGACTGTGTAGGATTAATCTGTACTAGACTGGCTTGTTTAGTTTTATAATTGGGTGTATTGATGTTGTACTGCTCACTGCAGTATGTAAGATGCTGCCTTTTCCTAGGTACAGTCTTGTGTGATGTGTGGATTGTTATAAAAATCATGTTTTTCATATAGATGGGGGGGTGTAAAAAAATGATGGGCATATGTGACACATTTATATGCTAGGTACACCACTGCCTTCATAGTTTATATCTAATCCACAAGCCTGCTTTTAGGACCTACAGGGTATGTATCCCTCTGATTCATGACAATTTCACTTCTCATGTTATCTTATCCATTCTTTTTATTATACAACTACCCAGATAAGCAGATACAACTGCCCAGATAATCACGTCTTTGATGTGATTGGACCTTGAAAACTAACGGCAACAGTGTTCTCCCCAGAAATTTTTTCCAGCCATGAAAACTATTTGCTGCATTTAATGTGCCACAAAAAACATTTGCTCCGTTTAGTGTGCCGGAGTTAAAAAAGTTTGAGAGACGCTGCTCTATACCATTTGAAAGAGGGCAAATATCTAATTATTCACTTCTAGAATTGGATACTTCTTAAATTTAATAAAAAATTATGGAACAAGTGTCAAACCTTAAGAAAGGCTGCCATATTGAGCATTGGAAAATAACTAATAATAATTAACTAATACAAATAGTACACATTTAGGGCTCCTTTTACTAAGCTGCGCTAGCGGTTTTACCACGCGCTTAGCTCGCGCAGAATTGCCGCACGTGCTAGACGCTAATGCCAGCATTGAGCTGGCGTTAGTTCTAGCCGTGTAGCGCGGCAATTCTGCATGCGCTAAAAACGCTATTGCAGCTTAGTAAAAGGAGCCCTTAATTTTCCCCACCACCAAATTTCCCCGTCCCGCCTCATCCGGCTACTTTTTCATGCCACCCGGCTGGAAAAAATTTCTGGGGAGAACACTGTGCTTCCTTCTGCCATACTCTTTGTACTGAGTGGTCAGAAGGTATGGCCATGCTAGTTACTGGTTCTCAGCAGCCTACTGGCTCTTCTGACCAATTTCACCTTTCAGGGACAGGAATTCTTTAGCTTCACTGCATGCACTCACTGATATTCAAAATCAACTCACTGACAGCAAGTAAACAATTTATTTTTTTAAAGTCTAGAAGAAAACTAGATTTGAGACTATATATTGTAGATTTTAGGGTTCTTTGCGAAAGAAAGGAATATGTATAAAGCCATAAATGCTTTGCTGAAGTAGGAACCTACATGAAACTGTGATGGGCATCCTAGCAAAAAGGGAATATGCTTACCTGGCCATGATGGTAAAATAGAAAGGTGGCAAAAACAGTTCTGGATAAGTGGTCATAGAGTCGTAACAGAGCACACTAAATTGGCTGGCTGGTCTTTTTCTGGAATGGGTTATCAGATGGTCTGAACATGCTCCTGTGTGGTTAGAGTTAAGGGATGTTCTGGTGTAATATGTCTAGAAGTCCTGACGATATTTGCAAGTTGTATTGCAAAAGGATAAAATTTACATTCTTCAGCTCTGCCTCCTCCTCCAGTGACTGTAGAGCCTTCCTCTTGCGAGCAAGTTGAGAAGGATTGATTCTGATTTGCTGTGATAAAATTTTATTATTTTTTGAGTTTTTATTTGAATGAGAGGCTTTTCAGTGCTGGAGAGGTCCCTAGTGATCCTGGAACAGCCCTGCCTGGGAGAAGATGCAGGCTGTGAGACAGAGGTCTGCAGCTTACAGGTCTGGCAGGCCCACATTGAGACTTGAGCTTGGGGTCCATTCCCCTTAGAATTAGCTCGCATTCTGATTTATCAGGTGCTTGAGCACAGCCATTAGGGCTTAATGGGTGCCGGCTGCATGGATTCCTCCCCCCACACACACATTCATGTATGGATCCATGGGGGTTGAGGCCTTAGCCAGGCTTTAGCTTGACTGGCAGCCTAAAGATCCCAGCACATGAACTTGGTCTGGCTCATTGAGGCAGTGTCTTCTCCATTTCCAGTTTCTGTGATTGCTGAAGCAGGCTAACACCAGCACAGACAGTGAGTACTGCCTATTGTGGTCTATGGGGAAATCGGGGGGTGGAGGATGGTTTCTAAATTTGAAAATTTGCTGCATTCCTGGGTCTGTATTTAGGGTCTCCCACCTCCTAAAACTGCTTCCTAGAATTTTTTGTCACTTCAGTGGGTTTTCCCGGGCCAGCTGCCATGGCCATCTTAGATTTCCTGATTTTTCTTAAAAAGCCTTAAATAGCATTAAAGCACAATCATATATCATCCTTTATTATAAACTGGAAAATCTTAGACACATAGAGGGGCATAATAAAAAAAAAGACTAAGTCCCCTTTTGGCTTATGTCAGTAGACGCTGAAGTTGGCAGCAGGGAAAATGTCCATTCTCAAAAAAAAACATCCAAATTGAGGTTTTTTTGAGAATGTCCTATCTTTCAGCAATCTACTGGCCCAGACTGCTACTACGTCTATCCCTTCAGCACATTCCCGATCAAAAAATCGCCCAAGTCCCAAATGCCCAAACCCAGACCTTTTAGGTGAAGGAGGGGCCAGACCTTTGCCTAAAAACAGGATTCGGTAACCGGTGTCTGTCAAAAAACTGGAATTGGCCCAGTTACCTTAGGCCCCTCCTGTGGGCGGGGCCTTAGGCACATGGGCCAATTAGGCCCTAGGCCCACCATTCCGAGGATGGCGGACGGGCGGGCTGGACTTGGGATCCGGCCGGCTGGCCAATGTTCAGGTAAGTTGGGGGGGGGGTGTTCGGGGTTAGGGGGGGCTTGGGTATTGGGGGGAAGCATTGGGGGGGCATTCAGGGAGGAGTTTGCATGGGGTGAGCAGGAGGGCCTGGGATCCCTCCTGCCCATATTTGAGGGGGGTTGCGGGTGGGGGTGCACCGTTGGAAATAGGGCCTGCCCTCCTGCCCGTATTTGAGGGTAGTCACAGGTGAGGGGTGTGCCATAGGCAGGAGGGCCTGGGATCCTTCTTGCCTATATTCGCGGGGGGTGGGGGGTTCGGGGTGCATTTTCGGCAGGAGGGCCTGGGATCCCTCCTGCCGGTATTCATGGGGGGGTGATTGCCTTTCGGCAGGAGGGCTTGGTATCCCTCCTGCAGGTTCTGGGTTCTGGGGGGGGGGTTTCCGGCAGGAGGGCTTGGGATCCCTCCTGCCAGCTATCGCGGTTTTGTCAGGGGGTGCCCGAGGAGGGTTTGGGATCCCACCTGTCAGTTCACACCAGTTCAGAGGGAGATAGCGATCATGGCAGGAGAGATTAGGCATCTCTCCTGCTGCAATCTTTGCGGTGGGGAGTGGGCAGGTTGCTGGGGCTGCGGAGCTGATCGCAGCAGCTGCGATCAGGTCTGCGCCCCTATTCGGAACTTACACCTGTTTTGACTTGGTCTAAGTCAAAACATATAAGTTCCAGCTGGGCAACCTCGTTAAACTTTTGGTTATACTTGCTGTACGAATAATTATCCCAGGACAAGCAGGCAGCATATTCTTAACGTATGGGTGACGTCACCGACGGAGCCCCGGTACGGACATTTCTTAAGTAGAAAGTTCTAGTTGGCCGCACCGCGCATGCGCGAGTGCCTTCCCGCCCGACGGAGGAGTGCGTGGTCTCCAGTTTCTTCGTTTCCGCGGAGCGAAGAAGACGCATGTGCTTTCAACGGCCGTTGAAAACTCTCTTTTTGCCTTCCCGCTCGCGCTTTTTGATCCCTTTTTGATCCTTTTTTCTTTCGACTTTAATTTCTCTACAAAAAAAAAAAAAAAAAAACAACCTCGTGTTTTTTCCTTTGTTTTTTCCAGCCGGCCCCGGCGGGGCCTGTTGCAATCATACAAGCCTCCGGGTTTGATTTCGCGGAGGCCGTGTTTCCCTTCATGCCCCCCCAACCGGGCTTCAAGAAGTGCCAGCGGTGTGCACGCCCGATCTCTCTAACTGACCCACACAATTGGTGCCTTCAGTGTTTGGGTCCAGAGCATCGGGCTGACACCTGCACCCGCTGTGCTACTCTCAAGAAACGCACTCTTAAGAACCGGCAAATCCAGCAGAATATCCTTTTTGGCACCGGTTCTGCCATGGATCAGGCCCCGACGTCGACGGCACCGCCTAAATCGGCACCGACCACATCGACACCGCCTGATCCTTCTTCGGGGTCGATAGCGCCAGGTAAGCCGGCTAAGAAGCCTTCCACTTCCCTAGAGCGCCCTCCAGTTACAGCGGCGACTCCGGTCCTTCCGGCGTCCCGCCGATCCCGTAAACGCTCCGCTCCGATCTCAGTGAGTGCCTCGTCATCGGCCTCCTCATCGCCGGAGCGTCGAGCAGCACCTATGGTACCAAAGAAAACTAAAACCGTACCGGTGCCCCCATTGGAGGACCATATCTCCGCCATCCTCCAGGACAAACTACAGGAGCAGCTACAGCAGCAACTCCAACAACTCCTTCCGACCCTACTGGCACCGCTCCTTCCGGTACCAGACCGGCCCGAGCCTCGCACCGTTCCACCGGTGTCCACCCCCTCGGTACCGATGAACACCTCCATGCCGGTCTTATCTGCCCAGCCTGAACTTCAGACTTGTACTGCGGAGGATCCCTCCCGATCCCAGGATCGACTCCGGTCTCTCCGGGACCGTGATCGACACCATTCCTCCCGGGACAGGGATCGACGCCGGTCTTCATCTCCCGGTACCATATCCATGCGCTCTGGCAAGTCCCTTTCTAAAACCCGCCATACTGAGCCTGCCATCAGGGACCCAGATTTATGGGAGCAATCCCCACTCGGTACCGAGGAGGATGCCTCTTCTACAGATGAGGAACCCTCCATGGCTGATACCACCTCCAAGCCTGAACAATCCTCCTTCACGAAATTCCTTCAGGAGATGTCAGCGGCTCTCTCAATCCCACTTGAGTCCGACTCTAAGAAGTCCCAGGCTTTTTTAGATGCCTTGGACTTCGACCAACCTCCCAAGGAATTTCTCAAACTGCCCGTACATGATATCCTACGGGAAACGTTTTATAAAAATTTGGAAAATCCCCTTACTGTTCCGGGTGCCCCCAGAAAACTGGACAGTTTATACCGGGTCATCCCTATTCCGGGCTTTGATAAACCCCAATTGCCCCATGAGAGCCTCCTCGTAGAGTCCACTCTCAAAAAATCCCAGGGCTCCAGTGTTTATGCCTCCACCCCTCCTGGCAGAGAGGGGAAGACAATGGACAAATTTGGAAAGCGCCTGTACCAGAATGCCATGCTGGCTAACAGGGCCAACAACTACACCTTTCATTTTTCATTTTATATGAAACACCTGGTCCAACAACTTTCTGCTCTGCAAAAATATGTACCTGAGCGTAAAGTCCCACTCTTCCAACAACAGATTTCCAACCTCCTTCAGCTCAGAAAATTCATGGTGCGCTCGATTTATGATTCCTTCGAGCTCACTTCTCGAGCCTCCGCACTGGCTGTGGCCATGCGACGCCTAGCCTGGCTGAGGGTGTCTGATCTTGATGTGAACCACCAAGACCGCCTCGCCAACGCGCCCTGCCTTGGTGATGAACTTTTTGGAGAGTCTCTAGATTCCACAACACAAAAGCTTTCGGCTCATGAGACCAGATGGGACACCCTCATTAAGCCTAAAAAGAAGACTCCACCTGCACGACCATACAGGCCTCAGTCCTCTTATCAACGTCGATTCTCTGCCAGACCGCTTAATCCTCCTCAGCAGCAATCTCGCCGTCCTCGCCAACAACAGCACACTCAACCTCGCTCTCAGTCTCACCAGGCGACCAAGCCTCTCCCTCAGACTAAACCTCCTCAGCCCTTTTGACTCCTTTCTCCAGGGCATAGCCAGTCTCCAACCTTCAATGCCTCTTCCTCAACCTATCGGAGGCCGCCTCACCATCTTTCTCCAACGCTGGGAGGCCATCACATCAGACCTATGGGTTCTCAACATCATCCGTCACGGATACTCACTAAGGTTCCAAACTCTTCCCTTAGACCATCCTCCCGTAGAGTCTGCTTCTCACTCCTCCCAAACTCCACTCCTCCTCAGGGAGGTCCAATCCCTTCTCCTCCTCAATGCCATCGAAGAAGTTCCGCCAGACCAAAGAGGTCAGGGATTTTACTCCCGCTACTTCCTGGTACCCAAGAAAACGGGAGACCTTCGTCCTATCCTCGACCTCAGGAACCTCAACAAGTGTTTGGTCAAGGAAAAGTTCAGAATGCTCTCCCTTGCCACGCTTTATCCTCTTCTGTCTCAACACGACTGGCTATGTTCCCTGGACCTCAAGGAGGCCTACACTCACATTCCAATCCATCAGGCTTCACGTCGCTACCTCCGATTCCAGATAAAGAATCACCACTATCAGTACAAGGTGCTGCCCTTTGGTCTCGCATCATCACCCAGGGTGTTCACCAAGTGCCTGATTGTGGTAGCGGCCTTTCTCAGGTCCCACAACCTACAGGTGTTCCCCTACTTGGACGATTGGTTGGTGAAAGCAACTACATCTCCACTTGTGCTGCAAGCCACTCAACAAACCATCTCTTTCCTCCATCTCTTGGGGTTCGAGATCAATTACCCCAAGTC
Source organism: Geotrypetes seraphini (assembly GCF_902459505.1). NCBI lineage: Eukaryota > Metazoa > Chordata > Amphibia > Gymnophiona > Dermophiidae > Geotrypetes > Geotrypetes seraphini. Next base: position 36,420,101 of record NC_047091.1, on the reverse strand, counting down.
GCATCTGCTTCCCACGCAGCGCCTTCAATTCATCGGAGCAGTTCTCGATACCAATCTGATGAGGGCGTTCCTTCCTGCCGACCGGCACCGGACCCTGCTTCACCTCTGTCGGCAAGTGCTCCTCCATCCATCCATTCCTGCTCGACAGATGATGGTCCTTCTGGGCCACATGGCCTCGACAGTCCATGTGATTCCTCTGGCGCGACTCCACCTCAGGATACCTCAATGGACCCTGGCCAACCAATGGTCACAGACCACGGATCTTCTTTCTCATCCCATCTCTGTGACATCGTCTCTTCAGCAATCTCTTCAATGGTGGTTGAACTCCTCAAATCTTTCCAGGGGTCTCCTCTTTCATTTACCCCCTCATTCCATGATCATAACCACAGATGCCTCCCCCTATGCATGGGGAGCTCACATAGGAGATCTACGCACCCAGGGACTCTGGATCCCTCAGGAGCGTCAACATCACATCAATTTCCTGGAGCTCAGAGCCATGTTTTATGCTCTCAAGGCCTTCCAGCACCTTCTCTACCCTCAGTTTCTTCTCCTGTGCACAGACAACCAAGTCGCCATGTACTACATAAACAAGCAGGGCGGCACCGGATCTCGCCTCCTTTGTCAGGAGGCCCTCCGTATCTGGACCTGGGCCACGGCCCACAATCTTTACCTCAAGGCTGTCTATATCCAGGGCGAACAGAACTCCCTGGCCGACCATCTCAGCCGCATCCTTCAACCTCACGAGTGGACTCTGGATCCTCCCACACTCCACTCCATATTTGCTCGCTGGGGCACCCCGCAGGTGGACCTCTTTGCAGCTCCTCACAACCATCAGCTGCCCCAGTTCTGTTCCAGACTCTTCTCTCCGCATCGTCTGGCCCCGGATGCATTCCTGCTCGACTGGACGGACCGGTTCCTCTATGCCTTTCCTCCACTGCCTCTAATGTTGCGGACCTTGTTCAAACTCCGCAAGGACAGGGCCACCATGATTCTCATCGCTCCTCGGTGGCCCCGACAACACTGGTTCTCCCTCCTGCTTCAGCTCAGTTCCAGGGAGCCCATTCCTCTTCCTGTGTTTCCTACTCTACTTACGCAGCAACATCAGTCTCTACTACATCCCAATCTGTCTTCACTCCACCTGACAGCTTGGTTTCTCTCGGGCTGACCTCTCCAGGGAATCTGTCTCAGCCTGTCCGTCGCATTTTGGATGCCTCCAGGAAACCTGCCACTCTCCAATGTTACCATCAGAAGTGGACCCGGTTTTCCTCTTGGTGTCTCCTGCATCATCACAATCCCACCTCATTGGCGGTGGAAACTGTACTGGACTATTTGCTCTCTCTGTCCGATGCTGGCCTCAAGTCTACCTCAATCAGAGTCCACCTCAGTGCCATCACTGCCTTTCATGAGCCTATCCTCGGAAAACCTCTCACGTCTCATCCTCTGGTTTCCCGGTTCATGAGAGGCCTCTTCAATATCAAACCACCTCTACAGCCTCCTCCTGTCATCTGGGACCTAAATGTGGTTTTATCAGCCCTCATGAAACCTCCTTTTGAGCCTCTTGCTACTACTTCGCTCAAACTTCTCACTTGGAAGGTGCTTTTCCTCATTGCCATCACCTCTGCCAGGAGGGTCAGTGAACTGCATGCACTGGTCGCCGATCCACCGTTCACTGTTTTTCACCATGACAAGATGGTTCTGCGTACCCATCCTAAATTCCTCCCTAAGGTGGTTTCGGCTTTTCACCTCAACCAGTCCATTGTGTTGCCTGTCTTCTTCCCAAAACCCCATTCTCATCCTGGGGAACAGGCGTTACACACGCTGGATTGTAAGCGTGCCCTTGCATACTACCTTGACCGTACCAGGGCTCACCGCTCCTCTCCTCAGCTTTTTCTGACCTTCGATCCTAACCGTCTGGGTCGTCCTGTCTCTAAACGAACGCTGTCCAATTGGCTTGCTGCCTGTATTGCGTTCTGTTATGCTCGGGCCGGCCTCTCACTGGAAGGTGCTGTCACGGCCCACAGGGTCAGAGCTATGGCTGCTTCTGTGGCTTTCCTCCGTTCCACGCCTATAGAGGAAATCTGCAAGGCGGCTACTTGGTCTTCAGTTCACACATTCACTACTCACTACTGTCTGGATACCTTCTCCAGACGGGATGGACACTTCGGCCAATCTGTGTTACAAAATTTATTTTCCTAATGGCCAACCATCCCCCCTCCCTCTCTGTTAGCTTGGAGGTCACCCATACGTTAAGAATATGCTGCCTGCTTGTCCTGGTATAAAGCACAGTTACTTACCGTAACAGGTGTTATCCAGGGACAGCAGGCAGATATTCTTACGTCCCACCCTCCTCCCCGGGTTGGCTTCTTAGCTGGCTTATCTTAACTGGAGACCACGCACTCCTCCGTCGGGCGGGAAGGCACTCGCGCATGCGCGGTGCGGCCAACTAGAACTTTCTACTTAAGAAATGTCCGTACCGGGGCTCCGTCGGTGACGTCACCCATACGTTAAGAATATCTGCCTGCTGTCCCTGGATAACACCTGTTACGGTAAGTAACTGTGCTTTCTAGGTCGGCCCACCTCCCGCCCTTTCCCCTCCTCTAAAAACGCCTCTTTTCGCTGTAGGTGTTCAGAGGTAGGGGAAAGGCCTAAGCTGCTTTTAGATACGTCTAAAACCAGCTTTGATTACGTCTAAAACCAGATTTGATCTGCCTTTTTGATCATCAAAGTACCGATTTAGGCCACTTTTGGAACTTTTTATTTTTTTTTTTATTATGAGCCCCATATTGTACTCATTGACCTGGTTAACTTTCGAGGTTGTTATGTATACATTTGCAATTTATATTATTAATGCAGCTATTGGTATATTGTATATTTATTGAAAATTTATAAATAAATAAAGCCTCCATCTGCCTCAAAGCTCCATGTGGGGGAGATATGATTGAAGTCTACAAAATCCTGAGTGGAGTAGAAGGGTAAAAGTGGATCGATTTTGCACTCTTGTCAAAAATTACAAAGACTAGGAGACACTCAATGAAGTTACAGGAAAATACTTTTAAAACCAATAGGAGGAAATATTTTTTCACTCAGAGAATGGTTATCTCTGGAACAGCCAGAGGTTGTAGTAAGAGCGGTTAGCGTAGCCGGTCCTGGAGGAAAAGTCCACAGTCTATTATTGAGAAAGACATGGAGGAAGCTACTGCTTGCCCTGGATCGGAAGCATGGAATGTTGCTACACCTTGGGTTTTGACCAGGTACTAGGGACCTGGATTGGCCACCATGAGAATGGGTTATTGGGCAAGATAAACCATTGGTCTGACCCAGTAAGGCTATTCTTATGTTCTTACGTTTTGGCTTAAAATCATTTGGGTGGACTCCTCTGATGGAGATACCCTTATATCATGCCAGATTTATGATGGATGGCCGACTGAACAGCATTCAGTCGTCACTTTCCATGATGCATATGAAGGAGGGGCGGGAGCCTTGGGCTTTGCCCCTTCTAGTGTCATTATGGCTTGGGGGGAGGGGGGCACAGAGGGCTTCTTAGTCCATGAAAAGAACCCCTCAGAGTCTTTTGAAGTGTAGGAGCATGGACCCTGCAGAGCCTAGGAGAAGGCAAAGTTAGGACCCTTAAGGATGTTTTGGGGGTCCCCTTGTCTGGGTTTTGCCCTGTATTTTGTAGAAAAGGGAACTTGGCCTTTCCGAGTATGTACTCTCCCGCAGAGAATTCTGAGCAGCAGCCAGAGACCAGATTCTAAGCCTTTACTGTTCCAGAGTGAATCATCCCTCCTGGGGGGTATGGGGTCTTAGTCAGAAGCTGGTGCCTTTGATTTGGTAGACCACAAAAAACTCTTGGAATGCTTGGACAGCATTGGCATCCAAAATAAGGTCTACTCATGGTTTCAGGGCTTCTTAGAATCACGTACCTATCAAGTTCAAGTTAATAACATTAACTAAGTCTCCTGGAAAAATCCTACTAAAGGCCCCGAGGCTGCCTCATGAAACCGCGCTAAAATACTGCTTAGGGGCAGCTGTGTGCCGAAGTTAAAAGCACACAGAGCTGCCGCTGCTTGTCTGGGGGTGCGGAGTCATACGCGGCAGGAGTCGGTGGTGGAAGGCAGGAGTGCCGGCATAGAGACAGCAACAGGAAGTTGCACATCAGCTGACACCGGCACCTTTTGCTGTGGCGGGGACCCAAATCTTTCGCGGACTGGCAAGATTTTTTTGCGGACAGACACCGGTCCGCGGACCGGCGGTTGAAGAATTGTGCCTTAGACAACTGCCCCACCTACCTCCTTGCAACCGCGCTCGAGGAAATCATCATCTGGATCACCAATCTTCTCAATACCTCCCTAAACCAAGGCCAATTACCAGAAACAATGGGAAAAATAGCACTTACTCCCATACCAAAAAATCCAAAGGCAGATCTCTCCATGACCTCCAACTACAGACCCATCGCTGGCATACCTATTCTAACAAAAATCATTGAGACCCACGTAAGTAAACAACTTGCAATCTACATCGAACAACATTCCTGTCTCCACCCAACCCAATTCGGATTCCGTCAACAACACAGCACTGAATATCATCCTCACTTTAATCACAAAAACCACTCAGTACGGGACGTCAGGCAATACTCCTGCAATTTGACATTTCAGCTGCCTTTGACTCCGTGGATCATCACCTTCAATTAACAAAACTATCAGAAATTGGTATAACTGGAACAGTGCTAAAATGGTTCTCTGACTTCCTAAAAAACAGAGAATACATCATTAAAAAGAATGAAGAGATCTGTAAACCCTGGAAGGCCTTCTGTGAGGTGCTTCAAGGTTCTCCACTTTCCCCCATCCTGTTTAACCTTTTCATGAGTTCCCTCGGAAACATCAAATTCGACAATGAAAGCATAATGTCCTATGCAGATTACATTCTGCTCCTCATCCCCAAAACAACAACCAGTCAGATATCACTATCAAAGTATCAACCAATATTGAAAGAATCCAAAATTGGGCAACAATCAACAAGCTAAAACTAAACCAGACCAAACCAAAAGCTTATTCTTCCACACAGCCCAACAGACAGCACCGACAAGCATCACTCTCTGAACGGGCCACACCCTCACAGTCGATAAAACCTCCAAAATCCTAGGCTGCATTCTTGACTCCACACTAACCATGGAAGCCCAAATCTCTAATATTCAGAAAAAGTCCCTCTTCACCATGAGGCAACAAAGACTCAGGCCGTACTTTCATCAACATCACTTTGCTCTGATTGTACAGTCGATGATCCTAACACAGCTGGACTACTGTAACTCTGCCTACATGGGTATCAACAGAGCACTGACCCACAAAATGCAACTCATACAAAACACAGCTGTAAGACTAATTTTCAACCTGAAAAAATACGACTCGATATCAGCCTTCATCAGGCAACTACACTGGCTACCCATCCCATCAGGAATAAAATTTAAAACTTCATGCATCATATATCAAATAATTCACGGAAACTCAGCGACTCCACTCATCCAACTCTTCTCAAAAGCATGGTCTACCTCCCACAGAACCCTTAACAGGTTACTACTGAACCTCCCTTCAACAAAGAATCTCCAATACAAGCAAATCTTTCACTCCATGCTCACCTTCCTTGGAGTGAAAACCTGGAATGACCTCGCTGAAACGACCAGAACAGACCCAACCACACCACATTCTGGAAAAAAAACTGAAAACCAGCCTCTTTGCCACTTAAACTTCTCAGATCTTCCCTTGCCCCATATTTCCCCTTTTCTCCTTCCCTACTCTCTTCACTCCTCTCTCTTCTTTTTGCAAGTCGCCTTGAGCCTGCTTAGTTATGTGCGATGCAGAAATAGAAAATTAGATTAGATATCAGGTTTTAAGCTTGCTGATCTGATCAGCTCTTCTGCACAGGGGCAATATGTTCCTATACATTTTCTTAGGGACAAATCATTTGTTGGCAGTGGATTTGTCACAATATATATTCCGTCTTTCCAAATTGATCCACAGTGCCTCTTCCTACCCTGACTTTCCTGAACAGATTATAGCCCAATATAACTACATCCCAGTCAAGGTTCTCCGTGAACCACATCTCTGTGATTGCCACTATATCCAACTCATCTTCTTCCATCACAGTTTCTAGTTCCAGAATCTTGTTTCCCATACTTCAAGCATTAGTATAGACTGTTTTCCAAACATCGCCCCCCTTTTCCCATCCATGTAGAGCAGTGGTCTCAAACTCGCGGCCCGCCAGGTACTATTTTGAGGCCCTCGGTATGTTTATCATAATCACAAAAGTAAATAATACAGTTTCTTGATCATATGTCTCTTTAGCTATAAATTACAATATTATTATTAAAACTTAGCCAAAAGGAAAGATTTATAAACTATAAAGAATTTTACCTCATTTAAAATTGCCATTTCTTTAATAAGACATTAACTATTTTTTCTGAGGCTCTCCAAGTACCTACAAATCCAAAATATGGCCCTGAAAAGGGTTTGAGTTTGAGATCATTGATATAGAGGTATTCAGTGTGCTCTGATCATCCTACCCCATCACTTTGAGTTTAAAGCCCGGCTTGGAATCACTATGGGTAAAGCTGACAGGAGGAAATGGAGCAGACATAAAATTGGGACTGTACTATCGCCCACCAGGACAACTGGAGGCAAACGACCAGGACCTGGAGGCTAAATTGAGGCAGGTATGTAAAAGCGGAAGTGTGGTGGTGATGGGGGATTTCAACTACCCTGGGATAGACTGGAGCATTGGACACTCAAATTGCACGAGAGAAACAAAGTTCCTGGAGGCAGTGAGGGACTGTTTCATGGAGCAGCTGGTCACGGAGCCAACAAGAGGAGATGCCACCCTTGACCTAATCCTCAACGGGCTAGGGGGACCCACAAAGGAGGTGGTAGTACTAGAGCCACTAGGAAACAGCGATCACAACATGATCCAGTGCAAGCTAGAAATGGGAACATCAAAAGTGAAAAGAACTACAACAACAGCACTCAATTTTAGAAAAGGAAATTACAAGGCCATGAGGAAAATGGTGGGAAAGAAACTCAGCAACAGCTCAGGGAAGATGGAGACCGTAGAGGAAGCCTGGGCCCTATTCAAGGGCACGGTGCACGAAGCACAAAACCTGTATGTCCCCAGGTTTAGGAAAGGGTGAAAAAAAAATCGAACCAAAAACCCGGCATGGATAACAAATGCAGTGAGAAAGGCGATAAGTGACAAGAAAACATCATTTAGAAAATGGAAAAAGGACCAAACTAAGGACAACCAGAAGGAGCACAAAAGGCACCAAAAGGACTGTCACCGAGTGGTTAGGAAAGAAAAAGAGAATATGAGGAGAGATGGCGGGGGAAGCAAAAAACTTCAAACCATTCTTCAGGTATGTGAAGGGGAAACAACCAGCCAGGGAGGAAGTGGGACCTTTGGACGATGGAGACAGGAAGGGAATGGTTAAGGAGGAAAAAGAGATAACTGACAGGTTAAACAAGTTCTTCTCGTCAGTCTTCACGAGAGAGGACACATCCAATATCCCAGAACCCGAGGAGAACATAAACGGAGACCATGATGAAAAGCTGGTCCAACTAGAAGTAAGCAAAGAGGATGTTCTCAGACAGATAGACAGACTGAAGAGCGACAAATCACCAGGTCCGGACGGTATCCACCCAAGGGTATTAAAGGAACTGAGAAACGAAATAGCGGAAACACTATGCCAAATTTGTAACCTATCCTTGAAAACTGGGGAGATCCCAGAGGACTGGAAAATAGCCAATATCACGCCCATCTTTAAGAAGGGATCAAGGGGTGACCCGGGAAACTACAGGCCGGTGAGCTTGACCTCAGTTCCGGGAAAAATGATGGAAGCACTGGTCAAGGACACAATCTACGAACACATAGAAAACAATGGATAACTGAAGGCGAGCCAGCACGGCTTCTGCAAGGGAAGGTCATGCCTCACGAACTTACTGTATTTCTTTGAGGGAATAAACAGCCAGGTGGATAAAGGGTAATCCATAGACATCATTTACCTTGACTTCCAAAAGGCCTTCGACAAGGTACCTCATGAAAGACTGCTTAGGAAGCTGTGGAGCCACGGGGTGCAGGGGGATGTCCACCGATGGCTGGCAGGCAGGAAACAGAGGATTGGAGTAAAGGGCCATTACTCAGACTGGCAATGGGTCACGAGCGGAGTTCCACAGGGGTCGGTGCTGGGACCGCTCCTGTTCAATATATTTATCAATGACCTGGAGACGGGGACGAAATGTGAGGTTATTAAATTTGCTGATGACACCAAACTCTGCAGTAGGGTTAGAAACACGGAAGACTGCGAAGACCTGCAAAGAGGCCTAATGAGACTGGAAGAGTGGGCAAAAAAGTGGCAGATGAGTTTTAACATAGAGAAATGCAAGGTCATGCATGTAGGGAAAAAGAACCTGATGTTCAGCTACAAAATGCTAGGGGTGAGCAACCTTGAAAGAGACCTGGGGGTGATGGTGTCCACAACATTGAAAGCATCAGCACAATGTGCGACACCCTCAAAGAAAGCGAACAGAATTTTGGGTATCATTAAAAAGGGTATCACGACCAGGATGAAGGAAGTCATCCTGCCGCTATATCGTGCAATGGTGCGCCCACATCTGGAGTACTGTGTCCAGTACTGGTCGCCGTACCTCAAGAAGGACATGGCAGTACTTGAGGGGGTCCAGAGGAGAGCAACTAAACTGGTAAATGGTATGGAAAACTTTTCATACGCTGACAGGTTGAAAATGCTGGGGCTGTTCTCCCTGGAAAAGCAGAGACTTAGATGAGACATGATAGAAACCTTCAAAATCCTGAGGGGCATAGAGAAGGTGGACAGGGACAGATTCTTCAGACTGTGGGGAACCACAAGTACAAGGGGTCACTCTGAGAAATTGAGAGGGGACAGGTTTAGAACAAATGCGAGGAAGTTTTTTTTTACCCAGAGGGTGGTGGACACATGGAACGCGCTTCCGGAGGTTGTGATAGGCCAGAGCACACTACAGGGTTTCAAGGAAGGTTTAGATAGGTTCCTAAAGGATGAGGGGATTGAGGGTTACAGATAGATGTAGAGGTAGGTTACAGAAATGGTCAGGAACCACTTCGCAGGTCACAGACCTGATGGGCCGCCGCGGGAGCGGACCGCTGGGCGCGATGGACCTCTGGTCTGACCCAGTGGTGGCAACTTCTTATGTTCTTCAGTAGATTAGCCAGCCTGCTGCTGAAGACACTTCTTCCCTTCTTTGATAGATGCACACTATCTCTCCTCAGCAGCCCTTGGAAAATCATTCCATAGTCCAGATCAGTCAAAATGTTCTTGACGACACCATCCACGTAGCCATGCATTCATCTCTAGGATGCGAGCTTCTCTGCCCTTGCTTTTACCCTGCACTGGTTGCCAATGAAAAAGCAAATCCAATTCAAGATAACCTACATGGTTCATAAAGCGATCTATGGAGAAAACTCAGATGGACTAACTTCTGATATTAAAGTCCCACCCTCCTTCTTCAATTCATGAGCATTGCAATGATTCAAACTATCCTTCCCATCATCTCAACAAGTTAGGTGGAAGAAGATGTTTGAGGCTACCTTTGAATATCAAGGAATATCTGGAAACAACTATCAACATACCTAAGACAATCCACACAATTAAAACACATCTCTTCTCTCAATAACCAATCACCTTCCCTTCACCTATCCCCCTAATAACCACAAGAACAGACTTGATGTTACTTTTATTGTAAACCACATTGATTCCTTGTAGAAAATTGTGGCATTGTATTGATGCCTCAAACTGTTTTTTTAGGACTACATCCACCCAGTGGTCCTGCGCATTCTTCAAGACTCCACCTTCCTCACTAGGAAGAAAAATATGCTTGGCAATCTCAGCTACTAGCAAGTCCACTTTAGGCTTGACAAACTACTGAAATTCAGAAGCCATGCGATATGGTCTGTTCATTGCCTTAGCCCCCTTTAAGAAGCCCATTGGGACCTACCAATGTTCCATAATTAAAGCACTTCCTTATGTCTGCACGGAATCTATCCCCTTTCAACTTTAGAGAGTGCTCTCTCGTTCTCCCTACCTTGGAGAGGGTGAACAACCTGTCCTTATCTACTAAGTCTATCCCCTTCAGTACCTTGAATGTTTCGATCATGTCCCCTCTCAATCTCCTCTATTCGAAGGAGAAGAGGCCCAGTTTCTCTAATCTTTTGCTGTATGGCAGCTCCTCCAACTTCTTAACCATCTTAGTCGCCCTACTCCACCAGGACCGCCCACAAATTAAAATTATCCTTCCCCTCCCTTCATGGTATTCTCCATGCAGGTAAACTAGGAAAATCACTTCTTTTCAAAATCACAGGTCTCTGGAATGACCTCACTATCCCGCTGCGGAACCTGAGCTCCATCCATTTATTCCGCAAGCAACTAAAAACCTGGCTCTTCTCTAACATGTAATCTCTTTTCCCTTACTTTCCCACTCGATTTATAAACTTATGTAAACCTTTTCCTATCCTTTCTCATTTTAAGTTCTTGTAAACCGTGCCGAGCTCTACTTCCGTGGGGATGATGCGGTATATAAACTTAAGGTTTAGTTTAGTTTAGTTCTCTGGACCCTTTCGAGTAGTACTGTGTCCTTCATGTACGGCGACCAGTGCTGAATGCAGTACTTCAGGTGAGGGCACACCATGGCCCGGTACAGCGGCATGATAACCTTCTCTGATCTGTTTGTGATCCCCTTCTTTATCATTCCTAGCATTATGTTTGCCCTTTTTGCCGCCGCCGCACGTTGCATGAAGGCTTAATCGACTTGTCGATCAGAACTCCCAAGTCCCTTTCCTGGGAGGTCTCTCCAAGTACCTCCCCGGACATTCTGTATTCGTGCATGAGATTTTTGTTACCGACATGCATCACTTTACACTTATCCACATTGAACCTCATCTGCCATGTCGATGCCCATTCCTCGAGCCTGATTATGTCACGTTGCAGATCTTCGCAATCCCCCTGTGTCTTCACCACTCTGAATAACTTCGTATCGTCCATAAATTTAATCACCTCGCTTATCGTACCTATGTCCAGATCATTTATAAAGATGTTAAAAAGCACGGGGTCTAAGCGCCGAGCCCTGCGGCACCCCACTGGTGACGCTATTCCAGTCCGAGTATTGTCCATTTACCCCACTCTCTGTTTCCTATGCTCCAGCCAGTTTTTAATCCACGTGAGTACTTCACCCTCGATTCCATGTCTCGCAATTTTCCGAAGTAGTCGTTCATGCGGAACCTTGTCGAACGCCTTCTGAAAATCCAGATATACAGTGTCGACCGGATCGCCCTTGTCTGTCTGTTTACTCCCTCAAAGAAGTGCAGCAAGTTCGTCAAACACGATCTGCCTTTGCTAAAACCATGCTGACTGGTCCCCATCAGCCCGTGTCCGTCAAGGTGATCAATGATGCTGTCCTTTATCAGTGACTCTACTGGTGACCGGTACTGAGGTCAGACTCACAGGTCTGTAGTTTCCCGGATCTCCCCTCGAACCTTTCTTGAAGATCGGCATAACATTCACCACCTTCCAGTCATCCGGAATCTTTCCCGATTTGATTGACAGATTGGCTATTAGATGAAGCAGTTCTGCTATGGTCCCTTTCAGTTCCTTGATGACCCTCGGATGGATGCCATCCAGTCCCGAGGATTTATCGCTCTTAAGCCTATCAGTCTGCCTACACACCTCCTCTAGACTGACCATCAATCCTGTCAGCTTTCTGTCTTCGTTTCCAGCATATAGCCTGATGGGTTCTGGTATGCTGTGTACATCTTCGGTAAATACAGATGCAAAAAATATGTTCAGTTTGTCGGCAATTGCTTTGTCCTCTTTTAGCGCTCCCTTTATTCCATGGTCATCCTACGGTCCTACTGCTTCCTTCGCGGATCGTTTCCCCTTAATATATCAAAAGAACGGCTTGAAGTTCTTCGCCTCCTTAGCTATTTTTTCCTCGTAGTCTCTTTAGGCCCCTTTTACCACCTTATTGCACCTGCATTGATGTTTGTGCGTGTTCCAGTTTTCATCCATTTTTGACCTTTTCCATTCCTTAAATGAAGTTTTCTTGTCTCTGATCGCTTCCTTCACCTCTACAGTGAGCCACGCCGGTTCCTTGTTCTTTTTCCTCTTGGATCCCTTGTTGTATATATACAGTATATATAGATTTTGCACCTTGGTGACTGTGTCCTTAAAAAGGAGCCAAGCTTGCTCTAGCGTTTTTACAGTGCTTATCCTCTTCTTGATCTTCTTCCCTACCTTGGGTCTCATCCCTTAGTAATTCCCTTTTCAGAAGTTCAGTGCCGTGGCTGTCGTTTTTGACCAATGTTTCTCCAGATCAAAGCGGATCATATTGTGATCGCTGTTTCCCAGCGTCCCTTCTACTTCTACATCTTGTGCCAGTCCTTGCAGGTCATTTAGAATTAAGTCCAGAATTGCATTTCCTCTAATATTTTCCTTGAAAAGTTGTTCCAGAAAGCAATCACCTACAGCATCCAAGAACTTGGTCTCTCTAATGCAGCTGGAGCTGCCTAGGTTCCAGCCTATTCCCGGATAGTTGAAGTCGCCAATGATAACTGTGTTGCCTCCCTTGCAGTTGTATTTAATCTCGTCTGTCATTTCTCCGTAAATTTCTTCGGACTGCCCTGGGGGTTGATAGTAGATGCCGATCTTCATTTCCAGGCCATTTGTTCCTGGAATTTTAACCCTTAGAGACTAACTTATCCGTCAGTTGTGGCGTGTTCTCTCCATAGTAACATACATAGTAACATAGTTGACGGCAAATAAAGACCCGAATGGTCCATTCAGGCTGCCCATCCTGATTCAATTTAAATTTTTTCTTCTTAGCTATTTCAGGGCAAGAATCCAAAGCTCTACCCGGTACTGTGCTTGGATCCCTACTGCCGAAATCTCCTTTAAAACCTACTCCAGCCCATCTACACCTTCCCAGCCATTAAAGTCCTCCCCAGCCCATCCTCCACCAAACGGCCATATACAGACACAGACCATGCAAGTCTGCCCAGTACTGGCCTTAGTTCAATTTTTAATATTATTTTCTGATTCTAGATCCTCTATGTTCATCCCATGCTTCTTTAAACTCAGTCACAGTTTTACTCTCCACCACCTCTATCGGGAGCGCATTCCAGGCATCCACCACCCTCTCCATAAAGTAGAATTTTCTAACATTGCCTTTGAATCTACCACCCTTCAACCTCAAATTATGACCTCTGGTTTTACCATTTTCCTTTCTCTGGATAAGATTTTGTTCTACGTTAATACCCTTCAAGTATTTGAACGTCTGAATCATATCTCCCCTGTCTCTCTTTTCCTCTAGCGTATACATATTCAGGGTTCCAATCTCTCCTCATACATCTTCTGGGGCAAGCCTGCTATCATTTTCGTCGCCCTCCTCTGGACCGCTTCAAGTCTTCTTAAGTCCTTCACCAGACACGGTCTCCAAAACTGAACACAATACTCCAAGTGGGGCCTTACCAATGACCTGTACAGGGGCATCAACACCTTCTTCCTTCTACTGGCTACGCCTCTCTTTATACAGCCCAGCATCCTTCTGGCAGCAGCCACTACCTTGTCACACTGTTTTTTCGCCTTTAGATCTTCGGACACTATCACCCAAGGTCCCTCTCCCCGTCCGTGCATATCAGCTTCTCTCCTCCCAGCATATACGGTTCCTTCCTATTATTAATCCCCAAATACATTACTCTGCATTTCTTTGCATTGAATTTTAGTTGCCAGGCATTAGACCATTCCTCTAATTTTTGCAGATCCTTTTTACATTTTCCACTCCCTCTTCGGTGTCTACTCTGTTACAAATCTTGGTATCATCTGGATAAAGGCACACTTTTCCTTCTAACCCTTCAGCAATGTTACTCACAAACATATTGAACAGGATTGGCCCCAGCACTGAACCCTGAGGGACTCCACTACTCACCTTTCCTTTCTCCGAGCGACTTCTATTAACTACCACCCTCTGGCGTCTGTCCGGCAGCCAGTTTCTAACCCAGTTCACCACTTTGGGTCCTAACTTCAGCCCTTCAAGTTTGTTCAACAACCTCCTATGAGGAACTGTATCAAAGGCTTTGCTGAAATCTAAGTAAATTACATCTAGCATATGTCCTCAATCCAGCTCTCTGGTCACCCAATCAAAAAATTCATTCAGGTTCGTTTGGCACGATTTACCTTTTGTAAAGCCATGTTGCCTCGGATCCTGTAACCCATTAGATTCAAGGAAGTACACTATCCTTTCTTTCAGCAACACTTCCATTATTTTTCCAACAACTGAAGTGAGGTTCACCGGCCTGTAGTTTCCTGCTTCATCCCTGGGACCACTTTTATGAATAGGGACCACATCCGCTCTCCTCCAATCCCCAGGAATCACTCCCATCTTCATAGATTTGTTGAACAAGTCTTTAATAGGACTCACCAGAACCTCTCTGAGTTCCCTTAGTATCCTGGGATGGATCCCATCTGGTCCCATCGCTTTGTCCACCTTCAGTTTTTCAAGTTGCTCATAAACACTCTCCTCCGTGAACGGCGCAGAATCTACTCCATTTTCTCGTGTAACTTTGCCAGACAATCTCGGTCCTTCTCCAGGATTTTCTTCTGTGAACACAGAACAGAATTATTTGTTTAGCACATTTGCTTTTTCCTCATCACTCTCCACATATCGGTTCCCAGTATCTTTTAGTTTAGCAATTCCATTTTTCATCTTCCTCCTTTCATTAATATATCTGAAAAAATTTTTGTCTCACTTTTTTACATTTTTAGCCATTTGTTCTTCCGCATGTGCTTTCGCCAGACGTATCTCTCTCTTGGCTTCTTTCAGTTTCACCCTGTAGTCCTTTCTGCACTCCTCTTCTTGGGGTTTTTTATATTTCACAAACGCCAACTCTTTCGTCTTAGTTTCTCCGCCACTAGTTTGGAGAACCATATTGGCTTCCTTTTTCTCTTGTTTTTATTGATTTTCTTCACATAAAGGTTCGTAGCCATTTTTATCTCTCCTTTCAGCTTAGACCACTGTCTTTCTACTTCTCTTATGTCCTCCCATCCTATCAGCTCTTTCTTCAGGTACTCTCCCATTGCATTAAAGTCCGTATGTTTGAAATCTAGGACTTTAAGTATCGTGCGGCCATTCTCCACTTTAGCCGTTATATCAAACCAAACCGTTTGATGATCGCTACTTCCCAGGTGAGCACCTACTCGAACATTAGAGATACTCTCTCCATTTATGAGAACCAGATCCAATATCGCTTTTTCCCTTGTGGGTTCCATCACCATTTGTCTGAGCAGAGCCTCTTGAAAGGCAACCACAATCTCCCTTCTTCTTTCCAATTCCGCAAACGGAACATTCCAGTCCACATCTGACAGGTTGAAATTTCCCAACAGCAGAATCTCCTCTTTCCTTCCAAACTTTTGGATATCCACAATCAGATCCTTATCAATTTGCTGCGATTGAGTCGGAGGTCTGTAGACTACACCCACGTAGATAGAAGTTCCATCTTCTCTTTTCAGAGCAATCCATATCACTTCTTCCTCTCCCCAGGTCCCTTGCATTTCGGTCGCTTGGATATTGTCCTTCCTAAAAAGATTATATCCCAGTATGTTTGCATCCCATCCATGTGATTCACTGAACCATGTCTCTGTGATAGTGACAATATCTAGATCTGCCTCTAACATCAGGGCTTGCAGATCATGTACTTTGTTGCTTAGACTGCGAGCATTTTTTGTCATCGCTTTCCAGCTATTTTTCAGCGGTAATCTCCTTTTTCTTATGGATTTTTGTTTTGTTTCACTTTCCGTTGCAATACTAAGAACTGAGTTGCTGATATTGTTTATGTTGCAATCTTTACTACTATCACATCTTTTCTTTTGCCGGGGTGGTCTCTTTAATTGTCCTTCATACATACACTACCCCCACCTTCTAGTTTAAATGCCTCTCTCTGCTTTTCTCCTGCTCAGATTAACTCTGCTCCGTTGGCCCCTCCCCTTTTAAGGCCTTCCTTTCCCGTGGAGGAAATGGAGTTTGTGATCACTCCAGTCATGGTAACAGAGCCAGGAATTTATGCAGAAGCCATGGACATAAATTGCTGCAAAAGTGAGTTGTTAGGATTTTGAAGCTGCCAGTGTTTGTGATAATTTGGGTTTTGAATTTTTTGTTTCATATTTTCTGCTATGGAAAATTGCCTGCTAGGAGAGTGACTAAAGTAATAGAACTTGGAGGCTATTTAAATGCACAAGGAAAAACTCTGAGTTATATTCTTTTTGTTTGCTTTGGTGATTGCACTGCCTTAAGTTTGGGCTGAACCAGCTGAGGAATGGTTGGCACGGCAACAGCTGGGGAAAGGCTGCTTGCTCAAAAGCCGACCCAACTCCAAAGAAATGTTTGGAAGAGGATTTACTTTGTCTCTTCTTTTCAACCTCACAAACTCTTTTTCTTTAAAGAACAGAACCGGAGGCAAGTTTATTCTAGAGTACTGTGAGCTCTGGGGATAAAAATCATTCTCTAGGGTCTATGAGGGTATGCAGAGTATGCTGAATGGAAAATTGCTTGTGGATAAGTGCTAAAGAAGAATTTTTTGAATATCTCTCTATTAACACCTTAAAAGGTTGGTATAACCTGCTATTGGGCGATATAAATATACACTTAGAGCAAGTGGGAAAACCAGATGATTGAAATTGACACTTTCTTAACAACTCCGGTTTCATAATCCCAGAAACAGAGGCAACACACGAAAAGGGACACCAATTAGACATAGTTACTTTTTCGCAAAAAGAAATTACCGACCCAAAGATTCAACATAGCATAGGGGCCTGGGAAAAATGTATTTGGTCACTATATCTGTAATTTTGATTTATATTGGCAAAAGAAATCATCCCTGCCAAAATATAAAAGCAAAAACACAAAGCCAACAATAATTACCAGAAGAGGTATTATAAATCCAATTGAATTCTGGGCTCACTACGAACTACATCCCAAAACAGAGGAAATACAGGACTTCCCTATTAGATGGGGAAAGTTTAGCAAGGAAGTGTTAGATCAAATAGCAATATTTCAAACATACAAAAAGAAAGAAAAGGTGTTAAATGAGTGGTTCGACTCAGAACTAGTAGTTTTTAAACAGGAATTGAGAAAATTAGAAAGAATTTGGCATAAAACAGATAGAGGAAGACAAAATACACTGTAAACTAAAAATGAAAAACTAAAATTCTGATTAAAGAGAAACATACAAAACACTACGCACAGAAAATAGGCACACCCAAAATAAATAGCAAAGAGCTGTTTAAGTTGGTAAATAGATTAATAGATACTACCCAGATCCTGCAAAAGGGTAATGAGTGTATTCCATCAGTTGAAACCCGCGCCTTTTATTCGATCAGAAAAAAATATTTCAACATTTAAAAAACTTTTAAAAACATACCTATTTAATGATGCCTTCGACCTTTAGTAGTTTTTCTTTTTTTTTTATTCTTTTAAACGATTTACGAACTGGTTTTATTCTTATAGAAGCTAACGAAGTTTGCTTGAGCCATTTTGTTTTATCTTTTTACCCTACCTTTTGTACTTTCCCTTTTTTTCTTATTACCCGAAATTGTAACTTTTTAATTTTCCCATGCCCCTCAAGTATGTTTTAAATGTTTTTATTTTATGTCATGTAATTAATTATTATGTTAAGTTTCTTATCTCGTTCTATTATTATATGTACATCGCTTAGTAATTGTTATAGGCGATCCATCAAAAGATTGAATAAACTTGAAACTTGAAACTTGAAACTTTTTTTTCAATAATATTAATTCTTAGAGCAGCTATACCTTTATCTTCATCCGACTTTGAATTCCAATTCGGATCCCACAAAAAGGAGCCCAGAGTGGACATGCTCTGGAATCATTTTGAGCCTCCAAACTGGCATCAATTTAACATAGTAACATAGTAGATGACGGCAGATAAAGACCCGAATGGTCCATCCAGTCTGCCCAACCTGATTCAATTTAAATTTTTTTATTTTATTTTATTTTTTTTCTTCTTAGCTATTTCTGGGCGAGAATCCAAAGCTTTACCCGGTACTGTGCTTGAGTTCCAACTGCCAAAATCTCTGTTAAGACTTACTCCAGCCCATCTACACCCTCCCAGCCATTGAAGCCCTCCCCAGCCCATCCTCCACCAAACGGCCATATACAGACACAGACCGTGCAAGTCTGCCCAGTAACTGGCCTAGTTCAATATTTAATATTATTTTCTGATTCTAAATCTTCTGTGTTCATCCCACGCTTCTTTGAACTCAGTCACAGTTTTACTCTCCACCACCTCTCTCGGGAGCGCATTCCAGGCATCCACCACCCTCTCCGTAAAGTAGAATTTCCTAACATTGCCCCTGAATCTACCACCCCTCAACCTCAAATTATGTCCTCTGGTTTTACCATTTTCCTTTCTCTGGAAAAGATTTTGTTCTACGTTAATACCCTTTAAGTATTTGAACGTCTGAATCATATCTCCCCTTTCCTCTAGGGTATACATATTCAGGTCTTCCAGTCTCTCCTCATACGTCTTCTGGCGCAAGCCTCCTATCATTTTCGTCGCCCTCCTCTGGACCGCCTCAAGTCTTCTTATGTCTTTCGCCAGATACGGTCTCCAAAACTGAACACAATACTCCAAGTGGGGCCTCACCAATGACCTGTACAGGGGCATCAACACCTTCTTCCTTCTACTGACTACGCCTCTCTTTATACAGCCCAGAATCCTTCTGGCAGCAGCCACTGCCTTATCACACTGTTTTTTCGCCTTTAGATCTTCGGACACTATCACCCCAAGGTCCCTCTCTCCGTCCGTGCATATCAGCTTCTCTCCTCCCAGCATATACGGTTCCTTCCTATTATTAATCCCCAAATGCATTACTCTGCATTTCTTTGCATTGAATTTTAGTTGCCAGGCATTAGACCATTCCTCTAACTTTTGCAGATCCTTTTTCATATTTTCCACTCCCTCTTCGGTGTCTACTCTGTTACAAATCTTGGTATCATCTGCAAAAAGGCACACTTTTCCTTCTAGCCCTTCAGCAATGTCACTTACATACATATTGAACAGGATTGGCCCCAGCACCGAACCCTGAGGGACTCCACTAGTCACCTTTCCTTCCTTCGAGCGACTTCCATTAACCACCACCCTCTGGCGTCTGTCCGATAGCCAGTTTCTGACCCAGTTCACCACTTTGGGTCCTAACTTCAGCCCTTCAAGTTTGTTCAACAGCCTCCTATGAGGAACTGTATCAAAGGCTTTGCTGAAATCCAAGTAAATTACATCTAGCATATGTCCTTGATCCAGCTCTCTGGTCACCCAATCAAAAAATTCAATCAGGTTCGTTTGGCACGATTTACCTTTTGTAAAGCCATGTTGCCTCGGATCCTGTAACCCATTAGATTCAAGGAAATACACTATCCTTTCTTTCAGCAACACTTCCATTATTTTTCCAACAACTGAAGTGAGGCTCACCGGCCTGTAGTTTCCTGCTTCATCCCTGTGACCACTTTTATGAATAGGGACCACATCCGCTCTCCTCCAATCCCCAGGAATCACTCCCGTCTCCAGAGATTTGTTGAACAAGTCTTTAATAGGACTCGCCAGAACCTCTCTGAGTTCCCTTAGTATCCTGGGATGGATCCCGTCTGGTCCCATCGCTTTGTCCACCTTCAGTTTTTCAAGTTGCTCATAAACACCCTCCTCCGTGAACGGCGCAGAATCTACTCCATTTTCTCGTGTAACTTTGCTGGACAATCTCGGTCCTTCTCCAGGATTTTCTTCTGTGAACACAGAACAGAAGTATTTGTTTAGCACATTTGCTTTCTCCTCATCACTCTCCACATATTTGTTCCCAGCATCTTTTAGCCTAGCAATTCCATTTTTTATCTTCCTCCTTTCACTAATATATCTGAAAAAATTTTTATCTCCCTTTTTTACATTTTTAGCCATTTGTTCTTCCGCCTGTGCCTTCGCTAAACGTATCTCTCACTTGGCTTCTTTCAGTTTCACCCTGTAGTCCTTTCTGCTCTCCTCTTCTTGGGTTTTTTTATATTTCATGAACGCCAACTCTTTCGCCTTTATTTTCTCAGCCACTAGGTTGGAGAACCATATCGGCTTCCTTTTTCTCTTGTTTTTATTGATTTTCTTCACATAAAGGTCCGTAGCCATTTTTATCGCTCCTTTCAGCTTAGACCACTGTCTTTCCACTTCTCTTATGTCCTCCCATCCTAACAGCTCTTTCTTCAGGTACTTTCCCATTGCATTAAAGTCCGTACGTTTGAAATCTAGGACTTTAAGTATCGTGCGGCCGCTCTCCACTTTAGCCGTTATATCAAACCAAACCGTTTGATGATCGCTACTACCCAGGTGAGCACCCACTCGAACATTAGAGATACTCTCTCCATTTGTGAGGACCAGATCCAATATCGCTTTTTCCCTTGTGGGTTCCATCACCATTTGTCTGAGCAGAGCCTCTTGAAAGGCATCCACAATCTCCCTACTTCTTTCCGATTCCGCAGTCGGAACATTCCAGTCCGCATCCGGCAGGTTGAAATCTCCCAACAGCAGAACCTCCTCTTTCCTTCCAAACTTTTGGATATCCACAATCAGATCCTTATCAATTTGCTGCGATTGAGTCGGAGGTCTGTAGACTACACCCACGTAGATAGAAGTTCCATCTTCTCTTTTCAGAGCAATCCATATCGCTTCTTCCTCTCCCCAGGTCCCTTGCATTTCGGTCGCTTGGATATTGATCTTTACATAGAGAGCTACTCCTCCACCTTTATGACCATCTCTGTCCTTCCTAAAAAGATTATATCCCGGTATGTTTGCATCCCATCCATGTGATTCACTGAACCATGTCTCTGTGATAGCAACAATATCTAGATCTGCCTCTAATATCAGGGCTTGCAGATCATGAACTTTGTTGCTTAGACTGCGAGCATTTGTGGTCATCGCTTTCCAGCTATTTTTCAGCGATAATCTCCTTTTTCGTATGGATTTTTGTGTCGTTTCACTTTCCGCTGCAATACTAAGAAATGAGTTGCTGATATTGCTTTTGTTGCAGCCTTTACTACTATCACATCTTTTCTTTTGCCGGGGGTGGTCTCTACATACACCACCCCCACCTTCTAGTTTAAATGCCTAGAAAAATATTGTCTAAATTTCTCTGCAAGGTTTCTTTTTCCTGCTGTAGTAATATGTAGCCCATCAGTGCAATATAGCTTCTTGTCCTTCCATGTATTTCCCCATCCTCCTATGTACCTGAAGCCTTCTTGATGACACCAGGCTCTGAGCCATCTATTAAAGTCCTCTGTGTTTTTCATTCTTTGCTCTCCTTTTCCATATGCAGGCAGTATTTCAGAAAAAGCTAAAGTCTTTACAAAAGGTTTCACGCCCTCACCAAGCTCCCGAAAAGCTTTCTGTGCTGCAAGTGTGGAGTTGTTGGCCAGGTCATTTGTTCCCAGATGGATAACAACATCAGTGTTAAAATCCTTAGTTTCTTCCTTAATTATAGTCAGTATTTGCCTGGAACTCCTGGTAGCTGAGGATCCTGGAAGACATTTCACTATTTTGGACTCCTCGCCCTGTGTTCCAAGGTTAATGCCTCTGATGATGGAATCTCCCAACAGTAATAGTTTTCTGTTTTTGGCTTTTTTATTTGTACTTAACCCTATTTAATAAATATACTAAATCAAACTGCCTGCTGGACGAATGCCTTTCCAAGATCTTGAAAGCAGCTACACTCGATTTTAAAAATGATTTATTTAACTGGATAACAACTACTCTTACTGAAGGGACATTTCATGAGGAAATGGGACACATATTGATTACACCTATCCCTAAAGATCAGAAGAACTCAATAGCCCTGAAAACCAACTACAGGCCCATAGCAAGTATCCCCTTATTTACCAAGCTACTGGAAGTATTGATCAACTTGGAATTAGTGAATTAGTGAATTATTTAGACAAATTCAGTGTTCTCCCCAGAAATTTTTTCCAGCCGAGTGGTATGAAAAAGTAGCTTAAGTATCTTAACATAAGAACATAAGAAATGCCTCCGCTGGGTCAGACCCGAGGTCCATCGTGCCCAGCAGTCCGCTCATGCGGCGGCCCAACAGGTCCAGGACCTGTGCAGTAATCTTCTATCTATACCCCTCTATCCCCATTTCCAGTAGGAATTTGTCCAATCCTCTCTTGAACCCCAGTACCGTACTCTGCCTTATAACGTCCTCTGGAAGCGCATTCCAGGTGTCCACCACACGTTGGGTAAAGAAGAACTTCCTAGCATTTGTTTTGAATCTGTCCCCTTTCAACTTTTCCGAATGCCCTCTTGTTCTCTTATTTTTCGAAAGTTCGAAGAATCTGTCCCTCTCTACTCTCTCTATGCCCTTCATGATCTTGTAAGTCTCTATCATATCCCCTCTAAGTCTCCTCTTCTCCAGGGAAAAGAGACCCAGCTTCTCCAATCTCTCAGAATATGTCAGGTTTTCCATACCTATTATCAGACGTGTTGCTCTCCTTTGAACCCTCTCGACTAACGCCATATCCTTCTTAAGATACGGCGACCAATATTGGTCGCCGTAACTTAAGAAAGTTATAGTGGCGCTAGAAGAGGTTCAAAGAAGAGCGACCAAAAGGGGAAAGACTAAAACGGTTAGGGCTCTTCAGCTTGGAAAAGAGACGACTGAGGGGTGATATGATTGACGTGTATAAAATCCTGAGTGGAGTAGAATGGGTACAAGTGGATCGATTTTTCACTCTGACAAAGATTAGGGGACACTTGATGAAGTTACAGGGAAATACTTTTAAAACCAATAGGAGGACATTTTTTTTCACTCAGAGAATAGTTAAGCTCTGGAACGCTTTGCCAGATGTTGTGGTAAGAGCGGATAGCGTAGCTATTTTTAAGAAAGGGTTGGACAAGTTCCTGGAGAAAAGTCCACAGTCTGTTATTGAGAAAGACATGGGGGAAGCCACTGCTTTCTCTGAATCGGTAACATGGAATATTGCGACTCTTTGGTCAGGTATTAGTGACCTGGATTGGCCACCATGAGAACGGGCTACTGGGCTTGATGGACCATTGGTCTGACCCAGTAAGGCTATTCTTATGTTCTTATGAGGGAGGGAGATGCCTGGACTGTGGCGATTGGGAGGAAGGAGGGAGGGGCCTGCTGGATTGTGCGATCGAATATTATTTTGCTCGCATTCCCTCAATTAACTGCAGGGTACAAGGCCAGTCATTGTTCCATGGGGCGGTGAATGGCTTTGTCCCCCATACTCGTGGCGACCATGTTTTTTTCGTCCCCGTTTCAGTGAGTTACTCGTGGCTAGCTGTGGATAACTGTCACCATGTCATTCTCTACAACAGAGGTCAGGAAATGACATATACATCTCACAATTGTGCTTCTATTTTTATCCTTTAAGCCTTATTCTCTCCCTGAAGAAATGGCTCTTCATACTTTGGACCGTAAAAAAACCTTGGTTTTCTCTTACAAACAACTGCACTCTACAGAACCCCTTTTCTGTGGTTCATCCCATTCATTTCTCATGGGTTAGTTCTACCTATCCCTGCAGATCTATTTCCTCATATCTTACAATCTGTATCTCTTTTGCCATGTTTGGGCTATACTCCAACTTGGGGCATCTCTGATATAACATAAGCTCTCCTCCTTTCTGGCTTCAGTTGCATTCTGACGTTCTTTTCCTATAAGTAATAATAATAATAATAATAATAACAGCTTATATACCGCAATACCGTGAAGTTCTATGCGGTTTACAAAAGATTAAGCAAAGGTACAAATTGACTGACTTCAAGAGGGGAAGAAGAAAGAGAAGTAATTAGACAGGAAATTCATTGTTGAGGAGAAAAGTGATCAAAAGGACAGTAGGTCGCTATTGAGAGGAAAGAGATAAGTGGATCAGTTATCAAGATGTTTTAGGAACAGGTGTGTTTTTAGACGTTTCCTAAATTCCTCATAAGTAGAGGGCGAAAGTAATTGTTCTAGGTCTTTACCCCATGATGCTGCTTGGTGTGAGAGAAGGAATTCATGGTGTTTTTTTCAGTTTGCAACCTCTCACTGGGGGGGGGAAACGAAGTTGGAATGTGAACTTCTCTTGTGTCTGTTGGTTGAGAAGGAGAAAAGGTCAGTAATGTATTTGGGGGCAAGTCCGTGTAATGCTTTAAAGCAGAAACAGGCAAATTTGAACTTTATGCGTGCCTTCATCGGCAGCCAATGTAGCTGTAGGGTGTCACGTGGTCAAATTTTTTTAGTCCATAGATTAGTCTGACTGCCGCATTCTGCAACAGTTGTAGGCGTCGCATATTTTTTTGGGAAATTGCCAAATAGGCGATGTTACAGTAGTCAAGCAGGCTTAGTACGAGGGATTGGACTAGGATTCTAAAAACCAATGTAACAAAATAAGCTTTAAGGGATCTGAGTTTCCAGAGAGTGAAAAATCCCTTTCTGATTAAGGAATCTACTTGGTCTTTCATGGTTAGGCATTGATCCAGAGTTACACCTAGTATCTTTATGGAGGGCTGGATAGGGTAACTAAGGTTATTGATACAGAGGGGTGATTTAATGTCAAGTGGATGTGGTGAAGCAATGAAAAAAGTCGTTTTATCTGAATTAAGTTTGAGCCTAAAGTTTGTCATCCATTGTTCCATCATGTTTATAGCTTCTGAAGCTTTGGGAATAGTTTCGGAGACAGAATTGGTGAATGGGATGATAATCGTAAAATCATCTGCATAACTAAATAGTTTTATCCCCAGCTGGGTTAGCTTCGTGCCCAGTGAGGACATGTAGATGTTGAAGAGCAATGGGGATAGTGGAGAGCCTTGGGGCACACCGGATGGATTGCTCCAGGTGTCGGAAAGCTCATAATTAAAATGAACCTGATAGGTGCGGGATATAAGGAAGCCACGGAACCAGTTCAGCACCTTATCCCGGATACTGATGGCATCTAGGCATTGCAGCAGTTTCATGTGGTCCACTAGATCAAAGGCAGAACTCATATTGAATTGCATTATCAGGGCATTAAGGCCTTTACTAAACAGTAGGTGCAAATTGTCTAAGATAGCCGCAATTACTGTCTCCGTACTGAATAATGGTCTAAAACCAGATTGAGTTTCATGGAAGAGAGAGAATTGATCAAGATAACCCATCAGTTGGGTGTGAACCAATCCCTCCATAATTTTTATAATAAATGGAATGGAAGCTACCGGTCTATAGTTGGATATTAGGGCTGAGGATACTTTACGATTTTTTAGAATTGGAGTTATAATAATGTGACCATTATTAGAGAGGAACTTCCCATTGTTTAGGTTGTAAGCCAAGTATTGCATCAGTGATAATTTAAATTCTAAAGGTGCTGCTTTCATAATTTCTGGGGGGCATGAGTCCAGAACGCAATAGGATCTAGAGTATTTGTTATATAATCTGATATAATCATTCCACTCTAAATCCTGAAAGGAGCTCCAGATCATGTCTGCTGGTATATCATGTCTGCCGGTATATACATTCTGCAGTGTAGCTACTTGGCCCTCAGTTTCCTTATCCATGCACCTCTCCTGTCTGGAATCTTATCCAGAAGGGAGGGTTGCTTTGGCCAAGTAGTTTTCTACAACATTTCTTTACTTCTTTGGCCAACTCTCCCTCCAATCCTATTCCAATAAACTAGGGAGTCCCATATGTGAGAATATGCTGCCTGAATGTCCTAGGATAAAGTACAGTTACTTACCGTAACAGGTGTTATCTGGAGACGGTAGGTAGATAGTCTCACAACCCACCTCCCCTGGTTGGTTTCTTAGCTTGTTTATGGAACCAAGATACCACGGGCTGGCGTCGGGCAGAAAGGCATTTGCACATGAACAGTGTGGGCAGTTGTGAAGTTTCTTAAAACTTAAAGTGACAGTACACTTATCATGCTCTCTGTACCGGGCACCCATATGTGAGAATATCTGCCTTCTGTCTCCAGATAACACCTGTTATGGTAAGTAACTGTGCTTTCTCAGATGGCAGCCTGTGATTGTCATGACATGCGTACCAGTGCATTGTCATGAAGCAGCAGCATGTCTGCTGTGAGTTTTCCTCATCTTTTCTCCTTGATTGACTCCCACAAAGCAATCATCTTTACCCAACATGTGGTGGACACCTGGAATGCGCTTCCAGAGAGCGTAATAGGGCAGAGTACGGTACTGGGGTTCAAGAAAGGATTGGACAATTTCCTGCTGGAAAAGGGGATAGAGGGGTATAGATAGAGGATTACTGCACAGGTCCTGGACCTGTTGGGCCACCGCGTGAGCAGACTGCTGGGCACGATGGACCTCAGGTCTGACCCAGCAGAGGCATTGCTTATGTTCTTATGTTATGTGTGGCATGAACTCCAGAAGCAAAAGTCCTTCATCCCAGAAGACATTACCTCAGGGATCTGTCCTGGGACCTCTTCTTTTCTCCATCTACACGTTTTCTCTCGGTTCTCTAATTTCATCCCTTGGGTTCCAGTACCACCTCTATGCTGATGACTCGCAAGTCTTCCTCTCCACTCCTGAAATTTCTGCAGGGATCCAGGCCTGAGTCTCGGCCTGCCTTTCTGACGTTGCTACTTGGATGTCTCTCCACTGTTTAAAATTAAACATGGCCAAAACTGAACTACTTATCTTTCCTCCTAAACCCACCTCTCCTTTTCTTCCATTCTCTAAAGAGGTGGATAACACCTTCATCCTTCCTGTCTCATCAGCTCACAACCTTGAAGTCATCTTTGACTTGTTGCTTTCCTTCTCCTCTCATATCTAACAGACTGCCAAAACTTGTCATTTCTTTCTCTATAATATTGCTAAAATCCATCCTTTACTTTCTGAACACGCTGCCAAAACCCTCATCCATGCCCTCATCACCTCTCATCTGGATTACTGCAATGTGCTTCTCACTGGTCTACTGCTATGCCATATCTCTCCAATCTGTCCAGAATATTGCTGCACACCTCATATTCCACCAGGATTGTTATACCTACATCATTCCTCTCCTCAGGTCACTTCTCTGGCTCCCAGTCCGTCTCTGCATATGATTCAAACTCCTCTTGCCAATGTTCATGTGTACTCGCTCTGTGGCTCCTCGGTATCTCTTCTGTTTGGTACTCCCTATACTCCCCTCTGGGAATGCTGCTCATCAGACAAATCCCTCCTCTCTGTACCCTTCTCCTCTACTGCCAACTCAAGTTTCAAGTTTATTCAAAAATTTTATAAACCGCCCAATAAGCCTTCTAGGTGGTGGACATTATGTTAAAAACATATATACATCCTTTAAAACAATAGTCATAATTCAAAACATTTAAAAACAATACAAAAACAAACAGGAACAAAAAAAGTGAAAAAGGATAGAACTACAATTTATCAAGTAAGAAAGAGAACATATAGGGAAAGGACAAAAGGGAGGATAACAAAAAATGGATTAAGACTACGTAGCCCTAACAAGGGCATTTAGGTCTCAAAAGCATCAAGAAAAAGAAATGTTTTTAGTTTCGTTTTAAAATGGTTAAGATTTGATTCTTCCCATAAGTGGACAGGAGTACTATTCCAAAGAGATGGCACGTTGACAGAAAAAATGGTAGACCTCATTGTATTGATAAACTTCAGAGATGGAACAGATAACAAATTTTTAGACGCAGATCTTAAAGACTTAGAAGAACTATAGGGAATAAGAAGGTTATTGATAAATTCTGGTTGACTATTTTGTCTAGCTTTAAAGGTCAGTAAAAGAATTTTGTATGTGTTTCTATGTTCTACCGGCAGCCAATGTGCTTTATAAAGGAGGGGAGTAACATGATCAAATTTCTTTGCGTTGAATATGATCTTCACTGCAGTGTTCTGTATAATTTGAAGTCTTCTTATTTCTTTTTTAGTTATGCCCTTATAGAGCGCATTACAGCCCCTAAATACATAACAGACCTTTTCTCCTTCACAACCAACAGACACAAACGAAGCTCATATCTGAACTTTGTCTCTCCACCGGTCAGAGGTTGTAAATTTAAAAGTCATTACCAACATCTTCTCCCACATCAAGCAGCTTTATGGGGTAAAGACTTCGAACAATTTCTTGTGCCCACTACCTATGTGGAATTCAGGAAATGCCTAAAAACACATCTGTTCCTGAAATACTTAGGAAACCAACCTATACAATCTCAATCCTCAACAAATGATCGCTAGAACTACCAATAATTAAGTCTGTACTTTGTTTATTCCATTTAATCTGTAACATTTCTAAAAATTGTAAACCGCATAGAACTTCACGGTCCTGCGGTATATAAACTGTTATTATTATTATTAATTAATACAGGAAATCACAAGGGAGTGGATCAAGATATTCAGGGAAGTAGGCTCTAACACTTTGGATATAGATCTAATCATTCTTAACCGGTGAAAACAGTGCTGAACAACTGTGCTGATATGGAGATGATAATTGAGTTTATTGTCTAAAATGATGCCAAGTAATTTTAAGGATGACACAACTTGAAGAGATTAAGTTTTAATTGTAATGGGAGATAAAAGGGAGAGTCCTTCTTTGTTGGGAAAAATCATTAATTTAGACTTTTCATTGTTCAAAGAGAGCATATGTAGGTCTAACCAAGCGTTGATTTTTCCAATTTTTTGTTTATAAGATTTATTTCAGTTAAGTCGCTTAAATCTATTGGATGAATTAATTGCACATCATCTGCATAGGCAAACATTGGAAAGCCAATGGATTGTCCCAATGTTAAAAGGGGTGCAAGAAAAATATTGAAAAGTAAGGGAGATAAAATCGAACCCTGTGGAATACCATAATCTGTTGAAAATGGATCTGATGTAGTTTTATTAAACACTACCTTAGAGGAACGATCTGTAAAGAAAGATGAGAACCAATCCAAGACCTGGTCTGTGATTCCAATGTCCTTCAGAAGGGCCAGTAGGAGCTTATGATCAATTGTATCAAATGCAGATGATAAATCTAAGGAAATGAGTAAAACAGACTGGTGGTGATCGAGATAATAAAGAATTTTTTTAGTAAACCCAATGAGTGAAAGTTCTCTGGAATGATATTGAGGGAACCCTGTTTGGTGCGGATGTAGTACATTTGTTTGCTCAACAAAGTCTGAAATTTGATGGAAAACTATTTTTTCTGTAAGCTTAGCCAAGAAAGGGGTATTTGAAATGGGTCGGTAATTGGAAACTTCATGTGCACTAATTTTGTAGTCTTTAATTATTGGGTAAATGATTGCTTCTTTCCATGCTTTTGGAAATTTTCCTGTAGTTAAGCTAGAACATATCAGATTTAAAATATCTGAATCAATGGGGTCACGTGATGTCGAGCTGCTGAGCAGACGTTGGTGGGGTGAGCTCCCGATCCCGTTCCCACCATCAGCTTATTTTGGACCCCGAGAGACGCAATTTCGTTTTTGAGACTTTGTGCTTGAGTCGCCGTCGCTTTCCAGCTGCGCTTTTTTTTGGGATTTTGGGCTTCATGACAAGTAAACTGCCCCGCCGGGAGAGGGATCGCGGCTGTGCGGGTGATTCCAAGATGGCCGACCGCGAGTCTTCCCCGCCGCTCCCGGCGCCGACTGCGTGGGTGACTGAAATCGTGGCAGAGGTTAAACTTCTGCTAGAGGGATCCCTGACCACGAAATTGCAACCTATCGTGGATAAACTGGATTCTGTGGATACTCGATTGGAAACCCTGCAGGGCGAGTTTTCCTCATACCAGCAACGTCTATCTACCCTGGAGGATCAATTGCAGCAGCGTGAAGGGGACCATCAACAACTACGCGCACAACTCGCTGCTATGGAGGTTAAACTAG
Organism: Geotrypetes seraphini; assembly: GCF_902459505.1. Classification (NCBI taxonomy): domain Eukaryota; kingdom Metazoa; phylum Chordata; class Amphibia; order Gymnophiona; family Dermophiidae; genus Geotrypetes; species Geotrypetes seraphini. The sequence goes on along the minus strand of NC_047091.1, from coordinate 36,390,178 downwards.
ATGATCTTGAGAACCGGTCTCGCCGGGGGAACCTGCGACTGGTTGGTCTGCCTGAAACTGTGAAGGATGGTGAGCTCCATTCCTTTCTGGAATCTTGGTTGCAGTGTACTTTAAACTTAACAACAGCACATGGCCCCCTGAGAATTGAACGTGCTCATCGTCTGGGCCTGCTAGGGGAGCCTGGCTCGAGAGCTCGCACTGTCATACTTAAGTTGTTGAACTCAGCCCATAAACAAGAGATTTTGCGAGCTATCCGTACTTCGGGTCCCCTGTTGTATGACAACTCCAGGGTATTGTGTTTTCAAGATTACTCCCCAGCTTTGCAAGCCAAACGGAAGGAATTCACTCCCATTTGTTCACAGCTGTTTCGGATGAAAGTTCCTTTTGCGCTGCTGTATCCTGCCCGTTTGAGACTGCGACATGCTGGTCAGACCCGCTTTTTCACTGTGGCGGCTGAAGCTCTTCGATTTGTGCACTCACTACAGGCCCAAGACCCGGCTCTTTGATCACATACCGGTGGTTTTGCACTGGATTTGGTCATTTTGTTTTTGGTTTCTTTTTTTGAGAACTTTATTTGGAGCACAGGCCCACATGTACTGCCTCCGCTGGATGTGCCATGGATGACTCCGTGCCTGGCGGTCCGTTCACGCGGTGGCCTGACCTATGCAGTACTCTTTTTGCTGTCTTGAGGGCCTTGACATGGAGCCTGGGGCGATGGATCGCTCTGGACTTATTTGGGACATTTTTCTTCTCCTGGATTGTGTGGATGGCTGGGGGGGGGGAGTGCTTGTGTGTGTTGGGTAGGCTGTTGTGTTCTTTTTTTTTTGGGGGGGGGGGGTTTATCCCCTTCTTGGATTTGTTGTGCGACTGTGGGATTGGTGTGCATGGGTATGTTAAGGGAGGGAGTGTTTGAATGCTGGGTGGAGGGTTTTGGTTGTAAATATGGATGCTCTCTTGAGCTATTACGTGTTGTTTTATATTGCACTATCTCTATGTTTTGTTGTCCATTTTTGCTGCCTGGCCTGCTATTAGACATAATACTTGCTGGTTGGACTCCATTTTTTTGGAACTGTTCTTGTATTACTTGGGTCAGCTTCAGGGGTGCTTTGAATTTTTGGGTGACCTGTAGGGTTGGGTTGTTATGGTTTGGCGAGGGTTGTTCCTTGTTGGCATAGTTTGATGGGGGGGGGGGGAGTTGGGAGTTGCTCCACAGGGCCCTTAGACCACTAGTGGGTCGCATGAGGGACAGGGAGGGTGAGGTGGGGGGAAGGTGTGGGTGGGTGGGTGGGTATGTGGGGTTGGTCTGGATGGGGTGTTGTCTGTGGGGGGTTGTTTTTTTTTTTTTTCTTTTCTTTCTCCTTTTCTCTTTCTTTCTTCTTCTTTTTTTTTCTTCTCTCGTATTCCTGGTGCCCTGTATTTGGCCTTTTGTTTTTTGGTGGGATGCTCGGGTCTAGATTGAGGATGTGGGAGCTGTTCGCTGGCTGGGACGGGCTTGCTCTCTGTTCTATTGTAGGATTTTTGCCCGCTCTTTGTCTTTATATTTTTTCCTATGATGCCTCTTAGATGTGTTTCCTGGAATATAAATGGGGTCACTTCGCCTATTAAACAACATAAGATTTTGAGAGCCTTGAACCGTCAGAGAGCTGATCTTGTCTTCTTGCAGGAGACGCACCTGTCAGCGGCAGAGCATGCTAAACTTCAGACCTGGTGGGTTGGTCATCATTTAGGGGCACCGGCGGACAACCGTAAGGCGGGGGTTTTGATTTTGATTCGGAAGGGATTGCCCTTTGTCATTAAACAGCAGTGGGTGGATCCTGGGGGTAGGTATCTCATCGCTAAGGTGCTACTTAATCGTCATCCCTTGATTCTTTGTAATGTTTATGCTCCTAACAACTATGATTCTCGATTTTTCTCTTCACTTATTCGTCTTCTTGGTCAACATTCTGATATTCCTTTACTTGTGGGGGGGGATTTCAATTGTGTTCATGATCCCTTGTTGGATAAATCGCTTCCTGCTCCTCAGGATCGGATGCATCATACTAAGGGTATTTCTTTACTTTGCTCTTCTTTAGATGTTATTGATGTTTGGCGGACACTTCACCCAAGTGAGCGTGATTATACTCACGTTTCTAGGGCTCATGCTTCTTTGTCTCGAATTGATTACTGGTTGACCTCCAGCTCTTTGTTTTCTCAGATTGAATCAGTTACGATTGGCTCCTTTGATGTCTCTGATCATGCCATGCTTTTGTTAACCTTGCATCTGGATGTCTCTTCACCGGGCTCCTTCCGTTGGCGATTTCCGCTCCGCCTGTATAAGGATCCTAAGTTTCAGGAGTTCCTGCTTCGGAAATGGTCTGACTATCAACTCCATAATATTGAACATCGGGCAGATTCTACTCTTTTCTGGGAGGCTGCGAAGGCGGTGCTCCGCGGTGAAATCATGGCATATTCTAGCCATCAACGTCGGGCTCAGGATAGGGAGATTTTACACTTGGAGCGCAGGGTTGGTGACCTCCGTCGGCTTTATAGTCAGTCTCATGTTCCTCTTTACGTTCCCAGCTATTAGCCTCCCAGTGTAAGCTTCAGGAATTGTTGCATGCTAGAGCTGTCAAATCGCTTGCTTATTATAGGTATCAATTTTTTCGCTATGGGAACCAACGCGGGACACTTTTAGCACGGGTGGTACGTCGATCGGCGGGCCGTACTCCTATCTTGCAACTTCGCTCGGCTGGAGGGGTCATGGTCAAGACGGATGCCGAGATTAATGCGGTGTTCTTTGACTATTATAAGAAGCTTTATTCACAACAATCTGATCTAATGGAGGGCACGGTATATTTGGATGGCCTTCCTCTTCCGTGTTTATCTGACCGGGCGGTAGCTAATCTTAATGAGGAGTGTGTGGCGCGGTGGTTGAAACTACAGCCTCAGCACCCTGGGGTTGTGGGTTCAAATCCCGCACTGCTCCTTGTGACTCTGGGCAAGTCACTTAATCCTCCATAGCCCCAGGTACGTTAGATAGATTGTGAGCCCGCCGGGACAGACAGGGAAAATGCTTGAGTACCTGATTGTAAAAAGCGCTTAGATAACCTTGATAGGCGGTATATTAAATCCTAATAAACTTGAAACTTAATGCCCCTATTACTGCTGAGGAGGTGGCAGGCGTCATACAGAATGGGTCTTTGCTGAAGGCCCCCGGGCCGGATGGTTTCCGGATAGAATTCTATAAGCTTCTTCACCCTACTGTAGTGCCTGTTTTAGCAGATACTTTCACAGCAGCCATTCAGCGGGGTAGCCTTCCGGACTCTCTTACTTCTGCTCAAATAGTTGTGTTGTTGAAGCCCCATAAGGAAGCTGACCTTTCTTCCTCTTACCGCCCTTTCTCGTTGTTGAATGTAGAGGCTAAATTGTTTGCCAAGGTTTTGGCTAATCGTCTTGCTTGCGTTCTTCCTGATTTGATTGCTTCCCCTCAGGTGGGATTTGTGCAGGGGCGCACTAGTGTGAAAAACATTAGATTCATCTTGGCTTCTTTGGAGTTTGTGGAGAGGAACCACCTATCTTCCTTTCTGGTCAGCTTTGATGCTGAAAAGGCCTTCGATCGGGTCTCTTGGAACATTTTATTTGAGGTTTTAGCTCGGTATGGCATAACGGGTTTTTTTCAGGATGCGGTTCGGGTGCTTTATCATTCTCCTACAGCCTTTGTTTGGGCCAATGGACTTTGTTCTCCTTCGTTCCCCATATGTCGTGGCACACGTCAGGGCTGCCCCCTTTCCCCATTGCTCTTTGCTCTGTCGTTGGATCCTTTGATCCGTGATATTCAGCTTAATGGAGCTATTCCGGGTATTCGAATTGGTTCTTCCGAATTTAAGATCTCGGCTTTTGCAGACGATCTCCTGGTCCATATCTCGGATCCAATAGTGTCTCTTTCCAATCTGATGGCCACTTTTCAAGAATATGGAGATTATTCTGGTTTTAAGCTTAATCTTGACAAATCTCTTGCGTTGGCCACGTCCCCGCCCTTGCGGGACTCTTGGCCTGGGCCCTTTCCTCTTCAATGGGCTTCCTCTTCTTTTCGTTATTTAGGGATCTTGTTGACGCCTCGTACTTCTGCGCTGTATCGCGTCAACATTGATTCTTTGTTGCGTTCTTCGGCTGAGTGTTTTGCCCGTTGGTCTCCTCTTCCTCTGTCCTTGGCGGGCAGGATCCATTTGTTTAATATGGTCCTTTTTCCTAAATGGCTTTATACTTTGCAGTTACTCCCTTTATGGCTTTTGAAAAAGGATATTGCCAACTTACATTCTATGCTTTCTCGATTCTGTTGGGGGGGACAGCGGCCACGGGTGGCGTTGCGTTACCTGCTTGGTGTGTGGGAGGGTGGGGGGTTGGGGTTACTGCATTTTCGGTTATACAATGCTGCCTGTTTGATGCGTTATCTTGGGGAGTGGCTTTCGGATCGCCAGGATTTTACTCCTAAATCCTATGAGAAGGAATTTTTTGCCCCAAGGCATATTCTTTCCTTGGTGCAGGCGCCTCGTTCTGCCTTACCAGTGCCACTTTGGGGAAGTTTGTTGTTACACTCTTTACGCATCATCTGGTCTTATGTGTTGGACTCTTGGAATGGTACTCCCTCGATTACTAGATACTTACCTATTCAGGGGAATCTGCAATTCAGCCCCGGCATGGAGAATGCTAGCTTCCGTAAACTAGCGTCCCGGGATTTTACATTGCTCATCCATGTTCTACAGGCTGATGGCTCCTTAATATCCTGGGATGCTCTTGTCCTGTCTGGTGTTTTTCCGTGGGAGACTTTTTTGCGTTTCGGCAACTTCATCATTATATTCGGTCTCTCCCCCGAGACGCTTTGGCTTTTCCTATTGAGGACAGATTTGCAGCACTTCTGGATCCATATTTGGAGGTTGGGTTTACGGTTTCTGGTCTTTATAAGGATTTCCATCGTTTGTTGGGACCGACTGATCGTGCCGTATTACACGCTCGTTGGTGTCAAGATCTGGGGATAGCCTGAGACGCTTTGGATCTCCCTTCCTTGATTACACGGATCCCGGGAGTGTCTGCTAATGCAGATCTCCGGGAGTGTCAATTTAGGGTATTTCATCGGGGCTATTTTATGAAAAGTCAGTTATATTATTCGGGTTATACGGATTCCCCTTTGTGCCCTAAGTGTCTCCTGCATCCCCATTCGTTTATCCATGCCTTTTGGTCCTGTGTGAAAATCAAACGTTTTTGGCGGCAGGTTTTATCTTATGTGGAGCGTGTTTTGGGTAGTACGCTTCCCTTTTCTGCGGCTGGTCTCTTGTTGGATAAGTATGAGGCCTTCTGTTTATCTGATCCGGGTCAGCGTCAGTTTATGAGACGGGTGGGGAAGAAGGTGATTCTGTCTGTTTGGATTGGAGATACTTTGCCATCCTTTTGGGCTTGGAGGAATCGTTTGCATGCTCTGCTGCTGCTGGAACGGAAGGATGTGTCTTATAGCTTGCGAAGAAAGCGACGGTTTCTTCGGATCTGGGATTCTTATCTCTTTTCTCTATCGCCACGGGCTCGAAGTGACATTCTGAATTCCTTGTAACTCTCTGAGACCCGGGCTTGTTTTCCTCTTCGATGGGGCGCCAGGTCTACTTCCCCCCCCTCCCCTTTTTTTTTTTAATTTTTAATTTTTTCTCTCTTCTTCAGTGTTGGAGTTCACTCTTCATCTTTGGCAGTGGGTTATCTGAGTCCAAGCCTACTGAACTACAGTTATTTCTTGCTTCAGTATTGGGGGTTTGGGGTGGGGATGGTTTGGGTGGGGACTGTTGGATCTGATATGCTGTATCTGATTGTTCTATTCTATTACTCTGGTTAATGCCTGTTGGTTTGTTTTCTGTTATTTGAAAATAAAAATTGATTCCACATAAAATATCTGAATCAAAGAATGAAAAAAATCATTTCAGAAAAAGTGGAGGAATAATCACAGATTTAGCACCTTTTAAGTTTAGTGTGTTTAAGGTTTTCTGTAGTTCCTGGAAGGTGGGCATGTTAAATCTTGAACATTTAGACTGAGGAAGGCTTGAAATTTCAGCTGGATTAAATGACAAGTTTATAGCAGAGTTATCTGAACAAAGAGAGCTGACAGTACTTGCTTTAGAAATGCAACTTCTGATCTTTTGGACTTTTGTAGTGAAATAAGAGGCAATAGATTGGGCAGAAGGTAATTGTACAGTCAATTGTGACTCTTTCTGCTGCGTAGACAATTTTTTCACTATAGCGTATAATACAGATGAATTTTTAGCTTTTTTTATTTGTTTAGAATAGTAATTCTTAGATTTAATTATTTCAGCTTTGTAATATGAAGCTTGATCTTTAAATTTGTTTAAATTTTGTAAAGTCTTATTAAACCGCCATTTTCTTTCTAGCGATCTCAATTGTCTTTTAATAAGGGTAAGTTGAGGACTATACCTGGGATGTCTTTGTTTACGTGGGGGAATAGTGTAGGTGATAATGGGATCTACAGAATCCAAGAGTTTGGTAATAGAAACTTTCCAAGAGGCAACTTTCTCATCAAGGGAAGATTCTGATAATTTTGTTAGACTGGAAACAAAGTTAGAAGAAATAGAAGCAGCATCCAATTTTGAATAGTCGCGAGAGGTAATTATCTTAGAACTGAGAGTAAAAACACTAGGTATAATGGAGTATGAAAAGGTAATAAGAAAATGATCAGACCAAGGAAGTTGTGTATAAGCTCCAACTTGGAATTGGTCTTTTAATAGTTTTGGAATAAGTATCATATCTAAAATATGCCCTGCATTATAATAATAATAATAATAACAGCTTATATACCGCAATACCGTGAAGTTCTATGCGGTTTACAAAGATTAAGCAAAGGTACAAATTGATTGACTTTAAGAGGGGAGGAAGAAAGAGGGTTAATAGGACAGGAAATCCATTTTTGAGGAGAGAGTGATCAATAGAACAAGTTAATCGCTATAGAGGGGAGAGAGAAGAGAGGATCAGTTGTCTAGATACTTTAGGAACAGGTGTGTTTTCAGACGTTTCCTAAATTCCTCATAAGTAGTGGGCGAAAGCAATTGTTCTAGGTCTTTACCCCCATGATGCTGCTTGGTGCGAGAGAAGATGTTCATGGTGTTTTTTCAGTTTACAACCTCTCACTGGGGGGGAAACAAAGTTGGAATGTGAGCTTCACTTGTGTCTGTTGGCTGAGAAGACGAAAAGGTCAGTTATATATTTAGGGGCAAGTCCGTGTAGTGCTTTGAAGCAGAAGCAGGCAAATTTTTTTTTTTATTTTTTAGGAATAATGTTTATTAAATCAGCAAGACAACACATAGATACCGACATCAAAAACATTTTGTAAATAGAACAAAACTCTCCCAAATCCCCAACCCACCCAAGCATCCCCTCCCCACCCCACCCGGGCAGCAGCAGCGGAAGTAAACATAATAAAAGGAAACCTACAATATAGGAGTGATAATCAAATCATACATCCCAAAGTTGTTGTTGAACATTCGTGATAAAGGTTAAACTAAATGGGTACCAGCATTGGCGAAACAGCCTGCCCTTTTTTGCTGTCAAGTCCACAATGTCCCTTCGTTCCAATAACATTTGCTGTAACATGAGTAATCGCCACTGTTGAAGAGAAGGAGGTTGAGGTAAAAGCCACTGTGTCAATATACATTTCCTGCCCATGAGTACAGTCTTTCGGATAAAAAGCGCACACCCCGGTTTAGGTGGATGAAAACGGATTTGTAAAGTAAAAAGAAAACTGGGGTGTAACCTCCACGAGCATCCCCAAAGCTTGGCCACCGCAGACACCAAAGTCAACCAAAAGGTAGACACCAGAGGGCATGTCCAAAACATATGTCCGAAAGATGCTATAGGATAGGCGCATTTTCCACAACCAGGGGACGCGCTAATCCCCATTATCATAGCCCTCTTAGGTGGATAAAACGCTCGCAGCAAAAATTTGTAATTACGCTCCCTCTCTGCCGAAGATAGGGTAGGATCGTTCCCCACACGAAGGCCCTTTTGTAACATATCATCGGATATAGGCACTTGAATGTCGGCTGACCATTTCTGAGCAAGAGTAAGAAAGTCCAACTCTCCAGATAGGTCTTGCAGGAACCTATGATAAAATTTCAACGGGACATGGTCTTGGGCCGTAAGATCTAGTGCTTCCCGTAAACTAGATTGAACCTCCTCTCTCAATGGTACAGAGGTCAAAGGCTGAAGGTAGTGATAAAGTTGTCGAAAGGCAAACCAGTCCCCAATTAAAAGGTGAAACTGAGTCTGTAGAGCAGCAAATGAAGTGGGAATACCCGTATCTTGCACCACCTGGAACAAGTAATGTAGACCCATAGAAGTCCAGCGTCGGAAAACTGCAGAGTCCAAGCCGGGTGAGAAGTCACCGTTGCCAGCCACAGGGAGATAGGGCGTTGCCTCAGAAGAGATTTTCAACAACCTACATAACCTCTTCCAAGCTGTACGCATGACCTGCAAAAAGGGGTGGACATGCAGCAATGGCAAATCAGGCAGATGTCTAACATGTAAAAGGTAACTAAAATGATAGGGTCTAAATTCAAAACATTCATTCTCAGGCAGGGAAAACCATGTAGAATTACAAAACCAATCATGTAGATGTCTCAATTGGCATGCAAGGGCAAATCGGGAAATATCCAGCAAACCCATCCCCCCCCCCCCCAATGTTTTGGTAGCATCAACTTGGACAATGCTATCCTAGCCCGCTTTCCTTGCCACAGATAAGCAGAAAGGTGAGAGTTGAGTCGTGCTAAGTGGTGCGGTGTGAGCATAATGGGCAGCATTTGCATTATATAGAGCCATTGTGGTAGAAGCATCATATTGTATAATGCTATTCGACCAGAGAGTGATAAGGGGAGTGTCCTCCAACCAGCAAGGGTGGTCAGTGTACGATGAAATAAGGGTGAAATATTAATGGAATACAGCCTGTCCAGGTCCTGAGGGATCACCACCCCCAAATAGGTCAGCTGAGATGGAGCCCACTGTAAAGGAAAGGCTCCTTGCCAACCTAGACGCACCGCAGGTGATGTTGGCAGCGCCAAGGACTTCTGCTTATTAAGCACTAGACCTGAATAAAGATTAAATTCATCCAGAAGTTCTAGAGCTCGGGGTAAAGAATGTTGGGGAGCACCCAACGTGAGCAGAAGATCATCCGCGAATGCCAGCACCCTCAGCTGGGAAGCGCCCTCTGGTAGCCCCAGAATTTCATCATCCCTCTGTAATGTGCGTAATAAAGAATCTAAGTACAAGAGAAAAAGGAGGGGTGATAATGGACATCCCTGTCGCGTCCCCTTGCCCACCGCGAAAGAGGGAGAGCGCACTCCATTAACCAAAACTGACGCCTTGGGTCCAGAGTAAAGCGAACGAATCAACGCCAGGTAATTATCTGGGAACCCCATATAATGTAAAACCTGGAAGAGATAGTGCCAGTGAACTTTATCGAAAGCTTTCGCCGCGTCTAACCCCACCAGCAACCCTGGAGACTGGGCCCGCTGAGCTCGAGAGAAGGCCAAAAGCACCCGGCGCACATTAATTACCGATTGACGAGAGCGTACAAAGCCCACCTGTTCTGGCACAATAATGGTAGGAAGCAGGGGGGCCAGCCTTTCCGCCAAAACACGAGCCAAGATTTTTAGGTCAACATTCAACAGTGATATCGGTCGATACGATTCAATGTCAGTCAGCGATTTAGATGGTTTCGGGCAGAAGCAGGCAAATTTAAACTTTACGCGCGCCTCCATTGGCAGCCAATGCAGCTGCCGGTAGTAGGGTGTCACGTGGTCAAACTTCCTCAGCCCAAAGATCAGTTTGACCGCTGCATTTTGCATCAGTTGTAAACGCTGCATGTTCTTTTGGGAAATTGCTAAATAGGCGATGTTGCAATAGTCAAGTAGACTCAGTACGAAGGATTGGACTAGGGTTCTGAATGCCGCTGTATCGAAATAAACTTTAATGGATCTGAGTTTCCAGAGAGTGAAAAATCCCTTTCTGATCAAGGAGTCCACCTGGTCTCTCATGGTTAGGCACTGATCCAAAGTTACACCTAGTATCTTTATGGTAGGTTGGATAGGATAATTAAGATTATTGATACATAGTGGTGATTTGGTGTCAAGTGGATTGTGCGAAGCAACAAAGAAAGTTGTCTTTTCTGAATTAAGTTTGAGCCTAAAGGTTGTCATCCAGTGCTCCATCACGTTTATGGCTTCTGAAGCTTTAGGAATAGTTTCAGAGATAGAATTAACGAATGGGATGATGATCGTAAAATCATCTGCATAACTAAATAGTTTTATCCCTAACTGGGTTAGCTGGGTGCCTAGTGAGGACATGTAGACGTTGAAGAGCAATGGAGATAGCGGAGACCCTTGTGGCACACCGGATGGATTGCTCCAGGTATCTGAAAGTTCATAATTAAAACGTACTTGATAAGTGCGGGACATAATGAAGCCATGGAACCAATTCAGCACCTCGTCCCTGATACCAATGGCGTCTAGGCATTGCAGCAATTTCCCGTGGTCTACTAGATCAAAGGCAGAACTCATATCGAATTGCATAACCAGGGCATTAAGACCCTTACTAAACAGTAGGCGCAGATTGTCTAAAATAGCCGCAATTACTGTCTCAGTACTGAATAACGGTCTAAAACCGGATTGAGTTTCATGTAGGAGAGAGAACTGATCCAGATAATCCATCAGATGGGTGTGTACCAATCCCTCCATAATTTTTACAATAAACGGAATGGATGCTACTGTTCTGTAGTTGGATATTATAGCTGAAGATTCTTTTCGATTTTTTAGAATTGGGGTTATTATTATGTGACCATTATTAGAGAGGAACTTCCCAGTTTTTAGGTTATGAGCCAAATATTGCATCAACAATAGTTTAAATACTAAAGGTGCCGCTTTCATGATTTCTGGGGGGCATGAGTCCAGAACGCAATAGGATTTAGAGTATTTGTTATATAGTCTGTTGTAATTGTTCCACTCTAAATCTTGAAAGGAGCTCCAGATCATGTCTGCTGGTGTATCATTTCCTTGGGTGATAGGTATCGGATGATCACTAGGGTCGTTTGTTGAACAATGAATTCTAAGGTTTTTAATTTTCGAATCGAAGTGTAGTGCTAAGTCATTTGCAGAGGGTAACTTAGAGTTGTGTGTGGGTGTGGTGTAGCGAGCGGTGTCAAATAAATTTGTGATCAGGTTGAATAGCTCTTTTGTATTGATTCCTTGTGAACCATTACAAGATGAGTTGATTTTAATTGAGTAGAATGCTTTAGGTTTGTCTGTTATCATTTGTTTGTAGATTTTTATGTTAGCTCTCCATTTGTTACGGTCTGTTAGTTCTCCTGTTTTTTTCCAAGTTCTTTCTAGTCGTCTAGCTAGTTGTTTCAGTTTTAGAAGTTCGGTGTCAAACCATGTGTTATATTTATTTGCATTGCTTTTGCTATTGCGTATAGGGGCAATTTTATCTAAAATGGATTTGCTGGTTGTCACCAATGATCCCAGAAATCGATTCCTTCTTCTATCTCCTATATCCTTCTTCTATCTATCAATATGATTGCAATTCATATTGTGACCAGAAATCTATTGGATTAATATAGCCTCTGGTGTGATGTTCTCTTTTTATTATTGAGCGTGTTTTAGATTTAGAATAAGACCAGATTAGCTTGAAATAATAAGTAAAATGATCAGACCAGATATCATGACACCAGGTGCCTTTACATATAGAGATGGCAGGGTTTGGGATGTCCTTTGTGGACATGGCTACCATATCTAACTGATGGCTTTTTTCATGTGTTTGTGTGGGTAGAGGGAGGTTGTAATTGAGTAGAAAGTTTTTAAACTCTTTCGCGTTTGTATTGTCCTCTTCATCTAGGTGTAAGTTTATGTCTCCTGCGATGATATTGTAAGAAGAACCGAGTGAATTAGAACATAAGAACATAAGAAGTTGCCTCCACTGGGTCAGACCGAGGTCCATCTCGCCCAGCGGTCCGCTCCCGCGGCGGCCCATCAGGTCCGTGACCTGTGAAGTGGTTTCTGCCTATTTCTATAAACTACCTCTAGTTATATCTGTACCCCTCTATCTCCTTATCCTCCAGGAACCTATCCAAACCCTCCTTGAACCCCTGTACAGAGTTCTGGCCTATCACATTCTCTGGAAGCGCGTTCCATGTGTCCACCACCCTCTGGGTAAAAAAGAACTTCCTAGCATTTGTTTTAAACCTGTCCCCTTTCAGTTTCTCTGAGTGACCCCTAGTGCTTGTGGCTCCCCACAGTTTGAAAAATCTGTCCTTATTCACTTTCTCTATGCCCTTAAGGATTTTGAAGGTTTCTATCATGTCCCCTCTAAGTCTCCTCTTCTCCAGGGAGAACAGCCCCAGCATTTTTAACCTGTCAGCATATGAAAAATTTTCCATACCATTTATTAGTTTAGTCGCCCTCCTCTGCACTCCCTCGAGTATCGCCATGTCCTTCTTGAGGTACGGTGACCAGTATTGAACACAGTACTCCAGGTGCGGGCGCACCATTGCGCGATACAGCGGCATGATGACTTCCTTCGTCCTGGTTGTAATACCTTTTTTGATGATGCCCAGCATTCTGTTTGCTTTCTTTGAGGCTGTCGCACATTGCGCCGATGGTTTCAGTGATGTGTCGACCATCACCCCCAGGTCCCTTTCAAGGTTACTCACCCCTAGCAGTGTTCCCCCCATTTTGTAGCTGAACATCGGGTTCTTTTTCCCTACATGCATGACCTTGCATTTTTCTACGTTAAAACTCATTTGCCACTTTTTTGCCCAGACTTCCAGTTTCGTTAGGTCCCTTTGCAGGTCTTCACAGTCTTCCGTGTTTCTAACCCTGCTGCAGAGTTTGGTGTCATCAGCAAATTTGATAACCTCACATTTTGTCCCTGCCTCCAGATCATTAATAAATATGTTGAACAGTAGAGGTCCCAGCACTGACCCCTGTGGAACTCCGCTCGTGACCCATTGCCAGTCAGAGTATTGGCCTTTTACTCCAACCCTCTGCTTCCTGCCAGCCAACCAGTGTTTGATCCATCGGTAGATATCCCCTTGCACCCCGTGGTACCACAGCTTTTTAAGTAGCCGTTCATGAGGTACCTTGTCGAAGGCTTTTTGGAAGTCAAGGTAAATGATGTCTATGGATTCCCCCTTATCCATCTGGCTGTTTATTCCCTCAAAGAAGTACAGCAAGTTCGTGAGGCATGACCTTCCCTTGCAGAAGCCATGTTGGCTCGCCTTCAGTTGTCCATGGTTTTCTATGTATTCGCATATTGTGTCCTTTACCATTGCTTCCATCATCTTCCCTGGAACCGAGGTCAAGCTCACAGGCCTGTAGTTTCCCGGGTTACCCCTTGATCCCTTCTTAAAGATGGGCGTGACATTTGCTATTTTCCAGTCCTCTGGGATCTCCCCTGTTTTTAGGGAGAGGTTACATATTTGGCGAAGTGTCTCTGCTATTTCGTTTCTCAGTTCTTTTAGTACCCTTGGGTGGATGCCGTCCGGGCCTGGTGATTTGTCGCTCTTTAGTCTGTCTATCTGTCTGAGGACATCCTCTTTGCTCACCTCTAGTTTTACCAACCTTTCATCTTGTTCTCCGTTTATAATCTCCTCGGGTTCCGGAATATTGGTTGTGTCCTCTCTGGTGAAGACTGACGAGAAGAATTTGTTTAACCTGTCAGCTATCTCTTTTTCCTCCTGTATCGCTCCTTTCCTGTCTCCGTCATCCAGTGGTCCCACTTCCTCTCTGGCTGGTTGTCTCCCTTTCACATACCTGAAGAAGGGTTTGAAGTTTCTTGCTTCTCCTGCCAGTCTTTCCTCATATTCTCTCTTTGCTTTCCTGACCTCTCGATGACATTCTTTCTGGTGTCTTTTGTGCTCTTCCTGGTTTTCCCTTGTTGGTTCCTTTTTCCATTTCTTGAAGGATGATTTCTTGTCGCTTATAGCCTTTTTAACTGCAGTTGTTATCCATGCTGGGTTTTTAGTTCGATTTTTTTTGCACCCTTTCCTAAACTTTGGGACGTACAGGTCTTGTGCCTCGAGTACTGTGCATTTAAGCAGTGTCCAGGCTTCCTTTACGGTGTTCACCTTCCCTGAGCTGTTGCTGAGCTTTTTTCCTACCATTTTCCTCATGTCCTTGTAGTTTCCTTTTCTGAAGTTGAGTGCTGTCGTTGTGGTTCTTTTCACCTTGGTTGTTCCCATGTTTAATTTGTACTGGATCATGTTGTGATCGCTATTCCCTAACGGTGCTAGTACCACCACTTCCTTTGCGGGTCCCTCTAGCCCGTTGAGGATTAGGTCTAGAGTGGCATCCCCTCTCGTTGGTTCCGTGACCAGCTGCTCCATGAAACAGTCCCTTATTGCCTCTAGGAATTTAGTTTCTCTCGTGCAGTTTGAGTGCCCAATGTCCCAGTCTATTCCCGGATAGTTGAAGTCCCCCATAACCACCACTTTTTCACTTTTGCACACCTGTCTCAGTTCGGCCTCCAGGTCCAGGTCGTTTGTTTCTGGTTGTCCTGGTGGGCGATAGTACAGTCCCAATTTGATGTCAGCTCCTTCCCCTCCTGTCAGCTTAACCCATAGTGACTCCAGACTGTCTGCCCTTATTGTTGTTTCAATTCTGGATGAAGCAATGGAGTCCTTTATATACAGTGCTATTCCTCCCCCCTTCTTGTGTGCCCTGTCCTTCCTGTAGAGTTTGTACCCTGGCAGGGCCACATCCCATTTGTTGTCCTCTGTCCACCATGTTTCTGTGATTCCTATTATGTCTATGTCCTTATTTCTGGCTATAACTTCTAGCTCCCCCATTTTAGTTCTTAGGCTTCTAGCATTTGTATATAGGCAATTTAAGTCCCAGTTTGTTACCTTTTCTTTTGGATCTACTCTTGATTTGTTGCTCCTGCTGGTCTCCTCGCGTGTTGCCTCCTGCGGTGTGTCTATTTCGTCCTCTGCCCGCTTCTTTGTTCTTTGATAGCCCTCTGGTTCCGGCTGTTTCCTCCTTGTTTTGCTCTTTAGCTCTAAATACCCCTCGGTTCCCTGTGCTGCATCTTTGGGTTTGTGTCCATGTGGTGTCCATTTTGTCTCTAGTCCACTGTTGCCAGTTCCTGTCTCAGTATCTTTGCTCGATACTGTGGTCCGATGTGTCGAGGTCAGATCGACTATCGGCTTTCCCCTTGTTATCAGTTTAAAGTCATGTCTATGCAGGTCTGGATGTTACGTGCCAACATCCTCGTCCCAGCCGTGCTCAAATGCAGACCATCTCTCCTGTAGAGCTTGTTTTTCCCCAGGAAGGTTGACCAGTTCCGTACAAAGAGGAAGCCCTCCTCGTCACACCATCGCCTCAGCCATCCATTTGTTGCTTGCAGCTCGGTCTGCCTCCTCGCATCTGCCCTAGGTACTGGCAGGATCTCTGAAAAGGCTATCTTCCCTGTCCTCAGCTTCAGCTTCCTCCCCAGGATCTTAAACTGTTCGGTCAGTGTAGTCATGTTGAAATTCCTTCTGCTGACGTCATTTGTTCCGACATGGATTATCACTGCTGTGTCCTCTGTCTCAGCTCCCTCCATGATTCTCTCGATTTTGTCGGAGATGTCCTTTGTCCTCGCCCCTAGGACAAATGTACAGAAGTCTTCTTTGGCTTTTGGCCAGCTTTTTGGTGGGACATAGAATAATATGCATGATAGGGATTCTTCTAGATGACGGTTGTTAATTTTACAGGCTAGAATTTCTAGTTGGTCGGTCATTTTGGAATCTAATAATTCGAACTCAAATCCATCTTTAAGAATAATTGCTAGACCTCCTCCTTTTTTTCCCACGCGGTTTAGCGTAAGGATTTTAAAATTGTCTGGTAGGAGGTCAATTATTATTGGATCATCTTCTGATAGTAACCATGTTTCAGTTAGTAAAAGGCAGGCTATTTGCTTGTTAATGATCCATCCATTAATTAGGAAGGCTTTATTCCTGACAGATCTAGTATTAAGGTATGCACAGGGGACAGATGTGGGTGTGATAGGTTTGGTAGCGGTATTGGTTTTGATGGGTTTTACTTGCCTTATTCTTTTTTTAAGGGTTTGTTGGTGTCTTCTTTTATTTGAGATAGCAGTAATGTGATTTGTTATGTTTCCTTGTGGAATAGAGATGTGTAAAATTGAGAGATCCAGGTAGTTGATTGATTGTGATTGTGGGTGGAGGGAGTTAACATCTTTGATGTTGCCAATTAGCAGACAAATCAGGAAAATCAGGAGGAGATTCATGTTTGCAGGATATGGTATTTCTTCCTAGCACAGAAGTGTAATGGTTTCCCTGTAAATTCTTGAGTTATTGTTTGTATGGTTGTTGACTGGATTGGTATAGGTTTTGAAGGTGGTCCAAAGGGATATAGATCTTAAGCAGTTCTACCACAAGTCTCTAGTAATTACACATGCATTTAACAGCTATTTGTGTCTCTGATGATAACATATGCCTCAAAAATTCCTAAGTAGTCCTAATTCAAGACTTCACCAATTACACATACATCTAGTGGTTAAATTTTCATCTAGCAATTGTATGACTCTGATGGTAACATATGCCTAGCAGTTACATATGCAGGCAGGCAGTTCTTAATCGCAGGATCGGGTCGATGGGCTCTCTGTAGTAGCGATGGCTGATCCCGCTTGGAAATAAAAAGCAGGTAGTTATTGGGCAGAGCACAGATACTTGGCAGGATAAGGTCGATGGTCTCCCAATAGTGGTGGCTGATCCCTCTGCTTGTTTTTAAAAGAAAGCAGGCAGTTGATTCTCCCCAGCGGACTGCCGGGGGGGGGGGGGGGACGGAGCTCAGACACCTGGCAGGAACGGGTTGATGGGCTCCCGATAGTGGTGGCTGGTCGCTCTGCTTGTTTTTAAAAGAAAGCAGGCAGTTGATTCTCCCCAGCGGACTACGGGGGGGGGGGGGGGGGGGGGGGCGGAGCTCAGACACCCGGCAGGAATGGGTTGATGGGCTCCCGATAGTGGTGGCTGGTCCCTCTGCTTGTTTTTAAAAGAAAGCAGGCAGTTGATTCTCCCCAGCGGACTGTGGGGGGGGGGGGGGGGGCGGAGCTCAGACACCCGGCAGGACAGGTTAACAAAGGTTGAAGATTTAAATCTTCAAGAAGAGTTAAAAATATCTGAAGTAAGGAGTTATTTTTGTCATCAAAATTAATATTAAAATCTCCTAAAATAATGGGGTTAGAAACTGAAGTACAAAACTCAAAAATAGCAGACTGAAGTAAAGTTAGTGTTTGGCTATTAACGGGAGGGGGAAGATAAAGCAGTAAGTAATCCAAAGAGTGGTGAGATTTCAACCTAAATTGAATAAATTCCAAGATATTACTAGGAGAAGAAAATTCTAATCTAGAGAGTAAGGAATCCCGATGAATTATTCCCAAACCACCTCCTTTTTTGCCTTTTCGTTGGTTAAACTTATACCCATAGCCTGGAGGACATGCTTAGGCAAGGTAACTTTCATCCCCTTCTGTTAACCATGTTTCAGTGATACATAAAATATCAAAGTTGTTCTGAATCACTATATCACTCCCATCTCCTTCCCTTCTACTTTGCTGTGTCGTATGCTTAGAACAACCTACCTGGCTCGCTATGTCAGGCTCCATCTCTGGTGATATTCAAAGCTAGACTAAAAATCCACTTATTTGAAGCTGCGTTTAAACACTGACCCAACCATCGTATCTGTCTGTCATTCCTTTAATAGTCTCCTACAACCTTTA
Organism: Geotrypetes seraphini; assembly: GCF_902459505.1. Lineage (NCBI taxonomy): Eukaryota > Metazoa > Chordata > Amphibia > Gymnophiona > Dermophiidae > Geotrypetes > Geotrypetes seraphini. The sequence continues at coordinate 36,372,385 of NC_047091.1, read as the reverse complement.
GTTCCCTCTGTGTGTCTGTCATAATTAGATTGTAAGCTCTTTTGAGCATGGACCGTTGTTGTTGCCAAGACTTTGCCTGTAGATTTTTCTGTCTTGACTTTTTTGGAATGGGGGTGATCTGTGCTTCTGCTGCATTGAATCCATTTTGGGGGGTCACATGATGCATCGGATCTGAACGGACGTGTGCCCTTGAGCTCTCCGGTCCCCGGTCTCCAAACCTCAGCTAAACTCCCGACAAATTACTGCCCGATCGGCAAAACTCTCCCCGGAGACCTTCCTTAAGTGCTGTGCGCGAGTACAGCCTCGGGAACGGTGCTTTGTGTCTGGTAATCCGGTGCATTCTGCGAGGCCGCCAAAAACTAAGTCTGCTATCCCTGATACCAAAATGGCGGCGTCGCCGACTCCGACTTCGGCCCCAGCGCAGTGGGGAGAGTGGGCGCAGGAAATTTCCCGCCTGGTGTCCGCGGCCTTAGAGGATCGGCTCCATAAGCTCCAGTCTGCAGTGGAGTACATAAATGAACGTTTTGAGACGCAGGCAGGCCGCATTGTGGCGGTGGAGCAGTGTGTCTGACAGGGAAGATGCGGCGCAGTGGGATCGCTCGAGTTTGGTCGCACTGCAGGCCCAGGTGACAGCGCTGACTGACTGCCTCGATGAGTAGGAGAATCGCCAACGCCATAATAACCTTCGTGTAGTGGGTCTCCCAGAGCTCCGGGCTGATCAGGATCTGTACCACTTTTTTCAACTCTGGTTACCGACTAAGCTGGGCCTGGAGGTACCGCCGAACGGCTTTATCTGTGAGCGAGCACATCGCCTGGGCTCTCACTCAGAGGATAATAACTGTCCTAGGGCTGCGATTGCTCGCTATCTTAACTGGAAAGAAAAATAACTTATTCTTCAAGCTTACCGGAAAATGGGTCAGTTGGACTATGATGGCAAGAAACTGTTGCTGTTTAACGATATTCCCTTCATGTGGCCTCCATGCGTAAAGAAATGGCTCCCCTGTGCACCGCGCTTCACAGAAGAGGGGTGAGGTTTGCGCTGGTGTACCCGGCATCACTGCGCATTTGGAGAGAGGGGAAGCCTCACACCTTTGTTGATCGAGCAGCGGCGCGGAAATATCTTGATTCCATGCTGGCGGTGGCTGATGGGGGAGCCCCGGAGGTTGATCCGGCCCTTTGACGTGGCAATTTGCCATCAGCTTTCTTCTATCTGTGGCATTCCTCTCTCTGAGTGGCATTGAACACCTAAGCTATGGAGGGGAGTGCTGCTTAGACTCTACTGGCTGGTGTGGGAGTGAGCTGCAGAGTCTCGGCAGTTTGCTACCTGGCGACCTTTTGCTCTGGTTTGGTCTCCTGCTTAGGACTGTTTTGGGGTCGCCGGCACTACATTTTGATTGGTTTATCTGCTGTTCCACCCTTGCTGGGGTTTGTTTGGATTGGGCTGCTCGAGGATGGCCGATTTGTTCCAACGCTGGCTGGGTTTTCCTTTCCTATGGGCAGTTACTGTCTTTTTGGGAGACTGTGGGTCCCTGAGAGCTCAGCTAAGGACTTTAGGTTGCTCCGCTTTTTGGGAGTGGAACTTTTTGTTTTCAGTTTTTTCTTTTGTATTGGGGTTTTTTGGGGACGGCTCTGGGGAAGTCTTTCTCAGGGGGGAGGGTTGAGGTTGGGGGGGAGGGGAGGGGGGATGTTTGGGTGTGGGTGTGGGGGAGTGGCTGTTGTGATTGACTGTGGACCTGTGTGGTGATTGTATCTATGGATAGGGATGAGAGAGGTGTGCGTGGTGGTGCACCGCTCTTGGGGGCGGTTGGCCCTGCCTCTGTGTCCCGTGCTCTTCTTTAGAGTGTTCCAGCTCCAGTATTTCTGATGGGGGGGCCTGTCCGTCTATTGTAATATATTGTCTCCTGTTATTAACCTTGGGGAACTTGTTCCTAATGACTAAGTTGACTATAGCTACCTTAAATATGGACGGGATTCACTCTCCTATCAAGAGGAAGAAAGTCTTGACCTGGTTCCGAAGGAGGGGGACCGATATCGCCTTTGTGCAGGAACCCATCTTTCCATTACGGAACACCTCAAGCTTCGGAGAGACTGGGTGGGCGAGGTCTGCTCGTCTTCCTTTGGTACCCGGAAGCGAGGGGTTGCCATCCTCATTCACAAACAATTGCCCTTCCACACTCATAAAGTTCTCCAAGACCAGGACGGCCGATATATTATAGTGTTGGGAGAATTGTGGGGACACAAATGGTTATTGTGTAATCTGTATGCTCCTAATGTGTATAATCATAAATTTTTTCAGCTCTGCTTGCCAAGCTAGCCATGTATCCAGATTACCAGCCATTGGTGGGAGGGGACTTCAACATTACCGTACATCCTGCCCTGGAGGAGACCAAAATAGTGAAATGTCTTCCAGGATCCTCAGCTACCAGGAGCTCAAGGCAAATACTGACTATAATTAAGGAAGAAACTAAGGATTTTAACACTGATGTTGTTATCCATCTGGGAACAAATGACCTGGCCAACAACTCCACACTTGCAGCACAGAAAGCTTTTCGGGAGCTTGGTGAGGGCGTGAAACCTTTTGTAAAGACTTTAGCTTTTTCTGAAATACTGCCTGCATATGGAAAGGGAGAGCAAAGAGTGAAAAACACAGAGGACTTCAATAGATGGCTCAGAGCCTGGTGTCATCAAGAAGGCTTCAGGTACATAGGAGGATGGGGAAATACATGGAAGGACAAGAAGCTATATTGCACTGATGGGCTACAAATTACTACAGCAGGAAAAAGAAACCTTGCAGAGAAATTTAGACAATATTTTTCTAGGCATTTAAACTAGAAGGTGGGGGTGGTGTTTGTACGAAGGACAATTATAGAGACCACCCCCGGCAAAAGAAAAGATGTGATAGTAGTAAAGGCTGCAACATAAGCAATATCAGCAACTCATTTCTTAGTATTGCAACGGAAAGTGAAACGACACAAAAATCCAAACGATAAAGGAGATTATCGCTGAAAAATAGCTGGAAAGCGATGACCACAAATGCTCGCAGTCTTAGCAACAAAGTTCATGATCTGCAAGCCCTGATATTAGAGGCAGATCTAGATATTGTTGCTATCACAGAGACATGGTTCAGTGAATCACATGGATGGGATGCAAACATACCGGGATATAATCTTTTTAGGAAGGACAGAGATGGTCATAAAGGTGGAGGAGTAGCTCTCTATGTAAAGATCAATATCCAAACGATCGAAATGCAAGGGACCTGGGGAGAGGAAGAAGCGATATGGATTGCTCTGAAAAGAGAAGATGGAACTTCTATTTACGTGGGTGTAGTCTACAGACCTCCGACTCAATCGCAGCAAATTGATAAGGATCTGATTGTGGATATCTAAAAGTTTGGAAGGAAAGAGGAGGTTCTGCTGTTGGGAGATTTCAACCTGCCGGATGCGGACTGGAATGTTCCGTCTGCGGAATCGGAAAGAAGTAGGGAGATTGTGGATGCCTTTCAAGAGGTTCTGCTCAGACAAATGGTGATGGAACCCACAAGGGAAAAAGCGATATTGGATCTGGTCCTCACAAATGGAGAGAGTATCTCTAATGTTCGAGTGGGTGCTCACCTGGGTAGTAGCGATCATCAAATGGTTTGGTTTGATATAACGGCTAAAGTGGAGAGCGGCCGCACGATACTTAAAGTCCTAGATTTCAAACGTACGGACTTTAATGCAATGGGAAAGTACCTGAAGAAAGAGCTGTTAGGCTGGGAGGACATAAGAGAAGTGGAAAGACAGTGGTCTAAGCTGAAAGGAGCGATAAAAATGGCTACGGACCTTTATGTGAAGAAAATCAATAAAAACAAGAGAAAAAAGAAGCCGATATGGTTCTCCAACCTAGTGGCTGAGAAAATAAAGGCGAAAGAGTTGGCGTTCATGAAATATAAAAAAACCCAAGAAGAGGAGAGCAGAAAGGACTACAGGGTGAAACTGAAAGAAGCCAAGAGAGAGATACGTTTGGCGAAGGCACAGGCGGAACAAATGGCTAAAAATGTAAAAAAGGGAGATAAAAATTTTTTCAGATATATTAGTGAAAGGAGGAAGATAAAAAATGGAATTGCTAGGCTAAAAGATGCTGGGAACAAATATGTGGAGAGTGATGAGGAGAAAGCAAATGTGCTAAACAAATACTTCTGTTCTGTGTTCACAGAAGAAAATCCTGGAGAAGGACCGAGATTGTCTGGCAAAGTTACACGAGAAAATGGAGTAGATTCTGCGCCGTTCACGGAGGAGGGTGTTTATGAGCAACTTGAAAAACTGAAGGTGGACAAAGCGATGGGACCAGACGGGATCCATCCCAGGATACTAAGGGAGCTCAGAGAGGTTCTGGCGAGTCCTATTAAAGACTTGTTCAACAAATCTCTGGAGATGGGAGTGATTCCTGGGGATTGGAGGAGAGCGGATGTGGTCCCTATTCATAAAAGTGGTCACAGTGATGAAGCAGGAAACTACAGGCCGGTGAGCCTCACTTCAGTTGTTGGAAAAATAATGGAAGTGTTGCTAAAAGAAAGGATAGTGTACTTCCTTGAATCTAATGGGTTACAGGATCCGAGGCAACATGGCTTTACAAAAGGTAAATCGTGCCAAACGAACCTGATTAAATTTTTTGATTGGGTGTCCAGAGAGCTGGATCGAGGACATATGCTAGATGTAATTTACTTGGATTTCAGCAAAGCCTTTGATACAGTTCCTCATAGGAGGCTGTTGAACAAACTTGAAGGGCTGAAGTTAGGACCCAAAGTGGTGAACTGGGTCAGAAACTGGCTGTCGGACAGACGCCAGAGGGTAGTGGTTAATGGAAGTCGCTCGAAGGAAGGAAAGGTGACTAGTGGAGTTCCTCAGGTTTGGTGCCGGGGCCAATCCTGTTCAATATGTATGTGAGTGACATTGCTGAAGGGTTAGAAGGAAAAGTGTGCCATTTTGCAGATGATACCAAGATTTGTAACAGAGTAGACACCGAAGAGGGAGTGGAAAACATGAAAAAGGATCTGCAAAAGTTAGAGGAATGGTCTAATGCCTGGCAACTAAAATTCAATGCAAAGAAATGCAGAGTAATGTATTTGGGGATTAATAATAGGAAGGAACCGTATATGCTGGGAGGAGAGAAGCTGATATGCACGGACGGGGAGAGGGACCTTGGGGTGATAGTGTCCGAAGATCTAAAGGCGAAAAAACAGTGTGACAAGGCAGTGGCTGCTGCCAGAAGGATGCTGGGCTGTATAAAGAGAGGCGTAGTCAGTAGAAGGAAGAAGGTGTTGATGCCCCTGTACAGGTCATTGGTGAGGCCCCACTTGGAGTATTGTGTTCAGTTTTGGAGACCGTATCTGGCGAAAGACGTAAGAAGACTTGAGGCGGTCCAGAGGAGGGCGAAGAAAATTATAGGAGGCTTGCGCCAGAAGACGTATGAGGAGAGACTGGAAGCCCTGAATATGTATACCCTAGAGGAAAGGAGAGACAGGGGAGATATGATTCAGACGTTCAAATACTTGAAGGGTATTAACGTAGAACAAAATATTTTCCAGAGAAAGGAAAATGGTAAAACCAGAGGACAAAATTTGAGGTTGAGGGGTGGTAGATTCAGGGGCAATGTTAGGAAATTCTACTTTACGGAGAGGGTAGTGGATGCCTGGAATGCGCTCCCGAGAGAGGTGGTGGAGAGTAAAACTGTGACTGAGTTCAAAGAAGCGTGGGATGAACACAGAAGATTTAGAATCAGAAAATAATATTAAATATTGAACTAGGCCAGTTACTGGGCAGACTTGCACGGTCTGTGTCTGTGTATGGCCGTTTGGTGGAGGATGGGCAGGGGAGGGCTTCAATGGCTGGGAGGGTGTAGATGGGCTGGAGTAAGTCTTAACAGAGATTTTGGCAGTTGGAACCCAAGCACAGTACTGGGTAAAGCTTTGGATTCTTGCCCAGAAATAGCTAAGAAGAAAAAATAAAATAAAAAATAATTTAAATTGAATCAGGTTGGGCAGACTGGATGGACCATTCGGGTCTTTATCTGCCATCATCTACTATGTTACTATGTTACTATGGATTGTAGTCCGGCAAAGACAGGGGCAGGGACCATGGAGCTAAGGGGGTAAATTTTTTGCTTAGCCAGTTGCAGTTATTGGACACCTGGAGGATTTTGCACCCAACGGAACGCACCTACACCTTTTACTCATATCCCCACAATGTATATGCTAGGTTGGATTACCTGTTGGTATCGCCCTCTCTGCTCCCCAGGGTGTCTGGGATAGATATTGAGGAGGTTCCCTTGTCGGACCACTTGCCTGTTGTCATGGAACTTCAGTTTACGCCAGAACCTGGGGAGCGACATTGGAAATTTCCGTGTTACCTCTATAGAGATCTCGAATTTCATAAATATCTTCGGGAACAGTGGTTGGAGTATAGTTTTCATAATAACACTGAAGATGTTCATCCGGTGACCTATTGGGAGGCTTCCAAGGTGGTTCTGCGGTGGTTTATTATTGCTTATCTTTCTCGCAAGCGGAAGTCCCTGGATGCTGAGTTATTGGCCCTATCAGGGGAGCTTCGACAGTTGCGGGCGCGCCACTGTACTTCTCTTTCAGCGGCTGATAAACTTTGCTTGCTGACCGTACGGCGCCGGATAGATACAATCCTGACGCAACGGGCCTCTCGAGATATCTATTTTCAATGGTATAAATTGTACGCATGGGGGGGTAAGACCGGGAGACTGTTGGCTAATTTGGTCCGGCCTCCACGCACCCGCCAGGTTATTCTGTCCATCCGGGACCAGAAAGGTACTTGTTTTACCCAGGAACGGCAGATTCAACAGCAATTCGTTCACTTTTATGAATCTCTCTATGCTAATCAACTGTTTTCGGACACTGATAGAGATGCTTTCTTTCGGGGGCTCACGCTCCCTAAGTTGACAGCAGCCCAGTTGGAATGTCCCTCTTAGTCCCGAAGAGGTACAGCTTGGTATTAAGAAGCTTAAGTTAACTAATGCACCTGGCCCAGATGGGTTTGGATCTGAGTACTACAAGATCCTGTCGGATCAGATCTCTCCTGCTTTGGCGGGGGCGTTTAATGCGCTCTCTGCGAACTGGGGTTTGGGGATTCCTAATATGGTCCACGTTGTGCTGTTGCCTAAGCCTGGCAAGGATCCGGCCTATTTCCCTCCTTAATCAATATGCTAAACTTTTTTCTGCAATCTTGGCGCATAGATTGAATGCCTTTCTGCCAATGTTGATCCATGAGGACCAGGCAGGATTTGTGCCGGGCAGATATGCGTCGATGAACCTGGTCCGAGCTTTGATGGCCCTTCATTCCAGGCGTGGTTTGGCAGGAGAATCGGCTATTGTAGGGCTGGACATGGAGAAGGCCTTTGATAGTATCTCTTGGCAATACCTCTTCTGGGTTCTGCGTCAGTTTGGTATAGAGGGTTCTATTCACCATTGGATCAGTAGCTTATATATACACCCGCAGGCCAGACTTTTAGTCAATGGTCAGTTTACTGAACCGTTTGCTTTGGGAAGGGGGACGCGGCAGGGTTGCCCGTTGTCCCCGTTACTTTTCGTGTTAGCTATCGAGCCACTGGCTGCTAGGATTCGAGGTGATCCGACTTTTCGGGGCATTCGCATTGGGGGCAAGGAAAGCCGCATTAATCTTTTTGCCGATGATATTCTCCTTTATCTGGACCAACCCCGGCGGGATCTGGGGCGGGTCCTCGCTTTGGTTTGCTCCTTTGGAGATCTTTCTGGTCTGCGCGTTAACTGTGATAAATCTGAACTTCTTCCCCTACGGTCCACTAAGGTGGAGACCTGGCATGCGAACTTAGAGATACCACCGGTGAAGGGGCCGATGCGTTATCTTGGTGTGTATTTAAGCCCGGATCTCAAGCTTTTGTACCAGTATAATGTGACATGTCATTTAGAGGTGATTCAACATCAGTGCGATAAATGGAGAGATCTTCCGCTGGGTGTTTGGGGTCATGTGGCTTTGACTAAGATAGTACTTCTCCCAAAGATTTTGTATCCTTTGCAGGCTGTGCCTCTTTGGGTTATTGATAGGGAGGTGCGTCTGTTTCGTTCGATTATTTCCTCCTTCATTTGGCGTAATAAACATGCCAGGATTAGTTCTGCCACCTTGGCTTTGGATAAATAGAGGGGTGGGTTGAACCTTCCTGATCTTCGATATTATAACGTTGCCGCTCTGTTTCGTTTTATCTATGAAGGATGGTCGGGTTGTTATAAATTCTCTCCCCAGGGTTGGGTTGAATCCTGGTGTGCCCCTCATTCAGTCCTGTCTCTTCTTCATGCTCCGTTGTTTGCCCTACCGGGAGGAGGGGCTAAGTTTGCATATCTTCTACCCCTGCGGCGTGCGTGGCAGTGGTGGTGGCGTCGGCAGGGGAAAACTCCATCAGCTTCCCTTTTGTTACAGTTGTATGGAAATCCTGACTTTCCACTAGGAGTGGGCCACTCCTGGTTTCGGCAGTGGGAGCAGAGAGGGGGTAGAACTCTTCAAGATTTCCTCACAGTGGGGTGGGGGGGTCAATTTCCTACTTTTGCCCAACTGCAAGTTCACGGGCAACTACCCCAAACTCATTTCTGGGCTTATCTTCAGGTCTGGCATTAATATTTGTCCCTTGGTCATAAATGGGGGGATGCTTGGCTCTGTGGTCCCTTGGATGTTCAGTTTTTTCAGGTATCTGCTGCTTTTAATAAATTAACTACCTGGTATCGGATTCTGAAGAATGCATCGGATATGGGATCTATTGATCGATTGGCTTCCCAGTGGCAAACGGAGCTTGGCACTCTCCTGGATCGTAAGGCATTCCTTGATCTTTTTGCCACTGTGCACGCCTTGGGGGGTTCCACGGATTTTAGGGAAATGCAATTTAAAATTCTGCGTCGGGCTTATATTTCTCGGGCTCAGGGGGCTCGTATGGGCCTCTGGGAGGGAGCAGTTTGTACTAAATGTAATTGTTTTTTAGGTACCCTTACGCACCATTTTTTGGAATGTCCCTCTTCTGACTTGTGGCTGCAAGTTCTCCCTTTTTTGGAGCGCATTCTTCAACGAGATGTGCCCTGGTCTTATGGTTTCCTGCTCTTGGGAGATCAACGTGATTTGATTGAGGGAGGACCCCAGCGCAGGGTTCTTTACATAGCTGTCTTGGTGGTAAAAAAGCTCTTGTTGCAGCATTGGGTGGCTGACTCAGTGGCCTCTTTTCCGCAATGGCTTGCTCGTTTTGCTGAGGTAGGGCGGTATGAGCTTCAACGTGTCCCTAGGTCTGGGACTCTGGTCCTCCGCTGCTATCAAGCCTTGTGGAAACGGGTGTTAACTGTCTATTCCAGCTCGGAGCCGGTGGATACGGAATCCATACCTTGATATTTCTTCTTGGTGAGGCTGTTGCTCTCTTTTGTTTTTGCTTTTTCATAGGGTGGCTGCACTTGTGTGTGTGCGGGTGTCTGGAGGTATGCTTGTGGAGTGTTTGTTGTCTGATTGTTGTGGTCTGAGGCCGAATGCTTGAGGTTTAGATGGGTTTGATTGGGGGATTTGGTATTTCAAAATGTCAATTGTGATGGACATACTCCATTGGGTTCTTGTACTGTGCACCATTTGCTGTTATAGTTTTCAAGTGCTGTTTTTCTGCCTGATATGTTTTTTTATGCTTACTCTGATCCTGGTTGTATGTTCCCTTTGCAATTGTTAATAAAGACAATTAAAAAAAAAAAAAAAGGAATCCATTTTGGACTCAGGATCTCTGTGATAGACCCACATCTCATCTCCAGTCCCAAACAATCAAAACAATTCACTTGATCTTCAAGGCACATCTCCAAGTTCTCCTGACAGCACTGGAGCCTTGTGACCTTATACTACTACAATTTATTATTTCTATAGCGAAGAGCTTTCAATCTAATTTAGACAGGACATGGTGTCAGCATTCTTGGAACCCATCTTGCACTAACCTTGGACATGCCCAACTTTTCATGAATTATTTTCCAAAAACTGTACCTGCCAAGATGCCCATTTCTTCAGCTATTCAGGAAACCTTAATTCGTTTGTCTGACAAAATTAAATCCTCAACTTTCTTGCACATTTCTGTTCCACAGGCCATCCAGTGTGAGGGTCTGCTTCCATAGGCCGTCCAGTGTGAAGGTCATCTTCAGTGTACTCTCTACCTCATTTAAACTGCTTGCTCCAAAATTTTACTTTGTAGGATGATGGAGCAGGCCCACCATAAACTGCAGTCAAGCGTTCATGCATCCCCTTTGGCTTTTTCTCTTCTTTTATGATAAATTTTATCACTGAACAGTGCTCCAAATCTAGCAGTTTCTTACTTAATACATACAAGGACTCTCCTGACCTCCTGTATCTCAGAATGTTAGACTCGCACTGAGCCACAACTATGCAAGAGTAACCCACAACATGCACAGATTTGTTTCAACAAGCTTGCTACTTTTTTTCATACTCTGGTCGATAAATAATTGAATGCTCCTCATATATCTCTGCAGACTATTACAGATTCAAATAGAGCGTTGTTAGATTGACCAATTATTGCTTGGGAGGTTAAGGAGACTATTCAAGCTATGCCTTTGGATAAATCTCTGAGTCTTGGTGGCTTTAAAGTCAAATATTCCATTATTTTTCAGGGTTACCTGGTACAGCTCTGTTGTGGATGAACTTACCAGAGTTTTGGCAGATTGGTTAATGAGCAGGATTCCTCAATACATATGGACTAGATTGGTGAGAGTGTTGCCTTTGATGGATAAGGTGCAAAGGGAGAAGCCACCGATGATTCTCCTTTCTATCAATATAGAGAAAGCTTTTGATAGTGTTTGGGCCCTTTGTTTAAAGTTCCTGAAAGAAGGGGGGTTTGGGGAGTATTTGTTACACTGGAGCCATATTATCTATAATGCACCCCTAGCTTATCTCCAGGTTAATGATGGCTATACTGATACTTTTGAGCACAGGATGGGTAGCAAATGGGTGTCCCCTATCTCCCATCTTGTTTGCTATGATTATTGAGCACTAACATTACCGACATCCAAGAAATCAACACAAAACTTGACAAAATTAGTGACTGGCTCCAAACAAACAGATTATCTCTTAACATAACCAAATCCTAGGGCTTACTTTTCCCAGTCAAAAGCGACGAAACTCTAAAAAGGAAAAATATGCACTGACTCTTAGCCAGTTCAAATGGAACCCAATATAAAACTGCTAGGAGTTATCCTAGATAAAGACCTTACATATCATGACCAAATCAGCTTTCTGACCACAAAATGCTTCTACAAACTTCACCTCATCTGCTCACTCAATATCGCCTCTATCCATACCTTAATTCACTCCTTGATTATCTCTCACCTTGATTATTGCAATTCATTATAGCATGGGATTACTCAAAAGGAAACACGTCAAATGCAACTTATTCAGAACACCGCAATCAAACTTATCTATAAAGCTAAAAAATACGACCACGTCACTCCTCTTCTCCGGGAAGCACATTGGTTACCAGTCTCACATCGTACTACATACAAAATACTCATGCTCGTTTTCAAAATTAAACTCTCGCACTTCAGATTTTCTCAACAAACACATTATCCCCTACTCATCTTCTAGGGCCCTCAAATCTGCCAACCAGAACTTACTGACCGTTCCTTCTATCAAGGAAATTTACTATTCCAGAAACAATCTTTTCCATCACCGCCCCTACCCTCTGGAATGCCATGCCATTTTATCTTCCCCATGAAACCACTTTCGACAAATTCAAAACTAAACTTAAAACCTTCCTGTTTCAAGATGCATATGAAAGCATAACATAAAATCCATCCACCAACTGTACAACACTTTTTAAGAGAACCGCTTCTCGGAAGCGACACCCCTTCCCTTGTTGTATTTTCCCATCCCCGTGTACTTCCCTTTATTTTTTTCATTTCAAAATGTAATTATTATTCTTCCCTACCCAAGCTCCTTTCGTACCTTTTCATCAACATCTCCATCATAATCCTACTCCACTCCCCTCCTCTTTTATTTTTTTAAATTTTACTTTTTTAATATTGTATACCGACCAGATACGAGCTGATGGTCGGAATATCAAATTATAAATAAACTTGGAATTGAGCTCCTGCCTCAAAAGGTTCAGGAGCAGAGGTTAATAGAGGAGGTTAGGGTACAATAAAGCATTATAAGAATATCCCACGCCGCCACAGAAAGGGAGAGACACCATCGGCCCTGCCTGCAGGGTAAGCGAGCTCCGCTCCGCCTCCTCTCCACAGCCAGCCAGGAGAGGAAACTTTTTCGTCGAGATTCAGCGGCGGGAACCAGCCCATGCTGCCACAGAAAGGGAGAGACACCATCGGCCCTGCCTGCAGGGTGAGCGAGCCCCGCTCCGCCTCCTCCCCACAGCCAGCCAGGAGAGGAAACTTTTTTGTCGAGATTCGGCGGCGGGAACCAGTCCACGCCACCACAGAAAGGGAGAGACACCATCAGCCCTGCCTACAGGGTGAGCGAGCCCCACTCCGCCTCTTCCCCACAGCCAGCCGGGAGAGGAAACTTTTTCGTCGAGATTCGGCAGCGGGAACTAGCCCATGCCGCCACAGAAAGGGAGAGACACCATCGGCCCTGCCTGCAGGGTGAGCGAGCCTTGCTCTGCCTCCTCCCCACAGCCAGCTGGGAGAAGAAACTTTTTCCTTGAAATTCCAGCAGCAGTAATGGCACACAGCTGTTCGGCGCACCGGCAAAGGTGCGTGCGCCTTAGCACGCGCCTTTGCGAAGCAATTGCGTGAAGAACTGGAGGAAACACTGTAACGTGAATCACTACAGCAGACAACCCACCTCCCCAGCACCTAACCCCTCAAGAGAACTTAGCCGATACTACTGCCCAGAAGATCCGAGAGATAAAGAGTCCACCTCTTCTCTTCTACCTCTAGTCCCTAAAGATAAAACCCACAGCAGTTCTATCTCCTACAACCGACCAGCAAAGAGACCTTAAGCGAGCACAGCAGTTTTTCCCAACCAAATAGAGTAGAGAGGAAAGGAGCCGCCTCTTACCTCCTCTCCACTTCAATTCTCCTCCAATATAACTCTATACCTTTCAGAAACTTGCACCTCGCGCCCAGCTTTCAGGCAAAGGTAGAATCTCCACCGCACACAATGACATCCTGTACAACAAAACTCATGCTCGTCCATCTACTACTCTTCCTATTCCTAACAAACCAGAAAACAGCAGGGTACCATACATCCTCTGTCCCAATCATAACAAAATCCTACAGACATACACAACCAACCAGGAAACTCAACTCTCCCAGAATTCTGATAGACTGGTCTACATTCAACCAAAAAAGCATCCCTACTAGCTGGGGAAAAAGACCACCTACAAAACCGAGGTCAACAGACCACAACACCCAACCTCAATCAAGAAACCTCCTCCACCCAAAATGCACCTCTTTTCCCCACATAAGGTACACCCCAATAGCTTGTGCATATATGAACATTAGATCGATAGGCCCAAAGGCAGACCTAATAAAGGACTGGATAGTTACAGAACAGTTAGGTTGCCTATTCCTAGTTGAAACCTGGTTTACCTCAGACTCAGACCCCTGCATCACTGAACTCTGCCCTAAGGGATACAAATTAGAATTGGTCTGCCGAGAAAAAAAGCGAGGAGGAGGTCTGGCCATCCTAGTCAAAAACAACATCAACATAAAAGTCCTAGACAAACATTCCACCCCCCATTTGGATCTTCTACCCTGCCTACTATCCGATGACACACTCAAAGGTACCCTGACCTGCATTCTATGTTACATAACACCAGGAAAATGGAGCACAAATAAACAAGTACTTGAGGATTTCATTTACCAGAACTCTCTAACATCACCTCACAACCTGCTTCTTGGAGACATTAACCTCCACCTAGAAGACCATACCTCCAAACAAGTTGTAAATATACTCTCATACCTCAAAGCATAGAACATAAGAACATAAGCAGTGCCTCCGCCGGGTCAGACCATAGGTCCATCCCGCCCAGCAGTCCGCTCCCGCGGCGGCCCGAACAGGTCACGGCCTGTCTGAGTCACCAGAAGGGGCCCCCTTGCCACCTTGGTTTCCCATTGAGTCCTATCTTCCCATCGAAGTCCTAACCCTCCGGTCTTGCACATGCACGACCTGGTTGGATTTCTATACTTATTACCTGGTTAGCTTTCTATACCTGTGTTACATCTCAGCACCTCTCTCAGTATCCCACGATCCCCCTATCCCACAGGAATCCGTCCAATCCCTGTTTGAATCCTTGTACCGTACTCTGCCTGATCACTTCCTCCGGTAGCGCATCCCAAGTGTCCACGACCCTTTGGGTGAAAAAAAACTTCCTTGCATTTGTTCTGAACCTATCTCCCTTCAGTTTCTCCGAATGCCCCCTCGTGCCTGTTGACCCTTTCAGCCTGAAGAATCTGTCCCTATCCACCCTCTCTATGCCCCTCATGATCTTGAAGGTCTCTATCATATCTCCTCTGAGCCTCCTTTTTTCCAGAGAGAAGAGCCCCAGCCTATCCAACCTCTCGGCGTATGGGCAGTGTTCCAGCCCTCTTACCAGCTTCGTTGCTCTCCTTTGGACTCTCTCAAGTACCGCCATGTCCTTCTTGAGGTACAGCGACCAATATTGAACGCAGTATTCCAGATGTGGACGCACCATCGCTCGATACAATGGCATGATGACTTCCCGCGTCCTGGTTGTTATGCCCCTCTTTATGATGCCCAGCATTCTGTTGGCTTTTTTCGAGGCTGCTGCGCACTGTGCAGATGGCTTTAGTGATGCATCCACCAGCACACCCAAGTCTCTCTCAAGACTGCTGTCTCCCAACATTGCCCCCCCCCCCAATTTGTAGTTGAACAACGGGTTCTTTTTCCCTATATGCATGACCTTGCATTTTTCCACGTTAAAGCTCATTTGCCATTTGTTTGCCCAGTCTTCCAGCTTGTCCAGGTCCCTTTGCAGGTCCTCACACTCCTCCCTGGACCTAACTCTGCCGCACAGTTTGGTATCGTCTGCAAATTTTATAACCTCGCACTTTGCCTCCTTTTCCAGGTCATTAATAAATATGTTGAAGAGTAACGGCCCCAGCACCGATCCCTGTGGCACACCGCTCGTGACTCCCCGCCAGTCAGAGTATTGTCCCTTTACTCCGACCCTCTGCAGTCTACCCGACAACCAGTGCTCGATCCATCTGTGCACATCCCCTCCCACCCCGTGGTTCCACAGCTTCCTAAGCAGCCTTTCATGTGGCACCTTGTCGAAAGCCTTTTGAAAATCAAGGTAAATGATGTCTATAGGTTCCCCATTGTCCACCCGACTGCTTATTCCCTCAAAGAAGTACAGAAGGTTCGTTAAGCATGACCTTCCCTTACAGAATCCATGCTGGCTTCTTCTCAGTAGGCCATGTCTCTCGATGTGCTCGCAAATACCGTCCTTGATCATAGCTTCCACCATCTTCCCTATAATTGAAGTCAGGCTTACCGGCCTGTAGTTCCCGGGGTCACCCCTCGATCCCCCCTAACTACCAGATTCTTAACCCCCAACCCACTCATGAAAAAGGCCACCAACTAGATATTGCAGCATACATGACCCAACACTCTCACAATCCTGAAATCCACATCTCAAACGGGGCCTGGCACCCCTCCCTCTGGTCAGACCACTACACATACACCTTTAACATCAACTGGGCTCAATGCAACAACAAACATCATCCCCTCAAAACCCCCTTCAAAACACGCCAAAAAATTGAACCCGCCACATTCTGTGATAAAGCAGACCTCTTAATCGATACCATAGCCCCCAATGAATTCATACCCCAATGGCAAACCTTAAGCGAATCCATTCTGAATTAGCTCGCTCCAGAAAAATCAAAACTCAAATGGTTCGACACCGAACTTCTCCAATTCAAAAAGCATTGCAGACAACTAGAAAGAGAATGGGAAAAAAAGAACCTAGAACACACTAAAATAGCATGGAGAAGCCTAATCAAGCAATATAAGATCAAACTCAAGGAAAAACGGAAAGCCTACTATTCCAAAATTACATTACATTAGTGATTTCTATTCCGCCTGTGCCTTGTGGTTCTAAGCGGATTACAAAATTAGAAGAAATCTGGACATTTCCAGGAAGTTTACATATCAAGTACATATCAAGTTTACATATCAAGTTTACATATCAGGTAAGAATAGCAATACATTCAGGTTATAGAAGATTATTACATAACGTTGAGGGAAGAAATATTCTGGTTACAGATGGAGGTTGCTTGTTTAGGTTTCTGAATATAATTTTGGGGATATGGTTTGAAGAATTGGCTAGGAGATACTATAGGGGTGGTATTCATGAAGGAGTATACATGTGCGAGTAGGATGGAGGTTAGAATGATGGGAGGTGTTTTTTGAATAGAAGAGTTTTGATTTCTTTTTGGAACACTTTAATGTCTGTTGTTTTAGACGGTTGGGTCAATTTTCGCTGCCTGTGTCGCCAGAATGTTGTCGTAAAGTTTCTTGCGTCGAGTACCATTGAGAGGTGGGTAGGTGAATAGGCTTTGAGTTTTCCTTATTCTGTGTGTGAGGTTGCGGTATAGACGGTTGTTTAGGTAACTTGGTGCAGCTCCATGGGTTACTTTAAATAGTAGACAGTAGAATTTGAATTGTGTTCTTGCTTTTATCGGTAGCCAGTGAGAGTCTAAGTATGCATTGGTGATGTGGTCAAATTAGCTAAGCGAGTAGATGAGTCTGAGGGCTGTGTTCTGAACAGTCTGTAGTTGTTTTATCATGTTGTTTGGGCATGGTAGGTAGAGGCTGTTGCAGTAGTCTACAATACTAAGCACAAGGGATTGGACAATGATTCTGTATTGATCTTTGTTAAAGAATTTTCTTATATTTCTTAAGTTTCGCATGGTGAAGAAAGCTTTTTGGATGATTTTGTGGATTTGTGTCTGCATTGTGCAGCATCTGTCTAGTTGTATTCCCAGAATTTTGAAGGTGCTCTGTATTGGGTACTTGATTGCGTTTACTTCCAGTTCTGTAAAGGATGGTATTTTTTCCTTCTCTAGTAGTAGGAATTTAGTTTTATCCGAGTTTAGCTTCAACTTATGGTTGGTCATCCAGTTTTCTACTGTTACCAGTGTTGTTTTCAGGCGTTCTGTGGAGATGGGGGTCTTGGATGTCGAAGGGGAGGAGGATGGTTATGTCGTCCGCGTAGCTGAATGAGGTTATATTTAGGGCATCTAGAGTTGTGCCTAGGGAAGCTATGAAGAGGTCGAATAGTATGGGCTCCGCAGGGGTTAGACCATGAGTCGGATATAAGATCTTTTGACTTAACTCTGTATGATCTTGTTTTAAGGAAACCTTGAAACCAGTTATGAACTCTACCTGAGATTCCTATGGCGTCTAGTATCTGGAGTAGTATGGGGTGGTCTACTAGGTCGAATGCTGCTGAAAGATCGAGTTAGATGATTAGAAGCTTCTTTTCTTTGCTGAGGTGTTGTCGGGCTATATCTAGTAAGGATACCAGTAGTGTTTCTGTGCTGTGATTAGTTCTGAATCCAGATTGAGATGGGTGCAGAATGTGGTGGTCTTCTAGGTAATTGGAGAGGTATTGTGCTACCAGACCTTCTATTAGTTTGACGTGTAGTGGGATAGAAGCAATTGGTCTTTAATTTGTTGGGTTGTCTATTGGACCTTTGAGATCTTTCAGTATAGGAGTAATTATAATTTCGCCAAGTTCTGGTGGGAACTGATCTTCACTGAGAGTAGTTTGCAACCATAGCGTGAGATTAGCTTTGAATTTTGTGGATGCTGTAGCTAGTAGGTAAGGAGGACAGTTGTTCAAATCGCATGAAGATTTGCTGTATTTTTTGTAAAGTCGATCCAGGTCTGACCATTGTATTGTTGGGAAGTTGGTCCAGATCATATCTGCTGAGATGGCATCATCTATTGTGGAATTTATTAGTATCTCTTCTATGTTGTTTCGTGAGTTATTGAATGTGGATCTGATTGTGATGATTTTATGTTTGAAGTGATCCACTAATTGGTAAGCTGTTGGGGACTGGTTTCCTTGGGTGGCTAGGAAAGGTTTGGTATCTGTGAGGTTTCTTACGAGGTTGAAAAGTTTTTTTGTGTCTGGTTTTTCGGTACTAATGAGTTTGGAGTAGTATTCTTTTCGTTTTTTCTTCAGTTTGATTTTGTATTGTTTGATTTGGATTCTCCATTCTGTTTTGGTGTGGTCTTGTTTCTGTTTTTTCCATGTCCTTTCTAGTTGTCTACATTGCCTTTTTAGGCAAGGAAACCCAAGGCACAAAAAAGCTATTCAATCTAGTAAAAAACCTCACTGATACCAAACCTTTCCTAGCTACACAAGGAAATCATCTACTGACAGCCATCCAACTTGCAGACCACTTCAAAAACAAGTTCACCAAGATCAGGACCACCTTCAACAACACACACACACACCTCAATGAGATAACTACAAACCCTACAATAGGAGAAGCCATCATCGCTGACAGAAGCTGGACCAATTTCCCAGTAGTAAACTGATCTGATATGAATCGACTCTACAACAAATACAGCCAAGCATCATGTGACCTAAACAATTGTCCCACATACCTAATAACAAAAGCCTCCACCAAATTCAGAGCTAGCCTCATGCAATGGATACAAACCACGTTAACGGAAGGACAATTCCCACATGACCTAGGAGAGATCATAATCATCCCAATTGTGAAAGATCACAAAGACCCAATAGACATCCCCTCCAACTACAGACCCATCGGGTCAATACCAATATACGTTAAAAAATAGAAGGTCTAGTCGCACATTCCTCACTAACTACCTGGAAGACCACAACCTACTTCATCCCTCACAATCAGGATTCCGAACCAACCATAGCACAGAGACACTACCAGCAACCCTACTAGACACTGCTCGACAGCACCTTAGCAAAGGCAAAAAGATGCTGATAATTCAACTAGATCTCTCTGCTGCATTTGACTTGGTCGACCACTCCATACTACTACAGATACTTGAAGCCATAGGGATCTCAGGCAGGATATACAACTGGTTCCAAGGATTCTTAAAATCAAGAACCTACAGAGTAAAGTCCAACGATCTCAAATCAGACCCTTGGTCCAACCCCTGCGGAGTTCCACAAGGATCTCCACTATCACCTACGCTCTTCAACCTCTTTATTTCCTCCCTCGGAACCACTTTAGACAACTTAAATGTTACATCTTTCAGCTACGCAGATGACATCTCCATACTCCTCCCCTTTGACTCACCAGACCCCACCTCAACAGTAAAAAAACACTAGAAGTAGTGGAAAAATGGATGGTAGCCCACAAACTGAAACTAAACACAGACAAAACAAAATTCCTTCTGCTCGAAAACACCAAAACCCCCACCATCACAGAATTAGAAATTAAGGCCACCAAATACCCAATACAGCCCGAACTTAAACTCCTAGGAGTAACGATAGACAGATGCTGCACAATGTAGGCCCAAATCAATAAGACAACCCAGAAAGCTTTTTTAAACCATGAGAAATCTACGTAAAATAAGAAAATTCTTCGACATAGAGCAATATAGGCTCATTGTCCAATCCCTAGTCTTGGGTCTACTGGACTATTGCAACTCCCTCTATCTGCCATGCCCTACCAACATGCTAAAACAACTACAGATTATATAAAACACTGCTCTCAGATTGATCTACTCACTGAGAAAATATGACCACATCACCACTGCTTATCTAGACTCACACTGGTTACCAATACAAGCACGAATTCAATTCAAACTTTACTGCCTACTATTCAAAGCATTAAATGGCTCTGCCCCCTCCTACCTAAACAACCACCTAAATCAGATCCTCACTACTAGACAAAGAAGAACTCTGACCCCATTTACCTACCCTCCACTCAAAGGTACTCAGCGCAAGAAGATGTTTGACAACCTACTTGTGATGCAAGCAGCAAAACTCGACCATTCCATTTCCAACCTGCTGACAACAACGAGCGACCTCAAAACATTTCGAAGAGAGATCAAAACTCTGCTATTCAAGAAATATGTCCAGATACCTTAACTCTCACCCCCTCCCTCTCCTCCCCGGTAAATTCTCCTCTCAAAGCCTCCACATCTCTGGTAATCTTTTCCTTTTCTAAATATCAACCAAGAATATAGTTCCCTAAAATGTAAAGCTCCTGGAAATGTCCAGCTTTCTTAGTTGTTATCCTATTTGTAATATTGCCTAGAAATGTCCAATTCTTATTTGTTATCTAATTCACAACATCTCCTGGAAATATCCAGCTTTCTTATCTCACTTGTAACCAAAAATTGTAACTATCCTGGAAATGTCCAGTTAGCTCTTTTGTAATCCACCTAGAACTGCAAGGTACAGGCGGAATAGAAGTCACTAATGTAATGTTGAAGATGTCTTGTTTGCTCTTATTGACTATTGTCCAGCAGGAATTGGATAGTTATGGTTAGGTATCTGGTTTTCGAGTCAATGCAACAAAATCAGACATTTTGAATATCTCAGTATCACTATAGGAGGAGATATTTTTGCATGCCCATTTTCCTTTCTGGTGTATCTCTACAGCTCTTCAATACTTGGGTTTTAATTTGGGAAGCAAAGGGCTTAAATCCTATGATCTTAATTATGACCCCATTCTTAAGAAGATAGGACAGGATTTTGAGATGTGGGATAAGCTTTATTTGTCTTGGGTGGGAAGAATGAAGGTAGTGAAAATGATGATATTGCCCCAGCTGCTCTTTCTTTTTCAAACATTAGAGGGAAGGCTTCTAGGACAACCGTGGGTCATGTGCAGGAGCCGATGCTTGCGGCTTTGCAAAAAGAAGTGCGGCTGGGGGAAGGCAGCTAGCCAGTGAAAGTAAACACCCACGGGAGGGAGGAATGAATTTTGGACGCAGAAAAGAGGGAAAGACGATGAGGGGCACACTGGGACATGGAAGGGAGAAGGATGGTCGCATTTGGATAGGAAGGGAGGAAGAGGTGATGCGTTGGCACAGGAAGGGAGAAGCAGGACCCCAGATCATAAGTACAAGTCCGACGTAAGTTGGACATTCTTAATCTGGGGACTGCCTGTATTATCAAGTGGCACAAATTTCAACCAAACTAGCTTTGCAAAAAGTTGAAGTGAAACAAGTGGAACAAGAAAGAGTCAGAGGGCCTGGTTCCTGGCTGGGGGACAAGAGTGGATAAAGGGGGGCACATGATAGCATAATTTTACTTTGAAGGGAAGGTGAGAATGGTCCTTAGGGGAAAAAATACTTCTGGGTTCATTTCTTTGCAGTACATTAGAGGTTTCTTAGCAGGGAGGGATCAGGCTATTTTTCAAAGTGGGATAGGGAATGGATTTGCATTGGGAAATTTTAGGAATTTACAGTAGAAGTTCACACTCTCCAAGGTAGGAAGAGTGAGCAGGCACTCTCTAAAATTGAAAGGGGATAGATTCCGTACAAATGTAAGGAAGTTCTTCACCCAGAGAGTGGTGGAGAGCTGGAACACTCTTCCGGAGTCTGTTGTAGGGGAAAACACCCTCCAGGGTTTCAAGACTAAGTTGGACAAGTTCCTGCTAAACTGGGATGTACGCAGGTAAGGCTGGACTCATTTAGAGCACTAGTCTTTGATCTGTGGGCCACCACATGAGCGGACTGCCGGGCAGAATGGACTACTGGTCTGACCCAGCAGTGTCAATTCTTATGTTCTTAGGTTGCAATCGGGGGGGGGGGGGGTATTTTTTTTCATATTTTCAAGTGACAAAAGAAAGAAGAAACACCTTGCCTCGAAATACAAACAGTCTTTATTCAAACACTAGTCTTTAAGCCCGTTACATTAACGGGTGCTAGAATATATGTATGTCTGTCTTTCTTTCTGTCTCACTCCCTGCCCTTGTGTCTTTCTTCTTTTCTTTCTGTCTCCCTCCCTCCTATTATTTGTCTTTCTTTCTATTTGTCTCTCTTTCTGCCCCCTATGCAGCATTTATATCCCCTTGTCCACTTTCCTGTACAGTAGCCATATCAGCATTCCCTCCCCCTTCATTTCCTTGTGCATCAGCATTCCCCCCCTCCCTACTTCCCTGTGCAGCATTTTCCTCCCTCGGGTGCTAGAATATATGTGTGTGTGTCTGTCTTTATTTCTTTCTCTCTCTGTCTCCTTAGCCACTTTTTCCTGTCCATTCTCCCTTCTTTTTACCTCCCCTGTGTCCACCACCACCCCTTCACTGCTCCCCTTATCCAGCAGCAGCCCTTCTCCCTTTGTTTTACCTCCCCCCCTGTCCATCAGTACCTCTTCCTGCTCCCCCTGTCCAACAATAGGCATCCCTTCCTTTTTTCCCCCCTGTCCATCATCACCTCTTCCTGCTCCCTCTGTCCAGCAGTAGGCCTCCCTTCATTTCCACCCCCCCCCCGTCCATCAGCATCTCTTCCTGCTCCCCCTGTCCAGCAGTAGTCCTCCCTTTATTTTTCCCCCTGTCCATCAGCATCTCTTCCTGCTCCCCCTGTCCAGCAGTAGGCCTCCCTTAATTTTTTTCCCCCTGTCCATCAGCACCTCTTCCTGCTCCCCCTGTCCAGCATTAGGCCTCCCTTCATTTTTCCCCCCTGTCCACCACCACCTCTTCATTGCTCCCCTTATCCAGCAGCAGCCCTTCTCCCTTTGTTTTACCTCCCCCCTGTCCATCAGCACCTCTTCCTGCTCCCCCTGTCCAGCAATAGGCCTCCCTTCATTTCCCCCCCCGGTCCATCAGCAGGTCTCCCTTAATTTCCCCCCCTGTCCATCTGCACCTCTTCCTTCTCCCCCTGTCCAACAATAGGCCTCCCTTCCTTCCCCCCCCCTGTCCATCATGACCTCTTCCTGCTCCCCCTGTCCAGAGTTTTTTATTTCCTTGCGGCCCCCCCCCCCCCCTTCCCTTCCCTTCCCTTGTAACTCGGCGATTCAAGCAGCCTGTGCAGCAGTCTTCACATGCTGCTTCGGGTCCTTCTACTGCCCTTATTTGCTCTGCCAATGGCCAGGCGTGACAAGGGCAGGCCACGATGCAGCCTGTGCTTCCAACGTTGCCATTTGTTCCCAGGTATTTCGGCTCACGGTTGGTGTTCAGATGGGAGGGAGAGATGGAAGGGTTGGCGGGGGAAGCGCTGCTGCCGGCGACTAGGGCGTATTTTCAGGGGTTGGGCTTATATTAAGACCTACCCCAAATATCATGCTAGGTCTTATTTTGGGGGTAGGTCTTATTTTTGGGGAATCACGGTAGCTCATAAAATCAATGAGGTGAGCTGATAAAAGAGGTGAAAGTGTTGGAAGCCAAAAGGATCAAAGTTACTTGGTAAAGTATATTTAAAATAAATCACAGGGTTGCTGTCCCAGATCAGACAATTTTGAGCCATACTGTGCCTTCATTTATATCCCCTTTATCCCTTTCCCTTTATTCCTTACACACTTAAAGTTTGGATGCTTGATCATTATATTTTTATGGTTTTAGAGTTTAAATTGCATTATTGTTTTACCTAATGGTTCTGATCTTTTAGGTTTTACATACCTACTTTCGTTGTTCTTTTAATGTTTTTATTTAAACATGTTTTTACATCTTGTTTCTAAGATAAATGTCATCTCTTTGTATGTATATGTATTGTTCACATGTGCATGTCACTTTATTTGTTTATTTATTTTTAGTTTAAATCTTTTTTATTAGAACAACCAACCAACCCACAATAAACAGTACAATCTTTACAATGCAAGAACTCAAAACCCACGAGAGGGTTATTCCATGTCAAGTGATCAAGGGCTCCCTGCATGACCATCACGGATTTTGATAAAACTTTATGCACAAAGTCCCACATGTATCAAACGAACTTTGGTAAAGTTTTAGTTTCGCCTGTGGAATATTCGTGGAGATATAGCCATTTGTTTGACCCCATACTGCAATGACATATAGTACGACAGTGACATTCTGACAACTTTGAGACACAATATCTCACGAGCTATGTTTCCAAAAAAACTGAAACTTAGCTACCCTGCACAACTTTTGGAGCTCTATTCAGTGCTACCAATAATAATTTTTGTCGAGCACCGAGTGAATGGCTGAATTACAGTAAACTTGGCCGAAAAAATTAGTGCTCCAAAAAAAGTCAAAGTTTGACATTACTTAGCTCCCACAATAATTGAGTAATAAATGCGAAATTTGGCGCATAATGTCTCAGTACAACGTTGTTTTCAAAAGTACAATTTCAACCTCCAAGCTATTTCCATTAGTTTACAAATTAAGTGTAAAGTTGCTAATTTGTGTAAAAATAGGGTATTTTCAGCCTGCTTTTACAGAAAAATACCTTTCAGAAACTCTTTCAAATCAGTCTCATTAGAAAGAGCATATTTCAAACCCCTTAGAAAAGTGGGCTTCATTTTTCAACGCAGGTTAACAATGCCCGAAAAAGGGGGACAAAGTTGGGAGATGTCACCATGGCAACGGCCTACGTTTCAACTTACAATTATGTCACTTTTCACACTGTTTTTCCCTGTTTATTTTTACTCAAGCTTTGGGTACAATTATAGTGTTCTTAATTAATGATTATTCCTAACTAGAAATTGAGGTGATAATTTTGTTGCATGCAGATCACAAATTACAACTTGTTTTCTTTTTCAGATCCACATTATTATTAATTCAGTTTAAAATGGATGCCAACGAATCGACTAATAATAATCCTTTTCTGCCAGACTGTGCCATTGGGCAAAAATTGTTGTCAAAGTGTCATGACGGCACATTTTACTCTAAAAAATGTGGGCTCATTTTTTTACATAATTTGTCAACCGATGAAAAATTGCTTATCACTCGGCACTCTGAAGTTGAACTGATGGATAAAGACCAAATCTGCCTCCACCACAAAGCAAAGTATCTCGACAAATACGAATTAAAGCAAACATCGTGTTGTAATCCATTTGAAAAGAAAAATCACATTGTTCAAAGTGGATTGTTAAAAGTCGATCTTGCCATGTCTAATGATTTTAGAAAAGTGGCAAAAATAAATATCAAGCCAGGTCAGAAACTTTGCAGTAGGTGCAAAGCCCAATACGTTTCAATGAGTGAAGCTACTGCAGCATCTTCATCTTCAGACGATTTTGATATCAGCATCTCTGATGCAGTTGATCAAAGCTTGACTGCTTTAGGAACCTCTCCATTGAAAATTCGAAGGTTAGCTAGTAGAGATAAAGCCGGCTATGTGATACGAAAAATTGAACGTGTGCAGAATGTGATAGCCAAGAAGATTACATCTGCTGCTGGAGTTTCAGCTGAAGAAGTTGGGCCGTCTCGTCAGTCTGTAGAATGCAAGTTATGTGAAGATTACACTGACCTCATTGAAGAAATGAAATCGAAAATTGCAATATCCAACAGGTCAATGAAAGTTCAATTATTGACGATGGCCCCATAAAGTTGGTCAATAAAGGAAACAGCAATGAAGTTTGGCGTTTCAGAGCGCATGGTCAGAACAGCCCAAAAAGTAAAGAAAGAGAAAGGCATTTGTTCTATACCTGATAATTGGCAAGTCCCTTCCAAAAGAAATTGCAAATAGAGTTCAAGATTTTTACGAAGACGATGAATTCAGCAGAATATGTCCTGGCAAAAAAGATTGCATTTCAGTCCGCCTCAATGGTTTAAAAGTACAAAAGCAAAAGCAGCTGCTGTTGTGTAATTTAAAAGAGCTGTACGTGGCGTACTGTAACAAATACGGAACTGAAAATGGTTTTTCCAAATTCTGTGAGCTCAGGCCAAAGTTGTGTGTAACCGTTGGTGCATCAGGTGCACACTCCGTGTGTGTCTGCACGATACATCAAAATGTAAAGCTCATGCTACAAGGCGCCAATGTCAAAGAGAACTACAAAGTTCTTATGGAAAAAACTGTGTGCGACCTAAATGTCAAGGGCTGTATGCTACAACGATGTCAAAACTGCCCTGGTGAAGAAGCACTAACAGCATACCTGGAAGAAATATTCAAGGATTTAGATCCAGAAGAATCAATAGAATTTAAGCAATGGATTCACGCTGACCGTGAAACATTAGAAACAAGCGTACTAACCATGGACAACTTTATTGAAAGACTTGCAAGCAAGATTTGGAAGTTGACAAGCCACCATTTCATTTCAAAACATCAAAGTGAATATTTGAAGATGTTGAAGACAGGCTTAAAAGAAACGGAAATGATCGTTTTGATGGATTTCGCTGAAAATTACTCATTTGTTGTACAGGATGCCGCCCAAGGCTTTCACTGGGAAAATTCACAAGCTACGGTACATCCTTTTGTTGCATATTACCTCAATGAAGTGGGCACATTGCAAGTTATAAACTGTTGCATTATTTCTGATCATATGCAACATGATACGATATCTGTACACGTGTTTATTCAAAAGTTGATCGAATTTTTGGTAACTCAAACAAACATTACCAAAATATACTACTACTTCAGTGACGGCTCAGCTGCACAATATAAAAACTACAAGAACTTTGTGAATTTGTGCAATCACAGAAATGATTTCAACATTGAGGCTGAATGGAATTTTTTTTGGAACTAGCCACGGAAAATCACCCTGCGATGGAGTTGGTGGAACAACTAAACGACTGGCTGCCCGGGCTAGCCTCCAAAGACCATCAACGGATCAAATATTGACGCCAAAGGATCTATTTAACTTTTGTGACCAAAATATACACGGAGTTAAATACATTTATGTTCCAAAAGAAGAAATTGAAGAAAGCAAAAAGTTTCAAGAAGAAAGATGGCATGAAAGCAGCACAGTAGCCGGTACCAGAGAGCACCACCAATTTGTACCAGTTGACTCAAACTCGGTTCGTGTCAGCAAAGTTTCAAATGACACAATAAATTTTGTTGCCAAAATTTCTGATACTGCCATTCCAAATTTGAAAGTGTCCGAAATCTTTCCTGGTTGCTACGTTGCCTGTACTTATGATAATCAATGGTGGATAGGCAACGTTGTTGTCCTGCCACTTATTTCTGTCAAATGGGATGATCAGTGACACTCAGAAAAGCACACAGACAATATAAAGCATAAACAATCACACTTTATTATACATATATATATATAAGAATAAAATAGCATCACCGTATCTCAGGCAAACACTCTACCTTCACAATTGGGAACCCCTCAATAGATAGGCGAGTAGACACGGGAGACTGCCCCTTGAGACATCTTGGATCCTGTTCCTGGAGACGTCTTGGGTTCTAAGGTTAGAGGCAAGTCCCGTCTTTTATATTGGGTGAAAAGCTGCTTGCCTCTTAGTAAGACAGCTGGTACTGGTCCTTTGTTATTTGTTTTGACAACACCTAGGTCAAGGAGGTCAAGATGGCAGATACTTGTTTGGTTTCCCTGTCCTTTTGATGTTACCCAGGAGGTGTTTGCAGAGACTGGTTTTCCCATCTGGCTTTACTGATGTTATTTGAGAGACACGCAGGCAAAAGGAAGTCAGGATGCCAGAGAAGCAGACTTTGATGTTATCAAGGAGGTGTTAAAGAAATCAGCTTCCCATCCTTTTGATGCAGTTTGGGCAACTCCCAGGTCAAAAAAGGTCAAGATAGCAGATACTTGTTGTGGAAACCTTCTGGTTTTACTGTCAGGATGTCAGCTAAGCAAGCTTATTGCAGAAACTATCTGGTTTTACTGTCCTTTGGAAATCAAGGAGGTCAGGATGTCAGATAAACACACTTTCAGATAAGCAGACTTGAGGATACATGTCAGTAATATGTTGAACATGTCAGTAATATGCTGAGCGAAGTCTCAATTGAACAAAATGATGCATTGATAAAATTTATGCATCCTCACGGTCCAGCTCATTCGTTTTATTGGCCAGAAAGGCAAGACGTTTGTTGGGTTCCAGAGCAACACCTCATCTGCATGCTTTGTGCCCCTTCAGTTACATCATCCGGCTGCCAATATCAATTTCCAGAAACTGCATTGAAGAAAGTGGCTCAA
The DNA here is from genome assembly GCF_902459505.1 of Geotrypetes seraphini. Lineage (NCBI taxonomy): Eukaryota > Metazoa > Chordata > Amphibia > Gymnophiona > Dermophiidae > Geotrypetes > Geotrypetes seraphini. Next base: position 36,344,353 of record NC_047091.1, on the reverse strand, counting down.
AAATTTAACAGAATGTTATAAAGATTGCTGGCAGCTAAAATCAAAGTGGACTTCACTTCGGCTTGGGAACCATATAAGATACCCAATTTAGGCTTGGGAACCTAGGATAAGACACCCTAATCATTGGCTTTGGAACCAGAAAGATACCAACAAAAGGCTTTAGAACCTTGACAAAGAAACCAAATGCGAGGCTTGGGAACCTGGACGAAGTGGCCCACCCGTGGCTGGTATTGCACAGCTATCGGGCGTGACCCCTATGGCGATGGGGTTGCCAGTTCAAACTCTTGAACTGGTAGTGACAATGTCACCATGGACCAACGCAATAGAGTAGTAGTAATACTACGTCAATGCAAAACTGTAACTTTAAAAATGACAGAACTATGTTGAAATAGAGGTTGTTGCCGTGGCAACGTCTCCCAACTTTGTCCCCCTTTTTCAGCCATTGTTAACCTGCGTTGAAAAATGAAGTCCACTTTTCTAGAGGGTTTGAAATATGCTCTTTCTAATGAGACTGATTTGAAAGAGTTTCTAAAAGGTATTTTTCTGTAAAAGCAGGCTGAAAATACCCTATTTTTGGCCTTTTTACACAAATTAGCAACTTTACACTTAATTTGTAAACTAATGGAAAGAGCTTGGAGGTTGAAATTGTACTTTTGAAAACAACGTTGTACTGAGACATTATGCGCCAAATTTCGCATTTATTACTCAATTATTGTGGGAGCTAAGTAATGTCAAACTTTGACTTTTTTTGGAGCACTTATTTTTTCGGCCAAGTTTACTGTAATTCAGGCATTCAATCAGTGCTCGGCAAAAATTATTATTGGTAGCAATGAACAGAGCTCAAAAAGTTGTGCAGGGTTTTTTTTGGAAACACAGCTCAGTTTTTTTTCAGTTTTTTTTGGAAACACAGCTCGGGAGATATTGTGTCTCAAAGTTGTCAGAATGTCATTGTCGTACTGTATTTCATTGTGGTATGGGGTCAAACAAATGGCTATATCTCCACAAATATTCCACAGGCGAAACTAAAACTTTACCAAAGTTCGTTTGAGACATGGTGGACTCTGCATATGAAGTTTCATCAAAATCCGTGATGGTCATGCAGGGCACTTTCCAAGAATCTGATCACTTGACATGGAATGACCCGAGAGACAGTACTCTTCGTACCCCCATGGCCATGACAACCCAAACCCCCCTCCCCCTCCCATTGCACAAGTATACCATCACAACAGAGCAACTGAGCTATCTTTCTTGGACTTAGTTACAGCAGTCAGAAATTATTTGTATCAAAGAAAATTGGTTCTCCTGATTTAACTTGATTTAAAGGCAGCCTTCGACACAATTGACCATACACTTCTTTTAAATCATCTTGAAACATTAGGAATTTCCAGAGTTGCTCTCAAATGGTTCAACTCTTACCTTTCCAATAGACAATATCAAGTTCACTTCCAAAACTCTCCTTCAAAGCCCTATACCAAAGATTCAGGAGTACCATAAGGGTCCATTCTCTCGCCTATGTTATTTAATTTGTTTCTTGCACCATTATTAACTGTTGCCCAATCTGTAGGATTCACAGTTTATGCCTACGCAGATGACATTCAACTAATCCACCCAGTCCAGAACAATGATCATGCTGAAATCTGGAATATTAATCCAAAATTAAATCTTGTGTCTGACTGGCTCTGTTAAAATCTTCTCTCTCTTAATATATCAGAAACCAAATGTATGCTTTTTTTCTCAGGAACAATATAAAACTCTTGTATGCATTTCTTCAATCCCAATCGAATTTGTACTGAATATCAAAATTCTAGGAGTGATCCTGGACAACACGCTTTCTGTTAAATCTCAGATCAGTTCTGTGGTAAAAGAATTTTTCTTCAAACTAAAAATGATTAGATCTCTCAAATCACTACTTAACCTAAATTCAATTAATATTCTTATCCATTCTTTAGTAATTTCAACTTTAGATTATTGTAATTCACTTTATCAGGGCATCACTCAAAAGGAGATCAGGAGATTACAGGTCATCCAAAACATTGCTATAAAAATAATTTTTAACAGTAAAAAATTTGACCATATAACACCACTCCTCAGAAAAGCTCACTGGCTACCCATTTCACATAGGATTACTTTCAAAATGCTACTTACTTTTAAAGTTCAATCTAATCACATTCCATCCTTTATAAATAGGATGTTAATCCCATATGATCCACATAGTTCTTCCCAACAATACCTTTTAGCGATCCCTTCAGTACGCCAACTGTTTTGTGATATAACATGGAAAACAATCTTCTCTGTGACCGCTCCCACACTGTGGAATACTTTACCTCTGACCTTGAGGCAAGAAAAGAATCTCAATAACTTAAAATCTAATCTTGAAACATTTCTTTTCAGAGATGCTTTTGAGATTTATACTTAATTTTTAAATTTAAAATCTCAGACATCAGGCCTTACATTAATGATTCCTTTTGTACCTTTTGGTTTTTACCTCCCCTTTCTTTTATTTTATGCAATGTATCCTCCCCATTTGCCCATCTGTATCATGTTGTGTTTGTATGATAATTGTGAATTTGTTCCCTTTATTTTTTTTAAACTTTTTAAAACTTTGTATTAATTGGAAACCGCTTTGACTATAAAAGCAGTATATCAAGATTTAAATAAATTTGAAAATATGCAATTGAAGTCTGTTCAGGACTTGACTCCTACTACAAGAATCCAAGATATGTAAATAAAGGGTCCAGACTTTTACAAAAGCATGACTGTGGCTGTGAGAATGAGAAGCCATTCTGGTCTCTCACCCCATCAATTCATGTAATCCATTTCTCCAGTACCATATGGAAGGTGGATCATCAGACAACCAATTGTTTAATATATACTTCTTTCCCAATATATAACATTTACCAATAAACAATTTTTCAGAAGAGGTAAACATAGACATCATAGAGAACTGTGAAAATAGCATAGGAATCCCTGAATAAACATGCAGGTCCACAGCCCATGAAAATAGGAATTCCCCACGGCAGAGCATTTTTGGCAAAGCTGAGTATCAACACACCCCATATGATAAGCCTGACTTTGAGAGGCATAAGCCCGCAATAGCGTACGATAATGACACTCTCTAAGCTCAACGCTATACATCAAGCCAGGTGTTTGCCTGAGTGCTCTAAACAAAGTATCCCCACTCAGGTTCCTATTCAAGCCCCTCTGCCATAACTGCACTATAGCGGAAAAATCATGGGGTGCATGTCATTTTATTGATGCATCATACCTCATGGTTTTTACTTTGTTACTTTTCTCTATATAAGAACATAAGCAATGCCTCCGCTGGGTCAGACCTGAGGTCCATCGAGCCCAGCAGTCCGCTCACGCGGTGGCACAACAGGTCCAGGACCTGTGCAGTAATCCTCTATCTATACCCCCTCTATCCTCTTTTTCAGCAGGAAATTGTCCAATCCTTTCTTAAACCCCAGTACCGTACTCTGCCCTATTACGTCCTCTGGAAGTACATTCCAGGTGTCTACCACACGTTGGGTAAAGAAGAACTTCCTAGCATTCATTTTGAATCTGTCCCCTTTCAACTTTTCCGAATGCCCTCTTGTTCTTTTATTTTTTGAAAGTTTGAAGAATCTGTCCCTCTCCACTCTCTCTATGCCCTTCATGATCTTGTAAGTCTCTATCATATTCCCTCTAAGTCTCCTCTTCAGTGAAAAGAGACCCAGTTTCTCCAATCTCTCAGCGTATGAAAGGTTTTCCATATCTTTTAACAGACATGTCGCTCTCCTCTGATCCCTCTCGAGTAACGCCATATCCTTCTTAAGGTACGGCAACCAATATTGGACGCAGTACTCCAGATGCGGACGCACCATTGCCCGAAACAACGGCAGGATAACTTCTTTCAATCTGGTTGTAATACCCTTCTTGATTAAACCCAGCATTCTATTCGCTCTCTTAGCGACCGCTGTGCACTATGCCGTCGGCTTCATTGTCATGTCCACCATTACCCCCAAGTCCCTTTCTTGGGTACTCTCATTGAATAATATCCCTCCCATCGTATAGTTGTACCTCGAGTTTCTGCTTCCCACATGTAATACTTTACATTTCTCAATGTTGAACTTCATCTGCCATCTCGTCGCCTAGTTTGTTCAAGTCCCTTTGCATTTCTTCACAGTCCTCTTTAGTCTGAGCTCTACTAAATAGTTTGGTTTCATCCGCAAATTTTATTATCTCACACTTCGTCCCTGTCTCTAGATCACTTATGAATATATAAAATTTCAGCGGCACGAGCACCGAGCCCTGCGAGACACTACTCGTGACCCTCCTCCAGTCCGAGTAGTGGCCCTTCACTCCTATCCTCTGTTTCCTATACTCCAACCAGTTTCGGATCCATCTATGTACGAAGACACATCCAACATACCGGAACCTGAGCAATTCTTCAATGGAAGTCAAGCAGAAAAATTAACATCCATGGAAGTGAGCCTTTAAGATGTGTGCAGGCAGATAAAAAAACTAAAAACTGACAAATCCCCGGGTTCGGACGGGTTCTTCAGTTTCTGGAGTACGTTCATGGGGCACCTTGTCAAAGGCTTTTTGGAAATCTAGATATATGATATCTATGGGGTCTCCTCTGTACATCCGTTTGTTAATTCCTTCGAAGAAGTGCAATAAGTTCGTTACGCACGATCTCCCCTTGCAGAAACCATGTTGGTTGGTTATCAGTAGTTTGTTTCTTTCAAAATATTTATCAATGTTTTCTTTTATAAGTGCTTCCGCCATTTTTCCCGGAACCGAGGTCAGACTCACCGGTCTGTAGTTTTCCGGGTCACCTCTTGATCCCTTTTTAAAGATGGGCGTAACGTTGGCTATCTTCCAGTCCTACGGGATCACGCCTGTTTTCAGGGATAGGTTGCAAATTTGCTGCAGTAGTTCCCCTATCTCCTTTAATTTCTTCAGAACCCTTGGATGGATTCCGTTCGGACCCGGGGATTTGTCAGTTTTTAGTTTTTCTATCTGCCTGCGCACATCTTCAAGGCTCACTTCCATGGATGTTAATTTTTCTGCTTGACTTCCATTGAAGAATTGCTCAGGTTCCGGTATGTTGGATGTGTCTTCGTTTGTAAATACAGACGAAAAAAACATGCTAAGTCTTTCTGCCACTTCTTTCTCCTCCTTCACCACTCCCTTCCTGTCTCTGTCGTCCAGCGGTCCCACCTCTTCCCTAGCAGGCTGCTTCACTTTAACATATCTAAAGAATGGTTTGAAATTTCGTGCTTCCCTGGCTAGCCTCTCTTCATACTCTCTTTTGGCTTTTCGAACCACATGGTGACATTCTTTCAGTTCCCCTCAGTTTTGTCCTTTTTCCATTTCCTGAATGAATTTTTCTTATTGCTTATCGCTTTCTTCACTATTTTGGTTATCCACGCCAGGTCTTTTGTTCGACTCTTTTTGCACCCCTTTCTGAATCTGGGGATATACAGATTTTGCGCCTCGCTCACCATGTCCTTGAAAAAAGACCAGGCATGTTCTACCGTTTGCCATTTTTTAGAAGTGTTCCTAAGTTTCCTCCTTACCATTACCCTCATTGCTTCGTAGTTTCCTTTCCTGAAGTTAAAAGTTGTTGCTATGGTTCTCTTTCCTTTCGGTATTCCTACCTCAACTTTGAATTTGATCATATTATGATCGCTGTTTCCCAACGGTCCCACTACTTCCACTTCCTTTGCAGGTCCCCTTAACCCATTTAGGATTAGATCCAGAGTGGCATTTCCTCTCGTCAGTTCTCTAACAAGCTGTTCCATGAAGCAATCTTGCGTAGCCTCCAGGAATTCTGTTTCCCTAGCGCATCCTGAACTTCTAAGACTCCAGTCTATCCCGGGGTAGTTGAACTCACCCATAATAACCATGTTACCACTTTTGTATTCTCGCTTCATCTCGGTTTCCATTTCTTCATCGATATCTCCGGTTTGCCCGGGTGGACGATAGTATAGGCTCATCTTTATTTCAGGCCCTTTCCTTCCCGGTATTTTAACCCATAGCGATTCCAGCTTATTGGTTGTCTTTGCTGTGTCCATTCTTGTCGATTGTAAGTGCCCTCTGTGATTGCTTTGTGTCCTCTATCTTTCCCTGCCTGCTATTGGTGCCCTCTTTCTCTCTCTCTGCCTGCTGCTGGTGTCCTCTCTGTCTCTCTCTCTGCCTGCTGCTGGTGTCCTCTCTGTCTCTCTGCCTGCTGCTGGTGTCCTCTCTCTCTCTCTGCTGGTGTCCTCTCTGTCTCTCTCTCTCTGCTGGTGTCTTCTCTGTCTCTCTCTCTCTCTCTGCCTGCTGCTGGTGTCTCTCTCTCTCTCTCTGCCTGCTGCTGGTGTCCTCTCTCTCTCTCTGCCTGCTGCTGGTGTCCTCTCTCTCTCTCTGCCTGCTGGTGTCCTCTCTGTCTCTCTCTCTCTGCCTGTTGCTGATGTCCTCTCTGTCTCTCTCTCTCTCTCTCTGCCTGCTGCTGGTGTCCTTTCTCTCACTCTCTGCCTGCTTGCTGCTTCCTCTGTATCCTTCTTGAGGCCCTTCGCAAAGGCGCTCTCACTAAGGCGAGCGCCTTTGCCGCTCGCCTTTGCCACGTGTCGAACGGCTGCGTGCCATTGACTCCTTCCCTTTTAAGGAGGTGCTGGGCTTTCGAGTGCTGGTGATGTCGGAGTGGTGGGCAGAGCTATCTCTTGTCTTTCCCCCCTCTCTGTCTCCTGCCTACCTCGCTCTCTGCTTCTGTTCCCGACTCTCTGCTCTCCTCCCAACTCTCCGCTCCTTCTCACGGCCTTCGCCTCGCCGTTGGCTCCTTCCCTTTTAAGGAGGAGCTGGGCTTCCGAGTGCTGGTGACGTCGGAGAGGTGGGTGGAGCTATCTCTCGCCTCTGCCCCTCTCTGTCTCCTGCCTAGCTCGCTCTTTGCTCCTGCTCCCGACTCTCTGTTCTCCTCTCAACTCTCCGCTCCTGTTCTGCCGCCTCCCGACTCTCCGCTCCTTCTGTTTGTTTAGTGTCCCCTGAGGAAGGTGTTGATCAGACACCAAAACTAGGATCCTTGTCAGGATCAAATGTTTGAATAAAGACTAGATGGGCAGACTAGATTGGCCATTTAGCCTTTATCTTCCATCATATTTCTATGTTTCTATAAAAACTGTTTTATTTGGCTGATGCCTCCCTTGCCCATATTTTCAAAAGAAGCATTATTTATCTACCCCCAGAATACTGTCTGATCTTAAGAATAATATGTTTGAACTAATAGTGGAGCCTGGACCCCTGAAGGGGGCAATTTTAAAGATTTATGGTTGTTTAAATAGACCTGGAGGGTCAAAAGCATAGATATATGCTCACTTGGGAGCAGAATCTGGTTAGAGACCTGAATACTAGGGATATGGAGGATATTTTGAGCTGAATGAGACGGGATGTATCAGTTGGAGAGGAGTGGGAACATATCATATGTAGTGGGCATGTCTGAGAATTCAGCCATATTTAAAGTTTGATTTTTACTATATTGTCCAAATTCCGCATTGGGATATACAACTTGCTATGGAGTTGCCTTTATTAAATTTGTAAATGCTGAGATTGGAGAATGACAAATATAAATTTTTCCAGCTGGGAACCTCGGCAGCATGCATTGTATTGGCAGTGCATTAGAAACAGCCTGTGACCTCAGACAGGAAATTGTGCAGGCGGTATCCTATGTATTGGTTAACTGTTCTTAGACATAATAAAATGGGTTTGTTTATCCATAGGTAGAAGTTTAACAGATTTGGAAAAGAGTCCACCTTGAATAAGATTATTTTCTTCTGGAGGAAGTGATGGCTTGAGAGTTGGGGGATGGTGTCAGAGATGGTGAGGAACTGGGGTTGGGAACTGGCACATTATGATGTTATTTCTTTCTTATGTTTTCTTTGGGTGGACACATAGAAGAAATAACATGAATCTACCACTGTTTTATAGTGCTTTTCTATTTTGAAAAAAAGTCAATAAAGAAAAGTTTAAAAAATTATTTGAAATGTGACCATTGCTGAGACTTCCAGTGTCTCTGTTGTGCACCACATAACTCTGTCACCCCAGCATCTTGCTTTTTCTCTTTGGCTTCTTAGCAACAGCTCTCAAGATGAACATGAATTTGCGGGAATTATACCTGGCTGATAACAAACTGAATGGGCTGCAAGATTCATCACAGATTGGCAACTTACTTAAGTTTAACTGTAACATTCAAATTTTAGACCTGCGGAACAACCACATCCTGGACTCAGGTGGGTGTTGGCAGACATCCTCCCAGTAAGGGAGAACCATATTTCTTGTAATGAAGAAGAAACCTATCTTTTTTTTTCTTCCTTTGTGGTTTCATTTTATTACCCTTTATTTTCTGAAGACAAGTGAGTTCACCATGCCACAAAAGTGGGTATCATAGCCATACATGGTATTAAGTCGAATGAAAGTTTTATGGCTTTCTAAAGGGTCAATGTTGAGCTAGTGCAGTGACCATCATGGATTAAACACCTGCCACAAAATTTAACTTATGGTATATGTAGCAGTGCTGAATATATGGATATTGCTGATGTAAAATAAACACATAACTGGATAGTGGTTGAATCTGCTATCTGGATAATTTTTTGGTTAGCCTTCTTTCTTACTTTAATTCAGCTCACAGATATATGGAAAATATCTGGCTAAGTCAAGTCAGATAATTAGCCCAATATTGTCCATATATTTTTTCTGAACTTGTGAATGCATAATTTGTTTTGAACATTGAGCCATGAGAGCCTAATTAATAAATATAACAACTTTATTTTTATATACCGCCATACCACAAACAGTTCTAAGCGGTTTACAAGGGAAGAGACTGTATACAGACAGCGACATTATAGAGAACTTTCGAAATTACATTGGCATGCTAAGTTTAGTCAGGTTTATCTGGAAGTGTTTCGGAGGTACATCAGGTTGAAGTGGGGTCAGAGAAATTTGTCAAAGAAATAAGTTTTTATTGACTTCCTAAACGTTTGGTACGAAAGTGCATTTGAGATAAAAGTTGGTTAAACATTGCTTGGACTGATAGTGTTCTATCGAGGTATCTCTTGTAGGTGCAGCCCTTTAATAATAATAATAATTATAACAGTTTATATACCGCAATACCGTTAAGTTCTATGCGGTTTACAGAAGATTAGTGGGGTACAAGTTGAGTTGACGTACAAGTTGAGTTAACTTAAGGAATGTGGGAACAATGGGGAGAAAGGGCAAGAGAGGGGAAGGAGGGAAGTGGGTCAGCTGTCTAGGTATTTCAGGAATAGGTGAGTTTTGAGGCGTTTCCTGAATACCTCATAAGTGGTGGGCAATAGGAGTTGTTCTAAGTCTTTACCCCATAGGGCAGCCTGATGTGAGAGAAGATGCTCATGGTGTTTTTTTAGTTTGCATCCTCTAACCGGGGGAGAAACGAAGTGCGAGTGGGAGCTTCTCTTGTGTTTGTTGGCTGAGAAGGAGAATAGGTCAGTGATGTATTTAGGGGTTAGACCGTAGAAAACTTTAAAACAGAGGCAGGCGAATTTAAACTTTACACGAGCTTCCATCGGCAACCAGTGTAGCTGTTTGAAGTATGGCGTCACGTGATCGAACTTCTTTAGACCGAAGATTAGTCTGACCGCAGTGTTTTGCATTAGTTGTAATCGTCGCATATTCTTTGGGGGGATTGCTAAGTAGGCGATGTTACAGTAGTCGAGTTGACTTAATACAAGGGATTGTACCAAGATTCTGAAGGCAGAGTTAACAAAGTATGCTTTAATGGATTTAAGTTTCCAGAGGGTGAAAAAACTCTTTTTGATTAGGGAGTCCACCTGATCTTTCATGGTGAGGCATTGGTCCAGAGTTACACTCAGTATTTTAATGGTGGGCTGTATGGGATAGTTATGTTTGTTGATGTCTAGTGGGGTTTTGGTGTCTAGAGGGTGCGGTGAAGCGACAAAGAATTTTGTCTTCTCAGTATTGAGCTTGAGTTTGAAGTCTGTCATCCAATGTTCCATCAAGTTTATGGCTTCTGATGCTTTTGGAATTGTTTCCGAGATGGAGTTGGCAAATGGGATAATAATTGTGAAGTCATCAGCGTAACTGAATAATTTTATCCCCAGCTGGGTTAATTGAACGCTCAGTGAGGTAATGTAGATATTGAAAAGCAGAGGGGATAGTAGGGACCCTTGCGGAACGCCGGATGGGTTGCTCCAGGTGTTGGAGAGATCATTGTTGAAGCGAACCTGATAGGTTCGGGACGAAAGGAAACCATGAAACCAGTTTAGCACTTCGCCTCTGATGCCAATAGCGTCTAGACACTGTAGCAAATTCGCATGGTCTACAAGGTCAAAGGCAGAGCTCATGTCGAATTGCATGATCAGGGCACTGAGGCCTTTGCTTAAAAATAGGTGCAAGTAATCTAAGATGGCCGCAATTACCGTTTCTGTGCTGAAAAGCGGTCTAAAACTGGATTGAGTCTCATGAAGGAGTGAGAACTGGTCTAGATATTCCATTAATTGGGAGTGTACCAGCCCCTCCATGATCTTTACAAAGAGTGGTATGGAAGCAATTGGTCTGTAGTTGGAAAATAGGGCTGACAATTCTTTGCTATTTTTTAGGATAGGGGTTATTATTATGTGGCCTTTGTTGATGAGGAATTTTCCGTTTTTCAGGTTATGGGATGGAAAAGCGAACAAGTAGGTACTGCGTGTATTAGTTCTGCCTAGGAATTTGAATTGGTGAAACAGATAGGATGGGGATGAAACTGTCATGGTTTTGAAGCAAAGGCAAGCAACTTAAAAATGACCCTTGCTTCCACAGGCAGCCAGTGTAGTTTTTTGTAGTATGGGCTTACATGGTTGATTTCTTGAGTGGCTCACCACTTCAAAAACAATGGTGACAAGTTCCACTATGTAACAGGAAAACAATACACGAACTTGTGTTACACTTGACTGAAAAAGTCAAATTGGAGCAATCACTCTCTTGATATGAAACCCTCAGAATCCTGCACTGCTCAATATTGTCATTGAAACAGATGAAAGCAGGTGTACAGATATTCTTTCATTGGGTTTTCATTTTTATGGTCCAATCTTGTAATTCTTATCTTATACACTGTGTTTACTGTGAAATGTGCAACTAAATGCCAATAAATAGATAAATAAATACAAAAATAAATAAATAAATAACTAGCAGCACTTATCTTTAATGTGTCACTATATGTGTGGCATCAAACGCCTAGCCCGTAACCAAACAAGGCCCGACGGGACCCGTTTAGCCAATTATGGCTTCTTCAGAGGTCGAGAAGTTTGGACTAAAAAAAAAATTACAATTATTCAATGTTGTGTATATAATACTCTCAAACTACCAGTCAAGTAAAACTATATAAATTATAACTCGGTACTCACTGTGAACAGCCTGACCCGCTCTTAGCAGATTAAAAATGGCGCCAGCAAATTGCCGAATACGTGCATGCTCTATATAGCCAAACTTAATGACCTCACTTAGTGGCCTCCCACTTACGTTAAGCTTATCGTAACAAAAAAGTTAAAAAGGAATTTTAAAAAAAGGAATTTTTTTTTTTTAAACCATTCTGCTGCTATTTATGCTACAATTATTTTATTTTTAGAAAAAAGCATGCCAATCAATAGCACTATTGAGACCTGTTGGTTTAACTGTGTTTAAAGAGAAAATCCATCGGCATTCTTTCTGGTGCAATTGCCTCTGTTTATCTCCCCCTCTTATATTAGATTCTACTTTATCGATACAGAAACATTTAAGATCAGTAAACTTATGTTTGAATTGAACACAATGTTCCACAATAGGAGCTGTTAATTTATTGTGTTTTAAGTTGGATTTGTGTTCTGAAAGTCTTACTTTAAAGGGTCGAATTTACATACCAACATACCACTTTAAGCAGGGGCAGGCAATCACATAAATGATGTGATCTGTATTGCATGTCAGAAAATGTCAGATGGTATACCTCTTGCCATTAACTGGATTGATAAATTCTTTAGTAGGCACCATTACTTCGCAAAAGCTGCATTTCCCACATTTAAAAAACCCTTTAGGTAATAAATTGTCCTCTCTGGAATGCCATTGGGTTATCATCGCAGGACTTAAAATATCTTTTAGGTTTCTCTCCCGAGTAAACGCAACTCTAAGATCTGTTTGTTGAAAGAGAGGATGAGATTGTACGATCTTCCAATTGTTCCTGATGATACTAGCCGGTGTATTGCCGTGAGTGGAATAACGCATCACGCAAGTGCAGATATCATCTGGAGCATCTTCTTTGGATTCATCTTGGGGTTGTAGAAGAAAATCACGATTATAATATCTCGCTCTTTTTAAGGCGTCTTTCAAAAGCTTTTCGGGATACCCTCTGGTATTTAATTTGTTTTTCAATTTTTTGGCCTGTGTTTTAAAGATGGAAATGGAGGAACAATTGCGTCTTAAACGAAGAAACTGAGAAAAAGGCAAGTTTCTTCTTAAACTAGGAGGATGGCAACTTTTAAAATCTAAGAATGTATTTCTATCTGTTGGTTTGATATATGTGTTAAATTCAAAATGATCTATGACTTGAGTGATTATCAAATCCAAAAAAGTTATGTTGTTGTCTGCATAGACCAGGGGTCTGCAACCTTTAAGACATAAAGAGCCACTTGGACCCGTTTTCGAAAAGAAAAAAAAACTTGGAGCCGCAAAACCATTATAAAACAAATCTAACACTGCATATATTGTTTCTTATCTTAATGCTATATACAGGATCACTAAATTGAAAATAAAATCATTTTTCCTACCTTTGCTGTTTGGTGATTTCATGAGTCTCTGGTTGCACTTTCTTCTTCTGACTGTGCATCCAATCTTTCTTCCTTTCTTTCAGCCTCCTGTATGTTTCCTCTCCTCCAGACCTCATTCTCTCCCCCAACTTTTTCTTTCTGTCTCCCTGTTCCCCCTTCTTTCTGTCTCTGTCTGCCCCCTTTCTTTCTTTCTCCGTGCCCTCCCCCAAGCCACTCGGTTTGCTGCCACCGCCATCGGGGAATAGCCCCCAAGCCACCGCCGTCCCAAGCTTTCCCTGCAGAAGCGTCGCGCTGACCAGCATTCCGCTCCCTGACGTCAATTCTGACGTAGGAGAGGAAGTTCCGGGCCAACAAGGCATTTCTCCTCATTCCATCCAGCCTGAGCCCCATCTCTCCTTGATCCAGCATTTCCCTTCTGTGTTTGTCAGAATTACCATTCCACCTATTTTCCAGCATCACCCTTCTTTGTGTCCATCTCACTATATCTTCCTTTCTTTCAGCCTCCTGTATGTTTCCTCTCCTCCAGACCTCATTCTCTCCCCCAACTTTTTCTTTCTGTCTCCCTGTTCCCCCTGGCCCATGGGACTCCCACGGGGATGCCCCCCTGACCCACGGGACTTCCATGGGGACGCCCCCTGGCCCACGGGACTCCCACGGGGATGAAAACAGCCTACCTAAATTCTGGCGATGCAGGCATGCAGCTTACAAGTCCGGCGTCGCGGCGGGAAATAGCCATGCTGAGCAGTGAGCTCAGCACGTACACAGATGAAAGCCTTGCTTGATGATTGGTCCGGCGGCACGGCGGGGCCGCCGGACCAATCAGCAAGCAAGGCTTTCATCTGTGTACGTGCTGAGCTCACTGCTCAGCATGGCTATTTCCCGCCACAACGCCGGACTTGTAAGCTGCATGCCTGCGTGACACACTACCGGAGCCGCGGCAAAGGTGGAAAAGAGCCGCATACGGCTCTGGAGCCGCGGGTTGCCGACCCCCGGCATAGACCATCGAAAATTGAATATTTGAGTCACAGCTATTAAGCCACACATAGAATGCCAATAGATTCTCTACAGTGCTAGTCCAAAGCATCAGCACGTCGATATATCTGAACCATTTGCAGACAACAACATAACTTTTTTGGAGATCATCAGGTAATGCTACAGCCAGATCACGAGCCCAAGCATCCCTCAATTTTAAATGATCAAACAAAGGGGACTCATCTTTCAAATGGTGATGATGGAATTTAAGGGGAACAGGTAGTTGGGAACCAATGGTAAAAGCTGTGGACAGCAGTTCGTGGCAAGAAGCCGTCAATGAACCACAAGGCAGAGAGTGAATGTAATGTTGAATTTGCATATAAGCAAAATAATCAGTAAGTGGGAGATCAAATTCTTCCCGCAGTTGTACAAAAGATTTAATTTTACCATCATCATCGACCAACTGAAACACATAATGAATGCCCCTTGTTTCCCACTGAGCAAAACTCGGCCCATCCACCCCGGGGACAAAGAAGCTATTAAAGCGGATAGGTAGAAAAGGAGTTACAGAAGCAGAAATATAGTGAAATTTGCACACCCAGCTCCAAACCTTCCGCAAGGGACAGTGTAGCACCCTAGTAAAAAGAGGCTCAGGCAAAAAAGAAATAGAGTGAAGGTATGCACTAAAGTGAGTAGTTCTAAAACAAAAAAGTTCCAAAGAGGTGTTGGTGAAGACAGAAGTACCCCTGAAAAAATCATTGATATGGCGCATGCCATATCCAATAGTTAAATAACGAAGGTTCAACAAACCCAAACTACCCCTATACCATGGAGCTGCTGCCGATTGGTAAGACAAGCGAGGTCTCTTCCCAGCCCCAAAAAATCTCTGAACTAAGCGTTTCAGGCGGCATTCATCCCGAGAAGTCAAATAAAGAGGAAGGACCTGAAAGACATAGAGCCAACACGGGACAATGAGCATGTTATAAAGATGCACCCGACCCAAAAGTGAAAACAGGAGGGTTCCCCAAAGCTGTAGTTTATTCTTAAGGGCCAAGAATAACGGTTCCACATTCAAACGATACAAACTAGATAAGTCCAACGTAATAAGTATTCCAAAATATTTCAGTGTAGATTTGGCCCAATGAAGAGGAAAAGCACCCCTCCATGTGGCACGTAACTCTGGGGTAGAGGGCAAGGCAAAGGACTTATCCAAATTAAGAGAAAGACCAAAATAAAATCCAAATTCAGAAATAAGGTCCAATGCCGTAGGTAAAGAGACGTCAGGCCTAGTGAGAATCAAGAACATATCATCTGCAAATGCTAAAGTCTTTAACTCTACCCCATCAACATGAAGGCCCTGAACCTCATCAACCCCCCGAAGAGTACAAAGCAGGGGTTCTAAAGACAGGAGAAAAAGTAATGGCGAAAGGGGGCAGCCCTGTCGAGTACCTTGAAGGATTGAAAAGGAATCAGTGCACATCCCATTAACCAGAAGAGAAGCTCTAGGATTAGAATAGAGAGCACACACGGCATTGAGATAAAAGCTTCCCAGACCAACAAGTTCAAGGGTACGGAACAAGAAGGACCAGTGGATACTGTCAAAAGCTTTAGAAGCATCTAAACTGACAAACAAAGTTGGAATGTGATGAGATTGACAATGATCTAGAGCAAAAAGAACCTTGCGGACATTACAAACTGATTGACGTCCTCGGACAAATCCCACCTGATCCTCATGAATGACCTTAGGAAGATGCGGAACGAGACGGTCGGCCAATATGCGAGAGAAGAGCTTAAGATCCACGTTGATCAAGGAGATAGGACGATATGAAACCTGTGCATCAGTCTCCTTACCAGGTTTCAGCAGTAATGAAATAAGGGCCTCATTAGCATAGCGCGGAAAGGATCCCTGAACAATAGCAGTGTTAAAGTAAGCCAACAAGGGACCACAAAGATGGGAAGAGAGAAGCCGATAAAAGTCTCCTGAAAATCCATCTGGATCCGGGGCCTTACCGGATCTGAGAGCTTTAATAGCAGATTCTAATTCTGCCGCTCTAAATGGACTATTGAGAGAGAGGACACCACATCCTCCGATAAGTGAGGAAGTCCAGAGGACTGAAGATAGTTTGTCAGCAATTCCGGAGAAACCGCATCGGGAGCATCATATAAGCAGCTAAAAAAGTCAAAAAGGACCGCAGAAACGTTGGCCGTACTGGTCACCCTACCCCCACCTTGGGTCCAAAGAGACAAGATTGGTTTCTTGCTAGTCTCAACCTTTACCAATCGAGCCATAAGGCGCCCGGGTTTGTTTCCAAAACGTTGGAAGCAATATTTATGAAAAGCAATCCATTTCTGAGAACGAGAATGAATTAAATAATTGAGAGCCTCTTGAGTGGACAAATAGCGTTCTCGAGCTTCCCTCGTGGGGTTGGAAAGAAATGACCGCTTAGCTGCCCGTAAGGCCCGTTCCAAGGTAATGATGCCTCTATGAATACGTTTGTTATGAGCACTCAAAAAAGAAATGATATGTCCTCGAATCACGGTCTTGGTGGCCTCCCAAAACAAAATAGGGTCATCCACATGTGGAGTATTATTAGTGGAATAATCCTCCCACTGGGCCTGCAAAAAGGTTTGAAATTCCTTATCCTGAGCAAGATAGAACATAAAACACCAGAAAGGCGTCCGAAGATAAGCTATATCCAGATGAACATCTACCCAAATCGGGGCATGATCAGAAATATTCAGGACACCAATCTCAGCCGAAACGACCAAAGAGAACAAAGTCGAAGACAGAAAAATGTGATCTATCCGAGACCAGGTATTGTGGGCCCAAGAAAGGTGAGTATAGTCAGGAACTTCAGGATGAAGAAGACACCAGGGGTCAACCACTGAAAGAGTATCACAAAAGTCAGAAAGAAGACGACCCCTAGCCCCAAAAGAAGCAGAAGAAGTACCGGACTTATCTAAAGCAGGGTCCATCACCAAATTAAAGTCCCCCAAGATAAGAAGCGGGTCCCCAGAGTAACGAGAGCAAAGTTGAGTTAACTGTTGCAAAAAGCAGGTTCAGATGAGTTAGGGCCATAGACCACAAGTAACATGTAGCATTGGTCACCCAGCGTCAAGGACCTGCACCCCAAGAGGGGAAGACTTGCAGACCAACAAAGCAATTCCACCATGTTGGCCCAGAGAGGAAGCAAAATATACCTCCCCCACCCAAGAATGACCCAGCTTAAGATGTTCCGCGTCCGTCAACCGGGTTTCCTGCAAACAGGCAATGTCCGAGAGATATCTCTGAAGAGCAGCTAATATTTTTGACCTCTTTATTGGCGACGTAATGCCCCCAACATTTAAGATGTAATCTGAAAGGGAGTACTCAGACCGGAAAATCAGGAAAGAGGCAGAATAGAGAAGAAAAGATAAGAATAAGGAGAGTACCCCAGGAGCCCAGCCATCCCCCAGAGCAGTATTGCCCAACAGAAGGCATAGCCTGAAAAGTAAACCAAAGACAATGTAAGAGCCCAAGAAACTGAATACACATACTGAAGGAGGACCTCCCACCCGTCCAACCCATCAACCCAACCCCCACCTGCAAAACACTAAACCTACCCCCCAAAATACTACACAACAAAGACCCACGCTGCACCACCTAGGTGAGACGGAACGAGGGAGTCACTACGACGTGAGCGGGGCCCCCAGCCCCCCCCCCAAAGCTCAAGGAAAAGGAGAGAAAAAGAACAGGCAGCTAGATCAAGAATAGACATAAGAACATAAGCAATGGGTCAGACCTGAGGTCCATCGTGCCCAGCAGTCCGCTCACGCGGCGGCCCAACAGGTCCAGGACCTGTGCAGTAATCCTTTATCCATACCCCTCTATCCCTTTTTCCAGCAGGAAATTGTCTAATCCTTTCTTGAACCCCAGTACCGTACTCTGCCCTATTACGCCCTCTGGATGCGCATTCCAGGTGTCCACCACACGCTGGGTAAAGAAAAACTTCCTAGCATTCGTTTTGAATCTGTTCCCTTTCAACTTTTCCGAATGCCCTCTTGTTCTTTTATGTTTTGAGTGTTTGAAGAATCTGTCCCTCTCTACTCTCTCTATGCCCTTCATAATCTTGTAGGTCTCTATCATGTCTCCTCTGAGTCTTCGCTTTTCCAGGGAGAAGAGCCCCAGTCTCTCCAATCTTTCAGTGTATGAAAGGTTTTCCATGCCCTTAATCATTCGTGTCACTCTCCTCTGGACCCTCTCAAGTATTGCCATATCCTTTTTAAGGTACGGTGACCAATACTGGACACAGTACTCCAGGTGCAGGCGTACCATTGCCTGATACAACGGCAGGATGACTTCTTTTGTTCTTGTTGTAATACCCTTCTTGATAGTACCCAACATTCTGTTTGCTTTCTTTGAGGCTGCCGCGCATTGCGCCGTTGGTTTCATTGTTGTATCCACCAACACTCCCAAGTCCTTTTCGAGGTTACTTTCCCCCAGAGCCAAACCCCCCCCCCCCCATTTTGTAGCTGAACATCGGGTTCTTTTTCCCTATATGCATGACCTTGCATTTCTCTATATTGAAGTTCATCTGCCATTTATTCACCCACTCCTCCAATGTTGTCAGGTCTCTTTGCAGTTCTTCACATTCCCCTATAGTTTTAACCCTGCAACAGAGTTTAGTGTCATCTGCAAACTTTATAACTTCGCACTTTGTCCCCACTTCCAGGTCATTTATAAACACATTGAATAGCAGCGGCCCGAGCACAGACCCCTGTGGGACACCACTCGTTACCCTTCTCCAGCCTGAGTAGTGGCCCTTCACTGCAACCCTCTGCTTTCTGCCTGCCAACCAGTGTTTAACCCATCTATGTACGTCCCCTCCCACTCCGTGGTCCCAGTTTCTTAAATAGCCGCTCATGAGGTACCTTGTCAAAGGCTTTTTGAAAGTCAAGATATATGATATTGAAGTAATGCCACTTATTTTACCTCATTGGAATGACTACAAGACAGCATTGTATGTTCCAAAAACAGACAATATTTGTTTATTGTTAGTATAAAAGATTACAAAATGGCAGTAGCAAAGGCGTAGTAAATATATTGTCAGTTCAGGATATGCAATGGAGAGCAGAACTAACACTCATATGCTTAGCAGGGGGCTAGCAGTTCCCTGCAGCATAAGTAAGCAAATCTCTCTGGCT
The DNA here is from genome assembly GCF_902459505.1 of Geotrypetes seraphini. Taxonomy (NCBI): domain Eukaryota; kingdom Metazoa; phylum Chordata; class Amphibia; order Gymnophiona; family Dermophiidae; genus Geotrypetes; species Geotrypetes seraphini. Next base: position 36,325,406 of record NC_047091.1, on the reverse strand, counting down.
TTACCTAGAATACACGTGTTTTTTATACAGAGCAATTCTTCCTTTGTTCCAAGAAAGTCCATCCCCGAATTCTGGTTATGTAATTCCCTATTGGTACATGAAATAATGTATAGCTAACTCCTCCCATCCGTCCACGCCTCTCTCACCTCCACCCTCCCCCCTCCCTAGAAAAAGGGGGCCTTGCAGAAACAGAGAACTCTTGGTGAACTTTCTTCTTTCAGCATTGAGACATGTAGCTGTTAATTGGTGGTTTTACAATTCTGTGCATATTCGGTATGGTGTCCTTGTAAGATGAAAAGTTGGCAAAGGTGACCTTTCAACAATCCAGCTGTCTGGTTCCCATAGCTTGGTTCAGAGACAGAGAGCAAATGTTTTGGTACCAAGTTCTTTCATCTCGTTACACCCACATGAGCAGGGCTCCTTGCTCATTATAAAGGTTTTATGGCTTCCTAGGGTGTCTGGCATAAGTCATACAGCACTGATAACAGTTCAGCAGAACCTTGAAGGGATATCCTCCCAGCAGGGAATGGAAACAAGAACATCATTGTTAGCATTGCAAAGGCTGAAAATGTTTACAGACAGCAAGGTACAGGCTGGCTATGGGAAAATATGTCTGTAGTGTCCAGCATACACAAGTGAAAATATAGGTCTGTAGTGTCCAGTTGAATCATCTGTATGTCCAGGTTATCCAATGTCAATATCAATGGGGGTCCCCTTTGTCCATCTGGCTGTTTATCCCTTCAAAGAAGTATAGTAAGTTCGTTTGGCATGATCTTCCTTTGCAGAAGCCATGTTGGCTCGCTTTCATTAGCCCATTTAAGAACATAAGAACATAAGCAGTGCCTCTGCCGGGTCAGACCACAGGTCCATCCTGCCCAGCAGTCCGCTCCCGCGGCGGCCCAAACAGGTCAAGACCTGTCTGAATCATCAGAAGGGGCTCCCTTGCCACCTTGGTTTCCCATTTAAGTCCTGCCTTCCTATCGAAGTCCTAGCCCTCCGGTCTTGCACATGCACGACCTGGTTGGTTTGTACTCATTACCTGGGTAACTTCCTATACTTGTGTTACATCCCAGCTCCTCCCTCAGTATCCCACGATCCCTTTATCCCTCAGGAATCCATCCAATCCCTTTTTGAATCCTTGTACCGTACTCTGCCTGATCACTTCTTCCGGTAGCACATTCCACGTGTCCACGACCCTTTGTGTGAAAAAAAACTTCCTTGCATTTGTTTTGAACCTGTCTCCCTTCAGTTTCTCCGAATGCCCCCTCGTACTTGTTGCCCCCTTCAGTCTGAAGAATCTGTCCCTATCCACCCTCTCTATGCCCCTCATGATCTTGAAGGTCTCTATCATATCTCCCCTGAGCCTCCTTTTCTCCAGAGAGAAGAGCCCCAGCCTATCCAGCCTCTCGGCGTATGAGCAGTGTTCCAGCCCTCTTACCATTTTCGTTGCTCTCCTTTGGACTCTCTCAAGTACCGCCATGTCCTTCTTGAGGTGCGGCGACCAATATTGAACGCAGTATTCTAGATGTGGACGCACCATCGCTCGATACAATGGCATGATGACTTCCCGTGATCTGGATACTATGCCCTTCTTTATGATTCCCAGCATCCTGTTGGCTTTTTTAGAGGCTGCTGCGCACTGTGCAGGTGGCTTCAGTGATGCATCTACCAGCACACCCAAGTCTCTCTCGAGTCTGCTGTCTCCCAACAATACCCCCCCCAATTTGTAGTTGAACAATGGGTTCTTTTTCCCTATATGCATGACCTTGCATTTGTCCACGTTGAAGCGCATTTGCCATTTGTTTGCCCAGTCTTCCAGCTTGTCCAGGTCCCTTTGCATGTCCTCACACTCCTCCCTGGTCCTAACTCTGCCGCACAGTTTGGTATCGTCTGCAAATTTTATAACCTCACATTTTGCCTCCTTTTCCAGGTCATTGATGAATATGTTAAAGAGTAAAGGCCCTAGCACCGATCCCTGTGGCACACCGCTCGTGACTCCCCGCCAGTCAGAATATTGACCTTTTACTCCAACCCTCTGCAGTCTACCCGACAACCAGTGCTTGATCCATCTGTGCACATCCCCTCCCACCCCGTGGTTCCACAGCTTCTTAAGCAGCCTTTCATGTGGCACCTTGTCGAAAGCCTTTTGAAAGTCGAGGTAAATGATGTCTATGGGCTCCCCATTGTCCATCCGACTGCTTATTCCCTCAAAGAAGTACAGAAGGTTCGTTAGGCACGACCTTCCCTTACAGAATCCATGCTGGCTTGTTCTCAGTAGGCCATTCCTCTCGATGTGCTCGCAAATGTCGTCCTTGATCATAGCTTCCACCATCTTCCCTATAATTGAAGTCAGGCTCACCGGCCTGTAGTTCCCGGGGTCACCCCTCGATCCCTTCTTGAAGATGGGTGTGACATTTGCCAATTTCCAGTCCTCTGGTACCTCACCAGTTTTCAAGGATAGGTTGCAAACATGTTGGATTGTGCCCGCTATTTCCTGTCTTAGTTCTTTCAGAACCCTTGGGTGGATCCCGTCCGGGCCTGGTGATTTGCCACATTTTAACCTGTCTATCTGTTTGAGGACATCCTCCCTACTTACCTCTATGTGCTCTAATTTTTCAGCCTGTTCCCCACTCATGAGCTCCTCTGAGTCTGGTATATTAGATGTGTCTTCGCTCGTGAAGACTGACGAGAAGAACGTGTTCAACCTCTCAGCTACCTCTTTTTCCTCCTTAATCACTCCCTTCCTGTCCCCATCGTCCAACGGCCCTACCTCCTCTCTCGCTGGTCGTTTCCCCTTAACGTAACTGAAGAATGCCTTGAAGTTTTTCGCCTCCCTGGCCAGCCCCACTTCGTACTTCCCCTTTGCTAGTCTAACCTCCCGGTGGCATTCCTTTTGGCATTTCCTATGCGCCTGATGATTATCCTCTGTTGGGTCCTTTTTCCATCTCCGGAAAGATACTTTTTTGTCCTTTATCGCCCTCTTTACTTCTATTGACATCCAAACCGGGTCCTTTGATCGTTTGTTCTTGCAGCCTTTCCTGAAATTGGGGACATACATTCTCTGTGCTTCCTGCAGGGTGTCCCTGAATAGGGTCCAGGCGCTTCCCACAGTCTCCATCCTAGAGATTTTTCTGAGCTTCCTCCCCACCATTTCCCTCATAGCAACATAGTTCCCTTTCTTGAAGTTCAGCGCAGTTGTTGCGGTCCTCCTAACTATGGGTGTCCCTCTTTCTAATGTGAATTTGATCGTGTTGTGGTCACTGTTGCCTAGTGGTCCTCCCACTTCTACCTCTCTTGCAGGCCCCCCTAATCCGTTTAGGATGAGGTCAAGAGTAGTACCCCCTCGCGTCGGTTCTTTGACTAGTTGCTCCATGAAGCAGTCCTTCACAGTTTCTACAAATCCTGTCTCCCTAGTGCAGTTGGAGTGACCCGTACTCCAGTCAATCCCTGGGTAGTTGAAGTCCCCCATCACTGTTACACTTCCAGTCCTGCACTCCTGTCTCAATTCTGCTTCCAAGTCGTGTCCGACTCCCTCTGGCGTACCAGGTGGTCGATAGTACAGCCCCAGTTTTATGCCCGCACCCTTGTTTCCCGGTAATTTGACCCACAGCGATTCCAGCCCCTCTGTCTTCGTTGCCATATCCATCCCGACCGAGTGAATAGAGTCCTTTATATATAGTGCTATGCCTCCCCCCTTTTTGTGGGTCCTGTCCCTCCTATAGAGCTTGTACCCCGGCAGCGCTACATCCCATTGATTTTCCTCTGTCCACCAGGTTTCTACAATTCCAATTATATCCAGGTCCTCCCCCTTGGCCACGACTTCTAGTTCACCCATCTTGGCCGTGAGGCTTCTTGCATTTGCGTATAAGATATGCTCACAGATACTGTCTTTTATCATTGCTTCTACCATCTTGCCTGGCACTGAAGTCAAACTCACCAGTCTGTAGTTTCCTGGATCTCCCCTCAATCCCTTTTTGAAAATAGGTATGGCATTTGCTATTTTCCAATCCTCCGGGATCACCCCTGTTGCCAAGGACAGGTTGCAAACTCTTTGGAGTATTTCTGCTATTTCGGTTTTCGGTTCCTTTAATACCTTTGGGTGGATCCCGTCCGGGCCTGGTGACTTGTCGGTTTTCAATCTGTCTATCTGCCAGAGTACAGCTTTGAGGCTTACTTCTAATGTCAAAAGCCTTTCCTCTGGGTTTCCGTTAAAGATTTCTTTGGATTCCGGTATATTGGATGTGTCCTCACTTGTGAAGACTGACGAGAAGAACATGTTTAATCTGTCAGCCACCTCCTTTTCCCCCCTTATCGCTCCTTATATGTCTCCATCATCTAACGGTCCCACTGCTTCCCTCGCCGGTTGCTTCCCTTTAATATATCTAAAGAAAGATTTGAAATTTCGTGTTTCCTTGGCCAGTCTCTCTTCGTATTCTCTTTTTGCTTTCTTGACCACTCGGTGACATTCTTTTTGGTGTTTCCTTTGCTCCTTCCTGTTTTTCCTCAGTTTTGTCCTTTTTCTACTTCCGGAACGATAGTTTCTTGTCCTGTATCACTGCCCTCACTGCATTGCTTATCCACACCGGGTCTTTTGTTCGATTCTTTTTGCACCCTTTTGTAAATCTGGGGATGTACAGGTTATCCCAGGACAAGCAGGCAGGTATTCTCACTAGTGGGTGATGTCATCCGACAGAGCACCGATGCGGACGTCTCACAAGCATACTTGCTTGAAGAAACTTCAGAAGTTTCGAGATGCCCGCACCGCGCATGCGCGAGTGCCTTCCCGCCCGATGCACCGGGCGTGTCTCCTCAGTTCTTTTCTTTCCGCGGAGCTGAGAAGTTTTGCTTCAATTCTCTGCACTGAGTGAACCCTTGTTCTTGCCTTCTAGTGCTCGCGGTTTTGAGTTTATTTTTCTTAATCGTGTGTTTTATTCAGTCGTTTTCTTATTTTTAAAAAAAATCGACGCTGTTTACAGTGTCTCGGGCCTGAACATCTTCCGAAATCGTGCCGGCCTTGTTCCACTCTAACAGCACGTGCTTTCAAGCGTCGCTGTTTCCTGTGAGAGTCGATGTTCGCGATGGAAGCTTCCAAGGAACCTTCGACTTCGACCAGCACTTCGCCTTTACCTGCGAAGTCGTCATCTACTCCTGCTGCATCGTGTCTTTTGAAGCCGGCCTCCTTCGTTCCGGCTTCGACCCCGCCTCCTGCTCCGGTGCCTTCTTCGGTCTCCTCAGATCAGGTACCTCCTCAGACCGTTCCCCCGGTGGTTCTTAGGGTGCCTAAGGCTTCTAAAGCTAAGCACTCGACCACCCGGGACCGCGAAGACCGTACAGGGGGTCCCACTTCGGTTGCGGCTCCCCCCTTGTCGGCTTCGCTGCGGTCGCTCCTGGAAGCCCAATTCATCGTGCTCATGAATACCATGGAGCCCAGGTTGATTGCCACAATCCAGCATGGGCATGCGGAACCTCCTCGTGGGGGCGAGCCGCCCCCTCCTCCTCCGCCTCGACGCTAGCTCTCACTGCTAGATGAGGAGCATCGGCGCTTGGCCGCCAGTTCATCGAGGCATGCTTCGTTTAGTGAGATGCCGCCTCTGGAACCTATCCCCGTTTCAGGCGAAGATAATTGGGATTTGCCTTCGGGTAGCCGAAGCCCTGGGCATCGTCAGGGGGACTTCTTCCGGAGCCCCTTCCCTGCCAAGCCATCTCTCGACCCATGGAATGCTGCTCGAGAGGCGTCGGCCCATCCTCCTCTTCGCTCTACGGCCTCCAGCCCCATCTATTCGTTGGAGGCCTCTGCGGAGCCATCTGGGCGTCATCATTCCAGATCTCCTTCGAGACGAAGGGAGGGGCACCGCTCCAGGCATTCTTCGAGGCATTCGTCCAGGCATTTTACAGTCTCGCCTCAGAAGAAGCTTCCTCGTGTGGGGTATTCATCTTCGGATGTCTCTCCTCCTCCGGGCCCGGAGTTCGAAGATACCTGCAGGTCGTTCTCTCCTTGTAGATCCCATGTCTCCTTGGATCAGGAGGCCTTGACTTCATCAAGTCCGTCTCAGCGTCCTGTGTTGGCGGACCAGCTGTCTTTTTCATCTTTTCTGCGGCAGATGGCAGATGATCTCGACATCACCTTGGACTCAGGTTCCCGCTACCTGGATACCATGCATCTGCCTCATCCTCCTGCTGAGTCTCTTCGCCTGCCTCTCCACAAGCTCCTCGACCAAACCTTCATGCGATGTTTTGAAACACCGTACTCCATTCCTGCCGTTCCTGGCAAACTGGATGCCAGGTATCGCACGGTGCATCATAAGGGGTATGAGGGCTCCCAGCTCTCCCATCAGTCACTGTTGGTCAAGTCCTCCCTCAAGCGATCTCATCCGTCCCAGGTGTATGCCTCGGTGCCACCGGGCCGAGAGGGGAGGACCATGGATAAGTTTGGGAGGCGCATCTACCAGAACTCGATGATGGCTTCCCGAGTTCTCAAATACACCTTCCAGTGCTTCGGAAGTTTATGCCTTACATCGAATCTCAAACTCGTTCTGAATACGAGGAGGTTGTCGCCTCGCTATCCCAACTGCGTCTTCAATTGATGCAATCTTCTTATGATGCGTTTGAGCTCTCGGCACAGGCTGCCGCCTGTTCCATGGCCATGGGTCGCTTGGCATGGCTTCGGACAATTGATATGGATCCAAACCTCCAGGACAGGCTTGCCAACGTCCCGTGTGCAGGTGCAGATTTGTTTGATGATTCTATTGAGACCGTGACGAAGAAGCTGTCGGACCATGAGAAGTCATTCCAGTCCATCCTTCGTCCCAAGCCTAAGCCTGCTCAGTCTCGACCTTCTCTTCCGCCCTTGATATATCAGCGGCGTTACACTCCCAGGCAGGCTCCTGCTGCGAGGCAACCAGCGAAGAGACAGAACATAAGAAGTTGCATCCGCTGAGTCAGACCAGAGGTCCATCCTGCCCAGCGGTCCGCTCCCGCGGTGGCCCATCAGGCCTAATTGCCTGAACAGTGTCCATGACTAATTTTGTAACTGCCTCTAATCTTCTAATTTTATCCCTATTACTTACCTCTACTCCTATCTGTACCCCTAACTCTGTACCCCTAATTCTATCCCTATTACCTACCTCTACTCTAGAGAGCTGCACGGGAACGGGGACGACGGGAATCCCGCGGGACCCGCGGGTTCCCCCTTTGGGTCACGGGGATCCCGTGGGGACGCCCCCTAGGGTTGCGGGGATCCCGTGGGGACGCCTCCGAGAGTCGCGGGGTTCCTGTGGGGCTGGATGTACTCAGTCGCGCGGCTCTTCTCCCTACCTTCTCTGCTTGCAGCACAGAGCCGAACGGAAGTCTTCCCGACGTCAGCGCTGACGTCGGAGGGGAGGGAGGGCTTAAACAAAGCCCTCCCTCCTTCCGACGTCAGCGCTGACGTCGGGAAGACTTCCGTTTGGCTCTGTGCTGCAGGCAATGCAGGTAAGGAGGAGAGTAGCCTCGCGGTTCGAGTGGCTACCAAGGGAGGGGGCGGTCCGCCCCGCCACACCCCGCCCCGGTTGCAGCACAGCCGGCCAGGTCCCCTTACTTTTGTGGCACTTCCCCGACCGACCGACAACAGCCCCGGTCCGACAATCCTCCCTGCCCTGTAGCCGCGAATCTAAATTATCTTCTTACAGCAGCTGTAATAAGGTAATTTAGATTCGCAGTTAAGGGCAGGGAGGTTTGTCGGACCGGGGCTGTTGTCAGTCGGTCGGGGAAGTGCCACAAAAGTAAGGGGACCTGGCCGGCTGTGCTGCACCCGGGGCGGTAGAGAAGGAGTGGGGAGAAGGACGCTGAAAGGCCATGGGGAAGACGGGAGGGGGGGGAAGGACTCTGAAAGCACTTGAAGACAGAGGAGGGAGAAGGACGCTGAAAGGCCATGGGAAGGGCGGGGGGGGAGGACTCTGAAAGCACTTGTGGAAGACATTGGGGGGAGAAGGATGCTGAAAGCACATGGGGAAGACGGGGGGGGTGGAGAAGGACGCTGACAGGACATGGGGAAGATGGGGGGAGAAGGACGCTGAAAGGAAATGGGGAAGAGAGAGTAGGGAGAAGACGCTGGCAGGGAAGAAGACAGATGCCAGACTATGGGGGGAGCGGAGAGAAGAAGATGGGTGCCAGACCAATTTGGAAGGGGGAAGAAAGGGAGAGGCACAGTAACAGAGCAAATGGAAGATGCAGAAGGAAGAGAGACAGTGGATGGAAGGAATTGAATGAGAACATGAGGAAAGCAGAAACCAGGCAACAAAGGTAGGAAAAGAATTATATTTCTTTTTTTTTATTTTGCTTCAGGATAAAGTAGTATATTAGTTGTGTTGATAAAAATTTATAAACATTAGAGGCTCTGGTAGAAACCCATTTGCAAAGTATGTATTCTTCCCAATTAATATTTTCAAATTAATAAAGTCTTTTTGCTTATTTGTAAATGGGTTTCTACCAGAGCCTTTAATTCAGTAGCATAATTAAATGAAATAACTATTTCTGAAGTTTATAGGGACGGGCGGGGACGGAGGAGATTCCTCGCGGGGACGGGTGGGGACGGAGGGAATCCTCACGGGGACGGGTGGGGACGGGTGGGATTCCTCACAGGGACGGGTGGGGACGGGTGGGACTTTGGCGGGGACGGGTGGGATTTCTGTCCCCGCGCAACTCTCTACTCTACTCCTATCTGTACCCCTCAATCCCTTTGTCCTCCAGGTACCTGTCCAGACCCTCTTTGAAGCCCTGTAGTGTGCTTCTGCTTATCACATCCTCCGGCAGCGCGTTCCATGTGTCCACTACCCTCTGAGTGAAAAAGAACTTCCTGGCGTTTGTTCTAAACCTTTCCCCTTCCTGTTTCACCGAGTGCCCCCTTGTGCTTGTGGTTCCCCATAATTTGAAAAATCTGTCCATGTCCACTCTTTCTATGCCCTTCATGATCTTGAAGGTTTCTATCATGTCTCCTCTAAGTCTCCGCTTTTCCAGGGAGAAAAGCCCCAACTTCTTCAGTCTGTCAGTATATGAGAGGTCTTCCATACCCTTTATTAGCTTAGTTGCTCTTCTCTGGACTCTCTCAAGTACCGCCATGTCCTTCTTGAGGTACGGCGACCAGTACTGGACACAGTACTCCAGGTGCGGGCGCACCATTGCACGATACAGTGGCAGGATTACTTCCTTCGTCCTGGTCGTGATACCCTTCTTAATGATGCCCAACATTCTGTTAGCCTTCTTTGAGGCTGAGGCGCACTGTGCTGACGCCTTCAATGATGTGTCTACCATCACTCCAAGGTCTCTTTCAAGGTTACTCACCCCTAGCGGTGATCCCCCCATTTTGTAAGTGAACATAGGGTTCTTTTTCCCTACATGCATGACCTTGCATTTTCCTATGTTGAAGCTCATTTGCCACTTTTCGGCCCACTCTTCCAGCGTTGTCAGATCTTTTTGGAGGTCTTCGCAGTCCTCCATGGTTTTGACCCTGCTGTATAGATTAGTGTCATCCGCAAATTTAATAACCTCACATTTTGTTCCCGCCTCCAGGTCGTTGATAAATATATTGAACAGGAGCGGTCCCAGCACCGACCCCTGCGGAATTCCGCTCGTGACCCATTGCCAGTGTGAGTAATGGCCTTTTATTCCAACCCTCTGTTTCCTGTCCACCAGCCAGTTTTTGATCCATCGGTGGACCTCCCCTTGCACCCCGTGGTTCCATAGCTTCCTTAGCAGTCTTTCATGTGGTACCTTGTCGAAGGCTTTTTGGAAGTCAAGGTAAATGATGTCTATAGATTCCCCTTTATCCACCTGGCTGCTTACCCCCTCAAAGAAGTATAATAAGTTAGTGAGGCATGACCTGCCCTTGCAGAAGCCATACTGGCTCGGCTTTAGTTGCCTAGTGTTTTCGATGTGTTCCCAGATGCAGTCTTTAATCAGCGCTTCCATCATCTTTCCCGGGACCGAGGTCAAGCTCACCGGCCTGTAGTTTCCCGGGTCTCCCCTTGAGCCTTTCTTGAAGATGGGCATGACATTTGCTATTTTCCAGTCTTCCGGAATCTCTCCAGTTTTTAAGGATAGGTTGCATATTTGTCGAAGTGGTTCAGCTATTTCGTTCCTTAGTTCCTTGAGTACCCTTGGGTGAATGCCATCCGGACCTGGCGATTTGTCGCTCTTTAGCCTGTCTATCTGTCTAAAGACATCCACTTTGCTCACCTCCAGTTGGACCAGATTTTCATCCTGATCTCCTTTTACGATCTCCTCGGGTTCCGGAATGTTGGTTGTGTCCTCTCTCGTGAAGACTGACGTGAAGAACTCGTTTAACCTGTCAGCTATCTCTTTTTCCTCTTTTACCACTCCCTTTCTGTCTCCATCATCCAAGGGTCCCACTTCCTCTCTTGCCGGTTGCTTCCCCTTGACATACCTGAAGAATGATTTGAAGTTTGTTGCTTCCCCCGCCAGTCTCTCTTCATATTCTCTTTTTGCTTTCCTAACCACTCGGTGACACTCCTTTTGGTGTTTTCTATGTTCCTTTTGGTTGTCCTCTGATCGATCCTTTTTCCATTTTTTGAAAGATGCCTTCTTGTCATTTATCGCCTTTTTCACTGCATTTGTTATCCACACTAGGTTTTTAGTTCTATTCTTCTTGCACCCTTTCCTGAACGTGGGGACGCACAGGGTCTGTGCTTCGTGCACCATGTCCTTAAGTAGGGTCCATGCTTTTTCTACAGACTCCATCTTCCTTGCGGTGTTGTTGAGTTTCTTTCCCACCATTTTCCTCATGGCATCATAATTCCCTTTTTTGAAGTTGAGTGCTGTCGTTGTAGTTCTATTCACCTTTGTAGATCCAATTTCTAGCCTGTACTGGATCGTGTTGTGGTCGCTGTTTCCTAGTGGGGCTAGTACCGCCACCTCCTTGGCGGGTCCCCCTAGTCCTTTGAAGATTAGGTCAAGAGTTGCATCCCCCCGTGTTGGTTCTGTGACCAGCTGTTCCATAAAACAGTCCCTTGTGACCTCCAGGAATGCGGTCTCCCTCATGCAGTTTGAGTGCCCGATACTCCAGTCTATTCCCGGGTAGTTGAAGTCCCCCATCACCACCACACTTCCGCTTTTGCATACTTGCCTCATTTCAGCCTCCAGATCCTGGTCGGTTTCTTCCGTTTGTCCAGGTGGGCGATAGTACAGACCTAATTTTATGTCTGCTCCAGAACCTCCGGATAGCTTAACCCATAGTGATTCCAAGTCATCCGCCCTTACTGCTGTTTCCATCCTGGTTGAAGGTATGGAATCCTTTATATATAGCGCTATTCCTCCACCCTTTTTGTGTGGCCTATCTCTCCTGTAGAGTTTGAACCCTGGCAAAGCTACATCCCATTCATTCTCATCGGTCCACCTTGTTTCTGTGACTCCAATTATGTCTAGGCCCTTTTTGCTGGCTAAGACATCCAGCTCTTCCATTTTAGCCCTTAGGCTCCTAGCATTAGTGTATAGGCAGTGCAAGTCCTGGTTGTTCGCCTTTCTTGCTGGTTTTCCTTGTGGTTTGGCACTCCTGGCGACCCCCTCATGAGTTGCCAGTCCCCAAGCCTCGTCCCGGACGTCCTCCTCTTGTGGGGTATCTGTTTTGTCCTCTGCCCGTTTCCCCATTTTTGGTTCAACATCCTTGGCCCTGGTGCTCTGCATTGCATCCTTAGGTCCTTTACCCAAAAATTCCCACTCAGTCCTCTGCATTGCGTCCTTAGGTCCTTTTCCCACTCAGTCCTGATCCCTTTTATACAATCTCCTTGCCCAGTGTCCTTGGCCCCCTGTATTGTATCCTTAGGTCCTTCTTCAAAAAATTCCCACTCAGTTCCGAGCCATCTTTTACAATGTCCTTGCTCAGTATCTTTATTTGATACTTTTATCCGATGTGTCAGATCGACTGTCAGCTTTCCCCTCTTCCTCAGTTTAAAGCCAAATCTATGACGCTCTGGACGTTGCGTGCCAGCATCCTCGTCCCAGTCGTGCTCAGATGCAGTCCGTCTCTCCTGTAGAGCTTATTCCTTCCCAAGAAAGTTGTCCAGTTCCAAATAAAAAGGAAACCCTCCTCTTCGCACCATCTCCTGAGCCAACCATTTATTGCTTGTAGTTCATTCTGCCTCCTTGTGTTCGCTCTCGGTACTGGCAGGATCTCCGAGAAGGCTATCTTCCTTGCCCTCAGCTTCAGTCTCCTCCCCAGGATCCTGAACTGATCAGTTAGCGCAGTCCTGTTGTAGTTTCTCCTGCTGACGTCATTGGTTCCTACATAGATTACTACAGCTGTATCCTCCGTCTCAGCCCCTTCCAGGATCCTCTCGATTCTGTCGATGACGTCCTTCGTTCTGGCCCCCGGGAGACATGTCACTAGTCGGTCCTCTCTTCCTCCAGCTATGTGACTGTCCACTCCTCTCAGGATTGAGTCTCCCACTACGATAGCAGATCTCCACGTCCTCAGCTGTCTCTCTGGTCTCAGGTCTGTGTCAGTGGCGCAGTCCTCCAGTCCTTCCTCCGGGTTCTGTTGGGTCTTCTCCTCACCTGCCTGTCCAGATTCTCCGCAAGGTCCTACTCCTATGGTGTCTGGTGGGTTAGGTCGTCCGACTGTTGGTTCTTCTCTGAGGTGTTGGTGGTCCTGTGCCTCCACCATCCTGCAGGCCTCTTCGATGAATTTCTCGAGCTCTCTAACTTGTTCCGTGATGTTGTCCTCTCTGGCAGTGTCCTCCGTTGTCCAGCACTGTTCCTCCATAGTGCACAGTCCCTCCAGTTCCTGTACTCGAACCTGCAGTCTCCCGACCTCCTTCTTCAGGCTATCCAGTTCCTGACATCGACTGCATATGTACGCCTGCCTCCCGGAGGGGAGGTAGTCATACATATGACATTCGATGCAGAATACTGGGTAGCTCCCCTGGGTTCCTGTAGCCTCCATTTCTTTGTCCTTGCTCCTCGTTGATTGGGAATGGTGCCTGGCGTGCAGCTAGCTGAAAAAGTAGAGAGAAAGAAAAGAATGAGAAGAGAAGAGAAGAAAAGAAAAGTACTTTTTTTTTTTTTTTTTTTTAAGAAGTTAGATTTGCTGCTGGACTGCCTGGGCTCCTTCTCAAGGCTCCTTCGCAAAGGCGCTCTCGCTAAGGCGAGCGCCTTTGCCGCGCGCCGAATGGCTGGGCGCCGTTGGCTCCATTCTTCTTAAAGGGGAGCCCGGACGCCGACGCGACCTGTGACGCGGTGGGGGTGGGCGGAGCTACCTCTCGCCGCGACCCCGGTTCCTCCTGCTTGCTCTGCCTTCCTCCCCTGGCTTCCTCCTCGTGGCTTCCTCCTCCTGTCCTCTGCCGCTGAAAACAAAAGGAAAAAAAAGAAAGGACACTGCACCCTCCGAGGTCTGCTTCGTGCCCTGGCTTCCCTTCTTCTTAAAGGGGAGCCCGAGCGCCGACGCGAACTGTGACACGGTGGGGATGGGCGGAGCTACCTCTCGCCGCGACCCCGGTTCCTCCTGCTTGCTCTGCCTTCCTCCCCTGGCTTCCTCCTCGTGGCTTCCTCTTCCTGCCCTCTGCCGCTGAAAACAAAAGGAAAAAAAAAAGAAAGGACACTGCACCCGCCGAGGTCTGCTTCGTGCCCTAGCTTCCCTTCTTCTTAAAGGGGAGCCCGGGCGCCAAGTTTCAAGTTTCAAGTTTATTCATTATTTGATTAATCGCCTATCATAATTACTAAGCGATTTACATTTACAGAAAATACATAATAAAATGATTAACAATTATATAAAAATCATTTTAAAAAACTAGACAAATTTGAACAGGAAACATTGGGATAGAGGGGGAAGAAATACAATTTATAATAGGAAAGGAGGGACCTATAAGGGTAAAAACACAAAGGACAGGGAAAACAAATAATTATTTGGAAATAGTATATATATATATATATAGCTGACTAAAATGAAATGGAGTTGTAAAGAGCAATTGGCATTTCAATTAAATATTGAAAGCGTCTTTAAAAAGAAAACTCTTTAGTTGGCCAACGCGACCTGTGACGCGGTGGGGGTGGGCGGAGCTACCTCTCGCCGCGTCCCCGGTTCCTCCTGTTTGCTCTGCCTTCCTCCCCTGGCTTCCTCCTCGTGGCTTCCTCCTCCTGCCCTCTGCCGCTGAAAACAAAAGGAAAAAAAAGAAAGAACACTGCACCCGCCGAGGTCTGCTTCGTGCCCTGGCCTCCCTTCTTCTTAAAGGGGAGCCTGGGCACCGACGCGACATGTGACGCAGTGGGGGTGGGCGGAGCTACCTCTCACCGCGACCCCGGTTCCTCCTGCTTGCTCTGCCTTCCTCCCCTGGCTTCCTCCTCGTGGCTTCCTCCTCCTGCCCTCTGCCGCTGAAAACAAAAGGAAAAAAAAGAAAGGACACTGCACCCGCCGAGGTCTGCTTCGTGCCCTGGCTTCCCTTCTTCCCCGCAGAAGTCGCAACAAAAACCTCAGCCTTCTGCTGTTCCCAAGGCTCCTCAGCCTTTTTGACTCTCTTGTCGGGAGCATAACCAACACCGTTCTGCTATCCCATGTCTTTCCAATTGGGGGTCACCTCCATCATTTTTACCATCGATGGATGGCTATAACCACCGACCTTTGGGTCCTTACCATCATTAGGGAAGGATATTCTCTTCAGTTCCATCGGGTCCCCCCGGACCATCCTCCAAGAGAGTATCCTTCCAACTTGACCCAGACCGCCCTTCTTCTTCAGGAAGCTCAGGCTTTGCTCCGGCTCCGGGCCGTCGAGCCGGTCCCTGTGGACCAACACAACCGGGGGTTTTACTCCCGGTACTTCCTTGTTCCGAAGAAGACGGGTGACCTGCGTCCTATTCTGGACCTCAGAGTGCTCAACAAGTTCCTGGTCAAGGAGATATTTCGCATGCTGACCCTAGCTTCTCTCTACCCCTTCCTCGAGCAGAACGACTGGTTATGCTCTCTGGATCTAAAAGAAGCCTACACTCACATTCCCATTCATCCGGCCTCTCGCAAATTCCTCAGATTTCGTGTGGGACATCTGCATCTGCAGTATCGAGTGCTTCCTTTCGGCCTGTCCTCATCTCTCAGAGTTTTCACCAAGTGTCTGGTGGTGGTGGCCGCTGCACTCCGGAACCATGGTCTTCAGGTGTTTCCCTACCTCGACGACTGGCTCATCAAAGCCGCCTCGGCTCCAGGGGTCATCTCGGCGACCCAAAAGACTATTTGGTTCCTGCAGAGTCTGGGGTTCGAGATCAACTTCCCAAAATCTCATCTGCAACCGACCCAGTCTCTTCCCTTCATCGGGGCGGTTCTGGATACTATCCAACTCAGAGCATTCCTTCCTCCTCAGCTCCTGGATGCTGTGCTTCATCTCTGCCAGTCAGTGTCTTCTCGCCAGTCCATCTCAGCGAGACACATGATGGTTCTCCTGGGCCACATGGCCTCTACGGTTCATGTGACTCCTTTTGCCAGACTTCACCTCAGAATTCCTCAGTGGATCCTGGCTTCTCAATGGACACAGGTGTCAGATCCTTTGACTCATCACATCCTGGTCACTCCTGCTCTTCAGCAGTCTCTACGTTGGTGGATGATCTCTTCAAATCTATCCAGAGGTTTGCTGTTTCACACTCCTCCCCACCAGAAGGTTCTCACGACCGATTCCTCGACCTATGCATGGGGTGCTCATCTGGACGGTCTTCGCACTCAAGGCTTCTGGACCAGTGCGGACCGGCTGTGCCATATCAATCTTCTGGAACTCAGGGGGATTTTCAATGCTCTTCAAGCTTTTCAACATCTGCTTCACGACCTGGTGGTCCTCATTCGCACGGACAATCAGGTCGCCATGTATTATGTCAACAAGCAAGGGGGCACGGGATCGGCCTCCCTCTGCCAGGAAGCTCTCAGAGTCTGGGATTGGGCGATTCGCCACAACACCTTCCTCAAAGCTGTCTACATTCAGGGGGCAGACAATGCCTTGGCGGACAACTTAAGTCGTCTCCAGCCTCACGAATGGACCCTCCATTCCAAGCCCCTTCATCAGATCTTCTCTCAGTGGGGGACGCCTCAGATAGACCTCTTTGCGGCTCCCCACAACTTCAAACTGCCTCAATTCTGCTCCAGGATCTACACTCCTCATCGCCTCGAGGCAGATGTCTTTCTTCTGAACTGGAGGAATCTCTTTCTATATGCGTTTCCTCCGTTTCCTCTCATTCAAAAGACTCTGGTCAAGCTGAAGTCCGACCATGCCACCGTGATTCTGATTGCTCCTCGGTGGCCCAGACAGCCTTGGTACTCCCTTCTACTTCAACTCAGCAGCAGGGAGCCATTCCTTCTTCCAGTGTTTCCTTCACTGCTTACTCAGCATCAAGGATCTCTGCTCCATCCCAACCTGCAGTCTCTCCACCTGATAGCTTGGTTCCTCTCAACGTAACTCCCCTCCAGTTTTCCAAAGCGGTGAGGGATGTCTTGGAGGCTTCCCGGAAGCCTGCTACTAGACAATGCTACTCCCAAAAATGGACTAGATTTTCTACCTGGTGTGTTTCTCATCATAAGGAGCCTGAACGAGCCTCCCTATCTTCTGTGTTGGACTATCTTCTGCACCTATCTCATTCTGGCCTCAAGTCTACATCGATACGAGTCCATCTGAGTGCAATTGTGGCTTTCCAGCAGCATCTACAAGGGAAACCTCTCTCTGCTCATCCTATGTTTCCAGATTTATGAAAGGACTTTTCCATGTCAATCCTTCTCTCAAACCTCCTCCAGTGGTTTGGGACCTCAATGTTGTCCTTTCTCACCTTCTGAAGCCTCATTTTGAGCCTCTCAACAAGGCTCCGCTGAAGTTTCTCACTTGGAAAGTGATTTTTCTTGTTGCCCTCACTTCTGCTCGCCGAGTCAGTGAGCTTCAGGCCTTATTGGCGGATCTGCCTTTCACAGTATTCCATCATGACAAGGTGGTCCTCCGCACTCATCCGAAATTCCTGCCTAAAGTAGTCTCTGAATTTCATCTCAACCAATCCATAGTTCTTCCTGTGTTTTTTCCGAAGCCTCATTCTCATCCTGGAGAATCAGCTCTTCACACTCTGGACTATAAATGTGCTTTGGCTTTCTACGTGGATCGCACCAAACCACACAGAACTGCTCCTCAACTTTTCGTCTCCTTTTATCCGAACAAGTTGGGTCGACCTGTATCGAAGCATACCATCTCCAACTGGATGGCGGCTTGCATCTCTTTCTGCTATGCCCAGGCTGGATTACCCCTTCCCTGTAAAGTCACAGCCCATAAGGTCAGAGCAATAGCGGCCTCTGTAGCCTTCCTCAGATCGACACCGATTGAGGAGATTTGTAAGGCTGCCACTTTGTCCTCAGTTCATACCTTCACCTCACACTATTGTCTGGATACTTTCTCCAGACGGGATGGACAGTTTGGCCAAACAGTATTACAAAATTTATTCTCCTAAGTTGCCAACTCTCCCACTCACCCACTAGTGAGAATACCTGCCTGCTTGTCCTGGGATAAAGCAATGTTACTTACCGTAACAGTTGTTATCCAGGGACAGCAGGCAGCTATTCTTACGTCCCACCCACCTCCCCTGGGTTGGCTTCTCTGCTTGCTATCTGAACTGAGAAAACACGCCCGATGCATCGGGCGGGAAGGCACTCGCACATGCGCGGTGCGGGCATCTCGAAACTTCTGAAGTTTCTTCAAGCAAGTATGCTTGTGAGACGTCCGCATCGGGGCTCTGTCGGATGACATCACCCACTAGTGAGAATAGCTGCCTGCTGTCTCTGGATAACAACTGTTACGGTAAGTAACATTGCTTTCTGTGCTTCCTGTATCGTGTCCTTGAACAGGGACTAAGCTTGTTCCACAGTCTTTGCTTTTCCCGAGCCTTTCCTGAGTTTCTTTCTTACCATTGCTCTCATAGCATCGTAGTTCCCCTTCTTGAAGTTGAGCATTGTTGCTGTGGTTCTCTTCCCTTTTGATGTTCCTACTTCTAGTTTGTACTGGATCATGTTGTGATCACTGTTTCCTATTGGTCCTATTACTTCCACTTCCTATGCAGGTCCCCCCAGCCCGTTGAGTAGTAGGTCTAGAGTCGCATTCCCTCTCATTGGTTCCTTGACGAGCTATTCCATGAAGCAGTCCCGCACGGCCTCTAGGAATTCCATTTCCCTTGCGTTGTTTGAGTTTCCGATATTCCAGTTTATCCCAGGGTAGTTGAAGTCCCCCATTACCATGACATTTCCGTTCTTGCATTCCCTCCTTAGTTCTGCTTCCAGCTCTTTGTCTTTTGCTTCTGTTTGTCCAGGTGGACGATAGTACAGTCCCAATTTGACGTCAGGCCCATTTCTTCCTGTTAATTTAGCCCATAATGATTCTAATCCGTCTGTCTCTGATGCCGTATTCATTTTTGTTGAGTGAATGGTGTCCTTTATAAATAGTGCTATTTCTCCACCCTTTTTTTGTGTCCTGTCTTTTCGATAGAGTTTGTACCCTGGTAGAACTATGTCCCATTTGTTTTCCTCATTCTACCATGTTTCCGTGATTCCGATGACGTCCAGGGCCTCTTTTTTGGCAATGATTTCTAGTTCCCTCATTTTGTTCTTCAGGCTCCTTGCATTTGCGTACAAGCAATTTAGGTCTTGGTTTTCTCCTTTCTCTGTTGTTCATCCCTGTGATTTGTTCCTCTTGTCGTCCCCTTTTCGAGCTGCCAGACCCCGAGTCTTGTTCATTTCTTCCTTCTTCTTTGGTGCATCTTTTTTTGCCTCAATTTGTTTCCTCAATTCCACCTGTCCCTCTAGCTCTTGCTGTTTCCCATTGCCTTTGTTCGCCAATTTCTCTTGTTCCTCTGGCTCCAGTTGTTTGCCTTTTTTTCTATCCAGCATTTCTCCTGTTCAGTATCTTCTTTGGATACTCTCACCCGAACCGTCGACGTCCGGTCGACTGTCGGCTTTCCATCTCTTCTTAGTTTAAAGCCTGTTCTATTCCTCTCTTGACGTTGTTTGCTAGAAGTCTTGTTCCATCCATGCTCAGGTGAAGTCCGTCCCTCCTGAAGAGCTTGTTCTTCCCCCACACCTAGGACACATCGGGGCCCCCAGGGAGGACCAAGGGGAGCCCCTCAAGGGAGTTATGTGCAGTACAAACAGGCAATGAAATCCCCATAGAGGACTAGGAGGAACCCGGCCAGACAGGATGAAGACAACCTACAGAATCTACCCAAAGGGAGTCAAGATATAATCGGAGAGAGGAACCTAGAATCTCAGAAAGGAAGGCCCCAGGCCTCAAGGAAGAATGAGACAAAAACCAAGCAAACCACAAGCACACACCTCCTCTCAAACATACCAGCAGTAGCTTAAAGAGAAAAAGAAGAACGAGCTCGATAGACCTGACAAGATCCAAACATTCAAGACACAGTCATACACCCCAACCCCCCATCATGCAAACCAACAGACCCCAAAAAGACACTCCACAAAAACATCCACTTCCCAAGACCCCCCACCCCCCTAGGACAACAATAATAAACCCATCACACCCCCAAGCAACTCCATTAAACCCACGAAGAAATGAGGGGAGTATACGGGCACCAGATAAGGAAAGCTAAAGTCACCCCCAAGTGGCCTGGTACAATTGTAATCCCCGAAACAAACCCTTAACTCACACAATCCAGCTCCCCTCCAAAAATAATATCATCTCAGGCCTCATGCAAATCCCAAACATACAGAAAACGCCGAGCTCAGCACCATCATCACAAGACAGGAAGAGCATCGATGTCCAGATAATACTAGAAAAGTGCACCACCAAGAGTAACAGTCCACAAGCAACCCAACAAAAGGATCCCAGGAAATTCAAAATCAACCCCACCGCTCCTATGGGCTCATGGCGCCGAAAACGGTCCAGACTCAGCGGGCAAGGCATCTATATATGTCTGGGCAGCCTCAACAGTATCATAGCTCTTCCACCCGGCGCTCATCCAGATCTTCAGGAGCGCCGGGTAGAGCAGCATAAAGCGCTGCTTACGATCAAATAGCATCGAGCACACCCTAGAAAATCACCGACGACGTTTCTGTAGTGCAGGTGAATAATCTTGAAAAAGTTTAATCGGGGCTCCCTTGAAGCAAAGAGTGTTCCGCTATAACTTGTAGTGTTTCATCAATTCTGCCTTATGAGCAGAATTATGCACTTTAAGTATTGTCACTCAAGCACAGGTATGATCTTCAGTTCTCCTGCCGAGTCGAAGCACTCGGTCAATGCGCAAGGGCCCCATGCCCTCCGGCAACGGAAATTCCCGCTGTAGCCAGGACTCAAGGGTGGATAAAAGACAAGAATCAGAAATCGTTTCAGGTAAGCCCACCAGCCTCAAATTGTCCCTTCTAGAACGGTTTTCAAGGTCTTCCAAATTCTCTGCCTGGCGCTGGAGCTGCTCTTTGAGGGAGAGAACGTCCGTGGTGGATGCTGTGTGTGCGTCCTCAACATTTGCCATCCGTGTCTCCAGTTCACTTGTGCGCCGTGTAGTTTCGGTGAGTAGGGTCTCCAGGGAGGTTAGCTGGCCCGAAAGATGTTCAAATCGGGAATCGAGAGCCCTCACCACCGACGCCGATAGTGCCTCAATATGCACTTTAGACAGCGGGAGCATGGGACCTGGATCTGCTGTCGCCATCTTGGAATCAGCTTTAGAAGCCTTGGCGTCTTTGTCTTTGTCTTTCCTGGTCAATTTTCCGCTCATGCCCGGGCTGTAATGGGGGATAAACCTGTCCATACATCGTTCCTGGCGCGAATCTTAAAGTGCAGGCTCCGATGGAGGCGAAACAGGGTGGGAAAAGGCCCGGGGCCCCAGAGCTCGAGCGAGACACGTCTCGTACCGCTCAGCACATCACATGACTCTCTCCAGATAGCTTGTAATGATCTAGAGAAGTCAATGGCTCTGAGTGTTGTAGGTTTTTTAGGAGTTGTCTTTTGTACGTTTTACTTAAAGGAAGGTGGGAAGAGTTAACCACAGGGATTGGAAAGTGACCTGTTTCTGTGCAGTCTTCATGGTGGTGAGAGGGGCAAAAAGATTTTTCGGACCTGTGATTCTGTCCCATGTAAAGTAAGTTTGAATTGATTCAAATGCTTAAGCTCTTGCTATCAGACTTCTCGTACCTAGTAAGTAGAGGACCAGTAAGGCTAAGATCTTTCCTGTGACATTGGCCATGATAGCTCTAAGATTAAGGGGGGAAATCCAGAGACTAGAAGCTAAAATCAGCGGGTTGGTATGACTGGCAGCAGATTCCTGATTGAGTTTGCTTTATGAGATGGGACACCAGTTTCAGCAAAAGTCACTCTGTTGAAGCTTTAAAGTGGGAAAAAAACCCAAAAAACAAAACACTGGAGCTCTGAGACCTTTAAAGGGTTGAGGTTAAACAGGCAGGATCTGGGGCGAAGGGGGCGGGGCTTCCCATCAAAAGCCTGAATTGAAGCCTGAAAGTTTGAATTGGAGTCTCGGTGCAGTGAGGGGAGATGAAAGCCTTCCTTCCCCTTCACTGTGCTGGGTTCTGGAACACGTGATGGCCCTCTGAGCCCCTTAATGGAGCTGAGAGAGGGCTGAAGAGAGCCCGAGTTAAAAGTGGGCTGGGCTTCCTGCCGAAGAAGCAGGCAGGGAGCAGGATCCGGTGCAGTGACGGGAGATAAGAACATAAGAAATGCCTCTACTGGGTCAGACCTGAGGTCCATCGTGCCCAGCAGTCCGCTCACGCGGCGGCCCAACAGGTCCAGGACCTGTGCAGTAATCCTCTATCTATACCCCTCTATTCCCTTTTCCAGCAGAAAGTTGTCCAATTCCCTCTTGAACCCCAGTACCGTACTCTGCCCTATCATGCCCTCTGGAAGTGCATTCCAGGTGTCCACCACACGCTGGGTAAAGAAGAACTTCCTAGCATTCGTTCTGAATCTGTCCCCTTTCAACTTTTCTGAATGCCCTCTTGTTCTTTTATTTTTTGAAAGTGTGAAGAATCTGTCCCTCTCTACTCTCTCTATGCCCTTCATGATCTTGTAAGTCTCTATCATATCCCCTCTAAGTTTTCTCTTCTCCAGGGAAAAAAGTCCCAGTTTTTTCAATCTCTCAGCGTATGAAAGGTTTTCCATCCCTTTTATCAGACGTGTCGCTCTCCTCTGAACCCTCTCGAGTATCGCCATATCCTTCTTAAGGTACGGCGACCAATATTGGACGCAGTACTCCAGATGCGGACGCACCATTGCTCGATACAATGGCAAGATAACTTCTTTCGTTCTGGTTGTAATACCCTTTTTGATGTTGCCTAGCATTCTATTTGCCTTCTTAGCAGCCGCTGCGCACTGTGCCGACGGCTTCATTGTCAAGTCCACCATCACCCCCAGGTCCCTTTCTTGGGTACTCTCATTTAAAAACATCCCTCCCATCGTATAGTTGTACCTCGGGTTTCTGTTTCCCACATGTAATACTTTACATTTCTCAACATTGAACTTCATCTGCCATCTCATTGCCCATTCCCCTAGTTTGTTCAAGTCCCTTTGCAGTTTTTCACAGTCTTCTTTAGTCCGAGCTCTACTAAATAGTTTAGTGTCATCTGCAAATTTTATTATCTCACACTTCGTCCCTGTTTCCAGATCATTTATGAATACATTAAATAGCAGCGGCCCTAGTACTGAGCCCTGCGGGACCCCACTCGTGACCTTCCTCCAGTCCGAGTAGTGGCCCTTCACTCCCACCCTCTGTCTCCTACCCGCCAACCAGCTTCTGATCCATCTATGTACATCTCCTTCCACCCCATGGTTCTTCAGTTTCCGGAGTAGGCGTTCATGGGGCACCTTGTCAAAGGCTTTTTGGAAATCAAGATATATGATGTGTATGGGGTCTCTATTGTCCATCCGTTTGTTAATTCCTTCGAAGAAGTGCAATAAGTTAGTTAGGCAAGATCTTCCCTTGCAGAAACCGTGTTGGCTGGTTATCAGAAGTTTGTTTCTTTCAAAATGTTCATCAATTTTTTCTTTTATCAGTGTTTCTGCCATTTTCCCCGGTACCGAGGTCAGACTCACCGGTCTGTAATTTCCTGGGTCACCTTTTGATCCCTTTTTAAAGATGGGCGTAACATTGGCTATCTTCCAGTCCTCCGGGATCACGCCTGTTTTCAGGGATAGATTGCAAATTTGCTGCAGTAGTTCCGCTATCTCCTCCTTTAATTCCTTCAGAACCCTTGGATGGATTCCGTCCGGACCCGGGGATTTGTCTGTTTTTAATTTATCTATCTGCCTGTGTACATCTTCAAGGCTCACTTCCATGGTTGTTAATTTTTCTGCCTGATTTCCATTGAAGAATTGTTCAGGTTCCGGAATGCTGGATGTGTCTTCGTTTGTAAATACAGATGAAAAGAACGCGTTAAGTCTTTCTGCCACTTCTTTCTCCTCCTTCACCACTCCCTTCTTGTCACCATCGTCCAGCGGTCCCACATCCTCCCTAGCCGGTTGCTTTCCTTTAACATATCTAAAGAATGGTTTGAAATTTTTTGCTTCCCTGGCTAGCCTCTCTTCATACTCTCTTTTGGCTTTCGAACCACTCGGTGACATTCTTTTTGATACTTCCTGTTCTCTTTCCAGTTCCCCTCAGTTTTGTCCTTTTTCCATTTCCTGAATGAATTTTTCTTATTGCCTATCGCTTCCTTCACTGTTTTGGTTATCCACGTCGCGTCCTTTATTCGACTCTTTTTGCACCCCTTTCTGAATCTGGGGATATATAGATTTTGCGCCTCGCTCACCGTGTTCTTGAGAAAAGACCAGGCAAGTTCTACCTTTTGCCATTTTTTTGAAGTGTTCCTAAGTTTCTTCCTTACCATTTCCCTCATTGCTTCGTAGTTTCCTTTCCTGAAGTTTAAAGTTGTCGCTATGGTTCTCTTTCCTTTCGGTATTCCTACCTCAACCTTGAACTTGATCACATTATGATCGCTGTTTCCCAACGGTCCCACTACCTCTACTTCTTTAGCAGGTCCCCTTAACCCATTTAGGATTAGATCCAGAGTGGCATTTCCTCTCGTCGGTTCTCTGACAAGCTGCTCCATGAAACAATCTTGTATAACCTCTAAGATTTCTGTCTCCCTAGTGCAATTTGAGCTTCCAAGACTCCAGTCTATTCCGGGGTAGTTGAAGTCTCCCATAATAACCGCGTTACCGCTTTTGGATTCTCGCTTCATCTCGGCTTCCATTTCTTCATCAATATCTCCTGATTGCCCGGGCGGACGATAGTATAAGCCCATCTTTATTTCAGGCCCTTTCCTTCCAGGTATTTTAACCCATAGCGATTCTAGCTTGTTGGTCGTTTCTGCTGTGTCCATTTTTGTCGATTGTATGCTTTCTTTTATGTAGAGGGCTATTCCACCTCCTTTTTGTCCTGACCTGTCCTGGCGATAGAGCTTGTACCCCGGCAGTGCTGTATCCCATTTGTTTTCTTCATTCCACCATGTTTCAGAGACTCCAATGATGTCTATGTCCTCTGCATTGGCCATGGCTTCTAATTCCCCCATTTTGTTTCTTAGGCTCCTTGCATTAGTATATATGCAATTTAGATCCTTGTATATCCTTGTCTTTATTTCCTTTCCCTGTGCTTCGATCTTTAGTTTCTTCTCTGTTGTTACAATCCTTATAACCTCCTCTTCTGGGTTTGTCAACTCCTGTGATTTGTCCATTGTTTCTTCCCAGCCTTTTTTCCCCTCGGTATCTTCACGGGATACCGTCTTCCGAATCATCGACACTTGGTCGACTGTCGGCTTTCCCCTTCTTCTTAGTTTAAAGCCTGTTCTATTCCTCTCTTGACGTTGTTCGCTAGAAGTCTTGATCCCGCCGCGCTCAGATGTAGTCCATCTCTCCTGTAGAGCTTGCTCTTGCCCCAGAACGTTGTCCAGTTCCTCACGAAGTGGAATCCTTCTTCCTCACACCATTTCCTCATCCACGCATTTATTGATTGTAGTTCCTCCTGTCTTTTCACATCTGCCCTCGGTACCGGTAGGATCTCTGAGAACGCTATCTTCTGAGTCCTCATCTTCAGCTTCCTTCCCAGAATCTTGAACTGTTCTATCAGCGTGCTTCTCCTGTAGTCTTTCCTGCTGACATCGTTCGTCCCGATGTGGATCATTACTGTGGTCTCCTCCGTCTCCGCTCCTTCCAATTTTGTCCACGATGTCCTTGGTTCTTGCTCCTGGAAGGCAGGTCACCAGTCGATCCTCTCTCCCTCCTGCTATGTGGCTGTCCACATGTCTCAGGATCGAGATGATGTAGCCTTCCTTCCCCTTCACTGTGCTGGATTCTGGAACACGCGGTTACCCTCTGAGCCCCTTAATGGAGCTGAGAGAGGGCTGAAGACATGTGTGAAACTTCCCATATCAGGAAGGGGACAGTGTATTAGAGCAAACATTTTAAACTCAAAGGCTGACACGGGCCAAATAAACAAGGTTTAAGTTTATGTAGGCCGCAAAAAAGCAAAAACGTCATTTTTCATAGAAACTTAGGTTTATTTTGAAAACTACAGTATAAAAAAAGAACAAGAGCAATGATATAATTAATCTAAACTAAACTAAACCTTAGGTTTATATACCGCACCATCTCCGTAGACGCAGAGCTTGGCACGGTTTACAGGAATTAGGATGAGAAAGGAACTCCAGTGGAGGGTTTAAGGATTAGGTCTAGGAGGGTGTGGATGGGTGGGAGAGACCTAAGAGGGGGGGGGAAGTGTTACATTTTTGAGAATAGCCAGGTTTTTAGGTGTTTACGGAAAAGTTGGAGGGAGCTTGAGGTTCGGAGCGGGGAGGTAAGGTTATTCCAGAGCTCAGTGATTCTAAAGGGGAGGGATGACCCTAGTTTGCCTGCATGAGAAATACCTTTTGTGGAAGGGAAAGATAGTTTAAGAGTTTGGGAGGGTCTGGAGGAGGTAGGAGTTGTGGAGTTCCAGGATAGAGGAATAACGGCAGGAAGGATGCCATGTAGGATCTTGAAGGCTAGGCACACACATTTGAAGTGGATCCTGGGGATTACTGGGAGCCAATGAAGCTTAGACAGGAGTGGCGAGACGTGATCAAATTTGCTTTTTGCGAAAATAAGCTTAGCTGCGGCGTTCTGAATCCGCTGAAGTCTATGGAGGCTTTTCTTGGTTAGGCTGAGGTAGATAAAGTTGCAATAGTCCAATCTGGAAAGGATGATGGATTGTACTAGGACTGCAAAGTGTTTTTGATGAAAGTAGGGTCTGACTTTCCTTAACATATGAAGGCTGAAGAAGCATTTTTTTACCAAGGAATGGAGATGGCCGTTGAAGAATAGAGAAGAGTTCAAGGTGACACCCAGAACTTTGCTTGAAAACTCGAGCTGTAGTGAGGAGCCGGAGGACAATGGGATGGAGGAGGGTAAATGGTCTAATTTTGGGCTGAGCCATAGAGTTTTGTTTTGGACTTGTTCAGTTTCATTTGTACTGTGAGTGCCCAGGATTGGAGGTTCGTTATGCATGAGGATATGTTCGTAGAGAGGTTAGTGAGGTTCGAGTCGGTCTCAAGGAGGACGAGGATATCATCAGCGTAAGTGTAAAGTGTTTCAAGGGGGGGTAGTTGGAGGAGTTTCAGGGAGGACATGTAAATGTTAAAAAGGATTGGAGAGAGGGGTGAGCCTTGCAGGACACCACAAGTCGGGATCCAGGGGGAGGATGAGGTGCCGCTCATGTTAACCGTGTAAGAGCGGGAGCGTAAGAATTTGGAGAACCAGTCTAGAACTGTGGAGCTAATGCCTATTTCGGAGAGTTGGAAAATTAGAATATCGTGGTGGACAACGTCAAAAGCTGCAGAGAGGTCAAATTGTAGAAGAACAGCAATCTTGTTACGAGAATGCAGTTGGTGAACCTTAGAGATTAGTAAGGCCAATAGGGATTCGGTGCAGAAGTTGGATCTGAAGCCATATTGGTAAGGTAGGAGAATAGAGAATCTTTCTAAGTAGGAAGAGAGCTGGGTACATATGATAGACTCAAGTAACTTGGTGAGGAGAGGGATATTTGCTATTGGATGATAGCTGGATGGTATGGAGGGGTCTAGGTCTGCTTTTTTCAGTAGTGGGGTCAGAGCAATGTGACCCATTTCAGTAGAGAATAGGCCCGATAGCAGGGCAGAATTTATGAGTTTTGTAAGAGATGCGATGGCCTGTGTGGCCTGTGTGGGAATTAATGTTTTCTTCCTGACACTTGGCATCTCTTCTCTGCTACTATTTTTCTTATTTTGGGAGAAATCTTGTCCACAGTGATTACTTTTAAAAGTGCATTCACAAGTAGCTCTGAACATGTAGCAGGTTTTATCTGTGTGTTCTGAAAAAAGATATAGACAATACTTGGACTGGAAGAGCTTCACCATTGGGTGCCGCAGGGCTCAGTGCTTGGACCTGTGCTCTTCAACATCTTTATAAATGATCTGGACATTGGTACGATGAGTGAGGTGATTAAATTTGCGAACGATACGAAGTTATTCAGAGTACTGAAGACACAGGGGGATTGCGAAGATCTGCAACATGACATAATCATGCTCGAGGATTGGGCATCAACATGGCAGATGAGGTTCAACGTGAATAAGTGTAAAGTGATGCATGTAAGTAACAAAAATCTCTTACACGAATACAGGATATCCGGTGCGGTACTTGGAGAGACCTCCCAGGAAAGAGACTTGGGAGTTATGATCGACAAATCGATGAAACCGTCCGTGCAATGTGCAGCAACGGTGAAAAGGGCAAATTGGGATCACGAACAGATCGGAGAAGGTTATCATGCCGCTGTAACGAGCCATGGTACACCCCTCACCTGGAGTACTGCATCCAGCACTGGTCACCATACATGAAGAAGGACACGGTACTACTCGAAAGGGTCCAGAGAAGAGCAACTAAAATGGTTAAGGGGCTGGAGGAGTTGCCGTACAGTGAGAGATTGAAGAAACTGGGCCTCTTCTCCCTTGAAAAGAGAGAGACTGAGAGGGGACATGATCGAAACATTCAAGATAATGAAGGGAATAGGCTTAATAGATAAAGGTTGTTCACCCTCTCCAAGGTAGAGAGAATGAGAGGGCACTCTCTAAAGTTAAAAGGGGACAGATTCCGTACAAACGTAAGGAAGTTCTTCTTCACCCAGAGAGTGGTAGAAAACTGGAACGCTCTTCCGGAGGCTGTCTTAGG
Source organism: Geotrypetes seraphini (assembly GCF_902459505.1). Lineage (NCBI taxonomy): Eukaryota > Metazoa > Chordata > Amphibia > Gymnophiona > Dermophiidae > Geotrypetes > Geotrypetes seraphini. The sequence continues at coordinate 36,297,228 of NC_047091.1, read as the reverse complement.
GGGAAACACCCTCCAGGGATTCAAGACAAAGTTAGACAAGTTCCTGCTGAACCAGAACGTAAGCAGGTAGGACTAATCTCAGTTAGGGTGCTGGTCTTTGACCAGAGGGCCGCCGTGTGAGGGGACTGGTCTGACCCAATAGCAGCAATTCTTATGTCCCAAGTGAATGTCGGTAATTCTGGATAGGAGACTTATTTCCTTTCATAAGTGTAAATAACTGCTCGCACCAATAAGTACTTCCAAACATAGAAATAATTTCATACACAAATTTTGGAGTATTTTCAAACCTGTCTGGCAAATATTTGTAAAATTCAAGCAAGCCAACTTCACTGTATTTTGGGGAAGGGAAATTGATTGGGGAGCACTCTGAGAGGGGAATTAATTAGGGGTGCATTGGGCTTGTCATATGTGGAGTGATTGACATTTAGCCAGCCCCTTTAAAAAGTAGCTTGGAGCATTGTACTATTTGGCCTGATATTCCTGGTCAAGAAAAATAATGTCAGCATTTTGCTGCTGTTATTTTTCCAGGAATAATGTAGCTTGCAGTTTAACCACAAGTAGCATTAATCAATTTACATACTTATGAAGTGTTTGCATGCTTTGGATCTCTTTACTGTGTAACTCACATACCTTAGATTAGTGGTTTTCAACCCAACCTTCAGGCATACCCAATCAATTTGGTTTTTAGAACATAAGAATTGCCGCTGCTGGGTCAGACCAGTGGTCCATCGTGCCCAGCAGTCCGCTCACATGGTGGCCCTTTGATCAAAGACCAGTTTCCTAACTGAGACTAGCTTTGCCTGCGTACATTCTGGTTCAGCGGGAACTTATCTAACTTTATCTTGAATCCCTGGAGGGTGTTTTCACCTGTAACTGCTTCCGGAAGAGCGTTCCAGTTTTCTACCACTCTCTGAGTGAAGAAGAACTTCCTTATGTTTGTACGGAATCGATCCCCTTTTAACTTTAGAGAGTGCCCTCTCATTCTCTCTACCTTGGAGAGGGTGAACAACCTATCTCTATCTACTAAGTCTGTTCCCTTCATTATCTTGAATGTTTCTATCATGTCCCCTCTCAGTCTCTTCTTTTCAAGGGAGAAGAGGCCCAGTTTCTCTAATCTCTCACTGTACGGCAACTCTTCCAGCCCATTAACCATTTTAGTCACTCTTCTCTGGACCCTTTCGAGTAGTACCATGTCCTTCTTCAAGTACGGCGACCAGTGCTGGATGTAGTATTCCAGGTGAGGGCATACCGTGGCCCGGTACAGCTGCATGATAACCTTCTCCGATCTATTCGTGATCCCCTTCTTAATCATTCCCATCATTTTGTTTGCCCTTTTTGCCACCGCCACACATTACGCGGATGGCTTCATTGACTTGTCGACCAGTACTCCCAAGTCTCTTTCCTGGGGGGTCTCTCCAAGTACTGCACCAGACATCCTGTATTCGTGTATAAGATTTTTGTTACCTACATACATCACCTTACACTTATCCACGTTAAACCTCATTTGTCATGTTGCGGCCCATTTCTCGAGTGTGTTTATGTCACGTTCCAGGTCTTTGCAATCCTCCTGCATCTTCACTACTCTGAATAACTTCGTATCGTCTGCAAATTTAATTGCCTCACTCGTCATACCAATTTCCAGGTCGTTTATAAATATGTTAAAGAGCATGGGTCCAAGCTCCAAACCCTGTGGCACTCCACTCATGACACTTTTCCAGTCCGAGTATTATCTATTTATCCCCCCACTCTCTGTTTCCTATTCACCAACCAGTTTTAATACACATGAGTATTTCACCCTCGATTCCATGGCACGCAGTTTTTCAAAGTAGTCATTCATGCAGGAACTTGTCAAACGCCTTCTGAAAATCCAGATACAATGTCGACTGGCTCACTCTTGTCTATCTGCCTGTTTACTTCCTCGAAGAAGTGCAGCAAGTTCATCAAGCAAGATCTCCCCTTGCTGAAGTTTCAAGTTTCAAGTTTATTAAGATTTGTTATCTACGCAATATCATATATTTCAATGCGTATAACAATTTTTTTTTTTTTTTTTTTGAAAGAGGACAAAACAAGACATAGTATACAGATTATATACATTCTAATACAAACCGGTACAAAAGGCAAGGGGATGAACTACAATCTTTAAAGAAAGAAAAGAAACATTTAGGGAAGAACGCATATGGTGGGAGCACATAAGAAGAAAATAAAATAAAGGATAATTTGGCGACCTACTCGTAAGATTGATTAAGGTCTAAAGGTTTAGTAATTGGTAAGTTATGCTGTCTATGTTTTGAATGCGTCCTTATACAGATAGTTTTTTAAGGAGCGCTTGAATTTTTCTAAGGAAGGTTCATTACGTAGGTAAATTGTTCCAAAGCTGGGGTGCTATGACCGAGAAGATGGTAGATCTCCTGATCCCTATTATTTTTAGAGAAGGAATAGTTAATAAATGTTGTTGTGTTGATCTGAGTGCCTCATCAGATTGTGTCCATCAAGGTGATCAATGATGCGGTCCTTTATCAGCGCCTCTACCATCTTTCCCGGTACCAAGGTCAGACTCACCGGTCTGTAGTTTCCCGGATCTCCCCTCGAACCTTTCTTGAAGATCAGCGTGACATTCACCACTTTCTAGTCTTCTGGAATTCTTCCCAATTTGATTGACAGATTGGCTATTAGTTGAAGCAGTTCAGCTATAGCCCCTTTTAGGATATCCACAAAGAATATACTTTAGGGAGATTCACATACAGTGGAGGCTGTGCATGCAGATGTATCTTATGTATATTGTGACTGGGTAAGACCGGGACTGGAGTAGCCCAAGCCCTGACCTGGGTCATCCAAGGCTCAGCCGAGCAGTTGAATGAGGCATGGAGGGGTAGAGGGGTGTCTGCAAAAAATAAAAAGGTCCAGTACAGGTGTTTAAGGTGAATTTTAAGATGACTTTATTTTCTAGTCTTATATTGTAGTGCAATTCCAAAACATACAAAACAAAAACTCTGATTGGTGGCTAACAACCTGTTAGCCCACCGTGCTTTATTCACTACTAAAGTTCAAGCAAAACACAAAAATAACTTTTCAATTTCAAGTCCTGGAAACTGCAACCTGCTTGCAGTAGTTGGACAGGTTCCCCACAGTTCTCCTGTGATTATGAAAATTCAGAAAAACCAGTGATTCTTAACTCTTCTGTTATTCTTAATTACATCAGAAGCAGTAATTCTTAACTCTTCTGGTATTCTTAATTCAATCAGAGGCAGTAATTCTTAGTTTTGTGAGACAACACCACCTTATCAGAAACATCATTTCTACTTTCCCCAAACTCTGCTCTGTAATCATGCTCTCAAATAAGCATGACTCCTCGGGTTCCATTTCAACATCACTTATAAGCATTTTGTCTGGCATTTCTGAATGAAATTCATTATTACCTTCAGAAGAATAATTAGAAGTTTCAGTCCTGAGGTTTTCTCCTTGCTCTCTGTGGGGAATGCTTCTGTCTCCTGAATCCTGGTTAGCACAGGTCTGCTTCTCTCCAAGGATTCAGGTATCCTGTAAGCTTGTAGCTTCCTCTGCCTCCCTTGGCCTAGAGAACACACTCTTTTCTCTTGCATGGGCTAATTGCCCCTCAAAACACCTGTAGTCCTCTGGTGCTTTGCTAATGAGCCTAGACCAGTGTTCTTCAACCTTTTTACACCCGTGGACCGGCAGAAATAAAAGAATTATTTTGTGGACCGGCAAACTACTAGGACTAAAATTTAAAAACCCCGTTTACGCCCCATCTCCGCGAGCTCGGTCCCCGCAAACCATCTGATCCCATCTGCACAAGCCGCAATTATATATTGAACGTATTTTATTAAAGTATAAAAAGAAACAATATTCTGAACAATTGTGATTTTATAAATACAAATATACAGAGCACGGACCAGCAAAACCCCTGTCTCCCCTCCCCTTCACATATATCCCCTCTACTATCAAGAAAACTGAACAAGCCAAGTTATTATAGAATGCTACATAGAAATATCATGCTAACAGAATACTGCAGTCCCCAGTTATGTCTCTAGCAGGATATATATTTCAAATGTGATATATTCTAATGACAAAATAGAAATAAAATTATTTTTTCTACCTTTTGTTGTCTCTGGTTTCTGCTTTCATCTTCTTTCCACTCTTCCTTCCAGCATCTGCCCGTTCCATCCAATGTCTGCCCTCTCCCCCTTCCATATGTATCTGACTTCTTTCTATGCCCCTCTTCCCTGTCCATCCAGCCTGTTCCTCCTCTCTCCTTTTTACATCATTCATTCCAGCTTCACTGCCTTCTTCATTTTTATCTCTCCTACACCAGATCTAGCATCTTTATCCCTCTCTCATTTCTCTGCTGACCCCCTTTCCAGCATCAATGTCTCTCTACTTTCTCATTCCTCTCTCTCCCCTTTCCCTCATCTGATCTCTCCATTCCACCCTGACCCCCTTCCCCTCCTGTAATCTCCCTGCCAGCTGTTTCCTTCTTTTTTTCTTTCTCCCTTCCCTCCTTCCTTTTTTTCCTTCTCCCTTCCCTCCTCCCTCTATCCAACATTAACTCTCTTCCCATCCCTTTCCCTCCTCCCCTCCCAGCAGCATCTCTCCTTCTTCTCCCTTCCCTCCTCCCTCTATCCAACATTAACTCTCTTCCCATCCCTTTCCCCCTCCCCTTCCAGCAGCATCTCTCCTTCTTTTCCCTTCCCTCCTCCCTCTATCCAACATTAACTCTCTTCCCATCCCTTTCCCTCCTCCCCTTCCAGCAGCATCTCTCCTTCTTCTCCCTTCCCTCCTCCCTCTATCCAACATTAACTCTCTTCTCTTCCCATCCCTTTCCCTCCTCCCCTCCCAGCAGCATCTCTCCTTCTAACTCTCTCCAAGTCCAGTAACAGCTCTCCCTTTATCCAGCAGCTTCCCTGCCTCCTACAGTGGCTTCCTCTCCTTCCAGCAGCTCTCAGTACTTGCCTGCAGGAAGTTGCCGGTAAATCACTGCCCTGGCAAGTAGGAGAGCTGGTGGGAGGGGAGACAGCCACAGTGAAGGCTCCCCAGGATCTTGCTCGCACACGCTGACCATCTCCCTCTACCTGCACCTGAATCTGCAGCTCTCTCCGCGGCCCTCTTCAGCAACTCGGCAGGGGCGGCAATCAAGGCAGGCTGCCGATGTCGGGACCTTCACTCTCTGAGTCCCGCCTATTTTGTTTCAACTTCCTGTTTCCGAACAGGTGAGGCTCAGAGAGGGAAGGCCCCGACGTCGGCAGCCTATCTTAATCGCCTGAGGCTGGGAGGAACATTAATGAGCAGGAACTGCAGTCGGCAGGAAATTTAACTGCCGACTTGATCTCGCGGCCCTGTGCGGACCGGCAGAAATTTTCTGCAGACCGACACCGGTCCGCGGACCGGTGGTTGAAGAACTGTGGCCTAGAAAGTTTCCCTGCTCATTAAACCTACCCTCAGCAGAGCTGATTTCAGGAGTTAATCCCTTTGTAGGTTTTGCTATCATCTGCCTGGTGCATGCTGGTCCTTGTAGTTCTTTGCTTTTAGCATTCCCTACCTTAGAACTAGGCAAGTATAATCTGGCCGTTTTAGGTTGCCTTTCACTGGGTATAAATTCTGCAGGGCAGTTTCCCTAATCTGTTTGCTTCTAAGGATAGGTTTAGGGATAGTTTTAGAGCACTGCAGGGTTTCTTCCATTGTGGATATCCTGAAATGACTGGTTGGGTAGGCCCCAAGTACAGTGATACCTTGGAATCCAAACTTAATCCGTTCCAGAACCCCGTTCTTCAAGTTCCATGACAATTTTCCCCTTTAAAATAATAGAAACTGGATTACCGTATTTTTACGCATATAACGCGCGCGCTATACAAGATTTTACAAACCACGGAATAACCATGCACGTAATATCCGTGAGCGCATTATACATTTTTTAACATTGCTGATACCACATTTGGCGACAACCATACGGCAGAGACGGCATTTGCCGCCCCGATAATGGCACCCCTGCCGTATGGGTAATTTTGGCCTTTCCCAGTCCCCGCCGGTGGAACTAAGGGCGCTTCCTGGACCCCTCAACGCCATGTTGGAACAAAGAATATGTATACAAAAGAGCTCTCGAGTTAGTGAGTATGAATTCAGCAACAAGAACACAAATCACATGTTCATTCTCCTAAACTATAAAATTTATTCTAGATCAAACGAAGTATCGAGGACACAATAATCTAAATAGTTAATTTAAGTTGTAAATAAAAAAAGTTTACTGTTTTATTCAGTCATCATCATCACAGTCATCTGAATATTTGAATCCATCAAAATCCAAATATTCATCATCGTCATTAAATAAAGTCAGCATGGCCTGCAGACGATCCTCGTTTATTTCCGAAGTGATATAGTCATCGTCGTCATCATCATCGCTGATATCCGTGTCGTTACCTTCTTCCGCTGCATGATTAGTGTCATAAAGAATGCCTGCTTTTCTAAATCCGTTTCGAATAGTATCAGGTGTTATTTTATCCCATGCTGAAGCCACCCATTTGCAGACTTCTGTGAAAGTTGCCCGCTTCAGCCGCCCCGTGGGTGTGTACTCGTGCGTGCCGCTCTGCATCCACTCCTCCCAATCCCTTCTAACAAAAGTCTTGAATGGATGATTCACTGCGATGTCTAGTGGCTGCAGCTTACATGTCAGACCTCCAGGTATCACAGCGATGTGGGCAGCATTAGAATTAATGTAGGCCTGAACATTTTTTTCTTTGTGGGTAGCCATGGCATCAAAAATTAACAAGGAATTTTTTGAAAAAAATCCACCCTGTCTTGCCCTAAAGCATTTATCATCCCACAATCTCATTACGTCGCAGTCCATCCATCCTTTCTTGTTGCAGTGCACAACCACACTGGTGGGCAGTTTTTCACGGGGCATAGTGACCCTTTTGAAAATGATCATGGGCTTTAACTTAACCCCGCTAGCTGAGCAACCAAGAACTACTGTAAAACACGCTCTTTCATGCCCAGTTGTGGTGATGGCAACAGATTTAGTACCTATGGGGGCTACGGTTCTTGTCGCTGGAATGTCGAATGCTATTGGAATTTCATCCATGTTGATGACATCCTTTGCAGTGATGCCAAGTTCAGAAATTTCTTTGGCGACAAAGCCACGGAAATCGATCAATTTTTGCTGCCAATTATCCGGAAGTCGCTGGCCAACATTTGTTCTCATTCGAACCGATAGTCCGTTCCTTTTCATAAATTTCGAGATCCATGTGAAGCCTGCTTTGAAGCAGGGTATTCCTCTTCCATTGGCAAGTAGTTTTGCCTTCATCTGAATTGCAACGGTAGAGACTGATTGATTTTGCTCACTTCTCCCCAGAATCCACTGCTTCAAGTCATCCTCCAGCTGAGGCCATTTTGGTTTGGCCCCACAACGTGCCCGTTTTAGCGGATTACATCTCTCCAGTTCCTTCTTATCTTTTCTCCATTCACGCACCGTTGCTTCTCCAACATTGAACTCTCTCGCTGCGAATGTAAGCATGCGCAGTATACGCATGGGCGCGCTATAACGAAATTTTTTTACATAAATACTTTGTTCCCGCGCGCTATACGAGTGAACGCATTATACACGTATGCGCGTTATATGCGTAAAAATACGGTAATCCGTTCCTTGGTCCCACAAACTCAGATTTTCAAATGATTTTAACAGGAAATACAATGGATTTTCTTTTGTAATTCTTTATTTATAACACTTTCAAATATTAACCAAGTATAATATTTGAATAAAAATGTAAAATAATAAAATATAAATATAAAAACCTGTATTTACCATTAAAACAGAATGATGATGTGGAAGCTGGAGGAGGAGGCAGGAGATTATTGCTTGGAAGGCGAGTCACCTTCCATGTTAGCATCAGGTAGTTCAGGTGTCTGCATTCTGTTTCTTTTTATGCAGTTTGCCAAGGTACCACTTGTAGAGGGCTTGGGGGGTCACTGGTCTCCAAACTACTAGGAATCATTTTTGTTAAAGATCTCAACTACCATGACCAAATTAGCTCACAGACTAAAAACTGTTTCTACAAACTCCGTCTAATTCATTCCATAACTTCTGTTCTAGAACCTGCTTCTATCCAAACTCTAATCCATTCACTGATCATCTCACACATTGGGTTTCTGCTCAAGAGGAGGCGGTAGCATCTAGGGCAGCCGGCGGTTTAGCACACGGTATTATGCGTGTTAAACCGCTACCGCACCTTCGTAAAAGGAGCCCATAGACTACTGCAATTAATTATACCATGGAATAACTCAAACTGAAATCCATTGATTGCAACTGATTCAAAATACCGCGATTAAACTCATCTATAAAGCCAAAAAAATATGACCACGTCACCCTGCTTCTTTGAGAATCACATTGGTTACCAGTCTCACACAGAACAACCTATAAAATATTCCTACTTGTCTTCAAAATTAGGATCTCCCACTCACCTGCCGTCTTAGACAAATATCTTATCTCACACACCACTCCTAGGGCCCTTAGATCCTCCGATCAGAACTTACTGAAAGTTCCCTCAATCAAAGACCTATATTATACTAGAAACACCATCTTTTCCGCAACTGACCCTTCCCTCTGGAATGCAATGCCACCGCATCTTCGCTATGAAAATTCCTTAAGCAAGTTTAAAACTTAACCTCAAAACATTTCTATTCAAAGATGCATGCCAAAATTGCAGTTAAAAATCCTGATTAAGGAAAAATAAAAGCAAATAAATAGAGAACTGCTTTTAAGAAGCAACCCCACCCCCACCCCCCTTTTTCCTCCTGTTTTATCCTCTCCTTCCCTTCCTTTTATTTTTATTTTCTTAATGTAATTAAAATTCCCCCTCCCCCCTCTCTTGTATCTGAATCTGTCTAAATTTTGTCCTTATCTTGGTCCTAACCTGCCCTATTTTTATTTCTATTTTATTTTTTTTAGATATTTTAAACTTTTAATATTGTAAACCGGCCACATACCTGTGATGGTCAGTATACCAAACTATAAATATACTTGAAACTTGAACCAGCGTTCCAAAGTGGTCTGATGATGGTGACCTTTTTGAACTTTTCTAAAATGTTCAATGATGTTATCATTGAACAAGTTAACACACCTGTTAACAAGGGCTTTATGAGGGTACCACTTCTTAATGACTGCCTATGTTTTTGACCACATGCTGAGCAGATCCTTGTTCTCTGGAGACAAGCAGGGGATATGCAGGTACACTTGTAGCTGAAGTCCGCTGACAAAGCCAATGTACCAGTGCTCTCCCCTAGCTAAGTAAGCTATAAGCTTACTGGGCATGTGCGGGAGTCAGTACTCCCAACACCCCTCCCCTTGGAATGCCAAGTTTTTGTTTTTTTAACCACTTCTGACAGGACACAGCTCTCCCCTGTCCTCTCCTCAATTTCTTCACAAAAAAACAAACAAACACAAAACAACAGAAGAGAAAGAGGAAATAATTATTATAAGATAGAGAATAGCTAGTAGGTGAGTCTTCCCAAATAGTAAAAAAAAAGAAAAAAAGATTGAACTGAGGAGCCTACTTCACGGGACAGCTCCTTTTTCAGTTGTCAAACTTTCGTTTCAGCGCTGGTTTTTTTGAAGCAGCAGGCGCTAGGACCACAAAGACAATTTTTCTCTCTTCACTCCTCAAGCTACAACGGACAGTGCCTCGCAGTTAATGGGTGCCGGAACTTCACCGCAAGCAAGTCAGCCGCCACTAGCTCCCACCCCCTAAGGCCCTGTTTCGGCACTGCAAGGGGAGGAAAGCTAACGTATGCTGATGCCGTTGGAAACAAAAAAAGCAGCAATATCTCCCATCAATCTAAACCGCCATCTAATGAGTTCCCAACCAATTCCTTTGGGAATAGAATCTCTTTATCCAACCCAAACTAAACACCCCTACTGTCCATATCATCAACATTAATTAACCAACATCATGCAATCATCAAAACAATAAATACACCTCCACTTATAGGCATATGATGCTACTCTCCATCCGAAGAAACTTGACTCAGCTCATGTAACATCTTTTGTAATCTAGAATATATTGTAATTCTTATTCTCCACCAGTTGTAAATTGACTCAGTTGCTATGTAACATCTCCTGTGATATTGAATGTACTGTAATTCTTCACTATTACCTGTAATTAATACTTCTCCTGTAATGTAATTCTACTGGAAATGCCCAGATATCTTCTTTATTGTAATCCGTGGCTATGTTACATCTGCTGCGATATTGAATGTATTGTAACTCTTCACTGTTACTTGTAATCTACTCTTCTCCTGTAATGTAATTCTACTGGAAATGCCCAGATATCATCTTTATTGTAATCCGCCTAGAACCGCAAGGCACAGGCGGAATAGAAATCCCTAATGTAATGTAATGTAATATCGTCAGGGGAAACGAAAAAGAAGTTCTCGACACAGGACAGAAATCTAACACTGTCTCCTCTTCCAAAGTCTACTTTATCCCGGAGCTCTTCCTCAAAAGCAGCAGCGGTGGGGTCATGTGATGCAGCTTGCCTAAACAGACTCGTGTAAGGAGCGCTCCTATCCCACCTGCCTAGATCAGCGAATTTACCTGTCTTTTCGCATCCCCTTAGGCACAATTTTGCTCCGGTGCAAGGGACAAGCCTCTGTGTGCTTCTGGGTATGCCTATAAAATCGGCATGGAGCTCTAAGGACAAACCCTCCTCTACACCTTCCAAGATGGCAGCCAACCATGCCACATTTACCATTCCGGCTGGAGATTGGATCATTGACATCACTAAATCAGAATCGGCTTACCTAGCAGACCGGCTGAACAAGATCCAATCGGCAGTGGCTGAGATGAACGAAAAGTTTGACTCACATAGCCAGAGGTTAGCGGAGGTGGAGCAGCGAGTGTTCGATCAGGAGGACACATGCACGAGCCTGGCAGCGCAGATGTCGGAGCTCCAGAAGCAATCTTCAGACCTTGCTGACAGATTGGAGGAGTATGAAAACCGCAGCAGATGCAACAACCTCCGGATAGTGGGGTTGCCGGAACAGGTGACAAAAAAGGAACTGTATAAGATCTTCAGTCAGTGGCTTCCTGAACAATTGGGCCAGGCAGCTGGTGAGGCGCGCTTTACCTGCGAGCGGGCTCATCGCATAGGTGCACAACAATCAGGAGAGGGGTGAGCGCGCACTGCCACTGCTCTCTATGTAAACTGGAGAGAGAAGGAACAACTCCTAAAAGCATTTCGGAAGACAGGAGCCCTGGAGTATGAAGGCTCTAAAGTATTAGGCTTTATTGATTATTCCACAAGAGTGGCGGTGCAGCGCAAAGTGATGTCTCCGTTCTGCACCTCCCTGCACAACAAGGGCATTCAATTCGCCCTGGTATACCCTGCAAAACTGAGAGTCTGGCATGAAGGCAGAACTGTCAACTTGGCCACAGCGAATGAAGCCCGAGTTTTTCTGGCACGTCTCCCCACCTGATTTCAGCACCCTGCTCTGGTGGAACGCCTGGCTTCCTGTCATGGTGGACCCGGAGATCAGTCGATTGCCGGCGGTTTCTTTTTCCCCGTTGTTGTCTGGGGGGGACCCTGTTGGAGTCCCCCAAGGCTCAATTCTTTCTCCCCTTCTTTTTAACATATTCCTAGCTCCACTACTCACCCTGGCCCAATCTATAGGTTTCATCGTATTCACTTATGCCAATGATATCCAATTACTTCATCCCATAAATCCTATATCCCCTGACGAAATAATAGAAATTAATCAAAAACTCAACAAAATCATCCTTTGGCTTTGGCATAATAAACTATCACTGAACATTCTTAAAACTACTAGTGTTCTTTTCTCGCTTTCCCCAGATGACCATCTATGTGTACCCATCGGTATTGACTCCTCCCCAATTCAAATGTTAAACTCCTTGGAGTCACTCTAGACAGGGATCTTACCTTTCATCAACAAGTTAGTGCAGTTATGCAGAAATGTTTTCAAAAGCTTAAGCTATTTCCTCTTTTCTTGATCACTCCTCCATTAATATCTTGATTCACTCTCTAGTAATTTCAACCATTCATTACTGTAATGCCCTCTATCAAGGCATAACACAGAAGGAGATCCGCTGTTTACAATTATTGCAAAACGCTGCTATTAAATTAATCTATCATCAAAAAATTTGATCATGTCACCCCTCTCCTCCGTAAAGCACATTGGCTACCCGTTTCTTATCGTCTTTCCTATAAAATACTCCTCACTTTCAAAACAAAAAACTCTAATCAACCGGCGTTCATAGACAAATTTTTGATCCCATACTCATCATCAAGGATCCTCCGATCAAATAATCAAAATTTACTCTCTATACTGTCAATACGGGAATTGTTTCACGACATTACTTGCAAATCCATCTTCTCAGTTACCGCCTCCTCTTTGTAGAATGCCCTTCCACTAGACATTCGATTGGAGAACTCCCTCGGAAAATTTAAAACCAAACTTAAAACTTTCCTCTTTAAAAATGCTTTCACTCTTTAGCATCAGCCTCCACCTTTTAACTCCCTGATTCATAAGTAGCTTTGAAACAGCTAACACTTCTTCGGAAGTGATCCCCTTCCTAATGTCTTTACCACTCCTCATTTACCGTCCTTTTTTATTAATTTTACTTCAATGTAATTTAAACAACCTCTCCCTCCCTTACTTTCCTTCCGTTTCATGTACGTTAATCTGAATTTGTCCAATATTTTTAATATTTGATAAATTATTGTTTTTATTTACTTATTTTAATTGTTTCCTATAATTTTTTATAATGTACACCATCTAGACATGTATTTTTATAGACGGTATATCAAAAATAAAGATACTTGAAACTTGATGTTGTCATCCCGAGAGAGCCTGCGCTTTACTTGCAGCATTGGAGCTTTCTGGGGAAGGCCTCTGGTTTGCTCGCCGGACCACCGGGGGGCCCCTGCTGGTGTGCTGGAGGCTCCACATCCGGCAGGGTCATCAGTGGCTCGCCTGCTGGAGACTCTGCTTGCTGGGCGCTGGCAGCGGGGCTCCACATTCTTTCTGGAGCTCCTTTCTGCCTGCTTGCAGCGTCTCGACTCCACTGGACTCTTGGGGCTACCTGTTAGTGTTTGGCACCAGGTTTGGCTCAGACTAGCAGCTCACTAACTGGCTTTTGAATCCGTGAGGGATTGCCTTGCTTGTTGGTTACTGGTGGGGTATTCCCGGGCCTATTGCCCTTCCTCTGGGGTTGGAGACGCAACTTGCCAGTAGTTTGCATGTGTCAACCTGACATGAAACTTTCCGGTGGAGACCCTTGGCATGCTTGGCTGAGATCTGCTAGCGGATCGGGGGTGTGGTATACGGTAGGGTCCTTGGATGTCTGACTAGCCTTTGACCTTTAACTGCTGCCGGCTGGGACTGGTTGATGTGCCTAGTTTGTGTTACTCTGTTTTTGTTGTTATGTGCCTAAGGGGATAAGCCCTTAGGATCCTTTTGGTGAGGATAGGGAGGTTTGTTTGTTTATGGGATTGTATTTACCGGGTGTTTGTTTATGGGATTGTATGCTAGAGGGGTGAGCATGCTTTTGGGGAGGGGGAGGGTTGGGGATCGGTGTGGTGTTTATTGGTGTGTTTGGATTACTAGTTGGTGCCTAGTTTGTGTTACTCTGTTTTTGTTGTTATGTGCCTAAGGGGATAAGCACTTAGGATCCTTTTGGTGAGGATAGGGAGGTTTGTTTGTTTATGGGATTGTATTTACCGGGTGTTTGTTTATGGGATTGTATGCTAGAGGGGTGAGCATGCTTTTGGGGAGGGGGAGGGTTGGGGATCGGTGTGGTGTTTATTGGTGTGTTTGGATGATGCCAGTGGGGGAGAGGGGAGGGTGGGGGTGGGTGGAGGTACCATTGACATTGCAGTTGGGCAACCTTTTATTGGCAGCCCCAGAGCTTAGCTGGGAGGCTCCACTCATGCTGCACATCTATAGCCTTATTTGTTTCAGGTGTTGGATGATTGCTGACCTTGCACACTCTGGACTTTAAGCGTGCTTTGGCCTATTACATCGACAGGACAAAGCCTCATAGAACATCTCCCCAACTGTTCATTTCATTTGATCCAAACAAGTTGGGGCATCCTATTTCCAAGAGAACGATTTCCAACTGGCTGGCTGCCTGTATCTCGTTCTGTTATGCTCAGACTGGACTGGCACTGGAGAGTTGTGTCACAGCCCACAAAATTAGAGCTATGGCAGCTTCTGTTGCTTTCCTTAGATCTACTCCCATTGTGATGGGCACTTCGACCAATCTGTATTACAAAATTTATTCTCTTAAAAGCCAACACTCCCACCATCCCATTCTTGTTAGCTTGTCCTGGGATAAAGCACAGTTACTTACCGTAACAGGTGTTATTCATGGACAGCAGGCAGATATTCTCACAACCCACCCACCTCACCGGGTTGGCTTCTTAGCTGGTTTATCTTAACGAAGGACCACGCGCCTATGTCAGGTGCACGGTGTGGGCTATTGCAAACTTTCTAAAAGACTTAAAGTTACGATGCACTTTTAAATTGATCCGTAATAGGGCTCCGTCAGTGATGTCACCCATCAGTGAAAATATCTGTCTGCTCAATCCTATCTCCCTTATTATTTAATGTATTTTTGGTGCTGCTGTTAACCCTTAGTCATTCAATTGGGTTTATACCATTTGCTTATGCAGAAGACATACAACTTTTGTATCCTTTAGATTCTAGCTCAGTTGTAGAAATTACAGCAGTCAATGAGAAACTATAAAAAATATCCAAATGGTTACATGACAATAAGCCGGCGCTTAACACATCTAAAACAGAGATTATGCTATTTCCATGCAGGGAGGGTCAGAAATTAGGAGCCGACATAACCATAAACAAAACTACACTTAAGGCAGTTACTAAGGTAAAGATACTTGGGGTCATATTGGACCAAAAACTTAGCTACCATGATCAAATAAGCTCACTTGTGAGAATATGTTTTTATAGGTTAAGGTTGATCAGATCATTTTCCGCATTTCTTGATGAATCATCGCTGAGTATTCTAATACATTCATTAGTCATATCAAAGATTGACTACTGCACCTTAAAAGAAATACGTAGACTGCAAATTCTTCAAAATACCGAAATAAAAATAATCACTAAAAGGAAAAAATTTGATCACGTAACTCCCCTTTTAAAAGAAAAGCATTGGTTACCTTTAAACCACAAAATTACATATAAAATAGCATTACTCACACATAAAATACTAATAAACAAAGCTCCGGCACTCTTAGAAAGATTTCTAATTCCTTATACTCCCACAAAATCTTTAAGATCCGAAGAAAAATCTTTACTAGTAGTCCCTTCGCTAAAATTCATTTATTCAAGGAAGGATATGATTTTTTTCTGTTACAGCCCCTTAAATTTGGAACTCACTCCCAATCAATATAAGAGAAGAAAAATTACTTAGTAAGTTTAAAAGTCTTCTAAAAAGCTGGCTTTTTAAGGACGCTTCTAACTGAATCATTTAAATTCTATTTCATTAGGATATTTTACAGTGGACTAGTAGCGCTGGTAAGCAAAAAATTAAGTGGGTAACGTTTCTTAACCTCTTGTTTTATTGCCTGCCCCTTTTTATTTGTTTATGAATTGTATTAAATCCTTCAATTTTTTCCCCTCCCTTTTTCACATGTGTTGTTTTGTCAGAATAGTACTAATTGTCTTGTTTTGTTTGTTTTTTAAATCTATTTTTAACTAAATGTAAATCGCATTGGATTTGGATTTTGCGATCAAATCAAATATTTTAAATAAACTTGAAACTTGAAACATACGGTAAGTAACTGTGCTTTATAGCTCAGATTAAACTAAAGTTGTGGCAAGTATATTTTCTTAGCAAATTAACTTCCATACATCAGAGTCAACTAGCCACTTTTGAGAAACAATGGAAATGCTTTGTATCATGGTATGAATCTGATTCTTCTTCTTGACTTTTTCTGATTCTGTTTTGGTCCTGCCTCCTGCATTTGTAGCATTGTAGTGTTGAGACTTATGTGACTAGCAAACATATGGCTGCTAGTCACATAAGTGTATGCTACTACTAGGCACTGTATTTTGCATTTTTATAGTATCCTTGAATTGGGGGGAGATGGGTTTTTGTTTTCTTTTTGGATTGTAAAACTTTTAAAATTCCTTTAATACAAAAGAACTCCTCAATACAAAATTTTAATTTTGTTTTTCATCAGCCAAATAAAAAGTAAACCTGCTTTTATGTTTTGGATCAGTGTCTTTAACCTAGCTTCAGTTCCATGTCATGGGCAGATGACAAGATATCAAGAATTTTCTGGTACAGTGCAGACAGAATACAGGGTTCCTTTAATAATGGCAAGTTTTCCAGATCCTAAGGCATCAAAGTGTCTCCACACCATCATACTACCCACTACCATGTTTAATCGCTGGTATGTTTTTACTGTAAAATGATGTATTTGCTTTACACAAGGCACAATGGGACCTGTTTTGCTCAGAGTTCCACTTTTGAGAACACAAAACTTTATTCCAAAAGGCTTAGAGATCATCCAGATATATTTTGCAGACATGTTCAGCACTGATGTTACTCTTGGATAGCAGCAGCTTCTGCCTTGCTACTTTCCCATGAATTCCATTTTTGCCCAGTCTCTTTATTGTTAAGGAGTCACGAACATTGCCTTTACAGTAGGTAAGGCTAAAGAGGCCTGCGTTGCTTGGATGTTCTTCTGGGGAGTTTTCTGACTTCCCAAGTGAGTTGTCACGGTGATTTTGGAGTAATTTGGGCAGGTCAGTTACTCCTGTGAAGAACACTGTTACATTAAATTGGTGATTTGTAT
This sequence comes from Geotrypetes seraphini, assembly GCF_902459505.1. Taxonomy (NCBI): domain Eukaryota; kingdom Metazoa; phylum Chordata; class Amphibia; order Gymnophiona; family Dermophiidae; genus Geotrypetes; species Geotrypetes seraphini. The sequence goes on along the minus strand of NC_047091.1, from coordinate 36,280,384 downwards.
TCCGCCATTACCTTGCGGTTCAAGGCGGAATACAGAAGAGGATTTCAGGACATGTCCAGAGGTGTTACAGAGTAGAGCGGGTTGCTTCAGAGGATTGAAATTTTTCATACGGTGTTAATTAGTCTTCATGAATTTCTTGAATAGCAGGGTTTTTATTTCTTTCCTGAAAGTTTTGTAGTCTGGGGTCGCGATTATTAGATTGGAGAGTTGGTGGTCTAGTTTTGCTGCCTGTGTGGCTAGAAAGCCATTGTACATTTTTTTCCGTTTGATGTCTCTGATTGGAGGGTATGTGAATGGTGTCTGGGTTCTCCTGTATCTGGTTGTGGTAGTTTGGATTAGGCAGTTGTTCAAGTAGGCTTGGCTGTCACCATTTATGGATTTAAATAATAGACAGTAGAATTTAAATAGTATTCTTGCTTGAATTGGGAGCCAGTGTGAGTCGAGGTATCCCTCGGTGATGTGGTTGTGTTTTCTTAGTGAATAGATTAGTCTCAGGGCTGTGTTTTGTACTGTGTAGTTGTTTTATCATTGTTGCGGGGCAGGGGAGATAGAGGATGTTGCAGTAGTCAAGGAGACCTAGGACTAGGGACTGGACCATGAGCTAGAATTGTTTTCTGTCGAAGAATTTTTGAACTTGCTTTAGGTTTCTCATGACCGCGAAATATTTCTGGATTGTTATGTTGATTTGTTGTTGCATGGTGCAGCATCTGTCTATCATCATTCCCAGAAGTTTTAGAGTGGGTTGAATGGGGTATGTTATTGAATTTATTACTAGGTTATTGTTGTGGTTTTATTTTTTTCGAGAAGTATGAATTTTGTTTTGTCTGGGTTCAGTTTTAGTTTGTGGTCTTTCATCCATGTTGCCACTGTTTCTAGAGTTCTGTGTAGTGTGACTGTCATGGTGGGCGTTGGCTGATCAAAGGGAAGGAGAATGGTGATGTCGTCTGCATAGCTATAGGAGGTTAAGCCTATTTTGTCTAGGCAGGTGCCGAGGAATGCAATGTAGAGATTGAAGAGTGTTGTGGATAATGGCGATCCTTGGGGTAAGCCACAGGGGTTGGACCATGGTTCTGATTTTTCTTTGTTTGTCTTTACTCTGTAGGTCCTGGATTGTAGGAATCCTTGAAAACATGTGTGTACTTTGCCTGTGATCCTATTGTATCTAATATTTATAGGGATGTCGTGGTCTACCAGGTCAAATGCTGCGATGAATAATCAGCATTTTTTTGCCTGTGCTGAGATGTTGTCTAGCTGTGTTCAGAAGAGAGCCTAGTAGTGTCTCAGTGCTGAAGTTGGTTCTGAATCCAGACACTGTAGGGTGGAGCAAATTGTGGTTTTCCAGGTAGTTAGTGAGAAGTTTAGCTACGAGGCCTTCCATTAGCTTGACATGTAATGGAATTGAGGCTATGGTCTGTATACTTCTCCCTCTCTATTCGCGGCAGAGCCGGCCCGCGAGTAGGGAAAAATCGCAAATAACTTTTGGCTGGCTCTGACCCACCCCCTGACCTTACCTGGTGGTCTAGCGGTGACGCGGGGCAGGAGCGATCTTCCTACACTCCTGCCCCGTGCAGAGCCGTGCTGCTGAGTTTCCATGGTCTCAAGAGACTACAACAGTTGGATGACTGATCTGTTGCTCCTTTTGGGTCTTTTAAGATCGGGGTGACAATGATTTCGGAGAGGTCTTGTGGGAAAAGACCATCTGTGAGCATGGTTTGTATCCATTGCATGAGGAGAGTGTGGAATTTTAGGCTGGAGGTTTTTAATAGGTATGGAGGGTATTGGTTGAGGTCGCAAGCTGCGTGGCTATTTTTATAGAGTTTGTTAAGGTCGGACCATTGCATTGTGGAGAAGTTGGGACCAGGTTCTATCTTTTTCTGTGGGGGGCATTGTGATCTCTTCTAGGTGGGTTGGAGTTCCTGCGAAGTTTGTCCTGGCAGTTGTAATTTTGTTTTTAAAGTATTCAGCTAAAAGGGTGGCTGAAGGGGGAGGGTTGTCGTTTTTGGCTAGATAGGGTTTGGTGTCTGTGAGTTCTTTTAGTAATTTAGGAATAGATTTTTTTGTGTCTTGGGCTTCTATGCCTATTTGGTTTGTGTAGTATGTCTTTCTTTTTTCTTTTAGTTTTAGTTTGTATTGCTGGTTTAGTTTTTTCCATGCTGCTCTTGTGTGTTCTTGGTTACTTTTTCTCCATTTTCTTTCTAGTTGTCTGCATTGTCTTTTGAGTAGGAGTAGTTCGTTATCGAACCATTTGTCTGATCGTCTTGCTAATTCTGGGTTTTGTTTGTATTGGGGCTATCTCGTCTAGGGTAGTTGTACTTATATTGCACCATTGTGAGATAAAGTCTTTGGGGTCACATTCTTGGATTGTAGCGTCTGTTTTATTCCAGAATTTGGAGGGGTTGACATATCTATGTGATTTGTAGGTTTGGGATTTGTAGGTTTGGGATTTTGGTTTGGTTTTGCCTTTGGCCCAGTTGATATTGAAGGTGTATGTGTAATGGTCCGAAAAGATGGATCTGGACCATTTTCCATTTGAGGTTTGAATCTCTGGTAGAATGGGCTGTTGAGTCATGAAGGCTGCAATGTTTAGTTGGTGACCTTTCTCGTGTGTGGTTTGTGGGTCTAAGATCTTGTAGGTTAAGGCTTCGAGGTAAGATAGTAGATTTTCTACTTGCTTAGAGGTATGGTCTTCGAGATGGAGGTTTAGATCTCCTAGGATTAGGCTGTAAGTTGCTGTTAGTGAGTTTCGGTATATAAAATCTTTGAATTCTGGTCTTGCTGTGTTCCAATTCCCTAGTGTTATGTAGCAGAAAATGCAGGTTATGGATCCTTTTAGTGTGGTGCATGAAACTTGGCAGGCTAGTAGATCAATGTATGGGGTGGATGTTTTGTCTAGTATGTTTAAGTGTAGGGAGTTTCTGACTAAGATGGTTAGACATCCTCCTCTTTTTTTTCCCCTACAGACCACTGTTATCTTGTATCCCTTCGGGCAAACTTCCGTTATCCTGGGGTCCGAGTCTGAGGTTAGCCAGGTTTCAGTGAGGAAGAGGCAATCTAGATTTTCAGTTTTTATCCAGTCTTTTATGTGTTCTGTCTTTGGGCCTAGAGCTCTGATGTTTATGTAGGCACAGGTTAGTGTGGTGTATTCTGTTTGCACACTATTTGTTGCTTTTGGGTAGACAAGTGCTCTTGGTTGGGGTTGGGGTTTAGTCCTGGAAGGGTTTGTTGGTCTTTTCCTCCATGTTGGTGTGATGATGTGGTGTATGCAGGTCTGGGAGTTTATGTTTCTGTCTGTAATGGTTCTCCTAGCTAGGTAGTGAATTCTATTTGTAGTTGAAATAATTGGTATTGGGGAGATGTTTGCTGCAGCCTTCCAGTTGGTTTAGGAGCAAGATGATAAGTAGAAGTTTCAAGTTTATTAGGTTTTTATATACCGCCTATCAAGATTATCTAAGCGGTTTTACAATCAGGTACTCAAGTATTTTCCCTATCTGTCCCGGCAGGCTCACAATCTATCTAGCGTACCTGGGGCTATGGAGGATTAAGTGACTTGCCCAGGGTCACAAGGAGCAGCGCAAGGTTTGAACCCACAACCCCAGGGTGCTGAGGCTGTAGCTCCAACCACTGCGCCACACGCTCCTCGTTTGTGTTTGTGGTGTAGCTTTCATTGTGAAAGATAGGAGGTAGGGGGTTGGTGAGATTAATAAAAAGTTTGAGAAGGTTAGACAATGATTAAATTCCAACATGCTAGCCTTAAACATACAGAAAACAAAAGCTCTACTCTTTCCATGGAAGAAAGGAATAAACTTGAGTGCCTCTTTTACTCTGGATAATATTCACTTAGATCTTGTAACTTCATTAAAAATACTTGGCGTCATCATCGACGATAAACTTTCCTACCATGATCACATAAGTAGTATTATTAAATCCTGCTTTTATAGGCTGCAAATGATTCGCTCAATTTCCAAGTTTCTGGAGCCAAAATCATTAAATATATTAATCCATTCTTTAATCATTGCAAAACTCGACTACTGTAATTCTCTATTAATAAGTATCACACAAAAAGAAAAAAAGCGCCTTCAGATAATTCAGAATGCTGCCGTTAAACTCATCCACAACGGTAAAAAATATGATCATGTAACACCTTTTCTGACTAAATCTCATTAGCTTCCAATTAACCATCGTATTACCTTCAAAATTTTACTTTTAGTATTCAAAACCCTTTGTACTAATGAACCTCAATTTATTGATAAATTACTCATCCCTTATAGCATTTCGCGTTCTCTCTGGTCTGCTAATCAAAAGCGTATAGTAATCCCCTCTTTGAAAGTTATTGGAAAACGACAACATGATATGTTTTCAGTGATGGCACCGCAGCTTTGGAATGCCATGCCTCAGCATTTAAGAGAAGAAAATGACTTGAGTTGTTTTAAAAGTAATTTAAAAAGTTTTCTTTTTAAAGATGCTTTTAATTATGTTTAAACTTTATATTAGTTTCCTTCTTTAATTGCACTCTTCCCTCCCTATTGTTTTCTCCATATATGGTTCTCCTCTGTACTTTAAAAATACTGAATTGTGGTTCTGTTCCCTCTTACCTTTTGTATTAATCGGTCTGTAAGTCTATTTGTCTAACCCATTATTCTAAATTTTAAATTGTATGTCTAAATATATGTTTATATTTTTATCAATTTTATACCTCGCTTAGTAAAACTAAATAAGTGATTCATCAAACTCAAATGAAACTTGAACTTGAGTGAGGTTGTAGGTGTAAACACAAGAGAAGCTCACATTCCAACTTTGTTTCCCCCCCAATGAGAGGTTGTAAACTGAAAAAACACCATGAACATCTTCTCTCGCACCAAGCAGCATCATGGGGTAAAGACCTAGAACAATTGCTTTCGCCCACTACTTATGAGGAATTTAGGAAACGTCTGAAAACACACCTGTTCCTAAAGTATCTAGACAACTGATCCTCTCTTCTCTCTCCCCTCTATAGCGATTAACTTGTTCTATTGATCACTCTCTCCTCAAAAATGGATTTCCTGTCCTATTAACCCTCTTTCTTCCTCCCCTCTTAAAGTCAATCAATTTGTACCTTTGCTTAATCTTTGTAAACCGCATAGAACTTCACGGTATTGCGGTATATAAGCTGTTATTATTATTATTATTATTATTTCCTGGGGGTTAGATATAGTTGATATTTCTCTAGGTGTTTGTTGGTGGCAAGTGATTGGGACTTGTGCCTTAGACGGTGATTGGGACGTGCGCCTTAGACGGTGCGCTTTAGACGTGCGTCTTGGACGGTGTGCCGAACGGCTGCGCACCGTTAGGTGCTGAGCTTTTTAATTGGCTCAGTGGCTGGAGCATCGGTGAGGGGCAGAGTGCTCTTACACACCCGAGGGGATCCTCAGTTGCTCCGGGAAGAACAAAATGGCAGAGCCAAGGAAAGGGGAACTTTTCTAAGTCTTCTCCATTTGGAGATAATAGCTCTCATATTGGCTTGGTGGACCTCCAGAGCTTTAGAAGATTTGTAGAGCGGCTACATGGATTACCCTTCATACTGTTACCAGGTTCTATAGGATGGATGTAGCTGCCAGGAAAAACACCATTTTCGGATCCTCCGTTTTGAAGGCAGCTTGGGGACTGCTTTGGTACATCCTTAGCATTCAGGACCATTAGACACATTGCACAGGAAAGAAAGATTAGGTTCTTACCTCGGTAATCTTCTTTCTTATAGATGTTTCTAGTGGTCCTGAAGCCTCGCCCTATGTATGGGCTTTGCTTGTCTTCTGCCTTAGGAGTTGAAGAATTCTTTATCTCTCAGAGTAGTTGAGAGGATAAATAAAAAATAAAAATAAAAAAAGATCCATAGGTACATCCTCATGACCATACAGTCTGGTTTAATCTCTGCTTAATAGCAGGTCATGTGTGTAGCTATGAGCTCTATACATAATTTGTGCTGGTTGCACAGTTTTGAATGCTATGATGTTATGTCCTATGTTTGTTACAGAGCAGAACAGAATTGTGGTGTCAGGGATCTTTCCCTGTTTCTCTCCTTCCTCTTATATCTTTTATTACAATGCTACTTGATTGCTTTTTTTCAAACTGAGGGGGCAGGAGCAGCTCCTGGGAAAGAGATGGAGTTGGAAAACATGAGTGACAGTTTTCTACAAGCAACTTAATAGTTCAGATACAAAACCCCTAGCGTTCAGGACCATTAGGCATATCTACAAGAAAGAACCTAATCTTTCTATGTTGAAAATATTGCTTGTGTCATCGGAACATATTTCTTGATTTGTAGGCTTGTCATATATCTGCGAGGGTCTAAAGGAGCAGCAGAAAGGGCTGGTCACATTGGTACTGTGGAATAATCAACTGACCCACACTGGTATGGTTTACTTGGGCATGATGTTGGTGAGTAGTTTGCTGTCATTACTTTTTCATGTTCACCTATGGAATCTTTAATTTTTCTCTTCTGTGTCACCTTTGTCTTTCTACGCTATACTCACGTTGATAATGAAATATTCATTCTTTCATCCCCAAGCATAGTAAAATGCAGTGTTCTCTCAGGAAGGCTATCCACCACCCACAACATCTATTATCCTAGGACAAGCAGACAATATATTCTCACATGTGGGTGACATCATCCACGGAGCCCGACAAGGACAGTGAAAAGTGTACTGGCACTTTAAGAGTTTAAAAGGTTTCAGTCTGCCCGCACTACGCATACGCAAATGCCTTATTGCCCAATGAGGGCTTGCAGTACCTCAGTTCTTCATTTTCCGTGGGGAGAAGAAGTTGTATTTTCTTGTGCTGCATCGCCTTTCCTTCAGCGTGTAAAATTTTGAGCTTTGTCTCATAATTTTTCCATTTCCTTTTAATTTCTAAACCTTTACATTAAAAAAGAAAAATATTAGTTTATTTTTTTCCGTTTCCCTCGTACCTTTTTCGAAGCCTTCAGGTCTCATTTTTTCTTTGGGCAGTTTTTCCTCAGTTAAAATTGAGTTTGACACTGCCGCCCAAATCTTCCCATCAAGGTCTAAGACACTGAGTGGGTTTAAAAAGTGTTGTCGATGTCGGCACCACATCTCCATCACTGACCCGCACAGCTGGTGTATCTAATACCTCGGCCCTGAATATCAAGTGGATATCTGCATCCATTGCTCTACTCTCCAAAAACATTCAGTAAAGGTCTGGCGTTTCCAGCAGGAGAAACTTTTTTGTACCGCCATGGATTCGCTAGAAAATCCCAATTTGCGGTACCACTGATGCCTGCATTGATATCGGATATCCCTCCCCCAGGAAAGCCTGCTAAGAAGCCGACCACTTCCCAGCCAGCGCCACAGGCCTCTTCAGTATCGAGTCCCTCGATGCAGTCCAAATGTCGATGCCAACGATCTCCTTCTGTGTCTCCTGGGCATGAATCCTCTTCAAGGTCTCTCACCCCTCTACACCCTGCTACACCATTGATACCCACCCAGCCTCATGTAGCAGTGCAGGATCTTCGATCCCATGTCGATGACATCTTGTAATGTAATGTAATGTAATTTTATTTCTTATATACCGCTAATCCATTAGGTTCGAAGCGGTTTACAGAAAATATACATTAAGGAATACAATAAAATAATATAAGTAAGATAGGTACTTAGAAATTCCCTTACTGTCCCGAAGGCTCACAATCTAACTAAAGTACCTGAGAAAAACAATTAGTAAATAGTAGAGAAGTAAAAATAAAGATAGAGGTAAAAATAGGATTAAAAACATAAGAACATAAGTTGCCTCCACTGAGGCAGACCAGCGGTCCACACCCGCGGCGGCCCATCAGGCCTAATTGCCCGAATAGTGCCTCTGTCTAATTTTTCTACTGCCTCTAATCCTCTCCCTATAACTTACCTCTACTCCTATCCCTATAACTTACCTGTACTCCTATCTGTACCCCTCAATCCCTTTATCCTCCAGGTATCTATCCAAACCTTCTTTGAAGTCCTGTAGCATGCTCCTGCTTATCACATCCTCCGGTAGCGTGTTCCATGTATCCACCACCCTCTGGGTGAAAAAGAACTTCCTGGCGTTTGTTCTAAACCTTCCCCCTTTCAATTTCTCTGAGTGCCCCCTTGTACTTGTGGATCCCCATAATTTAAAAAATCTGTCCCTATCTACTCTTTCTATGCCCTTCATGATCTTGAAGGTTTCTATCATGTCTCCTCTAAGTCTCCGCTTTTCCAGGGAGAAAAGCCCCAGCTTTTTCAGTCTGTCAGTGTATGAGAGGTCCTCCATACCCTTTATTAGCTTAGTTGCTCTTCTCTGGACTCTCTCAAGTACCGCCATGTCCTTCTTGAGGTACAGCGACCAGTACTGGACGAAGTACTCCAGGTGCGGGCGCACCATTACACGGTACAATGGCAGGATGACTTCCTTTGTCCTGGACGTGATACCCTTCTTAATGATGCCCAACATTTTGTTTGCCTTCCTTGAGGCTTTGGCGCACTGCGCCGACGCCTTCAATGATGTGTCTACCATCACTCCCAGGTCTCTTTCAAGGTTACTCACCCCTAGTGGTGATCCCCCCATTTTGTAAGTAAACATCGGGTTCTTTTCCCCTACATGCATGACCTTACATTTTCCTATGTTAAAGCTCATTTGCCACTTTTTGACCCACTCTTCCAGCGCTGTCAGGTCTTTTTGGAGATCTTTGCAGTCCTCCATGTTTTCAACCCTGCTGTATAGTTTGGTGTCATCCGCAAATTTAATAACCTCACATTTTGTTCCTGCCTCCAGGTCGTTAATAAATATATTGAACAGGAGTGGTCCCAGCACCGACCCCTGCGGAACTCCGCTCGTGACCCATTGCCAGTCTGAGTAATGGCCCTTTACTCCAACCCTCTGTTTCCTGTCCGCCAGCCAGTTTTTGATCCATCTGTGGACCTCCCCTTGCACCCCGTGGTTCCATATCTTCCTTAGCAGTCTTTCATGTGGTATCTTGTCGAAGGCTTTTTGGAAGTCAAGGTAAATGATGTCTATAGATTCCCCTTTATCCACCTGGCTGTTTACCCCTTCAAAGAAGTATAATAAGTTTGTGAGGCATGACCTGCCCTTGCAGAAGCCATGCTGGCTCGGCTTTAGCTGTCCAGTGCTTTCGATGTGTTTCCAGATGCTGTCCTTGATCAGCGCTTCCATCATCTTTCCCGGGACCGATGTCAAGCTCACCAGCCTGTAGTTTCCTGGGTCTCCCCTTGAGCCTTTCTTGAAGATAGGCGTGACATTTTCTATTTTCCAGTCTTCCGGAATCTCTCCTGTTTTCAAGGATAAGTTGCATATTTGTCGAAGTGGCTCAGCTATTTCGTTCCTTAGTTCCTTGAGTACCCTTGGGTGAATGCCGTCCGTTCCCGGTGATTTGTCGCTCTTTAGCCTGTCTATCTGCCTGAGGACATCCACCTTACTCACCTCTAGTTGGACCAGATTTTCATCCTGATCTCCTTTTACGATCCCTTCCGGTTCCGGAATGTTGGTTGTGTCCTCCCTCTCAGGACCTTGTCCTATGCCTTAAGTAGTTCTGAGGAGGGCCAGCTTAGTTTACCTGGACAGGTACGAGTGAGCAAACATGAAATAAAAAAATTCAGCTATTACACTTTCTCACATTGCACCAGGATTTACTAGTTAGAAACATCTGTTGATAGATAAGGCCTAATCCAAGAGCAAGTGAGAATGTGGATTAGTAGCTATAAATGAATAAATGAAAATTGGATAAGCTGGAATAAAATGATCAGAAATACAAAAAGTTTAAAATCAGGGATTCTAAGTTAACATATGGATTTGATATATGTCATGTGCTTAACAGATATAGGGAGGCAGGCTAAGACATTTTGTGATTGATAACCACCATACCAACAGATTGGAAAGCTTAAGTTATAGGGCTTCTTTGTGTTAACCCTTTCAGGACCATAAGGATCGTAGGCCAATTTTTGTGGTTTTGACGACATTTTTATGGTAAAAAGGGCTTGCAGATGCCAAAAAATTGATTTTTTTGTGAAATATCATTATTTTTATTTAAAAAAAATCACACTTCTGGCTTATGGACAGTGTGGCAAGTGAATCTTCTCGTCAATCTAGCAACGACGCTAATGAATGAATGTCGGAACCAGTTTGTTTACATAAAGGCAGTATCATATGGAATCTGTACATATCAAATTTAGAACTGTAGACTATCCCAATCAAAATTTATAGGATTTTAAAGTTATGGGACAAATATGTCCCTTGGTCCTGAAAGGGTTAAAAAGTGACCAGCCTGAACTAGGCCAATCCTCAGGGAAATGTAGGCAGACAGGAGTTGGCTTTTGACCTGGTATCCACATACCAGGGGGCCCTAGGTTTGCCATGACTTGAGTTTGCTATGGGGAAGGACAAATCTAAACCATATGTGTATCATGGTATGTATAAATTTAAATTTTAGTAAATTTCATTAAGGCAGGAAAAGTTACACAATAGAAATATTACTTAGGTAGCTATAGGTAATAAGTTAACAACCAATATAGATTAGGAATATATTTTATTTTGATCTTCAAATATCTGAAATCCTGAAGAGATCCTGATAAGGCAACAGATGGTGTTTGACCTCTGACCTTAAGAAACTTTTTTCTACTTCTAGAATCTTGATGGGAGGGGTACCTGCTCTTTCCATCTTTTCTTTGTTCAGTTTTAGTGAGATAGAGATCTCAGTATAAAAAAGACACACGGAGTTTTACAGGAAAGGATTTTAAAAAAGCTGTATAGCCTTTGTAAGTATATTACAATATTTGTCTATGTATTTCTTTTTTTTTTTTTATAAAATATGTAAGCATAATGTGAGAATGTAACTTTTTAGATATAAGAATGTAATTTGTGACACGCCTATATGAAGCTAGCCTTATATGGAAATAAATGATATGAACCAATTAGACTGCAGATGGATTGTAACGAAGGAATGTCGTCATTTAGGATATATATGGACGTGTAACTGGTAAAACGTTGGAATTTTTTATGAGCAAGGCCAGCTTTTGGCTTCTGTAATAATTCTCATGATGCAAATGATACTCAATTTAAAATTAATTGAGTAATCTTATGATCTAATATCGATATCTAATAAAAAATAAGATTTTGGATTTTATTAAAATATTTTGCATCATTATTTTTTTGTCATTTCATTTTACAACCCTAGAATAGCTATAAGTACGCTTGTGTGCAATTATCCTGATCACCTCGTGAAAACTGAAGTGAAGAACTCGTTTAACTTGTCAGCTATCTCCTTTTCCTCTTTTACCACTCCCTTTCTGTCTCCATCATCCAAAGGTCCCACTTCCTCCCTCACCGGTTGCTTCCCCTTAACGTACCTGAAGAATGATTTGAAGTTTGTTGCTTTCCCCGGCAATCTCTCTTCATACTCTCTTTTTACTTTCCTAACCACTCGATGACACTCCTTTTGGTGTTTTTTGTGCTCCTTTTGGTTGACCTCTGACTGGTCCTTTTTCCATTTTTTGAATGATGCCTTCTTGTCACTTATCGCCTTTTTCACTGCATTTGTTATCCACACTGGGTTTTTTGCTCTATTTTTTTTTTTTGCACCCTTTCCTGAACTCGGGGACACACAGGTTTTGTGCTTCGTGCACCGTGCTCTTAAGTAAGGTCCATGCTTTTTCTACGGACTCCATATTCCTTGCGGTGTCGTTGAGTTTCCTTCTCACCATTTTCCTCATGGCATCATAATTCCCTTTTCTGAAGTTCAGTGCTGTCGTTGTAGTTCTTTTCACCTTTGATGGTCCAATTTCTAGCCTGTACTGGATCGTGATGTGATCGCTGTTTCCTAGTGGGGCTAGTACCGCCACCTCTTTAGCAGGTCCCCTTAGTCCAGTGAAGATTAGGTCAAGAGTGGCATCTCCCTGTGTTGGTTCCGTGACCAGTTGTTCCATGAAGCAGTCCCTCGTGACCTCCAGGAATTTGGTCTCCCTCTTACAGTTTGAGTGCCCTATACTCCAGTCTATTCCCGGGAAGTTGAAGTCCCCCATCACCACCACACTTCCGCTTTTGCATACCTGCCCCAGTTCAGCCTCCAGATCCTGGTTGATTTCTTCCGTTTGTCCCAGTGGGCGATAGTACAGACCCAATTTTATGTCTGCTCCAGTTCCTCCGGATAGCTTAACCCATAGTGATTCCAAGTCCTCCGCCCTTGCTGCTGTTTCCATCCTGGTTGAAGGTATGGAATCCTTTATATATAGCGCTATTCCTCCACCCTTTTTGTGTGGCCTATCTCTCCTGTAGAGTTTGAACCCTGGTAAAGCCACATCCCATTTGTTGTCATCAGTCCACAACGTTTCTGTGACTCCAATTATGTCTAGGCCCTTTTTGTTGCTAAAAATTCCAGCTCTCCCATTTTGACCCTTAGGCTCCTAGCCTAGTGTATAGGCAATGTAAGTCCCGGTTGTTCACCCTTCTTGCTGGTTTTCCTCATGGTTTGGCGCTCCTGGCGACTCCCTTGTGACTTGCCAGACCCCAAGCCTCGTCCCGGTCATCCTCCTCCTGTGATGTGTCTGTTTCGTTTTCAGCCTGTTTCCCTATTTTTGGTTGTCCCTCTGGATTCCTTTGTTCCTTGGCCCTGGGCATCTGCATTGCGTCCTTTGGTCCTTTTCCCAAAAATTCCCACTCAGTCCCGATCCCTTTTTTACAATGCCCTTGTTCAATGTCCTTGGCCCTCTCAGTCCCGATCCCTTTTTTACAATGCCCTTGTTCTATGTCCTTGGCCCTGGGCATCTGCATTGCGTCCTTAGGTCCTTTTCCCAAAATTTCCCACTCAGTCCCGCCCCCTTTTTTACAATGTCCTTGCTCAATGTCCTTGGCCCTGGGCCCCTGTGTTGCATCCTTAGATCCTTTTTCCAAAAGTCTCACTCAGTCCTGAGCCCTCTTTTACAATGTCCTTTCTCAGTCCCGAGCCCTCCTTTACAATGTCCTTTCTCAGTATCCTCATTTGATACTTTTGTCCGATGTGTCAGATCGACTGTCGGCTTTCCCCTCTTCCTCAGTTTAAAGCCAAATCTATGACGCTCTGGACATTGCGTGCCAGCATCCTCGTCCCAGTCGTGCTCAGGTGCAGTCCGTCTCTCCTGTAGAGCTTATTCTTTCCCAAGAAAGTTGCCCAGTTCCGAACAAAATGGAAACCCTCCTCCTCGCACCATCTCCTGAGCCAACCGTTTATTGCTTGTAGTTCACTCTGCCTCCTTGCCTCCGCATCCTAACAAGAATACATTGATCTCTCTTCGGCTACACATTTTAAAGCAAAAAGTACATCCACAACAATACAATGAAAAAAAAAAAAAAAAGGCCGTTAGACAATAGAATTCTAAAGAAATTTGAAATGAAGAAATAAACATTAGAATTTCTAACAAGAAGTGTATGCGAAAGCTCTTTGTTAGTGTTTGTAACAGTGGACATGAGATTTAGTTATAGAATTTGCGCCGAATGTTATCCTGCTTTGAGCCTCAGAGTCGCGATGTAAGACATTTTCCTCTCAGCCGTTGCCAGACAAGTGATGGCGGTCAGAGCAGGGTCTAATGCAAGTCCTGGAGCTTCTGTTAATACTGAGGCAGTCGTCATGAGAGAATTTAGAGCACTGAGACATCTGCCAAAATAGGGATTCAAAATGGGATTTCTGAAGAGGGATGTCCGGATGAGGTTACTGACATCAGAGAAGGGGCGGGACCGCGGCAGAGAGAAGACGCTCCGAAGCCTTTCAGCAGCTTGCAAAGATCACTAGCGCCAGCGATCTTATTGCAAGCTGCTGAAGTTAGGGAGATTGATTCTGGAGGCCAAGGGAACAGCAGGCCTTCTGGAGGGGAGTGTAGTCTTTTTTTGGGGGGGTGCAGCCTTCCGGGGGAGGGGGGTACAGGCCTTCAGAGGAGATAGGCAGACAGGCCTTCAAATGGGGGGGGGACAGGCAGGCAGGCCTTCGGGGAGGGATGCAGGCCTTCAAAGGGGGGGGACAGGCAGGCAGGCCTTTGGGGAGGATGAAGGCCTTCAAACGGGGGGGACAGGCAGGCCTTCAGGGGGATGCAGGCCTTCAAATGGGGGGGGACAGGCAGGCAGGCAGGCAGGCCTTCGGGGAGGGATGCAGGCCTTCAAAGTGGGGACAAGCAGGCTAGCCTTTGGGGGGGATGTAAGCCTTCAAAGGGGGGGCAGGCAGGCAGGCTTTCGGGGAGGATGCAGGCCTTCAAAGGGGGGGGACAGGCAGGCAGGCCTTTGGGGAGGATGAAGGCCTTCAAACAGGGGGGACAGGCCTTCAGGGGGGACAGGCAGGCCTTCGGGGGGATGCAGGCCTTCAAAGGGGGGGGGACAGGCAGGCAGGCCTTCGGGGGGATGCAGGCCTTCAAAGGGGGGGACAGGCAGGCAAGTAGGTCTTCGGGGGGTTGTAGGCCTTCGAGTGGGGACAGGCCTTCACAGGGAGATGCAGGCCTTCAAGAGGGGGACAGACCAGGGGAGGGGGGCCCTGGTGTAGAAGTACTCGGAGGGAGGGAGGAAGGGAAGGGGGGGTACAAAGAGATGTGCATATACCAGACTTGGGGGGGAAATAATGGGTCTGAAAATAGAGGAGAGGAAGAGAGATGATGGACAATGAGATTTAGGGAGGGAAGGAACAGAAAGGGAGAGAAGTTGGACACAAGGGATGGTGTGGAGGGGGGATAGAGATACTGGATAGGTGGGTAGTTGGGAAACGAAAGGGAGAGATGGTGGACCCTGGGGTGGTGGGGAAGGAGGGAGAGATGCTGGATGAAAGGGTAGATAAGAAAAGGTGGTCTGTGGATGGAGACGAAAAAAAAGAAAGTTTCCAGACCTCTGAGGGAGGAAGGGAATCGGAAGGGGAGGACAGAGATGGCAGATGGATGGTTAGAATGGAGAAAGAAGAAAGAAGGAGATCCTGCCAAGCAAGTTATCAGAAGACAACCAGAGCCTGGGACCAACAAGATTTGAATGACCAGACAACAAAAGGTAGAAAAACTAATTTAATTTTCCCTTTTGTGATTACAATATGTCAGATTTGAAACGTGTATCCTGCCAGAGCTGATGTTAGACCGCAAATGTGAACTAGGATTTAAGAGAGAGAGGAAAAGTCTTTTTTGTTTGTTTATTTTGTTTACATCACAGTGCCAGTGTGGTTAGGAGAAGGCAAAGGGGGTGAAGAGGCTATAAAAGGGGTGAATAGGCTATAAAATAAACCCACCAGGATGTTTGAAAAAAAACACCCAATTGGGCAGGAAAATCAAATCGAATTGAATCGAAAAACCAATTCAGTAGGCTGAATCGAATCAAATTTTTTTTTCCTGACCCAGCCCGAGCATAGCTGTCTCACAGGCCATAAGAACTGTGTCAGACTCTGCTTCTATTCGTCACTCTGCTTCTCATCGACGCTCACCTAGTCAACAACAACGCTGTTCCTCAAAGCGTTCTTCTTCCATAAAGCATCGATACTCTCATTCCTAGTATTGATGTTCATCTTTCTCAGAGCATCGATCTCCATCAAAGCACCGATGTCCTCCTTCAAAGCATTCTTATTCTCCATCGAGACATCGGAGTTCTACATCAAGATATTGGAAATCCTCATCGAA
Organism: Geotrypetes seraphini; assembly: GCF_902459505.1. NCBI lineage: Eukaryota > Metazoa > Chordata > Amphibia > Gymnophiona > Dermophiidae > Geotrypetes > Geotrypetes seraphini. The sequence goes on along the minus strand of NC_047091.1, from coordinate 36,264,761 downwards.
ACACCTACATTCTCCATTGAAACATTGACAATCATCATCCAAGCACCGATATTCACATTGACGCTCTTCTTCAAAGTACTCTGCCTCGAAGCATACTTCGTCTCATTCATCTTGGTAACGATGGTCTCTGTCTTCAAATTCATCAGGTTGTGATGAGATTATCAGATCACAGCCCCAACATTAAGACAGGCACAATCCCCCCAGGAATGAGGATTCCCCAGGGAGAACCTTAGGGACTCAGTCCTGCAGTGTTAATACTTTATAATAGCAGCAAAAATAAAGAACACAAAGGCTGAAGTCAAAATAAAAATGATTTATTTAAAACAAAATTAGGAAGTCAAATGTTTGTTTTCGAAGGCAGTGTGACCCCTTTCAGGTTATATCACACAGTCTTATTAACAAAGGAACAATCATAATTACAGATTCATGACCAAAACTATTTGGTTTTAGAATGTCCCTATTTGGAGATCCCTCTATACTTCTCTGTTTCACTACCCTGCATAAGTATGAAATACATTCTACAAACTATTCTAATTCGCTAACAATTATTTAAATCTTTCCAACTATTTTCCTATAAATCTTATGTTCTAGTCTTATCATTCCAACCCTATCTTAAACCTATGATTTTAATACTACAACTATATGCTTTAAGCTTTTACTTCGAATCCTAATTAATTCTCTAGCAAACCTCTTCTTCTACCATAATTCTTCATATCATATCTATCTTAATATCTTATTTCTAAACAGCTCCTATATTTGGTTACATATATTGATCAAGCATATACCGTATTTTCACGTAGATAACGCGCACCCATGTAAAACGCGCACATGGGTATAGCACGCGAAAAACACAAATTTATGTACAGAAAATTTTATATACCGCGCACACCCGTATACCGCGCATGCTGCCCGACTCTCCTTTCGCCCGCCCCGACTCTCCTCTGGCCACCCCGACTCTCCTTTCGCCAGCCCCGACTCTCCTCTCCCCCTTGAAGTCCTGTCCCCACCCTGAAACCCTGATGCCCCCCCGATGTCTGATTCACACCCCCCCCCCCCCGCAGGACCGCTCGCACCCCCACCCCAAAGGACCGCTCGCACGCACCCGCACCCCCACCCCGAAGGACCGCTTGCACGCACTCCTACCCACACCCCCACCCTGAAGGACTGCTCGCACCCCCACAGCCTCCCGACCCCCCATCATGTAGAAGCTCCTACCGGTGTCCTGCTGCTTCCTCTTGGCGGTCCCGACTCCCTGACACGATCGGGGCAAGAGGGAGCTCAAGCCCTCTTGCCCCAGCCAACCGCGGCACCCCCGATACGATCGGGGCAAGAGGGAGCTCAAGCTCTCTTGCCCCAGCCAACCGCGGCACCCTCGACACGATCGGGGCAAGAGGGAGCTCAAGCCCTCTTGCCCCCCCGACTCCCCGACACGATCGGGGCAAAAGGAAGCCCGAGCCCTCTTGCCCTGCCGATTCCCCAACTCCCCGACAATATCGGGCCAGGAGGGAGCCCAAACCCTCCTGGCCACGGCGACCCCCTACCCCCACCCCGTACTACATTACGGGCAGGAGGGATCCCAAACCCTCCTGGCCACAGCGACCCCCTACCCCCACCCCGTACTACATTACGGGCAGGAGGGATCCCAGGCCCTCCTGCCCTCGACGCAAACCCCCCTCCCCCCCAACGACCGCCCCCCCCCCCAATAACCTCAGACCGCCCCCCCAGCCGACCCGCGACCGCCCTGGCCGACCCCCACGACACCCCCACCCCCTTCCCCGTACCTTTGTGTAGTTTGCCGGACAGACGGGAGCCAAACCCGCCTGTCCGGCTTGCAGCCAAGACAGAATGAGGCCGGATTGGCCCATCCGTCCCAAAGCTCCGCCTACTGGTGGGGCCTAAAGCGCCTGTGCCAATCAGAATAGGCCTTGGAGCCTTAGGTCCCTCCTGGGGGCGGGGCCTTGTGCACATGGTCGGGTTGGGCCCATGTGCCTCAGGCCCCGCCCCCAGGTGGGACCTAAGGCTCCCGGGCCTATTCTGATTGGCCCAGGCACCTTAGGCCCCACCAGTAGGCGGAACTTTGGGACGGATGGGCCAATCCGGCCTCATTCCTTCGTTGGCTGCCTGCCGGACAGGCGAGTTTGACTCCCGTCTGTCCGGCCAACTACACAAAGGTACGGGGAAGGGGGGTGGGGGGGTCGGCCAGGGGGGGTCTCGGGTCGGCTGGGGGGGCGGTCGGAGGTTCTTGGGGGGGCGGTCGTTGGGGGGAGGGGGGTTTGCGTCGAGGGCAGGAAGGCCTGGGATCCCTCCTGCCCGTAATGTAGTGCGGGGTGGGGGTAGGGGGTCGCCGTGGCCAGGAGGGTTTGGGCTCCCTCCTGGCCCGAACAACTAGCGGGGGGGGGGGGGGTCGCCAGGGCCAGGAGGACTTGGGCTCCCTCCTGGCCCGATATTGTCGGGGAGTTGGGGAGTCGGCGGGGCAATAGGGCTTGGGCTCCCTTTTGCCCCGATCGTGTCGGGGAGTTGGGGGGGGCAAGAGGGCTTGAGCTCCCTCTTGCCCCGATCGTGTTGGGGATGCCGCGGTTGGCTGGGGCAAGAGGGCTTGAGCTCCCTCTTGCCCCGATCGTGTCGGGTGTCGGGACCGCCAAGAGAAAGCAGCAGGACACCGGTAGGAGCTTCTACATGATGGGGGGGTCGGGAGGCTGTGGGGGTGCGAGCAGTCCTTCAGGGTGGGGGTGCGGGTGGGAGTGCGTGCGAGCGGTCCTTCGGGGTGGGGGTGCGGGTGGTCCTGCAGGGGGGGTGAATCGGACGTCGGGGGGGGAACTATGTAAAAAAAATTTTGTACAACGCACTCACGCGTATAACGTGCAAGGGTATGCGCGGTATGTAAAAACTACGTATAACGCGCGCGTTATATGCGAGAAAATACGGTAAGCCCTGGTCATTGGTTACTCATAAAAAGCTAAAGTCGGTATGTTGCGCACTCTTATCGCAAGATAGCAGTAGCATATTTTTCTATAGTATTTTGACAACTTACTATAATCTATTAATAACTAATTACTTGTAGTATTCACCACTGGACTGCTACAGAATCTTATCGAAAGAAAATATCCGAGTCTGCATTTGTTTACTGTGCTCTCTGGCTGAGGTATTTGTCATATTTTCATGCACCCCAGGTTGCTCAATACTGTGATGCCCTATGTTTGCAACTAGGCACATTTTTGTCTCATGTATTATCAATCTTCAGCTTTAATGTCTGTTATTTTTAGGCCTTCCTTACACAAACAGCTTCTAACTCTTGTTCTAGAAATCTCTCATGTTCAGTTTTACTTGTAACCTAGTTTTCCCATTCTGACCCAATAACATAAAGTGTAAGTATGCTGGTCAAGTAAAATCGATATTCATGGTTTATTTTTTTAACATTTTCCATGCCACTGTATTACCTTTCCCAAATCATTTGTTTTGTTATGCCAGTCTGTTTCTTATCTCCCAGGTCCAAGTCCCAGATCACCTGGCATCCTGGAGTTATTACTCCAAACTTGTCATTCTCTCCTGTAAATGCACAGAGCAATCAGAAAATCTCAACATCTCCCCTCTAGTACAACTGGTTATCCAGTTGTACTCCTGCTATTCTAGCTAGTAAGTTTGTGCCCTATCTCACAAGTAAAGGCAGTTGCAACAGGGAGGAATAATTAGGGTAGATGACATGACCACTCAGGTTCTTGTTCCAAGGAGGCATGTGTCAAATAACATTACCAGAGGATAGATAAATGCCACAGGCATGAGAGGCAGTTTAATGCCAATTTGTAAATTATTGGCTAATCCAATTAAACAGTGACCAGACCATCTCTTAATCATAGTTACAAACATTTATATTAAAGAAGTAATCAGAAAAAAGGAACAACATAAGGATGACATCTGAATCACAGAGAGATGGATAGCTCACTACGAAGTGTAGAAATTTGGTCTGATATAAAAAGAAGAGGAATAATTGTGGAATCAGTAATACGAGTCTGAGACAGCATGATTGTAAAAGGCATCATTAAACTCCTGTAAAGATGCAAGCAACAAGTTACTGTGAGGCAAAAGAAACAGAGCATAAAAAAGAAACTGACAGAAGCCACAATTAGATAGTGAAATGGTGTACTTAAAGAGCTAAGCCAAGAAGTAAGTATAGACCACCAAGAATCAATGGATGGATCTACGCCTCCTTCAGCATACATTTTCTTGGACAGGGAACGCAATTGCTGAATCACATAAGTCAAGTTGCCATGTTCACCTGTGACAGGGCCAGTGACTGCACAGATACCACCTTGTTTTGCAAGAAGGTGGTTGAGAGCTAACAAATTCTGTTGGGTTATAATCAAATTAGTGGCAAGTTCTGAGGAAATAGCATTCATTCCAGCAGTGGTGCCATTAACCAGTAACATAAGCTCATAGAAAATTTTTTTGTATCCATTTAGCATTTGCAGCAGCTTGGACACCAGGTGCGAAGAAAGAGGCAAACCAGGTCTCGGTACATGTGAATAACTGAAATTCATCAGTAACATCCGTATTCACAAAATAGTTGGTATGTTTTTACCAGACCCGGGCATGTAAACCTTGTATAGCGTGTGTCAACAGGAGTGAAGCTGAAAAATTATGAAAAGGGGCCACAAAAATAGGTGCATTTAGGGGGGGAAGTGACATCACTGAGCGGAATGGATGGTTGACTGCTTAGCTCCGTGTGCCTCGCTCGTATTTTGCATTAAATTCCCTCAATTCACAACGTGTTCAACCCTGAAATTTGCTGGAGTACATGGGGATAGCTCAGACATGGGCTGAGAGATTGGAGAAACTGGGGCTCTTTTCCCTGGAAAAGCGGAGACTTAGAGGGGACATGATAGAGACTTACAAGATCATGAAGGGCATAGAGAAAGTGGAGAAGGACAGATTCTTCAAACTTTCAGAAACTAAAAGAGCGAGAGGGCATATGGAAAAATTAAGAGGGGACAGATTCAGAACCAATGCTAGGAAGTTCTTCTTCACACAAAGGGTGGTGGATGCCTGGAATGCGCTTCCAGAGGGTGTGATAGGACAGGGTACGGTATCGGGATTCAAGAAGGGATTGGATGAATTCCTGAAGAAAAAAAGGAATAGAGGGTATAGATAGAGGATCACTATACAGGTCCTGGACTTGATGGGCCGCCGCGTGAGCGGACTGCTGGGCAAGATGGACCTCAGGTCTGACCCAGCAGAGGCACTGCTTATGTTCTTATGTTTGCAGGGTTCACACCATTCCAATGGTGTGAGGGACTCTTGTACCGAGGAGGGTTTTTTGTTTGCCATGTTGAGCGTTTGAGTTGAACAGATGTTTTATTGTGTGGGTTTATCTTTCGAGTGGGTGTTGTGATTAGATTTCACCTTGATAAGTGGATTATGTTTTTGCTGGGAGAGCACATGGAGTTGGGCCCTTCCCTCCTTTGGGTGACAGGAGTGCACATTTTATTGGGGCTCTCTTGTGTGGTATATGGAGTTGGGAGGGGGGGATGTACACCGGGATTTTGTTGGAATGGGGGAGGGGTTTTTGGTAGAGTGTGGTGTTGGTATTTTTTTTTTCTTTTGGGGCTTACGGGTGACCTGAAATTACTATCTTTAAATGTTTGGGGGCTTAATGTTCCGATGAAGTCTAAAGGGGTTGCAATTTTATTTCATAATACTCTACAAGTAACGGTGATTAAAGAGTTGCGTGACCCGGAGAGACATTACTTGTTGCTTTATGCTTCCATTGCTGATCAGCTGTATACCTTTTGTAATCTGTATGCCACAAATGTGGGTCAGGGTGACTTTTTCCTCCATCTTGATGAGAAATTACATTCTTACATGGAAGGTTTGGTATTATTCAGGGGTGATTGTAATCTTGTTTTAGATCCTCACCTTGACAGTTCTTCCCACAGATCCTCCATTGCTCATGCTGAGCATAAGGGGTTACAGCAGTTGCTCTTACATTGGGGCCTCCATGATATTTGGCAAATTAAACATCCTAGGGAACGGGACTTCACGTTCTACTCTGCTGTTCATAATACTGATTCTCGTAGAGACTATTGGTTTGGGGATGGTGTTTTATGTCGCTCTGTGCAGCAATGTGGGATTCATACCATGATTTTAGCGGCTCATGCTGTCTTCAGCCTGGTATTGGCAGGGAAGGGGGGGCCCCATAAAACTATTCAATGGCAGTTTAATGATAGTTTACTTTTGGACCCTACCCATGTTACGCAATTAACAAAAGATATCATTGATTATCTTGACTTGAATGATGTCAGTGATATTGATCCTATTTTGTTGTGGGAGGCTTTGAAAGCAGTGATTCGAGAGAAAGTGAAAACAAAGGAGGCAGGAATTACAGGATTTGGAATCGCGGGTTCATGGGAGGAGGCGATCAGAGGGGGGAAAAAGCTCAATTAGCCCAGTTCCAATTAGATTTGAGAACTCTGGAATTGGCTAATATTGAGGTAGCTCTACGTCAGACGCGGCAAGAATTTTGGGAGTTCAATGATCGGGGTAGTAGATTATTGGCTCATAGATTGAAGACTTACTAGAAATGATATTTCGTGTATTCTTGATTCCACAGAGACCTATTGTACCTTGGTGCAAGAGATGGGGAATGCTTTTTTGCAATTCTATGGTGGTCTTTATTGAGTGGATCTGGCTTCTTGGGAGCAGGAGATTGAGGATTATTTAGATCGGATTCTTCTGGCGGCTTTATCTGAGGGGGAAGTGGCTCGGTTATCTCGACCTATAATGGCTATTGAGGTGGAGGAGATAGTTTATTCCTTGTCTCTGGGTACTGTGCTAGGTTTGGACAGGTTTACTAATAAATTTTATAAAACATTCCAGCCTTTATTGGTACCCTTATTGGTCAGAGTCTTTAATAATAATAATAATAACTTTATTCTTGTATACCGCATTACCATGGAAATTCTATGCGGTTAACAGATGAAGAGACTGTACATTTACAGCGAAGTTACATTTTCAGCGATGCTACATTTACAGTGAAGTTATTATTACAGCAAAGTTACATTTGAAATGAAAATACATTTGCTGTGAGTTACATACAGCGGTGATACATAAGGCAGTGTTACATATGGCGATGTTACATACAGCGATGTTCAATAAGGTAGAGCAGAGGCATTTAGAATGAGGGGTAACGAAGACGGGATGGTTAGCTGGATTGAGTGATCCGTTTTGCTAGGCCATTTAGTGGCTAAAAAGATAGGGGGAGTCGGAGAGACTGGGGTAAGTTGGGGTAGAGGAGGTGGCAGGGAAGAGGGGGGAGAAGTTAGAGGAATTTGTCAAAAAGGTAAGTTTTGATTGACTTCCCGAACATTAGATAGGTGGGGGAATTGGAGATGAGGGTTGTAAGGCATTTATTCCATTTGCCCGCTTGGAATGCTAGGGATCTATCGAGGAATTTCTTGTAGAGGCAGCCCTTCAGGGAAGGAAAGGAAAATAGGTAAGTGTTTCGTGTGCGAGAGGGGCCTGCAATTTCGAGATGCTCAGATAGGTAGATTGGTGAAGAGCCTGCTAGGGTTTTGAAGCAGAGGCAGGCGAATTTAAAGATGATCCTTGCCTCTACCGGCAGCCAGTGGAATTTAGTGTAGTAAGGGCTGACATGGTCATATTTTTTTAGGTCAAAGATGAGGCGGACGGCAGCGTTTTGGACTATTCTTAGACGTTTGATGGTGTTTTTATAGGATCCCAGGTATATGATATTACAATAGTCCAGTGTGCTTAAGATTAGTGATTGGACCAGAAGACGAAAGGAAAGGTGGTCGAAGTGGCGTTTAATGGTGCGCAGTTTCCAGAGGGAGCAGAAGCATTTTTTGACCTGGGCACTGGTATGGTCTTCGAAGGTCAAGCTTCTGTCTAGGAGGACTCCAAGGATTTTTATGGTGGGGTTGATTGGGTAGTCTAGGCCGTTCAATTTCAGGGAAGTGTTTGTTAGTTTGTGGGTAGGACTTGCCAGAAAAATTTTGGTTTTTTCAGTGTTCAATTTTAATTTGAATTGTGAGGTCCATAGTTCTAGCTTGGTGAGGATAGAAGAGGTGAGTTGTTCCGTCTGTTGTATGAATTAAGTTAGGGGAATGATAATGGTGATGTCGTCTGTGTATATGAATGATTTTAAGTTTGAGTCGGCTAGTGTCTGTGCCAGAGGGGCCAAGTAAATGTTGAAAAGTGAGGGGAAAAGGGGGGAGCCTTGTGGGACTCCACAGGGATTGCGCCAGTGATGGGAGAAGGTTCCGTTGCTGTGGACCTGGTAAGTACGGTTAGTAAGGAAGCTTGAGAACCAGTTTAGAACTTGGCCAGTGATGCCGATGGAGTCAAGGCAGCTGAGCAGAATATCGTGGTCGACCAGGTCGAAGGCGCTGCTCAGGTCGAATTGGAGTACTAGGGCACTTTTGCCCAGTGAGAACAGGTGGAGAAGGTAATTGGTCAGGGCAGCTAAAACAGTTTCTGTGCTGTGGTTTGTGCGGAAGCCGGATTGGGAGTCATGAAGGATGTTGAACTTTTCTAGGTAGTTCATGAGGTCATGGTTAATTAGGCCTTCCATGAGTTTTTGGAAGAGTGGTATGTTGGCGATGGGTCTGTAGTTGGCGGTGGCGGAGATGGGTTCCTTGTTATTTTTGGGGATAGGGGATACAAGAATGTGGCCAAGATCGGTCGGGAAGTGACCAGTGGACAGGCATAGTGAGACCTAGTTGAAGAGTTCGACTTTAAAAGAGGGGGAGGCGGATTTTATGATGGTGTGTGGACAATTGTCTAATAGGCAGTTGGAGTTAGCGTATTTTGAGTAGAATTTGAGAAAAAGGTTCCAGTCTGGGCTTTCGAAGGAACTCCAGATCATGTCTGTTGTTGAACCTACTGTGTCTGCTGCAGGAAGGTTGAATATTGGCTCGGGGCTGGGAGTTATGAGAGACGATTTTAAGGTGTGAATTTTGTTGGCAAAATAGTCTGCTAGGGTTGTGGCGGAGGGCGGGAGGTCTGAGCTAGAACGTTTGTGTGAATCTGTTTCTAGCAGGGAGTTGACTATTCTAAACAGTGCTTTATTGTTTAGAGAAGGGGAGTTAATTAGTTGGGAGTAATGTTTACTGCGTTTTTCGTTGATCAATCTTTTGTATGCATGGACTTTCAGTCGCCAATTGAGTCTATCGTTGTCAGTCCCTGATTTATGCCATGTCCTTTCTAATTTCCGTACTTCGCGTTTTATGGCTAAAAGATCCGCATCAAACCAGCTGTTTGAGGGCCGAGGTATTTTCTTGCGAAGTCTTAGGGGGGGCGATGGTATTTAGGACTTGGTCGCTGAAGTTTTTCCAGTCTAGATGGAAGTTGGGGTTGGGGTCGGGATTGGAAGTGGGGGTGTAATGTGATCAGAAATCTGCTGGATTAATTTTTCCTCTTGTCCAAGACATCGTCTTTGTGTGGTTGGGTGTGGGCTTCCTGTTTGGTTGTTGTTTGAGCCATGCTAGTTCGAAATGACACAAGAGGTAGTCGGACCAGGGGGTGTTAGCCCAAGTTTGGTCTGTGAGGTTTATGTTGGGAGTGGTGGAGATGTTGGAAAGGAAAGTGATCAGGTCAAGCTGGTGACCTTTATTGTGTGTTGTGGTATGGGGGGGCTTGGTGAAGCCTAACGATGTGAGGAAGGAGAATAGGTCTGCAACATTGGGGTTCTCTTCTTGTTCATGGTGTAGGTTGATGTCTCCTGCTAAGAGGTTGTGGGTGCCGGCTGCCAAGTTCGTGAGAAGGAATTCGTAGAAGTCTTCTTTTGCTAGATTCCATTTGTTAGAGGGTATGTAGAATAGCGTGACGATAAGGTTATCAATGTGGTCAATTTTGGAGATTTTGCAGGTGAGGATTTCCAAGTCATTGGTTAGTTTGGAATCTAGGATTTGGAAGTGAAAGCGGTCACGGAGAATGATGGCCAGGCCACCTCCCCTTTTGGAGTTTCTTGCGAGGGGGATTATTTTGTAATGTGGTGGAAGAATATCCCCTATGATGGCATCCTGGTCGGAAATGAGCCATGTTTCGGTTAGGAGTACAATGTCTAAGTGGGTTTCTTCCAGCCAATCTTTGAAGAGTTGGGCCTTATTTCTAACCGAGCGAATGTTCAGGTAGGCGCCAGGGAGGATGGAATATTCTGTGAGGGACGAGGATTCCGTGCATTGTAAGTTTTTTAGGGATCGTTTTCTATTGTGTGTTGGTCTGGGTGGATGGCGGGAAGTGTTGATCACGGGGATGGGGAAAGGACCCGTTTTTGTGACATCACGAACGAGTCGGTGGGGGCGAAGGAATTTGTCAGGTCCTGGGATTCTAGACCATGCGATATTGGTTGGTATAGGTTCGAAGGCTAAAGCTTTTGTAATCCAGTCTCTAGTGCTAAACAAGTAGAATAGGAGAAAGGCAATGAGCTTGTGAGTGAGGCTAGACATGTTATGGTGTCTGATGGGGTGGCGAACAAGAGGGCTGGACTGGGAGTGGGAGGGGGGGAGGGCAGGCTGGAGGAGCTGGGGGGGAGAGAAGACAGACGCTTAAGGGGGGGTGGGCAAATACCCAATACTCAAGGGCAGATAAGAAGAGGGCTTGAGGGCAAGTAATGAATATAAGTTTATGAACAGCTGTACAAAATAAGATTATGAGCAGGTATGTTATAAAGGTCTATGAACAGGACTAAGACAGAATACAGGTCTATGCGATACGAAATGTAAATCAAGAACAGATGTGCGATATGAATCTAAAAGTGGAGATGGTATGGATGATTATGAACAGGTATGTAGTAAAAGTCTATGAACAGGTATGAAATAAGAATCGTGGGCTGATGCAAAGTATAAATCTTTGAGCATTTAAAAGGTAGTGCACTGATCAAAGTGGTCGCCAGTGAGAGTCAATGAGTATGATACGCGGCCCAAACGAATTGGAGACACTGAACTAGGTGTCGGTCCTTGGCGGGTTGTTGGTCTAGGGGGTGAGGGGCAGGAGGGCAGTAGCAGCTTGAGCAAATCTTTTCTCTTTCCTGTTGGTTCGGGGGAGGGGTGGAGGAGTGGTTTCACTCCACTCCTGAGGGCTCCCGAACTGGATGTTGGCCTAGTGCTGCAAATCTTTTTTCTATCTCCCTGTTGGTTCGGGGGAGGGGGAGGGCTCCCGATAGTTGCAGGTTCCCAGACCTTCAATAACGAATTAAAACAAACTCGACCATGGGTAAGGTACTCCAGGTGATCGATTCTGGCTGATGTGGGGGAAGGGGTTCCCAGGCCGTTTCTGGGGGCGTAGCACGTTTACACACCCGGCCGGGCGAGAAGGAAGGCGGCTTGGAAGCCCTGTGGTAGCTGGACGCGACGTGGGCCGTCTCCTCATGTGCGGCGGGTTCAATCTGTGAGGTTTTCTTCACAAGGATGCTTCACAAAGGCGCGTACTAAGGCGCACGCGCCTTAGCCATGCGCCGAATGGCAACGCGCCGTTAGCGCTGCTGCTCAAATCTTTCACCCGCTGGCTCGTGGGAGGGGCAAAACGGCACTCGCGTGCCTCGGTGGAGCAGGCTCCCGACAAAATGGAGCTCGGGCCGCTGCTGCTCAAATCTTTCACCCGCTGGCTCGGGGGAGGGGCAAAACGGCACTCGCGTGCCTTGGTGGAGCAGGCTCCCGACAAAATGGAGCTCGGGCCGCTGCTGCTCAAATCTTTCACCCGCTGGCTCGGGGGAGGGGCAAAACGGCACTCGCGTGCCTCAGTGGAGCAGGCTCCCGACAAAATGGAGCTCGGGCCGCTGCTGCTCAAATCTTTCACCCGCTGGCTCGGGGGAGGGGCAAAACAGCACTCGCGTGCCTCAGTGGAGCAGGCTCCCGACAAAATGGAGCTCGGGCCACTGCTGCTCAAATCTTTAACAGTTTTGATAATAAACATCCCCTGCCCCAGATCTGGTGCATTGCGGCTGTGATGTTGATTCACAAAAAAGGGTAGGATCCCTCTTCCTATGCAGCTTATCGGCCTATCTCCCTGCTCAATGTCGATTACACTTCCCCCTCTGTATTCGCAAATTCTGTATCTATGGATTCGCTTATTCGCGGTTTTAAACCAAAAAATGCATTTTCATTTTTCAGGCTATTTTAAGCCCTGTAAGCCTCCCCTTAAGCCTTACCTGGTGGTCTAGCGGGTTTTCGGGGCAGGAGCGATCTTCCCATGCTCCTGCCCCGTGCAGATCGCTCACAGGAAATGGCTCAAGGGACTACAGGAGCTCAAGGCAGCCATTTCCTGTGAGTGATCAAAATAATAATGATAAATATAAAAAAACAGAGAAAAACGGGCCTCATCCATGGGTGACCCGGACTCAACAGTACCCTAAGCCACAAGTATCATTACTGGTCTGAAAAAAACTCCGTGCATATATTTATATTATACCAATCAATATGTCATTTCATAAAGTGCTTCTCAAAAGTTCTTCTGTCAAATCTATCAAATTCGTGTGAATAAATAGTTAATTCTGTGTAGAACAGGTTGTAATGGCTACAGTTGGAGGTGGAACATTAGTTCAAGTTCAAACTATATAAAACAAGTAAAGGATTTAGCAAAACTTATCTCAGGAAACGCTTCTCTTAATGCAGATGTTCTTTTCATCCAATAACTTAAACTGCTAGAACTCGTTCCCCAGGTTCCCGACAGAAAGCACTTCTGTTTTGCCCTAAGAGGGCTACTTCAGGGGAGAAAAATCCAATATATATAGATCAGCATTGCTCTCTCCAAAACTTTTTACAGCATCAGCCAGTAGCAATGACAATCTTCAAAATGGCAGCGAGCCAGCTACTTTGGCTGACGCTGTAAAAAGTTTTGGAGAGAGCAATGCTGAGCTAAATATATGTGGCTTAGGGCAATGGTTCCCAACCCTGTCCTGGAGGACCACCAGGCCAATCGGGTTTTCAGGATAGCCCTAATGAATATGCATGGAACAGATTTCCATGCCTGTCACCTCCATTATATGTAAATCTCTCTCATGCATATTCATTAGGGCTAGCCTGAAAACCCGATTGGCCTAGTGGTCCTCCAGGACAGGGTTGAGAACCACTAGCTTAGGGTACTGTTGAGTCTCGGTCACTCGTAGATGAGGCCTGTTTTTTTAATATTTATCATTATTATTTTGATTTTCTATCTGTTGATTTACGATTGAGTGTGAGTGGATTTTTCTGGTAAACACACAGTACGTTGGACTCCCAGGCCAGGAGGCTGACCAAGATGGCGGCGATGTAGAGGAGCTGCGAGAGACGTTCTTAAAAAGTTTCTTGTCTGTATTTTCCTTACCTTCTACTGATGCCTCCCAAGAGGAAAGGGGTGCTCAGGGTTTCTGCCTCGTCGGCCCTGACGTCCACCCCGAATCAGCAGACGATAGACCGTTTCTTCGCACCTTCTCCGGCGCTCATACAGCCTGGAATGGAGAGCTCGGCGTTGGGCGGTGACGGGAGGGAGTCACTGGCCCTTTCGGGCACTGAAACATCGTTGTCTCCTTCGGCTCCCACGACGCCTCCGTGTCCGGCTACAGCCGAAACGCTGTGGCGAGAGACACACGCTTCCGGAAGTGAAAGCGTGGGGTCTCCCGGCGAGGGCTCAGCGTTGTCGGCGGATCGGCAGAGGGGAACAACTGCAGAGAGAGGGGATTTTTCCCTCTCTCAGACGGAGGTTTCTATGAACAGCATCTGGCAATTGCTTCAGAGGATGGAAGGAAAAATTGAAAAATCAACTGAAGAGGTAACAAAATTAAATGAAAAACTGGAATTATTGACTGGGTCAGTTGAATCTATGAAATTAGAGTATACAGGCCAAGCCAAGCAAATGCAGGTGGATATACAACAATTGCAACAATTTAAATTGGCTTCAATTAAAGATAGCTCCACTATTCATAAGAAACTAGAACAATTTGAAAATTTTAATAGGCGTTTGAATCTCCGCTTTCTAAATTTTCCTCAAACTTCAGGAATGTTACCTATTGATTTGCTGAAAAGATACCTCATTGAGAATTTGGAAATTTCTTCAAACTGTATTCCTCCAATTAATAAAATCTATTACCTACCAAATAAAAAGATGTCTGATGGAAAAGGAGAGGTAAATGAAGATGGAAATGAGATTGGGAAAGTAAGAGAAAGAGAGACAAATGTGATAGATTTTGCAAATGTGACGGCTTTACTGGAACAAACGATAACATCCGAAATGGACAGAGCAACATTACTAGTATCATTTGTCTTTGAACAGGATGTGAATATGATTATGAAATTGTTTTTCAAAAATTCCCAAAAATTATTTGGGGGTCGGAAAATATGGATATATCCTGACGTAGCTAAAAATACACAAGAACGGAGGAAAGAATTTCTTGCAATGCGACAACAGACTATAAATATTGGAGCAACATTTTTATTGGGGTATCCCTGCAAATGCCTGGTTAGGTACCTAGGTGTTAAATATGTTTTTTTCTCTCCTAACCATCTGAAGGAATTTCTAGATGTTAAGCAGATCATCAAGGATTAAGGATTAAGGGATAATAATAGTAATGGGCGCTAGATACATTAAGCCTTTCTTTTTTGTATTATTCCTCTAAATTTCTCTCTAATTTTAGTTTTGGTCATCCCCTGTTTATTGTGGTCTAAGAAGGGGTATAACATTATGATGTCTGTGGTAAAAGTATTATTGTGTTAAAAAATTTTCTTCCCTGTATTCAATGTAACAAGAATCAATTCTTGTAAAATAAGAATGTATAATTAAATAAATAAAAAATTCAAAAACAAAAAACAAAAAAAACACACAGTACGTTTTCCTTTGATTCTTTAAATATTTACGACTGTATCCCCTCTTTTTTTAGGAGAATAAACAGAAACATATCTCATAATAACATAGTAAATGACGGCAGATAAAGACCTGAATGGTCCATCCAGTCTGCCAATAATATACCCATTTTAAAAATACATGATTACCGTATTTTTCACACTAAAAGATGCACCTGACCATAAGACGCACCCTTGATTTAGAGGAGGAAAACAAGAAGAAAAACATTCTGAACCAAATTGTGCACCCAGCCCCCCTCACTCCCTGCCTGGCTCTACACCCAACCCTACACTCCTTGCTAGGCTCTGCACCCAATCCCACACTCCTTGCCAGGCTCTGCACCCTGTCTCCCCTCCCTGCCAGGCTCTGTAACTTGCCCCCCCCCCCCTTCACCTCTGGTGGTCTAGTGATAGGCTGGGTCAGCCTATCACTAGATTCATCCCAGCCGACTAACAATTTTTTCCTCCCCCCCTGCTTCCCGGTTCCTTTTTAAAACACCCCCGCCTGCCCTTTTAAATTACCCATCCCATCCTTTTTTTAATATATAATCCCTTTATTAGGCAAAACCAGAAGATATACAAGAACAACAATAACATGCTTTCAGAACTAGCACTGAAAACAACCAAATACAGAGTAACAATACCAAAGAAGGCTCAGACAGTTGTACATTATCAAAACTCATGGCATGCCCAATACAAAATTTTTCTTTTCGGTAAAATCATAAACTCCCCTCCCCTGTGTACAATCCCTCCATCAAATCGAATCAAAAAACACTGACGCACACCCTTTTAAAACACTCCCCTGCCCTATCCCGTAGTACCTTTTTAAACTCCAATTAAGCCTGATGGTCCAGCGGTGTATTGGCCGGCAGGAGCATAATTTCTCAAAAAACCATGTTAAAAAGCTATGGTCTGCTAATGGTGAATTGAAAAAAGCGAGACATTCTCAAAAAATCACGCATACAAATTAGATCGACAAACAGCAGTGAAGATTTGCTAAATTTGCATGTGCCCATCCCTGGTGATAGCGATGGATTCATGTGCAGAAAAAATGTGTAAAACAAACCCAAAACATAACAACAGCAGGAGAGATGTTCAATCTCTCCCACTGCCAACCAAAAACCCCCACCCCCCAGCAGCGGGAGAGATGCTGATTCTCTCCCGCTGCCAAGAAATGCCTGCTGCTGCCCAGCCATACACCCTCCCTGCAGCAGGAGAAATGCCCACTCTCTCCCACTGCCAAGTGCCCCCCCCCCCCAGCCATACAACATCTCCCCCACCACCGACGCCCCCTCCTCCTTACCTCTAAGTAGATGACCTGAGGGACACGGATTCCCTCCCAGCTGGCCTGCGTCATCCAAAATGGGCTTTCCCCTCCCAGGTGCATCTTGGACGCCCCTTAGGCATCCAGGCCAATCAAAGCCTTAGGCCCCTTTCCCGGTGCATCCAAAGATGCACCAGGGACGGGAAGGCCCATCTTGGACGACACAAGCCTGCTGGGAGATAAGGGGAAGGGAGTGTTGGAGGCAGGGGGAGGTGTTGTATGGCAGGGGGCAGCGGGAGAGAATCAGCATCTCTTCCAGTGCAGGGGGGGGAGTGTCGCCGCCACTACTGCAGGGGGGGGGTGTTCGTTGCCGCTACATAAGAACATAAGCAATGCCTCTGCTGGGTCAGACCTGAGGTCCATCGTGCCCAGCAGTCCGCTCACGCGGCGGCCCAACAGGTCCAGGACCTGTGCAGTAATCCTCTATCTATACCCCTCTATTCCCTTTTCCAGCAGAAAGTTGTCCAATTCCCTCTTGAACCCCAGTACCGTACTCTGCCCTATCATGCCCTCTGGAAGCGCATTCCAGGTGTCCACCACACGCTGGGTAAAGAAGAACTTCCTAGCATTCGTTCTGAATCTGTCCCCTTTCAACTTTTCTGAATGCCCTCTTGTTCTTTTATTTTTTGAAAGTGTGAAGAATCTGTCCCTCTCTACTCTCTCTATGCCCTTCATGATCTTGTAAGTCTCTATCATATCCCCTCTAAGTTTTCTCTTCTCCAGGGAAAAAAGTCCCAGTTTTTTCAATCTCTCAGCGTATGAAAGGTTTTCCATCCCCTTTTTCATTCGTGTCGCTCTCCTCTGATCCCTCTCGAGTAACGCCATGTCCTTCTTAAGGTACGTGACCAATATTGGATGCAGTACTCCAGATATGGATGCACCATTACCCGATACAATGGCAGGATAACTTCTTTCGTTCTGGTTGTAATACCCTTCTTTATTATGCCTAGCATTCTGTTTGCCTTCTTAGCGGCCGCTGTGCACTGTGCCGCCGGCTTCATTGTCATGTTCACCATTACCCCCAAGTCCCTTTCTTGGATACTCTCATTTAATAACATCCCTCCTATCCTATAGTTGTACCTCGGGTTTCTGTTTCCCACATGTAATACTTTATATTTCTCAACATTGAACTTCATCTGCCATCTCATTGCCCATTCCCCTAGTTTGTTCAAGTCCCTTTGCAATTCTTCGCAGTCCTCTTTAGTCCGAGCTCCACTAAATAGTTTGGTGTCGTCCGCAAATTTTATTATCTCACACTTCATCCCTGTTTCTAGATCATTTATGAACATATTAAATAGCAGCGGCCCGAGCACCGAGCCCTGCGGGATCCCACTCGTGACCCTCCTCCAGTCCAAGTAGTGGCCTTTTACTCCTACCCTCTGTTTCCTACCCGCCAACCAGTTTCTGATCCATCTATGTATGTCTCCTTCCACCCCATGGTTCTTCAGTTTCCGGAGTAGGCGTTCATGGGGCACCTTGTTAAAGGCTTTTTGGAAATCTAGATATATGATGTCTATGGGGTCTCCTTTGTCCATCCGTTTGTTAATTCCTTCGAAGAAGTGCAATAAGTTCGTTAGGCACGATCTCCCCTTGCAGAAACCATGTTGGCTGCTTATCAGAAGTTCGTTTCTTTCAAAATGTTCATCGATGTTTTCTTTTATCAGTGCTTCCGCCATTTTCCCCGGAACCGAGGTCAGACTCACCGGTGTGTAGTTTCCCGGGTCACCTCTTGATCCCTTTTTAAAGATGGGCGTAACACTTCCAGTCCTCCGGGATCATGCCTGTTTTCAGGGATAGATTGCAAATTTGCTGCAGTAGTTCTGCTAGAAGTCTTGTTCCCGCCGCGCTCAGATGCAGTCCATCTCTCCTGTAGAGCTTGCTCTTGCCCCAGAACGTTGTCCAGTTCCTCACAAAGTGGAACCCTTCTTCCTCACACCATCTTCTCATCCATGCATTTATTGATTGTAGTTCCTCCTGCCTTTTCACATCTGCCCTCGGTACTGGTAGGATCTCTGAGAATGCTATCTTCTGGGTCCTCATCTTCAGCTTCCTTCCCAGAATCTTGAACTGTTCTATCAGCGTGCTTCTTCTGTAGTCTCTCCTGCTGACATCGTTCGTCCCGATGTGGATCATTACTGTGGTCTCTTCCATCTCCGTTCCTTCCAGGATCTTTCCAATTATGTCCTATCTCTGCCTTCTGCTGGTGTCCTCTCTCTCTGCCTGCTGCTGGTGTCCTCTCTCTCTCTCTCTCTCTCTGCCTACTGCTGGTGTCCTCTCTCTCTCTCTCTCTCTCTGCCTGCTGCTGGTGTCCTATCTCTCTGCCTGCTGCTGGTGTCCTCTCTCTCTCTCTCTCTCTCTCTCTCTCTCTCTGCCTGCTGCTGGTGTCCTCTCTCTCTCTCTCTCTCTCTCTCTGCCTGCTGCTGGTATTCTCTCTCTCTCTCTCTCTCTCTCTTTTCTGCCTGCTGATGGTGTCCTCTCTCTCTCTCTCTCTGCCTGCTGCTGGTGTCCTCTCTCTCTCTGCCTGCTGCTGGTATTCTCTCTCTCTCTCTCTGCCTGCTGCTGGTGTCCTCTCTCTCTCTCTGCCTGCTGCTGGTGTCCTCTCTCTCTCTCTCTCTCTCTGCCTGCTGCTGTGTCCTCTCACTCTCTCTCTCTCTCTCTCTCTCTCTCTCTCTGCCTGCTGCTGCTGGTGTCCTCTCTTTATCCCTCTCTACCTGCTTGCTGTCCTTCCCTGGTGTCCTTGGGTGTAGTGATTTGGCCCTTCTTGAGGCCTTTCGCAAAGGCGCTCTCGCTAAGGCGTTGGCTCCGCCCCTTTTAAGGGGGAGCTTCAAGTCTGCTTCGGGTGATGTCAGGGAGAGGGCGGAGCTACCTCTCGCCTCAGCCCCTCACCCTCTGCCTTCTCTCTGCTTCCTCGTGCCTTTTTCGGTGGATTTTCTCCTCTCTCCCTCCTCTGCCCGACTTCACCTGCCTGCCCCGAACTCAGGCAAGCTATAGGGGAAAGGTGTTGTGATATAAGGGGAGAAAATGAACATCTCTTTCCCTGCATCACAACATGGCTTTCAAGCAGTCTCTGTCATTCCTTTACCGGCACCCCTGGACCAGTTGCTTATTTTTGTCACCAAAAGCCAACGCCGCTTTTCGAAAATGGCACGTCATTTTTTTAAGAATCCACCGGAGGGCTCATTTCAATGTTGAAGAGCCTATTTGCATGTCATTGTCAGAGACTGCTAGAAAGCTCGCTATTGACAGAGATAATCCATTTTGATAATCTGCCGCTAAAATGTGTACAGGCTAAACCGTTGGTAAACAATTTAGCGATGGCATTAAAGTTTAGAGAATCTGGGCCAAAGTCTGTTTTTATTGTTCATTTGATCAGATACTGCTTACTGTCCCGCCAGGTATCTCTCGCAGAAAGATTCTGTTTTTATTGTTCATCTGTGCAGGAATCATGCTTCTCTCCCATTTAGAAACATCAAAGAGAAAAAGAAAACAAACCAGAAACAGGGGCCTGGCACTGGCTCACCAAAAGGTTGAGACTATCAGTTCACAGCCCCAACATTAAGACAGGCACAGTCCCCCCAGGAATGGGGATTCCCCAGAGAGAACCCTAGGGACTTCTCAATCCTGTAGTGTTAATACTTAAATAGCAGAAAAAATGATTTATTTAAAACAAAATTAGGAAGTCAAACGTTTGTGCTCAAATGCAGTGCGACCCCTTTCAGGTTATGTAACACAGCCTTATTAACAAAGGAACAAGCAGCATCTTATATACCAGTGGTCTCAAACTCAAACCCTTAGTGGGGCCACATTTTGGATCTGTAAGTACTTGGAGGGCCGCAGAAAAAATAGTTAATGTCTTATTAAAGAAATGACAACTTTGCATGAGGTAAAACTCTTTATAGTTTATAAATCTTTCCTTTAACAGTTAAAGGAAAGATTTATAAACTATAAAGAGTTTTACCTTAAGCAAAATTGTCATTAACTTTTATCCGTGGCCCTCCAAGTACCCTATTTTTTCTGCAGCCCTCACATTTAAAGTTTAATATCTTTCCTTTCTCAAAACTGACACATTTCAATCACTATATTGAAAATAAAATCATTTTCCCTACTTTTGTTGGTTGGTGACTTTTTTTTCTTTGATTTTAACTATGTTTCCAGGGCCTTCTTGTCCTTTGACTGTTTTTCTTTCCATCTTCACTTTCTGCCTTGCATCCATCTTTGGCATTAACTTAATACTCAATTTTTCTGTTTTCTTTTCAAAATCTATGTTTCCATGTCTTACCTTCCCTTCTATCTCTCTCTTCTTCTGTCCCTATATCCATGGTCTGACATCTCTTTCTTTCTTTTCTCTCCTTCCTTCCTTTCCCCTGGTCTGGCATCTGTCTCCTTCCCTCCCCAACTTTTTATTTCTTTCACCCTGCCCCCTTCTTTCTTTCTCTTTCTCTCCATGCTCCCTTTCTTTCTATATGTCTGTCTTTCTCTATCCGTGCCCCCTTTCTTTCTTTTTTTCTTTCTCCATGCCCTTTCTTTCTTTCTTTCTCCATGCCCCTTTCTGTCTGTGTCCTGTCTCCCTTTTTTCTTTCTGTTTCCCGGTCCCCCCCTTTCTTTATTTCTCCCTGCCCTCCCCCAAGCCACCATCGGAGAACAGGCCGGCGCAGAGTTCTTAGTTCTCCCTACTTATCTTCACCAGCAAGGGGCTGACCAATTCTCGCCACCCAACGTCAATTCTAAATTCGGAGAGGAAGTTCCGGGCCAGCCAGGCAGCGATGTGAAGAAATACCAGTCCAACTTTAATGCACTGGTCACAGTCTTTAAACAGAAAGAAAACTTGACAAAACTGCCCCAGTTATCCTCACTGGGCAATTCCAATGAGAAAACAAAAAGTGAATCAATAATCAAAATATATGCTTTGCCAAACATGTTCTGAGATATAATTCTGAGATATAGTTCTGAGAATGCTGCTGAGCTGGTCTGCACAAAACGTGATCCAGGCAAAATCTGCTAGCTTCTCTCAATAGCACCTCTCCAACACTCAACAAAGAGAAACAGGAGTGCATAAGGTTTTAGTCACAGTTCTTATTTGCAGCAAAAAAATGCAGACAGTACATTTCTCAGTAGTGTTATGGTATCCTTATAGTTCTTAAGCAGTTCTAGACACCACATGAAAGAGCAGAGGAACGTTAGCATTATGCAGGAAAGAACACAGCTCACAGCTTGTAGACTAGAGAGTTGCGCGGGGACAGAAATCCCACCCGTCCCCGCCAAAATCCCACCCGTCCCCGTGAGGAATCCCTCCGTCCCCGTGAGGAATCCCTCCGTCCCCACCCGTCCCCGCGAGGAATCCCCTCCGTCCCCACCCGTCCCCGCGAGGAATCCCCTCCGTCCCCACCCGTCCCCGCAAGGAATCCCCTCCGTCACCACCCTTCCCTATAAACTTCAGAAATAGTTATTTTATTTAATTATGCTACTGAATTAAAGGCTCTGGTAGAGACCCATTTACAAATAAGCAAAGAGACTACTAATTTGGAAAAATTAATTGGGAAGAATACATACTTTGTAAATGGGTTTCTTCCAGAACCTCTAATGTAAATATAAAATATAAATACTCAGCTGATGAGAACCCACAAACTGTCAGCTGAGGACTTCCTTTGCAGTTGGCCGGGGGTCCCTTTTGCCAAGCTTGGCAGGCAGCAGTAGCATCCCTGAGTCACAGATGCTGGCACCTCAGTGGCTCATGGATGCTGCCAGCGACTGCTGCGCTTGGTGGAGGGGAGTTCTGGCCATCTCTAGAGGAGGTCCTCTGCTGGCGGTGCTTGGGGATCCCCACCAGTCACAGCAAGGGTCAACAAGTACTTCAATACTGTAGAAATAAAACCAGAAATGCATTTCCTTTTCTTTTGAACACAATACAAAGACATCTGCCATATACATTTCCCAAAGCTAACATATTTTAGTCAATAAATTCCGTTTTTTACCTTTGTTGTCTGGAGACTTATTTTTCCATAAAGTTGGTCCCAGTTTCTTTTTTCCGCTTTCCCATCTTCTGTAAATTCTTCTGTTGCTGTCCATTGGTTCCCCCTACCATGGTCCAGCATTTATCTCTTTCTCATCTTTCGTGCCTGCCCACCAGCCCCACGCCCAACATTTCTCCTTCTATCACCCCTCTCCAGCATTATGCCACATCTCTCCCTCCATTCCCTTCACCACTGTCCAATATTCCTCCCTCTTGCATCCCTTTCAATCTGCCCCATTGTTCCCTTGCCACATTTCTCACTCTCATCTTTTTCTTCCCTATCATATTCTGTACCTTCCTCCCTACGACCAAAAATTCTCCTCTTTCTTCCATTTGCCATGTGTACACAACCATCTCTCTTTCCCGCTCATTGACACACCCACACCCAATTCTCCCTTTCTATTCCCTCCCCCACCTCAGCATCTCTTTCCCTCCTTTCCTCTCTTCCCAGTTCATGACTTCTGTGTCCAAAAATGCACTCCCTTCTACCACTTCATTCGAGTCCAGATAACAGCAGGGGTTGGAGGCAGCCTGCAGCAAGCCATATGTAGCCGACCCAGAAGTCTTCCCCCGAAGTCAGAGCTGACATCAGAGGGAAGGCTTTGCATCAGTCTGGCGGCAGCTGAGGTGTCAGGTGGGAAGGGGTAGATACTGGATGTAGGAGGTGAGAGGAGACAGACTGTAGATAGAAATGGGGAGGGATCAGACACACTGGATGAAAGGGGAAAGATAAGACAAACTGAAACTTACATCTCCTCTGCTTGGTCGAAACTTGGCTAACAGAAGGAGATGAAGCCTATCTATCCTACTGTTGCCCACCAAATTATTCATTTACATTTAATCATCGTCAGAATCGTAAAGGAGGAGGTCTAGCCATAATTCACATAAAGGACAGTCTAAAAACTATCGATCACTCCACTGGACCTGCGGAAATTGAATTTCTCCAAATTCAACTTAATATCTATCCTAAAACAGAAATACTTTTACTTTATATTCCTCCACCAATAAATCAGAATAACTTATTTCTTTTACAAAATCTGATTTTTGACTTCAGCTCTTCCTCTGAAAATCCTCTAATTTTGGGAGACTTCAACTTTCACTTTGACGAACTCTCTAATCCTCTCACCAAAGAACTTCTAAATTATACTGAAACTCTCAACCTCCAACCTTTAATTCAAGAACAAACTCACCAGGCAGGACATATATTGGATATGATTCTTATAACAAAAAATGACTACCTCAATTACTCTAAAATTTCAAATACGCCAGTTCCCTGGTCTGACCATCATCTCATATCATTTACATTAACGTTAAACAAGAAAATAATCTCAACTTCTCCAATCAAGCACATAACATATCGTGACTATTCAAAATTAGAAACCTCATCAGTTGAATCTTTTCTTCTTCTAAGACCCCCATTGTTAGAAACTGATCCAATTGAAGCTCAACTCACTTCATGGAACGAAACAATTCAATTATTATTAGATAAAGAGGTCCCTCTAATCAACAAAACAATATCTAATAAACAAATTCAAAACCCATGGTATACATCTGAACTCCAACTTATCAAAAGACAACTTAGGTCCACAGAAAGAAAATGGCGTAAAAATAAATCTATTACAAACTTGGCAATATTTAAAGATCTAGCACAACTTTACAAAAATAAAATTAACGAAACCAAAAGAAATTACTATTCAAAAAAAATTAAAATAGCAAGAAATCCATCCATTCTATTTTCCATTTTAAAATCTTTTAACTCTCAACCATGACATGATAACAATAGCTCAGAACTTTCAGCTCAAACATTGGCAGATACCTTTTGCAATAAAATTATTAACATACGAAACAAATTCACTCCTAACCCAAACACTAACCCCCCTGATTTAAATAACAATTCTAAAATTCCATGCGCCAAATGCTCTAACTTTAACATCCCAACACTATTAGAAATCAAAACAATTATTCAAAACTTAAATCTGAAAAATTCCACGTTTGAGACCATACCCCCGGCAATCTTAAAAAAACACTTTTTGGGTTTTGGACCCTATATCCATTCCTTAATCAAAAAAAGTTTAATTTCCGGGAACGTACCGGAAAACTGGAAAACATCACTAATATCACCTATAATAAAAGATCATAAAGTTAGTATTGACGACCCCACTAACTATCGCCCTATTGCTAACATCCCTTTCTTGGCAAAAATCACAGAGAAAGTGATCTTCAATCAGTTATCGGATTTTGTTAATTCCACCAACGTACTACACCCCAATCAAACGGGTTTTAGGAAACATCATAATACTGAATATTCCTTAATTGGACTTACGACAAACATCATCTACAATCTTGATCACCATAACTCAGTTATTCTTTTCTCTTTGGACATATCAGCCGCTTTCGATACCATTGATCATTCCCTCCTCATAAATAGACTACAATCTATAGGCGTTAGTGAAGTATCTCTACAATGGTTCACTTCTTTTTTATCTGATCGAACATCCACGGTACGGTTCAAGAATACATGTTCTAAACCTTTTTCTCACAACTATGGAATCCCTCAGGGTTCAATTCTATCCCCTTTATTATTTAACATCTTTTTAGCTCCCTTACTCAACTTAAGTCAATCCATAGGTTTTACCACTTACGCTTACGCAGATGACATTCAATTAATTCACGTAGTCAACCCAGAAAATCCTAATGATGTAATTCAAATTAATCAAAAATTAGAAAAAATTAAAAACTGGCTTACTCAAAATAAATTAGCTTTAAACATATCCAAGACAAAGGCACTACTCTTTCCAACTAGACAGGACCTAAAGCTTTCCACTCCTTTTTTAATCGAAAACACTTCAATCGTTCTAGTACCATCGCTCAAGATCTTAGGAGTAACATTAGATGCCAAATTTACGTATCAGGAACATATCAATAATATCGTTAAAAGTTGCTTTTATTGCTTGCGATTAATCCGGTCAATGGCTAAATATCTAGAGATAGAATCTTTAAACATCTTAGTCCATTCTCTTATAATTTCGAAACTAGATTACTGTAATTCATTGTTTTTAAACATTACATATAAGGAACAAAGGCGACTACAAATTATACAAAATATCGCCATTAAACTAATCCATCACGGGAAGAAATATGACCACGTTACGCCTTACCTAATAAATTCGCATTGGTTACCTATTAACCAAAGAATAACATATAAAATAGCTTTATTAGTATCTAAAACAATAACTACCAATGAACCACAGTTCATTGACCGCCTTCTAATTCCACAAACCTCAAATCGTCTTCTCCGATCGAATACACAAGATCTATTAATGGTCCCCTCACTAAAAACAATAGGAACCAGACGCCACGACATCTTCTCAGTTAAGGCACCGCTGGTTTGGAATACCCTTCCTTTGTATATTAGAAATACTAAAGATCTCAACTCATTTAAAATAAAGTTAAAAACATTCCTCTTTAAAGCTGCATTCAACCTCTAAATTCTCAATCTTCCATGTAAATTTTAATTTCAATCTCCTATACCCAAACCCTAATGTTTTTACCCCCCCCCCCCTCCAACCTTCTTTTTCTCCGCACTAGGAAACAAAAATTTTGTAACTTTTTCCCTCTCGTTTTCTCCAATTCATTCCAGTTTTGTATAACCTGTCAGTTTGTCAGTTTGAAATTGCTCTGTTTTATTTATTGTAGAAACTTTATTAATATTTTTAATGTTTTTACCCCAATTGTACATTTTATGTAATTCGCTTAGAAATATTAAGCGAACCATCAAATTTAAATAAAACTTGAAACTTGAAACTTGAATGCCTGGGGAGAGAGAAAAAGACAGATGATGGATGGAAAGAAAAGGAGAGGGGAGGAAGACATTGAATGGAAAGGAGGAGAGGGGGAGGATACGGATGGAAGGGAGGAAAGAGAAAGATGGAGCAGACACTGAATAGAAGGGGGAGAAAGAGAAATGAAGCAGATGCTGGGCTGAAAGGGGGGAAAGATGAGCAGATGCTGGATGGAAGGGGGGAGAAAGAAGGGTGGATGATGGATGGGATGACAGAGGGGGCAGAAAGGAGGAAGAGAGGAGACAGATCAGATGCTGGGCAGAAGCAGCAGACAGAGGGGCAGATGCTGGATGGAAAGAGGGGGAGGGGCAGATGCTGGATGGAAAGGGACCTCAGGTCAGCATCTGAATGGCCGTGCAAGTCTGCATGGGTCCAAATGGTGCCACACACTGCTAGACCCCCCCCCCCAGTCCATTGTGCTTTCTAGAAGCCAGTATTGTGGTGCAGCCTGGTCCCTGCTAGGTTTTCTCCCCCTAGAATGGGACAGACTGTGCTTTTGCCGGCAGAGGCAGAGTGGTGAGCCTGCACGATGTTGCAAACTATCCCCCCTCCCCACCCCACCCCACCCCACCCCACCCCACAAATGTCCTCCACCCAGAACAGGATCGAATCTGGGTTCCCAGTAGCTGAGCAGTGAGCCTACCGAGGTATCCCCTACCGAGAATGGAACCAACTCTGCAGTAAGAAGACTTAAAGAAGACTTAGAGCCATAGAGCACGAGACTCCCACGGGATGAAAACAGCCTACCTAAATTCTGGCGATGCAGGCATGCAGCTTACAAGTCCGGCGTCGCGGCAGGAAATAGCCATGCTGAGCACTGAGCTCAGCACGTACACAGATGAAAGCCTTGCTTGCTGATTGGTCCGGCGGCACGGCGGGGCAGGGCCGCCGGACCAATCAGCAAGCAAGGCTTTCATCTGTGTACGTGCTGAGCTCACTGCTCAGCATGGCTATTTCCTGCCGCGACGCCGGACTTGTAAGCTGCATGCCTGCATCGCCAAAATTTAGGTAGGCTGTTTTCATCCCCGTGGGAGTCCCGTGGGCCAGGCGGCGTCCCCGTGGGAGTCCTGTGGGTCAGGGGGGCATCCCCGTGGGAGTCCCGTGGGCCAGGGGGCGTCCCCGTGGGAGTCCCGTGGGCCAGGGGGGGAACCCGCGGGATTCCCGCGATCCCCGTTCCCGTGCAGACCTCTATTGTAGACCTCAATCTGCTCCTGGCCTCCGTGGCAACCTCACTGGGCAAACACAGCTGAACGGAGCACATTCATCAGCACAGATGGGAAAAAGCAAACTGCTTCAGACGAGCTCAAAATCCAAAACTTCTTTCCTTTTGTTAATAGCTTTATACAAAACACTGTGCTGGTTTAGTTCACAATAACCACCTTTTGATAAGCAGGTAAGTAAAGAGAAAAATATTACTCAGAGATTCAATTAACCTGCATAGCTTCAACAGCCTCAGGCATACCTTCCTCAGTTTCCATGGTATCTGGCAGTGTGATAAATTCAGTAGCTGGGCTAGGAGGAATTTCACCCACCTCCTGCATATCCAAGTCTGAGGATTCAGCACTGAGAGGCAACTCCATCTGGCTTCTAGCTGACCTCTTCGTCTGTCTGCTCTCATTCTCCCTGTGGCTTCCGTCCCTCCTCTTTGCTCTGTAACTTGAGCCTGTCTTTAAGCAGCTGTAGGCCATGCCCCCTCAGCCAGGGCGGGAAAATAGTATCAGCAGCAGGTCCCTACCTCTAGAATCTGAGTATCTTAAAGGGACAGGACCTCCAACATAACATTGTGCAAATCCTGGCTATTCAAGGGAGAAAACCCTGAGCTAGCCCTGGATTGGCCACATTGTCGGGACTTTCTTAACAGCTCAGGCCTACAGGCTGGCAGAGCCTTCTTAACAGCTCAGCCATTGAATTTGATTTAGCTCAGGCGTTATTCCCCTCCATATCCTTGCCATTGATGGACTTTAAGAAGTGCGGTGGTTGTCAATAGAGAATTTCAATTACCGATCTGCACAATTGGTATATACAGACACTTGCGCCGTTGTTTGACATTCCAGAAAGGCACCATCAAGAGCTGCCTTTTGCAATACCAGAAATTGTTCAGTATATGCATGAAGAAGGATTCAGCATCGCTAACATCGACACTGAAAGTGTCGACATCCACATCAGCAAATGTACCAAAGGCATCGACATTGAGGCCGGTGACACCTTTGGAAGTACCGATGCTAACACTGATGTCTGACATGGCATCTTCCTCAGGTAACCCAGCTAAGAAGCCACCTTTGCAATCTGGGGCACAGGTTATTCAGGCATTGAGCCAATTCATGCCAACCAGGCGTAAACCCCTTTTAAGGCTCGTCTCTAAGACAAGAGGTATATCATCGTCATCATCCTCTCTGGAGCGAGCCATGGCGCATATGGTACTGGCGTCTAAGCCACAGGTATCAGTGTCATCTTTCCAACAAAAGCTTGATGCTCTGATCTGTTTGGAGGGCATTTGGGGCTATTGTCAATGATTCCTCTGGTACCAGTCCAGTTTCAGAGCCCTACAGTGCAAGATGTCGGTACCACTATTCCATCTCAACACCAATCTCCATCGAGGTATTCATCAAAGGGGAAACATCATGACTCATCGACAGAGAAGCATGGTTGCTCTTGTAGCAGGAATTCCTCATCTAGACATCGTTTGAAGTCCAGTTATGCATCAAGGTGTAGTCGATCCTCTCGGGATCACCATGCATCAAGGCATTCTCCTCAGCACCGTTCACCATCACCGAAACATTGTTTATCGAGGTGCCATTCTTCCTCTTCATGATGCTCTTCTAAGTCTGGGAAGCATATGGAGAAATGAATGCATGTCTCTGCATTTTCACCCTCATTATCAAAGCATCATTTGTCGAGGCACAAATCTTCCTCTTCTAGTTGCTCATCCAAGTCTGGAAAACATACAAAGAAACAAAAGCATGTGTCTGCGTCGTCTCCTTCACCAGATCAGCAAAGAGCAAAACGTCCACTGAAGTCGCTTTCATTGCATCAGGATTCAGACCTTCAGCTTCATATAGATGTTGAAATTTCACATTCATCTCCTGAAATCTCAAGTTCACTTGCTCATACCATAAGTCTTCTTCTAGAGACCCATCTACTGTTGAGAAACTATCTTTTACACATTTCATCAAGAGGTTGGGTCAGGATTTTTATCCCAGGACAAGCAGGCAGCTATTCTTGACTGATGGGTGACGGCACCGACGGAGCCCCGGTACGGACACTTTTAGAGTGATTGCACTCTAAGAACTTGGAAAGTTCTGGATACCGCACCGCGCATGCGCGAGTGCCTTCCCGCCCGACCCCGGCGCGCGGTCCCTCAGTTTTCTAGTTTCCGCGGAGCTAAGAAGACGCGTTCACTTCAACGGCCGTTGAAGAGATTTTTTCACGCCTTCCCGCTCGCGTAAACCCCCCTTTTACAATAAAGTTTTCTTTATTTCTTTATTTCTTTTCTTATTCTCTTAAAATAAAATAAAAATAATAATTTTTTCTCCTCTTTTTCGATTCGGCCCGGCGGGGCCTGTTGCCACGATCGAAGCCTCGGCTTTCGATTTGGCAGAGGCTGTTTCCCCGTTCATGCCCCCTCAGCCCGGTTTTAAAAAGTGCCAGCGGTGCGCTAGACCAATTTCGCTGACAGACCCCCATAACTGGTGTCTGCAGTGTCTTGGTCCTGACCATCGAGCATCTTCTTGCTCCCGCTGTGCAACTTTAAAAAAGAGGACCCTCAAAAACCGCCAAATCCAGCAGCGGATCCTTTTCGGTGCCGAGATGTCCGACTCCGCAACTCCGGCACCGACATCTGTTCCACAGTCGGCTCCGACTTCGTCGACACCGCGTGATTCGACGCCGGTATCGCATCCCACAGGTAAGCCGGCTAAGAAGCCTTCCCCGTTGGAGCGTCCTCCGGTCTCTACAGCAGTGAGCCCAATCCTGCCGACCTCGAGGCGCCCACGGAAGCGCTCCGCTCCGATCGAAGTTAGTCCCTCGACATCGGGCTCTTCTTCGGAGTGTCGAGCGGCACCCAAGGCACCGCAGAAGAAAAAAGCGGTGCCGGTGCCATCCTTGGACGAGCGCATCGCCGCCGTTCTGCAGGTGCAGCTTAAGGATCAACTTCAAAAGCTGTTTCCTGCTCTCTTGACCCCGAACCTTCCAGTTCCAGTTCGGTCGGAGCCTCCGGTACCGATAGAGGAACGCCCTCTCTTATCGGCATCCATTTTATCGGTACCGGCACTTACCACATCGTCATCGATGCCGGTTCTAGCTCCTGAACCTAGGTCTCAGCACCAGGCGGTACAGACCTCGGTACCGATACATCAGGTTGCATCGCCTGGTACCGTTTCTATGACATCGGGCAAATCTACACATAAAACCCGACACGTAGAGCCCTCCACACCTGAGTCTCGACACCATGGCTCTCAGGTTAGAGACCCTGATTTGTGGGGAGATTCAGAAGAGCCCTTCCTATCTGAAGGAGAATGCTCTTCCGATGAGGAGGAACACCTGGTGACAGACCCTCCTTCTAAACAGGATTCCACCTCTTTTACCTCCTTTTTGAAGGAGATGTGTGAATCCCTATCAATTCCCTTGGAGGCTGAATCCAAGAAGTCCAAAGCATTCCTTGATGCTCTGGATTTTGACCAGCCTCCAAGGGAATTCCTTAAACTTCCTCTCCATGATATTTTACGAGAGACGTTTTATAAAAATCTTGAAACTCCCCTGACTGTACCAGGAGCTCCTCGTAAGCTGGACTCTCTATACAGGGTAATCCCCATTCCTGGGTTTGACAAGCCCCAGCTCCCACATGAATCTCTTTTGGTAGAGTCTACATTAAAGAAATCAGCGGGGGCTAATGTGTATGCTTCAGTCCCTCCTGGCAGAGAAGGGAAATCTATGGACAAATTTGGCAAACGGCTTTATCAAAATGCCATGTTGGCCAATAGATCAGGAAACTATGCTTTTCATTTTTCTTTTTATTTAAAGCATTTGGTCCAGCAGTTGTCTTCATTTGAACAATTCCTTCCTGATCGTAGAAAACCTTCTTTTCATTCCTGTGCTTCCTCTCTCCTTCAGTTGAGGAAATTTCTTGTCAGGTCAATTTATGACACCTTCGAATTGACTTCTAGAGCCACGGCTATGTCAGTGGCTATGCACAGGTTGGCATGGCTCAGGGTCTCAGAGCTAGAGGTGAACCACCAAGACCGTCTAGCAAATGCTCCTTGTCTGGGGGATGAGCTGTTTGGAGAATCCATGGATTCAACAACACAAAAACTGTCGGCTCATGAAACCAGATGGGATACTCTTTTAAAGAATAAAAAGAAGACTCCCCCTGCTAGACCGTTTCGCCAACAATCGGCATACCAACGCCGATATGCTGCTCGGCCTTTACCTCAGCATTCCCTACAACCGAGGCGTCAGCGACAGCAGCAACAACGTCAACCACCTAGGCAAAATCAGCAACAACAGGTGAAACCTCCTCCACCTCAAAAGTCTACTCAACCCTTTTGACGTGTTTCTCCAGAACATAGCCATTTTGCCTCCATCAGTTCAACTTCCCCTACCCATTGGAGGCCGTCTCACTTATTATCTCAGCCGTTGGGAGAACATAACATCCGATCAATGGGTTCTCAACATCATCCGCCACGGCTACTCTCTCAACTTCCAAACACTTCCATCTCAAAGTCTGCCAAGAGAGTCTGCTTTGAACACTCCCCAGGCTTCTCTCCTTATTCAAGAGGTTCAATCTCTTCTTCTTCTAAACGCTATCGAAGAGGTTCCTCTGGACCAGAAGGGGCAGGGGTTTTACTCCCGTTATTTTCTGGTTCCAAAGAAGACAGGAGATCTCAGACCCATCTTAGATCTTCGAGATCTCAACAAATGTTTGGTCAAGGAAAAATTCAAGATGCTCTCTCTGGCCACTCTTTACCCTCTTCTCAATCAAGACGACTGGCTATGTTCCCTCGACCTCAAAGAGGCATACACTCATATTCCAATCCATCTAGCCTCCAGGCAATACCTCCGCTTCATGATCAACAACTGTCATTACCAGTACAAAGTTCTCCCCTTCGGTCTTGCCTCATCTCCAAGAGTATTCACCAAGTGTCTAATTGTGGTAGCTGCTTACCTACGCTCCCATCACCTTCAGGTGTTTCCTTACCTGGACGATTGGTTGATAAAGGCCAACTCATCTCAAACAGTTCTCCTGGCCACCAATCAAACCATCTTGTTCTTACAGCTTCTGGGGTTCGAGATCAATTTTCCCAAATCTCATCTCCTCCCCACTCAACGACTTCAATTCATTGGAGCGGTGCTGGACACAGTCCTCATGAGAGCATTCCTACCGTCCAACCGTCTTCAAACTCTCCAATCTCTGTGTCAGCAGGTACTTCCACAACGTTCCATCTCTGCCAAACAAATGATGATACTCTTGGGTCACATGGCATCCACAGTCCATGTCACCCCCCTCGCACGTCTTCACCTGCGCATTCCTCAGTGGACCCTTGCTACCCAGTGGTCACAAGCGACGGATCCTTGCTCACGGCACATATCTGTGACATCATCTCTTCGTCAGTCTCTACAATGGTGGTTGATATCCTCAAATCTCTCCAGAGGTCTTCTATTCCATCTACCTCCTCATCAACTGATCATCACCACAGATGCCTCCCCTTATGCCTGGGGAGCTCATTTGAACGAATTCCAAACTCAAGGTCTTTGGACAGTGCAGGAAATGACACATCACATCAATTTCCTAGAACTCAGAGCGATGTTTTATGCCCTCAAGGCTTTCCAACATCTTCTCTATCCTCAGGTCCTTCTGTTGTGCACAGACAATCAAGTGGCCATGTACTACATCAACAAACAGGGTGGGACAGGCTCTCGCCTCTTGTGCCAGGAAGCCCAGAAGATTTGGACTTGGGCCACAGATCACCATCTCTTTCTGAAAGCGATTTACATTCAGGGAGAGCAGAATTACTTAGCGGACAAGCTGAGCAGAATTCTCCAACCTCACGAGTGGACACTCGATCCCTTAACTCTACAGTCCATCTTTGCTCAGTGGGGCACTCCTCAGATCGACCTTTTCGCAGCTCCTCAAAATTACCAGCTGCCTCTCTTCTGCTCCAGACTATACACTCCTCACCGTCTGGCAGCGGATGCATTTCTCCTCGATTGGTCCAATCTGTTCCTGTATGCCTTTCCTCCTCTGCCTCTCATGTTACGAACATTGTTCAAGCTCAAGAGGGAAGGAGCCACCATGATTCTGATTGCCCCACGGTGGCCCAGACAGCATTGGTTCTCCCTTCTACTTCAACTCAGTTCCAGGGAACCTTTTCTACTTCCACTGTTTCCTTCTCTGCTTACGCAACAACAGGAGACCCTTCTACATCCCAACCTCCAGTCTCTACACCTGACAGCTTGGTATCTCTCGGGCTGACTTCACAGGATTCTCTTCTGTCTCAGCCCGTTCGTTCTATTCTGGATGCTTCCAGGAAACCAGCCACTCTGCAATGTTACCATCAGAAGTGGACTCGGTTTTCTTCCTGGTGTCTTCTTCATCGTCATGATCCCACGTCCCTTGCAGTGGAGACCCTATTGGACTATCTACTTTCTTTGTCTAACTCTGGTCTCAAAACTACCTCCATCAGAGTCCATCTCAGTGCTATTGCTGCATTTCATGAGCCCATCCATGGAAAACTCCTTTCAGCTCATCCCCTAGTCTCTAGATTCATGCGAGGTCTTTTTAATGTAAAACCACCTCTAAAAGCACCTCCTGTGGTCTGGGATCTTAATGTGGTTCTCTCTGCTTTGATGAAGCCTCCTTTTGAACCCTTAGCTACTGCCGCTTTCAAGTTTCTCACTTGGAAGGTACTTTTCCTCATTGCTATCACCTCTGCCAGGAGGGTCAGTGAGCTCCATGCACTGGTTTCTGACCCACCTTTTACAGTCTTTCATCACGATAAGGTGGTTATGCGTACTCATCCAAAGTTTCTCCCAAAGGTTGTCTCTGAATTCCATCTCAACCAATCTATTGTACTGCCTGTTTTCTTTCCAAGACCTCACACTCACTCTGGTGAACAGGCTCTTCATACTTTGGACTGTAAGAGGGCTTTAGCTTACTATTTAGACCGTACTAAACCCCACAGATCTTCGCCCCAACTTTTCTTATCTTTTGATCCTAATAAGTTGGGACGCCCTGTTTCTAAACGTACGCTATCTAATTGGCTCGCAGCGTGCATTTCATTCTGCTATTCTCAATCCGGACTGGCACTGGAAGGTTCTGTCACGGCCCATAGAGTTAGAGCTATGGCAGCATCTGTAGCTTTCCTCCGCTCCACGCCTATTGAGGAAATCTGCAAAGCTGCTACTTGGTCCTCAGTTCACACTTTTACATCACATTATTGTCTGGATACATTCTCCAGACGGGATGGTCACTTCGGCCAATCTGTTTTGCAAAATTTGTTTTCCTAATGGCCAACCTTCCCACCATCCCTCTTTTTGTTAGCTTGGAGGTCACCCATCAGTCAAGAATAGCTGCCTGCTTGTCCTGGGATAAAGCACAGTTACTTACCGTAACAGGTGTTATCCAGGGACAGCAGGCAGATATTCTTGCGTCCCACCCACCTCCCCGGGTTGGCTTCTTAGCTGGCTTATACTAACTGAGGGACCGCGCGCCGGGGTCGGGCGGGAAGGCACTCGCGCATGCGCGGTGCGGTATCCAGAACTTTCCAAGTTCTTAGAGTGCAATCACTCTAAAAGTGTCCGTACCGGGGCTCCGTCGGTGCCGTCACCCATCAGTCAAGAATATCTGCCTGCTGTCCCTGGATAACACCTGTTACGGTAAGTAACTGTGCTATCTGTCAGGCTGGAGGCAGATATAACGTATTTCCAATAGTTCTTGGACACTATGGACTATGACCAATCACCTAAAGAATCATTAAAGCTACCTTTACATGCCATTTAAAAAGACACCTATAAGAACTGGGAGTTGCCTTTTTCAGTACCCTTGACTCCACGAAAATTAGACTCTATGTATAGGATAATTGCAATCCCAGGATTTGACAAGCTTCAGTTCTCACATCAGTCCTTGGTAGTAGAGTCTACTCTTAAAATTCAACACCATCGAAGGTTTATGCAACTCCCACTGGGAAGAGAAGGGCGGACCATGGACAAGTTTGGTAAACGCCTTTATCAAAATTCCATGCTGGCTAATCGAGTGAACAATTATAGCTTCTATTTTACTTGCTATATAACATCTATTGAAACAGTTGCCAGTTTTTCAAAAATATATTCCATCAAACCAGGTAAATGATTTCCAATGTATTGTGGCTAACCTCACCCAATTACATCAACTTATGGTTCAATCAGCATATGATGCATTTGAATTATCGTTTAGAGTGGTAGTGATGAGAAGATTGGCCTGGTTGAGAGTAGCTGATATGGATGCTAATTTAC
The DNA here is from genome assembly GCF_902459505.1 of Geotrypetes seraphini. Taxonomy (NCBI): domain Eukaryota; kingdom Metazoa; phylum Chordata; class Amphibia; order Gymnophiona; family Dermophiidae; genus Geotrypetes; species Geotrypetes seraphini. The sequence continues at coordinate 36,229,274 of NC_047091.1, read as the reverse complement.
AAGATCACTTAGGAGATGAGCTGTTTGGTGAGTCCATGAAATCAGCTACAGAAAAACTTAGTAATCATGAAAAGTATTGGAATGCTTTACTAATAATAATAATATAATAATAATAAATTTATTCTTGTATACTGCCCTACCACAAAGTTCCAGGCGGTTAACAATAAAGATGAACTGTGCAATCAGTGAAAAATACATCAGGTAAAATATAAAAAAGATGCTGAAATAAAAGAAGAATAGTACATAATTATTTGACAAACTTATCAAACAAGTGTGTTTTAAAAAATTTTCTAAAAACATTAAGTCTTTTTGACAAATAAGCGGGCTTAACCAAGAGTCACTTTGCCTAGCTGAAAGGCAAATGTCCTAATCAAAAATTTCTTGTAACGACAGTTCTTAACTGAAGGATACATGAACATTAACTTATTACGAGTATTTTTTAACGAAGTGTAAAAATTAAACTGAGAGATTAGATATCCTGGAGCCAAACCAAAAAGAGATTTAAAACAAAGACAACTGAATTTAAAAAGAATCTGTGCCTCAAAGGGCAACCAATGTAATTGCCGATAAAATGGGCTAATATGGTTGTATTTCTTTAGACCAAAAATTAAGCGCACTGTTGTATTTTCTACTAGCCGGATGCATTGTAAGTTTTTCTTAAATGATGCAAGATAAACAATGTTACAATAATCGAGGACAGACAGAACCAAAGACTGCACCAAAATTCTAAAAGAAACCGAATCAAAATATCTTTTGATGGTTCTAAGTTTCCAAAGAATCATAAAACAGCATTTTATCTTAAGGTCAGTATGATTTTCAAATGTTAACTGTCTATCTAGTGTAACTCCTAAGATCCTGATAGAAGGAACAATTTCAAAAGTATGACAATTAATGAAAACCTGTTTGTCTGATATGATATCATTTGGGCTGGCAAGAAAAAATTTTGTTTTATCTGAGTTAAGTTAAGTTTAAGTTTAAAACTGACCTTCCAAAGTTGTATCTTAGCCAAGATTTCAGCAATCTGGACTTTTACGTCCTCAGAAAGAGATGACATAGGCAATAACACAGTAATATCATCCGCATAGATATAGAATTTGACTTTCAGTTGTTGCAAGAGGTTAGCCAAAAAAATCAAATATATATTGAAAAGCGTAGGTGACAGTGGGGATCCCTGAGGGACACCGGATGGATTACTCCAGGTGAATGAATATGTCCCTGGAGTAATGTCCCTCAGGAATCCCCATTGTCACTAAAGCGTAGACCCAAACTATCTTCCTCCCGTTCTTACAAAATACCTCCTTCTTATCAGAGAAGATTTCCTTCAAAACCTTCTGCCTCTGTGAGACAGCAACAAAAGAGACCAAAGCAGCAACAATGTTCACCAAAGCCGCAAACGTCTGCACCATCAAAATCAACAGTCTTTTTGACAACCTCATAGAGAGCATAGCCACAATTACAATATCTCTACCTCTTCCCATAGGGGGTCATCTTCAACATTATTACCAGTGGGTTCTGCAAATCATTTGGGTGGCTCTAATGTCCTCCTATGACCTTCAGCTGTGCTCCACTGCCTACTCACCAGAAAGGCCTCTGTCTTGACCTAGTCCTCTCCTCCAACTGCTCTATCACCGAATTCTGCTCCTCAGATCTTACCATCTCACCAGAAAGGCCTCTGCCTTGACCTAGTCCTCTCTTCCAACTGCTCTATCACCGAATTCTGCTCCTCAGATCTTACCATCTCCGACCTTCACAATTCATCATCCAACTCCCTGACCAATCACTACCCTTATGTTTAGGAACCTTCAGGCTATTGACCTTGACACACTCTCTACCACTGTCTCATCTCTCCTTTCCACTACTATGTCAAATGAGTCTACGGATGAAGCTGTCCTCTCCTATAACTCCATTCTCTCATCTTCTATCGATACTTTGCCCCATCCGTTTCCCGTTCTGTAAGACATGCCAAACTCCAGCCCTGGTTGACTCCCCAAAACCTGCTCTCCTGTGCCCGAACTGCTGAACGTATTTGGCTTAAATCCTGTACGCTTGCTGACTTCATTCATTTCAAATTCATGCTGACGTCCTCTTGCTTGCCAAACAGGACTACTACAACCATTTGACCAACTCTCTTAGTGCCAACCCTCGCCGTCTCTTTGCTACGCTCACCTCTCTAATCAGTGCTCCCGCCTCCTATCCCCTCTTCACTCTCCCCCAGACGATGACAGAATTCTTCCACGACAAGATTCATAAGATCCACCTTGAATTCTCAACAATGTCGCCTCCCCCGCTGCCCCTTCCGACTGTCCGCTCTGTTGACCTCCCTTCAACAACCCTTATGACCCTTTCTTCCTTTTCTGAAGTCACGGAAGAGGAAACTGCTTAACCTTTTCTCCTCCTCCAAACCCACCATCTATTCCTCTGATCCGATTCCTACCTGCCTACTCGTATCCATTGCTCTCGCTGTAATCCCTCCCATCTGTCACATTCTCAACCGTTTGTCTTATGTCTAATTCGTCTAAATTGTACGTGAAACCACCACCTGGTGGCTTTTAAACTGTACATCGCTTAGATATTTTTTTATAAGCGATTCATCAAATGCTAATAAACTTGAAACTTGAAACTTGATTTGCTTTCTATTGCTACAGTTCCTGATGTATTCAAACATGCTGTAGTTATGCCCCTCCTTAAAAAGCCCTCGCTAGATCCTACATCCCTCTCCAACTACCGCCCTATCTCCCTCCTCCCCTGCATATCCAAACTACTCGAACATGCTGTTAACCGCCATTGCCTGGACTTCCTTTCTTCTCAAAATATTCTTGACCCACTTCAATCGGGTTTTCGCCCTCTCCACTCTACATAAATTGCCCTTGCTAAAGTCTCTAATGACGTGTTCCTGGCCAAATCCAATGGACTCTACTCTATCCTCATTCTTCTCAATCTGCTGCCTTCGACCCTGTTGATCACCGCCTCCTTCTCAACACATCCTCGCTGGGATTCCGGGGTTCTGCTCTCTCCTGGTTTTCTTCCTCTCTCTCGTTGTACCTTCAGCGTATGTTTCAGTGGATCCTCCTCCACTGCCATTCCGCTGTCCATTGGCATACCCCAAAGCTCTGTCCTGGGCCCTCTCCTCTTTTCCCTATATACCTGCTTTCTTGGTACGCTGATCTTCTCTCATGGTTTTCAATATCACCTCCAAGCTGATGACTCCCAGATCTACCACTCCATGCTGGATATCTCTGCAGGAGTTCATGCCCGAATTTCAGCCTGTCTGTCGATGTCTCGCCGCCATCTCAAACTGAATGGCTAAAATTGAACTACTTATCTTTTTGCCTAAACCCGCCTCCCCCCTCTCGCCATTCTCTTTTTCTGTGAATAACACTATCCTCCCTGTCTCGTCGGCTCGCAAACTTGGGGTGATCTTTGACTCCTCTCTCTCCTCTGCTCAGATTCAAAAAGCCGCTACCTGTTGCTTCCTCCTCTATAATATTACCAAAACCATCCTCCTCTCTGAACACACGACCAAAACCCTTGTCCACGCTCTCACCTCACACTTAGACTACTGCAACGTACTTCTCTCAGGCCTCCCGCGCAACTGTCTCTCTCCTCCTTCAATCCGTTCAAAATTCTGCATGACTCATATTCTTTGAGAGCCACTATTCTTACATTACCCCTCTCCTCAAGTCATTCCATTGGCTCTCCATCCATTTCTGAATACAAGTTAAACTCTTGCTGACTTACGAATGCATTTGTTCTGAAGCCCCCCGATATCTTTCCTCACTTATCTCTTCCTATGCTCCCCCCCTCCCCGTGATCTCCACTCATCGGGCAAGCCCCTCTTATCTGTACCCTTCTCCTCCACTGTCAACTCCAGACTCCGTCCCCTCTTTCTTGCGACACTGTATGCCTAGAACAGACAACCTGAATCAATACATCGTGCTCCATCCCTGGCAGTGTTCAAATCCAAGCTAAAAGCCCACTTTTTTTGAAACTGCTTTCAACTCTTAACTCCCACTCACTGCTGTCAGATACCTATACCCACTATAATCTCCTCAACCCTGAAATGTCCTCTTTAAATTAGATTGTAAGCTCTTCTGAGCAGGAACTGTCTATTGTATGTTAAAATGTACAGTGCTGCGTACGCCTTTCAGCACTATAGAAATAATAAATAGTAGTAGTAGGATTACTCTCTTCATTTTATCACTACTCCCCTGGACCAGCCTCCAAGGAGTCAGGTTTGAACCCTCAACAAACCTCCCATCTACTTCAGGAAATTGAACATCTGCTTCTTCTCAATGCTATCGAAGAGGTTCTTTTAGATCAAAGAAACAAGGGGTTTTAATCCTGCTATTTCCTTATCCCGAAGAAGACGGAAAATATTCGTCCCATTTTAGATCTCAGAGGACTCAATAAATTTCTCATCGGGGAGAAATTTTGAATTTTATCCCTGGCGACCTAGTATTCTCTCTTGGCTGGGCTCCCTAGATCTCAAAGAAGCTTACACTTATATACACATTCATCCCACATCAAGAGAGTATCTCAGGTTTCGAGTAAATTACCATCATTATCAGTACAAGGTTTGCATCGTCTCCAATGGTCTTTACCAAGTGCCTTGTTGTGATAGCAGCAACCTTGAGAGCTCAAGATCTACAGTTTAAGTTAAGTTTAAGTTTATTAGGATTTTATATACCACCTATCAAGGTTTTCTACGCAGTTTTACAATCAGGTACTCAAGCATTTTCCCTAACTGTCCCGGTGGGCTCACAATCTATCTAACGTACCTGGGGCTATGGAGGATTAAGTGACTTGCCCAGGGTCACAAGGAGCATACTCGAGCTGATCTGGTGTGCCTCCAGGAGACCAGACTTACAGATGAGGAGCATTTGAAGCTGCGAAGGTCCTGGGTGGGTGAGGTATTTTTCTCCTCTCCTACGGGGCATCACAGTGGAGTGGCTCTGCTGCTCCGTAAGTCTTCTCCAATTGGGGTCCAGGTCCTGGAAAAAGACAGGTTTGGCGATTGCAGGTGGGGGGTTTACGTTATTTACTGTTAGTGATGTAAGGGCCCAATTCCACCCCACTTCCCTTTTTTCAGAGTTTAATTGTGCTTCGCTCCAAATATCCTACTGATCCGCTTTTGTTAATGGGTGATGTTAACTTAGTTATGGACCCTGATCTTGATAAGTTGTCTACTCCTCAGACTTTTTTGGGATCACGGGGTCTTTTGCTTTCGAATTTCTGCTCTGCTCTTGATTTGGTGGACCTCTGGCGGTTGCTCCATCCAGAGGTACGGGATTATACACATCTGTCCCGTGCCCATGGATCTTGGTCTCATCTCGATTATGTCTTTATGTCTTCTTCCTTGTTCCCACAGGTGACAGCAGCACGTGTAGGCTCAGTTCAGATATCAGACCATGCCCCAGTTTGGATTGATCTTTAATTAGACGCTAGTTTCAATCGTCCGAGCCGTTGGCGATTCCCAGCTTACTTGAGGCAGGATCCTGAATTTCAAACTTTCCTCATAGCTCAGTGGGAGGAGTATGTTCTTCATAATGAGCAGCATCGGGATGAACCGTCTCTGTTCTGGGAGGCGGCAAAGACTGTCCTCAGAGGTCAGGTTATAGCTTATGCCTGTTCCCGTATGAGGAGGATCAGTAAGGCAATCATAACTTTGGAGCGCACTCTGCAGGTAGCCAAGAGGGCTTTTGTAGCTTGTCCTTCGGCAACGACCAGGGAGCATTATTTGGCTTCGCAAGAAGCGCTTAACTCTCTTGCACTCACGTTCCCAATGCTGGTCCACCTACCGTAGATTTCAATTTCAGCGTTATGATAACAAGTCTGGTCGATTGCTGGCCAAGATGGTGGATGTTTATATGGGTAGGAAGCCTATTCTGGCTTTGCGTTCCGCAGGAGGTCGGATTGTATCCCGCACAGCTGATATAGCGGAGGCCTTTCATGATTACTTTGCTACCCAGTATAGCAGTCATCCGGCCTCCCCTGGTGACATGATTACTGATTATCTTATATTTTCGGGGATGCCCCATTTGCAAGCAGAGGATGTCAGTCGTTTGAATACACCTCTGCAGGCGGTAGAATTGCAATGGGCAATTAAGACTAGTAAGTTAGGAACTGGCCCAGGACCTGATGGCTTTTCAGTGGAATTCTACCGGATGCTGGAACCTCATCTTTATGGTCCTTTGCTTGCTTATTATAATAGCGCTGTGCGGGAGGGAGCTTTTCCACGTTTCGTGAACGATGCTTCCATAGCCTTACTTCTTAAACCTGGTAAGCCATCTGATCTTCCTGGTTTTTACCGCCCCATTTCGCTGATCTTAAGCTCTTTTCCAGAATTTTAGCTGATAGACTTCTCCCCTTTATCCCGACCCTGATTCATAACGATCAGATGGGCTTTGTCCCTTGAAGACAATCCGTCTTAAACGTCCGTAAGATATTGCTGGCCCTGGCCCACGCGCAACATGCTGCAATTCCCACTTTGTTGGTTAGCCTTGATGCAGCCAAGGCATTTGATAATGTCTCATGGTCTTATCTTTTTCATATATTAGATTACCTTGGGATATCAGGATTTTATCATGCGGCCTTGTGTTCCATCTACACTAATCCTACCGCTTCTCTGATAGTAAATAGCACTCTCTTTGATACCTTCTCTATTCAACGAGGCATGCGGCAGAGGTGCCCCCTCTCCCCATTACTTTTTATTCTCACCTTAGAGCCATTATTGTGTACTCTCCGCAACATTGATGATGTGAGTGGATTGACTATCTCTGCGGACAATTTAATGCTTATCCTAACGAATCCTGCTCGTTCACTAGTGGTAGCTCTGGATCTCATTGCGGAATATGGGGTTTTTTCGGGTCTTACTATTAATCTTGATAAATCAGTGGCTTTGCCATCCCATTCTTTCATTTGCCTTCGGTGGGAGGGTGATTTTCCTTTACAGTGGGCTGTTGGGGCCATTAAGTACCTGGGTGAACATAAGAAATGCCTCTGCTGGGTCAGACCCGAGGTCCATCGTGCCCAGCAGTCCGCTCACGCTGTGGCCCATCAGGTCCAGGACCTGTGCAGTAATCTTCTATCTATACCCCTCCATCCCCTTTTCCAGTAGGAATTTGTCCAATCCTTTCTTGAACCCCAGTACCGTACTCTGCCCTGTTACGTCCTCTGGAAGCACATTCCAGGTGTCCACCACACGTTGGGTAAAAAAGAACTTCCTAGTATTCGTTTTGAATCTGTCTCCTATCAACTTTTCCGAGTGCCTTCTTGTTCTTTTACTATTCGGAAGTTTGAAGAATCTGTCCCTCTCTATTCTCTCTATGCTCTTCATGATCTTATAAGTCTCTATCATATCCCCTCTAAGTCTCCTCTTCTCCAGGGAAAAGAGACCCAGCTTCTCCAATCTCTCAGCATATGACAGGTTTTCCATACCTTTTATCAGACGTGTTGCTCTCCTCTGAACCCTCTCGACTAACGCCATATCCTTCTTAAGGTACGGCGACCAATATTGGACGCAGTACTCCAAATGCGGGCGCACCATTGCTCGATACAATGGCAGGATAACTTCTTTCGTTCTGGCTGTAATACCCTTTTTGATTATACCAAGCATTCTATTCGCTCTCTTAGCGGCCGCTGCACACTGTGCCGTCGGCTTCATTGTCATGTCCACCATTACCCCCAAGTCCCTTTCCTGGGTACTCTTATTCAATAACATCCCTCCCATTGTATAGTTGTACCTCGAGTTTCTGCTCCCCACATGTAATACCTTACATTTCTCAACGTTGAACTTCATCTGCCATCTCATCGCCCATTCTTCTAGTTTGTTCAAGTCCCTTTGCAATTCTTCGCAGTCCTCTGTAGTCCGAGCTCCATTAAGGTGTCCATATTCCTTCTGATCTTTCCTTGTTGTATGCTATTAATGTGCATCCCTTGCTCCACAATTTGACCATTCGCTTACGTTTGTGGCAGGCATACCCTCTTTCTCTTATGGGTAGGGTGGCACTTCTTAATATGATTGTTCTCCCAACTTGGTTATATGTTTTTCAAGACCAAATTCATCCGCTTGATTCAGCACTTTTTGGGGCAGGGTCGTCATGCTCGACTGCCCTACTCACAAGTGGTGAGACCCACTTATAAGGGGGGTCTGGGCCTGTTGAATCTCTGCTATCTCACCCTGGGTTGTGGTATGCGGCATATCAATGATTATTTTAGGGGCACTTCTGATTTCACTAACACGTCTTTGGAACTTAAGTGTTATTCGGGGGAGCATTTTAGTGCTTATTTGCATTTTGTCCCTTCCACCTCTTCTTCTGATTTGAGAATTCGGGTGTTTGGCCAAAATGAGGGTTTCATGACAAAAATTAGCGAAAACCATAGGGACTAGTCTGGAAAGGCTAGATAACAAATTATAGAATAGTTGAGTTAGACGGTTCCAGAGGCACAGTAAAACATCATTAAAAGTAAAAACCCTTTTTAAAGGCCTGAAGAACAGCTGAGCAGTCCTTGGGGGCAGAGCCAAAGGCCCCAAAGTTGATTCCGGCGGTCGGGTCAGCATGGAGGGAAGATGGCGGTTCAGGAGGACACTGCTTTTGGGTCTTTGGTCTTGTGGGCAGCTCTTCTATTGCAACCTAGACGTCAACCACTGTTTTGTTATGTCACCAAACATACAGAATCCAGAGTAGATGTAACAGAATGAAAGATTAGGTTTATTACCTGGATAATCTTCTTTCAATTAATCTACAGATTCTGTATGGCCTGCCCTCTATATCACCTTTTTTCTGCCTCGGATATTTCTTTGTTCCAGGCCTGGATTTCCTCTCCTGTCAGCCAGATGGCTACACGCCAAGAAACCCAATTTGAATAAGTATATTCCTCAACCTTTGGCTTCCTTAATATTAGTAAATCCAAACAACAAGCCAACAAGAGAGAGATCTTGCCTCAAATTGTAGCACACAAAAAAAAGAAAGGCAAGTAAGATGTCTAAATCAACCAGCAGTTCAATAGCCAGTTCTCACGGGGGGCCAATCCAGGTCACTAGTACCTGGCCAAAACCCAAGGAATAGCAACATTTCATGCTATCGATCCAGAGCAAGCAATGGCTTCCCCCATATCTTTCTCAATAACAGATTGGACTTTTCCTCTAGGAAATTGTTCAAATCTTAAAGGTTCATCAAGCCCAGGAGCCCATTCTCACGGTGGCCAATCTAGGTCTCTAGTACCTGGCAAAAATCCAAGGAATAGCAACATTCCATGCTACCAATCCAGAGCAAGCAATGGCTTCCCTCATGTCTTTCTCAATAACAGACTGGACTTTTCATCTAGGAAATTGTCTAGTCTAGTCTAATCTTCGGTTTATATACCGGGTCATCTCGTGGCAGAGCTTGACTCGGTTCACAACTAATTAACATCAGGTAACATATAAAATGTGAACATGAGAAAAAGGTATTAAAACATTATTAGTTCGTCAATTTAGAAGGTAAGTCATTAAGGTTCTCCAAACCTTTCTTAAAACTAGCTACACTATCCATTCTTACCACAACCTCTGGCAATGCATTCCAGAGCTTCTCTGAGTGAAAAAATATTTCCTCCTATTGGTTTTAAAAGTATTTCCCTGTAACTTCATCTAGTCTTTGTAATTTTTGATGGAGTGAAAAATTGATCCACTTCTACTCCACTCAGGATTTTGTAGACTTCAATCATATTTCCCCTCAGCAGTCTCTTTTCCAAGCTGCAGAGCCCTAACCTTTTTAGTCTTTCTTCATATGAGAAGAGTTCTATCCCTTTTATCATCTTGGTCACTCTTCTTTGAGCCTTTTCTAATCCCACTTTATCTGTCTCACTAAGCTCTTTTTGGTGCACATACTGTTGGAAGATGCCAAGACGTTTTGCTACTGCTATCCCTACTAAGCAATTACATAGTAAATCATGGCAGATAAAGACCTGAACGGTCCATCCAGTCTGCATATAATTTAATTTATACCCATTAAAATATACATGATTAGATTAACTTGTCTATTGTTTGATATTTCTGGGCCATAGACTGTAAAGTCTGGTGTCCTAGATCCAAATGCTGAAGTTGCCTTCCAAGCTCACTCCAGCCTATCCAACCATCCCATTGTTTGCAGGATATCTACCATAAAGACTGGCCAGTAACATCCTCATGTTCCATTTTAGTGGAGTTCACATTGATGCCCACCCCATCCTACACCAAATCACCATATATGGGACATAGACCATGAAAGTCTGTCCAATATCGGCCTTAGTTTTTTAATTTACAGCCTTCATTTTCTAATTAAAGATCCTTTATTTTTATCCCACGCTTTTTTGAATTCCATCACCGTCTTCCACTCCACCACCAGGCATCTACCATCCTCTCTTTGAAGAAGAATTTCCTAACATTGCTCCTAAGTCTTCCTCCCTGTAACCTCAAATTATACCCTCTAGTTTTACAATTTTTTCTTCTCTGGAAAAGATTTGGTTCTATATTAATGCCTTTCAAGTATTTAAACATTGGTATCATATCTCCCCTTCCCTCCCCTCCCCTCCTCCAGAGTATACATATTTAGGTCTTCCAGCCTCTTCTCATACTTCTTTTTGTTCAAACCTCTTACCATTCTCATTGCCTTCCTTTGGACCACTTCAACTCTTTTTATATCCTTTGCCAGATACGGCCTCCAAAACTGAACACAGTACTCCAAATGTGGCTTCCAAAGGCTGTAGTCTTCCAATCTGGTGTAGGGAGTGAGTCTGGATCAGCCCCAGTGGACAGTCATTATCATGGACGCCAGTCTCCTTTATTGGAGAGCTCAGTGTTTCGGTCGCTTAGCTCAGGGCAGTTGGTCTCTGGAGGAGACGTCTTGGTCAATCAATGTTCTGGAGACCAGAGCCATTCGGCTTGTGGTGCTAGTGTTCCAGAACTTGTTGATGGGCAAGTCTATTCGGGTTTTTCTCAGACAGTGCCACGGTGGTGGCCTATGTCAATCGTCAGGGAGGAACCAAGAGTCGTCTGATGGCACAGGAAATGGCTCTGCTCATAGTCTAGGCAGAAACTCATCTTCTGGACATCTTGGCTTCACACATAGCAGGAGTGGCGAATATTCGGGCGGACTTCCTCAGTCGTCACGTGCTAGATCCCAGAGAGTGGTGTCTTGGTCCCGCAGCCTTCGACTTGGTTGTGCAGACTTAGGATCGGCCAGTCATGGACCTGATGGCCACGAGTGTCAATGCCAAAGCTCCTCGGTTCTTCAGTTGGTGCAGGGATGTTCTGGCCAACGGGCTGGTTGCTCTGGTGCAGCCTTGGCCGACAGTTGGCCTTCTGTATGCGTTTCCCCCGTGGCCTATGGTGGGCAGAGTTCTTCGCATTCTTTGGCATCTCGGCCGCATGATCCTGATGGCCCCGGCACCCATGGTATTCAGATCTGGTTCATCATCTCGTTGCAGATCCTCTTCCTCTGCCCCTTTCACCTAACCTTCTGTCTCAGGTCCCATTTTGATGTTCGAACCGGGTCTCTTTTGTCCTACGGCTTGGCTCTTGAGCAAGAACGCCTAGCTAAGAAAAGTTATTTAGATAAAGGATCTCAACTCTCTTGGGATCACGGAGACTTCCCACTTCCAGGGCTTATGTGCGTGTGTGGCGTCTTTTTGAGGAATGGTGTGCTGCGTGCGGAGTGGTTCCTTTTCGTGCTTCTTTGCCTAACTTTTTGGTGTTCTTGCAGGATGGCCTGGACAGGGGCCTGGCCTGGTCTTCTCTCCAGGTTCAGCTTGCGGCCTTGTCCGCTTTTCACGGGTTACTGCAGGGTTGGCGCTTGACATCTCTGCCGAACGTGTTTTGCTTTTTGAGGGCGGCCAAATTGCTTTGGCCTCTGGTACAGCCTTCGTTTTCTGCTTGGGATCTCAATCTGGTCCTATCCATGCTTGTGTGCCCTCCTTTTGAGCCCTTAGGTTCCTGCTTTTTGAAGGCCTTACTCTTAAAGTAGTCTTTTTGGTGGCTATTACTTCTGCCAGGCGCGTTTCTGAGCTGCAGGCTTTCTCTTGTAGGCCTCCCTTCCTGGAATTTTCTAGGGAGCGGGTTGTGTTGCGGCCTGTTCTTTCCTTTCTGCCAAAGGTGGTTTCGCCTTTTCATGTCAATTAGTCCATAGTCCTCCCGGTGTTTGGATGTCAGGAGGACTCTTCGGAGCAGAAGTAGTTGCACAAGTTGGATGTCTGTTGGGTCCTTCCCGCTTATGTTCAGTGGGCCCAGGAGTTCCGGAAATCGGATCATCTCTTTGTCCTCTTAGCAGGCCCTCGTAAGGGGGATGGTGCTTCCAAGGCTACCATTGCATGCTGGATCAAGGAGACTATTGCTTCCACATACATTCTTCAGAAGAACCCTGTTCCAGAATTTTTCAAGGCTCATTCCACTTGGGGTCAGGCAGCTTCTTGAACTGAGTCTTTGCTTGTGCCTCTGGTGGATATTTGTAAAGCTGTGGTTTGATCTTCTCTGCATTCCTTTGTGTGACACTACTGTGTGGACGTTCAGGCATGTCGGGACTTAGTGTTCGGTGAGCGTATTCTGATGTCGGCCCTTAGGGGGTCCCACCCATGATGGTTACTGCTTTGGTACGTCCCATCAATGAAGCTGTATTGATCTAGATAGTATTGACAAAGAAGAAGAAATTAGAATGCTGGGCATCATCAAAAAGGGTATCACAACCCGGACGAAGGAAGTCATCATGCCGCTGTATCGCGCAATGGTGCGCCCGCACCTGGAGTACTGTGTTCAATACTGGTCGCCGTACCTCAAGAAGGACATGGCGGTACTCGAGGGAGTGCAGAGGAGGGCGACTAAGCTGATAAAAGGTATGGAAAAATTTCCATACGCTGACAGGTTAAAAATGCTGGGGCTGTTCTCCCTGGAGAAGAGGAGACTTAGAGGGGACATGATAGAAACCTTCAAAATCCTTAAGGGCATAGAGAGAGTAAATAAGGACAGATTCTTCAAACTGAGGGGAGCCACAAGCACTAGGGGTCACTCAGAGAAATTGAAAGGGGACAGGTTTAGAACAAATGCTAGAAAGTTCTTTTTTACGCAGAGGGTGGTGGACACATGGAACGCGCTTCCGGAGGAAGTGATAGGCCAGAACTCTGTACAGGGGTTCAAGAAGGGTTTGGATAGGTTCCTGGAGGATAAAGGGATAGAGGGGTACAGATAGAACTTGAGGTAGGTTATAAAAGTGGTCAGAAACCACTTCACAGGTCGCAGACCTGATGGGCCGCCGCGGGAGTTGACCGCTGGGCGAGATGGACCTCGGTCTGACCCAGTGGAGGCAACTTCTTATGTTCTTATGTATGTTCTTAGATTCTTACCTGCTAATTTTCTTTCTTTTAGACTCTTTGGCCCAGTACAGCACCCCACCCTGTCTGTTGTCATGTTGTTCTTGTGGGTGTTCTACATTAAGATTTTGCTTTCTCTGCAGGTTCTAATATTTTTCTAGGGCCGGGGAGATCAAAGAACAGCGGCTGTGGTATGGCTGGCATAGCTGGTGAGCTAGGGGGACATTTTCCTGCAGGGGCCTAGCCTATGCATTTTCCAACAGCATTTCTGTATATTAGTTGCTACTCCTGTTTGGAGTGTTGTTACTGTTTCTGGTTAGTTTTTCTTAGTTCTGCTTGGCTATTCGGCAGACTATTAGATAGAGGGAGGGACAGCTATTAAGTACTATAACCAAAAGTTTGGTCTCAGTCTCCACCTGCTGGTCTAGAGAGTCTAGAGAGTCTAAAGAGTCTAAAAAAAAGAAAATTATCAGGTAAGAACCTATTTTTGCCTTCTAACCCTTTAGCAATGTTACTCACATATTGAACAGAATAGGTCCCAGCACTGATCCTTGAGGCACTCCAGTACTCACCTGACTCTCCTCTGAGCGAATTCCATTTACCACTACCCTCTGGCGTCTGTCCGTCAACCAGTTTCTAATCCAGTTCACTAGACTGAGCCCTAACTTCAGCCCATGGAGTTTGTTTAAGATCCTTCTAAGAGGAACCGTGTCAAAGGCTTTGCTGAAATCTAAGTAAATTACATCTGGCACACGTCCTTGATCCAATTCTGTGGTCACCAAGCCAATGAATTCAGTCAGATTTGTTTGGCACAATTTACCTTTAGTAAACCCATGTTGCCTCGGATCTTGTAATCCATTAGATTCTAAGAATTTCACTATCCTTTCCTTCAGCAACGTTTCCATTATTTTTCCAATAACTGAAGTGAGGCTTACCGGCCTGTAGTTTCACATGTCATCTCTGCATCCCCTTTTGTGAAGAGAGTCCACATCCTCTCTTCTCCAGTCCTGCAGAACCTCTCCCGTCTCTAAAGATTTATTGAACAAATCTTTAAGAGGACCCACCAGAACCTCTCGGAGCTCCCTCAATATCCTGAGATGGATCCCATCCGGTCCCATAGCTTTGTCCAACTTCAATTTTTCAAGTTGTTCATAAACACTTTCTTCTGTGAATGGTGCAATATCCACTGCATTCTCAGGTGTAACTTTGCTAACCAATTACAGTACTCCTTCGTGTTTTTCTTCTGTGAACACCAAACAGAAGTATTTGTTTAGCACATTTGCTTTTTCCTCATCACTCTCCACATAGCGGTTCATACCTTCTTTCAGTCTCGTAATTCCATTTTTTGTCTTCCTTCTTTCACTAATATACCTGAAAATATTTTTGTCTCCCTTGCTTATATTTCTAGCTATTTGCTCTTCCGCTTGCGCTTTTGCCAGACGTATCTCTCTATTGACTTCTTTCAGTTCCATCGGATATTCCTTTCTGTACTCCTCTTTTTGAGTTTTTTTATATTTCACAAACGCCAATTTTCTTTTTCTTTGGTTTTTATTTTATTTTCTTCACATAAAGGTCGCTAGCTCTATTTATTGCACTTTTTAACTTGGACCACTAGTTTTCCATTTCCCTTATGTCCAATCAGCTCTTTCTTCAGGTACTCTCCCATGCTACTAAAGTCAGCACATTTCAAATCCAGGACTTTGAGTTTTGTGCAGTCATCCTCCTCTTTGGCTATTATATCGAACCAAACCGTATGATGATCACTACTTCCCAGGTGGGCCCCCACTTGGACATTAGAGACACTTTCCCCATTTGTGAGTACCAGATCTAGTATTGTTTTTTCCTCGTGGGTTCCCGTCACCATTTATCTGAGCAGAGCCCCTTGAAAGGCATCCATTCTGCAGACAGAACTTTCCAGTCCACATCCGACAGGTTGAAATCACCCAGCAGCAGCACCACCTCTCCTTTCTTTCCCGGCTTTTGTATATCTGTAATCAGATCTTTGTCAATTTGCTACGATTGAGTCGGAGGCCTGTAGACAACACCCAAGTGGATATAAGTTCCATCTTCTCTTTTCAAAATAATCCATATCGCTTCTTCTTTTCCCCCAGGCCCCCTGCATTTCATTCGCTTGGATATCTGTCTTTACATAGAGAGCTGCTGCTCCACCTTTTCGACCATCTCTGTCCTTCCTAAAAAGATTATAGCCCGGTATGTTGGCGTCCCATTCATGGGAATCAGTGAACCATGTCTCTGTGATAGCAATGATATCCAAATCTGCCTCTAATATCAGGGCTTGCAGATCCAGATTTTTGTTGCATTTGTGGTCATTGCTTTCCAGCTACTATTCTGTAGCAATCTCATATTTTGTATAGTTTTTCATTTCAGCTCATTTCCTGTTGCATTGTTAAGATGTGAATTGTTAATGTTGTTTTCATTGCTATCTTTATCATCATCAAATCTTCTCTTTTGCTGGGGGTGGCCACCGGAAGTAATCGCCTAGAAACATATTGCCTGAATTTCTCAGCTAGGATTTTTTTTCCTGCCATGGTAAGGTGCAGCCTGTCATTACAATATAGTTTCTTGTTTTTCCATGTATTGCCCCATACTCCTATGTACCTAAAGCCAATTTAACTACTGTTGTCTCTATAGTGAGACAGGTTCCAATGTAACAACACTATTGTTGTTTGTACGTCCCCAGAGGAAGGCAGTTCATACTGCCAAAACTGGGATCCTAGTTGGGACCTTAGTTTCTACAACTCTGTTTACGAGACAAGCAAACTTACATTGACTTTACTATATCAATAAAGGAACTGTTGGTTGATTTAGACATCTCACTTGTCTTTCTTTTTGTGTGTCCCTTAATGTTAGTGCCAGTTGTACACAGCAGGTTGTTTCTCTATGGTTGTATTTCAGTCGTTATGATGTTTTCTTCTAATTATTGTTTTCTGTGTTGCAGAACAGAATTGCTGTTGTTGCAGGGAGTTTCCCCGTTCCCCTCCTCCTTTGTCTTTTGTTTCAGTGCAGGTCGATTGCTTTGAGATTAAACTGAGCTGTGGACTGGGGCTCCACCTCTATAGAGGAGATGCTCAAAGTTGTATTTTCTCTCTGCAAGTCAGTTCGCAGGAAGGGATAAATCATCACATGTACAGAATCTATAGTAGATTAACTGAAAGAACATTATCCAGGTAAGAAACTAATCTTTCATTATCATGCTCTAAGTGCCATGTGACCCAAAGATATCAAATAGGACATGAAGCATTTAGGCCCCAATTCTGCAAACTGCGCCTATCTTTAGGCGTGCTTTAGACGTCCACGAGGCGCATGTCGCGCTTAGCGTCACTTAGGCGTCCACAGCGCGTCTCCAATAATACAATTTTTTCACTTGTAAATGCCAGGTAGACGTCCCTACAATGTATTTAGTTAAATGTAAAATGTTTTTTATTCTTTTTTTCCGCCGCCTTAATCGAAAGGTTTTTGACTTTATTTGGAATAAACGTCCTCCAAGGTTGCGGCGGACAGTTCTTTATCAGTCTAAATTTTCCGGTGGCATTGGGGTCCCATATTTTTGGGGGTATTATCAGGCCACACGGTTGCAGGAAATTGCTGCCTGGGGTTCTTATTTGGATCGCCCTTGGATTCGAATTGTTCAGTATTGTTTACCAATTATTTCCTTATGGAAATTGCCTTGGGCCCCCATAGGTATTTTACGGGGTTCTATTTCTGATCCTAATCCATATTTGCATAGCACTTTATGGACTTGGTATCAGGTCCGGCGACAATTGTTCCCAGAGCGGCTGTTTTTTTCGTCAGACTCCTATATGCTTGACTCCAGGGTTTTCCCCAGGTAGAGCGGAACCTTTTCGCAAGCTTTGGACTCATGCGGGCCTTCGTACTCTGGGGCAGGTGTGGTTGGAGACTCATATATGTTCTTTTGATCATTTAGAAGAGGAGTTTGGGCTTTTGGCAGTTGACTCTTTTTTCAATACACAACTGCGCTCCTTTCTTCTTAAACATGCTTTTTGGGATTTGTGTTTGAGTGAGACCAAGTTGGAAAGGGCTCTTCACATGGGCACAGGGCGGGGAGGAATCTCTTGATTATACCAGGCCCTGTTAGTGCGGTTCCCCCTGGATGATCCCTATAAGCGTTCGTGGGAGATCGATTTTGGGAGTTTCTGTCTCTGAGATCTTGGCAATATCTGTATAAGTGTTTGTTTACTACTTCCATGTCCTCTGCTTTCATAGAAAATAGCTATAAAATCTATTATCATCGGTACTATACTCCCATTAAATTGTACCAGATTTATAAGTCTGGTTTTGCGCTTTGTTGGCGTGGCTGTGGGCAGAGGGGTGATTTTCGTCATGTGTGGTGGTGTTGTCCTGCTGTGGTGCTATATTGGCAGGAGGTTGGTAAGCTTTTGGTTACTATATTGCGTAAACATTTTCCACTTTTGATGGCCTGTTGTTTGTTGAATGCCCCTGTTCCGGGTTTTACGAAACCGGAACACAGATTTGCAATTTTTTTTGTTTTCAGCAGCCCGCATTGAGCTGGCTGCTTTTTGGAAGAAGAAATATTTGCCAGCTATGGGACACATCTGTATCCGCTTGGACTATCTGCAGTTGATGTCCAAGTTGACAGCTACTCGTCGTCATACTATGCCTTTTTATCATAAGGTTTGGGAAACAGTCAGTTTGAATTGTTTGTACCTGAGAGTCCCTTCTTTTGCTTTTGTTGTTCAACTGTGTGGGGGGGGATGGGGGTGGGGGGTTGGTTTGAAGGGGATTAGATAATGGTCACTTCACATGGGGTTTTTTTCTGTGCAGATATTTGGTGATTAGCTGTTTGGTGTGCTGTATTGTGACTTGGCTACTTTTCAGTTGTTCAGTTTTGAAAAATTTAATAAAAATATATTATTAAAAATATGTGTTTTTTACTAATTCTTTTCCATTATTTCAGGATTGTAAGCTTTAACATAACATAAGCTTTAACATAATAAAAACACAGCATATCATCTTTAAAAGGATATTTATAATATATTATTTTCAGTGGGAGTTGAACTGGGAACATCAGTGTGAATCTTGAAAAAAATGTGACATGCTTGCATGCTAACCTTCATTCTAATCCGCTGTGCTATACAATGAGCCATACAATAATAGCAATTCTGGTTTTATTATACTGTTCCGTATAGACGTCGTTATGGCAGTTAATTCTGCTAGGATAGATACCAGGAGACAACACAAGGTGGACTCACTGCCCTGTCATATTCTTTTTCTTCATTATTACAGGATTGTAAGCTTTAACATAATAAAAACAAAAAAAGTAACACAGTATACCATCTTTAAAAGGATATTTATAATATTTCATTTTCAGTGAGAGGTACTGACTGGGAGTTGAACTGGGAACATCAGTGTAGAAGGGTGTAACTTTAACCTCTGTGCTACATAGGAAGCTGAAGAATAATTGTAAAATTAGCTCCTAAAAGTAGTGTAAAGAATAGCTGTTTGAGCACTGTTTGGGCTTTAGATAGACGTGATTTAGGCTTCAGAAAGATGGTAGTCGGATAGACTCAAGTTCTATGGATTCTATTTAGGCAGCCCTGTAGGTCATCCATTAAGCTTTCTCTGGGAGTCAGATAGACGTTATTTTATAGATGTTTCTCTGAATAGGATGTAAGCAAATTTTGGACGTTTCCAAAGTAATCTTTTAAATACAGTTCAGGCATTTTATTTTGTGATTCAGCTACCACATAAACAGGACACATCCATACAAGCATATTGAATTTAAAACTTACTCATTTCCTGACTAAAGAAGCAATGTTATTAGCTAATTATAGTACATGAAAATCACAGCTTTAGGTTTCTTGCTCCAAATAACACTTTCTTTCGCACTAAACATTGCTTCAATCAGCTCATTCTTCAAAGCAAACAAAGCCCATAACTTCATTTGGCAAAGCTTAAAAACAGAATAAAATGTGGTTTCTAGTTCATTGCAAAGGGAGATGTGCAGTTGCACAATGCTGACTTCATTGTGCGATCATCAAGGTGCACCTGTAAGGTACAATGCCACCATTAAAAGATGGGTTGGGAGTTGAACTCACAACCTCTGGAAGATCAGCACAGAACTTTTACTCATTGAGCTACACTACCTTCCACTCGAGTTTCTCTGACTCCCCTGTCATTTCATAGCTTAGTGATCTGCTAAGGTATCATCTGCTTAGCTATCATATCATAGTTATCTGAGACAAAAGACTGTTAGCTCAATAGCTTAAAGCACTGCTTTTATTGTCCTAAAAGCCAGAATCTCAAGTATGGTTAAATAAATTACATTACATTACATTACTGTCTTATATTCCGCCTGTACCTTTCAGTTCTAAGCGGATTACATCAGAACGATAACTGGACATTTCCAGGAAGAGAAATACAAATTATAATTAAGGCGTAAGGTCTAAAGCAATTTTGATGAGTGGGTTCTAAGAGGGGGAGAGAGGTGGAAAGGAAGGGATTAGGACATTTGGGTGAATTTCTTGAATAGTAGGGTCTTGATTTCTTTGCGGAAAGCCTTGAGGTCAGTTGATGCTGTCAGTAGGTTGGTGATGGAGGGGTCCAATTTAGCTGCATGTGTTGCAAGTAAGTTGTCATACATCTTTTTGCGTTTAGTTCCTTTAAAAGGGGGGAAGGAGAAAGGGGATTGGGTTCTCCTCTGTCTGGTTGAGATGTTCCTGTTTAGACGGTTGTTTAGGTGGGTGGGTGCCGTTCCGTTTAAGGTTTTGAATAACATACAGTATAGTTTGAATTGGATGCGGGCTTGTATTGGAAGCCAGTGTGAGTCTAGGAAGGCGTTGGTGATGTGGTCAAATTTTCCAAGGGAATAGATCATTCTGAGGGCAGTGTTCTGCACAGTCTGTAGTTGTTTTATTAGGTAGGTAGGACAAGAAAGGTAGAGGATATTGCAGTAGTCCAATAGACTTAGGACTAGGTATTGAACTATGAGTCTAAATTGTTCTTTTTCAAAGAATTTTCTGATTTTGCGAAGGTTGTGCATGGTGAAGAAAGCTTTTTGTGTGATTTTGTTGATTTGCACCTGAAGAGTGCAACCTCTGTCTACTGTTACTCCAAGGAGTTTGAGAGTGGGTTGTAGGGGATATTTGGTGGTTTTTATTTCTAGCTCTGTTATAGAAGGGGTTTTGTCCTTTTCAAGCAGTAGAAATTTAGTTTTATCTGGGTTGAGCTTCAGTTTATGTTCTGTCATCCATTTTTCCACTGCTTCTAGAGTTTTTTCCAGGATGCCTGATTTGGTGGGGTCTTGTGTGTCAAAGGGGAGGAGTATGGTGATATCGTCTGCATAGCTGAATGAAGTTACTTTGAGTTTGTCTAACAGGGTACCGAGGGAGGAAATGTAAAGATTGAAGAGCATGGGTGATAGTGGGGAACCTTGGGGTACTCCGCAGGGGTTGGTCCAAGGCTCCGATATAAGATCGTTTGTTTTTACTCTGTATGTTCTTGTTTTAAGGAATCCTTGAAACCAGTTGTATACTTCGCCTGAGATCCCTATTGCTTCTAATATCTGAAGAAGTATGGTGTGGTCGACCAGGTCGAATGCGGCAGAGAGGTCGAGTTGAATTATAGAAACATAGAAACATAGAAATTGACGGCAGAAAAGGGCTATAGCCCATCGAGTCTGCCCATGCCAATGACCCACTCCCTGACTTTTACTCCCCTATTGATCCCATGTGAATATCCCATTTTCTCTTAAAATCTGACACGCTGTTGGCCTCAATCATCTGCTGAGGGAGCTCGTTCCAATGATCGACCACCCTTTCGGTGAAGAAGTACTTTCTAGCATCACCTTGAAATTTCCCTCCCCTGATTTTCAGCGAGTGTCCTCTGGTAATCGAGGGCCCTGTAAGACTGAAGATATCATCTTTCATCTCTATACGTCCCGTGATATACTTAAAGGTCTCAATCATGTCCCCCCTCTCTCTTCAGCATCCTTTTTCCTTTGCTAAGGTGCTGTCTGGCTATATCTAGAAGGGAAGCTAGCAGTGTCTCGGTGCTGTGGTTAGATCTGAACCCCGATTGAGTTGGGTGGAGTAGGTTGTGGGCTTCAAGGTAGTTGGTGAGGTATTTGGCAACCAGACCTTCTATTAGTTTAACATATAATGGAATTGAGGCGATGGGTCTGTAGTTGGAGGGGGTGTCTATTGGTCCTTTGGGATCTTTCAGTATTGGGGTGATTATGATTTCCCCTAGGTCTTGTGGGAATTGGCCTTCCGTGATAGTTGTTTGGATCCATTGCAAGAGGCAAGCTCTAAATTTGGGGGATGCGTTTGTCAGTAGATATGACATGACAGTAAATGTGACATGGAGTCAAATACTGCTGTTTATATCAATTGCAAACTCCTCATTTGGAATTTTTTGCTTCTAGTATTGCTAATGTGCTGTTTGAGATGAAAATTAGATTTGATTGGTCTGTAACTTGTAATTTTTATTAAAATGAGTATTGTGTCAGCTGAAGTGCATGAGGGAGTTGAACCCACACCAGGCTCACATGCTAACCTTCATTCAAACTGCTGTGCTAAACAATGAGCCATAAAATAATAGCAATTCAGGTTTGATTATACTGTTCCGTATAGACGTCATTATGACATGCTTGCGGCTCCGTAGTGGAGCATCCAAAGCAGGTCTAAATGGCTGTCAGGCTAAAAAACTTCTCCCCTGACTAAAGGAAGCCATTTCTGGTTCACCAAGTTAAGGCACCTTGTTGCACTTGTTCATCCTCTCCAGCTCTCATATAATGCCATTTTCTCAAATATTCTATTTGCAGGCTGTGAGGCAGGAGACATGCCAGCCCATGCCTCCCCCCCGAAACATAGCATAGCTACCCTGTTTGAACC
Source organism: Geotrypetes seraphini (assembly GCF_902459505.1). Lineage (NCBI taxonomy): Eukaryota > Metazoa > Chordata > Amphibia > Gymnophiona > Dermophiidae > Geotrypetes > Geotrypetes seraphini. The sequence continues at coordinate 36,207,063 of NC_047091.1, read as the reverse complement.
CCCTAAGAGCCACCCCACTTCTCTCCTTTGCAGCCTGGGCCTCATGGAACACTAAATAAGACAAAAGTCAATGTGACAAAGTAGCTGAAGTGGTGCTTATTAAGGAAACACTAATGCTCGGATGCTACTCAGTGTATCTGAATAGGCCCTGGCCTTTCTATTGTAAATAAGCACAAAATCAAAAATGGTTTAAGATTTTTATTGTAGAACGTGTAGAATCATTGTACAGTCCAGGAAAGCAGCATACAAGTGTAACATCAGGCAACTGCAGTTCGATGAGATGGATGACAGGTATGCAGAGTAAGCCACGCCTAGGTCTAACTGTGGTTGAATTGTTAAGGTCCCATAATCTTCTCCTGGTAGGAGAAGGCAGGCTGTAGAAAAAGGAAGATGGATTGCAACAAATTAAGAGTATATTGGTGAGTTTTAGGCTCTCTTTTACAAAAGTGTACTAAATCAACGCTTGCACTAACTGCTAACGCGTCCATAGGTTAACATGCAGGTGTTAACATTTAGCACACGCTAACGGCGCCCTAAAGGGCAACATGTTTAGCGCGTGGTAAATGTTAACGCCTGCATGTTATCCTATGGACACATTAGCAGTTAGCACATGCGTTGATTTAGCACACCTTTGTAAAAGAGAGCCTAAACTCACCAATATACTGTTCTCTCAGAAAATAATCAAGAAGTACACCCTTGTGAAGGAAAAAAGTGTGAAACATGTTAGCATTGTGAAATGTATTTAATTCATCACAAGGGCTATTCAGGGAAGAGGTATAGTTATTACATTGCAGATAGTAAGCAAAATTTGCAGTCAAGTAAAGGATATCTAGCGTATTTGAGCTGCTGGCAATAACTCTTTGCTCAGGTGCAAACTGGTGTGCTGAACCCAGATTTAACAGACCTGCTCTGGCCTCTGGGAAACACAAGGGGAGTCATTAGCCACTCTGGGGACCTGAAATCAGGAGAAAAGGGGGAAAATGTTAGAAAGACATCTGTGGCAAAAGTAAAAAGCAGAAGTTGTAGGAGAATATGTCACAAAACAGTCTGAAATAACACCTAGAATGAACATAAGCACAAACACTGTTGGATTCCTAAAAAGAAGAGGCAGCTGCATCTGAACCCTTTTTATAATAAGGATGCCTAATAATTACCACCAAAACTGATTAGTATTTTGAGCTGCCTCTATATGACTCTAAAAATAATTACCTTATAGTTCAATGAGTAAAAGCACTGCTTCCATCTTCCCAACATCATAGGGAAAAAGAACCCGATGTTCAGCTAAAAAATGGGGGGATCAGTGCTAGGGGAAGTACCCTTGAAAAAGACCTGGGTGTGCTGGTGGACACAATGAAATCAACAGCGCAATGTGCAGCAGCCTCAAAGAAAGCAAACCGAATGTTGGGTATTATTAAGAAGGGTATTACAACAAGGATGAAGGAAGTCATCCTGCCGCTGTATGCAATGCAATGGTGCGCCCACATCTGGAATACTGTGTCCAGTATTGGTCACCGCACCTCAAGAAAGATATGGCGATACTTGAGAGGGTTCAGAGAAGAGCGACAAAAATGATAAAAGGTATGGAAAACCTTTCATACGCAGACAGGTTAGAAAGGCTGGGGCTCTTCTCCCTGGAAAAGCGGAGACTCAGAGGAGACATGATAGAGACCTTCAATATCATGAAGGGCATAGAGAAGGTAGAAAGGGACAGATTCTTTAGCCTACTGGGAACCACTAGAACAAGGGGGCACTCAGAAAAATTGAAAGGGGACAGGTTTAGAGCCAATGCTAGGAAATTCTTTTTCACTCAGAGGGTGGTGGACACCTGGAATGCGCTTCCGGAGGTTGTGATAGGACAGAGTATACTACCGGGTTTCAAGGAAGGATTGGATAAGTTCCTGAAAGATAAGGGGATTGAGGGATACAGATAGAGGTAGAGATAGGCTATGATAGGGCATAGACAGAAGGACAGGGGGGCTTAAATGATTTAAGCAAGGATCAGCTTACAGGTCATGGACCTGATGGGCCGCCGTGGGAGCGGGCTGCTGGGTGCGATGGACCTCTGGTCTAACCCAATGGAGGCAACTTCTTGTACGGTTAACACATATTCATGTAACTTGTATATTCATTTTCCTGGCGCCAGAGTTTCAAATAGCATGGGTGTTTTTTCAGCAAACACACCTGAAATCGATTTTTATCATCACTAATTCTCAGACATGCTAATGGCCTTGTGGAATGGAGAGAGTTGTGGCAGATATCAGGGGGACAAAAAGTTAAAGGAGAATCACCATAAGCAATAACACAGAATGGGAGTCCAAAAGAAGAAATCAGTTCTGCCTGAGCTTTTTTCTAATAAAGACACCTAAGTAGCTAGCAATATATTATTCTCACCTGGATCTGGCATCTGAGCTGCTAGCAAGGAGTTCCTTGCATAGGTGCAGCATATTCACCTGGAAAGATGAAAAAGGTTAGAAAGACATCAATTGTAAATTACTATACTGCTAATGGTCCTGTGAAATGGAGAGAGTTGTGGTAGATATAGGAAAGAAAAAGTTAAAAGATAATCAGGAAAGGCAAGGTCTCAGAAATCAGCTTAAGCAATAACACAGAATGGAAGTCCTAAAAGAGAAAACTCTGCTCTGATGGACCTTCTTAAGAACATAAGAACATAAGCAGTGCCTCCGCCGGGTCAGACCATAGGTCCATCCTGCCCAGCAGTCCGCTCCCGCGGCGGCCCAAACAGGTCACGACCTGTCTGAATCACCAGAAGGGGCCCCCTTGCCACCTTGGTTTCTCATTGAAGTCCTATCTTCCCATCAAAGTCCTAACCCCCGGTCTTGAACATGCACGACCTGGTTGGCTTTCTATACTTATTACCTGGTTAGCTTTCTATACTTGTGTTACATCCCAGCACCTCTCTCAGTATCCCACGATCCCTTTATCCCTCAGGAATCCATCCAATCCCTGTTTGAATCCCTGTACCTGTACCATACTCTGCCTGATCACTTCCTCCGGTAGCGCATTCCAAGTGTCCATGACCCTTTGGGTGAAGAAAAATTTCCTTGCATTTGTTTTGAACCTATCTCCCTTCAGTTTCTCCGAATGCCCCCTCGTACCTGTTATCCCCCTCAGTCTGAAGAATCTGTCTCTATCCACCCTCTCTATGCCCCTCATGATCTTGAAGGTCTCTATCATATCTCCCCTGAGCCTCCTTTTTTCCAGAGAGAAGAGCCCCAGCCTATCCAACCTCTCGGCGTATGGGCAGTGTTCCAGCCCTCTTACCAGTTTCGTTGCTCTCCTTTGGACTCTCTCAAGTACCGCCATGTCCTTCTTGAGATGCGGCGACCAATACTGAACGCAGTATTCCAGATGCGGACGCATCATCGCTCGATACAATGGCATAATGACTTCCCGTGTCCTGGTTGTTATGCCCCTCTTTATGATGCCCAGCATCCTGTTGGCTTTTTTCGAGGCTGCTGCGCACTGTGCAGATGGCTTCAGTGATGCATCCACCAGCACACCCAAGTCTCTCTCAAGTCTGCTGTCTCCCAACAATGCCCCCCCCCCAATTTGTAGTTGAACAACGGGTTCTTTTTCCCTATATGCATGACCTTGCATTTTTCCACGTTAAAGCGCATTTGCCATTTGTTTGCCCAGTCTTCCAGCTTGTCCAGGTCCCTTTGCAGGTCCTCACACTCCTCCCTGGACCTAACTCTGCCGCACAGTTTGGTATCGTCTGCAAATTTTATAACCTCGCACTTTGCCTCCTTTTCCAGGTCATTGATAAATATGTTGAAGAGTAACGGCCCCAGCACCGATCCCTGTGGCACACCACTCGTGACTCCCCACCAGTCAGAATATGGGCCCTTTACTCCGACCCTCTGCAGTCTACCCGACAACCAGTGCTTGATCCATCTGTGCACATCCTCTCCCACCCCGTGGTTCCACAGCTTCCTAAGCAGCCTTTCATGTGGCACCTTGTCGAAAGCCTTTTGAAAATCGAGGTAAATGATGTCTATGGGTTCCCCATTGTCCACCCGACTGCTTATTCCCTCAAAGAAGTATAGAAGGTTCGTTAGGCACGACCTTCCCTTACAGAATCCGTGCTGGCTTGTTCTCAGTAGGCCATTCCTCTCGATGTGCTCGCAAATGCCGTCTTTGATCATAGCTTCCACCATCTTCCCTATAATTGAAGTCAGGCTCACCGGCCTGTAGTTCCCGGGGTCACCCCTCGATTCCTTCTTGAAGATAGGTGTGACATTCGCCAATTTCCAGTCCTCTGGTACTTCTCCAGTTTTCAAGGATAGGTTGCAAACATGCTGGATTGTGCCCGCTATTTCTTGTCTTAGTTCCTTCAGAACCCTTGGGTGGATCCCGTCCGGGCCCGGTGATTTGCCGCATTTTAACCTGTCTATCTGTTTGAGGACATCCTCCTTACTTACCTCTATGTGCTTCAATTTTTTGGCCTGTTCCCCACTCATGAGCTCCTCTGAGTCCGGTATATTAGATGTGTCTTCGCTCGTGAAAACCGACGAGAAGAACGTGTTCAACCTCTCAGCTACCTCTTTATCCTCCATAATCACTCCCTTCCTATCCCCATCGTCCAACGGCCCCACCTCCTCTCTCGCTGGTCGCTTCCCCTTTACGTAACTGAAGAATGCCTTGAAGTTTTTCGCCTCCCTGGCCAGCCCCTCTTCGTATTCCCCTTTTGCTTTTCTAACCTCCCGGTGGCATTCCTTTTGGCATTTCCTGTGCGCCTGGTGATTTTCCTCCGTTGGGTCCTTTTTCCATCTCCGGAAGGATACTTTTTTGTCATTAATTGCCCTCTTTACTTCAGTTGACATCCAAACCGGGTCCTTTGACCGCTTGTTCTTGCAGCCTTTCCTGAAACTGGGGACGTAGAAACATAGAAAGATGATGGCAGAAAAGGGCTACAGCCCACCAAGTCTGCCCACTCTACTGACCCACCCCCTTACTAGGCCTCTGTAGGGATCCCACATAGATGTCCCATTTATTCTTAAAGTCAAGCACGCTAGTGGCCTTGGTCACCTGCTCCGGAAGCTTGTTCCAGCGACCCACCACTCTTTCCGTGAAAAAGTACTTCCTGGCATCACCCTTAAATTTCCCTCCTCTGAGTTTGAGCGGATGCCCTCTAGTGGCCGAGGGTCCCCTGAGTAGGAAGATGTCATCTTCCACCTCGACACGACCTGTGATGTACTTAAATGTCTCTATCATGTCCCCTCTCTCCCTGCGTTCCTCCAGAGTGTAGAGCTGCAATTTGTTCAGTCTCTCTTCGTACGAGAGACCCTTGAGCCCCGAGATATTTCTAGTGGCCATCCGCTGAACCGACTCGACTCTAAGCACATCTTTGCGGTAATGTGGCCTCCAGACTGCCCACAGTACTCCAGATGAGGTCTCACCATGGTTCTGTACAGTGGCATTACGACCTCAGGTTTCCTGCTGACGAAGCTTCTATTGATACATCCCATCATTTGTCTTGCCTTGGATGATGCTTTTTCTACCTGATTTGCAGCCTTCATGTCTGCACTGATGATCACTCCCAAGTCTCGTTCTATTGTCGTCCTAGCTAATGTTTCTCCATTTAAGGTGTAAGTTTTGCACGGATTCCTGCTACCAAGGTGCATGACCTTACATTTCTTAGCGTTGAAGCCTAACTGCCATGTCGAGGACCACCTCTCCAACGCAAGTAGGTCCTGCGTCATATAATCCTGCACATTACTTTCCCTTACTGTATTACATATTTTGGCGTCATCGGCGAATAATGTTACTTTACCCTGAAGCCCTCGTGTCAAGTCCCTTATGAATATGTTAAAAAGCAGTGGACCCAGGACTGAGCCCTGCGGCACTCCGCTGGTCACTTCCGATGTTTCGGAGAAGGTGCCGTTGACTACCACCCTCTGAAGTCTACCACTCAGCCAATCATTGACACTCAGTGTCTCACCTAACCCCATTGATTTCATCTTGTTTAGAAGCCTACGGTGTGGGACAATGTCAAAAACCTTACTAAAATCCAAGTACACTACGTCCAGAGACTCCCCGGAGTCCAAATTCCTTGTTACCCAATCAAAGAAATCGATGAGATTGGATTGGCATGACCTGCCCCTAGTGAATCCATGTTGATTGGGATCCCTCAGATTCCCCTCCTCCAAGATCATGTCCAGCTTGCGTTTAAGTAGTGTTTCCATGAGTTTACACACTATCGATGTGAGACTTACCGGTCTGTAATTCGCAGCCTCTGTTCTGCTACCCTTTTTGTGCAGAGGAACGACGTTGGCTGTTTTCCAGTCTAGGGGGACTCTCCCCGTACGTAGGGAGAGATTGAAGAGCATGGCTAGTGGTTCCGCCAGGACACCGCACAGCTCTCTGAGCACTCTTGGGTGTAATTTGTCTGGTCCCATGGCTTTGCTCACCTTGAGACTTGCCAGTTCGCTGTAAACGTCAGCTGGTGTGAACTCGAAATTCTGAAATGGGTCTTCCGTGGTTGGGTTTGCTTCCAGCTGAGGTCCGTGTCCAGGTGCCTCACAGGTAAAGACTGAGCAGAAGTATTCATTCAGTAGTTTGGCTTTGTCGGAGTCTGCTTCTACATAATTTCCATCCAGTGTTCTAAGGCGTACTATTCCGCTGGTGTTCTTTTTCCTATCACTAATATATCTGAAGAAGGATTTGTCCCCTTTCTTGATGTTCTTTGCTAGATTTTCTTCCACTCTGAGTTTGGCCTCCCTAACTGCTGTTTTTACCGCTGCAGACTTGATCCTGTATTTAATGTCAGCTTCTCCTTCCCCCGTGCGTTTGTGCTTCCTGCAGGGTGTCCCTGAATAGGGTCCAGGCGCTTCCTACAGTCTCCATCCTAAAGATGTTTCTGAGCTTCTTCCCCACCATTTCCCTCATAGCAACATAGTTCCCTTTCCTGAAGTTGAGCGCAGTTGTTGCGGTCCTCCTTACTATGGGTGTCCCCCTTTCTAATGTGAATCTGATCGCGTTGTGATCACTGTTGCCTAGTGGTCCTCCCACTTCTACCCCTCTTGCAGGCCCCCCTAATCCGTTTAGGATGAGGTCAAGAGTAGCACCCCCTCGCGTCGGTTCCTTGACTAGTTGCTTCATGAAGCAGTCCCTCACAGCCTCTACAAATCTTGTTTCCCTAGTGCAGTTGGAGTGACCCGTACTCCAGTCTATCCCCGGGTAGTTGAAGTCCCCCATCACTGTTACACTTCCAGTCCTGCATTCCTGTCTCAGTTCAGTTTCCAAGTTGTGTCCGACTCCTTCTGGCGTACCAGGTGGGCGATAGTACAGCCCCAGTTTTATGTCTGCACCCTTGTTTCTCGGCAATTTGACCCATAGCGATTCCAGCCCCTCTGCCTTCGTTGCCATATCCATCCCGACCGAGTAGATAGAGTCCTTTATATATAATGCTATGCCTCCCCCCTTCTTGTGGGTCCTGTCCCTCCTGTAGAGCTTGTACCCCGGCAGCGCCACATCCAATTGATTTTCCTCTGTCCACCAGGTTTCTGTAATTCCAATTATATCCAGGTCCTCCCCCTTGGCCACGACTTCTAGTTCACCCATCTTGGCCATGAGGCTTCTTGCATTTGCGTATAAGCACTGCAGGTCCCGTCGTTTTTTCCCCACCTCTGCATTTACCTGGGCCGCCTCTCCTTGAGTTTCGGGCAGTTCTCCCGTTCCCTGTGCTTCTGCTTTGCCCTCAGCCTGTACCCTCGTAACTTTCAGCTTCCCCACATTCCCGCCACCCCACTTCCCCGCTTTTCCTCTGGGTTTTCTAGCCCTACCGGCCCCCTCCTGAGCTATCATCCCTTGAGCATCTGTTCTTATACTAAGTACGCCTACGTAGCGTCTGTTAGGACTTCCCACCGGAAACCTTCAAACTTATTGGGCGTGCTTTGAGTGTGGTTTGGCCAAACATACCTGTACTGACTTTTAATCATTTCCTTCACTTCTCAAAGCTTTGACAAGAAGCCATTTGTTATCTGCTTAGTCTGTAGAGGCTCCTGTTAGCAAATTCTAAAAGGAATTCCCTCTGTAGCTCTATGCTTCAAAGCACTGCTTTTATCTTCCAAACGTCAGGGGTTCAAGTCTTGAGTATGGTTAGCAAAAATGTAATATTCATTTTTCTACCAGAAAACCTTCAAACTGGGCGTTCTTTGGCTATTCCTTTGCTTAAACATATTTGGGTTGAGCTTTAAAATGATCTGCAGCAATTCTCAGATGTCTAAAGCAGCCTGTTCTCTCATCCTAAACCCCCTCCCCCACCCCAACACACACTCCTCAGGCATGAAACCACACCCCCAATTCTAAAGCCAAGCTGAATTTACCAATAGTAATATCTCTAGGATACATCTCAAAACATGTACCTTTCTTCAACACCTATCCAAGCCCTCTGAAGTTTTAGTAAACTCTTATACCTGTTGCCCTGTGCACATATTACATAAAAAGAAATACATTCCTACCACAATGGCTTGTAGTTGAGAGCAAATGAATGTATCTGATGCATAATGTTGACCTCATTGTGAGATCATCAAGATGCACCAAAATTGAACGTGTTTTGGGGTATCCAATCATCATTTGCATTTGACCTTCAGAGGATGGGAGAGGTGCCATTAATTGTTGAGCTACAGCCACTTCCTTTGAGTTAGGGGTTTCTTTCCATGAGAGCTTAGGACAGGGGTAGGGAACTCTGGTCCTCGAGAGCCGTATTCCAGTCGGGTTTTCAGGATTTCCCCAATGAATATGTATTGAAAGCTGTGCATGCAAATAGATCTCATGCATATTCATTGGGGAAATCCTGAAAACACGACTGGAATACGGCTCTCGAAGACCGGAGTTCCCTACTCCTGGCTTAGGATATCCTAGCCATGGCAAGATCAAAATAAATGTGCCTGCAAACTGCACAGTGCTGATGAAAAACAGAAAAGACCACCATGTATACTCCTATGAGAGCTAATAGAAAGTTGTTAGGAAGCTGTTAAAATGAGTGAAGGTGAGTGGGATTTGAACTGGTGAGCTTGAGAAGATGGACAAGGTGCAACAAGGTACCTTAACTTGGTGAGCTACAAATGGCTGCTTTCTGTCAGGAGAGAGGTTTCCTACCATGACAGCTTAGGATGTCCTAGCCATGTGAAGATTAAAATAAGTTTGCCTACAAAGGGAAATGTGCTGATAAAAAAACGGTAAAGTCCACCATCTAGACTCTCTTATGAGAGCTAATCGGAAGCTGTTAGGAAGTTGTTAAAATGAGTGAAGGTGACGGTGGGATTTGAACCAGTGAGCTGGAGTGGATAGAGGAGGTTCATTAACTTGGTGAGCTAGAAATGCTTTATTTGTGATGACTGTGATATCATTCCTAAGCAGATGATACATAGGCAGGTCAGTAAGCTATGATATGACAGGGCAGTGAGATCCACCTGATTAGAAGCTGGTGTAGCTCAATGTGTTAAAATCCTGTGCTGATCTTGCAGAGGTTGTGATTTCAACACCCAGCGCATCTTTTAATTGAGGCATTCTACCTTGCAGGTGCACCTTGATGATCTCACAATGAGGTTAACATTGTACAGCTGCATACCTCCATTTGCAATGAAAGAAAATGCATGTTAAGATCTGTATCTGGTTTTTCTATTTTTAAGCTTTGAGAAATGAAGTAATGTTCTTTCTTTGCTTTCAAGAAAGAGCTGATTGCAGCACTGGTTGGTGAGAAAAAAAAGGGGTTCTTTTTAAGCAGGAAATCCAAAGGTGTGTGTTTCTCATGTGCTGTAATTAGTAAATCATATTGCTGTTTGGGCAGAAAAGTACTATGTTTTGTATGCAATGTTTGTATTGATGTGCCCTATTGATATGGTGGCTTATTAAATCTATAAGGAGGGAAAAAAAAACATTCCTGACCTCTATGTAGAAAATATCATTTCTGAAGCCCATAGAAAGTCGCATTCAGCCCAAGCAGAAACCACACTTAGATCAGCTTTTCATTCGCCTACAATTTTTGCGGTTTAGACGCGCTCTGCTGCCCAACTAGCACCTTCCTTGAGCCTACCCTAACCATGCCCAGGTTATGCCCACGTCTACATACTTAGACGCGACTTTTCTTGAGAACGCCTACAAATATGGAGACGCGTCCGAAAACTCGCGTCTACCTTTTAAGCACGCCTAGCTAGCACTTACCTCCATCTAAGTCCCAATTAACGCTTGTTAAGACCCTTAAATCACTCATTAACCACTTAAATCGGATGTCTAAACAGTGGGCGCCACTTAGGTGCCATTAAGCGCACTTTGCAGAACCAAGTCCTTAGTTCTCTTAAGAGATGTGTCCGGTGTAGATGGGAGTCGGTGTGGGTTGGTGGAAAACACTAAACTAAAACCTGCTAATCCATCTAATATCTACCTGGAACGTATGCAGGCGAGGCTGGACTCATTTAGAGCACTGGTCTTTGACCTGGGGGCCGTCGCGTGAGCGGACTGCTGGGCACAATGGACCACTGGTCTGACCCAGCAGCAACAATTCTTATGTTCTTTTCGTGCCCTAAAGCAATAAAAGTAAAATTTAAGGCAGAAGAAGTTTAAACTATTTAAACAAGCTTTAAGACACCAGATCTCTTAGCAAATTAATATCATTTACCCAGAGAAACTTCTCTAAGTAGAGAAACATCCTAAAATAAAGATATATAATAAAAAGCTCCACAACACCATTTTTGTGTTTTTGTTGCTAATTTCAATTTATTATCAGAGCATTTAAATTTTAAGTCATCTTCTGTTAATATATCCAAAGATGAGTTATCTTTCTCCTTTTCTTCAGTTAAACTTTAATGTTATAGGACACATTAATATAATTATTATGTAGGACTAAATGTACATCTACAGCATATTCTTACAGATTAAGAAGTTCTGTGCTTCTTAAAGCTTACTGATGGTTGTGCTATATTTGATGTTGTGATGTTTGTTGTTCTAGCAACAAACGCAAAGTCTGGAAACCCTGAATCTTGGTCATAACCCCATTGGAAATGAGGGAGTTCGCAACCTGAAAAATGGGCTGATTGGGAACCGTACTGTTCTGCGATTGGGACTGGCTGCTACCAAACTGACTTGTGAAGGTAAGGATTCTGGAGTCTCAGGGCTCCATTCCCTTAAAACTTCAGTTTCTGAATATGATTGTGTCCAGGGTTAAGATTATCTAACATCATTTCAGTCCTCACATAAAAGCAAGTGCAAATATACAAGTGTGAGGTACTTTAATATAACAACAAAGATGATTATATAAACCCAGAGTTGTGCCTGGAAGGCAAGATTACTAGAAAGAAATTGACCTATTTTGGACATGTGATGAAAGTTGATTCACCAGAAAAGAGGTGCTACTCAGAATGGTCAGTGGTAAAAGGAAGCAGGGGAGACCAAAGGCACATTGACTGGATACCATCAAGAATGACTTGGAATTAACAACAAGCAATTAAAAGAAGCCGTGGAAAACAGGGAAGCATGGCGAAGGCTAGCTTACAGAATATCCAAGGGTCGGACACAACTGAATGGATAGTAGTGGTAGTAGTAGTAGTAGTACTTAGGCTAGGAAGGCATATAAGCCAGGCCTCAACAATTTTTTTTTAATTTAGGATTCAGCCCCAAATCTCTAGGCTGAGACTTTACCTCCCAACCTTTGGTTGTCTCCTCCATAAACTTTCACAGCTTCTGAAAGGCCTGCTTTATCAAGGCTATTTTGTCTAAGGTCAAGAAAAACTTAATAAATCTGGCTTTAATGCAAGCCACTGGCAGAAATGTACAGTCTGCAGGCTCACATCTCACCCCATTTTTCTCTTTCGCACCTTACCCTGTCACCTAGTTGTTTCTCTCTCCTTCATCCTGTTGTTACTTAGGGGCAGATTCTCAAAACTAAAATCTGCCTTTAACACTAAACTGGTTCCAGCCGGTTTAACGTGCACGTATTTTAGTAGCGGATTATCAAAACGGCTTCTGTTACATCCCTTCCAGATTCCATACACTAGGTGTTCAATCTCTTCCCGCATTCCTAGAGTTGTAGAAATCCAGACACTTTTCTGAGCATGTGCTCCTACCTTAGAGAGTGAGTTAGAGCCCCATACAGTTCAATCCCAAAGCCAAGCAACCATACTGGAACCAATCCAAGACAAATACTCCTCAAAACGCAATTGTTTGTCCTGTTTGAGAATTAACTGTGAACTTAAATTTTAATGATTTGTATGATGATAAAGGATTAACTGTGAACTTAAATTTTGATGATTTGTCTCTCTTCTGTACTGTTTTTAGGTATTATGTATGTAGATATACTGTAAACACCTAGGAACTAGACGGTATAGAAATTTCTGTTAAGAGCAGCTCTGCAAAATATAAAAACAAGTAACAAACAGGCAAAATGCAATACAGAAAAGACATTGAGGAAACATGTAGAACTAACCTGCTGTGTGCAACGAGCACCCAAATGAGACATCCTTCAATTAAGCATACATAAGTGGAAAACTCCCCACAGGATCCGTCAACTGGCTGGAAAGTCTTCAAGCCTTCAAGGAGAATAACTGAGGCAGAAAGAAGCAGGCTATTCCAAACAACTGCACATACACAGAGGGCAGCTCATATGGAATCCTACAGGGACTAACAGAAAGAAGATTACACGAGGCAACAAAAAATATTTTTACGAATCATCTGACAACACAGCACATTTTTCTAAATCAGTTTTTCATGCTGATTTCAGATCAGTTATTAATTTTTTTTCAGTCACGTAAACTTTTAAAGTTATAACTAATGTTAGTTTATGGCGTTTTAGCATATAGGGTTTTAAGAATTGCAGCACCAACTTAAAAGAAATGTATCTTCGGTCCAAAGTCAAATAAGCACACAGCATAACAGAATTATACTGGACTGTGTCACTTAGCAACCAATATTTCTTCAAAAATGCTTAGAGTATGATTTCTTTTTGTGAGTTGTGTCTGGATTGTCACGGCACAACATCCAGCAGTAGTCAGCCATCATACTCTCATTCCAGAAACCTTGGTAGCAACACTCCATTAACTGAATGTCCTGGTGAAAACGTTCTCCTTGCTCATCATTCACCATACCACGATTTTCCGGAAAAAAAAGGTCAAGATGTAAGTTCAAAAAGTGTATTTTTAATGACATGCGACAACCAAGTTTCTGATATGAGTCAAGGAGATTCTGAACTCCTTCCTTGTATGAAGGAGACTTATGGTTGCCCAGAAAGTTTTCCACTAACCACTTGAATGCCTCTGAATGCCTCCCAAGCTTCAAGCTCAGCTGCTGAGAGTGATTGCTTAAAATCTACATAACGGACTTGGTCTGTGGGCCTATAAATATCCCTTCCTTCAGTTTTGCATTGCTGTTTTTTGGAAATTACTTAACAAGATATTGAAAACCTGGCAAGTTTGCTTTACCCATGGCCTTTACCAGGTTCTTCATCAACACCAGCTTGATGTGAAAAGGTGGAAGAAATATTTTATGAGGATCCACCAATGGCATAAATTTTATACTTATAGGTACTGTATCCCTCAGCTGCCAGACACGCTTGACATAATGTTCAGCTGTAGATCTCCTATCCCACAAGCACAGGAAACAGCAGTATTTAGTGAATCCTCCTTGCATTCCCATTAGCATGCCAATGATCTTCAGATCACCACAGATGTTTCACTGGTGTGTTTTATAACTGATTGCTTCTAGTAAATTCTTCATATTCTCGTAGGACTCCTTTAGATGAACAGAATGGGCATTTGGTATACTTGGTTAGGAATTTCCATTGTGCAGTAACACTGCCTTCAAGCTTCTCTGTGAAGAATCAATGAAGAGACGCCATTCATCTGGACAAAGCACTTGTGACAAACTGTTGAAGAGCCCATTGATGTCATGACAAAAGCACAATGAACCATTTTCAGTGAAGAATATTGTTAAATTATGATTCCTTTTTTTGTAATGAGTTATATTAGCATCTTTTGCAAACAAGTGCTTTTGCTTAAGCCTTGAAGCAAGAAGTTCTGCTTTTTCTTTTATAAGATTTAGATCATGAATAAGATCATTGAGGACAGCTTGTGTAAAGATCTCTGGTTCTAAATATTCATCATTCACATAATCAGAATCCATACTCTAGATCAGTGTTCTTCAACCTTTTTACACCCGTGGACCGGCAGAAAAAAAAGAATTATTTTGTGGACCGGCAAACTACTAGGACTAAAATTTAAAAACCCCATTTCCGCCCCATCTCCGTGAGCTCAGTCCCCACAAATCATCTGATCCCAGTCACACAAGCCTCAGTTATGATTTTATATTGAATGTATTTTATTAAAGTATAAAAAGAAACAATATTCTGTACAATTGTCATTTTATAAATACAAATAATTCAGAGCAAAGATCAACAAAACCCCTGTCTCCCCTCCCCTTCACATATATCCCCTCTACTATCAAGAAAACTGAACAAGCCAAATTATTACAGAATGCTACACAGAAATATCATGCTAACAGAATACTGCAGTCATACATGACAGGAATAGTTTTAGGGGAGTTCAACTAGGGCAACTGCCCCCTGGTCAGAGAGCACCCTAAGCCAGCTGGAAGCTAAAGAAGCACTGCCTGGGTTTTGCAGTCCCCAGTTATGTCTAACACCAGCTCTAGCAGGATATATATTTCAAATCTGATATATTCTAATCACAAAATAGAAATAAAATTATTTTTTTCTACCTTTTGTCGTCTCTGGTTTCTACTTTCAATCTTCTTTTCACTCTCTTCCTTCCAGCGCCTGCCCTCTCTGTCTCTTCAATCCAGCATCTGCCCCTTCCATCCACTGTCTGTCCTCTCCCCCTTCCATATGGTATCTGTCTTCTTTCTATGCCCCTCTCCCCTTTCCATCCAGCTTGTACCACCTATCTCCTTTTTACATGATTCATTCCAGCTTCACTGGTCTCTTCATTTTTATCTCTTCTACACCAGATCTATCATCGTTGTCCCTCTCTGCTTATTTTTCTGCTGACCCCTTCCTATCATCAATCTCTCTACTTTCTCATGCCTGTGTCTCCCCTTCCCCTCCTCTAATCTCTCTGCAGCTGTTTCCTTCCTTTTTTCATTCTCCCTTCCCTCCTCCTCCTGTCCAGCAGTAACTCTCTTCCCTTCCTCCCCTCCCAGCAGCATCTCTCCTTCTCCCTCTCCAGTAGCAGCTGTCCCTTTCTTTTCCCTTGCCCTCAAGCTTCACTCCAGGTCCAGTAGCAGCTGTCCCTTTTTTTCCTTTGCCCAGCAACTTCCCAGACTCCTTCCCTCCTCCCCTCCCAGCAGCATCTCTCCTTCTTCCTCTCCAGTAGCAGCTATCCTTTTTTTCCCCTTAACCAGCAGCTTCCCAGACTCCTTTCCCTCCCCCCTCCCAGCAGCATCTCTCCTTCTCCCTCTCCAGGTCCAGTAGCAGCTGTCCCATTTTCCCCCTTACCCAGCAGCTTCCCAGACTCCTTTCCCTCCTCCCTCTCAGCAGCATCTATCCTTCTCCCTCTCCAGGTCCAGTAGCAGCTGTCCCTTTTTCCCCCTTACCCAGCAGCTTCCCAGACTCCTTCCCTCTTCCCCTCCCAGCAGCATCTCTCCTTCTTCCTCTCCAGTAGCAGCTATCCCTTTTTCCCCCTTAACCAGCAGCTTCTCAGACTCCTTTCCCTCCCCCCTCCCAGCAGCATCTCTCCTTCTCCCTCTCCAGATCCAGTAGCAGCTGTCCCTTTTTCCCCCTTACCCAGCAGCTTCCCAGACTCCTTTCCCTCCCCCCTCTCAGCAGCATCTCTCCTCCCTCTCCAGGTCCAGTAGCAGCTGTCCCTTTTTCCCCCTTACCCAGCAGCTTCCCAGACTCCTTTCCCTCCTCCCCTCCCAGCAGCATCTCTCCTTCTCCCTCTCCAGTAGCAGCTGTCCCTTTTTTCCCTTGCCCAGCCGCTTCCCAGACTCCTTTCCCTCCTCCCCTCCCAGCAGCATCTCTCCGTCTCCCTCTCCAGGTCCAGTAGCAGCTGTCCCTTTTTCCCCCTTACCCAGCAGCTTCCCAGACTCCTTTCCCTCCCCCTCCCAGCAGCATCTCTCCTTCTCCCTATCCATGTCCAGTAGCAGGTGTCCCTTTTTCCCCTTGCCCAGCAGCTTCACAGACTCCTTTCCCTCCTCCACTCCCAGCAGCATCTCTCCTTCTCCCTATCCAGGTCCAGTAGCAGCTGTCCCTTTTTCCCCTTGCTCAGCAGCTTCCCAGACTCCTTTCCCTCCCCCTTCCCAGCAGCATCTCTCCTTCTCCCTATCCAGGTCCAGTAGCAGCTGTCCCTTTTTTTTCACCATGCCCAGCAGCTTCCCAGACTCCTTTCCCTCCTCCCCTCCCAGCAGCATCTCTCCTTCTCCCTCTCCAGTAGCAGCTGTCCCTTTTTTCCCTTGCCCAGCCGCTTCCCAGACTCCTTTCCCTCCTCCCCTCCCAGCAGCATCTCTCCTTCTCCCTATCCAGGTCCAGTAGCAGCTGTCCCTTTTTCCCCTTGCTCAGCAGCTTCCCAGACTCCTTTTCCTCCCCCCTCCCAGCAGCATCTCTCCTTCTCCCTATCCAGTAGCAGCTGTTCCTTTTTTTTTTTTTTTTTTCACCATGCCTAGCAGCTTTCTCCCCTCCCAGCAACTCTCCTTACTTGCCAGCGCTGCGATTTAGTAAGGCAGCCTCGGGTCCTTTGTTGGGTCGCACCGCCTCTGAGGAAAGCGGAAGTTGCATCATCAGAGACGGCCCGACTCAGCAAAAGCTCCAAGGCTTCCTTCTTCAATCGCTGCATTTGTAAGGAGAGCCGCTGGGAGGGGAGAAAGCACAGTGTGAGGCTCCCTATTATCTCTCTGGCCCTGCGCGAAGGACAGCTCCTCGATCTTGCCGGTCCTGTGCGGACCGGCAGGAAATTGAATAAGTTGATCTCGCCGGTCCTGCGCAGACCGGCTGGAATTTTCTGTTGCACAGAGACACTGAGTATAATGAACTCATCTGATTAAAATCCACTGAAAAGACAGTTATTTCTTTAGGTCAGTAAGGCCATTGTAACGGATAGAATTAATTGGAGTAGGAAGCAGGTAACTTACAGCATTGGCCTGTAAATTCATATTCTGTTTTCAGGAAGGTAAATACTTGGTTAATTATCAACC
Source organism: Geotrypetes seraphini (assembly GCF_902459505.1). Classification (NCBI taxonomy): domain Eukaryota; kingdom Metazoa; phylum Chordata; class Amphibia; order Gymnophiona; family Dermophiidae; genus Geotrypetes; species Geotrypetes seraphini. The sequence continues at coordinate 36,189,903 of NC_047091.1, read as the reverse complement.
CAAGAACATGGCATGCTGAAAGACTAGCATCTGCAATACATTAAAGTAGTAAATCTCTAGTACAGGTTAAGATTTAAGCCCACACTATAAATCTAATATAATAAAATGGTAGGACGCGCATGCGCACTAAAAAAATCGTGTTCCCTGAGCTGTCCCGTTTTTTTTAGTGCGCATGCGCGGGTTGCACGTCACCAGCCAATCGCCTCCACAGGCCGGACCGCAGCCAGACGGACCGCGGGAAGGGAAAGGGGGAGGGGAGGAGGGCTTCGAGGGAGCCGGCTGTCGGAGGAGGGCAGACGCGGGCCCAGGAGCAAGTCCAGCTGTACAATCCTGTCCCTTAAGCTGCGGCGGCGGCTTTGAAAACGGCTCCCTTAGTTCTTTGTTCGATTTTTTTTTAAAGTTTAACGCTGCCGCCGTGGCTCCTCTCATGATCCCGGCCTGTGTCAGAGAAGGCTTCCGACGCAGGCGGGATCGTGAGAGGAGCCGCGTCGGCATCTTTAAACTTTTAAAAAAAAAAAATCCAGCAAATAACTGCACCACAGATCATTACTAACTTCCCCCTCTTTTACTAACGCATAGCGTGGGTTTTAGCGCCAGCAGCAGCAGTTACCACCACTGCCAGCACTAAAACCCACACTACGCATTAATAAAATAGGGGGTTTGTTTTTAAATCTATATTCAATAAAAATATCATTCCAGGTTCATGGAGGTCATGTGCTTATGGCCTCTGCTGGAAGAGAAGCCAACAGTAGCTACAACAGAAACCTAGGCTATGGAGTCAGTACGCCAAACCTTTGACTCTTGACTCCAATTACTCTACTTTTCTACTCTGTGATTCTGACTTACTGATATTAGGCTTTAAATTTTTTGTTCTGAATCTAAAGGACTGGTAAATAACTAAGGGAGCCGTTTTATCTGCATGCTGCTACGAAGGAACAGGTGAAGGGGAGGGAAATGCTGATGCTGATGCACAGGGAGCAGGCAGGCATGGCAGGCAAACAGGGGGAGAGGGAAAGGGGCTGCTTTGGGGGTAGGGGTGTGTTGGGGGCACACAGCAATCATGGGCAGGGGATCACAGAGCAGGCAGGCATGGCTCAACAAGGGGAGAGGGAAAGGGGGCTGCTTTGAGGTGAGGGGTTTGCTGGGCCAGCAGCAATCATAGGGGGGAAACAGAATGGGGCCACGGAGCAGGCAGCTAGGGAGGGACAGAAGAGCCTGCCCTCAACACCGAGGTCCCAAAAGCGGCAACAGAGCGAACTGCCATATCCAGAGAGGACCAAGTAGCCACTCTCCAAAGTTCACCTGGATGAATTGCATGAGACTCCACCCACAACACAGCAAGACTTCTAGTCAAGTGAGCCTTAAGAGAAACTAGTGAATCCATTGAGCAATTGAGTACTTGGATGCCAGCTGACCATGGCGAGGTGCAACAGTCAGGACAAAGAGGTGATTAGACAGCTGGAATTCATTAGTCCTCTCCAAATAGTGGAGCAAAACTCTCCTGACATCCAACTTGCGCAAGATCTGATCCTTTTGCTCCAATCCTGTGGAATAAATGCAGGCAAATGAACCTACTGGTTGACATGGAAACCACCTTCAATGGAAAGGAAGGTACAGTACAGAGAACAACTCCCGCATCTTTAATAATCAGAAAGAGTTCCCTGCAGGAAAGAGCCAGAAGTTCCAAATATGCCGTGCCAAGACAATAGCAACTAGAAAGACAGTCTTGATTGTCAGATCCAAAAAAGTAGCATCCTTCAGTGGCTTGAATGGGACTTCCCCAAGGCTCTAAAGAATGATGTTAAGATTCCATGAAGGGAAAGGAGTATGCAGGGAAGGCCACAAACAAGGTTCCCCTCTCATAAATCTGGTCACATCTGAATGAGCAATAAGCAAACTAGAGCCTCTGTGTGCTCTGGTGCATGAAAGGCTTGCAACCTGAACTTTAAGGGAGGCTACTGTTATACCCTTCTCTATGCCTGCTAGAAGAAAAGGCAGGACCACTGATATGGGAGCCCTCTCAGGCTCTGCCTGGTCCTTAGCACACCACTTATGGAAAGCCTTCCAGGCTTTGCCATAAGAAACCATAGTAGAGGGTTTCTGTGACCGCAAAAGCATTGAGAGGACTAAATCTGAAGAACTGCTCTTCAGCAAAGCTGAGCGCTCAGGAGTCATGCCAGAAGACCAAAGTGCTGTTGATTCTCCATGGGCACTGGACCCTGATGGAGAAGGTTGCTGGGGAGAGGGAGGTTCAGCTTCCTGTCCCACTGAAGACTGACAAGATTTGCAAACACAAACGATGAGGCCAGTCCAGAGCAACTAGATTCACAAAGCTTGGATGCATTGCTATCCAGCGGATGACCTGACCAACCAGAGGCCACTGAGGTGACACAAAGGAGTTCGTGAGGTGGCCAGGGTTGAATGAAGGCATCCAGCCCTAAGTTTCCATGCTCTGTTCGATGACTGAAGAAGCATCTGACCCTCAAGTTCTCTACTAACACCATCAAGTCCATCTGGGGCTGACCGCAGCACTGCTTTCTGTGAGAAGGACTATTCTCCCAAGTCCAGGAATTTTTGACTGAGAAAATCCATTGACTCCCCCCCCACGAGCACTGCTGAGAGAGACAGAAAACCGCCCAGCGAAAGAGCATGTGAGCCTCCTGGCCCAAGGGAGCTCTTCTCATGCCCCCTTGACGAATTATATACGTCACTACCATGGCGTTGTCTGAGAACACTCGCACCGCTGTTCCTTCGAGTAACGCCAACTGAATTACCTGAAGCTCCAAACGATTGATCGGCCAACACCACTAACGAGGAGTTCACTGCCCCTAAATGGAGCAGCCCCCATAGTAATCACCCCAATAACAGGCTGGGATCCATTATAAGTGTTAACCACTCTAAGATTCAAAGAAACTTTCCATTGAGGAGAGCCCCTCCCTGAAGTCACCAGCCAGACTTCTGCACGCTGGTGCCATCCAGGGGAGCGGCATCTGAAAGGAATGATGTTGTGGGGACCATTGAAAGAGGAAGGACTACTGTAGAGCGCACATGTGCACACTGGCCCAGGAGCACAGCCTCCAAGGAGGCTGTCATGTACCCATCACCTGCAGATAATGCCAGGGTTTGGGAGCTGGAAGGTTCAGGAAATCTCTGATCTGCCGTTAAAGTTTCGGACTGCTTGGCTTGGGAAGAGATGCAAGGCCCTGCCAGATGTCAAAGAGAAGGCCGAGATACTACAAGGTCTGAGACTGCATCATCTGGCTCTATTTGAAGTTGGCAATCCAACCCCAGCTCTGTAGCAGAGAGACCACCGGCTCCACTGTAAGGGCGAATTCATGTCGAGACGGAATCCAGATCAACCAGTCATCAAAAAAGGATGGACCTGGACACCCTTCCTGTTGATAAAAACCACTACAGGAACCATCACCTTGGTGAAAGTGTGGGGAGCTATCTTGAGCCCAAAGGGAAAAGCCACAGACTGGAAATGCTGTTGCAGAACATAGAAACACAGAAATCTGTGTTGCTCCGGTGATATTAGAATACTAGTCTTTAAGCCCGTTACATTAACGGTTGCTAGAATATATGTCTGTCTGTCTTCCTTTCTTTCTGTCTCCCTCCCTCCCGCTGTCTGTCTTTCTTTCTGTCTGTCTCTCTCCCTGCTCCCTATGCAGCAGCAGCATTTCTTCCCCCGCCCCCACTTCCCTGTGCAGCAGCCACAGCAGCATTCCCTCCCCCATTTCCCTGTGCAGTAGCAGCATTTCCCTCTCCCCCACTTCTCTGCGCAGCAGCTGCAGCAGCATTCCCTCCCCTTCCATTTTCCTGTGCAGCAGCATTTCCCTCCCCTCACCCCACTTCCCTGTGCAGCAGCAACAGCATTTTCCTCCCCCCCCCACTTCCCTGTGCAGCAGCCACAGCAGCATTCCCTTCCCCTCCATTCCCCTGTGCAACAGCATTTCCCTCCCCCCACCCCACTTACCTGTGCAGCAACAGCAGCAGTATTTCCCTCTCCCTCCACTTCTCTGTGCAGCAGCAGCAGTGGTATTTCCCTTCCCCTCCATGTCCCTGTGCAGCAGTAGCAGCATTTCCCCCTACCCCCCCCCCTCTTTCCCTTCCCGCGGTCTGGCCTGCTCCCTTAGTCGATTGCCGCCCCCCTTCCCTTCCTGTGGTCTAGCCTGCAGGATTAGTTTGAGCCTCGATGCGGCGGCTTCTCTCATGATCGCCACCTGTGTCGGAAGCCTTCTCCAAAGCAGGTACAGCGGTTTTTTAACTTAAAAATAAACTTCGGTCGGTAGGGCCATATTTACTGGATAGAGGATTGCACGAGGTAGAGAGAAGGGAGGCCACAGCTAAGCGTGCATGCACACTCCTGCCAGCCAGGGACCTACGGATCATGCAGGTAGGAGTGTGAATGCGCGCTTAGCGTTTTATTATAGTAGATGGAGGAAAGCCTCCGTGTGATCCAAGGATGCTAGAACTCCCCAGAAGAGACAGCAGCAATGACTGTGCGCATGGTTTCCATTCATAAATAAGGAATCTGCAGGAAGCAAGTGATCCAAAACAGACCTCCAGTCCTCTGAGTTATACTTTGGCATGATAGAAACATAGAACCATGATGGCAGATAAAGGCCAAATAGTCAATCCAGTCTGCCTGTCCACAGTAAGCATTCTCTCTCTAAGAGATGCCATGTGCTTATCCCATGCTTTCTTGAATTCAGACACATTCTCTGTCTCCACCATCTCTTCCAGGAGACTGTTCCATGCATCTATCACCCTTTCTGTAAAAATTATTTCTTTAGATAACTCCTAACTTCATCCTATGCCCTCTCATTCCAGAGCTTCATTTCAAATGAAAGAGACTCGACTCATGCGCAATTACATCACATAGGTATTTAAACATCTCTATCATATCTCCCCTCTCCCGCCTTGTTTCCAAAGTATACATATTGAGATCTTTAAGTCTGTCCTCATAAGCCGAAGCGCCATTTCTGTTTTGAGATTCAGCATCGACATGCTCTCCCCAGCGTTTTTCCTGTTACCATCCAGTACCTGCTCCTGAAGAAAAGGACTTTATACTCCGAAACGGAGCTCTGTAGAGCATTTAATACTGCACGCATGATGAGCATCTTATTGTTCAACTATACTCACATCCACTGAGATGTTTTGTAATCTTTGAAGTAATTTTTTTGAAGTTTTTTGTTAAGTTTTCACTCAGTGCAGTGGCTGTTAGGGGAGCCTATACAGGGAGTTATTCTCCCTTGATGTGAACCGCCTAGAAGTCATCTGACTATGGCGATATAGAAGAATAAAGTTATTATTACTGAACTTTGAATCGCATTACTTGACATTATGCATTATTGCACTTTGGGAGTGTGTTGTGGAATATTATAAAAATTCAATTTATTATAAACTAGTCTTTAAGCCCGTTACATTAACAGGTGCTAGAATAGATGTGTGTCTGTCTTTCTTTCTTTCTTTCTCTCTCTCTCTCTCCTTGGCCACTTTCTGTCTGTCTGTCTTTCTTTCTGTCTCTCTTTCTCCTTGGCCACTGTATGTCTTAATTTCTTTCTTTCTTTCTGTCTCTCTCTCTCTTTCCTAGGCTGTCCACCACCACACCTTGCCTGCTCCCCCTGTCCAGCAGTAGCCCTTCTCCCATCCTTTTACCTCCCCGTGTCCAGCAGCACCCCTTCCCTGCACCCCCTGTCCACCAACACCCCTTCTCCCTTCGTTTTACCTCTCCCCTGTCCAGCAGCACCCCTTTACTGCTCCCCCTGTCCAGCAGCAGCCCTTCTCCCTTCGTTTTACCCCCCCTACCAGCAGCACCCCTTACCTGATCCCCCCGTCCAGTAGTACCTCTTCTCCTTTCCCTGCTCCCCCTGTCCAGCATCCACTAGCCTGGGCAACCTCGTGGTTTTTGCTAGGCCGGCCCACCTCGCATTATCGAAGTGGGACGGCCTAGCAAATGCCCCGCAGCTGCTGCATTTGCTGGTCCGGGAGTGAGAAGAGGTGACCCGTCAGCGGCAGCACAGGAGTCAAACCGCCACCACCGCTCAAATCGCACGTGCCGCAAGCTGCCCCACGCACCACAAGTTGCCTAACGTGCCTCAAATCAAATTCGGCACAGAGGCACACATCATGGCGGCAGGGATCACAGCCTCCTAAGTGCACATGTGTGCTTAGGGTTTTATTATAGAGGATTATTTTTGGACACATATTGTTTGGGCACCTTACACTTGTGCACATAGGTCCGAGGATATTTCACGCTGCTGGGTGACCACAGCTCAGAACTCCTATTACAGGTTTTCCTGATTTGAGAGTGGTGAATACTGAGGACCTTACACATTTGTATATAAATTTATTGTTTTTGTGCTTTGAATTTTGAATTGCAGCCTCCCCAGTGGCAATATATTTTGCAGAAAGTATTTTTCTATTTGTTATGATCCCTGCTCAACAACCTTTGGAAAATCATCCCATGGTCCAGGAAGCCAAAACGCTCTCAATGACACCATCCACATAGCCATGCATTCATCTCCAGGATGCATACTTCTCTGACCGGGATCTTACCCTCAATAGGGAGGATGGACGAGAAAATCACCTTGCACACCTGTTTCAGCTTCTCTCCTAAAGCTACAAAGTTATTTTTGATACGTTCGCAGGAGTACCTGGCAACATCATTAGTGCCAACATAGATGAGCAGCATCGGATATTGGTTCATCAGGGTTGATGAGTCTTGGCAATTTCTCCATATCATCTTGGAATTTGGCACCAAGCAGACAGCATACCTCCGGGACATCATGTCTGGTCTACAGATAGACGCTTCGGTACCCCTGAGAAGGGAATCGCAAATCACCATTATCTTAAGCCTCATAGTGGTCATGGATCCAGCAATGTTTGTGATTTCAAGCTTTGGTCCTTCCTTTCCCTGGGATGCTGTCATCTCTACTTCCAAGGCAGCATACCGGTTCTTCAGTTCAAGGGTTGGTGGAGTCACAGTACCAATCTTGCAGGGTTCCATAATCAAGTTTCAAGTTTCAAGTTTCAAGTTTAATATTTATTTGTTTAATCGCCTTTTCAATATTCAAGGCGATTTACATGTTAATAAAATTACACAATAAAATAGTTAAAAAACTGACAAGACTAGACAATAACTATACGAACTGGGAACAAAAGGAAGGACGGGAAAGAAGTTACAATGTAATTAAGCAAGGAGGGGAACCAATTAAGGAAAACACGAAAGGATGGGATAGAAATAGTTGAATATATGAAGACAAGAGAAATAGAAGTAAATGAAATTGAAAAATGTTAAAAAGAAAACTGTAAATCAGAAGACAAATGCGTCGTTAAATAAAAAAGTTTTCAGTTTAATCTGAGTCCATCCTTTTCTTCCCTCTACTGGAAATCTCTGACACCTCATGAACTATTTCATCGATGTACTTCTCATTCTCATGGATAGTTCTCAGTTCATTTACTTCCTTGCACATGGACCAACTCCCTCTGCCTGGGTAACATTTTCTGTTTGCAGAAGTACTTACACCCGGAAGAAAAAAAAAGAGCAGAAAAATCCTATCAAAGGGAATTAACCTCAAGGGTCTCCTGTGGAGTCTGAGCTCAGAGTTCAGTCTCAAACTAAAACGCTGAAACCAGTCAGAGTTCTCTCCTCAAGGAGCGCTTTACAGTTAGGGTGAGAGGATTCACACCCCCATGAAGTATAACATGCTTGACCTGACTTAATAGTTTCCAGGCCTCTCTCCCACTTACCACTCCCCAAAGTCTCAAAAAAGTCCTAAACAGATCCAAAGAATCCTTTTTGTCAATAACTCTCTCCTTAAGTAAACATATGCAAATTATATATGTAGTTCACAGGTTACTGTGAAAACTGTCTTTAATGCTGAGCCTCTACAACCTCTCTTTTAGAACCAGCATTCCTCAAGGGTCACTTGTGCATTCTGATCTTTAAGAAAGTCCTCAGTATAAAGAGAATCTGACAAAGCCTGATTTGTGTTCAGGAACAGGTTCTAGTGCTCAGATGTCCAACAGACGCTACAAAGTAGCACGGACCCTTTACTCATAGTAACATAGTAACATAGTAGATGACGGCAGATAAAGACCCGAATGGTCCATCCAGTCTGCCCAACCTGATTCAATTTAAATTTTTTAATTTTAGCTATTTCTGGGCAAGAATCCAAAGCTTTACCCTGTACTGTGCTTGGGTTCCAACTGCCGAAATCTCTGTTAAGACTTACTCCAGCCCATCTACACCCTCCCAGCCATTGAAGCCCTCCCCAGCCCATCCTCCACCAAACGGCCATATACAGACACAAACCGTGCAAGTCTGCCCAGTACTGGCCTTAGTTCAATATTTAATCTTATTTTCTGATTCTAGACCCTTTGTGTTCATTCCACGCTTCTTTGAACTCAGTCACAGTTTTACTCTCCACCACCTCTCTCGGGAGCGCATTCCAAGCATCCACCACCCTCTCCGTAAAGTAGAATTTCCTAACATTGCTCTTGAATCTACCACCCCTCAACCTCAAATTATGTCCTCTGGTTTTACCATTTTCCTTTCTCTGAAAAAGATTTTGTTCTACGTTAATACCCTTCAAGTATTTGAACATCTGAATCATATCTCCCCTGTCTCTCCTTTCCTCTAGGGTATACATATTCAGGGCTTCCAGTCTCTCCTCATACATCTTCTGGCGCAAGCCTCCTATCATTTTCGTCACCCTCCTCTGGACCGCCTCAAGTTTTCTTACGTCCTTCGCCAGATACGGTCTCCAAAATTGAACACAATACTCCAAGTGGGGCCTTACCAATGACCTGTACAGGGGCATCAACACCTTCTTCCTTCTACTGACTACACCTCTCTTTATACAGCCCAGCATCCTTCTGGCAGCAGCCACTGTCTTGTCACACTGTTTTTTCACCTTTAGATCTTCGGACACTATCACCCCAAGGTCCCTCTCCCTGTCCGTGCATATCAGCTTCTCTCCTCCCAGCATATACGGTTCCTTCCTATTATTAATCCCCAAATGCATTACTCTGCATTTCTTTGCATTGAATTTTAGTTGCCAGGCATTAGACCATTCCTCTAACTTTTGCAGATCCTTTTTCATCTTTTCCACTCCCTCTTCGGTGTCTACTCTGTTACAAATCTTGGTATCATCTGCAAAAAGGCACACTTTTTCTTCTATCCCTTCAGCAATGCCACTCACAAACATTGAACAGGATTGGCCCCAGCACTGATCCCTGAGGGACTCCACTACTCACCTTTCCTTCCTTCGAGCGACTTCCATTAACCACCACCCTCTGACTTCTGTCCGACAGCCAGTTTCTGACCCAGTTCACCACTTTGGGTCCTAACTTCAGCCCTTCAAGTTTGTTCAACAGCCTCCTATGAGGAACTGTATCAATGGCTTTGCTGAAATCCAAGTAAATTACATCTAGCATATGTCCTCGATCCAGCTCTCTGGTCACCCAATCAAAAAATTCAATCAGGTTCGTTTGGCACGATTTACCTTTTGTAAAGCCATGTTGCCTCAGATCCTGTAACCCATTAGATTCAAGGAAGTACACTATCCTTTCTTTCAGCAAAACTTCCATTATTTTTCCAACAACTGAAGTGAGGCTCACCGGCCTGTAGTTTCCTGCTTCGTCGCTGTGACCACTTTTATGAATAGGGACCACATTCGCTCTCCTCCAATCCCCAGGAATCACTCCCGTCTCCAGAGATTTGTTGAACAAGTCTTTAATAGGACTCGCCAGAACCTCTCTGAGCTCCCTTAGTATCCTGGGATGGATCCCGTCTGGTCCCATCGCTTTGTCCACCTTCAGTTTTTCAAGTTGCTCATAAACACCCTCCTCCGTGAACGGCGCAGAATCTACTCCATTTTCTCGTGTAACTTTGCTAGACAATCTCGGTCCTTCTCCAGGATTTTCTTCTATGAACACAGAACAGAAGTATTTGTTTAGCACATTCGCTTTCTCCTCATCACTTTCCACATATTGGATCCCAGCATCTTTTAGCCTAGCAATTCCATTTTTCATCTTCCTCCTTTCACTAATATATCTGAAAAAATTTTTATCTCCCTTTTTTACATTTTTAGCCATTTGTTCTTCCGCCTTTGCTTTCGTCAGACGTATCTCTCTCTTGGCTTCTTTCAGTTTCACACTGTAGTCCTTTCTGCTCTCCTCTTCTTGTTTTTTTTTATATTTCACGAACGCCAACTCTTTCGCCTTTATTTTCTCAGCCACTAGGTTTGAGAACCATATCGGCTTCCTTTTTCTCTTGTTTTTATTGATTTTCTTCACATAAAGGTCCATAGCCATTTTTATCGCTCCTTTCAGCTTAGACCACTGTCTTTCCACTTCTCTTATGTCCTCCCATCCTAACAGCTCTTTCTTTAGGTACTCTCCCATAGCATTAAAGTTCGTACGTTTGAAATCTAGGACTTTAAGTATCGTGCGACCGCTCTCCAATTTAGCCGTGATATCAAACCAAACCGTTTGATGATCGCTACTTCCCAGGTGAGCACCCACTCGAACATTAGAGATACTCTCTCCATTTGTGAGGACCAGATTCAATATCGCTTTTTCCCTTGTGGGTTCCATCACCATTTGTTTGAGCAGAGCCTCTTGAAAGGCATCCACAATCTCCCTATTTCTTTCCGATTCTGCAGACGGAACATTCCAGTCTGCATCCGGCAGGTTGAAATCTCCCAACAGCAGAACCTCCTCTTTCCTTCCAAACTTTTGGATATCCACAATCAGATCCTTATCAATTTGCTGCGATTGAGTAGGAGGTCTGTAGACTACACCCACATAGATAGAAGTTCCATCTTCTCTTTTCAGAGCAATCCATATCGCTTCTTCCTCTCCCCAGGTCCCTTGCATTTCGGTCGCTTGGATATTGATCTTTACATAGAGAGCTACTCCTCCACCTTTTTGACCATCTCTGTCCTTCCTAAAAAGATTATATCCCGGTATGTTTGCATCCCATCCATGTGATTCACTGAACCATGTCTCTGTGATAGCGACAATATCTAGATCTGCCTCTAACATCAGGGCTTGCAGATCATGAACTTTGTTGCTTAGACTGCGAGCATTTGTGGTCATCGCTTTCCAGCTATTTTTCAGCGATAATCTCCTTTTTCGTATGGATTTTTGTTTCGTTTCACTTTCCGTTGCAATACTAAGAAATGAGTTGCTGATATTGCTTATGTTGCAGTCTTTACTACTATCACATCTTTTCTTTTGCCAGGCGTGGTCTCTATTATTGTCCTTCATACATACACCACCCCCACCTTCTAGTTTAAATGCCTAGAAAAATATTGTCTAAATTTCTCTGCAAGGTTTCTTTTTCCTGGTGTAGTAATATGTAGCCCATCAGTGCAATATAGCTTCTTGTCCTTCCATGTATTTCCCCATCCTCCTATGTACCTGAAGCCTTCTTGATGACACCAGACTTTGAGCCATCTATTAAAGTCCTCTGTGTTTTTCACTCTTTGCTCCCCCTCTCCATATGCAGGCAGTATTTCAGAAAAAGCTAAAGTGTTTACAAAACATTTCACGCCCTCACCAAGCTCCCGAAAAGCTTTCTGTGCTGCAAGTGTGGAGATTTTGGCCAGGTCATTTGCTCCCAGATGGATGACAACATCGGTGTTAAAATCCTTAGTTTCTTCCTTAATTATAGTCTGTATTTGCCTGGAACTCCTGGTAGCTGAGGATCCTGGAAGACATTTCATTATTTTGGTCTCCTCGCCTTGTGTTCCAAGATTAATGCCTCTGATGATGGAATCCCCCAACAGTAATAGTTTTCTGTTTTTGGCCTTTTTATTTGTGCTTAGGGTGTGCTTGCTCTCTTGAGTTACCTTCATTGGTTCCAGTCCCACCGCCCTTCTGTTTTCTTGAGTATCGCAGTTCACTAGTGGAGCGAAGGAATTCTATAGAGGTAATATTTGTGAAGGTAGATGTTTCTGTGTTACATGTTGCAGTCTTCCTGAGCCTACTGTGACCCATTTATTCCTGGGCTGTTTTATTCTTTGAGGTAGAGGTGGTAAGTTGGTATGATTTTGTGGAGTGATGAAAGCTGCTTTAATTGTATTCAATTCCTGTTTAAGTTTGCAGAGCTCCTCCTTAATACTAGCCAGTTGAAGACAGATGGAGCAAGCCTTAAGCCTCCAAATAGTATGTCTTGGAATTAAAGCGCCACAGTGATTGCATAGAATAAAGGTCATCTTGATTGATTGTGAAGTGACTTGATTTGAGTAGTCCTGATTATTTGAGTCTCTATATTTGGTGGGACTATAAGTCTTACCCTTATTTCTATGAAGAGGAAGAGGAAATAAGATTTAACAGAGGAAAGAGAAGGGTTTATTTTTTTGTGCTTTTTTGTTTTTTTAAGTAAACAGGGAGAAGAGAAATTAAGCAGTTATAATGCTGAAAACCAGTGAAAAGAGCAGAATATGAAATGTTGAGCAACTTATCTTGTTGAAGTTCACAGGACAGCCTGTTCACAGCAATGTCTCAAAGATAATGCAATTAACCTTAGAAGTAAAACAGAGCCCCTCCCTTCTCCACCTAATCAGACACAATGGCTAAAAACTAGTGTCAGAAATATAGGCTCTATACCACCTAAAACACAATACTGGTCAACCTGCCAAGGAGTGCAGAAACAAGCCGGAGGCAGGCAAAAGAAATTAATCTTGTACCCCTTCCGAATGCTGTCCAGCACCCATTTATTCAAGAACAGGCACATCCACTCCTAATATAACTGAGCAAGTTGGCCCTCTGGAGTGAAGTTTAAGAGCATTGACTTCCCGGGATCCAGATGTCTGAGGACAGCTGGAATGGAAGAGTTGTCATGGAGACCATATCCAGGGCCGGATTGAAGGATAGGCCCAGTAGGCACATACATAGTAGAGGTCTGCATGGGAACGGGGATTGCGGGAATCCCGCAGGTCCCGCAGGAATCCCCCCTAACCCACGGGACTCCCACGGGGATGGAAGGCTTTGGAAGCAGGGTTCGTCCATATAATATAATAGACACGTCAGCCTTAGTAAAAGAGGGGGTTTATAAGTTAATTACCTGAACAGAAAACAAAAAAAAGGGTTCCATCAAAGAGATTCCACAAGGAAAACAGAAGCACAAACACAAAAGAAACTGTAGAATTGATCCTGTTAGAAATAATTGCTGCTTTTTATGGGGACGGGCGGGGATGGAGGTAATTCCTTGCAGGGATGGTGGGGACAGAGAGGATCCTGATGGGGATGGGTGGGGATGGAGAGGATGCTGGCGGGGACGAGCGGAGATGGGTCAGATTTCTGTCCACGCGCAACTCTCTAGTACATAGAGCCTGAAATGGTCAGGGGGGCCGCTGAAGGAGGGCAAACAGACCACTCAACAGTTTTATTTTGTTTTTTCCAAATGGGGCCCCCAGCATTGATTGGCAATGCGGGCCCCCCCATCAACGGAAAGTAAGATCAGCAATGCAGCAATGGCGTTGTTTGCTGATCTTACTTTCCGTTGATGGGGGAAGGGGGTTGGCCCGCGTTGCCAATCTTACCCACCACGTGAAACTGAAACTATCTAAACAGATGACGTAACATTACTCCATAGGTGGCTTGGGCTGACGAGTATGGTGGAAGAAACCAATCATAAAGGGTCCTAGCTGCAAGGCCTGACTTAAGAAATGGGTAGGGCCGGCGTTAGGGGGAGCAAAGGGAAGCAGCTGCCCCGGGCCCCAAGGCTTCAAGGGGCCCCGTTGCCTTCTGTTTTGGGCCGCAGTCGTCATCTGCTTTCTCCCTGCTTCCCCAACGTGGCAGGCCCAGAAGCCTTCCCCCCGATGTCAATTCTGGCATTAGAGAGGAAGTTCCGGACCAGCCAGGCAGCGATTGGCTGGCCCAGAACTTCCTCTCTGACATCTGAAGGAGAGAGAAAGAAAGAAAGAAAGGGGGCAGGGAGAGAGAAAGAAAGAGGGGCAAGGAGAGAGAAAGAAAGACAGAAAGAAAGAAAGGGGGCAGGGAGAGAAAGACAGTAAGAAAGGGGGCAGGGAGAAAGAAAGAAAGACTGTAAGAAAAAGAGGGGGCAAGGAGAGAGGAATAAAGACTGAAAGAAAGAAAGAGAGGGGTCAAGGAGAGAAAGAAAGACAGAAAGAAAGGGGGCAGGGAGAGAGAAAGACAGTAAGAAAGGGGGCAGGGAGAGAGAAAGAAAGACTGAAAGAAAGAAAGGGAGCAGGGAAAGAGAAAGAAAGAGGGATCAGGGAGAGAAAGAAAGAGAGGGGGCAGGGAGAGTGAAAGAAAGAAAGAAAGAAAGAGGGGGCATGGAGAGAGGAAGAAAAGTTGGACTCATGGAGGGACAGAGAGAGATGTTGGTTGGGGAAGGGAATGTGGTCTGGAGGAGAGGAAGCATTGAAAGGCAGAAAGAAAGAAATGTTGCATACAGTCAGAAAGAATTCCAACCAGAAACTAATTAAATCACCAGGCAACAAAGGTAGGAAAAATGATTTTATTTTCAATTTAGTGATCAAAATGTGTCAGTTTTGAGAATTTATATCTGCTGTTTATATTTTGCACTATATTTGTCTACTGAGGTGTCATTGCATATTTTAATCATCTGCCTTGACCTCTTTGAAAAATAAAACAAATATAAATTATAACATTTTCTCTACATACAGTGTGCTTTGTGCTTGTTTTTTTTATTTTGTGGTTACCTTTATGAATTAATAAGATTATATTGTGTGTACATGAAAAATGAATGGAAGAAACTGGGGGTGAGGTCAGGGGTGGAGTTTGGGCTGGGGTACTCGGTTGGTATTTGTTAGACTTAGGGGTACTTGGCTTGAAGAAGTTGAGAAACACTGGTCTAGGTGACTATAGAGTTCACTCAATAAGGGCCCCTTTTACAACTGGTTGCCGTACATGAAGAAGGACACGGTACTACTCGAAAGGGTCCAGAGAACGACTAAAATGGTTAGGGGGCTGGAGGAGTTGCCGTACAGTGAGAGATTGAAGAAACTTCTCCCTTGAAAAGAGGAGACTGAGAGGGGACTTGATCGAAACATTCAAAATACTGAAGGGAATAGACTTAGTAGATAAAAACAGACTGTTCACCCTCCCCAAGGTAGGGAGAACGAGAGGGCACTCTCTAAAGTTGAAAGGGGATAGATTCTGTATAAACATAAGGAAATTCTTCTTCACCTAGAAAGTGGTAGAAAACTGGAACGCTCTTCCGGAGTCTGTTATAGGGGAAAACACTATCCAGGGTTTCAAGACAAAGTTGGACAAGTTCCTGCTAAACTGGAATGTACGCAGGTGAAGCTGGACTCATTTAGAGCACTGGTGTTTGACCTGAGAGCCGCCGCGTGAGCGGACTGCTGGTCAGGATGGACCACTAGTCTGACCCAGTATTGGCAATTCTTATGTTCTTAAGAAAATCCCGAGATGTCAGGGAGTGATTTCAAGGTACTATGGCATCCTTATGTGTGGGATTTGTCCTGACTTTAGCACGCATATTGCATCTGCTTTATAAAAGCAGCATCTGGTTCTCTATGCCTTTATAAAAATAACCTACCAAAGGAAAAAACGAGATCAAGATGGCATCGGGAGCGGATGCCTGAACGAGCAGTGCTGCTCATCTCACCTGGAGCCGCATTGTGAGTCTCTTTCCCGGCAGCGATATGGGGAAGAGAAAGGGAGTTCCCCGCTTTGCCCCTCCAGCGGCAGAGTCCCCTCAACGACTGGTCCAGGTGACGCTTACGAGCGTCTTTGCTCGTTCGGGTGAAGTGACCCAAACTACTTTGGGGGAGAACCCAGAATCTTCGGGGGACCTCAGTGCAGTGAGCCACCGGGCTTCGCTAAGCCCTGAGCAGAGGCTGGTTCCTCCCCAACCCAGAAGTACTCCAGTGCAGGGAATGTCTGGAGTCTGGCAGCCCCGAGAGGGAGAGCTCGACCCCAGCACAGGAGGGACATCCCTACTGAATCCTTTGGAAGAGGGTGTTGATAGGAATCATCAGAAGTCTCCCTGCATTATAGAGGTGAGAGGTGCTTCGGGAGGGAACGTTATCAGCTTTAGAAAGATGAAGAAACCAGAGAAAATAGATATGGAGGCTGTAGCAGGCCATATCAGTCATGGATTCCAACCTTAAATTGAGTTTATCTATTATTAAAACAGACTATGGAACTGTCTTTTCCAAGGTGGAACAACAGGGGGTCCTTCTAACTAATTTGAGTGAAAAGTTGGAGGAACAAGAAAATAGCTTGAATGAAGTAAAGAAGGTACAAATGGAATTGGTCAAAGAGAGATCTTATGTTTCCCATAAGACGGAGAATTTTGAAAATCAACTGAGGAAAAATAATTTAAGATTTTTGAATTTTCCAAAGTGTCCTATTATATCACCAGTTGAGATGGCTAGGAAATATTTCCGTGAAACTTTGGCCATTCCATCAGAAAATTTGTTAGAGCTTATTATTTGAATATAAACACGCCACAAGGGTAATCCACTCCTACAGAAACTCCAATAGATAAAGTAATGGACATGAATTTGTCTTCATTTTTGGAAAACTCCCTTGAGGTTGTCACCCATAGAACTACCATGCTGTTAACTCTAGCCTTGGAGAGTGATAGGGAATTTATTCTTCGCTTGTATTTTCATCATATAAATGATAAGTTTTTAGGCTCTAATATTCGAGTTTTTCCAGACTTGGCTCAGAAAACCCAGAGACGTGCTCGGGGGGCTACATTTCTTGTTAAATTCCCTGCAAAGTGTTATGTATCTTATCAAGATAAGAATTTTCTATTCTTTGAGCCTAAACAACTTTTAGAATTTATTGGATCAAAAGAAAGACTGGTAACCATGTCTAGTGATGTATGACCTACCATCTGGCTGTAGTTTGGGAATCTAATGCTGTGACCATAAGTTAATTTTTGTTATTTCTGATTGGAAGTTTATTTCTTTTCTTGATCTTTATTTTTGTGGACTAAATAAGAGATAGTTAATGTTTCCTCTATATGTTATATTGAATATAATTTCTGGATCTACAGCAGCTTGCAAAAGCAATGTTTGTATTTAAAATTGAAAATCTTATAAATAAATTAAAAAAAAAAAACTACCAAAAGCTCCTGTACAAAATTCCAACTGCTTTGAGGGAGATGTAACTGAATTTCCTTTCAAGGAGAGGACAGATGTTGGCAATACTTGAGTGTGGGCCTCTACTGGAAGTTCCATAACAGGTATGGGTAAGAAGATGCTGGCCACAGAACTGGGATATAAGATTTTGGACCCCAGGAAAGGGGAAGGAAGGAAGATATAAGGAATAGGAAGTAAAATGCTAGACCCCCAACAAGGGTGCATTAGGAGGAGGAAAAGCGCTGGCCACAGAACCAGGAAAAGGAATCTAGCACCCCCCCAAAAAAAAAATAAAAACAACTTATACACAAGTCATTACATTTTCTCAGTACTTAACAGTGAAAATTAGGGATGTGATAAATTTTATATGTGAAATTGACCTATATCTATGGTATTTTAAATCTGATTTATAAAGGCAATATAGCGCCTACATGCCTTTATAAAATAGGTTCTTAGAACCAATGCTAATTTGATACTTTTTCAGAGCAAGTGTATAACTATACCCTTGGAAATTCCTACATAGAAAATTAGGTATACTCTTATGCTTCTCTGTCTGTTTTACATGCTTTCATAATATGTAGATGTATTCACTATTTGGGTCAGTATTCAAAAGGATTTATGCATACTAGTGGCTAGTAAATATAGAAATGCTGTAGTTAGCGACTCGTGCTTGAGTCCTAGCAACTTGATGAATTGCTAGCAACTTGATGAATTGCAGATCAAAAAGAAATCAGTTTTGTGCTAGTCCAGAAAGGTCCTCCAATGTCATCCCCATGGTTGTTTTCAACACGTCCAGCCAGGTTGCCCTCTTTGCCTGGTTCCTTCAGGCTTCCCATACATGATGTCCTCCTCCAGATAGTTCTGGCTGAAAACTGTTCTAACTGACCTGGCACTATCCGTATAGCACAAAGCAGAGCTATCTTCTAGAGGAAGATTAAGGGAGGGAAATACGTACTGTCCATACAGTGGTGAAAAGGAGTCCTAAAATAAAATACTGCTGAATATGTGAATTTTTTTAATGCCACAGCCACTGTTAATTAAGCTGACTGCTTCAGTTGAATATTGACCCATATGATTTCTGTTTATCAACCATTACATGCAAATACACTGGGAAATTTTTATAAACATAAAGCACTGTTCCTAGGATAAGCAGCATAAAATCTGTTTTACCTCTTGCTAGGTACCTGTGACCTGGGTTGGCCACTGTTGGAAATAGATACTGGGCTTGATGTACCTTTGGTCTGTCCCAGTATGGCAATTCTTATGTTCTTATGTAAGGCAAATTACATTCATATGCAGGTTCCTTTATTAAAATCACCTCCAAAGTAGAGAGCTGCATGGGAATGGGGACGACGGGGATCCCGCGAGTTCCCCCTTCGGGTCACGGAGGGCGCCCCGTAGAGTCACGGGGATCCCTTGGGTTGCTCCCTAGGGTCGCGGAGATCCCATGGGATCGCCCCTCATGCTCTTGGGGATCCCGCGGGGTTCAATCCGCGAGGCTCAACTGATTTTCCTACCTGCCCTGCTGCGAGGCTCATCTTCCATTTCCTGCCTGCCCTGCTGCAGCACACATAGCCAATCAGAAGTCTTCCCCGATGTCAGCGCTGACGTCGGAGAGAGGGCTTAAGCAAAGCCCTCCCTTCCTCCGACGTCAGCGCTGACATCGGGAAGACTTCCAGTCGGCTGTGTGTGGCAGGGCAGGTAGGGAAAAGGCAGTGGCATACCAAAGGGGCCCCGGGTGCAGCCATGGGGGAGGAGTGTGCACAGCCGGTCAGGTCCTCTTACCTTTTTGGCGCTTCCCCTGACCGACCGACAACAGGCCCGGCCAACAACCCTCCCTGCCCTGTAGCCGCAAATTTAAATTACCTTCTTACAGCAGCTTCAATACTCCAGCTGCTGTCGGTTGAGTGGGGAAGCGCCACAAAGTTAAGGGGCAGGGAGGGAGAAAGGGAGGAAAGGTGGAGTGGAGAAGAAAAGACGCTTAAGGGAAATGGGTAAAACTGAGGAGGGAGAAGGACGCTGAAAGAACTGGGGAAGACAAAGGGGTGGAGAAGGACGCTGAAAGCACATGTGGAAGACAAAGGAGTGGAGAAGGATGCTGAAAGCACATGGGGAAGACAAAGGGGTGGAGAAGGACGCTGAAAGGACATGGGGAAGACGGGGAGAGAAGGACGCTGAAAGGACATGGGGAAGACAGGGGGGGGAGAAGGATGCTGAAAGCACATGGGGAAGACAAAGGGGTGGAGAAGGACGCTGAAAGGACATGGGGAAGACAGAGGGGGGGAGAAGGATGCTGAAAGGACATGGGGAAGACAGGAGGGGGGAAAAGGACGCTGAAAGCACATGGGGAAGACAGGGGGGATAAGGATGCTGAAAACACATGGGGAAGACAAAGGAGTGGAGAAGGACGCTGAAAGCACATGGGGAAGACAAAGGGGTGGAGAAGGACGCTGAAAGGACATGGGAAGACGGAGAGAGAAGGACGCGGGGAAGACAGGGGGGAGAAGGACGCTGAAAGGATGTGGAGAAGACAGAGGGGGGAGAAGGACGCTGAGAGGACAGGGGAAGACAGAAGGGGGAGAAGGACACCGAAAGCACATGTGGAAGACAGAGGGGGAAGAAGGATGCTGACAGGACATGGGGAAGATGGTGGGTAGAAGGACGCTGAAAGGAAATGGGGAAGAGAGAGTGGAGAGAAGACGCTGGCAGGGAAGAAGACAGAGATGCCAGGCTATGGGGGGAGCGGAGGGAAGAAGATGGGTGCCAGACCAATTTGGAAGGGGGGAGAAAGGGAGAGGCACAGTAACAGAGCAAATGGAAGACGCAGAGAGAAGAGAGACAGTGGATGGAAGGAATTGAATGAGAACATGAGGAAAGCAGAAACCAGGCAACAAAGGTAGGAAAAAAATTATTTTTTTTTTTTTTGCTTCAGGATATAAAATAGTATATTAGTTGTGTTGATAAAAATTTATAAACATTAGAGGCTCTGGTATAAACCTGTTTACAAAGTATGTATTCTTCCCAATTAATATTTCCAAATTAATAAAGTCTTTTTGCTTATTTTTAAATGGGTTTCTACCAGAGCCTTTAATTCAGTAGCATAATTAACTGAAATAACTATTTCTGAAGTTTATAGGGACCGGCGGGGACGGAGGGGATTCCTCGTGGGGACGGGTGGGAGTCCTCACGGGGACGGGTGGGATTTCTGTCCCTGCGCATCTCTCTACTCCACAGTGAAAGCACATGGATACTTTTGCTTTGAAAATTAATACAAAGTCCACAGGTAAGCAATACGTTTCTCAATTTGTTCCAGTGTGGACAGTCTTAAAATTGTTCCTAGAAGTTACTTGCCTGGTACTATTGCCCCTTGTTTCCAATTACAGTAAAGCCTTAGTTTACGAGCATAATTTGTTCCAAAAACATACTTATAATCCAAAACACTCATATATTAAAGCAAATTTCCCCATAAGAAATCATGGAAACTCAGACGATTTGTTCCACAACTCAAAAATTTTAATACAAAATACTATACGTACTTGTATTGCAAGACCTCGCTTATTTAGAACAGTCACTACTCTCCTGCAGCGTCAAAGAGAAGAACCATCAGCTCAGTTGTGATTATATGCAGGGCCCCTAGGCACCCAAGTACACTGGGCCCCCCTGGCCCTGCCCATGCCCCGCCCCCATTTATCTTTTTTCTTATTTACTTCTTTATTTCCACTTGTATTTCTTTTTTTTAAAAAATTCAAAACAAAGATTAGCATACCAGTGCACAGTTTTTCTTCTATGCAACCCCCAAACATCTCTGAACAAATTCCCCTTCCTTCCCTTCTCACCTACTTACCCAGAGTTTTAACTCTGAACCTTTTCCATGCATATATAAAAGTATTCAAATATTTATAAAGCAGTAATGCTATCTGAAATATAAGTCTATATTAATAACCAAGTTTACAACGCCTCTCAACTGCCTCACTCTACATCAACCAACTGTAACCCATATGTTCAAAGAAGCATCGGATGAACACAGAGGATCTAGAATCAGAAAATAATATTAAATATTGAACCTAGGCCAGTACTGGGCAGACTTGCACGGTCTGTATATAGCCGTTTGGGGGAGGATGGGCTGGAGAGGGCTTCAGTGGCTGGGAGGGTGTAGATGGGCTGGAATAGGTTTTGACAGAGATTTCGGCAGTTGGAACCCAAGCACAGTACTGGGATAGAGCTTTGGATTCTTGCCCAGTAATTGCTAAGAAGAAAAAATTTAAATTGAATCAGGTTGGATGGACCATTCGGGTCTTTATATGCTGTCATCTACTATGTTATTATGTATAAACAACCAAATCTGTAACTCCTCTAGTACGTTCCACTCCATGTATGTTAACTTGCAACGAAACAACAAGTCAAGCAGTCCACCAAAGAATCCAGCATGAAACAAAAGAAGATTGGCAGAAAAATAAGGAGATTCAAATCAGGTTAATTCAAGGTGCTCCCAAGAACCATGCCTGATGCATTTCGCCAAGCAAGGCTAGTCAACACTAACAAAAAAAAACATGTCTTTCATACAAACTAAACTATATCTGAAAAGTTCCCCTCGACCCTGAAGAAAAACATTGTTTAAAACATGCATGTCGGAAGAGGTGGCATTGATGAACATTTGAGAGCTAACCTCGAAGCTAAGAAGCTAAGTAATAAGATTAAATTAGAAGAAAAAGACATTAAGTAAGGAAATGAAGGAAACTAAAATGAAATACAATGAAGAAATAGTTATGGAATTATGAAATTAAGAATAAATATGAAACTAAATGAATTTTAGAGTTTTGAGTAAATATACAATAAAGTGGACTGATGAAGACAAGAGATTGTTGGGCATTATTCATGGTCCAGTTGATATCCGAAGGTCCATACAAATAAAAAAATAAATAAATTATATATATATATATATATATATATATACATATATCTGGACACATGCCCACCAAAAATCATGAGAACGGCCCCCCCCATTTTAAAGCAAAAATGATGACATGGATTAATTACCTACTATCCAAAGGTAACTTCCCGTCGGAACAGGGTCAAATAATGATCACCCCAATTTTAAAAAATGAGAAAGAACCACCAAATTCCCCATCTAATTATAGGCCGATCGCCAGCATCCCCCTATTTACCAAAATAGCGGAAGGGTTGGTAAAAGCGGAACTTTCCGCATACCTTGAAAAATTCAACATTCTAAGTGACAACCAATCAGGATTTCGTGCGGACCACAGCACTGAAACCATCATAGCCTCCCTTCTCGACCACCTCCTCACACTCTTCAGTCAGGGCTCAAGTGCCCTGATCATACAACTCGACCTGAGCAGTGCTTTTGACCTGGTCGACCACACCATTCTCCTGGAATGCCTAGCACACATAGGCATCTCAGACCAGGTCCTCAATTGGTTTCAGGGGTTCCTACAAAATAGATCATACAAGGTACTCAAGAATAACTCTTTCTCATACTGCTGGGACAACACCTGCGGGGTCCCACAGGGCTCCCCCCTATCCCCCATCCTATTCAACATATACCTAGCCTCACTAGGTAAACTCTTACACAACCTAAATCTCAAATTCTTCATTTATGCAGACGATATCACAATAACCATCCCATTAACCTACTTTTCACAAGAACTACTCGACCACATCTCAAACACTCTCAACCAGATAGAACTCTGGATGCTTTCATTCAGACTGAAATTAAACCCAGACAAAACAAAATTTTTCCTAGCCTCCCCCAAAGATAAAATTAAGGAAACCACAATTCAACTAAAAGGAAAGACCTTCCCCCTTGATCCGACCATAAAAATTCTGGGAGTCACGCTGGACAAAAACTTATCTCTAGATAACCATACCGACCTCATAATTAGGAAAAGCTTCTCGGTACTTTGGAAACTTCGCACCATAAAAAAACACTTCTATGACAATGCATTCCGCCTACTTGTACAATCCTCCATCCTCAGCATCCTCGACTACTGCAATATCATCTACCTTAACGCCACTAAGAAAACTACCAGGAGACTAAAAATAGTCCAAAATACCGCGGTGCGCCTCATCTTTGGCCTAAAGAAATGGGAACATGTCACCCCTTTCTATCACCAACTACATTGGCTACCATTTGAATCTAGAATTCTTTTTAAATTTGCATGCTTCTGCTACAAATCGGTTAACGGCTCCTCCCCAAGTTACATAAACACACACTTTAACCTTTACTGCAGCAACAGGACATCACGGAGAACTCAATTGTTCGCCTTCCCTTCGCCTAAACACTGTCCTCTCAAAAGATGCCTTGATAGAACTTTTGCCTTCCAAGCAGCCAAGTCGAACCCATGGCTAGCACAGATGATACTCGAGGCCCCCACTTACCTATCATTCAGAAAACTACTAAAAACGTACCTTTTCAGCAAACACGACCCTTAATAATCCATTCACCTCACATGACACTTACCCCACCCCTGCCCCCTTCCTCCTTCACCAGTCCCTCCCTCCCCCATTCTCTACCTCCCCTACCTAGCTCGATCAAACCTGCAATTTCTGTAATATTGTTGTAAACCTGCCCTCTTTGCAGACAGTTAAGAATCGCTGTAATTTCACGGCTGACTGCGGCAAATCACTGTAATTTATCGTAATTCAGCCTGCAATTTGCTGTTAAAAATACTTCTAATTATGCTGTAAATCTGCTTCTAATTTTGTAAACCTTCTTCTAATTTTGTTGTAAATCTGCTATTCAATGCAGATCATTTGCTAATTGATGTAAACCGCCTAGAACTCACTGGGTATGGCGGTATATAAGAATAAAGAATAATAATAATAATAATAATAATATTATGAAGTATATGTTAGTATTAGACCAATAATCTCTTTACAGTGTATATGGGGCCGCAATATATAAACAGGCACCATATAGCTTTACAGTATTAGAGATTTAAAAAGAGTACAGAGAATAGTTAGTGATTTAGAGAGAAGTGAATAAAAACTACACTAACAATTGGTTAAGATTTATCAAGTTTCATACAAACAGAACACAGAATACAGTACACCTTCGCCTAGTATGGAATATGTAATCACAAACTAACCTCTCCCCCTTTTACAAAACTGTAGTATGGTTTTTAGCCACGGCCAGAGCTAAAAAATGCTCTACAGTTTTGTAAAAGGGGGGATAAAATAGAAATACATAGACAAAGATTAAATAAAACCACCAAGAAGCTGAACTCTGCATACAACGCAACACCACAGAAACAGCGATGCATGTCCCCTAAAGCATAAAAATAAATAAATATAATTTTTTTCTACCTTTGACTTCTCTGGTTTCTGTTCTCCTCATCTTCTTATCACTCTCTTCCTTTCATCTTCTGTCCTTCTGTGCCTCTTCCAGAAATTGACTGCCCCTCCCTTCCATCTCTTCCCCCCCCCCATTTGTGTGGCATCCATCATCTTCTCTTCCCTCCTCCAATGGTCTGGCATCTCTCTCCTCTCCTTCCCTCTCCCACACCCCCATGGTCGGGCATTTCACTCTCTCCTCTCCCTTCCTCCCACTTCAATCAGCAACTACCCCCTTTCTCGCCCTCCAACCCAATTCCATCCAGGATCATCTCTTCTTCCCCTCCCCCCATTTGTGTGGCATCCATCATCTTCTCTTCTCTCCTCCAATGGTCTGGCATCTTTCTCCCCTCCTTCAATCTCCCACACCCCCATGGTCGGGCATTTCACTCTCTCCTCTCCCTTCCTCCCACTTCCATCAGCAACTGCTCTCTTTCTCGCCCTCCAACCCAATTCCAAATCCATCCAGGATCCTTCTACCTTATGTCTCTCTCCCCTTTCCTTGCACCCCAATTCCATCAGCATCTGCCACCTTTCTTTCCCTTCAACCCAATTCCATCCAGTATCCTTCCTCTTATATCTCTCCCCTTCCTCTGCACACCAATTCCATTAGCCCCTTTCTCTCCTTCCACCACCCTTCCATACCACCCTGCCCCCTTTCTCTTCCTCCACCACCCTTCCATACCATCCTTCTCACAGCCCTTCCATACCACCCTGCCCCCTTTGTCTCCCTCCACCACCCTTCCATGCTCCTTTCTCTCTCCCCCTCCAAACATTGCAGCTGATGGCTCTGCCCACTGATGGCAACTGGTTACCCCCCATGGCAACACCCCTCCACCGCAGCAACGGCAACGTGCCCCCCCGCAGCAATGGCAACGGGTCCCCCCCCCCGCAGCAACGGCAACAGGCCCCCCCTCCCCGCAGCAACAGCAACACAGCCGAATCTGTTACAGGAAAGTCCCGCTATGACTGATTCTGCTGGTCCATCCCCCTCCAACATCACTTTTTCCAGAGCAAGTAAGTGACGTTGGAGGGGGATGGACCAGCAGAAGCAGTCATCGCGGGATCTTCCAGTAACAGATCTGGCCATGTTGCTGTTGCTGAGGGCGGGGGCGGTCCGTTGCCATTGCTGCAGGGGGTCTTGTTGCCATTGCTGCGGTGGGGGGGGCCCGTTGCCGTTGCCATTTAAAAAAATAGCAAGGTTAGTCATCCTCCTTCAGCGGGCCCCCCTCACAGTTTCGGGCCCTAGGCAAGTGCGTACCGGGCCTATTGATTAATCCGGCCCTGATGATATGATGCGTGCATACTGTATGCACTCATATTGCAAGACGTTGCTTGTTTAGAACAGTCACTAATCACTACACTCTTGCAGTGTCAGAGAGAAAAGAACCATTGGCTCAGTTGTGATGTGTGTATACTGTATGTCACAGGTGTCAAAGTCGGTCCTCAAGGGCTACAATCCAATTGGATTTTCAGGATTTCCCCAATGAATATGCATGAGATCTATTAGCATACAATGAAAGCAGTGCATGCAAATAGATCTCATTCATATTCTTTGGAGAAATTCTGAAAATCCAACTGGATTGCTGCCCTCGAGGAGGACATTGCTTGTATATCAAGTTAAAATTTAATCAAATGTTTTGCTTGTCTTGCAAAACACTTGCAAACCAAGTTACTTGCAAACCAAGGTTTTACTGTACTTTTGATTTGTAAAATCATGCATTTAGTCCCTTTGTTACCTGGACAGATTTTCTGTTGTTCTCAATATCGAATCTCTTTTGTATTGTAATTTATAGATTTTGCTTCCCTGATGAACTGATCTGTAAAAACAACCCACTTTTAGCATCTCCCCTCTGCAGGTGCTGTGGCTGTTGCTGAGTTCATCGCTGAGTCTCCACGACTGCTCCGATTAGACCTCCGAGAAAATGAGATCAAGACAGGTGGACTGATGGCCCTTTCGTTGGCTTTAAAAGTGAACCACTCACTACTTCGCCTTGATCTAGACAGGGAGCCCAAAAAGGAAGCGGTAAGTGGAATGCTTTTTTTAAAAAAAAAACTTGTAAGAGCCCTATCTTCTGCTGATGCCTTTGTATGAACCACTGGGAAATTATGTTTCACTCCAGAAGACTTGAATATGAATGTCCTTTGGGTTTCTGCCAGTTACTTGTGACCTGGATTGGCCACTGTGGAAACAGGACCATTGACACAGTTGGTACATCTTCCAATAAAATTACAATTGCTTCATTACGATCCAATGTCAATTTGCATACTCCAGCAATCTATTGGTTTTAAATCACATGGTTTCTCTAGCTACAATAATGATTCAGTTATCACATGCTACCGAATCATAAGACATCCCTATGCCATACTGGTAAACAGCTAATTTGTGCCTCCCCAAGCAGTTGTTGAAGGAACAGTACAAATCTGTTAGTTCCTATGTCAATGTGACCCCTTAGCTTATGACCCCTAGCTAAAATTTGACTGTCATGTTTGGTATATCACACATACTTTCCAGACATTAAACCAAAATATTTTCTCTCTGTTCAGTGGTAAAAGAAAAATATGTACTCTGCGTGCTGTCTATTCTATGCTGTGTCACAAATCTCAAGCATTTCTATCATTGAGCTACATATTTTTATATATACTGTGACGGGGCCAAGGGTAAGCCTAGCGTTGGCAACCTGGCTCCCCCCTCCCCCCCAGGTGCAAGAATAGTGCTCTTTGGAGGATCACTCTGGAGTTAGCACAGAGGAAAAAAAACTCTTCGCCGATAATTTACAGTTCCAAGTTTTATTATCCAGTTCACCTTGCACTGGTTCTAATACAGCCACACTGGCTGATGATGCTTGGAAGGAAATGTATCACAAACAAAGTTCTCTTTTACAGCAACTGCTTGCATCAATCAGGAAAGAAAAAAAAACAAAACAAAAACATTTCCCTTTCTCACAGTTTTGCTGCCACAGTGTGCGCAGTTCTGGGCAGCATTCTAGTTTCAAGAACTTATATACAAGAGCCCCTGAGGACCAGCCGGCCCTGGACTTTCATCTCTACTCCTTTTAGGCTTGGCACACTGCTGTGCTTAGCCCACTATTTTTCAGGAAGTTCTCCCCACCTGACTACCTGAATTATAAATACCCACTGTCCCTTCTTATTTCTGGGCGGTGGGCTGGAACCATCCATCCTTGTTATAATGATCTAAGATTCATAGTAACATAGTAGATGACGGCAGATAAAGACTCGAATGGTCCATCCAGTCTGCCCAATCTGATTCAATTTAAATTTTTTTCTTCTTAACTATTTCTGGGCAAGAATCCAAAGCTCTACCCGGTACTGTGCTTGGGTTCCAACTGCCGAAATCTCCATCAAAACCTACTCCAGCCCCCGTCAAAACCTACTCCAGCCCATCTACACCCTCCCAGCCATTGAAGCCCTCTCCAGCCCATCCTCCCCCAAATGGCCATATACAGACACAGACCGTGCAAGTCTGCCCAGTACTGGCCTTAGTTCAATATTTAATATTATTTTCTGATTCTAGATCCTCTGTGTTCATCCGATGCTTCTTTGAACTCAGGCACCGTTTTCCTCTCCACCACCTCTCTCAGGAGCGCATTCCAGGCATCCACCACCCTCTCCATAAAGTAGAATTTCCTAACATTGCTCTTGAATCTACCACCCCTCAACCTCATATTATGTCCTCTGGTTTTACCATTTTCCTTTCTCTAGAAAATATTTTGTTCTACGTTAATACCCTTCAAGTATTTGAACGTCTGAATCATATCTCCCCTGTCCCTCCTTTCCTCTAGGGTATACATGATACAATTATCAAAGACTGCCTTCCCCCAGGTTTCAAGATTCTATCCCTTGCCAGAACCTGGGGAAGGGGAGGAGGATTAGCAATAATATTTAGAGACCACCTAAATTGCACTTTACTGAGCTCCAAATCCTCCCCCAACTTAGAAATATTATCTATCTCACTAACTTCAAAGTCCCTAGCCTCCCCCCTGACTATCACTCACCAAAAAAATGGAACCTAGCCAAAGAAGACTTTGCTGAATTCCTACTGACTAACACATTAGCAAGCCCTTACAACCTATTATGTGGGGATATCAACATTCACCTAGAGCTAACAGACCAACCAGAAACATCTGACTTTTTGTCACTTATCTCCCAACTCGGATACTTCAAACCCCCTCCAGTCAAAACCCACCAAAGAGGCCATCAGCTAGACCTGGTGACATTCTCCACCAATATGCCAACCCACCAGTGTTCCCGCTAAGCTGCGTTGGCCTGCGCTCGCGCACAAAATATTACATCGCAGCGCAAAGTTTCTCTTCACAGCGCACACACGCGTCGGTAAGGTAAGGGGACGCATTGGGGGGATTGCACTTCCCCACAATTGCCATGCTTCGGTTCCTCTTCTTCCTTCCTTCCTCCCCCCCCCCCCCCCCGCGGGACCCTGCGGCACCATCAACTCTTACTCCCTCTAATGTCGGCCCTGCAGCTCCAGACTTCCTCGCACCTTCTCCCCTCCCCCTTTGGATCGCTATTATTTTAAATGTTATAGCCGCGGAGCTGTATCCATCAGTGGAGATGTCTAACCTCGGCCTGCCCCGGAACTCTTACTGCAACAGTGACTTCCTGTTCCTGCCTAGACGGGCGTCTGCTGCAGTAAGAGTTCCGGGGCAGGCCGAGGTTAGACATCTCCACTGATGGATACAGCTCCGCGGCTATAACATTTAAAATAATAGCGATCCAAAGGGGGAGGGGAGAAGGTGCGAGGAAGTCTGGAGCTGCAGGGCCGACATTAGAGGGAGTAAGAGTTGATGGTGCCGCAGGGTCCCGCGGGGGGGGGGGAGGAAGGAAGGAAGAAGAGGAACCGAAGCATGGCAATTGTGGGGAAGTGCAGAGCTGCAGGGAAGAGTGTTGCGGTACCCAGCTGGAGGGAGAAGGAAGATGAGGGAGGGAATTAAAGGAGATGCCAGGGCTTGGAGCGTAGGAGGAAGGTATGCCAGTCTAAGGGAAAAGGAAGGGGGAGATGTGAGAGCATGGAGGGGGAGCGAAAGATGGAAGAAAAGGAAAGGAGAGAGATGCCAGAGAATCAGGGAAGGGGAGATACCAGACTATGAGGAGAGGTGTGGGAGAGGGAAGGCGAGGAGAGAGATGCCAGACCAATGGGGTGAAAGGAGAGATGGAAGGGGGAGGCATACAGTTTCTGGAAGGGGCATAGAAGGAGAGAAGATGCCATATAGGGGAAGAGAGACGGCAGACAGTGGATGGAAGGAAGAGAGTTACAAGAAGATGAGGAAAGGAGAAACCACAGAAGACAAAGGTAGAAAAAAATTTCTATTTATTTATTGCTTTAGGAGACATGTGTCACTGTTTCTGTGAAGCATTGTATGCAGAGTCCAGCTTCTTGCTGGTTCAATTTAACCTTTGTCTATGTATTTTTATTTTATCCCCCCTTTTACAAAACTGTGAAGCGTTTTTAGCACCAGCCTTGGTGGTAGCAGCTCTGATGCTCAGAATTTTATGAGCATCAGAGCTGTTACCTCCGTAGCTAAAATCCACACTACAGTTTTGTAAAAGAGGGAGGGGTTAGTTTGTGATTACATATTCCTTACTAGGCGAAGGTGTTTTCTGTGTTCTGTGTGTTCGAAAGACATGGTTTTCTGTTAGGATTGACGGTGTAGGATTGATCTGTGCTGGTCTGGCTTGTTTAGTTTTACAATGGGTGTATTGATGTACTGCTCACTGCAATATGTAAGATGCTGCCTTTTCCTAGGTACTCATGTGTGACGTGTGGTTTGTTACTAAAAATCATGTTTTTCTTACAGATGGGGGGGGGTGCCAAAAAATGATGGGCCCCGGATGTTACATATGCTAGGTACGCCACTGTATGTAAAGATACCAGAAAGCTGGCGTAGCAAAAACTTCTAAGTTTTGAGTATTTAACCCTCCCACAATCTCACGGGCACTCGTTTCAAGTTTATTGAGATTTTGATTTAAACGCAATATCAAATATTTTCAATGCGTATAACAAAAATAAATTTGGGGAAATAAATAAAACCATTTGAACCAGTGTTCCCGCTAAGCTGCGCTGGCGTGCGCTGGCGCACAAAATATTACATCGCAGCGCACACGTTTCTCGTCACAGCGCACGATCGGAAGAGGCGTACGGCAGATGGCAGGGCGGCGAGAGGAGAATCGGGCGAGTTGGCTCATAACTTGCTGGCGCCCGATATTTTTGGCTCACGGTGAAAAAAGTTTGCTCACAACACCCGCCCGCTTAGAGGGAACACTGCAACCCACCCCAAATTCTATTGGAAACATGATAACTGGACAGACTCCCTATGGTCCGATCATAGACTCTGTAACTTCTCCATTAACTGCCAACAACACTCTTACAAAAACAACAAAACAAGAATCAATAAAACTCACACTACTAGAGGGAAGATCGACCCTGTAGAATTCTGGTCCAATTATGAGACTATCACAAATCAAAACGAAGAAACAGATCTATTCATGACCTCCTGGATAAAAGACAGCACTAACATCCTAGATGAAATAGCCCCCTTAAAATCCCGCAGAATCAGAATTACAAATCTAGAGGGCTGGTTTGACTCAGCTGCTACTAATAAAAAGGGAAATCAGAAAGACTATGGATTAAATCCGGTACTCAGGAGCACAGAGTTGCCTGGAGACTAAAACTCAAAAACTACAAAAACCTCACCAAGGAAAAATGAAAAAACTTCTATGCCCACAAAATTGGTAACGTCTCTACCAACAGTAGAAACCTTTTTAAACTGGTCAACGACCTCTACAACCTTGAGACACTCATTGACAACCACGAAGAACCCACGTTATCCGCCAACACCCTAGCAGATTTCTTTATCTCCAAAATGCAAAAACTAAGATCATAAATAACAGCCTCAGCCAATCCCCACGGGTACTTTCCTATTCTCATAGACACCGACACATCTAAACCTGACTCTGGGTCCAGAATGAACCTAAGCTGGAACCACTTCAAAACCATCGACTGGCAAACCTTCAGCAAATATTACAATAAATATACCAACTCCTTCTGCAGACTGGACACCTGCCCCCAAACATCATGAAAACTGCACCAACTCACTTCAAAGCCAATATGTTGGCATGGGTAAACCTTTCACTATCCACAGGAAATTTCCCGGCAGAACAAGGCCTTATTATGATAACTCCTATTATAAAAAACACAAAAGAACCACTCAACACCCCGTCTAACTACAGACCTATCGCGAGTATCCCGCTGTTCACCAAAATAGCAGAAGGGGTGGTAAATGCCGAACTCACCACATATCTAGAAAAATTCAATATCTTAAATGATAACCAATCAGGCTTCCGCCCGGACCACAGCACCGAAACCATTATAGCCTCTCTACTCGACCACCTGCACTCACTCTTCAGCCAGGGTACTAGTGCCCTGATCGTACAACTTGACCTGAGCAGTGCATTCGACCTTGTCGACCACTCCATCCTCCTAGACTGCCTTGCCTACATCGGTATCTCTGGCCAGGTCCTCAGTTGGTTCCACGGGTTCCTAAAAAATAGATCATACAGGGTATTCAAGAATGACTCTCTCTCATACAGCTGGGATAATGCCTGTGGTGTTCCGCAAGGCTCCCCCTTCTCCCCCACCCTGTTTAACATCTACCTCGCCTCCCTGGGAAACCTCCTGCAAAGCCTCAAGCTCAAATTCTTCATCTACGCAGATGACATTGCAATAGTCATCCCACTAACCAGTTTCACACCAGAGTTGCTCACCTCTCTTTCAAGCTCACTTACTCAGATAGAATTCTGGATGCTATCATACAGACTAAAATTAAACCCTGACAAAACCAAATTCTTCCTAGCTACCCCAAACGACAAAATCAAAGACACCACAATTCAAGTGAAAGGAACGGCTTTCCCCCTCGAACAATCCTTAAAAGTACTGGGAGTCACCCTAGACAAACATCTATCCCTTGAAAAACATACTGATATTACAGTCAGGAAATGCATCTCGGTGCTCTGGAAACTACGCACCATAAAAAAATACTTTGACGACACCTCATTCCGCCTTTAAGTACAATCCTCCATTCTCAGCATCCTTGACTACTGCAATATCATCTACTTGGGCTCCACGAAGAAAACCATCAGAAGACTGAAACTGATCCAGAACACCGCCGTACGCCGGCTTGAACAAATGGGAACGCATCACCCCTTTCTACCACAAACTACATTGGCTACCTTTTGAATCTAGAATCCTATTCAAGTTTGTGTGTTTTTGCTACAAAACTTTATTTGATCTATCTCTGAGCTACCTCATCCCTCATTTCAACCTGAACTGCAACAAAAAGAACTCCCGCAGAATCAATCTATTCGCCTTCCCCTCCCCAAAACTGTGTCACCTCAAAAGGTTCTTCGACAAAACCTTCGCCTTCCAGGCGGCCAAACAGAACCCATGGCTAGCCTAAATTATGCTCGAGGCCCCCACCTACCTTGATTTCAGAAAACTACTCAAAACTCATTTATTCAACGGACAGAATCCCTTCTTCCACTTCTCTCACCCCTCCCACCAACGATCTGAACTCTCCCTTTACTCCTTCTTATTGTTCTCTCCCAACCTGCTAACTCCAATGACTTGTACAACCCCTTCATGCTTACCTCAACGACTTCGTTGCTAGTAAATCTGATTAATTGTAATTCTTGTAAATCTGTTTAATTGACGTGAACCGCCTAGAACTCCCTGGGTATGGCGGTATACAAAAATAAAGTTATTATTATTATTATTCAGGGCTTCCAGTCTCTCCTCATACATCTTCTTGCGCAAGCCTCCTATCATTTTCATCACCCTCCTCTGGACCGCTTCAAGACTTCTTACGTCCTTCGCCAGATAAGGTCTCCAAAACTGAACACAATAGTCCAAGTGGGACTTCTACTGGCTAGGCCTCTCTTTATACAGCCCAGCATCCTTCTGGCAGCAGCCACTGCCTTGTCACACTGTTTTATTGCCTTTAGATCTTCGGACACTATTACCCCAAGGTCCCTCTCCCCATCCCCAAATGCATTACTCTGCATTTCTTTGCATTGAATTTTAGTTGCCAGGCATTAAACCATTCCTCTAACTTTTGCAGATCCTTTTTCATATTTTCCACTCCCACTTCGGTGTCTACTCTGTTACAAATCTTAGTATCATCCGCAAAAAGGCAGCCTTTTCCTTCTAACCCTTCAGCAATGTCACTCACAAACATATTGAACAGGCCCAAGCACCGAACCCTGAGGAACTCCACTACTCACCTTTCCTTCCTCTGAGCGACTTCCATTAACCACCACCCTCTGGCATCTATCCGACAGCCAGTTTCTAACCCAGTTCACCACTTTGAGTCCTAACTTCAGCCCTTCAAGTTTGTTCAACAGCCTCCTATGAGGAACCGTATCAAAGGCTTTGCTGAAATCTAAGTAAATTACATCTAGTATATGTCCTCGATCCAGCTCTCTGGTCACCCAATCAAAAAATTCAATCAGGTTTGTTTAGCACGATTTACCCTTTGTAAAACATGTTGCCTCGGATCCTGTAACCCATTAGATTAAAGGAAGTACATTATCCTTTCTTTCAGCAACACTTCCATTATTTTTCCAACAACCGAAGTGAGGCTTACCGGACTATAGTTTCCTGCTTCATCCCTGTGACCACTTTTATGACTAGGGACCACATCCGCTCTCCTCCAATCTTCGGGATCCACTTCCGTCTCCAGAGATTTGTTGAATAAGTCTTTAATAGGACCTGCCAGAACCTCTCTGAGCTCCCTCTGTATCCTGGGATGGATCCCGTCTGGTCCCATCACTATGTCCACCTTCAGTTTTTCAAGTTGCTCATAAACATTGTCCTCCGTGAACGGCGCAGAATCTACTCCATTTTCTCGTGTAACTTTACCAGACAATCTCGGAAGAGAACATGGGTTGGGGAATGGGAAGGAAGGATGTCACTCGAGGGAAGAGGCAAGGGGAGAAAGAGAAAGTGTGGATGAGGCAGAAAGGGTTGGACTCATGGAGAGGCCGAGATGGATGGGGAGGACAGAAAGGAGGGAAGGAGAAATATCACACTTGGGGGAGAGGGCAGAGAGTGAAAGGTTGGACTCATGGAGGGAGAGAGAGATGTTGGTTAGGGGAGTGAAGGAGGACCAGAGGAGAAGCATGCAGAAGTTAGAGAGAAAAAAATGTTAGACTGGTGGAAAGGAGAGAGAAATGTTGGACTGGGAGGAGGGCCAAAAAGGAGGAAGGGAGATGGACTGCAGGAGGGCAGAAAGGAGGAAGGGAAAGAAAAATGTTACACTGGTGGGGGGGAAGATATAACTAAAGGAAAGGAGAGATAACAGACCAGGAAATGGAAGGGAAGGAAGGGAGTCTGGTAGTGCTATAGAAATAATAATATTAGTAGTATTAGAGAGAGATGCCATATTATGGTAAGGAGAGGAGCGCGATGCCAGACTGGGAAGGGAGGAAAGGAAGGAGAGAGATGTCGGACCACTGGGGGTAGAGAGAAGGAGAGACATGTCAGACCATGGAAATAAAGAGGGGAAGGAGAGAGAGATAGGAAGGGAATATAAAACATGGAAAGTAGATTTTGAGAAGAAAGCAGACAAACTGAATGCTAACTTAAAGCCAAAGATGGATGCAAGGCAGAAAGTGAAGACGGAGAGAAAAACAGGATAAGAAGGCACTGGAAACATAGTTAAAAGCACAGAAAAATAAAGTCACCAGACAACAAAGGTAGGGAAAATGATTTTATTTTCAATTGAAATGTATCAGTTTTGAGAATTTATATCTGCTGTGTACATTGTGTGTATATGAGAAATGAATGGTAAAAATTGCATTGCAATTAGTAAAGGGAGCAGGATCTGGGGAAGAGCTTGGGTGGGTCTAGGGTGGAGCTTGGGAATTCAGTGGTTAAGAGTACTCAGTTGATATT
Source organism: Geotrypetes seraphini (assembly GCF_902459505.1). Classification (NCBI taxonomy): domain Eukaryota; kingdom Metazoa; phylum Chordata; class Amphibia; order Gymnophiona; family Dermophiidae; genus Geotrypetes; species Geotrypetes seraphini. The sequence goes on along the minus strand of NC_047091.1, from coordinate 36,154,446 downwards.
TGTTAGACTTCCCTGCTGGCACGCCCTACTGGCATTTCAGGGTTTGTTGTGAGGGCCTCTGCGCATGCGTGGATGTCAACGTGATGATGTCATGCATGTGCGTGATGTCATCACGGCGACGTCCGTGAACTTCTGGGTGTCTCAAGTCGTGACCTTTAGTGTGTCCCAGCTTGAGAAAGTTTGAGAGACACTGCCTTAGATGAAAGGAGGGACAGGGGAGATATGATTCAGATGTTTAAATACTTGAAAGCTATTAACGTAGAACAAAATCTTTTCCATACAAAAGAAAATGGTAAAACCAGAGGACATAATTTGAGGTTGAGGTGTGGTAGAATCAAGAGCAATATAAGGAAATTCTACTTTACGGAGAGGGTGGTGGATGCCTGGAATGCGCTCCCGAGAGAGGTGGTGAAGAGGAAAATGGTGACTGAGTTCAAAGAAGCGTGGGATGAACACAGAAGATCTAGAATCAGAAAATAATAGTAAATATTGAAGAACTAAGGACAGTATTGGGCAGACTTGCACAGTCTGTGTCTGTATATGGCCATTTGGTTGAGGATGGGCTGGGGAGAGCTTCAATGGCTAGGATGGTGTAGAGGGGCTGGAGCGAGCTTTGATGGAGACTTCAGTAGTTGGAACCTAAGCACAGTACTGGGCAGAGCTTTGGATTCTTGCTCAGAAATAGCTAAGAAAATTTTTTTTTTAAGATTGAATCAGGTTGGGCAGACTGGATGGACCATTCGGGTCTTTATCTGGTGTCAGCTACTATGTTACTATGACTCACCTCATATGCACGAGTGCCTTCCCGTCTGACTTAGGCGTGTGTCTTCTCGGTTTTATGCGGAGCTATGAAGTTGTGTATGAAATATTCTGCATTTTATTTTTGCCTTCCTGCTCACAAAATTTCAGATTTTTTTCTTTCTTCTGTTTTTTTTTTTCCTTCTTTAATAAATCATAAATCGTTTTTTAAAAAATACTTTACTTTTATTTTTACTTTTAGCTGTTTTTTGACAGCGGGGCCTTTGCCTCAACCCCCGGGTTTCAATTTGGCTGAGGCGGTTTTCCCTCCCATGTCCCGCCCATTACCCAGCTTTAAAAAGTGCAGCAGGTGCCAGCGCACTATTTCTTTAACTGATCCCCACAAGTAGTGTATCCAGTGCTGGTCCAGACCACCGCGTAGAGTCATGTTCGCACTGCTTTACACTTCAGAAGCATTCCATAAAAAGCCGCCTTCTCCAACAAAAACTTCGACACTGTCCAAGCCCTCGACATCAAGGCGTCACCATCTATCTGAGGTACCTGCTTCCATGGCGATGTTGTAGACTATAGCTCTGTTAGGTAAGCCATTTAAAAAGTCACCAGCTTCCCAGACCTCTAAGGTACAGAGTCTAGTCATACCGGCCAAACAGAGACCATTGATGTGCTCGCTTCAACTTCAAGGGGTGCATCTTCATCCATGTCATCCTCTCTGGAGCGAGCCACAGCACCATTGATACTGGCGTCCAAGCCACAGGTATCAGTGCAAGACTTCAAAGAGAAGCTCAATGCTCTCTTTAAATTGGAGCATGTTCCAGTTGATCACTCCCATGTCAGCTCCTCCAGTACCAGCTCAGCCTGAGCGTCACTCCATATGAGATGCAGGTACCATCTTCTCGGCACTGATCATTGTCATCAAGCCATGCTTCTCGACACCAGTCTTCAGTGCACCGGTCTCCATCACCGAAGCATCGCTCCTCCAGGCAGCAGTCTCCTTCACTGAAGCGTCACTCCTCCAAGCATTGGACAGCTTCACCAAAACATCGTTCTTCAAGGCATTGATCACCTTCTCCAGAACGTATGTATAAGAAGCGTCAGTCTTCAGGGCATAGATCTAGTCATTCATCTCCACATCTTCCATCTACCAAATCTGGCAAACATTCTTCTAAGTCCAAGCATATTTCTCCAGCACGCTCGGACAAGCGCAGGAAGTCTGTTTCACCTGCTTCATCAGGTCAGTACCGCCCAAAACGTAGGTACCTTTCTCCCTCCATTCCTGTGGATTCAGATAAGAACATTAGAATTGCCGCTGCTGGGTCAGACCAGTGGTCCATCCTGCCCAGCAGTCCGCTCACGCGGCAGCCCTCAGGTCATAGACCAGTGCTCTAAATGAGTCCAGCCTCACCTGCATTCGTTCCAGTTTAGCAGGAACTTGTCCAACTTTGTCTTGAAACCCTGGAGGGTGTTTTCCCCTATAATAGATTCCGGAAGAGCATTCCAGTTTTCCACCACTCTCTGGGTGAAGAAGAATTTCCTTACGTTTGTACAGAATCTATCCCCTTTCCAACTTTAACGAGTGTCTTCTCGTTCTCCCTACCTTGGAGAGGGTGAACAGTCTGTCTTTATCTACTAAGTCCATTCCCTTCAGTATTTTGAACATTTCGATCTAGTCCCCTCTCAGTCTCCTCTTTTCAAGGGAGAAGAGGCCCAGTTTTTCCAATCTGTCACTGTACGGCAACTCCTCCAGTCCCTTAACCATTTTAGTCGCTCTTCTCTGCACCCTTTCAAGTAGTACCGTGTCCTTCTTTGTGTACGGCGACCAGTGCTGGACGCAGTACTCCAGGTGAGGGTGCACCATGGCCAGGTACAGCGGCATGATAACCAGGTTTCAGGTTTATTTAAAAATTTGATATACCGCCTTATCAAAATTCAAAGCGGTTTTATATAATATGAGAACAAAGAATAAAAAGGACAAGTTAAAACAAATTACAATTAATATTACAAACAATCAAAATGCACTGACAAACATTAACATAGATGGAAAAGGGCAGAAATACATTTTAAATAAAGACAAAGAGAGGGAGAAGGATCAAAACAATCCGATCTGTTCGTGATCCCCTTCTTAATCATTCCTAGCATTCTGTTCGCCCTTTTTGCCGTTGCCGCACTTTGTATAGACGGCTTCATCGACTTGTCGATCAGAACTCCCAAGTCTCTTTCCTGGGAGATCTCTCCAAGTACCGCCCCAGACATCCTGTATTCGTGCATGAGATTTTGGTTACCAACATGCATCACTTTACACTTATCTACGTTGAACCTCATTTGCCATGTCGATGCCCATTTCTCAAGCTTAATTATGTCACGGTTCCAGGTGGATCAGGTCTACAAGGATACTGAGGATCGTTGTTTGGCAGTCCGGGGACAAATTCAGGGTACATTCTTACAATTACTCCTTTCAGTTTTGCCCACTGCATTTCCACTCCTTCCAGACCTTCCTATCCAGTCAACAATTCCTTGACGTAATCCCCCATCCGAACAAAGTGTGTTTTTAAAAAATCTAGAACCTTTGCTTTTGAATGAGCACTCTCTATATCCATCTTAATTTTAAACCATACCATGCAGTGATCACTTGATGCCAGATGATCACCCACCATAATATCAGAAACATTTTCCCCGTTTGTAAGCACTAAGTCTAGTATGACTCCATCCTGCGTGAGTTCCAGTATCAACTGCTGGAACAGTTTTTGTTGAGAATCCAGGAGGATCTCCCTACTTTTAGAAGACCCCATGATAGGGATATCCCAATCAGCATCCAGCATGTTAAAATCAACTATTAGTAAATCTTCCTCTTTTTTAGATATATTCTGAATGTCTACTATTAAATCTCTGTCCACTTCTTCCGTCTGTATCATACCAATGTAAATATATTCGCCATTCCCTCTTTCCATATTGATCCACAGTGCCTCTTCGATGTGGACCTAGCACTAAAAAAATTCATTGGCAGGTGGTGTCATATGTTATGTGATGGACAATAGGGATTACCAAGAGATTTTGTTGGGATATAGAGATAGTAACATAGTAACATAGTAGATGACGGCAGATAAAGACCCGAATGGTCCATCCAGTCTGCCCAACCTGATTCAATTTAAAAATTTTTTTTTTTTTTTTTTTTTTTCTTCTTAGCTATTTCTGGGCGAGAATCCAAAGCTTTACCCGGTACTGTGCTTGGGTTCCAACTGCCGAAATCTCTGTTAAGACTTACTCCAGCCCATCTACACCCTCCCAGCCATTGAAGCCCTCCCCTGCCTATCCTCCTCCAAACGGCCATACACAGACACAGACCGTACAAGTCTGCCCAGTAACTGATTTAGAGATGGTTACAAACATATTTTGTCTTGCCCATTGACTGCTATTGTTTTTCCCATTACATTGCATAGAGTTCTTAGCTAAGGTAAGGACTGCTATTTTCACCATTTTGTTGAATACAGTTCTTAGCTAAGGAGTTCTGTTCTGTTCTGTGATTCAGTAAACCTGCTTATCTTCAGAAAAAGTGAAGTTGCTTATCTGTCACAGGTGTTCTCTGAAGACAGTAAGGCCCCGATTATGTAAACTGTGCCTATCATTAGGCGTGCTTTAGGCATCTGATTTAAGTGCATAATGAGCTATTTAAGGGTTTAAACAAGCATTAATTGGGACGTGGACAGAGATAGGCATCCTTTAGGCGTCCTTAGAACACAGACGCGAGATAGGCGCAGATTTAAGGAATAGTCGCGTCTAAGTTTATAGACGTGGGCGTAACATGGGCGTGGTTAAGAATAGGCACCACATAGACGCTAGTTAGGCGGCAGAGGGCGTCTAAACAGTGTGGAAAATGTAGGCGAAGGAAAAGCTGGTTTAAGTGTAGTTTTTGCTTCATTTTAATGGAATTTCAGCTTTCTTAGCTTTCTAGGAAGTTCTTCTTTACCCAGTGTATGGTGGACACCTGGAATGCGCTTCCAGAGGGCGTAATAGGACAGGGTACGGTACTGGAGTTCAAGAAAGGATTGGACAATTTCCTGCTGGAAAAAGGGATAGAGGGGTATAGATAGAGGGCTACTGCACAGGTCCTGGACCTGTTGGGCCGCCGCGTGAGCGGACTTCTGGGCACGATGGACCTCGGGTCTGACCCAGTGGAGGCATTGCTTATGTTCTTAGTCAGAGACTTCCTATAGATACAGATTAGGCATGCTTTCAGCTTTCGCAATGATATTTCCTATAGTGAGTTTGAATATGGGTTTTTTTCTTCTTTCTCCCTCCTAATAGATTTAATAAGCCACCATATCTATAGATCAAAAATCATGGCACACACCATATCTATAGAGCACATCAATATAAACATATTGCATGGAAAACATAGTATTTTTCTGCCCAAACAGTAATATGATTTATTCATTACACCACCTTTGGCTTTCCTGCTTAAAAAGAACCCCCTTTTTTCTCAACAAACAGTGCTGCAATCAGCTCTTTCTTGAAAGCAAAGAAAGAACATGAAAAGCATATCATTATTGCACACATTTCTTCATTTTTCAGCGCTTAAAAGAGAAAAACCAAATACAGACCTTAACATGCATTTTCCCTCATTGCAAAATGGGGGAAATTAGCTTCACAAAGCTGACGTCATTGTGAGATCATCAAGCTGCACCTTCAAGGTAGTATGCCACAATTAAAAGATGCGCTGGGTGTTGAACTCACAAACTCTGTATGATCAGCACAGGACTTTAACCCATAGAGTTACATCAGCTTCTATTCAGATGGATCTCGGTGCCCTTTCATATAATAGTTGACTGGCCTGCCTATGTATCATCTGATTAGCTATCATATCACAATCACCACAAAGAAAGCATTTCTGACTCGCCAGGTTAATGCGCCTTGTTGCACTCTGTCCATCTCAAACTTCCTGATTCAAATCCCACCTTCACTCATTTTAACAGCTTCCTATTAGCTGTCATAAGAGGGTCTAAATGGTGGACTTTGCCGTTTTTAGCAGCACATTTCCCTTTCCAGGCAAACTTATTTTCTCCTTCCCATGGCTAGGACATCCTAAGCTGTCATGGGAGGAAACATCTCTGACAAAAAGATGCCATTTGTGGCTCACCAAGTTAATGCACCTTGTTGCACCTTGTCCATCTTCTGAAGCTCCCCGGTTCAAATCCCACCTTTATCTTTACTCATTTTAAAAGCATCCTAACAGCTCTCATAAGTGGTGGACTTTGCTGTTTTTCATCAGCATTCTGCAGTTTGCAGGCACAGGTGCATCAGATACTTTCATCTTCTCTCTGCTACAAGCCATTGTGGTAGGAATGGATTTCTTTCTATGCAATATCTGCACAGGGTAACAGACAGAAGAGTTTACTAAAACTTCAGAGGGCTTGGACAGGTATTGAAGGAAGGTACATGTTTTTGAGATGTACCCTAGAGACATTCCTGTTGGTATATTCAGCTTGGCTGTTTGTGGTTTCATGTAGAGAATGACACAGGGAAAAAATCTGTCCCCATCACTGCCCCGTCCCCGGCCCACCATCCCCTTCACCGCCCCGTCACCGCCATCCCCTTCACCGCCCCATCACCATCACCGCCATCCCTTTCACCGCCCTGTCACCGTCACCGCCATCCCTTTCACCGCCCCGTCACCATCACTGCCATCCCATTCACCGTCCCGTCACCATCCCCGCTGCATCCATATAAGCCTCAGTACTGCAATATTTAGCTTATTCCTTCCTTATAAATCAAAGTTCTGGCTGCTGAACTAGAGAAAGAGATGTTCAGCTGGCAGGGCTTTGTTTATAAATTTTTATCAACACAACTAATATACTACTTTATCCTAAAGCAAAAAAAAAAGAAAATAAATATAATTTTTTTCTACCTTTGTTGTCTGGTTTCTGTTTTCCTCATCTTCTCATTGAATTCCTTCCATCATTGTGTGTCTTCTCCCTGCGTCTTCTATTTGCTCTGTTACTGTGCCTCTCCTTTCACCCCCTCCCCCCCAAATTGGTCTGGCACCCATCTTCTTCCCTCCGCTCCCCCATAGTCTGACATCTGTCTTCTTCCCTTCCAGTGTCTTCTCCCCACTCTGTCTTCTACATTTCCCTTCAGGGTCTGTTCCTCTCCACCCTCCTTCAATGTCTGTTCTATTTCTTTCCACCACCAGCCTTCCCTCCCTCCTTCACCATCTGTTTCTTTCTACTACCCTTCAGCTCCTCTCGTGTGGCCTATATATCTACCTCCCTCCCTCTTACTTTCGTGGCATGTTACAATGTAATTTGTGCAAGCCGCTGGAGCCTGCAAGCTCGGTCCCCAAACAATCTCGCTTCTGTGTTCCTATTTTCCACATTTCTAATATCTCCCCTATGTATCTGGCATTGCCCCCTCTCCCCGTGTCCATATACCATCCCCATGGCATGTATGTCCCCTTTATGTCTCTGTCCCTATGCCCCCATGCACATAATTTCCCCTCTGTTTCTGTTACCTTCCTGTGTCCGGATTTCCCCTGTCTTCCTCTTCCACACCAATGTGTCTCTTCTCTTCAACCCCATCTAGCTTCTTTCCCCCCTGCTTCCAGCATTTGGCTCACCTACCTGTCCTCCCCTTTCTTTCCTGCTGTGGGTTTCTTTCTCTTCCTCTTCATCCTCTTGGGCCAGAATCTCTTTCCCTCCCACTCCCTCCTTCCTAGTGTGAGCCATTAACACGCGCGATCGCGCGGTCCAGCAGCCCCCTCCCGCCCGATTGCAGTGTTCAGTCAACTCCCTCCCTCCACCTCACCTTAGATGCCGAGTTTGCCGACTTTCTTTTTTGCCCAGCCGCACGCATTCAAAAAGCCGTGCACGCACGGCTGCTCTGTTGTTCAATCTTCTCCTCTGACGCAACCGGAAACAGGAAGTTGCAGGAGAGGAGAAGATTGAATAACTTGAGCAGCCGCGCGTGCGCGGCTCTTTGAAAGTGTGTGGCTGGGCGAAAAAGAAAGCCGACAAACTCTGCATCTAAGGTGAGGTGGAGGGAGGGAGATGGCAGAACGCTACAATCGAGCGGGTGGGGGCTGCTGGACTGAGCGATCCTTGATTGCCTCACTGCAGAGACAAGTCCATTCACCGCTCCACGGGCCTTGTCCTCGCCCCGCAGCGACCACTATTTTTTCTACTTGTGGCTAGTTGCAGGTAACAATCACCGTGTCATTCTCTAGTTTCATGCTTGAGGAGTGTGTGTTGGGGCGGGGGAGGGGGGTTAGGAAGAGAGAACAGGCTGCTTTAAACATCTGAGAATTGCTGCAGATCATTTTAAAGATCAACTCAAATATGTTTAAGCAAAGGAATGGCCAAAGAGTTTGAAAGTTTTCTGGTAGAAAAATGAATATCAAATATTTGCTAACCGCACTCAAGACTTGAACCCCTGACCTATGGAAGATAAAAAGCAGAGCCTTAAGGCATAGAGCTAGAGAGGGAACTGCATTTAGAATTTGGTAACAGAGCCTCTAAAAGCTTTGAGAAGGGAAGGAATTGATTAAAAATCAGGACAGGTGTATTTGCCCAAACCACACCTAAAGCACGCCCAATCAGATTTGAAAATTTTCTGGTGGGAAGTCCAAACGGTGCCTATGATGTCAGATGCTACTTAGGCATGCTTAGTATAAGGAGGTCCATCAGAGCAGTATTTTTTCTTTTAGGACCCCTATTCTGTGTCAATGCTTATTTCAAAGACTTTACTTTTCTTGATTATCTTTTAACCTTTTCATTCCTATATCTGCCACAACTCTCCATTTCATAGGACCATTAGCAGCTATAGTAATTTGCGATTTTGATGTTTGTCTAACCTATTTCATCTTTCCAGGAACAAATCTAGATGAGAATGATATATTATGAGGTATTCAGGAAGCGCCTCAAAACTCACCTGTTCTTGAAATATCTAGACAATTGACCCGCTCCTCTCTTTCGCCTCTTCAACGGTTCTCTTGTCCCATCCCCCTCTTGTTGACCAATCCCCTAACTTCTCTCAACTTGTACTTCATTAATCCTTTGTAAACCGCATAGAACTTAACGGTACTGCGGTATATATAAACTGTTATTATTATTATTATTATTGCTAGCTATTTAAGTGTCTTTATTAGATAAAAGCTCAGGCAGAACTGATTTCTTCTTTTGGACTCCTTTTGGTGATTCTCCATTAACTTTTTCTCCCCCTGATATGTGCCACAATTTTCTCCATTCCACAAGGTCATTAGCAGGTCTGAGAATTAGTGATGATAATAATTGGTTCCAGGAGTCTTGGCTGAAAAAAAACCCCTTGCTGTTTGAAACTTTGGTGCCAGCAAAATGGATATACAAGTTACATGAATATGTGGAACCTATAGCAGTGCTTTTCCTCATAGAGCTAAAGGTAAATCATTTTAGAGTCATAATTGTTAGGTATCCTTATTATAAAAAAAAGAACAGTGTTTCTTTTGCTTCTGTTCATTCTAGCTGTTATTCTGAGACTGTGCTGCATATGTCTTGACCTTTACCCCTTTTCTCCTGATTTCCAGTTCCCAGAGTGGCTAACGACTCCCCTTGTGTTTCCCAGAGGCCAGAGCAGGTCTCTTCAAACTGGATTCAGCACAAGAGTTTACACCTGGACAAAGCTCAAATACTAAAACATACAGAATAGATGAGAATGATGTACTGAAACCTTTGTTTGCCCTTGTGATGAATTATCTACATTTTCACAATACTAACATGTTTCACACTTTTTTTTCCTTCAGAAGGGTGTAGTTATAGATTTTCTGAGAAAACAGTCAATTGGTGAGTTTTACAAAGATGCACTAAATACATGCATGCGCTACACACTAACGGCGCCTAAACGGTGCCGCTTCAGCATGCCATTAGTGTATAGTAAAGGTTAACGCGTGCATTTTATCCTATGCACACGTTAGTAGTTAGTGCATGTGTGGATTTAGCACACCTTTGTAAAAAAACTGCCTAAAACTCACCAATCAACTCTTAATTTGTCTCAATCCATCTTCCTTTTTCTTCAGCCTGCCTTCTCCTACCAGGAGCAGATTCTGGGACTTTACCAATTCTACCATAGTAACAACTTGGACCTATGAGTGCCTTACTCTGCATACCTGTCAGGCATCTCATCGAACTGCAGTTGCTGCTTTCCTGGACTGTGCAATAAAAATCTTATACCATTTTTCACCTTGTGCTTATTTATATTAAGTAGCAGCCGGGCATTAGTGTTTCCTTAATAAGCACCACTTCAGCTCCTTGGTCACATTGACCTTTGTCTTATCTAGTGTTCATGAAGCCCAAGCTGCAAAGGGGGGATGGGAGTGGCAAACAGGGTAGCTGGCATGTCTCCTGCCTCACAGCCTGCAACTAGCATATTTGAGAACATGAGATTAGATGAGAGGTGGAGAGGATGAACCAGGTGCCTTAACTTGGTGGCTTCTTTCAGTCAGTTTCCTACCCTGACAGCTTGAGATATGCTGAACTTCAGCTGATTCGGCATTCTTTGGGTGCCCAAACGACACCTAAACATCACAGTATAATCCAATTAGAATTGCTATGATTTTATGGCTGATTCTGTAGTACAGCGGTTAGAATGAAGGTTGGGATGTGAACCTGGTCTGGGTTTGACTCCCTCATGTCCTTCAGCTGACAAAATGCTCATTTTAATAAAAATGACAAGCTACAGACCAATTGCATCTAATTTTCATCTCAAACAGCACAACATTAGCAATACTAGAAACAATCTATTCCAAAAGTTGAGTTTGCATTTGCTACAAAACAGCAGTATTTTAATCCACATCACATTTATTGAACCCAACTTGAGATTCTGGCTTTTGGGACAATGAAAGCAGCGCTTTAAGCCATTGAGCTACCAGTCTTTTGTCTCAGCTAGCTGTGAGATGATAGCTAATCAGATTTTACCTTAGCAGATCACTAAGCTATGATATGATATGGGAGTCAGAGAAATTGGAGTCGAAGGTGCTGTAGCTCAATGAGTAAAAGTGCTGTACTGATCTTCCAAAGGTTGTGAGTTCAACTCCTGCTCTGTCTTTTACTTGTGCAGGTGCACTTTGATGATGTCACAGTAATATCATCATTGTGCAGCTGCATACCTCCATTTGCAATGAACTAGAAGCCACATTCAGGTCTGTTCTGTGTTTATTCTGTTTTTAAGCTTGGCCAATTGAAGTTATGGGCTTTCTGTTTGCTTTGAAGAATGAGCTGATTGTAGCAATGTTTCATGACAAAGAGAGTGTTATTTAGAGCAATGAATTGCTTCTAAAAACCTCTCTCAAATAATGTCTGTGAGATGCCCAGAGAAAGCTGATTGGATGACCTAAATAGCATGTATCATGCTAAAGCCTTTCTGGAGCTTAAACCACGTCTATTTGAAGCCTATATGGAGCTCAAAGTCCTATGCTTTACACATCTTATAGGAGCTAATGATACCATTGCTATACCAAGTTTGTGTAGCACAGGAGTGAAGCTTCCCCCCTTCCATGCTGATGTTCCCAGATCAACTCCCACTGAAAAAATATCCTTTTAAACATGGTATACTGTGTTTTTATTATCCTTTTAATGGTGGTATACTTTGGGTTAATTATGTTAAAGCTTACGGTCCTGAAATAATGATAAATCAGTAAAAATCACCTTTTTATATATAACATCGTAGGGACGTCTCTGGCGTCTATATGGGGGCGTCTATATGGGGTTTTTGGGAACGCGTGCCTAATAGACGCCTAAGATACGCTTAGTGCATTAGAGACATCTATACGATGCCTAAATAACGCTGATTGCCACTTGCGCCACATGAACGTCTAAAGCACGCCTAAAGTTAGGCGCACTTTACAGAATCTAGGCCTAATTGACCAGTCAACAGTTAATCCTACCTCCTCTTTGGAGTTGGCCTTCCCTCACTCAAAGTTATTTTATGTAACTGAAAGAAGTGAGGAGGCTGCAATAGAACAAAATTGCAGCATTTGAGCAGTAAAGCATCATAAAGTCTTTTTAGAAAGCTCTGGAAGAATTAGTATAGTGCTGAGTATGGACTTGTAATCCATTCGTGTGACTAGTGAACTGCTGTTTCCAAAGAATAGCCAATATACAGTAGGTGAGCAAGCTTGCTTTTTGCTCATTTCTTATGTGGCATTTTATTTGTGCTTACTGTTTTCCACCTTATAGGTTAAGAGCTTCATAGAAACACAGAAGACACTGTTAGCAGAAATACAAAATGGGTGCAAACGCAACTTTATCTTAGCCAAAGAAAAAGAAGAAAAAGATCAAGAAATGCAAGCATTTGCTGCCATGCCTGAAATTACTATCACAGAGTCTTTACAGGAGAACAAGAGTTCCAATACAGGGGAGCCACTAGAGCAGGCAATAGAGGGAATTAAGGTTTTGGTCTCTGTGGACTGTGAGGACATGGCAGAGACAAGTCAGGACCAAAAGACTGCAGGGACAGAACTGGATTCTGACTCAGACACAAATGATGCTGCTGAGGTGGCAACAGAGGCTAATCAACTTAGGCAGACAAAGAAGGATAAGGATCAGGATTTGGATGACAGGCAACCTTCATTATTGTTCATAAATTCTGTCGCAGAGAACCAAATGGATAACACAGTGCAAGGTTTAGAAGAAGAAATTATGGACACTAAAGAGAAAAGTAAAGATAATCCCCCAATGTCTCCAAAGAGCCCCAGTTCTCCAGATAATGAGAGGAAGATTGCAGTTTCCAGTCCTGGGAGAGGGCATAAAATCTTTGTTGTCACACGTGTGGAGAGTCCTCTAGAGAAAACAGAGGATGAGAATCTAGGACAGAGGATGATCTGTTCATTGCATGAACACTCTATTATTCCAACACTAACTGTATCCCATATCTTTCCCTCTCCATCACAAGATACTCAGGGAAATATAACTGTTTCCATACCCAGTCTGGATCATACACAATCCCTTATCTGCAGTTTAGTATCTGATCCCATCCAAGAGATAAAACAGCTATCCAACAACTCTGGTGGAATTGATCCCAACTCAAAGAAAAGTAGAACACCTAACAAGTGTGGTCAGTCACAATTATCTACTGCCCTGGAGAACTTGGAGTCACCAGATAGCAAAGACCAGCCATCAACATTTCTGGGGAATACAAGGCCACTGAACAGTGATGTCCAGTCATATCCAGAGAAGATACACAGAGAATGTGAGACTGCAGTCTGTGATGCCTCTCTTCCTAATGGACTTAAGACAGAATTCCTTCATGTGCTGCCAGATGCTGCTCTGGAGTGTGATGGAAAGATAGACACTGATTCAGGACAGGGTAAGTGTACCATGTCTGAATGTGATTGAGGATTGGAGGCCACATCGTGTATTTACCCTAATAGGATAAGTGTATGTTGAAAGCAAACTGGTAGCAAGGGCCTTGACAGGGTCAATATCTCAATCAGACAACAGCATTGGGGGTTTCAGGATATCCACAATGAATATGCAAATCTGACTCATAAATATTCATAGTGGAAATCATGAAACCCCGATGGGACTAGGTTTACCCCAAAGGTTGGGAATGGTTGGTTTAAGCATACATCGAATGCTGCTGTCCTCCCCACCACATACACACACACACACCCCTTGGCACCTGTCTATCTCACTTATCCAATTTGATGGCCTTCTAGCACAGGGAGAATTCATGGTATGTGAGTGTGATATGAGCTTTGGGCTCTGCTGTAGGCTAGAATAGAGGAGGCAGACAACTGCAAAGTTTGTATGCACAGGTTAAAAACTACATTCCTAACTGCATTTAACAACAGAGGCATCATTGTTAGTCAGTCTGTTACCCTAATTACATTGTCTCTGATAATGGTTAGTCTAATAGGGGAGACCTTTTTCCTATCAAGATCCTTAATTCTATCCAATTAATAATTGTTATATTTCCCAGAAATTCATCCAGCAAAAGGGATCCAGCAAAAGGGATGAAGTCTAGTGGACCCAGATGGAAAAAAAAACAGCAGAGCTTCAAATTTGAGGACGTAACATTTATTGGGGGATCCTACTGAACGAAGCAACATCCGTTCCTTCCTCCAATTTGATGCTCCACTGTTTTCTTCCTATCTGGGTCCCTATGTTTATTTATATTTATATACCACTCTTCGTTACATCAGTGTGGTGTACAAAATTTAAGAAAAAGAAAAGAATGCCAATATTAAAAGTTTAGATTAAGATAACACTTTATGCAAAACAAACAAAAAAACGATCTAATAGTTGCTGCAGGATCTGTTACCCAAAGTAAAAGTAAAAATTTAAAAAGATAAAATAGCCAATAAAACCTAAAAATAAGATAATTAAGGAAATTCCTATCCAAAAAGATAAGTCTTCAGTGAAGCTCTAAATTTGAAATAAGAAGGCTCACAATGTAACTCATTCAGAAGAGAGTTCCATAAATTTGGAATAGCAGAATAAAAGCAGAATTATGAGTTGACATTAGGCTAAACAAATGAATTTATGATAAGGCCAATTGATTTGAGGCAGAAGAATGTAAAGTATGAGTAGGTTTATATGAAACAAGCAATTTTGCTAAATAATCAGGTTGCCCATTGTGTAGTACTTTAAATGTTAAAGTTAAAGCTTTATGCATTAAATGATATTTAATACGAAGCCAATGATACTCCTTAAATAATGGAGAAACGTGATCATATCTCTGAGCAATAGCAACAACTAGAGAATGACATGGGGACAAATTTTTCCCCATCCCCGCAGGAACTCAATTTCCCTGTCCTGTCCTCAAAAGTTTTGTCGCTGTCCCTGTCCTGTTCCTGTAAGCTCTGCCTTATCCGCATAAGCCTCGGATATTTATGATTTTAAAGCTTGTGCAGATGAGGACAGAGCTTGCAGGAATGGGACAGGGACAGGAAAAGAACTCACGGGGACGGAATAGGAAAATAGTTCCTGTGGGACGGTGAAAAATGTGTCCCCGTGTCATTCTCTAGTAAGAACTCTAATGGCGGTATTTTGAACAGTCTGCAATTTCTTAATAGAAACCTTTGGTAAACCAGAGTATACGATGTTACAAGAATACAATTTTGAAGTAACTAATGCATAGATAAGAGATTCACAACAAGAAGTATCATAGAAACATGATGGCAGATAAACGCCAAATGGCCCATCTAGTCTGCCCATCCGCAGTAACCATTATACCAGGCCCTTTTGAATTCAGACATAGTCTCTGTCTCTACCACCTCTTCTAGGAAGCTGTTCCATGTATCTACCACCCTTTTTGTAAAAAAAAAAAAATTCCTTAGATTCCTCTTAACTTCATCCTATGCCCTCTCATTTCAGAGTTTCCTTTCAAATGAAAGAGACTCGACTCATGCGCATTTACATTATGTAGGTATTTAAACATCTCTATCATATCTCCCCTCTCCCGCCTTTCCTCCAAAGTATGACCATGCACCATTTTAGTAGCCTTCCTCTGGACCGACTCCATCCTTTTTATATCTTTTTGAAGGTGCGGCCTCCAGAATTGTACACAATATTCTAAATGAGGTCTCATTAGAGTCTTATACAGGGGCATCAATACCTCTTTTTTCCTACTGACCATACCTCTCCCTATGCAACCTTGCCCCCAGTGCTTCCTTCCTATGTCCTTAGTGACCTATCCCTGTAACTTCATTGAGTGTCCCCTAGTCTTTGTCATTTTTGAAGGAGTGAAAA
Source organism: Geotrypetes seraphini (assembly GCF_902459505.1). Taxonomy (NCBI): domain Eukaryota; kingdom Metazoa; phylum Chordata; class Amphibia; order Gymnophiona; family Dermophiidae; genus Geotrypetes; species Geotrypetes seraphini. The sequence continues at coordinate 36,138,976 of NC_047091.1, read as the reverse complement.
ATCGATCCACCTGTACCCGTTCTACTCCACTCAGGATTTTGCAGATTTTAATCATATCTCCCCTCAGCCATCTCTTTTCCAAGCTGAAGAGCCCTAACCGTTTTAGTCTTTCCTCATACGAGAGGAGTTCCATCCCCTTTACCATATTGGTTGCTCTTCTTTAGCTACAAGATATTTTTATTCTCATCCAGATAGCTCAGGAAGGGAACACCTTTCCTCCATGTTCAAGACTAGGGTACTTCCTTTGAGTGAGAAAGGGGAAGGGGGGCAATTCTTTTCTTCAGGTTTGTAGGCAACAACCCAATTGATTATCAGGAGAGTAATTAAAGTTTCCGCTGAAGATCATGTGATGCAGTAAGCAAGGGCAGTCGCACTCTGCCTGAGCTCCCGGGCCCCGAGTCGTTTACTCGCTTTTATACTGCAGCTCGGGCCATCGGGTGATCTCCACACGATTTCTTGCAGCGGGGTCAGTGCATGGACAAATATTTGTCTCCCGCAGCGTGCACCATGGCCACGAAATCTAATAAAAAAGACCGCGAGCGTCTGAAGTTGGCCAAGGACATAATGGCGCAGGGCTCTAGTGCGGAGGTGAGTCAGCTGTCCCCGGAGGCCCTCCGCGATATTACTAAGGCGGTAACAACAGCGATGCAGCCTAGTTTGGACAAGCTTTCTGCACAATTCTAGAAGCTTGATGATACCCTCGTTGACACGGCCAGGCGTACCACGGAGCTCGAATCGCGTGCTTCCCGCCTGGATGATGCACAGGGAGAGCAAGCGGTAGCTATTCAGACCCTATGGGATCTTACCCGTACCCAGGCTAAAAGATTGGAAGATTTGGAAAATAGATCCCGTAGGTCTAACCTACGTTTCTTGGGGATCCCAGAGACTGTGAGCGGTCCCTCCCTCATGTCCACTCTTGAGGGCTGGCTGCGGGATCAGTTTCCCCTGCGTGAGGCTTTAGGCCCCATCAGTCTGGAGCGGGCACACTGCCTGGGCAAGGAGCTGAATCGTACAGCGCGCCTGCACATGATCATCGCCAAGCTGCTTAATTATATTCATAAGGTTGAGATTTTACACAAATATAAACAACTTCAAGATAGCTTAAAGTTTGAAGATTCGGAAGTCTGCATTTTCCAGGACTACTCTGTGGCTTTATTGGAGAAATGTAAAAAATTTTACCCACTCTGCTCTACTTTAGCAGAGAAAAAGCTGCGTTTCATGTTTATTTATCCAACTCTTCTGCGCCTTCACCATCAGGGCCAGTGGCACTCTTTTGACACCTCGGAGGACGCAGCTCTGTATATTAATACCCATGTGAATTCATCACAGGACCCTACTTGATAAGGGTCGAGACTTATATAGCTGCAACCTAGACCTTTCTTAGCAAAAATTAATTAATACTTTCTGCTACATAGTTTGCTGTACTGGTAGATTTTCTGTTACTGAGTGTTTACCAAATTCTGTTTATTTTGCACTATTGTTGTATCATTATCAGTTCTTGATTTGGAGACCTAATGGACACTCCCGCATTATTGGCTATTTTGTTGATTTGACTCGGGGCTCGGGGGGACATCTTTTTGTGGTCTCACACATCTTCAGGCCCACGTTGGTGGAGTCTGTGGATGTGTCCGATCCAGAGGGGGGTATAGAACTGAGGGGAGAGGGGGGATGGAGGGAAGGGGGGAGGTGAGGTTGGGTGGGGGTGATTGGGGAGGGGGGAATCTGGGGGGAGATGCTTCGTGTGCGTTGGTTCAACTTCTTATTCTTTACACTTAATGTTTTCTTGGAGTATCCACCCTGGGTCAGGCTGAGAGCCTGGGGGGGATTTTGGTTGATGGCATGGATTGGTTTACCAATTAGAATTTTTGTTCTTCCATGGCACTAACCAATGCTGTTCGCATAGTCTCCTGGAATGTTTCGGGTATCACCTCCCCTATTAAACGTACTAAAATTTTGAACCAGTTAAAACGTTATAAAGCAGATATAGTATGTCTCCAAGAAACCCGCTTGACGGACGAGGAACATTCTAAATTAAAGAGATCCTGGGTGGGTGAAGTTTATGCAGCCTCCTCACCACAAAAAAAGCAGATGTAGCCATTTTAATTAAAAAATCCCTGCCACAGCAGACGCGCCTAGTGGAACGTGATCCACAGGGTCGTTTTATATTGCTCCATATTACTGTGGATACCTACTCTTTCTTTCTTATGAGTATATATGCTCCAAATGTTTACGATCACTCCTTTTTTGAGCGTTTGGCGACAGTAATAGTGGCCCACACAGGGAGTCCATTGTTTTTGGCAGGCGACTTTAATCAGGTTCTTGATCCTAGTTGTGATCGTTCGACTCCTGGATCCTTTGGATGGGGACTCGCGGAATTCCATTTTTATGTTTGACCTTAGACTTAGTGGACCCCTGGCGATTATAACATACAACGGAACGAGTTTATACTCATAGATCTCGAGCTCATGGAACGCTTTCTAGAATAGATTATATTCTTACTACTAGGCACTCCTTTCTGAATGTTGACACAGCCATCATTGGTCTTGTGGTGATCTCCAATCATGCTTTGATTTGTCTTGATGTGAATATTGGTTTTGGTGTCAGGGGACCTGCCCGTTGGTGTTTTCCTAGTTATTTGTTTCATGATGCTCATTTTAAAGAATTTTTACAAAAAAAGGTGGGAGAAGTTTCTCGAATTTAATGGTCAACATATGAATAACCCGGATTTGTTTTGGAGCACAGCTAAAGCGGTTCTTAGGGGAGACTATATTGCTTATGTAATAGCCCGAAATCGTCGGCTCTCTTGGGATATTATTCGTTTGGAGAGAGACTTAGCGGCTGCTAAGCGACATTACGCGGCCTGTCCATCTTCGGCCGCTAGGTAATCTATAATTTCCATAGTGACATCTCTTTACACCCACGCATGATGAAGATGTTATTCTATCAAAAATTTAATTATCATAAATACGGTAATCATGCAGGCAAGCTGTTATCATATCTCACGAAAAGGGTGAGAGGACAGCGTTTTATATTGGGGATAAAAGATGGGACGGGGCGGCTTCACCATAAAATATCACAGATTACACACGTCTTTCAATCCTACTTTCAGGATTTCTATGCAGCGCGTACTCTGGAAGCGAGTTCCCTGATTGGGGACTACCTTGCTGATTCAGGCTTACCCAAGCTTTCTGATGCTGCCATTGTGACTTTAAATGCCCCGATCTCATCTAGGGAACTCCAGAGGGTGATTCAGAATCAGAAGAATTTCTCTGCCCCTGGACCTGATGGCTTCACAGCCGAATTTTATAAATTGCTGTCCTCTCAGATTGGAGTTCCTTTGAGAGATTATTTTACACATGTTATTGACCAAGGGAGCTTTCCCCCAGGTGCTAACGAGGCATGGATTACACTAATTTTGAAACCAGGAAAGGAGGCCACTTCCATTGAGTCCCATCGCCCCATTTCACTCCTTAATGTTGATGTAAAAATTTTGGCTTGTTCCTGATCTCATCAGAGTGGAGAAGGTGGGATTTGTTAGGGGCAGGCAGTCCGTACAAAATGTTTGTAAAGTACTTTTAACTATGGCCCATGCACAAGTCCATGAAATTCCCCTATTATTGGTGAGTTTAGATGCAGCTCGTGCTTTTGATCAGGTTGACTGGACTTTTCTGTTTAGTGTTCTGGACTATATGGGAGTGTCGGGCTGGTATGCAAGGGCGTTAAAGATTTTATATACCTCCCCGGTAGCGCGTTTATTAATAAATGACACCATTACTGAGAGTTTTCCGATAGAACGTGGAACTCGGCAGGGATGTCCATTGTCCCCACTTCTTTTTTTGCTTTATCTAGAGCCTTTTTTAAGAACCGTAGTACGGGATCCTGCTGTGACAGGGCTGACATTTGCTCACCATACAGTAAAGGTTTTGGCCTTTGCTAATGATTTAATATTCACTCTGACACAACCTTTCTCTTCCTTGCCTACTCTTTTACAATCTATGGAAGAGTTTTGGTTCTGTTCGGGGTTCACATTGAATTATTGTAAATCTAAGGCCTTAGCTATTCCAATAGCTCTTCAGGATACCTGGGAGGGGGCTTTTCCCTTTTCTTGGGCCCCCATGGCACTCAAATATTTAGGGGTATGGCTACCTCGTGATTTATCCACTCTATATACATGTAATGTCACACCGTTATTGGAGGAAACGAAGTGTCCATTAAAAATATGGAAGACTTTTCCTTTATCAGTTGCAGGGTGGATGGCTTTGTATAATATGGTATTGTTTCCCAAATGGCTATATTGTTTTCAGGTTTTACCACTGTTATTAACACATGTTCATATAATATACAACTCTCCAGCCTGTTGCAATCTTATCTTTGGGGGGGTAAGAAACCGCGCATGACCATTCTGCGCATGTGTCAGCCTAGGGAGAGGGGAGGTTATGGCTTGTTGAATATTCGATGATATGCCCTGGCCTGCCAGATGAGACATATTAATGATTGGTTTCGAGGTACATCTTATTTCTCTGCAACTCAGGTAGAGTTGTCCGTTTTAACTCCTTATCATATTAGTTATTTATTACATGTTTCAGCCTCTGTAGTGGCAAATTACCCATTTTTTTGCCCCTGCGAAGTAGACGTGGAGATGGGTTTGTGCTTATTTAAAGCGGTCCTCCCTGATTTCTCCATACCTCTTGATACAAGGGAATTGTGACTTTGTACCAGGCTTACAGAATCCCCTTTTCGGAGGTGGGCATCCCAAGGACTACAATATCTTTTTCAATTAGCTCTTTGCAACACTCCTTTGGTCTGTTGGAGGTGGATCTGTTTGCTTATTGGCAGATCCGCCATTATGTACAATCATTACCAGAAATTCACTTAACGGAGGACTGTCAGGAAGCTATCTCTGAGATGTTCAGTTTTTCAGCTCAACAATTGATCCCCTTGCGCTTTCATCATGTGGGACTTCGTGACGTGCAACCAGATATTAATTTTGAAATCCTAGCTGCTTCCTGGTCAGAGGACCTGCAGTGTGAGATTATGACTTTGCAAATACAAAAGATTTTGAAGACTTCGCAGAAGTTATCATCCAATGTTCTTCATTGGGAACTTCAGCTTAAGTTCCTTCTTAGGCTGTATATTCCACCCCTGAGAGCACACAGGATGGGAATTACCCAAGTACACAATTGCCCTAAATGTGCACAGGTTCAAGCTACACTGGGACATATGTTTTGGTCCTGTCCTCGTATTCACCACTTTTGGACTTGTTTGGGACGATATACAACTTCTTTATGGGGCAGACATTGGCTGCCTACGCCCAGAGCACTATTTGGGTATTATCAAATAGCGTCTCCTAAACCTAAGGGTATGTTGGGTTTTGTAGCCATTTTGACTCATTGGTTGTCCACTGACCCCCCAACCTATAGTCACTGGAGATCTCTAATGCTCGTTCAAGCTTCTTTGGAGTGTAGACATTTTTCAGCGTTGGATGGTGGTCTGGGACGTCGTTTCCGGATCATTTGAGAGCACTTTTGGATGGATCTTACTCCTCATGCCAGGAGTCATCTTTTGAATGTTTGATTTAGTGTGGTAAATGTTTTGAACCCTCACACTTTGGGTTTATAAGAGGATATGGGAGGGTGGGTGATTAGGGTTTATACTGTGCGCACTTATATGAAAATTGTTTTATGTTGTCATGTTTATGTGCTTGCACTTTGTTGAATAAACATATTTTACCATAAAGTTTCCATAATCTAGTACACTTGGATACATTTCTTTCTCATAACAATTGATGAACAAATTTTCCTTTTCTTTGTATTTTTCTTACTAGACTAAACTAAACTAAACTAAACCTTAAGTTTGTATACCGCATCATCTCCACAGAAGTAGAGCTCGGCACGGTTTACAGGAATTGGTATAGAAAGGAACTACAAAGAAAGTAGAAGGACTAAGAAGAGAAGTTTAGAGGGACTTAGTATATCGATGAGGGGGATAAAAAAGGGGGTTAGAGTCATTAGATAGTTTGTAAATTTACATAATATAGTGATTGGCAGGGTGTTTCCCCTTTTCTTATTTTATTGCTTGCATATTACTCTTTCCTATTTTATATAGAATTAGATGAAACCATCATCAATTCTTTTATAATTGTGAAAACCTAGTATTTTTCTGTTTTTCATTTGCTCAATAGGCTGAGGTCAGTCTACAAATAGCCAACAGTTCACCTTTCTTCATTTCCTGTCGCTTCCAGTAAACCCAATTCTGATTCATTCTTATACAATTCAGTGCCCAATTTGCCCTGATATCCTGAGCCTTCCCCACGGCTCAAGGATCTTCTTAATTATCAGCTTTTACTCAATCAGCATTTCTCCTCCTCCCAATGACGGTTAGCAGCAGCAGCTGTACTGTGCAGTTCGGACAATCAACTTCTCTAAATTGCAGAAACCTTTCCCCACAATGCTACCTGCTTCTTATCCTTAGATCCCCTGCACGGGCAATGGATGGGGCAAGCAACAAAGAGCAATCCATTTGCTGTCCTTAACCTTACCTTAACTCCCCACACACCTGCACCATATATACAACCACCCTCAAGCACAAGGGGGAAGAAGAACCTCCTCCCGACATGTACCACTTGGGGACGACTCGAGAGCTTGTTTTCTTGACTGGAGCCCAGAGCTCGCGCAAGAGCGCCCACACAGCCAGCTATAAATTGCTAGGGAGTGGAAAGAAGGGAAGCTGAGTTCACCAGGCAGTCGGAGCCCCCCTGATATTTTCGGGCCCTGGTCTTATGCAGGCATCGAGTGAATATCGGACAGGACCCGCATAATTTCCATGCTCTGTACATGGCCAGCCTCTTATTCTTACCTTCCTGCTGCTGCTGCTGCTAATCACCATCAGAATCCTTCTTCCCGATGTCAATTCTGAAGTTGGAGAGGACGTTCCGGGCCAGCCAATCACTGCCTGACTGGCCCAGAACGTCCTCTCCAACGTCAAAATTGACGTCGGGAAGAAGGCTTCTGGGTGGCGATTAGCAGCAGCCGCAGGGAGATAAGAAGCAGCAGCAGCATCGGACCAGGGGGGAGTTGGGGTTTTAATCGGCCGTTGGTGGGAGGGGTTTTTTTTGCATGCGGCAGGGAGAGACAGGAAGCGATCGCTTGTCCCGTTGTCTCTGTGCACAGCTTCGGGATGCTGGTTGGCCCAGAACGTCCTCTCCGACGTTAGAATTGACGTCGGGCGGCGAGAGTTGGTCAGCCCCTCGGGGAAGAAAAGCAGGGAGGGAGAACTCGGCGCCGGCCTGTTCCCGAGGGTAGCAGTGGCAAGCAGCATGTTTCCCAATGGCGGTGGCATGGGGGAGGGCAGGGAGAAAAAAAGAAAGAAAAAAATGGGCACAGAGAGAGAGAAAAACAGACATAGAGAAAGAAAGGGGACATGGAGAGAGAAAGAAAGAAGGGGGCAAGGTAAAAGAAAGAAAGAAATGGGGCACGGAGAGAGAGAGAGAGAAAGACAGACATACAGAAAGAAAGGGGGCATGGAGAGAGAAAGAAAGAAGGGGGCAGGATGAAACAAAGAAAAAGTTGGGGGAGGGAATGAGGTCTGGAGGAGAGGAAGCATACAGGAAGCTGAAAGAAGGGAAGAAATATTGGATGCATAGTCAGAAGAATAAAGTGCAACCAGAGACTGATGAAATTACCAAACAAAGGTAGGAAAAATGATTTTATTTTCAATTTAGTGATCAAAATGTGCCCATTTTGAGAATTTATATATGCTGTCTATATTTTGCACTATGGCAATAGTGGTTTTTAGCGCAGGGAGCCTATGAGCATCGAGAGCAGCATGCCCCATTCAGCGCAGCTCCCTGCGCTAAAAACCACTATCGCGGTTTAGTAAAAAGGGAGGGGGTATATTTGTTACTGAGGTGACATTGCATAAAGTCATCTGCCTTGACCTCTTTGAAAACCCACGGAATATAAATGATAATTAACATTTTCTCTGCGTACAGTGTGCTTTGTGTTTTTAAACTTTTATTGTTGGTAGATCCTTTTTTTTATATTTATCCTTTTTCAAACAATATCACAAGTATCCACTTGTTACAGCAATTCAGAGTATTCAAATAATAACACACCATAAATTCCAATATTAACATAATAAACTAAACTAAACTAAACCTTAAGTTTATATACTGCATCATCTCCACGGATGTTGTGGAGCTCTGCACGGTTTACAAGAACTTAAAATATAGGAAGAGAAGAAAAAAAAAAGTTTACTTATATATAGAAGAGAAGAGTAAGGGGGGATAGAATTACATTTTAGTGAAAAGCCAGGTTTTCAGTTGCTTGCGGAATAATTGGAGGGAGCCCAGGTTCCGCAGTGGGGTAGTAAGGTCGTTCCAAAGACCTGTGATTCTGAAGAGAAGGGATTTTCCCAGTTTGCCTGCATAGCGAATACCGTGTAGAGAGGGAAAGGATAATTTATACCTTTGGGCGGGTCTGGTAGAGTCAGGACTCGAGGAGTTATAAGATAGTGGGATTAAGGGAGGAAGGATGCCGTGAATGATCTTAAAAGCCAGGCAGGAGCATTTGAAATGGATTCTGGAAATCACTGGGATCCAGTGAAGTTTGGCTAGGAGTGGGGAGACATGGTCGGTCTTGCGTTTTGCAAAGATCAACTTGGCTGCAGTATTCTGGATTAGCTGGAGTCTTTGAAGACTTTTTTTTGATAGGCTTAAGTAGATGGCATTGCAGTAGTCTAATTTGGAGAGGATGATGGATTGGACAAGGACGGCGAAATGTTGTTGGCGAAAATAGGATCTTACTTTCCTCAGCATGTGGAGGCTGAAAAAGCATGATTTAGCCAAGGAGTTGAGGTGGTCATTGAGGGAGAGAGAAGAATCGATAATGATGCCAAGGACCGTGCTTGAGAACTCAAGCTGCAGTGCAGCACCTGAGGGAAGTGCGAAGAGGGTGGGCAGGTGTTCTAATTTTGGGCCGAGCCAGAGTAATTTTGTTTTTGAATCATTCAAGTTCATCTGTACCGAGAAGGACAAGGAATGGAGTCTCATTATGCAAGTTGTAATGTAATCCTTCCAGTGTTAAAATTTTTTAAATTGAAAACATTCAAAGGAAATTTTTAACTCTTAAGAAGATATCAATTACACAGGGAGAGACAAAATTTCAGAGATAGGGAGATCTCATTACTAGGAAACAATAATCAATATAATAAATAAATGGCTTAACGTGCATTTAAACTTCCGGTCTTTAACTACTGTGCTATCTTTACAGCATTTTCTTAATATCCAAGAAGCTACGAAGATGCTCAGGCATATAAAAGATATATTTAATACCAGTGTATCTTATCAAACATTTGCAAGGATAACTAACAGAAAGGTTGCCCCCAAACTCTTTACTTCTTCTTGCATAGCAAGAAACACCTTCCTCTGTTCTTGTGTAGATTTTGTCACATCTGGAACAATCCAGATTCTCTGGCCCAAAAACGAGTCCTGAGAATGTCGGAAGAAGGTTCTCATTATAGCATTTAGATCTTATTCAAATGCTAAAGACAATATTAATGTACCACGATATTCAATATTTTCTTGAGTGGTTTCCAATAGCTCAGTCAAATTATTTAAATCCATATCATGAAGTCCTTCCTTTTGTTTGTCTGGTAAAGAAGATTCAACTTTTCTTGGAAGATAGAATACTTTATTTATAGGAGGAATTGCTTCAGGAGGAAATTTCAAGTTCTCAGTGAGATACTTTTTAAACATATCAAGTGGGGTAATAGACAAAGACTTAGGAAAATTTATAACTCTAAGATTAAGTCTCCTACTATGATTTTCCAGTTGTTCAATCTTCTTTAAAAAGAAAAGTCTATCTTTAATTAAAGTTCCAGTCGATTTTTGAACTGCAGCAATTTCTTTATTAATTTGGTCAAATTTGCCTGAAGTTTCAATTTGCATGTTATTTACCGAGGTAGAAAGGTCATCCAATTTACTCACTATTATGCTGATATTACCGGCAGATTTTGTAGACGCATCTTCGAGTTTCTGAAATACCTGCCAAATGCTGTCCAATGTCACCTTAGTCGAGCGGGTATTCTCTGCTCCTAGACTTGTTGATAACTCGGCGCTCAGAGTGGTGTCAGGCTCCCCACTGCGTGAGGCCGCTGGACCCACATTCTCGACGTCCTCTGGCATTGGCTTAGGTGGCAAGCGGATATCCGGAGGGGAGAGTGAGATCTCAAATCCCATAGCTCTGGAGGCTCCCTGGAGTTACTGCTGGACTCTTACCCCCTTCAGAACTAGCCAGAGAGCTAGTAAGAAAACACTCCATCAAAACTTGACTGGGCAAGGGGGGATCAGCCCGGAGAAATCCCTTGCATTTAGTGTGAGGAAGAGAGAAAATGCTCTTCTTCTAAAAGGTAACAGCTAAGGAATAGCAAAGCACGGTGGAGCGTAACTAATGAGCTATTAGCACGCCGCCGCCATTTTGTCTCCTCCCTTCCGTTGGTAGATCATTTTGACTTGGCCATGAAGGTAAAGGGGAAGGAGGGAGGGCATCTGCTGAAAGACATCTAGTAATCTTTGCAGGCTTGACTGTGCAGGGAATTATTTTTGTAAAATCATGTTTTGTTATGTGACTGGCATTATTTAGACTTTACTTTCTATGAATGAATAGAATTAAAATTATATAAAACTAGTATTTTAGCCCATTACATTAACGGGTGCTAGAATATATGTCTGTGTGTCTTTATTTCTGTCTCTCTCCCTGGCCCCCTTTGTCTATCTGTCTTTCTGTGTCTCTCTTTTCTTTCTATCTATCTGTTTCTCTCCCTGCCTCCTATGCATCAACATTTCTCTCCCACCACTTCCCTGTGCAGCAGCTACAGCAGCATTTCCTCCCCCTCCATTTCCCTCCCCCCACACCACTTCCCTGTGCAGCAGCAGTGTTTCCCCTACCCCCCTTTCCCTCTGTCCTCCCATCTGTCTCTGTCTCTCTCTCCTCACCTCCTGCCTCTGCGGAGCTCTCACAGCTCCTCCTCGTCCTCCTCCAGCCAGGCTTTAGCCATCTGTGCCGCGGTCTGCCGCTGCTGACAGCTGCTGCGGCCTGCAGCCACTGACATCTGCGGCGGCCGACATCCATCTCGAAGGATTCTCTCCGATGCTGCCTGCACTGCCGCCAGCCGCCTCAAGGCACCGCAGCCTGCACGTGGCGACATCCACTGCGCACACCTCAAGCCGCCTCAAATCGCCCTAGTACTGGCCCGCTCCTGGCATCGCTGGCACCGCCGCCATCCATGCTGGGCAAGAAGGTGGACTCCAAGAGAGGCCCGTGGGGCCGAAGCCAGTCAGCGTGGCTGGGGCTCGGTTTCTAGCACGCATGCGCACTCCTGCCTGCCACGGACATACGGAACACACAGGCAGGAGTGCGCATGCGCCGCTTAGGGTTTTATGTTGTTTTTATGTGTGTACACTGAAGGAAAGTGGAGAGAGAGTGGGCTGAAGACGCTGAAGGGAAATGGGGAAGAGAGAGTGGGGAGAAGATGCTGATTTATAAATTGACAATTGTACAGAATATTGTTTCTTTTTATACTTTAATATGATAAGTTCAATATAAAATAATTCAAGGCTTGTGTGGATGGAATCAGGTGGTTTGCGGAGATGGGGACCGAGCTTACGGAGATTAGTCCAATAAAATGGTATTTTCTTATTTCTCATTATTTGTTTTATTTTTATTTGTTAATTTGTAAAGTGGTGATTGTTATGTATCATTTTTTTTCAAATTTACATCTACTGTCTTTATATTTTGCACAGTATTACTGTTTTTGTGGTGTGGTGTTGCATTATATGCAGAGTCTGGTTTCTTGGTGGTTCAGTTTAACTTTTCTATTTTTAGTTTATGATTATTCCATATTGGGCGAGGGTGTATCTCTGTTCTATAGTTTTCAGTTGGCATTGACTGCAGGATCAATTGACTGTGCGGGATCTGGCTTGTTTAGTTTTACAATGTATGTGTTGGTGTTCTGTAGTGTTTAAGATGCTGCCTTTTCCTAGGAACACTCTTGTTGTGTGATATGTGGATTGTTACTAAAAATCATATTTTTCATATAGATGGGGGGGTGTCAAAAAATGATGGGCCCCAGGTGTCACATAATCTAGGTACGTAAAACAACACTTTCAATTGGTGACTACTATGGTTGTAGGACAATGTAGTAGTGGAATTTTGCAGAAACTATGTGAAACAGGTGCCAACTCTGAATTCAGTCAAAAAGAAGGAAAAAGCCTCAGAAAAAGGCCCTCCCACCACCACAAAGGTGGATATCAAGGTGGTTAGACGGTAACCTCACAGGCAAAACCTTCATTGAAATGAGTGTTTGAGCAGAGAAACTTATGCTTCACATATACAAAATTGTAGATAGAGGAAAAAACCACTTATCTTCAACTGATCGGCACACCGACGGAGGCCAGCGTTTCACCGACTAGCTGCATCAGTCTGCAAAATACTAACATGTACCTTGAAAGAGCGGAAACAACCGCTTCGAAAGAGTGTTTCCGCTCTTTCAAGGTACATGTTAGTATTTTAATACCAAGAAGTTAAAACTCAATGAGAAACTGTCTAAGTTCTTTTTGTTTTATCTTTCTTTGTTTTGCAGACTGATCGGTCGGGTCACACACTGATGCAGCTAGTCGGTGAAACGCTGGCCTCCGTCGGTGTGCCGATCAGTTGAAGATAAGTGGTTTTTTCCTCTATCTACAATTTTGTATATGTGAAGCATAAGTTTCTCTGCTCAAACACTCATTTCAATGAAGGTTTTGCCTGTGAGGTTACCGTCTAACCACCTTGATATCCACCTTTGTGGCGGTGGGAGGGCCTTTTTCTGAGGCTTTTTCCTTCTTTTTGAGTGAATTCAGAGTTGGCACCTGTTTCACATAGTTTCTGCAAAATTCCACTACTACATTGTCCTACAACCATAGTAGTCACCAATTGAAAGTGTTGTTTTACATACATTGGTTTTCAATATATCTGTGTTTCTATAGACATAATCTAGGTACGCCACTGAATGTATGGTCACCTTACCATTGTCCCAAAGAATAAAACAATCCAGGAATAAATGGATCACAGTCGGCTCAGGTAGACTGCGGCATGTGACACAGATACATCCAAATTGTTGCCCCTAAATAATTCCTTTGCTCCATTAGTGCATTGTGATGCTCAAGATAAAAGAACTGAGGAGGAATCAGAACCAGTGAAGATAACATATGAAGTTAAGCACCTCCAAAGGACCTATAAAAAAGATCAAGGTAAAAGAACTGAGAAGGAACAAAAAACAGCTCAAACCAGGAAAGTATTGCTTCTAGGGGATTCCATCATCAGAGAGATTAACCTTGAAACACAGGACAAGGAACTCAAAATAGTGAAATGCCTTATGGGATCCTCAGCCACCAAGAATGCCAGACAAATACTGAATGTAATTAGAGAAGAAGCAAATAATTTAAACCCTGATATTATTATCCACCTTGGAACAAACGACCTGGCCAACAATATCCGACTTGCAACGCAGAAAGATTTTCTGGAGCTTGGGGAGTGGATAAAACCTTTTGTAAAACTGTAGCTTTTTCAGAAGTACTGCCTACTTATGGAAAGGGAGAGGAAAGAGTACAAAATACTGAGAACTTCAATAGGTGGCTCAAACCTTGGTGTCATCAAGATACATAGGAGGATGGAGCAATACATGGAAAAACAAGAGACTGTATTGTAATGATGGGCAGCAAAAAAAATCCTGGCTGAGAAATTCAGGCAATATGTTTCTAGTCATTTAAATTAGAAGGTGGGGGTGGTGTACATATGGAGGTTACTTCCGGTGGCAATCCCCTGCAAAAGACAAGTTTTGATGATAATAAAGAAAGCAATTAAAACAACATTAGCAATTCACTTCCTAGCGATGCAACAGGAAATGAGCTGAAGTTAAAAACTATACAAAAAAATGAGATTGTTGAGGAATAGTAGCTGGAAAGCAATGACTACAAACGCCCACAGTCTAAGCAACAAAGTTCATGATCTGCAAGCCTTGATTTTAGATCCAGACCTGGATATTGTTGCTATCACAGAGACATGGTTCAGTGACTCCCATGGATGGGATGCAAACATACCAGGATATAATCTTTTTAGGAAGGACAGAGATGGTAAAAGAGGTGGAGGAGTAGCTCTCTATGTAAAGATCGATATCCAAGCAGCTGAAATGCAGGAGACTTGGGAAGAGGAAAAAGCGATATAGATCGCTTTGAAAACTTCTATTTATGTAGGTGTGTAATCTATAGACCTCCGTCTCAATTGCAGCAAATTGATAAAGATCTGATTGCGGATATCCAAAAGTTTGAAAAGAAAGAGAAGGTGCTGCTATTGGGTGACTCCAATCTGCCTGATGTGGACTGGAATGTTCCATCTGTGGAATTGGAAAGAAGTAGGGAGATTGTGGATGCCTTTCAAGAGGCTCTGCTCAGACAAATGGTGATGGAATCCACCTGGGAAATAGCGATCATCAAACGGTTTGGTTTGATATAACAGCTAAAGTGGAGGGCAGCCACACAAAACACAAAGTCCTGGATTTCAAACGTATGGACTTTAGTAAAATTGGATTGTACCTGAAGAAAGAGCTGTTAGGATGGGATGACATAAAGGAAATGGAAAAACAGTGGTCTAAGCTGAAAGGAGCAATAAAAATGGCTACTAACCTTTATGTGAGGAAAATAAATAAAAACAAGAGAAAAAGGAAACTAAAATGGTTCTCTAAACTTGTGGAGAAAATAAAGGCAAAAGAGCTGGCGTTCATGAAATATAAACATACCCAAGAAGAGGCATACAGAAAGGACTACCGGGTGAAACTGAAAGAAGCCAAGAGAGATACATCTGGTGAAAGCACAAGCAGAAGAGCAAATGGCTAGGAATGTGAAAAAGGGAGCCAAAATTTTTTTCAGATATATTAGTGAAAGGAAGAAGAAGAAAAATGGAATTGCGAGACTAAAAGATGATATGTATCAATATGTGGAGAGTGACGAGGAAAAAGCAAACGTGTTAAACAAATACTTCTGCTCTGTGATCAGGGAGGAAACTCCTGGAGAAGAACCGAAATTGTCTGACAAAGTTACACATGAGAATGGAGTAGATACCATGTCGTTCACGGAAGAAAGTGTTTATGAACAACTTGAAAAATTGAAGGTGGACAAAGCGATGGGACCGGATGGGATCCATCCCAGGATATTGAGGGAGCTCAGAGAGGTTCTGGCGGGTCCTATTATAGATTTATTCAACAAATTCTTGGAGACGGGAGTAGTTCCTAGGGATTGGAGAAGAGCGGTGGTGGTGGTCCCTATTCACAAAAGTGGTCACAGAGATGAAGCAGGAAACTACAGGCTGGTAAGCTTCACTTCGATTATTGGAAAAATTATGGAAGCATTGCTGAAAGAAAGGATAGTGAAATTCCTAGAATCAAATGAGTTACAGGATCCAAGGCAACATGGTTTTACACAAGGTAAATCATGCCAGATGAATCTGATTGAATTCTTTGATTGGGTGACTGGAGAATTGAATGAAGGGCATATGCTAGACACAATTTACTTAGATTTCAGCAAAGCCTTTGACACAATTCCTTATAGAGGGCTCTTGAACAAACTTGACGGGCTGAAGTTAGGACCCTAAGAACATAAGAATTGCTGTTGCTGGGTCAGACCAGTGGTCCATCGTGCCCAGCAATCCGTTCACATGGCAGCCCTTAGGTCAAAGACCAGTGCCCTAACATATGTTCTGGTTCAGCAGGAGCTTGTCTAACTTTGTCTTGAATCCCTGGAGGGTGTTTTCCCCTATAACAGCGTTCCAGTTTTCTATCACTCTCTGGGTGAAGAAGAACTTCCTTATGTTTGTACAGAATCTATCCCCTTTTAACTTTAGAGATTGCCCTCTCGTTCTCTCTACCTTGGAGAGGGTGAACAGCCTATCTTTATCTACTATGTCTATTCCCTTCATTATTTTGAATGTTTCAATCATGTCCTCTCTCAGTCTCCTCTTTTCAAGAGAGAAGAGGCCCAGTTTCTCTAATCTCTCACTGTATGGCAACTCCTCCAGCCCTTAACCATTTTAGTTGCTCTTCTCTTTTGAGTAGTACTGTGTCCTTCTTCATGTATGGCGAACAGTGCAGGTACCATGGCCCAGTACAGCAGCATGATAACCTTCTCCCATCTGTTCGTGATCCAGTTCTTAATCATTCCTAGCATTCTGTTATCCCTTTTCACTGCCGCCGTGCATTGCGCAGACAGCTTCATTGACGGACAGACACCAGAAGGTGGTGGTTAATGGAATTCGCTCGGAGGAGAGAAAGGTGAGTAGTGGAGTCCCTCAGGGATCGGTGCTGGGGCCGATCCTGTTCAATAAGTTTTGTGAGCGACATTGCCAAAGGATTAGAAGGAAAGGTTTGCCTTTTTGTGGATGATATGAGGATTTGTAACAGAGTAGGCACTAAGGAGGGAGTGGAAAACATGAAAAAGGATTTGCAAAAATTAGAAGAATGGTCTAATAACTGGCAACTAAAATTCAGTGCAAAGAAGTGCAGAGTAATGCATGGAAGGAGCCATATGTGCTGATATGCACAGATGGAGGGTGATAGTGTCTGAAGATCTAAAGGTGAAGAAACACTGTGACAAGGCAGTGGCTGTTGCCAGAAGGATGCTAGGCTGTACAGAGAGAGGCATGACCAGTAGAAGAAAGAAGGTGTTGATGCCCCTGTACAGGTCAATAATGAGGCCCCACTTGGAGTATTGTGTTCAATTTTAGTGACCGTATCTGGCGAAGGACATAAAAAGACTTGAAGCGGTCCAGAGGAAGGCAGCGAAAATGGTAGGAGGTTTGTGCCAGAAGATGTATGAGGAGAGACTGGAAGCCCTGATTATGTATACCCTAGAGCTTTGATGGAGTGAGCTTTGATGGAGACTCCAGTAGATGATTCACTGTTGCTACCAGTGACCTTTAGACAGAAAATGAGGTACTTGGGGGAGGGGATTTGAAAAAGAGGCAGAATATGCTGGATTGAGGGTGCAGCAGGGGGAAGATCGAAGGGAATGGGGTTGCTGAATTTAAGGTGGGGTAGTTGGACCCATGTCAGGGAGAGAGAAACCCAAGATACTGGACAATGGGGAAGGGCATGAGGGAATAGAGATGGGACTTGGAGGGGAAGGGGTGCATAAGCTGGATGAGACTTGAGAAGGGGCAACAGAAGCTGGATGGAATTCAGAGGAACTTGGAAGAGGAGCAAAAGATCGATGGAAGATGATAGGGAAGATGCTGCTCTGTTGGGGAGGAATGGAATAGGGGAGACAGCAGAATGTTAGGAACAGGAGAGAGGAGACAGTGGACTGTTGAGAGGAGATGCTGGGCAGATACAACTCTGCAGAAGAGGCCATAGGAAGGGGAGTTGACAAGATGTGGCAGAAAAGGAAAGATCAATGCCAAAGAGAAATCTAAAGAAAAAATGAATGAAGACAGGAGGAGAGAGAAGAAATGGTAAATGGACAGCAGACCCTGGAAAGAATTCAGTGAAAAACAAAGAAAAGCAGAAGGCAGAAAGACTTTGTCCAACATGATTGTAAAAGTAAAATGCCAAGACAACAAAGGTAGAAAAAGTATTTTATTTTCAATTTATTGGAATATATTAGTTTTAGGAAATTTGGTTCTCTGATGTCTTTGCAAGAGAAAATGTGTTTGTTTCTATTTCTCCAGTGTCACACTACATGCAAGTTTAATTTTTTTGGGGTTTCCTGTTAAATTTTTGTATGCATATTTCTATTTCTGTGGTCCTTTGTTCTTTATTTATTTATTTCATTTTTTTAGCCCTTCCTTTCAGAAAAGTCTAGAATGGGTTACATACACAATGAGAGTTAACAGTTCACAAATTTTACAGAAATGTAAGAGTTAGCAGTTACAAGTTTACATATACAATAAGATTTGACAGTTTGGCAATTAGTTAAGAGATAACATGGGTGCTTGGAGTGATTAAACAGGAAAGATTGTGCGATTTCTCCCATTACTAGCAATTTCTTGTGGATACCATGTCTTGGTTTAGTAGTTTATTGTGGTCAACATAGTTGCGGGAGCTATTTACATTAGCAAGATGAATTTTGGTATGTTCCCACATACTTTGTAGGCAGTGGTAGGTGTCCTACCACTGTCTAACCAGCCAACCAGGTTGCACATTTTTTTTAAAAACCTCCCGAGGAAAGCCACCTACATTGGAGGCACTTCTGGGAGGCGCGCAAGCTTGCCGAAGGCTAGGCATGGGCATGGTGTAGCCCGGAAGTAGCCTTAGAACTTTTTGACCCTGCTGTTTGCTTTGTTAATTATTCTTTCTATTGGTTTTTCATGATGCATACAGCTTCTACTTTTTCTGGCCTTGTCATATATATTGCTTATGAGTCCTCAATCAAAATTTGTATGGTTCTTACAAGTACCTCAATCCTACTGCATAACACATTTCCTTGCTTCCAATGTCATTATCTATAATCTCTTTAAACGTCAAAGGTCTTAATAATGTGATTAAAAAACGTAAATTACTGTCTTACATTGATGATCTTAAAGCAGATATCATTCTGCTTCAGGAAACTCATCTTAATGATTCTGGATCAAGTAAGTTTCTTAAACAAGGTTTTTGTTCACCTTTGTTTTCCCCTGCTTTGAATGGAAAGAATGGTGATATTACTCTAATTAAGCAACACCCGTCCATCTCCATATTATCCAGCTCTCATGATACTTATGGTAGATGGGTTAGTACCAAACTTTCTATATCCAATCGTGCATTGCGTATCATTAATATATATGCTCCAAACTTAGATTCTCCTGAATTTTTTCATAATTTGGCTAATCATATTTTACAGGATCCTGATACTCCTTTTATTATTGGAGGTGATTTTAACCTTATTTTAGATCCCTCCAAGGACAGGAAATCACATGCCTCATACAAGAAACCAAAATCCTGGTACGCATTACATGATATTATTTCCCAGCTTCATTTAACAGATCCCTGGATACTGCACCACCAAGACCATGATCAATTTACGTTTTTTCAGCACCACACTCGACCTATTCAAGGATTGATTATTTTCTTGCTAGTGCATCTATCTTACCACACATCACCACTTCTGATATTCACTCCATCACAATTTCTGATCATGCTGCTATTGCCCTGACTTGTTCTTACTTTTCTCTTACACCTCGCAGTAGGCAATGGCGGTTCAATTCCTCTCTCCTCGCTGAGGCCCAATTCTCTGAGTGCATTACTGCTGCCATCCAAGAATTTTTTCATTTTAATATCCCCACACACTCCAGTTGGATAACCGCCTGGGATGCCTTCAAAGCTTTCATACGTGGGATGATAATTCAGTTCACTGCTCGACTCCACTCCTCTAGAAAACGAGATCTTGAATCTCGCATACGTGAAGCGGAGGCTACCCATATTTCAGACATTACTGATATTCCGGCCCTGACTACTCTGCGTAACCTTAGACTCCAATATAACTCTTTATTGAGCTCATCTGCCGCCAAATCTGTCTTTGTCCAGGCTGCTTCTTACTACGCAGATAATAATAAGCCAGGCCACCTGCTCGCGAATTATTTGAAAAAATCCCAAGAGACCACCATATCATCTATTAAGGACCCCGCAGGACAACTTACCACGGATTCTTCAGCCATCTCTTCCGCCTTCCATAATTATGGCCCTAGATGCCGAAAAAGCCTTTGATCGTCTTGAATGGCCCTATCTCTTTCATGTCCTTCGTTGGTATGGCTTCCCTGATTCCTTCTTATCTATGATTAAAGTTCTGTACTCTCACCCGACGACACGCATTATGATCAATGGACATCTTTCACAACCCTTTTCTCCGTCCCGTGGCACGAGGCAGGACTGTCCCCTATCTCCCTTACTCTTCAATCTTGCCCTTGAACCACTTTTATCTGCCATTAGGAATGATTCTCGGATTGATGGCTTCCACTATAATGACTTTTCAGTCAAACTATCGGCGTATGCTGATTATGTTCTTCTCTACGTCACTCCGGAGTCTCTCCTCTTTGTCCTTGAACAAATTGACCGCTTTTCGGCTGTTTCTGGATACAAATTGAACGTCAATAAATCTGAACTGTTGCCGTTGAATTGTATCGACATTCAATCTGACTCCTCCCAATACGGTTTCATCTGGTCCCCCTCCAAGATCAAATATCTCGGTCTGTATTTTGGGCCCTCTATTAAATCCACTTCACGACTTAATTCAGACTATATCTTCTCTATTATTCGTTCTTGCACCTCTAGATGGTCCCCCCTTAATCTTTCCTGGTGGGGTAGACTATCTACAATACGCATGATGATCACTCCTAAAATCAATTACATTCTTAGTATGCTCCCCTTTCTTTTTCCCCATTCGGTCTATTCTCGCATTGAACAATTACTCTCTTCCTTTTTATGGCAAGGCAAGCAGCCTCGGATTGCACTCCGTAAATTGAAATGTTCTAAGGAGCAGGGTGGGGTCAGTTTTCCCAGCTTTCGCGAATATGCATTTTTGATGTCTCAGGGCTCCTTATGGCTGAATTTGGAGTCTATGCGTATGGCTCCAACTTGTTTACCTTTGGAATTTGCTATCGTTGATTCTTATATTTTGCATCATGCTCCTGCTATCCCTCTTCCCCAGTTGGCAAAACAAAACCCAATATTGTTGAGTACGTGGCAGGCGCTCAACCATATTGACTCCCTCTCAAACAAGAAATTGATAGACTCAGTATTTGCACCAATCTGGCATAACCCCAAACTTAAGATAGACAATGCGGTGATCATATGGAAAACTTGGCATCAGCATGGAATTTGGCATATTTCCCATCTATTGCATAATGACAAATGGATCACCTTTTCAGATATCATGGCCAAATTTAATATTCCTCCTTCTCAATATTTCAAATGGATTCAACTTCACCATTGTCTTACTGCGAGGTACCCTTCCCCAGCATCTCTTCATACCACCTCAGAATTACACTCTCTGGCTCTTTCCTTCACTGCCTCCAAAGGCCAATCATCTAATTGGTACAAATTTATGCATTCTAAATGTTTTGCTGCAATCCCAGCTTCCCTGACTAAATGGGATATGTTGTTGCAGTCTCCATTAACTGATTGTATTTGGAAGGAACTGTGGGCCAGAATTTTTAAATCGCTCAACTCTGCCTCCCATAGACAATCTGTGATTTTTCTATACCATCGAGCCTTCTGGACTCCTTCCAAAACAGCCAAAATTAAGAGGTCCTCAGATAGCTCCTGTTGGACTTGTAAATCCTCAGACGGCTCTCTACGACATATGATATACGATTGTCCCCATTTACAGATTTTTTGGTCCTCTATTTGGAATGTGATTACCAAAATTTTTTTTATTAATGACCCCTTTACATTAGATGTGTTAATTCTGGGATCCTCAGCACTATCCTCACCTTTATCTTTGTATCATGATCGCCTTTTGACCCTTTTGCTATTTCTAGCTATTCAATTAATTTTGCAAAATTGGAAAGACTTCTCTAATCTCAGCTTCACTCATTGGTGGAATTTGGTTTGTCTTCTTGTTAAATATGAACGACATTTGGCAGAACGCTCTAAATCACTATCATAATAAAACATGGTCAATACTATTGGATTACTGCACTCAAGACCTTTGAACTAATATTTATTAGACCTTTACCTGAATAATATCATTCATCTAATTGATTTACTCATTTGCATTTCTCATTGGTGTTTATTATCTACTGCATTCTCAGGACTCGTCGGTGACCCCTTCAACATTTATGATAATTGGTTTTACATAGCTTTTGTAATCTATGGTTTTCTATCTTTGCTTAAATTATGATTTCTTATGCACATCCATTGCCTTACCAACTTCTCTGTCTTGCTATTTATTGTGGCTAGAAGACTGTATTGTATTATTTGATGCTTTGTGTTGGATACCGATATATTATCTTATTATGGTGATGTACTTGAAAGGAGCTGTCACTTCTTTTCTTGTTGGGCTTTCTTAGAAGCCTGTTGTTGTTTATTTTATACCTATAAAATCAATAAAAATATTTTGAACTAATAAAAAAAAAATTTATTGAATTTTATATAAGAGAAGGGTTCAGTGACTAGCAAAATACTATTGTAATTGATAAGCATGAGAAAAGCACTACTCACCGAGACTCTTTGCCAACATATTTAACTCGCAGACAAGGTGCGGGGTTGAAATCACGGTTGGAGAAGCAAATTCAGGAAGTGTGTGATTACTGGAAACATGTCTTGAGGCGTGTCATAGCTGTTATTTGTACGTTAGCTGAACATGGCTTGGCTTTTCGATGAACAAAAGAAAGATTTGGATCATTGAAAAATGGGAATTTTTTAGGGCTGTTTGAACTCATAAGCCAGTTTGATCCATTTTTAGCAGGCCACATTTCGAAGTATGGAAATTCTGGCAAGGAAATCCTTCTTACCTGCGAGGAACTTATTCAAGTAATGGCACAAAAGGTCCATGCGTTCATTGTTGACGAAGTTAAATCTTCTGGTTATTTTAGTTTGTCCCTTGATTCAACACCAGACCTATCACATATCGATCAGTTAAGTGTTGTACTTAGGTACTTAAAAGATGGACAGCCTATTGAATGCTTTTTTAACCTTTCTGGAAATAGCCACACCAGTGAGAAAATGGCAAACCAAGGGCTCCTTTTATCAAGCTGCGGTAGGCGGTTAACGCGCGGAATACCGTGCGTTCAATCGCCTGCTGCGCTAGTCGCTAACGCCTCCATTGACGAGGCGTTAGTTTTTTGGTGTGCCGCAGGGGTTAGTGCGTGATGAAATGTTCGACGCGCTAACCCCCGTAGCGCACCTTGATAAAAGGAGCCCCAAGTGTTGCGGTACTTACATGAAGCTTGTAGACTAAATTTTCCAAAATGTAGGGGGTCAGTCTTATGATAATGCTGCTAACATGTCTGGGCGTTATAAGGGGATGCTGCAAAAATTTTTAGAAACAAACAAGTTTGCTATATATGTGCCATGTGAAGCTCATTCACTAAATGTGGTTGGCCGAAGTACTGTTGACTGCTGTCAAGAGGCTGTTAATTTCTTCTCTATACCTTTTTTCCAGCCTCAACCAGCCAGTGGAAAATTCGTAAAGATCGTATTAAACATGAAAGTGTCTTAAAATTCCTGTCTGATACAAGATGGGAGGAACATGCTATGGCAATAATAGCAATTTTGAAATCTATCTTTGAAATTTTAGAAGCATTAGAATATATAGCCGAAGACCAGTCACAAAAGGGAGACACTAGAAAAGAAGCAAATAATATTGCAGATAGATGCAAGAGCTAAAATTAGTTTTTATGTTGAATTTTTGGAATGAGATTTTGCAGAATTTTCACAGAGTAAACAAAGTTCTACAAAATGAGGATGTGAACTTAAAAACATGTGCTGATCTGTTAGCTGACCAACTGTGTACTTTACGAGATGAATTTGAAAAATATAAAAAGGATGCAGAGGAAATGTTACCAGATGTTGATTGCAAGACAGCTACAACTCACAAACGTATGTGAAATAAGCTACCCAATGATGGAGATGCACCAGAAGTATATCTGAATGCCAGAGATAAATTTCATATCAGCACCTTTTGCACAATTCTTGACAAACTTGCAACTGAGATGAAAAGAAGAGGAGAGATATACAAAGAAATAGCAGACATTTTCTTTTCTAAGTGATATGCCATATAATGTCACTTCATCATCTACTAACATTGAAAGGTATTCTCAGTGTTGTAAAAACTGATTGATGCTTACCCAGAGGACATCAACAGTAATTTCTCGGCTGAACTTCAGCAGTTTCATTTATATGTGCGCCATCAGTTCAGTGCAAGATTCAGTCACGCTGAACCTTATAAAATAATTTTAGAAGATAATATTGAGTGTGCCTTTCCAAACGTAAACATTGCATTTCGTATATTTTTAACATTAATGGTCAAAAACTGCTCAGCTGAGCGTTCATTTTCTCGGTATGAAATATATTAAAAATCCCCTCAGAACAACTATGCAACAAGGCAAGCTGGATGCCTTATCTCTATTATGTATAGATGCAGATGTGTTACGTAAGATTGATAATGAAGATCTGATCAAAGATTTTGCAAGAAAAAAAAGTAGGAGAAAATCATTAAGCCGTAAATAAAATGCATCATATTTTAAAAAAAATTTTAACGTATATATACGTATCTTCAGGTCTTCAGAAATGTCAGTATTAGCAAGTGTTTTCAATGGCGAAAATATTCCTTTTGCACTGTCCTCGACATCAGACCCGTTTCAATATATATTTTTTAGTTTTTTTTAAAAACAATTATAAAGTGCTGTGGGGCTCATAATCGAAAGAGAAAAACGTTCAAAAATGTCCAAATGCCGATAATAAAACCGGGTTTTGGACGTATTTCTAAATGACCTAGGCCTTCATAGTGCCGCTCAACGTCCAAAGCTAAATGGGGCATTTCAGGAGGCGTGTCGAGGGCGGGAGTTGGGCGGGACATGGGCCGGCTTAGACTTAGTCGTACAGCATGTATAACCGAAAGTTTAACAACAGAGCCTAGATGGAACTTGGACGTTGTGACTTAGACCATGTAAAACATGGTCTAAGTCACAAAAACCCACCTAAACTCACCAGATAAGCACTTCAAACACATAACCTTTACCACGATCCAACCAGACATATAAGATCTTCCCCCAGCAGTCCATTGGATAGATCAATCTACCTGCTTTTAAATATCGGCAGCAGTGGGAGAACAACTGCTTTTACACTTAAGCAGCATTGGGACCAACCGCAACTACCAAGAGCCCATAGACCAGATCATGACAGGAATGTGAGCTCCACACCTCCTGCAGTCCGCTAGGAAGATCAACTGCTTTAACACATAAGTAGCAGCAAGACCAGCTGCCTATAATAGGAGCCCTTGCCCCGATCCAGCCAGGCATGTGAGCTCCTCCCCCTATATCCCGTTTAAGAGATCAATCTACCTGCTTTAAATATCAGCAGCAGTAGAAAAACAACTGCTTTTACATCCAAGCAGCAGCAAGACCTACCACAACCACCAAGAGCCCACAGACCCGATCCTGCCAGGGGTGTGAACTCCTCCCCCTGCAATCCATTGGAGAGATCAATCTGCCTGCTTTTAAATATCAGCAGCAATGGAGATCAACTGCTTTTACACCTAAGCAGCAACGGGACCAGCCACAACCACCGAGAGCCTACAGACCCGATCCTACCAAGAGTGTGAACTCTTCCCCCCCTGCAATCCACTAAGAAGATCAACTGCTTTTACACCTAAGCAGCAGCAAGACCAGCCACCACTACCGGGAGCCCTTTACCACGATACAGCTAGGCATGTGAGCTCCTCCCCATGCAATCCGTTGGAGAGATCAATCTGCCTGCCTTTAAACATCAGCAGCAGTGGGAAATCAATTGCTTATACACCTAAGCAGCAGCGGGTCCAGCCGCTACTACCAGGAGCCCATAGACTTGAAAATAAAACTGCCAACCTGCATAAATAACTGTTAAGCATATATTTCCATTAGAGACATACAATTACTAGATGTATTTCTTCATATAGCTAGATAAGTGATAGTATTACTTAACTAACTTGTATTTCTACATATAGATTGATAAATGATAATACTGTTTAATAACCTATAATTCTACATATAGATTGATAAATGGTAATACTATTTATCTCCAAAAGAACCTACATACACTCTTAGAGCCTGATAGCTATTAATACTAGATATCCTCTAAATAACCATATATCTTTATATAGCCTGTCAAGCTGATAGTACTGTATTTCTACATAACCTCATAGATCCTGTTAAATTGATAGTACTGTTTATCTCCAAAACTACCTGACAAGCATAGACAAATTGCTACTGCCGATACTCTTATATCCCATTGATAGATCTCCTTAATCCTACTTAACACTATTAGCTCCCCATGAACCAGCAATACCCTACATAATATTGATAGCCGCACACCAAGTACCTAACTCCAGACTCTCTGACTCCCTAAACAAAAATCACTATGCCTCCCAGTTTATCTACAATCACACTCCTACATTTAATATTCTTCCTACTCCTAACCAACAGAAAAGCAGAAGGATATCATACATCCTCTATCCCAACCTTAACAAAATCCCATAGATTCCCTCCACCTACCAGAAAACTATACTCGCCCAGAAACTTGATAGACTGCTCCTCACTCAACCATATCAGCATACCAACCAACTGGAGAAATAGACCAACCCTAAAACCAAAATCGATAAACCACAACTATCACCCACTAACCAAAGAAAATCTCCTCCACCCACACTGCTCACCCACTCCCCAAACACTTAACACTACATTATCCTGTGCATATATGAACATCAGATCAATAAGCACAAAAGCAGACCTTATTAAGGACTGGATAATTAAAAAACAACTAAGCTGCTTATTCCTATCCGAAACCTGGTTAACCTCAGAATCCGATCCCTCCATCACAGAACTCTGCCCAATGGGTTATAAAATTGAATTAATCTGCAGGAAAAAAAAACGTGGTGGAGGCCTAGCCATCATACTCAAAAACAACATCAATATAAAGACCCTAGACAAACACTCCACTCCCCACCTAGATCTCCTAGCCTGTCAACTATCCGACGATTCTCTCATAGAAACTCTAACATGCATCCTCTGTTACTCAACACCAAGAAAATGGAATGACAACAAACAAGCGCTTGAAGAATTTATTTACCAGAACTCCCTAACATCACCTCATAACCTTCTCCTAGGAGACATAAACCTCCATCTAGAAGATCACACTTCAAAACAAGTAATAAATTTACTCTCATATCTCAATGCACTAAACTACCAGATCCTCAATCCCCAATCCACACACGAAAAAGGACACCAATTAGATCTTGCTGCTTATATGACCCAACATCCTCACAAACCCAAAATCAATATCTCTAATGGGGCATGGCACCCCTCCCTTTGGTCAGATCACTATAAATACACCTTTGACATCAACTGGCCTCAAAGCATTAACAAACAACCTCCAATAAAAACCTCCTTCAAAACACGCCAAAAAATCGAACCCTCCATATTCTGGGATAAAGCAGACCACGCCACCACCAACATAGCTCCCAACGAATTTATATCCCAATGGAGATCCATAAGCGAAACCATTCTAAATGAGCTAGCCCCAGAAAAACTAAAATTCAAAATATGCAGACCTTCTGATAAATGGTTCGACACCGAACTTCTCCAATCTAAAAAGCTCTGCAGACAACTAGAAAGAGTCTGGAAAAAAAACAAGAGTTTAGAACACACTAAAACTGCATGGAGATACCAAATTAATCAATACAAAACCAAACTCAAGGAAAAACGAAAAGCCTACTACTCCAAAATGATAGGCAAAAAAACCCCAGACACAAAAAAGCTATTTAATCTAGTAAAGAACCTCACAGATACCAAAACTTACCTCTCCACCCAAGGTATCAACCCACCAACAGCCATCCACCTAGCAGACCATTTCAAAAACAAGATCACCAATATCAGATCTACATTCATCAACACACACACCCATCTAGAAAAGATAACAACAAACCCATCAACTAGCGAAGCCATCGTAGCAGACAGAAGCTGGTCCGATTTCCCAATTCTAGTCTGGTCGGATATGAACCGACTCTACAATAAATACAGCCATGCTTCCAGTGACCTAAATAATTGCCCCACCTACATATTATCAAACGCCTCCACTACATTCAAAACCAACTTCATGCTATGGATTCAAACCACATTGACAGAAGGCCAATTCCCACAGGACCTAGGAGAGATCTTAATCACTCCAATCATAAAGGATCACAAAGGCCCAATAGATAGCCCCTCCAACTACAGACCTATCGCTTCAATACCATTGTATGTTAAAATAATAGAAGGCCTAGTGGCACAATACCTCACCGAATATCTGGAAAAACATAACCTACTCCACCCCTCACAATCAGGATTCCGAACTAACCATAGCACAGAAACACTACTTGTCACATTACTAGATACAGCCCGACAACACATCAGTAAAGGAAAAAAAAATGATATTAATACAATTAGACCTCTCCGCAGCATTTGACCTAGTTGACCACACCTTACTACTACAAATTCTCGACGCCATAGGAATCTCAGGCAAGGTCTACAAATGGTTTCAGGGGTTCCTCAAATCTAGAACCTACAGGGTAAAATACAATGATATAAAATCAGAACCATGGACAAATCCCTGCGGAGTTCCACAAGGATCACCTCTCTCACCTACGCTCTTCAACCTCTTTATCTCCTCCCTAGGAGCCACTTTAGATACCCTAGATGTCACATCTTTCAGCTATGCTGATGACATCACCATAATCCTCCCCTTCGACCCATCAGAGACCACCACCACAACAAAGCTAGAAACAACCTTAGACACAGTAGAAAAATGGATGATGGATCACAAACTAAAACTAAATTCTGAAAAAACAAAATTCCTTTTGCTCGAAAAAGCCCAAACTCCTACCATCACTGAACTGAAAATCAAAAATACCAAATACCCAATACAACCCGAACTAAAACTCCTAGGAGTTACGATAGACAGATGTTGCACAATGCAGCCCCAGATCAACAAAACAACCCAGAAAGCTTTTCTAACCATGAGAAATCTCCGTAAAATCAGAAAATTCTTTGACCAAGCACAATTTAGACTAATCGTCCAATCCCTAGTCTTAGGTCTGCTGGATTATTGCAACTCCCTATATCTTCCTTGTCCAGCCACTATGATAAAACAACTCCAGACCATACAAAACACCGCCCTCAGTTTGATCTACTCACTCAAAAAATATGATCACATAACAACTGCCTTCTTAGACTCTCACTGGCTACCCATACAAGCACGAATCCAATTCAAATTCTACTGCCTGATATTCAAAGCATTACACGGCTCTTCCCCCTCCTATCTAAACAACCGCTTAAACCAAATCTCCACCTCAAGACACAGAAGAACCTCGAACCCTTTCGCCTTCCCCCCACTCAAAGGCACACATCGCAAGAAAATGTTTGACAACCTTCTGGCAACACAAGCAGCAAAAATCTACCATTCCATCTCCAATCTTATGACAATATCAGACAACTTCAAAACATTCAGAAAAGAAATCAAAACCCTGCTTTTCAAATAATTCATCCAAATATCTTAACCCCTCCTCTTTTACCTCCAGAAGATTCACCTACCTTCAGATAACCTTCCCCCAAATTACCCACCTTAACACCGTCCAATTAAACAAATACCATAAATAGATTGTAACCTACCCTCTCTAACTGCATTCCATATGTATTTTTCATACAGTTCTTCACTGTCAGTTTAATTTCCATCCTATAAATTCACATAGAATTTTTCTTTTTTCAACCATCTTTATTTTCTCTTCTTTATTAATTTCCAGGTACTTTAGTTAGATTGTGAGCCTTCGGGACAGTAAGGGAATTTTTAAGTACCTTCTTACTTCTCATTTATAATCTTAATGTATATTTTCTTCAAACCGCTTAGAACCTAACGGATGTAGCGGTATATAAGAAATAAATTACATTACATTACATTACATTACATTACATAACATAGATCCCCACATACTACCCCAGTGATCACCAACCCCTCCCCCGCCCCCATAAAAATTTTATTCACAACTTTACATTTCAGCCTCCAGACCATCATCACCTGGCCGCCTAGCATAGGAAAGCCTAGTCGTCCAGCCCAGAGGCAGCTTAAGTCATCTTGGGGGTGGGTTAGGGACCCATAGAGAAGAGGACCCATGCCCATAAGCCCCTGTAATCACTGCATTTATATTTAAACATGTGCACTCCCCTTTACACCCCCAAAACCCTTTTTGACTGGCATATAAGTGGCTCCTGAAGCCATAAGGGCTATTGGGGTGGTAGATAAGTGGGCCTAGGGGATTCTGGAGGTGGTTTGGGGGGACTCACCGTCACCTATAAGGGAGCTGTAGTGAGGAGAAGCCATGGCACCCTTTTTTTGAAGCCCTGTAAGATACCCCACTATTTAGGTGGCATGTCTGGGTGTTCAATCCATCACCTTGCAGACCCCTCCCACGTCCAACAGGGCTTGTTCTAGGCATTTTGGACTTGGACGGAAAGTTGGACGGAAATGTATTATAAAGATGGACGATTTAGCGGCTTGGACGATCAGATCAGCAGGACGTATAATTAGACATAAGAACATACATAAGAACATAAGAAGTTGCCTCCTCTGGGTCAGACCGAGGTCCATCTCGCCCAGCGGTCCGCTCCCGCGGCGGCCCATCAGGTCCGTGACCTGTGAAGTGGTTTCTGACCACTTCTATAATCTACCTCAAGTTCTATCTGTACCCCTCTATCCCTTTATCCTCCAGGAACCTATCCAAACCCTTCTTGAACCACTGTACAGAGTTCTGGCCTATCACATCCTCCAGAAGCGCGTTCCATGTGTCCACCACCCTCTGGGTAAAAAAGAACTCCCTAGCATTTGTTCTAAACCTGTCCCCTTTCAATTTCTCCGAGTGATCCCTAGTGCTTGTGGCTCCCCACAATTTGAAGAATCTGTCCTTATTCACTTTCTCTATGCTCTTAAGGATTTTGAAGGTTTCTATCATGTCCCCTCTAAGTCTCCTCTTCTCCAGGGAGAACAGCCCCAGCATTTTTAACCTGTCAGCGTATGAAAAATTTTCCATACCTTTTATCAGTTTAGTTGCCCTCCTCGGCACTCCTTCGAGTACCGCCATGTCCTTCTTGAGGTACGGCGACCAATATTGAACACAGTACTCCAGGTGCGGGCGCACCATTGCGGAATACAGCGGCATGATGACTTCCTTCGTCCGGGTTGTGATACCCTTTTTGATGATGCCCAGCATTCTGTTTGCTTTCTTTGAGGCTGTCACACATTGCGCCGATGGTTTCAGTGATGTGTCGACCATCACCCCCAGGTCCCCTTCCAGGTTACTCTCCCCTAGCAGTGTTCCCCCCATTTTGTAGCTGAACATCGGGTTCTTTTTCCCTACATGCATGACCTTGCATTTCTCTACGTTAAAACTCATTTGCCACTTTTTTGCCCAGTCTTCCAGTCTCGTTTGGTCCCTTTGCAGGTCTTCACAGTCTTCCATGTTTCTAACCCTGCTGCAGAGTTTGGTGTCATCAGCAAATTTGATAACCTCACATTTTGTCCCTGTCTCCAGATCGTTAATAAATATATTGAACAGTAGGGGTCCCAGCACCGACCCCTGCGGAACTCCGCTCGTGACCCATTGCCAATCTGAGTATTTGCCCTTTACTCCAACCCTCTGTTTCCTGTCCGCCAACCAATGTTTGATCCATCGGTAGATATCCCCTTGCACCCCGTGGTTCCACAGCTTTTTAAGTAGCCGTTCGTGAGGTACCTTGTCGAAGGCTTTTTGGAAGTCAAGGTAAATGATGTCTATGGATTCCCCCTTATCCATCTGACTGTTTATTCCCTCAAAGAAGTACAGCAAGTTTGTGAGGCATGACCTTCCCTTGCAGAAGCCATGCTGGCTCGCCTTCAGTTGTCCATTGTTTTCTATGTGTTTGCAGATTGTGTCCTTTACCATTGCTTCCATCATCTTTCCTGGAACCGAGGTCAAGCTCACAGGCCTGTAGTTTCCCGGGTCACCCCTTGATCCCTTCTTAAAGATGGGTGTGACATTTGCTATTTTCCAGTCCTCTGGGATCTCCCCAGTTTTTAGGGATAGGTTACATGTTTGGCGAAGTGTCTCTGCTATTTCGTTTCTCAGTTCTTTTAGTACCCTTGGGTGGATGCCGTCCGGGCCTGGTGATTTGTCGCTCTTTAGTCTGTCTATCTGTCTGAGGACATCCTCTTTGCTTACCTCTAGTTGTACCAGCCTTTCGGCGTGTTCTCCGTTTATAATCACCTCGGTTTCTGGGATGTTGGATGTGTCCTCTCTGGTGAAGACTGATGAGAAGAATTTGTTTAACCTTTCAGCTATCTCTTTTTCCTCCTTTATCGCTCCTTTCCTGTCTCCGTCGTCCAGTGGTCCCACTTCCTCTCTGGCTGGTTGTTTCCCTTTCACATACCTGAAGAAGGGTTTGAAGTTTCTTGCCTCTCCTGCCAGTCTTTCCTCATATTCTCTCTTTGCTTTCCTGACCTCTCGATGACATTCTTTCTGGTGTCTTTTGTGCTCTTCCTGGTTTTCCTTTGTTGGTTCCTTTTTCCATTTCTTGAAGGATGATTTCTTGTCGCTTATCGCCTTTTTAACTGCAGTTGTTATCCATGCTGGATTTTTTTTTGCACCCTTTCCTAAACCTTGGGACGCACAGGTCTTGTGCCTCGAGCACTGTGCCTTTAAGCAGTGTCCAGGCTTCTTTACGGTCTTCACCTTCCCTGAGCTGTTGCTGAGCTTTTTTCCTACCATTTTCCTCATGTCCTTGTAGTTTCCTTTTCTGAAGTTGAGTGCTGTCGTTGTGGTTCTTTTCACCTTTGATTTTCGAAAGTAAAAAAAAGTTGGACTTCTCTTTCGAAAATGTATCTTGGGCTCTTTTTAACTTTGGACGACTTGCGAGATGGACGTAAACGGACTTAGACATCCCTTTCGATTATGCCCCTCCACGTGCTTTGTACTTTGTTTTTTTTAAAAACTAAAAAATATGTATTCAAACAAGTCTGATGACGAGGCCAGTGCAAAAGGAATATTTTAGCCATTGAAAACACTTGGCTAATACTGACATTTATGAAGACCTGATGATACATATATATACACGTTTAAAATGTTTTAAAAAATTGAAACAATATTGTCTTGATAATATGATTCATGCACTATAGACAATATTAGAGAGTTTTGCTATATAAAGATACTGTGATAAATAAAATGGAAGCATACAGAAATAAATATTATTTTCCTTCTTATTGTAAGTTTTGTTTAATTTCAAATTTTTGATAAATCAAATTTTATTTTATGGTTTATTATTGTTTTAATATTTTAAATTACAAGTGTAAGGGGGCACCAAAATTAGTTAGTGCTTAGGACATCTAAGGGTCTTAATCCGGCCCTGATTGTTTTACTTTGAGCTCCATTTTATATAGAACACAAAGGCCAAAATTGAAGGATCAAAATTGCAACATGCTCAATTATGGTGGTATTTTAGAGAAGGATCTGCCAACAGTCTTTTCTATAACTGCAGGAATGCTCATATAGTTGTTGGCCCACTTGTTGAAAATATGAATAGCGTGAACCTGATAGTTTCCATATGGAGATTTCAGCACCTAAATGTAAAAGTGGCACTTCTTCCAGGTGTAGCTGCTCCATTGTACAAACCGACACATGTAAGTGCTGTCAATTAAATAATGAAGCTGCTATTACTGTATAACTTGGTTTCATTTTGGAGATGGATATAAACTACATGGAATTAAGGAAAATGAGTCTAGTGCAGTGAAAAATCTGCCTTGGTCAGGTTTTCAGGATATCCCTAATGAATATGCATGAGACATATTTGCCTGCCTGTCTCCTCCATTATATGCAAATCTCTCTCAATCTCTTTAGGAATATCCGGAAAACCGGCTTGGGGGTCCACTGTCTAGTGAAAAGTTCTGGCTAAAATAAGCAATTTTTTAAAACCTACAATAATGTAATGTAATGTAATTTATTTCTTATATACCGCTACATCCGTTAGGTTCTAAGCGGTTTGAAGAAAATATACATTAAGATTATAAATGAGAAGTAAGAAGGTACTTAAAAAATTCCCTTACTGTCCCGAAGGCTCACACAGTGTGTGTAACTAAGCCAGTGTAAAGCCCAACTTTGAAAATGGGGCATATATATGTAGATTTTAGACCCACCCAAACCATAGCCAAACTACACCCATTTGAAATTTGTGTGAAAATGTGTATGCCACATTTAAACTACAGCTTTCTGAAACTGGTATTTCATTGTGCATAGCAGTAAAAGATTCGGTACTATGGCTGGAGAGACAAGAGAAGATAGAGAGGACAGTAATCGTCGTGGGGGATTCCATCATCAGACAAGTCGTCAACCATATAGCGGGAGGAAGACAGGATGAGCTAGTGATCTGCCAAGATAGAAGATATAGTCAGCCGCATTGACAGGATCATCGACAGCATGGAAGAGGAAGATACGGTGGTAGCGATCCATGTGGGAGCAAATAACATGAGCAACAGGAACTACAGCAAGGTAGTACTGACGGGCAAATTCCAGATGCTAGGACGGAAGCTGAAGACCAGAACACTGAGGCTGCTGTTACCCAGGGCCGATGAGAAGAGGCAGATGGAGCTGCAAGCAGTCAACGTGTGGATAAGACACTGGGGTGAGGAAAAAGGATTCCACTTTGTGCGCAACTGGATGATGTTCTGGGAGAAGAGCAAGCTATACAGGAAGGATGGACTCCACCTCAGCGGAGATGGAACTTGCAAGCAACATCAAGCGTGAAATTGAGAAGTTTTTTTAACTAGGAAGAAGGGGAAAGCTGACAGTCGACCAAGAGTGCAGGAAGATTGCGAGGAAGACTCACCGGATCATATGCAAGGCAGAAATCCTGACGGATCAAAAGGGACACAAGAGGGGAGGAAATGCAAGAAAGCAACAGGCCATAAACTCAAGTGTATGTACATGAACGCAAGGAGCCTAAGGAATAAGATGGGGGAAATGGAAGCTATGGCACAAAAAGATAACCCTGACATCATTAGCATCACGGAAACATGGTGGAACGAGGAAAATGTCTGGGACACTGTGCTACCAGGATACAAGCTATACCGCAGAGTCAGAGTGGGTCAAAAATGTGGGGGTATTGCCCTATATGTCAAAGAGGGAATTGAGTCTACCGGAGAGAACACGAAGAATAAGTTAGTCTCTATGGGTCAAAATTCTGGGAACAAATGGAACAGAAACGAAGATCGACATCTACTACCAACCCCCAGGGCAGTCTGAAGAAATTGATGGAGAAATTACGGACGAGATTAAATGCAACTGTAAAGGAAGCAACGCAATTATCATGGGTGACTTCAATTATCTGGGGCTAGACTGGAACCTAGGCACCTCCGACTGTGGTAGGGAGATCAAGTTCCTGGATGCTATAGGCGATTGCTTCCTGGAACAACTTGTCAAGGAAAATACGAGAGGAAATGCAATTCTGGACTTAATTCTAAATTGACTATGAGGGCCAGCACAAGGTATAGAAGTAGAAGGGACGCTGGGAAGCAGTGATCACAATATGATCCGCTTCAACCTACTCTTCAATTTTTACCTGGCTCGTTTACTCACCCTTTGCCAATCTATCGGCCTTACTGCCTACGCGGACGACATCCAGATCATTTGTCCTATTGACAGTTCAGAAGACATTAGACTTCTTAATTCTAAACTAGATAAAATTTATCAATGGCTCCATGAAAATATGCTGTCACTCAGTATATCAAAAACTAAATGTCTTCTCTTTCCATTGAAAGATAACATTTAGCTTATACATCCTATTACAATAAATAACACCCCTATTTCGTCAGTATCTTCCACAAAAATATTGGGTGTAATAATAGATAATAAACTGACTTATCACCCACAAATCAGTGCCATAATAAAGAATTGTTTTATTAGATTAAGAATGATCTGATCACTTGCGAATATCCTGGACCCTTCATTTCTTAACATCCTAATACATTCTCTTATCATATCGAAGCTCAACTACTGTAATACACTGTACAAGAGTATTTGTCAATAAGATACCCGTCAGTTACAATTGATACAAAACATTTCCATAAAAATGATTGCAAATAAGAAAAAATTTGACCATGTCACTCCTCTGCTAAAATCCGCTCACTGGTTACCAATTCCACACCATATCATTTATAAAATAGCACTTTTCTCCTTTAAATCTCTAGACACTAAAGAACTGGCCTTTATTCATAAACTTCTTATCCCGCATGAACCAACACGAGTCCTAAGATACTCCTCACAGTCCTTCTCCATATACCATCATTGAAAATTATTGGCTCACATCGGGCTACTTCTTTCGCAGTTGCAGCTCCTACGATATGGAACTATATATATAAGGGTGGAAAAAAACTTAACCAAATTTAAGGGAAATTTAAAGACTTACCTTTTCCAAGATGCATATGACTTCTAAATCGATCTTAAACATAGTCAGAGCTGCTTGATAATTCTAACTGCCTCCCCTTCCTATTATGGTCTCCCCGTTTTTGTATTCTGTACTTTTAATTTGTAGTTCTCCCAACTTTCCTAATTGTTTCTATCAGTCAAGTGTTGTTAAGTGGATATCTGTCAATTTCGTCTCCCTCTTTTTAATAAAATTTGTAAAACGCTTAGAAATCTTGATTTACATTTAATCAAAATTTTAATACACTTGAAACTTGACACAGGGGCAAAACATCGATCCAGAATGACATCCATAGCACTGAACTTCCGAAAAGGGAATTACAAAGGGATGAGACTCATGGTAGGGAAGAAGATTAAGAAGAGGATAAGTACTGTAAAATCGCTAGAGCAAGCGTGGTCCCTTTTTAAGGACACAGTCATTGAGGCGCAAAATCTATATATACCGCGTATCAACAAGGGATCCAAAAGGAAATATTCTTCTCCTGACCCAAATGCTAGAGGCTATCATATCTACTCAGCTCTCCTCTTATTTAGAGAGATTCTCCATTCTCTTAACTTGCCAATATGGCTTCAGACACAATTTCAGCACCAAATCCCTACTGGCCTCATTAATTTCAAAGGCTCAACAACTACAATCTTGTAACAAGTTCGCTGTCTTATTACAATTTGATCTATCTGCGGCCTTTGATGTTGTGCACCATGATATTCTAATTTATCATCTTTCCGAGATAGGCATTGACTCCACAGTCTTAGACTGGTTCTCGAAATTCTTGTGATCCCACTCTTACACTGTTAGCATGAATGGCACCATGTCTTCTCCTTGGAAACCGTTATGCAGAGTCCCACAGGGATCACCTCTGTCCCCTATTCTTTTCAACATCTATATGTCTTCTCTGAAACTCTACTATATAAATTCAATGGATAAAGTCCTTGTATTCAAAATGCAAACGCAAAATAGGCCTACACCATCTCCCAACTGCAAATTGGCTGAACTGGAGACCACTATCAGACCCCTGAGGAAGCCTTCAACTGGGTGAAACGGGGCTCGTTGGGTCGCAACAGAACTGAGCACCGGCAGTAACAACACATGACTAAAAGCTAAGTGCCGGTTCTTTAGTTGTGTTTTAGTTTGAAGTATTTAAGTATCTTAGCACTTTATATTGCACATGTAAAATTAATAACTCTGTAGCTCGATGAAAGATACCTCTCTCCTGCATTTGTTGGTTTAAAATACTTTGAAAAACCATTGCAGGCGTCTGAGAGCTTAAGAGATCACCTAGGTCTAAACTGGTGACAACATTATTAGTCCTATTTTGCGTTTGCTTCCTCTGAAACTCTTCCATCTATCTCCCTCTGAAACATTATATACATACGCAGATGACATCTTGAGATAGATTTGAACCTTACTAACCTCACTGAGAATATAATAGCATGCATAATGAAACTCCAATCCTGGGCCCTCACTGTACAAATGAAGCTGAATGAGTCCAAAACAAAACTTCTCTGGCTTGGCCCAAAATTAGATCAGCTACCCACGCTCATTTCATTACCTTCTGGTCCCACACTGCAGATTGAATTCTCAAGCAAAGTTTTGGGTATCATTATTAACTCTACACTTTCTTTTAATGACCATCTCAACTCTGGTTTAAAAAAATGTTTCTATAGTCTTCACATGTTCAGAAAAGTGAGATCCTGCTTCCACCAACAACATTTTGCTGTCCTTGTACAATCTATCATTCTTTCCAGACTGTACTACTGTAACTCCATCTATCTAAGTCTCACCAAGAAAAGTCTTCAAAGACTTCAGTAGATCCAGAACACTGCAGCTAGGCTGATCTTTGCAAAAAGTAAATTTTATCATGTTTCCCCGCTTCTGTCAAAACTTCACTGGCTTCCAGTAATTTCTAGGATGCACTTTAAATGTGCCTGCCTAACATTCGAGATCCTACATGGCACTCTTCCTCCCCTAATTCCACTATCCTCGAATTCTTCAAGATCCACCAGATCCACCCAAAAACTTGAACTGTCTTTCCCCTAGTTAAAAGGCATCATCTATCCTTGAAAATTAGGGAAATCTCTTTTCTTCAAATTCACTGAGCTTTGGAATAACCTTCCTGCCCTGCTGCGGAATCTGGGCTCCTTCCAATTATTCCGAAAGCATCTGAAAACTTGGCTATTCTCAAAAATGTAAATCTCTCTACCCTCTTTATAATCACTAATTCTTATTATGTTCTTCCTTCGTTATTTTAAAGTTCCTGTAAACCGTGCCAAGCTCTATCTTTATCAAGAGGATGCGGTATATATACTTAAGGTTTAGTTTAGTTTAGGCGGTAACACAAGATGTCCGGGGCGTACTCGGAGAGACCCCCCCAGGAAAGAGACTTGGGAGTGCTGGTTGACAAGTCGATGAACTGTCCGCGCAATGCGTGGCGGCAGCAAAAAAGGCAAATAGAATGCAAGGAATGATTAAGAAGGGGATCACGAACAGATCGAAGAAGGTTATGATGCCGCTGCACCAGGCCATGGTACGCCTCCACCTGGAATACTGCGTCCAGCACTGGTCGCCGTACTTGAAGAAGGACACAGTACTACTCGAAAGGATCCAGAGAAGAGCGACTAAAATGGTTAAGGGGTTGGAGGAGTTGTACAGTGAGAGATTAGAGAAACTGGGCCTCTTCTCCCTTGAAAAGAGGAGACTGAGAGGGGACATGATCAAAACATTCAAGATAATGAAGGGAATAGACTTAGTAGATAAAGACCCTCTCCAAGGTAGGGAGAATGAGAGGGCACTTTCTAAAGTTAAAAGGAGATAGATTCCGTACAAAGTTCTTCTTCACCCAGAGGATGGAGGAAAACTGGAACGGTCTGGAGACTGTTATAGGGGAAAGCACCCTCCAGGGATTCAAGACAAAGTAGACAAGTTCCTGCTGAGCCAGAACGTATGCAGATGAGCCACTGTGGGAGCGGACTGCTGGGCACGATGGACCACTGGTCTGACCCAGCAGCGGCAATTCTTATGTTCTTATGGTGCAAAAACTAAAGACGGTAATGGTGTCTTAGAAACGTTTCATATCTGCACTTGTCTCTTTATTTTACAATTTACTGGCCTATCCCCTCTTTTAGCTGTTTGTACTGGTCAGTTCATATTATAATTTTATGTATTGGCCTCTATTAAACTATATGTCCATTTCATTTTCTTATATATAGTTTTTCTTTCTTTATTTATTCTTTTCATTTCTGATTTTTAGGTTTACCTGTTTTTTTTAAATAAAGTTCTCTGTTTATGTACCATAACCTCCCGGTATGTACTCAAAACGTATTTCCTCTCCCCTTTTCCTTTTTCCATCTTGTCACAGTAGCACGTCTGATTTCTTACCCTCACACTGATGTTTTATCCTCACATTCATTTATTTGACACATAGGGTGAATACCAATCTTTTCTGGTTGTTTTCAGATTTTCACACCTTAAATCTTTTCACCATTATTTATAATTATTCACTCATCTCCATAGTTCACACTGTTGAATATACACACTATTTACACCCATATCATATCTCATATTCTCCCTATCACAATCTTCCCATTGGATCCCCTGAGGATGGAGTATTTTCTGAAACACAGACTGTTTTGGGTCCTGTGTTCTCATACAAGAGAACCATTTTTCTGGAATGCTACATTGTATTTTCTCCATTAAAGATAAAACTGTTATACCTTGCACATCGTATTTGCAGTGTTACTCCTTGTTTTGGTCTCAAACATAACGTACTTCTTGCAACAGTGCTCAATAATTCTACTGTTACAACCAGTGTTCCCTCTAAGGTGAGCGCATGAGCGATCGCCCACTATTTTCAGTGGCGTCGCTCATACGCTTACTCCTGTCGCTCACTCGAGGGCGGGCGGAGGTGAGAGGAAGCGGCGGCGGCCTGTATTTTAAAGTTGAAAGATGCAGCGGCGGCTCCTCTCAAGATCCCCGACTGCATCGGACTTCCGACGCAGGTGGGGATTCGTGAGAGGAGCCGCTGCCATGTCTTCAGTGTCGTACCAAGGGGGGGGGGGCGGTCTGCCCCAGTTGTGCACCCGCCCTAAGGCTGCAGTCGGAGAGGAAGTTCGGGCCAGCCAATCGCTGCCTGGCTGGGCGGAACTTCCTCTCCGACGGCAGAATTGACATCGGGGGATTGCTGGTCGGCCCGGTGGGAAGCAGAGAGAGCTTGGGGCAGCCGTGGCGGTGGCTTTGGGGCCTGTTTCCCCCGATGGTTGCAGTGGTGGCTTTGGGGCATGTTTCCCCCGATGGTGGCAGCAGTAGCTTTGTGGAGGGTAGGGAGAAAGAAAGGGGGCAGGCAGGGAGACAGAAAGGAAACAGAAAAAAAGAAAGGGGGCATCAAGAGAGAAAAAAGAAAAAAAAGGGCAGGGAGAGAGGAAAAAAAAATTGGGGGAGGGAATGAGATATGGAGGAGAGGAAGCATACAGGCTGAAAGAAGGGAAGAAAGATTGGATGCACAGTCAGAAGATGAAAGTGCAACCAGAGACTCATGAAATCACCAGACAAGGTAGGAAAAATGATTTTATTTTAAATTTAGTGATCAAAATGTGTCTGAATTTATATATGCTGTCTATATTTTGCACTATGGCCCCTTTTTACTAAACCGCAATAGTGTTTTTTAGCACAGGGAGCCTATGAGCGTCGAGAGCAACGCTGGGCATTTAGCGCAGTTCCCTGCACTAAAAACTGCTATTGTGGTTTAATAAAAAGGGAGGGGGGTATATTTGTCTATTTTTGTATGGTTGTTACTGAGGTGACAATGCATAGAGTCATCTGCCTTGACCTCTTTGGAAAAAACCCAGAATAGGAATGATAATTAACATTTTCTCAGCGTATAGTGTGCTTTGTGTTTTTTAATTTTATTGTTGGTAGATCATTTTGACTTGGTCATTTTAAAGTAGCTTGCATGCCCAAAAAGTTTGGGCACCCCTGAGCTAGAGCGTTGAAGCTGTGTATTTCTATTTTATCCCCCCTTTTACAAAACTGTGGAGCGTTTTTTAGTGCCAGCCGTGGTGGTTGCAGCTCTGATGCTCAGAATTCTATGAGCGTCAGAGCTGTTACCACCGTGGCTAAAATCCACACTACAGTTTTGTAAAAGGGGGAGGTGTTAGTTTGTGATGACATATTCCATACTAGGCGAAGGTGTTTTCTGTGTTCTGTGTGTTCGAAAGATAGTTTTCTGTTAGGATTGACGGTGTAGGATTGATCTGTGCTGGTCTGGCTTGTTTAGTTTTACAATGGGTGTATTGATGTACTGCTCACTGCAATATGTAAGATGCTGCCTTTTCCTAGGTACTCGTGTGTGACATGTGGCTTGTTACTAAAAATCATGTTTTTTGTACAGATGGGGGAGTGCCAAAAAATGATGGGCCCTGGGTGTTACATATGCTAGGTACGCCACTGTATGTAAAGATACCAGAAAGCTGGTAAAGCAAAAACTTTAAGTAAATTGTTATTCTTCTAAGTTTTGAGTATTTAACCCTCCCACAATCTCATGGGCACTCGTTTCAAGTTTCAAGTTTATTGAGATTTTGATTTAAACGCAATATCAAATATTTTCAATGCGTATAACAAAAATAAATTTGGGGAAATAAATAAAACCATTTGAACAATAAACATACAAACATATCCATAGATGATTAAAAATACATAAGGAGTACAAGGATAAACTACATTTGTTTAAAAATGCGTCCTCCGTGCCTGCTCATAAATTTGTGGAGTATGTAACTTGTCGCTCATGCATATTTTTTTTTGCACATACCTCATCAATCCTTAGAGGGAACATTGGTTACAACCAATACTCCTTACAAATTACTCAACCCAGATCCTCAGTGACACCACTTTGGGCTGAATAAACTTTCACTGTCCAAAGCTTTACATGTCTTGTCATCACCAGATCTTAACCCTTGTTATAGGTATAAGAATTGCCTTTAATTTATTATATATACAGTATATATATATATATGTAGCAACTTTACAACAAATACCATCCTTTTTGGTGAAAAAATATTTCCTGATATTGTTTTTAAGCTCACTTCCAGTTTCATTTCATCTAGTTCTATAGGTTCGTTATCTTTGAAAATGATTTCTTTGCTTATTAATACCTTTAAGTATTTAAACATCTGTTTATAACTAGCAAGGTTCAGATTTATATACCTAGTGCCCCCGCTGGTTAACCTTGAGCCCCTACAAAAATTCAGTTCTGGCTACGCTACTGGAGCTGCAGAACCAGAGATTGAGATGCTGCTTTCATTCCTTTTGCTGACTAATTTTCTCTCTTCTTGCTTATAGTGTTAGATTGTTCCAGGAATGAAAGAGAATTAGAGGAACTTCTCCGAGAAGCAAGCCAGGAAATGGGGCAGGACACGCTGTGACACTTTAGGTAAGAAGGGTATGGACAGGGCATGCTATGATGCTCTGTGTAAGAGGAACCCTGATATTGAAAAGCAGGGGAGAAACATGTGGAAGATCAGTGGTGGCAGGGGAGAAATCATGGCCATGGTAGGGAGAATGATGTCTATGACAGCAGTGAAGCAAGTGGTTTCATGTGCGGTGTTTGAACAGTTGTGCTGGCATTTCAGAAATTAAATTCATAGCGTACATATTGCCAAGATCTGCTTGATTTGATCATTGAGAAATCTAGGTGCCATACTAATTGCTTTCTTTATATATACTCAGACTCCCTTCATCCGAAACATAGCTCATGTCAAGTTGTTTTGGAGTCCGAATTAAATTCCCTGTTTCAAATCCATTAACATGTGGGGAAGCTCAATAGGTCTAAAGGGATTAAAGATTATGAGAAGCAAGGTATTGCTGAGTACCAGAGTAAGTCTTAAATTTAAGTCTGACTCTTATGGATAATCATGCTGGGGCATTTAACCCTTGAATTGGCAGATGATGAAAATGGATGCTTTACATAACTTGATGTTGAATGAGAGCAACATTGCCAAGTAACAGGCATTTGGAGATGCAGATCTTCCTTAAGAGCCATAGAAATACATGTTGCTTCTGAGCAACAATGCCAAATAAAGGGTTAAGCGGAAAAGATTTGGCCAAAGTTACAGGAACACATGAGAATCTGTGAGAATCTTTAGAGTTACAGTAGTCAAGTTTGGAGATGACCAGAGTGGGAAGCTTAAGCTAATTGAAGAAAAGCAAGATCTGAGTGGATCCAATGATAAGCAAAGAATTTCACAACAGCATCAATCTGAAGTTTCAGATAATTTGGAATCTAGGATTGTCCCCAGTATACAGATAATAATGGAAGGGAAGTGATATGTCTACAATTGAAGGACATAAAAGAAGAAAAGAGCTTGGGCCTAAAGAGAGTGTGGCGCAGTGGATAAAGCCTTATAAGCTTGGCTACCATACAAGACCAAATGTCCAAACTAGAACTATTGGAGAATTATCATAAGGATCTCAAGCGCTCACAGCTAAAAGCTCGATTTATTTTTCAAGCTAATAACCAAAAGGTGAGCTATCATTGGTCCCATAAATTCTCCTATTTTAAATTCTTCTTTTTTATCTACAAACTTTTTATATATAAATATATTTTTTTATAAAGTGTAATATAAATCCTATTTTGCTTCATACATGTTGCATTACAATACTTCTTCAGTATACTGGTTTTGATTAATAAATGGCACTCTCTCACTCAAGATTGTACTTAAAGAGTACTTAGCTTCATGACGACGGAAGATCTCCGTTTCGCTGATTATTTTTTATATAAGAGCTTCATCAGGAAAAACACCAGCATTACCGCTGTAAATGAAACAAAACAGCACTTAAACTCCAAATGCATAAAATATTTTACTATAAATACTAATATTAAATGCTTGCATTAAAGAAAGCTATATGGTGATCCTTCCGGTGACACTTTTAAATGTTCTACTGCTTTTCAAACGTTCCAAGGAACTCTTTATCATTTTAAAGCCCCTCCAAAGCTTTTTTTGTCCCTATTCATAGTCAGCTACTGTCAACACACTAACCTTATGTTTTTTCTACCGTTTTTATCACTTTTACATCGTCTATAGATTTATTTCAATGCTTATTTCCAAACACATAAAGCAAGGGTATATTATAATCAAAAGTTAAGCTTACTCACCATCTTTGCTTAAGTTAACCGAATAATAAAGTTAACATGCAGAAAGACTGCAAATCACAGAGGCACAAAGTGCCTGTCGGTATTTCTCGCCGTCTTCAAGAACACCTAGTTCAACTCTAGTTTTTAAAAAAGATGTGAGGGCATCTGATGTCACATCCGATTCCACCTACTTTATGGCTACACTGTGTCGTTCCAGCAAATGTGTCAATCAACATTTTTTATATATAAAATGGAAGTTTTTTAGGATATAGGTCACCAACCATAGAAATTAACAAAAGATTTTACTAAGTTTAATATTGCTTATGAAGTTTAATATTGCTTATTTTCATCTTTAAACACAGCACAAAAAGTTCTTAAATTGGCTTCTCAAAGCAGTTTTAAATATTTTTCAGTTAGCTTAAACCTAAGCCCACATCCGATCCTTACTCAAAAAAAGACCTGCCAGTTAATAGCTATATTTAAACCTTGCAGATGTAAACAATGTAGGCGGTCAATCCATCTTTGTTCAGATTGTAGCAGTTTTTTCCCCCTATCCCCTCCTCTTACAGACATCGGTATTCTGTCTATAA
Organism: Geotrypetes seraphini; assembly: GCF_902459505.1. NCBI lineage: Eukaryota > Metazoa > Chordata > Amphibia > Gymnophiona > Dermophiidae > Geotrypetes > Geotrypetes seraphini. Next base: position 36,094,031 of record NC_047091.1, on the reverse strand, counting down.
TCATACATTTTAATTCCTCAAAAGTGTGATGATGTTCTAAACAATGAGCTACAAGTGGAGCTTCTTTTCTTTTAAGTTTTAGACAAGATTTGTGCTCTGCCATTCGTATATTAAACTGCCTGGTGGTTTTGCCAATATAAATTTTTTGGCAAGGGCATATAATTGGCAGTGGTTAAAGCTACAGCCTCAGCACCCTGGGGTTGTGGGTTCAAACCCACGCTGCTCCTTGTGACCCTGGGCAAGTCACTTAATCCCCCATTGCCCCAGGTATATTAGATAGATTGTGAGCCTGCCGGGACAGATAGGGAAAAATGCTCGAATACCTGACTAAACCCATGTAAACCGTTCTAAGCTCTCCTGGGAGAACGTTATATAAAAATTGAATAAATAAAATAAAAAATAAAAATAGAAAGCAGATACTGTATATTCATATTTGAGAGTATAATAGAGATGTAGTTTCTCAACCAGTGTTCTTCAGACTGAAGACAGGACTAATCGGAAAAAATGTCAAAGAAAGAAAGAAAAAATTTGAATGTCATCAATGTAAGTATAAAAGACTGTTAAGAGACTGAATATACTGGGAAAGAAGGACAAGTAAGGAGATTTGAAGGACTTTGCATGAAATGAAGCAACAAGTAGAGAGGGAGTGTCTAGAAGAAATCTGAAAAGAGCAATTAGTTCAGTAAGAATGAAACCAGTTCAGGACATAAGTGCAGAGATCACACAGCCACTGGACAGTGGTGTACCAAGATGGGGGCGGGGGGAAATCCGCTCCGGGTGCAGCCTTAGGGGGGTGCACAGCCGGCCAGGTCCAGAAAATTCTACCGGGCCGATCAGCCTGCCTCTCCCCGACGTCAATTCTGCCATCGGAGAGGAAGTTTGGGCCAGCCAATCGCTGCCTAGCTGGGCGGAACTTCCTCTCCGACTGTAGAATTGGCGTTTGGGAGAGGAATGCTGGTCAGCCCAACGCAGGGAAGACGCAGGGAAGGAGAGCTTGGGGCGGCAGCAGCTTTGGGGCATGTTACCTGATGGCGGTGGCAATGGCTTGGGGGAGGGCAAGGAGAAAGAAAGAAAGGGGGCAGGCAGGGAAGACAGAAGGAAAGAAGGGAAACAGAGAAAAAGAAAGGGCAGGGAGAGAGGAAGAAAAAGATGGGGGAGGGAATGAGGTCTGGAGGAGAGGAAGCATACAGGCTGAAAGAAGGGAAGAAAGATTTGATGCACAGTCAGAAGAAGAAAGTGCAACCAGAGACTCATGAAATCACCAGACAACAAGGTAGAAAAATGATTTTATTTTAAATTTAGTGATCAAAATGTGTCTGAATTTATATCTGCTGTCTATATTTTGCACTATGGCCTCCCCTTTTACTAAACCACAATAGTGTTTTTAGCGCAGGGAGCCTATGAGCGTCGAGAGCAGCGCTGGTTGTTACTGTGGTGACAGTGCATAGAGTCATCTGCCTTGACCTCTTTGAAAAAAACCTCAGAATAGGAATGATAATTAACATTTTCTCAGCGTACAGTGTGCTTTTTGGTTTTTTTTTTTAATTTTATTGTTGATAGATCATTTTGAGTTGGTCATTTTAAAAGTAGCTTGCAAGCCCAAAAAGTGTGGGCACCCCTGAGCTAGAGCGTTGAAGCTGCGTGTTTCTACCGTAAAGGTCATCTCTTACACAACTGGAAGTTGCATCAGAGACGACCTTTATGGCATCCATAAGCAACTACAACGCTCCGGCTGCTGTAAGAAGGCAGTTTAGGCATCGCCGGCCACAGGGCAGGAAGGTTTGTCGGACCGGGCCGGGGGGGGGGGAGAAAGCGTAAGGGGCAGGGAGGGAGAAAGGGAGAAAAGGTGGGGTGGAGAGGAAAACAGGGTAAAACAGAGGGGGGAGAAGGACGCTGAAAACACATGGGGAAGTCAGATAGGGGAGAAGGACGCTGAAAGCACATGGGGAAAACAGAGTGGGAAGAAGATGCTGAATGGAAATGGGGAACAGAGAGTGGGAAGAAGATGCTGCAGTAAAATGGGGAAGAGAGAGTGGGGAGAAGACGCTGAAGGGAAATGGGGAAGAGAGAGTTGGGAGAAGACACTGGCAGGGAAGAAGACAGAGATGCCAGACTATGGGAGGAGCGGAGGGAAGAAGATGGGTGCCAGATCAATTTGGAAGGAGGGAGAAAGAGAGAGGCACAGTAACAGATCAAATGGAAGATGCAGAGAGAAGAGAGACAGTGAATGGAAGGAAGAGAGTAACAAGAAGATGAGGAAAGCAGAAACCAGAGAAGACAAAGGTAGAACAAAACTTTTCTATTTATTTATTGCTTTAGGAGACATGTGTCACTGTTTCTGTGGTGTTGCATTGTATGCAGAGTCCAGCTTCTTGCTGGTTCAATTTAACCTTTGTCTATGTATTTCTATTTTATCCCCCCCTTTTACAAAACTGTGGAGCGTTTTTTAGCGTCAGCCGTGGTGGTAGCAGCTCTGATGCTCAGAATTCTATGAGCGTCAGAGCTGTTACCACCGTGGCTAAAATCCACACTACAGTTTTGTAAAAGGGGGAGGGGTTAGTTTGTGATGACATATTCCATACTAGGCGAAGGTGTTTTCTGTGTTTGAAAGACATGGTTTTCTGTTAGGATTGACGGTGTAGGATTGATCTGTACTAGTCTGGCTTGTTTAGTTTTACAATGGGTGTATTGATGTTGTACTGCTCACTGCAGTATGTAAGATGCTGCCTTTTCCTGTGACATGTGGTTTGTTACTAAAAATCATGTTTTTCGTGCAAAAAAATGATGGGCCCCGGGTGTCACATATGCTAGGTACGCCACTGGTGGAGGAGCAGCCTAATAGTTAGTGCAGTATTCTGAGAACCAGAGGAACTAAGTTTGATTCCCTCTGTAGCTCCTGTAAATCACTTAACCCTCCATTGCCCCAGGTATAAAATAAGTACCTGTATATAATTTGCAATGTACTCTGATTGTAACTACAGAATGGTGGTATATCAAATCACATTCCTTTTCCATCAATAAGGTTGACAATTGAAAAGAGAAACAGGTTAATAAGATGGATGATTTGCCCTGATTAAGAAAGGGTCTAACTTCATTGGACATAGCTATAAGAAGAGATTTAGTGCTCTTGCTTGTGCAAAAATTAGATTGTCTACAAGTAAGTTGCAAAAGCAGAAAATGGTATGGTAGCTGTGTTCACTTTTAAAGGTAATATATAAAAATCAAACAAAACATTTTGATTCCCCCCAGACAGGACTTAACAAAGACCTTGGTTTTCTATCACATTACAAACCAATCATATTTCTATATTTCTATACAGGCATGTGGTATCTCTTTGGGATAGGAGGAAATAGTGGATGCTGTGGATGGGCCATGTGGCCTAAATCTGCCATCATATTTCTGTTTCTATATAGAGAGAGGAGATAGTTGATGCTGTAGATGGGCAGTCTGGATGGGCCATTTGACCTTTATCTGCCATCATATTTCTGTTTCTATGAAATTATACTGCTTGCATGGACGCATGGTCATGGGTGTTTTTTCTAAGGGGTGTGACCTAAGGGGTAAGCCCCTTTGAAGCAGTGAGGAGCATGTAGCATGTCACTCTGCTCCGCTTTGATGGGGTAGAGAAAAAGTGGGGGAGGGAATGTTTGCCCCAGTAGTAATGAGAGGTCCTATGGATAAACATCTTTTTACTTGCCTCTATGTCAGTGGCAGATTCAACCCCACTCCCTGATACTTCCCTACACCTACCCCTCAAACTATATAAGGGAGAAGATAAACATTCTCCTGAGAATAAGGGAACAATGAACCCTCAAGAACCAGCTTTCAGATGAAAGGAACAACAGCAAATGGGATAATTAAGGTACCTATACCAGTTAAATTTTCCTATCAGTCTTTGGTGATTCTTCTATTCCTCAAGATATTATTTAAAAGATAATTTTTAAAAGATTTATTGGCTAAAACTAAAATAGATCAGACATTGCAAAATAATTTAGCTTTTGTAAGCAAATTTCAGATGAAGTATCTGCAAAATTCACTGAACAAGATGAAAGGATAATGTTGATAGAAAATAATCTTAGTAAAACTTCTCAATCTATTTTAGCCACATATGTTAAAGATAATATGATGTTTCACATGCAGATGGAAAAATGCCTCTAGGGCAGCTAACTTAAGATTTGAATTTTCCAGTTTCTCACTTTCTCGTTGCTAGGAAGTTCTTTAAAATCTATGTTAAAGATACATCAACTGCAAATTATTTTGGATGATAATGATTTTATTATTTACCTAATGATTCTAAAACAATTGCGCAAGAGAGAAAAAATAGCCAAGGAGGCGAAGAACTTCAAGCCGTTCTTTCGATATATTAAGGGGAAACAACCCGCAAAGGAAGTGGTGGATGACCATGGAATAAAGGGAGCACTAAAGGAGGACAAAGCAATTGCTGACAAACTGAACACATTTTTTTGCATCTGTATTTACCGAAGAAGATATACACAGCATACCGGAACCCATCAGGCTATATGCTGGAAATGAAGACGGAAAGCTGACAGGATTGACGGTCAGTCTAGAGGAGGTATGTAGGCAGATTGATAGTCTTAAGAGCGATAAATCCCCAGGACCGGATGGCATCCATCCGAGGGTTATCAAGGAACTGAAAGGGACTATAGCTGAACTGCTTCAACTAATAGCCAATCTGTCGATCAAATTGGGAAAGATTCCGGAAGACTGGAAGGTAGCGAATGTTACACCTATCTTCAAGAAAGGTTCGAGGGGAGATCCGGGGAACTACAGACCGGTGAGTCTGACCTCTGTACCGGGAAAGATGGTAGAGTCACTGATAAAGGACAGCATCATTGATCACCTTGACGGAAACAGGCTGATGAGGACCAGTCAGCACGATTTTAGCAAAGGCAGATCGTGTTTGATGAACTTGCTGCACTTCTTTGAGGAAGTAAACAGACAGATAGACAAGGGCGATCCAGTCGACATTGTATATCTGGATTTTCAGAAGGCGTTCGACAAGGTTCCGCATGAACGACTACTTCGGGAAATTGCAAGCCATGGAATTGAGGGTGAAATACTCACATGGATTAAAAACTGGCTGGAGCATAGGAAACAGAGAGTGGAGGTAAATGGACAATACTCAGACTGGAAGAGCGTCACTAGTGGAGTGCCGCAGGGCTCGGTACTTGGACCCGTGCTCTTTAACATCTTTATAAATGATCTGGACATAGGTACGACGAGCGAGGTGATTAAATTTGTGGATGATACGAAGTTATTCAGAGTAGTAAAGACGCAGGGAGATTGCGAAGATCTGCAATGTGACATAATCAAGCTCGAGGAATGGGCATCGACATGGCAGATGAGGTTCAACGTGGATAAGTGTAAAGTGATGCATGTCGGTAACAAAAATCTCATGCACAAATACAGGATGTCCGGGGCGGTACTTGGAGAGACCTCCCAGGAAAGGGACTTGGGAGTTCTGATTGACAAGTCGATGAAGCCGTCCATACAATGTGCGGAGGAAGCAAAAAGGGCAAACAGAATGCTAGTAATGATAAAGAAGGGGATCATGAACAGATCAAAGAAGGTTATCATGCCGCTGTACCGGGCCATGGTACGCCCTCACCTGGAGTACTGTGTCCAGCACTGGTCGCCGTACCTGAAGAAGGACATGGTACTACTCAAAAGGGTCCAGAGAAGAGCGACTAAGATGGTTAAGGGGCTGGAGGAGCTGTCGTACAGCGAAACTGGGCCTCTTCTCTCTCAAACAGAGGAGATTGAGAGGGGACATGATCAAAACATTCAAGGTACTGAAGGGGATAGACTTAGTAGATAAGGACAGGTTGTCACCCTCTCCAAGGTAGGGAGAACAAGAGGGCACTCTCTAAAGTTGAAAGGGGATAGATTCCGTACAAACGTACGGAAGTTCTTCTTCACCCAGAGAGTGGTAGAAAGCTAGAACGCCCTTCCAGAGGCTGTTATAGGGGAAAACACCCTCCAAGGATTCAAGACAAAGTTAGACAAGTTTCTGTTGAACAAGAACGTGTGCTGGTAGGGCTAGTTTCAGTTAGAGTGCTGGTCTTAGACTAGAGGGCCGCCGCGTGAGCGGACTGCTGGGCATGATGGACCATTGGTCTGACTCAGCAGTGGCAATTCTTATGTTCTTATGGATAATATTAAATCTCTAGATAGTTTAGATCTTACAAACTTTTTGGGGCCTTCATAAGATTCAGTATCCAAAAGGACAACTTCATTGGTATCATCAGAGGAAAAATAGATGTTAATAATGAAAACATATTTTCAGAAAAAGATGGTAACCTTTTATGGTCAGATGTTCCCTGATGTGGCAAGGCAGACTCAATTAAGACCTTCCTCTTGCTTAAACCTAGGGTTTTGGCAGGGGGAGGTTCTTTTTTCCTTAAATTTCCTTGTAAATGTCTAGACACATGGGGAGAAAATATTTTTGTTTTCTTGGAACCTTTTTTGCTGGAAAAGATTTCTTCTAATGTTTCCTTATAGGTTTAAATTAGATTAAGATTATTTAGATTATTGTTCTAGGTTATAGGATTTCTGTTTGGAATATATCTATGTTTATAGTTTAAACCACTCTAATGCCCCTAGATATTGGCTTGTAGGTGATGATATATTTCTGTATTATTTCTTAATCTATTTCTTTATTGTTACTTATACTGTAACTATTTAAACAATTAATTTAATAAAACTAAATTATACTGCTTTGTCACCTTATCACCCATCCATATCTCTTTGTCTCTTATTCACCCCTCCCTCTTCCTGTGAGACCTTCGTTGGAAAGCTTTTATGTTTCACTTATACCGAGGAGTGCTGGTAAGTCTTTAACTTTTCCTATTTTACCTACTTTTAGACTAATAATACTTTCATCACATCTTTCATATGTGTCTGACCTAAATTTCATAATTGTAGCCTGATTATTTGATTTATTTATTTTTTGCAGATCTTAAGTGAAATGGCACAAAACAGAGATTTTACTTCAAAAGAGTGCCAAGTGGTGATGAAATAACTTTTCCTAAACTGGAAGTTGGCCAAACAAATTTACAATGATATGCCAGATACATTAGGGGATAAGTGTCCTTCCTACTCCACTGTCAAGAACTGAGTTGCTACGTTTAGTACAAGATACTGGAGCATGGAAGGTAAAGAACTTTCTGGGAAACCAACTCAAGTGACAATTCCATAAAATGTGGAAACCATTCATTTCATGATCTGGATGATCGAAGAATATCTGCTAAAAAGTTAGCAGAGACCCTGAAGATATCCCGAGAATGAGTGAGCTATATTATTCACAAGAGTTTAGACATGAGAAAGCTCTCATCCTAAAGGGTTTCCATTGTCTCAATGCTGATCAGATGTGTGATCAAGTAGTTGCCTCAAAATCCATTTTTAACCAATTTTAGTAGGATCCTGTGGCATTTTTGAATCGTCTCATGCATGTGGATAAAAGATGTGTGTGAGTGTATATAAATATCCAGAGACAAAAGAACAATCCAAAGAATGGAGACACAGTAGTTTCTTACATCCCAAGAAGTTCAAGATACAGAAGTCATCAAGCAAGGTGTTGGTGTCTGTCTTCTGGGACAAAATATTTTGCTTGTAGATTACCTGGAAAAGGGCGCAAACATCAGGGCAAAGTTCTGTGTTGCACTTCTCAACAAAATGAAGCAGCAACTGGTCTCCAAATATTGATACAAGCTTTCAAAAGGAATCTTGTTTCTTCAAGACTGTGCTGCTCCTCACAAGGCAGCCATTATGCAGCATAAATTGGCAGATCCTTACTTTGACGTTCTGAAACACCCAAGGGAAGAAAGTTTTAAAGCATTGAGGATGCTACATTAGCTACGGACGAATGGTTTGCAGTACAACCAAGAATATTTTGTGGATGGGCTAAAGAAGTTAGAACAACGAAGTCATAAATGTGTGGAGCTCAGAGGTGAATATGTAGAGTAAATACATTTTTTCATTCCCATAGCTTGTTTTCTTTACAAAGCCAAAGACTTCGAGGGGATGCTGATATTTGTCAACATTTGCTTATTTCAGATCTGAAGAAGAAGGGTTACCTTTGAAAGCAAATTAAAAAATACATTGTTAGTACAATAAAAAGGGTCAACCTTATTTCTTGTATGTTTTGTTCTATTTCTATATATTACCTTTATCCAGAAAAGAGAGCAGTTGGGTCAAGAGTAATTTCTCAGCAAGCTTAGAAAGAAACTGAACTCTGAAAATTGACCCTAGTATATTCTTTCTGCCCACTAAGGATCATCATTACAGCAATGACCAAAAGATGTAACAGTGTCCGAAGATTAACTGATGATAAACAATATTACAGTAGTTTCAGCATTAATTTTTTAATAGTTGTCTAAATTTGTTAGCATGCAAGTCAGACATAAGATATTTTATCATATGATATGTTGCTTAGTGGTTAGAGCAGTAGACAGAGAACTAGAAAAGCATAGGTTCTCATCTGCTTCACCACTAACATTCTAACTCTGTGCAATTCACATCACACTCCATGTGTCAAATCTTAGATTATAAACCTTATTGAGCAGGAATATACCTATTGTATCTGTATATAATTCCTCCTTGAACTCCAATTTGGAAAGGTGAATAATCTAAATTCAGTATGGCTAGATGTTTTTAAAATAAAGCCATATATGAGACCAGCCTTGAAAAGTAATAAGGGGTTCAACATAGCCAACAGGCTTGGTGATAATGTCCCTCTAATAGACTTAAGTCAAACTTGTTCCTAGTTCACTGTTTTACTTTGAGCTCCATTTTATATATAACACAAAGGTCAGAATTGAGGCATACAAATTGCAACATGCTTAGTTCTGGTGGTATTTTAGAGATGGATCTGCCAACAGTCTTTTCTATAACTGCAGAATATTCATATAGTTGTTGGCCCACTTGTTGAAAATATGAATAACATGAACCTGATAATATCCAAATGGAGATTTCAGCACCTAAATGTAAAAGAGGCACTTCTTCCAGGTGTAGCTGAATGAAAGACAAAAACAACTGAGAGTTGGCACAGTGATAAAGATTTTTTATGATCTGCTGATTAGACAGTACTTTATTTCGTGGATGAACATTTCATGAATTTTAGATGAATTGGGTAGACTGGAGGGCTTCACTTGTATTGTTGTGGTGTGTATGCAGTGTATGTAGTATACAGTATGCAAATACAGAAAAACCGTAAATAACTTTTTCATATATTATTTGCTGTTTTCTATTAAAAAACCATCGTGAATATGGTGAAACCACGAATAACATAGTGGGAGGCCTGGCCTGTTCCTGAAGGTGAGGCAAAACAAGGTAAAGAAAGTGCTGGGAATCAGTGATTTTCTCTGTAAACACTTGGAATTGCCGATTTCTCTATGCAAGGTGATGTAATTTGGGGGGAGGAGCCAGCAAGCTAAAAACCGTGAATAATTGAAACCGCGAATGCTGAAACTGCGAATAAGGAGGGAGAAGCGTAATATTATTTAATAGAAAAAAATTTTAAGTTATGATTCTGCAATAAAGATGATTAAATAAAAAAAACAAATATTTATAAAACATATTACTGGTTTGGATGTATCTAATATCTAATAATCTAATATTTGTGAGTCGCACAAACCTAGGCATGGCATGGTGCTCCATCATGCGGAAAATGATTGGTATATCATTTTGTACTGAATTTATGCATAATCTTTAGGGATATCCTGAAGACCCAACTGGCTTGGGGGTCCCCCATGACAGGGTTAAGAACCACTGCTCTAGTGAAAAGTTCTGGGTAACATGAGCACCGGATCACAAGCAAGACAGATCGAAAAGGACACAAAAGGGAAGGAAATGCAAGAAAGGAACAGGCCGCAAACTCAAGTGTATGTACACGAACGCAAGAAGCCTTAGAAATAAGATGGGTGAATTAGAAGCAGTGGCACAAAAAGATATCGTTGACATCACAAAAACATGGTGGACTGAGGAAAACGTTTGGGATACTGTACTACCGGGATACAAACACAGAGACAGAGTGGCTCAAAAAGGTGGGGACATTGCCATATAAGCCAAAGAGGGAATTTAATCTACTGGAGAGAACATGCCACAACCGACGGATAAGTTAGTGTCTCTATGGGTCAAAATTCCGGGAACAAATAGCCTGGAAATGAAGATCAGCATCTACTACTGACCCCCAGGGCAGTCCGATGAAATGGACGGAGAAATGACGGACAAGATTAAATGCAACTGCCAGGGAGGGAATGCAGTTATCATGGGTAACTTCAACTATCAGGGAATAGACTGGAACCTAGGAACCTCCGGCTGCGTTAGGGAGACCAAGTTCTTGGACACTGTAGGCGATTACTTCCTGGAACAACTTGTCAAGGAAAATACTAGAGGAAATGCAATTCTGGACTTAATTCTAAATGGCCTGCGAGGACCGGCACAAGATGTAGAAGTAGAAGGGACGCTGGGAAACAGCAATCACAATATCATCTGCTTTGATCTGGACACAGGGGAGAAACATCGGTCCAAAACGACAGCCACGGCACTGAACTTCCGAAAAGGGAATTACGAAGGTAGGGAAGAAAATTAAGAAGAGGATAAGCACTGTAAAAACACTAGAGCAAGCTTGATCACTTTTTAAGGACACAGTCATCGAGGCACAAAATCTATATATACCGCGTATCAACAAGGGATCAAAGAGGAAAAAGAATAAAGAACCAAAGTAGCTCACTGTAGAGGTGAAGGAAGCGATCAGAGACAAGAAAACTTTGTTTAAGGAATGGAAAAGGTCAAAAACGGATGAAAACTTGAACAAGCACAAACAGCATCAACGCAGGTGCGATAAAAGAGGACAAAAGAGACTACAAGGAAAAAATAGCCAAGGAGGCGAAGAACTTCAAGCCGCTCTTTCAATATATTAAGGGGAAACAACCAGCGAAGGAAGAAGTGGGACCGTTGGATGACCATGGAATAAAGGGAGCGCTAAAGAAAGACAAAGCAATCGCTGACAAACTGAACACATTTTTTGCATCTGTATTTACCGAAGATGTACACAGCATACCAGAACCCATCAGGCTATATGCTGGAAACGAAGACAGAAAGCTGACAGGATTGACGGTCAGTCTAGAGGAGGTGTGTAGGCAGATTGATAGGCTTAAGAGTAATAAATCTCCGAGACCGGATGGCATCCATCCGAGGGTCATCAAGGAACTGAAAAGGACCATAGCTGAACTGCTTCAACTAATAGCCAATCTGTCGCTTAAATCAGAAAAGATTCCTGAAGACTGGAAGGTGGCGAATGTTACACCGATCTTCAAGAAAGGTTCGAGGGGAGATCCGGGAAACTACAGACCGGTGAGTCTGACCTCGGTACCGGGAAAGATGGTAGAGTCACTGATAAAGGACTGCATCATTGATCACCTTGATGGACATGGGCTGACGAGGACCAGTCAGCACGGTTTCAGCAAAGGCAGATCGTGTTTGATGAACTTGCTGCACTTCTTTAGAGAGTAAACAGGCAGATAGACCCATTGTATATCTGGATTTTCAGAAGGCGTTTGACTACCTCGGAAAATTGCAAGCCATTAAATCGAGGGTGAAATACTCACGTGGATTGAAAACTGTCTCGAGCATAGGAAACAGAGAGTGGGGGTAAATGGACAATACTCCAGTGTGGGTGCCGCAGGGCTCGGTGCTTGGACCCATACTCTTCAACATCTTTATAAACGATCTGGACATTGGTACGACGAGTGAGGTGATTAAATTTACAGACAATACGAAGTTATTCAGAGTAGTGAAGATAACAGGGGGATTGCGAAGATCTGCAACGTGGCATAATCAGGCTCAAGGAATGGGCATTAACTTGGCAGATGAGGTTCAACGTGGATAAATGTAAAGTGATGCATGTAGGTAACAAAAATCCCAAGCACGAATACAGGATGTCTGGGGCGGTACTTGGAGAGACCTCCCAGGAAAGAGACTTGAGTTTTGATCGATAAGTCGATGAAGCCTTCCGCACAATGTGTGGTGGCGGCGAAAAGGGCGAACAGAATGCTAGGAATGATAAAGAAGGAGATCACGAACAGATCTAAGAAGGTTATCATGCTGCTGTACCGGGTCATGGTACCCCCTCACCTGGAGTACTGCATCCAGCATACATGAAGGAGGACACGGTACTATTCGAAAGGGTCCAGAGAAGAGTGACTAAGATGATTAAGGGCCTGGAGGAGTTGCCGTACAGCAAAAGATTAGAGAAACTGGGCCTCTTCTCCCTAGAACAGAGGAGATTGAGAGGGGACATGATGGAAACATTCAAGGTACTGAAGGGAATAGACTTAGTAGACAAGGACAGGTTGTTCACCATCTCCAAGGTAGGGAGAACGAGAGGGCACTCTCTAAAATTGAAAGGGGATAGATTCCGTACGAACATAAGAAAGTTCTTCACCCAGAGAGTGGTAGAAAACTGGAACGCTCTTCCGGAGTCCGTCATAGGGGAAAACACCTTCCAGAGATTCAAGACAAAGTTAGACTAGTTAATGCTGAACTGGAACATACGCAGGTAGGGCTACTCTCAGATAGTGCGCTGGTCTTTGACTAGAGGACCGCCGCGTAGAGCGGACTGCTGGGCAGGATGGACCACTAGTCTGACCTAGCAGCGGCAATTCTTATGAGCACTTTTTAAAAACCTACAGTGTGTGTAACTAAGCCAGCTAAAGCCCAACTTTGAAAATGGGGCATATATATGTAGATTTTAGTCCCACTCAAAACATAGCCAAACTGCGCCCATTTTTAATTTGTGTGATGTGATATTCCACATTTAAACTATAGCTTTCTGAAACTGGTATTTATACATGTATGCAATATGGATTTCATTGTACATAACAGTAAGAGATTTGGTGATATGGCTGATGCAAAAACTAAAGACAGTAATGTTGTCTCAGAAATGTAACATACTTCTTGCAATAGTGCTCTTAATTCTACTGTCACAGCCAATACCCCTTACAAATTACTCAACCCAGATCCTCAGTGGCACCACTTTGGGTACAATAAACTTTCACTGCCCAAAGCTTTACAAGCGTTGTCGTCACCGGATCTTAACCCTTGTTATTGGTAAGAAAATTGTTTTTAAATTATGTTTATATTATTTTATTTATTTTTTTATTTATTTACCTTTATTTTACATCAAAAGAAATTCTTTGATAAAGAAACATAACAATATCCAATAGGAAATAAAATATCAAATAATACTTATACATTACCATGATAGCAGTCCACAACTAAGGAGAGAGAATCAAGCACAAATCAGGGATTGCTGATTATAACAAGAAACCAACAATATTCATAAGATAAATGCAGAATTGTATATTAACTTATACGGTCTGGTTGGTGACTTCGGTGGGCATCTGAGGGGATATGGAAGCCGCTTTACCCTCCAAGAAAAATTGTAATTGATCAGGTTCATAAAAACATATCTATTTGCTTGATAAATAATACAACATTTACATGGAAAGCGCAGCTGAAAGGTAGCTCCTAACCCCAATACAGATTGACGTAACATTAGAAATTTTTTACAACACAATTGCGTACATTTGGAAACATCAGGAAATATAGCTAGTCTTGAATCATAAAATTCAACATTCTCAGTCCTAAAGAATAGACGAAGAACTGCTTCTTTGTCTTGTAAGAAAACAAAAGTCACAAGCAACGTAGCCCTTTCAGAGATTTCAGAATATGAGGACTCAAGAATATTTGTAATTCAGTCTGTTGATTTTCTAAGTTCTGAGTCGTTGATTTGGAAGTATTTAGATAGTATAATTTCTGTAAAGGAGGCATTGAGGTCTCTGAATATTTTAAGACTGAAGTTAAGAACTGATGAAAAAGTTCCTTAGGTGATTGTAATCTGGTGACTGGAAAATTAATTAGTCTTAAATTTAAATTCATTTTCCAGATTTTCAATCTTCCTGGACATCATTGCTTTATCTTTAACTTGAAGATTATAATTTTTTTGTAAATCAGAGACCTGTTTCTCAAATTTATCTAGTCTCTGGTCTTGGTGTTGAATTTTCCCCTCAATATCTTTCAATTGCAATGAGGAAGTTTGCATAGCTGTAATAGAATAGCCTTATGAAGGCTTTCAATAGCCTCCCAGAGTGCTTCCAAGTTAATCACCGGTGGTTTCTTCAGCGGGGTCAGGAGGGAGTCAGGAATCGTGGTTGAAACTGAAGAGTCCAAATCAGGTTTAAATGTTCCATTTCCCGAACCGCCATGAACTCCTAGTCCCCCCATCGCTGGCGATTGTTGTAACAGATCCAGCGAGACTGGAACTACCTCCGGGGTCAGGGGTAAGCCAGAGAGTGCAAGCGGGGTTGATAGTGTCCCCGCCACTTCCTGCAACGCCATCGGTGTCCCCGACATTCTCCCTGGGCGTGGGGGGGCTCCCGGACCAGCTGGGCTAAGCGAAACTTCGCTTCCCGAAGTCGAGATCGATCCCTCTCGACGAGCCGGAACGCCCTGAACAGCCGGGACAGCAAATGATGTTATTGCTGTCTGGCGCGTTAGCAAGGTGGCGGAGGAGGCAGGAAGATCACCCCTCTGTTTCCCTCTGCGCTTGGGCATACTGAAGAGCAAAGTAAAAAAGGTACAGGATGATTAAGTTGCCGATGCAGGGAGAGCCTCCAGCTATGCGACTAGCTCCGTCGCCATCTTGAATCTCTCTATATTATTATATATAGTGAGGAGTAGAAGTTTGTGAAAGCCATTATTCTGTTCAAATTTCAGTGCAAGAAATGCTCAGAGGTACAAACAAACAATCCAAGAAACATTTTTTTTTTTTTAAATGAAGTACATGCACAAAAATATTGTAGTTGTTGACTAGTCTAAAATTAATATAAATAAGCAAAGTTTGTGGTTGTTAAAGCCTTTTTTCAGTATTATGAGTGTCATCCTATGTTGTCGAGTACAGCTTGGATTCGGGCAGGCATTGAATGGCATAGCTGCTGGCAGTATTCTGGTGTGATATGAGTTGTCCACACATGTTTTATTTTGCTCTCCAGATCTTCTAGTGATGTTGGATGCATGTCAGCCACAGCTCTCTTCATTATCATCCATGCATTCTTGATTGGATTGAGATCAGGAGAGATTCCAGGCCATGGAGCCAATAAATGATATCCAGATGACGCTATCCATGCTTTAACTGCTTTAGTTGAATGGCATAGTGCTTCATCATGCTGAAAATGATTGGTACCATGAATACTGGTAACTTATCTTTCTTAACCTGCAGGTAAACTGGTCCTATCATGGTCATATTTCTAGGCATCATCCAGATTCCAGCTCGTCCACGTGCTGAAATTGTACCCCAAACCATCACTTTTTCACACAGCTTTACTATAGGCACCACATATTTTGCATTGTACCTTTGTTATGCAGGTCTTCAAACCCTCCTAGTGTAATTCTTAAACTGAGTGAAGGTGGCTTCATCACTAAACATCACTTTCTCCCAATCTGCAGACTTCTAGCTTCTGCATTTGTTGTAAAACTGAAGATAATCGGCAATGTTCTTGGCAGACAAAGAAGGTTTTTTTGCTGGGCAACATGACTTCAGACCTCACCTTCAAACAATCTGTGATGAATTGTCCATCTGCTCAGGTTCTGAAGGTGAGATGGCAAGCGAGAACGGAGTCGGGTGGCATTGATACGAGGAGATAACTGCAGTCATTATAATATTCCATTCTTCCCGGCTAGTTGATGCTCGAGAACGACCACTCCATTGCCTGGAACCAAAGGATCCAGTATCTTTCACATGTTCAAGTGTAGCATGCACCACTCCAAGTGAAATTTTCAATGATACAATTCTGCGATATGAGAGACCTTTATTTCGTAAAGCAGTAACCTGTGCTCGGGTTTCAGGACTGAGTTCTGCTGCTCCTCTTTTTGGCATATAATAAATTTTAAAAGAAAACACATTTGTATCCAAAAACATCAAAAATCTCAATCAAGATTGACTGGAAATACAATTACTGTGTGTTCGGCTACAGTTCACAGTTATTTAATAATTAATTATTAGAAATAAAAATTATTACAGAAATTATTTGTAAAACCACAAAATATTATTAGTTATATAAGCAACACAGGCAAACACCTACAAATGTGAATAGTAATTGTAGTATGAATTTTTCAGAAATGCTAGCATCAACACACATATATGCATGATTTAAATTCACGTATATTATTATGTTTATATAAATAGAGAGAGAAATAAGTTATTAATTTTAGTACTAAAGTAAAAAGCTAAAGCATCTGAGGTTGGAGGGGTATCTTGGGGAGCCTGTGTGTAATAAGTTTACGTCAAAAATGGAGGCGACCAACTTGAATAATTGTTTTGAGTTGATAACAACCCTGGCAGAATAGTATGCTTTTCGTTTTTTCTTTTAATAACCATTTATTGTTAAATATATTTATTGATTTTTAAATCATATAATCAAGAATAAACTTGTACAGAAAGCAAAATTAGCAATTCCACATAAAGCAAGAAATATTCCAATAACATTAGGATCATTTATAACTAAAATGCTCAAGTCCTCAAATTTGGATCCAAGATTTCTTAGCGAAAACAAAAGAAAAGAATTGAACAAAATGTACACTCTTTCATATAAAGTTAGCTAGAGGGCTGATTGTTGAGATTAGTCAATAATCTTAGGGCTTATGGTTTTTCTGCCTCCAATCGGGAGAGCGCTAAGAAAGAAGTCAACTGATAGGCTCAAAGAAAACATATTTAACTGATCGGTGATGCACTATACACTTACAAGGATGTCGTAAATAGAAAGTAGCTCCTAAAGATGTAACACCTGGCTTCAACATAAGAAATTCACGGCGACGCTTTTGGGTCTCTCATGATAAATCAGGAAATATCTGCACTTTACAACCCATAAATTCTTTCTGTCTATTTTTAAAGAATAGTTTTAACAACCAAACTTTATCAATAGAGAGAGCGACTGTTACTATCAAAGTACTTGGTTCTATAGCCTCTTTATCAGATTTTTCCAATAACTCCGATACATCCAATAATCCTTGGTCCGAAGACTTTTTTAACAATTTAATCTTATTAGGTAAATAATAAACTCGTGATAAAGGAGGTAATGAATCTTCTGAAGCCCCCAAAACTTCAAGAAAATATCTTTTAAACATTTCTCTAGGTGGTACGAATGGTAGCCTAGGAAAGTTAATTAATCTTAAGTTATTGTATCTGGAGCTGTTTTCCAAATTCTCCATCTTTCTCCTGAGATTTATATTACCTTTCATTAAAGTATCCTGTAGTTGTTTAGATGATTTAATTTCCTGTTCAAGCTTTTGAACAGAAGAATTAGAGGCAGTCACTTCATTTTTCAGTACTTTAAGTTCAGTTGAATGTTAAGACAATTTCCCCTCAATTGACTGAAGTTTGGGACTTATGGTCTTCACTAGTCCGGCCATAAGATCCCACAGTGAGTCCAGAGTTACTTCTGAGGGTTTTTCCAAAGAAATTAAAGTTAAAGAAGTGTCATAGTGCTCACCATCCAGTTGATTAACTTGTCGCTGTCCCTGAAGGCTAACTCGCCTCTCCTTAGATGATTCTTCCTCAGCTTCTTCAAAGGAGCTCATATCAATATGAGCTCCTGTCAGCAGGCTCTGTGTTGGACTACTTGCCTCAGGGGAAGGCAAAGCCCCAACATCCGGGGTTCCCTTACCCCTTGGAGAGCTGCTTAGCTGAGGCTGCGGGGGTGGCACCCTAGCGTCAGGACTCAAAGATGTCTCCAATCCCGGAGGAATCACCACGGCCTCGCTGACGCCGCTACTCTTCTGTGGGCCTCCCTCCGATGCCAAAAATGCTCCCTGCATCCGTCTGAGGAGTTCCCCGATGTCACCGACCGCGGGGGTGACAGTGGGCCGCGAGGCACCAGCGGCACTATGGCCCCTCCGTTTAGGCATTGGGTAAGTGATATTGCCACTGAAAAATTAGTATTGAAGAGAAAATCCTCAGAGCGGCTCCTCAACGCGTCTAGCCTGACGCCATCTTGGATCTCTATCCCTGTTTATAACCTTAATAACCATTTATAAGTATATACTTACTGTCTCCTGATTTCAGCTATTGTCTTTCTAATTTCCTAAGTTCCCTTTTTACCATTAGAAGCTCTATATCATACCATCCATCTAAATTTCTGAGTCTCTTTCTTCTAACTTTAATAGGAGCCATATCGTTTAGAATCTGAGTACTAGTGTTAATCCATGAGTCCATGAATTGGTCAATCTCATCATTTTGCAAACTTATATCGTAGTGAGACCAGAATTCAACAGGGTTAACCGTACCTCTGCTAACGTGTCTCCAAGCAACATAGAAACCAAATTGTGTAAAATAATCTCATAAAAATCTTCCCTTACATTTGTCTTACTACCTGGGAGGATGTAAAACAAAATGCAGGTAATTGAATCTTTTAGATTTTGAGGCAGATTTGAGAAGCCAGAAATTTGCATGTATGGAGACATCCAAGCTAGAGTTCTGCAGCCCCATTTTCTTTGTGGCCAGGCTAGGCTCTCGGCTAGTGAGAAGACCCAGCTCGGACCGCAGGCAACATTTTGGGCGCCTTTGATTTGGTTGGAGAAAAGAAAAAACAGAATTTTCAGGATTCAGTTCAAAACAGTGGTTAGACTTTATTTGTCATTCTCTTTCAATCACAAGAGAAAAAAACCCCCAAAAGAATATCAGGCTTAAACCCAGTGATAAATCTGGTACAGTTCAGTTCTCACATGGATTAAACAATCATTGCTATTGTGCTGCATTTCAGTTTAAAGTTTGTTTCACTCAGGGCTTCAGTTGCCCAAAATAAATCAAAATAATAGTGTATCTTGTATTTGGACCCCTACCCCTGGGTCTCTACTTTGGGAGTGCTATGCCTGCTTACTCCCCCTTCTCACTGCAACAACTGGTTCATTCTAGCCAGTCCAAAATCAATCAAAGGAAAAAATACACTTTTTATTAGCTTTCCAACTTCTCAATTTCACTGCTTTTATTTCTTGGGACCTCTCCCATTTTGCCTAGCAGTGGGGGTGGAAACAAACAACCCTTCCTATGCATTTGTTTTATGCCCCACCTGAGTTTCCAGGGTTCCCTTTCTACTTCAGTGCAACTGTTACAGTGCAAGATTTTACAATACAAGATTTCCTTATGTGACATAAGAACATAAGGATCGCCTCTGCCGAGTCAGACCATAGGTCCATCCTGCCCAGCACTCCGCTCCCGCAGCGGACCCCAGGCCCCCCAATGACCTGTAAGTGATCTATTACCCTAAAGCAGTGTTCTTCAACCTCTTTACACCCGTGGACTGGCAGAAAAAAAAGAATTATTTTGTGGACCGGCAAACTACTGGGACTAAAATTTAAAAACCCCGTTTCCGCCCCATCTCCGCAAGTCGGTCCCCACAAATCATCTGATCCCATCCACACAAGCCTCAGTTATGATTTTATATTGAATGTATTTTATTAAAGTATAAAAAGAAACAATATTCTGTACAATTGTCATTTTATAAATACAAATAATTCAGAGCAGGATCAACAAAACCCCTGTCTCCCCTCCCCTTCACATATATCCCCTCTACTATCAAGAAAACTGAACAAGCCAAATTATTACAGAATGCTACACAGAAATATCATGCTAACAGAATACTTCAGTCACACATGACAGGAATAGTTTTAGGGGAGTGCAGCTAGGGCAACTGCCCCCTGGTCAGAGAGCGCCCTAAGCTAGCTGGAAGCTAAAGAAGCACTGCCTGGGTTTTGCAGTCCCCAGTTATGTCTAACACCAGCTCTAGCAGGATATATATTTCAAATCTGATATATTCTAATCACAAAATAGAAATAAAATTATTTTTTTCTACCTTTTGTCGTCTCTGGTTTCTGCTTTCAATCTTCTTTTCACTCTCTTCCTTCCAGCATCTGCCCTCTCTGTCTCTTCAATCCAGCATCTGCCCCTTCCATCCACTGTCTGTCCTCTCCCCCTTCCATATGGTATCTGTCTTCTTTCTATGCCCCTCTCCTCTTTCCATACAGCTTGTGCCCCCTCTCTCCTTTTTACATGATTCATTCCAGCTTCACTGCTCTCTTCATTTTTATCTCTCCTACACCAGATCTATCATCGTTGTCCCTCTGCTTATTTTTCTGCTGACCCCTTCCTATCATCAATCTCTCTACTTTCTCATGCCTGTGTCTCCCCTTCCCCTCCTCTAATCTCTCTGCCAGCTGTTTCCTTCCTTTTTTCATTCTCCCTTCCCTCCTCCTCCTAGTCAGCAGTAATTCTCTTCCCTCCCCTGCCAGCAGCATCTCTCCTTCTCCCTCTCCAGTAGCAGCTGTCCCTTTTTTTCCTTGCCCAGCAGCTTCCCAGATTCCTTTCCCTCCTCCCCTCCCAGAAGCATCTCTCCTTCTCCCTCTCCAGTAGCAGCTGTCCCTTTTTTTCCCTTGCCCAGCAGCTTCCCAGATTCATTTCCCTCCTCCCCTCCCAGCAGCATCTCTCCTTCTCCCTCTCCAGTAGCAGCTGTCCCTTTTTTTCCTTGTCCAGCAGCTTCCCAGATTCATTTCTCTCCTCCCCTCCCAGCAGCATTTCTCCCTCTCCAGTAGCAGCTGTCCCTTTTTTTCCCTGCCCATCAGCTTCCCAGATTCCTTTCCCTCCTCCCCTCCCAGAAGCATCTCTCCTTCTCCCTCTCCAGTAGCAGCTGTCCCTTTTTTTCCTTGCCCAGCAGCTTCCCAGATTCATTTCTCTTCTCTCCTCCCAGCACCATCTCTCCTTCTCCCTCTCCAGTAGCAGCTGTCCCTTTTTTTCCTTGACCAGCAGCTTCCCAGATTCATAAGAACATATGAGTTGCCTCCGCTGAGGCAGACCATAGGTCCATCTTGCCCAGCGGTCCGCACCTGTGGCATCCCATCAGGCTTATTGCCTGAACAGTGCTCCATGACTAATTTTATAACTTACCTCTACCTCTACCTCTATTCTTTTCTGTACCCTTCTATCCCTTTGTCCTCCAAGTACCTATCCAAAGCTTCTTTGAAGCCCTGTAGCGTGTTCCTGCTCACTACATCCTCCGGCAGCGCGCTCCATGTATCCACCATCCTCTGTGTGAAGAAGAACTTCCTGGCATTTGATCTAAACCTTCCCCCTTTCAATTTCTCTGAGTGCCCCCTTGTACTTGTGGTTCCCCTTAATTTGAAAAGTCTGTCCCTGTCTATCTTTTCTATACCTTTCATGATCTTGAAGGTTTCTATCATATCTCCTCTAAGTCTCCGCTTTTCCAGGGAGAAAAGCCCCAACTTTTTTAGTCTGTCAGTATATGAGAGGTCCTCCATGCCCTTTATTAGTTTAGTTGCTCTTCTCTGGACTTTCTCAAGTACTGCCATGTCCTTCTTGAGGTGCGGCGACCAGTACTGAACACAGTATTCCAGGTGGCCCCATTGCACGATACAGTGGCAGGATGACTTCCTTCGTCCTGGTCGTGATACCCTTCTTAATGATACCCAACATTTTGTTTGCTTTCCTTGAGGCTGAGGCGCACTGTGCCGTCGCCTTCAATGTTGTGTCCACCATCACTCCCAGGTCTCTTTCAAGGTTGCTCACCCCTAGCGGTGAACCCCCCATTTTGTAAGTGAACATTGGGTTCTTTTTCCCTATATGCATGACCTTGCATTTCCCTATGTTGAAGCTCATTTGCCATTTTTTGGCCCATTTTTCCAGTGTTGGCAGATCCTTTTGGAGATCTTCGCAGTCCTCCACGTTATTTACCTTGCTATATAGCTTGGTGTCATCTGCAAATTTAATAACCTCACACTTCGTTCCTGCCTCCAGGTCGTTGATAAATATATTGAACAGGAGCGGTCCCAGTACCGACCCCTGCGGAACTCCGCTTGTGACCCATTGCCAGTCTGAGTAATGGCCCTTTACTCCAACCCTCTTTTTCCTGTCCGCCAGCCAGTTTTTGATCCATCGATGAACCTCTCCTTGTACCCCATGGTTCCATAGCTTCCTTAGCAGTCTTTCGTGTGGCGGCTTGTCGAAGGCTTTTTGGAATCAAGGTAAATGATGTCTATGGATTCTCCTTTATCCATCTGGCTTGTTACCCCCTCAAAGAAGTATAATAAGTTTGTGAGGCATGACATAGAAACATAGAAACATAGAAATAGACGGCAGATAAGGGCCCACGGCCCATCTAGTCTGCCCACCTTAATGTCCCTCTTCTACCTTTGCCCTGTGAATAGATCCCATGTGCCGATCCCATTTGGCCTTAAAATCAGGCACGCTGCTGGCCTCAATCACCTGTAGTGGAAGACTATTCCAGCGATCAACCACTCTTTCAGTGAAAAAGAATTTCCTGGTGTCACCTCGTAGTTTCCCGCCCCTGATTTTCAACGGATGCCCTCTTGTTGTCGTGGGACCCTTGAAAAAGAAGATATCTTCCTCCGCCTCGATGCGGCCCGTAAGATACTTGAACGTCTCGATCATGTCCCCCCTCTCTCTGCGCTCCTCGAGCGAGTATAGCTGTAATTTGTCAAGCCGTTTTTCGTATGGTAGATCCTTGAGTCCCGAGACCATCCGGGTGGCCATTCTTTGCACCGACTCCAGTCTCAGCACATCCTTGCGATAATGCGGCCTCCAGAATTGCACACAGTATTCCAGGTGGGGCCTCACCATGGATCTATACAATGGCATAATGACTTCCGCCTTACGACTGACGAAACCCCTTCGTATGCAGCCCATGATTTGTCTTGCCTTGGACGAAGCCTGCTCCACTTGATTGGCAGACTTCATGTCCTCACTGACGATTACCCCCAAGTCTCGTTCTGCTACCGTTTTTGCTAGGATCTCGCCATTAAGGGTATAAGACTTGCATGGATTCTGGCTGCCCAGGTGCATAACTTTGCATTTTTTGGCATTGAAGTTGAGTTGCCATGTCCTAGACCATCGCTCCAGTAGGAGTAGGTCGTGCATCATATTGTCGGGCACTGAATCTTCGTCTGTTGTGCATTTGCCCACTACATTACTCAGTTTGGCGTCATCGGCGAATAATGTTATTTTACCTCAAAGCCCTTCTGCCAAGTCTCTTATAAAGATGTTGAATAGGATTGGGCCCAAGACTGAGCCCTGTGGTACTCCACTAATCACCTCCGTCATTTCGGAGGGGGTGCCGTTCACCACCACCCTTTGGAGCCTACCTCCAAGCCAGCTCCCAACCCATTTCGTCAATGTGTTACCTAATCCTATAGAACTCATCTTGCTCAGTAACCTGCGGTGTGGTACGCTATCGAATGCTTTGCTAAAGTCCAGGTACACGATGTCCAGGGACTCCCCTATATCCAGCTTCCCCGTTACCCAGTCAAAGAAGCTGATCAGGTTGGATTGGCAGGATCTCCCCTTAGTAAATCCATGTTGTCGGGGATCCCGTAGATTCTCCTCATCCAGGATCTTATCTAATTGGTGTTTGATTAGAGTTTCCATTAGTTTGCTCACTATCGATGTTAGACTCACTGGTCTGTAGTTTGCTGTCTCCATCTTTGAGCCTTTCTTGTGGAGTGGAATGACGTTAGCCATCCTCCAGTCCAACGGGACGCTGCCTGTACTAAGGGAGAGGTTGAAGAGCGCGGACAGTGGCTCCGCCAAGACATCACTCAGCTCCCTAAGCACCCTGGGGTGCAGGTTGTCCGGCCCCATTGCTTTGTTAACCTTGAGCTTTGACAGCTCACCGTAGACACTGCTGGGCATAAACTCAAAGTTATTAAACGGGTCAACTGAGCCAACCCTTGTCTGTAGCTGAGGGCCGAGCCCTGGCGCTTCTCGGGTGAAGACTGAGCAGAAGTATTCATTTAATAGTTGGGCTTTTTCCGAATCCTTTTCCACATAGTCTCCGTCTGGTTTCCTAAGACGTACAATCCCGCCTGAGTTTTTTCTTCTATCACTGATATACCTGAAGAAGGATTTATCTCCCTTCTGGATGTTCTTTGCTAGAGACTCCTCCATGAGGAATTTAGCCTCCCTGACTGCTGTTTTGACGGCTTTTGATTTGGCCAAGTAGTCTGCTCTAGAGTCCTGCTTCCCTGATTGTTTGTAAGAGATGAATGCTTTTTTCTTCTCCTTGATCAGGTCTGAGATCTCCACAGTAAACCACTGTGGCTTATTGTTCCTTCGCCGTTTACTTACTGATTTTACATAGCGGTTTGTTGCTTCTTGTATGGTTGCTTTCAAAGTCGACCACATGTCTTCCACGTTATCGGTTTCTTCTTGGCTTTGTAGCGCCTGGTGAACGAAGTCTCCCATTTCTTTGAAATTTGTGTCCTTGAATTTGAGGACTTTGGTTAGTGTAGTAGATTTAGTGAAACCTTTCCTGATATTGAACCATACTATGTTGTGGTCACTGGAGGCCAATGTGTCACCCACCGAGACCTCTGTGACACTTTCTCCATTGGTAAGTATCAGGTCCAGTATTGCCTGATCCCTTGTCGGTTCCAACACCAGTTGCCTGAGGCTTGCTCCTTTCATAGAGTTTAATAGCCTCCTGCTGCTGCCGGAAGCAGAGGTAAGTGTAACCCAATCTACATCGGGCATGTTGAAGTCACCTAGCAATACTGTGTCCCCACGCAAGGTGATATTTTCTATATCTTCGATTATTTCCATATCCAGGTCATCCTGTTGTCTTGGGGGTCTGTAAATTACGCCAAGATACAAGCATTTGTCCTTCCCTCTGGCCAAATTAACCCAAAGGGATTCCCCAGTATACTGGACATCTGAGATTCTCATGACCTTAATGTCATCTTTAGTATATAATGCTACACCCCCTCCCTTCCTACCCTCTCTGTCCCGGCGAAGCAAGTTGTAACCCGGTATGACCATGTCCCACCCGTGGGAGTCTGTGACCTGCCTTTGCAAAAGCCATGCTGGCTTGACTTTAGCTGCCCATTTTTTTTTATGTAATCCCTGATGCTGTCTTTAATCAGCGCTTCCATCATCTTTCCCGGGACCGAGGTCAAGCTCACCGGTCTGTAGTTTCCTGGGTCTCCCCTTGAGCCTTTTTTGAAGATGGGCGTGACATTTGCTATTTTCCAGTCTCCCAGAATCTCTCCAGTTTTTAAGGATAGGTTGCATATTTGTCGGAGTGTCTCAGCTATTTCATTTCTTAGTTCCTTGAGTACCCTTGGGTGTAAGCCATCCGGACCTGGTGATTTGTCGCTCCTTAGCCTGTCTATCTGCCTAAGGACATCCCCCTTGCTCACCTCTAGTTGGACCAGATTTTCATCCTGCTCTCCTTTTACGATCTCCTCGGGTTCCGGAATGTTGGTTGTGTCCTCTCTCGTGAAAACTGACGTGAAGAACTCATTTAACCTGTCAGCTATCTGTTTTTCCTCTTTTACCACTCCCTTTCTGTCCCCATCATCCAAGGGTCCCACTTCCTCCCTCGCTGGTTGCTTCCCCTTAACGTACCTGAAGAACGATTTGAAGTTTGTTTGCTTCCCTCGCCAGTCTCTCTTCATATTCTCTTTTTGCTTTCCTAACCACTCGGTGACACTCCTTTTGGTGTATTTTAAGCTCCTTTTGGTTGTCCTCAGTTTTGTCCTTTTTCCATTTTTTGAATGATGCTTTCTTGTCACTTATCGCCTTTGTTACTGCATTTGTTATCCACACTGGGTTTTTTGTTCTATTTTTTTTGCACCCTTTCCTGAACCTGGGAACGTACAGGTTCTGTGCTTTGTGCATTGTGCTCTTCAGTAGAGTCCAGGCTTTTTCTACGGACTCTATCCTCTTTGTGCTGTTGTTGAGTTTATTTCCCACCAATTTCCTCATGGCATTTTAGTTCCCTTTTTTGAAGTTGAGTGCTGTCGCCGTAGTTCTTTTCACCTTTTGATGAGCCAGTTTCAATCCTATACTGGATCGTATTGTGATCGCTGTTTCCTAGTGGGGCTAGCACCACCACCTCCCTAGCGGGTCCCCCTAGTCCGTTGAGGATTAGGTCAAGAGTGGCATCACCCCGTGTTGGTTCTGTGACCATCTGTTCCATGAAACAGTCCCTCGTAACCTCCAGGAATTCGGTCTCCCTCATGCAGTTTGAGTGCCCGATACTCCAATCTATTCCAGGGTAGTTGAAGTCCCCCATCACCACCACCCTTCCGCTTTTGCATATCTGCCTCAGTTCAGCCTCCAGGTCCTTGTCGATTTCTTCCGTTTGCCCAGGTGGGCGATAGTACAGACCCAATTTTATGTCTGCTCTAGTTCCTCCTGGTAGCTTAACCCAAAGTGATTCCAAATCATTCGCCCTTGCAGTTGTTTCCATCCTGGTTGAAGGTATGGAATCTTTTATATATAGCGCTATTCCTCCACCCTTTTTGTGTGACCTATCTCTCCTGTAGAGTTTGAAACCTGGTAAAGCCACATCCCATTTGTTGTCATCAGTCCACCACGTTTCTGTGACTCCAATTATGTCTAGGCCCTTGTTGCTGGCTAAGACTTCCAGCTCTCCCATTTTCGCCTTTAGGCTCCTAGCATTGGTGTATAGGCAAAGTAAGTCCCGGTTTTTCGCCTTTCGTGCTGTTTTTCCTCCAAAAAGCTCCCACTCAGTCCTGAGCCCTCTTTTACAGTGTCTTTGCTCAGTATCTTTGTCCCTGGTCCTCTGCATAGCGTCCTTAGGTCCTTTTTCCAAAAGTTCCCTCTCAATCCCGATCACTTTTTTACAATGTCCTTGCTCTATATCCATGGCCCTGGGCCCCTGTGTTGCATCCTTAGTTCCTTTTCCCAAAAGATCCCGCATAGCATCCTTAGGTCCTTTTTCCAAAAGTTCCCTCTCAGTCCCGATCAATTTTTTACAATGTCCTTGCTCTATGTCCATGGTCCTGGGCCCCTGTGTTTCATCCTTAGTTCCTTTTCCCAAAAGATCCCGCTCAATCCCCAGTCCTCTTTTACACTGTCCCTGCTCAGTATCCTTACTTGATACTTTTGTCCGATGTGTCAGATCGACTGTCAGCTTTCCCCTCTTCCTCAGTTTAAAGCCAAATCTATGGCGCTCTGGACGTTGCGTGCCAGCATCCTCATCCCAGTAGTGCTCAGGTGCAGTCCGTCTCTCCTGTAGAGCTTGTTCTTTCCCAGGAAAGTTGTCCAGTTCCGTACAAAAAGGAAACCCTCCTCTTCGCACCATCTCCTGAGCCAGCCGTTTATTGCTTGTAGTTCGCTCTGTCTCCTTGCGTCAGCTCTCGGTACTGGCAGGATCTCTGAGAAGGCTATCTTCCTTGTCCTCAGTTTCAGTTTCCTCCCCAGGATCCTGACCTGATCGGTTAGTGCAGTCCTGTTGTAGTCCCTCCTGCTGACGTCATTGGTTCCAACATGGATTACTACAGCTGTCTCCTCCGTCTCGGCCCCTTCCAGGATTCTCTCGATTCTGTCTGTGACGTCTTTCACTCTTGCCCCCGGGAGACATATCACTAGACGGTCCTCTCTCCCTCCAGCTATGTGACTGTCCACTCCTCTCAGGATTGAGTCTCCCACTACGACAGCAGATCTCCCCTTCCTCAACTGTCTCTCTGGTCTCAGGTCTGTGTCAGCGGTGCAGTCCTCTAGTCCCTCCTCCGGGTTCTGTCGGGTCTCCTCCTCATCTGCCTGTCCAGATTCTCCGCAAGGTCCTGCTCCCATGGCGTCTGGTGGATTTTGTCGTCCGTCTGTTTGTTCCCTCCTGATGTGCTTGTGGTCCTGTGCCTCCATCATCCTGCAGGCCTCCTCGATGAACTTCTCGAGTTCCCTTACTTGTTCTGTGATGTGGTCCTCTCTGGCGGTGTCCTCTGTTGCCCAGCAATGCTCCTCTATAGTGCAGAGTCCCTCCAGTTCCTGTACTCGAACCTGCAGTCATCCGACCTCCTTCTTCAGGCTATCCAGTTCCTGGCATCGACTGCATATGTACGCTCGCCTCCCGGAAGGGAGGTAGTCATACATATGACATTCGATGCAGTATACTGGGTAGCTCTGCTGGGCTCCTACTGCCTCCATTTCTGCTATCCTGTTCCTGTGTCCCACGGTGCACGCAGCTAGCTGAAAGAGTAGAGAGAAAGAAGAGTGAGAAGAGAAGAAAAGTACCTTAGTTAGATTTATAGCTGCTGGGTTGCCTGGGCTCCTTCTCAAGGCTCCTTTGCAAAGGCGCTCTCGCTAAGGCGAGCGCCTTTGCCGCTCGCCGCACGCCGT
Source organism: Geotrypetes seraphini (assembly GCF_902459505.1). Lineage (NCBI taxonomy): Eukaryota > Metazoa > Chordata > Amphibia > Gymnophiona > Dermophiidae > Geotrypetes > Geotrypetes seraphini. Next base: position 36,065,785 of record NC_047091.1, on the reverse strand, counting down.
TGGCCCCCTTCTCTTAAAGGGGAGCCCGGGCTCCGACGCGACCTCTGACGCGGTGGGGGTGGGCGGAGCTACCTCTCGCCGCTACCCCGATCCAGTTATCTCCCCTCTGCTCTCCGGTCTGGTCTCCTCCCCTCTCCAACCTTGCCTCTCCTCTGCGCTGCCCCGGACTCCTCCGAATCAGCTCCTGCTTGTCTCAGCAGCCGCCGAGATCGCCTCGTGCTCTGGCCCCCCTTCTCTTAAAGGGGAGCCAGGGCTCCGATGCAACCTCTGACGCGGTGGGGGTGGGCGGAGCTACCTCTTGCCGCTACCCCGATCCAATTATCTCCCCTCTGCTCCCCGGTCTGGTCTCCTCCCCTCTCCAACCTTGCCTCTCCTCTGCGCTGCCCCGGACTCCTCCGAATCAGCTCCTGCTTGTCTCCTCCCCTCCCAGCAGCATCTCTCCTTCTCCCTCTCCAGTAGCAGCTGTCCCTTTTTTTCCTTGCCAAGCAGCTTCCCAGATTCATTTCCCTCCTCCCCTCCCAGCAGCATCTCTCCTCCCTCTCCAGTAGCAGCTGTCCCTTTTTTTCCTTGTCCAGCAGCTTCCCAGATTCATTTCCCTCCTCCCCTCCCAGAAGCATCTCTCCTTCTCCCTCTCCAGTAGCAGCTATCCCTTTTTTTCCCCTGCCCAGCAGCTTCCCAGACTCTGATAGTGGTTTTCTCCCCTCCCAGCAGCTCTTCTTACTTCCCAGCGCAGCGATTCACAAAGGCAGCCTCGGGTCCTTTGTTGGGTGGCGCCGCCTCTGAGGAAAGAGGAAGTTGCATCATCAGAGGCAGCCGTGACTCAGCAAAAGCCCCGAGGCTGCCTTCGTGAATCGCTGCGCTGGGAAGTAAAGGAGAGCTGCAGAGAGGGGAGAAAGCCACTGTCAGAGGCTCCCCAAGATCTCTCCGGCCCAGCGCACGCTTCACATGTTGATCTTGCCGGCCCTGCGCGGACCAGCAGGAAGTTGAAGTGAGTCAATCTTGCCGGCTCATTCAGTTTTTCAGTCCCTTTGAAGTTCTTTACATTCCTCAACTGTTCTAACTTTACCGGAGAGTTTTGTGTCGTCTGCAAATTTTATAATTTCGCACTTCGTCCCTGCTTACAGGTCATTAATAAATATATTGAACAGCAGCGGCCCCAGCACTGACCCTTGTGGGACGCCACTCGTGACCCCTTTCCAGTCAGATTAGTGACCTTTTACTCCTACCCTCTGTTTCCTTTTCGCCAGCCAGTTTCTGATCCCCTGTGTATGTCCCCTTCCACTCCGTGGTTCCACAGTTTCCTTAGTAGGCGCTTGTGAGGTACCTTGTCGAAGGCTTTCTGGAAGTCCAGGTATACTAAGTCTATGGGGTCACCTTTGTCCAATTGTTTTCTTATCCCCTCAAGAAGTGCAGTAGGTTCGTTTGACTTGATCTTCCATTACAGAAACCATGCTGGCTTGTTCTCATCAGCTTATTTTTTTCTATATGCCCATTGCTACTATCTTTGATTAATGTTTCAGCCATCTTCCCCAGAACTGAGGTTAAGCTGACCGGTCTATAATTCCCTGGGTGGCCTCTGGATCCTTTCTTGAAGATGGGTGTAACGTTCACTATCCTCCAGTCTTCCGGGATTACCACTGTTTTCAAGGATAGGTTACAAATCTGCTGTAGTAGCTCCGCTATTTCGTCTCTAAGCTCTTTTAGTATTCTCGGGTGGATTCCGTCTGGGCCCAGGGATTTGTCATATTTTTGTCTATCTATCTGTTTGAGTACGTCTTTGAGGCTTACCTCCATGCACGATAATTTTTCCTCTTGATCCCCCTTGAAGATTTTTTCCGGTTCCAGCACGTTGGATGTGTCCTCTATTGTGAATACCAACGAGAAGAACGTGTTTAATCTGTCCGCCACCTCCTTTTCCTCTTTTACCACTCCCTTCCTGTCTCTCTTATCCAGGGGATCTACTCCTCCCTCGCCGGTTGTTTCCCTTTCACATATCGAAAGAATAGTTTAAAATTCTGTGCCTCCTTGGCAAGTCTCTCTTCATACTCCTTTTTTGCTGCGGTGACATTCTTTTTGATGCTTCCTGTGCTCTTTCCAATTTTCCTCGGTTTTATCCTTCCACGTCCTGAAAGATTTTTTTTTTGTCTCCTATCACCTTTTTAACTTCATTGGTTAACCACGCTTTTGCTTGATTCTTTCTGCACCCTTTTCTGAACCTGGGTATATACAGGTTTTGCGCTTCGTTTACCGTGTCCTTGAATAGGGTCCAGGCTTGCTCCACTGTCTGTGCCTTTCTGGAGCTGTTCCTGAGTTTTCTTTTTACCATTTGTCTCATGGCATCGTAGTTCCCTTTCCTGAAGGTGAAAGCTGTTGCAATGGTTCTCCTCCCCTTTGGCCTACCTATTTCCGCTTTGAATTGGATCATGTTGTGATCACTGTTTCCTAATGGTCACACTACTTCCACATCTTCGGCAGATCCTCTCAGCCCATTGAGGATTAAATCCGGAGTAGTTGTCCCTCTCGTTGGTTCCTTGACAAGCTGTTCCAAGTAGCAGTCCCGTACAGCCTCTAGGAACTCCGATTCCTTTGAGCATTTTGAAACTCCATGGCTCCAGTCTATCCCGGGATAGTTGAAATCTCCCATAACTAAGGTATTTGCATTTTTACATTCTCGCCCGGCTCTCAGTTCTTCATCCTTTGGTTCTGTTTGCCCAGGTGGGCGGTAGTACAGTCCCACCTTTATCTCGGTTCCCTTTCTTCCTGGTATTTTAATCCATATTGATTCCAGTTGGTCATTTGTCGTTGCTGCGTCCACTCCAGTCCCTTACGTAAAGTGCTTTTCCTCCTCCTCTCTGATGTGTCCTGTCTCTTCGGTATAGCTTGTACCCTGGCAGTACTGTGTCCCATTTGTTTTCCTCGTTCCACCAAGTTTCCGTGATTGCTGTGATGTCTAAGTTCTCATCTTTGGCCATGATTTCTAGTTCCCCCATTTTGTTCTTCAGGCTTCTTGCATTAATGTTCATACAATATAAGTCTCTATATTTTTGTTTTTTAAAGACACCTTTGAAAATTAGCCATTTAGTTTTCCAACCAATTTTACTTTTTCTCTCTAATTTTATTGAAGTAATTTTTAACTTCCCTTTCCTTCTGTATCTCCCTTATATGTCTCTTTAACTTTTAAATAATTTGTAGTTCTTATCCCTCTCTTCCCTTATGTTCTTAGTTTTGTTACATTTGTCAATAGTCTTGTCAGACCTGATTTTTATTTATTGTATTGTTCCTCGCATTTTGTAATTTTATTATTATGTACATCGCTTAGAATTATGATTAAGCGATTAATCAAATCTCCATGAAACTTGACTTGACTTGAAACTTTTCTTGTTATTTTCCCATGTGTTTCATTGTTCTTTCTGTCCCCTTCTGCAGACTCTTTTTTTTTGTCTCTCTTGTCTTCCCCTTGTGGTACGTGATATGTTTCTGCTTTGTGTTTATTCCCTTCTTCTTGTTCCTTTTTGCCTTCCCTTTGTAGTAGACTCCTCCTATCCCCCTCTTGATTCGTCTGGCTCCATTGGTTTTTCGTTGCCTGATTGGTACTTTTTGTTGTTTTTTTGGTGTTTTTGGTGTCGTCCCAGCACTCTCCCTTCTCAGTATCCTTTCGGGATAATGTCTTCCGAATCATCAACACCTGGTCGACTGTCGGCTTTCCCCTTCCACTTAGTTTAAAGCTTGCTCTATTCCTCTCTTGACGTTGTTTGCTAGTATCAAAAGAACCGGAGGAAGCAGGTATCAAATTTATTTTCTATAAACACATCTAACATTGTATTGGAGGTGACTAGTTCTAATTTGTTATAGTTCCCGCTGTGCTCAGGTGTAGTCCATCTCTCCTGAAGAGCTTGTTCTTGCCCCAGAATGTTGTCCAGTTCCTCACGAAGTGGAATTCCTCTTCTTCACACCATCTCCTCATCCACGCATTTATTGATTGTAGTTCCGTCTGCCTCTTCACGTCAGCCCTCGGTACTGGTAGGATCTCCGAGAACGCTATCCTCCGAGTCCTCATCTTCAGCTTCCTTCCCAAGGTCTTGAACTATTCGGTGAGTGCCTTCCTGCTGTAGTCTCTCCTGTCGACATCATTTGTCCCAACGTGGACTATCACTGCCGTTTCTTCCGTCTCTGCTCCTTCCAGGATCCTTTCAATTCTGTCGATGATGTCCTTAGTTCTTACTCCTGGGAGACAGGTCACTAGCCGATCTTCTCTCCCTCCTGCTATGTGACTGACCACCTGTCTTAGGATCGAGTCTCCCACCAGGATTGCAGATTTCCCTTTTTTCAGTCTCCGCTGTGGTTGCAGATCAGTGTCCTTGGTGGTTCTCGTTTCCTCTTCCTCCTGCGAGTTTCCTCCATGGAATCCTTCTGCCTTGGTGTCAAATGGTTCGTGTCCTCCATTTTGTGGATCCTCCTTGTTCCTGTGCAGCTCGTGTTCTTGCTCTTCCACTCTCCTGTAGTCATCCTCGATGAACTTCTCATGTCCTCGATACTCTTCCACTCTCCTGTAGGCGTCCTCGATGAACTTCTCAAGGTCCCTGACTTGTTCCTCGATGTGGGTAACCGTCTGTCTGGAAGGGGTCTTCTGAGATATAGAGTCCCTCCAGTTCCCGGATCCTGTGCTTCAGATGGCTGACTTCACTCTTCAAGCTCTTCAGTTCCTGACATCGTCCGCACACATATGACTGTCTCCCTGAGACCTTCGCACCGCGGCTCCCTCCTTTTAAGGGGGAGTCCGGGGGTTGACGCCGCTGGTTACGCGGTGCAGGTGGGCAGAGCTAACTCTAGCCGCTACCCGCTCCTCGCTGCCGCTGACCCCTGCTTCCTCCGGTTCTTTTCCTCCTGCTACCACCTCCTTTCTCTTCCCATCTGCTTCACCTGCTTCCTCAGCCGCTGCCTGCACTTGCTACCTCCACGCGGCTGCTGAGACCTTAGCGCCGCGGCTCCCTCCTTTTAAGGGGGAGTCCAGGCGCTGACGCCGCTGGTGATGCGGTGTGGGTGGGCGGAACTAACTCTCGCCACTACCCGCTCCTCGCTGCCGCTAACCCCTGCTTCCTTCGGTTCTTTTCCTCCTGCTACCACCTCCTTTCTCCTCCTGTCTGCTTCACCTACTTCCTCAGCCACTGCCTGCACTTGCTACCTCCACGCAGCTGCTGAGACCTTAGCGCCGCGGCTCCCTCCTTTTAAGGGGGAGTCCGGGCGCTGACGCCGCTGGTGACGCGGTGCGGGTGGGCGGAGCTAACTCTCGCCGCTACCCACTCCTCGCTGCCGCTGACCCCTGCTTCCTCCGGTTCTTTTCCTCCTGATACCAGCTCCTATACTGATTCTGTTACCAATATACATTTCTTTGTAGTCCATCGGTGAAGAGGTATATTTTTATTGCTTTTCTAAAGCTGAGGAATACTTCAAGGGATCTGATCTGTGGGGGCAGTCTATTCCAGTGGCTCGGTATGAAGTAAGAGTAGGACTGTTGGTTTGCAGTCGAAGGGCATAACCATGGGGTATTTTGAGGCGTGTTTTGTCCCGGGCGCAGAAGGAGTGGTTTGGCTTGGCACATACAGAGGAAGCTTAGCTGTCATGTAGCCTTGCGCCAAGTCGTTTAAAGATTTGAACGCTAGCATCAGGACCTTGAAAACACAACATTTGTCTATGGGCAGCTAGTGAGCCGACGCTAGAGCCTGGAAGACAGGGTCGTAAGCACTGAGGTTTTTTAGAAGCCTGATCACCGTGTTCTGAATACGCTGGAGACATCATACATTCTTCACCATGAGACTGTTGAATAGCGCATTGCATAGAGTAGTTGGGAAAAGTCATGCAGAAGTAGTTCCTTATTTTCCTGAGTTGTCGCAGGTAGTAAAATGAGGAAGATACCACCTGATAGATATGGTCGGAAAGTGACAGGTTGCAATTAAGGAGTATTCCTAGGCTGTGCATTTAGTCGAGTCCCAGCGCAGCGAGGGATGGGCAAGGACACAACGATCTTTGTGGATCCAAAGGAGTTCTGTCTTCACTTTTTCTTTTCCACATACACATGCAGGTTTACTTGCAATTTATTTTCTATAAACACATCTAACATTGTATTGGAGGTGACTAGTTCTAATTTGTTGATGGACATCCAGTTTTTGATTTCCAAGAGGCAAGTTAGGAGTTTTGCAATCTGGATGTCATCCGCGAAAGAGTGACTCTGTATTTTATATTTGCAGGCTATGTCTAAGACAGGTTGAATATTAGGGGGGATACAGCACTCTGTGGAACACCGTATTTGATCAGTTTTGATAGCACGTCATTGAGCAAAACACTTTGGGATCTGTTCAAGTAAGAGGAGAACCATCGTAGCGCAATGTCTCGGATTCCGATTTCAGAGAGCCGCTCAATGAGGAGAGGATGGTCAAAAGTGTCGAAGGCCATGCTGAGATCCAGGAGCACCGGAAGGACATTATTACCCTTGTCCATGAGTTTCCAGCAATCATCGATGATGTTGAGAAAGGCAGTTTCAGTACTGTGGAATTTCCTGCTAACAGCTTCCAACAATTATAAAAATCATTTAAAGGAAAGGAACTCCATAAAAATAAAGTCTACAGTTAAAGACCATTCATACAAGATAATCATTAATTTAAAAAAAAAAAAAAACAACATGCTCTCATGCCTTCAAGGTTGTATCCACACCTGCCAGTCAAATAGTTGTATCCACACCTTCCAGCCATATAGTTGTTCTGAAGAATGTCCTCAGCAAAAGCTTGTTGGGAAAATAAGAATTTCAACAGTTTTAAAGGCTTTAAAATTGATTTCCAGTCTCAAAATAACTAGGGAGTTAGTTCCATAGACTGGGGGTAACAGAAGACTATTTCTAGTAGACTCCCATTTGTTTCTAGTTATGGATGGTATGACTAATACTAATATAAAGGAATTAAGGGTATGTGTTTAGTTGAAATGTAATTGGGAAGAAGTGAAAGAAAGGATGTTTTAGAAGAATGGGTATCCCTGATGTGGTTTTGGAGTGTGGAAGTTCTTGTGGTTTGAGATTGGGATGAGATCTCTCTAGGTGTATATTTATGGGGTGGGGAGGTAATGATGGTAGGGGTATGTGACTGTTTGGAAAAAATGGTCTTTATTTAATTAAGTATTTAAAAATTTACACAATCTAATATAATAAAGCCCTTCGCGCGCATGCGCACTCCCACCTGTGTGCTCCCGTTTTCCGTGTAACTGTAGGGCACCACAGGTAGGAGTGCGCATGTGCGCGAATCCCCCGAGGTGGCTGTTGGCTGCTGCGGCTGAAGGCTGCCGCGGCTGCAGGCTCGGCGGCGGGTTGGACAAACGTACCCGGAGCCGGAAACAAAATGCCGAGGTCATCTTGCTGTGGGAGGGGTGGATGGGAGGGTCAATGGGGTCGGCTGCACAGTGGCGGGGGGGGAAGATGGAAACAGGCTGATCACCGGTTCTACTGCACAGGGGGGATGGGAGGGAGGGAGGGAAATAATAATGCCGGGTTCTACTGTACAGGGGGAATGGAAGGGGGGTAGAAATTTAAAGATGCTGCTCATTGGGTCTACTACACAGGGGGATGGGAGGGAGGCAGGCAGGCAGGCAAGCTGGCTTCGGGGGTGGGGTTGGGTCAAAGTCTGGAAAGCAGTGAGGGGGGACATAGGAAGGAGGCACTGGGGGGCACTAAGGACATAGGAAGGGGCACTGAGGGCACTAAGGACACAGGACAGAGGCACTGGGGGCACTAAGGACAAGGGAAGGAGGCACTGGGGGCACTTAGGACATGGGAAGGAGGCACTGGGGGTACTATGGCCACAGGAAGGGGGCACTTAGGACATGGGAAGGAGGCACTGGGGGCACTAAGGACATAGGAAGGGGTACTAAGGACATGGGAAGGAAGAACTGGGGTACTAAGGACATAGGAGGCACTGAGGGCACTAAGGACATAGGATGGGACAGTATGGACGTAGGAAGGGGGCCACTGAGAGACAGGCAAGCATGGCACAACAGAGAAATAGAGGGGGCCAGGGAAACAGAGACAAAAAGAAAGATAGGGGGCCTGGGAGAGACACAGACAAAAAGAATGACAGACAGACAGCGTCCAAGGAGAAAGAGACAAAGTTTTAAAAAAAAACCCCAAAATAGGCATCTACTCTAGCACCCATTAATGTAACGGGCTAAAATACTAGTTTAAGAAATAAATACTGACATGAACATTAAAAGAAAAAGATGTGTATCTTGTATCAAATTATATTAAATATCATGTCATTGTAAATTCAAGAAAAAGGAAGGAGAGAGCTTGAAATATAAAGATAATGGGAAAAATGGTCTTTTCATTCATTCTTTATATTTCTGTTACTTGTTTGTGACCAGGGCCAGTATTAGACATGCGAGACCCAGGGCAGAAATTAGGAAGGCTCCCCCCAAATTCCTCTCCTCCCTTCTCCCTCCCCCAATTTCTCCACTGCCACACATAACTTTAAATGACTTCTCCACACACAAAAATACAGACAAATTAAAAATATGAACCCCAAAACTGAATTGGGAACTCCAAGAAGTTAAACTTGGCAAGTACTGGAGAAATAAAAATAGAAATATACTTACGAGTATTTTTGTATTGGACACCATTAGTGCCATAACCACAAGGCTGTCCCCCTTCCCAGACACACACACACACTTTGGGCTTAGGCTCCCCCCCAAAAAAAAATTAACCATCTCCTTTTCTGTGGCTGGTAGAGATCTTCAAGCCTCGCCACCTGATGACTACCTCCTCTTCTTCAGGTCCAGCGACCAGAACTCTCCAAACTCTACAGCTGGCAGCTGTATTCTGGAGCAGCTGCCACCCACTTCCCCTCCTCACCCCCACCCTACACACACATGGCTATCAAGCATGCATAGTTATGGGGGGGGACACTCCTTCCATTTGCAAAACTTGGAGGAGTTCTGGCTATTAGACTTCGGTTGACAGGGCTTGGGGAAACAAGTAAAAAAGCCTTTCTCAGCTTGCCAGTCAACCATCAATGACTATGATGAGACCAGCAGGACATCAAGCAGAGATGGAAAGAATACACAGAGGAATTATACATCAGCACCAGCACTGACTATTCTGAAAAGTGAAGTGGATTGGGCTTTGATGCAGCTGCCAAAGCACCTGGATGGAATCCCTGCAAAGCCACTCAAACTAGTTCCAAGAACCACACTGACAGCACTATGCCAGAAGATCTGGAGAGCCTGCACATGGCCAAAGAACTGGAAAAAAAAATCACTTTTTATCCCACTGCTGAAGAAAGGTGACAATTGCTTCTAAAGAGGTGCTTGGGCAACATCCTTGATCAAGAACTTCCTGATTCCCAAGCTGGATTCCATAAGGGCAGAAGGACTTGTGATCACATTGCAAAATTGAGGTGCTTCATTGATTATACCAAGGCTTTTGATTGTGTTGAGCATGACAAGTTTTGGAAAGTACTGAGTGCGGTAAGAGTGCCTGCACATCTGATCAGGTTAATCAAATCGCTCTACTATAATCAAGAAGCTACAGTGTGAACCAGGTATAGAGATACAGAATGGTTCAAGATCAAAAAGGGTACAAGAAAAGGATGCATCCTCTCTTCTTTTCAACCTCTATGCAGAAGTAATCATGAGGAAGCTGGACTTAGATGAATCAAGTCTTGGGTTGAAAATAAGCAGAAGAACCATCAGCAATCTGAGATACACAGATGATGCTAGCCTGCTGGCTGAGAAGGACCTCAAGAAGTTGATTCTGAAGCTGAAAGAAGAAAGCAAGAAGTTGGAACGTATAGAAGACCAAAAGTTGGAACATCAAGAAGACCAAAATCATGACTACCTCCAACAAGAAAGTCCTCATAGAAATCAACAATGAAGAAATAGAAGTGGATGACAGCTTTGTTTTCCTTGGGTCCCTCATTGATCAAAGTGGCAGCTTGACAGCATTGATCAAGCATCGATTAGCACTGGAGCATGCAGCCATTGTGAAAGTGCAAGGACGTCTCAGTCACCATCAAACAAAGACTGATCACTGCCATTATGTTTCCAGTCGAGACATATGGCTACGAGACATGGACACTCACAAAAGCAAATAGAAGAAAATTAAACGCCTTTGAGCTGTGGTGCTGGAGAAGACTTCTACGAATCCCATAGACAGCTAGGATCACCAACAAAGATGTTTTTGATCATATAAACCTAGAGTTGTCCCTGGAAGGCAAGATTACCAGACAAACTGACCTATTTTGGGCATGTGATGAGGGTGAATTCACTAGAAAAGGGGGTGCTACTTAGAATTGTCAGTGGTATAAGGAGGCAGGAGAGACCAAAGGCCTCTTGGCTGGATACCATCAAGAATGATACGGAAATGAACATCCAGCAATTGAAAGAAGCCGTGGAAAACAGGGAAGCATGGCAAGGACTGGCCTACAGAGTATCCAAGGGTTGGACACTATCCTCCTCTCATTTTCTTGCTACCCCCTTTTGACCTATCCCACCTAGTTCCACCATTTCCAGTATCCCCTCCCTCTCTCCATTCATAGCCCACCCCTTACCCCTCCCCTGATTGCCTGACATCACCCTGCTTTTTTGCCTTCACTCCCTAGCATCATCCTTTCTGCCCACCCATGAGTCCATCTCTTTTCCTCCTCTATCCCCATTTTCCATGGTCCCTATCATTTCCGTTCTTCCCCCCACCACCAGAAACAGCATCTCTTTCTCTTTCCTTCGTCCATCCATTTATTCAGCATCTCTCCTTCCCTTCTACCCCCAGATCCAACATTTTTCCTCTTCCCTCCCTCCCTTCTATCACCAAGTTCAGCATCTCTCATCAAGCCTCTTTCCCCACCACTCCCAGGTTCACCATCTGCCCTTCCACATAGCATTTCTCCCTCCCCTACCAACCCCAGATTACCATCTTTTTCTTCCCAACTGCTCTTCCATCCATTATCTCTCTCTATATCTCTTCTCTGCCTCCATCCCATTGTCTACCATCTCTGTCTCCTGTTTCTGGGCCCATCATTTCTACCTCTTCCCCTTGTTCTACTTTTAAAAACAGCTGCTCCAGGAGGGCCTCCATCCAAGTCCTTCCTTATCTTTTAAAATGCATTTTTGATTCACAGGATGTTGCCAGCATGGCAGCAATTCTCTAATTCTGCCCGTGGCCTCCTCAGTGCTCTCCCTCTATCACTGGCGCAACTTCCTGTGGACTGTGGCAGAGGGACAATGCTAAGAAGACCGCAGGCATACAGGCAACCCACTGCAAATCAAAAATGTATTTTAAAAGGTGGACTAGAAGCATGAGGGAGGCTTCAGACTAGTTTGGGAGAAGAGGAAAACGGAGGCACCTTGGAGCTGTGGGGACCAGAGCAGCTGCCCTGTATGTGACTGTTAGTAAAGAGACATTTGTAGTAATGATATGCTTATGTTTGAGACACAAAGTTACTGCCTCTGAGCAATTCTCTCTCTTTCTCTTGCAGTATATTTGGATCTTCCTACATTAAGGCTGTTGTGGAAATGCCTTTGCATCTTTGTGCTCTCCTCCCACATCACCGATCTGGAAGAGAGGGAGAATCCTCCTAAATATTTAAGTGTGAGCCAGAATCCTAATATTTTTGAGCCACATTACTTTGCACTCCTAGAGCAATCATCCCCTCCCTATGTCCAGACATCACTTTTCTTGGATTGTGCAGCTGGAGAAGGATGCTGAAAACAACATGATTTAAAGCGTTATGTGCAACAACAATTCTTGCAGCCAGCCCTGTTGACCTCTTCTAATGTGAATGAAAATGGGAGCAATCTGCAGTATCAGAATGCTGGATATTTCTTAGTGACTGTTTATTTCTCCAGAGAACTCTGTTCTTGTTCTTCAGTGGCTCCCTTTTGTACTGCTTAATCCAGTTCCATCTTCCAGAGTATGCAGAGTATACAGTTCCTTCTTCCCGAGAAATGAACTGTAGTCTTGAGCTGCGAGATCTAGCATCTGATCCTTTGTGGCTGGGATGAATATCTGGTATAACATCATCCCATCATCATCAACATCATAAGTCGGTTGCAAGCTGGAGATTCAGCCATCAACTCAGGACAGTAATTAGTAACAAAAGTGATCACTGATCCCTTGTACCCACATTGAACTAACAAGTGATGTGCGGATCTCTTCTACAGTGCTCATCCTGCTCAGATGTGGGAGTGAGCATGCAAGCTGCTATGGGATTTGATGCCACATTGGTCTAGTTCAATTATCTCTGTCCTTGCTGCTACTCTTTCCCTGACCCCCAAAGTACTATGTGAGAAATACTGTTTTTAAATTCAGGTTTTCTATTTCCCTAGCCTCAGTTATTCCTCTGTTTTGATATTCCTCTTGTATACCATCCATACACTGGATACAGAACTACAGACCTGTATCCATTTAAAACTTTTTTTCAGCTGAAATAAATACAGTTCAGTATACTGATATGCAGATGGGGTATCTAAGCACACAGCTTGCACACAGTGTGTCTCTAAGGTGTATGCTTTTATAGGACTACCCTGGAGAATGATGCTTTAAAGAAGTCAGCCCAGGCTCTAGATTTCCGAGTTATGATCTTCATCTTATTATTGATCTAAGATTGATATTCTATTGGAAAACATATCCTACTGAGAAGTTACAGTACAGTTTCATCCTTAAGTTGCAGGTAAAAGATACTGAAGAGGTACAAAACAAGTGTGCCCTATTTGCAGGTGAGGATAGAGGTCCAACATTATGTGCAAGATTGTGGTATTGAGGAAGGAGCAAAGACATGGTCCTCTGAGCAAGTGGGAGATAATGAGAATTTAGGGGGTAATTCTGTACAGGTTGCCTAAAGTTAAGCACCAGGATGATGCACACTAAGCACGAAGTCTGTATCGGCAATTACACATGTAAGTCTGCTGTTGCGTGTCTAATTTTAGGCATAAGCTTAATGGCTAGTGTAAATGCTTGCGCCTAATTGCTTTCAGTTAGGCATATCACTGATTGTATTCTATAAGCTGTGTGCATAAGTGCATGCCCATGCCCTTCCCAGGTTCATGCCTCCCCCTTCCCTCTACCTGGTTGCAATTGTGTGCTCAATCTGTAGAATACAAATTAAGGGTAGTTACATGTTTAAGTGCAAATTAGCACTAATTATCCAATTATTGGTTGTTAATGCCCATTAGCAGCTAATTTAACAATTAAGTTACACATATGACATTGTGCACACAAGTTTATAGAATTAGGGGGATTACTGCACAAGCCCTCTACCCACATTGAACCATTCCTTTTTGTAGTGAGGGAATGGGCTTTTCTATATGGAATGGTAAAAAGATTACTAATGATTTTCTGCTGAAGAGATGGGCATTTTCTGGCCCTTGGGTAGATTCTGTCCCTGCAGGGTTACCACAGCTCTGCTTCAATGTTTCACTTTAGAATAGATTTTATTCTGAGTGGATACATCTCACTGATGTGTTCTCTACTTTCTGTGGATTTCACCCTCAGCCCTCTCACTCCAGTATCCCAAACATCAAAAATGTAAAATAATAAAATTAAAAACTCATAAGATTTCACTGGGCTTCAGACTCAAAAAGCAAATATGCACTTGGCTGCCCTGACAGGCAAGAGTGCTAGTAAAACACCAGCAATAAAGTTCCTATCAGTTTCAATATGGCACCCGACTTATTTCCTTTCCCTACATATATGGTATCAGTTTTTTCTATTGTAGAATGACCACTGTGCACACATATATGTATATGCACTAATATACCCCCTCATTAAGGGCCTCTTTTACGATGCCATTTAGCGCGGGCTGCTGCGGTAACGGCCCTGAAGCCCATAGAGATTTAAAGGGCTTCGGGGCTGTTGCTGCGCGGCTTTGTAAAACAGGCCCTAAATGTCTGTAAGCTATCCCGATAGGGTGTTGTACTGTTAACTTGTTTATACAAATATATATAACCTTCCTATAGATACCCTCTTCCTCAGAGGTATCCAAAAATGCTTCTGGATGCTAAAGGATGAAGATGCATTCTACAAGGTGATATGTGGGGGGGGGGGGTAAGGGGTGAGGGGAAGGGGTTAATCATCTTTGCCTCTTCTTTTAGAATTCTAGCAGCAGAAGTTGTTTTATGTTGGAAGGGCTTGTCAAGGGTTAAAGGACCTTATACTTAAAATGACAGCCTAGAAGGAGTTGTATTTATTTGTTACATTTATAGCTTTCATGGTCTTTCCACTATGAATTACAATTATAAATGATCAGTGAACCAACCTTGCCTTTAGGATGTTGAAAAGGAGTCAAAGACTTTAAAAAATGTTTAAGTGCAATAAATCTATCAGGGAGTTGCAAATGCACTGCATTGTTTGGCTAGAGCCCAAGAAAAAAGGAGGAAACATCCCAGAACACTAAGCCTCAGACAGAGGCAATCTCTTCTCTTTCCAGACATTCACCAAAAGAAGACTTTACATTGCATATTTTATGTTGTTATATCAAGAATATTTGAAATTGATTCTCTTCCTGTGCTACTCCCATTCTTCTGGTGCCTGTGTTTTCAGAATAGTGTAGAATGGAGGAGGACACAGAGTAAACCAGATTGCAGTAAAGTGCCTCAAATCCAGCCCACAAGTGCAGCAAGCTGGTTTTATTTCTCTGTTAATTTAGTTCAATTTATGAACCATTCTTACTGCACAAATTCAGTGATTTACAAAATCACATAAAATGTAAACATGACAAAACTCCAAAAGATCCACTCTTCTCAAGAGCAAACAGCTTCCCAATTATATCCCTATCTCTCTCTCTAAACCTAGTCCCATAACCAATTATTTTTTTACTGTATCCACAATGAATTAGCATCCGCTATAATAATTCCCTTAGCGTGCATACGCACTTCAAACCTGGTGGCTCTGTGCGTCCGTAGCTCCGTGGCTGACAGAGAAATTGTATTGTAAAGCAGAGAAGGTGGTAAAGCGTGTGTGACGTGCGTAACGTGCGCGCACATTCGATTTTGCTGTGAGTGGCGGTTTACTTTACACAGCAGCGGTTATTCTGTGCTGGTTGCCGTTTCCAACACAACGCATGATAATTGACATCCCCCCTAACATCCCTAATATTCTCCTGACATCCCAGACCTCCCCCAACATCCCCCTGACATCTACACACACACACACACACACAGAAGGACAGGGGGCCAAACAGACTGGACATTGACAGACTGACAGAAAAGGTGGCAGTGAAAGACACACACAGAAGGACAGGGGTCCAGGGAGAGAGATTGAAAGAAAAAAAAAAAAAAAACCCAGACATCAGACCAGGAGAGAGAGACACACACAGAAAAAAGGCAGACAGACAGCGGCCAAGAAAACAGCGGCCAAGGAGACAGACAGACAGCGGCCAAGGAGAGAGAGAGAGACAGAAAGACAGACAGACAGCGGCCAACCAGAGATAGAGACAGAAAGACAGACAGCGGCCAAGGAGAGAGAGAGAGAGAGAAACACACATAGCAGCCAACGAAAGAGAGAGAAAGAGACTGAAAGACAGACAGACAGACAGTGGTCAAGGAGAGACATAGAAAGAAAGGCATACAGACAGCGGCCAAAGAGAGAGAGACAGAAAGAAAGACAGACAGACACATCTATTCTAGCACCCGATAATGTAACAGGCTTAAAGACTAGTGAAATATATTTATGAGAGCCATTTTTAAAGTAAGAATCATTTGCATATATTAACAACCCAAGTAAGCACTTTGGACTGGAACATTGTCGGGAACATGTCTAGACTAATCATCAGCTAATTGAAGTATATGGTGAAGTATATGGTGAACAAACATGCACGATGAAGCACCGAAACTTCTGTAACACTTCTGTGTTTCAAGCAACATGAGGACACGCGTTATCATGCAGCAGACACATTTCCTTAGTGAGCAGACCTCACCATCGGTTCTGTATAACTCTCTGTAACTTTTTTCAGGTTTTGCAGTACCTTTGTGCATTTATGGATTCTCCTTAAGGCAGAAAATCATTCACGAGAATGCCTTTCTGGTCCTAAAACACTGTTGAAGTTTCCAGTTCCAGTGATTAACGGTGCACATTTGTTCTCTGTTCGTTAAACCAGTGTTGTTCAACTTTTTGACACCTATGGACCGGCAGAAATAAAATAATTATTTTGTTGACCGGCGGTTGAAGAACACTGGGCTAAGTCGTGGGCCATACCCCGCCCATCTCCACCCAATCTCTGCCTTCAGACCCCACCCCCATAATAGTACTAATTGTAACACCATTTTTTCCATTCATTTTTCATATATACACACACACACACAATATAATCTTATTAACAACACATTATGATTAACCACAAAATTAAACTACACAAAGCACACTGTATGCTTCTCAACATTCATTCCTACCAGAACACAGAAAACCCCTATGCAAATACGGGACATAAAACTAAAAGTACTAATATATACAAACAAACCCTAAGATGCAAGACTCTGCAAGCAGTACAACCCCAGAGAAAAAGAAACAAATGCATTTCTTCCTGAACAGTGCAAAATACAGACAGCAAATGTAAATTCTCAAAATTGACACAATTCAATCACTAAATTTAAAAGTAAAATCATTCCCCCTACTTTTTTGTTGTCTCCCTCCCTCCATGCTGTGCTTTGGCCTGCTTCCGCCTGGCCATTTTATGCCACCCCTGATGTTATCTTTGTGCCAGCTCCCTCTTCCTCAGTGCTCCAGTACAGAAAGCCATGGGCAGCGGCTCCTCGCATGCATCCCACACCTCATCTGGAAGCCTTCCCTCTGACATTGCGACATCAAAGAGAAGGCTTCCTGTTCAGGTGCAGGACGCGCGTAGGAGCCGCTGCCTGCAGCTTTGTGCATTGCAGCACTGAGGAAGAGGGAGCTGGCCCAAAGATTACACTGCATCAGTCGCACTGCAGACCGAGCCCGATGCACGTGCCAGCCGTGCAGACTGGCAGGAAATTTCTGCAGACCAGTGGTTGAGGAACACTGTGTTAAACAACCAACACCATTTCCATACATTTGCCTCATTCATTACACCTTCACCATACACTTCAATTAGCTGTCGATGAATTTCAGCTGGTCGAATGTTAAAATGTTTAAAAAACAAATCACTGATCATACCTCATAATTGGAGGTCTTGATGATAGACATGGTTAATGAAATACTGCTGTGAAATTACATCTGCTACACTGAAAAGCTTGGCACTATTAGGCAGGTTTACAGACAAGTCTAGACATGTTCCAGTCCAAAGCATCTACTTAGGTTTTTAATAAATGCAAACGATTCTTACTTTAAAAATGGCCTTGTATATCTATTGAAAACACCGTATATGCAAACTTATTTATTCATTGTGGTTATCCAGAAAATATGACTGGCTGCGATCAAGGGAACAGATTTGGGAGCCTGTGAGAATCAAAAAAGGTAAAGCAGTACATATGGGGGTTAATTTTATAACATGGTATCTTTTTGAAAAATCCAAAAGGGTGCCTCTTTTATAAAGGCAATACTAAACTAAACTAAGTCTTAAGTTTATATACCGCATCTTCTCCACAGATGTGGAGCTCAGCACGGTTTACAAGAACTTAAATATAGGAAGAGAAGAAAAAGGTTTACATGAATTTAAAGTATGGGAAGAGAAAAAAGGTTGGGGTTGCATACGGGGGGGAAGGGAGAATTACATTTTTGTGAAAAGCCAAGTTTTCAGGTGCTTATGGAATAATTGGATGGAGCCCAGGTTCTGCAGCGGGATAGTAAGACCATTCCAAAGCCCTGTGATTTTGAAGAGGAGGGACTTTCCCAGTTTACCCGCATAGAGAATACCATGAAGAGAGGGGAAGGATAATTTATGTCTTTGGGCGGGTCTGGTGGAGTCGGGACTCGAGGAGTTATAAGAGAGTGGGATAAGGGGAGGGAGGATGCCATGAATGATCTTAAAAGCCAGGCAGGTGCATTTGAAATGGATTCTGGAAATCACTGGGAGCCAGTGAAGTTTGGCCAGGAGTGGGGAGACATGGTCAGATTTGCGTTTTGCGAAGATCAACTTGGCCACAGTATTCTGGATTAGCTGGAGTCTTTGAAGACTTTTTTTTGTTAGACTTAAGTAAATGGCATTGCAGTAGTCTAGTTTGGAGAAGATGATAGATTGGACAAGGATGGCAAAATGTAGGCCAATACAGGTACCCAGAGCCAGCCCCAGTAGTACACAAATACTCTCATACAAATTTATATCTGTTCCGAAGTTGTAACATTTTATAAAATACATACCTTGCAGCTCTTCCCAAATATACCTATGCACAATTTTACAAACCCTTTTCTACATTCAGAATATGATTTATGTGCAAAAAATACTTAATAAAATTACCCCATATATGTATGCAAAATTTCTTTGTGGGCCAGTAATTAAAGTGAGCAAAATATTCCCATGATACTAAAAAAAAAAATTAACTTGGGAGTTGGGAGCTCATTTTACAATCTTTTTAATATAGTTTTACACATCTATATTGACATCATGGAGTGGGAGCAGGGCCAGTTTTAGCCATGCTGGGGCCCAGGGCAGACATTGAGGGGCCCACCCCAATCCCCTCTCCTTGCCCCACCCTGATCTCCCTACCTGCTGTTACTATACCACACACAAAACAACTTTAAGAAAAGACAAGATGGTAAAAAATGCCCCTTGAAAGTTAGACGCAAAGCAATTTAAGTGCACTGTTACACATGTAATTGCCAATTACTGGTATCAATCATGTGCATAAGACTATCCTATAAACTGCACCATAAAAACATCAGGAAATGCATACATTTTCTAGCCCAAAGAAACTCACTTAATGTTTTCAACATCCATAACTTATTGAGCTGAAGTATGTCGTAAAACACTAACCACCCAATATTTAAGCCCATGCAACCAGCAGGAACAGCTCCTAGCAAGTTAAATGGCACTTAACCAGCATTATTCAGCAGGAGATAGTTATCTCCCACTGAATATTGAAGGGCTCAACAAAGTTTCTTAGGATCAAGGAGCCAGCCTCAAAATCCAGCACACCCATAACTCTCTACATCTTCCCAGCATGCATGCAACCATAAATCTGTCAACCACCACCCCATATACCCTTCCTGTGACATACACACCCAGCCCCTCCCCAGTAGCTGTCTCCCAGTGAGGACTCCTTCATACTGAATTCTCTTCAGCTTTTTATCTTCTCTACCTGCACTTACTTCCCCAGCTCCCTCCAGTAGTTTCCACCAGAGAAATGGAAATGGAAGATATCAGAGATACAAATTTCCCAAAGTGGACATGGTTCAATTGATAAAATATTTTTTCTACCTTTTGTAGTCTGAGCATTTTATTTTTCCATTTGATTTGTTCTGTGTCTCTTCTACTTTGCTCTGTTTTTCCTGCCTTTCCAGAGTCTCCTGTTTACTCAACATGTCTCCTCTCCATGTCTGCATCCATCTACACTTCAGGTCCTTATCTGTCCTCCCCTCATTGTCCCTATTCCTGTCTTCCCCCCACGTTCATCATCTGCTCTTTTAGTGTCCCTATCTTCCCCTTCTTGGCAGGTCCAGCACATATCTCTCCAGTAGCACTCTTGCCCCAAGACCAACACATCTCTATTTCATCTCCCATGCTCTTCTCTTCCGTCTCCCCTGCAGCCGCTGGACTAAGCTGGGCTGGGCAGCTCTCAACAACAGCGGAGCTGCCCTGAAGAATGTAGAGATTCAAAAGGTTGGCCCTAACTCCCTCCCTCCCTCTCTCTCTCTATGCTATTTTTCCAGTCCTCCCGCCATGCTGTTTCTCCAGCCCCTCCCCTTCCTCCTCTGATGCTTCTTCCCCTCATGACCTTTCTAGCTCCCAACTACCCCACCTACCTCCTCCCTGGCTGCTGTAATTCAATGTTTGGGCAGCCAGCAGCAACAACAAAGTCAACCTTCTGCCTCTGGCCTGCCCTAAAAGCCACCTCCATACAGGAACAGGAAGTTGCTGCAGAGAGGCAACTTCCAGGGTATGCCGGCAGCAGGGTCACTTCATTGCTGCTGTTGACTGCCCAAAGACTGGATTAAAGTGGCCGGGGAGGAGGTAGGTAGTCAGGAGAGTCAGCTAAACCTAGACTTCCCCATTTAAAAAAAAAGTCTGGATACCTGGACGTATAATAACAGGACTATGGGGCCCCCTGGAACTGGGACCCAGGGCAGTTGCCTTGTTTGCCCTCCCCTGAGTGGAAGAAAGGTCAAAGTACCGCATACTAAAATCACGTATCTAGAACTGTAGAAACTAAGATGATGTACAGCGAGACCCTTGAAAGCTACAATGTTATCAGCAAAACTGGTGTGTCCAGGATTAAGATGGGCATTCAAAGCTAGGAATTAGCCAGAATGCCAGTTGGGTTCCCAAGCCTGAGGATTTGTTGAGAGACCAGTTGGGTCCCCCATACAAATGTCCAGTGCTTAAGTCCATAGCATGAACTTGCATTAAGTAGATCCTACTCAAACTGATGTGGAGCCCCTTCTGATAAGTAGGGTGGACCCATATTCACAAGCTTTCAGGAGCCAGAAATGTTTGGGAGCAATAGTTTACCTAATCTTCCTTTAAATGAATGTGTGTCCCAGTACTTCGATATTTAAGAATTAATATATTTTATTTCTGTTGATTTAGATTCAGAGGCTTGTGCCAGGCCAGTACCTGTTTTGTTCTGAATCCTAGAGAACTATTGGTGTGTGTTTTATTGCCTTTAAGGGTTTATTGTAATATTCTTCATTGGAATAAAGGGTTTCTTAATTTAATGCAAAAATTCTGCTTGTCATTTATTTTTCACAAACAGAAAGTTACCAGTAAAACATCTGCATTTGTTAATGATACTATTTGATTGTGCTTCTGTTACATACACTGGAGTCTGTACATTAGCTGTTTGAGTCCCAGGAAACTGAAGAATGGTATTTACATTAAGTTTTTGAACTCCTCCCTTTCTGCAGCTCCCCCTTCAGTTTTTCCTTCTGCAAGCAAACTCAGGTATGTTCTGACCTGCTCTACTTCATTTTATTATTTGGGGGTATTTTTGCCGTCAGTTTTCAACCTTTCTGCTTGACTTCGGTGCTCACTTGGGCTTACTCTGCTGGAGAAAGGACACAGTCCCACATGGGTAGACTACTGCTTCAAGGCCAATCTCATGGAGTACCTGCGAAGCCAGCCTGCTTGATGCCCCTTCTGGATCTCAAGGTTCGTTCCTCTGGGAGCTTGCTCACCTGCTGATTTAATCAGAGGCTTGAGCGCAGGCTGTGAGGCCCCTGATACCCTCAGGGTATCAGGCTGTGAAGCTTTTCCCTCCAATGCAATGTGTGGATTTTAAGAGGTAGGAGTCCATAGTCAGGATCTCTCACCCAACCAGCAGCCCGAATATCTCCATTAGAGGACTTGTAATAACTATTTGAATCATAAATCCTTTCCCTGCAGGCAGACTGCTGGAAACTGACAGAAGTCACAGTGAGTGCTCTCATTATTCCCTATGGAGAAAATTAGGGTGGGATCTGAAAAAGTCAGATTCGAGGGTTTCTGTGGATAGAGTCAGGTTCCTCCACCTCCAAAACCCCTAAATTGCTAGTTTGGGTTTTTTAGTTAAGCTCCAATAGGCCGTTCTTGGTGCAAATTTTCTGGCAGCAGCCATTTGGGATTTTCAGCAATCTTTTTCAAAAGTGTCTCGTTTTACCCTCAATTCATACATTTTCTGCACAGATTTTCCGGCTGAGGAGTGGCTGTGTTCCACATTCTGCGGGGCAAGCCACGTTCCGCAGGGCAAGCCCTGTTCCGTCTGGCTCAGCCTCTCTTCAGTAACTCCCAGAAGGCCCAAAATATGCAACAAGGGTATAAAACGTAAGTAAATGGAGGCAGATTTATTTATTTGGTTTTATAGCCCATTCTTCCAGAAGAGCTCAGAATGGATTACAGAGTTAACATGCACAATAAATAATAAGATACAGAGTTACATACTTGATACATCCATTGGTGTTTTGTTACAGTTGGTGTTTAATATATGGTGCAAAAAGAAATCAAGGTCTATATGCAAGGGATAAGGTATGTAAAGGAAAATTTGTTCCACAGCGTTACTCCTCTGATGGAAATAGCAGAAGCTCTCGTATTCCCATAATGCACTTATGAGAAGTCCATCAATGACAATCGTATCACACCTTCAGACCGCAAAGTTCTGAGCAGTCGATAGATTGCCATAATTCACCGTCTCCTGAAACCAACATCTATAGGCTCTTCTCCTAGAACAGTAACATTCCGTGATTACTATGTTACGACCACACTAAATAATTAAAAGGAACAAGCAAAAAAATTGCAAAAGCATGAAATTCATCAGCATTATACTCAATAGTAAGATCTATAACTGCAACCAATAAGCACAATTCAGTTATAGATAACCACCCCATCACCCAAGATCTCACTAAATATTTCATAGAAAAAATACAAAAAATCAGATTACAACTACTACCAAATATGTCCTCCAACAACAACTTCATAATAAACAATCAAACCAGCATGTCGTTCTTTTCCCTTCCATCACTGACAGATATTCAATGTATAAATATAAAAGGCTCCAGTTCAGATATAATTCCACTATTCCTGTTAAAGCGATATTTTTCAATTTTTGGAACCCACATTCACAAGCTTACTAACAAATAGTTTAACATCAGGAATACTACCCAAATCATGGAAAAAATCAACAGTTTGTGTTATCATCAAAGATTGCAAGGCAAAGGCATCAGAGAAATCCAACTATCATCCGATAGCTAATATTTCACTGGACCTAGCAGCAACATTCGACACAATAGATCAAGATTTTCTATTACAAAGACTTTGATCAATAGGAATTGCTGAGCAAGTGCTTGATTAGTTCAAATCTTACTTCTCTGACTGCTCCTCCAAAGTAATCATCAATAAGACCTCTTCCAACCACTACCCTAATGAATACGGAATACCACAATGGTCTATTCTATCCCACTTTTATTTAACATCATTTTGGCTCCACTTCTGACACTCCAACAATCGATCGGTTTCACAACGTACATGTATGCTGACTACATTCATTAGATCCCAGTGACCCAAATGATACACTCAATATCAATCATAAAGTGGAAAAAATAGGCAACTGGTTAAGTGAAAAAATGCTGGCATTAAATATTTCAAGGCAGAATCTCTTTAAAAACTCTCATCTGTCTCAATTCTACACCATTCCAACTTCCAACCATAAAACTTCTATGCGTCATCCTTGACAGTAAACTAACATATCAGCAGCAAATCAATGCTGTTGTACAAAAGAGTTTTTATAGATTATGCATGATACATTCCCTCACAAAACTTCTTGAACATCCTCATTAAATATCTTGGTACATTCCCTTGTTATTTCTCAGCTTGACTATTGCAATGCATTATACAAAGGAATCACACAAAAAGAGCTTAGACAACTGCAAATAGTACAAAATACTGCAATAAAACTTATCACAAATGCTAGGAAATTCGATCATGTAACACCACTTCTGTTTAAGGCCCACTGACTCTCCATTTCACATCGAGTTACATATACAATTTTGCTTCTATCCTTCAAAGCACATACTACAAACTCCCCATAATTTATTGACAGACTTTTAATTCCTCATGCTAGAACCCTTCATTCTAACACCCATCTTTGATATGACACATTAACACGATTTGTTCAACCATTTTCTCAGTAACCACCCTTATACTTTGGAATTCTATGTCCACCCAACTACGTGAAGAAGCGATATTGGATCGATTTAAATAAAAGTTAAAAGCATTCCTATTTAAAGATGCCTTCAATCTTTATTCTCTTTCTCTAAACCTTTATTTTAGCCCGTTACATTTGTTACAATAATGGGTGCCACCCTGACCCCATCCATGCCCCATCTCTACCATGCCCGGATCCTGCCTCCCACTGATCCCAGTCCCACCACCTCACCTTTCACCATTTCCTTAGTCCACTGTACCCTTTTGACCCTCATCAATCCTCAAATGTATTTATCACCCTTTCAGTCCCAGCTTCATTCCTATCTATCCTTCCATTGCCTCCAAGGCCATTATCTTTGCCTTTTTTACCCTTTCTCTTGTACCCCACCCCAGGACCAATTTCGCTGTCATCTGTCCCTTGCCCCTTCCCACAGTACTGCAACTGTCCCCCCTCCCCTTTCCAACATCTGCCACTTTAACCCTCTTCACCCAACTGCACCCCAACACCACCAATTCACCACCACCAATTGCACCAATGCACCACCACCACCAATGCACCAATTCAAACCCAACCCCAAATGGTATCCTCAGACCACTCTCGCTAGCTCCTGACTCCCCCACCTACCTCCTCCCCAGCCACTGCACTGAATCTTTGGGCAGGCTTGCAGCGGCTTGCCCCAAAAGCTACAAAAAAACTCCTTGAATATTCCTAAATACAGAAGACTCTCAGTTATCCGGCATCCATGGGTATTGGTAGATAGTTTTTGATTACTTGAGAGTTACTATAAAAATAGTTTTGTCTCCCTTCCCACCTCAATCTCTTCCTCTTCCTCTCCCTATTACCCCCACCCCCATTTGTAGGTCCAGAATCTGTTCCTCCCTTCCCACCATTTCTGGTCTAGGTCACTTTATTTCCCCCACTTCTCAACCCTCCCCACCATACTTATGGGTCTAACATCCATCCATCTCCCCTCCCCAGCCCTTCACCCTGATGGATCCTACACACACACACCTAGTCCACTGCCCCCACAGGTCTTCTCTCCCGGTGACGAAACAAAAGCACGCAAGACAAATGCGTGCCGACAACAAGCACCGACAATTCAGTGCAAGACTTCAGCGCACCGCAGGAAAACCTTCTTTTAAAGGGCTCCGACAGGGAGTGTGGGGGGAACCCCCCCACTCTACTTAATAGGGATTGCACTGCTGTGTTGGGGGGTGTGGGGGGTGTAACCCCCCACATTATACTGAAAACTTAACTTTTTGCCTAAAAAATAGGGAAAAGTTAAGTTTCCAGTATAATGTGGGGTTACAACCCCCCAAATGCCCCCAATGCCAGCGTGTTCCCTATTAAAGTGGGGGGGTTCCCCACCAACACCCCCCCGTCAGAGCCCTTTAAAAGAAGGTTTTCCTGCAGTACGCTGAAGTCTTGTGCTGAATTGTCGGCGCTCATTTGTCTCACGCGCTTAAGACTATGAACCACCCTCCCTCCGTGTGGGTCTGGCCTCCTAGACCCCATTACTTACCCGAGGCGGTAGCAGCAGTCCTGACCTACCAACCCCTCCTCCCTCACTCCGTGCTACCAACCTTCTTCCCTCACTCCAGCCCCAAAGCAGTAGCAGCGGCAGCAGTCCTGACCTACCAACCCCCCATTCCTTACCCAAAGCAGCAGTGGCAGCACTGTAAACAGGCTGATCATGGCAAGTCGTGACAGGGGCTTTCCTCTACCGCATCCGAAGTGGCGGATCAGGACTCTTGCCACTGTGCTGAGACGCTTTCCTGCTCGGCAGTATACTGGCACAGAGGCATGCTAAGAGTTTTATTATTATGGATGGGTCCCCTCCTCGTGCATTAACCCTAAGGCCTGGATTCTATATAGGACACCCAGTTTCGGAAGCTGATGGGCATCCTATATAGAATTGGGCCTAAGGCCGCCTAAGGTAAACCTGATTCTCTAACCGACGTTCATGTTACAGACGCCAGTTAGAGAATCAGGTTATTGTAGACACGGCTGTTAAGCTTATCGCGGCAAGAAATCTCCCTGGCGCGATAAGTTTAGTGGCCACCAGTCCCCCACCCAACCCTCGAATGAATACAACAGGAGTGATGCCCAATCCCTCCTGTCCGGAACACACACACGCCCCCCCCAAACGAATGTGGAATGAGGGATGCCCAATTCCTCATGCCCAGAATACCTGTCCCGAATGAACTTGGCAGGAGGATGCCCAATCCTTCATGCCGGAACAACCTCCACCCCCCTAAAGATCACAGGCAGGAGGGTGCCAAATCCCTCCTGCTGGAACCCCCACCGTAGATAACCCGACAACCACATTCCCTGATGACCCCCCCAATGTGTGGACCCCCCGCTAACCTTTAATGATTGATAGCCAGGTTTTTCCATGTCTGGCCAGCAGGCCCACCTCTGTCGAAATGAGGTGGGCCTGCTCCTTCTTGGTGCATTGTGGGATGCACTGGGGAGGGGCCTAAGGCCTGATTGGCCCAGGCACCTAAGGCCTCTCCTAAGATTCTGGTTGGCCCATGTGCCTAAGGCCCCATCCATAGGAGGGGCCTTAAGTGCCTGGGCAAATCAGGCCTTAGGCCTCTTCCCGGTGCATCTCATTTTGACAGAGGTGAGCCGGACGGACGGTGGAAAGACCCGGCCAGCCTTCATTAAAGGTTAGCGGGGGGTCCGGGGAGGGGGGTCATTGGGTTATCTATAGTGGGGGATAGGAGGTGTTCCGGCAGGAGGGATTGAGCACCCTCCTGCCGGTGATCTATAGGGGGGTTAGGGTGTTCTAGCAGAAGGGATTGGGCACCTTCAAGGGAGATGTCTACAATCGAGAAACCATTTATAGAATCCGGGCCTAAATGTTTTTCTCTCCTATTTTGAGATGTAGTTCTTCCTCCCTTCTATCTCAGTACATTTGTACATCTTATCCTATGCTTATTAAATTTCTCAAGAAAATACAATCCAACAATACAGCTCAAAAGCCAAGCTGTCGTATAAAACGAAATAAATCACAAAGAGAATATCACAAACATCAACAATTGGAAAAACTTTCCATTCTCCCTGCCCCCAATCCAGGAATGTGAGAGAAAAGGAGTACAAAATACAGAGATCAGGGGTTACCAAAAAAACATGACTGTGGGTATGTGGAGTCAAAGTATCCATAAAGGGCTGCCAAATAGTAAGCAACAGTCATCCCTGGTTAGTATCCCAATCTGACTATGGTCTCCATAGTCAAAAGGTGTAGTATACATGAGCGCTAATGATCCTATCCAATGAAAAAGCAGAACCTGCAGGCCTGAGAGAGTTGTCCGTCGAAGAAAACCCTTAAGACCTCTGGATGCTGTAGGTCAAAAAGCCAAAACAAATTATAACTATTACAATGCCATCTGGTTTGCCACATACTGCTAACCTGGGAAAAAAAATCGCAGACCACAAAGGACGTACTAATGGACAGTCCCAAAACATAAGTTGGACACGATCTTGGATGAGGGAAATCTTAGGGATCCTAATCAACATGGATTCACTAAGGGTAGGTCGTGTCAATCCAACCTCATCAGCTTCTTTGATTGGGTAACAGAAAAGTTGGACTCAGGAGAGTCTCTGGACATAGTATACTTGGATTTCAGCAAAGCTTTTGACAGCGTCCCACACCGCAGGCTACTAAATAAGATGAAATCAATGGGGTTGGGCGAGACGATAACTGCATGGGTCAATGATTGGCTGAGTGGTAGACTTCAGAGGGTGATGGTCAATGGTACCCTTTCTGAAACATCAGAGGTGACCAGCGGGGTGCCGCAGGGCTCGGTCCTGGGTCCTCTCCTTTTTAACATATTCATAAGGGACTTGACACGAGGGCTACAGGGTAAAGCAACGTTATTCGCCGACGATGCAAAACTGTGCAACATAGTAAGTGAAAGCTTTTTACAGGATAGTATGACACAGGACCTTCGTACATTGGAAAACTGGTCCTCGACATGGCAGCTAGGCTTCAATGCTATGAAATGTAAGGTCATGCACCTCGGTAGCAGAAATCCGTGCAGAACTTACACCCTAAATGGAGAAACATTAGCCACGACCTCAGCAGAACGAGATTTGGGAGTAATCATCAGTGCAGACATGAAGGCTGCCAAGCAGGTAGAGAAGGCCACATCCAAGGCAAGGCAAATGATGGGATGTATCAAAAGAAGTTTCGTCAGTCGGAAACCAGAAGTCATAATGCCGCTGTACAGGACCATGGTGAGACCTCATCTGGAGTACTGTGTGCAGTTCTGGAGGCCACATTACCGTAAAGACGTGATTAGAATCGAGTCGGTTCAGCGGATGGCCACTAGGATGATCTTGGGGTTCAAGGGTCTCTCATACGAAGAGAGACTGAGCAGACTGCGGCTCTATACTCTAGAGGAACGCAGGGAGAGAGGGGACATGATTGAGACATTTAAATACATCACAGGACGGGTCGAGGTGGAAGATGTCTTCCTCTTGCCCAGGGGACCCTCGACCACAAGAGGGCATCCGCTTAAACTCAGAGGAGGAAAGTTTAGTGGTGACACCAGGAAGTATTTTTTCACGGAAAGGGTGGTAGATCACTGGAATAAGCTTCCGGTGCAGGTGGTCGAGGCCACCGGCGTGCTTGACTTTAAAAGTAAATGGGACATGTACGTGGGATCCCTACATAGCACGAATCACTAGCATCTAGACTTATCGGGGTGGGTCAGTAGAGTGGGCAGACTTGATGGGCTATAGCCCTTTTCTGCCGTCATCTTTCTATGTTTCTATGTTTCTAACATGTGTGAGAAGGTAGCTTTAGGGTGTCCACACTTCAGGCAAAAGGACTTGGAAATCATGCTTTTGGCATTAGTAATGGTCCTATCTGATAAATGAAGAGAGTGAACTAATCAAGGCCCACTCCAAGATTTAGTAAGTTGAGCTAGTTTTAATGCACCCAGGGTGGTTGTCAAAATGAAAAAATTTAAAGTTTCTATAAAGGGTGCCCCCGCTTAGCTTGTTCATGCAGCAGAGTGTTTTAAGCCACCTGCACTGTCATCATACTTTCCTTGTGCGTGTATGTTGGTCGTCGGAGAAAAGTTTTCTTGACACGCTGATATTGGCGTTGGAGAGAAATAATTTTAGCAGCAATACAGTGGTTCTGCGCAGCAACATAAGCGATGGCATCTCCACGAAGAACTGCCTTAAAGGCTTCTCAACATTATACTCAGCGTTAAAGTGTAATCCACCCACCGTTCCACCAAGTATTGTTGAAAATGAGGGTCATCGTACAGATAAGCAGGAAAACGCTAACCACCACCTCCATATCCACTAGCACCATTGCATGATCAGAAATAGCCTGCAGTCCAATAACAGAGGAAAGAACCCGAGAGAATAATGATTGGGATACAAGTACATAATCTATACAGGACTAAGTAGAATGAGATTGGTATAGTCTCTGTCCGTGGGGGTGTAACAATCATCAAGGGTCAACTAAATCCAAAGTAGTGCACAGGGAATTCCTTTATTAGGAGTGGGTGGCTGCTGTCCTGGGGAAGACCGGTCTAAAGAAGGGTCAAGCACTTGATTCAAATCTCCCACCAAGATCAGAGGGCCTGTATCTGTTCCCAAAACAGTCTTGACTAGAGACTGAAAAAAGGCATGCTCATAGGTAGTGAGGGCACTCAAAGTGCCCATAATTATCTTTAGCAAGCATTTTAGTTCGGGATTGTAAACGCTTACTAATTAGGACTGCAACCCCACATTTCTTACAATTAGTAGAGGAACAATAAACCTCTTCCTCCCATCCAGTTTTAAGTTTCATGTATTCTACATCAGACAATTTGGTTTCTCGTAAACAAGCAATATCCACTTCCTGGCAATATAGATAAGATAGTAATGTGGTCCATTTAATAGGAGAATTCACACCAGACACATTCCAAGTCGCTACACACAGCAATGAAGGAGATTTAGCCCCAATCATCCAAAGATAGAAAAGCATAATGTGCAAGAAATCTATTAAAGGGCACCCGGGTGCCCAGCCTTCACTTCGGGCGTCCAACCTGATAAGTATAACAATGCAATGCAATGATCAACCAGCTCAAAAGCTGCCGAGAGATCAAGTAAGACAAGAATAATTTTACCAGAATCAAGAAAGAAATTAAGTTCACTAACTTAATGTGCTGGGAATGCGTTTTTTTAGCATGTTTATAAATGATGGGCATGATTAGTGAGGTTATTAAATTTGTTGATGACACAAAAATCTCAAGTGGAAGAGTATCCAAGCGACTGAAAGGAAGAAGCAATATGGAATGGAATTTCTATCCACTTGGGTGTTGTCTACAGACCTCTGACTCAATCACAGCAAATTGACAAAGATCTGATTTTCCAACAAAAGTTGAGAAAGAAAGAAGAGGTGCTGTTGATTTCAATCTGCCAGATGCGGACTGAAAAATTCCATCTACAGAATCGGAGATCCTAAGAACATAAGAATTGCCGCTGCTGGGTCAGACCTGTGGTCCATCGTGCCCAGAGGTCCGCTCCCGCGGCGGCCCCTAGGTCAAAAACCAGTGCCCTAACTGAGATCAGCCCTACCTGCGTACGTTTCTGTTCAGCAGGAACTTGTCTAACTTTGTCTTGAATCCCTGGGGGGTGTTTTCCCCTATAACAGCCTCCGGAAGAGCATTCCAGTTTTCCACCACTCTGGCTGAAGAAGAACTTCCTTATGTTTGTACGGAATCTACCCCCTTTTAACTTTAAAGAGTGCCCTCTCGTTCTCCCTACCTTGGAGAGGGTGAACAACCTGTT
Organism: Geotrypetes seraphini; assembly: GCF_902459505.1. Taxonomy (NCBI): domain Eukaryota; kingdom Metazoa; phylum Chordata; class Amphibia; order Gymnophiona; family Dermophiidae; genus Geotrypetes; species Geotrypetes seraphini. The sequence goes on along the minus strand of NC_047091.1, from coordinate 36,035,212 downwards.
TTTATCTACTAAGTCTATTCTCTTCAGTATCTTGAATGTTTCGATCATGTCCCCTCTCAGTATCCTCTTTCCAAGGGAGAAGAGGCCCAGTTTCTCTAATCTCTCACTGTATGGCAACTCCTCCAGCCCTTTAACCATTTTAGTCGCTCTTCTCTGGACCCTTTCGAGTAGTACCGTGTCCTTCTTCATGTACAGCGACCAGTGCTGGACGCAGTATTCCAGGTGAGGGCCCGGTACAGCAGCATGATAACCTTCTCCGATCTGTTCGTGATCCCTTTCTTAATCATTCCTAGTGTTCTGTTCACCCTTTTCACCGCTGCTGCATATTACGCGGACGGCTTCATCGACTTGATCACTACTCCCAAGTCTCTTTCCTGGGAGGTCTCTCCAAGAACCGCCCCGGACATCATGTATTCGTGTATAAGATTTTTGTTACCGGCATGCATCACCTTACACTTATCCACGTTGAACCTCATTTACCATGTTGCAGCCCATTTCTCAAGCGTGTTGCAGATCTTCACAATCCTGTGTCTTCACTACTCTGAATAACTTAGTAATATCTGCAAATTTAACCACCTCACTCATCATGCCAATTTCCAGATCATTTATAAATATGTTGAAGAGCACAGGCCCAAGCACCGAACCCACTGGTGACGCGTTTCCTATCCACCAGCCAGTTTTTAATCCACGTGAGTATTTCACCCTCGATTCCATGGCTCGCAATTTTTTTAAGTAGTCGTTCATGCGGAACCTTGTCGAACGCCTTCTGAAAATTCTGATATACAATGTCAACCAGTCATCTTTGTCTATCTGCCTGTTTACTCCCTTGAAGAAGTGCAACAAGTTCGCCAAGCAAGATCTTCCTTTGCTGAAGCCGTGCTGGTTGGTCCTCATCAGATTGTGTCCGTCAAGGTGCTCAATGATGTGGTCCTTTATCAACGCCTCTACCATCTTTCCCGGTACTGAGGTCAGACTCACCGGTCTGTAGTTTCCTGGATCATCCCTTGAACCTTTCTTGAAGATCGGCATAACATTCACCACCTCCCAGTCTTCCGGAATCCTTCCTGATTTGATCGACCGATTGGCTATTAGTTGAAGCAGATCAGCTATAGCCCCTTTCAGTTCCTTGATTACCCTCGGATGGATGTCATCCAGTCCTGGGGATTTATCATTTTTAAGCATGCATACCTGTTCTAGACTGACCGTCAACCCTATCAGTTTCCCGTCTTCATTTCCCACATATAGCCTGTCGGCTTCCCGTATGTCGGTAAACACAGACGCAAAAAATGTGTTCAGTTTGTCAGCGATGGCTTTGTCCTCCTTTAGCACTCCCTTTATTCCAATGGCCCTACCGCTTCCTTCACGGGTCGTTTCCCCTTAATATATTGAAAGAACGGCTTGAAGTTTTTTGTCTTCTTGACTATTTTTTCCTCATAGTCTCTTTTGGCCCCTCTAACTATGGCACCTGCTTTGATGCTGTTTGTGCTTTTTCCAGTTTTCATCCGTTTTTGACCTTTTCCATTCCTTAAACGAAGTCTTCTTGTCTCTGATTGCTTCCTTCACCGATACAGTGAGCCACACTGGTTCCTTGTTCCTTTTCCTCTTGGATCCCTTGTCGATATGTGGTATATATAGATTTTGTGCCTTGGTGACTGTGTCCTTAAACAGTGACCATGCTTGTTCTAGTCTTTAGAGTGCTTATCCTTTTTTTAATCTTCTTCCCCACCATGAGTCTCATCCCTTCGTAATTCCCTTTTCGGAAGTTCAGCACTGTGCCCGTCATTCTGGATCGATGTTTCGCCCCTGTGTCCAGGTCAAAGCGGATCATATTGTGATCAGTGGTTCCCAGCAACCTCTCTACTTCTACACCTTGCATCAGTCCTCGTAATCCATTTAGAATTAAGTCCAGAATTGCGTTTCCTCTCGTATTTTCCTTGACAAGTTGTTCCAGGAAGCCTACAGCATACAGCATCCTACAGCCTACAGCATCCAGGAAATTGGTCTCCCTACCGCAGCCAGAAGTGCCCAGATAATTGAAGTCACCCATGATAACTGCATTGCCTCCCTTGCAGTTGCATTTAAACTCGTCCGTCATTTCTCCATCAATTTTTTCAGATTGCCCTGGGGGTCGGTAGTAGATGCCGATCTTTGTTTCTGTTCCATTTGTTCCTGGAATTTTGACCCATAGAGACTCTAACTTATTCTTTGTGTTCTCTCTGGTAGATTCAATTCCCTCTTTGACGTATAGGGCAATGCCCTCATCTTTTTGAGCCACTCTGTCTCTACGGTTTATTGTTTATTCAAAGTATTTGATTAAAAGCTTATCCAGCAGTACAAAGCGTTGAACAAAAAATGTAAAAATTACAGGAAGACAGACATGTCTGCATTGTAAAACATATATATATATTAAATTATTGGACAAACCAGGACTAAACAGACAAACTCAAGCCTTTAAAACAATAGGAGAAGGGGGAGGAAATATATTAAATTATTGGACAAACCAGGACTAAACAGACAAACTCAAGCCTTTAAAACAATAGGAGAAGGGGGGCAGAAATACAATTTTTTATAGAAAGAATATATAAAAGGAAAATACAATAGGAGATGGGAAATAAAATAAAAAAATAATTAAGAATTAATGGAATAGGAATGAGAAACAGTTGAAATTGTTAAAGTAGGTAGATAACTCAGCAGTTATATGCATCCTTAAAACACTTTAAACTGTATATCTTGTATCCCAGATGTGTCCCAGATGTTTTCCTTGTTCCACCATGTTTCTGTGATGCCAATGATGTCAAGGTTATCTTTTTGTGTCATAGCTTCTAATTCACCCATCTTATTCTTTAGGTTCCTTGCTTTCGTGTACATGCACTTGAGTTTGCGGCTTGTTACTTTCTTGTATCTCTTGTGTCCCTTTCGATCCCTCAGGATTTCTGTCTTGCCTATGATCCGGTGAGTCTTCCCTGCTGTCTTTCTGCACAGTATCCTCTAGGTATACCGGTTATCCCAGAACAAAGCAGGCAGCTATTCTTAAATGTGGGGTGACATCATCCATGAGGCCCGGATGCGGACAGCCTCGCAAGCAGACTTGCTTGTAGAAAACTTCAGAAATTTTGAGTCTGCCGCACTTCGCATGCACGAGTGCCTTCCCACCCAGTACAGGGCACATCTCCTCAGTTCTCAGTTTTCCGTGGAGCTGAGACGTCTTTGAGGCTCTGTGCTGAACTTAGTTTGCTTCATGCCTTCTCTCACCACGGCTCGTGTTTTATTTTTCTTATTACCGTGTCGCTGTGTTTTTTCTTTTGATTGAATTTTTAAAAAAGTTTCATTTTTTGTCGACTGACTAGAAGGGCCTGCTGCATGCCCTCAGCCTGAGGGCTTCGACTTGTGGTGGCTATCTATCCTTCTATGTCCCGGCTGGTCATGGGCTGCAAGAAGTGTAGCCAGTGTCAGCATGCAATCTCCCTCATTGACCCACACCGCTGGTGTCTTCAAAGCTTGGGACCTGACCATTGCCCGGAGTCGTGCATTCACTGTGCCACACTTCAACCTCGAGCCCTTAAACGTCGTTGAGTTCAAGTGGAGAAGATTTTCAGTATGGAAACCCCTGCTACACCCTCGACCTCGACCTCCGACTCAGGCCTGTTGCGAGGTGTCCTGCCTCCATGACTCCGACCTCAAGTCTCATCAGACCTTCTTCGTTTGGAACGTCCTCGACCTCGAGTAAATCTGCCAAGTCTTCTCCTGAGCTTCCATCAGGTCAGATACCTCAGCAGACGGTTCCAGCAGTGGTCCTCAAGCTACCTAAGCATCATTTCTCCAAGTCGAAGCATGCTTCCTCTGCCACCTCGGAGCCTTTAGCCTCAGCAAGTGGTCAAGTTTCAGACTTGGATCCACAATTGCAGGCTACCATCCAGATCGGGAGCGGAAATTTGTTCAGTTCCTGAGCAAATACAGTCCTGCCTCGACTCTGCTTCCAGCAGTCCAGCCTGGGCACTCAGCAATCTCACAAGAGGTCGAGTACTTGCCTGTGCCTCGAGCTGAATCTACACACTCTATGGAGGAGTCGAGCCTTTGCGAGTGTCTGGTCTGGAATCTTCACACTCTATGCAAGGAGTCGAGTCTTTGTGAGTGTCTCGACTGGAATCTTCACACTCTATACAAGGAGTCGAGTCTGCGAGTGTCTACACTGGAATCAGCACACTCCATACAAGGAGTCGAGTCTTTGGGAGTGCTTCGAGATTCCTTGATCCAAACCACTGAATCTTTGGGGTTTTGATCTACAGCTTCCAGCCCTATACCCTCACAAAAGGCATTGCCCGTTTCGAGGCACAGGGCGAAGTCTCCTCAACCTTGCATGAGACCTGCTACCAAGCAGCACTCTCATCGCTGGTCGAGGCCCTCATCGAGGCATTCATCGAGGCGCAGGTCCTCTTCCAGAGAGAAGCCTTCCTCATCCAGGCCTTCCAGTTCTTTGAGGCCTCCAACTCCTCGATCGAGGATACCGATAGCAGAACCTGAGAGCTCAGCTGATTTCAATGCCTTGTCCCAGTCTGTCTACTCCAGAGAAGCCTCACCTTCGTTCTCCACTCGAGGCGCCTCGAGGACATCAAACCCTTCTCCAGGCCATGCTCAAGTTGTCCTTTTCCTCCTTCCTCTGTCAAATGGCTGACGACCTGGATCTTAAATTGGATGCTGGTTCTAAATACTCTAAAGAGTATTTGGAGGAAATGCATCTGCCTCAACCTCCTGCAGAATCGCTTAAGCTTCCTCTTAACAGGCTGCTGTCTCAAACTTTCAAATGAAATCTGGAGACTCCTTATGCTATACCTGCTGTTCCAGGCAAATTGGGATCGAGGTATAGAACTGTACATTGCAAGGGTTCTGAGAATTCACAACTATCTCATCTTGTGGAATCTTCATTGAAGAGGACCCATTCTTCCAGAGTCTATGCCACAGTACCTCCTGGAAGAGAGGGTAAGACCATGTGCCTTGGTGACTGTGTCCTTAAAAATTGACCATGCTTGTTCTAGTCTTTAGAGTGCTTATCATTTTTTTAATCTTCTTCTCCACCATGAGTCTCATCACTTCGTAATTCCCTTTTCGGAAGTTTAGCGCTGTGCCTGTCATTCTGTGTCCAGGTCAAAACGGATCATATTCTGATCACTGGTTCCCAGCATCCTGTCTACTTCTGGCTGTCGCCTTTATCAGAATTCCATGATGACTTCTAGAGTCCTCAACTATAATTTTATCTTCACTACTTATTTTAACTTCATAATTGATATCCTTCCAGGGTTTACAAAAAAACCTTGATCAACATAGACATTTGGAGTTCCAACAAGTCACTGCTACCTTGACGTAACTCAGGTTACATTTTCAGTCATCTTATAATGCCTTTCAACTTTCTTCCAGGGTCATTGCATTCTCAGTAGTGATGCGCTGCCTGGCTGGCTTCGCACCATTGATATGGACCCCAATCTTCAGGATCATCTGGCTAATATTCCTTGTGAGATCAATGACATAGAGGCTACCACCAAGAAGTTGTAATGAGCATGAAAAATCTTTTGCTTCAATTATCAGACCAAAGCCTAAGCCAGCTCCTGCAAAACCTCGACCTCTTCCATCCTACCAGAGGCGTTATCCTCCAAGGGCGGCTCCTTACACTCGAGCACCCCCACGAAACAGCAGCAGAAGCAAAAGAAACTTCAGCCTTCTGCTACACCTAAGGCTGCACAGCCTTTTTGACTGTCTCAAACAGAGCATAACCTCCATCGTTCTGCCTCTGTCCTTCTTTCCCCCCATAGGAGGTTGTCTCCATCATTTTTACCATCGATGGGAAACCATTACATCCAACCTCTGGGTGCTGTCAATCATCAGGGAAGGCTACTCTTTTCATTTCACTCAGGTTCCACCAGAGCTTCCTCCAAGAGAGTAACCTTCCAATCCATCCCAGACCACCCTTCTTCTTCAGGAAGCTCAAGCTCTGCTTCATCTCAATGCCATCGAGAGAGTTTCTCTGGAACAGCAGAGCAGGGGTTTTTATTCCTGTTACTTCCTAGTTCCAAAGAAGACGGGCGATCTGCGGCCCATACTGGATCTCAGGGCTCTCAACAAATTTTTGGTCAAAGAAAAGTTTTGCATGCTGTCACTGGCATCCCTCTCACCTTATAGATCAGAACGATTGGTTATGTTCTCTAGATCTCAAGGAGGCTTACACTCACATTCCCATTCATCCAGCCTCCCGTCAGTACCTCAGATTTCGGGTGGGGAATCTGCATTTTCAATACAGAGTGCTACCCTTCCGCCTGGCATCATCTCCCAGAGAGTTTACCAAATGCCTAGTGGTGGTAGCAGCAGCTCTAAGGAACCATGGTCTTCAGTTGTTTCCCTACCTGGACGACTGGCTCATCAAAGATTCAACATCTCAAGGGGTTCCTGTAATGACCCAACGGACTACGTAGCTCCTACAAAGCTTGGGATTCAAAATCAACTTTCTGAAATCCCAACTTCAGCCCTCTCAGAATATACAGTTCATCGGACCTGTTCTGGACACTATCCAACTCAGAGCATTCCTTCCTCAACAATGTCTGGATGCTCTTCTTCAGCTTTGTCACAAAGTGTCTTCCTGCTCTTCACTCTCAACGAGACACATGATGGTACTACTAGGTCACATGGCCTCCACACCTCATGTGACTCCTTTTGCCAGAATTCCTCAGTGGACCCTGGCATCACAGTGGACGCAGGCTTGTGAACCACTCTCTTGACACATTACAGCCACTCCTTTGTTGAGACAGTCTCTCCGCTGGTGGATGCTCTCTTCCAATCTCTCCAGAGGTTTACTGTTTCAGACGCCACCTCATCAGAAGATTCCTCTACCTACGCTTGGGGGGCTCACCTCAACGGTCTCCGTACTCAAGGCCAATGGTCCAGCACTGATTGTCAGTGTCACATCAATCTGTTGGAACTCAGAGCGAACTTCAGTGTTCTCAAAGCTTTTCAACATCTTCACGACCAGGTAATCCTCATTCGGACGGACAACCAAATCGCTATGTACTATGTCAACAAGCAGGGAGGAACAGGATCTCTCCCTCTTTGCCAAGAAGCTCTGAAGGTTTGGTATTGGGCAATCCTTCACAACACCTTCCTGAAAGCTGTTTACATTCAAAGAGACTGGCAGACAATTTGAGTCGTCTTCTGCAACCTCACGAATGGACACTCGATTCCTCACCTCTTCATCATATTTTTTCTAAGTGGGGAACTCCTCAGATAGATCTCAGCATCTCCCCACAACCACAAACTGCCTCAGTTCTGCTCCAGGATATACTCATCACCTTGAGGAAGATGCTTTTCTACTGGAATGGATGAATATCTTCCTGTATGCATTCCCTCTCATTCTCAAGACTCTTGTTAAGCTGAAGAACGATCATGCCACCATGATTCTGATAGCTCCTCTGTGGCTGAGACAACCTTGGTATTCCCTTCTACTTCAACTCAACAGCAAGGAGCCATTCCTTCTACCAGTTTTTCCATCTCTGCTTACACAGAGTCAAGGGTCTCTACACCTGACAGCTTGGTACCTTACAACATAACTCCTCTTCAGTTTTCTAAACCTGTAAGAGACATTTTAGAGGCTTCCAGAAAGCCTGCCACTAGACAATGCTACCACCAAAAATGGACTAGATTTTCTATGTGGTGCATTTCTCATGACAAGGAGCCTCAAGATTCTTCCTTATCTTCTGTTCTGGATTATCATTTGCACCTATCTACCTCTGACCTCAAGTCTACATCTATCAGAGTCCATCTCAGTGCAGTTGCTGCTTTCCATCACCCTATTGAAGGGAAACTCCTCTCTGCTCATCCGGTAGTTTCCAAATTTATGAAAGGACTTTTCAATGTCAAACCTCTCAAACAGCCTCCAGTGGTTTGGGATCTCCATGTTGTTCTTGCTCAGTTAGTGAAGCCTCCATTTGAATGAATGTCTATGGCTCATCTGAAATATCTCACTTGGAAAGTGCTGTTTCTCATTGCCCTCACATCTGCTGGAAGAGTCAATGAGCTGCAAGCTTTAGTTGCTAATCCACCTTTCAAAGTTTTCCATCATGACAAGGTAGTCCTCCGTATTCATCCAAAATTCTTGCCTAAAGTGGTTTCAGAATTTAATCTCAACCAATCTATTGTACTTCCAGTGTTTTTTCCAAGGCCTCATTCACATCCTGGAGAATCAGCTCTTCATACTCTGGACTGTAGACGTCCTTTGGCCTTTTACCTGGAACGCACCAAACCACACAGATCTGCTCCTCAACGTTTTGTCTCCTTCGATCCGAACAAGTTGGGACATCCCATTTCTAAGCGTATCATTTCCAACTGGAGGGATCTCCAACTCTTTCTGCTATGCCCAGGCTGGACTGCATCTACAGAGGTGTGTCACAGCCCACAAAGTCAGAGCCATGGCGGCTTCAGTAGCTTTTCTCCTATTGAGGAAATTTGCAAAGCTGCCACCTGGCCCTTGGTTCATACTTTCACTTCTCATTATTGCCTGGATGTTTTCTCCAGACTGGATAGCCTTTTTGGCCAGAGAATATTACAAAATTTATTCTCCTAAGTTGCCATCCCATTCTGGTTAGCTTGGAGGTCACCCACATGTGAGAATGGGCTGCCTGCTTGTCCTTGGATAAAGCACAGTTACTTACCGTAACAGTTGTTATCCAGGGCAGCAGGCAGCTATTCTCACAACCCACCCACCTCCCCTGGTTGGCTTCTCTGCTAGCTATCTAAACTGAGGAGACGCACCCTGTGCTGAACAGGAAGGCGCATGCGCGGTGCGAAAGACTCAAAACTTCTGAGTTTCTATAAGCAAGTATGCTTGCTAGGCTGTCTGCATTCGGGCTCTGTGGATGACGTCACCCACATGTGAGAATAGCTGCCTGCTGTCCCTGGATAACAACTGTTATAGTAAGTAATTGTGCTTTTCGTTCCATAAGACGCACTTTTATCCCCACCCAAAAGTGGGTGGAAATCTCAGTGCGTCATATAGCGAAGGTACAAAAAAAGTACCCCCTCTGTACCATTTAAAAACACCCCTCCTGCCGCTGCACCTTTTTAAAATACACCCCCTGCGCCGCCACACACCCACTGCACCTTTGTTAAATATCCCCCTTGCACGCCCACCACTGCCGCACCTTTTTAAAATCCCAACCCCCGCCCCGCATGCCGTCCGCGGCAACTTGTTGCAAATAACCTGGTGGTCCAGCATAATTTCTCCCTCGCTAGCTGTCTCCTACTATTTCCCAGCCAGCGGCACAGAGGTCAGAAGAGTGTGGAGATCAGGAGCAAAGCTTTCCGTGCTCCCGCATCAGCCGCGCTGCTTTCTGAATGGCTGCAATCAGTTGTTGTGGGATTCGTAAGAACTGATCGCAGCCATTCAGAAAGCAGCGCGAGCCAAAGCGGGAGCTTGGAAAGCTTTGCTCCAGACCTGCGCGCTCATCTGACCTCCATGCCGCTGGTTGGGAAATAGGAGACAGCTAGCCAGAGAGCAAGGGATTTTAAAAGGTACCGGGGGTGGGGGGATGTTTAAACTATCAGGATAGCTGTCTAGGGAGGGAGGGAGGTATTTTTAAAGGTACAGGGGGGTATGATAGATTTCAACTATCCGGGAATAGACTGGAACCTAGGCACCTCTGGCTGTGGGAGGGAGACCAAGTTCCTGGATGCTGTAGGCAATTGTTTCCTGGAACAACATGTCAAGGAAAACATGAAAGGAAATGCAATTCTGGACTTAATTCTAAATGGACTACGAGGACAGGCGCAAGATGTAGAAGTAGAGGGGATACTGGGAACCAGTGATCACAATATGTTCCGCTTCAACATGGATGCAGGGCCAAAACATCGATCCAGAACGAAGGCCACGGCACTTCCGAAAACGGAATTATGAAGGGATGAGCGCTGTTAAAACACTAGAACAGGCATGTCCCTTTTTAAAGGCACAATCACCGAGGTGCAAAATCAATATATACCACGTATCAACAAGAGATCCAAGAGGAAAAAGAACAAAGAACTGGCGTGGCTCACTGTTGTAGTGAAGGAAGCAATCAGAGACAAGAAGACTTCGTTTAAGGAATGGAAAAGGTCAAAAATGGATGAAAACTGGAAAAAGCACAAACAGCATCAATGAAGGTGCCATAAAGCGGTAAAAGGGGCCAAAAGAGACTATAAGGAAAAAATAGCCAAGGAGGCAAAAAGCTTCAAGCCGTTTTTTCGATATATTAAGGGGAAACGACCCACGAAGGAAGCGGTGGGATCATTGGATGATCATGGAACAAAGGGACTGCTAAAAGAGGACAAAGCCATCGCCAATAGACTGAACACATTTTTTTCATACGTGTTTACCAAAGAGGATATACACAACATGCCGGAACCCGACAGACTATATGCTGGAGGTGAAAATGGGAAACTGACAAGGTTGACGGTCAGTCTAGAAGAAGTATGCAGGCAGATTGATAGACTTAAAAGTGACAAATCCCCGGGACCGGAGGCATCCATCCGAGGGTCATTAAGGAACTGAAAGGGACTATAGCTGAACTGCTTCAACTAATAGCCAATCTGTTGATCAAATTGGGAAAGATTCTGGAAGATTGGAAGGTGGCGAATGTTACGCCGATCTTCAAAAAAGGTTTGAGGGGAGATCCAGGAAACTACTGACCGCTGAGTCTGACCTCGGTAACGGGAAAGATGGTAGAGGCGCTGATAAAAGACCGCATCAGTGATCACCTTTACGGACACAATCTGATGAGGACCAGTCAGCACGTCTTTAGCAAAGGACAATCTTGTTTGACGAACTTGCTGCACTTCTTCGAGAGAGCCAACAGGCAGATAAACAAGGGTGACCCGGTCAAAATTATATATCTGGATTTTCAGAAGGCGTTCAACAAGATTCCGCATGAGCGACTTCTTCGGAAAATTGCGAGCCATGGAATCAAGGGTGAAATACTCACTTGGATTAAAAACTGGCTAGCAGATAGGAAACAGAGAGTGGGGGTAAATGAACAATACTCAGACTGGAAGAATGTCACCAGTGGGGTGCCACAGGGCTCGATGCTTGGACCTGTGCTCTTCAACATATTCATAAATGATCTGGAAATGGGTACGACAAGTGAGGTGATCAAATTTGCAGACAATACAAAGTTACGAATTGAAGACGCAGGGGGATTGTGAAGATCTGCAACGTGACATAACCATGCTTGAGAAATGGGCTGCGACATGGCAAATGAGGTTCAATGTGGATAAATGTAAGGTAATGCATGTCGGTATCAAAAATCCCATACATGAATACAAGATATCCGGGGCGGTACTTGGAGAGACCACCCAGGAAAGCGACTTGGGAGTACTGGTTGACAAGTCGATGAAGCCGTCTGCACAATGTGCAGCGGCAGTGAAAAGGGCAAACAGAATGCTAGGAATGATTAAGAAAGGAATCACAAATAGATCGGAAAAGGTTATCATGCCGCTTTACCGGGCCATGGTACACCCTCACCTGGAATACTGCGGCCAGCACTGGTCGCCGTACATGAAGAAGGACACGGTACTACTCGAGAGGGTCCAGAGAAGAGTGACTAATATGGTTAAGGGACTGGAGGAGTTGCTGTACAGTGAGAGATTAGAAAAACTTGGCCTCTTCTCCCTTGAAAAGAGGAGACTGAGAGGGGACATGATCAAAACATTCAAGATAATGAAGGGAATAGACTCGGTAGATAAAGACAGGTTGTTCACCCTCTCCAAGGTAGAGAGAACGAGAGGGCATTCTCTAAAGTTAAAAGGGGATAGATTCTATACAAATGTAAGGAAGTTCTTCTTCACCCAGTGAGTGGTAGAGAACTGAAATGCTTTTCAGGAGTCTATTATAGGGGAAAACACCCTCCAGGAATTCAAGACAATGTTAGACAACTTCCTGCTGAACCAGAATGAACGCAAGTAGGGCGGGTCTTGGTTAGGGCACATGTCTTTGACCTGGGGGCCGCCGCATAAGCGGACTGCTGGGCGCGATGGACCACTGGTCTGACCCAGCAGCGGCAATTCTTATGTTCTTAAGGTACTGGGGGGGTATGTGGTGGGTATGGGGGATGATATAGGGTACGTAAGGGGTATGGGGCCTGCCTGCCTGTCTGTCACTAGGCCTGCCTGCCACTAAGCCAGCCTGCCTGTCACTAGGCCAGCCTGCCGGCTACTAGGTCTGCCTGCCTTGTTCCTGCTGCCCTGTCCCTGCCTACCACTAGACATAAGAACATAAGAACTGCCGTTGCTGGGTCAGACCAGTGGTCCATTGTGCCCAGCAGTCCGCTCACACAGCGGCCCTCTGGTCAAAGACCAGTGCCCTAACTGAGACTAGCCCTACCTGCATACGTTCTGGTTCAGCAAGAACTTATATAATTTCATCTTGAATCCCTGGAGGGAGTTTTCCCCTATGACAGACTCTGGAAGAGTACTCCAGTTTTCTACCACTCTCTGGGTGAAGAAAAACTTCCTTATGTTCGTACAGAATCGATCCCCTTTCAATTTTAGAGAGTGCCCTCTCATTCTCACTACCTTGGAGAGGGTGAACAACCTGTCGTTATCTACTAAGTCTATCCCCTTCAGTACCTTGAATGTTTCGATCATGTCCCCTCTCAATTTCCTCTGTTCGAGGGAGAAGAAGCCCAGTTTCTCTAATCTTTTGCTGTACGGCAACTCCTCCAGCCCCTTAACCATATTAGTCGCTCTACTCTGGATCCTTTCGAGTAGTACCGTGTCCTTCTTCATGTACGGCGACCAGTGCTGGACGCAGTACTCCAGTATCATGGCCCAGTACAGTGGCATGTTCGTGATCCCCTTCTTTATCATTTCTAGCATTCTGTTTGCCCTTTTCGTCGGCTTCATCGACTTGTCGATCAGAACTTCCAAGTCTCTTTCCTGGGAGGTCTCTGCAAGTACCGCCCCGAATATCCTGTATTCGTGCATGAGATTTTTGTTACCGACATGCATCACTTTACACTTATCCACGTTGAACCTCATCTGCCATATCGATGTCCATTCCTCGAGCCAGATTATGTCACGTTGCAGATCTTCACAATCCCCCTGTGTCTTCACTACTCTAACTTTGTATCGTCCGCAAATTTAATCACCTCACTCGTACCTATGTCCATATCGTTTATAAAGACGTTGAAGAGCACGGGTCCAAGCACCAAGGCCTGTGGCACCCCACTGGTGATACTCTTCCAGTCCGAGTATTGTTCATTTACCCCCACTCTCTGTTTCCTATGCTCCAGCCAGTTTTTAATCCATGTATTCCACCCTTGATTCCATGGCTTTCAATTTTCCGAAGTAGTCGTTCATGCGCCTTGTCAAACGCCTTCTGAAAATCCAGATATACAATATCGACCAGGTCGCCCTTATCTATCTCCTGTTTACTCCCTCGAAGTCCAGCAAGATTGTCAAACAAGATCTGCTAAAATCATGCTGGCTGGTCCTCAGACCGTGTCCATAAAGGTGATCAATGATGCGGTCCTTTATCAGCGCCTCTCCCATTTTTCCCGGTACCGAGGTCAGACTCACCAGTCTGTAGTTTCCCAGGTCTCCCCTCAAACCTTTTTTGAAGATCGGCGTAACATTCGCCACCTTCCAGTCCTCCCGATTTGATCGACAGATTGGCTATTAGTTGAAGCAGTTCAGCTATAGTCCCTTTCAGTTCCAATCTGACCGTCAACCCTGTCAGTTTCCCATTTTCGCTTCCACCATATAGCCTGTATATATTCTCTTAAGTAAATACAGACACAAAAAATGTGTTCAGTCTGTTGGCGATTGCTTTAGCGCTCCCTTTATTCCTTAGTCATGCAATGGTCCCACCGCTTCCTTCGTAGGTCATTTCCCCTTAATATATTGAAAGAACGGCTTGAAGTTTTTCACCTTCTTGGCTATTTTTCCTCATAGTCTCTTTTGGCTCCTTTTACCACCTTATGGCATCTGCGTTGATGTTGTTTGTGCTTATTACAGTTTCGTCCACTCCTTAAACGAAGCTTTTTTGTCTCTGATCGCTTCCTTTACCTCTACAGTGAGCCACCCCGGTTCTTTGTTCTTTTTCCTCTTGGATCGCTTGTTGATACGTGGTATATATAGATTTTGAGCCTCGGTGACCATATCCTTAAAAAGGGACCAAGCTTGCTCTAATGTTTTTACAGTGTTCTTAATCTTCTTCCCCACCATGCATCTCATCCCTTTTCGGAAGTTCAGTGCCGTGGCTGTTGTTCTGGACCGATGTTTAGCCCCTGTGTCCAGGTGAAAGCGGATCATATTGTGAACGCTGTTTCCCAGCGTCCTTTCTACTGCTACACCTTGTGCCAGTCCTTGTAGTCCATTTAGAATTAAGTCCAGATTGCCAGATACCTGAATGCAGCCGTGAAAGATCGCATTTTGGTGCAGTTCCGCAGAGCTGGGACTTTAAACTTTGAGGGAGCGAAATTCTTGCTATTCAATGACTACTCGGCCGAAGTCGCAGGGAGACGCAAGGCGCTGGCTCCGTATTGTACGGAGCTAAGGAACCGGGGCCTGAGATTTACTGTCCTCTTTCCAGCTCGGGTTCGGATTCATACTGCAGCTGGGAACCGTCTGTGTGAGACCAAGGAAGACCTGCAGGCTTTTTTGGCGGAGCGCTGTGAGGATGTTGTACCCTAGGCAGTTTGGACATGGTTTCCCTGATATCAGCTGCAGAGAATGCCCCAGGCTTTGTGGGAACCTTTTGTGTACAGGGGGTGCAGTGTGGCACCTTGTGTGACTTTTGGCTGCCACCTAGGGGACTTTATTCGCCAGTGACTTTAGCTGTCCCTGATGGCTCTTTGCCTTTTTTCTCCAGGCCACTGGTGTGTGCCTCCCCGGGGGCGTTTGGCTGTGCTCTAACTGAGCTAATGGCCTGCTCTGCTTACCAGGGGGGGAGGTTTTTGCCCGTCTCCCAGTGGTGTTGGGGGCATTACTACTCTAGCCTGTACACCTTGTTGTGCTGCGGAGCACCTTTTCCAGGGTCTGTGTACCCCCTCTGACCTGGCAGTGTATTGTTCTGGACTGCTGTGGATATTTGAGTTTTATGCTACTTGCATTGTTATTTATGTTTTTGCACTGTTTTTGTTTTCCTGTTAAACTGGTTGGGCTGGGAGGGGGCGGGGGCAGGGTATATGGGGATGTTTTTTATCCTTTGGTTTTGGGGATCCTGGGTTCTGGGGGGGTCTTTTGTTCTTCCCTGGGTCCTGGGATGGGGGTGTCAGTCTTAGTAGGGAGGGGGGAGGGGTGGCAGGGCTTGGGGTGGGTTGGTGAGGGGTTGTGGGTGGGGGTGTTTGTGCATTGGATATGGGATATGAGTGTGAGGAGTGGTAGGGGAGTGGGATGGTGGGGTTGAGAAGTGGGGCCTTTTGCCCTGTGGCTCCTTTTGGTTGGCAGGAGGTGGATAAGGTGTGTCCCGGATGGGAGGTCTTGTGGGGTCTTCTTTTGTCTGTTCTTGTCTTTTGTTTGTGAGGGGTGTAGGGGGTTGCTGGGCGTGGTGGGGTGAATGATGTCAGCTGGTGTGTTTGGGGGATGGGTTGGTCTTTGAAGGGAGAGAGGGGGTAGGGGGGTACCCCTTAGCGATGGGGAGTTCTTTTTTCTTCTTCTTCTCTGGGGGCTCTGCTGGGAGGCCTTTGGGAAGCTGATACACTGTTTTCTACTTTGCTTTCTCTCTGCAGCTCTCACAGTTATGGCTGACCTGACTTATATCACTCTTAATGTGGATGGTCTTCATTCTCCCATTAAACGTAAGAAGGTGTTATCTTTTTTGAAGAGAGAGAAGGTGTCCGTGGCCTTTCTCCAAGAGACGCACCTTACCTCTAGTGAACATTCCAAGCTGGCCAGGGACTGAGTGGGTGAGGCTGTCTACTCTTCCTATAACTCTAGGCAGCGAGGTGTCACTATTCTCATCAATAAAGCAGTGGTGGCAGTTCAACATAAGACCATTGTGGACCCTCAGGGCCGGTTTGTCCTTTGGGCTTGCACCCTTCAGGATCGTCCTGTGGTCCTGTGCAATATTTATGGCCCCAATGTCTATGCTCACTCTTTTTTTTCCACTGTGCTGGCTCATCTATTGGCTTTGCCTAATTATGAACCCATTCTGGCAGAGGATTTTAACATTACTAGCGATTCCACCCTGTATTGTAAACCTCCGAGGGCGATGCGGGGAGATAACATAGAAACATAGAAACATAGAAAGATGACTGCAGATAAGGGCTATAGCCCATCAAGTCTGCCCACACTATTTACCCACCCTCTTTAGTCTACTGACCCCCTAAAGTATAATTGTAATTATACTGTCACTCTACTGACCCGCTCATTCAAGT
Source organism: Geotrypetes seraphini (assembly GCF_902459505.1). Taxonomy (NCBI): domain Eukaryota; kingdom Metazoa; phylum Chordata; class Amphibia; order Gymnophiona; family Dermophiidae; genus Geotrypetes; species Geotrypetes seraphini. Next base: position 36,018,827 of record NC_047091.1, on the reverse strand, counting down.
CCTAGTGACTCTATCCCTTGGCATGACCTCGTAGGGATCCCACATAGGTATCCCATTTGTTCTTGAAGTCTGGGATGCTGCGTGCCTCGACCACCTGCACTGGAAGCTTGTTCCACTGCTCAATCACTCTCTCCGTGAAGAAGTACTTCCTGGCGTCTCCACGAAACTTCCCTCCCCTGAGCTTGAGCAGATGTCCTCTTGTGGTCGAGGGTCCCTTGAGAAAAAAGATATCATCTTCCACCTCGACCCGTCCCGTGATGTACTTAAATGTCTCATAAGAACATAAGAACATAAGAAGTTGCCTCCGCTGAGGCAGACCATAGGTCCATCCTGCCCAGCGGTCCGCTCCCGCGGCGGCCCATCAGGCCCATTGCCTGAGTAGTGGTCTATACCTATCTATACCCTTCAATCCCTTTTTCTTCTAGGAATCTATCCAAACTTTCTTTGAAACCATTTAATGTTTTCTTGTCTACAACAGCCTCTGGAAGCACGTTCCATGTATCCACCACCCTCTGAGTGAAAAAGAACTTCCTAGCGTTTGTTCTAAACCTGTCCCCTTTCAATTTCTCCGAGTGCCCCCTTGTACTTGTGGTGGTCCTTAATTTGAAAAATCTGTCCCTGTCAACTTTTTCTATGCCCTTCAGGATCTTGAAGGTTTCTATCATGTCTCCTCTAAGTCTCCGCTTTTCCAGTGAGAAAAGTCCCAACTGCTTCAACCTGTCGGTATATGGGAGATTTTCCATTCCCTTTATCAGTTTAGTTGCTCTTCTCTGTACTCCCTCAAGTACTGCCATGTCCTTCTTGAGGTACGGCGACCAGTACTGGACACAGTACTCCAGATGCGGCCGCACCATTGCACGATACAGCGGCATGATGACTTCCTTCGTCCTGGTCGTAATACCCTTCTTAATGATACCCAACATTCTGTTAGCTTTCTTTGAGGCTGTAGCGCACTGCGCTGATGCCTTCAGTGTTGCGTCTACCATCACTCCCAGGTCTCTCTCCAGGTTACTGACCCCTAGCGGTGTTCCCCCCATTCTGTATGTGAACATCGGGTTCTTTTTCCCCACGTGCATGACCTTGCATTTCCCTATGTTGAAGCTCATTTGCCATTTTTCGGCCCACTTTTCCAGCTGCGTTAGATCCTTTTGGAGATTTTCGCAGTCTCCCCTGGTTTGAGCCCTGCTGTATAGTTTGGTGTCATCTGCAAATTTAATAACCTCACACTTGGTTCCCGCCTCTAGGTCGTTTATGTAGATATTGAACAGGAGCGGTCCCAGCACCGACCCCTGCGGAACTCCGCTCGTGACCCCTTTCCAGTCTGAGTAATGGCCCTTTACGCCAACCCTCTGTTCCCTGTTCGCCAGCCAGTTTTTGATCCATCGGTGGATCACCCCTTGTACCCCGTGGTTCCATATCTTCTTAAGCAGCCTTTCGTGTGGTACCTTGTCGAAGGCTTTTTGGAAGTCAAGGTAAATGATGTCTATAGATTCCCCTTTATCCACCTGGCTGTTTACCCCCTCGAAGAAGTGCAATAAGTTTGTGAGGCATGACCTACCCTTGCAGAAGCCATGCTGACTCGGTTTTAGCTGCTCATTGTTTTCGATGTGTTCACAGATGCTGTCCTTAATCAGTGCCTCCATCATCTTTCCTGGGACTGAGGTCAGGCTCACTGGCCTGTAGTTTCCTGGGTCTCCCCTTGAGCCCTTCTTGAAGATGGGCGTGACATTTGCTATTTTCCAGTCCTTCGGGATCTCTCCGGTTTTTAAGGATAGGCTGTATATTTGTCGAAGTGGCTCCGCTATTTCGTTTTTTAGTTCCTTGAGTACCCTTGGGTGAATGCCGTCCGGACCTGGAGATTTGTCACTCTTTAGTCTGTCTATCTGCTTGAGTACATCTTCTTGGCTTACCTCTAAATTGACCAGTTTTACATCTTGGTCTCCTTTTACGCTCTCTTCAGGTTCTGGGATGTTGGTTATATCTTCCCTCGTGAAAACTGACGTGAAGAACTCATTTAACCTGTCAGCTATTTCTTTCTCTTCCTTTACCACTCCCTTCCTGTCTCCATCATCCAATGGTCCCACTTCTTCTCTTGCCGGTTGCTTCCCCTTGACGTATCTGAAGAACGACTTGAAGTTTGTTGCTTCCTCTGCCAGTCTCTCTTCATATTCTCTTTTTGCTTTTCTAACCGCTCGGTGACACTCCTTCTGGTGTTCTTTGTGCACTTTTTGGTTCTCCTCTGTTTTGTCTTTTTTCCATTTTCTGAACGATGCTTTCTTGTCGCTTATCGCCTTCTTCACTGCATTTGTTATCCACACTGGGTTTTTTGTTCTATTTTTTTTGCACCCTTTCCTGAACTTGGGGATGCACAGGTTTTGCGCTTCGTGCACAGTTCCCTTGAGTAAGGTCCAGGCTTTTTCTACGGAATCCATCTTCCCTATGTTACCTTTGAGTTTTTTTCCCACCATTTCCCTCATGGCATCATAATTTCCTTTTTTGAAATTGAGTGCCGTCGTTGTGGTTCTTTTCCCCTTTGATGATCCAATTTCTAGCCTGCACTGGATCGTGTTGTGATCACTGTTACCTAGCGGGGCTAATACTGTCACCTCCTTTGCTGGCCCCTCTAGTCCGTTGAAGATTAGGTCAAGGGTGGCGTCACCCCGTGTTGGTTCCGTGACCAGTTGCTCCATGAAGCAGTCCCTCATGACCTCTAGGAATTTGGTCTCCCTTGCGCAGTTTGAGTGCCCAATACTCCAGTCTATCCCTGGATAGTTGAAGTCCCCCATCACCATCACCTTTCCGCTTCTGCATACCTGCCTCAGTTCTGCCTCCAGGTCCTGGTCGATTTCTTCAGGTTGTCCTGGTGGGCGGTAGTACAGACCCATTTTAATGTCTGCCCCAGTTCCTCCCTGTAGCTTAACCCATATTGATTCCAAGCCATCCGCCTGTACTGTTGTTTCCATCCTGGTTGAGGGTATGGAGTCTTTTACGTACAGCGCTATTCCTCCACCCTTTTTATGTGCCCTGTCTCTCCTGTATAGTTTGTACCCTGGTATGGCCACATCCCATTGATTTTCCTCAGTCCACCAAGTTTCTGTGACTCCAATTATGTCTAGGTCCTTTTTGCTAGCAGTGATTTCTAGTTCTCCCATTTTGGCCCTCAGGCTCCTAGCATTTGTGTACAGGCAGTTTAAGACCCAGTTTTTTGCCCTCTCTTTTTGTTCTCCTCGTGTTTTGGTACTCCTGCAGTCCTCCTCATGGTTTGCCAGCCCCCGAGCTTCATCCTCCTCCTGCTGCTGTGTGTCTGTGACATCCTCAGCCTGTTTCCCCTGCACCACTTGTTGTCGTAATTTTCTCTCAGTTCTGGTCTCTATTTCACAAGGTCCTTGCTCCTCTGGCTCCTGTTGTTCCATGTTGGTGTCTCTTACGAGTTCCATTTGTGCCCTCGGTCCCTGCAATGCGTCCTTAGGTCCTTTTTCAAAACATACACACTCAGTCCCAAGCTTTCCTTCCCAATGTCCCAGGTCAGTATCCTTGTCAGGTACTGAAGTCCGATGTGTCGAGGTCAGTTCGACTATCGGCTTTCCCCTTCTCTTCAGTTTAAAGCCAAGTCTATGACGTTCTGGACGTTGCGTGCCAGCATCCTCGTCCCAGCTGTGCTAAGGTGTAGTCCATCTCTTCTGTAGAGCTTGTTCTTCCCCAGGAAAGTAGTCCAGTTCCTAACAAAGTGGAAACCCTCCTCATCGCACCATCTCCTCAGCCAAGCGTTAATTGCTTGTAGTTCGCTCTGTCTCCTTGTGTCCGCTCTCGGTACTGGCAGGATCTCTGAGAAGGCTATCCTCCTTGTCCTTAGTCTCAGTTTCCTCCCCAGGATCCTGAACTGGTCAGTTAGTGTAGTCCTGTTGAAGTTTCTCCTGCTGATGTCGTTTGTTCCTATGTGGATCACTATTGCTGTCTCCTCCGTCTCGGCTCCCTCCAGGATCCTCTCGATATTGTTGATGACGTCTTTTGTTCTTGCCCCCGGGAGACATGTTACCAGTCGGTCCTCTCTCCCTCCGGCTATGTGACTATCTACTCCTCTCAGGATTGAGTCTCCAACCACGATTGCTGATTTCCCCTTCTTTAACTGTCTCTCTGGTCTCAGATCTGTGTCATATGTGCCGTCCATTCGTCCGTCGTCTGGGTTCAGCTCTGTGTCTCCGCCCCTGGTCTCAGGTCTGTGTCCTCTGCGCAGTCCGCTAGTCCATTCTCCTGGCTCTGATGGGTCTCCTCCTCCTCTGTCTGCCCAGGTCCTCCGCAAGGTCCTATTCCCATGGTGTCTGGTAGTTCCTGTCGTCCAACTGTCGGTTCTCTCCTGGTGTGTTGGTGGTCTCGTGCCTCCATCCTCCTGCAGGCCTCCTCAATGAACTTCTCGAGCTCCCTAACTTGTTCCGCGATGTGGCTCCCTCTGGTGGTGTCTTCAGTTTCCCAGCATTGCTCCTCCATGGTGCAGAGTCCCTCCAGCTCCTGGACTCTAACCTGCAGTCTCCCGACCTCCTGTTTCAGGCTGTCCAGTTCCTGGCATCGACCGCATATGTATGCCTGCCTCCCGGAGGGGAGGTAGTCATACATATGGCACCCGATGCAGTATACTGGGTAGCTCTGCTGGGTTCCCACATCCTCCATTGCTCCTTTCTCTTTCCTATGTCCCGAGGTGTGAAAGGATTGTGCCCGGCGCGCAGCTAGCTGAAAGAGTAGAAAGAGAAAGAGAAATGAGAAGTGAGAAGAGGGGGGAAGTACCTGTGGTATATTAGATATTGCTGCTGGGCTGCCTGGGCTCCTTCTTAAGGCTCCTTCGCAAAGGCGCTCTCGCTAAGGCGAGCGCCTTTGCCGCTCGCCTTCGCCGCGCGCCGAACGGCCGCGCGCCGTTGGCTCGCCCCCTCTTAAGGGGGAGTCTGGGCTGAAGCCGCTGACGCGGTGGGGGTGGGCGGAGCTACCTCTCGCCTGCCCCTGGCTCTCTGCTGGCCTGTCGGCTCTCCCCTCGCGCTGGCCCGCTGAAAAAAAAGAAAAAAGAAAAGAAAACCTCTTTTCTCTGCTCCTCTCCTGTCCCTCTCCTCGCCTGCCCCTCTCCTCTTCTCCGACGCCGAAGCAGTGAGCCCCTTGCCGCGGATCGCCCCCTCTTAAGGGGGAGTCTGGGCTGAAGCCGCTGACGCGGTGGGGGTGGGCGGAGCTACCTCTCGCCTGCCCCTGGCTCTCTGCTGGCCTGTCGGCTCTCCCCTCGCGCTGGCCCGCTGAAAAAAAAGAAAAAAGAAAAGAAAACCTCTTTTCTCTGCTCCTCTCCTGTCCCTCTCCTCGCCTGCCCCTCTCCTCTTCTCCGACGCCGAAGCAGTCTCAATCATGTCTCCCCTCTCCCTTCGCTCTTCGAGAGTGTAGAGCTGCAATTTACTCAGTCTTTCTTCGTACGGGAGACCCTTTAGCCCCGAGACCATCCTGGTGGCCATCCGCTGAACCGATTCAATTCTGAGCACATCCTTACGGTAATGTGGCCTCCAGAATTGCACACAGTATTCCAGATGAGGTCTCACCATGGCTCTGTACAATGGCATCATGACTTCAGGTTTCCTGTTGGCAACCTATCATCTGCCGTGCTTTAGATGAAGCCTTCTCCACTTGAGTGGCTGCTTTCATGTCAGCACTGATGATTACTCCTAAGTCTCGTTCTGCCGTAGTCCTGGTTAAAGTTTCTCCATTCAGGGTGTAAGTTCTGCAAGGATTTCCGTTACCGAGATGCATGACCTTACATTTCTTGGCGTTGAAGCCCAGCTGCCAGATCAAGGACCAACGAGCGGATTGGCGTGAATTTTCTGATGAGTGAATTGGGCCTGATTAATGTGTGGAGGGCTCATCATCCAGGGCAAGTGGATTTTACCTTCTTCTCTGTGGTGCATCACACCCACTCACGGTTGGATTATATCTTGATGGCGTCACAGGCCATCGGACGGGTGGTGCGCACCCATATTCTTGATGTTCCCTTTAGTTACCACGCTGCAGTCTCCCTCACTTTGCATTGGCAGGGCCCAGTACATGATCGCATATGGCATTTGAATCCCTCACTCTACTTAGATAAAACTTTTCATGCATACCTTGATGCGGAATAGGACTTCTATTGCCAAACCAACAGAGGGGGGGAGGTCTCAGATACCATTTTCTGGAAAGCCGCTAAGGCTTTTCTTAGGGGGCGGATTATCACCTATACAGTTAAGCAACACCGGAGCCTTGATGCGGCCTTGGTGTCTCTCACTCGGCAATTGTGTTTGTGTCGGAGTGCCCTACATGTAAAGCCCTTGGAGGCCCTTCGCGCGGAGTACTTGAGCCTGCGTAAACAAATCGATGTTATTTTCACTGAGAGATCTCTGTCTCATATTGACGTTTATAAGTTTCAGCTGTATCAATGAGGCAATAAGATGGGCAAATTATTGGCAAATCTGGTGAGATCTTTTCGTAAGGCCACTCGTATTTCTCGCCTTCGGGCGAGTGACCACACTGTTCATACAGAGGAGGCAGAGATCCAGGATCAATTTGTTCGTTTTTACCAGGATCTCTATGGGCCGGGCCCTTATGACCTGGCAGCGCGTGACTCCTTTTTTCGAGATCTTGTGTTACCCCAAGTGTCGGAACAGTAGTTAAGCATGTTAAATGCACCCATCTCGTGTGACGAGATTCATACGGCGGTGGGGATGCTGAAGCTGGCGAAGGCCCCTGGACCGGATGGGATGGGGCCAGAGTTTTATAAAATCTTGAAACCTAAAGTTGGGCCGGCATTGGCGGCCCTTTACGCCGACATGCAGAGCACTGGTCGTGTTCTCCCTAACCAGAGCCATGCCCATGTGGTGGTCCTACCGAAACCAGGGAAGGACCCGGAGTTGGTGGGCTCCTATCGGCCTATCTCTCTATTGAATCAGGACATGAAGCTACTCACTGCGATTTTAGCGCATCGGCTGGCTCAGGTGGTTCCCCACCTGGTCCATGCTGATCAGGTTGGCTTTGTCCCAGGCCGTTTTGCATCTTCCAATATCTTGCGGGCGTCGGGAGGGAAAGGCCGAGTGGGTGATGATCTTTTGGCTAGCCTGGACGCGGAAAAGGCTTTCGACAAGGTGACTTGGCCTTATCTTTTTTGAGTAGTGCAACAATTCGGGATTTCCGGGCCTTTCCATCAGTGGATAACTCATCTCTACACATCTCCTATGGCCCAGATACTCATTAATAAGTGTCATATGCAGTCTTTTTCATTGTATAGGGGCACGCGGCAGGGTTGCCCCCTATCCCCGCTTTTGTTTCTTTTATCCTTAGAGCCTCTTGCCCACAAAATTCGGACTTGTCCGGACATCTCGGGTATCCGGGTGGGACACGAGGAATGCAAGATCACTTTTTGCGGACGATATGTTGCTGTTCATGAGCAGGGCACGGGAGTCGATTACATAAGAACATATTATAATTTTGAATACATTACAATATCCAATAATTCAAAAGGAAAAAAGGAGAAATCTCACAAAACAATACATAATCGATTCTTACATACATAATTCCTTTTAAGCCCACATTATGGGGAAACATGTTACTATTTCTAATCAAACAAATTCAAGAAAAGCTAAAGGACAATAATTCTCAGTTCGTCCTAAACGACCTTGAATCATTCCTTACTAATTGGGATACTAATTTCTCCTCTTTTTTCTCAGCAGATGAAACAACTCATTTCTGTTCTCTCGCAACTAAAAATTGTTGTAATTGTATGGGGTCTCAAAAACATACTCAATATCTTGCAACTTAACCAAACATTTACAAGGAAATTTCAGGTAAAAAGATGCCTCTAGGGCCAAAACTCTAACCTTCAACTTCAGAAATTCTTTCCTTCTCAATTAAGTGGTCCTAGAGACATCTGGAAAAATCCTAACCAGATCCCCACAAAATTTCATTAACCTGTTTTTAAAGTAAAGTTTCATTAATAACATCTTATCTATCTCGCTCATGCATGTTATCACCAGGGTGGACCGACTCTGGATCATGTCCTGGGTATCTTCCAAAAATTCAGTCAAATTTACTTCAGGCATGGCCAGATGGTCCACCTCCTGGGCAGATTCTATTATTTTTTTTTTTAAATCGTATTTTTATTAACAGTGGAAACACACCGCCCAATAGGGCAGAACAACAAACTTCTGTAAGTCAAAAGCAGTTCAATACAAGTGGAGTGTCAGAACAGAAACAAAGCCTCCCCCAAGTATCCCCCCTCACAGGTACAATATGCATATAAGCAAAAGAAACAGTGATGGTAGCGGGGGCAAAGGCAGTGAAGGGCAACAAAGATGAATAGGCCGCCCATCCTGGACAGCGATCTCCCACCGTGTTTTTATATATACCCTATAGAAATCCCACAAAACCACACAAAGCTCAGAATACCATTCACAGACAACAACATCCACACCATTCAGACCTTCCACTCATATCCCCAGTCATCTCCCTTCCCTCCCCCCACCTTCCCCCCCTCCCAGGACACCAAAGAATAGCAGAGAAAGAAGATGAATGTTAGGGGTATATCAAGGGCCCAGCCGAAGTAGCGCAGAATAAAACCAAGCTTAGTTAGGCGAGCTCCAATTCCCCCTCCTGTTCTTGTGATGGCAACAGGTCCCGCAGCCTCACCCATAAGCCAACGTAGTGCTGCTTAGACACGCTCAGCGATCTAGCATAAGATTGAAGTTCAAACCGGGCCATTTCCCGGAGTCTACTCCTCCAGTGAGGTATCGGGGGGGGGGGGGGGGCTCCTCGGCCGTCCAATAAGTTAAGATCAGCTTCTTAACTACAAGAACAACATTATAAAAGAATCTACATTGGGTTGTGGTAAAACCTTGATCCTGGAGAGAGGTCTGCAGACCCAGAAGAAGAAACCCATAGTCCCATTCAACCTCGCGCTGTACAGCTCGTTCCATAAGGGAGAGAGCCTCCCTCCAGACACTCAGTCGGGGGCACTCCAGAAAAGAATGGAGATATGTGCCTGCTCTATTCTTGCACTTTACACAGAAACCACTATCCCATAATCCCATGCGCGCCCCCCTCTGGGCCGTGAAATAGGCACGGTGAAGGATCTTAAACTGTAGTTCTTGAAAATCTGCAGATTTAGTGTATGAGTATAAAGTGGCAAAGCAGGCCACGAACTGTGGTTCAGAAATATCCTGTCCCAAGTCCCGAGCCCAGGAAGCGCGCACAGGAGAAAGTACCGACAAAGAGAGGGACGATTTGAGGACTCGGTACCAGTGCGCAAGGGAGTTGGTTACGGGCGGTGTGGCCGAAAAAAGGGTGTCCAAAGGGCCCTTGTCCCAGACCCCAGTGCCTCCTCTACGTTCAACGTCCCAGTAGTGGCGTACTTGAAAATAAGAAAACAAGTAATGTAGGGGAAGACCCCACGCGTCCCGTATTTGCTGAAAGGAGGGGAACCCGGCAGAGGACAGTTCAAGTATATCCTCCATCATCGTGCAGCCCCGAGCCGCCCACTGCCGAAAGACAGTTTTACCCCAGCCTGGCTGGAACCTGGAATTTCCCCCCAAATGGATAAAGGGAGATGTGTTAGGTGGTAATTGCTGTCTACGCCGCCACCAGCGCCACGCCATCCTAAACGGGCGTAGAAAACGGAAACAAACTAAATATCGTCTCCCAGGATCGTCCTGTCGGTGTAATATATTCATGAAGTGAAAAGGGGAACTCCAGCCCGCCAACCATCCCTGGGGGGAGTAGCGAAAGCACCCTGTGTAACCCTCGTGAATCCATCGGAAAAGGGACGCTACATTATAGAGCCGAATGTCCGGGACATTTAGTCCCCCCAACGATTTATCCAAGGTAAGTTTGGACAACGCGATCCGAGGAGCTCGGGACCTCCAAATGAAACGGGAGATTGTAGTTTTAAAAGCAAGTTCATCCCGCCTGGTAAGCCATAGCGGCATAGTCTGTAAGGGATACTTATAAATGGGGGTCTCACTGCGGATTTTGGTTTGCAGAGAGGTACGAGGCAGGGCTGCCCTCTTTCCCCACTCCTCTTTCTTTTGGCCATAGAGCCGCTCGCGGCTAAGATCAGGCAGGATGAAACTCTTACGGGCATTGTAGTACGGGGACAGGAATGTAAAATCAGCTTGTTTGCGGACGACATCTTACTTTATATGGATCAGGTCCCCCTCCATCTGCCCAGAGCTTTGGCGGTGATTCGAGCTTTTGGTGCACTGTCGGGTTTACAGGTTAATTGTAGCAAGTCGGAACTCCTGATGCTAACAGGACGCCAGGCGGAGCCGTGGCATGCGGTGTTGCCAATAGCACCCACGACCAAACCAATGCGATATCTTGGAATATATCTCAGCACTGACCTGCCTACACTTTATAATGCAAATATTTCGGTACCAAAACCATTTTCACTAGGGCCACCCGTCTCAAGATTCCCAACGGCAGTTCCTGCCAGGTCTGACACAGCTTTCCAATCGCCTCGAGCGGGCGGCGAATATTTGCATTATAAAGTGTAGGCAGGTCAGTGCTGAGATATATTCCAAGATATCGCATTGGTTTGGTCGTGGGTGCTATTGGCAACACCGCATGCCACGGCTCCGCCTGGCGTCCTGTTAGCATCAGGAGTTCCGACTTGCTACAATTAACCTGTAAACCCGACAGTGCACCAAAAGCTCGAATCACCGCCAAAGCTCTGGGCAGATGGAGGGGGACCTGATCCATATAAAGTAAGATGTCGTCCGCAAACAAGCTGATTTTACATTCCTGTCCCCGTACTACAATGCCCGTAAGAGTTTCATCCTGCCTGATCTTAGCCGCGAGCGGCTCTATGGCCAAAAGAAAGAGGAGTGGGGAAAGAGGGCAGCCCTGCCTCGTACCTCTCTGCAAACCAAAATCCGCAGTGAGACCCCCATTTATAAGTAATCGCGCCCTGGGGTTATGGTACAGAGCCGTCACCCAGGCCAAAAACTCGCCCCGGAAACCACCCCTACGCAGGACCCAGAAGAGATAATCCCAGGAGATGCTATCAAATGCTTTCTCCATGTCCAATCCTGCCACCGCCTCCTGGCCACCACGGCCAACCCTGTCATGAATTGCCCCCAATACCTTCATCAGGTTCATGGAGGCGTAGCGGCCCGGTACGAATCCGACCTGGTCGGGGTGAATGAGATCGGGGAGAAAACTATTCAGGCGCCGCGCCATAGTCGCGGCCAAGAGTTTAATATCCTGATCCAGGAGTGAAATTGGACGAAACGACCCCACCAAATCCGGGTCTTTACCCGGCTTTGGGAGCAGGACTATGTGGGCCATGTTATCCTGAAAGGAACCACCCGTCCGCGCCACCTCGTTATACAGTGCGCTCAGGGCTGCGCTACGAGATCTTCAAGAATGCGATAGTATTCAGGTCCAAACCCATCCGGCCCGGGTGCCTTCGCTAGTTTGAGGGACCGAATAGTGGCACGGAGTTCAGCTTCGGAAATGGGCTGGCTCAAAGAGGCAGCATGATCCTCCTCCAGGCGCGGTAACGATAAGCCCCTGAAAAAATCCCCGAGGGCATTCTCGTCCAGTGGTCGTTTACCATACAGGGTCTCATAATACCTGACAAACTGTTCCGCTATTTGGCCCTCCCCAGCATGTCGAGTTCCCCTAGCGTCACGGATGGAGGTAATGATTTGGCGTTTCTTGTACGGTCTCACTAGGTTTGCCAGTAGTTTCCCCGTCTTACCCCCCACCGTTGAAACTCAAGGGTTTGCTCCGCTCGCTGACGAAGTAAAGTCTCGATACGTTCACGGGTTGTCTTGTATTCCTGCCTCTCAGAGTCCGACAAAGAGGCGATATGAGCCCTGCGGAATTGGTGCAATCGTCGCGTGAGCGTCAAGAGCTCCGCTCCCCGGGCCCTACGTTTGGCAGCAGTATATGCTATCACATGTCCCCTCAGAACTGCCTTAGAGGCGTACCAGTAAGTTACCGGTCCAATGTCAGGAGTATTGTTAGTGGCCTGGTAGTCTGCCCATCGGGCTCTTAAAAATGTCTGAAATTCCTGATCATGATACAGGTGCAACGCCATTTTCCAAGAGGAAGCCTTGCTGCCCGCTGCGAGGGTCAAAGTGAGGTCCACTGTGGCATGGTCCGAGATCGTGGAGTCCACAATCTCCGACCTAGCAGCCCATGAAAACAGTCTTTGGTCAAGTAGAATGTAATCCAGTCGAGCATACACTTTATGGACGTGGGAGTAAAAAGTAAAATCCGAATCGAACGGGTGTAATGCCCGCCAGGCGTCCACCAGGCCTAATTGCTGTGTCAAAAATCCCACCCCCCTGTTGTCATGATCTCTCAGGCTACCCCTAGGAGGTTTGCAATCCACCCCTGGGTCTGCAGTGATATTCATATCCCCCCCCAGGATCACCTGATAGTCCGGGTAGGCTGACACCTGAGATAGGAGTGTGGAGAAAAATTTATGACAGTAAGTATTTGGGGCGTATAAGTTACAGAACAACAGTTTTATCCCCCAGAGGTCCCCCAGTGCAATAACATATCTCCCCTCCCGATCAGTCAGTTGTTTATGGAGGACAAACGGCAACCGCATATGGATCAAAATAGCCACCCCCGCCGGCGTCCCCCTGAAGTAGAGGAGTAGACATCCCCGACCCAATTTTTCCGCAATTTAGAGTGTTCAATCTGAGTTAGGTGGGTTTCCTGCAGAAATGCCACATCCGCTTTCAAGTTGCGTAAGCTGGCAAGTATACGAGAGTGCTTTACGGGGGACCTGATGCCATCAACATTAAAGGTAACAACCCTTAGGTCAGCCATAGCAACAAGAGGGTAGCGGTGCGCTGCGCAAAAACCCAGGGGAGGAAAACTCATCCATTCTCCACTAGCCAGACACGCATTTGTCCTATACAGAAAGAGCAAATAGGCCCAAGCGAAGCCTCCCAGCTAGGCCTCGCGGCCCGTGTTATCTGTGTGTCCATTATGCCCACCCCCCATACCCCCAAACAACCCCCCTGTCCACCCATTCCAGAATCAGCCATACACTCCCATTCACAACCCCCCACACAACCCTCCCCCCTCCCTCCCCCCCCCCCACTCTCTCCCCCCATGCTGAGCCCTCCCCACCAGCATACATGCCCAAATATGTATCCCCCAACCTGCCCGGAGCCCTCCCCCCCACCCACCGAAAAGTCCCCAGTTATACAGTCCCTGCTGTTAAGAATAAAACAGAAGTCTAAATACAAACAGTGAACAAAGGAAAGATAATACCAACAAGTCCAAATGAACCCTCCAGAGCAACCGCGTGCTGCTTCAAAGGAGACCCCATCCGGCTGCGAGGGCCAGCACTGAAAAGTCAAGTAGAGTCCACCAGGATGGGGTATAGCCGGGGAGAGTGCAGAAGGCCGCGGGAAAACTCAGGCACCGAGGCCCCACACATCCATGCGCGGGTCACCGAGACTGCTCCATCCACCCGGGTCCGGAACCCGGTTCCCTGCAGAGAGCGTGAGCCCTACTACCGTAGCAGCTGCTAGGGTCTCGCGGTCCCACGATGCACGCATAAGCTGTTCAAGCAGGCGTCCATTCCTCCTGCTAGGTTCAAAAGGACTCCAACACAACGCCAAGAAGGAAACAAGCTTTAGATGCAGGTGAGTCTCAAGTCATCAGCAACCAGTCATAAGAACATAAGAACATAAGAATTGCCATCTCCGGATCAGACCCATGGTCCATCGAGTCCGGCGATCCGCACACGCGGAGGCCCAGTCAGGTATACACCTGATTGTTCTAATCACCCATATCCCTCTATGCCTCTCATAAGGAGATGTGCATCTAATTTGCCTTTGAATCCTAGCACAGTGGATTCCTTAATAACCTCCTGTGGAAGAGCATTCCATGCGTCCACCACTCGCTGCGTAAAGCAGAACTTCCTGACATTTGTCCTGGACTTGTCACCCCTTAGCTTCAAACCATGTCCTCTTGTCCGTGTCACATTGGACAATGTAAATAATTTGTTTTTCTGCTCTATTTTATCGATGTCTTTCAGTATTTTGAACGTCTCTATCATGTCCCCTCGCAGCCTCCTCTTCTCAAGGGAGAACAATCCTAGTTTCTTGAGTCGTTCCTCATATTCCAATTTCTCCATACCTCTTATTAGTTTCGTTGCTCGTCTCTGCACCCTCTCCAGCAGTTTTATATCCTTCTTTAGGTTGGGAGACCAATGTTGTACACAGTATTCCAAGTGTGGTCTGACCATTGCTCTATAAAGCGGCATTATGACTTTCTCCGATCTACTCGTGATTCCTTTCTTTATCATGCCCAACATTCTGTTTGCTTTCTTTGCCGCTGCCGCACATTGTGCCGACGGCTTCAGGGTCCTATCTATCAGTACACCCAGGTCCTTTTCTTGTTCGCTCTTACCCAGAGTTGCTCCTGACATTCTATACTCGTGTTCCTTATTCTTACTACCTAAATGCATTACTTTGCATTTCTCCACGTTGAACTTCATCTGCCATTGCTCTGCCCATTTCTCTAGCTGATACAAGTCGCTCTGGAGTTCCTCGCTATCTTCCTGCGATCTGATTTCCCGGCATAGCTTTGTGTCGTCTGCAAACTTAATGATCTCACTGGATATTCCGCCTTCCAGGTCATTGATATATATATTAAATAGAATCGGCCCAAGTACCGAGCCCTGGGGCACACCACTAGTCACTTTCTCCCAGTCTGAGAACTTCCCATTTATGCCCACTCTCTGCTTCCTGTTTTCCAGCCATTTGCCTATCCACCTTTGTATATCTCCCTCTATTCCATGGCTTTGTAGTTTCCTGAGAAGTCTTTCATGCGGAACTTTGTCGAATGCTTTCTGGAAGTCCAAATAAATTATGTCCACCGGCATTCCACTATCAATTTGCTTGTTCACGGTCTCAAAAAATTGAAGCAAATTCGTTAAACATGATTTCCCTTTCCTGAACCCATGTTGACTGGGTTTCAGCAAGTCGTGTGTATCTAAGTGCCGGACTATGCTATCCTTGATCAGTGCTTCAACCATCTTTCCAGGGACAGACGTAAGGCTCACTGGTCTGTAGTTGCCCGGTTCTCCTCTCGATCCTTTTTTGAAAATTGGCGTGACATTCGCTATCTTCCAGTCATCTGGTATCTGTCCAGTTCTGATTGTCAGATTGGTGAGTTTTTGCAATAACTCTCCGATTTCAATCTTCAATTCTTTTAAGACTCTCGGATGAATTCCATCCGGTCCAGGGGATTTGTCACTTTTAAGTTTGTCGATCTGGTAGTATATCTGGTCCAACTCCACTTCAACTGTGGTGAGGCTGTCTTCTATTACTCCATTAAACACTTTCATTGCCTCTGGTATTTTTGCAGTATCCTCCTCCGTAAAGACAGACGCAAAGAAGGAATTTAGTTTGTCCGCAATTTGTTTATCTTCCTTAATGTACCCTTTTCTTCCCTGGTCGTCCAGGGGTCCCACCGCCTCTTTTGCGGGTTTTTTCCCTTTCACGTATCTAAAGAAGGGCTTGAAGTTCTTGGCCTCTTGCGCTATTTTTTCTTCATAGTCCTTTTTGGCATCCCTCACCGCCTTGTGACATTTCTTCTGTTCGTCTTTATGTTTTTTCCATGCTTCGGTCGTTTTGATGTGTTTCCATTTTTTCAAAGAGTCCTTCTTTTCTTTTATGGCTTCCTTCACCTGTCTGGTAAGCCATGCCGGTTCTCCCTTACCTTTTGTTCTCCCTTCCTTGGAGATCCTCGGAATGTGTAGGTTTTGTGCTTCTGTGATAGTACTTTTCAGTAGGGACCATGCCTGGTCTACTGTTTCAATTTTATCCACCTTTTTCTTGAGTCGTTGTTTCACCATGGCTCTCATGCGATCGTATTTGCCCTTTTTAAAGTTAAAGGTTTTGGTTAAGGTTTTGGCACTTTTTCTATTCCCGATGTCAAGCTTAAAGATGATCACATTGTGATCGCTCGTCCCCAGCGGTACCGTAACTTCTACTTCTTTTGTCGGTCCCGTGAGGCCATTTAGCACCAAGTCCAGGGTGACGTTGCCTCTTGTCGGCTCTTTCACCATTTGTTCCAGGAAGCAATCCCCTAGCACCTCCAGGAACTTGGCCTCCTTGCCGCAGTTGGAGGTTCCTAGTTTCCAGTCTATCCTCGGGAAATTGAAGTCTCCCAATATTATTACATTGCCCGTCTTGCATTCTCGTTTGATTTCCTCTATCATTTCTAAGTCAGTTTCATCCGCCTGTCCCGGGGGACGATAAAAAAGGCCAATTTTCGTGGCTGCACTGTTTTGTCCAGGAATCTTGACCCAGAGGGACTCTAGCTTCTCTTTCGTTTCCATCGTAGCCACTTCAACAGATTCTACTCCTTCCTGCACATATAGGGCAATACCTCCACCTACTCGATCTCTTCTATATAGTTTGTATCCCTGAAGTACTGTGTCCCATTTGTTTTCTTCATTCCACCATGTTTCTGTTATGCCAATGATTTCCAACTTATCATTTCTTGCTATTGTCTCTAGTTCCCCCATTTTGTTTCCTAGACTTCTAGCATTCGTATACATACATTTGATTTCTCTTCGAGTTACTTTTATGGACTTTCTACTCTTTGCTGTCCTTACTGTTACTTTCACGGTATCCTTAACCGCTCCAGTGTTGTTTCCCTTGTTTGTTGTGCGGTCTTCCTCTCCTATGTCTGAGTTGTCCCTTTCTGCCTTGTCTTCCTTATTTGCTGTGAGATCGTCCTCTCCTGTGTATGAGTAGTAGCCCATTGTTCCTACATCGGGGCATCCTGTCGTCCGTGCCATCGACTGGTGGTCGACTGTCGGCTTTCCCCTATTTATTAGTTTAAAGCCTTCTCGATGGCCCTCTTCAAGTTGCCTGCCAATACTCTCGCTCCTTCCTTGTTGAGGTGTAGTCCGTCCTTTCTATAGTACTTGCTTTTCCCCCAGAACGCCGTCCAGTTGCGCACGAAGTCGAAGCCTTCTTCTTCACACCATCGTCTCATCCAGGCGTTAATAGCTTGCAATTCCCCTTGTCTCTTTCCATCCGCTCTTGGTACTGGGAGGATCTCGGAGAAGGCCACCTTCACCTCCCTGATCTTCAGCTGTCTTCCAAGTGAGCGGAGCTGGCCCTTCATCTCTTCCCTGTCATACTTCCGTCCGCTTACATCATTTGTTCCCACGTGGATGAGCACAGCAGTATCCTCTCCCCCTGCACTGTCTATGATCCTGGAGATCCTGTTGGCCACATCCTTCACTCTTGCTCCAGGCAGACAGGTGACGATTCTGTCCTCTCTTCCTCCTGCGGTGTGGCTGTCCACGTGACGTATAATGGAGTCTCCTACGATGATCCCCATCTTCTTTATTCGGGGGTTTCTTGGGGGTCGTAAGTCCACGTCTTCGGTATAGGGCCAGTCTTCTTCTTCCAGTGCTACTCTTGAAATTGTTTTCGTCTCTTCAGATGGGGGGACGTCTTCCTGTGATCTCTCTCTTCCTTCTGGTGTGCGGATATCTCCTACCTCATCTTTGGTTTTTTCTGTGTTAGCTTGTGTGTCTTCTCTCCTCTCTTCCAGTCCATCTTTCTGGGTATCCTGGGTACAGCTTTCCAGTCCTGGGATCTCTACGTGTTGCTGGTGGGCTTCCTCGATGAATCTTTCTAATTCCACGATCCCTTCGCTGGTTTCGGGCTCCCCTAGCAACTTTTCCTGCATGCAGTTTTCCTCCTTCCTGGCAAGGAGTTCTTCGAGTTCCATCACAGTTCCCTCCAGCAGCCGAACTTGCAGTTTCAGGCTGTCCAGCTCCTCACATCGGCTGGATAGCATTAGACGGGTAGAGTCGCCAGGAACGCCTTGGCCTCCTCCCCGCTGCTGAAAGTGAGAGTCCGACCCTCATGCCAGACTCGGAGTTTCGCTGGATAAACCAGCGCGAATTTAATACCTCTGTTGTGTAAATCAGTGCATGATGGCGCCATGAGCTTACGTTGGGCCGCCACTCTCACGGAATAATCATTGAATATGAGCACTCGGGATCCCTTGTAATCCAGGGCCCCCGCCTTTCGGAAAGCCCGGAGAATGAGTTCCTTTTCCCTCCAGTTAGAGAAGCTGGCAATGGCAGTTCTCGCCCTCCCCCCCTCCGTGGGCCGATTTCCAATACGGTGCGCCCTTTCGCATGCGAAGGTCTCCGTGCCCCCGGTCAGGTTCAGATTCTCAGGGAGCCATGTGCTGAATACCTTGTAGAGTTCCTGCTCGCTCACTGTCTCCGGGAGCCCGACCAGCCGCAGGTTGTTCCGACGGCTTCTGTTCTCCTGCTCCTCCAAGGCCTCCAGTAACTCCCGGGACGTTTTTTTCAGGTCTTCCACCTGGGTAGTCAGCGTCGCGCACGTGTCCTCCTGGTCGGACACGCGCTGCTCGACCTCCGTCAGGCGCCGGCTATGGGAATCAAACTTTTCGTGCATTTCATCCACCGACGACTGGATTTTATTAAGTTTATCTTCCAGCGCCGCCGTGACCGACCGCGTGATGTCGGTAATCCAGTCACCAGCGGGGATGGTAAATGTGGCCTGCTCCGCCGCCATCTTGGAGGGGGTGAGAGAGGGCTTATCCCGGGTGCCTTTTGCTTGTTTAACGGGCATGCCCCGTGCCGCCGCGATCGCTCCGGAGGGTCAATAAAAGAGCAGAGTTTTATTCCCTATCTCGCCTGCCTGTATCCGCAGTGGGGACGCAAAAGAGTCGGTATTATCGCCGGTTTTGTGGGAGGGAGGCAGGAGCTCTCCGTTCGTGCGACCGCTCAGGCAGGTTGCATCACATGACCCCCCCTATTCTATTATTTTTGGAGGGATATAATAGTAATTTATTGGAAAATTCTCCGCATTAGCCAGTCCCAGTACTTCTTTAAAAAACTTCCTTAATAAAATTTCAGGTGACAGTAAGTGAGTTACTGGGAAATTGACTTAAGCGGAGATTTTTCACTCTATGCATATTCTCCATAGATTCTATTTTAGAATGTATCACTGTAGAATCTTTAACAGCAGATACCGAGACAGCTTGAAGTGTATTACATTGAGTTTCCATAACATTTAATCGTTTATCCAAACAATTTAAATTGGAATCCACATTTTCTAATTTATGAGAAACTGACTGATAAAAGTCCCCCATTTGTTTCATCATTGTCCTGAGAAACCCTTCAACTCTAGAAATTCCTAACCATAAATCCTTTAAGGTAATATCCTGTGTTTCCTCCGTTAGTGGATTTTCCTCCGCTCCTCCTGAAAAAAATCAATGGTTTAGGTATTTCAGTATAAACTAATTTATTTATATGGGTGGAGGATACCACTTGTCCATCAGATATAGTAGGATTTATATTCCTACTATCACTAGATACTGGGTGAAGGGGAGGAGTCCGTTTGAGGGGACTTATTGAGGCTCCTGACAAGGAGGAATCAATATTTAATGATACTGCAGATGGATTTTCAGATAATAATGTTAAATGCCTGTCCATGGGGCCAGATACAGCTGGTGTTGAGCTTTTTGGTTTAATTTTCCTTTTCCCCATATTCAAGTCTAAAAGTACAAGAATTATAAAAGTAAATAATATTACCAACTTGGATTCCAACTCCCCGACTCCTCGTGGCTCCAAGGGGCTCCCAAGGGGCCTTGCGTGCCCCTTTGGGCACACCCCTTTGGCCACGCCCTGCGGCCGCAACCGCGGCTGCAGCTGCTCTTTAAGGTGTTGGAGACGGACCCGATGACGTCAGGGGTCCGTCTCTATCAGTGCCTGCCGGCTTGGTCGCAGAAAGGAAGAACCGCTGCTGCAGGAGACTTGGGATCAAACAATGGCTTCGCCGGATCAGATCTTAGGTCATCTAGTCCGGTGACCCGCACTTGCGGAGGCCAAGCCAGGTGTTCCCTGCTGAGAAACCTTGTTTACTCGTATCTCTCAATGTGATATGCGAGAAGGTGTGCATCCAACTTGCCCTTGAATCCTGGAATGGTGGTCTCCATCACGACCTCCTCCGGGAGTGCGTTCCAAGCGTCCACCATTCGTTGTGTGAAATAGAATTTCCTGATATTTGTCCTGGGCCTGGTGCCCCTCAGTTTCAGTCCATGACCTCTTGTCCGAGTCACATTTGACAATGTGAATAATGATGTTTCTTGCTCTATTTTGTCGAATCCTTTTAGTATTTTAAAAGTCTCTATCATGTCCCCTCGCAGTCTTCTCTTCTCGAGGGTGAACAATCCCAGTTTTCCGAGGCATTCTTTGTAGCTCAAATTCTCGATACCTTTTACTAGCTTCGTGGCTCGCATTTGCACCCTCTCCAGCAGGATTATATCCTTCTTTAGGTAGGGAAACCAGTGTTGGACACAGTATTCCAAGTGTGGTCTGACCATTGCTCTGTAAAGCGGCATTATGATGTCCGTCGATCTACTCGTGATTTCCTTCTTTATCATGCCCAACATTCTGTTTGCTTTCTTTGCTGCCGCTGCGCATTGAGCCGACGGCTTCAGAGTCCTGTCTATCAGTACCCCCAGGTCCCTTTCTTGTTCGCTCTTGCCCAATGTTACACCTAACATTTTATATTCATGTTCCTTGTTTTTCTTACCCAGGTGCATCACTTTGCATTTTTGTATGTTAAACTTCATCTGCCACTTTTCTGCCCATTTCTCTAGCTGGTTCAAATCTCTCTGAAGTTCTCTGTCCTTTTGTGACCCAACTACCTGACATAGTTTTGTGTCGTCTGCAAACTTGATTAAATTACTTGTTGTTTCATCTTCTAGGTCGTTTATGAAGATATTGAACAAGATGGGCCCAAGAACCGAACCCTGGGGTACACCGCACGTCACCTTTTCCCAGTCCGAGAACTTCCCATTTATGCCCACCCTCTGAAATCTGTTTTCCAGCCATTTGCCTATCCATCTTAGTATATCTCCTTCTATTCCATAGCTTTGTAGTTTCTTCCATGTTTGACGTTTGGTGCGTTTTCGGGTCTTTGCATTAATTTTAGTAAGTCGGAGGCCTTGCCGGTCTCCTCCCCGTGTGCTTTGCGCTCTGATCTCAGTTTCCCATTCCGGTGGGCTAATGGGGAACTTAAATATTTGGGAATTTTCCTTAGTGCGGATTGGTCCACTGTTTACCGCCGTAACATCTCCGACCGGTTGAAAACTTTCCAGGACTACTGTGCGCGCTAGGGAGATTTGCCTCTCTCTTTCTGTGGTAGAATTGCTCTGGTGAAGATGGTGTTGCTCCCTAAGCTCCTCTATCCATTACAAATGATCCCTCTTTGGATTAAGGCGGTGGATGAACGTTCTTACAGGTCTTTCATTGGCTCCTTTATTTGGCATAATAGACGTGCTCGAATTAGATGGCGGTCGCTTACTCAAAGTCGAGAGAGGGGGGGATGGCTCTGCCGGATCTGCGTTTGTATAATGTTGCTGCCTTGATGCGCTGGGTTCACGAGCTCTTTACTGCTGCCCATTGCTTTACTCCAGGGGGCTTGTTCGATTCTTGGACGGCACCCCACAGAGCGTTAGCATGCTTGACTTGTCCTCAGTAGAGACGTCCCCGATTGGGTCTTGCTTCCTTTACACAGGGCGCTACAGTGGTGGAGACATCATATCGGTCGGGGTCAGGGTAACTGGGCTTTTCAGCTGATCAGCCAGAACACGCTACAGGGGTTCAAGGAGGGTTTAGATAGGTTCTTAAAGGATAAGGGGATTGAGGGGTACAGATAGAAGTAGAGGTAGGTTATAGGAATAGGCCGCCGCGGGAGCGGACCGCTGGGCACGATGGACCTCTGGTCTGACTCAGTGGAGGCAACTTCAGTCATAGTCCTGATTTTCCCCCGGGTGTGGGGTCTACGGGGGGAGTCGAGGCGCAGTTCGGTTCCTGTTTTTGCTTGTGTCACGTGTCTACGCTGAGCTCTGACCCTTTTGTTTTTCCCTCCTAAGAAAGACACTCTTCATACCACATGGGTCTTGCCTCGTATGCCCTTTTTTGCTTATCTCCAGTTGAGACACTTTTACCTGACCAGCCTCCGTCGTCACCCGGGGGGTGGCTCTTTTCTACAGGTGGATTGGATATTCCTGTCTCTTCTCTCTGCTCTCAATTCTTTATCTTTTTGGTATCAGACTGCAAGGGCTGAGAGGGTAGATACTCTGTTGCCCGGACTGGCGGCTAAGTGGTCTGGGGAATTGGGGGAAGATGTTACTTCGGGTGAGCTTCAGGCCTATTTTTCCAATGTCATAACGGGGGTACATAGTGCACAGCTGCAGGAACTTCAGTTTAAATTGCTTCATCGTACCTATTTTACCCGGCTCAGGGGCCTGCAGGCTGGTTTATGGGACTCTGCGGACTGTACGAAATATGCACGTGCATCTGGGACTCTATTGCACATGCTCATTGAATGCTCGACCTTGAGTGATTACTGGAATGGGGTTTTGGATTTTCTTGTCCAGATCCTGGGGGTGCCAGTCCGGTGGTCTTATCGCATTTTAGTTTTGGGCCATGAGGTGGAGTTTTTGAATCAGGATTTCACTACTGCCCAGTGGCGTTTTGTCTAAGTTGCCCTTCTTGTAGCCAAATGGGGGGTACTTCATAAGTGGATAGATGTAGAACTCCGGTATTGGTGGGGTGGCAGCGGGCACTTTGGGAAGTGGCCCATTGGGAGTTGTGGGGTGTGGAGGGGAGGTTGGAGGGGCCGATGCAGCTGTACAGGTCTCTCTGGGAGCAGGTCCTCGCTGCTCTTGCCGCTTCTCTGTGATGCTGCTTTATTTCTCTTTCCTCCTTTTTCGCTTTTTCTTCTTCTTTTCTTGTTTTTTCTTCATTCACTCTTTCTTTCTTTCTTTCTTTCTCCTGTCGCTAAGGAGGGGAGGGGACCGGGGGGGGGGGTGTAGTGGAGGGTGTGGTGGGGTTTCCGTATGGTTTGGTTGTGGGGGTTTTCTTTCCTGGGGAAATAGAAGGAGTACCCTGCTGGGTACTGGCTGGTTTCTTGATCTGGGGTGGGGGGCCTTGTCACTCATTATGACTGGCTGGTATTTTTTGTTCTTGTCCCCTCTGCCTTTCCTAGCCTTTCTGTGTTGGACTATGTATCGTATTTGCTATGACCTTGGATACTGTTTGGTTGTATCGGCATTGTCTGTCTGTTTGCTTCTTAATAAAAAACGTTTCAAACGAAAAAAAAAAAAAGAATTAAGTCCAGAATTGCATTTTCTCTCATGTTTTCCTTGACAAGTTGTTCCAGGAAGCAATCGCCTACAGCATCCAGGAACTTGGTCTCTCTAGCGCAGCCAGAGATGCCTAGGTTCCAGTCTATCCCCGGATAGTTGAAGTCCCCCATGATAACTGCATTTAGTCTCATCCATCATTTCTCCATCAATTTCTTCGGACTGCCCTGGGGATCGGTAGTAGATGCCAATCCTCCAATTGTTCCTGGAATTTTGACTCATAGAGACTCTAACTTATCGAGGTGTATCGAAGTAAGTGGCACTCATTTGCTCCACTTTATTTCATTTAACTATAGGTTTTCGCTATCCTAATCCACTATTTTTTCTTCTTTACTTCAGCACTCACAGCAATCTACACCGAGGACACAGAGTTGCAACCATTCCAATGAGTGTCCGTGTGGGACCCAGCTAATTAGTATACCAGTGTTGCTCATCATGCAAAACCCCCAAAATTGGAATTCAATTGTAGCTTCTACACCTCATTTTTTAATTTTTACAATGCCTTATGATCCTTCTGTCTGTCCTATGATCCTTTGGTTCTGTTTTTGGATTTAGGGGGTCTTGGGAAGCTAATATGTGTCACAACTGGGAAAAGAGCTGATGTCGCACAAGGTATATTGCATCCATTGGCCCACATTCCTATTTTTGGTTTGTTTGTATGTTGTGTTGTTTTTCTTTTAATGTACCCTTCAGCACTATCAGCAGTGTTCCCAGATTGACAAGATATTGGGAGTGATACATTGTGGGACAGTGCGGGGCCCTCCACTTTCTGTTGAATCATCCCCAGATTCAACAGAAACATTTACCTAATGTGCATTCTGGGTTTTACTTGGAGTGTGCAACCAATGCGATCCTCGAGCCTTTTTTCCAGGTTTCAAATGCCTTTATTGTGCACTTGCAATAATAAGGCTTTAAAAACTGGGATGTAACGTATCTTTGTGGGCGGCTCAAAGTTATCCTCAACCATGACGGTACAGAGTAAAAACACTTGTGTTCTAGTTTGTTTTGGAAATAAGGTGCCTGATAGGAACATTTTTTCCCGGATACAAAAGCCTGAGTTGTGCATTGGATCCAATAAGGCTTTGAAACTTGGATGGAATGTATCTTTAGCACACAATCACATTACTGCAGGAGACTTGGGATCAAACAAAAAGCCTCCTCCGATTATCCCTCCAAGTTAGTAGCAGCTCCCAAAGTAACCTCGGCAGCGGCTGCTCTTTAAGGTGTTGGACCTGATGATGTCAGGGGTCCGTCTCTATCAGTGCCTGCCGGCTTGGTCGCAGAAAGGAAGAACCCTTGCTGCAGGAGACTTGGGAGAGTGTGGCACAGTGGTCAAACCCACGCTGCTCCTTTTGACCCTGGGCATGTCAATCCCCCCATTGCCCCAGGTACATTATACACAATGAGAGCCCATCAGGATAGACAGGAAAAATGCTTGAGTTCCTGAATAAATTCATGTAAACCTTTCTGTGCTCCCTTCGGAGAACAGAATAGAAAATTTAAGAAATAAATAATGTGAAGAGTTTCAGCCTGTGACAACCAGAGCTGGTAATGTGACATCATAACGCCTCATTCTACCAATAGAGCCAACCTCATCAGTGATGTCACAATGGCTTGATTGACCTATACTTAGTTCACTTTTACTACATTTTGATTTCTAGAGTGGTGAAGTGGTTAAAGCTACAGCCTCAGCACCCTGAGGTTGTGGGTTCAAACCCACCCTGCTCCTTGTGACCCTGGGCAAGTCACTTAATCCCCCATTACCCCAGGTACATTAGATAGATTGTGAGCCCACCAAGACAGACAGACAGACACCAAGAAAACTGCTTGAGTACCTGAATAAATTCATGTAAACCATTCTGAGCTCCCCTGGGAGAACAGAATAGAAAATTTAATACGGTAAATAAATAGTGTGAAGAGTTTCAGCCTCTGATAACCAGAGCTGGTATTGTGACATCATAATGCCTCTTTCCACCAATGCCTAAGAGTCAACCTCATCAGTGATGCCACAATGACTTGATTGTCCTATACGTGGCTCACTTTTGCTACATTTCGATTTCTAGACTGGTGCAGTGATTAAAGCCACACTGTTCCTTGTGACCCAGGGCAAGTCACTTAATCCCCGCATTGCCCCAGGTACATTAGATAGATTGTGAGAGGGAAAAATGCTCGAGTACCTGAATAAATTCATGTAAACCATTCTGAGCTCCCCTGGGAGAACAGTACAAAAAAATTAAATAAATAAATAATACAGACTAAGGCCCACTAACCGATTAGCACACCTTAGTAAAAGAGGAGGTAAGTTGTCTCCTCAGTGAAAACCAGGCCATATTCCCTTTATATAGACCAGCTACACCTCCTTCAGGACAAAAACAGACAACGTCAACTTCCCAGGTGATACACAGCACTGGTGTTGTAGGCTGGCTGACTACCTCAGTGCACATGCCATTTGGAACTAGCTCTTCCTCCGAAGTCACTTCTTAGACGCGGGGCCAAGAAGTGACGGCGGAAGAAGAGTCGATGCTGGCATGACAGTTGGTTGGGGGTTTGCTGCTCGCACCAAGAATGATAAAGAGGGATGGAGGAAGGTTAGCGGCGTGCATGCTCGGCAGTGGGAGGGGGGCAGGGAAGGAGCGGAGGGGGCAGAGAGGAGGACGGGTGCTTGCACCCTCACCAAGATGGCACTCGGGGCAGACTGCCCCTACCCCCTTCCTACGCCACTGGTACAATTCAATCTCAACACCCCCCCCCCACCTGAATTTGCAGCGTAACAGTCACAAGCTCACTGACAGACATCATCACTTGTCTTGTAGCATTTCAGAGAGACTGGTAATAAAATGGAGTTCTAGGTATGGACAGGGATGCAAATTAATTTTTAAAACGCATCTCTCTCTTTTTTCCCTCTGACCCTGCTTCCCGCTTGTCCTCATTTCTTCTCCTGGTGCCAGATGGGTGCTGTACGAGCACAGCAACTTCAGGGGCCGCCAGTGGCTGCTGGAGCGCACAGAGATCACCAGTTGGCTGAAATACAGCGGACATCAGCGAATCGGATCGCTCCGTCCCATCAGACAGGTGGGCAAAAAGGCGGCTGCTCTCTGCGGGGCTTCAATTCCATCTAAGGAAGTGGGTTCATGTACAGAACAGCCTGGTCCCCTCCCCATTTTCAGCACGTTCTCTCACCCTTTGCTGGCAGCCTTGGCACAGTGGCTCTGCACTATATACCCATCTGTTCCCCTTTCTCCTCTGTAATTTAAAGCATTGAATTGTAGTTCTGTCCCTTTTTGCCTTGTGTAAGTCTGTTGGTCTAACCCCATATGCTTTTATTTTTTTATTAATGTTGTATTTCGCTTAGTAAATCTAAATAAGCGATTTATCAAATTAAAATAAAACTTGAAACTTGAGAACTCCGATTTGCAAGGATTCGGCAGGATGTAAGATTGTGCGTAACTTAACATAACATCACTTATGTAGGGGGCAGGGAGGGGAGTGAAATGAATTTATAGTCACAGAGCACTTTAATAATAATAATAATAATAACAGCTTATATACCGCAATACCGTGAAGTTCTATGCGTTTTTCAAAGATTAAGCAAAGGTACAAATTGATTGACTTTAAGAGGGGAGGAAGAAAGAGGGTTAATAAGACAGGAAATCCATTTTTGAGGAGAGAGTGATCAATAGAACAAGTTAATCACTATAGAGGGGAGAGAGAAGAGAGGATCAGTTGTCTAGATACTTTAGGAACAGGTGTGTTTTCAGACGTTTCCTAAATTCCTCATAAGTAGTGGGCGAAAGCAATTGTTCTAGGTCTTTACCCCATGATGCTGCTTGATGCGAGAGAAAATGTTCATGGTGTTTTTTTCAGTTTACAACCTCTCACTGGGGAGGAAACGAAGTTGGAATTAGAGAGTTGCGCGGGGACAGAAATCCCACCCGTCCCCGCCAAAGTCTCACCCGTCCCCACCCGTCCCCGTGAGGAATCCCACCCGTCCCCACCCGTCCCCGTTAAGGACCTTGTCCTATGCCTTAAGTAGTTCTGAGTAGGGCCAGCTTAGTTTACCTGGGCAGGTATGAGTGAGCAAACATGAAATAAAAAAATTCAGCTATTACACTTTCTCACATTGCACCAGGATTTACTAGCTAGAAAAGAAAAAACCTGTTGATAGATAGGGCCTAATCCAAGAGCAAGTGAGAATGTGGATTAGTAGCTATAAATTAATAAATGAAAATTGGATAAGCTGGAATAAAATGATCAGAAATACAAAAAGTTTAAAAACAGGGATTTTAAGTTACCATATGGATTTGATATATGTCATGTGCTTGACGGATATAGGGAGGCAGGTTAAGACATTTTGTGATTGATGACTACCATATCAAATGTACCCCAGATGGGAAGCTTAAGTTTCTTATAAAGCTTCTTTGTGTTAGAGTGACCAGCCTGAACTAGGCCAATCCTCAGGGAAATGTAGGCAGACAGGAGTTGGCTTTTGACCTAGGTTTGCCATGACTTGAGCTTGCTAAGGACAAATCTAAACCACATGTGTATCATGGTATGAATTGATCCAAAATTAAGTGTCAGAAAGTTAGGAAAAATTACATAATAGAAATTTTCTTAGGTAGCTATAGGTAATATGTTAACAACCAATATAGATTAGATTAGGAATATATGTTATTTTGATTTTCATATATCTGAAATCCTGAAGAGATCCTGATAAGGCAACAGATGGTATTTGACCTCTGACCTTGAGCAACTTTTTTACGTAGAACCTTGATGGGAGGGGTACCTGCTCTTTTCCATCTTCTCTTTGTGCAGTCTTAATGAGATAAAGATCTCAGAATAGAAAAGACACTGATATTTACAGGAAGGGATGTAGAATCTGAGGAGTTTTGTAAGTATATTATAATATTTGTCTATGTATTTCTTCTTTTTATAAAATATGTAAGCTTAACGTGAGAATGTAACTTTTTAGATATAAGAATGTAATTTGTGACACGCCTATATGAAGCTAGCCTTATATGGGAATAAATAATGTGAACCAATTAAGAACATAAGAACATAAGAAATGCCTCTACTGGGTCAGACCATGAGGTCCATCGTGCCCAGCAGTCCGCTCACGCGGCGGCCCAACAGGTCCAGGACCTGTGCAGTAATCCTCTATCTATACCCCTCTATTCCCTTTTCCAGCAGAAAGTTGTCCAATTCCCTCTTGAACCCCAGTACCGTACTCTGCCCTATCACGCCCTCTGGAAGCGCATTCCAGGTGTCCACCACACGCTGGGTAAAGAAGAACTTCCTAGCATTCGTTCTGAATCTGTCCCCTTTCAACTTTTCCGAATGCCCTCTTGTTCTTTTATTTTTTGAAAGTGTGAAGAATCTGTCCCTCTCTACTCTCTCTATGCCCTTCATGATCTTGTAAGTCTCTATCATATCTCCTCTAAGTCTTCTCTTCTCCAGGGAAAAAAGTCCCAGCTTTTCCAATCTCTCAGCGTATGAAAGGTTTTCCATCCCTTTTATCAGACGTGTCGCTCTCCTCTGAACCCTCTCGAGTATCGCCATATCCTTCTTAAGGTACGGCGACCAATATTGGATGCAGTACTCCAGATGCGGACGCACCATTGCTCGATACAATGGCAAGATAACTTCTTTCGTTCTGGTTGTAATACCCTTTTTGATGATGCCTAGCATTCTATTTGCCTTCTTAGCAGCCGCTGCACACTGTGCCGACGGCTTCATTGTCAAGTCCACCATCACCCCCAGGTCTCTTTCTTGGGTACTCTCATTTAAAAACATCCCTCCCATCGTATAGTTGTACCTCGGGTTTCTGTTTCCCACATGTAATACTTTACATTTCTCAACATTGAACTTCATCTGCCATCTCGTTGCCCATTCCCCTAGTTTGTTCAAGTCCCTTTGCAGTTTTTCACAGACTGCAGATGGATTGTAACGAAGGAATGTCGTCATTTAGGATATATATGGACGTGTAACTGGTAAAACGTTGGAATTTTTTATGAGCAAGGCCAGCTTTTGGCTTCTGTAATAATTCTCTGATGCAAATGATACTCAATTGATTTGCTAATCAATTAATTGAGTAATCTTATGATCTAATATCGATATCTAATAAAATATAAGATTTTGGATTTTATTAAAATATTTTGCATCATTATTTTTTTGTCATTTTCATTTTACAACCCTAGAATAGCTATAAGTACGCATGTGTGCAATTATCCTGATCAATTGGCACCCCAGATGGGACCGCAGCGTACTTTGCGTTTCTAGGTTTCATTTTTTGAACCTTTGGGTTTCTTTTGGACGTGCAACAGACTGGGGGGCCTTTTTTGAAGCTACGGAATACCGTGAGTTATATGTATATTTTATTTGTATACTAATACTAATTTTATTTGTATACTAATACTAATTGAAAAAAAGAAAAAAAAATTTAAGTCAGACGTAGGAGGAATTAATGCTTTGTATATAGGCATAGTGTTTGGGGTTATTGTATTATATGTTTAGTTTGTTAAGATTTGGGGGTATAGAGGAAAAATTGTATCTTCGATTTGCTTTATGACTTTATTTCTGCTGTCTCTCTGGCCAGATCTCTTTTTCTCTCTCTCTCTGTTTTTTCCCTCTCTGGTTTTACAGCTGTCCTGTTAAGGTTGGCTGTGAGCGCCCAGGGCAGTGTGTTTTGTAAATACCTCCTGGGGTTTGTTTCTTAAAGTGTTTGGTTTTGAAGTGTTGTTTGCTAAGAGGAGAAAGTATTTAGGTGATATAGGACTTGTTTGAGAGTAATTGTGAATAGTCATGTTGCCGATAGAAGCAATAAAAAAAGCTAATCCATTGTTATCTAATGAGATACAGCATTTTCATGATAAATGGTGTAGAAAAGCAGTAATTAACACTGAATCATGGACATGGCCGAAAGAAGGGTCTGTATTATGGTCAGACTTATGTTGTTTGCGAATGTGGATTTTAGATTCAAAGAAAGGAAAATCCCAGCAGAAACATTTAGAATACTGGCACTTGTGGGATGAATTATGTGAGAATTCTCCAGGATTCCCAACACCAGTTGTTAAAGATAAAAATACAGGTCTTTCTACGGGTCAAGGGGGGAGTTTGGAGCCCCTACCATATCTAGAGCCTGGGAAGGTTAAACGCAGTTTATATCCAATTCTTACGAGTACTCCAGAGGTAGCAATTGGTTATACACCTTTAAATGTAGCTAAAGAAAAGACCCCCCTATCCACTGTGGATGAAACCTCCATACCCACGGCACCAACATCAGATAGCCAGACTAAAGACTGGGTCTATGTATCTGGAGTCTTACACATGAAACCTATAGAGACAGATTCTGAGACAGCCACAAATGCAGATGCAGAAGAGGAGGTGATTGTTCGAAAGCCTAAAAACCCTGTAACGGGGAAGCTAAAAGGGCTCCAGACACGTCAATCAGATTTAACTATGAAAGCCCTGCAGAATTTAGAACAGACAGATGTGTTACATAAGTGGGTAGAAGACTTATCAACAACGGGAGTTCAGGATAAAGGTGCAGCTGCTTATGTAAGCCAGGCTATGATACCTAGGGATTATGTAGCGCAGCAGGAAAATTCCTGGCTCTATGTGGTCCCATGGTGTGATAATTTGGCTGGCTGGACTGAAGTATCCAGCGCACAGATGGAGATATGGCCCAGAAATGGCTCTTTAGATCCAAGTAAATTAGATATAGCACGATTTTGCATACGGGATGGGAAAGGAGATCCACAATGGGATTACCCATTGGGTTTAAGAATTACCCAATGGGTTTAAGAATTTGGGAGAAATATGAACAAAGCAATGTAAATAAATCTCAGGAGCTTAGAAATGAGGGATCACCCATTTTACAAGCACCTCTGATTTATAAACCCCTAACAGGAGGAGGTGTAGCCACTACATATATACCCTGGTCTTTTACGGACCAGGAAAATATTAAGAAACAGTTACCCTCTATGTTAGGAGGAGCCAGTAATTGGATAGCAAAATTTGAACAAATAACGGCAGGATATACACTAGCGATAGGGGATATTAAGCAGATGTTATACCTTTGTCTAGGGGGTCAAGCTAGCCAAATTTTTACACAGGCAGGATTTCCAACCTTAAACATGACTAATTCTGCACACGATGGTTCATCCTTTAATGCAGTTAGACCCCAGATTTGGCATGCGATGCGTATGTTATATCCTGATCATAAAGATATGAACAGGGTAATTGCACACAAATTTAAAGTAGGAATGGATATTTATGAGTTTATAAAACGGTTTGAGGATAATTGGGAAAAAGAAACAGGAGAGCCTGTGTTCGCACAAGGAATGATAGCTGTAGCTTTTCAGATGTTGAAAACTACTTTACCTAAAAATATACAAGCCAGATTAGATGCTGTAGTTGGTTTGGAAAACAAGGATTGGGCAGAGATAGTGTCCCATATCACTCACTATTGCAGATTAACTGAAGATAAGCTAAGTAAACAGGATAAGGAATTAGTGCAACTGCAGAAAAAGGTTTTGACAATGCAAATTAAAGAGGAGCAAGCAAAAGGAAAAAACCGAGAAACGAATGACATAGTTGTGGAACTGGCTCAAATTAATAGGGCTAAGAATCCAGAAAGGTCGCAAGTGAGATGCTGGCAGTGTGGATTGATGGGACATTATAAGAATGAGTGTAGAAATGAAGCAGTAAGTCGAGGAAGATTTAGAGGAAGTGGTATAATGCGGGGACAAGGAAGAGGAAATTTTAGGGGTGTATGAGGACAAGGTAGACCCGGAGGATGGCAACCCTGGACAGCGCAGCAGCCACAATTCTGGGAACCTGAACCTGTGTCAGGAGAGGGATTTGGAAGACAGGATTGACTATCTCAGTACAGTGGTGCCTCGCATAACGGACGCCTCGCACAGCGAACGCTGCGCACAACGAACTTTATGTCTTGATCCGTACAACGAACTTCGTTTCACACAACGAAGTCGCCCGAGCTGCATCCCTACGCGCAGGCACTGCGATTAACTGCCCTCTCTCCGCCTGGTTCCCTCTTGCCCCCCCCCGACTCCCCGACACGATCGGGGCAAAAAGGAGCCCAAGCCCTCTTGCCCCCGCCGATTCCCCACACAATATCGGGCCAGGAGGGAGCCCAAGTCCTCCTGGCCACGGCGACCCCCTAACCCCACCCTGCACTACATTACGGGCAGGAGGGATCCCAGGCCCTCCTGCCCTCGACGCAAACCCCCCCTCCCCCCAACGACCGCCCCCCCCAAGAACCTCCGACCGCCCCCCCAGCCGACCCGCGACCCCCCTGGCCGACCCCCACGACACCCCCAACCCCCTTCCCCGTACCTTTCTGTAGTTGGCCGGACAGACGGGAGCCAAACCCGCCTGTCCGGCAGGCAGCCAACGACGGAATGAGGCCGGATTGGCCCATCCGTCCCAAAGCTCCGCCTACTGGTGGGGCCTAAGGCGCCTGGGCCAATCAGAATAGGCCCGGGAGCCTTAGGTCCCTCCTGGGGGCGGGGCCTGAGGCACATGGGCCCAACCCGACCATGTGCCTCAGGCCCTGCCCCCAGGAGGAACCTAAGGCTCCCGGGCCTATTCTGATTGGCCCAGGCGCCTTAGGCCCCACCAGTAGGCGGAGCTTTGGGACGGATGGGCCAATCCGGCCTCATTCCGTCAATGGCTGCCTGCCGGACAGGCGGGTTTGGCTCCCGTCTGTCCGGCCAACTACAGAAAGGTACGGGGAAGGGGGTTGGGGGTGTCGTGGGGGTCGGCCAGGGGGGTCGCGGGTCGGCTGGGGGGGCGGTCGGAGGTTCTTGGGGGGGGCGGTCGTTGGGGGGAGGGGGGGTTTGCGTCGAGGGCAGGAGGGCCTGGGATCCCTCCTGCCCGTAATGTAGTGCAGGGTGGGGTTAGGGGGTCGCCGTGGCCAGGAGGACTTGGGCTCCCTCCTGGCCCGATATTGTCGGGGAGTTGGGGAATCGGCGGGGCAAGAGGGCTTGGGCTCCCTTTTGCCCCGATCGTGTCGGGGAGTCGGGGGGGCAAGAGGGCTTGAGCTCCCTCTTGCCCCGATCGTGTCGGGGAGTCGGGGGGGGCAAGAGGGCTTGAGCTCCCTCTTGCCCCGATCGTGTCGGGGAGTCGGGGGGGGCAAGAGGGCTTGAGCTCCCTCTTGCCCCGATCGTGTCGGGGAGTCGGGGGGGGCAAGAGGGCTTGAGCTCCCTCTTGCCCCGATCGTGTCGGGGAGTCGGGGGGGGGGGCAAGAGGGCTTGAGCTCCCTCTTGCCCTGATCGTGTCGGGGAGTCGGGGGGGGCAAGAGGGCTTGAGCTCCCTCTTGCCCCGATCGTGTCGGGGGTGCCAGGGACCACACGGAGTCACCCACCGTACCACCCGATTCGGGTAAGCGCAGGTATCGGTGGGTGGCTTATTTGCGGGGGGGTGCCTTATTTTACATTTTTTTCTAAAAAGGGGGGGCTGTCTTATTTGATGGCCCTGCCTTATCATCGGGGAAACACGGTAGAAAAAAAAAAAATGAACAGTTAAGTCCCAGTTTTTGCCGCTGAGACTCTGCCCTCTCACTGTAAAATTAGACTCTACTTAGTCTGTCTTTAAATTTAAAAAATGTGTGTTGTTTTAAAAAACAATTATGTTTTTAGACGTATCTAAATAAAAATAATAACCAAAAATTTATCTTTTTTTATGTCATCTTAGCATATTTTATGCTACAGAACGAATTATTTTTTTTAACATGTATTGTTATGGGAAAACGCGTTTCACACAACGAACGTTTCACATAACAAACTTGCTCCTGGAACGGATTAAGTTCGTTGTGTGAGGCACCACTGTATACCGTATTTTCACGCATATAACGCGCGCGTTATACGCGTTTTTACCTACCGCGCATACCCCTCGCGCGTTATATGCGTGAGCGCGGTATACCAAAGTTTTAAAACATAGTTCCCACCCCGCCCGACGCCCGATTCACCCCCCCAGCAGGACCGCTCGCACCCCCACCCCGAACGACCGCTCGCACGCGCTCCCATCCGCACCCGCATCCACGATCGGAGCAAGAGGGAGCCCAAGCCCTCTTGCCCGGCCGACTCCCCGACGTCCGATACATCCCCCCCCCGGCAGGACCACTCGCACCCCCACCCCGAACGACCGCTCGCACGCGCTCCCACCCACACCCGCATCCACGATCGGAGCAAGAGGGAGCCCAAGCCCTCTTGCCCGGCCGACTCCCCGACGTCCGATACATCCCCCCCCCCCGGCAGGACCACTCGCCCCCCCACCCCGAACGACCGCCGACTTCCCGACAATATCGGGCCAGAAGGGAGCCCAAACCCTCCTGGCCACGGCGACCCCCTAACCCCACCCCGCACTACATTACGGGCAGGAGGGATCCCAGGCCCTCCTGCCCTCGACGCAAACCCCCCTCCCCCCCAAGAACCTCCGACCGCCTCCCAGCCGACCCGCGATCCCCCTGGCGACCCCCACGACCCCCCCACCCCCCTTCCCCGTACCTTTGGTAGTTGGGCCAGAAGGGAGCCCAAACCCTCCTGGCCACGGCGACCCCCTAACCCCACCCCGCACTACATTACGGGCAGGAGGGATCCCAGGCCCTCCTGCCCTCGACGCAAACCCCCCTCCCCCCCAAGAACCTCCAACCGCCCCCCAGCCGACCCGCGATCCCCCTGGCGACCCCCACGACCCCCCCACCCCCCTTCCCCGTACCTTTAGTAGTTGGCCGGACAGACGGGAGCCAAACCCGCCTGTCCGGCAGGCAGCCAACGAAGGAATGAGGCCGGATTGGCCCATCCATCCTAAAGCTCCGCCTACTGGTGGGGCCTAAGGCGCGTGGGCCAATCAGAATAGGCCCTGGAGCCTTAGGTCCCACCTGGGGGCGCGGCCTGAGGCACATGGGCCCAACCCGACCATGTGCCTCAGGCCGCGCCCCCAGGTGGGACCTAAGGCTCCAGGGCCTATTCTGATTGGCCCACGCGCCTTAGGTCCCACCAGTAGGCGGAGCTTTAGGATGGATGGGCCAATCCGGCCTCATTCCTTCGTTGGCTGCCTGCCGGACAGGCGGGTTTGGCTCCCGTCTATCCGGCCAACTACTAAAGGTACGGGGAAGGGGGGTGGGGGGGTCGTGGGGGTCGCCAGGGGGATCGCGGGTCGGCTGGGGGGCGGTCGGAGGTTCTTGGGGGGGAGGGGGGTTTGCGTCGAGGGCAGGAGGGCCTGGGATCCCTCCTGCCCGTAATGTAGTGCGGGGTGGGGTTAGGGGGTCGCCGTGGCCAGGAGGGTTTGGGCTCCCTTCTGGCCCAACTACCAAAGGTACGGGGAAGGGGGGTGGGGGGGTCGTGGGGGTCGCCAGGGGGATCGCGGGTCGGCTGGGGGGCGGTCGGAGGTTCTTGGGGGGGAGGGGGGTTTGCGTCGAGGGCAGGAGGGCCTGGGATCCCTCCTGCCCGTAATGTAGTGCGGGGTGGGGTTAGGGGGTCGCCGTGGCCAGGAGGATTTGGGCTCCCTCCTGGCCCGATATTGTTGGGGAGTCGGCGGTCCTTCGGGGGGGGGGGGAGGGATGTATCGGACGTCGGGGGGGGGGGGGGCATCAGGCTTTCAGGATGGGGACAGACCTTCAAGGGGGGACAGTGCACGGAAGTCAGGGGGGGTGAACGGAGAGTCGGGACAGCGCACGGAAAGTCAGGGCGGGCGAAAGGAGCGTCGGGCAGCATGCGCGGTATACCCGTGAGCGCGGTATATCAAAGTTTTTGTGCAAATCATCGTGATTTCTGCGCGCTATATCCGTGTGCGCGTTTTATACGGGTGCGTGTTATTTGCGTGAAAATACGGTATTTCTTTCAAAATTCCAAAAGGTAAAAAGGGGGATCCATGCCTTCAAATTAAAGTAAATGGACATAATTATAATTTTATTGTGGATACTGGAGCCACTATGACTACTTTAAATTTTATCCCTGTAGGAGCAGTACTTTCAAAAGAGAGTATTACTACTATGGGGATAGAAGGGCAGGAAAATGAAAAATGTTTGCTAGAAAATGTATCTCTGCAAATTGAGGAAAAAGTGTTGCATTTGCCAGTGGTATATGCGCCTGAATGTCCAGTGAATTTATTAGGAAGAGATGCACTGCATAAATTGGAAGCCACAATTGTGTTTGAACCAGAATTACCATGCCAGTGGGATGAAAGGCAGGGAGTCCTGGAAACTTGTCTATGGACATTGTTACGAACAGGAGAACAGACAAGTAAGCTTCCACCATTTGTGCACTCAATATTATTGAGTGTACAAGATGATATGGGTGTTCTGGGTCAAACACTAGATACTACATTTTGGATAGGATTACCACCTCCTAAGGAGAATTTACCCTCTAAGAAAGAGGAAATAATGAAGTATGTATTGGACCATGTACCAGAAGAATTATGGATGAAATATGGAAAAGTGAAAACTGTAGATTCTATACAAATTGAAATGTTAAAAGAAGGTGTAGGACCGAAAATAGCACAATATCCATTGAAGCCAGCAGCTATAGCAGGAAGTATTCCTATAATTGAAGAATTAGTAAAAGAAGGGATTCTAGAAGAATGTTCATCTGCCTGGAATACTCCTTTGTTTCCCATACAGAAATCAGATGACTCATACAGAATAGTGCATGATTTGAGGGGTTTGAATAAATTAATTCAGTCTGAGTATCCTGTAGTTGCAAATCCTTGACTGTCATTGTTTTGAAAAATGCATTCTATACTATTCCACTACATCCAAAGTCACGTCCTTATACAGCCTTTACCTTTGATGGTAAGCGCTATTGTTGGGCACGTCTCCCTTAGAGGCTTTCAGAGAGTCCTTCTGTGTTTTCATGGATATTAATGCATGATTTGCAAATTTTTAAAGAACGGCTTCCACCAGAAATACATTTGATTTCTTATGTAGATGATTTGTTATTGTCTGCGCCTACTGTGGAAGATAATGTGAAATATACTATTGAACTGTTGAATTTTCTGTGTGAATATGGTTATGTGGTTAATAAGGAGCAAGATTACAAAGGAACAAGAAGAGCAAAGACGATGCTCCTAGATGGCGTAACAGAGGAAGAGATTCAACAATGGACAAATTTACAGTGTCAGTGTATAGAAGGTATCTGGTATAATTTGTCAGGTGTGCCATGTATGGCACAGGTACCTCTGGTGATAATGATCCAACAAATGCACAATGCCTTACATGAAAGTGCAGCTACTTTGATTAGTCAATTGTCACAGCAAATCTGGCATCCTAATTTAGAAAAAATAGTAAGACAGACTGTATTACGTTGTGCTGTATGTGTAAAAACTAATCCTAGAGGTACTTGTGTAGCACCAGGCACTCTACCTATCCCGCAGGGACCTTTTCAGAAGTGGCATGTGGATTTTACAGACATGATAACACCTTGTCAAGGTAAGAGGTATCTTTTACTTTGTGTTTGTCCTTTTTCGGGCTGGATTGAAGCCTACCCCTGTAAAAAAGAAACAGCAGGAGAAGTGGCAAAGGTATTCTTAAATGAAATTATTCCAAGACATGGAATTCCTTATGAGATAGCCACAGATAATGCCAGCCACTTTAAAAATGCATTATTACAAGAATTGGCAAATTCACTATTGATTAAGCACAAATTCATAACAGTTCACCATCCTCAATCAAACAGTTTTGTTGAAAAATCGAATGATTTAATAAAAACTGCATTGCGAAAAATTATGCCATTGGAGTCTAAAGACTGGCTAAAATATTTGCCAGCAGCACTCTATGTAGTGCGTAATAGGCATATGCCTAGATTTGCTTTGACTCCTTTCCAAATTGCCACTGGAAGAAAGATGCCCCTTGCTTTTGTGAAACCGGGAAATTGTACTAATGATACTTTATTTTCTGATTATGTTGTAGCATTACAGACAGCTATAGCAGAGATTCAATCGCGACGAACTCCAAGTAGTGTGGATCAAGCACTTCCAGTTTACAGATTCCATCAGGATCAGTGGGTGTATAAGAGGTTACATACAAGAAATATATGGACTCAGCCATACTTTTATGGACCTTTTCAAGTGGAAGTGGTGTTCCCTTATGCAGTGAAATTAAAAGGGTATACACCGTTAGTACACGTGAAAGACATTAAACCAGCACCCATTGCTAATACCTGATTACCTGAGCATATCTATTGTTCCTGCAAGGAAATCAAGGACTAGAGACACTATTAGTAGTTCATCTCATCGCTATTATTATATTTGCATATTTTCAATACTGTTTATTTTTAGTTATTCTAATTAGGTATTAATTTTAGCCATGTTACTTATTTGGTGTTCTCCATTACTATTCTTTACTTTTTTCCACCACACTTTTGCAGAATGGAATCTTTTCTTACCTATAGTGGATCAGGGAAATTCCTATGAACAAATGAAATTTCGTGTAGCTAGGTATGCTAATGTAAGCAATTGCTGGGTTTGTGCCCAGCTTCCACAACACTCTAGTGGGTTACCTTTTCGACCTTTTGCATGGAATGTTTCTGATCTTTGTTATTATTCTCTTTATCTTATGCCACGTAATGGCTTAGTTGCACCACAGTTTAGTCATGAAGGAAATTGTTCCTCTATGGTTCAATATTCTCTTCTTCAAACATTTACTCGTTATGCTTTTAGTTTTGACCCAAATAAACCACCAGCCCCAGTTTTAGTTAGACCCATGCGAGGATTTCTTTGTTACCATTCTAAAAGGACAGATAAAACCACCTGGTATGCTGGAAAGAGTTCATGTCAATATTATGTTTCTTCAGATGGTCCAAATATTTCTCTTTCACTGGGAAATATTACTGTTTCTACCTATTTTACTGACAGGCAACAATTTGCCTGGCTTACAGGTGTTAGTAATTATTTGTTACCCTCTTATGCTGACTGCTG
This sequence comes from Geotrypetes seraphini, assembly GCF_902459505.1. NCBI lineage: Eukaryota > Metazoa > Chordata > Amphibia > Gymnophiona > Dermophiidae > Geotrypetes > Geotrypetes seraphini. The sequence continues at coordinate 35,979,656 of NC_047091.1, read as the reverse complement.
GTGGATCTGTGGCCCATATGCATACAGATGGCTTCACGAGGGTTGGTATGGGACCTGCTATATCGGGTTCCTATTACCCCCTGTGAGAATCCTATCTGAATTGCCTCCTACCCGACCAAAAAGAAATACTCCTCTCATTTCTGAAGGGGAAAGATTTGCTATGATCCTTTTACCTAGTTATGGAGTAGGTAAATTAATCCAAATTATAAAAAAATTATCCACCCTTATTGAAACTATGGGTAATGAAACAACAGCAGTTACTCAATCTCTGTCACTAGAGCTCAGACAAACACGCATTGTAGCTCTTCAAAATAGGATGGCACTCGACTATCTCCTGGCAGCCCAGGGGGGTACATGTGCCATCATTGGACAAGAATGTTGTACTTATATTCCTGACTCCTTCTCTGACCAGCAAGCACATATCACATCTCTAGACAAGGCATTGCAGAATTGGGAACAATTTAAGGTAGAGGATAAGGGTTGGTTTGATTGGCTAACTGCATGGATGCCTAATATATCATGAGTTAAAGGCCTATTGGGTGTTTTAATAGGCCTGGCTTTTGTGTTTCTGATTGTGTGTTGTAGTTTATCCTGTATAATTGGCATTGGAAAAACATGTTTACAGAAAGTGACTCCCAATCTTACGCTGATCCAGAGAACAAGTCATGCCCAAAGCAACCTCAGAACAGAGCAAGGTAAGGCCACTAAAGCTCCAGGTGTGGGTCCTGGTGTGGTACCCCACTCCACGACCCAAGGGGGACTAAGGACCTTGTCCTATGCCTTAAGTAGTTCTGAGTAGAGCCAGCTTAGTTTACCTGGGCAGGTATGAGTGAGCAAACATGAAATAAAAAAATTCAGCTATTACACTTTCTCACATTGCACCAAGATTTACTAGCTAGAAAAGAAAAAACCTGTTGATAGATAGGGCCTAATCCAAGAGCAAGTGAGAATGTGGATTAGTAGCTATAAATTAATAAATGAAAATTGGATAAGCTGGAATAAAATGATCAGAAATACAAAAAGTTTAAAAACAGGGATTTTAAGTTACCATATGGATTTGATATATGTCATGTGCTTGACGGATATAGGGAGGCAGGCTAAGACATTTTGTGATTGATGACTACCATATCAAATGTACCCCAGATGGGAAGCTTAAGTTTCTTATAAAGCTTCTTTGTGTTAGAGTGACCAGCCTGAACTAGGCCAATCCTCAGGGAAATGTAGGCAGACAGGAGTTGGCTTTTGACCTAGGTTTGCCATGACTTGAGCTTGCTAAGGACAAATCTAAACCACATGTGTATCATGGTATGAATTGATCCAAAATTAAGTGTCAGAAAGTTAGGAAAAATTACATAATAGAAATTTTCTTAGGTAGCTATAGGTAATATGTTAACAACCAATATAGATTAGATTAGGAATATATGTTATTTTGATTTTCATATATCTGAAATCCTGAAGAGATCCTGATAAGGCAACAGATGGTATTTGACCTCTGACCTTGAGCAACTTTTTTACGTAGAACCTTGATGGGAGGGGTACCTGCTCTTTTCCATCTTTTCTTTGTGCAGTCTTAATGAGATAAAGATCTCAGAATAGAAAAGACACTGATATTTACAAGAAGGGATGTAGAATCTGAGGAGTTTTGTAAGTATATTATAATATTTGTCTATGTATTTCTTCTTTTTATAAAATATGTAAGCTTAACGTGAGAATGTAACTTTTTAGATATAAGAATGTAATTTGTGACACGCCTATATGAAGCTAGCCTTATATGGGAATAAATAATGTGAACCAATTAGACTGCAGATGGATTGTAACGAAGGAATGTCGTCATTTAGGATATATATGGACGTGTAACTGGTAAAACATTGGAATTTTTTATGAGCAAGGCCAGCTTTTGCTTCTGTAATAATTCTCTGATGCAAATGATACTCAATTGATTTGCTAATCAATTAATTGAGTAATCTTATGATTTAATATCGATATCTAATAAAAAATAAGATTTTGGATTTTATTAAAATATTTTGCATCATTATTTTTTTGTCATTTTCATTTTACAACCCTAGAATAGCTATAAGTACGCATGTGTGCAATTATCCTGATCACCGTAAGGAATCTCTCCATCCCCATCCGTCCCCGCGAGGAATCTCCTCTGTCCCCGCCCGTCCCCGTGAGAAATCCCCTCCGTCCCCGCCCGTCCCTATAAACTTCAGAAATAGTTATTTCATTTAATTATGCTACTGAATAAAAGGCTCTGGTAGAAACCCATTTACAAATAAGCAAAAAGACTTTATTAATTTGGAAATATTAATTGGGAAGAATACATACTTTGTAAACGGGTTTCTACCAGAGCCTCTTTTGTTTATAAATTTTTATCAACACAACTAATATACTACTTTATCCTGAAGCAAAAAAAAAGAACATAAGAAGTTGCCTCCGCTGGGTCAGACACGAGGTCCATCGTGCCCAGCAGTCCGCACCCACGGCGGCCCATCAGGCCCATGACCTGTAATGTGATCCTTCTCTGATCCCTTTTATCCTTCTATCTATACTCTGTCTAAAACCTATCTTTACCCCTATTTGTATCCTTCAATCCCCCTATCGTTCAGGAATTTATCCAAACCTTCCTTGAACCCCCGTAGTGTACTCTGTCCTATCACAACCTCCGGAAGCGTATTCCAGGTGTCCACCACCCTCTGTGTAAAGAAGAACTTCCTAGCATTGGTTCTAAAATTGTCCCCTTTCAGCTTCTCTGAGTGCCCCCTGGTGCTTGTGGTTCCCAATAATCTGAAGAATCTGTCCCTTTCCACCCTCTCTATGCCCTTCATGATCTTGAAAGTCTCTATCATGTCTCCTCTGAGTCTCCTCTTTTCAAGGGAGAAGAGCCCCAGCCTTCCCAACCTGTCTGTGTATGAAAGGTTTTCCATACCTGTTATCATTTTCGTCGCTTTTCTCTGGACCCTTTCAAGTATCGCCATGTCCTTCTTGAGGTACGGTGACCAGTACTGGGCACAGTACTCCAGATGCGGACGAACCATCGCACGATACAGTGGCATGATGACTTCCTTCTTCCTGGTCGTAATGCCCTTCTTAATAATACCCAACATTCTGTTTGCTTTCTTGGAGGCCGCTGCACATTGTGCCGTTGGTTTCATTGTAGTATCTACCAGTACACCCAAATCTTTTTCAAGATTACTATCCCCTAGCACTGACCCCCCCATTTTGTAGCTGAACATCAGGTTTTTTTTTCCTAAATGCATGACCTTGCATTTCTCTATATTAAAACGCATTTGCCATTTGCTTGCCCACTCCTCCAGTTTGTTTAGGTCCCTTTGTAGGTCTTCACATTCTTCCGTGGTTCTAACCCTGCTGCAGAGTTTGGTGTCATCCGCAAATTTTATAACTTCACACTTCGTCCCTGCTTCTAGGTCGTTTATGAATACATTAAACAACAGCGGTCCGAGCACCGACCCCTGGGGAACACCGCTCGTGACCTTCCGCCAGTCCGAGTAGTGTCCCTTCACTCCGACCCGTTGCTTTCTGTCTGCCAACCAGTGTTTAATCCATCTGTGTACGTCCCCTTCCACCCCGTGGCTCCACAGCTTCCTAAGAAGCCGCTCATGGGGCACCGTGTCAAAGGCCTTTTGGAAGTCGAGATAGATGATATCTATGGGTTCTCCTTTGTCCATCTGGCTGTTTATCCCTTCAAAAAAGTGCAGTAGGTTCATTTGGCACGATCTTCCCTTGCAGAAGCTGTGCTGGCTCACTTTTAGTTGTCCATTTTTTTCTATGTGTTCACAGATGGTGTCCTTTATTAGTGCCTCCATCATCTTGGAGAAAAAAAGAAATAGAATTCTTTTCCTACCTTTGTTGCCTGGTTTCTGCTTTCCTCATGTTCTCATTCAGTTCCTTCAATCCACTATCTCTCTTCCTTCTGCGTCTTCCATTTGCTCTGTTACTGTGCCTCTCCCTTTCTCCCCCCTTCCAAATTGGTCTGGCACCCATCTTCTTCCCTCCGCTCCCCCCATAGTCTGGCATCTCTGTCTTCTTCCCTGCCAGCGTCTTCTCCCCACTCTCTCTTCCCCATTTCCTTTCAGCATCCTTCTCCCCCCATCTTCCCCATGTCCTGTCAGCGTCCTTCTCCCCCCTCTGTCTTCCCCACGGCCTTTCAGCGTCCTTCTCCACCCCCCCATCTTCCCCATGTCCTTTCAGCGTCCTTCTCCACCCCTTTGTCTTCCCCATGTGCTTTCAGCGTCCATTCCCCCTGTCTTCCCCATGTCCTGTCGGCATCCTTCTCCTCCTTCTGTCTTCCACAAATGCTTTCAGTGTCCTTCCCCCCCCCCCGTCTTCCCCATGGCCTTTCAGCGTCCTTCTCCCCCCTCCTTCTCTCCCGCCCCAGGTGCAGCACAGCCGGCCAGGTCCCCTTACTTCTGGGGCGCTTCCCTGACCGACAGACCGACAACAGCCCCGGTCTGACAAACCTCCCTGCCCTTAACCGCGAATCTAAATTTCCTTCTTACAGCTGCTGTAAGAAGGTAATTTAGATTTGCAGTTAAGGGCAGGGAGGTTTGTCAGACCAGGGCTGTTGTCAGTCGGTCGGGTTAGCGCCACAAAAGTAAGGGGACCTGGCCGGCTGTGCTGCACCCGGGGTGGGGCGGACCGCCCCCCTCCCTTGGTAGCCACTCGAGCTGCGAGGCTACTCCTCCTTACCTACCCTGCCTGCAGTACAGAGCCGAACGGAAGTCTTCCCGACGTCAGCTGACGTCGGGAAGACTTCCGTTCGGTTCTGTGCTGCAAGCAGAGCAGGTAGGGAGAAAAGCCACGTGACTTAGTACATTCAGCCCCGCAGGAACCCCGCTACCCTTGGAGGCGTCCCCACGGGATCCCCGCGACCCTAGGGGGCGTCCCCATGGGATTCCCGTGACCCTAGGGGGCGTCCCCACGGGATCCCCATGACCCGAAGGGGGAACCCCGTCGTCCCCGTTCCCGTGCAGCTCTCTAGTTGGAATGTGAGCTTCTCTTGTGTCTGTTGGCTGAGAAGATGAAAAGGTCAGTTATATATTTAGGGGCAAGTCCGTGTAGTGCTTTGAAGCAGGCAAATTTAAACTTTACGCGCGCCTCCATTGGCAGCCAATGCAGCTGCCGGTAGTAGGGTGTCACGTGGTCAAACTTCCTCAGCCCAAAGATCAGTTTGACCGCTGCATTTTGCATCAGTTGTAAACGCTGCATGTTCTTTTGGGAAATTGCTAAATAGGCGATGTTACAGTAGTCAAGTAGACTCAGTACGAGGGATTGGACTAGGGTTCTGAATGCCGCTGTATCGAAATAAGCTTTAATGGATCTGAGTTTCCAGAGAGTGAAAAATCCCTTTCTGATCAAGGAGTCCACCTGGTCTCTCATGGTTAGGCACTGATCCAAAGTTACACCTAGTATCTTTATGGTAGGTTGGATAGGATAATTAAGATTATTGATACATAGTGGTGATTTGGTGTCAAGCGGATGTGGCGAAGCAACGAAGAAAGTTGTCTTTTCTGAATTAAGTTTGAGCCTAAAGGTTGTCATCCAGTGCTCCATCACGTTTATGGCTTCTGAAGCTTTAGGAATAGTTTCAGAGATAGAATTAACGAATGGGATGATGATCGTAAAATCATCTGCATAACTAAATAGTTTTATCCCTAACTGGGTTAGCTGTGTGCCTAGTGAGGACATGTAGACGTTGAAGAGCAATGGAGATAGCGGAGACCCTTGTGGCACACCGGATGGATTGCTCCAGGTATCTGAAAGTTCATAATTAAAACGTACTTGATAAGTGCGGGACATAAGGAAGCCACGGAACCAATTCAGCACCTCGTCCCTGATACTAATGGCGTCTAGGCATTGCAGCAGTTTCCCGTGGTCTACTAGATCAAAGGCAGAATTCATATCGAATTGCATAACCAGGGCAATAAGGCCCTTACTAACAGTAGGCGTAGATTGTCTAAAATAGCCGCAATTACTGTCTCAGTACTGAATAACGGTCTAAAATAGAGAGCTGCATGGGAACGGGGACGACAGGGATCCCGCGGGTTCCCCCTTCGGGTCACGGGGATCCCATGGGGACGCCCCCTAGGGTCACGGGAATCCCATGGGGACGCCCCTAGGGTCACGGGGATCCCGTGGGGATGCCTCCGAGGGTAGCGGGGTTCCTGCGGGGCTGGATGTACTAAGTCGCGCGGCTTTTCTCCCTACCTGCTCTGCTTGCAGCACAGAGCCGAACGGAAGTCTTCCCGACGTCAGCGCTGACGTCGGGAAGACTTCCGTTCGGCTCTGTATTGCAGGCAGGGTAGGTAAGGAGGAGTAGCCTCGCAGCTCGAGTGGCTACCAAGGGAGGGGGGCGGTCTGCCCCGCCCCGGGTGCAGCACAGCCGGCCAGGTCCCCTTACTTTTGTGGCGCTAACCCGACCGACCGACAACAGCCCTGGTCCGACAAATCTCCCTGCCCTTAACCGCGAATCTAAATTACCTTCTTACAGCAGCTGTAAAAAGGAAATTTAGATTCGCGGTTAAGGGCAGGGAGGTTTGTCAGACCGGGGTTGTTGTCGGTCTGTCGGTCGGGGAAGCGCCACAGAAGTAAGGGGACCTGGCCGGCTGTGCTGCACCTGGGGCGGGAGAGAAGGAGGGGGGAGAAGGACGCTGAAAGCACTGGGGAAGACAAAGGGGTGGAGAAGGACGCTGAAAGGCCATGGGGAAGACGGGAGGAGGAAGGACACTGAAAGCATTTGTGGAAGACAGAAGGGGGAGAAGGACGCTGAAAGCACATGGGGAAGACAAAGGGGTGGAGAAGGACGCTGAAAGGACATGGAGAAGATGGGGGGGTGGAGAAGGACGCTAAAAGGCCGTGGGGAAGACGGGGGGGGGGTGGAGAAGGACGCTGAAAGGTCATGGGGAAAACAGAGGGGGGAGAAGGACGCTGACAGGACATGGGGAAGATGGGGGGGGAGAAGGACGCTGAAAGGAAATGGGGAAGAGAGAGTGGGGAGAAGACGCTGGCAGGGAAGAAGACAGAGATGCCAGACTATGGGGGGAGTGGAGGGAAGAAGATGGGTGCCAGACCAATTTGGAAGGGGGGAGAAAGGGAGAGGCAAGTAACAGAGCAAATGGAAGACGCAGAAGGAAGAGAGACAGTGGATGGAAGGAACTGAATGAGAACATGAGGAAAGCAGAAACCAGGCAACAAAGGTAGGAAAAGAATTCTATTTCTTTTTTTTTTTGCTTCAGGATAAAGTAGTATATTAGTTGTGTTGATAAAAATTTATAAACAAAAGAGGCTCTGGTAGAAACCCGTTTACAAAGTATATATTCTTCCCAATTAATATTTCCAAATTAATAAAGTCTTTTTGCTTATTTGTAAATGGGTTTCTACCAGAGCCTTTAATTCAGTAGCATAATTAAATGAAATAACTATTTCTGAAGTTTATAGGGACGGGCGGGTGCGGAGGGGATTCCTCACGGGGACGGGCGGGGACGGAGGAGATTCTTCGCGGGGACGGGTGGGGACGGAGGGATTCCTCACGGGGACGGGTGGGGACGGGTGAGACTTTGGCGGGGACGGGTGGGATTTCTGTCCCCGCGCAACTCTCTAATCTAAAACCGGATTGAGTTTCATGTAGGAGAGAGAACTGATCCAGATAATCCATCAGTTGGGTGTGTACCAATCCCTCCATAATTTTTACAATAAACAGAATGGATGCTACTGGTCTGTAGTTGGATATTATAGCTGAAGATTCTTTTCGATTTTTTAGAATTGGGGTTATTATTATGTGACCATTATTAGAGAGGAACTTCCCAGTTTTTAGGTTATGAGACAAATATTGCATCAATGATAGTTTAAATACTAAAGGTGCCGCTTTCATGATTTCTGGGGGGCATGTGTCCAGAACGCAATAGGATTTAGAGTATTTGTTATATAGTCTGTTGTAATTGTTCCACTCTAAATCTTGAAAGGAGCTCCAGATCATGTCTGCCGGTGTATCATTTCCTTGGGTGATAGGTATCGGATGATCACTAGGGTCGTTTGTTGAACAATGAATTCTAAGGTTTTTAATTTTCGAATCGAAGTGTAGTGCTAAGTCATTTGCAGAGGGTAACTTAGAGTTATGTGTGGGTGTGGTGTAGCGAGCGGTGTCAAATAAATTTGTGAACAGGTTGAATAGCTCTTTTGTATTGATTCCTTGTGAACCATTACAAGATGAGTTGATTTTAATTGAGTAGAATGCTTTACGTTTGTCTTTTATCATTTGTTTGTAGATTTTTATGTTAGCTCTCCATTTGTTACGGTCTGTTAGTTCTGTTTTTTTCCAAGTTCTTCCTAGTCGTCTAGCTAGTTGTTTCAGTTTTAGAAGTTCGGTGTCAAACCATTTGCTATATTTACAACACACACAGCAAAGAAATTAGAAAAATAGAAAAAATAATACTTATTGATCGGGCTGACTGGCAGAAACAAGATCCAATTGACTTCTCACACAAAAAAAGATGAGTGACTATTCTTTCGAAATTGTATCAGTGTTTTGGATATGCTATTAATGTATTAAATATATAGTAAATGATATTCTGTTTGGGACCTTGAAGAAAAGTGTGATGATAGTCCCAACTAGTTTCCCTAACGGCTCGTTCCTAATTATATATATTCTGACACTATTTATAATTAATTAGAAGTTGATTATTTAATATGCTATTTAGTCTTGAGTGATTTATTTAATTGAGCATATTATTATATATTTTAGATCTCCTTAATATTTAGTACTATCTGGGGGCAGGGAAGGGGCAGGTCCTGTGGAAGTTGGGATGAGAGTTGCGCTGTATATGGAGCAGGGATTGGACAGGTCCTCTGGGAGTTGGAGCGAAGGTCACACGATAGGTGGGGGAGAGGAAGGGAAGATCCTGTGGGATTTGGTTTGAGGTTTATGCTATATACAGAACAGGGATGGGGTGGATCTTGTGGGCGATGAGGTGAGATTTACACTGTATATGGAGCAGATTCTGTGGGGGCTGAGGAGCCACCTTGATGGGGGTGCCGGCACCTTTCCTGCTGTCCACACCCCCCTCACCCGGGCGAGCACCTTCACTCCTTCCCCCCACACACACACTATCTCTGGCGTGAGCGGCAATTCCAACCTGCTGCTCGCGCCAGCATCAGTTCTCCCTCTGATGTCACTTCCGGGTCCCACGCCTAGGATGTGACGTTAGAGAGAGAGGTGAAGCCAATGCGGGCAGCAAGTTGGTGAGGCTGCTCGCACCGGGAAAGTTAAAGAGGTTTGGGGGAAGGGAAGGTGCCTCTCACCCTTGCTATGCCACTGAGCTGAGGTAAAAGTCATGTTTTATATGGGTAGGATTACCAGATTTTCCTTTGGAAAAATCCAGACCCATGGCCACACCCCCCAGGCGGGCCCCTAGCCCCACTCCCCGTAATCCGTTCATGTGTTGGGATGGCATCCGCGGATGCAACTCAATGACGACTGTCCGGGGAAATCCGGTAACCCTATATATGGGATAGGGATGGGACAGATCCTGCGGGAGTGAGATGCAACCGTGTGCGTGAAGAATGGATTTTTACTGTGTTTTTTCTTTGTGCGTTCCAGAAATGCGTTTACTTCCATGTCAGGAATGAGGCTCTGCAGCTGTTCCTGTGTGTCCGAGAAATGAAAGCCGGCTGAGTCCTGGTGTCGGAGCTGAGCAACCAGGTTCACTTAGTCTGGTACTACGAGGAGGGGTACATCAAAAACCAGGTTAGGACTTGGCTATTTCTTCACTGACGTCGCTTGTTCAGCTTTGGTGCTCTGTGAGCTCAGAAGAAACCCTAACCAACCTGCAGGCAGCCAGCTCAAAGGAGCGAAGAGTTTGCAGGAAGGCGGGCAAATGCAGAATTCAAATAGCTACATCTTTCTGACCTGTGTTGGGTGGTTTCAGCTGCTGGGCACTTACCTGTTGTGTTGAGACTGGATATTGAGCCAGTGGCGATCAGCGTTTTGCCGACCACCACCGATGTTATACTTAGAAATTCCAATCCGTATCCGTATCCAATCCAATCCCCCGACACTGAATTTCCACAAAGGAAACAGCAAAACAACAAAAAGATTGTGGAACACAAGATCGGGGTCTTATAAGGTCCTTGGCTGTCTTAAATATAAAAAATCATAAAAGTCACAAAAAAATCAAAGAAGTTAAGAGACTACAAAAAAAGCAGCTCACAAGATTACGTTGATTTTTTGTGACTTTTATATTTTTGACAGTCAAGAACCCTCTATGACCCCTGAGGAAGACATTTTTATTTTGACGAAACACAGCCCATGTTGGGACATTATTTGATTTTTATCCTGTGGGTCACTTATGACTGTACTCAGGTTCTGTTTAATATTCTACCTTAACAGTGGCATAGCGAGGGCATGAGGCTCTCGGGGCGGTAGTGCCACCCTCCCCTGTGCCCTCTTCTCTGTCTCCCCGCTCTTTCCGCACCAACTCCCCACCATCACCACACTCGCGTCCTCCCTTCCCACCCCCGTACCTCTTTAAATCTGCACAAGCAGCTTCTCCGGCCTGCTGCTCGCGCTGGCTTTCCCTCTGACATCACTTCCTGGCCCCACAATCCGGAAGTGATTTCAGAGGGAACCAGGCCAGTGCAAGCAGCAGGCAAAGATTTTAAAGAGGTAGGGGGGTGGGAAAGGGAGGGCACGAGCGTAGCATAGGGGGATGGAAAGGTGCCATTGCCCCCACCAAGTTGGCATCCGGGACAGTGTACCTTAGATTCCTCAGTTACTATGCTCTCATTCATATAAGGCAACCTTATGCAGTCCATCTTTTGGCTCCTGCAGCTGCAATGCTTTTCTGTTATAACACTCTATTAGAGAATGACACGGGGATATATTTTTCCACGTCCCAGCGGAACTCATTTTCCCATCCTGGCAAGTTCTTTTCCTATCCCTGCCCCATTCCTGCAAGCTCTGTCCTCATTTGCACAAGCCTCAAACACTTTAAAATCCTAAGTAGCAACATTCTAGAGCTCAGATTGTGATGTCATAATGCCTCATTCCACCAATGCCTAAGCTCCATCCTCATCTGCACAAGCTTCAAACACTTTAAAATCATAAGTGTTCGAGGCTTGTGCGGCTAAGGCAGAGCTTACAGGAATGGGGCAGGGGCAGGGACAGCGACAAAACTCATGGGGATGGAATGGGGAAATTGAGTTCCTGCGGGGACGGGGAAAAATTTGTCCCCAAGTCATTCTCTACACTGCACCACTCTAGAAATCAAAATGTAGTAAAAGTGTGCCAAGTGAAGGACAGTCAAGCCATTGTGACATCACTGATGAAGCTGGCTCTTATTGGTGGAATGAGGCATTATGATGTCACAGTACCTGCTCTGGTTACCAGAGGCTGAAACTCTTCACACCATTCATTCAGTTTCCTATACTGTTCTCCCAAGTAGAGAATGACACGGGGACAAACTTTTCCCCTTCCCCTCGAGTTCTTTTCCTGCCCCATTCCTGTAAGCTCCATCCTCATCTGCACAAGCCTCAAACACTTTAAAATCATAAGTGTTCAAGGCTTTTGCGGTTAAGGCAGAGCTTACAGGAATGGGGCAGGGACAGCGACAAAACTTGCGAGGACGGGATGGGGAAAAATTTGTCCCCATGTCATTCTCTACACTCTTGTTTCCCCTGAAGATCCTCCTCTTCTTCCAGGCATCACATCTGGTTGTGTAACTCTCCTAGAGACTGATTCTGAGCTTTCTTTATTTTCAGATTGCCCCAGCCATGAGCCTGCAGGTGATTGGAGCTGCTGATAATGGGGCCAAGGTGGTGCTGTGGTCCCAGAATCGACTCCCACACCAGAACTGGAAAATAGATCCCAATGGACATATCTGCAGTGAGATGTTTGAAAATATGATCTTGGATATCAAAGGTAAGATCGGGCGGGGGGAGGCCTAAAGAGTCTGGGTGAGGTGGAGCCAGGCTGGGTCCAGGAATCTTGTCCATGTGGCTGATGGGAGAGGGAAAGACCTTTAAATTGGGGCATTCTCAAATGTAAAATCACCCGGGATTGGGAAGCAGTGTTCCCTCTAAGCGGGCGGGTGTTGTGAGCAAACTTTTTTCACTGTGAGCTAAAAATATCGGGCGCCAGCAAGTTATGAGCCAAATAAATATGTTGTCAAAGTTGCTGATACATGAGGACGAGGTATTCAAAGGAATTTTAGGCCTACACGCTAAATTAAATAACGTTAAATAATATTTTTAAGAACACAGAAATTGTAGGGATGAAATGATATCTTAATAAATGTTTTACAACAAATGTAGTTATGTCTGTTACATCCATATGTGTAAACTGTAAATTAAAAACAGTCCAGAAGACAATACGTTTGATGCTTTCAATTTCTAGACCAGTGTTTTTCAACCTTTTTTGGGCAAAGGCACACTTGTTTCATGAAAAAAATCACGAGGCACACCACCATTAGAAAATGTTAAAAAATTTAACTCTCTGCCTATATTGACTATATATAAAGTAATTCTCTTGAATAGGAATCAAATAAACACAAAGAAAGTATTTTATAATTACTTTATTATGAAATAAAAATTATAAAAATTATAAAATACTTTATTCAGTGCGAAACCTGGGCCTGTTTGGCTGAACACAAAGCTGATATTCTGGCTGGAATGGAAGAAAGACACACACGTAGCTCTTCGTCAACAGCTCTCAGTCTCTCTCTGTATTTGGTTTTTATAGCATACAAAAATAGACAAATATACCCTCCATCCTTTTTATTAAACCACAATAGCAGTTTTTAGCGCAGGGAGCTGCGCTGAATGCCCAGCACTGCTCTTGACGCTCATAGGCTCCCTGCGCTAAAAACCACTATTGCGGTTTAGTAAAAGGGGACCATATTGTAAAATATAGACAGCAGATATAAATTCAGAACTGTGCATAGTAAGTGAAGGGAAGTTTTCATCTCTGGGAATTTACCCAGTTAACTATTAAGTTATTTGGGCAATTTCCTTTGAAAACTGTGGTAATACTGCCTCCACTTTGCTAAATTTAAAATAAAATCATTTTTCCTACCTTGTCTGGTGATTTCTGGTTGCACTTTCTTCTTCTGACTGTGCATCCAATCTTTCTTCCCTTCTATCAGCCTGTATGCTTTCTCTCCTCCACACCTCATTCCCTCCCCCAACTTTTTCTTCCTCTCTCCCTGACCTTTCTTTCTTTTTTTCTGTTTCTCTTCTTTCCTTCTGTTTCCCTGCCTGACCCCTTTCTTTCTTTCTCCCAGCCTCCTGTCCAGCAGTAACTCTCTTCCCTTCCTCCCCTCCCAGCAGCATCTCTCCGTCTCCCTCTCCAGTAGCAGCTGTCCCTTTTTTTCCTAGCCCAGCAGCTTCCCAGATTCCTTTCCCTCCTCCCCTCCCAGAAGCATCTCTCCTTCTTCTCCTTATCCAGTAGCAGCTGTCCCTTTTTTTCCTTGCCCAGCAGCTTCCCAGATTCCTTTCCCTCCTCCCCTCCCAGAAGCATCTCTCCTTCTTCTCCCTCTCCAGTAGCAGCTGTCCTTCTTTTTCCTGGCCCAGCAGCTTCCCAGATTCCTTTCCCTCCTCCCCTCCCAGATGCATCTCTCCTTCTCCTTCTCCCTCTCCAGTAGCAGCTGTCCCTTTTTTTCCTAGCCCAGCAGCTTCCCAGATTCCTTTCCCTCCTCCCCTCCCAGAAGCATCTCTCCTTCTTCTCCCTCTCCAGTAGCAGCTGTCCTTTTTTTTCCTAGCCCAGCAGCTTCCCAGATTCCTTTCCCTCCTCCCCTCCCAGAAGCATCTCTCCTTCTTCTCCCTCTCCAGTAGCAGCTGTCCTTTTTTTTTCCTGGCCCAGCAGCTTCCCAGATTCCTTTCCCTCCTCCCCTCCCAGATGCATCTCTCCTTCTCCTTCTCCTTCTCCCTCTCCAGTAGCAGCTGTCCCTTTTTTTTCCTGGCCCAGCAGCTTCCCAGATTCCTTTCCCTCCTCCCCTCCCAGAAGCATCTCTCCTTCTCCCTTTCCAGTAGCAGCTGTCCCTTTTTTCCCCTGCCCAGCAGCTTCCCAGACTGATAGTGGTTTTCTCCCCTCCCAGCAGCTCTTCTTACTTCCCAGCGCAGCGATTCACGAAGGCAGCCTCGGGTCCTTTGTTGTGTCGCGCCGCCTCTGAGGAAAGAGGAAGTTGCATCATCAGAGGCAACCGCGACTCAGCAAAAGCCCCGAGGCTGCCTTCGTGAATCGCTGCGCTGGGAAGTAAAGGAGAGCTGCAGAGAGGGGAGAAAACCACTATCAGTCTGGGAAGCTGCTGGGCAGGGGAAAAAAAGGCTCCCCAAGATCTCTCCGGCCCAGCGCACGCTTCCGATGCTGATCTTGCAGAAGTTCAAATGAGTCAATCTTGCCGGTCCTGCGCTGTGACGAGAAACTTGTGCGCTGCGACCTAATATTTTGTGCGCCAGCGCACGCCAGCGCAGCTTAGCGGGAACACTGAATTTTGGGAGTATTTCCAGCAGGAACGGAGAATTAAAACGGAAGGTCACGTCAGATATGTGAGAAAAGATAAAAGAAGTGGAAAGAGAAGGATACAATGGGACAAATAAAGAAAAAATAATGAGATGAGGGAATCACCTGATAAAGGACCAGGATAGACCCCCAGAAGATCCTAAATTTGAAGTCAGAGCTTCCCAAACTATGGATTGGACCCCAATATATAATCACTAAGGATTAGATTCAGTAAATGGCTCCTACGTTTGGATGCCCAAAACAAAACAAAACACCATATGGAGCATCATTCCGAGTTGCATGCCCTTGCTAGAATGGTGTATGGCGCTAAGATCCGTGTCCAAAATTTACACTAACTGAAACCTGGTGTAAACTCTGGCATGCAAGTTATGGTGATGCGTCAAAACCGCGCCAGACCATCGTGCACAGACAAAGTCAGGCTGACAATCGTGTGCAGAACATCAGCGCGCCGGATTTAAACTCAATTTGAAAGCACTCCGAGGGGGGTTGCGGGGGGAGAAAACCCCCCACATTACAGAGGAAATTGAACTTTTCCCCTAAAAAATAGGGAAAAAGCCTGTTTCCTCTATAATGGGGGGTTTCCCCCCCCCCACGGCAGCGCCAACACTACTAAGTTAAGTGCGGTGGTTCCCCCCTCCCCCCACATCCCCCCTTGGGGCACTTTCAACTTGAGTTTAAATCCGGCACGCTGATGTCCTGTGTGCGATTGTCTCGCGCAGTTTTAACTATGAACCACAAGTTAGACAAGGATCCCTCAAATTCTAGAATATTACATGCGCCCAACCCGCCCATGTCCCTCCATTGGCCACTCTCCCTTGTCATTTTCTTGCAGTGATGTAGTAAGGGGGGGCATCCCTCCTCCTCCCCGACCCTCCCGCATGCCCCCCTTCCCTTCCCCTATACCTGTTGTGGAAGTTGTTGTCCGTGGCGGTCAATAACATGGTCTTCACGACCCTGTCGGCTTTCCCACCGACATCACTTCCGGGTGCCGCACATGGCAAATGACGTCAGAGGGAGAGCCGTGAGCAACAACTTCAACTAGAAGTATGGGGGGGGGCGCCTGCGACAGGTGGGATGGGGGAAGGTAAGGGGGAGGGGCGCCACCACCCCCGGCACCTCTCACCCTCGCTACGCCACTGTTTGCTTGCTAAAGATTTGCACGCTGATCTTTAGCAGGATGCATGTGCAAATCCTAATTGGAGCCAATTAACTGTACTAATTAGTTAGCGCTCAATGATTGCTAGTTATTGGCTCGTTACTCATTTAAAATGGGCATGCAAATCTGGGCATGCAGTTTTGGGTGCCATATAGAGAATCCAGGGATCACGACCTGGATGGGTTCTCCATAGGTGCATCATTATTCTACACAGTTTTAGCCAACTGCTATCATGAGGTCTCAGCCACAAACAGATTTATAAGCATTGCTTGATGTGGCCTGCCCCCATTTTTGCTGCACATCTATAATAATAAAACCCTAGCCGCGCATGCGCACTTGAAACGCCATGCCTCCGCATGTGCAGTAGAGGAAGCTGCCAAGCAGGGAAGCCGCCGAGCACGGATGAACCGCCAAGCAGGAAAGAACCACCGACCAGGGAAGCATCTCAGCACAGCGGCAGCAGTTCTGACCCACCAACCTCCCCCCCCCATTCCTTACCCAAAACAAAAGTGGCAGTGCTGTAAACAAGGCTGTTCGCAGCAAGCCCTTCAGGGCCTTTCCTCTGCTGCATCGCTTCGGACGCGGTGAAAGAAAGGCCCTGTCAGGGCTGGTTGCGAACAGCCTGTTTACAGCGCTGCCACTACTGTTTTGGGTAAGGAACGGGGGGGGGGGATGGTTGGCGGGTCACGAATGCTGCCGCTGCTACTGATATTTGGGTGGGGGAGGAAAGAGATGCCCGATTGGGAGTTGAAGCCTGGGTTGGTGAGGAGAAGAGAGACATGGGATAGCCACTGGAAAGTGAAATCCAGAGCTGGATTGAGGAAAGGGCAAGGGATCCCTTAGCTGGCTCAGCTGGAAGGCGGCTTCAGTGAGGGTCTGGGCAGGGAGAGAGACAGAAAAAAAAGAAAGACAGACAGACATCTATTCTAGCACCCGTTAATCTAACGGGCTTAAACACTAGTTTAACAATATGATTCTTCCTCTATAATTTAAGCTCTGAAAATACAGGGCAAGGTGCAGGAGATAGAAAATATTGGTCTGTTAGGTAGGGTTACCATATTTAGTGATGTAAAATCCCAGACACATGGCCCCGTTCTCTTCTAATTTCAAGGACAAAGAGCATAAAATCAGTTTTACTCATTTGGGGTCTTGCCAGGTACTTGTGACTGGATTGGCCCCTGTTGGACATTCGGTCTGTCCCAGTGCGGCAATTTTTATATTCTTATGTGAGGCAAGTATGGGACAATTGAGCCATTGTGACATCACTGATGAGTTTGGCTCTTAGGCACTGGTGGAATGAGACATTATGACATCACAATATGAGCTCTAGAATGTGGCAACTATTTGAGTCTCTGCCAGCTACTTGGAAACAGGATCTGGGTTTGATGGACCTTCGGACTGTCCCAGTATGGCAATGCTTATATGCTTACTAGTTGTTTAGCCTGTTACATTAATGGGTGCTAGCAGCCCTTCTCCCTTACTTTTACCTCCTCCCTGTACAGCAGCACCCCCCACCCTTTCCCTGCTCTCCCCATATAGCAGTAGCCCATCTCCTTTTATCTCCCCCTGTCCAGCAGCACCCCCCACCATTCCCTGCTCCCCCTGTCCAGCAGTAGCTCTTCTCCTTTATGTCCTGCTCCCCCCTGTCCAGCAGTAGCCCCAGGAAAAGAGTGAGGATCGCAGGACCAAAACTTTTACTCCAATCCTCTTGATGCCTGACATCCAAGTAGAGGAAATCCACTCTCCCCACCTCCTTGCTCCTGCTGCACTTCCTCCTCGGCTATACACACGCACACACACACTTACATACAGCTCTCCGGCTCTTCACGCCCCTCCTCCACCTTCCACTTCTTCGGCGGGGGCCAACGTTTTCTTTATTTTCTTTTGTTTTCTTTTCGCGTGTTAGCTGTAGTGCCGTAGAAGCGCGTCTTGGTGCGAGCCAGGCTCTGGGAGAGCTCGCGCAGACCTCCATCACGGAAAAACAGCACTACCGGCTAACTTAGTCCCTTGCTGCCCCCTTCCCGTGGTCCCAACAAACGTCCTTACTCCAGCAGGGGCCGCAGCACTCTAAACACGCTGCTTCGCGGCCTGCTACTGCCCTGATTTGCTCTGCCCATGTCGGGCAGAGCAAATCAGGGCAGTAGCAGGCCACGAAGCAGCGTGTTTAGAGTGCTGCGGCCCCTGCTGGAGTAAGGACGTTTGTCGGGACCGCAGGCCTGGAAGAGAAGAGGAGCGGCGGCAAGGGACTAAGGGAGCCGAAGGTAGGGTCGGATGGGAGGCTGAACAGGGGTTTGGGTGTGCCGGGGAGAGGAATGAAGACGACGACGACAACCAGCCAGAGAGAGAGAGATTTGCGCACATGCGCACTCCTATCTCAGGTGCCCTACATCTCATGGAATACGGACGCACGCAGGTGGGAGTGCGCATGCGCAGCTTAGCGTTTTATTATATTAGATGAGTTAGAGAGTAAACAATTACGGACAGAGGAACAATTTGTCTTTCTTTTTCACAGAAGGAGAAAGCTACGACCAGGCCATGTAATAATAATAATAATAATAACTTTATTTTTATATACCGCCAGCTATCTTGCGACTTCTAGGCGGTTTACAATAAAAGAAACTATGAATACAATGAAAGAAAATGTAAATACAATAAAGAGAAACTTTACGTACAATGAATTATAGAGTATAGCAGTGTACATCTCAATACAATAAAGGGAAACTTTACGTACAATGAATTAAAGAGTATAGCAGTATACATCTCGTACAATGGATTAAAGAGTATAGCAGTATACATCTGATAATATTAATAATGTTAGCAACAGTTTGTGTGTTGCAAGGCCAGGAAGTGCCAAGCTGTTTGCACAGAAGTAGAAATATTCCGTAAATTGAATAGAGTGTTCATAGTTAGTGATTAGGGGTTGGGGTTAACAGTTTGCAAGATCAGGTATGTGATGATGTTACGAGGGGGGTTGATGTTCCGGTTCGTTACCTAAGTATTTCAAGAATAGGTAAGTTTTTAGGTGTTTCCTGAATTTTTCATAGTTGTTTGTTTGTGCAATTAGTTTTTCTAGGTCTTTACCCCATATGGCTGCTTGATATGATAGCAGTTGTTGATGGTGTCTCTTATATTTGCACCCTCTAGCCGGTGGAGAGACAAATTTCATGTGTGTTTTTCTTTCATGTCTGTTGGTTGGGAATGAGAAGAGATCTGTAATGTATTTTGGGGCTAGACCATTTAATACTTTGAAGCAGAGACATCCTAGCTTGAACTTTGTGTGCGCCTCCATCGGCAGCCAGTGTAGGAGTCGGTAAGAAGGGGTTATGTGGTTGGACTTCTTCAGCCCGAAAATCATCCTGACTGCTGCATGTAGTAGTATGGAACAAGGCTGAGGAAAGACCCTCTCAGATTTGGAAGGTAGACATGCTCTGAAGAGACCGAGGAGCAGTTGAAGAACAGGAGTTATGTGCAAAACGCACATACCAAAGACAATATCCAGCCAGGCTGGAATAATATCCTTAAAGGATAACATTCAGTGGAAGACCTTGGAAAGAAGTCTCCTTGCTTGGAGAGCGGTTACCAAAAATACCCCTGTAATTGGCAGTTACTTGACAAGAAATTCCTGGTGTGAGAACTGTACGACATCAGAACATTCCTGGTTATGAGGAGGGGGATGAGTCTATGTCACTGATTTTCATGCCATTTTCAGGTGCTACTGCTGCTGGGATTAACTCTGTTCTGAAACTTTGCTTTCTGAACGCAACGAACGATTGGATACATGGCTGGCCTTATCTGTGCTATTCCTGACACCCTTCATCTATCTCAGGTAGCCTTCCTTCTCAATTGCAAGGTTCCTAGCCTGTGGCAAAGCGAGGGGTGATGGCGCCCCTCCCCCACCCTCTTCTCTGCCCCCCATCTGCTCCATCCCCTCCAGCCGCGTGCATGTGCTCCTTCCCCCATACCCGCACACAGCAACCCCAATCTGCTGCTGGTCCAGGAAGTGATGTCAGAGGAAGAGCCGACGCTAGTGCGAGCAGCAGGGTGGGGTTGCTGCTCACGCTGCAAACGTTGGAGAGGTATGAGGGAAGGGGCGTGAGCATGCGGTAGTGGGGGAGGGAGGGCGGAGGATGGGGGCTAGTACCCCCACCAAGACAGCGCTTGTGGCGGACCACCCCTCCCTCTTACTATGCCACTGTTCCTAGCTAAATGTCTACCTGCTGTACAACTGTTAAATGTGAAATCCAATACTGTGAGCTAGGTTTGAACTTCAACCTATTGGGAGAAGGAGACATTGGATAAGTGAATATGACATTCCTCCCTTTCTTTTTTCATTGGCACAATGTTCAAGTCTCTTATTGTTGACCAGGAGGTGAAGGCAGCTGATGCCTGTGGTCCTCATTGTCCCATGGCCTAGAAAGAACTTCACTTAATCACATGGTGCCAACTGCAAACCTTTCTTGCCCAATTGCTTGCTTGGTGAGACATCAGGCACTGGTCTGTTTCTGTGCATCTGTTTGTCTGGAGAGCTCCTGACATTCATCTCTTTGTTTTTTCTTTTGTACATTTACACCGTTTTCTACTTTTCTGGGTCTGTGAACCAAGGGCTCCCTTTTCCACTGTATTTATGTATAGTGTCTGTAATATAAGCTTTCTTTTGTAATTAAAATTTGTAAACTCTTATCTTGCTGTTTCATCTTCTCTCTTGCCTTATGCAAGAACACTAGTATGATAATATGTTCAGTGGCTGCAAAGAGCGTGATATGACTCTTTTACAATAGACATATGGGTTAGTTTTCAAATGGGCTTATGGATTTACTGGCGGCTAGTGAACGTATAAGGGAATGGGGACTTGTACACTGCCTTTTTGTGGCTTTGGCATTTTCAAAGTTGACATTCAAGGCAGTGGGCACTGGAGGATTAAGTGACTTGCCCAGGGTCATAAGGAGCAGCACCGGGATTTGATCTCGCAACCTCTGGGCGCAGAGGCGGCAGGTGAGCCACACTTTCCCACCAATTTTCAAATGGGCTTATGCATTTACTGGCAGCTAATAAACGCACAAGTCCACTCTCTGTAGATTTTCAAACACTATCGGCCCTGATTCTACAAAACGTGACTGCCGTTAGACGCCTAGATCTGCGCACCTAGCCAACCCAGGCGACTAACTTAATCTTTTTAATTGAATAACACCATTAAAGAACAATTTTTAAAACGATTTAAAAAAGTTTTTTTTCGGGGAGGCCCCTACTCCCCATGTTTATCTGAAAGGTGGGCGTGGTTAGGGGCAGAATTTGCATGGAACAAGTTTGTACACCAGTATTATAGGCCAAGAAAACTCTGGCCTAGCAGCAACAAATGTGATTTAGGCACCGCTAGTTGTAATTCTATAAACTGCGCCTGTCTTTGAATGACAGGCAGAAGGTGCCGATTTCCTAGGCGCCGTTTATAGACTCTGGCCCTATATGGCTAGCAGTGGCCTGAAATTCCTTTTAAACTTGCTGTATAGATTGTGGCTCCATGCTGCTGCTATCCGGAGGGACTCGCGAGAACTGACGGCAGCCATTCAGGAAGCGGCACGGGGCCAGGCAGGAAAGTAAAAAGCTCTCTCCTGCCTTGTGCACCACTGGCCGAGATAATGAGGAGGCAGCCATCCAGCGAGGGGGGGGCAGGAGCACGGAAAGCTTGCTCCTGCTGATAAACTGCTGGACTACCAGAATTTAAAGGTACCGGGGGGGGGGGGGAGGAGAGAGGTTATATTCGCTCCATAAGACACACATTTATTTCTACCTACTTTTGGGGGGGGAAAAGTGCTTCTTATGGAGTAAAAAATTTGGTAAATTCTAGAGAATGTATTGGGTACAGATCACTTATTATAGGGAGAAGAGATAAGTCTTTAACATTCTTCTGAAGCTGTAACAGGGGGGGACCTGACATAGATACAGGGGCAGTTGAGACCCAGGGATTCAAAGGTGGTCTCGAATAGTTTCTTCCGTTGAGCCTGAGGGGAGGGATAGTTTTCTTGCGGGGAATCTTGATGTCCGCTACTAGTCGGGCAGAGTTTTCACCATATATCGTTTTATGGGCCATGCAGGCGATATTGAAGAGAATCTTAGGATCATGCATCATTTTAGGCACTATTTATAGAATCCAGGGGCAGAGAGTTGTGATTTGCAGATCAGCGAGACGTCAGATAATGTGTTGCTGGAGGGTAGGAAGGTCCTTGTCCTGCACATGGCAGGAGACAGGTGAAGCTTCGGCAACTCTAGTGTGTTGATCATTTTATTGTTACATATTGCGAGGGGGGGGGGAAACTGTGCAGCCTTGGAGGGAGGGTAAGGCAAGGCATCTTGTCTGGCATGTTGAATACTGTCAGCAATACGTCACATATTATTCTCATCATAGTTGGCGTGGTGGTGACTTCACAATCAGCATTTAAACATGAGTAACCTGTGCCTTCATAGAGTGGTGGGTGAGGCTCTGGTCAACTTGTTGGGCAGGCTGGATAGACCGTGGGAGTTCTTTTCTGCTGTCATTTACTGTATTATTATGTATGTGTCTTTGTACAAGTCACTTAATCCTCCATTACCCCATTTACAAAACAGATTGTTAGCGTATTAGCACACAGAAAGTACTTGTACAATATGTAAGATGATTTGGTTGTAACACAGAAATGTGGTAGTTCAAATCCCTTGGGGGGGGGGGGGGGCGGCAGGGCAGAGGTGTAAGCATTGGGAGTCTTTAAATTTCAAGTTTCAAGTTTATTAATATGTTTGATGAATCGCTTATTAGAATTACTAAGCGATGTACAAAAGCAAAATAGAAAATAATATAAAGAAGCAAACATTTTAACAGTATACTTTCATAGAATACAAACATGAGTCGGGAGGGAAAGAGTAAAAGTTACAATTTTCAATTTATGGTAGAAAAATGGGAAAAACAAAAGGGTAAGGGGTAGTTAAAACCATAGCACGATTTAAAATCTCACTAAAAAATTGAACTATCCCTTTTGAAAACATATCACACTCTTCTACGTTACACGGGGAAGTTCTTTTTTTTTAATTTTGAAATTTTAGATAATGTTTACAAAGAAACATAACAAATCATTTAAAATAATTATTATCATTAGAAAATCAGAAATTCCATCTAGCCCTCATTAAAAGGAGAGGGGTACCATTTTATTACAGAAATCTTTTCAAAGGAAAATTAAAGGAAGAAAACATCTTCCTTCTCTATAAGCATCTTTTTCAAATCAGGCTCCTCAATTTGAAAATAGCTCTCTCAACCAATAAAATATATAATCCCCCATTATTTTTGATCAAGAAATTGTATTAACTGAGCCGGATCCCCCAAAAATATAATCTATACTATGAAAAGTCAACAAACACTTGCAAGGAAACTTCAGAAAAAAATGTGGCACTCAGTTCCACAGGAAGTTCTTTCTATTTGCAGCCCAGGCACAGAACACAAATGCAACACAGAGACAAAATTGTATTTCGTTTTGTAGAACTGGTTTATTAAGTGACGCACATGCACATAAAAAAAAACCTTTACATTTCGAAAGAGTTGGATGAGCTCATAAGAGGGGGTGGAATGATGTATTCTGCAAATTTTGCAAAGAATGAAGGGGTCCTTTTACGAAATCACATCAAGTGCTAATGCGCCTTAACCCAGGACAAACAGCTTACCAGATTTTGCGGTAATTTTGCCTGTCAGCATGTGCTAATCATGCACTCTTTAGTTTTAGGGGTAAGTTTTCAGGAAGGGGTGTGTCAAGGGCATGGAAGGTCATCCAGCTAGCGCTTATGCATTAGAGGGTATGAACTAGATAACGCAGTCCCATGTGGAAGACGTGAGCGTCTCCTAAATGGGAGGCGGTAAGTGCTCCCATGTTAATATTTTTTGCAGGTCTCTCGTGTTAAAAATGGGCTTAGCAAGCAGGAAAATGCACATTTTAGTTAAAGGGCTCAACAAATCTTAATGGGACAGGAGTAATATAGGGCTTAGAATATCAGGTTTGGACAGTCCTACTAAGAGGCCCATTTTTAACCAAACATTTTGTTGGAGGGAGCTTCTCTCCACGCTGATTCTGGGTATTTTTCTGCTTGTCTAGAAGGGCCACTAAGAAATGAGCATAAGAAAAATAATTAGTCTATTCACTTTCCTTGCATAATTTGGAAATAATGCACATTTTTTTTTTTTTTCTATCAGGAAAATCTATTATGCCAACAGTTGCGCTGGGAGACGTGCCACTCGTAGTTTCTGTCTCTTACAGACCTCTATGAGATTTTAGCGCTGATGGATCCATCTCAGCATAGGGAGGGAAAAGTATTAGGATCTGTCAGCGCTAAAATCTCATAGAGGTCTGTCAGAGCCAAATTCTATGTCGGGCTTAAAGGATAAGCAGAGCGCAAAACGGTAATAATAAGATCCGGCAGACTTAAACCTATACATAAGAAGGCTTCTGCTCTGCCACTCCAGCACTAGTCTCTGGCTCTGACAGACCTCTATGAGATTTTAGCGCTGACGGATCCTAATACTTTTCCCTCCCTATGCTGAGACGGATCCGTCAGCGCTAAAATCTCATAGAGGTCTGTAAGAGAAAGAAACTACGAGTGGCAGGGACACGGACCTCAGATTTTTAAGGATGTGCGGTTTTAGATCCACGAGGTCCGTCAGGTCCGCGTTATACCCCTTCCCTCATATGGACCGCACTGCGGGGCAGTAGCAGAAAGGGAAGGCAGAAGCTCTTTTGCCAGTTTTTCTTTATGTTTTATTCCTCTTCCTAAAGTCAGAGATTAAATCCTTGATCAAAACGTGGACTACTTCAAAACTGTGTATGAGAAGCAAACAGACTCGCAGGCTTTAGTGGCATCTCTTTTTTTGCTGGATCCTCAAACCTGCAGCCTGGTGTGCATTGTTAACGAAACAGTTCATAACAGTCCCATTTTTCTGTTAAGGAAAATAATTATTGGACACCACACCCCTCTCCACTATCCAGAATCTTTCTTCACACATAGTTGGAGGAAGAGTTTATAGGGCTGTTGAAGCTGGAGAGAGGAATGTAAGGGATGACCATGTAGTAGCTTCTTAGGTCCCCATTTTGGAAGCTAGGGAGGGGGAGTTCTATGGCAGCTAACAGCAGACTTCGGTACTAGAAGCAATGATAGCAGTTGAGAAGGCTTGACCGGTGCAAGAAAGCCGTCTGGCCAGAGATGGAGCAGCCAGCGGGATCCAACCAGCTCTCATACGGGCAGCCATTGTGGTCTCACTGCCCCAAGATGTAGTAGAATAAAAACAGTGCTAAGATCATGAACAGGCCTGGAGCATTGAAAGCTTCACCCACATTTTTGCTGTCTGTCTGGTTGGTGGTTAGTTTCACGTCCTGGAAAAAAAAAAAAAAGCAGCACAGTGCAGTTGTTCGATCAAATCTCTGTCATCACCATGCACTTAGAGGACAGTTCTCTTATCAAGTTTCATTAATTTTAATATACCGACCATCGACATACATCTAGCCAGTTTACAATACTAAAAAAATGAAAGGTTAAAATAATTAATATGGGTAGAGAAAAGAGTGAACATTACATGACGAATTACAAATACGGACATGAACTTGAGGGTAAAAGGGGAGGGGGAATCGATAATTACATCATTAAAAAAAACAAAATTTTTTTAAAAAGGGAAGGGGGGAGGATATGACATCAGGAGAGGGGATCGCTTCTTAAAAGCGGTTCATGTTAAATTTTGCTAGCTGCTGAAAAGGAAAAATTTAAAGGCTATGGTATGCGTTTAAAGCTGGGCTCTGGGATACATTCTAAAGCGGCAACTGCATGTACGATCGCCATTACAAAATACTAGCGCAAGTCGACGTTTATGTGCCTATCTTTAGTTGCGAGCATGTAAACTACCTTAATGTCTGGCATAAATGCTCAGCCTAACTATAGATAGCTAGGCCACACCCCTGACCCTCTTAGGCCCCTCCCAGGTCCACGCCCACTTGTTGCATGCCCTGGATTTTGCACGCACAGCGTTTAGAAAAGCAACTAAGTGCAGTTATGCATGGAACTGCTAATTAGTGCCAATTCAGACTAATTATAGCCAATAATTGGTCGTTAATGGAAATTATCAGCTAATTAGTCTATTAAATTATACAGGCAACTGACATTTTATAACTTGAGTGCACAACTTTTGCATAAGTGTAAATTGTGTGCGTAAGTTTAAAGAATTAAGAGGTTAAAGTTAATCTATTTTATACAGGCAACATAGGCACATGCCTGTATTAATAAGGACCAGCCACAATAGTATGCAAATTTACACCTGCTATGAAAAGGTGGAAACTGAGTGCACGCTATCCCCTAAAATCTATAAATGATATACAAAGCTAGGCGCACAATTCAGTCTGCAGTTATAGAATTAAGCCAGTAAAGCACAGAATGTAATTAACTAATTGGCCCTAAAATAGAGATAAATACCAATGACTGTAATTAGCAAGCGGTGACATTAGTTTTCCATTGCAAGCCTAATAGACTTACCTCCTATTATGTAAGCTGAGCACCTAGCTTCTCTTGCATGCAATGCAAAGGGGGTGTTAATATGGAAGGGGCAAGGGAGAGAGGGGCATTCTGACTATTCTTGCATGCACTTTATAAAATAATTGAATTTATGTGCCCGCCTGTCGCACCCCACCATTTATGCCAGCCAAGCGGTCACGCCTAAAATTTGGCACATAACTGCAGACTTATGCCAGTATTCTATTTCATTTTTAAAGCAACCATACAAACAGGAAAAGAAATAACAGGTCATGGAATATATGCATACTTGAATGTATTTGAGAGTTGTGACCAAAGAAAAACTGACATGAGGCATGAGCTGAAACATAAATCACGCCTTCTAACGTGCAGAAAAACATAGAACAGAGCAATAGAAAGGCA
Organism: Geotrypetes seraphini; assembly: GCF_902459505.1. Lineage (NCBI taxonomy): Eukaryota > Metazoa > Chordata > Amphibia > Gymnophiona > Dermophiidae > Geotrypetes > Geotrypetes seraphini. The sequence goes on along the minus strand of NC_047091.1, from coordinate 35,953,041 downwards.
GAGTCTTGCAATTGTAGATCATATCTCTGCAGCAAAAACAAAATACAATTGTATAAAAGCAGTAAAGGCATGACAAGTGTGGGAAAGCGACATCACCCTATAATACAACTGAAAAATTGGATATATGATAACTATAAATGCAATCAACCAAAGCCCTCTGCTAGGAGTAACCAAATCTTTTCAAACTTGGGTCTGATAGGCGAGCTAGAGGATGCCAGGCACTCATACTTAGGGGTTAGCATTATATTAGTACACCAGAATGTAGTGGCAGATTTCCAATTCAAAAGAATCAGTTGGATGGTTAATGTGATTAGTATGGCAAATTATTTTTTCTGGTCAATTGTCATTGAGTCAGGAAGAGCTAGAGATCTGAAAATGAGTATCTCAAAAGTTAGCTTTGAAGAGATAGGAAGGCATTTACAAATGAGTTCCCATACTGCATTCCAGAAGAGTTGTATGATGGGACAAGAAAAAACACATATGCTTGAAATCTCCAAGATCGGAGAGACAGTGCCAGCAGAGGTTAGAATCTATGGGGTCCAGAAGGCTTTATGAAAGAAGAAGAGGGATTGCATTAAGTTGGTGTCTATAGGTTTTCATAAAGAGGTCAGACCAAATACGGTGTGCAATTCTGCTGTTATAGAAAGTAGCTTAGCGCCCAGTTTCATTCTTCAGACAGGGGGGCAGCCACTGCTTGACTTGGGAATGGTAGCATGGAATTTTGCCACCTTTTGGCCTTCTGGAATCTTGCCACTGTTTGGGATTCCATCAGGTACTTGTGACCTACATTGGCCACTGATTGAAGCAGGAAAGTGGGCTAGATGGACCATTGGTCTGACCCAGTGTGGCTATTCATATGACCCCTATGTGCAGACAGGTGTATTTTGTCAAATACTGCATAAGTGCACCTCACAACCCATGTGCAGATTGCATGAAGCAGGTGCACTCCTTCTGGGAATCTATTTACAAGCATAGATGACTGCGCAGTTTTCAACAAGCCCCTTGATTTGACTTACTAATTTGATAAACCGCCTTTTGCAAAGTTTTAAGACAGTTTAAGAAAAAAAAAAGATATAGTAGACCATATAATACAAAACGAATATAACAATGTTAAATTCTAAAAATTAATAAATCATCAGGCCGTTTAGATGGTGTGTTATTAAATTCCCTTTCTTGGTATAGATACAGCACAGTAATTAGTCACAAGGATTCTCAAAACCTAAACAATCTGACACAGCCACAATCTGTACATATAAAAAGACTAGGCAAACAGAGGCCGCCCACTTTTCTGCAATCTGTGTGTACACACTCCTGACGTGTAGTTTGGTCAGCACAAAGTAGAGTTGTGATGTGCCCATGTGTTTGACCTTTGAGTATTGGGGCTGGTTCTGGGAGTCTATTTTTTTAAAGGGACAGAGATGCCTAAGTTGCCTTTTTAAAACAAGCTTTGGATAGGTACTTTTTTGGATTTCTCAGATAGGCATTATGGACTGAATTCTATATGAGAGGCCGCTGAAAAGTTATCAGCCCAACCAAGAAGAAAATGATGTGGCGCCATGAAACTTACATGTTATGCCACACTTTTCGTTTCAATGAGACAAATGCTTCTAGTAAATGGGCACAAAACCAAGCCATTGTGACATCACCGATGAGGTTGGCTCTTTGGCATTGGTGGAATGAGGCATTATGACATCAAATACGAGGGACTGAAAAATTATCAGCCCAACCAAGAAGAGAATGATGCGGAGCCATGAAACTTACAGGTTATTCCACACTTTTCATTTTATTTCATAGCATTGAAACAAAAAGTGTCAAGAAAAGTGTGGAATAACTTGGAAGTTTCATGGCTTCACATCATTCTCTTCTTGGTTATGCTGAGAACTTTTCAGTGGCCCCTCATATATCATGCCTAAAAAATTAGCACTGAAAATAACTGCTAAGTGCTATTTTAAAAACGGTGCCTAAAGTTAGTTGTTTTTTATCTAAATTTAAGCACATTAGGTAAATTGGTTTTATTTAAATTTATGTACATAAATTTAGGCACACAATCCAAGCCTAAAATGTATGCAAGGTATTAAAAAGTGGGTGTGGAAATGGGAGGATCATGGGTGGGTTAGGGGCGTGCCTCAAAGTTACATGCAGAATTATGGAATAAGATTTTGCATCATATTTTTGTTGGTGCAAATGGTTGCACCTATAGCTAGGCACGGTTTTCTGTCTGGTTGGTGGTTGGTTGTTGGTTTCACACTTATGCCCAGGAGCCACACCTACCTTTTGGTGCAATCATTTGCCCTGACGAAAACACAGTGCAAAAATCTTATGCTATAAGTATGTGTATAATTTTGAGGCAAGCCACCCCCCCCCCACAATCTGCTCATGACCCTCCCATTTGCACACCCACTTTTTAATGCCATGCATAAATTGTAGGCGTGGATTGAGTGCCTAAATTTATGTGCATAAATTTAAATAAAAACTAATTAATGCCAATAATTGCTTGTTGAGAAGGCAATTAGTGCTACTTGGCTTCTAATTCAATTAAGTTGCATGTGCAAATTGGGCACATGCCCAAATTTTTAAGCATGCAACTCAAAGAACCATTTATAGAATTTGGAGGCATGCATTAAAATCAGTCCCTAACAGTATAAATAGTGAGCCATTGCATAGACCATATACTCCTATAGGTATTATTAGGAACATCAAAGGCATTGCATTTCTTATAGAGCAGGGGTGTCAAAGTCCCTCCTCAAGGGCCACAATCTAGTCGGGTTTTCAGGATTTCCCCCATGAATATGCACGAGATCTATTTGCATGCACTGCTTTCATTGTATGCTAATAGATCTCATGCATATTCATTGGGGAAATCCTGAAAACCCGACTGGATTGCGGCCCTCAAGGAGGGACTTTGACACCCCTGTTATAGAGGAAAGAGAAGGCCCATATAAATGTATTAATTTTACTCATTATTCCCACTGGGTAGAAATCACTTTTTAATTATTAAGATAGACAACTTTCTTTGATTCTATTTGATCTATTGGAAGAGGAATCCCTTAAGAGGCAATTCTATACAACAGCGCCTCCTTTTGGGCACTCCAATGCAGTGCAGGGAGTGCCAAATCTATAATTAGAATCAGGGTGTCCGTTATAGAACCCTAGTGCAAAACTGCATCGGCATGCCCAAAAGGAATGCACACCTGTCTACGCCAAGTCAATCCATATAACAATCCCCAGCAACCAAGTTCATAACAGGCAACTCTTGTCACTCTTTGGGATTCTGGAATCTTGTGGATTGAAGTTTTTGCTTACCCTGCAATGCAATTGAAATTGCCACTCAACTCACACATCTGACAGTATTCTTAGGGTTACCAGAATGTCTGGGGAAACCCAGACAAGTCCTCTTTTTAGAGGTTCCCAGATGGACTTTCCAAAACTTGCAGTTTGTCCAGGTTTTGGAAAGCCCTGAGCTCCGGTCGCAAATGGATAGAGTTGCCAGATTTTCCAATCAGAAAATACAGACCCCCCCTAGACCCGCCCCAGGCCCGCCCAGTTTTACAGCCCAGTTCCTTCCATCCTCACCTGTAACACCCTAATCCCCCCGCCTCTCCAGTCCCACTCCTGCCCCACATGCAGATTTCCTCCCTGTCCAACGCGATTTGAGGAAGCTTTTCAAAACCTGGACAAAGTGCCGGGTTTTGAAAAGCCGTCCGGGGAAATCCGGATGTCTGGTAATCTTATGTCTGGAGGGTCTTCAAAAAGCATGCATGGATGACGTCACATGCATCGGCACATGCTGGAGGCCCTCCAGACGTAGCCTGGAGGTTGGAAAAAAATAAAAGAGGCTTTTAGGGGGCGGGGCTGGAGTTGGAACACGGAAAGGCTGAAAGCAGAATGGGGCGGGTTGGAGACAGAATAAGGCAGGGCTGGGATCAGAATGGGTGAGGCCATGCATCCGGGTTTGTTCGTTATTAAATATGGTGCCCCTAAATATTCTGTAAGAGGTGCGTGTTGATGGCGGACATGCTTGTGGCCCACCCATGCCCTGTAGAATACATAAATGCCCAAATAGGTGCCCTTTGTACATATAAGGTGTGTGTTCCTGCTGGGCACCATTTCTAAATTTGCCTATCACTTTATTTAAGAGCTATCTGATCAAAAAATGATCCCTATTTCATTTTTACAGAGATATTTCATTTTATCTGTTAGAAGATTAATCCTTTGTTCAAACCTTAATGTCTCTCTTTGCTATAAATATTTTAGTTCAACCCTTTTACCCTATGTCTTTGAGTTAGTCTATTTACATCTTTGAGTCGGTCTATGTTCCATATGAGTCTATTGTAAACTTATTATTGTGTCCCCCACTTTTATTAATGTAAAATGCTTAGAAATGCGTTATAATCAAATGCATTATAATCAAATTTTAAGAAAAACTAGCTGACCACTCACCGCTTGTTTCCCGTTCCTCTTTCAAGCTGTATCTGACTCCCACAGCCACAGCCATCCACCCATACAAGTCAGTTAATGCCTCTCCTGTGGAAGCTTTCCTGACTTTTCAATGCACCTGCCCATTTTTTAATCTGAATTGTACATCGCTTAGGAAATTAAATAGGCGATTTATCAAGCATTAATAAAACTTGAAACTGTATAGACAGTTACAGATACAGGATGTAGCAGGTAACAGGAAATAAGACATGTTTGAGCTCAGCTTGCGGAACTCACACTTCCCTCTTGGGTTTTACAACATTAGAGAACATTTCTGTGACACAGAAGCATGACGACAGATAAAGGCCAAATGGCCCATCTAGTCTGCCCATCCACAGTAACCCTTATCTCTTTGTCATATTTTAAAATCCTCTAAACCAAGATGAGGTTTTGACTCTGTCCAGCAGATACCTTCTTTTCTTCCTTACTGATTCCAAATATTGATATCTCAGGCTGTACAATTAGGGGCAACTTTTGTTCTAAGATATCCCTGTAAGTGTGTTATGATATTTGGGGGGAATAGATATGTATTTTATGATCCACAGCAGTTATTTAAGTTTATTTCTGATAGAGAGTCTTCATGAGCTTCTTTGTTCTCAAGTTAGCTCTAAAAGATTTGTTCAAGAGCAGTCAGATCACCTTTTTTTTTTTTTTTTGCCTTATACTTAGTTTCTTGCTTGCTTTATTTCAGTTTTTTCTTCAGCCTCGTCTCCAAAATTGTGGACTAATAATGCGTTGTATAGGTTGATATCCTCTAAGCAGTTTGGAAATTTGATTTAATTTCAATGCATATTGTATGTTTGCTTATTGACTTGTAATTATTGTCAATTATTCAAATTATAAATAAAGAATGTAAAAATAGAACTTATAGCATACCAGCCCTTCCTAAAAGGTTAAGCGCTCAAGATCTCACAATAAGTGTGAGTGGTGAAGAGGAGTTTGCAGCTCTGAGCTCTTCCTTCCACTGTTATGATTTATTCTTTTATTGTAGTGTCTCTCAAACTGTGTGCCAAGGCACAGTGGTGTGCCCCGAAGAGATTCTAGAACACGAGAGATTCTAGAACTTTACTTTATTTTTAAAAAATTCCCTTCATAAATATACACTAGAATAGATGACATGTACGTCACGTACACAAGAGTCTGTCAATGTTATGGGCATTTGTGTGCATAAGGATACAACCGCCCAGATAAGCATCATTCTTTGACGTGATTGGGCCTTGAAAACTAACGGCAAGTGATTTTAGTTTTGTTTTTATTGAGCAACAAAGCAATCAAGACTTTGTTACCGTTTGGATCTTCTTATCTTTGCAAGCATGGAAGTTCAGCTCTGACAAAAATGGAAAAAAAAGAAACCCACTGCAGACGGTGGCTGATGAAATAGGTGTTTGCTTGTTGACTATTGAGCCGCATTGAGTTAACTTGAGCTCAAAAACAAGCACATCCATCACATTGATTAGCAATTCTATTCTATCTACTTTAGTTTCACCGTTGTTACAATTACCCATACATAGCATAAAGAACATTAGATAAATAACTCTCAAATGTAATTTTTTGTTGGTTTTGCAATTTTATAATTTCAGTTATAATGTGTCATGAAAAACATTTGCTTTATATAGTGTGCCAGAGGTAAAAAAAGTTTGAGGATTCCAAGCTAGGAGAATGTGCCAAATTTTTAAGCATGCAACTCAAAGAACCATTTATAGAGGCAGGCAGGCAGCAGGGGCGGGGCTATGGCGGGACTGGGGCGTAATAGGCCGGGGATGGCTGGAACTGGGTGGGTCTAGGGATCTGGATTTTCCATTTGGAAAATCTGGTAACCCTAGTAATCCTAGGCGCATAACTCCTAGTATTCTATAACCTGTATGCCAAACCCTTAGGTATACTCCTAACCCACCTAAACCCCTCCCACATCCACACCCCCTAGAAAGTTGCATGCAATGGAATCAGCGCGTGCAACTTCTTGAATAGTAACTAAGGGCATTTGAGTGTGCAAATGTTAATTGATGCCAACTAGCGCTAACTGACACCAATTTAAGCCAATAATTTGGCTAACTCCACTTAATAGTCAATTATAATTATTAAATTAAATTGCACATTATTCATAACTTGCATGTAAAATTTGCATGCGAGACATAAATTGGGGTGCACAAATCTATAGAATCTGGGGGGGTTTGTGACCCATTGAGAACATAAAAACATAAGAGTTGCCATACTGGAGCAGACTGAAGGCCCATCAAGCCCAGTATCCTGTTTCCAACAGTGGCCAACCCAGGTCACAAAAGATCCCAGAGAGTAAAACAAATTTTATGCTGCTTTTCCAAAGATTAAGCAGTGGATTTTCTCATGCTGATCTTAACAATGGCTTATGGATTTTTCTTTTAGGAAGTTATCCAAACCTTTTTTTAAAACCCTGCTAAGTTAACTGCTTTCACTATATTCTCTGGCAATGAATTCCAGAGTTTAGTTACACGTTGCGTGAAGAATGTTTCTCCAGTTTGTTTTAAATTTTCTTCTTAGTAGCTTCATTACATGCACCCTAGTCCTAGTAATTTTGGAAAGGGAGTGTAGTCCTTGAAAGCTAATCATGGATGTATAGTCTTAGTCCAATAATAAGGTCTTACCTACAACTTGATTATTGACCCTTATTTTTACATAGTCAAGTGGACTAATGCAGCAACCACACTACTTTGATCTACTCTTAAAATCCTGTTTAAATGCCATATATGATACTGGGATGATAGATAAATGGAACTGGGTTACAACAGAGGATTTAGGGCAGGGAAAAGAAGTTAAGAGTTTAACATTCATTTTCAGCACCAGGTTCATAAATCTAAGCTATTATGGCTTAGGGGCGATATATAAGAAATTATTAAGCAAAATGAAGGACAGGCCTAGATTTATGCTAAAAAGTTAGATTTAAGCTAAAAAGTTATGCTCCTAAGTTTGACCAAAAATAGGCCACACATTTAGGAGCTCAGCATTTTCCGAGTATTGGGCCAATATTATTTAGGCCACAGATGCATTACTCTTGCAGTCTATAGGTCCTGAATAGAGAATGGCACGGGGATAAATTTTTCCCCATCCCCACAGGAACTCATTTTCCCGTCCCAGCGAGTTCTTTGTCTGTCGCTGCTCCATTCCTGCAAGCTCTGTCCTCATCTGCACAAGCCTCAAACCCTTTGAAATCCTAAGTAGCAACATTCTAGAGCTCAGATTGTGATGTCATAATGCCTCATTCCACCAATGCCTAAGCTCCGTCCTCATCTGCACAAGCCTCAAACACTTTAAAATCCTAAGTAGCAACATTCTAGAGCTCAGATTGTGATGTCATAATGCCTCATTCCATCAATGCCTAAGCTCTGTCCTCATCTGCACAAGCCTCAAACACTTTAAAATCCTAAGTAGCAACGTTCTAGAGCTCAGATTGTGATGTCATAATGCCTCATTCCATCAATGCCTAAGCTCTGTCCTCATCTGCACAAGCCTCAAACCCTTTGAAATCCTAAGTAGCAACATTCTAGAGCTCAGATTGTGATGTCATAATGCCTCATTCCACCAATGCCTAAGCTCCGTCCTCATCTGCACAAGCCTCAAACACTTTAAAATCCTAAGTAGCAACATTCTAGAGCTCAGATTGTGATGTCATAATGCCTCATTCCATCAATGCCTAAGCTCTGTCCTCATCTGCACAAGCCTCAAACACTTTAAAATCCTAAGTAGCAACGTTCTAGAGCTCAGATTGTGATGTCATAATGCCTCATTCCACCAATGCCTAAGCTGTGTCTGCATTTGCACAAGCCTAAAATACTTTAAAATCATAAGTGTTCGAGGCTTGAGCGGTTAAGGCAGAGCTTGCAGGAATTGGGCAGGGACAGGAAAAGAAATGGCAGGGACGGGAAAATGAGTTCCTGCAGGGACGAGGACGGATTTATCCCCATGTCATTCTCTAGTTCTGAATACCTATGATTGTGGTAGGGGAGTAATGCTACCAGTCAGGATTATAATAGCATTTCTGTGTTCAACTGAGGTTTTCCAGAGTTGGTTGGTAGAGTCATCAAATCAGTGTCCAGTGCACATTTCAACATCAAATGTTCACGTATAATCTGTTCATGTGCTGCTGTGGACACAAGACAGACCCCCAAATCTTTCTGCTGATTTTCATAGTGGTTCGCATCGATTGTTTGCCTCAGTATGAATGCACACACCTGCTCACACTACCACAGTGTCACAACACTGATAGCCAATGGATTTCTTGGTACTCTCAGCCACATTTCTAACATAAACGTGGCTGAGAGTACTAACCAAGGAAGTCTTGGGTGTATGGTGGTTCTTCCAGTAAGAGCTGAAAGACCGGGGCTGTACCTTAACTTCTTACAGAGGCAAAATATTCAGAACAGATGGTGATGCTAGGGGGAAGTGAGAGGGTGGTGGTTGTTCTTTGTAACTGTTCTATATGTAGAAATTTGGTCGGTCAACACAGATGTTAGAATGTTGGAGTGTGAATATCATTCAGTTCATCAAACTGTGAAATATGACCGTTAATAGAAGACAGAGATCACAGTATGGAACAGAAAGGGATTGTGTTTCATACGAGGGGATGCTGAAAAGTTCTCAGCCCAGCCAAGAAGAAAATGACGTGGATATGGTTCAATCAGTGATCTGAAACAATGTCAAAACAGAGAATTTCATTTCTGCAAATTGGCACTACAGTGGCAAAATGACGCTCAGAATTTAGGAAGTTGGTTGGTTGGGCTGAGAACTTTTCAGCAACTCCTCGTAGGTAATAAAAGTGAGCCAAGTATTGGTCAATCAAGCCATTGTGACATCACTGATGAGGTTGGCTTTTATTGGTGGAACTAGTGTTTAAGCCCATTACATTAACGAGTGCTAGAAATATGTCTGTCTGTCTTTCTTTCTTTCTGTGTCTCTCCCTGCCCCTGTCTCTTTCTTCCTTTCTTTGTCTCTCTCCCTCCCACTGTCTGTCTCCCTGGCTCCCTTTGTCTGTCTGTCTTTCTTTCTGTCTCCCTGCCTGCTGTCTTTCTTTGTGTCTGTCTTTAATTCTCATGCGCTGCCTGCCTACCTTTCTGTCTCTCTCCATGTCCCCCTTCTGTCTCCCCCCAAAGCAAACCAAGATTACTCCCTGGCCCCCTTTCCCTATCCCTCCACCCCCACTTCCCTGTGCAGCAGCAGCATTCCCCCTTCCCTGTGTAGCAGAAACAGCATTCCTCCCTTTCCCTGTGCAGCAGCAGCATTCCCCTCCTTCCCTGTGTAGCAGCAGCATTTCCCCCTCTTCCCTGTGCACCCACCCCTTGCCTGCTCCCCCTGTTCCCTTCATTTTCTCTCCCCCTGTCCAGCAGCACCCCTTTCCTGCTCTCCCTGTGCATACGCCCCACAGAAATCTACTTGCCTCAAAGAAAAGCGCTGCGCCGCACTGTTGCTGGCCTCGGTGTCTTCTCTCCACTGCGGCCCGCCCTAGCGGAAACAGGAAGTTGTCAGAGGGCGGGCCGCAGTGGAGAGAAGATGGCGAGGCCAGTGGCAGCATATCGCAGCACTTTTCAGTTAAACGCTGCGAGCGGGTGAGCAGGCGAGAGGGAGGAGGGGGAGAAATAGATGCCGGCAGGGGCGTCTGTGCCCCCGTTCTGAATCAGCGGCGGCAGCGGTTTCTCTGGCGGTGAGTCAGGGCGGGAGGAGGGGAGTGGCCAGAGTGTTCCCTGCTGCCGGGTTCTAAAATAGAATCCGGCCACAGATTAGAAAACAGGGCGGCAGGGAACACAAAACCTTAAGTGCGCATGCGCACTTAGGGTTTTATTATTAGTGATAAGGCATTATGACATCACAATAACAACTCTGGTTACCAGACACTGAAACTCTTTACACTACTAGGGGTGCTGATAAGTTCTCAACCCAGCCAAGAAGAGAATGACGTGTATATGGTTCAATCAATGATCTGAAACAATGTCAAAACAGAGAATTTCATATCTGCAATTTGGCACTTAATGCAATAAGAGAACACTCTTTTCAACTACGGTGGCAAAATAATGCTCAGAATTGAGGAAGTTGGTTGGGCTCCAAACATTTCAGCACCCCTTCGTATAGGACATATACAAAATGGGGAGGGGGACAGCCACTGAATTCCTCTGGAGCACTACGCGTGCTTATAGCATATAACTTAAGGCTCCTTTTACGAAACCGCATTAGCGGCTTTATCACACGCACATTTTTAGTGTGCGTTAGCCGAAAAACTACCGCCTGCTCAAGAGGAGGCAGTAGCGGCTAGCGCGGCTGGCAAATTAGTGCACGCTATTACACGCATTAAACCGCTAACGCGGCTTCGTAAAAGGAGCCCTTAGATTGCGAGCCCACTCAGAACAAAGAAAGTACCTGTATATTTGATTGCACCACAGAAAGGTAGTATTTCAAATAAATTAATCTGAGTTAGCATACAAAGACCGACTGAAGGTCCATCAAGCCCAGAATCCTGTTTCCAACCCAGGTCTCAAGTACCCGGCAGAAACTCAAAGAGTAACAACATCCCAGAGCTGAGATTGTGACATCATAATGCCTCATTCCACCAATGCCAAAGAGCCAAACTCATCAGTGATATCACAGTGACTTGACTGTCCTATTCTTGGCTCCCATAAGAGTTGCTGATCTGGGACAGAGCAAAGGTCTATCAAGCCCAGTATCCTGTTTCCAACAGTGGCCAACCCAGGTCACAAGTACCTGGCAAGATCCCAAAAGAGTAAAGCAGTGAATTTCAGTCCATCTTAATAATGATTTATGGACTTCTGCTGCTTTGGGAAGTTATCCAAAACTTTTTAAAACTCTCCTATGCTAACTGCTTTCATCACATTCTTTGTCAATGAAATCCAGAATTTAATTAAGCAAAGAAATATTTTCTCCAGTTTGTTTTAAATTTACTACTCAGTAGCTTCATAGTATGCCCCCTAGTCCTAGTGTCTTTAGAAAGAGAAAACAAGCACCAAGGGCAGTCTCTAAAGTTAAAAGGTGATAGATTCTGTACAAACGTAAGGAAGTTCTTTTGCACCCAGAGAGTGGTAGAAATTTGGAACGCTCTTCTGGAGTCTGTCATAGGGGAAAACACCCTCCAGGGATTCAAGACAAAGTTAGATAAGTTCCTGCTAGACCAGAACGTACGCAGGTAAGGCTAGACTCAGTTGGGACAAATGTAAGGAAGTTCTTCTTCACCCAGAGAGTGGTGGAAAACTGGAACGCTCTTCTGGAGGCTGTTGTAGGGGGAAACACCCTCCAGGGACTCAACACAAAGTTAGACAAGTTCCTGCTACGTAGGTAAGGCTAGTCTCAATTAGGGCAAACGTAAGGAAGTTCTTCTTCACCCAGAGAGTGGTAGAAAACTGGAACGCTCTTCCGGAGCCTGTTGTAGGGGGAAACACCCTCCGGGGATTCAAGACAAAGTTGGACAAGTTCCTGCAAGACCAGAATGTACGCAGGTTGGGCTAGACTCAGTTAGGGCTCAGGTCCTTGACCTAGGAGCTGCCGCAGGAATGGTACGTTAGATAGACTGTGAGCCCACTGGGACAGATAAGGAAAAAATGCTTGAGTACCTGATTGTAAAAACCAATTAGATAACCTTGATAGGCGGTATATAAAAACCTAATAAACTTGAAACTTTAAACTTGACTGCTGGGCACGATGGACCACTGGTCTGACCCAGCAGCGGTAATTCTTATGTTCTTACCTGTTCCACTCCACTCAATATTTTATAGACCCTTATCATAACTTCCCTGAGCTGTCTCTTCTCCAAGCTGAAGAGCCCTAGCCGCTTTAGCCTTTCCTCATATGGAAGTCACCCCATCCCCTTTTATCATTTTCTCTGAAATACTGCAAACTACAAATGTCACATGTGAAATAAGAAAAAGTCAGTTCTATATTTGCATAATTCTGCACAAAACTGGCCAATTCAATGTCTTATTTTGTTGTTCTGCATGGTTTGATAGGAAATGTATCAAGAAAAAAATCATAACCTTATCTGAAAGAGAATGTCATACTTTCTCCTGTAAATTGACTTGGAGAGACCGCCATTTCACTCCATATCTCTCCTTCCCTTTCCCTACTTTTCATCCTTCCTTCTCCCTCCTAGTCATATATCAGTGTCTCTCAAACTGTGTGCCCCAAAGAGATTCCAGAATTTTATTTTATTTTTTATAAATTCTCTTCATAAGTATACACTGGAATAGATGACATGTATGTCGCGTACGCAAGAGTCTGTCAAAGTTATGAGCATCTGTGTGCATACGGATACAACTGCCCAGACAAGCATCATTCTTTGATGCGATTGGTCCTTGAAAATTAACGGCAAATAATTTTAATTTTTATGCAGTAGTTATACTAACTTGAGCAACAAAGAAATCAAGGCTTTGTTACCGTTTGGATCTTCTTGTCTTTGCAAATTTGGATTTTCAGCGGTGACAAAAATTAAATAATAACAAAAAAAGAATGCAGATGGTGGATGATGAAATGTGTGTTTTCTTGTCGACTATCGAGCCACATTTTGAGTTAAAACAAGCACATCCATCGCATTGATTAGCAATTCTGTTCTATCTACTTTAGTGTCACTGTTGTTACAATTATCCATACATAGCTTAAAGAACGTTAAATACATGACACTCAAATTACATTTTTGTTGGTTTTGAAATTTTAGAATTTCAATTATAATGTGCCGCGTAAAACATATGCTCAGTTTAATGTGCTGGAGCTAAAAAAAAAAAAAAAAATGTTTGAGAGACACTGTCCTATATATTGCGCATAACACATTTGATTCTCCCATTCACCAGTTCTTTTCATCTTTTTGCACTTCTGCCCTCACATGCTCAGTGCTGATGTTTAATAGCACATACCCCAGCATATGCTGTCATTCCCAAAATCGCAAGCAGAAGAACGCAGGTCACCAGGATGTGCTTCATTCTGTAGGCTTCTTGCTGCCTTCTTGCGGTTCTCTCTCTCTCTCTCTCTGGCTCCAAAAGAGCTCTCAGTGCCTCCTCTCCTGTCGATCACCACAGAGACGTTCTGCTCTCTCACTTCCACTTTTATAAGCTACCCAACTCAGGTGCCGTCGAATCCAAATAGAGCTGTCATTTCTCGTCATGACTACGTCATCGCCCAGTTGGAAATAGCTAAAAGGGAGGCGTTGTTAGAAATGGCGAATGCTAAAGTCTCCTCAGAAATGCAAGGAGTATCAGAATAAACAAGAGAATATAAAACATAAGAATAGCCTTACTGGGGGTCAGGCCCATTTAGCCCAGTATCCTGCTTCCAGCAGTAGCCAATCCAGGTCGCAAGTGCCTGGCAGAATCCCAGGGATAAGCAGGTCTGTCTTAATAGCAAATTATGGACTTTTTCTCCAGGAATTCAGCCAAACCTTTTTTAAACCCAGGTAAGCTAACTGCTGTTACCATATTCTCCAGCAACAAGTTACAGAGCTTATTAACTATTTGCTGAGAGAAGAAATATTAAACGAAATTAAACTTTTAAGCTTATATACCGCATCTTCTCTATAAATATAGAACTTGACACGGTTTGCAAAAATTAAAAGGGAAGTACAGTGGGAAATGGTGGTAGGGGGAAGCAGAAATTGACATTTTTGGAAAATAGCCCAGTTTACTTCTGCTTCTTTAAAAAGTATTATCATGGCCGCAGGTCTGTTGAACTGAGCAGCAAGCCACTGAGCTCCGCAATGTTTGCTGGCAATATTGATTGCCTACTTGAATATGCTGATGAGAAGAGGTTGGAGAATTACTAGCACCTCGCAGCGCTCCGAGGCGCTCTCGTTCGGCAACATTGAAGAGTTCCTTAGGCGGGTGCAGGGAGTCGCAATGCCGTCGGAAGTTAGCCTGCTGAGGACGCTGGGAACGGGTGAGATGCCAGCTACTCCTCCAGGGCCTGATACTACTCTTAGCCCTGATGCGAGAGTGCCGCCCCCGCAGCCCCGGATTATAAGCTTTCCACAGAGCGAGGAAACCCCAGAGGGCGAGGTATTCCTCTCTCCCGAGGCCAGCGTATTTCCAGCTGAGAGTTTGGAGGTGGGTGTCCCTAGTCAGGGATTTCCCACAAAAGATACCGGAGCTGGTTCACCTTCAGGGAGCGGTTTGGAACAGAAGGAACAGTGCCAAAAGAAAGCTTATGATAGTGAGCACTTTTTCACCAAAAAAGAACAAATTCTTATTGAAAGATCAACAGAGGTGACTCTAGATTACTTATGGGATCTTGTGGCTAACTTAGGGAAGTCCATAAGTTCCAACTTTAAGGGCTCCTTTTACGAAGGTGCACTACGGGTTTTACCGCAAGCCCCGGAATAGCACACGTAGCCAAAAATCTACCGCCTGCTCAAAAGGAGGCGGTAGCGAGTAGCGCACTCGGAATTTTAGTGCGCGCTATTCCGCACGCCTTTGTAAAAGGGGAAACTAACAGAACATACAAAAGAATTAAATAATTTGAAACAGGATGTGACTCTCTCCAAATCCTCATTGGAAAAGGTGGAACAAGAAATTAATTCTTCAAAATTAATCCTAGAGACATTGATTAAAGATAATATGAATCTCAGAAGAAAGGTGGAATCACTTAAGAATAATGCCCGTAATAATAACTTAAGATTGATTAATTTCCCTAGGTGTGCTTCGGTAACCCCCAGGGAAATGTTAAAGAGATACCTAATTGAAATATTGGAAATGTCTGAGGAAAATTTACCCCCATTTTCACAAGTATACTACCTTCCTGATAGGAAAAATCATAAACAAAAGATTGAGGACCAAGAGCCACTGAATGTGACGAAGCTATTGGAGACATCAGATAAGGAGGAAGATTCTTATTGTTGCTCTTTCCATAGGTAAACCTTGGATTTTTAGACTTTTCTTTAAAAATCGGTTGAAGGACTTATGTATTTCACTTTTTCTTAGATTTCCTTACACATCCAGGGTGAGTGGGGGGGGGGGGGGAGGGAAGTGTATTTTGAGGATTAAAATTACTTAATTATAATATTGTAGTCACTTAGAGGAGCATAATCAAAAAAAGCGTCTAAGTCCCTTTTAGCCTAAGTCATTAAACGTTCAACGCAGAAGCAGGGAAAGTATCCATAACCAAACCAAACGTCCTTGTTTTGATTATGGCCTTCCTCTGCCTAAATGTCCAATCACCACTACGTCTAAAAGTACACCCACACCACGTCTACACTTTTCAGCCATAATGAAACAAAAAAATGCCTAAGCCACAATCGTCCTACAGAAGGGCTTTTATGCGAAGGAGGAGCCAGTCCTTCGCCTAAAAGCTGGATTCTGTAACTGGTGTCTGTCAAAAACAACACCGGTTATAGAACCCCCCCCCCCCCACACACACACACAAACACAACGATCCAGGCAGGAGGGTGCCCAAGCCCTCCTGCCATGTCGAACCGCAAGCCCTCTTGCCCCGGCCAACTGTGGTACTCCTGACATATCGGGGCAAGAGGGAGCCCAAGCCCTCTTGCCCCGCCAATTAACATCGGGCCAGGAGAGAGCCCAAGCTCTTCTGGCCCTGGCGACCCCCCCCCCCCCCCCCGCCGCTACTCGTTCGGGCCAGGAGGGAGCTCAAGCCCTCCTGGCCCTGGCGATCTCCCCGCCGCTACTCGTTCGGGCCAGGAGGGAGTCCAAGCCCTCCTGGCCCTGGCAACCCCCTCGCCGCTACTCGTTCGGGCCAGAGGGAGCCCAAACCCTCTTGGCCCCGGCGACCCACTACCCCCACCCCGCACTACATTACGGGCAGGAAGGATCCCAGGCCCTCCTGCCCTCGACGCAACCCCCTCCCCCCAACGAGCGCCCCCCCCAGAACCCCCGATCACCCCCCCACCCGACCCGCGACCCCCCGGCTGACCCCACGACCCCCCCATCCCCACCCCCCTTCCCCGTACCTTGTTTCAGGTGGCCGGACAGACGGGTGCCAAACCCGCCTGTCCGGCAGGCAGCCAACGGCAGAATGGGGCCGGATTGGCCCAGCCGTCCCAAAGCCCATGCCATCCCAAAGCCCATGTGCCTCAGGCCCCGTCCCCTGGAGGGGCCTAAGGCTCCCGAGCCTATTCTGATTGGCCCAGGCGCCTTAGGCTCCACCTGTGGGCGGGGCTTTGGGATGGCTGGGCCAATCCGGCCCCATTCTGCCGTTGGCTGCCTGCCGGACAGGCGGGTTTGGCACCCGTCTGTCCGGCCACCTGAACCAAGGTACGGGGAAGGGGGATGGGGGTGTTGGGGGTCGTGGGGTCAGCCGGGGGGTCGTGGGTCGGCTGGGGGGGATCGGGGGTTCTGGGGGACGGTCATTGGGGGGAAGGGGGTTGCGTCGAGGGCAGGAGGGCCTGGGATCCCTCCTGCCCGTAATGTAGTGCGGGGTGGGGGTAGGGGGTCACCGGGGCCAGGAGGGTTTGGGCTCCCTCCTGGCCTGAACGAGTAACGGCGGGGGGGTCGCCGCGGGCCAAGAGAGCCTGGGCTCTCTCCTGGCCCACTCGATTCGGGGGTCGCTGCGGGCCAGGAGAGCTTGGGCTCTCTCCTGGCCCGGTGTTAATTGTGAGGAGGGGGGGTGATGGATCACGGCAGGAGAGATGCCTCATCTCCCCTACCGCGATGCCATCACTCCTCTACTGGAACTGCCGCGACCCGCGGCAGGAGAGATAGGGCATCTCTCCTGCCGCGGGTCGTGGCAGTTCGGGTAGAGGAGTGATGGCATCACGGTAGGGGAGATGATACATCTCTCCTGCCGCGATGCTTGCGGTGGGTAGGTTGCCGGGCCGTTGAACTGATGGCGCCAGCGGCCATCAGCTCAGCGGCCCCTTTTTCGGCACTTAGACCTGGTTTGACTACGTCTAAGTCAAAAAGGTCTAAGTGCCGACTAGGCAACCTGTAAATGTTTTGGTTATACCTGTTGTACGCCAAGGTGTAGGTCGGCCCACCTCCCGCCTACTGCCCGCCCTTTCCCCTCCTCTAAACACACCTCTTTTCTCTCTGTGCGTTTAGTGGCAGGGGAAAGGCCTAAGCTGTTTTTAGATACGTCTAAAAACCAGCTTTGGTTATGGGTACTTGGACGATCAGGCTTTTTGATCGTCCAAGTAGCCATTTAGGACACTTTTTAGACGTTTTTTTTTATTATTACCCCCATATGTTTTATTATATTAATTGGAAGGAGGGTGGAAGAAAATGATTCTTTTATGTATTACTTGTGTAATTAATAGTGTGTTTTATGCAGTATTTTATGTTCAATTCATTGTATTGCACTGTCAAAAGTTTGAAAATCAATAAAAGATTTAGAAAAAAAAATAAAAAAATACAAATGTTTCCTGACCTCTCACGAGAGATGCAAAGGCGTTGTCGTGAATTTCTTCTTTTAAAGCCAGGGGTCATCTCTATGGGGGCCACATTTTACCTAAGACACTCTTGCAAGTGTATAGTGTGTCATCGCGCAGTAAAATATGTTTTCTTTGAACCCCATCAATTGACTGCTTTTCTGGCACTATCTCGTCTAGATGGAGAAAAATCTGTAAGCTCTGAGGTTACATAAGAACATAAGAATTGCCAGTGGTACATCGTGCCCAACAGTCTGCTCCCGCGGTGGCCCCCAGGTCAAAGACCAGTGCCCTAACTGAGACCAGCCCTACCTGCATACGTTCCAGTTTGGCAGGAACTCGTCTAACTTTGTCATGAATCCCTGAAGGGTGTTTTCCCCTATGACAGCCTCCGGAAGAGCGTTCCAGTTTTCCACTACTCTCTGGGTGATAAAGAACTTCCTTACTCTCTCTCTCTCAACTCAACAGCCATTCTTATGTCTTTTATTACATGTTTTTGTATTTCTTTTGTTCTCACTACTTTCTTCTTGGATCCCAATAATGGAGGACTTAAGCTAGTCAAGCCAAAAATTTATTTCACAGTTTATATTTGTTAAAGTTCTGTACTTTAATGCTATGGAAAATGTATGGGCAAGACTGCTTTCTGTACAAGATTTATGCTTGGTTTGAAGTTTAAAATAAATAAATAATGATAAAAAGTCAAAAGGACCTCCAACTGGGAACGGACATCCCCCAGCCGACGCTTATCCTCCACAGAAAGCGTAGCGATATGTCGCCATCTCAGAGCCTGCAACTCCCCAGAAAGCCTTAAAAGATCAGCATCCTGCTGCCGCCGTGCCCAAGATGTTAAAATCACCTCCCACAAGGAGTTGATAGTCAGAATACTGAGCTACCTTGGCCAGGAGCCCAGAAAAAAATCGGTGACTATACACATTAGGGGCATAGAGATTACAAAACATCTATTTCTGACCCCACAATTCCCCCAAAACTATCACATATTGCCCCTCCTTATCCTGTAGAGTTTTATGGATATGTAATGGCAATTGTTTATGGAACAAAATCGCAACCCCCCACTGTCTGGAATTAAAGGAAGAGGAGCATACCTCCCCCACCCATTCCCGGCACAACTTGGCATGCTCAACACCCGATAGGTGAGTCTCCTGTAGGTAGGAAATATCTATGTGATTTTTCTTGAACCAATTCAACAATTTCTTTCTCTTCACAGGGGAGTGGATACCATCCACATTATAGGTGGAAATGCGGAGGTTAACCAGTATCAAAAACTAGAGAACAAGACAGAAAATACTGAAAGCAATATTGAGAAGAGAGGGCCCTCCTAGCTAAGACCTCCCCTCGCCTCAAGCAGGGCCCCGGCAAGAAAACAGCAGCCCCCACGTACCTCCGGCCCCACCCGGAAGCCGTGGGCCATAAGAAAAGAGAGAAAGGTGCAAGTCCTACACACACACCCCCAACCCACCCCAAAAAACACAACCAGTCAACCCTCCAAACACCCCACAAACAACTGCCAAACACCACACCAAGCACACACACCCTCCCCCCTACCCTATCCCAGAGAGTGCTCCCCCAGGACTCTCCCCAAGCCCCCCACAAACCCAAAAAAACCAGAACAAGGAAACAAAATCCCATAAGGGAAGTCAAAACTAAGGGGTCACTGAGCTGGGCTACCCACGATCCGATGCTTGCTAGATGAAACAGACTCTAGAACAATATACCATGGTATCACAGAGCAGAAAAGAAAAAGAGGGAGAGAATAAACAGAAAAAATATGGAAAACCAGTAGAAAATCCCCCACCCCCCTCTCTAATGGGTGTATCACAAAAACCAAATTCCAGCTCCAGACAAGAATAGTCCAAGGACGGAGACAAGGAAATCATGCCCTCAGCAGGGCGGCAACGCACCCCAGCCACCCCCACCACGGTAAAGGCAGAGGCCAGCAGCGGCATCCCCCGCGGAACCACCAGAAGTCCATCCGCAAACCCCAGAAAAGTCCAGATCATTGAAGCAAAGGGTAGAACAAAACCAGATGTCCTCAATCCAAAAGATCAGCCAGTCCCAGAGGAAGACCACCGAGAACAACAGGGGAATCTCTCCAACTCCGATTGGCCCACCTCTGCCGATCTCAGCTGTCCAGGACTCCTCCGCCCTCTCCAGAGGGACCAGCGGCATTGATGGTATCCAAGAAATGCTGCGCCTCCCCTTGGTCAGCAGAGTATGCACCTTGCCTTCCCTCCAGATCCGCAGGCTGGCAGGATAAACCAGAGCAAAGCGTACCCCTTTGCGATGCAAGGAGGTGCAAATGGGCGCCATTTCCCACCGCCGAGAAGAAACACATGCAGAATAGTCATTAAAGAGGAGCAACCGCTTCCCCTCATACTGCAGACCACCTGCCAAACGATAAGCCTTCAAGATTTGTTCCTTCTCCCTCCAGTTCACATACCGGGCAATAGCCGCTCTAGGCTTCGGATTAGCCCCTGTAGTGGTTCCCAGCCTGTGTGCTCTTTCACACACAAAAGTTGCAGCCGAGGTCTCCAGGCCAAGGTGTGCTGGCAGCCATGTCTGATAGAACTGGTAAAGCTCATCAGCGTTCTGCAGCTTCAGGAGCCCCACAACCCTCAGGTTATTACGCCTTTGGCGGTTCTCCGTATCCTCAAGTTTTTCTGTGAGGGCTGCCACCTGGGATTGCAGGCTATCCACCCACTGCTGTGCTTGAAGGGCCTCATCCTACTGGGCAGAAACACGGTGTTCCACCTCCATGAACCGCTGGGCCTGGGCCTCGAATTTTTCATGTATACTGTCCACCGCCGATTGCAATTTATTGAGGCGGTCCTCCAGGGCGGTAGTTACCAGGCGAGAGATCTCGTGAGCCCAGTCACCCAACTCCGGCGGCGGAGAGACGGGAGCCGACGCCATTTTAGGGTCCAGCGTGCAGAGTCTGCTCTTCGGAGGTTTGGCAGCTTTAAGGGGCATACCGGGGCTCCACCAGCTCGGAAAAATACGGCCGATCCACCTAGCTCCAATCGAACTGTACCTACAGCTCAAGGGAGACCCCGCTCGAATGCCGTGTATCGGTATATTGCAGTTAAATAGGGGATCGGATCGCGGAGCCCAGCAGCGCACATCCGTTCACTTCGCGCGCATCACGTGACCCCTCGTAGCACATTTTGTAATTGTGTCTTTAGATGATTCAAGAAACTGGAATAGGTCTAAAGTACAGTATCGGGAGAAACTAATTTATCAATTTCCCCCTTCGCTCCCTCCTCCCTAGAAACCCTCAGAACATAATAGAGGCTGAGTGCTGATGATCTTTAATGAGGGCACGTGGCGATGTTGGGTGGTGAATCTTAGGGTTCTAGGCGGATGATCGTGAGGGATGAGAAGTTTGTGGATAAAGGCAGGTTCTTTAGTATTTGGGGCTTTGAATATTTTGCCAGAGCCAGAATGCTCCTACTCCATCACCAGAGATGGCCCCGGATAAATCTTGGGGGGGTTTCAGGGGACTGGGGTGGGTGGAAAGAGCATCAGGGTGTGTAGTGGGGGTGCAACTGGCTGGGAAGAGAACCAGATTAGTGACCCATAAAATATATCCGGTGCTAGAACTTGTGCTGTCCTATCTGGCCATTTAGCAATGCAGGCACTGGTACTGACTATGGCCCACGTCTGATTAGTTCCAGCTCCTCCCCCACTCCCCCTAGGTGGTTACAGCCAATATTCAGGAGCATAGCCAGTAAAGTGCAGAAGATAAATATTTGGTAGCAGGGAAGTTTAACCAGCAGATCAGAGAAGGTTATCATGCTGCTGTACCAGGCCATGGTGCGCCCTCACCTGGAGTACGGCGTCCAGCACTGGTCACCATACATGAAGGACACTCGAAAGGGTCCAGAGAAGAGTGACTAAGATGGTTAAGGGGCTGGAGGAGTTGCTGTACAGTGAAAGATTAGAGAAACTGGGCCTCTTCTCCCTCAAGCAGAGGAGATTGAGAGGGGACATGATCGAAACATTCAAGGTACTGAAAGGAATAGACTTAGTAGATAAGGACAGCTTGTTCACTCTCTCCAAGGTAGAGAGAACGAGAGGGCACTCTCTAAAGTTGAAAGGGGATAGATTCCGTACAAACGTAAGGAAGTTCTTCTTCACCCAGAGAGTGGTAGAAAACTGGAACGCTCTTCCAGAGGCTGTTATAGGAGAAAACACCCTCCAGGGATTCAAGACAAAGTTGGACAAGTTCCTGCTGAACCGGAACGTACACAGGTAGGGATAGTCTCAGTTAGGGCGCTGGTCTTTGACCTAAGGGCCACTGTGTGAGCAGACTGCTGGACACGATGGACCACTGGCCTGACCCAGCAGCGGCAATTCTTATGTTCTTATGTAGGAGAAGCTGACCAAATACTGAGTCCATGAAGTATAAATGAATGCATAAAGAACAGAAAACAGATTAAATTGGCTGATGTGGAATCAGAAGAAAGGAACCATAAACAAAGGTTTGAAAACATTTATAGAAAAAATTATGCTCTATTAGAAGGTAAATTGGTAGGCTAGATGTACCAGCCAGGGCCAGTGCAGGAGAGTCTTTTAGGAGCATTTTGAAGACCAATATAAGTTACGGTAATTCTTAAATTTAAATTTACCCTATTTATAAACCTGCAACGATCATCGTGAATCTTAATGTTGTCTGAGGGAATTAGGTAAATTAAGAAGCAAATACAGTTACCCTTTTGCAAAGTCTCCAGTTAAGATGTGAGGCCTCAGGCAATTGCTGGGTTTGCCATCCTCTAAAGCCTTCCCTGGTACTGGAGTTAGTAAGTGCTGGACAGAAAGATGAAGAGTGTTTTGCTTTCTTGGATGCTCAAGCATGCGTTTTGACAGTAATACATCACATATTGTAACATATGATTGCTATACTCCATCAACAGTGTACAGCATTGGTAGCTGTAATGGCTCGGAGAAAAACTGAAATCTTTGCAGTGCAGGGTAATGGAGTGTTTTGATAGGGTCCAAAATATTCAGTCAACATAAATAGAAAGCATTTTACTTTTGGTTAGCTTTGAGAATCTGAATGTGTGCATTTTGCAAAGTATAAGAGGAAATGTTTTTTTATTTCTAGCTCTCCAGCAAGCAGAGTCTGGTTTGAGTATTTCCATTTTAGTGTTTGCTTGTTTCTCTTCCTAATTCGTACTTCCATGTTTTGTTTTAGGTTAGTGCCCATCTGTGTTTTGCATGTGTAACTTTAGCCCTTTAATTGGCAGATGGTGAAAACGGCTGTTTACGTAACTTGATGTTAAATGAGAGCAACCGTGCCAAGTAACAGGCATTTAGAGATGCAGATCTTCTATAAGAGCCATAGAAACACGTTGCTTCTGAACAATAGTGCCAAATAATGAAGGATTCTGCTAGTTTTTTTAATTTCAGTTGACCTGTACCCAGTGTTGGGGAATTCATGTGACTGCTCGGTACGTTTACAGAACTGAATCTGTTGGATTATGAGATTTTAGTCCCATCCTGTATAGCTGAAGTCTTTACCTCCATATGAGAATAAATAAAATTAAATAGTACTTCATGGTATATAGTATGTCTAAACTCAAGAAAGCATGGGAAAGGCATGTGGGATCTCTTAAGGGAAGGAGATAGCAGATGATACTGAGGGCAGACTGGATGGGCAATGAGGCCTCTTTCTGCCATCATATTCTATTTCTGTGTTTAGATTGGGTATTTCTCGAGATGTTGGTATGAAATAAAGTAACAAAAAAGAGGAATAGAGGGAAAATATACAATATACTTGAAAACAATCACTCCATTAGGTCAGTAAACACCAATGCCAGAAAAAGTATTTTAAGGTAAAAGAAAAGCCTCAGACACGGAGAGGTGTTCCCCACTCTCTTCCACCCAAGCATCACTGGCAAAAAACGTTTGCATATAACTTATTACTAGCAGGTGAGAGCCTGAAAATAGTCAAAACTAACTAGAAAAAACAGGCCGACAATTGTTTTCTGGCTTTTAAGCCACGACTTCAGGGCCGTGACACCAACGCTCTAGACCAGGGGTGCCCACACTTTTTGGGCTTGCGAGCTACTTTTAAAATGACCAAGTCAAAATGATCTACCAACAATAAAAATGCTAAACATATATATATTTTTATATATATATATATATATATATATATATATATATATATATATATATATATATATATACACACCGAGTGTACTTTGTATTTATGTTCAAATATTTTTTTTATTATACAGCCCCCCTCCCCCGAAGGCCTAACCCCCCCTGAAGGTCTGCACATTCCCCCTCAAAGGTTGACTCCCCCCCTGAAAGCCTGCACTACCCCTTGAAGGACTGCACTCCCCTACCCCTTGAAGGACTGCACTCCCCACATCCATTTACCTAATTCCAGCAGGGAGCAGTCTGCAGAGAGGATCGCTGGTATTTTAGCGATCCTTGCAGGTTGCCATAGGCCTCAGGAGCTGTCTTCCCTCTGACCCAAGCCTGTCTCTGACTTAGAGGAGGGGCAGGACCACGGCAGAGGGAAGACAGCTCCTGAGGCCTATGGCAACCTGTAAGAATTGCTAAAGTACCACCTGCCACCGGCCGTCTCCCATTCGTCCCCTTTGGAGATCCCCACAGGAATAAGGAAGTTAAATTAATAGAATACTTAGGGACAGAAAAACAAAGAAATACTTCCAAGAACTGCCCCATAAGAACTGCCTGTCACAATGCTCATTAGTGGAACTGAATAAAAGACAAGTACAATGGATTTAGAAGAGGGACGATCCGCCCGGGTGCACGGCTTGGAGGGGTGCACAGCCGGCCAGGTCCGGGTCATCCTGCCTTTCTTTTCCCCCGGTCCGCGCTCGGGGCTTGCGCCTGCCTGGTCCCGTGCCGACGCTCGAATGGTGCCGTCAACTCCCACGAGTCTCACGATAACCAACAGCACCATTTAGGCGGCGGGTGCGAGCCCCGTGCGCAGACTGGTGGAAAGGAAGGGCAGGAGGACCCGGACGGCTGTGCATCCCTCCAAGCCGTGCACCCGGGGCGGGGGCGGACCACCCCACCTCGGTACGCCACTGATTGGGAGGCCGATTTTGGGGTTTTTTAAATTGTATATCGGGCAGCATTAGGCCTCGCTCTTACCTCAATCATTACAGGCGCTTCTATTTCTTGTGATGCGCTGAGCTCCGTCCCCCACCGACCTTCACCCCGCCCTTCCAGCACTCTGATTGGCCAGCGTTCTTTAAGAGGCGGGCCAGTCAGGAGGGGAAAAAAAGAGAAGGGAAGAAGGGAACCTGCTGTGCGATCGACTGGGGTCACCTGAGCGAACGACCTGTCGATCGCGATCGACGCGTTGGGCACCCCTGCTCTAGACTGTCGATTCGCAGAGTAAAACTCATGCTTGCTACCAGTTTTTGACCGTGATGCTTTTGTGGAACAGAGTGGGAACACCTCTCT
Source organism: Geotrypetes seraphini (assembly GCF_902459505.1). Lineage (NCBI taxonomy): Eukaryota > Metazoa > Chordata > Amphibia > Gymnophiona > Dermophiidae > Geotrypetes > Geotrypetes seraphini. Next base: position 35,927,762 of record NC_047091.1, on the reverse strand, counting down.
GTGTCTAAGGCTTTTCTTTAGTCTTAAAATACTTTTTCTGGCATTAGTGTGTACTGACTTAATGGAGTGAATGTTTCTAGTATATTCTAGTAAAACATGTAAAAATGTAAAGATGAGTGTGCCTTAGAAGGTGATTCAGTGTTTATTGGGTGCATCATTTTTCTTTCTTTTTGGGGGGGAGGTGCAGTTTGGTTATAATAAAAGAGGGCCCATCCACAAATGTTTACCTGGGACCCCTCAGAGGTTAAATCTACCTGGCATTATTACTACCACTACTTATCATTTCTACGGTGCCTGCTAGATGTACGCAGTGCTATACATTAGAACATTCAAGACACGGTCGAGCTTACAATCTGCTTAAAAGACAAACATGACTAGTAGGGAGTTGGGGAGTTCATCAGGTAGGAATGCCTTACAGCAAGTGGAGGTTAGGATAAGTAAGGGGTTGGGGAGTTCATAAGGCATGAATGCCTAACAGCGAGTAGGAGTTAGTAGTGGAAAGCAACCTTGAAGAAATGGATCCTGAGCCTAGATTTGAATATAGCCAGGGATGGAGCTTGATGTAGTGATTGAGGGAGTTTTTTCCAGGCATAGCAAGAGAGAAGGAATGGAGTCTGAAATTGGCATTAGTGGAGAAGGTGGAGTGGTGGACACCTGGAACGCTCTCCCGGTGGAGGTTGCTGAGGAACCCACCATTCTCGGGTTTAAGGGCAAGTTAGATGCACATCTCCTCGAAAGATGCATAGAAGGATACGGGTGACTAAGTTTTCGCCAGGTTACACCTGGCTGGGTCTCCGCGTGAGCGGATCGCCGGACTTGATGGACCTAAGGTCTGATCTGGAGATGGCAGTTCTTATATTCTAAGAGAGACTCATCCGATGAATGGACTTCCCGGGGAGAGAGGAGATATTGAGGAGCTGCAGAATGAATGCATTTGTAAGTCAGGAAGAGGAGTTTGAATTGTATGCAGCAATGGATAGGGAGTCAATGGGGTGATTTGAAAGGGACATGTACAGTGACTCTGGTGGAATATAAATTGTGCAGTGGAATTTTAGAAAGATTGAAGGGGAGAGGCAATTACGAGGAAGACCTATGAGAAGCAAGTTGCAGTAGTCAAAGTGAAAGGTGATAAGGATATGTGGATAAGGGTTTTGGTGGTGTGCTCCGAGAGGAAGGGTCAGATTATGGAGATATTATAGAGAAAGAAGCAACAGGTTTTGGTGGTCTGCTGGATTTGTGCAGAGCGTGAGGAGTTAAAGAAGACCCCGAGGTTGCGGTACTTATGCTTGCTACTTAATGGACAGGTATGTTAAACTCACCTATTACTTTTGTCATAGACAGTGGTAGAACTAGCATGGGTGGACCCACAGTGTTCTGGGCCCTGGGGCAATAAGAGCTATGGGTCCCTAACCACTTATCAAAAGTAATTAAATTAAATGGAAGCTAGAGGAGTGGGGGGTCCTACTGCTGTTGGCCCTCAGTCAGAGCTCTGACGTTCCAATGGTCAGCTTTGTTTAGGGGCCTGAGGGAAGGTATGGAGGAGAATGTGCATCCCCTAATCGCTCAGAAATGCATGCCACATTTTCAGACTTATCATTCCATTTTCTAAGGTTCAGATGATTCTTTCTGGGGAAAACCTCATAGAGGAACTGAGAAAATGACCATCCAACCAACTTCAGCCCCTGTTCCCTTAGCAAAAAGTTGGTTCAGCTACCCACGTGTGTTTTGAGTTTCATGCCCCCCACATATGATTTAAGATGAGTTTAATGCCCCCCTTCCAACAGAACAAGATCTGTTTCAAATCCTCATTCAACCCCACTGCAGGACTGAGCGTCTCAGCCACAACTTCCGCTCCTTCCCGGAAATTCTCCCAGTCGACAAGGAGGCGGGAGCGGTCGCCAGGCGACGGCACCAATGGGAAGGCGCGCTGCCCCGTTGTCACGGCAACCAGCGCTAAACAATATGGCGGCGCCCTCAGCATCTTAGCCCCTTCGTATTGCCTGCAAAATTGGGCGCCATGAGCTCCCCTCTCTCTTCGCTGGGAAGGAACCGTAGGTCGCCCCTCCCTGAGGTTCCGACTCCCGGGTAAGAGCTCTCTCTCAAGTGAGCAGTGACCCCCCCCCACGCTCTTGGATGGTGCACCACGTATAGTTTCCTATTTAGGCAACATGTCCAGTTGGTTTTTCTTCCCTTTGGTCCAGGGTTGCCACCTCCCAACTCTTCTTCTTTTGCGGCAAACCTTTGGCTCTTCAACTCCAGTCTACGTCCCTTCTGTCTGTGATCTCAAAGTCCCTTCTGGAGGGCCGCAATCCAGTCGTGTTTTCAGGATTTCCCAAATGAATATGCATTGAAAGCAGTGCATGCACATAGATCTCATGCATATTCATTGGGGAAATCCTGAAAACCCCACTGGATTGCAGCCCACAAGGAGGGACCTTGAGACCCCTGCCTGGAACAGATTGCCTGGGTCATTATGCATCTCTAGAAGTATTCAAATCTAAGCTAAAAACCCACTTTTCCGAAGCTGCTTTCAACTCCTACCTCCCCCTCACGGAAAATTATCTATGTCCATCCTATCAGTCTCTGCAAGAAACTTCCCAACCTGTCCTCTCTCTCTAAATTAGATTGTAAGCTCTTCAGAGCAGGGACCATCTATTACATGCATATGAAAATCTCTCTCATGCATATTCATTAGGGATATCTTGAAAACCTGACTGGCTGGGGGGTCCCCTAGGACAGGGTTGAGAACCACTGGTCTATTACATTTAACAGCGCTGTGTACACCTTTCTGTTCTATAGAATTGATAAACAGCGGTAATAGTAGTCTTCACTTTCGCTGTCATGCACCCTTCTGCTTTCCCTATGCTAAAGAAGCAGCGGTTGTCGTTTTTGCTTTTGCAATTCTGCTCTTTGGAAACATCTCTTCTTTCCCAATGGCATTCGAGATGTAGCCCTCCCTATCTTCAAGTTAGGGTTGCCAGCCTGCCCCAGAGCAACTAAAGACTCGGATGCTGGTCTAATTTACCCCTTTATTTGTCTGGATTTGTTCTTCCCATTTCCCCATTGCTTTCTCCAAGAACACTAGGATAACTCGGGTCTATGATACTGCACCAAGGATGAAATAGGGAAAACTAGACTGAAACAGATGAAGGCTATGGAATAATAGGGCAAAAGCAGGGCTGGATCAGCCTGATATCTGACCTGAGCTAAGCTTGCAAACTTACTTTAGGTTTAGATTGAAAATTATCCAGCTCTGCGCTTCTGATACCCAAGTCCTCAGTTTCTTGTATATTGGCCTATTTACCATATAGCTGGTGCTCCTGTATTATAGTTATGTAATCCTCATCAGAGTGCCATTTAGCAATTGTAAATAAGTCTCTTATGGAAAGAGTTTATCTGTTGAACGTCATATTTGAAATGAGCTGGGGGAGATATTTGTTATAATCTGTATGCTGCTTTATCTGAATAACAATCCAAGCAGTGTACAATACATTTAATGTTGTCAGAGCCTTCACTTATCAAACATCTCTTCAAATTAATACTAAATAAGTAATAAAGAAACCCAGATAAAAGAGAAATCTCACCTTAGAGGTCCTTACTATAAGATCATTGATGATGTAGGTACCATAATTGCATTATTGTTTTCCATTATAAACATAATTCAGCTCAGTCTCTTGATAAACATATCACATGACCCACATACTCTGGCACTGCTAGTTCTCTGGGGTAAATAAACTACTTACAGTAGGGAAAACAGAACATTGTTTATACTTATGGGGGTTGTTGCGATAAATCAAAGCACAATTGAGTGGGTAGTTTTGTATGACTTATCTACACACATTTGTGCCTGAATTTTAGTGGGATCTTTGTAAAGCAAAAGGATGGGTGTAGTTTTGATTATGAAATGCTACAAATGTACTTCTGTCCTCTGACCTAAACCCACCCTAGAAATACCTCCAAAGGTCAATAGGAAAAGGAATTTTATTATTGCCTTTCCTAAGCACAAACAATTATGTTGCTTATATTTTTTTGTATAGTGATACTTTACATTACATTAAAGACTTCTATCTCACAGTTCCCTATCTTAGTTCAATGTGGATCTCATAATTCTATAATCTCTTGGGACATTACTCTTGTAAACATATTATCAAATGTTTAAATAAAATTATATTTTTTTGAAGTCTTTTTGCAATAATAAAAACATTCTCAAATATTTCCTAAATTGCCAGTAATTAGCTTGGTATTAAATAGATAAAAGTTTTCTATAAGATCTGACTGATTTTAAAGATGAAAAACAAAATTGTATTTGATTAACCAAGAAATAACACCTGCCTCAGATGTTCTGTACATCCTTAGAAAATACTCCAGTTTAAGTATGAGCTGGTTTTGGCATGTATTGGGATTTAGGCATCTTTAGGTTTTCTTGACATACAGTGTAGTTTGCGGTCCAGTAAAGGAAAAGCTTGATGTTTAATATGCTCCTTGTAGCTAGAAAACCATTTCATTGATTACCTCTGTGTCAGTGAATTTACGGTATGCTAAGTAGATTAATGTTCATTTGATGAAGCAGTCAAGCTACAGTGATGTTACTCACCATTGTTTTTATCACTGATTATATTCAAACCCAGTAGTCATAAGTTATTACAGTATTTTACCTCATGATTTTTTCTTGGTTTATTTACTCATTGTTATTTTTGTATTTCCCCTTTTTCAGGAGAGCTGTTCCCTTTAAACAGACTATTTCTTTGGGTAAGTAAATGTTCTTACTCATCTCGCAGCTGCTCTATGCCCTGAACCAATTCTTCTCTACTTCTGTTATATCATGAAATGAACTCTGGCTCAGATTTTGGCCTAAACAACTACTTAAGGTATAGGAGTCAGCTCTGTGGGTGCTTGAGCACCCCCAATATTGAACAAGGAGAAGGAGAGGTAATTTCCATTTGGTGTAGCACCCCTAATAATTTTGAATAGTTGGCTTCTGTGACCTACTGTGTCGAGGCATCCTGTTTCCTTTCACACCCACTGCCAACACAGAGCTGAAAAAAAGATCTGGCTGTAATGTTTGGATAGCACCCACCAAGAGGAGACTTTTTGGCTAGTCCTAATTTTAAACTTATGGTTGCAAGTGGTGGGGTATTTGACTCTACTACACAGGCAGTGGTGTAGTAAGAGGGGAGGAGTGGGGTCTGCCCCAGGTGCCACCTTGATAGGGGCACGGCACCCATCCTCCTCCGCACACGTGCATGCGCCACTTCCCTTCCCTGTACCTTTGTAACGTTCCTAGTGGCGAGCAGCCTGCTGTTGGCTCTTCTTATGATGTCACTTCCTGGAAGTGACATTAGAGGGAGAGCCAAAGCGGGCGTGAAAGCAGGTGGGGGGTTGCTGCTTACGCCAGGAACGTTACAGAGATATGAGGGAAGGGAAGCAGCATGCATGCTACAGTGTGTGTGTGTGTGGGGGGGGGGGATGGAAAACAGAGAATGAGTGTGTAGGGTTGGGGTGTGGGAAAAGGGCATCACCGCCTTGGGCATCTCTCACCCTCACTACGCCACTGTATACGGGGACAGAAATTTCACCCATCCCCCATCTGTCCTCATCTGGACTAGCTAAGATACATTCCATACCCACTCACCCCCTTAATTAATCTCTTCCATCCCCGCCTTTACCCACAGGAACTCATGCTAATATTTAGTCATTCACAGTTCTCTCCATTTTGAGTGGTATTCATTATTCATTCTGAACTCTGGGAGGACGGGATATAAAATCAAATAGATAAATATTCAACAAATGAGTGTTCCAACCCTCAGTCTGGTGTTTTGGCTGCCACTCTGGGTTTCAAAGCCTCATTCTGGCACTCCAGTTGCCTCTCTCAGTATGTTCTGAGCCTTACTCTGATGCTCCAATTGCATTGCTCAATGCATTTCAAGCCTCATTCTAGCGTTGTCAGAGATTTTGACTAAATTCCCTTGGGAATCTCACAGTAACTTCTTCTAACCTTGCGGGAATTCCGTGACAACTGCTTTCATCCCCATGGAAGTCCTGTGTGAGAATGCCATGGCAACCTGTTCCAACCCTGCAGGATTCCCACAATCCCTATTCCCATGCATCTCTCTAGGCTCCCATAATGCCGATCTGGCTGCTTGCAATTCTATAAAGATCTGTGCCCAAATCTCACATGCAACCCAAAAGAGGACTTGGCTATGGGAGGGGCATGGACTTTCCAAAGAATTTTGCACAGTGTTGTAGAATTTGAGGGCTGTGTCCCCAACTTGTACACCAGGATTTATACCTGCTTTCAGTTGCTGTAAGTCCTTGCGCCCAGAGTTGGGTGGTGGAATATGTGCTAAGCTAGGGTTGCCAGATTTCCTCTATAAAAAAAGGATACCTGGTTCCACCCCGTTCTACCCCCAGCCCTGCCCTGATACGCCTCCAGCTCCGCCCCATTCCACACACACACACCCTTCCCCCACATGAGCCTCCCTGAGCTCTGGAGGGTGTCTGCACATGCACGGAAGTCGATGCGATGATGTCACATGCATGCATATGACATCATCACTTTGACAGCCACGCACGCGCAGACACCCTCCTGATGCAGCCTTGAGGTCAGGGACTTCCAAAATCCGGACAAACTGCTGTGTTTTGGAAATTCCGCCGGGCACCAAGGCGGTCCTCTAAAAAGAGGACATGTCTGAGTTTTCCCAGATGTCTGGTAACCCTATGCTAAGCACTATCTCATAAAAAGCGCTCAGCCTGTAGTTTGGTTTAGAATAGCACTGAGCATTAATTTTTCCCAATGCCTAAATCTCAGCGCCACATCAAAGAACCACGCTAAGAGCTGGGCTGTGACCCCCAGGTTACTTCTGACGAGGTCTGATTGTTCTTTTCTGTGCTCAGAGGATGAGGATGCTATGTTCAACAGTATCCTGAACTCCTGTCCTAGAATGAAGCTTCAGACTGAGACGGCATCCACATCTAACTCAAAGCAAACCGCTCTCGCAACAGGTAATGCAAATAGCCATCTTTCTTCCACTTTAGCAGAAACAAACTATGGCTTTGGATCCAAAAATAAGGCTGTGGCAAATGGTTATCCAAGTAGCTCAGGAGTTTCACTTGTATTTTCTGATAATGTTGTCTTTTGCTCTGACTGAACCTGTGTGGACCTGAGAAGGAGCGTTAATTCTCAAAAGCTACTGAAGAAATGTATTATATTATCCAGGTATCATCTTGTGTTATTTTATACTGGTTTGTTTACCTTTATTTCTGAATAACCACCTGTAGTCAATTCATGTTTGTCAGTCATAAATGAGATAGATGAGTCATGCGACTATCTTGAATCTGTTCCTTTTCTGAATCTCTGTTTTAGGAATAGAGAAGCTGCCTTTCTTCTGTCACCCCATAACTGTTCCTTTCCATATTTCACCCTCACCTTCCCATTTTCTCACAACTTTCTCTCTTCCTTCCTTTGCCCCTCTTCATTTCTTATCTTATCTTCTCTCAAACTTTCTCTCTCTCAACTCCCAACTTTTCTTTCTCTTGACTAGATTCAGCTGCTCCCTTGGACACCCACGTCTCTACTAGTCCTTCAGCTTCTTTTCATTTTTCTGGCAGTGGGGGGTACAAGTAACCACACTTAGTAAACCCAATGTTCCTCTTCTCCTAATCCTCACGATGCACACTTCCTGTTTAAACAGGAAGTGTATACCATAGGAAGATTCCGCCAACTCTGCTCAGCTCTGAGATTCCGCCAACTGCAGCAGCACCTCCAACATTCTTTGGTAGATCCTGCTGCTGCTACTTATCATTTCTGTAGTGCTACTAAACATATGCAGCGCCGTACATTAATCATTCAAGAAATGGTCCACACTTGGTAGAGCTTACAATCTAATCAAGCAGACAAACAGGACAAGTAGGGGGGTTAGGGAGTTTCTCAGAGAGGGAATGATAAAACAGGCATGGGTGCTTTACATGTGAGTGGGAGTTAGGAGTTAAAAACAATCTCGGAAAAGTAATGGATTATTTTCCATTGACCACAGGAGTGACTTCTCTGTCAGTAGCTGACACCTTCCCCCAAACCCATGTAACCCCAGGTTTAGTGTAAACACCTAGGGCGGATGCCTAGTTTGTGCCTCATGGAATGGGACCCGAGAATAGAAATGAATTTCTTGATTAATGAGACCAGGGCTAAGACTAGATAACTCCGGAAAGCAGTTCAGACTTTCAGTAACCTCCACTAAATAACTTGGTTGAAACTCCAGTGGACTTAATAAATCAAGGTAATGATATAACAAACAAGTAAGTTCAACTGTGGCAGAGGCAGGTAACAACAACACTGAAACTTCATGCAAATATAAGTACAATGGTTATCTGTTTACGACTTTGAAATTTATCCCAGATCTCCTTGCTCTGTGAGAACAAAAAAGCGGATTCGTTTTCTGACAGGTTTAATTCTGCAGTAAAACAGTGCTGAGTCTCGGGGAATCTGAACTCTGAGGTCATGCCTCTGATTTGGATCCTGTTGAAAATGATAGGGACGCTCAAACCCTACCAGGATGGCTGACAATATTATTCTTCAGTTCTAAGATGTTCCTGAACCACAGGGTGCCTTTCTTCAATTCACAAATGTAGCTGAGCTTCCCTTTCTCCTCTGTTAGAATAGAAGAGGTACAGAGAGGCATCCAGCATGGTTCATTGTCAAGTGTTGTAGTTCGCTGTGCGCAATTGTTCTGAGCTAAGTTGCCTTGCGCTCAATTGTCTTGCGCTGAGTTGTCTTGCACGCAATTGTGGTTGCGCTCAATCGTCTTGCATACAATTGTGGTTGCACTCAATTGTCTTTGCGCTGTTGTCTTGTGCGCATTTGACTTGCCACCATCCAGCACAGGTCAGAAACGTTATAGGTTTGGTTCCCGCAACCTCTTTCACAGTGTTTATAGCCTGACACAACACCAGGCTTAAGGAATCTCTGGTTTCTACCAGGCTTAGCTTGAAGGCTCTCCTTCTAAGACCTCGATCTTTTGTTGAGTCTCTAATCAGAGGAAGATTCTGATGACACCAGCAGTGGCCTCTGAAACATCAACAGTCCAACCTGTGGTCCACCTTGTAATGATGCAAAAATACATGCTGGCTCAGTGATGACTTGTTTAGATGGTGTGATGGAATCTGCATCAGTAGTGGGCCACAGGTAAAGCCTGTCTTTGTACACCGCCTTGCTGTGTGCTCAGGGAAGGTGGTATAGCAAGTTCACTAAACCATAAACCAGTGTATCGCAAACTGTGTGCCTCCGGAGCAGAAGAGGCGCCGGCGAGAGGCACGTCCTGTAGGCAATCAGCTGGCACCAACACCTCTCTTTCTCTCTGGCCCTCTTCCCTACTAGCACCCCCCTCCCCACATCATGCATGCACATGACATCATCACGGCGATGTCCACGCACTTCTAGATGCCTTGAGCCGTAGCCACTATGTTTAGTGTGCCGCAGCTCAACAAAGTTTGCGGGACACTGCCTTAAACCGTACCTTGGGGCTCTTGCTGTTTTAGGCTGTGTTTCTTTGTGTTTGCAGGCTCAGCTCCTACTGATCTGGAACTTATGAGCTCCATGATGCAAAAGATGACTCTGTTGGAACAGAGAGTGAGGAGTCAGGCTCAGGAAATTCAGAAGAAGGTAAGGAAACGGTGATTTATCTCATCACAAAACTCCTACCCTCAACTTACCATCCATCCACTATAGCTACACTCTGTCTATTTCTCTTTACTGTACAGGACCAAAAGATTTCTGTTCTTGAGCAGAAGATGAAGATTTTCCAGGGAACAAAAGGTAACACTGTATGGAAAGCTTCTAGATGCGGAGGAAATGTTCTTCTCTTCACTGCTGAGGACACAAAAGAATTTAGGACCGATCTATCCCTGCCTGAACTTGCAATCATCATTGTCTCAATAGATTAATTTTGAAGGTCTCTACAATTTCTGTGCTACGGAAAATTGGCCAGTCCTGGCCCTATTTTCTGATTTTTAAAAAAAATTTACTGTGAGCTGCTGCTACCAGAATACCCCCCCCCCCCATATTATTTCTAAACATTTTACTTGAACCCACTCGCTGCTCCCAAACATGATATTGAAATAGCACTTGTAGGTGGCTATCGCTGGCTCTGCATTGCATCGCGCCTCTTTTATACATATGAAGGAATACTTAGACATGATCTAGTACCTAGTCATGTCATTCTGAACCCAGGCCATGCAAAAAAACGTGCAGATGACAGGAGTACTCGGAAGAAAGGCGGGAGAGGGAAAGATATGATAGAGATGTTTAAATACCTACATAATGTAAATGCACATGAGTCAAGTCTGTTTCATTTGAAAGGAAGCTCTGGAATGAGAGAAAATAGGATGAAGTTAAAAGGTGATAAGCTTTGGAGTAATCTAAGGAAATACTTTTTACAGAAAAGGTGGTGGATGCATGTAACAGTCTCCCAGAAGAGGTGGTGGAGACAGAGACTGTGTCTGAATTCAAGAAAGCCTGGGCACGTGGGATCTCTTAGAGAGAGAAAGAGATAATGGTTACTGCGGATGGGCCGACTAGATGGGCCATTTGGTCTTTATCTGCTATCATGTTTCTATGTTCTGACCGTTTTCTTTAATATTCTTTATTCATTTTTGAAACTTCAATTGTGCACAACAAATGATGCATTTACATACATTATTATCATTACAGCACAATGTACTTAATAAAAGAAAGATAAGACTTATTTTCTCCCATCCCCTTCCAATTTAAAAACATCTCAGAAAAATACTTATAATCAACCCTTCTTTACTTCTTAACAAATGCCAAAACAAACCCCCACCCCGTTTTCAGTTTAGAAAAATGTTGGAGGCTTTTCTCTGAAACTTTGTTAGTAAGTATATTTAATAAGGAACTTGAACTGCGATCATTGTACTATACTTAGTGAAGATTGACAACACATAATTTCCTCCAGCTTTTGACGTTATTTTTAGTGGATTAAGCTATTATGTGATTTCACTGTAATTGAAAGTATTTTGTAATTGTACTGTCTTTGAACTATTATGAATGTTTCAATTGTTAACCGCTTAGTCATAGGTGGTCTATAAATGTTAGAAATAAATAAATATGTTTCTATCAGGAAAGAAGGCTCAAAGCACAATCTGACAGACTCCCTCTGCCCGTTTCCTCTCTATCCACCTTCAGTCAGACAGTAGGCCTCTTTGGTGGCTGTGAACTAAGCTGCTTCCTTTGTCATTCCCAGATGAACTTTCAGAATCCAACAGAGCTGAGGAGCTGGAAGCAAAGTGCCTGCAGCTACAGAACCGGGTATGGGAGATGGAGGTAAGGAAACATTCTCTCGAAATGGGACATTTGAGAGTCATAGAAACATGATGGCAGATAAAGACCAAATGGCCCATCCAGTCTGCCCATCTGTAGTAACCATTATCTCCTCCTCTCCCTATTGGCTAAGACTCTTAACACTTGCATTGTGATGTCATAGAGCTTTATGGTTATAGGCTAAGGCTCTTAACACTTGCTTTGTGAAGTCATAGAAACATAAAGGACAAATCCCTACATAAGATGGAGATCAGAAACTTGGTCTGACTCTCTATGGTCAGACCACAAAATATGCAACTTCGAATTAGATTGGCAATTGAAGACAACCTCAACCATAACGAAAGAAAAGATCAGATCCACTCCACTTCACACCAGTAGAGGCAAGATTAACCCAACTGAATTCTGGTCACACTATGACATCACTCATAACCAAGATGAAGAAAACACTCAATTTATGTGCTCCTGGATCAAAACCAGCACCCGCATACTAAACGAAATAGCCCCACTGAAAAAAAGAAGGAAGAGATCTAGATACCTAACAGGCTGGTTTGACCCAGAGCTCCTAGAGATAAAGAGAGAATTAAGAAAGCTAGAAAGAAAATGGTCAAAACTAGGAACCCCAGAGACTAGAAATGTCTGGCACCAAAAGCTGAAAAGCTATAAAATCTCAGCCAAAGAAAAGAAAAGAACCTTCTATGCCAACATAATTGGTAACACCTCCATAAACAGCAGCAAACTTTTCAGACTGGTCCATGACTTATATGACATTCAATCTCACACAAACCTGACAGAAGAATCCACAGTGACAGCCGACAACCTGGCGGACTTCTTCAACACCAAAGTAAATAACTTAAGACACTCTATAACGGATTCTCCAGACTCCCACTGGGACTACTCCATTCCACAAGACCTAGTCGCCGCCAAAGCAGACATGAACTGGTCCAATTTTAGTGAGACCGATTGGCAAACGTTTAACAAATTCTACAACAAATACGTCAAATCATACTGCAGATTGGACACTTGCCCCCCAGATGTAATGAAAGCAGCCCCAATCATCTTCAAAGCCAAACTACTCAACTGGATCAACCTACAACTAACCGCAGGAATATTTCCAAAAAACTTAGGTCAAATTGTAATAACACCCATTAAAAAGAACAACAAAGAACCACCCAACAACCTAACCAATTTCAGACCTATCGCAAACATCCCTCTCGCGGTCAAAATAATGCTGAACTAAACTCATATTTAGACAAATTCAACTTACTGCACAACAACCAGTCAGGCTTCAGACCTGGTCATAGCACCGAAACAATCATGGCTTCACTACTTAACCACCTTTACGCCCTCGCCCAAGGTACCAGCGCCATGATCCTACAACTGGACCTAAGTAGCGCCTTTGACCTAGTAGATCACACCATTCTTTTGAACTGCCTAGAAACCACAGGCATCACAGGCTACGCTCACAATTGGTTCCAGGGATTCCTCAGGAACAGATCCTACCAGGTATTCAAAGATGACAAACTTTCCCATAGCTGGAATAACAACTGCGGATTACCTCAGGGTTCCCCCCTATCCCCAACCCTCTTTAATATCTACCACAGCTCATTAGGAAACCTGCTACAAAGTCTAGGGCTCACCTTCTACATCTATGCAGATGACATTACTGTAGTGATTCCGCTAACCGCCCTAACGTCACAATTCTCCAACTCCTTAATCAACATCCTAAATTAAATAGAGCGCTGGATGATGGCCTTCAAACTGAAACTCAACACAGAAAAAACCAAATTCTTCCTGGCATCATCCAATGAAAAGATAAAAGAAAATTCAATTCACTTACAGAGCCGAGAATGCAAAATTGACCAAACCATAAAGATTCTGGGGGTAACACTTGACAAACACCTAACCCTGGAAAACCACACAAACCTACTGTTTAAAAAATGTATTTCGGTCCTCTGGAAACTTCGCACTATTAAAAAATTCTTCGATGAAAAGTCTTTCCGTTTACTAGTACAATCATCCATCTTAAGCACCCTAGATTACTGTAACATCATATACCTAGGAGCTTATAAAAAGAACCTCAACAAGCTGAGATTAATTCAGAACACCGCGATCCGATTAATCCACGGTTTAAAAAAATGGGAACACATTTCCCCTTATTATCAGAAACTCCACTGGTTACCCGCAGAATCCAGAGTCCTTTTCAAGTTTGCTTGTTTTTGCTACAAAGCTGTCTTTGGGATTCTTCCAGTTTACCTAATCTCCCAGTTCTCCCCCAACGAGTCCAACAAGAGCACTCGCAGAACAAACCTATTTAATTACCCCTCCTTGAAATCTTACCAATACAAAAAGTTTCTAGATAGAATTCCAGGCAGCTAGGCTGAACACATGGCTTGGAAAGCCCATACTTGAGGCCACTACATATGCAGACTTTAGAAAATCCCTGAAAACTCAACTGTTTAACAAATTCTAAATTTCCATACCCAACTCTTCCTCGCCATGACCCTTCCACCTCGCCCCCTAATTCCAAGGCCTGAAACTAATTATACTTTCCACCTTGAATCTCATGTACTGACATAATGTATCTTTATTGTAACCCACCTGCACCCCATGTACTGACAAAACATATCTTTATTGTAACCCATGTACTGACTAAATGTATCTTTATGGTAACCTGTATCCCTTACACTGACAAAATGCACCTTGATAATAAACCACTTGTATTGTAACCCACTTGCATACCATATACTGACAAAATATATCTTTACTGTAACCCACTTGTATCCCATGTACTGACAAAATATATCTTTACTGTATCTTGTATCCCATGTACTGACAAAATGAATCTTTAATGTAAACCGCTTCGAACTTCACGGTATATAAGAAATAAATTATTATTATTATTATTAAATGCTGCCCATCCACAGTAACCATTATCTCTTCCTTTCTCTAAGAGATCCCATGTGCCTCTCCCACGTGCCTCTCCGTAGGTGATGGCAGATAAAGACCCGAATGGTCCATCCAGTCTGCCCAACCTGATTCAATTTAAATTTTTTAAATTTTTTTCTTCTTAGCTATTTCTTGGCAAGAATCCAAAGCTCTAACTGGTACTGTGCTTGGGTTCCAACTGCCGAAATCTCCATCAAAACTTACTCCAGCCCATCTACACCCTCCCAGCCATTGAAGCCCTCTCCAGCCCATCCTCCCCCAAACAGCCATATATAGACCGTGCAAGTCTGCCCAGTACTGGTCTTAAGTCAATATTTAAGATTATTTTCCGATTCTAAATCCTCTGTGTTCACCCCACGCTTCTTTGAACTCAGTCACAGTTTTACTCTCCACCACCTCTCTCGGGAGCGCATTCAAGGCATCCACTACCCTCTCCGTAAAATAGAATTTCCTAACATTGCCCCTGAATCTCCTACCCCTCAACCTCAAATTATGTCCTCTGGTTTTACCATTTTCCTTTCTCTGGAAAAGATTTTTTTCTACGTTAATACCCTTCAAGTATTTGAACATCTGAATCATATCTCCCCTGTCCCTCCTTTCCTCTAGGGTAGGGATGTCCAACCTTTTGGCTTCCCTGGGCCTCATTTGCCGAAAAAAATGTTTCTGGGGCTGCGCAAACGCTGCAGCAAGACAGAGGAGGGAGTCAGCAAGATGGTAAACAAGCAGGGGGAGCAGAGGAAAACACTGCATCGCCCTCGACTGGGGCTGCACAAAATACTTCACGGGCCGCATGCGGCCCTTGGGCCACAGGTTGGACACCCCTGCTCTAGGGTATACATATTCAGGGCTTCCAGTCTCTCCTCATATGTCTTCTGGCGCAAGCCTCCTATCATTTTCATCGCCCTCCTCTGGAACGCTTCTGTGGGGGGGAGGGGTTCCTTTTTTTTTTCCCCAGAGCAGTAGCAGCATTTAGCTTAAAGTGCAGATATCGCAGGCAACTCTTTAGGAAGTTAGATCTGAATGTTTCTCTTTCAGAAGCGAGTTATCTGGATAAATACTGATCTACCTGGATAAATTGATTCTCTGAAATTGCTCAGACCTTACCCAACTAAAAGTTTAATCAAATCTGATACTCTGCACAATCTAATCAGGTCTAGTTATTCAGTAGAAAAAGAACACCATTAAAATATAGGAAACTGTACACAGGATCATCAGTGTGTGTTCTCTTAGCAAGGTGTAAAGTAGGTGGACTCATGAGGTGTATTTTAATTGGGAAAGGGAAATGGTTCTATTTTTAAATCTATATATTTTATTTTGTATGGATAACATACCTACAGAAAAAAAACAAATGTGGATCTCTGCAGATATTTTCCCAGGATAGATTTTAGAGGGAATGTAAGTTCCTACCTCACCTTTGAGAGCTGATGCAAACCCCCTGGGTCAAGGTACCGACAGGCTGTACATTATCACACTTGAAAATTGTCCCCTAAAACAGCCATCTTGGTGGTAAAAGTCATAGGAATATTGGGTGCTGTGGTGTTTGAGCACCCCCAACATTCAACAAACTCCTTGAGAGGTAATTTCTATTGGGTTTAGCACCCCCAATAATTTTCAAAAGTTGGCTTCTTTGTTGCTCGAGAAGGGCCCTACTTTTCTCTGGGACAATGGAAAGATTATTTTATTTATTTATTTAAAAAACTTAATGTCTAGATTCTTTAACTGGCACCACTGTTGGCAATCACCTTAAAAGCGGCCGCCGATCACATGTCAATCATGCAACAGCGCCAATTAGAGAATCGTGCCTCTGGCAAAGGCTGGTGTAGGTCAGGATTTTCCAGGCCTACATTTCTGGCACCTACCTTTGATATGAATCGTGCCTTTGTAGGCGCTTTATGACACCTAATGCCACTTTCGGCATTAGCCTCACCTAAAAGCGTCGTCAGGTGCCATAAAGTGCTTATGGAGGTGCATTTCCAGCGCCAGCTTTTTAGGCATCGATAGGCATCTTGAAAATCAGTGAAAAACGTTGTTTAAATGGTGTTTTTAATTGAGTTTGGACACCTACCAGCGCCTAAAATACTGGCTCCATTTAGAGAATCCAGGCTTCATAGCCTGCCTAAAACCTAAGTGGGTACCTAGAATACGATATAAATCAACAACATAGAATGACAAACAATTGTAACGAAATATATAAATCGACCACAAGAGAAAGGGTCGACCCAGTCACTCCACAGTAAAAAAAAGTCCAGAGAATGAAAACGAGAGGAAACTGTGGAGGAGGATGTTCTTGATGCAAATCAAAGTCATAATCCACATTTGCTCTGGTGAGGCAGTTTGATATTGACTTTTTTCAGATTTTTGCTATTTTATTACACATTCTTATTATTGTAAACCACTTTAAAACCTAGTTGTACTGAGCAGGGTAGAAAATGAATGCATCGAATTTGAGGTATATATGCAGCCATCTGGAGGAGCTGCTTTTCTGCATGTCCCTTTTAGCTGTCAAAATTCTTGGTTCAGGGCACAGGCAGTTAGGGCCAGATTCCATAAATGGCACCGAAAATTTAGTGCTCGGGGTAGCACTTTTTATAGAATAACATTGGCCAGATTCAGCGCCCATCGTGATAGATGGCTGTCGGGTGAAGGCTATGACTAGTCAAGAGGTGATATTAAATGCCAGATCCATGATATTAAGTACCAGATCCGTGTCACAGTTTCAAGAATGGACACAGTGGAGATGACCAACAAGCTGGAATCGCTATGGATTAAAATACCGGATAGGAAAGGACATGAAATAAAGATGGGCCTATACTATCGTCCACCCGGGCAAACCGGAGATATCGACAGAGAAATGGAAACCGAGATGAAGCGAGAATGCAAAAGTGGTTACACAGTTATTATGGGAGACTTCAACTACCCCGGGATAGACTGGAAACTTGGAAGCTCCAGATGCGCTAGAGAGACAGAATTTCTGGAGGCTACACAAGATTGTTTCATGGAGCAGCTTGTTAGAGAACCGACGAGAGGAAATGCCACTCTGGATCTAATCCTAAATGGGTTAATGGGCCCTGCAAAGGAAGTGGAAGTAGTGGGACCGTTGGGAAACAGCGATCATAATATGATCAAGTTCAAAGTTGAAGTAGGAATACCGAAAGGAAAGAGAACCATAGCAACAACTTTCAACTTCAGGAAAGGAAACTATGAAGCAATGAGGGAAATGGTAAGGAAGAAACTTAGGAACACTTCCAAGAAATGGCAAACGGTAGAACATGCCTGGCTTTTTTTCAGGGACACGGTGAGCGAGGCGCAAAATTTGTACATACCCAGATTCAGAAAGGGGAGCAAAAAGAGTCGAACAAAAGACCCGGTATGGCTGACTAAAATAGTGAAGGAAGCGATAGGCAATAAGAAAAATTCATTCAGGAAATGGAAAAAGGACAAAACTGAGGGGAACTGGAAGGAGCACAGGAAGTATCAAAAAGAATGTCACCGAGTGGTTCGAAAAGCCAAAAGAGAGTATGAAGAGAAGCTAGCCAGGGAGGCACGAAATTTCAAACCATTCTTCAGATATGTTAAAGGGAAACAGCCAGCTAGGGAGGAGGTGGGACCGCTGGATGATGGAGACAGGAAGGGGGTAGTGAAGGAGGAGAAAGAAGTCGCAGAAAGACTTAACATGTTCTTTTCGTCTGTATTTACGAACGAAGACACAACCAACTTACCGGAACCTGAGCAATTCTTCAATGGAAATGAAGCAGAAAAATTAACATCCATGGAAGTGAGCCTTGAAGATGTGCACAGGCAGATAGAAAAACTAAAAACTGACAAATCCCCGGGTCCAGACGGAATCCATCCAAGGGTTCTGAAGGAATTAAAGGAGGAGATAGCAGAACTACTGCAGCAAGTTTGCAACCTATCCCTGAAAACAGGTGTGATACCAGAGGATTGGAAGATAGCCAACGTCACGCCCATCTTCAAAAAGGGATCAAGAGGTGACCCGGGAAACTACAGACCTGTGAGTCTGACCTCGGTTCCGGGGAAAATGGCAGAAGCGCTGATAAAAGAAAACATCGATGAACATTTGGAAAGAAATGAACTTCTGATACCAAGCCAACATGGTTTCTGCAGGGGGAGATCGTGCTTAACTAACTTATTGCACTTCTTCGAAGGAATCAACAAACGGACGGATAAAGGAGACCCCATAGACATCGTATACCTAGATTTCCAAAAAGCCTTTGACAAGGTGCCTCACGAGCGTCTACTCCGGAAACTGAAGAACCATGGGGTGGACGGAGATGTGCATAGATGGATCAGAAACTGGTTGGCGGGTAGGAAACAGAGGGTAGGGGTGAAGGGCCACTACTCGGACTGGAAGAGGGTCACAAGTGGTGTTCCGCAGGGCTCGGTGCTCGGGCCACTACTATTTAATATATTCATAAATGATCTAGAAATAGGGACGACGTGTGAGATAATAAAATTTGCAGACGACACCAAACTATTCAGTGGAGCTCGGACTAAAGAGGACTGCGAAGAATTACAAAGGGACCTGAATAAACTAGGGGAATGGGCGACGAGATGGCAGATGAAGTTCAACGTTGAGAAATGTAAAGTACTGCATGTGGGAAGCAGAAACCTGAGGTACAACTATACGATGGGAGGGATGTTATTGAATGAGAGTACCCAGGAAAGGGACTTAGGGGTAATGGTGGACATGACAATGAAGCCGACGGCACAGTGCGCAGCGGCCGCTAAGAGAGCGAATAGAATGCTGGGTATAATCAAGAAGGGTATTACAACCAGGACGAGAGAAGTTATTCTGCCGTTGTATCGGGCGATGGTGCACCCGCATCTGGAATACTGCGTCCAATATTGGTCGCCGTACCTTAAGAAGGATATGGCGATACTCGAGAGGGTTCAGAGGAGAGCGACACGTCTGATAAAAGGGATGGAAAACCTTCCATATGCTGAGAGATTGGAGAAACTGGGTCTCTTTTCCCTGGAGAAGAGGAGACTTAGAAGGGATATGATAGAGACTTATAAGATCATGAAGGGCATAGAGAGAGTAGAGAGGGACAGATTCTTCACACTTTCAAAAAATAAAAGAACAAGAGGGCATCTGGAAAAGTTGAAAGGGGACAGATTCAAAACAAATGCTAGGAAGTTCTTCTTTACCCAACGTGTGGTGGACACCTGGAATGCGCTTCCAGAGAATGTAATAGGGCAGAGTACGGTACTGGGATTTAAGAAAGGATTGGACGGTTTCCTGCTGGAAAAGAGGATAGAGGGGTATAAATAGAGGATTTCTGCACAGGTCCTGGACCTGTTGGGCCACCGCGTGAGCGGACTGCTGGGCATGATGGACCTCAGGTCTGACCCAGCAGAGGCATTGCTTATGTTCTTATGTTCTTATGGATGTATGAAGGAGCAGGAAGAAATGGCCCCTAAAATTGAAATGTTTTATTCCATAAAAGGAACTTATAGAAAAACCTTAGAGGCTTACAACACACCATGACTAAAATCCCAGAATAATTTCCACTAAGGAAGTGTCTGTGTATGCACCCTGCTTTGAGCATTTTATAAGTGTGTGGTGCAATGGTTAGAGCTACAGCCTCAGCGCCTCAAATCCCACGTTGCCCCCAAATACATTAAATAAGAGTATAAGCCCACTGGGACAGATAAGGAAAAATGCTTGAGTACCTGGATGTAAACCACTCAAAACAAAATAAATAAATTTTGCAAGATAATTTGCACACTTGTGACAGGTCTAAGATCTGTACTTGACTGGACACTTGACTAACCTTTTTAGAGAATTTCATCTTCTAGTTTCACCATTTCTCATGCTCAAACCTTTTCCTCTTTTTACACAGCGGTTTCTGAATGACTATGGAATGACTTGGATTGGAGAGTCAGACTCATTAAGTGACAGTGAGTCACTTGAAGAGTCACCGGGGGCAGGATCTGAAATTCCGTCATCCCAACTGTTTTGGAAACCAGGTACGGTACCACAGAGGAATGTATATATGTTTAAATCATTTTTATTAAATCACAAACATAGCAATGAACAGAAACACATCGTAGTTTTCAAACATTACACAAATCCAATCCCCACCCACCCAACCGACCACCCTCCCACCCTCCCTCCCACCCTGGCAGCAGCGGTAACAAGGTCTATTGAGGATAAAGCAAAAAGAGAAAATAAAATCAATTAAGTACCCCAAATTTGGTTTTGGACGTAAGGTGTAAAAGTCAAACTAAAAGGGTACCAACATTGAGAATACAATCGTCCAGCCTTGGTCGACATGTCCACCACTTCACGACGTTCCAATAACATTTGATGTAGCATTAATGCTCTCCATTGGGGGACGGTTGGAGGTTGTGGCGAAAGCCATTGCAACAAGATACATTTCCGTCCCAGCAACACAGTTTTTCGGAAGAAGGCTGCACAGCTTGGTTTGGGCGGGTGAAATCGAATCTGCATAGTGAAAAGGAAATTGGGGTGAAGTCTCCAAGAGCAATTCCAGAGTCGTGCCACCAAAGACACCAACTGTATCCAAAAGGAAGATACCAGGGGGCAAGACCAAAACATGTGTCCAAACGATGCCAGAGGACAAGCACATTTCCGGCAGCAGTGGTCCGCACTTATCCCCATCACATGTGCCCTCTTTGGCGTATAAAAGGCTCGCAGTATGAACTTATAATTTCGTTCCCTCTCAACCGAGGACATAGTAGTGGCCCTTCCCAAGCGAATGCCTCTACGAATCGCATCAGCAGAGATGGGCAATTGGAGGTCAACAGACCACCTCTGAGCCAAGGTGGAAAAGTCCAAGTCACCCGCCCGTTCCTGTAGCCACTTGTGATAAAATCGTAGCGGTGTGGACTCTTGAGTTGTAAGTGCAATCGCTTCTTGCAGTCTGTCTTGAACATCTTCCTGTATCCTCGTCGAAGTCAAGGACTGTAAATAATGTTTAAGCTGTTGATAGGCAAACCAGTCTGTAGGCGAGAAATGAAACTTCGTTTGTAAGTCATTGAAGGAGATCGGAGAGCCATTATCTTGCACGGTCTGTGACACATATTGAAGGCCCCCGCGGGACCAACGTCCGAACACTGGGGAATCCATGCCAGGTAGGAAGTCTCCATTGCCGACTATTGGAAGGCAAGGCGTATGGTGCGGAGAGATCTGCAATCCCTTACACAACAACTTCCATGCTGTGCGCATCGCTGGTAAGAGTGGATGGGCCTGCAATTGAGGTAAGTCCGGCAACTGGGGAGCATGGAGGAGATAGCTGAAATGATAGGGCTGAAAGGAAAAACATTCAATCACAGGTAAAGAAAAATCAGAAGTGTTACAGAACCAGTCATGAATATGACGTACTTGACATGCAAGGTTAAACCGATATATACATAATAATCCTAACCCCCCTCGAGCGATTGGAAGCATTAACTTGGCCAAAGAAATCCTCGCTCGTTTACCCTGCCATAAGTACCTTGATAGATGGGATCTGTGAAGTGCAATATGTGGTGCAATTAACATGATAGGGAGCATTTGCAGGATATACGTCCACTGGGGCACTATCATCATGTTATAAAGAGCTATCCGGCCGGATAGTGAAATAGGGAATTTCCGCCAGCCATTCAATGTATTAGAGGTTCGATGAAGCAATACATTGGCGATACATTGGCTGAATATAGTCTATTTAAATTTTGGGGAATAACTACTCCTAAATATGTCAAGGAAGAAGATGCCCACTGTAAAGGGAATTCTCCCGGCCAAGTCTGTCGTACCTCTGGAAGTGTGGGGAGTGCCAATGACTTCTGCCTATTTAGCACCAGACCAGAGTAAATGTGAAACTCATCTAATATTTCTAACGCTCGTGGTAAGGAGCTATGGGGGTTGTCCAATGCCAGCAAGAGATCATCCGCAAAGGCTAGCACCCGTAATTGCGACGCACCCTCTGGTAAACCCATAAGTACATCATCTTTTTGGAGGGTGCATAGCAATGGGTCTAAATATAACAGAAAAAGTAAGGGAGACAATGGGCAGCCCTGCCTCGTCCCCCTACCTATAGTAAAGGGGGAAGATCTCACTCCATTAACCAACACTGAGGCCGTCGGACCAGTGTATAATGCTTGCACAGAAGACAAAAAGCTAGCGGGAATCCCTATATATTGTAAAACCTGAAACAGGTAATGCCAATTAACCTTATCAAAGGCCTTCGCCGCGTCTAACCCGATAAGCAATCCAGGGCGATGTTCTCGTTGTGCGCGAGAGAGAGCTATAAGTATCCGCCTGACATTAACTGTTGATTGTCGATTCCGAACAAATCCCACCTGCTCGGGTATAATGATGGACGGCAGAATAAGGGCTAACCTATCGGCCAGTATTCTAGCAAGTATTTTAACATCAACATTCAATAAAGATATTGGTCGATATGATTCTATGTCTTCCGGTGGCTTAGATGGTTTTGGGATCAATGTAATCAGGGCTTCATTACTGTGACGGGGGAAAACCCCTCGTTCCTGAATAGTTAAATAATAATCCAAAAGAGAATCACCTATTGAGGGGGATAAAATCTTATAAAACTCAGGTGAGTAACCATCTGGTCCCGGTGCAGTACAAGGCCTCAATTTTTGTATTGCCTGGGTCACTTCATGCACATGTAATGGTCTATCTAATCTGAATATCTGGGCTGACGTCAGGCGAGGCAATCCAGCATCTGCCAGATAGTCACACACATCAGGACCCATGTAAGGACCAGGTGACGCATAAAAGGCCTCAAAATATTTCTGAAAGCCAGCTGAGATATCCACTGACGAAGTTAAAAACCTCCCCGAGCTCTCCTGTATCATGGGTATGTATCTAGATCCCTTCCAGCTTTTTGTTATAGATGCTAGCAATTTCCCGGCCTTATTACCATATTTATGAAACTGAAATTTACGGTAAAACAATAACTTCTTGGTACGTTCGTGAATTAGGGAATTGAGCGCCACCAACACCGCCCTATATGCCTCATTGTTAGCCTCCGATGGATCTCGCAGTAGGTCCTGTTTCAACAATACTAATTGTCGTTCAAGGTGTACTATGCGCTGTGCTATACGACGGGTTCTAGTAGTGACATAAGCAATAATATCTCCACGCAATACCGCTTTGGCTGTATCCCAAAATAAGGTTGGTTGGTCAACATGTTGGGCATTGTTTGTGTAGTAATCCTCCCACTTTTCATTTAAGAATTTCTGAAAATGAGCATCTTTGTGTAAGTAGGAGGGAAATCTCCATCCAGACCCCGGACCCTACCGACCACCCAGTGCCACATCAATCCAGATCATATTGTGATCCGATATTTCGAGGGGGCCTATCGTGGCCTCCGAGACCTTAGCAAACAATGTCTCAGAGAGTAATGTGTAGTCGAGTCTAGAGAAAGTGCCGTGTGCTCTAGACTGGTGTGTATAATCTCGTTCAGTGGGATGCAGTAGTCTCCAGGGATCCACCAACCCCAAAGCTCTACACAAATAAGGAATACCCTTAGTCTGCTTCACCATGGTCGTTCTTGTCGACCCAAAGCGGTCCATAGTGGGGTTGTGTACTTGATTCAGGTCGCCCACCAAAATTAATGGGCAGCCCGGATCCTGCACGCAAATATTCACCAAATTCTGAAAAAATGCATGGTGATATCCATTTGGACCATATCCCACCAATAGTCTGAATGTCCCGCTAGGTCCCTCCACTCTCACCAAAAGGTACCGGCCCTGCGGATCTCGCCGCAAGACCTGTACTTTACCCAAGAAGCCCTTGCGAATCAATATGGCCACCCCGGCTTTCCTCCCCGGGGAGGAAGCAAAGTGTAGCTCTCCGACCCAACCTCTCTGAAGTTTCAGATGTTCGCGATCAGTAAGCCTAGTCTCCTGTAAGCAGGCTATATCTGCAGAATGATGTTTCAATTGTGAAAGTATTTTAGTGCGTTTTATAGGGGACGTTATTCCTGAAACATTCCAAGAAAGTATACGTAGGTTACGATCACCCATAAGGATCCCCACCCCTCCCAATAATGCCGCTACGCCATCCAAAATTAAGTGTCCCAGGGCGCCCAGCCTCGCCCCGAGACTACACAGTCAACTCCCAGCCAGACCATCCACACAGTTGTAAATAAATCATCAGGAAATAAAAAACATTATACATGAAAACACCACCATGCCATACCGCTGCTGCCCCCAAAGAATCCCCAATCCCAACATCCCCTTTAACTAACCCAAGAACCCCCATATGGGAGAACTAGAGTCACAGAATTTGTCACCTCCAGGGCCACCCTGACCTTCAATTATCTGTCCTCAACCTTAACGTTTATAAGACACTCTCTCTTCAAATGTAAGCAGACACAGACCCTTCCAGGCCTGTATCCAAACAAGGTTCAATCTGCTCCAGTGCTCGGGGCCACCAGTTGTTTTATGTAGTCATCTGCAGCCTCCGGGGTCTGAAAAGATTTCCAGACGCCATTGCATTGAATTCTCAGCATAGCTGGATAATTAAATTGAAAACGCTGTTTCAAGTCAGCCAGGCGTGCACATATGGGGTAGTAAGGTTTCCGCCGTTCTTGCAAAGCTACTGAGACGTCTTGACTCAGGCGGACTGGATGACCATCATATTTCAGTTCTTCCTTCTTGGTTCTGTATTGGCGTAGCAGTTCCACTTTATGTTGAAAATTTAGTAGCTTCAGGATCACAACACGCGGGCGTGTTTCCAAGCCGGGTCGGGGGCCTAAACGATGCGCCCGTTCTATGCGTAAGGGCCCCATCGAAGGTCGCAGAGTAAACTCATCCCGAAGCCAGTTCTCCAACTGTTCAGGTAATGATCTCTCCGGCAACGTTTCAGGGATGCCCATCAGGCGCAGGTTAGAGCGACGAGATCTGTTCTCTAGATCATCAAGTTTGTCAGCCTAAGCTCTAACCTGTGCCCGCAGCGCGCCAAGGTCTGTGTCTCGCGCCGCCGAGGAGTCCTCCAGGTCAGATACTCGTTTTTCAAGCTCCGACGTACGGGCCGCGGCTGCAGCCAACAGTGTCTCAATATTTGTAATTTGGGCAGTAAGCGTCTCCATTTGGGGCCCCAAGACCTGTGATAGTGCCATTTTGATGTCACTCAGGGCCGATTCAGTAAGGCTGGAGACCGCCGCCGCGGGACTCACCACCATTTTGGAGTCCACCGGTCGTGCACGTGTTCGGTCTTTTTTCACTGATTTCGGCTGCATCGATTCCTGGGACCTAGTGAGATAGCGGTCCATATAATTAGAGATCGTACCGGGCGCCCCTCGTGTTGATAGGGTCGGTGGAGTATCTTTAATTTTGTAAAGTTCGGCAGGGCAACCCCGGAGTGAACGAGGAAACATCTTCACTCGTTCATGACATCACCCAGAGCCCAGAGGAATGTATATATAAGAACATAAGAATAGCCTTACTAGGTCAGGCCAATGGTCCATCAAGCCCAGTAGCACGTTCTCATGGTGGCCAATCCAGGTCACCAGTACCTGGCCAAAATCCAAGGAGGAGCGACATTCCATACCTCAAAGATTCCGGAACCTCAAAGAGTAGCAACATTCCATGCTACTGATCCAGGGCAAGCAGTGGCTTCCCCCATGTCTTTCTCAAGAACTGCTCTCTTGCAGTCTCCAAGGCTAGGTCTACCTCTCTAGTTTCTGCAGGTCAGGGTTGTGCTGTTTTGTGTGCAATTCTTATATAAGGGCACTTTTTGGTGAGTCATGTAGTGGAAAATTTATGGCTCTTGCAGTGAGTTTTCAAAGAAAGTCTATGAAAAGTTGGTTAATATTTAAAGAGAGGTACCAAAGTGCCTCTGTATCTCCTGTTTGCACAGGTGGAGGTATGGGGACAAATTATTTCTTCTGACTTATCTTTATTTATTTAGGGGTCCTTTTATTAAGGTGAGCTAACTTATTTAGCGCAATAAATGCTAAGGCGCCCATAGAATATAATTTAGCATTTATTGCGCTAAATCAGTTAGCTCACCTTAATAAAAGGACTCCTTATTAATTTAAAAAATGTATATACCGCTTACAAAAGTAAGCAGTTTAAATCAACATACATAGTTATTTAAAAATAATACACTTTACATCTATCAAAAAAGCGGCTATTATCCACATTGCTGCCTAAGGGGTTCATAGACAGTCACGTGCGAGACACCAGCACACCGACAATGGAGGGCAGACAATTCAGCGCAAGACACCAGCGCGCCGCGGGAAAACTTAGTTTTAAAGAGCTCCGAAGCGGGGTGTGAGTGGGGAACCCCCCCACTTTACTGCATAGTGTTTGCGCTGCTGTTAGGAGGGGTTTGGGGGGTTGGAACCCTCCATTAAAGGGAAAACGGAACTTTTTCTGACTTTTTTGGGGAAAAGTTCCGTTTTCTCTATAATGTGGGGGGTTGCACCCCCCAAACACCCCCTAACGGCAGCGTGAACAGTATGCAGTAAAGTGGGGGGGGTTCCCCACTCACACCCCGCTTCGGAGCTCTTTAAAACTAAGTTTTCCCGTGGCGCGCTGGTGTCTTGCGCTGAATTGTCTGCCCTCCCGTCAGAGCTCTTTAAAACTAAGTTTTCCTGCAGCGTGCTTGTGTCAGCGCTCGATTATCGGTGCGCTGGTGTCTGGCGCACAATTGTCCCGTCACTGCCTAAGGTATGCTTACCATCTAATACTATTAAAACAATGGTTCTGTTAATCTTTACCAATTTCACTGCTTCTTTGCAGAGATCCCCTAGGACAGGGGTCGGCAACCTGCAGCTCGCGAGCCACATGCGACTCTTCATGCATATGACTGTGGCTCTCCAGATTTCAACCCTTTAATCTCCTTCCCAACCCCACGATCGGTACCTGGAGGTCCAGCGGGGGTCTTTGTGGCAGGAGTGTGGCCCTCTCACTCCTGCCTCCTTGTGGGTGACTTCTAAAATAGCTGCCACGATCTCTTGCAGCTGCTCGCGGCATTTCCTGTAGTACTGCGAACTGCCACGAGGTCGCGGCAGCCATTTTAGAAGGCAGTCACGAGGCGCTCTTGCCACAAAGACTCTGGCTGGACCACCAGGTACCTCGGTAGGCCTGGAGGGGGGGGGGGATAATCGTGGAGTTGGGAGGGAAATTAAAGTGTCGGGTCTTGGAGAGAGGAGAGAACATTGGATATGGATGGGGGGAGGTGCAAAAACCTGCAAGGGGTTGGAGGGGAGAGAAGTTACACCTCGCGGTTCTTTGTAAATCTTGGGTCAAATATTTTGGATAAATTGGCTCTTTGCTGAAAACGGTTGCTGACCCCTGCCCTAGGAGCTCGGTGGTTAAAAAAATTCTAACGGTGTAATAGCAGAGTTCATTTGGGGGTGTGTGAGGAGTAAAGGATGGTAATATAAATAACTTGTAGAATTAAGTCAGAGGTTTTCAAGTCAGTCCTTGGGGTACACCAGTCAGGAATATCCTGAAAACCCCAATTGGTTGGGTGTGCCCCGAGAAACGGCTTGAAAACCTCTGAATTAAGCACATCTTTGTAAGACTAGTGTGTGCAGTTGTTGTGGGAGTTTTTTTGCCTATTGTACAACAGGAATAAACCTCATTCTTGAGCCATGGCGAGCTACAATATTATCTCAGCATCTCTTCTTAATGCTTGCTTTGTATCTAAGAGAACTGTTTCTGGAGCTTGTCAAATGTAATACATACAGATGCATTTTTGGAAATTTTTTAGTCAGTCCAGTGGTGCCCAAGACAACTCTCTGTCTTTGTACCCCATTTTTTTGGTTTCTGATTGCCTCTCTCAGTATTAGACCTCTCCATACATACTGTATACAGATTATCCATATGTATTCTTACCCTGCCTCCTCTCAGGTCTCTTTGCTCCTTTGGCTGATTGGTAGAAAGGTGAGAGATGATCTCGCGAACCTAAACTTTTCAAAAGTCGAACCGCTGTATTTTGCAGACGTTGGAGTCTTACCAAGCTCATCAGGTAGCACCAATTTAAGAAATTATATAGGCATTACGCAACTGAACAAAGTCAGACTCTATAAAATCAGCACAATTCCTGTCATTGACGAAGATAATTAAAAGAGGAAGAGACCAACAGCGAGATCTATTTATCAAAAGTTAATCCAGCATCCAACAGAACTCCCAGGTTATGCACTTGATCTTGTGCTCAGTAGTGTAGTAAGGTAGGGGGGGTCTGCCCCGGGCACAGTCTTTCTCGGGGCGCTGGCATCCCCCACTCCTCCCCTTCCTACGCTAGCACGCCCATGCCCCTTCCCTGTACCTTTTTATCTTGGGCATGAGCAGTGACAAACTTGCTGCCTGATTCGGCGCTTTGTCTGACATCACTTCTGGGATATCATTTTACCCATAACCCCTTTTATAGTATGATCACCATAATTTGAAAGCTTTGAATAAAGGATATTGGAATTCTTTGCTGGTGAATGTGGTGAAATCAGTTAGTTTAGCGGAGTTTAAAAAAGGTTTGGATAATTTCCTAAAAGAGAAGTCCATAGGCCATTATTGAGATAGTTTGGGGAAATCCACTGCTTTTTCCTAGGATAAGCAGCATAAAAAGCACAGTTACTTACCGTAACAGGTGTTATCCAGGGACAGCAGGCAGATATTCCCACACATGGGTGACGTCAGCAACGGAGCCCCGCAACGGACAGCCTCGAAAGCAAACTTGCTTGAAGATCTCGAACTTTCGAGTGCTGCATCGCGCATGCGCGCGTGCCTTCCCGCCCGAACCAGGGGGCGCATCTTCTGTGAGGATCCTCAGTTCAGATACCAAGCCAAGAAGCTAACCAGGGGAAGTGGGCGGGTTGTGGGAATATCTGCCTGCTGTCCCTGGATAACACCTGTTACGGTAAGTAACTGTGCTTTATCCCAGGACAAGCAGGCAGCATATTCCCACACATGGGTGACCTCCAAGCTAAGTAAAAAGGGAGGAGGGAAGTTGGCAATTTACGAAAAAAGATTTTGCAAAACAGATTGGCCAAAATGGCCATCCCTCCTGGATAAAGTATCCAGACAGTAATGAGAGGTGAAAGTGTGAACCGAGGACCAAGTGGCAGCTTTGCAAATTTCCTCAATAGGAGTTGATCTGAGGAAAGCAACAGAAGCCGCCATAGCTCTAACTTTGTGGCCCGTCACTCGATCTTGTAGAGGAAGACCAGCCTGAGCATAGCAGAAAGAAATGCAAGCAGCCATCCAGTTGGAGATGGTACGCTTCGAGACAGGACGTCCCAACCTATTTGGATCAAAAGAAAGGAAAAGTTGAGGAGATGTCCTGTGAGGTTGAGTACGTTGAAGATAAAATGCCAACGCACGCTTACAATCTAAAGTATGTAGAGACACCTCACCAGAGTGAGAATGCGGTTTAGGAAAAAATACCGGTAGCACAATAGATTGATTGATATGAAAATCAGACACTACTTTAGGTAAGAATTTCGGATGTGTACGAAGAACCACCTTATCATGGTGAAAAACCGTGAAAGGCGGGTCCGAAACTAAAGCTTGCAACTCACTGACTCGACGAGCCGAAGTGAGGGCAATCAAGAAAACAATTTTCCAAGTAAGATATTTAAAATGAGCTGAATCAATAGGCTCAAAAGGAGGTTGCATCAGTTGAGCCTGAACAACATTAAGATCCCAAACCACAGGAGGCGGTTTAACCGGTGGATGGAGATTAAAAAGTCCCTTCATAAAGCGAGCAACCAGGGGATGTGCCGAGAGGGGTTTCCCGTCCAAAGATTGATGAAAAGCAGCAATGGCACTAAGATGAACTCTAATAGAGGTGGATTGGAGACCAGACTTAGATAAATGAAGCAAATAATCCAGAACTGAAGTCAAAGGGGAAGATTTTGGTTGAAGACTATGATTGGAACACCAAGTCGAGAACCTGGTCCACTTTTGACCATAACATTGACGAGTGGACGGCTTTCTGAACGCCAGAAAGACATCCTGAACAGACTGAGAGAATTGAGAAGGATCAGTCAAGTGGAAAGGAACCAAGCCGTCAAGTGAAGAGACTGCAGGTTGGGATGAAGTAAAGACCCCTGACTCTGAGTGAGCAGAGAAGGAAACACTGGTAGAAGCAGAGGTTCCCTGATGCTGAGTTGAAGAAGAAGAGAGAACCAAGGTTGACGGGGCCACCGGGGTGCTATGAGAATCATCGTGGCATGGTCCGACTTCAATTTGACCAGAGTTTTGAGAATTAGAGGAAATGGAGGGAATGCATAAAGAAACTGACCCCTCCAGTCCAGAAGGTAAGCATCCGCCTCCAGATGAAGGGGCGAGAAAATGCGGGAACAAAACAGAGGTAGTTTGAAGTTGTTAGGTGACGCAAAGAGATCCACCCGAGGAGTTCCCCAACGAGCAAATACTTGATGAAGTGTAGGGGAGTTGAGCGTCCATTTGTGAGGCAGAAGCAGACGACTCAATTTGTCTGCAAGGCAATTTTGTTGACCCTGAATATAGACAGCCCGAAGGAGGATGTTGTGAGAAATCGCCCAATGCCACAACCTCAGAGCTTCCTGACAAAGGGAGTGGGAGCCCGTCCCGCCCTGTTTGTTGACATAATACATCGCTACTTGATTGTCCGTCCGAACAAGGACTACTTGGTCATGAAGGAGGTGAAGAAAAGCTTTGAGAGCAAGAAATATCGCTCTGAGTTCCAACAGATTGATGTGACATCGATGATCTGTGGCGGTCCACAACCCTTGTGTATGGGCACAACCATCTATATGGGCTCCCCATGCGTATTCGGACGAATCTGTTGTGAGTACTTTCTGATGAGGGAGATGGCGAAACTGCAAACCTCTGGAAAGATTGGAAGAGAGCATCCACCAGCGGAGAGACTTCTTTAATAAAGGCGTGACCGCAATATGACGAGAAGGTGGATCCACGGCCTGTTGCCACTGAGACGCCAGGGTCCACTGAGGAATGCGAAGGTGGAGTCTTGCAAAGGGAGTCACATGCACTGTTGATGCCATATGCCCGAGAAGGACCATCATTTGGCGAGCCGTGAGAGTCGACATTGAAACTATGCGATGACAAAGGCGTAGAAGAGTGTCTTGACGATTGAGAGGAAGAAAAGCCCTCATGTGAACAGAGTCCAACACGGCGCCAATGAATTGGATCGATTGAGTGGGAACCAACTGCGATTTTGGAAAATTGATATGAAACCCCAGACTCTGAAGGAAAGAAATAGTCTGAAGGGTCGCTTGAGTAACCCCTAGAAGAGAAGGGGCTTTGATAAGCCAATCGTCGAGGTAAGAAAAAGCTGAAGACCTCGAGCACGGAGGGCTGCAGCTACCACAATTAGACACTTGGTAAAGACCCTGGAAGAGGTCTCCAAGCCAAACGGAAGAACCCTGTATTGAAGATAAGGTTCCCCACCTTGAACCGGAGATATTTGCGAAAATTCGGATGGACAGGAATGTGAGTATAAGCCTCTTTGAGGTCCAGTGAACACATCCAATCTCCCTGATCCATGAGAGAATACAAAACTGGAAGAGAGAGCATGCAAAACTTCTCTTTGACTAGAAATTTGTTGAAAGCACGGAGATCCAGAATGGGTCGCAAATCCCCCGTCTTTTTGGGAACTAGGAAGTATCTGGAATAAAACCCCAGATTGTGTTCGGAAGGAGGAATCTCCTCCACCGCTCGAAGGCGAAGAAGTGCCTGAGCCTCCTGAAGAAGAAGGGGGAGTTGCGAGAGACTGGAAAGACACTCTCCTGGAGGATGATCTGGAGGGACCTGAAGCAGGCGTAGAGAGTATCCCTCGTGGATGACCTTGAGGACCCAGAGGTCCGATGTAATGGTTTCCCAGACAGATATAAAAAGGGAAATGCGGCCTCCGATGGGCAGGGAGGAGTTCGGATGCAAGGCGGTTGGAATGCTCAACACTGCACCGTCAAAAAGACGGAGTGGGTTTGGTTGTAGCAGGCGTCTGGGACTTCTGAGGACGCTGTTGTTGAGGCCTTCTAGGTGGAGGCCTAGAGAAAGCTGGCGTGGACTTCATAGGGTATCTACGAGCCGGAGGCTTGTAAGCCCTAGATGTAGAAGGTTTTGGTTTAGGGCGAATAAGAGAGGCGAAGGAGCGTTCATGCTCTGAGAGCCGTTTAGTAGCCGCCTCAATCGAGTCATCAAAAAGCTCTGAGCCCTGACAAGGTAGGTTTGCTAACCGATCTTGTAAGTTGGGATCCATGTCCACTATTCTGAGCCAGGCCAGACGTCGCATGGCCATTGCAAACGCCGATACCCGAGAAGAAAGCTCAAATGCATCATAAGATGCCTGCAAAATGAAGAGACGCAATTGTGAGAGAGATTGAATAATTTGTTTATACTCAGCAAGGCGTTCTCTGGGCCAGTCTGGGCAAAAAGATGACAACTGCTTCAAAAAATAATTAAAATATGAAGTGAAGACATAGTTATAATTTAGAATTCGGTTAGTCATCATCGAATTTTGATAAAGTCTTCGCCCAAATTTATCCATAGTGCGACCTTCACGCCCTGGTGGAACTGTAGCAGACACTTTAGAAGGATGAGCTTTCTTCAGGGATGATTCTACTACTAAAGATTGGTGAGAAAGTTGTGATTTCTCAAACCCCTTGCAAGGCACAGTACGATATCGAGACTCCAACTTAGATGGGATCGCTGTCACAGAGTAAGGAGTCTCCATATTCCGCAGGAAAGTCTGCTTCAGCACAGGTGTCATGGGCAGACGCAAAGTTTCCTTGGGAGGATGGGGAAGTTCCATATCCGCCAAATACTCAGGTGTGTACTTCGAATCTGAATGCAAGTCGATGTTAAGAGCTTGGCCCATGTCGAAGACAAACTTTGCAAAGGAAGAAGACTTTGACGTAGAGGCTTCCTGAGGAGAGACAGAGCGAGAGCGAGGCACCACTGAAAAAGATGGGGAGGCCTCGCGTGAATACTGGGAAACTGGCTCCGAACCGAGATGTAAGCTAACAGAGGATGCTGCACTACCAGTTAGAGGCGGTGTGGTGGAATGTTTCCGCTTAAGACTCCGAGACGGAGAAGTGCGCGGAGTACGAGGTTTCGCTAAAGGAGACAGCTCCCGAGGCAAAAGTCTCGAAGGTGGGGTCCTCGACCTAGAATGCCTCGATGAAACAGAGGAGGCAACAGTACTTTGAGAGCGAGGCACGTGCTTCGAAGAATATGAAGGCCTCAAGCTCCTTGAGGAAAGGACCTTCGAAGACTTAGAGCGGTGCTTCGATCAAGGTAAAGACCGCTTAGAGGCTCGGTCAGGCGAAGAGTCCGAGGAAGAGACTCGAGATCGAGACCTGCGGCGAGGTGACCGCCGACGAGGCAGAGACTGCTGCTCAGGCTGGACCTTTGAAGACAAGGTCGAGGTCGGGACCAATTGTGCCACGATTGAGGAAATTTGCGTGGTCAAAATTGACTTGAGCATGTCCTCAAACATAGAGACAGAGACCAAGGGACTCGGAGTCACGGGAGGTCTTGTGCGTTCCATTGAGGGCGACCTCAGAGGAGAGTATTCCCTCGATTTGGAAGCACGTTTGGAGGACGGTCTAGAAGACGGAGCCGAACCTGGAGCCCCAGGTTGCGAGGTACTAGACTCCATTGGCTTCTTAGGGATGGTACCTGAAAAGGAAGCAGGAGACTTACCCCCCAGTCCAGGCTTCGAGGACACCAAGGAGGCCTTCGAGGCCGAGGACCCGGAGGTCTTCGAGGCCGAGGCCTGCAGAGTAGGCGAAGTTGAAGTCTTCGTACTCGAGGCTTGTCCCGAAGTGGAGGGTTTCACAGATGCCTCGGCCGAGGCCACCGCTTTTTCGGGCTCCATTCGAGGGAAAAGCTCGAAGAACCTGTCGCAGCGGCGCTTAAAGGCACGAGGTTGAAGAGTGAGGCAGCGAAGGCAGTCTTCGGGACGATGAGTCGTTCCCAAGCAGAGCATACACCGACTATGGGGGTCAGTTATGGAAATAGTCCTGCCACACTGATAACACCGTTTGAACCCGGTAACAGGCCGGGACATAGAAAGGACAAAGTCCGTGTCGAGAACGAGGGAGAGAGGCCTAGGCCTCAATCTCCCAACCCGACGCAAATAAACAAAAACTAAAAGTTTTACTTTTTTTTTTTTTAACTTTTACAATTAGAAACAAAGCAAAAAACACAGCGACCGAACAGAAATAAAAACTACTCAGCCGCGGTGAAGAGAAGGCACAACGCTACGGGAACTAAGTCGACAAGTCTTCTCAGCTCCGCGGAAAACGTTGAACTGAGGATCCTCACAGGAGATGCGCCCCCTGGTTCGGGCGGGAAGGCACGCGCGCATGCGCGATGCAGCACTCGAAAGTTCGAGATCTTCAAGCAAGTTTGCTTTCGAGGCTGTCTGCTGCGGGGCTCCATTGCTGACGTCACCCACGTGTGGGAATATGCTGCCTGCTTGTCCTGGGATAATCTGTTTTACTACTTGGGATCTAGCTAGGTACTTGGGACCTGGATTGGCCACTGTTGGAAACAGAATACAGGGCTTGATGGACCTTTGGTCTGTCCCAGTATAGTAATTCTTATGTGAGTCAAATATAGGACAATCAAGGCCTTGTGACATCACTGATGAGTTTGGCTCTTAGGCATTGGTGGAATTAGACATTATGACATCACAATCTCAGCTCTGGAAAGTTGCTACTCTTTGGTTTTCTGCCAGGTACTTGGGACCTGGGTGGCCACTCTTGGAGACTTTCGGTCTGTCCCAGTATAACAATTCACTTTGGTTGGTTGTGAAGAGAGGCACTTTTACTACTGTTTATAATGTTCTGACAGTTTTCACATCTTGCAGAGCTGAATATTTGCAGCACATTCTACAGGAAATGTTACACTGCTCTGCACATCCTGCAGATCTCACCCAGTGTTTCAGCTGCTGAAAATAACTTCCATTATAAATCATCTTCTTTTCATTAGAAGCATTGTGGTAATGGAAAGCCAGAACACCTGTGAAGGAAAGTCTTTGTGACTTTCTTTACAGATAAACCTGGGTTTCAGGGTAGCAAATCTAGAAAGAGAAATTCCAGTTGGAATCTCTTATGAAGATCTCATAGAACGGATAATTCCTTTATAGTTGCTTGGAGTAGTTCCTTAGGCGTAATTATTTCTTCTTATCTTGTGTTAAATCTGTGTTTTTAATTATTTCATACTTTCACTAAACTATGTGTTATTGTTAGCTACTGTAATGTTTTTGAACGTTTTATCTTTCTTCTGCAGGAGTATCTGCCATTTCCACCCCCTCCTTCCCTGACCCAATCACTACCTCACAGGAGCTGTTACAAGAGTGGTAGACACCTGCCCTCCCTCCCCAGACTTGAGGGTGGTACTTCTATGGTTCTATCAGCCCTGATGGAGGAGGCATTTGAACCCAGCTCCCTTGTGTCACAGAACAATTGTCAGATCCCATGGCATAGCCACAGGGGGCCTTGTGGATCCGCCCCCCCCAAAAAAAAGAAAATTGAGGTACTGTCTACTACTTTGGCTGGCAGGGGTCCTCAGGTCCTGCCAGCAAAAGCTGTTCTCTATCTGAAGCCTGGCAATTAGTGGCGGATTTCCTCACATGTGCTTAGTTTAACAAAAACCCAAGTACCATATGTGCGGGGGAAGTGGCTGGCGCAGCAGTGGACTAGGAAAATCGTCGCCAACTGCTTTGCTGGCGGGGCTTGGGGAATGCGGCACTAGTTCAGGAATGTGTGATGGGTAGGAAGAGGCAGGGAAAAATTTTTGTCCTTCCCCCAGTTTGGGATCAGGCTTCCCCCCCTCCAACACACACAAAATCTGAGGTCTGGCTACACACCTGCTCTAAAGAACCCGCCCACACTTCTGATTCAAAGAGTCCTTCCCATGTTATCTTTCAGTTCCCAAGATGGGGGGGGGGGCTCTTAGTGCCCCTATTACTTTTGCATAGTCCTTATTGTTATGCACTCCAGTAACAGTTGAGAAAATGTGCTTGGGGGCAGTCATGGTAGCTCTTCCATTCCCAGCTTTATCTCTAAATGTTCTCCATCTCTGCAGAACATTCTACAGCTTCCAGCTTTCAAGTGGATTTTGATTTAATTTTGGAGAATGTGAAAGATTTGAACATCCTCGCTGGAGAAGGGGAATCCAAGATTGAACATACGGAAAGAGGAGCCAGGCTGAGGCAGCGTGATCCTATTCCCCTGACTCTCTATAAGAATGGGATCGTTATGTTCAGTGGACCTTTCCGGTCCTATGAAGAGCCATGTACTCAGGTAGGAAAAGAACAGATGTCAAACACAGCACCTTCATTCACAGCACCTTCATTCAGCACCCTCAGAGGAGGGTTAACAGATGTCTTTTTAGAGGACTGCAAAGAAGACAGTGGAAACGGACAGTGGACAACCCACCAGAGCCAGGAGGATAAAATCAGGCCTTCTTTATTGATTTATCTTTATTTCTAAACCGCTTAAAACTAAGCGGTTAACAATTGGAAAAACATTCACAATAATTCATACACAATACATTTACAAAGGGCTCCTTTTACTTAACGCATGGAATAGCAGGCACTAGACCTTAATGCCGGCATTGAGCGCGGTAATTTTGTGCGTGGGCTAAAAACGCCCAAAATGCCCAAAATGCGTTCAAATAACATTACAATTACAGAGCCATCTCATCCCCTCAAAACAATTTCGAGAGCTCAAAGAATTTACACATTAGCCATCACTGTATATAAAATGCAATTACCACAGCTTAGAATTCCTAAGATAAATCTACCAGGTCGTTTTTAAAAGAAAACCTCCACAAACAGTTGTGTCTTCACCATCTTTCTAAATTGTAAGCAGTCGGAACAGGTCCTCAGGATACCAGGGAGGGAATTCCAAAATTTGACCCCTGCTACGGACAACATTGCCACTCTGGATTTAACATACCGGACAGTTTCAATCTAGGATATACATTAATAAGGGCCCATTACTATAATCAGGGTCTTTATTACTGTACGTCCTAGACTGAAATAAAGAAGGCTTGATTTTATCCTCCTGGCTCTGGTGGATTGTTCATTGTCCATTGGTTCATTGTCCATTGGCTGCATTGTCCTGTTGGACTCCTTGGTGGGTTTTGTCCGGATGGATTTCCAAAACCCGGCATGCTCAGGGAAGAAGAGATGAGGTTCGTATGGGGGAGGGGCCACATGTCCTCTTTTTTTAACATGAAATCTGATAACCCTACTTCAGTGAGGAGAAAGGGCCTGTATGTGTGACATAAATCAGGTGTGAAACTGGAGGGCTGCAAATGAAGTAGGTTTTCATGATATTCTAAATGAATATACATGAGGTACATTTGCATATTCATTAGGAATATCTTGAAGACTGATTTGCGGCCTTCCAGGCATCCCTGGCATGAATGATCTGATCTGGTGTAGTCCAATGTAATTAGTAATGTGAAAACATGAAGAGTAAAATCTATGGAGGTGCAGACATAAGCAATATAGCGTAACAGTAGCATGCCTGACAGGCAGGGAGCAATGTTACTCCCCAGAAGAGTATAATTTTCCACTGTCTGTAGAGGGGGCATGTGAGGTGGAGGTGGAGAACTTAAGGTTTCACAAACCAGTGCAAAGGCCTTCACAGCCAGTTAGTTTTCAAGATATACACTACTACCACTATTTATCATTTCTATGGTGCTGAAAGGTGTACTCAGTGCTGTACATTCAACATGTAATAGATGGTCTCTGCTCAGAAGAGCTTACAATCTAATATGGACAGACAGACAGAACAAATGTAACAGATAGGGGTTGGGGAGTTTCTTGCATAGAGAGTGATAGGTATCTTACGAAGAGTGGGAGTTAGGAGTTGAATGCAGCCTCGAATAAGTGGGCTTTTAGCTTGGATTTGAATACTGAATATGCATGATGAATTTGCATGCACTGGAGACTTGATATATGCAAACTTCACTCGACACATGCACGATAGAGATCCTGAAGACCTGGCTGGCTGTGAAGTCCCCAGGACTGGTTGAAGAAGCTGTAAGTCAGGGCTTCCAAATTCCCAGGTGCACGATCACAGGATGTGGGAAAGCCCACAGTGCCTCCACATCGCACCTCTTTGCCAGAGGGCTCTTTGAAACCTCCCACTAGTTTTAGGTCTTCCAGAAAGTTCCAAGGTAAAGGATATTAACCCTAAATCTCTGAACCAATTGCCCCATTTTAGCAATGCATGCAGGATATCATGGATGGATACTTCCCGACAGAACTACAGCATCGCTTCCCGGAAGGAATTCCATTTCAGGTAAGAGGGGCAGCTGGCAACAACTGCTTCTCCCCAGAGCCTTCCCCCCCCCCTCCCAGGGCAATTCTATAAAATAGGTGCCAATGTTTATGCGCTGATTACAGGCATAAATGTTCAGAATAGTATCTTGGATGTTCATATGTTTGCACACAAGTACGTAAAGGCTGAAAATCCACCTAAGCATTGTTCTGTAAATACGCCTGTATTTTACATATCACCGGATTCTATAAAGGTCAGCCAAAATTCCGAGATGCACGTGCAATTTAACGAGTTGGTGAATGGCAATAAGCGTGTGCTAATTCACTCTTTAGTTATAACGCATCTGGATTCCTGCAGTTCCCTTTACCATGGTATAAATCAAAAAGAAATCAGACGACGTCAGATAATACAAAACACAGCGGTGAAACTCATCTACAAGGCTATAAAAATACAACCATGTTACCCCTTTCTTGAAACACACACACTGGTTGCCCATATACACTGCATCTCCTTTAAAAGCTTACTTCTTGTTTTCAAAACAAAACAGGCAACTACTACAATCTTCCCAGCAAAATCTCCTTTCAATTCATCACTTCACCATACATTCTATGACACAAAGCGTAAGACAGTTTTCTCTGTTGTAGCCCCGGCATTATGGAGCGCGCTTCCAAGCCATATCAAAAATGAAACATCCTTATCAATATACAATAAAACCTTGGTTTGTGAACATAATTCGTTCCAGAAGCATGCTTGTAATCCAAAGCACTCGTATATCAAAGCAAATTTCCCCATAGGAAATAATGGAAACTCAGACGATTCGTTCCACAATCCAAAAACTGTAATCCAAAATACTATATATACTTGTATTGCAAGACCTCACTCATATAGAACAGTCACTAGGCTCCTGCAGGGTCAGAGAGAGAACCATTGGCTCAGTTGTGATGTGTGACTACTATATGTACTTGTATTGCAAGACATTGCTTGTATATCAAGTTAAAATTTAATCAAATGTTTTGCTTGTCTTGCAAAACACTTGCAATCCAAGGTTTTACTGTATAAGACAAATCTAAAGACCTTGCTGTTTAAGGATGCTTTTGCTTCCTAAGAAGTTTCCTTCCCTAGGCAGTAACAGGGGTCTCAAAGTCCCTCCTTGAGGGCTGCAGTCCAGTCGGGTTTTCAGGAATTCCCCAATGAATATGCATGAGATCTATGTGCATGCACCGCTTTCAATGCATATTCATTGGGGAAATCCTGAAAACCAACTGAATTGCGGCCCTCAAGGAGGGACTTTGAGATCCCTGGTTGTAGCACATTACTTTTTCCCCCTCCCAATGTGCGAGCCCTTTTTTTTTTTTTCCTTTTATTTGAATATTATATTTTTCCCTCCCCCCCTTTTTGTCTCTAGTAAATATATTCTCATGATTATACATTTCAGTCTGATGTATTGTTTTTATTTTTACTCCCTCTATTTTTAAACTTTGTAACCTATTGTAAATCACCTAGATCAGGGGTAGACAATTCCGGTCCTCGACAGCCGGAGCCAGGTCAGGTTTTCAGGATCTCCACAATAAATATGCATGAGATAGATTTGCATCTCAAGGAGGCAGTGCATGCAAATCCATCTTGTACATATTCATGGTGGAGAGGAGTGGCCATGAGAGGGACATGGATGGGTCAAGGTGTTTTGAAATTTGCATACAGTATTAAAGAACAGGTTTGGCACTATGTCCTATTCTATAGAGGGTGATCAACCTGGAGCGACTTTTATAGAACGGTGCTCAGCACTTATCTTTTTTCCGACACCATGTACTGAATCTGGCCCATAATGTGTATTTTTATTTTTTAAATTGATTTCAATTGCTATCCCATCCTCCTGGAAGCTCGGAACGGGTTACAAAAGACATTCACGGTAGCTAAGGGCATGACGGTTTGCACGGAGACATCCACAGTAATTAACAAAAGAAGTTCACAATAAAGTTAGGACATGACTGGTCGTATAGAGGGGTCTGTCTGCTGGCGGTTCAGTCGAAGAGGAAGATCGTCACTTCTTTTCGGAAGGCGGTGAGAGGCACATCCCGTAGGCAGCTGGTGCCTCTCCTCCTCCCTGGCGTCTCGCGGCACACCTGAAATCTCGTGGGGCACGCTAGTGTGCCGCAGCACACAGTTTGCGATATACTGCTCTAACCACTGGGCCGCTTCCTTTCCACACAAAAGAAAGGCAAGAGAATACTTTTATTTTTGCACTAAAAGGGTGGTGGATGCCTGGAACAGGCTTGCGGCTGAGGGTATACAATCCAAAATATCAGCAGAGTTCAGGTGCACCTGAGACAGACATATGGGGATCTTAGTGGAAAAATCCAGGGAGGTGAGAACAGAATCAGTAAGAATTAAGACAGCTTAAAGGGACAGAGCGGGTGGGCCAAAAAGATCCTTTTTTTTTGCTGACATTTTCTGTTTCTAAATGAAAAACCCCCAAACCATCGTTTCTTGAGTTTATCTCATAAATCTGCAGTCAAACTTCTTGGCAGGATGTGGGATGCAATATCTTGGTTACCATATCTACTGTAGAGCCCTTTAAGCTAAGCAAAGCCTAGGCCCAAAATGGGAGAAAACCTTTCATATATCCGGCACATAGTCAGAACAAGAAAAGGAAAGGTTTAGAGTTTCATATCTTCTGGCTCTTTCTCCACCAACGACGTGTGACCTAAAAAGAGAGACTGCATGGTTTAGAGAACTGACGAGGGATGTGTGACCTCCTGAAAAGTTGCCACCCAGCTGGAAAGTTGCTTCTGTAGAATTCTTTGCCTCTGTGTTCAGTGGTGTAGGGAGGGTGAGTGGCACACATCCCCTGCCCCCCCACTCTTTCCCAACCCCTCCCTGCCGCGCACCTGCCCCCCTTCCCTTCCCCCATACCTCCTTAATTTTCCCAGTGCAAACAGAAACACAAACTTGCTGCTTGCGTCATGTCTGCTCTCCCTCGGGACCTGGGACCCAGAAGTGACGTCGGAGAGAGCCGACACTGATGTGGGCAGCAAGTTCGTGATGCAGCTCATGCCGGGAGAAGGGAAGGGGAACATGCGCACGGGTGGAGGGGCAGAGATGAGGACAGGTGCTGATGCCTCCACCAAGACAGCGCCTATGCCATGGACTCAGATCTCTCTTGGGGCAAGAGGACAGCAGTGATCACTCTCAGCCCTCAAGGGCTACCAACTGGGCAGGTTTTCCAGATATCCCAAATGAATACATATGATAGAACATAAGAACATAAGAAACGCCTTCACCGGATCAGACCAAGGTCCATCTAGTCCGGCGATCTGCACACGCAGAGGCACATTTAGGTGCTCCTTTTTGGAGACCCGGATTTCCCGTATCCCTCAATATGATCTGCAAGAAGGTGTGCATCCAACTTGCGTTTGAAACCCAGCACAGTATTTTCTGCCACCACCTCCTCCGGGAGAGCATTCCAAGCGCCCACCACTCTTTGTATGAAACAGAACTTCCTGACATTTGTCCTGAAACTGCTGCCACTCAGTTTTAGGCTATGACCTCTTGTCCACGTCACATCTGAAAATGTCAGTAATGCTGCTTCCTGGTCAATTTGATCAAATCCCTTTAATATTTTAAAAGTCTCTATCAGATCCCCACGCAGTCTTCTCTTTTCGAGGGTGAACAGTCCCAGTTTTAGATAGATTTGCAGAGATGCCAAGACTTGTTCATTAGGAGTATGCCACACTTATCTGAAAGCTCCGGATGAAGCTTAACACAACTAAAACCAAATTACTATGGTTAGGCCCAAAATTGGACTGTCTTCCTCTTTCTGTAGCTTTGGCTTCTGGATC
Organism: Geotrypetes seraphini; assembly: GCF_902459505.1. Classification (NCBI taxonomy): domain Eukaryota; kingdom Metazoa; phylum Chordata; class Amphibia; order Gymnophiona; family Dermophiidae; genus Geotrypetes; species Geotrypetes seraphini. Next base: position 35,885,397 of record NC_047091.1, on the reverse strand, counting down.
CTCCTTACAAATTGAGTTTTCTGTTAAGATTTTGCGAGTCCTTTTCGACTCCTCTCTCTCTTTTAAGGATCAAATAAATTCTATGGTCAAGAAATGATTTTTTTAATCTGCGCATGCTGAGGAAGGTTAGACATCTCTCTCATCATCATCATTTTTCTATTTTAGTTCAGTCAATTATATTATCTCGCCTTGATTATTGCAATGTTATCTATCTCAGTATCACAAAAACCTGCCTTTACAGATTGCAACTGATTCAGAATACTACTGCAAAATTGATCATGTGACTCCGTTGCTTCAGAGTCTTCATTGACTCCCGGTTTATTTTAACGTTCAATTTAAATGTGCTTGTGTTGTTTTTAAAATCCTGTATGGTATCTTTACCCCTCTTATTCCTTTATCTTGGAATGTATATAGATTCTCTTTTGCTAGAGGCAACCAACAATTTAAACTATCTCTTCCTTCGAGAAAAGGGATTAAAGGAGTCAAGATTTTTAGTCAATCTTTGATTTTTAAGTTTTCTCAACTTTGAAATGATCTTCCGCTTCTTTTAAGGAGTTCTGGTTCGCTTCAATTTTTTCATAAATCTTTAAAAACCACTTTATTTGTTAAACATTTTGAAAATTAATTTTTCTGAAATTCAGCCTCTATTTTTTATGGTTTTTATCTGTTAAGTTAATTATTGTAAACTAAGTCGAGCTTTCTTAGAATGATGACTCGGTGTATAAACCCAAGCCTTAGATTAGATTAGATTCACTTTCTCTGAGCCCTATTTCTCATTCATTAGAGCTTCAGTACCAATGCACTGGTCTTGATCATTGCTTTCATGAGAAGCAAGCCTTAGAGAAGTAAACCAAGTGGTCCAGTCAGTAGGAATAGGGTTACCAGATGTCCGGATTTACCCGAACAGGTCCTCTTTTTAGAGGACAGTCTGGGTATCCGAACAGATTTTTAAAAAGCAATAGTTCATCCGGGTTTTCAAGTTTGGGGCCGCAGCTGGAGGTCCTCTAAGCATGCGTGGATGTGATGTGATGATGTCATATGCATGCACTCATGTGTATGACATCATTGCATCACATCTGCGCATTCTCAGAGGCTCTCCAGACACAGCTCCGAGCTTGAGGAGAAAGGAGAAAAGGTTTGGGGGGGGGAGCAGAGCTGGGCCAGAATGGGGCAGGACTAGGGCGGAATGGAGCGGAACTGGGGCGGGGCCACATGTCCGGGTTTTAGCTTAACAAAATCTGGTAACCCTAAGTAGGAAGAAATCTGAGCACACTTTGCTTCTCTTGCCCTGCCCTCTTTCAAGTTTCAAGTTTATTAAGTATTTGATTAATCGCTTACACAAATATCTAAGCGATGAACAAATCATTCAATTTACAGATAATACAGGGGTTATAAAAGACAGATGGACACTGAACAAAACATATTAAATTAACGACTAACAGAATAAACAGAAAAGGAAAACAAAGGGAAAGGCAGGGTAATGAAATACAATAATAATGAAGTACATGTGCTCTGAAAGCGATTTTCAGCTCAGAAAAATTCACCCAGATCGCTCCCCGCTTTGTCTTTCTTCTTTCACAGGCTCCAAAGAAAAGCCAATATCATTTAATGCTACCTTAATTCATTTGCAAAGATAGTATTGCACTTACATCATTCTAGTTTTATACCCTGGACATATGGTCTTAAAAATCTCACTCTTTGTTGTGGTAAATCACACTCTTTGGGTGGTTTGCCCTTTGGCATCTCTGGATTTGCCTGTATTCAACCAGTGAGGGCCACTGAGGCTATAAACAAAGCTTGCAATCGGCATAATTTAAAGAATGAAAGACTGTATTTTACTTCCAAGCAAACTAACCTCCACCCACATGGACCACTAATTAAATGCCATGGGACTTTTACCGTGGCTGACTTTGCACCACATTCAGCATAACAGCTAATGACATAACCCCATAGACCAGTGTTTTGTAAACTTTCCGGCCGGCAGCACACTAAATCTAGTGCTGGAAGGCGCATGCACATGATGTCATCACGTGGACGTTCGCGCATGTGCGGAGGCCCATCTGGCCGTGACCTGCTTTGATAGAGGGATCTGGGAGGTTCAGGGAGAAGAGGAGAGACATCTTCGCCAGCTGACTTCCTGAAGGACATGCCTCTCACCGTGTGGACGACTCTCCTTCCTCGCCAGTGTGTCGCGGCACACCTGAAATCTCAGGAGGCACACTGGTGTGCCGCGATACACTGCCATAGACTAATTCCGAAAAAGTTCATCAACTAGATTTACAAACTTAAATTTCTGCTAAAATTTTGTATCAAAAGCATTTCTTTTGAGCATTCTATTTACCATATAAACTATTGTGCAATAACATAACTGCATTACATGCAATCACAAAAAAAAAGTAACCCCCCCACCTCTTTATAATCCCTGGTGGTGTAGTTGGAGCAGGAGCAATGCCACATTCACAGTAGCTATTTTGAGAACAGAGCAGGAGTAACAGGGGATTGTTTCTGCCCCAGCTACACACCTAGACCACCAGAGGGGACCCACAGGTGGGAAGGGAGAGACAAATGGACAAAGCACCGATTTCCAGCTTCCACTGAAAACACGCGAGTCATTTTTTCAGCTGAAACCAAAAATGTGTCTGAAAATTAAAATCTTTCAGCTGAAACAAACTGGACAGGGCACTTGAGCTGCCTGTATTTGTAAAGGTGGCCTTTGTGCTTTAATTATCCCAGGAATTTGGGGAGGAGGGAAAGGAATCTGGGAAGCTGCTGGGCTAGGAAAAAAAAGGACAGCTGCTACTGGAGAGGGAGAAGAAGGAGAGATGCTTCTGGGAGGGGAGGAGGGAAAGGAATCTGGGAAGCTGCTGGGCTAGGAAAAAAAGGGACAGCTGCTACTGGAGAGGGAGAAGGAGAAGGAGAGATGCATCTGGGAGGGGAGGAGGGAAAGGAATCTGGGAAGCTGCTGGGCCAGGAAAAAAAAGGACAGCTGCTACTGGAGAGGGAGACGGAGAGATGCTGCTGGGAGGGGAGGAAGGGAAGAGAGTTACTGCTGGACAGGAGGCTGGGAGAAAGAAAGAAAGGGGGCAGGCAGGGAAACAGAAGGAAAGAAGAGAAACAGAAAAAAAGAGAGAAAGGTCAGGGAGAGAGGAAGAAAAAGTTGGGGGAGGGAATGAGGTGTGGAGGAGAGAAAGCATACAGGCTGATAGAAGGGAAGAAAGATTGGATGCACAGTCAGAAGAAGAAAGTGCAACCAGAAATCACCAGACAAGGTAGGAAAAATTATTTTATTTTAAATTTAGCAAAGTGGAGGCAGTATTACCACAGTTTTCAAAGGAATTTGCCCAAATAACTTAATAGTTAACTGGGTAAATTCCCAGAGATGAAAACTTCCCTTCACTTACTATGCACAGTTCTGAATTTATATCTGCTGTCTATATTTTACAATATGGTCACCTTTTACTAAACCGCAATAGTGGTTTTTAGCGCAGGGAGCCTATGAGCGTCAAGAGCAGCGCTGGACATTCAGCGCAGCTCCCTGCGCTAAAAACTGCTATTGTGGTTTAATAAAAAGGATGGAGGGTATATTTGTCTATTTTTGTATGCTATAAAAACCAAATACAGAGAGAGACTGAGAGCTGTTGACGAAGAGCTACGTGTGTGTCTTTCTTCGATTCCAGCCAGAATATCAGCTTTGTGTTCAGCCAAACAGGCCCAGGTTTCGCACTGAATAAAGTATTTTATAATTTTTATTTCGTAATAAAGTTTCTTTGTGTTTCTTTGTGTTTATTTGATTCCTATTCAAGAGAATTACTTTATATATAGTCAATATAGGCAGAGAGTTAAATTTTTTAACATTTTCTAATGGTGGTGTGCCTCGTGATTTTTTTCATGAAACAAGTGTGCCTTTGCCCAAAAAAGGTTGAAAAACACTGTGCTAAACAAATACTTCTGTCCTGTGGTCACAGAAGAAAATCCTAGAGAAGGAGCGCTATTTGCTGCAAAGTTACACATCATAATGGAGTGGATTCTGCACCATTCACAGAACATAAGAATTGCTGCTGCTGGGTCAGACCAGTGGTCCATCACGTCCAGCAATCCGCACACGTGGCAGCCCTCCGGTCAAAGACCAGCACCCTAACCGATACTAACCCTATCAGCATACGTCCTTGTCTTGAATCCTTGGAGGGTGTTTTCCCCTATGACAGACTCCGGAAAAGCATTCCAGTTTTCTACCACTCTCTGGGTGAAAAAGAACTTCCATACGTTTGCACAGAATCTATCCCCTTTTAACTTTAGAGAGTGCCTTCTCGTTCTCTCTACTGTGGAGAGGGTGAGCAACCTGTCTTTATCTACTAAGTCTATTCCCATCAGTACCTTGAATGTTTCGATCATGTCCCTTCTCAGTCTCCTCTTTTCAAGGGAAAAGAGGCCCGGTTTCTCTAATCTCTCACTCTACGGCAACTCCTCTAGTCCCTTAACAATTTTAGTCGCTCTTCTCTGGACCCTCTCGAGTAGTACCGTGTCCTTTTTCATTTACGGCAATGGACCGGATGGGATTCATCCCAAGATATTGATGGAGCTTAGAAAGATTCTGGCGGGCCCACTTAAAGATTTGTTCAATAAATCCCTTCAAACAGGAGAGGTTCCATGGGATTGTAGAAGAATGGATGTAGTCCCTCTTCACAAAAGGTCCCAAGCCATTTTCAACTGCTTGCTGCACTTATCCATCAAATGATTACAATTTTGTATGTAGCACTGATTAGTAATTAACCTTTAATTGCAGTTTATAAGTCTTGGTCTGACTTTCTACTAAGCCCGGCCATCTGTTCCCAGTCCTTCCAAAAATACTTATCTTCATAATTCCTTGACTGAAAAGGGAAAAATATTTTGATGATGCTTGATTGCGACCAATACTTGGAAAAATTCCAGAAAAGTCACACATATTTTACAGATCTGCTGACATGTTTGGGAGGAAAAAGCTTTTGAAAATAACAAAGCATCGCCTTCTGGATCACAGCTCTGGATAACTTTTCAACAAGAAAATATTATTAAAAAACCAACAGCAATTGTAAATTGATTGTTTACTCTTTAAGAAGTAAAAAGATACTCACCATGTAACTTCCTGTAATACTTTTAAAATGAATAGGGAAAATATTTTTTCACTCAATGAATAGTTAAGCTCTGGAACTTGTTGCTGAAGGATGTGATATCAGCAGTTAGCATATCTGGGTTTAAAAAAAGGTTTGGACAAAAATCCAAGATGGCAGCTGTATGAGACACAGCAATGGAGTGACTGACCTGAATTCTGAGTTCCTGACCGGGAAATCCTCTGACTCCCCTGCAATGGGGAAAAATACGGAAGGGTACAGAGTGAAAGATTCCTTCTGTCTCCATTTCCTGGGCTTCAGCAGCTGACTTTGGAGGCATTCGGTGCTTCATCAGTTTCTACTCCACTCTCCAGTTTATCAAGGCAGGCGGGGCTTACCTCCTCTAGCAGCGGCAACACGGCCTCTGAGCCCCATCCAAAGATCAACGCCCTTGCAGCCAGGACTATGCACTCCTGTAGAGCTGCATGCACATTTGGTCAGGAGTGAGCCATTTTCCAGACTCATTAGAGGGGTCCACCAAGGTGATTTCCAGCTATATTCCTACTACTTTGGAGAATGGAGGTGATTTGCGAGAACATCAAATTGTAAGTTCTTAGCTCCTTATTCAGGGTTCGCTGGGAGTAGACCATCTGCTGCAAGAGTTAAGAAGACTGAGGTCCAGGTGTTGTTACTAATGAGTCCATATGGGATGTTTTGCTGTGCCTTAATAACTCTTTTTTACAAGTTATGGCCTCCATTTCTGGTCGATTTTCTAAGTTGTCTGGTTCAATGGAGAAGTGTGATAAGACCCTTGAACAACATTCCAGCCAAATTAAAGCCATGGAGGAGCAAAATTAAAACATACATCTAAGTCCAGTTTGGATATAGGGTGCAAGTCGCCCAAGGTCGGCAGTGGCAAAATGTCCATTCTTGAAAAGTACATCTAACATTTTTTTTTTTCTGAACATCGTCTATCTGTACGTCCAGGTGTTTGATCATCCAGACCGCCATTGTGTCTACCTTTATACCACATTACTACTACTATTTATTATTTCTATAGCGCTGAAAGGTGTTCGCAGCGCTGTACAGTTTAACATGCAATAGACAGTCCCTGCTCAGAAGAGCTTACTAATCTAATTTAGACAGAACATTTCAGGGTTGGAGAGATGATGGTAGAGGAAATGATACAGTGGCTCTAGGTATCTGACAGCAGTGAGTGGGAGATAAGAGTTGAAAGCTTTTAGCTTGGATCTGAACGCTGCTAGGGATGAAGCATGACGTATTGATTCAGGCAGCCTGTTCCATTCTCAACCAAAAACTTGTCCAAGTCCCAAACGCCCAGAACCAACATTGTGATGGACTGGCCACCCAGACATGGCAATAGAGCAGTGGGGCATCTTACAGGGCACTGCTGTGAACGTCACAAAAATGGTGCCACATGAACATCTCACCAGAGCCCCCTAAAACACACTATACCCAGCTGTCTACAAGCCCAATAGCCTTTATGGCTGCAGCTGGAACTTATATGGCAGTACAGTAAGGAAGGGGGGGGTGTTTGGTGGGCTCACATTTTCCACCATGAATGTAGTGGTTAGAGTGGCTTATAGGCCTGGATCCTCCTCTCTGTGGTTCACTACCCCCCCCCCCCCCAGTCTACTTAAGCCACCTTTGTGCAGATCTACTAGGCTTTCCTATGCCAGGTGCTGATGTTCCGTAGGCAGGTATGGACATTTTTATTCTGAATTTTGTGGGGGTGCAACAGGATCAGTGAACACGGGGGAAGTATGTGGGGGTCTTTACTTTGTCTCTGCAGTGGTTATTTGGTCACGTTTGATACACTTTGGGCACTTATACCTGTCTTTACATCGTCTAACTCACAATGTATAAGTTAGTCTCCTGAGCAGTTTCATCAAACATTCGATTATCTCTGCACGATGACTAAGTCTAGATCGGCCCACATCCTGCCCTAACCACTCCTCCAAAAATGCCCCTTTCAGCTCTGGGCGCACATTAGGATTCAGGGTGGGGGTCTGGGTGGGGGTGAACTTTCAGGGTGGGGGTGTCGGCAGGAGGGATCGGGCATCCCTCCTACCGGGGAACATTGGCAGGGGGGATGTTGGCAGAAGGGATTGGGTATCTCTCCTGCCGGGGAACATTGGTGTGGGGGGGGGGGGCGGGTTCGGGGGATTGCAGCAGGAAAGATTGGGTATCTCTCCTGCCAGGGAACATTCGGGGGAGGTCGTGGTGGCTTCAGGCAGGAGGGACTGGGCATCCCTCCTGCCATGATCGTTGCAGGGGAGGTGGGAGGACGGTGCTACGGTTAGAGAATCATGCTTTTAGGTGAAGGACTGGTCCCTCCCAATCCTAAAAGACTTGGACAATTTTTTTTTTTTTTTTAGAATAGGGCTTAAAGGTAGATGTAGTGGCAATCTGGGCGATTCAATTCCTGAACATAGAGGTAGGCCATTCTCTGAAAAAAAAAAAAAAAACCCACACACATTTTAGATGGGGTTTATTTTTCAAGAATAGACATTTCCCTGCTTCTTACTTTGTGCGCCTGGGGCCAAAAGGGAACTTAGGCGTTGTTTTTGATTGTGCCCCTCCACATATACAGACACAGAGACAGGATTCAGTTTTGCTTATCTTGTATCAGCTTTGCCAGTTGCTGGTTAATGGTAGAATGGATTTCAAAATGTTAGCATTAATTTTTAAAGTCTTCTGTTAGGTTGAACCAAACATTTGACATTATTGATCTCTGGTTTTGCCCTTCCCCCAACCACATATCACTCCTGCGTTTACTAATCCTCCAACGTCAAGCTTTAATATCAGAGGAGACTAGGGGAGTGTTTAGTTATATAGAAACACTTGTATGGAATGAACTTCTCCAGGAACTGAGAAGAGGTTGAATTTTTAAAATTACAGAACTTAAAAGCACTGTTGTTTAGGCAAAGTTTTGCTCATCTCTGCAGAGAATATGGGAACTGATAGAAAGCAGGGATGTTTGAGATGACTGAGAGATCTTATTGTATCTTACTGTGAACTATTCTAGTATCATATACAGGGCATAGCATATGAAGTGTTATAAATACAATAATTCATTTTTTCCAGATTACAGATAGGAGGGATGTGATATTTCGTGAGAGCCATCGCTGGGATACTTTTCCTGGTCAGGGTCACAAGGTTGGTGAGGTTCAGCCCGTAGGCAAAAGCTTACAGGAGACCAGCGAAATTCCAGGTGATTAGCTGCAGATATTCCACTTCCCTTTTGCTAATATATATTTCATCAGAGGGCAAGTTTATAAAGAGCTGGCTGTGCATGATGCCAACTTTAAAATTTCATGGCCAATTACTGGGATATATGTACATGTAGTGACAATATGGTGCATGTGGAGGCAGTCTGGGGCTGTAACCTACGCTTTATAAAATACACAACAGGTAAAGGTGTGTCTGCATTTGTGCACTGTTGGAGCTGGTTCTGGGACTCTTTTGAATAAAGGCACCTTTTGGGTAGAGTTACCATATTTGGGGCCGCAAAACCCTGGACATATGGCCCCACTGTTCCGCCCCAGCCTCGCCCCCACAAAGCCGCCTCTCTTCTGTCCTGAGCTCCGGCCGTGTCTGGAGGGCCTGGAGCATGCGCGAATGTGTGTGATGTCATCAACGCATGCTCAGAGGCCCTCCAGATGTGGCCGGAGCTCGTCAGGGCTTCCCAAAAGCCGGACAAATTGCCAGGTTTTGGAAAGTCTATCCGGGTACCTAGACATCTGGTAGCCCTACTTTTGGGGCTTCCTTCCTAGGTGCTTGTTAAGAAATCAGACCATTGGAGCCAAGGGTACAAGTAAGTAGTGGTAGAGCTGTTGCCTCTGCTTCAAGGTCATGAGCTCAAATCCCAGTGGTCCTCTTTGTGACCCTGGGCAAGTCACTTAATCCTCCACGGCCCCAGGTACACAATAAGTACCTGTATATATGTGGACCGTTTTCTTTTTTTTTAAATATAAAGGTTTATTGAAAAATTGCAAACAAATACAGAATCATAAACAATGCGAACAACCACCCAAACACTCACTGCCCCCCACCCACCAAATGTCATACTGGGATTCTTCAGTATGAGACAAAACAAAAGGCAGAACAAAATCCTCCCATCCCCAATCCCTCCCACCACCCCTCCCTCCCCAACCCCCCAACCCAAGTGTGTGTGCAGAAAACCAATAAGAAACCACCAAAATAGCTGGGTGAGACCACTAGGAGGCCGATGACCATTTGATAAATGGATCCCAAACCTTCAAAAACTGGGATAGGCGATTATGCATAAGAGCTGTCAATTTAGACATACGAAAGATAAACGCTAATTTTCCCAATAAATGCTGCCGAGTGGGCGGGTGCACCTGCTTCCACTGTGCAGCCAACAACAGTCTGCTAGCTACAAACACATGAAAAGCCAAGGTCTGACAGGAGCGTGGCAACGCTAGACCGTTTTCAATGTGTAAGCCTTAAAAGCTGATATACAGGTCCCATTCCCTTTGTATATTCCTTATCAAAACAGGCTGCAAGATTGAAGACTTGATTTTAAACAGTATCAAAGTGAGCAATTCAGCTGAACGTTGCAAAGTAATTACAGACAAGAGGAGTTTAGTATTCAGAAATCTTTTTTCACATCCATGCTACATGTGAGTTGAAAGACCCTAAAGATTAGAATGAAATCGAACCATTTTTTGTAATACTGTTTATCCCAGGACAAGCAGGCAGCATATTCTTGACTGATGGGTGACGGCACCGACGGAGCCCCGGTACGGACAATTTTAGAGTGATTGCACTCTAAGAACTTGGAAAGTTCTAGCAGGCCGCACCGCGCACGCGCGAGTGCCTTCCCGCCCGACTGAGGCGCGCGGTCCCCAGTTTCTTAGTTTCCGCGGAGCTAAGAAGACGCACGTTTCAACGGCTGTTGAAAACTTTTGTTCCTTATCGCTTTCCCGCTCGCGTAAACTTGTTCGGAAATATTATTTCCTTCTTTTGCTTTCTTTTCTTTGTTTAAAAAAAACAAACTAATTTTGTTTTCTTTTTCATTTTTTCGGTTTCGCCCCGGCGGGGTCTGTTGCCACCATCGAGGCCTCGGCCTTCGATTTGGCAGAAGCCGTTTTTACCTTCATGCCCCCTCAACCCGGGTTTAAGAAGTGCCAGCGGTGTGCTCGACCAATTTCACTCACAGACCCGCACAACTGGTGTCTGCAGTGTCTTGGTCCTGACCACCGAGCGTCCACCTGCACCCGCTGTGCGACTTTAAAAAAGAGAACTCTAAAAAACCGCCAGATCCAACAGCGGTTGTTATTTGGCGCCGAGATGTCTGATTCCGCAGCACCGACACCGACATCGGCCCCATCTCAGTCGGCACCTACTTCGTCAACACCGCGCGATACCGCACTGGCGTCGCATCCCGCAGGTAAGCCGGCTAAGAAGCCTTTCCCGTTGGAGCGTCCTCCGGTCTCAGTAGCAGCGAGTCCAGTCCTGCCGACCTCGAGGTGCCCACGGAAGCGCTCCGCCCCTATTGAGGTGAGCCCCTCGACATCGGGTTCCTCATCCTCGAGGCGTAGAGCGGCACCGCAGGTACCGCAGAAGAAAAAGGCGGTACCGGTGCCTTCGCTGGACGAGCGGATTGCTGCTGTCCTGCAAGTGCAACTTAAGGAACAGTTGCAACAACTCCTTCCCGCACTTTTGACACCGAGCCTTCCAGTCCCGGTCCGGTCTGAGCCACCGGTACCAACAGTGGAGCGCCCTCTTTTATCGGCATCCGCTTTGTCGGTACCAGTCCACACTGCTTCATCGACTTCGATGCCAATCTTAGCACCAGAACCGAGAGCTCAACACCAGGCGGTGCAGACTTCGGTGCCGACACAGCATGTAACATCTCCCGGTACCATGTCTATGAGGTCGGGTAAGTCGGCACGCAAATCCCGACACCTGGAACCCTCCACTCCGGAGTCTCGAGACCGTAGCTCTCATATTAGGGACCCTGATTTGTGGGGTGACTCCGAAGAGCCCTTTCTGTCTGAGGGTGAGTGTTCCTCTGATGAAGAGGATCAACTTGTTGCAGATCCCTCTTCTAAACAGGATTCCACATCCTTTACCTCTTTCTTAAAAGAGATGTGTGAATCTCTTTCTATTCCCTTGGAGGCTGAGTCTAAGAAATCCAAGGCTTTCCTTGATGCTCTGGACTTTGACCAGCCTCCAAGGGAATTTCTCAAACTTCCTCTCCATGACATCTTACGGGAGACCTTTTATAAAAATCTGGAGACTCCCCTGACTGTACCAGGAGCTCCTCGTAAATTGGACTCCTTGTACAAAGTTATCCCCATTCCTGGTTTTGACAAACCTCAGCTCCCGCATGAGTCTCTTTTGGTAGAATCCACTCTTAAGAAATCAGCGGGAGCTAGTGTGTATGCCTCAGTCCCTCCTGGCAGAGAAGGAAAGGCCATGGACAAATTTGGCAAACGTTTATATCAAAATGCCATGTTAGCCAATAGGTCAGGGAATTATGCTTTTCATTTTTCCTTTTATTTAAAGCACCTCATACAAAACATGGATGCTTTTGAAAAGTACCTCCCTGACCGCAAAAAATCTGCGTTTCATGCCTGTTCTTCCTCTCTTCTCCAGTTACGAAAATTCCTAGTTAGGTCAATTTATGACACTTTTGAATTGACGTCTAGAGCCACGGCTATGTCTGTTGCCATGCGTCGGTTGGCATGGCTCAGAGTCTCGGAGCTCGATGTAAATCATCAGGACCGCCTAGCAAATTCTCCCTGTTTAGGTTATGAGCTCTTTGGAGAGTCCATGGATTCCACTACACAAAAACTGTCTGCCCATGAGACTCGGTGGGATACTCTCCTGAAGACTAAGAAAAAGACTCCACCTGCTCGGCCTTTTCGCCAACAATCCGCCTACCAGTGCCGCTATGCTGCTCGTCCCTTGCCACCGGCTACTCAACAGCCTAAACGTCAGCGCCAACAACAGCGACAACCTCCTAGACCAGCCCAGCAGCAACAGGTGAAGCCTCCTCCACCACAAAAGTCTACCCAACCCTTTTGACGTGGTTCTCTAAAGCATAGCCAGTATTCCTCCATCTACCCATCTCCCTCGACCCATAGGAGGACGTCTTTCTTGTTACATCAGCCGTTGGGAGAACATCACATCGGATCAGTGGGTCCTCAACATCATCCGCCACGGCTACTCTCTCAACTTTCAGACACTTCCTGCTCAAAGTCTGCCAAGAGTCTGCTTTGAACACCTCTCAGTCTTCTCTCCTTCTTCAGGAAGTTCAATCCCTCCTCCTTCTGAACGCCATAGAGGAAGTTCCTCTAGATCAGAAGGGGCAGGGCTTCTACTCCCGTTATTTTCTGGCCCCCAAAAAAACAGGGGATCTCAGACCCATCCTAGATCTTCGCGATCTCAACAAATGCTTGGTCAAGGAGAAATTCAAGATGCTTTCTCTGGCAACTCTTTATCCTCTTCTCCATCAAGGCGACTGGCTATGCTCCCTCGATCTCAAAGAGGCATACACTCATGTACCCGTCAATCTGGCCTCCAGACAGTACCTCCGCTTCATGATCAATTATTGTCATTACCAATACAAGGTATTGCCTCCTCTCCGAGAGTGTTCACCAAATGTCTGATTGTGGTGGCTGCCTTTCTACGCTCTCACCACCTTCAGGTCTTTCCTTACTTGGACGATTGGTTAATCAAGGCCAATTCATCTCAGACAGTGCTCCTGGCCACCAACCAAACCATCCTGTTTCTACAACTTCTGGGGTTCGAGATCAATCTTCCCAAATCTCATCTCATCCCCACTCAGAGACTTCAATTCATTGGAGCGGTGCTGGACACAGTCCTCATGAGAGCGTTCCTGCCGTCCAACCGTCTTCAAACTCTTCAATCTCTATGTCAGCAGGTACTCCCACAAAGTTCCATATCTGCCAAGCAAATGATGATACTCTTGGGTCACATGGCCTCCACAGTTCATGTCACACCCTTCGCATGTCTTCACCTGCGCACTCCTCAGTGGACCCTAGCTACCCAGTGGTCCCAAGCAACGGATCCTTGCTCACGACACATATCTGTGACATCATCTCTTCGTCAGTCTCTACAATGGTGGTTGATATCCTCGAATCTCTCCAGAGGTCTTCTGTTCCATCTACCTCCTCATCAACTTGTCATCACCACCGACGCCTCCCCTTATGCCTGGGGAGCTCATTTGAACGAGTTCCAAACTCAAGGATTTGGACAGCCCAGGAAATGAAGCATCACATCAATTTCCTGGAACTCAGAGCGATGTTTTATGCCCTCAAGGCCTTCCAACATCTTCTCTTTCCTCAAGTCCTCCTGCTGTGCACAGACAATCAAGTTGCCATGTACTACATCAACAAACAGGGTGGGACAGGATCTCGCCTCTTGTGCCAGGAAGCCCAGAAGATTTGGGCTTGGGCCACAGATCACCAACTATTCCTGAAAGCTATCTACATTCAGGGGGAACAGAATTCCTTAGCGGACAAGCTCAGCAGAATTCTCCAGCCTCACGACTGGACACTCGATCCTTTAACTCTACAGTCCATCTTTGCTCGGTGGGGCACTCCTCAGATAGACCTCTTTGCAGCTCCTCACAATCACCAGCTGCCCCTCTTCTGCTCCAGACTCTACTCTCCTCACCGTCTGGCAGCGGATGCATTTCTCCTGGATTGGTCCAATCTGTTCCTGTATGCTTTCCCTCCGCTTCCTCTCATGTTGCGAACCTTGTTCAAGCTTAAGAGGGAACAAGCCACCATGATTCTCATCGCTCCACGGTGGCCCAGGCAACATTGGTTCTCCCTTCTACTTCAACTCAGTTCCAGGGAGCCTATTCTTCTTCCATTGTTTCCTTCTCTACTTACACAGCATCAGGAGACCCTTCTGCATCCCAACCTCCAGTCTCTACACCTGACAGCTTGGTATCTCTCGGACTGACTTCAAGTGATACTCTGTTATCTCAGCCCGTTCGTTCTATTCTGGATGCCTCCAGGAAACCGGCCATTCTGCAATGTTACCATCAGAAGTGGACACGATTTTCTTCCTGGTGTCTTCTCCATCATCATAATCCTACGTCCCTGGCAGTGGAGACCTTGTTGGATACCTCTTTCTTTGTCTGACTCTGGTCTCAAGTCTACTTCCATCAGAGTCCACCTCAGTGCTATTGCTGCTTTTCATGAGCCAGTTCATGGGAAACTTCTCTCAGCTCATCCTTTGGTTTCCAGATTCATGCGGGGTCTTTTCAATGTGAAACCACCTCTTAAGGCCCCTCCTGTAGTCTGGGATCTCAATGTGGTTCTCTCCGCCTTAATGAAGCCTCCGTTTGAACCTCTGGCTGCAACTTCTTTCAAGTTCCTCACTTGGAAAGTGCTCTTCCTTATTGCCCTTACCTCTGCCAGGAGGGTCAGTGAGCTACATGCACTAGTTGCGGATCCACCTTTTACAGTTTTTCATCATGACAAGGTGGTTCTGCGTACACATCCAAAGTTTCTCCCTAAGGTTGTCTCGGAATTCCATCTCAACCAATCCATTGTTCTGCCTGTCTTCTTTCCGAAACCTCACTCATTCTGGAGAACAGGCTCTGCATACTTTGGACTGTAAGCGGGCTCTAGCTTACTATTTAGAGCGTACTAAGCCCCACAGATCATCTCCCCAACTCTTTCTGTCCTTTGATCCGAATAAATTGGGACGTCCTGTTTCTAAACGTACGCTGTCAAATTGGCTTGCAGCGTGCATTTCATTCTGTTATGCTCAGGCCGGACTGACACTGGAAGGTTCTGTCACGGCCCATAGAGTTCGAGCTATGGCAGCATCTGTAGCTTTCCTCCGTTCAACTCCTATTGAGGAAATCTGCAAGGCTGCTACTTGGTCCTCAGTTCATACTTTTACATCGCATTATTGTCTGGATGCTTTCTCCAGACGGGATGGACACTTCGGCCAATCTGTTTTGCAAAATTTGTTTTCCTAATGGCCAACCTTCCCTCCATCCCTCTTTTTGTTAGCTTGGAGGTCACCCATCAGTCAAGAATATGCTGCCTGCTTGTCCTGGGATAAAGCACAGTTACTTACCGTAACAGGTGTTATCCAGGGACAGCAGGCAGATATTCTTGCGTCCCACCCACCTCCCCGGGTTGGCTTCTTAGCTGGCTAATCCTAACTGGGGACCGCGCGCCTCCGTCGGGCGGGAAGGCACTCGCGCGTGCGCGGTGTGGCCTGCTAGAACTTTCCAAGTTCTTAGAGTGCAATCACTCTAAAATTGTCCGTACCGGGGCTCCGTCGGTGCCGTCACCCATCAGTCAAGAATATCTGCCTACTGTCCCTGGATAACACCTGTTACGGTAAGTAACTGTGCTTTCTGCGCTCCTCAGGTCCCAAACTCACCATGGACCAGTTCCTGAACAAACTTCCTAGAGCTGTGATCCGGGCTGGAAAGGTGCTGGATATCAGGGAACCCATCCGAGAGGCACTGCAGGTAGAGGTGTGGCTGTTGCATTACTGCACATGGTTAGCAAAGCCAAGGTCTCTTCTGATTTCCTTTGTGTTTACCCCAGCAGAGGTTAACAGCTCTGCTCCAGTCCTTCCCCTAAACTCTGCTTGTTGCTCTCAAATTGTTTAAATGTCAGTTTGGTTGCAGGGGATCAGAGGGACAAAGAAGAGCAGTGTCATACTGGTGGAGACCCCATCTCTCACAGCAATGAAGGAAAGGTATGGAGTGCAAGTGATTGTAAAAAATGACACCGGGACAGGAACTCAATTTCCCAGTCCCCGCAAGTTTTTGTCGCTGTCCCATTCCTGTAAGCACTGCCTTAACCGCACAAGCCTTGAACACTTATGATTTTAAAGTGTTTGAGGCTTGTGCAGATGAGGACGGAGCTTAGGCATTGGTGGAATGAGGCATTATGACATCACAATCTGAGCTCTAGAATGTTGCTACTTAGATTAAAGGGTTTGAGGCTTGTGCAGATGAGGATAGGCTTGTAGGAATTGGGCAGGAAAAGAACTCACTGGGACAAGAAAATGAGTTCCTGGGAGGGTCGGGGGAAAATTTGTCCCTATGTCATTTTCTATTCTAGTGCTCAAGACTAAAATCAACAACCTTTGGTGCTTAACTAAAGATTAATCATTTTTAAATATTGTTTCCTATCCTCCTGCTCTATCTATGCAAGGTCATGAAGAAACCACACCCACTATCTCCTTCTAATTAAAATCCTAGTTTTACATGGTCAAGTACGCCTTAAAATTCCTCTCCCGCAACAAAGGAAAGTGGGGGTGCTGGGATTTTCATCTAAAATCCCGATGCATTCTTTACCCCCATATATTTTTACCTATAAAGTATGTAGGAAAAACAACACAGCAGTGGCAAACAAAAGCTTTTCAAACAGAAAATCCACAGGTCTGTAAGCACCATGGCCTCTCACATTGCTGAGCCCTTCAAATTAAAGTTTTAAATAGGACCTAGAAATAATGCAGCATCTGCTTGTAATAAAGGGGATGGAACTCCTCTTGTAAGAGGAAAGACTAAAACGGTTAGGGCTCTTCAGCTTGGAAAAGAGACAGCTGAGAGGAGATATGATTTAAGTCTACAAAATCCTGAGTGGAGTAGAACGGGTACAAGTGGATCGATTTTTCACTCCATCAAAAAATACAAGGACATGGGGAAAATGAATTTACAGGGAAATACTTTTAAAACCAATAGGAGGAAATAGTTTTTCATTGAGAATAGTTAAGCTCTGGAATGCATTGCCAGAGGTTGTGGTAAGAGCAGATAGCGTAGCTGGTTTTAAGAAAAAGGTTTGGCCAAATTCCTGGAGGAAAAGTCCATAGTCTGTTATTAAGACATGGGGGAAGCCTCTGCTTGCCCTCGATCGGTAGCATGAAATGTTGCTACTCTTTGGGTTTTGGCCACATACTAGTGACCTGGATTGGCCACCGTGAAAATGGGCTACTGGCCTGATGGACCATTGGTCTGAACCATTAAGGCTGTTCTTATCTTAAGAGGACAGAACACCTTAAAAAGTACCCTTTAATGGAGATCCTGTTTGTAGAAATCACAAGTGTTATGCAGGAACTGAAGAGGGGCCTTAGGATTTTTGCCATTGGATGCTGTAAAGACCCTGCCCCAATTCAGCAGCTTGTCATAGCTTCTGATAACATTATTCCATGCATTTCTTCCTCTTGACTTTTATTTCTAGACCATGCATAGACTAAGTGGTTTACATTCAGGTACTTAAATATTTCTCCGTATCTGTCCTGGTGGGCTAACAATCTGACTAATGCACCTGTGCCAATGGAGGGTTAAGTGACTTGCCCAGGGTCACAAGTAGAGAATGACACGGGGAAAAAAATCTGTTCCTGTCCCCGCTGTCCCCTTCACTACCCCGTCCCCGCCGTTCCCTTCACCGCAACATCCACCCTTCCTTCTCGCCACCTCACCGCCCTTCAGCGGCCCGAGAATTTCCCTCCCGCCCCCTTACCTTCGCGGCGCTTTAGTAAAGAAACTTACTGAAGCCGGCGAAGCCTGCCTGCCTGCAGTCACATGTGTGTGGGCGGAAGCTTCTCCTCTGACGCAACCGGAAGTTGCGTCAGAGGAGAATCTTCCGCCCACACACACACACGACTGCAGGCAGGCTTCGCTGGCTTCAGTAAGTTTCTTTACTAAAGCGCCACAAAGGTATAGGGGGAGGGAGGGAGATAGATTTGGCCAGATGGAGGGAGGGAGGGGGCCACGCATGATCGGTGACTGCGCGCCTTCCCTCCCTTAACTGCAGGGACAAGGCCATTCACTAGTGGATGGCCTTGTCTCTGTGCCCGCAGTGAGCACTTCCCCCCCCAACCTCACCGTTTCGACAGGTTACCCGCGGCTAGCCGCAGGTAACTGCCACCGTGTCATTCTCTAGTCACAAGGAGCAATGCTGAGGCCACTCCTCCACGCCACCTAAAGTAGCATAAAAGCATCTCAATTCTGACTTTCATATTTCTTCCATCTCCTAGAAAAGGTTTTAAGGATTTTATTTTCTATGCAGGCTGAAGATAGACGAGCAGAACAGACCTCCTGCTGCTTCAAACATTTCGACTCTGAGGATCAAATCAGAGAACGGGGATCAGACGTATATTGTGAAAATGGCCTTTACCGAAACCATCGCAGATCTGCGCGCATACCTCGCCCATCACAGGTAAAAGCACAAGAACGAGATGGCTCTAATTAGAGCTCCCTCACAGAGACCGGCATTAGCAAGAATCTGACTAGGTACTGCTCTCCTGCTGTACTGTCAGACCCCACCCCCCATCTTTTGATATTTTTCCTCTCTTTTTTTTTTGGTAGAGGCACAGACTCCAATCTCTACGACATCATCAGTGCTTTTCCACAAGAAGAATACACCGACAACTCCAAGACACTGCAGGAATATGGATTGATTCCTAATGCCACACTGCTTCTCCGACCTAAAAGAGCGTAAGGCCACATGAGCACAGGCTACCAGTTTTGAGCCTGTTTATGTAACATTTCTATTAGAAGTGTTTGTCTTTTTAGCTACATCTTAACTATTTTCTTTAGCATCCCTCCAGATCAGCATAGAACAGATGGGTTTAAGTTCCTCTGCCAGCAGGTGGAGACTGAGACACATTGAATTTTGGCAGTGGGCTATGCAGTCCCATCTACAATCAATCTGTTCTCAGTCTCCAGGAGGTGGTAAACCCATGCAGTCTTTCCCTTTGATAGTGAACTTTTTCTTGTCCCTTTTTTGCAGAGCTTGGAGGACCCTTTCCGGGGTCTATCTGACCTTGGGGGTGCCACACTTGATGGGTTGAGTCCCTTCCCCCATTTCCCCAATTTTATTTCTTTAGAGGAACCTCAGCTGTATGCCTGGCCACCCTTCAGGCACAGACTACAGCCTGTGGGGTCTGCTCTCTTATCCTTTACATCTGTTTGCTGTGGGAATATATATATATTTTTTTAAAAAAAGGAAGGCCTGAGGCAGCCAGTTTAAAGGAAGCTTTGTTTGTTCATTGCTTTCATTTTCTCAATAGCGTTTTTGTGTATTGGTCTCCTGTACATACGATATGAGCACTTTTAAAAAAGCAGAAGTAGTGCGGTTTATTTCTGTGTAGGACCTGAAGTGTGCAGGGAGAGGCAACCAGACCAGTTCTGATCCTACAGCAGTCTAGCGCTGGAATAAAAGTTTCAAGTCAAGTTTCAAGTTTATTAAACTAAAATTTTAGACCGCTTATTCAGGTTTCTAAGCGGTTTACAATATAAAATCACATAAAAACAGGGGATACTAGATAACGTCCAAACATAACAAAAGGTTTTGATGTAACGTACAGAACTACTTCAAACAATAGGGTAGTGGTAAAGAACTACAATTATTATAGAAAAGGAGCAACATAAAATGAAAAAACAATAGGTTAGGGTAAAAAAAGCAGTTGTTTTAAATTTTGCTCTTATGAGGACAGTTGTTATCCAAAAGCGTCTTAGAACATGAATGTTTTTAGTTTTGCTTTAAATTGTTTTAAATCGGATTCACAGCGCAAGTGGTTAGGCAGCAAATTCCATAGGGTAGGGGCAGTAACCGCAAAGTTATTGGAACGCAATATATTAATCGATTTTAAAGAAGGTATGACAAGGAGATTCTGAGAAGTTGACATAAGTTCTACCCTCCCCAACTGCTGTGGTTTGCCCTAGAGAATCAACCAGAGAAATTCCACAGGAGCACAGCAGAAACCAACACAAAGGACAAAGGCTGTGGAAGGCTAGAGTTTATTTTAAAAAGTCTTCACCTTAAGGGCTCAGATCAATAAAACAATACCAATAATACACAGTGAAAATATATGGTGTGGCCACGCTTGTTACAGCAGTTCTCTCACATACAGTACCTTGACTGCCTCACAGCATACAAAAATTTTGTGGTTACATCATAGCGGACCCCAGAAGGTGGTCTTCTCTGACCGAAACCCAGACCAT
This sequence comes from Geotrypetes seraphini, assembly GCF_902459505.1. Lineage (NCBI taxonomy): Eukaryota > Metazoa > Chordata > Amphibia > Gymnophiona > Dermophiidae > Geotrypetes > Geotrypetes seraphini. The sequence continues at coordinate 35,865,300 of NC_047091.1, read as the reverse complement.
ATCAGGTCCGCACTGTATATTTTTACTGTTTTACTGAACTTCATCCTTAATGTGAAGACTTTTTAATAAACTCTCGCATCAAGATCATCGATTCCACAGTCCTTTGCACTAGAGAGTGACATGTACAAATGCTGACAAACTTTGTCCCTAACTACAAATGCCACCAAAATACTGCCATTATTTTTAATTAGACAAATCAGATTTTGTTCTGTGGTGGTGATCACTCTCTAGTTTGCCTCAATATCATTTAAGTTTCTGGTACTAAGCCAACTATCTGTGAAGACGGCCATGGCTAGCATATTTTCCCTTATTTGCCAAGTATCTTAACTAGACTACGTTTCCATGAAAACAGGAGGAGCCTAGTGGTTAGAGCACTAAGCTGACCAGCAGAGAAACTGGTTCAAATCCTGCCACTTATGACCTTGGGAAAGTCAGAAACCTCATCACGTTAGGTACAAACTTACAAGTAGAGAAAGACATGGGCACAAATTTGTTCCCGTAGGAACTCAATTTCCCCATCCCGTCCCCACAGGTTTTGTCACCGTCCCATTCCTGTAAGCTCTGCCTTAACCACACAAGCCTCGAACACTTATGATTTTAAAGTGTTTGAGGCTCGTGCAGATGAGGAAGGAGCTTGCAGGAATGGGGCAGGGACAGGAAAAGAACTCATGGGGATGGGACAGGAAAATGAGTTCCCGCAGGGGCAGGGAAAAATTTGTCCCCATGTCATTCTCTAATTGTAAGCTCTCCAGGGACAGAATTACCTGCCATATCAGAATGTAACTCGCCTTGCATAGTACTGAAAAATGTCTGAACATGTAAATAAGCTTGCAGAAGCAAATGGTCCTACCTCCTTCCCCTGCTGCTTGTACTTTTATACCCATCCAAATTCTTTGCTCTGGCTTCACTGAAGTAGCAGTGTTAATATCTCAATTGCCAACTATCCATCACATAGCTCTATACTGCACAGGCTGCAGCACTATGTAAGAACATAAGAATTGCCGCTGCTGGGTCAGACCAGTGGTCCATCGTGCCCTAGCAGCTTTTGTCAATAACAGGCAGGGGTAGAATCTGCTTTATCCCATTCTTGCTAGATTTGTCCAGCCCCAGATGCTTAAGACTGTTTTTGTCCTGATGGAGAAAAGAGGAAGGCATAGCATAGTGGGCAGAGCAACAGCCTCAGCACCCTGAGGTTGTGGGTTCAAATCCTGCACTGCTCTTTGTGGCTCTGGGCAAGTCACTCACTCCTCCATTGCCCCAGGTGCATTAGATAGATTGTGAGCCCACTGGGACAGACAGAGGGGAAATGCTTGAAGTATCTGATTGTAACAGTTTAGATAATCTTGATAGGTGGTATATAAAGATCTAAAATAAAAGAATGTGGAATATTTTAGTCACAAGAGTCCAGCTAGCCCAGAGTCTCATTTCAGAATATAGCGTTTTAGGATAGGTATCAGAATCCGTTTCCCTTTAGATTGGGGATTGTCAGAAGACCAGAACCTCTTTTCTGAAGTCATAACACAACCTCATTTCATTCTTCAGCTGGGTCCCATCCTCCATAAGACATACAGCAAGAACAGCAGAAAAATATTTTTGTCTTAACATTTATTAGCATTGAGGAAGACAGAGCATCTTACACTTCCCCTTTGGCAGGAATGAACACAAGAAGTCATGGTTGGACCAACTTACAAAAAGGAACGTATTAAGTAAGGAGGCTTATGGGGGGGGATGGGCCAAACGGCCTTGGTTCCAGTCATCCCTTTCTGAGGACATACTGTGGACAGTTTGTACTGAGAAATATTCTATAGATTTCTAGCGTTTCCCTCACCCATCTGAACACTGAAAGTATGTTGAGAAAAGTGTTCCCTCTGCAGAGCATGTTAATTCAAACCTGATCTAACCATTTTATTTCCTGATCTTTAAAAGAACAGGCCTGGGCTGCTTCCATCTCAGACAAGTGGAAGTGCTTAAAATGGTCCAGAATTGAGATTAAAGGCTGAAAAAAATTTCCCAGGCAGCCATGTGGCATGGAGTGTAAACAGAGCACCTATGCAAGCCAATGGCAACTACTTTGATGCTTCATGCTAGGCCTATCCCACCTGGGGATCTGGAGAATAACATCTTGTGCTTAGGAAACTGGGAAAGTTTCCAGCCCTGTTATCAATTAAGGGCAACGTCTAACAGGAATGTAAGGAAAAAGCCCCTTTCTTAGCATTCAGAAGCTACACAGAGCCAAGGAGTAATTCTGTTGAAGCAGCAGGAATGTATACTGGACTTCTGAAGTGGTCCTGCTCACTAGATAATGGTTTTAAGACTAGGGATCAATAAGCAGCAGTGGCAAGATCAGATCAGGTCCATAATTCTGAGATAGAGAAGGATTACACAGAGTTGGAATGGCGCAGAAGCTGTTGGGAGCAGAATGGTCATTGTAGAGTTTAAGAATCCAGTTGGCACAGGACGAGATGAGCAGCGGTCAAGACCTCAGCTTCAGAAATTCGTTCAGTGCATCTCCTTCCACAGCATCCCTGAACTGCTCATAATCCTGTGGATGCAAGAGACGTGATGAGCTCCCATTTACTAAAGCAGTCACAGAGTGAATATTCTAGTCTGAAACAATTAATATTTACTTATAGCTCAGAGCCGGCTCAAACCTACGAAACAGGGAGCCAAAATGCCAGTCCAGTTTACCTTCAAACTTCTAGAAGGATAGATGCTGAATTGGGATTTTGGCCCTATTCAGCTGGTCGAGAGCAGAGGGGTGGAGCTGGAACCCCCGTCCCTTGAGCCTGCCCTGTTACAGCTGGCAACCCACATATGTATATATAAAGGAGAACATATGGCTTTTCCAGTGGAATAGGTGTATCATTCTGGACAAGTGGGGAATTTCCTCATCACAGCAAGCTCTGCAGAAGGAATCTGCTCTGGATTTTTTTTTTTTCTGTGATCCTTTTACTTCATAGGGAGCTCTACTGCCACCTACAGTTTTTTTTCTTCTGAACACAAGCCTGAAGGAGTGTTTCTGTTCTGCTCTCCCTTTTTCTTTATTTTATTTGGTGGTTTTCAGTTACTTTTTGAAAATATGGCCTTTTTAAAAAATCATTATCAGCTAGTCTTAATATAAAAGGAATTATGTATAATTGAAGATGACTGTCACAGGGCCCTCATGAATACCACACTACAATTAATCAAATAAGTGAACCCCCCCAAAAAAGGGAAACACATCTAACTTCCTGCCCTCTGGCTCCCTCACATACCTTTAGTATCCCTGGTAGTCCATTCTTTTCTATCAGACCCAATATGATTAATATTTCTGTACATTCTGCTAATGAGAAGCTTGTGGTTTCTTCTTATTTTTCATATACTTACTCCACAATACTCATCACCATTAAATATCTGAGGCGGGGTGGCTTTAGGGTCCCCTGACTTGGTCCTCATTTCCTCACGCAAGCTGTTATCCTGGGAGATATCCACCATCTCATATTTAATGCACTTTCCATCCAAGATCCTCGTCACATCCGACTGATGAGCTTTGATCTGAAAGAGGAAGAGGATCAAGTGCGTCAGAGACGGGCCACTGGCACAGGATAAGAGGAAGGAAATGAAGACAAAAAAAGGCTTTTACAGCCTAATATAACCAGGTTATCATAAATTATGCAACTAAAATGAAACAATACCAAAGTTGTGTTCATAAACCAATACTTAGGTTCTGTAAAGCTTTTTCCCCCGATATTTATCAGCAGTCTGGCAACACTTCATCACTGTGGGCGTATCATGCATCACTACCTCACATGTTCAAGCAAAATATATTTCAATATGCATGGGAAACTTGCACCAGTGGTGGTGGAGAGGGAGTATGCCAGCACATATCTGCCCCTGTTTTTTTGCACCTAAATATGAGCCTTGCTAAAGCTTTACATCTAAAAATTTTTGCAAGCCTCATTTAGGTTAAGAACAGTTTTCATTACTCACTTTCGCACACAGGAAGCTAAAATGTACTCAAATTATGCGCATGGAAAACCTGTACATCTCTCTGCTCATCTAATATACTGCATATCACATAATGCAGAATGACTATGCATGAAAGGTGATGAAAGGTCAGAACTGTGACGGTTCATCACCAGCAGACAGTTACACAGCATGTATAGTTGGGTTGGGGAGGAAGCTTCTTGCAGATCTGCAAGGATAAAATAGGAACAAAAAAAATAAAATTGGGTGTGTGGTTGTGTGTTTAGCAAGGCTCATATTTAGGCATAAAAGAAAGCTGTCAATCTGCGTTGGTGCATCCCGTTTCCTTTGGACGTACGCAGCCAAGGATCACCACAAGTATAATTTGAATGCATTTAGATACAAGTGGCTGCTGAAAAGTTCTTGGCCGAAGCGAATGATGTGGAGCTATTCCACACTGTTCATTTCAATGATATGAATTGGTTGGGCTGAGAACCTTTCAGGGGACACTCGTATTGTGATGTCATAATGCCTCCATCTACAATCATTTCATTGAAATGAACAGTGTGGAATAACTTGTAAGTTTCAGGGCTCCACATCATTCTCTTCTTGGTTCGGCTGAGAGCCTTTCAGGGAATCCTCATATTGTGATGTCATAATGCCTCATTCCACCAATGCCTAAGAGTCAACCTTGTCGGAGATGTCACAATGGCTTGGTTTCACTGTACCTGTGCCCATTTACTAGATGCATTTGCCTCATTGAAATGAACAGTGTGGAATAGCTCCACATCATTTGCTTTGGCCAAGAACTTTTCAGTGGCTCCTCGTACATGATGAAATGTCAGCAATAAATGATCTGGGCAATTGTATCCTTACCCATACAGACGCTTGAAACATTGACAGACTCTTGTGTATACAATATACATGTCACCTAGTCTAGTGTACACTTATAAAAGGAACTGGAATTTTTCGAGGCACACAGTTTGCAAGACACTGGAATACAGTGAAGAAAGGCAAATCAACTGCTCTATTGCAGATGGCAATCTTCTAATTTGAAAGGTCTGGGGGGGTGCCCTATGTATCAATGTATCAGTGCCTTCCGCTCAGGAGAGTATGCTCGCCAATTTGGCAAATGACATTTTCACAGTTTACAATACCTTGCCAGAAGCATTGAGGGAAAATTATGAGCTTTCACAAGCATCTAAAGGCGCCATCTGTTTATATTAACATGCAAGTATCATGTTGGTGGTTTCTGTTGGAGGGATTGAAAAATCGCAGGTCAAACTACAGCAGAGGGCGTGGCAAGATGAATAGTTTGAAGGTTGTATTTTTTAACTTTCTTACATGTTGGCCATTTAAACTAAATACGCAAACAGTAGAGATGTGCCCAAAGAACAGGCATGCTGATTAATTTCAAAATTCTGCTTTATTCATTCAATGACTCGACATGTTTCGGATCGAGTGGCCTGCATCAGGGGTCTTCTGAATGATAGGTCACACTTCGTAGTTTCACAATTAACGCGTCACCAAGATGGAATTTGTATAAGAACATATAAAGGGCTCTTGTCGAGTGTCCAAAGATCACGAACTCAACACTCGCTAAACTATACACCTGGCAAAAGCCGATTTAAGTGTTTAAAATAAAAAAAACTCCAAATAGTGGATCTAACAGGCCTCAACACCTAAACTCTTCCCTATTACTAGGTGTTTTTCCACAAGATCTAACATGTTTAAACAGCAGCAGGGAGGGGAAAAAGACAGCACACCTGCAGCGGTGAAGCAAGACCAAGTATTTAGCAATACAGTCAGGCTTGTGTAAATAGAGAGTTACAGCCTAGGAAAATCAATGACTCAATTGTATCAGTTTTGGCACCAACTGAGGGGAATTTCAGGGCTAAGCTAATTGTTTACTACACTGAGGTCAGACGGTTCTTTCCTCCTATCCGGTTTGATTCATCATTTTTATGTACTTTCTAAAGCAAGGTATCTTATCACCACACCTCTAAGGCCCAGATGCACTAAACTGGTGCGTTTTAAAATGGCTCACCGCAGGCTTTTCCATGCATTCGTTGCAGCCTCCGACTCTGCTATGCAAATGAGCTTATTAGTATTAAAACAAGCACTCCAACTGATGTCCTAACATCGCTTAGGGATGCACAAAATCTAGCGCCGACTTCTAATGACCTGAAATTACAAGGTCTGCCATATATATATGTTAAAGGCACATTTTAGGCATGCTCCTCTTGTCATCCACAGACTCCCGGACCTCTCAACCCCTCCCCCCCACCTTGTAAAGATCGGCAGGACCGATGCTTACTCCCTCCTGGCCTCGGAAACCCACACCTCCCCCCATGAAGATCATTGGCAGGAAAGATGTCCACTCCCTCTTGCCCAGTCCCTTCTGCCAGCAGGCCCGCCTCTTAAATATGGCGGGCCTTCTCCTCTGTGCATGCTGGGATGTAACAGGAGGGGCCGAAGGCCCTGATTGGCTCAGATGCTTAATGCCCCTCCCATGCACAACATCTGTGCCCACTGAAAAAATAATAATAATAAGGAAAAGTCTTCCTGCTCTGAACAGCTGAGTGACAGGAGGCCGCTTTGGGGCTTCCCCTGATGCTCAGCTGTTCAGGCTTCCACTGCCAGCACTGCACATATGTCAAAAGTCGCTTTTCCAACGAGTGATTGGACGACAGGATTACAACAGACCTCCACAAAACTCTTTTGCATGCAAAGTCATTTGAACATCAATTGCCATTTTCAAGTCAGACAATTTTTCGGCCCCAAAGCAACCCACAGGATTTTAAACAATTTTTCTACATCCAGGCCTAGATGCCCTAAATTGCAATGTAAACTTTCAGAAGTTACAATTGCAGAGAGACTGAGCTTTCCCTACCACCCTTCTGACCTCCTCCCCAATCATTTCCGAATATAATTCAAATTCCTTTTACTGACCTACAAGTGCACTTGCTCCGCAGCCCCTCAATATCTCTCCTCATTTATCTCCCCCGTGAACTCCATTCATCAAGCAAGCCGTATGCATGGAACAGACTGCCTAAGTCATTTTGTCAGGTTCAGTCTCTTGCAGTTTTCAAATCCAAGCTAAAAAGCCCACTTTTTCGAGACTGCTTTCAACTCATAACTCCCACTCACCTTAAAGTTACCTATGCCCTTCCTATCATCCTATCCTATCATCGAGCTTACAATCTTACTAACTATGTATACTCTGGAGAAGAAGAGGCCCAGGGTAGATATGAAACCGACATTTATATACTTGAAAGGTATTAATAAAGAACCAAATCTTTTCCAGAGAAGGGAAAATGGTAAAACTAGAGGGCATAACTTGAGGTTGCAAGGAGGAAGACTTAGGAGTAACATTAGGAAATTCTTTTTCATGGAAAGGGTGGTGAATGTCTGGAATGAGGTGGTGGAGAGGAAAACGGTGATAGAATTGAAAAAAGTGTGGGATAAACACAGAGGATCTCTAATTAGAAAAAAAATGATATACAGTGGTGCCTCACACAACGAACTTAATCCGTTCCAGGAGCAAGTTTGTTATGTGAAACGTTCGTTGTGTGAAACGCGTTGTCCCATAAGAATACATGTAAAACAAAATAATTCGTTCTGCAGCCCTGTTTTCCCATAAGAATACATGTAAAACAAAATAATTCATTCTGCAGCCCTACATTTCCCTCCCTCCACCTCACCTTATATGCAGAGTTTGCCAGCTTTCTTTTTCACCCAGCCGCACGCTTTCAAAAAGCTGTGCACGCGCAGCTGCTGAAGTTGATCAATGTTCTCCTCTCCTGCAACTTCCGGTTTCCGGTTGCGTCAGAGGAGAAGATTGAACAACAGAGCATGCGCGCATGTGCTGCTCTTTGAAAGTGTGTGGCTGGCCGAAAAAGAAAGCCGGAAAACTCGGCATCTAAGGTAAGGTGGAGGGTGCTGCTGTTCCCGGCTCACATTAGGAAGCGGCGAGAGTAGTTCCGCCCCCCCCCCGGGCCCCTCGGGCGACTTCGTTGTGTGAAACGAAGTTCGTTATAGGGAGCAAGACAAAAAGTTCGTTATGCGCAGCGTTCACTGTGCGAGGCGTCCGTTATGCGAGGCACCACTGTAAATCAAAGAACTAAGGCCGGTACAGTTTGTGTCCCATATACGTTGATTTGATGTAGGATGGGCTAGGGAGGGCATCAATGGAACTCCACTAACTTGGAACACGAGGACGTTACTGGCCAGACTTTACAATAGATATCCTGCAAACAACGGGATGGCTGGATAGGTTGGATGGCAACTTCAGCAGTTGGAATCTAGGACAATACCAGGTGGACTTTATAGTCCAAGGGCCCGATACACTAACCGATCCGTGTCCGATCTGTGGCAGGCTGACCAATTCACTACATGCTAATATTTAAATGGGGGTGATTGAAGGAGCACCCCCCCCCACGGATCACTACTGAGCGATCCCGATGCATGCTCAGACCATTTCTTTGCCTGTCGATGGTCTGCGCATGCTCTCTCCACGCAAGGAAGACACTGTTGCAGGCAGGGAGGGAGAAGTGTCAATCAGCCAGAACACGTGAATCCTACTAGGCCTTAACCCACCCCGACTCTCCTACTCTCTGCCGCCTTCTCTGCAGTGCGAGCCCGCAGGGCTGCACTGCGGCATATAAGAACATAAGAATTTGCCTCCGCTGGGTCAGACCAGAGGTCCATCCCGCCCAGCGGTCCGCTCCCGCGGCGATCCTTCAGGCCTATTACCTGTGCAGTGGTCCCTGACTATTCCTATAACCTAGCTCAACTCCTATTTGTACCCCTCAATCCCTTTATCCTCTAGGAACCTATCTAAACCTTCTTTGAAGCCCTGTAACGTGCTCTGTACTGGAAGATCTGGGCAGAGTGCAGGGTGGCAATGGAGTAGGAGAGTCGGCAGAGACATGTGTGACTGGTCACCAGCAGTCGCTTCTTCTGTTGATCGGCCAGCCCAGTCGGTGTCCCAGATTTGTTTAGTGAATTGCGTCCCTGCCTACTTTGCACGCCGTTTCCCCTCATTTGCATGCACGGATCGGAAGAGAGGTTAGTGAATCTGGTCGGAGGGAAATCGAGTCACAAACCGATTGGTACACGATCGGTTTGCTTAGTGAATCTAGCCCTATGACCCAGAAATATCAAAGAGGAAACAAGTTAATCATGTATTTTTAATGAGAAAATCTAATGGGCACACTGGATGGACCATTCAGGTCTTTATCTGCCGTCATTTACTATGTTACTATGTAATAGAAATCTCATCACCTACTTGTGTGAACCTTCTATCAAGGAACAGGGGCTTGTCCAGGAGGCAGAGATAGCAAATTAACATTTACACTTCTCCCTCTGAATCTGCGGTTTCAATATCCATGGATTCGGTTATTCACGATTATTATTTTTTTTTAAAGCTAATTCTGGACTTTCCCCACCTCCCTCCCGGTATCCCAGACCTTACCTGGTGGTCTAGCAGGCTTTTGGGGCAGGAGTGATCTTCCTACACTTCTGCCCCGTGCAGATCACTCATAGAAAATAGCTGCCCCGAAAGCCTGCTAGACCACCAGGTAAGGTTTGGGATGCCGGGAGAGAGGCTGGAAGGTCCGGAATGAGGCAGGGGTGGGTCAGAGACGGCCAAAAACTTATTCGTGATTTTTCACACTTCGCAGTCCAGCTCTGCACCCAACCCCCGCGAATACCGAGGGAGAAAAGTCAATGTGCAGAGTAAGACCGACTGAAATGATACACGTTTCTCCTGTTCCCTACCTAGCCATCTCCACTGACCTGGAACAAAGCACACTGTAGATTCCTGGAGGAAGCTGAGAAGAGCTCTTGAAGCAGAAGGGACAGAGGCTCTCTTACAGCAGGACTACACCAGGGTTATTAATACTAACAATGCTGGTTTAAAGTCCAGTCTCTTTAAAAGAAAAGCTGCCATGCCTACACTGGTTGCAGGACTTGTTACCATTCACAACAAGTGGAGAACATGAAGGGTATTCTAGTTTGTTTGGTTTTTAATCCACATATGTGGATGTGTTTCAGGAAGTGAGCTGCACGGGAACGGAGACGACGGGAATCCCGCGGGACCCGCGGGTTCCCCCTTCGGGTCGCGGGGACGCCTCCGAGGGTCGCGGGGATCCTGCGGGGCTGGATGTACTCAATCACGCGGCTTTCTTCTCCCTACCTGCTCTGCTTGCAGCACAGAGCCGAACGGAAGTCTTCCCGACGTCAGCGCTGACGTCGGGAAGACTTCCGTTCGGCTCTTTGCTGCAGGCAGGGCAGGTAAGGAGAAGCCTCGCGGTTCGAGTGGCTACCAAGGGAGGGGGCGGTCCGCCCTGGTTGCAACACAGCCGGCCAGGTCCCCTTACTTTTGTTGCACTTCCCCGACTGACCGACAACAGCCCCGGTCCGACAATCCTCCCTACCCTGTAGCCGCAAATCTAAATTACCTTCTTACAGCAGCTGTAAGAAGGTAATTTAGATTCGGGTTAAGGGCAGGGAGGTTTGTCGGACCGGGACTGTTGTCGGTCGGTCGGGGAAGTGCCACAAAAGTAAGGGGACCTGGCCGGCTGTGCTGCACCCGGGGCGGTAGAGAAGGAGGGGGGAGAAGGACGCTAAAAGCACTGAAGACAAAGGGGTGGAGAAGGACGCTGAAAGGCCATGGGAAGGGCGGGGGGGGTGAGGGGGAAGGACTCTGAAAGCACTTGTGGAAGACAGAGGGGGGAGAAGGATGCTGAAAGGACATGGGGAAGACGGGGGTGGGGTGGGGTGGTGGAGAAAGACACTGAAAGGCTATGGGGAAGACAGAGAGGGAGAAGGACGCTGAAAGGACATGGGGAAGCAGAGGGGGGAGAAGGACACTGAAAGCACATGTGGAAGACAGAGGGGGGAGAAGGACGCTGACAGGACATGGGGAAGATGGGGGGGAGAAGGACGCTGAAAGGAAATGGGGAAGAGAGAGTAGGGAGAAGACGCTGGCAGGGAAGAAGACAGATGCCAGACTATGGGGGGAGCGGAGAGAAGAAGATGGGTGCCAGACCAATTTGGAAGGGGGAAGAAAGGGAGAGGCACAGTAACAGAGCAAATGGAAGATGCAGAAGGAAGAGAGACAATGGATGGAAGGAATTGAATGAGAACATGAGGAAAGCAGAAACCAGGCAACAAAGGTAGGAAAAGAATTCTATTTCTTTTTTTTTTTTGCTTCAGGATAAAGTAGTATATTAGTTGTGTTGATAAAAATGTATAAACATTAGAGGTTCTGGTAGAAACCCGTTTACAAAGTATGTATTCTTCCCAATTAATATTTTCAAATTAATAAAGTCTTTTTGCTTATTTGTAAATAGGTTTCTACCAGAGCCTTTAATTCAGTAGCATAATTAAATGAAATAACTATTTCTGAAGTTTATAGGGACGGGTGGGGACGGAGGGACTCCTCACGGGGACGGGTGGGATTTCTGTCCCCGCGCAACTCTCTAGTGAACACCGTTAGCCCTCGATGTAAAATTCCTGATTTCAGTGCATCATCTCTGCAGTTTTCCTTTTTGCTACTTGATTCTCATTGCAGAACTTTTGGATCTTTTTTTTTTTTTTTAATCATCTTGATGACTAGACCCACCACCACACATCACTGCAGTCTGCATGACTCCAGATCCCTCTAGCAACTATCCAGCATCTTACTGAGTCACTCCCACGGCGTCTAGCTGCCAGAGGCGGTTATTCTGGATATTAGCAGGTGGTCAGAATAATGTGACTCAACTTTATTTATTTATTTATTTAATAACCACGAACTGAAGATCTCAAAAACAAACTATTTTCTGTGCACATTTTGTTTAACAAACATTAACTTCAGACAGGCCCAAAAGAGCTGCTTCTGATTCCACAAAGAAAAATATACCGGTACTTAACAGATATAGGTAGCATTAAAAAAAAAAAAGGCATGCACAACACAACATTGGTTTTCCCACCTATTAGCCAACACCTTATTCCAGGTCAACCAATTAGGCTGCTCCAGTTCCGGTTTTGCTCCCTTACAATCCACGTATTCATTTGCAGATTTTAAATTACTATTAAAGAAAGGGGCATCAATAGAAAGTTTCAAGCTACAAATTCGTACGCTTAACCCAGAGTATGCAAGAGCAATAAAAGGAAACCATGTAAACACAAGGACCGCACCCTCAACCTCTCTCTTTTCCCATTCGCACCCTTCGATCACAGCCTGCAAGGCAGTGATCAGCCCCCATCCCCCCCCCAGACACTCACCTCCCGGGAGCAGGTCACCGACGTGCAATACAACTTGATGCTCATCTTGCAAGCAGCTCGAGCTCCCAGGCCTCTACCTCTCGCGCCGTCTCCTTTCCAGTTGCGCGTGACAGTAAGGAACCAATAGCCGGCGAGGAACGACCACAGTGGTCGAAAGGAAGGTAGGCTGTCAATCAAGATGTGGATGGGGCGTGTCTGCTCTTTCCGCACCTCGTATAGGCCAGATCTAGCCAATTGGAAGCTACGTAAATACCGCCCTACCCCCCCCCACCTAGCGCCAATGACGAGCCCGTGCGGCTGTCGTAAGGACGCGAATATGATAGGGAAGAGCGGTGATGGCGTCACCCTATATAAATAAGGATTAAAAATAATAAATGCCCATGCTACAAAAACTAAATAGATCAAAATAATCCTCGAAACATTAGGCGCATCAGCTTTTATCTACTGCTTTAATAGAGGGTTTACAAGAAAAGCAATTCTTTTAAGATTGACTTGACATTGATGCAAAGAACCCATTGTTCTCAATGGGGCTATTTATTGATTGCAAATTGCTTTAATATGCATTTAATACAAGCTGTTACTGAGTTATTAATCAACTAGTGTTTAAGCCCGTTACATTAAACGGGTGCTAGAGTAGATGTCTGTCTATCTTTTTTTTTCTTTTCTTTCTTTTTATCTCTCTCTCCGTGTACGCTGTCTGTCATTCTTTCTGTCTCTGTCTCCCTGGCCCCCTGCCTGCCTGTATTTCTCTGTTGTGCCATGCCTGCCTGACTCTCTGTGACCCCTTTCCTATGTCCTTAGTGTCCCATCTTGTTTTTAGTGTTCTCAGTGCCTCCTTCCTATGTCCTTAGTGCCCCCAGTGCCACCTTCCTATGTCCTTAGTGTCCCATCCTATGTCCTTAGTGACCTTAGTGCCCCCAGTGCCACCTTCCTATGTCCTTAGTGCCCCCACTGCCTCCTTCCTGTCCTTAGTGTCCCATCCTATGTCCTCAGTGCCTCCCTCCTATGTCCTTAGTGCCCTCAGTGCCCCCAGTGCCACCTTCCTATGTCCTTAGTGCCTTCAGTGCCTCCTTCCTATGTCCTTAGTGCCCTCAGTGCCTCCTGTCCTTAGTGCCCTCAGTGCCTCCTTCCTATACCCTTAGTGCCACCTTCCCATGTCCTTAGTGCCTCCTATGTCTTTAGTGCCCTCAGTGCCCCCCACCCCCAAAGCCAGCCAGCCTGCCTGCCTCCCTCCCAACCCCCTGTACAGTAGAACCTATCATTTTTCTAACCTTCTACTGCCCGCGATTCCCTCTGCCGCGTCACCGGCAGAGCAAATCAGGGCAGTAGAAGGCTGCGAAGCAGCGTGTTTAGAGTGCTGTGGCCGCTGCTAGTCAAGGTTTGTCGAGACCTTGAGAAGGGAAGGGAAGGGAAGGGAAGGGGGGCAGCCAGACCACGGTTGGAGGGTCGGATGGGAGGCTCAACGGGGGATCGGATGCGCCGGGGAGGGGGGGTGAAGACGACAACACTGGAAAGGCTCTGGACCCGAGCTGGGAGGAAGACCGGCGTTTGCGGAGGCTGCGGCTGCCTGGAGACTGCGTTCAGCTGCCCAGGAACCCGTTGGTCTGCACTGGACACTCCAAAGAGGGGAGCAGAAGGAACGGCGGTGGCGACAGCGGTTTCTTTCACAGTGAGTGAGGGGGGAAGCTCCAGAGTGTTCCCTGCTGCTGCGTTCTAAAATAGAATTTGGCCACGGATCACACACCACAGCGGCAGGGAACACGAAACTCTAAGTGCGCATGCGGCGCTTAGAGTTTTATTATATAGGATAGACCAGGATTCAATTAGAGAATGACACAGGGACAAGAACTCAATTTTCCCGTCCCATCCCTGTAAGTTTTATCACTGTCCCATTCCTGTAAGCCAGGGGTAGGGAACTCCGGTCCTCGAGAGCTGAATTCCAGTCAGGTTTCCCCCAATGAATATGCATTGAAAGCAGTGCATGCCTCAAACACTGCCTTCTTAGGCATGTTGCATTATCCTATGACACCGTTTTGTTTGGTATATCTATGAGGAAAAAAAGTCTAATTTTGTCGTGTAATAATAAACTTTTGTTAATCATGACAGGGGTCGCCATTCAGCATATAACCAATAATTGGAAAAACTACTCTAATCTCAACTATACATTTTGGTGGAACTCATTATGCCATATTTATAAGATGGAAAGAGCTATTGCTACACAGAAAGGGACTTACAATAAGTTTATAAAGATCTGGGGGCCAATGGAAAGATATTGTAATGAGTAGACATCATTTTCTTTTTTTGGGGGGGAGATTATATTTATACAATGGGGGGGGTCGGGGTGGTATATTTGATATTGGAAATTTGTTTTAATTACTTTAAGAAGGGTGGGAGGGAGGGAATTACTATTATTTGTTTCAGATGATTTGGTAAAAATTTTCAAATGTTGTATTGAAATTATAATGGATCTATTTCTGTACATTTATTGTCTGTTTTAAAATAATTCAAGAATTTTGATTAATTTAAGTAGGGTGGGGGTGGGGATATATATTTTTGTTTTAGATGATATGTTCAAGAATTTCAAGTGTTATATTGAAATTTTAATGGATATATTATTGTACACTTGTTTATGATTTAAAATGAATAAAGAATTTAAAAAAAACAAAAACTGCCTTCTTAGGTATTTCTCTCTATATATAAGTTAGATGAAAAATGTTGAATTCACATATTTATATAATTAGAAATATTTCACATAGAGCCTAAAATTGATGGTGGTGACAATTACTAAGGGCTCCTTTTACAAAGTAGCAGTAGTACGTTAAGGCCCTAATGCACCTTTGTAAAAGGAGCCCTAAGTTTTATAGTCAAAATCACAAACAAGGAGAAGGGTATTCTAAGGGCCTAGAAGTTAATTAAGTGGAGCACTAGATTGAAAGATTGCCTAAGTGGGGGTGATTCTACGGAAAGCCAGCACTGCTAATCTATTAGCATGAATTCGGGAGAAATTACTCTTAATAGCAACAAAGGGATACCAAGATGTGGTAAAATGGGAAGCTGAAGCCCAAGATATTTACTTGCAAACGGGAGACAGATGCAACCCTCCTTTCTCACCTCCCCACCCAATCAAATCACCTATAATAAAACCCTAAGCGCGCATACACGCTTAGGGTTTTGTGATCCCTGCCACCGTGCTGTGTGCCTTCATGCTGAATTCGATTGGAGGCGTGTAGGGTGGCTTGCGGCACATGCAGCGATTTCAGCAGTGGTGGCAGTTTGACTGCCGGGACACCTCTTCTCACCCCCAGACCAGCAAATGCAGCTGCCACGGGGCATTTGCTAGGCCAGCCCACTTCAATAATGCGAGGTGGGACGGCCTAGCAAAAGCCCCTAGGCTGCCCGGGCTAGCGGATGCTTTACTGTGGTAGCAGGGAAGGGAGAAGGCCTACTGCTGGTAAGGGGGATCAAGTAAGAGGTACTGCTGGACAGGGGGGGAGGTAAAACGAAGGGAGATGGGCTGCTGCTGGACAGGGGGAGCAGGGAAGGGGTGGTGGAAGCCAAGGAAAGAGAGAGACAGAAAGAAAGACAGACAGACAGCGGCCAAGGAGAGAGAGAGACAGACAGACACACAAATCTATTCTAGCACCCGTTAATGTAATGGGCTTAAAGACTAGTGTAAACATAATGTTCCAATGAAAACTTTATTTTTAATCAAAAGCTGCACTATAAACAGTTCAATAAAACAATTTATATAAATATAATTACAAAGTTTACAAGGAAGCCACTTGTATTATAATTTTTCTTAAAATATAAACATTATAAAACATTTAGGCATACAAAACTATCACACCCTGAGATGATTTACAGGTGAATATTAATCAGGTTCTGATGTTTGGAAAGAGCATCAGATAAGGGAAAAATATCATACAAAGGGACCTGCACAAACCATGTGGCATCAGAAAGTCTGTCTGTAAACTCTGGATCACTAATAAAAAAAACAAAAACAAAACACAGCTGCTTTTCCTCTTTCTTCAGTTGCTTAAATGCAACTAAATTGTGATTTTCAGAAACTACAAAGAGTGAGAATTATTAATCATCAGCCAAACACAAATTTTTAAAAAACATTAATCCCATAGCATTGTGCAATGTTCAAGAGCATACCTCTTAAGTAAAAATACTGCAACTGAAAACTGCTACGTTAACAATCATATAATTCACCAAATGATAAACGGATAGAGATCAATATCAGTGTGTCCTACAAACAGGTGGTAATTTGGTCCAGTGTCTGAGGAAAGGCTGCTGGAACTAGACTGTGCAGCTTTAATATTTTGAATAATATGATTTTATAACCGACTAGAGGTAATTCAAACACCTGGAGAGAAAGGGAGTTCTAAAAGTTCTTTAAAAGGAGCTAACCCAAGAGTGAAAGTGGTTTGTGCAGTCAAAAAGTGGCAAAATGAATATTGATACTTTCATAAGTAGTTATACTTTGAAGTCATGAAATAATATTCCAAGCAGATACCTGACTGGTTCATGCAATGTCAGTTGTGACCACTTACAGATAAGCCGTGTTAGATAACCATGTATGGGCAGAAAAGACATTTAGAAATTTGTAATTAAAAACATGAAATAAGGAGAAACAGGATCCATCCAGCATGTGCGATACAATCTGTCCCTTTTTGAAGCAAGGCTGCTCTTAAAGGTGAAAGGATGAATTAAAGGCACATAGGCAGGGTTGGTAAAATTGGAATCTGAATATTACTAATGTAAAGGCAACACAAATATACCTACTAAGGTATAGGATTGTCAGTCTAACTCTTCTAGGCCTTTTTGAGCCAATTACTTTAATTTGCATATCGTTGTTGCTATATTACAGTTATAAGTACATCAACCACTGAAATTCCTGGCAACAATATTTTACCCCAAAAAAGTTATAAAAAGGTAAAATAAATATATGGTATAGGTAACCTTTTAAAGATTTTCAGATTGTCGGTTTGTGAAATTTGACAATGTATGTTTACAATTTAAAAAGTGACCAGAATACAATTTAACATAGGAAATTAGTATTCGGCCTCAGTAGTTTTAAATTATACAATGATCAGATTTACCCTGTGTTCAGTTCATCTGATACATTTAAGAATTTCAGTGAGGAAAAAAATGGGTGGAATTGAGCTAACACCAAAAATGTGCCTATTCTAAGCTTATTTCTTCTCCAGAAGCTTTACAATTGAATTAACCCTTACTCATGGTTGGAATAGGTAATTCTGAAGATAACCCTGGGTATCTGAGCTAAAAGCATTGATATGCTTTAGATTAGTACCAAAAAGAAGTAATTTGGAAGAGAAAGTCTTGGAAGTTTTATTTCATTAAGGCACTTTGAATGGCAATACTTGAGAGATGAGTAGCAAGATCTCAGCCTTTTGTCAAAAGGGAGACTAAAAGACAGCTAATTACCTAAAATAATGAGCTGTAGTTCAATTTTGTAACACTTCAAATAGTGTAGGAAAAATAGCTTTTTGTTTAAGCCTCCCTGCCTTTTCAAATCATTTGTACCCAAAATTAGGTGATCACAAAGGAATATGTAGAATTATTAAATGAAAACTTAGTTCCGCAATCTGCAGGTCTTGCGCTATTAAAGAATCAGAAAAAGTAAGCAATGTTATTCATCTTCCCACACCAATAGCTTAGTGTCTATGTGGCTGAGAAAGAAACAGTAACAGGAGCAGCGCCATGGATGTGTTAGCAAAGTGACTAGGGAGGCCTCCGGATTGAGCCAGAATGCCTTTGTATAAAGGCTAACTGTTATTCAGAAGCAGCATGGCTAACTTTGTAAGGACATTGGTAACTGGATAAGGCTGAACCAGGTTCTTGATTGTCTTTGCACATTAAACGTAATATGGGTACGGTCATTTGCCTAGAAAAGACAAGTAATTGGCAACTTACATCCACATAAGTTTAACCAAAGGAGGATGTTAATAATCAGGCACAAGCAAATAATCACACTTGCTCAGAGACTTTGCACAGATCAAGTCTCTCTTTAAACTAGCAGCAGTTCAACACGATGAAGGTCCAGGTGTTCCTCTGGCAGGAGGACTGAAGTAAACGTCCAGTACTATAAGTGAACAAAGCTGAAAGTCCTTAAAATCTTAACTGAATAAATAGTTGGGAAAAGTACCAGGGAAGATCCGACATTCCCACTGGATGCAGTTAACAGAAATAATATTTCAGTGTGCTTCGAACTACTGTAAACAAACTAGAATCGTAAAAATGAGAAAAAGTCCAGGAGTGAAACTAGAATCCTGCCACTTCTTTCCTGGCTGTAGACCGGCTTTAGCATGTTCTGTGTACCATTTGCCCTTTCAGTATGTCCACCTGAGATGCATCTCTTTCATTGCGTGATGCAGTTGTCACCCATGTCCTGGGCATAACGGTCCGATATCGCTGTCCGCAAATCCTCAATATCTTTGTGCAGTTGTTTTACTTCTGCCAATTTCTTTGTGATAGCTGTTGGGTCCTGAAGATCCTTTTTCTCATCAATGGAAGACTGTGCAGCTGAAAATGTTAATGCAGACTTTAGAAACGATGTGTTAACAACAGAGGGTACAATAGAGCAATTATAGGGAATGAAGAAAAGGACCATCATTATTCTCTCTTTTGGTAATCTGAGGAAACGTCTAAGGAGTTGATTCAAGTGAATTAAGCCAGGGTGCTTATTTTCAGCTAAACTTAAATGCCTAAGCTTTCGCCTAATTTGTGTCTTCAATTCATTTGCTTACATTTACAATCCTAGTTTAAGCGTACAATGTTGAAAACCAGTGCTAAGCTCCTAACTTACTCTGTCTCCCCTACCCTGCCTCTGTAGCCACCAACCTTTTAGGAGTCTAAAATTTAAGAACTCAACAGAAATAAATTCTCAAAGAAGCCAGTTTAGAGACAAAAGCCTCATAGGCTCTCCATTCCATAATGATGCTCTTGTGGCATGTATAAGAAAGTGATTTTTCCAAGAGCTCATGGAATCTCAGAAGCGTTTCACCATAATCGACCCATAAAGATGTGAGGCTCTAAATGGTACTCACAGTGTATGCCCAAAAGCAGTGAGAGGTTGGGATCTTTGCCCTGAGCCTGCTGTGTTACAACGCTGCAGACAGACTGTAGATCTTGAAGGCAGCGAACCAGCTCCTGATGAAGCTGCAATGTGAGCTGGCCAGATTCACCTAAAAGCAGTGTTTTGTGGTCAATCTGTCGTAGCCGCTCCTGTAATGTCAGGTGTTTCTCCATCAGATCTTGGTTCTGCAATGAAAGCTGACCATGACAAAACCACAGTATGAGACATATTCGGAACATGAACATTTGTGCAGTAACCACAGTGAAGCACAGTTACTTACCGTAACAGGTGTTATCCAGGGACAGCAGGCAGATATTCTTTACGCATGGGTGACGTCACCGACGGAGCCCACGGTACGGACCTTTTTACTAGAAAGTTCTAGTTGGCCGCACCGCGCGTGCGCGAGTGCCTTCCCGCCCGACAGAGGAGAGCGTGGTCCCCAGTTAGTATAAGCCAGCTAAGAAGCCAACCCGGGGAGGAGGGTGGGACGTAAGAATATCTGCCTGCTGTCCCTGGATAACACCTGTTACGGTAAGTAACTGTGCTTTATCCCAGGACAAGCAGGCAGCATATTCTTTACGCATGGGTGACCTCCAAGCTAACAAAGAGGGAGGAGGGATGGTTGGCCATTAGGAAAATAAATTCTGAAGTACAGATTGGCCGAAGTGCCCATCCCGTCTGGAGAAAGCATCCAGACAGTAGTGAGTAGTGAATGTGTGAACTGAGGACCAGGTGGCCGCCTTGCAGATTTCCTCAATGGGTGTGGAACGGAGGAAAGCAACAGAAGCGGCCATAGCTCTTACCCTGTGGGCCGTGACAGCGCCGTCTAGTGACAGACCGGCCCGAGCGTAACAGAACGCGATGCAAGCTGCAAGCCAGTTGGATAGCGTCCGTTTAGAGACCGGTCGACCCAAACGATTTGGGTCGAAGGTCAGGAAGAGCTGAGGGGACAAGCGGTGAGCCCTTGTACGATCAAGATAGTAAGCCAGGGCACGCTTGCAGTCAAGACTGTGCAATGCCTGTTCTCCGGGATGTGAATGAGGTTTCGGAAAGAAAACAGGCAACACAATGGACTGGTTGAGGTGAAAAGCTGAGACCACCTTTGGAAGGAACTTTGGATGGGTGCGCAGAACCACCTTGTCATGGTGAAAAATAGTGAACGGTGGATCGGCAACCAGTGCATGAAGCTCACTAACCCTCCTGGCAGAGGTGATGGCAATGAGGAAAAGAACCTTCCATGTCAGAAATTTGAGCGAAGTTGTGGCAAGCGGCTCAAAGGGAGGTTTCATGAGGGCAGATAAAACCACATTCAGGTCCCAGACGACCGGAGGAGGCTTCAGAGGTGGTTTGATGTTGAAGAGGCCCCTCATGAATCGGGAAACCAGAGGGTGAGCCGTGAGAGGTTTTCCTAAGACAGGTTCATGAAAAGCCGTGATGGCACTGAGATGGACTCTGATAGAGGTAGACTTGAGGCCTGCGTTGGACAGGGAGAGCAAGTAGTCCAGAACAGTTTCCACCGCTAAAGAGGTGGGATTGTGATGATGACGGAGGCACCAAGAGGAGAACCTGGTCCACTTCTGATGGTAACATTGGAGGGTGGTCGGTTTCCTGGAGGCGTCCAAAATGAGACGGACAGGCTGAGACAGATTTCCTGAAGAGGTCAGCCCGAGAGAAACCAAGCTGTCAGGTGGAGCGAAGACAGATTGGGATGTAGTAGAGACTGATGTTGCTGTGTAAGTAGAGTAGGAAACACAGGCAGAGGAATGGGATCCCTGGAGCTGAGCTGAAGCAGGAGGGAGAACCAGTGTTGACGAGGCCACCGGGGAGCTATGAGGATCATGGTGGCTCCGTCCCTGCGGAGTTTGGATAAAGTCCGCAACATCAGAGGTAGAGGAGGAAAGGCATAGAGGAACCGATCCGTCCAGTCGAGAAGGAATGCATCCGGGGCCAGACGATGAGGAGAGAAGAGTCTGGAGCAGAACTGGGGCAGCTGATGGTTGTGAGGAGCTGCGAATAGGTCCACCTGCGGAGTGCCCCAGCGAGCAAAGATGGAGTGGAGCGTGGGAGGGTCCAAAGTCCACTCGTGAGGTTGAAGGATGCGGCTGAGATTGTCGGCCAGGGAGTTCTGTTCGCCCTGGATGTAGACAGCCTTGAGGAAGAGACTGCGGGCCGTGGCCCAGGTCCAAATGCGAAGAGCCTCCTGACAAAGGAGGCGAGATCCGGTGCCGCCCTGTTTGTTGATGTAGTACATGGCAACTTGGTTGTCCGTGCACAGGAGCAGAACCTGAGGGCAAAGAAGGTGCTGGAAGGCCTTGAGAGCATAGAACATGGCTCGTAGTTCCAGGAAATTGATGTGATGAAGACGCTCCTGCGGGGTCCAAAGACCTTGGGTGCGTAGGTCTCCCAGGTGAGCTCCCCATGCATAAGGGGAGGCATCCGTGGTGATGGTCATGGAATGCGGGGGCAGATGAAAAAGAAGGCCCCTGGAAAGATTTGAGGAGTTCAACCACCATTGTAGAGATTGCTGAAGAGACGATGTCACAGAGATGGGATGAGAAAGAAGATTCGAGGTCTGCGACCATTGGTTGGCCAGAGTCCATTGAGGTGTCCTGAGGTGGAGTCGTGCCAGGGGAAGCACATGCACCGTCGAGGCCATGTGGCCCAGGAGGACCATCATCTGTCTGGCAGAAATGGAGTGATGAAGGAGCACCTGACGACACAGGCGGAGCAGGTTCCGCTGACGGTCGGAGGGGAGAAACGCCCTCATTAGTGTGGTGTCGAGAACTGCTCCAATGAACTGAAGGCGCTGCGTGGGAAGCAGATGCGACTTGGGGTAGTTGATCTCGAACCCCAGGAGGTGGAGGAGAGAGATGGTCTGATGAGTGGCTTGTAGCACAAGCGGAGACGTAGGAGCTTTCACCAACCAATCGTCCAAGTAGGGAAACACCTGGAGGTTGTGAGACCTGAGGAAGGCCGCCGCCACAATGAGGCATTTGGTGAACACCCTGGGTGATGAAGCGAGGCCAAAAGGTAGCACTTTGTACTGATAATGGCGATGGTGCACCTGGAATCTTAGGTAGCGACGTGAAGCTGGATTGATTGGTATGTGAGTGTAGGCCTCTTTGAGGTCCAGGGAACATAGCCAGTCGTTCTGAGAGAGATGAGGGTAAAGTGTGGCAAGGGAGAGCATTCTGAACTTCTCCTTGACAAGACATTTGTTGAGGTCCCTGAGATCGAGAATGGGACGTAGGTCTCCTGTCTTTTTTGGAACCAGAAAGTAACGGGAATAGAATCCCCGGCCCCTTTGTTCCAGAGGTACTTCTTCGATGGCATTGAGGAGAAGGAGGGATTGGACCTCCCTCAGGAGGAGGGGGGTTTGAGTTGAAAGAGAAGCAGACTCTACGGAAGGATTGTCTGGTGGAAGAGTCTGGAAGTTGAGAGAGTAGCCGTGGCGGATGATGTTGAGGACCCACTGGTCCGATGTGATGACCTCCCAACGGCTGAGAAAAATGTGGAGCCTGCCCCCGATTGGTTGAGGGAGAGGCAATGAGGGTGGAAGACTGGCTAAGCCCTGGAGAGAGGAGTCAAAAGGGCTGAGAAGGTTTGGCAGGAGGAAGAGGCTTGGCAGGTTGATTAGACTGTGCACGAGCCTGGTTGTGGTGTTGTTGGCGAGCCCGCCTAGGTTGCTGTGAAGGCGGGTTAAGCGGCCTAGCGGAGAACCTGCGCTGGTAAGAAGACTGTGGTTTGTAAGGCCGAGCAGGAGGGGCCTTCTTCTTTGGTTTAATGAGAGTATCCCATCTGGTCTCATGGGCGGAGAGTTTTTGTGTGGTGGTATCCAGAGACTCTCCGAACAATTCGTCTCCCATACATGGGGCGTTGGCTAGTCGGTCCTGATGGTTGACATCCAGATCAGAGACCCTGAGCCAGGCCAGGCGGCGCATGGCCACAGCGATGGCAGATGCACGAGAGGTGAGCTCAAAGGAGTCATAGATGGAGCGTACCATAAATTTTCTAAGTTGAAGCAGGCTGGAGATGTGCTGCTGGAATAGTGGGACCTTGTGCTCCGGCATGTACTTTTGCATGGCGGAGAGTTGCATTACCAGATGTTTCAGGTAGAATGAAAAGTGGAAAGAGTAATTGTTTGCCCTGTTGGCAAGCATGGCATTCTGGTAGAGCCGCTTGCCAAACTTGTCCATAGTTTTGCCCTCCCTGCCAGGAGGGGTAGAGGCATATACACTGGAGCCTTGAGTCTTTTTTAAAGTGGACTCAACCAGGAGAGATTCATGGGGCAGCTGGGGTTTATCAAATCCCGGGATTGGAATAACCCTGTAAAGGCTATCCAGTTTACGGGGTGCCCCAGGGACAGTTAATGGATTTTCCCAATTTTATAAAAAGTTTCCCGTAGGATGTCATGCACGGGTAACTTCAGGAACTCCTTAGGGGGTTGATCGAAATCTAATGCCTCCAGGAAAGCTTGTGATTTCTTGGAATCAGATTCCAGAGGCAAAGATAAGGCCCCCGATAACTCCCTGAGGAATTTTGAAAAAGAAGATTGCTCAGGTTTAGATGTGGTATCGGGGGCCGAGGGCTCTTCGTCCGACGACGATGCATCCTCCTCGGTACCGAGGGGAGATTCCTCCCAGAGGTCCGGGTCTCTGACATCGGTGTGTGCGTGCCGAGAGACTGGAGTGGAAGGCTCGGTATGATGAGCTTTAGACCGAGACTTGCCTGAGCGTACCGAGACGGTACCAGGGGATGAAGACCTGTGTCTGTCTCGGTCCCGGGAAGAACGGTGCCGGTCAGGTTTGCGGGAAGACCGGTGTTCCGCTCGGTCCCGAGGAGGATCGGATGTCGTCAGAGCGACGGCCTCGGCATGGGCATGGATATGCGGTGCCGAGAGAATGGGCATGGAGGGGTCCATAGGTACCGATGGCGTGGATACCGGTTGGACGGTGTGGGGCTCGGGCCGGTCTGGTACCGAAAGCAGCGGTGCCAGGATAGAGGGCAAGAGCTGTTTAAGTTGCGTTTGGAGTTGTTCCTGCAACTTATCCTGGAGGATGGCCGCAATGCGGTCATCCAGGGGTGGCACCGGAACCACTTTTTTCTGCTTTGGTTCCATGGGTGCCGCTCTACGCTCCGGCGATGAGGAGGCCGATGACGAGGCACTCACCGATATCGGAGCGGAGCGCTTTTTAGTTCGGCGTGGAGCCGAAAGAGCCGGTGTCGCCACCGAGGTGGGAGGGCGCTCAAGGGTGGAAGGCTTCTTAGCCGGCTTACCTGGCGCCGGTGGCGCCGATGTAATGTCAGGCGGTGTCGAGGTGGTCGGTGCCGACTTCGATGGTGCCGCAGTTGAAGAAGTCGAGTCCATAGTCGGGCCGGTGCCGAACAGCAGACTTTGCTGGATTTGGCGATTCTTCAAAGTGCGTTTTTTAAGAGTGGCACAGCGGGTGCACGAGTCCGCCCGATGCTCCGGTCCCAAACACTGTAAACACCAATTGTGTGGGTCAGTGAGGGAGATCGGGCGTGCACACCGCTGGCACTTCTTAAAACTGGGCTGCGGTGGCATGAATGGAAACACGGCCTCCGCAAAATCAAACCCCGAGGCCTGGATCGTGACAACAGGCCCCGCCGGGGCAAAGACAAAAAACGAAACAAAAAGAAAATATTTTTTTTTTTTGGAAATGAAATAAAAAAGAACCCGAAGGTAAATAAACGAAAAAAGAACGCGAGCGGGAAGGCAAAAAGAGGATTTCAATCGGAGTTGAAAAACGCACGTCTTCTTCGCTCCGCGGAAACGAAGAAACTGGGGACCACGCTCTCCTCCGTCGGGCGGGAAGGCACTCGCGCACGCGCGGTGCGGCCAACTAGAACTTTCTAGTAAAAAGGTCCGTACCGTGGGCTCCGTCGGTGACGTCACCCATGCGTAAAGAATATGCTGCCTGCTTGTCCTGGGATAAAACATGTTACCAGGGTGATGTTCCTGTATCAGGACTTTATGAAGGTAGTTTTATAACAGGGCATCTAGATTATTAGGACAAACCAGCACCATAAGGACAAATAGTTACCTGTCTTTATAAATTAGCACAAATACTACAAATTGCATCTCGACTGAATGTTTATAAAATATGCATATAAATAGCCACTCTGGTCAAACTGCAATCCTAGCATATTATTAGGCCTGGCCCTTCTTGTACATGTATCTGCTTTTCACCTGTAGAGGTGGTTTATAAAATCACTTCCTATGGGTTCAACATTGCCACTATCAGACATGATCTTCCCCTTAAGATCTCCAAGGCAAGTCCATAAAATACATCTTTTTTTTTTAAGAAAAAAGAGCAGAGATCTCTGCTGGACCAACTTCATCTGTTATTCAGTTCTTTCCTTACAAGCAGCTGTAATGAAAGCACAGTTACTTACCGTAACAGGTGTTATCCAGGGACAGCAGGCAGATATTCTTAACGTATGGGTGACGTCACCGACGGAGCCCCGGTACGGACCTTTTTAACTAGAAAGTTCTAGTTGGCCGCACCGCGCATGCGCGGGTGCCTTCCCGCCCGACGGAGGAGTGCGTGGTCTCCAGTTAAGATAAGCCAGCTAAGAAGCCAACCCGGGGAGGTGGGTGGGTCGTAAGAATATCTGCCTGCTGTCCCTGGATAACACCTGTTACGGTAAGTAACTGTGCTTTATCCCAGGACAAGCAGGCAGCATATTCTTAACGTATGGGTGACCTCCAAGCTAACAGAGAGGGAGGGGGGATGGTTGGCCATTAGGAAAACAAATTTTGTAACACAGATTGGCCGAAGTGTCCATCCCGTCTGGAGAAGGTATCCAGACAGTAGTGAGTAGTGAACGTGTGAACTGAAGACCAAGTGGCCGCCTTGCAGATTTCCTCAATAGGCGTGGAACGGAGGAAAGCCACAGAAGCAGTCATAGCTCTGACCCTGTGGGCCGTGACAGCTCTTTCCAACGACAGGCCGGCCCGAGCATAACAGAACGCAATACAGGCAGCAAGCCAATTGGACAGCGTTCGTTTAGAGACAGGACGACCCAGACGGTTGGGATCGAAGGTCAGAAAAAGTTGAGGAGAGGAACGGTGAGCCCTGGTACGGTCAAGGTAGTAAGCAAGGGCACGTTTACAATCCAGTGTGTGTAAAGCCTGTTCTCCAGGATGAGAATGGGGTTTCGGGAAGAAGACAGGCAAAACAATAGATTGGTTGAGGTGAAAAGCCGAAACCACCTTGGGAAGGAATTTAGGATGGGTACGCAGAACCACCTTGTCATGGTGAAAAACAGTGAACGGTGGGTCGGCGACAAGTGCATGCAGTTCACTGACCCTCCTGGCAGAGGTGATGGCAATGAGGAAAAGCACCTTCCATGTGAGAAGTTTGAGCGAAGTAGTAGCAAGAGGCTCAAAGGGAGGTTTCATGAGGGCTGACAAAACCACATTTAGGTCCCAGACGACAGGAGGAGGCTGTAGAGGTGGTTTGATGTTGAAGAGGCCTCTCATGAACCGGGAAACCAGAGGGTGAGCCGTGAGAGGTTTTCCGAGGATAGGCTCATGAAAAGCAGTGATGGCACTGAGGTGAACTCTGATTGAGGTAGACTTGAGGCCAGCATTGGACAGAGAGAGCAAATAGTCCAGTACGGTCTCCACCGCCAATGAGGTGGGATTGTGATGATGAAGGAGGCACCAAGAGGAAAACCGGGTCCACTTCTGATGGTAACATTGGAGCGTGGTGGGTTTCCTGGAGGCATCCAAAATGCGACGGACAGGCTGGGACAGATTCCCTGGAGAGGTCAGCCCGAGAGAAACCAAGCTGTCAGGTGGAGGGAAGACAGATTGGGATGCAGTAGAGACTGATGCCGCTGCGTAAGTAGAGTAGGAAACACAGGAAGAGGAATGGGCTCCCTGGAGCTGAGCTGAAGCAGGAGGGAGAACCAGTGTTGTCGGGGCCACCGGGGAGCGATGAGAATCATGGTGGCCCTGTCCTTGCGGAGTTTGAATAAGGTCCGCAACATCAGAGGCAGTGGAGGAAAGGCATAGAGGAACCGATCCGTCCAGTCGAGCAGGAATGCATCCGGGGCCAGACGATGCGGAGAGAAGAGTCTGGAACAGAACTGGGGTAGCTGATGGTTGTGAGGAGCTGCAAAGAGATCCACCTGCGGAGTACCCCAGCGAGCAAAGATGGAGTGGAGTGTGGGAGGGTCCAGAATCCACTCGTGAGGTTGAAGGATGCGGCTGAGCTGGTCGGCCAGGGAGTTCTGTTCGCCCTGGATATAGACCGCCTTGAGGTAAAGATTGCGGGCCGTGGCCCAGGTCCAGATCCGGAGGGCCTCCTGACAAAGGAGACGAGATCCGGTGCCACCTTGCTTGTTTATGTAGTACATGGCGACTTGGTTGTCCGTGCACAGGAGAAGAACCTGAGGGTAGAGGAGGTGTTGGAAGGCCTTCAGGGCATAAAACATGGCTCTGAGCTCCAGGAAATTGATGTGATGTTGACGCTCCTGAGGGGTCCAGAGTCCCTGGGTGCGGAGATCTCCTAAGTGAGCCCCCCATGCATAGGGGGAGGCATCTGTGGTAATGATCATGGAATGAGGGGGGGGATGAAAGAGGAGGCCCTTGGAAAGATTTGAGGAGTTCAACCACCATTGAAGAGATTGCTGAAGAGACGATGTCACAGAGATGGGATGAGAAAGAAGATTCGTGGTCTGGGACCATTGGCTGGCAAGGGTCCATTGAGGTATCCTGAGGTGGAGTCGTGCCAGAGGAATCACATGGACTGTCGAGGCCATGTGGCCCAGAAGGACCATCATCTGCCGAGCAGGGATGGATGGATGGAGGAGCACCTGCCGGCAGAGGTGAAGCAGAGTCCGGTGCCGGTCGGCAGGAAGGAACGCCCTCATCTGATTGGTATCGAGAACTGCTCCGATGAACTGAAGGCGCTGCGTGGGAAGCAGATGCGACTTGGGATAATTGATCTCGAACCCCAAGAGATGGAGGAAAGAGATGGTGTGATGAGTGGCTTGCAGCACAAGTGGGGATGTAGTTGCTTTCACCAACCAGTCGTCCAAGTAGGGGAACACTTGTAGGTTGTGGGACCTGAGAAAGGCCGCTACCACAATCAGGCATTTGGTGAACACCCTGGGTGATGATGCGAGACCAAAGGGCAGCACCTTGTACTGATAGTGATGATTCTGTATCTGGAATCGGAGGTAGCGACGGGAAGCCTGATGGATTGGAATGTGAGTGTAGGCCTCCTTGAGGTCCAGGGAACATAGCCAGTCGTGTTGAGATAGAAGAGGATAAAGCGTGGCAAGGGAGAGCATTCTGAACTTCTCCTTGACCAAACACTTGTTGAGGTTCCTGAGGTCGAGGATAGGACGTAGATCTCCCGTTTTCTTGGGTACCAGGAAGTAGCGGGAGTAAAATCCCTGACCTCTTTGGTCTGGTGGAACTTCTTCGATGGCATTGAGGAGGAGAAGGGATTGGACTTCCCTGAGGAGGAGTGGAGTTTGGGAGGAGTGAGAAGCAGACTCTACGGGAGGATGATCTATGGGAAGAGTCTGGAACCTTAGTGAGTATCCGTGACGGATGATGTTGAGAACCCACAGGTCTGATGTGATGGCCTCCCAGCGTTGTAGAAAGATGGTGAGGCGGCCTCCGATAGGTTGAGGAAGAGGCATGGAAGGTTGGAGACTGGCTATGCCCTGGAGAAAGGAGTCAAAAGGGCTGAGGGGGTTTAGTCGGAGGGAGAGGCTTGGTCGCCTGGTGAGACTGAGAACGAGCCTGAGTGTGTTGTTGTTGTTGGCGAGGCCGGCGGGATTGTTGCTGAGGAGGGTTCAGCGGTCTGGCAGAGAATCGACGTTGATAAGAGGACTGAGGCCTGTATGGTCGCGCAGGTGGAGTCTTCTTTTTAGGCTTAATGAGGGTGTCCCATCTGGTCTCATGAGCCGAAAGCTTTTGTGTTGTGGAGTCTAGAGACTCCCCAAAAAGTTTGTCCCCAAGGCAGGGTGCGTTGGCGAGGCGGTCTTGGTGGTTCACATCAAGGTCAGACACTCTCAGCCAGGCTAGGCGTCGCATGGCCACAGCCAGTGCGGAAGCTCGAGAAGTGAGCTCGAAGGAATCGTAAATTGAGCGCACCATGAATTTTCTGAGCTGGAGGAGGTTGGAAATCTGTTGTTGGAAGAGTGGGACCTTACGCTCAGGAACATATTTTTGCAGAGCAGAAAGTTGTTGGACCAGGTGTTTCATATAAAATGAAAAATGAAAGGTGTAGTTGTTTGCCCTGTTAGCCAGCATGGCATTCTGGTACAGGCGCTTTCCAAATTTGTCCATTGTCTTCCCTTCTCTGCCAGGAGGGGTGGAGGCATAGACACTGGAACCCTGGGATTTTTTGAGAGTGGACTCTACGAGGAGGCTCTCATGGGGCAATTGGGGTTTATCAAATCCCGGAATAGGGATGACCCGGTATAAATTGTCCAGTTTTTTGGGGGCACCCGGGACAGTAAGGGGATTTTCCAAATTTTTATAAAACGTTTCCCGTAGGATATCATGTACGGGCAGTTTGAGAAATTCCTTGGGAGGTTGGTCGAAGTCCAAGGCATCTAAAAAGGCCTGGGACTTCTTAGAGTCGGACTCAAGTGGTATCGAGAGAGCCGCAGACATCTCCCGAAGGAATTTGGTAAAGGAGGATTGCTCAGGCTTGGAAGTGGTTTCAGTCATGGAGGGTTCCTCATCTGTAGAAGAGGCATCCTCCTCGGTACCGAGTGGGGATTGTTCCCATAAGTCTGGGTCCCTGATGGCAGGCTCAGTATGGCGGGTTTTAGAAAGGGACTTGCCAGAGCGCATGGATACGGTGCCGGGAGATGAAGACCGGCGTCGATCCCTGTCCCGGGAGGAATGGTGCCGATCCCGGTCCCGGGAAGACCGGAGTCGATCCCGGGCTCGGGAGGGGTCCTCTGCCGAGCAAGTCTGAAGTTCAGGCTGTGCAGATAAGACCGGCATGGAAGTGTTCATCGGTACCGAGGGGGTGGACACCGATGGAATGGTGCGAGGCTCGGGCCGGTCTGGTACCGTAAGGAGCGGTGCCAGTATAGTCGGAAGGAGCTGTTGGAGTTGCTTTTGTAGCTGCTCCTGTAGTTTGTCCTGGAGGATGGCCGAGATGCGGTCCTCCAATGGGGGCACCGGTACCGTTTTAGTTTTCTTCGGTACCATAGGTGCTGCTCGACGCTCCGGCGATGAGGAGGCCGATGACGAGGCACTCACCGAGATCGGAGCGGAGCGTTTGCGGGATCGGCGGGACGCCGGAAGGACCGGAGTCGCCGCTGTGCTTGGAGGGCGCTCTAGGGAAGTGGAAGGCTTCTTAGCCGGCTTACCTGGCGCTATCGACCCCGAAGAAGGATCAGGCGGTGTCGATGTGGTCGGTGCCGATTTAGGCGGTGCCGTCGACGTCGGGGCCTGATCCATGGCAGAACCGGTGCCGAAAAGGATATTTTGTTGGATTTGCCGGTTCTTAAGAGTGCGTTTCTTTAGAGTAGCACAGCGGGTGCAGGTATCAGCCCGATGCTCTGGACCCAGACACTGAAGGCACCAATTGTGTGGGTCAGTTAGAGAGATCGGGCGTGCACACCGCTGGCACTTCTTGAAGCCCGGTTGGGGGGGCATGAAGGGAAACACGGCCTCCGCGAAATCAAACCCGGAGGCTTGTATGATTACAACAGGCCCCGCCGGGGCCGGCTGCAAAAAACAAAAGAAAAAGACACGAGGTTTTTTTTTTTTTTTAAAGGAAATTAAAGTCTAAAGACAAAATATAAAACAAAAAGGGATCAAAAAATCGCGAGCGGGAAGGCAAAAATAGAGTTTTCAACGGCCGTTGAAAGCACATGCGTCTTCTTCGCTCCGCGGAAACGAAGAAACTGGAGACCACGCACTCCTCCGTCGGGCGGGAAGGCACCCGCGCATGCGCGGTGCGGCCAACTAGAACTTTCTAGTTAAAAAGGTCCGTACCGGGGCTCCGTCGGTGATGTCACCCATACGTTAAGAATATGCTGCCTGCTTGTCCTGGGATAAAGAGTTAATACTTTGACCATCTCCGAGAAAAGGTGACTAAAGATATCAGAAACAAAAAAATGAGGTTTTAATTAATTCTATTAGAGCAAACAATTTGTAATACAGAAAGTCCAAACTCCATCCTTTTCTGTGAAAAAAAATAAGAACAATTACTGAAGATCAAACTGCTTAATAAGGAGAAATTAGGTTCTTACCTGCTAATTTACTTTCTTTTAGCTTCTCCAGACCAGTAGAGGTTAACTTTACGAATGGGTATACAGTGGTGCCTCACACAACGAACTTAATTGGTTCCAGGAGCAAGTTTGTTATGTGAAACGTTCGTTGTGTGAAACGCGTTTTCCCATAACAATACATGTTAAAAAAAATAATTCGTTCTGTAGCATAAAATATGCTAAGATGACATAAAAAAAGATAAATTTTTGGTTATTATTTTTATTTAGATACATCTAAAAACATAATTGTTTTTTAAAACAACACACATTTTTTAAATTTAAAGACAGACTAAGTAGAGTCTAATTTTACAGTGAGAGGGCAGAGTCTCAGCGGCAAAAACTGGGACTTAACTGTTCATTTTTTTTTTTTCTACCGTGTTTCCCCGATGATAAAGCAGGGCCATCAAATAAGACAGCCCCCCCTTTTTAGAAAAAAATGTAAAATAAGGCACCCCCCCGCAAATAAGCCACCCACCGATACCTGCGCTTACCCGAATCGGGTGGTACGGTGGGTGACTCCGTGTGGTCCCTGGCACCCCCGACACGATCGGGGCAAGAGGGAGCTCAAGCCCTCTTGCCCCCCCGACTCCCCGACACGATCGGGGCAAGAGGGAGCTCAAGCCCTCTTGCCCCCCCGACTCCCCGACACGATCGGGGCAAGAGGGAGCTCAAGCCCTCTTGCCCCCCCGACTCCCCGACACGATCGGGGCAAAAGGGAGCTCAAGCCCTCTTGCCCCCCCGACTCCCCGACACGATCGGGGCAAAAGGGAGCCCAAGCCCTCTTGCCCCGCCGATTCCCCAACTCCCCGACAATATCGGGCCAGGAGGGAGCCCAAGTCCTCCTGGCCACGGCGACCCCCTAACCCCACCCTGCACTACATTACGGGCAGGAGGGATCCCAGGCCCTCCTGCCCTCGACGCAAACCCCCCCTCCCCCCAACGACCGCCCCCCCCCCAAGAACCTCCGACCGCCCCCCCAGCCGACCCGCGACCCCCCTGGCCGACCCCCACGACACCCCCAACCCCCTTCCCCGTACCTTTCTGTAGTTGGCCGGACAGACGGGAGCCAAACCCGCCTGTCCGGCAGGCAGCCATCGACGGAATGAGGCCGGATTGGCCCATCCGTCCCAAAGCTCCGCCTACTGGTGGGGCCTAAGGCGCCTGGGCCAATCAGAATAGGCCCGGGAGCCTTAGGTCCCTCCTGGGGGCAGGGCCTGAGGCACATGGTCGGGTTGGGCCCATGTGCCTCAGGCCCCGCCCCCAGGAGGGACCTAAGGCTCCCGGGCCTATTCTGATTGGCCCAGGCGCCTTAGGCCCCACCAGTAGGCGGAGCTTTGGGACGGATGGGCCAATCCGGCCTCATTCCGTCGATGGCTGCCTGCCGGACAGGCGGGTTTGGCTCCCGTCTGTCCGGCCAACTACAGAAAGGTACGGGGAAGGGGGTTGGGGGTGTCGTGGGGGTCGGCCAGGGGGGTCGCGGGTCGGCTGGGGGGGCGGTCGGAGGTTCTTGGGGGGGGCGGTCGTTGGGGGGAGGGGGGGTTTGCGTCGAGGGCAGGAGGGCCTGGGATCCCTCCTGCCCGTAATGTAGTGCAGGGTGGGGTTAGGGGGTCGCCGTGGCCAGGAGGACTTGGGCTCCCTCCTGGCCCGATATTGTCGGGGAGTTGGGGAATCGGCGGGGCAAGAGGGCTTGGGCTCCCTTTTGCCCCGATCGTGTCGGGGAGTCGGGGGGGCAAGAGGGCTTGAGCTCCCTCTTGCCCCGATTGTGTCGGGGAGTCGGGGGGGCAAGAGGGCTTGAGCTCCCTCTTGCCCCGATCGTGTCGGGGAGTCGGGGGGGCAAGAGGGCTTGAGCTCCCTCTTGCCCCGATCGTGTCGGGGAGTCGGGGGGGGCAAGAGGGCTTGAGCTCCCTCTTGCCCCGATCGTGTCGGGGAGTCGGGGGGGCAAGAGGGAACCAGGCAGAGAGAGGGCAGTTAAGCGCAGTGCCTGCGCGGAAGGATGCAGCTCGGGCGACTTCGTTGTGTGAAACGAAGTTCGTTGTACGGATCAAGACATAAAGTTCGTTGTGCGCAGCGTTCGCTGTGCGAGGCGTCCGTTATGCGAGGCACCACTGTATATCTATTCATGACCAGCAGGTGGAGACTGAAAACAAAACTGTGGGACAGTATATCCTATCCCCTCTTCTCTATTTCCCTCAGTCTGCCGAATAGCCAAGCAGAACCAAGAACTGGAAAACAGAAAGAAAACAATACTCCGAACAGGAGTAACAATTAACATACCCAAAAAATGCTGTTGGAAAATGCAGAGGAGAAATACCCGAAGGAAAATGTCCCCACAGCTCGCCAGCTAAGCCAGCCGAGCCACAGCCGCTGTTCTTCAAATCTCCCCGGCCCTAGAAAAATACTAGAACCCACAGCAAAACACAAAAAAAAAAAAAAACTGCCCACGCAACAGCCCGAACAACAACAACAGACAGGGTGGGGACCTCTACTGGTCTGGAGAAGCTAAAAGAAAGTAAATTAGCAGGTAAGAACCTAATTTCTCCTTCTTTAGCACTCTCCAGACCAGTAGAGGTTAACTTTACGAATGGGACGTACCAAAGCAGTCCCTCTCACGGGCGGGACCCCCAAAGGGCCGATACCAGTACACGCTCCCCGAACACCGCGTCCCGACGCGCCTGCACATCAACCCGATAATGACGAACAAAGGAATGCAAGGAGGACCAAACCGCAGCCTTACCAATATCCACTGGAGGCACGAGCGACGACTCAGCCCAAGAAGCCGCCTGACCCCGAGTGGAATGAGCCTTGAGAAACTCCGGAACAGGCTGCTGTTTCAGAAGATAAGCGGAAGCAATCGTCTCCTTGATCCAGCGCGCAATAGTAGCCTTAGAAGCGCCAGCTCCCCGACGAGGACCCGCCAGGAGGACAAAAAGATGATCGGACTTCCGGAATTCCTGGGTCCGCTGCACATGAGTGAAGGACCCGACCGACATCCATCTTGAGCAGCTGCCGTTGCTCAGAAGAGCCCTCCCGACCACCCAAGACCGGGAGAACCACTGATTGATTGACATGAAAAGGAGAAACAACCTTCGGCAGAAAGGAAGGAACAGGCCGCAAGACGACCCGCTCCCTAGAAAACTCCAAGAAGGGAGCCCTACAAGAGAAAGCCTGCAGCTCAGAAACACGCCTAGCAGAAGTAATGGCCACCAAAAAGACCGCCTTCAAAGTAAGGTCCATCAAAGAACAGTCGTCCAAGGGCTCGAAGGGCGAGCGCACCAAAAACAGAGAAAACCAGATTAAGATCCCAAGAGGGAACCGAGGGCCGTAGGGGAGGCCTAAGCAACTTGGCCGCCCGCAAAAACCGAATCACATCAGGAAGAGTCGACAAACGCTGACCTGACACCAACCCTCAAAAAGCCGACAGGGCCGCAAGATGAACCCGGAGAGAA
The DNA here is from genome assembly GCF_902459505.1 of Geotrypetes seraphini. Classification (NCBI taxonomy): domain Eukaryota; kingdom Metazoa; phylum Chordata; class Amphibia; order Gymnophiona; family Dermophiidae; genus Geotrypetes; species Geotrypetes seraphini. The sequence continues at coordinate 35,830,251 of NC_047091.1, read as the reverse complement.
GACCAAGCCAGGCCTCTATCCAGGCCATCCTGCAAGAACTCTAGAATGTTAGGCAGGGAAGCGCGAAAAGAGGTCACTCCCCGCGCCCGACACCATTCCTCAAAGAGACGCCAAACCCGCACATAAGCCCGAGAGGTAGAAAGCCTCCGGGACCCCAACAGTGTAGAGATCACCTTGTCTGAATATCCCTTCTTGCTAAGGCGACCCCTTTCAAGAGCCACACCGTAAGACAGAAGGGAGACGGGTCGAACATGGGAATGGGACCCTGCGTCAGAAGGTCGTCCGAGAGAGGCAGAGGAAGAGGATCCGCCACCAGGTGCCTCACCAGATCCGCATACCACGGACGTCGAGGCCAATCCGGAGGCACCAGCACCACCAGACCCGGATGGTGAACAATGCGAAGAAGCACTCTGCCCACCAGCGACCAAGGAGGGAACACATACAACAGCCCCTCCGTTGGCCACGGCTGGACCAGAGCATCCAGATCCTCGGCCAGACCGTCCCTGCGACGACTGAAGAAGCGGGGCACTTTGGCGTTGCCACCCGTGGCCACCAGATCCATCAGGGGCTGCCCCCAAGCCTGCACTATCAACTGAAATGCCCCGGCGCCGAGACACCACTCTCCTGGATCTAGGAAGTGACGACTGAGGAAGTCTGCCTGAACATTTTCTACCCCGGCTATATGAGAGGCCGAGAGGTCCAGCAGATGGGACTCCGCCCCAAACCATGAGCAGAGCCGCCTCCTGCGCCACCGGAGTGCTCCTGGTGCCCCCCTGACGATTGACATAAGCCACCGCCGTGGCATTGTCCGACAGCACTCTGACCGACTTGCCCAGCAAAAGGGAGTGGAAAGCTAACAGCGCCAGACGGACCGCTCTGGTCTCCAACACGTTGATCGACCAGGCGGCCTCCTCCGCGGACCAGGTGCCCTGAGCTGAGTGACCCAAACACTGAGCCCCCCAACCCAGGAGACTCGCATCCGTCAGGAGCACCGTCCACTGCGGGAGATCCAGACCCACCCCCTGAACCAGGTGAGGGGTCCTGAGCCACCAGCGCAGGCTGCCGCGCGCCAACCCCCGCAGGGGCACCGGAACATCCAAATCTTGCCTCTGGGGAGACCACCTCCGGAGCAGAGCATACTGAAGAGGACGCATGTGGGCCCGCGCCCACCTCACCACGTCCAGGGACGCTGCCATCGACCCCAAGACTTGGAGGAAATCTCGCGCCCGAGGACACCGGGACGCCAAAAGCAGGCGAATCTGCGATTGCAAATTGCTCACCCGGGCCTCTGGAAGGAAGACCTTCCCCAAGGAGGTGTCGAACAGAACCCCAAAGTACTCCAGGCGCTGAGCCGGGACCAACCGACTCTTGGAAAGGTTGACCACCCAGCCCAGCGACCGGAGAAACTCCACCACCCGAGCCGTAACCCGGGAGCTCTCCTGCAACGACTTTGCCCGAATCAACCAGTCGTCTAGGTAGGGGTGAACCAGGATGCCCTCCGACCGCAAGGTTGCCGCGACGACCACCATCACCTTGGTGAACGTCCGGGGAGCCGTGGCCAGACCAAAGGGAAGCGCACAGAACTGATAGAGCCGCCCCAAGATTGCAAAGCGCAGGAAGCGCTGATGAGAGTCCCGAATGGGAACATGCAAGTAGGCCTCCATCAGATCGAGAGAAGTGAGGAACTCCCCCGGCTGAACCGCCAGAATGACTGACCGCAGAGTTTCCATGCGGAAAGAAGGAATCTTGAGAGCCCTGTTGACCCCTTTCAAATCCAGGATGGGCCGAAAGGTCCCCTCCTCCTTGGGCAACACAAAGTAAATGGAGTACCTGCCGGTGCCCCACTCCGGAGGGGGCACCGGCACCACTGCCTTGAGATCCAGCAAGCGCTGCAGGGTCTGGCGAAAAGCTTGCGTCTTCCCTGGAGACTGACATGGAGAAGCGAGGAAAAGGTCCGGCAGAGAGCGGGCGAACTCCAGAGCATAACCGTCCCGCACCACCTCCAGGACCCACTGATCGGACGTGATCTCGGCCCACTTTGGGAAAAATTCGCGCAGCCGGGCCCCCACCGGAACCAAAGGGGGCGCCGGCAAGGAGTCATTGCGCAGGACGGGAAGCGGGGGAGCCGGCGGAGGGATTCCCTGCCCCCCGACGGGCCCCCCGAAAGGGCTGCATGCGCTGAAAGAAACGATCCCTGGAAAATCCCGGAGCCGGGAAAGAAGCAGCCCCACGCCCAGGGCGATACTTGCGAAACTCCGGCAAACGCCCCCGGGCAGCGCCACCCCGAGACGCAGGACGGGCACGGTCCTCAGGCAGACGGGGAACCTTAGAGTCCGTCAGAGTCTGAATCAACTTATCCAATTCCTCCCCAAACAAAAAAGACCCCCGAAAGGGAAATTTAGTAAGTTTAGCTTTGGACGCAGCATCCGCCGCCCAAGCGCGCAGCCACAAAATACGCCGCGCGGCCACTCCAAAGGCCATAGACTTAGCCGAGATCCGCACTAAGTCATAAAGAGCATCAGAGAGGAACGAGGCCGCCATCTCAATCTTTGCCACCTCCTGATCCACCAGAGACCAGTCATCAGACTCCCGATCCAGGACGCGCTCAGCCCACCGAAAAACGGCGCGAGCGACCAGCCCCCCACAAATAGCCGCCTGGACCCCAAAAGCCGAGACCTGAAAATTGAGCTTAAGGATATTCTCCAATTTGCGCTCCTCAGAGTCCCGCAAGGCAGACCCGCCCTCAACAGGCACGATATGCCGCTTAGAAATCGCCGAGACCACCGCGTCTACGACTGGCGATACTAAAGTAGCCCGATCCCCCTCTGGGATGGGATACAAACGAGCCATGCTACGCGCCAGACGAAACACAAAATCCCGAAAATCCTGACGCACAGGAAAAGAGCGGGAAACAGGACAGACCCCCTGAAGCAGAGGGGCCCCCGTCTCCGGCGGCGCAACTTCAAAAATGCAGCACCAAGGAGACCTGTTACATAAGGTCTAAAAGCTCATCCCTCAGAATAAAAAGCGCACCACGGACGCATCTGCTCTGGAAGACGGGAAACCCGCCGCCCCGCTGCCAGCGGGCGTCCCCTCTAGAGGATCCTGGAAGCCCGCCAAAGCAGCCAGGTCCTCAACCATGCCAACCCGTTCCTCCGACCACCATTCTGCAATCCAAGCCCCCCCGCGGGCGCTTGGATGAGGGAGGAGGAAGAGGGGACGCCAAACGAAAAGAGGGAGGCAAAGCCATAGGGGGCGCGGAGGGAAACCACCCCCGAAACCCCCCAGGTGCACGTGGGACCCCCAATTGTCTGCACAAAGAAAGAAATTAAATTGGGGACAAAAAACCCCTGGGGGTCCCCAGGGACTCCCTGCCCCAGCAGGGGTCCCCGCTGAAACCTGCCCCTGTGTTTGCAATACAGGGGGAAGGTCACCTGAGGTTGCAGACAAAATGGAGGGGCCAGACAGAGAAAATGGCGAAGTTCCCGCCAAAAAAGCTCCCTCCATGGCCTGTAGCGGCTGAGAAGACTGAACAGTCCCAGCCGCTAAAACAGGCAAGTCGGCATCAGCTGTCAAAAAATCAGCTGAGAGGGAATCCTTCGGGGAATCCCTCCGTGGGCGGTTGGAGAAGACCGGGCTTCCCCACTGCTCCAAGCCGACTCGCGAGGCACCATCGGCGGGGAGCTCTGGGCGCCTGCAGCCGCTGCCGACGGAGCTCCACCACCTCACCGACCCAAACCGCCGAGTTCAGGCCGGCCGCGAGTGCCTCGCGGCTGGACCTAATTGTGTCCCCCTCCCCCGGAGAAGGGCACAATTGCTCCATACGCGACCTAGCTAGAAAAAAGTGCCGGTTAGATGAAAAAATACAGTAAAATACAGTTTTCTTAAAGGGAAACAACCCTTCAGACCAGCACTACCTCAGGATTTTTTTTTTTTTACAGAACAGACTCCACAGGCTCTCGAAGCAATATGCCTTGCTTGATTTAGGGGGCAAGGCTTACTGCTGAGGCTCCTCTAAAAAAATGTGGGGAGGTGGAGGAAGTGGGGGGAGGGACCCCGCTCGAGACCCGCCGGGTTTGACACCCCCGAGGTCGGACGAACCCCCAAACAGGGCCCACCCAAGCTCCGTCCGGCTAAAAACAGGGACAACAAACCCCTTAAACAAATTCCAACAGCCCTACCAAGGGAGATGGACACCTGCTGGAGACTGAAAGAAGACTGAGGGAAATAGAGAAGAGGGGATAGGATATACTGTCCCACAATTTTGTTTTCAGTCTCCACCTGCTGGTCATGATTAGATATATACCCATTCGTAAAGTTAACCTCTACTGGTCTGGAGAGTGCTAAAGAATAATAATTTTATTCTTATATACCGCCAAAACCGTAGTAGTTCGAGGCGGTTTACAACAGAGAAGAGCTGGACAGTCAGCGAATATAGGTACAATGTAAAGTCATCAAAATACAAGTGAGCAGAATACAGAGGTAAGGCATGAGAGATCTTGGGTAACGATTCGTTTAGAGCAGGGGTGCCCAATACGTCGCTCGCTCACACGACCCCAGTCGATCGCAGAGCGGATTCCCTTCTTCCCTTCTCTTTTTTCCCCTCCTGACTGGCCCGCTCCTGAATTCTGCTGCTTAGAGAACTTATGCTTCGGGGGCTAACGTGTGCTTGTACCGGCTTCCCTTCTCTTCCCTCTGAAACTGGAAGTTAAGTCGGGGGGGGGGGGGAGAGAGAAGGGAAGCCGGCACGCACATGTTAGAACCCCGTTCGCGGGCTAAAGCAGGAGACAGGTCAGTGAAACTTGCAATTTGTTCTTCTTGCTGCCAGGTCCTGCCTACTTTCTGTTTCCTCAAAGGCAGGACCCGGCAGCATTTCTCCCAATAGGTCAATCTTGGGCCGATCAGCCTTCCTCTCCCCGACGTCAATTCTGCCGTCCGAGAGGAAGTTCTGGCCAGAGGAACTTCCTCTCTGACAGCAGAATTGACGTCGGGGAGAGGAATGCTGATGGGCCCGAAGCAGGGAGAGCTTGGCCGGCGGCCGGCGGTTTTGGGGGCCTGTTATCCGATGGCAGTGGCAATGGCTTGGGGGAGGGCAGGCAGGGAGACAGAAGGAAAGAAGAGAAACAGAAAAAAAGAAAGGGGGCATGAAGAGAGAAAGAAAAAGAGGGCAGGGAGAGAGGAAGAAAACGTTGGGGGGGAATGAGGTCAGGAGGAGAGGAAGCATACAGGCTAAAAGAAGGGAAGAAAGATTGGATGCAGAAGAAGAAAGTGCAACCAGAGACTCATGAAATCACCAGACATGGTAGGAAAAATGATTTTATTTTAAATTTAGTGATCAAAATGTATCTGAATTTATATCTGCTGTCTATATTTTACACTGTGGTCCCCTTTTACTAAACCGCAATAGAGGTTTTTAGCGCAGGGAGCCTATGAGCGTCGAGAGCAGCGCTGGGCATTCAGCGCAGCTCCCTGCGCTAAAAACTGCTATCGTGGTTTAGTAAAAAGGGAAGGGGTTATTTGTCTGTTTTTGTATGGTTGTTAGTGAGGTGACAGTGCATAGAGTCATCTGCTTTGACCTCTTTGAAAAACCCTGGAATGATTAACATTTTCTATGCGTACAGTGTGCTTTATGTTTTTTTTAAATTTTATTGTTGGTAGATCATTTTGACTTGGTCATTTTAAAAGTAGCTCGCAAGCCCAAAAAGTGTGGGCACCCCTGGTTTAGAGTATTAAAGAGATAGGGCTTAAGAGATCTTAGATTACAAGTCAGTTAAACAAATTTGTTTTTACTAATTTTCTGAAACTTAGATAGGATGAGGAGTGCATGATAATGTTACCCAGCCAATCGTTCAGTTGACCTGCTTGGAAAGCAAGTGTTCTGTTCAGGTATCTTTTGTAACGGCAGGTCTTTATTGTTGGATGGTTAAACAAATGTACTCTGCGTGTGGGTCTGGTTGAACAATCTAAGTTAAAATGGGGAACTATTCATGACATTAAAAAATAAAAAGTAATAGAAGGGTGGGGGGAGGGAGAGGTGATAAAAACATATTTAGAATATGATGTATTAGATATAAAAATGATATTGTGTATTTATTAATTGCAATTTAATATTTAGTACATTTTATGTAAAATTTGAAAATTAAAAATATTATATTAAATTAATAAAAGGGAGGGTGGAGGGTGAGGGGGAAAATCAAACTTAGATATATAATGTATTAGATATAAAAGTGATACTATGTATTTATCAAATGTATTTTAATATTTTGTACACTTTATGTAAAATTTGAAAATAAAAAATAATGGAAAAAAAAAAAAAAATAAAAAGGCCATTCTCAACATTTTGGATCTGCTACTTTAATCACCTTCCCCCCTCCAAGAGAGGGTCACAGTAAACCCTACCTGCACATTCCAAAATATATCCTTCCGTCCCCTCATGACTGGACTGAAACTGACCAGGGATGGAAAATGTAAAGGCTTATTTATGGTAACAGAAGAAAACAAGGAGAAGGGGAGGAAGTGACGTCATCGCCGCGGATGGGAGCTTAAACTGAAAGCTCCGTTCGGGCCCAGCGATCTAACTGATAAAAGTTGTGAAAACGGCGCATTTTTCCACTCCCCGAGTGGTGGTGAGGTGTGTGAAGGATCGGGGAACCCCATGGCAACGCGCAAAAAACTACCCGGTGACAAATCCGGCCAGCGCACGATGGAGCAGGCGCTGGACCGGGTAGCACGTGGCGGTGCGGGCCCAGAGACCAGCAGCGGGGAAGCGGCGCAATTGAGTGGTGCTACCGCTGCGGTCGCTGACATGCTGGTTGAGCCCGTGCAGGTGGATGCCCCACCGGAACTGCTTACTAAAGCGGACATGCAGCCTTGGATTACTGAGGTGAAATCTGAAATTTCGGCTGTGGCTGTGCAGGTCCGGGAAGCGGTGCAAGAGCTGCGAACTGATTTGGTGGAGGTGGGCACCAGGGTGGAGGTTGTGGAGATGCGGCTGGATAGCTGCGAGGAGAATGTGACCGGGGTGCAAAGATCCTTGGAAACTACCTCTGCTGATTATCAAATCCTCCTGGACAAAGTTGAGGACCTGGAGAACCGCACCCGGCGTAATAATTTGAGGGTGCGGGGCCTACCGGACTTACCAGAGTTTAAAGATGTGCGTGCTATTACTATTAAGCTGATCAGGTGGCTTTTACAAGATGATACCCTGGAGCCGGGACTTGAGCGGGCACATCGGGCTCTGGGACCTCGGACATCCGATCAACCTAAAGATACTGTACTCTGCCTCCTGAGCATTACCCTTAAAGAACAGATCTTCCGCAGAGCCCAGGAGATGGGCACAGTTACGTGGGAAGGCCATCGGTTGGAGTTCTATCAAGACCTGGCTGCGGGCACGCTCCAGAAACGTCGGGCGTTCAGAGATGTGACCAAAGCATTGCAGCGTAGTAATTTGCGCTACCGCTGGACTTACCCTTTTGGGGTGGTGATTACCATCAATGGAGTTCATACAAAAGTCACTACAGTGTGGGAGGCTCGTGGTCTGTTGCAGCAAGCGGGTATTGAGATCCCAGAGGAGGCTGTTCCTGCTGGGGGAGCGGTGTTGAACGGAGTGGCGCCTCCCGCCCCCTCCCGATGGCAGTGAGTGGAGAGAGGATCCCGGAGTGGGAGGGGCGGCCGAGGAGGTGGACACCCTCTTCCAGTTACCGCTTCTACATCCAGTGCCCCCCCCTGAGGGCTGACTGACTGTGCTCGTATTGTTCCAGTTTTTTCAATACTTCCCTATCTGCAGGGGGGGGTGTATGGACCCCTCCTTGGAGCTGGGTACCTGGGTTTGAGTTTTGGAAAGGAACTGTGAGGGGGTTGCCCATGGATTGGTTTTGGGGGAGGGTGGGAAGGGGGAAGTTGGAGAGATGTATTGGTGTTCTGTGGGGGAGTGAGATGTGTGGTGCGGGGGGGTTTGGGGGTGGGCGGATTGAATTCTGGGGATTGTTGTGGGAACTGTATTTGACAGTTAGTGTTGTGTTGTGGGGTTTGTGTAAGGGGCCATGGGGATGGATCACTTCCTTGTATGCTGGTGGGAGATCTGTGGACTCTCACTTTGGGGGAGGGGGTGGGGGAGTGGGCTGGGGGGGGGGGGGTAGCGGGAGATGTGGGGACAAGTTGGCAGGGGTTGGGGTTGCATTGCCATTCTTCTCATCAGATTATGGAGGGATTCCGGTTGGTCTCTTATAATATCAGGGGTCTAAATTCCCCCAATAAGAGACGAGCTTTCTATAGGGAGCTGCTTCGCTTGCGGGCTGATGTATGTTTCATCCAGGAGACACATCTACTCCAGTCCCATGAATCTCTAGTTAGGGATTCTAGGTTTCCTCAGGCCTTTTGGGCTTCCAGGGTAGGCACTTCTAAGAGGGGTGGGGTGGGTATTCTTGTTCGTAAGGGGATTCGTTGTGAAGTGCAGAGGGTGGTGCGGGATCCTCAGGGTAGATATATAATGTTGGAGGCTTTGATTGAGGGGGTCTTGTACTCCCTGGTTAATGTTTATGCTCCCAATGAGGGTCAGGGGGTCTTCTTTCGAGAGTTAGTGCCTAGAATTCTCAGGTTTAAGGGGGGTGCCCTGGTTTTAGGTGGGGATTTTAATCTTACAGTAACCCCTCATTTGGATAACTCAGGGAGGGCGGATCAGTATGGGAGGCGGGATCGTAAACTGTTGAGGGAGGCCTTAGCTACTCTGAATGTGGTGGATTGTTGGCGGTGGCTCCATCCATCGGTTAGAGATTATACTTATTTTTCGGGTATCCATTCCTCTTATTCTAGAATTGATTATGTTTTTGTGGAGCGGGGACTGCTTCGGAGGGTGGAATCAGCGGGGATTGAGTCCCTAACATGGTCGGATCATGCCCCAGTTTGGTTGCGGTTCCTGGGAGAGGGTGGTGGCTCGGGACGCAAATTCTGGCATTTTAATGATAGTCTCCTGGATGATCCGGAGGTGGGAGCGCAGATTGAAGGGTGGATACAGGACTATTTAGATGTGAATGTAGAATGTGGCGCTTTGTTGGAAGCGGTTTGGGAGGGGTTAAAGGCTACCCTTAGGGGCAGAGTGATAGCCCTGGCCTCGACCCGGCAACGTAAACAACGGGAAGAGACGGCGGCTTTGCTGATTTTGATTGGTCGGTTGGAGGGCTTACACAAGCGTAGCCCTTGGGATGTGGCATTGCGGGAACGCTTGTTTCAAGCACGCCGGGATCTTCAGGCTTTAGACCTGGAGCGTTTACACCACAATTTACAGCTTCTCAAACAGCGTTATTTTGAATTTTCTAATAAAGCTAGTCGACTGGTTGCCCATCGTCTGAAAGTGAGGCAGACGCGCAATCAGATTCTCTCTCTACGTGCAGCCTCTGGTGAGTTGTTGCGGAAAGAGGATGCTATTCGGGCACGTTTTGTGGAGTATTACTCCCATCTCTATGCACCGGAAACTTCTGGGTCCTTACCAGACCTAGACGCTTATTTGGCTTCAGTGGAGTTGCCCCGGATTGCGCCTGATGATGTGGCACGGTTGGACCGTCCTCTCACGTTGGTTGAGGCTCGTGGAGCGCTGCGTTCTATGCCCCTTGGTAAGTCGCCAGGGTTGGATGGTTTTACTGTTCGATATTATAAACGCTTTCAGGATCTTTTGCTGCCTCCTTTGTTGCGTTTTCTTAACTCCTTGCAAGAGAATAGTGCCCTCCCCTACTTTATGAGATTAGCGGGCGTGACGGTGTTGGCCAAGGAGGGGAAGGATCCCCTGCAGTGTGCTTCTTATAGGCCGATCTCGTTGTTGGGGGTTGACACTAAGCTATTTACGCAGATCTTGGCTGACAGATTGATGAGTTGGATTCCTCGGCTGATCCATCCGGATCAGTTGGGTTTTGTAATGGGTAGACAGGTGGGCGACAATACTCATCGGGTTTACAATTTGTTTGAAAGGGCAAGGGGGGGAGTGAGGGAAACGGTGTTTCTGTCGGTCGACGCTGAGAAGGCGTTCGATAGAGTCTCCTGGCCTTTCTTGTTCAGAGTTTTGGAATCTGTAGGTTTGGGTCCGCGCATGCGTGATTGGATCCAGATCCTTTATACTTGCCCTACTCGGAGACTTTTTCGCTCGCAAGGGGAACGCGTCAGGGGTGTCCTCTTTCACCTCTTCTTTTCGCCTTGACAATAGAACCCCTGGCGCAGAGGGTGCGGCTGAATCGGGATATCAAGGGGGTTACGGTGCCGGGTGGGGATTATAAGTTAGCTTTGTTTGCAGATGATCTCTTATTTACAGTGGAGGACCCTGAGGGTTCCCTGCATGCTATCTTACGGGAGTTGGATGCTTATGGTAAGGTGTCGGGATTTCGTGTCAATGTTGGAAAATCTGAGCTCCTTAACATTAACTTGTCTGATGATCGAGTGGCTTACCTCCGAGACCGGTTTTCGTTCCGGTGGGTTCAACATTCTCTCCGTTACCTCGGGGTTTATTTCGGACCTCCGGGAGTGGATCTCTATGATCTTAATTTCCCCCCGCTCTTTCGACGCATTCGTCAGGATTTGCTTAGTTGGAAAGATCAGTATTTCTCTTGGTTGGGTAGGGTGGCAGTTGTGAAAATGATGATCTTGCCTCGTCTTTTGTTTTTATTTCAAGTACTGCCGCTCTGGGTGGGTAGGAACACGTTGGAGGAAGTTCAACGGCATATCTTTCACTTTATTTGGGCTGGAAGGAGACCTCGGGTGAGTAGGACGGTCTTATGTATGGGTAGGGGTATCGGCGGGTTGGGGGTTCCCAATGTGGTAAAATACTATCAGGCTGCTCAGCTGCGCGCCCTTTTAGAGTGGCAGACGCAGACGCCGAAACTGTGGGTGGTGATAGAGCAAAGTTTAAGTGGAGGGGTGCCTTTGTTACATCGGCCTTGGTTACCTGGCAGGGTGCGGCTGGAGGGTGGCTTGTCCTCAGTGAGAACTTCTTTGAGGGTTTGGAATCAGACCCGGGGTAGTTTATTGCTGGGTAGGCACCATTCCTGGTATACCCCTTTAAGATATAATCCAGATTTTCTACCGGGAAGGGGTGGTGGAGTATTTGCCGATTGGGAAACTAGGGGCTTAGTGTGTGTGGGTCAATTGTGAGATCCGGTTTTGGGCCGTATTCGACCCTTTACAGAGCTCCGGGGCAGGTTTGGCTTTGGGGTCAGAGATTTGTTTCCTTACCTGCAAGTGGTTCATTATATCAGGGCCTCGGGTCTTTTGAGGGATCTGAGGGGGGGTAAGACTCCCTTTGAGCTGTTGTTAGGACCGGTGCTCAGAAAGGGAGCTCTCTCTGCTATATATAGGATGCCTCAATTGTTGGGGGACCCCACATTCCTACATGAGGGCATGGGAGGGTGATTGGGGCTCTGATATATCCTGGGACACCTGGGGGGATATCTGGTCAGAGATTTCTTCGGCGGATATAGCGGCCTTGTTGATCGAAAATGGATACAAGGTTCTCTTTCGATGTTATTATACCCCTCAGGTGGTGGCTCGTTGGCAGGGAGGTGCAAGTGCTCTTTGTTGGAGGGGCTGTGGGGAGGTGGGTACCTATTTCCATATGTGGTGGCAGTGTGGGCGGGTGTCTGGGTTCTAGATGGGGATTTTTTCTCGGGTGTCTCGGATCTTGGATATCCCCATTCCGGTGGATTGGCGACATGCCTTGTTGTTCTGGCATCAATTGGATTTAGCTTGGGGTGATTCTATGTTTTGTAAGTTGGCCTTCACTGCTGCTAGATTAGCTATTGCTTGCCTTTGGAACCAGGTGCTCCCTCCCACGTGGGCCATGGTGGAGCATCGCTTGCTTACTTGGCAACTTCTTTACCACTTAACAGCCCTGCGCCATGGTAAACTCCATGGCTATGCTCATATTTGGCGCAGATTTCGGGCTTCTGTGGGGATCAGTGGCAGGGGTGGATTGGGGCACTGAGTTGACCATGGGGCTGGACTGGGATGACGGAGACTAGGGGGAACCTCTATTTATATCCCTATTCCATTTTTTGGTCTTTTTTTTTCTGGTTTTGGATGCTTCTCGACCTAATTGGGTGTTGTGGGAATTGTGTTTTGTCCCTGGGGGGTGGGTGGGGGGGGAAATTTGACTGCGTTTTGGTGGGTTTTGTAGTTTGTTATTGTTAGATTGGGGGGATTACATTTGTATTTGTTCTTGACTACACTTTTGGTGTTATTTGGAGTGCGGTTGCTTGCATTTTATTTTCTTGCTGCTGTATTCTATATGTTTATGTAATGTTTGAGGTGTATCTCAATAAAAGCTGTTATTTAAAAGAAAAAAAAAAAGAAAACAAGGAGTAAAATATTCTGCAAGTCTCAAGTGAAAGAGCATGTCAGGCAGTGCTAAGAAACACCAAGATAAAGAGGAGTGTCAGAACACAAAACCTCTCAATTTGTTTCTGATCAAGTAACGTTGAAGATATGCCTGTTTAATGTACAGCACCGCAAGGATCTCACATCCTGACCTCTTTCACTGCCACTCGCAGCTGCTGGAGCGCAACATCCTTTGTCCTCACTTCCTCTTTCAGGGCTTGAACTGTGCCCTCTTCTTGAGCCACTTGCTCCTCCAGATTCTGACACACAAGGAGAAAGAGGATAGTTATATTTCAAAAACAGCCAGGATAGTTTGGTTCTTACACGGAGATCTCTTCCCCTCACCTTAATGCATAAGGACATATGTTCTGTCTTCTTTTGCTGATTCTCCATCATCTGGAAAAAAAAATACAGATCCAGGGATAAGAATCCATCAGGATACACACAGTAAGGACACAGTCTAATTTTAAAAAAGCTTAGGTTCTGGCTTAATAGCTAATATTTAAAACTATTACCACTGGGCATTAGGGACATCACCCCTATCACCCACTCTTTTTAATATCTATATCGCCTCCCTAGGTCACCTATTACAAAAACTAAATTTAATACACTACATTTATGCGGACGACATATCCATCCTTATACCCTTAAACGACATCACAAAAGAAATTGTAGATAACCTCTCAAACACAATGACCGAAATCGATAAATGGACCACTAATTTCAAACTAAAACTAAACGCAGAAAAAACAAAAGTCTTCCTGGCTAGTCCTAATGACACTATTACGAGAACATCGCTTAACATAAAAATACTGGGTATCACTCTTGACACTCACCTAACTATGACTGACCACACAAATTCACTAGTGAAAAAATGCTTTTACACGCTATGGAAACTAAGAACCATAAAAAAATACTTCGACCCTACATCATTCAGGTTGCTGGTACAGGCACTGACCCTATCCCTCCTTGACTACTGCAATATCATCTACCTGGGCATCCCACAAAAGACAATAAAAAAACTGAGATTAATACAAAACACCGCCGTCCGCCTAATTTTCGGACTAAGAAAAAACGACCACATCAGCCCCTACTATAAAAAGCTGCATTGGCTTCCAATAGAAGCGAGAATTCTTTTCAAATTTGCTTGCACCTGTTTCAAGCAAGCCTGGGGACTAGCACCATCATACCTACAAACTCACTTCAGCCTACACAACCTCACTAGAACGACCAGAAACAAAAACATCTTTGCTTACCCAAAGACTACAGGCTGCAGGTACAAATCCTTCTTGGACAGAACCTTTAAGTTCCAAGCGAACAGACAGCAAATCTGGCTGAAAAACCACATAAACGAACCCAAAACCGCCCTATTCGCAAAATTCATTGACTAAAACAGTCCCCTCCCCCACTAGGACTCCCCCCCCCCCCCAACAAACGCCTTTCTCTCTCTCAAGAAGCCCCTCTTTTTCAGATCTCCTCTACCCTTAGAACTCCAACTTATGGATGTCCTAAATCTCTCAGATACTCCTTGCCCATAGATCTCCAATTTAACACGTAAGTTTCCCATTTAGACTATCGTACTGCATTAAGACTCCTTGTACGGTATCATATTTAGACTTATTATATGTTATTGTATTTAGACTCACTGTATTATATACTATTGTATTTAGACTGTATTATGTGTTATATGTTATTGTATTTAGACTCACTGTATTGTATTGTAAGTGGATCTATGATATTGTAATGTATTAAGATTTTTGCTATTCGCTGAATGTCCAGCCTTCTTATAATGTAAACCGCCTAGAAGTCGCCTGACTATGGCGGTATAGAAAAATAAAGTTATTATTATTATTATTATATCAATGGGAAGATATCTGACGCTAAGGGCTCAATTGTAGGGGGGGGAGGAGAGGTAAAGTAGAACCGTTTTTGAAAAGGAGTTGACGTTCCCAGATGCAACAGAAGCAGGAAGTTGCCATAAGGCCTGGAAAAAAAAAAACCCACCAAAAAAAAACACCAAAATGATGAAAAAAATTATATAACAAAATGAAAAAAATATGAGGAAAAAACGGTAGGGGAAGGCATAAGAACATAAGAATAGCCTTACTGGGTCAGACCATCAAGCCCAATAGCCCTTTCTCATAGTGGCCAATTCAGATGCCTTTTACATTGCCAAAACCCAAGAAGTAGCAACATTCCATGCTACTGATCCATGAATCCAGAAAATTGTCCAAACCTTTCTTAAAACCAGCTACGCTATCCGCTCTTACCACAATCTCTGGCAATGCATTCCAGAGCTAACTATTCTTTGAGTGAAAAAAAAAATTCCTCCTATTGGTTTTAAAAGTATTTCCCTGTAAGGAATCTCAGAATTTAAATCATTATTAATTTTTTCCCAAATTGATTTCCAAAAAAATTAATAATATTTTAAATTCTGAGATTCCTTTAACTTATGAAATAATAATTTGCGGTACTATTTTGCATATTAAAGATCCCCTAGATAAACATAAAAGATGTCTTTTTTTAATTATGACAAGTACAGCTATACAACTGATTACACGAAACTGGAAAAACTAGAATCACCTCAACTTTACATTTTGGTGGGCAAGTTTATGTCTAATCTAATATACAAATATGAGAAAATGAATGCTGCTTTATCAGGGAATAATGAAAATTTAAAATTAATTTGGGGCCCATTGACGTCCTTTGTAGAATCTCTATAGTTATGGTTTGTCATTAGATAATATGCACATCCAGGGAGGGGGGAGGGATGGGAGGTAAATAAGGTTGGAAAAATGGTTGGAAAAGTTTTGATGGGTGGGTGAGACACACACACACACAATATCAGGGCAAGAGGGAGCCCAAGCCTTCTTGCCCCGGTGACCCCCCCTCCAACTCGACCTGGCCAGGAGGGAGCCCAAGCCCTCCTGGCCCCGGCAACCCCCCCTCCGACTCAACCTGGACAGGAGGGAGTCCAAGCCCTCCTGGCCTCGGCAACCCCCTACCCCCCACTACAATACGGGCAGGAGGGATCCCAGGTCCTCCTGCCCTCAACACAACCCCCCTCCCCCCAACGACTGCCCCCCCGAATCCCCGATTGCCCCCCCCCCCCCGCCGACCCGCGACCCCCCCGCCGATCCCCTGACCCCCACTCCCCTTCCCTGTACCTGAAATCGTTGGCCGGACAGATGGGTGCCAAGCCTGCCCGTCCGGCAGGCCAGCCGGCTCCAGAATGGGGCTGGATTGGCCCAGGCGGCTGAAACCCCGCCCACAGGTGGGGTCTGAGGCGCCTGGGCCAATCAGAATAGCATTTCCAGCATATTTTTAATCCATATTCCTAAATATTTTAATCCATATAATTCCATATAAAAGAAAATGAATCAAACAAGCCTTTTGTGCAATGGAAACCTTTAGTGGAAGAACTTCTGATTTACTCCAATTTATTTTATAACCTGAGAATTTTCCAATCAATTCAAGTAAGCATGGAATGGTCTTTTCAGGATTTCTCAAATGAAGCAATATATCATCTGCATATGTAGAGACCTTATATTCCCGATCTGAATAAGGAATACCCTGTATTTCCTTTACTTGTTGGATAGCTAATAACAAAGGTTCTAATACAACATCAAACAACAAAGGAGACAGGGGACAGCCTTGTCTAACTCCCCTCTGCAAACTAAAACGTTCAGAAAAATTATTATTTATATATAATCTAGCTGCAGTGGAGCTATACAATGTTTGAATCATTCGTATAAATCCTGACCCCATTCCAAACTATTCCATAGATTGATACATGAAGGTCCATTCCACTCGATCAAAGATCTTTTCTGCATCCAAGGACACAGAAAGCACAGTTACTTACCGTAACATTTGTTATCCAGGGACAGCAGGCAGATATTCCCACATATGGGTGACGTCACCGACGGAGCCCCGCAGCGGACAGCCTCGAAAGCAAACTTGCTTGAAGATCTCGAACTTTCGAGTACTGCACCGCGCCTGCGCGCGTGCCTTCCCGCCCGAACTAGGGGGCGCATCTCCTGAGAGGATCCTCAGTTCAGATACCTAGCCAAGAAGCCAACCAGGGGAGGTGGGAGGGTTGTGGGAATATCTGCCTGCTGTCCCTGGATAACAACTGTTACGGTAAGTAACTGTGCTTTATCCCAGGACAAGCAGGCAGCATATTCCCACATATGGGTGACCTCCAAGCTAAGTAAAAAGGGATGGAGGGAAGTTGGCAATTTACGAAAAAAGATTTTGCAAAACAGATTGGCCAAAATGGCCATCCCTCCTGGATAGAGTATCCAGACAATAATGAGAGGTGAAAGTATGAACCGAGGACCAAGTGGCAGCCTTGCAGATTTCCTCAATAGGAGTTGATCGGAGGAAAGCTACAGATGCCGCCATAGCTCTAACTTTATGGCCCGTCACTCGACCTTGCAGAGGAAGACCAGCCTGAGCATAGCAAAAAGAAATGCAAGCAGCCATCCAGTTGGAGATGGTACGCTTTGATATAGGACGACCCAACCTGTTTGGATCAAAGGATATGAAAAGTTGAGGAGATGTTCTGTGAAGCTGAGTGCGTTGCAGGTAGAAAGCCAAAGCACGTTTACAGTCCAAGGTATGAAGAGCCGCCTCTCCTGGGTGAGAATGAGGCTTTGGAAAAAATACAGGCAGAACAATAGACTGATTGATATGAAATTCTGAAACAACTTTAGGCAAGAATTTAGGATGAGTACGGAGAACCACCTTGTCATGGTGAAAAACTGTGAAAGGTGGATCAGCCACTAGCGCTTGTAACTCACTGACACGACGAGCAGAAGTGAGGGCGATCAGAAACACAGCTTTCCAAGTGAGATACTTGAGATGAGCTTTGTCAAGTGGTTCAAAAGGAGATTTCATAAGTTGAGCTAAAACAACATTGAGATCCCAAACCACAGGAGGTGGTTTAAGAGGAGGATGGAGATTGAGAAGTCCTTTCATAAAACGAGAAATCATAGGATGTGCAGAAAGGGATTTTCCATCCAAAGGCTGATGAAAAGCAGCTATAGCACTAAGGTGGACTCGGATAGATGTAGTCTGAAGTCCAGATTGAGATAAATGAAGTAAATAGTCCAGAACTGATGTCAATGAAGCAGATCTGGGTGGTAAATTATGTGTAGAACACCAAGCAGAGAATCTTGTCCACTTTTGACCATAACATTGTCTAGTGGATGGTTTTCTGGAAGCAAGTAAAATATCTTGTACAGACGGAGAGAATTGAGAAAAGTCTGTTAAAGAGAAAGGTACCAAGCTGTCAAATGTAGAGACTGTAGATTGGGATGAAGCAAAGATCCTTGATTCTGCGTGAGTAGAGAAGGAAATATTGGTAGAAGTAGAGGCTCCCTGGTGCTGAGTTGAAGTAGAAGGGAGAACCAAGGTTGTCTGGGCCACCGAGGAGCTATCAGAATCATGGTGGCATGGTCTGACTTCAACTTGACTAGAGTCTTGAGAATCAGAGGAAATGGAGGAAAAGCATAAAGGAACTGATTCCTCCAGTCCAGTAGAAACGCATCCGCTTCGAGACGTTGAGGAGTAAAGATGCGGGAGCAAAATTGAGGCAGTTTGAAGTTGAGAGGTGACGCAAACAGATCTATCTGCGGAGTCCCCCAACGAGCAAAAATTTGGCGAAGAGTAGGAGAATTGAGTGTCCATTCGTGAGGTTGTAGAAGACGACTCAATTTGTCCGCCAAACAGTTGTGTTGACCCTGAATGTAAACTGCTCTGAGGAAGATGTTGTGGAGAATCGCCCACTGCCACAATTTGAGAGCCTCTTGACAGAGGGAGTGAGATCCCGTCCCTCCCTGTTTGTTGACATAATACATGGCTACTTGGTTGTCGGTACGTACAAGAATCACCATGTCGTGAAGAAGATGCTGAAAAGCTTTGAGAGCATAAAATATCGCTCTGAGTTCCAACAGATTTATAGGACACCTCCGGTCTGCTTGGGTCCAGAGCCCTTGAGTGCAAAGACCGTCCACATGGGCTCCCCATGCATACATTGACGAGTCGGTTGTGAGAACCTTCTGATGAGGAAGAGGGTAAAACAGTAAACCTCTTGAAAGATTCAAAGAGAGCATCCACCAACGGAGAGACTTTTTTAATGAAGGAGTGATGGAAATTAGTCGAGTTGGTGGATCCACTGATTGTTGCCATTGAGATGCCAGTGTCCATTGAGGAATGCGAAGATGAAGCCTGGCAAAAGGAACCACATGAACTGTAGAGGCCATGTGACCGAGCAGAACCATCATTTTCCTTGCTGGAATAGTGGAAAGTTGGAAGAATTGTTGAGAAATCTGAAGGAGTGCATCCTGACGTGGTTGAGGAAGGTATGCTCTCAGATTGATAGTGTCCAGAGTCGCTCCTATGAACTGGAGAGACTGAGAAGGAATTAGTTGAGATTTGGGAAAATTGATGTGAAATCCCAGACTTTGAAGAAAGAGAATAGTCTGTTGGGTCGCTACAATAACCCCTGAAAGAGAGGGAGCCTTGATGAGCCAGTCGTCTAGGTATGGAAATACTTGGAGACCCTGGTTGCGAAGAGCTGCAGCTACAACCACAAGGCATTTTGTGAAAACTCTGGGGGAAGAAGCCAGTCCGAAGGGGAGAACTCTGTACTGAAGATGAAGATTTCCTACTTGGAATCTGAGGTACTTGCGAAAAGCTGGATGAATGGGGATATGAGTATAGGCCTCTTTGAGATCGAGGGAGCACATCCAATCCCCTTGATCCATCAAGGAATATAGCGTTGGCAGAGTGAGCATTCGAAATTTCTCTTTGACTAGAAATTTGTTGAGAGCTCTGAGATCCAAAATCGGTCGCAAATCCCCCGTCTTTTTGGGAACTAGAAAATAACGGGAGTAGAATCCCGAGTTCCTTTGGGAGAGAGGAACTTCCTCCACTGCTCGCAGGAGAAGAAGAGCCCGAGCTTCTTGAAGAAGAAGAGGAAGATGCGACTGATTTGAAAGACACTCTCTTGGATGGCGATCTGGAGGCACCTGAAGGAGTCGAAGAGAGTATCCCTCTCTGATAATGGTAAGTACCCAGAGATCTGATGTTATGAGCTCCCATTGATGATAAAAATTGGACAGGCGACCCCCTATGGGGAGGGGAGAATTTGGAAACAGAGAAATTTGAATGCTCAAGTTGAGATTATCAAAAAGACTGAGCAGGCTTAGTGTTAGCAGGGGTCTGTGACTTCTGTTGTCGTTGTTGTGGAGGAGGCCGACGAGCAGGAGGTCTAGAAAAAGCAGGAGTTGTTTTCTGTGGATAGCGACGTGGAGTTTGTTTAAAACCTCTAGTTGGTACAGGTTTAGGTTTTGGACGGATGAGGGAAGCAAAAGAGCGCTCATGTTCTGAAAGACGCTTTGTAGCTGCCTCAATAGAGTCATCAAATAATTCATTTCCTTGACAAGGAAGATTAGCCAATCTATCCTGGAGGTTAGGATCCATGTCCACTATCCGTAACCATGCTAATCTACGCATGGCTACTGCAAATGCCGAGACTCTAGACGAGAGTTCAAAGGCATCATAGGAAGCTTGTAGCATGAATAGTCTCAACTGAGAAAGAGTCTTAAGGATATTTTTAAATTCTGATAGACGATTGGTAGAGATATCCGGGTAAAAGGAAGACAAAATCTTTAAAAAATGATTGAAATAGGACGTAAAAATGTAATTATAATTTAGAACTCTATTTGCCATCATAGAATTCTGGTATAAACGTCGACCAAATTTATCCATGGTACGGCCTTCCCTACCAGGAGGAACTGAAGCATAAATTTTGGATGGATGTGCTTTCTTTAATGATGACTCTACCACTAGAGATTGATGAGAAAGTTGAGACTTTTCATATCCTTTAGATGGAACCGTTCTGTAACGAGACTCCAATTTAGATGGGATGGCAGTGATAGAATAAGGAGTCTCCATATTGCGAGTGAAGGTCTGCTGGAGGACAGGAGTCATAGGCAATCTGAGTGACTCTTTAGGAGGATGGGGAAGCTCCATATCCGCCAGGTACTCAGGAGTATATTTAGAGTCTGAATGAAGGTCTAGCTTAAGAGCTTGGCCCATATCAAAAATAAATTTGGCAAAAGAAACTGATTTTGGGTCAGATGATTCTTCAGGAGAGCCACTGCGAGATTTATGTTGTACTGAGTAGGATGGAGAATTTTCTCTAGAGTATGTGGAAATGTCCGATTCCATACGCATAGTAGGAGAAGAAGCTGTACTGTGAAGTGGAGTAAGAGAATGTTTCCTCTTCAGACTTCTGGATGGAGAAGTACCCGGTGTACGTGGTACCGAATGAGTCGAGGTGTGTGGAGAACTGTCTCGACGGACTGGCTTCGATGGGGTTCTGGATCGAGAAGGGCTTCGAGTGGAGGCTCGATGTCGAGATCCCTGCTTCGTCTTCGAAGAACGAAACAAAGAAGCCTCGGTATCCAACGGCGAAGACTCCCTCCGAAGCTTGGAGGCAACATGTCTCGAATGCTTCGATCGATGCTTTGGAGGAGGAGAGCCTGGAGACGACTCCGATGAAGAAATGTTTTTCGGTGTCCGGGATCGGCTTCGGGAGACTGGAAGCTCCGGTTGAGTAACAGGCTGGTCAGCCCGAGGCAAGGTCGAGGACGGGACCAGTTGAGCCACCAAAGAATTAATCTGAGTGGTGAGGATAGACTTTAACATGTCTTCCAGCATCGGCACCGAGACAGAAGATTCTGACCTCGTATGTGCAGCAGTACGCTCCGAAGAGGGCGACCTCGAAGGTGAGTATTCCCTTATCTTGGAGGTACGCTTTGAAAGTGGTCGCGCCGAGGACTCTGGTGGCTTCTTGGATACGGCACCTGAAAGGGAACTCGGAGACTTACCCCCCGTAGAAGGCTTCGTTGAAGACGTCGTCTTCGAGGCAACCGAAGTAGAAGAGGTCGAGGCCTTCGAGACCGAAACTCCAGCCGGAGTCTGGGTCGAGGCCTTCGAGACCACAGGTGTCGAGGTCGTTGGAGTCGAGGCCTTCGAGACCGGTGCAGCCGCCACGGTCGAGGCCGGCTCCGAAGATTGCTCCATACCGAAAAGTTGAAAAAATTGAGCACAACGCCGCCGAAAAGCTCGTGGAGTGAGGGTAAAGCAGCGATGACAATCTTCTGGGGAATGAGAGGAACCCAGGCACTGTAAACAGCGGCAGTGGGGATCGGTGACCGAAATCACCCGATTACACTGTCGACAACGTTTAAACCCGGTAAGAGGCCGGGACATGGAAAAAACAAAGTCCGTGTCGAACGAAGGAGCCTAGGCCTAGGCCCAAAGCTCGACGGCCGAACTTAAAAGGAAAAAAGAATATACTTTTTTTTTTTTTTTATTCGAAAAAGAAAAGAAGAAAGATAAAATTAACACAGCGACCGACTTTAAATTAAAAGAAACAGCCGCGGTGATGAGAAGGCAATGCTGCAGAGAAAGAAAACGTGTCTTCTTGTCTCCGCGGAAATAAACGAACTGAGGATCCTCTCAGGAGATGCGCCCCCTAGTTCGGGCGGGAAGGCACGCGCGCAGGCGCGGTGCAGTACTCGAAAGTTCGAGATCTTCAAGCAAGTTTGCTTTCGAGGCTGTCCGCTGCGGGGCTCCGTCGGTGACGTCACCCATATGTGGGAATATGCTGCCTGCTTGTCCTGGGATAAAAAGCCGGATCATTCATGGCTTTTGTTAAGTTCAACATATGAAGAGCCAATCTGGTGTTATTAGATGAATGTCTCTTAGCAACAAACCAAGTTTGGTGCATATCAATAATGAAAGGGAGAGCCTTGGCTAAGCGTAAAGCTAATATTTTAACTAAAAGTTTTCCATCTACATTAATTAATGATAGGCCTGTAGTTTGAAACCAATGTGGGATCTTTATTTGGCAAAACTATAGTTAATGACTCTGTCA
Source organism: Geotrypetes seraphini (assembly GCF_902459505.1). NCBI lineage: Eukaryota > Metazoa > Chordata > Amphibia > Gymnophiona > Dermophiidae > Geotrypetes > Geotrypetes seraphini. The sequence goes on along the minus strand of NC_047091.1, from coordinate 35,807,945 downwards.
TAGTACCCATAATGCAACCTTTAGTTAGTTGAGTCTGATATAAATTTAAATGTGGTAACAGGGTATTTTGAAATGCTTTATAAAACTCTACTGTGAAACCATCACCATCTGGAGCGGATCCAACTCTAAGAGACTTCAACGCCATTTCTATTTCTTTTAATGATATAGGCTCTTCTAAACTTCTTTTAATATGATCAGGAATCTTTGGTCCAGTAATTAATCTCAAAAATTCTAATCCATCCTTTTCTCTATTATCATAAGGCTCAGAAGAATACAAGTCTTTATAAAAGTTTAAAAATTGATTTAAAATATTACCAATTTGAGTATGTGTATTCCCTTTTTCATCTTTAATTGCAATAATTTTTGTTCGCTTTAAGATAATTTGCCAATAATCTTCCCGCCTTATTTGAATTTCCATAATACAGAGTTTTGATGGGAAAACAAATCCTTCCTTATCAATTTTGAGGATAATTCATTATATTTACCTTTTATAGAGCCTGTAGCTCCCATTTATTAATCAATTTAGATTCTAAAAGTTTAATTTCTTTCTCCAAATTAGAAAATTGCTTTTTAAATTGTTTTCTAATATAAGCAGAATATGAAATAATATTACCTCTCATGGTAGCCTTAAAGGCATCCCATAAATTTTCCATGGAGACTTCTTCTGATATATTAAATTGAAAAAATTAATTCATTTTTAATTGAAATTTTTCAAGGAACTTTGTATCCGCAAGCAATGTATTATCAATCTCCATACAGATCTGCTATTCTCTTGTTCATCTAATCGAAGTTCAATCCATATACCACCATGATCAGACAAAATAATTGGATCTATGGATGCTTTTATCACCTGCTGAACTATTTGAGTTGAGACAAAAAAATAATCAATTCATGAAAAGGATTTATGAACATGTGAACAAAAGGAAAATTCCCAATCATTGAAATGAAGTATTCGCCATATATCTTTTAAATCACAAGAATGTACCAAATTATCTAACCCTAATGATTTTATACATTTACTCGGTTTTTTATCCATTAATGGATCCATAACTGTGTTAAAATCTCCAGCTACAAGGATTTTGTAGACTTCAATCACTTGAAGAGAAAATATTTACTGCACACAAGTGTTTGAAAAATAAGAACATAAGAATTGCCGCTGCTGATCAGACCAGTGGTCCATCATGCTCAGCAGTCCGCTCACGCGGTGGCCCTCTGGTCAAAGACCAGCGCCCTAACTGAGACTAGCCCTACAACTTCTTTGCACCCAACACTGGGCAGAAAAGCAAACATGTGTTATTGGCAGTGCTAAAGTTTTAACGTGACAGTACTGGGCTCCATGGATGATGTTGCCCATATAAGAGAATATCTGCCTGCTTGTCCTTGGAGAAGGTGGCATATCAAATCCACGACCCTTTCAGCTACCCAATATTGTGTCTAGGAAAACAAGAGTCTGATTCTCTCTGATGATGAAATGCTGCAGATCAGGAATTATACCTTTTTTTAAATATATACAAATTTCTATATTCTGTACACCGCTTAGAAGTACAATAAAGCACAGTTACTTACCGTAACAGGTGTTATCCAGGGACAGCAGGCAGATATTCTTGACTGATGGGTGACGGCACCGACGGAGCCCCGGTACGGACAATTTTAGAGTGATTGCACTCTAAGAACTTGGAAAGTTCTGGTAGGCCGCACCGCGCACGCGCGAGTGCCTTCCCGCCCGACAGAGGCGCGCGATCCCCAGTTAGGATAAGCCAGCTAAGAAGCCAACCCGGGGAGGTGGGAGGGACGCAAGAATATCTGCCTGCTGTCCCTGGATAACACCTGTTACGGTAAGTAACTGTGCTTTATCCCAGGACAAGCAGGCAGCATATTCTTGACTGATGGGTGACCTCCAAGCTAACAAAAAGAGGGATGGAGGGAAGGTTGGCCATTAGGAAAACAAATTTTGCAAAACAGATTGGCCGAAGTGTCCAGCCCGTCTGGAAAAAGCATCCAGACAATAATGAGATGTAAAAGTATGAACTTAGGACCAAGTAGCAGCCTTGCAGATTTCCTCAATAGGAGTGGAACGGAGGAAAGCTACAGATGCTGCCATAGCTCGGACTCTATGGGCCGTGACAGAACCTTCCAGTGTCGGTCCGGTCTGAGCATAACAGAATGAAATGCACGCTGCCAGCCAATTAGACAACATACGTTTAGAAACAGGACGTCCCAATTTATTCGGATCAAAGGACAGAAAGAGTTGAGGGAATGATCTGTGGGGCTTAGTACGGTCTAAATAGTAAGCCAGAGCACGCTTACAGTCCAAAGTATGCAGAGCCTGTTCTCCAGAATGCGAGTGAGGTTTCGGAAAGAAGACAGGCAGAACAATGGATTGGTTGAGATGGAATTCAGAGACAACCTTAGGGAGAAACTTTGGATGTGTACGCAGAACCACCTTGTCATGATGGAAGATTGTAAAAGGTGGATCCGCAACTAGTGCATGTAGCTCACTGACCCTCCTGGCAGAGGTAAGAGCAATAAGGAAAAGTACCTTCCAAGTGAGGAACTTGAAAGAAGCGGTAGCTAAAGGTTCAAATGGAGGCTTCATTAAAGCGGAAAGAACTACATTGAGATCCCAGATAACAGGAGGGGCTTTAAGAGGTGGTTTCACATTAAAAAGACCCCGCATGAACCTGGACACCAAGGGATGAGCTGAGAGGAGTTTTCCATGGACTGGCTCATGAAAAGCCGCAATAGCACTGAGGTGGACTCTGATTGAAGTGGACTTGAGGCCAGAGTCGGACAAAGAAAGAAGATAATCCAACAAGGTCTCCACTGCAAGGGAAGTGGGATCATGATGATGAAGAAGACACCAGGAAGAAAAACGTGTCCACTTCTGATGGTAACATTGCAGAGTGGCCGGTTTCCTGGAGGCATCCAGAATTGAACGAACAGGCTGAGACAAAAGCGTATCGTGAGAAGTCAGCCCGAGAGATACCAAGCTGTCAGGTGCAGAGACTGGAGGTTGAGATGTAGAAGGGTCTCCTGATGCTGTGTAAGCAGAGAAGGAAACAGTGGAAGAAGAAAAGGTTCCCTGGAACTGAGTTGAAGTAGAAGGGAGAACCAATGTTGCCTGGGCCACCTCGGAGCAATCAGAATCATGGTGGCTCGTTCCCTCTTGAGCTTGAACAAGGTTCTCAACATGAGAGGCAGAGGAGGGAAAGCATACAGGAACAGATTGGACCAGTCGAGGAGAAATGCATCCGCTGCCAGACGGTGAGGAGAGTAGAGTCTGGAGCAGAATAGGGGCAGCTGGTGGTTGTGAGGAGCTGCAAAGAGGTCTATCTGAGGAGTGCCCCATTGAGCGAAGATGGACTGTAGAGTGAAAGGATCGAGTGTCCACTCGTGAGGCTGGAGAATTCTGCTGAGCTTGTCCGCTAAGGAATTCTTTTCTCCCTGAATGTAGATAGCTTTCAGGAATAGATGGTGATTTATGGCCCAAGTCCAGATCTTCTGGGCTTCCTGGCACAAGAGGCGAGAGCCCGTTCCACCCTGCTTGTTGATGTAGTACATCGCAACTTGATTGTCTGTGCACAGCAGGAGAACTTGAGGGAAGAGAAGATGTTGGAAAGCCTTGAGGGCATAAAACATCGCTCCGAGTTCCAGGAAATTGATGTGATGCTTCTTTTCCTGGGCTGTCCAAAGTCCTTGAGTTTGGAACTCGTTCAAATGGGCTCCCCAGGCATAAGGGGAGGCGTCAGTGGTGATGACTAGTTGATGAGGAGGTAGATGGAGCAGAAGACCTCTGGATAGATTTGAGGATATCAACCACCATTGTAGAGACTGACGAAGAGATGATGTGACAGATATGTGACGTGAGCAAGGATCCATCGCTTGGGACCACTGGGTAGCTAGGGTCCATTGAGGAGTGCGCAGGTGAAGACGTGCGAAGGGTGTGACATGGACTGTGGAAGCCATGTGACCCAAGAGTATCATCATTTGCTTGGCAGAGATGGAAAGTTGTAGAAGCACCTGCTGACACAGAGATTGAAGCGTTTGAAGACGGTTGGATGGCAGGAACGCTCTCATGAGGACTGTGTCCAAGACAGCTCCGATGAATTGAAGTCTCTGAGTGGGGATGAGATGAGATTTGGGTAGATTGATCTCGAACCCCAGAAGTTGAAGAAACATGATGGTTTGGTTGGTGGCCAGGAGAACAGTCTGAGATGAATTGGCCTTGATTAACCAGTCGTCCAGGTAAGGAAAGACCTGAAGGTGGTGAGATCGTAGAAAAGCAGCCACCACAATCAGACATTTGGTGAACACTCTTGGAGAGGAGGCAAGACCGAAGGGCAGCACCTTGTATTGGTAATGACAACGATTGATCATGAAACGTAGGTACTGTCTGGAGGCCAGATTGACCGGTATATGAGTGTATGCTTCTTTGAGATCGAGGGAACATAGCCAGTCGCCTTGATTGAGAAGAGGGTAAAGAGTGGCCAGAGAAAGCATTTTGAATTTCTCTTTGACCAAGCATTTGTTTAGATCGCGAAGATCTAGAATGGGTCTTAGATCTCCTGTCTTTTTGGGGACTAGAAAATAACGGGAGTAGAATCCCTGCCCTCTCTGATCTAGAGGAACTTCCTCTATAGCGTTCAGAAGGAGGAGGGATTGAACTTCTTAAAGAAGGAGGGAAGACCGAGGAGTGTTGAAAGCAGACTCTCTTGGTAAACTTTGGGCAGGAGGTGTCTGAAAGTTGAGAGAGTAGCTGTGGTGGATGATGTTGAGGACCCACAGGTCCGAGGTAATGATTTCCCAACGGCTTATGAAATGTATAAGGCGTCCTCCTATGGGCTGTGGAAGATGAGTCGAAGGAGGAAGATTGGCTATGTCCAGGAGAACCAAGTCAAAAGGGCTGAGCTGACTTTTGAGAAGGAGGAGGTTTCACTTGCTGTTGCTGCTGGGCAGGTCGAGCAGGTCGCCTCTGTTGCTGCCTCTGACGCCTGGGTTGTTGCTGTGTTTGAGGTAATGGACGAGCCACAAACCTTCGTTGGTAGGCCGATTGTTGACGAAAAGGCCTAGAAGGTGGGGTCTTCTTCTTTGTCTTAAGGAGAGTATCCCATCGAGTTTCATGAGCTGAGAGTTTCTGAGTAGTAGAGTCCATGGATTCTCCGAACAGCTCATCTCCTAAGCAAGGTGCATTGGTCAGTCGATCTTGGTGATTGACATCGAGTTCGGACACTCTGAGCCAGGCCAGTCGTCGCATAGCCACTGACATAGCTGTGGCTCTAGAGGTCAGCTCAAAAGTGTCATAAATTGATCTGACCATGAACTTGCGCAGTTGCAAGAGCGATGAAGAAGCTTGGCGAAAAGCTGGTTTCTTACGGTCAGGGAGATATTTCTCAAAAGATGACAAACTTTGAATAAGATGCTTAAGATAAAAGGAAAAATGGAAAGCATAGTTTCCTGACCTGTTCGCTAGCATTGCATTTTGATACAGCCTTTTGCCAAACTTATCCATGGCCTTACCTTCCCTGCCAGGAGGGACAGAGGCATACACACTAGCCCCCGTGGATTTCTTTAAAGTAGACTCTACTAATAAAGACTCATGGGGGAGTTGAGGCTTGTCAAAGCCTGGAATTGGTATGACCTTATATAAGGAGTCCAGTTTACGGGGAGCTCCTGGAATGGTCAAAGGTGTCTCTAGATTCTTGTAAAATGTCTCTCTTAAAATGTCATGGAGAGGCAGCTTGAGAAATTCCCTTGGAGGCTGGTCAAAGTCAAGAGCATCTAAAAATGCCTTGGATTTTTTGGATTCAGCCTCCAAGGGAATAGATAAAGAGTCACACATCTCTTTAAGAAAAGAGGTGAAAGAAGTTGCATCAGGTTTGGAAGATGGATCAAAACCAGAAGGATCCTCATCCCCTGATGAACACTCTCCCTCAGAGAGGAAAGGCTCTTCTGAATCACCCCACAGATCAGGGTCCCTCACCTGAAAACTGCTGTCCCGTGACTCCGGTGTGAAGGGTTCTAGGTGTCGAGTTTTATGAGTCGACTTACCAGACCTCTGTGAACCGGTACCGGGAGACGTTAAGGGTTGTGCCGGTACCGATGTTTGAACAGCCTGGTGTCTCGGTTCCGGTGCCAAGATTGGCATTGATACCGAAGAAGTGATGTGCCCCGGTACCGACAAAGTGGATGCCGATAGAGGGGGCTGCTGCACCGTCGGTACCGGCGGCTCAGACCGGACCGGGACTGGAAGGCTCGGAGTCAAAAGAGCAGGGAGTAGCTGTTGGAGTTGTTCCTTTAGCTGGACCTGCAGGACTGCGGCAATGCGCTCGTCCAATGAAGGCACCGGTACCGCTTTTTTCTTCTGCGGTACCTTGGGTGCCGCTCTACACTCCGAAGAGGAACCCGATGTCGAGGGGCTCACCTCAATCGGGGCGGAGCGCTTCCGTGGACGCCTCGTGGTCGGCAGGATTGGACTCGCTGCTACTGAGACCGGAGGACACTCCAACGGGGAAGGCTTCTTAGCCGGCTTACCTGCGGGGTGCGACGCCGGCGCGGTATAGTGCGGTGTCGACGAAGTCGGTGCTGACTGAGATGGAGCCGACGTCGGTGCCGGTGGTGCGGAATCAGACATCTCGGTGCCGAACAATAACTGCTGCTGTATCTGGCGGTTTTTAAGTGTTCTCTTCTTTAAAGTCGCACAGCGGGAGCAGGTAGACGCTCGATGGTCAGGACCAAGACACTGCAGACACCAGTTGTGTGGGTCTGTCAGTGAAATTGGTCGAGCGCACCGCTGGCATTTTTTAAACCCGGGTTGAGGGGACATGAAAGTAAATACGGCTTCTGCCAAATCGAAGGCCGAGGCCTCGATGATGGCAATAGGCCCCGCCGGGGCTAAACGAAAACTGAAGAAAAAAATTAAGTGTTTTTTTTTTGTTTTTTTTTTAGAAAAGAAAAGAAATAACGGAAATAAAATTTCCAAAGGGGTTTACGCGAGCGGGAAGGTGATATAAAATAGAAAAAATAACTTTCAACAGCCGTTGAAAGAAACGCGTCTTCTTAGCTCCGCGGAAACTAAGAAACTGGGGACCGCGCACCTCTGTCGGGCGGGAAGGCACTCGCGCGTGCGCGGTGCGGCCTACCAGAACTTTCCAAGTTCTTAGAGTGCAATCACTCTAAAATTGTCCGTACCGGGGCTCCGTCGGTGCCATCACCCATCAGTCAAGAATATGCTGCCTGCTTGTCCTGGGATAAATGGTATAACAAATTTTAAATAAACTATATTAAAGTTTAACATAAAACATCAAATAATACAATGCAAAGTGAGCCACACGTTTGTCCTTCAAGGTGTCCCCACACAATATATTCAAACAATTCCCCCCTGCACAACACCCCCACCCCAAAGCACAGACTCTACGTATTCAGCAAAAAACTACTAACTACAGGCTCTAGGAGGCATATTATCCCACACAGGAGACCAAATTTGTGTAATCGCCACCATGCAGCAAGTGATGCCCTCTTAACATCTAAGCACTCCATACAGGGCAAGACGTACACTTCACTTTTCCTTTTTTTTATAAATCTTTATTCATTTTCAAAAATTACAAGTGTACAACAATCATTCATAAAAATCTTAATCACTTGATATTCTTATTTGTAATATTCCAACTAGATAATTATATAAAAAGCCCCTCCCTCCCACCCACCCATATACTAATAAATAGCAATTATCAATTATTATCCTTCATAAACCCCCCCCCTTATATTTTCCAATATTTAGGTGTTTAAGATGTCTGATCATCAGAATAAATCGTCAGTGGCCCCCAAATCTTTTTAAACTTATTATAAATACCTTGTTGTAAAGCAAATGCCCTTTCCATATGACACACTGAATTCCACCAAAAAGTATAATTCAATTTAGTATAATCTTTCCAATTCCCTGTAATCTGCTGAACCCCTGTTAATATTAATAAAAGTTTATTATTATTCGCTGAAATTTGGCTTACACTTCACTTTTCCAATCCGTCACTGAAGGGGCCCAGGTTGTCTTCAGTTTTTTAAAATACATTTGCGTGCCAAAAGAAACACTCCCTTGTTTAAAATACTGTGTTTTAGGTGGTATAGAGCCTATATTTCTGGTGCCTGTGGCTCAGGGTGACTAAAGTAGGGAAAATCCTGTTATAAATCCTGTGTTTTAGGGTAGCACTGATAGAACCTGCAGTTTTGTTTAAAATACTGTGTTTTAGGTGGTATAGAGCCTATATTTCTGCCTTACTAGTAGTCTTACTTATAGTCCCAACAACCCCAGGGACCACTATTCATATATAGAGACCCATATAATCAGGACTACTCAAATCAAGTCACTTCACAACCAATCAAGATGACCTTTATTCTATGCAATCACTGTGGTGCTTTAATTCCAAGACATACTATTTGGAGGCTTAAGGCTTGCCCCATCTGTCTTCAACTTGCCAGTATTAAGGAGGAGCTCTGCAAACTTAAACAGGAATTGAATACAATTAAAGCAGCTTCCATCACTCCACAAAATCATACCAACTTACCACCTCTACCTCAAAGAATAAAACAGCCCAGGAATAAATGGGTCACAGTAGGCTCAGGAAGACTGCGACATGTAACACAGAAACATCCACCTTCACTAATATTACCTCTACAGAATTCCTTCGCTCCACTAGTGCACTGCGATACTCAGGAAAACAGAAGGGAGGTGGGACTGGAACCAATTAAGGTAACTCAAGAGAACAAGCGCACCCTAAGTACAAATAAAAAAGCCAAAAACAGAAAACTATTACTGTTGGGGGATTCCATCATCAGAGGCATTAACCTTGGAACACAGGGCGAGGAGACCAAAATAGTGAAACGTCTTCCAGGATCCTCAGCTACCAGGAGTTCCAGGCAAATACTGACTATAATTAAGGAAGAAACTAAGGATTTTAACACTGATGTTGTTATCCATCTGGGAATAACTCCACACTTGCAGCACAGAAAGCTTTTCGGGAGCTTGGTGAGGGCGTGAAACCTTTTGTAAAGACTTTAGCTTTTTCTGAAATACTGCCTGCATATGGAAAAGGAGAGCAAAGAGTGAAAAACACAGAGGACTTTAATAGATGGCTCAGAGCCTGGTGTCATCAAAAAGGCTTCAGGTACATAGGAGGATGGGGAAATACATGGAAGGACAAGAAGCTATATTGCACTGATGGGCTACATATTACTACAGCAGGAAAAAGAAACCTTGCAGAGAAATTTAGACAATATTTTTCTAGGCATTTAAACTAGAAGGTGGGGGTGGTGTATGTATGAAGGACAATTATAGAGACCACCCCCGGCAAAAGAAAAGATGTGATAGTAGTAAAGGCTGCAACATAAGCAATATCAGCAACTCATTTCTTAGTATTGCAACGGAAAGTGAAACGACACAAAAATCCATACGAAAAAGGATATTATCGCTGAAAAATAGCTGGAAAGCGATGACCACAAATGCTCGCAGTCTAAGCAACGAAGTTCATGATCTGCAAGCCCTGATATTAGAGGCAGATCTAGATATTGTTGCTATCACAGAGACATGGTTCAGTGAATCACATGGATGGGATGCAAACATACCGGGATATAATCTTTTTAGGAAGGACAGAGATGGTCATAAAGGTGGAGGAGTAGCTCTCTATGTAAAGATCAATATCCAAGCGACCGAAATGCAAAGGACCTGGGGAGAGGAAGAAGCGATATGGATTGCTCTGAAAAGAGAAGATAGAACTTCTATCTACGTGGGTGTAGTCTACAGACCTCCGACTCAATCGCAGCAAATTGATAAGGATCTGATTGTGGATATCCAAAAGTTTGGAAGGAAAGAGGAGGTTCTGCTGTTGGGAGATTTCAACCTGCCGGATGCGGACTGGAATGTTCCATCTGCGGAATCGGAAAGAAGTAGGGAGATTGTGGATGCCTTTCAAGAGGCTCTGCTCAGACAAATGGTGACGGAACCCATAAGGGAAAAAGCGATATTGGATCTGGTCCTCACAAATGGAGAGAGTATCTCTAATGTTCGAGTGGGTGCTCACCTGGGTAGCAGCGATCATCAAACGGTTTGGTTTGATATAACGGCTAAAGTGGAGAGCGGCCGCACGATACTTAAAGTCTTAGATTTCAAACGTACGGACTTTAATGCAATGGGAAAGTACCTGAAAAAGAGCTGTTAGGATGGGAGGACATAAGAGAAGTGGAAAGATAGTGGTCTAAGCTGAAAGGAGCGATAAAAATGGCTACGGACCTTTATGTGAAGAAAATCAATAAAAACAAGAGAAAAAGGAAGCCGATATGGTTCTCCAACCTAGTGGCTGAGAAAATAAAGGCGAAAGAGTTTGCGTTCATGAAATATAAAAAAACCCAAGAAGAGGAGAGCAGAAAGGACTACAGGGTGAAACTGAAAGAAGCCAAGAGAGAGATACGTTTGGCGAAGGCACAGGCGGAAGAACAAATGGCTAAAAATGTAAAAAAGGGAGATAAAAATTTTTTCAGATATATTAGTGAAAGGAGGAAGATAAAAAATGGAATTGCTAGGCTAAAAGATGCTGGGAACAAATATGTGGAGAGTGATGAGGAGAAAGCAAATGTGCTAAACAAATACTTCTGTTCTGTGTTCACAGAAGAAAATCCTGGAGAAGGACCGAGATTGTCTGGCAAAGTTACACGAGAAAATGGAGTAGATTCCGCGCCGTTCAGGGAGGAGGGTGTTTATGAGCAACTTGAAAAACTGAAGGTGGACAAAGCGATGGGACCAGACGGGATCCATCCCAGGATACTAAGGGAGCTCAGAGAGGTTCTGGCGAGTCCTATTAAAGACTTGTTCAACAAATCTCTGGAGACGGGAGTGATTCCTGGGGATTGGAGGAGAGCGGATGTGGTCCCTATTCATAAAAGTGGTCACAGGGATGAAGCAGGAAACTACAGGCCGGTGAGCCTCACTTCAGTTGTTGGAAAAATAATGGAAGTGTTGCTGAAAGAAAGGATAGTGTATTTCCTTGAATCTAATGGGTTACAGGATCCGAGGCAACATGGCTTTACAAAAGGTAAATCGTGCCAAACGAACCTGATTGAATTTTTTGATTGGGTGACCAGAGAGCTGGATTGAGGACATATGTTAGATGTAATTTACTTGGATTTCAGCAAAGCCTTTGATACAGTTCCTCATAGGAGGCTGTTGAACAAACTTGAAGGGCTGAAGTTAGGACCCAAAGTGGTGAACTGGGTCAGAAACTGGCTGTTGGACAGACGCCAGAGGGTGGTGGTTAATGGAAGTCGCTCGAAGGAAGGAAAGGTGACTAGTGGAGTCCCTCAGGGTTCGGTGCTGGGGCCAATCCTGTTCAATATGTATGTAAGTGACATTGCTGAAGGGTTAGAAGGAAAAGTGTGCCTTTTTGCAGATGATACAAAGATTTGTAACAGAGTAGACACCGAAGAGGGAGTGGAAAATATGAAAAAGGATCTGCAAAAGTTAGAGGAATGGTCTAATGCCTGGCAACTAAAATTCAATGCAAAGAAATGCAGAGTAATGCATTTGGGGATTAATAATAGGAAGGAACCGTATATGCTGGGAGGAGAGAAGCTGATATGAACGGACGGGGAGAGGGACCTTGGGGTGATAGTGTCCGAAGATCTAAAGGCGGAAAAACAGTGTGACAAGGCAGTGGCTGCTGCCAGAAGGATTCTGGGCTGTATAAAGAGAGGCGTAGTCAGTAGAAGGAAGAAGGTGTTGATGCCCCTGTACAGGTCATTGGTGAGGCCCCACTTGGAGTATTGTGTTCAGTTTTGGAGACCGTATCTGGCGAAAGACGTAAGAAGACTTGAGGCGGTCCAGAGGAGGGCAATGAAAATGATAGGAGGCTTGTGCCAGAAGACATATGAGGAGAGACTGGAAGCCCTGAATATGTATACCCTAGAGGAAAGGAGAGACAGGGGAGATATGATTCAGACGTTCAAATACTTAAAGGGTATTAATGTAGAACAAAATCTTTTCCAGAGAAAGGAAAATGGTAAAACCAGAGGACATAATTTGAGGTTGAGGGGTGGTAGATTAAGAACATAAGAACATAAGCAGTGCCTCCGCCGGGTCAGACCATAGGTCCATCCTGCCCAGCAGTCCGCTCCCGCGGCGGCCCAAACAGGTCACGACCTGTCTGAATCACCAGAAGGGGCTCCCTTGCCACCTTGGTTTCTCATTTGAAGTCCTATCTTCCCATCGGAGTCCTAACCCTCTGGTCTTACACATGCACGACCTGATTTGGTTTCTATACTTATTACCTGGTTAGCTTTCTATACTTGTGTTACATCCCAGCACCTCTCTCAGTATCCCACGATCCCTTTATCCCTCAGAAATCCGTCCAATCCCTGTTTGAATCCCTGTACCGTACTCTGCCTGATCACTTCCTCCGGTAGCGCATTCCAAGTGTCCACGACCCTTTGTGTGAAAAAAAAACTTCCTTGCATTTGTTTTGAACCTATCTCCCTTCAGTTTCTCCGAATGCCCCCTCGTACCTGTTGTCCCCTTCAGCCTGAAGAATCTGTCCCTATCCACCCTCTCTATGCCCCTCATGATCTTGAAGGTCTCTATCATATCTCCCCTGAGCCTCCTTTTTTCCAGAGAGAAGAGTCCCAGCCTATCCAACCTCTCAGCGTATGGGCAGTGTTCCAGTCCTCTTACCAGTTTCGTTGCTCTCCTTTGGACTCTCTCAAGTACCGCCATGTCCTTCTTGAGGTACGGCGACCAATACTGAACGCAGTATTCCAGATGTGGACGCACCATCGCTCGATACAATGGCATGATGACTTCTCGCGTCCTGGTTGTTATGCCCCTCTTTATGATGCCCAGCATCCTGTTGGCATCCAGGGGCAATGTTAGGAAATTTTACTTTACGGAGAGGGTGGTGGATGCCTGGAATGCGCTCCCGAGAGAGGTGGTGGAGAGTAAAACTGTGACTGAGTTCAAAGAAGCGTGGGATGAACACAGAAGATTTAGAATCAGAAAATAATATTAAATATTGAACTAGGCCAGTTACTGGGCAGACTTGTACGGTCTGTGTCTGTGTATGGCCGTTTGGAGGAGGATGGGCAGGGGAGGGCTTCAATGGCTGGGAGGGTGTAGATGGGCTGGAGTAAGTCTTAACAGAGATTTCGGCAGTTGGAACCCAAGCATAGTACCGGGTAAAGCTTTGGATTCTTGCCCAGAAATAGCTAAGAAGAAAAAAAATAAAAAATAAAATAAAATAAAAAAAAAAAATTTAAATTGAATCAGGTTGGGCAGACTGGATGGACCATTCGGGTCATTATCTGCCGTCATCTACTATGTTATATGTTACTATATCAAACAAACAGTTATTGGCACTGCTCGTACCCAAAGAAAGAAAGTTGGAAAACAATAAGAAATCAGCTTGGCAAGGCAAACGTTTATATGTAAGTCTGGAATTATACCTTTTTAAGGCAGTCCCGTTCTTTCTGGAGTGCTTGGTTTTCTTGTTTCAAGTTCTCTTCCTCCTGGAAAGGCGATTCTAAACCCCCTCGGTTCTTCCTGCACTGATCTGCCTTCTCCTGCAAACTGACAAACATACTCTCCTGCATTAATACATTTCCTATAGTCCTAACATTTTTGTTTTATTAAGGTGCTTTATCCAGACAAGTTGTTAAACAACAAAAAACTTTCAATACTGCCTCCAACAGCGGTTTTAACGTAAACAGTTAATAAGCCATTGTTAATTAGTATTCTTTGAATGTTAGCAAAGGTCACAATCACCTTGCTTGGAATGAGAAGATACACAGTTACTTACCGTAACAGGTGTTATCCAGGGACAGCAGGCAGATATTCTTAACTGATGGGTGACAGCACCGACGGAGCCCCAGTACGGACAATTTTAGAGTGATTGCACTCTAAGAACTTAGAAAGTTCTAGTTAGGCTGCACCGCGCATGCACGAGTGCCTTCCTGCCCGACGGAGGCGCGCGGTCCCCAGTTAAGATAAGCCAGCTAAGAAGCCAACCCGGGGAGGAGGGTGGGACATAAGAATATCTGCCTGCTATCCCTGGATAACACCTGTTACGGTAAGTAACTGTGCTTTATCACAGGACAAGCAGGCAGCATATTCTTAACTGATGGGTGACCTCCAAGCTAACAAAAGGAGGGATGGAGGGAAGGTTGGCCATTAGGAAAATAAATTTTGTAAAACACATTGGCCGAAGTGTCCATCCCTTCTGGAGAATGCATCCAGACAATAATGTGATGTGAAAGTATGAACTGAGGACCAAGTAGCAGCCTTGCAGATTTCCTCAATAGGAGTGGATCTGAGGAAAGCCACAGATGCTGCCATAGCTCGAACTCTATGGGCCGTGACAGAACCTTCCAGTGTCAGTCTAGTCTGAGCATAACAGAATGATATGCAAGCAGCCAGCCAATTGGATATTGTGCGTTTAGAAACAGGATGACCCAGCTTGTTAGGATCAAAAGACAGGAATAGTTGAGGAGAAGATCTGTGAGGCTTAGTGCGTTCTAAATAGTAAGCCAAAGCACGCTTACAGTCCAAAGTATGCAAAGCCTGTTCCCCTGGATGAGAATGAGGTTTTGGATAGAAAACAGGTAAGACAATGGACTGGTTAAGGTGAAAGTCAGAGACAACCTTAGGAAGAAACTTTGGATGTGTACGCAGAACCACCTTGTCATGATGAAAAACAGTGAAAGGCGGATCTGCAACTTGTGCATGTAACTCACTGACCCTCCTGGCAGAGGTGAGAGCAATAAGGAAGACCACTTTCCAAGTGAGAAATTTGAAATGAGTTGTGGCCAACAGTTCAAAAGGAGGCTTCATTAAAGCGGAAAGAACCACATTAAGATCCCAGACAATGGAAGGAGGCTTGAGAGGTGGTTTTACATTGAAAAGCCCCCGCATAAATCTGGAAACCAACAGATAAGCAGTAAGAGGTTTTCCGTGAACAAGTTCATGAAAAGCAGTGATGGCACTGATAGAGGTAGACTTGAGACCTGAGTGAGACAAAAAAAGAAGATACTCCAACACTAGTTCTACTGCTAGTGAGGTAGGATTATGATGATGTAGAAGGCATCAGGAAGAAAACTGAGTCCACTTCTGTTGGTAACACTGAAGAGTGGACAGCTTCCTGGAAGCATCAAGAATAGAACGGACAGGCTGAGAAAGAAGTGAGTGGGTCGAGCTCAGCACAAGAGCTGTCAGATGTAGAGACTGAAGGTTGGGATGTAGAAGGGACTGCTGATGCTGAGTAAGCAGAGTAGGAAATACTGGAAGAAGAATGGGCTCCCTGGAACTGAGTTGAAGAAGAAGGAAGAACTAATGTTGCCTGGGCCACCGTGGAGCAATGAGAATCATGGTGGCTCGATCCCTCTGGAGTTTGAACAAGGTCCGTAACATGAGAGGTAGAGGAGGAAAGGCATAAAGGAACCGACTGGTCCAATCCAGAAGAAACGCATCTGATGCCAGACGATGAGGGGAGTAGAGTCTGGAGCAAAAGAGGCAGTTGATGATTGTGAGGAGCCGCAAAGAGGTCCACTTGCGGAGTTCCCCATTGAGCGAAAACGGACTGGAGAGTCATGGGATCGAGAGTCCATTCATGAGGTTGGAGAATTCTGCTCTCCCTGGATGTAGACGGCTTTCAGGAATAAATGGCAAGCTGTCGCCCAAGACCAAATCTTTTGGGCCTCCTGACACAACAGGCGAGAGCCCGTCCCACCCTGTTTGTTGATGTAGTACATTGCAACTTGATTGTCTGTGCAAAGCAGTAGGACTCGAGGAAAGAGGAGATGCTGAAAAGCCTTGAGGGTGTAAAACATCACTCTGAGTTCCAGGAAATTGAAGTGATGTCTCTTTTCCTGGGCAGTCCAAAGACCTTGAGTTTGGAGATCGTTCAAGTGAGCTCCCCAGGCATATGGAGAGGCGTCTGTGGTGATGACGAGATGATGATGAGGCAGATGGAATAGAAGACCTCCAGAGAGATTTGAAGATTTCAACCACCATTGCAGAGACTGTCGAAGAGACAATGTCACAGATATGTGTCGCGAACAAGGATCCGTTGCCTGGGACCATTGGGTAGCCAGGGTCCATTGAGGAGTGCGCAGGTAAAGACGTGCGAAGGGGGCGACATGAACTGTCAACGCCATGTGACCTAAGAGTATCATCATTTGTTTAGCAGAGATGGAAAGCTGTGGGAGCACCTGTTGACAGAGATGAAGAAGGGTCTGAAGGCGGTTGGATGGAAGAAACGCTCTCATTAGAACAGTGTCCAATATCGCTCCAATAAATTGAAGTCGCTGAGTTGGAATGAGATGCGACTTGGGTAGGTTGATCTCGAAACCCAGGATTCGGAGAACTGGATGGTCTGGTTGGTGGCAAGAAGCACTTCCTGAGGTGAAGGAGCCTTGATTAACCAGTCGTCCAGGTAAGGGAAGACTTGGAAATTGTGAGAGTGTAGAAAGGCGGCTACCACAATGAGACATTTGGTGAATACCCTGGGAGAATGATTGATGAGAAATCGGAGGTACTGTCTGGAGGCCAGATTGTTCGGTATGTGGGTGTAGGCTTCCTTGAGATCCAGGGAGCATAGCCAGTCGCCTTGAGTGAGAAGAGGGAAAAGTGTGGCAAGAGAGAGCATTTTGAACTTCTCCTTGACCAAACATTTGTTGAGATCTCTGAGATCTAATATGGGTCTGAGAACTCCGGTCTTTTTGGGGACTAGAAAGTACCGGGAGTAAAATCCCTGACCTCTCTGCTCTGGAGGAACTTCTTCGATGGCATTGAGGAGAAGGAGGGACTGAACTTCTTGACCGAGAAGGAGGGACTGAGATTTGTTGGAAGCAGACTCTTTTGGAGGACTTGGTGGTGGAAGAGTCTGAAAGCTGAGGGAGTAGCTGTGACGGATGATGGACAGAACCCACTGATCTGCGGTGATTACTTCCCAACGGCTCAGAAAAAATTGGAGACATCTCCCGATGGGTTGCAGTAGAGGAGAAGAAGAGGGAAGACTGGCTATGTCCTGGAGGAGGAAGTCAAAAGGGCTGAGTGTGCTTAGGCTGAGCAACAGGTTTTACTGGTGGTTGCTGCTGTTGACGAGCCTGCTGGTGCTGTTGCTGCCGTTGCCTCCGAGGCTGGGGAGGTTGAGGATGAAGAGGCCGAGCTGAGAAACGACACTGGTAAGACGTCTGCTGTCTAAAAGGATGAGCAGGTGGGGGTTTCTTTTTGGTTTTCAATAAGGTATCCCATCTAGTCTCGTGAGCAGAAAGTTTCTGGATGGTGGAATCCAGAGATTCACCAAACAGCTCGTCACCCAGGCAGGGAGCGTTGGCAAAGCGGTCCTGGTGGTTTACATCAAGTTCTGAAACACGGAGCCAAGCTAAACATCTCATAGCGACAGCCATTGCTGTAGCTTGGGATGTGAGCTCAAACGTGTTGTAGATGGAACGGACCATAAACTTCCGGAGCTGGAAAAGATTGGAAGTACATTGTTGAAAAGCAGGTATCTTACGTTCCGGGAGGTACTTCTGAAAAGTGGTAAGCTGCTGAATGAGATGTTTCAGGTAAAAAGAAAAATGGAATGCATAGTTACCTGAACGATTGGCCAACATAGTGTTCTGATATAACTGCTTGCCGAATTTATCCATGGCCTTGCCCTCTCTGCCAGGAGGGACAGAAGCATACACACTAGAGCCCGCAGTTTTCTTCAGGGTCGACTCTACAAGCAAAGACTCATGTGGGAGCTGAGGCTTGTCAAACCCTGGAATGGGGATAACCTTATAGACTCTAGCTTTCTAGGAGCTCCTGGAATTGTTAGAGGAGTCTCAAGATTTTTATAAAAAGTTTCTCTCAAGATGTCATGTAAGGGTAATTTTAGAAATTCCCTCGGAGGTTGATCAAAGTTCAAAGCATCAAGGAATGCTTTGGACTTTTTGGAATCAGACTCCAATGGAATAGAAAGGGTGTCTGACATTTCTTTAAGAAATTTAGTGAAGGAAGTCTGCTCTGGCTTACTATCAGGCTCCTGAACAGATGGATCAGCCTCATCCGATGAAAGATCGTCATCGGTACTGAGAGGATCATCGGAATCATCCCATAAATCAGAGTCACGCACTGAAGTATAAGTACATCACGTATAAGTACATCACGGGATGCATCGAGTCAGAAGATGATATCTTCGGGCTAGTGGGACCCTCGACCACCAGAGGGCATCCGCTGAAAATCAGGGGAGGGAAGTTTCATGGCGACTCCAGGAAGTACTTCTTCACCGAAAGAGTGGTGGATCATTGGAACAGACTCCCACTCCAGGTGATAAAGGCCAGCAGCGTGAAGGATTTTAAGAAAAAATGGGATACTCACGTGGAATCTTTAAGGGAGTAAATTCAGGGGGGGGGGATACCTGGAATGGGCAGACTTGGTGGGCTATAGCCCTTTTCTGCCGCTTTTTTTCTATGTTTCTATGAAGGGAGTCGTCCCTGGGAAAGAGGAGTAGAGACCTCCGCATGCCGGGTTTTGCGTACCGATTTGCCTGATCGCATCGATACCGTACCTGGGGAAGTATGGAAAGCGGTACGGAGGTTCTGGTCAGAGAGCGGTACTGGCTCAGAGACCGAGTGAACCGCCCGACGTAAGGTTTTCGGTTCCGCCGATAGAATAGGCATGGATACCGAAGAGGTAGAATGTAGCGGTGCCAATAAAGTCGATGCCGACAAAATAGGCTGGTCGACAACCAGCACCGAAGGCTCAGAGGGTACCGACACTGGAAGGTTCGGTGTCAAAAGAGCCGGGAGGAGTTGTTGCAACTGCTCTTTAAGTTGGACCTGGAGAATGGACGCTATGCGGTCATCCAATGATGGTCCCGATGGCACCGGTACCGCTTTTCTCTTTTTCGGTACCTGTGGTGCAGCTCTACGCTCAGGAGAAGTAGATGCCGATGATGAGGCAGTGACTTCAATAGGATCGGAGCATTTACGGGGCCGGTGCGCGATCTGCAGGACTTGGCTCACTGCTTGGTCGACCGGCGGGCCCAGAAGAGTAGGAGATGGCTTCTTAGCCGGCTTACCTGGGGGATGCGACACTGAAGACATGTCCTGTGGTGTCGAAAGGGCCGGCACCGATTTTGAGGACGCCGCCGATGCCGGTGGACCCTCCATAGCGGTACCGAAAAGAAGCTGTTGTTGAATTTGGCGATTTTTTTAAGTTCGCTTTTGAAGAGAAGTGCAACGGGTGCATGTCGAAGCCCTATGATCCAGACCCAAGCACTGAAGACACCAATTGTGCGGGTCGAATAAAGATATAGGGCGTGCACACCGCTGACACTTCTTAAAGCCCGGTGAAGGGGGCATGAAGGGAAAAACGGCAGTTGCAAAATCGAAGGTCGGGGCCGACCAAAAAATAAAGAAAAAATGATTTTTTATTTTTTTTTTGAAAAGAAAGGGGAGAAAAAATGTGAACAATTTCTCGAAAAAACACGCGAGCGGGAAGGCGAAGAAAATCTTTTCAACAGCCGTTGAAAAAACGCATCTTCTTAGCTCCGAGGAAACTAAGAAACTGGGGACCACGCGCCTCCGTCGGGCGGGAAGGCACTCGCGCATGTGCGGTGCGGCCTAACTAGAACTTTCTAAGTTCTTAGAGTGCAATCACTCTAAAATTGTCCCTACCGGGGCTCCATCGGTGCCGTCACCCATCAGTTAAGAAAATGCTGCCTGCTTGTCCTGGGATAAATGTTGGCTACGTCATTTGTGGGGAGATGTCCATGATGACACCTCACCTTGCATGAATCAGATTTTAGTTCTCACTGTTTTGCAAATAGTTACCTCTGGGATCTGCGATAACTACAAGGAAGCAGAGGAATTCTCAAAATGTTTAGCTATGACACAGGGGAGACACTAGTTGCTGGGTGTCCTTTTGAAATACAAACAGTGAGCGCAGGCTTCTAGTTTTCCATTTAAAGAATGAACCATTTTTCATGGATGTAACATAGCCTCTTTAAGTCTTAAAAATGGAGCTAAATATTTCAGTACAGTATACAGTGTTCCCCCGATCATTCGCGGTCGGCGGTTCACGGTCCCGGTCATTCGCGGTATTTTCCAACCGTGAACCGCCGACCAGGAGAGGACAGCTGGAGAGAACAGCTGGAGCGCCAGCAAGTGAAGGAAATCACTCGCTGTATGCTCCGACCGCCCCTTCCTTAACTAAAGTTGGGCCTTACCAATCAGGAGCTGCTTTGACATGCAGCTCCTGATTGGTAACTCCCCTCTGTCCCATTTTGTAGAACTACCATAACTGCTTATCATTTCTACCAGTTCAGGTTGTACATGTCATGGCTCTGCTGGGAGGCTGTGTCGTGTAAGTTGCGTTTTGGTTTCCTGCCTTGCATCTAGACCCCAAAAGGCTTTAATACTTTTAGTTTACCTGTGTACTTTAGAAAGCAGCTCCAATTCTTTTCGCTTTTCTGTTTCTAGCTGTGCATCTCGCTCTCTACAAGCAGCACGAGCTTCTGAAAGCTTCTTTTCCAGTTCAGCTATTTTGTCTTGTAAATCAGTACTCTTTAAATCCAGTTCTTTCAACTGCAACACACAACAGGACCTTTTGCTAAGGATCAAGTAGGCAAAACCACTACTTCCCCACTGAATTCTCTCTCACCAGCTAAGAGAAGTACATCAGTACAGCTTCTTTATGGCAGTGGCAGAACTAACCCATAAATGAAAAGGGCATTTTCTGCAAAGTCCGGTGAGTGCAGATGTGATCTGTTCTTTTCTGCCCCTTATACCACTACTACACCCATGCCTCTCAGTGAGTTTACTCATAAGACTGAAATCTTATTTTTAACTTCAGAATTGTAATGTTATGCAAACAAGGGCTTCTATTCTACAGATGAAAATGTCAGAATACTGCTGTAGGCAGATAAGATGCAAATATGTGTGGGTCTGATATTAGTGGCTTTATTTTTCAAAGAACAGGAGTTAGTCGTAGTTTGAGGTGGTAAAGTGCTTTACTCCTTCCAGTCCTGCCTCACTTCTTAGGTGGCCACATGTGGTTACCTGCTGGCTTTGTTTCTGGTGGTCTTCGCGGGTTGGCAGATCAGCAAGATAACGCTCCAAGGTTTCAATTCGCTGCTGACTCTCTTTATTTTGCTCCGACTCCTTTTGGCACTTCTTTTTCAGAGTGTTAATGTGTTTGTCTCGTCCCTTCACCTGCATAAATTTCATACATCTAGCTCTCATTAATCTGCATGCCGATACCAGCTTACATAACAAGAAAACTTACAATACAGATTTAATTACATTTAATAAAGAATACATATAATTAAACATTCAGAAAGTAAAAAAACAAAAGTAATCTTATAACATTTATTTATTGGGATTTAACCACCTTTTTTTCATGATGAAATTCACCCTAAAATTTACAAACCCACTATCACAAGCCTGAATAAAATAGGTGGCCTCCACCGTCTTCCTAAAACAAAGGTCAGTTTCCTCATAAAGTTTTAGAAGGCAGCTGGGTCCATAAACAGGTATTTACTGGCAAGCCTGACAGCAGCCAATGCAGCTGAGCCCTGTCACTTTAATATGTTCTCTCTACTTGGCAGTACCCATTAAAAGTGTCCTAAGTTCTGCCTGTTATTCTTCATATATTAGAGCTGAAATGTTAAGCAGCACAATATTTACAGCAAATGTTAGATCAGTATTTCAAAGTAAAACTCCTCACAATGCTGAGAGATGCTCCCTCCCGGGCTGTACAAACATGCTATCCTTCTGTATCCATTTCAGAGAAGAAATAATTATTTATTCCTAGGGGGATTGTGCACTACTGTGCAATGCAGAATTTGTACAGAATTTTATGCAGTCTGAGAAGGACCAGGATTGTCTGGCAAAGTTACACGAGAAAATGGAGTAGATTCTGCGCTGTTCACGGAGGAGAGTGTTTATGAGCAACTTGAAAAACTGAAGATGGACAAAGCGATGGGACCAGATGGGATCTATCCCAGGATACTATGGGAGCTCAGAGAGGTTCTGGTGAGTCCTATTAAAGACTTGTTCAACAAATCTCTGGAGACAGGAGTGATTCCTGGGGATTGGAGGAGAGCGAATGTGGTCCCTATTCATAAAAGTGGTCATAGGAATGAAGCAGGAAACTACAGGCCAGTGAGCCTCACTTCGGTTGTTGGAAAAATAATGGGAAGTGTTGCTGAAAGAAAGGATAGTGTACTTGGCTTTACAAAAGGTAAATCGTGCCAAACGAACCTGATTGAATTTTTTGATTGGGTGACCAGAGAGCTGGATCAAGGACATATGCTAGATGTAATTTACTTAGATTTCAGCAAAGCCTTTGATACAGTTCCTCATAGGAGGCTGTTGAACAAACTTGAAGGGCTGAAGTTAGGACCCAAAGTGATGAATTTGGTTAGAAACTGGCTGTCAGACAGACGCCAGAGGGTGGTGGTTAATGGAAGTCACTCGGAGGAAGGAAAGGTGAGTAGTGGAGTCCCTCAGGGTTCGGTGCTGGGGCCAATCCTGTTCAATATGTTTGTGAGTGACATTGCTGAAGGGTTAGAAGGAAAAGTGTGCCTTTATCCAGATGATACCAAGATTTGTAACAAAGTAGACACCGAAGAGGAAGTGGAATATATGAAAAAGGATCTGCAAAAGTTAGAGGAATGGTCTAATGCCTGGCAACTAAAATTCAATGCAGAGTAATGCATTTGGGGGTTAATAATCAGAAGGAACCATATATGCTGGGAAGAGAGAAGCTGATATGCACAGACGGGGAGAGGGACCTTGGGGTGATAGTGTCCGAAGATCTAAAGGCGGAAAAACAGTGTGACAAGGCAGTGGCTGCTGCCAGAAGGATCCTGGGCTGAATAAAGAGAGGCATAGCCAATAGAAGAAGGTGTTGATGCCCCTGTACAGGTCATTGGTAAGGCCCCACTTGGAGTATTGTGTTCAGTTTTGGAGACCGTATCTGGCGAAGGACGTAAGAAGACAAAGCGGTCCAGAGGAGGGCGACAAAAATGATAGGAGGCTTGCGTCAGAAGACGTATGAGGAGAGACTGTTAACCCTGAATATATATACCCTAGAGGAAAGGAGAGACAGGGGAGATATGATTCAGACTTTCAAATACTTGAAGGGTATTAACGTAGAACATAATCTTTTCCAGAGAAAGGAAAATGGTAAAACTAGAGGACATAATTTGAGGTTGAGGGGTGGTAGATTCAAAGGCAATGTTAGGAAATTCTACTTTACGGAGAGGGTGGTGGATGCCTGGAATGCGCTCCCGAGAGAGGTGGTGGATGCCTGGAATGCGCTCCCAAGAGAGGTGGTGGAGAGTAAAACTGTGACTGAGTTCAAAGAAGCGTGGGATGAACACAGAGGATCTATAATCGGAAAATAATATTAACTTTTATTCATATTGACTGGAGTAGCAATTCAACAAATAACATACGATTGGAAAAATTCTGACAGGTTGAATTATAACTTCTGGTGGAATTCTGTATGCCATATATATAAAATAGAACGTATAATAGCAACACAGAAAGGATATTTTGGTAAATTTCAGAAGATCTGGGGACCATTAACAGACTTTTGTAATGAATGATAACATTTTCCCAAAGTAAGTTATTTGATAGGAGGGGAGGTGGGTGAGTTTTATTTTATTAATCTCATAATGTATATGAATATATTAATATCTTTGCTGTATTAGGATGGAATTTCTGTAACAGGAGGGGAGGGGATGGGAGGGTTTTCTACTTTAATAATAATTGTTTAGATTCAAGATATTATAGAATATAAATATGGAATGAAATGTTGTATTTAATGTGTTATATGATAGTTCATCAAGTGTGTATTCATAAGTTTATATGATTTTATTTGATACACTTGTTCTAATATGCAAAAATGAATAAAAAATTTAAAACAAACAAAAAAAAAGAAAATAATATTAAAAATTGAACTAAGGCCAGTACTGGGCAGACTTGCACGGTCTATGTCTGTATATGTCTGCCGATCCTGCAGGGGCGTTGAGCAATTGGAAGTCCAGCTTTTTTGCTCTTCCAATTTTGAGGATCCAGGTCCTTTTGAGAATTAGCCCTTCCCTGATGAAGGAAATTATCCGAAACTCGAGTCGGAAGGAGGAAGGATAAATATTTAATATGAAGGAATTACTATGGTTGTTTTGTATATAACACCAGCACAAGAATCACTTAATCACCTTATAGGTTCTTCCGTGACATCTTTCCATCCTTCTCACAGATAAGTGTTTTGATTGATTTTTTGATTATTTTTTATTTTTATTTTTGTTTTGATTTAGTTCACGAATTTTTATCGGATGGATAAGGGGACTTTGAAAATCTATGATGGTCCCCCAATAAGAACCTGATTATGGTGATATCACTATTCACGGGTTTCTGGGTCTGAGATTTTCATTATTATTATCATTATTGATCTTGATTAGAACAAAAACTGTGATTACAAAAAGAGTTGTCCACTTCTGATGGTAACATTGGAGGGTGGCCGGTTTCCTGGAGGCGTCCAAAATGAGACGGACAGGCTGAGACAGATTCTCAGGAGAGGTCAGCCCGAGAGAAACCAGGCTGTCAGGTGGAGCGAAGACAGATTGGGATGTAGTAGAGATTGATGCTGCTGTGTAAGCAGAGTAGGAAACACAGGAAGAGGGATGGGCTCCCTGGAACTGAGCTGGAGCAGGAGGGAGAACCAGTGTTGTCGAGGCCACCGAGGAGCGATGAGGATCATGGTGGCCCTCTCCCTGCGGAGTTTGGACAAGGTCCGCAACATCAGAAGAAGTGGAGGGAAGGCATAAAGGAACCGATCTCTCCAGTCGAGCAGGAATGCATCCGGGGCCAGACGATGAGGAGAGAAGAGTCTGGAACAGAATTGAGGCAGCTGATGGTTGTGAGGTGCTGCGAAGAGGTCCACCTGCGGAGTGCCCCAGCGAGCAAAGATGGAGTGGAGTGTTGGAGGGTCCAGCGTCCACTTGTGAGGTTGAAGGATGCGGCTGAGATTGTCAGCCAGGGAGTTCTGTTCACCTTGGATATAGACAGCCTTGAGGAAGAGATTGCGGGCCGTGGCTCAGGTCCAGATGCGGAGAGCCTCCAAACAAAGGAGGCGAGATCCGGTACCGCCTTGCTTGTTTATGTAGTACATGGCGACTTGATTGTCTGTGCACAGGAGAAGAACCTGAGGGCAGAGAAGATGCTGGAAAGCCTTGAGGGCGTAGAACATGGCTCTGAGTTCCAGGAAATTGATGTGATGTTGACGCTCCTGTGGGGTCCAAAGTCCCTGGGTGCGTAGATCTCCTAGGTGAGCTCCCCACGCATAGGGGGAAGCATCCGTGGTGATGATCATGGAGTGAGGGGGTAGATGAAAGAGCAGACCCCTGGAAAGATTTGAGGAGTTCAACCACCATTGGAGAGATAGCTGAAGAGATGATGTCACAGAGATGGGATGAGAAAGAAGATCCGTAGTCTGTGACCATTGGGTGGCGAGAGTCCATTGAGGTGTTCTGAGGTGGAGACGTGCCAGAGGAAGGACATGTACTGTCGAGGCCATGTGACCCAGGAGGACCATCATCCGTCGGGCAGGAATGGAGGGATGCATGAGGACCTGACGACAGAGATGGAGCAGGGTCCGCTGACGATAGGAGGGAAGAAAAGCCCTCATTAGTGTGGTGTCCAGAACTGCTCCGATGAATTGAAGTCGCTGGGTGGGAAGCAGATGCGACTTGGGGTAGTTGATCTCGAACCCCAGGAGGTGGAGGAGAGAGATGGTGTGATGAGTAGCTTGTAGCACAAGTTGAGACGTAGGTGCCTTCACCAACCAATCGTCCAAGTAGGGGAACACCTGGAGATTGTGAGACCTGAGGAAGGCCGCTACTACAATAAGGCACTTGGTGAATACCCTGGGTGATGAAGCGAGGCCAAAGGGTAGCACCTTGTACTGATAGTGGCGGTGTTGTACCTGGAACCGCAGGTAGCGGCGGGAATTCGGATTGATTGAGATGTGAGTGTAGGCCTCCTTGAGGTCCAGGGAACATAGCCAGTCGTGTTGAGAAAGAAGAGGATAGAGCGTGGCAAGGGAGAGCATTCTGAATTTCTCCTTGACGAGATACTTGTTGAGGTCCCTGAGATCGAGAATGGGACGGAGGTCTCCCGTCTTTTTGGGTACCAGGAAGTAGCGGGAGTAGAATCCCTGACCCCTTTGTTCCGGAGGTACTTCTTCGATGGCATTGAGAAGAAGGAGGGATTGAACCTCCCTCAGGAGGAGGGGGGTTTGAGATGAGTGAGAAGCAGACTCTACGGGTGGGTTGTCCGGTGGAAGAGTCTGGAAGTTGAGAGAGTAGCCGTGGTGGATGATGTTGAGGACCCACTGGTCCGATGTGATGACCTCCCACCGGCTGAAGAATATGAGGAGACGACCTCCGATTGGTTGTGGCAGAGGTAGCGAAGGTGGAAGACTGGCTATGCCCTGGAGAGAAGAGTCAAAAGGGCTGAGAAGGTTTAGCAGGAGGAAGAGGCTTGTTGGGTTGACTGGATTGAGAACGAGCCTGTGCCTGGTGTTGGTGTTGCCGGGGCCGCCGAGGTTGTTGGGAAGGCGGATTGAGTGGCCTGGCTGAGAACCTACGCTGATAGGAGGATTGAGGCCTGAAAGGTCGGGCAGGCGGAGCCTTTTTCTTGGGTTTAATCAGGGTGTCCCATCTGGTTTCGTGTGCAGAGAGTTTCTGGGTGGTGGAATCCAGGGACTCTCCGAAAAGTTCGTCCCCAAGACAGGGGGCGTTGGCCAGACGATCCTGGTGGTTAATGTCCAAATCTGAGACTCTCAGCCAGGCCAGGCGGCGCATGGCTACGGCCATGGCAGAGGCACGGGAGGTGAGCTCGAATGAATCATATATAGAGCGGACCATAAATTTCCGTAACTGAAGGAGACCAGAGATGTGTTGCTGAAAAAGTGGCACCTTTCTCTCCGGGAGATATTTTTGGAGGGCGGACAGCTGTTGAACCAAGTGTTTCATGTAAAATGAAAAATGGAAGGAATAATTGTTCGCCCTGTTGGCCAGCATGGCATTCTGATAGAGCCTCTTGCCAAACTTGTCCATGGTTTTACCCTCTCTGCCAGGAGGGGTGGAGGCATAGACACTGGAGCCCTGAGTCTTCTTTAAGGTGGATTCAACAAGAAGGGACTCATGGGGCAATTGGGACTTATCGAACCCTGGAATTGGGATGACTCGATACAGGTTGTCCAGCTTGCGGGGGGCCCCCGGTACTGTAAGGGGGTTCTCCCAATTCTTGTAAAAGGTCTCCCGTAGGATGTCGTGTATGGGGAGCTTGAGGAACTCCTTAGGAGGTTGTTCAAAATCCAAAGCCTCCAGGAAGGCTTGAGATTTTTTGGAGTCTGATTCTAGAGGGAGGGATAAAGCTGCAGACATCTCCCTGAGGAACTTTGAGAAGGAGGATTGCTCAGGTTTGGAGGTGGCATCGGGTGCTGAGGGATCCTCATCAGATGAGGAGAGATCCTCCTCAGTACTGGGGGGGGACTCTTCCCATAAGTCTGGGTCCCGGACCTCTGGGTGTGCATGCCGAGACACCGGGGTGGAAGGTGCGGTATGGTGAGTCTTGGATAAAGACTTCCCAGAGCGCATTGAAAAGGTACCGGGAGAAGAGGACCGGCGTCGATCCCGGTCCCGGGAAGCATGGTGCCCTGCCCGGTCCCGAGGAGGATCCGTAGTGGTATGGGAGTGAACCACAGGATGGGCATGAAGTTGCTCGGCCGAAAGAATCGGCATGGAGGTGTTAATTGGTACCGATGGGGTGGATACCGGTGGCTCGGTACGGGGCTCGGGCCGGTCTGGTACCGAAAGGAGCGGTGCCAGGATAGTAGGCAACAGGTGCTGGAGTTGATGCTGCAGCTGTTCCTGTAGTTGAACTTGGAGGATGGCCGCAATACGGTCATCCAGGGGTGGCACCGGAACCGCTTTCTTTTGCTTCGGTTCCTTAGGTGCCGCTCCACGCCCCGGCGATGAGGAGGCCGATGACGAGGCACTCACCGAAATCGGGGCGGAGCGCTTTCGGGGTCGGCGCGAGGCCGGCAAGGTCGGTGTCGCCACTGTGGCTGGTGGACGCTCTAGGGAAGAGGGAGGCTTCTTAGCCGGCTTACCTGGCGCCAGTGACGCCGATGCGGGGTCGAGTGGCGTCGAAGTAGACGGTGCCGATTTTGATGGTACCGCTGTCGATGCCGAGGAGTCTATCGTCGACCCGGTGCCGAACAAAAGATTTTGTTGGATTTGCCGGTTTTAAAGCGTCCGCTTTTTAAGAGTGGCACAGCGGGTGCAGGAGTCCGCCCGATGCTCCGGACCCAAACACTGCAAACACCAATTGTGTGGGTCAGTGAGGGAGATCGGACGTGCACACCGCTGGCACTTCTTAAAACCAGCTTGCGGGGGCATGAAGGGGAAAACAGCCTCCGCAAAATCGAACCCCGAGGCCTGTATAATGGCAACAGGCCCCGCCGGGGCAAAGTCGGAAAAAAAAGGGTAAAAAAATAGAAGTTTTTTTTTTTTTGTAAATCAAAGAAAAAAGAAACCCGAAGGCAAAAAGGAAGAAAAAGTACAAAAATTCGCGAGCGGGAAGGCAAAAAGTGAGTTCAACGGCCGTTGAAAAAACACACGCGTCTTCTTCGCTCCGCGGAAACGAAGAAACTGGGGACCACGCACTCCTCCGTCGGGCGGGAAGGCACGCGCGGTGCGGCCAACTAGAACTTTCTAGTTAAAAAGGTCCATACCGAGGGCTCCGTCGGTGACGTCACCCATGCATAAAGAATATGCTGCCTGCTTGTCCTGGGATAACACCTGTTACGGTAAGTAACTGTGCTTTATCCCAGGACAAGCAGGCAGCATATTCTTGACTGATGGGTGACCTCCAAGCTAACAAAAAAGAGGGATGGAGGGAAGGTTGGCCATTAGGAAAACAAATTTTGCAAAACAGATTGGCCGAAGTGTCCATCCCGTCTGGAGAATGCATCCAGACAATAATGAGATGTAAAAGTATGAACTGAGGACCAAGTAGCAGCCTTGCAGATTTCCTCAATAGGAGTGGAACGGAGGAAAGCTACAGATGCTGCCATTGCTCGGACTCTATGGGCCGTGACAGAACCTTCCAGTGTCAGTCCGGTCTGAGCATAACAGAATGAAATGCACGCTGCCAGCCAATTAGACAACGTACGCTTAGAAACAGGACGTCCCAATTTATTCGGATCAAAGGACAGAAAGAGTTGGGGAACTGATCTGTGGGGTTTCGTACGCTCTAGATAGTAAGCTAGAGCTCTTTTACAATCCAAAGTATGCAGAGCTTGTTCCCCAGAATGAGAATGAGGTTTTGGAAAGAAAACAGGCAGAACAATGGATTGGTTGAGATGGAATTCAGAGACAACCTTAGGGAGAAACTTTGGATGTGTACGCAGAACCACCTTGTCATGGTGAAAGACCGTAAAAGGTGGATCTGCAACCAGTGCATGAAGCTCACTGACTCTCCTGGCAGAGGTAAGAGCAATAAGGAAAAGTACCTTCCAAGTGAGAAACTTGAAAGGAGAGGTAGCCAACAGTTCAAATGGAGGCTTCATTAAGGCGGAAAGAACCACATTGAGATCCCAGATAACAGGAGGGGCTTTAAGAGGTGGTTTCACATTGAAAAGACCCCGCATGAACCTGGACACCAGGGGATGAGCTGAGAGAAGTTTTCCATGGACCGGCTCATGAAAAGCAGCAAAGGCACTGAGGTGGACTCTGATGGAAGAAGACTTAAGGCCAGAGTCAGACAAGGAAAGCAAATAATCCAACGTCTCCACTGCCAGGGAAGTGGGATCAAGATGATGAAGAAGACAATAGGAAGAAAATCTCGTCCACTTCTAATGGTAACATTGTAGAGTGGCTGGTTTCCTGGAGGCATCTAGAATGGAACGAACAGGCTGAGACAAAAGAGTATCATGAGATGTCAGCCCGAGAGATACCAAGCTGTCAGGTGCAGAGACTGGAGGTTGGGATGTAGAAGGGTCTCCTGATGCTGTGTAAGCAGAGAAGGAAACAGAGGAAGAAGAAAAGGTTCCCTGGAACTGAGTTGAAGTAGAAGGGAGAACCAATGTTGCCTGGGCCACCTCGGAGCAATCAGAATCATGGTGGCTCGTTCCCTCTTGAGCTTGAACAAGGTTCTCAACATGAGAGGCAGAGGAGGGAAAGCATACAGGAACAGATTGGACCAGTCGAGGAGAAATGCATCCGCTGCCAGACGGTGAGGAGAGTAGAGTCTGGAGCAGAATAGGGGCAGCTGGTGATTGTGAGGAGCTGCAAAGAGGTCTATCTGAGGAGTGCCCCATTGAGCGAAGATAGACTGTAGAGTTACAGGATCGAGTGTCCACTCGTGAGGCTGGAGAATTCTGCTGAGCTTGTCCGCTAAGGAATTCTGTTCTCCCTGAATGTAGATAGCTTTCAGGAAGAGATGGTGATCTATGGCCCAAGTCCAGATCTTCTGGGCTTCCTGGCATAAGAGGCGAGAGCCTGTCCCACCTTGTTTGTTGATGTAGTACATGGCCACTTGATTGTCTGTGCACAGCAGAAGGACCTGAGGAAAGAGAAGATGTTGGAAAGCCTTGAGGGCATAAAACATCGCTCTGAGTTCCAGGAAATTGATGTGATGCTTCTTTTCCTGGGCTGTCCAAAGACCTTGAGTCTGGAACTCGTTCAAATGAGCTCCCCATGCATAAGGAGAGGCGTCGGTGGTGATGACTAGTTGATGAGGAGGTAGATGGAACAGAAGACCTCTGGATAGATTTGAGGATACCAACCACCATTGTAGAGACTGACGAAGAGATGATGTCACAGATATGTGTCGTGAGCAAGGATCCGTTGCTTGGGACCACTGAGTAGCAAGGGTCCATTGAGGAGTGCGCAGGTGAAGACGTGCGAGGGGTGTGACATGGACTGTGGATGCCATGTGACCCAAGAGTATCATCATTTGTTTGGCCGAGATGGAATGTTGTGGAAGCACCTGCTGACATAGAGACTGAAGGGTCTGAAGACGATTGGATGGTAGGAATGCTCTCATGAGGAGTGTGTCCAGCATCGCTCCAATGAATTGAAGTCTCTGAGTGGGGATGAGATGAGATTTGGGTAGATTGATCTCGAATCCCAGTATTCGTAGAAACAGGATGGTTTGGTTGGTGGCCAGGAGAACTGCTTGAGCGGATGTGGCCTTGATTAACCAGTCGTCTAGGTAAGGGAATACCTGAAGGTGGTGAGAGCGCAGAAAAGCAGCTACCACAATAAGACATTTGGTGAACACCCTTGGAGAAGAAGCAAGACCGAAGGGCAGCACCTTGTATTGGTAATGACAATGATTGATCATGAAGTGGAGATACCGTCTGGAGGTCATATTGATCGGTATGTGAGTGTATGCCTCTTTGAGATCGAGGGAGCATAGCCAGTCGTCTTGATTGAGAAGAGGATAAAGAATGGCTAAGGAAAGCATCTTGAATTTTTCCTTTACCAGATGTTTGTTGAGATCGCGAAGATCCAGAATTGGTCTGAGATCTCCTGTTTTTTTGGGTACTAGAAAATAACGGGAGTAGAATCCCTGCCCCTTTTGATCTAGAGGAACTTCTTCTATAGCGTTCAGAAGGAGGAGGGATTGGACTTCCTGAATAAGGAGGGCAGATTGAGGACTGTTCAAAGCAGACTCTTTTGGCAGGTTTTGGGGCGGAAGAGTCTGAAAGTTGAGAGAGTAGCCGTGGCGGATGATGTTGAGGACCCATTGGTCCGAAGTGATAACTTCCCACCGGCTGAGGAACAGAGAAAGACGACCTCCTATAGGTTGAGGCAGGAGAGCAGATATAGGAGTACTGGCTATACTTTGGAGAAGTAAGTCAAAAGGGCTGTGTCTTCTACTGTGGAGGTGGCTTCACAGGCTGCTGTTGCTGCTGTTGTCTGGGAGGCTGACGTTGTTGCTGCCGCTGACGCCTGGGTTGCTGAGCTGTTGCTGGCAATGGGCGAGCTGTGAAGCGGCGTTGATAGGCTGACTGTTGTCTAAAAGGCCTTGCTGGGGGAGGCTTTTTCTTATTTTTAAGTAGGGTATCCCAGCGTGTCTCATGAGCAGAGAGCTTTTGAGTAGTCGAGTCCATGGATTCCCCAAAAAGCTCATCCCCTAGGCACGGGGCGTTGGCTAACCGATCTTGATGATTAACATCAAGTTCAGATACCCGAAGCCAGGCCAGGCGACGCATTGCCACAGACATTGCTGTCGCTCTGGATGTAAGTTCGAAGTTGTCGTAAATGGACCTAACCATGAACTTACGCAGTTGAAACAGAGACGACAAGCAATGGTGAAAGGATTGTTGTTTCCGTTGGGGAAGGTACTTCTCAAATGAAGCCATGGTGGTAAGGAGATGTTTAAGGTAGAAAGAAAAATGAAAAGCATAATTACCAGCTCTATTTGCCAACATTGCATTTTGGTAGAGCCTCTTACCAAATTTATCCATGGCTTTACCCTCTCTGCCAGTAGGTACAGAAGCATATACACTGGCTCCTGAAGATTTTTTAAGGGTGGATTCGACAAGTAAAGATTCATGTGGAAGTTGAGGTTTGTCGAACCCAGGAATGGGAATTACTTTGTATAAAGAGTCTAATTTACGTGGGGCCCCTGGAACCGTTAAGGGAGTCTCCAAATTCTTGTAGAAAGTCTCCCTCAAGATGTCGTGAAGAGGGAGCTTCAAAAATTCCTTTGGAGGTTGGTCAAAGTCAAGGGCATCCAAAAAAGCTTTAGACTTTTTGGACTCAGCCTCCAAAGGAATAGACAAAGAGTCACACATATCTTTCAAAAAACTCGAGAAAGATGAAGTGTCATGCCTAGAGGACGGGTCATGTACAGCTGAATCCTCCTCATCTGAGGAACATTCCCCTTCAGAGAGAAAGGGTTCCTCTGAATCTCCCCACAGATCAGGATCCCTGACATGGGAAGAACGGTCCCGAGACTCTGGAGTAGATGGTTCTACATGTCGGGTTTTGCGCACCGACTTACCCGACCTCATCGATACCGAGCCAGGCGATGTAATCGGTGGCACCGGTGCCGAAGTCTGCACCGACTGATGTTGAGCTCTCGGCTCCGGTGCGAGGACTGGCATCGATACCGATGAGGTCGAGTGAAGCGGTACCGAAGGAGTGGATACAGACAGCACAGGTTGTTCCACTATCGGCACCGGCTCAGTGCGGACCGGCACCGGAAGGTTCGGTGCCAGGATAGCTGGAAGGAGCTGTTGTAATTGCTCCTTGAGCTGCACCTGGAGAATGGCCGCAATACGGTCATCAAGGGATGGCACCGGTACCGCCTTTTTCTTCTGCGGTACCTGCGGTGCCGCTCGACGCCCCAGAGATGAGGAGCCCGATGTCGAGGGACTCACCTCGATAGGGGCGGAGCGCTTCCGCTGGCGCCTCACAGTCGGCAGGATTGGACTCACTGCACTCGAGACTGGAGGACGTTCCAGCGGGGAAGGCTTCTTAGCCGGCTTACCTGAATGCTGGGACGCCGGTGCGGTGTTGCGCGGCGTCGAAGAAGAGGGTGCCGACTGAACTGGTGCCGAAGTCGGAGTCGATGGAACGGGATCGGACATTTCGGCACCGAACAGTAATCGCTGTTGTATTTGGCGATTTTTTAAGGTTCGTTTTTTAAGTGTGGCACAGCGGGTGCAGGTGGAGGCCTGATGCTCAGGACCCAAACACTGTAAGCACCAGTTGTGTGGGTCCGTGAGAGATATAGGCCGAGCACACCGCTGGCACTTTTTAAACCCTGGCTGAGGGGGCATGAACGTAAAGACGGCTTCAGCCAAATCGAAGGCCGAGGCCTCGATGGTGGCAGAAGGCCCCGCAGGGGAAAAGCCAAATTTGACTAAAAAAAAAAAAAAGTTTTTTTTTTTTTTACAAAAATGAAAGAAAAAGGAAACAGGCAAAAAGCCAAAAAGGTTTACGCGAGCGGGAAGGCAAGTCAAAAAATTTTCAACAGCCGTTGAAAAAACGCGTCTTCTTAGCTCCGCGGAAACTAAGAAACTGGGGACCGCGCGCCTCTGTCGGGCGGGAAGGCACTCGCGCGTGCGCGGTGCGGCATGCCAGAACTTTCCAAGTTCTTAGAGTGCAATCACTCTAAAATTGTCCGTACCGGGGCTCCGTCGGTGCCGTCACCCATCAGTCAAGAATATGCTGCCTGCTTGTCCTGGGATAAAACTATACTCGTCCAGAAACTTGATAGACTGCTCCTCACTCAACCATATCAGCATACCAACCAGCTGGGGAAAAAGACCACCCCCAAAACCAAAATCAGCATACCACAACTATCATCCACAAACCAAAGAAAATCTCCTCCACCCAAACCTCTCACCCACTCCCCAAACACACAACACCTCATTATCCTGTGCATATATGAACATCAGATCAATAAGCACAAAAGCAGACCTTATTAAGGACTGGATAATTAAAAAACAACTAAGCTGCCTATTCCTATCCGAAACCTGGCTAACCTCGGAATCCGATCCCACCATCACAGAACTCTGCCCAACAGGTTACAAAATAGAACTGATCTGCAGGAAAAAAAAAACGTGGTGGAGGTCTAGCCATCATACTCAAAAACAACATTAATATAAAGACCCTAGACAAACACTCCACCCCCCACCTAGATCTCCTAGCCTGTCAACTATCCGATGATTCTCTCATAGGAACATTAACATGCATCCTCTGTTACTCAACACCAGGAAAATGGAATGAAAACAAACAAGCTCTCGAAGAATTCATTTACCAGAATTCCATAACATCACCTCATAACCTACTCCTAGGAGACATAAACCACACCTCTAATCAAGTACTAAATTTTCTCTCATACCTCAAAGCACTGAACTACCAGATCCTCAACCCCCAACCCACACACGAAAAAGGCCACCAACTAGATGTCGCTGTTTACATGACCCAACACCCTCACAAACCCGAAATCCATATCTCAAATGGGACCTGGCACCCCTCCCTCTGGTCAGATCACTATAAATACACCTTTAACATCAACTGGCCTCAAAGCATTAACAAGCAACCTCCAAAAAATCGAACCCTCCACATTCTGGGATAAAGCAGACCACGCCATCAACAACATAGCCCCCGACGAATTTACATCCCAATGGCGAACCATAAGCGAAACCATCCTGAATGAGCTAGCCCCAGAAAAACTAAAATTTAAAATATGCAGACCTTCTGATAAATGGTTCGACTCCGAACTTCTCCAAGAAAAAAAGCTATGCAGACAACTTGAAAGAGACTGGAAAAAAAATAAGAGCTCTGAACACTCTAAAACAGCGTGGAGAAATCAAATTAACCAATACAAAACCAAACTCAAGGAAAAACGGAAAACCTACTACTCCAAAATGATAGGCACAAAAACCCCAGACACAAAAAAGCTATTCAACCTAGTAAAGAACCTCACTGATACCAAACCTTACCTTGCCACTCAAGGAATCCACCCACCGACAGCAATCCACCTAGCAGACCATTTCAAAAACAAGATCACCAACATCAGAACCGCATTCATCAACAAACACACCCATCTCGAAAAGATAACAACAAACCCATCAACAGGGGAAGCCATTGTTGCAGACAGAAGCTGGTCCAACTTCCCAATCCTACTTTGGTCGGATATGAACCGACTATACAATAAATACAGCCATGCCTCCAGCGACCTAAATAATTGCCCCACCTACCTGTTATCAAACGCCTCCATCACATTCAAAACTAACTTCATGCTATGGATTCAAACCACATTGACAGAAGGCCAATTCCCACAGGA
Organism: Geotrypetes seraphini; assembly: GCF_902459505.1. Taxonomy (NCBI): domain Eukaryota; kingdom Metazoa; phylum Chordata; class Amphibia; order Gymnophiona; family Dermophiidae; genus Geotrypetes; species Geotrypetes seraphini. Next base: position 35,772,041 of record NC_047091.1, on the reverse strand, counting down.
CCTAGGAGAGATCTTAATCACCCCAATCATGAAAGATCACAAAGGCCCAATAGATAGCCCCGCCAACTACAGACCTATCGCTTCAATACCAATATACGTTAAAATAATAGAAGGTCTAGTAGCTCAATACCTCACTAACTACCTGGAAAAACATAACATACTCCACCCCTCACAATCAGGATTTCGAACTAACCATAGTACAGAAACACTACTTGTCTCACTTCTAGATACAGCCCGGCAACACATCAGTAAGGGAAAAAAGATAGTGTTAATACAACTAGACCTCTCCGCAGCATTTGACCTAGTTGATCACACCATATTACTACAAATACTCGACACCATAGGGATCTCAGGCAAGGTCTACAATTGGTTTCAAGGGTTCCTCAAATCAAGAACCTACAGGGTAAAGTACAATGATATCAAATCAGAGCCATGGGCAAACCCCTGCGGAGTTCCACAAGGATCACCACTCTCACCTATGCTCTTCAACCTCTTTCTCTCCTCCCTAGGAGCCACTCTAGATAACCTAAATGTCGCATCCTTCAGCTACGCAGACGACATCACCATACTCCTCCCCTTCGACCCATCAGATACCACCACCACAACAAAGCTGGAAACAACCTTAGATACAGTAGAAAAATGGATGATGGATCACAAACTAAAACTAAACTCAGAAAAAACAAAATTCCTCTTGCTCGAACAGGCCAAAACGCCTGCCATCACAGAACTGAAAATCAAAAACACCAAATACCCAATACAACCCGAACTAAAACTCCTAGGAGTTATAATAGACAGATGTTGCACAATGCAGTCCCAAATCAACAAGACGACCCAGAAAGCTTTTCTAACCATGAGAAATCTACGTAAAATCAGAAAATTCTTCAACACAGCACAATTCAGACTAATTGTCCAATCCCTAGTCTTAGGTCTGCTGGACTACTGTAACTCCCTCTATCTTCCTTGTCCAGCCACTATGATAAAAAGACTCCAGACCGTACAAAACACCGCCCTCAGACTGATCTACTCACTCAGAAAATATGATCACATAACTACTGCCTTCTTAGACTCCCACTGGTTACCCATACAAGCACGAATTCAATTCAAATTCCACTGCCTATTATTCAAAGCGTTACATGGCTCTTCCCCTTCCTACCTAAACAACTGCTTAAACCAGATCTCCACCTCAAGACACAGAAGAACCCCGAACCCTTTTGCCTTTCCCCCACTCAAAGGTACACTACGCAAGAAATTGTTTGACAACCTTCTGGCAACACAAGCAGCAAAACTCAACCATACCATCTCCAATCTGCTGACAACATCGGACGACTTCAAAACATTCCGAAAAGAAATCAAAACCCTGCTTTTCAAAAAATTCATCCAAATATCTTAACCATTCTTCACCTACCTCAGATATTACTTCCCCAAATAACCCACCTAAACACCTTCCAAGCAAACAGACCCCAAAAATTAGATGGTAATCTTACCTACTCTAACTATATTCTCTTTGTCCATATCACACAGTTCGGCACTGTCATTTTACTATCCAACCCCTAAATCCCCTTAGGAATCTATCCAGCTATCTCTCCTCTGTCAAAAAAAATTGTATCTTCACTGGAAAATGTCCAGTCAAATCTTTTGTAATCCGCCTTGAACTGCAAGGTATAGGCGGAATAGAAATCCGTAATGTAATGTAATGTATATGGCCATTTGGTGGAGGATGAGCCGGGGAGGGCTTCAATGGCTGGGAGGGTGTAGATGGACTGGAGTAGGTTTTAACAGAGATTTCGGCAGTTTGAACCCAAGCACAGTACCGGGTAGAGCTTTGTATTCTTGCCCAGAAATAGCTAAGAAGAAAAATTTAAACTGAATCAGGTTGGGCAGACTGGATGGACCATTCGAGTCTTTATCTGCCATCATCTGCATCCAGAATACTGCAGCCAAACTGATCTTCTCAAAACGCAAGTGTGACCATGCCTCCCCACTCCTTGCCAAACTGCATTGGCTCCCAATAATCTCCAGAATCCATTTCAAATGTTCCTGCCTGGCTTTCAAGATCATTCACAGAATCCTGCCTCCTCTTATCCCACTGTCTTTCAACTCCTCCAGTCCCAACTCCTCCAGAACTGCCCAAAGACTTAAACTAGCCTTCCCCTCTCCACGCGGCATCCACTATTCAGGCAAACTGGGAAAATCCCTTCTCTTCAAAATCACAGGTCTTTGGAACGACCTCACCACCCCGCTGCGGAACCTGAGCTCCCTTCAGTTATTCCGCAAACAACTGAAAACCTGGCTTTTCAGCAAATTGTAGCTCTATCCTTCCCCCCTTTCTCTCCCCCCTTCTACATATAAGTTCATGTAATCCTTTTTCTTCTTCTCTACCCACTATTTTAAGTTCTTGTAAACCGTGTCGAACTCCATTCTCATGGAGATGATGCGGTATATAAACTTAAGGTTTAGATTAGATTAGATTATCTACTATGTTACTATGTTTATGTTACTGATTTTGCAATATAGAGTGGCACAGATTCACTTTCTGGCTGCTTCCTTCCCAGCAGACTAACCACTCCAGTGCAACAAGGAGCTGTACAGCTGTAGGTCAGCTGCTTCCTCCTGTCACCTTGTTCCCCAAAAGTTCCTTTCAGCTACATAGCTGTATGGAGGTCGGCACAGCTCAAAGAACAGTCAGAACTGGGACTGGTAAAAAAGGTAAATGTAGTGTGTGGATGGGGAGGCTAGAAAAAAAGGTGGATAGTGTGTGTGCGCGTACCATGGGAATGGAGGCCAGTGTGAAAGTGCATGGGAAACTGCTGTGGTGAAGATGGTGAAGGGAGATTGGCATTTCACACAGAAGGGAGATGCCAGCCTTTATAGTGGGGAATTCTGCACACACAGTTACAAATAAAGAATGCAGAATTTCCCCAGGAGCAATTATAGCTAGGAAAACGATTATAGCCTGCAGCCGATGTGCTCTTCGTACCCTCTCTTCCTGTTTCTTTGTTTCTTCATTGTGTTTCTCTGTTGTCTCTTTAAGAAACTTTTGCAGCTCTCTTACTTCCACCTCCGATGCGGCCAGTTTCTTTTCCAGGTCAGACTTTTCCTTGTTGAAAGATTCAGTCTTCTCAGCAAACTGCGCTCGTAAGAATGAATTCTCTCGTTGCAGTTCCTATAAAAACATAGTAGAGACAGATCTTCTTTTTACCCATCTAAGCTAATCATTAACATTGCTATACCATATTCCTATAGGCCCCTGCTTCCTCATTACTCAGTAACACCCATTACCTATACATACAATAATATAGGCACTATGAGCACAGAAAAGACAACAGCTACAGTTTTAGTCATACCTGCCCAAGGTTAAAGCTGTGGTTAGATGTCCTCCTTACCTGTAGTCTCAGCATGCAGATATCCCCATAAGGGGCAGTACGGCTGAGCAGGGCACTGTGCACCTGAAGCTCACTCTCCCGCACCTTCTGTTCAAGCTGAGAAATGTGCTGCCTCTGCCTGCAAAGAAAGTACAAATTATCACCAAAGAGACAGCCCTCCTACCCGTTCTTCACTCTATAGAGCTACCATCTGTTCAGAGTTAAGTCAATTTACAGTAATCTCAGGACAGAATCCAAGCTCCTGTTATCTTAACATATTACAATGGCAATTGGCCTGGTATGTCCCGAAACTAAGGGTTCTCTCCATTCAGCTATGTCATGTTTTCTTTTTTAAATCTTTATTCATTTTCAAATATTACAAAAAGTGTATAATAAACAATCAGAAAAATTTTAACTAATCACTTGACAATCTTACTTATATTCCCCCAAATATATAGATATAAAAGAGTCCCATCCCACCCACCCATATATTAATAACAAACAATTATCAATTACCTTTCACAATCCCACCCCCCTATATCTTATCTAATACTAAGGTGTTTAAGATGTCTGATCATTAGAATAAATAATCAATGGCCCCCAAATCTTTTTAAACTTATTATAATTTCCTTGTTGCATGGCAAGCACCCTTTCCATTTTATATATATGGCATACTGAATTCCACCAAAAAGTATAATTAAGTTTAGTGTAATCTTTCCAATTTCCAGTAATCTTCTGAATGGCAACCCCTGTCAATATCAATAGAAGTTTATTATTATTTGCAGAAATGTCATAGTGTCATATGAAAGGGCAACATGATTTTCCAACAGTGAATTAATTTGGGACCAAATTAACTTCCAAAAGGCATTTATATAGGGACAGAAAAATATTAAATGGTCCAATGTCCCAGCTTCTAAACCACAATGCCAGCATCTATTGGACCTAGAGCTATCCAACTTCTGTAAACGAACTGGGGTCCAAAAAGCTCTATGCAACAAAAAAAACCAAGTCTGTCTCATAGATGCTGCCCTTGTAGTTTTTATTCTCCAAGACCAAAAACGTGGCCATTGAGAGGCAGAAATTTGGTACCCAAGCTCAATGCTCCAAATATCTCTAAGGACAGTTTTTTGTTTTTTATTAAAATATCCATACAACAATTTATACTACTGTGCGGCTTGGTGACCCAAGAAATCCATCTGAAAGCATAGGAATTCCAAACTATACTGAGAATTAAGAACTTTCCATTCAAGGAACCCCTCCTGAATAGCCTGCTTCAATTGCAACCATTTAAAGTTTTGTGATTTATTTAAACCAAATTTATGTTGCAATTGTGAAAAACTAAGCAATGAACCATTTATAACAGTGATCTCAAACTCGTGGCCCGCCAGGTACTATTTTGAGGCCCTCGGTATGTTTATCATAATCACAAAAGTAAAATAAAACAGTTTCTTGATCATATGTCTCTTTAGCTATAAATTACAATATTATTATTACGACTTAGCCAAAAGGAAAGATTTATAAACTACAAAGAGTTTTTACCTCATGCAAAATTGTCATTTCTTTAATAAGACGTTAACTATTTTTTCTGAGGCCCTCCAAGTACCTACAAATCCAAAATGTGGCCCTGCAAAGGGTTTGAGTTTGAGGCCACTGATTTATAATAATATCATTTAAAGTCCGTATGCCTGCAATAATCCAATGCTTCCAGACGATTTTAAACCCGCCAATTTTGATCTTGGAGTTTACCCAAATGGAATGATTTAATGATTTAGAAATTGGATCTGGTGATAAATTACTAACATAAGGTCTTCCATGTGTCAAGCAAAATTATCTTTATATTTCCTGGGCAAATTTATACTAATAAGATGAGACAAATGTAAAGGAAACATGTTTTCTTGATATCTGCAATGAATATGCATGAGATAAATTTGCATACAATGGAAGCAGTGCATGCAGATTTCATTATGGATATCAAGAAAACCTGACTGGCTAGGTATATCCCGAGGATTGGGTCGACAACCCCAGACTAGAGGTCTGCACAGGAACGGGGATCGCGGGAATCCCCCCCCTAACCCACAGGACTCTCACGGGGACCCCTCTCTGGCCCACGGGACTCCCACGGTGACCCCCCTCTAGCCAACGGGACTCCCACGGGGATGGAAGCAGGGTTCGTCCATATAATATAATGGACATGTCAGCCTTAGTAAAAGAGGGGGGTTTATAAGTTAATTACCTGAACAGAAAACAAAAAAAGGGTTCCACCAAAGAGATTCCACAAGGAAAACAGTAGCGCAAACACAAAAGAAACTGTGGAATTGATGATCCTGTAAGAAGTAATTGCTGCTTTTTATGGGGACAGGCGGGGATGGAGGTAATTCCTTGCGGGGATGGGTGGGGACGGAGAGGATCCTGGCGGGGACGGGTGGGGATGGGTGGGATTTCTGTCCCCATGCCCTACCCTAGACTTGACCATAACTTCAACAGAGCAGGACATATGGAATTTGCACTTTATATGTTTTACTCTGAGCAGTAACTGTGGAAAAGAGGAATAAAAGAACCCATAAAATAAAATACACAATCACAGAAAAATCACAACCAATGAAAAACAATTTCTGGTCCTTGTTTAATCACTGATGAAGAGTTCCGTGTTATACAGTGAAATGTACTTTTCTTGCTCAAACAAGCTGTTCTAATGAGAAACTAATCCCCTGTTTTACTAAGGTACGCTAACCGATTAGTGCGCGATAAATGCTAATGCATCCATAGACTAACATGCACGAATCAGCATTTAGCACATGCTAATCGTTTAGCGCACTTTAGTAAAACAGGGCCTAAGGGTATAGGCCTCATTTATCAGAATTGCAACTCCAAAGATAGAGAAAAGGAGAAAGGTCCCGATTTTAACAAACCCATCATGTCAAATGCACTCCATATGAGGTGCCACTGTACATCAGAAGAAAAAAAACCAGATACTAATCACAATTGATTACAATTTTCACTTTAGAAGTCTGAGTATATACAGTGCTTTTTCCTCCTACCTCTCCACTAGCATGTCCTTTTCCTTCAGCAGGGTCTCACTGGCCTTCAGGACACTGTCCCAGTGACAAGTCTCAATAGAATGCAGAGGAGTGGCGTAGACAGAGGGCTGGTGACAGGCTGCACCACTAAGTAACTGAAAGACAGAACATAAAGCATTTGCTTAAATTGTATTAGTTCAAGCTGATGAACATGTAGCCAAGTCCACTGACTTCAGAAGATCAGTGTGCTGTGCCTGGTCTGGTCCTGCCAAAAATATAGGCTCTTGTGATGTTCAGTGGATTTCATAAAGAGCAAGGTAGTTTCAAATTCCTCCTTGTCCATATGGATGAAGGAGACAAATTATGTAGCATATTTACTCTTCAGGCATATTTTAAAAGAGCTTGCTGGACAAGTTAAGAAAATAAGAATTGCTATGCTGGGACAGACAGAAAGTCCATCAAGCCCAGGATCCTGTTTCCAACAGTGGCCAACCCAGGTCCCACGTACCTAGCTAGATTCCGAGTAGTAAAATAGATTTTATGCTGCTTATCCTAGGAATAAGCAGTGGATTTCCCCAAGTCATCTCAATAATAGCTTATGGATTTCTCCCATCTACTTGCAGAATAGCACAAACCCCACTTATCTGGACTGGTCTAGCAAGATTCAAGGAAAAGAAATTATTAGGTAAGAGTGAATTTTTTCTTAAAACTGTTGCTTGTTTGCCACTGGTTTAGTACCCTTGTGCTACAACTCTAAAATAAGAGGGAATGGGGGACTTGTAAGACAACATTATACTCTATGGACGCGTTAGCGTACCTTCGTAAAAGAGGGGGATTATGCATTAGTTGTCAAATGCATTCTATGTATCTAAACCACTCAGATTTGTATATATGTGGTATAGAAGAAAATTTTAAATAAATAGGGGAGCAGAAAAAAAAAATCACTTCAAGTTCTGTTCTACCAACTCGTAATGATGTAATGTGTGTATACTGTATGTACTTGTTATTGCAAGATGTTGCTTGTTTATCAAGTTAAAATTTAATAAAATGTTTTGCTTGTCTCAATCCAAGGTTTTACCATACAATTCAAACTCCACTTACTGACCTACAAATGCACTCACTCAGCTGCCCCTCACTCTCTTCATTTATCTCCCCCCATGATCCCCCCCCCCCCAACGTGAGCTCCATTCAGCTGGTAAGTCCCTCCTGTCTGTGCCCTTCTCTTCAACTGCCAACTCCAGTCTCCGTCCCTTCTGCCTTGCTGCGCCATATGCTTGAACAAGCTGCCCAAATCCCTAAGGTGGGCTCTGTCTCTGGCAGTGTTCAAGGCCCAGTTAAAAGCCCACCTCTTTGAGAGTGCTTTCGACTGCTAACTCCTCTCACCTTGGGTTCTGCATCCCTAACCCTATATGTTATGTCTGTCTGTCCAAGTTAGATTGTAAGCTCTTCCAAGCAGGGACCATCTATAAATGTCAAAATGTACAGCGCTGCGTACGCCTTTCAGCACCATATAAGTGATAAATAATAGTAGTAGTACTTAACAAGTGACCACACCAGACAGAAGTCCTGCTCTACTAGAGGAAAAGCCCCTAAGGCTTATGCTCTGGGAGTCCATACAAAAAGCAAAACAATCAGCACAGTTACTTACCGTAACAGGTGTTATCCAGGGACAGCAGGCATATATTCTCACATGTGGGTGACGTCATCTACGGAGCCCCGACGCGGACAGCTTTTCAAGCAAACTTGATTGAAGATTCAAGTTTGCTGAGCTGCACCAAGCATGTGTGCTTTCCTGCTCCACTAGAGGGCACATCCCCTCCTCGTGGTCTCCAGTTCACATAACCAGCTAAGAAGCCAACCTCGGGGAGGAGGGCGAGTTGTGAGAATATATGCCTGCTGTACCTGGATAACACCTGTTATGGTAAGTAACTGTGCTTTATCCCAGGACAAGCAGGCATGATATTCTCACATGTGGGTGACCTCCAAGCTAATGAAAAAGGGACGGAGGGAAGTTGGCAATTTAAGAAAACAGATTACGCCAAACTGATTGACCAAAACGGCCATCGCTCCTGGACAGAGTATCCAGACAGTAGTGGGAAGTGAAAGTATGAACCGAAGACCACGTGACAGCCTTGCAAATTTCCTCAATAGGCGTGGACCTAAGGAAAGCAACAGAAGCTACCATCGCTCGGACCCTATGTCCCATTACTCGACCATTCAGCGCGAGACCAGCCTGAGCGTAGCAAAAAGAAATACAAGCAGCCAACCAGTTGGACAAGGTGCGCTTGGACACTGGGCGTCCCAACCGATTAGGGTCGAAGGACAAAAACAATTGAGGAACCGTCCGATGAGACTGAATACGTTGAAGATAAAAGGCCAACGCTCTCTTACAGTCAAGCGTGTGGAGCGCCACTTCGCCAGGATGAGAGTGGGGCTTGGGAAAAAACACGGGCAAAACAATGGCCTGATTGAGATGAAAATCAGACACCACTTTTGGCAAAAACTTAGGATGAGTGCGGAGAACCACCTTGTCATGATGGAAAACAGTGAAAGGCGGGTCCGCCACCAAAGCCTGCAACTCACTAACTCTCCGAGCAGAAGTGAGAGCAATCAGAAAGATCACCTTCCAAGTGAGAAACTTGAGATGACATGTACCCAAAGGCTCAAACGGAGGTTTCATAAGTTGAGCCAGAACCACATTAAGATCCCAAACCACAGGAGGAGGTTTGAGAGGAGGATGAACATTCAAGAGACCCTTCATGAAACGAGAAACCAAGGGATGAAGTGAAAGGGACTTCCCGTCGAGGTGCTGATGGAACGCTGCAATCACACTAAGATGCATAGACGTTGTCTTCAGACCAGACTGAGACAAATGAAGCAAATAGTCCAGAACCGAAGACACAGGAACCGACACAGGTTCCAGATGATGAGAGGAACACCAGGACGAGAATCTTATCCACTTGTGAGCGTAGCAAAGTCTAGTCGAGACCTTACAAGAAGCCTCCAACACCTCCCTGATTGACTGAGACAAAGGAAGAGAAGTCAGGGGGAAAGAAACCAAGCTGTCAGATGTAGAGACTGAAGATTGGGATGCAAAAGAGAACCCCGACTCTGAGATAGCAGAGAGGGAAAAACAGGCAGAAGCAGAGGCTCCTTGACGCTGAGTTGAAGAAGCAGGGAGAACCAAGGCTGGCGAGGCCACCGAGGAGCAATCAGGATCAGAGTGGCCCGCACAGACTTGAGATGTACAAGCATCCGCATGATCAGAGGAAAAGGCGGAAACGCGTAGAGGAACTTTCCCTCCCAATTGAGGAGGAAGGCGTCGGCCTCGAGACGAACCGGGGAGTACATCCTGGAACAGAAGAGAGGCAGTTTGTGATTGAGAGGGGAGGCGAACAGATCTATCTGAGGAGTCCCCCACCTGTCGAACACCCGTCGCAAGACCTGAGAATGCAGGGACCACTCGTGCAGCTGGAGAAGTCGGCTGAGCTTGTCCGCGAGACAGTTCCGCTCCTGCTCCCCCTGAATGTAAACCGCTCGAAGGAAGATGTTTTGGGAAATCGCCAACTCCCAGAGATGAAGAGCTTCCTGACACAGGGACCAGGACCCCGTACCCCCTTGCTTGTTTACATAATACATCGCCACCTGATTGTCCGTACGGACCAGAACCACCCGGTCGTGAAGCAGGTGCCGGAAGGCCACAGCCGCCAGATAAATGGCTCGAAGTTCCAAGACGTTGATGTGACAGTGTCGGTCCTCTGCTGACCACATCCCTTGAGTGCGCAGGCTGTCCAGATGAGCCCCCCAAGCATACTCCGAGGAGTCTGTGGTGAGGTCCTTGTGGTGCAAAGGGGCGAGAAACAGCAAACCCCTGGAAAGATTGGAAGAGTTGGCCCACCAACGGAGTGACCGTATCAAAGAAGGAGTCACAGTGACGGGACGGGCGATCGAGTCCCGGTCCTGACGCCACTGAGAGGCCGTCCATTGAGGAATCCGCAAATGTAGTCGGGCGAACGGTGTGACATGGACGGTAGAGGCCATATGACCAAGCAGAGTCATCATTTGTTTCGCTGAAACCGAGGTCTGCAGTGAAATTCGTCGACTCAGAGTGACCAGCACCTCCAGAAGAGGAGGAGGAAGGAAGGAACGGAGGCGAACCGTGTCCAGCACGGCCCCGATGAACTGCAAAGACTGAGAGGGGCACAGCTGGGATTTTGGAAAGTTGATCTCGAATCCCAATCCTTGAAGAAAGATAATAGTCTGTCGGGTCTCTGAGATAACCCCCCTCCCTGGACGGCGCTTTTATCAGCCAGTTGTCCAGGTAGGGAAAAACCTGAAACCCCTGAGAGCGCAAAGCCGCTGCGACCACCACGAGACACTTCATGAAGACTTGAGGGGACGAGGCCAAACCAAAGGGGAGGACCCGATACTGCAGATGGTAGTCTCCCACCTGAAAGCGCAGGAACCGGCGATAAGCAGGATGCACCGGAACATGCGTGTAGGCCTCCTTCAGATTAGAGAGTTGCGCGGGAACAGAAATCCCACCCGTCCCTGCCAAAGTCCCACCCGTCCCTGCGAGGAATCCCCTCTGTCCCCATCCGTCCCCGTGAGGAATCCCCTCCATCCCTATAAACTTCAGAAATAGTTATTTCATTTAATTATGCTACTGAATTAAAGGCTCTGGTAGAAAACCATTTACAAATAAGCAAAAAGACTTTATTAATTTGAAAATATTAATTGGGAAGAATACATACTTTGTAAACGGGTTTCTACCAGAGCCTCTAATGTTTATAAATTTTTATCAACACAACTAATATACTACTTTATCCTGAAGCAAAAAAAAAAAAAAAAAGAAATAGAATTCTTTTCCTACCTTTGTTGCCTGGTTTATGCTTTCCTCATGTTCTCATTCAATTCCTTCCATCCACTGTCTCTCTTCCTTCTGCATCTTCCATTTGCTCTGTTACTGTGCCTCTCCCTTTCTTCCCCCTTCCAAATTGGTCTGGCACCCATCTTCTTCTCTCCGCTCCCCCCATAGTCTGGCATCTCTGTCTTCTTCCCTGCCAGCGTCTTCTCCCCACTCTCTCTTCCCCATTTCCTTTCAGCGTCCTTCTCCCCCCATCTTCCTCATGTCCTGTCAGCGTCCTTCTCCCCCCTCTGTCTTCCACATGTCCTTTCAGCGTCCTTCTCCACCCCTTTGTCTTCCCCATGTGCTTTCAGCATCCTTCTCCCCCCTCTGTCTTCCACAAGTGCTTTCAGAGTCCTTCCCTCACCCCTGCCCGTCTTCCCCGTGGCCTTTCAGCGACCTTCTCCACCATTTCGTCTTCAGTGCTTTCAGCGTCCTTCTCCCCCCTCCTTCTCTACCGCCCCGGGTGCAGCACAGCCGGCCCCTTACTTTTGTGGCGCTTCCCCGACCGAACGACTGACAACAGCCCCGGTCCGACAAACCTCCCTGCCCTTAATCGCAAATCTAAATTACCTTCTTACAGCTGCTGTAAGAAGGTAATTTAGATTCGCGGCTACAGGGCAGGGAGGATTGTCGGACCGGGGCTGACCGCCCCCTCCCTTGGTAGCCACTCACTCAAACCGCGAGGCTCTCTCCTTTCTCCTTACTTGCCCTGCCTGCAGCACAGAGCCGAACGGAAGTCTTCCCGACGTCAGCGCTGACGTCGGAGGGAGGGAGGGCTTTGTTTAAGCCCTCCCTCCCCTCCGACGTAAGCGCTGATGTCGGGAAGACTTCCGTTCGGCTCTGTGCTGCAAGCAGAGCAGGTAGAGAGAAGAGCCGCGCGACTGAGTACATCCAGCCCCGCAGGAACCCCGCGACCCTCGAAAGGTGTCCCCACGGGATCCCCGCGACCCGAAGGGGGAACCCGCAGGATGCCCGCGGGTCCCGCAGGATTCCCATCGTCCCCGTGCAGCTCTCTACTTCAGATCGAGGGAGCAGAGCCAATCCCCCTCGTCCAGCAAGGGATAAAGAATCGGAAGGGAAAGCATCCGAAACTTTTCCCACACAAGGAATTTGTTGAGGCGTCTCAAATCCAAAAATCGGGCGCAGGTCCCCCGTCTTCTTCGGTACCAAGAAGTAACGGGAGTAAAAACCCTGCCCCCGTTGACTGGGAGGGACCACCTCCACCGCCCGCAGGTGAAGAAGATCTCGAGCCTCCGAGAGAAAAAGGGACAACTGCGCCCGATTGGGAGGACACGCACTCGAAGGGCTGTTGGGAGGAATTTCCCGAAAGTTGAGAGAGTACCCGGATGAGATCACGCCAAGGACCCATGCGTCCGACGTGATGGCCTCCCAATGAGGGTAAAAGGCTCTGTGGCGGCCCCCGATGGGAAGAAGGCCTGACCGCGGTGCGGAGAGGGTCAGCCCCCAACCGCGCATCCCGTCAAAAAGACGGGGACGGTTTGGCAACCGCAGCCGGCTGGGACTTGGGTAAAGCCCTAGGATGAGCTTGCTGATGCCAGGGTGGAGGTCGGGAAAAAGCCGGAGTAGACTTCTGCGGGTAGCGGCGCTGGGGGGCCCGGAAGGGTCTCGAGGCGGGCGGCTTAGGCTTCAGCCTAACCAGGGAAGCAAACGACCTCTCATGCTCCAAGAGGCGCTTTGTAGCCGCTTCAATGGTGTCATTGAACAGCTCCTTGCCTACACAGGGAAGGTTCTCCAACCGATCCTGTAAATTGGGGTCCATGTCAACCAGGCACAGCCAAGCCAGCCGACACATGGCCACAGCAAAGGCGGAGACTCTGGAGGAAAGCTCAAACCCATCATAGGCCGCATGGAATAGATGGAGCCGCAAATTGGAAAAATCCTCCAGGAGCAGGCTAAAACGCCCCTTGACGGGAGGTCGGCAGATCCGCCTGGAAAGCCGCCAATAGTCCAATCAGATGTTTAAGATAGGACATAAAGGTAAAAGTGTAGTTCAGCACCCTAGAGGCCATTATAGAGTTCTGGTAGAGCCTTCTGCCGAACTAATCCAGGGTCCTGCCCTCACGACCCGGAGGGACCGCCGCTGAGACACGGGAGGGGTGAGACTGGTGGGACAGTTGCGGGTGCTCGAACCCCGGGCAAGGAACCATGCGATACTTGGACTCCATCTTAGGGATATAGGGAGTCTCCAGGTTTCTAATAAAAGTTTGCCGGAGCACAGGGTTCAACGGCAGCCTGAGGGACTCTCTAGGCGGAGACGGCATATCCAGCTCCACCAGATACTCCTTGGAATACCGAGAGTCAGACTGGAAGTCCAAGTCAAGCACTTGACCCATGTCCTGGACAAATCTTGTAAAGGAAGGGTGGGACGCTCCCGGAGCCCCGTGCGGGAACAGCGAACGCGACCGCCGCCTCGCAGAAAAAGAAGGGGAAGCCTCTCTGGAGTAACGAGGCTCCCGCTCTGACACATGCTCCGACTCCGGGGAGGCACACGGGGAGCGCTCCGGGGTCGAGGACCTGCATCGCCTCGAGGAGCCCCTTGGGGACGACGCCGGGGTACGGGGCACCTGTCCCCGAACTCCCTCGGCAAAAGCCTAGAGCCTCGGACCGGAGCCCCGGACCGAGGGGGAGTCAACAAGAGTCGAGGGTTGGTGAGAGATAACTCAGTCACCCTCAGCGGCCCTCCAGAATGAGACGTCGGGGAGCGACCCCGCAGCGGAGAAGAACTTCGGGCCTTCTTAGAACTCCTGCGGCCCGAGGTCTCGACATGCTTCGAGCGACGCTTCGCCCCGCGGGGGAAGAACGCCTCGAGGTCCTCGGCGAGGAATCCGAGGACGACAAGAGGCGTCAAGATCGGCCACCTTGCCCCGAGGGGCATCGACGCGAGGCTCAGGCTGGTCCGGCACACGCAAGGTCGAAGTCGAGGTCGGGGCCGGGTAAAGGTGGGCCAGCGCAGCGGACAGCTCCGACGATATCATCGCCCAGATCATGTCCTGAAAGACCGGCACGGACAGCATCGACGGCATGTCCGAGGCCGCAGTGCACTCCACCGAGGGCGACCTCGATTTAGAGTATTCCCTTGTGGTGGATGCACGTCCTGAAGATTTGGAGGACTTCGCTGGGGCCGTAGGCAAGGAACTCCCACCATGTCCGGCCGGCGTCCCCGAGGCTGGCTTCTTCGCCGGTGTGGAACCTGAGGAAGGAAGAGAGGATTTACCCGGAGCCGAGGACTTCATCGACCCCGAGACCTTCGGGGTCGCGTCTCGAGGCGGGGCCAAGGTACCCGAGGCCGAGGTCAAGGCCGGGGCCGAGGCCATCCTCGAGGCCAAAGCCGAGGGCTGGTCGGCGGCAAAAAGATCCGCCATGCGGACCTTCCGTCGGCGAAGGGCCCGATGCTGGAAGGTAGCACACCGGAGGCAGGAATCAGTTGGATGGTCGGCCCCCAGGCAGAGAATGCACCAACGATGCGGGTCTGTGATGGACAGAAGGCGATCGCACCTGGTGCACTTCTTGAACCCGGTCAAGGGCCGGGACATAGAAAAAAAGATAGGCCGCGGCCAACGAGGAGCCCCCGGGCTGAACCAAAATGAACCGCGACTTCGCGACGAAGCAGGAAAAAAGTCAAACATGCGCACAGCGACTCTCGAATAAAGAAAATAAGAAAATCGCAGTGCTAAAAGGCACTTTCGGGCAGAGGCAAGAAAGACGACTTCTTGGCTCCGCGGAAACGAAAGAACTGGAGACCACGAGGAGGGGATGTGCCCTCTAGTGGAGCAGGAAGGCACGTGGTGCAGCTCAGCAAACTTGAATCTTCAATCAAGTTTGCTTGAAAAGCTGTCCGCGTCGGGGCTTCGTCCACATGTGAGAATATCATGCCTGCTTGTCCTGGGATAATGCTCAATTCTTACAGGCAATCTTGAGTCTAGACAAAAGTCTGGCTCAACCAGAGAAGACAGCTGACACGACTGTGGTCCTACGAACCAATCCAGCCATTCTGCTGCCTTAGCCCAGCATGTGCCATCTTCTACTAGAGAGAAACACAGGTTTGCGAATGCACCAGTTTGCGAGTGTTTTGCAAGACAAGCAAAACATTCGCAAAATCGGCGCCTCGGAAACAGAGCGTGCCTCAATTTATGAGCGCCTCCCCCCCCCGCGATACAGCACCCTCCGCTCGCATCGCACCCCCTCACCGCTGCGGTCCGGCATCAAAAAGGCACCCACCCTCCCACCCGATCACATTTCTTATCCCCCATTTGGCACCGGCACCAACGCACAGGACATGCTAGTGCCCGAAGATCTGCCTCCTTCTGCACTGGGTCTGAGCATCTACGCATGCTCAAGGCCTTCGATTTCCCGTTCTTGGAACACGAAGGCCCAGCGCAGAAGGAGGCAGATCTTCGGGCACCAGTACCGGCATGTCCTGTGCGTTGGTGCCGATGCTGGTGCCAAATGGGGGATAAGAAATGTGATCAGGTGGGTGGGTGTGACGCGAGCGGAGGGTGCCGGATCGCGGGGGGAGGCGCTATGAATGGGGGGTGCCAAACGAGCGGGGGGCGAAGGCGGCTCACGCAGGGGGGGGGGCCTTCATGAGCGGGGGCAGCAATGCCAGTTCTTGGGTGGGGGTAGAGCAACGCCGCTGGCCTCGGGGGTGGGTGGGAACGAATCAAGCGAGTTTCCCTTAGTTCCTACAGGGAAACTCGCTTTGATATACGAGTATTTTGGTTTACGAGCATGCTTCTAGAACGAATTATGCTTGTAAACCAAAGTTCCACTGTACTTGCAAATTCCAGAATCGAACAAATCAGCCCAGCGTCATCGTTACTGGAAAAGTTGTTCTGTCTACATCTGCTGGCAGGTGATAGTCTATACTAGTCTAGCAGGATTAAGATTGACATTTTCCCCTGATTAACATAAATGAAAAAATGGAGAGGGGGTGGGTTTTTGGATTTCATTATTTGTTATGAAGGTATGGAAGAATTTATTATATTATATGTATTATTTAATATTATTATGATGGTAGGGGAAGGGATAAATTTTATTTATTAAAAATGTTTGTGGAATTTCAAGTGATTTATTAGTCAAATTGTCATTACTTTCTGTGCACTTGATGTTAAACATAAGATGAATAAAGAATTTTAAAAAAACCAACCAAAAAAAATTTAACAACTTTGATTCCCTTTCACATTAAAAAAAAAAAAAGGAATGTGTCCCTCGGGTGATTAAATTGATTATGGCAATACAACAGTGTATGTGACTGGTTCCAATATGCCAAAACGTCAAAAAATATATACAGTACTCCCCCGATATTCGCGGGGGTTCCGTTCCAGGAACCCCCGTAAATCTTGAAAAACCGCGAATACGGTTTTTCATGGGGGGAGACTGAAGAGGGCAGCCGGAGCACCACAAGTGCAGGAAATCACTCGCGGTATGCTCCAACCGCCTCTTCCTGCACTAAGTCGGGCCTTATCCAATCAGGAGCTGTGTGTCAAAGCAGCTCCTGATTGGATAAGGCCCGACTTAGTGCAGGAAGAGGCGGTCGGAGAATACCGCGAGTGATTTCCTGCACTCGCCAGCACTCTGGCTGCTCTCTCCTGCCTCTCCCACTGCCCTCTCCTTGTCGGCGGTTCTCGGTTAGAAAATACCGCAAATGACCAGGACCTCAAACCACCGACCGCGAACGACCGGGGGAACACTGTATATAGAAAACCCTTTCTACTTTTCCTTTCATTTACTGTTGGGACAGAATATGAAGCTCTGAACATGTTATTTCTGGAATCAATAAACAATTCTCTTTTAGCTCTTCATCACCAATTCCAAAATAAATTTCTTACTGTTTCATTTCCTTCTATCAAAGCAGACTTATGTATTTCATAACTTAAGCTTGCTTCTATCCAAAAACAATTGAACACGGATTACATATATCAACTCATACAAGATGCAAAATATTTTTAAAGTCACCTGACATTTCAAACTATCCTGTCAATCTCATATAACCTAAGAAATATCAATAATAAATCTGCAAAACATAGGTTTAGTAAGAGTAGCAATGTTTTCCTACCTGCAACTGTTCAACTCGCAACCGCATACTTTCCAGCTGCTGTTGCTGCTGCCGCCAGGAGTTAAGATCACATGACCTGTCTGATGATACTGGCTGCATGGTGTATGGCTCTTGCTGCCACATCTGATGCTGGAAGGCTAATGGTTTGGGAAAAACATGACTAGCTGGTAGTCCTAACGGAATGAATCCTGTTCTTTTTGGCAAGTGCTCCGAGACTCCACTGTTTGCAGGCGGTGCTTTGCTCTCTGGCAGGACTCTGTAAGATTCCTTGCTTGCATCTGAGGACAGAATGCCCTGGCTTTTATACACTTGGAACATGAGATGTGGGTCACTATAAAATGTGTCCAACAAAGCAGATTGATTAAGTGTGGGCTCAATATTGGGTGTGTCAAATTTTCTCGTATCATCTGCTTTAGCAAGATCAGCGGCAGGAAGGAAGGACTCCTGCAAACCATTCTCCCCATTCCTATAGTGCAATGAGTTCTCCAGAGGCAGCACTGTGGCTTTAGCTCCATTCAGGTCGTTCATTTGTGCCGATCCTATGGTCAGTGTAATGTTTTTTGAAGTACTGTGCTCCAAAGTCAAATGTGATTTGGTGGGAGACGTGTCCAGAGTAGAAGGCATTACGTGGGCTGTCGGAATGGGAATTTGGCTTCTGATGGGATGAAATGACGAGCTGCTACTAGAATTGCACAATTCTGGAAAAAGAAAAATCTTAAGTCAGATTTAATATCATCTAAAACATTTATAAGCCAGACACTGCATGTGAATATAGTTTTATAACAGTAAGTTAATATTTCTTAGAAACAAATATAAAAAGGAAACAGTTCTGATATGACCTAGATAGCAGATTATACTCCTTCCGGAAAGGTTAAATGAGTGTGGCTGGCACACCAGACCTAAAAGAGCTGCTGGCATCTATATTTGGGTGCAGAAAGAAACCAGTTTATTCCAGAAAGAAAGTTTACCCACCTCACCAAATACTAATGTACACGAAACCTGTTCCAGCTGGTCAGAAGTTTAGTGAACTTCAAGGTAATGATGCATTTAAAGTACAAAGTATCCAGGATGTACCCGATACCCAATTCCTCTCATACTAAAACTGCTTCTCTTTTGCTCAATAGTTCAACTTTTCATTGTTTCAGAAACTCACTACCAACCAAAAAGCATGCACAACCCATATCTGATGAATATTTTAGGGGATATGCAGGGTTTGGAATCTTTTACAGACTTCTGGATAAGAAATTTAGTTCAATAGCTCAAGGCAAGTTACTTTCCGGTACAGTAAGCATTTTCCTGTCTCTAGAGAGCTTATATTCTAAAGGAACATAAGAATTGCCGCTGCTAGGTCAAGATGGTCCAAGATCATTTTGCTAAGCTGCAGTAAGAAATGGCCTTTTTAGTAAGCTGCATTAGGTTCTAATGAATACATTCATTTTGTCATCTGTGTGTACAAAGCGCTCAGCATTTTTTTTTTTTTTTTAATGAAGACGTGACGTGGACTGAGAGTGGACGTGGAAGCAGTAACTGGTTAGTGTGTGCATGTTTGTACACACTAACTGATTACCACAGGGTTAAATACAGGAGCATCTACTGACACCTAATGCAGCTTAGTAAAAGGGCCTCTAAGTTTGTATCAGAAGATCACAGGGATCATCAGTAGTATCTGAACCTTGTATTCCCTGGTTCCCAGCCCTCTCTGCTTTAACCATTAAGCTATTCCTCAATATCATTCTACATATCTCAGCAGATATTGGGGAGGGGGTTGTGATTTTTAGACATACAAGGGGTGTTCAATAATTTATCTAAATGATATGAAAGAAAGTAGCAAGCATGTTGAAACAAGTCTGTGCATGTTGTCTCAAGGTTACTCATGCACAATTGTGGCTCAGTGCGAGTCTAACATTCCAAGAGACAGGATGTCAGGAGAATCCTCATGCAAATCAAGTAAGACACTGCTAGATTTGGAGCACCATTCAGTGATAAAATTTCTCACAAAAGAAGGGAAAAAGCCAAAGGAGATCCATGAATGCATGACTGCAGTTTATGGTGAGTCTGCCCAATCATCCTACAAAGTAAAATTTTGGAGTAAGCAGTTTAAGTGGGGTAGAGAGTCCATTGAAGATGACCCTCACACTGGACAGCCTGAGGAAGCAACTTCCACAGAAATGTGCAAGAAAGTTGAGGATTTAATTTTGTCAGACAGACAAATTAAGGTTTCCTGAATAGTTGAAGAAATGGGCATCTCGGGAGGTACAGTTTTGAAAATAATTCATGAAAAGTTGGGCATGTCCAAGGTTAGTGCAAGATGGGTTCCAAGAATGCTGATGTCAGAAGGCCACGAGGATCCAGTGCTGTCAGGAGAACTTGGAGATGCTCCATGAAGACCAAGTGAATTTTTTTTCATCGTTTGGTGACTTGGGTCTATCACAGAGATCCTGAGTCCAAAATGGAGTCAATGCAGTGGAAGCACAAGTCATCCTCCACCCTAAAAAAGTTCAAGACAGAGAAATCTGCAGGCAAAGTCATGGCAACCGTCTTCTGGGATGATAAAGGACTTTTACTTCTGGAATTCATGCCACACAAGATAACCACAAGCAGGGAGAGTTATGCCAACACAATGATGACTTTGCGGGAGTCAATCAAGGAGAAGAGATGAGGAAAGCTCACAGTAAGGCGTGCTGCTTCTTCACAATGGGCCGGTGCACATGTCACAACAATTACAGGCTGCCATCTGAGAATATGGGTTTCAGCAGCTGAATCAGTCACCCTACAGTCCTGACTTGGTTCCCTTGGATTATTTCCTGTTCCAAGTTTTAAAGACAGTGGTTTTCAAGTGATGAAGATGTCAAGGAAGCTTGATCTTCCTGGTTTGAAGGTCAAACAGAAGAATTCTTTTCAAAGGGGTTAAAGCCCCTCGTAACACATTAAAAAAAAAAATATTACAGTGATTTTTAAAAAATTATTTACACACATTTTGATTTTGTACAGAAAAAATTTAAAAAGTGTTAAAAAGGGTAGATGACTACAAACAAAGGCAAGCACTTGGATATCTGAAAATCTCTTGTCCCATTTGGTTAGGGACTTCTTACTTTATTGGGGGGAGCCTACAATTAAATCACTGAATACCTCTTCTGCAATTTAACAAAGAACGGAGGGAAACTAATCATTCAACTTACCTCAGAGGTTTAAAATACAGTGGTGCACCGGTTTGCGAGTGTTTTGCAAGACGAGCAAAACATTCGCAAAATCGGCGCCTCGGAAACCGAGCGTGCTTCGATTTGCGAGTGCCCCCCCCTGTGAACCGGCACCCCCCCCCGCCGCGACCTGAGGTCCCCCCAACCCACTCGAACCCTCTTCTTACTTTGCTGTAGCCTCCACAGAGGCACCAGGACCAGCATGTCCTGAGCGTGGTGCCGGTGCCTGAAGATCTGCTTCCTGTGCTGGGCCTTAAGCATGTGCGCATGCTCAAGGCCTGAGGGTTCACATCGAACGTGGACTCTCACGTCGAATGTGAACTCTCAAGGCCCAGCACAGGAAGCAGATCTTCAGGCACCGGCACCACGCACAGGATATGCTGGTGCTGGTGCCGCTGTGGAGGCTACACCAAAGTAAGAAGAGGGTTCGAGTGGGTTGGGGGGACCTCAGGTCGCGGCGGGGGGTGCCCGATGGCGGCGGGGGGGGGGGGGGGCGGATCGCGGGGGGAGGGTGCCGGTTCGCGGGGGGGGGCCTTTGGGGGGAGCAATGCCGGTTCTCGTGGGGGGGGGGGGGAGCCTATCAAAGCGAGTTTCCATTATTTCCCATGGGGAAACTCACTTTGATAAACGAGCATTTTGGATTACGAGCATGCTCCTGGAACGGATTATGCTCGTAATCCAAGGTACCACTGTACTGGGATAGCATATCTATTACAAAGCAATCTACAGTTCTGTGTCGAACAACCCTCTTCCCAAACACTAGGCCATGAAACTGTCCTTTTCAAGAAAAGAGTTCTCTTCCCTCCTCCCCTGGGGAATAGCTGGATCAGTGGGCACATGGCAACATTTTATTCTGTTGCACACACTAAATACAACTCTATGGAAAATTTCACACTATTATTAGTAACTCTCAGCTTACATCATGGTAACAGCAAGGCCAAAGGACAATGTAAGCATTTCCCACACTTTACGAGGGCAGTTTGAAAAGTTCGGTAAAAAAGCAAGTTAAACAACATAGCATCAAGGGAGGAAAGTTTCCAAAGCTTGTCCTAATTCGCAACATCTTCTCCACAGAGCACACAAACATACGAGGCAGTTGAAAGATCCCAAATTTCTAGTTAGTTTTGCCTCACTTTTTTGTTTTTGGCAAAGAAATCCTCACTATTGTACAAAAATTAGACTAAAAAAACCCATTTGTTTTATATATTTGGTTTAATAGAGGATGATCTCATCTGAACCAAGATGTTGCACCAGTCTCTTATCTGATTCTAGATCAGAACTATTAACCATTTCTCAAGGGCCTAAAACTGTCTTCGAACACCTTAAAAATCCCGAATATACTGCTCGACTAGTTTGTAAGCAGGGACTCTCTCGTGTTTATCTGTACATCTAGTAGTGCTACAGAAATAAGTTAGAGAAGAAAATGCAATTTTTTCAATACACTATTTTAGCTCTGGCCAAAATCAACAGTTTTATGTAATTACTATTCTTCTCTAATTTAATAGAGGTAACTCTCAAAAGCTAACAATAGATGCATTAACCCCCTCTTTTACTAAGGTGCACTAGCCGATTTAGCGCACGCTAAACACTAATGCGTCCATAGAATAACGGACGCATTAGCATTCAGCGTGCCTCGGTAAAAGGACCCCTAAGCTATTCAGATAATGTACAATGCAGTACTGCTTACAGCTTGTCTGTGGACCTTTCTACATAGGAAAGCTCACGATGTTACACAAAAAGTAGCAATTTAATACATGGAGAAGCTGTCACGCCCAAAAAGAGATGTAAGGGAAACAGTAAAAGCATCAAAGTTCTTCACCATTCAGATACTCAAACCCACCCTCTGTGCTGTCTGAGCAGGAGGTCCCAATTGCAGTGTCCCCACTCCCTGCGGCACTGGAACAGCGATCAAATCGACTCTGAAACTTCCCAGATATAACCGGAGTCTGCCAATCGGTCGCCAAGGAACTTCTTGCCGCTGCACTGGAATCTGAAACGGACACGGACACAAAGGCACAAACAAGACACTGAAAGAACACAAAATTCTCAGCTGGTTGCACTCTACTTTAGATTTTGACCTGATCTTAACGGCTTACCTGTTCGACTTGCTTGCTGGAATTTTGCATCCTGGTACCTCTCAACAGTGGCCATTGCTGCAACCTGTTGCAGAAATCATCATGAGCAGATACCACAATCCCGGCAGCAGCACTTCATATATCTATTTAAATCTGATATACAGTAGACTCTCTGTTAACTGGAACTCAAGCAACCAGAAAATAAAAATCTAAGAAATACTGTATTACTTTAAATAAAAATGAAAATAAAATCAATTTCTGGCAGAAATTTAAGAGTTAACTTGGCATGCCACACCCGAGTACATCCAAGCTCAGTCTGCCACATGTCCGGTAGTTTGTCTGGAACAGTTTATGGTATGACATAGTATTAGCTAGGCCTATTTTTAATAGCAACTCTCAAGCATCTATCAATCCCCATAGGTGCCAGTTAACTGAGGGCTCCTTTTACAAAGGGCCTTAACGCGAAGAATAGTGCACGCATTAGCCACTACCGCCTCCTTTTGAGCAGGCAGTAGATTTCCAGCTAGTGCGCTAATCCAGTGCGTGCGATGAAACCGCTAGCGCGGCTTTGTAAAAGGAGCCCTGAAAGTCTACTGTAGTGGCATTTGTACAAGATCTCAGGAGAGTTTAGATGGAACAAATCAAAAACACAACAAATGGAGTGGTCATGTCAATATCCATTTTATTCCTTCTCAATCCAAGGAACTCCTCCCCCTAACCCAACCAAAGAAACCACCCAAGACTAGAGGTATATAAAAAGCTTGCATTAAATACAGAAAATGTTTTTCTCATTATTTTATTTTCGTAAGAACATAAGTACTGTCATACCAGAACAGAACAAAGATCCATCAAGCCCAGTATCCCGTTTCCAACAGTGCCCAATCTAGGTCGCAATACCTGGCTGATCGCAAGAGTAAAACTGATTTTGTGCAGATTATCCTAGGAAAGAAGCAGTGGTTTTCCCAATTCCATCTTAATAATGGCTTATGGACTTTTATTTTAGGAAATTATCTATTTTTTTAAACCCTACTAAGCTAACTGCTTACAAGGAGGTGCTGAAAAGTTCACAGCCCAACCAACCAACTTCCTAAATTCTGAGCGTTGTTTTGCCACTGTAGCTGAAAAGTGTGTTATCTTATTTCGTTAAGTGCCAATTTGAGAAACAAAATTCTATGTTTTTGACATTTTTCAAATCAGTGATTGAACCATATCTATCTTATTCTCTTCTTGGTTGGGCTGAGAACTTTCCAGCACCCCCTCGTAAGCAGTTTGGCTAATACTAGTAAATTAGATATCAAAGCGGGTCCGCTTTAGCATATTTTAGAATCAGAGTAACTACTGCATGTTTCCAAGCCAGAGGAACAATACCTGTTTCCAAACTGCGATTTACCATACAAATCAACAATGGCGGCAAACCATGTTTGGGAACCAACAACCAGTTTGCAGGAATCTGATCTATCGTTGATTTCCACTTAAGTTTACCATTAAGTAGTTTTTCAACTTCCATCATGGAAACTGGTTCAAAAACAGACCATTTGTTACCATCAATCAAATTTTGCTCTCCTGTTCGTAATACTGGAGTACTGGTTGCCAAATCAATGAAGCTGTCTGCACAATGTGCGGCGGCAGCGGCGAAAACGGCGAACAGAATGCTAGCAATGATTAAGAAGGGGATCACGAACAGATCTGAGAAGGTTATCATGCCACTGTACCGGGCCATGGTGCGCCATCACCTGGAGTACTGTGTCCAGCACTAGTCGCCGTACATGAAAAAAGGGTACAGAGAAGAGTGACTAAGATGGTTAAAGGGTTGGAGGAGCTGACGTATAGCGAAAGATTAGAGAAACATAAGAACATAAGAAATGCCTCTGCTGGGTCAGACCCGAGGTCCATCGTGCCCAGCAGTCCGCTCACGCGGCGGCCCAACAGGTCCAGGACCTGTGCAGTAATCTTCTATCTATACCCCTCTATCCCCATTTCCAGTAGGAATTTGTCCAATCCTTTCTTGAACCCCAGTACCGTACTCTGCCTTATAACGTCCTCTGGAAGCGCATTCCAGGTGTCCACCACACGTTGGGTAAAGAAGAACTTCCTAGCATTTGTTTTGAATCTGTCCCCTTTCAACTTTTCCGAATGCCCTCTTGTTCTCTTATTTTTCGAAAGTTCGAAGAATCTGTCCCTCTCTACTCTCTCTATGCCCTTCATGATCTTGTAAGTCTCTATCATATCCCCTCTAAGTCTCCTCTTCTCCAGGGAAAAGAGACCCAGCTTCTCCAATCTCTCAGAATATGACAGGTTTTCCATACCTATTATCAGACGTGTTGCTCTCCTTTGAACCCTCTCGACTAATGCCATATCCTTCTTAAGATACGGCGACCAATATTGGACGCAGTACTCCAAATGCGGGCGCACCATCGCCCGATACAACGGCAGGATAACTTCTTTCGTTCTGGCTGTAATACCCTTTTTGATTATACCAAGCATTCTATTCGCTCTCTTAGCGGCCGCTGCACACTGTACCGACGGCTTCATTGTCATGTCCACCATTACCCCCAAGTCCCTTTCCTGGGTACTCTTATTCAATAACATCCCTCCCATTGTATAGTTGTACCTCGAGTTTCTGCTCCCCACATGTAATACTTTACATTTTTCAATGTTGAACTTCATCTGCCATTTCGCCGCCCATTCTTCTAATTTGTTCAAGTCCCTTTGCAACTTCTCGCAGTCCTCTGTAGTCCGAGCTCCATTAAATAGTTTGGTGTCGTCCGCAAATTTTATTATCTCGCACTTCGTTCCTGTTTCTAGATCATTTATGAAGATATTAAATAGCAGCGGCCCGAGCACCGAGCCCTGCGGGACACCACTCGTGACCCTCCTCCAGTCGGAGTAGTGACCCTTCACTCCTACCCTTTGTTTTCTACCCTCCAACCAGTTTCTGATCCATCTATGTACGTCTCCTTCCACCCCATGGTTTCCGGAGTAGACTTTCATGGGGCACCTTGTCAAAGGCTTTTTGGAAATCTAGATATATGATGTCTATGGGGCCTCTTCTCCCTCGAGCAGAGGAGATTGAGAGGAGATATGATCGAAACATTCAAAATACTGAAGGCAATTCGCTTTGCACCCTCTCCAAGGTAGAAAGAACAAGAGAGCACTCTCTAAAGTTAAAAGGGGATAGATTGCGTACAAACTTAAGGAAGTTTTTCTTCACTCAGAGAGTGGTAGAAAACTGGAACGCTCTTCCGGAATCTGTCATAGGGGAAAACACCCTCCAGGGATTCAAGACAAAGTTAGACAAGTTCCTGCTGAACCAGAACATACGCAGGTAGGGCTAGTCTCAGTTAGGGCATTGGTCTTTGACCTAAGGGCTGCCGAGGGAGCGGACTGCTGGGCACAATGGACCACTGGTCTGACCCAGCAGCAGCAATTCTTATGTTCTTATGTACTAATTTCGCCTTCTGCACTTCTTTTCTGCACCTCTTTTGTCTCCTCCAAATATGTTTCACCCTACTGACTTGAGATATTTCTACAACCACAATCCTACATGAAACCATCCCATGTTCTTCCACCTCGTTCTAGGCCATAAAAGACGCCTCAGAACAAAATTTTCCCTTACTTCCCTTTAGTTATTTCATTGGGAGTAATGTATTCCTCCTTTGTCTTAGCTAATGCCCACAGAAAAATAAATCATCTCACAAAAACACCACATGTACTTAATCATCTCAACAAATATCACAAACTCTCTAGGAACAGTCTCCCGGAAGAGGTGGTGGAAAGAGACTGTGTCTGAATTCAAGAGGACCTGGGATAGGCACGTTGAATCTCTGAGAGAGAGAAAGATAATGGTTATTGTGGATGGGCCATTTGCCCTTTATCTGCCGTCATGTTTCTGTAAAGAAAGCATCAGAATGGAACAGTATGGTTCTGCAATCTTATGTACAACATATGTGGAACCACCATCTTTATCCGAGAATTTAAAATAAATGTAAGGATTATAGCAATGTATCTCACACTGTGTGCCTCCTGAGATTCCAAGTGTGCTCCGGCATACTGAGGAGGAAGAGAGCCGTCTGCCAGCTGACTTCCCTACACGGTACAGCGCCAGCACTGCCCGATTCGCCGAAGGCCTGCATGTTTCCCCCTTCTCTCTAGTGTCCTCCGTCTTCCCCCTGGCCTCACCTTTAAAACTAATTACAGCAGCCTGCAGAGGATCGCCAATAGGTAAAATGATTTTATTTTCAATATAGTGATTGAAATGTGTCAGTTTTGAGAATTTAGATCTGCTGTGTATATATGAAAAATGAATGGAAAAAATTGCATTACAATTAGTAAAGGGATCTAGGGCAGAGCTTGGGTGGGCCTAGGGAAGTCTGTGTCTTAGGGCCCATCTGGAGGGCCTCTGCACATGCGGAAGTCGATGTGATGATGTCACGCATATGCGGGATGTCATCACGGCAACGTCCGTGCACTTCTGGGTGCCTCAAGCCGTGGCCACTACCTTTAGTGTGCCCTGGCTCGAGAAAGTTTGAGATACACTGGATTACATTGTGTTATTTCATGCTCTTGAATGTATAAAGCAGAGTACAATTAAAATTCTCACGACAAATACATGATTTAGCAATATATCAATTACACTATAAAACAGATCAAAATTAAGAGTATAAACATGGCTACAATCCTAAGAACAAAACTTAACTAAATTAAATTAGTGACAAAGATAGCTTATCAACTCTAGTTCTTCCTCCAGATTTGCTGTCTACAAGATACAAATTAGAAACTTAAGCTTTTAAGTTTATTCCGTATAGAGTACAATATGCCTAATGATGATGCCATCCAACCAGGATCAACTCTGCAAGAGGCAAAACATATTTCAGAGCTCAATTACCTACCAAGAATAAACCAGCAGTATGGAAAACCTACATACTTCTCCAAAGACTCTGCTACCAACTATAAATAACCATTCTAAGAGAAGGACTACACCATGTATCCATCAGCAGAGCAAAACAAAACTCTGTAGGAATACACACAAACAAGGCCAACTTTTCTCCTTACTTGTGGTTTTTATTAAAAATCAACTCATACTTTTAAATACTGTATATAAATAAACATGCATAATGCAGCCTCAGTCGTACAAAGGGACATTTCAAAACAACCCAGGAACTTTAAAACCTTTCATGTTAAGATGGCAAAATATCTCAACACCAAGGATTTATTATAAGCTACTAGCTGATGCCCCGGCGTTGCACGGGTATTTAATTATAGCAATAACACTGTAAATGGATTCAAATAAAGATACTTTATAGTGGTGAATGAAATTATTTTTTTACAGCTTAATAAAAAGTACAATATTCAAATTAAATTTTAAATATTTGAAAAAATGAATACAATACAACTAACGCAAAACGTGATTATAAACAACATTTTTAGTTTCACCTCCTGGAGCAAGAACATATAAATTCTTGGGTGAACCCACCCTTGAGCAAGCAACATAGAGTTGTGGGCCACGAGACCCCCAGAACATATCACCCCAGGTAGTGAGGGATCTGCATACCAAGTTTCGTTCAAATCGGTCAAGCCGTTTTTGAATTACAGTGAGAATGGCAGCTTTTTACATTTTTTCCATTGACATGAATGGGTGAAATCCGATTTTCTGTTTGTAGCTCCGCCCACGTGTGTAGGTGGGCCGCGAGACCCCCAGAACATATCACCCCAGGTAGTGAGGGATCTGCATACCAAGTTTCGTTCAAATCGGTCAAGCCGTTTTTGAATTACTGTGAGAATGGCAGCTTTTTACATTTTTTCCATTGACATGAATGGGTGAAATCCGATTTTCTGTTTGTAGCTCCGCCCACGTGTGCAGGTAGGCCGCGAGACCCCCAGAACATATCACCCCAGGTAGTGAGGGATCCGCATACCAAGTTTCGTTCAAATCGGTCAAGCCGTTTTTGAATTACAGGGAGAAAGGCAGCTTTTTACATTTTTTCCACTGACATGAATGGGTGAAATAAGAGTTTCTGTTTGTAGCTCCGCCCACGTGTGCAGGTGGGCCGCAAGACCCCCAGAACATATCACCCCAGGTAGTGAGGGATCTGCATACCAAGTTTCGTTCAAATCGGTCAAGCCGTTTTTGCGTGATCGCGGCACATACACACACACACATACATACCTCCGATTTTATATATATAGATAGATATTGCTTTATGAGCTTTTCATTAGCAATCTACCTGTCCCTCATTACTCACTCCCTACCTTTCCCTTTAAGAATGTCATTGGAATACTTTGGTGTTTCACTTCTATATTCTGAAATTGTCATCTTTTGCTCTTACTATCCTGACCTTCCAAAGCCAGTAAAAAAAAAAAAAGTGTTCCAAGTCCAGGGGTGGTCAATTTGCAGCCCATGAAACCATGGGAAGAACACACAGAGAGCGACCCACACAAATGTCACTAACCAAAGTTTTGTTGCCAGTGGAACAGCAAAAGGATAGAATGGGACAAAACGTTTTTGACACTTAGCAATTGTTGGAAAATCATAAATAGACAATTCTAATTTATGTTCATTCATTGTTGGTAATTATATGGTGCTGCTATTAATTTTCTGTGTGCAGCCTGCTAGGAATAGTACAGGTACAAGGTCCTTTATGCAAAATTCCAAAAACTGAAAAGCTCCGAAAACCATTATTTGACACTTCATTTATGTTTGAAGGTATTGCTCCAGTTCCATAATTTCAGACATTTTATTTATTTATTTAAAAATTTCTATCCCACTTATCAACTAAGCGGCAGGTAATACATACATAAAAGTAACAAACATTACCTATCAATTAATACATCCGCTATAATAAAACTCTTAGCACGCACTTCAAACTCCGTGCATCTGTGATCCGTGCCACCGCATGCGCAGTAGAAGGAGCCTGTGGCGATTTGCGATGTGTGTGGTGGTTTCCCCAGTGGCAGTGGGTGACGCGTGTGGTGGTTTCTCCAGCTGAATAAAGAGCCTGCGGCGGTTTCCCTATCGCTACAAGGCGGGTCCTGGCAGAGCTGCTTCAGAAAACACGGGAGACTTATCAGATAAGAGCAGGGAAGGGGTGCTGTTGGACCTGGGGGGGGGGAGGTAAAAGGAAGGGAGAAGGGCTACTGCTGGAAAGGGGGAGCAGGGTGCTGCTGGATAGGGGGGAGCAGGGAAGGGGTACTTCTGGACAGGGGGGAGGTAAAAGGAAGGGAGAAGGGCTACTACTGGACAGGGGGAGCCGGAAGCAAAGAAAGAGAAAGAAAGGCCTCAGCACCCCATTGTGCTAAAAGTTTACACATCTATTCTAGCACCGATTAATGTAACGGGCTTAAACATTAGTATCAAATAAAAACTTCAAGGAGAACCATCATCTTATCTTCAACTCCATATAGGGATACTCTGTTAGCTACCTGCATTTAGATGATCAAGAAAGGAAGAATCTCACAAATAACAATTTCTTGAAAGACTTAACATCTGTACAAGTTCTCAATGTCCCTTTCATTGAGTTCCAAAGTCTCGGGCCTGCCACCGATACACGTTTGTGTTTGAAGTGCTTAAAGTTTGCCTTATTTTGAAATAAAAAAAAGTCTGATGGCAATTTCATGGTCTGTCTTTTTTGGACTTAACTTCACCATTCTAAAATCTGAAATTTTCCAAAAACCTAAATATGCCTGGATAAAGGACTCTTGTACCTGTAACGGCATTTGTCTGGCCCACTCCTGTGTCAGACCAATAAGAAAAAAATATCATTATCTTTTCTTCTATTTCATTTTTATTTATTTACCTAATTCCCAAAACGCAGGAATGGAAAACTAAACACATCAAAGTACAAAACAAAACCCAACCCCAATCCTCTCAAAGAATGATTATTAAAATAAATAAAGGGCAACCACCACAACAGACCACGTCAGTTAATAATCCCCATAAGCTTTTACTCGAACGAAAAAGTTTCCAGACCCCTTTTTAAAAAAAAATGTAGCAAAAGCTACCTCTGCGCACAAATCAACTGGACAGGTGGGTTTCAAAAAGTCATCGTGCACGCGAAAGAACAGAGCGCGCTGCAGATTCAGGACCTACAGAGCTTGCGCTTTTGTAACCTAGCAGAACAGGAAGGACCAAAAGTAAGGGGTCTTTTACGAAGGGCTCCTTTTACTAAGGTGCGCTAGCGTTTTTAGCGCACCCGGGAAATTACCGCGCACGCTACGCTTCTAGAACTAACGCCAGCTCAATGCTGGCGTTAAGGTCTAGCGCGCGCTATTCCGCGCATTAAAGCCCTAGCGCACGCTTTCCTGCGCATTAAAGCCCTAGCGCCCCTTAGTAAAAGGAGCCCTAAGGGCGTGCGCTAAATCAGTTAGCGCACCTTAGTAAAAGACCCCCATAGTGAACAAGGAGGGGGGGTCATATAAAAATAACAGAACTGAATATACAACCCCGCTTAAGGAGAACAATTCAGCTCAAAAAAAACATTCAATCAGTTCAATGGGTCATTGTGGCATTGTTGTTATTTGCCCCTCCCCCACTCCCCCCACTCAGCTGCCGCCCCAGGCGCCGGTCCTGCCAGAAAGCACAGTTACTTACCGTAACAGGTGTTATCCAGGGACAGCAGGCAGATATTCCCACACATGGGTGACGTCACCGACGGAGCCCCGCAGCGGACAGCCTCGAAAGCATCTTGCTTGAAGATCTCGAGCTTTCGATTGCTGCATCGCGCATGCGCGCGTGCCTTCCCGCCCAAACTAGGGGGCGCATCTCCTGAGAGGATCCTCAGTTCAGATACCAAGCTAAGAAGCCAACCAGGGGAGGTGGGAGGGTTGTGGGAATATCTGCCTGCTGTCCCTGGATAACACCTGTTACGGTAAGTAACTGTGCTTTATCCCAGGACAAGCAGGCAGCATATTCCCACACATGGGTGACCTCCAAGCTAAATCAAAAGGGAGGAGGGAAGTTGGCAATTTAAGAAAAAAGATTCTGTAACACAGATTGGCCAAAATGGCCATCCCTCCTGGATAAAGTATCCAGACAATAATGAGAAGTAAAAGTGTGAACCGAGGACCAAGTGGCAGCTTTACAAATTTCCTCAATAGGAGTTGATCTGAGGAAAGCAACCGAAGCCGCCATAGCCCTGACTTTATGGCCCGTTACTCGACTCTGTAGAGGAAGACCAGCCTGAGCATAACAGAAAGAAATACACGCAGCCAACCAGTTGGAGATAGTACGCTTCGAAACGGGATGACCCAATCTATTTGGATCAAAAGAAATAAAAAGTTGAGGAGAACTTCTGTGAGGTTGAGTACGTTGAAGATAGAAAGCCAACGTACGTTTACAATCCAAAGTATGCAAAGCCGCCTCACCAGGGTGAGAATGTGGCTTAGGAAAAAATACGGGTAGAACAATAGACTGATTGATATGAAAATCAGAAACTACCTTAGGTAAGAATTTGGGATGTGTACGGAGTACCACCTTGTCATGGTGAAAAACAGTAAAAGGTGGATCCGAAACCAAAGCTTGTAACTCACTAACTCGACGAGCTGAAGTGAGAGCAATCAAGAAAACAGTTTTCCAAGTAAGATATCGAAAATGAGCCAAGTCAATAGGTTCAAAAGGAGGTTTCATCAGTTGAGCCAAGACCACATTAAGATCCCATACCACAGGGGGAGGTTTGATCGGTGGATGGAGATTAAAAAGACCTTTCATAAAACGAGAAACTAGAGGATGTGCCGAGAGTGATTTCCCCTCTAAAGGCTGATGAAAAGCAGCAATTGCACTAAGATGAACTCTAATAGATGTGGATTGGAGACCCGACTGGGATAGATGAAGTAAATAATCCAAAACAGAAGCCAAAGAAGAAGAAGTTGGCTGAAGATTATGAGTGGAACACCAAGAAGAAAATCTGGTCCACTTTTGACTATAACATTGACGAGTTGACGGTTTTCTGGAAGCCAGAAAAACATCCTGAACAGACTGAGAAAATTCAGCAGAATCCATCAGGTGGAAAGGAACCATGCTGTCAAATGAAGAGACTGCAGGTTTGGATGAAGTAAGGATCCCTGACTCTGAGTGAGCAGAGAAGGAAAAACTGGCAGAAGAAGAGGTTCCTTGATGCTGAGTTGCAGAAGAAGAGAGAACCAATGTTGTCGGGGCCACCGAGGAGCTATGAGAATCATTGTGGCATGATCCGACTTCAATTTGACAAGAGTTTTGAGAATCAGAGGAAAAGGAGGAAAGGCGTAAAGGAACTGATTCCTCCAGTCTAGTAGAAACGCATCCGCCTCGAGACGAAGAGGGGAGAAGATGCGGGAACAAAACAGAGGAAGTTTGAAGTTGTTGGGTGACGCAAAAAGATCCACCCGAGGAGTCCCCCATCGGTTGAATACTTGACGAAGTGTGGGGGAGTTGATCGTCCATTCGTGAGGTTGAAGCAGACGACTCAATTTGTCTGCAAGGCAATTCTGAATACCCTGAATATAAACGGCTCGAAGAAAGATGTTGTGTGAAATCGCCCAATGCCACAACTTCAGAGCTTCCTGACACAGAGGATGGGAACCCGTTCCCCCCTGTTTGTTGACATAATACATTGCTACTTGATTGTCCGTCCGAACAAGGACTACTTGGTCGTGAAGGATGTGAAGAAAAGCTTTGAGAGCCAGAAATATCGCTCTGAGTTCCAACAGATTGATATGACATCGACGATCTGTGGCCGTCCATAATCCTTGCGTACGGAGACCATCTACGTGGGCTCCCCATGCGTACTCGGACGAATCTGTTGTGAGAACTTTCTGATGAGGAAGATGGTGAAACAGCAAACCTCTGGAAAGATTTGAAGAGAGCATCCACCAGCGGAGAGACTTCTTTAAAGAAGGCGTCACCGTTATATGGCGAGAAGGAGGATCTAGAGCTTGCTGCCATTGGGATGCCAGAGTCCACTGAGGGATGCGAAGATGTAGTCTTGCTAAAGGAGTCACATGTACTGTAGATGCCATGTGACCGAGAAGGACCATCATTTGACGCGCTCTGATAGTTGATAGGGAAGTTACATGATGACAAAGGTTTAAGAGAGTATTCTGTCGATTGAGAGGAAGAAAAGCTCTCATGCGGATGGAATCCAACACCGCCCCAATAAATTGAATCGATTGAGTTGGAACTAAGTGAGATTTTGGGAAGTTGATATGAAACCCCAGACTTTGAAGAAAAGAAATAGTCTGAAGGGTCGCTTGCGTAACCCCTGAACGAGAAGGGGCTTTTATAAGCCAATCGTCGAGGTAAGGAAAAACTTGCAATCCCTGGGCTCGAAGAGCCGCGGCTACCACAACCAGACACTTGGTGAAGACCCGAGGAGAGGTTGCTAGGCCAAATGGAAGAACCTTGTATTGAAGGTGAAGGTTCCCCACCTTGAACCTGAGATATTTGCGAAAATTTGGATGAATAGGAATGTGAGTATAAGCCTCTTTGAGATCCAGTGAGCACATCCAATCCCCTTGATCCATGAGGGAGTACAGGATCGGGAGAGAAAGCATGCAAAATTTTTCTTTGACTAGAAATTTGTTGAGAGCTCGTAGATCCAGAATGGGTCGCAAATCCCCCGTCTTCTTTGGAACCAGGAAATATCTGGAATAAAACCCCTGGTTGCGTTCGGGAGGAGGAATTTCCTCCACTGCTCGAAGGTGAAGAAGAGCTCGAGCCTCCCGAAGAAGAAGAGGGAGTTGCGAGGAACTGGAAAGACACTCTCTTGGAGGGTGATCTGGAGGCACCTGAAGCAGGCGCAGAGAGTATCCCTCTCGGATGATCGTAAGGACCCAAAGGTCCGATGTAATGGTTTCCCAGACAGATGAAAAAAGGGAAAGACGACCTCCGATTGGTAGGGAGGAATTTGGATGCAAAGAGGTTGGAATGCTCATCACTGGACCGTCAAAAAGACGGAGCTGTTTTGGTTGGAGCAGGTGTCTGAGGCTTTTGAGGACGTTGTTGTTGTGGCCGTCTAGGTGGAGGCCTAGAAAAAGCCGGTGTGGACTTCATGGGGTAACGACGAGCTGGAGGTCTGTAAGCTCTAGTCAGAGAAGGTTTTGGTTTCGGACGAATCAAAGAGGCGAAGGAACGCTCATGCTCAGAAAGCCTTTTAGTAGCTGCTTCAATAGAGTCATCAAAGAGCTCAGAACCTTGACACGGCAGGTTTGCTAAACGATCTTGTAAGTTGGGATCCATATCTACAATCCTGAGCCATGCAAGACGTCTCATAGCCACTGCAAATGCCGAGACTCTGGAGGATAGCTCAAAAGCATCATAAGATGCTTGCAACATGAATAGACGTAACTGAGACAGAGATTGAATAATGTTTTTATATTCAGAAAGGCGTTCTTTGGGCCAGTCTGGGCAAAAAGATGACAACTGCTTCAAAAAATGATTAAAATATGAAGTAAAGACATAGTTATAATTCAAAATTCTATTTGTCATCATAGAATTTTGATAAAGTCTGCGCCCAAACTTGTCCATAGTACGCCCTTCGCGTCCTGGTGGAACTGTTGCAGACACCTTAGATGGGTGAGCCTTCTTCAGGGAAGATTCCACCACTAGGGATTGATGAGAAAGTTGGGATTTCTCAAACCCTTTACATGGAACAGTACGATACCTAGACTCCAGCTTCGATGGAATAGCTGTCACAGAATAAGGAGTCTCCATGTTACGTAGAAACGTCTGCTTCAGCACCGGTGTCATGGGTAGACGTAAAGTCTCCTTAGGAGGATGAGAAAGTTCCATATCCGCAAGGTATTCAGGCGTGTATTTTGAATCAGAATGTAAATCAATATTAAGAGCCTGTCCCATGTCGAAGACAAATTTAGCAAAAGAAGCAGACTTCGAGGTCGAGGCTTCCTCAGGAGAAAGAGAACGAGAACGATGTGTCACTGAAAAAGATGGAGAAGCCTCGCGTGAATACTGAGATAGAGGCTCAGATTCAAGATGTAAAGTGATGGAAGATGTTCCACTGCCTGTCAGAGGAGGAGTGGCTGAATGTTTCCGCTTAAGGCTCCGAGTCGGAGAAGTGCGCGGAGTACGAGGTTTAGTAAGAGGAGATTTTTCTCGAGACAAATGCCTCGAAGGTGGTGTCCTCGACCTCGAATGCCTCGACGATATTGAAGAGGCAATGGTAGTATGAGCTTTAGAAGTAATATCAGAATGCTTCGAGCTCTTTGTAGAGGTAAGCTTCGAAGATCGAGACCTGTGCTTCGATCGAGGTAATGCTTGTTTAGCTCCATGTTCAGACGAGGAGTCTGACGAGGAAACCCTGGATCGAGACCTGCGACGAGGAGATCGCCGAGAGGGTGCCGATTTATGCTCAGGCTGGTGTTGCGCAGACAGAGTCGAGACCGGTACCAACTGAGCCACTATTGAGGAAATTTGCGTAGTCAGAATTGACTTCAGCATATCCTCAAACATGGGGACGGAGACCAAAGGACTCGGAGTCACAGGAGGTCTCGTGCGTTCCAAGGAGGGCGACCTCGATCGAGAGTATTCCCTGGACTTGGAAGCACGTTTTGAAGGTCTGGAAGACGGAGTCAAACCTGGGGCCCCAGGCTGAATGGAGGTAGACTCTGTCGGCTTCTTAGAGATGGTACCTGAAAAGGAAGCAGGAGACTTACCCCCCAATCCAGGCTTCGAGGACATCGTCGAGGCCTTCGAGGCCGAGGACCCGGAGGTCTTCGAGGCCGAGGCCTGTCGAGGAGGCGAGGTCGAGGTTTTAGTACTCGAGGTTGGTCCCGGAGTCGAGGATTTAACAGATGCCTCGACCGAGGCCACAGCTTTTTCAGGCTCCATACGAGGAAAAAGCTCCAAAAATCTGTCGCAGCGACGTTTAAAAGCACGAGGTTGAAGAGTGAGGCAGCGAATACAATCTTCGGGGCGATGAGTCGACCCAAGACAGATCATACACCGACTATGTGGATCAGTGATGGAAATAGTTCTACCACACTGATAACACCTTTTAAACCCGGTAACAGGCCGGGACATAGATAGGACAAAGTCCGTGTCGAGAACGGAGAAGAGAGGCCTAGGCCTCAATCTTCTAACCCGACGCTAAAGAAAAACCAAAAGATGTATCTTTTTTTTTTTTTTTTTTTTTTAAATAAAATATAAGTAGAAATAGAATTACGAACACAGCGACCGAAAACAATAAAGAGTACTCAGCCGCGGTGAAGAGAAGGCACAACGCTACGGGAACCAAGTCGACAAGTCTTCTCGGCTCCGCGGAAAACGTTGAACTGAGGATCCTCTCAGGAGATGCGCCCCCTAGTTTGGGCGGGAAGGCACGCGCGCATGCGCGATGCAGCAATCGAAAGCTCGAGATCTTCAAGCAAGATGCTTTCGAGGCTGTCCGCTGCGGGGCTCCGTCGGTGACGTCACCCATGTGTGGGAATATGCTGCCTGCTTGTCCTGGGATAAGCACAATATCGCGATACGGCGCGAGAGTTCCAGGACATGGGCGACAAAACCGTAACCGAATACCGCCCCCGCCCACCGAGTTCACGTTACGCAACTCTCCCTCCCAACAAAAAAAAAAGCGATGAACCGTTCACACGTTCCTTTCTCCCCCCCCCTCCACCCCAGGCCTCGTTACCTGCCGCGACCCGCAACAGCCACTCACACCTCCGCCGCTTAACCGTTACCGCTCGAGACGCCGCCACCGCGCAACCGTCACCCGCCTCCCGGAGGCCCAGCTTTCCAATCGGCCGCTCAAACTGCCCATCATCCAGACTGCGATCTCCCGTTGGTCGGCGGTGTTGTCTGTTTCCGGATTCGCTGGTCGCCAATTGGCAGAAACCCTGGACACGGCTCATTCCGCAGGCGAATCGCGCTCCAAGCTCCGCCCACTAGCGCAGCCCCTTTGCTGGTAAAAAGACACCATGCAACTAATACGCTAATTTTATGGACCCGCCTAGCGCTAAGCACGTATGCGCATAGAGGCTGCATGCGTAAATGCGCCTAGTCTTATAAATTAGTGCGAACAGATAGCACTTATATCTCTGCATTCTTAGAACTGTCCTTCACTTTTTTCAGCAATGACAAAAGTCGAATTTAACAAAAGAAAAGAATCGAATTAATATTTAGCAGCATGCATCCCGGTAGAAGTGGATAGATGCCACTGATTTTCAGCTCATTATCCCCTGGATTCCTATCTTTGGTCGCCAAAATTTTGGAGGACTGCTGAGATGCATGAAAGTGTAGTTACTTACCTGTAACGTAGGTTCTCCGTGGACAGCAGGATAGTCAGCCACATATGGGTGTTGTCCCAACAGCTCCCAATTTACAGATAAGCTCTCCAATAGCTCAGAGAGATTTTTTTTTTTCTCTGAGCAAGTGCAGTGTCCGGGCCCCACTGGGCATGCCCGAGCACTACCCATTTCCCCCTGCTTCCCCCTAATCCCCAGGATGTTCCTAGCTGTGGCCGGGGAGGCGGGTGGGTTGTGTGGCTGACTATCCTGCTGTCCACAGAGAACCTACGTTACAGGTAAGTAACTACACTTTCTCCTAGGACAAGCAGGATGAGTCAGCCACATATGGGTGACTCCCTAGCCGAGGGATGTACCGAATGGACCTGCGCCTTAGCGCTATGTGCATCCCTCACCTGGCTGAGGAGGCTGAGCCGGGCAGGGTAATCAGGCAAAGCAGGCTCGGTTGTGCAAACAAGGTTTTTTAATAAAGTGCTGTGTTAACTGGGCAATAATATTCGTAGAACAGTGCAACTGGTCAATAACAGTCAAAGAACAGTGAGAAGCCAACTGGTCAACAGTAACAATTTGTAATTGCATGTGACAATTCGTACTTGCATATTCAATCTTCAGTCTAGACATGTAGTACTGGAAGACCTACTTAATCAGTATCTATGACATCCTGCTTGATCAGTGCTTATCAAGGCTGTGGTAGTGGTTGCTGTCCCTCCCGGGAGGGAAGGGCCACTTGCAAGACTGTTTGGCCGAATGCATTCGGGGCATGGAATGCTATGTCGAGGCAGTAGTGCTCGGTAAAGGTGTGCAAGGAGGACCAAGTGGCTGCATTGCAGATGTCCTCTATTGGTGTGTGGTGTAGATGAGCCAGAGTGGTGGCTATGGCTCTGAGCTGGTGGGCGTGGGCTCCCACTGGCGGTTCCCGCTGTGCTCTTTTGTAGGTGAAGGAGATGCACTCTTCTAATTCATTTTTCCTGGTACTTTAGTTAGATTGTGAGCCTTCGGGACAGTAAGGGAATTTCTAAGTACCTATCTTACTTATAATTTTAATGCACCAATATATTCATTGTAACCCGTTCTGGGCTCTTTTGGGAGGACGGGCTAAAAAATCGAATATATAAATAAATATCCAGTGCGAGAGCGTGCGTTTGGTGACCGGCCGTCCTGGTCTGTTAAGGTCGTAGGAGACGAACAGTTGTGAGGCTTGTCTGGTCTGTTGTGTCCTGTTGATGTAAGTGGTCAGGGCCCGCACACAGTCCAAGGGGTGTCGCTGAGGTGACTGCGAGCCCCCCTGTGGGTGAATGTAGAGTGCAGGGAGGATGATAGACTGGTTGATGTGGAACGCTGACACCACCTTCGGCAAGAAACAGGGGTGGGTTCTGAGCACCACCCTGTCCTCATGGAGCAGTGTGTAGGGGGGGTGATGGACCAGGGCCTGGATCTCGCTGATATGCCTGGCTGATATGATGGAGGTCAGGAAGAGGGTTTTCCAAGCAAGGAATCTGGGGTCTGCCTCCCCCAAGGGTTCAAAGGGGTCGAGGGTGAGCTGATGCAGCACCAAGTTCAAGTCCCATCCGGGCGGAGGTGGTCTGACTGGTGGGTGCAGATTGGGCAGTCCCTTCATGAATCTTGCGAATACTGGGTGTCCCGACACCGGTGAGTTGTCAAAGCCAGTGTGGTACGCCACGATCGCACTCAGGTGGACCATGATGGAAGTAGGTTTTAGGCCCATCTGAGACAGACTCAGTAGGTACTGAAGGATGTCCGGTATGGGGGAGTTGTAAGGGTCTCGCTGCGTGTCTGTGCACCAGTGGCGGAACCTTCTCCATTTCAATCCGTAGCATTTTCTGGTTGAAGGTCTTCTGGCTGCCATGAGAATGTGTTCCACGTCTTGTGGTAGGTTCATCCTCTCAACATCCATGCGGTCAGGGCTAGGGAGCGCAGGTCGTGATGGGGGGTAGGGCTCCCATGTTGTGTTATGAGATCTGCGCTGATCGGGAGGCATAGAGGTGGGTGGACCACTATCCGTTGCAAGAAAGGGAACCATGGTTGCCAGGGCCAGAACGGGGCAATCATGATCACCGTTGCTCTGTCCTGAAGGATCTTCTGCAGGACTTTGAGTATGAGAGGTGTTGGCGGGTAGGCGTATAAGAGTGCGTGGTTCCACCTCAGGATGAGGACTGTCCTGCCTGTCACCCAATGTTTGAAGGTTTCGAGGGCATTCCCTATGGCCCTGAGCTCCAGTAGGTTGATATGGGATGAGGACGCCTGGGCAGACCATGTGTCTCCTGTGCGAAGATGGAGAAGGTGTGCCCCCCATCCCTGTTTGGAGGCATCCGTGGTGACCACCAGCTGGTGGGGTGGTGGTCTGAATGGTTTCCCCTTCGCTAAATTTTCCCAGGACATCCACCAGTGAAGCGTCTTGTGTATGGTTCGGCGAATGGGTATCTGGGTGGTCAGTGGTTGTGGGTGTGCTGGAGGTGGGATTTTTTGTAGTTGATGAGGACCCCCAGTTCCTGGAGGAGGGTTATGGTCTTTGTCAGGGCTGCCTTGACCTCCCCTGGTGAGGGGGCCACTATCAGCCAGTCGTCGAGATAGGGAAGGATGCATATTTCCTGCAGGCGAAGATGTGCTGCTGCCATGGCCACGAACTTTGTGAACACTCTTGGGGCTTTCGAGAGTCCAAAGGGTAGGGCCTTGTACTGGAAGTGTCTCTCTCTGATCGTGAAGCGAAGATACTTCCTGTGAGCTGGATGGATAGGCACATGGGTGTAGGCGTTCTGTAGGTCCAGCGAGGCTAGCCAGTCGTTGGGCTGTATCAGGGGCAGGACTATGCCCAGGGAGTGCATCCAGAAGCGTTCTTTGTGTATGCACTTGTTGAGGTGGTGGAGGTCCAGGATTGGGCATTTGCCCTTGTCCTTCTTTGGCACGAGAAAATACCTGGAGTAAAACCCCTTGTTGATCTCCTCTGGTGGCACCACCTCTATTGCTTCTGCCTGAAGCAGGTCCTCTGCTTGTTGCAGGAGAACAGGATCGTCTGTAGTTGGGTTCCCCGTCCGCTGCGGTGGTTTCTCTGGAGGGCGGTAGTTGAACCATATGCGGTATCCCCATTTGATGATGTTGAGGACCCACTGGTCGGTGGTGATTCTGGACCAGGCACTCGCAAACAATCTGATCCTGCCTCCCACCGGACCCTGCTGTTTCAGGGGGTAGTCAAAGGTTTTGCTTTTGCTTTGGTGGGGCAGTCTGCCTTTGATTGTCCCTGTCCCTTGGGCGACGCTTGTTCCCGTAGGTGCTATATGGCTGGGAGCGTGGGTACCCAGACTGCTGCCAGTGTGGTGTTGTGGAGTAGTGTCTGTTGGCAGTGAAGGGCTTGCGATTCCCCTGCTGTCTTCGTGGAGGGGCCCAACGTTCTAGGCCGTCAGAAGCGAGGGTTTGAAGGGTGATGCAGTCGTCTTTAATGCCGTCGACTGTCTCTTTGACCTTATCACCAAACAGGTGTTCTCCTGTGCATGGAGCATCCGCCAGGGGCTCGTGGAGGTCCTCGTGAAGCGCCGATGCACGGATGCAGGCAAATCACCGGGCTAGGATGGCTGTTCCCCCAGTGCAGCTGGATGTCTTGAAGATGTCAAAAACCGCCTTGAAGAGGTGCTTGTTACATTCCCCTGGGTCATGGAGGAGGGATAAGAGATAGTCCTGCACTGGCTTGGAGGCGAGCTGTAGACCCTGTTTTATCTTTTTTTGTATGGCCTCCTGGTACAGCATCATCTGGAACTGGTGCGCGGCGATCCGTGCGTTAAGCATCGCGCCCTTGAAGGTCTTCTTACCGATGGAATCCAGGGTTTTCAGGTCCTTCACAGGCGGCAAGTTAGAGGATGATTGCGCTGTCTTGTGTCTCTTAAGCGCTGAGGCTACCACGATTGAGTTGTGTGGCAGCTGCGGTCTGTCAAACCCCGGGGCCGGGAGGACCTGGTACTTCGCGCTCAGTCTCCTAGATGTGGGAAACCCTGAGGAGGGGGTCCGCCAAATCTTGTCTCTGCAGTTGAGGAGGTTCTTGTGAACCGGGATCGCTACTGGCTGCTTGGGATAGTCCAGGGATTGCAGGAGGCTGTCATCCTCTGGCATGGGTTCTGGTGGTCTCCCTACATGGATCCCAAGGAGGGCAGCGAGTTTCTGGATGAACTTGGGATAAGCTAGGTCCTCCGGTTCTTGTGCAGGGGGCTTCATTATCGTTTTTGTTTGAGATGACGCAGTGGATCGGTCCGAGTTGTAGGCACTCAGGAAGCTGTCATCGGCTTCGTCCCCCATGTCAATGTCAGTGGCTCTGTCAACTTGCAGAGCTTGGGCGCTGCTCATCTGGGTGCTGGGCTGCTGCGGTGTCTGGGGGAGTCCCCTGCTGAGCGAGGAGCTGGGTCAGAAGCTGGACCAATTGTTGATGGTCAACCCCCTGGCCGGTCGTCTGACACTCCGTGTGGGGCATTTCCTCCGAGCAGTCCTTGCGACGCTTGATCGGTGGTGAGGATGCAGAAGGGCTGAAGGGAGATGGTGTGCTGCATGGTCGCCTGTTGCCTCTCCCTCTGGATTTGTGTCCTGCAGGGGAGTGGTGGTTGTGCCTCCTGTCGCCCCTGCTGCGGCTGTGATGGTGGTAGTTGCGGCGGTAGGACTCCCCCCGTGGAGATCGGGAAGCATCCCGATGCCAATTGTGCTGGTGGGGGGAGTGCCGATTCTCAGCCCTGCAGCGCGCCTCGTTGTGCCGTGTTTTCTGGCTGCTTGAAGAGCCGGCATCCTGGGATAATTGGGGAGGCATGCCTCAGCGATCTCCCAGCCCACTGACGTCAGAAATGACGGGAGGAGGGAGTCCCCGATGAGATCTCACTTCGGGGAGGTGGGTCTGGCTGCTGGTTGGCTGGTTATGCTGGAGGGGAGGTCCTGGGCGGTGATCCTCCGTTGATAGGAGGCGTGGCCAATCAGGGATTGGCTCCTCCGTTGCTGGGGGGCGTGTTAAGCCGGTAGCTGGCTGCTCCTTCGTTGGTGGGAGGTGTGGCTGCGTGCAGGCTAGTTCCTCCCCGGGCTCCCTTCCGATTCGCTGCTCCCTCGTTGCTGGGTGGCGTGGCTTCACGCTGGATCAGCTTGTGGAGGAGCAGGGAGATGGCGTCGCTTCCGGTCCACACGTGGGGGTAAGTACGAGACTGAGTGGCGCCCCCAGGGATGTGCCCGCTTGGGCAAAAGCTGATGGTGCTCCGGATGACTTCAGGAGGGGGGGGCCGGATGGCGAACCCTGATCGGCTGCCTGCAGGGGCTGGCTGTAAGCAGCAGCATGCAGGAGCTCCGGGAGAGATTAATCTGCCAGGCCGGTTGCAGGCGGGGGAGTTAACTGAGCCAGGGTGTCCTGGAGGCTCCTTACCGGATTCATCTGTGGATCCCCTGCTGCTGCATTCCGATGAGGATGGCTGCTGGAGGAAGATTCTTGGGCCTCACTTCTCTTCAAGAAGTTTCTTAGTGCCCTCTTCCTTAGCTTGCGTGCCTGTGGAGACAGGCGAGCACAGTGCAAGCAATACTGTTCCTCGTGTGCTGTGCCCAAGCAGCGAACGCACAGATCGTGAGGATCCAGTGTACTCATCTTTTCCTGCATCCCGGACATTTCTTTGATGTTTCTGGCATCTTCAGGATGGTAAGTAGAAAAGTCTTGATTGTAGAAAAAAGTGGTGGAGAGCTGTGGAAAAATCCGACCGATGGGAACGGGCGGAAACTAAAGACTGGGGATTAGGGGAAAGCAGGGGGAAATGGGTAGTGCTCGGGCATGCCCAGTGGGGCCCGGGCACTGCACGTGCTCAGAGAGAAAAAAAAAAAATCTCTCTGAGCTATTGGAGAGCTTATCCGTAAATTGGGAGCTGTTGGGACAACACCCATATGTGGCTGACTCATCCTGCTTGTCCTAGGAGAACAACGTAATAGCTTAACGAGCCATTATAATTCAGTGCCAACACCAATTATTGATATTAAATGGCTCCAATTAATAATAATAATAATAATTTTATTTTTATATACTGCTTGACCAGGAATGGTTCTAGGCGGTTCACAACAAGTAAAACTGAACATGCAGCGAAAAATACAATGTAAAAGCGAAAATACATCAGATAGTAAAACACAGGGAATGCATAAAATTTGAAAAGACAACAGAATGAATTAAAATACAAATTTATCAAATAATTGTGTCTTCAATAATTTTCTAAAATCAAGATAGGAAGAAGCTCCTAGCATAATTTTTCCAAACCAAACAAACATTCAGTTTAGCAGCATGAAAAGAGAGAATTTTCTCAAGAAAGCTTTTATAGCAACATAATTTAACAGAAGGGAATGCAAACAAACTCTACCTGTAAACTTATTTGAG
This sequence comes from Geotrypetes seraphini, assembly GCF_902459505.1. Taxonomy (NCBI): domain Eukaryota; kingdom Metazoa; phylum Chordata; class Amphibia; order Gymnophiona; family Dermophiidae; genus Geotrypetes; species Geotrypetes seraphini. The sequence continues at coordinate 35,727,792 of NC_047091.1, read as the reverse complement.
TGGTTCAAAGAAAAATGGGAAACAAAGTAGCCAGGTGACAGCAAATTTAAACAAAACTCTGGCCTCAAAAGGCAACCAATGAAGTTTCTGATAATAAGGAGTAATATGCTCCCATTTTTTTTAGACCAAATTAGAATTTGCATGTGCATCTGTAATTCAAGATGCCTAACTCCATAGAGGGAGTGTTGTGGGAGTATCAGGGGCATTACAAAAAAATTGTGTGTGCTCATATGGAGTAATATCTCAAGGATGCCATAGTTAGGCATGACATGACATAAGAACAGACCACAGGTACATCCAACAGTGGCCAACCCAGGTCCCAAGTACCTGACAAGATCCCAAGTAGTAAAACAGATTTTATGCTGCTTATCCTAGGAATAAGCAGTAGATTTCCCCAAGCCATTTCAGTTTTGAAAATGCCCACTTGGACATATTGACAAGTAAGCCAACCAAGGGCTGGTTTATGCTGTCTTTTGGAAGTCTATCTTCTTTGAAAATGAGTCCCTTAATCATTTTATTTATTTATTCAATTTTCTATACTGTTCTCCCAGGGGAGCTCAGAATGGTTTGCATGAATTTATTCAGGTACTCAAGCATTTTTCCCTATTTGTTCCAGTGGGCTCACAACCTATCTACTAATATACCTGGGGCATTGGGGGGGGGGGGAAGTGACTTGCCCAGGGTCACAAGAAGCAGTGTGGGTTTGAACCCACATCCTCAGGGTGTTGAGGCTGAAGCTTTAACCACTGCACCACTCTAGATATCAAGATACTCGAGAGCAAAAGTGAGCCAAGTATAGGACAATCAAGCCATTGTGACATCACTGATGATGTTGGCTCTTATTGGTGGAATGAGGCATTATGATGTCACAATGCCAGCTCTGGTTATCAGAGACTGAAACTCTTCACACCATTCATTCAATTTTCTATACCTTTCTCCCATGGGAGATCAGAATGGTTTACATGAATTTATTGTTACTCAAGCATTTTTCCCTATATGTCCTGGTGGGCTCACAATCTATCTAATGTACCTGGGCAAAGTACCTGGGGCAATGAGGGGATTAAGTGACTTGCCCAGGGTCACAAGGAGCAGCATGGGTTTGACCCTGCAACCTCAGGGTGCTGAGGCTGTAGCTTTAACTATTGCACCATACTCTCCCTTGAGTGTCCATTCATTAATACCCTAAAAAGGTGTCAGTTCTGGCAAATTTCATCCTCGCTCCTTTTACTAATAAGATGTGAGTTTTCAAAAAGAGCACTATCCAGTCACCAGTTAGCTCCAAAACAAGTATGCTTTGAAACTACCAGCAGAGGGCGCGGTAAGCCTGCGGCTGTACAGTTGATTGAGTCATTGATGCTCTGTGATCAGTTCTGCCTCATTTATAGCCACAGCAAGCCAGAAGAGAGAAGGGGGCACAGTAAAAATTGGAAATAAATCTACTTCAAAGGAACGAGGTGCAAGAAGGTGTGGCTTATCATTCTGCATGATTAAAAGGCACATGGAAGGTGATTTTATAACTGGTGCCTCGTCTAAGGCAGCTGATACCTGCCTATTTTAAGCTATTTTATAAAGAAAAGTAGACATGTACAATACCAGCTCTGGTTACCAGAGACTGAAACTCTTCATACTACCAGGGGGATCTGACAAGTTTTCAGCCCAGCCAAGAAGAGAATGCTGTGGATATGGTTCAATCAATGATCTGAAACAATGTCAAAATAGAGAATTTTGTTTCCGCACACTGGTACTTAACAAAATAAGAGAACACTCTTTTCAGCTACAGCAGCAAAAGAATGCTCAGAATGTAGGAAGTTGGTTGGTTGGGATGAGAACTTTTCAGTACCCCCTTGTAGACTACCATAGGTTTTTTGTGTGTGCTGTAGCATGCTGAGAACAAGTTAATTCACATTGGCATGCTATAAATGAATGCAAAACTGAGCTGGGATGTCTAGTTTACTACTAAGTACCCAATTCTACGTACTCTGCCTATAGATATGGCGCCTAGCATGGTGCAAAGTGTGATTCTATAAATGTGATTTGCACTGCATAGAATCATGCTTAGTGCCACTTAAATGGGCTTAGGCATTGCCAGGCATCCTAACTTTAGATGTCCCCAATTTATGCCAAGGTTTTCTCTGCCTAAATACCTGCCAGTAAGGATTAAGTGGATTAAGAGACTTGCCCAGGGGTCACAAGGAGCAGTGCGGGCTTTGAACCCACAAACTCAAAAATGTTGCGTTGTTTATATAAATGGTTAGCCTCACTTTAACAGTAATTAGGTGCAATAGAAGGGAATGGCCTCCAGGGACACAGCCTGACCAGTTTTTTTTGTCCCTCATAGCATCAGCATTTAGAAAGCTTGGCGTCATCCAAAAGGTGGTCCGCAGCCCCTGTCAGCAATCGTCCAGTGCATAGAGGATTATGTCTCCTACACAAAGCTGAAACGTGAATATTTATTTATTAATATTTACATATCCTACAATTCTATGCGGATTACAAATTATTCAGCTACTCAAGCATTTTTCCCTATCTGTCTCAGCAGGCTCACACTCTGTCTAATGTACCTGGGGCACTGGGGGATTAAGTGACTTGCCAAGATTTGAACCCACAACCCCATAACAGGAGATCTTCATTCACCACCATTGTTAATTCTTTTTAATACATTATCTTGAGTGAAGAGGGTGCACTAAACAGCTTAATGCAATTTCAGCTCTGCTGATGTTTTGAACCCATAGCTGTAGTCAAAAGGGAGAGGTTTACTTCTTCAGCTTTATTAAGGAGGCAGAAAGTGGCTCTGGAAAGTTTTAGAAAAGGCCCATGTGGGAGTGGGGAAGGAGAGCACAAGTGTGGAATGGAGGGGGGGACCTCCTACCCTTACTATGGGCTAGATTCACTACGCAAACCGATCGTGTACTGATCAATGTGCGACCCCGACCTGATTCACTAACCTCGTGGTCGATCCAATTCCGATGCGCGCATGCAAATGAGGGTAAGCGGCATGCAAAGCAGGAAGGATGCAATTCACTAAACTTTTTCAGCAACACCGACTGGGCTGGCCGATCCAAAAAGAAGCGACTGGTGAAGACCAGTCGCTCATGACATTTCCTGCTCTCTGCCGACTTCTGCCTTTCTGCCCCGACTCGCCTGCCCTGCTCAGCTGTGACTTACCTGCTCTTCCCTGCAGTGCGAGTCTCTGGTTTTAACCTGTGGGTTTAAAGCGGGTTAAAACCATGGGCTCGCGAAGTTAAAAAAAAAAAAAGTCAGCTAAGTAAAAAAAGCTCTGCCGGGCACAAAGGGCCAGCGCATGAGCAGACCATCTACAGTCAAGAAAGATGGTCTGCGCATGCTCAAGGATCGCTCACCAGCGATCCGTGCGGTCGGTGAGGAGGCGTGCCAATGATCACCTCCATTTGCATGCAAGCTTGTAGTGATTTTGTCGGCCTGCTTGCAGTCGCCCACGGATCGGCCACAGAAAGGAAGGTTAGTGAATCTAGGCCTATGTCCCTGCTTGGATCACAGTTTTGGAGAAACAACTGGACAGTGTTACACTGTTGCACTACGATGGGACAAGAGAAATGGGGAAGTGGAGGTAAAATCCGTTTTAACTGATATGGAGACTGGATTGCAGGTTCTTGGTTTTTTGTGTGTGTTTTTATTTTTGCAGGTACCATATCTGTGCATTTGAAGCCCTTGCAGCTGACAATGTGTAACTTAAGAAGGTCCGCTCCTGGTTATCATCCTCAGGCCAACGCATGTCAATGGATTTGTCTCCCCCTTCGTTTCCTCCTTCTTCCAGAATCACAATCCTGAATGAAACCGAAGTAAAAAGTCTCCATTCTTATCATTTCATACAACACAAGAGGTCAGTCAAAGCAGTTTTAAATGTAACTCGATGAGTCAATAAAGGGTATACATCCGTTAGGCGAGGGCTTAAGGCAGGGGTGTCAAAGTCCCTCCTCGAGGGCTGCAATCCAGTCGGGTTTTCAGGATTTCCCCAATGAATATGCACGAGATCTATTTGCATACACTGCTTTCAATGCATATTCATTGGGGAAATCCTGAAAACCCGACTGGATTGCGGCCCTCAAAGAGGGACTTTCAAGTTTATTAATTGGCTTGTTGAATCGCTTAATCGGATTTCTAAGCGATGTACAGCAAAATATACATTTTTAAGGAAACCAAAACATAACATACACTTAATTAATTATAATATAAACAGAAGGTATGAGGGGGTGAAATACATTTTTTCTAGTAAAGAGAGAACATACAAGGAAAATACAAAAGGAAGTTGGAAGACAGGTAAAAGCAAAATAATTCATTAAAATAACTCAATAAAATAAAATTTATAATTAATTTGCAAATGCATCTTTAAACAAAAAGGTTTTTAACTCGCTTTTAAATTTCCCAAACACCTTCTCCTCCCGTAAAAACATGGGAAGCGCATTCCAAGTCTGAGGAGCTGTACATGAGAAGATAAACTGTCTTCTTGTACTAATAATTTTTAGCGAAGGAATTGATAAAAGGTTCCGTTCACTTGATCGTAAAATTCTTTGAGTTGAATAGGGGATGAGCAACCTAAATAAAAATGCTGGAGTCTTATTTTCTAATGTTTTAAAGATAATTGTACATAGTTTATGAGTAATTCTATGAATGACTGGTAGCCAATGAGCCTTTTTAAGGAGTGGTGTCACATGATCAAATTTTTTAGATTTTGTTATTAATTTAATCGAAGCATTTTGAATTATTTGTAGTCGTTTAATTTCTTGAAAAGCAATTCCTGTAAATAGTGAATTGCAATAATCGATTTTAGACATCACCAGAGAGTGAATAAGAATATTAAGTGCTTTGGGACAAAGGAATTTGGAGATAGATCGAATTTTACGCAACCTATAGAAGGTAGTTTTAACACTTTGACACCTCTGGCTTAAGGCATCCAAGTTTCCAGGAAACAGATCTTCCTGACCTGGAGACTACTTATCCCATGATGCAACAGGTCATTCCTTTTACAAAAGAAGCAGCTATCAAAATGTCTGCAAAGGGACTGTCTACTCCAGTGGTTCCCAACCCTGTCCTGGAGGACCACCAGGCCAATCAGGTTTTCAGGATAGCCCTAATGAATATGCATGGAGCAGATTTGCATGCCTCTCACTTCCATTATATGCAAATCTCTCTCATGCATATTCATTAGGGCTAGCCTGAAAACCCGATTGGCTTGGTGGTCCTCCAGGACAGGGTTGGGAACCACTGGTCTACTCTACTCTTAACACAGGTTTTGATCCATATTTCAAAGTGAAAGAACATTTGTAATTTTGTATTGAAGGTTGACACAGATAAAAAGCCCCCATGGCTGTTTGCACCTGCTTCACAGGCAGATACTGTTCCAATTCACATGTTATCCTCTCTCTCCCCCCCCAACCAAAACACTCCCTGTTTAAACCAAATAAAGGAGGGGCAACTTCTAATTAGCTTAGGGTTACCACACAGCTGGATTTACCTGGACAGGCTCTCTTTGTAGAGGACTATCAGGGTGTCCGGACGTCTTTCTAACCTGTAAGGAGTTTGGGTTTTCGGCTTGGGAGGGTCTCCAAGCATGCGTGGATGATGTCACATGCATGTGCACATGCGTGTGACATTATAGTGTTGCATCCGCGCGTGCTCAGAGGCCCTGCCAGTCACAGCCGCAAGCTTAAGAGGAGGTTTGTGTGGGGGCGGGGCCAGGGCAGAATGGGGCGTTGAGGGGGGCGGGGCCACATGTTCAGGTTTTGACTTTGTGAAATCTGGTAACCCTAAGTTAGCTGCTTGTGCTCTCTGGGATGCTAATTCCCATTTCTTAGAGCAGGTCAGGCCCTTACTGTAGCAGTCCCCTTCACTCCCCCTCCACCAAGTGGTGCTAAAGGTGCACCGGGTCACTGAACTCCCTCTGCTCATTTTGGAGTGGCTGTGCCTCCCCTCCTCTCAGAGTAGCTATGCCAATGAACATAAGAATAGCCTTACTGGGTCAGACCAATGATCCATCAAGCCCAGTAGCCCGTTCTCATGGTGGCCAATCCAGGTCACTAGTACCTTGCCAAAACCCAAGGTGTAGCAATATTCCATTCAGAATCCTAAAGAACAGCAAGATTCTGGAATTCCAAAGAGTAACAAAAAATTCCGGAACCCCAAGAAGTAGCAACATTCCATTCAGAATCCTAAAGAACAGCAAGATTCTGGAATTCCAAAAAGTAACAAAAGATTCCGGAACCCCAAGGAGTAGCAACATTCCATTCAGAATCCTAAAGAACAGCAAGATTCTGGAATTCCAAAGAGTAACAAAAGATTCCGTAACCCCAAAGAGTAGCAACATTCCATTCAGAATCCTAAAGAACAGCAAGATTCCGGAACCCCAAAGAGTAGCAACATTCCATGCTACCGATCCAGGGCAAGCAGCGGCTTCCCCCGTGTCTTTCTCAATAACAGACTATGGACTTTTCCTCCAGAAACTTGTCCAACCTTTCTTAAAACTAGCTACGCTATCCACTCTTACCACATCCTCTCCCCTCTTCTACCAGTAGCTGTGCCACTCCCTCCCCTGCTCCAGGACTCTTTCCCGTGCCCCAGGAATATCTGTTCCAGTGACCTCCCTCCCGTCCTCCGGGGCTGGTCTTACATCCGTAGCTACTTACATTGTTGCAGACAGATTGAGCTGTGTTGCACAGCTGTCCTCTGCAGTGTAAGAACAGCGCCTCGCTCCCCGGAAACCGGAATGCCGTAAAAGAAAATACTCTCTTCATTGGGTTTGTGTCAGAAACGACGTGTGCGGGAACTTTGCTGAAAGCTGTGCAGCTGTGGAGAAAAGTGGAGCCGTTCATTCTGGCACGAGCAGCAGAAGACGAATGCGTGTGACATGGCTGTGTTCAGATGCTCATCCTCCATCCATAAGGTGGTAAAGGAGGAACCTTTAATTTAACTGGGGAGAAGATTCCTTTTCCAAACTAAGTAACGTTCTCCTCTCTGCCTCCCCCCCTGCCCCTTCCCTGATTCCCCCCCCCCACTACCATGCGTGCACGCCCCTTTCCTGCCCCCCCACCTCTTTAATATTCACGGAGTGAGCAGCACCCCAACCTGCAGCTTGTGCTGGCATCAGCTCTTCCTCTGACATCACCTCCTGGACCCGCACCTAAGAAGTGACATCAGAAGAAGAGTCAACATTAGCGTGAGCAGCAGTTGGGTTTGCTGCTCGTGCCGCGAACATTAAAGAGATACGGGGAAGGAGCACTTATGCACGGCAGTAGGGGGTGGGAAAGGAGCAGATGGGGGGTTGGAGAAGAAGGTGGGAGAGGAGGCACTACCGCCCCAGGTGCCTCTGCTAATTATTTTTATAATTTATATTCCTCTTATCCTACAATTCTATGCGGATTACAAATTATTCAGGTACTCAAGCATTTTTCCCTAACTGTCCTGGCGGGCTCCCATGCCATCTAATGTACCTGGGGCAATGGGGATTGAGTGACTCGCCCAGGGTCACAAAGAGCGGGGCAGGATTTGAACCCACAACTGTGGCTCTAACCACTGCACCACACTCACCTCTTATACAATATCTGACGTGAACCAAGTATAGAACAATGAAGCCATTGTGACATCACTGATCAGGTTGGCTCTTATTGGTGGAGGAGGCATTATGACATCAGGGAAAGGGGTTGGGACTTGCATACTACCTTTTTGCTGTTTTATAACCATACTCAAAGTGGTTTACATACTTCAAGCATTTTTCCCTATCTGTCCTGGTGTGCCTGGGGCAATGGAGGATTGAGTGACTTGCCCAGGGTCACAGAGAGCGGGGCGGGATTTGAACTCACAACCTCAGGGTGATAAGGCTGTGGCTCTAACCACTGCGCCACACTCACCTCTTATACAATATCTAACGTGAACCAAGTATAGAACAATGAAGCCATTGTGACATCACTGATCAGGTTGGCTCTTATTGGTGGAAGGAGGCATTATGACATCAGGGAAAGGGACTCAAAGTGGTTTACACACAGGTACTTCAAGCATTTTCCCTGTCTGTCCTGGTGGGCTCACAATCGATCTAATGTACCCGGGGCAATGGAGGATTAAGTGACTTGCCCAGGGTCACCAGGAGCAGTGCGGGATTTGAACCCACAACCTCAGGGTGACGAGGCTGTAGCTCTAACCACTGCACCACACACTCCCAGTTAATCAATCAATTAATATCAACATTGTAAACCTTTAGGTCTATTCAGGTCTCACTTTGATCAAAGCCATAATATAAAAAGCTCACAAATCTGAATTCAGCGCAACTTACCTCAAACATTTGTGCGAAAGATTGCACCACCCTAAAGTCACTTTTATCCTAGTGAACAATGGATCCTGGGCCTGAGGCAGTAGCGTAGCAAGGATGAGAGGCGCCCATCCCCTTCGCCTCCCCTCCACCTCCACATGCTCCTTCCCCACCCATTCCTGCCACGTGCATGCTACTTCCTTTCCCCGTCTCTGTAATGTTCCTGGCACAGGCAGCAGCCCCCCAACTTGCGGTCGCGTCAGCATCGCCTCTTCCTCTGGCTCAGGTCCAGGAAGTGACATCAGAGGAAGAGCCGACACAGGCCGATTTTATTTTTGAGAATCTGGGCCTAAGTACAGTTAAGCCTGTAGCTAAAAATTAGGCCACTTAGTTTTAGTCAATCACCATTCACATCTAATTAGGCAATTAGCTTATGCATCTAACTGCTACGATTCCAGCTGAACACAAAGGAGCACCCAATGAGACTAAATCTGCACAGGAGATTACAGAATGAAGGGGGTAAATTGTTTTAGTAGATGCTCAAATTATTTCATGGGCACTAACTGACAGAACATGCTGAAATTATTAGACGACGAGAGGAAACTAAAGAAAATGCAATTTTGTTTCCATTTATGCCCGCAAGACTGGACCCAAATCATCTTCAGATCTCAGTATAGCACTGCACGTACCATGTGTCACCATTCTCTTTTAAATTTAAAGGATCTCCATCTAAGTCGGTGTCCCACAAATGTTTCAGCACCAGGACACACGAAACTCGGCGCCACAGCTGGAAGGCACCCGGAAGTGCGCGGATGTCGACACGATGACTTCATGCGCTTGCGTGACATTATCGCGTCAACACCTGCACATGCGAGGAGGCCCTCCAGCTGGACCCTGCACCTGTCCCTTTGCCATGAGCGAGAGGAGGAGAGACGCCGGCGAGGAGGAGAGTCATTGACACCAGTTGACAGACTACAGGATGTGCCGCTCGCTGAGAGAGGCATGTCATGTAATCAGTCAGCTGGCGCCTCTCTCCTCCTTGCCGGCGTCTCGCGGCACACTTGGAATCTGCCATGGCACACAGTTTGTGATACACTGATTTAAATGCTCACCATAGTGCATGATGGGTAGGTTGCCTTTTGCACACTTACCTGTTTTTAATAAAGTAATTGGTATTCTTAAGATCCGTAGGACTGGTGGAAGATGTGGCAGTCACATAGAGATTGGTTACGAGTATCACCATGGGCTCCGGATAAGAACCCATCATTTCCACCATAATAAATAAAGGTGTGTTGGTGTCTACCGTCTCATTGTTTCGTAGGGCTTGAGTCAAGTGAACATCAGTGTACACTGAAATATTTAAGGCTGGATCCTCATGGTTAGAAATTTCAATAGCGACTTGACTAGGAGAAATACAACAAAAAGAGACAAGATTTAGGGGGCTGGAATTTTTCACGTAAAACTAAAAGTGGAAAATACAGACTTTTGAGGAGGTCTTTAGGAACACTGTGATCCCTAGGATTATCCTGTTCAAGGTTATTACGCCCGCTCATATAAGCCAAAATTTATCCACTGCTGAATGAATATAAAAATGTCATTCCATCATCACTATTGATTGCCAAGTGGAGACCAAAGACTGTGGATTCAAAAATGCATGGGACAGGCAAGTGAGATCTCTTAGGAAGAGGAGGAGATAGTGGATGCTGCAGATGGGCAGACTGGATGGGCCATTTAGCCTTTATCTACCATCATGTTTCTATAACCATAAAGCTCTATGACCTCATAATGCAGGTGTAAAGAGCCTTAGCCTATGGGAAGAGGAGACACAAATGTTGAGAGCTTTAGCCAATAGGGAAAGGAGGAGATAGTGGATGCTGCAGATGGGCAGACTGGATGGACCATTTGGCCTATATCTGCCATTGTGTTACAATGTTTCTAAGTGACTGGCCAATAGTTCATTTAGCTTAAGCCATGTGATCATGTCTATACTCAGGGAATGTACTGTGATTGATGGGCTGAAGATGCCCTAAGCCATGGGTTGAAGATTACCTATCCTTGTGTAGGCAATTCATGGGTTAGGGTAAGACCAATAAAACCTATGTCTGCAATATCAAACATCTGCAAAGCCTTGTAACTCAGAACCAGTAATGGAGCAAGACAGACGTTCCATGAGAGTGTGGCACAGTGGTTAAAGCTACAGCAGTAGCACCCTGAGGTTATGGGTTCAAACCCACACTGCTCCTTGTGATCTTGGCCAAGTCACTTAATCCCCCCATTGCCCCAGGTACATTAGATAGGCTGGGACAGACAGGGACAAATGCTTGAGTACCTGAATAAATTCATGTAAACCATTCTGAGCTCCCCTGGGACAACAGTATAAAAAAGTGAATTAATAAATGAGCTGGAGGGCATACCAGTAAACCAGCAGGGAGAACGAGTAAACCAGTAGGGAGAACGAGAAGGCACTCTCTAAAGTTGAAAGGGGATAGATTCCGTACAAACGTAAGGAAGTTCTTCTTCACCCAGAGAGTGGTGGAAAACTGGAACGCTCTTCCGGAGGCTGTTATAGGGGAAAACACCCTCCAGGGACTCAAGACAAAGTTAGACAAGTTCCTGCTGAACCAGAACGTACGCAAGTAGGTCTAGTCTCAGTTAGGGCAAACGTAAGGAAGTTCTTCTTCACCCAGAGAGTGGTGGAGAGCTGGAACGCTCTTCCGGAGTCTGTTGTAGGGGAAAACACCCTCCAGGGATTCAAGACTAAGCTGGACAAGTTCCTGCTAAACTGGGATGTACGCAGGTGAGGCTGGACTCATTTAGAGCACTGGTCATTGAGCTGGGGGCTGCCGCATGAGCGGACTGCTGGGCACGATGGACCACCGGTCTGACCCAGGAGCGGCAATTCATATGCTCTTATGTACCAGAAGATCAAACTCTGCAGAAACATCATGGAATCCAAGAAGGAGCAGAGTACACCTAGTCTTCAAACCAACCAAAGTTTAATGGCATATCAGAAAACAGCCCTAGTGTTAACTGGGGAGATTTATTGTCAATTATCTAACTGACTGACTTGGGCCTTGTGAAAAGAGATTTCAAAAAGACAGTCTGAGAAAGAGATTGGCTATGAATGAGACGGTGCCCTCCAGCTCATGGAATGAGTTTATTCCTTGCATGAAACTAGTTGCTGTGATGGAGATGATGAAAACCGCTTCTGTTTTCTCAAGAAGATTGTTTACCTGGGATCACCCTATTTTTCTCCCATGTGACCCTGCCCATCCCACCTTCAGCCCCGCACAGTTCTGCATCCAGCCCCACCCCATTCTACCCCCCAAGCCCCGCCCCAAAAAGCCTCCTCTCTTCTTCCGGGCGAGCTCCAGCCGCATCTGGAGGGCCTGGAGCATGCACGGATGTGTGTGACATCATCTGTGTATGCTCAGAGGCCCTCCAGATGCAGCCGGAACTTGTCAGGGCTTTCCAAAATCTGGATTTTCCAGGACATCTGGTAACCCTATGTTTACTATAAGGAGGGGGGGGGGAGTTATCAATGTGGGCTACTGTTAAAACGTGGTATTTTACCACAAGTCATAAGAACATAAGAATAGCCTTACTGGGTCAGACCAATGGTCCATCAAGCCCAGTAGCCCGTTCCCACAGTGGCCAATCCAGGTCCCTAGTACCTAGCCAAAATCCAAGGAGTAGCAACATTCCATACTACCGATCCAGGGCAAGAAGTGGCTTCCTCTATAGCAGATTATGGACTTTTCCTCCAGGAACTTGTCCAAACCTTTCTTAAAACCAGCTACATTATCCGCTCTTAAACAACTCTGGCAAAGCGTTCCAGAGCATAACTATTCTCTGAGTGAAAAAATATTTCCTCCTATTGGTTTTAAAAGCATTTCCCTGTAACTTCATCGAGTGTCCCCTAGTCTTTGTAACTTTTGACGGAGTGAAAAATTGATCCACGCTACTCCACTCAGGATTTTGTAGACTTCAGTCCTATCTCCCCTCAGCTGCCTCTTTTCCAAGCTGAAGAGCCCCAACAGTTTTAGTCTTTCCTCATACGAGAGGAGTTCCATCCCCTTTACCATATTGGTCGCTCTTCTTTGAACCTTTTCTAGCGCCACTATATCTTTCTTGAGATAAGGAGACCAGAATTGAATGCAATACTCCAAATGAGATTGCACCATGGAGCGATACAGGGGCATTATGACATTCTTAGACTTGTTAACCATCCCTTTTTTAATTTATAACATTTTTATTGAAGAAATCAGTAAATATACAATATTATAATACAATAAAATAGTCATTAAATTAAAATTCATCATATTAATTTCCATCAAATATCTTTCATTTCTTCAAAATATATTTCCAAAATACCCATTACATCTCTCAATACCCTCCCCCTAATTCCTACCCCCCTTCCCTTTTCCTATTGACCTCTCCCCCTATCCTCCCCCAAAAATTTAGTTTATAACTTTTTTATTGAAAGAATCATACTAACCCCCCCCAAACCCAATGAAAGTTGACAAAAATAAAGAATAATAAAAGCAAAGAATTGGAATTTTAGATAAATAATCATAGCTTCAATGTAAATCATTAAGAATTAAACTTCTTGCCATCCCTTTTTTAATAATTCCTAGCATCCTGTTTGATTTTTTGGCCACCGCCGCACATTGAACGGAAGATTTAGCACAGAGCCCCATTGAATAAAACGGGACCTGGCCTAAAATAGCATGAGTTGTGGCAAAACAACAAGACTTAATGGTAGCCCATGTTGATAACTCCCTCCTAAAGTGCCCAAGTGGTTGCCACAGATGAATTTCTCTGCTTGCGGAGGTTGCAGTACATTTAAAAGCCTTCTTCAGGATGGATGCTGCACTTAGGATGCACTTACAGCTCTGGAATTATCAATGTGGGTTCGGAGGTACCGCTGTCTGTGTTCAGTGGGTCGGCACAAGTGAACACAAGCTCTCTGTCATCCTGTAGGGTAAAAGATTCATGCTTCTTTGCAGGGAGAGAGAATGTGTCGGCATGCAACTCGTGGGTATCATGGCGCTACAAAACAGAAAAAGCAGGAATAGTCAGGCTTTTGATCTCTGCTGCTGAGTATGACGACTGACTGCCTCACCATTGCTGACCTAAGTCAAGATGTGATGTTAGATTAGGGCAGGGGTAGGCAATTCCGGTCCTCGAGAGCCAGAGCCATGTCAGGTTTTCAGGATATCCACAATAAATATGCATGAGATAGATTTGCATCTCAAGGAGGAAGTGCATGCAAATCCATCTCATACATATTCATTGTGGATAGCCTGAAAACCTGACCTGGCTCCGGCTCTCAAGGACCGGAATTGCCTAACCCTGGACTAGGGTTACCAGATTTGCCTTTGGGATAATCTGGATCCATGGCCACGCCTCCAGGACAGCCCAGTCCCGCCCCCAGCCAGCATCCACGCATGCACAGATGCCCCTTCCCGATGCAATTATAGGCCTGATTTACAAAGCTGCGCCAGCGGCTGCTGTGCGGTAACAGCCCCGAAGCCCATAGAGATTTAAAGGGCTTCGGGGCTTTTGCCACGCGGCTTTGTAAAACAGGCTGTATGTCGGGAAGCTTTTCAAAACCCAAAGTGCCATGTTTTGAAAAGCCGTCCAGACCCCCAGACATGTCCTGAAAAGGTAAGATAAGTGGCTTACCTATATCGAATATATTTAATAAAGTAATTAAAATAGTTTTAGGGACTGCACATTATATAAAAATATAGGAGGAGGAGGAAGACCAATGATTATAGCATGATTTGTATGAAATAAAAAACCTGTCTGAGATCTTTTCTCCTTCCTCTTTGAAAAGCAGTTGTGATTGGATATGTCAGAGTATAAGGCAACCAACTTAGAAGAAAATATATTTCTCTTCAAGAACTGAATATAGAGTTTTAACTTTATATTCCACTTTGGATATAAATTACTATTTTTGGAGTGTGGAATTTGTGTTGAAAATATGTTTCACTATGCACAGAGCCAAGGGCTGGTACAAGGGCATTACCCTAGAATATTTTTTCCCAAGTTGGTCCTGAAAGACCCCCTTGACAGTCAGGTTTTCAGGATATCCACAATGAATATGCATGAGATTGATTTGCATATACTGCCTCCATTGTTTGCAAATCTCTGTCATGGATATTCTTTGTAGATATCCTGAAAACCTGACTGGCAAGGGGGTCCTTCAGGACTGACTTGAGAAACCATTAGCCCTGAGCTCTTCCCCTCCAAGCTTCTGAGAATTAAACTCAACAATTAAACTGACCACTAGGGTTACCAGACGTCCAGATTTTTCTGGACATGTCCTCCTTTTAAGGACATGTCCAGGGGTCTGGACGGCTTTTCAAAACCCGGGTTTTGAAAAGCCTCCCTAAAAATCACCATCGGGCAGGAGGGCAATGCGACAACGTCAAAAGCGCATGTGTGGATGTCCTCCTGCCCAACCAGAGCAGGCAGTAGGAGGCGGAACATGGGCAGGATTGGGGGGCGGGACATGGGTGGGGGTGGGTGGAACTGGGCGGGCCTAGGGGGTGGGTTTAAGGGGTCCTGATTTTCCGAACGGAAAATCTGGTAACCCTACTGACCACCCAGCACCTGTCTTCTTTACAGTCCTGTAAAAACACAGTTAGGCATCATACCTTTAAATATTAAACTTTGTGCTGATGGCTCTTTGTGCGTGTGCAGTTATTGGGATCTATGGTCATGTACTGCTCTGTGTTGCCCTCTAGAAGCTGCCACCCTTGGTGACCATGTATACTGCCTAATAGTAAAGACAGCCCTACACAGGGCCAAGAGTAGGGTTACCCTATGGCTCCAGAAAAAGGAGGATGGATTGAGACATCCGGGTTTTACTTCCATTGAAAGCAATGGAAGTAAAACTCGGATGTCTCAATCCGCCCTCCTTTTTCTGGAGCCATAGGGTAACCCTGGCCAAAAGCTACAAAGGTTAACCTTTTGTTCTTGGAAATATCAGGGTTTTTAGAGGAGAGTAGGGTATCAGGGTACTCACGGACTGGCGCAGGCCACATGACCCCTGCCTCTTCTCGAATGAAAAGGAGATCATGCGTTTTCCCTCGGACACCGTGCTGCGCCCAACGCATCCGGACAAGAGCGAGGCACTTGTGTTGAAATGCAGAGCCTCTAAGAGGCATTTCTTGACGGACAGCTTCATTTCCTTCTTCTGGCAGGTAAGTTCAGAAGTCTCAATGATGTCAGACACACCTAGAATAGAATAAACATCCACAGCGCCACCTGATTTATAATTTGCTTTTTCCATTATCCGTGCGAAAAACAATGTTGACTGAGCAAGCTAAGGTGCTGCAATTAGAGACCCTAAGGGCTAGCTTCACTAAGCAAACCGATCGATTTGCGACCCGTTTGCGATGCGATTTTACTCCGGCCCGATTCACTTACCTCTCTGCCACCCATCCTCCGATCAGCGCATGCACATGAGGGGAACGGCATGCAAAGTAGGCAAAGATACGATTCACTAACCAAAACCCTAAGTGATGGCACCATGTATAGAATTTCCCCCTTAGCACCTAGATCCTGGGCACTTAACTTTTAGAACACTTTATAAAATTGACCCCCTAAAATATTAAAGGAGTAACCTTACCTGAATTTGCATAATTGTTATCATTGCAGACACAGAACGATGACCCAGAATGGTGAACTTCACTTTCATCAGAGGCACAGGGTACAGGAGGACTGCCGATTGGAAAAGAAGTGGTATCCAGGCTGAGTCCACTGGAAGAGGTGGGTGGAGGTGTAATGGCAGTATGGCTAGTGATTGTAAGGGTAGTTGCTGAAGGGGTGGCAGCTACAAGAGTATCTGTTACTGCGGAGCTTTCTTGAGAAGTGCCTTCTGGATTATAGGCACTTGAAGTAGGGGTAGCTAGAATACTAAAAGTTGGAGAGGTGGCATATTGTTGGCCGACTACTGATAAAGTCCCACTGGGCTAGGGAATGCTGAGGTGACTATTATGGAGGTAGGACCTGGACTAGAGGTACCTGAAGTATTAGATGCCACAGTAGTGGCAGCTTTTGATGTTATACCCAATTGGGCAGTAGTTATCTCAATAGATTTTGTTTGACTAGAGAATTCTTGAGTAGTGTCACCTGGGTTAGTGGTAGCAGACATATTTACATCTATGCTGGAGATAGCCGAGATAGTGACTGATGAAATTATGTCCACTG
The DNA here is from genome assembly GCF_902459505.1 of Geotrypetes seraphini. Classification (NCBI taxonomy): domain Eukaryota; kingdom Metazoa; phylum Chordata; class Amphibia; order Gymnophiona; family Dermophiidae; genus Geotrypetes; species Geotrypetes seraphini. Next base: position 35,711,294 of record NC_047091.1, on the reverse strand, counting down.
GAGTAGTTGATACTTGAGCAGATTCTTCATGAATGCTGTCTGCCAGGGAAGATGCAGCTAAGCCAGAGGCCGAAGGAGTAGAGGCTTCTTCGGTAGTAAATGCTGGAGGGGTAGAAGCTGCGATGCTCACTGATGAAGTTGTGCCCACTGAGGTAGCGAAAGCTAAGCTAGACTCTTCTTTACCAGAGACTAATGGAGTGGTGGAACTTAACGGAAAGGGAACCGGGGTGCTGCTAACTAACGTTGTAGCAGCTGGTGTGTTGGCTGTGAATGTAATGCTGCCTGATGAAAGGATGCCGAGGGTGGATATTTCTCGATTGGTGACTGATGGTGTTGTGACATCTAGAGCAGAGGCAATGGCAATTCTAATAGCCATAGGGGTGGAAAGCTGTGGGCTGGATGTTAATGAAATAGGGCTCACTGGAGTAGTGTATGCCAGGGTGGAATGTACTATAGTATTGGCTACTGGGGTGGTGATATCTAGGGTTGGAGTGCTTTCGATTAAGGTTGTAGAAGCTGTTGTGACTGCTGAGGTAGTGCTCACTGAGGTCAAATCGGATGAGGTGGATCCTTCTTTAATAGCAATTGCAGGGGTTGAGTTACCTGAAGAAGAGACAGCAGTGGTGCTAACATCCAACTGGGATGAAGTTATATCCTCTTGAAAAGCGGTTGCTTGGATGAATTCTTTTTGACCGTTGAGTTCCAGGGTGATGGCACTTGAAGTAGACGCAACTGATGTGCTAATCATCAGGGTGGTTTCTCTCTGGATACTGACTTTGGAAGTGGTGCCCATTGGGGTAGAGATGGTTGAAGATGATATTTCTGCAGCTGTGACTGTTGGCATGATGGTAGTAAGACTAGATGATGCTGAAGCAGAGACGTCTAAAGTGCTGACCGTTGAAGTTGTGGTTTCTGGGGCAGCAGCTTTAGTGGTTGATCCTTCAGCTGTTTCTGAATTAATACCCACTGAGAATGTGGCTGCTGGAGTGGATCCTTCATGAGTGGTGATTGCTAGTCTACTAGCAGCTGAGTTATATATAGTCTGGGTGATGGCAACAGAGGTGCTCACTGAGGTAGTGGAAGCTGTGGTGGATCCTTCTCTACTGGTGACTAGAGGAGTGATGGTCCTTGTGATAGAGGCAACAGGGGTGGTGCTGAGTACTGTGGTAGCAGCTTGTGTGTTGGTTCTGGATGTAATGCCCACTGAACTGGTGGTAGCTGGAGTGGATATTTCTTGATTGGTGACCGATGGTTTTGTGTCACCTGAGTTAGATGCAGTGAAAGTACTACGAGCCACAGGGGTGGAAAGTTGTGTGCTGGCTGATAATGCAGTAGGACTCACAGGGGTGGTGTTTCCTGAGGTGGATTCTTCTATAGTAGTGGCTATTGGAGTGGTGGTACGTAAGTGGTGGTACGTAACTGGTGTGCTTTCAATTAAGATGGTGGAAGCTGTTGTGTTGGCTGCTGAAGTAATACTCATTGGGACCAAGACAGATGAGGTGGATCCTTTTTTAATGATGATTTCTGGGGTGGAGTTACCTGGGTTAGAGATAGCAGTGATGCTAACATCCAAGTGGGGCGAAGTTATATCCCGATGGGAAGTGGTTTCTTGTGTGGATCCTTTTTAGATGTTGACTTCTAGAGTGGCGGGTCTCGAAGTAGTTACAGTTGGAGTGCTAATGACCAGGGTCGTTGCTGGGACGTTGACTGTGGTTGTGGTGCCCACCATGGTAGAGCCTTTCGAGGTTAATGTTTCTGCAGTGGTGATTGCTGGAGGTGGGGCACCAGGATTAGAAGAAACTGGGGTGCCCGCTGTTGAAGCTGTGGTTTCTGGGGTAGCGGCTTTAGTGGTGAATTGCTCAGCTACTGCTAAATTAGTACCTTCTGGGATAGTGGCTGCTGGGGTGGATCCTTCATGAGTGATGATTGCTGGATTGGTGGTCGATGAGCTATGTATAGTCTGGATGACAGTGGCTGAGGTGCTCACTGAGGTAGTGAAAGCTGTGGTGGATCCTTCTCTGCTGGTGACTAGAGGAGTGATGGTACGTGTAGTAGAGGCAACGTGGTTGGTGCTAACTACTGTGATAGCTGCTCGTATGTTGGTTCTGGATGTAATGCTCACCGAACTGGTGGCATTAGGGATGGATATGTTTTTATTGGTGACTGATAGCGCTGTGACACCTAGAGTAGATGTGGTAACAGTGCTAACAGCTTCACGAGTGGAAATTGGTATGTTGGTTGATAATTCAATAAGGCTTACTGGAGTGGATTCTTCTATAGTGGTGGCTATTGGAGTGGTGGCACCTAGGTTATGAGTAACTGGTGTGCTTTCAATTAAAGTGGTAGAAGCTGTTGTGTTGTTTGATGAACTAGTGTCCACTGGGGTCATGAAAGATGAGGTAGATCCTTCTTTAATGTTTATTGTTGGGGTCATGTTGTCAGTGGTAGAGTCAGTCTTGGTGCCAACATTTAACTTGGTAGATTCTTTTTCACTATTGACTTCTGGGGTGATGGTAATTGAGGTAGATGCAACTGGAGTGCTAATGATCAGGGTGGTTGCTGCTGGGATGCTGACTGTTCTTGTAGTGTCCACCATGCTAGAAATCTTTGAGGTTGATATTTCTGCTGTGGTGACGATTGGAGTGGTGACAACAGAATTAGATGAAGCTCGGGCGGACACAACTGAAGTGCTGACTGTTGAAGCTGTAGCAGCTTTAGTGATGGATCCACCCATGGAGATAGTGGCTGGTGGGATGGGTCCTTCATGAGAGTTGATTACTGGACTGCTTGCGACTGGAACATTTGTCTTCTGGGTGCTGGCAGCTGAGATGCCATCTGACTGAGTGGTTGCGGAAGTGGATCCTTCTTTATTGGCGACTACTTGATCGGTGGCAGCAGGGGTAGAGGAGAATTTTGTGGTACTAACTAGTGTGGTAGCAGCTGAGGTGCTCTTTGTGGATATGATGGCCAGTGAAATGGTTGCTGCTGTGTTGGTTGGTGTTGATGTATTTTTAGCTGGTTTAGTTGTGCTTATCATTGTGTTTGTTGAAACCTGTTTTCTTGTTTGCATCGCCACAGTTGGTGCAATCGTGGCTGATGTGGTTAGTGTTGTGGTTGATGCAGCCAATTTGGTTTTAGGTGTAGTTGTGGATAACAGAATTGCTATTGATGAGGTTGTAACTATAGTTGGTGGGGTTGTGGTTGTAGTTTTGGCTGGTGTGGATGTAGTTACAGCTGATTTAGTTGTGGTTAAGATTGTGGTTGATGCAGTTGATGTATTTGTAGTTATTGGCATGACTTTGGTTATTGCAGTTGTAGCTGGTGTGGTTGATGTTCCGGTTGATGCAGTTGATTCAGGTGTAGGTGTAGTAGTGGATGGCGTAGTTGTTCTTGGTGAGTTTGTAGTTGGTGATATTGTGGATATTGGTGAAGTTGGTGTGGATGTAGGTACAGCTGATTTAGTTGTGGTTGATGCAGTTGGTGTATATGTAGTTATAGGCATGGCTTTGGTTGTTGCAGTTGTAGCTGGTGTGGTTGATGTTCCGGTTGATGCAGTTGATTCAGTTGTAGGTGTAGTAGTGGATGGCGTAGTTGTTCTTGGTGAGTTTGTAGTTGGTGATATTGTGGATATTGGTGAAGTTGGTGTGGATGTAGGTACAGCTGATTTAGTTGTGGTTGATGCAGTTGGTGTATATGTAGTTATAGGCATGGCTTTGGTTGTTGCAGTTGTAGCTGGTGTGGTTGATGTTCCGGTTGATGCAGTTGATTCAGTTGTAGGTGTAGTAGTGGATGGCACAGTTGTTCTTGGTGAGTTTGTAGTTGGTGATATTGTGGACATTGGTGAAGTTGGTGTGGATGTCGCTAAAGCTGGTTTGGTTATGGTTAACTTTGTAGTTGGTACAATCATGGTGGTTGTGATTGTTGTTGAGGACGACATAGATATTCTGATTGGTGTAGCTGTGGTTGGTGGGTTTGTAGTCATGGTAATTGTAGTTGGCGTGGTTGTGGGTCTAGTTGTAGTTGGTTTAGTTGTTAGTGTTGGTACAGTTGTAGTGACTATTATGGTAGTTGTGGGGGTGGTAGGTGTTATGGTTGTAGATGTGGTTGTGGTTGTTGTAGTTGGTGATGGTGATAGTATTATAGAGGAACCTGAAAGAAATAACATTTAATTATTAGGTTCATAATTTTTAGACTTTGCTCAAAAATTGCTGGATAAGAAAAAATAAAATTGCTCTGAACCGTACTGAATGAGAGTTCTGAGTTTCAAAACAGGACAAACTAAACTGAAACTCTTATGAAATGCAAATCTACCATATTTATTTTTTTTAAAAAATTTCTCCGCTTGGTACCTAAGCCAGGGGTGTCAAAGTCCCTCCTCGAGGGCCGCAATCCAGTCAGGTTTTCTTGATTTCCCCAATGAATATGCATGAGATCTATTTGCATGCACTGCTAATAGATCTCATGCATTTTCATTGGGGAAATCCTGAAAACCCGACTGGATTGCATCTCTCAAGGAGGGACTTTGACACCCCTGACCTAAGCAGATTACAATGTAAACATACACAGTCATGTACAGACATAGGGCCAGATCAGGGGTGGGTAATTCCGGCCTCAAGGACCGGAATCCAGTCGGGTTTTCAGGATTTCCCCCAATGAATATGCATAAGATCTATTTGCATGCACTGCTTTCATGGTATGCTAAAAGATCTCAGAAGAAAAAAGCAGGGGAAAACAACACCACAAATACAAATATGCAGGAACCAGAGTGGAATTGTCCAGATAAGAATGATGTGCAACAAAAAAGTATCCTCCAATTCGTCTGGTTATATGAAGATCTTTATTGTTCAAACATCAAAATGACACATTCACCAACTCAATGGCTCGACATGTACATGTTTCGGCCATCAGGCCTGCCTCAGGAGTCTTAAAAATCACAAATGATAACATATGAATTATGCTGGCACTCAATTTGGCAGTGACCATTTTCTGGAACACAGCGGATCTCACCCTAAAATGTTGTTTTGGCATACACAACCTGAACACTATCCCCATCAATATGCAAACAATAACAGCTACCTTCGATGACACTCCATTTTGATTGTTTTTTGGTCAAATCTGTTTGAGTGCTAGCATAATTCATATGTTATCATTTGCGATTTTTAAGACTCCTGAGGCAGGCCTGATGGCCGAAACATGTACATGTCGAGTCATTGAGTTGGTGAATGTGTCATTTTGATGTTTGAACAATAAAGATCTTCATATAACCAGACGAATTGGAGGACACTTTTTTGTTGCACATCATTCATATCTGGACAATTCCACTCTGGTTCCTGCATATTTGTGGTGGTGTTTTCCCCTGTTTTTTTCTTCTGAGATCTTTTAGCATACCATGAAAGCAGTGCATGCAAATAGATCTTATGCATATTCATTGGGGGAAATCCTGAAAACCCGACTGGATTCCGGTTCTTGAGGCCGGAGTTACCCACCCCTGATCTGGCCCTATGTCTGTACATGACTATGTATGTTTACATTGTAATCTACTTAGGTCAGGGGTGTCAAAGTCCCTCCTTGAGAGATGCAATCCAGTCGGGTTTTCAGGATTTCCCCCAATGAATATGCACAAGATCTATTTGCATGCACTGCTTTCATGGTATGCTAAAAGATCTCAGAAGAAAAAAACAGGGGAAAACAACACCACAAATACAAATATGCAAGAACCAGAGTGGAATTGTCCAGATAAGAATGATGTGCAACAAAAAAGTGACCTCCAATTCGTCTGGTTATATGAAGATCTTTATTGTTCAAACATCAAAATGACACATTCACCAACTCAATGACTCGACATGTACATGTTTCAGCCATCAGGCCTTCCTCAGGAGTCTTAAAAATCGCAAATGATAACATACGAATTATGCTAGCACTCAAACAGATTTGACCAAAAAACAATCAAAATGGAGTGTCATCGAAGGTAGCTGTTATTGTTTGCATATTGATGGGGATAGTGTTCAGGTTGTGTATGCCAAAACAACATTTTAGGGTGAGATCCGCTGTGTTCCAGAAAATGGTCACTGCCAAATTGAGTGCCAGCATAATTCGTATGTTATCATTTGCGATTTTTAAGACTCCTGAGGCAGGCCTGATGGCCGAAACATGTACATGTTGAGTCATTGAGTTGGTGAATGTGTCATTTTGATTTTTGAACAATAAAGTTTGAACAATGTTTCATATAACCAGACGAATTGGAGGACACTTTTTTGTTGCACATCATTCTTATCTGGACAATTCCACTCTGGTTCCTGCATATGCTAATAGATCTCATGCATATTCATTGGGGAAATCCTGAAAACCCGACTGGATTGCGGCCCTCAAGGAGAGACTTTGACACCCCTGACTTAAGTGGATTACAATGTAAACATACACAGTCATGTACAGACATAGGGCCAGATCAGGGGTGGGTAACTCCGGTCCTCAAGGACTGGAATCCAGTCGGGTTTTCAGGATTTCCATGGTAGGGAGAACAAGAGGGCACTCTCTAAAGTTAAAAGGGGATAGATTCCGTACAAACGTAAGGAAGTTCTTCTTCACCCAGAGTGGTAGAAAACTGGAACGCTCTTCCGGAGGCTGTTATAGGGGAAACACCCTCTAGGGATTCAAGACAAAGTTAGACAAGTTCCTGCTGAACCAGAACATACGCAGGTAAGGCTAGTCTCAGTTATGGCAAACGTAAGGAAGTTCTTCTTCACCCAGAGAGTGGTGGAAACCTGGAACGCTCTTCCAGCGGCTATTATAGGGGAAAACACCCTCCAGGGATTCAAGACAAAGTTAGATGATTTCCTGCAGAACCAGAATGTACGCAGGTAAGGGGCCGCCGAGTGAGCGGACTGCTGGGCACGATGGACCACTGGTCTGACCCAGCAACGGCAATTCTTATGTTCTTAAGGACCGGAGTTGCTCACCCCTGGGCTAGATTCACTAACCTCCTTTCCGTGTCCAATCCGTATCCAATTGCATGCAGGCCGACAAATTCACTAAAGGCCTGCATGCAAATGGAGGCAATCGTTGGCACGCCCCTCCCCCCAACTGCACGGATCGCTGGAGAGCGATCCTTGAGCATGCGCAGATCATCTTCCTAGACTGTACATGGTCTGTGCATGTGCTGCGAGGAAGAGCAGGCGAGTCGGGGCTGAGCAGGGCTGGAGAGTCGGGGCAGAGAGCAGGGTTTTAGCACAAGCGACTGGTCCTCACCAGTCGCTAGTTTTTTGATCGGCCAGCCAGTCGGTAAGTTTAGTGAATCGCGTCCTTCCTGCTTTGCATGCCAATTCCCCTCATTTGCATGCAGGGATCGGGATCGGAGAGGTTAGTGACTCGGGTCAGAGGGAAATCGGGTCGCAAAGGGCTCGCAAACTGATCGGTACACGATCGGTTTGCTTAGTGAATCTAGCCCATAGTCAATAATAAATCAAAGCTGATGCCAATTAAGTCCAATTATTGATTAAAACCTCATTAACTTGCATGGGCATCTATTCTGGGCACCCAAATTTGCCCACCCAACTTTATAAAATCTGGGATTTAACATGCACTAAAACGTGAAACTGAAAGGAAAGAAGGATATGCAGGTTTTTGTCTGTTGTTTTGGAATTAGAAGCTTCACCCAAGAAAACACCACATGGCCGGTCCTTTACTCACTCTGCAAATGCGTTTCTCGCAAGGAGCCCAGCAACAATATAATTCCCAGAATCACCTTCATTTTTCAGACTCTTTTGCTGTTTTCTTTTTATTTCGCATCTAGAAAAGAAATATAGCAGAGCTTCAGTAGTCAGGGCAGGATTAATTCGTCGAGGGCCCCTAGGCACACAAATACACTGGGCCCCCTGCCCCGCCACACCCCACCCTGCGCCCAGGTGGAAACAGGAAGCTGTGTCAGAGGGAAGTTTTGGGCAAGCAGCACCGCTTGCACAATTACAGTTCCCGTTGCCTTTCTTACCCACGTTGCTCGCTTGTCTTACTTTCCGTCGACGGGGGGGGGGGGGGGCGCGTTGCCGATTGGGGGTGGGGGCCCATGTTGCTAACCGGGGGGGGGGGCCCGCATTGCCAATCGATGCTGGAGGGGCCCATCGCCATTTGGAAAAAACAATGCTGATGCCCTCCCTCATCGGGCCCCCCTGACCATTTCGGGCCCTAGACACGTGCCTACTTGGCCTATTGGTTAATCCTGCCCTGTCAGTAGTTAGCAGAAATTGGGTGAATTTAAGTAAACATCAAAAGCATAAAAATGCCCTTTATTTATCAACTTCCCTATAGAGCTGGAGATTTAAAATAAATCTACGAATGTGTATTTTCAGTCAATACACAAATAAGCATTGGAATTTACTGCTATAAAAACGGTTAAGATAGTCCTGCTGAGACCCTTAAACCATTAATCAGATTATTTGGGATGGCAAAGTGAACCCACCTCTAATAAGAACTATCACAGCCTCCAAAATTAACTATGTAGGTGATCTTCTAATCAGCTCTGTTCCGGGTTAGGCAAGGATGGTGGCCCCCTGGTCGTTTCCCAGCATGCATTTATGTTTTAATAATTTATATTTGGGATATCCTACAATTCTATGTGGATTACAAATTATTCAGGTACTCTAGCATTTTTCCCTGTCTGTCCCGGTGGGCTCCCACTCTATCTAATGTACCTGGAGCAATGGGGATTAAGTGGTTTGCCCAGGGTCACAAGGAACAGTGTGGAATTTTAATCCACAACCTCGGGGTGCCAAGGCTATAGCTCTAACCACTGCACCACACACTCCCACTTAAAATCCGATTTCTTGTGAATTAGGGTTGAAGGATAATTTGATGCGTTTTGTTGAGATGCAAAAAAAGTTATTTTTTTAGGGGCTCTTTTGGTCTGTTTTGTTGTTTGTCTGTTTGTTTGTTTTTTGGGGGGGGGTTGTTTTGTTTTTGGACCATGAATTTTGGGGGTCTTTGTGATATTCTTGGTACTTCCTGAGATGGTGAGAGATTTGATCTGGCAGGATTATAGTGGCACTATGGTGTGTTATTTTTGCTCAATATATATTTTTGTGTCAATAATTAGTTTTATGTAACTCGTTCGTGGCTTTTGATGGATTGAGCTCGTAATCAAAGTAATACAATTGGAATATTATAGCAGAAGCTCTTCATCTGCCAGAAAGGTTTCGATTTTGACTGCGCAGGTCTGAATCCCGCTTTTTCAGTCCCATTTCCCTTTTTTCCCAGAAAAAGAAATGACAAACCCCAAAACTGAAAGTCGAAACAAGTTCTGTTCGGGGTCGATGTGCCAAGAGCCCAAGGCCATCATTTTGGCTTTTAAAATTCCTGTGTTCTTGCCATTAATCTTCAGTTTAATCTGTGGGGTGTGGTATACTGGGGGGGGGGGGTTCCCTAATAATTTTAAAAAAATTAATACAAATAAAAGTTTCCTGGTTCTTTTATCAGGCGAAGTGCTGCAAAACTTCTGAAGTGACAAAATCACCAAAAGGGTCCTTTTACAATTTAAGCCGGTGACCGAAATTCCAAATGAGACCATTGAAAACAAAATAAACTATTATTATGGGGGGGAAAGATGTGATCTTTAAACATTTTAAATCGTAACTTCCTCTTGCACAATCATTCTTCCCTTATCAGTCAGTTATCAATCCATTTTCTTTCGTTAATGCATCTTTTTCACAATAGCCTAAGGTTTAATGCAACTTAAAGTAATCAAACTGGCAATCTGCAATTATTATTATCTATTTTATTTAGCCATAACATAATCTGTATCACTGGCCATTTTTTCTCCGGGAGATTTAAGAATGAAATCCTCCCCCCAAATACTCTGAGGACTTCTTGCCTAGCCTTTTCTCCCCTTCCAGGATCTCTTACCTGCTTTACTCTTCTCCATATCCCTCTCTCCCAGGGTAGGGTGGGGGACCTCCAATTTGGGGGCAATGCGCCGGTGCACCCCCTTGGCAAAGTGAGAAGCGAGGTGAGGGGGCCCCGGTGCAGGAAGAGTCACTTCAAACTGAGGAGACAGGACCCAAGACTCCTCCTCTAGATCCAGAGTACTCCCTCCCCCTCCCCCATCCCTTGGGCACCGCTGCCTTCTCAGCAAAATAGGCAGCTCTTACTTCCAGGACCTAGAGCAGTCTCTGAGATGACAAGGCTTCCGCAACACCTGTCTGCAAGCAGTTCTCAGCCCAGCCTATAGAAAAGTGAGAGGTTGGTTGGGCCTGGAGGGGATAATAATATTAAGTAATATTTAGGGGGGATGGCTACTCCAATATGTGTGACACCCCTTGCCTGGGATACCTGAATAAAATGAGAAAGACACCTGATTGGGCATCCCTCCTGCCAGCAATCTTTGCAGCAATGTTCTGGAGGGGTTCTGGCAGGAGGGTCTGGGCATCCCTCCTGCTGGTGATCTATGTGGCGATGTTCGGGGGGGGGGAAGTCCAGCAGGAGAGGCTGGGCACCCCTCCTGCCGGCAATGTTTGGGGATTTGGGGGTGTCTAGCAGGAGGGTCTGGGCATCCCTCCTTTTGGTAATGTCGAGGGGGGGTCTGGCAGGAGGGATTGGGCATCCCTCCTGCTGGCAATCTATGTGGTGATGTTCAGGGGGGTCCAACAGGAGAGGCTGGGCATCCCTCCTGCCGGCAATGTCTGGGGATTGGGGGCTGTCGGGGGGGGGGGGGGTCCAGCAGGAGAGGCTGGGCATCCCTCCTGCCGGCAATGTTTGGGGATTGGGGGGGTGTCTGGCAGGAGGGTCTGGGCATCCCTCCTGCTGGCAATGTCGGGGGGTGTCTGGCAGGAGGGACTGGGCATCCATACTGTGGGCCTAGGAAGGCACGTATGGCCATCTAGGCCCGCCTAAGGTTGCCTAAGGCCACTTCCGGGTAAAGCCACGCCCACTCCTAGCCTTAGACGAGCTTAGGCGGACCTAAGCACGTCCCTAGGCTCCCGGAGGCGCCTACAATGTAGACGGCCTGCCTCGGGATTTTTTTATTTTTTTAACATGCGTCCCAATTGGCTGGTTGGGCAGCAGTAGGCCGCCTACAATCGGGACGCCATTTATAGAATTTGCCCCTAAATGCCAAAAGTGCACCAAAAAAATGGAAAATGAAATGAAAAAAATTCCCAAATTCCTTTGGAATCTTTTTTTTAATTATTTTGAAATTGCATGTAATGGATGTTGTTTCATAAGAAAAGCATATCCCAAATGTAAAGTGTTTTGGTTAACAGTCTTCATCTTTCTTCATGAATAGATATCCAAAATAGAATTTAAAAAAAAAAAATACTATGAAAATGATGCTGTTTTCAATTGTAGGTACCATTCCTTGTTAAGACCAATTCTGGGGACCATAAGGCAGTTCTCCCACAAAATGGACATTGTGTTTCTTTTCACTTTCCTCGGATCATGAAGCAAATGGCAGTCATAGGAGCTAGCTCTGGGGGTGCTGGAGTATTTGAGCACCCCCAATATTGAGCAAACTCTTTGGCTGCGTCCGAGGAGAGGTCATATCTATCAGGTATATATAGCACCTCTAATCATTTTTAAAAGGTTTGCTCCTATGACGACAGAGACTGGACAGAATAGAGTTTTGATCTTTCATCAAACCATCTTACTTACACTGAATTTGCTTTTTTTTTTTATTTTTTAAATAAATTCTCCAGTCCCGATTGTACTACTGTGTCCCGGCACTTCTTGATTCCTGGAGCAAGTCTGCTAGGAACTCCCATAATGAAAGACACTGCTTCTCTTACTGACTGATGAGGCAGGAATGCCAGTAACGGAGGGAAGGACTACAGAAAGTCTTTTATATACCATGTTCCAGGACAGTGGTTTCCATACATACGCGTCAGCCTCTGAACACTCTCAGAAGGGAGATGTGATGAGCGAAAGCCAGATGGCTTAACCTCCCTTCCGCAGGCACTAGAATTAATTAACTGCAAGAAGAATGTGGGGGGGAAAGTTTCCATTAAAAAAAAAAATAGGACTGATTCTTAAACCAAAGATGGGCAATTAGTCAGTCTTCATTTTAGTTTTCCCCTCATTTTTTTTTTTTCAAGTAAGGGCCAAGGCAACTTATAATGGTTCCATAACTAAAGAGCGCAAGACTTATGCGCACTGCTGCTTCAGCAGTTCCCGTTAGCGCTGTGAGGAGGGATTTGGGGGGGGGGGGGAAGAACCCCCTACTACACTTAGAAGTGTTCGTACTGCCGTTGGGGGGGGGGGGTTGGGAGAGAATACCCCCAGTATACTGGAAACTCCCGTTTTCCTTCCGGTTTTCAGTTTTCGGGAGTTTTCAATGTAGTGTGTGTGTGTGTGGGGGGGGGGTTTCTACCTTTAAGGGGAGAGTATGGCACAGTGGTTAAAGCTACAGCCTCAGCGCCCTGGGGTTGGGGGTTCAAACCCACGCTGCTCCTTGTGACCTGGGCAAGTCACTTAATCCCCCCACTGCCCCAAGTACTTTAGATACGGTAGGTTGTGACAGGGAAAAATGCTTGAGTACCTGAATAAATTCATATAAACCTTTCTGAGCTCTCCTGGGAGAACAGAATAGAAAATTGAAGAAATAAATAGTGTGAAGAGTTTCAGCCTCTGACAACCAGAGCTGGTATTGTGACATCATGATGCCTCATTCCACCAATAAGAACCAACCTCATCGGTGATGTCACAATAACTTGATTGTTCTATACTTGGCTCACCTTTACTATATTATGATTTCTAGAGTGGTGCAGTGGTTAAAGCTACAGCCTCAGCACCCTGAGGTCATGGGTTCAAACCCTCACTGCTCCTTGTGACCCTGGGCAAGTCACTTCATCCCCCCATTGCCCAAGGTACATTAGGAAAATTGTGAGCCCACCAGGACAGACAGGGAAAAATGCTTGAGTACCTGAATAAATTCATGTAAACCATTCTGAGCTCCCCTGGAAGAACCGTTTAGAAACTTGAATAAATAAATTTATATCTACTATCTCTTAGCACTGCCAGGGACATTAAAATCAGTAGTAGTAGGTATAGTACAGCAAAGAAGAAAATTTATTCAAGCTAGAGTTCCCTTTTTGCCCAAAAGGGGAAAAAGTTTACAAAATCTCTCCTTTAGAAAGTAATGGAAGCCCAACTGCAGCACTAACGTGCCACCTTCAGTTACAAAATGTAGCTGCACCTTCAGCATCTGCGAATAAAAGGCACAGGCTCTTTGGAAGCAGGTCTGTGAGTGAGCCAGGAGGAATTTAATAGAGGATACAGTACATGGCAGCTCTAAATAATTTTTTCTGTTTTTAAATTTTTTATTCCTTTTTTCATACTACAGCAAATGTATCATAAAAAATTATACAATCTCATAAAATATACACTTGATTTTCTTACATGTATCATTGTAAATACAATATATCATTCTAAATTCATATACAATGATATCTGAAAATGTATGTATTATATAGTATGTATAACAATTGTTACTAAAATTTAAAGTCCTCCCTCCCCTCCCCTCCCACTACAAATTACAATTATAATAAAGATATTGACAAATACATATATATTATGAGATAAAAAACATAAAATTATACCCACCCACCTCCCCCCCTAACAGATATTTTATTATGGGAAAATGGTATCATTCATTACAGAATTCTGCTAATGGTCCCCAGATCTTCTGAAATTTACCAAAATAACCTCTTTGTGTTGCTAATGCACGCTCCATTTTATATATATGGCATACGGAATTCCATCAGAAGTTATAGTTTAGCCTTTCATAATTTTTCCAATTGTATGTTATTTGTTGTACTGCTACCCCAGTCAATATAAATAAAAGTTTGTTATTGTTTGAAGAAATTTGACTCTGCTCTCATTGCTGTGCCGAATAAAATAGTATCATAAGTCAAGGCTACTGGATTATCCAACATCCTATTTATTTGCGGCCAAATTGACTTCCAAAATAATAATATGAATGGACAATAGAATAAAAGATGACAGTGACCTAGAACTATCTAATTTTTGTAAACGAACAGGGGTCCAAAACGCTCTATGCAAAAGAAAAAACCACGTTTGTCTCATAGGTGCTGAAACTGTACATCTTAACCTCCAAGACCAAAGTCGTGGCCATTGAGATGCAGTAATCTGATGCTTAATCTCAATGCTCCAAATGTCTCTAAGACCATGTTTTGGTTTTTTATTTACAAATCCAGATATTAATTTATACCACATTGCGGCCTGATGACCCATAGAGTCCATCTGAAAACATAAGAATTCTAGACTATGATAATTATTAAGACTTTTCCATTCAGGGAACCCTGCCTGAATGGCCTGCTTCAATTGCAACCATCTAAAATATTGCGATTTATTTAAACCAAATTTATGTTGCAATTGTGAAAACTCAAGCAGTTTACCATTATCTATTACATCCTCTAAAATACGAATTCCTGCCAACATCCAATGTTTCCAGATGATTTTAAAACCGCCAACCTTGATCTTAGGATTTAGCTCTAAATAATTTTAAATTTGTTGGGGGGGGGGGTGTTTATTAGAATTTTCTCATATAATACAAGAATATCCCTAATGAATATGCATGGAGCAGATTTGCATGCCTGTCACTTCCATTATATGCAAATCTCTCTCATGCATATTTATTAGGGCTAGCTTGAAAACCCGATTGGCTTGGTGGTCTTCCAGAACAGGGTTGGGAACCACTGATCTAGTCCACATTTAAGGGAAAGAACCTAGAGCAGTGTATTACAAACTGTGTGCTCTGACACACTAGTGTGCCGCGAGCCACCGGGGAGGAGGAGGGGCACTGGTTCCGGCTGACTGCCTACAGGACGTGCCTCTCGCAGTGAGAGGCACATCCTGTAGGCCAGGGGTAGGGAACTCCGGTCCTTGAGAGCCGTATTCGTCGAGTTTTCAGGATTTCCCCAATGAATATGCATGAGATCTATTTGCATATTAATTGGGGAAATCCTGAAAACCTGACTGGAATACGGCTCTCGAGGACCGGAGTTCCTTACCCCTGATGTAGGCAGTCAACTTGCACCAGTGCCTCTCCTTTCCATGCCTCTTCCCTTCCAGCATCCCCCTCCCCAACACTGGTGGCTGGAGGGCCTTCGTGCATGCGCAGACTGCAACGTGATGACTCGAACCGCAGCCACCATGTTTAGGGTGCTGCAGCTTCGCAAAGTTTGCAAGACATTGGCCTAGAACAGGGGTAGGCAATTCCAGTCCTTGAGAGCTGGAGCCAGGACAGGTTTTCAGGCTCTCCACAATGAATATGTATGAGATGGATTTGCATGCACTGCCTCCTTGAGATGCAAATCTATCTCATGCATATTTATTGTGGATATCCTGAAAACCTGGCCTGGCTCCGGCTCTCGAGGACCGGAATTGCCTACCCCTGGTCAAGAGTTACCTTACCAACACTCTTCTTTTTATATCAAGAAATTGTAAATATTCCCAGACCTGAGATCAAATGTAAACGCTAATCTAAATCTGTTTATAGTTTATTTAGAATCAGATAAAGAAATCTTAAAAGACAAAAATGTTTTCTAAATGTGAAGGATAAAAAAAAAACCCCACCCCATAATATTTTTGTTTTATAGCTCTCAATTGGCAACTTTTTTCTTTCTTTCTTTCTTTATAATTTTGAAAATAAATAATAAGTAACACACTTGTTTAAGTAACACGATACATAATAATACATAAAATAGAAAAGAGAAATCAATTAAAGAAAATATTTTACAATCTTCTTAGACCCCAAAACATTTATAGGGGGAGAAGTCCTGAAAATAAAGAGACTTAATTTAAACATAGGAAAAACCAAAAAGGAAACAGCTTAATGGGAACAGTTCCTCAGTTCAAAATCACACCCTTTCAAATGACAAATTTTAAAAGCTTTCACAAGGAAAACAGATTGAAATGAAGTGATTCTATTGAGTCACTTATAAAGAGTGTAAATGTGCATTTTCAAAGCATTTTTTTTTCCATATGAAAAACATGGACATAACTAAGGGTTTGGGAGCTCTTGGAAAGGGTCAATTAGGAGAGCACCCAGCAGGTAACCTCCAGTGTCCACCACAGGTGCTCCATCACTTTGTAATACATTAATCATTAATGTTTTTTTGCTAGTTAAGAAGTCATAACTCAGCTGGTGTGAAATGCTAATGGGTCACTTGTTTCCACCAGTAAGGTAATGTTCACCCAAGTGTATTCCAAGATACAGAGAGAGACTGTTAATTCTGAAAACATTAGGAAAGGGGATGGGTTTCTTTCAGCTCTGCAGAAAAGATTTTCCCAAGAGGGACCAGAGCACTGCAACCCAGTCAATCTTCCCGTGGCTGTGGTCTTTCTTCCTACCTGTTTTGCCAGAACTTCCCGTGAAGAGGAACCTCTGGAGGCTCGGTGGGGTCATGGTGACCTGCTCTGCTATGGCTGGCCTGATTTTGGCTCCCATAGGTTGGGTCCTTCTTTTGGCAGCCACGGTATCCCCACACTGGCGAGAGTTCTACCGGCGTCCTGGCTACCCTTCAGACCTATCCTTCTTCGATGGCCTTTGGGAGGCCTGTATCGAGGAGAGCCATTTGCTAGACGGTCAGCATCAACTGTGTCAGGCCATCCCCGAAGAAGTTGCTGCATCCTGGTTCATAACCATGCTCAGATCACTGACAGTGCTGTCTCTCCTTGGAGGGCTCCTGGGTTATTGTATAGCTAATCTGGGCATCCGCTGGTGGACTGGCCCCCCCATGCCTAGGCCAAATACTATTGGTGTGGCAGGCCTCTTGCTGATCTTCTTTGGGGGAGCATATTTGGGAGCTGTGTCCTACATGGCTCAACAACTTCTGGAGAACCTCAAGAGCTCCCAGGTGCCAAGACAGGAGAAGTTCCAGCTGGGGACATGTCTCTATCTTGGCTGGGCTGGAGGGGCAGCAAAACTTCTGTCCGGGGTGGCTTTTACTTTCAGCTTCAACAGACAAAAGCATAGAGGTGCCCCAGGGGTTCCTGATACCCCCTATGAAGTAGATTATTAAGAAGAAATAAAGTCAAGTGCAGAAGACAAGTCCTAGCAGGTTGGTTGTTTCATTAAGGTTTTGAGTGCTTCCTACTTCCTCGTCTTTTATTCTTTAACCCATTAAAGTTTATCAATTTCATAATTAGATTTTATCAAATTCTTCAGTGTACTGGTATATCAGCTGCAAGTGTTTGCACATTATTAGATGTGTTTCCTGGCGATATGTTACCAGTTTTGAGATCCAATCCACTAAACGGGAAAATCTAAGTTGTTCAAAAAACAATTCCAAACTCGCAGAGAACAAACTTGTATAGTATCTAGTTGATTTCACCACAAGACCTCAAACCCCCAAGGCACCGCTTCAACATTTTTTCGTGCCCTTACAGGGGTGACGTGTTCATCATCGGTCTTTGTTTAGGCATATACGCAGAGAAATGTTAATTTTAATTAACAGGCTCAAAATTGACAGTTTGATAATAATTAGTGGAGGAAAAGCACTTAGCTGTTGCTCAACGGCTGCCCAGCCGTTTCACTTTGGATAGACCATTCGGGTCTTTATCTGCCGTCATCTACTGTGTTACTTTGCAGTTTCCTCAGGGGCTGTGCCTCCTCGAATATCCACACATCGGCCCAAATTTTTACTAGCTTTACTCTTTTCTTTAAAGCTAGCTTGTTTGAATTCACAGACAAACCGTGCGGCGTGCTGAAACAACCTGTTGATATTTTGGCAAACAAGACCGATGATGTACACGTCACCCCTGTAAAGCACGAAAAACTGTTGGAGCAGTGCCTTGGGTGTTTGAGGTCTTGTAGTGAAATCAGCTAGATACTAGTTTTGAAATAACATGGTTAGCACCAAAACTGACCTGTTCAATACTGGGACAGCATATCTTCACTTGATAACATAACATAAAAATGTATTTCTATACCACAACACATTAAGTTCTATGCGGTTTATAAACTAGAATTTTAAAAAATGCACATATACAGTTGAATGTAATATATTAATTTCATCATCACGTCGACATCCACACACTTCCAAATGCCCCAAGCCGCGGCCACCATGTTTAGAGTGCCGCAGCTTCTCATAGTTTGCGAGACATTGTTGAGAATGAATGTTCTTTGAAAGTTAACTAATATAATCATAAAAAGCCAAAGGTATCACCCAGCTGAGCTTATGTGACCAGTGATGTTCTGTATAAAGCACCGGCTTTTGATGCTTGAGCTTTTTTGAGTGCAAACAGATCTTTTTATTTCTCCACTTTGTGGTATGTGTTAAATCAGAACTTGTACTGAATTTCAAGTGATCTCTTTTTTTAACATATTTTTATGACTTATCATTTGGAAACTATTTTTGTGTATTATACAATTATGTGAATGTTACCATTCGGTGTCAGAACAACAGTGAGAGTGATAAAAAACAAAACACCTGTCAATTTTAGGCAAATGTTACCATTCTGAACAGGCTGTTCCTCCTCCAGTGACCAGCAGATGGAGTGCTAGAAAGGTTACTGTAAGGCAGGGGTGTGAAAGTCCCTCCTTGAGGGCTGCAATCCAGTCGGGTTTTCAGGATTTCCCCAATGAATATGCATGAGATCTATTTGCATGCACTGCTTTCACTGTATGCTAATAGATCTCATGCATATTTATGGAGGAAATCCTGAAAACCCGACTGGATTGCAGCCCTCCAGGAAGGACTTTGACACCCCTACTGTAAGGCAACGTATCGCAAACTGTGTACCGTGGCACACTAATGTGCCACCTGAGATTTCAAGTGTGCTGCGAGATGCCTGGGAGGAGAGGCGCTGGCTGACTGCCTACAGGACATGCCTCTTGCGGCGAGAGGCACATCCTGTAGGCAGTCAGCCACCGCCAACGCCTCTCCTCCGTGGCAACTCTCCTCCTCTCTGCGAGTCTTCTTTCGCAGCACCCCCCATTGGCGACTCAGGGCCCCGTCTGGAGGGCCTCCGCACATGCGTGAATGTCAACGTGATGACATCATGCATATGTGTGACGTCATCAACATCTGCGCACTTTCGGGTGCCCTCGAGCTGCAGCTGCTGGTTTAGTGTGCCACGGCCCACAAAGTTTGTGAGACACTGCTATAATGCGTATCCTAGAAGGCATTCCTCATTATAATGTTGCTTTTGATTGGATTTAATCATCTTCATGCCTGTAGGAGAGGGCCCTCCGAGCCATTTTCACATCCTTCTTTCCTTTCCTGTCCTTTCCAAGAAGAAAGTACTGTCTTTATATTATCTATAAGGTCAAGGAATGCCTTCACCCAATGCTCCCATGTCAGAAGCAGATAGTCCAAACTGATGTCTCAGTGCCAGTACTTAAGCACTACCACGCAGAAGCAAAACAAAAGCTCATAAGCCATTACAGAGATGGCTTGTTCCTGGGCTAAGCAGCATGGAATCTGTTTTACTCCTTGAGATCTTTCCAGGTGCTTGTGACCTGGATTGGCCACTGTGGGAACAGGATACTGGGCATGATGGACCTATGGTCTATCCCAGTATGGCAATTCTTATGTTCTTATATTCTTTGAGCCAAGTATAGGACAATCAAGCCATTGTGACATCACTGCTGAGGTTGGTTCTCAGGCATTGGTGGAATGAGGCATTATGATGTCACAATATCAGCTCTGGAATGCTAGTATTTGGGTTACTGCCAGGTACTTGTGACCTGGATTGGCCACTGTGGAAACAGGACACTGGGTCTGATGGACCTTTGGTCTGTCCCAGTATGGCAATTCTTATGTTCTTATGCTAACTTCAGTTCAGTTCCTAGCTCAGATCTTCTCCTTTCTGTCAGATGCTGTAGAAGCAATTTTCATGGTCCCCCCTCTGCACTGGTACTCAATAAATATATATAGCCAGAGCTGCCAAGGGGCTGACCCATAACTCTGCCCAGTCCCGCCCATAACTCCACCCCATTCCAGCTATAACTCCACCCAGCCCCATCAACAGCAGCACCAGCAGTAGCCTCTCTTTCCAGCAGCAGCAGAAGGGGCCTTCCTAAAATGTAGTTTCCTGCTGTCACGGGATTAGTGGAAGTAGAAGTTGATTTAAGAGAGTCTCTCCTGCTGCTAATGGAAGGAGAGACTGCTCAGCGGGAATGTGGAATTTGACCCGCAAAAGGCTGGAGACTTTGCAGGTCTGATTAAATGTGGTGAAAACCATACAAAGCATTTGGTGTGAATTTGTTTATTTTGTACAGAAAGATGTTTTGTTTTCTGCAAAAAAAAGATGAAATTTTTGACCATACAAAGCAACAAAATACTGGCAGGTGTAAATTACCTTAAGGAGGACCTCTGCAGGGTGCCAGCAGATGGCAGACTGGTCCCCGTCCTTCTGTTCTTTGTTTTAAATTCTCCATCAGTACAAAAATATTATTTTGATAACTCACAGTGGCGTAGCAAGGGTGAATGGCGCCCCACACATGCCCTCTTCTCCACCCCACTCCCACCTTAATACTCTCCTTCCCTGCCCCCTCCTGCCATGCGCACGCCGCTTCCCTTCCCCTGTACCTCTGGCGTGGGTCCAGGAAGTGATGTCAGAGGAAGAGCCAACGCTGGTTGGGGATTGTTGTTCGTGTCAGGAATATTCCAGAGGTACGGGGGATGGGAAGCGGCATGCAGGAGGAGCAAAGAGGAGGACGGGTGCCTACGCCCTCACCGAGACGGCGCCCAGGGCGGACCGCCCACCCCCCTTCCTGCGCCACCGATAACTCAAGTAAAACTGACATGCCAACAAAATCATCTAAGCTCACAAGCGCTAAGCAGATCTTTTCAAGTGATGTAATCATCCTTTCACTTGAGAAATGTAAAAATAACCAAACATTAATTTTTTAAAATTTGACCCAACATGGATATTAATAATTGACTTTTGTACCTCTGAAATATTAATAGGCTGGCAGATACACTAAATCATGACATCTAGAATATTTTTAAAAATGATCTTAATATGATTATCTACTTATCCATGCCCCCCCTCCCCTTTTACAAAAGCACGGAAGAGGTTTTTAGTGCCGGCTAGCGTGCTGAATGCTCTGCGCTGCTCCGACACTCATAGGAATCCTATGACCGTCGGAGTAGGGCAGAGCACTCATCGCGTCGGCTGGTGCTAAAACCTCTTCTGCGCTTTTGTAAAAGGGGAAGGAGCTATATGAGGGGGTGCTGAAAAGTTCTCAGCCCAACCAACCAACTTCCTAAATTCTGAGCGTTATTTTACCACGGTAGCTGAAAAGAGTGGTATCTTATTTCATTAAGTGCCTATTTACAGAAACGAAATTCTATCTTTTGGCATTGTTTCAGATCATTGATTTGAACCATTTCCACGTCGTTCCCTTCTTGGTTGGGCTGAGAACTTGTCAGCACCCCTGCATATATAATAAAAGTGAGTCAAATATAGGACAATCAAGCCATTGTGACATCACTGATGAGTTTGGCTCTTATTGGTGAAATGAGGCATTGTGACATCACAATCTCAACTCTGGAATGTTGCTATGAGACGGTGCTGAAAAGGTCTCAGCCCAACCAACCAACTTCCTAAATTCTGAGCGTTATTTTGCCACTGTAGCATAAAAGAGTGTCTTATTTTGTTAAGTGCCAATTTGCAGAAACAAAATTCTATATTTTGATATTGTTTCAGATCATTGATTGAACCATATCCACGTCATTCTCTTCTTGGTTGAGCTAAAAACGTTTCAGCACCCCCTCGTAGAAACTGCTCTACAAACTAAGAGAAAACAGTAGAAAACACTCTCTCTCCTCACCATGAAATGTAAAAAATAAATTATAATAGCATGTTTTCAGCCTCATGCCATCTCCTCTTCCTTGTTTTACCAGGGCTGGCCCAATCATTAAGCAAGTCTAGGCAGCCGCCTAGGACATTAGCTTCTTCAGGGCAGCAATGAGCAGCCGCAGTCCATAGAACCATCAGCATAGAGTTTAACTTGCATTTTCTTTTCACAATTTTGGTGCGATGATCCTGATTATTGCATTCAATTATCAAAATCTTGGGGGGGGGGGACGGAGGCTGATACCAGGACATCAGTGGAGAAGACAGCCCGACTCCCGCCATCCAGAGAAAACAAAAATAGATTTCACCACTAGAACTGAAATTGCTTTTATCTTCCCTGATTACCTGAAGCTTGAATAGTTCTCAATATTCCCAATACATATGGCGCGCTAAAGAAAAACCAATGACCACCACGGTGTAACAGCTCCAGCTCACTTATGAAAAGAAGTGAAAAATCCCACTGCACACAAAGAAAAAAAAAGGCACATCCAAGGGTATTGACTCTATTTTCTACCAAAATATGCGGTATATCCTGTATCATCAGTTTTTCTCCCAATAATCCAGGAGGAGTCAGAGAGACACAAGAATGCCCTGTGCTTCTAAAAAGAATATTTCTCTAACAAGAGATCTTGAAGCCTCAGGACCCCAGAGAGGTCTGGCTGCTCACAGACCCCCTGACCAGAGGTTTCTGCCTTACTCGTACGCAATCATTTTCATGGGCTCTGTGCATGAGGCTCCTCTAGCGACCCTGGGATCTCTTCATCACTGGAGCCGGGCTCTGCACTTTGAGTCTGTCTTGTGTTTTGAACCCAGAGGTCTTGGATTTCTTTGTACAGTTCCTGATGCTCCAGTTTCCATTTCTTGAATGCCTCTGAGGTCAAACCCGGGTTATCCAGAACCTGGTTCAGGACTTGGAGTTCAGAGAGTTTAGCCTGAATGCAAAGAAAGAGAAACAGACAAATAAATCAGAAGGTGTAGTATCTAGATGGGGGCCAGTGAAAATCCCTTTAACATCAGTATCTTTTCAGTTCAAGTTTACACGAGTGGATTTGTCAGGTGCAGGGGATCTGAGTAGGGTTACCATATTTGTGAAGTCAAAAAAGAGGACCCCACCCGCCACACCCCTGACCTCCCCCTGGCCTTCCTCCCACTGCCCTCCCCCCCAATTTTCACCCATTTCATTAGTCCCCCTTCCCATCTTCTGCACCCTTTTAGTGCTTCTCTCCCTCCCACCAACCCCCTGTGGATGCTTCTCACTCCCTACCTCCAACACCCCAGTGGATCTTCTCTCTCTATCTACAACCCCTTCTCCCTTAGGATTTTCTCTCTCTCCCTCTCTCCAACTCCCCTCCCATGGGTGCTTCTATCTCCCTTCCTCCACCCTCCCCCCACTCCCTCCCCACAGGACAGTGCATCTCTCTCTCTCCCCTGTCTCCCATCTATCACCTCAATGAAACTGAATCATTGGACCAGCTGGCAGCAGCAATGAGGTGAGCCTGCTGCCGTCGGCCTGCACCGAAAGCCTTCTCTTTGGAGCAACTTCCTGTTCCCTTGTAGGTGGGACGCTCTAGAGAGAAGGCTTCCGGGAGACAGTGGCGTAGTAAGGAGGAGGCGGGAGAGGATGGTGCCCACTCCGCCTCTTCCCACTTCTCCCCTCACCTCACGTGCATCCTCCCTTCCCTTTCCCCGTACCTCTAATTGTTCACTGCCATGAGCAACAACTTCAAAGGGTTCCTGCTGACGTGCATAGGAAGTGACGTCGGAGAGAAGAGCCACTGTGGCAAACTATTCCACACAGGTCTTCCACTAAGCCATTTCTCTCCCCTTCAATCTGTTCAAAATTTTGCTGCTTAACTTACATTCTGCCAGTGTCGCTCAAGTCCCTTCATTGAATCCCTATCTGTTTTCACATACAGTTCAAACTTCTCTTATTCACGCTGCAGCTCCTCAATATTTCTCCTGTCTTTTTCTTTTAATTTATAACATTTTATTGAAGGAAATAATTAAATATAATATAATACAAATAGATTTCATTTCAAAAAGATTCACAATTATGATATTTTCATACATATTTCTATCATTCCTCCATAATATATTTCCATAAGATCCATATCAACCCCCCTACTACCTCCACCTCCCTTACCCCTTACCCCACTTCCCCCTCTCCTTCCCACCTCCTATTCACATTGTATTGAAGTAATTAATGAAATTCTAATAAAATATGAAATTTATCATTCCTGCAATATACATTTCTATATGACCTATTTCATCCTACCCCTGCACCCCCCTATTCTCCCTCCCCCCCATGGAAGATGACACATATTACCAAGTATTGCAAAGTTATATATGTTTCCAAAGCTTCAATGTAAAATATTAATAATCGTGCTCTAGAGGAAAGATTTTGAATATATGAATCCCAAATTTTCAAAAAGAAACTTGTACGTTTTGGAAACTTACAAACATCTCCTGTCTTATCTCTCCCTACACTCCACCCTGGAAAGTCCATTCATCGGGCAGGTCTTTCTTATCTGTACCCTTCTCCTCCACTGCCAACTGCAGACTCCATTCCTTTTATCTTGCTGCGCCATATGGTTGGAACAGACTTCCTGAGTTGGTGCGTCAAGCTCTGTCGTTGGCCATATTCAAGTTTTAAGTTTTATTATTTTTAATATACCGACCATCAACAAATATCTAGCCGGTTTACAACGCTATGATAAAATAAAGAATTAAAATAATGCTTATAAAAGGGGGAAAAGTGAACATTGTAGACGTTTTACAAAGGCATACATGAGAGTGGGGATTGAAGAAGAAAGGGGGGGGTAAAGTTACATTGTTGGAGAGAAAAAAAAACTGGGGTTAAAAAGAAGAGAGAGGGAGAGGGATAAAACATTAGGGATTGGGACGCTTCTTAAAAGCGGTTGGCAGACTTAGCAATAAGAAGTTTAGGAGCTATGGAATGCATCTTGAAATAAGAACGTTTTTAGTTTAATCTTGAATTTATCTAGGAGATTTTTGTGGTGAAGTTGGGGAGGCAAGACATTCCATAAAGTTGGGGCAATAATGGAGAAATTGGATTTCCTAGTGTAATAAAATTCTTTGATAGAGGGAACAGATAGTAGGTTCTGATCTGCTGATCTAAGAGTCCGAGAGGGGCAGAAAGGGATGAGGAGTTTGTCCAGAAAAGGAGGAAGAAGTGAAAGTTTTATTTTAAAGACTAGCAATCTAAGCGAAAAGCCTATCTTTTGGAGGCTGGTTTTCAGTCCTAACTCCTGTTCACTTGTTCAGTACCCACCTCTGTTTTATCATTCCCACAAAAAGTAACTTCCTAATCTCTTAGTTTTCCTGTTTGTCTGTCTTGAGTAGATTGTAAGCTCTGTCGAGCAGCGACGGTTTCTTATGTGTTTAGGGTACTGTAGTAATATCAGTAGCAGGATTTAACTAGACAGGAACCGTTTGAATATTGATTGCTGTGTTTTTTAAATTTTGCCCAGAGGGAGGATGGGGCAGGACCGAATCTTGATCCTCTTGAGATGAAGTTCCAGAAGTGGGGTGCTGGAGTTACAATATGTAAGTTGGAGGCACAGGAAGCAAAGAGTGGGGGGGAGGGGGGAAAGGGAGGGAATTAGGACTGCCCCCTCCCCCAAATAAGGTTGCCGTTTCTGCCCACACCGACCTTGAGCGTGCTCTTCAGGACTCGCACCGCATGCACCTTCTCATTGATTTGTGGGTTCTTGTTGCGTTTGATGAAGGACTTGCGGTATTGCTCTCTGGTAAGCAGCTGCTCCCTCCCGATGAGCGATACCCCGCCCTGTTTCAGACAATTGATCAGGGCCTCCATGCTGTCATCATCCTCAGAATCTGTATAGTGGCAACACAACCATGCAATTAGAAATGACAGGGCAGTGAACATCTTACCAACCTTCAGAAATCCATCTCATAAAGGGCTCTAGTATAACTACAGCAGAGGACTGAGTGACCAGATGTTAAGGTCCACCTTGGGGTAAGAACCCAAGAAAAGGATCTGGGTGTCATCGTAGACAATACGATGAAACCTTCTGCCCAATGTGTGGCAGAGCCAAAAGGGCAAGCAGGATGCTAGGAATTATTTAAAAAGGGATGGTTAACAAAACTAAGAATGTTAGAATGCCTCTGTATTGCTCCATGGTGCGACCTCACCTGGAGTATTGTATTCAATTCTGATCTCCTTATCTCAAGAAAGATATAGCGGCACTAGAAAAGATTCAAAGAAGAGCGACCAAGATGATAAAGGGGATGGAACTCTTCACGAATGAGGTTAGGACTCTTCAGCATGGAAAAGAGGCGGCTGAGGGGAGATATGATTGAAGTCTACAAAATCCTGAGTGGATCGATTTTTCACTCCGTCAAAAATGACAAAGACTAGGGGACACTTGATGAAGTTACAGGGAAATACTTTTAAAACCAATAGGAAGAAATATTTTTTTCACTCAGAGAATAGTTAAGCTCTGGAACGCATTGCCAAAGGTTGTGGTAAGAGCGGATAGCGTAGCTGGTTTTAAGAAAGGTTTGGACAAGTTCCTGGAGGAAAAGTCCATAGTCTGTTATTGAGAAAGACATGGGAGAAACCACTGCTTGCCCTGAATCGGTAGCATGGAATATTGCTACTCCTTGGGTTTTGGCCAGGTACTAGTGCCTCGGTTTGACCACCGTGAGAACGGGCTACTGGGCTTGATGGACCATTGATCTGACCCTGTAAGGCTACTCTTATGTTCTTATGTTATGTTCAAAGCAAAAATGTCAAGACGAGAAAGGCAAGAGTGGAAAGAGAAGGAAAATGGAGTGGAATTTAGGAGAGAAGGACGTCTGAGAGGAGCTACTTAACCTGCAGGTACTTTCTGCTCAGCTGCAAACCTGCCGTCTGCTCTTCGGGTAACGGGGCTGTTGGAGGGGGTGCTGAATTTGCTCTCGGTGTTTGCTCCCTTTGCAGCATATGGAAGAAGCAGCATCCGCTCCTGGCCCTGTCAGGAAACAACCACACATGAAAGGCTGGTCCTAGCGACTGAACGCCACCAACATTCCGGAAGCATCTGGGCAAGGAACAGAATCAGCAAGGTAATCACTCACCTCCTCCAAACCTTGTCGCGTGATCTCATCCTCAGGGTCCTCAGCTTCAGTCTCACTGTAACAATCTGGGGGTGTGGGGGGGGGGTGAAAAAGAAAACTTGCCTAACCATTTCTGCTCGTCATGTCATGCTATATTCACGCGCCTAGGAAATTACATCAGAGAAAGAGCTGACGCTGGCGCGATACTAGCTTGGGGGCTGCTATTTGTGCCAGGAATATTACAGAGGTACAAGGGAAGGGAAGCAGCGCGCATGTGGCAGGAGGGGGCAGGGAAGGAGCGGAGGGGGGAGGAGCATTACCCCAGGCGCCTGTCACCCTCGCTACGCCACTGGGTACAATGCAGGAACAACATTAGGGGGTAAGTCAGGTTAAAAGAGATAGATTTGTTATGGAATAGGCAGATATAGAGAGTGACGTAATAAGGGAGGGGGACAAGGGGGGGCAGTCTGCCCCGAGGGCTATGTTGGTGGGGGAGCCGGCGACCCTCCTCCTCTCCACCCCCCCGCCTCTTCCCACTCCTCGCGTGCCCTTCCCCTTCCTCTAGCTGTTCGCTGCCGTGACCAACAACTTCAACGTGTCCCTCGCGACCGCATCTTCTCTCCCACTGATGTCATTTCCAGGAAGTGACATCAGAGGGAGAGCCGATGGGGGTCGCAAGGAGCACACTGAAGTTCTTGTTGCTTGCGGCGGTGAACCACTAGAGTTTCGGGGGAAGGGAAGGGGGATCAAGGAGGGAGCGGAGAGGAGGGTGGGGGAAGGGCAACACCACTGGATATAGAGGAGATAGATATACTGTGGAATCCAGGATAAGGCTGAAGTTACATTGTAGCGATTTCCGATGAATGTTAGATTGCGCTTTGGGCTTGCATGTGAACACGCCAGGGTCTCGATGCTTCCTTGCAAATGCGACCATGGTTCTAATGCCCCCCACACAATTAGTCACGCGGTTAGGGTTACCAGACATCCGGATTTACCCGGACGTATCCCTCTTTTTAGAGAACTGTCCGGGCATCTGGACAGCTTTTCAAAATCCGGCACTTTATCCGGGTTTGAAAAGCTTCCAGCTCGGGACCACGTCGGGAGGGCATCTGCGCGCGCCAGGATGCAACGCGGTGATGCTCACGCGCATCATCACATCACAGCGAAGCATGCGCAGATGCCCTCCCGACGCATGAGAAGAGGGCGGGGCTTAGGCAGCGCGGTGTGTGACTTGGTGGAACCGAGTGGGTCTGGGGGGCGGGGCCATGGGTTCTGATTTTACAATCGGAATGTGGTCTCAGTGGGTTTTTTTTAATTCAATCTTAATTAGTTATTGTGAACCACCTGAATTTTAGCATTTGCAAGAAGGGATCCCAAATGATCCTATATAAAAACGCAGTACATTGTCTCCTCACCTTCTTCCCCCGCATGAGGCTGTTTAGCCTGTGTCGTGTATTTTGTTATTGAGGTGATCAAATTCATTACCCATCTGGAAAAGAAACAGCACTCATTTTTGCCGCTGCATTAAACCACAGAACCAATCGCTCCCTGCCTCGCTCCCCTGTTCGTGAGCAGAGGATTAGGGTTGGCGTGTGCCAGCTCAAGTCTCCATCACAGCACAAAGCCCGGAGGCCTCCAAAAGGTCTGGAACAAGCCCCTTCTTGCTGCGACACGAAGGACGCTTGCACGAGCCTGTTGGCTGAGTCTTGGCCAAAAAGGTCCGAGCCTCAAATTCTAGCCACTGTACAGTACTGCATAGAGAGCTGACATTGCCCACAAGCAGACCGACGTGTCCATCTTCCTCTCTAACGCTCCAAGAACACAGCCATTGCCTCACCCCCCTTCCCTGAGTACAGATAGGGCAACTGCAGGGTACAAATGGATTCCGAAGTTTGTCGAACCCTGTACTTACTTGCTCATATCAGATAGACTCTCGGCTGCAAACACGAAGGGTTTATACTTCTGATGGCTGAGCTGGAATTCACTGAAACAGAGAGAGCGAAGGCCAGTAATGTCACATCCTTTTACTTATGTTCCCTTGTCTTGTCATAACCCAGGCCTGTGCTTGCTCGGTTGGACTATTGTAACTCTGTTTATTTGGATATTAAACAGGGTAGCTTAGATCGACTTCAGTTGATACAGAATACAGCAGCTAAACTTATTTTTGGAAAGAGAAAGTACGATCACGTATCCCCAGTTCAAGTGTGCATATGTTGTTTTTAAATCCCTTTATGGAATATTCAACCCTTCAATCCCTCTTTGTTGGAATGCTATTAGATCCTGCCACTCAAGGATTACAACAATCTATAAATTATCTTTTCCATCTTCTAAAGGACTTAAATGTGCCGGGAAGCTCAACAAATCTATGGCATTTAAATTGGTGAAAATTTGGAACAGACTCCCAGATTCCCTTAAGATTTTGAAAAAAATTTTAAAACTTGGTTGTTTACACAATAGTTATCCAAGATTATTAGCTGACGAACAGTAATTAAGTATATCTTACTTTTAACCCTTTAATACCTATCTAATCTTAACTAATAGTATCATTTCTTTATGGCCTATTAGTATGTTATCTACTTTTTAATGAATTGTAAACCGAATCGAGCTCCTTAGGGAAAAGATCCGGTATATAAATTGAAGGTTAGATTAGATTAGATAATGCACCAAATCTGTCCTCAATTGGGGGGGAGAGAATGAGAAAACAGAAGCTCAAGGCAGGGCTGAATCTAAGAGGGTTACCAAATTTTTTGTTAAAAAAAAGGAGGGTGTGTGGCTCCGCCCTGGCCCCGCCTCAATCTATCCCCAGCCCCTTGCCATTCCACCCATAGCCCTACCCCCAACCCCCACCCCACATAAATCTCATCTCTTCAGGGCCGCATCTGGAGGGTCCCTGCCTATGTTCAGATGTGACGTGATGATGTCACATGCATGTGTGCATTTGTGTGATGTCATCATGTTGCAGCCGCTCATGCGCAAAGGCCCTCCGGACGTGGCCCTGAGCCCAATGCTTTTCAAAACCCGGACAAACTGCAGAGTTGCGTAAACCCATCAGGGCACTCGGACACGTCCTCTAAAACAAAAAATGAATAATAAAATAACATTTTTTAAAAATGCCTAGAGTTATTTGCCCAAATACTTTGAGAAAAGAGAGGTTTTCAACAGGGTTCCAAAGTGTTTGTAAGAACAGGCTCTATGGAACCGTGGGCAAAATTCTTTGTCGCAGGAAGCTGCCTGCCGTACCTCCTAGTGTGGCGCCGATCTCTCGGCAGAGCAGCCGCTGCAGTCCCTGGCTCGATGGAGTTCCCAGGAAAAATGTAATAGGACAAAGTGACCGTCTGGAGATGCCAAATTACCAGGGTCAGCAAGACTTGGCTTACATCCTTTTGCTCTCATGAGACCAGAGGTGGGGTTACTGCAGCATTGCACAGCCCTTGGAAACGTGAGGCCAGAGGGTTCCCCCGATTCCCTTCTCCTGGCTGCAAGCAACCCCCAAAATGCACTTCCTCGCCTCAAACACCTCTGCAGTACTTACCCTGCATCATTCACACTGCAACACGTACCCTGAAGCCCAGAACAGTACACAAGAGTACTCACTACTTCTTTTTGGGCTCTCGGCTGCTTTCCAGTTTGTAAGATGAAACCTTTATCAATCCAATTGCTTTTTCATCCTGGACAAAGAAAACAATGAAAAAAAAAAAAGAAGAAAAATCCTGAGATGAGGATGACATAATATTTAGCATTTACCCTCGTACTCTGCAGCGAGAGAGCCCCTCCCCCCTCCCATCGCATACTCACGTTTAGACTATTATACCAGTACAGTGAATGACCCTTCAGGACAAACCAGAAACGCTTCCATTTTTGGGACATGAAGCCTGGATGGTCCTTCTTTTTCAAGAGCCAGCCATCACAGTCTGCCTGACCCAGTTCACGGCAAGAGACCCGACGCCGGCTCAGCCTGGTAGCCACACCTAAGCAGGGAAACTTAAAAGTCAGGTCCGAGAGAGGGAAGAGGGTGGTTTTCCAGGACTGGGGCTGTGGGGCACTAGAAACTCCTGTGGCTGTATTAATGCAGTGTGGAATGGGTACAAGTGGATCGATTTTTTTTTTTTAACTGAATCAAAATTTACAAAGACTAGGAGACACTCAATGAAGTTACAGAGTAATACTTTTAAAACCAATAGGTGGAAATATTTGTTCACTCACAGAATAGTTAAGCTCTGGAATCGCATTGCCAGAGGTTATGGTAAGAGCAGATAGCGTAGCTGGTTTTAAGAAAGGTTTGGACAAGTTCCTGGAGGAAAAGTCCATAGTCTGTTATTGAGACAGACATGGGGTGAGTCACTGCTTGCCCTGGATCGATAGCATGGAATGCTGCCACTCGTTAGGGATTCCGCATGGAATGTTACTACTATTTGGGATTCTAAAAACCTGTTACTCTCTGGGATTCCGGAATCTTGCTTTTCTTTGAGATTCTGTAAGGAATGTTGCTACTATTTGGGGGTTTTCCAGGCACTTGTGACATGGATTGGCCTCCATGAAGACGGGAAACTGGGCTAGATGGACCACTGGTTTGACCCAGTAAGACTATTCTTATGTTCTTATGTATTGTAATCTGGCACTACATACCACACATATGCAACACATGAATACCATTATATTGTGTAATCACACCCCAAACATGCATAATTTCCACATGTGCCTTCAGAGCAAACTGGGGCATCCTGGTCCAGCAAAACAAAAAGGATCAAGGGCCACTCGCTTACCTTTCTGCCTGGTTTTACTTTGAGCCTTTTCCTGCGTAATAAGAGAGAGAAAGCACAGGGTCAGATCTGCAGATACAGATGACGACCTGCGATAAACTAAGCGTTCCAAGTTTATTCATCACTTAATATTCATCACTCCCTCCAGCTGGCTGGCCTGCCTCTTCAAAATGGCAGGATGCACCGGAATGCACTGGGAAGGGTCTAAAATTCTGATTGGTTCATGCACCTAAGATCCCTCCTATGGGAACACTACCAGCACCCCCCAAACCTGGCCAAGATTTCGGAGTGTTAAAAACTGGTGCTTCATTTTGTATGTAAGCTTTTTGTAATCCATTTACATACGATTTTTGGAGGCTGCTACAAAGCACGGAAAAGACCGTGATTAGCCATTTTGGGCATCGAGAGCTTAAATACTTCGATGCTAAGCCGGTTAAAATTGGTTTAACATCGATTATTAAAGGCACAGTGAGGTTTGAGAATAGGGGCCATTGCGTCAGCAGGAAAACGAGGGGGGTGATTCCGAGGTAACACTTCCCCGCTGCCCCTCAACAGGTCAAAGATGTTCAGAACAGTTTCCAAAGCCATTTAGCCGGGTAAAACTAAAGTTTTCCTAGCTAGATGGGTTTGTCTGAAAACTGTTCATAATGGACAGCAGAGTGTCTTTGTGTGAAGTCTACAAAGGTGCCTATCTTTTAAAACAGGAGACAAGAACCAGCCCCAGTGGCATGCAAACACAAGTACAGTGTTCCCCCGCGAATTTGCGGTTTCACTCATTCACGGTATTCTCCGACTGCCTCTTCCTGTACTAGAGTCGGGCTACACCAATCAGGAGCTGCGTGTCAAAGCAGCTCCTGATTGGTGTAGCCCGACTTTAGTACAGGAAGAGGCAGTCGGAGCAGACCGTGAGTGATTGCCCAGAAAAATGGCCCAAAAATAAAGGTCTTGGTTTATATTCAGGTCCTCAAGTCTGTGCGCTCCCCCGCCCCCACCCAGACCTGTTGGAGGCCTCCCGTGGGCCTGCCTTAAGCCCTGGTGGTCCAGCGGTGAGCCGTGACAGCAGCGATCCTTCCCGCGTCCTGTCCCAGCCAACTGTTAACCACCCTATCTCCTTCCCGCCTCCCGGACCCCTCGCCAACAAACCTTTTGAACCCTGTGGTCTAGCAGTGATGTGCCCTGGGAACTTGCACAGCCACTTCTGATCGCGGATCCACACAAGGCAGGAGCAAAGAAAAATCGCTCTTGCCCCGCTTCACTGCTAGATCACCAGGGTTCAAAAGGTATGTTGGAGAGAGGGTGTGGGAGGTGGGAAGGAAGTGAGGTGGTTAACAGTTAGCCGAGACAGGACATGGGAAGGATCGCTCCTGTCCCGGCTCACCACTGGACCACCAGGGGAGGACTGCAGTGGGCATCGGAGGCTGGGTGCAGAGCTGGACAGGAAGGGAAGGAGGGCTGGGTACAAGGCAGGGCAACTGAATATAACTCCTCCCCCTGGGGTTTATATTCGAAAGAACCTTTTTCCCCCTTTTGGGGAGGGGAGGAAAGGTTACCTCAGTTTATAGTCAAATCAGTTTATATTTGAGTATATATGGTATATGCCATTTTCTCACTGTGTGTATGCAGGCATGTTTACTGAATGTAAATCACTTTAAATAGAAGCCATAGTAACATAGTAGATGATGGCAGATAAAGACCTGAATGGTCCATCCAGTCTTCCCAACCTAATTCAATTTAATTTTCTTTTTTTTCTTCTTCTTAGCTATTTCTGGGCAATATGCAATATTCAGCAGTGAGATGAGGAGTGCCCTCGTGGTAGAACTGCTGCCTCAGCCCCCTGAGGTTGTGGGATCAAATCCCAGTGCTGCTCCTTGTGACCCTGGGCAAATCACTTAATCCTCCGTTGCCCCACGTTACAAAATAAGTACCTGTAAATACATAAACCGCTTTGAATGTGTGACCACCAAAAGGCGGCATACAAGCCCCCATTCCCTCTCCATGGTATTTGACTCAGAACCTGTCACTTTATCAACCTCTTCGGCACTTACATTCCAGAATCGGCGGTGAGGTTATCTATTCCTGCTCTGAAGAAATTATTCCTGAGATGATGGAAGGGCTGTACGTTTTTATTATTATGCATGCACTCGTACTCCGCTTAGGTGTGAGCAGATTATAAATATGAAAAATATATATAAAGGGATAACATTCGTTGTGCTGCACGGATTAGCCAGAGCTGGTTATCGTACCAGGTTCTCCTGTCTTCCAGTCCCCTCCGTCTTCTGCTCCGCTGTCCCAGATCTCTGCTCAGTCCTGTTCTGCAGGTCCAAGGTCCTTGGCTCCTTTCCAGATCTGGGGCTTTCAGGCCCCAGGCTGACTCTGCTGATGGACTCAGCATCCCAACCAGCCCCCAGGGAACCTAGAGAGGATGGAATCCACCAGATTAAACATAGCTGTTCCATTCCAGTAAAAAAAAAAAAAACAAAACCCCAAAAACATCTGGTCTGTATAGGTCTTAGAGACAAATATTACTTATGTAGGTGGGTTATAGCAAGACTGGGTTTTTGCCCACCAAGGGAAAGTTGCAGCCTTCTTCAGCAGAAACTGAGTGAAACCAGGGCTCGCATTTAACTCAATACCTGTAATGCTGAAATGTTCGACCATGAGTGAAATAGAAGTAAATCAATTGTGCTACTGATCATTCACAGAAATGGCCAATAAAGTCTGAGGCACAAAATTAAATGTTTGTCTAGAGCACCAGCACAGGAAAATGTGCAGTAAATATCGGATACAGTCAGTGGCGTAGTAAGGGTAGGAGGGCCCCCGCCCCAGCTCCTTCCTGCACCCCATTCCACACTTTCGCTCTTCCTCCCCCTCCCCCCCATACCTCTTAATCTTCGCCAGTGTGAGTGGCTTCTGAAAGCAAGCTCCTTGCGCCAGTGTTGGACTTCCCTCTGATGTCACTTCCTGGCCTGTGACCCAGAAGTAATTCAGGCCTGCCGTATAACGTGGTGGGCCGGAACAGGAGTGATCTCTCCTGTCTCCTGGCCTGGCCAATTCTGCCAATTTTTTTACCTCCCTCCCACATACCTTTTTCAATCCTTAGTGGTACAGTGGTGTACCGAGCCTTCCATGCTCCTGCCCCTCTCTGAACTGCTTGCTGAATGGCTTTTGGACTGTTTGGAAATACTATATAGATTCGCTTCCCTCTAAAGTTCACAGTCCGATACTCAATAAATTAAATCTGTGAATGGGTTGGGAGAATCTTGGAGACATAGTTTTGTCATCATTTTTTTATTTTTGAGATGTTTCTGCTGAGGAGGATGGGATGGTTTACTTTTTTGGGGGGTGGGGTTTGGGGGTGTTAGAAGGGATAGGCTTTATATCATCTTATTGTCTAATGTTTGAAATCCTCTGCTGTGGTTTATATTCTGTTCTCAAGCTGTATTTATATCATTGGATTTTCAATAAAACAGATTTTGCGAGAAAGAATGCATTGACAGCCTACCAGTTTCACTCCCGAGATCTTGTCCTAGAACAGGGTCATCCTCTCTTGAGGGAATCCAGCAGTCATCTGGACTGAAAAATTCTGATGAGGAAGTAGTATGCGCCTTCCCTGGTCGCCTACGACCCTCCAACTCAGTATCCAGGCTTGAAAGAAGAGAAAGGCACATGAGCAACGACGTGTAGATACCTGCCAGCTACAGAGATCATTCCTAACATTCTCTTTCAATGAATCAGCCCCAGGAGTTCCTGAAACCCTCCAACTCTGGATTTCGGCAGCCAGAGGGAATGATATTATAGCTTGAATTTAATTTCTGGGGCTCCCTGGGAGAGAGGTTTTCATTTCCTCCATGTGTATCAACACGAGAGCACCAGAGCAAAAAGGTCATCTTTAAAAGGGCAGATATTTGTTTTTTGAGCCCAAACAACTTACGACTTTTCTTGAGAATAGACGCTCTCTATTGCTCCCGGTTTGTCGAGATGGGGAAGTGGGAAGTTAAGAAGAAATGCATTATAGTCATTGGTCTAGGATTAGTTATTTATTGATTTATTTATTAAATTTTCTATACTGTTCTCCCAGGGGAGCTCAGAATGGTTTACATGAATTTATTCAGGTACTCGAGCATTTTTCCCTCTCACAATCTATCTAATGTACCTGGGGCAATGGGGGGATTAAGTGACTTGCCCAGGGTCACAAGGAGCAGCGTGGGTTTGAACCCACAACCTCAGGGTGCTGAGGCTGTAGCTTTAACCACTGTAGAAATCGGGATGTAGTAAAAGTGAGCCAAGTCTAGGACAATCAAGCCATTGTGACATCACTGATAAGGTTGGCTCTTATTGGTAGAATGAGACATTATGATGTCACAATACCTGCTCTGGTTATCAGAGGCTGAAACTCTTCACACTATTTCTTCAGTTTTCTATATCATTCTCTCAGGGAAGCCCATAATGATTTATATGAATTTGTTCAGGTACTTCAAGCATTTTTCCCTGTCTGGCCCGGTGGGCTCACAATCTCTCTAATGTACCTGGGGCAATGGGGGGATTAAGTGACTTGCCCAGGGTCACAAGGAGCAGCGTGGGTTTGAGCCCACAATCTCAGGGTGCTGAAGCCATTGTGCCATACTCTCCCCTGTATTAGTCTTTTAAGTTTCCTTTCTTTGAATGCCTCTTTCCTTACAGGGTTCCTCTCTATAATTTGTAGGTTTATTGGCAGTTCATGCTGTATAGCTATTTTCCTTATGCGTGATTGATACACATTATTAGTTGTTCTTGTTATAACTACTGTATATATTTGTCTTTAATCTAATCTAATACGCAATTTATTAATCGCACTATACCAAAAAAGGTTCAAGGCCATTTACATGCAAAGAGGCCATAAAATCTAAGGGAAATACAAAAGCAATCAATAATTAAAATATCATAACATGAAAATTAATAATAATAATAATAATTTTATTCTTATATACCGCCGAAGCCATAGTAGTTCGACGTGGTTTACAATAAGAAGAGCTGGACAATCAGCTAAATAATTACATGAAAGTCGTTGAATACATGTAGGTAGGTTATAGAGGTAATCAGAGAAAGGGAGAAAGTCAGAGAAATAGTCACAATGTAGGGTCATGAAGTACATGTAAGTAGAATACAGAGATAAGGCTTTAAGAGTTCTTGGTTACAAATCGGTTAAACAAGTTTGTTACAACAAGTCATATAAAAAAGTTTTCAAATTTTTACAAAACCTTAAGTAATTGATATTGGTCCTAATGTAAACAGGTAGATTATTCCAAATTGTAATGGCAGCATAAGCAAAAGAGGAATTGGAGCTGTTGTTTATACCATACTCCCCTAATCTGTGGATAATGTAGTAATAAAGCACCAAATAATCTGGTGGAAGAATAATGCAAATGAGAAAACAGCAAAACCAGATTATCTGAAGAGTCAGTCTGTAATATACAATGAACTCTGCAAGCGGATTTAAACTTAATTCGCCTCTCATCTGATAACCAATGAAGATTCTTTATGTACTGGAACTTATTTTCTTGACGTATGGTATATGCTGTATATTGGAAAATGCAACTAAATTATTTTTTAAGGGCATTTGTACAACTGGGTGCCCACATTTCCATGCCGCTTCTGGTATAAATGTACAGAAAACCAGCACAATCGTTGATATAAGGCAGTGGTTCCCAAACCTGTCCTGGGGGACATACCTGTCACTTCCATTATATGCAAATCTCTCTCATGCATATTCATTAGGGATATCTTGAAAACCTGGTTGGCTGGGGGTCCCCCAGGACAGGTTTGGGAACCACTGATATAAGTGTTCACTTGCATACATAAATGGCACAGCGCATAATCACAAGGAGGCATTCACCTGGGACAGGCATGGGAGGCACTGTACCTACTAAACCGAGCAGGAGGGTAAAGGGCCTCCTATGTACTCCACCTACAATCCTGCCAGTGGAGGGCACTGTTTCACTATTCCATGTTCAATAGTGAGCAACAGGCAAGCTCTGAGGGATTCCAGGGAACCTGCCTGTTCCTAGCAGTTGAAAACACAGTATTGAAGCACCGCCCCCTACTGGCAGCAAAGCCGTTGGATGACTCTCACTCAGCTTAGAGCAGCGTCTCTCAAAAATCTTTTAGCTCTGGCACACTAAACGGAGCAAATGTTTTTTTTACGGCATATTATAATTAACATTATAAAATTGCAAAACCAACAAAAAATTAAATTTGAGAGTTATTTATTTAAAGTTCTTTAAGCTGTGTATGGATAATTGTAACAATGGTGAAACTAAAGTAGACAGAATAGAATCGTTAATCAACGCGATGGATGTGCTTGTTTTTGAGTGCAAATTAACTCAAAACGCGGCTCGATTGTCGACAAACACGTATGTCATCATCCACCATCTGCAGTCATTCTCCTTTTTTTCAATTTAATTTCTATCAGAGCTAAAAATCCAAGTTCACAAAGATAAGAGGATCCAAACAGTAACAAAGCTTTGATTGCTTTCTTGCTCAACTTAGGATAACTACTGCATAAAAAATAGAATTACTTGCCATTAGTTTCCAAGGACCAATCACGTCAAAGAACGATGCTTGTCTGAGCAGTTGGATCCTTTCGCACACAGAAGCTCATAACATAGACAGACTCTTGCATATGTGACGTACATGGGTAAACTGAATGGGTCTGCCATCATGTTTCTATGTTTCTAGAAGTGAACGTTTCACAGAAGGGCTACAAAGATCCTTCTTCTGCATTAACCAGCTCCTGACAGGCTCTCAAGAGCTTTAAAGAATTATCCACCCACAGCAAGAAAACATGATGATAAGTCTCATTAAATACAGGAAAACGTCTAGGACCTCACCTGCATGGCTGGGAGAAGGAGCTTAGAAGAGACACATCGTTCCACGGGCCAGGCGATGGAGAGGCAGCAGCATCGAGAATGCTTTCACCAGCCTACAAACGAAACAGCGAGCCAGTGTCTTTCACTGCTTTAGGGCTAATTCCATAACACTCCACCTATATTTAGACACCTATGCTATAAAAACATGAAAGCATCGCCTTTCTTTTAGAGCAGCGGTCTCCGACCTGAAGCGGATCTTTAGGGCGTTTGGCACTGGCTGGCCTCAGTCCTAATTTTCTAACCCGGGCCTCAGTATGGGGTTCTTTCACTAAGGCGCGCTAACCGAATTAACACGCACGCTAAATGCTAAGGCGCCCATAGAATATAATGGGAGCCGTAGCATTTAGAACCCGCGCTAAATCGATTCACGCGCCTTAGTAAAAGTAACGCTGCCCCTGAGGACAGCCAAGCTGAGCCTCTCCCTCAATCCCACAAAATGTTCTAAATATACTTCCCCCCTCTGTATTCGCGGTTTCATTATCCGCGGTTTTTTGAACACAGTCCCCGCCCCTAAATTTACATCACAGGAAATTGGGGGAGGAATCACCCGAAACCTGCAGCCGAGGTGGCGCCCAATGAACTGACAGGATCCAGCGCTGTTCCCAGAGGCCCCAGCCTGGCGGGTGCCTGCCACCAAGTGCACACGTGCCTGCAACTCAACGGGCACGCACCAACTCTGTACC
Organism: Geotrypetes seraphini; assembly: GCF_902459505.1. Taxonomy (NCBI): domain Eukaryota; kingdom Metazoa; phylum Chordata; class Amphibia; order Gymnophiona; family Dermophiidae; genus Geotrypetes; species Geotrypetes seraphini. Next base: position 35,672,054 of record NC_047091.1, on the reverse strand, counting down.
TGGTATTTGCTGGCGGCAAGCACACAGTCTGATCCGGAAGTCCCCCGCCAAACCACAGCTGCCGCTGCAAGAATTCCCCGAAAGCAACTCCCTGTCGTTTCTGCTCCCAGCCCGCAGCCAATCCCCTTCCAACTTTCTCCACCCCTAAGTGGGCGCATTGAACCCACAGGCTAGTCCCAGCGCACATGGGTGGAGGGGTGGTGGCAGGTTACTGCTCTCTCCCTCGTGCAGTGGTAGCCCTGCGTTCTGTTCTGGAAGCGGTTCTCAAGAGCCAGACCCACTCTTTCCTTTACAGCCGGTGATATTTGCCCAAGCTATGCACAGAGAAAATCGCCGCACAAGAACAGGTCAGGTTATTCGCGGTTTTGTGCCTTTTCTAGGATGTTGGTTTGTTTTTTTTACAGAAAAACCATGAATAGCATACAAAAAGTTATTCGCGTTTTTTCTGTATTGGCGGCCATGCTGTTCCCCCTATCACCGCAAATACAGAGGGGGAAGTGTAGTAAAATCTTATATCATGTTACCTGCTCCGGAGGAACGGTGGGGGAGTTCTGGGACTCTGGAGAGGAAACGGTTACCTTCTTCAGTACCAGGCAAACTTCACCTGATTTCTCAAGCAGTTTCTTCACCAGATTCATACGTGACCAGCCAACCTATACAAGATGTTAACAGTGGAACGTTACACCTGATGGTCAGGAAACAAAGACAACGTTACACCTGTTGGCCACGAGACACCCTGACTATTAGTCAGGAGCACTGGCATAGTAAAGGGGGTGCGGAACGCCTCGGGCGCCATGTCGGTGGGGGCGCTGGCACCTCTCTGCCCTGCCACACCCTGCCACGCTCGTGCCACCCCTCCCCTCGTCACGGACCTCTACATTATCTTTGCTAGCGCGAGCAGCTTCTGCCTATTGCTCACGCCAGCCTGGTTCCCGTCTGAATCACTTCCGGGTCACGGGGCCAGGACGTGACATCAGAGGGAAATCCAACGCTGGCGCAAGGAGCACGTGGCAGAAGCCACTCATGCTGACGAAGATTTAGAGGCAAGTGTAGAATGGGGGGATGGTAAGGAGCAGGGGGAGCTTGGAAGGCACAGAGAGGAGGGCACGGGGGAGAACCACCGCCCCGGGTGCCTCCTACCGCTACTACGCCACTGGTCAGGAGACACAGAGAATGTGACATCTAAGCGCCCAAGAGGCACCTCTCTCCCAGGAGAGCTCAGAACAGTTTACATGAATTTAATCAGGTACTCAAGCATTTTCCCTGTCTATCCTGGTGGTCTCACAATTTATCTAATGTACCTGGGGCAATGGGGGAATTAAGTGACTTGCCCAGGGTCAGAAGGAGCAGCGTGGATTTGAACCCACAATCTCATGGTGCTGAGGCTGTAGCTTTAATCACTGCGCCACTCTAGAAATCAAAATGTAGCAAAAGTGAGCCAAGAATAGGACAATCAAGCCATGGTGACATCACCGATGAGGTTGGCTCTTAGGCTCAGGTGGAATAAAGCATTATGATGGCACAATACCAGCCCTGGTTGTCAGAGGCTGAAACTCTTCACACTATCTATTTATTTATTTAATTTTCTCTACTGTTCTCTCAGGGGAGCTCAAAAGGGTTTACATGAATTTATTCAGGTACTCAAGCATTTTTCCCTCTCACAATCTTTCTAATGTACCTGGGGCAATGGGAGGATTAAGTGACTTGCCCAGGTCACAAGGAGCAGTGTGGGTTTGAACCCACAACCCCAGGGTGCTGAGGCTATAGCTTTAATCACTGTGCCACACTCGTCACAGTTCTGCATGCCAAGATAACATAATATATGCAGCCTATATTGGTCTGACTGCAAAGGGTCTGCACCGGTTCCAATTGATTTAAAATGTTGCAGCAAGACTTGAGAAAAGCTTGTATGCAACGTGATCACATAACCCCATTTCTACAAACACTTCACTAGCTACCGGGACAATACAGAGCTCATTTTAAAACTGTCTGATCTTCCGGGCCCTTAAAAGAACTTGGCCAGAGTACTTGAAGAACAGGCTTTCCCTCAACACACCTCCAAGGTCATTAAGGTCCTCCAAAGGAAGATTCCTAACCACATCCTGTCCAAAGAAAATCATACAGGGCGGCATCCAGCAACGAGCCTTCTCTGGAGTAGCCCCCACACCCAGGAATGCACTCCCTGAAAGGTTTCGCTCAACGCAAGACTGCCTCTACTTCAGGCGAAGCAGGCGAAAGCCTGTCTCTTCCCCAAAGCTTTTAAAGGCAGAAGCAACTACCTAGGTGGTCACGTACACACAAGGACTAACCCCAGCTACACATACCGGAGCCGAACTGGCTTATCCACTCCTACTCTGGCTGAGATCATTATCATGCACTTTTTCAGATTCCACGTGCACTTTTTCCTTGATTTAGTCCCCTTATTTCTATCTACTCCTGTGTCTTATCTGTCTCTGTGTTCCATCTCTGCTTACACCCTATGCTGTCTATTAAGATGTTCTGATGTGTATTGTATTGACATTGTAAATAGCGTCTTACTATATCCAGTGGCGTAGTAAGGGTGGGACGGACTTTTTAAAATTTTCTGGGGGAGAGGAGGGAATAGGGGGGGGGATGATTGCAATATGTTTGGAAATATTTGATTTTTATATTTGTTTAATTCATTCAATACAATGTTATAATTGGTAATGAAAGGAATGGGGGAGGGAAAGGAAGGGGGGAAGGGAATAGGGAGGGTATAGAGAGGAATGAAATAGGTCATATGGAAATATATTTTTGAAGGAATGATAGAAATATGTATGGAAATATTATAATTGTGAATCTAATTGTAATGAATATCTCCTTGTATTATTTTATTGTATATATATTTGATTCCTTCAATAAAATGTTAATTTTCGCCAGCGCGAGTAACTACTCTAGCCCGTTGCTTGCGCTGGCCTGGCTCCCTCCGAAATCACTTCCGGGTCATGGGGCCAGGAAGTGACGTCAGAGGGAAAGCCAGCATGAGCAGCAGACTGGCAAAGCTGCTCGCGCTCACACTGGCGAAGATTTTAAGAGGTACGGGGGTGGGGAGGGCACGAGTGTGGTGTGGAAGGAGCTGAGGAGGGTGTATAGAGGAGGGCACGTGGGGGCACCTCCTTCCTTCGCTACTTGACTATATCATAATATGTTCTGTTACTTGAACAGTTTCTTTGGCTATAACTGTTTTAGGGTTACCATATGGCTCCAGAAAATGGAGGACGGATTGAGACATCCGGGTTTTACTTCCATTGAAAGAGAATTGGATAGAGGATGTGCGCTAGATTTAGATTTTAGCAAAGCCTTTGGCAGTGTTCCACACAGACGTCTAATAAATAAACTGAGTGCCCTCGGGATGGGTCCCAAAGTGATGGGCTGGGTCAAGAACTGGTTGAGTGGAAGGCAACAGAGGGTAGTGATCAATGGAGATCGCTCTGAGGAAAGGGATGCTACCAGTGGTGTGCCTCAAGGTTCTGTTCTTGGGCCTGTTCTTTTTAACATTTTATAAATGATATTGCTGAAGGGTTGTCAGGTAAGATTTGCCTCTTTGCGGATGATACCAAAATCTGCACTACAGTAGACATGCCGGATGGTGTGAATAACATGAAGAAAGACCTGGCAAAGAATGAAGAATGGTCTGAAATTTGGCAGCTAAAATTTAATGCTAAAAATGCAAGGTCAGGCATTTGGACTGCAAAAACCCAAGGGAATGGTACAGTTTAGGGGGTGAAGAACTTATGTGCATGACAGAAGAGCGGGACTTGGGTGCGATTGTATGTGATGATCTTAAGGTGGCCAAAAAGGTTGAAAAGGTGATGGCGAAAGCTAGAAGGAAGCTAGGGTGCATAGGGAGAGGTCTGGCCAGTAGGAAAAAGGAAGTATTGATGCCTCTGTATAAGACTCTGGTGAGATCTCATTTAGAATATTGTGTACAATTCTGGAGGCCGCACCTTCAAAAAGATATAAAAAGGACGGAGTCGGTCCAGAGGAAGGCTACTAAAATGGTGTGTGGTCTTCGTCATAAGGCATATGGGGAAGATCTCAATCTGTAGACTTTGGAGGAAAGGTGGGAGAGGGGAGATATGATAGAGACGTTTAAATACTTATGTGGCGTAAATGTACACGTGTCAAGTCTCTTTCATTTGAAACTCTGCAATGAGAGGGCATAGGATGAAATTAAGAGATGATAGGCTCCAGAGTAATCTAAGGAAATACTTTTTACAGGAAGGGTGGTAGATGCATGGAATAGTCTCCCAGAGGAGGTGGTGGAGACAGAGACTGTGTCTGAATTCAAAAGGGCCTGGGAAAAGCACTTGGGATCTCTTGGAGAGAGAAAGAGATAATGGTTACTGCGGATGGGCAGACTGGATGGGCCATTTGGCCTTTATCTGCCGTCATGTTTCTATGTTTATTTATATACCACTTATATCCTAAGTGGTTTTACATCCAGGTACTTAATCATAATTCCCTATCTGTCTCGGTGGGCTCAAACTCTATCTAGTGCACCTGGGGCAATGGGGGGGGGGATAAAGTGATTTGCCTAGGGTCACAAGGACAGGGAGGGATTTGAACCCACAACCTCAGGATGCTGAGGCTGTAGCTCTAATCACTGCGCCACACACTCCCAACTCAATCTGTTCTCCTTTTTCTGGAGCCATATGTTAACCCTAGTTTTAATGACAAGGCGACTCAGTGACAGGTTCATTCCCTTTCGCCAAGGAAGTCAATGAAACCCATTATTTCTCTAAAAGGGGAACCTCCTTGAACGCCCTCTCTCTGCTCGTCAGATGGGCTTCCATCTCCCTAAGTTCCTAATTCCAGCTAGTTCCAGTTCTCATGAAATGAGAGACACAGTTCTGACACAGAGGAAGGTAAAGGACTGGCTTGCAACTCACCACCACCTGCTCGTTCACTTGAATGATTTCGTCCCCAGGAAGGATTTTGGCACTGTGCTCCGCTGGAGACTACAGAGAAAACCAAGAAGGACAGAGTGACACAACTAATCTGGAAAAGTTTCTGCTCCCCCCACCCCCCAGCTGAACTGCTGATACTTACTCATCGGAGTGGGGGAAGAGGGGGATAGAAAACAATCCGCTCAGAATTAAAAAAGAATCTATTCATAAGTCACAGCCGATTAACATGTTTACAAGTTGACCTTATTCAACAGTTGTCCTGCTGGTTACCAATTTGAAGCCCTTTGACCTTTTGTCACCTTGAGCACTTGGGAAGGAGGGTCTGCTGAACAAGCGATCCGGTTTGATTCCAGTTCTCCAGGGACTGGAGATAATGAGGGGAGAGAGCTGCATTTTTCCTCTCCACGGGCAGAACTGCAAAATGACCGCAGACCTCCCCTACGATCATTTTAATCTCTAGCAAGCACATTGCAGAGAAGGGTGGGTGGGGGGCCAGGGTAGGAATGAGGCAGTTAAAGCACAGCATAGTGGAGAAATCTGACTCTGCTTCAGGCCACCAAAAGGTTTTATTTAGGGTTACCAGATGGTTCCAGAAAAAGGAGGCCGAATTAAGGCATCCAGGTTTTACTTCCATTGCTTTCAACGGAAGTAAATCCCAGCTGTCTCAATCTGTCCTCCTTACTTCTATTGCTTTCAATGGAAGTAAAACCTGGATGTGTCGATCCGCCCTCCTTTTTCTGGAGCCATACGGTAACCCTAGTTTTATTTCTTCTTCCTCAGTATCACCCAGGCCCGAATCTCCCTTGGGCAACGTGGGGTTAATGCATGTCACTATCTGCCCCAAGGAAAAGTTCCAAACCACAGAATCATGTGGGAATCATTTTAGAATCCTTTTTCCTTATTTATTATTTAATTCATTACACACAAGGCAGGTAGGCAGGAGGGTGCAATGATGGAATGATATAACATCATTGTTTTACAACACTGCTGTGTTTGAATGATGTTACAAACTGAGCACTCATTTATAATTTAAATATAGTTTATCTCTTATTGATTCTCAATTAAGTTGATAAACAATTGAATTCTTATATAATTTTGACTTCATTGTATTCCAAAACGTGGCTGTTTTTGTTACCTTTCATCTTGGGTGGGAAGGGAGAAGGGGATGGAGAGAAGGGGGGATGGGATGGTGGGAAGGGGAGGCTGGGTGAGGGATCAGGGAGGGGGGATGATATTGGGGGATTATGGTCTATTATATAGAATGTTTGGAGGAATTATAGTATTTATGATAATATTTTACATGTTATATGGATTTAAATTTTATGTTCAAACATTTTATTAAAGGAATAGAGTAAAAATACATATAAATTATACAGAAAGATATTCTTTACAAATAATAAATAATTCACAATTGTTAAAATTCTAATCCATATATTATATAAAATTCTATCCTTTCCATCCCATAATCAATTTCCCCCTCCCCGGATGAAAGCTGACAAAAATAAAGAAAAATAAAGAACTGGAATGTAATTTAAACAACCTTAGCTTTAACGTAAATCATTGATAATTAAACTTCTTACTCTAGGTGAAAGGTTTTGAATATACGGATCCCAAACTTCCATAAAAAGACAAGTTCTTCTAGACCAGGGGTGTCCAATGTCAGTCCTCGAGGGCCGCAATCCAGTCGGGTTTTCAGGATTTCCCCAATGAATATGCATGAGATCTATGTGCATGCACTGCTTTCAATGCATATTCATTGGGGAAATCCTGAAAATCCGACTGGACTGCGGCCCTCGAGGACCGACATTGGACACCCCTGTTCTAGACGATCGCCTAACCTCCCAATTCTCAAACAAAAGTAAACGATGCAACTGGTTCCTCCAATGCCAGAAACTTGGAGATTCTTTCTGTAACCAAAATTGCATAATACATTTATGCCCAATCATATACGCTTTCTGAAATAAAAGACATTTCCTTTGACCAAATACCCCAACAACTGGTGCTTTACCAAAAATTACTCCCCTTGGAGAACCAAAAAACCCCAAATATAGAATGACGATTAAAGGACACAACCAAAAGCATAAGATAATGTGCCAAGATCCTTATCACATTTGATACAAATTGAGGAATCTATCAAATCCGCATGAAAAGCTTGAATTTGGGAAAAATAAGCCCTATGTAAAACTCTATAAGAACATTCCCTCCATACAGATCCCGTAATAACGTTTGGTATTCTATTAATAGCTTGAGTAAAATCAAGAAGTGAAATCTGAATTCCCAACTCCTCATTCCAATTTTGTTAAATTTTTCCATATGTACGAGTAGGAAGTAAATTCCACCACCATTTATGTAATAAATGATTGAAATTTTAAATTGGTAAAATTTTTTTGTAAGGAATATCTTTCTGTATAATATGAATGTATTTTTACTTTGTTCCTTCAATAAAAAAGTTTGAACATAAAACCAACGCTGTCACTATCTGACTTTCATGCCTTTGTACAAGCAATGATTTTGTCACGGCTGGACTACTGCAATGTCCTGTATCTGGGAATAACTAAGATCAGGTGCAGGGCACTGCAGGTGATTCAGAATGCCACAGCTAGATTGATAACTGGAACATCAAGATATGAGCACATTACTCCATATCTCCGACAACTGCGTTGGCTGCCAGTTGTATTTAGAATTCAATACAAAGCAATTATGTTATGTCGCCAATTTTTATATGCTACGATCCCTGAATTCTTTAAGGGTTTGATGTCTGAGTATCAACCATTAAGAACATTGCGCTCCGAAAGTTCAGCACTGCTGAAAACGAAAGCTAATCCTACATATGTGGAAATGAACGCCAAGGGTTAAGTTGTAGAATAGCCTTGTTGGTCAAATTCGAAAATGTAGAGACAGGAACGCATTTAGGTAAATGTTTAAAAAAACACAACTATTTGTAGATGCATTTCTTTGAACAATTGACTTTATGTAAAGATTGAATCTGTCTGATTTTGTGCTGATTTGTTTAATATTTTATGAATGTAATTTTTTGGAAACTGTTTTGGAAAACAAAAATGGTATATAAATTTTAAAAATAAATAAATAAATTTGTGATATTTTCATTCTTGTATTTTATTTGATGTTTGTTAATATGTTATTAATAATGCATCATTTTGAACGTTTGATATAAACCATATGGATCGACAGCTTAGAACTGTTATTAAATGAAATGAAACCGATTCCCTAGAAACAGTGGAATAGTAAGGGGTGGCGGTCCATCCCGGGCGCCAGTACCCCTCCTCCTCTCTGTCTCCCTCTCCCCCTGCCGTGCGTGCGCCCCTTCCCCCGTACCTTTTTAACTTTGGCGCCTGCATCAGCTTTGGCGTGCTCTCCGACCTCACTTCCGGGTCCCCCGCTTAAAAAGTGACATCAGAGAGAGTGCCAAAGCCGACATGGGCAGCAAGTTGGTGCGGGGAAGGGGCGCACGCGTGCGGCAGGGGGGCAGGGCACCACCACCCTGGGTGCCGTTCACCCTCGCTACGCCACTGCCTAAAAACAAAAACTATAGGAAATATGGGATCCTTTTATTATAAGCATCTTCCTCCTGTTCTAGCTGATTTCATGGTACATGGTGGATACGGTTTGTGCTTACCAACCTAAGACGTGCTACTACCACTATTAATTATTTCTATAGCGCCACCAGACGTACGCAGCACTGAACAGAGTCACAAAGGACACAGCCCCTGCTCCAAAGAGCTTACAGTCTAAACAGACAAACAGGATGTCATGGATATAGTTAAGGGGAACTGTTCATCTGCTGGCTGGGTTGGAGGGCAGAGGGGAGTACAGGACAATCAAGCCATTGTGACATCACTGAGGAGGTTGGCTCTTATTGGTGGAATGAGGCATTATGACATCACAATCTGCTGCCCAAAGACAGAAACTCTTCACGCTACTACTATGAATTACTTCTAGAGCGCTACCAGTGCACGCAGCGCTGAACAGAGTCACAAAGAAGACAGTCCCTGCTTGAAAGAGCTTACAATCTAAACAGCCAAGACAGACAAACAGGATGTCATGGAGACAGTTAAGGGAAATGGTTAATCAGCTGGCTGGGTTGGTGGGCAGTGGGGAGTAGGGTTATGGATTGAAGGCTATATCAAAAAGGTGGGTTTTCAGTCTGCTTTTAAACAAGGGAAGGGGCTTGGTGGACAAATTCGGGTAATTTATTCCAGGCATAGGGCAGCCAGATGAAAGGAACAAAGTCTGAAATTGGCCATGGAGGAGAAGGGTACAGCTAAGAGCGGCTTATCTGAGGAACGGAAGTTCTCTGGGAGGTGTATAAGGAGAAAGAAGAGATATTGAGGGGCAGCAGAATAAACACACTTGTAGGTCAGCAATAGGAGCTTGAACAGTACGTGAAGGCGGATAGGGAGCCAGTGAAGTGATTTAAGGAGAGGGGCAACATGAGTGTAGCGAGGTTGGTAAAAGATGAGTCGTGAAAGGCCACTTACCTCTGCTGTGGTCCCAGTGACAAAATGGAGATTGGCGCTTGTGGTTTTGATCTTTATGCCCTGAGAAGAAAGACAAGAATCCATGTCAGGAGAAAATAGAACCCAAAATCTCCTGCCTCATAACTTCAGGTTCTGGGAGCCTCTAATGCCTGGAGGTCTGGAGGTGTGGGGATCTCTAATGCCTCCAGAACCCCAGGTAGCCAGCACCATGGTTTTCACATAGTGGGGTCTTTAGGATCTCGGAGTCATCGGCAGGCTTGAGCTATTGAGTCTCAGGATCTTCAGGTGATTGACAATCTCTAATGTCTAGAACAAGAAAACAAGTGGGGGGAAAGAACTGTACACATCAGCCTTAGAAACAATAAGGTTTATTGAATGTAATCATACGAAGAAACTATGTGAACACAAAGTCCTTTTCCTTTGTTTCTGGACCCGACACGGTCCGTGTTTCGGCCTCAAATGGGAAGCCTGCCTCAGGGGTGAAGGTGTCAATCCAGCAGATGGCACTGTGGCACTTAAACAGCGAAAAGATTTGCTCCTGGCTCGTGGTGAAATATAGTTTCAGGTTTTATTCAAATTTGATATACCGCTTACAATAATTGTCTAAGTGGTGTACAAAACTGGCGTCTAAAAATTTAAAAAAACATTGGGGAGACATAACTAAGACAAAAACATTACAAAACATATTGAAACAAATGGAAAGCACGGGTGAACTACAATTGTCCTAGGAAAGAAGAATGAAAAAAAAAGGTCAGCACAGTGGAGGGAGGGGGAAGGTTATGCTCTTCCTTCAATGGAATCTGAGTGAAGTTGGGGTGTCACAGGTCATATGCATCCGTAAATAAAAATGAAAGGCGGTTGAAAACATTTAAAAAACTCGCTCAGAAGGCCGCGTGACAGTACGAGGCCGAAACACGGACCGTGTCGGATCCAGAAACAAAGGAAAAGGACTTTGTATTTACATATGCATTAGTTTCTACGTATGATTACATTCAATTATTGTTTCTAAGGCTGATATGAACAGTCCCTTTCCCCCACTTGTCTTCTTCTGGTCTATTTGACGGGGGGTTGTTTTACCTTGTATTTGTGGATTGTACTGGATCTCTAATGTCTGCCTCTAGCTGTTCAGGTGAGGTAGCTCACATGTCTAAGGACCTTAAAGGGGACGTGTGTGGGGAGGGGAGTTAGGAGACAAGAGTATTTCTATGCTGTGAATATTCCTGTCAGTTGTACACAATCGACTGCTTCCTTTCACTCCTACAAAACCATAAAGAGCTGTGAATCTAACACAGGCATCTCCGACTCGGGCCTACTGGATGTACTCACCAAGCCATCCTCCGGAACCTCTGGTGATAACACCACTGTATCTAGAGCTGCCGTCTGGTACAGGAGGGATTCAGGACTACAGTATAAGATACTTTCACAGATCCCAGAAATGTTACTGCACTACAAGAGAAAAGAAACCCTGAACTGGTAAGAGAGAGACCATTACAATGCTGTCAGATACAATCTACTGTCTTAGTTCTGCTTCCAGCAAGACAAGCCTGCAGAGGAGACCCTGTGAAAAGAAATGCAAGACGATTTCTGCTTATATCCCCCCCCCAAATCATGCAAAATAAATACTCACAATAATTAAAATTCTCTCTTCTCTTTCAGATACTGTACAGTCCTGTAACACAGAATAATATAAAGATGAGACTCAGAGACAACAAAGAGAGAAGACTCGCAAAGAGGTCAAGACCAGCTAGACAGTGAACAATGGCCCCTCAACACACATGTACATACAACCCGCAGGGTGTCTGAGCCACCCGGGAAGATCAACTTCACACTGACCTTTTTCTGGCTAGTATAGGAGATTCAGACAAGTAAGTTTTGTGGAGTCTGAGTCGATGCTCTTACCCTTCCCCCCCCCCCCCCCCCGCCCTCTTCCACATCTGTGTGATATAATACTGTACCTGGGAGGCCAGCAACCTCTTATCCCTGTTCTGTTTCTCTCCTACCTTGACTCTGCCCCTTCCACTTCTCTCTCTCCTCCCTCTCCTTACCAATTGTCCCTATCTTTTCCCTTTTTTCTCTCCCTCTCTCTGCCCCTTCAAGCTCCCCCCTCTCCTTTCTCTGACTCCTACTTTTCCCTCTTCCTATGTCTCTGTTTGCCCCTTTCCACGTCTTCCTCTCCCTGTTTCTCTCCCCCTTGAAAACTGAGATCTCCCTCAGCCTTCGGATGTCCTGTCAATCACGCCGAACCTGATTCCACAGCATGATTCACAGTGTTATAAAAAGCAATCCCACGTTCCTTCCACCCTCGTACTGTTCACCTTTCCCTGGTTCCCTTCTCTTCCATCCACATAGTATTTAGGAAGTGTCAGCACCCAGAAGTAAGCATGCTCCTTCCCCTCCATCCCCTCGACTCCTCTAGTTCCTTCCCACCCCCCACCCCCACCTGTGGCATTTAACTCCCTCTGGAATGTACATTTTAATTTCACCTGATGATCTCTTTATTTATTTTAGTTTGTTCTTTGATAATTTGTGATTTTTTAATTTACTGATTAAGGAAAAATTCAGAGATGTTCAATAAACTGACTTGGGTGAGATGGAGAACAAATTCATATCAAGTTTTTAAATTATTTTTACATGCTCAAAATATAATAATAATAATTATTATTATTTTATTTTTATATACCGCCTAACCAAAAAATGGTTCTAGGCGGTTTACAACAAATAAGCACAAGTCATACAGTGGAGAGTAATTTTAAAAGGAAAAAAAATTAAAAACAAAATACAATAAATTAGAATTGGTCCTACAGTGGAAAATATGATTTAAAAGAAAAATGCAATTTAAAAGAATGGTTCTAAGCGAATTACAACAAATAAGATCCGACCATACAGTAAAAATACAATTTAAAAGAAGATACATTGCATGACGGAAGCATGGAATTATTAAACGAAACAACCAGTTAGGCCTTCAATAGTTTTCTAAACTCAAGATAAGAAGAGGATCCTAGCATAAGGCCCTTCCTTTATACCACCATAAGCACATTATCATTTTTTGAGCCTGTAAAAATGTAATGTAATGTAATGTAATGTAATTTATTTCTTATATACCGCTCCATCATCATTTTAAAATTAATATACTTGCCAAGACCGATGACCCAGTAAGGGTATTACAGCCAGAACGAAAGAAGTTATCCTGCCGTTGTATCGGGCGATAGTGTGCCTGCATTTGGAGTACTGCGTGCAATATTGGTCGCTGTACCTTAAGAAGGATATGGCGTTGCTCGAGAGGATTCAGAGGAGAGTGACACGTCTAATAAAGGGTATGGAAAACCTATCATACGCTGAGAGATTGGAGAAACTGGGTCTCTTTTCCCTGGAGAAGAGGAGACTTAGAGGGGTTATGATAGAGACTTACAAGATCATGAAGGGCATAGAGAGAGTAGAGAGAGACAGATACTTCAAACTTTCGAAAAATAAAACAAGAGGGCACTTGGAAAAGCTGATAGGGGACAGATTCAAAATGAATAATATGAAGTTCTTTTTTACCCAACGTGTTGTGGACACCTGGAATGCGCTTCCAGAGGACGTAATAGGGCAGAGTACAGTACTGGGGTTTAAAAAAGGATTGGACAATTTCCTACTGGAAAAGGGGATAGAGGGGTATAGATAGAGGATTACTACATAGGTCCTGGACCTGTTGGGCCGCCGTGTGAGCGGACTGCTGGTTGCGATGGACCTCAGGTCTGACCCAGCAGAGGCATTGCTTATGTTCTTATGTTATGTTCTTATGTTAAGAAGTAGTGCCTTGGGTGTTTGAGGTCTGGTAATAAAATTAACTTGATATGAGTTTGTTATTTCTTAATTTATCATGTTGTTGTTATAAAGTGTGATACTGATGATTTGTGCGATCTGTCATTTGATGGCATTGTCCTTTCTGATTGAGCAGTTCCCTGATAAGGCAACTCATTAAATTGACAACAGGGTGCGCTAACCAACTTAGAATGCACCAAATGCTAAGATTCTATAGGAACAGTAGCGTAAGCGAGGGTAAGAGGCTCCCCCACCCCCTCGCTCCTTCTGGCGCCTCCCTGCCCAAACGCCACACTTACACCCTCCCGTACCTCTTTAAATCTTCACCAGCGCGCGCATCTTCTCCGGCCTGCTGCTTACGCCAATTTTTGCTTTCCCTCCAATCTCACTTCCTGGACCCGTGATCCCGGAAGTGATTTCAAAGGGGAACAAAGCTGGCATGAGCCGTGGGCCAGAGAAACTGCTCACGTGAGTGAAGATTTAAAGAGGTACCAAGGGGAGGGAGAGCGCGAGCATGGAACAGAGAAGTAAGAACGACACTACACTACTGCATAGGAATCTAATGGGCATCTTAGCATTTAGTAGTATGTACTAATTGTTAAAACTCCAAAGGTCCACTGAAATCATCCACATAAAATAATTCCATCCACATAAAAATAAATCATCCACATAAGAGCCTTAAAGGACCTAGTCCGCTAGGGATACAGGACCCAACACCGTCTGCGTTTCGACAAAAAGTCTTCTTCAGGGGGCCCTGGGGGTCCTGTAAAGGTGAGTAGTGTTTCACTTCCGGCTCACCACACAATTGTTTCCCACGTACTCACCTTTATAGGACCCCCAGGGACCCCTGAAGAAGACTTTTTGTCGAAACGCAGACCGTGTTGGGTCCTGTATCCCTAGCAGACTAGGTCCTTTAAGGCTCTTATGTGGATGATTTATTTTTATGTGGATGGAATTATTTTATGTGGATGATTTCAGTGTACCTTTAGAACTCTGACACTTTCAAATAAAGTCCATTTAGGAACATCGTCACTCCACAGAGTTGGTTTATTTTTTTGTTTTCTCTGGATTTTCTTCTTTGTGGATATTTTGGGATCAATTCCTTTTGTTTTTTGCTAATTGTTAAAACACCTTAGTAAAAGCACCCAGAGAAAAGGTGTACTTTACACGTAAGGCAGACCAGCGATGTGGAGCTTTATTGTAGAAAAATTGTGCAGAGGAGAAATGACCCTTCCCCTCACTTAATTTTTTTATTTGTTTTAACGATGTAATTATAAACTTTCTCTCCCTCTCCACCCTCAAACTCGTGTTCATAATTGTATTCTGTCTATTTAATGTTCACTTTTCCTTTCCCTCACCCCCCCCTCAAATTTATTTTAATATTTTTAGCTATGTAAACCGGCCAGGTACACGTTGATGGTTGGTATATTAAAATGATTCACTACTGGAAAGAATGGTAACCAGTCCCTTAATCTCAGAAAGTCAAATTCAAACACTGGACTGGAATAAACTTCGGTCATGGAATGAAGCCCTCAGTAACCTGTGTGTTAGATATTTATCACCACAACAGGTAGGCACTTTTTCTTTCATCGGGCTTCAAACCGTATTTTTTGATTGTTTTTCAATGCTTATAAAACTTATTTAATAATTTTCAAAACTTTTTGTAAAACTTAATGGTTTGCTCTAATTATCTATGCAAACATATCAACAGCGACACTTATCTTTTTAAGCCTGTCGCTTGTCAGCTGTGCTCAGACTACCGGCCAGGTACACGTTGATGGTTGGTATATTAAAATGTCAATAAACTTGAAACACACTCAAGACCAGACTGCACATGCATTTCTCTCCGTATCCAACGGGAGCATCAATTTCACAATGCTGCCTGTGGGGAAAACCTCATCCCCCCCTGATCATGGCTGCCAGTTCCAAGTGCCCCCCTTCATCTCCTTCCTGCATTCACCTCTGATTTCCTCCCCCTCCCCTACAAGGTTGCCAATAGAGGTCAGAACAGCTATTTTGAAACCCTGGACCATCAGAATGGGAGCAAGTTGGAATTATTCCTGCTCTGGTTGGACCCCCCTGGGGGGGGGGGTTTGACACTGCTGGGGGTTAGGTCGGGTGAAGAGCTGTTCTGTTCTAGGGAGGCACCAGGTGATCATATGTGTTCAGGGGTAGGAGATCTGATGTGAGGGCAGGGGCTGTGTGTACACAGGTGGCCAACAGCTTTGATTGGAGGTATTCATTCTAGTGAAGTGATGGGGGGGTAGGCATTGGCACTTATGTGCGCACAAGGACAGCTATAAACGTCAGTGTCTAGATTTTTTTCCACTCTGCATGGATCCCCCTTGAAAGATGGCCTTGCCTTGGCCACTCTCTCTCCTCCCCCCACACCTCCTGCAACGTGCATTGGTCAGCATTACCATGCGTACATAGCCCATGTTCTAAAATGGTTTTTACATGTGTATCCAGCGAGCAGGAATGACCAAGGGAAACAAGGAGAGCTCCCGAAGGAAAAAAGGTCCACAGTTTATTGTATTAATCCACAGGACCGGACACAGAACCATGTTTCAGCAATAATGCACCTGCCTCAGGGGTCAAAACACCCTGGATGTTGTACTATATATGACCACAATCGGTCTAGGAGTCGGTTCTCATCGTGAGGTTTTTTTCTTTTGTCTTCTGGACTTTGACATGTGTATGCCAACCCTGCACAGGTGAAGTTGCTATTTACACCATGGGGATGTTTCTAAAACAAGGACCATAGTCATCAACCACAAATCCCATCAACCACCCAAACAAGAAAGGAGCTGGAGGTATTAAGATATTCAAATTGCCAGAAGGCTCTGTTGAGACCTGGGAATACAGGCCGGGTAACTTGCAGCCAGAAAAGGGAAGTTCTACCCTTTAATTTTAGAGAACGGTTAGGTAAGCCTCAACCCTTCTCCTTCACTATAGAGGGAAGGGCTGTGGCTCACTGGTTGAGCTGCTGCCTCTGCGCCCAGAGAGTATGAGATTAAATCCTGATGCTGCTCCTTGTGACCTTGGGCAAGTCACTTAATCCTCCAGCTTTGAATGTCAGCTTTGAAATGCCAAAGCCATAAAAAGATGGTATACAAGTCCCCATTCCCTTTCATCAAGCCCAGTATCCTGTTTCCAATTGTGGCCAACCCAGGTCACAAGTACCTGGCAGAGGCTCAAAGAGTAGCAACATTCCAGAGCTGAGATTGTGATGTCATAATGGCTCATTCCACCAATGCTTAAGAGCCAACCTCATCAATGATGTCACAATAGCTTGATTATTTCTATACTTGGCTCACATAAGAACATAAGAGCTGCCATAGTGGGACAGACCAAAGGTCAGTGGTCTCATACTCGCTGCCCGCCAGGTACTATTTTGAGGCCCTCGGTATGTTTATCATAATCTCAAAAGTAAAATAAAAATTTCTTGATCATATATCTCTTTAGCTATAAATTACAATATTATTATTAAGACTTGGCCAAAAGGAAAGATTTATAAACTATAAAGAGTTTTACCTCCTGCAAAATTGTTATTTCTTTAATAAGACATTAACTATTTTTTCTGAGGCCCTCCAAGTACCGACAAATCCAAAATGTTTCCCAGCAAAGGGCTTGAGTTTGAGATCACTGCCAAAGGTCCATCATACCCAGTATCCTGTTTCTAACAGTGGCCAACCCAGGTCCCAAGTACATGGCAGAAACCCAAAGAGTAGCAACATTCCAGAGCTGAGATTGTGATGTCATAATGCCTCATTCCACCAATGCATAACAGACAACCTCAGCAGTGATGTCATAATGTCTTGATTGTCCTATACTCAGCTCACATAAGAACATAAGAGTTGCTGCTCTGGGATAGACTGAAGGTGTGGCTCACTGGTAGAGCTGCTGCCTCTGCACCCAGAGGTTATGAGATCAAATCCCAGTGCTGCTCCTTGTGACAATCCTCCAGTGCCCACCGCTTTGAGTGTCAGCTTTGAAAAGCCAAAGCCACAAAAAGGTGGTATACAAGTCCCCACCATTCACTTCTACACCACCAGCTAATAGCACACAAGCAGTAAGGTGGGAATCAACTAAAGGCATCTTTGCAACAGAGCCAGTGCAAGGGGAAAGGGTACCACAGGCAAACTCTCAGCCTTATGTCTCCCTATAAAAATACAGATTAAAGTAGGTGCTGATGGGGCGTTTTGTTGGTTCTTTTAGTTTGTCTGTCAGGAGCTACTGCTGCCCTAGGCAGCTGCCTAGGTTTTCCAAATGGTTGAGAAGCTCCTGCTTTGTAACCCACCTTCTGAAGGACCTCTGCCAGTTCCCCACACAAAGAGATGATTTCTCTGCATGTTGAATAATCATTCAAGCAGGTGAACAGATACCTGAAAAAGCAAAGGAGAGAATATATATCAAAGAAGAAAGTGTGAGAGAGAGACGGGGAGACCTGCGTCTTGTCTAAAGAGAAGAGACAGCGAGACCAACGGAAATCAAGACTCCTTCACAATGAGATGATCCCTGTGAAACTGACTCCACAATCCCGAAAGAGATTTGCTCACAACTCTCTGCCTGATTCTGTTTCGCTCCGTCCTTCATTGCCGCTTTTCCAAAGCCCTTACCACCCCTCACTCCCTGCAGACTGTTTAATAAAAAATTTTTTGATCAAATCGCAATTTCCCCCCCAAAATTCAAAGCGATGTACAGTAAAATATGGGGAAGAAAGACAAAACGATTAAGAACAATTAAGAATGACAGTGAAACAGCTGCGTCTAGAGCTAGTACGTTTTCGTGCGCGGGTCCTCGGGAGTGGAATAAGCTTACGGGATATTTACGACAGCAAACAAGTTTGAGTAGTTTTAAGAAAATGTTGAAGAAACACCTCTTCTGTAAGATGAAATATGGTTACCGTATTTAAAGCACGCCGACAATCGCACACTGGACTTATGCGTGCGGCCTTAAAACAGTTCCTGTTAGTGCTCTGAAGGGGGGACCCCCCCCCAGTAAATTTACAAGTGTTCGCGCTTCCGCTGGGTGGGGTGTGTGGGAGAGGGAACTCCCCATTACAGTGGAAAATCATGTTCGATGTGTTGTACTCTATTGTGACCCGCCTTGGGAAAGGCAGGGCATAAAGAAATTACAGATTCTGTTTGGAGGGAATGTTCTTATAGAGTTTTACATAAGGTTTATTTTTCCCAAATTCAAGCTTTTCATGCGGGTTTGATAGATTCCCCAATTTGTATCAAATGTGATAAGGATCTTGGCATATTATCTTATGCTTTTTGGTTGAGACCTTTAATTTAGTCATTCTGGTCTGCCATCCTATTATATTTGGGTTCTCTGGGTTCTCCAAGTAATTTTTGGTAGAGCAGCAGCTTGTGGGGTATTTGGCCAAAGGAAATGTCTTTTATTTCAGAAGGCGTGTATGATTGGGCATAAATGTATTATGCAATTTTGGTTACAGAAAGAATCTCCAAGTTTCTGGCACTGGAGGAACCAGTTGCATCGTTTACTTTTGTTTGAGATTTGGGAGGTTAGGCGATCGTCTAGAAGAACTCATCTTTTTATGGAAGTTTGGGATCCGTATATTCAAAACCTTTCACCTAGAGTAAGAAGTTTAATTCTCAATGATTTACGTTGAAGCTAAGGTGATTTAAATTACATTACAGTTCTTTATTTTTGTCAGCTTTCATCCGGGGAGGGGGAAATTGATTATGGGATGGAAAGGATGGATTCGAATTTTAACAATTGTGAATTATTTATTATTTGTAAAAGAATTTCTTTCTGTAGAATTTATATGTGTTTTTACTCTATTCCTTTAATAAAACGTCTGAACATAAATAAGGAGGGTAGGGAAGGGGGAAAGGGGGATGGGGAAGGGGGGAATGGGATTAGGGGGAAGTATAGAAGTATGAAATAGGTAATATGGAAATATATTTTGGAGGAGTGATAGAAATATGTATGAAAATTAGTATTGTGAATATAATTGTAATGAACATCTTATTGTATTATATTATTGTATATTTATTTGATTCCTTCAATAAAATGATACAAACTAAATAAAGAAATAAATACAAACATAAACATGGACGAACCTGACTTATTAGATGCGAAAGGGATGCGGGGAGAACTACAATTGTGATAGGAAAGAAAACAATTACAGCACAAAACACGAGGACGGGAAGAAACATAGGGCTCCTTTTACAAAGGCACGGTAACGGTTTAACGCGCGTAATAGCGTGCGCTAAACTGCCAGCTGCGCTAGCCGCTACCGCCTCCTCTTGAGCAGGCGGTAGTTTTTTTGGCTAGCGCGGGGGTTAGCGCGTGATTAAAGGTCGCGCACGCTGAAGCCGCTAATGCGGCTTCGTAAAAGAAGCCCATAATAATCGGAGTCTCATAAAAATCCTATCTGCCGAAAGCGTCTTTATACCTGTTGAGCCAGGAGAAGAGACATCGTGCGGAAGATACTAGGTCAATGACGCGGATCAGGAGATCGGAAGGGGGGTGCTGGACAGCCGTCCCATCATAGGTGTTCACTTTCCTACGACTCAGGATGAGGGCCTGCAGAGTCTGGCATATCCCTTTCAGCTTCTCCGTCAAAGTGCCCAAACTGTTGGTTTTCAGATCATAGTTCTAGAAAAAGAAGTAACCCCCCCGCACCATACCCCCAAGTTATTTCGGTTTCTGGAATGCGGATGCTATGCCAGTCCAGAACTTTGTTTGTGGATGACAAGTTGGGGGTCAAAATCAGCAGTGGAGGCAGCAACATAGTTTAATAATTTAAAATATTCGATATATCGCCTTTCAACAGTTGTCGGAGTAGTTGACATGCACTAATTACATAAAACATACAGGATGCCCCCCCAAAACACTCCTTGATTTTAAATGGTTACAAAACCAAAATTTATTACAATATTCTTTCACCTTTGAGGCTACAATGTCATCAACTCATAAAGTTTCGTACGGTATCTGTCGATTACATACACTCGATGTGCGCCCCACCTGTTACTCGGCAAACATCGATGCGATAATCGAGCTCAGACCAGACTCTCCGAAGAATATCCGGTGCGATCGTGTTTATAGCTTCAGTGATTTGTTCCTGCAGACCATCCATAGTTGCAGGTAGCGGAGGTACGTAACTCTTGTCTTTCACGTACCCCCAAAGGAATAAGTCACAAACAGTACTGTCCGGTGATCTCGGGGCCACTTGAGGAACACCTGGTCATTTTGTCACGTTGCATTGTCTGAAGGTTGTAACTTCTGCACCAATTGCAACTTATAAGGGTGAACGTGCAAGCGATGGTGTAAGATCTCGCTAACCGTGCTTTTTGGGACCTGTATTTGCTGCCATCTTAACTCTTAAATTTATAACATTTTATTGAAGGAATCAAATATATATACAATAAAATAAAACAAGGAGATATTCATTACAATTAGATTCACAATTATAATATTTCCATACATATTTCTATCATTCCTCCAAAATATATTTCCATATGACCTATTTCATTCATTCCTCTCTATACCCTCCCTATTCCCTTCCCCCATTCCTTTCATTACCAATTATAACATTGTATTGAATGAATTAAACAAATATACAAATCAAATATTTCCAAACAAATTACAATCATCCCCCCTATTCCCTCCCCTCGAGGGTCATCTTATTTATAAACATATTCCAATAAGTTTTGATTTTGTAACCATCAAAACTCACCTATTCAGCAAACAAGACTCTTAACCGTCCCCTTCCGGCAATCGCCTGGCCCTTCGCTCGGCTCATCTCCTCCTTCACGACCGCTTCTTTCTCCCCTCTCTTCTACCCTCTTCCTTCTTCATCTGCCAAGCTCGGCTAATTTTGTTGTAAATCTGATAAATTGTTGTAAATCTGCATGTCAATGCGGATCCTAACCTAATTAATGTAAACCGCCTAGAACTCGTTGGGTATGGCGGTACATAAGAATAAAATTATTATTATTATTATTATTTTAAATCAAGGAGTGGTTTTGTGGTCACCCTGTATTATAAATAAAACATCGGCATCCTACATGAACAAATCATTACCAAGCAAACGACATAAACAACACGAACAAACAAGATCAGACTCAAACAAACCAACCGAAAAAGAACAAAAAGAGAGTTGGCTGGAAGCAACACTGGGCCGACCATTCAAAGCGAAGCGATGCATTTGCCAGCTAAGTGGCAAACGCATATGAGAGGGCTGCTGGAAAGTTCTCTGCCCAGCCATCCGACTGCCTAAATGCGTGGCACGCCGGGACCTGGGGTTCGGTTTTTCTCATGGGGGATTGGGGCTGACAAGTTCCTAGAAGCCATACGTTAAAACCAGGACTGGACTGGTCTGTTTTGGAACGCAAGGAAACTAGGTGGCAACTCAAGAGGAGGAATCTGTGATACGGCAACATTGTGTCAGTGGAGACAATGGCGTTCCGTACTCACCAGCACACAGAGCTTCTCCACAGCCTCGAGGATCAGCTCCTGGTGTCCAACGCGCGTCACCCCGAGTTTCTCGAGGTCGTGGGAGGAGAGGCACAGCAGATCCTCGCCTGTCTTTTGCCATTCCTCAAATGGATACTGCTGCACTGCTGGGTCCAGGCCTGCAAGACACACTGAGGACTTTAAAGGGGAGGAAAGCATTTCCCACAGATCTATTTCTTCCCTACTCAACCTATAAACTATTTAGCCTTAATTTCCTCTGTTTAACCTTGGAATTTGTCTGCTGTATTAGTCTACAATTGTGTAAACATCCCTTGATGGGTAGTACGGTATATCGAAAAACTTAATAAACTTGAAAATTTGAAACTTGAAGCAGAGGGAATGTTTCCTATGGGGAGCAGGATGAGGGGAATAAGTGTCTAAGATGGACTTTCCCTATGTGGCATAAATGCACACGAGGTGAGTCTAATTTGAAAGGAAGCTCCAGAATGAGAGGACATAGGATGAAGTTAAGAGGTGACAGGCTCAGGAGTAATTTAAGGAAATACTTATTTACAGAAAGGGTGGTAGATGTGTGTGGGACAGTCTCCTGATAGAGGTGGTGGAGACAAAGACTGTGTTTGAATCTAAGAAAGCATGGGACAAGCACGTGGGATCTCTTAGGGAGAGGATGAGATAGTGGATGCTGCGGATAGGCCATTTGGCCTTTATCTGCTGTCATGTTATGTTTCTAGAACCATAAAGCTCTATGACATAAGAACAGCCTTACTGGGTCAGACCAATGGTCCATCAAGCCCAGTAGCCCGTTCTCACGGTGGCCAATCCAGGTCCCTAGTACCTGGCCAAAACCCAAAGAGTAGCAACATTCCATTCAGAATCTCAAAGAATAACAAGATTCCAGAATCCCAAAGAGCAACAAGGTTCTAGAATCCCAAATAGGGGCAACACTCCATGCTACCGATCCAGAGCAAGCAGTAGCTTCCCCCATGTCTTTCTCAATAACAGACTATTAACTTTTCCTCCAGGAACTTGTCAAAATCTTTCTTAAAACCAGCCATGCTATCCGCTCTTACCACATCCTCTGACAATGCATTCCAGAGCTTGACTATTCTCTGAGTGAAAAAAATTTTCTCCTATTGGTTTCAAAAGTACTTCCCTGTAACTTCATCGAGTGTCCCCTAGTCATGACCACACAATGCAAGAGTTAAGAGCCTTAGCCTATAGGAAGAGGAGGTGCAAATGTTAAGAGCCTTAGCCAATAGGGAGAGGAGGAGATACTGGATGCTGCAGATGAACAGACTGGATGGGCCGTTTGGCCTTTATCTGCCATCATGTTTCTACATTTAAAGAAGAAGAGCCATGTGAGACTGTGGGATGCTGGGAAATGACAAAAGCAGGGACAGAGAGTAGAACCAATTAATTATAAAGTAACTTTAAGGCAGTAATTCAAATATCTAAAAACATAATCATTTCTTTCTGAGATTACCCTTTCGTCTTGAAGTTTCACTATATGTTCTGTAAGAAACGACTGCCCAATTCAATCAGGGGAAGGCTGGAATAGAACTACACCCCAAATTTCCCCTTTTTAAAACAATGGACTCTGAGGGACCAGGATTTGTTCTAAAAAGCTCAGAAAGATGTGATTTTTGTGATGCTCATAGCATTAGGAAAAGACTTGGTAAAGCTTAAAGAAAAATGTCCTACTATTACTTCCATTGTGGTCTCACTTAGGGTTACCATATGGCTCCAGAAAAAGGAGGACGGATTGAGACATCCGGGTTTTACTTCCACTGAAAGCAAAGTAGGACAGATTGAGACATCCGGGTTTTACTTCCACTGGAAGCAAAGTAGGACAGATTGAGACATCCGGGTTTTACTTCCACTGGAAGCAAAGTAGGACAGATTGAGACATCCAGATTTTACTTCCACTGAAAGCAATGGAAGTAAAACCCGGATGAATCAATCTTTCCTCCTTTTTCTGGAGCCATATGATAACCCTAGTCTCACTGAACTGAGACTAGGCATATTTGGAAGGAAAGACTGACAGTCTAACGTGCAGGCCTGTGCCTCTGAAGCCATGTGAATGCTACCATTCATACAGAGACATTGAAGCCGATAAAGGTTGCAGGCCCATCTTCTGTCATTCTAAAAGAATTCTTGGTTGTTGGAAGACTGCCACAACTTTGAATGATATCTTTTGGTGGCAGAACTCATCGTATACTGCTCACTTTATATTTCATTGTTGAAATTCCTAAACGTTACGTAAACTTCTCGATTTGTGGGTCACCTTGAACCTAGATAGGCACAGAGCACCCAGAAACTGAAGATTAGATTAGCTGAGATACAATTTGTCTCATCTATAAATACAAACTTAAGGCTGCAGAACCCCCCCCCCCCACACACACACACACAATAGAGACCATAAAATCTGTAAGATTTGAAAACCCCTTGAAACTTATCTTTCATGGATTTAATATACTATCTCACCATTATGATTTAGTTTCTGTTAATTATAAAGTGATTATGATTGAAGTATTTCTTCCCTTCTGATAATAATATAGGTATCCCCCCCCCCCTTTTTTTTTTTTTTTTTTTACAAAACCGTGAAAGCAGTTTTTAGTGCAGGCCAACACACTAAGAATATAAGAACATAAGAATAGCCTTTCTGGGTCAGACCCATTGGTTTGGGAGAGAGGGGGGTGAGAGAGATAGATAAGAGAGTCTCGCCGGGGCAAGGGAGGCAGCGTCCCCGCGCTCTTCTCCCATGCCGACGACCCCCGGCACATGCACGGAGTGTCGCTCGAGTCTTCAAACCAACACCTCGTCCCTCCCGCTCATGGATATCAAGCCTAGTAGCCCGTTCTCACGGTGGTCAAAACCCAAGGAGTGGCAACATGCCATACAGAATCTCAAAGAATAGCAAAATTCCGGAATCCCAGGGAGTAACAAGATTCTAGAATCCCAAAGAGTAGCAACATTCCATGCTACCGATCCAGGGAAAGCAGCGGCTTCCCCCATGTCTTTCTCAATAACAGACTATGGACTTTTCCTCCAGGAACTTGTCCAAGCCTTTCTGAATGCTCTGCGCTGCTCCCGACACTCATAGAGTTCCTAAGAGCGTCAGGAGCAGCGCCGAGCATTTAGCGCACCAGCCTGCACTAAAAAACCCCACTTTTGCGGTTATGTAAAAGGGTAGAATATATTTTATTTTTCATGTTTTATATTGTTCTCTTTAGTTGCATTTGGTTGTTATAAAAATTCACTAAAATGTTCGAACTGAGAAAAAAAAAATTAATACACACACACGAATGAAATGTGTGGTTGCTATCAATTTAGTGCTCCTTTTACAAAGGTGCGCTAGTGTTTTTAGCGCACGCATCAGATTAGCGCGCTCTACCCGAAAAACTACCGCCTGCTCAAGAGGAGGCAGTAGCGGCTAGCGCACATGGCCTTTTAGCGGGTTAAGACCCTCAAGCATCTTTGTAAAAGGAGCCCTTAGCGCAGGGGTAGGGAACTCCAGTCCTCGAGAGCCGTATTCCAGTCGGGTTTTCAGGATTTCCCCAATGAATATGCATTGAAAGCAATGCATGCAAATAGATCTCATGCATATTCATTGGGGAAATCCTGAAAACCCAACTGGCATATGGCTCTCGAGGACCAGAGTTCCCTACCCCTAACTTAGCGTATGCCAAAACAACAGAAAGAAACTGAAACTGAAAGAAAAGAGTTTCTATGCTTCCCACTGTCATCTTCTCTTCTTACTGTCCCTTCCTGCTCAATGCCACAGATTTTTTTTTTTTATTTATGTATAAAAATTTTTATTGAAAGAATCAAATAATCAGTAGAATAGGATAATAAAAAAATACATTCAATACAATAAGAATCACAATAAATTTCATACAAATTTAAATCATTCTTTCAAATTTAAGTTCCATATGAATTAATTCAATCTTATCTACACCCCCTTAATTCCATCCCCTACCCATTATCTTCCCCTAAATGAAATCCCTCACCTTGGATGAAAGTTGACAAAAATAAAGAATTAAAATAAATAACTGGAATGTAATTAGTAAACCTAATTTTCATAATAAATCATTGATAACCAAACTTTGTATTTTTGGTGAAAGATGTCTGTAGTCCACCTTGAATAAGAAATCCCCAACCCATATCTGTCCAAATTAGATTGTAAGCTCTTCTGAGCAGGGATTGTGTATTACATGTAGCAAACTGCCAAATTAAGCTAGGGATCCTCTGAGCTTATGCCAGGCTTTTTAAAATACGGTTGCCATTTTCTCCTCCCCTGGAAGTCCATTCCATGCATCCAGGACTCCCTCCATGAAGAAATATCTCCCAGCCCCTTTGAAGCTTATATTGTGCTCCAGATTAAGTCACCTTCCTAGGCACTCCTCGAGGGCCATCATCCAGCCGGGTTTTCAGGATTTCCCCCAATGCATATGCATGAGATCTATTTGCATGCACTGCTTTCATTGTATGCTAATAGATCTCATGCATAGTCATTGGGGAAATCCTGAAAACCCGACTGGATTCCGGACCTCGAGGAGGGACTTTGAGACCCCTGACTTAAACCCACCCTTACAATATAGTGTAAGGGTGGGCAACTCTGGTCCTCGAGGGCCGGAATCCAGTCGGGTTTTCAGGATTTCCCCAAAGAATATGCATGAGATCTATGTGCATGCACTGCTTTCAATGCATATTCATTGGGGAAATCCTGAAAACCCGACTGGATTGCGGCCCTCAAGGAGGGACTTTGACACCCCTGCAGTAGGGGAAGGGAAAACCAATTGAATAAATCTGTAATAAGTGAGTTTATAATTTTGAAGAGGTGGGGAAAACTCTTTTATGCATTCGTTCATTTGTTTACCAATATGGGGGTTCAGCTCTGTGATACCCCAATTCAGTGCTTTATGTGAAGAAATGTATGAAAGCAGCTACGATTTTCTGTCTTAAGAGTTTTGGAAATACCTCACAGTTATCCCCCCCCCCCCCCTTCTAGCGCCCTCCCCAGGGGGTCACACGATACTGCTGAATATAAAGCGAAGGAAAGAGGTTTACCAAAACCTGGCATAGCTGGGATCAAAGAAGCGGAGCAGGAAGCATACCCAACCTATATGAAGCAAACGAGACCGGGAAGGACAGCCAGCGCCATAATGTTATCCGCTCAACAGCGCTCCGCAATGCCCGCGCAAACTCTCCGCATAACAACCCGCCGCCTCGGCTTTAGGACGTTCCCTGCACGGCCGGGAGGAGTCGAGAACGCAAAACTTGGTTAGATCAGGAATGTGCGCCCCGGGCCACTACAGGCCAGCTGTATCCAGATGTGGATTCTGCAGGGAGGGGCTGGATTGATCCCCTTCTTCTCCCCCCCCCCCCGGGCTGCTGCTCACCTCTCAGCCATCCGGCCACGGCGGCGGGGCTCCAGGCGGCGACGGGCTCCATGGCCGGGGTGGGTCTGGTTCCGGGTCCCGACAGGGCAGGGCCGGGGGCGGCTCCGCTCACCTGTGCTGACGGGTTTTCCGTCACTCCTCGAGGCAGAGGGGTGGAGAGATCGGGGGCAAGGGGATAGGGTGGCAGATGGCAGAAGCTCCCGATCCCCCTCCTGCCCCTCGACAGTAAAAATGCTCAAACCGAAACTGCAAAGTTTTCCGAGCAATGCATCAAAGTTGTAAGACTTTCACACGGGATCCCTACCTGTCATAAGCGCTTCCCCCTTCCTCCATCAGCTGTCAGGCTCGGTAACAGCAGGTCCTCTGGAATTTCGGCAATTACTTCTTCTAGGAGGGGGCAAGAAAGGACTAAGCAAACCTTCTGACCCCCAGGACCCCGGCCCAGGGCTGCGAGGATTGCTTTTTTGCTTTGGGTTTAATCTTTCACCCCTGGAAGATCTTTCTCTCGTTCTTTTCCCCTCGGCGCCCATCCAGAAAGAAGAAAAGAAAAATCCGGACTGTCTGACAGGATTCTTTCTGGCTTGGAGCTCCGGCGCTTGCTGGCCGGCACGCGCTGGCCTTGGTTCTGTGCTGAGAGTTTGCCTCTTTCCCGATCCGGGTCCGTCTTCCAAAACGGATCCCACTGGCGCCTATCACTAGAACCATCCGGCCCCGCCTCTCTCCCTGCTCTGTAGCGCAAAATGAAAAGTTCGCTGTACGTTCTGAGATATTTCGGGACTGAATTGTATACATCTCCTTTTGGCTGGGGTCCAGATTCAGTCCTGGTAGGGTGAGGGGAAAGAGAGTTTAGCAGCTTCTCAACTTTTAGCACTGCTGCCAAATAATTTATAACAATTTTATTGAAGGAATCAAATAAAAATACAATAATATAATGCAAAGAGAAATTCATTGCAATTAGATTCACAATAATAATATTCCATACATATTTATATCATTCCTCCAAATTAAATTTCCATTTGAGCGAAACAATTCCTTTCTACACCTCCCTTTGGTGTCAGGTCAAAAGGGACAAAGGCGCACCCAGACAATTAAGCGCAGTGTGCGCCGCCGTGCCACTCTAAATTACTGTTTTTAGTGCTCCGACGGGGGGGGGCGTGGGGGGGAACCCCCACTTTACTTAATAGACATCGCGCCGCATTGTGGGGGCGTTGTGGGGGGTGTGGGGGGTTGTTGTAACCCCCCACATTTTACTGAAAACTTCACTTTTTCCCTGTTTTTAGGGAAAAAGTTCAGTTTACAGTAAAATGTGGAGGGTTACAACCCCACAAACCCACCATAACGCCGGCGCAATGTCTATTAAGTAAACTGGGGGGGTTCCCCAACAAAACCCTCCGTCAGAGCCCCTAAAAACTAATTTAGAGCAGCACGGTGGCGCGCGCTGCGCTCAATTGTCGGCGCGCGCTTTTGTCTTTCGTGCCGTTGTCTATGAACCCCTCCCTTTGATTCCATCCCCCCTAATCAAATCCCCCTCCCCCAATGAAAGTTGACAAAAGTAAAGAAATGTAATCAGGAATGTAATTTAGACAACCTTAGCTTCATGGTAAATCATTGAGAATTAAACTTCTTGCTCTAGGTGAAAGGTTTTGAATATAAGGATCCCAAACTTCCATAAAAATACCAGATCTCTAGACCATCGCCTAACCTCCCAACTCTCAAATAAAAATAAACAGATAAATAGACAGGAACAGAAAGCCGTTTGAAAATCAAGTCCTTGCATGTGTTTCTCCCATCCTGCAACCTACCTGATGGGTTGGTGAATACAACAGATATGACAAAAGGTGGCCACTGAAACCTCTAGTTATGAAAGTTTCCTGAAGGTGACATGTTTGAGGGAAAGTTGCCAGGGTCTTTCTAACCTCCCTCCCCCCCCCCCCCAAAGCAAAAACGCTCTTTTCTGCATGCACACATTCCTCTTCTGTCTCCTCATACCACTGTCAAATTTAATTATACAGAAATGTCTTCTGAGCTCAACCAAGGCAGACTGTAATGTCCGCTCCCCATTCACAAAGGTAAAGTTTCAAAACATTACCCTATAATTTTGTCCTTAATTTATCCCGAATGACACTTGTAGCATTATAGGGCAGATTTTGACCAATCTCTGCTGGTAGACCCCCGTCTATCTAATTAGTTGGTGCAGTCGCATAGGGGTCGGCTCTGTGGGTGCTTGAGTACTCCCCCCCCCAATAAAAAATGGAATAAACTCTTTGTGCCCAGGGAGAAGTCATTTCCTTTGGGTTTAGCACCCCAAATGAGACTGAAAAGTTGGCTCTTAAGGATGCAGACAAGTTAAAACCATGCGGATGACTTTGCAGGGTTGCAGACCTTCAGAAACTAGAGGTGTGTTTGAAATGACACAGGAGATATAAACATTATCCCAGGACAAGCAGGCAGCATATTCTCGACATGTGGGTGACGTCATCTACGGAGCCCTGACACGGACAGCTTTTCAAGCAAACTTGATTGAAGATTCAAGTTTGCTGTGCTGCACCACGCATGTGTGTGCCTTCCTGCTCCACTAGAGGGCCGCATCCCCTCCTCGTGGTCCTCAGTTCTAAGTTTTCCGTGGAGCCAGAAGCCCTGTTTTTTTTAACTCCGTACTTTGGAAGTAACTGTGCTTTTTCACCATCCTTTTTTTTGTTTTTTTTTCCCAAAACAGGGGAACCCTCCACCCCTGAAATCCTGTTTCATATTTCTGTGCCTTAAACAGTGCACACTCTTCTTTTAAAAAATTCATAGTGTTGGGAAGGTGTGTGGCCTGTAGAGAAAGTGCACCAATTCCCAATCGTTTATCTGCTTCCAGAATTAACTTTTGGATCTGGAATGGCCCTCCTGGTGCCCATCACCCCCCCCCCCCCCACCACCACCACTTCATTCTTTCTTTACTACGAACCCCCTTCCTGTTTTTTTCCTTCTTTCCCTTCAGTCTAGGCCAGTGTCTCTCAAACGATGTGCCCCGAAGAGATTCCAGAATTTTACTTTATTTTAAAAAATTCCCTTCATAACTAGAATAGATGACACGTGCGTCGCATACTCAAGAGTCTGTCAATGTTAGGAGCGTCTGCGTGCGTAAGGATACAACCGCCCAGGTAAGCATCGTTCTTTGCAAACTGACGGCAAGTAATTTTATTTTTGCGGTCGTTACCCTAACTTGAACAACAAAGCAATCGAGGCTTTGTTACCGTTTGGATCTTCTTACGAGTCTTTGCGAACTTGGATTTTCAGCTCCGACAGAAATTAAATTGGAAAAAAAAAAAAAAGAACGACTGCAGATGGTTGATGATGAAATGTGTGTTTGCTTGTTGACTATCGAGCCTCATTTTGAATTAATTTGTACTCAAAAACAAGCACATCCATTGCATTGATTAGCAATTCTATTCTGTCTACTTTAGGGTCTGTTCTATTAAACTGCGCTAGCAGTTTCTAGCGCGGTGAGCCGCGCTGAATTGCCCGCGCTATTCCTTATGCTCATAGAGCATTGCGGCTCTCTGCGCTAAAAAACCGCTAGCGCAGTTTAATAGACGAGGGGGTACTTTAGTTTGGTTACAATTACCCATGCGCAGCTTAAAAAACTTTAAATAAATAACTCTCAAGTGTAATTTTTTTGTTGGTTTTGCAATTTTATAATAACGTGCCGTGAAAAACCATTTGATTCGTTTAGTGTGCCAGAGCTAAAAATAAAGGGCTTCTTTTACAAAGCCACGCTAGCGGTTTTAACGCACGCACCGGATTAGCAGCTTTGTAAAAGGAGCCCAAAGTTTCAGAGACTCTGGTTTAGGCCCTCTCATGATTAATATCGTACTAAAAGCATCCAATAAGGAACGCACAAGTTGTTGGTAGAAAAACTAGGCCACAGCTTTATGTATTAAACAACATTTTGAACAGATAAAATAACTTCCCAAGCTACTTACAAGCTGTAACTATACAAAAAAACAAACAAACCCCATAAGAACATAAAATAACTTCCCAAGCTACTTACAAGCTGTAACTATACAAAAAAACAAACAAACCCCATAAGAACATAAAATAACTTCCCAAGCTACTTACAAGCTGTAACTATACAAAAAAACAAACAAACCCCATAAGGACATGGCTTTGCCATGTCCACTAGGGCCTAGGGGTAGGCATGGGCCTCCATGCCCTCTTTCCGGGTCGCCTGACCCAAACCAAACCACTCGGCCAGCTCATTTCTTGCCGAACCACTCATTTTCTGATGAGCCCTAAAAGCCCAGTAGCTCAGGATTGCCACTGCTGCGACAATCTCGAGCCCCAATTCCAATTAGCCTCCCTTCCCTCTAGGGTGGAAGGCAGGAAAACCGACTTCTGAGGAACAGGAAGAGGCCTGTGACCTGGAGGCAGTTCCTTAAATCCCCCGCTGAAGCCCAGTGACGTAGCGAAGGTGAGAGGCGCCTGGGGTGATGCTACCCCTCCCCCATTCCCACCTCCACACCCTCCTTCCCCGACCCCTCCTGCACGCCGCTTCCCTTTCCCCGTTCCTCTGTAACGTTCCTGGAGCGAGCAGCAACCCCCCATGCTGCTGTTGCGCCCGTGTTGGCTCTTCTTCTGATATCACTTCCTAGGTGCGGGTCCAGGAAGTGACATCAGAGAAAGAGCCAGCGCTTGCATGACAGCAGGTTGAGAGTTGCTGCTCGCACCAGGCACGTTACAGAGGTACAGGGGAAGGGAAGGAGGATGGGTGCCCATCATCTCACCAAGATGGTGCCCAGAGCGGTTCTCCCCTGCCCTTTATACCACTATTGAAGGGCCCCCCCTATCTTTACCCAATTACCTTTAGTACCTATGGCAGGAAAGCTTTTGAATTCCAATTCCCGCCTAATCCCCACCCACTGGGACACTTTCCCTCTCATCTCTCACTTATTGCCCTACAGAGCCTCAACTTTTTTTAGGAGACCTCCCTAGCTCAGTGGAGGGACCAAAAACATGGGCCATCCAGCCCCCTATTGACTACAATAGCTGTGAAACCATTAACTTATTGCAAACACATCTTTTACCCAGCTACAAAAACGCAACATTAACTTGTCATTTCCAGTTCCCCATAGCCCTTCCATGACAGCTAGGGCTTGAGGACGGCGTGACTCCCATGCCCCCTACTGGGTCTCCTGACCCATCTGGCAACTGATCAGTGAGCTTTATGTAAACACCAAGCCTTAGGGGAAAGCTTGTACCCCACTAATCATCCAACCCATCCAACCCATCCAAACCACCTCCCAGGAACAAGAAAGACCCTAAGACCAAGACCCAGAGGTGGTCTCCATTAAATACCGCCTACCCAATCCCAACCTTGTCTTTGTGTGTGTAAATACTGTGGGGGTGGGAAGGGGATGACATGTAAAAATTCTCAAAAATAACTGTCTCTAATCCATAAATGCATAGAGAGATTTCAACCAAACTTGGTATACATAGGACTTACTATCTGGGGAAACTGGGGTAAATAAATATCCGGACACCGGGTGACCAGCTAGTTTGAAATAATGCTCAGCTGCTATCACCCTTGACTTCTTCCTCTAGCAGGGGTCTCAAAGTCCCTCCTTGAGGGCCGCAATCCAGTCGGGTTTTCAGGATTTCCCCAATGGATATGCATGAGATCTATGTGCACGCACTGCTTTCAATGCATATTCATTGGAGAAATCCTGAAAACCTGCCTGGATTGTGAGATCCCCTCTCTAGGGCCATTCATCCCACTGTTAATACCCCCCCCCTTCCATGAAATTAGCTCTTGGGTTCCCTCATGTGCCCGGGTTTGAAAGAATGGATGTAACGAAGAGATCGGCTGTATTTTGCAAAAAGTGTATACCTATTAAAAGTTAGTAAAAAAAAGTAATTGAATTGAATTAAAAACCTTCTACAATTCAGTAGAACACACAAAGTTTCACAGGGAATGGAAAGAAATGACACAAACACAGACATAACAATGAAATGCACAATTTTATTACAGATAAATCACTGGAAAACAAAAAGAAGCTTTTGGAAAATGACATTCTTTAGATAACTGACAAACTATAAAGCAGTTATTAAAAAAGAAGACAAAGTCCTTTCTGCATCATCATAGACAAAACATCTTTTTAAAACAGCATGACCAGAATTTGTCTCCAGTGAGATTAGTTTGTTTTGTTTTAATAACGTGGCAGTCACATGTGCTCGTCCTAGTTTCTCATCAGCTCAACCCGATTTTCCACATGTTGTCAGTCTTGTGTGGATTTTGGCCAGTCGGAGCAGTTGACCTGAGGCTCCTGAATTTTGGAGATTTAATTAAGGCGTTTTCATCAAGTTTCAGCTCCAGCTGCCCAAACCACCTTTCGGAGAGGCTCTCAGGGGAAGGGGGGAGCTGAAAGATGTAGGATTCTGGAAGCAAGTAATACTCGTAAATACAAAGACATTTTGTTTAAAGTAATAGGCAAGTGATGCCATTTAAAGCTGCAGGAACGTAATGACATTTCTCCTTTCATCATAAAAACACAATGAAATGACACTTTGTTTCTGTTTTAATGCTGCCCATCTAATAAGAATAATAATTTTTGCTTGTTTGTGCTAGGTTTTAGCTTAACTGTGTATGTCATAAAGTAATAAGACACACAACACTACACTCAATAAATATGCCAAAAATCCTATAATAGTAACAACAAAGAGGCACAACCAGTCACAACTATATTGCTTTATAGTTAGCTTGGCGGGTTTCGGCTGGCAGGGTTTGTGTGGGGGTCGCTCAGTTTGTATTTCCACCGTTTGAGTTTAATTTGCTCACGGGTTTGTTTGGATTGTATTATTTATTTAGGGCCTTATTGCAGGTGTCTTTCATTATTATATACACATAGGGGGCTCAATGATGGTGTGGTGGTGGAGGCTTCCCGCCTCAACCCAGAAGTGAAGTATCGGAGCTTTTGCTCCCATTGCTGATGGTTCACACTGAGAGCGCCCTTTATTTCTTGAGTGGAGTTGTTTCAGGCTAGGATTGTTTCAGGCTAGGATTGTTTCAGGCTAGGATTGTAGCTTATTCTGGGCGTCCCCCATCCAAACCCTGTTGTGACTGGTTGTGCCTCTTTGTTGTTACTAATAAAGTAATAAGATGCATAGCAGGCTGAAATTTAAAAAAACAAACAAAAAACCCCCAAACCTGCAAAATTAGAATTGAGAGGAACATGGGGGAGGCCGCTGCTTGCCTTGGATCGGTAGCATGGAAGGTTGCCACTCTTTGGGATTCTAGAATCTTGTTACTCTCTGGGATCTTGCTATTCCTTGGGATTCTGTATGGGATGTTCCTACTTTTTGGGTTTTGGCTAGGTATTAGGGACCTGGATTGGCCACCGTGAGAATGGGCTTCTGGGCTTGATGGACCATTGGTCTGACCCAGTAAGGCTATTCTTATTCTTATGTTCTAACCTTACATGTGCGCTAAAAATCCCTTGCTTTTTATTGACCATAAAATATCAGAAAACAGATGAAAGTGCTAGTTTAAGGGTTGCCATGAACCTCAAGAGGTGGAGACACAAAGGGCACCTTTCACTGAAGTAGGAACTCACAAGGCACCTGCCTCTAAGGTGGGGACACACAGGACAGCTGTCTCCAAGGTAGGGACACACCAGGCCACCAGCTCCCCGTGTTTCCTGTCAGTTGTCAGCCTGCCAAGGGCTCCAATTGTATAACTTCTGGAATACAAATGTTCCTTTATTTGCAGGGACGCAATAAAGATTATGTGCTAACCTGGACCCACACCTAGGAAGTGACGTCAGAGGACCTGCTGACACTGGCATGGGCAGCATGTTGGAGTTGCTGCTCGTGCCAGGAACATTAAAAATGTACGAGGGAAGGGTCACGCGGGGAAGGAGTGGGTGGGCGTTTACTAAACGGCTAGCGGTTTTTACCGTGGGCCAGAGAGGTAAAAGCTGCAATGCTCATAGAATTCCTAGTCCAGAGCATCTGCCTTGCCAGCCCGTGGTCAAAACCTCTACTGCTGTTTAGGAAAAACAGCCCTTAAATTGAAAGTGCTCTGGGAACCCCTTCTGCACCTGCACGTAACCTTTTGCAATCTAAATGCAAATAAACCCATTGTCCAACACATCCAGCTTCCCTTTCTCTTTTAAATTTGGGTTTTAATCAGGGTGTTATCCACTGCTGTGAGCCCTGGTAGTCATCAGCATTTATAAAGTTGGTTGGTTTTTTTCAGTGTACAACTAGGGTCTATCATTAATTTTCAAAGGCAGATCCCAATCTGAGCAGAACAGATAAAGGAAACACATAAGTTAAAGCTCCCTCAGCCAGTGTCAGAAAGAAATTTATAGTCTGGTCCTTATTAATCTTTTTTTTTCTCCCAATTTCACTATATATAAACATCAGAGTTCTCTAAAGTGTAAAAGCTTTCATAACTCTATACTGTAACACCGCCATTTCCTAAGAATGTCTACAGCTGTTAGCAAAACTCCCTGTGGCCACCCCACTGCAGGGGTCTTCCTTGCAGCCTCTATAACTGCTGGCGTCGGCGGGGGAAGCATGGAGACTTGTCGGCAGAACGGCTCAGGGGCCACGTGGAGATTTTTGGCAGAGTGAAGACACTGTCTTTGCACATTGTGTGGAAGGTTCTCTAGGGATGTGTGTTCATTGGCATGCGCTCAGTTTGAAAGGAAACTCTGCAATGAGAGGATGAACTTAAGAAATGATAAACTCCGGCGTAATCTAAGGAAATACTTTTTTACAGAAAGGGTGGTAGATGCGTGGAACAGTCTCCCAGAAGAGGTGGTGGAGACAGAGACTGTGTCTGAATTCAAAAGAGCCTGGGATAGACACGTGGGATCTCTTAGAAAGAGGAAGAGATCATGGTTACTGCAGATGGGCCATTTGGACTTTATCTGCCATCATGTTTCTATAACCATAAAGTTCTATGACATCACAATGCAAGTGTAAATAGCCTTAGCCTATAGGGAGAGGAGATGCAAATGTTAAGAGCCTTAGCCAATAGGAAGAAGATGCTGATGCTAAGAACTGATGCTGCAGATGGGCCATTTGGCCTTTATCTGCCGTCATGTTTCTATAACCATAAAATTCTATGACATCACAATGCAAATGTAAATAGCCTTAGCCTATAGGGAGAGGAGATGCAAATGTTAAGAACCTTAGCCAATAGGAAGAGGAGGAGAGAGCGGATGCTGCAGATGGGCTATTTGGCCTTTATCTGCCATCATGTTTCCAACGCATCTTTAAAAACGTATTGTGCACAAAATGAATTTAATGTACACTGACGTATGAATAACACGTGTAATGTTAATTTCTGCAGGGTAAAAAGTTCTAACACATTAATAATGTAATGTGGAAAATAGCCAAACATACCAAAAAGAATAAAAAATTTCCGTTATTCACCTCCCTCGAATCATTTTCAAATCCCCCAACTCTCCCTTCATCCATCCCTCCTTTTCACTGTCCAAAATCAGGGCTCCTTTCTTTGTTCTTTTCATTCCTTCATTCCCTCTGTTTTTGTCGTCTCTCATCAAACCCCCTGGCTGATCTCTCTCATGCTCCATTTTTTTAAGCTTTCATTTGCTCGGATCTCACGGTTTCTCTTGCTTAGAGGGAGCCGTTTACACTGATTTCTTGTGACAGCTGCTCTCTAAGGCTTATTGGGTTCATCCAAAGGGGGGAGAAGCCGGGAGTTAGTTATTGGGAAACCTCCACAGTGCAGCAGCCAGGGTTGCTTACATCCACTGCCTCTCAGATAGGAACAGCATCGCGAGCAGGTGAGCCACCTTCCAACTTCCTTGTTTTCTCTCCAATATAGGACCCTTGTCAACTGTCCTCTTACATTGGGTTGACATTTGGCGATGTGACTTTCCCTTCTCCTATATGTTGCATTGCAAACCCCTATCTTTTTTGCAAATATGTGGACAGCACGTTGTCTGGATTTGGAGTATGGAGGAAGTTGGAACATACGGGAGTTTGAGTTGTTGAGGAGCCGCAGAAGAGGTGCCCCTGACTCTTCCATCTCAACATGCTCATTTGCAACAGTGCAACCTTTTAGCTATCATGAAGTCCAAATATTACCAGCATCCCAAGATGCTAGAGAGAGGGTTCCAAAGCGAGTTCAATTTGCACAAATGTACAGCTGCCATAATGAGCAAACGCTGAATGCAAGGCAACTGTTGCTCGAGAACTTAAAAGAACAAAGGAGGGGGGAGGGTTACCCAAGACTCAGAATTAAAGAGACAGAGGTTAGGTCGTAAGGTGCAGGATGGAACGAAGGTTGCAGCTGAAGTGGGAGGAAAGCAAATCGGCCATTTTGTGAATGTAGGACGCTGGATACTTAGGTCTCACTCTTTAGGTTTCAAAATGGCTGCAACGTCACTCGCTCTCTTTCTGTTTCTTTCAGTAGCCTAGCTTGGATTTGCATGCAAAGGAGAGGAAAGGAAAAGCAGTACCCTCTTACTACCTACATGGTCAAGAGCCCCCCTTTTTGGCTTCCTCCTAAAAATGATCCTCCGTCTGAGCCATTTAACCCCGGCGTATTTCCGCCTGCTGCAGGTAACACGAAGTGCAGGTATTTCTTTCCTATAGTTTGTGTTATTGATCTGGAAAACTGCTGTGTACGTATCCTTGTAACCCCTAAATAAATAGGAACTTCCAGCTCTAGTCATTTCTCAGATGATGTTCACAGAGAGACATTGCGTCTGACATTCAGCGAGGGTGTTTTAGGATGCCGTACTCTCCATGTCTATTTGATCTGTTCTAACAGGTCTTGTAAACCGTTCACTCCTAAACTCTTTCACACACTTCCTACGTCTACTGTGTTTGCTGCTCAGATCTTACCATCCCAGAATAACCTTCCTGGAGTTAGGGTTGCTGCTTGCACCGGGAATGTTAGAGGTACAGGGAGAAGGGAAAGGGGGCCGGGGAGAGGAGGTCAGGTGCCTGCGCCTACAAGAATGTAGATATTAAATGGGTTTTAATGTAATAAAACTTAAAAAAAAACCAAAACAACCCTTGAATCAGTAATGCACCATCCTAAACCATTCAGAGAGACAAGATGCTGGTTTTGTTTCTCTGCAAATGTTTGGATGCTGGGCAGCATGCTCCCAAGATACACATACCCAGGGACTAGGTTCCCAACACCCCAGCTGTTTGAGGGACAACTCAGAGTTGACCTCTTAAAGCAAAAAAAGAGTTCAACACCAACAAATGTCAGTATTCTTGTGGGTTCTAATCCTGGCACTGCCAGGATCCACGCCACCTACGACAATGAAGCAAGTTTCTTAACTTCCAATTAGACAGCTGCAGCTAAGGACTTAAACCCAAAACAGCGCTGGTTCCCCACTACCCTCCATATTTGTGCTTCACCAAGAACCCTATCTGCACAGCCATACAGGTCATGGTTGCTGGGTGACAGTACATCTTGCAAATTATTCACGAGGCAGCCCCACCCTTGGACTTAACTCCTTTTCATGGTTGGTGGAGAGGTTCTTCTCCCTGCATTCCCAGGTCAGCTGCACCTGTCTGGATTTAGGCTCCAAAACTATTGCCCTCCATCAACACACTCCCATCCAGTGATGGCAAATAGGAAGTGGTATATTTCCTAGGAATGTTCTGGTCTGTGATGGAAAGTGAAACAACTGCGTCACTATCTTATATTGCATGCCAGGGGCTGAAGGGATGGAGTGGGCTAAGGTCTCTTACCCTATCTGACAACTGTTCTTTTCATAGATGCAAGTGGCTGGAGCCCTAGAGGTGGAGCCCAGAGAACGACTGGTGAACCCTCTGGCACTGCTGTTGGCCATCATGGGTCTCAGTTTGTCCTACTACGGTGTCTATCAGATGGCCAGAGACCAGCACCGAAAGAAGAGGGGCTGAAAACCCAAGTAGCAGCTATTCCTGTCTATGTTGCTAAGGGTAGAACTCAGCTGCCACTTCCTTATCCAGGGCGGTTTTTGTTACTCGATTGATCCACCACGTGAAGGACAATTCTAGGTGCCACAGTACACACCCCTTGAGCCAGTGGTGTAGCGAGGATGAAAGGCGCTCCTTTCCTGCTTCTTCCCCCACCTCCTCATGCCGCACAACTCTTCCTCGTACCTCTTTAATGTTCCTGGCACAAGCAGCGTCAGCTCTTCATCTAATGTCACTTCCTCGGTGCGGGCTCAGAAAGTGACATTGGAGAAAGAGCTGATGCGTGTACGGATCTCCCCGTTACAGCACAGAGTAATAAACTGCATTTTGCACCCCTCACCCCATTCTTTCTTATGCTCAGAAAATGCTACTCCAGGAACCATAAAGCATTTTCACCTTAGCGAAAGTCGTTATCATATAATAGCTGGAGGTAGATGCATATTGTGTATGAGGTTTTTTAAAGCAGTAATTACATTTTTTTTAAATAAAAAATAAATAAACCTGGCACTGGGTTTTTCAATGCTGACAATAATTACGTCCAAAAGAAGAAATACTTGTACCAGTGAGGAAAATGCAATTAAAGTGTTTGGGCACAGAGGAAATGTAGTCTTGTTATGATCCTAGTGGCATTCTCCTGCAGAGGTACATGCAATTAGAATACCAATCCCACCCCTGAGGCCTGGTGTAAATTTACAGCTGTCACTGCTTTCCTGTTATTACCTGCTGTTGGAGGTGTGTTAACTACAGATGGCACCAGAGCTACCCTAAGGGAATTCCTGCTTACGAGAGGGAAATGAAATGAGAGTTAGAATCCAGGCTGGCATCCATACCCCCTCCACCCCCCACCCCTCTCCCAGTCAACCACTCTCAGTGTACTGTGCTCCAGGTTCCGTGAGGGAGTGGTGCATTATGGGACAGCAATACACAATGGAAGCTGCTTCAGAGCTAAGATTCCAGTAAACAGGACATGAGCTAAGCCACGACAACATGGGAATTTTAAAGCCTGCTTTTTTTTTTACTGAACACATTGGTTTTCTTGGACTACCTGCATTTTATAAACAGAAATAAATTCATTCTTTCCCTAGTTGTATGGTAATTATCAAAGCCTCTTCCGTGTATTACTGTCTAATGTTCCAGGCAACGCTTAAAACAGTCATTTTTTTTCAATCATAAAGAAGCACCCTCCTCCCTAGATTTTCCCCTATAAAAACAGCTTAAATGAGCTGAATCTCCCCCGTTCTCTTCCTCCTACTCCAGTAACAGGAGAATCAGGCTTCTGCAACCCAAGGGGCTGGATTTGTTTTTATGCAGAGCACAGAGGTGTGTTCTTTGGCTAGCCATGGTGTCTGCGTGCTCTTTACCCCCACATCTGGCCAATGGCCTTCTTTCTGCCTTTTCTCTCTCCATTATTTTCAAACCAGCAGAGGTGAACATATAACTCAGGAGAAGAGCACCTTTCATCAGAAAGCTCCCAGTGGCACACAGTCCCCAGCCTCTGCTCCATTACCTAACATAGAGGATACCACTCATTCGGACATGACTTGTCCTGGCATTTTAATAAGCCACAGCTCCTGCTGTCTCTCTCATGCTACTTTAACCATCTCATATGCCTCGGAATCGAAGACAAAGTATTACGTGGTTCAGCCGGCCAAGCTGAGACTGAACTGCATGGGAAGGCAAAGTTAAAGGGTATTATAGCACCAGGCCCAGTGGCTGGGTCACAGGAGTTTGCTTCATGTGGGAATCAACAACTGTTATTCAGAAAAAGCTACTGACTGGAATGTTAACCCTGACCTTGTCAAATAACAGGCAGTCTCTTGTAATGCTTAAAAAACACACTTGGTCTGGTGGTGGCAACAGCAAGCATCCTGTGTGCATTACTTGACACATGCTACCAAGTCCCTTCTGCCTGTGACTGAGCTACACAAATACCATGAACTATGTAGTTATTTATTTCTACTAAATTTCCAAGCATTAAGAAACCCATTCCAACAATTTTTCGGCTAGTGTTCAGTTGCATCACCTAATTACTTTCCTTCTGGGGTTATAAACCCCACTGCGGGTGCAACCGAGGTGGGACAGGGTTATTACACTCGGGACATTTCAGATATACACTTCTCAAATTAACTTTAGAAGCAACCACAAACAAAATCTTGCAACAAAGAGCAAAGTTCTTTCACTTCCACCAAGGCCAGCCATTGAGGGTACTATTTGAGGGATAGTGTCATCAGGACCATCATCCCCCAGCTCAGCTCATCTCCTCCTCCTCTTCAATGACTTGAGTTGTAACTTCCACCTTCCTTGGTAGAAAATAGGAGCCCATCCCTGCAGCTCGCTCAGCTTCCTCCTGGGTGTACGGTTCCTCTGCCAATTGCTTCAGCCTAGGACAACGAAGAAAATGTGTGATTTATGAGTAGAGGAGAGACATGACCTCCTCCTTAGAAACCCAGCCAACAGGTGGCTGGAGATATTCACCTTGTCTCTACACTTATGTTGCTTAGACTGCTGGAACAAATTGGGCTCTTTTCCCTGGAGAAGAGGAGAATTAGAGGGGACATGATAGAGACTTACAAGATCATGAAGGGCATAGAGAAAGTAGAGAGGGACAGATCCTTCAAACTTTCGAAAACCACAAGAACGAGAGGGCATTCGGAAAAGTTGGAAGGGGACAGATTCAAAACCAATGCTAGGAAGTTTTTTTTCACCCAACTGGTGGTGGACACCTGGAATGTGCTTCCAGAAGGCGTAATAGGACAGAGTATGGTATTGGGGTTCAAGAAGGGATTGGACAATTTTCTGGAGGAAAAGGGGATCGAGGGGTATAGATAGAGGACTACTACACAGGTTCTGGACCTGTTGGGCCGCCGCGCGAGCAGACTGCTGGGCACGATGGACCTCTGGTCTGACCCAGCAGAGGCACTTCTTATGTTCTTATGTAAATCACTGATGATATGTTATTACATGTATAAATGTTCTTTTCTTTATGTTTTCTGTTATGTTTTTTAATCTTACTATTATGTTTTTTGATCAATTTTGAATAATGTTGTTTCATCAGTAAAATGGCATAGAAAAACTTTTAACATAGGGAATGGGGAGTCTTGTATATTACCTTTTTGTCACTTTGGCATTTCAAAGCTTACATTCAAAGCAGTGGGCACTGGAAAATTAAGTGACTTGCCCAGGGTCACAAGGAGCAGCACCGGGATTTGATCTCACAACTTCTAGGTGCAGAGGCAGAAGCTCAACCAATGAGCCACAAACCTCACTTCTGCAAATGACTGAAACATCCCTCTCCAAGCACTTTTTATATCCCATGGTAGCTGCACTCTCACCATCAGTCTTGTAGAGAAAGATGCAATTTAAGAACTTCCCATTAATATTTGCAAATATGAAATGCTTCCTCTGATCGTAAAGAACCCTTGGCCACCACTGCTTGCTACTGTTTATGTATCTTTAAGAGGATTCTCTGTTTATACTAATAAACCACTGAACGGGTATAGTTGCCATTAAATTGTGTCTCTGATAATACCATCCCCGCCTTACCTTGACTGCTCCCACAGATCAGATCCCTTGAAGGACTCTACTTCAGGAAAGCAATAAAAACATATCTCTTCACCTAATTCCCCTGCCCTTGGCCGACAGACTACAAAGAAATATGTATTGGTACCAGATCCCAGTGTGTGTCACATTAAGAAAACTTGTATTGACAAATCTTGCACTGTAACCTTAAATTTCAACCTGTAAACTGTATATTATATCTATTAGTATTAGACCTCTAGTATGTGTCAAGTTAGGATAAAAACTTGTTTCATAAACTTGTACTGAAATTATGGCAAATCCAATGCAAATCGTAACCTGTTGACTGTATATTATGTACGTTTAACTTGTAATCCGCTCTGAGCTCTTTGGGGAAAACTGGATAGAAACTGAAATAAATAAATAAATAAATAAATAGATAAACAAACAAACCTACTAAGGGTCCAATTAATCAGAGGTTCTCATTCTTCAAAGTAGTCTCACCTTCACAAAACCCCTTACTTCTTAGCAGCCCACTTAGCTATGAATTCTGGATTAACCCTTGATTTTTAGGGCTGTAACTATACAGCCCTAAATACGCAGAGTTAAAACTAAATGGGTTTGCCAAGTTTCTACTGATCCCTAAAACATGCAGAGATGCTTTTCTGTAAATGCCATATTTTCACTTACCTTCTTTTGTGCACTTTGGTTTTAAAATGATCCTTCAGACTTCTAATATCCACAAAGTATCGTCTGATGGCAAAGAAAACAGTATTAAAAGTCAAGCATCTGAGTAAGATGAATCAGATCAACATAAGTCTTATTGTTTGGAAATTTTATGAGGATCCCTGACCACTAAAGATCTACCTACACTGCAGCCAACTGCAGTAAGGTCCTCACAGCTCAGGTTCAATTTGGATGTTCTTAGGAAAACCTTCAAATCCATGAGGGCATTGAGGAAAAACTAGAACCATTTGGTTCATCTATAGCAGGAGTCACCTCGACCCTCACCAAGTTGTGTTTTCAGGATTTCCCAAATGAATATGCATGACATCTATTTGCATACACTAGAAGCAGTGCATGCAAATAGATCTCTTGCAAAATTCATTGGGGAAATCCTGAAAACCCCACTGGATTGTGGTCCTCAAGGACCGACGTTGGACAACCCTGATCTAGACTACAGCA
Source organism: Geotrypetes seraphini (assembly GCF_902459505.1). Classification (NCBI taxonomy): domain Eukaryota; kingdom Metazoa; phylum Chordata; class Amphibia; order Gymnophiona; family Dermophiidae; genus Geotrypetes; species Geotrypetes seraphini. Next base: position 35,628,326 of record NC_047091.1, on the reverse strand, counting down.
CTGTTTCCCACACCTGTTCTGTGGGGCTCCCCAGCTATTCATGAAAAAGATATGCATACATTGCCTCCACATTGCTTTCATGAACATTCATCACTTATGTCCTGAAAACCTGACTAGCTGGGAAGTCCCCAGGACAGGTTTGGGAAACACTACAGTGAGGTAATGTAATGTAATGTAATTTATTTCTTATATACCGCTACATCCGTTAGGTAGTTACTCCAATTCTCTCCCTGGAAGTTTTGATGGGAAAATCAGATAAACATTTGTGAGACAGTTTTGGTATAGTGGGCATCCATCCAGGAAGTTACATGACTTCACCCTCCCCCTTTTAAAGAACCAGCATTTCTTGATAAAAATCTTAAACCTTATGAATCTAATAGATCCTTAAGATCCTCTGGACTGCATCTACTTTGGGTTCCTTCTTTAAAGATAATAAACACCCATTGAACAATATTCTCAGTTACTTTGGAACGCATTACCCACTTATCTTCATGCAGAGCAGAACTTAGATAAATTTAAAGGAGCTTTAAAAAGCTTTTTATTCATCGATGCTTTTGGTTAATTATGTTACTATTCTTTTCTTATTGAACCCCTTAGTCCTTTTGTTTTTCCCCATATATGTTTTCTTTTCTGTATTTACTGTAGTTCCCCCTATCCTTTTGCTCTTATTACATTTATTTTGTGTCTTGCTCGTCTATGCTTAGTATTTTGATAAGCGTTTAATCAAATTTACAATAAACTTGGTTTCCTGTCATGCTCTAGTCCAGGGATCTCAAAGTCCCTCCTTGAGGGCCGCAATCCAGTCGGGGTTTCAGGATTTCCCCAATGAATATGCATTGAAAGCATAGATCTCATGCATAGTCATTGGGGAAATCCTGAAAACCTCAAGGAGGGACTTTGAGATCCCTGCTCTAGTCAGGTGCTGAGTAGACAGCACTGAAGCATCAGTTCCACAAGCAGGTGGGTGACTTACGCGCAATGCAGGCAGTAATGCTGTGCATTGCCGGCCACATCGTAATCAAGTTCCTGGTGCAGCAACTTCCGGGCACTTTCTGGCTTCATGTCTTGGTGGATCTGATCCAGGTCCTTCACCCTCCGCTTTGTTTTCCACAGTTTGGAGAGGTTCTTCTTCTTGTCGCTCTTGTGGTTGCCCACTTGCTTGGATCGGGTCATGGCTGGAGAGAAGAAAACTCCAAAAGCCCCGTCCCTAACCTGGGCCTTGGGGGAAGTGGGGAGAGGGAGGCCTCGGATCACAATCGGATCAACTCTTACGTTTACACCGTCATTGAATCCGCCCCAAACCCTGAGTTTGCTCTGCAAGGCGACACAGAGCAGCCAAAAAAGTGGGGGTTCGCTCTCTCTTTCGGGCTGATCTCCCCCCCCCAAGACTGCGTCTCAGGCTTCCTTCTTCCTGGAGTGCCCACGTGGATCCTCTTCACTTCCGCCTCTCGGCGCAGCAGCGTCGTGACGTCATCGCCATGCTCTGACGGGCCCTACGCTTCACGTTTCCACGGCAAGCGGGAGCTAGGTGGCTTGTGCCCCCTGCAGGCCGGAAGCCAGAATGGCCGATCAGGCAGGGAGGGAAGGAAGGTGTGGATGGATGCGGGGGTTCGAGACTGGGGGGCCAGATTCTCCAAAAACTTCAGGCGGTTCCAGACGGTTTAGCGCGCATGCATTTTTGTTTGGTTTGGTTTATTTATTTATATTTACAAACTACATATAAAACAAACAAAATACCAGACAATAAAATATCAGTGATCAGCACCTTCCTGTCAGCAAGTTCCTGGAGGAAAAGTTCATAATCTGTTAGTAAGACATGGGGGAAGCCTCTGCTTGCCCTGGATCGGTAGCATGGAATGTTGCTGCTCTTTGGGATTCTAGAATCTTGTTACTCTCTGGGATTCCGGAATCTTTGAGATTCTGTATGGAATGTTGCTACTCTTTGGGTTTTGGCCAGGTACTAGTGGCCTGGATTGGCCACCTTGAGAATGGGCTACTGGGCTTGATGGACAATTGGTATGACCCAGTAAGGCTATTCTTATGTTCTTCCTTATTCATTGAATCTCATACCCTATATTTCATCAGGCAGAAGAGGTGCCGTTTAAGCAATCTCTTAAAATTTTGTATATTTTGTTGTTGACAAATATACCCAGGGAGGTTATTCCATTCTCTGGGCCCAATACAGTGGAAAGTACTGGATGATGTAAGCCTCAGCTCTCTTACTGATGGGATCCAATTGTTCTGCAGACCGAGGTGGATTATCAAAGCGGCTAATTGCAGTCTTTTGCGAGCTTCCTAGTAATAATAATAATAACTTATATGCAAAGTCGTAAACTTTACGCAAAGCCGTAAAGTTCTATGCGGTTTACAATAATTAAAAGGAATACAATAAAGTAAAAGAAACTAATATGTTATAAACCAATAGCTAATACCCTAAAAAATCTGAATAATACATAATAAAATTCTTACAAATCAGCTACCTAAATATTTTGAGAACAGATATGTTTTTAGATGTTTTCTAAATTCCCCGTAAATAGCAGTAAGCAGAAGCAGTTGTTCTAAATTCTTGCCCCATGTTGCTGCCTGATATGAGAAAAGAGGTTGATGACGTTTTTTAAGTTTACATCCTCTAACAAGCGGGAAGACAAAATGCAAATTTGAGCTTCTCTTATGTTTATTGGTTGCAAAAAAGAAGAGCTCAGTTATATATTTAGGAGCTAAACCGAACAAAACCTTAAAACAGAAACAGCCAAACGTAAACTTCACACGCACCTCCATTGGCAGCCAGTGCAGCAACACTGCCATACAAATATTTATGTTTCCAATACAAAACAGGGATAATATATCCTCTAAAAGGAGTCAGTAAAGTGGTTTTGCTACTATCGAAATACTGACTAAAATAAACTACAACTCCAGAGAGTGAGACCCACTTTTCAATTATTTCGCTCAGAGAAATGAAACTCGGAAGAGGGGGAGGTAACCCCCTCTTGGGGCAAGAGTTTACCATCCAGTCATTGCGCCATTAATATTCCAAACAGGTCACTCTCTGAGGTGTAGAAAAACTTGTAATTGTGTATATATTATAACTGAATTGATACTGTTTCAAATAGTAAAAAAAATTTTTGCATTCAGGTTGTCACTGGAATGATAGATAAACCTCACTTAGCTTTTGTAAAAGAGGGGTTCAACAGGGTCCCAACGTGGCCCCGTTTCGGCGTCTGCTTCAGGAGACCCCACCAGCTGTGGTTCAACACTTGCTAAACAGTCAAAAAGTGTAGATATTGTAATGTCCGTGAACAATAATCAGTTAAAGATTCTCTTTAACTGATTATTGTTCACGGACATTACAATATCTACACATTTTGACTGTTTAGCAGAAGCCGAAACCCAGCCCCGCCCTGTTCTGCCTGAGTCACACCCCATTCTGCCTCCAGCCCCGCCCCCTCAACCTGTTCGCTTGTCAAGAGGGCATCTTCGCAGAGGCCAATCCAAATCACAAGTACCTGGCAAAAACCCAAATAGTAGCAGCACTCCATGCTACCATCCCATGTCTGTCTCAACAACAGACTATAGACTTTTCCTCCAGGAACTTGCACAAACATTTTTTAAAACCAGCTACATTAACTGCTAGTACCACATGGAGGGCCACAGCTAATTTTTTGTGTGCTGTCTCTTGTGCTCTTTCAGCCTTTCCTCTTTAGTGCATCCAGTTTCACCAATGTAGGATTGGCCGCAGTTGCACGGGATTTCGGATAATTCATCACCGTTCCCGTCCCCACGGATAACCGCGGGAAACCATCTTCATGTCATTCTTTAAGGAAAGAGGAAAGAATCAGAGTATAATTGGGCACAACTACTGACCCGCAAGCTTTACTTTGAAGAATGCTGGTGTAGAAGGACCGAGGTTGAAATAGACACTAGAAAATGACATGGGATTATTTCCCGCGGTTATCCGCAGGGATGGGAACGGTGATAAATTTTGTCACTGTGTCATTCTCTAATTTCGTACACCCCAGGGTTTGGAGCAGAGGTAACCGGTCTTTCACATGTGTGAGTGTAGATGTGAGTTTCTGTGGTGCACTGTGGGCTGTTGTGATGATATTTTTCTTCAGATCTGTTACTCCTTGGACAGGGAAACTGCCATTTAATGTTCTGTCACAGCATTGCCCTCTAATGGTTGTTGGCCATTGCTGGGTCTGTCTCAGTATGGAAATTCTTATGTTTTTATGTTGTTATGTAAAAAAGGCCACTCTTAGAAGATGGTCTCCTTTTGACCACCCTTAAATCACCTTCTATTGAGAATATTCTTCTTCAGACCCTCCGAAATGCCACCAAGTATTCAATCACTTTCATAACAGCTGGATTTACGCCTTCAATCTTCACCGGGTCACTTATAAATGCTATACTATTTTTATAATAATGACTCCAACAGAATGACTTAAACCATCAGTATAAGTTAATGTAGCATAACTGCTTTCATACTTAACTTAGGTGGTAATAGTAAGGGACAGGTACACAAACATGTTTCACCCTTGGGGGGTTTCCTCAGGGCTACAATCCCTTAGTTGGACTCTCACGCCACGCGACCACCCAAAATGCTGTTATCCCAGGACAAGCAGGCAGCATATTCTTGACTGATGGGTGACGGCACCGACGGAGCCCCGGTACGGACAATTTTAGAGTGATTGCACTCTAAGAACTTTGAAAGTTCTAGTAGGCCGCACCGCGCACGCGCGAGTGCCTTCCCGCCCGACAGAGGCGCGCGGTCCCCAGTTTCTTAGTTTTCGCGGAGCTAAGAAGACGCATGTTTCAACTGCTGTTGGAAAATTTTTTCAAATTTTTCTCGCCTTCCCGCTCGCGCGTTATTTTCTTGTCGTGATTTATTCACCTTATCGTTTCTTTCTTTTATTTAAAAAAAAAAAAAAAAAAGTCAATTTTTTTCGACTTTTTTCCGGTCAGCCCCGGCGGGGCCTGTTGGCACCATCGAAGCCTCGGGCTTCGATTTTGCTACGGCCGTTTTTCCCTTCATGCCCCCTTCACCGGGTTTTAAGAAGTGTCAGCGGTGTGCACGTCCTATTTCCCTTTCCGACCCGCACAAGTGGTGCCTTCAGTGTCTGGGTCCGGACCATAGGGCAGAAACGTGCACCCGCTGCAGTTCTCTCCAAAAGAGAACTCTAAAGAATCGCCAAATTCAACAGCGAATTCTTTTCGGTGCCGCCATAGAAGTTCCCCCGGCATCGACACCGTCATCTTCTTCCAAATCGGCACCGGTGACTTCGACACCGCAAGATCCATCCTCGGTGTCGCACCCTGTAGGTAAGCCGGCTAAGAAGCCATCCCCTACTGTCCTTAGCCCGCCAGTCGAACAAGCAGTGAGCCAAGTCCTGCAGACTGCGCGCCGGCCTCGCAAACGCTCCGCTCCTATTGAAGTCACTGCCTCTTCATCGGCATCGACTTCGCCTGAGCGTCGAGCTGCACCGCAGGTACCGAGCAAGAAAAAAGCGGTACCGGTGCCATCGGGACCGTCTCTGGATGAGAGAATAGCATCCATCCTTCAGGTCCAGCTTAAGGAGCAGTTACAACACTTGCTCCCGGCTCTGCTGACTCCGAGCCTTCCAGTGTCGGTACCTACTGAGCATTCGGTGCCGATCGTCGAACAGCCTGTTTTGTCGGCATCGACGTTGTTGGCACCGCAAAAATCTGTTTCTATGCCTGTTCTCTCGGCGGAACCGAAGTCTCTTCGACGCACTGCTTACTTGACTTCGGAGCCGGTGCCGTTCTCTGACACCCGTACTGCTGTACAGTCACCCGGTACGGTGTCCATGAGGTCTGGTAAATCGGTACGCAAAACCAAGCATACCGAACCTTCTACCCCACTTTCTCAGGGCCGTCTGTCATCGGTACGGGACCCTGATTTGTGGGATGATTCTGATGACCCCCTCGGTACCGAGGCAGATTATTCCTCGGAGGAGGATGTTACATCGGTGCAGGATCCTGCTGGTAAGCCAGAGCACTCGTCCTTCACCAAGTTTCTTAAGGAGATGTCGGACACCCTTTCCATCCATCTAGAGTCTGACTCTAAAAAATCCAAAGCATTTCTTGATGCTTTGGATTTTGACCAGCCTCCGAAAGAATTTTTAAAGTTACCCCTCCATGACATCTTGAGGGAAACTTTTTACAAAAATTTAGAAACTCCTCTCACCGTTCCAGGAGCCCCTAGGAAGCTAGAATCGCTTTACAAGGTGATTCCTATTCCAGGGTTTGACAAACCCCAACTGCCCCATGAATCTCTGCTGGTGGAGTCCACCCTCAAAAAATCGGCAGGCTCTAGTATATATGCCTCTGTCCCTCCTGGCAGAGAGGGCAAGACCATGGATAAATTTGGTAAAAGACTTTACCAAAATGCAATGCTGGCCAACCGTTCAGGTAATTATGCGTTTCACTTCTCTTTTTACCTGAAACATTTGATTCAGCAAGTCTCTTCTTTTCAAAAGTATCTTCCTGACCGTAAGCTTCCTGCATTCCAACAATGCACTTCCAGTCTCCTACAACTCAGGAAGTTCATGGTCCGGTCCATCTATGATACTTTTGAACTCACATCCCAAGCCACGGCTATGTCTGTAGCGATGAGACGATTGGCATGGCTCCGAGTCTCCGACCTTGATGTGAACCACCAGGACCGCCTTGCCAATGCTCCCTGCCTGGGTGATGAGCTCTTTGGAGAATCTATGGATACCACCACTCAAAAGCTCTCTGCCCATGAGACGAGGTGGGATACTTTGCTGAAAAATAAAAAGAAGCCTCCTCCTCCTCGTCCATTTAGACAGCAGCCATCATATCAGAGGCGGTTTTCTGCTCGGCCAGTTCAGCCTCAACCTCCACAACCTCGGAGGCAGCGGCAACAGCACCAACAAGCACGTCAGCAACAGCCGCCTACCATAAAGCCTGTCACTCAGACTAAGCCGACTCAGCCCTTTTGACTCCCTTCTCCTGGGCATTGCCAGTCTCCCTCCCTCCTGTCCTCTTCCACAGCCCATAGGAGGTCGATTAACCATTTTTCACTCTCGATGGGAGGTAATCACCACCGACCAGTGGGTGCTCTCGATCATAGCCCATGGCTACTCCCTCAATTTTCAGACTCCCCCGCCATTAGGCCTGCCAAAAGAGTCTGCTTCCAACAAGTCTCAGTCCCTCCTTCTCGCTCAAGAGGTTCAATCCCTCCTTCTTCTTAATGCCATCGAAGAAGTTCCTCAAGATCAGCGAGGTCAGGGTTTTTACTCCCGGTACTTTCTAGTTCCCAAAAAGACCGGAGACCTCAGACCCATCTTAGATCTCAGAGATCTCAACAAATGTTTGGTCAAGGAGAAGTTCAAAATGCTCTCTCTTGCCACCCTCTACCCTCTTCTCGCTCAGGGCGACTGGCTATGCTCCCTCGATCTCAAAGAGGCTTACACACATATTCCTATCCATCTGACATCCAGGCAATATCTGCGCTTTCTCATCAATCAACATCATTATCAATACAAAGTGCTACCCTTCGGCCTGGCCTCCTCTCCCAGGGTATTCACCAAATGTCTGATTGTGGTAGTGGCCTATCTCCGCTCTCACAACTTTCAAGTCTTCCCTTATCTGGACGACTGGTTGATCAAAGCTCATTCCCCTCAGGCGGTTCTGCTTGCCACCAATCAGACCATTCACTTCCTTCGACTATTAGGGTTCGAAATCAATCTACCCAAGTCTCACCTCATTCCGACCCAGCGACTTCAATTTATTGGAGCCGTTCTGGACACTGTTCTGATGAGGGCGTTTCTTCCATCCAACCACCTTCACACCATCCTCCATCTCTGTCAGCAGGTGTTTCAACAGATTACCATTTCTGCGAATCACATGATGGTGCTATTGGGGCACATGGCTTCGACAGTACATGTCACACCCTTCGCACGTCTCCACCTGCGTACTCCTCAATGGACCTTAGCGAACCAATGGTCCCAAGCGACGGATCCTTGTTCACAACACATATCTGTGACCTTGTCTCTTCGACAGTCGCTTATTTGGTGGTTGACATCTTCAAATCTATCCAGAGGTCTGCTGTTCCATCTACCTCCTCATCAATTAGTCATCACCACAGATTCCTCCCCCTACGCCTGGGGAGCTCACTTGAACGAATTCCAAACTCAGGGATTTTGGACTGCCCAGGAAAAGAAACACCACATCAATTTCCTGGAACTCCGAGCGATGTTCTATGCCCTCAAGGCGTTTCAACATCTTCTCTTTCCTCAAGTACTACTCATTTGCACAGACAATCAAGTTGCAATGTACTACATCAACAAACAGGGAGGAACGGGCTCTCGCCTGTTGTGTCAGGAAGCACAACGGATTTGGTCTTGGGCGACAGCTCGTCACTTATTCCTGAAGGCTGTCTACATTCAAGGGGAACAGAATTCCTTAGCGGACAATCTCAGCAGAATTCTCCAACCTCACGAATGGACTCTCGATCCCTCAACTCTTCAGTCCATTTTCACTCAATGGGGCACTCCTCAAGTGGACCTTTTTGCAGCTCCCCACAACCATCAGCTGCCCCTGTTTTGCTCCAGACTCTACTCTCCTCACCGTCTGGCGCCCGATGCATTTCTCCTGGATTGGACCAGTCTCTTCCTATATGCTTTTCCTCATGCTGCGAACACTGTTCAAGCTCAAGAGGGAACAAGCCACCATGATTCTCATCGCTCCACGGTGGCCCAGGCAACATTGGTTCTCCCTTCTACTTCAACTCAGTTCCAGGGAACCCATACCTCTTCCACTGTTTCCTTCTCTGCTTTCTCAGCATCAGCAGACCCTATTGCATCCCAACCTACAGTCTCTGCACCTGACAGCTTGGTATCTCTCGGGCTGACTTCGGCTCACTCACTTCTTTCTCAGCCTGTCCGCTCTATCATTGATGCTTCCAGGAAACCGGCCACGCTCCAATGTTATCAACAGAAGTGGTCTCGGTTTTCTTCCTGGTGCCTCTTACATCACCATGATCCCATGTCTCTAGCAGTGGGACTGGTGTTGGACTATCTTCTTTCCTTGTCTGACTCTGGTCTTAAATCTACTTCTATCAGAGTTCACCTTAGTGCCATTGCTACCTTTCATGAGCCAATTCATGGAAAACCCCTCTCGGCTCATCCTTTGGTTTCTCGGTTCATGAGGGGCCTTTTCAATGTGAAACCACCTCTCAAGCCTCCTCCTGTGGTCTGGGATCTCAATGTGGTTCTTTCCGCTTTAATGAAGCCTCCTTTTGAACCTTTGGCCACAGCGCATTTCAAATTTCTTACCTGGAAAGTGGTCTTCCTTATAGCTCTCACTTCTGCCAGGAGGGTCAGTGAACTGCATGCACTAGTGGCCGATCCACCTTTCACTGTTTTTCACCATGATAAGGTGGTTCTCCGTACGCACCCCAAATTTCTTCCTAAGGTTGTGTCTGACTTTCATCTTAACCAATCCATAGTCCTGCCTGTATTTTTTCCAAAGCCTCATTCTCATCCAGGTGAACAGGCTTTGCATACCTTGGACTGTAAACGTGCTCTGGCTTACTATCTTGAACGTACTAAGCCCCACAGATCATCTCCTCAACTATTTTTGTCCTTTGATCCTAACAAGTTGGGTCATCCTGTATCTAAACGCACTCTCTCCAATTGGCTTGCTGCTTGCGTTTCTTTCTGTTATGCTCAGTCGAGCCTGACACTGGAAGGTTCTGTCACGGGCCACAAAGTTAGAGCTATGGCAGCGTCTGTAGTTTTCCTCCGATCTACTTCCATTGAGGAAATCTGCAAGGCTGCTACTTGGTCCTCAGTTCACACTTTTACATCACATTATTGTCTGGATGCATTCTCCAGACGGGATGGACACTTCGGCCAATCTGTTTTACAAAATTTATTTTCCTAATGGCCAATGGAGCTTCCCTCCATCCCTCTTTTTGTTAGCTTGGAGGTCACCCATCAGTCAAGAATATGCTGCCTGCTTGTCCTGGGATAAAGCACAGTTACTTACCGTAACAGGTGTTATCCAGGGACAGCAGGCAGATATTCTTGCGTCCCTCCCACCTCCCCGGGTTGGCTTCTTAGCTGGCTTATCCTAACTGGGGACCGCGTGCCTCTGTCGGGCGGGAAGGCACTCGCGCGTGCGTGGTGCGGCCTACTAGAACTTTCAAAGTTCTTAGAGTGCAATCATTCTAAAATTGTCCGTACCGGGGCTCCGTCGGTGCCGTCACCCATCAGTCAAGAATATCTGCCTGCTGTCCCTGGATAACACCTGTTACGGTAAGTAACTGTGCTTTATCAAGGAACATATAGATAGAAAAGATAGAGTGACAGAAGTTAGAATATAAGGCGACTAATTTGAAGAAATTTGTAATTAAAAAAAATGGTCAGAGCCCCTCAATAGTGCATACATTAATTCTATAGCCACTCCTTTCTAATTAAGAACTAATTGACCATGTTGGGCCCCTGGCTATAATTCATTATTTCCTTCCTTGCTTTGTCATCAGAGGGTGCCACTGGTGGTGGAAACGTTGCGATGGAGCAAACAATTAACTTGCAATAGGAACAAGTTTCCAGAGGACATTTCAGATGATTATTAGGCATCAATATGGCCACTAATATCCTGACTGAGAACGTTCTGAGCAGATTAGCATCGGCCAACCTAGATGATTGAAGAGCGTAGTGTTTTTGAAAGGTTATGGATAAAACATGCAATGAACCGTGGTTGGTACGTGGCTCTCATATGATGATCTTTATAGGTCAAGGATCAGCAAAGCAGTTAACCATCTGCTGTCTTCTTCATGGCGACGCTATCTGTGGATCTAAACATGGGGTCCTCACGGAAACTCTACACCTAGGGACCAGGGTCAGTTTAACTCAAATATTCAACTCAAATCAGAATCCTGCACGGAAAAAGATATACCCTCTGTAACACTAAAAGGCCTTAATCACACCCATTCATCATCCACACAACATCGCATGGGACAGCAGGAAAAAACAAAACAAGCAAAAAAAGAAGTGGAGAAAAAGCCTCAGTTCTGCTTCATCTGGCAAAAAAGAAGTGGAGTTTTTTGCCAGATGAAGCAGAACTGAGGCTTTTTCTCCACTTCTTTTCTTTTTTTGGTTTTTTTTTTGCTGTCCCATGTGATGTTGTGTGGATGATGAATGGATGTGATTAAGGTCTTTTTAGTGTTGCAGAGGGTATATATTTTTCCATGTAGGGTCCTCACGGAAACCCACTACAGCTTTTGAGAATGAAAATGTACTTGGATCGGATTTTGTATCACCTCAGACATGCTCATGAACTTCAAAGATGAGCACAGAAACATTAGATTTAGCAAATAACAATTTGGCCTTGCATGGGACTTTCCATGCACACAGGATCCCAGCATTCCTTAATAATACAATACAATAGAAAAATGCAGCAATCTCTGAGGCAAATAGCTTGTCAGCATGAAAGCTTATGAATTGGGGAAAGAGTGCCTATCGTTACAGATTTTCACAGCTTGCCAAGGGCAGCAGAAGCAGAGGTCAATACAGGATCTTGCTCAAGGTGAATGCCAAAGGGTGCCGTTGCAGCATGTTTCCTGCATTGTGGTTTGATTTATTTACCCTCAATGTACACTCTCAATAAAGGAGTAATGTAGCAGAGACCTGGATTAGGAGGAGGCTGAGCCTTTGAACATACCTCATGCTTTTCTCAATAGGTCAAGTGAGTTGCATTCAGGTATAGTACGAGGGGACACTGAAAAGTTCTCAGCCCAACCAAGAAGAGAATGATGTGGAGCAATGAAACTTACAAGCTATTTCATACTTTTCTTGACACTTTCCGTTGCAATGCGGCAAATGCATCTAGTAAACGGGCACAAGTATAGGGAAACCAAGCTGTTGTGACATCACCAATAAGGTTGGCTGTTAGGCATTGGTGGAATGAGGCATTATGACATCACAATACGAGGGGCCGCTGAAAAGTTCACAGACCAACCAAGAAGAGAATGATGCGGAGCCATGAAACTTACATGTCATGCCACACTTTTCGTTTTAATGAGACAAATGCTTCTAGTAAATGGGCACGAAACCAAGCCATTGTGACATCACCGATGAGGTTGGCTCTTTGGCATTGGTGGAATGAGGCATTATGACATCACAATACGAGGGGCCGCTGAAAAGTTCACAGACCAACCAAGAAGAGAATGATGCGGAGCCATGACTCTTACCAGTTATTCCACACTTTTCTTGGCACTTTCCATTTCAATAAGGCAAATGCATCTAGTAAATGGGCACATCACACATCAGGATAGGGTTAAAAGTACAGCCTCTGCACCCTGATGTTCTGGGTACAAACCCACACTGCTCCTTGTGATCTTGGGTAAGTCACTTAATCCCCCCAGGTGCATTAGATAGATCGCAAGCCCAGCAAGACAGACAGGGAGAAATGCTCGAGTAACTGAATAAATTCATGTAAACCATTCTGAGGTCTCTGGGAAGAACACTATAGAAAATTAAATATTTGAGACATTAAAGTAAAATATTTTGTTCTTGAGGTAACACTGAGATTAGGTTGGTGAAAACCCCTCACAGTTAGCCTTGCCTCCTGCTTCCCAGATAATCTCTAGGTCACCCACTTTCCAAAAACTATAACTAAAGAAAACGTGTACCAGTATGGTTTGGGTTGGGGTTTTTTTTATAACATGTAACCCTACCTGTCAGTTGTGAGCCAATCATAGCTCACACACTGACATGAAGGGCATCATTTACGATAAACTGATCTTAATATGACAGTAATTTGCCTACTCATTGATTATAACATGCCATGGAAGTTTGGTTACAATAATTACGCAGTACAGCTCAATAGCAGGGGGGAGCAACCACAGTCCTCGAGAATCACAATCCAGTTGGGTTCTCGAGATTTCTACAATGAATATGCATGAGATCTATTTACATACAATGGAAGCAGTATCTAAAAATCAGTTTCATGCACATTTTAAACTAAACCAAACCTTAAGTTTGTCTACCGCATCCTCTCCATAAAGATAGAGCTCGGCACGATTTACAGGTAATTCAATAAATGAGGGAAAGACATAATAAGAAATTAGAGGTTATAAAGAGGATAGATAGCTTTACATTTTAGCTTTACATTCATTGTAGCAATCTTGAAAACCCAACTGGATTTTGGTTCTTGGGGACTGGGGTTGCCCCCATCCCCTCCACTCTATATTCAAAGTTGAGGAGATGAATTTTCACGGAGCGCTAACTGGGTCATTACTAAGGATGTAAATATCTCTTGAAGAGGCAGAGAAATTAAAAATACTTTTAACTGAATTCGAGTGTTCCTGTGGGCATGGTATGTCAAGAGACTAAACTACGTAAAATTGTATTTTCAAAAGCACACGTGTAGTTTTGTTCTTGTTCTGTCATCTTTTATGCCTGCAGGAGTATGCACTACCTTTGAAAATTCATTGTATATTATGAGGGCATGAAAACCTTCCTTGTGCCTTGCGCCTGACTGGCTTACTGAAAATTGCATGTTAAGCAATTGCATATCCACTGATGATCTTTCTGTTTCTTCATGCCTATTTAACTCTAGATTTCTGACATGAACCTAGTCTCAGATCTCCACAAACTCCTCTATGTACAGCGTTCAACAACACAGGCAAGACAAAAAAAAGTTTTGTCACCAGGAGAAACTAAATCCATGAATGAAACTAGATCGGACCTTCACAGCACCAGCTCTTCTGCAATAATTTAAGTGCTGGCTGCTACTTCCAGCATTTCTCTGGATATACTATATCTGTTACGTGAACAGACAATGCTGTGAAAGGGAATTGTTCTGAACAGGAGAGAGAGAATGCTGAGCATGGGAGATCCTGTAGGGTAGGCATTCTCTGGGTCAGGTGCTCTCAACCCAGTCTTTGGGACATGCCTAGCCAGTCTGATTTTCAAAAGATCCACAATGAATATACATAGGGTTACCAGGCGTCTGGATTTCCACGGACATGTCCTTTTGAGGACATGTCCTTTTGAGGACATGTCCCGGGGTCCAGACGGCTTTTCAAAACCCGGCAGATTGCTTCCTGCCCGACCAAAGCAGGCAGCGGGGAGCGGAGCTAGGGCAGGACTGGGGCGGAGATAAGCGGGCCTGGCAACCCTAAATATACATGAGATAAATTTGTACGCACAGCTTTCCTTGTAATGCCAAGCTATCTCATATGCATTCATTGTAGTTATCCTGAAAATTTGACTGCTGGGCATATCCTGAGAACTGGATTGAGAACCCCTGCCCTGGGTATATCTGTTACATGCCCAGACAACGCTGTGAAAGAGAAGTAGAGAGAGACACCCCCCAAAAAAACTGCCAGATGTTTTCCTCGTACTCCATATGGTCAAACTTGGAGCTGACTGACAGTTTCTTCTTCAGAATAGCCCAGAAAACCACAGTAGGGTCACCAATTCACGTGCTGCACACCAAAGGCACTCATGAAGCTCAATCAAGTTTCCAGAGCAGAGGAACTGCTTGGGAATTAGAGCAGCAGCTCTGGGAAGCCCTGATTCAAACGAATCCAATCCTTAAGTTTATATACCGAGTCACCCCCAAATTTTGGGGCTCGATTCGGTTTACATTATATTAGAAAAGGACATAGAAGGAATCAAATCTATTTGCTCACCATAATATTATATAAGATCAGTTTTATATTTGTCTAAGGCTGTTGGAAAAAAATAAATTGTCACTGATTTCCTAAATAGGTGAAGTGATACAAAAGATCTAATTTCATAAGGAAATGCACTCCAGATAGTCGCAAAAATATATGTACATCCTTAAAACCATGGGATATACAGTATCTCTCAATCCTGCTGTGTTTATGTCTATTGGATGCTTCTATAATGCAACAAATGACTGGGGTGTCAATTCAGAGCGGTTTGCATGAGCTTCAGTAAAGGTGTTACAATACATGAGTTAAATATATGTATATCTTACCAATATATTCTATCTATGTACATATAGCATCATTATAGTTTCTGTATTTCATATATTCATCTTTCTTTGTATTTTTTTGTGTTCCAAGTGGGGGAGTAGCCTGCTGTTTCCTGCATGTTGCTATTCTGCCTAATTGTTTCGTTATTTGTGTGATTTGGGGAAGTCAGTTCACCCTCTATTGCTCCTACTTGGACTGTAAGTCTTCTGTGGTAAGGAAATAAGTTCAGGTTCCAAAAACTACAACATGACCATTGAGGGGCAGAAGGCCTGACATTGCCTCAATATGGTAGAAAGACCTTGAGAAATAAGGCCAAGCTAGAGCAATTCGGATCAGTGAAAGAGATGGAGGAAGAAACGTGAAGCTTGAGGTAAGCTCTTTTAAACCAAGTGAGAATACATCCTAATGTAGGAGACAGTTCCTCCTGTAAAGAGACTGCAACACAAGAGGTGCTTCCTCTTCATTCAGAAGGCAAGTAGAGCAAACCATAGGCCTGCTGGAAAGCCATGGCTCAGTGCAGAGTAGGAGGAGGAAGTGTTGGATCAGGTTTCCTCACGCTCTCAACTCCTTCAACTTTAATGAAGTTACTGGATCCGAGCGAGATGTCTGAATGCCTGGACACCTGAGCATCTCTGTCACTATTTGATTGCTAGATGAGACTGCGAGAGCTCCTGGGATGGCAGTGAGACCCACAGCCCACAAGGAGGGACCCACCATAAGTCACGCTGCTGAGAAAAGGAATTGTAAGGAAGGGCTCCTTGGATTTACAGCAAATTGATCCCATTAATTGAGAAGGAAAACTGGAAATACAACTAGATTATCATCTTCTGAGCACATTGTGACTGATCCGCTGGGTCGTGGTGGACACATTTGTAGGCAGGATCTGGGGATTTGATGGACACGCCTGGAATTGGATTGGTTAGCTAAGTGCAGAGGATCTTGCTAGATTGCTGGGTGATCTACCCACCACACACAGAATAGACTTTGCCCCAAGACTGAAAGACAGCAGCTTGGATGTGAAGAGGTTTCAGTGTTGGACAAAAAGTGGATGCCCATTGGCAGGGAAGTCGGAATCTCTCCAAGTGATCATGAGTCAAGGATTCTGGAAAACGTACAAAGCCAGAGTGCTGCAGAGCTTTGGGAATGAACAGGAAGAGGAGTTGCAAGATGAGGTAAATGAGAAGGGCAGGATGCTGCCTTCTCTCTTATGGTAAACATGGGTCCTATCCAGAAAGAGAGGCAGGAGGAGAAGGGCTGTAGCACTAGCAAGGGTGTGAGAAGGATTTTGCCCCAGAATCAGAGAGGGAATGAGCTTAGGGCAAGCACAAATTATGTCCCAAAATGATTGGGAGTGAGAAACCCAGTTGAAAATTAACCCTCCCTGGACATGGTGGAAGTGTTCTGTCAATATTGGGGGGTGCTGGTTCCTATGAGTTACACAGGGCTTTCTTAGAACTGTACCACAGCTAACCTGGAAGAAAAGGCCACCGTGGTCCCTATCCCCTTTTCTTGTCCCCATAGTCTGCATGTTCTTTCTCTTTCAGAGGGAGAACCCTCAACCCATGGACCCTCAACCCTCAGCGGTCATGGAAGAAGGGATCAGCTCTGTATCTCAACTGGCACAAAAGGTAGGGCAACATTTATTTATTTGGTTCACAATAAAATAGGTAACATCCATATATATAACAAATGTACATAAAACCACCTTTAGATGTATGAATGGACCTGGGGGAATGAAAACAAAAACTGTGGATACAGATGTTCTGGAGATAATTTATTAAACACTGACATATAAAACTATGAAAATTCAATTAAAAAAGTACAATGATAAAAAAAATACTATGATAGAAATCCAACCAACCCTACACGGTCCGTGTTTCAGCGAACACGCCTTCCTCAGGGGTCCAATTTTTTGCTACTTTAGCTTGTCTACGGTGTTCTTTACTCACATGTTTAAAGACAATAGACTGTTTTCAGTCCAATTCTTTATATGTGAGGTTGCAAACCATTGGACTCCTGAGGAAGGCGTGTTCACCGAAACACGGTCCGTGTAGGGTCCAGTTGGATTTTTATCACAGTATTTTTTATCATTGTACTTTTTAAATTGAATTTTCATGGTTTTATATGTCAGTGTTTAATAAATTATCTCCAGAACATCTGTATCCACAGTTTTTGTTTTCATCGGTGGATTGTTTTCACTGTGGATCATTGGGTCTCCCCATTTTTCTTTGTTGTGAACCTGGGGGGAGCCTCGAGCTAAGTAGGAAAATATGACGATAACTACAGAGCATAGGACCTAGTTTGTCTTCCCATTCTCAATACCTATAGACCTTCTTTATCAGAGATGAAACAGCAGAGCTACTGCAGCATATTTGCAACCTGTCCTTGAGAACAGGGGTAATCCCGGAGGACTGGAAGACAGCGAATGTTACACCGATCTTCAAAAAAGGATCGAGAGGCGACCCGGGAAACTACAGACCGATGAGCTTAACCTCTGTTCCGGGGAAGATGGCCGAATCACTGATCAGGGAACGTATCAATGAGCATATAGAAAAAAATAATCTGATGAGATCGAGCCAGCATGGTTTCTGTAAAGGCCGATCATGCCAGACAAATCTACTGCATTTCTTTGAGGGGATAAGTAAGCAATTGGACCAAGGTGACCCAGTAGACATTATATATCTAGATTTCCAAAAAGCCTTCGACAAGGTGCCCCATGAGCGCTTACTGAAGAAACTGTGGTGTCATGGGGTGGAAGGGGACGTGCACAGATGGATCAAAAATTGGCTGGCGGACAGGAAACAAAGGGTAGGAGTAAAGGGGCACTACTCTGACTGGATAGGGGTCACAAGTGGTGTTCCGCAAGGGTCAGTGCTGGGACCACTGCTGTTCAATATATTTATTAATGATCTAGAAACGGGGACAATGTGCGAAGTTATCAAGTTCGCGGATGACACAAAACTCTCCAGCAGGGTCAGAACTGTTGAGGAATGCAAAGAACTGCAGAGCGACCTGAACAAACTGAGTGAGTGGGCAAAAAAATGGCAGATGAGCTTCAATGTGGAGAAATGTAAGGTCTTGCACATAGGGAAGGGGAACTCCATGTACAGCTACGCGATGGGAGGGAGGGTACTCGGGGAAGGCAGCCAAGAAAAAGATCTGGGGGTATTGGTGGATAACACAATGAAGCCGGCGGCGCAATGTGCAGCGGCCTCAAAAAAAGCGAACAGAATGTTGGGCATTATCAAGAAAGGTATCACTACCAGAACGAAGGAAGTTATCCTACCACTGTATCGAGCAATGGTGCGCCCACATCTGGAATACTGCGTCCAATACTGGTCGCATACCTCAAGAAGGACATGGCAATACTCGAGAGGGTCCAGAGGAGGGCAACGAGGATGATAAAGGGTATGGAGAACCTTTCATATGCCGAACGGTTAGACAGGCTGGGGCTCTTTACCCTGGAGAAGCGGAGACTGAGAGGGGACATGATAGAGACTTATAAAATCATGAAAGGCATAGAGAAGGTGGAGAGGGACAGATTCTTTAGACTAGCAGGGACAACTAAAACAAGAGGTCATTCAGAAAAACTGAGAGGAGACAGATTCATAACGAATGCAAGGAAGTTCTTCTTCACTCAGAGGGTGGTGGACACCTGGAACGCGCTTCCCGGAGAGGTGATAAGACAGAGTACAATTCTGGGGTTCAAAAAGGGACTGGATGACTTCCTGGAAGCGAAGGGGATTACAGGGTACAGATAGAGGTTTACCTTACAGGACATTGAGCGAATAGGGTATGGATATTTTAGGTTAGGTAGGGAACACTTTCAGGTCATGGACCTGGGGGGCCGCCGCGGGAGCGGACTGCCGGGCACAATGGACCCCTGGTCTGACCCGGCAGAGGCAATGCTTATGTTCTTATGTTCTTATCATCAATTCTTTGCAACTTTAATTATCTCTTAAATTCAGATAACGGTTTGATCCTTACCACCTCTTCTGGGAGGCTGTTCTTTGCATCCATTGCCCTCTCAGGCAGGAAACATCTTCTTAGGTATCTTGAGTTTACCTCTGCCATAGATGCTTCCTTAAAATTGGCTGTGTGCTGAAACCTGTTTGCCTTTTGAAGACGGTTTAGACTTTTAGCATGTTAGGGTTTTCAGAAAGTTTGTTTCCATAGCCTTGAGATGTTACCGGAGGAAAGAGTGGCACCACCTTCTCGAGGGATGGTGTGGTTCCTGCCTCCTGCAAATCACAGATTAAGAAAAGGAGCACCAGTTGAATGCCACCACTAAACAAACACAACAAAAAGTGGAGCATAATGACAGACCAGCATCAGAAAACAAAAGGCCTCGTTGAGACCCTTAAATACGAGAAAATTATTCTAGTACTCGTATGAGTTGAGACTCCTCTTGCTAGTCTGTCGTCATGCCCCACTTCTCATCACTGAACTATAAAACACAACCAGCCCCAGGACTTTCAAGCAAAAATCTAGTGGCTGGGTTCCCAAATTCTACTGTTTCAGCAAACACATCTGCTTTCTCTTTTACAAGGGTTATTTTCTTTAGTAGGACTTTGCTTTAGCCATACATCTTGTTTGGTCAACCAATTGTCCTTTAATGTGTTTTATAGACTATAGGAAATTGGAGATTATTAATGTCATTTGTTAAACATTTTCCAGTATTCATCGTCACGCTATTCTATATACCCCCTAATAAATGGAATCAAGCAAAAGATGATTTCTACGAACACCTTCTTGCGAACTCCTCAGCAGGTACCTACAATCTCTTAGCAGGAGACATCAACCTGCACCTAGAACAGAAAGAGAACCCAAATGTCGCAGACCTTCTCTCCTTCCTCACGACACTAGGCTTCTCCAATCCCCCCCAAACCACAACCCATAACAAAGGCCACCACCTCGACCTCATCACCTTTCTCTCCAATACCAACACCACCCCCAATATAAATCTCTTAGACCAAACCTGGTCAAATACCCCCTGGTCTGACCACCTCCTGTGCAATTTTGAACTTGCCTGGCACAAAAAACAACCTGACAAAAAGCCTAACCCCATCCATACAAAGCAATCCATCTGGACAAGAGAACATCTTAATCCAGCAGACTTCTGGTCACACTACACTCTCATCTCCGACTCCGACGTAGACCCCAACTTCCACCTAAATTGGGAAAAAATTTAGCGACCAGGTCCTTAACACCACTGCCCCTCTTAAACTTCGCTCGAAAACTCTTCGCCCTTCAAACAGCTGGTTTGACGCGGACCTCCTGACCATAAAACGAGAAGTCCGGAAACATGAAAGAATCTGGCGTAAATCAAGGACTGATTCAGACAGACTTACCTGGCGACTGAAAGTCAAAGAATACAAAAAACAGATCATCGATAAGCGCAGTAAACACTACTCCCAACTAATAAACTCCCCTTCTCTAAACAGCAAAGCACTTTTTAGACTAGTTAACTCCCTATTCGATATAGACTCTCACAAACGCTCCACCTCCGACCTCCCTCCCTCCGCAATCACTCTAGCCGACCACTTCGCGAACAAAATCCACACTCTAAAACTGTCTCTTTCAGCTCACAGCCCCGATCCCCCACTCAACCTACGCGCAGCAGATACTGAAGGTTCAATAGCCGACATGTCCTGGACCTCCTTTGTAAATCCTGACTGGAATCTATTCCTCGAACTTTATTCTAAATACGCCAATTCCAACTGCCTATTAGATACTTGTCCTCCCACCATCATGAAATGCGCCCCCCCCATCATTCAAAGCAGAACTCTTCAATTGGGTATCTCTATGCCTGTCCACGGGATACTTCCCGTCCGAACTTGGCCACATCCTCATTTCCCCAATCCCTAAACAACCCAAGGAGCCAATCTCTTCCATCACCAACTACAGACCCATCGCCAACATACCACTCTTCCAAAAACTCATGGAAGGTCTTGTCAACAACAACCTTACGAATTACCTCAACAAGTTCAATATTCTTCATGACTCCCAGTCCGGTTTCCGCCCAAATCATAGCACCGAAACCGTCCTAGCTGCCCTGACAAATTACCTCCTCCACCTGTTCTCTCTGGGTAAAAGCGCCCTGATACTTCAATTCGACCTGAGTAGTGCCTTCGACCTGGTCGACCACGACATTATGCTCAACTGCCTTGACTCCATCGGCATCTCCGGACAGGTAATAGATTGGTTCACAGGCTTCCTAACAAATCGTACCTACCAGGTCCACAGTAATGGAGCCTTCTCCCACCACTGGCGTAACCCTTGTGGAGTCCCACAAGGCTCTCCCCTATCCCCCTCCCTATTCAATATTTACTTGACCCCTCTGGCACGAAGCCTAGCAAACTCTAACCTAAAATCGTTCATATATGCAGATGACATCACCATCATTGTCCCCATTACCTCACTCACTCTAGAAACGGAAAAAACTCATCGCATCTATCCTCACCAAGTTAGAACTGTGGACCTCAAAACTCAAATTAAAATTGAACTCTGAAAAAACCAAAATCTTCCTAGCGAGTCCCAACCACAAATTAACAAACACTTCCCTCAGATTGAATGGGCTAGATTACCCTATCTTACCCACCATAAAAATCCTTGGAGTCATCCTGGACCGCACCCTAACCTTCGATGACCATACCAGTGCCCAGGTGAAAAAATGTTTCTGTACCCTCTGGAAACTGCGCACCATCAAACGCTACTTCGACCACCAAGCCTTCCGTCTACTCGTTCAATCTCTGGTATTAAGCATATTAGACTACTGCAACATTATTTACCTGGGATCCTATGAAAATACCATCAAACGTCTTAGAACAGTCCAAAATGCGGCCGTCCGCCTCATCTATGATCTCAAAAAATACGACCATGTTAGCCCCTACTACACCAAACTCCATTGGCTTCCAGTTGAGGCAAGGATCATCTTTAAGTTCGCCTGCCTCTGTTTCAAAACTCTTACAGGATCTTCCCCAATCTACTTGTCTGAGCACCTTGAAATAGCAGGCCCCTCTCGCACACGAAAAGCCCACCTATTCACCTTTCCCTCCCTAAAAGGCTGCCTCTACAAGAGATTCATTGATAGAACCCTAGCATTCCAAGCGGGCAAATGGAACAATTGCCTTACCGCCCTCATCTCCAACTCCCCGCCCTACCACCTGTTCAGGAAGTCACTAAAAACCTACCTCTTCGACAAATTCCGCTAACGCTGCCTTCCCTCCTTCCCTGCACCCTCCTGACCTCGACATGCCTCCATTCCCTCTGACTACGCCCCCCTCCCAAGCCACTATGGCCTCTCTTTCTCAATCTTTGTTTTATCTAATTGCCCTGCCTTTTCATTGCCTCCATTTACCACCGCTATAACATGTAACATCGCTATATACGTACTGTCTCTTCTTTAGTATATGCCTTTTTATTACTGCTATTTATGTAACATCTCTGTAAATGTAACAACACTGTAATATGTATCATCGCTGTAAATGTACAGTCTCTTCTATTGTTAACCGCATTGAACTTCCATGGTATTGCGGTATACAAGAATAAAGTTATTATTATTATTATTATTATTATCATTAGATTCTGCATGTGCATAGTGCCTGTAATCAGACAAATATTTATTTGATTTTTATTTATTGTTATTTAATAACCAACTTTAGGAAGAGATTCACCCACTGATTCATAACTGCTAAAGAGCATTAGATTGCTTTGGGAATGTATTTGCAGTCCATGAGTTACATTGGACAAATAATGGGAGTTTGGGCAATTCATAAGTGCAATCTATAATAAGACTGGATTTGCTAGAGATGTCTAAAAATCTGGGTGAACAGAGATTTGAATAGAGGGAGTACACTAGATGTGGTATATTTCAATTTTAGCAAATTCTTTGACAGTGTTCCACAAAGGCATCCAAAAGGGCCCCAAAGTGACGGACTGGGTCAGGAGCTGGTTGAGTGGAAGGCAACAGAGGGTAGTGGTCAATGAATATCGCTGTTACTAGTGCTGTGCCTCAATGTTCGGTTCTTGGGCCTGTTCGTTTTAACATTTTTGTAAGCGATATTGCTGAAGGGCTGTCAGATAAGATTTGCCTCTTTGTGGATGATACAAAATTTGCAATAGACATTCCTGATGGTGTGAATAACATGAGGAAGGACCTAGCGAAGCTTGAAGAATGGTCTGAAATTTGGCAACTAAGATTTAATGCTAAGAAATGCAAGGTCATGCATTTGGGCTGCAAAACCTTGAAGAGAACGGTACAGTTTAGGGGGTGAAGAACTTTCGTGCATGAAAGAGGAGTGCAACTTGGGTGTGATAATATGTGATGATCTTAAGGTGGCCAAATAGGTTGAAAAAGTGATGGTGAAAGCTAAGGATGCTAGAGTGCATAGGGAGAGGTATGGCCAGGAGGAAAAAGGAGGTTATTGATCCCCCTGTATAAGACTCTGGTGAGACCTCATTTAGAATATTGTGTACAATTCTGGAGGCCGAACCTTCAAAAAGATATAAAAAGGATGGAGTTGGTCCAGAGGAAGGCTACTAAAATAATGTATGGGCTTCATCATAAGACGTATGGGAACAGACTTAAGGAAAGGCAGGGAGGGGAGATATGATAGAGACATTTAAATACCTATGTGGCATAAATGTGCATGAGGCGAGTCTCTCATTTCAAAGGAAGCTCTGGAATGAGAGGACATGGGATGAAGTTAAGAGGTGTTAGGCTCAGGAGTGATCTAAGAAAATACTTTTTTACTGAAAGGGTGGTAGATGCATGGAATAGTCTCACGGTAGAGGTGGTAGAGAAAAACACTGTGTCTGAATTCAAGAAAGCGTGGGACAGCTACGTGGGATCTCTTAGAGAGAGGAGGAGATAATGGATGCTGCAGATGTGCAGACTAGATGGGCCATTTGTCCTATATCTGCCATCACGTTTCTATGTTTCTACAATTTATTGCTCTTCATTTCAATGTTGATTGAATAAGTAGAATATCTGTTAAGTGATTTACAAAGAATTTTCAGGCGTCCTTGAGCAGAAGGTTCCTGAATGTACCTCCCTGTATTCTGCATATTACACACATAGGGCTGAATTCTGTATATGACTCCAAAGGTTGGATGCCGGGAAGATCCACGTGAAGCTCATAGTCTATAAGATCGTCCAACATTTATAGAATACTAGCATAACACACAGAGCACACCTACTTCTGGGCACCAGATTTATACCTGGTTCCATCAGGCGTGAGTCCAGCACCCGGAGTTAAGCATGGATAGGCCTTAGTATATAATATGGCAGCTAATTTTAGGGAATACCCATGAGATGCCCATACCCCAGAAGAGAATCTACTCGAGGGATCTGCAAGCTCGGATCAGTAGAAGAGAAATCAGCAGACCTCCACATGAAGATCAGAGTCCCGACAAAACGTTTAAGTCCATCGCAGTTGGGCTCAGTATTTCTTTGATGCCATTAAAGCCTTGTCACTACTCCCGTCTTGGTGTGGTGGTTTGCTGTTTTCTCTTTTGCTGATCCATCTGTACCTCTCCCATGGCCGCTCTTCCTTTTGAGTTGCTTGCGGGAAAAGTTAGGTGCCATATTCTAGAACAGAGCACAGGGGAGACTCCAATTAAGTGCTTGATAACACCAATTAATTGCTTCATTGATGCTCATTACCATCCATTAATCAATTAAGTTGTGCACAGACCTTGGGCAACTTATATAGAGTCCAGCTGGCATCTAGAGGTATATTTATTTAGGTGCATCAGAGGTGCCATTAATTCACAGATAGGCACCTATGTGCATAAGTTGCTATTCTAGTGCCTCACTACGAGGGGGGGTATGCATGTGGGTGTGTAGGGATGGAGATCTGATAAGTTCTGATCCAGGGCATCAGAACACAGGCAGGGTCAGCACACAGGCGGTTCTGAACACAGGCCAGGTCGGCACACTGACCTAGGCCCTGTGTGCGGATCTAGGTCTGTGTGTGGATCTGAGGCCCTGTTTCTCATTCCCTCTCCCTTCTTGCCATGCAACCATTCTAAGTAAAGGAAAATACTAACATCTTGTCACAAGACTGCATTTGTCACATATTAACCTGACACACATTTACCCTTATTCCTTATCTTGTTTAAGCATCCCTTATATGGGCAATAATCAGACTCTGCCTAGGCCCTGAGCTCAAGGCTAATCAAGAAAGCTTGAGGAGTATGCATTATAACCTTTGGACTGTCACAAGCTTATCTTATTTGAGCAGTTCTTATTAGGAAAGGACATCAGCTGACAGGCATTGCACAGGTTTTGCATATGTGCAAAGACTCAGGCCCTGTCCACGTGTTAATCAGGCCCTTGTCTAAATGCTGAGTTGGAGGATGATCACGAGGTAAAAGCACGAGGTAATCACGAGGTAAAAAGCATGTACCTATCTTTGTATCCATCAATGTAAAACCATGTACCTTTGTACCCACCAATCATGAGATGTGTAAACGAGGGAGTTACTATTATGTCATTAGCTTAGAAGCATAATAAATAGGGACTCGGAGCTAGCCCTTACTAGTGCCTCCTCCCGATTCTAAGATTGCGCGTGTGTGTGTTTCCTTTGTGGGGCATTTCTACATGGATGAAGCATGGACAGAACATGAGCATGTCTCCCAAATACACACATAGACACATGGAATAAGAAGATGTGTCTAAACATGGGTGCACCAATGCCAACAGACCAATATTCCATAACAGAATCTTGGTGCCCTCCAACCCCCCCCCCCTCCCCCCATGGTCACTAACTCCCTCCCACACCTTAAAAATAAGAATGAAACAGTACATAGCTATCTCTAGATAACATCTGGTATAGGAAATCCTTGTACAGCATCACAAAGGTGTCTTAAGTAGTCTAGTGAGTCACAGAGAGGAGGACCCAGGCCCATAAGACACTCTAACCACTACTTTTCTGGTGAAAAGTGTGAGGTCACAAAACTCTACTATACTGCATAGCAGTGCCATATGCAGCCATAAGGGCTATTGGAGTGGTAGACAGGTGGGTAGGTTTTGAGGGTGTTATGGAGGGCTCACCATAAATTAGAAGGGGGTATATGGTGAGATGTACTTCTTTATGTGAAGTTCCACTAGAGTAATATCAGTATGTTCATGAGGCCAGTCCATTAGAATGCTGGCCCTTCCCAGGTTCAAATGGTATGGATTAAGACAATTTCAACTTGGATGGATTTGTGTTAAAAAAAAAAAAATGGCGACTAAAGTTGGATGTCCTAAGGGTCAGACATCTAAGTAGGCGATTCCCCCCCCCCCTAAAAAAAGGACATCCTTTGGTGCTGCCGGTTTCTAAAATAGCCGTTTCTCCGCCTCCAGCTTTGGACGCAGGAAATGTCCTTAGTCAGACTTAGATGTCCTATTGAAAATGGCCCCCTGTGTCTTCGCTTGCACTCCAGGGGGTGTTGCATTGTCTATATTACCCTGACTGTGTTCCCCTTTTTCCCCCCCAGGTCCAGGGAGCTGGCGCTAGAGGCTGGAGATCCATGGCATCTTTATTTAACAAAGAGGATGAGCACAAGCTCTTGACTCCTGACCCCAGCGCTGATCAGTAAGCAGGTGGAACCGGAAAGCAAGCACAAAGAAATCCTTATGAGCATTCTGGTGACCTTTCTGCTAAACTGCTGTAGTCTGATCGGTGGCCTAGTAAAGGAAGGGCGGGGTCTGCCCCGGGCACGGTCTTCCTATGAGCGCAGCACCCTTCCTCACCACCCCGCCCCCACCCCTGCTCCTCTCCTTGCCGCGCACTCGTCTTCCCCGTACCATTTCTACTTCCCCGGCATGAGGTTGCTGCCTGTGTCAGCATCGGCGCGCTCTCGGACATCACTTCCGGGATCCGCATCTAGGAAGTGATGTCAAAGGGCGAGCAGACGTCGACGTGGGTATGCTGCTGACGCCGGAGAAGTTTAAAAGGGAAGGGGAAAGGAAAGGGGGCGGGATACCACTCACCCTCACTACACCACTGAGTCTGATGGTCTTTCCGTCGCAGAAAGCATGGAACGGGAAGGACAGGAGCCAGGTCATGCACGGTGGAGTCATTCCCAGTGGGCCCCGTTGTACTGAAATGGGGCCCACTGATGACCTGCCACATTTTTCCTCCCTCTTCTACCTCTCTTCCCCTTTGCCATTTATTCTATTGTCCCTTTCATTTCCATCTTCTTTTTCATTCTCCTTCTATTGCTGTCCCTCTCTCTCTCTCTTTCTTATATTCTATCTCCTTAAATTCCTCAGTGTCTTTTTATCCCTCTCTTTGTTCTTTTTTTCTCTTTATCTTTTGCCGTGTTCATTTTGAGGACTCAAAAGGCATATGAGAACTGTGGAAATGAGTATCTCAGTAGCCAGGTTTATTCTTCAAATTAAAAGTCAAAACACAAGAGAAATCCAATGAGTCTGCAGTAATAGTCAAACAGCAAAAGCAAAAAACAAAAAAAGACTGCAGAGACGATGTACAAGATGCCAAGACTTTATTTTAAACAATGTGTGTCCAAAAAATGGTTCACTTTGTGTTTGAGACCTGGTCCGGGTCTCAAACACAAAGTGAACCATTTTTTTAGACACAAATTGTTTATTGTTTAAAATAAAGTCTTGGCATCTTGTACATCGTCTCTGCAGTCTTTTTTGCTTTTTGCTTTGCTGTTCAAATTAAAATTCTTCACACGTAAAAGCGATGCAGATACGTGACACAACCAATGAGTAGACGGTGAAAAGTCTGCGGCATGGACCCAACACGATCTGTGTTTCGGTATTTGACAACCTTCTCCCGGGGTCTGACCGTTTAAAGCCACAACAGGTAAAATTGCAAAAAAAGCATCCAGGATATGGTGTGCTGAAGTCGGAATGCTGTCAACGCAGTCCAAAGCCCGCCAAGTATCTGCATCGCTTTTACTTGTGAAGACTTTTAATTTGAACAATAAACCTGGCTACTGAGATACTCGTTTCCACAGTCCTCTTCTGCCTTTGGTTGTCTCCTTCTTACTGTGGAATCATTTGGTGACTTTCTCTTGGTTCATTTTGAGGACCCATCATACTCCTTCTCTTCTCAACCCATTTATCCCTTCTCATTGTAGTCCTCTTGCATTGAAGCCTGAAGATAACGTAGCCTCAGAGAAAACACCTGGATTATGGGACATCTTTGCCACCAAATGGCAAATGAGTTCTTCCCAGAGCAAGAACTTGGCCCAGTCTGAGTTCAGCGAACGGGTGGCAGAAACCAGCACTGCTCCGGGGGACCAACTTGTAGATGATGCCAACAGCAGCGATGGCAGGGAAGCTGAAGAGATGCCCTTCAAGTGGAGCTTCGTGACCAACAAACTGGCTGAGCTGAGGAGCAAAAGTGGTCCAAAGAGTAATTAAAGCCGACAGGAACAAAGAGGGGGGCTGCTGATGCTCAGTTTCAGTCTTCCCCCCCCCCCCCCCCCGCAAAGTGACATGGCACTAGGACTGTACTACCTGAGGTCTACAGCTGGAAAATCAGATCTCACTGCTCTGTGGAGAGATCGGCTTCTGTTTTCCATTCTAGCTGAGTGACAAGATGTAATAATACCTATTGCAGAGCTGTAAGGCAATCTGTTTGTGTATCATACAGTATGGTGAGATCTAAATAAGTTATCCATTCTACAGTGCAACAATGTAACCAGTAGCGTAGCGAGAGTAGGAGGAGCCCGGAGCAGTGGTGCCCCCTGTGCGCTCCTCTCCCTTCCTGCTCCTTCTGCGCCCCTCCTCCCCCCGGCTCCTTTTCGCCACCACACCACACTTGTGCTGTCCCTTCCCCTCACGTACCTCTGTAAATCTTCACCAGCGCGAGTGGCTTCTCTAGCATGCTGCTTGCACCAGCGTTGGGTTTCTCTCCGACCCTGCGACCTGGAAGTGATTCAGAAGGGAACCAGGCAGTGTGAGCAACAGACAGAAGTTGATCATGGCTGGTGAAGATCTACAGAGGTACGGAATGGGGGGGGGGAAGGGATGGCGTGAGCATTGCATGGTGGCAGGGTGGAGAGGTGCCAGTGTCCCCATCGAGATGGTGCCCGAGTCGGTCCTCATCCCCTGATGCCACTGAATGTAACCATATTCATCTCCGTGTCATTAGTCACTTTTGCAACAGAACCAATCACAATCTACACAGATTCACCTTTGTTATCCAGCGTGCACCGCAAGGACATGTCTGAGTTCATCACACACTGTAAGACAACCTGTATCCCTCAGAGATTACAGAAATTTGAGTTTTCTAGTGTACACCCCAGAGATATGCCTCAGTCCATCACACACTGCAAAACCAACCTGTATCCTTCACACATTACAGAGAAGTATTTGAGTTCAGATATATATATGTGGGTTATTCAGTGCACACTGGGATCATTACCTGCCAGAAAGGTATAATCCTGGGTTACCCATCAGGCACTGGAGATATGCACCTGAGGTTTTCATGCACACGCTGCAGCAACATAGCATCAGCTCAACCATTCAAAGATCTTTACCGGCTTGGCAGGCAAGAGGTTCTTTCTCTTGTCCCACTGCTCTCTCTTTCTCTCTTTATTTACTGAATGGCTTTTTTTGTGAGGAAGAAGAGAGAGGTAAGGAGTTTACACTTATGTTTTCCAAAGGGTATGAAATGTGCTCAAATGTTGTGAGCAAAACATTATTTGTATATATTTTTGAGGGCAAGTACAGTAAAGAGAAGACCTGCAGTGAGGCAGTAATGGAAGAAGAAGACATTTTGCATGTTTGGGGAATGGAGAGGATTCTTAGTCTGGTGGGTGAGAATTGGAAGTGTGAATAAGATGTTATTCTTACTAATACTGATACTTCCCTATGCTGTGATTTGCTCATATTTTTGTCATAGTTAAGATTTTGATATTGTAATCATTTGCTGTGCGTTTCCTTATCTTCACTCTGCGACCCGATTGGTATGTGTTGGTTTGAAACAATTTAACCCAGCATTAAATACGTTTTATGTTCCTACGGATGTATTGTAAGAACGAGATGATCCAGTCAACAGATAGGGGAGGCCGTGGAGTCTGGAGTGCACTGGACAGCGGGTTGTGAGAAAAGGGAAATGTTTAGAAACAAACCTCCCTTTCATAGGAGAACTGTCAACTCTTGCAGAAAATTTCAGGGTTTGTTTTATCCTGAACTCTGATCACAGCGCTCAGATTAAAACACAGCTTCCCAAATCTGGTCATCGATCCCACAACCACTTATTTATTTATGTAAAAAATTTATATACCACCTATGATCTAATAAACACAAAACTTAAAATTAACAAACTTCCTTTCACTCTTATCTAAAATTACAAACTTCACTCACTCTCAGCAAACAACCAAGTCACAGCCTAGAAAATCCTACAAACAGTCTCTCTATAACATAGACGACCAAAAACTGTCTGCTTGTGGACTTCAAAGACCAAAACCAATACAGAAACTACTTATTCCGTAAGGATCAAACTGAACCATGAGCTGGATTAGCTCTACAAATAAGCGTCCACAAATAGCTTGGTTGTTAACAGTTTTTTGAAACTAAAACGGTCAGTATTGCACCACTCTAGAAATCAAAATGTAGTAAAAGTTAGCCAAATATAGGACAATGAAGCCATTGTGACATCACTGATGAGGTTGGCTCTTATTGATGGAACGAGGCATTATGATGTCACAATGCCAGATCTGGTTATCAGAGGCTGAAACTCTTCACACTATTTATCTATACTGTTCTCCCAAGTAGAGAATGACATGGGGATAAACTTTCCCTGTCCCCGCGGGAACTCATTTTCCCGTCCTGGTGAGTTCTGTCCCTGTCCTTGCCCCATTCCTGCAAGCTCCGTCCTCATCTGCACAAGCCTCAAACACTTTAAAATCATAAGTGTTTGAGGCTTGTTAAGGCAGAGCTTACAGGAATGGGACAGGGACAGCGGGAAAACTCGCGGGGATGGGGAAAAATGTGTCCCTGTGTCATTCTCTAGTCAGTACATCATTTTAGGTGTCCCGATAACTTATTCCAGAGAGACACTCCAGCAATTGAAAACATTTTTTTATTTCATGGCCACGTATCTCACACCTCCTTCTGTGATAATCTCGTGCCACCTTCTGATCTCAAAGCTCTGTTTGGTCTATAAACCTCCCAGAGAAGTTGAAACCAGTATGGGGCGTTTTCAGAGTGTAGACTAGTGGGGTGGGGAAGGGAATGGGATTTATATGTTGGATACACTAGAGATCCAGTCAGTGTATGCATAATTATCTTAAGTACGAAGGTGAACATAAAAAGTTGCCTCCGCTGAGGCAGACCAGAGGTCCATCTTGCCCAGCGGTCCGCTCCTGCAGCGGCCCATCAGGCCTAATTGCCTGAACAGTGTCCCTGACTAATTTTGTAACTGCCTCTAATCCTCTCCCTATTACCTATCTCTACTCCTTTCTGTACCCCTCAATCCCTTTGTCCTCCAGGTATCTATCCAAACCTTCTTTGAAGCCCTGTAGCGTGCTCCTGCTTATCACATCCTCCAGTAGCGCGTTCCATGTATCCACCACCCTCTGAGTGAAAAAGAACTTCCTGGCGTTTGTTCTAAACCTTTCCCCTTTCAATTTCTCCGAGTGCCCCCTTGTACTTGTGGTTCCCCGTAATTTGAAAAATCTGTCCCTGTCTACTCTTTCTATGCCCTTCATGATCTTGAAGGTTTCTATCATGTCTCCGCTTTTCCAGGGAGAAAAGCCCCAGCTTCTTCAGTCTGTCAGTATATGAGAGGTCTTCCATACCCTTTATTAGCTTAGTTGCTCTTCTCTGGACTCTCTCAAGTACCGCCATGTCCTTGAGGTGCGGCGACCAGTACTGGACACAGTACTCCAGGTGCAGGCGCACCATTGCACGATACAGTGGCAGGATGACTTCCTTCGTCCTGGTCGTGATACCCTTCTTAATGATGCCCAACATTTTGTTTGCCTTCCTTGAGGCTGTGGCGCACTGCGCCGATGCCTTCAATGATGTGTCTACCATCACTCCCAGGTCTCTTTCAAGGTTACTCACCCCTAGCGGTGATCCCCCCATTTTGTAAGTGAACATCGGGTTCTTTTTCCCTACATGCATGACCTTGCATTTCCCTATGTTGAAGCTCATTTGCCACTTTTTGGCCCACTCTTCCAGCGCTGTCAGATCTTTTTGGAGATCTTTGTAGTCCTCCGTGTTTTCAACCCTGCTGTATAGTTTGGTGTCATCCGCAAATTTAATAACCTCACATTTTGTTCCTGCCTCCAGGTCGTTAATAAATATATTGAACAGGAGCTGTCCCAGCACCGACCCCTGCGGAACTCCGCTCGTGACCCATTGCCAGTCTGAGTAATGGCCCTTTATTCCAACCCTCTGGTTCCTGTCCGCCAGCCAGTTTTGATCCATCGGTGGACCTCCCCTTGCACCCCGTGGTTTCATAGCTTCCTTAGCAGTCTTTCGTGTGGTACCTTGTCGAAGGTAAATGATGTCTATAGATTCCCGTTTATCCACCTGGCTGTTTACCCCCTCAAAGAAGTATAATAAGTTTGTGAGGGTGGTTTGAAAAGTTTGGTAAAAAAGCAAGTACACTTAACCCTGGATTCTCTAAATGGCGCCGATTACTTAGCCATGAGTAGGCGCCCAAGCTCAGTAAAAAAGCACCATGTAAAATTTTAAATGATGTTTGTAACTGAGTATCAAGGTGCCCATTATTGCCTAAAAAATCAGTGCAGGAATCATGCCTCCGTCGCTGTTTTAGTCGCCTAATGCTGGAAGTGGCGTTAGACGGCCTAAAGCAGGGATCTCAAAGTCCCTCCTTGAGGGCCGCAATCCAGTCAGGTTTTCAGGGTTTCTCCAATGAATATGCATTGACAGCAGTGCATACACATAGATCTCATGCATATTCATTGGGGAAATCCTGAAAACCCGACCGGATTGCGGCCCTCAAGGAGGGACTTTGAGACCCCTGGCCTAAAGCATCTACAGAGGTGTGAGTGAAATCCTAGAAACATGATGGCAGATAAAGGTCAAATGGCCCATCCGCAGCATCCACTATCTCCTCCTCTCCCTAAGGAGAGGCTAAGGCTCTTCACATTTGCATCTCCTCTTTCTATAGGCTAAGGCTCTTTACACCTGCATTGTGAGGTCAAAAGAGCTTTATGGTTATAAAAACCCATCCAGTTTGCTCATCCACAGTAACCATTATCTCTTCCTCTCACTAAGAGATCCCACCTGCCTATCCCAGGCTTTCTTGAAATCATAGTCTCTGTCTCCAACACCTCTACCGGGAGACTGTTTCACACATCTACCACCTTTTCTGTAAAAAAGTATTTCCTTAGATTACTCTTGAGCCTATCACCTCTTAACTTCATCCTATGCCCTCTCATTCCAGAGCTTCCTTTCAAATGAAAGAGACTTTACTCATGCGCATTTATGTCACATAGGCATTTAAATGTCTCTCAAGAATCCAAATCGCAATAACAAAATATAAATGCAATCAGCAATTTTTTTGCTGATTGTATTTAAATGTCTCTATCATATCTCCCCTCTCCCTCCGTTCCTTCAAAGTATACATATTGAGATATTTAAGTCTGTTCCCATACACCTTATGACGAAGACCACGCACCATTTTAGTAGCCTTCCTCTGGACCAAGTCCATCCTTTTTATATCTTTCTGAAGGTGCGGCCTCCAGAATTGTACACCATATTCTGAATGAGGTCTTATACAGGGGCATCAATACCTCCTTTTTCCTACTGGTCAAACCTCTCCCTATGGACCCTAGCATCCTTCTAGCTTTTGCCGTCACATTTTCAACCTGTTTGGCCACCTTAAGATCATTACATACAATCACACCCAAGTCCCGCTCTTCCGTCGTGCACATAAGTTCATCATCCCCTAAACTGTACCATTCCTTCAGGTTTTTGCAGCCCAAATGCATGACTTTGCATTTCTTAGCATTACATTTTAGTTGCCAAATTTCAGACCATTCTTCAAGCTTCGCCAGGTCTTTCTTCGTGTTATTCACACCATCCGGCGTGTCTATTGTAGATTTTGGTATCATTTGCAATGAGGTAAATCTTACCTGACAGCCCTTCAGCAATATCGCTTATAAAAATGTTAAAAAGAGCAGGCCCAAGAACTTGAGTCTTTCTAGCTGTGCTTACCATTCTGAATACCCCTTTTCTCTGATTTCTCTAAGTATTTGGCCATGCATTGAAATATCCAGCGTGAAAAGTTGCCCCTGTATGGGGTATGTAATTAGCGATGACCTTGGATTCATGAAATGCACTTCCACACCTGAGCTAAGCTTAACCTGTCTAGGTGATAGTTTCTGCTGGCCCTGGGTTTTAATTCTCACACTGTCTACCTTGGTGTAGGGTTACCAGATGTTTGGATTTCACCAGACAGCGTTTCAAAACCTGGCATTTTGTCCGGGTTTTGAAAAGCCTCCCTCAAAATTGCTGTTGGGCAGAAGGGCAACGTGAGGACGTCACACGTGTGTGTGGATGTCCTCCTGCCCGATCAGAGCAGGTAGCAGGGGGCGGGGCTAAGGCAGGATTGGGGGTGGGTATGGGAGGAACTGGGCGGGCCTAGGGGCGGGTCTAAGGGGTCCAAATTCTCTGAACGGAAAATCTGGTAACCCTACCTTGGTCAGCTCTTCCCCCCACCCCCTTCATTAAGAGTCAAGTGGGAAAGAGCCAAGAGAAAGATGACTTTTCTGTTAATTCAGAGAGGATGAGCAGCCAGTAGCCGGTGTCCGGCCAAGGTCTTTCAGAAGCAAACTAGTTGAGGGAGGCAGAGATTGGTCAGGACAGTTACAAAGTGAGGAAGGAGAAAGGAAAAGGGGTTGAGAGAACTGAAGAAAGATCATTCTATTATTATTATTATTATGTTCTTGTATACTGCCATACCCAATGAGTTCTAGGCGGTTCACATCAATTAATTAAGATCCGATCTGAACATGGATTTACAACATTTTATTGGAGTTATAAGCAACGAGGAGGGATATGTTGGAACATTTTCGCAGAAATATATCAGAGTTACATGCAGCGACAAGGTTGGATGGGAAGGAAAGACGGAGGGAGAGCCAAGGGAGGGGAGGGGGGAGGTGGTAAGGAGGAGGAGGAGGGCAGGAGGGGATTATTGCGGGGGAATGGGGGTTAGGGGTCCTGTTCGCGGAATAGGTATGTTTTAAGAAATACGACCGTGCTTCTCCGTTATTGAATCACTTTCAAAGCTGCCTTACTTACATTTAAATTACCTGGACATAGGCTAATGCCAGAGAAAACTAATCTCAATAGCACTCTATTAGAGACTATGGATCTCAAGTGCTCACAGCTAGTAGCCACTTGAACTTGTCTAGGCTTGTTAGCCTAAATGCGAGCTATCATCGGTCCAAAAAGGTCTCTTGTTAAGAGCTACTTAATTTATAATTTTATTACTTATTTT
Source organism: Geotrypetes seraphini (assembly GCF_902459505.1). Lineage (NCBI taxonomy): Eukaryota > Metazoa > Chordata > Amphibia > Gymnophiona > Dermophiidae > Geotrypetes > Geotrypetes seraphini. The sequence continues at coordinate 35,592,881 of NC_047091.1, read as the reverse complement.
TCTATCTTGTATTCAAATATAAATGAATAAATAAATGCCTACGGGCTTTTACCCAACTAGCATAAAGGTATAAGAGCCCTTATCAGGGCCATAGTATTTGTGTAAGATACTTAGCTCGGGTGTGATTTTCTACCCAGCCTCAAAACCAGCGACGGAGGATCTCCATTTCGCTCTCACGCTGAAAAGACAGCTTCTTCAAGGCATGGATGGTATGCGTTTACAAATACTAATAATGCTGCCCCAGCGCTTTCTCGCCGTTACAGGAAACTTTCAGCAACGCAGACCGCTTACTCACATTTAAAACACTTCAATCCAGAGAACCGTCCTTCATTGATAAGTTACTTATCCCTCAGGCCCCGCTTAGAACACTCAGATCTTCTTCCCAAAACTTAGGGCTCCTTTTACTAAGCTGCGTTTGCGGCTTTATCGCGCATGACTTTTCATCACGTGCTAACCCCCGCGCTGGCCGAAAAACTACCGCCTGCTCAAGAGGAGGCAGTAGCGGCTAGCACGTCTGGCGGTTTAGCGCACGCTATTATGCTCAGCTTTGTAAAAGGAGCCCTTATTCACCGGGACTCCTGTATCGCCGTAACTGCTCCCCTCACTTGGAATGCTCCCCCACCCCCCTTACGTTAGAGAGGAAGCAAAGCCTAGTTAAATTTAAAGGAGCTCTTAAAGCTTTTTTATATAGAGACGCCTTTGAACAATGATCTAATCGCCTACGTTCCTCTCTTCTCCATTCCTTGCGCATAATCAACCGTTTGAATCAAACTCCTCCCCCCCCTTTGTTTTCTCTCCTTTCTATACCTTATTGTAGTTCACCCTTAGTCCTTCTGTGCCATGTTAGTGCGTTCGGTCGTTGTATCTGATAATATGTATTTTTTGTTGTGTACCCCCTGATTTTAAATATTTTGTATAATCGCTTAGTATTATGATAGGCGATATATCAAATAACCATTAAACTTGAAACTTGATATAAGAGAGGACGTCTGGCATTAAAAGGAACTATAGATAGAAATGCAGAGAGAAAGATAATCAGATGTTGAAAGAAGGGAGTGGAGCGAGAACCACAATGAAAAAATTTGGTTCATAGTCAGATGCGCGCACGGCATAAGCGCGCAGACAAATGGGCGCAGACAAGTGAGCGCGAGATGGCAGAGCGCGAATACAAGTGAGCGCAAAGACAACTGGGCGAAGACATCGGAGCGCCGACAAGTGAGCACAAAACAAGTGAGCGCAAGACGGCAGAGCGCGAATACAAGTGAGCGCAAAGACAACTGGGCGAAGACGTCTGAGCACCGACATGTGAGCGCAAGACAAGTGAGCGCAAGATGGCAGAGCGTGAATACAAGTGAGCGCCAAGACAACTGGGCGAAGACGTCTGAGCGCCGACAAGTGAGCGCAAGACATCTGAGCGCAAGACAATTCAGCGCGAATGGTTCATAGTAAAATGCACGACCAGGACACCTGAGCGCAAGACAAGTAAGCGCAAGACAACTGGACAAAGACGTCTGAGCGCCGACAAGTGAGCCCAAGACAAGTGAGGCTAGGTAACCATAGTGATAAAAATGCACACAGGTTCATGTGAACATGGTGAACGTGCACTTGATCGCACTCCACCATTTTGTGGTGCGTGCGCTCAATTTTCGTTGCACTAAGTTGTCTTGCACTCAATTGTCTTTGGCTCAATTGTCCCTGCATGCAATTGTCCTTACGCTCATTTGTTGTTGAGCTGAATTGTCCTGCGTGGAGTTGTCCTTGCGTGCAATTGTCTTGTGCTGACTTGTCTTCATGCATTTGTCCGCGCGCTTTTGTCTAGCGCGCATTTGACTTGCCACCAAAAATTCAGATCACAATTTCAATATTAGATTCTTTCTTCCTGTTCAATCAGTTTCGCCTAATCTCATCCCTCCCCAGGACCATATGTTTGTCCCTGTTTGGTAGGGTTGCCAGATTTTCCAATTGGAAAATCTGGATCCCCCCCCAGACCTGCCCCTGCCCAGTTCCGCCTATCCCCATCCTAGTCCCACCATCAGCCACACCCTAGCCACACCCCCTGTTGCCTGCTCATGTCCGTAAATCGCGTCGGGCAGGGAGCAAGTTTGCGCATGTGTGGATATCACGCAATGGCGTCATCACGTGACATCCGTGCATGAGTGGACTTCCCCCCTGCCCAAAGCAATATGAGAAGGCTTTTCAAAACCCAAAGTGCCGGACTTCCGGACATGTCCTCAAAAGGAAATCCAGATGTCTGGTAACCCTAATCTTTGGCATTTGGCATGCATGACGTATTTTTAACCTAAACTTCCTTCACCTCCCAGTTGGTTTCAGGGATCACAAGCAAGGTCTGGTTGCAGAGAGCCTCTTGGATGGGGAGTACAGAGGTAAATACAGCCATAGCAAAATAATGTATTCTTATAAGAGACAGGCAGAGAGCTTTGTGATGCTCCCAAAACGAATTATCAATCTAAATTGTGTCTTAAGTATTTTTATACAAGTGATCTTAATCTGCAGTCATCATACCAGAGTTTCATATTGTAATAATTTTCAATTGAAACACTGCCCCCTGGTGTATTTAAGTGACTAATGCGGCTAAGTTTTTGATCTGGGGGACAGAAAACACCAGAGATGCTGTGTTTCCCACAGTCGTTTAGCTATGCCAGAAACATCCCCTCAGCATGAAGCAGCAACATGAAACCCCCAATATCTATTATATTACATTAGTGATTTCTATTCCGCCATTACCTTGCGGTTCAAGGCGGATTACATCCAAACTAAAACAAAATTACATTCAAAATTTGAAGGAATAGAATAAGCGATGACATAGAATTTTTAAGGTAATATATATTGGGTAAAGAGTTACCAAAGGGAAGTGGAGGTCTTTAGGAGATAAGAATAGGGTGAAATTATGGGTTTTAGATAACGTTTGGTAGATAGAAGAGTATTAGAGAGATCTAAGGGTAAATAGAGTGTTGGATATTGGGTTGGGATTGGTTGTGCTGGATAGGTTTTATGTGTTTTTTGAAGAGCATGGTTTTAATGTCTCTCCTGAAGGCTTTGTAGTCTGTAGTCGAAGATAACAGAGTGGTGATTTGTCTGTCCAGTTTAGCTGCTTTGGAGGCTATTATATATTTATATAAAACATTTACACTTTTTTTCAGAAGAAAGAGATGGAATGTGATAGAAATATTAAAAAACCCACCTCAGAAGTACAAATTGTTTATTGAAAGCTTCTATACCGCTACTAATGACTGGGGAGTCAATTCAGAGCGGTTTCCATGAGCTTTTGTAATGGGGTTACAATACAGAGTCAGCATTTTCTGAGATGGTTTTTCAATACAGACTCATTTATACTATAGCCAATCATCCTACGTGTATATTTAATACTAATATCGTGTACTGTGTTCATACTAAATCCTACTTATTTGCACACATAATATCTGTATCATTTTCTGTGTCATGTTCCTAGTGGGCCATTTTAAGATATACTAAATGCGAAGGAAAGTTATACGTCTTACTGCTAAAACCAGATTAAAATCCTGATGAAGTCGACATTGTGAGGCGAAACGGGAGCCGTCTGATTTGAAGGGGCAGCTCTGGCATTACAGATTCCTGTAACCTTTGGCACTATATGACTACACTCAAGCCACAAAGTTTAAGATAAGTTGATTTTTTGCACAAGATTTGCAATTTAGTTGCGAGTAAACTGTAGTAAACTTGAGACAGTTTTTTAGATTGTTCTATGCTAGAAAATACGGCATAGACATAATTTATTTCTTAATATTGTTTGAGATTTAAAAAAAAAAAAAAAAAATTGGAAAAATTGAGAACATAAGATTTGCCGCCTCTAGGTCAGACCAGTAGTCCATTGTGCCCACTGGTCAAAGACCAGTGCCCTATTTGAGTCTAGCCTTACCTACGTACGTTCTAGTTCAGCAGGAACTTATCTAACCTTTTCTTGAATCCTTAAAGGGTGCTTTCCCCTATAACAGCCTCCGGAAGAGCGTTCCAGATTTCTACCATTCTCTGGGTGAAGAAGAACTTCCTTACGTTTGTATGGAATCTTTTCCCTTCCAACTTTAGCGAGTGTCCTCTCATTCTCTTCTCCTTGGAGAGGGTGAACAATCTCTCTTTCCCTACTAAGTCAATTCCCTTCAATATCTCGATCATGTCCCCTCTCAGTCTCCTCTTTTCAATGGAGAAGAGGCCGAGTTTCTCTAGCCAATGAGAGCATTGTACGGCAACTCCTCCAGTCCCTTAACCATTTTTGTCGCTCTTCTCTGGACCCTTTCGAGTAGTACTATGTCCTTCATGTACGGCGACCAGTGTTGGACGCAGTATTCCAGGTGGGGGAGTACCATGGTACATTAGACAGAGTATGAGCCCACCGAACAGATAGGGAAAATGCTTGAGTACCTGAATAATTTTTAAACTGCATAGAATTGTACGATATGCAGAATATAAATAAATATAGAAGGAAATTCCTGTAGCTTAGGGTCAGATTGACCTGAAATAAACAGCTTTTCCGTGAGTCACAGGTTTCCCGCCTGCTATTCAGAAGGAAGGGATGCTTCTGCTCTGTGGGATTTCAGACAATAGGGGCTCAATTTCTTCCTGCTCCTCTTCCCATCTGCCTGTAGTAAAGAGGCTTCTCCAGTTACTTGCAGCCACTTCCCCTATCCTTTCTGACAGTGATACCCCACTATCACACCAACTGGCAGCCCATGTGGGTATTACATGTCTGCAGGAAGCTTCATTAACTCATCTTCCTCCTCCTTCTCTGATCTGCTTTCACATTAATAAATCAAGGAGAAATGACACCCAGGAGATAAAAAGTAAAGCTAGGGAAAGATTTGTTATAGAAACACAATTCAGCGCCCCTCTATTATCTTGCCTTGTAACATAAGAATAGCCTTACTGGGTCAGACCAATGCTCTATCTAGCCCAGTAGCCCTTTCTCACGGTGGCCAATCCACTCCCTCGTATCTGGCTAAAACCCAAAGAGTAGCAACATTCCATGTCTTTCTCAGGAAATTGTCCAAACCTTTCTTAAAACCAGCTATGCTATCCGCTCTTACCATAACCTCTGGCAACGGGTTCCAGAGCTTAACTATTCTCTGAGTGAAAAAATATTTCCTCCTATTGGTCTTTAAAGTATTTCCCTGTAATTTCATTGAACATAAGAACATAAGAGGTTGCCTCCGCCGAGTCAGACCAGAGGTCCATCTCGCTCAGCGGTCCGCTCCCGCGGCGGCCCATCAGGCCTAGTTGCCTGAACAGTGTCCCTGACTAATTCTGTACTGTCTCTAATCCTATCCCTATAACCTACCTCTACTCCTATCTATACCCCTCAATCCCTTGGTCTTCCAGGTACCTATCTAAACCTTCTTTGAAGCCCTGTAGCGTGCTCCTGCTTATCACATCCTCCGGTAGTGCGTTCCATTGGGTATCCCCAAAGGCTGGCACGCTTCCCCCTTCTCTCCACCATCATTCGGCGTCCCCCTGGTCTCCCGGTCTCACTTTAAAAACTAATTACGGCCTGAGAAGGATTGCCAATGCATTTCCCTCTGCCGTTGTCCGCCCCAGCTCAAAACAGGTCAGAGGAGGGGCGGAATTGTGGCAGAGGGAAAGTGCACCAGCGATCCTCCACTGACCATAGTTAGTTTTTAAAGTGAGATAGGGAGGCGAATCAGGCAGCACTAGCTCGGGGGTCCAGACAACTTCCCTCCTTTCCTACTGCTGGCACAAACAATGCAGAGCAAGCCATCAAACACAGGCTTCCTTGATGATGCTAATGGACTTCCCTCTGCTGGGCTCCTCCTTATGAAGCAACTTCCTTTTATTTGCAAAAAGGCCACAAGCATCGTTGAGCAAGACTGTGTAGAGATTGGCTCACTCTATAAGGTGTGTGCCAGCGGCAGGGAGGGAGGGAAATCAGCTGGAGCCGCCGGACCCATGAGCAAGTAGGGTGGGTGGGCTGGAGCCGTCGGACCCTTGAACAAGGGAGGGCTGGGCTGGAACTGCCAGACCCACGAGGGGAGGGCCTGGAGCCACTGGACCCGCAATGTTGGGATATAGGGAGCTGTAGTGGGTGAGGATACCCGTGAGAATAAAGCTTTTTACCACTCCACAGAGCGATGAAAAGGTTTGTCCCCATGCTGGCAGTGAAGAGATATATACTTTACCCGATCCTGCGGTTTTACTGCAGTCACTTGCAGTTAGCTGTGGGAAAGGCTATTACTGTGCAGACTTGCACGGTCTGTGTCTGTATATGGCTGTTTGGTGGAGGATGGGCTGGGGAGGGCTTCAATGGCTGGGAGGGTGTAGATGGGCTGGAGTGAGCTTTGACGGAGAATTCAGTAGTTGGCGGAGAGTTCAGTAGTACCGGGCAGAGCTTTGGATTCTTGTCCGGAAATAGCTAAGAAGAAGAAGAAAAAAAAACACTACGAATTTTTAGATTGAATCAAGTTGGGCAGACTAGATGGACCATTCGGGTCTTTATCTGCTGTCATCTACTATGTTATTATGTCATTCTCTAGAGCAGTGGTTCCCAACCCTGTCCTGGAGGACCACCAGGCCAGTCGGGTTTTGGGGATAGCCCTAATGAATATGCATGGAGCAGATTTGCATGCCTGTCACCTCCATTATATGCAAATCTCTCTCATGCATATTCATTAAGGCTATCCCCACAACCTGGCTGGCCTGGTGGTCCTCCAAGACAGGGTTGCGAACCACTGCTCTAGAGGACGGGTTGAGACTAGAGAGCTGCAAGGGAACGGGGACGACGGGAATCCCGCGGGACCCGCGGGCATCCCGCGGGTTCCCCCTTTGGGTCACGGGGATCCCGTGGGGACGCCCCTAGGGTCGCGGGGATCCCGTGGGGACGCCTCCGAGGGTCGCGGGGTTCCTGCGGGGCTGGATGAACTCAGTCGCGCGGCTCTTCTCTCTACCTTCTCTGCTTGCAGCACAGAGCCGAACGGAAGTCTTCCCGACGTCAGCGCTGACGTCGGAGGGGAGGGAGGGCTTAAAGCTTAAAGCCCTCCCTCCCTCCGACGTCAGCGCTGACGTCGGGAAGACTTCCGTTCGGCTCTGTGCTGCAAGCAGAGAAGGTAGAGAGAAGAGCCGCGCGACTGAGTCGGGAAGACTTCCGTTTGGCTCTGTGCTGCAGGCAGTGCAGGTAAGGAGGAGAGTAGCCTCGCGGTTCGAGTGGCTACCAAGGGATGGGGCGGTCCGCCCCGCCACACCCCGCCCCGGTTGCAGCACAGCCGGCCAGGTCCCCTTACTTTTGTGGCACTTCCCCGACCGACCGACAACAGCCCCGGTCCGACAATCCTCCCTGCCCTGTAGCCGCGAATCTAAATTATCTTCTTACAGCAGCTGTAATAAGGTAATTTAGATTTGCAGTTAAGGGCAGGGAGGTTTGTCGGACCGGGGCTGTTGTCAGTCGGTCGGGGAAGTGCCACAAAAGTAAGGGGACCTGGCCGGCTGTGCTGCACCCGGGGCGGTAGAGAAGGAGGGGGGGAGAAGGACGCTGAAAGCACTTGAAGACAGAGGAGGGAGAAGGACGCTGAAAGCACATGGGGGAATACAAAGGGGTGGAGAAGGACGCTGAAAGGCCATGGGAAGGGCGGGGGGGGGGAAGGACTCTGAAAGCACTTGTGGAAGACAGAGGGGGGAGAAGGATGCTGAAAGCACATGGGGAAGACAAAGGGGTGGAGAAGGACGCTGAAAGGACATGGGGAAGATAAAGGGGTGGAGAAGGACGCTGAAAGGCCATGGGAAGGGCGGGGGGGGGAAAGGACTCTGAAAGCACTTGTGGAAGACAGAGGGGGGAGAAGGATGCTGAAAGCACATGGGGAAGACAAAGGGGTGGAGAAGGACGCTGAAAGGACATGGGGAAGACGGAGGGGGGTGGAGAAGGACGCTGAAAGGCCATGGGGAAGACAGAGAGGGAGAAGGACGCTGAAAGGACATGGGGAAGCAGAGGGGGGAGAAGGACACTGAAAGCACATGTGGAAGACAGAGGGGGGAGAAGGACGCTGACAGGACATGGGGAAGATGGGGGGAGAAGGACGCTGAAAGGAAATGGGGAAGAGAGAGTAGGGAGAAGACGCTGGCAGGGAAGAAGACAGATGCCAGACTATGGGGGGAGTGGAGAGAAGAAGATGGGTGCCAGACCAATTTGGAAGGGGAGAGGCACAGTAACAATTTGGAAGGGGAGAGGCACAGTAACAGAGCAAATGGAAGATGCAGAAGGAAGACAGACAGTGGATGGAAGGAATTGAATGAGAACATGAGGAAAGCAGAAACCAGGCAACAAAGGTAGGAAAAGAATTATATTTCTTTTTTTTTATTTTGCTTCAGGATAAAGTAGTATATTAGTTGTGTTGATAAAAATTTATAAACATTAGAGGCTCTGGTAGAAACCCATTTGCAAAGTATGTATTCTTCCCAATTAATATTTTCAAATTAATAAAGTCTTTTTGCTTATTTGTAAATGGGTTTCTACCAGAGCCTTTAATTCAGTAGCATAATTAAATGAAATAACTATTTCTGAAGTTTATATGGACGGGCGGGGACGGAGGGGATTCCTCGCGGGGACGGGTGGGGACGGAGGGGATTCCTCGCGGGGACGGGTGGGGACGGAAGGATTCCTCACGGGGACGGGTGGGGACGGGTGGGACTTTGGCGGGGACGGGTGGGGACGGGTGGGATTTCTGTCCCCGCGCAACTCTCTAGTTGAGACATCTGGGGTTTACTTCCATACAATGCCCCGCGTTCTCTACGATCATCTTCTTCAAATTTACTAACAATTCCCTCTCTGAAAATCGTTGGCACAAGAAGAAATGATATGTTTTCTGTTATGGCTCCTAAATTGTGGAATTCACTGCCACACTATATTAGAAATGAAAAAGATCTTTCATCTTTTAAAAAATTATTAAAAACTTTTTTGTTTCAAGACGCTTTTGATGTTTAATATGCCTTATCTTGGACCCCTCACATTTTGTTACGGATATCAAACACATTAACCCCTTTCCCTCCCTATCGTTTTTTCCTTTTATGTAATTTCCAATAGAGAATGAAATTGTAACTTTTCCCCCCTTTCCTTCTTCAATCATGTCTGTCTTTAATATGACTGCAAAAATGTTAGTTGATTTATTTAGTTTGTATGTTGTTTTGTTTGTCCAATTATATGTGAGACCACTATCTAGTGGCTTTTTAAATTGTACATCGCTTAGAAAATTTGTATAAGCGATTCATCAAATGGTAATAAACTTGAACTTGAACTTGAACTCTGAAAGCAATGGAAGTAAAACCTGGATGCCGCAATCCGTCCTTCTTTTCCAGGAGCCATATGGTAACCCTAGCTCTGCTTAGCTTGTGCTAACTGGCTAATGCGGACTTAGGCCGTGATTCTATATGCCTGAAAAACGGAAACTGAGCATGATTTTATAAAAGTTAGGCGCGTTGTATAGAATCATGTTTATCGCTGCCTAAGGCATAGCGCTAGGCGTCGTACCTTTAAGTACACCCAATTTTTTTTACAGAAAGGGTGGTAGATATGTGGAATAGTCTCCCAGGAGAGGAACTGAAGACAAAGGCCTAGATTCAATAACCTCCATTGTGTTCCCGATCCTTGGTGGCCCGACAAATTCCCAAAACAAAAAAAATGTAAATGAGGGTGATCAGAGGAACATAGAAGATGACGGCAGATAAGGGCCGTAGCCCATCAGGTCTGCCCACTCTACTGACCCACCCCCAAGTCTACTATCCTAGGGATCCCACTCCTGGGGACAGGTTCCCTTGGCTTAACCCTCTAAGGCAGGGGTGTCAAAGTCCCTCCTCGAGGGCCGTAATCCAGTCGGGTTTTCAGGATTTCCCCAATGAATATGCATTGAAAGCAGTGCATGCACATAGATCTCATGCATATTCATTGGGGAAATCCTGAAAACCCGACTGGATTGCGGCCCTCGAGGACCGACTTTGACACTTGTGCTCTAAGGGATCCCACATGGGCATCCCATTTGCTCTTAAATTCTTGCACGCTGTTTGCCTCGATCACCCGCACCGGGAGCTCGTTCCAAGGATCAACCACTCTCTCGGTGAAGAAATATTTCCTGGTGTTGCCATGAAATTTCCCGCCCCTGAGTTTGAGCGGATGCCCTCTTGTGGCTGAGGGTCCTTTGAGAAAGAGAATCTCTTCTTCCATCTCGATACGGCCGGTAATATACTTAAACGTCTCGATCATGTCTCCTCTCTCCCTACATTCCTCGAGCGAGTACAGCCGCAAATGTTTCAGCCTTTCCTCGTACGATAGATCCTTGAGCCCCGAGACCATCCTGGTGGCCATCCGTTGCACCGACTCTACTCTCAGCACATCTTTTCGGTAGTGTGGCCTCCAAAATTGCACACAGTATTCCCCCCGCTAGTGTGCGATCCTGACGCATGTACAGACCATGGTCTGTGCATGCGTCTAAGAGCCGTCCGAGGCGCGACTTTTTTTTTTTTTTTTAAACTTATACTTTACTTTTACTAGCCCAGCAAGCCTGTGCTTTTAACCTACTTTAAACCCGCGGGTTAAAAGCACGGGCTCGCAGTGCAGGGAAGGGCAGGAGAGATTCGGGGCAGAGCACGAGATCGGGGCAGAGAGATAAATACTATCGGGGCAGCAGAGAGCAGGGCGGCAATGGAGCTGGAGAATGGGAAAGGACGTTTGCGACTGGTCCCCAGCAGTCGCTTCCAGAGCTGATCGGCCAGCCCAGTCAGTTTGCAAGATTTCTTTAGTGAATCAGGTCCTTGCCTACTTTGCATGCTGTTCTCCTCATTTGCATGCGCGGATCGGACTCGGATCGGCAGAGAGGTAAGTGAATCGGGACGGAGTACAATCGGGTCGTAAACCGATCAGTTTGCTTAGTGAATCTAACCCAAAGACCGTATCTGAATTCAAGAAAGTGTGGATCTCTGAGGGAGAACAGGAGACAGTGGATGCTGCGGATGGGCAGACAGACTGGATGAGCCATTTGACCTTTATCTGCCCTCATATTTCTGTGTTTAACAATGATTTCTGCCCCTGCTGCTTCTCCCCCAAACCAGCCATTTTATTCTTTCTGCTTCTTTTCCCTCAGGGCCACTTTGTCTCTCTTCCTCCTCTAGGTGGGTTTTTTTTTAACTGGGGCTGTGCTTCTGATGAAGTCATAGGAGATAAAAGATTTGGTTCCTAGGCTTCATGCCTGGAAAAGAACTTGATTCTTTTGCCCCGGCCATTCTCCCTCCCTTTCTAAATCCCTTTCCACACTAACATTAAAGGGAGCAATTTATGTAAAGGCAGAATGATGCCTCTCCAGGGGTGAAAGGGTAGAGGTCACGGTGACAAGGGGGCTCCCTGGCAGTTCAGTCTTCAGATGTCTGGAAGCCTTCGAGCCTGGATCCTGTTACAGTGGAATCAACTCAAAACACTGTGGATTACACTGATTTACGCAGGGTTTAATTGGACTGCAATCAGCAGGCTTCGGAAATTCCAATTTAGAGACAGATTTAGGGAGGCAAGTGCACACCGGGGACACAGCATTAAACCCAGAGGGATTTCAGAAGAGCAGACATGGGTTATGTAGCTCCCAGTTCCAGCCTTCAGGCTGCCCATGGGGAGGGTAAATTTTTTTATCAGTCGAGGAAGACACCACACCTAAGTTCATGTATTGCTCCTACTTTATAAAAACATTCCCCTCCCCCCTTTTTATTTTTTACAAAACCGTAGTGCGGCTTGCAGCGCTGGCAGCAGCAACAGCTCCGACGCTAAGAACTGCGCTGTGGTTTTGTAAAAAGGGGGGGGGGGATTATGCAGAGATAGAGTAGTCTGCACTCTAGCGGATTTACTGTATTTACTTGTTTTTTTAAATACCACTAACATTTGATCTCTAGATCCTCCTATATTTGCGGAATAAGGAGTTTTTTTTTGGGGGGGGGTGTCTTTATTGTTAATAACTGATTGGACACTGCTTATTTTGCTGTTTTACGAATATCATGAATTGGGAATAAATATTGATAGTGATATTTGGGTAACTTTATTCTTTATTTGTATTGTATATTAGGATATATTATGATATTATTATATGCAGGAAAATAAAATTATTGAATGATATTTATGTTACCTGTATAGATAATAATGTAATATATGGAATATCTTTTGTTCTTTCATTTGTATGACACTGTTTTTGATTAAAAATCAATAAAGAATTGAAAAAAAATAAATAAATAAGACAATAAGGGGAAACCAAAGTTAGACACCACGATGATCCATGCTAAGGTAGTATTCTATAAAAGGCAATCTGCGCAGAGCGTTCTTTCTAAAATGCTAGCTTAGCGAGAATTTTGCACCTAATTTTGGGTGTGAACATTTACGCCTGCCAAAGGCTGGCGCCCAACCAATAGCAGTTATGCATGCAAATGAAGTTTAAGTGTTCAGAATTTCCCTGACCCTCCCATGGCCACACCCCCTAGACGTTGTAGGCCACAAAATTTAGGCATGCATGTTTTACAATAAGGTGTAGGGCAAATCCACATGTAACTCTCAATTACTGCCAATTGCTTGTCAATTCCACTGGTTGATTGCTATCCCCAATTGTTTAATTAATCTACATGTGGAGCTGGGATTCACACCCACATTTGAGTGACCGATACAGAATCTGCGGTATATGTGCCTCTGTGCCTTCATGACGCAGCCCATCAAGAAGTTGCCCTTCAAGTTACATCGCTCTGGGACAGGTATCGCTTTCCGCATATACTGTATATGCCTGGCAACAGTGGAACAGTGAGGGTGAGAGGCGCCCCTCCCCCACCCTCATCTTCACCCCCTGCTCCTTCCCTTCCCAGTCTAGTTGTTCACCACCGCGACTAGCAACTTCAAAGTGCTCCTCGCAACTCCTCTGACATCACTTCCTATGTGTGGCACTTGGAAGTGACAACCGCGGGAGAGCTGATGCGGCAGCGAGGAACACGCAATTGGTGCTCATGGCGGTGAACAACTAGAGGGATGAAGGAAGGGAAGGGGGAGTGTGCGTGGTGAGAGGAGGGGGTACTGCTGCCCCCCCAACATGGTAGAGCGGACCACCCCCCTCGCCCCCCTTCCTACGTCACTCTATGGCAATAGGAATTAGGGCGCAAGTGTTAATTTTAGAAAAGTGTCTCTCAAACTGTGTGCCCCGAAGAGATTCCAGAATTTTTCTTTATTTTTTTTTTTATCCCTTCCTAAGTATACACTAGAATTGATGACATATACGCCGCATTACGTTATGAGTGTCTGTGTGCATAAGGATACAACCGCCCAGACAAGCATCATTATTTGACCTGATTGGTCCTTGAAAACTAAAAGCAAGTCATTTTATTTTTTTATGCAGTCATTATCCTAACTTGATCAACAAAGCGATCAAGGCTTTGTTACCGTTTGGATCTCCTTATCTTTGCGAACTTGGATTTTCAGCTCTGACAGAAATTAAATTGAAAAAAACCCCAGAGAACGACTGCAGATGGTGGATGGTGAAATGCGCGTTTGCTTGTCGACTACCGAGCTGCGCTTTGAGTTAATGTGCCCTCAAAAACAAGCACATCCACCGCACTGATTATCTACTTTAGTTTCACCGTTGTTACAATTATTCAAACATAGCTTAAAGAACTTGAAATAAATAACTCTCAGATTTAATATTTTGTTGGTTTTGCAATTTTGTAATTTCAATTATAATGTGCCGCGAAAAACATTTGTTCCGTTTAGTGTGCTGGAGCTAAAAAGGTTCGAGAGACATGTTTTAGAAGATGCATAAATTCTGGTGCACTACCTTGGGTGAATCTCTTCATAAAGACAGTTAATTAAATGCTAATACTGCCCCAGTCCCACCCTTTCTTCATCACATAAAATTAGGTGCAATGTTGTCCCAAAGCCCCTATTTTTAAATCATCTCTGATGCATAATTTATCTTGCAGACCAGCTAGACCTGCTTTGGATTGGATGATATATCAAATTTTACAAGTATTATACTGTACTTAAGCTTAAAACATTGTCCCCCATGTTCAAACTGCTCATAACATTACCGTGTCCTCCCCCTATCCTACCCCCTCCAAAAAAAGGTCCAGTTCCCACAATGAATGTTCATGAGAGTTCTTTGCAGACATTCCAACCACAGACCAGGCTAAAGTCAAATACAGTAGTACCTCGGAATCCGAACTTAATCCGTTCCAGAACCCCATTCGAGTTCCAAAACGTTCGAGTTCCAAGACAATTTTTCCCATTGAAAATAATAGAAACTGGATTAATCCGTTCCTTGGTCCCACAAACTCAGCAAGATCGGGCACCCCCCAGGCAGAGACAGCAAGATCGGACACCCACCGACATCGGCAGCAAGATCAGCAACGGGAACTGCAAACGGTGCTCAGCCCAAAGCTTCCTTCCCAGGTGGAAACAGGAAGCTGCGTCAGAGGGGAAGCTTTGGGCTGAGCACCGCTTGCAGTTCCCGTACATTCGGATTCCGGGGCAAAATTTAATTAAAAAAAAAAGTTCAGATTCCAAGTTGTTCAAGTTCTGAGGTGTTCGGATTCCGAGGTACCACTGTACTTCACTTTTCCTGAGAAAGGAGGTGCCAAAGACCAGAACTGAGACCCACCTACCCATCCTGGACAGACAAGATGGGGGAGAGGGTGTCAACAAACATTATGAGTTCATAGACACTGCTGAAAGTCTGTCTTATCTCTTTGTAAAAAGAAAGGCCAATATGAGCAAGTTTAGGGGAGATTAGGGGGTGCCTTTGGCTAAGTTTAGACTTACCTTAACTTTTTCTTTCTCTCTCTTTTCTTTCTACTTCTCTCTTTCTCGTTCTACTCTCTATCTCTTTTTTTTTTTTTACTTCTCATTCTAATCTCAACCAACCGCTTTCATAAAGCGACCCATCCTATATGTTCTTTCCCCTTCCCCACTGTCTCCAGTTCTTCTTCAATATGTAACTTTTCCCTTCCCTCCCCTTTACCCTCACTTTCAAGTTTGTCCAGTCTATGTTATTTATGTACACATATTTATTTTTAATACCTAATATTTTATCTTATTTTTATCTTGTTTTAGATATATTGTAAACCGTCCAGATATTTGCTTGATGGTCGGTATATTAAAAAACCAATAAATTTGATAAACTTGAAACTTGCACAAAGATGTCTTCCTGTAAAATACACCAGTCAACCCTGCCAAACCTTCTACTACCACTATAGTGCTGATAAGCGAACGCAACGCTGTACATTTAACATACACTAGACAGTCCCTGCTCAGAAGAGCTTACAATCTAATTTGGACAGGCAGACAGGACATATAGGGTTGGGGAGTTTCTTTGAGAAGAAACCTCTAACGAGGAAAGTAATTTCATTTATCATTCTCATGTGCTTTAGCTTATGGCATTTTAATTAGCATGCGTGAATATCAAAAGAAACTGCATTATTTTGCGTTCGTGCATGCCCAAAATGAAATGAGCACGACTGAAACAATAAAGAAATGCAAATGTTCCCCTGCACAGCCCTACTGACTAACAAGAAACGTCCAAAATAATCCCGGAGGTTGAAAATGGCCTTCAATTATGTGGCTAATTATGTTTAAGTACATAAGATATTTTCCTGTCTGTCCCCAGGGGGCTTGAACTCTTCATCTAGGTATGTAATTTCACAAAGTCCTGGGGGAAAGCAGGAATTGTGGGAGCCTGGTGAAACTGTAGAGGCATGATTACATTTTCAAATTCTGCATGTGTCCTTCCGTCTTGCTCCTTCGCCCACCATGAAAGCATGTGCAAATTTCACTAGTATTTTGCGCCTGTGGACCTGCTACCCCATTTGCAAAAAGTGAAATTAGGCAGCAGTTGCAAGATCCATTCCCAAAAGTGCATCTCAGCAAGTACCTGAAAATCACTCCCTGAAGGCATGTCTCTGCTCTGAAAGGAAGGGGATTCATTTTGGTCCACTCAGGGGCAAATTAAAAAAGATGCCATGCCCTTTGCCCATTGCACTTAAAATAGATTTTATTCATTTTTCCAACAGGATGCAGACATCAATAAACGTTTATTTTACAAAAGAATTCACATCTGTTTTAATTCAGAAACTACAGAATCTAATGCAGAATGCCGGATTTCAGAACTGGCCCTGAAGAAGAGATAAAAAACTGTCAGGCCCCCGATGGTCTAACTTACTGTTAAAATCCTGTGGGTCGCTGTAGTGCCGGTAAATGTTCCGATTTTAAAAAGACAAGCGAATGCTGCAAAAGCTCTGCATGCAAATGAGCTCCGCAGAGGTCCTCGGAAATTCCACCAGATCAGTCGTCGGAGAAAATGACTTACGCCTGCGCAGAATAGTCCACGGAAAGAGGCTTTCATGTGCGCAAGCGCCGGGAAATGCTACATCGTCGGCACGCATGAGCGTCAGTGCCTCATTGTAGCGCATCATGGGTGCACGTCATAAGCGTGTATCATACGTGCGCACCACGTGCGTATATAGTGATTTAAAAAGCTCAGCGCAGAGGGGAGGGGCAGAGAACTACCCGCAAACCATGCAAATGCTTTATTCTACACTGATTCTGCAGGACATACAGTGGCTTAATAAGGGGGGGCAAAGGAGGCAGTTTGCCTCGGGCACCATCTTGCTCGGGGCACCAGCACCCCGCCTCCTCTCCCCCCTCCCCCCAATGCCACATGCGCACCCCTTCCCTTCCCCCAAACCTTTATAACCTTGGCACGAGCAGCCACCAGCTTGCCGCCCGCGTTGGCTTCGGCGCACTTTCTAACGTCACTTCTGGGACCTGCACCGAGGAAGTGACATCAAAGAGAGCACTGAAGTTGACACGGGCAGTAAGTCAGTGGCACCAAAGTTTTAATAAAGTACAGGGAAGGGGCGTGTGCAGGGAAGAGGGCGGGGGAGGGGTGCAGCATATATGCAGGGTGCAGCATATATGTCCCCAGCATCGCTCACCCTCGCTATGCCACTGGGGACATATATGCTGTCCCCTGCATTTTTTATTTTTAACTTCTACCTCTCAGCCCCAGACCAGTCGGCATTTGCTTTTTAACGAACAAGCATGAGATGCGCCTTTTAAGACACACACACGAGACACGCTTTTAACGCACACGCATACGGCAAATCCCCTATCAAGTATGAACGCACCTTCATCTCTCATGCAATCTTCAGCCCAGACCTTACACTTTTGACGCACGCACACGAGACGTGCTTTTAACATACTACCGTCACCTCAAGACCTGCCAGTGGTTTTGACGCATTAAAGGTCAACGCTTCACTTCATGCATCATCAGGCAATGTCTGGGCACCGCCTGGAGTGCTCATTTTAATATTAATGATCTCATTGTGCTACATTTGCATAGTTTTATCGGAGGATGCTATGAAGCGTGGAAAAGAGCCGTTATGTGCATCGGAAGTTAAAATACTTCGATGCTAAGCCAGTTAGAACTGGTTTAGTGTCGACTGTTAAAGGCACGGTACATTTAGAACATCGGGGGGGGGGGGGTCAGACCTCCAATATGCCTTCTCTCATTCAGAGGTTCAATTTCACACCTTCCCTCCCTCATTGAGACCAGTAGGGCCTTTTCCTGCAGCCTTCTCCCTACAGAGAAAAGCACGCCACCCATTGCTGCAGAGATAGGAGGGGGGTGGGTCTTGACAGATATCTCATGTTGCCATCCTTTTTATGTTTATCTATCCCTGCAAAAGGTGGGCAAAGGTATAAGATAACTGAAATGCTACATTTTAAAGAAGACATATACATAAAACAAAGATTTACGCCCCTCTTCTACGAAACTGCATTAGCAGTTTCTAGCGTGTGGGGACCCACGCTGAATGGCCTGCGCTGCTCCCGACGCTCATAGAGTTCCTATGAGCGTTGGAAGCAGCGCAGGCCATTCAGCGCGGCTCTCTGTGCTAGAAACTGCCAGCGCAGTTTCGTAGAAGATGGGGTAAGTGTTGACCTTTGAGCTATTTTAACTTTTATCCTATGTACATGTTACCAACATTTGCACACATGTGGGGTGTTTTTTTTAACCTTAAAGATGTCACACAGAGAAGTAGATGAAGACAAAAGGGGGGAGGAGGGCGATCTTTGACAAAAGAGACAGGTGTGTGCTGGATGTGAGTCACCACTGAGACCAAACTCCGCAGAGGTCTTTCAGGAGAGAAACTGGATACTGTATGGAAAGACCCGGTTTCCTGACAGACGATACTTTGACCTTTACCCTTTAGTACACAGGATCTCTGGGAGGCTGTTGGATTCATGTATTTGTGTTAAAGCAGCTGGACATTTCTGACACAAACATATAATGAGGCTTCAAATAGCATTTTGCCAGTAGTATAAATCACTTTGGAGACTAAATCATTCCCTTAAAACGCTTCTTGTATGAACGTGCATTCATTAGCACATACTCAGTACATTACCATGCACAAAAGCAACATTTGCATCGATTAACCTATGAATTAACGTGCGTACAATCCATTTGTGTGCATTCAAAAGTTACAATGCAGGTCAAAAAATATTGCATGAAAGGAACTGAAAAATACTCATGAGAAAATTTCTGAAAATGATCCAATTTTTTTTATTTTTTTTTTGGGGGGGGCTGCCTGTGCACATCCCTACTTATCTTTTCTGTCCTAACTAGACTGTAAGCACTATTGAACAGGAACTGTCTCATATGCAGGGTTACCAGATTTTAGAGGATTGTCCGGGTGCCCAGAGGGATTTCTAAAACCCAGCAGTTTGCCACGTCTGGAGGGCCTCTGCGCATGCGCAGAGGCATTCCAGACACAGTCCCAAGCTCAGGGAGGTTTGTGTGGGGCAGTGCTGGGGCTGAGGCGGAACGGGGCAGCGCCAGAGGAAATCTGACAACCCTACTCATATGTGTATACCTGATGGGGCCTCTGCGTGTGCGGATCGCCGGACTCAATGGACCATGGGTCTGATCCGGAGATGGCAGTTTCTTATGTGTCTGTACAGTATCGCACGCATCTCACTCGTATGTTAAGAACCATTAATGATAGTAGAATGACCTTCCATTTGCAGAGGATTCCCCTGGCTCCCCCACACCACCATTCCCCCAAAAAGTTTAATCCTCATGATCTACCCAATCTCCAAATGCTTTCATGTCTTCACTTTGGGTTGGGTACCAGAATGTTAACGCCCCATATTGTAGAAGTCTAACTCAAAAGGAACCATCTCCAGCTCTTGTCTCATAACTCAGATTTGATCTAGAAAGTTGCACGAGAACAGAAATCCCACCCATCCCCGCCAAGATCCTCTCCGTCCCCACCCGTCCCCGCCAGGATCCTCTCCATCCCCACCCGTTCCCGCCAGGATCCTCTCCGTTCCCACCCGTCCCCGCTAGGATTCTCTCCGTCCCCACCCATCCACGCAAGGAATTACCTCCATCCCCACCCATCCCCATAAAAAGCAGCAATTACTTCTGACAGGATCATCAATTCCAGTTTCTTTTGTGTTTGCGCTGCTGTTTTCCTTGTGGAATCTCTTTGGTGGAACCCTTTTTTCGTTTTCTGTTCAGGTAATTAACTTATAAACCCCCTCTTTTACTAAGGCTGACGTGTCCATTATATTATATGGACGAACCTTGCTTCCAAAGCCTTCCATCCCTGTGGGAGTCCCGTGGGCCAGAGGGGGGTCCCCGTGGGAGTCCCATGGGTTGGGGGGGGTTCCCGCAGGACCCACGGGATTCATGCGATCCCCGTTCCCGTGCAGACCTCTAATTTGATCTTGGCCAAAAAAAAAAAAGGGAAGAAGCGAAGAACTCTTTGGGTCAAGCTGTATGTAGCTCCTATAAAGTGTATGTGTGTGTGTGTGTGGGGGGGGGGGGCAGCTTTCACTCACACAACTAACCCTCCTCTTGGATTCCAACACTTGAGGGACACTTCTCATTCCCTGCCCTCTTTAGGGTCAAAGTGTTGCTTCGTTTGTAAAAGCCAAAATTATAATCTGCAGGGAGTCCAGCCATGTTAGTGCCACACGTAAACGAGGAGGCAGGAAAAAGAGCAAGACCGGCTGTTTCTCTCTCCCTTATCAGAAGAAAAACATGAAAGGAAGGGATGGAGAAGCCCAGGGAGGGAACAGCTTTCCAGTCTCATTTGACTGAGAGGTTAAAAAAATATATATATCACAGAATGTAAAGTGCAGCTTCAACCATATAGATACAAAATCTCTCTGCAAGACTAAGGCAGGCTAAGGGGGACACTGGTCATGAACTGAGATGCCTGCTGGGTCAAGAACGCTACGTGGTTTTGTGCCGTGTTCACTCAGCAGGTGATATTCTATAGGGAAGAGAGTCTTCAGACTGCATCCCAGTCATGGTAAGGAAGGAAAGTACGGTAGCTGCAGTGGAACACATTTCTGGACAATCTCGGTATCTTTCAGAAGTGACCCCAACAGAGGTCAGTTTTTCAAACTATCTGCAAGGAACGTGCATGAAATATATACATATACCCAACTCAATGTATTTACGTAAATGTAGCATGTATATTCGTTATGAATATTCTGGAAACCTATCAAGGTCCAGGCTGGGAACCACTGTGGAAAATAAGAAAGGTCACCTATAAATCCATGACCTTTCATCCCTTTGACCTTGGGCTTCTAAAGGAACTGGCAACTTCCATAACACATCCAGTGAAACCCAGTTCACCAAAAGAAACCATTCCCAATTAAACAAAACATAGTAACATAGTACATGATGGCAGATAAAGACCTGAATGGTCCATCCAGTCTGCCCAATCCGGACACCTCCGGGTCTCCCAAAGCAGCAGCATCGGTGGCGCTGGCCAGCAGGAAGAGGCGGCGCTCAAACCAGGCTGCTCCCGGCCTGCCCTGCCGGGGCCTTCCCTCCGCTGCTTCACTGATGACACCCCTGATAATGCAGCCGAGGGATGCCCTGGCGGGACAGGCCAGAAACAGCCCGCTTCAGAGCGCTGCCTACCTCCCGTCAGCCATCGCTGCAGTCTCTCTTCTCCCTGAGATGATATGAGGCAGATCACTGGCTCTCTGCTCACACCGTGGATTCCCGTGGTTTTTCCTTTGCTTTCTGGCAACTGTACAGCCACTTAATGACACGAGCGTTCCTCTCTACGACAGAGATGGGGGAAGGGGTCTTTTCACTCGGTTCTTCCTCAGTCAGCTCTTCCCCCAGGCAACTGAACTGAGAGCATTCACTGCTCTCTCCAGACTCACCACTCCCATAGGGCAAAGACACGGCATCCCACTCAGAGGAGAAAAACTTATCCATCCCGAGCAGCTCCACCAGGTCCCTGTCCAGCCCGCAGTAGTCAAAGAATCTTTCCTTCTCGGACAGAGCAAGGGAGCAGCGCAAATGTAGCTCAGGCCACTGAGCTCCCAAAACCGGAGTTTTGGCAGGGTTTAGGGGCAAATAGGTGCCGGTTGACTTCCGTCGCCTTTGCTCCGGTGTCCAAGCCTTGCGGCATATTAATGGGCTGAGGTGGCTGCTCTGAACTCTACGTCTCGCTATGGGACTAAACTGGCTCTTGGTAGAATTCGCAGATAATCTTATCCCCTCCTTTTCCAATGGGACCCAGAGCATCCGGTTTTCATCTTTGGGGGTTGGCAAAGGTTCCTCTGTGAGGGCATCGGGGGGGGGTTTCTGCTTCTCTCGCAGCGATCCCTGAAACAACCTTCGCACCAGGCTGCCGCCTTTAGCGTTTTCTTTGTTCACCGCCTTGCAGTCCCGTTTCTGCCGATACATGACGAGCGAGTCAGGCCTCAGCAGACGCTTCCCGGTACCCCTCCTCAGCACAGGTACTGATAGGGAAGGGGTTCCGTTGGTCAGGTTCTGTGCACAGCACTGGTTCTGATCACCGTCTAGATCGGGGCCGTTACACCACTGGGCAATAATTAGCCCCCTGCTGCAGTGGGGCATTGGGGTGGTACAGGCTGTGAGGGCAGGATCCTGCCGGGTGTTCATCACGTCTTGCGTTTTCACGTACTTAGCTTTATCCGCTTCCAGCCTCTCAACGGCGCTGGGAGTCCGTGAGCCACTACCCATTTCTATTTGTCTACGCAGATACTCTGGACCCCGGTTCAGCAGCTCAAGGGGAGAGTAAGACGCCGACAGAGGAGCCCTTTTCATGGTTTCTTTCAATCAAATCCCAAGAAAGTATACCTTTAGTGTCAGAGGATGCTGACGTCAGAGCTTCCGCGCTTCTGTCCTATGATAATTCTCATCGGTATGGGAGGGCTGCGAGTATAACTGAATTACTGATCATCCAAGGACAGTCCCACATTCTCCTATGGTCTTTAGGAAGATAAAAAAAATGCCTGGATGGAATGTAATTACCAGCTGATTCCATGAATCCAGATAAAGTCTCCTATACATGCCATCATGATGTGCTGATCCTGGGACAAGGAAGCTCCAAATAGTAAACGCAAGGCTTGTTGCACTCCTTTGCCCAGCAAAAGACTGTCCAATGGATCACTTTATGGTAGGCGTTCTATCACAAGCACATGTCTCCCATAACACCGTAGACAGCTCCGATGTTGCTCTGAAAAAAAAAAAAAAGCACAAAGATAAGAAATCAAAAAGAAGAAGGGATTCTGGGAGTTTGTGGTAGACACAAGTGGGATTGGATACTAGAAAAGCAAAGGGATCATTAGGTCAGGATTAAGGTGTCTTGCCCACTATTGTGTATGTAGGATCCAGCGGTGAGGGATTTCAAGGGATTCCGTGAATCCCCAACTCTACAGCTTGATTTGTTGAATAGGCAGCCTGAATCAAGCAAAAAGTAACCCCCCACCCCGCTAAAAAATAAAAAATAAAAAAGCAGGGCTATTAGGCTGTGGATTCTCTGAACCCCTCTGAAGGCCCTGACAATACTGATCTGAATTTGATTGGCCGAGCAGCATCTGCCTATTGCCTGCTCAACCAATCAAATTCAAAGCAGTGTCTTCAGGGCCTTTAGGGGGTGGAGCGAATCCCCTGAAGGCCCTGACTGCACGCCGCTGGTAGGGGGGGGGGGGGGGGATCTTAATACGAGACCAGCACAGTTAGGTTGCAGATGAGAACTGAAGTAAACAAAATCCTCAAACAATTGACTGAAATGCTCTTCAAATCTTTTAAAAAATGCATTCATTTCAATCTGCCCACTTGATATCGTAACTGCGAACAATCTCGTAAGTGTGTGACTCAGGTGTCTCAATTATGGAATTTGCTACTGTTGACAATCCAAAATAAAAAGTGAGCTTTCAAACTATATCCTTGAAGTGTTGTAGAACCGATATTAGGATTCATTTTTAATATCCAGTCCGAACAAGCAGGTCAAGTCGGTTTACAAAATTAGTAGTGTGTAAGCTTAAATCTTGTTGAGGCCGTCAGAGCTTTCTTATGTTCACACTGTGGCCCTTTACATGAAAAAGGTCGGAGATCCCTGGTGTAGGGTCTTGGAACTAGAATACCGAGGGGTGCTTTAAGTCAGGAATGAGGTTATTAAGACAGTTCACCCAGTGCTGTAGCAAGGGAAATAAGTGTCCGGCATCACCGTATCATGTGACCCCCCTAGGGTGACCAGGTTACCCATTCCAGAAGGGAGACTTTTTGACCAGTCCTGGATTCCTGCCAACCTTATCCTGATGCATTATGGAACCTGCAGCACTGATTTCAATGGATAGAATCATGGACTACGAACACAACACCGCTTTGGGATGGACTGGCCAAAAATTCTCCCTTCTGGAATGGGTAACCTGGCCACCCCCACCCCCCTTCGCATTCTTCCCCACCACACACCCCTCCTACGTACCTCTTCCCCATCACTCCCCCCACCCCACCCCATGCACCTCTTCAAAATCTTCAATGGCATCTCCCAGTTGCTGCTTGCGCCAGCCGCCAAAAATTAGGAGATAGGAGGAGAGGTGCCAGTGTCCCTGCCAAGATGGCGCCCGGGATGGTCTACCCTCTCCGCCCTCCTCGCCATGTCACTAGGTTCACCCTTATGTAGAGCCCCTTTTACAACAGACTTTGGTTCTAAACCTTTCAAAAGCATAGTCATATCTGTTTTTATTTTATACTAGTGTTTAAGCCCATTAGATTAACAGGTGCTAGATGACCGCCTCTCCTGCTTTTGAACCTGGGCAGGGGCAGAGGCAGAGCCGGGGTGGGAGGGAGTGACGGTGGGAGAGCAATTTCAAAGCCTCGGCAGCGGCGGCTCCTTGACCAATCCGCGCTTACATCGGCCCCACACTAGCGGTCTGGCTGGCTCCCCCACCAAAGCCCTTCGCAGCAGCAGCCCCTCCCGCATCCGACCCCGCGTCCCAAGCCTCTCCGAAGGCCGGCTCCCCGAAAATGGTACCCCTCTGTCCAAAGCCGCCGCAGCAGCCTCCCTCAAGACACATTTCAAATCTGACATATTGTAATCACAAAACAGAAAATAAAATTATTTTTCTTACCTTTTGTTGTCTGGTCATTATTCATATCATGTAGGGGTCCCAGGCTATGGTTGGCTTTTGATAACTCGCTTGCCAGGGCCCTTCTTTCTTCTTCCCTCCCTCCATCCTGGCAGCTGAAGACAGGCACCTCCCCCCAGTGGTCTGAGACAGGAGGGAGCATCCACAATGCGCAGATAGTG
Source organism: Geotrypetes seraphini (assembly GCF_902459505.1). NCBI lineage: Eukaryota > Metazoa > Chordata > Amphibia > Gymnophiona > Dermophiidae > Geotrypetes > Geotrypetes seraphini. Next base: position 35,568,239 of record NC_047091.1, on the reverse strand, counting down.
AGTTAGGAGAGGGTCTGAGGGCAAAGAGGGGCTCAACAGCGCACAACCACCTTTCCTTCCCTCTCTCCATCAGGTGCAGTGCAGCTCCACCATTGTTAAAAGGAGCCGCGTCGAAATCGGAGCCCTGCCACTACCGTAGCACTTTCCCCTCTGCCTTGGTCCCACCCCTTCTCTGACATATGGGACTGCGGCAGAGGGAACGTGCTACGGTAGCCTCTAGCAGTGGAACTTTGCTCTAATTACATAACATTACTTTCTTTTATTCCACCAAAACCTTGCGGTTCTAGACCAGAGGTAGGCAATTCCGGTCCTCGAGAACCAGAGCCAGGTCGGGTTTTCAGGATATCCACAATAAATATGCATGAGATAGATTTGCATCTCAAGGAGGCAGTGCATGCAAACCCGTCTCATACATATTCATGGTGGAGATCCTGAAAGCCTGACCTGGCTTCAGCTCTCGAGGACTGGAATTGCCTACCCCTGTTCTAGGCGGATTACAAAAGGAAGAGATTCTGGTCACTTCCAGAAGATTACAGGTTGTTTGGAACATTTGGAATCTGGTGAAGGAGTTGAGGATATTGGTTGCATCAGGAGTTTGACTTGACATATTTCCTGAAACAACCTGGTTTTTATAATAACTTCTTCATGGTGCATTTAGACAACTTGATCTGATAACCGTTTGCACATATTTTTCTTGAGGCCCTCCATATGTTGGAGAACAGATTAATGCAACTCCTTATCCGGACCAGGGCTTCAGTTTCCTCAGAATCCCCCCTGCTCTTCCTTCCTTCAAAGAGTCTCCTTTCCCCAGGAGTACTTTCAACGTAGCTTCCCAGTGCTTCCGAAAGTGTGGTGGATACAGAAAAGCCAAGAGGAAGAGCCTGCTGAGTGCAGTGGAAGGAAATCGCAACCTGGACAGGAAAAAGCTGAACTTCCTGCAGCAACAACCAAAACCTTTCCAGGGAATGGCAGGAAGTCAGACATAGCCTTTCTAGTCACCCTGCTCCTGAGCAAAGGCAGATCTCCACCTCTCCCTCAAATTTTGTGTGCTTACAGGGAAGCTTCTGTATCCTGGTCCAGCAAAGGATGTGGTGCTTGGTATAGGGATAGGAGTAGGGCACAGGTAAGCAGTGGCGGAGCAAGGGTGAGAGGCATTACCAATTTGCTGCCTGTGTCAGCTCTCCCTCTGATGTCACTTCCAAGGTGCGGGTCCAGGAAGTGACATCAAAGGAAGAGCCAGCACTGGCATGACAGCATGGCACGACAGCAGGTCGGAGGTTGCTGCTCACGCCATGAACGTTATAGAGGTACTGGGGAAGGGAAGTGGTGCACATGCGTGGCGAGGGGTGGGGGGCCGGGAAGAAGCAGGGAGGGGGGCAGAGAGGAGGACAGGTGCCGGTGCCCCCACCAAGACGTTGCCCGGAGTGGACTGCCCCTCCTGCCTCCCCCCACTACTGCAGGTAAGACAGATGGAAATGAGACAGAAAGAAGATCGACTCATTTGAGCTTCGGTGCTGGAGGAGAATTTTATGCTTGCTGTGGACTGCCAGAAGAACTAACAAATTGATTCTGGAAGAGATCAGCTATGTCACTCGAAGCCCAAATGATGAAGTTACGACTGTCTTATTTTGGTCACAGAGAGATCACTGGAGAAGGACATCGTGTTTGGGAAGATCGAAGGAACTAGGCGAAGACACGTTGAAAACAACCATGGGGATGACGCTGGAGGACCTTCCTGGTCTAACACAAAACCTCTTTTTAGATCTGTAATTCATCAAGTCGCTAGGACTCGAACATGAATCAATGGCACCTAACCAAGGCAGATGGGTTTGAGAAATGGACAAAACTATCGGAAAAATGGGTTGATGGATAGTGTTATACAAAAACTACGATGAAACAAGGTAGAACGATATTCTGAGGAAAACGAAAGTGAAAAACCTTAGCAGGATGCTGTGTGTGTATATGAGCTCAAGGGGTCAGAAGTGAGGTCCGTTGGCAGCTCTCAGCCCTAGGACCTTATAGAGCTGTGTAAGATCCAAGCTTTGTTGATTGAAATCTACTTAAATTTTAAACTGGAGTATCTTGAAAGGGCTAGGCCAGTGCGAGTAAAGGTTCCTTCAAACATCACCTTTCATCCCTCTTTCTGCCTCTCTTAAATGACCAAAGCAGGACCCTGCAAGCGTTGCATCTTAGGTTTAAATTCATGACTCCTTCCTCCTCAATCAGGCAGCCAAGAGGTCATTCGTAGTCCCTGTCCTGACGAGTGCCAGAGGACATTTGTTAGCCTCAATGGTCTTTATTCACACACTGATCATTCCTCTATCAAAGGGTAGAAAGAAGAATGGAAGAGGTGCACTCCAAAGAGGTCAGCTAACGAGGAGCTGGTGAATGCTTGGGAAGGCCAGGGGCTGCGGGGTGGGGGGGGGAGGAGGGGGGAAGCGCAATAAACCAGAGAACAGAAGCAATAGGGAGTAATGAGGAAATACTGGAGAAAAGGGTTGGGGAACAAGGCAACTGTTCAAAACAGATGCTTTCTTTCTGTAAAGAGGAGACTAACTAATAGATCCAGGGAGACCTCTGACAGCGCAGGCTGTGAAATGGTGAATTATTAACCAGAAGAACTGTACTGCTGACAGGGATGGATTACAAAGAAATGTATATTGGTACCAGATCCTGGCATGTGTCATGTTAGGAAAAAACTTGTATTGAATAATCTTACACTGTAAGTTTGGGAAATTTAACCTATAAACTGTATATTATATTAGAATTAGACCCAGTGGCATAGTAAGAGGGGGCAGACCACCACGGGTGTCGTGTTCGTGGGGGTGCTAGCACCTCTCTGCCCCACCCTGCCAAGCTCATGCCATCCTTCCCCTCCCCCAGCCCATGCCTCTGTAGATCTTCGCTGGCGCGAGCAACTTCTCCTGCCTGTTGCTCGCGCCAGCCTGGCTTCCCTCTGAATCACTTCCGGATCACAGGGCCAGGAAGTGATGTCAGAGGGAAAGCCAACGCTGGCACGAGAAGCATGCTGGAGAAAAGCCCCTCGAGCTGGCAAAGATTTAAGAGGTACAGGGGGGAAGGGAGAGCGTGAGTGTGGAGTGGGGGGAAGGAGTGGGGGGGGCATGGAAGGAGCAGAGGCGTGAAAAGGAGGGGTGGGGGGCATGAGAGGTGCTACCGTCCCAGACACCTCCTACCCTTACTACGCTACTGATTAGACCCCTAGAAATTGAGTTCCTGCGGGAATGGGGAAAAATTTGTCCTTGTGTCATTCTCTAGACTGCACCACTCTAGAAATCAAGATGTAGCAAAAGTGAGCTAAGTATAGGACAATAAAGCCATTGTGACATCTCAGATGAGGTACTGGCTCTTATTGGTAGAATGAGGCATTGTGATGTCACAATACCAGCTCTGGTTATCAGAGGCTGAAACTCTTCATACTATTCATTCATTCAATTATCTATACTCTTCTTCCAAGTAGAGAATGACATGGGGACAAACTTTTCCCCGTCCCCGTGGGAACTCATTTTCTCGTCCCAATGAGTTATTTTTCTGCCCCTGGCCCGTTCCTGCAAGCTCCATCCTCATCTGCACAAGCCTCAAACATTTTAAAATCATAACCCCCCTCCGTTACTAACGCGCAAACATGGGTTTTAGTGCCGGCAGCAGCAGTAACTGCTCCGACGTTCACAGAATTCCCATGAGCGTCGGAGAAGTTACCACTGCTGCCTGAGCTAAAACCCGCACTGTGTGTTAGCAAAGGATGGGGGGTAAGTGTTCAAGGCTTGTGCAGTTAAGGCAGAACTTAAAGGCATAGGACAGTTACAGCAACAAAACTCATGGGGACAGGACAAGAAAACTGAGTTCCTGCGGTCGACGGGGAAAAATGTGTCCCCGGGTCATTCTCTAATTTGAATCTTACAACCCAGAAACAGCTTGTATCTATTTCTAAAGAACATTTTTCAGAATCCATGTCTTATCTTGTGCTTCTCCAAACCTCTGGGAAGGGTGTGGCGCAATGGTTAGAGCTACAGCTTCGATAGCCTGAGGTTGTGGGTTCAAACCCATGCTGCTCCTTGTGACCCTGGGTAAGTCACTTAATCCCCCCCCCCCCATTGCCCCAGGTACATTAGATAGATTGTGAGCCCACCAGGACAGACAGGGAAAATGCTTGAGTACCTGAATAAATTTATGTAAACCATCCTGAGTTCCCCTGGGACAACAGCATAGAAAATGGAATAAATAAATAGTGTGAAGAGTTTCAGCCTCTGATAACCAGAACTGGTATTGTGACATCATAATGCCTCATTCCACCAATAAGAGCCAACCTCATCAGTGATGTCACAATGGCTTGATTGTCCTATACTTAGCTCACTTTTGCTACATCTTGATTTCTAGAATGGTGCAGTGGTTAAAGCTACAGCCTCAATACCCTACGGTTGTTTACTATTTAAAGCCATAAACGGAGACAGCCCAACCTACCTGAACAACCGCCTCATCCAAAATACATCAACTAGACATAGGAAAACCCACACCCCATTCACGTACCCTCCAATCAAAGAAGACAATCGGAAAAAACTATATGAAAACTATATGACGGCCTCCTAGCAACACAAGCAGCAAAACTCGACAACCAAATCTCCAATCTACTAATTATGACCCCAGACTACAAATCATTCAGAAAATAAATAAATAATAATAACGTATTTTTTATATACCGTCACACCTGTGAGTTCTGGGCGGTTCACAACAGTTAAAGCATAGTACAAACAATGTAAATCGTTTGAGATTCAACAGATTAAGTGGTAGGAAACTCCGATCCTCAAGAGCTGTATTCCAGTTGGGTTTTCAGGATTTCCCCAATGAATATGCATGAGATCTATTTGCATGCACTGCTTTCAATGCATATTCATTGGGGAAATCCTGAAAACATGACTGGAATACGGCTCTCGAAGACCGGAGTTCCCTACCCTTGACATACAATATAAAAAGAAATACATGTAATGGGTATTTTGGAAATATATTTTGAAGAAATGAAAGCTATTTGATGGAAATTAATATGATGAATTTTAATTTAATGACTATTTTATTGTATTATAATATTGTATATTTACTGATTTCTTCAATAAAAATGTTATAAATTAAAAAGAAATACATACAATATAGGAAGGATACAACAATGTTAAAATAAAGTAAAAAGTTAAAAGAATAAGATACATTAAAAACCCAGCCTGTTAAATAATTGGGTTTTTATCTGTTTTCTAAAATCGAAAGAAGAAGAAGATTCTAACACAGTTTTGGCCAGCCATAAATTCCATTTGGCCGCCTGAAAAGAAAAGGTTCTCTCAAGGAACCTTTTATAATGACATAACTTTATTGAGGGATATGCAAACAAATGTATTCTTTGAGAACTCTTATTAGTATAACTCAAAGTAAAATGAGGAGTAAGATAACCCGGTAACATGCCAAATAAAGACTCTACTCTTCAAGAAATTCCTGCAAATGACTTAATACCGCTAGCTCCTTCCCACTTTCCAATGCCACTTCCCGATTCCCCAAAGCAACCAGAACCAGCAGAAAATCAGACCAATGGTTTGACAATGAACTACTCCAACTCAAAAGACAGTGTAGAAGACTTGAAAGAAAATGGAGAAAAAAAAACCTAGATCAAACAAAAATCGCTTGGAAAAAAAATCAACAAACAATACAAACTTCTACTAAAGGACAAGAGGAAAACTCATTACACAAATCTTATAGGCACAGAAACCCAAGACTCCCAAAAACTATTCCAAATCTTAAAAGATCTCACAGATACCAAACCCTACACTACCACTAATAATACCCCTCCCCCTTCAGCTACCCTCCTAGCAGAGCACTTCCAGAACAAAATCACAAACGCCAGAGCCACCCTCAATTGTACTCCTTCCCACATTAACGTAATCACAACTCACCCCACAGACAAAGATTCAACCGAAGCAGACAGAACATGGTCTCATTTCCCCATTATACAATGGTCCGAACTCAACAAACTCTACAAAAAATACAGCCACGCCTCATGTGACCTCAACCACTGCCCATCATATCTCCTTACTACCTCCAGTGTAAAATTCCGTACTCTACTTTTACAATGGATCCAAGCCACACTCAAAGACGGCATTTTCCTCTCGACCCTCAGCGAAATCATCATCACCCCAATCCAAAAAAACCCAAAAGGACCACCAGACCAACCATCCAACTTCAGACCTATTGCCTCAATATCACTATACGTCAAACTCACAGAAGGCCTAGTTGCCAAACTCCTCACCAGCTATCTGGATGTCAACTCACATTGGCTACCAATCCAAGAAAGAATACAATTCAAATTCTACTGCATGTTATTTAAAACACTTAACAGAGACAGCTCGTCCTACCTGAACAACCGCCTCATCCCTGCATCCACAACCAAACACAGAAAAACGCATCCCCCATTCATACCCCCCCCCCCCCCCCGATCAAAGAAGTAAAACGATCAAAAACTACACGACGGCCTCCTGGCCACTCAAGCAGCAAGACTGGACAACCAGATCTCCAACCTTCTGATGTCCACCCCAGACCACAAGACATTCAGAAAAGATCTGAAAACTATACTTTTCAAGAAATTCCTGAAACAGCCCTAACCTCACGTACTCTCAACAATGCTAAAATTGATAAAGGATCTACCCTTTACTATCATAACAAGGGCAATTATGCTTCCACTGAAACCCCAGTTCATAAATCTTCTGTTAAGCCTCCTTGTTCTTAACTACAAAAGAAATATCAAAAGATCTGCTCTTTAGCACTCTAGCAAATCTATTGTTCTCCCAATGTAACCCCGTTTTTAAATCTTTTGTATGCCGCCTTGAACCGCAAGGTAATGGCGGAATAGAAATCCCTAATGTAATGTAATGTAATATAATCTAATAATAATAATAACTTTATTCTTATATACCGCCATACCCATCGAGTTCTAGGCGGTTTACAACAATTAACAAATGATCTGCATTGATCTACTCCTTATCTCCTCTAGAAATTACCAGACATCTTCTTCATGTAATGCCTTTTTTGTAATTCTTTTGTAATCCGCCTTGAACCGCAAAGCAATGGCGGAATAGAAATCTCTAATGTAATGTTGTGGGTTCAAACCCACGCTGCTCCTTGTGACTGTGGGCAAGTCACTTAATCCCTCCCGTTGCCCCAGGTACATTAGACATGTAAACCAGTTTGAGCTCCCCTGGGAGAACAGTATAGAAAATTGGATAAATAAATAATGTGAAGAGTCTCAGCCTCTGATAACCAGATCTGGTATTGTGACATCATAATGCCTCATTCCACCAATAAGAGCCAACCTCATCAGTGATGCCACAATGGCTTGATTGTCCTATACTTGGCTCACTTTTGCTCTATCTTGATTTCTAGAGTGGTGCAGTGGTTAAAGCTACAGCCTCAGCACCCTGAGGTTGTGGGTTCAAACCTGTGCTGCTCCTTGTGACTCTGGGCAAGTCACTTAATCCCCCCATTGCTCCAGGTACATTAGATAGATTATGAAAAGTTTCAGCCTCTGGTAACCAGAGCTGGTATTGTGACATCATAATGCCTCATTCCACCAATAAGAGCCAACCTCATCAGTGATGTCACAATGGCTTGATTGTCCTATACTTGGCTCACTTTTGCTACATTTTGATTTCTAGAGTGGTGCAGTGGTTAAAGCTACAGCCTCCGCACCCTGAGGTTGTGGGTTCAAATCCACGCTGCTCCTTGTGACCTTGGGCAAGTCACTTAATCCCCCCATTGTCCCAGGTACATTAGATAAAGTGTGAATCCGCCGGGACAGACAGGGAAAAATGCTTGAGTGCCTGAATGTAAACTACTTAGAATATAAATGGTATATGAATACTACTGTAAACAAATAATCAGCCAGACTGTGAGGTGACCACAAGGCCACTAGGAAATGGAGCACCTGTGGGAAATTCCAGCCGTGGGCACCTCCTGCCTTGAACTTCCCCCAGCAGGAAATCAGACAATGTGGACTAAAGATTCAAAGAGATCCTATGGCCAAATGAAAACCAAATACATCAGCACTGATATTCTAACAATGACCCTGATACACTTTCATTTATGCATCCTGCTGTCCCTCCCCACAACTCAGCAGCCTTTGCTTTGATCAAGTACCACCTATGGCTCTAGAAGGCAGGTACGTATTTAGATTAACTGCCCTTTCATGAAGGGATTCATCCTCCACGGTTTACAATACACTGACTAGTAACCAGGTACTCTTAAGTATTCTTCCTATCTGTCCCGGCAGTTTCACAATCTACTGTAATTGTGGCTCCTGGGACATTGGAGGGTTAAGTGACTTGCCCAGGGTCACAGGGAGCTTGCTGGGATCAAACTCACAACTTCAGGGTGCTGAGGCAGAAGCTCTAATCACTAGGCTACTCCTCTGGAGCACCCCAGAGTCAGTCCAGAAAACCCTTTATGAAATGAAACCCCAAACTTATAAGTGTCTCTCAGCGCCAGACATATGGCTATAGGGAGAATGGTGCATGCTGAGGGGGGGGGGGAGGTTGGGCAGCAACCTTTTCTGATTGTTTATAAGAGAAGGGATTTTGGATTTTGTTCAGAAGCTGAGACTATGGAGATACCAGCAAAGGTGCAGAACCTATAGGACCTAAATGCTGCAATCCTTTCATATCCTCCCAATGTTTGCTGGTCTTGAAATAACTCAGTGGGATCATAAGAACATAAACAATGCCGCCGCTGGGTCAGACCTGAGGTCCATCGTGCCCAGCAGCCTGCTCACGCGGCGGCCCAACAGGTCCAGGACCTGCGCAGTAATCCTCTATCTATACCCCTCTATCCCCTTTTCCAGCAGGAAATTGTCCAATCCTTTCTTGAATCCCAGTACCGTACTCTGCCCTATTACGCCATCTGGAAGCGCATTCCAGGTGTCCACCACACGTTGGGTAAAGAAGAACTTCCTGGCATTCATTTTGAATGATTTTTTTTTTTTTTATTGTACCAATTTAACGCAATACTGGATACGAATTTGGAACACTGTCTCCCATGCATTTTCTATATTAAACGCTATTAACATATGAAACTACAATTCTTCGATCATCCAACTCCGATATTGTCATTAATTACACTCATTCTAGATTGTTCGACCTCATGGAAAAATAATCAATATGCTTCTTTTTACGAATGGTGAAATACTCTGTGCTTTTTGAAAATATGAAGACGTTCTAGCCTTAAAATACAATCATTTGCCATCTTTTATCAAAACATGGGGAGTCTTGGATGCATCTTGTTCTTATTCTTAACCTGCCCATACTGTATTCCTATTTGAGCATTGTAATATTATCGAAGCTATTTGTGGGTAATGAGTTTGTTATACATATTTTGAAAAATTTACAAATAAATTAATTAAAATAAAAAACGCTGGCCATCCTTGCAAAATACTGGCAGTCTGGGAGAGCCTGATGCTGAATCCCAAACTGTTTCTCCAAATCCCAGTTCAGGTGTCTGGTTGTAATCATTCTAGATAAATCCTTGGGCAGGTTCTTGGTACTGGGGGTGGGTAGGGGGCTACATGTTTTCAGTTAACCGTGCCCACATGTGTGGCTGATTGACTCCATGGTAAATGTAGAAGTGGAGGGGGGAGGAGGGGGGGGGGAAGCCACATTGAAATAATCTGGGGATTTGAGGGTGCCGGTGGGTGATCTTCACTGATTACTGATTAGTCCAGCAAGCGCTCCAGTGGAACTGGCAAAATCTCAAATGCCTATAAATAAATAAATAATTGAAATTCTACAGAATTGGGGGGGGGGGGGGGGTTTTCTCACAGCAGGGACAGTTTTGACACATCACAGCTCGAAAAAAAGCCTCAGCAGTACCACCAGGATTCACCACGCTAATGCTCTCGTTTCGGGGCTGAGAAAGTGTCCTCGTAAACTTGGCTGTTTCTTTGCTTAGATCAAGTTTATTCAAATTTGATACCCCGACTTATCAATATTCAAAGCGGTTTTACAAAGTTTAAAAACGCAGAGAAAACATGAAAAAGGGAAGACAGCAAAAACCTACAACGCAACTAAATTAATAAAAACAATGACTGACTGGGGGAAGAACTACAAAGTTTGGATGGGAAAGAGCAAACACGGGAAAAAACGAAAGGCAGATCCTCACCCCCTCAGCCCTACAAGACGCATCCACGCATGAGCTGTGACACTCACAAGCCCGCTTAGGGGCCACTGGCGAGCCTTGAGGCTGCAAGGAACTCACCTAAAGGATGCTGCTGCAGTGCGTGTGCTCTGCCCGGCGCTGGCGTGCGCTTGTATCCTATCGGTAATGTTTACCGTTTCGTAGTTGTTCAAACGTACAGCGCAAGGTCAAACAGGCTTAGTCCAAACAGGGAGACAAGATGCCGTGGAAACACACACGCAAGGACAGTGGTGTAGTAAGGGTGAGCAGGGCTCGCAGCAGCGATGCCCCTCCCCCGCCACCCACACGCACCCCCCTTCCCTTTCCCCGCACCTTTTTATTTTCTCCGGCGTGCACCACATGCCCACGTCAGTGTCAGCTTGCCCTTTGATGTCGCGTCCTGGGCGCGGATCCCGGAAGTGTCGTCAGAGAGAGCGCCGATGCCAACGTGGCCAGCAACCTCGCCCCGGGGAAGTTAAAAAAAAAGGTACTGGGGAAGGCAAAGAACAAGAGGGGGTACCGCGCCCTTAGGAAGACCATGCCCGGGGCGGACCCCCCCCCACACCCCCTTTCTACCATGCCACTGCATAAGAAGATTAAACTGGAGCGTGGGGACTATTTGCCCTGCCCCCACAAAACAAACCTGTCATCCGAAGATAATGTACCCTGACTGACAGGGAACCAGAGGGTGCCATGCCAGCCTAGTGGGCCACTGCAGGAACTTTAAATTCACGCCAGGGGATGGTATTACAAGGACAGGCTGTATAAGTCCAGTTCCTCGGTGCCCTAGAAATGAACCCTCGGCTGGTCAGAAGAATCCTACATGGCTCAACGCTCAGCTCCCAGAAAAACAGACCAACTAAAAAGAGTTTGTTTGTTGGGGGGGTTGCATCCATATGGCTGTCCCTGCCTCTTAAACACAGGGCAGCCCAGAGACTCAGCAGACAAAACCTCCCACCTAAATACAGTGCAAGTTGCCTGCGGGAAACCACAGATCCCCCGAATGCAGCTTCCAAAATACAGGGAGCTAAAAATAAGCAAGCACAGAGCCTGGGAGCCAGAAAAGGTAGCAGCAGAGAGACAGCTGTGGAGCCACGAGTTTCAGGCAGAGGCAGCTCCGTCCCATGTGGCAGGAGAGATTCAAGCCCCGAGCGGGGCTTTAGTTTAAACTCGGAATCTTGGTCCGGCATAAGAGCCAACTTTTAGAACTGATTGGAGGGGGGGGGGGGATTAAACTTAGAACAAATTGTCTGGACCAGAGAAGGAGTTTAGTCAATCCGGGGGGGGGGGTTCTCAAGCAGCTCCAGAGCTGGATCCTACGGTGCCCGGGGCTGAGCCCAAGGCAAGTCCGGCTTTGAAGGAGACTTAGGACTCACCTGAGCAGAGAGAGACGGAGGACGAAGTGTGCCAGGGATGCTGGGGAGTCTGGTGGCAGGAGGAGCAGCGAGCTGAGGTTAACCGCAGCAGGAAAGGGAGAATCTCCGCGCAGCCCCCGCCCTCTGCTGCATTAACCCCTTCCTGCACTCCCCCCCCCCCCCCCAGCAGCATCGCTTGGTTCCGTTATTCCAGCAGCGCAACTCCTCCCATTCCACTAAACTAGACTAGTCAGGTCTCCTTTTTGCAAGCTTTTCTCTGCATTTTTCCTTCTTTTCCTCCTAGAATTTAAACTTTAAACTTTCTTCCTTTTCATCTCTGTTGCTTTCTTTTTTGGTTAGAGCCACAGCCTCAACACCCTGAGGTTGTGGATTCAAATCCACGCTGCTCCTTATGACCCTGGGCAAGTCACTTAATTCTCCCCCCCCCCCCCCTTTGTCCCAGGTACATAAGATAGATTGTGAGCCCACCAGAACAGACAGGGAAAAGTGCTTGAGTACCTGAATAAATTCATGTGAACCATTCTGAGCTCCCTTGGGAGAACAGTATAGAAAACTGAATATACTGTGTGAAGAGTTTCAGCCTCTGATAACCAGAGCTGGTACTGTGACCTCATAATGCCTCGCTCCACCAATAAGAGTCAGCCTCATCAGTGATGTCACAATGGCTTGATTGTCCTCTTCTTGGCTCATTTTTACTACATTTAGTGGTTAAAGCTACAGCCTCAGCACCCTGAGGTTGTGGGTTCAAATCCATGCTGCTCCATGTGTCCCTGGGCAAGTCACTTAATCCCCCCCCCCCAATTGTCCCAGATACATTAGATAGATTGTGAGCCCACCAGGACAGACAGGGAAAAATGCTTGAGTACCAGAATAAATTAATATAAACCGTTCTGAGCTCCCTTGTGAGAACGGTATAGAAAATGGAATAAATAAATAAAGTGTAGTTACTTACCTGTAACGTAGGTTCTCCGTGGACAGCAGGATAGTCAGCCACATATGGGTGTTGTCCCAACACCTCCCAATTTGCGGATAAGCTCTCCAATAGCTCAGAGAGATTTTTTTTTTTTCTCTGAGCATGTGCAGTGCCTGGGCCCCACTGGGCATGCCCGAGCCCTACCCATTTCCCCCTGCTTCCCCCTAATCCCCAGGATGTTCCTAGCTGTGGCCGGGTCGGCCGTATGGGGAGGCGGGTGGGTTGTGTGGCTGACTATCCTGCTGTCCACGGAGAACCTACGTTACAGGTAAGTAACTACACTTTCTCCTAGGACAAGCAGGATGAGTCAGCCACATATGGGTGACTCCCTAGCCGAGGGATGTACCGACTGGACCTGCGCCTTAGCTCTTTGTGCATCCCTCGCCTGGCTGTGGAGGCCGAGCCGGGCAGGGTAATCAGGCAAAGCAGGTAAGGTTGTGGAAACAAGGTTTTAGATAAAGTGCTGTGTTAACTGAGCAATAATACTCACAGAACAGTGAACTGGTCAATGACAATCAATGAACAGTGAGAAACCAACTGGTCCAAAGTGACAATTCGTACTTGCATGTGAGAATTCATACTTGCCTATTCCACATTCAGTCTAGACAGGAGTGCTGGAAGACCTACTTAACTCACAGAACAGCGAAACTGGTCAATGACAATCAATGAACAGTGAGAAACCCAACTGGTCAACAGTGACAATTCTTAACTGGTCAACAGTGACAATTCGTACTTGCATATGAGAATTCATACTTGTCTATTCCACATTCAGACTAGACAGGAGTGCTGGAAGACATACTTAACTCACAGAACGGCGAAAACTGGTCAATGACAATGAATGAACAGTGAGAAAACCAACTGGTCAACGGTGACAATTCATAACTGGTCAATAGTGACAATTCGTACTTGCATATGAGAATTCATACTTGCCTATTCCACCTTCAGACTAGACAGGATTGCTGGAAGACCTACTTAACTCACAGAACAGTGAAATTGATCAATGACAATCAATGAACAGTGAGAAACCAACTGGTCAACAGTGACAAATCGTACTAGCATGTGAGAATTCATACTTGCCTATTCCACATTCAGTCTAGAAGGAGTGCTGGAAGACCTACTTAATCAATATCTATAACACCCTACTTGAACAGTGTTTGTCGATATTTATAACACCCTACTTGATCAGTGTTTGTCAAGGCTGTGCTAGTGGTTGCTGTCCCTCCTGGGAGGGAACCTGTGCTTTGTGAAGGTGTGCATGGAGGACCAAGTGGCTGCATCGCAGATGTCCCCTATTGGTGTGTGGTGCAGATGTGCCGTTGTGTTGGCTATGGTTCTGCGCTGGTGGGCGTTGGCTCCCACCTGCGGTTGATGCTGTGCTTTTCTATAGGTGAAGGGGATGCACTCTTATATCCAGCGTGCGCGCCTGCATTTGGTGGCCGGAAGTCCTGGTCTGTTTTGGTCGTAGGAGACGAACAATTGAGGCTTGTCTAATCTGCTGCATAGTCAGGGCCCGCACACAGTCCAGGAGGTGTTGCTGAGGTGGCAGTGTGCCTCCCTGTGGGGAGATGTAGAGTGCCGGGAGGCCCGCTGAAGCCGCCTTCGGCAAGAATCGGGGGTGGGTACTGGGTACCACCCTGTTCTCATGAGGGAGTGTGTCGGTAGACACGATGGTCAGGGTTTTCCCAGCCAGGAATACGGGATCTGCCTCCCCCAAAGGTTTGAAGGGGTCGAGGTGAGATGATGCGGCACCAAGTTGAGGTCCCATCCGGGCGGTGGTGGTCTGACCGGTGGGTGCAGATTGGACAGTCCCTTCATGAAATTTTGTGATTACTGGATGCCTCGACACTGGTTTGCTGTCTAGGCCAGCGTGGTATGCCGTGATTGCACTTAGGTGGACCTTGATGGAAGTGGGTTTTAGGTCCCCCTGAGATAAGCTCAGTATGTACTGCAGGATGTCCGGTATGGGGCAGTTGTAGGGGTCTCGCTGCGTGTCTGTGCACTGGTAGCGGAACCTTCTCCCTTTCAACCCATAGCGTTTTCTGGTTGAAGGTCTTCTGGCTGCCATAAGAGTGTGCTCCACGTCTTGTGGTAGGTTCATCCTCTCATCATCCATGCGGTTAGGGCTAAGGAACGCAGGTCGTGGTGGAGGGGGTAATGAGAACTGCACTGATCTGGAGCGGGGAGAGGTGGGTGAACCGCTATCCCTTGCCAGAACGGGAACCATGGTTGCAGGAGCCCGATCAGGGCAATCATGATCACCGTTGCTCTGTCCTGAAGAATCTTCTGCAGGACTTAGGGTATTCCAACTCACAGACAGACCGTTGGGGCTGAGATGGCGATGGGTTGATCTCTTTGCGCAGAAGGTCGAGTATTTTGAGTTCGGTTCGGTTGCAAACAGGTCGATGCTCGGTGTGCCCCAGGTGCTGAAGATCTTCTTAATCGCCGCTGGGTTGAGACACCACTCATCGGGATCCAGCTGGTGGCTGAGTCTTTCTGCCAGGTCGTTCTGCTCCCACAGGAGGTAAGTTGCCTGGATGGTGCATTAAATGGAGTTGGAGAACTCCCACATGTGGCAAGCTTCCTTGCATAGCGAGGTTGACCCTGTCCCTCCCTGTTTGCTGATATAGTGCGAGGCCACCTGGTTTTCTGTTTGGGTGAGGACTGCCCTGCCTGTTTGAAGGTTTCGAGGGCATTCCCTAAGGCCCTGAGCTCCAGTGGGTGGGTGGTCAGAGGTTGGGTACACTGGTCTCAGTGATGTCTGAGGTGCCCTTTCAGGGATCACATGAGTAGTCTGGTGTGCTGCACAACAAAGACCGGAGCGTGCTGATGATGAGCTGCTGGCAGGGATGCACTGGGCCAGGGATGTCATGGCGTCGATCTGGTAGTCCCGTAGGACGGCCTTGGTCTGCGTGGTGTCGATGACTGCCCAGATGAACGATATCCCCTGGGTGGGTATCAGGTGGGGCTTCATGTAGTTGATGAGGAACCCCAGTTCTTGGAGGAGGGTTATGGTGTTTAACGGGGCTGCCAGCTGTCGAGATAAGATAGGACGCGCACCCCTTGAAGGCGAGGATGTGCCACTGCCACGCACTTTGTGAACGCTCTTGGAGCCGTTGAGAGTCCAAGGGGCAGGACCTTGTACTGGAGGCGTCTGTCTTGGCTTTAGAAGCGACGATGCCTCCTGTGGGCTGGGTGCATGGGATACTAGCCAATACTCGGGCTTTAACAGGGCCAAGACTGTACCCAGAGAGTGCATCTGGACCTTGTGTATGTATCTGTTGAGCTTACAGAGATCCAGGGACGAGCGTTGTCCTTGTCCATGGTGACGCGGGGGTTCCTGGAGTAGAAACCCCTTGGTGATCTCCTCTGTTCGTCACCGCATCTATTGATTCTGCCGAAGCAGGTCCTCTCCTTGCTGCAGGAAAGTTGGGTCGTCAGATGGAGGGTGCCCCGCCCACTTGGGGGGGGGGGGCGGGAGTGGAGAGGAATTCGGAATCCCTGCTTGATGATGCTGAGGGCCCACTGGTCGATGGTGATCCTGGGCCAAGCCTTCGCAGACAATCTGATCCTGCTGGGCCGGAGGGTGGTCAAGGTTCTATTTTTGTCTTGGGGAGAGGGCTGCCCTTGGATGCCCCTGCCCCTCGGGCGGTGCTTGTTTGCGTAGCAGTTATGTTACTGTTGCGAGTGCTGGGGCACAGACTGCTGCCAGTGTGGTTTGGCTCAGTTGTGAGCTGGAGTCTCTATTTTATTTTATTTATTTATTTCCTCTCACTGGCCTCCTGATAAAGCCGCATCTGGAACTGGAGCGCAGCAATTCGTGCGCTCAGCATTGCGTCCTCGAAGGTCTTTTTCCCCGTGGAAACCAGGGTTTTTGCAGGTCCTTCCCTAACGGGGGTTGGAGGGGGGGGGGTCGTGCTGCCCTGTTTCTCTTAAGCTACCGCAATGTCCATGTATGGCTGCTGCGGGTTGTCGAATCCCTGGGCTGGAAAGATCTGGTACTTCAATCCCAGTCTCCTTGATGTTGGTTGCCCTGAGGAGGGAGTCAGCCAAATCTTGTCTCTGCAGTCCAGGAGGTTCTTGTGGACTGGAATCGCCACTGCCTGCGTGAAGTACTGGTACTGGTAGTTCAGGCCTTGTAGTACTCTGTCTTGGGTACTTGTTGTCCACCCACGTGGATCTTGAGAAAGGCTGTGAGTTTCTGGAGGGACTTGGGGTGAGTCCTCGTTTGTTGTTGTTTTTTTTTTTTTTTTTTGGTTTTTTTTTTAGTAAATATTTATTTATTTTTGTGGGTGGTGACTCGGGGCGTGGCTGGAGGCTGGTGTGTAGCTTGTTCCTCCGTTGCTTGGGTGCATGGCCTGCCGCTGAACCGCGCCATGTTGTTATGCGTGGCTCCCTCTAAAGGGGGGTATTGTGGGGAGTGTAGCCCGCTGAGAGAGGAGTGGGTCAGCAGGAGGATTAACTGTGGCTGCTGGTCCCACCCCTGGTGGTTCGCAGGTTCATGTGCTGCTCCACTTGACTGGTTGGGTGGCTCCATGTACCCCACCACCCTTCTCTGTCCTTCTTGAGAGGGGGGGAGAGCCTGCAGAGAGGGGGCAGGATGCACCCCTTCATCTGTGCCAGTGCTCCTGGCTGCGTTTCCCACTGTGCCTGGAGGCAGAGAAAGAGGAGTGATAATGCCTCTTGAGTGGGCTTCTCCTGCTGTACTGCCTATTGTATATTAAACTGTACAGCGCTGCCTATGCCTTTCAGTGCTATAGAAATCATGAATAGTACAGAGTCCCTCATGCTAGCTGGAAAAACACTCTGCCTAGGTTTTATGAAGAGCAAACAGCTTTTTAGACTGAGGAGTTTTAAACCCCCCACCCTTGGAGAGGCATGGTCTGACATGCCACATCTCTGAAGATATCAGCACCCTGCTGAGAAAGGCAGACTCCTCGTTCCCAACCTGAGAGGGGGAGGGGGGAGGGGTGGGAAAGGTGTGAATTGTAGACTCTGCAGGACCCCAAGAGGGAAAGAAACATCGAGTTGGTATTTTTTTTTTTTTTTTTCAGCATGTCCTTTATAAGCTGAACTCTGGGGCAGCATGTCTCCTACTGGGGGGAGAGGTCTGCAGGTCCCCTCCAAGGGAAAGAAGCATGGGAGATTCTTTCTCCTTAAATTCAGATTGGGAGGAGGGTGGGGCAGAGCCCTCGGGGCTGCAACAGATTATCAGAGGTTTTCCCAAAAACAAGCAGATAGGACTTACCTTTGAACCCCAATTGGCTCCCTTCAGAGGCCGGCTGTAAGAGGCAGCATGCCGTCTGGAGGGTGAAAGCCCCGATCTGTTGCTTGCAGAGGCTGTGGATTTACGCAGCAGCATGCAAGACTCCTATCGGCTGCCCTGCAGAGGATGGCTGCGTGGCAACATGCAGGGATTCCTGGAGAGATCTCTCGGTCTGGCGAGACTCCTATCGGCTGCCCTGCAGAGGCTGGTTCTAAGCGGCAACATGCAGGGACTCCGGGAGATATTTCTCTACCAGGCCAAGTGCAGGCGGGGGGATTAGCTGAGCCAGGGCATCCTGGAGGCTCCTTGCCACTGTAGCATGTGGATCCCCCGCTGCTGCATTCTGATGAGGATGGCTGCTGGAGGAAGATTCTCGGGCCTCACTTCTCTTCATGCCCTGCGGAGGCTGGCTGTCAGCAGCAACATGCAGGAACTCCTGGAGAGATCTCTCGGTCTGGTGAGACTCCTATCGGCTTCCTGCAGGGGCCGACGGCTAGCGACAGCATGCAGGACTTCCGGGAGAGATTTCTCGACCGGGCAAGTTGCAGTTGGGGGGGTTGACTGAGCCAGGACGTCCTGGAGGCTCCTCACCGGATTCGTCTGTGGATCCCCCGCTGCTACGCTCCGATGAGGATGGCTGCTGGAGGGAGATTCTCGGGCCTCACTTCTCTTCATGAAGTCTCTCAGTGCCCTCTTCCTTAGCTTGCGTGCACGTGGTGACATGTGCGCACAATGCAAGCCACACGGAAACCTCGAGCGCCGGATCCAATCAGTGGGCGCACAATTCATGAGGATCCAGTGTGTTCATCCTTCTCCTGCATCCCAGTTGTTTCTTTAGATGATTCAGGCATCTTCAGGTTGAGTAGAAAAGTTGTAATGGAGAGCTGTAGAAAAATCCGACCGATGGGAACGGGCGGAAACTAAAGACTGGGGATTAGGGGGAAGCAGGGGGAAATGGGTAGGGCTCGGGCATGCCCAGTGGGGCCCGGGCACTGCACATGCTCAGAGAAAAAAAAAAAATCTCTCTGAGCTATTGGAGAGCTTATCCGCAAATTGGGAGGTGTTGGGACAACACCCATATGTGGCTGACTCATCCTGCTTGTCCTAGGAGAAAATACTTATTTCCGCTGGTCTGGTTTTATTTCTTCACTGTCACCCAATGGGGCTGTTCAACTTTCATATTGTGCAACTAGGCATGGGCAGTTGCTTTATAGTGTCAATAGACAGATGCTGAAGACCCCCAGAAAGTAAGGAAGATACCAGGCAGCAAGACTTGGCAGTCATCTAAGGCAGTAGTTTCCCGGGGGGGGGGGGGGGGGGAAGAGCAGTTGCAGGTAAATAAACTCAATGAAACAGGAAGCACTTTTTATCGGTAGGGAAGGGGCAGTTTTCAGTCTGTCCAAAGGAAGTAGTAAGAGTAGTTAATGTAACTGGTTTTAAAAAAAGGTTTGGACAAAAGGCCATAAACTGCGGTTGAGACAGACATGGGAGAAGCCATTGTTTGCCCTGGATCAGTGGCATGGAATGCTGCTATTATCTGGGATTCTAGAATCTTGTTACTCTTTGGGATTCCGGAATATTGATATTCCTTGGGGTTCTGTATGGAATGTTGCTACTCTTTGGGATTCTAGAATCTGGTTACTCTTTGGGATTCCGGAATCTTGCTATTCCTTGGGATTCTGTATGGAATGTTGCTACTCTTTGGGATTCTAGAATCTGGTTACTCTTTGGGATTCCGGAATCTTGCTATTCCTTGGGGTTCTGTATGGAATGTTGCTACTCTTTGGGATTCTAGAATCTGGTTACTCTTTGGGATTCCGGAATCTTGCTATTCCTTGGGATTCTGTATGGAATGCTGCTACTCTTTGGGTTTTTGCCAGGTACTTGTGACTTGGATTGGCCTCCGTGAAGATGGGATACTGGGCTGGACAGACCATTGCTCTGACCCAGTAAGGCTATTCTTATGTTCAGATTATTTGTAAGGAGTGGTGCTGGGTCATTGTGATTGGGAAGCCAAGGGGGCTAAGGATTAATTGGGAGGGAAGAGACAGAATCAGTGGTGTAGTAAGGGGGGAGCAGTCCTCCCCAGGCGCTGTCATGCTCGAGGTGTTGGCATCCCTCCTCCTCTCCACCCTGTCCCACTCCTCCCTCTGCCATGCGCACGTCCCTTCCTTTCCCCCGTACCATTTTAACTCTAGCACGAGCAGCCACCAAGTTGCTGCACCAGCTTCGGCGCTCTCTCTGACATCATTTCCGGGACCCGCACCTAGGAAGTGACATCGGAGAGAGCGCCGAAGCTGATGCGGGCAGCAACTTGTTGGCTGCTCACGGTAGTTAAAAAGGGACGGGGAAGGGGTGCACGCATGGCAAGGGGGAGCAAGGAAGAGGGCGGAAGAGGGGTGCCACCGCCCCAGGCGCCGCTCACTCTCGCTGCACCACTGCCCATCATAGGCCCTCTTCCCTGCTCCCCCTTGCCATGCGTGCCTAGTGGTTAGTGCAGTTGCCTGGGAACTGGCTCAGTTTAGAGAATGACATGGGGACAAATTTTTCCCCATCCCCGCAGAAACTCAATTTCCCCGTTCCGTCCCTGTGAGTTTTGTCTGTCACTGTCCCTGTCCCATTCCTGTAAGCTCTGCCTTAACCGCACAAGCCTTTAACACTTATGATTCTAAAGTGTTTGAGGCTTGTGCAAATGAGGACAGAACTTAGGCATTGGTGGAATGAGGCATTATGACATCACAATCTCAGCTCTAGAATGTTGCTACTTTGGATTTGAAAGTGTTTGAGGCTTGTGCGGATGAGGACGGTGCTTAGGCATTGGTGGAATGAGGCATTATGACATCACAGTCTGAACTCTAGAATGTTGCTACTTAGGATTTTAAAATGTTTGAGGCTTGTGCAGATGAGGACGGAGCTTAGGTATTGGTGGAATGAGGCATTATGACATCACAATCTCAGCTCTAGAATGTTGCTACTTAGGATTTTAGTGTTTGAGGCTTGTGCAGATGAGGACGGAGCTTAGGCATTGGTGGAATGAGGCATTATGACATCACAATCTGAGCTCTAGAATGTTGCTACTTAGGGTTTTAAAGTGTCTGAGGCTTGTGCAGATGAGGACGGAGCTTGCAGGAATGGGGCAGGGGACAGGGAAAGAACTCTAGCTCAGTTCCCACTCCAGCTCCCTGTGACTCTGGGCAAGTCACTTAACCCTTCATTGCCTCAGATTCAAAATAAGTACCTTGTACGTAATTCATAAACTGCCTTGATTGCAACCCCAGAAAGGTGATTCATCCCCTTTCCCCTTCCAAGTATCCGTGTTACCCGCTCTACCCCTCCCCATCCTATTTCTAGAAGTAAGAAGAAGCCACAGCTGTTTTTCATTGTACACTTCATTACTCAGAGGATGGAGGTCTACTAGGAAGGGAACTTGATTTACCTTTCCTGGAGAGACCATCAAATACCAGCAGATGCAATGTGACCTTAGAAAGGAATCAACGAGGGGGCATCGGGTCAGCCCTTCTTAAGTACGTGAAGAAGGAAAGAACCACCGTGGAAACATCCTTGACTTGTTCAATTTGTCTCATCCGCTGCTTGTTAATATTATCTCCTTGATTGCTCAATACACTTTAGATCAACCCCAGACTAACTAGTCTGGGGTTAAGTGTCCTTCAGAGATGTTAGCAAAACAAGGGGAGGGATGGACAGGATCACTTTCTAACCCGTTTTCCCTAAGGTTAAATATACATGATATACGGTTAACAGGTTATAATGTGCACTTGATTTATCCTAAGTTGATACATACTAGGGATCTAATTTATTTATTTTATATACCGTTCTCCCAAGGGAGCTCAGAACAGTTTATATTAATTTATTCAGGTACTCAAGCATTTTTCCTTGTCTGTTCCAGTGGGCTCACAATCTATCTAATCGACCTGGGGCAATGGGGGGATTAAGTGATTTGCCCAGGCTCACAAGGAGCAGCATGGGTTTGAACCCACAACCAAAGGGTGTTGAGGCTGTGGCTTTCACCATCGTGCTACTCTAGAAATCAAAATGTAGTAGAAATGAGCCAAGTAAAGGACAATGAAGCCATTGTGACATCACTGATGAGGTTGGCTTTTATTGGTGGAATGAGGCATTATGACGTCGCAATACCAGCTCTGGTTATCAGAGGCTGAAATTTTTCCCACTATTTATTCAATTTTCTATACTGCTCTCCCCAGGGATCTCAGAAAGGTTTACATGAATTTATTCAGGTACTCAAAACATTTTTCCTTGTCTGTCCTGGTGGGCTTATAATCTATTTAATGTACCTGAGGCAATGGGGGGATTAAGTGATTTACACAAGGAGCAGGGTGGGTTTGAACCCACAACCCCAGGGTGCTGAGGCTGTAGCTTTAACCACTGGGCCACACACTCCCCTTATACCAATGTATGGTACATAGTATACTGTATAGTTTACAGGTTCCAGTTTGCCATAGTTCAAGTGCAAGGTTCTTCAATACAAGTTGAGGTGTCTCTTCTACCTTGCTTGGAACAAACTGCCTGACTCGATACGTAAGGCTCCATCTCTGGCAGTATTCAAATCCAGGCTCGAAGACCCCTTCTTTGACGCTGCTTGCGATTCCAAGCTCCAACTTAACTGCTAAGCACCAATATCTGCCTTATCATTCCCTCTGTAATTCCGCCATCTGAGCCCTGTGTATTGATGTGCCTTTTTGTCCAGTTTCTCTGTCTTGACTAGATTGTAAGCTCTTATGAGCAGGGACTGTGTCTTCTATGTTTGTCTAGTAGTAGTAGTTGAAGCTGTCTGAATGCTCAGTGACATCACAATGCATCTGGGTCATACCCAGAATTCTTGATGACATCATAATGCAGCTGTATATGGTTCCCCCACCTGAGCACAGTGTATTGATGCACCTTCTTGTCCAGTTTCTCTGTCTTGCCTAGATTGTAAGCTTTTTTGAGCAGGGACTGTCTCTTCTGTGTTCTGAGGTACAGTGTTACGTATGTCTAGTAGCATTATAGTAATTAATAGTAGGTGGAAAGCAGAAAATAATATACGTAGCTGTAGGAAAGCCAAGAAAAACTTGGCGTAGCCTGCCTAGGTAAAAAATCATAAATTGGAATCTATTTCTGATCCTTGATGAATTAACTTGGGAAAGGTTTATGCTGTACATCAGAGAGGGGTTCTTAGTAAACATTTCCTCGGAGATTAACCACCAACTCTTGTGTTTCAAGTTTCAATTTATTTGATATGCCGCAAATACAACCACTGTTAGTCTTAGAGGTTTGCAACAGAATATATTATTAAAAGAAAATCAAAAAGACATAATGAGGGGAACAATAAAAAAATTCAACCGACATACAAACTAAAATGGGTACAAGGGGGATAAAGAAAGGGGAGGTGACAATAAAAGCAAAAAGGTCGGGGAAGGGAAGGAGAGGAACAAAAGGGAAGGGAAGGGAAGTCACAGTGAAATTCTCCCCAAACAATGAAGGTTATAAGCTATGAAGTCAAAGAAGAAAGGGTGATCCATAGCATGAGTAAAGTAAGGATCAAGAGCAGAAAGGTCAAGAAAAATAGTGCTGGCTCCTGGACAATGCTGCCTAATGGCTGCGTTCGGACTCGGGATGCCAGCCCTTCCTTGACTGAAAAAATGCTGGCGTTTGAAGTACAAGATGGGTGGGGAGAGCCGAGTAAATGGTTCTGGAGAATGACTGTAGAGCCCAGTTCTCCTAGGAAAAGCAGGATAAGTCAGCCACAAATAGGATGAAACAGCCACAAATACTGTGGCTGACTTATCCTGCTGTCCACGGAGAACCTACGTTACAGGTAAGTAACTACACTTTCTCCTAGGACAAGCAGGGTAAGTCAGCCACAAAGTTAGTCATGCCGTTGTACCGGGCCATGGTGCGCCCTCACCTGGAGTACTGCATCCAGCACTGGTCGCCGTACATGAAGAAGGACACGGTACTACTCGAAAGGGTCCAGAGAAGAGTGACTAAGATGGTTAAGGGGTTGGAGGAGCTGCCGTACAGTGAAAGATTAGAGAAACTGGGCCTTTTCTCCCTCGAACAGAGGAGATTGAGAGGGGACATGATCGAAACATTCAATCAAACATTCAAAGGTACTGAAGGGGATAGACTTAGTAGATAAAGACAGACTGTTCACCCTCTCCAAGGTAGGGAGAACGAGAGGGCATTCTCTAAAGTTGAAAGGGGATAGATTGCGTACAAACGTAAGGAAGTTCTTCTTCACCCAGAGAGTGGTAGAAAATTGGAACGCTCTTCCGGAGTCTGTCATAGGGGAAAACACCCTCCAGGGATTCAAGACAAAGTTGGACAAGTTCATGCTAAACTGGTGAGACTGGACTCTTTTGGAGCACTGGTCTTGACCATGGGGCCGCCGCGTGAGCGGACTGCTGGGCAGTATGGACCATTGGTCTGACCCATCAGCGGCAATTCTTATGTTCTTATCTTGCTGTCCACGGAGAACCTAAGTTACAGGTAAGTAACTACACTTTATCCAAGATCTCTCCTTATCCAGAAATAGAGGAACTTTGGAAGGGAGACTGGGGGTAAGTAGGGTCAGCTTTATGGCCACAAGAGAGAGATGTTCTTTTCTAGAGAGAGAAAGTTGGCAGCTATGGGTTGCATGTGAAAGGAGGAGTCTAAAACGGCATAATTCCTCCGTTGACTCCTTCCTCTGCCCTCCCTGAAATAGCTAACACTTGTTTTCTTACTAGTGTTTTTGTTGGAGGGAGGGAGGGAGATTGTTGGAAAGTTACAGGAAGTCTATCACTCTGTCTGGCTTATTTCTACTTGTAACCTTTGCACTGCCCATAGCACTGTGAGTATGGTAGGGATGGAGCAATCCTAAGGGGGGGAGGCTGATTGATGCTGCCGTTATCATCCTCACTGGACAAGGATGGTCTCACCTCAGGTTGGCAATGTTGACTGGAAATTCTGTAGCCAGTGTGGCGGGCCAGAAGAAAGGTGGGCTTGAGTTGTCCTGGAAGTTACACCCTTTTTCCAGCCAAGCTGCGTTTATTTATATTACAAGGAACTGAAGCACTAACAATAGGTCTTTCCTATCCAGAACTCAGAGTTTCCTTCCCAATTGTCACAGACTCTCTGGTATTCTAAGGGCAAGCCAAAGGGATCTGTGCAGAGCTCCTTTCTCTCACACACAACCTTTTGTCATTATCATCATTATGTGCACCGTGCGACCAGATGTACACAAGTTGTGTACAAAGACATTTTCTCCTTAACCCTTTAATTGGCAGATGGTGAAACAGCTGCTTTATGCAACTTGATGTTGAACGAGCGCAACAGTGCCAAATAAAGGGTAAACATGCATGAGATCTATTTGCATACAATGAAGACACTTGTTGCTTCTGAGCAACAATGCCAAATAAAGAGTTAATTTTATATAGTGCTTCACAAGCTAAGCACCAAACTTTAGGCCAGGGGTGGGGAACGAGGACTGCAATCCAGTTGGGTTTTCAGGATTTCCCCAACAAATATGCATGAGATCAATTTGCATGCACTATCTCCATTGTATGCAAATAGATCTCAGGCATATTCATTGGGGAAATCCTACAAACCTGACTGAATTGTGGTCCTCGTTCCCCACCCCTGCTTTAGGAGCTCAAGCAGAAGATAAGCACTTAACTGCAGTTAGGCGCTATTGCAGTGATTCCCAAATCTTGTCCTGGAGGCACCCCACCCAAACAGGTTTTCAGGATATCCACAATGAATATTCAGAAGAGGTTCTCTCATGAACCAGATCACTCTCATGAATATTCATGCTTTAGGACAGGTCTTCCATGATGATACCACTAGGGCAGGGGTGTCAAAGTCCCTCCTCGAGGGCTGCAATCCAGTCGGGTTTTCAGGATTTCCCCAATGAATATGCATGAGATCTATTAGCATACAATGAAAGCGACCCTCAAGGAGGGACTTTGACACCCCTGCACTAGGGCATCCATAGAAGAACAGCATTGAAGGGCTGAAGGCAATATGTCTTTATGCAGTGAGGCTTGGGTCAGAAATCAAATTTGGAAGGCCAATTCTGGCTTGTGACTTGTAATTTTACCACATCCGGGTGAAAATCTAAGATCCATTCTTTGAAATCTGATGGCAGTGACAGCTAATGGTGAGATGCATTTAATTTCTATTGAGATTTAGTGTGTGTTGGTCTTCTACTCCATTACCACAGCATGGGGAAGAAGACCAACACACACTAAGACTAAACCACACCGGCACACCAAATCACTTATATATCCAAACACAACCCACAACTATCACACAGAGATATCCACACTCAAATGCGCCTACTTAAATATCAGAGCGCTAGGTCCAAAAACAGAGCTTATAAAATCCTGGATAATACAAGAAAACCTGGACTGTCTTTTCCTCACAGAAACCTGGCTAACCTCCGACTCAGACCCCAGAATAACTGAAGTCTGCCCACAAGAATACAAAATTACAGTGGTCTGCAGAGAAAAAAAAAGAGGCGGAGGCCTAGCAATCTTAATCAAACAAGATCTAACCCTTAATATAATTGAGAAAACATCTAACCCGTACATGGACCTTTTAGCTTGCCAACTCTCAAGCACCACACTAAAAGATACACTAAATTGCATGCTCTGCTACATAGCGCCGGGAAACTGGTTTTTAGCAAGAACCAAAGTGGAAGACTTCATATACCAAAACTCACTAATAGCAACCTACAACCAACTCCTAGGAGACCTAAATCTACACCTAGATGATCAACCATCCAAACAAGTAGACAACTTTCATTTCTCAAAGCCTTATCCTTCCAAATGCTAAATCCACAAACAACTCATGAAAAAGGCCACCAACTTGATATTGCAGCCTTCATGACCCACCAACCATCCTTAACAGAAATTCATACATCTAACGGAGCATTGGTCCAGATCCATCTGATCAGACCACTACACCTACACTTTCAACATCAACTTTCATTTCTCAAAGGAATAGCGCTATACATAAAAGACTCCATACCCTCAACCAAAATGGAAACAGCAGTAAGGTCGGAAGGCTTGGAATCAATATGGGTTAAGCTACCAGGAGGATCTGGAGCAGACATCAAATTGGGTCTATACTATCGTCCGCCTGGCCAATCGGAAGAAATCGACCGGGACCTGGAGACGGAACTGCGGCAGGTATGCAAGAATGGAAGTGTGGTGGTGATGGGAGACTTCAACTACCCTGGGATAGACTGGAGTATCGGGCACTCAAGTTGCGAGAGAGAGACCAAATTCCTGGAAGCCACGAGGGACTGCTTCCTGGAACAGCTGGTCATGGAACCTACACGAGGAGAAGCTACTCTTGATCTAATCTTCAGTGGACTGGAGGGACCTGCAAAGGAAGTAGCGGTATTAGACCCACTGGGAAACAGCGATCACAACATGATCCAGTGCAGACTAGAACTGGGATCATCCAGGGTGAAAAGAACCACAACAACAGCGCTCAACTTCAGAAAAGGGAATTATGATGCAATGAGGAAAATGGTGGGGAAGAAACTCAACGGCAGCACAAGGAAGGTAGAGTCCGTAGAAAGCGCCTGGACCCTGCTCAAGCGTACGGTGCACGAAGCACAGAACCTGTACGTCCCCAGGTTCAGAAAAGAGTGCAAGAAAAATCGAATAAAGAACCCAGCATGGATAACGGCAGCTGTAAAAAAGGCGATCAGTAACAAGAAAGCATCGTTCAAAAAATGGAAACAGGATCAAACGCAGGCCAACCAAAAGGAACACAAGGAAAGCCAGAAGGAGTGCCACCGAGTGGTTAGGAGAGCAAAGAGGGAATATGAAGAGAGACTAGCGGGAGAGGCAAAAAATTTCAAATCATTCTTCAGGTACGTAAAGGGGAAGCAACCAGCGAGGGAGGAAGTGGGGCCCTTGGATGATGGGGATAGAAAGGGAGTAGTGAGGGAGGAAAAAGAAATAGCTGACAAGTTAAATGACTTCTTTACGTCGGTCTTCACGAGGGAGGACACATCCAACATTCCGGAACCAGAGGAAATAGAAAATGGAGATCAAGATAACAAGCTGGTCAAATTAGAGGTGAGCCAGGAGGATGTCCTCAGGCAGATAGACAAGCTAAAGAGCGACAAGTCGCCAGGTCCGGATAGCATTCACCCAAGGGTGCTCAAGGAATTAAGGAATGAAATAGCAGAGACACTCCAGCAAATATGCAACCTATCCCTAAAAACTGGAGAGATCCCGGAGGACTGGAAAATAGCTAATGTCACGCCCATCTTCAAGAAGGGTTCGAGGGGCGACCCGGGAAACTATAGGCCGGTAAGCCTCACATCGGTCCCGGGAAAGATGATGGAGGCACTGATTAAGGACAGCATCTGTGACCATATCGAAAAAAATGGACAGCTAAGGTCGAGCCAGCATGGGTTCTGCAAGGGTAGGTCGTGCCTCACAAACCTGTTGTACTTCTTTGAGGGGGTAAACAACCAGGTGGACAAAGGAGAACCCATAGACATAATTTACCTAGACTTCCAGAAAGCCTTCGATAAGGTACCACATGAGCGGTTGCTCAGGAAGCTATGGAACCATGGGGTACACGGGGAGGTCCACCGATGGATCAAAAACTGGCTGGCAGACAGGAAGCAGAGGGTTGGTGTAAAGGGCCATTACTCGGACTGGCAAGGGGTCACGAGCGGGGTTCCTCAAGGATCGGTGCTGGGACCGCTCCTGTTTAACATATTCATTGACGACCTGGAGGCGGGAACAAAATGCGAGGTCATCAAATTTGCAGATGACACCAAACTATTCAGCAAGGTTGAAACCACGGTTGACTGCGAAAATCTCCAAAGGGATCTTACGACATTGGAAGAATGGGCGAAAAAGTGGCAAATGAGCTTCAATGTAGGGAAATGCAAGGTCATGCATATAGGGAGAAGGAACCCGATGTTCACTTACAAAATGGGGGGATCAATGCTAGGGGTCAGTAATCTGGAAAGAGACTTGGGAGTGATGGTAGACACGACATTGAAGGCGTCGGCACAATGCGCCACAGCCTCCAGGAAAGCAAACCAAATGTTAGGTATCATTAAGAAGGGTATCTCGACCAGAACGAAGGAAGTCATCCTGCCACTGTACCGGGCTATGGTGCGCCCGCATCTGGAATACTGTGTACAGTACTGGTCACCGTACCTCAAAAAGGACATGGCAATGCTTGAGGGAGTCCAGAGAAGAGCAACTAAACTGATTAAGGGTATGGAAAACCTTACATACACTGACAGACTGAAGAAGCTGGGGCTGTTCTCCCTGGAAAAGCGGAGACTCAGAGGAGATATGATAGAGACCTTCAAGATCCTGAGGGGCATCGAAAAGGTTGACAAAGACAGATTTTTCAATTTGAAAGAAACCACAAGAACAAGGGGTCACTCGATGAAATTGAAGGGGGACAGGTTTAAAACAAACGCAAGGAAGTACTTTTTCACACAGAGGGTGGTGGACACATGGAACACCCTTCCGGAGGCCGTGATAAGGAATAGCACAGTACAGGGTTTCAAGGATGACCTGGATAGGTTCCTGGAAGACAAAGGGATTGAGGGGTACAGATAAGAGCAGTGGAAGGTTTAGAGATAACTGTAGAGGTAGGCAATAAAATTAGTCAGGGACCGCTGACCAGGCAATATGCCTGATGGGCCGCCGCGTGAGCGGACCGCTGGGCTGGATGGACCTCTGGTCTGCCCCGGCGGAGGCGACTACTTATGTACTTATGTACTAACTGGACCAAAAACAACAAAAAAACTATAACAAAACTCAATAAAGTAACATACACCTCACGCAAATTCATCGAACCCTCCATATTCTGGTCTAAAATAGATGAAACTATTCTAGAAAACAACCCCGAGGACTTCATCTTACATTGGGAAAGACTTTGCTCCAACACCCTTGATGATTTAGCCCCACTGCAAACCAAATCCAGACCCAGAAGGAGATCAGATAAATGGTTCGACTCCGAACTGCTACAACTCAAAAGACAATGTAGACGACTAGAGAGAAAATGGAGAAAATCGAACTCGGATCATACAAAATCCGCCTGGAAAAAAATCAACAAACAATACAAATCACAATTAAAGGACAAGAGAAAAGCATACTACACCAACCTAATAGGCACTGAAACCCAAGACACCAAAAAACTATTCCAAATTCTAAAAACCCTAACCGACACCAAACCCTACCTGACCACTAACAATACTACCCCCCCCAGCCACTCTATTAGCAGAACACTTCCAAAATAAAATTACCAATGCAAGAGCTACCCTCAATGACACCTCTACCCATCCTAACGAATTCACAATTCTCCCCATAGATAGAGATTCTACTGCAGTAGATAGAATATGGTCTCAATTCCCCAACATACAATGGCCTGAATTCAACAAATACTACAAAAAATACAGCCATGCATCCTGTGACCTCAACAACTGTCCACCATATCTCCTAAAATAATCCAGCACAAAATTCCGCGCTCTTCTTCTAAACTGGATACAAATCTCGCTAATAAACAGCCACTACCCTACCAACCTCAGCGAAATCATCACCCCGATCCTCAAAGACCCCAAAGGACCGATAGACCAAACAGCAAACTACAGACCCATTGCCTCTATTCCACTCTACATCAAAATAATAGAAGGACTAGTTGCCAAATTCCTCTCCAATTACCTAGAAAACCATAACATACTCCATCCCACACAATCCGGCTTCAGAAACAACTTCAGCACGGAAACACTACTAGGATCTCTCTTGGACACAGCCAGACAACATCTCAGCACAGGAAAAAAAATGATGCTCATATAACTAGACCTTACCGCTGCATTCGACTTGGTGGACCATAACATTCTACTACAAATCCTGGATACAATAGGTATCACAGATAAAGTATACACATGGTTTGAAGGATTCCTTAAATCAAGAACCTATAGAGTAAAATCAGACAAACAAAAATCTGAACCTTGGTCAAACCCCTGCGGAGTTCCCCAAGGATCCCCTCTATCCCCGACTCTCTTCAATCTCTATACAGCCTCCCTCAGCTCTCACCTGGACAAACAAGGCATAAACTCCTACAGCTATGCCGATGACATTACCATTCTCATACCCTTCGATCAACCTGAACTCTCCATGACAAACACAATATACCAAACACTAAAATCAATAGCAACCTGAATGAAAGATCACAAACTGAAATTGAACCCAGATAAAACGAAATTCATCCTCCTAGAAAACAACAAAATACCAACCATAACCAACATTGAAATCAACGCAATCAACTACCTCATACAAACCACCCTAAAACTGCTAGGAATAACTATCGACAGATGCTGCACCATGCAACCGCAAATCAATAAAACAATACAAAAGTCATTCTTAGTCATGAGAAACTTAAGACAAGTTCGGAAATTCTTCGAGAAAACTCAATTCCAGCTCATAGTTCAGTCCTTAATACTAGGCCTACTTGACTACTGTAATAACCTCTACCTCCCATGCCCTACAACCATAACAAAACAACTACAAACTATCCAAAACACAGCACTAAGACTCATCTACTCATTAAAGAAACATGATCACATTACAGAAGCATATCTCCAATCGCACTGGCTTCCGATCCCAGCAAGAATACAATTTAAATTCTACTGCCTACTATTTAAGACTTTATATGGAGACAGTCCAAACTACCTGAATAACCGCCTCATCCACAACACCGCAACCAGACATAGGAAAACTCACACCCCATTCTCATACCCCCCAATTAAGGAGGTCAAACGGAAAAAACTATATGATGGCCTCCTGGCCACTCAAGCAGCCAAACTAGACAATCAAATCGCCAATCTACTGACGGCATCCCTCAACTACAAGACTTTTAGAAAAGAAATAAAGACCATACTCTTCAAAAAATCTCTGAAAAAGAAATAATACCGCAAGTCTCAAACTCCACCTCTCACTAAAGCCAACTACCCCAAACAAATAACCTTACCCATTTCTCACTCTTTTTGAAAATGACCAATTTTTTTTTTTTTTTTTTTTGTAAGTTCTTGTTGTACTACATCTTGGATAATTCTTTTGTAATCTGCCTTGAACTGCAATGTAATGGCGGAATAGAAATCCCTAATGTAATGTAATTTGTATTTGAGTTTATTAGGGGCTGCACATCGATTAATTACATTTCCTTCTATACTTGAACTGTGGCAAATAGAGACAGCAGAAGTAAATTCTCAGAACCGACATGTTTTAATTTCTACAGTGAAAATGAATCATATTTCTTACCTTTCTTGCCTGGTGATTTTAAAGACAGAACAAAATGATTTGAAAAGTAAAATCTCTAAGTAAGAAAGGTAAGAAAAATGATTCCTTATCATTTTAGAAATTAAAACATGTCAGTTCTGAGAATTTACTTCTGCAGTCTCTATTTGCCACTGTTCAAGTATAGAAGGAAATGTGAGGGGGTGGGGACGCTTTATGCGATTAACTATTTTAAATTTTGGATGGTATATATAAAGCCAATAAATCAAATCAAATACTTGGTTTCTTTTTATTCTTATTTTGTGTTGTTTAGTGATACATGGGATACTGCATTTTAGGCCAACTTCTATGAGGGACCGCCTATGATTTCTGAGTAGTTGCAATGTTAATCCACTGAAATTGGAGGCCATGTTGTTCACCAAAAAATAGAGCTTTGCAGTCATCTCATCCTTAAATTGCTGGAATTTATGTTCTGCACAAGACAACAATTCTCCTTTTTGATGTTATGCTGGATTGTGTGCCACAGATCTCAGTAAATGATGCAGAAGATGGTTTGTACCTTAAGGAGGATTCCATTATTTTTCTGTTCTGCCTAGATTTTAAGGCATTAAAGACCAATTCATGCTTTTACAGAAGGGGTGTCAAAGTCCCTCCTCGAGGGCCGCATTCCAGTCGGGTTTTCAGGATTTCCCCAATGAATATGCATGAGATCTATTTGCATGCACTGCTTTCATCGTATGCTAATAGATCTCATGCATATTCATAGAGGAAATCCTGAAAACCTGACTGGATTGCGGCCCTCGAGGAGGGACTTTGACACCCCTGTTTTACAGTAATTAGGGTTATTATAATTCTCTTTTAGCAGATGTTAAAGAAGGTTAGGTGAAATGCCTCCATGTGTTACAAAACACAGAGGTTAAGCAGTTATATGGGGCCAGACTGTCCAATCATGTTCACCTTTACTGATGGAACAACATTGGTTTCTGTTACTAGAGAATAGGATACGGTTGGATATAGATTAAAATACATATACTTACTTAATACTTGTCATGTCTTGTCTACAGGAATTCTAGTGTATTTGGACTCTTTCATGATAATGACACAGTGAATTCGTCACCATTGCCGTCCTGTGGATAACTGCAGGAAACCATCTCCAAGTCATTCTTTAAGGAGAGAGAAGAAACAGGGTATGAACAGACAGAGCCTTGCATTGAAGAATGCTGGTGTAGAAGGACTGAAGTTGAGATAGACACTCAAGAATGACAGTCTCTGGTATCCAAAGCAGATATTGTGATGTCATAATGCTTCATTCTACCAATAAGAGCCAACTTCATCAGTGATGTCACAATGGGTTCATTATCCTATACTTGGCTCACATAAGAATCAGAGTATGAATGGACCCAGCCAGTGACCCTCATTGAGGAATGCTGATGTAGAAGGACTGAGGTTGAGATAGACACTAAAGAAGGACATAGAATGGTTTCCCACAGTTATCCATGGGGACGGGGACACATTTTTTCCCTGGGTCATTCCCCGAAGGTCCATCAAGCCTAAGATCCTGTTTCCAACAAGTACCTGACAGAGACTAAAATACTAACAACATTCTAGAGCTCATGTTGAGATGTCAAATGCCTCCTTCAACCAGTGCCTAAGAGCCAACTTCATCAGTGATGTCACAATGGCTTGATTGGCCTATACTTCGCTTACATAAGAACATAAGAATTGCCATAGAGAATTATATGGAGATAGTTGTCCCTGACTCCTTGGTTAACTGCGGGAAACCATCCCCTTGTCATTCTTTAAGAAGAGAGAGAAGGATCAGAGCATGAATGGGCTCAGCTACTGATCCTCAAGCTTTGCATTGAAGAATGCTGGTGTAGAAGGACTGAGGTTGAGATAGATACTACAGAATGACACAGGATGGTTTCCCTTGCTTATCTTCAGGGATGTGACAAATTCTGTCACCGTATCATTCGCTGCTCTTTACTGTTGCCTTATCAATCTGTTCTCTTGCTGTAGTCTTCACAGGCCCATTTGTTGGTTGCTCCATCACCGTCCACTTTCTGGTTTGAATTTAAGTCCATGCTGCATTTCTTATTTGGCTCTTGCACAGTGGAATTCTCTGTGCCCCTCCTTACAAGTACAGGACCTTTTTTTTTGTAAGTTTAAGGCAGAACTGAAAGCTTAGCTATTTACACAGGCCGTCTATCTAAAGCACTATAATCATAGGCCCTGAATCCAGCCACTAGGAGTCAGCATTGTGCAATGACCATGACTCCTGCAACCTAGAGAAGCATGAATTCAAGTTGCATAGTATCCCCAGCCCTGATTGGCCTGGGCAGCAGAACATCTGAGGTGGAAATTGAATCCAGGTCCCTTAACATGCGCAGCACTGCTGTGGGCTGGCACCTGTGTTTTAATCTTATGTGTGTGACTTTCCTGCTACTTTCCTAACGTTCAATCACTGGAAAAGAAAGATCTATAAATCAATGTGCTTGAATCTTTCCTACAGTATTTATTGTAACAATTCCTAAAAAGCTAAAAACTTAAAAGACAGCCCCTCTTGTGTAAGGCAGATTTAAAAGATATCTAAAAATAACTTTCCTTTCGAAAGTACACTTTCCAACACCAGTGGAAGAAAGTCATCTTTGCTCATATGTAAATAATGGGAAGTGATGGAGTCAGCTGCAGTTGCCCATGGGGACCAGGAGCGGAGGGAAACCCTCAGGACATCCCCTCTCCCACACAGAATCAGATCTCCTGTAATCAGTCTTGGTTTACAGACAGAAAAACACAGCATATTTATAGATTTCAGGGAAGAATTCCTCATCACTTATCTGTAGTGATGGTGTTAATACTAGCTTTCCACTGCTCTGAATAATGGCTTTCTTTTCTATTCTTGGTACTGTTTATGAACTCGGAAGAGCACACTTGTGGGAATACTGAAAAATTATGGCCCATAATGTACTAAAGGATTTGTCCCATTGTATTACTCAGAGAACGCTCTGCATTTCTTCTGGCTTGGCTAGTCACAACCTAATTTTCCAAAAGGTTCAGTTAGGTACATCTGGCGCTGTGTCAGCGTCTTAAGTATTTTCCCACAAACAAACTCAGAGAAATGCTTTAGTATATCTGACCCACACTGAGAGATGCTAATTTGGGTTTTAATTGCATTCGTAAGATTGTTGTTTTTGTTAGGTGCCATCGACTCGTGTTCGAGTCCTAGCGACTTGATGAATTGCGGATATGAAAAGAAATAAGGTTTTGTGCTAGTCCGGAAAGGTCCTCCAGTGTCATTCCCATGGCCAGCCTGGTTCCTTCGATCTTCCCACACATAATGTGCAAAACACAGCCCTCAGACTGATCTACTCACTGAAGGGGGCAAATAGGATGCTAGGAATGATTAAGAAGGGGATTATGAACAGATCGGAGAAGGTTATCATGCCGCTGTACCGAGCCATGGTACGCCCTCACCTGAATACTGCTTCCAGCACTGGTCGCCGTACATGAAGAAGAACACGAAAGGGT
Organism: Geotrypetes seraphini; assembly: GCF_902459505.1. Lineage (NCBI taxonomy): Eukaryota > Metazoa > Chordata > Amphibia > Gymnophiona > Dermophiidae > Geotrypetes > Geotrypetes seraphini. Next base: position 35,532,593 of record NC_047091.1, on the reverse strand, counting down.
CTACTCAAAAGAGTCCAGAGAAGAGCGAGTAAAATGGTTAAGGGGCTGGAGGAGTTGCTGTACAGTGAGAGATTAGAGAATCTGGGCCTCTTCTCCCTTGAAAAGAGGAGACTGAGAGGGGATTTAATCAGAACATTCAAGATAATGAAGGGAATAGACTTAGTAGATAAAGACAAGTTGTTCACCCTCTCCAAGGTAGAGAGAATAAGAGGGCACTCTCTAAAGTTAAAAGAGGATAGATTCCGTACAAACGTAAGGAAGTTCTTCACCCAGAGAGTGGTGGAAAACTGGAACGCTCTTCTGGAGGCTGTTATAGGGGAAAACACCCTCCAGGGATTCAAGACAAAGTTAGACAAGTTCCTGCTGAACCGGAACGTACGCAGGTAGGGCTGGTCTCAGTTAGGGCACTAAAGTCTTTGACCTAGGGGCCGCCACGGGAATGGACTGCTGGGCACGGACCACTGGTTTGACCCAGTAGTGGCAATTCTTATATTCTTATGTTCTTAAAAAGTACAACCACACCGCCACCTACCAAGACATGCACTGGCTACCTGTACACGCATGAATATGTTTTAAATTCTACTGTATGCTTTTCAAAACTCTACTTGGCAAAACTCTACTTACCTGAACCCTCGCCTAACTCGGAACAACTCTTCCAGAGCAAGGAGAACTCAGACACCCTTCACCCACTCCCCAATCAAAGGCATTCAGCATAAAAAAATATACGACGGACTACTCGCCACTCAAGCAGCAAAACTAATCTCAGCACCAAACTACAAAACCTTCAGGAGGGAAATAAAAACCAGGTTATTCAAGAAATATATCAAGACAAACTCCTGATACAACCAATAACCTCACCCCATCAACAGACTATAAATGTTCCAACCGATAGGTTTCCCTGTAATCTTCTGGATATGACCAGAATCTCATCCTTTTGTAATCCACCTAGAACCCCAAGGTATAAAAGAAACTAATATAACGATGTCCTTCTCCAGTAATCTCTCTCTTCTAATAGTGTGACCAATATAAGACAGTCGTAACTTCATTATCAATGGCGTAGTAAGGGCCCTTGGCATGTTGGTGGGGACACTAGCACCCCTCCTCCTCTCTATGCTCCCGCCTCTTCTGACTCCTCTGCTCACCACGCGCGCACCCCCTTCCCTTCCCCATATTTCTAATTGAAGTTGTTGCTTGCGGCGGTCAACAACTTGCTCCTCGTGACCCCATCGGCTTTCCTACTGACATCATTTCCTGGTGCCACACATAGGAAGTAACATGAGAGGGAGAGCCAACGGGGTCATAAGGAGCACGTGCTTGACCGCCACCTTTGAATATCTTGATGAGAGCCTTCATTGAAGGGCGACCAAGCGCTATTCTGTGGAGTATTTCCTCCCTGCTAGTTGCTTCTTTGTTTACAAAAGAGCCCAGGAGATTGAAACCCTATAACATGTATTCTATCGCCTTCAAGCTCAAAATCTTCATCATTTTCTGTGTTCATGATCTTTGTCTTGTTTATGTTCAGTTCTAATACCATGTTATGACTTTTCAAGTTTCAAGTTTCAAGTTTAATATGTATTTGATTAATCGCTTTGTCATTATTCAAAGCGATTTACACGTAATTAAAATTACAATATAAAAGAAATTTTAAAATAGATAAGGGCTAACGGGACACCAACAATTACAACACGAACTGGAAACGAAGGGATAGGTGGGGGAAGAAATTACAATATATTATAGCAGAGTGGGAGACAAAAATGGAAAACACATATGGAAGGGATAAAAATAAAGATGATTGAATAAAGGTTGTGGAGAAAAGAAAAGGTTATTTCCAAGACTTATAAAATATTATTAAAAGAAATCAATAGTGTTAAATTGCGAAGGCATCGTTAAAAAGGAAAGTTTTCAGTTTACTTTTGAATTTTTCTAAGTTGATTTCTTCTCATAGATAACTGGGGAGAGAATTCCAGGTTTGGGGCGCTGTGACTGAAAAGATATACTGCCGGCGCGTATTTATTATTTTTAGCGAGGGGATCGTTAATAAATGCTGTTCATCTGATCTTCAAGTTCTATTAGAAGAGTAAGGGATTAATAATTTATGAATAAAAGCCGGAGTTTTGAAAAGAAGAGATTTAAATGTGAGTAAGCTAAGTTTGTATATTATTCTGTGGGCCACTGGAAGCCAATGGGCTTCCTTAAGAAGAGGAGTTATATGCTCAAATTTTTTAGCTTTTGAAATAAGCCTAATGGCTGTGTTTTGTATAATCTGTAGACGTTTAATTTCTTTTTGTGCTATTCCCTTAAACAAAGCGTTGCAGTAATCTAATTTCAAAATAACAAGTGAATGAATGAGAATTTTCAGAGAGTCGGTACTGAGTAATTGTGAGATAGAACGTATTTGTCTAAGTCTAAAGAATGAGGACTTAATGACGCTACTGATATGGTCATGAAAGGAGAGTTTGTAATCCAAAATTACTCCGAGTATTTTGGTTTTTTGTACAACTTGTAAAGGAAGCCCATTAATAGAGATTGGTAGGATAAGTTTAGGATTATCTTTCCAGGGAAAGAGCAACATATTGGATTTATTGATGTTTAATGCAAGTCGGTTATTGTTTAACCAGTGGTGGATTTTTCCGAGTTTTGTATTAATTAAAGTTATGTCAGATGAGTTATTAGTATCTATGGGATGCAGAAGTTGTATGTCGTCGGCATAAGCGAATGTATTAAAGCCGATTGATTGACATAAAGTCAACAGAGGTGCTAGAAATATATTAAATAAGAGTGGAGACAATATGGAACCTTGAGGAACGCCGTGTGTTGTAGAGAAAGTATCAGAAATTGTATTGTTGAAGAAGACGGCTGAAGAACGATTCGAGAAATAAGATTGGAACCAAGATAAGACTTGGTCTGTGATGCCTATTGATTGAAGCCTATATAATAATAAATCATGATCGATCGTGTCAAAAGCCGCCGAAAGGTCTAGAGAGACTAGAAGAACGGATTGATGATGGTCCAAGAAGTAATGGCTTTGACTTTGCTCAGTAGATACAGCACGTCTTCTTTGCTGCTGGTGATGAGCGTTGTATCATCGGCATAGCGCTGGTTGTATATATTTCGGCCACCAACTTTGAAACTGACACTCTCTTTTTCCAAATTTGCTTTTCTGAAGATGGTTTTGCCGCACAAGTTGAACAGGTAAGGTGACTGGATGCATCCTTGTCTGATGAGAAGTTTTATTGGAAACCAATCAATGTTGCTGTATTCGGTTCTCACTGCAGCTTCTTGATTTTCATATCGGCTCTCTATCAGCTGAGTTATGTGTTTGGGTATTCCCATGGGTAATTGTAACAACGGTGAAACTAAAGTAAATAGAATTGCTAATCAATGCGATGGTTTTGCTTGTTTTTGCGTGCAAATTAACTCAAAACACAGCTTGATAGTCGACAAGCAAACACGCATTTCATCATCCACCATCTGCAGTCATTCTCTCTTTTTTTTGGTTTTTGATCAAATTTTTGTCACATCTGAAAATCCAAGTTCGTAAAGATACTGAAAGGAGATGTAAACAACAACAAAGTCTTGATTGATTTGTTGCTCAAGTTAGGATAACTACCGCATAAAAAAATTTTAAAATAAAGCTAACATTACTGGCTGTTGGTTTTCAAGGACCAATCGCATCAAAGAATGATGCTTATCTGGGCGGTTGTATCCTTATGCACACAGATGCTCATAACTTTGACACTCTTGTGTACGCGACGTACATGTCATCTGTTCTAGTGTATATTTATGAAGGGAATTATTTAAAAAAAAAAAGTAAAATTCTGGAATCTCTCATGCCACACCAGGAATCTCCTCGGGGCACATAGATTGAGAGACCCTGCCTTAACAGAAAGTTCTAAGGTAGCTTGAAACCATCTCCTAACTTCAGGTTTCCTCAAAACCTCCAAAACTACTTGGAATCATATTTGAAAATAAACTTAGTTATCACCAACAGCTAAGTGCAACAGATCAGAAATGCTTCAATAGCTTAAGCATGATCTGCTCCCTCATAAACCTCTTAGATCAATCATCACTAAACATTCTAAGATCCTCATTAGTAATCTCAAAACTTGACTACTGTAACGCGCTCTATAAAGAAATAACTCAAAAAGAACTCAGAGCGTACATTTAATTCAAAATACAGCAATCAAGTTGAGAACAAAAGCAAAAAAGTATGATCACGTTACACCTCTCTTTATCAATGCAGATTGGCTTCCCATCTCTCACAGAATAACTTATAAAATTCTACTTCTAGCTTTTAAAATATAATCCTCCCATTCACCACAATTTCTAGATAGACTTCTAACCCCCTATGCTTCCAACAAATCTCTCCATTCAAGCAACCAACAACTTCTAGCTATACCCTCAATGCGACAAATTATATATGACACCACCCGCTCATCTATCTTCTCAGTTAATGGCCGGAATTATGAAATTCCAAGCCAATTCACCTAAGAGAAGAATCTTCACTTGACCGCTTCAGATCCAATCTAAAAACTTTCCTTATTAGAGATGCGTTTGACTTGTGATTTCTCTTCATCCGCAATTTAGACTAGCACATCCAGAATCCCTCTCCTATTGTACTAACCTTTCATGTTTTACTCTCCTATTCAATAATGCCTACCTTGACTCACACTGGCTACCAATATGTGCTCAAATCCAATTCAAATTTTTTTGTCTACTATACAAAGCGATAAACAGATCTGCACCCACCTACCTCAACAACCGTCTAAATTTCAATTGTACATCCAGAATAACAAGAACCCAGAATCTATTCGCCTATCCACCGCTCAAGGGAACTCAGGGAAAGAAGATGTACGATGGCCTCTTAGCGACGCAGGCAGCGAAACTGGACCCCTTTATCTCCAACTTGTTATCAACTACAAGTGACTTTAAATCATTCCGAAAAGAAATCAAAACCCTACTATTCAAAAAAACTATACAACCTACCAACCGACCCAACAAGTAGCCAACCCTAAACTCTTCTTCCCTACCAGTATTCCTCAATTCTCCTCCCTTCCCCTTCTTCTCCCCTCTGCCTCCTTTATTAAACCTTCCCTAAGCAGTAATCCCCCTGTATCTATTATGTAAATGTCCCCTAAAATGTAATGCCTGTATCTACTGTGTAAACATCCCTCCCAGCTTTCTTATACTATATCCCGCTTAGAAATGTAAGCATCCCCTAAATTGTAACTTCCTGGAAATGTCCCGCTGTCTTATATTGTAATCCGCTTAGAACTGCAAGGTAAAGGCGGAATATAAATCACTAATGTAATGTAATTGTATTTCTACCCTTCATCCTTATGTTTCACCTTGTTACCTTAAATTACCCAAGTTTGTCTGTCAGGCCCCTTCCCTTGTTTAAAAGCAGACTGAAACCCCACCTTTTTGATATAGCTTTCAATCCTTAAACCCTACTCCCTCTGCCCTCCAACCCAGCCTGCTGATTATCCATTTCCCTTAATGTATCCATGACATCCTGTTTGTCTGTCTTGTCTACTTAGATTGTAAGCTCTTTTGAGCAGGGTCCGTTTTCTTCTTCTTGTGACTCTGTGCAGCGCTGCATGCATCTGGTAGTACTATAGAAATAATTAATAGTAGTAGTACAGTACTCCCCCAGTATGTGCAGGGGTTCCATTCAAGGAACCCCCGCAAATCTTGAAAAAACGCAAATACAGTTTTTCATGGGGGGAGACTGGAGAAGGCAGTGGGAGAGGCAGGAGAGAGTAGCCGGAGCGCTGGTGAGTGAAGGAAATTGCTCACAGTATGCTCCGACTGCCCTCTTCTGACTCCCAGCTGTCCTCTCCTGGTCGAAGGTTTGCGGTCCAAAAATACCACGAAGGACCAGGACCGCAAACCGCCAACCGCGAATTTGCAAGGGAGCACTGTAGTAGTAATACTGTCATGTCATCTAACATTCTTTTGCAGTATAATTGTAATCTCTGATTTTTCAATATATACACCGCTTAGAAATGTGATAAGCAGGTCAACTAATTTTAATAAACCTGAAACTTGAAAACAGCTGAGGGTTGCTACTCATGCCCAATTTGTAAACCTACTTGAACAGCCATTCTGAAAATAGTGAGTTATCCAGCTTGTGTGCATACCGTCAAATGCAGCAGATTATACCACTAAACCTGTAGCAGAATTATAGGGCCTGATATTCTGATATCCTGCTAGACGTATGCAGCGCTGAACATTAGAACATCCAATACAGTCCCTTCTCAGAAGAGCTTACAATCTAATTAACAGACAACATAAGAACATAAGAAGCGCCATCTCCGGATCAGACCTTCGGTCCATCAAGTCCGGCGATCCGCACACGCGGAGGCCCTGCCAGGTATACACCTGGTTTATTTTATAGCCAACCATACTTTATATGCCTCTCTCAAGGAGATATGCATCTAGTTTGCTTTTGAAGCCTAGGACTGTCGATTCTGCAATAATCTCCCCTGGGAGAGTATTCCAGATGCCAACCACTCTCTGTGTGAAGCAGAACTTTCTGACATTAGTCCTGAACTTGTCCCCCCTTAGCTTCATTTCATGTCCTCTTGTCCGTGTCAAATTGGACAATGTAAATAATCTTCTCTGCTCTATTTTGTCGATTCCTTTCAGTATTTTGAAGGTTTCGATCATATCCCCACGCAGTCTCCTTTTCTCAAGGGAGAACAATCCCAGTGTTTTAAGTCGATCCTCATATACCAGTTTCTCCATACCCTTCACTAGTTTGGTTGCTCGTCTCTGCACCCTCTCCAGCAGTTTTATATCCTTCTTTAGGTAGGGAGACCAATGTTGGACACAGTATTCCAAGTGGGGTCTGACCATTGCCCTATAAAGCGGCATTATAACTTTCTCCGATCTACTCGAGATTCCTTTCTTTATCATGCCCAACATTCTATTTGCCTTCTTTGCCGCTGCCGCGCATTGTGCTGACGGCTTCAGGGTCCTATCTATCAGTACACCCAGATCCCTTTCTTGTACACTTTTTCCCAGACTTGCACCTGACATTCTGTACTCGTATTCCTCAGGGAGTTCCTCAGGCATGGGTGCTTGCAAGGAAGTGGGGTTAGGAGATAAATGCAACCTTGAATAAGTGGGCCTTTAGCAAGTTTTTGAATACTGCCATGGATGGAGCTTGATGTAATAACTCAAGGCAGTTTGTTCCAGGCGTATGGTGCAGCAAGAGAGAAGGAACAGAGTCTGGAATTGGCAGTAGAGGAGAAGGGTACAGGCAAGATATGATTTACAACCAGGAGAGGCTCTTGGTTGTTTAAACCACCTATTTGGGTCTAATCGGGCATTTTCAGCTCAACTTACCAGGACTGTGCCGCTAAAAATGCCGTTATTATTCTGTGGGCAGGATCAGCACTTAATCAGTTAAATATACCACATAAAAAGACAGTCCTTTCTTTATGCGTTTTTTATGGCCGGTTAGTGCTATCGCACTTAATGGGCTATATTTTGGCCAGCTCCATATCCCCAGCAATTCAATGCGAGCCTAGACATGGCCCAGCATTGAATTTCTGGGTATGATGTGGTGGTGATCAGCAAAACTCTGATCACTGTCAGCTATCGGGCCTATAGATTTTCAAACAAAGCAGAGAGATATCATATCGACTCAGATATAGAAATAATGTATAACCATATGGAAAAGCGACAACTGAAGTCCAGAAAATCCTGAGTGGTGTAGTACGGGTAAAAGTGGATTGTTTTTGTACTCCATCAAAAATTACAAAGACGAGGGGACCGTCTTTTTTTCACTCAGAGAATAGTTAAGCTCTGGAACTAATTGCCAGAGGATGTGGTAACAGACAGTTATTGTAGCTGGGTTTAAAAAGGGGCTGGGCAAGTTCCTGGAGGAAAAGTCCATAGTCTGCTAATGAGAGAGACATGGGAGAAGCCAATGCTTGCCCTGGGATCAGTAGCATTGAATGTTGCTACCATTTGGGTTTTACTATGGAAACAGAATACTGGGCTAGATGGACCATTCATCTGGCCCACTATGGCTATTCTTATGTTCTTAAGATTTATGAACATGTACCTAGTTGAAAGGGGAATATATTTAATGACAGGTGAAATCTTACAGAAACTAAATGGTATAGATCAGGGATTGTAAGCGTAATCAATCATGCTAAAATTAATAACACAGTGGCTGCTAAACATAGGGAAGAGCAACCCTGTGTTAACTAAACAAGGAGAAGGTATTATTATAGGCTCCTTTATAGGTGACATGGAAATCCAAATTACTGGGGGGATTGGGCCAAGCACCTTTTTGCATCACTGTTTAAGGGAAGTTCCACTTGTTGGTTGAAATTCCACTAAAGGTACTAGTTGCAGCCATTGTAGGTAACAGAGTTGCCTAAACCTGCAGCAAATGTATGACCGTATTTGGGAAAAGGTGCCGAAAGCCTCCAGCTATCAAACACTGAGGGGAGATACGATAAGAAGTCTATAAAATACTGAGTGGAGTGGAATGGATAGATGTGGATTGCTTGTTTACTCTTTCTAAAATACTAGGACTAGGGGACATGGGATGAAGCTACTAAGTAGAAAATTTAAAACAAACTGGAAGAAATGTTTCTTCATTCAACATGCAACTAAACTCTGGAATTCATTTCTGGAGAATGTGGTCAAAGCAGTTAGCTTAGCAGGGTTTAAAAAAAAAGGTTTGGATAATTTCCTAAAAGAGAAGTCCATAATACATTATTAAGGTGGACTTAGAAATAAGCAGTGGATTTCCCCAGGATAAGCAGCATAAAATGTTTCACTCCTTGGGATCTTTCCAGGTACTTGGGACCTGGGTTGGCCACTGTTGGAAACAGGATACTGGGCATGATGGACCTTTGGTCTGTCGCAGTATGGAAACTCATGTTCTATTAAAGCAAACAAGAGTCCAAGCCCCATCCTTTTATGTAAAAAAAAAAATAATAATAAGATAGTTACAAAAGTTCAAAACATGTAACTTTTACAGATTTTTTTTAAATGTCAAAGGCCCATAAGCAATCAACCATAAGATCCACTACAGGCAAAGTCACATACAGAAAAACACAGAACATTGACGAGGCCAGAATTTAATATTTCAGGAATATAGTAACATAGTAGATGATGGCAGATAAAGACCCGAATGGTCCATCCAGTCTGCCCAACCTGATTCAATTTAAATTTTTTCTTCTTAGCTATTTCTGGGCAAGAATCGAAAGCTTTATCCGGTACTGTGCTTGGGTTCCAACTGCCGAAATCTGTTAAGACTTACTCCAGCCCATCTACACCCTCCCAGCCATTGAAGCCCTCCCCAGCCCATCCTCTACCAAAAGGCTATATACAGACACAGACCGTGCAAGTCTGCCCAGTACTGGCCTTAGTTCAATATTTAATATTATTTTCTGATTCTAAATCCTCTGTGTTCATCCCACGCTTCTTTGAACTCAGTCACAGTTTTACTCTCCACCACCTCTCTCGGGAGCGCATTCCAGGCATCCACCGCCCTCTCCGTAAAGCAGAATGTCCTAACATTGCCCCTGAATCTCCCACCCCTCAACCTCAAATTATGTCCTCTGGTTTTACAATTTTCCTTTCTCTGGAAAAGATTTTGTTCTATGTTAATACCCTTCAAGTATTTGAACGTCTGAATCATATCTCCCCTGTCTCTCCTTATTAAATTCTAGGAAAAATGTTGATCTAGGGGCATTAACAAATTTTCACAGCTTAAGTCAGGAAGGATATTTTCTCACTCTACTGTGTCTTCCTCTGGAGAGTTGTTAGGCATTTAGGGGAATATCAAACTATATCGATCTCTCCTCAACAGAAGTGTAGATTCTAACCAGGCAGAGTCCACTCCCTTTTCTTTTAAGGATTTCTCCCTCTCCCTTCCCCAAACACACTCTGGAAGCTCTTTCTAATTTTTTATTTGGAGGTCACTAATTTGAACTTCAGCCTTTGCTCCTGTCTTTTTTCCAAAAATAATCCCAACATAAATATAGATGACGTTGGAAGAACTGGTCCAACTTGTTAGCACATCGTATGTAGGTCAAGCCTGGGGCACTCACCCTGTCCTGCCTCATAAAGTACCATCCATTCAGTTAGGAACTGCGGCTGTGTTGTGCCATTTTACATTACAGTTACCAAATGACTCCACTTCAGTAGCATATGCTGAACCAGGTCCTGGTTTTACACATCCATATCCTCTTGGGTTTGTGCATGTTAAAAAAAAACCAGAAACTAGAACAAGCTCTGAACTAGAAATGGAAATAAACCCACAATAACTTCTAACGAGGCAGTCTTGCTGTTAGAACAGAGAGAGGCTTGATAAGAAATCTCTTTACAAATTTCGACACACCAGAAAACCACACTGAAAGATCTAATCTGTATAGAAAAGAGTAAGAATTTGAACACCCCAATTGGGACATTCACAATTCCAGCAGCATTTTTAGAAAAGGCTCTGTCAAATGCAAGCCTGTGTAAGATTCAAAAAAGGATATACATGAGGGCACATGTTAGTTACCCTCATATATAGCAGGAACAGTCATTTTGCAAATGTACAAGCACACAGAGTATCAGTAACTTGGCAGCTTCCACATAGAAGTGGATTTCACCACTTCCATGTGTGTCAGCAGTTATACGTATAGAAGAATCATTTTACATACCTATGCAATATAAATACTGTCAACAAGTGAAGCAGCATTTTTTTTTTTAATTGGGTGGCAGAAATTAAGAATGACTTGCCTAATCCCTGGACAAAACAAGCTCTTTTTTTAACTCTCTCTTGAACTGATGGGGAATATTTTCCATATATATGTATTCTTACTATAAGATAATAAGACATAAAAATTTTCAGCCTACCCAAACCATGCCTCCAAGTCTCTGCATCCTTTTTTTTTTTTTTTTTGGGGGGGGGGGGGGGTGTAGGGGATCTATAAACAGCAGCTTTCTGAAAACTGTGTATATGCTACCATTTCCATGTGTAGATACTTTGATTATTTTGTGTATAAAATAACTTAAAAAGCAGGCTCTGAAGCCAGTGAAACTCATATTTTACCTGATTTTGCATAATCAAGTATTTATTTAAATAATATAATTTATGTTCTTATATTTTCCATCTTCTCTGTACTATAGCCCAACAATAAATACTGCTTTTTTTCAATTTGGTCTACATATAAATCAGTCAGCACAGGCTGTGTGCTTCTCATCCTACAGAATCAGTAGTCTGGCACAGGAAAAGAAATGTGACTGAAGAATGGAGGGGAGGGGGATTAACACCCTAGCACCTGACCCTACCAGTGGCAAGTTGATGTAATGAACATTACCAATAAAGGGAGGATTAAAGTCCCTGCTAAAATTGAAATACAGTACTCATAATAGAAGGCTCTACTTAGATGACCTGTAAAGACTCCTGACAGTTCTGAACCCTAGAAGAGGAGTGGCTGCTTGTCTCCATGACAAAGCAATGTGTTATCAAATACCAGACTCGAGGTTTAGCGTGACACTGTAGTTTAAAACTAAAGAAAGATTGGTTCAGCCTTTCAAAAGAGCAACATTTAAATTAAGAGGAAAAAGCAAAAAAAAACAAACGCACCACTACATTCATAAGTACAGCTGGCCAACTGATCTGTACAGTCAGTCACACCCTCTCTCTCTCCTCATAAAATGGAAACAGGAAAGCATTGTGAAAGACAAAACCTATGCCTTCCTGAACTACAGAAAAATATGGTGGTTAGGTAAAGGTAAACAAGTTATTTTACATTACACTATGGGCTCCTTTTACAAAGCTGTGATAGCGGTTTTAGCGCATGCTGAATTGCCCTGCGCGCTGGACACTAACGCCAGCACTGTGCTGGCCTTAGTTCTAGCCGTGTAGCGCGGGTTTAGCGTGCGCTAAAATGCTGTGTGTGCTAAAAACGCTATTGCAGCTTAGTAAAAGGAGCCCTACATTTCTTGTAATCCACAATTACCTTCTAGTTCTATGCAGAATTACAAAAATAAGGAGGCTAGGTCAAAACTAGGTATTACATAGCAAGGTATAAAAATATTGGGAAGAAGAAAATATTTCTAAGAGAGGAAGGTCTTTACTGTTTTTCCTTTCAGAACATTCTACACAGAACAAGCATACTTTCTGGGACAATGCATGCAGAAATCAGACATTTACGGCCAATTAGGCTCAAGGCAGTGCACACTTTAAACTACAATTCCCTACAGATCTTCCATTTTTCCACAACAGCTGTCAAAATCCCATCAGACCCTCCTCATATCCTAGACAAATGTTATTTTTAAAAAAATTAAAGTTGGGGATTGATCTTCTTCCCAAATAGTAAAGTCCCTTCAAATTTCAGAGAGGATGAAGAGCCTATTCCATAAAGTGTAGTTACTTACCTGTAATTTAGGTTCTCCGTGGACAGCAGGATAGTCAGCCACATATGGGTCATATTTACCAGTCCTTTAGATTCAGAACAAAAAATTTAAAGCCCAATATCAGTAAGTCAGAATCACAGAGTAGAAAAGTAGAGTAATTGGAGTCAAGAGTCAAAGGTTTGGCGTACTGACTCCATAGCCTAGGTTTCTGTTGTAGCTACTGTTGGCTTCTCTTCCAGCAGAGGCCATAAGCACATGACCTCCATGAACCTGGAATGATATTTTTATTGAATATAGATTTAAAAACAAACCCCCTCTTTTATTAATGCGTAGTGTGGGTTTTAGTGCTGGCAGTGGTGGTAACTGATGCTGCTGGCACTAAAACCCACGCTATGCGTTAGTAAAAGAGGGGGAAGTTAGTAATGATCTGTGGTGCTGATATATTAAGACATTTACTGAACACAATTTCATTTCTAAGAGTCTCCATTTTTAATTTAGACTTTATTTCAGTCAAGAACTTAATAAGTTACACAATCATTTTTCCCTTTTTGAAAATTTTCTTCATAAAATATAGTTTATAATTTGTAAAACAAAATGTAAAAAGATTCTGTTTTGCTCTGTGTTTTCCCCCTTACTATTTCAAAGAAGTGCTGAATCATTAGTCCATTTTGTGCTGGTGGAGTCGCTCGGGAGCTTCTAAAACAGTCAAATTTTTATATTTCTCCATCTCTTAAAAGGACTTTTTATTTAAAAAGGGGAGGGGAACCCCCTGCACAGTTCAGAAGTGCTCCATGCTAAGCTTAAAAATAAGTAAAAGTTGTAAACTAAGAGCCTGTATTCTCCGAGATTCAACCAAACAGATGCCAGTGTACCTCAGATTATTAGGTATGCTATCCTTCTACTACTTCCTATAAAGGGCTAAAAAATAAAACCCAAATACTATGTTCTGACACTAGTATTCACTTACTGACACGTTTTTCCTTTATACACACGCAAACATACATTATTTTAGGATGACTTGTTCTAAACATCTGGCTTCCTGCTGTAATACTGAACAACCTGTGCACCAAAGACAGTGCAGGGATTAGGCATTCATTTTTTCCTACTACAAAGGTGTGCAGCATTAAAGTAGTGAGGCATGTGCTATAATTCCGTTGAACCCAGAGTACCCTTGGTACACAGGATGTGCAGTAAAATGAACTCTAGGAAGAGTGGTCTTCCACCTCGCACTCTTTTTCAACAGAGATACATAGGAAAGGACCCTACAAACATGCATTACAGATATGCCTGGGAAAAAGCACTGGTTTTTGAAACAGGCTGAAAACTGGAGAAACATTTAGCTGCAACATGGTCCAAATAGAATCCATTTCACTTCCACTAAATGTGGAAACAAGTGCAAAAAAACCCCCAAAAAACAATTTAAAAAGCTTAGAATATTTGAAGCCACAATTTCACTGGACTTCCACTGCATTCTTGAGCAGCACTTTCAGTGCCTTATGACGCCCAGCACCAACTGCAACGGTTCCATCAGTCTTACCAACATGGTTCTTGTTAATGGAAGCTTTGGGTCTGATCAATCTCAAGGATTAAAAAAACAACACTAATCAAGCAGAACACTGGTAAAAAGGACTCCACAGGTAGCAGTATAAGGAACTATCCAAAATCCAGGCCAGTCTTTCAAGGAAACTTTTCAATAAACAAAAGATTCTTATGTAAATTGAAAGTTTCTATTTCTGAACTTCCCCCGCATTCAAGAAGCCTGTTTCCCCCAAGCATTAGAACTGGATTGACAGTAATCAGTGCTGACCTTGAAAAGAAAAGGCATTCCCAAAGAAGCAAAGATGGGTCCTAACACTGTCAGGTCCCTGAGATACTAGAACTCCTTAGCTGTAATGTCAGGAAAACTACCTGATTCCTGAAGCACATACTAGCCCTCTATTGCAGCCTCCTGCAGAATTCACACCTGTAAACAATAATGCAAACTGGTGTATACCCCCTTTGTATACTTGATGAAGAGAGGGAAAAAGACTATTACATCGCCTTAACACATTATATTCTTATTTATAGTGTGGGCTTAAATCTTAACCTGTACTAGAGATTTACTACTTTAATGTATTGCAGATGCTAGTCTTTCAGCATGCCATGTTCTTGGGTTGCAAGTATTTACCTTCCTGAAAACAGAATATGAATTTACAGGCCAATGCTGTAAGTTACCTGCTTCCTACTCCAATTAATTCTATCCGTTACAATGGCCTTACTGACCTAAAGAAATAACTGTCTTTTCAGTGGATTTTAATCAGATGAGTTCATTATACTCAGTGTCTCTGTGCATAAGAAAAGTGACTAACATCAAGCCTTCCAAAACCTTCTGCCTTTGAAGCAGGAGCAGATAAAAATAATTCACCCTATTCATAACTTATCCAGGCATGTTACTAGCAACACAAAAAATGGGCTTTACATGCCATAAGAGCCATAGATCATCTAAAGTGACCAATTAACATTTTCAAAGCACAAAAAATATCTCTTGTGTATGTACCTAGATAAGTATGAATGAGGAGTGTAGGGAGAGAAGGGGGAAACCCATGTCTCATTTTGTAACCCAGCTCAACAACAGCCACAAGCATCCTAGACCTGAAGTAAATAATTTAAGAGAGGCAATTTTCAAAGTCTGGAATGAAAAAATTCACACACCCATACAGACAAATATATACATAAATATTTATAAATTTTACACCCCCTCCCCTCCCCAGATTTGCACTGCCAGCATGCAAACCTCTTGCCCCAGCGGGTTTTCTAATACTCCTGCAAGATAGCGGAATGTTTAAAAACACTGGGTTAAATGGCTGGAAACCAGGACTTGGAAACTTCCTGTTTTACGCTCTCAACTCAGGTATGGGATTAAGGTTATACCTGCAACACTGGTTCTATACAATCAAAAAGTCTAGCTTTCTTTTTAAATTAAAAAAAGAAAAACATACAGGGAAAAGTTATTACACCTTTAAGGTTTGAGTTTGGCTAAGTATTTTTTTTGCTTTGCTCAGTAAGACTTTACACACTGCTCTCCAAGTCCGTGCCTCACTCAACAAGAGGTTTGCATATTCTGCAAACGTCACGTGTCCCAGTTGGTATCTTTAAAAGCGATTTGGACAAGCCGGAGCTCAAGTTCAAAGGCGTCTGGCCGATCCTGGGGATTGGCAGCCAGCATTTCCTTAATTAGCTGTTTCATGCGAGCGTTCATAGACTTTTTCTTTACAGGAATCAGCAGCTCCATTTTGGGATTTTCTAAAAGTGCCTCCCCAACAGGCACAATCTCAGTTCCTTGTTTTACATAACTCCCTAAGAGCTCTTTCTTTGTCTCTGTGTCCACAATTGTGATTCGTTCCAACATGGCCCAAATTATAATCCCTAGTGCAAAGATATCTGCTTTGGCGGTGTAATGGCCTTCCCAAACCTCAGGGGCCATATAGAAATCTGTGCCACAGGCAGTGGACAAGAAGCATTTGTTCACATTCACAGGCTCTTCGGGATTCAGTCCCGAGGTAGAACACACTTTACTCAACCCAAAATCAGCCACTTTCAGAGTAGGTTCTAAATTGCTGGCATCCATCCTGGTTTGAGAGATCAAGATGTTGTCTGGTTTCAGATCACGATGGATAATCTGATTCTTGTGCAGAAATGCTAGGGCACTGCCTAGCTGCAGCATGAAACTGGTATTGGTTTTTCGACTGGGCTTCCGAGACAGCAGGTACTCATTCATGTCCCCTCCATCACAGAAATCCATCACAAACCACAAGTAATATGCACTCCGGGGATCGAAAACAATTTCCCCTTTTAATGAAGTCTCTACAAGCTGAAAAGAAAAAAAAATATTTCACATATCTTCAGAAATAGAGCACAAGTACAGTTTAGTAGAAGCTAGCTAATAAAGAAAAGTTATCATCATCATGTGTGTAACAAGCCCTATACCCAAGGCTAACCAGGTAAAAACTTACTCAACGTCAATTAACTAAATCTCCCCAAAGGTGCTGTGTAATCTAGAATAGCCAAACCTTTGCATTTAATACCCTTTAAACTACAAATGTACAATAAAGCCAAGCTATTGTTATTTCCTGATGCAGAATATTTATTCAGTTCTTTGTTAATTAAATAAATATCCTGCCATTGGAAGCAAGCAGGTCTGAGTCTACACCACTCAAGTCTTTGCATCACACCTTGCAAGCAACATCTAACCCCTGGAATGACTAGCTATGAATCTCGTTTACTCTTTCCAAAACTACAAGGACTCAGGGGCACGCAATGAAGCTACTAAATAGTACATTTAAAACAAATCAGAGAAAATATTTGTTTACTCAACTAATTAAACTCTAGAATTTGTTGCCAAAGAATGGGGTAAAAGAAGTTAGCTAACAGGGTTTAAAAAAATGATTTGGATAAGTGCATTTTCAGCTGAAACCAAAACTAATCCCCACCCATGCAGACTAAGTCCTGACAGCCCAAGCCAGTCATGCCCCCCCCAGAAGAGAGCATGTGCCACTAAGCTAGTCTCTTCCCCCAAACCACTTGGAGGCCCTTCCACGTCTACTTGTAACCACTCTGGTGACAAAGTGGTCTCTTTGGGGCAGGAGCTATTTCAGTTACTCCTGTCTCCACCAATTCCTCTATAAAAATGGTTGCAGACGTTCATTTAATGTACCATTTTACATAGAGTTAGCCTCTGCAAAAAAAACCCACATACACTTTTCTGCAATTTCATCCACAAAATTGTGCACAGACACTGCACTAACCCCACACCAACATCTGCACACCGTTGCTGCATCAGTCCCCTGACAGTGCAGTGCTTGTTTCTTCACCTTTGTCACCTTTGATTACAACCAGATTCTGCATTTCAAAATATTTTACTGAGCAGTGGAAAAGCCTTACCAGCAGCATTGCAAATCTTTGATCCTGAAATGTAAAATCTGCATCTCAGGTAAGGTAATTTTATTCAATTTGTTATGTGTATTGTTTGAAGACCATACTGCATTTAAAAATAAAGGAACTAGTGTGACCTCCTTTGCAACATCTCTGCTCAGATCTCCATACCTGCAAATAAAGGGAGGAACTGGAGCCATGGGACATCCTCTGCACCATACCGTCCTTCTGCAAGATGCACTCTTCTAGATGAATCACGTTTGGATGTTGACTCTGAATGCTGCTGAGCGCCCAGAACTCACGCAATGCCAGCTCCACATTTTCTGGAGCATGGCATCGGATCTTTTTAACTGCCACCCGTGTGGAAGTTTTCCTAATGACTGCTTCATACACCACGCCGTAACTGCCACGACCAACCTCCCGAATTAGGTCGTACTTTGGCTGACTACTCACCATCTTCAATATCCAAATCTCTGCAAAGAAAAAAAATAGCACAGGCCCTTAGGAATGTTGCTGGATGGCCAGTCATCTCTCATTAGAGCCTTTCTATTCCAGGCTCTCTGACACAATTTTTACATTGTGAACTATGAAACAAACTATCCCCAGAAGTTAGAAACAATTATATGTTATTACGGGCACAACACTGATTAATGGAGGGGAGCTCAGGAAGGATGAAAAAGGGGCATAGCCTTCGGGACAGATAGGGAAGTTCTAAGTACCTGTATTTTATTGTTTACAGGTACTTATGATCTGTAATATACTTAAATGGTACATCAAATGTTAATAAAACATAAACTGTATACTAGGAACACCTTTCCTGTTAGCTTCTAACACAGTGGTCTCAAGCTCCAACCCTTTGCAGGGCCACATTTTGGATTTGTAGATATTTGAAGGGCCGTAGAAAAAAAAAAAAAGTTCATGTCTTATTAAAGAAATGACAATTTTGCATGAGGTAAAACTCTTTCTAGTTTATAAATCTTTCCTTTTGGCTAAGTCTTAATAATAATATTGTAATTTATAGCTAAACAGACATATGATTTTAAAAAAAAAACTGTTTTATTTTACTTTTGTGATTATGATAAAAGATACCGAGGTGCTTCGAGTTTGAGACCACTGTTCTAACAGACGCCTCCAATTTCGCTGTGGCCTGCATGCTTTCGCAATAAACACAGAACCACTACCCGCTCTGTTTTGGGTTTCTGAAAAAAAGAGCAGTTACCGATCCAATATACTACGACAGGAACGGCAGCAAAGGCTCCTGTGTCTGTTTCAATACATGGGACGGGCAAGGGGGCGGGTACAAGTCACACAGATCTGTTAGAAGCGAGGCGCTCCGCTCACCCCCCCTCCCCCTCCCGGGCTCTTTTTCACGGCTCTCGTCTCACGAAGCAACCGACAAGAAGAGTCGCACACCCCGCTGCCCCCCCCCCCCCCGAGCCTTACGTGGAGCGCCGTGCAGGGCCGCGGGAGGTGCAGGCGGGGGGGTCGGCAGCCGAGATATGACCGGCCGGGAGCAGGACAATGGGGGGGGGGAGCAATGAGCCGGGCAGCGCAAATAAAGAGCTGCTCCAGGGATACGTCGTTGCAAAACGGGAGGCGGGCGACAAGGCCCGGGCGCTGCGGCGACGACGGCGGCTTCAGGGCACACGGGGGGGGAGGGGGAGAAGGCCCGAGGCTCGCTGACAGCTAGGCCGCGCGAAGCAAGAGGGTCCCGCCCCCCCTTCCCTCGCCATTTCCGCGGCTCGCGGTCGGTACCTCAGCGCCGCGGGCTCCTGCCGTCCTTTTCTCGCGCTTTCGATTTCCTCGCCGCCGCCATCATCCGCCGGCTCGCGCGCCAGCCTTCCTGCTCGGCGCGCGCGCCTCTCACTCGCTCTCCTGCCGGTCTCGCGGACACTCCTCCTCTCCCCCTCCCCTCTCTCGCTCAATCTGCTCGAACCTTTTCCCTTCGCGCGAGCCCAGACGACGACTTCCGGCAAGCGCGCGGGAAAATCAAGGTACCCCTAGATGAACACCCAATACGCATGTGTTTTACGGCCCGTATAGTTATTGATTAATGCATTTGTCCAGCTCGCCCTTCCCTCCTTATCCTCACTTTTGTTAATGCCGTCGCGCGCAGCGGCGCGTGCTTCTGTTTACATCGCGTCCTGTCACTTCAGTCCCTTCCCCTTCCGTCTCATCCTCTCCTGTTCTTCCTCCGAGCCCCGACCCCCTTGTACTGCACAACAGCGCCCAGTACCCGCCCCTTTCGCGGGCATAACGAGGGTTTAAATTCGGTGCACGCGCTGGGGAATGGCTCAGACGCGCCTCTCCAGCGACGAGTGGAGGGGGGGGGAGGTTGTAGTTGTAAGCCAAATGCCAAGCGACACGAAGGCGAGGCGTGCGTTTTTTTTTCTTTCGTGACGTCCACGTTTTCATTGAAATATTTTATCATAAGCAGGTTGCGCGGTTGGTTTGGCGTGCTCTAGGTGGAACGAAATAGAGGCGTCCTGAAGCTCCCCTCCCCCCATATGGTACGATCCCGCCTGGTTTCCCGTCTCGTTGTGGCGCAAGGGGACGCGGGGGTCTAGTCTATTGAATTAATGGGGGAGTGGGTCTCAACTTTCACCTCTCATTGTCCGTTTTGTAGAATGTGGGGTAATTATTGATCCTGTTTATATCAACACCAGTGTGTGGTGATATAACGCTGATTTTATGTTACACGGCGCTAGTGGGAGCTTGATACTTGTATTAAACACTAGTGGTCGACCACCCCGTCTTGCTTGGTACGTCCCGTCCAGTGACTCTTTATTAACGGGCGGAACGCGCGCCTTGGGAACAGTTTGTGTGTAGCGCTTGGGTGGGTTTATTTCTTCTTTCTGGTCGTGGTATACTGTAGGTTCAGTCAAAAAGTGAATGAGAACTAAAGGTCCTTCCTCGCTTGTCGTTCTCTTCGTCCAAATGCACCGGCACAGCCGCCATAACGCTCCTTCCCAGTTCTCCGAGCGTTACCTTTAGTCTTTTTTTTTTTTTTTCTGAAGGGTGACAGCCAGGCTGCCCCTGTTTCCACGCTTGCTTTATAAAGACAACTAAGTAAAAAGTCTAAATACACCATAACACTCGCAAAATAGAAAAGAAACACGCCCCCCCATCATCTCCATGATTTTCCTTCTACTTTCTGATTCTGTATCATAAACAGAAAGCGTGAAGTGGATGAGGGGGATGAGCCACTTGCTTGAAGGACAAGGCGTTTCCCAACAGATGTAGAAATAAAAACTTAAAAGGAAACCAAATATAATACAGGTAGTCCTCGACTTACGATCTATCCAAGTTACGACTGACCTTACCACGTGACTTCCGCTCTCAGAAGAAAGAAAATGTTGTTAACAGATTGCTTTAAGATGATTAAAATATCATTACCCAGTCTAATATTCTTGCCTTAATTTAACATATGCCGACTTACGTCCTGATCCACTTACGACCTAGCAGTCGGAACCAATTGTGGTCGTACGTCGACGACTACCTGTACCTTTTTATTGGACTAACCCTCCCTTTTACAAAACTGTAGTGCATTTTGGGTTTTTTTTTAGCGCCGGCCATGGCAGTAATAGCTCCAACGCTCGTAGAATTGTCGGAACTGTTACCACTGTGGCCGGCACTAAAAACCGCACTACGGTTTTGTAAAGTGGGGGGGGGGGGGGCCTTAATGGAGTTTATGATTAGCTTTTGAAGGTAACCCTTTTTTCCTCAGATCAGGGTTACTTACCTTCAAAAGCTAATCATAAAGTACAGTACATTAAGTTAGTCCAATTAAAAAGGTATTATATATTTTTTCCTTTGTTTTTGTTTTATGTCTACATATTACTTTGCAGTGTGGACTAACTGGCCACCACACCTTTTCACCAATTGATGAAGAGCATGCATTTGGAAATTCATACCTTCTTGAGGAGAACCCACTGAAAAGTTTGAAGGTGGGCTGCTGGAGATGGATATTGATGCACACTAGTCGGCACTGTGGCTCCAGTGATATGTTTGATTTATTAGGATTTATTTGCCATCTTGTTGAAGAAATTCAGCCAGGGTGGTGTACAGTGAGACTGAACATAAGCAATTAGCAAATAACAATATGCATTATGGCACAGTATGCTACCTAAATACTCATAAAATCATCTTATTAGCGTGGAGGGTGCCTAATTCTGAGGTTGGATGTTTTGTGCAAGACATCCAAAAACCCAGTAGGAAAAATGTCCATTTTCAAAACTGCCATACATCTATCTTTTATTTTTGAAAATAAGCTAGGTATAAATTTTGGTCCTTAGGATGTCTGCCTTTTTTGCCCGTTTTCAAAAACGTCCTTGTGAAAAAAGCAAATTTTGTATATGTATCCATTAACTACTCTGATTGCGGCAGAGGAATCCCCATTAGCTGAGCCAGTTTTGGGGGTTCCTGGCGGCTCAGCTGATGGGGATTCCCCCTGCCAGGATCAGCTGTGCTACGGAGCCCTACACCCCTCCGCCTGACATCTCTGCCCCCCCCCCCACACACACACACACACACTCATCCTCCCAACATTCTTGGGCCCCACCCACATACTTTCAGATGAGAAAACAGCAGGAGGGAAGCCCACTCCTTCCTGCCTAATGTCATGTGCTGCAAATGATGGGGCTTCTACCTCCCAATGCATCTTGGGATGCAGTGGGAGGGGCCGAAGACCCTGATTGGCTCAAAATCCCAGGAAAGAGCCTTGAGGTACACCAATCGATAATGGGAAGGCTGTGGAGGCGGAACCACCATTGCACACACTGAAGGTACAATGGGAGAGAGAAGAAGAAAACCAGGAGAGGGCAGAACCCTGTAATCCCAACAAAGACAGGGTATCAAGAAGTAGGCGATGATCAAAAGTATCAAAGGTGGCAGACAGATCGAGAAGGATGAGGACAGAGTAGTTACTGTTTGGCCTTTATGCCATCATGTTTCTAGGTGTGCTGAGATCCAGCCCTCAACAAGCAAGAAGATATACACAGGACAATCAAAGTAACCACAGCTTTTGGCAATTCCAGCCGCATGACTTTAAACATTAGCACAAGTATCTTCAACTGAATTCTCCAAGCTACTGGTAACCAATGCAACTTGGCCAGCAAAGGCATTACAGAAAGAAGGTGGCATTGGCACTCTTAAGTGAACTCAATGGCAGATCTACGTGGATGCATAAAAGTGGCCCATGCCATTTGCACAACTTATATTCTATAAGATACATGTGTCAATACCCAGCACATGCCCATGCTCCACCCTCATGCAGTTGCACACTAAGGAACTTAACTGCACATTTTAGAGAACAGTATCAAGCACTTATGCGTGCAATTACTACTACTGCTAATTTATCATTTGTATAGCGCTGAAAGGTGTACGCAGGCTATACATTTAGCATTCAATAGATGGTCCCCTCTCAGAAGAGCTTACAATCGTAATTTGAATAGATAGATGGGGCATCTCAGGGTTGGGGAATTTATAGCAGAAGGAATGATACAATGGGTAAAGGTATCTGACGGTGAGTGGGAGAAGTCAAAAGCAGCTTCAAAAAAAAAGTGGGCTTTTAGCTTGGATTTGAATACTACTAGAGATGAAGCATGATATATATATATTTTTTTTTTAATTTATTTATTTACTTATTTTTTTTTTATTCTTTATTATAATTTGAAATAATATACAAGCATTACAACTTGTGCAGGAAAAACGAAAGAAAACAATTGACAATCTCAGAATTAACTAAGAATAGTGTTAGAAACAAATTATTTTCTTCTTAGACCTCAATAATTTCTAGGGAGGGGTCATAATGCATGGGACTAGAATTTTTATAAATGAAGAAAAAACCAAATGAAAAAGGCTTAAATGGTGACTCCTTTCTATCTACAATTCCATCTTTTTTTATCCCCTGGAGATCTTTAAGTCTAGAAAAGTCTGCAGATGGTCTGGAGCATGATATATTGACTCCGACAGCCTGTTCCAGGCATATGGTACAGCAAGGCAGAAGGGATGGAATCTGGAGTTGGCAATGGAGGAGAAAGGTACAGATAAGGGAGACTTACCAGATGAATGGAGTTCACGGTGGGGGGTGGGAGGAGGCAGAGCATAGGGGGAGATAAGTGAGATTGAGGGGCTACAACGTGAATGCACTTGTAAGTCAATAATAGGAGTTTGAATTGTATTCAGAAATGAATGGGGAGCCAATGAAGTGACTTGAGGAGAGGGGTAATGTGAGCGTGGCGGCTCTTGCAGAATATGAGTTGTGCAGCAGCATTTGGTATAGATTGAAGGGGGAGAGATATGGTTGAGTGAAAGACCTGAGAGAAGTACGTTGCAGTAGTCTAAGCGAGAGGTGATGAGAGCGTGGATAAGGGTTTTGGTAGTGTGCTCAGAGAGGAGAGGTCAGATTTTGGTAATACAGAGGAGGAAGCAACAGATTTTAGTGGTTTGTTGGATCTGAGTGGAGAAGGAGAGAGACGAGTCAAAGATTACCCCGAGGTTGCGAGCTGACAAGACACAGAGGAGGAGAGTGTTATTCACAAAAAAAGAGAACGGCAGGAGGGGGGAGGTGGGTTTAGGCGGAAAGATAGGAGTTCAATTTTAGATGATGGTGAGACCTTCAAGCGTCTGTGTCGGACAGGCAGGCTGAGATTCAGGTCTGAATTCCTGTAGAGATGTCTGGTGTGGCGCTAATCTTACATGTAAGAACTACTATTCTATAAAACTGTGTGTGTTATTAGCGTATAACTTTAGGCATACTTTGAGACAATGGAGGTTAAGTGACTTGTTGAGATCACAAGGTGCAGCAGTGGGATTTGAACCCTGGTTTTCAGACCACACTGCTCTAAGTTTTAAGTAAGAAAAAAAATGAATTATATGCCAGAAAGTAAATGCTGCCATAAATTATCCAGTATAGCTAAATATAGCAACCTCCACCTAGTCTAGGAAAAAACACATTTGTAGCACAATATAATTGCATATACAGTACATTTTAACTATTATAAGAACATAAGAATTGCCGCTGCTGGGTCAGACCAGTGGCCCATCGTGCCCAGCAGTCTGCTCCTATGGCGGCCCTTAGGTCAAAGACCAGTGCCCTAACTTAGACTAGCCTTACCTGCGTATGTTCTGGTTCAGCAGGAACTTGTCTAACTTTGTCTTAAATCCCTGGAGCATTCCAGTTTTCTACCACTCTGGGTGAAGAAGAACTTCCTTACGTTTGTACGGAATCTATTCCCTTTTAACTTTAGAGAGTGCCCTCTTGTTCTCTCTACCTGTCTTTATCTACTAAGTCTATTCCTTTCATTATCTTGAATGTTTCAATCATGTCCCCTCTCAGTCTCCTCTTTTCAAGAGAGAAGAGGCCCAGTTTCTCTAATCTCTCACTGTATGTCAGTGGTTCCCAAACCCTGTCCTGGGGGACCCCCAGCCAGTCGGGTTTTCAAGATATCCCTAATGAATATGCATGAGAGAGATTTGCATATAATGGAAGCGACAGGTATGCAAATCTCTCTCATGCATATTCATTAGGGATATCTTGAAAACCCGACTGGCTGGGGGTCCCCCAGGACAGGGTTTGGGAACCACTGCGGTACGTCAACTCCTCCAGCCCCTTAATCATTTTAGTCGCTCTTCTCTGGACCCTTTCGAGTAGTACTACAGCGACCAAAGCTGGATGCAGTATTCCAGGTGGGGCGAATCATAGCCTGGTACAGCGGCATGATAACTTTCTTCGATCTGTTTGTGATCCCCTTCTTTATCATTCCTAGCATTCTGTTTGCCCTTTTCGCAGCCACCACGCATTGCGCAGACAGCTTCATTGACTTGTCAACCAGTACTCCCAAGTCTCTTTCCTGCGGGGTCTCTCCGAGTACCACACCAGACATCCTGTATTCGTGCAGCATTCATCAGTAGGAAATTACAGAAGCAATCAGTACATTAGCATGTAGGATGCAAATGTGATATCAACATGGCTTCCAAGGAGAAAGGAAGAGAAGAGGGGAAACAAAGAGAAGATAGAAAGTGAAACAGACAACACCATTACCAAAATCCAGAGTCAAGAGTGAGAGAAGAATAGGGTCAAATTAACCATCTATTTCATATCTGCTGCCGTATGGAAGAACTTGGCCCTTTTCCCTTTTTGAGTTCTCAAAGCTAATTTATTTTATTCACCTTTATTTCTGTACATTCAAGTGGACTAACAGTGGCCATGGACTTTTATCCCAGTGGGCACTGGAGTAGAGCAGTAGCAGGACAAAAGTGACATCTACTGGTGAGTGAGGTTACTGTTTATAGCACAAATCCCATAATCCCATTCAGTGAGTCGATGACTCATAATCCCCTCTTATACTGTGACTGTTCAATTCATTTTATGGTTTAATTTATAACCCAAGTTTCTTTGGTATGATTATCTCTTACAGACCTTGATTATATATGTATTTAGTCTAGCTTACCAATTCACTCAAGGTGAGATACAATATGTAGGCCAAGAAGTGTGAATAATACTAAATCTGAGATCCTCCCATTGCCTCTTAATTATTTTCCCATCTCCCATAATACCACACTTTTTTCCTCATCCATTCTCAATCCACATTTTGATTTGGAACACCAGAATGAAACCTCCCCATCAACCCTCATTCCCCAAAAGATAACATATTGAATTGTGACTGTTCTAGTAGCTTTACTGAGTCCAAAAAAATGGCATTTTTTTGCAGTTTCAAAATTCTTCAGAATGAATAAACTCCTAAAAAGGACTTCCTATCATTCATTTTGTATTCTGGCTTTTTTTTCTACAATGAGCCAGAATACAAAATGAATGATTAGGAAGTCCTTTTTAGGAGTTTATTCATTCTGAAGAACTTTGACACTCCTGAAGCAGGCCATTTGGGCTAAAACATATACATGTCGGGTCATTGATTTTCTGGATGAATAAAGCACTTTTTATGAAGATTGAGTTCACCAGGTTTTCATTGGACATTTCCACCCTTCATCTTTTGTCTTTGTTCTTTGTGGATTTGGTTCTCCTGTTTTTTTGTTCCATTTTTTTGCAGTCTGTCATATGACGGAAGATAAGGACCAGAAGGTCCATCAAGTCTACCAAATTCCCATCCCTTAATACAATATCATCAACTTCACCCTGTCTCTGTCTTTCTCCTTTTTTTTTGTATAATCATGTTTATTAGGCATAGCAAACCATGTACAGCAAGTCAAGCATTAGTACATAACCGGTGAGAACAATCACTATGAAAGAAGTAATGCAATTATACATGGAAACATGGATAACAAGAATAGTGCTACATGGCTTAAACCAGCCCAGTTTTTTCTTACGATGAAGTGCTTACAAGCAACGAATCCCCAAACGATTCACTCAATGGTTCTGCATACCAACATCCATACACCTATCATACCCCAGTCTCACCCAACCATTCAGAGGACGGTCCTGTCTTGGACCGTCGTATCGCCATCAGGACCATCACAACTGTCAACCAAGGAGTACAGTAGAAATAGAGACACGTAACATAAACGGGTGAGTAAATATCAACCATCAATAACCCTCGGTATAGTGAGCATAGAACAAGGCAAAAAGCATGTCATTTCAGTTCAAGGTAAGGGCATAGACAGGAGACGCTGCCATAGGGTGCAATAAGCAACCCACGAGATCTGTGTTCTGGAGGTATATGTGTCTAGTTCAAATCTGGCATGCGTCTTCATTCTGGCCAACCATATAGGGAAGGTAGGGGCTTCCGTTGTGGACCATCTCTGTAATACTAGCGATTTGCCTAGAAGGATAGCGTGCAGTATAAATTTTTGCTCCGAAATGTCCAGGCCCTGTTGCGTTAAATCTTGTACATCCCCTAATAAAAGCGCTGCAGAGTTCCAGGTGAAAGAACAGCGAAGAATATGTTCAAGGCATCGGTGAATTAGGCCCCAGAACGTGAGCGCCGGGCATTCGAAGAAGGTATGGAGAAATGTACCCGGAGCGGATGTGCAACGGACACAATTAGCGTCAGTCCACAAATGCATGCGTGCTCCACGTACTCTAGTTATGTACCCTCTATGTAGTAACTTGAATTGAATTTCCTGTAAAGAAACTGCCTTCACCAACAAATAAATGTTCTTGAAAAACGCATGTAAATCTTGTACAGTGACACTTCTTCCCATTTCATGCGACCAGTCCCTGGCCAAGATCACCAGAGACAGCTCGGGTTGATGATCCCGACAAGCAGAGTACCAGCGAGAAATAGAGTTCATGGAGAATGGAGTCTCCAGTAGAATGTCATCCAGGGACCCACTCTCCCATCGGCCAGCATAACGGGCAATCTGGGGGGCGATATAGTGTTGAAGTTGTAAATATGTGTGAATGTGTCTCGAGGGTAGGCCCCAGGCTGTTTGTACCTGAAGAAAAGAGGGGAAACACCCTCCCCCCAGGTTTATAAGCGCCCCCACTGTAGTGTCCCGCACTCCCCGTGTTGATAGACCCCCCAGTCGTGACATACCAGGAGGGAATTCAGGATTGCGGAGTATAGAGAGAAAAGGGGAAAAATCGGGCGTTCGGGTCTGTTGTTTTCTCCACCATACCCAGGCCTTTCGAAACGAGCTCAAAAATGGCAACAAGGGTAAGGACGAGGGGGAAGAAGAATGTGTACCTGAACGCCCACCCGAGCATCCGTGGATAAAGGAAGAGAAAGATAAGGGTAGGCAGCATGTGTCCAGGAGGTCCGCAGGGGAAGGAGACGAAGATGGATCCGGAGCTAGGTGTGCGTGCATCCAACGAAGCAAGGCTGCTACATTGTACGCACGGATGTTGGGTAAATTCAGGCCGCCGTGTTGTTTTGCACATAACAATTTGGA
Source organism: Geotrypetes seraphini (assembly GCF_902459505.1). NCBI lineage: Eukaryota > Metazoa > Chordata > Amphibia > Gymnophiona > Dermophiidae > Geotrypetes > Geotrypetes seraphini. Next base: position 35,504,450 of record NC_047091.1, on the reverse strand, counting down.
ATGACTAATGCGGGGCGCCCTGTCTCGCCAGATAAATGATCGAATAGTGGCGTTGTACGCACGTTCATCGGAGGGCGATACCCAAACAGGAATGGCTTGTATGGGGTATAAGATTTTGGGAAAAAGTATCATTTTGACCAGTGCGACTCTGCCCATTAAGGATAGAGGCAGGGCCTTCCATCGGTGACATAAGGTTTTGATTTTACCAATTGCCGTGGAGATGTTAGCAGCATATAGTCTCTTGGGGTCACAATACAACATGATACCCAGGTATTTAAGTTTCCCTGGGGCCACTCCCACTCCTAATTTCTCGGTCCAGCGAGGGGTACCCGTCACCCCAAGAAGTAGTGCCTCTGTCTTGTCGAAGTTTATCTTGAGGCCCGAGAAACGCCCAAACAATTGTATAAGAGACATGAGACGTGGCATGTTGGAGTCCGCATGGTTAATGTAAAGGAGCATGTCGTCTGCGAATAGACTGATGCGGAATTCTCGCGTCCCCACGCGGAGGCCCTCAAGGTGCGGATCTTGCCGTATACGCTGTGCAAGAGGTTCTAAAGATAGTAGAAAAAGAAGAGGGGATAGCGGGCAACCCTGACGTGTCCCACGGCCTAGCGGGAATGGTGCCGACAGCTCCCCGTTCACCAGGAGCTGCGATGAAGGACGCGTGTAGAGAGCCGTGATCCACCCCACAAAGTCGCCAGAGATGCCAAATCTCCCCAGGGCCCAAAAAAGATGTTCCCATGAGACCATGTCAAAGGCCTTTTCAACATCCAAACTGGCAATAAGGGCTCTTGCCTCAGAGGGGTGGGAGGTCTGCAATACCGACACGACCTTCAAGAGGTTGAGGGAAGCATGTCTGCCGGGGACAAACCCGACCTGATCTTCGTGTATCAGGTGCGGAAGGAAAACATTCAATCGTTTCGCAAGTATGCTGCCTAATATTTTGACATCCTGGTTAAGGAGTGATATCGGTCGGTATGATCCCAATTGGTCCTGCGGGCGGCCCGGTTTGGGTAGGATAATAACATGCGCTCGGTTGTGTGTATCCCCAGGTGGGAGAGCGGTTAAGAGTCCGGTATAGTAAGATTGCAAGGCTGGGAGGACCGTGGGGGGCAGCAACTTGTAAAACTCCGGCCCCATGCCATCAGGGCCTGGAGTTTTTGCAAGGGTGAGATTTCCAATAGCCGTCTGGATCTCCTGCCCCGAAATAGGGGAATTCAATGTGCGCTGTTGTTCCTCGGTTAAGGATGGTAAGGATAGATGTGTAAAAAATTTCTCTCTAGCTTGAGGGTCGTCCGGCGATGCCGAGTAGAGGTCTCTATAGAAGCTGACAAATTTCTCAGCAATATCCCCGGGATCGGTGTGGAGTCGACCCGCCTTATCTTTGATGCTAGTGATGACATGTCTGGCCTTTGGCGGTCTTACTAAATTGGCTAGCATACGTCCCGTTTTGTTGCCCCATGCGTGCAGCTTATATTTATAGAAATATATGCTTCTTTGAGCTCGCGTGTCAAGGAGGTGATTAATCTTATCTTTCAATTGTTTTAAAGAGGACCTGATTGAAGGGGTAAGATTAGATATGTGCACCCGACGCATCTCCTGAAGCTCTCGAGTGAGGGCAAGGAGCTCTCCCTCGCGGCGTTTTTTCAGAGCGGAGGAGTATGCCAATATGTGTCCGCGCATGACAGCTTTCGCGGCTTCCCAGTAAACGACCGGTCCCACATCCAGCACAGAATTGGTACAAAGGAATTCCTCCCATTTTTTTGTGAGGAATTCATGGAAAGTTTTGTCTGTGTATAATTGTGGGGACATGCGCCAGATTCGTTCTCCAGAGGACCGCAAGAATTGGAGGGCGATGTGCAGTAGAGAGTGGTCAGATAGGGTTGGAGCAAGCATGGCAGCCGATGCAAATTTAGGGAACCAGGCTTCTGATACAAGGAAATGATCAAGTCTAGAGTAGGACAAATGAGGATGGGAATAGAAAGAGTAATCGCGTTCCTCGGGGTGGAGAGTTCTCCAAACATCCAACAATCCCAATTCCCTCATGAGATAGTTCACACCCTTATCAAAATGCGCTTTGGGGGCACGTTTCGCTGGATGACAATCCAGTGCGGGGTTAGCTGTTATGTTAAAGTCTCCCCCTAGCACAATTAAGCTGGATGTGTGAGGGGTCAGAAGCGTGACCAAGTGTGAGAAAAAATCTGGAGAATAGATATTAGGGGCATATACATTGCAGAATACAATCTGCTGACTCCATAGGTCACCCACTAGCATGATATATCTCCCCTCGGGATCTGCCACCTGGTGTTGCACAGTGAACGGTATTCGTTTGTTTATGAGAATGGCCACACCCCGTTGTCTAGAGCTATAGGAGGCAAAGCCAAGCTGTCCCACCCAATCCCGTTTCAACTTACGATGTTCGTCATCCGTGAGGTGTGTTTCCTGGAGAAATGCAATGTCCGTGTGTTCCCTTCTGAGATATGCGAGGAGCTTGGTTCTTTTTATGGGAGAGTGGATCCCGTCTACATTAAGCGAAGATATTTTCAAAGAAGACATATTAGTACATATGCATTATAAACAAAGCAGTGAAATACAGAGAAAATCATGGAGCAGGGGACGTCCCAGCTAAATCCCCCCTCCGCAGTTATTGACAGCAATAGATATTTCATAGATTTAATGAACATCCGGTCCTGGTGGCGATAATCAGCAATCCCATTCAACCCCCCCTCAGACATTCTCATGCACACCCCCCATTCATTCCTCCCCCCCACTAGCAGAACATAACAGAACAAAACCCCCCTCCCCCCCAAACCATGTAACCTTCCTAAAGTGCCCACTGAAAGCGGGAAAATCGAACAGTGAACAGAGAACCGCCCCGGGCCACGCCCCACTTGCAGTGCAAAATATGAACACAATGAACAAAGAAAAAATGCCCTCTTGGTATAAACCCTTTTACAATATATCTTCATGTCAGCGGAATGTAAAAGGAAAAAAAAAACAAAAAGAAAAACTGGTTACAGAGGTACAACCAAGAGAGGTTCATAGAAAGAATTAAGGCATTGAAGGACCAAACTTAGGGATTCAGAACGGTCACTGTGCTGTTCACGCACTAATCTTCTGTGTAGAGGCAAATGGGAACGTGCCGCTGTGCAAGTCCAAAATTCCCCTCTGTCATCCATTTCCGACCCGCAGCAGCGGGTTTCAGATGCCAGGGTACGAAGCAGAGACTACAGTCATTGTTTGTGGAGGTTCAATGAGGATTATTGTCCGGAGGAAGTGGCGCAGGTAACTGCTGAATGAACTTCTCCAAATCTCTCGGAGTTTCAAAGTAGAGGGTTTTGTTGTTATAAAGCACCCTCGCCCGGGCAGGGTAGAGCAGGGACACCCGAATATTGCGTCGATATAGTGTATTGCAATGAGGCGCCATCGCCTTCCGCCGAGATGAGATAAGGGGAGAAAAGTCTTGGAATATCAGGATCTTTTTGCCATCATAGAGAAAGTCTACCCCTTTGCGGAAGTGCGCCAATATCCGTTCCTTTATCGCAAAGTTGAGAAACCTGGCGAGGACTGGACGCGGCCGCGTGTCGTCCTCCGCCCGTTGGCCCACATGGTGTGCTCGTTCTATCTGAACAAGTAGGCCCGGGTCTGTGTGTTCCAAAATTTTCATTAGCCAGTTCTCTAACCCCTTGCGTAAATCCACTTCCCGGATTGTTGCTGGTAACCCTATGAACCTCAGATTCTTTCTTCTCCCTCGGTTTTCGTGGTCGTCCACGCGGTCCTGCAGGGATTTGTTGGAGGTTTCCAGGGTGCGTATTCGTTCTTCAAAAGCAGCGGCCTGATCTTCCTGGCGTGCCACCCGATCCTCGACCCGCTGCAAGCGGCCTGCGTGGTTGTCTAGGCTTTCTTTGATGTCTTCCATGAACGTGTGTATTTTAGCCAGCTTATCCTCCATTACTAACGTTAAGGATCGTGTCAATTCTTGCACTGCAGCCTCCTGTAACGTGAACATAGGCACTTCGTGGGTGTCCGCCATTTTTGGCTCTTGCAGCTTCGCCTTGTCTCGTGTGCCCCGTTGCGGTTTGGAGGTCATCGCTCGCGCTGTGCACCCTGAAAAACCGTCAGCGCGGTCAGCGAAGTGAGGGGTAGTCAGAGGTCCGTTCGAACACGGAGAAATGTCGATTTAGTTCAGGTAATGTGCAGGTTTAGTGCAGCGCGGCCCGGAGCCGTGGAGAGACACGTCCGCTCAAGCGCACGGCATCACGTGACCCCCTGTGTCTTTCTCCTTTATAGCTAATGATTCTCTGTTCTTATCCCAGGCTTTTCTGAGTTTTTCTTTGCCACCTCAACTGGATTGACTTCTTTTATCCAGGAACCAATGCATGGATATTAACATGCAATAGGCAAACCTTCAACCTTCTTCCCCCCCCCCCCCCACCAATTAACTTTTACACCCTTTGCCCATCCCCCAATAATCATATTCATTCCAACACCACCCTTCCAGAATAATCTGAGTAAATGGACTATTTGGAATGTGTTGCCCTGCTGGTAACTTTGAGTTTTGTGGTTGTTGTCGGTATTACATTACTGTGTGTTGGCAGGTCCAGAGTGCAAGCAAAGGACTCTGGGATATTATATTAAACAAATCTGACCCTGGGAATGTTAGTGCAGATAGACTGAATAGCTCCTGGTCATTCAGTCTTACAAAAGACATTAGAATACCACTAACCCCTGGATTCTGTAACTGGCGCCCATGTCGGATTACATGTCAATCACGCAACAGCGACAATTACAGAATCGCGCCTGATTCAGCTAAGATAGGTGGCTGAAATGTAGGCTCAGAAAAACCCTGGCCTATATTTCAGCCATCTATCTATGCCACCTCAGAATCCTAAAGACAGCTCATAGCAGTGGAATTTATTTTATTTATTTCTTTCTTCCATTTGTGCGTTGCACATACCTATACAAGCTCTTGGTGACAGTACAGAGGAAGGGGTTAGAAGAGGGAAGGGAGGACAATGGAGGGCAGGAAGATGCAGGAGAAGAAGAGGATACAAGTGATTAGGTATCAAATAGATGAGTTTTCAGTTTCTTCGGGAATTTGGTGTGGTTAGGTTCCGTCCTGGTCATTTCAGTAAGGTCATTCCAAGCTTTTACACTTAGAAAGGTGAGCATGGAGTGGAAAACATGTTTGTATTGCAGATTTTTTGTGGAAGGGAGATTTAGAAGTATTCTGTTGAGGGTTCTGCAGGAAGTAGGCCATGCCTTGGAAAAGAGCTGGATGAGAGGAGCCGCAGAGTTTTCGTAAAGTATATGGTGAATGATGCATGAAGTTTTGAAGCTGCCAGCTCAGCTGATCAGGGATAAAGTCCACTGCCGTGATCAGCTTAAGGCAGCTGCAAGCTGGCTTTAGGATCCTGCGGTAGCATAGATAGGTAGCTGAAATGTAGGCTTGGTATTTCTGGGTTTTTAATGGTGGTTTTTCAATTAACTTAGCCGCCAACTCCTAAAATACCAGTATTTGAGATTAAGAAAGTACCCTTGGCATAGTATTGGGGAGTATCCTACACAGCCCTGGAATTTCAACAGATGCTTAAGGAAATCAGACAAAGAATGGCTCCAGTTGTTCTTAAAGACAGGTGCTTCTTGACAATTGAAAGCCATTGTTTCAAACAGACACCAAATTATGACAGAAGATAGATACTATTTTTAGAACAAACTCAAATCTTTGTAAAGACAGGCTGCAGCACCTTGATCTCTCTCTTGCTTATCTCTCTCGGCCTCCCCTCTTCTCTCTCTTCTTCCTCTTCACACCTATACACCCACTATTCAGAAACACACATACACCATTCATTCAGGCAAGTCATAGACATACACACACTGAAACAGCTCTAACTGTATACTCTATAATTGTAAAAGCCTATATCTATACAAAATATATTTTTTATGTACCACCTGTCTGTTTCATAATTCCACTTCCCACTGCCTCTTTGAGGGTTGAACCCAGGACCCAAAAAAACAGAAGAGAATGTAAAAACACAAAGATTAAAGTTATCAGGACCTATTGTTTTTCTCTGAATGCAGCTGCTCTTTTGCACCCTCCAGAAGCTGTTGCCCATTGCCTATTCTTGTCTAATGGTTGGGCCAGCCCTGCTTTTGTACATATTATCCAGAGATGATGATATCCATGAACTTTGGATACTAGATTTTTCCCTTCTTGAGATGTTGTCTGTGTAATTGATGGCATCATAGTTGACGTAGAGGGTCATTTTATATAAGGATATCTATAAAAATAGCTTAAAATGATAACTATTTTATTAAATCATACTCCATGGCCATCCACATTAGCAGGAATGAAATGTGTGATTGATGTTTATTTCTTAGACTTCCTGACCCCTGTCCCTTTCTGAATTTCTTATATGACGGAGAAATCAGTGTTAGACATGCAGGGGATCAGGAAAGAAACTGGGGAGAGAGCCCCAAATCCTGCCTGTAGACTAAAGTATGCCTCCTCCTCCTTAAGGCAGGCTTGGAGCACCCTGTGGCATAGGAGCCCATGGCAAGTGCCCTATTTCTCATCCCCTAACATCAAAAAGCCTAAGAATATATATATGTATAAGGAGGGGTCAGTCTCAAGTGCAAATCAGTCCCAAAGACCTGCTCCTAGTCCTTTGTATTCTATCTTTGCATACGCAGAGAAAGGGGAGACATGATCGAGACGTTCAAATATATCATGGGCCGTATCGAGGTGGAAGAAGATATCTTCTTTCTTAAAGGACCCACGGCAACAAGAGGGCATCCACTGAAAATCAGGGGTGGGAAATTTCATGGCGACACCAGAAAATATTTCTTCACCGAAAGGGTGGTTGACCGCTAGAATAATCTTCCACTACAGGTAATCAAGGCCAGCAGCGTGCCAGATTTTAAGAAACGATGGGATTGGCATGTGGGATCTCTTCATGGAGGGGGTGGGTCACAAGTGTGGGCAGACTAGATGGGCCGTGGCTCTTTTCTGCCGTCATTTTCTATGTTTCTATGCACCCTTACCATTCAAAAGGAGGAAATTGTATTAAGTTAAATTTGATGTGGTTTACACAGGGTGACTAATCAGCTCATGGGAACTTCCTAAAACCTTTTTATAAGGAGTTCACCTGGATATATCCTCAGCACAAACATCACCTTTACCCACAAACATCACCTTCCATCACCCCGTGAACCTTTTAAGTGCAAAAGTGCCTTTTTTATATACCCTAACACCAGCCCTGAGCAAAGAAGATGAAATCCCAAAACTACAAACAGGAGAGAGTCAGAAGGCTGCCTTGTGGGTTCTGATTAAGGGCTCCATGCTAGAGAGTTGCATGGGGACAGAAATCCCCACCCGTCCCCGCTAGGATCCTCTCCGTCCCCACCCGTCCCCGTCAGGATCCTCTCCGTCCCCACCCATCCCCGCAAGGAATGGGGATGGGGATAGGAAGGGAGTGATTAAGGAGGATAAAGAGGTAGCTGAGAGGTTGAACACGTTCTTCTCGTCGGTCTTCACGAGAGAAGACACATCTAATATACCGGACTCAGAGGAGCTCATGAGTGGGGAACAGGCTGAAAAATTGGAGCACATAGAGGTAAGTAAGGAGGATGTCCTCAAACAGATAGACAGGTTAAAATGCGGCAAATCACTGTGCCCGGACGGGATCCACCCAAGGGTTCTGAAGGAACTAAGACAAGAAATAGCGGGCACAATCCAGCATGTTTGCAACCTATCCTTGAAAACTGGAGAGGTACCAGAGAAATGGAAATTGGCGAATGTCACACCTATCTTCAAGAAGGGATCGAGGGGTGACCCCGGGAACTACAGGCCGGTGAGCCTGACTTCAATTATAGGGAAGATGGTGGAAGCTATGATCAAGGACGGCATTTGCGAGCACATCGAGAGAAATGGCCTACTGAGAACAAGCCAGCACGGATTCTGTAAGGGAAGGTCGTGCTTAACGAATCTTCTGTACTTCTTTAAGGGAATAAGCAGTCGGGTTGACAATGGGGAACCCATAGACATCATTTACCTCGATTTTCAAAAGGCTTTCGACAAGGTGCCACATGAAAGGCTGCTTAGGAAGCTGTGGAACCACGGGGTGGGAGGGGATGTGCACAGATGGATCGAGCACTGGTTGTCGGGTAGAGTGCAAAGGGTCGGAGTAAAGGGCCAATATTCTGACTGGCGGGGAGTCACGAGCGGTGTGCCAAGGGATCGGTGCTGGGGCCGTTACTCTTCAACATATTTATCAATGACCTGGAAAAGGAGGCAAAGTGCGAGGTTATAAAATTTGCAGACGATACCAAACTGTGCGGCAGAGTTAGCTCCAGGGAGGAGTGTGAGAACCTGCAAAAGGACCTAGACAAGCTGGAAGACTGGGCAAACAAATGGCAAATGCGCTTCAACGTGGAAAAATGCAAGGTCATGCATATAGGGAAAAAGAACCCGTTGTTCAACTACAAATTGGGGGGGGGGCATTGTTGGGAGACAGCAGTCTTGAGAGAGACTTGGTGGATGCATCACTGAAGCCATCTGCACAGTGCACAGCAGCCTCAAAAAAAGCCAACAGGATGCTGGGCATCATAAAGAGGGGCATAACAACCAGAACGCGGGAAGTCATCATGCTATTGTATCAAGCGATGGTGCGTCCACATCTGGAATACTGCGTTCAATATTGGTCGCCGTACCTCAAGAAGGACATGGCAGTACTTGAGAGAGTCCAAAGGAGAGCAACGAAACTGGTAAGAGGGCTGGAACACTGCCCATACGCCAAAAGGTTGGATAGGCTGGGGCTCTTCTCTCTGGAAAAAAGGAGGCTCGGGGGAGATATGATAGAGACCTTCAAGATCATGAGGGGCATAGAGAGGGTGGATAGGGACAGATTCTTCAGGCTGAAGGGGACAACAGGTACGAGGGGGCATTCGGAGAAACTGAAGGGAGATAGGTTCAAAACAAATGCAAGGAAGTTTTTTTTCACCCAAAGGGTCGTGGACACTTGGAATGCGCTACCGGAGTAAGTGATCAGGCAGAGTATGGTACAAGGATTCAAACAGAGACTGGACGGATTCCTGAGGGATAAAGGGATCGTGGGATACTGAGAAAGCTAACCAGAAAATAAGTATAGAAACCCAACCAGGTCGTGCATGTGCAAGACCTGAGGGTTAGGACTTCGATGGGAAGATAGGACTCAATAGGAAACCAAGGTGGCAAGGGGGCCCCTTCTGGTGATTCAGACAGGCAGGAGCGGACTGCTGGGCAGGATGGACCTATGGTCTGACCCGGCGGAGGCACTGCTTATGTTCTTATGAATTACCTCCATCCCCGCCCGTCCCCATAAAAAGCAGCAATTACTTCTGACAGGATCATCAATTCCACAGTTTCTTTTGTGTTTGCGCTGCTGTTTTCCTTGTGGAATCTCTTTGATGGAACCCTTTTTTTGTTTTCTGTTCAGGTAATTAACTTATAAACCCCCTCTTTTACTAAGGCTGACGTGTCCATTATATTATATGGACGATCCTGCTTCCAAAGCCTTCCATCCCTGTGGGAGTCCCTTGGGCTAGAGGGGGGTCCCCATGGGCCAGAGGGGGGTCTCTGTGGGAGTCCCGTGGGTTAGGGTGGTATTTCCACAGGACCCCCGTGGGACCTGCAGGATTCCCGCGATCCCCGTTCCCGTGCAGACCTCTACTCCATGCACAGAACTAAAACACTGGGTTGGGAGCGATTTTCATTTGCCAGGTGATGCTCAATACAAACAGCAGGCAAATTCTGTGAACATTGTTTGTGTTGTGTATCGTGGTGAAAGGGAGAGGAACTGTGCCTGGCGCCTGCACATAAGAGTAGAATTCAGAGCTCTGAAAATGTATATGTGATGAGATATATAATGGTATTTGTCATCATAACGTTAGAAATTAACAAGAATCTCTATACTTATCATCTGGTTACCCCATTCTTTATTATTTAATGTTTTACATTGGGGAGATGTTTTTAAGGCTTTATTCTGTTATATCTAGAAGCCCAAAGAGTAGCAACGTTCCAGAGCTGAGATTGTGATGTCATAATGCCTCATTCCACCAATGCCTAAGAGCCAACCTCATCAATGATGTCACAATGACTTGATTGTCCTTTACTAGGCTCACATAAGAACATAAGAGTTGCCATACTGGGACAGACCGAAGGTCCATCAAACCCAGGATCCTTTTTCCAACAGTGGCCAAACCAGGTCCCAAGTATTGGCTACAATAATCGTAGTTGCATGGTATGCTTTTGAGTGTCTGCACCTTTCCTTTGAACTTGTTAATCTTCATCTGCTCTAAGAGGCAGAGCTGTGGACACTATGGAAATGACAGACAGCACACGGTGACTGATGAATTTATCCCAGCATCATCAGCCCTTCTTACCACATGATTCAAGAGTCAAGGCAGCCCAGACATCTGGTGTACCTTCTACCATCCTAGTTAACCTATTATTTGCACTATAAAATCTCCTTGGAAAATGCCTTAATAGAGTTGTGGTAGATCAAAGCAAAACCTTATAAGCAGATGGCACCATTTTATTCAATTAAGCCTCAGCTTCAGCTTAGTCCTCTGGTCCCAGAGACTCATGTAAGTCTGTGTCTGGAACTAACATGGTTTTATTATAGCCCTATCCTTTAACTTTGTTCTGTCCCAGTAGTGAACATTTGAAGTCCTTCTGTCTTTATTTTTAGCACATTTCAACATGTCTAAAAAGAGCTAAGGGGTTTGGTTCAAACTATTTATTCATATGAAGGCATAATAATTTATGTACGCTGAGGGAGAAAGAGGAGTGGATCTGCCTGGGTTCTACACAGTAGTCTTAACAATGATCTAATCTTATCAGATTCCATTTACCATATTTGCCAGCATATAAGATGCACCCTCTTTTTCATACACATTTTTAAGAAACAAAATATGTGCGTGTACAGTGCCGCCTTCCCTGTCAGGCTCTGCACCCAGCCCCCTCCCTGCCAGGCACTACTCAGCCCCCCTTCCCTCCCAGACTTTTCACCCTGTCCCCCCTCCCTGCTTTGTCTGTCCTACCTCCTCTGCTGTTGGAATCCCTAGTGGTCCAGAGGTACAGCGGGCAGGAGCAAGCTTTCCGTGCTCCTGCCCTGCTGTTAACCCGGTCAGTCGCTACCATGGCTGGCCCGAGTTCTTCAGCTGCTGAGCGGTACTGAGTAGGGGCATGCTGTGGCACTGCTGCTTGACGCTGAGCGGCTTCCTGAATGGATCCCATGAATTCTCTCGGGGCAGCGACCGGGTTAGCAGTGGGGCAGAAGATCTCCACTCATCATCGAAAAACTACACGAATACAGCTGGGAGGTGTTACCTCATGCTCCCTACAGTCCAGACATGAGACCACCAGACTACGACCTTTTTCCAAAGTTGAAACAACCTATGCGTGGACATCATTTTGCATCTCTGGAAGAGCTTTCTTCCGCCGGTACCCAAGCCATTCGGCAACTGAACAAAAACAGTGTCTTGGATGGTGTCCCAGACGTTGGGACTCGGTCATTGCAAATCAGGGAGACTATATTGAAGTATTGTAAAGAAATACTTGAAAAAATAAAATAAAACATGTAAAAAAAAAAAAAATAGTGTGCATTATTTATGAAATGACCCTCGTAGGTCAGAGTTTTCCAGGCCTACATTTTCAGTGCATATCTTTATCATGAATAGCACCTACCATAGTAGGCCGCTTAATGCCACTTCTGGCGTTAACCATGCCCACAATGGTGTTAGGCGGCTGGTGCCGGTAGGTGTTTTATTGTCAACATTTTTTGCCATTTTAAACGGCGTTTCTTAGTGAACTTTAAGACCTAAGTTTAGGCTCCTTTTGTAGAATTTCCCGCTAAGGGCTTAACACCGTGTAGTAAAAGGGGCCCCTCAGTACCCCTGTCATTCATTAGCAGGTTACAAGGGAAATGCTGTACATTAAAGCATCTTGTGATACTTTGCTTTTTTGCATGTGCTAATCAGCGGTGCAAGGCCTTGGCTGAGCTCACATCGGCTGCCGCTTCTCCACTTGTGTGGCAGGTGGCACTGCGGCTCTTCCCATAGGGGTTTAGGATTTTGATATACCGCTTTTCTGTGGTTCACATATTACACAGAGGTAGTTATTTTGTACATGGGGCAACGGAGGGTTAAGCGACTTGCTCGGAATCACAGGGAGCTGAAGCAGGAATCAAACCCAGTTCCTCAGGTTCTCAGGCCCCTGTGCTAACCACTAGGCTCCTCCCCCACACACCTCCTGTTAGCCGTCTGGTTCTAAAACTCAGTACATAGGAAGAGATGAGAGGGCCAGAGCCAGAGCAGTTCCTTCTCCAGCTCTTCCTCCAGCCAGAGAGTTGTCTGCCAGTAGCATCCTACCTCCCTCCGCACAGTTTTGTCTCTACATTTGCAAACAAGGCTAAGTGTATGGACCATAAGAATAGCCATACTGGGTCTAGCCCAGTATCCTGTTTCCACAGTAGCCAATCCAGGTCACAAGTACCTGGCAGAATCCCAATAGTAGCAAGATTCTAGAACTTAAATTGTGATGTCATAATGCCTCATTCCACCAATGCCTAAGAGCTAAACACATCACTGATATCACTTGGCTCATATAAGAATAGCCATACTGGATGAGACCAAGGGTCCATCTAGCCCAGTATCCTGTTTCCACAGTAACCAATCCAGGTCACAAGTACCTGGCAGAAACCTAAGTAGCAGCAACATTCCACACTACCGATCCCAGGACAAGCAGTGGCTTCCCCCATGTCCGTCTCAATAGGAGACTATGGACTTTTCCTCCAAGAACTTGTCTAAACCTTTTTAAACTCAGCCACATTAACCAGTGTTACCACATCCTCTGGTGACGTGTTCCAGAGCTTAACTATTCTTTGAGTGAAAAAAAAAAATATTTTCTCCTGTTGGTTTTAACTCCACTGAGTGTCCCCTAGTCTTTGTAATTTTTGATGGAGTAAAAAAAAAAAAATCGATGAACGAACTGATAAACCGTCAGTAATGGAGTAATTGTCAGTAATTGTCGCCTAGAGCTTGTATATGTATGTGCGACGCACAAATGGAATAAATAAATAATAGATGTTATTGCTGATTCAAAACATGCCTAAACCTGAAATGCATCACCTTCTCATTCCTCCTTTTTTGCAGAGGCAATGCTTTATGGTTGGGCTCCAGTGAGCAAGTTACTGCATGCGGAGCCACGTGCACAGTTATGGGAGGAGAGGGTGCTGGGGGATGAGGTGCAGTTCCTAATCCATTCACTGACTGAGATTGGAGGAATGAAATAGGAAATCCACACCACACCTTTAAATAACAAGAGATCCTCAGAGTCAGCAACAGATGCTCCTGTCACCCTCTGGCTCAATTACAAAAGAGCAAGTTGCAAAGTAGAATGGAGCCTGCCCCTGTTTCACCCTCTGCAAGGGAGCTTCAGTATAAATGTCCTGCCCTCTCTTTACCCTTCCTATTCCACTTTCTTCTTGCTCTGTGGTAGTGATGGCTTTAGTCAGATGCCCCCATCCTAAGGCACTACAGGGCTGGTGCTGCATTACCATATTTCCTCCCAAACCTCCACACCCTTCTCTCCTTACCACTGTCTCCCACACTCCCCTAAACCTAGACTAGGGGTAGGCAATTATGGTTCTCGAGAGCCGGAGCCAGGTCAGATTTTCAGGATATCCACCATGAATATGTATGAGATGGATTTGCATGCACTGCCTCCTTGAGATGCAAATGCATCTTTATTGTGGATATCCTGAAAACCTGACCTGGCTCCGGCTCACGAGGACCGGAATTGCCTACCCCTGCCCTAGACTGTAGTGAATGCAAGGATCACAGGAGCGAACCTTACAAAATGCTTGGACATGGTGCTGTGGATGCTGATGTTTTTGGCTAAGCCTGAATTCACAGACACCATCCACCGCACAGAAGTAGCAGATCCCGTGCATGCAAGTTTGATCCTCATAGTCACTGCAGTCTAAGGGTTTTCTGGAGAACAGGTCTTGGGAAGAAAGGGGGAACGATGGCAGTGGGAGGGGCAGTTTCAGAGGCCTGGAGCAGGTAAGGGATATGAAATTTTGCCACTCTAGGCAAAGGCCTAGCAGACATGTGTGAACCCAGGCCTGGAAGAAAGAAGGAAGCAAGATCATCTGTGCATCCTCTAATCCTACAAATGACAACATTTCAAAATTATTTGGTATGCCAAATACAATACAACTTACCCCTCTCTGGACATAGTAAGGAACTTGCTCTATATTGGAGGTACTCGACAGCCACTGGTTCCTACGTCAAGATGCCTTAGTTGGTCATGTCTAATATTACCGTTAGAATTTCTACCAAGACTTTGCTCCATAGAGGCTGGCTGGAAGGATTATTCAGCTAGGAAAATTATTTCACTTCCAGTTTGTCAAAATGTTTAGCTGCTTTCTATCTAACAATTTCAGCCCACCAAGATTGCCTAATCTCTACCTACTATAGTACTGCAGATCCCATCTTCACCCTCCCTTGCTTAAGTTAGGCATGCAACTGGCACAATTCTGTAAGTTGTGTGTCTAACCGATTTGTCGTGCTCTAAAGATTAACGCATGCTAAGGCATCCATTATATTCTATGAACGCCTTAGCATTTAGCGCGCGCTAAATCGGTTAGTGCACCTTAATAAAAGGACCTCTAAAAATAGGAAAGCAAAAGCTTAAAAAGAGACAGAACGAATAATGCAGACAAGAGGTTTAAAATATCCTTCGTCAGTTTTCCTGTATATTAAAATGAAATAGTCCTGATTCAAAATAGGGACCATGTACTGACTATATAAATAGGCTAATAATTAGTAAAGTGCTGGATCAGCCATTGAAAGTGGTGGGAAATAAGTGAGTCTTTAGTCCAGTTTTGAATTTAGATTAAGAGAGTTCCGTAAAGAAGGTGCTAGATAATAGAAGGCAGAAGAGCGTGGTGAAGCTAGCCGTGCTTGGGACGGTGATGGAAGAAGTAATTTGTGATCATGAGTAGAACAGGATGGAGTACGGGATGGAGTGTAAGGAGGATAGGTATGATACTGAGTACAAGGTACAGTAAACGCACAATGAGTAAGGACCTTATGTTGAATGCGTCGAGCCACCGGGAGCCAATGATGTTCTTTGGAAAGCGGTGTCACATGATCGAAACGCCCTGCTATGCATAAAAGCCAAATAGAAAAATGTTCAACCTTTTCAATAATGCGTTTTGAGAGCCTTGCATAAGCCGCATTACAGTAGTCTAAACTACCACTACCAATGACTCAGAATCAAAGTAAGCTGTGAGGACTGATCAAAAAAAAAAGAGTATATGAAACAAAATTGTCTCAATGCCCAGAAGCATGCTTTTACTTATGAATTAACCTGAGGTTCAAAAGACAGTCTATTGGCAATGATAATGCCTAGATACTTAAAATTCTTGACTAAAGTACAATAATAATAATAATAATTTATTTTTTTGTATACCGCCCCACCGGTAGTTCTAGGCGGTTTACAAGAAGGGAACTGAGACATTTCAGTAAAAAAATACAGTTTGAAAACAAAACAAAACACATTGCTACTAAATACAACATCAGTTAAATACATCAATTAAAAATACAATTACCATAAATGCATGCACCATCGTAAATATGCTAAGAATGTTGTTTATCAAATAGGTAAGTTTTCAGTAATTTCCTAAATGTAAGATAAGAGTAGGCTTGGGCAGTCAAAGGGCTCATCCAGGAATTCATCTTCCCTGCTTGATATTCTAATGTCCTGTCCAAAAAGGTTTTATAGCGACAGGCTTTTGGGGTAGTAGGGAAGAATTTCTGGTGCATGTCTTTGACTTGAACAATTTCAAGTAAAATACCAAATAAGAAGGTAATAAACCAAAGAGAGCCTTATAACAAATGCACCCAAATTTAAAAAAACGCTCTGGCCTCAAATGGCAGCCAATGTAGTCTGGCATAAAAAGGACTGATATGATCATATTTCTTAAGATCAAAGATAAAATGGACTGCAGCATTCTAAACTAATCAAAGTCACCCAGAGGGTGGTGGACGCATGGAACGCTCTTCCAGAGGTTGTGATAGGCCAGACCACAGTACAGGGGTTCAAGGAAGGTTTGGATAGGTTCCTAAAGGATAAAGGGATTGAGGGGTACAGATAGAAGCAGAGGTAGGATATAAAAATGGTCAAATCACTTCACAGGTCAAAGGACCTGGTGGGCCACCGCGGGAGCGGACCACTGGGCGGGATGGACCTCTGGTCTGACCCAGTGGAGGCAACTTCTTATGTTCTTATGTTCTTAGTAAAAGTCTTTTTTGGTAACTCTAAATAAACGATATTACCAGTGATAGAAGGACTGATAAACAGCTGAAGAAGGCAACCCATGATCCCAACAGCCGACAGACTTGGTCATATTAAGAATCAAATGATTGTCATGCACCCAAGAAGCAGTAATATCTACATTGGGAAAGATCAAATGGACACAAACATGAAAAGCCTTGGGGTGCCTCTCTCTATATGTTACCTCTGCTGGTGGATAATACCAGGCACTGACCACCCTCCCAGTTCCGCTGAGTCCTGCTTTCAGTACTTTTGCAGTTATGTCTCGGTGCCCATTGAGAGAGGTAGTGTTAATCGAAATGAATAGGGATCTGAACTTTTTGATGTTACATAAGAATTGCCACACTGGGACAGACCGAAGGTCCATCAAACCCAGTATCCTGTTTCCAACAATGGCCAACCCATGTGCCAAGTACCTAGCAGGTTGCCAAGTAGTAAAACAGATTTTATGCTGCTTATCCTAGGAATAAGTAGTGGATTTCCCCCAAGCCATGTCAATAATGGCCTATGGACTTCTCTTTTAGGAAATTATCCAAACCTTTTTTAGACCCTGCTAAGCTAATTGATTTTGCCACATTCTCTGGCAACAAATTTGTGTTTAATTACATGTTGTGTGAAGAAATATTTTCTCCGGTTTTTTTTAAATCAGCTACTTAGTAGCTTCATCATACGCCTCCTAGTCCTAGTATTTGTGGAAAGAGTATTGTGACCATATGGCTCCAGAAAAAAGGGGACAGATTGAGACATCTGGGTTTTACTTCCATTGAAAGCAATGGAAGAAAGGAGAACAGATTGAGACATCTTGGTTGCTTTCAATGGAAGTAAAACCCGGATGTCTCAATCCGTCCCCTTTTTTCTGGAGCCATATGGTCACACTAGGAAAGAGTGAACAAGCGATTCACATCTACCCTTTCCATTCCACTCAGTATTTTATAGACCTCTATCATATCACCTCTGAGCCGTCTCTTCTCCAAGCTGAAGAGCCCTAGCCGTTTTAGCCTTTTATTATAGGGAAGTCATCCCAACGCGTTTTTCATTTTTGCTATATCTTTTTTGAGTTATGGCAACCAGAATTACACATGGTATTTGAGGTGTGGCCGTACCATAGAGCGCTACAAGGACATTATAACATTTTCATCTTTGTTTTCCATTCCTTTCCTGATAATTCCTAACATTCCATTTGCTTTCTTAACCACCACCGCAAATTGATCTGAGGGTTTCAATGTACCCTCAACAATGACACTTAGATCTGAGAGTGTGGCACAAGGGTTATAGGTACAGCCTCAGCATCCTGAGGTTATGGCTTCAAACCCACACTGCTCCTTGTGACCCTGGGCATCACTTAATTCCTCTTTGTCTCAGGTACATTAGATAGATTTGAGCCCACTGGGACAGACAAGGGAAAATGCTTGAGTACCTGAATAAATTCATGTAAACCATTATGAGCTCCCTTGGGAGAACAGTATAGAACATTAAATTAAAAAAATAGATCCTTTTCCTGGCCATTAACTCCTAACGTGGAACCCTGCATCCCATAGCTATGGTTGGGTTCCTCTTTCCCGCAATGCATCACTTTGCACTTGCTCACATTAGACATCATCCACCATTTTGATTTCCAGTCTCACAAGGTCCTCCTGCAATTTTTCACAATCCTCTTGTGATTTAACAAAGTGGAGTGAGATCTGTGGGAATTATACATCTGTCTATCATCAGTAACCTGTGACTAGAACAAGATATAATTAACCTGTCCCTCTGCCAACCTCCACCCCTCAGTTCCTGTTGCCAAGAGTGGCAGAAGGCAAGTCAGCTGGAAGAATCAATATTTATGACCTGGGTTCCTGGAGAAATTTGGAAGCGAAGCTGGACCATGTGAGCCTGTTGTTGTTATGTTATCTGACCACCTTCAGAACTCCCTGCCCCACATGAAATTCATCCCTTGTTCGCTGGACCTGTCCTGCCTTGGCTTTCTGGGAACCTTGTGAAACAGCAACTGGACGTAACCCAATCTTCTCTGCTGGGCTTTTCCTCTTTCCAAAAAATAACTGCTGCTGTTTACCCCTAACTGGCACTCTCTTTGCGAGCCATCCTCCAAATCAGGCTTGTACAGTGTGCAAATTAAAAAAAATGACTGTATAAAGCGACTGCACTTAATTGCCTTCTGGGTGTTCACTACATTTTAGAAAATTGCTGGAAACTTTTTTTTTTTCCCCCACAAGCATTGTTCTGTTAGCTGTACCTAATTTTATATTGAATATTTAATCATTTATTAGAATGAGGATGATATGGGGCTCCTTTTACGAAGCCGGGGTAGCGGCTTCAGTGCGCACGACTTTTCATCACGCGCTAACCCCCGCGCTAGCCAAAAAACTACCGTCTGCTCAAGAGGAGGCGGTAGCAGCTAGCACGGACAGCGGTTTAGCATGCGCTATTACGCGCATTAAACCACTACTGCGCCTTCGTAAAAGGAGCCCATAATGTTTACATTGAGACCTCCATCTTTTTTTTTGCTCTTGTCTGTGATGAGAATTTTAAGATTTTTTTGTGTACTTAAGGGTTCTGTAAATTAACTGTGAGCCGCTTTGAGTAAAAGCGGAATACAAATGTTTTAAATTTAATTTAAATGAATAAAGCTATATCTGCATAGCATTGAAATGTATACTTCTGAAGTGGCTGGAAGTGGATGGCCCTGACTTGTCGTTATGGAGGACTCGACTGATCACGCTTCTGATGTGGGAATGCAGAGATATTGTAGACTTCACCTCGCTTCAGGGACGGTTCTTTCAGCGGGTGTGGAAGCCTTCTGGAATACAATGACTCCCTTGGCATGGAGTCGCCTCTTGAACTCTTAATTTTCGCCTGTATTTCTACTACTGTTAATTAATCCCTCTGCTGTTGGTGTACTAATTTTTTGTTTGGAGACACCCTGGGGGGAGGGGGATGGGTGGGTGGGGTGTAGCGTTGATATGTTAAAATATTTTGAGCTGGCTTTCATTTGTAAGATTTTTTTTATACCTTTGGCGTATTGAGCTCACTTGATGAAGTTTCAGGGAAATATTTTTAAAACCAATAGGAGGAAATATTTTTTTCACTCAGAGAATAGTTAAGCTCTGGAACGCATTGCCAGAGGTTGTGGTAAGAGCAGACAGCGTAGCTTGTTTTAAGAAAAGTTTAGACAATTTCCTGGAGGAAAAGTCCATAGTCTGTTATTGAGACAGACATGGGGGAAGTCACTGCTTGCCCTGGATGGGTAGCATAGAATATTGCTCCTTGGGTTTTGGCCAGGTACTAGTGACCTAGATTGGCCATCGTGAGAATGGGCTACTGGGCTTGATGGACCATTGGTCTGACCTGGTAAGGCTATTCTTATGTTCTTATGTGAGCCAAGTATAGGACAATCAAGCCATTGTAGTATCACTGATGAGGCTGGCTCCGAGACAACGTGGAATGAGGCATTATGACATCACAATCTTAGCTCTGGAATGTGGCTCTCATTGGGGTTCTGGAATCTTGCTACACTTTGAGATGCTGGAATGTTGCTACTCTGGGTTTTGGAAGGAACCGTATATGCTGGGAGGAGAGAAGCTGATATGCACGGACGGGGAGAGGGACCTTGGGGTGATAGTGTCCGAAGATCTAAAGGCGAAAAAACAGTGTGACAAGGCAGTGGCTGCTGCCAGAAGGATTCTGGGCTGTATAAAGAGAGGCGTAGTCAGTAGAAGAAAGAAGGTGTTGATGCCCCTGTACAGGTCATTGGTGAGGCCCCACTTGGAGTATTGTGTTCAGTTTTGGAGACCGTATCTGGCGAAAGACGTAAGAAGACTTGAGGCGGTCCAGAGGAGGGCGACGAAAATGATAGGAGGCTTGCACCAGAAGACATATGAGGAGAGACTGGAAGCCCTGAATATGTATACCCTAGAGGAAAGGAGAGACAGGGGAGATATGATTCAGACGTTCAAATACTTAAAGGGTATTAACGTAGAACAAAATATTTTCCAGAGAAAGGAAAATGGTAAAACCAGAGGACATAATTTGAGGTTGAGGGGTGGTAGATTCAGGGGCAATGTTAGGAAATTCTACTTTACGGAGAGGGTGGTGGATGCCTGGAATGCGCTCCCGAGAGAGGTGGTGGAGAGTAAAACTGTGACTGAGTTCAAAGAAGCGTGGGATGAACACAGAAGATTTAGAATCAGAAAATAATATTAAAGATTGAACTAGGCCAGTTACTGGGCAGACTTGTACGGTCTGTGTCTGTGTATGGCCGTTTGGAGGAGGATGGGCAGGGGAGGGCTTCAATGGCTGGGAGGGTGTAGATGGGCTGGAGTAAGTCTTAACAGAGATTTCGGCAGTTGGAACCCAAGCACAGTACCGGGTAAAGCTTTGGATTCTCGCCCAGAAATAGCTAAGAAGAAAAAAAAAAAAAAAAAAATTTTAAATTGAATCAGGTTGGGCAGACTGGATGGACCATTCGGGTCTTTATCTGCCGTCATCTACTATGTTACTATGTTACTATGTTACTATGTTGACCAGGTACTAGTGACCTGGATTGGCCATCGTGAGAATGAGCTACTGGGCTTAATGGACCTTTAGTCTGACCCAGTAAGGCTATTCTTATGTTCTTAGAGAGGACGAGGACGAGGCCTACATCGATGGACTAGTGCAGGAGCTGTCCCAAATCACCGAACAGACCCGTGACAGGTCCCTCACTGAGACACCAGGGCCGTCGACGCCGAGTCCAATTGTAGGAATCCAGGAGATGGCTGGAGACACTGACTCCTGGCAGTTAGTGACCTCCTCCACAGGTAAACATAGGAGAACCCCCCCCATATCTACAATTTCTTCACCTCCTTATTCTTTCTCTTACCAGGGTAGCTCCACATCGACTCCACAACTCAACCTGAGAAACAGATTCCAGGTCTTGCAAGAAGGGACTATCGACGTGAAGCAGGAAGAGACTACCGACTTTCAACAAACGACTCCATCTCCGGTCACAACAGATCGACCCCCCCCAGAGGAAGCGCAGAGTAATAGTCATCGGGGATTCCATGCTGAGAGGCACCGAGGGACCAATATGCAGACCGGATATACAGTCGAGGGAGGTCTGCTGCCTGCCAGGAGCAAGAATACAGGACGTGACCGCCAGACTTGATAGACTTCTCAGCCCCCGGGACCACTTTCCCATGCTGCTCATCCACGTTGGAACAAATGACACTGCCAGGAACGTGCCGGAGGACATAGCTAGAGACTTCGGAGCTCTAGGAGAAAAGCTGAAACAGACAGGAGCACAGGTAGTATTCTCTTCTATTCTTCCTGTTAGGGGCAAGGGAAGGGATAGAGATGAGCGCATCCTGAAGACAAACGAATGGCTACAACGATGGTGCCGAGAATTGAACTTCGGATTCCTAAATCATGGAGAGGCACTACAGGGACTCCAGGGACCAGACGGACTTCACCTGACCAGCAGAGGTAAGAACGTCTTCGGACACCGTTTAGCCCGCCTACTTCGGAGGGCTTTAAACTAGGTAAGTCGGGGGAGGGTACCCACTTATATACCAGTGCAGTAAGAAACAATCCTGATGTGGTGATCCAAAACAGCGCTTCTAAGTCCGAGGTAAGTACTCTCACTGCTAAAGGTTCACTAGGAGACACTTTGAGTCAGACAAGAATCTCTCTACAGGGATTTAACAAACGCACAGAGTGGAGAGCTATGTATGTTAACGCACATAGTTTAGGGAATAAAATTTTAGAACTGGAAACAGAAATTGTGAATGCCAACTTAGACGTGGTGGCTATATCAGAAACATGGTTCACGGACTCCCATGGGTGGGATACAACTATACCAGGATACAACCTGATTCGACAAGACAGGGAGGGTAAGCTAGGAGGAGGGGTAGCACTTTACATCAAAGAGAACATCAAGATAACCAGGATCACAGATGTTAAGTACACCGGGGAATCCATCTGGGTTAACCTGGCCAGAGGTGGAGAAAAGTGCCTGTACCTTGGTGTGGTATACAGACCTCCAAGACAAATAGAGGACAAGGATAACGAATTGACTGAAGACATTGAAAATATTACTCTACGGGGGGACACTGTTCTGCTAGGGGACTTCAACATGCCCGATATAGACTGGAACACACTCTCAGCAACAACTTGTGGTAGCAGGAGGATTTTGACGTCCATGATGGGAGTACAGCTCAAACAAATGGTACTAGAGCCCACTAGGGCCGAGGCCATCCTAGACCTCGTACTTACAAACGGCGAGAGTGTCTCGGAGGTCTCAGTGGGAGAAAAGCTAGCTACCAGTGACCATAACATGGTATGGTTCAACCTCAGGAAAGGTTTCCCTAAATCACAAACTAAAACGAGGGTACTCAATTTCCGGGGAGCTGATTTCGCACGTATGGGAAATTTCGTCCAGCAGACGCTGCAGGATCAAGAAGCAACTGATAATGTGGAAACCATGTGGTCAAACCTGAAATTGACCCTACACGAGGCAACTATCCGCTACATAAAATTGGTACATAAACAACAAAGACACAAAAAACCCCAATGGTTCACTGAAGAGGTCTCGTACCTCGTCAGGGAGAAAAAAAGAGCATTTCTTTCATACAAACGCACGGGAACAGATGAAGCTAACATTGAATATAGGACCAGGTCTGCAGCAGTCAAAACAGCAGTCAGGGAGGCCAAGCTCGCAGTGGAAGAAACTCTAGCAAAGAACATTAAGAAAGGGGACAAATCCTTCTTCAGGTACATTAGTGACAGGAAAAAAAACACAAACGGGATAGTACGCCTCAAAACTCTGGATGGGAATTACGCGGAAACAGATCCCGATAAAGCCAAACTACTGAATGAATACTTCTGCTCGGTTTTTACCTGCAAGGCTCCAGGGAATGGGCCACATCTGGAAGCAACGTCAAGCATGGAAGACCCATTTCAGAATTTTGAGTTCACACCAGCTGATGTCTACAGCGAATTGTCAAGACTCCAGGTGAGCAAAGCCATGGGTCCAGACGAATTGCACCCAAGAGTGCTCAGAGAGCTGTGCGAGGTCCTGGCGGAACCATTAGCCATGCTCTTCAATCTCTCCCTAGAGAAGGGGAGAGTCCCCCTGGATTGGAAAACAGCGAACTTTGTTCCTCTGCATAAAAAGGGATGTAGGGCAGAGGCAGCAAATTACCGACCAGTGAGTCTCACATCGATCGTATGTAAACTCATGGAAACACTAATTAAACGTAAGTTGGACATTATCTTGGATGAGGGGAATCTTAGGGATCCTAGTCAACATGGATTCACTAAGGGTAGGTCGTGTCAATCCAACCTCATCAGCTTCTTTGATTGGGTAACAGGAAAGTTGGACTCAGGAGAGTCTCTGGACATAGTATATTTGGATTTCAGCAAAGCTTTTGACAGCGTCCCACACCGCAGGTTACTAAACAAGATGAAATCAATGGGGTTGGGTGAGACGATAACTGCATGGATCAATGATTGGCTGAGTGGTAGACTTCAGAGGGTGATGGTCAACGGTACCCTCTCTGAAACATCAGAGGTGACCAGCGGAGTGCCACAGGGCTCGGTCCTGGGTCCTCTCCTTTTGTAATATATTCATAAGGGACTTGACACGAGGGCTGCAGGGTAAAGTGACATTATTCGCCGACGACGCAAAACTGTGCAACATAGTAAGTGATGGCGTTTTACATGATAGTATGACACAGGACTTTCGTACGTTGGAAATCTGGTCCTCGACATGGCAGCTAGGCTTCAATGCTACGAAGTGTAAGGTCATGCACCTCGGTAGCAGAAATCCGTGCAGAACTTACACCTTAAATGGAGTAACATTAGCTAGAACCTCAGTAGAAAGAGATTTGGGAGTAGTCATCAGTGCAGATATGAAGGCTGCCAAGCAGGTGGAGAAGGCCACATCCAAGGCAAGGCAAATGATGGGATGTATCAATAGAAGTTTCGTCAGTCGGAAACCAGGAGTCATAATGCCGCTGTACAAGACCATGGTGAGACCTCATCTGGAATACTGTGTGCAATTCTGGAGACCACATTACCGTAAGGACGTGCTTAGAGTCGAGTCGGTTCAGAGGATGGCCACTAGGACGATCTTGGGATTCAAGGGTCTCTCGTACGAAGAGAGACTGAGCAGACTGCGGCTCTACACTCTTGAGGAGCGCAGGGAGAGGGGGGACATGATTGAGACATTTAAATACATCACAGGACGTGTCGAGGTGGAAGATGACATCATCTTCCCCAGGGGACCCTCGACCACAAGAGGGCATCCGCTTAAACTCAAAGGGGGGAAGTTTAGGGGTGACACCAGGAAGTATTTTTTCACGGAAAGGGTGGTGGATCACTGGAATAAGCTTCCGGTGCAGGTAGTCAAGGCCACAGGCGTTCTTGACTTTAAGAGCAAATGGGACATGTACGTGGGATCCCTACGTAAGACGATTCACTAGCATCTAGACTTATTAGGGTGGGTCAGTAGTGTGGGCAGACTTGATGGGCTATGGCCCTTTTCTGGCGTCATCTTTCTATGTTTCTATGTTTCTATCTTATGTGACTGGTAGTGACCAGATGTGACCAAGGAAGATCAGAAGACTGGGAAGGACCGGGAAGTGACCAAAGAGACTGGGATAACCAAGCCGCAAAGGAGATGGTTTGGGTAGGCTAGAGTAAGCTTCAATGGCAACTCTAATGGAACCTAAGGACCGTACTGGGTGGACTTCTATGGTTTGTGGCCCAGAAGAAACTAAGAGAAAAAAAAGACAATTCAATTCAGTCATGAAATTATAACGCATGTAGTTACAGGGCAGACCGGATGGACCGTTCAGGTCTTTATCTGCCTTCATTTACTATGTTGCCTTGCATATATGCACAAAAAATTCATCAGGATCATCTTTGCTGTATTTTAACATGCTTTGTTGGTTTTCTGGTTCCAGTAAAGTCGACTCATCGATATCATGTAGGGAGGGTGGCTCCCATGACTACCAGTCTTCTGGAGCCCGCCTACGTCCTTTTCACGTGTCCTTCAGATTTATACAATTTTTCAAGAGACTTCTCTTACAGCTTATATTCATGAGAAGAATTCTAGGATTATTGCCAGTTAAACCTATTTTTTTCTTCTAACTAATGAAAATGATGAGCATGTTCTTGGAGTTCTTCATTGCCAATGGGACAGGCATGGACTTATCCTAAAGACAGAAGAGTCTATAAAGCCCATTATAGCACAACTGTGACTCAGTTTATTCATCTCTTTACGTCTTTACCCACTAGCATATATAAAGGAAGAACATCGCATCCGGTAAACTCTGTCTGAGTGAATGTCGAAGCCAACTCAATATGAAAACAATATCAGCACCACTGGCATCACTTTTTTTTTTTAAGCACAGCCAAATTTTTTCAGACTGCTCTCGGAGAGTTACAGACCATGTTGTAGACACCCCTCTGGATAAAAACCGGATAAACTTTCAAATTGTAAGAAAGAACTATGGATCTTTAAACTAGATCCAGTAATCCAAAATGGTCTTAATATGGAAATCAATTGATCCTTGCTTAATTTGCCTCTAGCCAGGGTTTATTCCCATTTTATCATTTCCATCTAGCCCCAGCCATCATCACAGCAGGGTCATTGTCAAGAGTGGGCAATCAGCAAAATTGCCTTCAGCCTCATGTCCTTTCGGGCCCCACAAGAGCCCAGTCTTGCTATCTGACATCTCAGGAGTACCAAGAACAGCAGAGGAAGCTCATGTGGTAGGGTACTGGAAAGTACAATTCCCTTCTCCCCATCCCTTGCTCTTCAGTCTTTGGGAGGGCCCAAGTTCAGCGGAAACACCCTGGGGTTTGCACTTGTATTATGTCAGCCCTGCATTGCAAACTCTGACCTTGACAGGACAACAAAGGACTTGGAATTGGCAGCAAAATTTTAAACGGTAGCGCGTCGGCATCTCTGCTCGAGAAAAACTTGCCAAAGGCCATAGGTGCATTTTCCTTGAGCAGAGACACCGACGCGCTACCATTTTAAATTTGCTGACAATTCCAAGTCCTTTGTTGTCCCCTGAGGAAGGCGACGTAGTCGCCGAAACTTGGATCTTTGTTGGGACCATATTCTCTTTGCTCATCAAGGACTTGTTTTTGGACTTTTGACAATGTGCTAATAAAAGAATATGTAACTGGAAGTTGGTTTAGACATCTCTCGTGCCTCATTTTTTGGTCGTTCTGTCTTACCCTGAGGCTTGGTACCTTTGTTTTCTTGGCCAGGGATTGTAGACCAAAGTTTCTTCTAGAAACTAGGACAGCCTAGCCTAAGCCTAGCCACTGGCTGTTGTATAATGACTGAGATTCTCTTACCACTCTTCCCCTTCCCCCCAAGCACCAGCTGGGCCAAAGAACAGAAGCTAAGCTCAGGAATCAAAAACCAAGTTTCCCACATGACAGCACTGTCGTTGAGCTTCTGAGCCAGGCCGACCCACAGATGAAAGTTTTTCTCCTCTGTCCTTTGCCAAGGTGAGTAAGGGAGCGCTGAAAGTTACATTCACCATGATCCGATCTGGAATCTCACTAATCTTTCTAGCCTACCAAAGGCCTCTCCATGCAGGCATTTGCTGAGAGGCTTTATAGTGCAAGAAACCAGGGGAACCAAAATTAGCAGGTTCACTCTAGCTGAACTCCTAGGCCAAGACTGTGAACTCACGGCCCCTTTGGGTGAGAAAAAGGGGAGGATTCTCTTTTATTAATAGACAGGCAGCATGGTGAGAATATTCCCGGAGCAGCTGCACTCAAAAAGATGAGGATCATTGATGCAGCAGGATTTTATTATTTTGTATAATTTTATTTTAGTTTTTTTAAAATTTAACTCATTTAAAAAAAATATATATATATTAACTCAGTTTTTGTTTAAATTTAACTCAGTTTTTTTGTTTTTTTGTTAAATTTAACTCAGGTATATAAGCTACTAGCTGATTACCTGGCATTGCCCAGACATTTATTTATACCAAAATGTCTCCCCCCACCACACACACACACACACATATCCTACCCTCCAAGTGTCCCACAGGAATGTACTTCTCTATGGGGCTGAACTTGGACTTAAACGGCATCGTTAGTGTCAATATTCATCTCAGTGAGCCTGAAAACTATCTGGTAGACACTAATATCTGTCGTTTTTGATCATTTTTATATGTCATCCCCTTCCCACCCCCACAGTATTTTTCCCAAGATAGTAAGTCATTTGTATACCAAGTTTGGTTGAAATCTCTCTATGCGTTTTGGAGTTATGCTGGAACATACACAGATTCATCCAATTTCATATATACAGTAAAACCTTGGATTGCAAGTAACTTGGTTTGCAAGTGTTTTGCAAGACAAGCAAAACATTTGATTAAATTTTAATTTGATATACAAGCAATGTCTTGCAATACAAGTACATACAGTATAAACACATCACAACTGAGCCGATGGTTCTTCTTTCTCTGACGCTGCAGGAGTGTAGTGGCTGTTCTAAAGGAGCCACGTCTTGCAATACGAGTATGTGTGGTATTTTGTATTAAAGTTTTTGGGTTGAGCTATTATTTCCTATGGGAAAATTCACTTTGATATACGAGTGCTTTGGATTACAAGCATGCTTCTGGAACGAATTATGCTCGCAAACCAAGGTTTTACTGTATAGATTTTCCTTTCCCTGAGGGTTCAGTTTTTGTACCAGAGGCAAGGGCGGGATGCAGTCTTCTTCCTTCTAGAAAAAAATAGATTTTAAGTCCCTGCATGCAATGGGGTAAACCTAGGGCTGGATCAGTTGCCTGTCGGGCAAATCTGGATCCAATTGGTCACCTTAAATGGGAACTGAAAGTCAACCAATCAGATGGAAGATCTCTTCTTACTGGACTAATACAATGCATCTGTGGCTAAGGGGGTCCTTTTACTAAGGCACACTAGTGCATCTTAGCGTGCGCTAATTTTTAGCACACGCTAAGATGCACTAATGTGCCTTAGTAAAAGGACTCCTTAATCCAGGGGTAGGCAACTCCGGACCTCGAGGGCCGGAATCCAGTCGGGTTTTCAGGATTTCCCCCAATGAATATGCATTGAAAGCAGTGCATGCAAATAGATCTCATGCATATTCATTGGGGAAATCCTGAAAGCCCGACTGGATTCCGGCCCTCGAGGACCGGAGTTGCCCACCCCTGCCTTAATCTCAAGGCCTCAAGTACAAATTGTTGATGAGTTTAATTTAAATGCCAAGGCCAGCAGTTGAAGATCAGGCCAAAAGTAATTAATGATAATGTTTTACTGGCCTCACTCTAGAGCAGTGGTTCCCAACCCTATCCTGGAGGACCACCAGGCCAGTCGGGTTTTCAGGATAGCCCTAATGAATATGCATGGAGCAGATTTGCATGCCTGGCACCTCCATTATATGCAGATCTCTCTCATGCATATTCATTAGGGCTATCCTGAAAACCCGACTGGCCTGGGGTCCTCCAGGACAGGGTTGGGAGCCACTGCTCTAGAGCAGTGTCTCTCAAACTGTGTGCCACAGCACAGTGGTGTGCCCCCCCCCAAAACTCTGGGTGTGCCACAAGAGATTCCAGAATTTTACTTTATTGTTAAAAATTCCCTTCCTAAGTATACACTAGAACAGATGACATGTACGTTGTGAATACAAGAGTCTGCCAGTGTTCTGAGTGTCTGTGTGCATAAGGATACAGCCGCCCAGACAAGCGTCATTCCTTGGCGCGATTGGTCCTTGAAAACTAATGGCAAGTAATCTTATTTTTATTTTTCTACGCAGTAGTTATCCTAACTTGAGCAACAAAACAATCAAGGCTTTTGCTACTGTTTGGATCTTCTTATCTTTGCGAGCCTGGATTTTTCAGCTCTGACAGAAATTAAATCAAAAAAAGAGAACGGCTGCAGATGATGGATGATGAAATGCATGTTTGCTTGTCGACTATTGAGCCATGTTTTGAGTTAATTTGCACTCAAAAACAAGCTCATCCATTGAACATAAGAACATAACATAAGAATTGCCGCTGCTGGGCAGTAGCGTACTAAGGGGGGGGAGGTCCGCCCCGGGTGCAAGCCCTGAGGGGGTGCTCCCGGTCTTGGCGCTCAGTCCCCCCCTGAAGGATCGCTCGCCCCCCCTGGCCTCCCCGCACCACCTACGAAGCAGCCCGTAGCGGGATCGCGATGCCAGCGATCCCGGTGCTGCTTCCTCCACTGCGGTCCCGCCCCTCCTCTGATGTCAGAGGAGGGGCGGGACCACGGAGGAGGAAGCAGCTCCGAAGCAGCGCCGGGATCGCTGGCATCGTGATCCCGCTGCGGGCTGCTTCGTAGGTGGTGCGGGTAGGCCAGGGGGGGCGAGCGGTCCTTCGGGGTGGGTCGGGGCATCAGGCCTTCAAGGTGGGGCGGGCGGGCAGGTAGGCAGGCAGGCCTTCAAGGGGGAAGGGGGGTGACAGGTAGGCAGGCCTTCAAGGGGGAGACAGGCAGGCAGGCTTTCAAGGGAGGGACAGGCCTTCAAGGGGAGGGACAGGCAGGCCTTCAAGGGGGGGAGGACAGGCCTTCAAAGGGGGGACAGGCAGGCAGGCCTTCAAAGGTGGGACAGGCCTTCAAGGGGGGGGACAGGCAGGCAGGCTTTCAAGGGAGGGATTGGCCTTCAAGGGGGGGACAGGCAGGCCTTCGGGGGTGCAGGCATTCAAGGGGGGGGACAGGCCTTCAAGGGGGGGATAGGCCTTCAAGGGGATCAGGCAGGCAGGCCTTCAAGGGGGGGCACAGGCAGGCAGGCAGGCCTTCAAGGGGGGGCAGGCCTTCGGGGGGGCAGGCCTTCAGGGGTGGGATGCAGACCTTTAAGGGGGGGACAGGCCTTCAAGGAGGGGGGCCCTGGTGTAGAAATACACGGAGGGAATAGGGGGGTTCAAAGAGACGCGCATATGCCAGACTTTGGGTGGGAAGAAATAATGGGTCTGAAAATAGAGAAGAGGGAGAGAGATGATGGCCCATGGTTTTTAGAGAGGGAAGGAACAGAAAGAGAGAGAAGTTGGACACAAGGGATGGTGTGGAGGGGGGATAGAGATACTGGATAAGAGGGTAGTTGGGAAAAGAAAGGGAGAGATGGTGGACCCTGGGATGGTGGGGAAGGAGGGAGAGATGCTGGATGAAAGAGTAGTTAAGAAAAGATGGATCTGTGGAGGGAGACGGAAAGATGCCAAACCTCCTGGGGAGGGAAGGGAAACGGGGAGGACAGAGATGGCAGATGGATGGCTAGCATGCAGAAAGAAGGAAGAAGGGAGACCCTGGCAAGCAAGTTATCAGAAGACAACCAGAGCCTTGGACCAACAAGATTTGAAAAATAACCAGACACAAAAGATAGAAAAACTAATTTTATTTTCAGTTTTGTGATTACAATATGTCAGATTTGAAATGTATATCCTGCCAGAGCTGGTGTTAGACCGCAAACGTGAGCTAGGATTTAACAGAGAGAGGAAAAGTCCGTTTGTTTCTTTATTTTACTTACACCACAGCGCCAGTGTGGTTAGGAGAAGCCAAAGGGGGGTGAAAAAGCTATAAAATAAACCCACCAGGATGTTTGAAAAAAAAAAAAAAAAACCCACCCAATTGGGCAGGACAGTTGAATCGAAAAACCAATTCAATAGGATGAATCGAATCGAAATATTTTTTTTTTTTTCTTGAATCGGGCAGCACTAGTTTGCGCTACTGTCTTAGACTTTAGGACCTGGGATTGGGGAGAGATGGCATCCTCAGTACTTTATAATGCAAGTGAAACGAGGATTTGATCAGACTTTTGAAGGGTCTGCAGAAGAAAAATATTGTATAGGCCGGGGACATGAGACAGCAGGAAACGGGAACTTTTCTTCCTTCTATTTTTGTGAATGGCAAGGCTGAAGATGTCAGAGAGTTCAGTTAAAATATGTGCTTGATAAGAAAATATAATAATGTGTTTTATAAAGTTTTTAAGCATTGCTGGCATACCCAGTGAGGTGTTCCTAATGGTGGTGGTGGTGGCAGCGTGTCAATGTGTTGAGAGGAAGAGGTGGTCTGGGAAATTCTGCTGAGCAAACTCCGGGCCCATTTCCACCCCCCAGTTAGTCCACTCCACTCAACTGGTTCACACACTGAGTGGGTCTTTGGGTGTTGTGTCTGGGTAGTTGTTTTGGGATCTCTTCCAGTGGTTTGTCAGTATCTCCTTCTGGGCCAAGGAAGGAAACTTTGTTAACCTTAGCATTGACCTTCAGAATATGTTTGTAACAGCGCTGCTTGTGTGGCATTAGGCTATGTAGTGATCGAAAGAAAAAAACAGACCTTTGCACATTTTTGCACTATATGGTGGGTATATGAGGAGATTCACATTTCCTGCACAGCTAAGTCCTTGTGAAGTTACCTTGTTCTTTCTGTATTTGACATCTAGCAAGGTCTCTGTTTGGAAGGAAAGATCTAAGCTTAAAAATGAAGTGACCAGAAGTTATAGTAAAAGCAGATAGCGTTGCTGATTTTAAGAAAGGTTTGGACAAATTCCTGGAGGGAAAGTCCATAGTCTGTTATTAAGACATGGGGGAAGTGTCTGCTTGCCCTGGATCGGTAGCATGGAATGTTGCTACTCTTTGGGTTTTGACCAGGTACTAATGACCTGGATTGGTTACCATGAGAATGGGCTACTGGGCATGATGGACCATTGGTCTGACCCAGTTAGGCTATTCTTATGTTATGTTCTCATCTGTAGGGACCTTTGTTTTCACTTCTTATTTTAATGTATTTTTTTTCTGGGAACTTATCAGTGTTTTTTAGAATGGGAACAAAAATGGAAGATAATTAATTTGTGTGGAATGGGGAGGGGTTACTAATTTCTTCAGCTAAATAATTAAATTCACCTCAACCAGACATAGGAGAATTCACATACCATTCACACACCCTCCATCCAAAATTGTCAAAAGAAAAAAACTGTTCGACAACCTCCTAACACTCGACCCCCAACTCTACAACCTATTGACCTCGACCACAAACTACAAAACCTTCAAAAAAGAAATAAAAACCTTTCTATTCAAAAACACATAAAACCGAACTAACACAATCAGAACTGTCCCAAGCATCACCTGCAACTACTCCATATGTACTTCTGATGTCATGACAATTCAGACATAATTTATGTTATGTTTGGAATAATGGTTACATATATGAGGTTCAATAAAAGAAAATTTTCAGAGCTTGTTTCTATTATGACCATTTATTTTTCATGGTTATTACAAAAAATATTTTTTTACATGGGGGGGTGTCAAAAAATGATGGGCCCCGGGTGCCACATACCCTAGGTACGCCACTGCTGCTGGGGCAGACCAGTGGTCCATCGTGCCCAGCAGTCCGCTCATGCGGCAGCCCTCTGGTCAAAGACCAGAGCCCTAACTGAGACTAGCCCTACCTGTGTACGTTCTGGTTCAGCAGGAACTTGTCTAACTTTGTCTTGAATCCCTGGAGGGAGTTTTCCCCTATAACAACCTCCGGAAGAGCGTTCCAGTTTTCCACCACTTTCTGGGTGAAGAAGAACTTCCTTACGTTTGCCCTAACTGAGACTAGCCCTACCTGTGTACGTCCTTGTTCAGCAGGAACTTGTCCAACTTTGTCTTGAATCCCTGGAGGGTGTTTTCCCCTATAACAGACTCCGGAAGAGCGTTCCAGCTCTCCACCACTCTCTGGGTGAAGAAGAACTTCCTTACGTTTGTAGGGAATCTATCCCCTTTCAACTTTAGAGAGTGCCCTCTCTTTCTCTCTACCTTGGAGAGGGTGAACAACCTGTCTTTATCTACTAAGTCTATTCCCTTCAGTACCTTGAATGTTTCGATCATGTCTCCTCTCGAGGCCCAGTTTCTCTAATCTTTCGCTGTACGGCAACTCCTCCAGCCTCTTAACCATTTTAGTCGCTCTTCTCTGGACCCTTTCGAGTAGTACTGTGTCCTTCTTCATGTACGGCAACCAGTGCTGGACGCAGTACTCCAGGTGAGGGCGCACCATGGCCCGATACATTGGCATGATAACCTTCTCTGATCTGTTCGTGATCCCCTTCTTTATCATTACTAGCATTCTGTTCGCTCTTTTCACCGCTGATTAGCAATTCTGTTCTATCTACTTTTAGTTTCACTATTATTACAATTAGCCATACATAGCTTAAAGAACTTGAAATAAATAACTCTCAGATTTAATTTTTTGTTGGTTTTGCAATTTTGTAATTCCAATTATAATGTGCTGCGAAAAATATTTGCTCCATTTAGTATGCCGGAGCTAAAAAAGTTCAAGAGGTTGCTCTGCACGACTGCACAGACTGTTTATCTGTCCTTTCTGTGTGTAATTTCCAGTTCTGTCCTCATTCTGTATATCTACAGAGATAAATGGCTTTGGTTATGGTAGGAGAAATGCAGTGCAGATTAAGGGCTCCTTTTATGAAGGTTCATTAGCTGTTTTAGCGCAAACTACAGTGCCGCACGCGCTAGACGCTAACGCCTTCATAGAGCTGACGTTAGTATTTTCCATGTAGCGTGGGGTTAGCGCACGCTAAAAACGCTGGCGCACCTTCGTAAAAGGAGCCCTAAGTGCTGCTGTAAGTCTGGCCATTGGAATTCTGAGTTCTGAGCTTTGCAGTGAATTCTTCTCGACATGGAATGTGGCTGCTTGACTTATAACCGGTACTAAAGGGTATAAGTCACCAGGGTATTTCACCAGTTTTGTTAGAGGCCCATACAAAACGTAAGATGTTAAGGTTCTCAGTGTCTTTACCTCTTAAGAGCATAAGAGTTGCTATTACTAGGACAGACCGATGGTCCATCAAACCCAGTATTCTGTTTCCAATGGTGACGAAACCAGGTCCCAAGTACCTGGCAAGATCCCCAGGATTAAAACAAAATCTGCTTATCCTAGGAATAAGCAGAGGATTACCTCAAGCCATGTCAATAATAGCCTCTCTTTTAGGAAAGTATGCAAACCTTTTTTAAACCCTGCTAAGCTAACTGATTTCACCATATTCTCCGGCAATGAATTCCAGAGTTTAATTACACATTGTGTGAAGAAATATTATTTCCAGTTTGTTTTAAATCTACTATTTAGTAGTTTTATCACATGCCCCCTAGTCTTAGTATTTTTGGAAACAGTAAACAAGCGATTCATATCTACTCTTTCCGCTCCACTCAATATCTTCCCTGAGCCATCTCTTCTCCAATCTGAAGAGCCCTAGCCGCTTTAGCCTCTCCTCATAGGGAAGTCATCCCATCCCTTATATCAGTTTTGTCACCCTTCTCTGTACCTTTTCTAATTCCGCTATATCTTTTTTGAGACGTGGCAACCAGAATTGTACACAGCGTAACACTTAGCTGTTGTGCAGTCACTTATGTGTGTAAATGTACACGTGCCCATGAAAGTGCATTTATTGTGTACAATCACACGTGCAGTGGGCGCTTAAACATGGGCAACCCCGCTGTAGAATTTGCTTTTTGTAGTGATCTGCCACTGTTGTCGTTTTGGTTCAGCTTCTCTGTGCCACTAACTCCACAAGCCGCAGGAGCTGCTGTAAGTGCCAAGAATAGACACAGCAGAAAATGCTGGACAAAGGCTCTTCAGGTTTCCCTCCCCCCCCCCCCCCCCCCCAGCTCTCTGCTGTTTTTCTGCCCAGGACCTCTTGCGTGTCCTACTCAGGCCTCGGCAGCTGATCTATCATCTGACGGTCGCCTCTTTCACAAGAGAAGAAATTTCCAGTTAGAGTCTGTTTATCAGTCCCATGCATTTGGACTTTTTTTTTTTTTTTTTTTTTAATTGAATGAAGCACAGATTCATCAGATAAAAGGACTCGGTGCTCTCTCACTGAATTGCACTGTGATCCTGGACAATTTACCTTCTCCCCTGATGCTTTGATCTCCCCAACTGTAAGAGAGTCTGATAGCCACGCTGTTCTTTCTCCCTTCTTTCTTTTTGAAGCTCTCATAAAAGTGACTTGCCAGAGGCATATTGCCAGGCTATGCACCCTAGATATGGCTGCACACACGCTTCGCAATTTCATTTAGCAGAGTGGCATCATATGGAAAAACAAATAGCTGTTTTCTGCAGTTTTTGCTGTGAACAATATAAATCTTGTTCCTGTCCAGACAGACACAGTTTAGGAGAAGGCAATTTCTACAGTCAGAGCAGCACTCTAACTTAATGGGGTGGGACAGTAGAGTGGGCAGACTTGATGGGCTATAGCCCTTTTCTGCCGTCATCTTTCTATGTTTCTATGTTTCTAAACCTCGAGTTATGGTTGTGGGAGCTGCATTTTTCCTAAAATTCCCTTGTAAGTGCCTTCTAACATATGGGAATGACAAATTTATTTTTGTAGATCCATTACAGTTGGAAAATTTCTTGAAATATAAATCTGTGCAGAAAATTTCAGATACTAATTTGGTTGAAGGTAAAAAGTGACTTATTTGATTGAGGCCTATTTTGCCTGCCAGGAATACAGTACTCCCCCGATATTCGGAACCCCCGCGAATCTCAAAAAATCATGACTATGGTTTTTCATGGGAGAGCCTGAAGAGGGCAGCAGGAGAGCAGCCGGAGCGCCGCGAGTGCAGGAAATCACTCGTGGTATGCTCCGACCGCCTCTTCCTGCACTAAGTCGGGCCTTATCCAATCAGGAGCTGCGTGTCAAAGCAGCTCCTGTTTGGATAAGGCCCGACTTAGTGCAGGAAGAGGTGGTCGGAGCGTACCGCGAGTGATTTCCTGCACTCGCGGCGCTCCGGCTGCTCTCTCCTGCCTCTCCCGCTGCCCTCTCCTTGTCGGTGGTTCGCGGTCAGAAAATACCATGAATGACCGGGACCGCCAACCGCGAACGACCAGGGAAACACTGTACGCTATTTTGTTTTACTTTCTTTACAACTAAAGTGTAGTAGTATTTGGCTCCATTAATGTGGACTGGAATTGAAGTCTATTTTTTCCTGATCAGATTTATATTATGTATGACATTGTTTATTTTCCTGTATTTGTTATCTTTTAATAACAAAAATCAATAAAATACAAAGTAAAAAAAAATATATATATATATATAAAAATCTTGTTCCCTCATGTACTGAAAATGTCACAGAGCAAAATGTCCTCTATACTAAACTGGTCTTAAAACAGTTTTATCAGGTTGAGTAACCCGCTGCTATTTGGGTGCTGATTAGATACCAGGGTAACTTGTACCTATGTTTATGCAGTGGCATAGTGGGTGGCCGGCGCCCAGGGTGGTGATGTGCCTCTCCTGCCCTCTTCCTTGACCCCCCGCTGCGCGCGCATGACCACACCTCTTCCCCATTCCTTTTTAACTTCGGCGTGAGCAGCAATGTCGGCGCTTTCTCCGATGTCACTTCCGTCTCACCCTCACTGCGCCACCGAGAGGGTCGTTCAATGTCTTCATTTCATCCAGTGTGGGTCTCCTTTTAAAGACGGCTAAGAAGTGCAAGTCCTTTTTAATTATTTTTATTATGTAGTACTTTCAAGAAATAGCCATCTCAAGTTTCAAGTCTATTTAAAATTTCTTATACCGCCCAATCAAACCTTCTAGGCGGTGTACAAATTCATAAAAACATAAAGCATACTTTAGCTAAAATACAAGTTTAAGCTGACATTGCATCACCAAACAGTAACAATAATTTTCGAAGACTTTTAAAAACAAAGACAAACAGGAACAAAAGGTAAAAAGGCAAGAACTACAATAGTCAAAGTAAAAGAGAACAATTAAGGAAAAAACAATAGGAGGAGAGGCTGCTATCAATAATGTTGAACTCAATTGCCCTGAAAAGGACAGTTAGGTCTCGAAGGCATCAAGAAAGAGAAATGTCTTTAGCTTTGTCTTAAAATTATTAAGAATTGATTCTTCGCGTAAGTAATTTGGGATACTATTCCAGAGAGAAGGGGTGGCGACAGAGAAATAATAGACCTCATTGTATTTATATACTTCAGTGACGAAATAGAGAAAAGGTTATTGGCTGTCGATCTTAGAGTCTTAGAAGAATTATAAGGAGTAAAAAGATTATTAATAAATTTGGGTTGATTGTTTTGTCTGGTCTTAAATGATCTGGTATCTAGAGCGGTGGCATTCACTCCCTGTCCTCAAAGGCCACCAATGGGTCAGGTTTTCAGGATATCACTAATGAATATGCGCGAGAGAGATTTTCATGCAATGGAGGTAAGTAGGTATGCAAATCTCTCTCGTGCATATTCATTAGGGATATCCTGACAACCTGACCCACTGGCAGCCCTCGAGGGCCAGGACTGAATGGCAAAGGTCTGCAAGGAGAATACCAACTCAGAGTTTTGGCACAGTTCAGTTACAACTAAGGAGGAAGGAGTAGTGTAGTGCTTAGAGCTCAAGCCTCAGCACCCTGAGGTTGTGGGTTCAAATCCTGCACTGCTACTAGTGACCCTGGGCAAGTCACTTAGTCCTGCATTGCCCCAGGTATGTTAGATAGATTGTGAGCCCACTGGGACAGATAGGGAAAATGGTTGAGTACCTGATTGTAAACCTCTTAGATAACTTTGATAGGTGGTATATAAAAACCTGAAATAAAATAAATAAGCTCTAAGGCAACAGGTATCAAACCTGGGGACAAAGGACCGTCAAGTGGAGGGGGTTGGCACAGGTTGGCACTGTGGAAGCATAATTTTGGAAGTGTATTTTGTCTTTCAGCGCCAAGTATAATTTATAAATTATGAAGCTTGAGTAATTAATTCACTCTATAATTACAAATTGCAGCAACAGAATCGATAAACTTGCTGCTTTCCACGGAATGTACTCCCTGCCCGCAGTAGGAAACAGAGTAGAGGCATCATCGTTAATTACTAAACCACACACACAATAAAAAGGAAAACCCAGCAAATGCAGTTGCTAAGATAACAGACGTTTCAAACAGTACCTGCCTCTTTCAAGTGTCTAATCTACCCCACCCTCAAACCCTAGAAATTTTCCACCTCAGCCTGCAGATTCCCGATGCTCCTCCTCTCTCTTGGTAGGGACCATCTGTTTTTGACACCGTTTTTTAATTGTAAATTTCAGAGATTTACAATCCAAGTAAACAAGAACTGGATGCATGCTAAATTTCAAAGAAAGTGAAACATATAGGCAGTCATGACGCAACACCTGAGCAGCCCACTTAATCTAATCTAGTCTAATCTGGATTTCTGAATCACACTTCTCCAGTACAGGTTCAAGGCGATTTATAAGCTAAGAGGCCCATATACTACATAAGAATAGCCTTACTGGATCAGACCAATGGTCCATCAAGCCCAGTAGCCATTCTCACGGTGGCCAATCGAGGTCACTAGTATCTGGCCAAAACCCAAGGAGTAGCAAAATTCCATGCTACTGATCCAGGGTGAGCAGTGGCTTCCCCCATGTCTATGGACTTTTCCTCCAGGAACTTGTCCAAACCTTTCTTAAAACCAGCTACGCTATCTGTTCTAACCACATCTTCTGACAACGCGCTCCAGAGCTTAACTATTCTCTGAGTGAAAAATAATTTCCTCCTATTGGTTTTAAGAGTATTTCCCTGTAACTTCATCGAGTGTCCCCTAGTCTTTGTAATTTTTGACAGTGAAAAATCGATCCACTTGTACCCATTCTGCTCCACTCCGGATTTTGTAGACTTCAATCTTATCTCTCCTCAGCCATCTCTTTTCCAAGCTGAAAGCCTTAGCCGTTTTAGTCTTTCCTCTTACGAGAGGAGTTCCATCCCCTTTATCATCTTGGTCGCTCTTCTTTGAACCTTTTCTAATCCCACTATATCTTTTTTGAGATACAGCGACCAAAAATGTACGCAGTACTCAAGGTGAGGTCATACCATGGAGCAATAGAGAGGCATTATAATATTTTTAGTCTTATTTACCATCCTTTTCCTGATAATTCCTAGAACTCTGCTTTTTTGGCTGCCGCCACCACATAGTACACCAAAAATTTCTTTTTCTTGGGTACTGACTCCTAGCAACAGATTAGCATTCATCCCGAGGTGCATTGACTTTGCATTTATCCACATTAAATTTCATCTGCCATTTGGATGCCCAGTCATCCAATTTCCTAAGGTCTTCCTGAAATTTTTCACAGTCCTCATGTGTTTTGACAGCTTGGAATAGTGTGTTATCTTGAAATCTAATCATCTCGCATGTCATTCCAATTTCCAGATCATTTATAAATATGTTAAATAGGGGTACGCCAAATCAGTTAATAAAAATGTAACATAATTCAAGATAGATCAAAGGGAAATGAATTTGGATTTAATTTACACCTTGTCAGTAGTAGTTCAAGACAAATTACCCAGACGGCTTACAATGTAAATATGTACCTTAGGTAATGGGGGGGAGGGTTAAGTGACTTGCCCAAGATGGCAGCATATGGTACAGGGATTCGGATACTGGTATCCTCAGCCCAGTGCTCTAACGAGATACTCCTCCATCCCATTAGGTTTATGTGTTGTGAGAAGGTTTACGTTACCCTTCCATGAACCACAGTTGCTTAATACACTGACTTTAGACTGCGTTCATTAAATGGGTAGATTGCAGGGGTCACATTTGGTTAGAAGCTTAAGGGAGTTAAGAAATGGCATTGTATTCATGTACTGCTAATTCTCCAATGTCATCCACAAACTCTCCAGAGATCCCTAGAAATTGCCGCTTTGTTTCCGTATCCAGTCTGGACAAGACGTTCTCATTTCCTCTCCTGTTTACAGACCTGCATGTCCCAGGATGGGCGATTGCTCACTTCTGCATGTGACACTGAGGCTGTGTTTCAGGGGAATGGAGAAATCCAAAGTCCGCCCATCAGATTTGGGCAAAGGAATCTGTGACAAGTCCTGTCCATCCCAAGGACATGTGACCCTGAGACAGGCTATAAATAAACAAGTAATAAGATCTGGAAGTAAAGGCAGTCTCCAAACTGGGAACTGGGCAGAAGAGCAATCTCTTTCTGTGAGTAAAGTGAGAGCAGAGGAAGCCGAACAGATTTTCTTTTAGGCACGTTATCGGAAGAAGAACCATTCACAGGATCTTACTTGGAGGCACCAGGCAATATCATGGATTACCAGCCAAGCATTATCGGGGACTCAAATCCAATGGACAATCTGGAGAAACAGCTGATTTGCCCCATCTGCTTGGAAATGTTCACCAAACCAGTGGTGATTCTTCCATGTCAGCACAATCTGTGTAGGAAGTGTGCCAATGATGTCTTTCAGGTCAGTATCTCCAAGTGTTAGAAACCAGCCGCATTGAACGGAGGCAGGGCAGCGGCCTTCCCTGGCGGCTGCTTTTCACTCTCCGTTCTTCTCTGGTTTCTCATACTTGGTTCTCCTCAAAGTTCTTTTCTTTTCTTTCCCCTTCTCCAGCTTGCATTGGTCCAAGTCGCCTCTCCCGGCTAGTATACGTTCCCCCCCTTTCTTTGCCGCTGTAGGCTACTATTTCTAACCTCATGAACAGTAGCTGTTCTTGAGTTTTGCCAGGGAAAGGCTGTGTTCCAAGCAAGAAAATAATGGAAGAAGCAGTTTGTATCATAAGCTGGGATAAGACATGGTAAAAATGGCTCCTGATGTAAAGCTAGGCATAATGAGACCAGAGATCTATGGTGGTGAACGAGAGACTATAGAAAAGACACTGTTATGATTAAGACTATAGATTGGTCATTGGTCTTGGAAGCCCATTGATTGTGTCATTCTGTTGATGGTTCCTGCAGGCAGGTAACCCATATTGGCAGTCCAGAACCAGCTCCATCTCAGGTGGGCGCTTCCGTTGTCCTTCATGCCGCCATGAAGTCATTTTGGACCGTCATGGTGTATACGGCCTCCAGAGGAACCTTCTAGTGGAAAATATAATTGACGTCTACAAACAGGATTACTCAAGGTTTGAAACACTGCTATTTTCTTTTCTTTTCTTTTTTTTTTTTTTTTTAAAAAAAAGGCTGTCCCAAGCTCATTGTCATCAAGCTGAACTGAGTTCAATGATTCTGTACATTAAGGACATAGAGAAAATTACAAATCCACAAAGCTTCATTAATACCTACATTTATATATGCAGAACCTGGTCTGCAGTTCCTTCTGTGAGAATGATTCTGCAAACTCATATCTTACTTTATAAAAATATCCTAATCTGTATTTCCATCTAGTTTAGATGTCCTGTGTTTGGTAACGTTCCATCTATATGCATTGCTTCCTTTTCTGCAGATAAGATGTAGTTCTCATTTCATTTTGTGTCTTTTGTAGCCTGTGACGTAGGGTCTATGATTTTTCCCAGTATGACTAAACCTATTGCTTGCTTTGTTTAGCAGACCTCTGAAGAAAGGAACGCACCCTATGTGCAAGGAACATGAAGACGAGAAGATTAACATCTATTGTATGACTTGCTCAGTCCCTACGTGTTCCATGTGCAAAGTATTCGGAGCTCACAAGGACTGCGAAGTCGCTCCACTTCAGAACGTCTACCAAGGACAGAAGGTACAAATCATCTCTATACCCTATGGCCATAGGTGTCCCCTGATCGTAAGAAAATTGATCATCAAAGCTTGTAATGCAAGAAATGTCAAAATGTTAGAAATCTGGGAGTTTCTGTTGTGAGCAACAGCAGGGCTTGTGGTGTAGGGCTCGATTGGATGTTGGAGGAACTTGAGGACTTCAGGAATCAATGGGAACAGAAAAGCTGAGAACAAGCTGAGGGTCTTTCACCATACATAGTGGGGTGTTGGGGAAATTATACCCTGATAGGGGAGAGAATATCGAGACTTTTTTTTTTGCTTTTGTGCTGATGAACTATGAACTTCAGAAATAGTCCCAGAGCTCGGAGATTGTTGGGTATAAATAGAAAGAAGTGACTGCAACCCTGAAGAAGCTGAAGTTTAGGTCACAAATTTATATTTAGACTCACCAGAGCTGCATTGCAGCAGTGCCGGGGTCTCCAGCAAGCCCAGGGAGGGCTCCTCACCAGTGGGAACTTGCTGGATTGTCTTCTGAGGTCCCCATGGCCTCCTCACCAGTGGGAACTTGCTGGATTGTCTTCTGAGGTCCCCATGGCCTATCTGTCCAGTGAAAACTTCCACTTTCACTACAGAGATTTCTAAGCTGAGATATCTAGCTATGTAATTTCCTCCAAGACCAATGTACTGTACATAAAAACCTGGGGAAAGGTAGTGATAGGACAGCTTTGAATGTATTGTCATGGAAACACTGATTGTTGCCATCATGATAGTATGAGATATCAATGTTTGTGCAATGTGAAATTATATAGCAAAGCCCAGGCCCTTTTTTTTTTTTTAACCAGTGTTATTATTAGCTATTTGTGCTTCATTTTTCTACTGCCTATTTCACTCCTGAAGAGCTGCAAACTTTGAACAGTGCACTTTTGTCCTGGCTCCATCCTTCTAACTTGCCTCTCTTCTTGCTGAGATCTCATTTATCCCTGTCCAGCAGTACAAGAGTTAATTTCATGTTTGTCTCCATTTTTCACAGACAGAGCTGAGCGGTTGCATTTCCATGCTGATGGCTGGAAACGACAGAGTTCATACCATCATTAGCCAGCTGGAGGAGTCCTGCAAATCCATTGAGGTGAGGAATGGGGGAAAAAAATGGCCAACTCCTAGGAAACATGAGTGATTGCGATGAAACCCAATGCCTTGACATAGGTGAGCTCAGGGCTGCCCACAAGGGTCTTCTGCACCAGCCACAGTTGGAGTGTGGTCTCCAGGAGCCAGCTTCCATAGTTTTTTAGGATCAAATGCCCAGTTTTAGTTCATTGATTTATTGGTACAAGTGGTTTGTGCTTGACGGTTGACAATTCGTGTATCCCAATAACTCCCAACAAATGAAAGATCAAAGCGGTTAACAAAAACGAGAAGAAGAAACAGAAAATATGAAATTATAAGAGGTATTTTCTAAATAAATAAGTCTTGAGGTTTTTATGGAAAATATCACAAAGGCAATGATGTTCGTAAATCAGGGGGTAAGGAGTGGACATAAGAATAGCCTTACTGGGTCAGACCAATGGTCCATCAAGCCTAGTAGCCCGTTTTCATGGTGGCCAATCCAGGCCACCAGTACCTGGCCAAAACCCAAAGTGTAGCAATATTCCATGCTACCAATACAGGACAACCAAAAGTGAACAGCCTGCCGGCTAAAAGAGCCACTCCAATTTTTCTTAAAAGAATCCCTGAGAAAGATGGAAATAGAATTAGAAAAAAGTCTCTAGTCCTGGACTCTGTTAGATTAGATGGGAATGATAGCAAACTCTATAAGTAAAGGTTCACACTAACAGCTGGTCCCTGGTGCAAACACATCTTGAGTATGGTATACAATTCTGTTCACCCCCATTTCAAAAAAGTATAGTGGAACTAGAAAAAGGTTCAAAGAAGGGCAATGATAAAGGGGACACGACAGCTCCCTTATGAAGAGAGGTTAAAGCAGTAAGAGTGCTTCTTCTTGCAAAAGAGATCACTGAGGGGGGATGTGCCAGAATTTTTTCACATCATGAGAGGAATGAAATAGTGAATGGTTGTTAATCTTTTAAATGCCACAAAAGCAAGCGGACACTTATGAAACTAATGACCAGCAGGCTGAAAATAAAATGTAGGATGTATTTTTCCATGCAGCACAAAATTAGGACGTGCTCAAGATGATTACCATAACAGGGTTCAA
Source organism: Geotrypetes seraphini (assembly GCF_902459505.1). Classification (NCBI taxonomy): domain Eukaryota; kingdom Metazoa; phylum Chordata; class Amphibia; order Gymnophiona; family Dermophiidae; genus Geotrypetes; species Geotrypetes seraphini. Next base: position 35,460,395 of record NC_047091.1, on the reverse strand, counting down.
AAGAGGTTTGGGAAAACTCCTTGAAGGAAAAAGTCTATAAAAATGAGTAGGATACCCAAAAGATTATATTGGGAATAATTCTTCCTTAAATCCAGGTGTATTGGGCTACAAACAGATTGAACTTAAATACACTGGGAAATCAAACAATTATACCTCTATAGAGGTTACTAATTAGTGCTCAGAGAACCGTTGTTACTAAGAGACCGTTGGGTGAGCAAAATTTGCCCACTATCACTGCACTAACTGTACCTTTAAGACAGGGGTGTCAGTCCCTCCTCGAGGACCGCAATCCAGTCGGGTTTTCAGGATTTCCCCAATGAATATTCATAAGATCTATTAGCATATAATGAAAGCAGTGGATGCAAATAGATCTATGCATTTTTATTGAGGAAATCCTGAAAACCCGACTAGATTGCGGCCCTCGAGGAGGGACTTTGACACCCCTGCTTTAAGATGTTCAAAAATTGGTCTTCTTCTCATATACAAAAACATGCTTTATAACTTTAAATAGGTGATAGACTTCGCTTTTGGTGAAGACTTCATTGGAACATTACATTATAAATTCAGTGGTCCTGATGCGTTTCCCTAATTGCTGCTTCAGAGAACCCTTGCCATTACAGGCATTTTTTCGCTCCTGCCCACACCGTGTCTGGAACAAAAGATAAATAACAATGAAGTGCACATTCATAACGATTTACAACAATACTACTCAAGACAAAAGCTAAGTCTGTTTATCACCTGTTTAAAGTTATAAAGCAAGTTTTGTATATGAGAAGAAGACCATTTTTTGAACATCTTAAAGGTACTTTTAGTGCAGTGATTGAGAAACGAGCCGTTTTAGTATCAAAATGAGTAACCAGGTAGACTTAAGAGAGCCAATGCTCAGCCCTAGAAATGAGCTATAAGGAATTGATCTACGTGTTTTTGGGATCTGCCAAGTACTTGCAACCCTCCCCCCCCCCCCACTGGCCACTATCAGAAACAGAATAATGAGCTCAGTGACCTTGATCTGACTCTGCATGGCTTTTCATTTGTTCTTCTGTATTTATTTATTTACTAGTTTTTTAGCTCGTTACAGTAACGGGTGCTAGAATAGATGTATAGACTTAGGCATTTCTTTCTTTCTTTCTGTCTCCCCCCCTATCCAGCAGCATCCCTTCCCTGCTCCCCCTGTCCAACAGTAGCCCTTCTCCCTTCCTTTTACCTCTCCCCTGTCCAGCAGCACCCCTTCCCTGCTCCCCCTGTCCAGCAGTAGCCCTTCTCCCTTCCTTTTACCTCCCCCTGTCCAGCAGCACCCCTTCCCTGCTCCCCCTGTCCAGCAGCAGCCCTTATCCCTTCCTTTTACCTCCCCCCTGTCTCTCTTAGGCAGGCTCTCCCACCCTTTTACCTCCGGCTCCTTCACAACGCCGAAGAGCTGCGGTCATGTTTCCACACGCTGTCTGTGCTCTTGGCAGCGGTGCCTTAACCCCTAGAGGCCTGGACATTTGCTGTTTGTCGAGGCACATTCTGGCTGGGGTGTGGGAGAGGGGAAGCCATTGCCACATATGTGCATGAGAACGAAATCGCCACAGGTTCCTACTGTGCATGTGGAAGCACGGAGGCACGGAGACACGCAGATTGAAGTGTGCATGTGCGCTAAGGGTTTTATTATAGCGGATGGTATTTATACACTACTGCCTATCAAAGTTATCTTAGCGGTTTACAATAAGATGCACCAGCATTTTCCTTATCTGTCCTGGTGGGCTCACAATCTATCTAATATAGCTGGGGCAATGGAGGATTGAGTGACTTGCCCAGGGTCACAAGGAGCAGTGTGGGATTTAAACCTACAACCTCAGGGTGCCGAGGCTGTTGCTCTAACCACTACACCACTCCTTCCTCCAAGGGAACGACTGATATCAAAAAGCAGAAGAGGTAGAATAAAGTTTAAAAACTAGAGATCAGATGCCACCGGTGTCCTGAGCAACTGATTCCACCAATACCCCAGATAGACCAGTTGTTTTTCTGGTGATAAAGGGCCCAGTTTTCTAGCTCACCCACCACATCATTTTTGAAGTCATCTACTGGAAGTGTGTCCCAATTTCTTCTGCAGGACAACAGCCGGCAAAAGAAGGAAACACTACAAAAAATGTTTGACACTCTCAGTGAAATCCTGGAAGCAAAGAAAAATGATCTTCTTCAGAGGATCACCAAGGAGCAGGAAGACAAGACCGGATTTGTGCAAGCCTTGATACTACAGTACAGGCAACAGCTGGAAACATCTGCCAAACTGGTGGAGAAGGCCATTCAGGCCATGGATGAAACAGTGGTAGCTGCTTTTCTCATGGTAAGTGACCCTGCTGCCTTTTGAAATTGTTGGGGCATTGTCAATGGATCACTCTTGAGGATCTGAAGCCCTGATGGTCATTTCCAAGTAGGGAGAACCCCTTGTTCTTTTCTGGAAATTAATTTTCATTGAATCTTCCTTTGGTGTCACCCAGAGGCCCTAGAAACCCAGGCCGGATTGCCACATGGGACTCTGCACCTTCCATCCCTTCAAGGCATAACCAGGGCCTCACCACTTTAGAATCAGGCTCACCCGTTGAGCAGCAGTAGCAGGAATATCTGAACCACCTCGTGCCCACCCATGTTAACCTCAAGTCCTAACCTAAACTTTAGTTCTGGCTAAACCACTGTTGTCCTCTTATCTCATCATTTGCTACTCCTTCTGGTGCCCTCCTGCCACGTTGAACCCAAAGCTGGATTTTAAGCTTACAAAGCCCATAAACTGGGCTGATGGGCAAAGGAGTCAAGAGATTGGAGGAGGAAGGCCTAAACCCCAGTTTTGGATGCCTTCAAAATTTGGTGCCTTAGACATGGGCTTATGTCGGCCTGTGTCTAAATCAAGCCTTGGCCGAACCCCCTTTTGTACCCAACAGGTTGGGTAAATTTTTTCATGAAAAATGCAGCCAGTATTTAAAATCATTTTCTTTTTATTTATTTCTTTTAACATTTATTTTCTTGCCTAAAACCTCTTTCTTCTCTCTCTTTCCAACTCTTCACTTTGGTTTTCTGTCCCTCCTTTTCGACGCTTGAACTCTTCTTTGGGCTGTCTCTCCACTTATAGGATGCAAAGCAACTCATTAAAACGTAAGTCTTTGTCTGCTGAAACTCTTCATACCCTGTCTCCCAAAAGTGGAACATTCATTATCTAGACCCATCCATTAAGTTCTGAACTTTAGTTAGCACCGATTCACTGTGGAAATGCACTTGAAATGCAGAATTCAATGAAATGGAAGAAAAATTAAATTTCTGCCTAGAATCCACTGCATTAGGGCCAAAGTAATTCAGTTCATTTGTCCTTTTTCCCCATTTTCAGACTTTTGCCAGTTTTCTACATCTTGTTTTTAATAATTTTTTTAATGCAAGCAAATCAGTGGTACACATGTTAATTTGTAAGTTGACGTGTCAGATTGATTTTGTATGCATTAAAATGTTTAAGATGTATTAACAAACCAAATAGACTGAATGCCTCCTAGCCACTAATGACTCTCCAGTTGCTGTGGGAAATGCAATCATAATGGGTCTCGTTATGAGGTCCTGGGGGGGGGCTCCAGTCCTGTATGGAAGGATTCGGTGCTTTGACAGTGGCTATATAATTCCATGTCAAAAGCGCTAGGCTGATTCTGTTCTGGTTTACCCCATGGTAGGGGGGGGAGGTTAAGGGTAAAGATTTGCCTATGACTAGAGAAAGACATGGGGACAAATTTTTCCCCATTCCTGCGGAAACTCATTTTCTCGTCCCATCCTTGCGAGTTCTTTTCCTGTCCCTGCCCCATTCCTGCAAGCTCCGTCCTCATCTGCACAAGCCTTAAACACTTTTAAATCCTAAGTAGCAACATTCTAGAGCTGAGACTGTGATGTCATAATGCCTCATTCCACCAATGCCTAAGCTCCGTCCTCAACTGCACAAACCTCAAACACTTTAAAATCCTAACTAGCAACATTCTAGAGCTCAGATTGTGATGTCATAATGCCTCATTCCACCAATGCCTAAGCTCCATTCTCATCTGCACAAGCCTCAAACACTTTAAAATCCTAAGTAGCAACATTCTAGAGCTCAGATTGTGATGTCATAATGCCTCATTCCACCAATGTCTGAAATCTGTCCTCATCTGCACAAGCCTCAAACACTTTAAAATCATAAGTAGCAACATTCTAGAGCTCAGATTGTGATAATGCCTCATTCCACCAATGCCTAAGCTCCGTCCTCATCTGCACAAGCCTCAAACACTTTAAAATCCTAAGTAGCAACATTCTAGAGCTCAGATTGTGATGTCATAATGCCTCATTCCACCAATGCCTAAGCTCCATCCTCATCTGCACAAGCCTCAACACTTAAAAATCATAAGTATTCGAGGCTTGTGCGGTTAAGGCAGAGCGTACAGGAATGGGGCTGAGACAGAGATGGGATGGGGAATTTGTCCCCATCCCGGCAGGAATTCAATTTCCATGCCCCTTTTGCTCCCAGGGGTGCTGGGCAGTACTGGGCAATTGACGTTCCCATGGCATCATATCCGGTCCAAGGTTTTGAACTGTTGTTTAGAAATTAGACTTTACAATGGGTAAACAAAAGGGAGAGTAGCTAAGGAGTTTTCTGGGCAAGTCACTAGACCATTCTCTGCTATGCTTCAAGATTTTCACCCCAGAGTTTACTATTACTAACTTATACTGTATAATAATAATAATAATTTTATTCTTATATGCTGCCATACTGAAAAAGTTCTAGGCCAGTGGTAGGCAATTCCAGTCCTCGAGAGCCGGAGCCAGGTCAGGTTTTCAGGATATCCACAATGAATATGCATGAGATAGATTTGCATCTCAAGGAGGCAGTGCATGCAAATCCATCTCATACATATTCATGGTGGAGATCCTGAAAACCTGACCTGGCTCCAGCTCTCGAGGACTGGAATTGCCTACCCCTGTTCTAGACTGTTCACAACAAGGTGAGCTAATACAGTGGTTCCCAACCCTGTCCTGGAGGAACACCAGGCCAATCGGGTTTTCAGGCTAGCCCTAATGAATATGCATGAAGCAAATTTGCATGCCTATCACTTCCATCATATGCAAATCTCTCTCATGCATATTCATTAGGGCTAGCCTGAAAACCCGATTGGCCTGGTGTTCCTCCAGGACAGGGTTGGGAATCACTGATTAATACATGGGATACAGATAAAATACAAATTAGAAAAATGGACTTAAAGACAGGAAGCATTTACAATATAATGCAGAAATTACCGGCATGGCAGGGAAAGAAGTAATACATAAAACCGATCAAATACATCAAGTTGAATATAAGGAACTTGATGGAAAAAAGGAAGCAGAATGCACTGTACATATTTATATGCCGGTGCTTTCTCTGTCCCTAGAGGGCAATGGAGGGTTAAGTGACTTGCCCAGGGTCACTAGGAACTGAACCCACTTCTCCTGGATCTGCTGCAATAACCATTAGACTACTCTGTATTCTTGGGGGAAGTAAGGCATGCGTGCCTCTGAGCATAGTAGCCACCCGGGGATCAGACACTTTTAATTCAGATCTTTTCAAGATTGTTAAAAAAACAAACAAACCCCAAAAAAGCCCTGCCAGCTTTGTGGCAATGCTAAGGGCAGTGGAGGAACAGGATGGACTCTTGATAGACAGGGCAACTGGACGGACGCCCCGGGCCAAGACTGCCTTAGCTACCAATAGCTGTTATGTGGCGGTGCTTTTTGCAATAAGACAGTCATCACTGCCTCCTTGTTTTCACACCTCACAGAATCTTGGATGCTTCAAAAGGCTGTCAGCTGGAGAAGACTGAGCCGGGCTTCGAAAACATGGACTACTTCACCTTGGACTTAGATCACGTCATTGCGGACATGAAAACAATCGATTTCGAAACAGGTATTTGCTACTATCGAACTCATCAGTGAGCAGTGGTGTGGCGAGGGTGAGACATGCCCCTTCCCCGCCCCCCTCTCTGACGTTCCCGGTGCGAGCAGCAAACCCCAACCTGCTGCTTGGGCCAGCATCGGCTCTTCCTCTGACATCACTTCCTAGGGTCCAGGAAGTGATATCAGAGGACGAGCCGACTCCGGCACGAGCGGCAGGTTGGGGGTTGCTGCTCGCGCCACGAACGTTAAAGAGGTACGAGGGAAGTGGCGCACGGTAGTGGGAGGGGGGCAGGGAAGGAGTGGGGGGAAGGCAGAGAGGAGGACAAAATGTGGCTCCTTGTCAGTGGCGTAGTGGGAGTGAGTGGCACCTGGTGCGGTGGCACCCCTCTCCTGCCCCCCTTCCCCGTACCTTTTTTATCTTCAGCGCGAGCGTTCACAAAGTAGCTGCTTGCGTCAGCTTTGGCGCTCTCCAATGTCATTTCATAGGCACAGGTCCTGGAAGTGACCTTAGAGAGCACTGATGCGAGCAGCTACTTTGTGGCTGCTCGCACCAAAAATAAAAAAAGGTACGGGGGAATGGGCACGTCCTGAGGAAAACTGCGTCTGGGACGGATGCCCCCTTCCCCCTACACCTCTCTTACTACGCCACTTCTCCTTCTGTCAGGAGGGGAAGAAAACTGCAGCCACTTCCATTCTTTCGAGCACAAATGTCTAGGCCAGTGGTCTCAAACTCGCAACATTCCAGAGCTATTATGATGTCATAATGCCTCATTCCACCAATGCATAACAGACAACCTCATCAATGATGTCACAATGGCTTGATTATTTCTATACTTGGCTCACATAAGAACATAAGAGCTGCCATAGTGGGACAGACCAAAGGTCTGTGGTCTCAAACTCGCGGCCCAGGGGCCACATGCGTTCCGCCGGGTACTATTTTGAGTCCCTCGGTATGTTTATCGTAATCACAAAAGTGAAATAAAACAGTTTCTTGCTCATATGTATCTTTAGCTATAAATGACAATATTATTATTAAGACTTAGCCAAAAAGAAAGATTTATAAACTATAAAGAGTTTTACCTCATGCAAAATTGTCATTTCTTTAATAAGACATTAACTCTTTTTTCTGCGGCCCTCCAAGTATCGACAAATCCAAAATGTGGCCCTGCAAAGGGTTGGAGTTAGAGACCATGCCAAAGGTCCATCAAGCCCAGGATCCGGTTTTCAATAGTGGCCAACCCAGGCCCCAAGTACCTGGCAGAAACCCAAAGAGTAGCAACATTCCAGAGCTGAGATTGTGATGTCATAATGCCTCATTCCATCAATGCGTAACAGACAACCTCATCAATGATGTCACAATGGCTTTATTATTTCTATACTTGGCTCACATAAGAACATAAGAGCTGCCATAGTGGGACAGACCAAAGGTCAGTGGTCTCAAACTCGCGGCCCACCAGGTACTATTTTGAGGCCTTCGGTATGTTTATCGTAATCACAAAAGTGAAATAAAACAGTTTTTTGATCATATGTCTCTTTAGCTATAAATTACAATATTATTAAGACTTAGCCAAAAGGAAAGATTTATTATCTATAAAATCTTTTACCCAATGCAAAATTGTCATTTCTTTAATAAGACATTAACTATTTTTTTCTGAGGCCCTCCAAGTACCAACAAATCCAAAATGTGGCCCTGCAAAGGGTTGGAGTATGAGACCACTGGTCTAACCGGTAGTGAGGGGAGGGGGGGGGGAAGAATTCCCTTTCAAAGAGAGAGAGAAAGCAAGAGGAATTAAATCCAAGACACAACAGCATTTCAAATCTGAGCTGTTCAAATGTGCGTCACTTCAGAGGCTGACACTCGAACCATTTGCACTGATATGAAGCAATATCTTAGTATGGTACAAGCATTATTTATTTATTTAAACATTTATGGACTGCTGCATCCACTGTTCTGCACAGGTTACATAAAAGCACACATAATGAAATTATAACATACAACAATCAACATATACCCCCCCCCCCCCCGTTACAAAACCGTAGTGCGGTTTTTAGAGACAGCCGTAATAGTAACAGCTCCGACACTCATAGGAATTCTATGAGCGTCGGAGCTGTGACCACTGTGACCAATGCTAAAAGCATGCTACAATTTTATAAAAATGGGGGGAGGGGTTAATTAGGTATTTATATACCTCCTATCTAAGCGGTTTTCAATCAGGTACTCAAGCATTTATCCCTCCCTGTCCCAATGGGCTCACAATCTAGAGTTACCTTTTGAGGACATGTCCGGGGGTCCAGATGGCTTTTCCAGCACTTTATCCAGGTTTTGAAAAGCATCCAGAAATTGCGTCGGACAGGGAGGAAGTCCGTGCATGCGTGGATGCCACGTAATGACATCACACGCCTGCGCAGACTTTCTCCCTGTCCGGGGGTCCGGATGGCTTTTCCAGCACTTTATTCAGGTTTTGAAAAGCATCCAGAAATTGCGTTGGACAGGGAGAAAGTCCGTGCATGCGTGGATGCCACGTAATGACATCACACGCCTGCGCAGACTTTCTCCCTGACCGACAAGAGCAAACAGCGGGAGGGCGCAGGCTAGGGCGGGATTAGGGTGTTTACAGGGCGAGGCTGGGTGAAACTGGGCAGCCCTGGGGGGCGGGTCAATGGGTCCGGATATTCCAGCTGGAAAATCTGGCAACCCTGCTCACAATCTATCTAATAAGAGGAAGTGGAGAATTCAGGGTCACAAGGAGCAGTGTGGGATTTGAACCCACAACCTCAGGGTGCTGAGGCTGTAACTCTAACCACCAGGCCAGTAGAAAACACAGAGTCAAGAACGAACTGGAACCAAAGGAAAGAAAAAGCTATCGGAAGGTGTTCCAATTTATCCAGGATAATTGGTTAAAATAAAGCAAAAGGATGGGTAAATTTCCTTGATTAAAATTCACAAAGTACCATAAGAACATAAGAAGTTGCCTCCGCTGGGTCAGACCAGAGGTCCATCGTGCCCAGCAGTCCGCTCCCGCGGCGGCCCATCAGGTCCATGACCTGTAAGGTCATCCTTGTCTAAAACCCTTCAATCTATACCCTTTCATAATCCTATCTCTACCTCTCTCTAAATCCCTCAATCCCCGCATCCTTCAGGAACTTGTCCAATCCCTCTTTGAATCTCCTTAATGTACTCTGTCCTATCACAGCCTCCGGAAGCGCATTTCTGGTGTCCACCACCCTCTGAGTGAAGAAAAATTTCCTAGCATTAGTTCTAAACCTGTCCCCTTTCAATTTCTCCGAGTGCCCCCTTGTTCTTGTGCTTTCCAATAGGCTGAAGAATCTGTCCCTTTCTACCTTCTCTATGCCTTTCATGATCTTGAAAGTCTCTATCATGCCTCCTCTGAGTCTCCGCTTTTCCAGGGAGAAGAGCCCCAGCCTTTCTAACCTGTCAGCATATGAAAGGTTTTCCATACCTTTTATCAGTTTCGTCGCTCTTCTCTGAACCCTCTCAAGTATCGCCATGTCCTTCCTGAGGTACGGTGACCAATATTGGACACAGTACTCCAGATCCCACGATACAGTGGCATGATCGCTTCCTTCGTCCTGGTTGTAATACCCTTCTTAATAATACCCAACATTCGGTTTGCTTTCTTTGAGGCTGCTGCACATTGTGCCGTTGATTTCATTGATGTATCCACCAGCACACCCAGGTCTCTTTCGAGGTTACTTTCCCCTAGCACTGATCCCCCCATTTTGTAGCTGAACATCGGGTTCTTTTTCCCTATATACATGACCTTGCATTTCTCTATATTGAAGTTCATTTGCCATTTATTTGCGCACTCTTCCAGTTTGTTTAGGTCCCTTTGTAGGTAAAGATCAGGTTGAAGCTAATCAAATATATATATATATATATATAAAATAAAAGTGTGTAAATGTTTAATAAGATACACCGGAATTAAGTATATCTTTTATATTCCTTAACATCTTCGTAGCTTTCTGGATGCCAAGAAAATGCTGTAAGGGTAGCAGTAATTGAAGGCCGGATGTATATAACACGTTAAGCCATTTCTTTATAATTTTGTTTTTTGCTTGTGATCTCCCTGTGTCTGAAATCTGTCTTTTTCCCATATTTGAGGTCTTCCTAAGAGTTTATAGTTATTCCTGGGGAAAATGTTTTTCAATTTAAAAAGAACTGTACTGCAAAGATTTTCTTTTGATTTTTATGTTAATATTGGAATTTACTTGGTTGTTATAGGATACTCTGATTTGCTGTAACAAGTGGATACTTGTGATATAGTCTGAAAATGCATAAATAAAAATATTTTAAAAAATTAAAAATTAAAGTGTGTCAAATGGTGGAATCCATTTAACTGAGCCATAGAGACGAACCTTCAAAGACGAACCTTCAAAGACTCCAGCGGATTCAGAATGCCGCTGCTAAGCTTATCTTCGCAAAAAGCAAATTCGACCACGTCTCACCGCTTTTGTCCAAGCTCCACTGGCTTCCGATAATCTCCAGAGTCCACTTCAAATGTGCCTGCCTTACTTTCAAGATCCTACACGGCATCCTCCCCCCCTTTATTCCTCTTTCTTGGAATTCCTCTAACCCCAATTCCACCAGATCCACCCAAAAACTGAAACTCTCCTTTCCCTCTCTAAAAGGCGTCTTCCTTGTAGGAAAACTAGGTTCCTCCCTTCCTTTTAGAATCACTGAGCTCTGGAACAACCTTACCTCCCCTCTTAGGAATCTGAGCTCCCTCCAACTCTTCCATAAACATCTGAAAACCTGGTTATTCTCAAAAATGTAACTCTTCCTCCCTCTCTGATTATTCTAGTCCTCTAAATTTCCTCTTCATCCTTCCCTCCTCTGGAGTTCCTTTCTACCCTAACTCCTGTTAACCGTGTCGAGCTTTGCGAATGTAGAGATGATGCGGTATACAAACCTAAGGTTTAGTTTAGAACTAACTTATCTTTTTAAGCGCGGAGCTCCGTATTCAGCATTCCAGCTTAATCTCTGGCTGGTTGAATATCCACTCGCCGTAAAGATATCTTTAAGCGACTGCTAAACATTAACCCCACAGGGGTTTAATTTTAAATATTGCTCCTCTGATATTTGCCAAACTTGAGAGCAGAGAGATAGAGGGAAGGTGGCGTTGAGAGTCGCATGACTTTCTGTGATTCCACCATATTGAATTCTCTATTCTAATCCATGCGATAATGCTTCCTGAGGCAAACAGTTAGTGTGTCAGCAATTGCTCACTACGACATGACCTACTGGAATATGTTATTTTTTGATATTGTTATTTAGCTGTTGTTATTACACTCACGTCTTTTAAAGTAGTAATTCAAGGTGAATGACATTCAAATACGGTAGGGATTTCCTGGACCCCAGAGGGATTGTATTCTAAATTTGAATCTGAGGTAATGGAGGGTTATGTGATTTCCCCAAGGTCACAATAAACATCACTGGGATTTGAAACCCAGCTATTTTGGCTCTCTGTTGGTGCCTGCAGTGCTTTCTAAACAATTTGTTTCTTTTGTGAAGGTGAGGAGGAGGAGGAGGAGGAAGAAGAAGAAGAAGCAGAGGTGGACGAAGAGGACAATGACATGGAAGATAGGGAATCTTCAGAAGGGCGAACGGAGGGTAAGCAAACACCCGAGGAACTTGAACTGGGGCATAAGCTGGGAAACTGGATTCTGAAAGTATCTGGGAGGTGTCTGCCCCCAAATTGGCTGGGCACATCATTCGAATGGGCGAAAACAAAAACATCCTTTATCTCAGGGCTTATGTCCTGGTTGGCTAACTGTGGCCAAGAGCATGTTTGAGAGCATAGTGGACAACAAGTATGAAGAAAGATTGCAAAGTCCCTTCAAGGACAATTAAGAAATGGCATAGAAATTTTTAAAAATTAGGCTACGCTGGTTAGGGCACTTTAATTTACAGATGTGCACGAGTTAGGCCTCCTCTGGAGATGGTTTTCAGTGTTCACTTGCGTCTAGATCAGTGGTTCCCATCCCTGTCCTGGAGGACCCCCAGGCCAGTCAGGTTTTCAGGATAGGCCTAATGAATATGTATGAGAGAAATCTGCATATCATGGAGCTGCCAGGCATGCAAATCTGCTCCATGCATATTCATTAGGGCTATCCTGAAAATCCAACTGGCCTGGGGGTCCTCCAGGACAGGGTAGGGAACCAGTGCAACAGATGGTCCCTGCTCAGAAGAGCTTACAATCTGATTTGGGGTTGGGGAGTTTCTCGCACCTCTCTCTCTTCCCTCTGCAGTTGGGTAGGGAAGGATGCAGATTTGGATTCAGGATTTTGGTGTCCTTTATCACAAGCATTGGTGTTGGTGGGGGGGAGGGGGGGGGGAGAAGCTGTTGGTTTATGGGTAGAGGGTGCTGATGCAAAATTTGGCTCAGGGTGCCACAGTCCCTTGAGCCTGCCCCATCATGAGGACCCCTGCCCTAGCACCCACTGTAAGGAAACTACATGGTCTTTGTCTGTGAATCCCCTTCTCCTCTCTCTGGCCAGGATTTTCAAAAACCCGCATTACTAAGCGACGGTCTGCTACCACAGCCGTTTTGATGCCGAATCTAAAAACCCGAGACATTCTTTAAAAATCACGCACGCAAATAAGATCGGCGGACAGCAGCAAAGATTTCCTACATTTGCATGTGCCCATCACTGATGAACGCATGCGCAGAAAAACGCCGTAAAAAACCCTCACCACTCTCCTGCTACACTATTGGACAAATGGAAGGGAGAGCTGGGGAGAAGCAACGTCGACTTTTTTGAATCACGCATAAAACATGCCTTTCTCTCCCCAAAACTACTATAATTCAGGTAAATCTTACAATTTGTTTTTAATGTAAAATTTAATCAAGACCCACAGCCAGAAACACACAAGACAAGTGTATCATACATGCACTCAAGAAGAAACATTGGCTTTTAACAAGCGTGCATAAAACATGCCCGTCTCTCCCCAAAACTCAAAAGAAGCGTGATTTTACTACCCTCCACTAAAAATATATAGATTCACTTTTGTTTTTCATTAGCCAGAGTCAAAACACAAGTGCTGGCATTGTAACAGCACCCCGAGACCAGTCGCAGCTTTTTGTCGCCAAAAGCCAACGCCGCTCTTCGAAAATGCCTCGGCGATTTTTAAGAATCCACCAGAGGGCTCATTTCAATGTTAAAGAGCCCATTTGCACGCCATTGTCGGAGACTGCTAGAAACCTCGCTAAACACAAGAGAGAATCCGTTTTTGATAATCCGCCGCTAAAATGCCGGAAAACAGTTTAGCGATGGCGTTAAAGTTTTGTGAATCTTGCCCTTTGTGATGTACTTCTCTCCAGCGTGTTACTCAGACTCTTGTTCTTCATTTCAGGGCAGCTGTAATTTACTGAACGAAAAACTAAGATGAAGATCGCCCTCCCTCCGGCACAAAAATTCAGCGCGACTGAGCAGGACGACAGCACAACCAGCATCTTCAGGGAGCTTCGGGGAGGGCGGTTAGGAAGACGAAGGCATGTGAAAGTCACATGAGTCCGGAATACTGAAGGAGAACTTGCTTGAAGCAGCTACAAAGAACACTTTTCTATAATGTATGATATTTCTCTGTATATAATTGGACAAAGATTTATTTGTATTTTGTAAGGAAATATTTATGTTTTGGTATGTGGTAGGCCACTGCTGACCTTATGGTGCACTTAATGATCAGCGTTCATAGCAGCCTGCATGAAGCGGATGCTGGCTGGCATACTGGTGAACGTGGCACCCTGCAAAGTCTAGAAAGGAATGCACTATGCTTGCTTTATTGCATCTCTGAGGTTTTAAGTCATTTTTTTATTATTTATTGCCTATGTGCTGTATTGCCTGTGGCTAGAATAAATCCAACAACAAACTCAAAAAAAAATCATGCATTTGTCCAAATTCTGTATAAAAAGCTCCCAGGCTAGAAGGAGATGGCTCACTAAACCTTCTCCCCCCCACCTTGATTCCTTACAGGGTAATTCTGTAAAAGCCTCCGTTATTGAAAAGCACAGGTGCACTTTGAAATCATGCAGACTGCTGAATTTTCCAAAAGCGAAGGGACACGTGTGTACATTCACTTTAAAAATCCCCAAGGAACACTACACACGTGCATTTCTAAAACTGTTCTTAAGTCTGTGAATAACTTTTCCACCATCTACACAAACCCAGGGAGCAGGAGGGGCTGCCTCCATCAAACTGTAGACTCGGGGTTTCTATGAGGAATGGGAGGGAGCTCTCCAAGATTAGATGATGGTAATGGGAGGAAAGGGGGAATGAAGCCCTGTCAAGATGAAGGCCAAGTAGGGGACACCGAGGGGTTAGATGGACAGGTAGTGGGGAGGGGTGGAATTTTTGTAACACTACAGTATTTTTTTTGCCTCAAAGAACATTCTAAAAGTTTCCAGATACAAGTGCATATCTTGCTTTACATATTTGAGGAATAACTGTGAAGAGATTTTGTTAATATTTTTGATATTCCTTGCAAGTATCCCATAAAAGATGGTACAGTAACACTTTTGGAAACTTTCTGTGGGTAAAGTTAAGGCATACACACTGGGTGGCCAATTCCTGAGGGTAGCCTGGGAACTTTACAAAATCTACAACAGTGGTGGAATAAGGTGGAGTGAAGCATCCCAGTGCCTGGAGGAGTGGGAGTGGGGGTGGGGCTGCATTGCATCCTTGCTTATGTTTGCAGGAACAGGGAGAGGGAAAAGGAAGGTAAGGAGGGCCACCCATCTCCCCTAACACACCCCAGACTAGAAAGTCAGGGAAAGGAGGGTGCGGAGGATCCTGGTTGTGGGCCAGCAGTTACAATACATTATAAATTGTGACTTATATTCCGCCAAAGTTCTTACAAGTTCATGGCAGCTAGCAATATATTTCTGTTACTGGGAACAAACCCAGTTAAACTTAAAGCAATGACAAATATTCAAATAGAACATTAACAGTAGAAGGTGATACATTTTGAGATAAAAATATTTTAAACAAGAATGTCTTTAAAAGTTATATTGACCTAGCCATCTTATTAAAATAGGGAGATCATTCCATTGAACAAATGATCTAATTGTCTTTGGTGAGGGAAATTGAAGCTAGAATGGCTTCCGTACAATATGACCTGGTCTTCCTGCTAATAAAGAAATCAATTCCACTAAATTCTATATGGCGCCATATTAATAATGGCTTCTAGACTTTAGGACAGGGGTGTCAAAGTCCCTCCTCGAGGGCCGCAATCCAGTCGGGTTTTCAGGATTTCCCCAATGAATATGCATGAGCTCTATTAGCATACAATGAAAGCAGTGTATGCAAACAGATCTCATGCATATTCATTGGGGAAATCCTGAAAACCCGACTGGATTGCGGCCTCGAGGAGGGACTTTGACACCCCTGCTTTAGGAAGTTATCCAAATCTTTTTTAAACCCTGCTAAGCTAACTGCTTTTACCACATTCTCTTTGTCATCAGGCATAAACTTACCCTCAGCTATTCAGCCTGCTGCCATTCATGGGCTCAATTAGACCCAGTTATTCAATGCCAGGGTACCCACATTAAATATCCACATTCCAGTCAATCTTTAATCGAGCACTTACTTGGTTAGCAAACTGAAAATCACCACTAGCCAGGTAAATCCTTGCTCACACCCACTGTCTATTAAGTGCTCCCAGCCAAGGTGATTTGACTAGGTAGGAACCTGTTACCAGGGCAGGATTAACCAATAAGCGAAGTAGGCACGTGCCCAGGGCCCGAAATGGTCAGGGGGGCATGATGAAGGAGGGCATCAACATTGTTTTTTCCAAATGGCGATGAGCCCCTCCAGCATCGATCGCCAATGCGGGCCACCCCCGATCGGCAACGCGGGCCCCCCCATCAACAGAAAGTAAAACAAGCAAGCAACGCGGGTAAGAAAGGCAACGGGAACTATAATTGTGCAAGCGGTGCTGTTTGCCCAAAGCTTCCCTCTCATGCAGCTTCCTGTTTCCGCCTGGGCACCTGGTGGGGTGGGGCGGGGCAGGGGGCCCAGTGTATTTGTGTGCCTAGGGGCCCTCGACAAAGTAATTCTGCCCTGCCTGTTACTCAGTTAAAACATTCTGAATAAGATTGTAAGCCCACATGAACAAGGAAATAACTTGTGTCTGCCTTAAGCTCAGATTTGGAAATAATTAGTAATTGTGGATGGCATGAGATGTTCCAATAACTTGCCCTGACAGTTTGCCATAATAAATTAATAAGGAACTTGACATCAGCTTTTACAAATATGATGCCATATGTTATGGGATATTTACAGGGAATATCCAGCAAATCTGTTCAGGCAGTTATTTCTCTGGATATGAATTAACCATCACGCTTTTGATCTGGAGCAAACTGGGCCACTTCCAAGGAAAAATACCACCCCCTCCCCTCACAAATTTCGGGACCCCCAACCCCCACAATTTGAAGATCCTTCTCAGTACCACCCGCCCAGACAATTGCTGTGACCCTCCACGGGACGGCTGAGGGGGGGGATGGTAAAGTCGCCCTCCCCCCTCCAGCAGTATGGGGAAGAGAGGGTGTGGCTTCATGGGACCTGGAGTGGTTTCTTTCAGTTGCGGACAGTCCAGGATTTCTAGCACTGGGGGAGAGGGAGGGGGCAGGATCCTGGCGGAGGGGGGTGGAAGCGTGGTCCGGCTGCTGGAGGGAGGAGGGAGGCCAGGTGGGGAGAAGAGCAGAATTTGCAGCCGGTTTGCTGCCCTGGCTTTGGAAGTTTGCACACGACTCGGGCAGCGCTACACACGGACCCCGGGAGAGAGATAAAAAGCGTTACACGCGGGGCGGCTGAGGGCTTAAGAGACACCGGATAGGACAGGGCTGTGATCCCGGGCCAGGGATGGAGGGAGAGGACGAGAAGCGGCGCCTCCTGGAGGCCAAAAGCCAGTGAGTACGGGGGGGGGGGGGGGGGGGGTTATAGTCTCTGCTAACGCTCTGGTGGGTTCGGATCCCCAACTATCTTTGGGGGGTTCCAAACTGAACCCCCTCTCTAACTATGCACTCCCAGAGTTAGGTCAAAGGGCAGCTAATTTGGAAAAATGTCCAAAATGCATCATTTTAAAAAACTTTTGGCTGTGATGGCATTTTATCTGTTTTTTTTAAATCATATATTTAACTCGGACCATTTCAGCAGTAGCTCAAGGCATTGCTTTCAGGGAGGCTAGGTAGAACTATTTTGGGTGTGTTTTGGGTTTCTTGAAGATCACTGGTCCAATGAAGGTAATATCAGCCTCATTTACTCAACTCTTTAAGCCAACGATTGCTTTTATGAAATTCATCTCCACTTAACCACTCCCATAGATATTAATGGAAACAAATTGGAGCTGCTGCTGGGCTGATCGTCATCAGAATAGGGTTAGCAGATTTCCTCTTAAAAAAAAAAGGACACCTGGCCCCATCCCCTTCTACTCCGCCCTGTTCTGGCCCTAGCTCCACCCCCCCACATGAACATGTCTCCTTTAGAGAATTTTACTTTAACTAACCACCAAATTAATGGGCTATAGGCAAGCCGTAACGCATGAATTCCTCAGAGTGCCACACGATTTTAACGTATGGTAACTGTCCTCATAGGAATCTTTATATTATGCGATTTTTTCCTATTATATTTACTTTTTTTCAAGTTATAAAGTGCTTGCGCTTAATATTGTAGTAGCAAATATATCTATTACTTAGCTTTTTCATAAACGAACTGGGTCTGGCTCAATCCCCACCGACGCGTTTCATTATTTCATCAGGGTCGGGGAAGGAGAACACAGAGCAGTATGTTATCTTAGCAAAATGCTAAATCCTTAGTTTGCGAGCCGGAAGGATTTAGCATTTTGCTAAGATAACATACTGCTCTGTGTTCTCCTTCCCCGACCCTGATGAAATAATGAAACGCGTCGGTGGGGATTGAGCCAGACCCAGTTCGTTTATGAAAAAGCTAAGTAATAGATATATTTGCTACTACAATATTAAGCACAAGCACTTTATAACTTGAAAAAAGTAAATATAATATGAAAAAATCGCATAATATAAAGATTCCTATGAGGACAGTTACCATACGTTAAAATCGTGTGGCACTCTGAGGAATTCATGCGTTACGGCTTGCCTAAAGCCCATTATTTTGGTGCCTAGTTAAAGTTTTGTTAATTGACACGATAATTTGTGCACTAGTTTGTTTTTGAATTCCTTTAGAGAAATGACACAGGGACAGAATTTATCCCTGTGTTGGCAGATAACCACAGGAAAACATCTTTAGTGTCTATCTCGACCTCAGTCCTTCTACACCAGCATTCTTCAGTGCATGGCTTGAGTGTCAGTGGCTGAGCCCATTCACACACTGATTCTTATGTGAGTCAAGTAAAGGATAATGAAGCCATTGTGACATCACTGAGGTTGGCTCTTATTGGTGGAATGAAGCATTATGACATCATAGTATCAGCTCTGGATACCAGACATATCCGAGTTTTCCTGGACATCTGGCAGCCCTATATCAGAAGCTGTGCAGATATCAAGCCATGTATGTAGAGAAACCGGAAAGTTTTTTATTTGGTCTTTATAGTTAAACAGGTAAGCTGCATAAACTTTGTAGGAGGACATAGAGAAACAGGTAACATTTTAGTAGCATCACCTGGTAGATGAAATAACTCCCCTTTAATCTGATCTCTTATTTCCTTTCAGATATTTATTTAATTGTTTTTCCTTTAGTTTATTTTTTATTTTTTAAAGCTTTTTTATCCAAAGCATTTCCGCCACACCAGATTTAAACAAATTGCTGCTCATCAGAACAATCCTTCCCACCCAAACACAGTTGTGTGCAATATTTCTGGCTGGCTCCAAGGAAAGTAGGGAATAAGAGTCTCGCCCCTCCCCCCCTCAAAGAAGAACAAAAAGTTTATCGATTATAATAATTAAAAAAAAAAAAGAGAGAACCCCAAGAATAAGACCAAACCAGAAAACTTCTCAGCCAAGCAACAAGATTTACATTTTGAGGCTTCTGTTTTTCCTGCTGCAGAGTAGAGGTCTACATGGGAACGGGGATCGCGGGAATCCCACGGGTCCTGCGGGGGTCCCGCGGGAATCCCCCCTAATCCACGGGACTCCCACGGGGACCCCCCTCTGGCCCACGGGACTCCCACGGGGACCCCCCTCTAGCCAATGGGACTCCCACGGGGATGGAAGGCTTTGGAAGCAGGGTTTGGTTCGTCCATATAATATAATGGACACGTCAGCCTTAGTAAAAGAGGGGGTTCCACCAAAGAGATTCCACAAGAAAAACAGCAGCGCAAACACAAAAGAAACTGATGATCCTGTCAGAAGTAATTGCTGCTTTTTATGGGGACGGGCGAGGATGGAGGTAATTCCTTGCGGGTACGGGTGGGGACAGAGAGGATCCTGGCGGGGACAGGTGGGGACGGAGAGGATCCTGGTGGGGATGGGTGGGATTTCTGTCCCTGCGCAACTCTCTACTGCAGAGGACTGTGGATTAATTAAGACCTTTCTGTGTGATGCAGTTCGTATGCAGGATTGCCCAGCAAGGACTTTCACGGCCAGGTGTTCACCTACAACATGCCCGATCTGAATTCCATTGAGTTTGGCCGCCAAGGGAACCAGCACTGCCATTCCAGCCGCAGCTCGGGGAATGGCTATGATCCAGACAAAATCAGGGCTCGGCGCAGGCTCTATGTAGCGTCTGTGGTCTGCCTGGTCTTTATGACTGGCGAAATCATTGGTAAGAAAATGAGGGAACTGAGGCATGCAGTGGGTATGGTGTGTGTTTGGCGCTGTTTCATTCTGCCAATCCGATAATTGACATAGAGCTTAGAAAAATATATACCTACGGATTAGTGTTAAATGTTTTGATCAGTTAAATTTCATACACGGAGACTGAATTTAGAGTCACCCCTGGTTGGAAAATGTCTTTTGACCTGAATGGGTCCTGTGCTAGCTTGTTTGGAAGGAGGGCACTTTGCTTTGCCTGATGGGTGGATCTATGTTGTGTTGTTAGCAACAAGGCACTCCATGATGTCCGCATGTTACCCTCTCCCCTTGACCCCCCTCCCATCTCCAAATACAGAATTTTAAGGGCAGGGCAAGTCACATTGATTGCTCCAAGTTAAACTAGGTTGAGACTTGCCTGCCTCATCTACAACTCGTTAGCTACCCACACTTGGTTGGATTATAGGTCATCTTGAGTTCCGAGCTCATGTTTTCCCCTTGGAGAAGATGAGCACATGAATTCATTCTCTCTCGGAAATATAGAAACTGGATTATACTTAAAAAATATATATATTTTTTTTAAAAATAAAGTTTCAAGTTTTAATTAAAATTTGATAAAAACGCTTATAACGTTTCTAAGCGATGTTCACAATAATAGAGAATGTAAAACAATCACGACATACAGACAAGACAAACTTTGGCTAACAAACGTAACGGGAGCAAGAGGAAGGGAGGGAAGAATTTCTTCAATAGTATTAGGAAACGTTAACAATAAAGGAAAAAATTTTGGGTCGGGGACACGACAAGAGAAAAATTTCTTAGTAAACAGAAGACGTTTAGAGCTTAAGCATTATAATATTTAGATGCGACGAGGCTACTCCGCTTAAATTTCAAATGCGTCCTTCTAGAGCAGAGTATCGCAAACTGTGTGCCACGGCACACCAGGGTGCCTCCTGAGATTTCTGGTGTGCCGCAATATGCTGGCGAGGAGGAGAGCCGGCCACGCCGGCTCCCTGCCTGCAAGATGGGCCTCTCGTGGCGAGAGGCACGTCCTGGAGGAAGTCAGCCAGCGTGGACAACTCTCCTCCTGGCCGGCGTCTCTCCTCTTCTCCCTGCGCCTCCCAGATCCCTGTAACGGTGGGGTCGCGGCAAGATGGGCCTCCGCTTGCGCGGACGTTGACTTGACATCGCATCGACTTCCAGGTGCCTTCCGGCCGTGGCACTGCATTTAGTGTGCCGCCGGCCGGAAAAGTTTGCGGGACTGTTAGAGAGAGAGGTTTTCAGGGAGAAAAATGAAGGCAGATATATCCTCTCCAGTCTGCCTGTCCATACCATCTACGCTCCCTTTCATTCCCTTGTAAATCCTATGATTTACTGGTCCCAAGCTTTCTTGAATCGGGAACAGTTTTCATCACTACTGGGAAGGCTGTTCCATGAATTCACCACCCTTCATAAGGAGCTGCAAGGGGGGGGTCTTAACAGTTCCCAGGTGTTCTAGATTCACAGTCCTAACCCCTAGGCCACACCTCGACCGGGCTCATTCAACAGACTCGGTCTCTTGCTTCGGGACCCCCGTCTCCCATGCAAGAGTGGGACACTCTCGCCACTGCCTCTCCACTCTGGCACAATGAGCAAACCCTGCTGCTGACCTTGTGATGCATGACGTCAGCCACCGAGAATGCCAGTCAGGAGGTTTTGAGAACCTGCTGCTCTCTTCCCATCCCTTGGCAGCAGTAGACTGGAGGCCAGCCAGAGGGTGCAGCTGAGAATCTCACCAATATTACTCTCCCGTGGCCGCTCTCTATGTGCTAGACTGCCCTCTTGTGGACATTCATTATATTTCATCTACTAGCAGACTTACATATGTGCGTAGAGGGTGAAATTCTCTTAACTGGGCACTCTGGTGCCACATGAAGACAGCCTGTTTTGTAACAGCATCCGGGCACTCGGATGTCATTATAGAATACTAGCATAGCCCATCATTTGTTCATTTAACATTTGCATACCTTCAATTATAGCAGACAGTTCTGTATAAGTTGTGCATGAAAGTGGCAGCTCTGTCCATGCATCACCTTTGCAATTATATACTCTCCCAGTTACAATGCAGCCTTATAGAATAGAACAGTGTCTCGCAAACTTTGCGAGCCGTGGCACACTAAAATGGCAGCTGCGACTTGAGGGCACCTGGAAGTGTGCGGATGTCGAAGTGATGAGGTCATGCGTGCGTGATGTCATGACGGCATGCGCAGAGGCCCTCCAGACGGGACCCTGAGCTGCCAGGGGGGGGGATGGGGGAAAACAAGAGACGCCAGGGAGGAGACGAGGTGCTGGTGGCGGCTGACTGCTTAAAGGATGTGCCTCTCGCCGTGCACTGCGGCACACAGTTTGCGACACAGCGGAATAGAGGCTAGTCACTCTGCTGACAGTACGTGCTTAGGTGTGCACTTAATCCGTGGAAGTGCTGGTGTTCCATTCACATATACGCACCCACTCGACAGAATTGCCCTTACAGGGCGCTCCAGGCCGTCTGTTCTCTCAGCTTGTCTCTCTGCTCCAATTCTTTAGGTGGCTACCTGGCCCACAGTCTGGCTATCATGACGGACGCAGCTCACTTACTGACGGACTTTGCAAGCATGATGATCAGTTTGTTTGCCCTGTGGGTGTCCTCACGCCCAGCTACGAAGACTATGAACTTTGGCTGGTACCGGGCAGGTAAGATATGTGAGATGAGAATTCCTGCTTCCCTGAAATGCCAGCGAGGGAGGTGTGAGTATGCAGGGAAACCTAGTTCAGTGGAATGTGCTATGTTTTAACCAGGGTGGAACCTGGGGCCGATGGTGCTAGAACACAGGGGAAAGCTGTGGTGTTAAAATAGTGAAGATCTTGGGCAAATCACATAATCCTCTGTTGCCTCCGTTACAAACTCGAGCCCTCCAAGGGCAGAACAAACTATTGTACCTGACTGTACACGTTTTAGTAGCTTTCAGGATTGCAGATGCTACAGTATATAAGAAGAAATATCCACTTTGAAAGCAGACAAATAAGAATGACCTGAGTTACTTGAATTAACTGTTATTAATAAGTAGGAATATTTATTAAACATAAGAACATAAGCAGTGCCTCTGCCGGGTCAGACCAGAGGTCCATCCCGCCCAGCAGTCCGCCCCCGCGGCGGCCCAACAGGTCATGACCTGCCTTAATCACCAGAAGGGGCCCCCTAAGTTTCTCATCGAAGTCCTATCTTCCCATCAATGTTCTAACCCTCCGGCCTTGCACCTGCACGACCTGGTGAGCTGTCTATACTTATGCAACACCCCAGCACCTCCCTCAGAACCCCACGATCCCCTTTTCCCTCAGGAATCTGTCCAATCCCTGTTTGAATCCCTGTACTGTACTCTGCCGGATCACTTCCTCCGGGAGCGCATTCCATTTGTCCACGACCCTTTGGGTGAAGAAAAACTTCCTTGCATTTGATTTGAACCTATCTCCCTTCAGTTTCTCTGAGTGCCCCCTTGTACCTGTCGTCCCTTTTAGTCTGAAGAACCTGTCCCTGTCCACCCTCTCTATGCCCCTAAGTATTTTGAAGGTCTCTATCATATCCCCCCTGAGCCTCCTCTTTTCCAGAGAGAAGAGCCCCAGTTTATCCAGCCTCTCAGCATATGGGCAGTTTTCCAGCCCTCTTACCAGTTTCGTTGCCCTCCTTTGGACTCTCTCAAGAACTGCCATGTCCTTCTTGAGGTGCGGCGACCAATATTGAACGCAGTATTCCAGATGTGGGCGCACCATCGCTCGATACAGCGGCATGATGACTTCCCGCGTCCTGGTTGATATGCCCCTCTTGATGATGCCCAGCATCCTGTTGGCTTTCTTCGAGGCTGCTGCACACTGTGCGGATGGTTTCATGGATGGATCCACTAGCACACCCAAGTCTCTCTCAAGTCCGGTGTCTTCCAGCAATCTCCCCCCCATTTTATACTCGAACAACGGGTTCTTTTTCCCTATGTGCATGACCTTGCATTTATCTACGTTAAAGCGCATTTGCCATTTGTTTGCCCAGTCCTCCAGCTTATCGAGGTCCCTTTGCAGTTCCTCACACTCCTCCCTGGTCCTAACTCTGGCGCAGAGCTTGGTATCGTCTGCAAATTTTATAACCTCACACTTTGCCTCCGTTTCCAGGTCATTGATAAATATGTTGAAGAGTAGCGGCCCCAGCACCGATCCCTGCGGCACACCGCTCGTGACTCCCCGCCAGTCAGAATATTGGCCCTTTACTCCGACCCTCTGTAGTCTACCTGACAGCCAGTGCTTGATCCATCTGTGTACGTCTCCGCCCACCCCGTGGTTCCACAGCTTCTTAAGCAGCCTTTCATGTGGCACCTTGTCAAAAGCCTTTTGAAAATCGAGGTAAATGATGTCCATGGGTTCCCCTTTGTCCACCTGACTGCTTATTCCCTCAAAGAAGTACAGAAGGTTTGTCAGGCACGACCTTCCCTTACAGAATCCGTGCTGGCTTGTCCGCAGTAGGCCATTTTTCTCGATGTGCTCGCAAATGCTGTCCTTGATCATTGCTTCCACCATCTTCCCTATAACTGAAGTCAGGCTCACCAGCCTGTAGTTCCCGGGGTCACCTCTCGATCCCTTCTTAAAGATAGGTGTGACATTCGCCAGTTTCCAGTCCTCTGGTACCTCTCCAGTTTTCAAGGATAGGTTGCAAACATGCTGGATTGCGCCCGCTATTTCCTGACTTAGTTCCTTTAGAACCCTTGGGTGGATCCCGTCCGGTCCCGGTGATTTGCCGCTTTTCAGTCTGTCAATCTGCTTGAGGACATCCTCCCGACTTACCTCTATATGCCCCAATCTTTTGGCCTGCTCCCCACTCATGAGCTCCTCTGAGTCCGGTATATTGGACGTGTCCTCGCTCGTGAAGACCGACGAGAAGAACGTGTTCAACCTCTCAGCTACCTCTTTATTATCCTTAATCACTCCCTTCCTATCCCCATCGTCCAATGGCCCCACCTCCTCTCTCACTGGTTGCTTCCCCTTTACGTAACTGAAGAATGCCTTGAAGTTTTTTGCCTCCCTGGCCAGCCCCTCCTCGTATTTCCCTTTTGCTTTTCTAATCTCTCGGTGGCATTCCTTTTGGCATTTCCTGTGCTCCTGGTGATTTTCCTCCGTTGGATCCCTTTTCCATTTCCGGAAGGACACTTTCTTGTCACTGATTACCTTCTTTACTTCATGTGTCATCCAAACCGGGACTTTTGACCGCTTGTTCTTGCGGCCTTTCCTGAAACTGGGGATGTACAGTTTTTGCGCTTCCTGCAGTGTGTCCCTGAGAAGGGTCCAGGCGCTCCCTACAGTCTCCATCCTAAAGCCGTTCCTGAGCTTCCTCCCCACCATTTTCCTCATAGCAACATAGTTCCCTTTCCTGAAGTTGAGCGCAGTCGTTGCGGTCCTCCCCACTATGGGTGACCCCCTTTCTAATGTGAATCTGATCACGTTGTGATCACTGTTGCCTAGTGTTCCTCCCACTTCTACCCCTCTTGCAGGCCCCCCTAATCCGTTAAGGATGAGGTCAAGAGTAGCATCCCCTCGCGTCGGTTCCTTGACTAGTTGCTCCATGAAGCAGTCCCTCACAGCTTCTACGAATCCTGCTTCCCTCGTGGAGTTGGAGTGTCCCGTACTCCAGTCTATCCCCGGGTAGTTGAAGTCCCCCATCACTGTTACACTTCCAGTCCTGCATTCCTGTCTCAGTTCTGCTTCCAAGTCTTGTCCTATTGTTTCTGACGCACCAGGCGGGCGATAATACAGCCCCAGCTTTATGTCTGCACTCTTCTTTCCCGGCAATTTGACCCATAGCGATTCTAGCTCCTCTGCCTTTGTTGCCGTATCGATCCCAATCGAGTAGATATAGTCCTTTATATACAACGCTATGCCTCCCCCCTTCTTGTGGGTCCTGTCCCTCCTGTAGAGCTTGTACCCTGGCAGTGCCACATCCCATTGATTTTCCTCTGTCCACCAGGTTTCTGTAATTCCTATTATATCCAGGTCCTCCCCCTTGGCCATGACTTCCAGTTCATCCATCTTAGCCATGAGGCTTCTTGCATTTGCGTATAAGCACTGTAGGTCCCGGTGTTTGTCCTCCACTTCTGCCTTTACCTGGGCCGCCTTCCCTTGGGTCTCGGGCCGTTTTCCCGCTCCCGGTGCCTCTGCTGTGCCCTCCGCCTTTACCCTCGCAACTCTCTTCCTCCCCATGTCCCCTCCACCCTACCTCCCCGCTTTTCCTCGGGGAGTACCAGCCCCCTCCTGTGCTATCGTCCCCTGGGCCTTGGTTTGTTCCCCCTTGCCTTGTGTCTCCCCTTTGCCCTGTGGCTCCGCCTTATTGCCTTCTGTTTGCACCCTGGTGCCATCTTGTCCTCCTGAATCCCCTGTTTTCCCCTTCCCCTTAGACTTCTCCCAGCAAGTTGCTGTTACCTGGTGTTTCCCTCGCTGTCTGATCGTGAGTTCCATCGGACCCCCGTCCTCCTCCCTGCAGTCAGCCCATTCAGCATCTTTTCTTGATACTGCTGTCCGAAGCGTCATCAGGTCAGCTGTCGGCTTTCCCCCTCTCTGTAGTTTAAAGCCCTCTCGATCTCCTTCTTTACGTTGGCTGCTAGTATTCTTGTTCCCGCCGTGCTCAGGTGCAGGCCATCTCGCCTGCACCTGAGCACGGCGGGAACCTTTTATACTACCTTTTTTTTGAAGATATAATAAGCTAGCTTGCAATTTAAAAATCAACAGGAGAGTTACTGCAGGAGAGAAACAGGAGAGTAACTGCAAAAACTTGCAAACCTGTCAATCAGAACTGGCCAGATACCAGACGATTGGAGGAAAGCGAACGTCACGCCAATTTTCAAAAAAGGATCGAGAGGAGAACCGGGCAACTATAGACCTGTGAGTCTTACATCTGTCCCCGGCAAGATGATTGAATCACTGATCAAGGATAGCATAGTTCAGCACTTGGACACACATGACTTGATGAAACCCAGTCAACATGGATTCAGGAAAGGGAAATCGTGTTTGACGAATTTACTCCAATTCTTTGAGACCGTGAACGAGCAAATTGATAGTGGAAAGCCGGTGGACATAATATACTTGGACTTCCAGAAAGCATTTGACAAAGTTCCACATGAAAGACTTCTCAGGAAACTACAAAGCCATGGCATAGAGGGAGATATACAAAGATGGATAGGCAAATGGCTGGAAAATAGGAAGCAGAGAGTGGGCATAAATGGGAAGTTCTCCGACTGGGAGAAAGTGACTAGTGGTGTACCCCAGGGCTCGGTACTTGGGCCGATCCTTTTTAATATTTATATCAATGACCTGGAAAACGGAACAACCAGTGAGATCATCAAGTTTGCAGACGACACAAAACTCTGCCGGGCAATCAGATCGCAGGAGGACAGTGAGGAACTCCAGAGCGATTTGTGTCGGTTAGAAAAATGGGCGGAGAAATGGCAGATGAAGTTCAACGTGGAGAAATGCAAGGTAATGCATTTAGGCAGTAAAAATAAGGAATACGAGTACAGAATGTCAGGTGCAACTCTGGGAAAAAGTGAACAAGAAAGGGATCTGGGTGTACTGATAGATAGGACCCTGAAGCCGTCGGCACAATGCGCGGCAGCGGCAAATAAGGCAAATAGAATGTTGGGCATGATAAAGAAAGGAATCTCGAGTAGATCGGAGAAAGTTATAATGCCGCTTTATAGGGCAATGGTCAGACCCCACTTGGAATACTGCGTCCAACATTGGTCTCCCTACTTAAAGAAGGATATAAAACTGCTGGAGAGGGTGCAGAGACGAGCAACTAAACTAGTGAAGGGTATGGAGAAACTGGAATATGAGGATCGACTTAAAACACTGGGATTGTTCTCCCTTGAGAAAAGGAGACTGCGTGGGGATATGATCGAAACCTTCAAAATACTGAAAGGAATCGACAAAATAGAGCAGAAAAAACTATTTACATTGTCCAATTTGACACGGACAAGAGGACATGAAATGAAGCTAAGGGGGGGCAAGTTCAGGACTAATATCAGGAAGTTCTGCTTCACACAGAGAGTGGTTGACATCTGGAATACTCTCCCAGGGGAGATTATTGCGGAATCGACAGTCCTAGGCTTCAAAAGCAAACTAGATGCATATCTCCTTGAGAGAGGCATATAAAGATATGGTTGGCTATAAAATAAGCCAGGTGTATACCTAGCAGGGCCTCCGCGTGTGCGGATCGCCGGACTTGATGGACCGAAGGTCTGATCCGGAGATGGCGCTTCTTATGTTCTTATGAAACAAGAATAGCCTTACTGGGTCAGACCAATGGTCCATCAAGTCCAGTAGCCCGTTCCCACGGTGGCCAATCCAGGGGCTCCTTTTACTAAGGTGCTCTACTAATTTTAGCACATGCTAGATGCTAACGCCTCCACAGAGCTTGCGTTAGTATTTTTCGTTTAGCGTGGGGTTTGCGTGCACCTTAGTAAAAGGAGAACCTAGGTCACTACTACCTGGCCTAAACCCAAAGAGTAGCAACATTCCAGCATCTCAAAGAATAGCAAGATTCCGGAACCCCCAATGAGAACAACGTTCCAGAGCTGAGATTGTGATGTCATAATGCCTCATTCCACAGTGCCTCAGAGCCAGCCTCATCAGTGATGTCACAATGGCTTAATTGTCCTATACTTGGCTCATGTAAGAACTTAAGAACAGCCATTCTGGGTCAGTCCAATGGTCCATCAAACCCAGTAGCCCATTCTCACGGTGACAAATCTGGGTCCCTAGTACCTGGCCAAAACCCAGAGTAGCAACATTCCATGCTACTGATCCAGGGCAAGCAGAGGCTTCCCCCATGTCTTAATAAGACTATGGACTTTTCCTCCAGGAATTTGTCCAAACCTTTCTTAAAACCATATGTTTAAAGAGCAATGTAATGAAAAAGGCCTTGCCGTGGCTGCTCGCAAAACCTTTATAACTGTCTCAGACCTGCTGAAATAAGTAAGTCTGTAAAGCAGCTGAGCCGCTCTTAAGTTTAGAAAATGAGACGTTTAATGGGTCAGTTCACTGCGTTATTGATTATAGCATTTCTACAATATTTGAATTTCAGCAAAATATAAATTATAGAGGTTTTTGTAGTGGGAAGGAGCTCGGTCAGTAATTTCCTTTCTCCAGTGTCATTTGGCAGTTCGGACATGGGGCATTGTAATAAAGACCATTGTGATATCGAGATTTATTTCTCTCTAAAGGAGGCCGATGAGAACATAAGAATTGCTGCTGCTGGGTCAGACCAGTGGTCAAAGACCAGTGCCCTAACTGAGACTAGCCTTACCTGTGTACGTTCTTGTTCAGCAGGAACTTGTCTAGCTTTGTCTTGAATCCCTGGAGGGTATTTTCCCCTATAACAGACTCCGGAAGAGCATTCCAGTTTTCCACCATTCTCTGGGTGAAGAACTTCCTTACATTCGTATGGAATCTATCCCCTTTCAGCTTTAGAGAGTGCCCTCTCGTTCTCCCTACTTTGGAGAGGGTGAACAACCTGGCCTTATCTACTAAGTCTATTTCCTTCAATTTCAATCATGTCCCCTTTCAGTCTCCATTTTTCAAGGGAGAAGAAGCCCAGTTTCTCTAATCTCTCGCTGTACGGCAATTCCTCCAGCCTCTTAACCATCTTAGTCGCTCTTCTCTGAACCCTTTTGAGTAGTACCGTGTCCTTCTTCATGTACGGCGACCAGTGCTGGACGCAGTACTCCAGGTGAGGGTGCACCATGGCCCGGTACAGCGGCATGATAACCTTCTCCGATCTGTTCGTGATCCCCTTCTTTATCATTCCTAGCATTCTGTTCGCCCTTTTCGCCGCCGCCGTAACAAGAGTGAGGCTGACACTTAGTTCTATGTAGTTGGTCAGGAACAGCTCCCAGCTGGCTAACTTTGCACGTGGCCAGTTATCCTGCGGTATTCAGTGGGAGATAGAAGGCTATGTTCCATTGAATATCCGGCTTAGCGGATTGGCTGGTGACCGTCTTTTGCGTGACATATCCAGTCACCGTCAGTATTCATTGGTTTGCAAGCTAAAGTCGCCAGTCAAATAGAGTCAACTAAAAGAGTGATTTCTTTGGCCATTCAGATTTAGCCAGCTAACCAACAAATTTTGGCCTAATCCAACTATGTCTGTTAGCCAAAAATAGACCGTAAATTCAGTGCCTGTCGCTGGATACAGCGTCTGCATTGAATTTCCAGGTCACTACGGACAACAGGAAATCGCCAGCAATATAACAATGTGAAAAGATTGACGAGCTGGAATATAAGGCACTGAAGACTTTTGCTCTGTTTTTGTTAATTTCTGAAAAAATGATGTGCAGTGGTCTGCTTTTTCTGCGCATAATTTTCCCATTAGAGATAGTGTACATATCTCCAGTCTCACTCTTTCCCCTGGAACTCCTCTTTACAATGTGTAAAATTTACTTGCATTGTCAAATAATATGCGGAGAAGCTAGCCGTGACGTCCCTGGGGGGAACACCATTTTACCTATGGGGAAGGGTTTTGATTATTGCCTTTCATAGACTAGGGGGAAAATCAGAAGTTGACAGGTGCTCCAGGGAGCAGTGCTGTTTACAATATTTAGAACTGGTAATCAAGTGGTGCTTTGTTAGGGATGGTATAAATCAAATATGGTAAAGGTTCTGTGGAAAGAAAAGCCACGCTTTGGAGTAGAGAGTTGCGCGGGGATAGAAATCCCACCCATCCCCGCCAGGATCCTCTCCGTCCCCACCAGGATCCTCTCCATCCCCACCCGTCCCCACAAGGAATTCCCTCTATCCCCGCCCGTCCCCATAAAAAGCAGCAATTACTTCTGACAGGATCATCAATTCCACAGTTTCTTTTGTGTTTGCTCTGCTGTTTTCCTTGTGGAATCTCTTTGGTGGAACCCTTTTTTTTTGTTTTCTGTTCAGGTAATTAACTTATAAACCCCCTCTTTTACTAAGGCTGACTTGTCCATTATATTATATGGACGAACCCTGCTTCCAAAGCCTTCCATCCCCGTGGGAGTCCCATGGGCCAGAGGGAGGTCCCCGTGGGAGTCCCGTGGGTTAGAGGGGATTCCCGCAGGATTCCCGCGATCCCCATTCCCATGCAGACCTCTACTTTGGAGTTGCTAGGGATAGAAATTCCAGGTGTGGCAGAAAGGAGTATAACAGTTGGGGTTTTCTACCATCTAATTAAGGTGGTAAAGTAGACTGAAATGTTATTTGTAGTAATTTTGTACACCATGCTTGTGCCTTTCTTAGACTGTCCCATTTAGCGACACCCTTCCCCCTCCCCCCCCCCGGTCACTGCCAGTTTAAGCCGTGACATGGACCATCTCTGGAATCTAATCTATTTTGTTAATTGTTCAACAATATTTCCCTTTTGGTGCCAGTCTGCACTCTGGTTAAACATGTGCATGCATAAGGTTTGTTAAGAGGATGGTCAGTACCTTGCCTTGTGGATCTCCAGATCTGTTATCCCTGTGTTTGGATTTTCTCCCCCTACAGAGATTCTCGGAGCGCTGTTGTCTGTACTTTCTATCTGGGTTGTGACAGGCGTCCTTGTTTACCTAGCAGTGGAGAGACTCTTATCCAACGACTATGAGATCGAAGGAGGGACCATGCTCATCACCTCTGCCTGTGCTGTGGCTGTGAACATCATGTAAGTTCGATCTCCAGAGTGGTGCAGCGGATGGAGGAAGAGGATGGCAGAATTGCAGCTTGCCAGCTGAATGGCCGTATTATTCACTGAGCAGTGTGGTTTGTGCTGGCGCTGTGGGATGCCCTGCCAGATCCTTTATGCCCAGAGCTGGAGACTTATCAACTATTTCTTATTTAAAATGATTTGACCACAAATATCATTATTCATATTTGCTTGAATAATAGTCTAAAGCTGAATGCTATGAAAATTTCACACAAGATTTCTCTGGTGTCTGTGCTAGGCTGGCACGAAACTTTCTGTACACATCACTTGACCTTTTGTGTTGTGAAGCTATTGCTCTTATCTTGTGTAAATTTGCCGCCTGGATGTCTTGCCGCTAAAACGGAGCTGCTCATCTTCCTGCCTAAACCCACCTTCCCCGTTCTCTTTCTCTGTGGACAAAACTCATCCTCCCTATTTTGTCTGCTCGCAGTCTTGGGGTCATCTTTGACTCCTCGCTCTCCTTCACTTCCCGGATGCAACATATCGCTAAAACCTGCCGCTTCTTCCTGTATAACAGGGATGTCAAAGTCCCTCCTTGAGGGCCGCAATCCAGTCGGGTTTTCAGGATTTCCCCAATGAATATGCATGCGATCTATTTGCATGCACAGCTTTCATTGTATGCTAATAGACCTCATGCATATTCATTGGGGATATCCTGAAAACCTGACTGGATTCCGGCCCTCGAGGAGGGACTTTGACCCCCCCTGCTCTATAATATTACCAAAATCCTTCCTCTCTGAGCACACTACTAAAATCCTTGTCCTTTATCACCTTGCGCTTAGACTACTGATACTCTCAGACCTCCCACTTAGACATCGCACTCCCTTCCAATCCATCCAAAATTCAGCTGCAAGACTCGTGTTCAGTGAGAGCCGCTATACTCCCGTTACCCCTCTCCTAAAGTCACTTCACTGGCTTTCTGAATACAATTCAAACTCCTCTTACAAATGTGCTCACTCAGCTGCCCCTCCCTATCTCTCTTCACTTATCTCCCCCTATGTGCTCCCTCCCCCGCGAGCTCTTCTCAGCTGGTAAGTCCCTCCTATCTGTGCCCTTCTCTTCCTCTGCCAACTCCAGGCTTCATCCCTTCTACCTTGCTGCGATATTGCTTGGAAAAAGTTGCCCAAATTCCCACAGCAGGCTCCGTCTCTGGCAGTGTTCAAAGTGCCTTCAACTCCTAACTCCTCTCACCTTGGGTTCTGCATCTTTAAACTCTGTATGTATGTCATGTCATGTCTGGCTGGCGGATAGGAAACAGAGGGTTGGAGTAAAGGGCCATTACTCAGACTGGCAATGGGTCACGAGCGGAGTTCCACAGGGGTCGGTGCTGGGACCGCTCCTGTTCAATATATTTATTAACGACCTGGAGGCAGGAACAAAATGTGAGGTTATTAAATTTGCGGATGACACCAAACTATACAGCAGGGTCAAAAACATGGAGGACTGCGAAGATCTCCAAAAAGATCTGACAACGCTGGAAGAGTGGGCCAAAAAGTGGCAAATGAGCTTCAAC
The DNA here is from genome assembly GCF_902459505.1 of Geotrypetes seraphini. Classification (NCBI taxonomy): domain Eukaryota; kingdom Metazoa; phylum Chordata; class Amphibia; order Gymnophiona; family Dermophiidae; genus Geotrypetes; species Geotrypetes seraphini. Next base: position 35,427,478 of record NC_047091.1, on the reverse strand, counting down.
ATAGGGAAATGCAAGGTCATGCATGTGGGGAAAAAGAACCCGATGTTCACTTACAAAATGGGGGGATCACCGCTAGGGGTGAGCAACCTTGAATGAGACCTGGGAGTGATGGTAGACACAACATTGAAGGCGTCGGCGCAGTGCGCCACAGCCTCAAGGAAGGCAAACAGAATGTTGGGCATCATTAAGAAGGGTATCACGACCAGGACGAAGGAAGTCATCCTGCCACTGTATCGTGCAATGGTGCGCCCGCACCTGGAGTACTGTATCCAGTACTGGTCGCCGTACCTCAAGAAGGACATGGCAGTACTTGAGAGAGTCCAAAGAAGAGCAACTAAGCTAATAAAGGGTATGGAGGAACTCTCATATACTGACAGACTGAAAAAGCTGGGGCTTTTCTCCCTGGAAAAGCGGAGACTTAGAGGAGACATGATAGAAACCTTCAAGATCATGAAGGGCATAGAAAAAGTAGACAGGGACAGATTTTTCAAATTATGGGGGACCACAAGTACAAGGGGGCACTCAGAGAAATTGAAAGAGGAAAGGTTTAGAACAAACGCCAGGAAGTTATTTTTCACCCAAAGGGTGGTGGAAACATGGAACGCGCTACCAGAGGATGTGATAAGCAGGAGCACGCTACAGGGTTCAAAGAAGGTTTGGATAGGTACCTGGAGGACAAAGGGATTGAGGGGTACAGATAAGAGTAGAGGTAGGTTATAGGGATAGGATTAGAGGTAAGTTATAAAATTAGTCAAGGACCACTGTTCAGGCAAGTAGGCCTGATGGGCCGCCGCGGGAGCGGACCGCTGAGCAAGATGGACCTCTGGTCTGCCTCAGCGGAGGCAACTTCTTATGTTCTTAAGTTAGATTGTAATCTCTTCTTAGCAGGGACTGTCTATTAAATGTCAAAATGTACGCCTTTCGGTGCTATATAAGTGATAAATAGTTGGTAGTAAGAAATTTGGCTATAAGTGGAATATTTTTGGCTTTTTATATATTATAGGAGAGTGTTGTTTTAAATATTACCTAAAGAAAATGAAACAAAGTCCTTATGGTAGTTGTCAAAGACCCACCAAAGTTCTATGCATCATATATAAGGCATCAAATTCTCACGGCATAGGCCAATTGAAAAACTTTACAACCTCCACTTTAAATAATTGTTAAAGCACAAAGTGAATATAAGAACCTGGAAAGTCAACTGAACTTAAGCAATTTTATGTCAAAGGAAAAGCAGTTGGACACAACCAGCCCAGAGGGCTGCAGGTTGCACATAGCTCTCAGTAAAATGATAGCCATTGATGTTGGCCTTTCTCCATTGCAGAAGGCATTGACTAAAAATCTGGCATTCACTCTAGAGCAGGGTTGTCCTATGTTGGTCTCTGAGGGCCATGATCCAGTTGGGTTTCCAGGATTTCCCCGATGAAATTGCATGTGATCTGTTTGCATGCTCTGCTTCCATTGTATTCAAATAGATCTCATGCATATTCCTTTGGGGAAATCCTGGAAAACCCGACCTGGTGAGGGCTGAGGTTGGATGGCCCCTTCTCTAGAGCCTAGATGCAAAAAGACAATATTTCAGAAAAGGTTATCCTGCCAGTGTATGACTAGTTTTAAAGATACTTTGCAAAATACCATTAATTAATGCTATGAGAATCCCCACCACCACCACCACCACCACCACCACCACCAATTCATGGACTTCTGAGAAGACAACCGAATCCTTTTGCAAGACTTACCACCCGCCGGATCAATGATGGCTTCCAGTAAAAGTTTACTGTTTTGCATTGCGAGTATTTTTTCATGGAAGTTGCACTGGAGTTTGCCAGCTTTTCTGACAGAGCTTCGGCAGGCAAATTGAAATCTTTGGGAAAAATCAAGTTCACGATGTTTTAGGAGATAAGGGAACCGACGTGAGAAAAGCCCTGAGGGTTACAGAGGTGTGTGATCTGAAGTGCTTTGCACATGCATTCCAGTTAGGCATGCATGATTCTTTATTTTCCCAAGCTTCCATAACAACGTTAACATATTATTAAGAAGACAAGTTGGACCCTGGCCAATATTGTGACTGGATAGAACTCAAAACACAGGATAACATTTTTCAGCGTTAGAACATAAAGAGGGCCACGCTGCCTTACCTCTCTGAAGTGGATGATGGTAAGGGAGTAAACATTAAGCAGTGGGCCTCAAAGAACGGTTTGATATCCTCTCTTAAAGCCTTTTGAACAGTTGACCTGTGAAGCAAATAATTCTTTGTCGTTAACTCCAATTGCTTTGCTTACAGCGAAGTCTTCTCTACCTCTGTAAAATCTTTGATGGAGTAACGAAAGTAGTTTCAAAGAAATCGGAGTAATTTTTTCATGTCTTGTCAGAGGATGTATTTCTTGCGGTTGCCACATGCATCGACCCGAGGTTTTAAATGACAAATAAGAATAGATGAATTTAAAATGGACTGAGGCAAAAATAAAATTTTTCTCGACTATACGTGAACTTGTTGACTTTTCACATGACTTAAGCCAGCCTTGAGATAATCTGGAATTAACTGAAACTGGAGATTAGAAACCTTCCAAAACTAAAGTCCGGAAATTCTTTGGAATGCATCTGAGTTGTTGGTTTTGGGTTGTTTGTATTTTGTTTTTTTTGGGGGGGGAGGGGGCTGCACGAGATTCTATTTTTATCGTTAAGGGCTCCTTTTACGTGCGTTAGTGATTTAACGTGCGTAATAGTGAGCGTTAAACCGCCGGATGCACTAGCCGCTAATGCCTCCTCTTGAGCAGGTGGTAGTTTTTAGGCCAGCGCAGGGGTTAGCGCATGATGAAAAGTCACGCGCGTTAAACCCGCCAGTGCTGCTTCGTAAAAGGAGCCCTAAATGTTCTGATTTAGGAAAAATTCCATCAAAAACTGAAATGCACAACAAATTCCTTGCAGAGCCGTGTTTTCCAAGAAGCGAAGACCCAGTTCTGTGGTGGAAACTTTCCCAGGCCCGAGGATATAAGCTAGACTCGCATGTCTGGCCATTCCTTCCACAAGTGCGCCACGTGACAGGCTGAGCAGCAGCGTCGGGGCCATATTTTCCGAATCGAGAATCTGACTTTCCCGTGAAAATGGAGAACGTTTTGTTCTTTCTGAAATCAAACTTTGCAAATGTTCAATAGGTCTCTTAAGAGCACTTCTTAGTTGTAAGGGAGAAGAAAAGAACAATAGTGGAGTTATTAAAAATCATAATAAAAGATTCCCTATGCACGTCACTAACCGTAGTAATATCGTTTCATTTTAATGTACTGTTAATTATTTGTGTTCATTTTTCAGCCAAATAATGTCCTCAATTATTTGTACTGTATTCAGCTATTCATTACAGTAAAAAAAAATCCCTCTCCTGTTGCCCCCACTAGGGGTCTCTTCTTTGTACTTTGCACTAGACTTTTCTTCTCTCTTTTTTTTTTTTTTCTATCGTTTCCTGTCTTAACATTGAAGTTCTACCCATTTGCCAGAAGCTTCTAATTTTAGCTTGTAACTATTTCAGTGTGTCAAATGTGAAAGAACTGCCCGACATTGCCACTTGGATGTCTTGCCACCATCTAAAACTGAACTCCTTATCTTTCTGTCTAAACCCACCTCCCCCTTCTCGCCGTTCTCTCTTTCTGTGGATAACACTATCCTCCTCCCTGTCTTGTCCGCTCGCAATCTTGGGGTGATCTTTGACTCCTCTCTCCTTCTCTGCTCAGATCCATCAAACTACCAAATCCTGTAACTTCCTCCTCTATAATATTACCAAAATCAGTCCTCTTCTCTTTGAACACACGACCAAAACCCTTGTCCACGCTCTTTATCACCTCGCGCTTAGACTATTGCAACGTACTTCTCTCGGGCCTCCCGCGCGCCTCTCGCCTCTTCAATCCGTTCAAAATGCTGCTGCGTGACTCGTATTCTGTGAGAGCCGCTATTCTCACATTACCGCTCTCCTCAAGTCACTTCATTGGCTCCCCGTCCATTACTGAATACCGTTTAAACGCCTCTTGCTGACTTACAAGTGCATTCGCTCTGAAGCCCCCCCATAGCTCTCTTCACTTATCTCCCCCTATGCTCCTCCCCGTGATCTCCGTTCATTGCGCAAGCCCCTCTTATTTGCACCCTCTTTTTCACTGCCAACTCCAGACTCCATCCCTTCTTTCTTGCCGTGCCATATACCTGGAACAGGCTGCCTGAATCAATACGTCGTGCTTCCTCCCTAGCAGCGTTCAAATCCAAGCTAAAAGCCCGCTTTTTTGAATCTGTTTTCAACTCTTAACTCCCACTCCCTGCTGTCAGATACCTAGACCCACTATAATCTCCCCAACCCTGAAATGTCCTGTCTAAATTAGATTGTAAGCTCTTCTGATCAGGGACTGTCTATTGTATGTTAAAATGTGCAGCGCTGAGGACGCCTTTCAGCGCTAAAGAAATAATAAATAGTAGGAGTATATAAGAAATATAAGCGGGCATATTCTGTTTCTCTGTTGCAGAATGGGGATCAGTCTCCATCAGCCTGGACATGGGCATAGCCATTATGGATCTTCAGATTCACATTCCTCAGATTCTAGGGACCAGCGGGACCCCAATGTGCGAGCGGCTTTCATCCACGTGCTGGGGGACCTGCTGCAGAGCATTGGGGTTCTGGTAGCCGCTTTTGTCATCTACTTCAAGGTAAGAGTTGGTTCTAGCGCCTCTTATGCCTGAAGGAACACTGCACGGCTTGTATGGCGCTGAATTTAAACATTATTGTGCGGCAGCGCTGGCATTTGTGACGCTCCTCAATCCCTCTCTGCCCAATCTCCAAGACACTGCAGTAAGAAGAGGAAAGGCGTACGACTGCGCATCGGGTCATGTTTTCCTCTGCACCCGACTGTTCGTTTGAACAATGCTGGTGTCCAAATAGCTCTGTAGTTCAACGAGCGGTTGGATCTAGGCTGGCAGAGGAGGAGCACGTGACCTTGTGTGCGTTCAGGAAAGAGGGGAGAGGTGGGAGCAAACCAAGCTCTCAGATAGGGTGATGGTCATTGATGCAGGCTGGGGATGCGCTGGAGGGGAGAGGGAAGGCTTAGTGTATGCCATGGGGGGCAGAGCAAGATTGTGTGTTCATGAAAATTGCTCTGTCTCTTCCCCCACCCCCCAATTCTGAGAGTTTGTAAAGGATACAGGATGGGAGAGAGCAAGCTAAGAGTTCCACTGGATTGTGGGAATCAAGATTGAAGGTGCCCATGGGGGAGGGTGGGATGGAGGAACAGTGAAAGCTAAGGAGTTGGGGGAGTGCCTGGGGGGAAGGGAGAATGAGAGGTTGGGGTATTGCATGTAGAGATAGGATTAGGGGCGTTACCGGAATTTAAAATGAGAGAGCTGCAGGTGGAGTTACAGGGAACCGAGGAGAGAAAAGGTGGAAATCATGGAGAATGCAGATGAAAGGCTTATTGTGTGTTTGGAAATATCTCTTCCAAACGTTCATTACAGCCCTTAAAGCAATATCCTCTCTTCATGTTTGTGACTTGAGAAGAGGACAGTTCTCTGCAATTACCGATGATCTCTCTCCAGCTGAAATGGTAGGATCCCTCTTCATCACAAACGTAACCTTTCTCTCTTTCCAGCCTCAGTATAAAATGATTGACCCCATCTGCACATTCCTCTTCTCCGTCCTGGTTCTGGTGACCACACTTACAATCCTCAGGGATGTCTTGCTGGTGTTGATGGAAGGTGAGAAGTTCAGGGCTTCCTTTTACCTAGTTACGCATGTTCTTCATCTCTCTCTAGACTTTCAAAAGAGGGACGAGAGTAATGAAATTTCTCTCACTGAAGACCCTTCCCACCCCCAATCTTCTATCTATCTTCTTGTGGGTGGATTTGGTACTTTTTAACCCAGTATTTACCTTCTGTAGGGACACCAAAAGGAGTGGATTTCAATGACGTCAAAGAAACATTGCTTGCAGTGAATGGCGTGAAGGCCCTTCACAGTCTCCACATCTGGGCTTTGACAGTGACCCATCCTGTTCTGTCTGTCCACATTGCTATCCGTAAGTAACCTAGATTCTCTGGCACCGAGAATCGGGGACAGCTATATTTTCTGCAGGGCCTTTCACACAAATTTGACCCTATGGAGGTAGATATAATAGACATTTCAGAGACTTGGTGGAAAGAAGACATTGTGTTATCTGGGTACAAATTATATCTCAAGGATAGAGTAGATCATATTGGATGGGAGGTTGCGCTATATGTTAAAGAGGGAATTGAATCAAAACAAAATAAACATTCCTCATGACATAGATAACAGTGTGGAATCCATATGGATAGAAATTCCATATGTGAAGGGAAGTGTTATACTACAGTCCCCGGGACAGAATGAGCAGACAGATGTTTGCAGAGACTAGGAAAGCTGGGGAATTGGGCAAAAGTTTTAATAATGGGTGATTTCAATTACCTAAGTACACTATAGAGGATAATTGGTTATCAAACAGTCATACAAAACCATGTCTCATATATCCATTAGATAAGTTTCAAGTTTATTCATGGCTTGATATACCGACCATCACATGTATCTGGGTGGTTTACAATATTAAAAATTAGAAAGGTCTAATATAATTTTTGATTTAGATGGGGTAAAATAAAAGTAGGGTAAACCTAAAACTATGACGAATTAGGACTGATTAGAAACAAAATGTTTTGGGGGATAGGGAAGTTTTAATTACAATGATAAATAAAAATAAAAGGAAGGGAAGGGGGAGTAACGAAAGGGAAACAGAGATGTCGCTTCTTAAAAGCTTCCCCCCCATACACACTTATTGGTAGGCATCTTTAAAGAGAAATGTTTTGAGATTTGTTTTAAATTTACTTAAGGAATTTTCATTGCGAAGATAAAATGGCATTGCATTCCAGTGCGAGGGAGCAACTACTGAGAATTTCTAGTATAGTATAAGGTCCTTGATTGAAAGTACTGTCAATAGGTTTTAATTCGTAGATCTAAGGACCCTAGGAGGGGTATATGGAATGAGATATTTATGTAGAAAGACAAGTAGGTGAGAGGCCTTGATTTTAAAACTTAGAAGGAGAATTTTATATTTAGTTCAGTGAGAGACCAGTAACCAGTGTAACTCTCGAAAAAGTGGGGAAACATGATCATATTTTTTAGCCTTAAAAATGAGTTTGATTGCGGTGTTTTGGATCAGTTGTAATCTACGGATTTCTTTTTGAGTTATACCATAGTAAAGAGAGTTGCAGTAGTCTATATGTGAAATAATTAGAGTGAATTAAGAGTTTGGATTGAAGAAGGTTCAAGAACAGAGGTTAATGGAATGAATTAAACGAAGTTTGTAGAAGCAATTATCCCAGGACAAGCAGGCATGATATTCTCACATGTGGGTGACGTCATCTACGGAGCCCCAGCGCGGACAGCTTTTCAAGCAAACTTGATTGAAGTTTCAAGTTTGCTACACTGCACCACGCATGTGCATGCCTTCTTGCCCACTAGAGGGCGCATCCCCACCTCGTGGTCCTCAGTTCAGTCTTTTCCGCGGAGCCAGAAGCCCTGTGGAATTTGTGCTCTTCTTGTTAGCCTTCTGACACCGCGGCTGAGTGTTTTCCTCTCGGTCGCTGTGCTTACTTTGTTTTTTTATTTATTTGTGTAGCGGTTTTCGTCGAAAAAAAAAAAAAAAACAACTTTTATTTTTCTTCCGTTCGGCTCCGGGGGCTCCCGGGAGCCGCGGCCGCAGGACCTCGTTCGTTCCCGGCCGGGTTTCGTGTCCATGTCCCGTCCCTTGACGGGTTTTAAAAAGTGCACCCGGTGCGATCGTCTCCTTTCGATAACCGATCCTCACCGGTGGTGCTTACTTTGCCTAGGCCCTGAGCACCCGACCGACTCCTGTACTCGGTGCTCTACTTTTCAAATCAGGGCCCTCCGCCGCCGTCGCGCTCGTATGGCGGAGCTCTTTGCGGTGGACGCCGGGGCGGGGAAGGCCTCGACGTCGGCCTCGGTTTCGGCCCCGGCCTTGACCTCGGCCTCGTCTCTCTCGACCTCGCCCCGACAGCCCGCTTCGTCGAAGCCGGTCTCCTCGACCCCGAAGTCGACGAAGGGTAAGTCTTCACTTCCTTCTTCTCTTCCAGCCTCGAAGAAGCCATCCTCAGGCTCATCGACGGGGGCGGGTGGGTCGTCCTCGGCCCCGCCCCGAGCGTCGAAGTCGGGTGCCCCGCGGGAATACTCGAGACCGAGGTCGCCCTCGAGGAAGCACCCGCCGGCCCCGGATCTACCTGCCATGATGGCGGTGCCGGCCTTTCAGGACTTACTCCGTGCGCTCATTACCTCGGAGCTGTTCGGTGCCCTCGCGCACCTCCAGCCGCCTTCGGCGGCCCCGGCGTCGGTGGCCTCGGTCTCGGTACCCTCGACTTCGGCCCCCGGGACGGCTTCGGCCTCGGCCCCGGCCTTGCCCTCGACCTCGGCTGACCAGCCTGAGCGGAGCGTGCGGCCTCGGGACAAGGTGCGGAGGGTTCGGAGGATCTCCTCCTCTTCCTCCTCGTCGAGATCCTCCCGGGGCTCCTCGCCCTCGGGTCGGCCTCGGGCGAAGCGTCGATCAAGGAAGCCCAAACGTCAATGGGTCTCTCCTCGACGACGCGGTCGCTCCTCGCTGACCGGGGCCGAGACCCTTCGGGTCTCCGAGCTTCGCCTCGATAATCCGAGGCTTCTTCGTTCCTCCAAGGTTGAGTACTCGAGGGACTCTTCGCCAAGACGGAGGGGGCGTGCCTCGGTCCCCCATACCCCGGGGACTTCCCGAAGGGGTTCCTCGGGGCATGGCCAGTCCCCGACCCCATCGAGGTCGCTTGGTGTGGCCTCTTGGGGTTCGGGTTCGGGCACGGGGAAGGAACCTCGTTATTCTCGTGAGGCTTCCCCTTCCTGCTTGGCGATGAGGGCTTCTCGTTCTCCCTCGCCGCCTTCGAAGCCCTCCTCCTTTTCACGATTTGTGCTGGATATGGGGAGGGCTTTGGACCTTGATCTAGCGTCAGGGTCGCAATACACGAAGGAATTTTTGGAGGAGCTGGATTTGCCCTCTCCTCCCAGAGAGACTCCCCGGCTACCTCTTAACAAGGTTCTACACCAGACCTTCCTGAGGAACTTGGACTCCCCTCTTACAGTCACAGCAGTTCCATCTAAGATGGAGTCGAAGTACCGCACAGTCCCTTGTAAGGGCTTCGATAAAGCGCAGTTGTCTCACCAGTCGTTGCTGGTTGAGTCGGCGTTGAAGAAATCCCAGCCTTCTCGGGTCTCTGCTGCGGTTCCCCCCGGGCGAGAGGGGCGGACCCTGGACAAGTTTGGTCGTCGCCTCTATTCCAACTCCATGATGGCTGCCAGGGTCCTTAATTATGTTTCCAATGCACAGGGACAATGTAACAAATAGAGTCAGAAAGACAGATTAAGCAATGAGAGGAAACTGACTCAATTAGTAAAGCCAACATATGAGAAGAACCTCCTAGACTGCAACGTGGCTCAGAGATATATATAACTCTAAAGAGGGGAAGGCAACCCCCTCTTGAACTGAGAGTTTTTTCATCCAATCATAGCTTGATATACAGTAAAGGTAGGTTCAACTCAAGAAGGCATTAACTTATAACTGTATTCAATAATTCTGAATGTTACTGCTTTCAAAAATTTTTAACAGAAAAGGAATTGCATCCAGATTGCACAGAGGGTGTAAAAAATACACTTAGCTTGTATGCAAAATAACTTCTCAGGGTCCCGACGTGGCCCCGTTTCGGCGACTGCTTCAGGAGACCCCGCCACTCGAGAGTTAAAATTTTGCAAAATGTCACAATAGTGGAAATGTTCAAACTGTGATCTGTAACACAACACCACAAATACGAGTAAAATGCATTAGATACAGGCGTAGAACCTCAAAAACTACTGTATCTGTGCATAATTCATAAGAATTACCAGCTGACAAGAGAGGAGAGCACAAAAATAAGATGAATACATACCGGTCAAAGAGCTGAAAAATTCTGAGCAACGGAGAACGCCGACTCCCGCTCTGGTATTTAAACCCAAGGGGGGGAGGGGGTGCCCGTGCAAACGAACGTGATGACGTCATGAGTTCACAGTGCAGAAGAAAAAAATTCCTTTATTTTTGCTGATGATGCAGAACGTAAAGAGACAGAAGTGGACGTAATCAAAGGAATGCTATCCATTCAATTTCGTTATTGAGGCCATTCGGGTGAAGGGAATTCAAATTGAAGATCCATTTCTGTTCTCTTCTCCACAGGATGCGGGCAATATCTCCACCCCTAGGGCAAATTATACAGTCCAGAACCGTGAAGATAAAATCTTCCAAAGTATGATGAGCATATTGCCAATGTTGAACCAAGGGTGCCTCCTGCACCCCTGTGCGAATACGACTCATATGTTCACCAATCCTGAGTCTCAACTGATGGGTAGTGCAACCAACATAAATGAGCTGACACGGGCATGAAATAGCGTACACAACATGATGTGAATTGCAATCTGTACTTGACTGTGTATACTTCAAGTGAGAAGGAAGTTGCATATGTTGGACTGTAACACTGTGAGGGCATATTTTACACCGCCCACACGGAGAATGTTGCCCCCGTGGGGATTGTAAAAGAGGTTGACTCAAAAATTGAGAATGAGTGAGTTTCTGTTTAAGATTCAAAGCTTTTGAAAACGCAAACCTGGGAACCTCATGAAAAGCTTCATGATACTGTAAAATTGACCAATGACGTTTGATGATTTTCTTAATTTGAAACGCATGAATGGAATATGGTATCACACATACCAATGAACAAGGTTTAGGTTCAGATGTTGATTGTAGTAGCAAAGATCGATTGGCATATAAACCTCTTTTGTAGGCTTTCTTAAGTAATGTAATGTAATGTAATTTATTTCTTATATACCGCTACATCCGTTAGGTTCTAAGCGGTTACAGAAAATATACATTAAAATTATAGGTAAGGAAGGTACTTAGAAAATTCCCTCACTGTCCCGAAGGCTCACAATCTAACTAAAGTACCTAAAGAGAATAGAGAAGTGAGAAGTACAGATAGATGAAAGAATAAGAAATAAACATTCTAACAAGATTGTATTGAATTGAGTTTTTAGAAGGCAAAGAGAGAGGATAGAGAGGTATAGATGCAGAAGATTAGTAAGATTAAAAATAATTAATAAACTGGAAAAAATAAAAAATAAAAAAATAAACATCAGTCTACAGTTTCAGTTTCAATGATGAAGTGGATCAAGTAAGTTTTGGAGGAAAGATGACGTTCCCATAAAAAGGACTTCTTTATGTAAGAGGTTTGGTTGATAGTCCAGGTTGCTAAGACTCCTCGTCTGTGATGGTCTTCTTTATATAATCCTTATGACTCACTGCCCTTGCTTCAGCTGTTACTATGAACGACTGCTACAAGATGACTGCCATAGATGAGGCATGTGGTGAGTGTTAGTGTTCTTCTTCTGCATAAAAGCCACCCAGTACTAATTTTGGTGTAAGTAGGTGCCGCAAGATCTGGGACAGACAGGGAACTCCTGCTTTGCAGCTGCTGCGATCTCCATAGCACTCGGTTTGTGCGGCCTCGGTGGGAAACTCTTAAGAAAAGCTGAGCTGATTGATGTTGTGATTTCAGTGCAGAAGCCCTCAGACTCAGGATGGACAAGCGCCGAACAGGCCATTGTTGCTGATGCCAGGAGTGCAGGAAATAGGGGGAAGCAGCGAAGATGACCGCAACGACCACGGGACGCCATGGCCGGCGAGTCATCCGCTCCAGCATGATCCACCAAGCACATCCGGTCAGTGGGCTCCGTGGGAGGCGCCTCTCAGCTCTCTCATCTGCAGACCATCTACCGCAGCAACGCATCAGCACAGCTTTCGCCCCAAGATCCCGGCTCGACCGCTGCCTCCGGCCGCCTGCCCGAGATCTGCCACCTCTCTCCCCGCTTCCAAACAGGGGCAAACTGCAGCACGTAGTCTCCGGTACACAAGTACTGCTGACGGATAGCCTTTTAGTAAGAATCTGTGCCTGACTTCTTCTGCCTTGTACACATATTCTTCCACCGTAGTACACAGTCTCCTAAGGCGTAAAAATTGTCCAACAGGTATATTATTTCTTAGATGTTTAGGGTGGAAACTATCATATTGAAGGAGATTATTCCTGTCAGTGGGCTTACGATAAATTGATGTCTGAAAACTGCCCTGATGTAAAATAATCTTGATATCTAAGAAGGAGACTTGATGACGATCCTTAGTCATGGTAAACTGGAGATTAGGATCACAACTGTTGAGCCAATCGAAAAATGCCGACAGGTCTGACTCTGTGCCAATCCAAACGGCAAAGACATCATCAATGAATCTTCTCCAAAACAAAAAATGCTGCCAATGCTCAGATGAATATAAAAACCGTTGTTCAAACTGTGACACATATAGGCATGCTATAGAGGGGGCCATTTTAGACCCCATAGCAGTACCCTTAATCTGTTTGTAAAATTGCTGGTCAAATTGAAAATAGTTCATACTGAGTGCCACTTGTGCCAACTCCAACAGGAAATGGGTCCTGGATGTAGAAAACTCCAAGTTATGTAGCTCTGCTCGAATAACTTCAATAGCTTCACGCTGAGGAATATTAGTGTACAAAGCAGCAATGTCAAAGGTGAGTAAGATGGCATCCTGGGGTACATCTTGAAAAGATGACAAAAAATGGATGATACTGGTGGAGTCCAAAACATAAGAAGGAGCAAGCGGGACCCTGTCCTTGAGGTAAAAGTCTACAAAGGCTGATAAAGGTTCAAGGAGAGATCCAATGCCAGATACAATCGGTCTGCCCGGAGGGTTAGATAAAGATTTATGTATCTTCGGAACAAAATAAATAACAGGTATCCGAGGGTATGGACAATTCAAAAATCTGAATTCCCTCTCAGTGATTACCCCCTTTTCAAGAGCTTGAACCAAAAGGTGAGAAATGATGTCCTGTATAGATTGCGTAGGGTCCTGCTGCAACTGCTCATAATATGTGGAATCACTAAGTTGACGATGTGCTTCCATAATATAATCATGAATATCTTGAATAACCACTCCCCCTCCCTTATCTTTGCTACTACAATCAACATCTGAACCTAAACCTTGTTCATTGGTATGTGTGATACCATATTCCATTCATGCGTTTCAAATTAAGAAAATCATCAAACGTCATTGGTCAATTTTACAGTATCATGAAGCTTTTCATGAGGTTCCCAGGTTTGCGTTTTCAAAAGCTTTGAATCTTAAACAGAAACTCACTCATTCTCAATTTTTGAGTCAACCTCTTTTACAATCCCCACGGGGGCAACATTCTCCGTGTGGGCGGTGTAAAATATGCCCTCACAGTGTTACAGTCCAACATATGCAACTTCCTTCTCACTTGAAGTATACACAGTCAAGTACAGATTGCAATTCACATCATGTTGTGTACGCTATTTCATGCCCGTGTCAGCTCATTTATGTTGGTTGCACTACCCATCAGTTGAGACTCAGGATTGGTGAACATATGAGTCGTATTCGCACAGGGGTGCAGGAGGCACCCTTGGTTCAACATTGGCAATATGCTCATCATACTTTGGAAGATTTTATCTTCACGGTTCTGGACTGTATAATTTGCCCTAGGGGTGGAGATATTGCCCGCATCCTGTGGAGAAGAGAACAGAAATGGATCTTCAATTTGAATTCCCTTCACCCGAATGGCCTCAATAACGAAATTGAATGGATAGCATTCCTTTGATTACGTCCACTTCTGTCTCTTTACGTTCTGCATCATCAGCAAAAATAAAGGAATTTTTTTCTTCTGCACTGTGAACTCATGACGTCATCACGTTCGTTTGCACGGGCACCCCCTCCCCCCCTTGGGTTTAAATACCAGAGCGGGAGTCGGCGTTCTCTGTTGCTCAGAATTTTTCAGCTCTTTGACCGGTATGTATTCATCTTATTTTTGTGCTCTCCTCTCTCTTGTCAGCTGGTAATTCTTATGAATTATGCACAGATACAGTAGTTTTTGAGGTTCTACGCCTGTATCTAATGCATTTTACTCGTATTTGTGGTGTTGTGTTACAGATCACAGTTTGAACATTTCCACTATTGTGACATTTTGCAAAATTTTAACTCTCGAGTGGCGGGGTCTCCTGAAGCAGTCGCCGAAACGGGGCCACGTCGGGACCCTGAGAAGTTATTTTGCATACAAGCTAAGTGTATTTTTTACACCCTCTGTGCAATCTGGATGCAATTCCTTTTCTGTTAAAAATTTTTGAAAGCAGTAACATTCAGAATTATTGAATACAGTTATAAGTTAATACCTTCTTGAGTTGAACCTACCTGTATACCTCTCAGTTCAAGAGGGGGTTGCCTTCCCCTCTTTAGAGTTATATATATCTCTGAGCCACGTTGCAGTCTAGGAGGTTCTTCTCATATGTTGGCTTTACTAATTGAGTCAGTTTCCTCTCATTGCAGGGTCCTTAATTACGCATTCATCTTCTCATCCTATTTAAGGCAGATGGTGAAGGCGTTGCCCAGGTATTATGGGGACATGCCGGATTCCCATAAGGAGGATTTTGGAGCCTTTATGGCCAATTTATCTCAGCTGCGTCTCTACCTCTTTCACGTAGTTTACGATGCCTTTGAGTTGGCCTCTCGCGTATCCGCCTTTGCGGTAGCGATGCGCCGTCTCGCATGGCTGCGCACTTTGGACATGGACCCGAACTTGCAAGAACGTCTGGCCAATCTCCCCTGTGTTGGCTCCGAGTTGTTCGATGAGTCCTTGGAGGCGGCGACCAAACGCTTGTCCGAACATGAGCGCTCTATTGCCTCATTGGTCCGTCCTAAACCCCGGGCTCCGCCGCAGAAGCCATTTAGACCTCCGCCCCGGCGTCCCCCGCAGCAGGGCAGAGCGTCCCAACCAAAGCCTCAGGCGCAAGGAGCGTCTAAACCCGCTCCGTCTTTTTGACGTGATGCGCGGTTGGTGGCGGGCCCCCTCCGCACTGTCGAAGGACCCCCTTCCTATCGGGGGCCGCTTGCAGGCCTTTCTTCCAGCCTGGGCCGAGATCACGTCGGACGCTTGGGTGCTCCGGATCATCTCCGAAGGTTACTCACTCAACTTCTTAGCCAGTCCGCCGGAACATCCGCCGGGGGCTTCTCTTGGCTGTCGAGACCAGCTTCCTCTTCTCCTGTCGGAAGCCAAGTCCTTGTTGAGCCTTCGGGCGGTGGAACCTGTTCCCCCGAACCAAAGGGGACGGGGTTTTTACTCCCGATACTTTTTGGTCCCGAAGAAGACAGGGGACTTACGCCCAATTCTGGACCTCCGAGGGCTCAACAAGTTTCTTGTCCGGGAGAAGTTCCGTATGTTGTCCCTCCCAGTCCTGTACCCTCTGTTAGACTCGGGGGACTGGATGTGCTCCCTGGACCTGAAAGAAGCATATACTCATGTTCCGGTGCATCCCGCCTTCCGCAAGTTCTTACGGTTCCAGGTGGGGGAGTTGCACCTCCAGTATCGCGTCCTTCCCTTCGGGCTGGCCTCGTCTCCTCGGGTGTTCACGAAGTGTATGGTGGTGGTTGCGGCTGCCCTGAGATCTCAGGGGCTGCAGGTCTTCCCCTACCTGGACGATTGGTTGATCAAGGCTTCTTCCTGGGAGGGGGTTATCTCAGCGACCCGACAGACTATCATTTTTCTTCAACGTCTGGGGTTCGAGGTGAATTTTCCCAAATCGCAGCTGTGCCCGGCTCAATCCCTTCAGTTTATCGGGGCCGTGCTGGACACGGTTCGCCTTCGTGCGTTCCTTCCCTCGTCGAGACTGGAGGCTCTTCTTCGCCTGGCCCGTCAGATTGTGCGGCAGCGCTCCATTTCTGCACACAGGCTGATGATTCTCCTTGGCCACATGGCTTCGACAGTTCATGTCACGCCGTTTGCCCGATTGTATCTGAGACTCCCTCAGTGGACCTTGGCCTCCCAGTGGCGTCAGGATCGAGACCCGCTCTCCCTTCCTGTGACGGTGACTCCTTCCTTGAGACGATCGCTCCGTTGGTGGACCAACTCTTCCAATCTTTCCGGGGGTTTGCTCTTTCTCGTCCCTCCACATCGCAAGGTCCTGACCACGGACTCTTCGGAGTACGCGTGGGGAGCTCACCTCAACGGTCTGCGGACTCAAGCGCTATGGTCGGCGGAGGACCGTCTTTGTCACATCAATGTGTTGGAGCTTCGTGCCATTTTTCTGGCAGCTCGTGCCTTCGGTCATCTGCTGCAAAATCAGGTGGTCCTGGTACGGACGGACAACCAAGTGGCAATGTATTATGTCAACAAGCAAGGGGGGACGGGCTCTTGGTCCCTGTGCAGGGAAGCTTTGCGCCTTTGGGAATGGGCGACCTCCCAGAACATCTTCCTGCGGGCGGTTTACATTCAGGGAGAGAAGAATTGTCTGGCCGACAAACTCAGTCGTCTTCTCCAGCCGCACGAGTGGTCGCTAAACTCCCGAGTTCTGCGCAAGGTCTTCGACCGCTGGGGGACTCCTCAGGTGGATCTGTTTGCCTCCCCGGAGACTCGCAAACTGCCCCTCTATTGTTCACGGATTTACTCCCAGGACCGTCTCGAGGCAGATGCCTTCCTTCTCGACTGGGGAGGGAGATTCCTTTATGCGTTTCCTCCTTTTCCTCTGATCTTGAGGACGTTGGTTCACCTCAAGTCATCCAGAGCCACTATGATTCTCATCGCGCCTCGTTGGCCTCGTCAGCACTGGTTCTCCCTGCTCCTTCAACTCAGTGTCAGGGAGCCTCTACTTCTGCCTGTGTTTCCCTCTCTGCTGTCTCAGAGTCGGGGTTTGCTGTTGCATCCCAATCTTCGGTCATTATATCTGACGGCTTGGTTCCTTTCCCCCTGACTTCGGCGGTCAGGGAGGTGTTGGAAGCCTCGCGCAAAGCCTCGACTCGGCTTTGTTATTCCCAGAAGTGGACCAGATTTTCATCCTGGTGTACCTCACACCATCTGGATCCGAGTTTGGTTCCGGTGTCCTCGGTTCTGGAATATTTGTTGCATTTGTCCAAGTCTGGGCTGAAGACGACTTCCATCCGGGTACATCTCAGTGCTATTGCTGCTTTCCATCAGCATCTAGAGGGACGTTCTCTCTCTCTTCATCCTCTGGTGGTTCGTTTCATGAGGGGTTTAGTTAATGTTAATCCTCCTCTGAAACCTCCTCCTGTGGTTTGGGATCTTAATGTGGTCTTGGCTCAGCTGATGAAACCTCCTTTTGAGCCGATTGATAAGTCTCTTCTTAAGTTTCTCACTTGGAAGGTGGTCTTTTTACTTGCGCTTACGTCGGCTCGTCGGATTAGTGAGCTACAGGCTTTGGTTGCGGACCCGCCCTTTACTGTGTTCCATCTTGACAAGGCGGTTCTTCGCACCCATCCTAAATTTCTACCTAAGGTTGTGTCTGATTTCCACCTCAATCAGTCTATTGTTCTTCCGGTGTTCTTCCTGAAGCCCCACTCTCATCCTGGAGAGGTGGCGCTTCACACGCTTGACTGTAAGAGGGCGTTGGCTTTTTATCTCCAACGTACCAAGTCTCAACGTACCAAGGTTCCTCAATTGTTTTTGTCCTTTGATCCTAATCGGTTGGGACATCCTGTTTCCAAGCGCACCTTGTCCAACTGGTTGGCTGCTTGTATTTCTTTTTGCTATGCTCAGGCTGGTCTTACGCTCCATGGTCGAGTCACGGGGCATAAGGTCAGAGCTATGGCAGCTTCGGTTGCTTTCCTCAGGTCTACTCCTGTGGAGGACATATGTAAAGCTGCCACTTGGTCTTCGGTTCATACGTTTACCTCCCACTACTGTCTGGACACTTTGTCCAGAAGTGACGGCCGGTTTGGCCAGTCGGTGTTACGTAACCTGTTTTCCTAAATTGCCATCCTCCCACCTGCCCTTTTTTGGTTGGCTTGGAGGTCACCCAACATGTGAGAATATCATGCCTGCTTGTCCTGGGATAAAGCACAGTTACTTACCGTAACAGGTGTTATCCAGGGACAGCAGGCATATATTCTCACAACTCGACCGCCTCCCCGGGGATGGCTTCTTTGCTGGTTATGGAACTGAGGACCACGAGGTGGGGATGCGCCCTCTAGTGGGCAAGAAGGCATGCACATGCGTGGTGCAGTGTAGCAAACTTGAAACTTCAATCAAGTTTGCTTAAAAAGCTGTCCGCGCTGGGGCTCCGTAGATGACATCACCCACATGTGAGAATATATGCCTGCTGTCCCTGGATAACACCTGTTACGGTAAGTAACTGTGCTTTTTGGTCACAGAATAAGAGCTCACACAGCACGTAACCAACCACACTTTCTCATTGCAGAAAAAAGCCTCAGATTAAAAGAGCATTCAACCATAAGTTAAAACAATGGTACGTAGAATGGAAAGGCTCATCTTCGTTCATAGGCAAAAAAACTCCACATATAGTCAAAAATATTCAAACATAGCTCCTTGCATATGAATAAAAGTTCTTTTGTGTGTAAGCTCTTCTTATCAAAAAGTAGAAATATGAAGCCCAAATAATTCTGCATACACTGGATATTTGATTTACTCCAATCCTGTATTGGCGTTAAAAGAAACACCAGTACAGTTCTAACATTTATCTATCAATCAGCTTCATCCATCCAGGTGGAAGTGTTGATCGCGATGGAGTTCCTGTTTCATGGTAAAAAAAAAAAAACAACCACTGCCTCGGTGAAAAAAATCAACAGTTCAATCTCACAGGCTTTCATTCAGCAGAGCCGGTTTTGTATGATTTTAATTACTCCAGTATTGACTGGGTACATTTTTTTTTTAACATCAGGAAGTGCTAGGGTGATAAAATTCCTAGATGTCATAAATGACTGCTTCTTGGAACAACACAACTGGTTCAGGAACCAAAAAGAAGGGGAGCCATTTTAGATTTGGTCCTTAGTGGAATGCAAGGCATGGTATGGGAAGTAATTGTGTTGGGTCTGCTGGGAAACAGGGATCATACCATGACCATATTTGAGCTGATATCTGGAGTGATGTCGCTAAAGAAATCTACTGTAGTGGAAAAGGTTCCAAGAAGAGCGACCAAGATGAAAAGGGGATGGAACTCCTCTCGTATGAAGAAAGACTAAAGAGGTTAGGGCTCTTCAGCTTGGAAAAGAGACGGCTGAGGGGAGATAGGTTTGAAGTCTACAAAATCCTGAGTGGAGTAGAACGGGTACCAGTGGATCTATTTTTTTTTTTTTTCTTTCGCTATCAAAAATTAGAAAGACTAGGAGACACTTGGAAGTTACATGGAGATAGTTTTAAAACCAATAGGAAGAAATATTTTTTTTCACTCGGAAAATAGTTAAGCTTTGGAATGTGTTCCCAGAAGATGTGATAAGAGCAGTTAATGTAGCTGGTTTTAAAAAGGGCTTGGACAAATTCCTAGAGGCAAAGTCTGCTATTGAGACAGACAGACACGGGGGAAGCCACTGGATTGGTAGCATGGAACGTTGCTCCTATTTGGGCTTTTTGTCAGGTACTGGTGACCTGGATTGGCCACCATGAAGATGGGATACTGGCCTAGATGGACCACTGGCCTGACCCAGTAAGGCTATTCTTATGTTTTTATTATTCCTGATGGGATACTGCGCAGTGCAGCATTTCCGCAGAATTACGCAATCGTACAGAGTTGTTCTTTTCCTGTGTAGAATCTCCTTCAGCGACGGTGTCGGCTTCATCGGGTTGTGGTATTGGCAGCGATTCCCACACGTTGCCTTGCCGCTAAACCGGAAGCCTCTCTGTGGCAGAGGAGAGGCTTCCGGGTTAGCGGCAGGCAGGGTGCGGGAATCGCTGCTGAAGCCATGACCCGCTGTAAGCAACTTTAGTTAAGGAGAGAGAATACAGGGGAGAGGAAAAAGGAAAGACACTGGCATGAGGGGGTTGGGGTGAAAAGAAGGAAAGATGCTGGCACCAGGGGGTTGAGATGAAAAGAAAGAAAGACGCTGGCATGAGGGGGAGGGGTGAAACAAGGAAAGACGTTGGCATGAGGGGGTTGGGGTGAAAAGAAGGAAAGAACGCTGGCATGAGGGGGAGGGGTGAAAAGGAAAGAACGCTGGCATGAGGGGGAGGGGTGAAATAAGGAAAGAACGCTGGCATGAGGGGGTTGGGGTAAAAAGAAGGAAAGACGCTGGCACCAGGGGGTTGAGATGAAAAGAAGGAAAGATGCTGGCATGAGGGGGTTGGGGTGAAAAGAAGGAAAGACGCTGGCATGAGGGGGAGGGGTGAAAAGAAGGAAAGACGCTGGCATGAGGGGGAGGGGTGAAAAGAAGGAAAGACGCTGGCACCAGGGGGTTGAGATGAATAGAAGGAAAGATGCTGGCATTAGGGGGAGGGGTGAAAAGAAGGAAAGACGCTGGCACCAGGGGGTTGAGATGAAAAGAAGGAAAGATGCTGGCATGATGGTGAGGGGTGAAAAGAAGGAAAGACGCTGGCACCAGGGGGTTGAGATGAAAAGAAGGAAAGATGCTGGCATGAGGGGGAGGGGTGAAAAGAAGGAAAGACGCTGGCACCAGGGGGGTTGAGATGAAAAGAAGGAAAGATGCTGGCATGAGGGGGAGGGGTGAATAGAAGGAAAGAACGCTGGCATGAGGGGGAGGGGTGAAATAAGGAAAGAACGCTGGCATGAGGGGGAGGGATGAAAAGAAGGAAAGATGCTGGCATGAGGGGGAGGGGTGAAAAGGAAAGAACGCTGGCATGAGGGGGAGGGGTGAAATAAGGAAAGAACGCTGGCATGAGGGGGTTGGGGTGAAAAGAAGGAAAGACGCTGGCACCAGGGGGTTGAGATGAAAAGAAGGAAAGATGCTGGCATGAGGGGGAGGGGTGAAAAGAAGGAAAGACGCTGGCATGAGGGGGTTGGGGTGAAAAGAAGGAAAGACGCTGGCATGAGGGGGAGGGGTGAAAAGAAGGAAAGACGCTGGCACCAGGGGGTTGAGATGAATAGAAGGAAAGATGCTGGCATGAGGGGGAGGGGTGAAAAGAAGGAAAGACGCTGGCACCAGGGGGTTGAGATGAATAGAAGGAAAGATGCTGGCATGAGGGGGAGGGGTGAAAAGAAGGAAAGATGCTGGCATGAGGGGGAGGGGTGAAAAGAAGGAAAGACGCTGGCATGAGGGGGAGGGGTGAATAGAAGGAAAGAACGCTGGCATGAGGGGGAGGGGTGAAATAAGGAAAGAACGCTGGCATGAGGGGGAGGGATGAAAAGAAGGAAAGACGCTGGCATGAGGGGGTTGGGGTGAAAAGAAGGAAAGACGCTGGCACCAGGGGGTTGAGATGAAAAGAAGGAAAGATGCTGGCATGAGGGGGAGGGGTGAAAAGAAGGAAAGATGCTGGCATGAGGGGGAGGGGTGAAAAGAAGGAAAGACACTGGCACCAGGGGGTTGAGATGAAAAGAAGGAAAGAACGCTGGCATGAGGGGGAGGGGTGAAAAGGAGGAAAGACGCTGGCACCAGGGGGTTGAGATGAAAAGAAGGAAAGATGCTGGCATGAGGGGGAGGGGTGAAAAGAAGGAAAGACGCTGGCACCAGGGGGGTTGAGATGAAAAGAAGGAAAGATGCTGGCATGAGGGGGAGGGGTGAATAGAAGGAAAGAACGCTGGCATGAGGGGGAGGGGTGAAATAAGGAAAGAACGCTGGCATGAGGGGGAGGGATGAAAAGAAGGAAAGACGCTGGCATGAGGGGGTTGGGGTGAAAAGAAGGAAAGACGCTGGCACCAGGGGGTTGAGATGAAAAGAAGGAAAGATGCTGGCATGATGGTGAGGGGTGAAAAGAAGGAAAGACGCTGGCACCAGGGGGCTGAGATGAAAAGAAGGAAAGATGCTGGCATGAGGGGGAGGGGTGAAAAGAAGGAAAGAACGCTGGCATGAGGGGGAGGGGTGAAACAAGGAAAGACGCTGGCATGAGGGGGAGGGGTGAAACAAGGAAAGACGCTGGCATGAGGGGGTTGGGGTGAAAAGAAGGAAAGAATGCTGGCATGAGGGGGAGGGGTGAAAAGGAAAGAACGCTGGCATGAGGGGGAGGGGTGAAAAGGAAAGAACGCTGGCATGAGGGGGAGGGGTGAAACAAGGAAAGACGCTGGCATGAGGGGGTTGAGGTGAAAAGAAGGAAAGACGCTGGCACCAGGGGGAGGAGATGGAGACATCCTTGTACCATCTAAGCCAGACATGGGCAACTCCTGTCCTCGAAGTACGGAATCCAATCGGGTTTTCAGGATTGCCCCAATGAATATGCACGAGATCTATTTGCATGCACTGCTTTCAATGTATATTCATTGGGGAAATCCTGAAAACCCGATTGGAGTCAGGCCCTCGAGGACCATAGTTGCCCTGCTCTAAATTCCCCCATGTGATGGTAGCCAACCCCGGCCTTTCCTCCTCTCTGAAGTCACCTCTACTTTGAGACTGAGCCTCTTAATTTTCCTTTTCGTGCTGCTTTGCTATTTCATTTCAGATGAAAACACAGATGCCCAAAAGGTGCTGAAAGAAGCCAGCCGTCAGCTGCAGAATAAGTTCAACTTTTATACCACCACCATCCAGATCGAGAACTATTCAGAGGATATGCGGGATTGTAAGGAGTGCCAGGTCCCCTCGGACTGAGTGGGGGGGAGGGGGCCGATAGTCCTCATTGCGGATGCTCGTGAGACAGCCTGGAGCCTGGGTGCTATTACTGCCCCAAAAAACAAAAAAAAAATTGCTCTTCTTGCTTAGGCCAGTTGGTCTGTTGCTCCCGCTTTACAACGAGAAGGAAACCCGTGGCTGGGATTGCAGAAGCTCCAGCCCCTGCACCTGAAGTGTTTTCCCTCCATCTTCAGCAGGCTTCAGTCTAAGCAAAGGCTCAAAACTGAACTGATACCGGATCTCTTAATGACTGTTTTATGCCACGTTATAATGCTGGAGGCAGCTCTTGATACTGTAATAAAGTGATTGTACTCGTATCTCCCTCCCCCCTCTTACTTTAATGGCTCTCCAGCCTCCTCTTGATGATTAAATGGGCAATTGTGTAATGGGGCTCCACATTCATATGCCCAAGGGCGGGTAGAGAGAATTGCCACATGTGTACGTGGTAGCAGAGCTCTTAAGAGCTGTTTTGTAGGTGTGTGTAAGTGGCACAGCGGCGTATTTGCATGCGTGGAGCACGGAGGGGGCGGGGCATTCTGTTATGGGAACTTGCAGGGCACAGCTGGGCGTGTTCCTGCTTCATCCACATGATGACCACGGTTAGTCCTGCTCTGTGGCTGCTGTAAGTGTATCTGGGCTGGTTTCCAACCCTATCCTTTTTCGGGATAGCCCTAATGAATATGCATGAAATGAAGATGATAGGAATGTAGATCTGCCCTGTGCATATTCATTAGGGCTGTCCTGAAAATCCGCCTGGCTAGTGGTCCTCCAGGACAGGGTTGGGGCCTACTGTACTACATGATGTCCAGGGAAAAAAAGACCCCCCCCAACCTTTTTCCAAATAATCCAAAAATGTCCTACAGCAGCAGAAACATCTGCCTGAAATACAAAACATTTGCATCATTTATTTTTCAACAGGATGGAGCTGCAGCACATCAAGCTCTGAGAAACATGATGGCAGATAAAGGCCAAACGGCCTATCCAGTCTACACATCCACAGCATCCACTATCTCCTCCTCTCCCTATTGGCTAAGGCATTGTGAGGTCATAGAGCATTATTGTTATAAGCTAAGGCTCTTAACACTTGCATTGTGAGGTCATAAAGCATTCTGGTTATAGAAACATGGAAATAGCTCACAAAAGGTTCCACAACATAACCCCTATCTACGTTACATCCAAACTACACCAGTACACCCCCAACCGCTCCGAAGCAGAAAGACAACTAAGCACCCCTCCCCCGGGAAGATCTCTCCAGATGGAAATGGCATGCAAGTGCTCCTACAGCCAATTTATACTGCAGCTTTGGATCCAGCTGCCTGACCAGATAAATCACAAAACTCAGTGATGGCATTCCGAAGAGCAACTGACGGACCCTCTTTGTATCTCCCCTCCTATGTACCTCCCTATCCTTCCCACTTACGTCCCTGATCTTCTGTGATTGTTAGTTTTACTGCAACTATTTTCTTTGTAATCCATTCTGAGCTTCCGGGAGGATGGGGTAAAAACCGAAATGAATAAATGACGGCAGACAAAGGCCTAAGGGCTCATCCAGTCAGCCCGTCCACTATCTCCTCCTCTCCCTGAGAGATTCCACGGCTCAGCTGATCGGGGACTCTCTTGCCACGATCAGCCCAGCCGGCCATGCCTACTTTTTAACATTTGAAATGTAGGGAGATGCCTAGGGCCACTTAAACTCGCCCAAAACCACTTCCGGGTGAAACTATGCCCACACCCAGCCTTGGGCGAACTTAAGTGTCCCATCTCCAGAGACCTGCAACAAATGCTTATAGTGTAGGTGCCTGCCTCAGGGTATTTTTTTAAAATACCATGCATCCCGATTGGCTGCCAGTTTATAGAATCAACCCCTCAACGTCTTAAAAACAGGCGCCTAACTGGGTAACATAACTAAAGTGTACCGACAATTCCACGTGACATTTGCATGCAGGAGAAATGTGTGCCGCTGCTTCCGCCGTTCCCGCTGGTACTCTGAGAGGAGGTATGGGGGGGAACCCTCTGACTACACTTAGAAGTGCTCATGCTCCCATTGGGGTCCCCCCAGTACACAGAAAACTCCCGTTCTCCTTCCCTTTTTCGGTGTTCGGGAGTTTTCAGAGTTGTGGGGGGGGCTCCCCCACACACTCACTCCCCTCCCAACAGGATCGCGAGCAATTGTAAGTGTAGTGGGGGGGGCCCTTCCGAGCATCCCCTCGGAGTGCAAACGGGAACGGCAGAAGCGTCGGCACGCATGTGTCCTACACGCAAATGTCACTGCGGGATTGTCGGCGCGTCAAAGTCCTGCACGCTTTTGACGGGTCCCCCTTTAGGTACACTTTAAAGAATTTGGGGGGTTACTGTGAAGCACTGGAGGCACCTAACGAAAGTAAAGACTGCATAAATAAAATCAAATTGATGTTATTTAATTATATTTTCAAGCCATCTGATACAATTCATATAGAGTGGTACCTTGGATTACGAGCATAATCCGTTCCAGTCGCATGCTCGTAATCCAAAATGCTCGTTTATCAAAGCGAGTTTCCCCATAGGAAATAATGAAAACTCGCTTTGATACGTTCCCACCCCCCGAGGCCAGCGGCGCTGCTCTATTCCCCCCCACCCCCACCCACAAGAACCGGCACTGCTCCCCCCGAAGGCACCCCCTGCGATCGGGCACCCCGCCCCCCCCGCCGCTGCTTACTGTTTTCTGGGCACCGGCACTGGCATGTCCTGTGCGTTGGTGCCGGTGCCCGAAGATCGGCCTCCTCTTCTTGCTGGGTCTTGAGCCTCTGCGCATGTTCAAGGCCTGCGAGTTCACGTTCTTTCTGTGAACTCGCAGGCCTTGAGCATGCGCAGATGCTCAGGGCCCAGCAAGAAGAGGAGGCCGATCTTTGGGCACCGGTACCAACACACAGGACATGCCAGTGCCAGTGCCCAGATGACAGTAAGCAGCGGCGGGGGGGTGCCCGATCGCTGGGGGAGGATGCCAGATCGCGGGGGAGGGGGGGTGCTCATAAATCGAGCCATGCTCGGTTTCCGAGGCACCGATTTTGCAAATGTTTGCTCGTCTTGCAAAACACTCGCAAACCGGTGCACTCGAAAACCGAGGTACTACTGTACTTTTAATTGTTATTTTGACTTTATTTATGCAGTCTTTACTTTCATTCATGTAAAGAGTATTCTTTTCAGACCAAAAGACACACCCCTGAGACAGGCCGCCACCTGGGGCCCGAAACACAGACTGTGTCGGGTCACCAACCGGATCCTTTCAACATAAGGGCATCACGTTCATAGGACTCTCTACGTGTGCTTTTAGTCATTTGTTTCTGTATTTATTTTGAATTTATAGAAATAAAAGATTGTTTGTCTCGAGGCTGACGGGTTCTGTCCCACTCCCCCCTTCTCTCTTTGTTGGAGAGAAGATTGGCCATATCTGAGCACAAATCAAATTTTCACTTTCTGCCCTCTAGATCTCCCTTTTTGAACTCAACACCCCACAACCGCTCCTTCCAGAACAGTCCTGCAAAAGATACAACTGGACATCTTTAAATTAAAAACTTTTCCGCTTGTAATGTACATATGTTATGTATAAAAAAAAGTTGCCCAGGAAAATGATCAATTTTAAAATGACTTATCCTCCCTGCCTGTCTGTCCTCTGATGGTTTTTGGAATTTGTGTTCTTGTAGCTCTATTGTTTGTTTGTTTTTTTTGTTTCTTTTTATTACAGCTGCTGTTTGTTACATTATTTTATTGCAAATTACATTGGTTGCTTGTGGAGGCTCAGTATTATTGTTCAAGTTGGGCTGTTTTTGTTACAAGGTTTTATATGGTGCAGCCTCTACTTATCTGGCTAATAGTTTTTCCATAGCTACGCACAAATGCAGTAGAAAAACTCATGCTCTGTTAAATTCCCCTTCTGTAAAAGGTTGTAAAAGCAAGAAATTCCTAAATCACTCTTTAGCATCTCAGGCAGCTTTTCATGAAAAAGAATTTTGATCATTGTTGCTCACAGCTGTTTCTTACAGACATTTTAGAAAACAGCTAAAAACCTATCTTTTCTCCAAATACCTGACTAGCTGACTCTTTCAAATATACGATTATGTTTAATGTTTATAATCTTTTGTAAACCGCATAGAACTTTTTGGTAACGCGCTCTGTAAGTATAATGTTGCCCCTCCACTCCTCACTTTTCCTAATGGTTAAGCTAGTCTGGTACGGGAATTCCAGAGCGCGGGGGTCGGGAATTCTCCAATTATTCTGAAATGCTGGCATCTATGTTGCCAGCCTGTCCTGCAGGGACCAGAAGTGGGAGGGGCAGTTCCTCGGCCTCAATCATTTCTCAAAAGTTTTCACACGACGCTTTCCCATGGAGTTATTTCTAGATCTGGTGAATCAGCCAGGAACCAAACTGTGTTGCTGTCTTTGGGCAGCAGAGGGCGCCATTGCCCGTGCTCTAGCTGCTCTTTGTGTGCTGATTTGATTGGGTCTGACAAAAA
Source organism: Geotrypetes seraphini (assembly GCF_902459505.1). Lineage (NCBI taxonomy): Eukaryota > Metazoa > Chordata > Amphibia > Gymnophiona > Dermophiidae > Geotrypetes > Geotrypetes seraphini. The sequence continues at coordinate 35,400,312 of NC_047091.1, read as the reverse complement.
AAAATAAGCCCTCACTAAAGATAATTGGTATTAAGCATCTAGAAATTTTTTCAATCACTACACTTCAGCTGTGGAACGCTTTACCTTTATACCTAAGAGAAGAAACAATAATTGATCATTTTAAAAGTACAGTCAAACTTTGTTCCAGCAGCATGCTTGTAATCCAAAGCACTCGTATATCAAAGCAAATTTCCCCTTAGGAAATAATGGAAACTCAGGTGATTCGTTCCACAACCCAAAAACTTTAATACAAAATACCACACGTCCTCGTATTGCAAGACCTTGTTCGTTTAGAACAGTCACTACACTCCTGGAGCGTCAGAGAGAGAAGAACCATCGGCTCAGTTGTGATGATGTAACATAAGAACATAAGCAATGCCTCTGCTGGGTCAGACCTGAGGTCCATCTTGCCCAGCAGTCCGCTCATGCGGCGGCCCAACAGGTCCAGGACCTGAGCAGTAATCCTCTATTTATACCCTTCTATTCCCTTTTCCAGCAGGAAAATGTCCAATCCTCTCTTAAATCCCAGTACTGTATTCTGCCCTATAACGTCCTCTGGAAGCGCATTCCAAGTGTCCACCACACGTTGAGTAAAGAAGAACTTCCTGGCATTTGTTTTGAAACTGTCCCCTTTCAACTTTTCCGAATACCCTCTTGTTCTTATATTTTTTGAAAGTTTGAAGAATCCGTCCCTCTCTACTCTCTCTATGCCCCTCATGATCTTATAAGTCTCTATCATATCTCCTCTTCTCCAGGGAAAAGAGACCCAGTTTCTCCAATCTCTCAGCGTATGAAAGGTTTTCCATCCCTTTTATCAGACGTGTCGCTCTTCTCTGAACTCTCTCGAGTAACGCCATATCCTTCTTAAGGTATGGCGACCAAAACTGGCACGTGTATACTCGTATTGCAAGTGTATACTCGCTCATTTAGAAGTCATAGTAACGTAGTAAATGACGGCAGAAAAAGACCTGAACAGTCCATCCAGTCTGCCCATAAGTTATACTCATTAAAAAAATATAGGATTAGATTAACTTGTCTCTTCTTTGATATTTCTGGGCCGTAGACTGTAAAGTCACTACACTCTTGCAACGTCAGAGAGAGAAGAACCATCGGCTCAGTTGTGACGAGTGTATACTGTACGTACTCGTATTGCAAGACCTTGCTTGTATATCAAGTTAAAATTGAATCAAATGTTTTGCTCGTCTTGCAATCCAAAGTTTTACTGTAAATTAAAAAGCTTCATATTTAAAGATGATTCTCCATCGTAAACCTAATATAGGGGGTCTTTCACTAAGGCGTTCTAGCCAATTTAGAGCATGCTAAATGCTAACATGCCCATTATATTCTATGGATGCATAAGCATTTAGCACACCTTAATTAAAAAAACCCATAGCCTTTTAAATTTTATTTCCCATTTTTCTCTTTTTTTTTTCTATCTTGTAACCATTTTTTGCTTTTATTCATTATTGTAGTTCTTTCCTCTTTTCCTTCATGTTCTTGTTCGTTCCCCCCCCCCCCCCCCAGGGAATATCAATTCAGGTATTTGTGGTTTTGTAATGGATATATCTGTATTGTTTTTACCTGTATTTTATATATATACTAGTCATTAAGCCCGTTACATTAACGGGTGCTAGAATATGTCTATCTGTCTTTCTTTCTTTCTGTGTCTCTCCCTGCCCCTGTCTCTTTCTTCGTCTCTCTCCCTCCCACTGTCTGTCTTTCTTTCTGTCTGTCTCTCTCCCTGGCCCCCTTTGTCTGTCTGTGTTTCTTTCTTTCTGTCTCTCTTCCTGCCTGCTGTCTTTCTGTGTGTCTGTTTTTCATTCTCGTGCGCTGCCTGCCTATCTTTCTGTCTCTCTCCATGTCCCCCTTTTTTCTCCCCCCAAAGCAAACCAAGATTGCTCCCTGGCCCCCTTTCCCCCCTCCCCCACTTCCCTGTGCAGCAACAGCAGCATTCCCCCCTTCTCTGTGTAGCAGCAACAGCATTCCCCCTTCCCTGTACAGCAGCATTCCCCCACACTTCCCTGTACAGCAGCAGCATTCCCTCCTTCCCTGTGCAGCAGCATTTCCCTTTTCCCTGTGTAGCAGCAGCATTCCCCCCCCACTTCCCTGTGCAGCAGCAGCATTCCCCCCTTCCCTGTGCACCCACCCCTTGCCTGCTCCCCCTGTTCCCTTCCTTTTCCCTCCCCCCGTCCAGCAGCATTCCTTTCCTGCTCCCCCTGTGCATATGACCCACAGAAATCTACTTGCCTCACAGAAAAGCGCTGCACCGCGCTGTTGCTGGCCTCGGTGTCTTCTCTCCACTGCGGCCAACCCTAGCGGAAACAGGAAGTTGTGAGAGGACGGGCCGCAGTGGAGAGAAGATTGTGAGACCAGTGGCAGCACAGCAGCAGCGCTTTTCAGTTAAAAGCTGTGAGCAGGCGAGAAGGAGTAGGAGGAAAAATAGATGCCGGCAGGGGTGTTTGGAGGTCAGGGCGCGTGCGGCAAGCCGCCGCTCGCGCCTGAAGATTTTAAAAGAGTGCTTGGCGTTGGGGCGTGTGCGGCAAGCCGCCGCTCGCGCCTGAAGATTTTATGGTAATTGTCGGATGGCTCAGTGTGGTCCCTATGCAGCAGGAGCTGAAAGCAGCGCTGGGGGCTTGTGAGAGGAGCCGCCGCTGCTGGCGACCAAGGTAGGTTCTGGGAAGAAGGCTGGGGACTCGCGCATGCGCACTCCTGCGACCACAGACCTACAGCGCACGGAACACGCAAATAGGAGTGCGCATGCGCGAGTTAGCCTTTTATTATATAGGATATATACTTGTAATTCGCCTAGAAATTCTTTGATAGGTGATTATATCAAATTTGTATGAACCTTGAACTCTATATAGCAATGAATCTCACACTGGGTGCCTCCTGAGATTCCAAGTGTGCCGTGGCACACTGAGGAAGAAGAGAGGCGCTGCCAACTGACTTCCCTACATGGTACAGCCGGCCATGCCCAATTCGTCGAAGGCCTGCATGTTTCCCCCTTCTCAAGCGTCCTCCAGCTTTCCCCCTGGCCTCCCGGTCTCACCTTTTAAAGCTAATTACAGCAGCTTGCAGAGGATCGCCGGTAGGTAAAAAGATTTTATTTTCAATATGGTGATTGAAATGTGTCAGTTTTGAGAATTTAGATCTGCTGTGTATATTGTGTGTATATGAAAAACGAAAGGAAAAAATTGCATTACAATTAGTAAAGGGGATGGGATCTGGGTGGGTCTAGGGAGGTCTGTGGTTGGGGTACTCGGTTGATACTTGTTAGACTTAGAGGGTACTTAGCTTGAAGTAGGCAATCAGCTGGCGCCAATGCCTCTCCTCTCTGGCCCTTTTCCCCGCTGGAACCCCTTACTGGTGCCAGCGGGATTGTCGGCGCGTCAAAGTCCTGCACGCTTTTGACGGGTCCCCCTTTAGGTACACTTTAAAGAATTTGGGGGGTTACTGTGAAGCAGTGGAGGCACCTAACGAAAGTAAAGACTGCATAAATAAAATCAAATTGATGTTGTTATTTAATTATATTTTCAAGCCATCTGATACAATTCATATACAGTGGTACCTTGGATTACGAGCATAATCCGTTCCAGTCGCATGCTCGTAATCCAAAATGCTCGTTTATCAAAGCGAGTTTCCCCATAGGAAATAATGGAAACTCGCTTTGATACCTCTCAAGGCCTGTCTGAAGGGCCTCTGCACATGCGCGATGTCAGCACACTTCTGGGTGCCTCGAGCCGTGGCCACTACCTTTAGTGTGCCCCGGCTCGAGAAAGTTTGAGAGGTGCTGCTGTACATAATAAAATTATCAGGACTCCAGATAACTGGATATATTTGCATGCATAAAAGAAAAAAAAAAAAACTTTTCTGTTTTACAAGTTCGCATAGGAAACCTTGTGTTTTTAACAGGTATCATCAGAGCTGGTTGGGCTGAAAAAAAAAAAAAATTGGCATAATGACAACCGTCCTGACTCTCTTTCATTACAGAAACTGCTAATTCAACCTGTGTATACCTGACTGGTCTGAAATCCCGGTACACCGACCTTAGTGCACAGGACATTGGCGTGCCAACAATTCCGCTCAGTCAAATGCGCACAGCGACAAGTGCACACATGAAGGGAACGAAATTGTTGAGGTGCAATTGTAAGTGTAGGGGGGGGGTTGCGGCAATCTTTTAATTTAGAGCATGTCGGCATTGAGCACACCTCCCTAAGAGCGCTTAATTGTAAAAGGTTCCTCCCACACACACACCCTCAGAATGAGAGCCCCAAACCCCCCCCACACCTCCCTGAGAGCGGAAAACAGAAGGAGTAGGGTGGCGCGCATGTGTCCTGCTCACAAATGTCGGGGCTGAATTGTCGGCGTGCCAATGTCCTGCGCGCATTTGTTGGGTCACCTAAATTCCAGAACATCTGCACATAAGGAAATCATTCCAGACCATGATCTCTGCAATATTTTATTAACTTTTCAGCATAGGGCGGGGGCAAAAACCCCTATACAATAAATATGAAAATTCTTGTCTGAATACAAAGTCCACAGTTCCAACATGAGGTTGCTCCACCAATAACAGTCCACTGTTCTACAGAGGAATTCCAGTCTTCTCCAACAGAATTGGGCTTCTCCCGCAGGTCCTTCATTAAAAGACACGTGGGATGCTAGTGACTTGGGCTCAGGTTCATGCTGGAATATTTATCAGCTGTGAGGCGGCGAATTGCCCTCTTGATTTTCTAGGGTTTCTCCAGATGCCGGTACTTCTTTCGCACCACAGACACTTGGTCCTTAAAAAGGACTGGGTCAAAGCGGAACTGCGAATGCACCAGGGGCATGTACCCAAACCAGGATACAAACTGGTTGACACAGTCCTGCCGCTGAGAGAAGCGCAGATTCGCCATGGACAGGGCGGAGCTCTTTAGATTCTGAGGACATTCAAAGAGAGAAAGTATGAGAGAAAAAGGGAGGGGCGGGGGTTGGCTTTAGTCAGCAGGTGCCGTGCACTGCCCATATAGAGAAGGACCCTGGCGCAATCCTTAAGTCCCTGCCTTCGATGGATGCTATGGAGACAGCATGCATAGCCTCCTGAGAGGCAGGAAGCCTCAGGCATTGCTTAAAAAGAGCGTAATGTCGTTTCCATGTCACTGTTCTACCGGTAACTCAGCATTCATCACATGTCACAACTGAAGCAAGCCACTTCGGTCACCGAGTGGCTGGGTAAAGGGCCCAGGACCACAGGGTTCCTCAGTGACCTCTGGTACACGACCTCTGGCCCAGAAGAGGCATTGTGATGACCAGAATTGGTATATCGAGAGAGGGGGAAGATATCAAGTAATTGCAGATCTCAACCCTGGTTCCAAATGAGTTAGGTTAAAATAATGAGGGGGGAAAAAAAGAGTAATGAGGAGACTTAGAGGGTACTTGGAGCCCGTAAGCACTAACTAAGCATTTTCCCTTAGACACAAAGTGGGAAATTTTGTACATGGCATCCAAATGGACAGGCAATCTCTTATCAATCCTATGTAGGCGCCTATTACAGAATCGCACCTAACTGAAAGCTAAGGCACCTATAATGTAGGCCAGGAGCAGTGGTCCCCAACCCTGTCCTGGAGGACCACCAGGTCAATCGGGTTTTCAGGCTAGCCCTAATGAATATGCAGGAGAGAGATTTGCATCTAATGGAAGTGAGAGGCATGCAAATCTGCTCCATGCATATGCTTCCGCCCAACAACATTTTGCTGTCCTCGTCCAATCAATCATCCTTTCCAGACTGGACTATTGTAACTCCATCTATCTAAGTCTAACCAAGAAAAATCTTCAAAGACTTCAGCGGATCCAGAACACTGCGGCTAGGTTGATCTTCGCAAAAAGCAAATTCGATCATGTTTCCCCGCTTCTGTCAAAACTTCACTGGCTTACGGTGATTTCTAGGATTCACTTTAAATGTACCTGCCTAATTTTCAAGATCCTACATGGCATTCTTCCTCCCCTAATCCCACAATCATGCAATTCTTCGAGACCTGACACTACCAGATCCACCAACATACTCAAACTATCTTTCCCCTCGTTAAAAGATGTCATGTATGCAGGTAAATTAGGGAAATCCCTTTTCTTCAAATTCACTGAGCTTTGGAATAACCTCCCTGCCCTGCTGCGGAACCTAGGCTCATTCCAATTATTCCGAAAGCATCTGGAAACCTGGCTTTTCTCCAAAACATAAAGCTATCTATTGAAAATGTAAAGCTAGCTATCCTCTTCATAACCTCTAATTTCTTATTATGTCCTTCCCTCATCTATTGAATTACCTGTAAACCGTGCTGAGCTCTATTTTTATGGAGATGATGCGGTATACAAACTTAAGGTTTGGTTTGGTTTAGTTTAGTTTCTCTTCCTCTCTCTTTTTTTTTCTCTCTCTCTTCTTTTTTTTCTCTTTCTCTCTCTTCCTCTCTTTTTTTCTCTCTCTCTCTTCCTCTCTCTCTTTTTTTTCTCTCCCTCTCTCTCTTTTTTTCTCTCTCTCTTCTTTTTTTTTCTCTCTCTTTCTCTCTCTATTCCTCTCTCTCTCCTCTTTTTTTCTATCTTTCTCTTTCTCATTAAAAGGCATCATGTATGCAGGTAAATTAGGGAAATCCCTTTTCTTCAAATTCACTGAGCTTTTGAATAACCTCCCTGCCCCGCTGCGGAACCTAGGCTCATTCCAATTATTCCAAAAGCATCTGAAAACCTGGCTTTTCTCCAAAACGTAAAGCTGTCTAATGAAAATGTAAAGCTAGCTATCCTCTTCATAACCTCTAATTTCTTATTATGTCCTTCCCTCATTTATTGAATTTACCTGTAAATCGTGTCGAGCTCTATATGGAGATGATGCGCTATATAAACTTAAGGCTTAGTTTAGTTTAGGGCTAGCCTGAAAACCCGATTGGCCTGGTGGTCCTCCAGGACAGGGTTAAGGACCACTAATCTAGAACAATCCAGATCTAATGAAAACAACTGCTTTGTGAAAAAAAAAAAAAAAAAGCCACCCTCATTTGTCAAATGACACCGTCTTAGAACCAGTACAAGCACCCCTTGTTACTCTGTGGTCATTACCGATGCTAGAGTACCTGCTGGGAGGGGGGATCTCTGTGCTCTTTCTTCTGGGACACTTTGATTGGAGGTAGTTTGGTGACAGCCGACACCAGAAAATTCATCAGGATGTCCTCACAGTTTGAGATCTGATCGACCAGGCTCCTCAGTCTGGCAGGCAAGTAGTCCGTGAAAAGACTATGATAATACCTGTGGGAAACATTGCAGACACTAGCTGGGAGCATCATTAGCCATAAATCATATAGGTCGTACTCATTCCTACTTCAACTAACTCAAAACTGATTGTGAAAACTTAACGTTTAATGCGACCGCACTATAAATACACCGACCATTGTTGTAAATAGCTCAGTTTTGCTATGGATTGCTCAAAAGTTCCATTGAGGAATCAACTCTGCTTTAGATCAGTTCTAGAGAATGACAATTTCCCCATCCCGTCCCTGTGAGTTTCGCCCCTGCCCCATTCCTGTAAGCTCTACCTTAAACCGCACAAGCCTCGAACACTTATGATTTTAAAGTGTTTGAGGCTAGTGCAGATGAGGACAGAGTTTAGGCATTGGTGGAATGAGGCATTATGACATCACAATCGGAGCTCTAGAACAGTGTTTGTCAACCTTTTTATACCTATGGACCGGCAGAAATAAAAGAATTATTCTGTGGACCAGCATCGGTCCGTGGACCGGCGGTTGAAGAACAATGTGCTAAGTCGGGGGCCAGACCCCGCCCATCTCTATCCAATCTCCACCCCAGACCCCACCCCCATAATAACACTATTTTTTCCATTCATTTTTCACAGATATACAATATAATCTTATTAACAACACATAATAGTTAACCACAAAATTAAACTACACAAAGCACACTGACAGCAGATGTAAATTCTCAAAATTGACAATTCAATCACTAAATTCAAAAATAAAATCATTTCCCCCTACTTTTGTTGTCGCCCTTCCTCCATACTATGCCTTACCTTCTGGCCTGCTCCCGCCTGGCCATTTTATGACGCCCCTGGTATTATCTTCAGGCCCGCTCCCTCTTCCTCACTGAAGCAGTGCAATCTCGAGGCGGTTTTAAATGACTGAAGAGGCATTTATTTTGCAAGATGAAATATGGGCATTAAGAAACTTGCATTTGTGAAAGCGCTGGTCGCGTACCTTGTTTGTTTTATATGGATCTTATTTTTATTATGTATGTTTATATTGTGAGACGCCTTGGGAAAGGCGGGTTATAAATAGAATAAAACAAACCAAAAAATCATCCCTAAAGAACAATGGTCTCAAACTCAAACCTTTTGCAGGGCCACATTTTGGATTTGTAGGCACTCGGAGGGCCTCAGAAAAAATAGTTAATGTCTTATTAAAGAAATGACAATTTTGCATGAGGTAAAACTCTTTATAGTTTATAAATCTTTCCTTTTGGCTAAGTCTTAATAATAATATTGTAATTTATAGCTAAAGAGACATATGATCAAGAAACTGTTTTAATTTACTTTTGTGATTATGATAAACATACCGAGGGCCTCAAAATAGTACCTGGCGGGCCGCATGTGGCCCCCGGGCTGCAAGTTTGAGACCACTGCTATAGAAGGTACCTATGGTAAAATGTAGCCGCGGTGAGAACCATTGAGAACTCGTTGGTCCATTTTGAGGTGTAGCCCCATCGGTTCCTACTGGAATCCCAAAAGTGGCTTCTCATGGGAAATCCAACAATTCGGTCAGGGAAGCTCTTCCAAACGACAAAGGCGAAGTCTACCTGCAAGTCCCAAAAGAAAGAGATCAGCATCCGGGTACAAGAAAGCCATCCAGCGTAAACACTCCATGGCTTTCGTCAACCAGACTCGGGACAAGGATCATTTGGAACCCATAGGAGGCAAATAATACTGACTGCAGGTTTGGCCCTGGATCTCATCCTTCTGGACAAGCCTCACCTCACTGGTTGACAAGATGGTGGATTCGTCCAAACTTAATACTGCATCTGTCAGAATATCGTCATAAGGGTAGAAACGATGACTCATCTGATGCACAAGAATAAACAGGGACGTGTCAGTGTAAAGCAGACTCTATCATAATACAAGTCAAGCTATATAACTCTAAAGAGCCAGGGCTTCCAAATTAGGAACTGACTTGCTTCTCTTTGTGTCTCTTTAGGTCATCTTTCACAGAAACAAAGGTCAACCATTTGGTCTGGGTGATATGCTGGCCAGAATAACTTAAGAACAGCCTTACTGGGTCAGACCAATGGTCCATCAAGCCCAGTAGCCCGTTCTCACGGTGGCCAATCCAAGTCACTAGTACCTGGCCAAAACCCAAAGTGTAGCAATATTCTATACTACCCATCCAGAGCAAGCAATGGCTTCCCCCATGTCTTTTTCAATAACAGACTATGGATTTTTCCTCCAGGAACTTGTCCAAACCCTTCTTAAAACCAGCTACGTTATCCGCTCTTACCACAACTTCTGGCAAAGCGTTGCAGAGCATAACGATTCTCTGAGTGAAAAAATATTTCCTCCTATTGGTTTAAAAGTATTTCCCTGTAACTTCATCGAGTGTCTCCTAGTCTTTGTAATTTCTGACGGAGTGAAAAATTGATCCACTTGTACCCGTTCTACTCCACTCAGATCATTAGGTTTTGAGAGTTATCTTTTCTTCATCAGGTCAACACAATACAACACAGGTGTTCTAAAACATTTTTATTGAATATATTTCCATGTCTCTAAGCCAGGACTTTCCAAACCTGTCCTCAGGACCCTAGTCAACTTGTCAAGATATTCATAATGTATATACATAAATGAGATACATTTATTTATACTGAGTCTCCAGAGTTTGCAAATTTATCTCATACATATTCATGTGGAGATCCTGAAAATTCAATTGGATATGGGGTCCCCAGAGAAGGTTGAGATGTCACTTAGGCCCAACCTAACTTTACTCATTGTACCCTCAGGAAATGCTCTTCATGTGTTGTCATGCAACTCCTAAAGCAAGAATTAATGGTAATATCTGTGTAAATCACTTTCGTAGTAACATCTGAGGTGCAGTTATATTGCGAATCACCTAACTGGGCAGAATATATGGGCTGTTTTGACATTTATCTACTTTCATGTTACCATGTTAACCTGCTTGTTCGGGATATTCTTGCACAAATGCATTTCTACGTGGTTGTCTAACGCTCCTTTGAAGACGTAGCATATTTTATCTGAAAAGGCAGGAAGTGGAACTTATTCATTTTTTTCACTTGAATGTTACTCAGTTATGAGCTGAATGACTTTCAGGGAGCTGTAAGTCACATTAATGAGACTGTCCCGCACTGTCCCTAGACCAAGGTGTCTCGAGACACTGCCTACAGCTGTCTCCTTTCCTCCTCACCTAGCGGTTACAGTAATGGGTTGAGAACCAGCAGATCTAGGTTCAAATCCCATTTGATCCTGGGCAAGTCACTCTGTATCCCATTGCATTGGGAACCACTGTAAGCTTATTACACTGGCATACAATCTGTTATAAAGCTCCTGATTTAAAACAGAGTATTAAGGCTGAAATGAAAAAGAAAAATCACCTTCCTTTTCCCTTGAATGACTTTCAAAGGCACTGCTGTCAGAGGCCATCTATCACTTGTAGGAGGAGGTTTCTCAGAATTCCATAGGACCAAGATCTAACGCCAAGAAAGAGACACGGGTAAGACAAGGGAGGGGGGGACACCTGACGAAAAGGGAGGTGAAGGTGAAAGAGGGCTCCGTGCCCGAGTCTAAGGGCTGACAGACCTGTGCACAGTGCTGAGATCCAGAGAGTGCCTGGATAAGTTTCAGGACTGGCTGGGATTGGGAAACCACTGAAGATGATAGCCAGATGACTGCTGTGAACTTGCTGGAAGGCTTCAGGCCTAGGAGGAATAGAGAGAGATAGCTGAGGACGTCCCAGGAATAGGGCAGCTTGCGAGAGGGTCTGCCAGGGTATTCTCCAAGTCCTTCCTTACCACGATTGAGATAGTAAAAAGGGAAGTCCCTCGGGTGTGTGGAATACTGCGGCAGCACCAGGAGCCCTCCAGGCAGAGTGTTCCAAAGAAAGTACTGACGCGAGCGCTGCCCATATAACCGATCCTTTATGATCTGTAAGAAAAAAGTGGTATGATTTGTAGTATCTTACCCAGAGGGACAGGCCAGTAAGCTTTTGAGGAATTTCTGAAGCTAAATTCCATCCTAATTAGGTCTTAAGAACTACTGGCATAGCAAGGGAGGTTGGCGCCCGGAGCAGTACTGCCGGGCATCGATATGCCATGTGCCCCCCCCCACTCTTCTCCACTGTACCGTGTGCCCCCACCTCTTGCCCACTGCTTGAGTGCCCCCTGTACCTCTTGAAATGTTTGTTGGCGTGAGCCTTGGCACCCTTGAAATGTTTGCTTCCGCTGGTCTCGGCACCCTTCTGATTTCACATCCTGGTCCCATGATCAGGAAGTGACATCAGAATGGAGCAGAGGCCGGACCGCCCCCTGCCCCCCATCGCCTCTCCTTACTATGTTAAGAACATAAACTCCCAATAAAGAAACTCATTTCCACCAAAACCATGAAAGTGTCTCTGTGCAGTTCTCAGCCTCAGCTGTGCAGCAGGACTGGAGCCTCTTCGTGTAGAGGTCATCAGAGGTGAGACCTGGTCATACACTTTACCTCCAAGGTGGTCTGCACGATCTTCTCCACAGAAGAAAAGTAAGCTTCCCACAAAAACTGGGTCTGCTGCCGGTAAGCCAGGATTTTATCGCTGTGAATGCAGCGCACTGTGGATGGGATCTAGGAAAGAGAAGACGTGGAAAGAGTGAAAGGATAAGGGCAAACATCCTAGAGCCCCCTCTTGGAGAGGGTAGCAACTTCCTATCAATGTCATTCACTGCCATCTTCATAACATTTCAAAAATCCCTACAGCTTCTCATATTGGTGAGATCTTGCCAGGCATTTGTGACCTGGGTTGGCCACTGCTGGAAAACAGGATGCTGGGCTTGATGGACCTTCGATCTGTCTCTTATGTGAGCCAAGTATGTTCTTATGTTCTTCGGTATGTTCTTATGTGAGCCAAGTATAGGACCATCAAGCCATTGTGACATCACTGATGAGTTTGGCTCTTAGGCATTGGTGGAATGAGCATTATGACAACACAATCTCAGCTCTGGAATATTGCTACTCTTTGGGTTTCTGTCAGGTATTTGTGACCTGGGTTGGCCACTGTTGGGAAAACAGGATACTTGGCTTGATGGTCCTGTGTTCTGTCCCAGTATGACAACTCTTATGTTCTTATGATCTAATAGCTTCGCAGCTAGGAAGAAACACACCCAGACTTGCAAAAAGTAATCTCTACCCACTTCATACATTTTGAGTTTAAGTGTATCACCAATCGAAACAACCATCTCGCTGGTTTATTAATAACTAGCTGATGCCCCGGCGTTGCACGGGTATTTAATTATAGCAATAACACTGTAAATGGATTCAAATAAAGATACTTTATAGTGGTGAATGAAAGTATTTTTTTACAGCTTAATAAAAAGTACAATAGTCAGATTATAATGTGAAATATTTGACAAAATGAATACAATACAACTAACGAAAAACGTGATTATAAACAACAATTTTAGTTTCACCTCCTGGAGCAAGAACATATAAATTCTTGGGTGAACCCACCCTTGAGCAAGCAACATAGAGTTGTGGGCCGCGAGACCCCCAGAACATATCACCCCAGGTAGTGAGGGATCTGCATACCAAGTTTCGTTCAAATGGGTCAAGCCGTTTTTGAATTACTGTGAGAATGGCAGCTTTTTACATTTTTTCCATTGACATGAATGGGTGAAATCTGATTTTCTGTTTGTAGCTCCGCCCACATGTGCAGGTGGGCCGCGAGACCCCCACAACATATCACCCCAGGTAGTGAGGGATCTGCATACCAAGTTTCGTTCAAATCGGTCAAGCCGTTTTTGCGTGATCGCAGCACATACACACATACATACCTCCGATTTTATATATATAGATACATAATAAAATAATAGACCATAATTGCAAAATAACAAAAATATACAGGGTTTATAAAATGGATAGCAGAACCAGAAAAGAGACAAGACCGTTATATCTATGGGTTCCAAACCCGACAGGCCTCGTCTTTCCAGACGCTCCACAACAGAAAATAAGAAAAGCAGAAAGGCTATCACGTTGATCTCCGAAATATCAGACAGGCCTGTTTTTGAAACTCAGGGCTCCTTTTACTAAGGGGCGCTAGCGTTTTTAGCGCGCGCTCAAGATTAGCGCGCCCAAACCACGCGCTAAACAAGAAATACTAACGCAAGCTCTATGGAGGCGTTGGCGTGTCGCGCGCGCTAAAACCGCAAGTGCACTTAGTAAAAGGAGCCCTCAGTGGTTTGTCCCTGCATTTTTGTGACTTATTAGTCGTTACTTGAACAGAAGAGATTATCTAACTATGAGGGCTTTAAGATTTTAGTTTGCCATTTAGATTACGTTTGTTTTAACTGATGTTAACCGATTAGTTCTTTTAAAATCCTGATGCTGGCACATAGGACATTCTTTGAGTTACAACCATTAGATCTCTCTAATCTAGTGTTATTTTACACACGTAGGGCTCCTTTTACGAAGGTGCACTAGGACTTTAACTCGTGGAATAGCACGCGCTATATTGCCGCTGGCGTCAGTTCTAGAAGCGTAGCGTGCGCTAAAAATGCCAGCGCGCCTTTGTAAAAGGAGCCCCTAGTCACTCGTTGAGATCTTTAAATGACAATTGAGGAGCTGTTCCCCGTATCTCAAAGGCTCACCTGGCCTCAAGCAGAAATGGGGCATTTTTCTACTTAGTTCCAATATTGTGGAACAATTTACCAGTAGAGTTAAGGAAGGAAGAATCACTTCAAAATTTTAAGAGACCAAGTATTCCTTCCTCGAGGACAACACAGCTCTGGATTTAATTTCAGCACGCTAGTGGTCAGCCAGTCTGTGATCACAGGGAGCTCACTGTTAAAGGAGTCTAAAACGTATGGAAAATCTTGGTTGAAAGTGATTAAAATCTGAACGTCAACTGCCTATACAAAAGATACCAGTTCCATAAGCTGAATGATATATTCAGTGGCCAAACAGAAGTGCGCTTTGCTGGTTCCATTCTGTGTCTGTGGGGTGATCTCACTTTTGTGGTCAAGAAAGTGCGTGACCTCCAGAGGTGTGGGACAATGACATTTCGATGGCATGCCCCCCCCCAAGAAAGTGACGCCCATCACAATCCACAATGTGGGAAGTTCTTGCCTAAAGTACACCAGTTTGAGTGAATTTCTTCAAGAGGGGTGGGGGTTAAATAAATCCTAATAAAAAAGTGAATTTCAGAACACAGCTACCATGTTTCCCCGAAAATAAACCCTAGTTGAAGTGCTGGATTCTCCAGCAGCAGCACTTCTTCTCCCCCCCCCCCCCACCGGCTGACCCTTCCATCTCTCCCTCCCATCTGAACCCCACTCATTGCGAGACCAACATACCTTCTTTCAAACGGCAGAAATCTAAACAGGCTGCTTCGTGGCCTTCTCCCGCCGGGGCATTCTTCTGCCGCATCACTGATGATGTCATCAGCAACGCGGCCCCAAATTAATATAAGACAGTGTCTTATTTTCGGGGAAACACGGTAGCCCTTGGGGGGTATCTAACAGTGCCGTCACGCCTCTCCTCTCACCTGCAGAAGGAGCTTCTCATCTCCTACAATGGCTGTCTTCTTCCAATCGATGACTTCGGAGAATGGCAACTCCCAGCCGTTACTGAGCAGAACTGGGACACAGGCAGCCTGGATCGAGACCAAGACATTGGCAAGTAAGAACAAGAATTATACAGATCTGTCTCACAGATACTTTAAGAAATTGATTCCCTGGCCCCAATCCACCCTCCCCACCCAAAAAAAACCAATAAATTACACAAGAGCGTAAGTGGTGGCATACATTGAATGTAAAATGAGAAAGCCCTCAGGATCAGTAGGAGCATATTAGAACCCCCAGGTGAAGCTTAATTCACTTTTAAGCCCCTAATTTCTTCCCTCCTTCCTATCACCCCAATAAACTCTTCCCCCCCCAAAAAAAAAGATCCTATAGAAATGCATAAAAATGTGCGAGCACTGATGGCCCTTTGAGTTCTGTAGGGTTACCATATTTTGGGCTGCAAAACCCCAGACACGTGGTCCCGCCCCATTCTGCCCCAGCCCCACCCACTTCTACCTCCAGCCCCGCCCACCCCACAAAACCTCTTCTTCCCCGACAAGCTCTGGCCACGTCTGGTGGACCTAGAGCGTGTGCGGATGTGTGTGGCATCATCCGTGCATGCTCAGAGGCCCTCCAGATGCGGCCGGAGCTCATAGGGGCTTCCAAAAACACGGACAAACTGCCGGGTTTTGGAAAGTCGGTCTGGGCTCCTGGACAGTCCTCTAAAAATAGGACATGTCTGGGTTTTCCCAGACATCTAGTAACCCTATGTTGTTTCTGCAGCTGTTCTTTTCTGCTCCCTCCCTTGGAAATTGCTGCCCTTGGCCGTTACCTATCTGCCTAAAGCTTAAGTCATCCCTAAGTGTTCTCCCAGTACCCAGTGAGAATGCAAGCAATCTGAATAAAAAGCACATATATTTGTTTTCTAATCCTGGCTCCGTTATTAATGCTAATTATTATTTATCTTCAAGAGTTCTGAAAGATAACTAAGGATGGTTATTGGTGATGTGCTGTTGGCTAATCCCTAATGAGTCTATTCATTTGACTGTTTTTGGACTCTAGCCAAGACGACGTATCATCACAAGCTATTCTGCTGGTGACCATTTCTTTTGAAAAGGATAAATCCAATGTGTTAGGATCATATTTTAAGAAAAAAAAAAAAAGACCACCTGTTTGGTGCAATGAAAATTCAGATACGATAAAGACACCTATGTTGCATAAATGTTTATGAGACGAATCTTTCATTTGAAAGGAGGCTCTGGAACGAGAAGACATGGGATGAAGGTAAGAGGTGAGAGGCTCAGGAGTAATCTAAGGAAATACTTTTTTACAGAAAGGGTGGTGAATGTGTGGAACAGTCTCCCGGAAGTAGTGGTGGACACAAGAGACTGTGTCTGAATTCAAGAAAGCCTGGGTATAGGCGGTGTCAGGTCAAAAGCGCGCCGGGACAAAGGCGCGAGCAGACAATTGAGCGCAGTGTGGAGGCGCGCGCCGAAGAAAATTACTGTTTTTAGGGCTCCAACCGGGGGGGGGAACCCCCCCACTTTACTTAATACAAATCGCACCGCGTTGTGGGGGGTTTGGGGGGTTGTAACCCCCCCAATTTTACTGAAAGCTTCACTTTTTCCCTGTTTTTAGGGAAAAAGTTAAGTTTACAGTAAAATGTTGGGGGTTACAACCCCCCAAACCCCCCACAATGCCGGCGCGATTTGTAGTAAGTAAACTGGGGGTGCTCCCCAACAAAAAACCCCCGTCGGAGCCCCTAAAAACAGTAATTTTCTTCGGCACGCGCCTCCATCTTGCGCTCATTTGTCGGCGCGCGCCTTTGTCTTCCGCGTTGTTGTCTATGAACCGGGATAGGCACGTGGGTTCTCTTATAGCGATGTCCTGCAAACATTTTGGCACTGGGGCACATTAAAGCCGGTGCCGCGGCAGGAAGGCGCCCGGAAGTGCGTGGCCGTTTACACGATGACGCAGAGTCCCTCCAGCTGGACCCTGCATTTATCCCTTTGCGGGGAAGGGGGGGAGAGCAGGAGAGGTGCCAGCGAGGAGTAGTATCATTGGCACAGGCTGATAGCCTACAGGATGTGCCTCTTGCCGCGAGAGGCACGATCTGTAAGCAGTCAACTGGTGCCTCTCCTCCTTGCCAGTGTCTCGCAGCACACAGTTTGCGATACATGGTCTTAGAGAGAAGAAGAGATAATGGTTACTGTGGATAGGCAGACCAGATGGGCCATTTGGCCTTTGCCATCATGTTTCTATGTTTCAACTCATTCACATAATATGCTGCAGCGTCTAGGAAACCGACCATGGACCATTTGCCTCAGACAGGCTGCCTAAGGCTCAAGCTGATTTGAGACCTGCCTGTTCAATAGTCTGTTGAGGGCTTCAGGAAGGAAGGAGACATGAAGCCAAGCTCATTTTTCGAAGGCATTTTACAACCCAAAATTTCGCGCGAGGGGGGAAGGGACGGGACGAGACCCTTATCCGCAGGGAGAGAGGTGTATAAATTTCACCAGCTCAAATTTGATCTCTACACCTTTAAAACTGGGGTTTTTCTTTTTTAGATGGGAAGAGGGGAGGGTTCATTTGCTCGAAAACAAAAAGGCTTCCCAAAAGTAGGGCATGATTTTACTTCCAAGCAACATAAACTAGACTGAACCTCAGGGAGGAGAGAGGCTGATGGCTGACCACGGCGCTGAAAAGGAATTACTGGGATGGTGGAGAGGGGGGGGGGTTCCAGACCTGAAACTGCTCCAGAAAAAGCAGGTCTGGAACAGGAAGCAGAGGGAGTGGTGGAAGCTGAAAGAGGAGACAGAGGCAGAAAGGGTGCCGGCACCAGTCTGGACCACAAAGACAGGCAGCCAGCCAGCAGCCCGGAGCTGAGCTCTGCACACAAACACCCCCCTACCCTCCTCTCCCACACTGTTACGCTTCCTTACCCCAAGGCTGGAACACATACATCCAAGCCCTCAGAAACTTACTTTTCAAGAGCTGAGACAGGCGTAATATGAAAATCTAGTAGGGGAGCTGGACACAGAATGAGGAGGTGGCGGGGGCCTATGTCATGAATATCAGGGCAAAAATTTGGTATGTGCAAGGTCACTGCCCCCAAGAGATAAGAGCCTGAAGGAGGAGGATCTATGGGGCTCTCAAGGTCACGCATGAATGGAAGAAGCAATAAGCACAGCTCATACATTGCGCTTCAAAACTGATTCATTGGGGAAATCCTGAAAACCCGACTGGATTGTGGCCCTCGAGGAGGGACTTTGACACCCCTAAACTAGAAGGAAACCCTAAGGGCATCTTGTAAATTATTGCATGACTGCAGAGTGAGACAAGGAATGTAGGAAAAGGTGGTCTATTCATATAGTATCTGGTGCAGTCCAGGCAGGATAAAGGTGACGGTGATGATCTATCCTAAGCAGCTCCGTCTCTAAGAAATAATTTTTTTTTTTTTACATGAAATTTCATTCCAAATTTTTCATCAAAATACAAAAATGAAACCACATCAGAAACATTGCAAACATTGAGGACAGAGGAACACAAAATGCAAAAAGAATAATATAAGAGATAGACTCTCCACGCCTTTCAATACAAACATTATATATGAATAGTGAAGGAGGAACAAAGTAAGGGGGAGGGAATTAAAAATTGAAGGAAATAAAGAATTAATGCGTAAAGAAGAGAAAGAAAATGTCTCTGAAGCTAAAGAAAGAGGAAGAATTGTAACGTTATACAGATTAAACACAGTTAAGAGAAATTTTGTCATTATAAAGAATTCAAACAGGTCTCAAATATGGCCCAGTTTGTGGTAGCTTTATTACCTAGAGGCAAGGACCTGGAAATTAGTACCGTAATTCACGCCTATGTTGTACTAGGACTGATTGCCACCAGTAACGAACGTTTAACGAATCAAAGGATTTCCAATCAGATCTTAGGGCATGTTGAGATTCAGGAATCATAATCATTTCTTAATAAAACAAAAATCCTTCTGGGGAATGGGTTTCATGGGTGGTAGAGTCAAAGGCAATGTTAGGAAATTCTACTTTACGGAGAGGGTGGTGGATGCCTGGAATGCGCTCCCGAGAGAGGTGGTGGAGAGTAAAACTGTGACTGGGTTCAAAGAAGCGTGGGATGAACACAGAGGATCTAGAATCAGAAAATAATATTAAATATTGAACTAAGGCCAGTACTGGGCAGACTTGCATGGTCTGTGTCTGTATATGGCCGTTTGGTGGGAGGATGGGCTGGGGAGGGCTTCAGTGGCTGGGAGGGTGTAGATGGGCTGGAGTAGGTCTTAACAGAGATTTTGGCAGTTGGAACCCAGGCACAGTACCAGGTAAAGCTTTGGATTCTTGTCCAGAAATAGCTAAGAAGAAAAAATTTAAATTGAATCAGGTTGGGCAGACTGGATGGACCATTCAGGTCTTTATCTGCCGTCATCTACTATGTTACTATGCCAGTTATCACCAGGTTTGGAACTGGGTCCAGCTCTGGGTGGAGATGTTCAGGCCAGGTTCACGTGAGCAGAAACTTCTGGGACACCTGTTATTCCTTTCCTGTTTCAGACTATATCTGAATGAGAGGCACCGGGACAGAAATGAACAGCAGATCGCCTGAGTCTGGCACGGCCTAGGGGCAACACGTTCGAGCCCAGCCCCTTACTGAAGGATACCAGAGACGAGAGACCTGCCTTGGGTGAAAGTTCCCCATCGTGTTACCTGCAGGGCTTCTAGGAAGCGGAAGGAGCCCAAGCGCCGCCCTCGAGGGATGAGGCAAAATGTGGAGTTCCTGAGCAGCTCCTGATAATCGAACCTGAAACAAAACGTTAATGGTCATTTTCTTTGAGAAACTTTGACCTTGGCTCCCGAATACTCGAGAGGAACCTGGGAGAATATATGCAGTGAGACGTTTGTGCGCTTGTTTTTCTGAGTTGAGCACACCCAAACAAGTAGATTTCCATATTTTTGGGGGATTAGACATACAAAGAAAACAGAAAAAGGCGAGCAATATTGCTCAAATTCTTTATTGTTATGAAGACTCGACACGTACGTGTTTCGCCCGTAGGGTCTGCCTCGGGAGTCTTGGTCACAGTGCAAAACACTGCATCACGTCTGTCATCTTGTGTGTGTTAAAAAAAAAAAACCCACAAGATCAGGCTGTTGTGGCAACACACGAAATCAGCCAAAGCCACCGGATGAAAATGCGTTTGCCGTGCGTCGCCTTTTTCTGTTTTCTGAGTTGAACACCGTGAAAATGGCTCTGCTCCTTAGACTCCTGCAGATAATGATGATCTGGATTGAGACTGGGCTTAATGGACCCTTGGTCTCAGTATCACCGACGTAGCGAGGGTAGGAAGTGCCTGAGGCGGTAGCGCCTGCCTTGCCTTCTCTGCTCCCTCCTTCCCCCCCACCCCGCCGTATGCGTGCCCCTTCCCCCGTAACTGTTTAGCTTCCCCAGTTTGAGCAGCGTCCCCAACTTGCTGCCTGCGCCGACAACGGCTCTCTCTCTGACGTCACTTTCTAGTCACGGGACCCGGAAATAATGTCAGAGAGGAGCACCGAGGCTGGTGTGAGCAGCGGGTTGGAGCTGCTGGTCGCGCCAGTGAAGAGCTAGAGGTACGGTGGGGGGGGGGGGTGAAGGCGCAGCAGGGAAGGAGCGGGAGGCAGCGAGGAGAAGTGCCGGCACCTGCAACAAGACGGCGCCCGTGGCGGTCTGCTCTCCCCCGTCCCCTCCCCATCCCCCTCACTACGCAACTCCTCAGTAGGCCTGTCGTTACAAAAGATAGCTGAACAGAACACTTGCTTTCCAAGCAGGTCAACTGAACGACTGGCTGGGTAACATTATCACGCACTCCTCATCCTATCTAAGCTTCAGCAAATTAGTAAAAACAAACTTGTTTAACCGATTTGTAACCTAAGCCCTCTTAAGCCTAATCTCTACAAAGCTAACCGAATTGTCTCCCAAGATCTCTTATGCCTTACCTTTGTATCCTGCTCACCTGTATTTTGATGACTTTACATTGTATCTATATTCGCTGATTGTCCAGCTCTTCTTTGTTGTAAACCGCCTCGAAGCCTTATATATGGCTTTGGCAGTATATAAGAATAAAATTACTATTATTATTATGTTCTAACATGCCTAGGGTTACCAGACGTCTAGATTTCCCCGGGCATCTTCTCCTGAGGCAGTCGTGTGAGACCATCAGTGCTCCTTACTGTGGTTCTTGCATGTTACCAAAATAAACTTGTGGCTTTTACAGCAGCCAGAACAAACACACGTCTGCCGCGATCTGAGGGCGGCACCTTCCATCCCTCCTGACTGTGTAATCCTTTCATTAAATATACTGTTTTCTTTTTGGAATATAGTTAATGCTTGGATGGGGGGCTAGAAGGGGCTGCACTTTGAGTGCAACTCTATAGCAATCTGCCTCTTGTATGCACCTACTTTCCTTCACAAAAAAAAACCAAAAAAAAAACCTAGTGGAACTGGATAAATGCACACGAACGCTGTTAGGTGCAAGCATAGAGCTGGTATAAGTGCTCACACCTAAATGCCAGAGATATGCGCATAATTTATAGTGTTCTAAAGTTGCACATGTGTGAGTTCCTGGAGGAAAAGTCTGTTATTGAGAAAGACAAGGGAAAGCCACTGCTTGCCCCAGATCGGTAGCATGGAATGTTGCTACTCTTTGGGATTCTAGAATCTTGTTACTCTCTGGGATTCTGGAATATTGCTATTCTTTGAGATTCTGTATGGAATGTTGCTACTCTTTGGGATTCTAGAATCCTGTTACTCTCTGGGATTCTGGAATCTTGCTATTCTTTGAGATTCTGCATGGAATGTTGCTACTCTTTGGGGTTCTAGAATCTTGTTACTCTCTGGGATTCCGGAATATTGCTATTCTTTGAGATTCTGTATGGAATGTTGCTATTTCTTGGGTTTTGGCCAGGTACTTCGGACTTGGATTGGCCACCATGAGAACGGGCTACTGGGCTTGATGGACCATTGGTCTGACCCAGTAAGGCTATTCTTATGTCCCTCATAGGGTTACCAGACGTGTGCGGGCGTCTAGAAGGCTTTTCAAAACCTGGCCCTATGTCCGGGTTTTGAAAAGCAAATCGCGTCGGACCGAGCAGAGCAGGCTGAGGGGGGCGGGGCTAGAGATGAGGCCGGGGCGGGGCAGGGGTGGGTGGACCTGGGTGGGCCTGGAGGGCGGGTCTATGAGTCTGGATTTTACATACATAATATCTGGTAATCCTGCTCCTTCAGCAGTGAACATCCTTGAGATAAACAGGGAAGATGTCCTGAAGGCCAAGGGTCTTAGAGTAGCACCAATACATGTAAGCAAAAAAAATAAATAAATAAAACACAACAAAGTCAGCACCAAATCCTAGCAGGATGTACCCTGAAAAATAAGATACTGTAAGCTCCCAAAATGGGGGAAAATTCATTAAACAACCTACTTCCAATGGTGAGGGAAGGTATTTGAACAATGTTTGGATGATCTGTCTGGGAGGCTTTATCGCTGGAAATGAGGGGCAAAACCGAAATAATTAATCCAGCAAATCTGCACAATCAGAAAAGATTTCCTGGCTGGACCACAGGTTTATGTTGTGAACTTTTAACTATGGCATCCTTTCAGAAATCCTGGCTGCTTCACGCCAGCACCCACAGATCTGGGCCCTAGGGTAGCTTGTACAGAGAACACTTTGAGCCCCCACGAGGCTCGGTTATCTACTTGCTTGCATGTTCTTGGCATTCGTACTAGTAAAACCCAGATGTCTCCTTTTTTGGGGGCCTTATAGTAACCCTAATCTAGTGTATCGCAAACAGTGTGCCTCCTGAGATTTTACGTGTGCCGCGGTACACTGGGGAAGAGGAGAGAAGCCGGCACCGGATGACTCTACAGGACGTGCCTCTCGTGAAGAGAGGCACGTCCTGTAAGCAATCTCCCGACACCGGTACCTCTTCTCTCTGCCGGCCCTTCTCTCCAGCGCGGGTCTTTCTCTTGTCGCAAGGCCCGTTTGAAGGGCCTTTGCGTATGCCATCATCACGCCGACGCCTGCGCACCCGGAAGGGTGTCTCGAGCCGGGGACACTAGGTTTAGTGTGCCCCCGGCTTGAAAAAGTTTGCAAGACACTGCCCTAATCCATACAAAGAGTCCTATACATGGAGAGGACCTCAGGGTGCTGAGGCTGTAGCTGCAACCACTAGGCCACGCCTTCCTCCACACAATGAATATTGCAGAGTAACTGTAAAGTGAATGATATTTTATTCTAGTAATGAGAAAAAAGACCTCAAATGCTACCCCTGTGTCACAAACCAAAGTTTCTTCGTGAAGACACTTCAAAGGAGTCAAAAAACCTCATTACGGAAACACAAAATGTGCAATAATACAATATTTGCTGAAATTGTTACAGGATCAGTTTGCAAGTGCACATAAATTCTTTTTTTAAAACTTTTTTTCTATGTTTCATAAAAACATTAAGGTTTCTTGTGCAATGCTAGTAACAGCCACGCTGAAGAGCAAAGTAAAATGTTCTTGCTCGGAGAGTAAAATGTATCACAACTTGGAACACCAACATAAAAAGGCACAATTCGGAGTCTAATCACAGCGTGTGAACTCCGCAGTTGCTGAGAAATAAGAACATAAGAATTGTCATACTGGGACGGACCAAAGGTCCATCAAGCCCAGCAAACTGATTCCAACAGTGGCCAACCCAGGTCCCAAATACCTAGCAGAAACCCAAAGAGTAGCAACATTCCAGAGCTCATATGGTGATGTCATAATGGCTCATTCCACCAATGGCTAAGAGCCAAACTCATCAGTGATGTCACATTGGCTTGATTGTCCTATAAATCACTCCTTCAAATAATAGTGCTCCACACTTTATCACCAAAAATACGGATGGATTGCTGCTTAAGCCACACTTCTTACATGAAGTTGAATAAAAGAGATTAATAATGGATCTCAAGCGCTCACTGTTGCACTACCACTAGAACAAGTCTCGGTCCTTTACACTCTTTATTCTTATCAAGATCTTTTTAATTTTTTTTTTTTTTTTTATTTCACCTTCTTTTAATCAATATTTTACTAAAATCATCATAATAATCCCCTCACATTGTAATTATTATGATTGTACTTAACTTAAAGCGAGGTTTTACTGCCCAATCATGTCTCTATATCTGAGCTTCTTCAGGAACAGTCTTGTTGGACTTAACACTGTTTGTTGTATTCTATTGAATATCATATCCAGAATCTTCAAGGTTTTAGATCTTTTCTAGTTTTTAGAATCCTCAAGTTTTTAGAATCTCCAAATTACTGTGGATTCACACGCACATTAAAGCGTCTGTTGTCACTTCCGGAATCTTAGCTCAGCTCACATTAGAACATACTGGGACAGACCGAAGGTCCATCAAGCCCAGTAAACTGATTCCAACAGTGGACAACCCAGGTCCCAAGTATCTAGCAGAAACCCAAAGAGTAGCAATATTCCAGAGCTCATATTGTGATGTCATAATGGCTCATTCCACCAATGGCTAAGAGCCAAACTCATCAGTGATGTCACAATGGCTCACATAAGAACATAAGAATTGCCACACTGGGACAGACTGAAGGTCCATCAAGCCCAGTAAACTGATTCCAACAGTGGCCAACCCAGGTCTCAAGTATCTAGCAGAAACCCAAAGAGTAGCAACATTCCAGAGCTGAGATTGTGATGTCATAATGACTCATTCCACCAATGGCCATTCCACCCCAGCCCCACCTTGTTCTGCCTCCAACCCACCCTGTTCTGTCTCCAGCCCCACCCCCTTTCCCATAAAGCCACATTTGGAGGGCTTCCAGCATGCATATTGGGTGTGGATTCACACTATTCTATAACAATGCATGCATCTTAACGGCCCACCCTCTGGCCCATCCATGTCCATCCTGTTGCCACACCCCCTTTACAGATCCTCATGGAAACACGTCCTATTGCGTGTAAATGTCTTTTCACATAGATCTGCCATTTCTGCTCTGTTTCAGTGCCTTGCATTCATCAGAACACTTTCCTACACCATAAACTTGGCGCAGAAGTTGTGCCTAATGTTAGATGCCATATATATAGAATTTTCTTTCAACCGAACAATTCACCAGCTTGAAACTATGTTTGAATGATATATAGAATTTTGTCATCTGTCTGTATAACATAGTCATACATCATGAGCAACATTTCATATGCCTAAGTGTCCAGAGAATGTGGTGAAAGCAGATAGCTTAGCAGGGTTAAAAAAAAGTCTGGATAATTATCTAAAAGAGAAATGCATAAGCTATTATTAAAATGGACTTGGGGAAATCCACTGCCAATTCCTAGGATAAGCAGCATAAAATCAGTTTTTCTCCTTGGAATCTTGCCAGATATTTGTTACCTGGGTTGGCCACTAGGGGAAACAGGATATTGGGCTTGATGGACCTTTGGTCTGTTCCAGTATATAAACACATCAAAGTAGGAACTGAGACAATATAGCACCTGTTTTCATGTGACATACAAGCACACATTCCTAGGGGCTGAGCTGAGGGTGGTACATATACCTGCCTAAGCACCCTGTTATAAAAGTGTTTTCTAAATGGCCTGAATTTAATTTGTACTCCGCTTTCTGTCACCAGCAGGCCTGAGGAGAGGGAGGTGCAGCCAGTACATCGCTCCAGGGCCTCTGAAGCTCAAGGGGTCCCAATAAAGCCCAAGAATCATCACGAAAACCGAAACCTGTTGTTGTCTCGAGAAGGAAATGTCCTTACAAACCAAGACAAAGAATGGCGCGAGAAATTTCACGCACAAGATTGCGAAACGTTGCGCGAGCACAAAGCTATAGAAGGCCATGACAACGATAAAATACTTTTCAGTGACATAATACGGTGCATTCAAAATTCAGCGAACAAAAACTTGGGAAAGTTGACTATCAACGAGTGTTCTCACGTGTTCATTCCTAGCTTCAAACCTATTGCTCGGATTACTCCTCCTTGCTTTCCCACCGAATCCCGGGAGGAAGAAGAAAACGGGACACGAGCCACGCTGATTCATCGTGGACCACAAAGAAGACTTTACAGGACAGCGAAGGAAGAAATAATTCCACAGGTAAAGTTCACTGTAAATGCCGTAATTGTAGCATAAAGGACCCACTGACATTGTGTGCCTTTTTGTCTACGTTATCGACAGATTCGAGACTATAAACGGCTGGACGGTTAGTGGAAAGACAATCGCAGTATTGTCCTAACTTTAGAACCACTAACAAAATTCTCGACAACAATACGACAAATTTCTATGTTCTATATTTCATTTCAGGTACTGGCCTTAACATGTCATCTCAAAAATCTTTGTACCGGGGCCCGGATTTTCTCTCGGCGGCCCTGCTCATCAGGAAACACTGAGCCATGAGATATGTCCATTCTGTGTGTCCTGCCTCTGCCAGTTTCACCAGCACACCCTACGCCACAAGTTTCCTGTGTCCTCTGCAAAAGAAACAGCAATTCACAAGATGCGAGACACTAGGTGTTGTGTTTAAACAGTCACAAATGATACTTCAGAACCTTAAGTGCCTCCAAATACTGGAAACATGCCTAGCGCTTAAACTGATTCAACAGCCTCATTGAAATCTGGAATATGATGGAAGGAATAGGGGTGGGGGAAAGGCCGTATGTGGCTGGCATCAGGGGTCCTGGCCCTCGCTCTGGTATTCCTGGCTTTTGGAATGAAGTCAGGGAACGCTTCTGAAAAGCTCTCTTTCATCAGGGCACAGAAAGGCATGTGTTCGGTGGGTCCCGAGAGAGCCAGAGCTGTGAATAAGGTCCTTGCTTAGTTTTTAAGAAGGTTTAAGGTTACAAGTACACATGCAACGCTGGCATTGCAGGAATGCTGAGGTCAGACAAGCGCAAGGATTTTACTGCAAAACTAGCGGAGGGAAAGGTCAAGAAGAAAGATAACGTAAGGCAAAATCTTTCTAGTGAACTCAGGACCATAGGGAGCTACAATGGTGCCCTGTGCGGCTCAGCCAGTGCTGCCCCCTGCCCTGCGCACTTCACCACCACTGAGAGAAGATGGTGAGCTGGGGGCAATTTTCACACCCACTCCATATTTTCACATTATGTGCCTGCACCGCTTACACAGCCTTTGTTGCGGTACTGTTGGGCCCAAATACTTTTCTTGGCGTTCTCTTTTCTCCTCTTCTTCTCTCATTCTCTGTCTCCCTCCCTCTAACGCTTCCTCCGTATCCTCCTTCCTCCCTGGGCCTCTTCCCTTTCTCCTTTCATTCTTTGGTTCTCTTCCTGTCTCTTGTTGCTCTGCTCTCTTTGATAATTCTCAGCCCCCACCCCTTATAAACAGTCTTCTCTCCTTCTCTACTCCTGTTTGCTTCCTTTGTGGATCCCTGACTGTAAGGATCCGACATTTAATTCACGTTGAATATATTCTACATCTGATGGATGCAAGAGAAAAGCAGAGGATTCAGTGGGAGGTAGAACCTGGCAGGTGGCTGCATAACTAAAACCGTTAAGACAATTTATTCCAATTCTCAAGTCAGCAATTAGCACATAAGAAACACGTTTTAGATCATAAGGCAAGTTGTCTTTTTAAATTATCCCTAGCATAAAGTTCTCCTGGTCTCACAGTCTTGTCACCAAAAGAAAAGAGAAAAATCTTCATTTTCCTCCTTAATTAATTCCTGGGAGCATTGAGCGGCCAGGAGCAGTTCCACATTGAGCAAAAAATTCTTCTTGTTAGGTGGATGTGAAAGTCAGAACAGCTGTTAGGAAGGGGAAAATTGCAGCTAAAGGAGAACTCGTGGAATAATGATTCTGATTTCTACCCTTAGGCCAGAGGTTGGTAGAGTTACCTGTTTTGTTGAAGCAAGCAAGTGGCCCCAAGGGACGTGGCCTGAGGAGTCTGAGCAAATCAGGACCATATCCACTTATGGCCGATTCAGTCACGGGGCACAATTGTAGTGCGTGCACTTGTCCATGCACACAATTATCGGAGCGCAATTGTCGTGTGCGGATTTGTCGGTGTACCATTCCACACAGGCATCTAATATATAAACTGAATGTCCTCAGTATAGCCCTAAAGTGACTGACTGGGTTAGAAACCGGTTGAGCAGAAGGTGAAAGAGGGTTGTGGTAAATGGAGCTCACTCAGAGGACCAGTCGTGTGCCGCAAGGTTCAGTTCATGGGCCTGTTCTTTTTAACATTTTTTGCAAGTGAAATTGGTGAAGGGTTGTCTGGGAAATTTTGCCTCTTTGCAGATGACGCCAAAATCTGATGGTGCGGCTACTAAAACGGATAGTGGTCTTTGTTATAAAGCAGGGATCTCAAAGTCCCTCCTTGAGGGCCGCAATCCAGTCGGGTTTTCAGGATTTCCCCAATGAATATGCACTGAAAACAGTGCACGCACATAGATCTCATACATATTCATTGGGGAAATCCTGAAAACCCGACTGGATTGTGGCCCTCAAGGAGGGACTTTGTGACCCCTATTATAAAGCATATGGGGACAGACTTAAAGATATCAATATATATAATTTTGAAGAAAAGTGAAAGATTGGAGATAAAATAGAGACATTTAAATACCTCTGTGGAATAAATACACAAGAGGTGAGTCTCTTTCAATTGAAAATTGAAGATTGCGCCAGAAGCAAAAACACAGTAAAATCTTTTTTTTTTAGGTAAATTAAAAGCAAGAAGCTGGGAAGAGAATTGGTTGGACCGCTAGATGACTGAGGGATGAAAGGGGCTCTCAAGCAAGACGAGGCCATAGCGGAGAGATTAAATGAATTCTTTGTTTTAGTCTTCACCGAGGAAGATGTGGGGGAGCTACTGGTGCCAGAAATGGTATTCAATTCTGATGAATCAAAGAAACTCATATAAATCTCCATAACAGTGGATGATGTAATGGGTTAGTTTGACAAATTGAACAGATTGAACAGTAGCAAATCATCTGGACCAGATGGTTTACAACCCAGAGTGCTGACAGAATTGAAAAATGAACTTGCAGAGATATTGTTAGTAATTTGTCATTTTTCTTTCAAATCCAGCATAGTACCAGAAGACTGGAGGGTGGCTAACATGATGCAGATTTTTAAAGAGTCCCAGAGGCAGTGGCATAGTGAGGGTGAGAGGCACATCTCCCTCACCCTTGTCTCCACCCCCCCACTCCTTGCCTGATCCTGCCTGCGGCGCACCTCCCCCCCACTCCTTCCCTGATCCCGCATGCTGCATGCGCCCCCAAACCCCGGCTTATGGGCCTGGGTCCTCCTCTCTATAGTTCACTAGCCCACCCCCCCAGACTACTTAAGCCACCTCTGTGCAGCTAGGCTTTCCTAAACCAGATGCTGATGTTCTGGAGGCAGATATGTATGTTCTTATTCTGATTTTTATGGTGGTGGGGGGGGAGGTCAGTGATCACTGGGGGAGAGTGTAGGGATCTGCACTTTGTCCCTGCAGTGGTTATCTGGTCACTTTGGATACCTTCTGGGCACTTAGACCTGGTGTTAGATCTCTTATGTCACAACGTATATGTTTCGTCTACGCAGTCTCGTCAAACTTTAAATTATCGCTGCAGGATGACTAAGTTTGGTTGGCCCACATCCCACCCACCTCCAGCCCTAAGCACTCCTCGAAAAACTTCCCTTTTCACTCTGGACGCACAGCGGCAGTCAAAACGCCTAAGATGCCTCTAGATACGTCTAAAACCTGATTCGATTATCGGCGCTTGGACAACCTGTCTTTTTGATCATCCAAGTGCCAACTTGGGCGGGTTTTTAGACATATTTAAGTTTCGATTATGAGCCCCTTAGTATGTGTCAGGTTAGGATCAAAACTTGATTCATAAACTTGTACCAAAATTATGTATGTTTAATCTGTAACCCATTCTGAGCTCTTTGGGAGACAACGGGATACAAAATGAGTTAAATAAATATGCCCCCCCCCATCCCATCTCCCTGCTGGCATTCATGTTGGCGCATCTTTATAGAATTTGGCCTCAATGATCTGCCTGGCTACTGAAATCAAACAGCCAGTGGCAATTTTCTAATTTTTTTTTTTTTTTTAAACCCGTCCAGGTCAGAACCAGAGCAGGTTTCCACCCTCCAGTCTGGCAGTCGTAGGCAGTGGCAGGTTCCGAAAGATTCCAGGACAGTTGCCAAAGGTTTTAATTTGACGCCCAGCAGTAAATCACCACTGCAGAGGTCTAAGTTAGGTATGCAACTGAGCCATCCACTCGGTCAGTCCCTGCAAACCGATCCCCTGACACGCTCAATATGCGTTCCAAATGGAGAAGGAGTGAAAAGCACATTTTTCATTACAACAACAAGGGGCAGTTGTGTGAGCTACTGGACTCCAAAGTATTCCCTCTGCAAAACACATCCTTCTCTGTCAACCCTGTACACAGAGCGCACTGCCCTGCTGGCCCTCCATCTGTAATAAATGGATCATTTTTCACTGATAAAGCCGCGGTGAGTCCCAGTGTTCGGCCTGATTTATGCCTCTAGTTGAGGACTTCATAGATTTGGTAGAAGAGGTGACTTTGAGGGAGGCTCCTGAGGATGAGGCGTATGGCGATGAGGTTTGTACGCCACGGACTGCTGTAAGGATATTAGACCACAGCCTGTCCTGGGGGGGGGAAGATGTAACAGCTGCAGAAGGGGAGAGAGCTGGAGCTCTAACAGGAACAGCAGTGCCAGTTGGCACAGGCCAGTTGGCACAAACATCGAAGGCCGCTGTGGGCTCCCGCTGACCAATCAGGCCTGTGCTAGCATCTCCATCTCAATATGATAATCTCAAGGCAGGGATCATGTTTCTGGGACATTAATAAAACAAGCGATCCAGACAGTGGCATACTTAGGGGATGATCATTTTTTAACACTCCCTTCCCCCCTATTAAAATATATTTTTAGTAATTTTAGTTAGTTTTATAGCCAGTCCTCTCCAAACGGGTTACAGTTTAACATTCACAGTGTTACAATATTTATTTATTTAAGTATTTATATACTACTGGTTTACATTCAGGTACTCAAGCATTTTTCCCTCTCACAATCTATCTAATGTACCTGGGGCAATGGGGGGATTAAGTGACTTGCCCAAGGTCATAAGGAGCAGCATGGGTTTGAACCCACAACCTCAGGGTGCTGAGGCTGTAGCTTTAACCACTGCACCACTCTAGATATCAAAATCTTGTGTTTAGAGTTCTTCTTTTCTCTCTCCTTCTCTTTTCTGTTCCTCTTTTACTCAACCAACCGCTTTAAAAAAGCGACCCCACCCAATATGTTTTACCCTACTCCCACTTTCTCCTTCTCTTCTCAAAATATGTTTCTTTTCCCCTCCTTTCCCTTTTTCCCCTCACTTTCAAGTCTGTCCAGTTAATGTCTTTGATGTTCACTTTCATCATTTTTAAATATCTATTATTTTTCCTTCTTTTTAAATATTTTATTGTTAACCGGCCAGATACCTGTTGATGGTCGGTATATTAAAAGTTAATAAACTTGAACTTGAAACTTGAAAATGCAGCAGAAGTGAGCCAAGTACAGGACAATCAAGCCATTGTGACATCACTGATGAGGTTAGCTCTTATTGGTGGAATGAGGCATTATGATGTCACAGTACCAGCTCTGGTTATCAGAGGCTGAAACTCTTCACATTATTTATTTACTCAAATTTATGTACTGTTATCCCAGTGGAGCTTGGAATAGTTTTATATGAATTTATTCAGGTACTCAAGCATTTTTCCCTCTCACAATCTATCTGATGTATCTGGGGCAATGGGGGGATTAAGTGACATGCCCATTGTTACAAGGAGCAGCGTGGGTTTGAACCCACAACCTCAGGGTGCTGAGGCTGTAGCTTTAACCACTGCACCACTCTAGAAATCAAAATGTAGCAGAAGTGAGCCAAGTACAGGACAATCAAGTCATTGTGACATCACTGATGAGGTTGGCTCTTATTGGTGGAATGAGGCATTATGATGTCACGGTACCAGCTCTGGTTATTATAGGCTGAAACTCTTCACATTATTTATTTACTCAAATCTCTATACTGTTCTCCCAGTGGAGCTTGGAATAATTTTATATGAATTTATTCAGGTACTCAAGCATTTTTCCTTGTCTATCCCGGTGGGCTCACAATCTCTCTAATGTACCAGAGGCAATGGGGGATTAAGTGACTTGCCCAGAGTCACAAGGAGCAGTGTGGGATTTGAACCCACAACCTCAGGGTGCTGAGGCTGTGGTTCTAACCACTGCACCACACACTCCCCGATATAACATTACATAGGGTTACAACCTCTCCAAATCCATGCAAGCGCTGGGGTGTAAACAAAATCATCAAAAAAGACTTTTCCTCTCGCTTTTAGGTCCTAGCTCAAACTTGGCAGAAGCATTCCAGAAGTCAGCCACAGCAGAGCTACGTGATAAGATTAAAACATGTTGTCACTGCTGTCAGATACCTAGACCCACTGTATCATTTCCTC
The DNA here is from genome assembly GCF_902459505.1 of Geotrypetes seraphini. Lineage (NCBI taxonomy): Eukaryota > Metazoa > Chordata > Amphibia > Gymnophiona > Dermophiidae > Geotrypetes > Geotrypetes seraphini. Next base: position 35,368,032 of record NC_047091.1, on the reverse strand, counting down.
TACCATAATCTCCCCACCCCTGTAATGTCCTGTCTAAATTAGATTGTAAGATCTTCTGAGCAGGGACTGTCAATTGCAGTGGTCTCAAACTCGCGGCCCGCCAGGTACTATTTTGAGGCCCTCGGTATGTTTATCATAATCACAAAAGTAAAATAAAAGTTTCTTGATCCTATGTCTCTTTAGCTATAAATGACAATATTATTATTAAGACTTAGCCAAAAAGAAAGATTTATAAACTGTAACGAGTTTTACCTTATGCAAAATTGTCATTTCTTTAATAAAACATTAATTATTTTTTTCTGAGGCCCTCCAAGTAAGTACCGTCAAATCCAAAATGTGGCCCAGCAAAGGGTTTGGGTTTGAGACCACTGGGTTAGAGAATGTGTTGGGGCAGTAAGTTAACTAGTGAAATCCCTTCTAGGATAAAAAAAAACGCTTGAAGAGTAAACTTGTACAAAGTAATGAAGGACGTCTTACACCCGGGACATTACTCGATTTTCTTTCGTGTCCTTCTCGGCGTGGTGTATTCATCACTGGTCCTCTTCATATTTTTCAATTAATCTTTTTTGGCTAAATTTTTAATATGATGTGAAAATTAAAAAAGAAAAAGAAAGAAGCACTTAGGCCCAAATTCTGTAACCAATGCCTAATATTAGGCCCCTATTTTTGAGGCGTTTATCTAAATTGAATAACAAGCTCAATTATTGAAATTTAGGCGCCTATCAAGAAAGAGCGATCCTGTAACAAGGCGTCTCTAAAAATTTAGATGACCTTCAAAAAAAATAGGCGCTATGCGTAAGGCGTGGCTTCGTGTTAGGCGCCTTGTTACAGAACTGCTGCTCTTAAGCGTGCTTACGTGCTCGCACGGGCACCTAACTTTTAGCTGTTCCTAGAACTGGCCTATTTCTTGGGCGCCTCCAAAATAGGTGCCGCTCGGCGCGATTCATTTAACAGCGCACAATTTTACTTGAATCGCACTGAACGGTGCCTATAGAGGCGCCTAATTGTTGGGCACTTCTTACAGAATTTGCCCTTTAACTTTAGGCCGACGGTTACTCAACCGTTTCACGCCTTGGTTTCATCACGGCCCTTGTTACTTCTTCAGTGGATCAAATCCACATTGCTTCATTGCAGCTGGATTTAAAGGTATCATATTAACTCGTAAAAAAAAAAATTTTGTGTTAATTTGTACCTACATTTAATGTGAAAAACCGTCGGCCTAAAGCAGGGATCTCAAAGTCCCTCCTCGAGGGCCGCAATCCAGTCGGGTTTTCAGGATTTCCCCAATGAATATGCATGAGATCTATGTGCATGCACTGCTTTCAATGCATATTCATTGGGGAAATCCTGAAAACCCGACCGGATTGCGGCCCTCAAGGAGGGACTTTGAGATCCCTGGTATATACTGTACATTAAGACAGTGGTCCCAGACTCTCAATTGGGTTTTCAGGATCTCCCTAATGAATATGCAAGAGAGATTTGCATATCAGAAAGCAGCAGACATACAAATCTCTCTCATACATATTCATTATTTCAGTGGCTAGAAGGCTCATTGCCTGGCAATTAAGAATTCTTAAGAAAGGGATGCTGTTAGTGTAGCCCAGGGGAAGGGAACTCCGGTCCTCGAGAGCCGTAATCCAGTCGGGTTTTCAGGATTTCCCCAATGAATATGCATTAAAAGCAGTGCATGCAAATAGATCTCATGCATATTCATTGGGGAAATCCTGAAAACCCGACTAGATTGTGGCCCTCGAGGAGGGACTTTGACACCCTGCCCTAGTGTAAAGTCAGGAAGGGAGCACAATTTTGACTACACGCTCTCCCCTTTGAGCCAACAAATACCAGTAAGGGACACACCCTACTGCCAAAAGTAAGTGGAATTCACTGCTGCTCTTATGGTTTACTAATTTGATATGTTAAATAATTATTTTTTGCTTATGTTTGTTACCGGGACTGTTTGCTGAAATACTGAAAAAGGCAACTAACTTTGGGGGCTGTTGAACTCCATACAGAACACAGCCTGAGCAGAGGGAAGCAAGTTAACCACTGGACTACTGCTTTTGAGCCAGGCAAGGGTGCAGGATTCCTCCTGAAAGGACTTACTTCTTGTATTGGTCATTATCCCTGGAGCAGCGGGAATCCTTGTGTTTCTCCCAGTCTTTACCGTGTTTGCATGTGGTCAGGGAGATGATATCCTTCCCATTGTGGATATGGTGCAAGGCGTTCCTGGTGTCTGACCCGATCCCGGTCAAATAGCGCTTCCCTTTGAACACCAACAAATACTTTTTCCTGGGGGGCACTGTGTTCTGCTTCAACCAGCCCTTGTCCCCACCCTTCTGAGGGTGATCCTTCGAAAACAAAGGAAGGGAGATATCGAACCCAGGCCTGAAATGCTCTGTGTAGAAGCTCGCCTTGGCAAGGATGGCCTGTCCAAAGTCGAAACCCAAGTCTTCGGTATAATTGGGCCAAGTGCCCGAGTACAAATTAAATAGCACGTGGTTTCGTCCGTCATTCCAGAGAGGAAATCCTTGAATCTTCTCGTTAAGGTTACGGATATACTGGAAGGAAAGACGATCCCGGTCCAGAGTGTCAATGTTTAAAACAAAGAGACAAGCCTCTTCTGGGTTTGATGTGTAGTAATTTGACTCCTGTATTGAAGTTAGGATCTTTTGGTAGGTCTCAGAGACAGAGTCCTCTTTCTCCAGAGGGTAGACATAGACTTTGAAGCCATGCCTTTCACACCTGGCAAAATCAAAGCAAGTCTCCATGCGACATTTGCTCCTTTTGTAAACAGTCGCTCTTGACTGTCTCTGGGCTTTGGGGGATTGACTGTAATGGGCTCCCTCACTCTCGAGTTCATCAGGGGTTGCAAAGCTGACCAGAAGGTCTCTGTCCATCCACTGGGGCCAAGGTCTGAACTCTTCAGCTTTCTCCCCGGTCAAGAAGACGAGCTGCCTCAGCTGAGTTCCTCCAATGTAGAAGAGGAAAAGCCATGAGGCAAAGAACGTTATCAACATGAATTTCTTCCTGGCCTGCATAGGTTTATCTCAACATCTGGCACAATCAGAAGAGCAGGAGAACTCTGCAAGTGTGTCGACCGGATTCTGACACAATTGTTAAAGTCTATAACACTGGGCACACTCACAGCTTCAAAACCCAAGAGGTAGATGCCCTCTTTAAATGTCAAACATCCATTTGTATGCCTAGGAGTGGGGTGGGGTCTCACTTTCTGCTATTATTTCCTCCAGCAGGGGTTAAAAAATCAGATTTGTCCGCCTCCACCAAAGCCGTTAGCTCCTGTTTCCTCATTTTAGAGGTGGCATCTTTAGGTCTTTGCAAGAGTGTATTAAATGGTGAAAGATTGAGTAACTGTGATCCCTTTTTTTTCATTATTGTCTACTTGGGCTTTCAGGCTCCGCCATGAAAAGGTCACACAGCTGAGCTCCTTTCATCCATGCCTTTATCCTGTCATTCCAGCCGTCGGGAGGTACTTGCTGCTCTTTCAGTTCTGATTTAAAAAAAAAAAAAAGGTTCTTTGAGTCCTGTGGCCTATTTCGTGCAAGAAGTGAAAGCTGTGGGAGGGCTTAAAAGAGCAGAGAAGGGTCCCCAGAGGCAGCTCTCTTGCAAAACCTGCTGTTTACTTTGCACTCCTCCAGGGCAGGCTGCCTCTCTGATACTGGGAGGTTTCTTCCTTACCTTGAGGGGTAACGGTGCATCGCTTTCTCGGCCTTTTGGGGTTCTCAGTGCAGCAACTCTTTGCACTGCCCAGGGGTTCACATCAGCATTTCTAGCCCTTGGAGGTCATTTAGGACTTAGCCTCAGCAGTATCCCCTGCTCTGCTTCTGACACCCCCAGATCTTCAGCCCAGATATTTATTGACCTGGCTACTTCGACCGCCTCCTTTCCTCTGCAGAGCACTTGGACAGCCTATTTAGGTCTCTTTGGAAACTCTGGCCGCTCATTTCCCCTTCGATCATGTCTCCTGCGGTCAATATCTTTGCCCGATCCCTGCAATTTCCCCCTCGCCTGATCTCCATCAACAGTAGCTTGGCTTGCCCCGCATCCTGCCCACCTCCGCACTCTGGATCGTGCCCGCAAGGCTTTCTCGCCCTACAGATCATCCGGAGCTCTGCATTTCGCCCCTTTGCACCCGCCAAATCCTAGCAGCGCAACGTTCTAAAGCCGCCTTCACAACATTCGAAAGAGCCCGCCCACCGAGGCGCCCATTGGCTCCCACGGCCTGTGAGGCGGGGCTTCCCCGTCGGATTCGTAAGCGAGCTCAGCCGCCCAGGAGGGCGTTTGTGACGTAGCCGGGGCGGGTCCAGGATCTGTCACTGTCATCATGGGGACCAACTTTTGCAAAATTATTGCCGCTCTCTGGACACAGTCAAGGTGTTTGTTCATATAGTACAGGGGTGTCAAAGTCCGTAATCCAGTCCGTAAAGCAGTGCATGCAAATAGATCTCATGCATAGGAGGGAATTTGACACCCCTGATATATTGGGAGCTCCCGTGGAGGGGGCTGCTTTGACTGTCATACCTTCCTCACCCCACTCCAACCAAGCAAGGAATATGACTTGGTATTATATTTATTGTCATAAGAACATAAGAATTGCCATCTCCGGATCAGACCCTGGGTCCATCAATTCCGGTGATCCGCACACGCGGAGGCTCTGCCAGGTGTACCCTGGCATAGTTTTAGTCCCCATATCACTGTATGCTTCTCAAGGGAGATGTGCATCTAATTTACCCTTAAATCCTAGAACGGTGGATTCTGCAGTTACTTCCTCTGGGAGAGCATTCCAGGTGTCCACCATTCGCTGCGTGAAACAGAACTTCCTGATATTCATCCTGGACCTGTCCCCCCTCAGCTTCAGTCTATGTCCTCTTGTCCGTGTCACATTGGACATTGTAAATAACTGCTTTCCCTGCTCCATTTTGTCGAATCCTTTCAGTATTTTGAAAGTCTCGATCAGATCCCCTCGCAGTATTCTCTTCTCAAGGGAGAACAACCCCAGTCTCCTAAGTCGTTCCTCATAGTCCAGGTTCTCCATACCTTTCACTAGCTTTGTTGCTCGTCTCTGCACCCTCTCTAGCAGTTTTATATCCTTCTTTAGGTATGGAGACCAATGCTGGACGCAGTATTCCAGGTGCGGTCTGACCATGGCTCTGTAGAGTGGTATTATAACTTTCTCTGATCTACTCGTAATTCCCTTCAGTATCATGCCTAGCATTCTGTTTGCTTTCTTCGCCGCCGCTGCACATTGCGCCGACAGTTTCAGGGTCCTATCTATCACACCCAGGTCCTTTTCCTGTTCAGGATATCCACAATAAATATGCATGAGATAGATTTGCATCTCAAGGAGGCAGTGCATGCAAATCCATCTCATACATATTCATAGTGGAGATCCTGAAAACCTGACCTGGCTCCGGCTCTCGAGGACCGGAATTGCCTACCCCTGGCTTAGTCCAACACATGGATCAAAGCAGTTAACTGACAGAATTTTTAAAAGCCAACCTAACATTAGGCAAAGAACTCCAAAAATAAGAGAGCACTTTCTCCTAGGACAAGCAGGATGAGTCAGCCACATATGGGTGTTGTCCCAACACCTCCCAATTTGCGGATAAGCTCTCCAATAGCTCAGAGAGATTTTTTTTTTTTTTTTTTTTCTCTGAGCACGTGCAGTGCCCGGGCCCCACTGGGCATGCCCGAGCCCTACCCATTTCCCCCTGCTTCCCCCTAATCCCCAGTCTTTAGTTTCCGCCCGTTCCCATCGGTCGGATTTTTCTACAGCTCTCCATTACAACTTTTCTACTCATCAACTTGAAGATGCCTGAATCATCTAAAGAAACAACTGGGATGCAGGAGGAGGATGAACACACTGGATCCTCATGAATTGTGCGCCCACTGATTGGATCCGGCGCTCGAAGTTTCCGTGTGGCTTGCATTGTGCGCACATGTCACCACGTGCACGCAAGCTAAGGAAGAGGGCACTGAGAGACTTCATGAAGAGAAGTGAGGCCCGAGAATCTTCCTCCAGCAGCCATCCTCATCGGAGCGTAGCAGCGGGGGATCCACAGACGAATCCGGTGAGGAGCCTCCAGGACATCCTGGCTCAGTCAACCCCCCCGACTGCAACTTGCCCGGTCGAGAAATCTCTCCCGGAAGTCCTGCATGCTGTTGCTAGCCGCCAGCCCCTGCAGGAAGCCAATAGGAGTCTCACCAGACCGAGAGATCTCTCCAGGAGTTCCTGCATGTTGCTGCTTACAGACAGCCTCCGCAGGGCATGAAGAGAAGTGAGGCCCGAGAATCTTCCTCCAGCAGCCATCCTCATCAGAATGCAGCAGCAGGGGATCCACATGCTACAGTGGCAAGGAGCCTCCAGGATGCCTTGGCTCAGCTAATCCCCCCGCCTGCACTTGGCCCAGTAGAGAAATATCTCCCGGAGTCCCTGCATGTTGCCGCTTAGAACCAGCCTCTGCAGGGCAGCCAATAGGAGTCTCGCCAGACCGAGAGATCTCTCCAGGAATCCCTGCATGTTGCCACGCACAGCCATCCTCTGCAGGGCAGCCGATAGGAGTCTTGCATGCTGCTGCGTAAATCCACAGCCTCTGCAAGCAACAGATCGGGGCTTTCACCCTCCAGACGGCATGCTGCCTCTTTCAGCCAGCCTCTGCAGGGAGCCGATTGGGGTTCAAAGGTAAGTCCTATCTGCTTGTTTTTGGGGTAAAATTCTTGGGGTATTAATCGACGATAACTTATCCTATCATGAACATGTCTCCTCTATTGTTAAAAATTGTTTTTTCAAACTACGGCAGATAAGATCTATCGCCAAATTTCTTAATTCTTCGTCCTTAAAGATTTTAATCCATTCATTCATCATAGCAAAAATCGACTATTGTAATGCCCTATTTTTAAATATTACTCAAAAAGAAAAAAGGAGACTCCAAATTATCCAGAATACGGCCATAAAACTAATTTATAACGCTAAAAAATTTGATCACGTATCCCCATTGTTAATAGACGCGCATTGGTTACCAATTCATCATAGGATTCTTTATAAACTGATGTTTTTAATCTTTAAAACTCTAGCATTTAGCGAGCCGCAATTCATATCTAAATCATTGATTCTATACAAACCCCAACGATCTCTGCGTTCACCCGATCAAAACTTATTAATTGTGCCTTCTTTAAAAATCATTGGAACGAGAAGAGCAGATATGTTCATTGTTGCAGGTCCACAATGGTGGAATTCCCTTCCCCAGTACAATGGAACGTGATGTTTCATCATTTAAAAATTTTTTAAAAACTTATTTGTTTAGGGATGCTTTTGACCTTTAAAACTTCTAAAATCTTCTATTCTGTTTTAATTAATATTTATGAAGTATGCCTTGCAAATTTTTACCCTACCTTTTGTTCTTCCTTTTTTTCCTATACCCTCATTGTAACTTTACCCCCTTACCTATCTCTCATGTTAGTTATTATTAGATTTTATTGTTATTTTGTTAAAGCTTCTTTACTATATTATGTACATCGCCTAGTAATTTGAAATAGGTGATTCATCAAAAGTGAAATAAACTTGAAACTTGAAACTTTGGGAAAACCTCTGATAATCTGTTGCAGCCCCGAGGGCTCTGCCCCACCCTCCTCCCAATCTGAATTTAAGGAGAAAGAATCTCCCATGCTTCTTTCCCTTGGAGGGGACCTGCAGACCTCTCCCCCCAGTAGGAGACATGCTGCCCCAGAGTTCAGCTTATAAAGGACATGCTGAAAAAAAAAAAAAAAAAACAACTCGATGTTTCTTTCCCTCTTGGGGTCCTGCAGAGTCTACAATTCACACCTTTCCCACCCCGCCCCCCCGCCCCCTCTCAGGTTGGGAACGAGGAGTCTGCCTTTCTCAGCAGGCTGCTGATATCTTCAGAGATGCGGCATGTCAGACCATGCCTCTCCAAGGGTGGGGGTTTGAAACTCCTCAGTCTAAAAAGCTGTTTGCTCTTCATAAAACCTAGGCAGAGTGCTTTTCCAGCTAGCATGAGGGACTCTGTACTATTCATGATTTCTATAGCATTGAAAGGCATATGCAGCGCTGTACAGTTTAATATACAATAGGCAGTACAGCAGCAGAAGCCCACTCAAGAGGCATTATCACTCCTCTTTCTCTGCCTCCAGGCACAGTGGGAAACGCAGCCAGGTGCACTGGCACAGATGAAGGGGTGTATCCTGCCCCTTCTCTGCAAGCTCTCCCCCCCTCTCAAGAAGGACAGAGAAGGGCGGTGGGGTACATGGAGCCACCCAACCAGTCAAGTGGAGCAGCACATGAACCTGCGAACCACCAGGGGTGGGACCAGCAGCCACAGTTAATCCTCCTGCTGATCCACTCCTCTCTCAGCGGGCTACACTCCCCACTATGTCCCCCTTTAGACATGGCGCAGTTCAGCGACATGCCATGCACCCAAGCAACGGAGGAACAAGCTACACACCAGCCTCCAGCCATGCCCCGAGTCACAACCCACAAAAATAAATAAATATTTACTAAAAAGACCCCCCCCCACAAACGAGGACACACCCCAAGTCCCTCCAGAAACTCACAGCCTTTCTCAAGATCCACGTGGGTGGACAACAAGTACCCAAGACAGAGTACTACAAGGCCTGAACTACCAGTACCAGTACTTCACGCAGGCAGTGGCGATTCCAGTCCACAAGAACCTCCTGGACTGCAGAGACGAGATTTGGCTGACTCCCTCCTCAGGGCAACCAACATCAAGGAGACTGGGATTGAAGTACCAGATCTTTCCAGCCCAGGGATTCGACAACCCGCAGCAGCCATACATGGACAGTGCGGTAGCTTAAGAGAAGCAGGGCAGCACGACCCCTCCCTCCAACCCCCGTCAGGGAAGGACCTGAAAAACCCTGGTTTCCACGGGGAAAAAGACCTTCGAGGGCGCAATGCTGAGCGCACGAATTGCTGCGCTCCAGTTCCAGATGCGGCTTTATCAGGAGGCCAGTGAGAGGAAATAAATAAATAAAATAAAATAGAGACTCCAGCTCACAACTGAGCCAGTCCACACTGGCAGCAGTCTGTGCCCCAGCGCTCGCAACAGTAACATAACTGCTACGCAAACAAGCACCGCCCGAGGGGCAGGGGCATCCAAGGGCAGCCCTCTCCCCAAGACAAAAACAGAACCTTGACCACCCTCCGGCCCAGCAGGATCAGATTGTCTGCGAAGGCTTGGCCCAAGATCACCATCGACCAGTGGGCCCTCAGCATCATCAAGCAAGGATTCCGAATTCGTCTCCACTCCCGCCCCCCCCCCCCCCGAGTGGGCGGGGCACCCTCCATCTGACGACCCAACTTTCCTGCAGCAAGGAGAGGACCTGCTTCGGCAGAATCAATAGAGGCGGTGATGAACAGAGGAGATCACCAAGGGGTTTCTACTCCAGGAACCCCCGCGTCACCATGGACAAGGACAACGCTCGTCCCTGGATCTCGGTAAGCTCAACAGATGCATACACAAGGTCCAGATGCACTCTCTGGGTACAGTCTTGGCCCTGTTACAGCCCGAGTATTGGCTAGTATCCCATGCACCCAGCCCACAGGAGGCATTGTCGCTCCTAAAGCCAAGACAGTGCCTCCAGTACAAGGTCCTGCCCCTTGGACTCTCAACGGCTCCAAGAGCGTTCACAAAGTGCGTGGCAGTGGCACATCCTCGCCTTCAAGGGGTGCGCGTCCTATCTTATCTCGACAGCTGGCAGCCCCGTCAACCACCATAACCCTCCTCCAAGAACTGGGGTTCCTCATCAACTACATGAAATCCCACCTGATACCCACCCAGGGGATATCGTTCATCTGGGCAGTCATCGACACCACGCAGACCAAGGCCGTCCTACGGGACTACCAGATCGACGGCATGACATCCCTGGCCCAGTGCATCCCTGCCAGCAGCTCATCGTCAGCACGCTCCGGTCTTTGTTGTGCAGCACACCAGACTACTCATGTGATCCCTGAAAGGGCACCTCAGACGTCACTGGGACCAGTGTACGCAACCTCTGACCACCCACCCACTGGAGCTCAGGGCCTTAGGGAATGCCCTCGAAACCTTCAAACAGGCAGGGCAGTCCTCACCCAAACAGAAAACCAGGTGGCCTCGCACTATATCAGCAAACAGGGAGGGACAGGGTCAACCTCGCTAAGCAAGGAAGCTTGCCACATGTGGGAGTTCTCCAACTCCATTCAATGCACCATCCAGGCAACTTACCTCCTGTGGGAGCAGAACGACCTGGCAGAAAGACTCAGCCACCAGCTGGATCCTGATGAGTGGTGTCTCAACCCAGCGGCGATGAAGAAGATCTTCAGCACCTGGGGCACACCGAGCATCGACCTGTTTGCAACCGAACCGAACTCAAAATACTCGACCTTCTGCGCAAAGAGATCATCCCATCGCCGTCTCAGCCCCGACGCTCTGTCTGTGAGTTGGAACACCCTAAGTCCTGCAGAAGATTCTTCAGGACAGAGCAACGGTGATCATGATTGCCCTGTTCGGGCTCCTGCAACCATGGTTCCTGTTCCGGCAAGGGATAGCGGTTCACCCACCTCTCCCCGCTCCCGATCAGTGCAGTTCTCATTACCCCCTCCATCATGACCTGCGTTCCTTAGCCCTGACCGCATGGATGATGAGAGGATGAACCTACCACAAGACGTGGAGCACACTCTTATGGCAGCCAGAAGACCTTCAACAGAAAACGCTATGGGTTGAAAGGGAGAAGGTTCCGCTACCAGTGCACAGACACGCAGCGAGACCCCTACAACTGCCCCATACCGGACATCCTGCAGTACATACTGAGCTTATCTCAGGGGGACCTAAAACCCACTTCCATCAAGGTCCACCTAAGTGCAATCACGGCATACCACGCTGGCCTAGACAGCAAACCAGTGTCGAGGCATCCAGTAATCACAAAATTTCATGAAGGGACTGTCCAATCTGCACCCACCGGTCAGACCACCACCGCCCGGATGGGACCTCAACTTGGTGCCGCATCATCTCACCTCGACCCCTTCAAACCTTTGGGGGAGGCAGATCCCGTATTCCTGGCTGGGAAAACCCTGACCATCGTGTCTACCGACACACTCCCTCATGAGAACAGGATGGTACCCAGAACCCACCCCCGATTCTTGCCGAAGGCGGCTTCAGCGTGCCTCCCGGCACTCTACATCTCCCCACAGGGAGGCACACTGCCACCTCAGCAACACCTCCTGGATTGTGTGCGGGCCCTGACTATGCAGCAGATTAGACAAGCCTCAATTGTTCGTCTCCTACGACCAAAACAGACCAGGACTTCCGGCCACCAAACGCAGGCGCGCGCGCTGGATATAAGAGTGCATCCCCTTCACCTATAGAAAAGCGCAGCATCAATCGCAGGTGGGAGCCAACGCCCACCAGCGCAGAACCATAGCCAACACAATGGCACATCTGCACCACACACCAATAGGGGACATCTGCGATGCAGCCACTTGGTCCTCCATGCACACCTTCACCAAGCACAGGTTCCCTCCCGGGAGGGACAGCAACCACTAGCACAGCCTTGACAAACACTGATCAAGTAGGGTGTTATAAATATCGACAAACACTGTTCAAGTAGGGTGTTATAGATATTGATTAAGTAGGTCTTCCAGCACTCATTCCTAGACTGAATGTGGAATAGGCAAGTATGAATTCTCACATGCAAGTACGATTTGTCACTGTTGACCAGTTGGTTTCTCACTGTTCATTGATTGTCATTGACCAATTTCACTGTTCTGTGAGTTAAGTAGGTCTTCCAGCAATCCTGTCTAGTCTGAAGGTGGAATAGGCAAGTATGAATTCTCATATGCAAGTACGAATTGTCACTATTGACCAGTTATGAATTGTCACCGTTGACCAGTTGGTTTTCTCACTGTTCATTGATTGTCATTGACCAGTTTTCGCTGTTCTGTGAGTTAAGTAGGTCTTCCAGCACTCCTGTCTAGTCTGAATGTGGAATAGGCAAGTATGAATTCTCATATGCAAGTACGAATTGTCACTGTTGACCAGTTACGAATTGTCACTGTTGACCAGTTGGTTTTCTCACTGTTCATTGATTGTCATTGACCAGTTTCGCTGTTCTGTGAGTTAAGTAGGTCTTCCAGCACTCCTGTCTAGACTGAATGTGGAATAGGCAAGTATGAATTCTCACATTCAAGTACGAATTGTCACTTTTGACCAGTTGGTTTCTCACTGTTCATTGATTGTCATTGACCAGTTCACTTTTCTGTGAGTATTATTGCTCAGTTAACACAGCACTTTATCTAAAACCTTGTTTCCACAACTTTACCTGCTTTGCCTGATTACCCTGCCCGGCTCGGCCTCCACAGCCAGGCGAGGGATGCACAAAGCGCTAAGGCGCAGGTCCAGTCGGTACATCCCTCGGCTAGGGAGTCACCCATATGTGGCTGACTCATCCTGCTTGTCCTAGGAGAAAGTCCACGGAGAACCTACGTTACTTACCTGTAACATAGGTTCTCCGTGGACAGCAGGATAGTCAGCCACACAACCCACCCGCCTCCCCGTACGGCCGACCCGGCCACAGCTAGGAACATCCTGGGGATTAGGGGGAAGCAGGGGGAAATGGGTAGGGCTCGGGAATGGCCAGTGGGGCCCGGGCACTGCACGTGCTCAGAGAAAAAAAAAAAAAATCTCTCTGAGCTATTGGAGAGCTTATCCGCAAATTGGGAGGTGTTGGGACAACACCCAAATGTGGCTGACTATCCTGCTGTCCACGGAGAACCTACGTTACAGGTAAATAACTACACTTTCAGGCTGGGGCATTAAACAGCCAGGACAGGATAACTACAATCTGCAGGTTCAATTGTTCAAACGTGCAAGAGGAATAAAAAAAGGGGTTAAGGTAGGGCAGGTGTAGACAATTCCGGTCCGTGAGAGCCGGAGCCAGGTCAGGTTTTCAGGATCTCCCCCATGAATATTTATGAGATGGGTTTGCATGCACTGCCTTCTTGAGATGCAAATCTATCTCATGCATATTTATTGTGGATATCCTGAAAACCTGACCTGGCTCCGGCTCTCGAGGGCCGGAATTGCCTACCCCTGAGGTGGGGTGTTGGATTTAAGGGCCCCTGTGCCAGGAGGGAGTGGGCATCCCTCATGCCGGACTTTTACTTAAAGATGGGGGTCAGGGGTGTGGGGAGTCCTGCAGGCTGAACCAGGAGGGAGTGGGTTTCCCTCCTAACAATTTTTTTTATTTTTGGAAGTTTAGGGAGTGAGGGCTGGCCGGGATTCCAGCACGAGTTTTTAACAATTTTTAGTGAGGATGGATATTGTGTGTGGCATTTTAGCCCGTAGCTTGACATTTGAAGACCACACTCAAGGGCAAATTCTATAAGAAGCGCCCATAAGTTAGGCGCCTAATTAGGGACCGTTCAGCGCAATTCAAGTAAAATTGGGCGCTGTTTAATGAATCACGCTGAGCGGAACCTATTTTGGAGGCGCCCAAGAAATAGGCCAGGTCTAGGTACAACTAAAAGTTAGGCACCCATGCGAGCGCTTAAGTACGCTTAAGAGCAGCGATTCTGTAACAAGGCGCCTAACACAAAGCCACGCCTCACATGCATAGTGCCTATTTTTTTGAAGGCCGCCTAAATTTTTAAGAGGTGCCTTATTGCAGAATCACGCTTTCTTGATAGGCGCCTAGGTTTCAATCAGTGCTGATTAAAAAGCCTAATTGAGCTTGTTCGTCAATTTAGAGAGACGCCTCCAAAATAGGTGCCTAACATTAGATGTTGGTTACAGAATTTGGGCCTTAGGCTATTTCGGAGGCGCCCAACTAGATAGGCGCCTAGCTAAATTGAAGAACAAGCTCAATTGAGCTTTTTAATCAGCACTGATTGAAACATAGTATTGCATCTATCGGTGCACAAAATGACAAATCGCAATCTTTTCCATGGTTTGTAGCAGCCTCTAATAATCGTATGTAAATGCATTACAATGAGCTCATCAATACTCAAATGAGCACTCTGAAGGCGCCCATAGGAGGGGCCTAAGGGATCTGGCCAATCGGAATGTTATGCCACTCCCAGTGCATCCCAGAATGCACTGGGAGATGGGCCTAGGATTCAGGTTGGCCGAGGGGCCTTAAACACCTAGGCCAATCAAGGCCTTAGGCCCCTCCCTGGTGCATCCCAATATGCACTGGGGAGGGGCAGGCCTGCCATTCCAGTGAAGGTGGGCCTGCCGACCGGACACAGAAAGGACCCGTCTGGCAAGCCATCTAAAAAAGGTTAGGAGGGTTCCAGGTAGGGGTAGGCTTGGGGGGGGGTCCAGGTAGGCTACCTTTGTGGGAGTGGGGGGTGTCCAGCAGGAGAGATTGGGCATCTCTCCTGCCAGTGATCATTTGGAGGTTCGGGGGGGGGGGTTCGGCAGGAGAGATTGGGCATCTCTCTTGCTAGCGATTGTTGGGGGGGTGTCCAGCAGGAGAGATTGGGCATCTCTCTTGCTAGCGATCGTTGTGGGGGGGTGTCCGGCAGGAGAGATTGGGTATCTCTCCTGCCAATGATTGTTGTGGGTGGCTTTGGGGGTATCCAGCAAGAGGGACTGGGCATCCCAGCTGCCAGTAGTCCTCACGGGAGCGGGGGGACAGGTTGCCTGGGCCGCTAAACTGATCACGGCAGCTGCGATCAGCTCAGTGGCAACCCAATCAGAACTTATAAGTTCCGTCCAGACAACCTCATCATACTTTCGATTATCGCTGCAGGATGACTAAGTTTGGTCGGCCCACATCCTGCTCACCTCCCGCCCAAACCACTCCTCGAAAAATGCCCCTTTTCACTCTGAACGCACAGCGGCAGTCAGAGGCCTAAAATGCCTCTAGATATGTATAAAAAACCGTTCCCAGTATCGGCACTTGGACGACCTGTCTTTTAGGTCATCCAAATGCTGACTTTGGCGGAATTTTAGACATATTTTCGTTTCGATTATGAGCCCCATAGCATTTTGTGAAAATGTAGCACTTCCAGATCTAAATTCTACACGCTGTGGCAAAAAGAGAGGGAAAGTGATGCATGGAAAAAGTTCCTCTGAAATGCAAGAATCAATGCTGTCTTTTGTTCATGATGCAGAATCCCGAACACTGATGCAGCCAGGATTAGAGTCAGCCCTTCTAAACTTGTACGTTCACAGCATTACTGGATCTTATTGTCCTCCAGACAGTGGCAAATAAATCACTTGTCAGGCACCAAAAGGTTGAAATAAGTTCAAAACCAAGGGTTCAGTCTGCCTTTTTAATTTTTTTTTTTTCCACTTAGGTTGCTTGCCAGTGGAAAAAAAAGTGCCCCATTAACTTTCCAAAAACAGTGAACCTTTCAGGCATGAACCGGTGAAAGAGACGTAGTCGGGCCTGAATGCCTCTGTTTCTGGGGATTGACATGAGACCAGTGCTGATTGTCTGGCAGGTCATACCAGGTCACTGACCCAGAAACTTTCTGAACTTGCTTCATTTGTCTCATTGCAATTGGAGTAAGGCATCTCCCCCTCCTCTTTCTTTTTCATAAAATTACCACCGGCTGAGATCCTTTCTAGCAGCTTTGAGAGCGAATTTCTTCAGTGCATTGTGCTATGGCAGATGAATAGTCCAGAGGTGTTATACTGCTGTGAGCGGAAAGACTGTCAGACTGTAGATTTTGGTTCACATCATTTTCAGTTGTAGCTCATGCTTGGCTATATTCAGGTATACTAGGTATTTCTCAATCCCTGGCAGACTCACGACCAATCTGACGCAATGGAGGGTCAGCGATTTCCCAAGTTCACAAGGAGCAGCGTGGGATTTGAACCTAGAATCTCGGGTTCTCAGCTCTGTCAAAACCATTAGGCAGCTCTTCCAGAAACTGTTGTGTCAATATGACTCTTCTGGTAAAGTACTGAAGGGAGGTAAATAAGCCTGCAGCAGGAAGATGGGATTTTCACATAAAACTGGCAAATTAAATGCCCTACTTTTTTCTTTCTGTAGCCCAGTGGTGTAGCCAGATGGTCAATTTTGGATGTGTATAAGCCCGAGGAGGGTGGGCATGAAATTTTGTCTTCATACCCACCCTCCCCCCATTCTCGGATCCCTCCCCAGCAACCCCCCAAACTCAAAATATAAATACTGAGCTGATAGGGAACGCCAAGCCTATTTTCCATCAGCCAGAACTCCTTTCAAGTTCAGAAGCAGTTGCATGATGCTGGAGAAGAAAGTCTTCAGTTGGCAGAGTTTTGAGATCCCTCCAGCCAGAAGAAGATTATGCCAATTTTAGGTGGACAGTGGATGGGCCTCTCCCCCTTACTGGTTCCACCCATGGCTATGCCACTGCAGCCTCCGTGTGTCTGATCAAAACCTGAAGCAGGAAAGCAAAGGACCCTGAAGCCGTCGGCGCAGTGCGCATCGGCGGCAAAGAAGGCAAACAGGATGTTGGGCATGATAAAGAAGGGAATCACGAGTAGATCGGCGGGCGTCATAATGTCGCTTTACAGAGCAATGGTCAGACCACACCTGGAGTACTGTGTCCAGCACTGGTCTCCCTACCTAAAAAAGGACGTGACCCTGCTGGAGAGGGTGCAGAGGCGAGCTACGAAGCTAGTAGAAGGTATGGAAAATTTGAGCTACAAAGAACGCCTCAGAAAACTGGGCTTATTCACCCTTGAGAAGAGAAGACTGCGAGGGGATATGATAGAGACTTATAAAATAATAAAAGGATTCGACAAAATAGAGCGAGAAGCATCGTTATTCAAGTTGTCAAATGTGAATCAGACAAGAGGCCATGGACTGAAGTTGAGAGGCGACAGGCTCAGGACAAATACCAGGAAGTTCTGTTTCATGCAGCGTGTGGTAGACACTTGGAATGCTCTCCCGGAGGAGGTTGTGACAGAAACAACCATTCTGGATTTCAAGGGCAAGTTGGATACACACCTTCTTGCAAATCACATTGATGGATACGGATAAACAGGTCTTCATTGGGGAACACCTGGCTTGGCCTCCGCGTGTGCGGGTCACCGGACTGGATGGACCAATGGTCTGATTCGATAAAGGTGTTTCTTATGTTCTTATGACTGCCTGATTCATAATCTCAAACCTGATTACTTCAGTTAACTAAGCACTTGATTACTGGGGAGTAGAAGGGGAGGGTACTTTTTTTATAGCATTGAAGCTGAAGAAAAAACATCACTTGTACTTAATTACTACTAATAATAATTATCACTTATATAGCGCTGAAAGGCGTATGCAGCACTGTACATTCTGACATTTATAGACAGTCCCTGCTCTGAAGAGCTTACAATCTAACTTGAACAGACAGGCATGACATATAGGGTGAGGGATGCAGAACCCAAGGTGAAAGGAGTTAGGAGTTGAAAGCACTCTCAAAGAGGTGGGACACTGACAATTAAGAGAGGTACTGTATCTAAGCTTTATCAACTTTCATCAGAAATTACTACAAAGATCATGAGACTCAATTGACAATAATGGGAAACAGTGGATAAATTAGATGGATCTGTGTCTGTTTAGATAGCAAAATCTGAGTGTCCAGAAAGATCCCTATCTCTCTGTCTTACCTTCCCCTTTTCCTAGCCCCTCCCTCTTGCCCTATTTCCTAACCCACACTCTCTCCTTCCCACCCTTCTTCCTCTGTCTTGGTTCTCCATCTCTGCTCCAGAAAGACCCTCTCTCAGTATACTGTAATCACAGTATTGGCCATGGCAAAAAACCTTGACCTCATTCGAAGAAAGCTGGTCCTGGTAGACCACCAATAAGCTATGAAGTCAGCCTACAATATCATAACCCTTTTAAGGTACCATGCCAAGGTCCTTCCCCAAATATGCTCTCATGTACATTGGCACTAAGGCCCTATGGTGTCTACAGGTAGGGCGCCTAAAATTTTGTAATAGGCACTGATAATTGAAAAAGTCATTAAAAGCCAATTAAAAATGATTTCAAATACTGAAGGGAATAGACTTAGTAGATAAAGATAGAGAGAACGAGAGGACACTCTCTAAAATTGAAAGGGGATAGATTCCGTACAAATGTAAGGAAGTTCTTCTTCACCCAGAGAGTGGTGGAAAACTGGAACGCTCTTCCGGAGGCTCTTATAGGGGAAAACACCCTCCAGGGACTCAAGACAAAGTTAGACAAGTTCCTGCTGAATCAGAACGTACACAGGTAAGGCTAGACTCAGTTAGGGCAAACATAAGGAAGTTCTTCTTCACCAGAGAGTGGTGGAAAACTGGAACGCTCTTCCGGAGTCTGTTATAGGGGAAAATACCCTCCAGGAATTCAAGACAAAGTTGGACAAGTTCCTGCTAAACTGGAACGTACGCAGGTGAGGCTGGACTCATTTAGAGCAATGATCTTTGACCTGGGGACTGCCGCATGAGCGGACTGCTGGGCACGATGGACCACTGGTCTGACCCAGCAGCGGCAATTCTTATGTTCTTATGTACACAGAAGCACCCACTGGCAGATGGGTATGGTGTGAGGCAGATTTGGAGTGGAGTTTAGGCGCCTGTATATTAGACCAAAAAAACATACGGATGCCTAAGTTGTACACACCTACCAGTGCCTAAGTCAATTTAGACGCTGGTAAGCGCAATTCTACCACGGTGCCTAACTTTGATTGACATATGGTAGGTGCTATTTTCCTAGGTGCAGAATGAGTTAGGCGCCATTTATAGAATCTGGCCCTAAGTACAGTGGCATAATGAGGGTGAGAGGTGCCCGGGGCAGTAGTGCCACCCTCCCCCTTCTCCACCCCCACCTCCACATGCTCCTTCCCCACCCCCTCATGCCACATGCGTGCCACTTCCCTTCCCCCATTCCTCCTGGTGTGAACATGCAACCCCCAACCTGCTGTCATGCCAGCATCCTCTCTTCCTCTGATGTCACTTCCTAGGCACGGGTCCAGGAAGTGAAATCAGAGGAAGAGCTGACACTGGCGTGACAGTAGGTTGGGGGTTGCTGCTCGTGCCAGGAGCGTTACAGAGATATGGGGAAAGGAGGGGGTGGGGAGGAGGATAGGTGTCTGCGCCCTCACCAAAAAGTCACTTGGGGTAGACTGACCCCACACTGTGCCAAAGGGGGAAAAATTATGTAAATGCGTCTAAAAGGTTAAGCGTCTATATACAATGGTTTCCAATCCTGTCCTGATGGACCCCTAGCCAGTGATGTTTTCAAGATATCTCTAATGAATATGCATGAGAGAGATTTGCACATAATGGAAGTGACAGGTATGCAAATCTCTCTTATGCATATTCATTATGGATATCTTAAAAACCCGACTGGCTGGGGGGTCCTCCAGGATAGGAACCACTGGTTTATAACATAGGCGCTTATCTCTTGTCATTCACACTTAGACACCTATCACAGAATTGCGTCTAACTTAAAACTTAGGTCATGGTTTTAAAGGCCTACATTATAGATGCCAAAGTAGAGAATAATGCCTAGCGATGCCTAAGACCTTCTCCGCCTCTAAACATACCTACTTTAGAGTTAGGCACCTGTCTTTTGTAGAATCAAGCTTAAGAAGATAGGCGCCTATCACTCAATTTTTTTTATTTTTTTTCAATTATGAGTTGTTAAAGCTTATAACTGAAGCCAATTTACTAATTTAGATCTAGTAGTCTGGCTTCCTTGTTGGTTCCTTACTCCTTTACACATATTTACAGGGTTGTTCTAAGAGAGGTTGGGATGTCAAAATTACAGGATGGGTGACAGTGCAAAACTGGAAGATCATCTAGGGCAGTGTTTTTCAACCTTTTTACACCTATGGACTGGCAGAAATAAACGAATTATTCTGTGGACCAGCGGTTGAAGAACACTGGGCTAAGTCGTGGGCCAGACCCCGCCCATCTCTACCCAATCTCCACCCCAGACCCTGCCCCCATAATAGTACTAATTGCACCTTGCACGTCTCGAGCCTCATCTGGAAGCCTTCCCTCTGACGTTGCAATGTCAGAGAGAAGACTTCCGGTTCAGGCGCAGGATGCCCGTAGCAGCCACTGCCTGTGGCTTTGTGAACTGAATCAGTTAGGAAGAGGGAGCTGGCTCGAAGATAACGCCACATCGATTGCACCGTGAACCGGCAGTTGAAGAATACTGTTTTGGAAAGATGCACGTGCTGGCCCTGTGGACAGGCAGAAAATTTCTGTGGACCGGCACCGGTCCATGGACCGGTGGTTGAAGAACACTGATCTAGGGTGCCTGACAGCCTCGCACCAGCTCTAGCTTAATATGTAACAAGTTTTGATCTTCACAAGAGCTTGAAAAATCTTTCTGCTCTTGCAGGATGCAAAACAGTTTAACCTACAGGCCCTACAGCGTGGGCCACATTTCTTCTTTTTTTTTTTGTATATCATGTTTATCCACATTTCTAATTGAATCGTATGTGCACTACAGCTTCAGTTTTTGGAAGGGGCCCAACCACTTTTCTTGAGACAGCAGTAATTATGGTAGTATTGAGGTAAGATGGGAACTTTCTCTGAAAACAATCAAACACATTTTTGTCAAATGGGAAAATGGCTTCCAGACCAACTCGAGCTTCTTCTGACTTTGGGGTTAGCTTTGTCAGCATCTATTCTGTCTAAAAACAATCTCACTTTCACTTTAATTATATCCCTCCAGCTCTTTTTCAGAGGCCTCAAATATAACAAGCTGCAGTCATAATATCAGGAATTACAAACTCAGTCAATTCAGGGGTAGATCTGTAACCAGGAGGGCTTAGAGACGAATGCCAGAATGAAGAGCAATAGAAATTATGTAACAGATGCTCATCCAAACCCTGGCATCTGGGCAAATCTCCAGCACTATCGTCACCTAATTATCCGTCTCATGTATCCAACACACCAGTAAAGTCAGCAGTTATAAGTCTACACTGAAAGCCACACAGTGCATTGTGCAAACCTACTGCAATACTACAGATCCTCCGTATTTCTCCATTGCTTGTATGAATTCCAGACCCCAGCAAACTGCACACCTCTGAAAGCAATGATGTACGATAGATGGAGGAAATCAATGGGTCAGATGAAGCCCAAATAGTATGTCAGCTCCCATGCAAGGAAGGGATAAAAGTTATTTCTCCTCATTCCTTCCCTCTGTCTTAGCTATGCAGTGAAAGAGAGTGGCTCTGGAGATTAGTCATGCATTTTAGTTACGAAATTGATATTTCCTTGTTCTGTTCTGCAAGAAAACATGTCATCCAGATCAACAAGCTTTTGTGACAGGCCCTTTCACAAAACAGCCAAATGTTTTGGAAAGTTTCAACCATAAATGCACCCCCCCTCCCCTCTCACCCACGCCCAAGTGCTCACAAAGGCAGCGATTCATTCATATTTGACAGAAAACTATTCATCAGCTTTAGCAAATAAATACGTCTCGTATTAATTTTTAAAAATGATTCAGAGGTTCGGAATATTTTTAGGGGAAGTCAGTGTGCAGAATTCTAAATCAATCGCCATGTTGTGCAAAAGCACTTCATGACTACTTTGTTGTCAGGAAGCTCTTTTACGCACCGTTAAGACTTCGCAAGCCCCAGATCTGAACATCCCAAACTACACATGCTTCACATGAATCATCTCGCAGTCATCCTTGCTAAGCCTCTCAGGAAGTTAGTCCAGATGTAAGCAAGAACCACACTTGCATCAAAATCCCATAGAAAGTTTTGGCCAGGATCAGAATAAGACGGTCTCGTCCTTATTTTTTCCACCACCCTCCGCTTTCTTTCCTGAAAGATAATCAGTATGACCTGGTAGCTCTTCAGGATCTTGTATTTCGGTCTTATTAGTCACAGAGACTCTCCCCACCGGACACGACAATCCAAACATTGCTTTCATATTTCTTAGCTGATCTGGCATGGTTCTAAGTGGGATTGATTACCGTAACATTAGTTGGGACTGCCTGCCTCTTGTATTCATTCCCTACACGTTGTGCAAAATTCTGCAGTACAGCTACTGATTGAGTCTTTCCAAATTTGACCATGTTACCTCTCATCTTCTTAAACTTGGATAGCTTCCTATTGCCTTCTGTGCTAAATTTAAGCTGCTTTTGTTGGTCCATCATGATTCCTCTTTTTTATGTATGCAATGTCTTACAACCTTATGTTCCTGCATGGACATTGTGGATTGGTCACACCTGACTTGCTGCGATTGAGGCTTGAAGAGATGAGGCAAAGAGCTTTCTTAGTAGTTAGCCTCGTGAATAATAATAATGATAATAACTTTATTTTTCTATACCGCCATAGTCAGACGACTTCTAGGCGGTTCACTTTGAAGAAGGCTGGACATTCAGCGAATTACAAATGCATGAGGGGAAAGTTACAGAAGAAAAAGGGTTGTAAGGGGAGGGAATGTAAGAGGGGTGGGAATTGCATGAGAGATTGCTTCGGGATTGTAGGGGGAAAAAGCATAGTGAGCGTAGATCGGTCTGTTTAGGTGATGAATTTGTAAAACAGAGTGGTTTTGATTGATTTTCAGAATGAGTTGTAGGTCTGTCTGGTTTTATTTATGTAGTTTCCAAGCCAGGATTGTTGTCTGTTAGCTTGGAACATGAAGGTTCTGTCAAGGTAGGATTTGTATTTGCAGCCAGTGATTTTAGGATAGGCGAAGATGTTTTTGTTTCTGGTTGTTCGTGTGGGATTGTGTAGAGTGAAGTGTGTTTGCAGGTAGGAAGGTGCTAGGCCCCAGATTTGTTTGAAGCAGATGCATGCAAATTTGAACTGTATTCGCACTTCCATTGGTAGCCAGTGGAGTTTTTTGTAGTATGGGCTAATGTGGTTTGTTTTCTCAGTCCGAAGATTAAGCGAACTGCAGTGTTTTGTAGTAATCTCAGTTTCTTTATTGTTTTTTTGTGGGATACCCAGGTAGACGATGTTGCAGTAGTCCAGGGTGGATAGGATCAGCGATTGTACCAGTAACCTGAAGGATGTTATGTCAAAGTATTTTTTAATAGTCCTTAGCTTCCATAGTGTATAGAAGCATTTCTTCACTGTTAAGTTTGTGTGGTCAGCCATGGTCAAGTGCGTGTCTAGTGTGATACCCAGAATTTTTATGGTTTTGGAAATCGGATATTCGTGGTCGTTTATTTTTAATGATGTTCTCGTTATTTTGTCGTTGGGGCTTGCCAAGAAGACTTTTGTTTTCTCTATGTTTAGTTTCAGTTTGAAGTTGGTGGTCCATTTTTCGATTTCTATCATTGTGTGTGAAAGGTTGTCTATAATTTCAGTCGAGAGATTGCTGAAGCGCCATTTGCTGCAGCAGGCACTGGACTGGCTGTACTTTGTGACCTATGTGATGACTTGACTGTGTTTTCAGCTGGGTTTGTATAGATGGAATATATTTGTTTGGGTATATTCAATTGCATAGCAAGGGTGAGTGGCACCCCTGCCCCTTCCCAACTCCCCCTGCCGCACGCACGCCCACCTTCCCTTGTACTTCTTTAATCTTCCCGGCATGAGCAGCGTCACAAACTTGCTGCCCGCATCGTGTCGGCTTTCCCGTTGACATCACTTCCTAGGCGAGGGACCCAGAAGTGATGTCAGAGAGAACCGACACCGACGCGGGCAACAAGTTCGTAATACTGCTTGCGCCGGGAAAATTAAAAAGGTATGAGGGAAGGGAAGGGAAAGGACACATGTTAGGTACCTATTATGGAGGCACCCATCTAGATAGGCGCCTATCTAAATTGAATAACAAGCTCAATTAAGCTCTTTAATCAGCAATAATTGAAACTTAGGCGCCTATCAAGAAAGAACGATTCTGTAACAAGGCGCCTCTAAAAATTTAGGTGGCCTTCAAAAAAATAGGCGCTATGCATGTGAGGCGTGGCTTTGTGTTAGGCGCCTTGTTATAGAATCGCTGCTCTTAAGCGTGCTTAAGCACTCGCATGGGCGCCTAACTTTTAGTTGTGCCTAGAGCTGGCCTATTCTTGGGTGCCTCCAAAATAGGTGCCCAAATAAGTACCGCTCGGCATGATTCACTAAACAGCACCCAATTTTGCTTGAATCGCGCTGAACGGTGTCTAATTAGGCGCCTAACTTTTAGGCGCTTCTTATAGAATTTGCCCTTAAGTGCCTTTGTTATTGATTGCGTGGAGGATACTTTAGGCTGGGTATTGTCTGTTTGTTGGGTGAGAATGGTATTGTTCTTTTTTTTTTTTTTTGTAATTTATGGTATTGTAATTTAGCTTTGATTTTAGAATTGTAATTCTGTTTTATGTTTATAATTATGTACGTTCATTTTTATGGAAACCGCTTTGTTGAAAGGCAGTATATAAAATTTTAAAATAAATATATAGGAACCGATTCTATAAAATTTAGAAGCCCATTATAGAATCATGCTTAGCGTCACCTAAACCTGCCTAGGTGGCATTCAATGTCCACACATTTAGGGATCCCCAATTTATGCCAGGGTTTTCTTTGCCTTAAGTGCCTAACTCAAAAAGACACGTGTGATCCGCCCCTAACCACACCCACTTTTAGTGTAGGCGCCCTGGACTAGGCACCTACTTTGTATAGAATTGAGGTTTTTGAGTTACGCGCTTTACTTTCAATTAAGTCCAATTAAAGCTGATTGTGAGGTGTTGAGTGCCAATATTGGCACTGATTAAGCCTATTAATTAAGTTAGGCGCCTAAGTTTAGATGGACTTTAAAGAATCAGGGCCTTGTTGTTCATCTTGATTATTTGCATTTTAGTCCTGACTGTATCATACATATAATTATTAATATTATAATTATTAATATAATCTTATTACACTACTCTCTACCTCACTAAGGTCTTGCAAATTTTACAGGTTACTGGATGTTTTAACAATGCAACTTATCAGCATTCTGTTTATGTGAGGGGTTCTTTGGGGAATGCTTGAAATAAAGGTCTGAAATTTTGACTGTGCAGAGGGGTTTTTGTACATTTGACTCCGGGAAGATTATTTGTTAGAGCAGCATGTAAGAATTACAATGTGTAGGGAGGAGATTGCATAAGACCCTGTGGAATTTGGCATCTCATTGGTTCTTAGAGAAACCTATACTGGTGTCTATTTTTGCATAAAAAGATTTAAAATGAAAATTTGCTGGTATTAGTCATTAGTGATGTTATAGCTGTGCTCCACAAGGAGGCAGTCCAAGACAACAGGCAAGAGGATTCATCTGTTGTTGAAGAACTGTAAGTGACAAACAAGTTGCCTTTGGTGGGAGGCTGGAAATCAGAAGCAGCCCCTTTCTAGTCAGAAATGGATTGCCACAAATAACTCTTCCTGAAAAGCCTTCTTTGGATCCGGGAAGAGTGTGGGACCATGACTGGGACCAGCAATTGCTTGTATCTCTCCTCTCTCATCCACCCCCCCCCCCTTCCCCTATCTCTCTGCTTCTCAACCTCTGCTCCCTTCCTTCCTGGTATCTCTCTCTCTTTCTGAAACTCACCCCCACCCCAACCCAGTCCCTCCCCACCTCAACCCAGCCCAATCTCCCCCCCCCCTTCCTTCCTGGTATCTCTCTTTCTGAAATTCACCCCCCAACCCAACCCAGTCTCTCCCCCCTTCCTTCCTGGTATCTCTCTCTCTTTCTGAAATTCACCCCCCAACCCAGTCTCTCCCCCTTCCTTCCTGGTATATCTCTCTCTCTCTTTCTGAAATTCACCCCACCCAACCCAGTCCCCCCCCCCTTCTTCCTGGTATCAATCTCTCTTTCTGAAATTCACCTCCCCAACCCAGTCTCTCGCCCTACCCCGGTGCGCGTTCTCTCTCTTCCTCACCCTCCCTTCCCAACTGCAGCACACAAGCTCCTTCCCATCGCTGCGCCCCGCCCTTCCTACTTCCGGCTTGCGCCCCGCCGGCAGCCGGAAGTCGCGTGAAAGGAGGGCGGGATGCGGAAGAGCCGAAGTTAAAAAGAGTTGCCGCCGGCGACGTCAACGACGAATTTGGAAAGTAGGACCGGGGGAAGGGAAGGGAAGGGAGGGAGAGCCGGTCCGTGCTTTGGGAACGGACGCAGAGGGCGGTAGCAGTCCCGGGAAGCAGACGAGAGAGTTGGCGGCTCACGGAGGCCAAACGTCGGGGTTCCCGACATGAATATGCATGAGACCTATTAGCATAGCATGAAAGCAGTGCATGCATATTCATGGGGGAAATCCTGACCCCTCCCCCCCGGCCCTCGAGGACCGACACCCCAGGGCTCGGCTGCTGCTAATACTAAAAGGGTGCCCAAATGTAGATTCTCCCCCCACCCCACCCCTCAATGCTGGACCAGGATTTTGGCGCCCTTTAGTGAGGCACCTGGCCCGTAGGTTAAACCGACCTTAGGGGCCACCACCCTAACAATGGTTTTTCACACTATCGGCAACCAAAGATTTGGGGTGGGGAGTTCCCTCCAATCAAAAAAAAAAAAATTCCTCTACCCCCTGGTGCCAGCGCTGAGGGTACAGGGGGTACGTGAGAATACCCCCAGTACATAGGAGCCAGCTCTGTGGGCGCTTGAGCACCCCCAATATTAAGCAAACTCTCTGACAGTGTCCAGGGAGGGGTATTTTCCATTGGGGTTTAGCACCCCATTATTAAGCAAACTCAATCAGCTGTGTTGAGTTTTGCATTGCCCCTGGTTTTGAAAAGTTGATTTCCATGGTCAGTGAACATAGGGTTACCATAGGGCAGGGCTGCCCAAGTCCGGTCCTCGAGATCTACTGGCAGGCCAGGTTTTCAGGATATCCACAATGAACATGCATGAGAAAGAGATTTGCATACCAAGAAGGCAGTGCAGGCAAATCTCTCTCATGCATATTCATTGTGGATATCCTGAAAACCTGGCCTGCCAGTAGATTTCGAGGACCGGACTTGGGCAGCCCTGCCATAGGGCTCCAGGATGGATGGATTGAGATGTCTGGCTTTTACTTCCAGTTGTTTTCAATAGAAGTAAAACCCAGATGGCTCAATGTGTCCACTTTTTTCCTGGAGCCCTATGGTAATCCTAAATGGACTGCTCTCCCCCTTTGAAAAGGCATCGTAATGAGTTTATAAAACTGACATTGCCTCTTTCCAAATCTTCCTGATAATGATGTAAATTTGAGACACCATGAAACCTCCATTCAAATACCATTATTAAAGCTGTCACTTGTTCTTGGAGCATGTGTGAGATGCTACATGTATCCTTCTCAGCCTTTGGGTTAAGGTTGTCAGGTCTCAGCCATAAGATTGGGATGATCTTTTGGGTGAGAATGAAAGCCTGAAAGATGGGAGAGCAATGCTAACACTCTACTGCTTTGACCCTATTGGGCAAATAGTGGAGGCTATCACTATTGCTAACCTAAACTAAACCTTAAATTTGTATACCGCATCATTTCCATAAAGATAGAGCTCGGCATGGTTTACAGGTAATTCAATAAATGAGGGAAGGATATAATAAGAAATTAGAGGTTATGAAGAGGATAGCTAGCTTTACATTTTCAATAGATAGCTTTACGTTTTGGAGAAAAGCCAGGTTTCCAGATGCTTTCGGAATAATTGGAATGAGCCTAGGTCCGCAGCGGGGTAGGGAGGTTGTTCCAAAGCTCAGTGAATTTGAAAAGGGATTTCCCTAATTTACTTGCATACATGAAGTCTTTTAACAAGGGGAAAGATAGTTTGAGTATGTTGGTGGATCTGATAGTGTCAGGTCTCGAAGAATTCCAGATTAGTGGGATTAGGGGAGGAAGAATGCCATGTAGGATCTTGAAAATTAGGCAGGTACATTTAAAGTGAATCCTAGAAATCACCGGAAGCCAGTGAAGTTTTGACAGAAGTGAGGAAACATGATCGAATTTGCTTTTTGTGAAGATAGAAACATAGAAAGATGACGGCAGATAAGGGCCATAGCCCATCAAGTCTGCCCACACTATTTACCCACCCTCTTAAGTCTACTGACCCCCTAAAGAATAATTGTAATTATACTGTCACTCTACTGACCCGCTCATTCAGTCCTAGTGACCCTATCCCTTGGCATGACCTCGTAGGGATCCCACATAGGTATCCCATTTGTTCTTGAAGTCTGAGATGCTGCGTGCCTCGACCACCTGCACTGGAAGCTCGTTCCAATGCTCAATCACTCTCTCCGTGAAGAAGTATTTCCTGGTGTCTCCACGAAACTTCCCTCCCCTGAGCTTGAGCGGATGTCCTCTTGTGGTCGAGGGTCCCCTGAGAAGAAAGATATCATCTTCCACCTCTACCCGTCCCGTGATGTACTTAAATGTCTCAATCATGTCTCCCCTCTCCCTACGCTCCTCGAGAGTGTAGAGCTGCAATTTGCTCAGTCTTTCTTCATACGGGAGACCCTTTAGCCCCGAGACCATCCTGGTGGCCATCCGCTGAACCGATTCAACTCTGAGCACATCCTTACGGTAATGTGGCCTCCAGAATTGAACACAGTATTCCAGATGCGGTCTCACCATGGCTCTGTACAGTGGCATCATGACTTCAGGTTTCCTGTTGACGAAGCTTCTCTTGATACAACCTATCATTTGCCGTGCTTTAGATGAAGCCTTCTCCACTTGAGTGGCTGCTTTCATGTCAGCACTGATGATTACTCCTAAGTCTCGTTCTGCCGTAGTCCTGGCTAAAGTTTCTCCATTCAGGGTGTAAGTTCTGCAAGGATTTCCGTTGCCGAGATGCATGACCTTACATTTCTTGGCGTTGAAGCCCAGCTGCCAGATCAAGGACCAACTTTCTAAAGTACGCAGGTCTTGCTCCATAGCATCCTGAAGATTACAGCCGTTTACTACATTGCATAGTTTGGCGTCATCAGCGAATAAGGTTACCTTGCCTTGGAGCCCTTGAGTCAGATCCCTAATGAATATGTTGAAGAGGAGTGGGCCCAGGACCGAACCCTGTGGCACTCCGCTGGTCACCTCCGACATTTTAGAAAGGGTACCGTTGACCACCACCCTCTGAAGTCTGCCACTAAGCCAATCTTTAACCCATGCAGTTAGAGTCTCTCCTAATCCCATAGATTTCATCTTGTTCAGCAGCCTGCGGTGTGGGACGCTGTCAAACGCTTTGCTGAAGTCCAGGTACACGACGTCCAAGGACTCTCCTGAGTCTAGTCTTCTTGTTACCCAGTCAAAGAAGCTTATTAGATTGGACTGGCATGACCTACCCTTGGTGAATCCATGTTGGCTGGGATCCCGGAGATTACCCTCGTTCAGGATTGTATCTAATTTGTACTTAATTAGTGTTTCCATGAGTTTGCACACTATTGAGGTGAGGCTTACCGGTCTATAGTTCGCAGCCTCAGCCTTGCAACCCTTTTTATGTAGAGGAACGACGTTGGCTGTTTTCCAGTCCAACGGAACTTTCCCCGTACTTAGTGAGAGATTGAAGAGCACCGCCAACGGTTCTGCCAGGACATCTCTCAATTCTCTGAGCACTCTTGGGTGTAAATTGTCCGGTCCCATGGCCTTGTTTACCTTTAGCCTTGCCAGTTCGTTGTAGACGTCCCCAGGAGTGAACTCAAAATTCTGAAACGGGTCATCCACGTCTTGTATTATCATCAACTGTGGTCCGTGTCCCGGTGCTTCGCAGGTGAAGACTGAGCAGAAATATTCATTTAGTAGTTCTGCTTTTTCTGAATCCGCCACCGCGTAGTTTATCCCAGGACAAGCAGGCATGATATTCTCACATGTGGGTGACGTCATCTACGGAGCCCCAGCGCGGACAGCTTTTCAAGCAAACTTGCTAGAAGTTTCAAGTTTGCACACTGCACCACGCATGTGCATGCCTTCTCGCCCACTAGAGGGCGCATCCCACCTCGTGGTCCTCAGTTCAATTTTTTCCGCGGAGCCAGAAAGCCCTGTGGATCTGAGCTCCAGTGTATTGCCTTCTAGCTGCCGCGTTTCGTTGTTCTTTTATTTGAATAAGTTCGCGGTGCTGCTTTCTTGTCTTTTCGTTTCTTTTCTTTTCAAAAAAAAAAAAATATATATTTTATTTTTCGTTGGGCTCCGGGGGCTCCCGGAAGCCGTGGACGCGGGACGTCGGTCGTTCCCGGCCTTCTTCTTCGTTGATGTCCTGTCCTGTTACGGGATTTAAAAAGTGCAGCCGGTGTGAGAGGTTACTTTCCATCACTGACCCTCACCGGTGGTGCATTGTCTGTCTTGGGCCGGATCATCCGACAGCGTCGTGTGATCGCTGTGCTACTTTCCAAAACAGAGCCCTCCGTCGCCGTAAGGCCAGAATGGCGGAATTGTTCGCCGTCGACACGCCGCCTAAGGCCTCGACGTCGGCCTCGGCCTCGGCCCCGGCCTTGACCTCGGCCTCGGCGTCCTCGGGGGCCTCGGCTTCGCCTCGGCCCTCGTCTTCGAAGGCGTCTACAGGGAAGCCGGCTTCGGGTAAGTCCTCTGTTCCATCCCCTTCAGCAAAGAAGCCATCTTCTACTCAGGCTAAGGCGGGTGGGTCGACCCCGGCCCCGCCTCGGACCTCGACTTCGCACACCCCGAGGGAATACTCGAGACCGAGGTCGCCCTCCAGGGAGTGTGCTCCGGACTCGGAACTCCCCACCTTCGTGGGGATTCCGGCCTTCCAGGAACTCCTTCGAGCCCTGATTTCATCGGAGCTGACGGGGGCCCTGGAAGTGTTGCAGCGGGCTGCGGTTCCGGCGGCCTCGACCTCAGCCGGGGCGCCTTCGGTCTCTCCTCGACTTCGGGAGCCCCGGCCTCGGTGACCTCGGTCTCGGGTACTGTGGCCCCCTTAACCTCGGTCTCGGCCCCGCCCATGTCCTCGACCTCGGGGGGGCCGCCTGAGCGGAGTGTGAGGCCCAAGGAAAAGTTGCGCAGAGTGCGCCGTCTTTTCTCCTCTTCCTCGGGGTCTTCCCGGGACGCCTCGCCCTCGACGCGACCTCGGACGAGGCGCCGACCGAGGAAGTCTAAGCGGCCGCGAGGCTCGCCTCGGCACGATCGTTCCTCGCCGCTCAGGGGCGAGGCGCTGCAGGTGTCGGAGTTGCGCCTCGACAACCCGAGGCTCCTCCGATCACCTCATGGGAAGTCTTCCCGTGCCGCCTCGCCGAGGAAGTGGGAGAGTGTCCCCCGGACCCCGGGGTCCTCACCCAAGGGTTCTGCGAGGCGGAGAATTTCTCCTTCCCCCTCGAGGGCCTTGGAGAGGGGATCCTGGGACTCGGGGTCAGTTAGGGATCCTCATTATTCCCATGAGGCCTCTCCCCTCTCCTCGGTGGGGCGGTCGAGAACCCCGTCTCCCCCGGCCAGGCCGTCCTCATTTTCCTCCTTTGTTCAGGACATGGCCCGAGCCCTGGGGTTAGACCTGATGGTCGGTTCTCAATACTCCAAAGAATTTTTGGAGGAACAGGACCTTCCCACTCCTCCTAGAGAGGTGCCTAGGCTCCCCCTCAACAGAGTCCTTCTGCAGACCTGGTTGAAGAACTTGTCAAACCCTCTTACAGTCACGTCTGTGCCTTCCAAAATGGAAGCGAAATATAGGACGGTGCCCCCTAAAGGGTTCGAAAAGGCGCAGCTCTCCCACCAGTCTCTTCTGGTGGAGTCTGCCCTTAAGAAATCACAGCCCTCACGGGTTTCTGCGGCGGTTCCACCCGGCAGGGAGGGGCGGACCCTGGACAAGTTTGGCCGTCGCCTCTATTCAAATTCCCTGATGGCCACCAGGGTTCTAAATTACGCCTTCACCTTTTCCTCCTATTTGCGTGGCATGGTGAAGGACCTTCCTCAATATCGAGACTCGTTACCGGACTCCCAGAGAGCAGGATTCGATAAGTTTATGTCCAACCTGTCTCAATTGCGGTTGTACCTATTTCATGCGGTGTATGACGCATTTGAGCTGGTTTCGAGGGTGTCGGCCTTCGCAGTGGCCATGCGCCGCTTGGCCTGGCTTCGCACCCTCGACATGGACCCAAACCTGCAGGAACGTGCTTCGGGCGGTCGAACCGGTCCCCCAGGACCAGCGGGGTACGGGGTTTTACTCCCGTTACTTTTTGGTTCCAAAAAAGACCGGGGACTTGCGCCCCATACTGGACCTCAGGAAGCTCAACAAATTCCTGGTCCGGGAGAAGTTTCGAATGCTGTCTCTCCCGGTCTTATATCCTCTTTTGGAGGAGGGGGACTGGATGTGCTCCCTCGACTTGAAGGAAGCATACACCCATGTTCCGGTGCATCCCGCCTTCCGAAGATTTTTACGATTCCAGGTGGGGGATTTGCACCTACAGTACAGGGTCCTGCCCTTCGGCCTGGCTTCATCTCCACGAGTCTTCACGAAGTGCATGGTGGTGGTTGCGGCAGCCCTGAGGTCTCGTGGACTTCATGTGTTCCCTTACCTGGACGATTGGCTTATCAAAGCCCCGACCAGGGAGGGGGTTATCTCAGCGACCCGACGGTCTATTGCCTTCCTGCAGAGCCTCGGGTTCGAGATAAACTTTCCAAAATCTCAGTTGTGCCCGGCTCAGTCTCTTCAATTTATAGGCGCGGTGCTGGACACGGTGCGCCTGCGCTCCTACCTCCCGCCCCAGCGGTTGGAAGCCTTGGTCCGGATGGGCCGTCAGGTTTCTCAACTATCGATGGTGTCGGCCCACCGCATGATGATACTGCTCGGGCATATGGCGTCGACGGTCCACGTCGCTCCGTTTGCCAGGCTGCATCTGAGGATCCCACAATGGACCCTCGCTTCCCAGTGGCGTCAGGAGTGCGATCCAGTGTCTCGCCTCATTGCGGTGACTCCGCTTTTGCGGAAATCGCTGCGTTGGTGGACAAACTCTTCACATCTGTCCAAGGGTTTACTGTTTCTCACCCCTCCGTTTCGCAAGGTTCTGACCACAGACTCCTCGGAGTACGCGTGGGGAGCCCACATCGACGGTCTTCGCACGCAGGGCCTGTGGTCTGCCGAGGACCGTCGGTGTCACATCAACGTACTAGAGCTTCGAGCCATCTTTCTAGCACTCCGAGCATTCGTTCACATAGTGCGGAATCAGGTTGTCCTCGTCCGCACGGACAATCAAGTGGCAATGTACTATGTGAACAAGCAGGGTGGAACGGGCTCTTGGCCCCTCTGCTCGGAGGCTCTTCGCCTTTGGGAGTGGGCGGTCTCCCGGAACATCTTCCTTCGGGCGGTCTACATCCAAGGAGAACTGAATTGTTTGGCAGACAAACTCAGTCGACTTCTGCAACCGCACGAGTGGACTCTACACTCCGCAGTTCTGTGCGAGGTTTTCGCTCGCTGGGGAACGCCACAGGTGGATCTGTTTGCCTCACCGGAGACCCACAAACTGCCCCTGTATTGTTCTCGGACGTACTCGCGGGACCGTCTGGAGGCCGATGCCTTTCTTCTCGATTGGGAGGGGAGGTTCCTGTATGCGTTCCCTCCTTTTCCTCTGATCATGCGAACGTTAGTACATCTGAAATCGTCCACGGCCACGATGATTCTCATCGCACCTCGGTGGCCGCGTCAGCACTGGTTCTCCCTACTACTTCAGCTCAGTGTCAGGGAGCCTCTTCTTCTGCCTGTGTTTCCTTCTCTGCTGTCACAGAGTCAAGGATCCATGTTACATCCCAATCTGCAGTCATTACACCTGACAGCCTGGTTTCTTGCTCCCTAACTGCGCCTGATCTGTCTCAATCGGTGAGGGAGGTATTGGAAGCCTCACGCAAGATTTCGACGAGGCTTTGTTATTCGCAGAAATGGACCAGGTTCTCTACCTGGTGTTCGTCTTTTCACCTGGATCCGGTGTCGGTTCCGGTGTCCTCGGTTTTGGACTATTTATTCCACCTGTCGCACTCTGGCCTGAAAACCACTTCGGTGCGTGTTCATCTTAGTGCTATTTCTGCCTTCCATCAACATCTGGATGGCCGCCCTCTGTCGCTCCATCCTTTGGTGACACGCTTCATGAAAGGGTTACTCAGGGTTTGTCCCCCTCTTAAGCCTCCTTCAGTCGTGTGGAATTTGAATGTGGTTTTGGCTCAACTGATGAAACCTCCTTTTGAGCCACTCAACAAGTCTCTCTTGAAATTTCTGACTTGGAAGGTGGTGTTTCTGATTGCCCTCACCTCCGCTAGGCGGATTGGGGAGTTGCAAGCCTTGGTTGCGGACCCTCCTTTCACTGTCTTCCATCATGACAAGGTGGTTCTCCGCACCCATCCTAAGTTTGTACCTAAAGTTGTTTCTGATTTCCACCTCAATCAGTCCATTGTCCTTCCTGTGTTCTTTCCTAAGCCCCACTCCCATCCTGGCGAGACGGCGCTTCACACGCTTGACTGTAAGAGGGCGTTGGCATATTACCTTCAACGCACCAGGTCTCATCGGAAGGTTCCTCAATTGTTTTTGTCCTTCGATCCCAATCGATTAGGGCATCCGGTTTCCAAGCGCACTCTGTCTAACTGGTTGGCTGCTTGCATTTCCTTTTGCTATGCTCAGGCTGGACTTCCGCCCCCGGGTCGAGTCACGGGGCATAAGGTCCGAGCGATGGCAGCTTCAGTGGCTTTCCTCCGATCCACTCCTATGGAGGACATATGTAAGGCTGCCACTTGGTCTTCGGTTCATACGTTCACCTCTCATTACTGTCTGGACTCTTTATCCAGGAGTGACGGCCGGTTTGGCCAGTCAGTTTTGCAAAATCTGTTTTCCTAAATTGCCATCCTCCCACCTGCCCTTTTTTAGTTGGCTTGGAGGTCACCCACATGTGAGAATATCATGCCTGCTTGTCCTGGGATAAAGCACAGTTACTTACCGTAACAGGTGTTATCCAGGGACAGCAGGCATATATTCTCACAACCCGCCCGCCTCCCCGGGGATGGCTTCTATGCTAGTTATGGAACTGAGGACCACGAGGTGGGATGCGCCCTCTAGTGGGCGAGAAGGCATGCACATGCGTGGTGCAGTGTGCAAACTTGAAACTTCTAGCAAGTTTGCTTGAAAAGCTGTCCGCGCTGGGGCTCCGTAGATGACGTCACCCACATGTGAGAATATATGCCTGCTGTCCCTGGATAACACCTGTTACGGTTAGTAACTGTGCTTTCCGTCCGGTTGTCTAAGGCGTACTATACCGTC
Organism: Geotrypetes seraphini; assembly: GCF_902459505.1. NCBI lineage: Eukaryota > Metazoa > Chordata > Amphibia > Gymnophiona > Dermophiidae > Geotrypetes > Geotrypetes seraphini. The sequence goes on along the minus strand of NC_047091.1, from coordinate 35,332,979 downwards.
TGTGTTCCTTTTCCTATCGCTGATATACCTAAAGAAGGATTTGTCCCCTTTTTTAATGTTTTTTGCCAGAGTTTCTTCCACTCGACGTTTGGCCTCCCTAACTGCTGTTTTGACCGCTGCAGATCTGGTCTTATATTCTACTTTAGTTTCTCTTCTCTGGGTGCGTTTGTAGGAAAGAAATGCTTTTTTCTTCTCCTTAATGAGGAGTGAGATCTCTTCAGTGAACCATTGGGGTTTGTTGTTTCTTTGCCGTTTATCTACTGATTTTATGTAGCGATTAGTTGCTTCGTGTATGGATGATTTCAGGTACGACCACATAGTTTCCACATTGCCGGTCTCTGCTTGGTCCTGTAGCGTCTGATGAACGTGATCTCCCATACGTGCGAAGTCGGCGCCCCGAAATTTGAGCACCTTTGTTTTTGTAATTGATTTAGGGGATCCTTTCCCAATGTTGAACCATACCATGTTATGGTCGCTGGAGGCTAGCGTATCTCCTACCGAGACCTCTGAGATGCTTTCCCCGTTTGTGAGTACCAGGTCTAGGATCGTCTGGGCCCTAGTGGGCTCCGTTACCATCTGTCTGAGATGTACTCCTTTTATGGAGTTCAGAAGCCTCCTGCTGCTGCTGGTTGCTGCTGAAAATGTCTTCCAGTCTGCATCAGGCATGTTGAAGTCCCCTAGCAGCACAGTGTCACCCCGTAGAGTTATATTCTCTATGTCTTCAATTAATTCTGCGTCCATGTTTTCCGGTTGTCTTGGAGGTCTGTATACCACACCAAGATACAGGCATTTTTTACTACCTCGTGCCAGGTTAACCCAGAGGGACTCCCCGGTATACTTGACATCAGTGATCCTGGTAGTTTTGATGTCTTCTTTAATGTATAGTGCTACCCCTCCACCTAACCTGCCCTCTCTGTCCTGACGAAGTAGATTGTACCCCGGTATAGCCATATCCCACCCATGTGCGTCAGTGAACCAAGTCTCGGATATCGCCACCACGTCCAGGTTGGCATCCCTTATTTCAGTTTCTAGTTCTAGAATTTTATTGCCTAAACTGTGTGCATTAACATACATGGCCCTCCACACTTTGTGTTTGCTGAGTCCCTGTAAGGCTATTCCTGACTGAGTCTGTGTGGCTCCAAGAGAACTGTTTGCATATTGGGTCCTTACCTCGGAATCTGAGTGTCGACTCGTCCCATCAGGATAGTTCCTTTCCACCCCAGTATATGAGTAGGCCCCCTCCCCCAACTTACCTAGTTTAAAGCCCTGCGAAGTAGGCGGGCTAGTCGGTGTCCGAAGATGTTCTTACCTCTGCTGGTCAAATGGAGTCCGTCTGGTCCCTGTAGTCCTTGCAGCGCCTCTCTATGATCCAGGAATCCGAAGTTCATATCTCGACACCATCCTCGTAGCCATTCGTTCGTTCTCAGGATGCATTCATCTCTGGCTCTTCCCTTGCCTCTAACTGGTAGGATTGATGAGAAGACTACCTGCGCACTTGTCTGCTTCAGCCTCTCACCCAAGGCTCCGAAGTCTCTGGCGATGGTTTCTGGGGTGTTCCTGGCAGTGTCATTCGTACCTATATGGATAAGAAGCATAGGAAAATGGTCATGAGGTGTAAGTAATTTCCCTAGGCTGGTGGTGATGTCCCGTATTTTGGCACCAGGCAGACAGCAAACCTCTCTTGATTGTGCATCCGGTCTGCAGATTGGTCCCTCGGTGCCCCTCAGCATGGATCAACCTAGCCACAGGGTTCTGGATCCGCTGAAGTCTTTGAAGATTTTTCTTGGTTAGACTTAGATGGAATTACAATAGGTCAGTCTGGAAAGAATGATTGATCGTACAAGGACAGCAAAATGTTGTTGGTGGAAGCAGGATCTCACTTTCCTCAACATGTGAAGACTAAAAAAACATTTTTCCCAGAGAGTTGCTGAAATAGAAGGATTAATGTTATTTTCTCACTTGTATAAGTGCAACTAACTCCTGATAATCTCTTCTGGATGATGATTTGTTATGCATAGTACATTCGAGGATGTTGTGTTCAATAATTATAGCACAACAAAGAAAATTGGGGAGACCCAATGATCCACAGTTAAAACAGTCCTCCGATGAAAACAAAAACCTGTGGATACAGATGTAGGGTCCGGTTGGATTTTTACCACTGTATTTTTTATCATTGTAATTTTTTCATTGAATTTTCATGTTTTTATATGTCAGTATATAATAAATTATCTCCAGAACATCTGTATCCATAGTTTTTTGTTTTTGTGTTCAATAATTACGCATTTATGGAGTATCATCACTGAGAATGTTTTCATATGTATCTGCCTCTTAAAAAGAGATTGGAGAAAGAGGTGTAATATACCTGTAAAAGATAAGAAACACCTTATCCCCCTCTTAACATTGAGGCCCCCTTTTATCAAGCCGCGTTAGGATCTTTTATCAGGGGTCGCTGTGGTAAAAGCTTCGATGATCATAGGAATTCTATGAGCATCGGAGCTTTTACTGTACCGGCCAGCGATAAAAACCCTAATGCAGCTTGATAAAGGGTGCCTAGACCATTAGAAAGGAATCCAGTCCCAGCATTTAGTGCAGGAGGTGGGGGCCTTTATTCCTTAAAATCCAGAGATCTGCAAAGCTTAAATAAAATGGACATTTTTGGATGTTCAAAACACCAAGGATCTTGCTGTGGTAGCGATGCCACAGTAAATGTACCGAAGCCCGTTCATTTCCTATAGTCTTTTGGTGGATTTACCATGGGAGCATCACTGCCATATTTGTAAAAAGGGACCTAAATTTGGAAAAAAAAAATATGAGTGCTGGAAAATAACATAATAAAATTTTATTTTTTAAAGAAAAGGAACAAAAAAAAAGAGAAAATTTTACGAGATAGAGAATGGGATTTCTCCCACCTTATTTTTTTTCATTTTGGAAGTAAAACAAACAAACAAAAGGTTCCCTTGAAATGGAATATAACAGATGTAGATGTACACAAAACCGATTACATGCTCTGGTAGGTACCATGTAACATAGTAAATGACAGCAGATAAAGACCTGAACGGTCCATCCAGTCTTCCCATGTATGTACATATATTGAACTTTTAGGTGGTTCATTTTATTATTCATTACCCTCCCCCTTTACAAAACCGTAGTGTGGTTTATAGCGCCAGCCACGGCAGTAACAGCTGGAGCTAAAATCCACGCTACAGTTTTGTAAAGGGGGAGGGGGGTTTAATAGTGGGAAATTTCAATCCCAGCAATGTTTTAAGGAGCCAGAATTCTAATATGACATATTCCCCCGCTTTTACTAAGGCGCGCTGGCCGTTTTAACGCACACTAAATGCTAATGCGTCCATAGAATATAATGGACGTGTTAGTGCACGGTAAAACGGCTAGTGCGCCTTAGTAAAAGGACCCCATTATGCAATAGTGATGAGCAGATTTTAAATCTCATCAACATTCATATTCTAATAAGGTTTTAGGATTACAACTCATGGGATATGGAATTACTAGGCAATTTGTTGTCAGCAGATTGCTCATGCAGGAAAGGGTTGAGAAAGGATAGTTTACTTTTGTTTAATGAAAAGAACATTATATATAGTGCTTTCTACTTTTTTTTTTTTTTTTTTAAGGGGAGCTGGCTTGTTGAGGAGCCATGGGAGGCAAGCAGTCACTGGGGCTGCCTCCTGGGACAGGACCCCACCAGGTGGCCTGCACTGACGTGATGGTAGGCCTAAAACGAAAGGTACTTAGACTTCTTATATTTGGGTTTTTGCCAGGCGCTTGTGACCTGGCTTGGCCATCGTGAAGATGGAATACTGGACTAGATGGAACATAGGCTATCCTTAGGTTCTTGCTTCTTCCTCTAATGAGAATAAATTTTGATTCAATTGTGGTTATAAAGATTGCTTTTCTTTGCTTATTGTAGTTCACCCTATCTTCCACTGTATTTTAGTACGTCTGTTATTATCACTGTCTGCGTTTTAACTATGTTTGTTCAATTGATGTTATACGTACCTCCCTCTTTTTAATTATTATTGTAGATCACTTAGAAGTTTTGATAAGTGATTAATCAAATTTTATAATAAACGTGAACCTTGAAACTTCTGGTAGGTTAAAGCATCTAAGAGGTAATATGTAGTAGGTTTGCTTAACAATTTGCATTAGATATTCAGACATAAAGGGGGTATGTCACAATGAATGTTTCACATTTGCTGATACAGTAGAATCTCAGTTATCCAGCACCCATGGGGATTGGTGGATGCTGGATTACTGTTTTTCTGGTTGCCTGAGAGTTACTGAATAATACAGTACTGTTCAAGGATTGTCTGCCAGATGGCAATTCCCTCCCTCCCACCCAAAGCACCAGCGTGGCAGCAGTCCTGAGCCACAACACCCCCCTCCCCTCAAGCCCTGAAGCAGGAGGCAGTCCTGAGCCAAGAAACCCCCCTCGCTTCCTCCTTCCCTTACTTACCTGAAGTGGCAGCCAGTCAGCAGGAAGCCGCTTCCAAAACAGGTTGCTTGAGGACAGCCCTGGCAGGGCCTTTCCTCAGGTCGAGAGGGAGGTGGGGTTCACAGCTCAGGAATGCCGCCGCTTCTACTGCTTCCGAGGTTTAAGGGAGGGAGGGGGTTCGGGGGCATTTTTTTTCATTGGCAATTTTTGTGCCGGTTAACTGAGATTCTACTGTTTGTGGGTACTGAAGGAGTCTATGATCTGAGGAACTAGCATACATGCTTACACAAACACCAAGAGGAACTGCCTCTATTAGATCAACAAAAAGTGAACGTGGATAAATATATAAATATCAATAAATAACTTGTTCCACTTAATCAGCTGAGTGTATTATCTCAACGGAAGAAAAAACCTCAAGTTTGCTCTGGCAGGGCATAAATGCTCAAGCCTCCTCCACCCACATCGTCGGCAGAAAATTAGATCAATACATGAGAGAGAATCTCTGCTCTGTGGAGCTTCTAATCTAGTCAGGACTTACAGACCTGAACCTGCAAGAGTTTAATTTAATTAGAAAAGATGGTTAAAGCTTGCAAATGTTTAGGGGTCCTTTTCAGAGATGCAGTAATAATTGGTTTTAGCACACCAAGACCATTTTTACCACAGTCATAAAAAATTCCAATTTTCTAGTTATTTCATTAATGGCCTGTGCTAATATTGCAAATTGACATATAGCCATGGGAACGCGTACCTCTACCGTGTTATCTCGAATATAGATGTGCTAACTGTTTAGCTAGGAGCACCTGCTCCACCCCTGAAACACCTTCTAAACATTTTTTGGACAATATTCACCGTTCAGTTAGAGCGCCCACATGCAGAAAATAACACTGGGCGTTTTCAGTCATTTTTGCTGCATTAGGCATGTGTTAGAACCTAACACAGCTTTGAAAAGGGCCCCTTATTATACAGTTTCGTAGGAATGGCCATTTTTTGGCATAGTTGTAAGTGGGATGCTGTGTTCCTTTTGCACAGAGCTGTTTTTTCAGGCTTTACTACCCCTGCCTTCCTCATGAAAGAACAGAGCAGCCACTCTGGATCCCGGAGTATCAGTACTTCCGTGGACTTGCCGAGTTTCTGAATCTGAACAGCAGATGGTGGGCTGCATTGATCAACATTGCCTATGGTAAGAGCTCACCCTGCCGAGGTTTATCAAAAATTCATTATTACCAGGGCAAGGCTCAGAGCATAAAGTGTACACTAGTCATTATTAATCAATAATTATTAATTTAATCACGGCACTGGAACAAAGAATCCCACATGCTCATTGGCTGAATGCCGGTGGAAATTGTGTGAGCAGTCTGACTGGGCCCGTGAACCTGTGAATAACTTAGTTCGGCCCCTCCCAAATTGCACACCTTATTAATCATTCCATCAAGATCTTGGCCTTCCCTTCAAGTCAAGCACTTATGAATCTTATTACTTTCTTCCACAGGTTCCTGTAAAGTGCCAGTGAGCTGGAATGGGCCTTTTAAATCTACTGGCTCCAAGTTCCCCCTGATTATCTTCTCTCACGGACTAGGAGCCTTCCGGTAAGAAGCTGAGTGTTTTTGAAAAGTGCAGATTAACATAAGCTTCCAACATGTTCTAACTAATGAATGTTTGCTGGCCAGTTTGCATATCCAGGCAGTTCACGTTTCCAATACAGCACAAGGATAGTGAGATGAACCAACAGCACTTCAGGGAGTTGAGAGGACGAGATGCCAAACCAGAGGGGAAGTTGAGACAGAGGAAAAGGTGCTAATGAAACAAGAGCATGTAAGAGTAGTTAGTCCATCCAGTCTGATCAGTTGTCATTTCTTGGTTTTCTTCAAATGTGGATACAAGAGGATTGGGAGGGAGGGAGGGATGCTAGACACCATGGAACCTTTTAAAATATATCCTATTACGGAGAGGTGGGTCAGGTTAGTTGGGATAGCATATGCTGGGTGTTCTCAAGGACATCAGATGGTAGTGAGATGGGGGGGGGGTACTAGACTACCAGGGCAAAAGCAAAAAAAAATGTCAGCAGCTGGTTTTATGTAAAATAATTTTTATTGAAATTCAATATAAACAGATAAACAACAAAATGTCTGAACAGTACTTTCTTGTATACAATGCAAACCCCAGTACATCCCCTCCCCCAGCGAACCTAGATGAAACCTAGGAACTGCGGTAATGACAATTATCCAATAACGTGAAAGATCAACAATGCAAACAGCAAAATCAGAATATGTACAGGAAAACCAATCAGCTTATGCTACTACTTGAGCTCTAAGACAGAGGTTCTTAACCTAGGGACCATAGATGGGTTTCAGGGGGTCCATGAGGGTCAGATAAAGATTATCATTTTATATTCACTATACAGTACAGCCCGGTACTGTTGGTTTTTCTCACAGATAACGAGAGAGTAGATGTAGTAGGAGTAGATCTGTTTTAATTTGCACAAGAGGATTGCATTTCATAATTGTAAAAAGAGCGGCCATTGTTTTTTGCATAAAAAACCATTTGCATTAGATTGTTTACTTTAAAGTTTAATAATACTTTGTGTATGTCATATATGTATGAGACAATCAAATCTCGATAAATAAAGTACATTATATTAATTGCAAGCAAAATTGAAGGGGGTCCATAGCTTTAATCGATTTCTTAAAGGGGTCCGTGACTCCGAAAAGGTTACAAATCACTGCTCTAGGAATAGGTTCCAGTGTGTAGGGGCTACTCCTTGAAGATCCACCGATGGGTATTGCATGCAGTTTCTTTGGATGAGGGAACAGGTGGTGATTATACAATAATGTGTTTATGTTTATTAAAACTTATATATCGCCCTTTGCAATAACAGCAGAGCGGTTTACAATTTTAAACACCAGGAAAAAGGAATTCAATTAACAAGAAAGAGGATAAAAATTCAAAATTAAATTAAACAAATAGACCATCCTCTTAAAAACCTACAAGGCTGTGGTCTGGAATCCTTCCCCAAATTCCCGTCCAGAAGATCTTATAACATTAAGGACTCCTTTTACTAAGGTGCTCTATGCATTTTGCGCTAACGCACCCATTATAAGTCTATGGACACATTAGAGTTTAGCGCATGCTAAAACGGCTAACGCACCTTTGTAAAAGAGGGGGTAAGTATTGATAGTCTTCTAAGGATATGCTAAACAAAAAAGAGAGCCTTTCAAAAGACCTCTAAATTTTTTGGAATTTTTAAGTTCACTTAAGGGGCCTCAAATTCCTGAACATATAAAAGGAAGTTTAGAAGAACCTATATCTTTAAAAGAGTTAGAAACAGCATTGAAGTCTCTTAGAGTTGGATCCGCTCCAGGTGGTGATGGATATACGGTAGAGTTCTATAAATTATTTCAAAATACTTTGTTACCCTATTTGTTAAAATTATATCAATACCAACTGAATAAAAATTGTATATCAGGTACTATGGCAGATTCATTAATTATTGTCTTACCAAAACCAAACAAAGATCATACTTTGGTATCAAACTACAGGCCTATTTCATTAATTAATGTAGATGGTAAACTTTTAGCCAAAGTTTTGGCATTAAGATTGGCCAAAGCTCTCCCTTTTATTATTGATACTCACCAAACAGGATTCGTTGCAAGAAGACATTCTTCCAATAATACCAGACTGGCTTTTCATACTTTAAATTTAACAAAAGATATTCAGGATCCGGCATTCTTAATTTCTTTGGATGCAGAAAAAGCCTTTGACAGAGTTGAATGGTCTTTTATGTATCAAGCATTAGAATGGTTTGGTATAGGGACTGGTTTTATTCAAATGATTCAGACATTGTATAGCTCCCCTGGTGCTAGGCTATATATTAATAATAATTTATCAGATAGATTTAGTTTACAAAGGGGGGTTAGACAAGGTTGTCCTTTGTCTCCTTTGCTTTTTGATGTTGTTCTGGAACCCTTGTTGATAGCTATTAATCAGGCAAAGGAGATACAAGGAATTCCGTTTTCAAGTTGGGAATATAAGCTCTCCGCTTATGCGGATGATATTCTGCTTTATTTGAGGAAACCAGAGACTACTATTCCATGTTTGCTTGAATTGATTGAAAAATTTGGAAAGTTTTCTGGGTACAAGATTAATTGGAGCAAATCGGAAGTGCTACCACTTAATGTACATTGTACCAAAGGATTATTTGATTCATTTACATTTGTTTGGAAAGAAGATGGATTAAAATATTTAGGAATCAATATCAAAAGTAATATTGAAGATACAGTAAAGGAAAATGAAAAACTTTTATTAAAGAAAGTAACGGAAATGTGTGAGCAATGGAATCCTTTATATTTATCTTGGTGGGGGAGAGTTCAAACAATTAAAATGATGATATTGCCTGTGGTTTGTTATCAAATGAGTATGATACCAGTTTTTTTTCAGGGGTCATTTTATAAAAAGTTGAATGGTATTCTTACAAAATTTGTTTGGTTGGGGAAAAGACCTAGAATTGCTTTAGTAAAGTTACAAAAAACAATTGTGGAAGGGGGGGTAAATTTTCCAAATTTTTATAGGTACCATCAAGCCTATATTTTAAGACAGGGTATGTATTGGGTCCTTCCAGAGCTCATGGAGAATGTCCCAGACTGGTTGTATTTGGAATGGCGACTCATGTTTCCTATACATTTGGTTCATCTTTTGAGTATACCAATGCCTAATAGATACAAAGGGAATAGAATTTTGATTGATACTTGGAAGACTTTGAGATATGTTACTAAATTATCACCTATTCCAATTTTTAAATCATTAAATCAATCCATTTGGCTAAACTCCAAGATCAAAATAGGCGGTCATAAAATTCTCTGGAAACAATGGATCATTGCAGGAATAAGAACTTTAAATGATGTTATTTCAAATGGTAAGCTGCTTAGTTTTTCACAGCTGCAACATAAATATGGTTTTACTAAGTCACAAAGTTTTAAATGGTTGCAGCTGAAGCAGGCTATTCAGGAGGGGTTCCCTGAATGGAAAGATCTTGATACTCAATATAGTTTGGAAATCCTGTGTTTCCAGGCGGATTTCTTGGGTCACCAAGCCGCTAAGTGGTATAAATTGATATATGGTTTTACAAATAAAAAACAAAAAACGGGTCTAAAAGACATTTGGAGCATTGAGATTAAGCATCAAATTTCTGCTTCTCAATGGCCACGAATTTGGTCTTGGAGAATTAGATGTACAGTGTCGGCATCTATGAGACAGACTTGGTTCTTTTTGTTGCATAGAGCTCTTTTGACCCCAGTACGTTTACAAAAGTTTGATAGCTCTAGATCTAATAAATGTTGGCACTGTAATCTAGAAGCAGGGACTTAGGATCATCTAATTTTTTATTGTCCTTGTATTAACGCCTTCTGGAAGTCAATTTGGTCTCAAATTAATTATTTTCTAGAAAATCCAGTTGCTATGTCATATGATACAATTTTGTTTGGAACAATGATGAGAGCAAAGAGTCAAATTTCAGCAAATAATAATAAATTACTAATGATTATGACAGGGGTTGCCATTCAAAATATAACTAGAAATTGGAAAGATTATACAAGACTTAACTATACTTTTTGGTGGAATTCTATATGTAATATTTAAAAAATGGAACGAATTCTTGCTATGCAAAAAGGAAATTATAACATTTAAAAAAATTTGGGGGCCATTGATTGAATATTCGAATGATTAGACACTTTTTTTTTATATAGAAGAATAATATGATATGGGATTGGGAGGGTATAATGTGTGAGATTCAAATAAAATGTTGATATGTGTGGAAGGGAAGGGGGGAGGGGGGATAATATAAGATTTAATATTATATGAAGTAAACAAGTGAATTGTATGAATATTGAATGATTATTGTATACTTGTTATGAGATATGAAAATGAATAAAGAATTGGAAAAAAAAAAAAGACCTCTAAATTTAGTATAAGAAAGTTCAGTATGCAATTCCATAGGAGGAGAGTTCCATAAATATGGTGCAGAAGAATAAAAAAAGCTGATTTCCATGTTGAAGTTGATCTTGTTAACTGAAGTGATGGTAAAGACAACTGCTGAGCGCTAGAAAATCATAAGTTTCTAATTGGTTTATATGGTACCAAAATCTTTGATAGTATTCAGCTTTAAATCTTTAAAGGTCAATGTATCAATCAAAATTTTATGGGCAACCAGTGGTTCTCCTTCAAGAGTGGCGTCACAAAAACAAAACCTTGGGTAAATTCAGATCCCACTTTCCACATTAACAACAAAAAAGCATTTACTATCCTGTCAAGATGATTGGAGCAAATGTCCTATATTGACTGTTCTCAACTAGAATCTCAGCATGCCCAGGTATTCAGGGACAGGACCATAGATCCGTGCTTATAGATTTTAAAACCACAGTGAAGTGACAAAAGCCACATAGCACGGACAGTAGATACCAAGCACTATGTTATTGGCAGAGAGCACGAATCCAACTACAGTATCGTGATGTGAGGAGCACCAGGGAGCTGCAGACAGGCACAAGCCTTCATTAGACTTCCTGTCCCAAAGAGCTTATGACCTGTGACCCTACGCTTATAAGATGAGCTGTCCTTTGTGTTTGTAGAACATTGTATTCATCAGTCTGCATGGAGATGGCATCACGAGGATTTCTTGTGGCAGCAGTGGAGCACAGGTGAGCAAAAAACTATCTTTAGAAGCATTAATGATGTGTGTCCCTAGGCTGCTGCTTTCTGTATTGCCTCCCAAGGATAAGACAAAATCTGTGGAGGGGAGTTTTAAGGAGTGGAGCCTGAGACTTTGATTTTTGTTGGAGGAAAATGTATCACAGAGCAGGCTGTATGTAATTCTGGTGACCCCAGTGGACGGAGCAATTGTCTTTTCTCAAGCAGTAGCCACCTTTGCATTATAAAAGTGATTTTTCTGCACTTAGTCCCATAAAATGCATCCAGTGATGGGAACATTTCCACCAGTTGATGTGGGCCGAAGGGGATAATTTGGCCTCCATTCTGCATTTTGGTCCATGGCCTCTTTGCCAGCAGTTCTAGTGATCTGGGCATCAGGTACTTAAAAGGCAGTTCCAAAAGTTGGTGCCAAAATTCAGGCAACAGTAGCACACATATGTGATAAGTTTAGTGCCAGTAATTGAAAGTTGTGTGTGGAAGCTATTCTGTAACCGGTGTGCGGAAATCACGTAGGACCAGATTCATGAAATGGGGCTGGAAAGTAGGTGTCTGGAAAAATTTGCACTGAGCACTAGTCTGTAAAAGGCACTCTGGGCGGAAAGCACAGTTACTTACCGTAACAGGTGTTATCCAGGGACAGCAGGCAGATATTCTTGACTGATGGGTGACGGCACCGACGGAGCCCCGGTAAGGACAATTTTAGAGTGATTGCACTTTAAGAACTTGGAAAGTTCTAGCAGGCCGCACCGCGCACGCGCGAGTGCCTTCCTGCCCGACGGAGGCACGCGGTCCCCAGTTAGGATAAGCCGGCTAAGAAGCCAACCCGGGGAGGTGGGTGGGACGCAAGAATATCTGTCTGCTGTCCCTGGATAACACCTGTTACGGTAAGTAACTGTGCTTTATCCCAGGACAAGCAGGCAGCATATTCTTGACTGATGGGTGACCTCCAAGCTAACAAAAAGAGGGATGGAGGGAAGGTTGGCCATTAGGAAAATAAATTTTGTAAAACAGACTGGCCGAAGTGTCCATCCCGTCTGGAGAAAGCATCCAGACAATAATGAGATGTGAAAGTATGAACTGAGGACCAAGTAGCAGCCTTGCAGATTTCCTCAATAGGAGTGGAACGGAGGAAAGCTACAGATGCTGCCTTAGCTCGAACTCTATGGGCCGTGACAGAACCTTCCAGTGTCAGTCCGGACTGAGCATAACAGAATGAAATGCACGCTGCAAGCCAATTGGACAATGTACGTTTAGAAACGGGGCGTCCCAATTTATTCGGATCAAAGGACAGAAAGAGTTGTGGAGTTGATCTGTGGGGCTTAGTACGCTCTAGATAGTAAGCTAAAGCCCGTTTACAGTCCAAAGTATGTAAAGCCTGTTCTCCAGGATGAGAATGAGGTTTCGGGAAGAATACAGGCAGGACAATTGATTGGTTGAAATGAAATTCCGAGACAACCTTAGGGAGAAACTTTAGATGTGTACGCAGAACCACCTTGTCATGATGAAAGACTGTAAAAGGTGGATCAGCAACTAGTGCATGCAGCTCACTGACCCTCCTGGCAGAGGTAAGAGCAATAAAGAAGACTACTTTCCAAGTGAGAAACTTGAAAAGAGCTGTAGCCAAAGGTTCAAACAGAGGCTTCATTAAGGCGGAAAGAACCACATTGAGATCCCAGATTACAGGAGGGGCTTTAAGAGGTGGTTTCACATTGAAAAGACCCCGCATGAATCTGGAAACCAAAGGATGAGCTGAGAGAAGTTTCCCATGAACTGGCTCATGAAAAGCAGCAATAGCACTGAGGTGGACTCTGATGGAAGTAGACTTGAGACCAGCGTCAGACAAAGAAAGAAGATAATCTAATAAGGTCTCCACTGCAAGCGAAGTGGGATTATGATGATGAAGAAGACACCAAGAAGAGAACCGTGTCCACTTCTGATGGTAGCATTGAAGAGTGGCCGGTTTCCTGGAAGCATCCAGAATAGAACGAACGGGCTGAGACAGTTGAGATCAGCCCGAGAGATACCAAGCTGTCAGGTGTAGAGACTGGAGGTTGGGATGCAGAAGGGTCTCCTGATGCTGTGTAAGCAGAGAAGGAAATAGAGGAAGAAGAATGGGTTCCTTGGAACTGAGTTGAAGTAGAAGGGAGAACCAATGCTGTCTGGGCCACCATGGTGGCTTGTTCCCTCTTGAGCTTGAACAAGGTTCGTAACATGAGAAGTAGAGGAGGGAAAGCATACAGGAACAGATTGGACCAATCCAGGAGTAATGCATCTGCTGCCAGACGGTGAGGAGAATAGAGTCTGGAGCAGAAGAGGGGCAGCTGATGATTGTGAGGAGCTGCAAAGAGGTCTATCTGAGGAGTGCCCCATTGAACGAAAATGGACTTGAGAGTCAAAGGATCGAGAGTCCATTCGAGGGGCTGGAGAATTCTGCTGAGATTGTCCGCTAAGGAATTCTGCTCTCCCTGAATGTAGATAGCCTTTAGGAATAAGTGGTGATCTGTCGCCCAAGACCAAATCTTTTGGGCCTCCTGACACAAGAGGCGAGAGCCTGTCCCACCCTGCTTGTTGATGTAGTACATTGCAACTTGATTGTCTGTGCACAGTAGTAGAACTTGAGGAAAGAGAAGATGTTGGAAAGCCTTGAGGGCATAAAACATCGCTCTGAGTTCCAGGAAATTGATGTGATGCTTCTTTTCCTGGGCTGTCCAAAGGCCTTGAGTTTGAAACTCGTTCAAATGAGCTCCCCAGACATAAGGGGAGGCGTCAGTGGTGATGACTAGTTGATGAGGAGGTAGATGGAACAGAAGACCCCTGGAGAGATTTGAGGATATCAACCACCATTGTAGAGATTGACGAAGAGACGATGTTACAAATATGTGTCGTGAGCAAGGATCCGTCGCTTGGGACCACTGGGTAGCTAGGGTCCATTGAGGAGTGCACAGGTGAAGACGTGCGAAGGGGGTGACATGAACTGTCGAGGCCATGTGACCCAAAAGTATCATCATTTGCTTGGCAGAGATGGAGCGTTGTGGAAGTACCTGCTGACAGAGAAATTGAAGAGTGTGAAGACGGCAGGAACGCTCTCATGAGGACTGTGTCCAGGACCGCTCCAATGAATTGAAGTCGCTGAGTGGGGATGAGATGAGATTTGGGTAGATTGATCTCGAACCCCAGAAGTTGTAGAAAAAGGATGGTCTGGTTGGTGGCAAGGAGCACTGCCTGAGAGGAAGTGGCTTTGATTAACCAGTCGTCCAGGTAAGGGAAGACCTGAAGATGATGAGAGCGTAGAAAAGCAGCCACCACAATCAGACATTTGGTGAATACTCTGGGAGAGGAGGCAAGGCCGAAGGGTAACACCTTGTACTGGTAATGACAGTGATTGATCATGAAGCGGAGGAACTGTCTGAAGGCCAGATTGACCGGGATGTGAGTGTATGCCTCTTTGAGATCGAGGGATCATAGCCAGTCGCCTTGATTGAGAAGAGGGTAAAGAGTGGCCAGGGAAAGCATCCTGAATTTTTCTTTGACCAAGCATTTGTTGAGATCGCGAAGATCTAAAATGGGTCTGAGATCTCCTGTTTTTTTGGGAACCAGAAAGTAACGGGAGTAGAATCCCTGCCCCTTCTGATCTAGAGGAACTTCCTCTATGTCGTTCAGAAGAAGGAGGGATTGAACCTCCTGAAGAAGGAGGGAAGACTGAGGAGTGTTCAAAGCAGACTCTTTTGGGAGACTTTGGGCAGGAAGAGTCTGAAAGTTGAGAGAGTAGTCGTGGCGGATGATGTTGAGGACCCACTGATCCGAGGTGATGATCTCCCAACGGCTGATGAATAGAGAAAGACGTCCTCCTAGTGTAGACTTCACCAATAGAGATTCGTGCGGGAGCTGAGGTTTATCGAAACCAGGTATGGGGATAACCTTGTATAAGGAGTCCAATTTACGAGGACTCCTGGAATAGTCAAAGGAGTCTCAAGATTTTTCATAAAAAATCTCCCTCAAAATATCATGGAGGGGTAACTTAAGAAATTCCCTTGGAGGCTGGTCAAAGTCCAGTGCATCAAGGAATGCTTTGGATTTCTTGGACTCAGCCTCCAAGGGAATAGAAAGAGACTCACACATTTCTTTCAAAAAAGAGGTGAAAGAGGCAGAGTCTGGTTTAGAGGATGGATCTTGAACTAAAGGATCCTCATCACCAGAAGAACATTCACCTTCAGAGAGGAGAGGCTCTTCGGAGTCACCCCACAGATCAGGATCTCTGATTTGGAAACTTCGATCCCGAGACTCCGGTGTCGAAGGTTCAAGGTGTCGGGATTTACGTAGTGACTTACCCGACCTCAAGGAAGCGGTACCAGGAGAGGTTAAAGGTTGTACCGGTGCCGAAGTTTGGACAGCCTGATGTGAAGCTCTCGGTTCCGGCGCCAGAACAGGCATGGATACCGAGGAAGCTGAATGGACCGGTACTGATAGAGTGGAAGCGGACAATATAGGCTGCCCCACTGTCGGTACCGGTGGCTCAGAACGGACCGGGACTGGAAGGTTCGGTGCCAATAGAGCAGGAAGGAGTTACTGTAACTGCTCTTTAAGTTGCACCTGAAGGACGGCCGCAATTCGCTCGTCCAGCGAAGGCACCGGTACTGCTTTCTTTTTCTGCGGTACCTGTAGTGCCGCTCGACACCCAGAGGATGAGGAGCCCGAGGACGAGGCAGTCACCTCTATAGGGGCGGAGTGTTTGTGCGGGCGCCTTGTGGTCGGCAGGACTGGACTCGCTGCCACAGCGACCGGAGGGCGCTCCAACGGGGAAGGCTTCTTAGCCGGCTTACCTGACTGGTGCGACGCAGGCGCGGTGTTGCGTGGCGTCGAAGAAGTGGGTGCCAATTGCGAAGGAGCCGACGCCGGGGTCGATGCCACAGAATCAGCCATGTCGGCACCGAAAAGTAATTTTTGTTGAATGAGTCTATTCTTCAACATTCTTTTCTTTAAAGTTGCACAACGGGTGCAGGTGGAAGCCCTATGATCCGGACCCAGGCACTGCAAACACCAGTTGTGCGGGTCGGTCAAAGAAATGGGCCGTGTACACCGCTGGCACTTCTTAAACCCTGGCTGAGGGGGCATGAAAGTGAAGACGGCCTCTGCCAAATCGAAGGCCGAGGGCTCGATGATGGCAACAGGCCCCGCCGGGGCGAATCCGAGAAAAAAGATAAAGATTTTTTTTTTTACGAAAGAAAAACTGAATAAAAGGCAAACAAAAGAAGGAAGAAACTCTTCCTCACAGAATTTTCGCGAGCGGGAAGGTGAAAAAAGTACTTTTCAACGGCCGTTGAAAAGAACGCGTCTTCTTAGCTCCGTGGAAACTAAGAAACTGGGGACCGCGCACCTCCGTTGGGCGGGAAGGCACTCGCGCGTGTGCGATGCGGCCTGCTAGAACTTTCCAAGTTCATAGAGTGCAATCACTCTAAAATTGTCCGTACCGGGGCTCCGTCGGTGCCATCACCCATCAGTCAAGAATATGCTGCCTGCTTGTCCTGGGATAATGCTTTTTATAGAATTATGCTTAGTGCGTTTTGCAGTGCCCAGTTTTGGACACAAGAACTTACACCAACTGAAACCTGGTGTAAGATTCAACAATTTTTCTTGAACAGCACCTCAATTCCAACAAATACAAAAGTAAAACATTAAACAGAGAACAAGAAAACAATGATAGGGCAACAAAGTGATCAATCAGTGGTAGCATGACAAACCAGATATCAAGCGAGGCCCTTGCTAGATGTCACAAAGAACTCCAAAATGCAGCCCCCTTATGTTGCCCACCCTACCCTCCACATCCCCAACATACAACCCCCTACAGCAGCCTTTCCAAAGCTCTATACCCCAGACCACCCAATTCCCCAACCCCCCCCCCCAAGATCCTAAAATTGTGGATAGAAGAGAAATAACCAAGCCAACAGAGGATGCCATTATAGTATATTCAAAGTCTGGCTGCATATTCTATGTAAAAGGGAATTTAAGTAAGGATCCCAAATGCCTAAAAAGCATTTTATTCATTTTTAGATTATAAACAATTTTTATTGACTGAAAGAAGGCGGAACCATAAGAAACAGCAAAATACAAAAGACATCGAAAATAGGCGGGAAATACACTAGAACAAGGCATAACAGTACAAAGTCATGTGTCATTTATAGCTACCCGCTAGTCCCATGAATCCCAGAAATCCCTTCCAATCCCCCCTACCCCTCAAAAAGGGAGTGAATTGTGAGCTTACCTCTGTGGCGCACGGGAGTCCGAAAACCCCCTGAGCACGAAAAGCCCAAGGAAGGACCAGGTAAGCCAGTCCTACGAAAAAAGGGAAGAAACACGCACCCCCCCCCAGGGTCTGGAGTCTGATGACCCTAGGACAGGGGTAGGCAATTCCGGACCTCGACAGCCGGAGCCAGGTCAGGTTTTCAGAATATCCACAATAAATATTTATGAGATGGATTTGCATGCACTGCCTCCTTGAGATGCAAATCTATCTCATGCATATTTATTGCGGATATCCTGAAAACCTGACCTGGCTCTTGAGGACTGGAATTGCCTACCCCTGCCCTAGGGCATCCACCAGCTCTGGGCATACCTTCCAAGAGACAAGCCCCTCCCCCTATTTATTCATTTTTATAGCCCGTCCTCCCCAGGAGCCCAGTAGTAGTAATAGTACACTTCTTCTGTTTATAGGTGCCCTTGGCGTCTCTTGCTTCCCAGCCCATCGATTCGTGAAGACTGATTCTCCACCCTCAATAAGAGAGCAAGTTGTTTTGAGGTCCACTCCTTTAAGATGGGCTTCTGTCCCAATACATTCAGGTTCCTGACCCAAAGTCTAGGCCCTCTCCCCTGAATCCCGTCTCAGTCCAGCAGACCCAACAAAAGAGCCTCCAGGGAGACTGCCTGAAACCTAGTGTAAATCCCGGCACGTAGCCCTCCAAAGTCAGTAATTCTTTGGAGTCCCCTGACCCGCCCAATCCTCTCCCTTAGCCACGCCCTTTTTGGGTTGCACATAAGAGGATTTGAGTGCAGGTCTTTATAGAATCGCAGGCAGATCCAGGCGCAAATTCAAATTAGAGCCCATTAAGGACAGTAATTGATAATTAACAGCTCATTAATTTATTTGTGCATGGGTCTCAGGATCTCATGCAATTTTGGGCCGTCAAATTTAAGCACTGTTTATAGAATCTAGGGGTTAGTATGCAACTGCAGGAGGTGCACATGTGGGCAGAACATGTGATTATCATCAAAGCAACAAGTGGAACATATAGGAAACTATCAGTTGTTCACATTGCACAGCCCAGATAAGCATGCCAGTGTTGCCATTGACAGGACATAAGTAAGTACGGCAAACTGCATGCCTAGAAAGCAATACAGAATTGGCATTAAGCGCCCCCTTGTGGCACCTAAGTGTTGATGCCAATTTACAGAATAGTCCCATAAACCAAAAGTGGCAATAATTAATTTTTTATGAGGCTGACATATTTTTGTTAGGATCCCTCTTTCCATGGTTTAGGCTTTTTGGAAGCTCCTCCTGTTCAGTTAAGTAAATGATTCGCTACTGTGCTGAGCTTTCTTAGAACCTCTTTTAGCTTTAGACTAGTTAGTGCAGAGTAGCACAATACCAGGGTTTGGGCACCCTAAGCCTTCAGCCTTTCACTCCTCCCAGTTAACTAATCTGCCCCTCCCCCGAAAAAGGAACGACATCATGCTTTTAAATAAATGGGTAAATGGGCTGAGAGCATAAGAATAGCCTTACTGGGTCAGACCAATGGTCCATCAAGCCCAGTAGCCCATTCTCATGGTGGCCAATCCAGGTCCCTTGTACCTGGCCAAAACCCAAGAGTAGCAACATTCTATACAGAATCTCAGAGTTGCAATATTTCAGAATCCTGGAGAAAGCACAGTTACTTACCGTAACAGGTGTTATCCAGGGACAGCAGGCAGATATTCTTGACTGATGGATGACGGCACCGACGGAGCCCCGGTACGGACAATTTTAGAGTGATTGCACTCTAAGAACTTTAGAAAGTTCTAGCTAGGCCGCACCGCGCGTGCGCGAGTGCCTTCCCGCCCGACAGATAGTCCAACACCAGTCCCACTGCTGTAGACATGGGATTATGGTGATGTAACAGGCACCAGGAAGAAAACCGAGACCACTTTTGTTGGTAACATTGAAGAGTAGACGGTTTCCTGGAGGCATCAATAATAGAACGGACAGGCTGAGAAAGGAGAGCGTGAGCCGAAGTCAGCCCGAGAGATACCAAGCTGTCAGGTGCAGAGACTGTAAGTTGGGATGAAGCAGTGTTTGCTGATGCTGTGTAAGCAGTGAAGGAAACAGAGGAAGAGGTATGGGTTCCCTGGAACTGAGTTGAAGTAGAAGGGAAAACCAATGCTGTCTGGGCCACCGTGGAGCGATGAGAATCATGGTGGCTTGTTCCCTCTTGAGCTTGAATAAGGTGCGCAGCATGAGCGGAAGAGGAGGGAATGCATAAAGGAAGAGATTGGTCCAATCCAGGAGAAATGCATCGGGTTCCAGACGGTGAGGAGAGTAAAGTCTGGAGCAAAACAGGGGCAGTTGATGATTGTGGGGAGCTGCAAAAAGATCCACTTGAGGTGTGCCCCATTGGGAGAAAATGGACTGGAGAGTCGAGGGGTCGAGAGTCCATTCGTGAGGTTGAAGAATTCTGCTGAGATTGTCTGCTAAGCAATTCTGTTCCCCTTGGATGTAGACTGCCTTCAGGAATAAGTGACGAGCAGTCGCCCAGGTCCAAATCCTTAGAGCTTCCTGACATAAGGGATGGGATCCCGTCCCTCCCTGTTTGTTGATGTAGTACATTGCAACTTGGTTGTCTGTGCAAATGAGAAGAACCTGAGGAAACAGGAGATGTTGGAAAGCTTTGAGGGCGTAAAACATCGCTCTGAGTTCCAGGAAATTGATGTGGTGTTTCTTTTCCTGTGTGGTCCAAAATCCCTGAGTTTGGAACTCGTTCAAGTGAGCTCCCCATGCATAGGGGGAGGAATCCGTGGTGATGACCAGTTGATGAGGAGGTAGATGGAACAGTAGACCTCTGGATAGATTTGATGATTTCAACCACCAAAGAAGCGACTGTCGAAGAGACGAGGTCACAGATATGTGTTGTGAACAAGGATCCGTCACTTGTGACCACTGAGTCGCTAGGGTCCATTGAGGAGTACGCAGGTGGAGACGTGCGAAGGGAGTGACATGTACTGTGGAGGCCATGTGTCCCAAGAGCACCATCATGTGATTCGCAGAGATGGAAGGTTGCTGGAACACCTGCTGACAGAGATAAAGGATGGTGTGAAGGCGGTTTGGAGGAAGAAAAGCCCTCATCTGAACAGTATCCAGAATGGCTCCAATGAATTGAAGTCGCTGAGTTGGAATGAGGTGCGACTTGGGTAGATTGATTTCGAACCCCAACAGTCGAAGGAAGTAAATGGTCTGATCCGTGGCTTTGTGAACGGACTGAGGAGAAGGAGCCTTGATGAGCCAGTCGTCCAGGTAAGGGAAGACTTGAAAGTTGTGGGAGCGGAGATAAGCTGCGACCACAATCAGACATTTGGTGAATACCCTGGGCGAGGAGGCTAGGCCGAAGGGTAGCACCTTGTATTGGTAATGATGTTGGTTGACAAGAAAGCGAAGATATTGTCTGGACATCAGATGAATTGGAATGTGAGTATACGCCTCCTTGAGATCGAGGGAACATAGCCAGTCTTCCTGAGAGAGAAGAGGGTATAGGGTGGCAAGAGATAACATCTTGAACTTTTCCTTGACCAGACATTTGTTGAGATCGCTCACCAGCCAGGCGTGCCTCGTGGGAGAGGAGAGTGAGACACCAGCACCGGCAGGAAGCGGAGGAGAAGGGCTGCGGAAGGGAGACTAGCAGCCGGGAGACCAGCAAGCCTAGGGGTAGCGGCGAGAGGTAGCTCCGCCCCCCCTCAGCGTCATCGGACAGACTCCCCCTTAAAAGGGGAGGAGTCAACGGCGCGAGGCAAGAGATCGCTCACCAGCCAGGCGTGCCTCGTGGGAGAGGAGAGTGAGACACCAGCACCGGCAGGAAGCGGAGGAGAAGGGCTGCGGAAGGGAGACTAGCAGCCGGGAGACCAGCAAGCCTAGGGGTAGCGGCGAGAGGTAGCTCCGCCCCCCCTCAGCGTCATCGGACAGACTCCCCCTTAAAAGGGGAGGAGTCAACGGCGCGAGGCAAGAGATCGCTCACCAGCCAGGCGTGCCTCGTGGGAGAGGAGAGTGAGACACCAGCACCGGCAGGAAGCGGAGGAGAAGGGCTGCGGAAGGGAGACTAGCAGCCGGGAGACCAGCAAGCCTAGGGGTAGCGGCGAGAGGTAGCTCCGCCCCCCCTCAGCGTCATCGGACAGACTCCCCCTTAAAAGGGGAGGAGTCAACGGCGCGAGGCCGTTCGGCGCGCGGCGAAGGCGAGCGGCAAAGGCGCTCGCCTTAGCGAGAGCGCCTTTGCGAAGGGCCTTGCAAGGGACGAGTATCTACTATCAAGAACACCGAGGAGGACTGAACGGTAAGGAAGCGACAAACACAGAAGGTAAGGAACAAATCCACACATACAATCAAGGTGAAGTAGAGCGGAGACAGCACACACAAAAGAGACAGCAAGGCAAGCAACATAAGGAAGCAGCAGGCAAGGGACACAAGCACACACAAGGGAAGCAAGAAATGGAAGCCCAAGGAAGTCAGAAGGTGAGCTTTCCGGTCTTCTGTATCGGCTGCAATATGTATGACTACCTCCCTTCGGGGACCCAGGCATACATTTGCAATCGATGCATGGAGATGGATAGCTTGAAATATCAGGTAAGACTACTGGAAGGAACAGTGATGGAACTCGAAGACAGAATCCGAGCACAGGAGAAGATTCTAGTGGAGTACAGTCCAAACGACGAGGTCAAGGAACTAGAAATGTTCATAGAGGAAGCTCATCAGCACCACGTAGAGATCCCAGGGCTGGAAAACTGTACTCAGGAAACCGATGTGAGGAGAGAAGACACCCATGCAAACACAGAAGAAACCGAAGACGAGGTAGGAGACAACCGCACACCAGGAGGAATAGTGAGAGCACAGGAAGACATCGCCCCACCCAAAGAACAGGAAAAAATTTCAAGAGTATCATTGGAGGAAGAAGACTGGCCCTACTCCAAGGACGTGGACCAACGCCCCCCAAGGAACTCCCGAATAAAGAAGATGGGGATCATCGTAGGCGACTCCATCATACGACATGTGGACAGCTACACCGCAGGAGGAAGAGAGGACAGAGTCGTCACCTGTCTGCCTGGAGCAAGAGTGAAGGATGTGACCAACAGGATCTCCAGGATCATAGATGGAGCAGGGGGAGAGGACACCGCTGTACTTATCCACGTGGGAACAAATGATGTGAGCGGGCGGAAGTATGACAGGGAAGAGCTGAAGGGCCAGCTCCGCTCTCTCGGAAGACAACTGAAGATCAGGGAGGTGAAGGTGGCCTTCTCTGAGATCCTCCCAGTACCAAGAGCGGATGGAAAGAGACAAGGGGAATTGCAAGTAATCAACGCCTGGATGAGACGATGGTGCGAAGAAGAAGGCTTCGACTTCGTGCGCAACTGGACGGCGTTCTGGGGAAAAAGCAAGTACTACAGAAGGGACGGACTACACCTCAACAAGGAAGGAGCAAGAGTTTTGGCAGGCAACATGAAGAAGGCAATCGAGAAGGCTTTAAACTGAAAGACAGGGGAAAGCCGACAGTCGACCACCGGTCGATGGTACGGATAGTAGGATGCCCCGACGAAGAAGCCAAGGACAACTACACCTACACAAGAGAAGACGACCTCACAGCCAATAAGGGAGAAAAATCAGGAAGGGACAACTCAGACACAGGAGGGGACGACCACACAGCAAACAAAGGTGATAACACAGGAGCAGTAAAGGATACCGTAATTGAAACTACAGGGAAGGCCAAGAGTAGAAGGTCCAAAAAGGTAACACGAAGGGAACTTAGATGTATGTATACGAATGCTAGAAGTCTGGGTAACAAAATGGGGGAACTAGAGACAATAGCAAGACATGACATATTGGATATCATTGGCATAACAGAAACATGGTGGAATGAAGAAAACAAATGGGACACAGTACTACAGGGATACAAACTGTATAGAAGAGATCGAGTAGGGCAGAAAGGTGGAGGTATTGCTCTATATGTTAAGGAGGGAATAGATTCTGTTGAAATGGTTACAACAGAAATGAAAGAGAAGCTTGAATCACTCTGGATCAAAATTCCTGGTCAATATGGCGCAGATACGAAAATTGGCCTTTACTATCGTCCACCAGGACAGGCGGAGGAAACTGACTCAGAAATGATGGAGGAAATCAAACAAGAATGCAAGACAGGCAATGTAATTATATTGGGAGACTTCAATTTCCCAGGGATAGACTGGAAACTAGCAACCTCCAACTGCGGCAAGGAAGCCAAGTTCCTGGAGGTGCTAGGGGATTGCTTCCTGGAACAAATGGTAAAAGAGCCGACAAGAGGCAACGCCACCTTGGACTTGGTCCTAAATGGCCTCACGGGACCGATAACAGAAGTGGAAGTCATAGTTCCACTGGGAACGAGTGATCACAATGTAATCAACTTTAAACTTGACATCGGGAAAGGGAAACATGCCAAAACCTTAACCACCACCTTGAACTTTAAAAAGGGTAAATACGATAGCATGAGAGCCATGGTAGAAAAACGACTCGAGAAGATGGTGGACAAACTTGAAACGGTTGATCAGGCATGGACCCTACTGAAAAAAACTATCACAGAAGCACAAGATCTCTACATTCCGAGGATTTCCAAAGATCGGAGAACAAAGAGCAAAAGAGAACCGGCATGGCTTACCATACAGGTGAAGGAAGCCATAAAAGAAAAGAAGGACTCTTTCAAAAAATGGAAATGCATAAAGACAACCGAAGCCTGGAACAAACATAAAGATGATCAGAAGAAATGTCACAAGGCGGTGAGGGATGCAAAACAGGAATATGAGGAAAAAATAGCCCAGGAGGCCAAAAACTTCAAGCCCTTCTTTAGATACGTGAAAGGGAAAAAACCTGCAAAAGAGGCAGTGGGACCCCTGGACGACCAGGGAAGAAAAGGGTACATCAAGGAAGATAAACAAATCGCAGACAAACTAAATTCCTTCTTTGCGTCCGTCTTTACGAAGGAGGACACCTCAACAATACCTGAAGCGGAGAAAGTGTTTGCAGGAGAAATAGAAGACAGCCTCACCACAGTTGAGGTGGACTTAGACCAGATATACTATCAGATCGACAAACTTAAAAGTGACAAATCCCCTGGACCGGATGGGATTCATCCGAGAGTCTTAAAGGAATTGAAGTTTGAAATCGGAGAGTTATTGCAAAAACTTGCAAACCTGACAATCAGAACTGGACAGATACCGGACGACTGGAGGATAGCGAACGTCACCCCAATTTTCAAAAAAGGATCGAGAGGGGAACCGGGCAACTATAGACCTGTTAGTCTTACGTCTGTCCCTGGCAAGATGGTTGAAGCACTGATCAAGGATAGCATAGTCCGGCACTTGGACGCATACGACTTGATGAAACCCAGTCAACATGGATTCAGGAAAGGGAAATCATGTTTGACTAATTTACTCCAATTTTTCGAGACCGTGAACGAGCAAATTGATAGTGGGAAGCCGGTGGACATAATATACTTGGACTTCCAGAAAGCGTTCGACAAAGTTCCACACGAAAGACTTCTCAGGAAACTACAAAGTCATGGCATAGAGGGGGATATACAAAGATGGATAGGCAAATGGCTGGAAAACCGAAAGCAGAGAGTGGGCATAAATGGGAAGTTCTCCGACTGGGAGAAAGTGACTAGTGGTGTACCCCAGGGCTCGGTACTTGGGCCGATCCTTTTCAATATTTATATCAATGACCTGGAGGAAGGAACATCCAGTGAGATCATCAAGTTTGCAGACGATACAAAACTATGCCGGGCAATCAGATCGCAGGAGGATAGAGAGAAACTCCAGAGCGACTTGTGTCGGTTAGAAACATGGGCGGAGAAATGGCAGATGAAGTTCAATGTGGAGAAATGCAAGGTAATGCATTTAGGCAATAAAAATAAGGAATACGAGTATACAATGTCAGGTGCAACTCTGGGGAAGAGTGAACAAGAAAAGGACCTGGGTGTACTGATAGATAGGACCCTGAAGCCGTCGGCACAATGCGCGGCAGCGGCAAAGAAGGCAAATAGAATGTTGGGCATGATAAAGAAAGGAATCTCGAGTAGATCAGAGAAAGTTATAATGCCGCTTTATAGGGCAATGGTCAGACCACACTTGGAATACTGTGTCCAACATTGGTCCCCCTACCTAAAGAAGGATATAAAGCTCCTGGAGAGGGTGCAGAGACGAGCAACAAAACTGGTGAAGGGTATGGAGAAACTGGAATACGAGGACAGACTTATAACACTAGGATTGTTCTCCCTTGAGAAAAGGAGACTGCGTGGGGATATGATCGAGACCTTCAAAATACTGAAAGGAATCGACAAAATAGAGCAGAGAAGATTATTTACATTGTCCAATTTGACACGGACTAGAGGACATGTAATGAAGCTGAGGGGGGACAGGTTCAGGACTAATGTCAGGAAGTTCTGCTTTACTCAGAGAGTGGTTGACACCTGGAATGCCCTCCCAGAGGAGATTATGACAGAATCGACCATCCTAGGCTTCAAGAGCAAACTAGATGCATATCTCCTTAAGAGAGGCATATAAGGATTTGATGGACTATAAATTACGCCAGGTGTACACCTGGCAGGGCCTCCGCGTGTGCGGATCGCCGGACTTGATGGACCGAAGGTCTGATCCGGAGAAGGCAGTTCTTATGTTCTTAATATTGGTCTGAGATCTCCGGTCTTTTTGGGTACAAGAAAGTACCGGGAGTAAAATCCCAGGCCTTGCTGGTCCAGAGGAACTGGTTCGATGGCATTGAGAAGAAGGAGGGAGTGAACCTCCTGAGCGAGGAGGAGGGCCTGAGCCTTGGTGGAAGCAGACTCTTTTGGCAGACTTACAGGTGGAGGAGTCTGAAAATTTAGGGAGTAGCCGTGGGCGATGATAGCAAGTACCCACTGGTCGGAGGTGATTGCTTCCCATCGAGATAGAAAAACTTGTAGTCGACCTCCTATGGGCTGAGGTAGAGGACACGAGGGAGGAAGACTGGCAATGTCCTGGAGAAAGGAGTCAAAAGGGCTGCGTCGACTTAGGTTGAGTAGCCGGTTTGACAGCAGGCTGCTGTTGTTGACGAGCCTGTTGTAGCTGCTGACGCTGTCTGCGAGGTTGAGGAGGATGAGGCTGAGCCGGTCGAGCAGAAAACCTCCTTTGATATGAAGGTTGTTGCCTGAATGGACGAGGAGGAGGAGGTTTCTTCTTGTTTTTCAACAAGGTGTCCCACCTAGTTTCATGGGCGGAGAGCTTTTGTGTGGTGGTATCCATGGACTCCCCAAACAGCTCATCCCCTAGGCAAGGAGCATTGGCAAGCCGGTCCTGATGGTTTACGTCCAGTTCTGAGGCCCGTAGCCATGCCAACCTTCTCATTGCTACAGAGATAGCAGTAGCTCGAGATGTCAGTTCAAAAGTATCATAAATAGAACGGACCATAAACTTCCTGAGTTGCAGAAGACTAGAGGTACATTGCTGAAAAGCAGGAAGTTTACGGTCCGGAATATACTTTTGAAAAGAGGTCACCTGTTGAATGAGGTGCTTCAGGTAAAACGAGAAGTGGAAAGCGTAATTACTTGAACGGTTGGCCAGCATGGCATTTTGGTAAAGACGCTTTCCAAATTTGTCCATGGCCTTTCCTTCCCTACCAGGAGGGACAGAGGCATACATACTGGCTCCTGCAGTCTTCTTTAGGGTTGACTCTACCAACAGGGATTCATGGGGAAGTTGGGGTTTGTCAAATCCAGGGATTGGAATCACTTTATATAGAGATTCTAGTTTTCTTGGGGCTCCTGGGATTGTCAAAGGAGTTTCAAGATTCTTATAAAAAGTTTCCCTCAAGATGTCATGGAGGGGTAACTTTAAAAACTCTTTAGGAGGTTGGTCAAAATCCAAGGCATCCAAAAATGCCTTGGATTTTTTAGAGTCAGACTCTAAAGGAATAGACAGGGTGTCTGACATCTCCTTTAAAAATTTTGTGAAGGAGGAGTGCTCTGGCTTAGCAGTAGTATCCTGCACCGATGGTTCCTCCTCATCAGATGTGTAATCCTCCTCGGTACCGAGGGGATCATCCGAATCGTCCCACAAGTCAGGGTCCCATACCGATTGTAAACGGCCCTGGGAAAGTGGAGTCGATGTATCAGTATGTTTAGTCTTGCGTACCGATTTACCAGACCGAGTGGAGACGGTACCAGGGGAATGTAGTACGGTACGGGGTTCAGAGAACAGTACCGGTTCCGACCCCGTAGGAGTAGCACGCCGTTTTGGTTCTGCTGACAGAACAGGCATGGACAAAGATTTTTGTGGTGCCGAAACAGTCGATGCCAATAACAGAGGCTGTTCGACAGACGGCACCGAAGGCTCAGTCGGTACCGACACTGGAAGGTTCGGAGACAATAGAGCCGGGAGCAACTGTTGGAGTTGCTGCGTAAGCTGGACCTGGAGGATAGAGGCAATGCGCTCATCCAACGTTGGTCCCGATGGCACCGGTACCGGTTTTTTCTTGCTCGGTACCTTCGGTGCCGCTCGACGCTCGGGTGAAGTCGATGCCGATGAAGAGGCCGAGACTTCAATGGGAGCGGAGCGTTTACGGGGCCGGCGCTCAGTCTGCAGGACTTGGCTCACTGCATGCTCGACTGGCTGGCCTAGAACAGTAGGGGAAGGCTTCTTAGCCGGCTTACCTACAGGAGTCGACACCGACGATGGATCTGGCGGTGCCGAGGTAGTCGGAGTCGATTTGGAGGAAGTCGTCAACGTCGATACCGGTGCAACTTCCATAGCGGTACCAAAAAGGATCCGCTGCTGAATTTGTCTATTTTTTAAAGTTCTTTTTTGTAAAGAACTACAGCGGGTGCAGGTATCAGCCCTATGGTCCGGACCCAGACACTGGAGGCACCACTTGTGTGGGTCGGAAAGGGAGATAGGGCGTGCACACCGCTGACACTTTTTGAAACCCGGTGACGGGGGCATGAAGGGAAATACTGCTGTAGCAAAATCGAAGCCCGAGGCTTCGATGGTGCCAACAGGCCCCGCCGGGTCAGATTCGACAAAAAAAAATGAAAAATAAGAATTTTTTTTTTTTTTTTTTTACACAAAAGGTAAAAAAGAAGGAAAGAAATAAAATATGAAGAGAAAATTACGCGCGAGCGGGAAGGCAAGTGAAATAGAAAAAAACTTCCAACAGCCGTTGGAAACACGCGTCTTCTTAGCTCCGCGGAATTAAGAAAACTGGGGACCGCGCGCCTCTGTCGGGCGGGAAGGCACTCGCGCACGCGCGGTGCGGCCTAGCTAGAACTTTCTAAAGTTCTTAGAGTGCAATCACTCTAAAATTGTCCGTACCGGGGCTCCGTCGGTGCCGTCACCCATCAGTCAAGAATATGCTGCCTGCTTGTCCTGGGATAATAACAAGATTCTAGAATCTCAAAGAGTAGCAACATTCCATGCCACCGATTAAGGAAAAAGTTGAATTTGTGGTTCGTTGAGTTAGTGTCGCTCTCAAGACCTATTGTTTTGCTTTGACAGCAGCTGCTCTTTGTTGCCCCCAGAAGCTGCTGCCCTAGGCAACTACCTAGTGTTGTCTAATGGTTGGTCCAGCCCTTAGAATACCATATGGACCTTGTAGAAGTTGTTCATTCCAAAAGTGTGAAAAGAGAAAAGGGCAAACACAAAAATAAGAAAAAGGACCAGAGATCACAAGGTTCATTCTAAAAAGGACTTCCCTCAAAGTTCCATTTGAGGCACTAGGTACCACGCAGTTTGTTTCATCCTTCATAGGGCCTCTGAGGAAGGTTAAGTTTAGTTGAAACACGGACTGTTTCTCACATTGTGAGCATCAAACATCAGTGATGTATATTTTGTACCTGATATGATGAATTCTAAAGTTGTTTTTACCTGATTATTTGAATAAACAATACTTTGGATCTCCAGAGACTTGTGTTCCTCCTTGAGCTTTTCGAAAAGAGAAAAGGGACCTGGGAAGATGAACTTTTGAATAAGGTTTTATGTAAATTTCATAATTACTTATGTAAACCACTGTGAACATCATGGCGGTATACAAATAAAGACTGCAAGACCATTAATGCCGTAGTCGAGGTAAGTTATCTGGGAGGGTCAGTAGTCTGTTCCTGGCTCTCTATTCCCCTTTCCAGTTGTTAGCTCATTGCTGAGTGGATGTGCATTTATTACTCTTTGCGCCTTTGTTTTTAATAACTCTTCCTTCAAACTCTACTCTAAGTCATCATCTCCTTCCTCTAGAGACCGTTCAGCCTCTGCTACGTATTTTTATAAGGCAGAATCGCTTGGGAGTGACTGTCCTCAAGCTCCCCTTGAGAAGGAGTGGATTGCTTTCCAAAAGATGCAAGCAGGACAGAAGGAGTTTCACCTACGAAATTCCCAGGTACTGTGGAGTTGGGAAGACATCAGACAAAAGCCAGTGGGCGTGGCAGAGACAGCGGTCTACAGCAGCATGGGGAAGGGATTTTTGGTTTAGCTCATGCCTTTTTTTAGCTGTAGCTCAAAGTGAGTTACATTCAGATACAGCGGGTATTTTCCTGTCTCCAGAGGGCCCGATATTCAAAGGACTTTGGCCTCTATGAAAATTTACTAGGGCTTAGAGCGGTGTCTCTCAAACTGTGTGTCCCGAAGAGATTCCGGGTGTGCCATCAGAGATTCCAGAATTTTACTTTATTTTAAAAGATTCCCTTCCTAAGTATACACTAGAATAGATGACATATACAAAAGTCTGTCAATATTATGAGCGTCTGTGTGCGTAAGGATACAACCGACCGGATAAGCATCATTCTTTGACGCGATTGGTCCTTGAAAACTAACGGCAAGTAATTTTGGTTTTATTTTTTGTGCAGTAGTTATCCTAACTCGAGCAACAAAGCAACCAAAGCTTTGCTACCGTTTGGATCTTCTTACCTTAGCGGTTATTAGCGCAGGGAGCTGCGCTGCTTTTGACACTCATAGAGGTCACTGATTTTTTTCAGCACTAGGTTTGTAAAATAGGCAAATGAATGGTAGGCCTACATTTGTAAGTATAAATTTAAATTCCCAAACTAAAATGTATTTCCAGCTCAAAATGTAGACTCTTCAATTTTGTCTGAAGGGAGCCAAAATATAAGTAAGATTTGTCTGAAGGGCTGAGCTAGTGGCGGATTAAGTGGGATTTGAACAGGGTTCCCCTGGTTCTCAGCCTTCTGCTCTAACCATTAGACATGATTTTGATAGGATCTAGTGGAAAGGGCCTAGATAGAGCCACAAAACCCAAATCCGTTTGCTCATTTATAGAAGTGCATGCTCTCATTTCCATTTCATTCTGCATGTGTAGTATTTTTTATGTGCATAAAATGAAGTGAAAATCCGTCTGCACGCTTTTACAAATTTGCATGTAACAGTGAGCTTGATGGTTTATTTATCGTGTGAATGCATTTACTTTTAGGTGCCTAAGTAAGAACTGGGGACTTAGATTTTTGAATGTAAAATTAGTTCTTCCTGATTTCTAAATGTAAATACTTAGGGCCATATTCTATATATGCCATCTAAAAAATTAGCACTGACCACTATTGCACTAAGCACGGTTTTATAAAAGTTAATGCGCTCCTTATGGAATCACACTTATGCGCTGGTATGCGTCATAACCTTTAGGCGCACTGATTTTATGCCACGGAAAACTTGGCCTAAATGCCTTGCCTAAGTGGTGCGCACATTGGCGCATAGGCAAAAACTTGCACATATCGTATATACTCGAATATAAGTTGAGACCCTGTTTGTCCTCCAAAAAAGGAGGAAAAATGGTTGTCTAGAATATAAGAATATTCAAGTGCCCTGCCCTCTCCCTGCCAAGCCCTTCTCTCCACTGTCAGGAACTGCACCCAGCAGCCTTTCTTCCCTCCCTTCCTCCCTCTCCCCCCCACCGCCCCGGTCAGGCTCTGCACCCAGCACTCTTCCTTCCCTCCCCTTTCAGGCACTGCACCCAGCACCATTCCCTCCCTTCCCTGTCAGACACTATACCCAGAACCCTTCCTTCCCCTGACAGACTCTGTCCCCTCCCTCCCAGGCTCTGCCCTCTCTCCCTGCCCTATTCTCATACCTCTGCCGATCCCTGGTGGAGGTGCGGCGGGTCCTCTGCCAATCCCTGGTGGAGGTGCAGTGGGCAGGAGCAAGTTTTCCGAACTCCTGCCCCGCTGCTAACCGGCTTCACAGATCCAGTTTGTTCAACTGAGCGGCACGAGCAGCAGCATGATTTGGCGCTGCTTCTAGGCGCCGAGCAGCTTCCTTACTAACTCCCGTGAATTCTCAGCAGAGGGAGGAGGAGGGGGGTAGAGCCTGGCGGCAGCAACGACAATGGCCTAAAAAATTCTGGGAGGGGCGTTGGCACAAATATAAACCAGGACCCTCATTTTTGGGCCAATTTTTTGGCCCAAAAATCCCGGTACCTCAAAACCACGCCCCTTTTAAATACTTTGTGCTATGTGCCTACCAAGTTGTGCGCATAACCTTTAATTCAATTAACATCATTTATGAGGTGTTGATTGCCCATTATTGGCGCCAATCAGGTCTGTCAATTAAGTTTAGTAAATTTCAGGATGTTTGGAGGCCATTGACAGAGTATTGTAATGAGTAGATATCATTTTTCCCTTAATAATACAATTGAAAATGAAGGGATAGGGAGGGAAGGCTTTCTTATTCTTTATTAAATACTTGAATTAATAGGAAGAATATATTGTATAATATAAGTGAATGCATATGAAATGGGAGGGATGGGAAGGGAGGGATAAATTTTATATATTTAAGATGTCTGTAATGGAAAATCAAGTGATGTTTTTAAGTTCAAATGTTATTTCCGGATACACTTGTAAGTTGTAAAAATGAATAAAGATTTTTTTTTTTAAATTAAGTTGTGCGCATACATCGTCTGTGCACCGATATACACATACAACTTTAGGTGACATATACAGAGTTTGGCCATTGAAGATTAGGTCGGGAAGCTCAGCGCAGATTGAGGTAGAAATTTGATGGCCAGCTGATCTATAAGTGCCTCCAATTTTGAAATGGCTCAGTTTGAATTTAGGGATCTCTTTCCAGTCAGAAGGCACCTAAATTCAGCTGAGAAGTCAGGAAGCTCGAGCCCTTTAAATGTCAAGCCTGTGTCTTCTTTTATAATGCTGTTCTTATGTTGCTGGTAAGAGGATTCTCTGGTAGTAAACTCTTTGTTTACCTGGGTTACCCAGAGGTAAAATCAAGCTGCCACCTCGTTGCAGGTTCATCAGAGGGCCAATGAATGTGTTCGAGTCCTGGGCCTCATGAGGGACATCGACAGTGGCAAAACGGTGACAAACATCTTACACTCGGGCTTTGAGCTTTCTGCACTGAAGGTATTTTAATCTATCTAATAGAGAGAGCAGTGATAAGGCAATTAGTGAGAAATAATGACTCTCATTGTACTGAAGGTTGATCTATGTTGTTTCCCTCAGCTCTCATCAGGAAAGGGTTGATTTGTTATTAGGGCC
The DNA here is from genome assembly GCF_902459505.1 of Geotrypetes seraphini. NCBI lineage: Eukaryota > Metazoa > Chordata > Amphibia > Gymnophiona > Dermophiidae > Geotrypetes > Geotrypetes seraphini. Next base: position 35,300,060 of record NC_047091.1, on the reverse strand, counting down.
TTATGGTCATGCTCCACTTTGGCCTGAGAACTCTCAGGCCACGGTGGAGCATGTCCATAAGGCCCTAATAACAAATCAAATATAAAATGTGGCTTCAGGGAAAAAAAACCCAGGTTGAACAAGTCTGATCTAAGCAGTTTGACCTTGCTAGCACTTTTCCAGGCTGTGACATGACCAGACTCTACTCCCTCCCCCCCCCCCCCCGATGCTGTAAAACAAGGCACTTTTAGGTGCCAAAGTAAGAACTATCAGGAAGAACTAATTTTACATTAAAAAATCTAAGTCCCCAGTTCTTACTTTGGCACCTAAAAGTGCCTTGTTTTACAGCATCGGGGGGGGGGGGGGGGGGAGTAGAGTCTGGTCATGTCACAGCCTGGAAGAGTGCTAGCAAGGTCAAACTACTTAGGTCAGGCTTGTTCAACCTGGGTTTTTTTTCCCTGAAGCCACATTTTATATTTTGTAACATTTGGAATGCTAAGACACATCTGTGTGCACATACTCGCACTCTCTCTCTCAGAGCCTTCACCCAACCTTTTTCTTTGTCCCCTGTACACCCCCACAGCCTTCACCCAATTTTTCTCTCATGTCCACCTCGTAGCCTTCACCCAGTCCCTTTCTTTTTCTGCCATGTACTCCTTCAGCTTCCATCCAGTTTTTCCCCTCACCTGGCTTCAGCAAAAGGATTTCTGCTTCTCTGCCGTGACTTGGCTCCCTGCAAGCTTGAGCCATGCTGGAAGTTCAGGTTGGTCTCGCGGTTTCAAGTCTTGCGAGACTTAAAACCATGACACCAGACCAAACGTCTGGCACTGCGACTTAGCTCCCTGTAAGATTGGTCTTGCGGTTTCAAGTCTCACAAAACTTGAAACCACAAGACCAATTCAAACTCCTGGCGCTATGCAGCCCAAGCTTTCAGAGAGCCGAGCCGCAGTGGGGAAGATTCTGAGGTCAGGAAGTATCAGTTGTCAGACAGGGTTCTGGCCTGCAGGCAATAAGTTGGATAAACCTGCAGTTTAACTTGGTCTTAGCCTGTGCAGAGAGGAGAAATACGACCGTCATTATATTGAACATCTCAAGATGTTCTTCCATCTTGTGAAACTGATAACTTCCCCGTGGTTTTGTGTGGAGGTGAGAGAGCTGACCGGATGGGGCATTCATTCTCTGTATGAAGAGAGAGTCTGTAAATAAAGCTTCAAAGATCAGCTCTTCAAACTTTTCATCATCTTCACAGAACAGCATTGATCTGGATAAAGTTGCCATAATGGGCCACTCTTTTGGTGGTGCGACAGCCCTGCTGGCTCTGATAAAAGATGACCTGTTTAAGTGAGTATCGAAGCTGCGGTTTGGGCTTTGTTCCTTATGCAAGACATGCAACACAATAGCAACTTGCAGATCTTCCTGGATTTTCCCATTTTTCTCCTAATTGTAAGACAGGTATTCTACCGAAGTACGTACCTGTGGCACCAGCCAGCCCCGAATTTTCAGAGGCAAGCTTCACAGGGAGTTTTTTTGTGGAAATGTTGCTTTCAGGTCTGCGGATACTTCAGTATAATACATGTCTGTGGAGTTAAAAATGACCCTTCGTGGGTTAGAATGGGGTGTGATGTAAAACACCCACTCAGTTAGCTATACACATTTAGTTATTTTAAGGTTATTGGTTCCCGAGATTCTACCAGTTAGCCAGCAATATTTTTTTTTAATATTTAAATATTTATTTCAATTTTTCAAATTATACAACTATCAGTATACAGCATTCTTCAGTCACTGCATTAACAAAGTCAACAACTATTAACAAGGCTCATCACAGAAAAATGCTCTTGCTCCACACTAAATGCGCCCCAATCCCCCCTTCCACCCTAACCCCCCCCCCCGCAACACACACTTCCCCATCATCCTACCCCTAGTAGACCCCCCCTCAGAACCCCTCCCATCATCCAATGAGCAGACCAGGCAGAAGTGACCGAGGATACTCTATAAAGAATCCAACAGGTCTCTAATTTTGATCCAAGTTACAGATCGTGTCAGGAACTTATGGCGACGAGTAGCCACTGCCATCTCCATCCTCCCAATGGACAAAATTCTAGTCTTCCAATCTGATAATAAGGGTGCAGCAGTGTTTTTCCAGTGGTTAGCTATGAGGCATTTGGCAGTAGCCAGACCCCAACGACGTAGTTTAGTCTGCCAAGGGTATTCTCTTTCATTAAAGAGCCCCAGAAGACACGACTGAGGAGACACCTCTACCAGATCTCCAAGCAGGGAGGTCAAAGTACTTGCCACCTCTGTCCAAAATGGACCAAGAACCACACAATCCCACCATATGTGTAGGAAGGAACCCTCGTGGATCCCACATCTCCAACAAGTAGCATTAACCCCGGGAAACATTTTGTGTAACCTCACTGGAGTATAGTACCATCTTGTCAGTACTTTGTAAGCATTTTCTTGGACCAGAGCACAAGTAGAAGCCCAGGATACCTCCCTACAGATAGCTTCCCACTGTGCAGTAGTGAAGAAAAACCCTAGATCTCGCTCCCAGTGTTTCTGAAAGGAAAATTGTACAGTTAAGTGACCTCTCCAATATTGGTACAACACTGAAAGGGGTCGGGGCACCTGCCGAAGCAGCAACCAGAGATTCTCAAGAGATTCCTGCTCAATGCTCAAAGGCCTTCCCCAACCCTGAGCCTGCATGAAGTGTCGGATCTGAAAATAGGCCAAATAGTCCCGGTCCGGTAAGTTATATTTCTGCTGGAGCATGGCAAAGGGCAATATCCCGGTAGTTCCCAACAAATCCCGAAACACCCTCAATCCACTCTGGGCCCATCTATGAAAAACCCTATTATCTCTCCCAGCCTGAAATTTAGGTTCAAATTGTATCGGAGCCAAAGAAGAAATCAATGTACCTTTACCCAACCGAGCCCGAGCTTGACTCCACACCTTAGCCAAGTGTTGTACAAATGGATTAGGTATACCTTGGATCCACGAGCTAGGGGACCCAGAGACCCAAAGTCTATGTTTCAACCTCAATCCGCCCCCTGAGGTCTGTTCGAGCATAACCCCGTTTTTATATTCTCCCAAGTCCCACTCGAGGATCATTTTCATCTGAGCTGATTGATAATACCATTCCAGATTCGGGAGTCCCCTCCCACCCTCAGTTCTAGCCGCCCAAAGCACCGTTTGGGATATCCTAGGAGACTTTCGTTGCCAAATAAAACTGCGCAGTTCCTTCCCTAACCCCCGGAGCTCCCGAGCTGGAACCCGCACTGGTAATGTCTGGAACAGGAACAGCAACCTTGGAAGCACATTCATTTTAACTAAAGCAATCCTGCCCCACCAACTTAACCAAAGGCCATGCCACCTTTGCAAGTCAGCTCTTATTCGACGGTAAAGGGGTTGGTAGTTCTTCTCGTAAAGTAGGGTTATATCTTTGGGTATATAGATGCCTAAATATTTAAGTCCAGAAGTTACCCATCTAAAAGGAAAACCACCCCGAATGTTCTCCACTTCCGTGGGCGTGAGAGTCAAATTCAAAACTTCCGTTTTATCCAGATTGATTTGGAACCCAGAGACTCCCCCATACGACCCAAAGAGTTGCACCAGGTGTGGAACGGAAACCTCCGGCCTTCCCACATAGAGTAAAATATCGTCAGCAAACAGCGCCACCCTGTGTTCAACTCCATTCATCTCAAATCCACGTAAGTCTGGATGATTCCGAATGCTCAACGCTAAAGGTTCAATAGAAAGAGCAAACAATAAAGGTGAAAGCGGGCACCCTTGTCTAGTCCCTCGACCAATAGAAAAAAAATCAGTATAAGATTGATTAATACGTAGACAAGCCCGCGGGTCCTTATAAAGAGCCCTAATCCATGTAATAAAGGTGTGGCCCAACCCCATGCGGTCCATCACATCCCAAAGAAATTCCCATAGCACCCTGTCAAAAGCCTTGTCCGCGTCTACTGACATCAATACCGATTTATCTGACTGAAGGCCCGCTCCCCATAGCAGATTAAGGGTCCGCCTAATATTATCGCTCACCTGTCTACGCTGTATAAATCCTGCCTGATCCTGGTGAATTATTGATGGCAGTACTTTACCCAGGCGCAAAGCAAGCACTTTGGCTAAGATTTTAGCATCTAGATTCAGCAGTGAAATAGGTCTGTAGGACCCACATAACAAAGAGTCTCTCCCTGGCTTTAAAAGCAAAGTAACCCCAGCCTCCCCCATAGTATTCGGAAGACTGGATCCCTGTGGGATCCCATTCGCCACTCGCGCCAGAAGTGGCCCCAACTGTCCTGAAAATTGTTTATAAAAACACCCAGTATACCCATCTAGTCCCGGTGATTTCCCATTCTTCAACTTCTTAATTACTCCCAAAATTTCCGCCACTGTAACTGGTTCTTGTAAATACGCTTGGTCCGCCGCTGATAGTCGCGGCAAAGGAATGGAGTCCAGAAAAGCAGCCTGAACTTCCTGATCTACCAGATCCGGTTTACTATACAGTTCAGAATAAAACGCCAAGAACTCCCGTCTAATCTCCGAGTCCACCACCTGTATATCCCCCCTCTGTACCCCCCGTATCCGTGTTATAGTTGCTCTATTCTGCCTTATTTTAATATATCTAGCCAATTGAGCTCCCGCCTTATTACTATGTTCGTAAATTTGAAGTCGGAAACGTGCTCGCATCCTATCAATTTCATCCACCTGAAGTTGGTATAATTCATCTCTCACCCTCTGTAACTGGATCAATACCTGTGTATCCCGGGATCCCTGATGGGTCCTCTCCAGTAGAGACAACCTCTGGCGCAACTGGAGGAATCTCTGGGTTCTGTATCGTTTGAATCTGGCCCCCCATTTGATAAGTTCCCCACGCACCACTGCTTTTAAGGCGTCCCACAATACAGCATCAGTAACTTCCCCATTATCATTCTGTGTTAAATAGTCTGTTATCGTGTGTTCCACCGCTGCGTGCACCACTGGAGAGCCTAAAAGAGACTCATTAAGCCTCCAGTATCTGCGCCCCCCCCCGATCCAGCATCCCAGTGCAGGCCACCCAGACAGGTGCATGGTCAGAAATATGCATCGGCTCTATCTCAGCTCGGGAGATCCCTCCCATCTGATTGCGATGAGTCCACAACCCATCCAGTCTAGTATAGGTATTTTGAGCATGAGAATAAAATGTATACGATTTCTGTGATCCATGTAGAAAGCGCCAACAATCCACTAAACCCAATGAAGTCATCAATTTGCCTAGTGCCCTAGCTGGACTTTTCAGGGATTTACGCCCCCCGCCCGAATGGTCCAACACTGGATCTGGCGGAACATTAAAGTCACCCCCCAAGTAGATAGCCCCTCTAACGAAAGATCTCAAGTTAGATTGAAGGCCCTTAAAAAAAGCCACTTGAGCTGAGCATGGCCCGTAAATATTAATAATTGTCACCTGTTGGCCCTGCAGCACTCCCTGCAGAGCTAAGCAACGCCCTCCTTTGTCCCGATATATGTTATCCACTTGAAGGCCCAACCCTTTTCTCACCAGAATGGCCAGCCCACCTGCCCTTTTAGTAGCATTCTCACTTTGATGCGTCCAGATTAAGTCAAATTGTGGTCTTTGAAGCAGACCAACATCACGGGGTCTCAAATGTGTCTCTTGTAACAGACAGATATCCCAGTTCATACGTGTTAACTCCCGAAACACCATGCTCCTTTTACCAGGACTATTCAGCCCATTGACATTCCAGGATCCAATGAGAATCTCCGGTTCCTTATCCCTTACCTGCTGCCTGGTCTGCTCCCTCCGTCTAGCCATTCCCCTCCCACCCCCCTCCCCCCTCCAATTAGCTGATTTACCCAAATTGGAATCAGCCATTACTAGAAATGTACGTCATTTCAAAGAGGCTCATTTAGATTGCTTACATAGTCTCTACAGTCTCACAAGCCGTTTATACATTCAACCTTCCCCCCCCCCCCCTTCATAACTCTACATTCAGCAAACCTACATACTCTCTCAATAATAGCACAATAAGAAAACTTGGCTAAAACATAATCCCAAATCACAAGGAAAGAAGAGCATATGCAGGTGACCCTTAAAATGAAACAGCACAATACTAGGTAGACTAGTGAAAAACCTACTCCCAAATAATGGAATCAGTGCGAGGCATGTTACAGTGATACCTAAACTACTAAAGAATCCTTCAAACAAACAAAAGATCCACCCTCCACACCCACCCACCCCCATCATTCTCCTTTTCACAAGCAAACATGCAATCCAGGTGTTAAAACTAGAAAAGTAAATAAGAACCATTCAACAAGGTCTCAACAGGAGGGCAAAGCAGACACTTACAACCTCCTGCCCCAGATAATTCTACAACAACAAGCCCACAGTCTTTCTATCTCATAGAGAGATATCAAACGTAATCAGCCCCAGAACCATCAATTCCGGGTATGGGTCAGCAATTCAGGTGCCTGATGTGGAGGGCTGAGGAATCTCAGCAAGAGCCCCCATGTCCCTGCACGGTCTTCCATCCTCCGTCTCTGTCGAGCTCCGATTGCGGTCTACCACTGGTAATCTGCACCCCAAATCCTTCAATGCGATCCATGCATCTGCCAATGAATCCACCCGGCGATGTTTCCCATTCACTGTGATCAGCAGTCCAAATGGGAAGAGCCAGCGATATCGGTACCCCTCAGCTCGCATAAGTTGAGTAACTTCTTTAAAGGCACGCCGCTTTTGGAGGGTCACTGCCGCTAAGTCCTGGTATACCCCCACCTCTACTCCTTGCCACGTGAAGGTAGGATGACGCCGTGCAGCCTGGAGGATCCGTTCTTTGATCGGGAAGTCTCCAAAGCAAGCTATAATGTCTCTATTGGCCGTGCCTCGAGCTGGTCCTAGACTCCGATGGGCCCGTTGCAAAACTATAAGACTCCTGTCGGCCTGATCTTCTTCTCGCAGCAGGTCTGTACAAAAATCCTGGATCACTGATTTTGCATCCTTATATTGTTCTGTATCCGGAAACCCTTTAAAGCGCAAATTATGGCGCCGCGATCGGTTCTCTAAGTCCTCCACTTGGTTCTGCAGGACTTCAAGCTGGGATACCGCCCCATGCAAGTCTGTGGAGCAGCCCTGTACCGTGGATTCCACGTGAGTCAATCGGCTCTCAGTCTCCGTCACTCGAGTACCCAGCTCGCTCACTTCGGAGCGTATCTCCGCCAGAGCCACTCGAACATCCGAGCGTAGCCCCACCATTTCTTCTTTGAGTTCTCGAAACCATCTCTCCAAAGTCCCTTCCAGTAAACTTTCTCCCGATTCGGCGCCAGCCTGTGTGGATTCCGCTGATTTAGGCCCAGGTTGCTGCGCCATCTTAACAGAGGCCGATGGTGACTCCAGAGCATGCGACCTCGTTTTCACATTCACTGCGCTCGAGTATTGGAATTTCGCGAGCTTTTTCCTGCTCGCCATCCATTCACAGGTAGTATGCAGCTGTTACCAAACTCCCACTAGGCTGTAGAGAGGTTAGATTATACTGACGATATCGAGCCCCTCCGGAGCTCGAGACTTAAGCAGCCATACTTCTCCTTAGCCAGCAATATTACCAAAGCACCAAACAGGCTACAAAAAACACATAGCCCGAGTGCCACAAACAGAAAAAGAACAAAAGTGGAGAAAAAGACCTCAGCTAAGCTTCATGGGTCTAAAAAAACTCCACTCCTTTAAAAAAAAAAATAAATAAATAAAATTATATTTTGCATATCCTACAATTCTATGCGGATTACAAATTATTCAGGTACTCAAGCATTTTTCCCTAACTGTCCCGGCGGGCTCCCACTCTATCTAATGTATCTGGGGCAATGGGGATTAAGTGACTTGCCCAGGGTCACAAGGAACAGTGCAGGATTCGAATCCACAACCTCAGGGAGCCAAGGTTGTAGCTCTACAACCACCACCACACACTCCCATCACGCCTAACTGAAAATCAGGCTGACATTTAGGAGAAAACTCAAACACATCAATATCCAGCACTGAAAATATAAATAGCTCCAAGCACAAAAAAATCAAAAGACACTCTGTCAACAGCAATTCTTCCTTTCCAGATCCACCATGCTCTAAGAACCCAGATATCCAGTACTGACAGGGAAATTCCCCGTTTCGCCACAACAGCTGCAGCAGGGGTTAATATTTCAGCTGCATCTTGGGAGTTTGTGATTTATTGCTGATATGTTTCAGCGGACCTGCAAAGGATGAATTTAAGAGGGAAAAGGCTCAGGAGTAATATAAGGAAATACTTCTTTACAGAAACGGTGGTAGATGCATAGAATAGTCTCCTGGTAGAGGTGGTGGGGAGAAAGAATGTGTCTGAATTAATGAAAGCAAAGGACAGGAACATGAGATCTCTTAGGGAGAGAAGAAGTTAGGGGATTCTGCAGATGGGCAGACTGGATGGGCCATTTGGCCTTTATCTGCCATCATATTTCTATAAAGATGGCATTTTTAGCATAGTTTTTTCACCAGATTCATGTCAAAGCTTTTGCTCCCAATACTCTCAAAAGCAATAAGAAAATGATAAACTCCACTGCACTAGGAGATCACATCATATCATAGATTTTCAATTCTTTCATTTGGTTACATCAAGAATTAAGAAAAGTCCAGCTGCTCAAGGATGACTGACTTTCTGTGTGGAAGGTATCAACAAATAGGCTTCGGGGTCCAGTATTTGGTGATTCTGTTAGCAGTAAACCAATCACAACATATACTCTTATTTCCCTTTCACTGAAAGTGCTCAGAACCTTTTTGGTAAAGAGACCACAAACGAGGTCACACCAAGAAATGCGCCTCTCTCATTCAATCACAACACTTGAAATTTCCTCAGTCTTGAAAAACTCAATCCATCAATATTTTGTAGATATAGTATCTCAAGCACTTTACTGAAAATGGTTGAAAGAAGACTTGCGGGTTCTGACACGTTTTGCCAGACCGGCTTCCTCAGAGAACCCACTTCAACAAAATGCTTTAGTAGCCAAGTGATCTAATGTTCCATCTCCGGAGATGCGTCGGAACCCACAAATCATCTTTGGACCATTTTCAGTTAAGTGCATGAAATACAATGTCTACAGAATATTGATGGATTGCGTTTTTCAAGATTGAGGTTACTTCAAGTGCTGTGATTGAACGAGAGGAGTTCATTTAGGGGCATGACCCCGTTTGTGGTCTCTTTACCGAAAAGGTTCTGAGCATTTTCTGTGAAAGGGAAATGAGAGTATATGTTGGGTGATCTTTCTAATTTGATTGGTTTATTGCCTATTTTTTGAGTCACCCTAATGGGATAAGTTTACTTTTCCCAGCGTATATTTTGGGGGGATTCTGTTAACAGGACATCATATTTTGAATCTTCCAGGGCACACAGCTATGTCACGACCCACAGGTTTGGAAGCACTCCTATGCTGAATGGTTCTTTCTCATACTAGGTGCGCAGTAGCTCTTGATGCTTGGATGTTTCCGGTGAGGGATGATCTCTATTGTAAAATCCGGAAACCTGTGTTATTTATTAACACGGAGAAATTCCAGACTCTTGCCAGTGTGACCAAAATGAAGCGCCTGAGCTCCAGAAACAGCCAGACCAAAATAATCACTATTCTGTAAGTAAGCTTCTCTCCAGGTCTCTCTTTTCTCCCTACAAGCCAAATGCCTCTGTTTAAATCTAGATTCTCCAGCCTTGATCTCTGATGTGTATCTGTTAATAAGGAACCCTGCATCTGTTTCATCTCAATGAAGTTTCCATGCTTGTTAACACAGACTCGCCATTCCTGGTCTGTATCTAAAAAGATTTGCTCTTCCAAAATATGTATTCTGTCAGGCCACCTAGGTTCATGGCAATTAGGAGTCATGCATGATGTCATCCATTAAGATTCCAGTCATTTACTACCTCACTGCCAGTCACCACATCATGACGGTGCCCACAGCAAAGCCTTTCTGACACTCCCACATGACATCACCCTGCAGATGACCTAACTTACAGGGAGCCCCCAAGTTAAGAATAAGTTATGTTTTTAAAGCTGTTCTTAAGTCGGTTTTGTATGTAACTCAGAACTTGTAGATTTTAAGATTTTTGCTGCTTACTAGAGAATGATATGGGAAAAAAATTTGTCCCTGTCTCCGCCCCATCCCTGCGGACTCTATCCCCATCCCTGCCCTGTCTCCGTCCCCGCCCTGTCTCTGTCCTCGTAGACTCTGTCTAATCCCATCCACACAAGTCTTGAATAGCTATTTTATATTGAATGGCTATTGATCCTTGCAATGAAGAACACAGATCTAGCTCGTCGCTCATTCACACAGGAGCAGTGGCATAGCGAGGGTGGGTGGTGCCCCTCCCCCACGCTCTCACCTCCACACTCTCCTTTCCCACCCGCATCGCTTTCCTTCCCTTCCCCCAAGCTGCTGTAACACCAATGTCGGCTGTTCCTCTGACTTCACTTCCTAGGCGCGGGCCCAGGAAGTAATGTCAAAGGAAGAGCTGATGGCGCAACAGCAGCTTGGGGGTTGCTGCTCACGTCACGAACGTTACAGAGGTTCGGGAGAATGGAAGCAACGTGCATGTGTGGCAGTAGGGGGGGGCGGGGCAGAGGAAGGGTGCCTACGCCTTCACCAAGACGGCGCCCGGGGTGGACTGTCTCATGGCCTGCCCTCACTACACCACCACTGAATCAGTCAGTACCGCAGCAAAGACCTTTCCCTAATATCCAACAGTCCAGTGTCTCTCTGAATGGCCCCCACCAGCCAAGCAGCCTTATTCAGAAAGGCTCCTGCCATCATTACCAAAAAGGGACTTGCAAGACCCAGAAAGCTAATGTGCTCTAACAGAGATGTAGTAAACACAGTTTTCTGTCCAGCAGAAGATAACCCCAATGTCTAAAGCATTCAACATTGTGAAACAAGCGTTATACTTAATAGTTTAGGGAATTATCTAAGCAATCCAAAGACTAGTGTTTCTTTTCAATCCGTGTAGAAATACGCATCGGCAACCAAGTTGTACGTGATCTCTGTTCAATGGATTAATATTAATTTATAATCCTTGACAAGCCTTTGAAATGCTTGTTGACTTCAATGGTAATTACAATGCTCTCTTCTAAATGTGTAAACTTTATTGCAGTGCTCCTCTTCCTAGTTTACAAACTGCTTGGCTCTCTTGTTTTTGTTTCTAGAGGCTCTGTGCACCAGAGTCAAACTGATTTCACCTTCTTGGTGGGAGCTCTGCTAAGCAAGGTCTTTGAATCAAGGGGCACCATAGACCCGTTTGTGGGCCTGGAGGTCAACAACCAAGCATCACTGGCATTCCTTCAGAAACATCTTGGTAAGTGGAAGCAGTCTTTTTTTTTTTTTTAATAGTATATTTTATTAAATTTCAAAAAGAACCAAACAAATACAGAATACCACAGTGTACAAAGCACAAAAATAAGTACCAATATTCTTATCATATTTCACCAGGGTATACTGAAACCCACCCATCCACCCCCCTCTCAAAAGTCACACAAAACCAACCTAAGTCAATCCTCAATCCCCATTCCAGTGTGTCAGTAACAGAAAAAGTTAAACATTCAGCAAATGACTGCGAGCTCCGGGCGTCAGAGTAGTCCAAAAAGGTTCGGAAGCAGTCTTTAAACCCACAGAAAGCTGAAAATGAGTCAGGCAGTCCAGAAGAGCAAATCGTTAGGGTACAGAGTGATCAACTGTGAGTAGATTTGCACGGCTTAAAGAGCCAGAAGAAAACAGTTAGTTCAATTTCTGAAGAATATGAAATTCATAAACCTAATAGAATATTAGTTCTTAAACATACTTGTAGGGGAGGTTTGAGGAACGACTAAACAAATTATTTCTGAAATTTTGGAAAGATGAAGGCGTTAGTGGGTTTATTGAATTTGGACCCATACGAAACAACCAAGTTTTCAGTGGTAAATTTTATATTTGTGATACTTCACTAACCCACTTAATAACAAAGTGCGTGAGTGTATCTTACGGTTTACCCGAGTTAAGATAGCAGGATATCTCTTTTGTAATCTGCTCGATCATGAGTGTGATTGGAGCCCAAGTGGTATCGAGGGATAGGACACTGCAATCATAATACATCTCTTGCACTTTTCTTCCATGGTAGAATATGTTGGTTGAGCTGTCATCTCCTAACCTGCTCAGTTTTTGTCCCCATGTAGATCTGAAAGAGGAATTTCATCAGTGGAATGACCTGCTCGAAGGTATTGGCAAACATGTCATTCCAGAGGCTCCCTTTGTCCAGTCCAGCCTTTAACCAGTTGGAAATCTGAGATGCAAAGGGATGTCAAGCAGTCTGTTGGGGAGAGTGACGGTGCACTCTTGTTACTGTCCAGCCAATAATTCAGCCTGGAAATTAATCTATAATTGAACATAAAGCTCTGGATGTGCACGCAAACTATTTGAACTGTACCCAAACACAGTTTGACAACAACAGCTGGCCAGAAAGTGTATGAAACTGGAAAGAGAGTGTACCTCCTCCTGTCAGCAGCCACGCATGTGCAGACTTGGAGCAGATTGAAGAGCACTCATTTTCTGGTGATAGAGTCGGAACTAGCCAAAGATCCCATCCTTCAGCCATCAGAGCTGCATCGAGAGCACAGACATGGCCAGCATATGTATGTTTGGGCCTCGAGCAGGCTAGAGAGCACACACTCGTGCCATCAGAGCTGGCCAGAGAGTAATGGAGCTGATCAGAGATTACAAACTACACAGTGACTAAAGCTGGCGAGAGAGCACACTGCATGTATCAGTCACCTGAACTGGCCAAGAGTTCTTCCTCTGTGAAAACTGTGGTTTGGGGCTCAGAAAGTGCAGCAGTGATAGCATACAATGTATAGAAATATATTTTTTAATTCATTAAATGAATATATTGGAAAGTATTTTATCTAGTTTGGCAGCATTTATTAAACGGGACCCTTTTTATTTAACTTCTTAATTTCCCTGAACTCCCAAAACAATTGATCTAAGCTAAGCAAAATTCAGATTCCTTTCACCCTAGAGTCTGAAGAGAGATTTCAGCTCAGACAACTCGGTATATCAGTTGGGTTCAAATAGTTTATGAGGGTTCTGGTTTGGTCTCCCCTATGATCCCCCGTGTGAGCTCCGCTCAGCTGGCAAGTCCCTCCTTTCTGTGCTCTTCTCTTTGGCTGCCAACTCCAGACTCCATCTCTTCTGCCTTGCAGTGCAGTGCTTGGAACAAGCCATCCGAATCCCTACAGCGGGCTCCGTCTCTGGTGGTGTTCAAGGCCCAGTTAAAAGCCCACCTCTTTGAGAGTGCTTTTGACTCCTAACTCCTCTCACCTTGGGTTCTGAATCCCCAACCCTATATGTCACGTCTGTCTGTCCAAATTAGATTATAAACTCTTCCTAGCAGGGACCATCTATAAATGTCAAAATGTACAGTGCTGCATACGCCTTTCAGCGCTATTAAAGTGATTAGTAGTAGTCTGATTAGGCTTTGAAACTCTCTGAAAAAAGTATGCTAGCATAGCTAAGATTGTCCAACTAAACTAGGACAGACTAGGAACAGACAAGTTGATTCTTGACACTTAACTGTTTCTATCATTCTGAAAACCATGCTGCCTCTGTCCTTACATTGAGAAGGCAAGTCTTGGTCAGAGTGGTTCACATCAAGACTGGATTACTGTAACATACTCTACGCTGGTCCAAAAAAGGAATAGGGCAGCCAATCCGCAAGATTCAATGTGGTGAAAAAAGCAGATGAGATGTGTAGGAAGATTTATGGTACACTAAGCAGTGGCATGAACAAATCACGTCTGTTAGTTTTGTCTAGGGAAAACTATAAACTCTGATCCAGGTTCAGCTTTATTGCCTGTTTACACGACACAAGACCCAGGCTAATGAGAAATACTTTTATTATGAAAATAGAAAAATATAATTCACAAGCCAGTTGCAATATCTACATATTGTTCACAAAATATCTGATTACATAAGTGAAACTCAGAACATAATTATCACAATGTAATTGTTAGAAACTAATTAATAATACTGGTTACACACACACTAAACAATTCCTTATAATAATAATAATCCCTGATTAGCAAATGATTATATTATCACCAATGGAGCTTTACGAACCTTGTCCTTTATCACAATTGGATCCTTATCTAATTCCCAAGCTAATAAGACAGTAATTTCCGTATGCTCACCCTTAATCAGGCCTCCTGCACAAATTAGGTGAAATGGAAACTTTTCTTGTCAGCCGTAGTAGATGGAAGAAGTCCTTTGTTAAAGGTACACGTGTTGGTCAGTCCTGGGTGAGGCTATAACTCATCAGCAAACAAGTTACTTTTAGTGCTGAATTCAGATCTGTTTAAAAGTCCGAATCTCTATCTCTCTGACAGAGAGTCACACGAGGTAACTTACAGGTCTAATTATTAAAAGAAAAGGTTACGTGCAGAACACCTGAGGGAAGATGTGAGTTCCCCCGCACCTTAACACAGACTAACTAATTAATTAGCACCAACTTCTCACTTGGATCTCATCAGATGACTTCCTCGGACCAATCCAGAAACAGAACTTGGATGAATAGCCTTTCTGTGGAAAGTATCATATAGGCTGAAAGACCCAGGGCCGTTAGACAGATAAGAACAGAATAACTTCTCCAAGACTCACATAGTCCCATTATGAAGGCACAGATAGATGTCCTTGAATAGTATACATTCTGGTACATACCCATAATGCATCGGGCAGAAACAGCAAAGCTGTGTACTTTTCTTCTTTCAATTCATGCTGGAAAAATCTCTAGTGCAGCAGAAAGATTTCTTGAGACAATGGTTCAGGCTTTGATGACATCATAGAGGCCTAACCTTCAGGTGTGAATACTGAAATACCCCTACAGGCCCCCCTCTTGAAGGAGAAATAACTTCAATGGAGTCTATTTCACCTTCAACCTAACTAATTAGGAAAGGATCGTCAAGACCCAAGGTGATACAAAAATGCATAAACATAAGCAATACCATATAAATCAGCAATAAATCAAAGATATCAATAATCAATGTATAATAATCATAAAGGCAAGGGCAAAATATATGAACCCAGCCAAATAAATGATAATAAAATCACTGATAAATGGCAATATATGATAAAATCAAAAATCATAACTACTTAGCAAGGCACAAAAGGTATGGCAAAGCAAAAGTTAAGACAGATAGACCAAAATCAAAAATACGGCTAGCAAAATCACTCCTTCATAGCCGCAATGTAATCATGCATTCTTAAGTCCATAGGTGATGGATTACGACGAATAAGACGTCGAATCCGGATGGTCTCATAGAGTGCAACAACAGAGAACCCAAATAAGGGAATCCACAGGATGGCAAAAATTGGAATAACAACAGTGATATAAAGGTCAATACTGCGGGTATCAACAACTTTCAGTTCAATAGTGTGGGAAGGCTTTGACAACAAATATTGTTCCACCTCAAGGGTGAAGTTGATGGGATGTCCACGGAAAACATCCAGGATTTCCAATTCAGTTTCAGTAGGAGTAGAGTCCAAATAGAAAAGAGAAACATCGAAAGAAGATGTTCTGGAGCAAGATCTGGAACGGGAAGAACAAGAAACCAGGAGAATCTTGAAGGACAACACGGGACTGCAGACCAGGATCGATCACTTTGGTAACAACTCCAATCAGCAGGACAACCAGGAACAGCATCGGCAGAACTCGTTTCGCCATCTGAAAAACAGAAAAGAGAGAGAACAGTCTAGGCTGTTGCTAGGTTAATGTCATTCATCACAACAATGGTTTCGTCCTGGGCAAATTTACTGGGATGACATGGTCTCAGTTGATTAATGTGGACCCATTTAAGGACATCTGCACCTGGAGAATTTGACTTGGTGCGAATTTGATAGGCCACAGGTGAAGCTTTTTCCACTATAAGGAATGGACCATGCCAGCTTGGCAAAAATTTACTTTCTTTGGTCTTGGTTTTGCCAAAATTGTAATAGAATACCTTGTCGCAAATTTGGTATTCCTTTGTGGTAGTCCTATGATCATAATAGGCTTTTCTACCTTTAGCAGCAGTTTCCAGATTTTTCTGGGCAAAGGAAAATGCACCTTGTAAATGTTGACGCAAATGGGTGACATATTCATGAGCAGTAGTAGCACTAGAAAGATTTACAGCCCTGCTGTATAGTTTGGTGTCATCTGCAAATTTAATGACCTCACACTTGGTTCCCGCCTCTAGGTCGTTTATGTAGATATTGAAAAGGGACCGCTCCTGTTCAATATCTACATAAATGACCTAGAGGCGGGAACCAAGTGTGAGGTCATTAAATTTGCAGATGACACCAAACTATACAGCAGGGCTCAAACCAGGGAAGACTGCGAAGATCTTCAAAAGGATCTAACACAGCTGGAAAAGTGGGCCGAAAAATGGCAGATGAGCTTCAACGTGGGGAAATGCAAGGTCATGCACGTGGGGAAAAAGAACGCGATGTTCACATACAAAATGGGGGGAACACCACTAGGGGTCAGCAACCTGGAGAGAGACCTGGGAGTGATGGTAGATGCAACACTGAAGGCATCGGCGCAATGCGCCACGGCCTCAAGGAAAGCAAACAGAATGTTGGGTATCATTAAGAAGGGTATTACGACCAGGACGAAGGAAGTCATCATGCCACTGTATCGTGCAATGGTGCGGCCGCATCTGGAGTACTGCGTCCAGTACTGGTCACCGTACCTCAAGAAAGACATGGCGGTACTTGAGGGAGTACAAAGAAGAGCAACTAGACTGATAAAGGGAATGGAAAATCTCCCATATACCGAAAGATTGAAGCAGTTGGGACTTTTCTCCCTGGAGAAACGAAGACTTAGAGGAGACATGATAGAAACCTTCAAGATCCTGAAGGGCATAGAAAAAGTAGACAGGGGCAGATTTTTCAAATTAAGGGGCGCCACAAGTACAAGGGGGCACTCGGAGAAATTGAAAGGGGACAAGTTTAGAACAAGTGCTAGGAAGTTCTTTTTCACTCAGAGGGTGGTGGATACATGGAACGCGCTTCCAGAGGCTGTTGTAGACAAGAAAACATTAAATGGTTTCAAAGAAGGTTTGGATAGATTCCTAGAAGAAAAAGGGATTGAGGGGTATAGATAGGTATAGACCATTGCTCAGGCAATGGGCCTTATGGGCTGCCGCGGGAGCGGACCGCTGAGCAGGATGAACCTAGGGTCTGCCTCAGCGGAGGCAACTTCTTATGTTCTTATGTTCTTAGTTCTATACAACAAATGAATCGGTAATGTCATTTCTCTACCTGTCATCATTTCAAAAGGCGTCACCCCCGTAGACCGGTGAGGTGTGGCACGAATAGCCATCAGTACCAAAGGTAACTTCATGTCCCAATCCCTACCAGAGGTAGACACGTACTTCTTCAGGATGGTGATGATGGTACGATTTGCTCTTTCCACTTGTCCCGATGATTGAAGGTGGTAAGCTATGTGCAATTTACTTTTCACTCCGAGCATCTTCCACATGTGTCGCATCACATCCGCAGTGAAATGTGATCCTTGGTCTGAGTCCACTCACGTGGGCAAACCCCACCTACTGAACACATGATTCAGTAACAAGGTAGCGGTAGTCTCTGCCGTACAATTGGGTGCAGGCAAGCACTCAATCCACTTGGTAAACAAACAAGTGACAGTCAACATATACTTATTACCTCGGGAGGAACGGACCACTGGGCCGATCCAGTCAATCTGGATGTCGGACCAGGGCATGACCAAACCCTTCTTTCTCAAGGGTGCTTGGTGAAGTGGTGTAGAGGGTTGAAATTGACAACAAGTCAAGCAACCTCTCGTATATAACTGCACATCTTGCCGCATATGAGGCCAGTAGGCCACTTGCTTCAGTGTCTCATATGTAACTTCTTCACCTCTATGTCCAGCACAAGGTTCATCATGAGCATGTTGCAACATGATTCCTCGATATGCACGTGGTACAACCCACTGCACGATACCATGCTTACTCGTCCGAGTGAGCAGGTCCTGGTGAATCGAGAATTTCTCTCTGGAGGTGTAGAGTATCCTCAGTTCTTCATCCTTCTGGTCGTCTTCAGACAATGGATGATCCTGTGGATTCTGTATGAAGTGATAGAACTTTCCCAGGATAAGATCTGTCTTCTGAGCGGTTACAAGATCAAAGGAAGGGGCATCATTACCCCACCGCACTACAGGTGTTTCAGCTACCTGTTTCGTTTGGCGTCGAGTAATAGCATGTACCATCGAGAACAACTCTTCAGGGCATTGCCATAGTTCACCTAACAAAGCACCTTCTTTGGCCAGTTGATCCGCAAGGTCATTTCCGATCTTGTCATGACTATTAACCTTGGCGTGACCTTTCACTTTCTTCCAATAGATGGTCATGTCATGTCTCGTACCAATTGATCTAAGGCTAGAATCAAGTCGCCATGATGGACAGGCTTTCCTTTGGAATTTAACATGTCCTTTTTCCACACGGGTAAATGAGACACAAAGTTCTGACGCACATAAACAGAATCTGTACAGATAATCAGTTCTGGGATCCCCTTCTGTACCGCAGACTGTACAGCGACCAGGGTTGCTACAATCTCTGCATATTGGTTGGTTTTAGCACCCAATCTATACTTCAAGGTTTCCATAGGTGTGTTGACATTCCACACTACACCTACTCCTGCGAGGCCTGGTGGAAGGCACAGCCATCCACGTAGACTTGAGGTATATTGGCACAGAGCTGTTCATCATAAAGATGATGACGATGGGGTTCCTCCTCTTCTGGTGGAACATCAGGTTCCGGTATACCTGTAAGAGAATCTTGTTCTGTACAATCATGCAATTCTGCTATCCCTTAGGCTACTGTGTTACGATGTTTCTGGGCATACTTTACCTGTAAAGGCCATCCTTGGAAAGCCAAAGTCCATGAGACTATTCGGCTATTGGAGACACGACCAGTCTTGATCTTGTCACTACCCAAGAAACTAATGGGTTGATGACAAGTCTCTACAATGAGTTTTTCTCCTTGGATGTAACTCCAAAAATGTTGAAGAGCCCAAACAGTTGACAGTAGAGCTTTCTCACAGTCAGAATACTTCTCTACATCGGTGAAGCCTTTGCTTGCATAGGCCACCACACGCTTGTCAGAGTCGTATTTCTGGTACAGGACAGCACTCATAGAGTGTTTGGAGAATCCTAGATCGATGAAGAATTCACGACCACTTTCGGGGTAGGCCAAGCAAGAAAAGCGACTAAGCTGCTCTTTCATCTCTTGCATAGCATCGTCCTGTTCAGGACCCCACGTCCAAGGTACATCCTTCTTCAGTAAGGCGACCAAGGATCTAGAGATCTCTGCATACTGATCTATGAACTGTCGAGAATAGTTGCATATCCCCAAAAATGAACGAAGTTCCGTCAGATTGGTAGGTCTCCTCAACTGTTGTAGGGCCTGTATCCTTTTCTTCTGTGGTCGAAGACCTTCAGAGGAAATTTCATACCCTAAGTAATTCAGAGATGTTCGGCACTATTGACCTTTGGCAAGGGTCAATTTAGCTCCTGCATTCTGCAATTGTTGGAACACATGTTCTACCTCTTCCAGGTGTTTCTGAAAGGTGGGACTCTTGATCAGGATGTCATCCACATAGACTAGAGTTCCTCGAGCTTCCGCATCTGGAAGGGCTTTAAGGAGAAATATGTTGAACTCAGCTGGAGAGTTCAGAAAACCAAAAGGTGTTCTATTCCACGTGTACTGTTTCTTCCCAAAGGTAAATGCTAGTTTGTATTGATCCGGTGGATGTACAGGAACTGTCCAAAATCCAGACGCTAAATCCAAGCTGGTGAAATACTTAGTTCCTTTGATGGTAGTCAAGTTCTGGTCAAGATGGGCCATAGGCCACCTAGACAAGGGTACCCACTTGTTCAGCTGTCGGTAGTCCAAGGCAATTCTCCAACTGTTATTCTTCTTCAGGATTGGCCACAAGGGTGAGTTGTAGGTACTGTTACAAGGCCTAATGATACCCCTAGTTTCCAGGGTATCAAGTATCTCTTGCACGGACTCATACGAGGCCAAAGGAATCTTATACTGACGCACAAAGACGGGCTTACTGTGGGGATCCGTAGGAATCTTGGTCACATGTAGATCAGTCAGACCAGTGTCAAAAGAATCCACTGCAAAGAGGTCTTGATACTTGTACAACAACTGTGCTAACCGAGCCTTTTCTTTATCAGAAGAGCACGCATCAGCTAGGTCCACTTGTTCCTTTACCATGGCATCAAACTCAGAAAAAGGTTGGTTGGAGGAGATTTCCACTTGGTCTTCAATCTGTTCTTGCAAAGATGAAGATTCAATGGCATTCACCGCTTTAGATTGGTCAGACAGACCTAACTTCCTGGATAAAAGCAAACAATCATTCTCCACTGTTACATGGGAAGTCGATGCATCATATGGCCAGAGGAAGTCCAGTGAAATGAGTCCTTTAGGTGAGGTAAGAATACGGTCCGGTATGTCCCCCCCCCTGGCAGGGGTCGACAATGGAAGACAAGCTGCCAATGATAGGCAAGGTTACCTCAACATCAGGAAAAGATTCCCCCACCAGAAAACCCAAAGGTTCTCCAGCGGAGAGAAAGACTTCCGTAGGTTGAGCATTGACAATCAACACATGGAAAGAAGAGTTAGGTACTTCAAGATAGGGTAAAGCACCTAGAGAAAGACCATGCTCGAGAAAAGAGGAATTTGGGTTGAAAAAGCCAATATCATCGAGCATGCGTTGACCATGGGCCAAACGAAGAGGCAGAGCAAAATCCTGCACAAGGCCAGGAATCTTGACGTCTTCAGCACATATCTTTTGAAATATCTTTTGAAAGGACTTTTTCATTTGATCTGCTTCTTTTTTTATGCAGTCTACACTGGTCCGACTACAAAGGGTTTGCACCAGCTCCAGTTGATTCAGAATGCTGCAGCATGACTGATAGAAGGTGTAAGCGAAGTGATCACATACCTCCATTTCTGCAAAAAAACCCCACTTCACTGGCTACTAGTACAATACAGGGATAAATTTAAAGAAAATGGACCAGAGCTAGAGAATGAAATAAAATATGCTCCAACCTCAACTCCTCCACCCAACACACTCCTCAACCTTACATCGACCCCCCACCCTCACCAAAACACCACCAGCAATAACAGAAACCCTAACTAGCTTCGATACCATCTTCCACGAAGAACTCAGCAGAACTGCAGACACAATCTGGCCCTCAAACTCCATCTTGGACCTCTGCCCATCACATCTCCTAATGCCAGTCAAAGACTCCTTTATAAACTCTATCCTTCCACTCATCAACACCTCACTACAAACAGGACAAGTGCCCGAAAGTTGGAAATCAGCATCATAAGGCCAAGCCTAAAAAAAAAAATCCCTCGACCCAAACACACCAATTAACTTCAGGCCTGTCTCCAACCTGCCCTACATATCTAAGATACTGGAAAAGTCAGCACTAACTTAGCTACAAACATTCATCGACAAAAAGGATAAAAAACACAAAGCTATAGAATCTTATAGAGAATGTGGCTACGAAACACAGCTTTGCAGAATTTAAGAAAATAAATCATAGTCACAAATGGGTATTAACATTTCTGCAGTGAAAAGTAGAACTGGTTGGCAGGCTCAGGTGTTCTGAGATAAGGTACGTCGAAGCAAGGTATGTCAAAGTTTGAGACCAGAATTGATGAAGTCCATGAAAAGAAGTGTCTTTACTGCTTTCCGGAAGGGCAGTAGGTTTTTTTAAAAAAATTTATTTATTTATTTATACTTTTACTTTGTTAAACAACAATTTTTTTTTTTTCAAATGAAAGCTTTTATTGAAAAATATACATAAGTATACAGCAATAACACATAGCAACAGCAAAGCGCAGAGGAAAATACCAACATTGCTGTCATCAAATTAAACAGTAGTTATAACCCCAACAACTCAAAAACTAACCACAAATCCATCAAAACCACAGCAAAATCCCCCCACCCCCCCAGGGACGAAGCACAATGCCCACACCACCCCATAGGGTAAAGGGTCTCCTAACCCCACCAATAAAAAATAGTAGTAATAGGGTCTCCCCAGTCCCAGACTCCCAATCAAACATCCAAGCCAACCCCCCACTCCCCCCTTCCACTAATCCCTATAGATGCCCGAAAACGACACCAAATACGAGCATAGCCATGGTGTTTGCCATGTCGTAAAGCCGTCAACTGATAAAGAAGTTGCCAGTTAGTCAAGCGCTGTTCCACCATATGCCAAGTGGGAGGTCGCCCCTGATTCCACAAGGATGCTAGGGCCAACCGGGCAGCAGTGAAAGCTAACTTGCAAAATAAGGAGTCTCCCCAATCAAGATCCAATTGGTGCCAATACAACAGGGCATGTCTCCAGTCTACCGGAACCTGCAAGGTGAAAATCCGGGAAACTCGAGAGAACACCTCAGTCCAAAAGCCACTCACCCTCCCACAATACCACCACATATGCAGGTATGTACCCACCTCCCCTCCAACAAAGAGCACTCGCCCCCCCGTGCCAACGAGACAGAACCTGAGGAGTATAATACCACCGGAATAGAACTTTATACCTGTTTTCAACCAACAAAGCTGCAATGCCCGCCGAAGCAACTTCTCTCCAAATGTCCCCCCAAGTATCCAGAGAAATAGCAGACTCCCAATCCCCTTCCCAAGCTAACATGTAAGGCAAGGGCCGAACCCCCCGACCATTGAGGCACCGATATATAGCAGATAAAGCACCCTTCCAGAGAGTCGGGCCCAAAAACAACTCAAAGGGGGTCTTACCCGCCCGCAGGTCCTGTAGGGCCCCCGAGGCCCGCAAATAGTGAACAGCCTGCAAGTAGGGAAACAAATCCCGAGCCAGAAGATCATAACGGTCCCGAAGCTCAGCAAAGGACTTAATACTGCCCAATATCGGATCCCACAATTGACCCACACACACCAAGCCATGAGACTCCCACCTAGCAAACACACCCTCTCCCCGACCGGGTTCAAAGGCCACATTATGGCGCAGCGGCGTATACCAAGAATGGCGCCTACCCAGCAACAAACTGCCCCGGGTCATGTTCCAGACCCGCAAGGCTGTGTCTACTGATGATAAGACTCGCTCGGGCGTATCCTCCCAGGCACCCAGGGCCGATGCAACAGAGGCACCCCTGCAGACAAGCGTTGCTCAAGCTCCACCCACGGTTTCGGGTCTTGCGCTTGCCACTCAAACAAAGCTCGCAACTGAGCAGCCTGATAATATTTCACCACATTGGGGACCGCCAACCCCCATCACCCCGACCCAAGCACATGACCAACCTACTCACTCGAGGCCTCCGACCGGCCCAAATAAAATAAAAAATGTGTCGTTGCACCTCCTCCAATGTACGCCTACTCACCCAGAGCGGCAACACCTGGAATAAGAACAGTAGACGAGGCAATATCATCATCTTCACTATTTCCACCCTACCCAACTAGGAGAAAAATTGATCCTTCCAACTTGCCAAATCTCGCTGGATACGACGGAAAAGTGGGGGAAAATTAAGATCATAAACCTCCATTCCCGGCGGCCCGAAATAAACCCCAAGATAGCGCATAGAATGCTGAACCCAACGAAACGGAAACCGTGCCCGAAGAAAATTCACTCTGTCCGGGGGCAAATTAACATTAAGCAGCTCAGATTTCCCAACATTAGCACGAAACCCCGACACCCTTCCAAACTCCTCTAGCTCCCTCAAGATAGCTGGCAAGGAACTCTCGGGATCCTCCACCGGGAAAAGAAGATCATCCGCGAACAGAGACAACTTATAGTTACTGCCCGGAACCGTAACCCCCGTGATATCCCGATTCATCTGCACCCGCTGAGCTAGAGGTTCCACCGTCAAGGCAAAGAGGAGCGGGGAAAGAGGGCACCCCTGACGCGTTCCCCGGCCCAGAGAGAAAGTATCAGAATAACCCCCATTCACTTTAATACAGCCAACAGGACAAGTATAGAGGATCCGAATCCATTCCTGCATACGAGGTCCCAAACCTACAAAAT
Organism: Geotrypetes seraphini; assembly: GCF_902459505.1. Classification (NCBI taxonomy): domain Eukaryota; kingdom Metazoa; phylum Chordata; class Amphibia; order Gymnophiona; family Dermophiidae; genus Geotrypetes; species Geotrypetes seraphini. The sequence goes on along the minus strand of NC_047091.1, from coordinate 35,275,986 downwards.
CTAAAACCCGAAACAAAAAAGGCCAGGAGACCCTATCAAAAGCCTTCTCGGCGTCAACAGACAAGAAGACCGTCTCCCGGCCGCCACCCCTAGCCCTCTCGAACAGGTTATAAACCCGACGAGTATTATCCCCCACCTGCCTCCCCACCACAAAGCCTGATTGATCAGGATGTATCAACCGAGGGATCCAGCTCATCATTCTATCCGCTAAAATCCGTGTAAATATCTTCGTATCTACCCCCAACAGAGATATCGGTCTATAAGATGCACATTGAAGGGAATCCTTCCCCGCCTTAGCTAACACCGTAACACCCGCCAAGCGCATGAAAAACGGAAGCGCACTGTCACCCTCCAGAGAGTTAAGAAAGCGGAGCAGGGGAGGCAACAACAAATCCTGAAACTGCTTATAGTAGCGAACAGTAAAGCCATCTAGCCCAGGCGACTTGCCAAGTTTCATGGAGCGCAAAGCTCCCCGAGCCTCAATCAACATGAGGGGACGATCCAACCGGGCCACATCTGCCAGCGCAATCCTAGGCAACACCGCCGAAGTTAAATAGCGATCGAGATCAGGCGAGGACCCAGACACTTCCGGAGAATAGAGGTGTGAGTAGAACTCAACAAAACGTGTTCGAATATCGTCATCCTTTCGCAACAGCACTCCTGAAGCCGCCCGAACGGACAGAATTTGATTGTGCGTCTGCCGCACTTTCAAACGATGAGCTACTAGTCGGCTAGCCTTATTAGAAAACTCGAAATATCTCTGTTGCAATAGTTGCAGATTGAATCGCAGGCGCTCCAGATCCAACGCCTGGAGATCACGGCGCGCCTGGAACAAGCGACCACGCAGCACCACATCCCAAGGTCGGAGACTCTCCAAACACCCGATAGTATGCAACAAGGCCGCCGCAGCCTCCCTACGTTTACGCTGCCGAGCAGAAGCCAGAGCAATCAATCTGCCCCGAAGGGTAGCCTTCAAACCCTCCCAAACCGCCTCCATCGAGGCTCCACACTCCAAATTCATCTCCAAATATTCCCATAACCACCCCTCAATCTGTACTACTACCTCCGGGTCATCGAGGAGACTGTCATTAAAACGCCAAAATTTCTGTCCCGAGCCACCCCCCTCCCCCTGGAATCTGGTCCAAACAAGGGCTTGATCCGACCACATAATCGATTCTATCCCCGCCGACTCAACCCGACGTAGCAACCCCCGCTCCACAAATACAGCATCAATTCTAGAGTAAGTGGAGTGCAACCCAGAAAAATACGTGTAGTCCCTGTCCAAAGGATGCAGCCAGCGCCAACCATCAACCACATTCAGGGCAGCCAGCACTTCCCTCAGCATCTTGCGCTCCCTCCTCCCATAGTGGTCCGCCCTCCCCGAATTATCCAAACGAGGAGTCACAGTAAGATCCCTGCCCAAAACCAAAGCACCCCCCTTGAACCGGAGAATTCGAGGCACCAGATCACGAAAGAAGGCCCCCTGGCCTTCATTGGGGGCATAGACATTAACCAGAGAATATAAACACCCCTCAATGAGGATCTCCAACATAATATACCTTTCCTGAGGGTCCCTGACCACCCGTTGTACTTCGCTCCAAAGCCCCTTACGGAGGAGAATCCCCATCCCTCCCCTCTTGGACGTGCCCACCCTAGAGGCCCAAAATGTCTGGGGAAAGCGGGAATCCTTGACTAGATATTCATGGGTCGGGAGCAGATGAGTTTCCTGTACAAAACAAACATCTGTTTTCAAGCGAATCAATTCCCTATAGAAAGCCCTCCTCTTATTGGGAGAATTAAGTCCCCGGACATTATAAGAGACCAACCTAAACCCCCCCATATTTTAAAGGACACCAAATAGATGAAGACCCTACCCAAACATTGACATCCCTGCATCCCCCTCCCCCTCCACCCCCTTTTCCCCATGTGAGAGTCCACAGATCTCCCACCAACGTACAAGGAAGATAACAATCCCCGAGGCCCCTGTCACATAACCCCACAACCAAATGCTAACTATCAAATTAACAGACACTACAATCCCAGAATCAAGCACACCTGCCCAACAAACCCCCACAGCACAAAATCCACTCCCCCTCCATCCCGCTTCCCCGCCAGACCCCCCCACTTCTCCACACCACCCCGCACCCACACATCATGCCCAGTCCATAAGTGTCCCCCCCTAAACTCCAAACCAGAACAAGAACTTAGGAGCACAGTCACCAGGGGTAGACTACACCCCAGCAGGAGGAAAATCCCCCTCGATAGCAGAGGGAGGAAACTACATCAAATCAAAAGCTGTCAGCCCACCATCAAGGGAGGCCACTCGAGGAGGAAGCAGTAGCCTGAAGTGAGGGTCCACCTCCACGGCCTCCCCTCCCACTCCGGGGTCCACAATCCACTCGCTGCCATCTAGAGGCAGTAGGAAGCCCCACACGACTGGACACCGCACTCAAAGGGGGAGCAGGCTCTTCAGGAACTTCAATTCCTGCTTGTTGCAACAGGGTCCGGGCTTCACGAATAGTGGCAACTTTAGTATGTACTCCATTGATAGTAATGACCACTCCAAACGGATAAGTCCAACGGTAGCGCAGATTGCTACGCTGCAGAGCCTTAGTCACTTCACCAAACGCCCGGCGCTTCTGGAGCGTACCTGCCGCCAGGTCCTGATAAAACTCCAGCCGATGTCCTTCCCAGGTCACCGTGCCCAGCTCTCGGGCTCTACGGAAGATCTGTTCTTTAAGCACGAAGCTCTGAAGACACAGCACAATATCTTTAGGTTGATCAGAGGTGCGGGGCCCCAGCGTCCGATGAGCACGCTCAAGACCCGGCTCCAGGGTGTCATTCTGCAATAGCCAGCGAATCAAGTTGGTAGTGGTAGCGCGAACATCTTTATATTCCGGTAGGTCAGGTAAACCCTGCACCCGCAGGTTATTACGCCGGGTGCGGTTCTCCAGGTCTTCCACCTTGTCTAAAAGAAGCTGATGGTCCGCAGCAGCACTTTCCAAGGAGCGTTGCACTCCGGTCACAGTCTCCTCACAACTGTCCATACGCATTTCCACTACTTCCACGCGTGTGCCCACCTCCACAAGGTCCGTGCGCAACTCCTGCACCGCCTCCCGGACCTGCACCGCTACGACCGAAATCTCAGCTTTAATTCTGAAATCCAGCGCTGCATATTGACCTTCGTGAGCGGGTCCGGTGAGGAGCATTCCGGGACCGGCTCTGTCAGCATGTCGGCCACCGCCGCGATAGCCCCACTCAATTGCGCCGCCTCACCGCTGCAGGTCTCCAGGCCCGCACCGCTACGTGCCGTCCGGCTCAGCGCCTGCTCCAACGTGCGCTGGCCGGTCTTCTCCATCGGAAGTTTTTTGCGCGTTGCCGTGGGGTCCCTACTCCTTGCTCCCTCCACACCGCTGCAGGAAAAAGTATTTCAGCGCGTTTTGCACAGCCAATTTGACAATTAAGCGCCGGGCCTGAACAGAGCTCACAGATCAAGCTCCCGTTCGCATTGGTGACGTCACTTCCTCTGTTAAACAACAATTTAACTAGAAATAAACAACTGAAATAAGAAAAAGTAAAACAAATTATGAAATAATTCCACATTAGTAACCAATATCAAAGTCCACAATATGGAAAGAGAGAATCCATCACCTCTTAGGGAAGTTGGTTTTCAGGAATAGTTCAAAATTAAATCATATTACCGAATGCAGTTGGATTCTTTTAACTAACAGCCTGATTGAGGGACTCCATGGAAGCCACTGAAGGTCTTCCAACTGCCTTACCCTCAAGAAAAAAGTTCAACTGATCAGGTTCATAAAATATATATCTAATACCCTGATAGGTAATGCAGCATTTACAAGTAAAACGTAACTGAAAAGTTGCTCCCATACTCAGAGTTAACTGACGATAGGCCAGGAATTTCTTCCGTCTGGCTTGCGTCCATTTTGAAACATCAGGAAACATTGAATCCATGAAATTCCACATTATCAGTCCTGTAGAACAGACGAAGAATTGCCTCCTTATCCTGGAGAAAAACGAAGGTTACCAATAAAATAGCTCTAGTTAGTATTTCTTCTTGTTGAGATGTTTCCAACATACCAGTGAGATTCAAATCTCCTGGTATTGTTCCTTTGCCTTTATCCTCTTTAGGAATATTCAAATAATATAACTTTTGTAATGGTGGCATATTATTTTCAGGCAATTTCAATATTGATTTTAAGAAGGAATGAAATAAATCTCTCGGTGTTTGAAATTTGGAGACAGGAAAGTTTAAAAGTCTAAGGTTTAAATTTCTATTTGCATTCCCCAGATTTTCCATTTTCCTAAAAAGCAGACACTTTTCCTTCAATTGTAAATTAGTGGAAACCTTCACTTCTGCCACTGATTTTTCTAAATTGTCCATTCTGTCGGACTATTTTTGGAATTTCTCTTCAAAAGTTTTAAATTGAGTATTAGTATTCTGAACTGAAGTAACAAATTGGGAGCATACCTTATGTAAAGATTCCAAACCACTCCATAACGCTTCCATGTCATTCACCTCCGGTCTTGTTAAAGGAGCAGGTAAAGATATTCCAGGCAATTCCCTCTTGGGTTCCACCTCCTCCTTCTCTGATTCAATACAGGCTTCGGTTCCTCCGATGTCGACTGTGGAGAAGTCGGCAAGCTATGAACCATTTCCGGGGTCAGAGGTGAGATCTGCAATGCCGACGGAGACATCAGCTCCTGCGCTGCTGATGGCGTCCCCGACATCCTCCCGGGACGCGGAAGAACTCCAGGCCCCAATAGGCTAAGCGACACCTCGCCCTCCAAGACCGAGGTCTGCCCACCTTGGTCCGCAGATATGCCCACTCCAACCGGGATGGCGTAGGATGTAATTGCCACTTGCCACGTCAGAGGTTGCAGAGGAAGCTGGAAGAACGCCCCTCTGTTTGCCCCTGCGCTTAGGCATAGCCAGTGGAAAAGGTATTTAGTAGGGCAGTAGGTTATCAATTGCCCTAAGAGCAGGAGGGAGTTGACTCTATAATTTAGGAATATGATCGCTTTTGGGCTGTCTCCCGGTGGAGGCTATTTGCTATTTGGAAAGTCTGAGTTCCCATTGCAAATGGAGGGATCGCTGAGAGTGGTATATTGGGAGTTTCTTCGCTAGTCAGGAGTCATGTCGTGGAAGCGTTTAAACACTAATACTAGTTGTTTGAAGATATTGCATTGGGAGCCAGTGGACCTGGATCAGTGCTGGGGAGATATGGTCGAAAGGGCCAAGGTTTAATGTACTGGGTCTGTCTAGCACAGACATCTTTTCAAGCAGGGGCCAGTCAGGTTTTCTGAATACCCACAATGAATGTACTATCTCCACTGGATGCAAATCTCTCTCATGCATATTCATTGTGGGTATCCTGAAAACCTGACTTGGGTGTAGGTTGAGAAATCTACCTCTCTGCACCTGAAATTTCTATGGAAATTCAGGCCCGAGTATTAGCCTGCCTGTCTGACATTGCCACCTGAATGTTTCACCCTCATCTGAAATTAAACATGGCCAAGACTGAACTTATCTTTCCTCCTAAACCTGCCTCTCCGCTTCCCCCATTCTCTATCTCGGAGATAACACTCTCATCCACTCTGTCTCATCGGCTCGAAACCTCAGATTCATCTTTGACTTGTCTCTTTCCTTCTCTTCACATATCCAACAAACCGCCAAAACTTGTCATTTCTTTCTCTACAACATTGCTAAAATCCGACCTCTTCTTTCTGAGCATGCTGCCAAAACCCTAATCGACGCTCTCATCACCTTTCACCTGAAATTACTGCAATGTGCTCTCACGAGTCTTCTGCTCAGACAGTGTATTACCTGAGATTGTATGCCTCCTGAGATTTCAGGTGTGCCATGGCACATTTGGGAGGAGGAAAAGTGCCAACTGACTACCTACAGGATATGCCTCTCGCTGCAAGAAGCATGTCCTGTAGCAATCAGCCGGCGCAGTGCCTCTCCTTCGCTCTGGCTCTCTTCTCTGTTGGCACCACCTACTGGCGTCTCAGGGCCCATCTGGAGGGCCTTCATGCATGCAGGGACGATGTGATGGCATCACGCATATGCGTGACATCATCAAGATGACATCCGCGCACTTCCAGGTGCCTTGAGCCGTGGCCACTACCTTTAGTGTGCTGCGGCTCGAGAAAGTTTGCTGGACACTGCACTAAGCCATCTCTCTCCCTTTCAATCTATTCAGAATTCTGCTGCACGCCTCATATTGAGCTAGTGTCATTATGCTCTTCTCAAATCGCTTCACGGGCTCCCTGTCTGTCTCCGCATACAGTTCAAACTCCTTTTCCTGACCTATAAGTGTAATCATTGCAGCTCCTCAGTATCTCTGCTCCCTTGTATCTTCCTATACTCCGCCCCTTCCTCTACTGCCAACTCCGACTTCGTCCCTTCTGCCTGGAACATCCTATCTGACTCAGTGCGTTGGGCCTCGTCTCTCATGGTGTTCAAATCCAGGCTAAAAACCCACTTTTGGAAACTGCATTTATGCCCTTCCTTCCCAACTTGTAAAGCATCCATATCTGTTGCCATTCCTTCCCCTACCTCTAGTCCTTATATTTCCTCACCTAAGTAACATGTATAAGCCTTTGTCCTGTGTCCATCTTAATTAGATCAGTGTTCTCCCTAGCGACTTTCAGCCGGGCGCTCCGCCCACCTAATTTAAGTGAGTGCCCGGCTGTGAATTTCAGACAGTCTGGAACGGCACTTGTTAAATACTGAAACCACAACTACTCTTCAAAATCTAGTTGACGGGACAATACTAGCTACAGCGGTTCTCATTACAAGAGCTCACAAATCTCTCCGCTTTATTGGGCTACTTTTTGGCTGGGTCCAGACCGCCTATTGCTGAGGGGTTTTTTTCATTGGTTCAGAGGTCGTTTGTGATTGGTCTGTTGTGCCCTAGTTGAGCCAATTAAAATTCCGGTGTCGCGGCAGGAGCTTCAACTTTAAGAAAGAGCTGTGCCGCCGTCGGTATGGGAAGAGCGCCAACATTAGCAAGCCCGCCATGGCCAAAGAGGAGAGCAATAAACCTTTGGACAGACCCGCGTCGACTGGAAGCACTTAATTTACAACCCGTGGAGTAAAGAGGTCCTGGGGCGGATGGCCAACTGCTGGGGTAGGAGCCTGAAGAGTGAGGGAGGAGGTTTGGAGGTGAACCGGTGGGTTATTTATTTATTTTTTACCAGTAGCTTTCATCAATGTGAGAAGCGTGTGTAGGTGTCTGTGTGTGTGCACGTGCTGCCACCGACTGTACTGTCTGTGTTTCCTTCCCTGAGCGGTGACGGCCTTCGTGTAATGAGAGAATGCGCTGACGATTCAGATCCTGTTGTTACTCGCCAGGAGAGATTTTTCTTGTACAGTCTTTTTTTCCCATCTCCCACCAGTTTTGGTTAAAAAAAAAAAAAAAGTCAAAATTCGCAGCATAGGGAAGCCAAAAAGAAAGTTGTAAGGGAAAGGGAGAGGGAGATGAGCTGAAGACGGAATGCAGGCCTCCTAAGGCAGACTGATGGGCAGCTGACTTCTAAGTCCGATCCTGCATTTATTTTAATTCTGTTCAACCCCCCCTCCTTTTTATTATTTTGTATGTAGAGGAGTCGAATGGAAGATAATTGAGGAGGAGGAGCTATGGCAGTGAAACTGTCAGCCACCCCCTTTATTTAATTCTGCGGGACAGCCTCAGCGGTTCGGTGGGTTTTGTAAAGCTCTCTAGAGTTGAACCTGTTGACAATAGGGGTAGAGGAGAGAGGAAGGAAAGTTAGACTCATGGAGGGACAGAGAGAGATGTTGGTTGGGTAAGGAATGAGGTCCGAGGAGGGGAAGCATGCAGGAAGCAGAAAGAAAGAAATATTGGATGCACAGTCAAAAGGAAGTGCAACCAGAGACTCATGAAATCACCAGACAACAAAGATAGGAAAAATGATTTTATTTCCAATTTAGTGATCGAAATGTGTCAGTTTTGAGAATCTGCTATCTATATTTTGCACTATAGTTGTTACTGAGGTGACATTGCATATTTTAGTCATCTGCCTTGACCGCTTTGAAAAATAAAACAAATATAAATGATAATTATCATTTTCTCTGCAGTGTGCTTTGTGTTTTTTTTGTGTTGTTTTTTTTTAAATTTGTGGTTACCATTGTGAATTATTAAGATTATATTGTGTATGAATGGAAGAAATTGCATTACAATTAGTACTATTATAAATGGGGGTGGGGTAAGGGGCAGAGCTTGGGCTGGGGTACTTGGTTGGTATTTGTTAGACTTAGGGGGTACTTGACTTGAAAAAGTTGAGAAACACTGGTCTAGGTGACAATGGAGTTCACGCAATAAGGGCCCCTTTTACAAGGCCACAGTAGCAATTCTCCCATGACAAATTCACCAAAGTCCATTCAATTCCTATGGGCTTCAGTGCATTTGCTGTGGTAGAATTGCTATCGCAGCTTGCAGGAACTACTGTCTCTGTGCTTTGTCTTAAACAAAAACCATATTGCCGGGGATGCAAAGCATTAACTGATTCAACATGAGTTTGAAGTTGGTTGAATATCACTCTCTCAAATACGGTAGCTTTGAAAGAAATGGAAGGTTTGATACTGGCCAGTAGTTATTCGGAATAAAAGGATCTGCATTACTTTTTTACAAGGTTGGCTTAAATGCTACTGGAACACTGCCTAAGTGTCAACCCTTAAAAAAAGGGAGTCATATTGAGCATTGGAAAATAATAATAATAATTAATAAAAATAGTACAAATTTAATTTTCCCCACCACCAAATTTCCCCATCCCGCCCCACCCGGCAACTTTTTCATGCCACCCGGCTGGAAAAAATTTCTGGGGAGAACACTGTAGATTGTAAGCTCTTTCGAGCAGGGATTGTTTCTTGCGTGTTTGTTGTACAACAATGTGTGTCTGGTAGCGCTTTATAAATAATAAATAGTAGTAATAGAAACCCTTAGCCTAAAATCATTCCCCTTTACTGTTTTACCACTGAGGGGCAGATGCACAGAACTCTGCAAACCAGTACAGAACACGGGGTTACACAGCATTTTTATTTTACCGGGCGATGCTCCACACAAACAGCATACAATTTATTTGCACACTGTTTGTGTTAAGCATCGGTGGTAAAAGGGGGAAGAACGTGCCTATTGCCTGAGCACAAATGCTGCGCAGTAGGCATAGCTGTTGCGCCCAGGCCCAGTGAGTGCAGAGCTCCAAACAAGGGCACGGGCAAAAAACAAAACCTGCAGCTGAATTGCCATGATAAGTTCAGAAGTCTTTTTTTTTTTTTTTTAAATTCTTTATTCATTTTTGCATGTTACAACAAATGTAGCAGTTAAACTCATATGAACTTAAAGATACACACTTGATTAACTCTCATATATGCGTTAAGTATAACATTTCATTACAAATTAATATTTTGTAATATTTTAAATATTATGTAAGAAATCTAATATATAAATTATTCTTATTGAATAGAATAACCTCCCCTCCCTCTTTTTTTTTAATTCCATGTAGATTTAAGATGCAGCTGTTAAGACTCAGGACACACGCAGAAAAACACACACACGCGGTCACTCTTGACATGAAAATTCAAGCAAAATGCTCCTACTTTCATGCTACCCAGCTCCAACCTGCTAGAAACATATTTGCACACTATAAGGTGGGCGTTCCTTGTTCTGCATTACACAGAGGGCTCATTTTAATACTAATCAGCTCCTTGTAATGGATTTGCATAGGATTTTCAGTGGCTGCTACTGCAGTCGGTAAAAGCCATCGAGAACTCTTTTGTGCATTGAAGGCTGAACTAACTTACCACCAGTCTTACTTGCAGGGTATGCTTTTGAACATCTGCCTCTGAATTTTGAACAGGGTTCTCACATATACCTCCACCTCCTTAGGCCAATCAGCAAAACCGTCAAGACATTACCTTATCAGTGGCTCTGTACAATCTGAAGGGAATTGGAAAGAAGGGAGAGGTTAATTTCATGAGTCTCTCTGTTTTACCTGGAGCTCATGAATTCTCATAGACTATAAATTCCCAGTGGTTGATTGCTTGCTGATTTATTCATGTGGATTAGGCAAGAGATCTGTCCTTCAGCAATCCATGGAAAACAAACTGAACGTGTCTGAGCTCATTTACTGACTATAAATTACAGTTAATACTGCCAGTAATGTCATATCCAGATAAATATATATACATATATATATTTATTTTTGGGGGGTAATATTCAGCAACTTTAAAATTATTGCTTTAAAGGAATTTTCCAGAACTATATATTTTTTCCCCAATCTGAGTTTCAAAATTACATCTTAAGCATTACCTTCCGCCCAATGTGTGGCGGCAGCCAAAAAAGCAAACAAAATGCTAGGAATTATTAAAAAAGGGATGGTTAATAAGCATAGTATGGCCTCACCTGGAGTACTGCGTTCAGTTCTGGTCTCCTTATCTCAAGAAAGATATAGCGGCACTAAAAAAGGTTCAAACATGATAAACGGAATGGAAGTCCTCCAGTTTGAGGAAAGACTAAAAAGGTTAGGGCTCTTCAGCTTGGAAAAGAGACGGCTGAGGGAAGATATGATTGAAGCCTATAAAATCCTGAGTGGAGTAGAACGGGTACAAGTGGATCGATTTTTCATTCCGTCAAAAATTACAAGGACAAGGGGAAAATAAAGTTACAAGGAAATACTTTTAAAACCAATAGAAGGAAATATTTTTTCACTGAGAATAGTTAAGCTCTGGAACACATTGCCAGAGGTTGTGGTAAGAGCGGATAGCGCAGCTGGTTTTAAGAAAGGTTTGGACAAATTCCTGGAGGAAAAGTCCATAGTCTGTTATTGAGAAAGACATGGGGGAAGCCACTGCTTGCCCTGGATCGGTAGCATGGAATCTTGCTATTCATTGGGTTTTGGCCAGGTATTAGTGACCTGGATTGGCCACCGTGAGAACAGGCTACTGGAATCGATGGACCATTGGTCTGACCCAGTAAGGCTATTCTTATGTTCTTATCAATGTGTTGAGAAACTTACCCAGCTTTTTCCAGCAAGGCAGTGCTAACATAAGGAAAAACATGCTGGCTTATACTGCGTTCCATTGAGCCCAGCATCCTGTTTCTGACAGTGTCCAGGCCAGGTTGCAAGTGCCTGACTACTTGTTTCCTCTGGCATAGATAGGACCAGTGCCAGAGGAAACAGGACATGAATGGGCTGACGCAGAAAGTTAGGCTAACAAGGTGTAGTGATTGATGGTGATCCGCCTAAGCCCCATACTGCTGACTTCAAAACAAATCATTAAAGGTCCACACCCTACAAAGAAATAGAACCACCTCAGCATGGGAGGCAATTTCACTAGAAATGTTGTTGACATGTATAGAGTGTTAATTTAGTATAGAAAGATTGGAACATAGATGGCCAGTATTGTATTAAAGCAGGGGTGTCAAAGTCCCTCCTCGAAGGCCGGGTTTTCAGGATTTCCCCAATGAATATGCATGAGGTCTATTTGCATGCGCTAGTTTCATTGTATGCTAATAGACCTCATGCATATTAATTGGGGAAATCCTGAAAACCCAGCCCTCGAGGAGGGACTTTAACACCTCTGTATTAAAGGATGTATTTAAGGCTTGCCTACCACTAGATTCCTAAACCATCACGTAAGATTCTAGGAGGGACAGAGAAGAAACCTACCCATTTTCAACCAACAACTTAGAAGGATGGTTTCTTTTGATTTGTCCAAAATACAACACTGATCATGATTCGTGATTACGCACAGTCATATGGTTGTGTTGATATTGTTATTTCTATCTTGTTGTATTTGGTCCTTCCTTTTATTATATTTTTGGACATTTTCAAATGAATATAATAAATAAACATAGACTCCTTTTTGGGGGGAAGACTGTTGTATTTGGCCTTACTCCTCTTGACTGGTGTACTGCTGTAGGGTTTATTTTCCTTTTTAGTTCTTTTCCTTCCATATGGGATATAGCTATTCTAACATACTAAAAGCAAATATTTGTTGGACAAAGCTTGAAAATAAGTACCGTACATACTTTTCAAAATAATAGGATTTTGCTAAGTTGTACTTGGAAACAAAGGCTGCCTTTACCAGATCATGGAATGTGGGGTTTTTTTTAAATGGTAGATAGCTGGATGATTTTTTTGTTAAATGAGGGTTTCTTTAATACTAGACATGTGATCTTGTGCTCTTGTAGTACTTTAAATCCTACCCACTTCCCCAGGGATTTGGCCATCTGTCCTAGCTGGAAAGCTTAAAAAAGTGGTATTGTCAATTCAGGTGCTACTTGTTCATTGTGGAGGGCAGAAAAATGATAAGTTAGGGATGCTGTTATGACAGATGCTATGCGTGCCTTTCATGCTGTCCACAGTAACTGGGAATGTATTGCTTACGCTTTCAATCTTGCCTGTTTTTGATGGAATACTATATTTTATGATCTGCACAACCCTGTGGGTGATGCCTGACCAAGATGGCTGTATAAGATGTTTTGGGAGTAAATAAATAATGCCATCACGTACCAGCACCCTTTTTCCACTATCACACTACATTGTTGGCTTTTGGACAAAAATCAAATATAAGAACTGAGCTGTGCATTGAAAATTATGACTGAGGTTGAGAACCTGTGCAATACAGGCACAGAGGGGAGACCATGATAATGTTATAATCGCAGGCAATGATTAAATATCCTGTCATATTAAAAACATATAAGCTTCCTGACAGAAAACTAATATTTGGAACATCAGGTTTTTTGGTTAATCCCTTAAACAAAACTAGGAGAACTTTTTTGGAGATTCAATTGAAACCTATTCTCTTTCATCTTCACTATAGATCCATCCAAAGTCCATTAACGAACGTCTCTAGCTAAATATTGTATCTGATGATAAATTGAGGCATTTGTTCTGTCTAGTGGGCCAGAATGAAACTCAGAACTATAAACTGTTTAGAGTTTACTTTAGTTTAATTTTTAATCTTTCTAGTTTTCATGTTATTGATATTTATAAATTTAGGGCTCCTTTTACAAAGGTGCGCTAGTGTTTTTAACGCGGTAGCGGCTAGCGCGTGGGGCAATTTAGCACGCGCTATTCTGCGCGTTAAGGCCCTAGCGTACCTTTGTAAAAGGAGCCCTTAGATTGTTAGTTTAACTATTCTCAATTTCCTTATAATGTAACTATAATACTAATTTTCTTGGATCCAGAGGGTTGTTTTTTTCTTTGCGTTCAATTTTCTTTACTTTCCATGGGGTGCTTGCTTATTATATATTATTACAGTAGAACCTTGGTTTACGAGCATAATTTGTTCCAGAAGCATGCTCGTAAACCAAAATACTCGTATATCAAAGCGTGTTTCCCCATAGGAAATAATGGAAACTCGCTTGATACGTTCCCCCCCCCCCGAGGCCAGCGGTGATGCTACCCCCCTGCTTGCAAAGCCCCCCCCCATGTGAACCGGCACCCCCCGCCCAATAACTTGTGCCCATCTGACACCGGCATGCAGCCCACAGGACATGCCAGTGCCACTTGAAGAACTTCCTGCCTCTGCTGGGCCTTGAGCATGCATCTGTGCATGCTCAAGGCCTTCTAATTCTCCCTCTCGCCACGCACAATAAACACTAACACCTCCATAGAGCTTGCGTATTTTTTGTTTAACGCGTGGTTTGTGAGCACTAAAAACGCTAGCACACCTTAATATCAAAAATATACTTATCTTCACCTGAGTCTCATTACATATTTTAATGCAGCTTTTAAGAGTTATTTTTGAACTAGTGATGATATTCATTCCCCAGTAAAAAACACCAAATAGGTTTGGGTGTTTGAGGTTCAATACTCTTAAGAATGTGTTTTTGATTTAGTCTACTTGATATCATGACTCAGGGTTGTGTTTCTGTCATTTTTGTTGAGCAAGATTTTTGTTTCCTTCTTTTGGATTTTTGTGTCAAACTTTTACCACAAGTAACATGTTCTACATAAATACACCCTTCAGTTATAAAATACTCTTGTTTAAAGGTGTATGTTTTAAAGCTTCTCTTTCTACTTATCGATGTTCATTGATGGATATATTATTGGTGAATGCATTGAAGATCTTTCTCATGTTCGTTATGATAAATGGTAGAATTTAATTTGCCTTACAGATATGAATATATCTTGCTAAGAAAAATAATGCAATTGCAACTTTTAACAAAAATGAGTCCGCACCATTTTTTTCTTTTGAAGATAAATTATTTAAGGAGAGGTGGGGGGTGGGAGGGATTGTACAATTGGAGAGAGGGTAAAATGAATTAATAATAATAATAACTTTATTTTTCTATACCGCCATAGTCAGGCGACTTCTAGGCGGTTTACATTGTAAGAAGGCTGGACATTCAGCGAATAACAAAGATCTTAGTACAGTACAATGCTAATACAATACAGTGAGTCTAAATACAATACTATACAATAAGTTTAAATACAGTGCCGAACAAAGAGTCTAGATGCCGTACAATAGTCTAGATGGTAAACTTACATATTAATTGGAGATCTAAGGGTAATGAGTGTCTGAAAGATTTAGAACATCCATGAGGGGGGTCTTAGTGGGGGAGGGGACCGTTTTAGTCAATGAATTTAGCGAATAGGGTGGTTTTGATCGATTTGCGGAATGCATTATAAGTCATATTTGGTTCGTTTATGTGGTTTTTCAGCCAGGTTTGCTGTCTGTTCGCTTGGAACTTAAAGGTTCTGTCCAAGAAGGATTTGTATCTGCAGCCTGTAGTCTTTGGGTATGCAAAGATGTTTTTGTTTCTGGTCATTCTTGTGGGGTTGTGTAGGGTGAAGTGAGTTTGTAGGTATGAAGGTGCTAGTCCCCAGGCTTGTTTGAAACAGGTGCAAGCGAATTTGAATAGAATTTGCGCTTCTATTGGAAGCCAGTGCAGCTTTTTATAGTAGGGGCTGATGTGGTCGTTTTTTCTAAGTCTGAAAATTAGGCGAACGGCGGTGTTTTGTATTAATCTCAGTTTTTTTATTGTTTTTTGTGGGATGCCTAGGTAGATGATGTTGCAGTAGTCAAGAAGGGATAGGATCAGTGCCTGTACCAGCAACCTGAATGATGAAGGGTCAAAGAATTTTTTTATGGTTCTTAGTTTCCATAGCGTGTAAAAGCATTTTTTCACTAGTGAGTTTGTGTGGTCAGTCATAGTTAGGTGAGTGTCAAGAGTGATACCCAGTATTTTTATGTTTTTGGAAATTGGGTATTCGTGGTTGTTTATTTTTATCGATGTTTTCGTAATTTTGTCATTGGGACTAGCCAGAAAGACTTTTGTTTTCTCTGCGTTTAGTTTTAGTTTGAAATTAGTGGTCCATTTATCAATTTCGGTCATTGAGTTTGAGAGATTATCTACAGTTTCTTTTGTGATGTCGTTTAAGGGTATAAGGATGGATATGTCGTCCGCATAGATGTAGTATATTAAGTTTAGTTTTTGTAGTAGGTGACCTAAGGAGGCGATATAGATATTGAAAAGTGTGGGGGATAGGGGGGAATCTTGAGGCACGCCTGAAGGGTTTTTCCATGGTTTAGAGTAGTTTCCATTACTGATTACTCGGTAGGATCTGTTTGTTAGGAACTCTTGGAACCATTTCTTTGCCTTTCCCGAGATTCCCATTGCTTCAAGGCACAGTAGCATGATTTCGTGGTCTACCAGGTCGAACGCGCTGCTGAGATCTAATTGTAGGATCAGTGCGCTTTTGCCTTTGCTAAAGAGATCATAAAGGTGGTTCAGCAAGGAGGCTAGGACAGTTTCTGTGTTGTATCCTTTTCTGAATCCTGATTGGTGTTCGCTAAGGAGGTTAAATTTGTCCAGGTAATTGACTAGTTGAAGGTTGACCAATCCTTCCTGTATCTTTGTGAAGAGGGGAATGCTTGCTATGGGTCTGAAATTGGGTGTCAGTGCTGAGGAGGCTTTCTGATCTTTGGGGATTGGAGTGATTAGTATATGTCCCATTTTTTTGTTTAGTGTTCCGTTTGCAAGGGCGGATGTTAGCCATGCAAAAAGTTCCTTTTTAAATTCTAGGGGGGCAATTGTCATGATTTTAGGGGGACATGCGTCAAGTAGACAGTTAGATTTGGTGTACTTGTTAAATAAATTTAGGAATTGCTGCCAGTTTGGGTATTCGAGGTGGTCCCATAGCATGTCTACTCTGGTGTCTTGGTCATGGGGGTCCAGGAATTGAAGAGCATTTGTTGTGGATGTGGGTAGAGTTGCTCTTAATTCGGTGATTTTGTTTTGAAAGAAGTTGGCTAGGGTTTGTGCCGCTGGAGTGGGCTCAGTGTCCTTTTTCAGTATTTGTGTTGTATCGGTTATAGTTTTTACTAGTTTGAATAATTCTTTGCTGTTTATTTTTGAAGTACCGATTTTATTTGCATAATGCTTAGTGCGTTTTTCTTTGATCAGATTTTTGTATATTTTCATTTTTTGTTTCCAGTTTGACTTGTCTGAATCATTGTTTGTTTTTTGCCAGATTCTCTCCAGTTTTCTTAGTTCCTGTTTGGTGGTTAGAAGTTCACCGTCAAACCATTCATTTGGTGGTCTATTTTTCTTTTTGTATGTTTTATATGGTGCTATTTGGTCTAAGAGTTCTTTGCTGTAGATTTCCCATGTTGCGGGGAAATCCTGAATTTCATTGTTTATAGGTTGTAACTCGTAGTGGGTCCAGAATTCGGTTGGGTTAATAATGCCACGGGTGGTTACTGTGTTCATATTTGCGTTTTTGTGTTTTTGTTGTGTATTCTGTTTTTGCCAATGTAGATTGAACTTGCCAATGAAATGGTCTGACCAGATACATTTTTCCCAGGGGCCTGAGTGATATTGTATTTTGGGGGCTAGTATTTCTTTGTGGGAGAAGGTGATTAGGTCTAGTTTGTGTCCTTTTTCGTGGGTTATTTCTGTGTCTGGGTTTGGAAAGTCCAGTGACATAAGGAGGTTGGCGATTTCAGTTATTTCTGGTTTTGTCTTTTGTTCTAGGTGAGTGTTTATGTCTCCCAGAAGCAGGTTGTATGAACCTTTTAGGTTAGATAAGGTAAGGAATTCGGCGAATTCCTCTTTTGCGCTTGACCATTTTTTGGGTGGGATGTAAAATAGAGTTGTGGTTAATGATTCTTCTAACTGTGCGTTAGTGATTTTGCAAGTTAGTATTTCGAGATTATCTGAAGATTTGGAGTCGGTCTTGGTGTAGTTGTAGTGATCTTTTAGGATGATCGCTAGTCCTCCTCCTTTTTTCCAGTTTCTTGATAGTGGGATAATTTTATATCCCTGAGGTAGAATTTCTTTCATGATAGTGTCGGTGTCAGAGATCATCCATGTTTCTGTCAGAAACAGGAGATCAGGTTTTGTTTGTAGTATCCAATCATTTATTATGTGGGCTTTGTTTCTCACGGAACGGGTGTTTAGGTAATATCCCTTAATGTTTTCGTAACTGTTTGCTGTAGGGATTTCCGAATATGTTATCTTTTTTATGTTTCTGTTGCAGAGCTTGTTCTTGTGTGGTTTGCGGTGTTTGTGGGTGGTGTTTAGTACTGTGATTTGATGAAGGTCTTGTTTTGGCTGGTTTTGTGGGAGTTGGAGAGGGTTGGAGGGCTTAGTTGGTTCGACTGGTCTGAGCCAGGAGATGGGGTAGGTGTGCATAGGTTGGGGGGGGGGTTTCTTCATTGCCCCAGCATTTAGAGCTTAATAGGTATAGGTATAGAATCCCTAAGAGTAGTTGTTGTTTGTTGTAGATTGCCATGATGTGTGTTAAGGTGAGTGGTTCGGGTTGTGATAAGTAGGGACTATTGCCTGGCTGGGTGTGGCTGGGTCAGCAGACACTAGAGAGAGGTAGAGGTAGGGTGAAACTGGTTTTGTAGACGAGTAAGTTGGGTGTAAGGAACTGAGTTGAATTGTGAGAGCAGGTTGGGTATGGGGGGAACTTACGGTGAGAGGTAGCGAAAGCTTGACTCTGAATAGAAGGATAATCCTACGGTAAATTCTATGGAGAAGACAGTTGTGGCTGGTTGTGCCTGTAGTACCGGTCATGCAGTAACATATGGTAATTATTCATGCATTAATTGGACAGGCCTTGCACTAACAGGTTGTACATACGGTCGCAGGCTATTCGTGCATTAGTTGGTTATACGTGCGGTTATATAATGTTATGTTTATTAAGCAAGCGATTGTGCATGCGGTTACATAATGTTATGCCTATTAAACATGCAGTATCAGTCTGTGCATGTTGATTATTCGTACTGGTCCAGCAATAAACATGCAGTATACGATTGTACATGCAGTGTAAACATGCAGATTCTAATTTAAGGAGTACTTAACCTTGTTCTGGAGTTGTGCTTTTCGCTCAGGCGCTTCGCAAAGGTGCGTGCTAAGGTGCACGCGCCTTTGCTGTGCGCCTTAGCCGGTGCGCCGAACGGCTGTGCGCCGTTCTCACAGGGCAGAAAAGGTTTTCGCCGAGGGGGGGCGGAGCTGGCTCACACACCCGGATTGGAGGGGGGCGGTTTCACTGGAGGCTCCGTGGAGGAGCCGGCCCCGAGACGAAAATTTGCTGCCGATTGCAGCTGAGGGTGTCCGACGAGGGTCTGTGGCAAAACAGCCCGCAACAAACTGAGGCACGCTCTGCCGATTGCAGGCTCAGTTCTGGGCACGCCGTTCTCACAGGGCAGAAAAGGTTTTCACCAAGGGGGGGCGGAGCTGGCTCACACGCCCGGATTGGAGGGGGGCGGTTTCACTGGAGGCTCCGTGGAGGAGCCGGCCCCGAGACGAAAATTTGCTGCCGATTGCAGCTGAGGGTGTCCGACGAGGGTCTGTGGCAAAACGGCCCGCAACAAACTAAGAAGAATAGTGTTGGGAGGGAGGGTGGGTTATGGGTTTATATATATACTAGTCTTATAGCCCGTTACATTAACGGGTGCTAGAATATATGTGTGTGTGTGTCTCTCTTTATTTCTTTTTTTCTCTCTCTCTCTCTCCTTAGCCGCTTTCTTTCTTTTTCCTTGGCTGTCCATCACCACCCCTTGCCTGCTCCCCCTGTCCATTCTCCCTTCCTTTTACCTCCCCTGTGTCCACCACCACCCCTTCACAGGTCTCCTTATGCAGCAGCAGCCCTTCTCCCTTTGTTTTACCTCCCCCCTGTCCAGCAGCACCTTCCTTCTCCCCCTGTTCAACATTAGGCCTCCGTTCCTTTTTCTTCACCCACCCCCTGTCCATCAGCACCTCTTTCCTTCTCCCCCTGTCCAGCAGAAGGCGACCCTTCCTTTTTCTCCCCCCCTCCTTCTTATCCCTATGATACACTTACCTTGCTCTGCCCCTGATCAGAGGTTCCCGACAGCCGCCCAGTTGCACCCATTGGAAAAGTTCCCTCTGCAGCATCCCGAACCCCTCCTGACGTGACTCCCGCTGTCTTTCTTTTTGTCTGTCTCTGTCCCTGGCCCCCTTTGTCTGTTTGTCTTTCTGTATATCTCCCTGCACCTGTGTCTGTTCCCTGTGCACCTGCCCCTGTGTCTTTCTGTCTCCCTTCTTCCCTCTGTCTGTCTGTCCAAAGCAGCATTCCCTCCCCCTTCCATTTCCCTCCCCCCACACCAGTTCCCTGTGCAGCAGCATTATTGTTTCCTCTACCCCCTTTCCCTTCCCACAGTCGCGACTACAAACACGGGCCCGAGTCCTTTGCTGCCCCCCCCCCTTCCCTTCCTGCGGGTCCGACTACACATGGCGATTAAAGCAGCGTGTCCAGCAGTCTTCACACGCTGCTTCAGGTCCTTTTATCTGGCCTGATTTACTCTGGCACGTCCGGAGCAAATCAGGGCAGTAGAAGGGCCCGAAGCAGCGTGTGAAGACTGCTGGACACACTGCTTAAATCGCCAGTCGGGGCCGCGGTAAGGGAAGGGGGGCGGCAAAGGACTCGGGTGCCGGGCAGCGGAAATCTTCTTCTACCTTGTCTCTCCTCCACTGTTGGGAGTCAGCGCCAGGAGCTTTAACGGCTGGTGGTTCCGCATTGAAACAATCCCGCGCCTCTTTGAAAACTGTCACGCTGCTGGAGCCGGGAGGTGACGGAGAGGGCAGGGGTTGAGTCGCGCATGTGCACTTCCTAGCTACAGCTCATGGAAAACGGACGCACGCTTAGGAAGTGCGCATGCGCGGCTTACCATTTTATTATTATTATATATATATATATACAATTGTTATTATCTTGATGGATTTATCAAGTGTTGTTTTTGAGCCTATGTATGATTTTTCTTGTACACTTGTTGAATGATTAAAAAGGAATAAAGAATAAAAAAATAAAAATAAATGAGTCCGCTCTCAAGGGCTATTTTTCATCTCTTTTTAATGAGTTCTCATTTCCTTACCTGTGGGATGTCTCCCTTGTATTGTGTGGCTCCCTTACCCCTTGTTCATTGTATTCTGTAATCTATTTGTTATCAATTCTTGCATGGAAACATTCCAGAATTGTTTAAAAATAATATACTTAGCTATACACCAAAAAGATCATTGCGCTCTGAGAATCTATCTTTACTGAAGATGACTGTGAATCCAAGGCTTGTCGAGACTGGTAAAATGACTTTTTGTTGTGCAGGAACTCCCTGGAGAGTCAGATAAGAAACTACCGTGAAAAGGGCATGTTTAGAAAACTACTTTCTCTAGCCAATAATTTTCCTGTCTGGCAGAGTTGATGAACTATTCATGATTTTTACTAAGCAAGCTATGGTATTGTTTTGTAGACATGATTTTCTGAGGATTGTTTGTATGTTTATTTTATCATGTTTTTGTTTTAAAATTATGTATGTAAATTATGTAAACTATTTAGGGCTCCTTTTACAAAGGTGCGCTAGGGTTTTTAGTGCACGGTAGCCGAAAATCTACTGCCTCCTAAAAAAGAGGCGGTAGTGGCTAGCGCGCTCTGGAATTTAACGCGCGCTATTGCACGTGTTAAGGCCCTAGCACACCTTTGTAAAAGGAGCCCTTAGTTTTAAACGGTATAGAAATTTTTTAAATAAATAAATATTCCTTGAAATTGTTATTAAATGTAATGTAATGTAATGTAATTTATTTCTTATATACCGCTATATCCGTTAGGTTCTAAGCGGTTTACAGAAAATATACATTAATAAATGAAGACTTTAACCCCCCCATATAAAACAATCTTCTGTCCAGCCTCAGTCATGAAATATGGTACCACTTTTTCCTGTGCTGCAACTTCAGGTATTTTCAGACTGGTATATCTTTCCAGGACTCCAAGTTTCTTGGACTACCATATGTATCAGGTCGAATAATCTTCTGTGACTGTACCCCCAAACCTGCCATATTTAGATTTAGACCATCCAGCAGACTTAGAGCTGTGTCTTCCTACTTCTTATTGCAATAGCCTTCATCAAAGCAAAGTTATACAACTTTATATTCAGGCTTAATCCTCTGAACTGTAAATCTATTGTTGACCTGCTGCCCATGCAGAAAATGCAGTTAGTAAACTATTGCTATCTGGCATTATGCTTAAGTCACTGGTTGCATCACTTATATGTGTTTCCCTGTGCCAGGCAGGTTGTATATTAACATGTTAACAGAGAAAGTAAGAAATGGAAGATTCAGTGCACATGTGTGATGCAAACTTGCAGCCTGGATAAACTGGTTTTATAGAAGATGAATGGAATGTCATTCCAAGCTTCATGTCGCAACAGATGCAGACACATCTCCCCCAGCAAGTCTGCACATTGCAAAGTCTGGGCCTCCAGTCCTTCCTTGGTCCCATCAACAGTTTCCATGGAGATTGAGATAGCACAGCAGCAGGTGCAGCAGTGATGGGGGATCTGAGTCCTGCCAAGATCAATGATGGGTTGAGATAGGGGGGGGAGCCAGGAACAACCCAAGGCTTCTGCTGCTGTTACAAATTACCCCATATCCTCCACCTTTCAAACCATCTTATTGGGGGCTCTTGCTGGGAATTCTGCAGCCATCACACATGATCAGTCAGCTGCTCCAACAATGATCCACACACATCAAACAGAACAGTCACAACCAGACATACCTGCCTCCTTGAATCAATTTTGGAACATAGGTTTCCTCAGAATCAGCTATATAGTAATATGCCTCCTTCCTGGGATGTACTGTCATCATTAAATACCCTTCTTTTTCATCACTGTAATTTATGAATAAAGCAACTCTGCTTTTCTCAAAACACTATAACAATGAATCCAGAGGTGCACTGGCAGGGTCTATGTATAATGTTAAGGTGGTCAGATATTTTTTTACCCATAATGATGTGCCATGGCAGATTGATTTCCCATTATTTAGCTAACATTTGGACAAATTGAAACATATTTGAAGGTTAAAAACAGACTGTATAGATAATTTAAATCATTAGACTGCACTGTTTTTGGTACACCAGTCTATATTTCTTCTGTCAAATTATTTTGAATTTGAAACCCATGTCCAACAAAAAGATATGTAAACCAGTGTTAAACATGATTTAAAGAAGGAACTAAAAAATTCTCTTCTGAACATAGCTCATATTCTGCTATTTTTAATAGACAGATTAATCTCACATCTGTTTGAAAGGGTGTTACTTAACCATTTCATGATCAACAAACACTTGTGTGGAAGGATAATATAATACACAGCCAACTCCCTTCTACTCACAAACACACTCCAAAGAAGACAGAGGGTAAAGTGGAGACAAAAAACGGTGTCCCTGACAATGCAAATGGGCTTCACGAACATCTAAGCCAAAACAATGTAAGAGATTACAAAGGAAAAAGCCTCAGAGCCCCTGCATTACTTAAGGCTTATAACATCTCCCAATGTGAGAGGTTTTTTTATGCTTGTGACAAGATTCACCCCTTGAGAATTTTCCCACTTTTAATTCACTCAATAAGGTGTTTGTGGGAGGGGTTCTGAGGCTTTTTCCTTTGTAATCTCTTACATTGGTTTGTCTTAGATGTTCGTGAAGCCTTTGCATTGTCAGGGACACAATTTTTTGTCTCCACTTTACCCTCTATCTTCTATGGAGTGTGTTTGTGAGTAGAAGGGAGTTGTCTGTGAGTTAACTATTTCATGACAAAAGTGGTTCGAGAACATTGCTATATTTAAAACAAACTGTAGAGGCGAATTAGGAACTGGGACATAAATAGTGTTCTAGGTCAGTTGTTTTGTTTACCTCCATCTTCAAAACAGGAACAAAGATGCCTTACTGGAATTTTCTTTGCTTTGTTAATATTTTATACTTATTTGCAACTGTCTCTCTGCTCAAGATCCCAGGTGAAATCTTTCTCTCCAACACTTGAAATCTTATTGTTGCTTACCACTGTAATGGCAGGCTCTGTCTTTACCCTCTGAACAGAACTTGCTGAGCTAACCAGCCACTGAGTAACTTTTGATTATTGATTTCTCAACCATTATCTGAGTCATCAGTTTCATTTTATAGTAAGGTTGAGTGCAAATTAATGAAGAGACTATAGATGGGATTTAGGATGGAATTTTGAATCTAGAGATGGTCTCATTATCATGGCTTGTAATATGTTTGTAGATCACAGTAAAATCCATAAATATGTGGTGGAATTTAAGAGCTTACTAGTTGGGGATGAAAAATGGGTTGTGTTTAGATAATGGAACTGGTCCTACATAGTTCTTCTTTTTCTATAAAGGACAAGATGGGTAAATTGTTTCCTTTTATGATTTTTTAAGTACACATGTATTGTTGATATGTATGTACTATGATGTATATTTTCTTTTTTCTTGCCTTTTTATATGTTTATTTCTACAACCTACTTGGCTAATTTGGAGTGACAAAATTCCAAAAAGGCATGGCTATAAAACAGAGGTTCTGTTTAAAGCAGGGGTTCTCAACCCAGTCCTTAGAACACGCCTAGCCAGATGGTTTTCAAGATGCCCAGTGAATTTGCATGAATGCAAAGTTATCTTGATAAATATTGATTAGGTTATTGACTGTTGCTGTAATTCTATTGTTGAAGCTTTTAAGTCTGTGATTCCTTGGTTATTTTCACTTTTATAAAGCACTGGACCGTGAAAATGGGATATAGCAGTAAATAAGCATCATATTGATACTGATGTCCTTTGTAACTGTTGGCTGTTTGTGTCCAAGGGCTGGGTTCAGATTCAGAACCACTTCAGAACAGCATAGAAAAGGTAGATTGCAGGTGGTCAGTCACAACTGTAAAGACAAAGGGAGAGGGGGGTTGCAGCCACAACCTCCACTCTTTCACTTTATGCCCTGAAACAGATTATAAGACTACATTTCCCAAGATGCATCCCGCTTAAGTTGTTTACCTAGGAGGAGACGTCATCCGTCCTTACAG
The DNA here is from genome assembly GCF_902459505.1 of Geotrypetes seraphini. Classification (NCBI taxonomy): domain Eukaryota; kingdom Metazoa; phylum Chordata; class Amphibia; order Gymnophiona; family Dermophiidae; genus Geotrypetes; species Geotrypetes seraphini. The sequence continues at coordinate 35,251,631 of NC_047091.1, read as the reverse complement.
AGCCGGGAAAGGAGGGGCGCACGTGCCCAGCCTCTCCACCAATGTCAGGGTGGCTGTGTGCGTCACGTGGCGCCGTTTGGCGCTTTTGTTCGCCGCCGTTGGGCATCGGTCTCAGTCAGCCGGAGCAGGTGGGTGTGATAGCGGAGTAACGTGGTGGCTGTGGCTTTCTCCAGTTGCGCTTCGGCTCTGGGCTTTACTTCACTTGGACGAGGGAGAGCGTGTCACTAGCCGTTGACCAAGCCCCCTCCCATGCCGCTCTTTATTTATAAGCGAAGACCCCCCCCCTTCCTTCCTTCCTGTTCGGCCTTTGTTTACTCGGACGAACTCTTTCGGCTGTGCCTTTAGGAGCGAGCGAGAACCTCTTCCCGCCTCCGGCGGGAGCGTGTGTGTGTGCGCGGGCTGCCGCTCGTGTCGGAAGCTCGGCATCCGAGTCGCGCTCTGCAACTTTGATCCAGGCGCGAACGAAAAACGGGCGTATCGGCGCGAGCTGTGCAGGGGAACCCCCCCTCAATCCTTCCGAGGGTCGCGTCCTGTCTACCTCGCCGCGAGGGTTCATTGTTCCTAGAGCTCTTTCTCTTATTCGCGGAGACTCGAAAATAAGCGGGCGAGTGGGGGGGGGGGGGGCTCGCCTGCGTCCACTGCCCGGGGGCTACGCGCCATTCCGACGGTTTGAACAGCTCATGTGGCGTTCGCGCGCGCCACGCCGCGCTGATTGACAGTTCCGGGAGCCAAACGGGGCCCGCGTGAGCGCCGTACCGCCTACGGGAAGGCGGGGCTCCTGCGATGGGCGGGGCCAGTGGCGGATTGCGGCCGTTTGCTCCTCGCGCCTCGTTGTTTTGAATTCTTGGGCGCGTGCGGAGGCGGGCTCTGTCGCTATTGGCCAAACAGGGACGCGCCTTGGGCCAATCCGCTGCGAGGAAGCGGCTTGCCGAGCTCTTTGTTGTACTGGCTTGGGCGGTGGAGCCCAGGTTGTTTTGAAGATGAATTGACATGATGACATACGTTTTAGCCTCGATAATAAACTTTAGCAACCCAAAGTAATCCGCCTAGGCTTTAAAGATAGGAATGATATATGTGCAACTAAAAATAATCATGTGCTTTTGTTTTTCACCATCTTAAAAAAAACCCCAAAACAAAACAATTGTAAAACTAATTGCAAAGCAATGTGCAACCTGCTGCTGGATCAGCCACCTCGGCTCAATTGTAAGAATTAAGTACAGGGTGAACTAATAGGTTTGCACTATAAATGTGGGATAAATTCTCGCTGGATAACATTCTGTAGGTATACGTTTTTATAATTGTACTCATATGGGGGAGAACAGTAACTGTTCCACTATCTTGGAATTCTTCGAGGCCTGACATTACCAGATCCACCCAAAAACTTAAACTATCTTTCCCCTCATTAAAAGGTGTCATTTATGCAGGAAAATTAGGGAAATCTCTTTTCTTCAAAATCACTGAGCTTTGGCATAACATTCCTGTCCTGCTGCGGAATCTGGGCTCCTTCCAATTATTCCGAAAGCATCTGAAAACCTGGCTTTTCTCAAAAAATGCAAAGCTCTCCACCCCCCCTTATAACCACTAATTCTTATTATGTTCTTCCCTCATTTATTAAAGTACCTGTAAATTGTGCTGAGCTCTATCTTCTTTATGGAGAGGATGCAGTATATAAACTTAAGGTTTAGTTTATACATTTGTACTTTTTCTAGAGGTTCTTTATTTGTACCATGTACAAAATGGAGATCCTAAGCCCTCTAGAGGTAAGGCTAGCTATCCATCATACTTGACTGTGACGTGACTTGCCTTGACTGCTACTGTAAAGGCGTGAGCTAAAACTACAGCCGAGTACAATAAATAATGTTACATAAGCATACTTCATACATAAGCATACTTCATGCAGGTTGCAACCTCTTAAAAGCTTATGGGGTCAATATTCAGTTGTCAACAGCATTTTGCTCTGAGTTGATGATGATATTCTCAGATAGTGGAAGCAAGGTCCTGTGCAGGCTTCATATTTGAATAAACAAAAAAGGAAAACTGCAGTTAGGGTCCCGGTTTCTAACACTAAGCGTTTTGTGTCTTCAATAAAGTTCCTGAATCGCATACATCATCTTTGCAGTTTTCCTTTTTTGTTTAGTCGTTTGCTCTCCACTGCAGACCTGTTAAACTTCTCTTTGTCTTGTCTTTCATCTTTGAATATCCAGTTATCTTTAAGCTGGCTGACATACGTGCTTAATAGTACTCGTCACTTAAGTGGCCTGTGAGTTACAGGCTTTGTGATTAGCATGGACTGAAATATTAGCAGCAGTTACTACCTCTTTTACTAATGCGTAGTGTGGGTTTTAGCACCAGGAGCAGTGGTATTCTATGAGCGTCGGAGCAATTACCGCTGCTGCCGGTGCTAAAATCTGTGCTACACGTTAGTAAAAGAACGGGTTAGGTTAGCCAGTTAAGTGCTACTGAATAATAGTAGCTAGTCCCAAGCAAGCAAATTTTTTTTTTTTTAATAATTTCTTTATTCATTTTAAATCGCACAACAAGTGTACAGAAATACATCATTTAAAACTTCTATATAACACTTGAAATTCTTTCTAATATCATCAGAAAAACATATATCCCTTCCCTCCCACCCTTCTTTAAATATTTCAAACAAAACATATTATGAGTACTTAATGATTGTATACATCAGGCCCAATGTGATTGGAGGTATCTGATTTGACACTTGAAAAACTGGCTTTCTGTCATAGGGTGTCTCCTTTCTTGGTGTGAAAGTATGTTAGTGTAAAATGTAGCTTATGAAATGTTAAGGCAGTATGTCGGTAGAAAAGGTCCATCTTGCTTGCCCAATTTCATTTATAGTACTATACTGTTACACCACAGTCGATCTAAAACTATATTAATAAAAGTTTTTTTTGCGTTTAGGTATCTTATGTGAATTTTGTGGTGCATATTTTGAAGTGTTTTTACTCTTTGTCATGGCTACTTCAGGTAGGTGAATTTTGTACTATAAGCTAAATATCATGCATGATTTTCTACTTCAAGTCTTTTGAAATAAAAATCAGAGTTCAACATCTTTTTATATCAAAAGGGAGGCCCTACAAGTCGGAGAACAGTGGTGTGTTTTGTTGGGGGTTTTTTTGCCAGATGCCATTGTTAACCTCCTAGCTATGTAACTACTGTATAGGTTTGTCCCTATTTATATCATCCTTGAATGGGGTTGGTTTTTGGTTTGTTTGTTTTTTTTCTCAAGGAAGTGAAGACATTCAGTTAACACAATGCCATCTGGCTCCTGCTTAGTTAACCCTATTGAGTGACATAGCACTTAACTGAATTGTGCTGCTATATATTGCTGCTAATTTGCTATCTCCTGATGATTAGTTTAGGGGCAAAATGGGTGGAGTGCCTACTTAACTGGTTAGCGATGACTTTTCATTCTGCTAACCAATTATTTAACTGTATACATTTAGGATATCAAGAAAGCTGTCAAACCTTATGCACTAAATTTAACAGGACAAGGTCTGAATATCAGCCAACAATTGCTGATACTTAATGCTGTGGGCCTTACATGCCAAGTATTGAATATCTGGGGCAGTCAGCCTACAACTTTGATGCCACATACTGCTGCAAGTGCTATATATTTAAGCTGTAATAATGAACAGAAATGATAAGACTTTTGGCTGTCACTGCTATGGATGTGATAGCCATGAGGGAGACTAAGAAGGTACCCAACCTAAAGACATGAAGTACTTAGGTCAGAAGCTTCTCTTAAATCTTAAGGCAGTGTCAATTTAAATATGATCCCAGATAATAATGAAAACAAGGGCAGACTTTCACATCCTTCCTCTCTCCTCTTTCCCCTCCCTCTACTTCAAAGCATAAGAGCATCAGCAGTCAGCATAGGCTCTTGTTTATTGTACTTGCCGACCCCAATTCTCTAGTGGGTTTTCAGTCTGTCAGGGAAGTCCATGATGAGGAGGGGGACACAGCCTATGAGCTTTCACTAACCAACAGACCCTATTCTGTTGGCCACTGTCATACATGGGTCACAATGGAGGCCCTGAGGGAAGGGTTGCTGCCCTTATTCTCTAGCATCCATTTAGTAATGAGAGACAGAATTGGTTGCGAGTTGGGAATCACTGGCATAGACACAGGGACTATGAGCATGTGTACATGGCTGTGTAATGTCCCAGAGGTCCATTTGTCTGCTCAGCTCCCTGTAGTAAGGGAGATGAGTTGGGAAGAATTGGTAGAGAAGAGAACTGGAGTGAGTCGAGCAAGGCTCGGTGCAGGGTGTTACTAAAGCAGGAAAAGAGCAGGAGAACACTGGGAATTAAGCACTACAATGCCCCCTACTGCCCCGTATCGCAGCACAGATTCACAAACTTTTTTTTTTTTTTTTAGTGTGAAAAATCATTTAAGAAATGTACCTAGTGGTGGTCATGTTGTGGTTTGTTTTTTTTAAAAGCATTATGATTTGTTACCGATTTTTAATAAAGGTGTATCTGTACAAGATTCTTTTAGCAGGTTTGTCTTGGCTGATTATATATTCAGATTCAGTTGCAAGCAAAATTAGTAAGGGCTAGTTTATTTTAGTCCATAGTACACACATTAAGTTCCCAGCGAAGACTCCTGCTAATTGAACTACTGGCTGGAAATACTTTTACTCATCAGATTTCACTGTATCTTATCATGCAGTTTCTTATAGCTCACAATTTTCAACTAAGATTCAATGTGGTTTACAATCAAGATAATGAGTAATCTGTGGTTTACATTAGGATTACACTGCAAGCACAAGCATAGGCAATTTGTGAATCGGGCAGAGAAGAGAGAAGTCTTTAGCATTTTTTTGAAGCTGTAGTAATTGACCAGCTGACATCAAAATTCAAGGCCTCAAAGTGTGGCATAGACTACCCGCATTTCTAAGGTAGACTTGAACATTTTCGTTGCGCATTATTTGGGAGATGAAAGGTCAGTTTGAGAGTTATGTTCTGGAGGAATCTGTGGGAGATAACCTCTTGGATAAGCTAGATTAGGGTTTTCCTCTATAAAAACTGAGTATCTGCTTTTATCCCAGGACAAGCAGGCATGATATTCTCACACATGGGTGACGTCATCTACGGAGCCCCAGCGCGGACAGCTTTTTAAGCAAACTTGCTAGAAGTTTCAAGTTTGCACACTGCACCACGCATGTGCTAGCCTTCTCGCCACTAGAGGGCGCATCCCCACCTCGTGGTCCTCAGTTCCATATCCAGCAAAAAAAAAAAAAAAATTCGATTTTCCTTTTCGCTCCGGGGGCTCCCGGTAGCCGTGGCCGAGGAACCTCGCTTGTTCCCGGCCTTGTTTTGGGCCCATGTCCCGGCCCGTAACGGGTTTTAAGAAGTGTGGTAAGTGTGATAGGCTTTTGTCCATCACTGACCCTCACAGGTGCTGTATACGGTGTTTGGGGCCCCATCACCCGACAGCATCGTGCCCTAAGTGTGCCACCTTCCAGAAACGGGCCCTTACTCGTCGCAAAGCCCGCATGGCTGATCTCTTTGCCGTCGATACCCCGACGGGGAAGGCCTCGAGCTCGGCCTCGGCTTCGGCCCCGGCCTCGGCCTCGACATCGGACCCCTCGGCTCCCGCGAAGCCGGTTGCCTCGCAGAAGCAAGCCCCGGGTAAGTCTCGACTTCCTTCCTCAGTTTCATCTAACAGGAAGCCATCCTCGGGCTCTTCGTCGGCGGGACCGTCGACCTCGACCCAGCCCAAGGTGTCGAAGGGGTTAGCCCCGAGGGAATACTCGAAACCGAGGTCGCCCTCTGCGGAGCGCCCCCAGGTGTTGCCTCCGGGTCTCACTATCCCGGCGTTCCAGGAGTTGCTTCGCGCTTTAATCTCCTCGGAGCTTTCCGGGGCCATTGAGACCTTGCAGCAGGCTTCGGCCTCGCCTTCGGTCTCTGGGGCCCCGCAGTTGGCGACCTCGGCCTCGGGCACCGGCCTTTCAGCGGCCGAAGCTGCCTCGACCTCGACGCTTCCCTCGGATCCGACCCCGGTGAGACAGCCCGAGGTTAGTGTGCGGTCCCGAGACAAGCAGCGCCGGGTACGCCGGATCTCCTCGTCCTCGTCCCCGAGGTCTTCACGGGGTTCCTCGCCCTCGAGCAAGCCTCGGGCGAAGCAACGCCTTAAAAAGGCTAAGCGGGCTCGAGCCTCGCCTCTGAGGAGTCGTCGCTCGACCCCGCCCGAGACTGGAGCTTTGCGTGTCGAGGAACTCCGCCTCGACAACCCAGATCTTTTACGGTCCCCGATCAGGGAGAGTTCCCGTGCCTCCTCACCGAGGCGGAAGGGACGGGCCTCCATACCCCGTACCCCGGGGGGTTCCCCACGGGGGTCTCTTTGGCGGACTGTGTCCCCGACTCCTTCGAGGTCACGGGATCGTGCCTCTTGGGGTTCGGGGTCCGGGGGACAGTTCGGGTATTCTCGCCAGGCCTCTCCCTTCGGCTCCGTTGAGAAGTCTCGGTCACCCTCCCCGCCTGCACGGACATCTTCTTTTTCAAAGTTTGTCCATGACATGGCGAAGGCTTTGGGGGTGGACCTGTCGGCAGGGTCACACTATACCAAAGAATTTTTGGAGGAACAGTATTCTCCTGCCCCTCAGCGGGAATCCCCCCGCCTCCCGCTTAACAAGGTCCTCCTTCAAACCTTGCTGCGGAACCTTGAGATCCCTCTTACAGTGGCGGTAGTGCCCACCAAGATGGAATCCAAATACCGGACTCTTCCCCCTAAGGGGTTTGACAAGGGGCAACTCTCCCATCAGTCGCTCTTGGTGGAGTCGGCTCTTAAGCGCTCGCAGCCTTCTAGAGTCTCGGCTGCTGTCCCCCCGGGGAGAGAGGGTCGGACCCTAGATAAATTCGGCCGTCGTCTGTACGTGAATTCCCAGATGGCCACAAGGGTCCTCAACTATGCTTTCGCCTACTCTTCCTACCTCAGGTCCATGGTCAAGGATCTGCCGGATTTTCAGGGGGTGATCCCGGAGTCACAAAGGGATAAATTTGCCACTTTTGCGTCGAACCTGTCCCAGCTCAGATTCTATCTGTTTCACGCGATATATGACGCCTTTGAGCTTGCCTCGAGGGTCTCGGCTTGTGCGGTAGCCATGCGCCAGCTGGCGTGGCTCCGGACCCTCGAGATGGACCCCAACCTGCAGGAGCGATTGGCCAATCTACCCTGCGTCGGGTCGGAGTTATTCGACGACTCCCTGGATGCGGCTACCAAGAGGCTTTCTGAGCAAGAGCGCTCTCTGGCGTCTCTGGTTCGTCCAAAGCCTAAGCCGCCGGCTCAGAGGCCTTTTAAACAGCCGCCTAGGCGGTATCCTCAAAAATCAACACCGGCCTTTTCGAGGCCTCCACCCCGTCGCCCTACCCAACAGGGTAGAGGGGGGCCCGCCAAGCCCGCTACGCAGGGGGCGTCCAAGCCGGCGCCGTCTTTTTGACGGGATGAGCGGCCGGGGGCTGGCCCCTGCCGCGAGGTCGCTCAACCCCCTCCCCATCGGGGGTCGGCTCACGGCTTTTGCCAGGGCTTGGTCTGGGATTACGTCAGACGCATGGGTGCTCCGGACCGTCTCAGAGGGCTATTCGTTAAACTTCTCCAGGCAGCCTACAGACATGCCCCCCGGGGCGTGCCCGTCCAATCGAAGCCAGTTGACCCTTCTCCGAGAGGAAGCCAGGGCCTTGTTGAGCCTTCGGGCGGTCGAAAGGGTGCCTCTCGATCAGCGAGGCCGGGGATTTTATTCCCGTTACTTTTTGGTCCCGAAGAAGACCGGGGACTTGCGCCCCATTTTGGTCCTCCGGAAGCTCAACAAGTTCCTGGTCAGGGAGAAGTTCCGTATGTTATCGCTTCCGATTCTATATCCTCTGTTGGACGAGGGGGACTGGATGTGCTCCCTCGATTTGAAGGAAGCGTACACCCATGTTCCGGTGCATCCCGACTTTCGGAAGTTTTTAAGATTTCAGGTCGGGGACTTGCACCTACAATACCGTGTACTACCCTTCGGTCTGGCTTCGTCCCCTCGGGTATTCACGAAATGCATGGTGGTGGTCGCGGCTGCTCTGCGTTCCCGGGGGTTGCAGGTCTTTCCATATCTGGACGATTGGCTGATCAAGGCCCCGACAAGGGAAGGAGTTATTTCAGCGACCCAACAGACTATCACGCTTCTTCAGGGTCTAGGGTTCGAGGTGAACTTTCCCAAGTCTCACTTGCAGCCGACTCAATCCCTCCAGTTTATAGGGGCCGTGCTGGACACGGTTCTCCTCTGTGCCTTCCTTCCTTCTCCACGACTGGAGGCCCTGCTTCGCCTGGGCCGGCAGGTTTCGCAACTGCAGGTAGTGTCGGCTCAACGCATGATGGTGCTTTTGGGGCACATGGCGTCAACGGTCCAAGTGACCCCATTTGCTCGGTTGCACCTGAGGATTCCTCAGTGGACCTTGGCCTCGCAATGGCGTCAGGACCGCGACCCGCTATCTCGACGTTTGACTGTGACTCCGTCTTTCAGACGCTCGCTCCGTTGGTGGACCAACTCTACCAATCTGTCCGGAGGTTTGCTCTTTCGCGTCCCTCCGCATTGCAAGGTCCTGACCACGGACTCTTCGGAGTATGCGTGGGGGGCTCATCTAGACGGTTTACGAACGCAAGGCCTATGGTCGGCCGCGGATCGTCGGTGTCACATCAACGTGTTGGAGCTTCGTGCCATTTATCTGGCCGCTTGGGCCTTCGGTCACCTCCTGCACGATCGAGTGGTTCTCGTTCGGACAAGACAACCAGGTGGCAATGTATTACGTCAACAAGCAAGGGGGGACGGGCTCTTGGCCTCTGTGCCAGGAAGCCCTGCGGCTTTGGACATGGGCCGTCTCTCAGAACATTTTCTTGCGGGCGGTTTACATTCAGGGGGAGCTGAATTGTCTAGCAGACAAACTCAGTCGTCTCCTCCAGCCGCACGAGTGGTCGCTGAACTCCCGAGTCCTACGCGAAGTCTTCGACCGCTGGGGGACTCCTCAGGTGGATCTGTTTGCTTCGCCCGAGACTTGCAAACTACCCCTCTACTGTTCTCGGATGTACTCCCGGGACCGTCTCGAGGCCGATGCTTTTCTTCTCGACTGGGAGGGGAGGTTCCTTTATGCGTTCCCTCCTTTTCCTCTGATTTTGAGAACGCCGATTCATCTAAAATCGACCAAAGCCACTATGATTCTCATTGCGCCTCGTTGGCCAAGACAACACTGGTTCTCCCTGCTTCTTCAACTCAGTGTCAGGGAGCCTCTGCTTCTGCCTGTCTTTCCCTCTCTGCTGTCTCAGTCGGGGTTCGCTGTTACATCCCAATCTTCAGTCGTTACATCTGACCGCTTGGTTCCTTTCCCCTTGACTTCGATTCCAGTTTCTCACTCAGTGCGGGAAATCTTAGAGGCCTCTCGCAAAGTCTCGACTAGGCTTTGTTATTCCCAGAAGTGGACCAGATTTTCTTCCTGGTGCTCCACCAACCACCTTGACCCGGGTTCAGTTCCTGTGTCTTCGGTGCTGGAATATCTGTTGCATCTGTCGAATTCTGGTCTGAAGACGACTTCCATTCGAGTGCATCTTAGTGCAATTGCTGCATTTCATCAACATCTCGAGGGTCGTTCCCTCTCTCTGCATCCTCTGGTTTCTCGTTTCATGAGGGGTCTTGTGAATGTTCATCCCCCTCTCAAGCCTCCCCCTGTGGTATGGGATCTTAATGTGGTCTTGGCTCAACTGATGAAACCTCCTTTTGAGCCGATCGATAAAGCTCTTCTTAAGTTTCTCACTTGGAAAGTAGTCTTTTTGATTGCGCTCACGTCCGCTCGTCGGATTAGCGAGCTACAGGCTTAGGTTGCGGATCCTCCTTTCACTGTGTTTCATCATGACAAGGTGGTTCTTCGCACCCATCCCAAATTTTTGCCTAAGGTTGTGTCTGATTTCCACCTCAATCAGTCCATTGTTCTTCCAGTCTTTTTTCCGAAGCCCCATTCTCATCCTGGTGAAACGGCGCTTCACACGCTTGACTGTAAGAGGGCGTTGGCTTTTTATCTCCAACGTACTAAGTCTCATCGGAAGGTTCCTCAATTGTTTTTGTCCTTTGATCCTAATCGGGTAGGACATCCGGTTTCCAAGCGTACCTTGTCCAACTGGTTAGCTGCTTGTATCTCTTTTTGCTACGCTCAGGCTGGTCTCCCGCTCTCGGGTCGAGTCACGGGGCATAAGGTCCGGGCGATGGCAGCTTCGGTTGCTTTCCTCCGTTCTACTCCTATGGAGGACATATGTAAAGCTGCCACCTGGTCTTCGGTTCATACGTTCACCTCCCACTACTGTCTGGACTCCTTGTCCAGGAGTGACGGCCGGTTTGGCCAGTCGGTGTTACGTAACCTGTTTTCCTAAATTGCCATCCTCCCACCTGCCCTCTTTCTGGTTGGCTTGGAGGTCACCCATGTGTGAGAATATCATGCCTGCTTGTCCTGGGATAAAGCACAGTTACTTACCGTAACAGGTGTTATCCAGGGACAGCAGGCATATATTCTCACAACCCGCCCACCTCCCCGGGGATGGCTTTTCTTTGCTGGATATGGAACTGAGGACCACGAGGTGGGGATGCGCCCTCTAGTGGCGAGAAGGCTCGCACATGCGTGGTGCAGTGTGCAAACTTGAAACTTCTAGCAAGTTTGCTTAAAAAGCTGTCCGTGCTGGGGCTCCGTAGATGACGTCACCCATGTGTGAGAATATATGCCTGCTGTCCCTGGATAACACCTGTTACGGTAAGTAACTGTGCTTTTTTGCTCAAGATATGCAGGTGAAAGAACTAGAGAAGCGTGCCTCAGGGCAAGCATTTGAACTTATACTGAGTCCTCGGTCAAGTGAATCAGCCCCAGAGTTTCCCCTATCTCCTCCCAAAAAGAAAGATGTTTCACTGGAAGAAATTCAGAGGAAATTAGAAGCTGCAGAAGAAAGGCGCAAGGTAAATATTGTCATGTTTATAATGGGAGTTTGACATTTGGGAAGGTGTCTTCTAAGTTCCAAGGTCTAATGTTCAGTATTAAACAAGATTCATAAAAAGTTTCCACTGTTGTAAACTATTTCAGCTCCACTGTTAATACATCAGTAATTTGTTTACCAATTTAAAACAGTTTTCTGTAACCTTGGTATGTGCAATGCAGTGGTTAAATCCACAGGTAAATATTGGCTTAGATTTTGTTACCTCCTGTTTAGTCTCATGAAGCCGAAGTGTTAAAGCAACTGGCTGAGAAACGGGAGCATGAAAAAGAAGTGCATCAGAAAGCAATAGAAGAAAATAATCTCTTCAGCAAAATGGCAGAGGAGAAACTGACCCATAAGATGGAAGCCAACAAAGAAAATCGGGAAGCGCAGATGGCGGCCAAGCTTGAGCGTTTGCGAGAGAAGGTAGGTTGAGATTTCAAAGTCATTGAAGCTAGAATTTTAGACTTCAGTTTTCGTCCTGCATTTATATTTGACCTATCCTGCCCTCAAGTTCTGGTTACCGTATCACAAAAACAAATTATATTTAGTGTTACTGAACTGTTTAACATAGAAACCTGTCTAATCCCTCTGCAGTCTTATCTAGTTCTACTGTGGATTTACTCATTCCACTGGCACTTCCTGGGGGGGCACCATGACATCATGGATCTTTTTTACATGAACAGATGATGCTTTTTGCTTATCTATATCATAGCTTGCATGGTATTCTTCTAAAGTGAGTAGTAGTTGTCTATAAATGCAAGTATTTTGAATCTCTAGTGGTTCAGGCATGAGGTGGATGGTGTGTAGTAAGATGTACTGATCCCAACTTTTTTTTCTTTTTTTTTTTTTTTTTTTAATTTAGCTCTAACTCTATTTCTTTAGCACCTCTCCAGACTGGCACAGTTCACTGATGAATAATTGTTCACCATGACCAGCAGGTGGAGGCTGAAATACAAATAGCTGTGTTTCCCGCTAACATTACCAGTCTGTTCTCAGTCTCCAGCAGGTGTTGTAAGCTGTTGCAGTCTTCCCTTGATTAGTAGAGCTGTCGGAATTTGTTTAGCGGCCTCCTTGCCCTATCTGGTGCTCGACTGAGCTTGGGGGGACCCTTTCTGAGGTCTGTCCAACCTCGGGGGTGTCAACACTCGACAAGGTTGCGTTCCTCACTCCATTTCCTCCACCTCAAAATTTTGTAGAGGTGCCTCAGCTGTAAGCCTTGCCACATGGCTTAGAGAGCCAGTAGTCTGTTCTGAATAATTCAGGCCTCTCAGCCGCTATAAGTCTGGGGTGTGGGTTTGTTTGTTTGTTTGTTTCTTGTGGGCTTTGCGCTGATTTTGTCAAAGCGCCTCCATCTTGTCTGCAGCTTCAGGTGACCTTCCCCCTGTATTGGAGAGACAGGGGCAGGTTTCTGCTAGGTCCACGGCTTTGTCAGCGAACCCCGTTGAGTCGCCAGTGTGTTTTTCCCATGATTTTGTTTTAGCCTTATGCAAGGCTTATCTTCAGGCAGCCGGGAGCCTGCTTCTGTCCCGGGGGGTTTCCCTCTATGTCCATTCCGGTTCACCCCCCTCAGTGCCGGTTTTGTCCCCGTTCCCTCATCTTTTGTCCAAGCGGCTGAGGTCTCTTGGGATGATTTTTTTTTTTATGAGCAGTTTTCGCTTGATGAGGACCTGGACCCCTTGGAGGACCTCCAGGATCCTCTCAGGGGGACGGATGCTGTAGGTGGAGGTTTTTCGGTTCCATCAGCTGGCAAGGATGCGTCTGGTGCGCATTTTTCAGTGGGAGGAGCTCCAGGAGTTTATTCGTCAGGTTTCCTCGGTGTTGTGCTTCGAGGAGGATGCGAAGGAGCTCCTGCATGTGGTGGACCCCCTCCTTTGGTGGATATGTTCAGTCTCCTGCTCTTTTCTTATGCATCAGGATATTATGCTTGTGCCATGGAAGGCGCTGGAGTAGCCCTTTTGTTTTGTGTGCTTTATGGCTTGCCCATAGAGGGGGATAGGGATTCCTTGATGTTGCCGGTAGTGGACATGGCAGTTTTGTTCATCGCAAACGGCATACGTTGCCAGTTGAGGGCAGCTCAGCTTTGAGGGACTCTGAAGCACATAGGTTGGGGTCTCTTAAGCATAATTTTGATGTCACTGCCCTAGTGGTCCAGGCGGCAATGTGTGGCGGTCTGGTGGCTTGGGCTTCTTTTTGGTGGGTTGAGTGTGTCCTTGACCAGGAGTCTGACTGGTCCTTGGTGGAACAGGAAGTAGCCAAAGGGTGCTTCCTATCTCTCAGATGGCATGTATGACCTGTTGCGTCAGCCAAGTCCATGGCTCTCGGGATGACCGCTTGTCATACCTTGTGGCTCTGGGTTTGGTTGGCGGATGCGGCATCTAAGGCTAAGCTGATGAAATTTCCTTTTCGAGGGTCTTTCTTGTTTGGCGAGGATTTGGACAAGTTGGTTCAGACCTTAACAGACTCTAAAGGTGCCCCATCTTCCTGAGGACCTTGCCTGCCCGCCTGCACGGGATGGTGTTGCTCGGGGGCATTTTTGTGATTTCACAGATACCGCCCTGGTCGAGGGGCAGCTTCTTTTCCTGCTGCCAGGTCTTCCTGGGGCCATTTATTTCAGCGCACGCAGTCTTGTTGGATCAAAGTTTTGAAATTGCTGGGTGCACGGAGAAGTCGTCTTTGCTACCTAGAACTAACCAGTGAATTTTGTTTGAGATCAACTTTTTGTCTTAACCAGTGCAGTTAGGCTAGGCATCTAAGACTACCATTTCTAGATGGCTTCGTATGGCTATCTCATCAGCGTACATTGGCCGCCAATTTCTTTGAGCCTTCATTCTACTAAAATTGTGGTGTCTTCATGGGTGGAGACATGAGCAATTCCACCTGAAGAAATTTGTAGAGCATCTACATGGTCCACTCTCCATACATTAATAAAGTTTATAGGGTGGATGTGATAGCGAGGGAGGATACCACTTTTGGATTCTCAGTGGTAAGGGCAGGATAATCTGTTCCACACTAGGATCAGGAGACTGCTGTGGTACATCACCTCCTGCCAGGACTTGTATACCATTTTCACTCGAAGGGAAGATTAGGTTTGTCTTCAAAATTAATCTTCTTTCTGGGAAAAGAGTGAGTCCTGACACCCCGCTCTGTCAGTCTAGAGTTCACCTGCCCACTGTTCAGACAAACAGATGTCCAGAGCTGGAGGTTTTCTTCTGTCAGGTTCCCCTCCCCCCCCCCCCAATTCTTTATTATTTTCAAAACTTACAATAAGTGTAACATTAAATACCACATTTTATACATCAATGACACACTTAATATACCATTAATATCCATTTCAGAATTAGTCCCCACCCCCTACACATTCACAATGCCCATCACATAAAACTTATATCATAAACCCCCAATATATCTAAATTCATTAATCTATCAGACCCCCAACCTCCCCCTCCCGGATGTGCATGTTATAGGGAAAAACAATAATTAAGTATTACAATATTTTGTTAATGGTTCCCAAATCTGAAATTTCTTAAAATTCCCTTTCTGAATGGCTAATATTCTTTCCATTTTGTACACATGACACAATGAATTCCACCAAAAACTATATTATCCCAGGACAAGCAGACAGCATATTCCCACACATGGGTGACGTCAGCAACGGAGCCCCGCAGCGGACAGCCTCGAAAGCAAACTTGCTTGAAGATCTCGAACTTTCGAGTGCTGCATCGCGCATGCGCGCGTGCCTTCCCGCCCGAACTAGGGGGCGCATCTCCTGTGAGGATCCTTAGTTCAACGTTTTCCGCGGAGCTGAGAAGACTTGTCGACTTAGTTCCCGTAGCGTTGTGCCTTCTCTTCACCGCGGCTGAGTAGTCTTTATTTCTGTTCGGTCGCTGTGTTTCATTTTGTTTCTACTTAAAAAAAAAAAAGTAAAACTTTTAGTTTTTGTTTTTCTACGTCGGGTTGGGAAATTGAGGCCTAGGCCTCTCTCCCTCGTTCTCGACACGGACTTTGTCCTTTCTATGTCCCAGCCTGTTACCGGGTTCAAACGGTGTTATCTGTGGCAGGACTATTTCCATTACTGACCCCCATAGTCTGTGTATGCTCTGCTTGGGGACGACTTATCGTCCCGAAGACTGCCTTCGCTGCCTCACTCTTCAACCTCGTGCCTTTAAACGCCGCTGCGACAGGTTCTTCGAGCTTTTTCCTCGAATGGAGCCCGAAAAAGCGGTAGCCTCGGCTGAGGCATCTGTGAAACCCTCCACTTCGGGACAAGCCTCGAGTACAAAGACTTCGACTTCGCCTACTCTGCAGGCCTCAGCCTCTAAGTCCTCCTCGGTGTCCTCGAAGCCTGGACTGGGGGGTAAGTCTCCTGCTTCCTTTTCAGGTACCAATCCTAAGAAGCCAACGGAGTCTAATACCTCGCAACCTGGGGCTCCAGGTTCGACTCCGTCTTCGAGACCGTCTTCCAAACGTGCTTCCAAATCGAGGGAATACTCTCCTCTGAGGTTGTCCTCAATGGAACGCACGAGACCTCCCGTGACTCCGAGTCCCTTGGTCTCTGTCCCTATGTTTGAGGACATGCTCAAGTCAATTTTGACCACGCAAATTTCCTCAATCGTGGCACAATTGGTCCCGACCTCGACCTTGTCTTCACAGGTCCAGCCTGAGCAGCAGTCCCTGCCTCGTCGGCGGTCACCTCGCCGCAGGTCTCGATCTCGAGTCTCTTCCTCGGACTCTTCACCTGACAGAGCCTCTAAGCGGTCTTTACCTCGATCGAAGCACCGCTCTAAGTCTTCGAAGGTCCTTTCCTCGAGGAGCTTAAGACCTTCAGATTCTTCGAAACACGTGCCTCACTCTCAAAGTACTGTTGCCTCTTCTGTTTCATTGAGGCATTCTAGGTCGAGGACCCCGCCTTCGAGGCTTTTGCCTAGGGAACGGTCTCCTTTAGCAAAACCTCGTACTCCGCGCACTTCTCCGTCTCGGAGTCTTAAGCGGAAACATTCCACCACACCGCCTCTAACTGGTAGTGCAGCATCCTCTGTTACCTTATGTCTTGGTTCGGAGCCAGTTTCCCAGTATTCCCGCGAGGCCTCCCTCGCTCTCGCTCTGCCTCTCCTCAGGAAGCTTCTACGTCGAAGTCTTCCTCCTTTGCAAAGTTTGTCTTCGACATGGGCCAGGCTCTTAACATCGACTTACGTTAAGATTCGAAGTACACACCTGAGTATTTGGCGGATATGGAACTTTCCCATCCTCCCAAAGAAACATTACGTCTGCCCATGACACCTGTGTTGAAGCAGACTTTTTTGCGGAATATGGAGACTCCTTACTCTGTGACAGCGATCCCATCTAAGTTGGAGTCTCGATATCGTACTGTGCCTTGCAAGGGGTTTGAGAAATCACAACTTTCTCACCAATCTTTAGTAGTGGAATCATCCCTGAAGAAAGCTCATCCTTCTAAAGTGTCTGCTACAGTTCCACCAGGGCGTGAAGGTCGCACTATGGATAAATTTGGGCGAAGACTTTATCAAAATTCGATGATGACTAACCGAATTCTAAACTATAACTATGTCTTCACTTCATATTTTAATTATTTTTTGAAACAGTTGTCATCCTTTTGCCCAGACTGGCCCAGAGAACGCCTTGCTGAGTATAAGCAAATTATTCAATCTCTCTCACAATTGCGTCTCTTCATGCTGCAGGCATCTTACGATGCATTTGAACTTTCTTCTCGGGTATCGGTGTTCGCAGTGGCCATGCGACATCTGGCCTGGCTCAGAATAGTGGACATGGATCCCAATTTACAAGATCGGTTAGCAAACCTACCGTGCCAGGGCTCTGAGCTTTTTGATGATTCGATTGAGGCGGCTACTAAAAGGCTCTCGGAACATGAACGTTCTTTCGCCTCTCTTATACACCCTAAACCAAAACCTTCCACATCTAGGGCTTACAAACTTCCGGCTCTTAGATACCCTATGAAGTCCACGCCAGCTTTCTCTAGGCCTCCACCTAGAAGGCCTCAACAACAGCGTCCTCAGAAGCCCCAGACGCCTGCTGCGACAAAACCCTTTTTGACGGTCCAGTGGTGAGCATTCCAATCGCCTTGTATCCGAACTCCTCCCTGCCCATCGGAGGCCGCATTTCCCTTTTTATATCTGTCTGGGAAACCATTACATCGGACCTCTGGGTCTTGACGGTCCAGTGGTGAGCATTCCAATCGCCTTGTATCCGAACTCCTCCCTGCCCATCGGAGGCCGCATTTCCCTTTTTATATCTGTCTGGGAAACCATTACATTGGACCTCTGGGTCCTCACGGTCATCCGCGAGGGATACTCTCTACGACTCCTTCAGGTGCCTCCAGATCATCCTCCAGGAGAGTGTCTTTCCAGTCTCTCGCAACTCCCCCTTCTTCTTCGGGAGGCTCAGGCACTTCTTCGCCTTCGAGCTGTGGAGGAGATTCCTCCTTCCGAGCACAATCTAGGGTTTTACTCCAGATACTTCCTAGTTCCCAAAAAGACGGGGGATTTGCGACCTATTCTGGATCTCCGTGCTCTCAACAAATTTCTAGTCAAAGAGAAGTTTTGCATGCTCTCTTCCAGTTTTGTATTCTCTCATGGATCAGGGAGATTGGATGTGCTCACTGGACCTCAAAGAGGCTTATACTCGCATTCCTGTTCATCCGAAATTCCGCAAATATCTCCGGTTCAAGGTGGGGAACCTTCATCTTCAATACAGGGTTCTTCCGTTTGGCTTGGCGACCTCTCTTTACCAAGTGTCTAGTCGTGGTAGCTGCAGCCCTTCGTGTTCGAGGGCTTCAGGTATTTCCTTACCTCGACAATTGGCTTATCAAAGCCCCTTCTCTTCCAGGGGTTACTCAAGCGACCCTTCAGACTATTTCTTTTCTTCAAAGTCTGGGGTTTCATATCAACTTTCCAAAATCTCAGCTAGTTCCAACTCAATCGATCCAATTTATTGGCGCAGTATTGGACTCGGTTCACATGAGAGCTTTCCTTCCTCTCAATCGTCAAGAAACCCTACTACACCTTTGTCATCGCGTAATTTCCATGTCAACGCTCACGGCTCGTCAAATGATGGTCCTCCTCGGGCATATGGCATCTACGGTACATGTGACTCCCTTTGCAAGACTCCACCTTCGCGTCCCTCAGTGGACTCTGGCGTCTCAGTGGCAGCAGGGCCTAGATCCGCCTTCTCGTCACATAGCGGTGACGCCTTTATTAAAGAAGTCTCTCCACTGGTGGATGCTCTCTTCCAATCTTTCCAGAGGTTTGCAGTTTCACCACCTTCCTCATCAGAAAGTACTCACAACAGATTCGTCCGAATACGCATGGGGAGCCCACATAGATGGTCTCCGTACGCAAGGGTTGTGGACCGCCACAGATCGTCGTTGTCACATCAATCTGTTGGAACTCAGAGCGATCTTTCTTGCTCTCAAAGCTTTTCTTCACCTCCTTCACGACCAAGTAGTCCTTGTTCGGACGGACAATCAAGTAGCGATGTATTATGTCAACAAACAGGGTGGGACAGGCTCCCACTCCCTTTGTCAGGAAGCTCTGAGGTTGTGGCATTGCGCGATTTCTCACAACATCCTTCTCAGGGCGGTATATATTCAGGGTCAACAGAATTGCCTTGCAGACAAATTGAGTCGTCTGCTTCTACCTCACGAATGGACGCTCAACTCCCCTACACTTCGTCAAGTATTTGTTCGATGGGGAACTCCACGGGTGGATCTCTTTGCGTCACCCAACAACTTCAAACTTCCTCTGTTTTGTTCCCGCATTTTCTCACCTCTTCGTCTAGAGGCGGATGCTTTTCTTCTGGATTGGAGGGGTCAGTTTCTTTATGCATTCCCTCCATTCCCTCTAATTCTCAGAACTCTGGTCAAATTGAAGTCGGACCATGCCACAATGATTCTCATAGCTCCCAGGTGGCCCCGACAACCTTGGTTCTCTCTTCTTCTACCAGTTTTTCCTTCTCTGCTCACTCAGAGTCGGGGGTCTTTACTTCATCCCAACCTACAGTCTCTTCACTTGACGGCTTGGTTCCTTTCCACTTGACTGATCCTTCTCAATTTTCTCAGTCTGTTCAGGATGTCTTTCTGGCGTCCAGAAAACCGTCCACTCGTCAATGTTATGGTCATAAGTGGACCAGGTTCTCGGCTTGGTGTTCTACTCATAGTCTTTAACCAAAATCTTCTCCTCTGAATTCAGTTCTAGATTATTTGCTTCATTTATCTCAGTCTGGCCTTCAATCCACCTCTATTAGAGTTCATCTTAGTGCCATTGCTGCTTTTCATCAACCTCTGGATGGAAAACCTCTCTCGGCACATCCTCTGGTTGCTCGTTTTATGAAGGGACTTTTCAATCTCCATCCTCCAGTTAAACCGCCTCCTATGGTTTGGGATCTTAATGTGGTTCTGGCTCAACTGATGAAACCTCCGTTTGAGCCTATTGACTTGTCTCATTTTAAATATCTTACTTGGAAAGTTGTTTTCTTAATTGCCCTCACTTCGGCTCGTCGAGTCAGTGAGTTGCAAGCTTTAGTCTCGGATCCGCCTTTCACAGTTTTTCACCATGATAAGGTGGTTCTACGTACACATCCAAAATTCTTACCTAAAGTAGTGTCTGATTTTCATTTAAATCAATCTATTGTGCTACCAGTATTTTTTCCTAAGCCGCATTCTCACCCTGGTGAGGCGTCTCTACATACTTTGGACTGTAAGGCGTTTTATCTTCAACGTACTCAACCTCACAGGACTTCTCCTCAACTTTTCCTTTCTTTTGATCCAAATAGGTTGGGCCGTTCTGTCTCGAAGCGTACCATCTCCAACTGGATGGCTGCTTGTATTTCTTTTTGCTATGCTCAGGCTGGTCTTCCTCTACAAGGTCGAGTGACGGGCCACAAAGTTCGAGCTATGGCGGCTTCTGTTGCTTTCCTCAGATCAACTCCTATTGAGGAAATTTGCAAAGCTGCCACTTGGTCCTCGGTTCATACTTTCACCTCTCATTACTGTCTGGATACTTTATCCAGGAGGGATGGCCATTTTGGCCAATCTGTTTTGCAAAATCTTTTCTCATAAATTGCCAACTTCCCTCCTCCCTTTTTACTTAGCTTGGAGGTCACCCATGTGTGGGAATATGCTGCCTGCTTGTCCTGGAATAAAGCACAGTTACTTACCGTAACAGGTGTTATCCAGGGACAGCAGGCAGATATTCCCACAACCCACCCACCTCCCCTGGTTGGCTTCTTGGCTTGGTATCTGAACTGAGGATCCTCACAGGAGATGCGCCCCCTAGTTTGGGCGGGAAGGCACGCGCGCATGCGCGATGCAGCACTCGAAAGTTCGAGATCTTCAAGCAAGTTTGCTTTCGAGGCTGTCCGCTGCGGGGCTCCGTTGCTGACGTCACCCATGTGTGGGAATATCTGCCTGCTGTCCCTGGATAACACCTGTTACGGTAAGTAACTGTGCTATTAAGCCTCATCCAATTCTTCCAATTGCTCGTAATTTGTTGTATGGCAACTCCTGTTATTATTAATAAAAGCCTATTGTTCTTAGATGATGATTGACTTTTAGCTGTTATTGACATGCCAAATAGCACAGTATCATAGGATAATGCTCTGTCAGATGATTTAAAAAAAAAACAACCCCCCCCAACAAAGTGTTAAGTGAGTCTCTACAAACTCCATAAGTTTAATACTGGTTGCATTTTGATGGGTGGTTGCTATTTGTTCCATTTAAGTTGCTTAAGATGTTTAACCCACATGTGAGTATATGCCACCTGCTTGTTCTAGGATAACAGAAATATTTTAATGGGGAGTCTCCCCGTTCCCCTTCCTTTTTATTTTTTTTGTTTTTGTTTTAGTGCTGTTCAATTGCTTTGGTGCAAACTGAAGGGGGATTTACAACACTGGAGAAGGAGGTAGAGCTGAAGAATGTAAATTCCATCCTTCTGCAATCAACTCGTAAGTATGGGAATATCACTTACTGTCGCGACTTGTATGCTCTTTTTCCAGAAAGATTATTGAGGTAAATACCTAATCTTCCCATAGCCAAAAATTATCCCTATTTTCAGTGGAAGGCAGATGCATTAATGGGCAGGGTCTAACTATCCACAAACTTCATCTATTATCCAGATTTTATGTATAAAGCAAAATGGAATTCTAATGTATGGCTTAACTTGTAGTATAAGATGTTTGACCACATGCCAATCAGTATGAATATCGCCCTGCTGAACATGTAGTGTCAGTGCTTTGCTTATACTGGATTCAGGCAGAGCAGAGATGTTGTGAGACCATTCTATCTAGTCTTTCTGCCTTTGAAGTACTGATATTGTCACAAAGGCATAACACGCTCTTCTTCCCCCCCTACCCCCAAACCATCACCTAAAAACCATTTTAATGCAATTACATCTTTTTCCCTCCTCAGGACAAGAAAGTGGAAGAGGTTCGAAAGAACAAAGAAACCAAAGATGATGCTGAAAACTGAATTATGCTATTCATTCTGGCAGTGTGTGTGTTTGTTTTTTGTTTTTTTATTTTTATTTACTGTAATATCCAAAGATGGGTTTTCTTTACTCACTGGTCAGTGTTTATATTGTTTCCGGAGTGACCCTAGAAGCTGTAATACTGTAGATCTGTATAGCTGATCAAAACTGCACATGCTAGGTGTCAAAAAAAAACAAACAATTGCAAAGTTTCACTTTTTTTTAAGTGTTCATAAAATCTATAGGTGTAGCTGTTGCATCCCTTTTTCTACTGAGTACACTTAGTACCGGATTGATAGCTAGTCAGCTGTGTGCTTGTTTGAATGAGAACATTCTTTTTTTGAAATATTTAGTCCCTGTTACATGCTGAATATTGCAACTTAATCTGTAGGTGACTTGGTCTGCAATATACTGTAATTTGTTTACATTTTACTTAATAAACATACAGTATATGTATAAGCATAATGTGGATGTGCTGTTTGTAAAGATACACTTGGGGCACGTTATTTCCTTACCCAAGGCAGCTGAGGCCTGTGTTATGTCCCCTCTTGAATGTAATTAGACAACAAAAATAGTAAAACTAGACTGGAAGCCTTATTTGACCCTTAGAAACTTAAAAAAAACAAACAAACAAAAGCATCACAAGGAAAGGAATTAAATATTTATTGGCAATTGGTATCCCAATAACTTCTCAGCTAACGGGAGAAAAAAAAGCAGCAGCTATGCAATTTGATCACTTTTCAGAAACATATTCTTGTAATATGTTCCCTTAAGAACAATTAACTATTCTCCATTGACAAAGCATAATGTTAGCCACACAATTAGATCTGATAGCACTAAACTGGCCTCCCATTCAAAGATGGCAAAATCTAAAACTCCCAGAGACCTACAAGAGAGCCCAGCGGTCTTGAGTTGCCGCACAAAAAGATTCTCATGACACCTTGGCTGCCATGTAAAAAGACACAGCCCTTGTACCTTGGCTCACCCCTCCCTGCTGGTGGGGGGGGGCTGTACTTCTATAGCTCCTCCACAAGTTTTGCATGACACATCCAACATTCTCCAGCAGTCCTTGCCATCCCAGCTCTACTATAGTCCTTATTTGCAGGGCTGTCACCCTTGGTAAGCTAGACCTTCCTCCCCCCCCAAGCAGGGGATTGAGGAAGCCCAGTGTCTATTAATAAAGATGATGAAATAAAGAAAACATGGACGGCTATAACAGGAGAGGATGCCACCCCAAGACGATGCCACCCCAACCAGCCAGTGAAATAAATATTCCTATTCCTGCTTCAGAAGTCTGTAGCAGTATACGTTCCAATCACTCAACATGCCTGTAGACAGGTGCCTTATTCTATTTTCAACTCTTTTAGCGCACCAAGAGAGTTGGGAGCACATTAGTTCCTATAGGATCTATACCTTACCCTCTTGTCAAGGATGGCAACTTCTGAAGGAATTTAAAGTATAATGTCTATAACACACTGAGAGCCACATGCAGCTGCCACACCATTCCACGGTCATTGAAGTCCAAATCTTCCAGACACCAGTTCAACTAGCTGCTGGTCCAAATCGTCCAGATCCCAGTTCAACTAGCCACCTGGAAAGGACCCTAACTAAACTCCTTGGGCAAGATCAATCACCACAATATCAAATGCTTCATTATCAACACCTTATTCTTCAACTGAAAGCACTCCCAAGTTGTGAAGCTTCAAACATTCTAGGAGCTCAAGAAACAACTTGCTATCTAATCTCCATTTAAGATATTACATTCGGGATGGTAGCTGCAGCTACTGTGTTCCCTGAAAATAAGACCTACCCCCGAACCCACCCCTACTCCATCCCTCAAACTAGTGCTGCCTGATTTGCCAATTCATCTCTCCACCCCAATTCTTTCTCTCGCCCTCCCCCCCTTGCAGCATCCCCCCCCCGTGCAGCATCTTTCTTCACCTCTCATCTATCCCCCTATGCAGCAGCTCTGAGGCCTCCAAAACCTGCATCTTTCTATCCCATGACCCTCCACTCCAAAGTAGTAGCGTTCTGAACAGGCTGTTTCACGGCCTTCCCCTTGCTGCGCCAACATCACTGAAATATTAGACAATTCACCCTTCTGGCTCCAACCAGGACCTCTGTCCACCACACCTAATGGCGGTGAAAGATGCCTTTGTAGACTCCATCTTTCCTCTCATCAACACCTCTACAAACAGGCATAATGCCTGCAAACTGGAAGTCGGCAGCCATCAGGCCAATAGTGAAAAGCAATGCTCAACCCTAATGTGCCCAGAAACTTTAGACCTGTCTCCAATCTACCCTTCGTTTCCAAGACCCTGGAAAAAAACTGTTAAACCAATTACTCTCCATCAATGAACAAGAAGCCCTATCCGCCTTCCAGTCTGGATTCAGGAAATTCCACGGTACTGATACCGTCCTTCTAGACATCATCGATGACTGCTGGAAACTAATGGACAAGGGTAATGATGTCCTTTTAGTTCTTCTAGATCTCAGTGTGGCATTTGACACTATTGACCATTCTCTCTTCATTGAATGGCTCTCTGAAATTGGAATCTGAGATGTTCCACTACAATGGTTATCCTCTTTCATGAATAACATGTCCCAAAGTGTTCTGCTCAATGCCACGCTAACAAAACTGAAATCAATCAAATATGGTGTTACACAGGGGGCTTTGCTATCCCCCCCTATTCAATCTCTATGTTAGACCACTCCTAGACAGACCGCAAATATCAAATACAGATTCACTCCTTCATGGATGACATTCAGCTGTACCTACCACTAGGAGAAACTCATGATGCCCAGATTGCAAAACTCCTAAACTGCCTTTTGGAAATCAAAAACTGGATTTCTGTCAAACTACAACTAAATGCCTTCAAGATGGAACTCCTTTGGATCTGCAAAGAACGCTGCGACCATTCCCGTCCTTTGCTGTGCTGGGACTCGACTACTATAACTGCAAAACATAAGAAGTTGCCTCCGCTGAGGCAGACAAGAGGTCCGCACCCGCGGCGGCCCATCAGGCCTAATTGCCCGAACAGTGCCCCTGTCTAATTTTTCTACTGCCTCTAATCCTCTAATTATCCCAGGACAAGCAGGCAGCATATTCTCACATGTGGGTGACGTCATCTACGGAGCCCCAGCGCAGACAGCTTTTCAAGCAAACTTGATTGAAGTTTCAAGTTTGCTACACTGCACCACGCATGTGCATGCCTTCTCGCCCACTAGAGGGCGCATCCCACCTCGTGGTCCTCAGTTCAGTTTTTTCCGCGGAGCCAGAAGCCCTGTGGAATTTGAGCTCTGCTATTTTGCCTTCTGTCGCCGCGTCCGGTGTTTTTTATTCGGTCGTGGTACTTGATTTCTCTTTATTTTAGTTTTCTATGTCTTTAAATAAAAAAAAAAAAATTTTTCCGTTCGGCTCCGGGGGCTCCCGTGAGCCGCGACCCGGCCTCCTTGTCGGTCGGTTCAGTTTTCATGTCCCGTCCCTTGACGGGTTTCAAAAAGTGCACCCGGTGTGAGCGGTTACTGTCCATCACTGACCCACACCGTTGGTGCTTGCTCTACCTTGGACCCGAGCATCCGACTGACTCCTGCGATCAGTGCTCCACTTTTCAGGCCAGAGCGCTCCGCCGACGCCGCGCCAGGATGGCGGAGCTCTTCGCAGTTGACTCCGCGCCCGGGAAGGCCTCGACGTCGGCCCCGGCCTTGACCTCGGCCTCGGCTTTGCCGCGTCCCTCGACCTCGAAGCAGACGCCTGCGACCAAACCTGCCTCGGGTAAGTCCTCTTTTCCATCCCCGACTCCAGGGTCATCGAAGAAGCCATCCTCGAGCTCCTCCGCGGCGGGTGGGTCGTCCTCGGCCCCGCCCAGGACTCCGGCCACTAATGCCCCGAGGGAATACTCGAGACCGAGGTCGCCCTCCAGGGAGCATCCCCTGGCCTCGGACCTGCCTACCATGGTCGGGATCCCGGCGTTCCAGGACCTGCTCCGAGCATTGATTGCCTCGGAGCTGTCTGGGGCCCTCGAACAACTGCAGTGGGCTGCGACCTCGACTGCTTCGACCTCGGGGGCACCGACCTCGGCGACCTCGGTCTCGACTCCCTCGATCTCGGGTACCGGGGCACCACCGGCCTCGACCTTGCCCTCGGCCTCGGGGGCCCCGCCTGAGAGCAGCGTACGGCCCCGGGACAAGGTACCCAGGGTGAGACGGATTTCCTCCTCCTCCTCGAGGTCCTCCCGGGGTTCCTCGCCCTCGGGCCGGCCTCGGGCGAGGCGTCGCCCGAGGAAGCCTAAGCGTTCGCGAGGCTCTCCTCGGCGACGTGGTCGCTCCTCGCCGCTCGGGGGCGAGGCCTTGCGGGTCTCGGAGCTTCGCCTCGATAACCCGAGGCTTCTCCGTTCCCCTGCCGAGGAGAAGGGGGCGTGCCTCGATCCCTCGGACGCCTGGGACTTCTCCCAGGGGTTCTTCGAGGCGGAGACGTTCCCTGACCCCCTCGAGGCCATTGGATCTGGCCTCTTGGGGCTCGGGGTCCGGTAGGGAACCACGATATTCCCACGAGGCTTCCCCCTTCTGTTCGGCGGAGAGGTCGAGAACTCCCTCGCCGCCTGCCAGACCGTCCTCCTTCTCCAGCTTTGTGCAGGACATGGCGCGTGCCTTGGGTCTGGACCTCATGGCTGGATCTCAATACACAAAAGAGTTCCTCGAGGAGCAGGACCTTCCCACTCCCCCTAGGGAAACCCCTCGGATATCCTTGAATAAGGTCCTTCATCAGACCTGGCTTAGGAACCTGACTTCCCCTCTTACAGTCACGGCGGTTCCGTCTAAGATGGAGTCCAAGTACAGGACGATACCAACCAAGGGATTCGAGAAGGCTCAACTCTCCCACCAGTCTTTGCTGGTCGAGTCTGCCCTCAAAAAGACACAACCCTCCCGAGTTTCTGTGGCGGTCCCGCCCGGCAGGGAAGGTCAGACCCTGGACAAGTTTGGTCGTCGCCTCTATTCGAATTCCCTCATGGCTACCAGGGTTTTGAATTATGCCTTTACCTTCTCCTCCTATCTGCGTGGCATGGTAAAGGATCTGCCCCAGTACCGCGAATCCTTGCCGGACTCCCGCAAGGAAGGGTTTGACAAGTTTATGTCCAACCTGTCTCAATTACGCTTGTACCTTTTTCACGCTGTGTACGATGCGTTTGAGCTGGTATCGAGGGTGTCGGCATTTGCGGTGGCTATGCGCCATTTGGCGTGGCTACGCACCCTCGATATGGACCCGAACCTGCAGGAACGCCTTGCAGACTTACCTTGCGTGGGGTCCGAGTTATTTGATGAATCCCTAGAGGCGGCGACCAAGCGGTTGTCGGAGCAGAAGCACTCATTGGCCTCCTTGGTCCGTCCGAAGCCTCGGGCCCCGCCGCAGAAACCCTTCCGGCCTCCCCCGAGGCGGTACCCTCAAAAGTCGACCCCGGCTTTTTCTAGGCCGCCGCCTCGGCGCCCACCTCAGCAGGGAAGAGGGGGACAGGCGAAAGCTCTGGCGCAGGGCTTTTGACGGGCTATGCGGATGGGGCCGGCCCTCCTCCGCGATCGCGCCGGACCCCCTTCCCATAGGGGGTCGACTCCGGTCCTTTTATACGGCTTGGACCGAGATAACATCCGACGCTTGGGTGCTCCGGACCGTCTCCGAGGGCTACTCTCTCAATTTTTGGTCGGCGCCGCCGGAACAGCCACCGGGGGCTTGCCCATATAATCGGACCCAGCTCCCCATCCTCATGACCGAGGCCAGGGCCTTGTTGAAGCTTCGGGTGGTGGAACCGGTACCCCCCGATCAGCGGGGGCGGGGGTTTTACTCCCGTTACTTTTTGGTCCCAAAAAAGACCGGGGACTTACGCCCCATCCTAGACCTCAGAAAGCTCAACAAGTTCCTGGTCCGGGAGAAGTTCCGGATGTTGTCACTTCCGGTATTGTATCCACTCTTGGAGGAAGGGGACTGGATGTGCTCCCTGGACCTGAAGGAAGCGTACACCCATGTTCCGGTGCATCCCACCTTCCGCAAATTCTTACGGTTCCAGGTGGGCGACCTACACCTGCAGTACAGGGTCCTCCCCTTCGGCCTGGCTTTGTCCCCTTGAGTCTTTACGAAGTGTATGGTGGTGGTCGCTGCAGCCCTGAGGTCTCGGGGGCTTCAGGTCTTCCCGTACCTGGACGATTGGCTGATCAAGGCCCCGACCAGGGAGGGGGTTATCTCAGCGACCCGACAGTCTATCATCTTCCTTCAGCGACTGGGGTTCGAAGTAAATTTTCCCAAGTCACACTTGTGCCCGGCCCAATCACTTCAGTTCATAGGCGCAGTGCTGGACACTGTTCGCCTCCGTTCATTCCTCCCTCCTCCTCGTTTGGAGGCTTTGGTTCGGTTGGCCCGTCTGATCTTTCAGCTACCTGTGGTGTCGGCTCAGCGCATGATGATGCTTCTGGGCCACATGGCGTCTACGGTCCACGTCACTCCATTCGCCAGGCTGCACCTGAGAATTCCTCAGTGGACTCTGGCCTCTCAGTGGCGCCAGGAGTGCGATCCTGTCTCTTGTCGCATAGCAGTGACTCCTTCTTTGAGACGTTCGCTCCGTTGGTGGACCGACTCTTCGAATCTTTCCGGAGGTATGCTCTTTCTCGTCCCTCCTCATCGCAAAGTTCTGACCAAGGACTCCTCGGAGTACGCGTGGGGGACCCACCTCAACGGTCTGCGGACCCAGGGACTGTGGTCGGCGGAGGATCGCCGCTGTCACATCAATGTGTTGGAGCTTCGTGCCATTTTTCTGGCGGCTCGAGCGTTCTGCCACCTACTCCGGGATCAGGTAGTCCTAGTGCAAACGGACAACCAGGTGGCCATGTATTATGTGAACAAGCAAGGTGGGACGGGCTCTTGGTCCCTCTGCCAGGAAGCTCTGCGCCTTTGGGAATGGGCGATCTCCCAGAACATCTTCCTACAGACTGTCTATATCCAGGGAGAACAGAACTGCTTGGCAGACAAACTCAGTCGGCTTCTCCAGCCGCACGAGTGGTCACTCAACTCCAGAGTCCTGCGCGAGGTCTTCCATCGCTGGGGGACTCCATAGGTGGATCTGTTTGCCTCTCCGGACACTCGCAAACTACCCCTTTATTGTTCTCGGATGTATTCCCCGGACCGTCTAGAAGCGGACGCCTTTCTTCTCGACTGGGGAGGGAGGTTCCTTTATGCGTTTCCTCCGTTTCCCCTGATCTTGAGAACGTTGGTGCGTCTCAAATCATCCAGAGCCACTATGATTCTCATTGCGCCTCGGTGGCCTCGTCAACACTGGTTCTCCCTGCTTCTTCAACTCAGTGTCAGGGAGCCTCTGCTTCTGCCTGTGTTTCCCTCTCTGCTATCTCAGTCGAGGTTCGCTGTTGCATCCCAATCTTCAGTCGTTACACCTGACCGCTTGGTTCCTTGCCCCTTGACTTCGATCCCGGTTTCTCAGTCGGTGAGGGAAGTTTTGGAAGCCTCGCGCAAGGTCTCGACCAGGCTTTGTTATTCCCAGAAATGGACCAGGTTTTCCTCCTGGTGTTCCGTGCGTCATCTGGATCCGGATTCGGTCCCGGTGTCTTCGGTACTGGACTATTTGTTACATCTGTCTAATTCCGGCCTGAAGACGACATCTGTTCGGGTACATCTCAGTGCCATTTCTGCCTTCCATCGGCACTTGGACGGACGTTCTCTTTCGCTTCATCCTCTGGTGACGCGTTTCATGAAGGGTCTAATCAATGTTTGTCCCCCTCTGAAGCCTCCTCCCGTCGTTTGGGATTTGAATGTTGTCTTAGCTCAAATGATGAAACCTCCCTTTGAGCCTATCGACAAGTCTCTTCTGAAATTTCTTACTTGGAAGGTAGTTTTTCTGATTGCCCTCACATCTGCTCGACGGATTAGTGAGCTGCAAGCTTTGGTTGCGGACCCGCCTTTTACTGTGTTTCATCATGATAAGGTGGTTCTCCGCACCCATCCTAAATTTTTACCTAAAGTTGTGTCTGATTTCCACCTCAATCAGTCTATTGTCCTTCCTGTGTTCTTTCCTAAGCCCCACTCCCATCCTGGCGAGACGGCGCTCCACACGCTTGACTGTAAGAGGGCGTTGGCTTTTTATCTCCAACGTACCAGGTCTCATAGGAAGGTTCCCCAATTGTTTTTGTCCTTTGATCCTAATCGTTTAGGACATCCTGTTTCCAAGCGCACCTTGTCCAACTGGTTGGCTGCTTGTATTTCTTTTTGCTATGCTCAGGCTGGTCTTACGCTCCCGGGTCGAGTCACGGGGCATAAGGTCCGGGCGATGGCAGCTTCGGTTGCTTTCCTCCGATCTACTCCGATGGAGGACATATGCAAAGCTGCCACTTGGTCTTCGGTTCATACGTTCACCTCCCACTACTGTCTGGACACTTTGTCCAGAAGCGACGGCCGGTTTGGCCAGTCGGTGTTACGTAATCTGTTTTCCTAAATTGCCATCCTCCCACCTGCCCTTTTTTGATTGGCTTGGAGGTCACCCAAATGTGAGAATATGCTGCCTGCTTGTCCTGGGATAAAGCACAGTTACTTACCGTAACAGGTGTTATCCAGGGACAACAGGCAGATATTCTCACAACCCGCCCGCCTCCCCAGGGATGGCTTCTTTGCTAGTTATGGAACTGAGGACTACGAGGTGGGATGCGCCCTCTAGTGGGCGAGAAGGCATGCACATGCGTGGTGCAGTGTAGCAAACTTGAAACTTCAATCAAGTTTGCTTGAAAAGCTGTCCGCGCTGGGGCTCCGTAGATGACGTCACCCACATGTGAGAATATCTGCCTGCTGTCCCTGGATAACACCTGTTACGGTAAGTAACTGTGCTTTCTCTCCCTATAACTTACCTCTACTCCTATCCCTATAACTTACCTCTACTCCTATCTGTACCCCTCAAAAGACCAAGTGTGCAGCCTAGGAATACTCCTTGATTGCAACTTGTCGCTTTTCAACCATATCTCTCAGGTGGTATCTTCCTGCGACAACTCCGACAAATAAGGAACTACTTTTCAGAGTCTGACTTTGCCCAACTACTGTATGCCTTAGTACTCTCCTGCATGGATTATTTCAATGCGCTATTAAATGGTCTTACGGCAAAGAATGTATGATGGCTCCAGTGTGTTCAAAATGCAGCAATCGGACTTCTAAAAAACCTCCATGCCCGCAACCCTGTCTCCCAGGTTCTAGCATCAGCTCACTGGTTGCCCTTAGCTAAGCGTTATGTCTTCAAGGGCCTGATGCTAACATTCAAATCCTTGTACAACATGGTGCCGGGCTATGTGATGGCTAAACTTCCTCTGTATGTGCCTAACTGGTCCCTCTTCTTCCAGAATGAAATGTACCTCAAAATGCCCCCTAATCGTGCCCTTTGACTGCAAACCGCTAAACGATGGTCCTACTCCCACTTCATACCAAGCTACTGGAATCGACTGTCACCACAGATCAGATCCCTTGAAGGACTCCTCAACTTTAGAAAAGCAATAAAAACATACCTCTTCATCTAACTCCCTGCCCTTGTCCCATTGACTACAAAGAAATGTATATTGGTACCAGAACCAGTATGTGTCGCATAAGGAAAACTTGCATTGTAAAATCTTAAGAACACAAGAATAGTTTTACTGGGTTAGACCAATGGTCCATCAAGCCACGGTGGCCAATCCAGGTCACTAGTACCTGGCCAAAACCCAAGGTGTAGCAATATTCCATGCTACTGATACAGGGCAAGAAGCGATTTCTCCTGTGTCTTTCTCAATAACAGACTATGGAACTTGTCGACCTTTCTTAAAACCAGCTACACTATCCGCTCTTACCACATCCTCTGGCAACGCGGTCCAGAGCTTAACTATTCTCTGAGTGAAAAAAAATTTCCTCCCATTGGTTTTAAAAGTATTTCCCTGTAACTTCGAGTATACCCTAG
The DNA here is from genome assembly GCF_902459505.1 of Geotrypetes seraphini. Taxonomy (NCBI): domain Eukaryota; kingdom Metazoa; phylum Chordata; class Amphibia; order Gymnophiona; family Dermophiidae; genus Geotrypetes; species Geotrypetes seraphini. Next base: position 35,220,163 of record NC_047091.1, on the reverse strand, counting down.
TCTTTGTAATTTTTGACAGAGTGAAAAATCGATCCACTTGTACCCATTCTATTCCATTCAGGATTTTGTAGACTTCAATCATATCTTCCCCTCAGCCATCTCTTTTCCAAATTGAAGAGTCTTAACCTTTTTAGTTTTTCCTCAAATGAGAGGAGTTCCATTCAGTTTATCATCTTGGTTGTTCTTCTTTGAACCTTTTTTAGTACCACTATATCTTTCTTGAGATAAGGAGACCAGAATTGAACGCAATACTCCAGATGAGGTTGCACCATAGAGTGATACAGGGGCATTATAACATTCTTAGTCTTGTTAACCATTCCGTTTTAAAATAATTCTTAGCATCCTATTTGCTTTTTTGGCTGCCACCGCACATTGAGCAGAAAATTTCATTGTATTATCTACGATGACACCCAGATCCTTTTCCAATGTGCATCACTTTGCATTTGTCCACATTAATTCATCTGCCATTTGGATGCCCAGTCTTCCAGTTTCCTAAGGTCTGCCTGCAATTTTTCACAATCCGCATGCGTTTTAACAACTTTGAACAGTTTAGTGTCATCTGCAAATTTAATCACCTCACTCGTTCCAATTTCCAGATCATTTATAAGTAAGTTAAATAGCACCGGTCCCAGTACAGATCCTTGCGACACTCCACTGTTTACTCTCCTTCATTGTGAAAAATGACCATTTAACCCTACCCTTTGTTTTCTATCCGATAACCAATTCCTAATCCACAATTGAACTTTGCCATTTATCCCATGACATTTTAATCTTCTCATGAACCTCTTATGAGGAACTTTATCAAAAGCTTTCTGAAAATCTAGATATACTATATCAACCGGCTCACCTTTATCCACATGTTTATTCACACCTTCAAAGAAAAGTAAATTTGTGAGGCAAGATCTCCCTTAGCTGAACCCATGCTGACTCCATCTCATTAAATCATGCTTGTCCACAATTTTATATTTAAAAATCGTTTCTACCATTTTGCCCGGCACTGAAGTGAGGCTTATCAGTCTGTAATTTTCCCAGATATCCCCTCGAGCCTTTTTTAAAAATCGGCGTTAACATTGGCCACCCTCCAATCTTCAGGAACTACAGACGATTTTAGCGACAGGTTACAGATCACTAATAGTAGGTTAACAATTTCATTTTTGAGTTCTTTTAATACCCTGGGTTATCCCAGGACAAGCAGGCAGCATATTCTCACATGTGGGTGACGTCATCCACGGAGCCCCGACGCGGACAGCTTTTCAAGCAAACTTGATTGAAGATTTCAAGTTTGCTAGTGCTGCACCACGCATGTGTGTGCCTTCCTGATCCACTAGAGGGCGCATACCCTCCTCATGGTCCTCAGTTCTTAGTTTTCCGCTGAGCCAGAAAGCCCTGTCTCTCTTCTCTGCGTTCTTCTAAGTGCCTTTCTGGCACTGCGGCTTCTTTATTTTGTTAGGGAGTCGCTGTGCGTTTGTTAATTGATCGTGTATTTTCTTTGTTTCATAAAAAAAAAAAAGGACTTTTTATTGTGTTTCTGCTGGTTCCATCGGCAGGCCCTTCTTGGGCCTCAGCCATGCTGCTAGGCCTCATTTTGCTGCAGCTGTATTTTCTTCTTCCCTGGCCTCTCTCTGGGCTCACCTCGTGTGAGCAGAATGGCCGGGACCCTTTTTCCTTCGTTGGAATCGGACTGAGTAGTTTCGATCCCCGGTAAGTTTTTCTTTCTTTCTTTCTTCTAGGTGCGTTACCTTGGTAACGCCACCGGCTGAGTCTCAGGCATTCCAGGCATCGAGTGCAATCGTGCCCGCCTCTACGAGACCTTCGATATGTGCCTCCTTTCATGGGAATACTCATCTCGAGGTTGCCCTTTATGGAGCGTACTGCTGCACCTTTATTACCAGTTTCATTGGTACGGTGCCGACTTCTGAACCTCGACGGACTTCGGTGTGCCTCAACGTCGACTGAGGCTTCGTGCCTCGACGTCTCCTGGGGCTTTGTGCCTCGACGTCTCCTGGGGCTTTGTGCCTCGACGTCTCCTGGGGCTTTGTGCCTCGACGTCTCCTGGGGCTTTGTGCCTCGACGTCGACTGGGGCTTTGTGCCTCGACGTCGTCTGAGGCTTTGTGCTTCGACTTTCTGCCTCGACGTCGACTGGGGCTTGGTGTCACGATGTCAACGTATGCTTTGTACCTTCGACGTCGGCTGAGCCGTGTGCTCCGCGTCGCCTGATGCTTGTGCTTCGACGTTGACTGAGGCTGGGGGCCTCATCGTCGGCTGGAGCTCTGTGCCTCGTCGTCGACCGAGGCTTCGTGCCTTGCTGTTGACTGGAGCTTTGTGACTTGACGTCGCTTGGGGCTTTGTGCCCTTTGGTTGACTGTGGCCTTGTGCCTCGAAGTCGACTGTGGCTTGGTACCGCAACGTCGCTAAGGGCTTTATACCTCGGCATCGGCTAAGGCTTTGGGCCTCGGCGTCGACTGCGGGTTTGCGCCCTGGTTTCGACGGGGGCTTTGTGCCTCGACTTCGTCTGTGGCTCTGTGCCTTGGCGTCTCCGGCTCCTATTTGAGAGGGTTCCCCGTTTTCTCTTCGGTTCATTCCGGGCAGCCGTGACGGATTCTTGTAGTGGAGTTTGGTTTCCTGGAGGAGACTCTCTCCCTGCTCCGGCTCTATTGCTCCCGCCATGCGTCATCTCGCTTGGCGCAGAGTGTGGCTGAGGATCCGAACCTCCAGGATCGTCTCGCCACTTTTACTTGCGTGAGTACTGCGTTTCTTGAGGCCTCTCTTGCGGAGGCCACTAACCGCCTTTCAGAACGCGACCGGTCCTTCGCCTATCGGGACGCCTTCAGCTGAATCCCTTCTGCCTTGGTGGTTTGGACTCCTTCTCCGGAGGGGCCCTCCGGATACCTTTCTTGTGTTATCTCGGCCTCCTTCGCAGCAGCCGCAATAGCTGCATCAGCGCCGGGTTATGGTCCAGCCGCCGGCTTCGGCGACTCCTGGCCGTCTTTTTGACTATTCTCGCATAGCCTCCGGGCTGCTTTCTTTCTGGGGATTCCTCCCCTCCCTTCGGGAGGGGTGTCACCGTGTCTAAGCACTGGGAGTATAGCCTCGCCTCTGTCGGTTGGGCGTTCCCATCCTCCCATCTGCGTCTGGTCCTGGCCCTTCGCGACCTGCACTAGTTTCTAGTCTGGGAGCGGTTCAGACTCTGTCCGCCCCAGTCTCGGGAGTCCGTCGGGGCGGACCTGGACCCAGTGGTTCTCCTTGCTCCTCCAGCATGTCAGGGCGCCTCTGTTCCTACCTATGCTCCCTTCTCTGCTGTCTCAGTGTTGAGGTTTCTGTTGCATTCCAATCTGCAGTCTCTACACTTATCAGCTTAGTTCCTCGCAACGTGCCTCCCTCCTTCTGTTTCTCTCAAGTCGGTGGGGGTGTTTTCGAGGCCTCTCGAAAGATCGCCACTCGGCAATGCTATTCCCAGAAATGGTCCTGATTTGCTGAGTGGTGTGCTGAGCATCGCATGGATCCGCTCTCTGCCTCCTTGCCTTCAGTGCTGGTTTATCTGTTTCACTTGTCTCGGTCTGGTCTCAAATCGACATCTATTTGAGCCCACCTCTGTGCTTTTGCTGCCTTTCATCGGCCGCTTGATGGGACGCTGCTCTCCGTCCATCCGACGGTTTCCCGCTTTATGAGGGATCTCTTCAATGTACATCCTCCGCTCAAAGCCCCTCCGGTGGTTTGGGATCTTTGTGTGGTCCTGACTCAATTGGTGATACCTCCATTTGATTCCATTGATAAAGCTCTTGAATTACTTCACCTGGCAGGTGGTATTCCTGGTTGCTCTCACGTCTGCTCGCAGAGTCAGTGAGCTGTAAGCTCTGGTTGCGGACCCGTCTTTTCCTGTATTTCTTCATGACACGGTGGTCCTGCGTACTCAACCCCAGTTCTTGCCCAAGGTGGTTTCGGACTTTCCTCTCAATCACTCCATTGTTCTTCTGGTCTCTTTTCCGAAGCCCCACTCGCCTCCTGGCGAGGTGGCGCTTTACACACTTGACTGTAAGAGGGCGTTGGCTTTTTATCTTCAACGCACTCAGTCTCCTCAGACGGTTCCTCAATTGTTTTTGTCCCTCGACCCTAATCGGTTAGGACGCCCAGTTTCCAAGCGCAACTTGTCCAACTGGTTGGCTGCTTGTATTTCCTTTTGCTACGCTCAGGATGGTCTCGCGCTGCATGGTCGAGTCGCGGGACATAAGTCCGAGCGATGGCGGCTTCTGTAGCTTTCCTCAGGTCGACGCCTATCGAGGAGATTTGCAAGGCTGCCACTTGGTCTTCGGTTCATACTTTCACCTCCCACTACTGCCTGGATACTCTGTCCAGGAGCGACGGCCGGTTGGGCCAGTCGGTTTTGCGTAATCTGTTTTCTTGAATTGCCAACTTCCCTCTGTCCCTTTTTTGGTTAGCTTGGAGGTCACCCACATGTGAGAATATGCTGCCTGCTTGTCCTGGGATAAAGCACAGTTACTTACCGTAACAGGTGTTATCCAGGGATGGCAGGCAGATATTCTCACAACCCGCCTGCCTCCCCGAGGTTGGCTTCTTTGCTAGCTATCTGAACTGAGGACCATGAGAGGGTATGCGCCCTCTAGTGGATCAGGAAGGCAAACACATGCGTGGTGCAGCACTAGCAAACTTGAAATCTTCAATCAAGTTTGCTTGAAAAGCTGTCCGCGTCGGGGCTCCGTGGATGACGTCACCCACATGTGAGAATATCTGCCTGCTGTCCCTGGATAACACCTGTTACGGTAAGTAACTGTGCTATATATACCATCTGGTCCTGGTGATGTATCACTTTCTAACTTGTCGATTTGGCTCAGTACATCTTCCAGATTCACTGAGATCTTGCACTGTAACTATGGAAAATCTAACCTATAAACTGTCCATATGTGTCAAATTAAGAAATCTTTTTACTGTAAGGATAACTATGGCACATCGTAACAGTCAACTATATATTAATATTAGACCCCTAATATGTGCCAAGTTAGGATAAAAACTTGTATTGTAATCTTGTACTGAAATTATGTATGTTTCACCTGTAATCCATTCTGAGCTCTTTGGGGACAATGGAATAGAAAAATAAATAAAATAAGTGATGGAAGTATATTGTGAGATGAAAGGAGTAATGGGAAATCATACGGATCCAATTGTGCCACAAAGCATACAAAAAATTGCGAGCTTAAAGGAAAATCAGTAAGAAATAAGTAAAAAGTATCCATCAGACCAAATAATGGCTCCTAATCTTAACTATGAAAATATGACCCAATGGGAACAGAATGCTGGTGTGACATAGGAACCATTATTGGTCCAGAAAACAAATACTGGGGAAACTGGTATGAACCATGGAAACGTAAATCAATGACAAAACATTGGAAGTGGAGAATATTGTTGCCAATGTGGATAAGGTAATACATATGTGTGAAAGTACAGTAGGTGTATTTTAAGGCAAAATGGCTTGTGTGAAACATGACGCAGACAAAAAGAAAAAATAATAAAATGCAAAACAGAGTTAGCCATGTGCATATATGTAAAACCAGAGCTGTGGGTGAAGGGTACAGATAAGAGTTTTATCTGATAAGTGGAGAGCCCGGGGAGTGTGGGGAGAGAGGAGAGATGCTCTAGAGCAAATAGTGAATACACTTGTAGATCAGTAAGAGGAGTTTGTATGTGGAAACAGATAAGGGACCAGTGACTCAAGATTGCTGTTGTGACCTTCAATGGCAGTCTCACATGACTTGCTGAAGATTTTGGCAGCAGACATGGCCAAGGAGAGAGATTGTGAATTGCTCTTGCCCCGATTAGGCCAATAGACTACAAGGCTGACCAAGGTAGAATCGGGGGCAGTGGGCTGATGGGTGGGTCCAGGAAGGAAAGCTGTGTGTATTAGTGGGAGCAAAGCTTGAACAGTTTAGTTTTTGCCTTTGGTTTCTACTGACAGCTAATTTCAGTTACGATCAAAACTGAATATCCTGGTTTCAGTCAGGCTGTAATGTACAGCCCTGTTTTAGAATTAACACAGCAATTGTAATTGATATGTCCCGGTCAGGACATCTCAAGTTTCACTAGTATTTCAGAGGCTGTTCTAAAATACAGGAGAAATGGGCATGTAGCAAGTGCGAGTGAAAATGAGCACATAAACGCCTATTCAGAGACAAGCAGGGGAGAGAGAGGCAGGCACACTTGGTGAAGTCAAGGGTGGCTGCATTCCCTCCTGTGTATGGAGAACCCAAATTACATGTAAGCAACTATGCTGTTCTACCACATGCACATTTACATAGCAACATAAGCATGTATGTGTCAGAGCCTGACAATGCAAGATCTTCAGTTTCTGACAAATCAGAATTTCTGAACAAAATTGAGTACTTGGGCCTCCTATGAAACTGCAATAGCAGTTTCTAGCATGGGGAGCTGCGCTGAATTGAGTTCCTATGAGCGTCAGGAGCAGCGCGGGCCATTCAGTGCGGCTCTCCACGGTAGAAACTGCTATTGCTGTTTTGTAAAAGGGGGTTTCAGCAGAAACCAAAACTATAAACAAAACTCCCCTCCCCCACCTGGTCAAAAAAGTCCGAGCTGACTGTACCTGCTAGCAGTCCCCTCTCTAGCCCCCCCCCCCCCCCACTGCTGTCTTTGAGTGTAGGAATGAGTGGGGTTCATTCCTGCCACCAAAGATGCCACTAGACTACCAGGTTTTTCTAACATGTCTGGGGTGGAGTGAGCAAAGAGGAAGAGAAGAATGAGTTTTAGGTTTCAGCCAAAAATGCAAAGGCAGTTCTAGCAGAAGTCCAAACCCAGATTTTAGTCTGGTTTGGGTGCCAAAGCCAAAAATCAGTCGGTCTCTAGTGCACTAACATCCACACACATTTATTTATCTGTGCCATTTTAGAAAAAAATATATTTTCCCAGTGCTATCCCAGAGATTAGTATTCCTGACCAGTTTGGGCTTTTTATGAGGGGTTGGCAAAACACAGAGGGATTAGGGCGCAACTTGCCCTGATCCCTTGTGCTACTTGATAGGAACAGTTTATAAAAACAAACATATTAGGTAGCAGGTGTAAATCCTGACATCAATCTGTTGGGACATCCAGATTTTTTTTTCTTAAATAGGGAATAAACATGTATTTTCTAGGCATGCCCTAGTTCTGCCCTAAACACACCCAGCTCATGACCTCTTTCCATATGCACACACTTACTTCTTTTTCTATTAAACTGCACTAGCAGTTTTTAATTCAGAGAGCCGTACTTAATGGGCCATTCAGCGTGGCTCACTGTGCTAAAAACTGCTATTGTAATTTCGTAGAAGAGGGGATTAGGCTTTTGATATGCATATTTTGACTTTGTAAAATGGGGTACTTAGATGTTTATGCTGGGTTTTGCCCAACTCAACTGTAAATAGCCATTCCAAAATGAAAATTCTGGATGCTGCTGATAGCCTGGAGGGTGGTACTCTATAATATCCATTATGAAAGGCAACAATGTGATTAACTGGAGAATTGAGATATGATTCATCATATAAATTTTCCAAAGAGGCCATTCAAGTTCAAGTATATTAAAATTTCATATACCGCTCATCAGGTTCCTGAGCGGTGTACATATTTAAAATTATGTTAGGGTGACAGACAAAAAACACATTAAACATACAGTAATGAATGGTAAGATGGGTTAGAAATACAATTGGAATAGGATAGCAAACCATTAAGGGATAGCACGTTAGGGAGGGATCCTGTCTATAAGTGAATTTTTGAAAAAATAGGTTAAAGATTATAGGCATCTTTAAATAGAAATGCTTTTAATTTGCCTTTGAAACAATCTAAAACAGTTTCTTCCTGAAGTTCTGGAGGCATTGCGTTCCATAGTGGATGCTGTAGCTTCAGCCTCTTACTATGCCACACTCTTCTCCCATAAGCATATTAACATAGTAGATGACGGCAGATAAAGACCCGAATGGTCCATCCAGTCTGCCCAACCTGATTCAATTTAAATTTTTAAATTTTTTCTTCTTAGCTATTTCTGGGCAAGAATCGAAAGCTTTATCCGGTACTGTGCTTGGGTTCCAACTGCCAAAATCTCTGTTAAGACTTACTCCAGCCCATCTACTCCCTCCCAGCCATTGAAGCCCTCCCCAGCCCATTCTCCACTAAACGGCCATATACAGACACAGACCGTGCAAGTCTGCCCAGTACTTAATATTATTTTCTGATTCTAAATCCTCTGTGTTCATCCCACGCTTCTTTGAACTCAGTCACAGTTTTACTCTCCACCACCTCTCTCGGGAGCGCATTTCAGGCATCCACTACCCTAGTGTTGCACAATAATGGCCAAGGTTTATTTAATTGGTGCTTTTCTTCTTCACAAGTTGTATAAAATTGGACTCATTAATTGTAATGAATGTCTTTTTGTATCATATTATTGTTTATTTATTTGATTCCTTCAATAAAATGTTATAGTATAACCGCCCAAAAAAAAAAAATTGGACTCATTTCTATTCACAACTAGTTTACTTTTTATGGTAGATTACCTCTGTGAAAGAAATAGGCTTGTCATAAGTCCACCAAAACCATTTATTACACCACTTTGGAAGGATTAAGTTTTAACCCTAGATAAGAATGCAGATGCATTTTCCACTAATATGAGGCAATACTGAGATATGTTGAGCTCCTTTGGTTTCGGTCTTCAAAACCTGAAAGAAGCATATTTAACTCATCTTCATGGGATGTCTGCACTGAATAAAAGTAAAATGAAAGTCTTGCAACCACTCTGTTTTGTTACTACTTCAGATGCAAACTGCATGTCCAATGAGTGGTGTCAATAGTGTTTATATTTCTGTTGCGAGGAAAACATTCTGAGATTGTTCATTTTTATCAAAGCAGTATTTTTCCTTTCTATGTGTTATGGGATGCATTTCACAAGATTGTCTCAGCTGCTATCAACATTGTTGTCTGGTCTACAAACACATCATTGTTTTGATACCTCAGCAAGTGTCAGCTGCTGCTTTGCTTCAGTTTTAAAAACAAATTTGGAGCCTCCTCCTTGTGCTGGCCTGTGATACTTACTGTATGACATTTTTGCTCAATTAGATTTTGATTAGACTTTCCTTGTATATTTCTAACTGCATGACAAACTTAGAATCACTAATGAAGGAACATATTGAAAGCCATTACACTATGAAGAATCTCTCTCTACACACGTCCAAGGTCATTAAGGTCTTCCCAAGCAATATCCCTCTTAAAAAGACATCACACAGTGTGATACCTGCCAGTGAGTCACCATACCATGTTTTGTCATTTTATGTATTACTATGCTTTGTTAATTATGTTTGCCATTTCAATCAGACAATGGTTGCCTTGCTATTTTATGCCATAGGATATCTGAGAGTGTGATGCAGGGATTATAACTACAGTCTCATCACCCTGTGGTTGTGGGTTCAGGCCCACATTGTCCCCTGTGACCGTGAGCAGGCCACTTGGTCCTCCATTATCCCAGGTATGTTAGATAGATTGTGATCTCAGTGGCGTAGTAAGGGGGGGGGGTGCGGTTCACTCTGGGTGCCATCTTGGTAAGAGCACAGGCACCCGTCCTCCTCTCCATCCCCTGCTCCTCCCACTGCCATGTGTGCATGCCACTTCCCTTCCCCCATACCTTTGTAATGTTCCTGGCGCAAGCAGTAACCTCCAACCTGCTGTCACTTCCTAGGTGCGGGTCCGGGAAGTGACAGAGGAAGAGCCGACACTGGCACGACAGCAGGTTGGGGGTTGCTGCTTGCGCCAGGAATGTTAGCGGTACAGGATGGGGAAGGAGTGTGTGGAGGTGGAGAAGAGGGTGGGGGAGGGGTGCCCCACCCTCAGTACACCACTGTGTGAGCGCATTGGGACAGATAGGGGAAAATGCTTGAGTACCTGAATACACTCATGTAAACCATTCTGAGTTGATATAGAAAATTGAATGAATAAATAAATAAAGTAATGTAATGTAATGTAATTTATTTCTTATATACTAGAGAATGACACGGTGAAAAAATTGGTCCCCGTCACCGCCCCGTCCCCGTCTCACCATCCCCGTCACCGCCCCGTCCCCGTCTCACCATCCCCGTCACCGCCCCGTCCCCGTCTCACCATCCTCTTCACCGCCCCGTCACCGCCACTGCCACCCCATTCACCGCCCCGTCACCGCCACTGCAATCCCATTCACTTTTCTTTATTTACGTATAAAGGAAACATTCTTTAAAACTTTAAAACTTAGTTAAATATTTGTTAATAACTATACAAAAACAAAACACGCAGAGAAAAAATTAATTAATATAAATTCCCTGACTTCCCTGCACTGTCCCCCCTTGAAGGTCTGTCCCCATCCTGAAAGCCTGATGCCCTCCCCCCCCCGACGTCCGATACATCCCTCCCCCCGAAGGACCACCGACTCCCCAACAATATCGGGCCAGGAGGGAGCCCAAATCCTCCTGGCCACGGCGACCCCCTAACCCCTTCTAGGCATGGACCTTTTCTATTTGGACAAAAATTGACAGGTATAATTCTGCTCAGGCTTTGAGTTCTAATCAAGTAGGTCTCTAGAGGGTCCTCATTTGCAGTGGAGTAGGGTCAGAGCATTTTAAGCCACTGGACTGCACTTGAGAAATCAAGTGCCAGTTGATACAAGTTAGAATCAAATATTTGGCATTTTCTGAACTAACTAGACTGAAGCTGGTGTGTGACATTTTTCTTTTACATTGGTTTTTGTCTAAAGAATGATGATAGAAGGTGACAAGGTGCCTATGCCATAAATCTTAAAGGTGTTCCATGCACATGACCTGGATGATGAGTGGAATGGGCATAGATGGCAGTGTTACTTAAGGCTTTTGTTTATGCTTATAGATTTTATTTACGATTAATATGAACCACAATGGGTACAGCTTTTAACATTTTTGATTTGATTTTCTCATCTCTTTCAATGGTCTTGCCACTAAGAATCCTCCTGGCCACGGCGACCCCCTAACCCCACCCCGCACTACATTACGGGCAGGAGGGATCCCAGGCCCTCCTGCCCTCGACGCAAACCCCCCTCCCCCCAACGACCGCCCCCCCCAGCCGACCCGCGATCCCCCTGGCGACCCCCACGACCCCCCCACCCCCCTTCCCCGTACCTTTGGTAGTTGGCCGGACAGACGGGAGCCAAACCCGCCTGTCCGGCAGGCAGCCAACGAAGGAATGAGGCCGGATTGGCCCATCCATCCTAAAGCTCCGCCTACTGGTGGGGCCTAAGGCGCGTGGGCCAATCAGAATAGGCCCTGGAGCCTTAGGTCCCACCTGGGGGCGCGGCCTGAGGCACATGGTCGGGTTGGGCCCATGTGCCTCAGGCCGCGCCCCCAGGTGGGACCTAAGGCTCCAGGGCCTATTCTGATTGGCCCACGCGCCTTAGGCCCCACCAGTAGGCGGAGCTTTAGGATGGATGGGCCAATCCGGCCTCATTCCTTCGTTGGCTGCCTGCCGGACAGGCGGGTTTGGCTCCCGTCTGTCCGGCCAACTACCAAAGGTACGGGGAAGGGGGGTGGGGGGGTCGTGGGAGTCGCCAGGGGGACCGCGGGTCGGCTGGGGGGGCGGTCGGAGGTTCTTGGGGGGGGCGGTCGTTGGGGGGGAGGGGGGTTTGCGTCGAGGGCAGGAGGGCCTGGGATCCCTCCTGCCCGTAATGTAGTGCGGGGTGGGGTTAGGGGGTCGCCGTGGCCAGGAGGGTTTGGGCTCCCTTCTGGCCCGATATTGTCGGGAAGTCGGCGGTCCTTCGGGGTGGGGGTGCGAGTGGTCCTGCCGGGGGGGGGGGGATGTATCGGACGTCGGGGAGTCGGCCGGGCAAGAGGGCTTGGGCTCCCTCTTGCTCCGATCGCGGGTGCGGGTGGGAGCGCGTGCGAGCGGTCGTTCGGGGTGGGGGTGCGAGCGGTCCTGCTGGGGGGGTGAATCGGGCGTCGGGCGGTAAATAGCGGTTCCTAGAAGGGGGTACATTGGCCCGCGGGGACAAACCTGTTCACCGTTTCCGCGGTCGGTGAATGGCCTTGTCCCCGTCACCGCAGCGACTGCTAGTTTTCTTCCCCGTTTTCGGCGGTGACCCGCGGCTTAAATGCGGTGGCCGCGGGTAAACCGTCACCGTGTCATTCTCTATTATATACCGCTACATCCGTTAGGTTCTAAGCGGTTTGAAGAAAATATACATTAAGATTATAAATGAGAAGTAAGAAGGTACTTAAAAAATTCCCTTACTGTCCCGAAGGCTCACAATCTAACTAAAGTACCTGGAAATTAATAAAGAAGAGAAAATAAAGATGGTTTCAGATCACATGTACTTGCAGTAAAGGGACAGGGCAAGGGGAAGCACTAGGCATGAAGGTGTTCTCAGATTTCTTTCATAAGGTTGGACCACTTGGTTTACTTCTCTAGGGGTTGCCTGAGCTCTGATGAGTGAGAAATAGGGCTTCAAATGAGTGACTGCAATGCCCAACATTCCTTGCGTTTGCAGTTTACATCTGGGCACTGCTGCGGGCAGCCCAAATGCTCTAAGGACCTCCCCGGCACCGCCGCGGGCAGCTCGGAGTCCGCGAGGACCTCGTAGGAATCGGCGCGAGCGGTTCATTTTGAACGGTTGCGCCGTTCGCGCCTTTCTTTGTCTTCGCGTGACAGCTGGGAGCAGCGCTTCCGGGATTATTACGACCCCGGTTTCTCCACCCGGCTTTGGACCGGAGCTCGGCCATGAGCCGCGAGGCGCCCGAAGCCTGCGGGGTCTGGCTGGACACGAGCCGGCTGAAGAAGAGACAGGTAGTCGCGCGCTGAACAACGTCGAGAACGTGCTGGGTAGGAAGGAGCCGGCTCGCGAGATGCAGAGTTCACACCCCTGCCCCTCATCCCTAATATTTGCATTGTATTTAGCAGCCCCTCGGTCACTTTGCACACAGGCAAAACCTACGTCTCCAAACTAAGCCAACTGCTGCTCAGGAGATGCATTAGGAGCCATTGTGATGGCTTTGCTCCTGCTTTAAACAGGATTGGCGACGCCTACCGATGTCCCCAAACAGCTGATAAAGTAGAAATGTTAAAATCCCAGGTTCCATTGTTAGTCTCTTATCTCATGGCCACAAAAAGGCGGTCTACAAGTCCCATTGCCTAGATTTGGGCAGTTGTGGGTGGTCTCTAGCTTCCCTTTTGCCTTCTACTGCCTCAGCACCCTGAGGTTGTGAGATTGAATTCCAGCGCTGCTCCTTGGACCCTGCCTTCTCTTATCACATGGCCAGGCCACTTGTAACCACAAAAAGGCGGTATAGTATACAAGTCCCATTGCCTAGATTTGGGCAGTTGTAGATGGTCTCTAGCTTCCCTTTTGCCTTTTACTGCCTCAGCACCCTGAGGTTGTGAGATTGAATTCCTGGGCAAGTCGCTTAATCCTCCATTGCCCCGGCTACAAAATAAGTACCTGGTATACAAATCCCATTCTTTTTCCTTCTGTTTCTTACTTCCCTTCCTATCCCTGAAATGCTTTCATGTTTTCCTTATATATACTGACTAGTCTTATAGCCCGTTACATTAACGGGTGCTAGAATATGTGTGTGTGTGTGTCTGTATTTATTTATTTATTTCTCTCTCTCTCCTTAGTCTGTTTCTGTATTTTTTTCTTTCTGTCTTTCTTTTTCCTCAGCTGTTCAGAGGGGAGTGTGCAGCCTGGGATGGGGGGTCGCTTTATTATTATTTTTTTAGGATGATTCTTATCATTCCTTTCTCTGGCCTTCAGCTTCCAGCTTTCCTCGCCCGTCTCTCGCCTTTGTTGCAAGCTGCAGACTCGATTCCTCCTCTCTCGGTCCCCCCCCCCCCTCCCCTGTAGAGGAGAAGAGCAGGGAACCCCGGTGTCCCTTTGGGAGTGAATGAGGCGCCCTCCCCTCCCCTCCCCTCCCCTCCCCTCCCCCCACGGATTTCTGAAAGCAGCAGCTACTCACGGCGTTCCTCTGCCACTGCTCTGTCTCGCGCGCTCTCTCTCTCTCTCTCTCTGGCGCGCGCCGTTAAAGGAACTGCAGTACCGAGCGAAGTGCAGGAGAGGCGTCGCAGCGCAAAAGTTCATCTCTCAGGCTCTGCTGTGGTGGTCGAGGGTCTCGCGTCCTTAAAGGGCTTTCTCATTTTCATTATGGGGCCCAGACACAGGAACACCCCTCCCCCCAAACCAAAAAAAGCACAACTTTTCCTTTTATTGTTGTACAAAATGAATAAATCAATATAACACGATAAAGTGCAGCCCGAGTCCCACGTTTGCTCGACTCCCTTTTGCCCACCACAGTTAACACTTTATACGGTGGCTGCCTCGCAACTGGCCAAAGGGGTGACAGAGCGTCTTTTTGGACTGAGTTTTCTATTTGCTTCCTTGTGGGGGGCGGGGGGGGGGGGGCATATCATTATCGATGTCGAAACTTTCTTTTGCTCTCTTCGTCTCGGAGTTTGAGGAAAAACAGGAGCTGCGCCCCAGGCCTAATGCACTCGGACGGGCTTTCCCTGTCACAGGGCTCTGCCCGTCTCTACCCTACACGTTTGTGTGAATGAGCGCGAGCGGAATCCCTGGGGCAGGGGCGACAGAAAAGGAGGAGCCGAAGGAGTGAAAGTTTGATCATGTAATTAAATGCTGATGATAAATCCTAATACTAATAAATCCTAAATGCTGACTGGAGCGGTGGGGAGGGTGGAGCTCGTACAGGTTGAGCAGCAGAGAGGAAGGCGGAGGGCAGAGAGAGGGAAAGCGGGAGAATGCAGGGTGTGGGGTGGGGGCAGGTTTAGCCTTTGAAAACCTCCTGTGATCATTTCTTGCTATATTACAGGAGGAGAGGTGGCTGCACGGGAACTCCAGTAGCCACATGGGGCTCTAAAAAAAAAAAGAGCAAAACCCACACACAGTTTTTTTTATGCGGGGGTGGCTGCGGAGGAACTGATCGGATTATTTGTTTGTTTGTTTTTTCCCCCCCGATTTTTTGGATTTGTTCTAGGATCATCTGCTTTCTTGGGGCTATTAGGCTTCCACCTCTCACTTTACCTTACCCCCTCCCCCATCTTAGTATGACAGCCCGGGCCGGCTCCTCACTTCACTCGTGGAGGGTCGGGAAGGCGACGGCAGGGCTCCGAGTTCGCTCCCTCCGCCGCCTGTGACTTAGTAAGCGCGCATGCGCACTCTTGTGGCCACATCCCGACAGATCAGGACTCAGGGAACACGGCCTAAGAGCATTTTATTATTATAGAAATAATAATGCCTTAGCATTTTATTATTATAGAAATTTGTCAACATTTGCTTATTTCTGATCTGAAGAACGGTTACTTTTGAAAGCTCATCATAAAATATATTGAGTTAGTCCAATAAAAAGGTATTACCTTATTTCCTTTGTTTTCTATTTTATTTTGTTATATTACCTTCTTCCTTCTGAAACAAATTTTACAAGGGGTATATAAACAGTTAATAGTACTTACTTTAGCTTACATAAAAGTGCTATCAATACTGTACAAGTTTTAGGACCAAGAACTAAGATATTAGGATAACTACTACTTTTTATTATTTCTATAGCGCTGAAAAGGCGTACGCAGCACTGTACATTTTAACATACAATAGACCAGTGGTCTCAAACTCCACCCCTTTGCAGAGCCACATTTTGGATTAAGGCCTCAGAAAAAAATAGTTAATGTCTTATTAAAGAAATGACAATTTTGCATAAGGTAAAACACTTTATACTTTATAAATATTTCCTTTTGGCTAAGTCTTAATAATAATATTGCAATTTAAGCTAAAGAGACATATGATCAAGAAACTTTTATTTTACTTTTGTGATTATGACAAACATACTGAGGACTTCAAAATAGTACCTGGCGGACTGCGAGTTTGAGACCACTGCAATAGACAGTCCCTGCTCAGAAGATCTTACAATCTAATTTAGACAGGACATTACAGGGGTGGGGAGATTATGGTAGAGGAAATGATACAATGGGTCTAGGTATCTGACAGCAGTGAGTGGGAGTTAAGAGTTGAAAGCAGTTTCAAAAAAGTGGGCCTTTAGCTTGGATTTGAACACTGCCAGGGACAGAGCATCACATATTGATTCAGGCAGCAATATTGATTTAGTCACGGATAACCTAGAAAGATGATGCATTTCACACTTTAGTTTCTAGTTTTGCTTTATTTGGGAATTCCTCCTGTGAGGAAAGACTCAAGGTTAGGGCTCTTCAGTTTGAAAAGGAAACATCTGAAGGGAGATATGATTGAAGTCTACAAAATCCTGAGTAGTGTACAATGGATACAAGTGGATTGGTGTGTGTTTTTTTTTTTTGGGGGGGGGGTTTACTCCCATCAAAAATTACAAAGACTAGGAGATACTCAATGAAGTTACAGGGAAATACTTTTAAAAACTAATAGAAGGAAATATGTTTTTCACTCAAGAAAATAGTTAAGCTCTGGAACACATTGCCAGAGGATGTGGTAAGAGCAGTTAATGTAGCTAGTTAAAAAAAAAAAAAAAAGATATGGCAAAGTTTCTGGAGGAAAAGGCCATAGTCTGCTAGTGAGACAAGACATGAGAGAAGCCACTGCTTGCCCTGGGATTGATAGCATGGAATCTTGCTACTCTTTGGGATTCTAGAATATTGCTATTTGGGTTTCTGTCAGGCTCTTGTGGCCTGGATTGGCCACTGTGAAGACAGGATACTGGGCTAGATGGACCATTGGTCTGACCCAGTAAGGCTGTTCTTATATACACTCTAATTCTATATATGGAATTTATGTTCTGTAAATTGAGACACACTTGGGGGAAGCCACTGCTTGCCCTGGATCAGTAGTATGGAATGTTGCTACTATTTGTGACCTGGATTGGCCACCATGCAGATGGGATACTAGACTAGGTAGACCAAGTTTGACCCAGTAAGGCTATTTTTATGTACTTGCAACATCTATTACTGTTTTTCTTTTTTTCTCAGACTTTGTTGATTGGTCCTACCTCGAAGCTGCTATCTCCATTTCTCAGGAGGACTGTTAGTGCTCACACTGCATATGAATTTACTCAGACAAAAGCTATTCGACCTTGCATCAAACAGACTACAATTTCCTCATTTTTCATTCCTAAACCAGCAGGTATCTGTCATATATACTTGACAATTAAATGTTTGTCCTTTTGTTCAGAATGCATACTATTTTGCCTTTATTCATTTACATTTAGCTCACAGCTTTTCTTTATTGGTTAGTCAAGGAGAGTGAGTTACTTTGTACAGCAAGTATTTTATCCTCATGAGACCTAACAACCTATTACGGTAAATCTAATAGGACAGAAACAGCTCCTGGCCAGTTAAATTGCCTGTGCTGGGCTATACACGGATGGATATTCGGTAGCACTAGCTTGTTTATGCAAAACTAGCTATGTGGGTGGGGGGGAGCAGAGTTGACACTTTTGTGGTTGTGCCAATATTCATTCAGATAAATAGGCCTGTTTTTTATGCAATCCTATCTTTGTTTGGTTTAACTTAACTGATTAAGTGCAATATTCATCATATAAGTGACAGACAGCCACACATAGCTAGACATGGCCCTGCCATGAACATCCAGGCATAATGCTAGTAGCAGACAAAAAAAAGATGCTAATCACTGTGGGCTGAATATTTACCCCCTTGCTCTTAACAGATGGTAGTGTTTACTGTCTAAACACGTTATGCCTTTAGTTAATAAATAGGCTCCATTCACAGATTTTTTTATTTTAGCTTGGCCCCTTTTTTTCCAGTTGTTTAGGTATGGTGGATGTGTTTTTCCTGAGTTCGTGGCAAGTTCGTACCTAAGGTAATAGAGGAATGAATAGCTTGCCCCAGATCACAAGGAGCATCAATGAAATTTATATCCTAGCTCTCAGCTTTAATGAATTCTAGAAAGTATGGTCCCAAAATTGTGTGTGCAAGTTATAGAATAAGGTCACTTGTATGCCTATCTTAATTTAATGAGCAATAGGTTATAATTGCGCTAACTACCTTGTTTCCCTGAAAATAAGACCGATCTTGATTTTTGGGATAGGTCTTAATATAAGCCCTACCCCAAAAATAAGCCATAGTTAGATCATCCCCCCCCCCTGCGCAGCATCTTTCCATCTCTCCCTTCCATATGAACCCCGCTGACCCTCCCACCATGAGACCGACATCCTCTCTCCAAACAGCAGCGTCGGCAGCATTTTAAATAGGCTGCTTCGCGGTCTTCTCCTGCCGGGTCCTACCCTCTGCCGCATCACTGATGTTGTCAGTGACAAGGCACAGGGAAGGCTACTGTTTGGAGGGAGGTATGTCTGTCTCGCGGTGGGAGGGTCAGCATGGTTCTGCTTCCCGGGGGGGGGGATGGGAGGGAGGGATGGAAAGATGCTGCAAAGAGAAGGCACAAGGGGGTGGGTGAGAAGGGAGGAAAGGTGCTGCGCCTGTGGGGGAGAGAAAGGAAAGAAGATTGGGGTAGAATAGTACATGAAAAAAATAAGACATTCTCTGAAAATAAGCCCTAGTGCATTGTTTGGACCCCAAATTAATATAAGACACTGTCTTATTTTCAGGGAAACACAGTAGTAGTGGTGGAATAGAAACTGAGGGCGGTTATGTGCTTGAGCTAAACGCTCAAATTCCAGAGTGCGCAACTTCAATAGGAATGGGTGGGTCAGGGCACAGCGAGCAGTTGTGTGCAAGTTATAGAATACTAATTAATTGCCTACAGTTAGCCACACATATCGGTGCCATTATAGAATTTGCTGTCGGCAAACCTAAGCCAGTGCTGCAGTCTCGTGAGAATTAACCCTCCCCCCTAAGTGGCTACTCTTCAATATATCACACATATTGCTTTTGCTTTATTGTTAGAATATGGCATTCCTTTCTAGTTGTTTGTAACTCGCTTGGATGGACTCTGTGCCCTAAGCAATTAAGCAAATCCAATAAACGTGAACTTAATTATTTCTAAACCACCTATAACTAAGCGGTTAACAATTAAAACATTCACAGTAATTCAAAAGACAGTACATTTACAAAATGTATACATATCAGCCTTTGTGTGGCAAGCTGGACTGTCAGGACCAAAATGCATTGGTGAATGTTTGTATGGTTTTAATTGATTGTAAATTCAACAGTTAATATCCTGGGTTTTATCTTTTGTAAATTACATAAGACCACGAGGTATCTGTGATTCATAAATAAAGTTTTACCATACTGTACTGTTTCTTATACCCTGCAATTATCAGCAAGGAATCATTGCGGCTTACATAAGATAAACAGCACCATCAAGGATCAGTTAATGTAGAGTTTGTCTTGGATTAGAGTGAGATGTGTCTTTAATGTTATATGGAAAAAATGATTCAATTACTATGAGATGTTCATTCTTTAACAAGCAGTAAATTTTTTTTATTTTTTTCAGGCAAAGAGAACACTAAAGCAGGACCTGCTGCACAGTCTTTACCAGCCAGGACCTGGAAAAGCAGCAAAAGAAAAGGCAATGAAAACTATAAGGAACCGTGCCATAAGAAAAGCAGTACTGAATTCTTCCAAGGAATTGCTGAGAGAGACAAACTGTGTTTCAGGTCTGAGACTCCAAAGACCAAGGAGTGGGATTATAACCCAGTTTCTCAGTTGCAGGAGGACCAACAGAGTGATTTTAATCTAGCTCCCAAGTTGAAGAAAACCCAAATACAGGACCATACATTAGTTCCTGTTCCTCATCAATTAACAGACCAGAATATGTTCTTGAAAAGCAGTTATGAAGTGTGGTCTAATGCAGCGGCATCTATGCCTTGTGGTAGGCAGGAACACAGCAACTTGGGTGAGAATGAAGACTACGGCAGTCAACTTGATTTCACCCAAGATTCTGAGGGCAACCATGTTCTTGCACACAAGAGCAAACATGATTCAGTTAGTTTAGGTGAAGGTATCAGCAACAGAAAGATCACTACAGTGGAAAAAAGCAGTTCTGCTCTAGGGAACCAGCAGAGCAATTTGAACACTAAGCACTACAACAGGCATGGAGAAAGTTCAGTGTCTGATCTGCAAATACTTAACCAACTGCAGTGTGAAACCTCCCTGAAAGATCAGTGGGATTGGGAGAACAATGATCCTACAGAAATGGAAAGAGACTTTTATCCTACTGGCAAGGAGAGAAGCACTCTGGAATGCCAGCAAGGAGTCTCCAGGTTTCCTTGGGAAAGAGAGAGTCCTGGCATTGAATTTATGAGCCATGAGGAGGAACAGATTGTATCAGCCAGCCAGTTGTTCACTCAGGACAGTCAGGGACACAAAGTCATTTCTCACCACTATCTTCACGGCATTCCTAGAAAGAAAGTATTAGCTCTGCATGATAGGACAAACCAGTTTCAGAGTAGCAACATTAAGGCTCTCCCTTTGAGAGACAGCTGTAGGATGTTCTCTTGTAGCACAACAGAAGCTTTCATCAACCCACAAGCTTTGGAGCTACAATCTCACCCTAGTTTCTTGTTTACACAGGATTCTGAAGGAAATACAGTTATTAAACATGGGTGATCAGTAAACAAATCAGAAGTACCTTAGCTGGTCAACATCTTACTATCCCCCCTCCTTTTTTCCCCCCTTCAGTGGGAGGTAGTTTCTGAAGTGTACCTAGAAGCGGAGCTGGACATGGTCTAAAATGTACTGCAGCAGCTGATGATCCTGCCTGAATGTTGTTGCCCTTGCAAAAATAAGTGTTTCATGTGCCTATTTATGTCTTTTTAATTTGAAATAGATTGCACTTAAGCCAACTACCCTACATGTAGGGAGAAACCTGCTAAAGACATGGTTCAGCATCTCCTTTTTCTTGGCATTAATGTTTTCTCAAACTTAATTGAATTCTGCCTTGTTTTGAAGGTAGAAATGTCATTTTGTCTACTACTACTTTCTCTAGAAAGAAAATGCTTCAGGTAGAGCTGCAGAGCTAAGGCATGTTTTACCCAATGAAATTAAAAATCTATACAACGTGGTTATTTCAGAAATACTTTGACTGATTGATGTTAATGATAGTATACCTTTACAGTATCTATTGATGGCATGCTATATTATAAGAATATACTAGATATTATATATTTGAATTGTCAAAACTACTTGAAAGCAGCACATAGCCATCATCTAACAGAGGCTGCAGTTGCTGCTACAGTGATGTCGGTGCTTTCTTTTGAAGAGGCCCATACACCTGATCAGTCTTGCTAAATTATTAAATGCATGACTGTTGAACTCTTTTTGAGGTTTAAGATGTGCTCAGTTGGGTAGAACAAGTTTTGATTATTACCCCTGCCTGCACTTGGAATCATTTTGCATTGGTTTTGATAAGACTGCTACTTTTTATAAAAGCTCCAGGAGACTACAGAGTTACCCACACGACAATATATTTTTGAATGGGGCAGTTGTCCAGGTAGGTGAAACCACTGTTTGTTATCTCTATTACAGTGGATTCTCCAACCTCATTGACTGGGATTTGAGGTGATTTCCCTGTAAAATCCATTGGTCCTAAGAAATCAGGCTGGAAACCTATTAGGACAGTTCTAAGTTGGGGGTGGGAAACATTTGTCCTCAGCCCCCCCCCCCTTCCTTTGTGTTCTAATTTTTGTTTTGATAAACCTTCTCTTCATTGATGTTGTTAGGATGTCTTGCCATCTCTAGTGCCTCTTGGTTAAAAAAGACTCCAAAAGAGGCACTAGAAATGGCAAGACATCTTAACTTCAAAAGCAGAGAGAGGGTTACAACATGATCTAAAACGACCCCCCTCCCCCAAGTCAGAATAGTCTCAATCAATTTCCAGCCTCATTCCAATTAGAATTTAAAATCATGACCAAGGAGAAATTAGGTTCTTACCTGCTAATTTACTTTCTTTTAGCTTCTCCAGACCAGTAGAGGTTAACTTTACGAATGGGTATATATCTAATCATGACCAGCAGGTGGAGACTGAAAACAAAACTGTGGGACAGTATATCCTATCCCCTCTTCTCTATTTCCCTCAGTCTGCCGAATAGCCAAGCAGAACCAAGAACTGGAAAACAGAAAGAAAACAATACTCCGAACAGGAGTAACAATTAACATACCCAAAAAATGCTGTTGGAAAATGCAGAGGAGAAATACCCGAAGGAAAATGTCCCCACAGCTCGCCAGCCGAGCCACAGCCGCTGTTCTTCAAATCTCCCCGGCCCTAGAAAAATACTAGAACCCGCAGCAAAACACAAAAAAACTGCCCGCGCAACAGCCCGAACAACAACAATAACAACAGAAAGGGTGGGGACCTCTACTGGTCTGGAGAAGCTAAAAGAAAGTAAATTAGCAGGTAAGAACCTAATTTCTCCTTCTTTAGCACTCTCCAGACCAGTAGAGGTTAACTTTACGAATGGGACGTACCAAAGCAGTTCCTCTCACGGGCGGGACCCCCGAAGGGCCGATACCAGTACACGCTCACCGAACACCGCGTCCCGACGCGCCTGCACATCAACCCGATAATGACGAACAAAAGAATGCAAGGAGGACCAAACCGCAGCCTTACAAATATCCACTGGAGGCACGAGCGACGACTCAGCCCAAGAAGCCGCCTGACCCCGAGTGGAATGAGCCTTGAGAAACTCCGGAACCGGCTGCTGTTTCAGAAGATAAGCGGAAGCAATCGTCTCCTTGATCCAGCGCGCAATAGTAGCCTTAGAAGCGCCAGCTCCCCGACGAGGACCCGCCAGGAGGACAAAGAGATGATCGGACTTCCGGAATTCCTGGGTCCGCTGCACATAAGAGCGAAGGACCCGACCGACATCCAACTTGCGCAGCTGCCGTTGCTCAGAAGAGCCCTCCCAACCACCCAAGACCGGGAGAACCACCGATTGATTGACATGAAAAGGAGAAACAACCTTCGGCAGAAAGGAAGGAACAGGCCGCAAGACGACCCGCTCCCTAGAAAACTCCAAGAAGGGAGCCCTACAAGAGAAAGCCTGCAGCTCAGAAACACGCCTAGCAGAAGTAATGGCCACCAAAAAGACCGCCTTCAAAGTAAGGTCCTTCAAAGAACAGTCGTCCAAGGGCTCGAAAGGCGGGCGCACCAAAACAGAGAGAACCAGATTAAGATCCCAAGAGGGAACCGAGGGCCGTAGGGGAGGCCTAAGCAACTTGGCCGCCCGCAAAAACCGAATCACATCAGGAAGAGCCGATAAACGCTGACCTGACACCAACCCTCGAAAGGCCGACAGGGCCGCAAGATGAACCCGGAGAGAAGACCAAGCCAGGCCTCTATCCAGGCCATCCTGCAAGAACTCTAGAATGTTAGGCAGAGAAGCGCGAAAAGAGGTCACTCCCCGCGCCCGACACCATTCCTCAAAGAGACGCCAAACCCGCACATAAGCCCGAGAGGTAGAAAGCCTCCGGGACCCCAACAGTGTAGAGATCACCTTGTCTGAATATCCCTTCTTGCTAAGGCGACCCCTTTCAAGAGCCACGCCGTAAGACAGAAGGGAGACGGGTCGAACATGGGAATGGGACCCTGCATCAGAAGGTCGGCCGAGAGAGGCAGAGGAAGAGGATCCGCCACCAGGTGCCTCACCAGATCCGCATACCACGGACGTCGAGGCCAATCCGGAGCCACCAGCACCACCAAACCCGGATGGTGAACAATGCGAAGAAGCACTCTGCCCACCAGCGGCCAACACATACAACAGCCCCTCCGTTGGCCACGGCTGGACCAGAGCATCCAGACCCTCGGCCAGACCGTCCCTGCGACGACTGAAGAAGCGGGGCACTTTGGCGTTGCCACCCGTGGCCATCAGGTCCATCAGGGGCTGCCCCCAAGCCTGCACTATCAACTGAAACGCCCCGGCGCCGAGACACCACTCTCCTGGATCTAGGAAGTGACGACTGAGGAAGTCTGCCTGAACATTTTCTACCCCGGCTATATGAGAGGCCGAGAGGTCCAGCAGATGGGACTCCGCCCAAACCATGAGCAGAGCCGCCTCCTGCGCCACCTGAGTGCTCTTGGTGCCCCCCTGACGATTGACATAAGCCACTGCCGTGGCATTGTCCGACAGCACTCTGACCGACTTGCCCAGCAAAAGGGAGTGGAAAGCCAACAGCGCCAGACGGACCGCTCTGGTCTCCAACACGTTGATCGACCAGGCGGCCTCCTCCGCGGACCAGGTGCCCTGAGCTGAGTGACCCAAACACTGAGCCCCCCAACCCAGGAGACTCGCATCCGTCAGGAGCACCGTCCACTGCGGGAGATCCAGACCCACCCCCTGAACCAGGTGAGGGGTCCGGAGCCACCAGCGCAGACTGCAGCGCGCCAACCCCCGCAGGGGCACCGGAACATCCAAATCTTGCCTCTGGGGAGACCAACTCCGGAGCAGAGCATACTGAAGAGGACGCATGTGGGCCCGCGCCCACCTCACCACGTCCAGGGACGCCGCCATCGACCCCAAGACCTGGAGGAAATCTCACGCCCGAGGACACCGGGACGCCAAAAGCAGACGAATCTGCGATTGCAACTTGCTCACCCAGGCCTCTGGAAGGAAGACCTTCCCCAAGGAGGTGTCGAACAGAACCCCAAGGTACTCCAGGCGCTGAGCAGGGACCAACCGACTCTTGGAAAGGTTGACCACCCAGCCCAGCGACCGGAGAAACTCCACCACCCGAGCCGTAACCCGGGAGCTCTCCTGTAACGACTTTGCCCGAATCAACCAGTCGTCTAGGTAGGGGTGAACCAGGATGCCCTCCGACCGCAAGGCTGCCGCGACGACCACCATCACCTTGGTGAACGTCCGGGGAGCTGTGGCCAGACCAAAGGAAAGTGCACAGAACTGATAGTGCCGCCCCAAGATCGCAAAGCGCAGGAAGCGCTGATGAGAGTCCCGAATGGGAACATGCAAGTAGGCCTCCGTCAGATCGAGAGAAGTGAGGAACTCCCCCGGCTGAACCGCCAGAACGACCGACCGCAGAGTTTCCATGCGGAAAGAAGGAATCCTGAGAGCCCTGTTGACCCCTTTCAAATCCAGGATGGGCCGAAAGGTCCCCTCCTTCTTGGGCACTACAAAGTAAATGGAGTACCTGCCGGTGCCCCACTCCGGAGGGGGCACCGGCACCACTGCCTTGAGATCCAGCAAGCGCTGCAGGGTCTGGCGAAAAGCCTGCGTCTTCCCTGGAGACTGACATGGAGAAGCGAGGAAAAGGTCCGGCAGAGAACGGGCGAACTCCAGGGCATAACCGTCCCGCACCACTTCCAGGACCCACTGATCGGACGTGATCTCGGCCCACTGGGGGAAAAATTCGCGCAGCCGGGCCCCCACCGGAACCAAAGGGGGCGCCGGCAAGGAGTCCTTGCACAGGACGGGAAGCGGGGGAGCCGGCGGAGGGATTCCCTGCCCCCCGACGGGCCCCCCGAAAGGGCTGCATGCGCTGGAAGAACCGACCCCTGGAAAAACCCGGAGCCGGGAAAGAAGCAGCCCCACGCCCAGGGCGATACTTGCGAAATTCCCGCAAACGCCCCCGGGCCGCACCACCCCGAGTTGCAGGACGGGCACGGTCCTCAGGCAGACGGGGAACCTTAGAGTCCGTCAGAGTCTGAATCAAATTATCCAATTCCTCCCCGAACAAAAAAGACCCCCGAAAGGGAAATTTAGTAAGTTTAGCTTTGGACGCAGCATCCGCCGCCCAAGCGCGCAGCCACAAAATACGCCGCGCGGCCACTCCAAAGGCCATAGACTTAGCCGAGATCCGCACTAAGTCATAAAGAGCATCAGAGAGGAACGAGGCCGCCATCTCAATCTTTGCCACCTCCTGATCCACCAGAGACCAGTCATCAGACTCCCGATCCAGGACGCGCTCAGCCCACCGAAAAACGGCGCGAGCAACCAGCCCCCCACAGATAGCCGCCTGGACCCCAAAAGCCGAGACCTGAAAATTGAGCTTAAGGATATTCTCCAATTTGCGCTCCTCAGAGTCCCGCAAGGCAGACCCGCCCTCAACAGGCACGGTATGCCGCTTAGAAATCGCCGAGACCACCGCGTCTACGACTGGCGATACTAAAGTAGCCCGATCCCCCTCTGGGATGGGATACAAACGAGCCATGCTACGCGCCAAACGAAACGGCGCCTCCGGCGTTTTCCACTGTTCCAGGATAATATCCCGAATATCCTGATGCATAGGAAAAGAGCGGGAAACGGAACGGATCCCCGAAGCAGAGGGTCCCCCACCCGCAGAGTCTCCGGCGGCGCATCTTCAAAACGCAACACCGAAGAAACCTGTTGAATCAGGTCCGGTAGCTCATCTCTCTGAAAAAGGCGCACCACCGACGCCTCGTCGACGGAAGACGGGAAACCCGACAACCCGCCGCCAGCGGCCGTCCCCTCAAGAGGGTCCTGGAACTCCTCCGAAAAGTCCAGGTCCTCATCCAGACCGACACGCTCCTCCGACCATAAATCCTCGACCCACGACACCCGCGGGCGCTTGGACGAGGGCGGCGGAGGAGGGACGCCACAACCGACGAGAGGCAAAGCCGCAGGGAGCGTGGAGGAACCCCCACCCCCCGAAACCCCCTGCGCGCAACCGGGACCCCCAGCCGCCTGAAAATAGGCTCGGCACAAAGAAAAAAATAAATCAGGGGAAAAAACCCCCGAGGGTCCCAAGGGACTCCCTGCCACCGCAGGGGACCCAGCAGAAACCTGCCCCTGCTTTTCCAAAACAGGGGGAAGGTCACCTGAGGTGGAAGACAAGATGGAGGGGCCAGAGTGAGAAGATGGCGTCTTTCCCGCCAAAACAGCTCCCTCCATAGCCTGCAGCGGCTGAGAGACCTGAACAGTCTCAGCCGCTAAAGCAGGCAAGCCGGCATCAGCTGTCAAAAAATCAGCTGAGAGGGAATCCCCAAAAACCCGACCGTCGGCGGCCCGGGGAATCCCTCCGTGGGCGGATGGTGAAGACCGGGCTTCACCACTGCTCCCTGCCGACTCGCGAGGCACCATCGGCGGGGAGCTCTGGGCGCCTGCAGCCGCTGCTGACGGAGCTCCTCCACCGCACCGGCCTGAACACCGCTTGCACAGGCCGGCCGCGAGTGCCTCGCGTCTGGAGCACAATGAGCACTTTTTCCCCTTAGAAGTGCTCATTGCTCCATACGCGACCTAGCTATAACAAAGTGCCGGTTAGTTGAAAAAATACAGTAAAATACAGTTTTCTTAAAGGGAAACAACCCTCCAGACCAGCACTACCTCAGGATTTTTTTTTTTTTTTCACAGAACAGACTCCACAGGCTCTCTAAGCAATATGCCTTGCTTGATTTAGGGGGCAAGGCTTACTGCTGAGGCTCCTCTAAAAAAATGTGGGGAGGTGGAGGAAGTGGGGGGAGGGACCCCGCTCGAGACCCGCCGGGTTTGACACCCCCGAGGTCGGACGAACCCCCAAACAGGGTCCGCCCAAGCTCCGTCCGGCTAAAAACAGGGACTATAGACCCCCTAAACAAATTCCAACAGCCCTACCAAGGGAGATGGGTACAGATCACTCAACACCTGCTGGAGACTGAAAGAAGACTGAGGGAAATAGAGAAGAGGGGATAGGATATACTGTCCCACAGTTTTGTTTTCAGTCTCCACCTGCTGGTCATGATTAGATATATACCCATTCGTAAAGTTAACCTCTACTGGTCTGGAGAGTGCTAAAGAATGGCCATTTCTGCTGAAATCAGCTCAGAGCCCAGTACACATAAAGACAAACCTCATAGCATGAGAGCTGAAACATTCGTTCTACTTATGCAGATGCAACAAGTCCTAGACAACTGCAACAATCATGCTGGCTGGCTATAGACGCCTAAGAGAACATTTTTTTTTCCTTCTGTTATCAGACTAGCTCTAAATAAATTTAATACAAATATGAATTTTAATTTATTATATAAGCAAATAGCAAACAAGGCTATAAGAACTAAACACCTCAAGTTTTGATGGCAAGTCCATACTAGAAAAATACAATTTACAAAATAAATTATTCATATTTTTTTATTAAAATTATGCTTTTAACCAAAATGCCTTTTTCTCTAGTTACTCTTCCATATTAGTACATAATGTACTGTTTACCTAAAATGCATCATACAAAAATGTATGTACTCAAGGCCCTTCAATGTACTGTCAGTCTTTCATGGTAAAAACTGTTAAAACAGAAAAAAACCAAACTTGCACTTCACATTAGTATCACCTAACCTACATTCTGCTATACATATATGGCTGTGCATAGTACAGAAAACTGCCTTAGTTGGTGAATTTATTAGATGTCAAAAAATATTGCAATCACTTCCTTAAACAACAACAACAAAAAGTTAAACTATGATCTATAACAGGGGTAGCGAACTCCAGTCCTCGAGAGCCGTATTCCAGTCGGGTTTTCAGGATTTCCCCAATGAATATGCATGATATCTATTTGCATGCCGACTGGAAAACGGCTCTGAAGGACCAGAGTTCCTTACCCCTGATCTATAATATAATACTTCCTGAAAACTCTCTTGGTTTGATGCATGAAATCAGGCAGAAATCACACCAGCTACACTTGTTCAAATTCCAATACCATTTTTATACCATGGCATGTAACAGAACTAGTGTTTGAATACCTCAATCTCATACACAACCCTCTGTTTCTAACTTGGGTTAGATGTCAGCTTTGTAAAACTAAAATATATTTAAAGACTGAAATGTGCAGGCCTACAACATTCTTGCAACTCTTGAAATAAAATATTTATAAAATTGGTTATCTATATTTTGAAGACATTTTCATAACCATAAACTTAGGTAAAACAAAAAATAGACATAGGCTTCCACAGCATATATGCTTTCCTTCAGACATGAAGGAAAAAAGAGGTATTATAAAATTTATTATCTTTACACCTTCATGCAATATTGTGTAAGAAAACTTTTCCCTGCCAAAAATGCAGATGAGAAGTCTGGAGGTACTTTAACTGACAGATTTTGCAGGTGAACCTGTGACATTTCCCTTTGAAAAGTGGCTGCAAGGGCTGTAGATCCAAAGTCCCACTGGACTGCAGAACTAGGGGGCTATTAAAATGGTGCTATTTATTTCTTGCAGGTTAACAGTTACTGAAGTTTCTTCAGCAGTACTAAGGATCTAGCTCAAAGACCATTCCCAGGAAATCTTTTTTGAATAAGACCCTGTCTGTAACATTCTCACTTACCAACCCTGTAAAACACAAGATAAAAAAGGAGTGAAGTTCTAATGTTTCGGACAAGCTTCCATGCAAGAAACTAAAAGTCACTTTATGGAAATTTTGACTGGACTGGAGAAAAACACACAGCTTTTCTCACTGTATTGGGAGAGCAGGCTAGTTATATGAAGGGGCTTGTGGAAAAAACTACAAGAATGAATCTTTGTACAACCCTAACACAACAGCAACCAGAGTAGAGAATGACACAGGGAAAAAATTTGTCCTCGTCCCCGCAAGCTCAGTCCCTGTCCGTCCCCACAAACCATCTGATTTATGAAAGGAAATCCATTGAAGATAGGAGAGATAAGATAACGTATATCATAATAAGTATTAAGCTGGTCTCTTAAGTAGATCCGAAACCTGAGGAAAAAGGAGTTGGTGGCTGTGACTTGAGGCAGCTGAAAACAGAACCTGCCCCAACGGGCCAGAGCAGTAGGAAGCAGATCAGCCAAGGGGTAACGAGGCAGGCTAGGAAAGCCTCCCGACATCAGCATCACTTGGTCACCCAACACCCAGGCAGGTTCCGACAAGACCAACTTCTGGAGGGAGGGAACAAGCCAGCAGCACAGCCATCTAATACGGTGCAGTCCCTTTGTGCGGTCCAGCAGCCCCCTTCCTCCTTCCCTATCACCACAGTCCAGGCATCTCCCTCCCTCCCTTCCCCTCACTTTCACTGGTGATTCTCCGAGCTGCCCAAGCCTTTCATCAAGTCGTGTGCAGCTACCCGAAACATCTCCGACGCAACTTTCTGTTTCCAGTTGCGTCAAAGAAGTTTTAAGCAGCTGCCGCCGCGTGACTTGTGTAAAGACTCGACCGTGCTGCTCGGAGAATCGCCAGCAAAGGTGAGGAGGAGGGAGGGAGATGCCTGGCTGGCAGTCATCAGGAAGGAGGGAAGGGGCTGCTGGGCCATGCACATTCCCTAACTTAACTGCAGAGACAAGGCCATTCACCGCTCCACGGGGTGGTGAATGACCTTGTCCCTGTACCCACGGTGACCTTTTTTTTAATTCTCTCCGTTTCGGCGGGTAACAACCGTGTCATTCTCTATACCAGTCTGTATCAACAACTGCAGTTGTGCTGCTGGAATATACATTTTTTTCTTTACTCTGCTACCTGTAATATTTAGGGAATTAATTTATAGGCCTTGTAAACTGGTGCATTGTTTCATAAGGATGACCAGGATCCTATTAGGAAACTGTGTAATATTTGCTGACCTATTAACAAATGTCTGCTTCTGGCAACTGTAGGACACTATAAATGAGTAGAGAAAAGTTTATAAACTGCATAAGGCAGTCTGCAGCCAAATAAATATTATAGCTTTTGGAAAAATGCTGAGTTTATATAATAAATATGTAACTTGAGCCTTAGCTAAATACCTGTGTGTGTGTAAATAACAGCTGATATAGGAAAACTATGCATTTAAAATGGATAATCTATTACTGAAGGATTTTATTTTATTTTTTTTAATATATGACGTGCAATACAATTTGGACATAAATGTGAAAAGATAACAAGATTTTCTCCACTAAACCAATTCAGTCTCCCAAAATCAAAGCATCTCACTGTTAGAAAACTTATTTTCTTCAACTAGGGTTCAAGAAAGCAACTAAGAATTGGGCCCAGTTGGTGCTAGGCACTATGAAACTGCCTCATGGGGCTCTTGTAGGTCCTGTGGCTAATTCAGAAAGACTGCAACACCTTCCCTCTAATAAACCAATAATGTAGGGGTGTAACATGCTCCTTATATAGTTCTAAACTATTCAGTACAATATTGATTATTTCTGTCCCCCTCCTTCAGAGCAAATTTTCGTCTTACAACTTCTGATATAAGATTAATGGGATCTTCTTCCTTTACTGAAGTTTGGTTTCTACCAGACCTAGAAGAGAAAAGTCTAAATTTAGTAACTACATCTCGGATCTAATGCTACCTACATGCATAATTTAGCAGTTCCTGGTTACATGATCTTACACTAGAATCCAAATTAACAATATTATTTGCTAACAGTTAATAAACTCTGTGATAAATAGTATGCAGGAAACCTCAAAGAGTCAAAGAATTTGTTAAACCATGTCAAATCAACTTTTGGTCCTTTCAAATTTCTTAAAAAGCAGTAAAGAAACTGCAGAAAAGGTGTTCAAGCTTTTGAAAGTGCTATATTCACTTTATTATTGTCAACATATTAATCATCAAATAGTGACTTCATGAAAAACTGTGAATAAGCTATGTTCACTTTTCTGCATGGAGAGAATCACTAATTTACAATTGAACCAGGGGTGCCTAAATCTTTGCATAATCTATACCCAAGACATCAGGCATTCTCAAATCAGTCCTTGAACACATTCAGCTGGAGAGTTTTTCAGGATATCCACAGTGAATATGCATGAGACAAATCTGCATACAATGGAGGCAATGTGCAAATCTCAGTTCCATACTCATTGCGGATATCCTGAATACCTGACTGGCTGAGGGTGTCCTGAGGACTGGATTAAAGAGTCAGTGCCTTTAACGTGAAAAATAACTGAAGGGGATGGCTCAATCAAATGGTTACATTCAGGCAGGAACTTACTATGCATGCTCAGAAACCTTTCTAAAGGTTAATCTAAGCTATCTGACAAGGGCTGCTTGGCGCCATCAGCTGTGACGTCACCCATATGTGGCTGATATCTATCCTGTTCGTGAACTGTGAAATCACAAATAACAAAATGAGTCTATGGGAAAATAGAGGTTAGGTTCCAGCAGTACACACTGCGCCTCAAAACCGCAGAAAGTGAACAGTGGATCCATTTAGATAATAGAGTTAGGTTCGTGCATGGGACAGCACTTAAAGTACCTGTAATTCACTCTCTGGATGCTTGGGGGGCCATATCTGGAAGCAAAGCCTGTCAGTGAGGCAAAAGTGAAATAAGCACTGATCTGCAAATGAACGAGCATAGTAGTATGAAAGATTAGGTTCTTACCACAATAATCATCTTTATCCCAGGACAAGCAGGCAGCATATTCTCACATGTGGGTGACGTCATCTACGGAGCCCCAACGCGGACAGCTTTTCAAGCAAACTTGATTGAAGTTTCAAGCTTGCTATGCTGCACCACGCATGTGCATGCCTTCTCCCTCCACTAGAGGGCGCATCCCCACCTCGTGATCCTCAGTTCTGTTTCTTCCGCGGAGCCAGAAGCCCTGTTGTGTTTTTGCTCCGTGCTAGTTGCCTTCTGTCACCGCGACTGAGTTCTTTTTCTTAGTCGCTGTGTGTTTTATTGTTTTTTCCTTTGTCGCGTAGTTGATTTCCGTCAAAAAAAAAAACAAAACAAAAAAAACCTTTTTTCTTCCAGGCGCCGGGGGCTCCCGGTTGCTGCAGCTGCGGGACCTCGCTCGTTCGTGGCCTTGTTTTTGTTCATGTCCCGACCCTTGTCGGGCTTTAAGAAGTGCACCTGGTGCGATCGGTTGCTCTCCATCACTAATCCCCACCGGTGGTGCCTTGTCTGCCTGGGTGCGGATCACCCGACGGACTCTTGCACTAGGTGTTCCACCTTCCAGCCTAAAGCGCTCCGCCACCGGCGTGCCCGCATGGCGGAGCTTTTCATCATCGAACCCGCGGCAGGGAAGGCCTCAACGTCGGCCTCGGTGCCCTCGACCTCACCGCGGCTGTCTTCCTCCTCGAAGCCTGCGTCCTCGACGCCGAAGTCGGCCCCGGGTAAGTCCCCGCTTCCTTCCTCTGCACCAGGGTCCTCGAAGAAGCCGTCATTCGGGTTCCTCGACGGGGGCGGGTGGGTCGTCCTCGGCCCCGCCCCGGACGTTGAAGTCGGGTGCTCCTCGGGAATACTCATTGCCGAGGTCGCCCTCTAGGGAGCACCCGCCAGCACCGGACATGCCATCCATGATGGCCATTCCTGTGTTCCAGGACATGCTCCGAGCGCTTATCTCCTCGGAGCTGTCCTGCGCCCTGGCCCACTTACAGCCGTCCTCGGCCCCAGCGGTTATACCTGCCTCGGCCCCGGCCTTAGCCTCGGTCTCGGCTACTGACCAGCCTGTACGGAGCGTGCGACCTCGGGACAAGGTGCGCCGAGTTCGTAGGATTTCTTCCTCCGATTCCTCGTCGGGGACCTCCTTCGGGTCCTCGCCCTCGGGTCGGCCTCGGGCGAAGCGCCGGTCCCGGAAGTCCAAGCGCCCTCGTGGGTCGCCTCGGAGACACGGTCGCTCCTCGCCGGCCCGGGAGGCTGAGGCTCTGGGGGTTTTGGAGCTCAGCCTGACTAATCCAAGGCTGTTCCGTTCCCCTGCGGGGAAGGGGTCGAGGGATTCCTCCCCGAGGAGGCGGAAGGTCTCGGTGCCCCGTACCCCGGGGACTTCCCCGAGGGGCTCCTCGGGGCTTCGGAGGTCTCCGACCCCGATGCGGTCCCTCGGTGCGGCTTCCTGGGGGTCGGAGGCTGGCACGGGTCGTGAGCCCAGATATTCAGGCGAGGCTTCTCCGTCCTTCTCGGCGGCGCGGGCCTCTCGCTCCCCTTCCCCTCCCTCGAGGCCCTCCTCGTTTTTGAGGTTTGTGGTGGATATGGGGAAGGCTTTGGACCTAGACCTTTTGACGGGGTCCCAGTATTCCAAAGAATTTTTGGAGGAGCAGGATTTGCCCTCCCCTCCGCGGGAGTCTCCACGCCTGCCTTTGAACAAGGTTCTGCAGCAGACCTTCTTGCGAAATTTGGATTCCCCCTACGCGGTGACGGCTGTCCCCTCAAAGATGGAATCAAAATACCGCACGGTCCCTTGTAAGGGTTTCGTGAAGGCTCAGTTGTCCCACCGGTCTTTGTTTGTGGAGTCTTCTCTAAAGAAATCCCAGCCTTCTCGGGTGTCCGGGGTGTGAGGGGCGCACCCTGGATAAGTTTGGGCGCCGCCTCTACCAAAATTCCATGATGGCGAATAGGGTACTTAACTATGCGTTTACATTCACCTCGTACCTTCGGCATCTGGTCAAGTCCATGCCCTGTTATCACGGGGTCATGCCCGACTCTCATAAGGGGACTTTGGCAAGCTCATGGATTCTCTGTCACAGCTGCGCCTTTTCCTTTTCCATGCCACCTACGACGCCTTCGAATTGACCGCAAGGGTCTCCGCGTTCGCGGTGGCGATGCGCCGCCTAGCGTGGTTGCGCATTATAGATATGGACCCCAATCTGCAGGAGCGCCTGGCAAATTTGCCCTGCGTGGGCTCAGAGCTCTTCGATGAGTCCCTGGAGGCGGCTACTAAACGCCTCTCCGAGCATGAGCGCTCCTTCGCCTCCCTTGTGCACCCCAAGGTGAAGGCGTCGGCTCCGAAACCGTACCGTCCTCCACCACGGCGCTATCCGCAGAAGTCCACGCCAGCTTTCTCCAGGCCCCCGCCCAGGCAACCCCCTCAGCAGGCCAGGGCTCAACAGCAGAAGCCTCAGGCGCAAGGGGCGTCTAAGCCGGCGCCGTCTTTTTGATGCTCTGAGCGAATGGGGGCGGGCCCCCTCCGCGCTATCGTCGACCCCGCTACCCATCGGGGGTCGGTTGAGGGCATTCCACCCCGCCTGGACTCTCATCACCTCCGATGCTTGGGTTCTCCGAGTCGTCTCGGAGGGTTACTCCCTCAACTTCAGAGAATGCCCGGCGCGTGTCCTTCCAACCGGGCACAACTTCCCCTTCTCCTCTCGGAAGCCAGGGCCTTGTTGGGTCTTCGGGCTGTAGAGCGGGTGCCCCCCGACCAGCGGGGGAAGGGTTTTTACTCCCGTTATTTTCTGGTCCCGAAAAAGACCGGGGGCTTGCGCCCCATTTTGGACCTCCGAATGCTCAACAAGTTCCTTGTCCGGGAGAAGTTCCATATGCTATCGCTTCCGGTCCTGTACCCGCTGCTGGACGAAGGGGACTGGATGTGCTCCCTGGACTTAAAGGAAGCTTATACCCATGTTCCGGTGCACCCCGCCTTCCGCAAGTTTCTACAGTTCCAGGTGGGGGAGTTGCACCTTCAATACCGGGTCCTCCCCTTTGGCTTGGCTTCGTCCCCTCGAGTCTTCATGAAGTGTATGGTGGTAGTCACGGCGGCCCTGCGCTCCCAGGGTCTGCAGGTCTTTCCCTACCTGGACGATTGGCTGATCAAAGCTCCGTCCAGGGAGGGGGTTATCTTAGCGACCCGACGGACTATCATCTTCCTTCAGCGTCTGGGGTTCAAAGTGAACTTTCCCCAAGTCTCAATTGTGCCCTGCTCAATCCCTTCAGTTCATTGGGGCCGTGCTGGACACGGTTCGCCTCCATTCATTCCTCCCTCCTCCGCGGTTGGAGGCTCTTCTCCACCTCAGTCGACAGGTAGCGCTGCTACCCTCAGTATCGGCGTAGCGCCTGATGATTCTGCTAGGACACATGGCCTCCACTGTTCATATCACGCCATTTGCCCGCTTGCACCTGCGGCTTCCTCAGTGGACGTTGGCCTCACAATGGCGTCAGGACCGGGACCCGGTCTCCTCCCCTGTGACAGTGACACCCTCCTTGCGACGCTCGCTCCGTTGGTGGACCAACTCTTCCAATCTTTCTAGGGGTTTGCTCTTTCTCGCCCCTCCGCATCGCAAGGTCCTGACCACGGACTCTTCAGAGTACACTTGGGGGGGCTCATCTCGACGGTCTGCGGACTCAGGGCCTGTGGTCGGCGGAGGACCGTCTTTGTCACATCAATGTCTTGGAGCTTCGCACCATTTTTCTGGCTGCTCGAGCTTTCGTCCACCTGCTGCACGATCAGATAGTCCTAGTGCGGACAGACAACCAGGTGGCAATGTACTATGTGAACAAGCAAGGGGGGACAGGCTCTTGGTCTCTGTGCCGGGAGGTCCTTCGCCTCTAGGAGTGGGCGGTCTCTCAGAACATCTTCCTTCGGGCGGTTTATATTCAGGGAGAGCGGAACTGTCTGGCGGACAAACTCAGTTGCCTTCTGCAGCCGCACGAATGGTCGCTCAATGCCCGAGTTCTGCACGACAACTTCGACCGTTGGGGGACTCCTCAGGTGGATCTGTTTGCCTCTCCGGAGACTCACAAGCTCCCTCTCTATTGTTCTCGGATGTACTCCCCGGATCGTCTCGAGGCCGATGCCTTTCTTCTCGACTGGGGAGGGAGGTTCCTTTATGCGTTTCCTCCTTTCCCTCTAATCTTGAGGACGTTGGTACATCTCAAATCGACCAGAGCCACTATGATTCTCATTGCGCCTCGTTGGCCTCGTCAACTCTGGTTCTCCCTGCTCCTTCAACTCAGTGTCAGGGAGCCTCTGCTTCTGCCTGTTTTTCCCCTCTCTGCTGTCTCAGAGTCGGGGTTCGCTGTTGCATCCCAATCTTCAGTCCTTACATCTGACAGCTTGGTTCCTTTCCCCTTGACTGCGGTTCCTGTTTCTCAGTCTGTCAGGGAGGTTTTGGAAGCTTCGCGCAAGGTCTCGACTTGGCTTTGCTATTCCCAGAAGTGGACCAGATTTTCGTCCTGTGTTCCTCGCATCATCTGGATCCGAGCTCGGTTCCGGTGACTTCGGTCCTGGAATCTTTGCTTCATTTATCTCAGTCTGGTCTGAAGACGACTTCCATTCGGGTGCCTCTCAGTGCTATTGCTGCTTTCCATCGGCATCTCAAGGGTAGGTCTCTCTCCCTTCATCCGCTAGTTACTCGTTTCATGAGGGGTCTTTTGAACGTTCATCCTCCTCTAAAGCCTCCTCCTGTGGTTTGGGATTTTAACGTGGTTCTGGCTCGACTGATGAAGCCTCCGTTTCAGCCTATGGACAAATCTCATCTCAAGTTCCTCACTTGGAAGGTGATCTTTCTGCTTGCGCTTACTTCCGCTAGACGGATTAGTGAGTTGCAGGCTTTGGTTGCGGACCCACCTTTTACTGTGTTCCATCATGACAATGTGGTTCTCTGCACCCATCCTAAATTTTTGCCTAAGGTTGTGTCTGATTTCCACCTCAATCAGTCCATTGTGCTTCCGGTGTTTTTTCCAAAGCCCCAATCTCATCCTGGCGAGGTGGCACTTCATACGCTTGACTGTAAGAGGGCGTTGGCTTTTTATCTTCAACGCACTCAGTCTCATCAGAGGGTTCCTCAATTGTTTTTGTCCTTCGACCCTAATCGGTTGGGACGTCCTGTTTCCAAGCGCAACTTGTCCAACTGGTTGGCTGCTTGTATTTCTTTTTGCTACACTCTGGCTGGTCTCACGCTCCATGGTCGAGTCACGGGGCATAAGGTCCGGGCTATGGCAGCTTCTGTTGCTTTCCTCCGGTCTACACCTGTTGAGGACATTTGTAAGGCTGCCACTTGGTCTTCGGTTCATACTTTCACCTCCCACTACTGTCTGGATACTTTGTCCAGGAGCGATGGCCGGTTTGGCTAGTCGGTTTTGCATAACCTGTTTTCCTAAATTGCCATCCTCTCACCTGCCCTTTTTTGGTTGGCTTGGAGGTCACCCACATGTGAGAATATGCTGCCTGTTTGTCCTGGGATAAAGCACAGTTACTTACCGTAACAGGTGTTATCCAGGGACAGCAGGCAGATATTCTCACAACCCGCCCTCCTCCCCGGGATGGCTTCTTTGCTGGCTATGGAACTGAGGACCACGAGGTGGGGATGCGCCCTCTAGTGGAGGGAGAAGGCATGCACATGCGTGGTGCAGCATAGCAAGCTTGAAACTTCAATCAAGTTTGCTTGAAAAGCTGTCCGCGTTGGGGCTCCGTAGATGACGTCACCCACATGTGAGAATATCTGCCTGCTGTCCCTGGATAACACCTGTTACGGTAAGTAACTGTGCTTTCTTGTAGATGTGTCGAGTAGTTCTGAACGCTAATGTTATCAATCTGAACCCACAAGTTATTTGCAGAAGGATGTCACATCTTTCAACTCCACCTCTTTAGTGTGCTTGCTCCTGCTCCCTCAGTCTGTACCAAAGCAGTCAAGAACCAATGTAATAGGAGACAAAACCAGAAGGAGGGGAATCTCCCCAATACCCTTCTGTTCCAACTAAAACAAATAACATTAGTAAAACATGACAAAAACTGCGTGCAACCAGCACTAACATTTATGGAGCTTGTAGCTACTCACAAAACCTGCTATCAAGCAGAAACACAACTGTACTTCCTCTTTCTTTTTTTTTTTGGCTGAATGACAGATATTCTTCAATCCACACATACACTCTTAATGAGACAGAAAACAGGTTAAGTCCACCTACAGAGCGGGGCTTCAGGGCTACTAGACATCTACAAGAAGATTAATATTTCTAGTGCAATGTGTTTAGTAGTCCTGAATACTAGGGATGTACCAAAGCAGTTCCCTGAATCTAGGGCAGGACTACTGCACCTACCTTCATGTGGAGGACCCAAAAACGATGTCGTTCCAAATTGCCACATACACTCTGTAAAACTTGGTAAAGGTATGAATGGTGGACCATGTAGCTGCTCAACAAAATTTCACATGAAACTGCTTGCGCCTCCGCCCACGAGTAAGCCACACCTAGTGGAATGTGCTTTCACCAAAACTGGCGGTTGCTTAATGCAGCCCACATACATAGCAGAAATAGCCACTCTAATCTGTCCAGATATGGAAGCCTTAGACGCTGCCTTCCCTCACTTAGCTGGACTCATCAAAACAAAAAGATTTGAGTCTCAAAACTCATTGATAACTTCAAGGTAACATAGAAGAACTCATTTAACATCCAGCAACTTCAACACTTTGTCCCTTTTCTTTGATCCCATGGAATGAAACGCTGGCAACCGGACTTCTTGACTGATGTAGAAGGCCGAAAGTATCTTCGATAAGAAGCACGGATAAAGAAATCCCTACCTCTGTAATCTTCAGGAACGATTCCTTGCAAAAGAGTTTGCAATTCAGAGACTCTTCTTGCAGATGCAAATGCCACCCAGTCTTAACCGTAAGAACCAGCAGGGAAGCATCTTGTAAGGATTCATATGGAGTCTTGCTAAAATCTTGTAAGACAATGTTTAAATTCCAGGAGGGAAAAGATAGCCACACCAGAGGATGCAACTGGACAACACCTTTGAAGAATTTTGCCAGGCCTGGATGCAAGGCCAGAGAAATCTCTGCCCGAGCTTGGAAACATGAAAGGCCGGCTATCTGCATTTTCAGTGTGTACCTACGAACAGACCTCTTTCAAGTCCCTCTTGCAAAAACACCAGGATGACCGAGATCGGGGCCTGTGAGGGCTCTACATCGTCCTTAGCACACCTTTGCTGAAATGTCTTCCTGGCCATCACAGTCGAAGGCTTTTTAGCTCTAAGCAGAGTGGTAACGACCATGTCCGAGTATCCCTTGCTTACTAAGGCAGCCTGCTCAAGAGTCATGCTGTAAGCCTAAAAGTGTTCTAGATTAGAGTTGCGCGGGGACAGAAATCCCACCCATCCCCGCAAGGATCCTCTCCGTCCCCACCCGTCCCTGCCAGGAACCTCTCCGTCCCCACCCATCCCCGCAAGGAATTACCTCCATCCCCGCCTGTCCCCATAAAAAGCAGCAATTACTTCTGACAGGATCATTAATTCCACAGTTTCTTTTGTGTTTGCGCTGCTGTTTTCCTTATGGAATCTCTTTGGTGGAACCCTTTTTTTGTTTTCTGTTCAGGTAATTAACTTATAAACCCTCTCTTTTACTAAGACTGACGTGTCCATTATATTATATGGATGAACCCTGCTTCCAAAGCCTTCCATCCCCGTGGGAGTCCCATTGGCAAGAGGGGGGTCCCCACAATCCCCGTTCCCATGCAGACCTCTATTCTGGATTCTCTATAGGTACCAGGCCCTGGGTTAGAAGATCTATTTGGACCGGAAATCTGAGGCCTTCATCTCTCTGTAGGTATTGAGCATGTGATTTTTGCATAAAGGAAAAGTCTTTGGAAATTATGAGATGGTTTTATAAGATTATGATATGACATTGTATCAGGTGAGAGTTTATGATGATGTCCTGTGGTAGATGTATTATGTGTGTATATTATGCATGTTCAACATTGTAATCCACCTGGAGTTTTAAGACTTGAGGAGAATACAAATTTGTTTAGTAAATATATAAATAAAAACTAGCACAGGAGTTCTTAATCCAATCCTCAAACACACACAGCCAAGTTTTCAAGCAATTCAGAGTGAATATGTATAAGAAATGTTTTATGTACTACTTCCTTTATGGGCAAATTTATCTCACGCATATTCACTGTGAATTTCCTGAAAACCTGACTGGCTAATTGTGCCCTAAAGAACAGGTTAAAAAACACCAATGTCCAATGATGTGAGATCACTAAATTACTTTTTCCCTCCTGATACTTATGCAATGGAAAAAACAGACTCAGATCTAGCTCTTCTTGCGAGACAGCTGTACTCACCAGTCCTTACTCTGTTTCATCCGATGAAAGTCCTTAAGAATGCCCATCATGTCTGCAAAACTATTGGACTTTGAAAGAGACAAAGACTCTTCATCTTCCCCAGCGATACTTGTGTCTTTTTGTCCTTGAGCAGTAAAATCTGATGTTGGAGCTCCAAACAGAGAGACAGATGGCAGTTCTGGGGTGTCCAATTCTTCTTCCTCCGTGATGTCACTGATGACAAAAGAGGTTGTTGAGTGAAGCGGGGATCCGAGACAAGGCAAAGATGAAGACAGGTTTGAACTTCCTGATGGGAAATCTGGCAGCGTTAAAGTGGAAGCTGAAACGGAAACAAAAATATACACATATGGACTGGGGTCTGGATACAGTCTGAAATTAATAAAGCTAATTTAGATCCTTCTGAATATCAGGAAGGGAACAATACAAGATTAATGCTAAGAAGGAAGTCCTTTTCCCCCTCTCCGACATTAGCTGTTTTGCTTCCAGTCATCTC
This sequence comes from Geotrypetes seraphini, assembly GCF_902459505.1. Lineage (NCBI taxonomy): Eukaryota > Metazoa > Chordata > Amphibia > Gymnophiona > Dermophiidae > Geotrypetes > Geotrypetes seraphini. Next base: position 35,179,094 of record NC_047091.1, on the reverse strand, counting down.
CCTGAACAGGAGCAAAATGATACAGACAAAACTATCACCCCTGATATCTGACTCGCAGCAGTCAGCCGTTTTAAAGTAGGCTGAATATAACCTGGATATTCAATGCAAGGCCATGTCTAGGTACTAGTATTTGAGTCAGCCGTGGACCCAGAACTTATGCAGGTGCTGGCTTCTCCCCAGCTCCATCCATAAATCATCTTGACACTCAAGTTTCAAGTTTATTATGAAATTTGATTAATTGCCTATTCCAAATTCTAGGCGATGTACATTAGATAAAAATACAAGGTTAGGGGAAACATACCTCACGAACATGGCACTAACCTCACAGTGCTACTGTGGTTAGAGAGAATACTCAGTTGCACTGTGGAGCTTGGTTCCACTGAATATCCAGAGGGCTTAAGCAGTTAAATGTCTCTGCTACCTGCTTAAACCCCTTTGAAAATTGGTAACATGAAAATGTATCAGGCACCAAAGGAGACGTTCAAATACTTGAAAGGTATTTATGTAGAACAAAATCTTTTCCAGAGAAAGGAAAATGGTAAAACCAGAGGACATAATTTGAGGTTGAGGGGTGGTAGACTCAAAAGTAATGTAAGGAAATAGTAATGTAAGGAAATTCTTCTTTACGGAGAGGGTGGTTGATGCCTGGAATGTGCTCCTGAGGGAAGTGGTGGAGAGGAAAACGGTGACAAAAGTTCAAAAAAGCGTGGGATGAACACAGATGATCTCGAATCAGAAAATAATAGTAAATATTGAAGAAGTAAGGCCAATACTGGGCAGACTTGCACGGTCTAGGTCCGTATACGGGCATTTGGTTGAGGATGGGCTGGGAAGGTCTTCAATGGCTGGGATGAGTGAGGATAGGCTGGAGTGAGCTTTAACGGAGACTTCAGTAGATGGAACCTAAGCACAGTACCGGGCAGCGCTTTGGGTTTCTGGCCCAGAAATAGCTAGGAAAAGGGAGAATTTACATTAAATCAGTAATTTGGGAAGACTGGAAGGACTTACATTAAATAAGAAAGGGGCAGATTGGATGAACCATTTGGGTCTTTACCTGCTGTCATTTACTATGTTAATATAAGATTTACTTTAGCAATATATTAAATAAATACAGTCAAACCTCGGTTTACGAGTGCCGCGGTTTGCGAGTGTTTTGCAAAACGAGCAAAACATTTGCAAAATCCGTGCTTTCGAAACCGAGTTTGCCTCGATTTGCAAGCCCCCACCCTGCGATCTGGCATCCCCCCTCGGCGTCACCCCCTCCCCCGCCACGATCTGGCATCCCCCACTCACCCGAACACAATCGCTCTGGCACCGGCACCAACGCACAGGACATGTCGGTGCCCGAAGATCCTCCCTGTTACTTGTGCTGGGCCTTGAGTATCTGCTCATGCTCAAGGCCTTCTAGTTCTTGTTCTCTCCAAGAATCTCGGAGAGAACAAGAATTAGAAGGCCTTGAGCATGCGCCGGTGGCCGCGGGGGTAGGGGGGGTGGAAGTGGAACAAATCAAGCGAGTTTCCCTTACTTCCTATGGGGGAAACTCGCTTTGATATACGAGTAAATTGGTTTACGAGCATGCTTCTGGAATGAATTATGCTCGTAAACCAAGGTTCCAGTGTACATTCCTAATATACTGTCTTTTTAACTATACAACATTACAAACCAGCTGTTGATCTTGGCAAGTGTGTTATCTAAAGAGCATAGTGTATAATGCCAGATAAAGGATGGTCCATCCAGTCTGCCCAACAAGATAAAACTCATAGCATATGGTATGATGCGATATTACATATGCATACTTGATATTGATCCGTCTTGCCATTTCTGAGGCACAAACCTTAGAAGTCTACCCCCAGCACTGGCCTTATTCCTGCAGACACTCATGCCCATCCAGCTGTCCAGCCACGACTGGGAATGGGGCACAGAATTGTCATCTAAGTACCACTAAGTTTATTTTGATTCCATTCTCTGTGTTTATCCTGCACATTTTTCAATTCCATTACCATTTTCATCACCCCCACCTCCCGTGGGAGGGCATTTCAGGTATCTACTACCCTCTCTGTGAAAAAGCACATTTCATTAACTCTACAATAGTCAAGAGAAGCAAAATATGCAGCAAAGACCATCATCAGTTTAACTATAATGAGACAGTGTGAACAAAAAGCTCCTAGAAGGAACTAGTTTTGCTCAACCTGTTACTTCTTTCAGCTGTGTTTCAGGACTGTGGACGGCTCGCACCTGCATCTCCAGCTACAATTTTAGCAATCTGACTCCGCAAATGACTCAGCTCGTCCTGCAGCCGTGCCGTCCGATTAAGACCAGAGAAGCCTGGTTTCTTCAGGACACTTGAGGTTTCCTCTTTCATTCTTAGATTAGGCACTGATGAATTCCTGTGCATCACCAGCAGGGGGCTGGGCTTCCACTTATGCTTCAGTGGTCTAGTGTCACTCCTAAAACAAAACCATCAGAAAAATGAAAGGTCACTACAACAGTCTCTTCCAACAGTTGAGAAAGAAAGATTAGGCTCTTACCTTGATAATCTTCTTTCTTGTAGATGTATCTAATAGTCTTGAACGATAGAATTGTGTCCCTGAACCTGCAAGTTGCTGCAGGATGTCACACATCTTCAACTCCGAATGTCCAGGAATTTCATCACCTGATCCTTTTTCTTTGACCTCATGGGGTGAAACGCGGGTAATTGGACTTCTTGGTTGACATGGAAGGCTGAAACAACCTTTGTCAAAAATGACGGAACTATTTGTAAAGAAAGCTCTGCTTCCGTAATCTTGAGAAATGGCTCCCTACGTGAAAGAGCCTATAATTCCAAGACTCTTCTCACAGATGTAATAGCAACCAGAAACATCTTGACCGCGAGGTCCAGAAGAGAAGCCTCCTGCAAAGGTTCAAAGGAAGCTTTACTGAGCCCTTTTAAGGACCAAATTGAGACTCAAGGATGCAATTGAAGAGCCCCCTTTAAGAATCTTGCTATGCCTGGATGTGAGGCCAGAGACAGCTTGTCTCCACGCGGTCTCTGAAACATTTATGAGAGCTGTAACCTGGATTGTCAATGAAGCAACCACCAGTCCCCTTTTCAAGGCCTGCCTATAAGAACACGAGAATCTCCAAAATCAGAGCTTTCAAAGATTCCACATTGTCCTTGGCACACCAGTGTTGAAACAATTTCCAGGCTGCGACGGTTGAAGGCTTCTTAGCTCTAAGGAGAGTGGCTATGACTACATCCAAGTAACCGTTCCTCACTAGGACTACCTGCTCAAGAGCCATGCCATAAGCCCAATATGTTCCAGATTTTCTATAGGCATTGGGCCCTGAGTCAACAGATCAATGTGGACTGGCAACCTGAGACTTGTCCCTCTGCAGCCAAACCAGGTCTGCAGACCAAGCCCTGTGGGCCCAGTCCGGTGCCATGAGAACCACTAAGCCCGGGTGACATAGTCCTGCAAATGACCTGCACTATCACTGGCCACACTGTGTGCGGGGTAGAACACATACAAGACTTCTTGGCAAGGTTGAACTAATGCGTCCAACCCTGCACACCCAGGCTTGAATTTTTAACTGTAGAAGTGATCCACCTTTTTGTTCACTGCCGAGGTCATGAGGTCCATCCATGGATGACCCCCACCACCGAACAATGTAGTTGAACGCCTGTGGAGACAGTGACCATGATCCTGGGTCAAGTGTCTACAGGCTGAGGAAGTCAGCTTAAACATTCTCCACTCCCGCCACATGGGCTGTGGAAGTCACCTGCAGGTGAGCTTCCGCCCATCAAAATAGGAGATGAGCCTCCAGCCATAATGAAGCACTCTTGGTGCCCCCTTGTCAGTTGACTTAAGCCACCACTGTAGCATTGTCTGAAAAGACTCTGACCAACTTCCTTTCCAGGGAAGCTTCCATCGTTTGCAACATCAGCCAAATGACTCGCAGCTCCAGTCCATTGATGAACCATTTTCTCTGAGAGGAAGACCAATGGCCCTATGCCGGATGCCCACTGCAATGACCACCGTAGCCATAAAGACTGGCATCTGTCATTAGGATGACCTAGGAATCTATGTGGAACGGTTTGTCCTTTGAGAGAGAGGCTGACTGAAGCCACCACTGCAAGCTGCCCTTCGTTGGCCATGAAAGCAACTGCTGGAGAGTCCTACTAAGATGATTGAGCAGGACAGAAGGGAGTCCTGCAGGGGATACATATGTATCACTTCTATGGTTGCCACCACTGACCCCAGAACGTGTTGGCTCTGGCTTTGCCAGTAGTTCCGTTATTTGTTGCTGGAGCTTCTATTTGCATGGTTCTGGCAGAAAAACACAGCCCTCTGCTGTATCGAACCTTACTCCCAGGTACTCCAGTTGTTGGGTTGGAATCGACTTCTTGAAATTGACTATCCAGCCCAAAAGGCAGACCATACACATCATCTCTTGTTCTCCTTCCTCTTTGGATGGGGCTCAGATCAGTCAGTCGTCCAAGTACAGGTAAACCTGGATCCCCACTTTTCAGAGATAAGCAGCCACCACCTTGGTAAAGGCACATGGTACCATGGCTAATCCAAACGACAGTGCAGAAAACTGGAAATATTATTCCAAGACATAAAATCTTAAGTACGTCCTGTGGGCTGGAAAGATGGGAATATAAAAGGTAGGCCTCCGTCAAATCCAGGGAGGCTAAGAATTCCCCTAGTACCACCACAATGACCAACCAAATGGTCTCCATGCAGAAACGAAGCACTTTCAATGCTGCATTGACGAATTTGAGATCCAGTACTGGTCTCCAATTGTCTTAGCCTTTCTTGGGCACTATGAAGTATATGGAGTATCAGCCTAAATCCGACTCTTCGTTTGGTACGAGCTCTATGGCACAAATATCTAAGAGCCTCTTTATTGTTGCTCGTACACTGCTCACCTTTTCTGGCCAGCCGGCCAGCAAATCTACGAAAATGTCCGAGAGGGGGGTGAGAGAACTGGATCTTGGAACCCTCTCAAATGATATCTAGGATCCAGCGATACAAGCATAGTTGCTCCCAGACCTTCATGTACTCCGACAGCCTTCCACCTCTTCGCCATCGCTACAGGAGAAAAACACACAGCCAGCTCAGATAAAGCTCAAATGGCTGGACACGGAGCTAAACGGCCTGTGCACAAGCTCCTGATAAATTAGGGATGCAAACAAGCTACTGGGGAAAGGACCCTTAACTCCAAAAATATTAAAGCAGGTTGGCTAGACAGTTGTACCCCTACTTGCAGTAGACTTCCGCCGCATAAGTCTGTATCTTCTCTTAGGCAGAGATCCCACCACATGGGAACTTCTGGACACGAAAGCCTCAAACTCTGGAAATAAAAAACCCAAAACAGAAAGACACCTTCTCAACCTGCTTGCAGAAGGGAAAACTGAGGGAGCATGGTACAGTCCTCTGGGAAAGAAGCAGAGTCGAAAGAAGTGCGACATCCTTCTGCAGCAACTTGTGGGTTCAGGGACACAACCCTATTGTTCAGGACTATTAAACACATTACACTAGAATACAAATTTCATTTTGTGACTGGCTACCTCACACAAATTATTTTTCTGATAACCTTCAGTGAGGAATCAATAAAACTGGATTTAAAAACAAAACAAAAGATATAGACAAACACAATGAATAGCTCTTTATACCATGGCAAGCCATTAAGATAAACTAGCACACAACATACCTGACTCTAGCATATGTTTCATCTTCATCTGCTGCAATCCAAGCAATATCAGCCAATGTGGGTACAAAAGGGCCATCACACAAATATATATCAGATAAATCTGGAAGGACCTACAGGAACCAAATACAATAAGTTCCAAACTATTACCATTTCCATTCAAAATCAACAATAAGTAACATTGTAGAAACAAATTAAGCCAAACCAAAATTCATATTAAATCTTTCCCATACCTCAAAATGAGCTCTAGGGCATGGTTTCAAAGGAAGATTTGACCCAATTCTTCTTACAACACTGCGAGCTGAGCCATAGGGTTTGTTTTGCCATACTGGAATAGTCTGTAAGAGAAAAATATTTATCAAAACTATAGCTATCAACTTTATAATCTCCCTGGGAATGCCCAGGCTAATTTCTTGTTCTAAACCGCCTAGAACTGAAAGTATTGGCGGGATAGAAGACATCAATGTACTCTGAAGGAAATGCCCCAATAGAAGTGGCCATTATGGATTACTATGATCTTTCAAATTAAACCAAGAGCATTAGTTAAGCAAATATCTCATGATCAAAGCTAATTAAAAGACGATTTCAATAAGCAGATTAACATGTCAAGCAACAGCTGCAGGAGGGGGTGGAAAGAGAAAAATCTAACATGGATATCAAAGTCCATTCTACCTATAAACATGCTAAATCAAACTATTTGGTAATCCATGACCCTCTATCCTTTATTATCTGTCATCACATTACCATCAGATATATAGAAATGTGACACATGCTTTATTTCTGGTGGGGACTAGAGATAATGAGTGAGGAACGCATCATTTATGTACTGGACGGAGATATTTATCAAAGCACAGTACATTTCTGTACACCTTATTGCCCATGCCATAAGAATCAGAAACTTGTTCTTAGATGTGTTCTTGAAAGATTAATAGCAGTCAGTTCTACATCTAAATCAGGGGTGTCCAACCTTTTGGTGTCCCTGGACCGCACTGGCCGAAAATTTTTTTTCTGGAGCTGCGCAAACGCTGCAGCAAGAAAGAGGAGGGAGTCGGCAAGACGGTAAACACTGCATTACCCTCAACCGGGGCCGCAGGTTTGACACCCCTGATCTAAATGTTCCCAAGTTAGAGTCCTGTAAGTGATTACTCTTGTAATCATCAGATTCAACAGCTGAAAAATGGGCAAAGAATAAGATATTTCTGTCTGCTTTATTTTTAAAATTTCTATATTGTCTAAAACCTAAACAGTTTACATGATAATGCATACATAAATTTATTATTATTTTTTAAACCAACTCATGAACATAAATAGATAAATCCTCGGAGAATCAACAATAGAAAAATCAATGTCAAAGGAGGCCTATGCAGCTCAGCGATCAACAATCATAAAGAATCAATATCTATTCACAAACAATTGTGTTTTTAGTGATTTCCTAAATGTGCCCTTTTCACCACCTTTCCGTATTTGACTCACAAGTGAATTCCACAATTTGACCCTTGCACAACAGAAGGCCACTGAGTAACATTTGCCTTTAATAAGGCTGAATTCTCAGAGCATAGTGATCTGTTTGGTAGATAGTTAGTCATATTTTTATTGAATAGTTCAGGTATAGCACCATAAAGGAATTGGTGACAAATCATTGCTGGAAACTGGCAACCAATGTAATTGTTGGAGATAAGGTGTTATGTGATCAAATTTCAACATTCCCGTTATCAGTCTAATCGCTGCATTTTGTGCAACTTACAATGCTCTGCACCTTGCTTTGGTTTTTCCACGCTACAGGGCATTACTGTTGTTCCCTGGTCACTCCTTTACTACTTGGGAGGAGCCCGATGCCCCTGAGCCAATCAAGGCCTTAGGCCCCTCCCTGTGTATCACATGATGCACCAGGGCGGGACATAAGGCCCGCATTGCATCGGAGGGGAACGGAGGAGCAGGAGGGACTGAGCAGCCCTCCTGCTCCCAACTTAAAAGTGCGAGGGGAGCGGGGGACAGCGGTAGCAGGGAATGATCCGAATGCAGGGGGCCTGATGGCAGGAGGGAGTGGGCATCCTTCCTGCTATAAGTTCGGCAGGCAAGCAGGGTTCAGGGGAAGTTCTGCGGGGGGGGGGGGGTGTGAGTGGACCGATGGCAGGAGGGAGTGGCCATCCCTTCTGCCATAAGTTTGGCAGGCAGGCGACAGAAGCCTTGACAGCAGTGACAGGAGGCTGCTTCGCCTGTCACTACTGTCAGGGTTCTGCACCGACTCAATCTCTCACTGTGCGATTGAGTCAGGGAGTTTGCATGCAAATGATTTGCATTTGCATGCAAACTAGATAGTGAATCAATCACTGCTTAAAAATCGGCCATCAAATTGGCCAACAGCAATTGAGTCGCTATCTTTTAGTGAATCAGGGCCAAAGTCACTTAAGTTGATAGTCAGCCCTTAAGCAGCCTTTAATGCATAAAATCAGAACTTTAATGCTGTCCCATTTATGCCAGCTTTGTATTCAGTGCTAACTACAATATTCAGCAGCACTTACAGGCTGATGTTCAGAACTCTTGCGCTATTCTGTACGCAAAAAAAATTAATTTCTTAATATTCAGCACTAAGTTCATGCAAATCATATGCACGTTATTTATTCAATTTATTTATTTATACAATTTTCTAGACCGTTATCCCAAGGTAGCTCAGAATGGTTTACATGAATTTATTTAAGTACTCAAGCATTTTTCCCTGTATGTCCCATTGGACTCACAATCTGTACCTGAGGCAATGGAGGGATTAAGTGACTTGCCCAGGGTCACAAGGAGCAGCGTGGGGTTGAACCTACAATCTGAGGATGCCGAGGCTGTAGCTTTAACCACTGCACCTGCCTTACTCATGTGCACAAGAGCTGCGCGGTAAAGCTCTCATGTGCATGCCCAGTGAAACTAGGGAGTTGGGAAGAGGATAATAACAAGCTGCGGTCCAAAGAGGATTCGTGCAGGTGGTGATGTCTTCCAGCTGCATACGAGACTGGCCACTGAAGGAAAAGCAACTTGCTTTGGATTTCTGGTCTGATCCTTTTCAGGCAGCATGGAAGGAAGCTACCCAGCAGAGCCATAGACCCAATCTACAGGCCCAGGTTCAAATTTTGGCTACTTGGAAGGCAAGATCCCCAGCACCTTCAGTTCGTCTTGAACAACTATATCCATATGGCTGCCCTTAGATAGATTGTGTCAACTTCTCTCTGAACTTCCTATATTAATGCAGGGGCCTTTACAAACCTGGATTGCTCTACGTTCACGCCTCTTCCCAGAGCGTAAATATTTTCATCACTCCCCTATATCTTTTCTACCTGATTTACCCCTAATAAAACCTATGTCCATTACTCCGGCCATTCCGGACTCAAGTTCTGCACACCTTAGGTGAGATCTTGGGCATAGATTATCCTAAAACACCGTAATGCTGTCTATTGCATTGTAAGCCCCTGGGGTTTCAATTCATGATCATAAATTGGCTATGGCCCGATACTGGAAGCAAACAGTGATCCCTTCTGTAGAGACAGTGCTGCACAAACTAGATTATATATATTTAATGTCCAAACTGACTGCTTACAAATATAATAGAGTGGTAGCCTATCACAAAGTTTGGGATACTTATCTTGAGTGGAGAAATGAGGTGTACTGCTAAACCAGAACGTACGCAGATAAGGCTAGTGTTAATAGGGCACTGGTCTTTGACCTAAGGGCCGCCGCGTGAGCGGACTGCTGGGCACAATGGACCACTGGTCTGACTCAGCAGCGGCAATTCTTATGTTCTTATTACTATCAGGGATTGGTTTCTTCATACATTTCATTTCTATTCAGCTAGCTTAATTAATATTGGGGAAAATGGTGAAAAATTTTGGGGAATTGTTTCGTTGGATTTGTTCTCTGGACATCACATGTATATAAGTTTGCTGCTGACATGTTATTTTAGCATGTATAACTCCCCTATTGATGTTCTAGGGGATTTTTCTATCATTGATTGAGATGTGTTTTTTTTATGGATGAAAATTATAAAATAAAACATGATGTTAATGGTCCTGCAGTAGGGCAGTTATTTTAAGGGCATGGATTCTGATCATTGGATGGAAATAACTAAGCAGTTTGTTGACTGTATTTACACGCTGCTCCCTGCGCTCATGCCCTCTGAACCTGTGTGCAGCCTAATGCTGGCATTAGTTCTTAAAAGAACATATGAATAGCCTTACTGGGTCAAACCAATGATCCATCTAGCCCAGTATCCCATCTTCACGGAAGCCAATCCAAGTCACAAGTACATGGCAAAAATCCAAATAGTAGCAGCATTCCATGCCCACCGATCCAGGTCAAGGGTACAAAGGGAGAAATCCAACAGGACTGCAGGAGATGTCAAACAAAAGAAAACCAAAAAGAAATACTGCAGAAACGATGTACTTGATGCCAAGTCTTTATTTCGATCATAAAATGTTGTTTTAATGTGGCCCACCTTTATGGTAGAGGAATAAGGACCCGACACAGTCCATGTTTCGATTAACACATCTTCCTCAGGGGGGTTGAAGCGTGAATGCCTTAGAGCACTGCATATCAGTGGGTGATTCGCAGCGCTCTAAGGCATTTACTGATCCAGGGCAAGCAGTGGCTTCTAACATGTCTGTCTCAAAAGCAGACTATGGACTTTTCCTCCAGGAACTTGTCCAAACCTTTTTTAAAACCAGCTACATTAACTGCTCTTATCACATCCTCTGGCAACACATTCCAGCGCTTAACTATTCTCTGAATGAAAAAATATTTCCTCCTATTGGTTTTAAAAGTATTACTCTAACTTCATGAAGTGTCCCCTAGTCTTTGTAAATCTTGATGCTGTTAAAAAAAAAAAAAAAAAAAAATCGATCCACTTGGACCCATTCTACACCACTCAGGATTTTGTAAACTTCGATCATATTTCCCCCTCAGTCGTCTCTTTTCCAAGCTGAAGAGCCCTAACTTCTTTAGGCTTTCTTCATACGAGGAGTTCCATCCCTTTTATCATCTTGGTCACTCTTCTTTGAATCTTTTCTAGCACCGCTATATCTTTTTTGAGATAAGGAGATCAGAACTGAATGCAATATTCAAGGTGAGGTTGCATCACTGAGTGATACAGAGGCATTATAACCATGAGCTGTTATCTACGGCCTTCACCATGGGCTCCCAACTTCCAGTCCCCCTCAAATTCCATCATTGCCATTTGAAAGATGAGTCCCCCTTGTTTGACCATTCCACATTACGGGATGCTTGGGCTCGTAACCTGGCTGTAGATTTGCTGGATGATGTGCTTTTGCAAGCTATCCATAGATTGCCTGCCTTTCGGAAATATACCACTTTTTGGGAACAACACTATAAGTTGGTTTTCCGTTTGTACATCTCCCCAAAGAGGGCTTATTTATCCCGCCTTCAAGAAACAGCTGCCTGTCTCCGTTGTCAGGCTCCCGAGGTGGGCTTAGGACACATGTGGACTTGCCCTAATGTTCAAGCTTTTTGGAATGGTGTTTTTGTCTTTGTGGAGCGCATTTGGAAAATTACCATCCGCCGCTCCCCTTTGTTACTGTTTGGAACTGTTCCTCATTATTTCCTCGTGTACAGGAAGCTGCCGCTTTCCTTAAATGGACTGTTCTAGTGGCCCTGAAATATCTTTTGCTGAACTGGCTTGCTGCTCCAGATTACTCTCTTTGGAGATGCCGGATGATTACCCTCTTGATGTGGGAACGGAGAGATGTGATCGACCTTTCTTCTCCCCCAGGCTGTATCTTTCAGCGTACTTGGGAACCATTTTGGACCACTATGACCCCGCTGGCTCGAAGCCGCTTGTTGAATTTTTGTATTTTTTTCCTTTTGTTACACCTAGTTAGCCTGACCATTGTTTGATTTCTCTGAGTGAGCACTGCTTGGAAGGAGGACCCTGGGGGGTGTTATTTATTTTGGGTAGGGTTGTGTTGGGATGGGGGGGGCTTTCTTGGGAGGGTGTGATCTGTGGGGATTGGGTATTGTTATTTAAAATGCTGAGCTTGCTTGTCCTTGGTTTATTTCCTGTTTGTTGATTTTGTTGAGCTCAATAAAATATATTTGATCACAGAGGCATTATAACATTCTTATTCTTGTTTACCATCCCTTTTCTAATAATTCCTAGCATCTTGTGTGCTTTCTTGGCTGCCACACATTGGGGAACTTTTTCTTGAGCACTGACCCCCAAGGTGAACCTTAGTATCTGATAGCTATGATTTGGATTATTCTTCCCAATGTGTATCACTTTGCATTTGTCCACATTAAATTTCATCTGCTATTTGGATGCCCAGTCTTCCTGCAGATTTTCATAATCCGCATGCATTTTGACAACTTTGAACAGTTTAGGCGTCATCTGTAAATTTAATCACCTCACACGTAGTTCCAATTTCCAGATCATTTATAAATAAGTTAAATAGCACCAGTCTCAGTATAAATCCCTACTGCATTCCACTAATTACTCTCATCCACTGAGAAAAATGGCCATTTAACCCTACCCTTTGTTTTCTGTCCGATAACCAAGTCTTAATCCACAATTGAACATTGCTTCCTATCCCATGGCTCTTTAATTTTCTCAGGAGCCTCTTAAGAGGAACTTGGTCAAAAGCTTTCTGAAAATCTAGATACACTACATCAGCCTTTATCCACATGTTTAGTTACACCTTCAAAGAAGTCCAGCAAATTGGCAAGACCTCCCTCTAGCGCTGAAAAGTAGTGGCTAGCCCTGAGCAAACAGTTTTACTGGCCAGTATCAAGCCCTAAATGTCTACAGGGGTACAATATTTGCAGTCCATGAAAGCATCCCTAAATTTATTTCATTTATTTTTAAAATGTATATACCGTCTACATCTTTAAAGGAGGCTGGTAGTCAGTTCAGCGCAGTGCCGAGCTTCTTTGGTCCCCCCCAACTCCCCCCTCCCTGAACTTCCCCAACTCAACTGCCCCCTCTCCTCCCCCTACTCAACTCCCCCCTCTCCTCCCCAACTCCCCCCTCCCTCAACTCCCCTCCCTCTTAACTCCCCAACTCAACTCCCCCTCCCCCCCTCAACTCCCCAACTCAACTCCCCATCCCCAACTCAACTCCCCCTCCCCCCTCAACTCCCCCTCCCCCCTCAACTCAACAGCCCTTCCCCTCTCTCAATTCCCTCTCAACTCCCCCAAATCAACAGCCCCCTCCACTCCCCAACTCAACTGCCCCTTCCCCTCCCTCAATTCCCTCTCAACTCCCACAAATCAACTGTCCCCTCCCTTCCCTCTCAACTGCCCCTCCTTCCCCTCCCCCCTCAACTCCCCCAACTCAATTGCCCATTCCCCTCCCCCCAATTCCCTCTCAACTCTCCCAAATTAACTGCTCCTCCCCTCCCCCAACTCAACTGCCCCCTCTCCTCCCCTAATCAACTCCCCCAACTCAACTGCCCCTCCCTTCCCCCTTCACCCCCTTCCTCAACTCCCCCAACTCAACTGCCCCTTCTCCTCCCCCTCCCCCAATTCCCTCTCAACTCCCCACAAATCAACTGCCCCCTCCCCTCCCCTCCCCTCCTCCCCCAATTCCCTCTCAACTCCCCACAAATCAACTGCCCCCTCCCCTCCCCTCCTCCCCCAACTCAACTCCCCCCTCCCCCCACTCAACTGCCCCTCCTTTCCCCCTTCACCCCTTCCTCAACTCCCCCAACTCAACTGCCCCTTCCCCTCCCCAATTCTCTCAATTCCCCCCAAATCAACTGCCGCCTCCCCTCCCCAACTGCCCCTCCCTTCCCCCTCAACTCCCCCCTCCCCCAACTCACAGCTGCGCCTGTGTCCATGGCCCGAGGAGCATCAGCCACTTCTTAGCTCATCTCTCAGCACAGCCGGCGGCCTCCTCCTCGGAAAGCGAAGAAATAAAGGTCGGTGACCCTTTCAAGAACCGGGGCCTCCCGCTCCCCTCGACAAGGGCGGACCCGCCGGGCCCCTTCGCCTCACAGCGACCCGCTTACGCACCACGCAACCGCCCGCCGGTCGTCCCAGACGCAGGCGCACAATCCGCCGATCGCTGACCTCGCCCCCTCCCCTCACGGCGGCTCAAAGGACAGCTCGTCCGCTGTCTTCCCGGACGTGACGTCGCCGCGCTCTGGCGTGACACGTCCCTTCCTACCTTCCAAGTCAAGGCGGAGGCGCAGGAAAGGAGCCGACGCGTCTCCATGGTGACGGCTCTCGGCGGCCATCTTGGGAATTTGGAGTACAAGTACTTTGGAGGCGGGGGACTTGTTGGGCCAATCGTGATTTTGGAACTTATGTCCCAAAGCAGTGTGGGATTTGTAGTGCTTCATACTGCCCATTGTAATATAAAAAAATAAAGCAAAAAAAAAAAGGAAATAAGGTTTGTCTGTCTTGTCTGATTAGATCGTAAGCTCTTTGAGCAAGGACTGTCTTCTTTGTGACTGTACATGTTCTTAGTGCCCCCCAGTGCTCCTTCCTATGTCCTTAGTGCCCCCAGTGCCTCCTTCCTATGTCCTTAGTGCCTCCTTCCCATGTCCTTAGTGCCCCCAGTGCCTCCTTCCTATGTCCTTAGTACCTCATTCCCTTGTCCTTAGTGCCCCCAGTGCCTCCTTCCCATGTCCTTAGTGCCCCAGTGCCTCCTTCTATGTCCTTAGTGCCCCAGTGCCTCCTTTGTATGTCCTTAGTGCCCTCCCAGTGCTCCTTCCTATGTTCTTAGTGCCTCCTTCCTATGTGCTTAGTGCCCCTCCCTTGCTAAAGCCAGTCTGTCTGCCTGCCTCCTTCTCACTGCCTTCCAGCCCTTGTCCCACTCCCTCCCCCAAAGCCAGCTAGCCTCCCTCCCTGCTGCGCCAAATATGAGAAAGCTGAACTGCAGGACTCCTGCCTGTCTGTCTGCCTCCCTCCCTCCCTCTGAAGCCTACCCGATTCTTCTGCTCCCCCCCCCCCCCCGATCCGTCGACAATGCCTGCTGCTACTTCCTGCCCATGTCACAACCGCAGGAAAGGCAAATCCAGGCGCTGGCCCAGAAACCTTCTCCCCGACATCAATTCTGACTTTGGAGAGGAAGTTCCGGCCAGCCAGGCAGCGATTGGCTGGTCTGGAACTTCCTTTCTGACGTCAGAATTGACGTCGGGGAGAAGGCTTCTGGGCCGGCACCTGGACTTGCCTTTCCAGCTGTTGTTGCGGCGGCGGGCAGATAAGCAAGGAGATTAACATTCTCCCACAATCGCCTGTTCCGTTGTCCCCACACACAGCTTCGGGACGCCGTCACTGAAAATAGGACATTTCGGCGTCCCAAAGCTGTGTGTGGGGACAGGGGATCAGAAAAAGAGATGGTCCTGTTCAAAACGGGACATATGGTCACCTTATGTATATGGGGAAAGGAAGAAAGCGGGAGAATTGTTGGACATGATAGTGGTAGAGAAGAGGGAGGGAGAAATGTTACACTGAGAGGGATGAGAGATGGCCCAAAGAAGGGAGAGATGTCAGACCACTGGAATGGGAAGGAGAGAGAGAGATGTCAGACCACAGAATGGAAGGGAATGAGGGGAGAGAGAGATGTTAGACCTTGGGAAGAAGGAGGGAAGGAGAGAGAGAGATTCCAGGCTATGGGAAGGAGAGGAGAAAGATGCCAAACCATATGAGGGGGAAGGGGGAAGATAGAGATGTCTGACCATGGAAGAGGGATGAGTTGGTGCATAGGGATGGAAGGGAAGGGGAGACAGAGGGAGATGGTGCACAGCAATGGGTGCAGCAGGGAAGAGGTAAGAAGAAATGCTTCTTATGGATAGATGGGAGTAGGGGAGAAGAAAGAGGGAGGAAATGGTATACATTGATAGATGGGAAGGGAAGGCAAGGCATGGAAAAGTAGATTTTGAGAAGCAAGCAGAAAAATGGAAGAAAGTTGAATGTTAAAAGTTAATGCTTAAAAATGGATGTTGTATTTTGAATTTATTGTGCCTCTCGAGTGGATTGTAACTTAAAATCCCTGGTCTGTTTGGATCAAAGATGGATGTATGGAGAAAGTAAAGGAGAGAAAAACAGCAAATGGATAAGATGGCCCTGGATACACAGTTATGAGCACAGACAGAAGAAAGTGCAGCTAGAGACTGGGAAAGATAGTTTGAAAACCATAATCACCAGCCAACAAAGGTAGGGGAAATTATTTTATTTTCAATTTAGTGATTGAATTGTACCAATTTTGGGAATTTACATCTGCTGTCTATATTTTGCATTGTTAAGGAAGAAATGAATTTATTTCTATTTCTCTGGGGTTGTACTGCATGCAGAGTCTTGAATCTTAGGGTTTCATTTATATATATTAGTACTTTTAGTTTGTGGTTCCGTATTTGCATAGGGATTATCTGTGTTCTAGAAGGAATGAATGTTAAGAAGCATACATACAGTGTGCTTTGTGTAGTTTAATTTTGTAATTAACCATTATATATTGTTAATAAGATTATATTGTGTGTACAGTATATATGAAAAATGAATGGAAAAAATGGTATTACAATTAGTACTATTATGGGGGTGGGGGTGGAGATTAGGTGAGGTCTGAGGCCCCCCCAAACAAAATAGCGTCCTGCTGCCTATGACTATAGAAATAATAGTAGTAGTACTTTTTTATTGGACTAACTCAATGCATTTTATGATGAGCTGTCGAAAGTAACCCTACTTCAGATCAGAAATAAGCAAATGTTGACATATATCAGTATATATAAGGAAACATCTTGCCCATTGAAACCTGTTGGAAAGTGCAATCCTGACTGATGAGGATTTAAGGCATTTGTCTGTTTGATGAAGTTAGTAAGCTAGATAGCTTAAACAGTAGTGGGGGGGGGAAGTGGGACTTGTATATTGTCTTTTTTGTAGTTTTACAACCACACTCAAAGCGGTTTACATACAGGTACTTCCAGCATTTTCCCTGTCTGTCCCAGTAGGCTCAATCTATCTAATGTACCTGGAGCAGTGGAGGATTAAGTGACTTGCCTAAAGTCACAAGGACCAGCGCAGGGTTTGAACCCACAACCTTAGAGTGCTGAGGCTGTAGCTAACCACTACATCACAATGATTTAAGTGATGAAATGGATTTAACTAGTTGGAATTTGGACGATTAAAGGAACTAAAAGAAGCAGAGAGGGTGCCATTGGGAGTAGAGAGAAAAAGAGGTAAATAGGACAGGAATTGTGGTTCTCTGTGAGATTAGAGATCTCATGAAAGTGAATTACAAAATCTTCAGATGAAAGCTGAGGCTAGGTGAATGGGTTAGTTAATTGAAAAAGTGTGCGCTGGAGGTAGAAGGTATTGGAATTAAATAGAAGCAATCTTGAAAGTTGCTCACATTTTGCTTTAGCTAAGCTGTTCTTGTGAAAGTTAGAATGTTCTTTAAAAAATTTGGAGGGAAGTAGATGACGCATCCTAAGTTCTACCAGACATGTTCAGCACAACAGAGTTGAGAACCACAGAGGGCCATGATGAAACCAAGGCCGGGATGACCATTGTTCTGGTGGATAAAAACATGGTGGTAATCTATCTAAAATTGACCAAAGAGAACTATCCCAAGTTTGATTCTAAATTTCAACAGATAAGAGAGAGCTAAAGGGTATTTGTCACAATGTGGAAGGCATAAATCCAGCATGAGTATAGAATTTTTTATAATTGGTACAGTGGCGCTAATGTTTAAAAAGGAGATAGAGCAGCTTTTAAACTAAGATGGGGGCAGGGAAGCCGACAGTTACCGAGGAGAAGATGGTTCTGTGTGGAGTATCCTTGAAGGATACTATTGAAACAGAATATTTAGGGAGTCCCAATAGAGAGGTTTCAATAATGGTGAAAGAAAGCCAGGGGTGCTTAAGAGGAAGGCTGAGTAAAGGACTCAGATTATTCCTGTCATTGTCTCTGCAGCCTGTAGGTACAAGGGGAAAACACAATTTGAAGTGTCTGTATACAAAATAAAATAGGAGAGCACTGAATGATTAGGTAGATATAATAGGCATCTCAGAGACTTGATGGAAGGAGGACAATCAATGAGACACTATGTTATCTGGGTAGAAATTATATTGCAAAGATAAAGTAGATCAAATTGGATGGGGGCTGTGCTATATGTTAAAAAGGGAATCGAATCAATCAAAATAAATGGTCTGCATGTCATAAATAGCAATGTGGAATCCAAACAGATAGAAATTCCATGTGCGAAGGAAAGGAATATACAGGTAGGGTTATACTACTGTCCCCAGAACAGAATTAGCAAATAGATAAGAAAATGTTTTCAGAGATTAGGAAAGCTGGCAAATTTGGCAACAGTATAATAATGGGTGATTTCAATTACCTCAACATTGACTGAATAAATGTTACATTGGAGAGTGCTAGGAGGTAAAATTTTTAGACGTCAAAAATTAATACTTCTTGGAGGAACTGGTCCAGGAACTGACAAGAGAGGGAACTATTTTAGATTTTGTCCTTAGTGCAATGCAGGGCAAAGTAAGGGAGCTAACTATGTTACGCCTCCACTCCAGCCTCCATAGAGTCCAAACTAACCCTGTACACCCCCACCCACCCCCTCGCTCAGAAATTGAGAAACGCCTATGCATCCCCCCAGGAAGGTCTCTCCTGTCAGAAACCGCCCGCAAATGCTCCTACAGCCACTTCATCCCCCAACTCTGGAACCAACTCCCCCCCGCAACTCAGATCACAGAACTCATTGATAACTTTCCGGAAAGCGGTAAAGACCCTCCTCTTCAACTAAAATGACAACTGCCATCTACCCTTAAACTCTCCCTTCCTTCTCCCCTCCTTCCCCCTTCCTGAACCCCTACTTAAATTACTGTATAGTCCTCTCTTAACCTGTACTTAATTTGCTATATAATCCCCGTACTTGAACTACTGTATAATCTTTGTACTGTCTAAATATACTCCACTGTGAATGTTTGCTTGTAGGCCGTTATGAGCTACTGGGAGAATGGGATAAAAATCAAAATAAATAAATAAAAATAAATGTTGGGTTTGCTGGGAAAAAGTGATCATAATATGATCAAATTTGAAATGATATCTGGAGTGACATCGCTAAAGAAATTAAATACATTTTTGAAAAGTCAGCCATGATAAATTGGGGGAAATGGTTAAAAAGGCATTAATTTTATCTATGTTTAAATCATTTGTATTCAACACCACAAGAATCAACACAAAACACAATAAAGAATAAATTTTAGACATACTGCAAGTCCAATCCCCAACCCCCCCAAATCACCTCCCCCCCCTCCCCTCCCACCCCCCACGAGAGTAGCAGCAGCAGTAATCATCCCAAAAGTAATAATCAGTAATGAAAGCATGAAGAAAACAAGTTACATATTCCAAACTTGGTTTTGAATATAAGGGGCGAAAGTTACCAACATTTACAGAACAGCCGGCCTGCTTTAGTAGACATGTCCACAATATCTTTGCGTTCCAGTAACATTTGCTGTAACATCAATGCTCTCCACTGGGGAATAGAAGGAGGTTGGGGCGAGAGCCACTGTAGCAAGATACATTTCCTGCCCAACAACACAGTTTTCCGAAGGAAGGCCGCACAACCTGGTCTAGGCGGGTGAAAGCGAAGCTGTAGGGTGAAGAGAAAACTCGGATGCATCCTCCAGGAACAACCACAAAGCTGTGCCACGGCAGACACCAATTGTATCCAAAAAGCAGACACCAAGGGACAAGTCCAGAACATATGTCCAAAAGATGCCATTGAGTAAGCGCATTTACCACAGCTATGTTCCACACTAATCCCCATCACATGAGCTCTCTTGGGTGGATAAAAGGCACGCAACAAAAACTTATAATTTCGCTCCCTTTCCATAGATGACAGAGTAGAAGCAATCCCCAAACGAATACCCTTACGGAGCATATCATCTGAAATGGGTATTTGGAGATCAACTGACCACTTCTGGGCCAAGGTAATAAAGTCCAATTCCCAGGATAGTTCTTGCAAAAACTTATAGATTTTCAACGGTATAGGCTCCTGAGCGGTAAGACAAAGAGCCTCCTGCAGACTGGTCTGAACATCTTCTCGCACCACCACCGGAGTCAAGGTCTGCAAGTAATGTTGAAGTTGTCGATAAGCAAACCAATCAGCAGGGGAAAGATGAAACATTGTCTGTAGCTCGGCAAAGGGGACAGGAAGACCCGTGTGTAACACAGCCTGGGACACATATTGAAGGCCCACACTAGACCAGCGCTGAAATACCGCAGAGTCCAAGCCAGGTAAAAAGTCTCCATTGCCCACGATGGGGAGATAAGGTGTTCTGCAAGGAGAGATCTTCAACAGTCGACACAACATCCTCCAAGCTTTACGCATAGCAGGTAAGAATGGGTGTGAATGTAACAAAGGCAGATCCGGCAAGTGTAGAGCATGTAAGAGATAACTAAAATGGTAAGGCTGAAAATGAAAACATTCAATCTCAGGTAGTGAAAAACAAGCAGTATTACAAAACCAATCATGAATATGACGTAATTGACATGCAAGATTAAACCTAGATACACACAAGAGACCCAACCCCCCTTGGGCAATCGGTAGCATCAGTTTGGATAAAGAAATCCTAGCCCGTTTACCCTGCCACAAGTATGCAGAAAGATGAGACCTATGTTGGGATAAATGTTGTGCAGTTAACATAATGGGGAGCATTTGCAGTATATAAAGCCATTGGGGCAGTATCATCATATTATAGAGAGCAATATGGCCAGAAAGAGAGAGAGGATACTTTCTCCAATTATGTAAAGACGTCTCAGTATGACGCAGTAAGGGCAAAACATTAGCATTATAGAGTCCATTCAAGTTTTGAGGAATAACCACCCCTAAGTAGATCAATTGGGAAGGGGCCCACTGCAAAGGGAAATCTCCTCACCAAGATTGGCGCACCTCAAGCATAGTCGGAAGCACCAAAGACTTTTGCTTATTTAGGAAAAGGAAGTGGCGGACAGATTAAACACGTTCTTCTCGTCGGTCTTCACAAAAGAGGACACATCCAATGTTCCGGAACCAGAAAAATTCTTCAAGGGGGACCAAGAGGAAAAATTATCGTGCATGGAGGTAAGCCTCGAAGACGTACTCAAACAGATAGATAGGCTAAAAACTGACAAATCGCCGGGCCCGGACGGAATTCACCCAAGAATACTAAGAGAACTTAGAAACGAAATAGCGGAGTTACTGCAGCAGATTTGTAACCTATCCCTGAAAACAGGGGTAAGACTGGAGGATAGCAAATGTTACACCTATCTTCAAGAAAGGAACCAGAAGCGACCCGGGGAATTATAGACCGGTCAGTTTGACCTCAGTTCCGGGGAAGATGGCCGAATCATTGATCAAGAACAGTATCAGCGAGCACATAGAAAAAAATAAGCTGATGAAAACAAGCCAGCATGGTTTCTGTACTGGAAGATCCTGCCAAACAAACCTACTGCACTTCTTCGAGGGGATAAGCGGACATTTGGACAAAGGTGACCCCATAGATATAGTATACCTAGACTTCCAGAAAGCCTTCGACAAGGTACCTCATGAGCGCCTTCTAAGGAAACTGTGGAACCACGGGGTGGAAGGGAACATACACAGATGGATCAAAAACTGGCTGGCAAACAGGAAACAGAGGGTAGGAGTAAAGGGACACTATTCTGACTGGAAAGGGGTCACAAGTGGTGTCCCACAAGGGTCAGTGCTGGGACCGCTGCTATTCAATATATTTATTAATGACTTGGAAACAGGGACAAAGTGTGAAGTTATAAAATTTGCGGATGACACAAAACTCTCCGGTAAGGTTAGATCTGTAGAGGAATGTAAAAAACTCCAAAGGGACCTGGACAAACTGAGTGAGTGGGCAGATAAATGGCAGATGAGTTTTAATGTGGAGAAATGTAAAGTTATGCACATAGGGAAAGGGAACCTGATGTACAACTACACGATGGGGGGGATGACATTGGGAAAAGGCAACCTAGAAAAGGACTTGGGGGTTTTGGTGGATAAAACAATGAAACCGGCAGCACAATGAGCAGCGGCCTCAAAAAAGGCGAACAGAATGTTGGGCATTATCAAAAAAGGTATCACTACCAGAACCAAGGAAGTTATCCTCCCGCTGTACAGGGCAATGGTGCGACCGCATCTGGAGTACTACGTCCAGTACTGGTCGCCGTACCTAAAGAAAGATATGGCGCTACTCGAGAGGGTCCAGAGAAGAGCGACAAAAATGATAAAAGGCATGGAAAACCTCTCGTATGCTGTGAGGCTGGAGAAGTTGGGGCTCTTTTCCCTGGAAAAGAGGAGACTTAGAGGGGATATGATAGAAACTTATAAGATCATGAAGGGTATAGTGAAGGTAGAGAGAGACAGATTCTTCAGACTGGCGGGGGCAACAAAAACTAGAGGACACTCAAAAAAATTGAAGGGAGATAGGTTTAGAACAAATGCTAGGAAGTTCTTCTTCACCCAGAGGGTGGTGGACACCTGGAATGCGCTTCCAGAGGGGGTAATTGAGCAGAGTACAGTTTTGGGTTTCAAAAAGGGATTGGACGAGTTCCTAAAGGGTAAGGGAATCCAGGGGTACAATTAGAGGGTTACTATTCAAGACAAAATGCTCTTGAGTAATAGATCACTACAGGTCATTGACCTGGGGGGGGCCGCCGCGGGAGCGGACTGCTGGGCATGATGGACCTATGGTCTGACTAGGCAGAGGCAATGCTTATGTGCTTATGTGCTTAACCCGAATAAAGATTAAACTCATCTAGAAGTTCTAATGCTCGAAACAGTGAGCTATGAGGGTTGCCCAAAGTAAGCAAAAGATCGTCTGCAAACGCTAACACCCGCAGCTGGGAAGAACCCTCTGGCAATCCCGTAATCTCATCATCCCTCTGAAGCGTGCGTAACAAAGGGTCCAGATACAAAAGAAAAAGAAGGGGCGATAACGGACAACCCTGTCGCGTCCCCCTGCCCACAGAGAAAGAGGGGGATCTCACACCATTAACCAACACTGAAGCGGTCGGTCCCGAGTAAAGTGCTTGTACCGATGCCAAATAGATTGCGGGAAGCCCTATGTACCGCAACACCCGAAACAGGTAATGCCAATGAACCTTATCAAAGGCTTTCGCCGCATCTAACCCCACAAGGAGACCAGGATAATGTGTTTGTTGAGCGCGAGAGAAAGCAAGTAGAACCCGGTGGACATTGAGTACTGAATGGCGAGTCCGAACAAAGCCCACCTGCTCAGGCACGATAATAGTAGGCAACAAAGATGCTAACCTATCAGCCAAGATACGAGCAAATATTTTAGTATCAACGTTCAGCAGCGATATCGGTCTATAAGATTCTATGTCTGTGGGCGGCTTAGAGGGCTTCGGTATTAAAGTAATCAGAGTCGCATTGGAGTAACGGGGAAATGCACCCTGATCATGTATGTCCGTATAGTAAGCTAAAAGAGACCACCCTACAGAAGAAGATAAGATCTTAAAGAACTCCGGGGAGTAGCCATCTGGTGCCGTGCAAGGTTTCAATTTTTGTATCGCCTGCAATACCTCCTGGAGGTGTAAAGGCCTATCCAGCAAAGACACCTGAGTCGCCATCAATCTAGGCATCCCTGCATCCTCCAAATAGTCGCAGACATCAGGACCAGTGTAAGGACCCGGGGATGCATAGAAAGCCTCGAAGTAGTTGTGAAAA
Organism: Geotrypetes seraphini; assembly: GCF_902459505.1. Lineage (NCBI taxonomy): Eukaryota > Metazoa > Chordata > Amphibia > Gymnophiona > Dermophiidae > Geotrypetes > Geotrypetes seraphini. The sequence continues at coordinate 35,155,723 of NC_047091.1, read as the reverse complement.
GCGGCAGAAATATCCACCGCGGACGTCAACATCCTCCCTGAGCCCTCCCCAAGCATAGGAATATATCGAGACCCATTCCAGCTCTTAGTTATGGATGCCAAAAGTTTCCCTGTCTTATTGCCATATTTGTGGAAATGAAATTTTCGGAAGAACAACAATTTCTTGGTACGTTCATGAATGAGGGAATTTAATGCCACCAGCACCGCTTTATATGCCTCACCATTAGCCTCTGAGGGGTTACACAATAAATCACGTTTCAACTGCACCAGCTGTCGTTCAAGCTGTACTATACGATGCGCTATGCGACGGGTTCTAGTTGCCACATATGCAATTATATCCCCACGTAGTACTGCCTTAGCCGCGTCCCAAAATAATATGGGTTGATCTACATGCTGGTCATTAAAGGAACAATAAGCCTCCCACTTGTCCGATAAGTACTTCTGGAAATGGGCATCTTTATGTAAATAGGAGGGAAATCTCCACCCTGACCCAGGGCCCACTGGACCGCCCACTGCTACATCAATCCAAATCATATTGTGATCCAACACTTCGAGTGGGCCTATTGTGGCTGCAGAGACCCGAGCAAACAAGGATTCTGAAAGTAAGGTGTAATAAATTCTGGAAAAAGAACCATGGGCTCTAGACTGGTGGGTATAATCCCTTTCAGTAGGGTGAAGCAACCTCCAGGGGTCCACCAACCCCAAAGCTCGACAAAGATATGGAATACCCTTAGTTTGCTTCACCGTCGCCACTCCAGACGACCCCGAGCGATCCATACCCGAGTCTAATACTTGATTCAGGTCACCCACCAGAACTAATGGGCAATCAGAATCTCGCAAGCAAATATTAACCAAATTTTGAAAGAAAGAGTGTTGATAGCCATTAGGGCCATAGCCCACCAATAATCGAAAGGGCCCACCCGGTCCCATCACCTTCACCAAAAGGTAACGGCCCTGGGGATCACTGCGTAAGACCTGAACCTTGCAGGGGAGGCCCTTCCGGATCAGTATGGCCACCCCCGCCCTCCTCCCTGGTGAAGAAGCACAGTACAACCCAACCCCTCCGGAGTTTCTGGTGTTCTAGATCAGTAAGCCTAGTCTCCTGGAGGCAGGCTATATCTGCAGAGTGATGCTTCAATTGTGATAGAATTTTTGAGCGTTTAGCAGGGGATGTAATTCCCGAGACATTCCAAGAGAGTATACGTATCTTCCGGTCACCCATGAGGAACCCCACCAGTAATGTTAAAGCAATTAACCCATCTAAGAGGAAGTGTCCCAGGGCGCCCAGCCTCACCCCAAGACTCCACATGCACACTCCAGTCAAGCCATTCAACCAGCTCTAGAAAAGAAAACCCCAAACAAAAAGCAAAATAAAACACAAAACACCAATGTAATACCGCTGCTGCCACCCAAAAAGCTTCCCCCCCCAAGACCCCCCAACAAACCCAAAAAACCCCATCCTGTGGGAGAAATGCAGGTCACTAAAGACATCTCTCCCAGGGCCACCCTACCAACTAGAAAATAAAGCCCTCCTGGGGCCAGGAGACAAATTTCCCGTCAAACATATTAAGCAAACTACCAGGAACCATTAACAAACCCTCTAAGCAGAGAAAGGTCCAAGTAATCAATCTGCTCCAGAACCAGAGCTACCAAGATGCTTAATGTAATCAGCTGCTGCCTCGTGTGATGGAAAGGATTTCCAGACTCCATTACAGTGGATCCGTAAAAGGGCCGGATAATTAAATTGAAAGCGCTGCTTGAGTTCAGATAGTTGTGCACAGAGAGGGTAATAAGGTCTCCTCCGCTCCTGCAACGCCATAGAAAAATCCTGACTTATGCGAATCGAATGTCCATCATATTTCAATCCTTCCTTCTTAGCTCGGTATTGCTGTAATAGTGCCACTTTGTCTGAAATTCAGAAGCTTCAGGATGACCACCCGTGGGCGCGTTTCCAAACCTGGGCGGGGGCCCAAGCAATGTGCCCGTTCCAGGCGCAAAGGCCCCATAGAGGGCGGAAGGGGGAATTCATCTTGCAACCAGATTTCCAAAAGCTCCAATAACAGCCGGTCAGCAATCGTTTCAGGAATGCCCATCAAGCGCAGGTTGGAACGGCGTGAGCGGTTCTCTAAATCATCCAGTTTTTCGGACTGAGCTCGCACCTGCGCCTGCAGCGCGCTGATATCTGTGTCACGAGTAGCAGAGGAGTCTTCCAGGTCAGAAACCTGCTGTTCTAACTCTGCCGTGCGAGTCGCAGCTGCGGCTAGTAGTGTCTCAATGTTAGATATTTGTGCGGTGAGCGATTCCATTTTGGGCCCCAATACTTGCGCAAGCGCCTCTTTTATATCACTCAGCACGGTCTCTGTGAGATGTGAGACCGCCGCTGCGGGGCTCGTCGCCATCTTAGATTCAAGAGGCCGCACTCGCTCACGATCTTTCCGAGCCGCTTTTGCCTGCATGGAGTCTTGAGATCTCGTTAAATATCTTTCCATGCAGTAAGGGTGCCTCAAGAAACACCGTACTCGCGTTGAAAGTCGGGAAAAAGGTCTCTAAATGTGCGAAAATGTGCAGGGTAGCCCCGGAGCAAACGAGGAGACGTCCTCACCCATTCATGACATCACGTGACCTCTTAATTTTATCTATTTTAGACTATTGTAACATCATCTATTTAGGAGCACCCAAAAAATTCTAAGGACATTAAGGATAATTCAGAATACAGCTGTTCGATTGATTTTTGATTTAAAAAAGAACAACCATATTAGTCCATATGATCGTTTACTTCATTGGCTGCCTTTGGAGGCAAGAGTATTATTCAAGTTTTCCTGTATCTGCTTTAAGCTGATATCGGGATTGTCTCCAGCTTACCTTTTCCTCATTTTGTGTTGCATAGACCATCAAGAGAAACTAGAAACTTCTACTTATTTGCTTATCCAAAAATTAATGTGTGTAGATATAAGACCTTCTTAGATAGGACCCTTGCAACAATCTTGGTTAGGTAAATGTATTCAGCAAGCTAGGTTATCCTATTGCAGTTTTCGGAAATTAATTAAAACCACTTTGTTCGATAAGTTTATTACTTAGTGAGTTTTATTATTGAAATTCTATTTTACAAATATTTGCATTTTTTACTGTATTATTGTATTTCGCTGATTGTCCAGCTCTTTTTAGTGTAAACCGCATAGAACTTTTGGTTATGGCGGTATAAAAGAATAAAGTTATTATTATTATTAAAAGGATTAGGGCTGTAAACCAGATGTGGATGTTATTTAAAATACCATCGCAGCGCATTCAATCAAATGTCTGAGATCTTCAGCAATTTTGGATTCAGCGGCCTTGTCCTCTTGGTTCCAAGGCTTCCTAACCATTTGACACGATGCAATACGTAAGGATGGAGCACTTTCTGATAACCCCCCCCCCCCAATTCTGCTGATTTTGTTCTGATCCAGTAGCCATACCTCCCCATTCTCTGACTCCTCCATTCAGATACTCTAGCCAGCCCAAAACCCACATCACCTTAGATCCAAAAAATTACTTGTACTGAGAAAATCCTTTAACCAAGTACAGTATACATTTTTCTATAATTTTTTGCAACTAGAGCTAAGCTAGCAAGCAGCCTATAGCTCACACCTTGACCTCCTGCCACAAAGTTTTACTTTAAAATAAGTCTTGGCACAATTCAGTTTCCATGGAAGATAATCCTCTATCAGTAGAGAAACAAGTTCAGTCCAGTGTGTCATATGGTATGGATTGAGGCAACAGGGTACTGTATCCTGTATCCAACCAACATAGGGTAGATCACATATTTTATAAAACTATTAAGCATGACAGAAGAGTCTGTTATATATTGAAAGAAGTTCACCGAGTTTCACAATTTTCCTAAATAACAGCAAACTCAGAACCTATAATATTTTCCAAAGAGCCAGTTTCTAAATCAAGCCATTTGGGCAGAGGGCATGTTATCCACATGCCTATATCTTACCTCTGACCTGTAATCAAGTCCATAGGTAAAAAGTATCTGCAAACCTTGTAACTATCTATGTTGTTTTGAAAATCGCCTGCCATCTGAGAGGATGGCTATCCTCCAGCACAGCCGAGTCTATCTTCCAGTGCTGGAAACCAGGCAGCAGCCAGTTTTTTCTTTAGCTGTTGCTGCCTAAGACAGATGGGGGCTAATTTTCAAAGCACGTAGACACACAAAGTACCATAGGTCTTTATGGCACTTTATCTGTCTAAGTGCTTTGAAAATGACCCCTCTTTGCCTAAGAGCTCAGTGAAAACATGAAAAGTTCTATTACAGATTGTCAGAAGAATTAACAATGCATTCCCACAATGTAAATCAGAGTCATAATGGGAAGTAACATTGTTATGTATTATTTTATGACAGCGCTCATTTCTGTAAAAGAGACAATTGACTCGTTATGAGAGAGTCCCAATCAAGATATATTTCTTGCAACAAGAACATTTAGAAATCTTATTTCATTCAATATAAGTAGGCCTGGCACTTTCCCTTTCTTCCTGTACCTTAGATGTTGCAGGAAACAAACCTTTTGCTTGGTACATTTTGCTGTGATTGGCCCCAAGCCAGAAGGGCGGTATATCAAGAGTTATGAATACATTTATTGCGATCTAAGTACCACATTTTAAAAAGAGATTCACGCAAGGTGGTGAAAAACAGGCAAATAGCTCTGCACTGTTCTCGTGTGCACTCCAGCCCAGTTTTCAGAATGATGAAAATGGGTCCTTTATTCCAAAAAAGTTGAGCCGGACAAAGTGCCGGGATTTGTAAATTTGGACGTCTGGTAACCCTACCTCAAGTATCATAAAGCCCAGACCAATTTTTAAATCAACTAATGTTGAAATTAAGAAATAGATATTTATTTTAAAAACTACATTTAAATTCACTGAGGCTGCTACATAAAAGATTATTCCACTGACTGACCAACAAGAAGCTAATACAGTCTGACTCTGTTTCACATTTCAAGCGCTCTCCAGCAACACAGCAGGTACCACTAACACACAGCTGAAGTGTACCTGGAAAAAAAAAGGAACACAGAACGAAAGGCAACTTTGCAAAAATTATATTCAAATTCTAGAAACCAATTTCAAAATCAAGTCAAACAATATACAGGTTAACAGCTGCTTAAAGCAGTACAGCTGAGAAACACTGTGTTTGAGAATCAGTAAAACAAAGCAGTTGTATAATACAATGGCTCAGAGTCACAGAGCTACATCATGTGTGCAGACACAAGCGTGTGCCGAATTTCATTATCCCCCCCCCCCCCACACACACACCTACTGCTTCCAACTCCACTACATGGTGAAAATAGTTATAAAACTATTCTTTGCTGAAATCAAAATCAGTTTATATAGTTACAGTTCAACAGACAGCAATAGGAGTCAAATGCTGGCAATTCACATCCAAACAGTACACAGAAAACTTACATTATTCAGCTAGTGCGGGCGTAGGCAACACCAGTCCTGAGAACTGGAACCAGATCTGGTTTTATTCCAGCCTGCATTTGGTTCCAAGACCCCAGGATCATCTGCTTCTCTCAGTTACAGAGAAAACCGGATCCGTTTGTGGTTCTATCTACACTTGTGATACAACAGGGCATTTTTTTGTGTGTCCCAGTTTTTAAAATGTTCCTTCTTATAATTATAGCCATTTCAGAAAAACTGAGGTCTGGATGCAGACCGGCTTTATCTAGCCCATTTCTTTTCTGTTTATTGGCTCCTCTTGGCTAAAAAGTGAATGAAAAGCTTAGCAGAAGCGACCCAGCCAGAATCACGCTTTGTGTAACCCCCCCCCCCTCCACTTGCTCATGGTACCACAGCCACTGCAGGAGAGACAATGGATGGGAAACAATTTTTTTGCACCTCCTTCTCCCTTGCAGTCCATGTGTCTGCACTGCTCGCACAGCCCTTGGGGTGTCCCTGAAGCTTAGGATGTGTTTTTCCATGCTTGATATTACTAGACACTTACAGTAGCTGATTCACAAAACAATGACTATCTTATTGACATCAGCTATGTAAAGCGAAGTTACTTACCTGTAACCAGGGCGGGATTACCCAATAGGCCAACTAGGCACGTGCCTAGGGCCCAAAGGTCAGGGGGGCCTGCTGAAGGACGACTTGCCATGCCATTTTTTTCAGACGGCAATGGGTCAAATTTTTAATTAAGATACTTAGGGGTCCTTTGACTAAGGTACGCTAACTGATTTTGCGCACGCTAAATGTGCACCTTAATAAAAGGACCCCTAAGTGACTAAGGCTTAGTCTTAGCAGAAATATAGGGTTACAACATCTCCAACCCCACAGCGGCTCTGTGGTGTAAACAAAATAAATATTGTAATCACAAAACAGAAAATAAAATTATTTTTTCTACCTTTTGTTGGTCCCAGGCTCTAGACCCATTTTTTTCAGACGGCAACGATGACAAAGTCGGCCTTCCCCCGGCATCGATGGATGGCAATACAGCCAATGAAGCTTGAAGAAGGTCCCGCGATGACTGCTTCTGCTGGTCCATCCCCCTACGACATCACTTACTTCTTCCAGCAGACGCAGTCATCACAGGACCTTCTTCAAGCTTCATTGGCTGCATTGCCGTCTGTCAATGCCGGAGGGAGGGCTGGCGTTGTTGTCGTCAGGTGGGGGCCCGTTGCTGTGGGAGAGCCGGTGTTGTCGTTGTTGGGTGAGGGCCCGCTACCGTGCAGAGAGGGAAAAGGGGGGGGGCCCGTTGCCATCTGAAAAAAAAAAAATGGCTGCGTTGCTGTTGATGCCGGCGGTTGGCTGCTTTGGTTTCCGTGGATGCCAGGGGGGGGGCGGTGTTGTCATCGTTGATGCCGGGTGGGGGCCCATTGCCGTAGGGGAGGGGGTGCGCATTGCCATTGCTGTGTGGGAAGGGTGGTGAAGGGAGAGAAAGGGGGCATATGCTGATGGAATTGGTGTGTAGGGAAAGGGAGGAGACATAAGGGGGAAGGATACTGGATGGATTTAGGTCGGAAGGAAAGAAAGGGGGCTAATGATGGAATTGGTGTGCAGGGAAAGGGGGAAAACAAAGGGGAAGGATACTGGATGGATTTAGGCTGGAGGGAAAGAAAGGGTGCTGATGCTGATGGAAGTGGGAGGAAGAGAGTGAAATGCCAGACCATGGGGGTGTGGTTGTGGTAGAGGGAAGGGAAGAAGAGGAGAGGAGAGAGATGCCAGATCATTGGAGGAGGGAATGGAAGAAGATGGATGCCAGACTAATGGGGGTGAAGGGAAATATGGAAGGGGGAGGCATACAGTTTCTGGAAGTGGCATAGGACAGGGTAGTTGGGAAGAAAAATGGAGAGAAGATGGACCCTGGGGTGGTGGGGAAGGAGGGAGAGATGCTGGATGAAAGGGTAGTTGAGAAAAGGACAGATGGTGGGGATGGTGGGGTCCATTGCTGAAGCTGCGGATATGTACATAAAAAAAAGGAAAGATGCCAGACCTCCAAAGGAAGGAAGGGAAACGGAAAGGGAGGACAGAGATGAAAGATGGATGGTTAGCATGGAGAAAGAAGAAAACGACAAATGGGCAGAAGACCCTGGCAAGTGAGTTATCAGAAGACAACTAGAGCCTGGGACCAACAAAAGGTAGAAAAAATAATTTTATTTTCTGTTTTGTGATTACAATATTTATTTTGTTTACACCACAGAGCCGCTGTGGGGTTGGAGATGTTGTAACCCTATATTTCTGCTAAGATTAAGCCTTAGTCACTTAGTCCTTTTATTAAGGTGCACATTTAGCATACGCAAAATCAGTTAGCGTACCTTAGTCAAAGGACCCCTAAGTATCTTAATTAAAAATTTGACCCGCGACTTAGCCTTTTTTTCAGATTTCGGCCCCTTATGTGATTGAGTTTGACACCCCTGATGTAGAGTGAGGCAGTTAGGCGATGTAAATTTGGTTACTAATATAGACTTATATTTTGGATAGTATTACTGCTTTATAATATATTTGAACGCTTTTATATATGTATTGAAAGGATTCAGAGTTAATGTCCTGGGTAAGTAGATGGGAAGGGAAGGAAGGGGGATTTGTTCAGATGTTTGGCGGTTGCATAGAAGAAAGCATTGGTATGCTAATCTTTGTTTGTTTTGAATTAAAAAAAAAAGAAAGAAGTGGAAATAAGTTAATAAGAAAACAGATAAAGGGGGGTGGGGTATGAGCGGGGTGTGGGCGGGGCAGGCCCAGGGGGGGCCCAGTGTACTTGTGTGCCTAGGGGCCCTCGAAGAATTAATCCTGCCCTGCCTGTAACAGGAGTTCTCCGTGGACAGCAGGATAAGTCAGAAATTATCCAGATTGGGAGTGTCGGATGACGTCACCAACGTGTGGCTGACTCATCTTGCTTGTCCATGGAGAAAGAACACATCCTAAACTTCCTAATCCACTTACAATGTTCAGTACACTTCTCCCTCGTCATTCGCGGGGTATACGGGCAGAGCCGGACCGTGAATGGCGAAAAACCGCGATTATCCGGCTCTGACCCACCCCCACCTCCCTGCCGCCTTCCCGTCCCTTACCTGGTGGTCTAGAGGGCTTTTGGGGCAGGAGCGATCTTCCTACGCTCCTGCCCCGTGCAGATCGCCATGAGGAAATGGCTGCCGTGAGTTCCCATAGTCCCTCGAGAGACTACAGGAATTCCCCACAGCCATTTCTTAATGGCGATCTGCATGGGGCAGGAGTGTAGGAAGATCGCTCCTGCCCCGAAAGCCCTCTAGACCACCAGGTAAGGCCGGGAAGGTGGCAGGGAGGAAAAAATATGGGTTATTTGAAAATTAAGACTGCTTTTTTTATTTTCTCCCTCCCCAGAAAAAATCGCAATTATATGAAACCGCAAATGGAGAAACTGCGAATGGGGAGGGGGAAGTGTAAGTGTGTTAGAGAAAGGACTAGAATTGCAGAGGGAGGGGAGGAGGAGGAGTTCAAAGCAACAGAGTAGCAATATACCAGTGACTGGAATGAGGTCCCATTTTTTGCAACAACTTATAGGGTTACCATATTTTACAAAAGAAAACCCCGGACATATAACCCCACCCCGTTCCACCTCCAACCCTGCCGGTTCTGTCTCCAGCCCCGCCCCCAGCAAGCCTTCTCTCTTCTGTAATGAGCTCCGGTTGCGTCTGGAGAGCCTGGAGCATGTGCGGATGTGTGTGTTGTCATCTGGGCATGCTCAGAACCCCTCCATATGCGGCCGGAATTCATCGGGGCTTTCCAAAACCTGGACAAATGTCAGGTTTTGAAAAGCCCGTCCGGGAGCCCAGACAATCCTCTAAAAAGAGGACATGTCTGGGTTTTCTCGGATGTCTGGTAAACCCTAATGACTTATCAGTAGAGAAACGGCTTCCATGTTTAGCACTGCATTTAAAGATCAATCTGTGGCTCTTGTTCAGTCTGTATTGATATGTCTGGAAAAACCAAGCATACCGGTAGCCTTTGAGGCAAAGTTATTTAGGTTGCCTAAGTGTTTGAATGTGAAGACTGAACATCACATCCCAAAAACACATTTTGCAGTAAAGTCAATTATGAGATGAATTATTGCCTACACGCTTGTTAAGGTAACAAGGGAATCAGTCTGTCTAGTTTATATTAAATTAGCATTTTAATAGCAAGTGCTTCAGAGGCTTAACCAACCACATCAGGCAACCCATTTAACAGCGGCAAGCATTTTATCCCAGAGACCTGACCACAGAAAGGAAAAATGATTGCAAGAACTTCACAGAGCTGAAACACCCTCATTGGCCCCCTTCCTAGCATATCCATAAAACATTCACGGGGGTTATTTGAGAAGCTTTATTTGCACATTTCCATGTGGAAACATCATCCAAATGTAAATGTTGATTTTAGAAAGGAGTTGGGTCCGTATCATGTAGAAACTGAGAGGGAGTGAGCTGGGGGGGGGGGGGGGGGGGGTTTATGGTTTGGCAGGTCAAATATCTACGGGTGTGTTCCCCATTTTCAGTAGTACATCTAGATCTGATTTTGGATGTCGAAAAATCAGGGTGAAAAACATCTGTTTTTGAAACCATGTACAATTTTTTTCCCCGAAAATGTCGTATTTAGACATCTGACTTTTTTGACCATTTTCAAATACAAAAATTTCCAAATCGAGCCTATTTGGACATGGGAGGGACCAGCATCTTAATAGACTGGCCACACAGACATGCCAACAGGGCAGTGAGGCACTTTAAGGGGAACTGCTGTGAACTTCACATAGAGGGTGACAGATACATATTTCACCAGAGTCCTCTTTTAGCATATGGTGAGCCCTCCCAAATGCCCCCCAAATCTACTATACCCACCTGCCTACTGTAAGTGCATGGAGAACACAGGGCCCTTTACACTACCATTCCAAAAGACCTTATGCCTATATAGCAGTACAGTAGGTTTTGGGTGCATTTTGGTGGCTTCACACTTTCCATTATAAATGTAGTGGGTATTGTAGGGTTACCAGATATCTGGATTTACCTAGGCATGTCCCTTTTATAGATGATATGTCCGGGCATCCGGACGGCTTTTCAAAACCAGGCACTTTGTCCGGGTTTTGAAAAGCTTCCAGCTCGGGACTGCGTTGGGAAGGCATCTGCGCGTGTCTGGATGCAACCTGGTGATGTCACGCGCATGCATGCGACGTCATCGTGCCAAACCTGCGCATGCACAGATTGACTTCATGACGTAGCTCCGAGCACGAGAACAGGTTGAGGGGGGAGGGGCTGCGGGGCAAGACTGGGATGGAACTGGGCGTGACTTAGGCAGAAGGGGCAGGTCTGGGTGGAAATGGGCAGGCCTGGGGGCAGGGCCATAGTAAAATCTGGTAACCCTAGGGTAGGGTGGGATATGGGCCTGAATCCCCCTCTCTAAGGACTGGTCAGACCATCTGAAGCTATAATACAAGCAGCTGTGTACTGTTTTATTCACATCTTTGGGGGTTGCGGGGGGGGGGGTGTCAGTGACCACTGGGGGAGTGTGTGGGAGCCTTGGTTTCATCCCTCCGGTGGTCATTTGGTCAGTTTGAGTAGCTCTATGGCATTTAGATGCTTTTAAAACAGGTCTAGCTTGGTACATCTAAATGGTTTCCCGGCCATCTTGGAAAAGGTTTGATTATCCCTGCCAGGTGTCCAGGTGCTAAGCCTGCCCAAATCCCACCCAAAACATGCCTCTTATACGCCCCATTTACATTTAGATGTTCTGGAGGGTGAATGCCCAGCAAGATGTCTAAGAACTTGGGTTCGAAAATCAGCCCTTGTCCAAGTGCTGGTTTATGCCGATGTTTAGACATTTTTATTTTTTGAAAATGAGCCCCATGGGAAGTGATATTTCCACATGGGGATTTACATCTGCTCCCTGGCACGTAAATAATTTTTTAAGTGCTCATCTCGGCCAGCCCTTTACAGGAGGGGTTAAGGGAAGTCTTTATTTTCTCTTCCAAACTGAAAATAAAGATTGTGGCCTCTATATTTAATTATCAGCATTCACACATTAGTTTTGCAAAGTGTCAGGCATGCATGTGGTATGTACCAAGCCACACTTGTGCAAATTGTCAAGTTTCCTCTGTTGATTTTTTTTATATGTGTATCTTTGTAAAATGGATATTCTTGTGGCACACATGCACTCCCAAAGGTATTTAGAAGATCCTCTTGGCGGGCACATCTTTTTTGAAAATCCCACCAGAACCGGGCACATCTTGACCCTGGCACCTCAATTCAGATGTCTGTTTTCTAATGTAAAGTGGGGACTCCATGTATGGTAAATGTTATTTTGAAAGCAAACTGCATGGAGACTTCAATCAAAGAATTTTACTGCACCAGGAAAATTAACTTCTCTGTAGTTGCTCCAACCTTATGGAACGCCATGCCACCTCAACTCCGTCATGAAAATCTTCTCATCAAATTCAAGACCAAACTAAAAACATTTCTTTTTCAAGATGCATATCATAACCTCTAAATACCTCCTTCCCCTAACCAGTAAATCATCTCAACTGCTTTAATGAAGCCTATCCCTGATGTCTTATCCTCCCTCCTCCCTTTCTTTTAAATTTCATTTTAATAATGTACTTATTGACCCCTCCTTCCCCTTATTACCCTCAAATTCATGTAACTTCTTGTTTATCATCTTTTAATGTTCACTCCCCCTTATATATATATATATATATATATATATATAATTATTATTTCACCTTTTACTTCATTTTTTTTTAGCATTGTAAACCGGCCAGATACATGTTGATGGTCGGTATATTAAACACAATAAAACCTGAAACTTCAGGTCCCAGTGGACGATTCTTTTGCCTGTTGTGAGGAACACGTCTTCTTGAAAATGCATTCATAAAAAGTGACAAAAAGTCAAAACAGACTATGGCAGGAAAGAAAATGCTTAAAAAGGAAAAGGAGATTACTAAATGGGAAATGTCCAGTCTAGGGTGAGAAACGGGTCAAGGGATTTCAATACATTCATCCTTTTTAGGAATATGGGCATGCCCTATTCCATATGGTCCACAGTCAATTTGTGCAACTGTATTAACAAGTTCTTGGTGTCTCCTCACAGGAGAAAGGAATTTGCTTTTTAGGTGCATTTTGTCCACAGTAGTGACACCATCCTAAAAACAAACCTGTCCCCAAAATACAATTTCAGGAACACAAAGAACACATCCTTTTCTGGAAAGAACACTCATCGGCTATGTATACTGAGGCAGAAGAGGAGCTCACAGCGGCTCCCTTGTTTTAATTGTGACTTGGTTTATAGGGAGCGGGTGGGCTTCGGTATTGAATACCCAGTCTTCCAGAGAGAGCACATCATCTTCTGAGAATAAGAGATAGAGGTACCTATGTTGACAAACAGGAACAGAGCAAAAAAGATGGAAGAAATTAGAAACCCAGTCGGTTATTTTTCTCAGAGAAAGCAGCCAGTGCGTCTTCAGGGACTCCGGTGGCTTTGCCCTGAGTGTTCTGCATTATGGATGGGGTTTGCACAATCTTCGGCCGCTGAGAATCCCCAGAAAGGTTCATTTTCTAATGCACAGTTGGGAGTTTAGCATGTAATAACAGGGAATTATGCACGGTGAGTCAGCCACATATCATTTTATTGCAAATATAAATTACATACACAAATTTGCAAGAAGAGGGAGACCCCACAGCCTGAGTCCTTGCAGCCCTGTTTCCAAACAGGTAAATATTCAATGCCATATTGTCACATAGACCCATAATTCTATAAAAGGCACCTTAACCTATTGGCGCCTAAGTTAAGAGAAAAATGCTGTTTAAAAAAATATTTCCAGGTGTCTTCTGGCACCTATAAAAACTGGTACTGGAATCATGCCTATGTAGGCGCTTGACGACGTCTAATGCCACTGTAGTCATGACTAATGCCAGATCTGGTGTTAGGCGCTGTAAAGTGCCTCCATAGGTGCGATTTTCACAACAAAAGTAGGTGCTGAGAATGTAGGCCTTGAAAACCCTGGCCTACCTTTCTTACACCTACCTTCAGTGGCATAGTAAGGGTAAGAGGCGCCCAGGGCGTGGGCACCCCTCCCCTGCTGGTCTTCCCTGCCCCCCCCCCCCGCGTGGCTATAAAATAGTCCCATTTTCAATTTTCTGAATTAATGTAGGCAGGAAGGCTCAGATCCTCTAAATAGCGCTGTTCTCAGCAGCCGCCGATCGCGTATTAATCATGCAACCTTGCTGTGTACGGAATCGCATCTACGGGAAAGGTAGGTGCTGGAAATGTAGGCCAGGGTTTTCAAGGCCTACAATTCTGGTGCCTCCCTTTGACGTGAATCACACCCACGGAAGAGCCTACCAGCATTAGCTTGCCTACTATGCCTTTAGGAGCCAGAGGCGCGATTCTGGTGCCATTTTTTAGGTGCCAGTTGGCAACTGTAAATCTTTTTTAAAAGAACTCTTAAGAGGGAAATCCCATTTAACTTAGGTGCCAATAGCACAGGGCATACCTACTCTCTGCCTCCAAACATACACCCCCCCCCCCCCACAAAAACTAAAATCTATTATTATTATTTTTTAATGCATAAGTAGTCTGTGGTGATTTCAAAACTACTGCAGGATGCCTGAGGAATTCCCATGGTAGTGCCTTATTAACCTACAGTAAGCACGTATTAGCATTTACCTCAACTTAGTAAAAGGACCCTTAAATGTTTAAACCAGGGGTGTCCCACCTTTTGGCTTCCCTGGGCTGCATTGGCCGAAAAAAATGTTTCTGGGGCTGCGCAAACGCGCAAATGCTGCAGCAAGACAGAGGAGGGAGCCGGCGAGACGGTAAACACAAGGGGGCAGCAGAGGAAAACACTGCATCGCCCTTGACCGGGGCCGCACAAAATATTTCACGGGGCCGCAGGTTGGTTTAAACAATCGTAAAGTATTTTGAAACTAAAGAGTCCCATTTTTTTTTTTTTTTCAAACACCGGGTATATATCACACCGACAAAAAGAATAAGTAACAGATCTTCACCTTTTACTAAGGTGCGCTAGCCGTTTTAGCGTTAAACGCTAACGCGTCCATTATAGTCTAGTGCGCCTTAGTAAAAGGACCCCAATATGAATTTAAAGCACACCTTATGGGACGAGAGAAATATAACAAATGAAATACTGCTAAGAATTAAGTTTATGGAACATAATATTGTGGATAAAGTGTAATAACTCCTAATTTTCTTCAAGTTACCATCTCTATGAATTGTATGTTGCCTAATTGGGTAGGTTCCAAAAATACATACTGATTAGAGAATGACACGGGGGACCGTTTACCGTGGTAAACCGCGGGTCACCGCAGTAAATCCGCAGGAATGGAGACAGTTGCAACTGGTTTACCGCAGGAATGGGGACAACACCTTTTACCGCCCCGTGGGAGCGGTGAAAATAATAATAATAATAATAACTTTATTTTTGTATACCGCCATACCCAGAAGAGTTCTAGGTGGTTCACATTGGTTAGAACAAATTACAAGAGGTTACATGCCAAATTGATCATAGAGTTGCGAACAGCAAGGAGAAAGAAGTTACAAATGGGTACATACCAAAATTGATCATAGAGTTGCGAATAGCAAGGAGAAAGTAGTTACAAGTGGTTACATTCCAAATTGATCATAGAATTACGAACTACAAGGAGGAAGAAGGGGGGAGAGGAGGGAGACGGGGGGAGAAGTTTCGGTAGGAGGGAGGAGGAGGATTGAAGGAAGGGGCATTATGGGACTTTAAGGGTCTTGCTCTCGGAAAAGTCTTACTCCTGTGGTAAAAAAAAAATTGCGCCCTTGTCAGACTCGGCATCTTCTCCTCAGCTCCTCTTACGCCTATTTTACCTTCAGGAGCCAGCCATGCCATGATGAAGACAGAAGGAACCTAAAAGCAAAGCCTGGGACCAATGTGATTTGAAGAATAAAATTACCAGACAACAAAAGGTAGAAAAAAATTAATTTATTTTATATTTTGTGATTAGAATATTTCAGATTTGAAATATGTATCCTGCTAGAGCTGGTATTA
Source organism: Geotrypetes seraphini (assembly GCF_902459505.1). NCBI lineage: Eukaryota > Metazoa > Chordata > Amphibia > Gymnophiona > Dermophiidae > Geotrypetes > Geotrypetes seraphini. Next base: position 35,140,216 of record NC_047091.1, on the reverse strand, counting down.
GACATAACTGGGAACCACAAAGCCCAGGCTGTGCTTCTTTAGCTTCCAGCTAGCTTAGGGCTCTCTGACCAGGGGGCAGTTGCCCTATTTGCTCTCCCCTAACACCATTCCTGCCATGTGTGACTGAAGTATTCTATTAGCTTGACTTTTCTATGTAGCATTCTGTAGTAATTTGGTTTGTTCAGTTTTCACAATAGTGAAGGGGATATTTGTGAAAGGGAGGGGAGATGGGTTTTGTTGAACCTTGCTCTGTTTTATTTGTGTTTATAAAATGACAATTGTCAGAGGACAAGCTTCCACTCACACACATGCGACTGTAGGGCGGCACAGGCAGGCTTCACCGGCATCAGTTTCTTTTCTAAAGCGTCGCGAAGGTAAGGGGAAGGGAGAGAGATAGATTTGGCTGGAGGGAAGGGGGTGAGTGCGCGATCGGTGACCGCACGCCTTCCCTCCCTTAAGTTTCTTTACGCCGTGAAGGTAAGGGGGAGGGAGATTCTTGGGCCGCTGAAGGGCGGTGAGGTGGCGAGAGGGAAGGGTGGATGCTGCGGGGACGGGGCGATGAAGGGGACGGTGGTCCGGTGACGGGGACAGATTTTTTTCCCCGTGTCACTCTCTAATACTGATTACCATTCAAAGAAATCAGGCAAAACACAGAAATCTGAAGCATGCTAACTTATACCATGGTCCTGCCAGTGCCTCTCTTCTTCTCCAACCCCCCTCCTTTTACTAAGATGATCTAGTGCGTCTTAGCGTGTGATAAAAATTAGTGCACGATAAATGCTTACGCGTCCATTATATCCTATGGACATGTTAGCACGTGGTAGCATTTAGCACATGCTAAGACGCACTAGTATGCCTTAGTAAAAGGACTCCTTAATGTTCACCAGCTTGAGCAGCACATTCTACTTGCTGCTTGTGCTAGCGTTGGTTCCCTGATGTCACTTCCTGGGCATGGGACCAGGACGTGATGTCAGAAGAGATGCAGATGCCAGCGCGAACAGCGGATGGAAAATGCTGCTCACGCCAGCAAACACTTCATGAGGTATATGGGAGGGAGGTGCTCAAGCGGTGGGGAAGAGTGAGGGGGCAGGAAAAAGTGGAGGTGCATGGTGTGGCGATGCTATGCCACTGCTGCCACAGAAGCTTTACTCTGGTATAGAGAATGACACGGGGACAAATTTTTCCCTGTCCCCGCAGGAACTCATTTTCCCATCCCATCCCCGCAAGTTCTTTTCTTGTCCCTGCCAAATTCCTGCAAGCTCAATCCTCATCTGCACAAGCTTCAAACACTTTAAAATCATAAATAGCCACATTCTAGAGCTGAGATTGTGATGTCATAATGCCTCATTCCACCAATGCCTAAGCTCCGTCCTCATCTGCACAAGCCTCAAACACTTTAGAATCATAAGTGTTTGAGGCTTGTGTGGTTAAGGCAGAGCTTACAGGAATGGGGCAGGGACAGCGACAAAGACAAAACTCACAGGGACGGAACGGGGAAATTGAGTTCCTGCGGGGACGGGGACAAATTTGTCCCTGTGTCATTCTCTACTCTGGTATTCTATAACAATTTAGGTGTGCCCAGATGCTGTTACAAAATTGGCACTCAGTCCACATCAGTGCCTCCTATAGGCAGTAGCACTAACTCGCATAAGAGGAAAAAAAAAATGCCCGTTTTGACATGACTGCTGCACACACAAATTCAGTAATTCTGCAAGGTTTGTACTTACTTCAAGGTCTCAGCTAGGAAAAAACTCTGCTGCACATTATCATGGCTTGGTGTTGTGCTATAAACATCACGAATCCCGGAAAAGCCAGTATCTATTCTGCAGTACTTCTCCAGTGCCTAGAAATAAACAAAGTTATTCTATTACTGTGCAGATGCTGCTACAGTCACAGCTAAGATAACGCAGCTGCTCACAGAGCTGGATCCATCTATTAGGCAATTAAACCGAGCCGCTGGGTCTGCCTGGCAGACTGCAGGTGTGCTGAAGACTAGAAGCTCAGGCAGAAATGCAAATGCTCACATAGTCAGGTCTTCCAGACAGGCTTTATAAAATGTTCACTTTAGGCTTCCACGGCTGTTTTCCGGGTCTTGCCACGTCTGGGTAGGTAGAATTGACATTTCAGCCATCCTGCTGTGGCTTTCTTCAGGGGAAACATATCTGATTCTACATGATGGATGAAACGTCAGTTCTACCTACCCAGATGTGGCGAGACCCGGAAAACCACTACAATCAGGCGAGGAGAGTGTGGCACAGTGGTTGGAGCTGCAGTCTTGGCACCCTGAGATGGTAGGTTCAAACCCTGTCTTGTTCCTTGCGACCCTGGCCAAGTCATTAATCCTCCACTGCCCTAGGTACATGCATGGCCGTTTGGAGGAGGATGGGCAGGGGAGGGCTTCAATGGCTGGGAGGGTGTAGATGGGCTGGAGTAAGTCTTAACAGAGATTTCGGCAGTTGGAACCCAAGTTAGATTCTCGCCCAGAAATAGCTAAGAAGAAAAAATTTAAAAATTTAAATTGAATCAGGTTGGGCAGACTGGATGGACCATTCGGGTCTTTATCTGCCGTCATCTACTATGTTACTATGGATAGATTGTGAGCCCACCAGGAAAGAGCGACTAAGATGATTAAGCTTCTGAGCCGCGCAATCCGTGATCGCGCATGTTCCCTTACACTAGGAAGGAGGGAGTGGACAATAGTGGCGGGGATGGGGCGGGCACAGTGGTCGCGGGGACGGGGAGGTGACAGTGATTGCGGGGACAAGGATGGGGCGGGGACAGTGGTCGCGGTGACAGGGATGGTGGTCGCAGGGACGGGGCAGTGATGGGGACAAATTTTTTCCCCATGTCATTCTCTAGTTCCTACCTAAGATCGTGGGAGCATAACCAAGCCTGTCTCGGATGAGGAACGATACCTTATAAGCAATTACAATCCATATGAGAATGGTAGAAATATCTGGGCCAGTTGGATGGCATGATTGATTCTTTTTCTGTCACTCTATGTTACTAATTACTGGGCCATTAAATTCCCGATATTCTTCTACATCTGACCAATGGCGTAGCGAGGGTGAGTGTCTCCCGGGGCGGTGGTGTCACCCCCCTCTGCTCCTTCTCGAACTCTGTGCCGTGCACACGGGCCCCCTTCCCTTCCCCCGTTTACCTCTTTAATTTTCCCAGCGCGAGCAGCATTACGAACTTGCTGCCCGCCTCATGTCGGCTTTCCCTCTGACATCGCTTCCTAGGCGTGGGGCCCAAAAATGATGTCAGAGTGCGTCGACACCGACGCGGGCAGAAAGTTTGCGATACTGCTCACGCTGGGAAATATTAAAGAGATACGAGGGGAGGGAAGGGACGTACAAAGTGGAGGACGGGTACTAGTGCCTTCACCAAGACGGCGCCCAGGGCGGAATTGTCTCCTCCCCCCCCGCCACCCCTTACTACACCATTGCATCTGATGGTTACAAGGCTACATGCCCTGTGGAAACTTCAAATGCAAGGGCTACTCAGTTATGGGAGAATTTAATCATCAACAAGCACCTACTGCCTACAGCAACCAACAGGGAACATCCTGAGCCTGAAGCTTCTTCCAAACATGGGGCCTGATTTCAGCCAGCAAACACCACCTTTGAGCAACACCAGATCCTCCCCTTAACACCCGGCCCCAGAGGTTGTGAACAGCTTTCAGCGACATATTCAATCCCAGCTGACCCAAGGTATGGAAGATTAAACTCACGGATCAAACTGGAAACTGAGGGCAGTGAAAACCCTCAGATTTATTCTGAATTCATGCATTTTAACTTCCTAGCATTCATAGGGTCACCAGATTTCCTCTTTAAAAAAAGAAAAGAGGACACATAGTCCTGCCCCATTCCACCCCCAAAACCGCCCTGTTCTGTCTCCAGCTCCATCCCATGCCACCTCTCTGCGTGCGCGGATGTTGGCGCAGTGACATCACACATATGCGCATGTGCGTATGACATCATCATGTCAACGTCTTGTCATGCAGAGAGGGCCTCTAGACGTGGCTCCCGAGCTCAGGGACTTCCAAAACCTGGACAACCTGCCCTCCGGGCACCCAGACAATCCTCTAAAAAGAGGACATAAGCAGGTTTTTCCAGACGTCTGGTAACCCTAAGCTTTCACTCCCCTTTATCAAATTTCTTCACAAACAGAAGCGCTGCTTTCATGGGCAGCGGGAACCCCTCCCTACCTTGACAGCTTCCCAGCCCCAAGCCCTGTACTTGGGGTCGTGCGTCAGTCTCCACATGTACATGTAGCTCTCCACCACCTCCGGCCGCAGAATGTAATACCTCTCGCTGAGCCGGCTGGCTGTTGCTTCTACCCCGGAATCAAATCGGAAGGCTTCCGGACCAAGATTGGTGTCTAAAGGGACAAAGAAACAAAACAAATCTGTCAGTCTGTCTTGTTTATTAGTGTCAGTCCGATCAGCTGGCCACTCATGGGTCAACGTTGAGCAAGAGATGGTCAGAGTTTATGTAAACACCAGCTGCCACAGGCAATGCTCCCTCTTAGGACCGGTCGGGTACGTGCAAATTTTTGCTCATGTGAGTGACAAATTGAAAAACCAACAAGTTTCCAGATTTGCAAGTATTTTTGTGAGCAACCTTGTAAAACCTGCGAGCGATGCTTCTAGAATGTATGAACGATTGCTCATTGTAGGGTTACCAGACGTTCCGATTTGAAGACATGTCCGGGGGTCCAGATGGCTTTTCAAAACCCGGCACTTTGTCCGGGTTTTGAAAAGCCTCCCTCAAAATCGCTGTCGGACAGGAGGGCATCCGCGCATGCCATGCAATGACATCATGCACACATGCGTACACATGATGTAATCACGCTGCATGCGTGGATGCCCTCCTGACCGACCAGAGCAGGCAGCAGGGGGCAGGGCTGGGGTGGAACTAGGAGGGCCTGGGGGCAGGTCTAAGGGGAATCTGGTAACCCTACTCATGTGCTCAGCATAGAGCAGTGCATCTTACACTGTGTGCCGCAGCGAGATTCCGGTTGTGCTGCCCAGGAGTGAAGGACACATTGACGTACACCGAGTGTCACTTTCGGCATCGGTGCCTCTCCTCCATCCCCACACGAACCTTATCTCGTTTTCCCTGAGCTGGAGAGCCTCCAAGCATGCGTGGACATCGATGCGGTGACATCATGCGTGCGACATCATCGTGTCAATGTCCGTGCATGCTTGAGGCCCTCCAGACATGGCCCCGGGCTCAGGGAAAATGAGACGAGGTTCGGGTGGGGTGGGGTGGGGTTGGGGGTGGAGCCAGGCAGGATTGTGGTTGTGCCACAGATAAACATGTGCTCCGTTAGTGTGCTAGTGCAAAAAAAAAAAAAAAAGGTTTACGGGACACTGGCTTAGAGAGAACAACATAGGAGTTTGCAAAACTCTTGGCTCAGCCCAAACTCTGCCTTCGAATCACCCCCAGCACTGCTCAGACAATGCCGCATTAGCCAGAGTTCCACTAACCGCCCACATGAAGACTGCCAATCAAGTGGAGAAAGCTTCCTCCAGGGCTAGACAAATCATGGGCTGTGTCCGTAGAAGTTTCGTCAGCCCGAGGTCATAATGCCGTTGTACAGATCCATGGTGAGACCCCATCTGGAATACTGTGTACAATTCTGGAGGCCGCATTATCAAAAAGATGTGCGGAGAGTTGAGTCGGTTCAGCGATGGCCACCAGGATGGTCTCAGGTCTCAAGGATCTCCCGTATGAGGAACGACTGGGTAAGTTGCAGCTGTACTCACTCGAGGAACGCAGAGAGAGGGGAGACATGATCGAGACGTTCAAATATGTCACAGGCCGTATCGAGGTGGAAGAGGATCTCTTTTTCCTTAAAGGACCCACGGCAACAAGAGGGCATCCGTTGAAAATCAGGGGTGGGAAATTTCATGGCGACACCAGAAAATATTTCTTCACCGAAAGGGTGGTTGATCGCTGGAATAATCTTCCACAACAGGTAATTGAGGCCAGCAGCGTGCCAGATTTTAAGAAAAGATGGGATTGGCATATGGGATCTCTTCATGGAGGTAGTTAGGGGGTGGGCCATTAGTGTGGGCAGACTAGATGGGCCGTGGCCCTTTTCTACCGTCATGTTCAATGTTCTATGTTTCTATGACCCATTTCACGTAATTTAACTGGGCAGGAGCCTTTCCCGCCTGATCAAATCACTTTTGAATGCTGGGCCCAGGTTTTGAAAAGCAGATTGCATTGGAAAGGGGCATCCAAGTATGTGCGGGTGCCCTCCTGACCGAGACAAGCAGGCTGAGGGGGCAGGGCTAGGGGGAGGAGGCTGGAACGTGGTGTGGGCGTAATGGGTCGGGGATGGGTGGAACTGGGGGCGGCTCTATGGGGCCGGATTTTACATACATAAAATCTAGCAACCCTAGACCCAATATTTTTCCTAAAAAGGAGGAAGGTGGCACAAGATGTTCTTCCTGTTCCCCACCAAGCTGCTACCAGTTTCTCAGCAAATGGCATTGGCCAGCTCTGCTCTGCTTGAGAGCGTCAATCTTGGTTTTCATAAATTAATCAGGGCATCCCAGGATTGGGTTACCAGATTTTCCGGAACAAAAATCCTTCCCCGTTCTGCCCGAATCATACCCCGTTCCGCCCTAGCCCCTGCCTTCTCGAACCGTTTGCACATGCCCTAGGTAGGTCTACTAGATGTCCAGATTTCCTCAGATGGCTTTTCAAAACCCAGCCCTTTGTCTGGGTCAGGACAGGACTGGGGGCAGGACTGGGGCGGAGCTGGGGTAGGGAACGAGTCTAGGGGGTCTGGTTTTTACTGACATAAAATCAGGTAACCCTAGCCCTAGGCAACCACCTAATCTTGCCTAATTATTGGATCAGTCATCTTGATCAGTTCAAGCTCTTTCCTAATTTGTGCTTTAAACACTCTTGGTAGTTCCCAAAATTTCATTCTGCAGAAAGGAGTCTCTCTATCCCAGCCCTTCTTTGCCTCTGTGACACTGTGCTAAGTATACGTAGCTTCCATCTTTTTTTTTTTTAATTTTTATTGATTTTAAAACTTTGATAGTGTAATACAAATAAGAAAAATCATACAAACTACATGAAAACACACTATTAATTATATAAATATTACATTAAGCAATCATTTTCTCTCCTTCTTAACTTGATTATTAAAATAATAATACAATATATGATATGGTTTCAATATTATAATGAAATAATTTAAATCCTTATAATACATTTCCCCCCACCCCTCCACCCTCCCTGGATGTGCAAGGACTCTAATAGAAATAGAATGAAGAAACATAACCTTAATTATAATGCAATAAAATTAGTCAATGGACTCCATATATCATGAAAGGACTTCCATCTCGCCACATATTCGAACACAAAATTAATTTAGAGGGCTGCTAGCTATCCCTGGTGATGAAGCAGGAATTTAATCTTCACTTTCCAATTCTGGTTTGATCTTAATTAATGCAATTTTTAATCATTTAGAGCAAATACACCTTTTAATAAGGAGAGGACCACTGGGGAGAAAGATGAAACCGAGACGAGAATGAACCATCACAAATCGGCACCATTACTCCCTGCAAAAACACTTCTCACTCCCGTTACACCCTGTGGAGACCCTTGATTATTTCACAGGGTCCCAGTGCTGTGTATTAGAGCAGTGTTCTTCAACCGCCGGTCCGCGGACCGGTGTCGGTCCGCAGAAAATTTCTGCCGGTCCGCACAGGGCCAGCGAGATCGATGTGGCCGGGTGTATAGCAGCGGTGGTGTTGGCAGGGCCAGATTAAAGAGCAAAAAGAAAGACAGAATCCCCAGGACTTTTCCTCTTGCCTGCATCGCTATAGGCTTTGCCGATCTTGATCCCGCCCCCCTCTGAAGTGACTTCCTGTGTTTGAGGGGCAGGATTGAGACCGGCAGAGCTTATAGCAAATAGCAATGCAGGCAAGAGGAAAGGTCCCGCGGTTTCTGTCTTCGTTCTTGCAGTCTGATTTAGCTGGAACCACAACTGAAGGTAGGGTAGGTTTGGTCTTTGTTATTGCTGCTAGGCCGGATTAAGGGTAGGCCCAGGAGGCAAGTGCCTAGGGCCTGAAATTGTTAAGGGGTCTCCAGTGCCGGCGTTAGGGGGGAGCAAAGAGGGCAGCTGCCTTGGGCACCGTGGTCTGAATTTCTCTTCCCTTCTCTCTATCTCCCTCGCTTCCTGATCTGTTACTTTTCAGCGGGGTCCCAACATGGCAGCCATTCTCACACGCTGCCGGTGGCTGCCCTAAAGCTTTCCCTCTGTGGCGATCTGCCCTGTTGGAAACCAGAAGTTGCGGCAGAGAGAAAATTTTAGGGCAGCCACCGGCAGTTTATGAGAATGACTGCTGTATCGGGGCCCCGCTGTGCCCAGCAAGACAAGATTCTGAACTGAAATTTAACAGGTGATAGCTCAACAAAAAGGTTCATGCTAGAGCTAGAGAGAAACAGCAGCAGAGTGGCAGAAGGAGACCCTTCGAAAAACTCTTTTTGACTTGACTTTGGGAGGGCCAGCAGGCACATTCTTTGCTACCAGTGCAGATGCATAAACAACCGTTTGTTTCCCTGATCTTTTCAGCTTCTTGGATTTGTTTTTAACCCCTGGGGAGCTTTAATCTGTGCCCTCACTTTTTTTGTTAATGCAATGGCTCATTACATATGTGCAGATCAAAGGAAAGGGTCGAACTTTGGGCAGATCCCCCTCTGACAAATACAGCCAGATCCTTGCCAGCAGCAGGTAAAGAGCTTGCGTGTGGGGCAGCAGGCCTACCTGCCAGGTCATTCCACTACTCCTTGATAGTACCTAGAAACCTGATGGATGAGGATGCAGCATTAGATTAACTTCATGTTCAATTGGTTTCAGAGTCTAATGCTACAGGAATTGAATATGCTCTATGCCAGGGCATGGAGGAGAGAAAGGGAGGGAGGCAGGAAGAGATGCCAGGGCATGGAGAGTCCTGCCCAATTTAGCAGGACCAGGGTCAAAGGCGGGGCTGATAGCAATCGAGTGCTGGAAGAGTGGATCAGGGCCAGCAGCCAAGGGAGGGAATAAGAGATGCTGGATTATGAAGAGAGGGAAAAATGTGATATACGTGTTGTGGGAAGGGGATGGTAGACCCAGGGGGGGTGTTGGTGTGACAAAAGGGTGGATCCCCTTGGGGGAGGATAGTTATTAGAACTAGGTGCGAGTTGGAAGAATAGGGACACAAAGACAGATGCTGGACCTTGCAGGGGGCAGAGAGACATGGAAAATGCTGAACACGAGGGTGAAGTATGAAGACAGAAGTAAATGTTGGGCGTGGGTAGAGGGAGTAGGGAGACAGAAGGGATATGCTGGACATGGTGAAGGGGGAATAGGGAGATAAGGAGAAGATGCTGAATAAGGAATGGAGGGAGTAGGATGATGGAAGGTATCTGCTGGATTAAGATGGGGAAAAGAGGGGAGGTACTGGAATGGGATGGGGAAGATGGTGGGTTGGCTGGCTGGCTCAGCAACGGGAAGAAAAAAGAACACAGGAAGATGCTGGACATGGAGTTTGTAGGGTGGAGGAAAAAAGCAGACTTGACTGAGTAGGTGGGAGATGCTAGACATGGGGTGGATGCAGTAACAAGAAAAAGGAGGTTCTGATATTGGAGTAATAGGTAGAAGACAGGAAGGGACAGAAGTGGCAGATAAACTGAAGACCTTGGAAAGAAAATTAAGAAAAGACAGAAGAAAGCAGAAACTGGGATAAACATGAACAAAATAGGCACCCAGTACCAGACACAGAAAAACGCACTCACCATTCATACCCCCCCCAATCAAAGAAGTAAAAAGAACAAAACTACACGACGGCCTCCTAGCCACTCAAGCCGCAAGACTGGACAACCAGATCTCCAACCTTCTGATGACCACCCCAGACTATAGGACATTCAGAAAAGAAATAAAAACCACACTTTTCAAGAAATTCCTGAAACAGCAATAACAACACGACCTCTAAATGCTCTTAAGATCTACAACTTACCTCTCTAGCTAATCATTGTAATTCTGTCTTTTTTAAATTAACCTTTTGTAATCCGCCTTGAACCGCAAGGTAATGGCGGAATAGAAATCCCTAATGTAATGTAATGTAATGTAATAAAGGTAGAAAAAATAATTTTATTTCTATTTTGTCATTAGAATATATCAGATTTGAACTATATATCCTGTTAGATATATGACTGGGGACTGCAAAGCCCAGGCAGGGCTTCTTTAGCTTCCAGCTGGCTTAGGGCTCTCTTGGACCAGGGGGCAGTTGCCCTAGTTGCACTCTCCTAACACTATTCCTGTCATATTTGACTGCAGTATTCTGTTAGCATGATATTTCTGTGTAGCATTCTGTAATAATTTGGCTTATTCAGTTTTCTTGATATGTGAAGGGGAGGGGAGACAGGGGTTTTATTGGTCCTTGCTCTGTATATTTGTATTTATAAAATGACAATTGTACAGAATATTGTTTCTTTTTATACTTTAATAAAATACGTTCAAAATAAAATCATAACCGAGGCTTGTGCGGATGGGATCAGATGGTTTGTGGGGACCGAGCTCACGGAGACGGGGTGGAAATGTTGTTTTTTTTAAAAAAATTTCAGTCTTAGTAGTTTGCCGGTCCACAAAATAATTATTTTATTTCCGCCGGTCCATAAGTGTAAAAAGGTTGAAGAACACTGTATTAGAGAATGACACGGTGACAAAATTCATCACCGTTCCCGTCCCCATGGATAACCGCGGGAAACCATCTTCATGTCATTCTTTAAAGAGAGAGGGAAGAATCAGAGTATGAATGGCCACAACCACTGACCCGCAAACTTTGCTTTGAAGAATGCTGGTGTAGAAGGACTGAGGTTGAAACAGACACTACAGAATGACAGTCTCTGGTATCCAGAGCAGATATTGTGATGTCATAATGCATCATTCCACCAGTGCCTAAGAGCCAATCACATCAGTGATGTCACAATGGCTTCATTATCCTTGGCTCACATAAGAATCAGAGTATGAATGGCCACAACCACTGCCCCTCAAGCTTTGCTTTGAAGAATGCTGGTGTAGAAGGACCGAGGTTGAAACAGACACTACAGAATGACAGTCTCTGGTATCCAGAGCAGATATTGTGATGTCATAATGCATCATTCCACCAGTGCCTAAGAGCCAATCACATCAGTGATGTTACAATGGCTTCATTATCCTTGGCTCACATAAGAATCAGAGTATGAATGGCCACAACCACTGACCCGCAAGCTTTGTTTTGAAGAATGCTGGTGTAGAAGGACCGAGGTTGAAATAGACACTAGAAAATGACATGGGATTATTTCCCGCGGTTATCCGCGGGGACGGGAACAGTGATGAATTTTGTCACCGTGTCATTCTCTACTGTGTATCATCCAAACCCAGGTACAACAGTGTTAGGGTTACCAGAATTTACTTTAGTAAAATCTGGACCCCCCTAGACCCGCCCCCCCCAGGCCCACTCAGTTCCACCCACCACGCCCCATTATGCCCCAGTTCCGCCCCGATCCTGTCCTAGCCCCGCACATGCGCTCGAAGTCATCGCGTGGCATCTGCGCATGTGCGGACACCCTCCTGCCCGATGCGATTTCGAGGAAGCTTTTCAAAACCCGGACAAAGTGCTGGCTTTTGAAAAGCCGTCCGGATTCCCAAACATGTCCTCGAAAAGGAGGACGTGTCCGGAGAAATCCGGACGTCTGGTAACCCTAAACAGTCTCCAAGTGCTGAACCCTAATTAGAGAGCAGACGGTGGCCCACAATATTTACCTGAACGGGCATACGACTCATGGCAGGTGTGAGTGAGCTCTGCGGCCAAATCCAGGTAATGCTGCTGCTTCTCCTGCTCAGCGTCTTCCGCGCCCAGGGCAATCATCCCCCCAGAGAAACAGGCTAGGTGTCCCATCTTGTGGTCCAGGATCCCCCCTCGCCATTCTGCAATGTAAGTCAGTCCACCAGCAGACTTCTTTATGAGATTTCTTTCTATTGCCTGGGAAATTGGAATATTGTGTTAAAAAAACAAAACAAAACAAAAACTTTACACAGAACCATCAGCTTTTTTTTTTCAGACTCTCATCCTCACTATGGGGTCATTTTACTAAGCTTCATTAGGCACACACGCAGCAAAAATGGACTAAAGTGGGATGCACTAAAGTAGGGGTGTCCAACCTTTTGGCTTCCCTGGGTCGCATTGGCCAAAAAAAAAAATGTTTCTGGGGCCACACAAACGCGCAAACACTTCAGCTAGAAAGAGGAGGGAGCAGCAGAGGAAAACACTGCATCGCCCTCGACTGGGGCCGCACAAAATACTTCACTGGGCCGCAGGTTGGACACCCCTGCACTAAAGCGTTGCATGTAAATTTTTGTGTGTGCATGCGCTAACCACACTAAAAATGTTTTTTTTTTCTTTTTTGAAGGGGTATTTCAAGAAAGGAGAGTGGGCATTAGAGAGCTGCACGGGAACGGGGATGACGGGAATCCCGCGGGACCCGCGGGTTCCCCCTTTGGGTCACGGGGATCCCGTGGGGACGCCCCTTAGGGTCGCGGGGATCCCATGGGGACGCCCCCTAGGGTCGCGGGGATCCCGTGGGGACGCCTCCGAGGGTCGCGGGGTTGGATCGCAGTGCACTCGAGCCGCGAGGGTAGTCTCCTCCTCCTTACCTGCCCTGTCGCAGCACACAGCCGAACGGAAGTCTTCCCGATGTCAGCGCTGACGTCGGAGGGAGGGCTTAAGCAAAGCCCTCCCTTCCTCCGACGTCAGCGCTGACATAAGGAAGACTTCCGGTCGGCTGTGTGCGGCAGGGCAGGTAGGAAGAAGGTAATGGCGTACGAAAGAGGGGGGAGGGGGTGGTCCGCTCCGGAGAATGTGCACAGCCGGTCAGGTCCCACGATCGACCGACAACAGGCCCGGCCGACAAATCTCCCTGCCCTGTAGCCGCGAATCTAAATTACCTCTTACAGCAGCTTCACTACTCCAGCTGCTGTAAGAAGGTAATTTAGATTCGCGGCTACAGGACAGGGAGATTTGTCCGACCGGGCCTGTTCTGTTGTCGGTCGGGTGCGAAAGCGCCACAAAGGGAGGGAGGAAAGGTGGAGTGGAGAAGAAAAGACGCTTAAGGGGGGAGAAGGCCGCTGAAAGTACTGGGGAAGACAAAGGGGTGGAGAAGAACGCTGAAAGGACATGGGGTAAACGGGAGGAGGGGGGGAAGGATCCTGAAAGCACTGGGGAAGACAAAGGGGTGGAGAATGCCACTGAAAGGACATGGGGAAAACAGGGGTGGAGAAGGCCGCTGAAAGGACATGGGGAAAACAGGGGGGGGGAGAAGGCCGCTGAAAGGACATGGGGAAGACAGAGGGGAGAGAAGGATGCTGAAAGGACATGGGGAAGGCAGAGGGGGGAGAAGGATGCTGCCTGACAGGACATGGGGAAGATGGTGGGGGAGAAGGACACTGAAAGGAAATGGGGAAGAGGGAATGGGGAGAAGACGCTGGCAGGGAAGAAGACAGAGGTGCCAGACTATGGGGGGAGCGGAGGGAAAAAGATGGGTGCTAGACCAATTTGGGAGGGGGGAGAAAGGGAGAGGCACAGTAACAGAGCAAATGGAAGACACAGAGAGAAGAGAGGCAGTGGATGGAAGGAATTGAATGAGAACATGAAGAAAGCAGAAACCAGGCAACAAAGGTAGGAAAAAAATTCTTTTTTTTTTTTTTTTTGCTTAAGGATAAAGTAGTATATTAGTTGTGTTGATAAAAATTTATAAACATTAGAGGCTCTGGTAGAAACCCGTTTACAAAGTATGTATTCTTCCCAATTAATATTTCCAAATTAATAAAGTCTTTTTGCTTATTTTTAAATGGGTTTCTACCAGAGCCTTTAATTCAGTAGCATAATTAAATGAAATAACTATTTCTGTAGTTTATAGGGACGGGTAGGGATGTAGGGGATTCCTCGCGGGGACGGAGGGGATTCCTCGCGGGGACGGAGGGGATTCCTCGCGGGGACGGAGGGGATTCCTCGCGGGGACGGGTGGGGACGGGTGGGACTTTGGTGGGGACGGGTGGGATTTCTGTCCCCGCGCAACTCTCTAGTGGGCATTCCTGCGCTCACAAGTTAGTGCATCTACTTTACCAAGTGCAGTAAGGCCCTGATTCTTTAAAAAGCACCTGCTCTTAGGTGCCTGGATTGGCTCGTCTAGTTGATCTAGATGCCAAATTTAATTTTTTAATTGGTTCAATCGGTGCTGTTAATTGAACAGTGTCATTTAAAAACAATTTAACACTTAATTTTTTTTAGTATTTATCTACCACTTATAGCCTAAGGGGCTCATAATCGAAAAAAAAAAAAAAACGTCCAAAAAACGTCCTAAGTCGGCACTTGGACGAACATTGTCAAAATATGTCCAAGTGCCGATAATAAAAACGGGTTTTGGACGTATTTCTAAACGACCTAGGCCTTCATAGTGCCGCTGAATGACCATAGCTAAATGGGGCGTTTCAGGAGGAGTGTCAAGGGAGGGAGTTGGGCGGGACCGGCTTAGACTTAGTCGTACAGCATGTATAACCGAAATACAGCCCACGATCGACGGAACTTGGACGTTGTGACTTAGACCATTTAAAACATGGTCTAAGTCACAAAAACCCACCTAAAGTGACCAGATAAGCACTGCAAACACATAATACAGACCCCCACACACTACTCCAGTGATCACCGACCCCACCCCCCCCATAAAAATCATAATCACACCTTTAAAATTCAGCCTCCAGACCATCATCACCTGGCAGCCCGGCATAGGAAAGCCTAGTCGACCTGCACAGATGCACTTAAGCCATCTTGGGTTGTGGGTTAGGGACCCATGGAGAGGAGGCCCCATGCCCATAAGCCCCTGTAATCACTGCATTGATACTGAAACATGTGCACTCCCCTATACACCCACAAAACCCTTTTGTACTGGCAAATAAGTGGCTCCTGCAGCCATAAGGGCTATTAGGGTGGTAGATAAGTGGGTCTAGGCCCCGATTCTGGAAGTGGTTTGGGGAGCTCACCATGACCTATAAGGGAGTTGTAGTGAGATGATGACATGGCACCCTTTTTGTGAAGTTCACAGCAGTACCCCACTATTTAGGTGCCATGCCTGGGTGTTTAGTTCATCACTTTGCAGACCTCCTCCCACAACCAACAGGGCTTGTTCTAGGCATTTTTGACTTGGTCGAAAAGTTGGCCGAAAATGTGGTATAAATTGTACTGCTCCTCATGACCCTGGGCAAATCACTTAATCGTCCACTGTGAGCCCACTGGGACAGGTAGAGAAAATGCTAGACAGAGTTCCTGAATATAAATCACGTGGAGGAGCATAATCGAAGGGAACGTCTAAGTCTGTTTTCGTCTAAGTCGCAAGTTGTTCAAAGTAAAACAGCTTAGGACACATTTTTGAAAAATACGTCCACATTTTTTTTTGTTTCGAAAAATCATCTAAGTATACGTCCTGTCGATCTGATCGTCTAAGTCGCTAAATTTAAACATTTGTGTACTTACTTGTTTGACTGTGTTTTAGTAGTCCTTTTCGGGGACTTATTCTGGTTTATATATATGGATTCTGTCGTGTATTCACAGAAGGATTATGATTTGTGATTTATTAAATGATGTTCGTTGATGTATAATATTTTAGACTGATTACTGAAATATAAAGCAATTTTATTCCACTTTTCTACCTCAGCTGTATTATTCGCCTTCAAATTCTATATTAAAAAAAGGGATTTTTTTTTTTTTTTATCCTTTATTGCTTTTTGAGAGGTTTTTCTAGTAAACTCTCAATACAAAAAGCAGCTCAAGGACAGCATTTGTGGGATGAAGTTGGAAATCCTGACAGGGCAGGATTAACCAATAGGCCAAGAAGGCATGTGCCTAGGGCCCAAAATGATCAGGGGGGCCCGATGAAGGAGGGCATCAACATTGTTTTTTCCAAACAGCGATGGGCCCCTCTAGCATCGATCGGCAATGCGGGTCCCACCCCGATCGGCAACGAGGCCCCCCCTCAATCAACGGAAAGTAAGACAAGCAAGCAACGCGGGTAAGAAAGGCAACAGGAACTGTAATTGTGCAAGCGGTGCTGCTTGCCCAAAGCTTCCCTCTGACACAGCTTCCTGTTTCCGCCTGGGCACATAGTGGGGTGGGGCGGGGCAGGGGGCCCAGTGTACTTTTGTGCCTAGGGGCCCTCGATGAATTAATCCTGCCCTGAATCCTGAGGCTGAGAGGGAACCGGAGGAAATACTTGTTTACTGAGAGCTGTAAGGGAGTGAGAAATGACCAGAGACTGAATAGGGTAACAGTAGTGGTAGCACAATGGATCACAAGGTCTTTCTTTTACCTTCTCTTACTGCAGTATTACAGGTTGGCAAGAATGTATTTAAAATATATTTTTGACCGAGCCAGTGAGAACCAAGTTTGGGATCCTGGTACCACAAACTTTCATGTGGGAGTGTGTGGTGCAGTGGTTAGAGTTACAGCCTTGGCACCCTGGGGTTGTGGCTTCAAATCCTGCATTGCTCCTTGTGACCCTGGACAAGTCACTTAATCCCCCAGTGCCCCAAGTACATTAGATAGAGTATGAGCCCACTGGGACAGATAGGGAAAAATGCTTGAGTACCTGATTAATTTGGAATCCACATGGATATGAGGAATATAAATAATAAATAAATTTACAACACCCGGAGGTTTTTCTTCTTTCGTGTTACATCTCTTACCCATCCAATGTTCCTACGTACCTTGTCTGGTCATTGCAGCGATCTATGGCTCTGGGCTGAAGACCATGCAGAAAGGCTCCTTGTGAAACTTTGCAAGCATATGCCCAGAATCTAGCCACTAGGTGTCACACTTGAGCACCCCCACTATCACCTCAACCAACCTCCCCAGGATCCCCAGCCCTGGCTGACCTTGGGGAAGAGATCTGTTTTGGTCAAATTGCTATAAATCAATGTTTACACTAAAATAAACAGAAATCCTGCTCATAATAGGTAACATGAGCCAGCTGGGAGATGTCAGGAAATAGCTGAAAGGAGGGAATACAGCACGGACGAGCACCCTACCTCCAGAGCTTCATAGTACATTTCCTTTGCTTCAGAGTCCATCTTTGCTGACATCAGCCAAGATTTGATCAAATATTCATAAAAGCTGTCTCCAAGTCCTCCAACTGAGACGTGATCTGAAATGGCACAAAGGCACAAGATGGGTCAATTTACTTTGGCTTTTTAGTTTTCCACGAACTCTAAAACTCACAGGGTACAAACTGATGTTTCTATATTCCCAGTATGCGGCCCTGGAAGATATATGTCTAGCATGTGTGATAAAGGCCCTCAATGCAATCACTCAATCTAGGGTTATCATATTTAGTGATGTAAAAGCCTCGCCCCATTCTGCCTCAGCCCCACCCCCACAAAGCCTCATCTCTTCTTCTCCAACCTCCAGGCCGCAACCGGAGGGCCTTCAAGCATGTGCGGATGCATGTGACGTCATCCGCATATGCTCAGAGGCCCTGCAGACACGGCCTGGAGGTCGGGGAAGAAGAGATGAGGCTTTGTGGGGGGCGGGTCCGGGAGCGGAATGGGCTTTCCAAAACCCGGACAAACTGCCGGGTTTTGGAAAGTCTATCCGGGCACCTGGACAGTCCTCTAAAAAAAAAAGAGGATACATCCGGGTTTTTCCGGACATCTGGTAACCCTAACTCAACCAAGAATACACAAAAGTTCAAAGCAGCACAGGGATATCGAATCATGTTTCCACTACCAAGCACCACGGGTGTTTAATCAATCAAATCACTGGACCATGCAACATGCCTCTCCCGTCCCATGTTAAATTTTCTGTACATTTGCTATGGGAGTTGAGTTAGACAATTCCATTGCAGGGTGTGGGGGAACTTTTCCCAACCCAGTGATGTAGTAAGGAGGGCGGACTGCCCCAGGCACCATCTTGGATTGTGTTCTCTATTCACAGAAGGATTATGCCTCCGTCTCAGTTGGCTCATTATAGTGCCATCCCTGAGCAGAACCAATAGAAGGACCCAATGTTCATCCAGCATTTTGCTGACTACCACTAGCATGATTCCCACAAATTCAATGCCGGCTCATATCCGGGCTCCAGCACTGAATTTCTAGGCATCAAGTCGGTTAAGTGTGATATTCAAGAGCAACTTTTCATGCAGTCCTATTTACTGTATACGGTTACCTTAACCGGTTAAGTGCAGACATTTTCATCAGTGCTATCTGGTTAAGCCCTTCTGAATATGACCAGATATTTATTCATTTTTGCATTTATAGACCACTTATAGCCTAAGCGGTTTACATTTCGCCCTATCTATCCTGGTGGCTTCACAGCTTGGGGTAATCGAGTGTTAAGTGACTTGCCCAGGGTCACAAGGTGCAGCGCTGGGCTCGAACCTGAGGCTGCAGCCCTAACCACTCGGCCACTCCTCCACAAGCAATTTAATGGGCCAGGAGTCGTTGCAGCCAATTAAATCACTTTGAATGTTGGCCCGATTGTGTTTGGGGCACAAGCAAGAATGATTAACGCCATTGTGCAGACCTCTTCGGTGAGCCCTTCCTGTTCCACTCAGCATTCAGCTCAATGGAACCTGCCGCACCTGAGGCTATAGTTTTTTACGAGATTCTAGTCTTATCACTTATCTGGGGTTATGAGATGTCCGGATTTCCCCAGACAGGTCCTCCTTTTCGCGAACATGTCCGGGGGTTCGGACGGCTTTTCAAAACCCAACAATTTGTAGCAGCAATGTCGGGATGGCATTTGCACAAATGCGGATGCAATGCGGCGACGTCACATGCATGCACGATTGTGTGATGTCATTGTATCACACCGGCGCATATGCAGATGTCCTCCCTACAAGCGAACAGGTTGAGGGGGCAGGGCTGGGGGCAGAATGGGGCGTGACTTGGGTTGAACAAGGCAGGCCTGGGAGCGGGGCCTTGGGTCCAGATTTTCGTTACGGAAAATCTGGTAACCCTACACTTATCTCTATTTCTAGAGGACTACAAGACCTTCTTTCCCCCCTCGTCCCATTCATAGTCTCCTCCCTTAGTTTAACCATTGCAAAGACGGTCCAACTGGGACTCATGGACCGCAGCTTACGTTAAGTTTGTTGTTGAGCCAACCAGTAGAGGTCGCTGTTGATACACCTTTCCTACCTCTTGGAGAAGGGAGTGTAGTGCTCCCATAAGATCCTCTTTCTAACGAGCAGCTTTATGTGCTATGGAAGGAGAGAGTCACTATCTTGTCTGACTGCATATGCCACAACAGAAACACCCACGTCTTGAGAAGTTACATTTTAAAACCCGTTGCCTTTTTGTCTCCACTTAAAGAAATATGAAATGCCTCTTTCTCAGCTGACAATTATGCCACATAAGCTTTGAAAAACCCAAACAAACCTTGTTTTGCATACCTCTCAGATGTATTTAGAAAATGCCATTCAGCAGTCCGAGACAAGAAAATGACTCATTTTGAATGAATGCTTCAGAAGAATCCTAATTAAAACCGCACAGTACCTCAATTACAGCCAAAATATGCCCCCTCCATCACTTATCGAGTAAATGAGATTTTTATTGCCATATGTCCCTACTGTAAACCTTAAGCATGGTGTTTTACCAACTTTAAATTAAAACAACTGTTCATTTGCAATTAAAAAGAAATCCCAAACGCTAACGAAAATTCCTCTTTTTGCCACATGCAAATCACTGTTCAGTTACTAGCATTTAGTGCTCCATTAATTAATTAATGTAGCAGAAGCGTTCGACCACGGTTTTACGCTGATAGGTCAAAAGGATGAACGTGAGATCCATTATCAGGGCTTCCCCTGTGCTCATTCGTACAGAACTTAAGGCTCTCTGGTGCTCTGTAATCGTCACAGACAGGACATATTACTACAACACAACCATTTCATGGTAGTTCCCTCAATGACAGCGCTGATGCAATGGTAGTGGGTGCCATAGACAAAACCTCAGCCTTACCCCCTGCCCCCCCCTCCCCGATGCATTAAAACCATTTAATACGGGCTATGTCCTAGGGAAGAAATGTATTCTAAACCATTGTTACAGGACTCCCCACCCCCTATCTGGTATTGGAGAAATAAATTTCACCTCTTAATGGTTTGGGGATCTATGTCGACCCATTTTTCTAGAAGCCGGAGTAAGGCCTTTTTGTCTGTTTGGCACTCTTATCTGGACACCATATCTCCCACAGTTAAGAGTCAAATTTTAAACAGACTACAGAAAAACAACGGTTCCTTTGTTGCCTTCTGTTAATCGTTAGATGGGTAGGTTAGGGGAGTGGTGGTAACAGCTCCAACGCTCATACAATTCCTATGAGCATCGGAGCTGTTACTGCCACACCGGGCACTAAAAACGCGCTATGGGTTTGTAAAAGGGGAGGTGGAAGTTAGGCAACATTTAAAGAACGCGGATTGGCACCAGGAACACATCGAACTTTAGGTGCAGCCAATTACACCAACTGAAATATGGTGCAAATCCTCACACCTAAATTAGGGACGTATCCCCTTTATTTATTTATTTATAAATTTTATATTCTGCTCTTTCAACATTGCTAGGCAAATTCTAACAAACATATGTCAGCATAGCTATTGCTAGCATTCAGCATTTTCAGTTGGCATAACTAATGTTAGCGAAGGCCTATGGGAAATTATATCAATCTGACTTTGGCATGTGAATGCAGATAGACCCTGAGTGTAGGCAGATTGTTTCATATGGCCCGAAAAGACGGTGTTAAATAGCCCTGATTGAATCATGATTAGCTAAAAGGTGTTAATGTGTTAATGTCTGATTAAGAGGGTGCTTAGGACAATGGGTCCAGGTGCACAGATAACTAAAGTTAATCAGAAACTATTGTCAGAGGCATACTGGAAATTACATTTGACCATAGCCTATTCTTTGGCTGTCTAGCACAAGTTTACTAAGGAGGGGGAGATTTAACTTCTATTGAAGCTCAATAGTTTTCTATATTCAGAATAGGATTCCAAGCTATAAAAGTCTCCTCTCTGCAACACACAGGAAGCTCTCTCTTTCTCTGTCTATCCTTCTCTTTATCTATGGAACACGAAGCTTGGACCATCACCCCATCCCCCTTTTCTCTCTCTCTGCCTTTCCCTGGAACTTCAGGCTTCTATGTCTCTCTTTTCCTCTGAACTCTGTAAGGCAGGGAAACTGTGTTGCTCTCTCATTAATTGTAATGCTTATAAATATTGCTTTTCTGTAAGCCTATTTCTATAATATATTCTTTATGCAATCACCTCTGGCTGTGCCTTTTTGATTCTACTTCCTGGTGAATCTTCAGTGAGGGAATTGAACCTGGGACCTGGCGTGTGTAAGGGCGCCGCTCAAGTAACCCCTACCACCTAATATTGTGGGGGCCACACTAACAATCCTTATAACATACATACATAATTTATAACAAATATATATATTAAAACAGCAATTACTTAATAAACTTCAAAACACTTTAAAAAAATCTAGGCAATCAGCATTGATATACCTCTCTAAACAAAAACATTTTCTACAGAATCTTGAAACAGTCAACATCGCCAAGCCCTCACAATTGCTCAGGTAATTGGTTCCATAATTGTGGTCCACGCACGTAGAATATAATTTCCTATATTCTTCATGGTGAATTTCACGAACAGAAGGAACCACCAGGGCATTACTGTTCGGGGAACGTAAGGTCCGTGTTGGTCGATAAATACAAAGGGACCACACATAAAATTTACATGCGGATACAGTGCCTATGTGCGCGTGTAAAATTTAATTGATCCCAATTATCAGCGCTATTGGTTCATTATTCAATTAAATTTGTGTATGCAGGTTTAAGCACTTTTTACAGAATTAGGCTGCGAGCCTGTTACAGCCTCCAGCAGAGCACACGCCTCCTCTGTGGCTGACTGAGCTCTCTTTTCTGTCTTTCTTTTTGTTTGTTTTGGATGGGAAGGTGCTGTGTGAGAAGGGTCAGGAGTCTAAAATCAATCCCCATTAGTAATTCACATCACCATAGGAAGAGAAGACTTCTGTACGTACGCTGAACCCAGTTTCCACTAACGGGGCTAAGAAAATTGGGATACAAGCCATGAGGTTTCTCGATCCTTTTCAAAACCTGCCGGATATTCATTACCTAGAAATAAAACAAAGCCAGACTTGAGACTTTAGATGGCCTGGACTAGGCGAATAGTACACCACCCTTTGAACTAACTGAATATATTTTATTATGATGCCCTAAAGCAGGGATGTCAAAGTCCCTCCTCGAGGACCGCAATTCAGTCGGGTTTTCAGGATTTCCCCCCATGAATATGCATGAGATCTATTAGCATACAATGAAAGCAGTGCATGCATATTCATGAGGGAAATCCTGAAAACCCGACTGGATTTCAGCCCTTGAGGAGGGACTTTGACACCCCTGCCCTAAAGCAAGCATGTCAAACTCAAAGGCTGACACGAGCCAAACAAACAAAGTTCACGTTTATGTGGACCGCAAAAAAAATGCAAAAACATAATTTTTCATAGAAACTTAGGTTTATTTCAAAAAGTACAGTATAAAAAAATAAATAAATAACGAACAAGAGCAACGATAAAATTAATATTTCTTTCCTGACACTTGGCATCTCTTCTTTGCTACTGTTTTTCCTATTTCAGGGGGAATCTTGTCCGCAGTGATTACTTTTAAAACTGACCCAAGGTGAATGTCGGTAATTCTGGATCTGATAGGAGACTTATTTCCTTTCATAAGTGTAAATATTTCCCATTAGACGCAGCACACATGTCAATACATGACTAATGGCGTGGTAGGTATTATCGTCTGATTCACTGATTGTATTAGTGGGGGGGAGGGGAGAATGGTGCGTTATGACTAGAGGCGCAAACTTGTCTTGGATACCAAAGGCGTCCGCATTGAAGTACTTTTAGAACAAGCAACTGGTTATACTCGTACGTTGTATCATTGTTTTCGACTGGCTTAGATAGGTGACTGCTCGGCGCCAATGGATTGTGAGAGAAATTTGGCTGGGCTGCAAACATGTTTGTCGTGGGCCACGTGTTTGACGTGCTTGCCCTAAAGGAACCTTTGGAGGCAGTGCCACTGCAAGGGAAGTGGTGCCCCGGGTGGTAGTGCCCAGCATTGCCATGCCATGCACCCCCCCTCTTTCTTCCTCGCCACATGGGGGCCGCCTGCCCCCTGCGTACCTCTTGAAATGTTTGATAGCACAAGCAGCATCTTCCACCAGCTGCTCACGCCAGCCTCGGCTCCCTTCTGATGTCGCTTCCCGGTCGTGGGACACGACGTCAGAAAAGAGCCAAGGCCTTCTCGCGCGGCTCCCTTCTGACAGCTTCCTCACTGTGCTGCATGTGCTCAGATGTTTGATGTGCACCTCTCTGCAATAAGAGATATTTCTCACTGCAACCACTCGCTTGAAAAATGGGCTAAAAGGGGGCATTTTATCTTGACATCAAGGACAAATCTGTAAATGAGGCATTGCATATTTACACGTGTGTAGAGTGCCTAAATGCTGTTCTGTATATACCTCCTTAATTTACAGGAATGTACAAGGGGCAGAGCATGAACAGGATATGGGCGGGGCTCCCACTTACACACCGAACTATTGCCCACATCTCTGCCACACTTAATTGCACACACTGATAGCTGATGCACAAGAACTCAGTGGTGTAGAAAAGGGGAGGAAGGTCCTCCCCAGCTGCTGTCTTGGTGGGGGGCACCATCCCCCGTCCTCCTCTCCACTGTTCTATACACATGCCCCTTCCCTTCCCCGAACCTCTTTAATGTTCCTGGTGTGAGTAGCAACCCCAATCTGCTGCTCACACCTGCGTCGGCTCTTTCTCCGACATCACTTCCTGGACCCCGGGCCTAGGAAATGACATCAGAGGAAGAGCCGACGCTGGTGCGTTGGGGTTGCTGCCCATGCCGGGAATGTTAAAGAGGTACGAGGGGAGGGAAGGGGTGCGTATGGCAGGAGCGAGCGGGGAAGGAGTGGATGGGGGTGGGAGGCAGAGAAGAGGGTGGGGCAGGGGATGCCACTGCCCTGGGTGCCTCTCACTCTCGCTATAACACTGCAAGGACCTAACTTAAGTAGTAGTCTGTCATCTGGGCATCTAACTACATACGGAAAATGAAGGTTAAAAAGACAAGTGACCAATCTCCCCAACTCAAAGTGCAGCAACAGAACACTGGAGATGACCAAAGAACCAGCGTGCAGCCAGAAGTATCTTCGAAAAGGGTAATTTATCAACAACTGCTCCTATAACATACATGGGAAAGCATATTACTGCTCGAGGGACATGACACAGTTCGTGTTTCAGCTATACTGCCTAGGGCAGGGCTGCCCAAGTCCGTTCCTCGAGATCTACTGGCAGGCCAGGTTTTCAGGAAATCCACAATGAATATGCATGAGAGAGATTTGCATACCAAGAAGGCAGTGCAGCAAATCTCTCTCATGCATATTCATTGTGGATATCCTGAAAACCTGGCCTGCCAGTAGATCTCGAGGAACGGACTTGGGCAGCCCTGCCCTAGGCAGTATAGCTGAAACACGAACTGTGTCATGTCCCTCGAGCAGTAATATGCTGGCCAGTAGATCTCGAGGAACGGACTTGGGCAGCCCTGGCCTAGGGTTACCAGATTTTCAGGAACAAAAATCCAGACCCATGACCCCGCCCCTAGGCCCGCCCCTTTCTGCCCTCCAGCCCCGCCCCTCGACCTGTTTGTTCATTGGGACGGCACCAGCGCATGCGCTGGTGTGAAGCGATGACATCACGTGCATGCGTGCCACGCATTCGCGCGTGCGCAGATGTTTCAAGTTTATCAAGTCTTGCTATACCGCTTTTACAAACCAAAGCGGTTTACATCTTTACAAATGTTAAAAAAATGTGTGTTAAAAAATCAGGGGAATAGCCCAAAAAACTAAAAGTAACTATTGAGACAAAAATTGAAATGAGGGGAGAAAGGATAAGGATACAATATTTAAAAATAAAAGGGGAAAACATCAGGGAAGGGCCGTCCCAATGTCGCTCGTTGCTAGAAGCTTTTCAAAACCCAGACAGAGTGCTGGGTTTTGAAAAGCCGTCCAGACATGTCCTCGAAAAGGAGGCCATGTCCAGGGAAGTCCCTAATACTGCCGGTATCAAGAATTCAAATCTAAACAGGGCAAATAGACAGGGGCAAAAAGTTCACCACGCAGAAAAGATCAGCTGCAACAGAGGTTTTGGGGCATGAATTGTAATGGGTGTCCTATAGTGATTTGGGGTCACTGAATTCAAAACTGACCTTAATTTTTCGGTATAACCCTCTGATTTTTGACAAGAGCATTATAATACAAAAATTAACATTTTCGCTATATTTTCTAATGCTTGGAGTAAATGTTTTATAACAATCTGTGAAATATTAAAACCGTTTGCCTCAAATTAGATTTTTAAGCTAAAGTGAGAAAAGTACATGGATAGCATTGAAGAATGGATTCGAGAATTTTCTGGGAAATAGGAAGGCACCAGACTATGTCCAAATGGTGGAGACGACGCTTAAAGCATTCTGTGATCTCAAATGCAACCTGTCACTAAAAATTCATTTTCTCCACTCGCATCAGAATTTTTTCCTCACGATAATCTTGGTAGTGTTAGCGATGAGCACGGGGAAAGGTTTCACCAGGACATGGCTACAACAGAGAAACGATATCGGGGCAGATGGAATTCATCAATGCTGGCTGACTACTATTGGACATTAATTAGAGACGCTCCTAATCTCGTTTGTAAACGCGCTTCAACGGCAAAACGATTCTAGAAAATAATATTTATAGGAGCTCTTAAATCAGCGCAATGCGTTACATTATGACTTCTCATGCTATAAATATTTGCAATGGGCTCAAAAACGATACGCGATAGGAGAAAACAGAGACTATTTTCATACACAGGAGGTCAAATTCTAGACAGTAAACCTCAGTTTCTTCTTGCCACAGAAAAAAAGTTAAAAATGTGTTGCGCAGTGTTATCAATGCTGGATTAAATTTGCTGAAGTCATCAAGGAGAGCGCAAGGCAACGCTGATTAACAACCCAGCAACCACAACGCCATACCGAGCTCTTCCCACTCTTCTGAAGTTACAGGCAACTTTGGATTTCTGAAGCAGGTGGTATAGCCAGTGGTGTAGTAAGGAGGAGGGAGGGCAAAGGGGGGGTGGTCCTCCCTGGGCGCAATGTGGGTGGGGGCGCCGGCACCCCTCCTCCTCCTCTCCGCCCCCTGCCTCTTCCCATTCTTCCCCTCCACGCGCGCACACCCCCTTCTCTTCCCCCATACCTCTAGTTGAAGTTGTTTGCGCCGGTCAACTATGTGCTCTTTGCGACCTCCATCAGCTCTCCTGATGACGTCCCTTCCAGGTGCGGCAGGTGAGATTGGGGAAGGATCAGGGAGTGGAGAAGAGGGCGGAGGAGGGGCACATTGCCTCGTGTGTCTCTCACCATGGCTGCGCCACTGGGTATAGCTGAAACACAACCCGTGTTGAGTCCCTCAAGCAGTGATATGCTTTCCTAAGTATATTATATGAGCAATTGGGGTTTTTGGGGGGATTTTTTTAAAATAATTTTTATTCATTTTAAAATAATTTCAATAAGTGAAGAACAATAAATAAAACATTTATACTATAGACATCATTTAAAATATTACAAGATTCTTACAGATCAATAACTCCACCCCACCCAAACTATTCTTTATCATTCATATGAGCAGTTGTTAATAAAGGACCCTTTCTGAAGATACCTCTGGTTCTTTGGTCATCTCCACTGTTGTATTGTTACAAGTGGAAAAAAACATCACATGTCAACACATTCACTACTTAATGGTAGCATGAAATGTCAACCACTTGCCTTCTCCGCAAACAACGGGTTTCTGGATACTTGACTGAGCTGTACAAATTCTAAATGCAGGGTTCCAAATTCTGCTAGAATGCTGCTTCCTGCCGATGCCCAGCCCCAACTCCAGCTCAGGCCACTGAAAAACAAGAGCCCAGTTATGAATTGCTATACTGGGACAGACCAAAGGTCCATCAAGCCCAGTATCCTGTTTCCAACAGTAGTCAACCTAGGTCCCAAATACCTGGCAACAACCCAAAGAGTAGCAACATTCCAGAGCTGAGATTGTGCCTCATTCCACCAATGCATAACAGACAAACTCATCAATGATGTCACAATGGCTTGATTATCCTATACTTGGTCACATAAGAATTCCATACTGGGACAGATCGAAGGTCCATCAAGCCCAGTATCCTGTTTCCAGCAGTGGCAAACCCAGGTCTCAAGTACCCAGTTATATGCTAAGTAGTAAAACAGATTTTAAGTGGATATCCCCAAGTCCATCTCAATAATGGCCTATGGATTTCGCTTTTAGGAAATTATCCAAACCCTTTTTAACCCCCCCGCTAAGTTGATTTCACCCCCATTCTTGAAACAGTAAACATCACAGTTGCTCAGGTAATTGGTTCCATAACTGTGGTCCACACACGTAGAATATAGATGTCCTATATTCTTCGCGGTGAATTTGGTGAATTACACAAACAGAAGGAACCAGGGCATTACTGTTCGAAGATGGTAAGGTCCGTGTTGGTCGATAAATACAAAGGGAGTCTAAGAAAACTGGAGATTTCCTACCAGCCAATGTTTTAAAAACAAGTAACAACAATTTATAACAAAGACGATACTCAACTGGCAACCATTGCAGTTCTTTAAGAACAGGAGTGATGCGTTCAAATCTAGAAGTACCAGTAATTAACCTGGACACAGAGTTCTGGTGCAGCCTTTAAAGATCTCAAATATTTCTAAGGAACTACAGTAGTCAAAATGTAAAAAAAAATCAGACTTTGAATAAAACTGGTTAACACTGACTTCTGTATTCTGTAATGCCACGCATAAATTCCAGGAGCACCCCCGATCCTCCCATGCCCCCTTTTTGGAACCACACGTAAAATTTAATTAATTCCAATTAGCACCAATGATTAAGATCCCAATTATCGGCGTTTTTAGCACTCAAGCATATCAAGTGGGAAATACAGAAGCCACCATGCTGTCTTGGTAGGGGCACGGTACCCGTCCTCCTCTCCACCCTCCTGCTTCTTCCCTGCACCCCCACTGCCATGCACACACACCACTTCCCTTCCCCCATACCTCTGTAATTTTCCTGGCGAGAGCAAGCAGCAACCCCCAACCTGCTGTCATGCCTCCGTCATCTCTTCTTCTGACGTCACTTCTTGGACCTGCACCTAGGAAGTGACATCAAAGGAAGAGCCCACCCAGGCTGGGGGGGGGGTTGCTCCTCACGCCAGGAACATTGCAGAGGTACGGTGGAAGGGAAGCGGCACATGCGCGTGGCAGTGGGGGGTGGGGAGTGAAGAGGGCGGGCAGCAGGCACCACCAACCTTGGCACCTCTCACCCTCGCTACGCCACTGCGTGCACATGATCAAGACAGTCTCAGAATGAGTCCCCTCTTGTAGGGAGAGACCATAAATGCAAAACCAATTATCCAACACAAAGCGCTTTTTCCTTCGGGCTGGGCTGATGCCGGTTCTGGCGCCATTTGAGATGTTCTGAAAAAATAGTTACAAAGTAAGAAGCAGATATAGCTCTATGACTGGATGATCAGCTCTCTGTACCAGCAGGTATGAGACTTAGCTTTGATTTATTTCCTGCCTTTTCATAAAGAGATTCTCCCAAAGCAGTTTACAATACATTAACTAGTTTTCAGGTGCTCTTAAATACAGGGTGGGCCATGGAAAAGTAGCCTGCCTCTAATACCGGTGCCAGAAAGATGGTGGAAGTCTATTTGTGAAGCAGATCGATTAAGATGTGAACGGGGACCACTTTCACCATCGGTTGTAACTTGTGGGTAAGTGAATAAAAAACAATCCACTCGCTCGCTCATCTTGTCATACTATTGCCAGAAGCGGCCTACTTTTCTGTGGCCCAGCAAGCTTGCAATCTAACTCTGGTACCTGGGGCAATGTAGGGTTAAGTGACTTGCCCAGGGAGCAGCGCTGGGATCAAACCCGCAACCTCAGGGTGCTGAGGCAGCATCTCTAACCAGTAGGCCACTCCTTGTCTTTGCACTGCTCTGGTTGGAAGTAGCTCTTAGGGAGCTGCATCCTGGTCTTTTTTTCCTTTTCCAGCCCTTGGGATAATTGGCCTACGTGGGGGTTCAGTGCAGGAGAAAAGGGTGGGAAGTTCTAGCAGCCGCACGTCACAGTATTTCAATCAGTGTAATGGGAAGGCTTAAAAGGAAAGACTTTGTAGGGTAGGATAAATAGGAAAACAATTATATAATACGCTCCTCATTTTACCTGAATAATTTCATATCCCACTGCACTGTGCTCTAAGGCATGCACAGAAGAGCTCCAAAAGCTGCAGAAACCTGCAAGGTTCATTAGAGACTATGAGCATTTGTAAACCCTCTGCTGTGATCCTCTGGCACTAATGGACTGCATGCCGCAAGGTTTCATCTCTCACTGGATAATCTGCAGACAGCCGCTTCTTAAGAACATAAGAATAGCCTTACTGGTTCAGACCCATGGATCATCAAGCCCAGCAGCCCGTTCTCACGGTGGCCAATCCAGGTCCCTAGTACCTGGCCAAAACCCAAAGAGTAGCAACATTCCAGAATCTCAAAGAGTAACAAAAGATTCTGGAACCCCAAAGAGTAGCAATATTCCATGCTACCGATCCAAGGTAAGCAATGGCTTCCCCCATGTCTTTCTCAATAACAGAGTATGGACTTTTCCTCCTCCTGCTGAATAAAGCAGAAGTGCCACAAGTCTGCCTTCATGGTCACCTGTAGTTCACAGTTCCACAAAATCATTCACCGTCACTAGGGACAAGTGCCCTGGCAATGACTGATGACTGCAGGCTAGATTTCCTTTCCTAGCTGGCTCGGGTAAAGCTCCAGAAACCACAAAGGGAGAAATTCTCCATAGACTAACTATAGTTCGGCATTAGGAGGCTGCGCGCTAAGCGTGAATTTTATAACAGCAGTTGCAAGTGTAATCGCCGTTAGGAAATCCTAGCTTACATCCACAGCTTTGCGCCTAACTACAAGTAAAAGCACTTGTTAGCTCAGCTTCCGGAGGAAATGCTTGCGCATAACTGCTAGTATTCTGTAATCTGCATGCATAAGTGTTAGGGATGCCCCCGACCCACCCATGCCCCTCCCAGATCCACGATTCTTCTTGCAGTCGCGCATTATGAAATTTGTGCGCACAATTTGTAGAATACTGATGAGGGCAATTACACGTGTGACAGCTAATTCATGCCAATTATAGCCAATACTTGGGAGTTAATATAGATAGATTTATAGTTTTGTCTTGATATACTGCCTCACTACAAAAACAATCTTAAGCCGTTTACAAAATTATTACACACAATAAGAAAATAACTCCATAAAACAGATAGGAAAGCCCCCCCTCTCCAGCCAAAAGCCTACCCAGCAAACCACAAACATAAACCCCCTCTTTTATGAACGCATAGCGTGGAAATCTATATTCTATGTGCGTGGACCACGGTTAGGGAACCAAGAACTGCGAGGGCTTGATGTTGACTGTTGCTGATTTCCTATATATTTTTTAATTAAGAGGTCCTTTAATTAAGGCGCGCTAACTGATTTAGTGTGCGCTAAATGCTACAGCATCCATTATATTCCTAAGTCATTTTAGCATTCAGTTGCCGTTTTAATGTATGTTTGTTGGAATCCACCTAGAAATGTTGATAGAGGGTTATATAAATGTTTCAAATAAATAAATGTGTACAATTGTCTGCATTTGAAGGAAAACTGTGCCAAAAGGAGGCTAAAAGATAACTAGAGAGATAACCACAAAAGGGAGGGATATGATTACATGTGCATTTGTTGGATAGAATTACATGACCAAGATGGCCATAAAGTTAGGTTGGTGGTGTTTCTAGGGACAGATTTGGGGAGGGATTTATATTTATCCACACACTTTATAAAATTCAAACAAATGCAGATGCATCAATTTGGAAAGTTTGTTTGTGCCCAGGAGTCAGAGTTGTAAATGGGGGAGGGAGGGTGCAAGGGAAATGGCGCCTATGCAAATTGGGCTTGCCGACTCGCATTGGCACCTATTTTACAAAGGTTCAACTTCTGCTCCCTCAGATGTCAAAACCTGACTGCACTTCTGCGCCTAAATTCCTCAGGGTAATTTTCAAAGAGAAAGTACATACATATGTTCAATTTGAAATCTGCCAGTACCCACGCAGGAAGAGGATGCGTGTACTTGAGCGCAATTTGAGAAATAAAAGCGCTGGATGTGATTTGCCATAAACAGGTGCAAAAAAAAAAAGGCATGGATAATTAAGCATCTATGGTGTTGCCAGTCTTAAATTTTCAAAGTGAAACCCTGCAGGGAGTTTTTCTTTGAAAATTCTGTTGCACCAGGAGCCTGCATTCCTGCACACACATATCAGATATTTCCCCTTCATGTCAGTTAACATCAGTAAAATTATGTCTTACTTTCCAAGGTTAATAATCCCTCTTGGGATGCCGGTTGGTGTATTAAATGCTGGTAAAAGTTTTTCTCCTAGTTCAATAGCTTTAGTTCGGAACATCTACAATAAAATAACGCAAGAAAAAGTCTTAAAGTTTTCTACAGGTGAAGAAAAAAAAAGGTTAACTTGTCGAATTAAACTGGTTAAAAACTGGTTAAATTTCCTTTTGTGAGTACTTAGATACTGCACAAATAACACAGCATCTGAAGCTCAGGATGTGTTCTGCTCACAATGGCATCAGGCAATAGGATGGACTATGTCTACCATGTCTATCACCCTCCATTAACTGCCCAAAGACATCATTGGAAGAAAGCATGCTGAGTTGGGATCTGAAGGCCTACACTAGGATGATGCAGGATAAGGGCTAAAGAGCAGCAATGCACATTTTCCCCAAAAGACTTACTTTGGACACAGTTATCTATCACAGAGGGACAGCAAATAAGCAAAAGCATTTGAAAACAAATTCAGCAACTTCTCTCTCTCTCTTTGTATTCGTCCATCTCTTTCTATCTCAGAATTAAAATGGAAATCTTACAAACGGTTAAAAATGAACACATACAAGACATAGGTGCTGGGAACAGTACATATTTATCACAGAGTGTCACTGTGTGCAAGTCTGCCTGTGAAAGAAATGATAAATGTGCTGTCAGGCATAAGCAGAGACGCCACTGCTTATCCAGGCATAAAGATTTTATATTTATAGATGCTTTGTCATAGGTTGTGGGGAGTTCAGTTCAAATAAAAATCTGTCTGGCTCAAAGTGAAATAATCCACTTATTGCTGCGCTGCGATTTAGAGCTGGGGAGAGAAGGGGGTCATGCAAATGGAGTGTGTTTAGCAACCCCTGTATTACCGCAGTTCTGTGGCTGGCTTCAAGTTGCTTACTCCACTGATAGTAGGGGCATATCCATTCCAGTACAGAGGGAGTTGCAGATTGCTGGTTCACTGCCCCTGTGGGAGGTGGGAGATGAGGATGGGGAAGCGGGAGGGTCATCATCAGCTTGTCACTGCAGGACCTGGAAAATCCCTTTCTGTCTTAAGACTTGGTATCCCTCCCCTCAGCAGCGAGAGCTTGAAAATCTTACCTCTTCTCCGGTAAGATAATAGGCAGACAGCAGCCCTCCCACGTAACGAATGTTTACTTCAAACAAAGACGCCTCTCCATTCTAAATGAAGGATGAAAAGAAAAGGGGGGGGGGTCACATTCAATCTACTATCGTCGTGTACCGTACTCATAATTCCAGAATTTATTTGGCAAACAGTTAACTGCGATCAATCCAAGTAAAAACCTTCCCCTTACTAAATTATAACTTAAAAATCATAAAACACATTGTAAACACAGTTAACAAACAGATCTTTCTTCCCGACTTTATTTATCTTTATATAAACTTTGCTGTAACTTCTATAATTGGAAAAAAAGAGGGAAAACATTCATTAACTTAGCAAACTGTCAGCACTGTACATAGAATGGTGCCATCTTAGGGCTAAAGCAAGGAATGGGCAAA
The DNA here is from genome assembly GCF_902459505.1 of Geotrypetes seraphini. Taxonomy (NCBI): domain Eukaryota; kingdom Metazoa; phylum Chordata; class Amphibia; order Gymnophiona; family Dermophiidae; genus Geotrypetes; species Geotrypetes seraphini. The sequence goes on along the minus strand of NC_047091.1, from coordinate 35,107,062 downwards.
CAAGCCCAATCCAGCACATCAGATCATGGGTCCCAAACTTATATATGATCTATTCCACTGATACTGGTTTCATGGCTACCCTGAAGATATCATCACCAGAGATCTGAAATATCCATGTTGGTTGATGCACTATGTCCGAACCATCCTAGGCGCACATTTGGAATCTCTGGTGATGGCATTACCAGGGAAACCAAGGTAAAGAGTCATGGGAACGACAGGGAAGAAGTTTGTCAAGTTTCAAGTTTATTTAAAAAATTGATAAAATCGCTTTTTTAGAATTTCAAAGCGATGTACAATAAAATGGGGAAGACAGACAATTCGTTTGGGAGACAATGACTTACATCGGACAAAGGTAGACAATCGATATAGGAAAGAGAACAAAGAAGGAGCAAAACATAAGGGAATATAGGTAGTCGTCGACTTACGACAGCAATCATAAGTTAATTCGGTCGTAAGTCGGCCTATGTCAGGGGTAGGCAATTCCGGTCCTCAAGAGCCGGAGCCAGGTCAAGTTTTCAGGATATCCACAATGAATATGTATTGTGGATATCCTGAAAATCTGACCTGGCTCCAGCTCTCGAGGACCAGAATTGCCTACCCCTGGCCTATGTTAATACAGTACTGTACTAACTATTTTTTACCCCTCCCCGCGTACCTTTTCCCTGGTGGTCCAGCGGGGTATCCTGCCTGAGCCCCTCCTGCCAATGTCAGAAGCCAGCAGCGCACCCGGGCCGGCACACACAGAAGCGAGCTTTTGGAACTCCCACCTCACCCTGCTGACTGAAACACTGCCGTAAGTTCTCATGGGACTCACAAGTTTTTGCCACTCCCCTTTTACCGTCCTTTTTTATTAATTTTACTTTGATGTATTTTAAACAACCTTTCCCTTCCCTACTTTCCTTCTGTCTCATGTACGTTAATCCGAATTAGTCTAGTATTTTTAATATTTGATAAAATATTGCTTTTATTTACCTATTTTAATTGTCCCTTACAATCTTTTTATATTGTACACTGTCTAGACACTTGTTTTGATAGACAGTATATCATAAGAACATAAGAAATGCCGCTGCTGGGTCAGACCAGTGGTCCATCCTGCCCAGCAGTCCGCTCACGCGGTGGCCCTCAGGTCAAAGACCAGTGCTCTAAATGAGTCCAGCCTCACCTGCGTACGTTCCAGTTTAGCAGGAACTTGTCCAACTTTGTCTTCAAACCCTGGAGGGTGTTTTCCCCTATGACAGACTCCGGAAGAGCATTCCAGTTTTCTACCACTCTCTAGGTGAAGAAGAACTTCCTTACGTTTGTACGGAATCTATCCCCTTTCAACTTTAGAGAGTGCCCTCTCGTTCTCTCTACCTTGGAGAGGGTGAACAACCTGTCTTTATCTACTAAGTCTATTCCCTTCAGTATCTTGAATGTTTTGATCATGTCCCCTCTCAATCTCCTCTTTTCAAGGGAGAAGAGGCCCAGTTTCTCTAATTTCTCATTGTACGGCAACTCCTCCAGCCCTTAACCATTTTAGTCGCTCTTCTCTGGACCCTTTCGAGTAGTACCGTGTCCTTCTTCATGTACGGCGACCAGTGCTGTACGCAGTATTCCAGGTGAGGGCGTACCATGGCCTGGTACAGCGGCATGATGACCCTCTCCGATCTGTTTGTGATCCCCTTCTTAATCATTCCTAGCATTCTGTTCGCCCTTTTTGCCGCCACGCACTTAATCCGTTCCAGAACACCGTTCGAGTTCCAAGACAATTTTTCCCATTTAAAATAATAGAAACTGGATTAATTCGTTCCTGGGTCCCACAAACTCAAATTTTAACAGTAAATACACTGGATTTAACAAAAAATAATAATGCAGTATTTTCCTCACTACACTATACGAAGGTGAAAATCAAACGAGATGCTTTCACTACAGCTTCTGACAATGAACTGAACGACGTATGGGTGGCCCAAGCGCTGGGGAAATGTACGCACAAACACACACGAACAACGTGCACGGCGTTCAGATTCCAAAGCAGCATTTGGATTCCGGGGCACAAACACACACTAAAATATCAAATATCAAAATATCAAAAATAAAGAAACTTGAAACAAGTCCTGTGGGACTCATAAGTCTGAGAGAGAATAAAGCATGGATACATCCCGGAAAGTCCTGACATTAGACAGGTGAAGGGGGATGAAAGGAAGACAAAGATCACTTTTCTCTTTACAGAAAAATCTGCTCTCGGCCCCTGCAACTGACATCTACCTTATCTATCTCTGCAGATGATAGAAACAGTAGATTAACTATGGAAAGATATTTCACCATTAACTGAAGAACATGCAAAGATGGAGAAATACGCTGTTTTATGAGTTCAATTAGCTACTGTAGAAGTAAAACTAGAGAAAAAGCAACAGGTCCTGAGGCTGTGGGCTAGCTGTGGTTTTACACCAAGGCCCACCCAGCCAGATACCATAAAGAGATAAACAGACCGTGGTCAGAAGACAGAATTCTCAGAAGGAAGAATTCATAAGAAAAATCACCTAATAGAAAGTATCGGAGATGTTTAGAGTTGGGAGGGGGGCTTGTGCTCGGAAATACTAATATGGTGGGGAAACAGGCATTTCGGGGAAAAGGTAGGTTTTACGGAAAACAGAGTAAAACATATAACATGACGTAGGTGAGAATAGCCAATAAATGAATGTAGTTAGGCAGTAATGCATAAGTAAATAACCAATAAGGATGTATCATGTGATGTAAACCAACGTGGTGTTGGCCACTAAGAAATGTATAAAAACCAGGCCTTTAGAAGGGAGAGGGCAGAACAGACATCGGAGGACCTCTGGGCCTAGAGGTCATCACCTTCTGTTACGCTATATACTATATGATCTATACTTGTAAGCTGTTATTGATTGACTAAATAAATATATACTTATTGAAACCAGTATATAGCGTTCGAGGTCTCATTACCGAGGTAGGCCTAGACAGCGGCCTATCTACCTCAGTGGTGACCCCGACGTTGAAAAAGAAACAGGGAACATGCCCCTTTAGAGACCTCACTGGATTGCAGGCCTATACTCTGCTTGTCAGATTGCCTCTCCATTTTACTTTTGGCCAAAAGTTCGCTTCTGGGTCTAGGGTTTACTTTATGAGTCACTTATGCACTGTTTATACCTAAACTTCATCCTTTTCTTGCAGATTTGTTGGCTTATCCTTCGCATTTTGCTTGCTCTTTACGCCACAATGGAATGTAGTCTGCCCTAAGACTCTTGTTTCTTTTTCTTTACTAATTCTGTTTGTTTGTCATTACACAGGCCCTGTGGCGTCAGCTTTGGACTATCCCGGACCCTGGTGCAGGATTTCACATCGATTCGCCTGGGACCGGGCTACTATCCTTGGCTGTCCTACGGGTTCTGACTGGCAGGTTGGATAGTCAGTCCAAAATTAATTGTTTAAGAATTGACTGGTGGGTGGTAGCCAGTCCATAGTTTAGGAATTGTTTAAGAATTAGGATATGTGTATATATGTTTATGACTGGTGGGTGGTAGCCGGTCCATAGTTTAGGAATTGTTTAAGAATTGACTGGTGGGTGGTAGCCGGTCCATAGTTTAGGAATTGTTTAAGAATTGACTGGTGGGTGGTAGCTGGTCCATAGTTTAGGAATTGTTTAAGAATTGACTGGTGGGTGGTAGCCGGTCCATAGTTTAGGAATTGTTTAAGAATTGACTGGTGGGTGGTAGCCGGTCCATAGTTTAGGAATTGTTTAAGAATTGACTGGTGGGTGGTAGCCGGTCCATAGTTTAGGAATTGTTTAAGAATTAGGATATGTGTATATATGTTTATGACTGGTGGGTGGTAGCCAGTCCATAGCTTAGGAATAGTTTAGGAATTAGGATATATATATATATATTTATGACTGGCGGGTGGTAGTCAGTCCATAGGTTAGGATAGGAGTCAGAATAGGATAAGAATACATTATGGTTGGCGGGTTGTGTAGTCAGCCTCTAGTTCAGGGCGTAGTTGATGTATATATGTGTTGTCACCCACTAACACTTCCGTTATATGCCTTCTTTTTACTCTCCTTAAAATTTTCTTTTTTGGTACAGACACTGATTCGTTTGCTAGTTAAATTCTTTCCTTTCTTTCTTGTGGTCTTGGGCCAAGCCTGACATTTCCTCTGCTATATCAAACTATCACTGTTATGGTGTGACTGTTGAACCAGCTTTGACTGGTGGTTATGCTGTTTCTGTGGTCTCTGGCCACGCCTGAGTTATTGCTACGAAGGTACCTGCTCTTCTGTGATCACATTGCATCATTTTGTACGTATTCTTATTAGTTTTATTTTTAGACTCATTAGTTTGTACACTTTGTAGTTGGATATATTGTTTATTTCTCCCATGTTGCCTGCTCCTGCAGTCTCCCACCCCCCTTCTTCTCCTGCTTCTCCGCTTTTGCTGCTAGCATCTCAGTCCTCCCGTTTGTATCACTCTCTGCCACTGGCAACTGCCCCTTTTCTCTCCCCAGCGTATACTCCTAACCCTTACCCTGTCTCTCTACCTCCCTTTGCACACCAAGTGCAATGGCAGGCAGATCGCACTCTTACAACACATACTGTCCCGTGGGCCACTATCTCTCAGGCATTAGATGATATCTGTGAAACTATTCAACAGCAATGCACCCCGTTCCCCACCTTCCCCCACTTTCCAGGAAACTGTGCTTAAGTAGTGTTTTTGTCTCGGAGCCCGCTATGTCTGATTTCGCCCCCTGCTCTTGCTGACCTTAGGAATCCCCTTGTCTTATACTTCTCTGGCTGCCAGTGCTAGCCAGAGTTATTTGTCTTGTGCCCCTAGCCCTAGCTTCTCTTTCTCTTGCCTGTTCCCGTTGAATCTTCTGTTAAGCGGTTGCTTAGACAATCCTGTTCCTCCTTTTGCCCCCATATTTCCTACCATTGTTGAGCCGAAAGTATACACCTCTTCTCTGCATTGTGCTTTGTGTTACCTAGCCCCTTATGATGTAGTATTATCATGTGTGGCCACTATTTTGTATGGGTTTTGGCTTATTAGTTCTGTTTTTATGGGTTTATTTCTTTGCTACCAACAAGAGGGGTCTTCTAGCCTTGGCATAGCTCTGAGTCTGTGTTTTACTGTAATATTTTCAGCTTGTCATGCTGTCTACAGGCTTCCTTTATTCTTCCGTTTATGCTAACTGTCGCTTGTGTACTGACCTGTGTAACATATGGCGCTTTGTGAGACAGCGAAAGCATTGCTCTCGTGAGTTTTTGTTTCCTGTTCTTTTGTGGTCACGAACCAGTGAAAAAAAATAAAAAATAAAAAAAAATTGGGGGGGTGAGGGGGATGAGAGTGAATGAGACTGAAAGAGGAAGTATATATTTTAACTGCGTTTCAATGTTACCATAAGCTTTCATTAAACAATTATTTATTTCATATAAGTTTGCTGGATTATAAAGGATTGTTTTTGAGAAAGAGAAGAACAAAATTACAGAAATGATTTGGATCACTATTGTTTTTATATATAAATACAAACAGTATTGGAAAGAAGGGATGAGAGACAAATATCGAAAGTCAATAGATATATAGAGATAGTGTACATAGATAGGAAGGATTCGTGACAGGTGATTATGTCTAACCAAATAACTGACAGGCATTAAGTATAACTGACAATGTAAAAATAAACACACCCTTTGTCTTTCTAGGTCTGGGATTTTTATTATGGGCGTTTCCCATTACTAACGATCATTTGTTTTCTAGAGTTAGGAAAAACTACAGTGCACTCGAAGAGAACACCTAATGCTAATACTCTAAATAGAACAAAAATGAAATAAATTATACAAGAGGGGGACTCCCTTAATACTTGCTAGCAATTAACGTCTGTCTATTTTTCAGCGTTACAGTCTTTTATGTTACTATGAGTCATTATCTGTTGTATTGTGCCCTGTGTTAATTTCAGTGTTTATGGAAATACGAGTGGATTTCCATTTATGAGCGCTCACTATAATTACCAATATAATGAAAGAAGATTTATTTTTTTTACTACTCACCACAACGATTTCAAACCTTATTCTTTGTTTGTGATCAAAGTTTAAGAAATGAGTTATGCTTCTTCTTCTTTTTTCCGTTACACAGACATACCGAGCTACTTCCTGGTTGATGTGTCTATGTTTAAGGACACTGGGAAATGTAGTGCTCTATTTCTTTAACTTGAAATTATCAGTTGCTATTTTCTCTTTGTTTTTTCATTATTCATGTCTCTACAATAACTGGAACATATTGCATAGGGTTCTTATGATCCGCTTCTATCCCAAATGCTAATATTAATTAATGTCGTGCTAACACACCGAAGCGAAAGTAACTTCTGCTTTCTTCATGTACTGTACTGTTAACCCATTGCACAGTTAACAGCAATATAAAAGGGAAACTATTGTTCCTTTACTTATCATAACAGTTTCGGGAAAAAAAAAAACCAAACTTCTAGCAGTCTTTCTCTCTCTGCCTTTTCTTGGAACTTGTAAAAGAAATGTTACTTCTTCTTTTCCTTACATATTCTCTGATACACGCAGAAATACTTTTTGGTTTAACACAATGCAATTAGCGTTTGGCTTTATAAAAAAAAAAAAAAAATGGTTCTAACTGTTGTTTAAGAACTTTTCTAATAAGTTGGTGAAGGAAATATCCAGTCCTATTGATTGGAATTCAAAATACTGTAGTTTAGGTCTTTTTGTTGATTGACATTCAGAATATTAGTGAAAGAAACAAAATTGAACCCATGATTTGATAGAATCCCATGGGAAGGACATTTCTCCCATAAATCCTATTTTATTTTAATTTTTAGGGTTTATCCTCTTTATTTTAGTATGTTTCAATATAACCTATGTGTTAATATGTTTAAGGTTATAGCTTAGCCATCCTTTTGCTTGGGTTTGACTCTTTGCTAATTCATATTTATGTTTAGCATATTACTCCTGTCCTTTGAACATCATATGCCATTGTAACTATAACTCCCTTAGGCTGACAAATATAATTCAGTCAATACATATATTAGACCTTAGCCTATCTGAATTAAAGCAGATAAGTTTTTGTTTTCTTTTATATGTCATCTTTTAACGCTGTACTTATCCTGTTAGTAATATTGCTCAGGTATTGTTGGAAACAAGTTAAATGATATATACAGTACAGATATTTTTGCCTTATTAATTATGGATCACTTCACAAAGACAATTGCCTATCAGAGGAAGCTGTATGCTACATGAGAATCCGTGTTTACATCCTTTTAATGTCTATTAATGACTTATTTGCATAATTATGGACTAATGCTATTTGAAATATCATCACTGGAAGAAAGATTTTCGGCCGTATGAAACCCCGATGACGGATGAGCCCCAACGGAAGGATCTTGCTACCGGAGAAGAAACTGGATAAATGCAGAGACTTACCAGCGAAGACTTCCTGACTGTTGCTACCAAAGACGGGATGACCTTTATGACCTTGAACTTTTACAGCTTTAATTATGGACTTATTAATTTGCACTTTAACTCTTTTATGGACTCATGCAGTATTAGTACATATATATATTTTCATGTGTTCATAATTATTTCTAACAGCCCTATTGCAAGATTCATGTGTTTTTCTTGATTGTGACGTTATGTATTTTCATCCTGTTTTGACTCCCACAATAGCTCCCTAGTTATTTTCCCCTCCAGTTGGATTCTTTCCATTCCCTTTCTTGCTGCTAAGCTGAGGAGAACTGCAGTGAAGAGGAAGTGATGAGCCCAGCTGAAGGATGATGACGTAAGATTTGATGTGGTTACCTGGACTTTCACCCCTGGCGTCTGGACCCAGCCGAGTCTGCACCGATCCCAGCTGTTTTGGAAGAGCATGGAAATAATCTAACTTGTTAAATTTATCCCGCCATCCCTTTTGGATGTAGTATGCTCATAACAGGATGAAGCCATAAAGAGAGAATATATATTAAAATGTATCAGGTTAAATTATGAACCCCTGCAGATGCCTGGTTGCCCGAACTATCCCAAATGTTGAAATAGAGACCCCTACACAGACCCATACACAACATTTTTGATAATCTTGACTTGGCTGATTTTTAATGTACCTCCCTATGAAACACCAGCAGCTGATTTCCCCTCCCACGAGTCACCACCTATCCCCACTACATCAGTAATTTATGCTGATGTTTCTATCACAGCCCGGCAGGTATAAGTCATTTATTTGAAGCTTAAATGCCCATGATTTCTGCTTTACACAAATATCTGAATTATTGACTGCTTAGCCTAGTATTATAAGCAATAAGTACACTGCGACATGTTATACTGCTCTGTCCTCGATAGCATAGCAAGGGTGGGTACTTGTCTCTTTCCTTTTCCATGGGTGATTCCTAGCACATAGCCCCGGCCCATAATATACAGTTTCTGATACAAACTAACTCCTCACCGAATGAACAGGGGTCAAAGCCACCTGGAGGGGCTTTGAAGAGGGGATGAGAGAGAATAAAGCATGGATACATCCCGGAAAGTCCTGACATTAGACAGGTGAAGGGGGATGAAAGGAAGACAAAGATCACTTTTCTCTTTACAGAAAAATCTGCTCTCGGCCCCTGCAACTGACATCTACCTTATCTATCTCTGCAGATGATAGAAACAGTAGATTAACTATGGAAAGATATTTCACCATTAACTGAAGAACATGCAAAGATGGAGAAATACGCTGTTTTATGAGTTCAATTAGCTACTGTAGAAGTAAAACTAGAGAAAAAGCAACAGGTCCTGAGGCTGTGGGCTAGCTGTGGTTTTACACCAAGGCCCACCCAGCCAGATACCATAAAGAGATAAACAGACCGTGGTCAGAAGACAGAATTCTCAGAAGGAAGAATTCATAAGAAAAATCACCTAATAGAAAGTATCGGAGATGTTTAGAGTTGGGAGGGGGGCTTGTGCTCGGAAATACTAATATGGTGGGGAAACAGGCATTTCGGGGAAAAGGTAGGTTTTACGGAAAACAGAGTAAAACATATAACATGACGTAGGTGAGAATAGCCAATAAATGAATGTAGTTAGGCAGTAATGCATAAGTAAATAACCAATAAGGATGTATCATGTGATGTAAACCAACGTGGTGTTGGCCACTAAGAAATGTATAAAAACCAGGCCTTTAGAAGGGAGAGGGCAGAACAGACATCGGAGGACCTCTGGGCCTAGAGGTCATCACCTTCTGTTACGCTATATACTATATGATCTATACTTGTAAGCTGTTATTGATTGACTAAATAAATATATACTTATTGAAACCAGTATATAGCGTTCGAGGTCTCATTACCGAGGTAGGCCTAGACAGCGGCCTATCTACCTCAAGTCTCATAGGACTCACAAGTCCCGTGAGAACTTACGGCAGTGTTTCAGTCAGCGGCGCAGGGCGGGGAGTTCTAAAAGCTCACTCCTGCATGTTGTGACTGGGCGTGGCCAAGCTGGGCTCAGCAAGTGGCCTTACCCAGTGCACATAAACCTCAGCCGAGCGGTTATGCGAGGTTCTAATGGTAGCTTGGTATTGGAATAAAGGAAAAGCACCAGTTCAAAGTCAGAGGTGCAATTTCTCAAGAATTCTTTATTGAACAAAAAATCAAAACAAAACCTTCAATAGGCTCCTTCAGGTTTGTATCACCTGGTATCCTGGCAGCATTTCAACACAAACAATAGTCAGTTCCCAGCTTACTGTCTCCAAAAGAGAAAAAAAACCTGGTTCTTAATGTAAAATTCAATGCAAAGAAATGCAGAGTAATGTATTTGGGGATTAATAATAGGAAGGAACCGTATATGCTGGGAGGAGAGAAGCTGATATGCACGGACGGGGAGAGGGACCTTGGGGTGATAGTGTCCGAAGATCTAAAGGCAAAAAAACAGTGTGACAAGGCAGTGGCTGCTGCCAGAAGGATGCTGGGCTGTATAAAGAGAGGCGGAGCCACTAGAAGGAAGAAGGTGTTGATGCCCCTGTACAGGTCATTGGTGAGGCCCCACTTGGAGTATTGTGTTCAGTTTTGGAGACCGTATCTGGCGAAAGACGTAAGAAGACTTGAGGCGGTCCAGAGGAGGGCGACGAAAATGATAGGAGGCTTGCGCCAGAAGACGTTGTCAGCCTAGAGGCCTCTGGGAGATTATATCAATCTGACCCTGGCATGGGAAGGCAGATAGACCCTTAGTGCAGGGAAACTGTTTTAAGTAGCCCTGATTGATATATTTTAAGTTTCAAGTAGCCCTGATTGAATCATGGCTAGCTAAAAGGTGTTAATGTCTGATTAAGAGGGTGCTTAGGACAATGGTGCACAGATCAAGCCAGAGACTTAATCCCATCACCATGCTTACAGGTATCTCACCCTCCTTAGCAATTAAATTAACCATTGTCTCAAACAGTTTACAAATTCTAAACAGAAAGATACTGGGAGATACAATATTTTCTCTATTCAGAATAAGATTCCAAGGTATAAAAGCCTGCTCTCTGCTCTATCAAGTTAGCTCTCTCTTTGTTTATGGAGCTATCTCTTGGCTCTTTGCTCGGCACTCTGGTTCTGTCTTGGCTCTCCCTCTCTCTGTCTGTCCTTCCCTTTATCTATGGAACACGAAGCTTCCTAGAACTGCAAGCTTCTATGTCCCTCTCTGCCTCTGACCTCTGTAAGGCAGTGAGACTGCTTGCTCTCTGCTTAAGTGTAATGCTCTCTGCTTAATTGTAATGCTTATAAATATTACTTTTCTGTAAGACTATTTCTATAATATATTCTTTATGCAAACACCCCTGGCTGTGCTTCTTATTTGATTCTATCCCTAATGAAACTTCTGTGAAGGAACTGAACCTGGCGTTTGTCAGTACGCCTTTCACTTAACCCCTACCACCTAATATTGTGGGGGCCACTTTCAAACTGACATTTTGGGGGCTTTGTCTCGGTCCTTCCTGATGATTTAATTTCGGTAAGTAGAATTTAAGTTTTTTTTAATGCACTGTGCAATAGGATTATGTATAGACAGAGTGATATAGAAATCAAAAGTCCTTGCAAAACCCTTAGATTGATTATACGTTAGACTGGATGACACACTGTTGAAAAGTTCCAGTAATATTGTGGGGTTTTATACTTGGTGAGATTTTATATATCAATTGACTTTCTATTTTGATTGATAGACAAAGTGAGATAAAAATCAAAAGTCCTTTTGGAACCCTTAAATTGTTTTAGACTGGATGACACAATTGTGAAAAGTTTCAGTAATATTTTGGATTTTATATTTGGTGAGATTTTACTATCAAAAGTCTTTGTAGTCTACCTGTGCCAGTTTGCATTGTATGATTTGCTATTATATGCTTGCTAGGGTGTTGCATGTAAGAATATTTGAGCTGCTCTGAAGAAAAGCAGGGTTCAAAGTGAAACAGTCACTCAATTAAGACACGCCACATCTGTATAACTTTTACTTTGCTTACCTTGTGCTTTTAATTCTATTTCTTGTCAGTCTCTGCCCTGGTGAAAGGCCCAGTGCACACTGGACTGGAACTGGCAGCTGACACCTCTGCTCTTCTATATTTTATCCTGCTAAACTTCTGCCAGTGGGGGCAAGTGTAGGCATAAGTGTATTACTTATGCCAATGACTCTTGCCTAACACGCTTTACCTCGCTTTTCTACCTATTAACTAAAGTCTCCCTCCTTCATAAGTGGGAGCATTTCATTCTCAAAGGCTACACACAGACAGGGACATTTAGAAGACCATTCTCTCTCAGGAAATATATGAGCAAGGCCCACAAACCAAGGCAGACTTCTGCAGCCTCAAAAATGAACCCTTTTGATTTTCAAGAACTCACAGATATTGTACACAAATATTTTGACAATAAAGGGGGTCCATATGAGGGTAATTTTCCAGAAAACACATGGCACGATATTCAGAAACAAATGGTTTCTCATTCTCAGGAGTTTAGAAAGAAAACAGATAAACGCAAATGCCTTTTCATTCAGGGCTTATGTAGAGGACTTATTAGCCTAAGACAAGATAATACTGACTTGAACACTCAGTGCCATCAGCTGTCCAAAGACTTAGATGAGGCACAAATTAATATATCCATGCTAAGAACTCAAATTGTTCAGGCCACAAATACCTTTTTAACTGTAAATGAACAATTAGAAGAGGCCAAGGCAGAATTAAAGTATTTAAAGTCAAAATGTGCCTTACAGATTCTGCCGTCTGCACCTGTGCCACCATCACCATATAATCCATGTAGTCAGTTTATAGAGAAACAGAAAACCATTTTTGTAGCAGGTCAGAGAAAGGGTAAACTAGCTACAGATGTAGAACAGGAAGAAGACCCGACAAACGAAAGTGAGGAAAATTCATTACCAGGCCAGAGCAATACCAATAGTACCCCTTTAAGTGACACAGCTCCAGTAACTGTAGTGCTGCAGGGACATATGAAGGACAGTGACATTGAAAGAATAGTACAAAAAGTGGGACCTATGCCTTTTAACATAAATGAATGGTGCAAATGGGCTACTGACATACTGATTCACTGGGGTCTAGGGAAATACAAAAGGAACAATGCAGATTTTGATAAGCTTATGCACCTAGCCCTGGGTCCACATTATTATAAATTTGGATCTCTTGTTCATCCATACCAATTTGTAAAGATGGGCATCGAACAACTATTTCGCTGCACTTCTTTGCAAGTACTTAGAACTCTTTCACCCCTGTCAACCGATACACCAGAGCAGTTTGCATATAGAGTGTGGGTAATCAACGTGGTACTTAACGAACATGAACATTGGCCCATTTCCTCAGATTATGGCCAGAGAGAACATAAAGAATTCCTATTAGAATTATTATCTCCCGAGATTACTAAACACCTTCTGTTGTTCTCGGAGGACCCTAAAACTACGCCTTTTGACACTTTACTGCTCAGGATTGGGTCTGTGTGGAATACCCAGCCAGCTCAAATTATTTCAGTCTCAGAAGCTAGAAGGTGGCGTGCTGAGGGAGCACCCCAATACAAGAACACACCACACACAGGACATAGAGGGCATGTCAGAGGTAGTTACAGAAATGCCTCCACTTACATTCCTTTCCATGAGCTCAGAGCACAGACAGAAGCATTAGAAAAAGAGAAAATGAAATGGGAACAGGATCGTCACACAATGCAGATAGAATTGGACAGGATAAAAAGTGATTTAACAGCTAGGAACAACAGTGCTAGTCCATAGGGATGTCCTGACTCTCTGTGTCCGAATGCCAGGGTGACTCAGGCCTTCCCAGCCCAGCCAGACTCCTTTCGCTTACCTGTGGACTCACTTTTGGAGACGCAGGATAAAGGAAAGATGTCAGACTCAGAATTCAGCTTGAGGTATGTGGCACCTTTGATTTTGGACACTTCCGACAGCCCCAATGTTAATATTACCATAGAGGGTCAGGATAAATTAAAATTGATTGATACAGGGGCTAGAATCAGTTTCACAGATAGAGCGCCTCCTACTGGAGATCAGAAAAATATGGAAATCTGTGAGATTCAGGGTCTAAATGACAAAGCTTCAAAGTGTGTGTCTATCCCACAAAAGGAACAAATGAAAGACATTGTAGAAACTACTGCCAGCATGAGTGAGAATACAGGCAAAGAAATAGTTGAAGTGGCTGGTCTTGCATTGGGTACAGGAATTCTAAATGCTTCTAAACCTTTGGTTCATGAGGTTATTCCTGTGCAGTTAGCCACACAGTATAGCATGCTAATGCAGAAGCATGATCGTAGTATAACTCACTCAGAGGTTGCAGCTGTTTCACTTTGGGCACAAGACTGTGGGAAAAGGTACACAGAAATTTTGTTTGAGGGCAAAGATCCTGAACCACAAACACAGCAACCAGTACTTCCTTCAGCAACAGAACTGGTGCCTAAGATGGAGGAGAGGGGTCTGAGTGGACCTATCTCTTTAGCATGTGGCTCTCCAACTGGGTCATTTGCTAATCCAGAGGGCTCTGTTAGGCTCACTATACACTCTCAGGCCCTAACTAAGACTTCAAAGCCCGTAGTACCAATGGCAGCCTCTCACTCTGAAATGACTGTGACATTTAACCCTAACTGTGCATTTTTCTCTGTCCTAGACATGACTAATGATTTTCGGAATTTGCCCCTTGCCTCTGAATGCCAGGACACAACAGTGCAGACAAAAGAAGACAAATCTAGCCTGCACCTGACTTCTGCACCACAGTGCCCACTCCTCCGAGTGCAGTGGGACCCAGGTGGCAGACATGTGGTCCAGGTCGGCCTGAATGGAACATGGACAAAGTTTGCTCTAAGTGACCTTGAGGTTGCTGCTAATTTAAAATGTTTTTTTCTTTTTCCTAGCAGCAGTTCGGATATAGCCATCCCAGACCAATTTTGGCACAAAGATATTTCTAGTGTTTTCCAAGGTTCCTCTTTATCACTGCAGAGATAAAGATGTTCCAAAGAAGATATTAGCTTTATGCCTTTTCTGAATATGAGATGGTTATGATATGCATTATTTATACTACTCAGGTGTTCATCTTTGCTGTGTTTTTCTATAACAATGTGTTTATTTGCAGAGTTAAATTCAGCCCTGAACACTTGACAGATGGAAGATTAATGCCGACGCCTCAAAATTTGTGTTTTATGTTGTCTGTGCTATGTGGTCTGTCTTTTGTCTATTTGTTTTAGTTTAGGGGGTACCCCAGGATACATAACATTGGCCATTTCTAGAGCTCTTTTCCCCAATTTTTTTTCACTAGCCCAATTGCGCAATGTTCTTTTTTCCCTATAATTTGCATATGCTAAATGTAGCTTAGTTAGGGGTTATATTTTTAAGAAAAGGTTTTATTCTATATCTATACCATGTTTATTCTATGCTCCTCATTAGATTCAGTACACATTTCTGACATAATTTTTTATGTATACATTCAGTACAGAATTATGGTTTCTCTGAATTGCCATAAGTTATATGCAGCACACAAAAACATATCTTTTTGGAATGTCTGATTAAGAACCTTAAGTACCTGATTATTGTCTGTCTTTTGCCATAACTATAACAAGTAAATGCATTAATATTGTTACATGTTGCCACATTCAGTACAGGCAACTAGTCTCTCTCTCTCTATGCATTCAGTACAGGCAACCTGGTTTCTCTCTCTCTACATTCAGTACAGGCAACATGTTTTCTCTTCCATTTTCTATCTCTTATTTGGATCACACTGGAGTACAGCTGCTGAATGATATCGGGACTAGAGAGTTGCGCGGGGACAGAAATCCCACCCGTCCCCACCCGTCCCCGCCAAAATCCCACCCATCCCCACCCGTCCCCATGAGGAATCCCTCCGTCCCCACCCGTCCCCGTGAGGAATCCCTCCGTCCCCACCCGTCCCCGCGAGGAATCCCCTCCGTCCCCACCCGTCCCCGCGAGGAATCCCCTCCGTCCCCACCCATCCCCGCGAGGAATCCCCTCCGTCACCATCCTTCCCTATAAACTTCAGAAATAGTTATTTTATTTAATTATGCTACTGAATTAAAGGCTCTGGTAGAGACCCATTTACAAATAAGCAAAGAGACTATTAATTTGGAAATATTAATTGGGAAGAATACATACTTTGTAAATGGGTTTCTACCAGAACCTCTAATGTAAATATAAAATATAAATACTCAGCTGATGAGAACCCACAAACTGTCAGCTGAGGACTTCCTTTGCAGTTGGCCTGGGGTCCCTTTTGCCAAGCTTGGCAGGCAGCAGTAGCGTCCCTGAGTCACAGATGCTGGCACCTCAGTGGCTCATGGATGCTGCCAGCGACTGCTGCGCTTGGTGGAGGGGAGTTCTGACCATCTCTAGAGGAGGTCCTCTGCTGGCGGTGCTTGGGGATCCCCACCAGTCACAGCAAGGGCCAACAAGTACTTCAACACTGTAGAAATAAAACCAGAAATGCATTTCCTTTTCTTTTGAACACAAAACAAAGATATCTGCCATATACATTTCCCAAGGCAGATGACTCTATGCAATGTCACCTCGGTAACAAAATACAAAAATAGACAAATACACCCCCTCCCTTTTTACTAAACCACAATAGTAGGTTTTAGCACAGGGAGTTACGCTGAATGCCTCGCGCTGCTCTCAATGCTCATAGGTTCCCTGCGCTAAAAAACAATATTGCGGTTTAGTAAAAGGGAGCCATAGTGCAAAATATAGACAGCAGATATAAATTCTCAAAACAGACACATTTTGATCACTAAATTGAAAATAAAATCATTTTTCCTATCTTTGCTGTTTGGTGATTTCATGAGTCTCTGGTTGCACTTTCTTCTTCTGACTGTGCATCCAATCTTTCTTCCTTTCTTTCAGCCTCCTGTATGTTTCCTCTCCTCCAGACCTCATTCTCTCCCCCAACTTTTTCTTTCTGTCTCCCTGTTCCCCCTTCTTTCTGTCTCTCTGTCTGCCCCCTTTCTTTCTTTCTCCGTGCCCTCCCCCAAGCCACTCGGTTTGCTGCCACCGCCATCGGGGAATAGTCCCCAAGCCACCGCTGTCCCAAGCTTTCCCTGCAGAAGCGTCGCGCTGACCAGCATTCCGCTCCCTGACTTCAATTCTGACGTAGGAGAGGAAGTTCCGGGCCAACAAGGCATTTCTCCTCATTCCATCCAGCCTGAGCCCCATCTCTCCTTGATCCAGCATTTCCCTTCTGTGTCTGTCAGAATTACCATTCCACCTATTTTCCAGCATCACCCTTCTTTGTGTCCATCTCACCTATATCCCTATCTCACCACTTTTTCAGAATCTTCATTTGTCTCTGTCCTTGTCTTTACCCCATATTCACCATTTGCCCTTTCAATGTCTTTATCTCCCCCCCCCACACACACTTTTTCAGCATTACTTCTATGTCTCTATTTCACCTCCTCTTCATGTCCCCTCTGTATCTCTATCCTTATTCAGAAGGTCCTGCTTACCCTTTCTCTTCTTTGTGTCACTATCTCCATTTTCAGCTTTCCCCCCTTTTCCTTTGTTAATGCACCCTGTAGCCAGAATCTTTCCACCCTCCCTCCACTCCGGCCCAACCCAGTATGAAATATTTCCTTTTGTTTCTCTCCCCTCTCTCTTCTCCTCCCTCACCCACGAGTCCTGCATCTGGCCCTCTCCCTTCTACCTGCACCTGGCAACACCCCCCTGCTCCGCGGCTCTCTTAAGCAACTCGTCAGCAGCGGTGATCAAGACAAGCTGCCGACATCGAGGCCTTCCCTCTACGAGTCCCGCCTTTGTGGAAAAAGGAAGTTGAAACAAGCGGGACTCGCAGAGGGTAGGCCCCGACGTCAGAAGCTGCTGCTGAGTTGCCGAAGAGAGCCGCAGGTAGAAGGGAGAGGGAGATAGGAAGGCTGTAGAAGCTCCGGAGCATGACACCGAACCCGGCCAGGATGATTTCTTTTTCAGGCTGCTGCTGCCGCTGCCATCCCCCACCCGAAATGACAAAAAACAGCCTAATGCCCGCGTCGGGAAATAGCCATGCTGAGCAGTGAGCTCAGCACGTACACAGATGAAAGCCTTGCTTGCTGATTGGTCCGGCGGCACGGTGGGGCGGGGCCGCCGGACCAATCAGCAAGCAAGGCTTTCATCTGTGTACGTGCTGAGCTCACTGCTCAACATGGCTATTTCCCGACACGACGCCAGATTTGTAATCTGCATGCTTGCATCGCCAGAATTTAGGTAGGTTGTTTTCATCCCCGTGGGAGTCCCGTGGGCAAGGGGGCGTCCCCGTGGGAGTCCCGTGGGTCAGGGGGGCATCCCCGTGGGAGTCCCGTGGGCCAGGGGGCGTCCCCGTGGGAGTCCCGTGGGCCAGGGGGGGAACCCGCGGGATCCCCGCGGGACCCGCGGGATCCCCGCGATCCCCGTTCCCGTGCAGACCTCTAATCGGGACTCTTTTCAAATCCCTCCCTGTATGCACAGACATCATTTCATCTCAAGGGCGAACACCACCAGTTTCCAGTGACTTGACTGATCCTGTGCAAACATCAGATCCTGTGCAAACATCCTTTCATTTCAAGTGTGAACCTCATCAGTTTAAAGAGACTGCCGGTTCTTGCTGGACTAATTCATCTTCATGCACCCTGACTGCAAAGACTTTTCCACACATGCTGTACACAATGTTTCCTGTTCATCGGATATAGCCACCTTCCTAAGAACGCTTTGCTGTACAATTCCTCCTATTTAACCTATTCTATGGACATTCCAGACTTTATTTCTTGTGCTGTACATCCACTACCTCTTGGAATGTGGAATGAGACATTCCACAAGCTGCTGAACTTTACTGAACTCCATACTTACATTGAACAACTTAAGAAAACTTCCAAAGAAGTGATTCATACTATCACTTTTTAAAATGGACAGATTGCACATTCCACAAGCTGCTGAACTTTACTGAACTCCATACTTACATTGAACAACTTAAGAAAACCTCCAAAGAAGTTAATCATACTATCACTTTTGAAAATGGACAGATTGCACAAACTGTAGAAAATTTGCTAAGAGACGCTCATGTCTCAGTTTGGGAACTTTTCTTTGGGTATTCGCCCACTGCAAACCACGTATTTAATGTTTTAATTCACCCTATCATTATCTTAATTATTGTACAAATTTTGTTATGTATTATTATGATTTTTCTTTGCTGTAAAGTGAAACACATGTACATTTCTTTACAACGCTTATCATACAAGCTTTCCTCTAACTTTTAAGGCAGTTATACATGTATTTCCAGTATCTTTTCTGACACTTGCTAATTTGGTCCTAATTTGGTTTTAATTTGGCATGGCCTATTGCATTACCATTACCAGGGTCAGATATAATATTATCCCATATCCCATACTTAGATACTCTCTCTTATGACATCTTGGTACCTTTATACCTGAACCTCCTGAAAAAGCTTCATCCATTATGCACCGTTCACTCGCTCAACGACGGGTAAGATATAGGCATACTGGGATCCCCGCCCAGATTATGGCCTATACGACCTAAGACAGAGGTTTGAACTCGTAATGGGAACTGTTTACAACCTATCTTCATAGCTTGGAGATTCTGCAAGACAGGGGACGTACTGTTGGAGGTAAGCGAGGGTACCACAAGCTTGCCCTCATTTCAAAGAATAAAAATAAAAAAATTATGGGAGATGTCAGCCTAGAGGCCTCTGGGAGATTATATCAATCTGACCCTGGCATGGGAAGGCAGATAGACCCTTAGTGCAGGGAAACTGTTTTAAGTAGCCCTGATTGATATATTTTAAGTTTCAAGTAGCCCTGATTGAATCATGGCTAGCTAAAAGGTGTTAATGTCTGATTAAGAGGGTGCTTAGGACAATGGTGCACAGATCAAGCCAGAGACTTAATCCCATCACCATGCTTACAGGTATCTCACCCTCCTTAGCAATTAAATTAACCATTGTCTCAAACAGTTTACAAATTCTAAACAGAAAGATACTGGGAGATACAATATTTTCTCTATTCAGAATAAGATTCCAAGGTATAAAAGCCTGCTCTCTGCTCTATCAAGTTAGCTCTCTCTTTGTCTATGGAGCTATCTCTTGGCTCTTTGCTCGGCACTCTGGTTCTGTCTTGGCTCTCCCTCTCTCTGTCTGTCCTTCCCTTTATCTATGGAACACGAAGCTTCCTAGAACTGCAAGCTTCTATGTCCCTCTCTGCCTCTGACCTCTGTAAGGCAGTGAGACTGCTTGCTCTCTGCTTAATTGTAATGCTTATAAATATTACTTTTCTGTAAGACTATTTCTATAATATATTCTTTATGCAAACACCCCTGGCTGTGCTTCTTATTTGATTCTATCCCTAATGAAACTTCTGTGAAGGAACTGAACCTGGGACCTGGCGTTTCACTTAACCCCTACCACCTAATATTGTGGGGGCCACTTTCAAACTGACAGACGTATGAGGAGAGACTGGAAGCCCTGAATATGTATACCCTAGAGGAAAGGAGAGACAGGGGAGATATGATTCAGACGTTCAAATACTTAAAGGGTATTAATGTAGAACAAAATCTTTTCCAGAGAAAGGAAAATGGTAAAACCAGAGGACATAATTTGAGGTTGAGGGGTGGTAGATTCAGGGGCAATGTTAGGAAATTCTACTTTACGGAGAGGGTGGTGGATGCCTGGAATGCACTCCCGAGAGAGGTGGTGGAGAGTAAAACTGTGACTGAATTCAAAGAAGCGTGGGATGAACACAGAGGATTTAGAATCAGAAAATAATATTAAATATTGAACTAAGGCCAGTACTGGGCAGACTTGCACGGTCTGTGTCTGTGTATGGCCGTTTGGTGGAGGATGGGCTGGGGAGGGCTTCAATGGTTGGGAGGGTGTAGATGGGCTGGAGTAAGTCTTAACAGAGATTTCGGCAATTGGAACCCAAGCATAGTACCGGGTAAAGCTTTGGATTCTAGCCCAGAAATAGCTAAGAAGAAAAAAAATAAAAAAATTTTTAAATTGAATCAGGTTGGGCAGACTGGATGGACCATTCGGGTCTTTATCTGCCGTCATCTACTATGTTACTATGTAAAGCTTTCTTCAAACCCAAAAACTTTCCAGCCTTGTCTTAAGGTAGTACACATTCCACATTTTCTCCTAGCTGCCATAACAGGAAAGGATCAGCTTGTTTCCATACTTTCAACAATGGGCTGCTCTGTTTCATCTATCTCCATATCATGTGCAAAGTCTTCATCAGCTAACTCAATGTCCTGCCCAAACACGGTTTCACCACTCTCTGTGACTTCTGTATCACCCACCTCTGCCCGGTCTGGTAGCCAGGAGGTAGACTGTGGCTTCTTAATGCCTTGAGCTGGCAATCTGTAAATTGCAACCAGCTGACTGGCTCTGGCTTGCTGGGTTGGGAGCCGGTATGTCCTCTGAGGCTGGTGCACCCACTGCTTCTAGAGCTGGCTCTCCTGCTTTGAGAAAGCTACTCCCTTTTCTCTCACTGCAGGAAGCTGATTAATCCTTCCTGCAGGTGTGTTGGTGTAGCCTGCTCTCACAGAGTTCCTCACCTGGCCTAAACCAATTTGGGACTGATTGGAAGTGGCTTGTATTCCAACCCTGCTCTTTCCTGCTCCTGGCTCTAGGCCTGCTGGGAAATGTAGTCTTTCCACTTGTTTCTTTATACCTTTCTTAGGTAAAGCTAAACCAGATCTGCCCGCTTTAGGCAGGGCTTTAGGAGGTTTCAGTGTTGGAAAGCTTGGCTTATAAGTGTTCCTAGGGGCTGCTTTGGGACTCTCCCTAGCCGGTTTAGGAATACTTGCAAGGGTTTTAACCCTATTTCCCTTCTCTGGCAAGGCTTCCTCACTAGGAACAGGGGCGACCCTGTGACAGTGTGCCGGCCCGGGTGCGTTGCTGGCTTCTGATATCGGCAGGAGGGGCTCAGGCAGGATACACCGCTGGACCACCAGGGAAAAGGTAGGTGGGGAGGGGTAAAAACTGTTATTAGTATGGGCTGGGGAAAAGCGTTGTAAAGTCGAACGGTCGCACAGGTCGTAAGTTGACGACGACCTGTAACTTTACAAACAGAAGGTCTTGCGTGAATTGAGGTTCTTCAAAGTCAAATTGAACTCAGAAGGGTTCTTATTCAAAGGCATCCCTAAAGAGGTGGCTTTTTAATTTCCCTTTGAATTTATCTAGGGTTTTTTCTTCCCTCACCTGGGTCGGTAATAGACTCCAAATTCGAGGGGTTGCGACTGAGAAGAGAGTGTTACGCCTAGTATTTATGGTTCTCAA
Organism: Geotrypetes seraphini; assembly: GCF_902459505.1. Classification (NCBI taxonomy): domain Eukaryota; kingdom Metazoa; phylum Chordata; class Amphibia; order Gymnophiona; family Dermophiidae; genus Geotrypetes; species Geotrypetes seraphini. The sequence continues at coordinate 35,085,298 of NC_047091.1, read as the reverse complement.
AGATGGTATATTAAGAAGGTTTTTATCCTCTGATCTTAGGGTACGAAAGAGATTATAAGGGATAATCACTCTGTCCAAAAATAGTGGGGCCTTAACTAGTTGTACCTTAAAAGTTATTAAAGCTAGTTTGTAGGTGATTCTGTGGTTAATGGGTAACCAGTGGGCATTCTTTAGCAGGAGCGTAACGTGGTCAAATTTCCTTGTTCTTGTAATTATTTTTATTGCAGTATTTTGTATTATTTGCAATCTTCTAATTTCCTTTTGTGCAATTCCCTTGTAGAGTGAGTTGCAATAATCCAATTTGGATTATTGATGTAAGCTTTTTTTTTTTAGGTGATGGTGATTGCTAAAGGTGGGACGTACATTGAAAATAATCACTGGATGGCTCCCTATACCATATGCTTTTCTCCTGTCCTCATGTACAAACCTTTTGGTCTGCAATTTGGTCTATGATAACTAAAATATTTCATATTACCCTTTTACCTTTGACATATTAATTACTGGTTCTATTGCATTAACCTCTCCTCTCTCTGTATATCATGACCGCCTTCTGATAACCTTGATGTTTATAGCTATTAAGATTATTCTTCAAAACTGGAAAGACTCCTCAAAACTTGAATTTAATCACTGATGGAATTCTGTTTCCTTACATGTTAAATTTGAATGACATATCGCTGAAAGACATAACTCGATATCCACCTACACCAAAACCTGGGCTTTACTCCTGGAACATTGTAATTCTGACCTTTGATGTTCTTTGCTTTTTCATAAAATATCTCATTTATTTTCTTACCTCGCTATATATCTCATCTAACTTGTACTTCTACTGTACTGATTATATATGCATTTGATCCTGTATAGCAGTATTGGTTATATCCCTTGGACATTTCATTGCCATGAATCCATTCTACTGCACTTTAATATTCTTGGCTTGTGTTGTTTGCTTCTTCGTTTATGCTTCCCTTTTGGGAAGCATTGATACTATCTGTAACGTTCTTTACATATATATAAAACTCAATAAAATTGTTGAACTAAAAAAAAAAAAAAAGAAAATAATCAATTCAACTCTCTTCAGACAGGTGGGAAGGGGATGACAGGAGCTGTTTGCAAAAAGGGCAGGAAGACCACCCTGTCTCCTCAGACTCCAGATCGCAGACCCCTACCAACCCTCAAACCCCATTACACCTCCAACTGTGACCCTTGAACAAAAAAAAAGGTTTGCTCATTTCTGGCTTAAGCAGCCAAGTGCTGACATCAAGAATCCTCTTTGTTCTTGTAAAGCAGACCTCCCTATCATTCCCAGCATAAACTCACCACATTCAGATCAAGACCCTTTTCCACCCATTCCTTCGCCTCCTGGAACTCCTCTTTAAGCTCCATGACGTAAAGGGTATCTAATGCATCCACGATGGTAGCACCTCGAAGTCCCCCTGTATTGCAAAAATTAAAAGGATTTAAGGCCATACAATGATAACTAGACCTTTCACTTTTATCTTTCTGTCCAAATGATTGCACCAAAGCGTTGATGTCATTTCATGCCATCGGCCTTGAAAAGATCTCGCAAACAACAAGATATACAAATAAAAATCTGTACCCTCGTTCTAAGCCTTTCAGGTTTATGACAAAAATAGAGTTATAAAATAAAATGAAATGCACTCGGGGGCGGCCATCTTGATTTCCAACAGCCACAAGCTCCTTTAATGCAGCAGTACAGCAAACCAAAATCATGCCCTGTGTGACGTGCCACTTGGTGCCCAATGCACACCAGCTAAGGAGAGACATTTTAGCACCCCCAATTCCCTTGCACAACCCTTGGTATAGCCCTGATTTGATGCAGGTGGTGTCACTGTGCACAGAATTGGAAGGGATCATTTTTAAAATCAAGCATGAAAAGTTAGACCACTGGATATAATAGTAGCTTTGGACAGACAGGGAAAATGCTTGAGTAGCTGAATGTAAACCACATGAGTATATAAATATATAAATGTTTGGTCATATTATATTTTTACCATGCTTTGTAAATTTTGTTTTACCATCTTTGTCAGACTTGCCCCAGGTACATTAGAAAGATTGTGAGAGGGAAAAATGCTTGAGTACCTGAATAAATTCATGTAAACCGTTTTGAGCTTCCCTGGGAGAACAGTATGGAAAATTGAATAAATAAATAATGTGAAGAGTTTTAGCCTCTGATAACCAGAGCTGGTAGTATGACATCATAATGCCTCATTCCACCAATGCCTAAGAGCCAACCTCATCAGTGATGTCACAATGGCTTTTACTACATTTTGATTTCTAGAATGGCCCAGTGGTTAAAGCTATAGCCTCAGCATGCTGGGATTTTGGGTTCAAACCCACACTGCTCCTTGTGACCCTGGGCAAGCCACTTAATTCTCTCCCCCCCCTCACATTGCCCCAGGTACATTAGACAGACAGGGAAAAATGCTTGAGTACCTGAATTAATTCATGTAAACCATTCTGAGCTCCCCTGGGAGAACAGTACAGAAAAGTGAATAAAAATATAAAATTCTGGACATGGATAACAGAAGCTGCACTTGAGTCAGGGGACTATATCAAGGCGTTCTACATTTCAGAGGAATGAATCTGTTGCTGGCAGTTCCTATATTTTCAAAGACCATATTCTTACTGTAAATACAAAAATCTGGAAGCTAGAGGCTTTCAGACTTGAAAAGATGAGCCCAAGAGAATTCTAGTGGTCTCCCAGTTCTTTCTTCACAATGGGCCTGCCTGGTCAGGACTGTCGACACTGAATGTAAAAGCGCATCTCATGATTACACAGCTGCAAATCTACTTATTGGATTTATTAAACCACTGGACCCTGAAGTTTTTGATCGGTGGTTATTATTATTATTATTATTAAAAAAAAAAAAAAGACCATAGCACCAGTCAAAATTACTTTTTTTTGTGTGTCTGCCATAGGGGAATTTTTATTGATAGTCCATAAGGAAATTTATTTATTTTATTTTAAATATTTATAATCCGTTTAAAATCTAAGCAGCTCACAATAAAACATTCATAATATCGATAAACAAGACATAACTTCTAAATGAGCTAAAACCAGAATAAAACAATCAAATTCAATAAAAACAGGGAAATCCTCCCTTCTTATTTAATCTCAATCTCTTCTTCAGCAACTGATTACACATCTTAGAGTCTTTAAGAATTTCCAATATCAATAAAAGGCTTGAACAAAAAAAAAAAAATGCATTTTAAGCAATGTTCTGTACAACTACAGAATCTCAGTACAAAGTGCCGGGTTTTGAAAAGCTGTCCAGACCCCTAGACATGTCCAGGGAAATCTGGACATCTAGTAACCATACATACCATTCTCCGCTCTTAACGATTTATTCGGTCTTTACAAAGTCAAGCAATCTGGTAAAATGTGAAGAAAACTGCCAACATCCGTGAGCAACTCCGACTTGGCAAGAAAACCTTCCTGACACCACATACGATGATCGCTTTAAATCAACACTTTCCCTTACAGCAGGGGTGTCAAAGTCCCTCCTCGAGGGACGCAATTCAGTCGGGTTTTCAGGATTTCCCCAATGAATATGCATGAGATCTATTAGCATACAATGAAAGCAGTGCATGCAAATAGATCGCATGCATATTCATTGGGGAAATCCTGAAAACCCAACCGGGTTGCGGCCCTTGAGGAGGGACTTTGACATCCCAGCCTTACAGCAACAGCCACCACCGTCCTTGTAAAAACAACTTGTCCAGTTTTACTTCAGACTTATTTAATATCATACCCGGAACTACATCCATAGACAATAATTTGCCTCAGTGTTTTTCCAGGCTTCAAAGATAAATGTCAGCGTCTACCCTCATTCATCACTACCGTATGCATCTCAGGAGTCTGTGTCTCGGCGCGCTGCATGCGACTGTACCTCTTAATGTCTTTTTTTCATATTCCATGTAGCTATAGAGAGTGGCGTGCGATTTATAGAGCCCCTGGAAAATCTCATACCATCAGCACACAGCGTGCTGCAGTGGGATGTATTAAGAGAAAATAAAATTGACAAAGGATTCCACTTTAAAGAAGATGGAGAATAAAAACCGCAGGGGCAGAAAGCGAAAGGTGGTGGAAGTGCCCGAAGGGGAGTCTTAAAGGATTAATAAACAACGGCTGTAATTAAAGATGACAGGGCCCTGAAGAGACACAGTATGTCTAGAAGTGCTGAAGTCTGCAAGGATGAACGGAGGAAGCTACAAAGGGCTTGCAGGGTTGAATCCTGGGCCGTGAACTGATGGATTTTGTGAGTCCAGAAGCAGGCCACCAGCTGTGCAGAAGGAAGACCAGGAAGGGCTCCGAGCCCTCGCCAAGAGAAGACGTGTCAACACAAGGACTCAACGAGCTCTTTTTTCTCTTTCTCATCCTGTGCTCAGCTCAACCTGAAGTGACCCTTGTTGGGTTGCATCTTTCTCTTAACTGACATCCTCCTCCAGTTCAAGCTAACCCTGTTGCTGCCGTGACAGTCCTCAGTCAGAAGCCATGGACCAAGGCTTCCTCAAAATCCCTGGGATCCCAAATCCAGCCACAAGATGTGGCCACTTCCCCTAAACGCTGCCTCTGCATCTCCCAACACAGACTGGCCCGAGGAGTGCAAGATTGGATCTGAAAGGCCACTGAATCACCACCTCAGCCCTTCAACCAGGCACCTAATCTCAACCAAGACCTGGAATAATCAATGCAAAAGCAGAGGCAGTAAAATCCACAGCCTTCTAGGTCTACCGCTTTATACCAATAAGATCTGGGCTTCCAAATACTTGTACATGCAACCTGAGATATTTTCTGGTATCACAGCAATCTTTACAATTAGCTTTTCCTTACCAGGCAGTTCGATTTTGGTCTTCCTTACTGATTGCAATAAGGATTGAACCTATGCATTTATTTTTTCCAGAAAAGATTGAAGACTTATTTGTTTCAGAAGCTGAATTTGTAACTCTGACTGAATGATTTCTGTAGATCAGTTCTAATTGTTAGTCCACTTTGAACTAAAGTACCATGTCGCATCACACCCCATTAAATTTAAAGGGAGCCTCAACAATTTACAGAGAAAAAACATAAAATCAATCATATTTTAAATCTGAAAACTCTGAAATATGACAAGGGCAAGAATCATAAAGGAAGATTATAAAAAGACTCAGGTTTGTAGAGAAGAACAGAGATGCAGCAGAGTCCCACACTGACTGAAGCAGAGGGGAAACCTTTCTAACATAACTTATAAGAACATAAGAGATGCCGCTGCTGGGTCAGACCAGTGGTCCATCATGCCCAGCAGTCCGCTCATGCGGCGGCCCTTTTGGTAAAAGACCAGCGCCCTAACTGAGACTAGCCCTACCAGTGTATGTCCTTGTTCAGTAGGAACTTGTCTAACTTTGTCTTGAATCCCTGGAGGGTGTTTTCCCCTATGACAGCCTCCGGGAGAGCGTTCCAGTTTTCCACCACTCTCTGGGTTTGTACGGAATCTATCCCCTTTCAACTTTAAAGAGTGCCCTCTCGTTCTCCCTACCCAAAAGAAACATTGCCCTCTCAATTCGAGGTGGGCTGGATGTTGGCAAACAGTGAAGGGGGGATGGTGTTGGAGAGAGGAAATAATTAAAGGAAGTCAAAGTCGGTGACAACAGCTGGAGAGAAGGCTGAAGGACAGAGGACTTTTGCTTCCTCAGTGAAGCATCCTTCCTATGCACTGGATTAAGCCATATAGCCGGGTTTCTATACAGTCCGCAAAGAGTTACTGCCCAGGGCTTTCCATGCATTAATTCTTACTTAGAATGAGAGAATGTTCTCAATCAAAACACACTTTTGCTTTTTGAGAATATAGTTTATACTTTATTTAAAATTTGATAAAACGCTTTACAATATATTTCAAAGCATTGTACAATTAAAATCAAAAATAAAATAATGAGCAAAGACAATACTAAGGAGGAAGAGAGGAATAAAACAAAAGGGAAGTGTGGGGAAAAAAATTAAAAACAGAGGGAAAGGATAAGGAAGAGTTTTAAAATTGATGAAAGATAAAGGTGAATTAAGATTGTATAAAATACATCAAAATTGAATCAGATACATTAATCATATGCATCTTTAAAAAGGAAACATTTTAAGCTGCTCTTAAATTTAACCAAATTTCATTCTACTCTTAAACGTAAAGGTAGTAGTTCCAAATAGTGGGTGCTTTTATGGAGAAAATGTATGAGCGATGAGTACTGATTATTTTTAAAGATGGAACATTAAGGGTAAATTGTGATGAGGATCTTTAGATTCTAGGGGAATCATATGGAATAAGTAGTCTGTCAATGAATGCTGGTGCATTAGTCTGCTGGGTCTTGAAAGGAAGGAGGGCAATTTTATAGATGATCCGATGATGAATGGGAAGCCAGTGGGCATTTTTCAACAGAGGAGTAACATGATCAGATTTTTTTGAGTTAGTGATAATTTTTATTGCTGTATTATGTACTAGTTGAAGGCGTCTAATGTCCTTTTGGTATAAACCTTTATATAATGAATTACAGTAATCAATTTTAGATATTATAAGAGAATGAATTAAAATCTGGAGAGATTTAAGATCAAGGAGAGGAACTAAAGATCTTATCATCCTTAACTTATAGAAACGGTTTTTGATGAGAGCACTAATTTGTGGATGATAGGTAAGATTATTATCAATGAGAATTCCTAGGATTTTTACTGTTGAGTTAGAGTCTAATGGAATTTGATCGATAGAAATTGGTGATACTAAGTGCTGACCATCCTTCTAAGAAAAAAGAATGGTGTTGGATTTTGTGATACTTAAAGATAGCATATTTGATGTTAACCAGTCATGTACTTTTTTTTGGGGGGGGGAGGAAGAAAAGATACATTTCTGCAAGCCAAATTGCTTCACAGAACTTACCAAACATATTCCCGACGTGCCCGTTTTTCGTTAATGGTCTCAGTTCGTTCTTCCCCCAGGCGTAGCGCTTGTAGTTATCCCAGGCAAACCGCATCATCTGCAGCCAAAGGGAGAAGAGCATTAAATGCGGATGCGCAGAAAAAGTCAGAGTCCCTTGGCTCCTCTCCAAAGGTAAGTTTATGACGGTCAGTGTCTGGCGGCGCCAACAGAAAGACCCGACACAGCCGTGTTTCGGCAAGAAAATGCCTGCATCCGAGGTCAAGTATTTCAGGATCAATTAGGCACAAACACAATGTCTCTTAAATGCAGTTAAGAAAAGTTGTGTTTGTACCTAATTGATCCTGAAACATTTGACCCCCCGATGTAGGCATTTTCATGCCGAAACACAGCAGTGTTGGGTCTTTCTATTTCCGCCGCTAGACTCTGGAAATAATAAACTTACCTTTGGATCTACAACTTCGGTCTTTCGCCTTGCTTTTGGTAGTTCCTACCATCCTATCCATCTTGCAGCTTCCTGTACCACCTTTGATTTGTAGAAGGTTTGATCAAACACGAAATTCAAATGAACCCTACAAATTTCACATTACAGAGCATAAACATTTTTAAAGCAGAGTGAGAAAAGAGGTACTAGATTAAAGTTCCTGCTGAAATATAGCACCATTGGCCACAATCCTACTACTACCACTATTTATTATTTCTAAAGCGCTGAAAGGTGTACGCAGCGCTATACATTTTAACATACAATAGATCATTGGTCTCAAACATGCGGCCCGCCAGGTACTATTTTGAGGCCCTCGGTATGTTTATCATAATCACAAAAGTAAAATAAAAGTTTCTTGATCATATGTCTCTTTAGCTATAAATGTCAATATTATTAGCCAAAAGGAAAGATTTATAAACTATAAAGGGTTTTACCTCATGCAAAATTGTCATTTCTTTAATAAGATATTAACTATTTTTTTCTGAGGCCCTCCAAGTACCTGCAAATCCAAAATGTGGCCCTGCAAAGGGTTTGAGTTGGAGACCACTGCAATAGACTGTCCCTGCCCAGAAGAGCTTACAATCTAATTTAGACAGGACATTTCGAGGTTGGGGAGATTATGGTAGAGGAAATGACAGCAGTGAGTAGGAGTTAGGAGTTGAAAACAGATTCAAAAAAGTGGGCTTTTAGCTTGGATTTGAACGCTACTACCCCTGGAAGATTCATGAAAGCTACTCATGATATCTTTCTGGCAAGGGGAAAGGAACTTGTATACTGCCTTTTTTGTAGTTATGCAGCCACACTCAAAACAGTTTACATACAGGAACTTCAAGCATTTTCCCTGTCTGTCCTGGCGGGTTCACAAGCTATCTAATGCAGTGTTCTTCAACCGTTTTACACCCGTGGACCGGCAGAAATAAAATAATTATTTTGTGGACCGGCAAACTACTAGGACTAAAATTTAAAAACCCCGTTTACGCCCCATCTCCGCGAGCTCGGTCCCCGCAAACCATCTGATCCCATCTGCACAAGCCGCAATTATGATTTTATATTGAACGTATTTTATTAAAGTATAAAAAGAAACAATATTCTGAACAATTGTGATTTTAAAAATACAAATATACAGAGCACGGACCAACAAAACCCCTGTCTCCCCTCCCCTTCACATATATCCCCTCTACTATCAAGAAAACTGAACAAGCCAAGTTATTATAGAATGCTACATAGAAATATCATGCTAACAGAATACTGCAGTCCCCAGTTATGTCTCTAGCAGGATATATATTTCAAATCTGATATATTCTAATGACAAAATAGAAATAAAATTATTTTTTTCTACCTTTTGCTGTCTCTGGTTTCTACTTTCATCTTCTTTTCACTCTTTTCCTTCCAGCATCTGCCCGTTCCATCCAATGTCTGCCCTCTCCCCCTTCCATATGTATCTGACTTATTTCTATTCCCCTCTTCCCTGTCCATCCAGCCTGTTCCTCCTCTCTCCTTTTTACATCATTCATTCCAGCTTCACTGCCTTCTTCATTTTTATCTCTCCTACACCAGATCTAGCATCTTTATCCCTCTCTCATTTCTCTGCTACCCCCCTTTCCAGCATCAATGTCTCTCTACTTTCTCATTCCTCTCTCCCCTTTCCCTCATCTGATTTCTCCATTCCACCCTGACCCCCTTCCCCTCCTGTAATCTCCCTGCCAGCTGTTTTCTTCCTTTTTTCTTTCTCCCTTCCCTCCTTCCTTTTTTTCCTTCTCCCTTCCCTCCTCCCTCTATCCAACATTAACGCTCTTCCCATCCCTTTCCCTCCTCCCCTCCCAGCAGAATCTCTCCTTTCCATTCCCTCTTCCCTCTATCCAACATTAACTCTCTTCCCATCCCTTTCCCTCCTCCCCTTCCAGCAGCATCTCTCCTTCTCCCTTCCCTCCTCCCTCTATCCAACATTAACTCTCTTCTCTTCCCATCTCTTTCCCTCCTCCCCTCCCAGCAGCATCTCTCCTTCTAACTCTCTCCAAGTCCAGTAACAGCTCTCCCTTTATCCATCAGCTTCCCTGCCTCCTGCAGTGGCTGTCTCCCCTTCCAGCAGCTCTCAGTACTTAACTGCAGGAAGTTGCCGGTAAATCACTGCCCTGGCAAGTAGGAGAGCTGGTGGGAGGTGAGGAAGTCACTGTGAAGGCTCCCCAGGATCTTGCTCGCACACGCTGACCATCTCCCTCCACCTGCACCTGAATCTGCAGCTCTCTCCGCGGCCCTCTTCAGCAACTCGGCAGGGGCAGTGATCAAGACAGGCTGCCACGTCGGGACCTTCACTCTCTGAGTCCCGCCTATTTTGTTTCAACTTCCTGTTTCCGAACAGGCGAGACTCAGAGAGGGAAGGCCCCGACGTCAGCAGCCTGTCTTAATCGCCTGAGGCTGGGAGGAACATTAGTGAGCAGGAACCGCAGTCGGCAGGAAATTTAACTGCCGACTTGATCTCGCCGGCCCTGCGCGGACTGGCAGAAATTTTCTGCGGACCGACACCGGTCCGCGGACCGGCGGTTGAAGAACTGTGATCTAATGCACTGTTCTTCAACCGCCGGTCCGCAGGAAATTTCTGCCGGTCTGCGGAGGGCCGGCAAGATTGCTGCTGCTGTTGCTAAACCCAAAAGGAAATCTTCTTTCCGACGTCAATTCTGACGTCGGAGAGGATGTTCTGGGCTAGCCAATCGCTGCCTGGCTGGCCCAGAACAGGGCTCCGACGTCAGAATTGACATCGAAAAGAAGATTTCCTGTTGGGTTTAGCAGCAACAGTAGCAGGGTGGTAAGAGCAGGGGACAGGAAGGAGGGAGGCTTTTTTTTTTTTTTGCCGGGAAGGAGGTAGTCAGGCAAGCAGGCTGGCTTCGGGGGTGGGGGTGGGACAAAGTGTGGAAGGCAGTGAGAGGGACATAGGAAGGAGGCACTGGGGGCACTAAAGACAGGAAGGGGCACTAAGGACATGGGAAGGAGGCACCGGGGGCACTAAAGACATGGGAAGGGGGCACCGGGGGCACTAAGGACATAGGAAGGAAAGAGGGAGGGAATAGAAAGGGACAATTCTTGGGCTTGAGTGCAGAAAGAAAGGATACACAGACAGAAGGAAACGCAACCAGAAAGACTCACAAAATCACCAGACAGCAAAGGTAGGAAAAATGATTTTATTTTCAATTTAGTGATCAAAACGTGTCAGTTTTGAGAATTTATATCTGCTGTCTATATTTTGCACTATATTTGTCTATTTTTCTAAAGTTACTGAGGTGACCGAGCTCGCGGAGATGGGGCGGAAGCGGGGTTTTAAAATTTTAGTCCTAGTAGTGTGCCGGTCCACAAAATAATTCTTTATTTCTGCCGGTCCACGGGTGTAAAAAGGTTGAAAAACACTGATCTAATGCACCTGGTGCAGTGGAGGATTGAGTGATTTGCCTAGGGTCAAAAGGAGCACAACCAACAACCTCAGGATGCTGAGGTTGTAGCTCTAACCACAGCGCCACACTCCCCTCCAAAAGGTTGGAACTGTGATGTATATTGTTACTCATTTTTACTAAGTTAACGGTACAGTTATCCAGAGTCAAATCGTGCCTTAATCTTGGTGATCCCATAGATACTGAAGCTTTTAAGAGCTCCATGATGATTGTGATGGTCAGGAGTAGTGTTTAGATGGCTACTCTAGTCGGGAAGTAAGTCCATTGCCAGGCAGTCTTCTATGGGTTTGTGCCCATAAAATGGCAGACAGATTAGGATCAATGATGCATATTTTATTCCACCTTGTTCGAAAGACTGGATGGACCAAATAGGTCTTCACCTGCCATTTTTTTTACTAAGTTACTGTGCACATATTGGGCCTCTAATGTTTGCAAATGTTACTCGCACCTAGTTCCTGTGGATTTCTTGAAAACCTGACTGGCTGTGAGATAATGGGGTTTGGGCAGCCTGGGTCTGAGCCACTTTGCAGTCTTTGGACTCTTCCACCATACTATAAACATAGAAACATGACGGCAGATAAAGGCCAAATGGCCCATCCAGTTTGCCTATCTGCAGCTTCCACAATCTCCTCCTCTCCCTCTTAACATTTGCATCTCCTCTTCCTATAGGCTAAGGCTCTTTACACCTGCATTGTGAGGTCATAGAAACATAGAAACATGATGGCAGATAAAGACCAAATGGCCCATCCAGTCTGCCCAACTGCAGTAACCATTATCTCCTCCTCTCCCTACGAGATCCCACATTCTTGTCCCAAGCTTTCTTGAAATCAGACAGTCTTTGTCTTCACCACCTCAGAGCGAGTTCAATAGTGTTTGGCAACCTCAGAGGAGTCCTTCTTTTCAGCACAAAAACCTGAGAAAATCCATGGTCAAGCTGTAGCCAGGGCCCCCGAGAAAAAATCTGGGCCCAGGTACAAAGAAGGTGTGTATATTATTATTTATTTATAACAATCATAGATTGTTTATATTTATTAAAATCTTTCTATATTGCCTATAAAGCCAAAAAGGATCAAAGTGGTTGACATCACAACTTAATCATATTTAAGAAAGAAAAGAAATGAACATTTCTAAAACATATCTACTAAAACTGTTACATGAAATAAATAAATCCAAATCAACACGAATCAGTACAAATTAATACAAATTAATGCAGATTGCGGTCCCCATTCCATTCTTCAATTCGAAAGAGCCATTTGAAAAAAATGTGCTTTTAGATGTCTCGTAAAATTTTGAAATGATTCTTCCTTCCTTAACTCTACTGGTAAATTGTTCCACAATATTGGAACTAAGTAGAAAAATGCACCATTTCTGGTTGAGGCAAGGTGGGCCTTTGAGATACAGGGAACAGCTACTCTGTCATTTAAAGATCTCAACTAGGTGTCTAAAATAACACTAGATTAGAGAGATATAATGGTTGTAACTCAAAGAATGCCCTATGTGCCAGCATCAGGATTTTAAATTTCATTGGTAACCAATGGAATTTCAAATATAATGGAGTTACATGAGCATAGATGTGTGCACGACCTAACAGCCAAATTGGCCCATTTTGTACCGTTGGTAAACATTTCAGTTGCCCAACTGTTATTCCCGCATTTACTAAGTTGCCATTATCAGATTACAGATAAATTTAGATAAGTATATATAGGTATAAATGCAATAATAAAGTAATATATTTATAATCGCTAGTTTCCCGTTTTCTTCTTCCTGCTGGGATTCGGAGGAACAGCAAGGAGGAGTAATCCGAGCAATAAGTTTGATGCTAGGAATGAACACGTGAGAACACACGTTGATAGTCACTTTCCCAAGTTTTTGTTCGCTGAATCTTGAATGCACCGTATTATGTCACTCAAAAGTATTTTATCATGGTCACGCCTTCTATTGCTTCGCACTCACTCAACGCTTCGTGAGCTTGTATGCGAAAATTCTCACGCTGTTCTTTGTCTTAAGTTTGTAAGGACGTCTCCTTCTCGAGACAAAGTTTCGGTTTTCGTGATGTTTCATGGGCTTCATAGACCCTGGAGCGATGTATCGGCTGCGTACCCTCTCCTCGGGCCTGGCTGTAGCTGTGTAGTGAAATTCAGTCAGCACAGATGCTTTTCACAAAACTACTGCTGGGTCAGACCAGTGGTCCATCGTGCCTAGCAGTCCGCTCACGTGGCAGCTCTTAGGTCAAAGACCAGTGCCCTATTTGAGTCTAGCATTACCTGCATTTGTTCTGGTCCAGCAGGAACTTATCTAACCTTTTCTTGAATCCCTGAAGGGTGCTTTCCCCTATAACAGCCTCTAGAAGAGTGTTCCAGATTTCCACCACTCTCCGGGTGAAGAAGAACTTCCTGACATTTGTACGGAATCTATCCCCTTTTAACTTTAGTGAGTGCCCTCTCGTTCTCTTCACCTCGGAGAGGGTAAAATTCTTCATTTTTATATGGAAAGAGAAGCCACCACGCATTGCTCTAAGAAAACTCAGAATGCCAAAAGATTTTGGAGGAGTTAATTTTTCCAGATTTTAAACTATACCATTTTACTTTTCTAGTAGCTTTTTGTGGTGTATTGGTTTATTCCAACACTAGTTTTTTAGCCCGTTACATTAACGGGTGCTAACAGCCCTTCTCCCTTCCTTTTACCTCCCCCCTGTCCAGCAGCACCCCTTCCCTGCTCCCCCTGCCGGCCTAGCAAATGCCCGCAGCTGCTTGATGAATCCACGGCTGCTGCCACTGCTGGTCCAGCCTCGGAGTGGGGAAATCCCTCTAGTCCCTGTCTGTGCACCTGGCAGCGGTGTCTTGACCCCCTAGAGGCCTGGACATTTTCCATTCGTTAAGGCGCAAGCTAACTGGGGTGTGGGAGGGGGGAAGCCATTGCCGCGTATGCTTATGAGAACGGATAGAGAAACCGCCTCAGGGTCCTACTGTGCATGTGGGAGCACGGCACCATGGAGGCATGGAACACGGAGTTTGAAGTGCGCATGCATGCTATGGGTTTGATTATAGCGGATTAGATACAGATGTACCCAAATGGTTACTGCTGGAGAGAGCGATCACAGCTCCATTTCCTCCATGTGGGTTGTTGACTACACAACTTAAAAAGGCAAGTACCACAATCGTTGGCCCTACAAGCTGTACTCCTATTTTGAGGTCTAAGGCCCACAATTTAGGGCTTTTATAGCCTGCTTTTGAATATATTTCCCTTTGGTCCAATCCAGAAATTAAAATTCAAGGAATGACTATTAATTGAGCTGAATGGCAACACAAGGGGATTTGGTTTGTTAGTCAGTACTCGAGGCGATAATTTTAAAATGTTTGATGATGTACTGAGTATCATTTAAATGCTATGCAATTTTTCCAGTGGTTGCAGTTAAAACATTGAACAAAGACATGTTATGATAAATACTAGGGATACGAGATTACAGAATGGCTGTGTGGGTCTTATTAGAAACCCAAAAAGAGCCGCCTTGGTTTATCATAAAGTTAAATTTAAGAGAATGAATGCATGTGTTGTACTGTAGCAGTTGTGGGTACATGATTTATGCATTTTCATGAGATAATTTTGGGAGGGGTGATGTTAGAGTGATTGTAATCATTTGGGGGGCAGGGACTGTAAAGATAACCGAGTGAGATGCAAGGCTGAAGGGTCACCTTGGGTCCTACGGCCCTAGCACCGGCCTTGGTCATGCCCGTTCCATCTAGAATACAGAGGCCCCACCTTCAGGTGGGTTCTGGCCCAAACCAACATCACTTCTGGATCATTTTTCGATAAAAAGGTATCATGGCTTGCATCGAATCCCGTTTCCCCTCAGATATCAATCGTAGGTGTTCTAAAATTATACATCACCTTAGAGACAGCCCAAGCTCCTGCAAGGACTCTGAACCTCTAAAAGTAAATTAACCATTATCATTTCAGTCATTTACTTGTAATCTTTTCGCATGAAAGGTTTTCCAAATCTGACTTTTTCTTTTTAAAGAATTCCAGGCAAGCATCCTACCAGGACATGGCAATCAGAATTTCAAACAGCTACAGTTAATTCCTTATCAGGCCAAATTTGAGTAGATAAATGTCTGGCAAAGGTCTAGGAGAGCTTTAATCCTCCTCTACGCTTCACTTTATTTTAATTATAAAGTGGCTCATTACTAAATCACGTCAACTCTCATGTCACAGCCTAATGTGCTTAATTATAGCAGGGGAGAAGTAATGGTGTCAGCGTTACAAGCACCGGCACAGGACACGAAGTGGCTGTCATTTGTTTTAACTGCTGATTTTAATCCCAGCTTTCACAGAGGCCCAACTTCCCTTCGGGTGCCAGAGAGGAGGGAGCTGCAGTTCGGGAAGTGTGTTATTTTCCAATATTCATGAAATATTTCTCACAAAATTAAAATCAATCTGAACCTTTAACACACTTAATTGACACTTCCAGAAGCCTCTGCTTTCATTCAACCATGAACCCAGGGGCTGACTGAATCCCTTTCTAGGAAAATTCTTCTCTGTCCCTCCCCTGCTCCAGTATTCCTGAATAGTCTCCTGATGCATTTGGGTCCCCCATTTATCAAGCTGCGTTAGGGATTTTTTATCACAGGTAAAAGCTCTGACACTCATAGGCTGGTGATAAAAAAAAAAAAAAAAACACCCTAATGTGGCTTGATAAAAGGGGGCCTAAACGTTCAAGTGGTGGAATTACTTTCATTTGTACTTTTTAAATGGTTTCATACATAATGAATTTAGGCAATGTTTACCCGTACATTTTCTGTTTTCAGGCTTCTCATTTTCTGACTTTGCAAACAAGTGGTGCGGTGATTAGTGCTACAGCCTCAGCTCTCTGAGGTTGTAGGTTTGAATCCCGCACTGCTCCTTGTGACCCTGGGCAAGTCACTTAATCCCCCATTGCTCCAGGTACATTAGATAGAGTGGGAGCCCGCCGGCACAGCTAGGGAATAATGCTTGAGTACCTGAATAATTTGTAATCCGCGTAGAATTGTAGGATATGTTGTTGTTAGGTTCCATTGACTTGTGTTTGAGTCGTAGCGACTTGATGAATTGCGGATCTAAAAAGAAAATCGTTTTTGGGCTATTCTAGAAAGTTTCAAGTTTAATTAAAATTTCTTATACCGCCTCATCAGCCTTCTAGGCGGTGTACAAAATCATAAAAAAAAAACCAATAGTTAAATACAAATTTAAAAAGACAGGGGGCGACAAAGACTTTTGGAGACATAAAACCGGTTCATAGACAATGGAGTGCAAGACGTCAGCACGCTGACAATCCAGCGCCGACAATTCGGCACAAGACAGAAGCGCGAGGGGGAAAAAGTAATTTTTAAAGAGCTCCGACGGGGGTTTAGGGTAGCAACCCCCCACTTTATTGGTTAGTGTTCGCGCTGCTGTTGGAGGGGGGTTCGGGGGGTTGGAAACCTCCATTATAGCGAAAACTGAACTTTTTCTGATTTTTTTCGGGAAAAGTTCCGTTTTCTCTATAATGGGGGGGGGGGGGTTTTCACCCCCCACACTCCCCCGCAACGATAGCGCGAACACTAACCAATAAAGTGGTGGGGTTGCCACCCCAAACCCCCAGTTGGAGCTCTTTAAAAATTAATTTTTCCCCCGCGCGCTTCTGTCTTCCGCCGAATTGTCGGCGCTGGATTGTCGGCGTGCTGGCATCTGGCACGCGATTATCCTGTCACCCATAAAACCATAACAGGTGGAAACAAGAGGATACTAGGCAAGAACTACAATTTCAAAGATAAAAGATAATTTAAGGGCAAATCAGTAGGAGGGTAAATAAAAATAAAATCATTCTAAGTCGCCCTTAAAAGGGCAGTTAAATCTCAAAGGCATCGATGAAAAGAAAGATCCTCCAGCATCAACCCCGTGGTTGTTTTCAACATGTCCAGCCATCTGATTGCAGGTCGCCCTCTTCGCCTGGTTCCTTTGATCTTCCCAGACATGATGTCCTTCTCCAGTGATCTCTCTCTTCTGATGGTGTGACCAAAATAAGACAGTTGAGGTCTGACAATTAAGTGTGAGAACTTGCCTCCATGCGCTTACATTGGCAGCACTGCACATACAATAATAATAATAATAACAGTTTATATACCAGAGGACCGTGAAGTTCTATGCAGTTTACAATGATTAGAAATGTTACAGATTGAGTGAATAAACAAAGTTACAGATTAAATGAATAAACAAAGTTACAGATTTAGCGACAGGTGGTTCTTGCGCTCGGTTGTTAAGGACTAAGATTGAATAGGTTGGTTTCTTAAGTATTTCAGGAATAGATGTGTTTTCAGGCGTTTCCTGAATTCTCCATAGGTAGTAGGCACAAGCAATTGTTCAAGGTCTTTACCCCATAATGCTGCTTGATGTGCGAGAAGATGTTGATGATGACTTTTAAATTTACAACCTCTAACCGGTGGAGAAACAAAGTTCAGGTGTGAGCTTCGCTTGTGTCTGTTGGTTGAGAAAGAGAAAAGGTCTGTTATGTATTTAGGGACTAAGCCATAAAGTACCTTGAAGCAAAAACAACCAAACTTGAATTTCACACGTGCCTCCATCGGTAGCCAGTGTAAAAGTTAGGAAGGTGTCACATGATCAAACTTCTTCAGTCCACAAAGTAGTCTAACCGCTGTATTTTAGAAACATAGAAACATAGAAAGATGATGGCAGAAAAGGGCCACAGCCCATCAAGTCTGCCCACTCTATTGACCCACCCCATTAAGTCTGAATGCTAATGACCTAGTTCCTTAACTCGACCCTCGTAGGGATCCCACGTGGATATCCCATTTATTCTTGAAGTCGAGCACGCTGGTGGCCTTGATCACCTGCACCGGAAGTCTGTTCCAGTGATCTACTACCCTTTCTGTGAAGAAATACTTCCTGGTGTCACCACTAAATTTTCCTCCTCTGAGTTTGAGCGGGTGCCCCCTTGTGACCGAGGGTCCCTTGGGAAAGAATATATCGTTTTCCACCTCGACACGACCCGTGACGTACTTAAATGTCTCAATCATGTCACCCCTTTCCCTGCGCTCCTCTAGGGTATAGAGCTGCAGTTTGCCCAGTCTTTCTTCGTATGAGAGACCCTTGAGCCCCGAGACCATCCTAGTGGCCATCCTCTGGACCGACTCAGCTCGAAGCACATCTTTCCGATAATGTGGCCTCCAGAATTGCACACAGTATTCCAGATGGGGTCTCACCATGGTTCTATAGAGTGGCATAATGACTTCAGGTTTACGGCTGACGAAGCTTCTATTAATACATCCCATCATTTGCCTTGCCTTTGATGAGGCCTTCTCTACTTGTTTGGCAGCCTTCATGTCTGCACTGATGATTACCCCCAAGTCCCGTTCCTCTGAAGTCCTAGCTAGCGTTTCTCCATTCAAGGAGTATGTTCTGCATGGATTTCCTCTGCCGAGATGCATGACCTTACATTTTTTAGCGTTGAAGCCTAGCTGCCATGTCGAGGACCAGTTTTCTAACGTGATCAGATCTTGTGTCATACTATCCTGGAGGTTACTTTCACTTACTATGTTACACAGTTTGGCATCGTCGGCGAACAGTGCTACTTTACCCTGAAGCCCCCGGGTCAGGTCCCCTATGAATATGTTGAAAAGGGATGGTCCCAGGACTGAGCCCTGCGGCACTCCACTAGTCACCTCCGATGTCTCAGAGAGGGTGCCGTTGACCACCACCCTCTGAAGTCTTCCACTCAGCCAATCCCTGACCCATGCAGTTAGTTTCTCACCCAAACCCATCGATTTCATCTTGTTTAATAGTCTACGGTGTGGGACACTGTCGAAAGCTTTACTGAAATCCAAGTACACTATGTCCAGAGACTCTCCCAGGTCTAGCTTTCCTGTCACCCAATCGAAGAAGCTTATAAGATTGGATTGGCATGACCTGCCTCTGGTGAATCCATGTTGACAGGGATCCCTTAGATTCCCTTCATCCATTATCGTGTCTAATTTACCTTTAAGTAGAGTTTCCATGCGTTTACACACTATTGATGTGAGACTCACTGGTCTGTAATTCGCCGCATGTACTTCTGGGGGAGTGCCAAGTAGGCGATGTTACAATAATCGAGTTGACTCAGAATAAGGGATTGTACTAGAATTCAAAATGATGAGGCATCGAAGTAAGCTCTGATTGATGGACCGAAGTTTCCAGAGGGTGTGAAAGATTTTTCTGATCATGGAGTCTACCTGGTCTTTCATGGTCAGATTCTGGTAAGGTTTCATAACCTTGGTATATCAGTGTCTCACAGCTGTGTTCATGTCAACATGTAGCGGTGTCTTGCTCTGCGGCGTTTATTATTGTTGTTGTGTGTTTTTCTGTGTCGTCGCGAGAATGTTGGCGCTTGAATTAGAACAATGAACAAACATTACATTTCTTGTTAAACTTGGCAAGAGTCAGTCCAAGTTTATGGAGATAATGCCATGAAGAAAACGGTAGTGAACAAATGGATTAAACGTTTTTCTGAGGGGAGAGAAAGTGTCACTGATGGAGAAAGGTCAGGGCAGCCAGTAACAAGCAGAACTGACTAAAACATTGCAAAAATTCATCGAGTTGTACATCAAAATCTTCGTCTGACTGTGAGAAGCCATAGCAGACCAAGTAAACATCGATAGAGACACAGTTAGGAAAGTCTTAACTGAAAATCTTGACACGAGAAAGGTGTGTGCAAAAATAGTTCTGAAGGAGCTCACCGATGGACAAAAGCAAAGGAGAGTCGAAGTTTGCCAAGACCTTTTGGAGAGGCAGGACAATATTTGGGGCCGTGTTATCACTAGTGATGAAACACGGGTGTACCAATACGACCCTGAAACAAAGGGCTCCTTTTACTAAGCTGCGTTAGGGCTTTAACACGCTGAATAGCGTGGGCTAAAATGCCACGCGTGCTAGACGCTAATGCGAGCATTGATCTGGCGTTAGTTCTAGCCGCATAGCGCGGGGTTAGCGTGCGCTAAAAATGCTAGCAAGGAGCCCAAAGTGTCAAAGTGCCCAATGGAAGTCAGCCAATTCTCCACGACTAAAGAGTTTTTTCACCCGTCCAAATCAAGAGTCAAAACGATGTTGTTACCCTTTTTTGATATCAGAGGGATTGTTCATTATGAATTTGTACCAACTGGACAAGTTTACTTTAACCAAGTTTACTATTTGGAAGCGCTGAAAAGACTGCAAGAAAAAATTAGACAAAACCACCTGAACTTTTTGCCAACAACTCATGGCTTTTGATCCAAGACAAGTGTACCAGCTCACACGGCACTGTCTGTGAGGGAGTTTATAAGCAGAAAACAAATAACTGTATTGGAACAGAGAAAGGAAAATGGTAAAACCAGAGGACATAATTTGAGGTTGAGGGGTGGTAGATTCAAAAGCAATGTTAGGAAATTCTACTTTACGGAGAGGGTGGTGGATGCCTGGAATGCGCTCCCGAGAGAGGTGGTGGAGAGTAAAACTGTGACTGAGTTCAAAGAAGCGTGGGATGAACACAGAAGATTTAGAATCAGAAAATAATATTAAATATTGAACTAAGGCCAGTACTGGGCAGACTTGCACAGTCTGTGTCTGTATATGGCTGTTTGGGGGAGGATAGGCTGAAGAGGGCTTCAATGGCTGGGAGGGTGTAGATGGGCTGGAGTAGGTTTTGACAGAGATTTCGGCAGTTGGAAACCAAGCACAGTACCGGGTAGAGCTTTGGATTCTTGCCCAGAAATAGCTAATAAGAAAAAATAAAAAAAATTTAAATTGAATCTGGTTGGGCAGACTGGATGGACCATTCGGGTCTTTATCTGCCGTCATCTACTATGTTACTAAGGAACACCCTCCCTACTCACCTGATCTGGCCCCCAATGACTTTTCCTTTACCCAAAGATATAGGAAATATTGAAAGGAAGACATTTTGATGACATTCAGGACATCGAGAGTAATATGACGACAGCTCTGATGGCCATCCCAGAAAAAGAGTTCCAAAATTGCTTTGAAGTATAGACTAGGCGTTGGAGTCGGTGCATAGCTTCCCAAGGGGTGTACTTCGAAGGTGAAGGTAGTGATATTCAGCCATGAGGTATGTAGCACTTTTTCTAGGATGAGTTCGCAAACTTAATTGTCAGACCTCGTATATCAATATATGCAAAAATTATGTTTAAAATTCTATTTATGTATTGTTTCTCGGGTATTCGATATGGTATATAACTTATTAACGAGGGCCCCCCCAAGCCTTATATTACTTAGGGCCTTACCAAGTCTAAAACAAGCATTGACCAAACAAGAAGACACTAACCTAGAAAATCACTCTCACCCTCTTAGGGACCCTTTTACTAAGGTGCCAAATTGAGCATGTAATAAGTAGTTAGTGCGCATTGACAGTGTACCACACAAAGGCGCCAAGGTGTTCTGCAGCGGCTGCCTGTTACCATATGTGAAGCCATGCATTGTTGTACTTTTGCGATTTTTTTCTCTCAAGGGGCATGGAAGAGTTATCCAGCTAGTGCATTATACTTTGTGTATGCTAATTACGAGCGAATGCAGAGTTGATGCCAGAGCACTTAAGCACGGATTCTATAAATGGTGCCTAAATTATATGCACGCTTAGCCGATCTAGGCACCTAACTTAATTATTTTAAAGGCTTAATTGGTGCTGATAATGAAAAATTAGCACCTCGTAACTGGATGGAAGTCGCCTAGTCCAAAGCGCCTACCACAAAGTGGGGGGTGGATCACGGGAATGTTTTTCATTTAGGCGCCTGTCCTGGACTTAGGCACGCTCATTTAGACCAAGAAAACCCTGGCACAAATAGGGTGTGCCTAAGGTTAGGATGGCGATTGACGCTCAAGCTCACTTTAGGCGTGATTCTATAAAGTCCACCTAACTTTTACAGAATCGCACTTAGCGCCTCACTATTTGGTGCCTAAGTTTATAGAATTGGGCTGTTAGTACCTCCTACATAGCTACTGCACACTGATAGTTACATTAATGCATGACCTGCAACAAAAAGTGAATTTAGAAACCTAGACTGCAGTAGGAAGCGGCTTTAGCATGTCCTTCCTGCGCAATATGGCCATTTTTTTCCCCCCCACATGGCTGAATTTCTGAGCTTTTCTATTAATTTTCCCATTAGTGCATGGCCATTAGCATGTGAGCCGCTAGGAGGAGTGGCCTAGTGGTTAGAGCAGTTCCCTTAGCACTCTGAGGCTGTGAGTTTGATTCCAACTGCAGCTCCCTGTGACTCTGGGCAAGTCACTTAACACTTCATTAAGTACCTGTCTAAATATGTAAACCACTTTCAGTGTAACCACCATAGAAAAAGCAGTATATCAAGTCCTTTACAATCAAGCTATTGTGACATCACTGATGAGGTTGACTCTTATTGGTGGAATGAGGCATTATGACATCATAATCTCAGTTCTGGATACCAGAAACTGAAACTCTTCACACTAAGGGGGGAGGGGGGAATTAGCAACATAGGTTACTGGGAGTGGAGGAGTGACTCAGTGGCTCGAGCAGCTGTCTCAGCACCCTGAGGTTGCGAGTTCAATTCCCACTGCAACTCCTGACTCTGAGCAAATCACGTAATACTTCATTATCCCAGGTACAAAATAACTACCTCTCTAAAATATGTAAAACACACCGAAAAGCAGTATATCAGTTCCTTTACAATCAAGCTATTGTGACATCATTGATGAGGTTGACTCTTATTGGTGGAATGAGGCATTATGACATCACAATCTCAGCTCTGGTTATCAGAGACTGAACCTTTCACACTAAGGGGGGAAATTAGCAACACAGGTCACTGGGAGTGGAGGTATGGCTCAGTGGTTAGAGCAGCTGCCTCCACATCCTGAGGTTGTGAGTTCAATTCCCACTGGAACTCCTGACTGAGCAAATCACTTAATACTTCATTGCCCCAGGTGCAAAAATATGTAAACTGCTTTGATTATAATAATGTAGAAACAGCAGTACCATACTTTATTGTCACCTGTTGTGTAGACGACAAGGGCTCACACTCTAACCAATTAATTTAGAGCACGCTCACTTTCTGCCTCCAGAAACGCCCCCAGAACTAACTGGCTGAAGAGAAGGCGTTGAGTGTCTCCCACGCTTACTGTGAATAAAGTTAGCAGGCAATAAAGAACTTTTATTTGCCCTGAAGTGGACTAACATGGCAACTCCAGTACTGTCAGGACAAAGGCCATAAAAAAAAGTTACAAACAATGGAAGTTGTGTTCCCCACAGGAACAGCCAAGCTTGCCTATAAAGAGACTTTTTTAATGAACAAGAACTCCCCGTGTACTTCAGCATTGCTGGACTCTAAGAGCAAGTCTGTAAGTTCAGTACAAATGACTAGCACAAAAGTAATTTATGATCTTGTCTCGGAGCATTTTTTCTGTACAAAAGGCATTAGAGGTGGGGGTTGTTGTTTTTTTTCCAAAATCAGCCAAAAAAACCCACCCTTAGATGTCATTAAAATGTCTCCATTCAGTGCCTTTGGCAAATCTGTAAACAAAAAGGCTGAAGGTTGGGTGAGATCTTGCAACTGAGGGACACCGAAGGGATACAGAAAATATACAGGGCTGCCCAAGTCTGGTCCTCGAGATCTACTGGCAGGCCAGGTTTTCAGGATATCCACAATGAATATACATGACAAAGATTTCCATACCAAGAAGCAGGGCCGGATTTTCCTATAGGCTAACTAGGCTTCAGCCTAGGGCCTCAAGATCAAGAGGGGCCTACATTCAAATTGTTAGTAAAATTAAAATTACACTATTCTAAAAACAGTGAACACTAAAACACTGAACCAAAAATAAGGAGAAATTCTACGCTTCGGGATCGGAACCGGCTCCGGCCGCAACGGGGCGCCGACTCGGCTTCTCCCTTTCTTTTTCTCGCCCTGGGAGGAGGATCGGGGAGGGAAAGACATCAGTCCAGAAACAGCTGGGCAAAGTCCAGCCCCGCAGGGAGAGAGGCAAAACATGGATCCGTCAGGACAGGGCAGCCCAGACTGGCATCGGAGGAGGGGTGAGGTGAGGAAGGACGCACTGGGGGCACTATGGACATAAGAAGGGGCAATGTTGTGTGTTATGTTTGATTAGTTATTGTTACAAGTACTATATATGGTGCTGAGAATAAATGTCCAAATAAGTGTTCTCGATTATTTTTTATAAAGGTTAGTACCAATAACAACATGTTTCATTTAACATATTGATATATATCACAGTAATGATGTATTTTATTATCTCTCATGTAATTTACAAACTTAAAAATGGGAGGTGAAAGGGCCTCATAAGTGGAATAGCCTAAGGCCTCTTTTCATCTAAATCCAGCCCTGCCAAGAAGGCAGTGCAGGCAAATCTTTCTCATGCATATTCATTGTGGATATCCTGAAAACCTGGCCTGCCAGTAGATCTCGAGGACCGGACTTGGGCAGCCCTGATTTAGACATATTACTCCCCCTCCCAATTATTTTCATGTCACCAGGCCCCTTCCCCTAAAACAGGGGCCCACAACCTAGCCTGGTTTTCAGGATTTCCACAATGAATATGGATGAGATCTATTTGCATTCATTGCTTCCACTGCACTCATATCAATCTCATCTATAGCGGTGCTGAAAGGTTCTCAGCCCAACTGAGAATGATATCGATACAGTTCAATCAATGATCTGAAAATGTCAAACTGTAGAATTTTGTTTCTGCAAATTGACACTTTTCAGCTACAGTGGCAAAATAATGTTCAGAATTTAGGAAGTTGGTTGGTTGGGCTGAGAACTCGTATGTACCGTATGTACTGTATTTTCACGCATATAACGCGCGCGTTATACATGTTTTTACAAACCGTGCATACCCTTGCGCGGTATACGCGTGAGCGCTTTGTACAAAATTTTTTTTACATAAGTTACCCCCCCCGACGTCCGATTCACCCCCCCGCAGGACCGCTCGCACGCACCCGCACCCCCACCCCGAAGGACCGCCAACTCCCCGACATGATCGGGGCAAGAGGGAGCTCAAGCCCTCTTGCCCCAGCCAACCTTGGCACCCCCGACACGATCGGGGCAAGAGGGAGCTCAAGCCCTCTTGCCCCCCCCGACTCCCTGACACGATAAGGGCAAAAAGGAGCCCAAGCCCTCTTGCCCCGCCGATTCCCCAACTCCCCGACAATATCGGGCCAGGAGGGAGCCCAAGTCCTCCTGGCTCTGGCGACCCCCCCCCCCCTAGTTGTTCGGGCCAGGAGGGAGCCCAAATCCTCCTGGCCACGGCGACCCCCTACCCCCACCCCGCACTACATTACGGGCAGGAGGGATCCCAGGCCCTCCTGCCCTCGACGCAAACCCCCCTCCCCCTAACGACCGCCCCCCAGCCGACCCGCGACCCCCCTGGCTGACCCCCATGACACCCCCACCTCCCTTCCCTGTACCTTTCTGTAGTTGGCCGGACAGACGGGAGCCAAACCCGCCTGTCCGGCAGGCAGCCAACGACGGAATGAGGCCGAATTGGCCCATCCGTCCCAAAGCTCCGCCTACTGGTGGGGCCTAAGGCGCCTGGGCCAATCAGAATAGGCCCGGGAGCCTTAAGTCCCTCCTGGGGGCGGGGCCTGAGGCACATGGGCCCAACCCGACCATTTTGAAAAGTCCATCCGGGTTTTCCCAGACATCTGGTCACCCTGTACTTCCCTCTTCCCAGCAATGGAGGGTTAAGTGACTTGCTTAAGCTCGCCAAGGCGCAGCATTGGGATTTGAACCAGACTTCCCTGGGTCTTAGCCTCCTGTTTCCTGGTTATTCCTCCACTCCATGGCATGAGTGTGAGGTATCTCAACCCAGACAAAGTCCGAGGCGTAGAGGGAACCTCAAAGAGAACATAAGAATATCCAAAAATATAAATCCCTCCACTTCAAACACTTATCCAACTTGTCTTCTTAATACTGTAAGTAGTCTTTTTTGCATATAAAAATTTGTATTAATATTCTAAATAATAGTAGAAAAACCTCAGACACCCACATTTACTGCATGTGGCCGGTGAGTAGGTGTCAATCATGGGTTAAAAAACCACCACAATAAATTAATTGCACTACATGCGCTATCCTGCTTCACAAAATAATTGAGCTTAAAGGACACTCAAACACTACAAGTGTCAAACGCCCAACAGGGACCCGTTTCACCAAAGCTTCTTCAGGGGATAACTCATTTCATTAGCATGGCACCTTTATTATATTACTTTCACTGCAGAGTTTTACTGCTTGTTATGTTCAAAGTGGCCACCATTATATTAGAATATTAACAAGAACTTTTATTTTTTTTAAAAGACTAATTAGAATATTAAGGCGGCAAGCTGGATAATTGTTTGAAGTGGCGTCGTTTTCTCCACTGATTTATATGAACAACAGTTGTGGGGTTCCCTATATTTGGTAGTTACGAGAACCCCCAAGGAATTCATTTATCACAGTGGTTAGGGCTCAGACTCCGACACTCAAAGCTCTGCAACACAGAAATAGATATCGTGTTTG
This sequence comes from Geotrypetes seraphini, assembly GCF_902459505.1. NCBI lineage: Eukaryota > Metazoa > Chordata > Amphibia > Gymnophiona > Dermophiidae > Geotrypetes > Geotrypetes seraphini. The sequence continues at coordinate 35,058,930 of NC_047091.1, read as the reverse complement.
TTTATATTCCGCGCTTATCAAGGCGGAGCACAAAATAACATTCACAATAAAACTACATACAAATGTCTAAAAAAATATAAAAACATTTTACAGTACAAAAAACAAGATCCATCATATCCACAGAGCTAAATTGTTACATATTCATTTCCACACTAAAGAGCAACACACCAGCCACAGCATTTCAGAAGAAAATAAAGGCTCAGCCTGCATGCATCATAATACAAAACAGGAGCCGTTTCAGTAATTTTTTTTATTCCCCCACCCTTCCCTGCTTCTTAATATAGGATGAAACTTTATTCTATGCTTCAGGGGCAGCAGCACAAGAGAAAATCTCCTATCCTGACTCTCTGCAATCTGACCTCTCCCCTTGCTGGTATTGCCAGGCCACACTGCGTCAAAGAGTGGAACTGCAGTAGGGAAATATATGTGGTTACACACTACACCAGGTAACCAGGGGCATGACCCTGTATGCTCCGATAGGTCAAAAGTAAGTGTTGGGAGCAATTTTCTTTTATTGAGTGATGCTCAGCATAATAGCTTGCAAATTATATGCATGCTATTTGTGCACCACAGCAAAGAAAACTGGGGAGACCCAATAATCCACAGTGAAAACAATCCACCGATGAAAAAAAAACCCCAAAACTGTGGATACAGATGTTCTGGAGATAATTTATTATACACTGACAAGTAAAAACATGAAAATTAAATAAAAAAGTACAATGATAAAAAATACAGTGATAAAAATCCAACCGGATCCTACACGGTCCATGTTTCGGTGAACACGCCTTCCTCAGGGGTCCAATGGTTTGCAAACTCACATATAAAGAATTGGACTGAAAACAGTCTATTGTCTTTAAACATGTGAGCAAAGAACACCGCAGACAAGCTGAAGTAGCAAAAAAAAAAAAAAAAAAAAAGCCCATCTGCAGTAACCATTATCTCTCTCCTTATTGGCTAAGGCTCTTAACATTTGTATCTCCTCTTCCTATAGGCTAAGGCTCTTTACACCTGCATTGTGAGGTCATAGGGCTTTATGGTTATAGAAACATTATGGCAGATAAGGGCCAAATGGCCCATCTGCAGCATCCACTATCTCCTCCTCTAACCTATTGCTAAGGCTCTTAACATTTGCATCTCCTCTTCCTATAGGCTAAGGCTCTTTACACCTGCATTGTGAGGTCATAGGGCTTTATGGTTATAGAAACATTGTAACATGATGGCAGATAAAGGCCAAATGGCTCATCTAGTTTGCCCAACAAAGAAAAATGAGGAGACCCGATGATCCACAGTGAAAACAATCCACCGATGAAAACAAAAACTGTGGATACAGATGTTCTGGAGATAATTTCTTAAACACTGACATATAAAACCATGAAAATTCAATGAAAAAGTAGAGTGCTAAAAAATACAGTGGTAAAAATCCAACCGGACCCTACACTGTCCGTGTTTTGGCGAACATGCCTTCCTCTGGGGTCCAATGGTTTGCAAACTCACATATAAAGAATTGGACTGAAAACAGTCTATTGTCTTTAAACCTGTGAGCAAAGAACACCGCAGACAAGCTGAAGTAGCAAAAAAATGCGCTCTCTCTCCATTGGACCCTTGAGGAAGGCATGTTTGCCAAAACATAGACCATAGAAACATAGAAAAAAGCGGCAGAAAAGGGCTATAGCCCACCAAGTCTGCCCATTCCAAGTATCCCCCCCCTGAATTCACTCCCTTAAAGATCCCACGTGAGTATCCCATTTTCTCTTAAAATCCGTCACGCTGCTGGCCTCAATCACCTGCTGTGGGAGTCTGTTCCAATGATCCACCACTCTTTCGGTGAAGAAGTACTTCCTGGAGTCGCCATAAAACTTCCCTCCCCTGATTTTCAGCGGATGCCCTCTGGTGGTCGAGGGTCCCATGAGCCAGAAGATATCATCTTCTGACTCGATGCGTCCCGTGATGTACTTATACGTTTCAACCATGTCTCCCCGTTCTCTTCTTTCCTCAAGTGAGTACAGCCGCAATTTCTTTAGTCTTTCTTCATACGTGAGATCCTTGAGCCCCATGACCATCCTGATGGCCGTTCGCTGAACCGACTCGATCCTCAGCACGTCCTTTTGGTAGTGTGGTCTCCAAAACTGAACACAGTACTCTAAGTGAGGCCTCACCATGGCTCTGTACAATGGCATCACAACTTCAGGTCTCCTGCTGACGAAACCTCTGCGGATACACCACATCATTTGTCTTGCCCTGGAGGAAGCCTTCTCCACCTGATTGGCAACCTTCATGTCCTCGCTAATGATCACCCCTAGATCGCGTTCCGCCGTGGTCCTAACCAAGGTCTCACCATTTAGTACATAAGTTCTACGCGGGTTTCTCTTGCCCAGGTGCATTATCTTGCATTTTTTAGCATTGAAGCCTAGCTGCCAAGTGTTTGACCATTGTTCCAGTAGCAGTAGGTTGTGTGTCATATTATCAGGTAATAAGCATCTGCCTACTATGTTGCAAAGTTTGGCGTCGTCGGCAAACAGTGATACCCTTCCTCTAAGTCCTTGCGTCATATCTCTTATGAATAAGTTGAATAGAATCGGGCCCAGGACCGATCCCTGCGGCACTCCACTGATCACGTCCGATGCTTCGAATGGGGTACCGTTTACCACCACCTTCTGAAGTCTGCCGCTCAGCCAATCCCCAACCCATGTAGTTAGAGTGTCTCCTAATCCTATCGATTTCAGCTTGTTCAGTAATCTTCGATGAGGGACGCTATCAAATGCTTTGCTGAAGTCCAAATATACCACGTCCAGTGACTCTCCGGTGTCCAGTTGTCTAGTAACCCAATCAAAAAAGCTAATCAGATTAGATTGGCAGGATCTACCCCGGGTGAACCCATGTTGGTGTGGATCACGCAGTTTTTCTTCGTCTAGGATAGTGTCAATATTCTGTTTGATCAGTGTTTCCATGAGTTTACACACTATAGACGTGAGACTCACTGGTCTGTAGTTTGCTGTCTCTGTCCTGCAGCCCTTTTTGTGGAGTGGGATTACGTTGGCGGTTTTCCAGTCCAAGGGGACCCTTCCTGTGCTTAGGGAAAGATTGAAAAGATCAGATAATGGTTCTGCCAGGACTTCCCTTAACTCCCTGAGCATTCTGGGGTGTAGGTTATCTGGTCCCATGGCTTTGTTTACTTTGAGTCTTGATAGTTCGTTGTAGACACTACTGGGTGTAAATTCGAAATCTAGAAACGGGTCTTTCCGGCTATCTCCCGTCTGCAGCTGTGGACCAGCTCCCGGCGCTTCGCGGGTGAACACTGAACAGAAGTATTTGTTTAGTAGTTCTGCCTTCTCAGAATCTGATTCCGCAAAGTTACCGTCCGATTGCTTCAGGCGTACTATCCCATCTTTGTTTCTTTTCCTGTCACTAATATAGCTGAAGAAGGATTTATCCCCTTTCTTAATTTTCCGTGCTAGCTCTTCCTCCATTCGGAGTTTGGCCTCTCTGACTGCTGTTTTGACAGCTTTAGATCTGTCTAGATAGTCCTCTTTTGCCCCCTCTCTGCCTAAATGTTTGTAGGCGATAAATGCGTCTTTTTCTGTTTAACTAGGTCTGAAATTTCTTTACTGAACCATTGGGGTCTTTTGTTTCTCCTAAGTTTACTTACTGTCTTTATGTATCGGTCTGTTGCTTCGTGTAGTATGGACTTCAGAAACGACCACATATCCTCCACATTGTCAGTTTTTGCTTGTTTATGTAGCTCCTGATGGACGAAATCTCCCATGCGGTTGAAGTCTGTGCCTCTAAAGTTGAGGACCCTTGTTGTTGTGTTTGTATTTGGGAAACCTTTCTTGAGGTTGAGCCATACCATATTATGGTCGCTGGAGGCCAATGTGTCTCCCACTGAGACTTCCGTGACGCTATCCCCGTTGGTGAGAACTAGGTCTAGTAACGCCTTGTCCCTGGTGGGCTCCAATATCAATTGCTTGAGACGTGCACCCTTTATGGAGTTTAATATTCTTTTGCTGCTACCCGTAGTCGCGGAGAGTGTGTTCCAATCTGCATCTGGCATGTTGAAGTCTCCTAGCATTACTGAGTCCCCGCGCAGTGTGATATTCTCTATGTCCTCGATTAATTCCATGTCTTTGTCCTCCTGTTGCCTGGGAGGTCTATATATCACACCAAGGTATAGGCATTTTTCATTACCTCTGGCCAGATTCACCCAGAGGGATTCCCCGGTGTATCTAACATCTGTGATTCTGGTGGTTTTGATGCTTTCCTTAGTGTATAGTGCTATTCCTCCTCCCAATTTACCAACTCGGTCGCAGCGAAGTAGGTTGTACCCTGGTATAACCATATCCCACCCATGCGATTCCGTGAACCAGGTTTTGGATATCGCTATCACATCAAGATCGGCGTTTGTTATCTCAGTCTCTAATTCTAGAATTTTGTTGCCCAAGCTGTGTGCATTAACATACATAGCCCTCGACTTCCGGCGGAAGCATGGGGCTGTGAGGTTGGGTGCTTCGCAGCTCCGATACGCCCGCCACAGCTTTTCCTACTAATCAGCACATTTACCCGGACACTGCTCCCCCGGGCTGTGGGTTCACCGCGATCGGACCTCGAGCTGATTTTTCCTGCGGTTGGCGGAGGGATGACCGCTAAGACGCCGGCGAAGAGCCGCGAGCGAGGGAAGCCAAGATGGCGGCGCCCGCGGCTCCTGCCTCGCCGGAGTCCCCCAGCTCAATTTGGATTGCAGAGGTGTCGGCGGAGGTGCAGGCCGCGCTGGAGGGCACGCTCGGCACCAAACTGCAACTGATCCTTGATAAATTGGATTCAATGGATCAGCGCTTTGCTGCCCTCACTTCCGAGGTCCGAGACACCCAGCAGCGGGTCAGCAACGCGGAGGACTCGGTTCTCCGGCTGACTCAGGAGCAGGGGGTGCAGGCTTCCTCTCTGGCAGCGCTGAAGGCCAAGGTGGAGGACCTTGAAAACCGGTCCCGCCGGAACAACTTGCGGTTCGTCGGCCTGCCGGAGACTCTTGCGGAGAGTGACCTGGGGGACGTCTTGGAGCACTGGCTGACGGAGTCCCTGGCTTTCCCGCAAAAATTGGGTCCCCTGCATATTGAACGAGCCCATCGTTTGGGACGGCGAAGAGACGGCGCGGAACGTCCGCGGGTGGTGATCTACAGGATTTTGAATTACCAGCATACGATGGAGGTGTTTCGAGCTTTGCGGCAAGGGAAGAAGCTGCAATATAACAACATCTCCATCCTCTGTTTTCAAGACTACTCTGCGGAGGTTTCCCAAGCTCGTCGCAAGTTTTCTCCTCTTTGCTCTGCACTGGTTCGCCGCCATGTTCCTTTTTCTTTGCAATACCCGGCACGCTTGCGGGTGATGTTCTCTGGCTCAGCTCACCATTTTGACTCTCCTGAGGCCGCTCAGAGATTTGTAGATGAACATCTTCCTGCTGCCTCCTCCTAGCATTTGAAGACCTTGCTGCTGCATTGCTGGAGATCCTTTCGAGCTCTGGCCTTCGGGTCTGGGGCTTATGGGGACGCCTCCGCGGACCAACTTCTCTGCCTCCCTTTGGACTTCTGTTGGACTTGCTATGGCCTCTTTAGGGGTGCGAGCTCCGTGTTGTTGGGGTGCTTTTGATATCTCCTGGTGTGGAAGGATGGGAGTGCGTGAGTGGTTTTGGTTGTTTGTTGATTGGGGACTCATTTGGTTTAGGTGGGCTGGTGGGTGTGTGTGGCTAGGCCGGGTGTTGAGAGTCGGGGGGGGGGGGGGTTTGGTGTCTGGATATCCTGCTGATCCTGTGGTGGGCGTATCTTGCTTTCAGGAAGTGGCAACCGTTGGGTTGTGGTGTGGCTGGTGGGTAGGGGGGAAGCGGGGTGATTGGGGTTTTTCTGGGAGGGGGAGGGGTGGGTTTTTGGGGGGTTGGGGTATTCCTAGGTTCAGACCGGTGGGGGTAAGGAGGGCTTCTTGGTGGTTGATATGGCTGGGGGGGTGGTGGCTGGGACACTCCTCTGGTTCTGCTCAAAGGGTTCTATTGTACTTGCTATGTTCTCTCTATCTTGTTTTTCCTGGAACATAAACTGATTTCCTGGAATGTGGGGGGTATTCATTCCCCAATTAAACGCTTTAAAATTTTACAGCAGCTTAACCGGAGACGAGCTTCCTTGGCTTTTCTACAGGAAACTCGGTTAACCTCTGTGGAACATGCTAAGCTCTGTACATGGTGGGTGGGTGACCATCTGGAGGCTCCGGCTCTGGGGGGGAAGGGAGGTGTTGTGATTCTCTTTCGTAAGGGCCTTCCGCTGCAGACTCATAGGGTTCTCAAGGATCCTGAGGGCCGTTATTTGATCGCTTCGGTTACTCTTAACAATAAACCCCTGCTTTTATGCAACCTTTACGCTCCTAATAATCCCTCCGCCAAATTTTTTAGGAAGCTGCGTTCTCTTTTGTTACAATTTGGTGATATCCCTTTGTTGCTTGGGGGAGATTTTAATGAGGTTCCAGACCCGCGGCTGGACCGCTCTTCCTCAGCGGGAAGGGAGGCCCACAAGACTTGTACGGGGGCTCAGCTTTTGGCTTCTTCATTTGATTTGTTGGATGTTTGGCGGGTTTTGCACCCGGTGGACCGGGATTATTCCCACCTTTCTAGGGCCCATGGTACACTTTCTAGGATCGATCTGGTTCTCTTGTCCAGGGAGTTGCTTCCGGTGGTTCAGGACGCAGTGCTTGGCCCCACTGAGATATTCGATCACGCGTGGGTGAGCTTGGACTGGCAGTGGGGGCCCTCTGGAGGGGGTGGCGCCCGGTGGGTATTCCTTTGTCATTTGTATCGGAATGCTCGTTTTCATGATTTTCTGTTGCGTAAGTGGGGGGATTTTCAACATACCAATCTGAAGCATAGAGACGATCCCATTCTTTATTGGGAAACGGCGAAGGCCGTATTACGCGGGGAGATCTTGGCGTTTGTGGCCCACGAAACTAAACTGCGTCACCGGGCAGTATTGGCGCTGGAGCGTCGGGTTTTGCTTTTGCGGAGACGATATGCTGGTAGTGGCTCTTTGGGGCTCCGGACGCAGCTTTTAGAGGCTCAGCAGGAATTGAATGAGCTTTTGCATCGGGGAGCAATGCACTCTCGGGATCACTATAAATTCCAATTATTTCGGTTTGCCAATAAGAGTAGCCGGCTGTTGGCTCGGTTGGCCCGCTCTCATCGTGGGGCGTCCGGTGTGGCGGCGTTGAGAGACTCAAGGGGGGTTATCCATCATAAGCCTGAGGATGTTAGCCATATTTTGCGTGATTTTTTTGCCGCTTTGTATGATTCACCTGACCCGGACCTCCTTGATGGTAAGGTCTATTTGGATAGTTTGGATTTGCCCCGCCTATCGATCAGTGATTCGGATATGTTGGACTGTCCTCTTACTGCTGAGGAGGTGGAGAGTGTGATTCATGCGTGCCCGTTGGGCAAGGCACCGGGGCCCGATGATTTTCGTGGGGAGTTTTACAAGTTGCTCGCTTCCGAGATTGCCCCGGTTTTGTCAGAGATTTTTAATTTGAGCGTTGCTAAAGGTTTTTTGCCCCGTTATTTGAATCTTGCGCAGATTATCGTTCTTCCCAAGCCGGATCGGGATCCGGTTTTGCCGGAATCCTATCGACCCATTTCCTTGCTGAATTTTGAAACGAAATTGATGGCTAAAGTGCTGGCCAATCGTTTGGCCCGGGTGCTGACTTCTCTGGTGTCTGACCAGCAGGTGGGCTTTGTACGTGCTCGCCCGGTGTCCAAAAACATTCGCCGTATTCTGTTGGCTTTGGAGAAGGCTGGCGTGGAGGATACCCCCGCCCTACTTATTAGTTTGGATGCTGAAAAGGCCTTTGACCGAGTGGGGTGGGGGTTCCTCTTTGCTGTGCTTCGTGCGTACGGGTTTGGCCCTTTCTTTTTCAATGCTCTCCAAGCGCTGTATAGTGATCCAGCGGCGCAGATCTCGGTGAACCTTTCGACCCCTTTCTGATTCGGAGGGGTACCCGCCAGGGTTGCCCTTTATCGCCCTTGCTTTTTGCTCTTTATTTGGATCCGTTGATTCGGGAGCTGCAATCTAATGTGGACATCTGTGGCCTTCAATTGGGTGCCACTCATTTTAAGGTGGCAGCTTTTGCTGATGATCTGTTGGTCTTTTTGTCTGATCCACACCGCTCCTTGTCTACTCTCTTGGAGAGTGTTCGGGAATTCGGGAACTTTTCGGGGTTTGCATTGAATCTGACTAAATCTGAGGCGTTGGCCTCTTCGGCGGGGCTCCGGGCGTCTTGGGGAGGGACTTTTCCATTGAAATGGGCTGATTCTTCCTTTCGCTATTTGGGAATCCGGCTTTCTATGGATGTGCGGGAACTTTATAGGTTGAACGGTTACGCGTCTCTTGTCTTCTATGGGATCAGTTCTGGCTGCTTGGCGTGATTTGCCGCTCTCCTTGATGGGAAGAGTGCATCTCTTTCGGATGGTGCTCTTTCCTAGATGGTTGTACATCCTGCAGACGCTCCCCTTGTGTCTTTTGCAGCGGGACATACGGACTTTTTACTCTTTGCTCTCGCGGTTCTGTTGGGGAGGCCGGAAGCCTAAGTTGCGGTGGCGCTTCATGGTGGGCTCGTGGGACCGGGGAGGCTTTGGGGTGCCGAATCTCAGGTTCTATAACTGGGCTTGTCTATTGCGGCATATTCGAGATTGGGCTTTGGGTACCGCTCTATATACGGACATTTCCTTCGAGTGTGATTATTTCTATCCTGCTCACCTCTTGTCTCTTCTGCACGCTCGGTTGGTGGAGGTGCCTGCTCCTGGTAGATGTAGTGTCTTGTTTCGCCCTCTTTGGGAGGTGTGGCGGCGGATTCTTCCCATGTGGCATCAGGACTCTCGGGTTAGTGTGTTGTTGCCCCTGGCCGGTAATCTTTCTTTCCCTCCGGGGTTGGTGCCTTCAGTTTTTGGAAGATGGCGGGCTAGGGGCTGTGAATTCCTCTTTCAGGTTTTGCGGGATGACGGGGAGCTGCAGTCCTGCGCTGATTTGCAGCATGGGGGTCTTCCCTCTCTTGGTCTTGCTTACGCGCATTGTCAGCTGCGGCACTATGTGCACTCGCTTCCTAGAGATTCCCTCTCATTGTCCTTTGGGATGCAGTTTAGAGCTTTTTTGGAGGGGGGGGGGGGAGGATCCGGAACCTCAGATTTCAGTTTCTTTTTTTCAAAGGAGGCTTGCAGCCCTGGAGCCTCCTCATGATTTTTCCTCGGTTTTGGAGGCTTGGCGGAGGGATGTGGGGAGGGAGCTTAGGGCGGATTGGTTGCTCCACGCTATACGCCGGATTCCGGCCTTAGTATTTAATGCGGAACTGCGTGAGTGCCATTACAGGACCCTGTTGCGGGCCTATACCTCCCAGAGCCGGGCCTTTTATATGGGTTGTGTGGATACCCAAATTTGTCTCACCTGTAACACTGAAGTGAATTCTTACTTTCATGGCTTTTGGAGTTGTGAGAGTATACAGGGTTTTTGGGGGGCTTTGGCCTCCTTCCTGCAGGGCCTTCTTCGGGTTCCTGTCCCTCTTTCTGTCTATCACATGTTGTTTGCTCACTTCCCTGCCTTTTCTGTTTTTTCTTCTGCTGAAAAATTGTTTTTGAGCAAATGTTATATTTTAGGGAAGAAGTGTATCTTGAATCATTGGCTGGCCGATGTTCCTCCCTCCTTTTGGTATTGGAGAAACAAACTACATGAGTTGCTGTGTTGGGAGGCCCGGCTGGCTTGTTCCTCTCGTCGTAAGAGCAGTGATTTTATTCACACTTGGTCTCCTTACTTGGACAGTTTGCCGCCGCGAAGACGTAGTCAAATTGTGAATAGATTGCAACTGTATTCTGCACCACCTGTCTGACCTGGGATTCTTTTCTGTTGGGGTGGGGGGGAGGAGGGGTTTGGGGGGAGGGGGGTATGGGCCTGTTGGGGGGTGTTTGGGTCTCTTCGTTCCCTGAGAGGACATCAGAGTCCATTCTTCTTTGGGGGGGGGAGGTGGCCCTCCTTTGACTGTTATTGGAAATGTTACAATCCTTCTCTGTATTCTGTGGCTGTGAGTTGTTATTCTATTTACCAATAAAAAAAGTTTCATAATAATAACATACATAGCCCTCCATATCTGTGAAGAGTTTACTTTGTGAGTTAGTGTGGCTCCTAAATGATCAGTGATATTTCTCCCTGAATTATTGTGGATATCATTGGTACCTACTTTAGACTTGTGGATATCATTGGTACTTACCTTAGACTTGGTAGTGTGAGTGCGACTTGCCTCCTCAGGGTGGTTTCTTACTGCACTGGGATATAAGTATGTACCCTCCCCCAACTTACCTAGTTTAAAGCCCTATGGAGTAGGCGGGCCAATCGATGTCCAAATACGTTTCTACCTCTTCTGGATAGGGTAGGGTCTGGGTGCATTTTTATCACTGTATTTTTTTATTGAATTTTCATGTTTTTATATGTCAGTGTATAAGAAATTCTCTCCACAACATCTGTATCCACAGTGTTTTGTTTTTATTTGTGCACAGCAGCCCCAGTCAAAGGGGGAACATAAGAACATAAGAAGTGCCGTGCTGGGTCAGACCAGTGGTCCATCGTGCCTACCAGTTTGCTCACGCGGCGGCCCCCAGGTCAAAGACCAGTGCTCTAAATGAGTCCAGCCTCACCTACATACGTTCCAGTTTAGGAGGAACTTGTCCAACTTTGTCTTGAATCCCTGGAGGGTGTTTCCGGTATAACAGACTCCGGAAGAGCGTTCCAGTTTTCTACCACTCTCTGGGTGAAGAAGAAAACTGGAACATTCTTCCGGAGTCTGTTATAGGGGAAAACATCCTCCAGGGACTCAAGACAAAGTTGGACAATTGTGGAACTGTGTCTGGCGCCTGCTCAGAAGAGCACATTTTTAGGCACAGCTTTGCCCCCCCTCCCCCAAACCTCCTGTCAGGCTAACTCATCAGGGTATCATTAAGAAAGTATCACAACCAGGATGAAGGAAGTCATCCTGCCACTGTATCGTGCAATGGTGCGCCCGCACCTGGAGTACTGTGTCCAGTACTGGTCGCCGTACCTCAAGAAAGACATGGCGGTACTTGAGAGAGTCCAGAGAAGAGCAACTAAGCTAATAAAAAGTATGGGGGACCTCTCATATACTGACAGACTGAAAAAGCTGGGGCTTTTCTCCCTGGAAAAGCGACGACTCAGGGGAGACATGATAGAAACCTTCAAGATCATGAAGGGCATAGAAAAAGTGGATAGGGACAGATTTTTCAAACTAAGGGGAACCACAGGTATAAGGGGGCACTCGGAGAAATTGAAAGGGGAAAGGTTTAGAACAAACGCCAGGAAGTTCTTTTTCACCCAGAGGGTGGTGGATACATGGAACGCGCTGCCGGAGGATGTGATAGGCAGAAGTACGCTACAGGGCTTCAAAGAAGGTCTGGACAGGTACCTGGAGGACAAAGGGATTGAGGGGTACAGATAGGAGTAGAGGTAAGGTTATAGGGACAGGATTAGAGGTAAATTACAAAATTACAAAATTAGTCAGAGACCACTGTTCAGGCAGTGGCCTGATGGGCCGCCGTGGGAGCGGACCGCTGGGCAGGATGGACCTCTGGTCTGCCCCAGCGGAGGCAACTTCTTATGTTCTCCTGCCACCATCACTGCACTCCTCCGCCAACTCAGTTGATCACGGCATCGGCAGAGCCAGCAGAGAGAGAGAGAGCAGGGGCTGCCGGCTTATTTGGAGAGAGGGAGGGCCTTAAAATGCGCACAGCTGTTGTGCATGTGTTGTATACGCTGGACATACAGGCACACAACACATGCACAACAGCTACTGATAGGTACAGACCTGCTGGAAATTTTTGCCTCGTAAAAGGGGGGGCAGCGTTCCTTTTTGTGCATCACAAGGAGAGCTCATTTAAATACTAATGAGCTCCTTGCAATGTATTTGCTAGCGTTCTCAGGGCCAGATGCTCAAAGCTTCGCGGTACAAACCGATGGGCCGCTGCAACAGCCGTTATTGTAGAGATTTTTTAAAAAGTGAGTCACTCTCAAAAAATTGCGCATGTCAATGAGTTTGGTGGAGAGTAGCAAAGGTTTGCTAAATTTACACGAGATGAGTCGCTGGTGATAGTGATAGGCACATGCGCAGAATACACCATGAAAGAGGCGTAAATGTGCAAATGTGCCGGGAAAAACAACGCCGTAAGCGGTGTGTCAATCATAGGCGTGTTAGAGCTACTGGTTGAAGGGAAGGGAGGAGAGATGCGACATCGACTTTCAACAAGTGCGCATAAAACTGCTACAATTCATGTAAATCTTGTAATTTGCTTTTTAATGTCAAATTTTATCATGAACCACAGCCAGAAACACACAAGACACGGCTATAATCCACGTGCTCAAGAAGTGTGCTTTTGTCTGCCCCCTTGCAAAAAAAAAAAAGACATGTGAACCATGTAGGTCAAAACACACGCCAGAGATGCGCTTTTCACAGTACCGGCACCCCCAGACCAGTCGCTGATTTTTGGTCGCCAAAAGATGACACCGCGCTTGGAGAGTCACTCAGCGATGTTGAAAAATCTACCAGAGTGCTCATTTAAATATTGATAAGCCCATTTGCACGGCAGAATCGGAGACAGCGGTAAGCCGTTTTGATAATCCGCCGCTAAAATACACGCATGCTATACCGCGTTAAAGGCAACCTTAAGTTTTGGGAATCTGGCCCTCAGTGGCTGCTAGGAGGATTAACAGCCCTCCCTCTCCCTTTTGAGGAGAGCTTTCATGCCAGTAAGACTGTTTTACGGAGTCTTACCAGGATGGAAAGCTTTTGAGCGTCGGGGCTTAAGCAGGCGAACCTCACTGCTCCATTCAACAAGGTTTTTAACAATCAGAATAATTAACATTTTTCTTAACTTCATCTTATCTGCTACCGCTCAAGAAGGAATGTTGTTTTGCTCTCCTGCTGTCAGCCAGGCTTCCTCTCTGTTTATCAGAAAGTGCTTGTGAAAGGTGTCAGCACTGAATATTGATGCTTTTTATATATCCACAGAACAGCTGTACCACGGACGGGATTTGGGCAAAGAGGAAGCAAGTAGGGCACCAGCCCAGCGCCTTGGAGAAGCTCAGTGACATCGTTGGGCCTGACAATGACTGGGCTCCCAGTGGGGGCAATTTGATAACAGAGGCCTGTGGGTCAATTTCAAGCTTCAACACCCCAAAGACACGTGTGTAGAGTGTAAAATGACTCCCAGAACCAGACCAGATCCAGCAGTGTGCAAGCACTTATACATTTATACCTGTTCTGATATAGGTGTGACTGTGTCCCTGTACTTCAGGCTTGTACCCATAGAATAATTTATAAAATACATGGAGACATTGCAACGCCGTCTCCATGCCACCCAAACTACATGCCCAGGAATGTCTGTGTGCCTCCTCCTTTTTACATGTGTATGAAGTCAAGAAATTTTAGGAAAGCCCTTGTCTGTGTGAAAAATAAAACTTTGCTGTTTGAAAAAGCTTTATAAAAATTGCCCCACCCCCGTGTCTAATGCAAACTCTCAGCACAGCTGCCTCAGTAAGTCACAATGGCACCTATATACACTGCAAGCTTCCCCCACTTAGAACAGGTAGATCACATACCCCTCCTAAGGCCAGTGTATCTCAGCCCCTCCCCTAGGGGTGAGAGGACTACAGCTACATTGCTTATAAGGTCAAATGGTGCTTATTCTTAGCCCGGTGACTTTCCACTGGGAACTGGGCACAGATCACCAACTTACATAGTAACATAGTAAATGACGGTAGATAAAGACCCGAGAGGTCCATCCAGTCTGCCCAACCATACATGCTCCATAAATTAATTATTAAGTTTAAATGATCCTTTTTCTTAGATATTTCTAGGCCAGAAACCCTGAGCCCTGCCCGGTAGTGTGCTTAGGTTCCATTTACTGGAGTCTCCATTAGAGGTCTGCATGGGAACGGGGATTGTGGGAATCCCGCGGGTCCCGTGGGGTCCCGCGGGAATCCCTCCTAACCCATGGGACTCCCACGGGGACCCCCCTCTGACCTGCGGGACTCCCATGGGGATCCCCCTCTAGCCAACGGGACTCCCATGGGGATGGAAGTCTTTGGAAGAGGGTTCGTCCGTATAATATAATGGACACGTCAATCTTAGTAAAAGAGGAGTTTTATAAGTTAATTATCTGAACAGAAAACAAAAAAAGGGTTCCACCAAAGAGATTCCACAAGGAAAACGGTAGCGCAAACACAAAAGAAACTGTGGAATTGATGATCCTGTAAGAAGTAATTGCTGTTTTTTATGGGGATAGGAGGGGATGGAGGTAATTCCTTGCGGGGATGGGTGGGGACGGAGAGGATCCTGGCGGGGACGGGTGGGGATGGAGAGGATCCTGGCAGGGATGGGTGGGGATGGAGAGGATCCTGGCAGGGACGGGCGGGGATGGGTGGGATTTCTGTCCCCGCGCAACTCTCTAGTCTCCATCAAAGCTCACTCCAGCCCATCTTAACTATCCCAGCCATTGAAACCCTCCCCAGCCCGTCCTCAATTGAATGTTCATATACGGGACAGAGGCCGTGTACGCCTGTCCAGTACAGGCAGATCTTGTTTGACGAACTTGCTGCACTTCTTCGAGGGAGTAAACAGGCAGATAGACAAGGGCGACCCGGTTGACACTGTATATCTGGATTTTCAGAAGGCATTCGACAAGGTTCCACATGAATGACTACTTCGGAAAATTGCGAGCCATGGAATCGAAGGTGAAATACTCACATGGATTAAAAACTGGCTGGAGCATAGGAAAAAGAGAGTGGGGGGTAAATGGACAATACTCGGACTGGAAGAGCGTCACCAGTGGGGTGCTGCAGGGCTCGGTGCTTGGACCCGTGCTTTTCAAATTCTATATAAACGATCTGGACAGAGGTACGACGAGCGAGGTGATTAAATTTGCGGACGATACGAAGTTATTCAGAGTAGTGAAGACGCAAGGGGAATGCAAAGATCTTGTGATAAGCAGACTATGCCTGCTAGGAGTGTCCTAGTACAGGTCCCAGTGCAAATCCAGACACTGCCCATAATCTGTTTTATTCCCCATTTTCTGCCTCTCAGACCGAATTTCCTTCTAGGGCCTGTGAAGGGAGTAAGAGAGCGGCAGTGCTAGGTTCCCATCCTCCTCTGGGTCACAAGGTGAATCACCGGGAATCCTTTCCACCTGAGGGTTGGGGGTGGGGCTGCAAGCTGCTCTCCCTGAAGACTAGGCTCCTAGAAAATCAGAGGAGAGAGGAACAGCAAGAGGGAAGGTCACAAGGCTCAGGGCTGGGAGCTCCTGATAGCAGTCAAGCTCCTGAGGCCATGGAGTTTGTAGAAGCTGGAGAAGAATCACCTTCCAGTCTGAATGAGGAACCATGTGACATGGAGTTGGAAACAAGCCCTGAAGCTAGGGTTAGGCTGACTCCTTAGAATGCTCCTATGGAGGTTTGCCTTATAAAAGCAAGTATTTGAGTATTGCTGAAGTTATTGCAAGTTTGTTTTGACCAGCTTTTTCTTTGACTGAATAATTACAACTCATGTTAAAGAGTGGATTGTCACTATGCTGAATTAAGCAAGGACTTTTATTTTGAAGTTTGTTTTTCCATTTTTGAAAGCTTAATTGCGCTTTCCCTTTTGAATCAAGTGTACTATGGTATGCTAAGACAGTGGGGTTAGCCCCGTGTTACGTGGTGGGATAGTGAGCCTAATTTCTGGCGATTCAAGACCACACGGAGCACACTGTCTTTCCAGCCTTCGGTAGCTGAAGAAGCCAGTATCATTGCACTGACTTATGACTTTATTTTGTTGGAAAAGTTTTCCTTTCTTTTGGGTAATGAACTCCATTTGGACCATGATGTATATGAGAACCTACCTCTGAGGAAGAGGGTTGTCTTTTTCTGAGTTTGGATTTTTTATTTTTTTTTTTTTGGGGGGGGGGGTTTAACCAGAGACTGTTTCTTAAACTTTGGGTCTACTTTGTATTGAAAGCCCGTTGGTTTTGATATTTCATTTCCTGACAAACAAGTTACTGTATTTTTTTTTGGTTTGAACAATTAAAAACAATTCTTTATTTGACACTGAACTTATTGTTTTGGAGGCTGTCCCTTTCACTAAGCACTGAAAGAACTTATCCTTGTGAGGCACGCAGCGACTCACAAGAGTTTAATTGTGGCCAGTATTCCCAGGCCCTCTGCCTGTTGCTTGCCGGCTACAATGTGACATAATAAGGCTCGAGGAATGGGCCTCGACATGGCAAATGAGGTTCAACGTGGATAAGTGTAAAGTGATGCATATTGGTAACAAAAATCTCATGCACGAATACAGGATGTCCGGGGTGGTTCTTGGAGAGACCTCCCAGGAAAGAGACTTGGGAGTTCTGAATGACAAGTCAATGGAGCCGTCCGCGCAATTTACGGCAGCTGCGGCGAAAAGGGCGATCAGAATGCTAAGAATGATAAAGAAGGGAATCGCAAACAGATCAGAGAAGGTTATCATGCTGCTGTACCGGGCCATGGTGCGCCCTCACCTGGAGTACTGCGTCCAGCACTGGTTGCCATACATGAAGAGGACACGGTACTAGTCGAAAGGGTCCAGAGAAGAGCGACTAAAATGGTTAAAGAGCTGGAGGAGTTGCCGTACAGTGAGAGATTAGAGAAACTGGGCCTCTTCTCCCTTGAAAAGAGGAGACTGAGAGGGGACGTGATCGCAACATTCAAGATACTGAAGGGAATAGACTTAGTAGATAAGGACAGGTTGTTCACCCTCTCCAAAGTAGGGAGAACGAGAGGGCACTCTCTAAAGTTAAAAGGGGATAGATTCCGTACAAATGTAAGGAAGTTTTTCTTCACTCAGAGAGTGGTGGAAAACTGGAACGCTCTTCCGGAGGCTGTTATAGAGGAAAACACCCTCCAGGGATTCAAGACAGTTGGACAAGTTCCTGCTAAACTGGAACGTACACAGGTGAGGCTGGATTCATTTAGAGCACTGGTCTTTGGCCTGGGGACCACTGCATGAGTGGACTGTTGGGCACGATGGACCAATGGTCTGACCCAGCAGTGGCAATTCTTATGTTCTTAGTTCCTTCAATGTATACCCATTATTTTCTGATTGGACATCCTCTGTGTTCATCGCATGCTTGCAGGTCACGCTTACAAGCCATCAAATACCCTGAAAGGATCAGAATAATTTCCAGTCACTATCAAATCATCAAGCTAGAGATGGCCTCATCCTCTGAGTCCTCCAATCCTAGAGGAGAAGGCTCACTGTCCATATGCTTGTGTCCTGAGCCAGTCTCTAGCTCAATTAAAGCCTCTTTCCTTGAAAAATTTAAGCAGTTTACATTAACATATAATTAACAAAATGCAGAACTCCATTATATAGATAGGATTACTTTTATCAGTGCTTTCACACACTACCATAAAATCAAGGGGATTATTTTAATTGCTTGTCCGCCACCATAAAGCCTCTAAAGTGTCATCCCTTCAGGGTGAATCCCTTCTCTGCCCACCCAGCCATGGCGGCACATAGCCAGGCTGCTGTTCTGTGTCGTAAAGCTGCAAAAGCTGACAGAACTCTGCCTGAGCGCTGCCAAATGCCGTTGCTGAAGTGCCGCAGTGAGCCATGAAACACGGAAATAAACAAAATTCCCCCAACTCTCTCTCTAAATCCAAACTAGAGGTTTTGCAAGAATAGCCATGAACAGAAACTGACCTATTTTGGACATGCGAAGGGGGTGGGATTCACTAGAAAAGGAGGTGCTACTCGGAATGGTCAGTGGTAAAAGGAAGCAGGGGAGACCAAAGGCCCGTTGGCTGGATACCATCAAGAACAACATGGGAATGAACCTCTAGAAATTGAAAGAAGCTGTGGAAAACAGGGAAGCATGGCGAGGACTGGCCTACAGAGTAGCCAAGGGTTGGACACGACTAAATGGATAGTTGTAGCAATGCTGCCAACGAGCTCTGTCAGAGGGTACAGACCTAGGGTTACCATAGTTTTCTGGGGGAAAACCCGCCCCATCCTATCTCCAAACCCCGCCCAGTTCTGCCACGTTTGAAGGGCCTGGAGCATGAGCAGATGTGTCCGACGTCACCCGTGCATGAACAGAGGCCCTCCAGATGTGGCCGGAACTCGTTGGGGCTTTCCAAAACCCGGACAAATGCTGGGTTTTGGAAAGTCCACCCGGGAGTCCAGACAGTCCTCTAAAAAGAGAACATGTCCAGGTTATCCCAGAACAAGTCAGGCTCAGTTTTACTCTCATTGTATCTACAGACTAGTAGCTCTTGCTTCCTGTAGAGATGCTGGAACTACAAATCCCTACATACACTGGGAGCGTGAGGGTAGGATACAAGCTTCACTAAGCCAAACTGTGGTACCCCTGGAGTCACCTGACACGCTGACTCTGAAAGCAGTGGCGTAGTGCGCGTGAGTGGTGCCCGGGGCGGGGGTGCTCCTCCAGTGCCCTCTCCTCTGCCCCCCCTCCTTTCTGAACCCCCCTACTGGGCGCGCGCCCCTTCCCCCGTACCTCTTTAATTTTCCCATCATGAGCAGCAGTACGAACTTGCTGCTTGCGTCATGTCGGCTCTCCCTCTGACGTCACTTCCTAGGCGTGGGATCCAGAAGTGACATCAGAGAGAGCCGACACCGATGCTGGCAGAAAGTTTGTGATACTGCTCACGCCGGAAAAATTAAAGAGGTATGAGGGAAGGGGTGGAGGGCAAGAGGAGGGACAGGCGCCAGCGCCGTTACCAAGTCAGTGTCCAGGGCGTACCACCCCACTCCCCTTACTATGCCACTGAGTTGAGGTAGGATAAAAGCTTCACTAAGCCAGGCTGTGGCATCCTAGAGTCACCTGACACACTGACTCTAAAAGCAATATATACCCCCCGTCTTTTCAAAGAGCAAGGTCATTTTTTTCTGAATAAAAGTGTCTTTTCTCGATTTCCATTTTACTGGTCTTTTTACATCATTCCAGGTTATGTACTGAACTTTCTGCAACTGTTACTGCTTAAAGAAAATTCTTTATTATATGTTTTGGGGTTGCTGGGTTTTAAAAAAATCTTTGGGAAGGAAAACAAGAAACCCGGAACTGTATCGCTAGGATGGACATAAGAACATAAGAATTACCGCTGCTAGGTCAGACCAGTGGTTCATCGTGCCCAGCAGTCTGCTCACACGGCAGTCCTAACTGAGACTAGCCCTACCTGTGTATGTTTCGGTTCAGCAGGAACTTGTCTAACTTTGTCTTGAATCCCTGGAGGGTGTTTTCCTCTATAACAGCCTCTGGAAGAGCGTTCCAGTTTTCCACCACTCTCTGGGTGAAAAAGAACTTTGTTACGTTGGCCCTAACTGAGACTAGCCCTACCTGCATACATTCTGGTTCAGCAGGAACTTGTCTAACTTTGTCTTGAATCCCTGGAGGGTGTTTTCCTCTATAACAGCCTCCGGAAGAGCGTTCCAGTTTTCCACCACACTCTGGGTGAAGAAGAACTTCCTTACGTTTGCCCTAACTGAGACTAGCCCTACCTGCGTACGTTCTGGTTCAGCAGGAACTTGTCTAACTTTGTCTTGAATCCCTGGAGGGTGTTTTCATCTATAACAGCCTCCGGAAGAGCGTTCCAGATTTCCACCACTCTCTGGGTGAAGAAGAACTTCCTTACGTTTGCCCTAACTGAGACTAGCCCTACCTGCGAACATTCTGGTTCAGCAGGAACTTGTCTAACTTTGTCTTGAATCCCCGGAGGGTGTTTTCCTCTATAACAGCCTCCGGAAGAGCGTTCCAGTTTTCCACCACTCTCTGGGTGAAGAAGAACTTCCTTATGTTTGCCCTAACCTGCGTACGTTCTGGTTCAGCAGGAACTTGTCTAACTTTGTCTTGAATCCCTGGAGGGTGTTTTCCTCTATAACAGCCTCCGGAAGAGCGTTCCAGTTTTCCACCACTCTCTGGGTGAAGAAGAACTTCCTTATGTTTGCCCTAACTGAGACTAGCCCTACCTGCGTACATTCTGGTTCAGCAGGAACTTGTCTAACTTTGTCTTGAATCCCTGGAGGGTGTTTTCCTATATAACAGCCTCCGGAAGAGCGTTTCAGTTTTCCACCACTCTCTGGGTGAAGAAGAACTTCCTTATGTTTGCCCTAACCTGCGTACGTTCTGGTTCAGCAGGAACTTGTCTAACTTTGTCTTGAATCCCTGGAGGGTGTTTTCCTATATAACGGCCTCCGGAAGAGCGTACCAGATTTCCACCACTCTCTGGGTGAAGAAGAACTTCCTTACGTTTGCCCTAACTGAGACTAGCCCTACCTGCGTACGTTCTGGTTCAGCAGGAACTTGTCTAACTTTGTCTTGAATCCCTAGAGGGTGTTTTCCTCTATAACAGCCTCCGGAAGAGCGTTCCAGATTTCCACCACTCTCTGGGTGAAGAAGAACTTCCTTACGTTTGCCCTAACTGAGACTAGCCCTACCTGCGTACGTTCTGGTTCAGCAGGAACTTGTCTAACTTTGTCTTGAATCCCTGGAGGGTGTTTTCCTCTATAACAGCCTCCGGAAGAGCGTTCCAGTTTTCCACCACTCTCTGGGTGAAGAAGAACTTCCTTACGTTTGCCCTACCTGCGTACATTCTGGTTCAGCAGGAACTTGTCTAACTTTGTCTTGAATCCCTGGAGGGTGTTTTCCTCTATAACAGCCTCCGGAGGAGCGTTCCAGTTTTCCACCACTCTCTGGGTGAAGAAGAACTTCCTTATGTTTGCCCTAACCTGCGTACGTTCTGGTTCAGCAGGAATTTGTCTAACTTTGTCTTGAATCCCTGGAGGGTGTTTTCCCCTATAACAGCCTCCGGAAGAGCGTTCCAGATTTCCACCACTCTCTGGGTGAAGAAGAACTTCCTTATGTTTGTAGGGAATCTATCCCCTTTTAACTTTAGAGAGTGCCCTCTTGTTCTCTCTACCTTGGAGAGGGTGAACAACCTGTCTTTATCTACTAAGTCTATTCCCTTCAGTATCTTGAATGTTTCGATCATGTCTCCTCTTTTCGAGGGAGAAGAGGCCCAGTTTCTCTAATTTCTCTCTGTATGGCAACTCCTCCAGCCCCTTAACTATTTTAGTTGCTCTTCTCTGGACCCTTTCGAGTAGTACTATGTCCTTCTTTATGACCAGTGATGGACGCAGTATTCCAGGTGAGGGCGTACCATGGCCCAGTACAGCGGCAAGCGGCATGATAATCTTCTTCGATCTATTTGTGATCCCCTTCTTAATCTTTCCTAGCATTCTTTTCGCCCTTTTCGCTGCCGCCACGCATTGGGTGCACGGCTTCATCGACTTGTCGACCAGTACTCCCAAGTCTCTTTCCTGGGGGGTCTCTGTGAGTACCGCACCAGACATCCTGTAATCGTGTATAAGAATTTTGTTACCAACATGCATCACCTTGCACTTATCCGTGTTTGCCATGTCGTGGCCCATTTCCCGAGCGTGTTTATGTCAGCACCTGAAATTAACCCTGACATAGTGATCCAGTTCCAAGTGTTTCTCGGTGCATTCTGAGCTTCTTTTCTTTCTCAGAGAAATTGGAACTCTAAATTCATAGCAAAACCAGGACTGGATCAGCCAGTTTCCTGGCCACTGTGTGAGTCACTTCCATCTGGCCCCTGACCCTCCTTTAAAACTATGAGCCTCTCATAGGACTCAGCACAGGGCCACAGATCTGCATATAGTGGAAACTCAGCCTCCCTAAGTCTAAGTAGTTGTGAATCAAAATCTATGAACAGCATTCAGATCTACGCACACAGCTTAGAGCAGTGTTTTTCAACCTTTTTACACCTATAGACCTGCAGAAATAAAAAAATTATTCTGTGGACCGGCATCGGTCCGTGGACCGGCGGTTGAAGAACACTGGGCTAAGTCATGGGCTAGACCCGCCCATCTCTACCCAATCTCCACCCCAGACCCCGCCCCCATAATAGTACTAATTGCACCTTGCACGTCCCGTGCCTCACCTGGAAGCCTTCCCTCTGACGTTGCAATGTCAGAAAGAAGGCTTCCGGTTCAGGCGCAGGATGCCCGTAGGAGCCACTGCCCGTGGCTTTGTGCACTGAATCAGTTAGGAAGAGCGAGCTGGCTCGAAGATAATGCCACATCGATCGCACCGTGGACCGGCGGTTGAAGAACACTGTTTTGGGCCTGATGCACGTGCCGGCCCTGTGGACCGGCAGGAAATTTCTGTGGACCGGCACTGGTCTATGGACCGGTGGTTGAAGAACACTGGCTTAGAGGATAAGGACAGTAGCATACATAACTTACCCCCTCTTTTACGAATGCATAGCGCGGGTTTTAGCAGCGGCAACAGCGGTAACTGCTCTAACGCTCATTAAATTCCTATGAGCGTTGGAGCAATTACTGCCACTGCCGGCGCTAAAACCCACATTATGCATTCGTAAAAGAGAGGGTTAATGAATTAAGAACATAAGAATTGCTATACTGGAACAGACTGAAGGTCCATCAAGCCCAGGATCCTGTTTCCAACAGTGGCCAACCCAGGTCCCAAGTTCCTGGCAGAAATCCAAAGAGTAGCAACATTCCAGAGCTGAGATTGTGATATCATAATGCCTCATTCCACCAGTGCCTAAGAGCCAACTTCAGCAGTGATGTCACAATGACTCAATTGTCCTGTACTTGGCACACATAAGAACATAAGAATTGCTGTACTGGGACAGACCGAAGGTCTGTCAAGCCCATGATCCTGTTTCCATCAGTGACCAATCCAGGTCCCAAGTAACCAGCCAGATCTATGCTGCTTATTCTAGAAATAAAATGTGGATTTCCTCAAGCCATTTCAATAATGGCCAATGGATCTCTCTTTTATTGCTGCTATTACTATTAATTATTTCTATAGTGTTACCAGATGCACGCAGCACTGCATAGAGTCACAAAGATGAAGAAAACAGTCCCTTCTCAAAAGAGCTTCCAATCTAAACAGGCAAGTCAGACAAACAGGATGTCATGGATACAGTCAAGGGGAACGGTTAATCTGCGGGCTGGGTTGGAGGGCAGAGGAGTAGGGTTAAGGACTGACATCTATATCAAAAAGGTGGATTTTCAGTCTGCTTTTAAACAAGGGAAGAGAAGGGGCTTGACGGACAAACTCGGGTAATTTATTCCAGGCATAGAGGAAATTAGCCAAGCCTTTTTTAAACCCCGCTAAGCTAACTGATTTCACCATATTCTCTGGTAATGAATTCCAGAGTTTCTTACACAAGAAGAAATATTTTCTTAGTAATTTCATTGCATGCCCCCTAGTCCTTAGCTGCTAATTGGCCTTAACAACCAATGATTGACTATAATTGATGTTGATTGATGCTGCTTGTCTGTCTTGATTGATTAGATTGTGAAAACATTTGAGCAGGGACTGTCTTCTTCCTGACTCTGCCTACTCTAGAAATAATTAATAGTAGTTATAACTGGCAGCTACATGAGTAACTGCCCTTCGTCAGTAAGTTACGCATTCAAATTCCAGAGTGCAATTCCGAGGGGGGCCTGAACCTGAAAACCACGAGTGGGTTGGAGGAGTCAGGCAATTGTGCAAGCGGGTTATAGAGTTCTAGCATCTGCACATCTAACCGCCCGCAGGTTGGCGTGTCACTGTGACATTACACTAGTTTTGCCTAAATGCACATTCATGATGGTGATTCTGAAACCTGAGGGGCTAGGTGCGCCTGCAGGAAAGTTCAAACGCTCTGTGCTAGGGAGCGGCAGGCATCTTGCTACCTAAGAAATGACCTTCCTGTAGGAAAAAAAAAAATATCACATTTTACAGTTGACATGAGTAGGCAGTCGGCAGGCATGCAATAGGAAACGGATTGTGCACAGTTTGGAGGTTTAGTGAATCCTGCCCTATGTATGAGCAGCTGGGCTCCAAATCACAGCCAGTACTGTGCTTGGCTATGTTGAAAGCCAGCTTTAAACTATATCTTTATTAAAATATTAGAAAGAAAGCTGCCGCTCTTTTGGCTTAATAAGATATGCAGAGTGTACACAGAAGCACATGGAAATCAGGGGATTTTAAGTCGTTGGAATGACTCAACTAATTTGAACAGCACTTAAATATATCACTGAGACTTTACCTCCTTGATTTTCAGTTGTTTTTGCAAGGTTTCCAAGTCCTCCACCTTGCCTCCCTTCCCCAGCGGTGGATTTCGAAGACTCTTTCGGAAACTTTGGTAATCAAACCCCAAGCCAGCTTCATCTCTCCGTTCCCAGGACTTCTCGCTGTCCTGTTGGGCCGTAGCAGCTGTGTTTTCAGCTTCTTCTTCCTTCCCAAGGCTGCTGTCCTCCTGCCCATATGCTTGCACTCTAAGACCCAATTTTTCCGCACTGGTGATAAATTTCGAGCTGTCCCTGAGCCTGTCTCGAGACTTCCACTGATTTGGATGAACCTCGTGCTTTCGGCTGACCCCGTCTATGGCCTTCCTGAGTATTTTCTTGGCCGGGGTATCTGGTTCGCCTTCTACTGCTTGCGCCCTTGGAAGGAAGATCCTTTTAAACCGAGATGAATCAGGTAAAAGGAAAAGTGCCCCGAAACAAAGCGTGATCAATCCGGACAGGAAAAGCAACACCAGAAACCTCTGCGAGAGACGAAGACCAAATCCAGTTGGAGACATACCAGGCCATTTCCGGATGAGCATAATTTCAAGCACATTGGATGGATTATCTAAATATAAGAAGTGGCGATCCCGTGGTGTCCTTTTCACTGTTCACATATAAAACAGGATTACTTTGTGGAGAGGAGGCCACAGTCTCTGGGGGTCAAGGGGCATCACTTTATCACTCCCTCTGCTTTCACACATCCCACCAGATCAGACCAGGACGGCCCGTGCTGTAAGAGGAAGATAGCACAAAGGTCTGTTAAACATTATGCAGAAATGCAATATACCGCATACTACATAAGGCATGAAGGACCCATAAAAGCATCTGTCTCTTGAAATAGGTTGCCCTCACCATGCAAATCAGACTAGAGTACAAAATAGCACAGTTACTTACTGTAACACGTGTTATCCAGGGACAGCAGGCAGATATTCTCACATAGAAACACGACGGCAGATAAAGGCCAAATGGCCCATCTAGTCTGCCCATCCACAGCAACCATTAACTCTTTCTCTCTCCGAGAGATCCCACGTGCCTGTCCCAGGCCCTCTTGAATTCAGAGACAGTCTCTGTTTCCACCACCTCTTCCGGGCATGTGCCGGGGCTCCGTGGATGACGTCACCCACATGTGCTGCCTGCTTGTCCTGGGATAAAAATCATTCCTCTCTGATACTCACCTACTCTTCTGGGATAGGTCTTCTATTCAAAACTGCCGCTTGGTTGCTGTCATCTATGACAAAGCCAACCCAGCTGAAGAAAATGGAGCTGTGCTCTTTGCCCTTCCCACATAGCAACCATCACTAGCCACAAACATTCCAGAGAGGGAATATTCTCTTCCCTTTGTTTGGCAATGTTGTGAGGTGAAAGAACTCATCTTGATCTTCTTCAGGCAGGTTGGCTCTGCAGTAGCTATGGCATTAGAAACCAACGGAAAACTGAAAACGCTTTATGAACACTAAAGAGAGGCAGGACAGAATTAATTCATCGAGGGCCCCTAGGCACACAAGTACACTGGACCCCCTTCCATCCACTGTCTGTTCTCTCTCTGCCTCTTCCATATGGCATCTGCTCTTTTTCTATGCCTCTTCCAGAAATTGTCTGCCTCTCCCTTCCATCTCTCTCTCCCTTCCCCCCCCCATTGGTGTGGCATCCATCTTCTTCCCTTCCCTCCTCCAATGGTCTGGCATCTCTCTCCTCTCCTTTTCTTCCCTCTCCTACACCCCCGTGGTTTGACATTTCACTCTCTCCTCTCCCTTTCCCCCACTTCCATCAGCATCTGTCTCCTTTCTTTCCCTCCAACCCAATTGCATCCAGTATCCTTCCCCCTTATGTCTCTCTCTCCTTTTCCTACACACCAATTCCATCAGCATCTGCCCCCTTTCTTTCCCTCCAACCAAATTCCATCCAGTATCCTTCCCCCTTATGTCTCTCTTCCCTTTCCTTGCACACCAATTCAATCAGCATCTGCCCCCTTTCTCTCCCTCCACCACCCTTCCATACCACGCTGCCCCACCACCCTTCAGTACCATCCTTCTCACAACCCTTCGATACCACCCTGCCCCCTTTCTCTTCCTCCACCACCCTTCCATGTCCTTTCTCTCTTCCCCTCCAAACATTGCAGCTGCCGGCTCTGCCCTCTGAGCTCCTTTGCAGAAGGCAAGAGGTTATCGATTAATTTGATGTAAAAAAAAAAAAAAGTTGACTGATGAGGGAGAGAGAAACTGGGGCAGGGACAGCAGAAAGGTAATGGAAGGATACTGATTATTAGGGCGACAAAGCTTCTTCTCTGCGAAATGCTCTGTAATGGTGATCAAGATAAGAACTTACACAGCTGATGCACCGCAAGCATGAATGAACAAGTTCAGAGGAGTGCGTGATTAGACTTGGCACCTGACCGTTGTATGTTTTTTCCTGTGCTTTGTTCCTTTAATAAACATATATTAAAAAAAAAAATAAAAAGACTTGGCACGAGCCCCAGAAAGTAGGCACTGTACCTACAGATGCGGCCAGATCTGTTACAGGAAGGTCCGGAGCAAGTAAGTGACCTCGGAGGGGGATGGAACGGCAGACGCAGTCATCGCGTGACCTTCCTATAACAGAGCCAGTCGCATTGCAGTCGATGGGGGGGAAGGGTTGCTGGGGGGGGCTCGTTACCGTTGATGCTGGGGGGGAGGCCATTGCTGTTTAAAAAAAATGGCAAGGTGAGTCGTCCTCCTTCAGCGTGCCCCCCTCACAGTTTCGGGCCCTAGGCACGTGCCTACTGGGCCTATTGATTAATCCGGCCTTGCAGAGAGGGCACAAGCGATACCCAGAATGCACTTATTCCACTGAACAGATGATTTCATAATTCCCTACAGACAGAAAAGTAACAGGAAAAGTATTGTTTGTTAAATGGCAGCTGGAGTTACAGTAAAACCAAACAGAAATGAGAAGGTGGATTTCTGCAGGTATATCAGTGACAGAAATAAGAACTCAGGCGGGATAGTCTTAGGAAACCAGACGGAGACTATGTAGAAGCGGACTCGGAAAAAGCCCAACTGTTAAATGAATACTTCTGCTCAGTCTTCACCCGCGAGGCGCCAGGACTCGGCCCTCAGCTACAGACAAGGGTTGACGCAGATGACCCTTTTAGTAATTTCGAGTTTACACCCAGCGGTGTCTACTGCGAGCTGTCAAAGCTTAAGGTTAACAAGGCAATGGGGCCTGACAACCTACACCCCAGGGTGCTCAGGGAGTTGTGTGATGTCTTGGCGGAACCGCTATCCGCGCTCTTCAATCTCTCCCTTAGTACGGGTAACGTCCCGTTAGACTGGAAGACGGCTAACGTCATTCCACTCCACAAGAAAGGCTCCAAGATGGAGACAGCAAACTACAGACCGGTGAGTCTCACATCAATAGTGTGCAAACTAATGGAAACTCTAATCAAACGCCAATTGGATACGATCCTGAACGAGGAGAATCTACGGGATCCCGTCAACATGGATTTACTAAGGGGAGATCCTGCCAATCCAACCTGATTAGCTTCTTTGACTGGGTGACGAGGAAGCTGGATGTTAGGGAGTCCCTGGACATCGTATACCTGGACTTCAGTAAAGCATTCGATAGCGTACCACACCGCAGGTTGCTAAGCAAGATGAGTTCTATAGGATTGGGAGACACATTGACGAAATGGGTTGGGAACTGGCTTGGAGGTAGGCTTCAGAGGGTAGTGGTGAACGGCACCCCCTCCGAAATGACGGAGGTAATCAGTGGAGTGCCGCAGGGCTCAGTCCTGGGCCCGATCCTATTCAACATCTTTATAAGAGACTTGGCAGAAGGGCTGCGAGGTAAAATAACATTATTCGCCGATGACACCAAACTAAGCAATGTAGTGGGCAAAAGCATAATAGACATAAATTCAATGTCTGACAACATGATGCACGACCTACTCCTACTGGAGCGCTGGTCTAGGTCCTGGCAACTCAGCTTCAATGCCAAAAAATGCAAAGTCATGCACATGGGCAGCCAAAATCCATGCAAGACTTACACCCTTAATGGCGAGATCCTAACAAGAACTGAAGCAGAACGAGACTTAGGGGTGATCGTCAGTGAGAACATGAAGACTGCCAATCAAGTGGAGCAAGTTTCATCCAAGGCAAGGCAAATCATAGGTTGCATACGCAGGAGTTTCGTCAGCCGTAAGCCTGAAGTCATTATGCCATTGTATAGATCCATGGTGAGGCCCCACCTGGAATACTGTGTGCAATTCTGGAGGCCGCATTACCGTAAGGATGTGCTGAGACTGGAGTCGGTCCAGAGAATGGCCACCCGGATGGTCTCGGGACTCAAGGATCTCCCGTACGAGGAACGGCTGGATAAGTTGCAGCTGTACTCACTCGAGGAACACAGAGAGAGGGGTGACATGATCGAGACATTCAAGTATCTCACGGGCCGCATCGAGGTGGAAGAAGATATCTTCTTTTTCAAGGGTCCTGCGGCAACAAGGGAGCATCCGTGGAAAATCAGGGGTGGGAAACTGCACAGGGACACCAGGAAATTCTTTTCCACTGAAAGGGTGGTAGATCGCTGGAATAGTCTTCCACTTCAGGTTATTGAGGCCAGCAGCGTGCCTGATTTTAAGGCCAAATGGGATAGACATGTGGGATCTATTCAGGAGAAAGGTAGGGGAGGGTCATTGGGGTGGGCAGACTAGATGGGCCGTGGCCCTTATCTGCCGTGGCCCTTATCTGCCGTCTATTTCTATGTTTCTACCGGAATTTACAGAATTATTCAAAGGAGCAATGCCAGTTGAATCTATTCCCCACCTCCCTCCCTCCCAAATATTTTAATTATAGTGGCATACCTGCTTGCTGGGAGAGGGAGGGGATGCCTGAGGGGCACTGAAGAAGGAGCTGGAAAATCAAAAACCAAAAGCAGGAGGCCCTTTGTGATGTGAAGTGTATCTGCGGTGTTGCAAGGATAACCATTGCCCCCCCCCGGGCATAGGAGCCAGCCCAACCATTAAGCAAAGCCAGGCAGTCGCTTAGAGCAGCAGCTTCTGGGGGGAGCAGCAAGGAACAGCTGCAGCCAGAGCAGAACAGACAAACTCAAAGAACCACTAATCGATATTTTTTACCTGCAGGAAGGGTGGGCAGTTTTCAAATAGCCCATTCTGGGCAAGAAGCGATCCCCATTCCTGGCATTTTATCCTCCCCACCTCTTCCCTTTAATTAATTTGTTTTTAATGATGTAGTTATTAACTTTCCCCTCCCCCTTTCCCCTCAAGCTCATGTTTGTATTTTTAATTTTTCTATTTAATGTTCGCATTTCCCCCTCCTACAAAAATTTATTTTAACCTTTCATTTTTAGCATTGTAAACCGGCCAGGTGCATGTCGATGGTCGGTATATTAAAATTAATTAAACTTGAAACTGTTTTTCGGCGGTTTAGCCTGCACGCGTTTTAGCGGCAGATTATCTCTGCCTTTAGCGAGGTTTCTAGCAGTCTCCGACAATGGCCTGCAAATGCGCTCTTTAAGATTGGAATGAACCCTCCGGTGGATTCTTACAAATCGCCGAGGCATTTTCGAAGAGCGGCATCAGCTTTTGGTGACAGCAAGCAGCGACTGGTCCGGGGGTGCCGTTACAGTGCTAGCACTGTGGCTAATTTTAAAAAAAAAAAAGTGTATCTATATATTTTTAGTGGAGGGTAGTAAAATCACGGTTCTTTTGAGTTTTTGAGAGAGTCAGGTGTGTTTCATGCGCGCTTGTTAAAAGCCAATGTTTCTTCTTGAGCGCTTGTGGTTTCTGGCTGTGGGTCTTGATTAAATTTTACATTAGAAAGAAATTACAAGATTTACCCTGAATTATAATAGTTTTGGGGAGAGACAGGCGTGTTTCATGCGCGCTTGAAAAAAGCCAACGTTGCTTCTCCCCTCTGCTCCCTTCCATTCGTCCAATAGTGAAGCAGGCGAATGTTTTCGGGGTTTTCTAACGGCGTTTTTCTGCGCATGTGCCCACCACATGGGCACATGCAAAAGTAGGAAATCTCTGCTGCTGGCCGCCAATCTTATTTGCATGTGTGATTTTTTAAGAATGTCTCGGGGGTTTTTTTTTTTTAGATTCGGTGGTCAAAACGGCTGCGGTGGCAAACCGTCGCTCTTTAACGCGGGTTTTTGAAAATCCTGGCCTCAGTTGGTTATATGACTTGAAAACCGCCCTCATTATTTGCATGAATGCAATATACAGGCATGATTGTCTTAGGGGAGTGGGACAGATTAGGACCTTGAAAGTAGAGGTCTGCACGGGAATGGGGATTGCGGGAATCCCGCGGGTCCCACAGGGTTCCCGCAGGAATCCCCCCCTAACCCACGGGACTCCTACGGGGACCCTCCTCTAGCCAACGGGACTCCCACGGGGATGGAAGGCTTTGGAAGCAGAGTTCGTCCATATAATATAATGGACACGTCAGCCTTAGTAAAAGAGGGGGTTTATAAGTTAATTACCTGAACAGAAAACAAAAAAAGGGTTCCACCAAAGAGATTCAACAAGGAAAACAGCAGCGAAAACACAAAAGAAACTGGAATTGATGATCCTGTCAGAAGTAATTGCTGCTTTTTATGGGGACGGGCGGGGATGGAGGGAATTCCTTGCGGGGATGGGTGGGGACGGAGAGGATCCTGACGGGGACGGGTGGGGACGGAGAGGATATTTGCGGGGATGGGTGGGGACGGAGAGGATCCTGGCGGTGACGGGAAGGGATGGGTGGGATTTCTGTCCCCGTACAACTCTCTACTTGAAAGTTAATAGGGTGGGGGGGGGGCATAAGGCTGAAGGGTGCCCAATACCCCTTTCATCAGCCCTGCTGAGCACTGGAGACTATGGTATGCCACTCTTTTTTTTTTTTTGACAGATAAAACAAATCAGAGCTTCCTTCCGACTTGTTTTTAATGCCTGAGAAGATACTAATTTTTTTTTTTTCATTGGAGTTTAAAGTTATTTAAAAAACTCCTCCTGGTAGTGTATAGAAAGCTGAGGAGCCAGCTTTAAAAAGAAGGGGGAGGAGGAGATGAGTTACAATAAACTCCACGAATCTAAATTCAGATTAAGCCCCACAAAGGTGATGGGTTGCAGACAAGATTGGAAAACATCCCAGCCATGAAATGCAATAGGTTTTCTTTAATAATTCGGGCTTGCTCCCCCCTTCCCCCCCCAACCTCACAGCCTTCTTTTTCGGCCGCGACTCATCGTTCCGTTCGATGCTGGAAGCTGCACGGATCAGCTGCTCTCGCTCGATTCCGATTTGAGGCCAAATTTGCGGCCACCCCCAGCCCCGGGAGCTAAAGAATCGCATGCAAAGGTCGTGTCGCAGGAAAAAGGCTGATTTATGGCTGCAACATCAAAGCCGAGAAACGTACATCTTGAAGAGGATCAGATCTCCCCCCCCCCTCCCATCGCCGGACACTTATTTCGTCTTGGTGCTTAACTTTCCAGAGGCTGGTCACTGCCAAGAATCAGGTCCTTCAAAACCCCATTAAAATGTGTAAGAGAGACAAAATAATGATACAACATTCAATCCGTCCTCTCTCCCCCCCCCCCCTAAAAAAAAAAAATAGAGATCTGGCACTCTGCACCTCCCAAAGCAAATACTTACGAGAGGGACCCCAGCAATTGCCCCCCGCTGCCGACTTCTGGGTGGTCTCGTACATGGTCTGGAAAATCCAGGGCTGAGCTGCCTTTTCCTCTGTTAAGTTTCCTGCGCCAAAGTGGTTTTCCTGCACGTCCTCCTCCCCTTTCAGGAGCAGGATGCAGAAGAGACCCAGCCTGCAAAGACGGACATCCTCCACCCCCCCCCAAAAAAAAAAAAAAAAAAATCACGCCCGGGCAAAGTGGACTGCCTTGCGCCTGCGACCCTGCTGCTGATTCACACAGGCATCCCTGCGACCTGCTCCGGCTCTTGCTCCTGCCTCAGCATCTTCCCTCTCTGCGGTCCCACCTCCTGCCGCTGTGCTCGGGCGCCCGCAGGACCTGCGCAGCCTCCTCTGCCTCCAGGTGCCTGCCTGCGACGTGCCTGTCACCAGCCTTCTCCCAGTCCAGATGTAAGCCTGCCTCTCATTCGCCGGCTGCCGCAGCTCACACCATTGGCCGCTGAAGGCGCCTTTGCGATTGGGCCGTGCAAGTTCCCTGCCCCAGTTTGGCTCTTTCTCTCCCCCCCCACCTCCATCACTCCCCCCCCTCTCTTCTTGACAATTAGCTCAGGCTTCCTGCTGGTGCAGAAAATGCGATTGTGTCACACAGCCGGAGCTGAGCAGCTGAGAAGAGCCTGGACTTACTCCCCCTTCTGTGCTCTGCCTTTTGCTGAGAAGCTGAGCAAACCCAGGCAGCTGTGCTAGCTAAGAAAGAGTTTGGGAGAGAAGATGCAACAGCCCTTCCTTGTTACAGTAGATCAAACCCTTTGCAGGGCCACATTTTGGATTTGTAGGTACTTGGAGGGCCTCAGAAAAAATAGTTCATGTCTTATTAAAGAAATGACAATTTGGCAGGAGGTAAAACTCTATAGTTTATCAATCTTTCCTTTTGGCTAAGTCGTAATAATAATATTGTCATTTATAGCTAAAGAGACATTTGATCAAGAAACTGTTTTATTTTAGTTATGTGATTATGATAAACATACCGAGGGCCTCAAAATAGTACCTGGCGGACCGCATGTGGCCCTCAGGCTGTGAGTTTGAGACCACTGACCTTTGGTCTGTCCCACTATGGCAGCTCTTATGTTCTTATGTGAGCCAAGTAAAGGACAATCAAGCCATTGTGACATCACTGCTGAGGTTGGCTCTTAGGCATTGGTGGAATGAGGCATTATGACATCACAATCTCAGCTCTAGAATGTTGCTACTCTTTGGGTTTCTGCCAGGTACTTGAGACCTGGGTTGGCCACTGTTGGAAACAGGATCCTGGGCTTGATGGACCTTTGGCAGTGGTCTCCAACTCAAACCCTTTGCAGGGCTCCATTTTGGATTTGACGGTACTTGGAGGGCCGCAGAAAAAAAATAGTTAATATCTTATTAAAGAAATGACAATTTTGAATGAGGTAAAACTCTTTATAGTTTATAAATCTTTCCTTTTTGCTAAGTCTTAATAATAATATTGTCATTTATAGCTAAAGAAACATTTGATCAAGAAACTGTTTTATTTTACTTTTGTGATTATGATAAACATACCGAGGGCTCAAAATAGTACCTGGCGGCAGTGGCTTACCAAGGGGGGGGGGGGCGGGGGGCGGTCCGCCCGGGTGCCAGCCCTGAAGGGGTGCTCCGGGCTTTGCTGTTCAGTCCCCCCCCCCACCCCCGAAGGACCGCTCGCCCCACTGACCTTCCTGCACCACCTGTGAAGCAGCCCGCAGCAGAATTGCGACGTCAGCGATCCCTGAGCTGCTTGGGCGCTGCTTCCTGCGCCGCGGTCCCGACCCTCCTCTGACATCAGAAGAGGGGCAGGACCGTGACGCAGGAAGCAGCGCCTAAGCAGCGCAGGGATCGCTGATATCGCGATTTTGCTGCGGCTGCTTCATAGGTGGTACGGGGAGGCCAGGGGGGCGAGCGGTCCTTGGGGTGGGTCGGGGCATCAGGCCTTCAGGGTGGGGAGGGCGGGCAGGCAGGCAGGCTTTCAAGGAGGAGGGGGGTGACAGGCAGGCAGGCAGGCCTTCAAGAGGGGACATGCCTTCAAGGGGGGGGGCAGGTAGGCTTTTAAGGGGGGAGGCAGGCCTTCAAGGGGGGGACAGGCCTTCGGGGGGGTGTGCAGACCTTCAAGGTGGTGCAGGCCTTCAAGGGGAGGACAGGCCTTCAAGGGGGGACAGGCAGGCCTTCAATGGGGGGACAGGCCTACAAGGGGGGGACAGGCCTACAAGGGGGTGGGACAGGCCTTCAAGGGGGGGACAGGCCTTGGGGGGGGTGCAGGCCTTTGGGGTGGTGAAGGCCTTCAAGGAGGGGGACAGGCCTACAAGGGGGTGGGACAGGCCTTCAAGGGGGGTGCAGGCCTTCAAGGGGGGACAGGCAGACCTTTAAGGGGGGACAGGCCTTTGGGGAGGACCCTGGTTTAGAAGTACACAGAGGGAAGGGGGTGTTCAAAGAGACGTGCATATGCCAAACTTTGGGGGGGGAGAAATAATGGGTCTGAAAATAGAGGAGAGGGAGAGAGATGATGGACCATGGGATTTAGGGAGGGAAGGAACAGAAAGGGAGAGAAATTGGACACAAGGGATGGTGTGGAGGAGGGATAGAGACACTGGATAGGAGGGTAATTGGGAAAAGAAAGGGAGAGATGGTGGACTCTGGGGTGGTGGGGAAGGAGGGAGAGATGCCGGATGAAAGGGTAGTTAAGAAAAGGTGGATCTGTGGAGGGAGATGAAAAAAAGGAAAGATACCAGACTTCCTGGGGAGGGAAGGGAAATGGAAAGGGAGGACAGAGTTGGCAGATGGATGGTTAGCATGCAGAAAGAAGAAAGAAGGAGACCCTGGCAAGCAAGTTATCAGAAGAAAATCAGAGTCTTGGACCAACAAGATTTGAAATATAACCAGACAACAAAAGGTAGAAAAATTAATTTTATTTTCTGTTTTGTGATTATAATATGTCACATTTGAAATGTGTATCCTGCCAGAGCTGGTGTTGGACTGCAAACGTGAACTAGGATTTAACAGAGAGAGGAAAAGTCCTTTTTGTTTCTTTATTTTATTTACACCACAGCGCCAGTGTGGTTAGGAGAAGCCAAAGGGGGTGAAAAAGCTATAAAACCCACCAGGAGTTTTGAAAAAAATCACCCAACTGGGCAGGAAAATCGAATTGAAAAACCAATTCAATAGGCTGAATCGAATCAAAATTTTTTTTTCCTGAATCTGGCAGCATTAGTTTGCGCTACTGTCTTAGACTTTAGGACCTGGGATTGGGGAGAGATGGCATCCTCAGTACTTTATAATGCAAGTGAAACGAGGATTTGGTCAGACTTTTGAAGGGTCTGCAGAAAAAAAATATTGTATAGGCCGGGGACATGAGACAGCAGGAAATGGGAACTTTTCTTCCTTCTATTTTTGTGAATGGAAAGGCTGAGGATGTCAGAGAGTTCAGTTAAAATATGTGCTTTATAAGAAAATATAATAATGTGTTTTATAAAGTTTATAGCATAGCTGGCCTACCCAGTGAGGTGTTCCTAGTGGTGGTGGTGGCGGCAGCGTGTCAATGTGTTGAGAGGAAGAGGTGGTCTGGGAAATTCTGCTGAGCAAACTCCGGGCCCATTTCCACCCCCCAGTTAGTCCACTCCACTCAACTGGTTCACACACTGAGTGGGTCTTTGGGTGTTGTTTTGGGATCTCTTCCAGTGGTTTATCAGTATCTCCTTCTGGTCCAAGGAAGGAAACTTTGTTATCCTTAGCATTGACCTACAGAATATGTTTGTAACAGCGCTGCTTGTGTGGCATTAGGCTATGTAGTGATCGAAAGAAAAAAACAGACCTTTACACATTTTTGCACTATATGGTGGGTGTATGAGGAGATTCACATTTCCTGCACAGCTAAGTCCATGTGAAGTTACCTTGTGCTGCATTTGACATCTAGCAAGGTCTCTGTTTGAAAGGAAAGATCTAAACTTAAAAATGAAGTGGCCAGAAGTTATGGTAAAAGCAGATAGTGTAGCTGGTTTTAAGAAAGATTTGGACAAATTCCTGGAGGAAAAGTCCATAATCTGTTATTAAGACATGGGGGAAGTGTGTGCTTGCCCTGGATCGGTAGTATGGAATGTTGCTACTCTTTGGGTTTTGACCAGGTATTAGTGTCCTGGATTGGCTACCATGAGAATGGGCTATATGGTGGGTGTATGAGGAGATTCACATTTCCTGCACAGCTAAGTCCA
Source organism: Geotrypetes seraphini (assembly GCF_902459505.1). Classification (NCBI taxonomy): domain Eukaryota; kingdom Metazoa; phylum Chordata; class Amphibia; order Gymnophiona; family Dermophiidae; genus Geotrypetes; species Geotrypetes seraphini. The sequence goes on along the minus strand of NC_047091.1, from coordinate 35,022,853 downwards.
TGTGAAGTTACCTTGTGCTGTATTTGACATCTAGCAAGGTCTCTGTTTGAAAGGAAAGATCTAAACTTAAAAATGAAGTGGCCAGAAGTTATGGTAAAAGCAGATAGTGTAGCTGGTTTTTAGAAAGATTTGGACAAATTCCTGGAGGAAAAGTCCATAATCTGTCCATTATATTCTATAGATGCATTAGCGTGTAGAGCACGCTAATATTTAGCGCATGCTAAATTGGCTCGCGCGCCTTAGTAAAAGAACCCCTGGGTGAACACGGGGTACCCACAAAAACACTCGTTGATTTTAAATGGTTACAGAACCAAAATTGATTGGAATATTCTTTCACCATTGAGGCGACAGTTTCATCAACTCATAAAGTTTCGTACAGTCTCGATTACATACACTCGATGTGTGCCCCACCTGTTACTCGGCAAACATCGATGCGATAATCGAGCTCGGACCAGACTCTCCGAAGAATATCCGGCGCGATCGCGTTTAATGTTTCAGTGATGCGTTCCTGCAGACCATCCATAGTTGCGGGTAGCGAAGGTACGTGCACTCTTGTCTTTTACGTACCCCCAAAGAAAAAAAAAGTCACAAACAGTAATGTCCGGTGATCTCGGGGGCCACTTGAGGAACACCTGGTCATTTTGTCGCATTGCATTGTCTGAAGGTTGTAACTTCTGCACCAATTGCAGCTTATAAGGGTGAATGTGCAAGCGATTGTGTAAGATCTCGCTAACCGTGCTTTTTGGGACCTGTATTTGCTGCCATCTTATTTATAAACATACTAGTCTTTAAGCCCGTTACATTAACGGGTGCTAGAAAGCAGCCCCCTTTCCCTCTCCCCCTCCAGTTCCTCCCTAACTGTCTCTCCATGGCCCCCCTTCCGTCTTCCCCCCCTAAGCAAAATGATCTGCCTCCCAGCACACCCCTCCCCCCGAAGCAGCCCCCTTTCCCTCTACCCCTCCAATTCCTCCCTGACAGTGTCTCCGTGGCCCCACTTCTGTCTCCCCTCCCAAGCAAAGCTGTCTGCCTCCCAGCACACCTCTCCCCCCCAAAGCAGATCCCTTTCCCTCTACCCCTCCAATTCCTCCCTGACTGTCTCTCCGTGGCCCCCCATTTTGTCTCCTCCCCAAGCAAAGCTATCTACCTCCCAGCACACCACTCCCCCAAAGCAGACCCCTTTCCCTCTCCAGCTCCAGTTCCTCCCTGTCTCTCCTCCGTGGCCCCCCTTCTGTCTCCCCCCCCCCAAGCAAAGCTGTCTGCCTCCAAGCACAGCCCTTCCCCAAAGCAGGCCCCTTTCCCCCTCCAGCTCCAGTTCCTCCCTGTCTCTCCGTGGCCCCCCTTCTGTCTCCCCCCCAAGCAAAGCTGTTTGTCTCCAAGCACACCCCTCCCCCAAAGCAGGCCCCTTTCCCTCTTCCGCTCCAGTTCCTCCCTGTCTCTTCGTGGCCCACCTGATTTTCTCTTCTCGTGGTCTGGCCAGCTCCCCTAGTCCCTTGCCGCCGCTGCCACCCCCTTCCCTTCCCGCGGTCGACAAACCTCTTGGCTCCAGCAGCGGCCGCAGCACTGTAAACACGCTGCTTCATGGCCTCTACTGCCCCGATTTGCTCTGCTGCATATCTGATGATGTCATCAGGGACACGGAAGAGCAAATCAAGGCAGTAGAGGCCGCGAAGCAGCGTGTTTACAGTGCTGCGGCCGCTGCTGGAGCCAAGAGGTTTGTCGACCGTGGGAAGGGAAAGGGGTGGCGGCAGCGGCGGCGGCAGCGGCAAGGAACTAAGGTAGTCGGCCAGACTGCGAGAAGAGAAAATCGGGTGGAGGCTCAATGGGGATTGGGGGGGGAGGGGCGAAGACGACGACGAAGACGCACTGAGCCCTTGCTTTCTCCCTAGCTCCCAGTGCCCTACCGGTCTGTACACCGCAATCTGGAGAGCAGGGGGGTCCAACGCTTGTGGTTGGAAAGCAATGCGGCTGGGAAGCAGTAAGGCTGGAGACTCGCGCATGCACACGTCTGCAAAGCCACGGACATACATCTCACAGATCAGGGATTTCAGATCACGCAGGTCTGAGTGCGCATGCGCGTCTAGCGTTTTATTATATTAGATTCCAATAAGTTTTGATTTTGTAACCATTTAAAATCAAGGAGTGTTTTGCCTTCTTTTCTAATTTAGCATACAAATTTGCAGCTGGTTCTGCCTATTAAAGATGGATTTAATTTTTTTTAACCTGGGACAATGAAGGGTTAGGTAAGTGTCCCAAGATCTCCAGGAGCTGCACTGAGAATCAAACGCAGTTCATCTGGCTACCAGACTACTTTATCAAAGACCAGGCTACTCCCTCTTCCACCCAGTAACATATGGTAACGAGGTCCTACAAACACTTATATGAGGTCATAAAGCTTATGGGGACAGACTTGGATATCACTTTGGAAAAAATCCTCTATAATAAAATCCTAAGCGCACATGTGCACTTACAATTCTGTGATCCCTGCCGCCGTGGTGTCTGACTTCATGGCCAAGTTCGATTTGCGGCTTGCGATGGCATGCGGTGTGAGGCGGTGAGAGCAGCGGCAGGAGGGTGTCCGAGGTGCTGCGAGGCGTCCGGCTGCTTCTGCTGCACAGGGAAGTGGAGGGGAAGAGGGAAAAAGGGCTGCTTTGGGGGGAAGGGTGTGCTGGGGGGGCAGGCAGCAATCTTGGTTTGCTCGGGGTGGCCAGAGAGAGATAGGCAGGGGGCCAAGGAGAGAGGGAGAGAGACAGACAGAAAGAAAGATAGACAGACAGAAAGCGGCCAAGGAGAGAGAGAGACAGAAAAAAAGAAAAACAGACAGACAGCAGCTAAGGAGACAGAAAGAAAGACAGACAGACACATCTATTCTAGCACCTGTTAATGTAAAACAGGCTTAAAGACTAGTACAAGAATAAAATATGTGAGGACTGGAGCCACATCTACAAACTCTAAATCATCCAAATAATTAAAAAAAACAAAACAAAAAAAAAACCTCCCGCAAAGACAGTGCTCTGAAAACAACTATGAGGGGAAGAGGGCTAGGCCCAAAAGTGCTGCGGCAGGGTTTTCAGTGGCGGGAGACCTCATGGGAGGCCGCCGGTCAGCCAATTGCAGTCCTTCAGTTGGAGTCTGTTGTCAAAGCCGCGAGAGGGGAATCGGACTCCTACGGGCTGTTGAGGGTGTTTTAAGAGTGCTGGGGGTCCTCACCAGGGTCGCTCGAGTGGTTGCTGCCAGTGGTTCATAGTCAGGCTGCCGCGTGCTGGACCCTCCTTGGGCTTTCCTCCCCTTGAGGAAATCCATTAGGGCCCGTGTTCTTAGCTTGCATGTGCACGGAGACATGAGCGCACAATGCAAGCAGGGCCGGTCCTCAAGCAGGGGACACATACTATAGTTCCAGCGGTCTCATCTTTTGCCTACAGCCAGGATATTTTTTTCAAAGATTCAGGCTTTTTCAGACTGTGAACAAAGGTGAAGTGGACAGCTGTGTAGAAAACTGACCATTGAGAACAGGCGTAGACTAAAGACTGAAGGAATATGGGGGAGCAGGGGGGATGGGTACTGCCAGGGAGGTCTCAGCGCCACACACGCTCAGAGAGAGAGAGAGAGAAAATCTCTCTGAGCTATTGGAGAGCTTATCCGACGAATGGGAACTGTCGGGGGACATCACCCATATGTGGCTGACTCATCTTTCTTGTCCTAGGAGAACACTTCTAGTTTGTTAACGAGGAGGAAAAGCCTCGTAAACTGCATTCGGGGTTCCTCAAGTGTCTTATAATCATCTTATATTCTCTGCAGTATAAATTGTGTCGATCCATGGTGTTCCCTGATGCAGCATTGATGGTGAGCGTGAAATGCTGGCCACTGTCAGACAGACTTTTTAACCACAGTTACTCTGAGTGCATCAAAATGTATTTATTTATTGGGATTTATTAACTGCCTCTATGAAGAGATTCACCCAAGGCGGTGGACAGGAAGAACAGCTTAACATAAATTTACAATTTTATTAACAGCATGACAATGGGCAAATAGAAACATACTGTATATACAATCCGCAAGGCAAACTCGAAATCAGCACATTGAAACCTAATACTAGGGCTACCATGAAACAGTATCGAAATATGTACACATTTAGCAGCACTGAAATTCAAATAACAGAGATATCATACGGTGTCAGAATAATACCTAATAAACACACATTAAACATTCAGATAACAGATTGGATGCTAAAGCTTTCCTACAAAACAGCTTATCATATAGCTCAGGGGACAAGTGCAGATATGTAAGACATATGCATGGGAGTGTGTGGCACAGTGGTTAAAGCTACAGCCTCAGCATCCTGAGGTTGGGGGTTCAAACCTATACTGCTCCCCGTTGCCCCAGGTACATTAGATAGATTGTGAGCCCACCAGGACAGATAGGGAAAAATGCTTGAGTACCTGAATAAATTAATGTAAACCATTCTGAGCTCCCCTGGAAGAACGGTATAGAAAATTGAATAAATAAATAGTGTGAAGAGTTTCAGCCTCTGATAACCAGAGGTGGCGGTGTGACATCATAATGCCTCATTCCACCAATAAGAGCCAACCTCATCAGTGATGTCACAATGGCTTGATTGTCCTATACTTAGCTCACTTTTTCTACATTTTGATTTCTAGAGTGGCGCAGTGGTTCAAGCTACAGCTTCAGTACCCTGAGGTTGTGGGTTCAAACCCACACTTCTCCTTGTGACCCTGGGCAAGTCACCTGATCCCCCCCATTGCCCCAGGTACATTCGATAGATTGTGAGCCCACCGGGCCAGACAGGGAAAAATGCTTGAGTACCTGAACAAATTAATATAAACTATTCTGAGTTCCCCTGGAATAAATAAATTTAGTTGGGATAATCAGATGAGTGGCAAGTTGTTTGTATAGATAAGGAACTGACCTAAGTTTTCGTGTGGGTAGCAAGCTAATCTAGGCGCAGAATGAGTGTATAGTCAGTCATCTTATTTATTAAAGGCTTGGGTGAAGAGCCAGGTTTTCACCTGCTTCCTGCACTGCACTGAGTATTTCACTAAAGGAGGTTTTTATGCCAATGATGTAATATGAAAGAGCTGAGCATGTGAGTACAGTTTGTGGGGTCTGAGACTTTTCCTTCTCATTAACACTCTAGAGGTGTTTTTAGAGCACTGTCTTGACTGGAGTTTTTTTTTGATTTTGTACTTTGGAAGAGAAAGGCGGAAGACAGGAGATATGATAAGAGGAATTTATTATCTACATGGCATAAAGGCACAGGAGGTGGGTCTCTTTTAATTGAAAGGAAGCTCTGGAACGAGGGGGCATAGGATGAAGGTGGAAAGGCAGAGACTCATGAATAACATATAGAAATACTTTTTCATGGAAAGGGTTGTGAATTCATGGAACAGCTTCCCGATTCAAGAAAGCATGGGGGTAAGCTGGCATAGTAACGGGGGGGGGGGGGGGCGGACTGCCCAGGCACCGTCTTGATAGGGGTGCCGTCACCTCTCTGTCTCCCCCCCATGCTCACACCCTCCCTTCCCAGCCTCTTTAAATGTTTGGCAGTGCGAGCACCTTCTGCGGCCTGCTGCTCGCATCCAGCTTGACTCCCCTCTGAAATCACTTTCAGGTCGCAGGGCCAGGAAGTGACATCAGAGGAAAGCCAGTGCCGGCACGAGCTGCATGTGGGAGAAGCTGCTCACGCTGGCAAAGATTTAAAGAGGTATGGGGGAAGAGAGAGCGTGAGGGTGGCGTGGGGAGCGGGGAAGGAGCAGGGCAGAGAGGAAGGCGCAGGGGGGGCTTTAATGCCCCCGGGCACCCCCTACCCTCACTACGCCACTGTTTATCTACCTTAATTTTTCTGATTCTATGTCACAAGGTTTTCTGACTTTGCTATGGAATGTTTTATTGTTCAATAATTTTTATTGAGTTTTAAAAATAAAATATTTTAGGCATATTCTTGCCTCAACACAACCAAAATGTTAAGCCTGAACTCTCTCTCTAATAAGTGCAAGAAATTCAAAAAAACTCAACAATCAATTATCATCACAATACAGACACGATAAAGTGCCTCCCAACACTCCCTCCCCCCTTCCCATCCCCCCACTTCCCCCCTCCCCACCCATCCCATTTCCAAATATTACTAATAAATAGTGCTTCACTTTCTGATTACAAAACTGCCTGCTCTGACTGATAATTGCTGTATATAAGGTTCCCAGGTCATCCCAAATTTACTATGGAATATTTTAAGAACATAAGAATTGCCGCTGCTGGGTCAGACCAGTGGTCCATCGTGCCCAGCAGTCCACTCACGCAGCGGCCCATTGGTCAAAGACCAGCGCCCCAAATGAGACTAGCCCTACCTGCGTACGTTATGGTTTAGCAGGAACTTGTCTAACTTTGTCTTGAATCCCTGGAGGGTGTTTTCCCCTATAACAGACTCCGGAAGAGCGTTCCAGTTTTCCACCACTCTCTGGGTGAAGAAGAGCTTCCTTATGTTTGTACGGAATCTGTCCCCTTTTAACTTTAGAGAGTGCCCTCTTGTTCTCTCTACCTTGGAGAGGGTGAACCACGTGTCTTTATCTACTAAGTCTATTCCCTTCAATATCTTGAATGTTTCGATCATGTCCCCTCTCAGTCTCCTCTTTTCAAGGGAGAAGAGGCCCAGATTATCTGACCTCTCACTGTACAGCAACTCCTCCAGCCCCTTAACCATTTTAGTCGCTCTTCTCTGGACCCTGGTCCTTCTTGAAGTATGGTGACCAGAACACTTTTTTTTTTTTTTGCCATTTGTTACTTGTGTGGATAAACGCTTCTCTCTTTTTTAAAATTTACTACCTGGGATCACATGAGCCCTGCACATTTTTTTTTTTTGGGGGGGAGGGAATGGAGGGGGAGTGAGAAGGTGTTTGTCAACAGATGTGCATCTTAGTACAGTGATGCTTCCCATCCAGCACAAATCAGCAGGCTGCAGCCAGCTTCCGCAGCTGGTATTACCCCACTACAGCCAGTCTCCACTCAGGGTGGGGGGGGGGGGGGACTTAGTCACAATAAATAGATAAAGTGGAAGTCAAGGTAGTTGAATACAATGCTGCTAAATAAGAGTCCTCAATTCAAGGTGAAAAATAAGTTATATATCTGGCTTATAAAATGAGTAAATTGAATTTTCACATACACTCAGAATTATGCGATTCGACCAAGAGCCGTAGCTCCTATAGCCGAAACCACCGCCCCATCACTGTGTATGACTTTTGTGAAAGAACTTTAAGTGAACGTGCTAGTCAAACAATAAAATTGTTTTTCGATGGCAAAAGGAGGGGAAGAAAAAAATTCCCACTTGAAAGCTAAGTTTCGGCTATAGGAGCTATAGGAGCTACGGCTCTTGGTCGAATCACATAATTCTGAGTGTATGTGAAAATTCAATTTACTCATTTTATAAGCCAGATATATAACTTATTTATTCACCTTGAATTCAGGAGTCTTATTACTCCGGGAGGGAGGGGGGGGGCAGAGGCATACAATTTAGGGGGTGGAGAAAGTCAGGCAGGGCACCCTCCCCAGGCTTTCATTCTTGCACCTGTACCTTTCCTTTTAATCTTGTTTTGTGGTTTTTCATTTTTTCTTTCGTTAATGGAGTTCCTTTTCTTGGAGTTTAAAATTATAAACCGCACTGCTGTTATTGCGAAGGGCGGTGTATATGTACCAGTAAACATAAACCCAGGGCCACGTGTCCAGGAGTTAAAGGGCCTCAGGATTTTTTCTGACACTCTAGCCAACAGCCTAATTTGCCTAATGGAAGCTTTAACCCCTGAGATCAGGGAAACGCAAATAGTGGGACATCTTTGGTCAATACAGAGAGAATTATAACACTGGGAGTGCTTGTACATTTAAGGATGGAAGGTATCTTTCAAATAACCCATTCATAAGAACATAGGAATAGCCTTACTGAGTCAGACCAATGGTCAGTCTAGCCCAGTAGCCCATCATCACAGTGGCCAATCCAGGTCACTAGTACCTGGCTAAATCCCAAAGAGTAGCAACATTCCTTTCCAGCGGCTTCCCTCATGTCTTTCTCAATAGCAGACTATGGACTTTTCCTCCAGGAACTTGTCCAAACCTTTCTTAAAACCAACAACGTTAACCGCTCTTACGTCCCAGAGCTTAACTATTCTCTGTGAAAAAAAATATTTCCTCCTATTGATTATAAAAGTATTTCCCTGTAACTTCATCGAGTGTCCCCCTAGTCTGTGTAATATTTAAGGGAGTAAAAAAATGGATCCACTTATACCCATTCTACACCACTCAAGATTTTGTAGACTTTAGTCATATCTTCCCCTCAGCCATCTCTCTTCCAAGCTGGTTAAATGACTTATTGGAAATCACCTTTACTTTGTATATAAGTTAGGCTGCTAGGGGATTCTTAAACCAGACATTGGAATATACCCAGTCAGGTTTCCAGGATAGTCACATTTGCATGACCTGAAAACTTGACTTGCTAGGTGTGTCAGGGATTATTGAAAACCCTCTTTGTGAATCCTTGAAAACTGGTGAGGTACCAGAGGACTGGAAATTGGCGAATGTCACACCTATCTTCAAGAAGGGATCGAGGGGTGACCCCGGGAACTACAGGCCGGTGAGCCTGACTTCAATTATAGGGAAGATGGTGGAAGCTATGATCAAGGACGGCATTTGCGAGCACATCGAGAAAAATGACCTATTGAGAACAAGCCAGCACGGATTCTGTAAGGGAAGGTCGTGCCTTACGAACCTTCTGTACTTCTTTGAGGGAATAAGCAGTCGGGTGGACAATGGGGAACCCATAGACATCATTTACCTCGATTTTCAAAAGGCTTTCGACAAGGTGCCACATGAAAGGCTGCTTAAGAAGCTGTGGAACCACGGGGTGGGAGGGGATGTGCACAGATGGATCAAGCACTGGTTGTCGGGCAGACTGCAGAGGGTCGGAGTAAAAGGTCAATATTCTGACTGGCGGGGAGTCACGAGTGGTGTACCACAGGGGCCGGTGCTGGGGCCATTACTCTTTAACATATTTATCAATGACCTGGAAAAGGAGGCAAAGTGCGAGGTTATAAAATTTGCAGACGATACCAAACTGTGCGGCAGAGTTAGGACCAGGGAGGAGTGTGAGGACTTACAAAGAGACCTGGACAAGCTGGAAGACTGGGCAAACAAATGGCAAATGCGCTTTAACGTGGACAAATGCAAGGTCATGCATATAGGGAAAAAGAACCCGTTGTTCAACTACAAATTGGGGGGGGTATTGTTGGGAGACAGCAGACTTGAGAGAGACTTGGGTGTGCTGGTGGATGCATCACTGAAGCCATCTGCACAGTGCGCAGCAGCCTCGAAAAAAGCCAACAGGATGCTTGGCATCATAAAGAAGGGCATAACAACCAGAACAAGGGAAGTCATCATGCCATTGTATCGGGCGATGGTGCGTCCGCATCTGGAATACTGCGTTCAGTATTGGTCGCCGCACCTCAAGAAGGACATGGCGGTACTTGAGAGAGTCCAAAGGAGAGCAACGAAAATGGTAAAAGGGCTGGAACACTGCCCATACGCCGAGAGGTTGGATAGGCTGGGGCTCTTCTCTCTGGAAAAGAGGAGGCTCAGGGGAGATATGATAGAGACCTTCAAGATCATGAGGGGCATAGAGAGGGTGGATAGGGACAGATTCTTCAGACTGAAGGGGACAACAGGTACGAGGGGGCATTCGGAGAAACTGAAGGGAGATAGGTTCAGAACAAACGCAAGGAAGTTTTTTTTCACCCAAAGGGTCGTGGACACTTGGAATGCGCTACCGGAGGAAGTGATCAGGCAGAATACGGTACAGGGATTCAAACAGGGATTGGACGGATTCCTGAAGGATAAAGGGATCATGGGATACTGAGGGAGGAGCTGGGATGTAACACAAGTATAGAAAACTAACCAGGTAATGAGTATAGAAACCAAACCAGGTCGTGCATGTGCAAGACCGGAGGGTTAGGACCTCGATAGGAAGACAGGACTTAAATGAGAAACCAAGGTGGCAAGGGAGCCCCTTCTGGTGATACAGACAGGTCGTGACCTGTTTGGGCCGCCGCGGGAGCGGACTGCTGGGCGGGATGGACCTGTGGTCTGACCTGGCAGAGGCACTGCTTATGTTCTTATGTTCTTATGTTCTTATCTCTCAAACCCCCAACTCTAGGATCTGAAAAGCCCCCTTCATAGACTCTAATGGTGGTAAGATACTGCTTTCTTGAAAGAACCCCCCCTAAGTAAGAAAAAAAGCAAAAGCATTAGCCACGGGATTTGCAGCATCTCTCCATAGCAACATGAGACATTCCAGCTCCACTTGCAGACCAGCACAGCACAATTGAGTCCCTGCTCAAACCGACCACAATCCTGTCTTTCCCTGGGAAATTGTTTCCTGCTCTCCCCATTTAAGATAGACCTCCCCTCCCCCAATGTGGATGGCACTTCTAGATGATTCTCCAAAGCATGGCTTTCATGGAGGTCAGACCTAGGAGCTCGATATAGATGACTACTTCCACCTTACACACTCAATCCCCTCCAGAAGGAAAATTTCACTTCACCTCCCATCACCCCACCCCCAGATATCAAACCAGCAGCTGCTGACCCTACTTCCTCCTGAAAAACTGGCGTAAGAAACAGCAGGAGCTACTGAAGATACTATTAGAAGGGGAGGGAGGGAGAGGACAGTCATTAAAAGTGTAGTTACTTACCTGTAATGTAGGTTCTCCGTAAGTCATTCATTAATCAGAACTTGCATACAGACAGGGTCGGCTCAGCCTATGCGGCTAGGGGTAAAACCCTGGGTACCAGAATCCCAAACTTCTAGAGGAATTGAGATGGAGACCTTTTTACCATCAGTGACCTGAGCCACTGCCTCACCTGGTCAGCAGGAGGAGGAGAGACCAGATTGCAAGAGGGAGGGAGCGCCAATGCCGCAGCCCCTTCAATGCCAAAATATCAGCCCTTGCTCTCAGAGGGTTTTTGCCATTCACCCCTATGTCACTGCCAGACAAGCCTGATCACCATTTCACCTCCTGCCACAGATCAACAGGGCATTGGCAATTAGGGGCACAGACCCCACAGCCCCAGTGCCCTTACCCTCCCTATGGGCACCGTTTCCAAAGCAGGGCTCCCCGCAATAAAGGCGTATGGGAAGTTTGAAGTGGATGACTTGAACACTTCGGAAAACCGAGCCCATGTTTTAGATAAGCCGAAGGGGGTGAAGGCAGGAAAGTCTGGGCTTAGCAGCAGAAGGCCGAGCTGGCCAAACAAACAATTACAATCCGCCAACCGGGAAAAGACAAAAGCGCTGATCAGCATTTCAAAACCTTGAGCCTGAAACTGTGCCAGCTAGAGTGGGAAGGGAAAAAAGAGGAATGGGAAGGTGCTAATCTGGACACTGCGAGATGAAGAAAAATGGGCAGAGTTAGCACCAGTAGCAGCTCCTGGACAGCTTTCAGGCTTAGCACTTGATACCTGGCTGAAAGGCTCCATATTAACATTTTTGGATTCAGCTGCAGCTCCATATTGCCAGAGATACTATGGAGCCCAGCACAAAGTAGCTGCCAGATCTCTTAGCTAACAGACGTACGCAGCGCTGTACAGAGTCAAGAAAAGACAGTCCCTGCCAAAGAGCTTACAATCTAAGCAGCCAAGACAGAGAAACAGGATGTCATGGATACAGATAAGGGGAATGGTTAATCTGCTGGTTGGGTTAGAGGGCAGAGGGGAGTACAGGACAATCAAGTCATTGTGACATCACTGATGAGGTTTGCTCTTATTGGTGGAATGAGGCATTATGACATCACAACCTCCGCTCTGCTTCCCAAAGACTGAAACTCTTCACACTACTACTATGAATTATTTCTATAGTGCTACCAGACGCACGCAGCGCTGCACAGAGTCACAAAGTATAAAAAAACAGTCCCTGCTTGAAAGAGCTTTCAATCTAAACAGCAAAGACAAACAGGATGTCGTAGATACAGTTAAGAGGAACAGTTAATCAGCTGTTTGGGTTGGAGGGCAGAGAGGAGTATAGGACAATCAAGCCATTGTGACATCACTGATGAGGTTGGCTCTTATATGATGTATTTTTAAACATTGCACATCACTGCTCAGTATAAGATTTATAATACGGTTATGCATTATGTCATGTATTATCTATCGCAGATTGATTTTATGCCCACCATATGTTGGGTTTTTTAAAAATAAATCTTTATTAATTTTCAAATGTTAACAGTGCCATACAATGAATTTAAACATAAACACTACACAGAATGCACTTTAAATACACAAATAATTAAAAAAAACAATCATTTTCTCCCCCCTCCTCCCCATAATTAATAGAAGTACATATTTAATTTCAATAATATAGATAATTAAGTATAGCAAACAATAATACATTCCCCTCCCCCCACCCACCCACCTTGGATGTGTAAGGAAGTCAGATAAAAGGAAAGGTACGACAGTTATTGTCACTCAATAAATGCAGTCAATGGGCTCCACGCCATTTTGAATGCGTTACTATACCCCACACATTCCGCGTTCATTCTTTCATACTTGTAACTGGAACATAGGTTTGCCCACCAGAAAGTGTAATTCAGTCGATCATAACTCTTCCAGTTACCTGTAACCATCTGGATGGCTATTCCCATCATTATCAAGAAAAGCCGGCTTTTATGTCGATCCAAAGAAGGTTTAATATGTAATAGAGTACCACAAATTATGGCTTCATAAGTCATTGGTAACGATGACCCAAGTACAACATTGATTTGTTCCCAAATTGACTTTCAAAAATTAAGTATCAATGGACAATAGAACAACAGATGATTCAACGTCCCTATATCAACATGACAATCTATTAGACTTAGAACTGTCTATTTTTGTAAACGAACTGGGGTCAAAAAACCCTTTGCAACAAAAAAAAAAACAAGTTTCTCTCATAGATGCTGATACTGTACATTTTAACCTCCAAGTCCAAATCCGTGGCCATCGAGATGCAGAAATGTGGAGGGGCATAATAAAAAAAAAATGTCTAAGTCCCCTTTTGGCCTAAGGCCTTAAACGTTGAAAGTAGAAACAGAGAAAATGTCCATTATCAAAAAAACGTCCAAAAGGAGGGTTTTTTTCGCCTAAAAGCTGGATTCTGTAACCGGTGTCTGTCAAAAACAACACCAGTTACAGAATCCCCCCCCACAACGATCCGGGCAGGAGGGAGCCCAAGCCCTCCTGCCCCGCGGCACCCACGAACCCCCCAACACGATCAGGGCAGGAGGGAGCCCAAGCCCTCCTGGCCCGGCAATCCCCAACCCCTCTCCCCCCTGTCGATTCCGATGGGGCCAGGAGGGAGCCCAAGCCCTCCTGGTCCGGTGACACCCCCTATCCCCCACAGGAGGGGCCTAAGCCTACTGGGCCTATTCCGGTTTCCCTTAATAGTCCTTATTTTATGTTTGGCTCATAACACTCTGGTGAGTGGGATTATCACACCTTTTTAGCCTTACTGCCTCCCGGCCAGATCCCTTTAACTTCGCTCTCAGACTCTTTTTTTTTTTTTTTAAGTCTTTATTCATTTTTAAAACTTTTAACAAGTGTAACATAAGATACAATCATTTTATACTTTAACATCACTTAATGTACCATCAAAGTTTAACTCACATCAAATATCCCTCCCCCCTTATACCCAACAATTGTACTTAAGCATAATAAATCATAAAATATTCCCTTCCCCCCTCCCCACCCTGGACGTGTATGAACAAAGGGAGAAAATAATATTAATTCTGTACAATATTTTGTGAATTGCTCCCAAACATCCCTTAATTTTTTAAAATGCCCCTGCTGTATGGCTATTACCCGTTCCATTTTAAAGATTTAGCATAACAAATTCCACCAAAAATTATAATTCAGCCGATCCCAATTTTTCATAATTTTTTTTTTTTTAATTTATTTATTTATAAGTTTTCAAATTATTTAACAAGCATATCATCTTGTACAGAAAAGTGCGATCAAGAAAACATAACATTAGTTATTTTCAAACTTGAAAATAAACCAGAGCTACATAAAAAAAATAATATATTCTTCAACTTAATCCCACACTAGTCCTCAAAATTGGATCCAAGATTTAAGGATTAGGAGTGAATACAAAACAATAACAGTCAAACCAAATTACATTATCTGTTGTTGAAAGAGAGCTTAAATTATTATTTAGACACAGATATTTCTCCTTTTTCAAGGCGCTTCGTAGAAAGGAAAGCCGTCAAATGAGCCGGTTCAAAGAAAATATATTTAAAAGTACTATATCTGATTACACATTTACAAGGGTATCTAAGAAAAAAGAAACCCCCTATCTGGATCAAACCTGGTTTCAATAATAAAAATTCCCTCCCCAATTTTTCATAATTTGCTGAATGGCAACCCCTGTCATGATGAACAAAAGTTCATTTTTATTAGAAGAGATTTGACTCTTGGCTCTCATGTAGGTATCAAATAACACAGTGTCATATGATAATGCCACCGGATTTTCCAGTAGATTATTCACTTGGCCCCAAATGGATTTCCAAAAACTAAGTATAATGGACAATAGAATAGTAAATGATCTAATGTCCCAGCTTCGAGATGACAGTGTCATATGATAATGCCACCGGATTTTCCAGTAGATTATTCACTTGGCCCCAAATGGATTTCCAAAAACTAAGTATCAATGGACAATAGAATAGTAAATGATCTAATGTCCCAGCTTCGAGATGACAGTGCCAGCATCTATTAAACTTAGAACTATCTAATTTCTGTAAATGAACTGGGGTCCAAACTGCTCTATGTAACAAAAATCCCCAAGTTTTGTGGCCCAGTCCTTTTTTGATTGCTTTGCCATTCTGATTTCAGATTATGCACATTGTCTTAATGGTATCGAATCTAATCTAATGCTTAGTTTTGTATACCAAGACTTCAATCCAGGAAAACTCGACTCGGTTTACAACGATTAAGTTAGGCCAATAAGGGCATATAGAGAATTATCAAGAAAGATTAGCCCCCCGAAAAGCCAACCTAAACTCACTAAAGCCCCTGCCCCCAGCCAATCTTCCCAATGCTGTCTCTGACTCTCTCACCCCAGTCCCGACTCTTTATTGTAATGCCAGATCAGCATGCAATAAGACCCAACCTTCTAGACGAGTTCGACCCTGGATTCCTGTGCATCACGGAATCATGGATCGCCACAGATGATCTTTTTACACAAAACAAACTCCTCCCCCATGGTTATCAAGGCCTCTTCTCCCCCAGATCCAACCGAAAAGGAGGCGGATTGACACTGCTCTACAAATCTTTCTTTGACGTCCAGCTCCTCGAGAAGGGTACTCACGCCGCTCTAGAATATATGCTTGCCTCTGTCAATGATTAACTCCTCACTCACCCATTGGGCATCTTGTTACTATACCGCCCACCTACCCCTTGGAACAACTCCTCCGATCTCGTCTTTGAGGCTATAACAAACGCCTTTCTTAAATTTCAAAGACTACTGATTGTTGGCGATATTAATCTCCACCTTGATGACACCAATAGCAAGGACACAATCGAATTTAACAACTTCCTTACCTCTCTAGGTTTCCCCTCACCTACCTCTTCTCCAACCCACGAAAAAGGACATACATTAGACTTCACCACTTTCCTCGATCTTACTGCCTTCAAAACTTCAATTGATGACACCTGTTGGGAACAAGTCCCTTGGTCTGACCACTTCCTAGGGGCTACTTGCCTCCCCATTTTCGTGTCACACCTTGAATTTCCATCCCATTCCTCCCATTCAATAACCTTCCGCAAGAAAATTTCAAGTAATCTTTTCTGGTCCAAATTTCTCAACCAACTCTCCTCCAATCCTAAGCCTACAGACTCTGAATCCTACTGGTGCAATTGGATCTCCCTCTCCGAATCCATCTATCACTCCCTCGCTCCAATATCCACAAAAACCATCTCCTACCCCTGAAAGGCTCCTTGGTATCTACCGCTCCTTAGAAAGCTGAAACAGAAATGTCGCACTTTGGAGCGCAAATGGAAAAAATCTAAATCCCCCTCAGATAGACAGACCTGGAGGGTCAATATTAAATGTTACAATTCATTACTAAAAAAAGCCAGGAAAAACTTCTTCAGAGATAAAATCTCCAGAACCAACAACCAGATCAGTGCGTTGTTTAACATTTGGCGCTCCTTAACTACAAAAAAGGACCCATCCTTGCTCCCCTCGTCGCTATCAGCAGATGTCCTTGCAAAATTCTTCAATGAAAAGGTTACCACCCTAAGATGCTCCTTCCCGCCTACAGTCTCCTACAACTCCCTAATCTCTACTGACCTCAACCCTTCCCTACCTGTCTCCAATCCCATTCCAGCCGACAGATCCTGGACCGTTTTTGAGCTTGTTTCCGAATTGCAAGTCTCGAAACTCTGCCTCAAACTAAAATCTTGCAAGTGTACCTTGGACCCTTTCCCCTCCTACCTATTCGAGAATATCTCTACACAGGCCATCGCTTCCCTCACCAAACTTATAAACGCTGCTCTAACATCGGGCCTTTTCTCCTCCGAAATGGGACATATTGCATTAACCCCTCTACTGAAAAAGACCGACCTTGATCCCTCAATTCCCTCCAATTACCGTCCAATAGCAAACATCACTCTCCTAACCAAGATGTTAGAATCCATCATATCCACTCAACTCTCATCCTACCTAGAAAGATTCTCTATTCTCCTACCCTACCAATTCAGTTTCAGACCCAACTTCAGCACCGAATCCCTATTAGCCTCACTAATCTCTAAGGTACAACAACTTCATTCTCGCAACAAATTCGCTGTACTTCTACAATTCGATCTCTCCGCAACTTTCGACATCGTCCATCATGATATCTTAATCTTCCAACTCTCTGAAATAGGCATAAGTTCCACAGTCCTAGACTGGTTTTCGAAATTCCTACGTTTACGCTCCTACACCGTTAACATAAACGGTACCTCATCCCCTCCCTGGAAGCCGATATGTGGAGCCCCGCAAGGTTCACCCCTCTCTCCTATCCTTTTCAATATTTACATGTCCTCTCTGAAATTTCTTCACTTATCCCCCCTGGAAACTCTCTACACCTATGCCGACGATATCCTCATCCTCCTCGAGACTGACTCGAACCTCACTAATCTCGCTGAGAACATATCCGCATGTATAATGAACCTCCATTCCTGGGCACATTCTGTACAAATGAAATCGAATGAGTCCAAAACAAAATTACTTTGGCTCGGCGCAATATTAGATCATTTACCCACCTCCATCCCATTATATTCTGGCTCCACTCTTCAGCTTGAGTTTTCAAGCAAAGTCCTTGGCATCATCATAGACTCCTCTCTCTCCTTCAATGACCACCTCAACTTCTTGGTAAAAAAATGCTTCTTTAGTCTTCATATGCTGAGGAAAGTGAGATCGTACTTTCATCTTTCTCACTTCATCATCCTTGTTCAATCCACCATCCTCTCTAGACTGGATTATTGCAACTCCATCTATTTAAGCCTAACTAAAAAAAAACTCCATAGACTTCAGCTAATCCAGAACGCCGCGGCCAAGCTTATTTTCGCAAAAGGCAAGTTCGACCACGTCTCCCCACTCCTGTCCAAACTTCACTGGCTCCCAGTTCACTCCAGAATCCTCTTTAAATGTGCCTGTTTAGCCTTCAAGATCCTACATGGTATCCTCCCTCCCGTTATCTCACTCTTCTGGAATTCCTCTAACCCTAATTCCACTAGATCCTCCCAAAAACTGAAACTATCATTCCCCTCTACAAAAGGTATATCCCGCGTAGGAAAACTAAGAAAATCCCTCCCCTTTAGAACCACAGAACTCTGGAATAACCTCACATCCCCGCTCAGAGTTTCAAGTTCCCTCCAATCCTTCCGCAAACACCTGAAAACTTGGCTCTTTTCAAAAATCTAACACTTTCCGCTTTTTGGTTCCCTGTCCCTCTTTATCTTCCTAGCTCCTTTCCTATAACCCTTCATTGTAGCTCCTTTTCAACCTAACCCTGTAAACCGTGCCGAGCTCTACGCTTGTGGAGATGGCGCGTTATACAAACCTAAGGTTTAGTTTAATTTAGTTTAGTTTCCAAAATGGTTCGTAAACAGAATGGTTTTCAGAGACTTACGAAAAAAGGGAAGGGAACCAGAACTTCTTAAGCGAAGTAGAAGGTCGTTCCAAAGTCAACCAACTTGAAAGACAGAGATTGACCAAGAGTCTTGATTCTTTTAATACCTTTACTAGATGGACAGGACAGCTTAAATTGTTGATCACCCCTTGCAAAAGAGAATCTATAAGAGTTCCAAGATAAAGGAACTAGGGGAATAAAAATACCACAGAGGATTTTAAAAGTGACGCAGGCACATTTAAACTGGATTCTAAAATATACAGGGAGCCAGTGGAGATTATAAAGCAGTGGGGTCCCGAAAATCAATCTAGCAGCTGTATTCTGGACCAATTGTAATCTAGAAAGACAGGTTTTTGTAATAGTGAGGTAAAGGGCATTACAATAGTCAAGGTGAGATAAAATAATCGACTGAAACATTATTAATTTATTTTCATCTCCATAGTTTGGTTGTGGTTACGTATGATCCCCCTTCAACCTGGGTCCGTTTTATCGCTTTATTTACTCTTAATTCATTTCATTTTATGTTTTACTTGTCGTCTCCTCAACTTTGGGCTCATAAGAACATAAGCAGTGCCTCCGCCGGGTCAGACCATAGGTCCATCCTGCCCGGCAGTCCGCTCCCGCTGCGGCCCAAACAGGTCACGACCTGTCTGAATCACCAGAAGGGGCTCCCTTGCCACCTTGGTTTCTCATTGAAGTCCTATCTTCCCATCGAAGTCCTAACCCTCCGGTCTTGCACATGCACAACCTGGTTGGGTTTCTATACTTATTACCTGGTTAGCTTTCTATACTTGTGTTACATCCCAGCTCCTCCCTCAGTATCCCACGATCCCTTTATCCCTCAGGAATCCGTCCAATCCCTGTTTGAATCCCTGTACCGTACTCTGCCTGATCACTTTCTCCGGTAGCGCATTCCAAGTGTCCACGACCCTTTGGGTGAAAAAAAACTTCCTTGCATTTGTTTTGAACCTATCTCCCTTCAGTTTCTCCGAATGCCCCCTCGTACTTGTTGTCCCCTTCAGTCTGAAGAATCTGTCCCTATCCACCCTCTCTATGCCCCTCATGATCTTGAAGGTCTCTATCATATCTCCCCTGAGCCTCCTTTTTTCCAGAGAGAAGAGACCCAGCCTATCCAACCTCTCGGCGTATGGGCAGTGTTCCAGCCCTTTTACCAGTTTCGTTGCTCTCCTTTGGACTCTCTCAAGTACCGCCATGTCCTTCTTGAGGTGTGGCGACCAATACTGAACGCAGTATTCCAGATGTGGACGCACCATCGCTCGATACAATGGCATGATGACTTCCCGCGTCCTGGTTGTTATGCCCCTCTTTATGATGCCCAGCATCCTGTTGGCTTTTTTCGAGGCTGCTGCGCACTGTGCAGATGGCTTCAGTGATGCATCCACCAGCACACCCAAGTCTCTCTCAAGTCTGCTGTCTCCCAACAATGCCCCCCCCCCAATTTGTAGTTGAACAACGGGTTCTTTTTCCCTATATGCATGACCTTGCATTTTTCTACGTTAAAGCGCATTTGCCATTTGTTTGCCCAGTCTTCCAGCTTGTCCTGGTCCCTTTGCAGGTCCTCACACTCCTCCCTGGACCTAACTCTGCCGCACAGTTTGGTATCGTCTGCAAATTTTATAACCTCGCACTTTGCCTCCTTTTCCAGGTCATTGATAAATATGTTGAAGAGTAACGGCCCCAGCACCGATCCCTGTGGCACACCGCTTGTGACTCCCCGCCAGTCAGAATATTGGCTCTTCACTCCGACCCTCTGCAGTCTACCCAACAACCAGTGCTTGATCCATCTGTGCACATCCCCTCCCACCCCGTGGTTCCACAGCTTCCTAAGCAGCCTTTCATGTGGCACCTTGTCGAAAGCCTTTTGAAAATCGAGGTAAATGATGTCTATGGGTTCCCCATTGTCCACCCGACTGCTTATTCCCTCAAAGAAGTACAGAAGGTTCGTTAGGCACGACCTTCCCTTACAGAATCCGTACTGGCTTGTTCTCAGTAGGCCATTCCTCTCGATGTGCTCGCAAATGCCGTCCTTGATCATAGCTTCCACCATCTTCCCTATAATTGAAGTCAGGCTCACCGGCCTGTAGTTCCCGGGGTCACCCCTCGATCCCTTCTTGAAGATAGGTGTGACATTCGCCAATTTCCAGTCCTCTGGTACCTCACCAGTTTTCAAGGATAGGTTGCAAACATGCTGGATTGTGCCCGCTATTTCTTGTCTTAGTTCCTTCAGAACCCTTGGGTGGATCCCGTCCGGGCCCGGTGATTTACTGCATTTTAACCTGTCTATCTGTTTGAGGACATCCTCCTTACTTACCTCTATGTGCTCCAATTTTTCGGCCTGTTCCCCACTCATGAGCTCCTCTGAGTCCGGTATATTAGATGTGTCTTCGCTCGTGAAAACCGACGAGAAGAACATGTTCAACCTCTCAGCTACCTCTTTATCCTCCTTAATCACTCCCTTCCTATCCCCATCGTCCAACGGCCCCACCTCCTCTCTCGCTGGTCGCTTCCCCTTTACGTAACTGAAGAATGCCTTGAAGTTTTTCGCCTCCCTGGCCAGCCCCTCTTCGTATTCCCCTTTCGCTTTTCTAACCTCTCGGTGGCATTCCTTTTGGCATTTCCTGTGCGCCTGGTGATTTTCCTCCGTTGGGTCCTTTTTCCATCTCCGGAAGGATACTTTTTTGTCATTTATTGCCCTCTTTACTTCAGTTGACATCCAAACCGGGTCCTTTGATCGCTTGTTCTTGCAGCCTTTCCTGAAACTGGGGACGTACATTCTTTGTGCTTCCTGCAGGGTGTCCCTGAATAGGGTCCAGGCGCTTCCCACAGTCTCCATCCTAAAGATGTTTCTGAGCTTCCTCCCCACCATTTCCCTCATAGTAACATAGTTCCCTTTCTTGAAGTTGAGCGCAATTGTTGCGGTCCTCCTTACTATGGGTGTCCCCCTTACTAATGTGAATCTGATCGCGTTGTGATCACTGTTGCCTAGTGGTCCTCCCACTTCTACCCCTCTTGCAGGCCCCCCTAATCCGTTTAGGATGAGGTCAAGAGTAGCACCCCCTCGCGTCGGTTCTTTGACTAGTTGCTCCATGAAGCAGTCCCTCACAGCTTCTACAAATCCTGTTTCCCTAGTGCAGTTGGAGTGACCCGTACTCCAGTCTATTCCCGGGTAGTTGAAGTCCCCCATCACTGTTACACTTCCAGACTTGCATTCCTGAATCAGTTCCGCTTCCAAATCGTGTCCGACTCCTTCTGGCGTACCAGGTGGGCGATAGTACAGCCCCAGTTTTATGCCTGCACCCTTGTTTCCCGGCAATTTGACCCATAGCGATTCCAGCCCCTCTGCCTTCGTTGCCATATCCATCCCGACCGAGTGGATAGAGTCCTTTATATATAGTGCTATGCCTCCCCCCTTCTTGTGGGTCCTGTCCCTCCTGTAGAGCTTGTACCCCGGCAGCGCCACATCCCATTGATTTTCCTCTGTCCGCCAGGTTTCTGCAATTCCAATTATATCTAGGTCCTCCCCCTTGGCCACGACTTCTAGTTCACCCATCTTGGCCATGAGGCTTCTTGCATTTGCGTATAAGCACCGCAGGTCCCGTAGGTCCCGTCGTTTTTCCTCCACCTCTGCATTTACCTGGGCCGCCTGCCCTTGGATTTCAGGCAGTTCTCCCGTTCCCTGTGCTTCTGCATTGCCCTCAGCCTTTACCCTCTTAGCTTTCAGCTTCCCCACATTCCCGCCACCCCACTTCCCCGCTTTTCCTCTGGGTTTTCTAGCCCTACCGGCCCCCTCCTGGGCTATCATCCCTTGAGCCTCTGTTTGATCCCCCTCGCCTTATGGTACCTCTATATTGCCCTCAGCTTTCGCCCTCGTGCCACCCAGTCCCCCTGTGTCTCCATGCCCCTTAGTCTTCTCCCAGCAAGCTCCCTTTACCTGATGTTTCCCTCGCTGTCTGATCATAAGATCCTCCGGTCCCTCTGCTTCCTCCCTGCAGTCAGCCCGTTCAGCATCTGTTCTGGATACTGTTGTCCGAAGCGTCAACATCAGATCAGCTGTCGGCTTTCCCCCTCTCCTCAGTTTAAAGCCCTCTCGATCTCCTTCCTCACATTGGCTGCCAGTAGTCTAGTTCCCGCTATGCTCAGGTGCAGGCCATCCCGCCGGTAGAGCTTGCTCTTTCCCCAGAAGGACGTCCAGTTCCTCACACAGTGGAAGCCCTCCTCCTGGCACCATCTCCTCAACCATGCATTCACAGCCTGGAGGTCTGCCTGCCTCTTTGCATCTGCTCTCGGTACAGGCAGGATCTCCGAGAATGCTATCCTCCGTGTGCTCCGCTTCAGCTTTCGTCCCAGGACCCTGAACTGGTCAGTCAGTGTGGCCATGCTGAAGTTCCTCCGGCTCACATCATTCGTTCCGACGTGGATTATTACCGCAGTCTCCTCTGTCTCTGCTCCGTCCAGGATCCTCTCGATCCTATCAGTGATGTCTCGTGTCTTGGCCCCTGGGAGACAAGTCACTAGCCGGTCCTCCCTTCCTCCAGCTACGTGACTGTCTACCTCTCTCAAGATCGAGTCTCCCAACACAATAGCAGACTTCCCTTTCCTCAGCAACCTCCTCGGCCTCAGGTCCGTGTCCTTGGTGTAGTGCGGTGTCTCTCCCTCGGGGTCCCGGTGAGTCGCGGTCTCCTCCTCTTGCGTGGTTCCTCTGCTAGGTCCTTCCCCGGTGTCGCCCTGTGGATCCTGGGTCTCGTCTGCCGACATCCGTCTGTGCAGCTGCTGGTCCCGTTCCTCCACCTTCCTATAGGCCTCCTCGATGAATCTCTCGAGGTCCCTCACCTGGTCCACAATGGGGCCTGCTCCGTCTGTGTTCTGGGTTGACCAGCTCGTCTCCTCTGTGGTGTGCAGTCCCTCCAGTCCCTCCAGTTCCTGGACCCTGACCCTCAATCTGCCGACCTCCATCCTCAGGCTTTCCAGTTCCTGACACCGACTGCATATGTACTCCCGCCTTCCCAAGGGGAGGTAGTCGTACATATTGCACTCTGTGCAGTATACCGGAAAGTACCTCTGGGATCCTGGGTCCTCCATCGCTCTCGTAAAGTGCTGGTGTGCTCCTGCTGATTGGAGCCTGTTATTTTGTTAGCTTCAGAATCCAACTGTCGTCACTGCAGGCGCTTCACAAAGGCGCGCACTAAGGCGCATGCGCCTTTGTCTCGCGCCTTCGTCGGCGCGCCAAACGGCTGAGCGCCGTTGGCGCTGTGCTCTTTTAAATGTTCCCTTTCGGTCAGGGAGAGGGGCGGAGCAGGGCTCCCACGCTGCCTCTCTTCGGGAACAATCTGGATACGCTGTCTCCCGCTGGTGGCCTGAAAGGGGGCCCGGCTGGCTGCTGTGCTCTTTTAGATGTTCCCTTTCGGTCAGGGAGAGGGGCGGAGCAGGGCTCCCACACTGCCTCTCTTCGGGAACAATCTGGAAACGCTGTCTCCCGCTGGTGGCCTGAAAGGGGGCCCAGCTGGCTGCTGTGCTCTTTTAGATGTTCCCTTTCAGCTCCTTTTACGAAGCCGCGTTAGCGGCTTTATCGCACGCAACTTTTTATCACGTGCTAACCCCCTGCGCTAGCCGAAAAACTACCGCCTGCTCGAGAGGAGGCGGTAGCGGCTAGCACGGCTGGCAAATTAGCGCGCGATATTACGCGCGTTAAACCTTTATGTCTTATCTTTTATTCATTCTCATTTCACTTTACATCACAGACACGATTCATATATTGTACGTTTATCTTTTTTTACCAATTCCACTAGTCACACTCCGGGTCTGTTTGATTCTGTTTATCACTTCTTTGTTTAATACATAATTGTATGACATATTGTTCACTTCATGTTCTATTTGTTTATCTTAGATTTGGATGTTTTTTTGCTTTTAAGTTTTCCAGTTTTTATCACTTTTCCATTTTTATGTTTTTTATATGCTCATTGCTATGTGTTTATGCATTTACATTGTAGCATGGCCGTCCCTTAGGGCATAGCAGGGACCGGCACACAACCACTAGATAGCTCTGGCGTGCTTCCCCAAGAGAGAGGAAGTACCTGTGGTGGAGAGCTTACCTTGTGGATAAAAATCAGAATGGCACCACACAGGTAAGTAGTCCAAGTAAAGAAATCAAATTTATTAATCATCCAAACTTGGCAAAACAAAATGTGGAAAAAGAATCCAAAAGTATCAGCAATCATGAGCAAACAAAACAATAATGCAGTCCTCACCAGCCTGGTCTGGTTAATTTCTAAGCGTTCAGCTTACTTCCATTTCTTCTGGAACAGCAAGTTCTGGCAGAGCACTTCAGTCCATAGCCTCTGGTTCTTGGCTCCTCTGGGCTTCTTCCTCTGCCTATGGACTTAGCATTTCTACATCTGCCAGTTCCTGGGAAGGTGGGGCTCCTTCCACATGGGAACTTCCCTGGGCTGCTCTCTCCTCTGAGACCAGGGCCGCCATCAAGGCAGTACTACCAGTACTGCATTCAGGGGTCCGGAGCTGACAGGGGGCCCGGGCTCCCCCAGGATCCTAGGCCACAGTTCTTCAACCGCCGGTCCGCAGGAAATTTTTGCCGGTCCACGCAGGGCCGGCAAGATTGACTCCCTTCAATTTCCTGCCAGTCCACGCAGGGCCAGCAAGATCAACAGCTGAAGTCTGTGCTGAGCCGGAGAGATCTTGGGGAGCCTCCGACAGTGGCTTTCTCCCCTCTCTGCAGCTCTCCTTCACTTACCAGCGCAGCGATTCACGAAGGCAGCCTCGGGGCTTTTGCTGAGTCGTGGCTGCCTCTGATGATGCAAGTTCCTCTTTCCTCAGAGGCGGCGCGACCCAACAAAGGACCTGAGACTGCCTTCCTGAATCACTGCGCTGGGAAGTAAGGAGAGCTGCTGGGAGGGGAGAAAGCCACTATTGGAGTCTGGGAAGCTGCTGGGCAAGGGGAAACAGGGACAGCTGCTACTGGAGAGGGAGAAGGAAAGATGCTGCTGGGAGGGGAGGAGGGAAAGAAATCTGGGAAGCTGCTGGGCAAGGGAAAAAAAGGGACAGCTGCTACTGGACCTGGAGGGAAGGAGAAGGAGAGATGCTGCTGGGAGGGGAGGAGGGAAAGGAGTCTGGGAAGCTGCTGGGCAAGGGAAAAAAAGGGACAGCTGCTACTGGAGAGGGAGAAGGAGAGATGCTGCTGGGAGGGGAGGAAGGGAAGAGAGTTACTGCTGGACAGGAGGAGGAGGGAAGGGAGAATGAAAAAAGGAAGGAAACAGCTGGCAGAGAGATTAGAGGAGGGGAAGGGGAGACACAGGCATGAGAAAGTAGAGAGATTGATGATAGGAAGGGGTCAGCAGAAAAATAAGCAGAGAGGAACAACGATGATAGATCTGGTGTAGGAGAGATAAAAATGAAGAGAGCAGTGAATGAATCATGTTAAAAGGAGAGAGGGGGCACAAGCTGGATGGAAAGGGGAGAGGGGCATAGAAAGAAGACAGATACCATATGGAAGGGGGAGAGGACAGACAGTGGATGGAAATGACAGATGCTGGATTGAAGAGACAGAGAGGGCAGGCGCTGGAAGGAAGAGAGTGAAAAGAAGATTGAAAGCAGAAACCAGAGACGACAAAAGGTAGAAAAAAATAATTTTATTTCTATTTTGTGATTAGTATATATCAGATTTTAAATATATATCCTGCTAGAGCTGGTGTTAGACATAACTGTGGACTGCAAAACCCAGGCAGTGCTTCTTTAGCTTCCAGCTAGCTTATGGCGCTCTCTGACCAGGGGGCAGTTGCCCTAGTTGCACTCCCCTAAAACTATTCCTGTCATGAATGACTGCAGTATTCTGTTAGCATGATATTTCTGTGTAGCATTCTGTAATAATTTGGCTTGTTCAGTTTTCTTGATAGTAGAGGGGATATATGTGAAGGGGAGGGGAGACAGGGGTTTTGTTGATCCTTGCTCTGAATTATTTGTATTTATAAAATGACAATTGTACAGAATATTGTTTCTTTTTATACTTTAATAAAATACATTCAATATAAAATCATAACTGAGGCTTGTGTGGATGGGATCAGATGATTTGTGGGGACCGAGCTCACAGAGATGGGGCGGAAATGGGGTTTTTTAATTTTAGTCCTAGTAATTTGCCGGTCCACAAAATAATTCTTTTTTTTCTGCCGGTCCACGGGTGTAAAAAGGTTGAAGAACACTGTCCTAGGCCACCATAGCACAAATTCCTGTATTATGCTTCTGCTGTGCACAACAATAAACAATAAACACTGCTGTCATACTTTTTTTTGTCCCCTGCCGATTTCCTGATAGCACCCCCCCGGACAAAAGTGGATCTGTCTACCTGGCCCGCGGCCGCAGCCGGCGATATACTAGGTGCGTGCCTCTAGTCTCCTGACTCCTTCACCAAGGCCCGCCCTGTCTCCACTCCGATTGGCTTGGGCTTAGGGTGCCTAGCCAATCAGGAGACACATCACTTGCCTGCCACTGAATCTGCGAGAGCGGGTCGGCTGGATGATGTCACCACGTCTCTAGGAGGACAGGACGAGAGGAGCAGCACGAGGAGCTGCAGAACTAGTAAGGCAGTGATCAATTTAAACATGCACCTTTCTTCCTCCATCCCATGCACCTTTCTTCCTCCATCCCATAACACACACAGCCTGGTGGTGATGATTATCAGATTGATTAATGAATATATAATGATGTTATGAGTGTGCACCTCTTCCTTCCCATCCTCCTCAGCATGTCACATACAGCATGTTACATTACACAAAGTCTGTGTAATGTAACATGCTGTATGTGACATGCTGAGGAGGATGGGAAGGAAGAGGTGCACATTCATAACATCATTATATATTCATCCATAGCTGCATGTTAATGATGTGCTCATATGCACTTATTTATCATCATAACATATACATCATCATTAACATGCAGCTGTGGATGTGTAAGGACAGGCTGAGGAGGATGGATGGGAAGGAAGGAAGGTGCACATATCAACATATCATACATTTTTAACATGCATGATGCAGCTATAGGCAAGCTGAGGAGGATGGGATCATATAGATGTGTATGTTCAGATATGCGCTCAGATGTGTAGTTTTTTCTGATATATTTATTAAGCTTACAGTATTTATAAAAACACATTTAATACTTGTTACAAAAAATATTGTGCAATTGTGATCTACTTCTGGCCTACAAAGGTCAAAAGAAATCCTTAACTGAGATTTTACATTCAAAAGTGAATTATAGCTATTAGCACTATTATTTATTAGTTATTTATTATGCAGATGTTTGTTAGTTTGTTATTAGTTCAGTATTAGACATATGTTAGTTTAGAATAGATAGGTATAGATTAGTTTAGGTTAGGTTAGGGCCCTGCTGAAAGAGTCTACCTTGACGTGGTTGCAGGCTTACAAATCTTTTGGTCAAAGAGTGCGGCAACAGAGAAAAGTATGTGTGTATTCGGCCCATGGAAGAAGGGGGGGGAGGGGTGCGTGAGGGGCCCAATAGGATTGCTCAGTAAGGGGCCCAGAAATTTCTGATGGCGGCCCTGTCTGAGACAGCCAGCTCTCTAAATGCTCAAGAGCTGCTGTGCCACGCCCAGCCCTACGTGTGGGAAGGGCTTTCTGCTGCTGAGGCTGCCTTCTAACCTGTTTGGTCAGCAGTTTCAAAGATGGAGGATTTAAAGGGACCAAACTGTTTTCCCCAGGGCTATGTACTAAGTCCTGCCTGAACTCAGCCTGAGCTTTCTGGTCCTGTTCCTTCTCAGCAGGGACATAATGGTCGGCCTAACCAGTTTCACTGGTCGATTTCTGGGGCTCCTAACTGGCACAATACTGGAACGGGAGTCGGGCTTGTGACAACATACATATAGATCAGGGGTCTCAAAGTCCCTCCTTGAGGGCCGCAATCCAGTCGGGTTTTCAGGATTTCCCCAATGAATATGCATGAGATCTATGTGCATGCATTGCTTTCAATGCATATTCATTGGGGAAATCCCGAAAACCTGACTGGATTGCGGCTCTCAAGGAGGGACTTTGAGATCCCTGATATAGATATAATTCTATTATGTGAATTCTGAGTCACTTTTCTTTCTGGATTATTAGGACCCCTGATGAAGCGCGTGTTTACCGAAACACGGACCGTATCGGGTCCCCCGGTTTGCTATAAGGTGCTGTTTTTAACCGCTTTTAGTTTGATGTAATAAATTTAGCCTGCATCATTGTACATCTGTCTGCAGTTCTTCTTGTTTTGCTTTTGTATCCTTCACTGCAGACCGCGTTGGTTCTTCCTTGTTCTTGTTCGCTGGACCACTGCAAGCATTTGGCATCTCATCAACTGCTATTATCTTTTGAATGGGTCCTATTGTTCACATATCCTGTTGGCTGTCAAGCTAGTTCATTTAACAGCTGTCAAGGCAGCAGGGGAGGGGGGGAATTTTTTACAGGCCTGAAGAGAGATGGATATTAGACCTTTCTATAACAAAAACCATAAAGTACAATGTTATTATAACAAAAGCAACAGTGAAAGACTGAGCCTATGAATTAGAAATAAATGTTGACATGGAACGTTATTACAGTTAATAAAAAGGCTACATTCGAAGGACAATTAAAAACCTAGCTGCTGCGTCTAAACCAGTGCCATACTTTTGATTACACACACCTTGGTTAGAGATTAAGTTTAAAAAGGTCATATCCACATATGAGCTATAAACGGATTGCAGCTACGTGGACTGAGGAATTGGGAGTGGAAATTAGTGAGGTCATAATAGAAAAGGCTCTTCAATTAGGCATTTCCTCAATTTCTAGCACTTATTATAGAGAGAGTCTATTTCGAATGGTTACGAGAGCTTATGTTTCTCAAGTTCAGGCTTTACATTTTGGATGTGTTGAGACAAGAATATGCCTAAAATGGATAATACACTGGGTCATGCTTTTTGGCTATGTCCCAGAATTCGTAAATTTTGGAATGCTGTTTGTGTTTTTCTTGGATCAATTATTTCTAGAATTGTGGTTCCTTCCCCCCAGATGCTATTATTTCTTCAATGGGACAGGATTTTTAAGAAAGGGGTTAGGGAATTATTTCGCAAATCCTTTATTGTAGGTCAAAAATGTATTTTACAGCATTGGTTGGAAGAAAGTCCACCTCATTTTGGCATTGGAGGGCAGCGTTTCATGCTCTTATGATTATGGAAGCTAGGGCGACCTTATAAAAAACAGAGTAAATTTGGGATGACCTGGGAACCTTATATACAGCAATTATCAGTCAGAGCAGGCAGTTTTGTAATAAGAAAGTGAAGCACTATTTATTAGTAATATTTGGAATGGTATGGGTGGGGAGGGGAAAGTGGGGGGATGGGAAGGAGGGAGGGAGTGTTGGGAGGTACTTTATCGTGTCTCTATTATGATAATTGATTGTTGATTTATTTGAATTTATGTATCTACAATGTATTAACTGAGTTGAGTTGATTTTTCTTTAAGATTTTTGTTATACATATTTTATTTTTAAAACTCAATAAAAAGTATTGACCATAAAAAGGTCAACCGCTACCAGTGGCGCAGTATTGTAAACTGTACCCCAGCAGACATTAATAGCATCAAAAATCCCATTTATTTTGTAGCGTTTAAGCCTCAAATGTGGGTGTCGGCCTCAGTTTAATATACCTGCCCCTCAAAATTAGCAAGGCCAGGGGCTGAGTATCCAGGGTAGGATTAACCCTCTCCCTGCCTTGCTCATTTACCCTCCCTTTTCACAAAACCGCAGAAGTGGTTTTTAGCGCAGGCTGGCACGCTGAACGCTCTGCGCTGCTCCCAACATTCAAGAGTTCCTATGAGCGTCAGAAGCAGCACCCAGCAATCAGCACGCCGGCCTGCACTAAAAACCGCTTCTGTGGTTTTATAAAGGGGGGGGGTGATTAATGACTAACTCTCACAGCTGGGGCCCTGCATGGATGTTTGACTCCAGGAAAAATGCAGTAGGTAAGTGGCACTGCTCACCAACTCATCCTGCAAAATGGACAGTTCATGTTTGGGGTGGGGCCAGGGAAGAAGTCCATGGTAGCTACCACCTCCCCTCACCCATGCTATTTCTGCCAGCAGCTGACTTACCAGGGCAAAAATCTGCCTTGAGAGCCACTGTTCAAAACTAATGCCAGTGTTAACAGTAGCTATTACTGCCCCATTTGCAGAGACAAGTCATTGGTATCAACTGCTCAAAGGGCTGGAGATCAGGTGCTAATGTACGCTCTAGAGAATGACCCGGGGACAAATTTTTCCCTGTCCCCGCGGGAACTCATTTTTCCATCCCGTCTTATCCCTTGCCAGTTCTTTTCCTGTCCCTGCC
The DNA here is from genome assembly GCF_902459505.1 of Geotrypetes seraphini. NCBI lineage: Eukaryota > Metazoa > Chordata > Amphibia > Gymnophiona > Dermophiidae > Geotrypetes > Geotrypetes seraphini. The sequence continues at coordinate 34,992,290 of NC_047091.1, read as the reverse complement.
CCATTTCTGCAAGCTCCGTCCTCACCTGCACAAAGCCTCAAAAACTTTAAAATAAGCGTTCAAAGCTTATGCGGTTAAGGCAGAGCTTACAGGAATGGGGCAGGGAGAGCGACAAAACTTGCGGGGACGGGACGGGGAAATTGAGTTCCTGCGGAGACAGGGACAAATTTGTCCCCATATCATCCTGTAGACTGCATCATTCTAGAAATCAAAATGTAGTAAAAGTGAGCCAAGTATAGGACAATCAAGCCATTGTGACATCACTGATGAGGTTGGCTCTTATTGGTGGAATGAGGCATTGTGATGTCACAATACCAGCTCTGGTTACCAGAGGCTGAAACTCTTCACACTATTCATTCATTCAGTTTCCTATACTGTTCTCCCAAGTAGATAATGACACGGGGACAAACTTTTCCCGTCCCCCTCGAGTTCTTTTCCTGCTCAAGTTTCAAGTTTATTAGTTTTTAATATAACGACCATCAACAAATATCTGGCCGGTTAACAATAAAATTTAAAAGGATAAGAAAGAAAAAAAATAAAATAATAAGCATTTAAAAATAAATGGTGTGAACATAAATAACATCAACTAGACAAACTTGAAAGTGAGGGTAAAAGGGAAGGGAGGGGAAAAGTTACATATTTGAGTAGAAAAGGAGAAAGTGGGAATGGGATAAAACGTATAGGGTAGGGTCGCTTTGTTAAAGCGGTTGCTTGCTTAAAAGAGAAAAGGAAGTAAAAAAAAAAATAAAATAAAATATTTTTTTTTAGAAAAGGAAGACAGAAGGTAAGTCTAAACACAGCCGAATGCGTCACGAAATAAAAAAGTCTTTAGGCTTATCTTAACTTTGTCTAGATGTTGTTCATCGTGGAGTTGCTGTGGCAGAGAATTCCATAACGTTGGGGCAGCTACTGCGAAATTTATTTTCCAGGTGTAATAAAAGTCTTTTATGGAGGGAATAAAGAGAAGCTTTTGATCAGTTGACCTTAGAGTGCGTGGGGAACATTGGGGGATGAGAAGCTTATCAAGAAATGAGGGCTGGTGAGAGAGTTTTATTTTGAAGGAGAGTAAGATGATTTTGTAGGTGATAAGGTGAGTGATGGGGAGCCAATGTGCCTCTTTTAGAAGAGGAGTAACATGGTCGAATTTGCCTATTTTGTAAATGAGTTTTATTGCTGTATTTTGTATTAATTGTAGGTGTCGGATTTCTTTTTGGGGGAGACCGTTTTAGAAGAGAGTTGCAATAATCTAAGTGGGAGATGACTAAGGAATGAATCAGGATATTGATTGAATCGGTCTCTAGATTTGAAATTAGTGACCGAATAATGCGGAGTTTGAAGAAACAGATTTTTGCGACCGAACTAATATGGTCGTGGAAAGTAAGATCCCTATCAATGATGACGCCTAATAGTTTTATTTTTGTTTCCATTTGTATTGGAGTGGATTTGATAGAAATTTTTCCCAATAAGGATTTGCAGGTTTTGATTGGAAGTAGGACGCCACGGGATTTATCAATATTGAGGGAGAGTTTATTTGAGTAGAGCCAATCATTTATGGTGTCTAATTCGTTATTTATGTTATTATGCCCCATTCCTGTAAGCTCTGTCCTCATCTGCACAAGCCTCAAACACTTTAAAATCATAAGTGTTCAAGGCTTGTGAAGTTAAGGCAGAGCTTACAAGAATGGGGCGGGGACGGGATAGAGAAATCAAGTTCCTGTGGGGACAGGGCCAAATTTGTTCCCGGATCATTCTCTAGTGTACGCTAAAGATAGGTGGAACTTGGTCTTGTATTTAAATGTTTATCAAAATTTGATAACCTGCAATTTACAACAAAGTGACTTACAAACCAATTAAAACCAAGAACCCTCCTCCCCCCCAATCATCAATAGAAAAGACCTAACCTAAATACTGAGAGAAAAAAAATCCCCTTTTTTGATGTGGTCTCTAACGCAGTCTTCTCATGTCTGCCAACAATCTAAAATTTATGCCAGATTAAAAAAAAAAAAGTCATCAAAATCGACTTAAGTTTAGGAAATAAAAGTTCATTTTAAATAACTTGTGGGAGGTCATTCCTCAAAAATGGGGATAAAAAGTAAAAAGCAGAATTACGAGTTGATTCATAATGAGCCATTTTCAGTGATGGAAGTACTAGTGTTGGAGTATATGGAAGGGTTACAACAGCCAAGTATGATGGAGCCATGCTACTCCTTGTGGCTCTCGGCAAATCATTGCCCCAGGTATATTAGAAAGATTGTGAGCTCACTGGGAGAGACAGGGAAAAATGCTCAAGTACCTGAATAAATTCATGTAAACCATTCTCCCAGGGGAGTTTACAATGGAATAAAAAATTGAATATATACATAGTGTGTAAAGTTTCAGCCTCTGATAACCAGCTATTGTGACATCATAATGCCTCATTCCACCAATAAGAGCCAACCTCATCAGTGATGTCATAATAATAATAATTATAATAATAATTTATTTTTACATACCGCCATGCCAAAAAGGTTCAAAGCAGTTCACAGCAAGAAAAATTAATACATACAGTGGAAATAAAATAGTAAACAGATCGATTAAAAAAACAAATGATTTCAAACAGGACGCATTAAGATACCAACCTATCAAAGAGGCGTGTCTTTAAGTTTTCTAAAATCAGAATAGGAAATAGCCTCCAATATAGTTTTTCCAAGCCACATATTTGATTTAGCAGCCTGAAAGGAGAAAGTTCTCTCATAGAACTTTTTGTAATGGCAAGATTTTATAGAGGGGTAATTAAACAAGTTTATCCTACTGTACTCTTGTTGGAGTGACTCAGAGAAAAATGAGGAGCAAGGTAGCCTGGTAACATACCGAAAACAGCTTTATAACAAATGCAAGAAAACTTAAACAGGATGCTGGACTCTACTGGCAACCAGTGAAGTTTGTGATAAAAAGGAGTAACATGCTCCCAGTTTTTTAGTCCAAAGATAAGGCAAACAGCCGTATTCTGAACCTGTCTCAGTTTTTAAAGTATTTTCTTGTAAGCCCCTAGATCACAGGTGTCAAAATCCCTCCTCGAGGGCTGCAATCCAGTCAGGTTTTCAGGATTTCCCCAATGAATATGCATGAGATCTATTTGCATGCACTGCTTTCATTGTATGCTAAGAGATCTCATGCATATTCATTGGGGAAATCCTAAAAACCCTCGAGGAGGGACTTTGACACCCCTGCCCTAGGCCTAGATATTACAGTAATCCAGAATACTCAAAATGGAAGTCTGCACCAACAGACAAAAAGAAGCATCGTCAAAAAACTTCTTAATGGTGCAAAACTTCCAGAGTACTGAAATACATTTCTTAAACAACAAGTCAGTATGTTTTTCCAAAGTAAGATGTTTGTTCAGAGTTACCCCCAAATTTTTATAGATTGTTCAATATTATATTTTATCCTACTCACGTGAATCATACTTTCTTTAATCTTATCATTGGGCGATGCCAAAAAAAATTTAGTTTTTCTGTATTTAGTGTGTTTAAAAGCAGTCAGCCAGAGTTCAATCTGATTTAAAATGCTTACCAAAGAATGGCTCGATTGTCCTATACTTGGTTCACTTTTCCAACATTTTGATTTCTAGAGTGACTCAGTGGTTAAAACTGTAGCCTTAGCACCCTGAGGTTGTGGGTTAAAACCCATGTTTCTCCTTGTGACTCTGGCTTAGTCACTTAATCCCCCCATTGGCCCAGGTACATTAGATAGGTTGTGAACACATCAGGACAGGGAAAAAATGCTCGAGTACCTGAATAAATTCATGTCAACCATTCTGAGCTCCCTTGGGAGAATGGTATAGAAAACTGAACGTATTTGGAAGTCAAAGAATTTTAAATTATAGTATATAGGCAACCAATGTAAACTTTACAAAGGAATGATTTTAATAAGGTCAGCAAGAATTTCTTCACAATCCGCAAATGAAAAGCACCGCAGACAAGGAAATAATGGCCCAAAACATCAAATGTTATCATTTATCACTAGGCTGGGGGCAGCATAGGTGGTTTTCAGGAGATTTGTCAATTTTCCACATCAAAAAAAGATTAAAGTCTGCAGTTCAAAGTGGAAGGGAGCTACTGAAGTTTAAAATGTCCTTAGTGAGAAAAATGGTGCAAGTCTGATTAAAACTTAAATCACGCACCAGCGCCTAGTTTTTTTTTTCTGTGCTTAAATGAGCCTTTCAGAAATGTAAGGTGAAATTTTTGAAAGGCTCATATTTAATATGAAACAGCATCAAGTATGCCTGCACTTCCAGGGTTGTCTAGGACCATATATAACCTTATATATAAAACACTTACTATATAACCCTTGTATACTCATGCAAGGCTCAAGCCTCTCCTTATTGTGTTACCACAAATTAACCATGTCTATCCTTTGCAGATGACAATTGGAGCATTATTCTGCTTGCTTCTTTTCTATTATGAGCTAAGAAATGCAAGGTCATACATTTGGGTTGCAAAAACCCAAGGGAAGGGTACAGTTTAGGGGGGTGAAAAACATATGTGCATGAAGGAAGAGCGGGACTTGGGTGTAATTGTATGTGATGATCTTAAGGTGGCCAAACAGGTTGAAAAGGTGATGGCAAAAGCTAGAAGGATGCTAGGTTGCATAGGGAGAGGTCTGGCCAGTAGGAAAAAGGAAGTATTGATGCCCCTGTATAAGACTCTGGTGAGACATCATTTAGAATATTGTGTACAATTCTGGAGGCCGCACCTTCAAAAAGATATAAAAAGGATGGAGTCGGTCCAGAGGAAGGCTACTAAAATGGTATAATAATAATAATAATAATTTTATTTCTTATATACCGCTATACCCTAAGTTCAAAGCGGTTTACAATGAGGGTCGTGCCGAGAGAGTGCAGAGTTTACAACAGGAGACAGGTGTTTACAACAAGGTACATATGTTTAGAACAAGATATAAGATACAAGCTTTGGGACCAGGAATCTGAGATACATTAGCTTTGGAACAGGATATCTAAGATACATTGGATTGAAACAGGGTAAATCTGAATGGGGCAGTTTGCAAGAAGATATGGCTGTAAAAATACAACTGGTTGGGGTAGCTTGCAAGAATATACAGGCGATTAGAATACAGGAGTAAGCAATATGAGGCGAGGTGATTTGGGTCAAGTTACAGAACGAAGGGTTCAGACCAAGGTACAAGAGATCAAAGCTGCTTACAGGAAGATAATTACAATAAGAATAAGATACAGGGTATTACAATATGAGTAAGATAGTGGAAGATATTTACAATAAGATGCAGGGTGTTACAATGTGAACAAGATACAGGAGATCAGCGCTGTTTATAGGAAGATATTTACAATGAGAATATGAGAGGATTACAGCAATATATGTCGAAAGGGGAAGGGGAAAGGTAGTGGATGGGCTTTCGGGGGGGTTACAATTGGTAGAAGATAAACTAGATGGCGTTGAAGAGACGGGTCTTCAGTGATTTTCTGAAGTCTGCATATGATGCGGCCTCGAGAATTGGTTTTGCTAGCCATGTGTTCAGTTTAGCTGCCTGGAATGATAGCATTCTGTCTAGGTACTTCTTGTAGTGACATGATTTCAGTGATGGGTAGATAAAGAGGTTTGCTCTGTGAGATGACTTATTCGGGCAGTTGGTGAAGAATTGGGAAGCTAGGTAAGTTGGTAGCATCCCGAAGATAGCTTTGAAACTGATGCAGGCAAACTTGAATAGTATTCTGGATTCTACTGGCAGCCAGTGAAGTATTTGGAGATATGGAGGCCTTCCATTAATTTGGCAACCAGAGGGTCTTTGTGATAAGGTGTATGGGGACAGACTTAAAGATCTCAATCTGTATACGTTGGAGGAAAGGAGGGAGAGGGGAGATATGATAGAGACGTTTAAATACCTATGTAATGTAAATACGCATGAGTTGAGTCTCTTTAATTTGAATAGAAACTCTGCAATGAGACGGCATAGGATGAAGTTAAGAGGTGATAGGCTCAGGAGTAATCTAAGGAAATACTTTTTTACAGAAAGGGTGGTAGATGCGTAGTACAGTCTCCCAGAGGAGGTGGTGGAGACAGAGACTATGTCTGAATTCAAAAGGGCCTGGGATAGGCACGTGGGATCTCTGAGAGAGAAAGAGCTAATGGTTACAGTAGATGGGCCTTTATCCGCCATCATGTTTCTATGAGCGTCCAGCTTCGAGCATTGGCTTCTGACAGGAAGATTCTCAAAACTTACTGTGCCCTTAATGATGGTCCACTAAACCTGTTCCAGCTAGTTTAGCATGCATGTATTTTTTTTTGTAAATATTGTCGTTATTAAGCAAAGCCAGTACAGTAACAAAAAACAACAAAGCACAGAAGCAAAATCACAAGATCTCCAATGGAAGAACCAGCACAGGTATGCCTACTATACATTGAATCTACTAATCAAAAGGAAACCTAGGAATAACTCTGAATCAGACATCTTGTTATACCGGCAGCATGCATGTATTTAGCGGCTGATTGTCAAAACGGTTCACTGCAGCCTTGTCCAAGCTTTCCAACAGTCTCCGACTCTGCCATGCAAATGTAGTACAACAAGATCATCAATATTAAAATTGGTAGTAAAATGGGCTCAATATTCAAAGGAGTATTTCAGGCAATCCCCCAAGTGTGGTGCAAAAATCACCGACTGCTCCAGAGGTGCCAATAGTGTAAAGAGAGCATCGCAAGCATGCGTTTGAGTTTCTGGCTATGGCTCATGATAAAATTTGGATAATCCTAAGGGACCAATGGAAAAAGATTGGTCAGCTATTCATACCACATGTAACTTGATATGAACAAACTGTTATCAGCTAATAAATGTGTTTACCAAGACCTCAAACACCCAGGACACTACTTGAACCGATTTCGTGTCCTTACTGGGGTGGCTACTAGGGAGGCAAGCATATTCTTTGGGGGGATATCCTGAAAACCCAACTGGTTGGGTGTGGCCTATAGACTGGGTTGAGAACCCCTTCACTAAGCTACTCTTCCACCCCACTAAGGCAGAGGACCCAGTCATGTTGTCAGGATTTCCCCCATGGAATATGCACGAGATTTTGCATAGAATGTAGATTGTTCATTAACTTTCATTGGGGAAATCCTGAAAACCCAACTGTGAAGCAGCCCCAGCGACCAAGGTTGCCCACCCCTGCACTAAAGGAAAAATTCCTTTATCCAGTGGGCAACCTTGGTCCGAGAGCCACAACCCAGTTCAGAATTTTCCCCCCAATGAATATGCATGCCTCCATTGAATGCAAAATATATCTCGTGCATATTCATGAGGAAAATCCTGAAAAATCTGCATCACAGCCCTCAAGAACAGAGGATGCCCACCCCTCTGCTATGGCCTCGGTCTCGTAGCAACAAGTTCTGTGACATTTTTATTAAAATGAGGCTTTTCTCTCCTCTCTCTCCCCCTCTCGTCTTACCAAGTCTAAATTGACTACTGCATATCATTTGTTAGTGTTGTAGGGATTTGACAGCATACAAGGAAGCAATTCAGAGTCTTGTCTGTTCACAGCATTAATATCTATTTTAGTAACAATGCACTGTGTTTAGAACACATTAAAGGATGCGTACTCCATTCAATCACTACGAGACCAATAGACATCAAATTATTCTATCAATTGTTAGTTTTTAAGGAGATGCTCGCAAAAGCAGGAAGCTTGCTGAATATGAAGATTTGCATACTAAGGCTTCCCGTCTACTGGAGGATCTAATTTAAGGACTTCCTTTACAAAGGCATACTAGCGGTTTTAGCATGCGCTAAAATGCCCTGCCCGCTAGCCACTACCGCCTCCTTTTAAGCAGGCAGTAATTTTTCAGCTAGTGCGTGCTATAGTGTGCGCTGATCTTGTGCATGCACTAAAAACACTAGAACACCTTAGTAAAAGGAGCCCTAGGGGCTCCTTTTATGAAGGTGCGATAGGCGGTTAACACACGTTCAACCGCCTGCCACGCTAGTCGTTAACACCTCCATTGACATGGCATTAGTTTTTTGGCTTGCGTTGGGGGTTAGCGTGTGATGAAGTGTCCGATGCACCTTGATAAAAAGAGCCTTAAGTGTGCAACTGTAACTTTCAAAATCCTATATGGTATTTTTTTCTCCTTTGGTCTCTTTCATTTAATTCACAAGAAATCTCTAATTTTAGAAGCTCTCAGAAATATAAATGTGGCTTTCTCACTGTTAAGAGAATAAAAACTATGGCCAATTTTTGTTAATCATTTTCTTTTTTATTCATATATAAGTTTGGACTGACCTTCCTTCACACTTCTCCCTCCATATTCGCTGTGATAGGGGATTAACAGAACTACAAATACAAAAAAACTGCAAATAACTTCTTCATATGTTATTTGCTGTTTTCTATTAAAAACCATTATGAGTATAGTGAAACCACAAATAACATGGTGGGAGACCTGGCCTGTGTTTCTGAAGGAGAAGCAAAACACAGTGAAGAAAGTGCTGGGAATCGGCGATTCTCTCTGTAAATGCTTGGACTCAGTGATTTCTCTATGCAAACTGATGTAATTTGTGGAGGAGCCAGCAAGCTAAAAACCGTGAGTAATCAAAACCGCAAATACAGAGGGAGAAGTATAATTAGAGTTCTCTCTCATCTACCCACTTTTTGTAAATTATTGAAGACATTTATTTCAAAAACTTACTAATGATTTTTCTTTCACATAATTAACCATAAAAGAAAATTTTGGTCTAAAAGATAGTTTCTGTTCTAATCTCTTGTATAATTTTATTAATATTTTGTCAACCAAGTTAAGACCTCGTGTTGGGATGAATCGGTATTAAAAAAAAAAAAAAGAAAGATGAAATTAAATGGGAACTGATGAATTGTGACTAAATCTAGAGTCTTTGTGTACTTTCAAAGTTTGAATAACAGTTGACGTTTGGTTTTTTTATTTTCAAGAAAATAGCATTTTTCCACTAATGGATCAGGACAGACGGACTTAACATGTTGTTCAATCGGGATGTCAAGATTTTACAGATTGGGGAATTCTGTGTAGTTACCATCATTCCCCAAAAGTGCGGGCTAACAGGATGGGCAGTATTTCATTTTTGACAGATTTGTAAACAAGAAGCTCTCACCTACCAATCAGTTGGTTGATACAGTACATTCAAATTTGTGACAACACGATACGTGCCATTCAAGAAGGGAGGAGCCTGTAAGGTTGGCATCTTTTTGAAGTGGTGAAAGGTATGGTCTCCAAACGATTGCCGTGAATGAAGTTTTGAATTTTTTGTATAATGTATGTTTTCACATGCTGGTTTCAATGTGATCTAAATCAATTTCTGCAGAGACTGTGTGAGCAGAGTCCGGTTGAAGATTATTCAGGGTTCAGCGAAAGATTAGAGAAATTGGGCCTCTTCTCCCTCGAACAGAGGAGATTGAGAGGGGACATGATCGAAACATTCAAGGTACTGAAGGGGATAGACTTAGTAGATAAGGACAGGTTGTTCACCCTCTCCAAGGTAGAGACAACGAGAGGGCACTCTCTAAAGTTGAAAGGGGATAGATTCCGTACAAATGTAAGGAAGTTCTTCTTCACCCAGAGAGTGGTAGAGAACTGGACCGCTCTTCCGGAGGCTGTTAAAGGGGAAAACACCCTCCAGGGATTCAAGACAAAGTTAGACAAGTTCCTGCTGAACAAGGATGTACACTGATAGGGCTAGTCTCGGTTAGGGCGCTGGTCTTTGACCAGAGGGCTGCCATGTGAATGGACTGCTGGGTATGATGGATCACTGGTCTGATACAGCAGCGGCAAGTCCTATGTTGTTATAACGCAACAGAACCCTTTGGAGGAAGACAACCTTTTTTCTTCACAAAGCTAAGTCTACTAGGAATTATTCACGTTTTGAAATATAAAGTATTTAAGTGTTGAAGATTTATCAAGCTTATAAATTAAAACTGTGATTGGGAACAAAACAGCAGGCTTCTTGCTCTCTCAACGGTCTCATTGTGTACACGACTGAGCACAGAAGAAAATGTCTTTAAGCAGTTGTGAAAGTTAATGTGCTTGGTGCATGTTTTGGATTGACGCTAGTCTAAGCCAGGAGTAAAATGATTGGTCAGTATATAATCACATGACCATGACACTGAGAATTTAGCAAAAAGACGCCACGGCCATGTCTTAACAAGGTGGATCGTTTGAGATTGTGTGCAAGGTGGAGAGATTGAGAAGTAAAATGAATGACTAGATTTTCAGTGGAACTATTTTGATTTTATATAATGTGAAAGTCATCTTCAGAGGGGGGAATTGCCTTGAAACAGCCAGACATGGGTGAAACGCGAGTGTGTCTACATTTACAACACTCCCCGATGCGACTTAAGATAAGTGGCTGGCTCTCTTTAAAACCCGAGTTTGAGCAAGTGGAGTGAATATATATCTTACAATTTATATAAAAGTATCACAAGTATAAAATTTTTAAAAGAAATTAAATATGATAATGCAGTACACAGACTGGGAGACTCATGAAGAAAAACAGAGCCTGATGAATTGGAATAACGCAGCAAGTTTACTGCTTTTGCGTAAGCATCTCCCTAAAAACTAACAATTGATAGAATAATTCTATGTGCGTTGGTCTCGGTGTTTACAGCATTAATACACGCCAAATACCAGAACCCTCTGCAGAGTATAAGCATGTTGGTTTTTTTTTTTACACCAGTTGCGTCTAGTGGGAGACAAAAGCAGTCCAGTGGCAGAAGTAATTCAACTGAAGCACCAATAAGCAGGACAGTCCAGTGCAACAGATTGCTGGTCTTTATGTTATCACTGGACCTAACATGTGCAAGCTTCTCATGGCTTTCTGCAATGGTCGAGAGCAGGGGTGGCCCTTGCCAGGTCAGATTTTCCCCAAATGAATATGCACGAGATCCGTTTGCATACAAAGTAGGCAGTGCATGCAAACTAGAGCTCAAGCAAATTCATTGGGGTTAATCCTGAAAACCCGACTGGATTGCGGTCTTCGAGGACTGATGTTTAACAACCACGGGCCAGAGCAGTGTTTCTCAAGTCAGTCCTGGAGTACCCCCTTGCCAGTCAGGTTTTCAGGATATCCACAATGAATATGCATAACTTGATTTACATACACTACCTCCATTATATGCAAATTCCTTTCATGCATAGTCATTGTGGATATCCTGAAAACCCGACTGGCAAGGGGGTACTCCAGGACAGAGTTGAGAAACACTGGTCTTGAGGTTCTGCCCCTGAATCCAGTCAGATTGTCAGCAACAGCCATTGCTCTTTAATGAATGTTCTGACTTTCTGTAAGAACAAGGCAAGGACTCTATTTCAAAACCCAGAATTTTAATGCTCTAAATTGCATTTCTTTTTAACAGCAATATTTACAGTGTATACATACATCACAGCTGAAACAAATTTTATTCCATTTCAAGAATGAAAGATGAAAACATGGTGAAAATACAGACAGCATAGTAAAATTACAAAATAACCCCAAAAGTAAAAGTCTCTATATTTCAGTCAGTCTTGTTACTGTTTAAACTTTCACTAGCATTGGTTTCACATGCTTCAGCCCAGTCTGTATAGGAATCTATGACTAAGATAGTAAAAGCCACACTGATGCAGCAGACCAAGGCTTGATAATTCAAGGCCTAGTTTACAGCCTCTTGGGTGCACATCCCCATCCCCATAATGGCTGGATTAAAACGAACAAAAATAAGCTTTGTTCAGCTATTGTAAAGAAAATCTTATGGCGTAGCCTTCAGTAGAGGCTTGGGCCAATTGAAATGGAGGCTCCAGAAAATCTTTGGGATGAAGGGACCACAGTGAGCGAAGCTGTGCCCTTGATACTTTCAAGACTGTACCTAATGCAAATACAACTAATCTTAGATGTGCACATTACCTTTCCTTTGTTTTTACACAGCCCCATTTCAATCTCTTGGAAGATATAAAATGTCCCCCCTAAACCTTGCTGGTTCATGCTCTGTGCTTTCTATGCAAGCTACAGTTGTATCCAGGTCCTCATAGGGTGTTATATAGGGCATTCCACATGGCGACACCACCTCAGGTATTTTAGGCATCCTGTACATTTCATCTTACATACAAATCTTTCAAAGGACACATTTACACCAGGCTCCTGAAGAGGTAAAAAGGTCCATCGTCTTTGGTAGATAGTTTTGGCTACAAGGGTCATGGGACGTATGGAATGCGACAAAGCTTAAGAGGAGTCTTGCCTTGCTTGATGCATACTAAAATGAGCTTCCTTGGCACTTTGTGGTCAACCTCAGGTCTCCCCCTATTGCTCTTGGGAATACACTTTAGTAGGAAGAGTGCATGCCATAAGCAAAGCTCAGACTGAGCAAATGCATGCTTCCACTCCAACAGGTAGATATGTATGCCTTAATCACTGGGATAAAGTGATTGGGTGGGGAGAAGACGCTTTAGAAAGAAAGCTCCACCAACAGATACATGTATCTACAGTAATGTAGCGTCTTTTTTTTTTTTTTTTGGGGGGGTGAGGAGAATAGGAGGCAGCTTCTATCTGAGTTTCATGCTCAAGCAGTGGCATGGAGGAAGGATAGCACAGTGTCCTGGTGACCCCAGATCAGCCTGGGCTTTCACTACAATAGGATAAGTGTGATGAGTGGGGAGAAGTTGCGACAAAATTCTAGATTACCGATGTCAACGATGCAAGAGTGTGAGCCATAAAAACTACTTGTATCAGAACATATATACTCAAAACAGGATTCTTTGGTCATGTTTTACATTTGATTGTACATTCTAAAGTGCAAAAGTAACCCTGGAACTCTGTGGATATAAAGTACTGAGCCCACCGAAGTATACCAAAAACAGAAAGAAAAGCATATCCCAACTAGCAATATAATTTGCAGCTCCCTTTGGAGTATTAAAGCTTCTTTATAAAACCTGTGTTTTTACAGAGACCTGGAAAAACCGAGGAATAAATATTTATACAAAACAGTAGAGATGAAAAAGCACCATCCATATGTACAAAATAGTTACCTAGCAGCCGTTTCATGTTTTATGGAAACGAATAAAAGGCAATAATACTGTATCAGGTACTTTCTGGATTTAATCACTATCTCCACCTGAATCTATCAAAATTTGGACGTGGTCAAGAATAGATACACCGATTTTCCGATGGACACTTGTTAGCTAAGTGCTCAGTTCCAGCCTTAATCTGTCTTACAAAAGAAACTCAAGAATATTTGATCTGGAATAGATTAAGATCACCAAAAGAAACTCAAGAATATTTGATCTGGAATAGATTAAGATCACCCAAAGCCAGAGTTGAATGCATTATTTTGGACCTAGTGACCTTCCTGTGGCTGGACCTTCTAAGTGCATCAAAGCTCAGAGCTACTGTACTTCCCAGAAGTGCCAGACTAACCCCAAGTGCAACTCCAGGAAATATAGGGGACAGTGCCAGCATTCAGCCTCATTTTAAATCTTTGGGGGTAGCAGCTTAAAGGGCACGTGCAAACTCCTGGGGACAGTTTTAACACATCCTTTTGAGTTTAGAAAAGGTATTTGGTAGAGTCCATTTTAACAGTGGTTCAGAGACTGGAGATCTTTAGAACCATCAAAAGCTGAAAAAATCATCTTGGCCAGCGATATTTAAATCGGCTTTCTCCCAGTCGGTAGGCGAGAGGCATTCTGTCTGCAAGTCCTGGGAGGTCAGGCCAATGTCCAGAACCTGAGGGTTAGTTCTGGACTCAGCAAGTCTAGAGAGAGGGAGGGAAAGCCAACACACACATTATACAATAAATCAGGCCTGTGAAAGTCACCAACAATGCCTGCATCGAGAGCTTCGTTTTCAAACCACCTTGCTAGTTTTAGAAGTGGGGGGGGGGGGGGGAAGGGGAAACAAAAAACCAAGGCAGGGGGCCAGAAGCTATAAGTTGTAATTCACTGAAGTGAATCATGATTCTGCCATAAGAACACAGCAGTTTTCCATTTTTATAGTGGTTTTGAAAATTAAGGTATTTAAATGCATAGGCAAGTTAAAAAAAAAAAAAAGCACAAAACCAAACTTTGTACACATCACATGTACCAATGAGAGACCTGAGGGGGGAACCTAAGCAGACTAGAATCTGTTTTAAAGATATTTTTAATAGGGTTGTGCTGGGAATAGTCTGTCCCTCCCAAACAAATATATATTAAAATATGTATGGCTAAGGTTGCCAGATAGACCTGCCCCCAGTCCCACCCATCCCTCCCTGCAATGCCCTAATCCCACCCCTCCCTGCCTGAGACGGCTTTTCAAAACCTATAAAAAGTACTGGGTTTTGAAAAGCCGTTCAGGGAAATCCAGACGTCTGGTAACCTGATTTACGGCTCTAGATCACACCGTTAAGTTATTTTAGTATAAATTTACTGTATTATACACTTCTCTCTTTGTATTTGCTGTGATAGGGAACAGACCTGCGAATATCTTTCATATGTTATTTGCTGTTTTCTATTAAACCATTGTGAATATGGTGAAACCGCAAACATGGTGTGAGACCTGGCCTGTTCTTGAAGGAGAGGCAAAACACGGTGAAGAAAGTGCTGGGAATTAACAATTTTCTCTGTAAACGCTTGGAATGAGCGATTTCTCTATGCAAGCTGAAGTAATTTGGGGGGGGGAACCAGTAAGCTAAAAAATGCAAATAATCGAAACCGCGATTGCTGAAACCATGAATATGAAGGGAGAAGTGTGTGTGTCAATCTGTAATCCATTCCAAGCTCCTTAGGGATTAAATAAAATAGTTCAGACCAAGTCCTCCATTTGTTTAGAACCGCTGGTCCAATTTCATTCCTGGGACAGAGGCCCCCACATCACATCCCAAATTAACCCTTCATTAGCCTCTTCTATTCCCATCTGAATTCAGGCGATACACATGTACAACTCACCTGGAAAAGGCTTCATCCAGCCCATCATCCAGCTCCTGAAAATCCAAGAAAAGGAACAATTTTAGAATATGGCAGTGTAAAAGCATCAGCTGGAGTGAACATTCTGTTTAAGATGAAAGCTGCATCTCCCCCTCCCCTTTTAGGCAGCATGCCATAACGACAAGCAGGCAGACCGGGGGTTGGGGTGGTGAAGGAGCAAATGTGCCCCCTTCAGAAGACCTGGCTTTACATGGATTTGATGTTTTACAGCAGGGATGCCTAAGTCCCTCATCGAGGGCCCCAATCCAGTCGGGTTTTCAGGATTTCCCCAACTGCTTTCAATGCATATTCATTGGGGAAATCCTGAAAACCCAACTGGATTGCAGCCCTTGGAGAGACTGACATCCCTGTTTTACAGACAACAATACAAAGATGAGTGAGTCACCCAGTCATTTGCTTTTTATCATTTCTGAATAACTGCAGTCTTGCTTCACTTTGCAAATACTTCCAACTGTATCCCTAAAGCCTCCATTCCTATGAAGTAATAAAATCTTTAGGGAAAGGAGAAAACCCCCAACACAAACTACTTGTTCAGCTGCAGTCTTAAATCTGTGGATTCCTCAGGACATCATGGGGGAAGAGGACGAGACCCAAGTCACCAGCTCCAATAGGTCCATATAGCACAGTTACTTACCGTAACAGGTGTTATCCAGGGACAGCAGGCAGATATTCTTAACGCATGGGAGACGTCACCGACGGAGCCCTCGGTACGGACCTTTTTAACTAGAAGTTTCTAGTTGGCCGCACCGCGCGTGCGCGAGTGCCTTCCCGCCCGACGGAGGAGTGCGTGGTCCCCAGTTAGGATAAGCCAGCTAAGAAGCCAACCCGGGGAGGTGGGTGGGACGTAAGAATATCTGCCTGCTGTCCCTGGATAACACCTGTTACGGTAAGTAACTGTGCTTTATCCCAGGACAAGCAGGCAGCATATTCTTAACGCATGGGTGACCTCCAAGCTAACAAAGAGGGAGGAGGGATGGTTGGTCATTATTAAAATAAATTTTGTAACACAGATTGGCCGAAGTGTCCATCCCGTCTGGAGAAAGCATCCAGACAATAGTGAGTAGTGAACGTGTGAACTGAGGACCAAGTGGCAGCCTTGCAGATTTCCTCGATGGGCGTGGAACGGAGGAAAGCCACAGAAGCAGCCATAGCTCGGACTCTGTGGGCCGTGACAGCTCCTTCCAGTGAGAGACCGGCCCGAGCATAGCAGAACGCAATACAGGCAGCAAGCCAATTAGAAAGCGTCCGTTTGGAGACAGGACGACCTAAACGGTTGGGATCGAAAGACAAAAAGAGCTGAGGGGATGCTCGGTGAGCTCTGGTACGATCAAGGTAGTAAGCAAGGGCACGCTTACAATCCAGCGTGTGCAACGCCTGTTCCCCAGGATGCGAGTGAGGTTTAGGGAAGAAGACGGGCAACACAATGGACTGGTTGAGGTGAAAAGCCGAGACCACCTTGGGAAGGAATTTAGGATGGGTACGCAGAACGACCTTGTCATGGTGAAAAACAGTGAACGGTGGGTCAGCAACCAGTGCATGCAGTTCGCTAACTCTCCTGGCAGAGGTGATGGCAATTAGGAAAAGCACCTTCCAGGTAAGAAGCCTGAGCGAAGTTGTGGCAAGAGGCTCAAATGGAGGTTTCATGAGTGCTGATAAAACCACATTCAGGTCCCAGACGACAGGAGGAGGCTTTAGAGGCGGCTTGATATTGAAGAGACCTCTCATAAATCTGGAAACCAGAGGGTGAGCCGTGAGGGGTTTTCCGAGGATAGGCTCATGAAACGCAGTGATGGCACTGAGGTGGACTCTGATGGAGGTAGACTTGAGGCCAGCATTGGACAGCGAGAGCAAATATTCCAATACAAGTTCCACCGCTAAAGAGGTGGGTTCATGATGATGCCGGAGACACCACGAGGAGAATCTGGTCCACTTCTGATGGTAACATTGGAGGGTGGCCGGTTTCCTGGAGGCGTCCAATATGAGGCGGACCGGTTGAGATAGATTCTCTGGAGAGGTCAGCCCGAGAGAAACCAAGCTGTCAGGTGGAGCGAAGACAGATTGGGATGCAGTAGAGACTGATGCTGCTGTGTAAGTAGAGTAGGAAACACAGGAAGAGGAATGGGCTCCCTGGAGCTGAGTTGGAGCAGGAGGGAGAACCAGTGTTGACGAGGCCACCGAGGGGCGATGAGAATCATGGTGGCTTTGTCCTTGCGGAGCTTGGACAAGGTCCGCAACATCAGAGGAAGTGGAGGGAAGGCATACAGGAATCGATCCCTCCAATCGAGCAGGAATGCATCCGGGGCCAGACGGTGAGGAGAGAAGAGTCTGGAGCAGAATTGGGGCAGCTGATGATTGTGAGGTGCTGCAAAGAGGTCCACCTGCGGAGTGCCCCAGCGAGCAAAGATGGAGAGTAGAGTTGGAGGGTCCAACGTCCACTCGTGAGGTTGAAGGATGCGGCTGAGATTGTCGGCCAGGGAGTTCTGTTCGCCCTGGATATAGACCGCCTTGAGGAAGAGATTGTGGGCTGTGGCCCAGGTCCAGATGCGTAGAGCCTCCAAACAAAGGGGTCGAGATCCGGTGCCGCCTTGCTTGTTTATGTAGTACATGGCGACTTGATTGTCTGTGCACAGGAGGAGAACCTGAGGGCAGAGAAGATGTTGGAAAGCCTTGAGGGCGTAGAACATGGCTCTGAGTTCCAAGAAATTGATGTGATGTCGACGCTCCTGTGGGGTCCAAAGTCCCTGGGTGCGTAGATCTCCTAGGTGAGCTCCCCACGCATAGGGGGACGCATCCGTGGTGATGATCATAGAGTGAGGGGGCAGATGAAAGAGCAGACCCCTGGAAAGATTTGAGGAGTTCAACCACCATTGGAGAGATTGCTGAAGAGATGATGTCACAGAGATGGGATGAGAAAGAAGATCCGTAGTCTGTGACCATTGGTTGGCGAGAGTCCATTGAGGTATGCGGAGGTGGAGACGTGCTAGAGGAAGGACATGTACTGTCGAGGCCATGTGTCCCAGGAGGACCATCATCTGTCGAGCAGGAATGGAGGGATGTGTGAGCACCTGACGACAGAGATGGAGCAGAGTCCACTGACGATCGGAGGGAAGAAAAGCCCTCATTAGGGTGGTGTCCAGAACAGCTCCGATGAATTGAAGTCGCTGGGTGGGAAGTAAATGCGACTTGGGGTAGTTGATCTCGAACCCCAGGAGGTGGAGGAGAGAGATGGTGTGATGAGTAGCCTGTAGCACAAGTTGAGATGAAGGTGCTTTCACCAACCAATCGTCCAAGTAGGGGAACACCTGGAGGTTGTGAGACCTGAGGAAGGCCGCAACTACTATGAGGCATTTGGTGAAGACCCTGGGTGAGGAAGCGAGGCCAAACGGTAGCACCTTGTACTGGTAGTGGCGGTGCAGTACCTGGAACCGCAGATAGCGGCGAGAAGTCGGGTTGATGGAGATGTGAGTGTAGGCCTCTGAGGTCCAGGGAACATAGCCAGTCGTGCTGAGAAAGAAGAGGGTAGAGCGTGGCAAGGGAGAGCATTCTGAACTTCTCCTTGACCAGACACTTGTTGAGGTCCCTGAGATCGAGAATGGGACGGAGGTCTCCCGTCTTTTTGGGTACCAGGAAGTAGCGGGAGTAGAATCCCTGACCCCATTGATCCGGAGGTACTTCTTCGATGGCATTGAGAAGGAGGAGGGATTGAACCTCCCTCAGGAGGAGGGGGGTTTGAGATGAGTGTGAAGCAGACTCTACGGGAGGGTTGTCTGATGGAAGAGTCTGGAAGTTGAGAGAGTAGCCGTGGCGGATGATGTTGAGGACCCACTGGTCCGATGTGATGACCTCCCAACGGCTGGAGAATATGCTGAGACAACCTCCGATTGGTTTTGGAAGAGGTAGCGAAGGTGGAAGACTGGCTATGCCCTGGAGAGAAGAGTCAAAAGGGCTGAGACTGCTTTGCAGGCTGAAGAGGCTTGGAGGGTTGATTGGCCTGAGAACAAGCCTGGGCATGGTGCTGTTGTTGACGGGGCCGCCGAGGTTGTTGAGGAGGCGGATTGAGTGGCCTGGCTGAGAACCTGCGCTGATAAGACGACTGAGGTCGATAAGGTCGGGCAGGTGGAGCCTTCTTCTTTGGCTTGATCAGGGTGTCCCACCTGGTTTCATGGGCGGAGAGTTTCTGGGTGGTGGAATCCAGTGACTCTCCAAAAAGTTCATCCCCGAGACAGGGGGCGTTGGCTAGATGATCCTGGTGATTGATGTCCAGGTCGGAGACTCTCAGCCAGGCCAGGCGGCGCATGGCTACGGCCATGGCAGAGGCACGGGAGGTGAGCTCGAAGGAATCGTATATCGAGCGGACCATAAACTTGCGCAATTGAAGAAGGCCAGAGATGTGCTGTTGGAAAAGTGGAACCTTGCGCTCCGGCAGGTACTTTTGGAGGGCGGACAGCTGTTGGACCAAATGTTTCATATAAAAAGAAAAATGGAATGAATAGTTGTTCGCCCTGTTGGCCAGCATGGCATTCTGGTAGGGCCTCTTGCCAAACTTGTCCATGGTCTTACCCTCTCTGCCAGGAGGGGTAGAGGCATAGACACTGGAGCCCTGAGTCTTTTTTAAGGTGGATTCAACAAGAAGGGACTCTTGTGGCAATTGAGACTTGTCGAACCCTGGGATAGGGATGACACGATAGAGGTTGTCCAGTTTACGGGGGGCCCCCGGTACCGTAAGGGGGTTCTCCCAATTATTGTAAAAAGTCTCCCGTAGGATGTCATGCACGGGAAGCTTGAGGAACTCCTTAGGAGGTTGTTCAAAATCTAAAGCCTCCAGGAAGGCTTGAGATTTTTTTGAGTCAGATTCCAGAGGAAGGGATAGGGCTGCAGACATCTCCCTGAGGAACTTCGAAAAGGAGGACTGCTCTGGTTTGGAGGTGGCATCGGGTGCCGACGGGTCCTCATCAGATGAGGAGGGATCCTCCTCGGTACCGGGAGGGGACTCCTCCCATAAGTCAGGGTCCCGGATCTCTGGTGCATGTCGAGACACCGGGGTGGAAGGTGCGGTATGGCGAGTCTTGGATAAAGATTTTCCAGAGCGCACCGAAACGGTACCAGGAGAAGAGGACCGGCGTCGATCCCGGTCCCGGGAAGTACGACGCCCTGCCTGGTCCCGAGGAGGATCCGTCGTGGCATGGGAGTGAACCACCGGATGGGTATGAAGTTGCTCAGCCGAAAGAATCGGCATGGAGGTGTTGATAGGTACCGATGGGGTAGATACCAGGGGCTCGGTACGGGGCTCGGGCCGGTCTGGTACCGGAAGGAGCGGTGCCAGGATAGTGGGCAACAGGTGCTCGAGCTGTCGCTGTAACTGTTCCTGGAGTTGAACTTTTAAGATGGCCGAAATACGGTCATCTAGGGGTGGCATCGGAACCGCTTTCTTTTGCTTCGGTTCCTTAGATGCCGCTCCACGCCCCGGCGATGAGGAGGCCGATGATGAGGCACTCACCGAAATCGGGGCGGAGCGCTTGCGGGGTCGGTGCGAGGCCGGCAAGGTCGGTGTCGCCACCATAGTTGGAGGGCGCTCGAGGGAAGAGGAAGGCTTCTTAGCCGGCTTACCTGGCGCCAGAGACGCCGATGCGGGGTCGGGCGGTGTCGAAGTAGATGGCGCCGATTTCTGTGGTACCGCTGTCGATGTCGAGGAGTCCATCGCCGACCCGGTGCCGAACAAAAGAGTTTGTTGAATTTTTCGGTTTTTAAGTGTTCTCTTTTTAAGAGTGGCACAGCGGGTGCAGGAGTCTACCCGATGCTCCGGACCCAAACACTGCAAACACCAATTGTGTGGGTCAGTGAGGGAGATCGGGCGTGCACACCGCTGGCACTTTTTAAAACCGACCTGCGGGGGCATGAAGGGGAAAACAGCCTCCGCAAAATCGAACCCCGAGGCCTGTATAATGGCAACAGGCCCCGCCGGGGCAAAATCGAAAAAAGGGGAAAAAAGCAAAGTTTTTTTTTTTTTTTTTTTACGAATCAAAGGAAAAAGAAACCCGAAGGCAAAAGAAGAAAAATAGGGAAAAAAGCGCGAGCGGGAAGGCAAAAAAGTGGTTTCAACGGCCGTTGAAAAAACACACGCGTCTTCTTCGCTCCGCGGAAACGAAGAAACTGGGGACCACGCACTCCTCCGTCGGGCGGGAAGGCGCACGCGCGGTGCGGCCAACTAGAAACTTCTAGTTAAAAAGGTCCGTACCGAGGGCTCCGTCGGTGACGTCACCCATGCGTTAAGAATATGCTGCCTGCTTGTCCTGGGATAATACCTACAACTGACCATCATTCATTGCTGCTCTCCAGGGGTGGTGCATGCCCCCCTTCTTTGCAGCGTCCTCCAGCTTCCCCCCTAGCCTCCAGCTCTTAGTTTCAGCTAATTACTGCAGCCTGCAGAGAAGATTGCCGGTGCTGTAGTGTTCCTTGCAGGCTACCACCGGCCTCCACAGCACGTTCCCTCTGACATCAGGGGCAGGAGCGCGGCAGAGGGAACTTGCTGCTGAGGACAACAGCAGCCTGCAAGGATCGCTACAGCACCGGCAATCCTCTCTGCAGGCTGCGGTAATTATCTGAAGGTAAGAGCGGCAGGCCAGAGGGGTAGCCAGAGGACGCTGCAAAGAGCGAGCAGCAGTAGTAGTCTGCGGGCCGCAAAATAGTACCTGGTGAACCGCATGTGGCTCCTGGGCTGCGAGTTTGAGACCACTAGTATAGACTGAGCCCTTTACACTGGTTTCCCATAAATTCAACTCCAGTTTTGAATACAGAATAAAGCAGCCTGACTTGATGTGCCAGAAAACAGTTTGATCATGCAATGACTCACTACCAGAAGTCAATGCAAAGGGCTTAGACTAGGCATAGGATCTTGCTAAGTCACTGTTTATATATTAAAAAAAAAAAAAAAAGGCATCTCAACTACTAGCTCTGTATCGATAGCAAAACCATGCGTGGTCAGGGACTCACTCATTTTAGGCGCGGGCCATCCAGCAGTAGCACTCCCTATCTAGGCGCCTTCAACTACAGCACCCCCTGCTGTCAAGCTCAGCATGGTCCGTTTTCATGCATTTGTGAGACATGAGCAGGCATGAGGTGCCAGCGATTAGTGGCTCTGAGAGACTGCCATTAACCGCAAAGCTTGGCAGCAAGACAACTGGCAGGGCTCAAGATCCACCAGCTAGGGTATTGACTTTCAAGTTTATTTAAAATGTGGTATCCTGTAGTATGGTAAAAAAAACAAAACCTCCAAATTAAGGACTTTGAAAAGCTTTAAGTTCTTGATTATGTTTAAAATTAAGGGCTCCGTTTACTAAGGTGTGCGTTTAGTGCACGCAGCAGATCTGCACGCGCTAACCCCATGCTACGCGGCTAGAACTAACGCCAGCTCAATGTTGGCGTTAGCGTGCGGCATTGTAGCGCACGTTAATGCCCTAACGCAGCTTAGCCCTAAGTGTATATTAAAAATGACCTCCTTGCTCTAAAATAAAGCTCCATCTTTAAGCATTAGCATGGCCTAGTATACATTTTTTTCAACTATACTCTAAACCAGGGGGGTCTCAAAGTCCCTCCTTGAGGGCCGCAATCCTTGAGGGCCGCAATCCCCAATGAATATACATGAGATCTATGTGCATACACTGCTTTCAATGCATATTCATTAGGGAAAACCCGACTGGATTGCGGTCCTCAAGGAGGGACTTTGAGACCCTTGCTCTAAACCTTTCAAGAGTCCTCCAACCACATTCCTGCCAGTGTTTGTATTACATCAATGCTTTGTAATTGCAGGAGACAGGCAGCTTCCCTGGAGCTGTGCAGATCTGGGCTCTCTCATTAATGAGAATTTTGATACTGGAAACAGCACCACCAACTGGCAAGAATGCAAGTGGAGGACTCCCACTGTGTTCAGAGTAAATATTGTTAACGCCAAGTCTGAAGTCAAAACGACTTTGGGGAAACTAAGGGCTCCTTTTATGAAGTCACGTTAGCGGCTTTATCGGACGCACATTTTTAGCGTGCGCTGACCCCTGCGCTAGCCGAAAAACTACCGCCTGCACAAGAGGCGGCAGTAGTGGCTAGCGCACGCTATTACGTGTGTCAAACCGCTAACGCAGCTTCGTAAAAGAGGAGAGATGCTAGTTTAACACCCGCCTGTAGCAGGTTGGAACAGCTCCCTCTAGAGGGCAGTGCAAGAACAGCACTGCAACCCTGCCGACAGCCCTTATGTACTTACCCACACTAGGTTGTTGTTTTCAGGCGAACGGTTTGGTCCAAATATCTCCTGCAGACACTCATTCGTGCTGAAAGCACACTGGGATGCTTTGGCGTCTTCCTCTATATCAAGAAGGTTCCCTGTGGTTAAAGAAAAACAAGCCAACATGTTTCCTTAATGGCAGGAGCTGCTTCTAGTGCGGCAAGTCACATTTACAGTGTTGTTGCTACACAGTGCTGTGTGCAAAATCTTAAAGCCACTACCACAAATGTACAGTTAACAACTAGTGCCTGATATTCCCAACCTAAATCATGCATGTCCTAATTTGTTTTTTACTCTTTGGTCCATCGGTCAATCAGTTTATCCAGCCACTGCCTTACGATAACATGATTTCAATTTGGCATTTCTATCCCACCTTATTTGATGACTTTCATAATCCAGCTTTGACTAATCTTGCAATAATGCATGAATTAAACATTAATACAGTAACGAATCTATTTTTTTTTTAAAGGCTACATAAAGTCCTCCTCTATGCCAAACAGCAGCCCCTAACTGGTTAACAGTCCAAAACAGAGCACCACAAAATTTAAATGCTAACTCAAAGCCTTTATTTTCCTAAGACACTAAAATGCCCTTAAAATCAGCAGTCTGCTGTTTTAACCTTTAAAGATGAGTTTAGTCCCTTCATATTTATCTAGTTTACAGCTGAATGCACCTTGACAGCCCCGTGATCCATACGCGGTTGCAATTTAAACAAACAAAAAAATAAAAAGCCAACCCTTGAGACTTCACTGAAGCAAAAGCCATTTGCATTTACAATAGCAGACAGTCC
Source organism: Geotrypetes seraphini (assembly GCF_902459505.1). NCBI lineage: Eukaryota > Metazoa > Chordata > Amphibia > Gymnophiona > Dermophiidae > Geotrypetes > Geotrypetes seraphini. The sequence goes on along the minus strand of NC_047091.1, from coordinate 34,968,280 downwards.
TGTATATTTTGAGTGACTTATTATGGAAGAGACCTTTGAGAAAGGCTAAAAATAGTCAACTGTTCTTGCAGTACTGGGTTATCTTCCACTGCTTGTCCTAGGTCTCTAGAAATCCCTACCTAAAGAAATATACATTTAAACACTTTAAAATAGTGAAACATGTTTTTCCAATAGAAACAGCTAAGTCAGTAACTTCAAGGTTTTATTTTAGTACATCTTAATACCTTTGGACACTGTTAGACCATAATTTCACAATTAGAGGGCTGAAGTCCTTCCAATTGTATTTACACCAGGATAAATGCATGAATGTCATCTAAGCACTGATACAACACAAGAGATCCCAATATTTTTACAATCGCTTAGCTCCGCGATAAGAATACCACACACCACAATTTAGAAGTTTGATACCGCTTGACAAACTTTGCACACTTCCCCCTAAAAAAAAAAACCCCAAACAAATCACAACTCAGCAAGCCCACTACTGAGCATCACAAGTATTGCAGTAGTGTTAGTAATCCAGTGAACGGCATGGGAACAAAGTTTGTCCCTGTACCAGCATGCTTCATCTGTTCCTACCCTGTCTCTTAAGTTCTGTCTCCGGCCCTATGGACTCTGTCCTCATTTGCACAAGTCTCAAAACGCTTATAATTAAACCTTAAAAAAAGGGGCAATGTTCTGTACACCTGTTTTATTAATCACAAATATAGTCTTCCATCTCGATCCGGTTTTGGTACAACCTTCCCTATAATTCAGTTGCCTGTGTTTTTACACCATCTGGGAAGGTAATTGGATTGTATTTCAAACACGGGTGCAGAAGAGAACCTAAACCATGTAGTGGATGAATAGGAAAGTAAGTGTCTATTAAATGTTAGAAAATGTTCCTCGATGCCAGCAACGATGGATGAATCTGTTGCAGTTAACAGTAAGATGCTAGAGCAGCTGGGCACATGATGAAAGGACACTGCAGATGGCAGACACGAAACAATGTAATTTACCAGCAGTTCATTGACATTCGAAAGCAGCTTCAGCAGGGTTTTTTTTTTTCTAATCACTGAATTCAGAGGCCAATTGTCCAAGATGTGTTAAGTTTTTACATATTGATACTAGTCTCAAGTTTAGAGAATGACCAGTTCCTGCCCCACGGGTATCCGTCACCCATGTCATTCTCTAATCTAGAGAATTTAATTACACAGGAAAACCTTCTTGGCCCTTGTCCAAGGGTCTTGGAATGCTGCGCTCAAGGTCTCAATGCTGTAACGCTGCAAACTCAGATTGAGCGCAAGATGTTTTTAAATGGTCTTGCAAAACACCGTCCATCAGTAGATAAGTTTCCAACTGGCTAACGACGTATATTTTTCTGCTTCTTTAAAAAATATTCTTAGCAATAGTTCCTGCTGGGGATGCTCCATCCCATCAAGCGTATGGCATCTTCTCTCACAGAATAGGAGCCTTAAGAGCTGGAAGAAGTCCTTAAGTCCTGCTGTAGGAGAAGAGCATTGGATTTAAAGTGCTGGGGGGGGGGAAACCAAGGCTTGCTTGGCTGAAGAGGCAGGGGGGGGGCAGCTGAGGAGAAGAACATAAGGATAGGGGGAGGGGCTAGAGCAGAAGGAAAGGGGTGGGTCATAGGAGAGGCATAAGGGGAAAGAAACTGGTGCAGGAAAAGGGCAACTTGGAGGATACAAGAGGTCAAGGAGGTAGCAGGGGAAAGTAAAAATAGTGCAAAGACTGGACGGTAGAGAAGGAAGAGGGAAACTGGTGAAGGATAAACAGCAGAGCAGGGTGATACAACATTGGACACACATGACTTACTTCCCCAACCACCCACACAATGCAGGAAAGTATGAGGGAAAGTGGAGAGTACTGGAGTGGAGAGGAAGGGGTTACAAGAGTTCAAAGAGGAGAGTGAGCAAGAGACAACAGGGGAAAGAAGCCCCAACACCTCAAGACAACCCTCCCCCTATCATATGCTATATTCAACCTCCTCCCAGGAGAGGAGCTGAACTGTGCATGTCCAGAAAACCCTAAGGCCCTCTTACTAAGCCACAGTAGAAATGCTTGACACTCAGAGGAATCCTATGACCATCAGAGCATTTAGCGCTCCGGGCTGGTAGAAACTTCTACCGCAGCTTAGTAAAAAGAAGGGGTAAAGTTGGAAAACCTGTATGAATGAAGTTTGATTGATGAAAAAAAAAAAATAAAAATTTTTTTAAAGCCTATCCTGGGGTCCCTCAAAGTCATCGATTACATAAATTTCTGTTTTTTTAAAAAATTTGCTGCTATTTTTGCTTAATGAAACAAAATTTCTTGGTATCCTACTGTAGCTATAAACTTATATTTTCACACTCAGGAATGATACATTGATAAGACATTTTATGCCCCCCCCCAAAAAATCTAGCAGTATTTTATTAAAGGAACCTTCAATATCTATTCTGCACTTTGCCTGGAAATCATCATAACAATTTAACATACTTTGGCTAAACATTGACTACACAGTGAAGGTGGTTAAAGACGCAGCCGAGAGGTGTTAAAACGGATATACTGACTGCCACTGGCATCAATTAACACCTCGCAGTGGTTCACAAAGTGTGGGACAAAGCCACACTGACAGAGAGCAGACAATTGAGCGCAAGACTCCAGCGCTGCCATAAGTTTATTTTAAAGATCTCTGATGAGGTGTGTGAGGGGGGAAACCCCCCAGTTTACTTAGTGCTGCCGGTGGGTCCCCATTAGAGAGGAAACTTAATTTTTTTTGCTATTTTTTAGGGGAAAGTTAAGTTTTCTGTATGTGTGGGGTTGCACCCCCCTCCCCAACAGCAGCACGAACACTTAAGTAAAGTGGGGGGGGGGTTCCCCCCACACCCCCTCAGAGCTCTTTAAAATAAACTTTTATGGCGGCGCGCTGGAGACTTGAGCTCAATTGTCTGCTCTGTCAGCGCGGCTTTGTCCGGCGCGCTTTTGTCCCGTCACCCCTCGCATCATAGCCTGAAGAAAGACAAAGCACGATGGCTGAAATGTCGGTTTCTACCTGACAAGACTCAATGGAGACCCAGAAACTTACAACAAAGCACAATGCCAGCTATGGACCCCCCCCCCAAGAAAAAGAACATCTAACCCAGCTTCACATGGAGAATTTCTTTAAACTCAGAGACTTTTCCATTCTTTGGAGGGGGGGGAGGCTAACTGATTTTCCCACCAAAATTCAAAATGGTTGACCAATGGACTGCCCTGTTCCTAATCAGATCAATGGACCCACTATTTACAAAGAAACTGCAGACCTGACAGCATAGCCTGAAGAAAGCCACAGCACGATGGCTGAAACGTCTGTTTCTACCCGACAAGATGTAGTGAGTCCTGGAACCCTGCAACAAGCTTAATAAAATCCAATTAGCACCAATAACTGCTTCCTAAAGTCTCAATCTAGATGACCATTTTTGTATTCCACCTTGGATACAAGTGGATTATAACATAAAAAAACCAAGCAAATCATAATGCACAATATATAAACACCAAGTTCTTCCAATTCAGTTAAGTCTCACGCTCATCTACACTAACTCATTCGATTAAATTGCATGCACAAATTGGGAACATGCCCAAAATATGAATGTGTTATGTTTTGTGCTTTTTATTCAAATCAAGGGATAATGCTATATTATTCCCTTTAAACCAGGGGTGTCCAACCTGCGGCCCCGGTCGAGGGCGATGCAGTGTTTTCCTCCACTGCCCCCAGGTGTTTACCATCTTGCCGGTTCCTTCTTCTGTCTTGCTGCAGTGTTTGCGCAGCCCCAGAAACTTTTTTTTTGGCCAATGCGGCCCAGGGAAGCCAAAAGGTTGGATTCTCCAAAACCATGGATTTTCCATACCAAACTATTTGTTCTTCCCCTTAACCAGACACTAAGTCACATATGCTCAGAGATGCGACAGTAAGGGTCTGATGCTGTAAACAGCAACGTAAGCTAGGCGCCCTACCACTGCCTAATGTAATTGCTTTAACCGGCATGGTAATTTACCATGCTGTTAAAAATTAAGCTTGTTTAAAAAAAAAGTAGCTGCCAGGAAGCGCCTACTAGGGTAGGGGACAGAGATGACCTTGGGCGCAGTTTGCAAAAGAACTAGGCATCTGTAATGTGGGCCTATGTTACCGGCATCTAAGTCCATAGTCTTATTGAGACAGACTTGGGGGGAAGTAGAGAATGACATGGTGACAAAACTCATCACCGTTCCCGTCCCCGCGGATAACCGCGGGAAATAATCCCATGTCATTTTCTAGTATCTATTTCAACCTCGGTCCTTCTACACCAGCATTCTTCAAAGCAAAGCTTGAGGGTCAGTGGTTGTGGCCATTCATACTCTGATTCTTCCCTCTCTCCTTAAAGAATGACATGAAGATGGTTTCCCGCGGTTATCCGCGGGGACGGGAACGGTGATGAATTTTGTCACCGTGTCATTCTCTAGGGGGAAGCCACTGCTTGCCTTGGCTTGGTAGCATAGAACGTTGCCACTCGGTGATTCCGCTCTGGGGATTCTGCATGGAACATTGCCGCTCTTTGGGGTTCCAGAATCTTGTTTACTCCTTGAGATTCTGGAATGTTGCTACTATTTGGGTTTTTGCCAGGTATTAGTGACTTGATTGGCCACTGTGAGAACGGGCTACTGGACTTGATGGACCTTTGGTCTGACCTAGTAAGGCTATTCTTATGCGATAGGCGCCATTAGCTGCGATCCTTTAGATAGCACCTAAGCGCTATCGACATGCGGCCATGCCTTTTTTTGTAATAGGCAGCTGCCAATTTAGGGCCAGATTCTGTAAACAGCGCCTAAGAGCAGAATGGCACGCCCACAGAGCTCCAAAACAGAGAACTGCTTCCCAGAAAAGGGAGAGAATGTATTCTAAAAACGAACACATTAGCATTTGAGGGGGGGGACAGAGGAGGGGGTTGCATTTCAGCCTTAGCCAAGTTCAGAAACCATTAACAGCCTCACCCTTGCCGGCCCAGAATGCAGCTCTCCGCTCTGCTGCTTTCCCTGCCAGCTCAAGCGAAGCTTCACAGCGCTACTGATCTACGACAACGGTTTCACAGGCTTCAAAAGGCAAAGAGACACCCATTAGTTTACACCTCCTATGGCAACAATCTGCAGGATTTATTATCCATGCAGCAGAACTGGCAAAATCCAGCCCCATAATCCTAAAAAATATGTGTCCGTCATACATGACCAAGCACAGCCCGACAGCTGCAGATATTCAGCAAGCAGATATGGTTTTTGTTTCCCAGCATGTCCCCCTGCAGTATCTTCATTAGACAATCACAGCTGCTGTACAAGATGGGGGTCATTTCCTGTTGTCTGCAAGCTGCCGATATTCAGTTACAGCCTAGCTGCCAGCGTTAGCAAACCCAGAAGTACACAATCACTTCACTGGAGCAGCTCATCCCACCCAGGAAGACAGCCACATGAATCTCAAGGATGTTCTGCAATACTTCGGTACTGGTACTGTGGCATTATTTGCTAGGCACATTGGCAGCTTGTCCACAAATATCCCCCCCACCAAATCCATGAATTAGCACACAATTCTATTCTTAGCACACAAAGCTGGGTGCAAAAGTTACAGAAATGTCAGTTGCATGTGTGACTTAGCTAAGTTGAGTTAACATCGGTTATTGGCTCCAGTTGTATGTAGGTCTACTAGATGTCATGATTTTCCTGGACATGTCGTCTTTATAAAGGACTGTTCAGGTGTCTGGACGAATTTCCGAAATTCAGCAGTTTTGGACGGGCTCCCGAGCTTGAGGCCATGTCTGCAGAGCACCCAAACATGCATGTGAAGCCATCGCATCACATCCGTACATGTGCTGAGGTCCTCTAGATGTGGCCCAGAAGGTTTGTGTGTGGGCAGGGCTGGGGAAGAATGGGGCGGGGCCATGTAGGGGGTTTTTTTTGCATGAAAAAAATACGGTCCGCTTGTTGGGATTCTGTAAAATCAATAGCATAAAGCTGCAAGGGGTCAAGGGCAAGCCTACATTCTAATAACTGTATATTACATGTGGGCATTTAGATGGCCTTTAAGCAGGTGTGGTGACATAGCACGGGTAGGAGGCACCCAGGGCAGTGGTGCCCCACCATGCTCTCCTCTCCAACCCCCGTCCCCCACCGGTACCTCTTTAAATCTTCACTAGTGTGGGCAGCATCTCCAGCCTGCTGCTCAAGCCATTTCCTCCTCAGACATCACTTCCTGTACCCATGACCTGGAAGTGATTTTAGAAATCAGCACGAGCCACAGGCTGAAAAAGCTGCTCACGCTAGCGAAGATTTACAGAGGCGAGGAAGGGAGGACGTGAGCGTGGCATGGGGGCAGAGAGATGCCAGCGCCCCCACCAAGAAGGTGCCCAGGCCGGTCCACACCCCCTTTACTCTGCCACTGTGCAGTTGTGCATGCCTCAAGTTAGATGCGCAATTGTGAACTTATGCTGATGTTCTGTAATAAACCGTGTGTGGAATTAGTTAGAACAACTTCTTTACTACTGGATACCTTTAAAAAGCAGGCAACGTATGAAGAATTGCCCCAATTGGAATAGTGCTCAATTTACCTCGTATACCTCAATTCCCTCCCCCCCAAAAAATAAGAACACGTTAGATTTGTCATATTAGAACTATTTCCCGACGTCGCAGGGCCAAATCATCTAAAGGTGAGTGCAAAACCCGTCTTTCCAACAAAGCAGAGCAGTCAATATGTTCTTTGTAGATACATCTCAAACTCTATGACCCTTCAAGTTAAACACAGCTGGTTTGAAGTCTCGGGGGATACAGTCCACTGTGCTTTGGTAAAAAAATATTGCTTCTGCCCCATTCCTGTAAGCTCTGCTTTAACCACACAAGTCTCAAACACTTTCATTTTAAATGAGGCATTATGACAGTCTGAGCTCTAGAATGTGGCTACTTATGATTTGAAAGTGTTTGAGGCTTGTGCGGATGAGGATGGAGCTTGCAGAAATGGGGCAAGGACAGGAAAAAAATTTGTCCGCATGTCATTCTCTACTACACAGCCTCAGCACCCTGAGGTTGTGGGTTCAAACCCACACATGCTCCTTGTGACCCTGGGCAAGTCAGTCAGTTAATCCCCCCATTGTCCCAGGTACATTAGATAGATTGTGAGCCCACCAGGGTAGATGAGGAAAATGCTCGAGTACCTGGATAAATTCTGAGCTCCCCTAGGAGAACAGAATAGAAAACTGAATAAAATAAAATAAGAGAAAGGAAGCCACAAACTATATTTTAGTCCAACTCAAAACATGCAGACTAGTTAACAGGGTGAAGCTGCAATCCATTTTATTCACTCTACTCGAGAGGACTCTGTACAGGCGTGCTGGGGGTATATCCTGCCTTTTGAAGGGCTTATTTGAGGTTTGTGGTGATGGGGAAAGACTGGCAGGTCAGAAATTGGTCATTTTATTCCTATCTGAACGAGTGATCCTCCTGAATTTAGTTGCAATGAGGCTCACTGCCCGGAGCAAATGGGTAATTCATTAATTGGCAGCGCCTTTGGTTATCTGTTCTGTAGGAGGTGGGAACTCACATCTCCATAAAAACATGAATCTATAATACATTTGCTCTTTTGTTAGACAAGATCCAAAAGGAAGCCACAGTCCCATGACAATAACCAGCCAGCCAGGAAAAATGTCAAAACAGACTAAATTAGGAATTATAGAATTATATGTAAAGCATAAGATTAAATATTTCTTCACTCAAACATGTAAACTCTGGAATTTACTGCCAGAGAATGAGGTAAAAGCAGTTAGCTTAGCAGGGTTAAAAAAAGTTTAGATAATTTCCAAAAAGTCCATAAGCTATTAAGATGGACTTGGCAAGATTTACCCCTTCTCCCCTCATAAAAAAAAAAAGAAGAGTAAAACAGATTTTGTGCTGCTTATCTTAGAAATAAGGCAGTGGATTTTCCTTATGTTCTCCAGTGCAAATTTAGATTCCAGTGTCCGTAAGTAAAGCGAGTATTTATTTATGGGCCAGTAGTGTTAGAAAACTGAAGAGAGCTTCTAGTCTAGTGACATTAAAGGTGCACCTTTACAAAGGCCACTGCAATGTGGGGGAATGGAAGATTGCTCAAGAAACCTGAATCTACATCCGACAGAAATAGTGCCACACAATTAAAAAAATCAGGAGCTTCCTTGCCACTTGATATTCTGAGCCCAGCAAGCTTTTTTACAGATGGATGGTAATTTTAGATAGAGATACGACTTGTATCCAATAATGAGTTCCAGATTAATTTGCACAGCAAATTATTCACTCCTCTGCTTGGCAAATCCCTTATAAAAATCTGCGCTACCCTGCCTCCACCTTCCCAATTTAGTTCTAACAAAGTGGGGGGAGGGGGGGAAAATTTACCTTCCTTAAGGTTGGAACACCTTCCAGAGACTTCCATTGGAGAAGTACGCAGAGCTGCACCATCCAGAAGAGTCTTTTCTCGCTTTTCTTTGCCTGGAAAAAAAAAAGTGTTTGGTTCGCCCCTTTTGGTTGATCAAACTCACTTAAATGGGAAAATGGATCCAGATAAACTAAGTCTGCAATCTTAAGGATAGAATGACTTGTATTAATGCACACCTGGATATTGATGCATGATAAACTGCGTTATCAATGTACAACTACACCAACACATTAACGCACTAGAAAAATTTGTACCTGGAGGCCATAGAGGGCCATGCGACTTGCCCAAGTCATAAGTTGTTGAAATTGACATGTACATTGGATCAATTGGGCAACCAATGGCATAGTAAAGGGGGAGGGGAGCACACGGCAGCACCTCTGCACCCACATGCAAATCTCTCATACATATTCATTGTGGACATCCTGAAAACCTGACCTGCCTGTGGCTCGAGGACCGAATTGCCTACCCCTGCTCTAAACTAATGTTAGTGTTAAAAAGCTGTAAGCACCGGGTTTGCACGCACATTGTGCGGCAATTGTCAAATAGCAGATGTTAACGCTTGTACTATAAATGGCCACACATTTATTAAAATGGTATTTAAACAGATGTTAGGTCAGTAAGCAATTCCCTTCATCATGCTCAGATGGAACCACTGCAAAGTACAGAAGAAAATGACAGCCCATTTTACGCACAAAGTTATTGCCAACTCAGGGGGCAGCGCTGAACTGCAGGTTGTTGGGGTTTGTTTTACAGGTGGAAGAAGCCCATGCAAGTTTAAAGCACCGACAGTGAAAAACGCAAAACCGGAAGTGAAAGTACACATCGGCACCCGTTTTTCTGCACTTCACTATGAAAGTTTCAAAAAATAAATATATATTTGAACAATTTTTGAAAGGCTCACAATTATAAAGCATAGAACAGCACCGATGCATGCTTGAACTGCTGTTTTTTTTTAATGAAAATTTATTAGAAATTTTATCAAAATAGAAAAAGGAAAAACAAACAATCAATGTCATAGTCATGGGACAAAAAATGGATAAAAACAAATATTCAAGCACAACGAAAAATTAGGTACATACAATAAGGTAAAAATATTTCTCGAGTTTTGTGAGAGGTAATGGAAAAGTATTCAAGGAGAAAACAAGGAAAGGTCGGGAAAGGAAAGAAAAAGAAGGGTGGAGAGGGAAAGCGAAGGGTGAATAAGAAAGTAACAAGGAGCGAAAAAGAAAAGAGTTCCCCAGAGGCCATAGAAAGAGAGAAAGGAAGAAGATGGAAGAAGAAATACAGGATATAGGATATTTGAACTGCTGGTTTTGTCTGGGCAATCACGAGAGCCGTGCACCATATTTATCTCTGGGAAACCCCGACACATGATCCTGCCCTGTTCCGCCTCAAGCCCCACAAAGCCCCCTCTCTTCTTCCGGACGCGTCTGGAGGGCATGGAGCATACACGGGTGTGTGCGACGACATCCAGGCATGCTCAGAGGCCCTCGATGCGGCCGGAGCTCCTCGGGGCTTTCCAAAACTGGACAAAATGTCAGGTTTTGGAAAGTCCATCCGGGAGCCTGGACAGTCCTCAAAAAGAGGGACCCGTCTGGGTTTTCCTGGATGTCTCGTAACCCTATGCTTACTGCAAGAACTACATCATGCGCAGGAATGGCAGCGGGGAAGTGAAGACGATGCAGGATGGACTTCTAGGGTCCCATATAGCAAGACGGATCGGGAGGGGCTGGAATTTATCTTACACAGTGACTCCAGCAGTTGGGCAATGTAGCCGATACCGGACAGACTTGGTCTCCTTCCCAGGCCCAGCCCCCAGGCCCGCCCTGTCCTGTCCCCAGATGGCATCTGTTTCATGTCTCTTCAGTGTGATTTTGATGGGAAGCTTTTCAAAACCTGGATAAAGTGCCGGGTTTTGAAAATCCAGACATTACGTTAGATAGATTGTGAGCCCACCGGGACAGATAGGGAAAATGCTTGAGTACCTGATTGTTAAACCGCTTAGATAACCTTGATAGGCGGTATATAAAAACCTAATAAACTTGAAACTTGAACATTTGGTAACCCTACATATGCAGCAAGACTGATCAGGAGCAATTATGCATATTTTATACCACATTCAAATCATCTGAGTACAAGTCTTACCTATCTGCGGAGGGGGAGGGGGAGGGAAGAAGACATCTTATACCGGAACTTGGCAAGTAAAATGTATAAATTTCTGGTTTGTTGCTTCAACTTTGCCTCAAGAACAAATGCAATTGTTGAGCAGACTGGACAGACCACTCGGGTCTCTCTCTGCCATCATTTACCTATCGATTTGCTAATTTTACAGTGCTATCACATTATAGCCTTTTGCTCCTGTCTACATTCTCTGCCCCATTCCCTTTGGATTTGGGGGGCCACTGAATGCTTGGCTCAAAGCTGGAAGCCACTCAGGATGAGAGTTCTCACTATTTCTTTAGGTCAAAGCCAGTCTCCCCCTCCCCCACCCGATTTAAAAGACTATCCAAGCACAGGGAGAGAAGAAAAGCATTTGTTTCATTTTCCCCCAAGGCTCTTCCATTCTCTGTGCTCAGTCCTCCGAATCTGCTGACACTTTTTTTTTTAACACAATTCATTCCAGTGCCTCAGAGGGAGACGGCCAGAGTTCCTGTACAAGCCATTACTGGAGCGATCAGTGGGGTGCTCTGCAGAAGGATCCTGCTCCGACTGATGAGCTCAGAGTTTCACCCTGGGAGAGTCTTACTATTCATTAGAAATTTTAATCTTTCTGCAGTTGCTGTCAGTAATTCACCCCAACTGGATCTGTGCATGTAGAAAGAAATTTAGTATTGCCAGAAGACTGAGAACCACAACCATGTGGAAGGATATGAAGAAAAAAAAGGGGGGGAGCGGAGAGTCACCACTTTACTTACCTACTATGGGACGTTTGTTACCGGATTATCTTGTGGCTGCAGAAAAAGGGACAAAGCACTTCATCCTGCAGATGATTTTTCAAGAAATCAAGCCAGCTCAACAGAAGACGGGCAAAATGAAAGCTCAAAAATTTTTAATTGGCCGATGCTTTGAAGAGGACATCTCCGACATAAATGAAGTGTCAGGGAAGATCAACTGTCCAGCAGTTCATACTCTCCCGTCAGCCGAGCATCACAAGTCATCTCGACTGTCATGGTTACATCCTTAGAAACTGCCTCCTGAATCCAGATTAAACTAGAAGGCATTTCCTGAATCAACATAGGTTCTGTCAGACAGACAGGCCTTTTGATATAATGGCCATCTGCGCGGTTCACTATGAGGACCATTTTTAAAAACTAAGAATCATTTTGTTGTAAACTCAATTTATTAATTCAAAAACTTTCTAGTTACCACGACTACAATGTTAAATATGTCCAAGCACCGATAATCAAAACAGGTTTTAGATGTATCTAAAGGCATCTTAGGCCTTTTGATTGCCGCTGTGCATCCACAGCGAAAAGGGGTGTTTTGAGGAGTGGTTAGGGTGGGATGTGGGCTGACCAAACTTTAGTCATCCTGCAGCGATAATCGAAAGTTTGATGAGGCTGCCTGGACAGAACTTGTACGTTGCGACTTAAGTGATCTAAAATCGGGTATAAGTGCCCAAAAGGTATTGAAAGTGACCAGACAGCCACTGTAGACAGGCAAGGTAAAGACCCACACACACTCCCTCTGTGTTCACTGACCCCATTGCACCTCTACAAAAATGGGAATAGAAACGTACATTCCTGCCTCCGGAACATCAGCACCCGGAATAGGAAAGCCTAGTAGAACTGCACAGAGGTGGCTTAAGTAGTCGGGGGGGGGGGGGGGGGGGGGAGGGGGGGTGCGCAAGTGAATCATAGAGTGGAGGACCCAGGCCCATAAGCCACTAACCACGACATTCATGGTGGAAAATGCGAGCCTGCCAACCCCCCCCCCCCCCCCAAAACCCTACTGTACTGCCATATAGGTGGCACCTGCAGCCATAAGGGCTATTAAGGTTGTAGACAGGTGGGTATAATGGGGTTTTTGTTTGGTTTTTTTTTGGGGGGGGGGTCACCATAGCCTATAAGGAAGTTCTGGTAAGATGTTTATATAGCATCCTTTTTGTGATGTTAACAGCTGTGCCCTGTAAGGTGCCTCTGTTGCCATGTAAGGTGGCCAGTCCATCACAATGTTGGCCCCTCCCATATCCAAAAGATCTTGTCCTGGGTGTTTGGAACTTAGACAAAATTTTTGTCGAGAATGTGGTATAAAGATAAACAACGGCGGGCTGGATGATCAAATGCCTGAACGTCCAGATAGACGATTCTCGAAAAAAAACAAACCAACCCAAAAACACACCCCAAAAAAAAATAAAAATAAACTTTACATGTATTTTGAGAATGGATTTTGGACGCTGCCGATTTTGAGCACCTGGTGCCCTAGACCCAAAACAGACTTAGACGTTTCTTTTGATTATGCCCCTCCACATATGTTTAACCTGTAACCCGTTCTGAGCTCTTTGGGGACAACGGTATTGAAAACTAATTAAATATACTGCCTTTTTGTGGCTTTGGCATTTCAAAGCTCACATTCAAAAGCGGTGTGTGTACTGGAGGATTAAGTGACTACCCAGGGTCAGAAGGAGCAGCACCAGGATTTGATTTCATCACCTCTGGGTGCAGAGGCAGCAGCTCAACCCGTGAGACACAACCCTTCCACGTTAAGACTAGAGTGCATGAAAGCGGAATGACCTGCTCACAGATCACCACAGAGGAGTTTGGAAGACAAACTCGATCTGGATGGTTGCTGCAGCATTCGCAGCATTAAAATCCATGTGATGGCTGCGTCAGTCCATTAAAGGCTCCATTTCTATTTATGAAAATATCACAGCTTTAGTGCAAGATCCAAAGAAGTCTCGATTACAGGGTATTCATAATGAATGCCGAAAAAACCTTATCTTTTGGGGACAGGCGTTCAACGTTGATATACATCTCCCAGCCACCACCTCTTCATGCCTCCAGAATGGGTTGCCATGTTTGGACATTAAATAGCTCGAGATGAAAGTGTGTGGGAGGGGGAGGGGGTGGGCACAGGTACAAATTAGGTTCTTCAAGTTGCAATTACATTGCTCTTACAGGCAGAAGATCACTGGTGCATAACAAACTGGGATGCTGTGAAAATTAATCTTTTAAATAGGAAACCACTAGGAAAATGGTCTTACACTTGAAGAAAAAAAAAAGGGAGATTTAAATACACAATTTCATATTAACCAAAACTATTAGAAGCCAGTTCAGAAACACCTTAGCAGGAAAAATTCTGTTCTGTGTTTTATTCCCACCCTGGACTCAATTCTTTGATATATAGGGCTGTTCAACAAATTAAGAGGATGGGAGGGAAACTTCACCTGAAGTCTTTAATTGGGCATTTTCATCAGCAGGTTATTAACTCTTAGGAACAAATTAGTTCTAGGTCCTTGCAGTTCAATTTGAAGCAGACAAAATACACTCAACATACTTTAAGTTTAAGGGACTTTAATAGAGTATTTCTATTCCTTTAGACACACTAAATAGACAATCTCACCAATAGAGAATGACATGGTGACAAAATTCATCACCATCCCCGATGCTATTCTTTAAGAAGAGAGGGAAGAATTGGAGTACAAATGGGCCCAGCCACCAATCCTCAAGCCTTGCATTGAAGAATGCTAGTGTATAAGGACTGAGGTTGAAATAGAAACAAAGAATGACATGGGATGGTTAGAACACAAGACCATTAGTGTTGTACTGGGAGAACAAAGGCCCATCAAGCCCAGTTTCCAACAGTGGCCAATTCAGGTCACAAGTACCTGGCAGAAACCCAAAGTCACAACATTCCAGAACTTAGATTAGGATGTCAAAGCCTCATTCCACCAATGCCTAAGAGCCAAACTCACCAGTGATGTCACAATGGCTTCATTGTCCTATACTTGGCTCACATAAGAATCGGAGTATGATTGGGCAGAACCACTGAACCTCAAGCCTTGCATTGAAGAATTTTGGTGCAGAAGGACCGAAGTCGAAACAGACACTAAAGAATGTGATGTGGGATGGCTTCCCACAGTTATCTACTCACCAAAACTAAGATTAAGACAGCAGTTCGGGAGTGAGAGAAGCTAGCCAGTCATTTGCAGCGAGTGCCACATAAGTACGATTATCTCTCAAGTGATGAGCAGCCATTATGCATGCAACAAATAGAAATAGAAATAGAGGACAGCCTCACCACAGTTGAAGTGAACTTGGATCAGATATACTACCAGATCGACAAACTTAAGTGACAAATCCCCTGGACCGGATGAAATTCACCCGAGAGTCTTGAAGGAATTGAAGGTTGAAATCGGAGAGTTATTGCAAAAACTTGCAAACCTGTCAATCAGAACTGGACAGATACCAGACGACTGGAAGAAAGCAAACGTCACACCAATTTTCAAAAAAGGATCGAGAGGAGAACCGGGCAACTATAGACCTGTGAGTCTTACGTCTGTCCCCGGCAAGATGATTGAATCACTGATCAAGGATAGCATAGTTCAGCACTTGGACACACACGACTTGATGAAACCCAGTCAACATGGATTCAGGAAAGGGAAATCGTGTTTGACGAATTTACTCCAATTCTTTGAGACCGTGAACGAGCAAATTGATAGTGGAAAGCCGGTGGACATAATATACTTGGATTTCCAGAAAGCGTTCGACAAAGGTCCACACGAAAGACTTCTCAGGAAACTACAAAGCCATGGCATAGAGGAAGATATACAAAGATGGATAGGCAAATGGCTGGAAAACCGAAAGCAGAGAGTGGGCATAAATGGGAAGTTCTCTGACTGGGAGAAAGTGACTAGTGATGTACCCCAGGGCTCGGTACTTGGGCCGATCCTTTTTAATATTTATATCAATGACTTGGAAAACGGAACATCCAGTGAGATCATCAAGTTTGCAGACGACACAAAACTCTGCCGGGCAATCAGATCGCAGGAGGATAGTGAGGAACTCCAGAGCGATTTGTGTCGGTTAGAAAAATGGGCGGAGAAATGGCAAATGAGGTTCAACGTGGAGAAATGCAAGGTAATGCATTTAGGCAGTAAGAATAAGGAATACGAGTACAAAATGACAGGTGCAACTCTGGGAAAAAGTGAACAAGAAAGAGACCTGGGTGTACTGATAGATAGGACCCTGAAGCCGTCGGCACAATGCGCGGCAGCGGCAAAGAAGGCAAATAGAATGTTGGGCATGATAAAGAAAGGAATCTCGAGTAGATCGGAGAAAGTAATAATGCCGCTTTATAGGGCAATGGTCAGACCTCACTTGGAATACTGCGTCCAACATTGGTCTCCCTACCTAAAGAAGGATATAAAACTGCTGGAGAGGGTGCAGAGACGAGCAACTAAACTAGTGAAGGGTATGGAGAAACTGGTCTATGAGGATCGACTTAAAACACTGGGATTGTTCTCCCTTGAGAAAAGGAGACTGCGGGGGGATATGATCGAGACCTTCAAAATACTGAAAGGAATCGACAAA
Source organism: Geotrypetes seraphini (assembly GCF_902459505.1). Taxonomy (NCBI): domain Eukaryota; kingdom Metazoa; phylum Chordata; class Amphibia; order Gymnophiona; family Dermophiidae; genus Geotrypetes; species Geotrypetes seraphini. Next base: position 34,952,317 of record NC_047091.1, on the reverse strand, counting down.
ATAGAGCAGAGAAGATTATTTACATTGTCCAATTTGACACGGACAAGAGGACATGAAATGAAGCTAAGGGGGGACAAGTTCAGGACTAATGTCAGGAAGTTCTGCTTCACACAGAGAGTGGTGGACATCTGGAATACTCTCCCAGGGGAGATTATTGCGGAATCGACAGTCCCAGGCTTCAAAAGCAAACTAGATGCATATCTCCTTGAGAAAGGCATATAAAGATATGGTAGCTATAAAATAAACCAGGTGTATACCTGGCGGGGCCTCCGCGTGTGCGGATCGCCGGACTTGATGGACCGAAGGTCTGATCCGGAGATGGAGCTTCTTATGTTCTTATGCCTCCCAGAACAAGACTAATCTGAAGAGAAGGTAGACTGGAGTCAAGTCAGACACAGTATATAGACACAGCCATTGGTGATATGCTAGAGAAGAAGTTCATTCAGTCATTAGGCATCAAGATAACTGGGTGGCTGGTGGGCATAATGACCACTTGATCATTTCTCTTCCTAGTGTGAAGATGGCAAATCACTTGGTATACTTGAGTCCCAGTTATTTAGGAAGGTATGTGGAAGGAGATTCTGGAAGCCAGTTTAGACTTGTTAGAAAGTTGAAATCCAAAACTTTGAGGATAGAACTGCACACACTTTGCCACATTCAGTATGCAAGAGGCGTACAGTCTGGAGAGAGAATGGTGCAGGGAACTCTTAAGGGAGAGTCCTATCCTGAAAAGAATGTGCTCTTCCTTAATTGAAGTAGAACCAAGCTGCCAGCACCAACATTTTAAAAAAATGGAGAGTTGAGGAAACTAGAACCTAGAGGAAGCGGTGCGAGGAGAGATGCCTTTTGGTAAAGGAAAGTTCAAAGAAAAATGTATACAAGATAATTTATCAAACTAAATGAAGAGGTAGATAAAAGGTATCTTGGGGACCTAGTAGGAGAATATCTAATGGGATACCGATAACAGGATACAGACCATATCATAAGAGTAAATCAAACTGGTAGAGTGACACCACTATATATTAAAGGACAATGAGTTACACAAGTTAAGGAAAGAAATTCTGTTTCCAGGAGAAAGATTGTAGTGGTGGGGGTGTCCTTTCCCCCACCCCCTTGGACAGAACAAACAGATGAAACTTTTGGTAAACGGTTAGAGAAGCTAACAAAATCAGACACCACAATGGGCCATTCCAATTATCCCAATTTTGACTAGATAGGGGTCATGTCAAGACATGCCAGGGAGGTAAAGTTCTAGGTGCACTAAATGCCCCCTCGAGGAGCAAATGGATCAGGAAAACACGAGGGAAAGGCATTTTAGGCCTAGTCCTTAGTAAAATGCAGGATTTGATTTGTTGGGGCCTCTTGGAAATGATTATCCTAATGATCATTTGACTCAAGCTGGAGAGAGGACACCAAAACTAAATCTACTACACTAGTATAACTTTCAAAAGAAACGGTTCTGTAATGAGAAAAGTAAATAGGCACAACTGCAAAGTTTGTTGGCATCAGGCTTGAATGTTTAGATACCATTTTGGAAGCTCAGACCAGATGTACTCCACAGATTAGAAGGCCAAACCACTGGCATGGTTAAAAGGTGCTGTGAAAGGGTAAAAATATATTTAAAAAAAATGGAAAAAAGGACCCAGAGAATATCTAAGTACTAGCAGTTTAGCTCTAAAGCAGCCATAAGAAAGGCAGATAGTCAGAAGCTTGCATCCTGTGTCTGTCTAGATTGTAAACTCTTGAGCATGGACTGTCTTTGTGACACTGTTCAGCGCAGCATATGTCTGATAGCGCTATAGAAATAAATAGTAGCTATTGAGTCAAACTCAAAAACTACCACTTAAGCACTTTCAAAATGAACCTCAAAGAGTCAGTCAGTCATAAAGGTCAAATCACAGTGAAGAGAAAATGAATTATGCACCTTTGGTCTTTCTTGAGAAGCAAGGTGATCGGGTTTGCAGATGACAATTCATACTTAAATTGAATATGGATTGCAAGAAATTACAAGACTGGTCATCCAAACAGCAGATGAAATACAATAGGCAAGCAGTGTGATGCACATAGGGAAGAAGAATTTCCAATTATAGTTACAAGATTATTGCTGCAGCCTACTTAAACACTTCCTTCTTCTCAACTACCCACTATATATATTTAGAGTGTTGAATATGTGTAGCTTTTAACAGCCACTACACAAAATCATTTCCTCATTTTTAAATGTTCTCCAAACTGCAAGCTAAAAATAGCAGAAAAAAAGCACATCGCTGAGAGGTAGAGGTGGGATTACATCAGTAGTAAAAGGCATGACCCGAGTCAACCCTTCATCCCCACCCTCTTGTCCTCATCTCCTCTGACCATGGTGCCAGTGAGCCTGTATCTCTGCTGGTGGGAACTCCTGCTTCAATGGGTCTAGCTGCAGCTGGTCCAGTCCTACACAGCCATTTCTTCACTGCCACAAAAGTTACTGGCGTGCTTCTGAAATGAAGGGGGGGAGTTAAAAGTGCAACACATGTCTATTCCTGCTGTTAGTGACAGGGGCGCATCCGACATAGAATTCACACTTGGACACGTGCATGAGTGAGCGAGTGTAAAATCTGGCCGCAATTAGCATGGCTTCCAAATGAAGCTTAGTGTCTCCTAGTGAGGTGGCACTAAGTAAGGGGGGTGGGGAATAAGGGCTGCAATCCATTCGGATTTTCAGGATTTCCCCAACAAATATGCAAATATATCTCATGCATATGCATTGGGGAAATCTTGAAAACCCAACAAGATTGTGGCCCTCGTTCCCCAACCCTGCACTTAGTGAAGCTGCAAAAATGAAATTTAGCACGTATTAAGAACCATGTGCTCACTGCACCTATGTGGTCCGTGCCTATTCTCTGCCCATGGTCCATCTAGTTCATGCCCCCTAACAATATACAAATTGTGTCACCTGCAGTACTGGTTAAACACTGGGTGCTAACCTACACCAGTGGGTTTATTTTTTGGTACCTACTTTGTAGAATCTCCTCCATTAATTTTTCAGGACAGATTGCTCCATTAAAAAGTTTAATTTTGCAATAAAAATTTATATTAGTATTTAGTGCTCAGGCCTTTAGGATTTTGGGGCGGGGTATTTCATCTGAACAAAGTGAGCTGTTTTGAGTGAAGTCCTCCCATCATTTTGTGGCTTTCATTATATTGTAAACTGCTGAGATCTTTTGTGCATTTGGGGATTAATAATCGGAAGGAACCGTATATGCTGGGAGGTGAGAAGCTGATAGGACACTATCACCTCAAGGTCGTGCATAGATCTAAAGGCAAAAAAACAGTGCGACAAGGCAGTGTCTGCTGCCAGGAAGATGCTGGGCTGTATAATGAGAGGCGTAGCCAGTAGAAGGAAGAAGGTGTTGATGCCCCTGTACAGGTCGTTGGTAAGGCCCCCGCTTAGAGTATTGTGTTCAGTTTTGGAGACCATATCTGGCGAAGGACGTAAGAAGATTTGAAGCGGTCCAGGGAGGGTGACGAAAATGATAGGAGGCTTGCGCCAGAAGATGTATGAGGAGAGACTGGAAGCCCTGAATATGTATACCCTAGAGGAAAGGAGAGACAGGGGAGATATGATTCAGACATTCAAATACTTGAAGGGTATTTTTTTTTTAATATATTTTTATTGTAGGAACAAATCACAAGAGACACAATCAGCAACCAAGCCAAAAGGGAACAACATTGTAGAAACAATAATACAAATAAGCAATACAGCTAGGCAAGAAATCAAACAATCAAACAAAGCGCTTTCATGAAAGTCCAAAATTTTCATTTTTTAGACAGAACAGCAAGAAAACAAATCTCCCACCCTCCCACCCACCCACCCTAACTCACCCCCACCCACCCCCCCTGCATCCTAAAAGAACCGACCCAGCTCAGAAAGAGTTCCAGCACTCCAGATAAGCCACTGATTGCCAGCTAGTGGCACCCTTCATGCGTTGCCTTTCCCAGACCGCCATCTGGGACATAGTAGCTCTCCATTGTTGGAATGTAGGACACACACTCCCTACCCAGTGTTGCAAGATAAGCTTCTTAGTAAGCCCTAGAGCCAATAACACAAAGCGTTGCAAAGGCTCACCAATACCCGCCTCAGCCAGGGGACCCGTGACACCGAGCAGCAGTCTTGTACGACCACTCCAGGGAGCGCCCCAAAACCTCCTCCAACTCTCGAAGCACACGCACCCACAACGGCCCCATTAAAGAGCATTCCAGAAAATGATGCACCATCGTCCCCTTAAGAGCAGGGCACCGGGTACAAAAGGCATCAGGCCACAGGCCCATAGCGTGCCCAGCGCAGCGGGTTATATACGCCCTATGTAAGATCTTAATATGAATTTCATGTAAAGCAACGTTAGGAGTCGCCCCAGCACCGTCCACAAAACACTTAGACAACTCATCGACCGTGACCTCCTCTCCCAACTCAGAGCTCCAACCCTCTGCCATCCGGGACAAAAAAGCCTCAGCAGGTTTCCAATCCCTCCCTAGCTTGTACCAAGCCGATAACGAATTAAATTCAAGCGAAAGGGAAAGAAAAGCCCTGTCCAACGGGGAAAAAGTGGGCAACTGCCCGGTCGGCAACTAAAGCGAAGAACAATAACTGCGTAGTTGTAGATAGAACAGTACGGACCCTGCACTCCACGCCCATTGACCTTGACAGGAAAGAAAACCTGGCAGCCGCCCCGAACCCAACTCGATAATCTGACCAACAAATCGACACCCGGACTGACTAGCCCGCGCAAAGAAAACATGCTCACCCGCAGGGAAGTCAGGGTTACCCACAAACTCCAGGAACGGCGAGGGGCCCGACGAGCCCCCCATTTCCCTGCGCCACCATCCCCAAGCGCTGCGCAAAGGTCGTAACAGGGAAGCACAAGAGCCAGCCCCAGGTCTCAAGGTGTTAAACACCGACACCGGAGCTGCCAACAAGGACCAAAACCCCGGCGGAGCAAACTTGGTCGCACCCGTGTAAGCTTCATGCACCCAGCGGAGCAGAGCTGCCACGTTATAAAGACGAAGATCTGGAAGATTTACACCCCCCTGAGACCGCTCTCTAATAAGCTTAAGGTAACCAATTCGCGCCCTTCTAGATCGCCAGATGAAAGAAGAAACAATACCTTTTGTAAACCTGTATATCTCTACATGTGACCCACATAGGCACCATTTGCAGAGGATAGAGCAACTTTGGCAAGAGGACCATCTTAAGAGCAATACGCCCGAGAAAAGAAATCGGAAAGTCCATCCACCTCTTACAGAGCACTTTAACCGCATCCAGTTTTTCCAGCACATTTTTCCTATAGATTACCCGAGGGTCCGCATGTAGAAATACTCCCAGGTATTTAAGCGTGCCCCCAGACCATTTTAGTGGAAAGGAAGAATCATGATGTGCCGCACATTGTGAGTGGACCGCTAAAGCTTCCGACTTATCAAAATTAATATTCAGACCTGAGGACGCACCAAATTGTTGGATAAGCTTAATTAACAGGCACTCCCGTAGCTGCATCCCCCATAAATATAAGCATATCATCTGCAAATAGATTGATTTTAAATTCTTGCGTCCCCAAATGTATACCCCGAAGTTCCCCCATATGTCTGATCTTAGCCGCTAGAGGTTCAAGGGCCAACACGAACAGCATGGGAGAGAGCGGACATCCCCGACGCGTACCCCGAGCCAGGGAAAAGGAAGAGGTGAGCGTCCCATTCACCAAAATCTGTGCAGTTGGCTGCTCATAAAGCGAACGGATCCCGGCCAGAAAGCTCCCCATAATACCCATCTGAGGTAAAATCCAAAACAAATAATCCCAGAGAACCTTATCGAATGCCTTTTCAGCATCCAGACTAACAATAAGGGCATTCTCCTGACCCGGGTGGTCCCGTAACAGTGCAGGGTTCTGCAACACAGAAAGTGCTCGCAAAACATTAGCAGAAGAATACCGACCTGGGACAAAACCGGCCTGATCCGGATGAACCAGAAGGGGCAAAACCTGGCCAAGACGCGCAGCCATAATGGCCACAAAAAGCTTGATGTCTTGATTCAACAGAGATATAGGCCGATAAGACCCCAGTCGGTCCTCCGCTCTCCCCGGCTTCGGTAACACAACAATATGAGCATGAGTAAGTCGATGCGGAGGCAAGCCCCCCACACATAAGGCCTGACATAGAGCCTGAAAAGGACCAATCACCCGATCTCCAAGCATTTTGTAGTATTCAGGGCCCAGGCTGTCTGGGCCAGGTGCTTTCACAAGCTTTAAAGCCCGTATAGCTCTCTGAATCTCAACTCCCTGTACCGGAGCATTAAGCGCATCTCTCTGGGCCTGGGTCAAAGCAGGAAGAGGAAGGTCACGAAAAAACTCTGCCCTCTGCTCAGTATCACAGCTCCCCCGGTCATATAGGGCCCGATAGAACGTTACAAAGCTCTGTTGAATAGCCGCGGGCAAAGTCGCCTCAAAGCCATCAGGAGCCCAAATTTTAGGCATACGACGCCTGCGGGCCTTGCGATTAACCAAGGAGGCCAACAGTTTCCCTGCCTTATTTCCCCACCGATGTAGTCGATATTTATACATCTGAATATCCCTTAGGGCCCTCTGCGCCAGTAAGTCATTAATTTGCCGTCGCAGCTCCATGTATTGGCTCTTGAGGGCTGTAGACCCCTTCCTATGTAACTCCCCCCGCACCAGGCCTAGTTGACGGGCCAAATCAACCAGTGCCTGATCTTGTACCTTCCGCTTATGGGCGGTGTAAGCTATAATTTTACCCCGTAACACAGCTTTACTGGCCTCCCAAAATACCACCTCGGAAACATCAGAAGAGGAGTTATCGGCTAGATAAGAATCCCATTGGTCTTCCAAGAAAGTGCGGAAGTCCTTATCTTCATACAATGTGGGATTCATTCTCCAGCCAGACAAGGTCCTCTGGGGCGCCTGTTGATCAAGGAGCTCCATCCAGACCATATGATGATCGGAAAGTACCCCATCCTCAATCATCACTCTCCGGACTCCAGTCAAAAGGGGTGGGGCCACTAACAAGTAGTCCAATCTACTATGTACTTTATGCACTGTGGAATAATAAGTAAAATCAGATTCGTCTGGATGGAGCGTGCGCCACAGGTCCACAAGGCCCAATTGCGAATTAACAAAGTTGACCCCCTTGTGTTCCCCTGATGCAAACGAGGCTTAGGAGGCTTAAAGTCAATAAAAGGATCAGCAGTAATATTGAAATCTCCGCCAAGCACCAATTGGTACTCAGAGAAGGGAGCAAGAGCAGCAACCAAAACAGAAAAGAAACGATGAGAATACACATTAGGGGCGTATAGAGAGCAAAAAACATATTTCTGTCCCAGAAACACCCCTGCCCAGATTACATACCGGCCCTCAGAGTCCGAAATCACTTTATGTACAGTACAAGTATGTTTCTTATGGAAAAGCACAGCTACACCTCTCTGCCTACTATTAAAGGAAGCAAAGACAAGCTCACCCACCCAGTCCCTGCGGAGCTTAGTGTGCTCAGTAACATTGAGGTGTGTCTCTTGAAGAAGCAAGACATCCACCTGCAGTTTCCTGCAGTACTGAAGTACCTTACTACGCTTAACAGGAGAGTGTAACCCATCTACGTTAAAGCTAGCAACCCTAACCCCGGGCATAATTATCGATATGTCCATAAAGCACAAAAAGACCAAAGATCATACGAGACGGCAGCACCGGCTTCCCAGCCGAGCCGGCGCTCCGCCCACTCAGACAGAAACTCAAACTGAGCCAGATTCCCAGGATGCAACCCATCCCCCCAACTACCCCCCAACTCAACTACCAACTCTTCCAAACAATCCCCCCCCTCACAATCAAAGTGACCCGCCCTCCTCCCTCCCAGCAGCCCCACCACCCCATCCCCCATCCATACTGGCAACCACACCCCCATATCACCAACTCCCACTTCAAGCAAACACAGATACTCACACTCACCCTTCGCCCTCCCCCAATCTCCCCCTCCCATAAACAAGTCCAACATCAGATACCAGTCTCGTCCATGACAGAGGTAAAATAAAACATTAAGGAACTAAGGACAAGAAGATGTCCAGAACTCTAGGTAGAAGGACTAAAAGCAAAAGGTCAGAAAGTAGCAAAAGAAAAACAAAGGAAGCCAGACCCTCTCAACAAAAGAAGGCATCCAGCTCTCCTGATCAAGTCAAAAAGAGAGTAAAAAAAAAAAGTCTATCAGATGTCCAGGCCTGCTCTAAAGCCGGTTCGGAGAGGCATCCCCTCCACAGATACCTTCCCTGCAAGCTGCCAAGGTTCCCCCTCCCCAGATCGGGAGGCATGTCAAGCATATCCAAGCAGAGAAGCTCCAACCAAAGGGCAGCGGAGGATTCCAGACAGGCAGTAATGGTCCTTGTCCAAAATGAAACCCCTGGGAAGCAAGGGAGGCCCAAAAGCTCACCCCCAGATCAGAACTCTCCTCTTCCTCCGGCAGGAATTGCCCCCCAGTTGAGCAGTCACATCACTGAGCAGGGAGGCTCTCAATGAAGCGCTTCAACTCTTCTGCCTTGGACACCGTAAAGGTGCGGTTCTCATAGGTTAAGCGCACCTTAGCCGGGTAGAGAAAAGCAAATCGAATCCCTCTAGAGACCAGTTGAGAGCAATAAGGCGTAAAGGTTCTTCTTTGCTCCGTCACTTTAGTAGAGAAGTCCTGAAAAATCAGTAGTTTAGCGCCCTCATAAAGCAGATGTCGCGACTTCTTAAAGAGGTCAAGCAAGCAAGCCTTAACGACATAGTTATGGAAGCGGGCCAGCACAGCTCGAGGTCCGTTGCCATCAGAATCACGTCGTTGCCCTACACAATGAACACGCTCCACCACCACAGGGCCCTCAGTGTCCCGCAAGCCGAGCTCCTTGGGTAGCCATTGTTCAACCAAGTGCCGGAGCTCCGAATCTTTTACACTCTCCGGGATTCCAATGATTCTAAGGTTCTTCCGACGAGCCCTGTTCTCCTGGTCTTCCACCTTCTCCTCCAACTGGCAGACACGGGCCTCCAGAGAAGCGAGCCTGCCTTCGGCCACTCCAGCTCTATCTTCCTGGGCTGATAGTCTCTCCTCTACCTGCTGTAGTTGTGCAGCCTGCCCCACCAGGGAATCTTTAAGGTCGTCCATAGAGCATGCAGCTTGGCCAGTTTGTCATCTAGCAGCTCTGAGAGGTGCCTCATGGAGACCTGCAGTACCTCATCCGGGGAGTGGGCCGCCGCAGCGTCTGTCTGTGTCTCCGCCATCTTGCGCGCCGGGCTCCCACTGACTTTCGTCGGCCGCAAAACTTTTGGCGGCATGCCCCGCTGTTAAATAAAGCAATCCGCGGTCCTCCAACTCACCGCCGGTTCCCGGTGCCTAGCAACGGCTGCGCTCCGAAGAAATTTTTCATTTGCCGGTCAGGAACGCTCCTTTAGGGGAGGAAATCGGGGAAGGCAGAGCGGAGCTCCGTGCACAAGCGTCCGTTCAGGAACCAGCCATCATGCGACCCCCCACTTGAAGGATATTAACGTAGAACAAAATCTTTTCCAGAGAAAGAAAAATGGTAAAACCAGAGGACATAATGAGGTTGAGGGGTGGTAGATTCAAGAGCAATGTTAAGAAATTCTACTTTACGGAGAGGGTGGTGGATGCCTGGAATGCGCACCCGAGAGAGGTGGTGGAGAGTAAAACTGTGACTGAGTTCAAAGAAGCGTGGGATGAACACAGAGGATCTAGAATCAGAAAATATTAAATATTGAACTATGGCCAGTACTGGGCAGACTTGCAGTCTGGCCCTGATTCTACAAAGTGCGTCCTGATTTTAAGCAGCTGTAGGCGTCCTACAGCTGTCTAATCAGTCAATAGGGATGCATGTTTTTTAAAAAAATGCTCCCCAGGCAGGCCGCCTATATTGAAGGTGCCTCTGGGAGCCTAGGGAGGCCCGCAAAACGCCTAAGGGCCTTAGGCGAACCTAGGCGGCCCTACGCGTCTACCTAGTAGAGAAGAGACGCTTAAAATGTAAGCCAGCAAAATGCTGGTCTACATTGTAAGTAGACACGGCCGCTATACTGATCGCGGCAAGGGATCTCCCTGCTGCAATAAGTATAGCGGCCGCGGCCGCCTGTCCCATCACCGGCAGGAGGATGCCCAACTCCTTCTGTCGGAACCCCGAACCCCTCCTCCCCCCCAAACTCGTAATCGCCAGCAGGTGGATGCCCAACTCCTCCTGCCAGAAAGTTCGACGACCCCCACCCCCCCAATCTCCCTCACCCAACTAACCTTTAAATGTTGGTCGGCTGGACTGGTCTTGCTGCCGTCCAGCCGACAGGCCCGCCTCGTGGAAATGAGACGGGCCTGCCCCTTCCCGGCCCATCCCTGCTAAATCTAAGGCCTGATTGGCCCAGGTCAGCACCTGGGCCAATCAGACCTTAGGATTAGTGGGGATGGGCGGACCCGCTATGCCTAAGGCCTGATTGGTCCAGGCTTCTAGAGCCTGGGCCAATCAGGCCTTAGATTTAGCGGGGATGGGCCGGGAAGGGGCGGGCCCATCTCATTTCCACGAGGCGGGCCTGTCGGCTGGACGGCAGCAAGACCCGTCCAGCCGACCAACATTTAAAGGTTAGTTGGGGGAGGGGGATTAGTTAGGGGGGGTCGTCGGGCTTTCCGGCAGGAGGAGTTGGGCATCCTCCTGCTGGCGATTACGAGTTGGGGGGAGGGGGGTTCGGGGTTCCGACAGGAGGAGTTGGGCATCCTCCTGCCGGCGATGGGACAGGCGGCCGCTATACTTATTGCAGCAGGGAGAGATCCCTTGCAGCGATAAAAGTGTAGCGACTTTGTCTAATTTAACCCGATTATCTAACCGGCGTCTGTACCATGGACGCCGGTTACAGAATCGGGGTTTCGTGTAGGACCGATTCTGTATAGGACACCTCTCCTGGGTGTCCTATACAGAATCAGGGCCTCTGTGTCTGTGTATGGCCATTTGGTGGGGGATGGGCTGGGGAGGGCTTCAGTGGCTGGGAGGGTGTAGATGGGCTGGAGTAGGTTTTAACAGAGATTTCAGCAGTTGGAATCCAAGCACAGTACCGGATAGAGCTTTGGATTCTTGCCCAGAAATAGCTAAGAAAAAAATTTAAAAAAATTTAAATTGAATCAGGTTGGGCAGACTGGATGGATCATTCGGGTCTTTATCTGCCGTCATCTACTATGTTACTATATTTATCTATACAAGTAGTAAAAAGATTTTATTAATAGTTTCATTACAAGACCCCTAAACACCACTCCAGTAAAACATGCCCAAAAGCACCAGTACAGTATAGCCCTAATTACACTGCACAACAATTTTTTGGTTAAGTCTTGATTCCTGAAAAGTTTTTGGTGATTATGACAGGTACCAACTTGGTATGCTCAAATATGGTTTTGGTTTTACTGCATCACGTAAGAACTATGAGAAATAGACATTTTTATGTTTACTGACAATAAAATATATAGTCAAGTTTACGTTTCGCACAAGCGACTAAATGAAACAGAATTAAAAGTGTTTTGCTCCCGAGTTTCTTTTATATTCAGTGTCTGGTGCATCACGTTGTAGCATCCAACAATAGTCGGCAAGCATTGACGGATTCCAATTGCCCTGGTATCGTTTCTCCATCGTAGCTATGTCTTGATGAAACCTTTCACCGTGCTCGTCACTCACAGCACCGAGATTTGCGGGGAAGAAGTCCAAGTGTGAATGGAGGAAATGAATCTTGAGTGACATATTGCACTTCATTCTCTTGTATGCTTTGAGAAGTTTGTCTACCAGCTGAATGTAGTTTGGGGCTCTGTAATTGCCCAGAAAATTGTCAACAACGTCTTTCAAGGCTTTCCAGCCAATTTTTTCCGGCCCAACTAACAGATCTTCAAATCGCTTGTCACTCATAACATGTCTGATCTGGGGGCCAACAAAAATACCCTCTTTGATCTTGGCATCAGTTATTCTTGGGAACATCTGTCTTAAATAACGAAAACCTTCCCCTTCCTTGTTCATTGCTTTCACAAAATTCTTCATGAGTCCCAGTTTAATGTGAAGAGGAGGCAAAAATATCTTTGTCGGGTCAACAAGCGATTCATGTGCTACATTTTTCTGTCCTGGAACTAACTTTTTACGGAGTGGCCAGTTCTTTCTAGAATAGTGCGACTCTCTGTCTCGGCTGTCCCATTCGCAGATGAAACAGCAGTACTTTGTATAGCCAAGCTGCAGTCCTAGTAACAGAGCAACGACTTTGAGGTCTCTACAGATATTCCAGTTATACCTGGTATACTGGACATACTTTAGTAACATTTCCATATTCTCATATGTTTCTTTCATATGTGCTGCATAGCCAACAGGTACTGAAGGATAAACGTTGCCATTGTGCAACAGAACAGCTTTCAGGCTTAACATTGACGAATCAATGAAAAGACGCCACTCTTCCGGGTTGTGATCACAACCAAAGACCGAGAACAATCCTTCAATGTCACAACAGAAACAGAGACTGTCGACTTGTGCAAAAAATTTGGTTATATCATGATGCCGGTCTCGAAACACAGAAATTTTCGTACCTGGTGATAGCAAACACCATTCCTGCAGTCTCGAACCTAGCAGCTCAGCTTTTGCTTTTGACAGACCCAAATCTCTGACCAAATCGTTCAATTCGGACTGTGTTATCAGATGTGGATCGCCTGATGAGGATGGTTCAAAATCCGGGTCAATGTCACTGTTAGAACCCTGCACTGCAGTTTCTTCATCTGGTTCGTCTAAGGTCCAATCCTCTGGTGGTTTCGGAACTGGAAGACTGTCATCATGTGGCATGGGTCTCATTGCTGAAGGCAGATTAGGATATTCAATTGACTTCTTGTTTTTGGCAGAGAAACCAGACACATTAGTCAAACAGAAATAACAGTCCGTCACATGGTCTTTCTGTTCTCGCCATATCATCGGAACAGCAAATGGCATCGTCTTTCGAGTACCTCTGAGCCAGGCTCTCAGACTAACAGCACATGTCGCACAGCAAATGTGAGGCGCCCATTGCTTGTCTTGATCACCTATTTTGCAGCCAAAATACAGATGATAGGCTTTCTTTACAAGGGCAGTCATCGAACGTCTCTGAGGCGTAAGTGTATATTCCCCACAGATATAGCAGAATGTGTCGCGGCTGTTACGACACCGACGAGACATATTGCCCGACACCAAAACGTCTATAGCATCAAGCTTACTTACTGTTATATTGCTACAGCTACTATACTACTATACTTTACTATACTGATACTATATACACACACGGACTATCTATATTAACCAAATGAGCAGGATCGGTGTATGGAAACCACCATTATAGCATGGTGAGACAGCGCAAGCTCGTTCAGACCTGCCCAGACATGCCCAGGATGTCATCTTCCATAAAACAGCTTCCAACCTGGCTAGATTTTATGCATGGACATACCCAGGCGGCACAAACCGTTGTTGATAAGACACTTATGGGAGAAAAAATTGTTTGCATCCAAATATAAGAAAAAATCACGACAAAATTGAAGATTTCTCTGAAATGGTACGTGATGGGTAATTTTTGATGTAATATTCATGATCAGCACCCAAAATTCTATAAGAAACACCCAGCAGTGTTCAGGAAGCAAAAACTTTGTTGTGCAGTGTTACCCACCACAGGAGCTGTCCAGCCCATGGTGCTGAATGCAATCAAGACCAAACATGTTCACCGTATTTTTATTTTTTTGTTTTTTACAAGCAAGCACTGACCACAGGCTCCTCTTACTTCTCAAATATTTAGATCGTTAAATCGTTTGATAGTGCCATCATTTGGGGAGATATTTTTAGATTCTATACGCAATTCCATTTTTTTTCTGTTCAGGAACCAGAATTGTGGAATTTACTTCCAAATAAGACTACAAACTTCACTTAATACATTTCTATTTGCCGTTTCTGAACTATATTAAATTTTTATATGCACTCTAGAACTCCCCAGCAAGAATATTTAGACCCTTTTCCATTATAAATTGCAGTTTTCTTTTTTCCCTTTCATTTGTTTTATTAATTTTATACCATTTAGATAAGATTTGATTTTGCACGATACAATACAATACAATCTTTACTTGCAAACTGCCAATACCTCCATGAAGTTCACAGCGGTATATATAAATATATATGGTGATACAAATTATTAAAAGTAATTGAATTTTAGGAACGAATAACAACAAATTCTTGAAATAGATAGGTCTTTAGGACTTTTTGAAAAACTTAAAATTAAATTTAGTTAATATTAGTTGATAATGTTTTCCAACGTTTTGCTGCTTAATATTCTGAAAACATATTTTAAATAGTATACAACAGAATTTATAAAGTGCAGCGAGGGTTGTCTGGACCTCTTTATATCTCTGCTGCAAGTTCCCATTCCTGAAAAACTCCTACCACTATTAACATTATTGGAACAGAGCTTGCATTTCATAAAATATTCTAAGCTTATATCTCAAAAAAATGTTCACTCAAAGTTATGTGTCAAAAAATAAACTTTTAAGTTTAAAACATTTTTCAACATATAGCTTGGAGTGAACATTGAGAGAAACATTTGAGAAAATAACTTGAAACAAATCATTCTCTCCCATCTTTTTTCACACATCTCCACCTAGTTCTACTGTCACCCTGCGGGTCCCTAGAGCAAGTGTCGACATGTGCATACCTCAGAAGCCACCGGCTACCTCCACATCACGAGTTTCCAGTGCCAAAAGGCAAGCTGTGGGTTTTACACAATGACATGTGCCCAGAGTACCCGGCTGGGAGATTTGAATCTGAGGCCTTTTTTGCTCTTTAAACTCCTCACCAAGTTTTTTTAAAAAAAACCAAACATTCCTTGGACGAGCTGGAGAAAATCCATTTACTGATTATGTAGAGCGAAAGCTCCAAGCACCATCCTGCCACTTTCACACAGCCCAATAAAATCCTAGTTTATTGCACCAGGGGTATGAAAACCACTGCAGCAATTTTACCAAACGAATGGAAGTTATATTGCTCTGTGGAACATTAATTTTTTTTACATCTAAAGTGGGAAACCAGTATGACAGCTCCTTGAGAGATCACTCCGAGGCTGTTCCATCGGCTAAGGCCTCTACAGAAATTAATGCCTGGACATCAGCTACTTTATAACACTATACAACTTGTAATAGAGGTTATTCCTTGTATTTCATATGCTGCCACTTCACCCGCTTGGAGCCAAATGCATACGAATTACTTGGTGCTACAGAGCTTAGGGGCTTGTGTGCAAGGCTGAGATAGGCCCTGGGAGCCATTAAGGGCTAGTGAGCTACAAAAATGCGTCATTCTTAAATTGTGAAAACAGACGGTGGGAGCAGAAGGCATGCCTGCTGTTAACTGCTTTAATCTCCATGGGGCTGTGTGTCATTTCCAGAACGGCAACTGAAGGCAGCTTCTCCCCACCCCATTAAATAGTGGCGGGGTGGGGGGTAGAGGACTTCCTAGATTTAAACAAAAAACCCAAAAAATTTTTCCAGCTTTTGCAGAGGACATGGCAACTAAATCATGTGGAAAAGAGAAGAGCACAAACATGTCTTTACGTGTTCCAGAAAGCAGGCAGACATTGAGACTACCCCCAGCCCTGCCCACTTCTATTTCTCTATCGATTCTCCAGGGCAGACTCACCTTCTTTGGCCACTTGCCAGAACTCAAACGCTACTTTGAAAGCCTGAGCCACGGTCAGTGTGACTGCTTGAGCCTGAAAGAAAAGGGAGATATTACAGTTAAGTCTCCAGCCATTAAGAGGCAACACCAAGCAGAGAAACTACTGTAATCTGGGCCCCCAATGAATACAAATCTCATGTTTAAAAAAATTGGACTAAAAAGGTAGAAAGTAAGGCTGTTGTGTTAATACAAATCATTCCCCTCAGTCGCCACTGGCCACAAAAACACAGGGAAGCGGTATGAAAAGTTGCACCTAACTCAATTTTCAAATAATTGCACGAATCTTAATTCCATGCCACTGGCTTTCACACAGAACAGAGAATCTTTAAACTTCTTTGCTCGACTTACAAAAGTTCTTCACAACTTGCCATTCCCCCCCCCCCCCCCCGAGATACCAGCCTACTAGATCACTTTGTTCCTCTGATGATCTTCTGGTTGTCTCCCTCTCTCTCAATTAGTATTTTGGGACCACTGATATTGAAGTGAAACGACAAAGCCTTAGTTTCCACCTTTGGCTTTTAGAATTCAAGGGAAGAAATTGTATGCCTGTGGACCAGGTTTTTATTTAGAAAAAAAAAAAAGTTTCAAGTTTATTAATATTTTGCTATACCGACCATCACAATAGTAAGAAATACAAATTATATTAAAAAGTTATATATTAAAAGCAAAAAATAAAAAAATGGGGAGTAAGATCGATTCAAAGACTTAAAGGGTATGAGACATAGGGGAGAAGAGGGAAGGACAAGTTTATAAATTACATTGTATAAATAAAATTAAAAGGAGGAGGGGAGGATAAAACGAGGAAAAACTGAGGTATTGCTTCCCGGAAGTGTTTTTGTTGTCCCGTTATTTATGAACTTAATTGGAATTTTGATAAGCATCTTTAAAGAGGAATGTCTTAAGGAGTGTTTTGAATTTAAGGAATTTTCAGAATGAAGATTCGTTGGCATGGCATTCCAAAGGGAAAGCATGAGAACAGAGAAAATGGTGTTTCTGGTATAATATAAATATAATTAAAGGGAAATCTCTAGATAAGAGATGGCTGGCTACTAAAGACTCTGCCCCATCCCCACCATCTACACTTGGGAATCAAGCTCTCTAGTGGACCAGTAATTAGACCACAAATACAGAAAGAAGTAAACTTTTTGGAACAGCACACACACAATATGAAGTTCTCCCAATACAGAGGAAGATTTATCTTGCTTCCAGGATTGCCTTGGATAACCTTCTCCCTCTTCCACCCCCCCAAAACCATACTTCAACCTTGAATGGTTTGCATATTTAAATACTAATCCTGCAACACCTCAGACTTCACAAAACTGCTACGAAATGGAGATCTAGTTTCACACACCTTACCCAATCGTATTTAATTCATTCCCCACCCCCAATGTGTTTCACCAACTTCCATGAAGTTAGTGTGGAGCCAGGATGCGAGTTTTTACCAGACACAAACCATGTCCAATTCACTCACTGCTAGAAATATTCAACAGGGAACCTTGCAGTGGCGCACCAAGGGGGGGGTGTCCACCCCGGGTGCACGGCTTGGGAGGGGGGGGTGCACAGCCGGCTAGGTCCAGGTCCTCCTGCCCTTCCTTTCCTCCGGCTGCGCTGCTACAAATCCTACCTCCCCCCACCGACAAGGAGTCTTTCAGACGTCAATTCTGACGTCGGAGAAGACATTCTGGGCCAGCCAGGCAGTGATTGGCTGGCCCAGAACGTCCTCTCCAACGTCAGAATTGACATCAGAAAGACTTCTTGTCGGCGGGGGGAGGTAAGATTGCAGGCACGGACCGGGGGAAAGGAAGAGGAGAGACGCTTTTTTTTATTGCGTCAGGGAGGGCAGGATGTAAGCAGGCACGCTGGCTGGCTTTAGCACGGGAGGGAGATAGGTAGACAGGCAGGCTGGCTTTGGGGGTGGCCAAAATCTAGAAGGTAATGGGGGGACATAAGGAGGCACTCTGGACATGGGACGGGGGCACCGGGAGCACTATGGACATGGGAAGGAAGGAGGGAGGGAATAGAAAGGGACAATTGTTGGGCTTGAGTGCAGAAAGAAAGAAATGAAAGACAGGATACACAGTCAGTCAATTAATAGATGTCCCCTTTTGATGAAAAAAATAAATGGTCACGTTACCTCTGACTTACTTTCTCTGCAGCAGAGTCGGCAGCCGTGCTGAAGTACAGGAAGGTCCCGCGCTGACTCGTCTGCTGGCTTTGTTCCGGAAGAAGAAAGTTACGTTGGAGGGGGTGGACCCTGCAGACAGTCATTGCGGTACTTTGCCACAACTCCCTGCGTCTGCCGGGTCCACCCCCTCCGACGTAACTTTCTTCTTCTGGAGCAGAGTCAGCAGACGAGTCATCGTGGGACCTTCCAGCATGCGGCTGCTGAGTCCGCTCCAGAGCGAGTACGTCCGGAGTGGGGTGGACTGAGTCAGCAGACGAGTCATCATGGGACCTTCCAGCATGCGGCTGCTGAGTCCGCTCTAGAGCAAGTACGTTGGAGTGGGGTGGACTGGCAGCCGGCAGCTACAATCATTGTGGGACCTTGTTGCATGAAGGAAGAGAAAGGAGCAGGATTGCTGGAATGGAAGAGTGGTGGAGGGAAAGAAAGGGGGCAGGGTGGTATGAAAGGGTGGTGCTGATAGAATTGATGTACAGAGAAAGGGGAGAGACATAAGTGGGAAGGATATTGGAGGGAGAGAAAGGGGGCAGATGCTGATTGAAGAGGGATGGATGGCAAGAGAAAGGGCAGACATTGGATGGTAGTGGGGAGCCTATGCTGGATGGAAGTGCAGATGGGAGAGATAAGGGAGCAAATGCAGGAAGGAAATGGGAGGAGAGAAAGAGGGGAGCAGACGCTGGATGGAAGTGGACAGAGAGGAGAAGGTACTAGATGGAAGGGTTGGAGAAAGAGGGTACATGATGGAAGGAGGGGATAAATAAAAGGAGGGAAACATGATGGGGAGAAAAGGATTGAGTTAGGGAAACACTGGAGGGGTGAAGGAAAGAGGTGGCAAGCTTTAGGTAAACAGTAAAAAAGGACATTGATGAGAGGGTAGTAAGAATGTAATCTAGACAGATGCAGAAAATAAAATGAAAAGGAAAATGAGGGAAAAAAAGGGAAAGGGATTGCAGAGGAGAGGTGTGGGAGAAGGAAGGAGAGGAGAGAGATGCCAGACCAATGGGGGTGAAAGGAGAGATGGAAGGGGGGCATACAGTTTCTGGAAAGGGCATAGAAGGAGAGAAGATTCCATATAGGGGAAGAGAGACGGCATACAGTGGATGGAAGGAAGAGAGTTACAAGAAGATGAGGAAAGCAGAAACCACAAAACAAAGGTAGAAAAAATTTTCTATTTATTTATTGCTTTAGGAGACATGTCACTGTTTCTATGGTACACTGTATCCAGAGAGTCCAGCTTCTTACTGGTTCAATTTAACCTTTGTCTATGTATTTCTATTTTATCCCCCCTTTTACAAAACTGTGGAGCATTTTTTAGCACCAGCTGTGGTGGTAGCAGCTCTGATGCTCAGAATTCTATAAGTGTCAGAGCTGTTACCACCATGGCTAAAATCTACACTACAGTTTTGTAAAAGGAGGGGTTAGTTTGTGATGACATTTCATACTAGGCGAAGGTGTGTTCTGTGTGTTCAAAAGACATGGTTTTCTGTTAGGATTGATCTGTGCTGGTCTGGCTTGTTTAGTTTTACAATGGGTGTATTGATGTTGTACTGCTTACTGCATATGTAAGATGATGCCTTTTCCTAGGTACTCATGTGTGACGTGTGGCTTGTTGCTAAAAATCATGTTTTTCATACAGATGGGGGGTGTCAAAAAAAATGATGGGCCCCGGGTGTCACATATGCTAGGTACGCCACTGGAACCTTGGTGCGTGTCTGGATGGTGTGTGAAAAATCCCACAGCTATTGGACCACGGTTTGCCAAAATCTGGAAGACGCACTGAAAATTATGGTTCCTGTGGAAAGGTGTATCTTTTTGCTGAATGGTTAGCCACCAGGACAGGCAATGGAGGTTCTGTAGCTTTAGTTCTGGTGAAGATGGCGGCTAGAATACATCTGGCATCTTAATGGAAGAGAAGCGAGTTACCTACAAAAGCCCAGCTCTGTTAAAGATTTTTAAAATGTCTAATTGAATGATTAACCTTTTCCTATCGTAATAATTTTACGTTACACTGGTTCCAATCGTAATTATTTTAGCAAAGTTTTGTATTATTCACTGTTATCATTTACGGCTATTGTAAACATAATATAAATAAAGTCATAAGTCTGTAAATTCAAATATTTTGTGTTCCTGGCTCTTTATTAGTATGGGACATACGATGGCAACAGTTGGTACATTTTGTAGAATTTGGCTCCCATATGCCATTCAGGGTATGAACTCAAATAAAAATTCCCTAAGATACTTCCACTTATTTCAACTCTTCTATCTCATACATATAATATGCTATCTTAGCCGAACACCTAAGACATAAGGAGCTGGTGTCTCAGCTGCTTAGTTTTGAATAAATTATGAGCCCTGAGAACGCCGCCACCATCTTACTGAAGATAGTATGCGAGTCGGATGACAGCGGCAGTGGTTGACATTCTCAATATTTATGAAATAGTATCAACAAATGCAAGATATTGTAAACATTTTGATATTTATTGCAGAGTGGATCCCTGTCGGGTCCAACCGCTAAGTCCACCAATATGTAAATGAGGTCGACTACTGCCAAGATAAGCAAAAATATTTAAAATATCAATATAAAGATTAATTTAACTTATAGAGTTTGAGGATAAGTTAAAAATGCAAATCTGGAAGCTGTGAGTAGTGAGGATTCAACACATAATTCTCCCCATGAAAGACTGTGTACAAGGGACGGTGGTGGTGTTTTGAGGTCTTCGGCTAAGATAGCATATTATATGTATGAAGATAGAAGAGTTGAAATAAGTGGAAGTATCTTAGAGAATTTTTATTGAGCTCATAGGCTGGAAACTAAGTGAAAATAGTACTTTAGCCATTTTCACTCCCAATTGATTCAGAGGAGTATGGCACCAAGGTGTGGTTTAGGGTAGTTTTATGCCCGATAGAAAAAGTCTACCTACAATATAACAAACTATTTGAGGAGAAAGGGGAGGGGAAGACATGCATAGTTTCTATGCAGTTGGCATTCTGCTCATTTCTGCTTTATTAAGTTTATAATTATAAAAAAAATGTAATTAGTTTGTGCAATACTGGAAAAAAAAAAAAAGGTCATATGAAAGTCTTCGAGGAAAATGAGGTCATTGCACGCAGGTGTCCCAGATCTTTGATAGAATGTGAAAATTTTGCAAACTAAAACAAGCTGTATTAACGGAAAAGAACCTTAAATTCATTTGCTCCACCAAGAAATTTTAAATAGTAGCTGAAACAAAATCTGTTAGAACATGAAATGCAGAAAAGGAATTAATTTTTTTTTTTAAATCCACGTTCTACAGTATTAAAATGTTTCCGTTTTGTCAGTTTGTTCACCATTCTGAAGCGCTTTATACGAGGACCCCTAGAGAGCCTGCTCATGAAGCAGAAGGAACACTCTGTTAACACAAATTCATACGACTGCAGATTGTGAAAAACTACACCCCCCTCCCTCGTCCACTTCCTCCCCCTAACCTTCCAAAATATTAACACAGCATCAACGTCAATAGTGACAGAGGGCCCTATGTGTCCGTGTGCAATCGGACCCCAGTCCTTTCAGTAAATATTCACCCGCGTTCCCCTCCCACCTGTGGAGACTCCCTTTAGACTAGAAACCTACGATCTGGCCACCTAGGCATCGCTACTGTGTACCAGAAGAGCTGCCTTGGGCAGTACGTATGCCATCTTCAGCTTTCCCAGCCTTAAATAAGCCCGTAAAAAGCCAGGCTTAGGAAACAAACAGGTCTCCTTGCGATACCATTGTGCCCCGCCCCTGCAGCAGCATATTATAGCAAAATAAGAAATATACTAGCCCAGATATCATCCTACGAAGTCAATGTCTCCACTACAGAAGATAAATTTGAAGATCTTTTAAAGACGCTACTGCATGTGTCTACCAGCCATTTAAAGGCTTTAGATTCAGTGCTATTCATATAAATATTCAGACAAGGGGGGAAAAAAAGCCACCACCTTCATAAAATGCTGCAAAATTGTCTGCTTTTTTGAGGAGGTGGGGGTGGAATCCCACCTGGATAAAAACCAGATATGCTTGTGTGCCGGAAAGATTACAATTTTCAATTTGCAGAAGTCCCTTATCTTCACAATGCAAGACTTGAGTTGCCCTGCACTTCCAGAGTGACGCTCATTTCTTCCCATTTGAGATGTGAAATGTACAGAACATTAATATTCCTACGTGATCTGTGAACAGCAGACAAGCACACGGGGACCCTTCAGTGCTGCTGTGTGCTGTTCTTAGAACAAATTCAGAAAGTGTTGGACCCAATTTAAAAACATACACCAACCCACCACTACCAACTGTTCTCAAAGCTGTGCTTGATTTGAGGGGGGAAGAATGCAGATGGGCAGACTGGACGGGCCATTTGGCCTTCATCTGCTGTCATATTTCTATAACCATAAAGCTCTGACCTCAGGTTTAAAGAGTCTTAGCCTATAGGGAGAGAGGAGATGGTGGATGCTGCAGATGGGCAGATTGAATGGGCCATTTGGACCGCTAAACTTAAACTCCGTTAGTACTACTCAATCTAACATTTTTAATCATTGTAAACCACATAGAACTTCACGGTCCTGTGGTATATAAACTATATTATTATTAGGCCTTTATCTGCCATCATGTTCCTAAGTTACGGCCAAGACTGAAATGACGTTACATTAAGGGATAAGGGAGGAGGGGGGTAGTCCCCGCAAACTGTCTGATCCCATTCGCACAAGCCTTGAATAGTTACGATTTTATAATGAAATATTAAAGTACAAAAAAAACCCCCAATATTCTGTACAACTGTCATTTTATAAAATCACAAATACAAAACAAGGAGCAACAAAATCCCGTCTCCCCTCCCCTCTCGCAAATATCCCCTCCGTTAGAGAAAACCACCCAAATTACTATAGAATGCACATTGCCACACCATTTCCCCCTCCCCCCTATTCTTCCCTGCCATGCTATGCACCCCACCCACACGTACCTCTTGAGATGTTCGCTGGTGCGAGCAGCGTCTTCCACTTCCTGCTTACGCCCGGGAACATTTCAAGAGGCATGTGGGAGGGAGAAAAGGAGGTGTGCCGATTCCAGTGCGCCCCCCTCAAATGAAGATACTTCCTAGGGTGGTCTGTGGTCTGTCCTCCCTTATAGAAAAATCATGCTAAGAGAATACCTCGGACACACACCACAAATACCAAATTCATAATAGCTGACCAAAAATGATACAGTAAATTAAACCCAAAATCCCAAGATGCCACACCTTTGCATGGAGTAAACACCAAAGAACTAGAAAGATCCATTTCTTCCTATATTGTGCAAAGCAAAGATCACACATCAGGTTAGGGGAGCGCAACTAGGGCAACTGACCCCTGGCCAGAGAGCCCCAAGCCTACTGGAAAAGGTACAGCCTGGTAGTGGGCTCTGTGGTCCCTGGTTATGTCTTAACACCAGAACTGGCAGTGAGGAAGATACATTTTAAATCTGATATATTCTAATCCCAAAATAGAAAAATCACAAAATACCTTGTCTCATTTTTTAATTCTTCAAAATCACGTTGGTCTCGCCTCGCCAAGGTTTCTTGCCCATTTGACATTTCTTTTCGCCATGCTCACCCATCTGGGTCCAAATACCACCCCCATGTCTGGCATTGCCCCCTTTATGTCTCTTGTTCCCTCCAGCTCCCAGGTGGGGGTTTGGCACTTCCCTCCCTCCCTCCCTCCCCCCAGCACCTCTCCCCATTCCTTTCAGCTCCAGCTCTGGAGTCAGCCTGGATTCCCCCATGGAGCCAACAGCTCCAGCAAACTCCCCCCATGGCTAGAAAAACCCCCAAGCCTACACGTTAGCTCCTCTACACCTCTCCCCACCTCCCCCCTGCCATGCGCCCTTCATGAAAACAAGTTACATCGGAGGGAGGGACTGTTAAAGGAAGGCCTTTAAGCAGGCCTGTGAAGTTTCTTTCTTCCATCGCTGAAGATCAAGTGGGTCTCCACTTGAAAATCACAAGGATCACCGTATTTTTGCTCAAGAACATGGAATTCATCCTCCGGGCCTCCACACAGCATCCTGGCAAATGCAAGCAATGAGCTACCAGAGCAGCTCTTCAGGTTAACACAACTGCTCGTCTTCCAGCCAAAAGCCTCAGCTGTCCCAAGATTTTAAACACTAGAGTCTACGGTTAGATGGAATGTTTTATTTTTAAACTAGAGGATCAGTGCAATTGAAGGTTAAAAATAAAAATAAGAGAGAAATCCACCCATTACCTAAAGGACATGGCAGTTCACCATAAAGGCGCAAGCGGCAGGATAAACTCCCCTCCCGAGCAAAGACTGAACAGGGAACAGTTCTCACCACTTTCCGTTTTGCACACAGGAACGCGTGACACTCCAAAGTTTCATTCAACTGGCTCTGAGCGATATATGCAAATACTTTGTCGTGCATTTTATCTGCCGTGCAGTACGATATCCTGAAATTGGAGAACAAAAAAAAACGTGATCACTTGAAATTGCATTTCAGGAAGTCCAACACAACAGTAGTTTTTTGGCCTCTTGGGAGAGATGCAAACCAATAGATTCTCAAAAGTGGAGGGGGGCTTTTCAAGCTTTCCAAACCAATGTTTCTTCTCTACCAGCTTTCCTGTATGTTTACCTGTGCTTAAGATGGTCTCACCCAGTCACTCTTACTAGCAAAACATGGCAAATGGATGCTGTGTGGATGAATTCAGTGTCACTCTGTCAAGAGGGTGAAAGCTCATTTTTGGTGCTAAGCAAACCTACCTCCGGACCCCACTAGACGAGTCCTGCGAGTGGAACTTCCAACAGCACTAAAATCTCACCTCATACTAGAACAAATTTAGATGGCGGAACAGGGGCATGTAAAAAATGGAGCCTGAAATGCTCTGTGCTCTACCATGCTGGAGTATATTTATAGAGCCAGTGCAAGGCTGCAATGTCCTTTGTTTCCTTATAAAAAAAACCTGCAAATCTTCTAAGGTGGTATCAATCTGTTGCCATAGAAACAATTGTGATGCATTCTGAAATATACACTATAGAGCATTGCTACTTCTCTGCAAGTTAACAAGGTCCAAACCTAGTATGAAGGGGTGCTGAAGAGAATGGCATGATATGGTTCAAATCAATGATCTGTAACAATGCCAAAACCAAATTTTGTTTCTGCAAATTGGCACTTTGCTCTTTTCAGCTACAGTGGCAAAATAACTGGCTGTTTGGGCTGAACTTTTCAGCAGCCCCTCTTGTACGTAATAAAAGCAGCCAAGTATAGGACAATCAAGTCATTGTGACATCACTGATGAGGTTGGCTCTTATTGGTGGAAGGCATTATGACATCACAAGCTCAGCTCTCGTTACCAGAGACTGAAAGTCTTCACACTACAAGGGAGTGCTGGATAGTTTCAGCCCAACCAAGAGAATGACATGGATATGGTTCAATCAATGATTTGAAATTGTCAAAACATAAAATTGTGTTTCTGCAAATTGGCACTTAACGAAATACCACTCTTCAGCTACAGTGGCAAAATAACGCTCAGAATTTAGGAAGTTGGTTGGGCTGAGAACTTTTCAGGACTCCATTGTATCCTAGTTTCCAATAGTGGCCAATTCAGCTTGCAAGTACCTGGTAAGATCCACTCACCCCCCCCCCCAAAAAAAAAAAAAAAAAAAAAAAAGTGGATTTTCCTTATGACAACCTAATAAGGACTTATGGACTTTTTAGAAAAAAATTCAAAACTTTTTAAAACTTTGCTAAGCTAACTGCTTTCACCACATTCTCTGGAAACAAATTTGAGTTTAATTACAAGTTGAATGAAGAAATATTTTTCTGTTTTAAATTTGAGCATGCCCCCTTAGTCCTAGGAGAAAGACCAGATGAGACTATATCAGGCAAATGTAAAATACACTACCACACCCCACCCTTGGCACATCACTTAAGTTCACAGCTACTGAGAGGAAAAAAAAAAAAAAGCTGCTTTACTCAATATAACAGGTAGAAAACTACTATGGGCTTTGTAAAAGCATTTTTATCTCACTGAGGTGGCTGTCTGTGAGGCCCACAGAGTCTTTTCAAAGAGCCAGAAGTCCCAGGTCAGGTACCCCACCTCTAATCCTCAGTGGCCAGGCCCCCAACCCACTTTTGGCCCAAGTTTCTCCAGTCTTGACCCTGGTGCAAGGCCCTGCCCCCTTAAGCCCAACCCTTACCAAAAACAAGGGATAAAGCCAGACAGAATGCCTCCCCTGCACTTTACCCCTAAATTTAAACACCCAGATGGGAGCAATCCCAGGTCACTTCTGCCCCAGAGTCATCTTAGGAAAATTGTACAGCTGACCCTCAAGTTTAGTTAAATCAGCCCCTTAGTGAGTGGCTTTCAGTAATGTTTAAACAAAATTTCCCATTTTGCTATCCTTTTTTGGGTTAACTAGTTAAGTGAAAGTTCAATATGCACCGAACACTTCTCACTCCCTACTTCAGCATGAGAATAGTACCAAATCAAGGACGTACCTGTATATCGAAATATTTTCTATCAAATTGTCAGTGCCACTGTCGAAGAGAACTATTCCTCTGGGAGATACTTTCAATGTAACTTTCTGCAGCTTCTTTCCACTCGCTTTGGCCTTTTAGATAAAAAAGTTGAGGGGGGATAAAGAGATGTTTCACAGGTATGCTAATAATTGCACCTAGACATTACAAAAGAACATAAGAGCATACTAGCCTTACTGGGTCAGACCAATGGTCCATCAAGTCCAGTAG
This sequence comes from Geotrypetes seraphini, assembly GCF_902459505.1. Lineage (NCBI taxonomy): Eukaryota > Metazoa > Chordata > Amphibia > Gymnophiona > Dermophiidae > Geotrypetes > Geotrypetes seraphini. Next base: position 34,925,647 of record NC_047091.1, on the reverse strand, counting down.
CCTGTTCTCAGTGGCCAATCCAGGTCACCAGTACCTGGCCAAAACCCAAGGAGTAGCAACATTCTACGCTACTGATCCAGGGCAAGCAGTGGCTTCCCCCATGTCTCTCTCAATAACAGACTATAGACTTTTCCTCTAGGAACTTGTCCAAACCTTTCTTAAAACCAGCCACACTATCTGCTCTTACCACAACCTCTGCAGTCACTTGGTCCTTGGAGTCCTGTAGAACTTGCAATAGTGAAACAGCGTCACTGGCAGGAACGTAGATGGAAGACTCCCACCCAGCTTAGAGGATCAGCAGTTTCCAAGTGGGATAGTGTGGCATTCGGGACAACAGAGTAGCCTCCAAAAACAGTGGCGAGGGTCAAAAAGGCAACCTCCTAGGTGCCCCTCCGTTTGGCAGTTTGCCCTAGGGTTACCAGATGTGACTTGTCCAGACTTTCCAACACCCAGTAGTCCGGGTTTTGGAAAGCTCTAACTGTGTCTGGAGAGCTTCTGAGCATGCACGGACGACGTCACATGCATCTGCGAATGCTCGGAGGCCTTTGGATGTGGCCCAGAGGTCAGGAATGGAGAGATGAAGCTTTCTGGGGGCTGGGGCAGAACAGGATGTGGCCATGCATCTGGCATTTTACCATGTAAAATATGGTAACCCTATTTTAATTCAGATTAGCTCACTTTGTACCTGCCCAACTGGACATTTTCTACCATGCATCCAAAGTTTTTGTTGGGTTGGTTTTTTTTTTTTTTAAAAACAGAAAATCTTTGATTTCTTCAAAAAGCATACAAAAGGATAAAATGTTACATGCCAAGTGTCACTGGCCTCTTTAGAGCATAAACTTTTATAACCTTACATTTTAAGAGAGTTTTAACTTATCCCCAACAAGAACAAGTCATCAAGAGTTAACTTTAGATTGTTTGGACTTTTCCTTTTATTTTAATATTTTAACTCACTTCCCAGCGATACTACAAGGTGAGTTACACTCAGGAGGCATTTCCTCGTCTCCAGAGAACTTATGATCTTTTACTAAAAAGTTAGTTCATGCTAAACACCCAAGTCCCCCCATGGGTATGAAACAAGCTTCTTAGCATTTAGTTCACACTAAGCTTTTATTAAAGGGCCACCAAATCTGAACCTGAAGCACTGGAGGGTTGCTCAAGGCCGTGATGAGTAGCCATGGGTTTTGAACCCCGACTGGTTCACAGTCTGCTGTTCTAAACACTTAGACACTCATGTATTAGTGAAAGAAGCCATACATTAAAGATCAGCTATAGAAAATGGTTAAGACCTAAACTTTGTTGGGAGTGTCCATCTCATGCAAACGCACACAGACTTCAGAGTCAAAGGCAATATCCCCAGCCAATTGTTTAACATAACATAAAAACATAAGCAATGCCTCTGCTGGGTCAGACCTGGGGTCCATCGTGCCCAGCAGCCCACTCACACAGTGGCCCAACGGATCTAGGACCTGTGCAGTGATCCTCTATTTATACCCTTCTATCCCCTTTCCAGCAGGAAATTGTCCAATCCTTTCTTAAACCCCAATACCGTACTCTGCTTTATTACGTCCTCTGGAAGCGCATTCCAGGTGTCCACCACGCGCTGGGTAAAGAAGAACTTCCTGGCATTTGTTTTGAATCTGTCCCCTTTCAACTTTTCCGAATGCCCTCTTGTTCTTTTATTTTTTTGAAAGTTTGAAGAATCTGTCCCTCTCTACTCTCTCTATGCCCCTCATGATCTTATAAGTCTCTATCATATCCCCTCTTAAGTCTCCTCTTCTCCAGGGAAAAGAGACCCAGTTTCTCCAATCTCTCAGCGTATGAAAGGTTTTCCATCCCTTTTATCTCTCCTCTGAACCCTCTCGAGTAACGCCATATCCTTCTTAAGGTACGGTGACCAATATTGGACGCAATATTCCAGGTGTGGGCGCACCATCGCCCGATACAACGGCAGGATGACTTTTCGTCCTAGTTGTAATACCCTTCTTGATTATACCTAGCATTCTGTTCGCTTTCTTAGCAGCCGCTGCGCATTGTGCCGTCGGCTTCATTGTCATGTTCACCATTACCCCCAAATCCCTTTCTTGGGTACTCTCATTCACTAACATCCCTCCCATCGTATAGTTGTACCTCGGGTTTCTGCTTCCCAGGTGCAATACTTTACATTTCTCAACGTTAAACTTCATCTGCCATCTCGTTGCCCATTCCCCTAGTTTGTTCATGTCCCTTTGCAATTCTTCGCAGTCCTCTTTAGTCCTAGCTACATTAAATAGTTTGGTGTCGTCCGCAAATTTTATTGTCTCACACTTCGTCTTTGTTTCTCGATCATTTATGAATATATTAAATAGCAGCGGCCTGAGCACCAAGCCCTGTGGAACACCACTCGTGACCCTCCTCCAGTCCGAGTAGTGGCCCTTCACCTGTACCCTCTGTTTTCTACCCGCCAACCAGTTTCTGATCATCTATGTACATCTCCGTCCACCCCATGGTTCTTCAGTTTCCGGAATTTAGACAGGTGATCTTCTAGGAATTAGCAAAAGAGGTTACCCGGATATTATGCAAACACTAGAGCAGGGCTTCCCAAACCTGTCTTGGGAACCCCACAGCCGGTCAGGTTTTCAGGATATGAAAATGCACGAGATCAGTCAAAGTGTATCCTAGAGGTTAGTACAGTGGGCTGAAAACTAAGGAACTGGGCTCAATTCCCACTACAGCTCCTTGTGACGCCAGACAAGTCACTTAATCCTCCCAATACCCCAAGTACAAAATAACTACCTATATATAATATGTAAACTGCCTTGATGCACCCACAGAAAGGCAGGTCCCATTCCCTTTACTGAGCCTTCAGGGTCTACCAGGGGTTCCCAAACCCTGTCCTGGGGGGACCCCCAGCCAGTTGGGTTTTCAAGATATCCCTAATGAATATGCATGAGAGAGATTTGTATACCTGTCGCTTCCATTATATGCAAATCTCTCTCATGCATATTCATTAGGGATATCTTGAAAACCCGACTGGCTGGGGGTCCCCCAGGACAGGGTTTGGGAACCACTGGTCTAAACTCTACACTCCGGAACAAACTGCAGATGATATGAAATGGAATGGTCAGACTAATTCAAATAAAAAAAAAAAAAAAAAAAAATTGACTCCCGTTTTGCCTTACTATATGAACTTCCCCTTCAAACTTATCATTTATGTTTCAAATTCTATATGCAAACAGCAGCACCACTCAAACTTTGCCAAATTCCTGGCCAACAACCAGGAAACTGAAATCACTTCAACTACTCATCCCATCTCCCGAAGGAATTAAATACAAACGCATAGTCGACTCGCTTTTCACTCAACTTGACACCAAGACCTGGAACAACCTCCTGATTGACCTTAGGATGGAACATTTGACAACTAATTCTGAAAAAAAAAAAAAAAAAATACCTCTTTGAGAGCTTATGCACTATAGATGACTCGTTCGATATACTTAGTATCACTAAAGTCCATACTTATACCAGTACAGTCATGGAACCTCAATCCTCCCTTCTCCATTATTCCACTCATAACTCTGTTCTCTTCAAATTGCTACAATATAATGTAGTTTATACATTCTATAATTCCTTATATTGTAAGTCACCTTGAACCTGTGGGAAATTTATCAACCTGCAAGAAGTTTGAGATCTACTGGGAAGTGTTACCAACTGCGTAGTCTAAAGATGATAGGATTCGTTATTTGAAATCTAAAATCTCTTTTCCATTGCTGGTAAAAGCCTCTGGATTTCTATCCCAGGAACAATGAGATTATGTACAGATCGTATGTCATTTAAGGAATTATTAAAAATATAACTATTCACAGATGCCTCTCTAAACTCAGTGGGCTTTGCTTTATCTAGATTTCAGTAAGTTTTGGTACCAAGGAAAATTTGGAAAGATTAAATTGAACCAATTGTAGTATTTTATAATGTTTTCTCTGTTTATAAAGCACAGTTACTTACCGTAACAGGTGTTATCCAGGGACAGCAGGCAGATATTCTTAACGCATGGGTGACGTCACCAACGGAGCCCCGGTACGGACCTTTTTAACTAGAAAGTTCTAGTTGGCCGCACCGCGCATGCGCGAGTGCTTTCCCGCCCGACGGAGGAGTGTGTGGTCCCCAGTTAAGATAAGCCAGCTAAGAAGCCAACCCGGGGAGGAGGGTGGGACGTAAGAATATCTGCCTGCTGTCCCTGGATAACACCTGTTACGGTAAGTAACTGTGCTTTATCCCAGGACAAGCAGGCAGCATATTCTTAACGCATGGGTGACCTCCAAGCTAACAGAGAGGGAGGAGGGATGGTTGGCCATTAGGAAAATAAATTTTGTAACACGGATTGGCCGAAGAGTCCATCCCGTCTGGAGAAGGCATCCAGACAGTAATGAGTAGTGAACGTGTGAACTGAGGACCAAGTGGCAGCCTTGCAGATTTCCTCGATGGGCGTGGAACGGAGGAAAGCCACAGAAGCAGCCATAGCTCTGACCCTGTGGGCCGTGACAGCACCTTCCAGTGAGAGACCGGCCCGAGCATAACAGAACGCAATACAGGCAGCAAGCCAGTTGGAAAGCGTCCGTTTAGAGACAGGACGACCTAGACGGTTAGGATCGAAGGTCAGAAAGAGCTGAGGGGACGAGCGGTGAGCCCTGGTACGGTCAAGGTAGTATGCAAGGGCACGCTTACAATCAAGCGTGTGCAACGCCTGTTCCCCAGGATGAGAGTGGGGTTTAGGGAAAAAGACAGGCAACACAATGGACTGGTTGAGGTGAAAAGCCGAGACCACCTTGGGAAGGAATTTAGGATGGGTACGCAGAACCACATTGTCATGGTGAAAAACAGTGAACGGTGGATTGGCGACCAGTGCATGCAGCTCACTAACCCTCCTGGCAGAGGTGATGGCAACGAGGAAAAGCACCTTCCATGTTAGAAGTTTGAGCGAAGTTGTGGCAAGAGGCTCAAAAGGGGGTTTCATGAGGGCTGATAAAACCACATTCAGGTCCCAGACGACAGGAGGAGGCTTCAGAGGTGGTTTGACATTGAAGAGGCCTCTCATGAACCGGGAAACCAGTGGATGAGCCGTGAGAGGTTTTCCGTGGATAGGCTCATGAAACGCAGTGATGGCACTGAGGTGGACTCTGATTGAGGTAGACTTGAGGCCAGCGACGGACAGAGAGAGCAAATAGTCCAGTACAGTTTCCACCGCTAATGAGGTGGGATCGTGATGATGCAGCAGACACCAAGAGGAGAACCGGGTCCACTTCTGATGGTAACATTGGAGGGTGGCCGGTTTCCTGGAGGCATCCAAAATGCGACGGACAGGCTGAGACAGATTCTCTGGAGAGGTCAGCCCGAGAGAAACCAAGCTGTCAGGTGGAGCGAAGACAGAATGGGATGCAGTAGAGACTGAAGTTGCTGCGTAAGTAGAGTAGGAAACACAGGAAGAGGAATGGGCTCCCTGGAGCTGAGCTGAAGCAGGAGGGAGAACCAGTGTTGACGAGGCCACCGAGGAGCGATGAGAATCATGGTGGCCCTGTCCCTGCGGAGTTTGGCTAACGTCCGCAACATCAGAGGTAGTGGAGGAAAGCGAGCAAAGATGGAGTGGAGTGTGGACGGGTCCAGAGTCCACTCGTGAGGTTGAAGAATGCGGCCGAGATTGTCGGCCAGGGAGTTCTGTTCGCCCTGGATATAGACAGCTTTGAGGAAGAGATTGCGGGCCGTGGCCCAGGTCCAGATACGGAGAGCCTCCTGACAAAGGAGGCGAGATCCGGTGCCGCCTTGCTTGTTTATGTAGTACATGGTGACTTGATTGTCTGTGCACAGGAGAAGAACCTGAGGGCAGAGAAGGTGCTGGAAGGCTCTGAGAGCATAGAACATGGCTCTGAGTTCTAGGAAATTGATGCGATGTTGACGCTCCTGAGGGGTCCAGAGTCCCTGGGTGCGTAGATCTCCTAGGTGAGCTCCCCACGCATAGGGGGAGGCATCCGTGGTTATGATCATGGAGTGAGGGGGTAGATGAAAGAGTAGACCCCTGGAAAGATTTGAGGAGTTCAACCACCATTGAAGAGATTGCTGAAGAGACGATGTCACAGAGATGGGATGAGAAAGAAGATCCGTGGTCTGCGACCATTGGTTGGCAAGAGTCCATTGAGGTGTCCTGAGGTGGAGTCGTGCCAGAGGAAGCACATGTACCGTGGAGGCCATGTGGCCCAGGAGGACCATCATCTGTCGGGCGGGAATGGAGTGATGAAGGAGCACCTGACGACAGAGGTGGAGCAGGGTCCGTTGACGATCGGAGGGGAGAAACGCCCTCATTAGTGTGGTGTCGAGAACTGCTCCAATGAACTGAAGTCGCTGTGTAGGAAGCAGATGCGACTTGGGGTAGTTGATCTCGAACCCCAGGAGATGGAGGAGCGAGATGGTGTGATGAATGGCTTGCAGCACAAGCGGCGACGTAGGAGCTTTCACCAACCAATCGTCCAAGTAGGGGAACACCTGGAGGTTGTGAGACCTGAGGAAGGCCGCCACCACAATAAGGCACTTGGTGAACACCCTGGGCGATGAAGCGAGGCCAAAAGGTAGCACTTTGTACTGATAGTGACGGTGCTATATCTGAAACCGTAGGTAGCGACGTGAAGTCGGATTGATTGGGATGCGAGTGTAGGCCTCTTTGAGGTCCAGGGAACATAGCCAGTCATGTTGAGAAAGAAGAGGGTACAGCGTGGCAAGGGAGAGCATTCTGAACTTCTCCTTGACCAGACATTTGTTGAGGTCCCTGAGATCGAGGATGGGACGCAGGTCTCCTGTCTTCTTGGGAACCAGGAAGTAGCGGGAGTAGAATCCCTGACCCCTTTGGTCCGGAGGCACCTCTTCGATGGCATTGAGAAGGAGGGATTGAACCTCCCTCAGGAGGAGGGGGGTTTGGGGGGAGTGAGAAGCAGACTCTACGGGAGGATTGTTCGGTGGAAGAGTCTGGAAGTTGAGAGAGTAGCCGTGGCGGATGATGTTGAGGACCCATTGGTCTGATGTGATGACCTCCCAACAGCTGAGGAAGATATGTAGACATCCTCCGATTGGTTGAGGAAGAGGCAACGAGGGAGGAAGACTGGCTATGCCCTGGAGAGAGGAGTTAAAAGGGCTGAGAAGGTTTCGAAGGAGGGAGAGGCTTGGCAGGTTGACTAGACTGAGAACGAGCCTGAGTGTGTTGATGTTGTTGATGGGGTCGCCGAGGTTGCTATGAAGGCGGATTGAGGGGTCTGGCAGAGAACCTGCGCTGATATGAGGACTGTGGTCTGTAAGGGCGAGCAGGTGGGGCCTTTTTCTTAGGTTTAATAAGAGTGTCCCATCTGGTCTCGTGGGCCGAGAGCTTTTGGGTGGTCGAGTCTAGGGACTCCCCAAAAAGTTCATCCCCAAGACAGGGAGCGTTGGCTAGGCGGTCTTGGTGGTTGATGTCCAAATCAGATACCCTCAACCAAGCCAGGCGGCGCATGGCCACGGCCATGGCAGATGCACGGGAGGTGAGCTCAAAAGAATCATAAATAGAGCGCACCATAAATTTCCTCAGTTGAAGAAGGCTGGAAATTTGCTGCTGGAAGAGCGGAACTTTACGTTCTGAAATGTATTTTTGAAGGGTGGACAGTTGTTGAACCAGATGTTTCATGTAAAATGAGAAATGAAATGTGTAATTGTTCGCCCTGTTGGCCAGCATTGAGTTTTGATAAAGGCGCTTGCCAAACTTGTCCATCGTCTTGCCTTCTCTGCCAGGAGGGGTGGAGGCATAAACACTGGAGCCCTGAGTTTTCTTCAAGGTAGACTCAACCAGGAGAGACTCATGGGGTAGCTGAGGTTTGTCAAAACCCGGGATCGGGATGACCCTGTAAAGGCTATCCAGCTTACGGGGGGCCCCGGGGACGGTGAGTGGGTTCTCCCAGTTCTTATAAAAAGTTTCCCGCAGTATGTCATGTACGGGTAACTTGAGAAACTCCTTGGGAGGCTGTTCAAAATCCAAGGCCTCCAGAAAGGCCTGGGAATTTTTGGAGTCAAGACTCTAGAGGGATAGAGAGAGCCGCTGACATCTCCCTGAGGAACCTTGAGAAGGAGGATTGCTCAGGCTTAGAAGTGGTATCGGGCGCTGAGGGCTCCTCGTCCGATGATGATGCGTCCTCCTCGGTACCGGGAGGGGAGTCTTCCCATAGGTCCGGGTTCCTGACATCAGTGTGCGCATGTCGAGATATCGGGGTGGAAGGCTCAGTATGGTGGGTCTTAGACAGAGATTTGCCAGAGCGCACCGAGACATTACCGGGAGAGGAAGAGCGAAGCTGGTCTCGGTCCCGGGAAGAACGGTGCCGGTCTCGGTCCAGTGCCCCGCCTGGTACCGAGGAGGATCGGCATCAGCGTGGGTATGACCTACGGGGTGGGCACGAAGGTGTTCAGCCGAGAGAATCGGCATGGAAGAGTTAAGGGGCACCGATGGGGTGGATACCGGTTGGACGGTACGAGGCTCGGGCCGGTCTGGTACCGAAAGGAGCAGTGCCAGGAGGGTCGGTAACAGGTGCTGGAGTTGTTGCTGCAGCTGTTCCTGTAATTTGTCTTGGAGGATGGTCGCGATGCAATCATCCAGTGGTTGCACCGGAACCGCTTTTTTCTGCTTCGGTTCCTTAGGTGCCGCTCCATGCCCCGGCGATGAGGAGGCCGATGACGAGGCACTCACCGAGATCGGGGCGGAGCGTTTCCGGGGTCGGCGTGAAGCCGGTAGGACCGGTGTCGCCACTGTGGCCGGAGGGTGCTCAAGGGAGGTGGAAGGCTTCTTAGCCGGCTTACCTGGCGCCAGCGACGCCGATGAAGGATCGGGCGTCGAAGTGGTGGGTGCCAATTTTGGCGGTACCGTAGTCGACGGAATTGGCTCCATAGCAGATGCGGTGCCGAAGAGGATGTTCTGCTGGATTTGTCGATTCTTTAGAGTACTTTTTTCAGAGTAGCACAGCGGGTGCAGGAGTCCGCCCGATGCTCAGGACCCAAACACTGTAGGCACCAATTGTGTGGGTCAGTGAGGGAGATCGGGCGTGCACACCGCTGGCACTTCTTAAAACCCGGCTGCGGGGGCATGAATGGGAACACGGCCTCCTCAAAATCAAACCCGGAGGCTTGTATGATGGCAACAGGCCCCGCCGGGGCCGGCCTGAAAAATAAAGGAAAAAACAAAAGGGTTTTTTTTTTTTTTTTTTTTACAATTTAGAACGGAAAAGAAACCCGAAGGGAAAAAGAGAAAAAACAAGAAAATAACGTGAGCGGGAAGGCAAAAAGGAAGTTTTCAACGGCCGTTGAAACCACATGCGACTTCTTCGCTCCGCGGAAACGAAGAAACTGGGGACCACGCACTCCTCCGTCGGGCGGGAAGGCACTCGCGCATGCGCGGTGCGGCCAACTAGAACTTTCTAGTTAAAAAGGTCCGTACCGGGGCTCAGTCGGTGACGTCACCCATGCGTTAAGAATATGCTGCCTGCTTGTCCTGGGATAATTTATGTACGTATGATGTTTGTACACCGCTTAGATTCAAGCAGTTTCTAAATTTTGAAAATATAGTGTGACTCAGAAGTACTGGATTAAATATGATTCATCGTGACATCCTCAAGTCGCCTAGACAAGTGGTCCCCAACCCTGTCCTGGAGGACCACCAGACCAATCGGGTTTTCAGGCTAGCCCTAATGAATATGCATGGAGCAGATTTGCATGCCTATCACTTCTATTATATGCAAATCTCTCTCATACATATTCATTGGGGCTAGCCTGAAAACCCGATTGGCCTGGTGGTCCTCCAGGACAGGGTTGGGAACCACTGGCCTAGAGCCTGTTTAGGTGTGCACGACACACAAATACTAGATTAGATCCTGAAAAACCAGGACAGGTTTGTGAAGCCCTGCTCTACAGGCAACGGTGCAAAAAGCCAGACTAATAACCTGCTTCCTATTCCTCACTGGCAACTTAGTGTTTCCAAAAATAAGAGTAAAGCAGACATTTCCTTTGGTCATTTTCATAATGCTAGAATACCATTTAGGGAGAATGGAGCTTTAATGCTGAAGATAAAAGGAATTGTAACGTCCCTTGAACTCTGCATTCAAGGCAGAAGGTGAACCCTTCACCATTACCAGCTAGCCGGGTTTATTTTAAGATAACCCCAATATGCATCAGAAATCCTTAGTATAAGCAAATCTCATGCACATTCATTACCTGGTACTATTTCTGATTAGACTTCTCCAGACACTAAAAGCCTATTTTGCTACACTGAATATAATATGTTTAGTTCCTGCCTAGAAATGGAAATGTAATGGTCTTTATTAGAAAGCCACAAATACTGTAGAAATTAAATCTTATTCCATGGTCCAACCACATTTCATGCATCCAGCCAGCAGATGAGTGCAATGATCAGATGGCCAGTCCATAAGTGGAGGTTTAAGAGGAAAATACCAGACACAGGAACACTAGCGCAAGAGAGATACTAGGATCAGAAAAGTTACACATCAATTGGGGGGAGTGGGGGGGGGGGGGGGAGGAGAGGAATGGGACCAGGTTTGCTCATTCTTCCCTCATGTTACTGCAAGATTTAAACACTGCAGTGTGTGGAATAGACTTTCTGAAAATTTACAGAGCCTGTCAAAGCCTGGCCAGTTCTGCCTCCGCAGCAGACACAGCAGTAACAGGAACTAACAGAAGGGGGCGCAGGGTTGAGAGCTGCAAAAAAAATGACAAGCCAGCCTCCGTGTGGACACATAGGGCATTATTTGAGTTACAACCATTATCTCTCTCTAATCTAGTGTTATTTTAGACACCAAGTCGCTCGTTGAGATCTTTAAATGACAATCGAGGAGCTGTTCCCTGTATCTCAAAGGCCCACCTTGCCTCAACCAGAAATGGTGCATTTTTCTACTTAGTTCCAATATTGTGGAACAATTTACCAGTAGAGTTAAGGAAGGAAGAATCATTTCAAAATTTTATGAGACATCTAAAAGCACATTTTTTTCAAATGGCTCTCTCGAATTGAAGAATGGAATGGGGACCTCAATCTACATTAATTTGTACTGATTCGTGTTGATTTGGATTTATTTCATAACAGTTTTAGTGGATATGTTTTAGAAATGTTCATTTATTTTCTTTCTTAAATATGCTTAAGTTATTATGTCAATTCTTTTTGGCTTTATAGACGGTATAGAAAGATTTTAATAAACAAACCTAGTGGAGAGCTTCACGCTTCGTTTCAGGCATAGGAAGCTAATTCACGTCACAGAATGACTAACCTCATCTCCGAGTAGATTGGGCTTAAAAGCTGCAGGCAGGGCTTATTTAATACTCAACTTTTTCAAAAGGCTAAGGGATGTAGTTAGTCCTATAAAAGGTGTCCGACCCTTTAGTCCACTTGACTATTTTGTAGAAACGGCATCTACAATGCTTTGCTTACAATAAGGCTCCCCACCCCAGGAATCCCTAGCCATCTGGATCACATTCAGAACCATTTTGGGTTAAATTTCAGTTCACTCCGCTCCTATTTTACCCAGTCTCTTACCAACTGAAATTCATCAGTCCCACAGTTCTGGCCCTTCCCTGGGTTAGAGGGCAACTGAAAGAAATGGTTGCTTTAGTTTAAGCCAAAACTGCAGCTGAAAGTTTGATAAAGATTGCAGCAGACTTTTTTTGGTGTTGGGGGGGGGGGGGGGAATGGCCAGAAGCAACTGGTCATCACGGTTCATAGACAACGGCGCGAAAGACAAAGGTGCGCCCGGACAATTGAGCGCAGCGCGGAGGCGCGTGCCGCTCAAAATTACTGTTTTTAAGGGCTCCGACAGGGGGTTTTGTTGGGGAACCCCCCCACTTTACTTAGACATTGCGCCGGTGTTATGGGGGGTTGTAACCCTCCACATTTTACTGTAAACTTAACTTTTTCCCTAAAAACAGGGAAAAAGTGAAGTTTTCAGTAAAATGTGGGGGGTTACAACCCCCCAAACCCCCCACAACGCCCCCACAACGCAGCGCGATGTCTATTAAGTAAAGTGGAGGGGTTCCCCCCCACACACCCCCATCGGAGCCCTAAAAACAGAAATTTTGAGCGGTGCGCGCCTCCGCGCTGCGCTCAATTGTCTGGGCGCACTTTTGACCTGACACCGGTCATCACTCCAGCCCCAACTATCCACTAGACAAGGACAGACTCGGTGAAGAGGTGAGAGAAAAGAGCCAGGATTAAAAAAAAAAAGTTTTTGTTTCAGTCAAAACCAGAAGGCGGCTGAATACAGACTTCGGTCCGGTTTCAGTGCCAAAGCTGAAGCTGTTATTTGGTTGGCCTCTATCCTGGGTTTGGTTGGCCTCTATCCTGGCCTCTATCCTGGGTTAAAAAAGGATGGGTAAATGAAAGCCAGCAGTAACTATGAATCAACCTCCAATGTGCCCCCCCTCCTCCCCCAGCTAGAATATCACAGTATGTCTTATTCTCCAAAGCAGGGGGAAAGGTCCCTTCACAAAGTTACAGGAGATACTCACGGTTGCTACGATTCTTTTCACGGCTGCGACGGACAGCTCCTCCCCTTTTGGCTGTTCTACCAGTGTCATTCCAAGATACTTCAGGTTAAAGACCATGCCCTCCAGCAGCATCTCTCTGGTGTCTGTCCAGTTTTCTGGCAACTCTGGAGAAGTAGGGGGGGGGGGGGGGGGGAGAAAAAATGCACACCACCACACATCAGCAAATATTTTTGGCCAGGCTGAAGTAAACTGCACTTGCATGTATTAGTTTTGAAGAGAGGAAGCAGCAAACTGTAGAGCACAGGTGTCAAAGTCGGTCCTCGAGGGCCAGAATCCAGTCGGGTTTTCAGGATTTCCCCAATGAATCTGCATAAGATCTATTTGCATGCACTGCTTTAAATGCATATTCATTGGGGAAATCCAGAAAACCCGACTGGATTCCGGCCCTCGAGGAGGGACTTTGACACCCCTGCGAGGAACAGGAAGCTCGAGCTCTGAGCCGACTCGGCTTGGCTTGATGATTAAAAACCAGGGCAGACCAGAAACCTTCAAGTCCTTAACTACCCTTTATGGGCTCGCTGCTTGGGAGTCTAAGGGACTGCAAGCATAAGTCATGCTGCTAGCTCCCAGAACGGAAGGAACAGCCCCCTTGCATCAAAAAATGTCACCGATGCAACGCAAGGCTGAAGGAAGCCTGGAATATATAGCAGTCAAAGGAAAGCGAGAGAAACACAAGAGACTTTATCACAAAAATATAAGAATAGCCTTACTGGGTCAGACCAATGGTCCATCAAGCCCAGTAGCCCGTTCTCACGTTGGCCAATCCAGGTCACTAGTACCTGGCCAAAACCCAAGGATTAGCAATACTTTATGCTACCGATACAGGGCAAGTTGGTTAGTTGGAAGCAATGCGACAAGCCACATTAGGTCCATCTGCACTCAAATTTGGTTCATTGTAGAGCAATTGGAAAGAGTTTAAGAATATAAACCATGCGCCAACATCATACGCTGCTACTACTATTTAAATAGCGCTGATAGGTGTATACACAACACTGTACATTTTGACATTTAAGACAGTCCCTGCTCAGAAGAGCTTACAACCTAACCTGGACAGACTTGACACAGGGTTGGGGATGCAGAACCCAATGTGAGAGGACTTAGGAGTTGAAAGCAAGTCAGTGTGGTGCAGTGGTTGAAGCTACAGCCTCAGCACCCTGAGGTTGTGGGTTCAAATCTATGCTGCTCCTTATGACCCTGGGCAAGTCACTTAATCCCCCCATTGCCCCAGGTACATTAGATAGATTTTGAGCCCACTGGAACAGACAGGGAAAAATGCTTTGAGTACCAGAAGAAACTCATGTAAACCATTCTGAGCTCTCCTGGGGAATGGTAGAAACCAATCCCAACCTAAAGATATAGCCAGGCTCTTCTAAATTGGTAAATTGCATTGAACTCCTTCTGGGGAGTATTAGCAATCCATAAATGCTAACGTAATACTCGATCACCTATACTGAGCCAGATGGTCACTAATTCCACCCATTCCCCACCTAACATACTTTTCCCTCCCACCCTATCCATTTATACCTCATACATACTCATTGTGGAAATCCAGAAAACCCGACCTGGCGAGGTTTGAGGTTGGACAACCTGTATTTTAGACATCATCCTTCACCTAGCCAACTATTTTTTCAGCCTTAAGGAAGTACACCAGTAAAGCACACTGGTTAACTCGAGGGCCGCAATCCAGTCTGGTTTCCAGGATTTCCCCAATGAATATGCATGAAATCTATTTGCACGCACTGCTTTCATTGAATGCTAATAGATCTCATGCATATTCATTGGGGAAATCCTGAAAACCTGACTGGACTGCAGCCCTCGAGGAGGGACTTTGAGATCCCTGAGTTAGAAGCTTTAGACTAGAGTATGAAGTCTAACAAGAGTCTGGCATTGAGTCCAGTTTAGAGAATTCTGGAAAGTATCCAAGCATAGAACGTGCCTGGTTTCTTCAAGAACTCACATTTTCGGTTTGGGAGCTGTTTAGAAACAGTGGGAAGTTTGAGTATCTACACAGTTTTTTTGCTAGAGAATGTTTCAAGTATCTTTCCTATGTCCCCCATCTATAACTATTGAGGGTCAGTGGACAAGAGCAGAGGAGAAGCGAGGTCTTCAGTGCCATGTTAGCCAGAAATAGGACCAGTGCAAAAATCTTAACAGTATTTAAGCCTTAGCACAGTTTCCTAGCAGCAAGAGAAAGTTTTGCTCCCCAAAGCAGTAACCATGTAGCCTACAAGATACAGGTGCAATGTTTATACCCCACATACACGTCTCCCTCCGTATTCGCAGTGATAGGGGATTAACAGAACCACAAATACAGAAAAATTGAATAACTTTTTCATATGTTATTCGCTGTTATCTATTAAACTATTGTGAATATGGTGAAACCATGAACATGGCGGGAGACCAGGCCTGTTCCTGAAGGACATGAACACGGTGAAGAAAAGTGCTGGGGATCGGCGATTTCTCTATGCAAGCTGAAGTAATTTGGGGGAGGAGCCAGCAAGCTAAAAACCACAAATAATCGAAACCACAAATACGGAAGAAGTGTATACCTAAATTAGTTCAATGCAGTTAAAGAAAGAAGGAAAGATACAAAGCATAAAAGTCAAATACACATTTTTGAAATAACCCATTTAAGACTTTTCCAAACTGTATAGTCACTCCAGGTGATAAAGGCCAGCAGCGTGACGGATTTTAAGAAAAAATGGGATACTCTTGTGGGATCTTTAAGGGAGTAAATTCAGAGGGGGGATACTTGGAATGGGCAGACTTGGTGGGCTATAGCCCTTTTCTGCTGCTTTTTTCTATGTTTCTATGTAAATGTTCTAATATCCATAGAAAGATCATGCCATTTCTTTGTGGCTTGATAAATAAGCAGCTATAACCACCTTTTAACCCTTTTTTTTTTTGAGTTGGAAAGTGCCAACACCCAGTTCTTAAATTGCAGCGTGCCTGTGTGTTAGTCTCTCTTCCACCTTCTAATCATATTGCAGAGCTTGGCCATATACCGTAAATATTAACCACCATATTGCATACTTTAAAAAATAGAGGCCCAGAACAAATGTGCTCAAACAGCACAGACCTGACACTCCACTGCACCTCCCCACTCCGATGCTCTTGACACAGACTCCAAGACCCCCCCCAAAAGAGGGTTACCATGTTTTTAGTAAAAAAAAAAATAAAAGGGGGAGATGTGTGGCCCTGCCCCATTCTACCGCAGAACCACCTCATCTCTTCACAGCCACGTTTGGAAGGCATCCATGCAGGTGCAGCCGCCCTCCAGATGCGGCCCCGAGTTCAACGGTTTTCAAAACCCGGACAAAGTGCCAGGTATTAAAAAACACATCCGGATGCCTAGACAGTCCTCTAAAGAGAGGACATGGCCAGGTGAATCAAAACATCTGGTAACCCTGCCCCAAAATATCCCTTGTGCCCTAGGACACATACTCCAACCATGAAGATAGACCCAGGACAGATGGGGAAAAAGCTTAAGTACACAATTTTAACCCATTCCGACCTCCTATGGGAAGATGGACTTAATTGAATAAATAAAAAAATGATGTTCTCTGAAGACCTAAGTGGGCCTCGCTCCCCAAAAAGGACATCCTTGTTTCCTAATACTGGAGGTATGGGGGAGCTGTAGCGGGCTATTTGAGGATAAAAATGTCACTTCACCTCAGATGACCGTTTTTGCTCCCAGCCACATCTTTACATCAGACCTGAGCTAGTGTAAGGACTCGGCAGCGAGGGAAGGGTGAACACGTGCTAAGTTACAGCGCAGTTCCAACCCCTCCCCCCCAAAGCAATTTCTTCAATCTGTAACATGCAATTTGCACTTTCACTGCACCATCCATTTTCCTGAAGCCTCATTTTGCTGCCGTCAGTAGCGAGACTAATGCGACTGTTTGCGCTCTCTTTTTCAGCATTAAACATACTACAGTCACAATACCTGCGCCCCAGTGTCACAGCAGACATTGAAAGCGTCGCTAGTTACCATCCACTTGCAAGAACTCTGCTCGGAAACCTTGCGTAGGTTTCAAACAACTGCTTTCTATCAAAATCCTAACTGAACATGTACAAGAGATTCTAGAAGATCCAGCTATGGAAACGGACTAAGCTGCACCAAGGCTGTGCATTTGACTACTTCCCCCAAATCATTTCTCTTTTCAGGAACAAAACCTAGAACTAGAGAATGACAGGGACAAATTTTTTTCCCATCCCCGCAGGAACTCAAAATTTCCCTACCCCGTCCCCATGAGTTTTGTCACTCTCCCTGTCCCATTCCTGTAAGCTCTGCCTTAACCGCAACGTCTCGAACACTTATGATTTGAAAGCGTCTGAGGCTCGTGTAGATGAGGACGGAGCTTAGGCATTGGTGGAATGAGGCATTATGACATCACAATCTGAGCTCTAGAATGTTGCTACTTAAGATTTTAAAGTGTTTGAAGCTTGTGCAGATGAGGATGGAGCTTGCAGGAATGGGGCAGGGGATGGGAAAAGAACTCATCGGGACGAGATGGGAAAATGAGTTCCTGTGGGGATGAGGAATAATTTGGCCCCATGTCATTCTCTACCTAGAACATAAAAGTTGTTAGAGACAATTCACTTATGCACATTTGAGTTGCTGGATACTGTAACATTTCAGCAAGTTCCCTGTGGCTGTGAGACAGAACCCAGGAACTACAGAACAGTGACCCCTACTGGCCAGCTGAACAAAGTTACCTAGCTGAGATCAGTTATCACCGTGTACCAGCTGTGGAAGGAGGGAGGCATGAAGTGAACAGATAGTGTTCAAGGTACTTTTTCATATTATGGGGCCCCAAGTTATTGAATATGTTGTCATCCCATTAAGATTAGAGCAACCCTTAAAAAAAAAAAAAAAAAACAACCTTAAAAAGGAAAGACATTTAGACAGCCTACCCATTTCTTGTGGGCGAGTGGTGATGTGACAAGCTCTGAAATGTTAGAAGATGGACATGCATGTTAAAAGAACATTTTATCTGGCTCAGTTATTTTAAATTTTGTTTTACTACTGTTTGTTCTGGACTTTAAATATGTACCGTATGGTAAGTATAAACCTTTTCAAATGGCAGCGTGGCAGGATGTAAATATTAAAGTCAAATTAAATGAAACCTGTGAGGTGTTTTCAACTATTTGAAGCAGATTCAGATACTCTTAAGGAGTGAGAAAACAAAAACAAAAAAAAAAAAAAAAAAACCAAACTTATTTTCTCTCTCAAATTAAGAAGCTGGCTGGGCTGCCATGCATGACTGTTAGGTGCCATTGACTCATGCTGGAGTCCTAGTGACTTGATGAATTGCGGATCTAAAAATAAAAAATAAAAAAATCAGGTTTTGTGGTAGCCCGGAAAGGTCCTCCAGCGTCATCCCCATGGTTGTTTTCAACTGGTCCAGCCATCTGATTGCAGGTTGCCCTCTTCGCCTGGTTCCTTTGATCTTCCCAAACACAATGACCTCTCTTCTGATGTGACCAAAAAAAAGTCGCAACTTCATCATTTGGGCTTTGAGTGAACACGAGTCGCACTGCTCTAAAATGGCGTGTGTATTTACAAATGCAACAGAACGCCGCTGCCCTTCAAAACTAAATCAATCAATTAGCAACACTTAACACACAATGTCATTGGAACCAGAGCCATCTGTTCTGAAAGACCCAACGCTAGAAGCAGGGTCTCAAAATTAGACCATAAAATGCGATGCCACCTTGCTCATTAACACCTTCAGCCTAAATTTGCTGATATTAAACAGAGACACAAAAAAGATGTATTGCTGACTAGAGCAACGAGAACCACAGGTCGACGTGCAGTTTCCAAAGGGGGCAGTTTAAATAATCCAAATCTGAAACCACCAAAATTAAACTGAATACAATCCACATATCAAAGTGCGCTTAATGAGTAAACGCCAAACATTTGGAGGAAGTAGTGGTAATACAGGAGCGACAGGGTTCGTTACATTGGCACCCTCCATGTTTTCATTATAAAACTCATTTGGAGGCCAATTAACTCAGCCATGGCATTCGGCTCAGGGCTACAACAGGTTTCTATCCTTGACTGAAAGCAGTTTAAAAGCTTTCAACTTGTTTTGCATGTCAAAAAGGAGTTCTGGAAAATTTTATAACATCTCCAAACTTTAAAACATAACCTGGCCAGGATCAGACTTACACTAGCTTACCGAGGCCCCAATGCACAAAATGTTCCCGTGCCAGTAAGACTGGTTAAGAGCCAGCAGGGGGAAGTCCTAAACAGCTGAGTGGCAGAGGAAGCCCCCAAAGCCACCGACTGGCAGCTTTGGGGAGTCCTGTTGGCTCAACTGATCAGCTGGCAGGGAGCACAGCAAGCCCGACAAGAGCAGGAAGCAGGGGACGGGGCTGGGGGGGGTCTGGATTTTCCAAAAGGAAAATCTGGCAACCCTACTCTTGCCAGGTGAACTGAGGGTAGAGACAACTGCTGAGCGTTGGAGAAACGTGTTTCTAACTGGTGCGTATGGTACTTAAATATAAAGCTTAAAAAAAAAAAAGTTATGTTTGTGCATTAATTGAAAATTTGTGCACCTTCAAAACTAGTCACCAGGTCATGTCTACAAACATTGCTTAAAACCCTAATTAGCAGTATTTTGTACTGCTATTAGGGTTTTAAACAATGTTTGTAGATTTCCACAATGAATATGCATGAGATCTGTTTGCATACAAATGGAAGCAGTACGTACGTCAATTAGTGAATGACACGGGGACTGCTTACCGCGGTAAACCGCAGTAAATCCGCAGGAATGGAGACAAGACCTTTTACCGCCCCGTGGGAGCAGTGAAAAGTCTTACTCCTGTGGTAAAAAAAATTGCGCCTGTGTCAGACTCGGCATCTTCTCCCCAGCTCCTCTTGCACCTATTTTACCTTCAGGTCCAAGCCATGCCATGATAAAGACAGAAGGAACCTAAAACCAAAGCCCGAGACCAATGTGATTTGAAGAATAAAATTACCAAACAAAAAGAAAAATAAAATAAATTTTATATTTTGTAGTTAGAATATTTCAGATTTGAAATATGTATCCTGCTAGAACTGGTATTAGACATAACTGGGAACCGCAAAGCTGCTTCTTTAGCTTCCAGCTAGCTTAGGGCTCTCTCTGACCAGGGGGCTGTTGCCCCAGTTGCACTCCCCTAGCATTATTCTTGCCATGTGTGACTAAAGTATTCCATTAGCTTGATTTTTCCATGTAGCATTCTGTAGTAATTTGGTTTGTTCAGTTTTCACAATAGAAGGGGATATTTATGAAAGGGAGGGGAGATGGGTTTTGTTGAACCTTGCTCTGTTTTGTGTTTATAAAATGACAGACAACTGTCAGAGGACAAGCTTCTTCTCACACACATGTGACTGTAGGGAGGCACAGTCAGGCTTTGCTGGCATCAGTTTCTTTTCTAAAGCACCGCAAAGGTAAGGGGGAGGGAGACAGATTTGGCCGGAGTGAGGGAAGGGGCCGGGTGTGCAATCCGTGACCGCACACCTTCCCTCAAGTTTCTTTACACCGCAAAGGTAAGGGGGAGGGAGGGAGATTCTTGGGCCGCAGGGGCGGTGAAGGGGACAGATTTTTTCCCCATGTCATTCTCTAATGTCAATGTCGTACACATTCATTGTGGAAATCCTGGAAACCTAACCCGAGTTGTGGTCTTTGAGGGCTGCAGTTGTCCAACCCGGATCCTAGAAAAAAGTGTTAAAATCAAAAACTTTGTTTTGCTGGATTAATGACACCTTTGTTTTAACCATTTCTATTCCACTTCACATGGACCTACAATCAGCATGTAGATATGTATGAAAAGCATTCAACTACAAAACATGCACCGTGGTTAAAGCTATAGCCTCAGCACCCTGAGGTTGTGGGTTCAAATCCTACTTTGCTTGTTGCGACCCTGGGCAAGTCACTCTACCTAATGTACCTGGGGCAATGGAGATCGAATGCGAGCCCGCCAGGACAGACAGGGAAAATGCGCGAGTACCTGAATATAAACCATTTAGGTCAAACAAACCAAACACCTTGACTGCTGTAATAGTGTGTCTTAAAAAACAGTTATTCGATTGGGGCGTGGCCGTGCAGAGCGCAGGGAAGACGTGTTTCCCCTGAGCTCCGCTGTTCTCCCTCTGCACCGGCCCTTTTGAACGAAATTCTTTACTCGAAAATACCCCAAAATACTTCATAACCAGCCAGCAAGTATATGGACAAATTTGTCCATAAAGGAACCCCGGAGATGGCAACTAGAGGCGGCAGAAAGGAGCGCGAAAAACCGAAGTCGGGAGTGGGGGCCGAAGGCAAAATGGCGGGCGCTCCGGAGACCGCGGAAGCCACGTGCGAGGACATGGTCGCACGAATCACGGAGGCGGTGGTTCTGGCACTGGGGACTAGGCTGGATCAGGTTACTGAATCCCTGGCAACACTCTCAGCTTCTGTGACTACCTTTAATAACCGGGTGACTGAGGTGGAGCAACGAGTAAGCACTACTGAAGATTCCCTTACTATGGTGCAGGAAGAACTGCGCCAGCTCAAATGCACAGTCCAGAGCACATCAGACAAGTTGGAAGACCTGGAGAATCGCTCCAGGCGAAATAACTTACGTTTGGTAGGCATCCCAGAGACTGTGCTGGACTCTGACCTACATACAGTGCTGGAGAAATGGCTAGCGGAGGAGCTGCTTCTATCCTCTACCTTCGGCCCGCTCAGGATTGAGAGGGCTCACAGACTGGGCAGAAAGCAGGAGGGGTCACCTAAACCCAGAATAGTGATCATACGCATTCTGAATTTTGCTCTTAAGGATTTGCTGTTGAAGAACTTTAGACAACGGAAAGAACTCTTATTCCAGAACCATAGGATTCTGCTGTTTCAGGACTATTCAGCGCAGGTGGCAGCCCTGCGGAGAGGTTATTCACCCGTCTGCAAAATCTTGGTGGAGAAACAGTTGCGGTTTACCCTACAATTTCCAGCCAAACTTCGGGTTCTTTACAATGGACAACCTGTAGTGTTTGACACGAGTGCGGCGGCCCGCACGCAGCTGAATGCCTGGTTTCCTGACCTGGCAGCTCGCACCTGAAGGGGCGCGCTGGCTCCTGGCGTCCAGTGACTGGCGGCCTAAGGCTGCTGAAGAACGGGTGAGCCCCTTTCCAGGGCTTTCAGTGGGACTTCCTTGATGTATGCTGTTTCTCTGGCTCTAGGGTCTGTGAGACTATGTTCATATGCTAAGTGCTGGCTTATCAGTACTCACTAGATGGGTTTTTTCTAAGGGGTTCAAGGGCTGAACTCAGTGGGGGTACCTGGGTTTGTTAACTTAGCTGGGATGGGGTATAGACACATTTATGTGTTTAAATTCTGGTTTACTATGTTGTGCTTTAGAGCTGTGATTTTCTGGGGCACTGTTTTTCATGGGTCGGGGGAGGGGGACTGGGCCTCTGTAAGCCCCCCTGTTGATGTGGTGGTATTTGGCGGGGGGAGGTAGGGTGGGGATGGGGTGTGAGGGTTCTGGGAGGGGAGGGAAGGGAGGGGATGTGTGTGGTGCTGACGTGGACATGGATGAAAGGGGATTGGATGGTTGGTTGCTAGGGGGAGGGCTGGGACTCCTGGCAACGGTTTCCTTTACATGTGGTTTGAAAGTGGACATGAATTTTGTGTGGGATGTCCCCTAAGAGAGGAGTTCGCTGTGTGACGTGGAATGTCTCGGGAATCAATTCTCCTATTAAGAGGACTAAGATTTTACAACATTTAGCAAGACACCAGGCAGATATTGTGGGGTTGCAGGAGACTAAACTTAGTGAAGCGGAACATGGTAAATTGAAAAGGTCGTGGGTAGGACAATGCTTTTCAGCCTCTTCCCCTAAGGCAAAGGCCGGGGTGGCCTTGCTGATACATAAAGCGATACCCTTTGAACATTCTCGAATTATTTCGGATCCAGAGGGTCACTACGTGATAGTTCAGGGCAAGCTCTCCCATAGGCCGGTGCTTTTGGTATCAGTGTATGCTCCCAATAGTGCCCAACGAGCCTTTTACAAGAAACTTTTGGGGATTCTGATGTCCATCTCTCAGACGCCGGAGGTCCCTATGATATTTTTGGGGGACTTTAATTCTGTCTTAGATCCCGTATTGGATTCTGTCAGGGGAGACCTCCGGCCGTCGGGTAGATCTGACAATGGGCTACTGGCGTGGATGGATGCTTTGAATTTGGTGGATGTTTGGAGAACTTTGCACCCTGATGAAAAAGACTACACACATTCTTCTAGAGCGCATGATTCTTCATCTAGAATTGATTTTGTCTTCCTGTCTCGCTCTTTCTTTTCAGCAGTATATACCTCAGAAATAGGTGCGCTGGTCATTTCTGACCACACTCCGGTGTGGATGGATGTGAACCTGACAGGGGGCCAACAGGGTGGAGGGGGTAAATGGAGATTTCCTGTAGCATTGTACTCAGACCCTGAATTTAAAACTTTCCTTGAGCAACAGTGGCGAGATTATGCAGAATTCAATGGGGAACATATTGGGGATGGATGTCTCTTTTGGGAAACAGCTAAGGCGGTGCTTAGGGGTGCGGTGCTGGCATACTGTGCTCGTAAAAAGAAGATGTTGGCGGCCAGGATTCTGGCCCTTGAGCGCAAGGTTAGGGAGAGCAGGCTTTTGGCCCTGCGGTCCCCTACGGGATCTCATAAACGGGAATTTCAAATGGCGCAGTCGGCGCTCCATGCCCTTTTACATGAACGTGCCCAAAAGACCCTCTTTTACTATAAGTATAGGTTACATCGCTTTGGCAACAAGCCGGGTAAAATGCTGGCTCAGTTAACTAGGGCGCGGAGGGGATCCTCCTCCATTACCTCTCTCAGGGAGGCCGGGGGACGACTAGTGACAGCACAATCCCACTTAGAACGGCTTTTTGTTACATTTTATAGCACCCTTTACTCGGCGGAGGTAGTGGATAAGGATGTTCCGATTCAAGACTACTTAGACTCTCTACCCCTGCCGAGCCTTTCAGAGGAGGATAGAGACAGATTGGCCACCACAATTACTCGGGAGGAGGTATTGGGGGTACTAAAGACTCTCCCTCTCTGTAAGTCCCCGGGCCCGGACGGCTATAGTGGGGAGTTCTATAGGATACTCCAAGGCTATGTGGCGGACCCGCTGCGAAACTATTTTCAACAGTCAGTGGACGGGGGACAGTTTCCGATGGGATCCAATCGGGCGTTGATAACAGTTCTACCTAAACCTGGCAAGGACCCGCTTCTGGTGGAGTCTTACCGCCCTATTTCGCTCATCAACGTTGACTTAAAAATTTTGGCCCGAATAATGGCTAATAGACTGGCCCCTATGGTTCCCTCATTGGTAGGGGTGGAACAGGCGGGTTTTGTGAAGGGGAGACAGGCAGGTCATAATGTCCGTAAGCTCTTGATTGCACTGGCCTATTGCGCTTCCCAGGAACAGCGAGCTTTAGCCATTAGTTTTGACTCCGAAAAGGCCTTTGATCGGGTGGAGTGGGCCTTTCTGTTCCCATTGTTACACCGATATGGGATTGGGGGGTTTTTTATGGGGGCTCTACAAGCACTGTATTCCAATCCGGAAGCTGCGGTACTGGTTAATGGGCAACCATCCTCGGTTTTCTCCCTACGGCGAGGCACTAGGCAGGGCTGCCCTTTGTCCCCCCTACTCTACATCTTATTTCTAGAACCTCTATTATTGGGTATCCGCACCCATCCTTCGATTGTGGGAGTGGAGATGAGGGGCTCATCCTTGAGATGCATGGCCTTCGCGGATGATATCATGGTCCTCCTCACCGATCCGGTTGCTCATCTTTCCCCTTTATTGGACCTGTTTGATACGTTTGGAGCTCTATCGGGTCTGAAGCTTAATGTATCTAAATCTGAGGCTTTACCTATCCATCTAAATATCGCGCATAATTGGTCAGATTTCCCCATGAAGGAGGCCTCCCTACAGGTAAAATATCTGGGAGTTTTCATCCCAGCGTCGTTATCTCGCCTATATGAGATAAATGTCCGACCCCTAATTCGGCGGTCTATTGAGAGCCTCCGCCTATGGGGAGCTCTGCCGGTCTCCCTGGCAGGTCGAATTTTTTTATATAACATGATGATAGTGCCGTGCTGGCTGTACCTGCTACAGACTTTGCCACTTTGGTTGCGCCGGGCGGATCTAGATGAGTTGTATGGAGCCCTGCGGATATTTTTGTGGAAGGGGCGGCGGCCCCGATTGCCCCTGAGTGTATTGATGCTACCGGAGGCGCAGGGCGGGTTCGGCCTTTTGGACTTACGAGCTTACAATCTAGCGTGTGGTATGAGACTGGTCCGAGATTGGTGTTTAGAGAGCTCCTCCTTCCTGACTTTTTCAGTTGAACGGGACTTTTTATATCCGGTCTCCGGGCTGTTCTTGCTGCATGCCCCATCGGCCCAGTTGGACCTATTACAACGGGGACACGTGGTATGGGCATATATGAGAATCATCTGGAAATTGCTTTGTAAGCGTCTGAGTGTACCTTATGATGCCTCTCCACTATTACCACTTGTGGGGAACCCCCTGTTCAGCCCGGGTAGTGACAATCGGGTCTTTCGACTTTGGCATTCGCGGGGAATTCGCAGAGTGGGGGATGTTCTTGATGACCATGGTGTTATTATATCCGCCGAGGGACTGGCGTCCTTATATGGGTTAGACCGAGTAGATACGTTTAGTTATGGACAGCTTCGTCACTATATTGCTGGGCTTAAGGGGGCTGACCGATGCGCTGCGGCGGCAAAAAGGCTGGGTCGCTGCCTGGCATTGGGAGAGGATTCTGCTCCGCGCCTGCGTTTTTATGTTATTGAGCTGGGGCTGTTCTTGTTATCGGAGAGGGCTATCTTCTTGGCTAGGGCATGGAGTGCTGACCTGAACTGCACTATTACACCCAATATACTTTCCCATTGTTTTGGTTTCCTGCGCTCCCTTTCCTGCAATATGATACACAGAGAACAGGAGTATAAATTCTTTCAGCGAATGTACATCTCTCCTCGGAGAGCCTACAGAGCTGGCTTTGCGGAGCATGAGCGCTGTCCCAAATGCTCAATGACTCCCGCTACCCTGGGACATATGTTCTGGGGATGTTCTCTCATACAGGTTTTTTGGAAGCGAGTGTGGGTTTTCTTGTCCTCCATCTCCCTCACGCTCCCAGCATGTACCCCGGAAGTAGCGCTGTTCTACGATGGAGCGGCTCTCTCAAATTGCTCTGGGGGACAAAAATTGTTGGTGTTTAAGGCTTTACTCCTGGCCAAGAGGACCATCTTAATATTTTGGCGGGCTTCCTCTATCCCATCCTTTCCCCAATGGCAGGGGTCCCTATTTGAACTGGCGCTGGTTGAGCGTAGGATGGTGGGGTCCCTTGATGAGGGCAGATGGGCTAAATTTCAGGATGTGTGGGAGGGGTACTGGTTGTCCCTCTCTCATAGGGAACGAAGTATACTATTGAATAACTGATAGATGGGACAATGAGGTGGGGGTGGGGGTCCGTGAGCTCTGTCCTTCACAGTGTATGAGCTGGGACGTTGGTCCTGATTTCCTTTCGCATTCTCTTTCTTATTCTCTTTCTTTCTACACTTCATTTGGTATATCCTCATGCCGAGTGTTATGCACCACACGGGTCTGGGTTTGGGTTGGGGTTGGGTTTAGGGGGTTGTTGGGGGGGGGGTGTGGGGGTGAAGGAATAGACGGGAGGTTCACATGGAGGGCGGATTGGGGTTAATAATAAAATGCTGTATTGGGCTGTTTTGATGATATGTATACCTGTATCGGCGGTGCTTCTCTGGTTTAGTTTCTGTCTAGGTGTTGCTGCCATATACAAGTTTGATGTTGTACTGTTTGATGTTCTTTATGCCCAATAAATAAATATTATATGAAAAAAAAAAAAACAGTTATTCTTGCTGGACACAGCCTTGGGTAAAATTCTTCAAAGAGACAGTAAATCAATCCTTAACTCTTCAAAAACACTGTGGAATTTATATCTTGCATAATTCGCTAACCAATAAGTCTTGCTATGTTTGCATTTAACAGAAACATTATATCCCTTCAGACTGCTCAGAAAAGTAGTTTCACGCATATTTCATTGTGCTCATCTTCTTCCTTCACTTCACGAATCTTATGATTAAAATCCTCATGCGCGTTACTGAATCTTCGCGGACCTGAACTTCAGGTCCCAGCTAAAAATCGCAGCAGAGCTAAACTGAAAATTGTGTGCGAAGAGGTGGTGCCATTAAGAACGCTCTGGCAAGTTTAAACAAGTCAAATTCTCTCAAATGTCAGGATGAAGTTAAGAGGCGATAGGCTCAGGAGTAATCGAAAGAAGTACTTTTTTCACAGAAAGGGTGGTAGATGCGTGGAACAATCTCCCGGAAGTGGTGGTGACAAGACTGAATTCGACAAAGCTTGGGATAGGCACGTGGGATCTTTTAGAGAGAGGAAGATATAGTGGTTACTGTGGATGAGCAGACTGGATGGGCCATTTGACTTTTTTCTGCCATCATGTTTCTATGACATCACAACACAAGTACCATAAAGCTCTATGACATCCACAACACAAGTGTTAAGAGCCTTAGCCAATAGGGAGAGGAGGAGATAGTGGATGCTGCGGATGGGCCATTTGGCCTTTATCTGCCATCATGTTTCTAAGTTTTAATCTGTCTGCTCCTCTTCATGCTCAAAACTGGCACAGTACGAACCGTGCCAGAAAATACAACAGCGCAGCAAAATAAGTTTCCCCAATTCTCTGCGCCAGGGGTATCAAAGTCGATCCTCGAGGGCCGCAATCGTCGGGTTTTCAGAATTTCCCCAATGAATATGCATGAGATCTATGTGCATGCACTGCTTTCAATGCATATTCATTGGGGAAATTCTGAAAACCCGACTGGATTGCGGCCCTCGAGGACCGACTTCGACACCTGTGCTCTGCGCCAATGGTATGCAAGTTATATGTATGCTGCTAGCATTGAGCATTGGGAAGTGGTGTAGCCAGACAGCCAATTTTGGCCCAAAGTGGGTGGGCCCGAACCCGAAGTAGGCATCTCTTAACCTCGCTCCCCCTCCAAAGCTTTTTTCCCTTCCTCCCACGCCACACCAAGCGTGCCATCGAGCCCTGCCTGCCCAGGGCAGGAGACACCCTTCCCCAGAGATGGCGTGGCACTGCTGCCAAGTGAGACTGCCGCTTCGGCCTAGCCCGGACGCAGTGCTCGAGCTGCTGTAAGCAAGCTCTTCCGTTGCCTGCACTGCGTACGAAGTGCCGGGACATTACACCCCCCACGTGCTTGCTGTGAGAGAACGGGAAAGGCCTGCACCCCTTATTGGAGAGATAAGGTGGAGGAATGCTGGGTGTGTGCTTAGCAGCTCTAGCCCCTACATTGTGAAGACGCTGAAATAAGAGCTCCTGCTTGAACCCTTGAAAAAGCCCGTATGGGCGAAACGGGTCCCGTCAGGCATGCTTATGCTTGAGACACTGCATTAAAGGATAAGTAAGAGACTTAAGCTGCTGTTTTTCTTTTAGATATTAATCTAACAGTAAGCAATTAAGCTGATTGAATAAGCATATCTGCTACCATCTTATAGAAGGCTTGAATGAATATATACAGAACATTGACAGAAGTTGTGAAGCCATTCTACAATCAAATCCCTAAGTAGTGAAGTTGATATCTGTGGTGAAAGTTTCCAAATTGCCTCACGTACTCATCTTCGCTTCTGCTCTAGTGACTACTAAGTTTTATAGACAAATTTTCCCCCATCCCCGAAAGCTCTGTCGTCATCTGGACATGCCTCATACATATTGAGGCTTGTGCAGTTTAAGACAGAGCTTAAAGGAATGAGGCAGGGACGGCGACAAACCCCACGGAGACGGAGAAATTGAGTTCCTAAGGGGGGGGATGGGGACAAATTCGTCCTCGTGTCATTTGTGTGCCGTTTGAGCATTGGAGGGAAAATGTTTGCATAGGATTAAACATTTAAATGCCGCTTGTGGCCAACTTTGGAGCACACGCTGCCGGCATTGGCTCCCTCTGGACATTCTGCACACCCTAATACGGGCACTCGTCGCCTCTAGCGCCAGCGTTAGGATCTGAACATTGGCCTGCGAGGGATTAATACAGCAGTACCTAAGATTGCCCCGTTTCAGCTCTTGTTTGAGGCACATGTGAATGCAAACTCGTAAGCAAGTATCAGATGAGAAAGTTTAACTCTTTCAGACGTTTGAAGCATAGCTCAGCTGCTCCCAAATTGAAAGAAGTTGTAGAAACTGAACTTCCTCCTCCCTAGGCCTGGACTGTGGCGGGTACCAGAAGCCATAGTTAACATGGGGTTTGCAAGTCTGAACACTCACACTCTCCTCCCCCCAATGGGATTCCTGTTAAGCACTTTAGAAATCCACAGAATACTGGGGTCTGAGAACAAACTGACCACCGCTCTTATACTTTAAGGGAAAGGGGGGGGGGGGTATTTTCATCATTTGTGGCCATATGATCTCATTTTTGGAAAATACCGGCATAGCTGAATGTATTCCTGAAAGCATTGCAAACAAGCTGGTTAATTTTACCCATGTCATTGCAATCTAACCAAAGATTATACCTGTTCTAAACAATCTGGGAAAAAAGTGGTTGTTTTATTGGGATTTAAGAACACGAGCATTGCCATACTGGCACAGACAATAGCCTAATTCTGGAAATGGCACCTGCTGCTGTAAACACCTGCAAAACGGGCATCAACCGCATGCAAATCAAAGTTGGGCACTGCATCCAGAAGAGTGTATTTTTCGGACAGACACCTTAAGTATAGGCCAGCAACTCCCGCCTACGGAAGCACCTAGGCAAGCTTACGGATGCCTAAGGCCACTTCCAGCATAAGCCACACCCATGTAAGGCCTTAAGTGTCCCTACGCATGCCTAGATGCCTCCACAGGTGCAAGCCAGATGCCTACATTGTAGACACCTCACCGCAGATTTTTGTTTCTTTAAATGTGCGGCCCGATTGGTCCGTTAGACGGCGGTAGGTTGGATGCCTAAAACAAACTACAATCAGGACGTCATTTCCAGAATCGAACCCTGAAGATCCATCAAGCCCTGTTAAACAGTGGCCAATCCAGGTCATATGTAAAAGAACTCCCCCCTCCCCCCAGGAATACAAAAAACACCCTACAGGCATATTAAAGTCCGGGTACATGCTCACACCCAAAATAAAAACTTACCAGTTGAATTTTAAGAGGACAGATTACATGAGGCCAAAAGTGAATGCAACTTAAGGCTGAACTGCCATTCACCCTCTTCCATGCACGTGCAAAATCCAAAGTGTTTCAAGACACTGCCTTAATTCGACCTATATTCCATGAGGCCACGGGCAAATGATTCCATAAATCATTTCAGTGGATTTGGTGGATCCCCTTAATCAATAGATTTTACCATTACTCGGGTTGGTCAATGAATCCACATTTAAAGAAATAGCACATACTAGTCATTACATGCCCTGTGTCCTAAAGGGGTATCATTGCACTGAGGGTACATCTACAAAAGATTTAAATATTTTAGGATAAGATACAGAGGTTATTTGACCCCTTTGAGGTAATACAACCTTGTTACCCACCATTCTAAATTGGAATAGAGGGATTGTTAGCTTTGTACTTGTTTATTACCCTCTGGGATTATTTGCATCGGTGTGAAGTGACCTATCCAGGGCAAGCAGAGACTTTCCCTACGTCTGGATGAGATCAAACCAAACCAGCTATGTCACTTGACGCTCAAATGATCACACCGTCAGAAGAGAAAGATCATTGGAGGAGGACATTGTGTTTGGGAAGACCGAAGGAACCAGACAAAGAGGGCAACCTGCAATCAGATGGCTGGAAATGTTGAAAGCCATAGGGATGATGCTGGAGGCCCTTACCAGACTAGCACAAAACAGATTTTTTTTTAGATCTGTAAAATCAAGTTACTAGGATTCTAACATAAGTCAATGGCACCTAACTTAAAACTACCTCCCTCCTTCTCCCCCACCCCCCCAAAAAAAAGGACCCATCCAGAAACTCTTTAACGGGTGACCAACTCGGGCCTTCCAGCCCATTGTTAAAGTCATCGATCAAGACGAGCTCTTGGGCTCTACATTATGGTCAAAGATCAGAGGATGTGAATTCTCCACCCCCCTCCTAGGAGTCAAGTTTGCACTTAATGTCTCACAGCTGAAGAAATAAATTTAAGCCTAGAATTTCTAGAACTCAATCCCGCCCCAAAGTACTTTGTACTAACAAAAGGCAACACATTTTGGGTGGTATTATCGGGTGTCTCGCATTTATGTTGTGGTGACTTACAAAACCTCATTCCCCACCCACTCGTGACAAGCTTCTCTAGTAAGCAATAAGCATGTTTTGCAACTACAAATTGATGAATTAGGAGTGAATCACGGTGACTAGCTAGGTTTGGCATGGCCATGTGATCCAATTGTGAAAGAAATTGCCAAAATAAAAATGAAACTGGGCTCATTTAAGAGCCCCAGAATCAATATCTTCTCCCAGAAGTGCTAGGCATTGTAACAAGTCATACAAATGGCTTGTACCACTGCAAATAAATTGTATATGCTCTATTTTATGAGTGGTATATCTAGCTAGTGTTCCTCCCCCCCCAAAAAAAAAAAAATCAAAAACCAAACACCCCACACAGATAAGCAGTGTAACCAGAGCAATAATCAGCCAATGAGACAAAATCTAGGTCAGGTTGCACAGGGCATATGGCAGCCTTTGATCAGCAAATATTCAATTACTATAATTAGCTGAATACCTAGAGATGCCAGTCACATGCTGTCAGGCTGGGGCAGGGAAAAGATTCATCTCTTGCCATAAATATGTTATTCTGCAGAAGCTCAGTTGAAGTTGGAATGTAAATATTGTCTTAAAAAAATCATCTGCTTCCAAGTATGGAAATTCAAATGGACAGCTATTTCATCCCTCAAGCATGAAGAGAAGGGCACGGTGCCCAATTAAAGCCAGAACCCGAGTCTGGCAAGGTGGCAGCTCTAAGGCAGTGGGAGAAACTAGCCGGAAACGGCTTGTGTGGGCTGGTGTCCGAATACTGCAAGTGTGTTCCATGCATGATGTGTTATTAGGGATGCAATAATCACACTCTCGATCCAACTCTGCGGGTAAGAAAATATAGGGTTACCAGATGTCTGGATTTACCTGTCCAGGTGTCTGGATGGGTTTTCAAA
Source organism: Geotrypetes seraphini (assembly GCF_902459505.1). NCBI lineage: Eukaryota > Metazoa > Chordata > Amphibia > Gymnophiona > Dermophiidae > Geotrypetes > Geotrypetes seraphini. The sequence continues at coordinate 34,893,830 of NC_047091.1, read as the reverse complement.
ACTCGGCACTTGTTTGGGTTTTGAAACCACCGAGCTCGAGGCTCCATCTGGAAGGCATCAACGCATGAGCAGATGCCCCCCAGATGTGGCCCCGAAGGGGTGTGTGAGGGGCCAGGGGCCACACTTTTGGGGTTTATATGAGGAAAAAAATCTGGCAACCCAGTATCCATTCTGGGTCAGACCAATGGTTCATCTAGCACTGTATCTTGCTTCCAGCAGTAGCCAACCGAAGTCACAAGTGTCTGGCAGAAATGAACAGTACAACTTATAAACTCTTGCTACCAAGTCTATAGCAAACAGAACCCAGTCAGTCTGGTCTCGCCCCCAAAGGATTATTTTTTTTAAAATTCTATTTTATGCTTTCTGTTCGTTGTTTTCCTTTTGTTTTTTTCCGAAGCTTTATAAAGCTTTCCCTCTGTTAACTTACTTGGTCCCCTTAACCCCATCTAGAATGCTCGGCGTATTAGTATTATAAGCTACAATGCGCACAGATTGCTATGCACGCTCCATCTAGTTTAAGCCTTTATTTGGGGCTTTGCGGTTTTTGTAATTTTGTTCTGGTTCTTTGTGTATGCACTGCGCTTATGTTGTGCGTTCTTGTGTGTCCTTCTGCGTGCTGCATTTGTATAGCAAGACAATGCTCGTTTTGAGAGTTAAAAAAAAAATCAAATGTTTTGCTCATCTAGCAAAACTCGCAAACTGCATTACTCGCTATCTGAGGCTTAAGTGTATGCTCAGACCCTTTGAACATTAAGATTTAGTCTAACTGAAATTCTGCAAACACTAGTATTATATAAGCAAGAAAAAAAAAAGTGAACAATTCTGAAGTGGACAAACCAAGGCCTTGCCTGCTTGTCTTTGCTTGTTTTCTCAGTCTCGCTTCCTCCCTAGCTTATTTAGCTTGGATCCAAAAGCCAAGTCTACAACGGACCTCTTTTAGGGAGGATAAATTTCTTTAAAAGCTGCAGGGATTTAACAAACATCCTGCCAAACAACTTTTGCAGGATCCTATTTCCCAGCCCGCACCCCCTCCCTGGGATTTCAGGCTCAAATTTAGAAGCCTGCGGTTGAATTAACTCCTCACCTCAAGCCGATTAAATATTACACATGCAATGGATGCAAAAAGTCACAAGGGGACACGGCCCTCTATTTTTATGCCTGCCTGAAACGCTCTAAGCAGCGCCATACCTGATGAAGAGGGAAGAGAGTTCACGAGCACCCAGGGGAATTGTCTGACAGAAGCCTGCTAAGAGAACAGGGAAGACTGTGCAGCTTATTATTGGTTGTCAGAGAAGGCACTGGGAGCCAGAATTAATTCCCAAGCTGGAACAGCTGCTTTTTTAGCTACAGGTCTGATCACTGACTTATCAGGTCTAGTTGAAATCACTTTAAACCAGGGGTGTCAAAAGTCCCTCCTTGAGAGCCACAATCCAGTCGGGTTTTCAGGATTTCCCCAATGAATATGCATGAGATCTATTTGCATGCACTGCTTTCATTGTATGCTAATAGACCTCATGCATATTCATTGGGGGAAATCCGACTGGATTGCGGCCCTCGAGGAGGGACTAACACCCCTTCTTTAAACTATGTATTCTCCATTCCTGATATTTTAACCTGTTCACTCACAGAAGCCTTCTGCATCGATCCCAAACGATCTAAATAAGTCTACAAAAAGTAGACTGGTACCAAGCATCAGCCTACCTATACAACTGTATCCGACACAGAGGCACTACTGAACGTCAAAACACAGCATCCCTAGCACTGGGGTAGCTCAAGGACCTTTTCAAAGACTGAAGAGGGAGGTTCAGTCTGGAACTTGGCCATTTTCCACTTCAGATGACCAGCCACAGATTAAAGTATGACGATAATTGTCAAGGTCGCAGAAACACACATCCTTCCTTGCTTGGGAACTCCTTCTCTTAAAGACTGTTTGGTCTTCAAGGTCATTGTCTACAGCATAATCAGACTCAAGGGTGCAAGTAGTGAGCAGCACAAGACATTAAGACATATGAAGCTCCACACAATATGGACAAATTTTCCCAGGGCCAGCAGAGGCCAAGCAACCTTGCATTTTGGTGGTTCAAGCCTATGTTTTAAATAAGAGCCTCACTGACTTTTCACGATATAAAAATCAGCCCAACATTTTAATGGCAACACTTAGGGGTAGATTCAAACCTAAGCATTTACTGTATATAGTAGAATATAAACTGAGGTAACCTTCCCCCCATCAAAAAAGTCAAGCCAAATATCAGAGGGTTTATATTCAAATACTGTTACCCTCTCTCCTTCCTGACATTCATATTCCTGCCTTCTTCCCTGGCTCTGCACCGACCCACCCCTGGACCCACTGTGGACCTCTACCAGGCCTACCTTAAGCCCTGGAGGCCCAGCGGTGAGCAGGGACAGGAGAAATATCCTCCCGTGTCCTGAACCGGCTGGCTGTAGACCACCCCCAGCCTCCCTTCCCTGTCTCAAGCTTACCTTTAAAGCAGTGAAATGCACAGATTCACACCATGTCCCCCTCCCTGACCCATTGCGGCCTCTGTCTGGCCTACTTCAAGCCCTGATGGTCCAAGCAGTAAATCAGTTTATACTCAAACTCTGCATCATCTTGCCCCTTTCCCCTCTCATGGACCCATTGTGGGCTTCCGCTGGACTGACCTCAAGCCCTGGTGGTCTAGTGGTGAAGCGGTGCATTGGGCAGGAGTGTAGGAGGAATTGTTCCTGCACCAATTTCACTGCTGAATATTTATGCACAGATGCATTGTTTTTCTGCTCGGTCCTGTGTGCAGAACTGTCACCTCCCGTTCTGCGTTAAAAATGATGCTTGCAGCAAAAAGGAAAAAAAGTCTGCAGTTCGGTTAGAGAGGATAAAATACCAGAGGATGAAACACTTCATCTTCTCAGAGCTAGTGTCCAAGTTCCAGCACTGTTGCACACTTTAAAGTCACCCATGTACTGGGACTGAAGCGTTAATAGCCTCATTAGAATTCATTTTAATATGCCGCGCGCCAGTGTCCTACTCACTCGGCATTTGTCCAGACTAGCATTCCACACTGGTCCCAACAGCTGGTCTATAATAAAAAGGTACCACTGAATCAAAATGACCTAACAAACAATGCTGTCCATAAAACAAGATGAGATCTCTAATGGACCAACATCACTTGTTAAATCCACTTGACAGGTCTGATAAGTGTTTATTACACTCGTGTAATGCCAGACTCATCTCCTGCATTGTTTCTAAGAGAAAAGGTATCAGGCTAAGACTAAAGGACATGCAGTAACAAAACCCTATGAAAGATTCAGGCCAGGATTCTCAAAAACCCGTGTTAAAAAGCGACAGTCAGCTAATGCTGCTGTTTTGATACCAAATCTAAAAACCCGAGACTTTAAAAAAAAAAAAAAAAAATCACGCATGCAAATAAGATCGGTGGACAACAGCGAAGATTTCCTACATTTGCATCTGCCCATCGCTGATGGGCACATGTTCAGAAAAAACACCATTAAAAAACCCCCCAAAAAACCTCCCCCGCTGGCAGCAGGAGAGACTTATCGCACATAAAAATGCTTTTTCTCTCCCCAAAAACCTCAAAAGAAGCGTGATTTCACTACTCTCCACTTTAAAATATTAGATACACATTTTTTTTTCATTAGCCACAGTCAAAACACATGTGCTGGCACTAACGGCACCCCGGACCAGTCGCTGCTTTATCGCCAAAAGACGACGCTCTTCAAAAATGCCTCAGCGACTTAAGAATCCACCGGAGGGTTCATTTCAATGTTGAAGACCACATTGTCGGAGACTGCTAGAAACCTCGCTAAAGACAGATAACCCGCTGCTATAATGCATGCAGGCTAAACTGCCGGAAGACAGTTTAGCGAAGGCGTTAAAGTTTTGAGAATCTTGCCTTCAGTATTTCCTCCTCCAAGACAAAAACCACATCTCCATTTATCACTTCAGCTGGATTTGATTTAGCTCATATCTTTTCTGTGGCAGCCAGAGCAGAGTTACTATACTAGGCAATTTCCCTATCCCCAGAGGTTGCTGAAAGCACAGTTACTTACCGTCCCGAGAAACGGACGGAAGAGGAAAAAATTATTTTTTTTTTAAGCTGAAAATGAAGAAATAAAATAACAGCGTTTCGTGAGGAAAAAAAATACAAACCGTGGTTCAGAGAAGGCATGAAGTAACGAGTTAAACGCAGAGTCAAAGACGGGCTTCTCGGCTCCGCGGAAAACTGAGAACTGAGGAGACGCACCCTGCACTGGGTGGGAAAGTACTCGCACATGCGCGGTGCAGGCGACTCGAAACTTCGAGTTTCTTCAAGCAAGTCTGCTTGCAAGGCGTCCGCATTCGGGCTCTGTCGATGACGTCAACCAAATGTGACAATACTTGCCTACTTGTCCTGGGATAACCTAGTTTTGCAGCAGAGGAAAAAGGAGGGCAAGTGACCTTGGGCAAGCCACAAGTAGCAGCAGTGGGCGTTGAATCTGACTTTGGGGTCGACAGTCTAGTGCTTTAACCACTAAGCTATTCTCCATGCAATTTGCAAAGCATGTGCAACTTAACTTTTCTCTCCTCCTCACCAAGGTACATAAGACGAAAGCGCACGAGACAGACACGCAGACAATGCTGCCCAATCGCGCGCAGGATGTAAACGTGCTGATTTAAACAGTATTTTAAAGTGCTCTGAGGAGTGTGGGGAGAACCCCGCCACTTTACTTGGAAGCGCTGACGCTCTCGTTGGGGGGGGGGCACCCAATTAGAGGAAACAGCCTTTTTTCCCTGTTTTTAGGGAAAAATTACAGTTTCCTCTGTAATAGGGGTTCCCCCCCTCACGGGAGCACCAACAGTTCTAAGTAAAGTGGGGGGCCCCCCCCACCCCCTTGGAGCACTTTAAAATACTGTTTAAATTCAGCATGCTGACATCCTGTGCACAATTGTCCGGGCGGCATTGTCGGTGCGTCTGTCTTGCATGCAATTGACCCCCATCACCCCTCACCAAATAAGGCCAAATGGCTGCTTGGGGAAAAGAGGGAATAGAAGTATTGAGATCTTTATAAGAACATAAGAATTGCCGCTGCTGGGTCAGACCAGTGGTCCATCGTGCCCAGCAGTCCACTCCCACGGTGGCCCTTAGGTCAAAGACCAGCACCCTAATTGAGTTTATCCTTACCTGTGTACGTTCTGGTTCAGCAGGAACTTGTCTAACATTGACTTGAATCCCTGGAGGGTGTTTCCCTCTATAACAGCCTCCGGAAGAGCGTTCCAGTTTTCCACCACACTCTGGGTGAAGAACTTCCTATGTTTGTACGGAATCTATCCCCTTTTAACTTTAGAGAGTGCCCTCTCGTTCTCCCTACCTTGGGGAGGGTGAACAACCTGTCCTTATCTACTAAGTCTATTCCCTTCATTATCTTGAATGTTTCGATCCTGTCCCCTCTCAGTCTCTTCTTTTCAAGGGAGAAGAGGCCCAGTTTCTCTAATCTCTCGCTGAACTGAAGAACCATGCTTTGTACCAACATAAGTTTCAAATGTAGTATTTACTCCTATTTAAACGTTTCTATAGCATTGATAAGCATATGCAGCACTGAGAAGGTCCCTGCACAGTAGAGCTTACAATCTAAATTGACAGGCAACAGGACAAGTAGGGGCTTATGGAGCTTATCAGGGTGATGCATTCTTGAAGAGGTGGGCTTTTACTCTTGATTTGAATAGTTCCAGGGACGGAGAGCAACGTTACCGACTCGGGCAGTTTATTACAGGTATAAGGTGCAGCAAGAGAGAAAGGGTGCCATCTGGATTTGGCAGTAGAAGCGAAGAGTGCAGATAAGATTTGCTTGATGAACAGAATTCCTGGAGAGGAGTGTAGGGAGAGAGATAGAGGATCTAAAGGGTGAATACACTTGTAGGTCAGGGGTAGGCAATTCTGGTCCTCAAGAGCCAGAGCCAGGTCAGGTTTTCAGGATATCCACAATAAATATGCATGAGATAGATTTGCTTCTCAAGGAGGCAGTGCATGCAAATCCATATCATACATATTCATGGTGGAGATCTGAAAACCTGACCTGGCTCCCCTCTCGCGGACCAGAATTGCCTACCCCTGTTGTAGGTCATTAAGAGGAGTTTTAACTGTATGTGGAAGTGAGTGTGGATGGAGGGCCAATGAAGCGACTTGAGGAGGATAGGGGTAACACGAGAAAAACAATACTCTGGTGGAATACAAGTCGTGCATTTGATTTTACCATTCTTCAGAGGCAAGATAACTTCAACAGCAGGTAACGTATGAAGATCCCTACAGCTTGAGTAAGTCTAGTTTTTACAATTTGACTGTACGTTCCAATGTGTGTTCTCTGCAAGCAAACAAGGATATCCTTAAATAGTTAGCATTATATTTTAATAAAATTGTTACAAAACAGCAACCAGAACATTGATTACATATAGTTAGACCAGGGGTAGGCAATTCTGGTCTTCGAGAGCTGGAGCCAGGTCAGGTTTTCAGGATATCCACAATAAATATGCATGAGATAGATTTGCATCTCAAGGAGGCAGTGCATGCAAATCCATATTCATTGTGGATATCCTGAAAACCTGACCTGGCTCCTGCTCTCAAGGACCAGAATTGCCTACCCCCGAGTACAACTAAGCCTGCCAGACAGCTAGGGAAAATACTCGAGTAGCCGATTACTATTCGATGTACTATGCTACTGCAATAGGAGTGGGGGGCAGTCCTCCCTGGGCGCCATGTTGGTAAGGGCACCAGCAACCCTCCTCCTCTTCCCACTCCTCCCCTCACCACGTGTGCGTTCCTTCCCCTCTATCTTAGGTGTGTCAAATGTTGGTCCTAGAGGGCCGCAATCCAGTTGGGTTTTCAGGATTTCCCCAATGAATATGCATGAGATCTATTAGCATACAATGAAAGCAGTGCATGTTAATAGACCTCATGCATATTCATTGGGGAAATCATGAAAACCAGACTGGATTCCGGCCCTCGAGGACCGACATTTGATACCCCTGCTCTAAATAACTAGTTGCTCACCGCCACAAGCAACTTCAACATGTTCCTCGTGACTGTGTCAGCTCTCCCACCGATGTCGCTTCCAGATGCCACGCAGAGGAAGTGACGGGAGGAGCACATCGATATTGTTGCCCGCGGGGGTGAATTAGAGGTACGGGGAGAGGAGGGGGGAATGCCTCTCACCCTCACTTTGCCACCAATGCATTATATATCACTTTGGGTGAATCTTCATGAAGAGGCAGTTAATATAACCCTAATAAAGTAAATAAATGTATTTCTCCAGCATAACCTCTGCCATCCCAAGGTTGATGCATCACAGCAAGGCTCAATGTTTACAAAATAAGGTAGCACAGGAAAAGCCATTGCAATCAGGAAAACCACTTCCTGTAGAGCTTTCACAGTACAGTTGCTATTGTGAATGACAAGTACGAGACACTGGGTTTAACTACAGCAGGCCGACTGCATCGCTGCAAATTAATCAGACATCAAACACGTCAAATGCCTTAACCCTGATCTTGTTTTGTTTGATAAGTTGAGGTGGCTGGGACCGAGTCCAGGAGCAAAAGGTACACAGAAGTTACAGTCTTGCTCTCTACTAAAACTATTTAAAACCCAAGGACCCAATACCTAATCCAGGGGTGCCCAGACGGTCGATCGCGATCGACTAGTAGATCAAAGGCAACGTGTATCGATCGCATTGCCTTTGCGATCTTGTTCTTCCCGTCTTCAAGCCAGGCCAGGCGCGTACAAGCGCCGGACCCAGAAGCCTTCACCTCCGACAATTCTGATGTCGAAGAGGAAGTTTTGGGCCAGCCAATCGCTGCTTGGAACTTCCTCTCCAATGTCAGAATTGACATCACTGGGGGGGCGGGGGAGAAGGCTTTTGGGCTCAGCACTTGTATGTACCAGGCCTGGCTTGGGGAAGCAGGGAGAAATCGGTGCTGTGGCTTGGGGGGGCAGTGGGAGAGAGAAAGACAGAAAAAAAGGGGGCAGGGGGAAGTAAGAAAGAAATAAAGAGGGGGCAGGGGGAAAGAAAGAAAGACAGAAAGAAAAGGGGAGAGGGCAGAAAGAAATATTGGATTTACAGAAGGAAGTGCAACCAAAGATTCATGAAATCACCAAAGGTAGGAAAAATGATTTTATTTTCAATTTAGTGATCAAAATATGTCCATTTAGAGAATTTATATCTGCTGTCTATATTTTGCACTATGCCCCCTTTTACTAAACCGCTATTGCGGTTTTTAGCACAGGGAGCTGCGAGGGGGTATATTTGTCTATTTTTGTATAGTTGTTACTGAGGTGACATTGCATAAAGTCATCTGCTTTGACCTCTTCAAAAACCCGCGGAATATAAATTATTAACATTTTCTCTGCATACAGCGTGCTTTGTGTTTTTTTAAAATTTTATTGTTGGTAGATCATTTTGACTTGGTCATTTAAAAGTAGCTTGCAAGCCAAACCAAGGAGCACAATATAGTCCTATGTGACCAAGCGTCTACATCAGGCCATCAAAACGTTTACAGAAGCATGCTGGGACATCAACTTGGCATCTTACAGAAAGGCATTAGAGTGAATCCAGAAAATGATTTGGAATAAGAAGTGGGGCTCATGTTCCTTACCATAATTGTATACTTTGGAAGCTTAAGGGATGCACATTGCACTGCATGCTTGGAATTCTACAGGGGGGGGGGGGGATTTGGCACTGATCTACACACTAAAAACATTACTTTCATTGTTCTCTGCAAGCCCTGACCTGTATGGCATGGTAAATTCTTCTGTGCTGGGAAAAGGAATGGGGGGGAGAGCAAAGTGATTTGATCCTTTTATTCCGAGCTAGACACTAGTAAACCTTCACCTTCCTAAAAAAGGTAAAATCCACCAATGTCTAACGAAAGGGGGGGCATGATCCAGCTACAGTTTATCGTGTCAAGAGATTCGCCCACTTTCGGCAGCTGAGAGGCTGAAGTCCACCTGCAAAATCCGATCCTTTAGACAAACATTTGTGACCTGGCTGATGTCCTAAATTCCCATCATTTAAGCCTGCCAGTGTGCTTTTGAACGTTGAGGCCTTAAACGCTTCAAGTCGTTTTCCAAACCTCCCTTAATTACCTTTGCTTTTGGGAGAGAAGACGACAGCTGAAGAGAGCCAAGTTCATTGCTTGGTTTTTATTTTACAGTTTTCATTGATTGGCTGGCAAACATTTAGCAATTCTCCTCTTTGACCAATATCTGAAAAACTCTGGTATAATTTGGTGGCTGGTTATTTCTCTGCCATAAACCAACCAAAAAAAGAAGGGGGATGTCGGGATGTCCTACCAGCTCAGCTGATCGGGGCTTGCCCTGCTGTGATCAGCTGAACTGGCAGGAAGAGTCCCAATTCCTCCCTCCCACCCACTGACTGATCTCCCCCAGTCCCCCTCCAAAGAAAGCACCCCCAACATCCCTAACACCCCCTGCATGAAAAGAAAGGATGGCAGGAGCTGGCCACTCCCTACTGCCGATAGGCTCCTCCCAGTGCATCCCAGGATGCAGTGGGAGGAGAAGGGCATTTTGAAGAAGCAGCTCTAAGTCTCTAATTGGCTCAAACCCTGAGAAAGCCTTGGAATGCACTGGGAGGGAAGGTATCCATTTTGAAGAGGCAGCGGGCATCCCTCCTGATGATTTTTCATCCAGAGGTATAGGGGGTGTGGGGGGGAAGAGACAATTAGGGCTCCCTCTGCCGGTTCAGCAGGGGAAGCCTTGATCAGCTGAGCCAGCAGGACTCCCTGAAGCCAGTCTTACTTGCGAGGAAACCTTTTGTGCATCGGGTCCTAAGTGTTTAAAACGGGAGTGTGGGGTGACAAAGGGAAACGGGTGGAATCAAAAAAAAGGTCACCCCCCAGAAAGTGCAGAAATGCAACAGCTGAGGGGTAGATAACGCCAACATCAACAAAAGGGAAGGGGAGCATAGGCAAAACACTATACAGGACATACCAGTAAAACATTGCTGGAATGTGACAAGCACAAATGCTTATAGTTTAGCTAATAAAGTTCAGGATCTGCAAGCTCCGATGTTAGAAGCTGGATTACGTAGATCTTATTGCTATCGCATGAGTGGGATGCAAACATACCAGTCTAACACCTTTTTTGAAAGGCTAGAGATGGCCAAAAGGATGGAGTGGTGGCACTATATGCGAAAAATATTACAGCAGCTGAAATACGGGGTCCTGGGGAATGGAAGAAGCGTTATGGATCAGCTGGAAGAGAGATGGAACCTCTATACCAGTGGTCTCAAATTGCATGCGGCCCGCCAGGTACTATTTTAAGGCCCTGGTTATGTTACCATTGTTCTGGAACGTAGCCCGCCTCACTGCTATAACCTCACGCATGCGCTTTCCTGTGTCTGTACGCAATTGTGAGGTGGAATGGAGAGGCCAATCGCGTACAGACGCAAGAAAGCGAATGAGTGAGGTTACAGCAGTGAGGCGGGCCTTTATCTGCCGTCATGTTTCTATGTTAGGTAACCACTGAAGGCAGTGCAGCTTGTGCGTGTGTACGTAATTTTGTGAAATTCAGCACCTCTCCTGGCGTTGACTGCTTGATGTAAGATGGCGGTTGTATCCAGTGCTGGAGGAGGCGAGAGCTGAAGGCAATTACTGACACGACCACTGGACACTTAAGGCACAAGTTTTCCAGGCACAAATCAGATACCGATTCTCCCCTCTACAAAAAAAAAAAAAAAAAGGCCTAGAGGACTACACCAATCGAAATCACAATGCTGCATGAGGTAAAACTTGTTATACTTTATAAATCTTTCCTTAATTGCTTCTGTTGGTTTTTGTCTTTCTGCATGTGGCACTGCTTTCAGCTGTGTATAGCTGAAATTATCAGAAGCAATTAGGGAAAGATTTATAAACTATAAATTACATTACATTACATTACATTAGGGATTTCTATTCCGCCATTACCTTGCGGTTCAAGGCGGATTACAAAAGGTTAATTTAAAAAGAACAGAGTTACAATGATTAGCTAGAGAGGTAGATTGTAGATTTTATAAACATTTTGCGGGTTGTTGAAGGTGAGGTGGTTTGTAAGAGAGTTAATAGGTGGTCATAGTGGAGATTCTTTTGTTATAATTAGTGTAGTAATGGGTAGATCAAATGTCAGTTTTAGAGTTACTAAGAGGTCGTGGTGTTATTGCTGTTTCAGGAATTTCTTGAAAAGTGTGGTTTTTATTTCTTTTCTTTTTACCTCATGCAAAATTGTCATTTTTTTTTCTGCGGCCCTCCAAGCGCCTACAAATCCAAAATGTGGCCCTGAAAAGGGGTTTGCGTTTGAGACCGCGGATCTACGGCAGCGGAGCATGCCAAGAACCTTAGTGGTCCGTCACTTTTCCAGAATCAAGATCTCCTCCCTCATCTAGAAATAGGCAAATCCTTAAGGATAGGGAGCATCCGTGCTGGTTATCAAACTCTTACCAGGAAGAGCGCCACCCTAAGGCAGGACCTGAACAATTCTCTAGTCTAGCCTGAAAAAAAAAAAAAAAGGCAGAAGCAGTTGAATAATTTCTACAACATTGATTTTCTAAGCTTAAAGCTGCTGGTCTAGAAAATATTGCAATTAGAAAGAGGAAAGGTATGAAGTCAGGTCCGTAAGGTCAGTGAGGTCCGTGTTTTACCCCTTCCCCACTTTTAAGTCTCAGCATAGGGAGGGAAAAGCGTTAGGATCCGTCAGCGCTAAACTCTCATAGAGGTCTGTCAGAGCTGGAGACTAAAAGTGGCGCGAACCTCAGATTTTCAAGGATGTGCATTCAGGTCCGCGAGGTCAGATGCACTGCAGACCTTTGCACACATTTAACCTCCCCTCCCCCAAACCCAGCTATTTGCCATCCAGTGTCATATGGTGGGGGCTCTCAGAATCAGTGCGGAGGGAGAGATCTGGAGGAAGGGACGATCGGGCTAATTAGCAAAAGCCTCCCTCCTTAGCCATTAGGGAAGGCAGCGCAGGGGGGGCCTGAGCTGAGTGTGCAGGGAAAGCGGTGGAATAAGCTAAAAGACAGACTTGTCAATGCAAGGACCTCAGATTTTTAAGGCTGTGCAGTTTTAGATCCGCGAGGTCCTTGAGGTCCGCGTTTTACCCCTTCCCGGAGCTGAAAAGTAAAGCTACCACAATATAAAAAAAGTTTACAAGTGCCACTGTTGCTTTAAACAGCAACAAAATTAAATAAAGCCAAATGTTAAATTGCATGTTCCTCCCTCACTGCTTCCTTGTCTGGTGAGCCCTTTGCCTGCCACTAGCCTGGCCCTCTAACCAGAGATGTTGGGCACTACAGGAGCTCCCTGGGGGCAAAGTGTTGATGCCAGACATGGGCTGCTGGGGCTTTAAACCTTAGGTAGCAGAGCTGGGCGTTACCCTCCCCACTTTGCCCCCAAAAGCAGCCAGGTCCTAGGCTCTGGGACTATTTCATGCCAATTAGATTTTAATCATTTAGACACCGCATATCCTACAATTCTATGCAAATTAGTCAGGTTCTCAAGCGTTTGTCCCTGTCCTAGTGAGCTCCCATGCGAGTTGCCCAGGGCGGAATTCGAACCCACAACCTCGGCAAGACCTGGACCCTGACCTCAAGCTCCTGCACCGGGGAAGAGCGTTACAGAGCCGGCACAAGCCGTCGGGCTTCCCCGGTGCAGCCGGGGCCCATTCGACGCACTGCAAAGGGCCCCCGGGGGACCCGAGGGAGCAGCGAGCCGGCAGCAGCGAGCCGGCAGAGTTGCAACTGTGGCCCGACCGGGGCCGGGCAAAGAGGAAGAACTTACTCTTGTGCCTGCCGGAGCTCCACGACTGCTTGGCAAGGCTCGGGCTCCGGATGATGGCCCTCCCCGCCGATTTCAGAGCGTCCATGGCTGGCGGAGGAGCCGCCTCGGTCGCCCCCCCGGCCACCTCCTCGCCAACTTTTCTGCACGCTCGCCCCCCAACTCCCTGGCAGGGCCGCACTAAACTTCCAGCGTACGAGGGTTGGGGGGCGGGGTTATTTATGCAAATCGGAAACCCTGGGGCGGGGCAGCGCGAGCTCGGGGAGGGGGAGGAGACAGGGCCGGCTCAACCACTAAGCAAGACTAGGCGGGCGCCCAAGGTAGCAGCTTTCGTGGGACGGTAAAGAGCAACTGTGGGAAGGGGTAAAACGCAGACCTCACGGATCTGACCTGCACGTCCTTAAAAATCTGAGGTCTGTGCCACTTTTAGTCTCAGCCTAGGACAGGTTATGGCTCTGACAGACCTCTATGACACTTTAGCTCTGACGGATCCTAATACTTCTCCCTCCCTATGCTCAGACTAAAAGTGGCACAGACCTCAGGGCAAAAGTTTTGCCACTTTTCGTCTGACCCAGCAGTGGCAATTCTTATCTTCTTATACCCAGAATGTGGCACATCATCCCCCCCCCCCCCCCATCTATTAGATCACTAGACAGTCTTTGGAACTTCACAAAAGCCATGAAAACCTTCCTCTTTACAAACCCAGTTCCTTGAGGATCTCTGACGGATGGATCTCAAAGGCATGACCTAAAACTCCAGACAGAATCTCACTAATACTCACATGAATTACCACTACATTCTCCGATAACAAACTTGCGCCCATTTACCTCCATGTGATATCTATACGGAATGTGCTGCAATTAAATCCACCCGATGTCCACTAAGTCTGTATTTTAAGTCTGCATGTTATGTCTAGTCTGTAATCTAAACCCCTTTGTCTATACTGTAAATGCTGTAAAGTCTGTATTTCTCACCAAAGTATGTCCCTAACCATACTATGAATGTGCTCTTGTAACCCGTTCTGGACTCCTGTGGGAGGACAGGCTAAATAAATAAATAAAAAGATGGAAGATTTGCCCAGGGGCACCATGTATGTCCAAGAAGGAGTAGAATCTATCAGTGAAGGGAAGATGGAAGGAAAAGAAAAACTGGAGTCCCTATGGATAAAGATTCCTAGACAGAACGAAGCAGACACTAAAATTGGCCTCTACAGACGGAAGAAACAGACACAGAAATGATAGAGGAAATCGACCATGAATGTAGAGCAGGTAACGTAACGATCATAGGAGACTTCAACTTTCCGGGGATAAACTGGAACCTGGGAACCTCAAACTGCAGCAGGGAAACAAAGTTCCTGGAAATAATAGAGGACTGCTTCCTAGAACAAATGGTGGGAGAACCGACAAGAGGAATCACAACCTTGGACTTAGTCCTAAATGGCATAACTGGAAGGACAACAGATGTGGAAGTCACGGTTCCGCTGGGGACGAGTGATCACAACATGATCAATTTTAAAATTGGCATCGGGAAGGGGAAACGAACCAAGACCCAAACCACAACCTTTAATTTCAGAAAAGGGAATTATGACAGCATGAGAGCCATGGTTAAAAAACGGCTCAAGAAAAGGACAGCCGAAATCAAAATGGTCGATCAAGCATGGTCCCTACTAAAAAATACCATCACTGAAGCGCAGAATCTCTACATTCCGCAGATAACCAAAGGAAGGAATAATAAGAACAAAGGAGAACCAGCTTGGCTAACAAAGGGGTGAAGGATGCAGTAAGGGAAAAGAGGAACTCTTTTAAAAAAATGGAAACGCGAACGAACAACGAAGGCCCGGAACAGTCACAAGGTTGATCAGAAGTGTCACAAGGCGGTAAGAGATGCCAAAAAGGTCTATGAGAAAAAGATAGTGCAAGAAGCCAAAAACCTCAAGCCCTTTTTTAGATACATAAAAGGGAAAAAAAAACAGCAAAGGAGGCAGTGAGTGGGCCCTCTCGACGACCAAGGAAGAAAAGGGTGCATCAAGGAAGACAAACAGATTGCAGATAGGCTAAACTCATTCTTTGTGTCTGTCTTTACCAAGGAGGACACTGCATCAATGCCCAAAACAGGGAAAGTATTCAAGGGAGGAATTGAGGAAAGCCTCACCACAGTGAATGTGGACTTGGACATGATATACTATCAGATCGACAAACTAAGAAGTGACAAATCCCCTGGACCAGATGGAGTTCACCCGAGAGTGCTAAAGGTAGAAATCGGAGAGCTATTACAATCCCTAGCTAATTTGTCAATTAGAACCGGGCAAATACCAGACGACTGGAAAATAGCAAATATAATCCCAATCTTCAAAACAGGATCGAGAGGAGAACCAGGCAACTATAGACCTGTGAGTCTTACGTCGGTGCCTGAGAAGATGGTTGAAGCACTAATCAAGGATAGCATAGTGCAACACCTGGAAAATCATGACCTGATGAGAGCTAGTCAGCATGGCTTCAGGAAGGGGAAGTCATGTTTGACGAATTTACTTCAATTTTTTGAGAAGGTGAACAAACAAATCGACAGCGGAGACCCGGTGGATATAATATACTTGGACTTCCAGAAAGCGTTCGACGAGGTTCCACACGCTAGGCTTCTGAGCAAACTACAAAACCATGGAATAGAAGGGGATATACTAAAATGGATAGGCAAATGGCTGGAGAACAGATTGCAGAAGGTAAGCATAAATGGGAAGTTCTCGGACTGGGAGAAGGTGACAAGCGGTATGCCCCAGGGCTCGGTTCTTGGGCCCATCTTATTCAATATTTTCATAAATGACCTGGAAGAGGAAACAACAAGTAATATAATCAAGTTTGCAGATGACACTAAACTATGTCGGACAGTTGGGTCACACATGGACAGCGAAGAACTCCAGAGAGATTTGAACCAGCTAGAAAAGTGGGCGGAAAAGTGGCAGATGAAGTTTAATATAGAAAAATGCAAAGTGATGCACCTGGGCAGTAAAAATAAGGAACATGAATATAAAATGTTAGGTGTGACATTGGGCAAGAGCGAACAAGAAAGGGACCTGGGAGTACTGAAAGACAGGACCCTGAAGCCGTCGGCTCAATGTGCAGCGGCGGCAAAGAAAGCAAACAGGATGTTGGGCATGATAAAGAAGGGAATCACGAGTAGATCGGCGGACGTCATAATGCCACTTTACAGAGCAATGGTCAGACCACACTTGGAGTACTGTATCCAACACTGGTCTCCCTACCTAAAGAAGGATATAACCCTGCTGGAGAGGGTGCAGAGGCGAGCCACGAAGCTAGTAAAGGGTTTGGAGAATTTGAGCTACAAAGAACGCCTCGGAAAACTGGGCTTGTTCACCCTGAGAAAGAGAAGACTGCGAGGGGATATGATAGAGACTTTTAAAATAATAAAAGGATTCGACAAAATAGAGCAAGAAACACCGTTATTCACGTTGTCAAATGTGACTCGGACAAGAGGTCATGGACTGAAATTGAGGGGCAACAGGCCCAGGACAAATGTCAGGAAGTTCTGTTTCACACAGCGAGTGGTGGACGCTTGGAACGCACTCCCGGAGGAGGTTGTGACGGAAACCACCATTCTGGGATTCAAGGGCAAGTTGGATGCACACCTTCTTGCAAATCACACTGAGGGGTACGGGTAAACAGGGTCTTCATCAGGGAACAGCTAGCTTAGCCTCCGCGTGTGCAGGTCGCCGGACTAGATGGACCTAAGGTCTGATTCGGTGAAGGCATTTCTTATGTTCTTGTTAGACAGAGGCAGGTGCCACCTTCTAAATTAGCCAAGGACCAGAATCTATTTGCTCAGGTGCCTTTGAGGACTTGGACTCTGATTCTGGAAATCTTTTACCTCAGTAAAATGCCACCTGCCTCTGCCAATCTGATTACACCGGTCTAACGTAGCTATCCTTTAAAAGTGAATCCCTTTGTACCTGCACTCGGACTGTGGACCCTCTTGAGATCCCCTCCAGTTTCATTTTAGAGAGTTCCAGGTGTTTTCAACTGAGGTTCCAGCAAAAACTACTGGGAAATGTCCCAGAAACACCAGGGAGGGTTATTGCACGGCCCTGATAGCCCCAGAGGCATTAAAAGGTATGCAGTACATAAAACAGGACCCATGTTAACACCTGGCATATATTATTAGCAAGGCTACTGCAAGATTAAGGCCTAGATTCACTAAACTCACCGGTCTGGATCGTTGGGCGATTTGTGGCCAAGTTCTGCCGGGCGACCGATTCATGCAAATTATTTGATCGGACGCATGCCCCACGGATCACTGCAGAGCGATCGCGACACATGCGCAGACCATCCTGGTTGGCTGGAGATGGCACAAGCGAGGTCAAATCAAAGGGAGAGGGGTGACATACCCTGTTTTCCCGAAATTAAGACCTATCCCGAAAATAAGCCCTAGCATGATATTTAAAGATGCTCCTAATATAAGCCCTACCCCCAAAATAAGCCCTAGTTAAGATTGACCCCGAAGCCCTCCCCCCCCTGAATGTCCCCAACACTCCCTGACTTCATCCCTGACACTAGTGCTGCCCAATTCGCCGAAAAAATCAAACTTGTTAATTCAGCAACTCCCACCCCTGTTGATTTAGGAGGCCTCGGAACGGAGGTATGTCATTCTCACGGTGGGAGGGTCGGTGGGGTTCTGCTGCACAAGGGTATGGGTGAGAGGGGAGGAATGATGCTGCACATGGGGTGGGAGGGAAGGAAAGAGGAAGAATTGGGGTAGAGGAAAGGAAGGGAGAGATGATTGTTGCACATGAAAAAAATAAGACATCCCCTAGTGTGTTTTTTGGACCCCAGATTAATATAAGACACTGACTTATTTTTGGGGAAGCACGGTAGGTACAAGCAGCTCCCAAAAGGAATCATTTTTAAATTTGTACAGGCAGAATGGAACAGAACACGCTTTAAACACGCGGGTTAAAACCACGGGCTCGAACTGCGCTTTTTGCACAATATATTTTAAAAGGGGGGAGTATGCATATGTACAGTTTTTTAATTTTTTATGTTGATGGTTGTTTTCAGGGCGGCAGAGAGCAGGAGAGTCGCCAAGGACAGTATTTCGGATTGGCAAACCCAATCAGTGTTCCTTCTTCTGTTTAGTGAATCCATGGCTTCCTACTTATGCATGGCACCGGATTGGAGCTTGATCGCATAGCTGTTTAGCAAATCGGGTCAGGAAAACGATCGCAAAACCATCGGTACACGATCGGTAAGTTTTGGGATTCCAGCCCCGAGTGCCCTACATTCACACTCACTGTTAAAAAATACCTTTTGTTCCCTGTTTAAGTTGTGCAAAAGTTTTGCCGTTGACACACAACGCAGTTAGCCAGACTTCTGTGCACTGTCTCACACTCCATTTAATATTTTGATTTATGGTTCTTTCTATTTTATGTGTTATGATTCATTGCAGACTGCTTGGTGGCTTATAGGGAGAGCTGGAATTGAACTGTGACAAAGAAATGAATGGGAGAAAAAACCAGAAGTCTCCATGAATCAGGCCTTTATGATCTGAAATCTCACTCCCGCTGGAATGTAGCAAGACATTCTGCGTTCCAGAGAAATAATTTAGCAAGCGAGACAATATAGGGCAGTGTTTCATCAGACTTGTTAGGTATCCTGCAGAATTTTGGTCTTCCGCAAGTCAGGTGGGAGAGTGTGGCACAGTGGTTAAAGCTACAGCCTCAGCACCTTGGGGTTGTGGGTTCAAACCCATGCTGCTCCTTGTGACCCTGGGCAAGTCACTTAATTCCCTCCCCATTGCCCCAGGTACATTAGATAGATTGTGAGCCCATCAGGGCAGACAGGGAAAATGCTCGAGTACCTGAATAAATTTATATAAACAATTCTGAGTTCCCCTGGGACAACAGCATAGAAAATGGAATAAATAAATGGTGTGAAGAGTTTCAGCTTCTGCTAACCACAGCTGGTATTGTGACATCATAATGCCTCACTCCACCAATAAGAGCCAACCTCATCAGTGATGTCACAATGGCTTGATTGTCCTGTACTTGGCTCACTTCTGCTACGTTTTGATTTCTAGAGTGGCCCAGTGGTTAACGCTACAGCCTCAACACCCTGAGGTTGTGGGTTCAAAGCCACGCTACTCCTTGTGACCCTGGGCAAGTCACTTAATCCCCCCACTGCCCCAAGTACATTAGACAGATTGTGAGCCCACCAGGACAGGCAGGGAAAAATGCTTCACTACCTGAATAAATCCATGTAACTCATTTTGAGCTCCCCAGGGAGAACAGTATAGACAATTGAATAAATAATATTGTAAATCACCTTGATCCTCTTTAGGTATAGAGCGACCCACAAATTGCAGATTAGATTTGGCTGCTTTTCCTTTTTTTTTTGGGGGGGGGGAGGGAAGAAATTGGCATGTTTTATCTCCCCTCCTCCCCCCCTTTGGTGCTCCTGCAATCTGGATCAAGACTGGGTTTTTCTGCAGAGAACAGGTAAATAACATAAGTTTTATAAAATGAGTTGGAGGTCTTTTTCGGAATGAACATCAAGCACTTGAAAGAAGCCATTAAAACAGGGAAGCATGATGAGGACTGGCCTACAGGATCAACTCCATTACTCAGGTGTAAAATTTATACTGTGAGCCTACTGAAGACAGAGAAACTTCAGTACAGTAAAACCTTGGTTTGGGAGCATAATTCATTCTGGAAACATGCTTGCAATCCACAACACTCGTTTATCAAAGCGAATTTCCCCCATAAGAAATAATGGAAACTCAGACGATTCGTTCTACAACCCCAAAACTTTAATACAAAATACTGTACTGTACAGAAAAGTCACTACACTCCCGCAGCATCAGAGAGAGAACCATTGGCTCAGTTGTCATGATGTCAACCGCGTACACTGTACGTACTCGTATTGCAAGACCGCGCTCGTTTAGAACAATCACTACACTCCCGCAGCATCAGAGAACCATCGGCTCAGTTGTCATGACGTGAACCGCGTATACTGTACGTACTGGTATTGCAAGACCGCGCTCGTTTAGAACAGTCACTACACTCTCGCAATGTCAAAGAACCATCGGCTCAGTTGTCATGACGTGAACCGCATATACTGTACGTACTCGTATTGCAAGACCGCGCTCGTTTAGAACAGTCACTACACTCCCGCAGCGTCAGAGAGAGAAGAACCATCAGCTCAGTTGTGATGACGTGACCCGCGAATACTGTACGTACTCGTATTGCAAGACCTCGCTTGTTTAGAACAGTCACTATACTCCAGCAGCGTCAGAGAGAGAACCATCGGCTCAGTTGTCATGACGTGACCCGCGTACACTGTACGTACTCGTATTGCAAGACCGCGCTCATTTAGAACAGTCACTATACTCCCGCAGCGTCAGAGAGAAGAACCCATCGGCTCAGTTGTGATGACGTGAACCGCGTATACTGTATGTACTCGTATTGCAAGACCGCGCTCGTTTAGAACAGTCACTACACTCTCGCAGCATCAGAGAACCATCGGCTCAGTTGTCATGACGTGAACCGCGTACACTGTACGTACTCGTATTGCAAGACCGCGCTCGTTTAGAACAATCACTACACTCCCGCAGCGTCAGAGAGAGAAGAACCATCAGCTCAGTTGTGATGACGTGACCCGCGAATACTGTACGTACTCGTATTGCAAGACCTCGCTTGTTTAGAACAGTCACTATACTCCAGCAGCGTCAGAGAGAGAACCATCGGCTCAGTTGTCATGACGTGAACCGCGTATACTGTACGTACTGGTATTGCAAGACCGCGCTCGTTTAGAACAGTCACTACACTCTCGCAATGTCAAAGAACCATCGGCTCAGTTGTCATGACGTGAACCGCATATACTGTACGTACTCGTATTGCAAGACCTCGCAAGTTAAAATTTAATAAAACGTTTTGTTCGTCTTGCAAATCACCAGGGGCTCCTTTTACTGAGGTGTGTTAGGGCCTTAACGCGTGGAATAGCGTGCGCTAAATTGCCGCGTGCTAGACCTTAATGCCAGCATGGAGCTGGCGTTTTTCTAGAAGCGTACCGCATGGTGTAGCGCGTGGTAATTTTGTGCGTTCGCTAGAAACACTAGCGCACCTTAGTAAAAGGAGCCCCATGTTACTCGCAATCCAAGGTTTTACTATACTTGTATATCACATGTAAAACCACTTTGATTGTATCACAGAAAGGTGGGATAATAAAATGTATTATCCATTTTTTGAAATGATTGTAATCTAACAACAGATGCATTTTGCAGTTTGCATAAGGACCAAACAACAGTGTGAGTGGCATTATTATGCTGCATTCTGTATTATCGGATAATATTTAATTTTATTTTTCCCTTTGTTTTTGCAAACAAAATAAATATTTGCTTTCCAAAATCACCACCCAGCCTTGCTTGGCTGGGGAACAGCAAATATTGTGGCAGAACCATTAAAGTGACTCTGCACTTAAAGGCACTTAAGCGTGGACTTAAACGAACAGATGGTAAATGATTTGCTACTTTAGCGGTGGAAGCTTTAAAACTCACAATGACTGCAAAATATTCCATTTCGCCTTTATAATTCAAGTACGAGGAGGTGCTGGAAAGTTCTCAGCCCAACCAACTTCCTAAATTCTGAGCATTATTTTGCCACAGTTGCTGAAAAGAGTGGTATCTTATTTCATGAAGTGCCAATTTGCAGAAACAAAATTCTCTGTTTTTTTTATATTGTTTCATATTGATTGAATCATATCCACATCATTCTCTTCTTGGTTGGGCTGAGAACTTTCAGTTTCAGTCTCTGGTAACCAGAGCTGAGATTGTGATGTCATAATGCCTCATTCCACCAATAAGAATCAACCTCATCAGTGATGTCACAATGGCTTAATTGTCCTATACTTGGCTCACTTTTATTACATATGAGGGGGTGCTGAAAAGTGCTCAGCCCAACCAACCAACTTCCTAAATTCTGAGCGTTATTTTGCCACTGTAGCTGAAAAATGCCAATTTGCAGAAACAAAATTCCATGTTTGACATTGTTTCCGTTCGTTGATTGAACCAAATCCAGGTCATTCTCTTCTTGGTTGGGCTGAGAACTTTCAGTTTCTGTCTCTGGTAACCAGTGCTGAGCTTGTGATGTCATAATGCCTCCTTCCACCAATAAGAGCCAACCTCATCAGTGATGTCACAATGACTTGACTGTCCTATACTTGACTCACTTTTATTACATATAAGGGGGTGCTGAGAAGTTCTCAGCCCAACCAACCAACTTCCTAAATTCTGAGCGTTATTTTGCTACTTTATCTGAAAAGAGTGGTCTCTTATTTTGCTAAGTGCCCAATTGCAGAAATGAAATTCTAGGTTTTGACATGGTTTCAGATCATTCATTGAACCATATCCACATCACTTTCTTCTTGCTTAGGCTGAACACTTTTCAACTGCCCCTCGTAATAATGTAGCCTGTAATGCCAGTAATGCTTTTTCTGTATCCCAGGACACTTCTCTAACTCCCCAAAAAGGGGGGCTCCCAGTATTTGGGAACAGTACTACTACCTCGGTCAGAAAAGATTTCCTCGAGATTTGGCCTACAAATAGGGGGAGAATGCGGGAGATATTTAGGTCAATCTGTGTCAAGACAACTCTCCACTAGAAATCTGTCACAATGGCAGTGCTGAGTTACCAATCTGAACAAAAGAAAAAGCCTCAGATTCCAGTGAACAATTATATTCCCTACCTACCACCAACCACATCATTGGCATAAAAAACTTTCGTCCGAATGGCTAACCTCATTGAACAGACATCCTTTTGCTGAAGTGTTTCCTCAAATTAATTAATGAAGACTATCAGCACAGATGTGTGGGGTCAGAAACCTCAGCAACTGCCGTAGTGAAAAGAGGGGGTAAAACACGGACCTCGCCGACATGAATTCGGAAACCGCAGCTATCAAAAACCGAAGGAAGCAGGTTCTTAAGGATGTGCTGTTGAAGTCTCTGAGGTCCATTAGGTCGATACACCGATCTTAGTGCGAAGGACATTGGCCAACGATTCCTCTTAGTCAAATGCGCGCAGTGAGAAGTGTGTGCATGAAGGGAATTGTCGGGGTGCAATTGTAAGTGTAGTGGGGGGGGAGAGGGTTTGTGGCAATCTTTTAATTTGGAGCACATCGGCATTGAGCAACCCCCTAAGAGCACAAGAGCGTGTAATTGTAAAAGGTTCCCCCATACCCGCATCAGAGCGAGAGTTGTAATCAAGTTCTAAGTATAGTTGGGGTCCCGCCACACCCCCTGAACGAGAGCGCCAACCCCCCCCCCCCCCAAGAGTGGAAAATGGAAGAAATAGGGCAGAGCGCATGTGTCCTGCATGCAAATGTCAGGGCTGAATTGTTAGCACGCCAATGTCCTGCGTGCATTTGACGGGTCACCATTAGGTCTGCATTTTACCCCTTCCCCCTTTCTGACTAAGTTTCTGCGGCCCAGAGGCTCCAAAGGATTCCTGAGGATGAGTTCTCATCGTGCCACTGCAAATACTGCCTCCTTGACACTCGCTGAGGGCTGCAGAGCTTTTAAGAGTCAGTTCTTATTCATTGCTTTCTCATAAATGCCTATTAAGCTTGACAGAGATAGCAATTAAACAGTCTGGCATTCTTTTGAATGCTGTCAAATATAACGTATGTGTCTGCTGGTGAAGATGCCTCACGTACAGCGCCTATGGCCTGCTAACCTGCGAGTGTGGAGGGGTAGCCTAATGGTTAGTGCACTGGATTCTGTGACCCTGGGCAAGTCACTTAACACTCCATTGGCCCAGGTTCAAATACAGATCATGAGCCCGCTAGGGACAGATAAAGCACCTGTATGTAATGTGTGCTGCAGAAGTCTACTACAATTAATTATTTCTAAAGCGCTACCAGACGCAGCGCTGTACAGAGTCACAAAGGAGACAGCCCCTGCTCCAAAGAGCTTACAATCTAAACAGAGAAACAGGATGTCATGGATATAGTTAAGGGGAACGGTTCATCTGCTGGCTGGGTTGGAGGGCAGAGGGGAGTACAGGACAATCAAGCCATTGTGATATCACTGATGAGGTTGGCTCTTATTGGTGGAATGAGGCATTATGACATCACAATCTCAGCTCTGCTTCCCAAAGACTGAAACTCTTCACACTACTACTATGAATTATTTCTATAGGGCTACCAGACATACGCAGCGCTGTACAGAGTCACAAAGAAGACAGTCCCTGCTCCAAAGAGCTTACAATCTAAACAGCCAAGACAGACAAACAGGATGTCATGGAGACAGTTAAGGGGAACAATTAATCTGGTGGTTGGGTTAGAGGGCAGTGGAGAGTTGGGTTATGGATTTAAGGCTATATCAAAAGGTGGGTTTTCAGTCTACTTTTAAACAGGGTAAGGGAAGGGGCTTGGCAGACAAACTCAGGTAATTTTTTCCAGGTATAGGTTGGGTTACCAGATTTTGGGCCACAAAACCTCAGACTCGTGGTCCCTCCCTGTTCTGCCTTTGGCCCTGCCCTGAATGGGCCCAGCTACTGACCCTCAAGCCTTGCATTGAAGAATGCTGGGTAGAAGGACTGAGGTTGAGATAGACACTAAAGAATGACACAGGGTGTCATTCTCTGAAAGTCCATCAAGCCCAGAATGCTGTTTCCAACAGTAGCCAACCCAGATCCCAAGTACCTGGCAGAGACTCAAATAGCAACATTCTAGAGCTCATATTGTGATGTCATAATGCCTCATTCCACCAATGCCTAAGAGCCAAACTCATCAGTGATGTCACAATGGCTTGATTGTCCTAGACTTGGCTCACATAAGAGGAAATGTTGGACACTTTGCTTTAGCTTTCAGACTAAGGTGTTTTAGCTACACGTTGACTTTCATTTTGGTTTTTGTGGTTGTTGTGGAGACTCACTTTATCCAACATTATTTCCTAACCAGCTATAACAACATGGAATAACAATATGGAATAATTCATTGCACTAAATAAGTCAACATCAACGAGCAGCCCTTAAAGACAATACTCTTTGAGCAAACTCATTCATGAGTGGTGAACTTCACAATATTTTTCAATCAAATCGACATCTTGTGAATTCAGCTAAGTACTCATCTATATACATCTTTGATTATAAGTTTGCTTGAACAGTTTATATTCAACAAGATGTTTAGGGCTGGTAGGGAGGTGAGTGCAATGATGTAAAGATCTTATATCTTTATTCTCACAATCTGCTGGTTTCGAATAAGATATCACACTGAGCACTCTTAAAATCATTTTTAATGATTTTTTAACATTGTTTATTATTTAAATTCACTTTATTAGTTATATTGTTTAAATTGTGAATTGAGTTTAAAGATTTTTCTCCAATTTATTTAGATTTTGATTCACATAAGAATTGCCATAGAGAATGACATGGGGAAACCATCCTCTTGTGGGAGGGAAGAATCAGAGTCTGAATGGGCCCAGCCACTGACCCTCAAGCCTTGCATTGAAGAATGCTGGTGTAGAAGGATTGAGGTTGAAATAGACACTAAAGAATGACACAGGATTGTTTCCCGCGGTTATCTGCAGCGGTGGGAACGGTGATGAATTTTGTCCCCGTGTCATTCTCTATGTTGGCACATACCTCAATTTAGATATCACCAGGTGCTGCACTGATATCCAAGCACAACCTAAATGATTAAATGGTTGAGCCAGCCTGGTTTAGGACCCATGAGCGCAGGGTTCTGGAAGGAGTCCTGGTGCAGGGAAGCTGAGCGTAGAAATCCACCTGCCCCACTGCTGGAGTCGCCGTCAAAGCTAACTCCGGCATGTCCCAATCTGTCTTGCCCTATATGGGACGGAGACCGTAGATATCCGTCTGGCATCATCTTCACTTCTCCGCTGCTGGGGCTGCCTTTTAAGCGCCACTCCTGCGCATCATAAACGATGTTAGAGCTGCCGAATTGTGTGTCAATACTATCTAGTGGCGTAGTTAGGGTGAGCGGCACCTGGGGTGGTGGTGCCCCTCCCCCGGCGCACGTGCAGCTCCTTCGCTCTCCCCATACCTTTATAACTTCTCCGGCGTGAGCAGCATG
Organism: Geotrypetes seraphini; assembly: GCF_902459505.1. NCBI lineage: Eukaryota > Metazoa > Chordata > Amphibia > Gymnophiona > Dermophiidae > Geotrypetes > Geotrypetes seraphini. The sequence goes on along the minus strand of NC_047091.1, from coordinate 34,867,926 downwards.
CCCACGTCGGTGTCGGCTCACCCTTTGGCGTCACTTCCTAGGCGCAGGTCCTGGAAGTGACGTCAGAGAGAGAACGCCGATGCCAACGTGGGCAGCAACCTCGCGCCAGGGAAGTGAAAAAGGTGCGGGGGTAGGCAAGGGGTGTGTACATGCGGCAAGAAGAGGAGCTGGGTGGGTCAGAGAGGAAGAAGGCTGCCGTTCCCTTAGCAAGATGGCGCCCAGGGTGGACCGCCCTGATACTATCTTCTTTCTATTTAGGGATCCTTTGTGTCTCTCCCATGCATTTTTGAACTCCGTCACTGTTTTTGCCTCCACCACCTCTATAGGGGGGCATTCCAGACATCCACCACCCTCTCCGTGAAGAAGTATTTCCTGCCTTCACTCCTAAAGTCCACCACCCCGCCCCTCATATTATGTCCTCTAGTTTTACCGCTTCTCGATCTGTGGGAAATATTTGTTTGCACTTTAATACCAAACGAAACTTTTCCAGAGACAGAGAAGCAGTAACACTGCATTGGGATGTAAGAAACTCAAGACTCACCCAAAAGTCTCCCTTCTGGACGGGGCTGGATTTAATATTTCAGCGTCCGATTTCAGCGTCCGTAAGCAAGATTAGAAGGCGAAGGCAGGGATCCTGACCTGAAGCTCAGGTAGTCTGAGAGTGTTGGGCCGGACTGTAGTGGTGGTGTCTTTTTGAAGTAGGCTTGCCAGTTGGATTCAGATGTGCCTGGCAGAGTTGATCTGGACCTGGTTTTAACCCCCCCCCCCCCCCCCCATTGCACGTAGGGACTTGTAGTTTTGGATTTTCCTCATTGCATTCCCTAAAAAAAGCAAGAGAACAAAAGTCCATTCATGCGGTGGAGGAACCCAGGATAGGATCAACTCTATTGGGCGAATCTGGATCCAATTGGCAATTCTGCCTTTGAGTGGCACCAGAGGAGAGCTCTAAGTAACTTAGAGAAGGCTCCTTTTGGCCCGGGTATTTGGTATTCTCATTGTTTTATGCCGTAAGCATATACGTGAGTTCCAAAACCTTCAAGGTACATTTTTTTTCAGTAACATATTCAGACTGCATTTATACAAGATAGCCATATCATGTGTGAAATTTGCACTAAAAGGTACTTATTCATATGATTTTTCAATTAAAATAAAGTCTTCTGTTGGATAGAAAATAAAAGCTTGCATTTATCTAGAAAACAGCTTCTTGAATTTAACAGGTTTTTGGAACTCATGTCTTCTTCTGCTGATGCTCTATATCTGAGCCCGCTCCTGAAAATGGATATCCTGGCAGCCCTGCATTCCAGTAACCCTATTAATCTGGGATGCCACTGCATCTTCTGCAAGCTGTGATATGTTGTTTTGGGTTTCTTTATAATAGGCAGCAGTGTGAGATTTATCCAAAAATTACCTTTTCAGATGTCAGGTGAGAGAGCAGACATTCTCCCTGTTTCATCTCTGACCCTTACTTTTGTGTTCAGTGTGTGGTGAAACTTTGGAACTAGAGCTTTTAAAATCAATCAGTGACAACAGAGCAAAACAAACAGCCTGACCTGGCATCAGGCTTTATCCCCAAAGCCTGGTTTAGCTCTTCGCTACAACCTCTGGCAATACCAAAAATGTCCCTCCCTGCAACATTTAGTATCCTAAAACAATTCAGCATGGTTTGTTTTTCACAGAAAATGCATGATATATTTATTATTTACTCCTTCAATTAAAAAAATATTTATTGCAGAATTTGCATATCTATTGGTAGATATAATCTGATATTCAAAGATAGGAGAGTCAACTTCTATGCTGATCTAGGAGATCTGTTCAAAAGGTTCTAGGGCAGTTTGAATTGAGCGCCAATGGGAAGTTCTTTTGCGATGCACTAGGTGGCATTGAGTAATTTGAGGCTAGAGAATGACACGGGGACAAATTTTTCCCTGTCCCCGCGGGAACTCATTTTCCCGTTCCGTCCCCGTGAGCTCTTTTCCTGTCCCTGCCCCATTCCTGCGAGCTCTGTCCTCAACTGCACAAACCTCGAACACTTTACAATCATAAGTGTTCGAGGCTTGTGTGGTGAAGCCAGAGCTTGCAGGAATGGGGCCGGGACGGGGACAGTGACAAAATTTGCGGGGATGGGACGGGGAAATTGAGTTCCTGCGGGGACGGGGACAAATTTGTCCCCGTGTCATTCTCTACTTGAGACCTCATGAGTAACCTCCTTTTTTTCGTTTGTTGATATCTGTTTTCGACTCCGAGCTACAGCATTTTATGTGAAAACGTGTTTTCGTGATCGGCTATTTTTCATCATGCGCGACCTCAACGAGCAGCGCTACATCGTGAAGTTCTATTTTAAATTGATTAAGACCGCTACAGAAATTTACGAAATGTTGAAAGTGGCTTATGGGGATCATGTCATGAGTCATGGAAGGTGTTTTGAATACGTCAAAACTCACACATTTTGCGCAAACACGCGATGACAGTTCTTCCCCAGCCCCCTCGCTCTCCTGACTTGGCCTCTGCTGATTTCTTGTTTCCTAAACTTACGCCCTCTTTTACTAAGCTGTGTTAACCAATTAGCAAGCGCGAAACGCTAACGCATGCATGTTAGTCTATGAATGCGTTAGCGTTTAGCGCGTGCTAATTCAATTCGCAAGTGCTAATCAGTTAGCACACCTTATTAGAAGAGGGGGTTACTTTCACGCTGAAAGGAAAGCGATGCAACACCTTTGAAGACATAAAGCAAAATTTGACGCAGCAACTTTTGGCGATTCCTAAGGATGCGTTTAAGGACTGTTTCCAGAAGTGGAAACGACGTTGGGAAAAGTGTATACATAGGGAAGGGGACCCAGAGGAATAAGTTGTAAGATTGCTTAATACGTTTTTATAAAATCGGTCCTGGAATTTTTGAATAAATCTCATATTCTGGCTCTAGAAACAATTCCAGTTTCAAATCCCATCTGTTAAATTTATAGACTGCCTTTCTCAAAGCAAAATTTACAGTCAGGCATAAATTACAAAAGCACAGAATATATGTCTTGCAAGAAGATAATCATCCAGCCAAACTGATTTTGGGAACATCCCTCTCCTATCCTTTCCTCACATCATTCATCACCGTAGATTTCAATGGCTTCGCCCTCTTAAATGTCACGGAAGTCACACTTGCTGGTTCAGCAGGTTGAAGAACTGTATGCAGCTCTTGGCTTTGCTCTTTCGCAAACTCACTGCAGAGCTGTCCACCTTGAAGGGGGGAGGGGGCGAATTCAGTAAAGGTGGCCCAGAGTTAGACACTGGGATGATTTACGCAGTTCTGAATCCGGAGCTGGTATGACAGAAGGGGATAATGTCCAAGTCCGATGGTAGATGTTTTGCTGAAAACATAAAATTCTCATCCTGAATATAGCAATTTTCAGGCCATTTCTGGGGTTCATAGTCTTCAGCACACGAGACAAATGCACACCAACAAAGGAGCGCCGACAATTCAGCATAAGACTTCAGCGCGCCGCAGGAAAACCTTCTTTTAAAGGGCTCTGACTGGGGGTGTTGGTGGGGAACCTCCCCCACTTTTTTTAATAGGGATTGCGCTGACATGAGGGGATTATGGGGGTTGTAACCCCACATTATACTGGAAACTTAACTTTTTCCCCCCACATCCCCCCCAACACAGCAGCGCAATCCCTATTAAGTAGAATGGGGGTAACCCCCCACACCCCCGTCAGACCCCCCCCGTCGGAGGTTTTCTTGCTGCGCGCTGAATTGTCGGTGCTCATTTGTCGACATGCGTTTGTCTCACGCGCTTTTGTCCCGTCACTGTAACAGGAGGGCCTTGTACTTGCGCAGATGTGTGTGATGTCATCTCATGGTGCTCGAAGGCCCTCCAGATGCAGTTGGAGCTTGTCGGGGCTTTCCAAACCCCGGACAAACTGCCGTGTTTTGGAAAGTCCATCTGGGCACCTGGACATTCCTCTAGAAAGAGGACATATCCGGATTTTCCTGGACATCTGGTAACCCTACCCCTAAAGGCTTCAATGTCATTATACTCCCTCATCTATGCATCGGTCTATTTAAACTGTAAATATATTTTTTTTAAATTTCATATACAACTAATCCTCCTGTGTGAATCAACGGGAATGGAAGAGCTGCTATAATTGCTTTGTTTAAAATAGAAAATTCAACTTTCATATCAAGGAAGAGACAGGGACTATTTATACTCAGGTTTTATTATGCAAATGCAGTGCTTGGGAATGTCAGCCAAGAGTTTCACAGGCACATTTAACATTCAGGCAATAATGATGAAGCACTGCAATAGAGAGAAAGAGGAAGGATAAAGTGTTACTAAGAACACATCATTCAACTAATCTCACTCAGATTGAGGAGGTCACAAAACATTTTAGTCTGTAAAAAGTTCTGAAAATTTAAAAAAAGAGAGATACAGATTGGGATGTAAGAGTTCCCCTGCCATGCTTTACTGGAGGGAAACACAGAAAAAGCAGATATGCCAGGTACAGAGATTTTGGGAAGGACATATCATTTCTGGTGTTTATCTTCTGGAGTAGAGAATGACACGGGACAAAATTTTTCCCCATCCATGCGAGAACTCATTTTCCTGTCCCTACCCCATTCCTGCAAGCTCCATTCTCATTTGCACAAGCCTCAAACACTTTAAAATCATAAGTAGCAACATTCTAGAGCTCAGATTGTGATGTCATAATGTCTCATTCCACCAATGTCTAAGCTCTGTCCTCATCTGCACAAGCCTCAAATGCTTTAAAATCATAAGTAGCAACATTCTAGAGCTCAGATTGTGATGTCATAATGTCTCATTCCACCAATGTGCTCTGTCCTCATCTGCACAAGCCTCAAATGCTTTAAAATCATAAGTAGCAACATTCTAGAGCTCAGATTGTGATGTCATAATGTCTCATTCCACCAATGTCTAAGCTCTGTCCTCATCTGCACAAGCCTCAAATGCTTTAAAATCATAAGTGTGCTAGAGGCTTGTGCGGTTAAGACAGAGCTTACAGGAATGGGGCAGGGGCAGGGACAGCGACAGCGAAAAAACTTGTGGGGACGGGATTGGGAAATTGAGTTCCTGCGGAGATGGGGACAAATTTATTCCTGTGTCATTTAGTATTCAAAGGTTGAAAGCAATTGAAGTAAAACCCAGATGTCTCAATCCATCCTCCTTTGATGGAGCCATATAACAGCACTAATATTATTCGCAGGGGTGTTCAACCTTGGCCCTCGCCAGGTCAGGTTTTCAGGATTTCCCAAATGAATATGCATAAGATCTATTTGCATAGAAAGGCTGCAGTGCATGCAAATATATCCCATGCAAATTCATTGGGGATATCCTCAAAACCTGACTGGATTGTGGCCCTCGAGGACTGGTGTTGGACAACCCTGTTAGAGTATCTTTAGTGCAGTGTTTCTCAAGTCGGTCCTGGAGTACCCCCTTGCCAGTCATGTTTTCAGATTATCCACAATGAATATGCATGAAAAAAAAGTTTGCATACAATGAAGGCAGTGAATGCAAATCAAGTTTATGCATTTTCATTGTGGATATCCTGAAAACCTGACTGGCATGGGGGTACTCCATGACTGACTTGAGAAACACTGCTCTAAACAATGCCAGTGCCACTCAGCGGTAGCCTACCAGCATGAGGAAATGTTCTTCACAATGACCTTGAAGGTTCCCCATCAGAATAAGAAATATTATGAAAGTAAATTAATATAATCACTATTACTGGAGAGGAAGAACCCCCCCCCCTCCCTCTCAGAACAGAAAGCTCACTTTGATATGGAAATAAAACCCTACTCCCTTTGGAAATCGATAATCAGCCTGCTAAACCATCCTACAAAATGTTTAGTAGATACTGGTTGGCCCCCAGTTCCCTGTTCTGGCCATGAAGTCTTACTTTATTTCTCCCAAGTTCCTCCTTAGTCAGCTTCATTTCCCCAGATTGGCATCACATTACTGCCAGCTTACACTTTCCTAATTTTTATTTTATTAGGCTTTTCTAGTACAAAGCAATTTGCAGATTAACAATGAACAGCTGTCCATATATCTGCATAGCCCATAGGACAGGATCACAAAATCTTCCCTGGTTCAGTTTGAATTTTCTTTGTCTCAAGGCTTACTGCAGTGCCCATCAGTCATATGGCGAAAGAGCCAATAGCATAGGAAGGGGGGGGGGGGGGGGGGAGAGAGAAAGTAGATGGCAGATGGGGAAGGAGGCAAACACATGTGATATCAGGATAGCTATAGCTGCAGGGAAAAGGATAATCCCACACTGTGCAATTGACTTGACACAAGCCATGATGAAAATGCCACTCCCACCTCTGTGCACTCACTGGGCATATATCCTTTCAGCTTGCTAAACTTGGGATGGCAGATACAGGTATGTTAGACATGGGAGTGGTAAATCTACACTTGGACCAAGTATATGGACTTAGAAAATGTGCAAATGTACAGTAAGACTAGGGCTAGAAAATACAATACAGGGAAACATTACAAACATTAACTTATTGTATAATGGCTTCTCTCATATTTGTTTTCACTGTTATTCCTTCTATTTGATAAAACTCAATAAACATATTTGAAATCGAATTGAATCGAAAATACAGTCAAACCTTGGTTTATGAGCATAATTTGTTCCATAAGCATGCTTGTAATCCAAAGCACTTGTATATCAAAGTGAATTTCCCCATAGGAAATAATGGAAACTCGGGTGATTCATTCCACAACCCAAAAACTTTAATACAAAATACTATACGTACTTGTATTGCAAGACCTCGCTCGTTTAGAACAGTCACTACACTCCTGGAACGTCAGAGAGAGAAGAACCATCGGCTCAGTTCTGATGATGTGACGCGTGTATACTATATGTACTCGTATTGCAAGACTTTGCTCATTTAGAACAGTCGCTACACTCTTGCAGTGTCAGAGAGAGAAGAACCATCGGCTCCGTTGTGATGTGTGTATACTGTATGTACTTGTATTGCAAGACATTGCTTGTATATCAAGTTAAAATTTAATCAAATGTTTTGCTTGTCTTGCAAAACACTTGCATACCAAGTTACTTGCAATCCAAGGTTTTACTGTACCTAATTTATGTAATTTTATAATGCATCCGGGTGGTCATTGGGTTGCAGAGCACACTGCAACCCAATGCTCTCCTGTCTGCTTCTGGAAATATCACCATTTTGGGGGTTTTATTTTTTCTAACTGCCTCGGAAAGCAAATTTCCCTTCTGGGATATGTTAAAGCCTCAGCTAAGACCATGGCTGCCTTCCACATTATCCCCTGACTAATTGGGATCTTAACAAGCAATTATTGATGCTAATTGGATTTCATTAACATTTTACAAACAGTTCCAAAAAGGGGCGTGGTGATGGGAGGAGCATCCCAGCAATTTTCACATGCAGTTTTAGAATGGGGGAGGGGGAATCTGTGGTGGTATAAATGGCCACATCTAAAGTTAGGCGTGGCTCCAGTGCTATGCTATAAATGGTGACCAGTGGCCAGACGCACGCCCCCTTCTCTTTCCCCGTACCTTTTAAACTTCTCTAGGGTGAGCAGCACACATAGAAATATAGAGTATGACGGCAGAAAAGGGCCGGCGGCCCAACAAGTCTACTCACTCAAGAACCCTCCCTCCCTCGAGAATCAATCTTTTAAGCATTCCTCTGGAGCGACCCCACCTGTCTGTCCCATCGTCCCTTGAAGTCAAGCGTGGTACTGGCCTCGATTACCTGATGTGGAAGACCATTCCATCGATCAATTACCTTTTCGGTGAAGAGGTATTTCCTGGTGTCCCCATGAAATCTTCCCCCCCCCCCCCTGAGTTTTAGCAGATGCCCTCTTGTCGTCGCGGGACCCGTAAGAAAAAAGATTTTTTCCTCCACCTCAATGCGGCCCATGATGTATTTGAATGTTTTTATCATGTTCCCCTTTCTCTGCGCTCTTCAAGAGAATATAAGCGCAACCTGCTCAGATGTTCTTCATATGGGAGATCTTTAAGTCCTGAGACCATCCTAGTGGCCATTCGCTGAATCGACTCCATTCTCTTCACATCTTTTTGATAATGTGGCCTCCAAAACTGAACACAATACTCCAGGTGAGGTCTCACCATGGATCTGTATAACAGCAAAATAACTTCAGGCTTTCGGCTAATAAAGCTCCTTCTGATGCAACCCAGCATTTGTCTAGCCTTTGCTGAAGCTTTCTCCACCTGATTGGCAGCTTTCATATCTTCCCGGATGATTACTCCCAAGTCTCGTTCTGCTACAGTTCTTGTTAGGTTTTCACCATTCAGTGTGTATGTTCTGTCACTTCTTGGGTGTGGGTCCCGGAAGTGATTTCAGAGTTACAGTTAGTTATTTTTATTTGATGTACCTGCCATTTTTAACCCCCCAAAAAAGTCAAATTAAAGCAGTTTACGATAAATACAAACAATGGGCAATTTAAAATCAATTTTTTAAAAAACGTAACAAGGGAAATGTACGCAGACCAATTAATCAAACTAGACACAAGAGGACGATAAAGGGCAGGAAAAGTTTATAATATCTTGAGGGAAAAACAAAAGGGTAGGTTAAGAATACGGAAAGAATAGGAAGTAAGGAAAGTAGAAATAAGCTAGAGATGATGACAACCAAGTCATAAGTAATGAGAAAAAGTTCCAATGATAATGACTTCCTAGGTAGAAGGGAAGGCAAGGGGCAGGTGCGGCAAGGAGAGGAGTGGGGAGCAAGTGAGCGGGCGAGCGAGTGAGAGAGCGGGCGGGGGGGATAGCGAGGAGAAGTGTATCTGGGGCAGACCGCACCCGCCGTGCTCCCCCGCACTCCCCTTACAACGCCACTGATGGCATATGAACATAAGAATAGCCTTACAGGGTCAGACTAAAGGTCCATCACACCTAGTAGCCCGTTCTCACAGTGGCCTATCTAGGTCACTAGTACCTGGCCAAAACTCAAAGAGTAGCAACATTCCATGCAGAATCTTAAAGAATAGCAAGATTCCGGAATCCCAAAGAGTAGCAACATTCCATGCAGAATCCCCGAGTGGCATCATTCCATGCTACCGATTCAGGGCTTCCCCCATGTCTTTCTCAATAACAGACGATGGACTTTTCCTCCAGGAACTTGCCCAAACCTTTCTTAAAACCAACTACACTATCCGCTCTTACTATGACTTTGAACGCCATTTATAGAATAGAGCTCAGTGCTATTATGTTTTTTAGGTGCCATTTATAGATTCTAGTTTTATATATACAATCGTTCAAATACGGAAAACAGAGGAGGTAATGACACCATGTCTAGCTATCTTCACTTTCTGCCTCAATTCTACAGATAAGCGGATGCCTTCGCTTTTGGAAAAGAGGCTGTGCGCCCTCTTGTGGTTGCTTGGAAAAACAGAGGCGACCTTAGAAAATTCAGGGTCCAGCACTAAAGCCAAGTGCGCAGATCCCAAAGCACATGATCAGCACAGATTCTTAACTCTGCAGTACTCAAAGCAAATAACATTCAAATTATATTTGCGCTGCAAAGGCCAAAGCAAGGAACAAGTCCGGCACATGTGCCCAACAGTTTTCACAGTAAGCACGGCTATTCTGCATAGAACAAGGTGAGACTGGACCTGCCATCACCCATCGGTGCTATTCTTCCATGCCTTTAAAATATAAGCATTTCAAAAAATCGTTTCCTCTTGAAAAGCTCAAATTTATGCGCAAGCACCAATGTGTGCTTGCAGTGTGTTGTACTTGGATTCAGTGGCGTAGTAAGCCAGGGGGGTGGGGGCAGACTGCCCCAGGTGCCATCTTGGTGGGGGTGCTGACACCTCTCCTCCTCTCTGCCCCGTACCATCTCCAACCTGCTACATCGATCATTGCAACGCCCTATATCAGGGCATAACAAAGAAAGAGATACGTCGTCTGCAACTTCTGCAAAATACTGCAGTTATAATAATTTGCCAAGCAAAAAAATTTGACCATGTCATCCCCCTTCTTCGTAAAGCACCCTGGCTATCTATTATCCATCATCTATCCTACAAAATACTTCTACTAACACTCAAAACCAAACATTCCAATTCACCAGCCTTTATAGACAAACTCCTGATCCCATATACTCCCTCCAGGACACAGCACCGAGACTTATCTATTCATTGAGGAAACACGGCCACATCACAGAGGCCTACCTTAACTCACACTGGCTCCCAATTCCGGCAAGAATACTATTCAGATTCTACTGTCTATTATTTAAAACCATAAACAGCGACAGCCCAACCTACCTGAACATCCGCCTCATCCAAACTACATCAATTAGACACAAGAAAATCCACACTCCGAGGGCTTCCGGTGACGTCACGAAGCATGGTGGTCGGTTAGAGTGAGAGCTCTGACCTCCGTGGGCTTCTACCTCCCTCCCGAAGGTGTTTCGGTGCTTCCTACTGGCCCGGAACCGGGTTAATACAAGTCCGGAGCGGAGCGCTTCTGCACAATGCCGTCAAAAAAACAGTCGGCGGAGGGGCGTCGGCCCGATACGGGCGGTGAGCAGTGCGGCCTGCGCCATGTGCGCGGGGCCTCCAGAGCGCCCGAGCGCGAGTCAGGAGAGAGCGCTTCGGAGGATGAGTCAGAGAGGGGTGCTTCTCCGAGATTGAGAAGACAGGACTGTGCCGCGGCGGTCACTAAAGCGGACCTTCAGCAGTGGGCTCTGGATATTAAACAAGAGGTGGCAGCCGTGAAGGGTAAAATTAAAGATGCAGTGAAAGAAATCCGGAAGGACTTTGCTGACCTCCTTGGGAGAGTGGAGGAGACCGAGCGGCGTATTGGGGACCAGGAGGTGGTGGTGCAAGATCTGAGTGGGGCTTTTACAGAAGCTCGGAAGGATTGGCAGGAGTGTTTTACCCGCCTTGAGGATCTGGAGAACCGGTCCCGCAGAAATAATGTGCGCATCAGAGGGGTGCCTGAGCTGGCTGAGTTTCAAGATGCTGTACAGGTGGTCCAGGGGATCTTTGGGACCTTATGCCCGCAGGAGGGGGAAGAGGTGGGAGCCAGGAAGGTGAAGGTGGACAGGGCCCACCGGACTCTGGGACCCAAGAAGGATGATAACCCTCGAGATATCATTGCCTGCCTTCATGATTTTGTGGACAAGGATCGGATGGTGCGAAAGGCCAGGGAGTTGGGCACTTTTGATTGGAAGGGGCATAACGTGGAAGTTTTTCAAGATCTTTCAGCCATTACACTGCAGAGGAGGAGGGAATTTCGTCTTGTGGTGCAGATTCTGAGAAAGCAAAATTTGAAATATCGCTGGCTCTTTCCATTTGGGCTCCTGATTACCATCAACGGGGCACACAAGAGAGTTACAACCCTGTCCGAAGCTGGGGCACTGCTGCGGAGGGAAGGTCTCCTGAGTGCGGAGGATCCCCCTCTGGGGAAACCTTTGGGCCAGTCGGCGGAGCGATTTCAGTGGCAAGCACGATCACAGCGGTCCCGCAAACGCCGACCTGATGGTGGAGAAGGCATGGGGACCTCAGCGGGACGTGGAGCAGGACCAGCGACTTGAGGTGTAGCTGAGACTGAGGCGGTCTTAACCTATGGAGAACTCCTGGAGACTTGAGACTTTTGGAAAACATGGACTGCTTCCTGTGTATGGCGGTATGCTTGGGGGTGTGAGTGAGGGGCTTATGTAGGGGGGAGTGGTTGCAGTGTGTGTGTGCTGGGCGGTACTTTTGGGAGGGGGGTACATGATGGGGAATTGGGCTTTGGTGGGGTCACCCGAAGTCATGGAAGGGAGACGGTGGTGGCGGGAATGGGTTGGGTGGGGTGGGGGGTGGGGTGGAGGGGGGCTGGGGGGTAACAGCATGGGAGTTGGGAGATGGTGTGGGGGGAGGAGAACGGGAGGAGATTTGTGGGGTTTTGATATTCGGGGTTATGGCGGTAGCTAAATTGAGAGTGGGCAGCTTTAATGTCAAGGGTCTCAACATGCCCCGTAAACGCCAATTATTGTTAAAAGAATTAAAGCGGTTACGGATTGATATTAGTTTTGTGCAAGAAACCCATTTTTTGAAAACTGGGGAAAAGCTGATACAATATAAAGAATATCTGGATAGGGTTTGGGCCTCTAATAGGAAGGAGAGGAAGAAGGCGGGGGTGGGCATTTTGTTTGCTAGACATCTTAAAGTGGTCCCTGAACAGGAATGGAGGGATGAGGGAGGGCGTTGGGTTATTTGGGTGGGTCAAATTAATGGGGAAGTGGTCACATTAGTGAATTTGTATGCCCCGAATGCTCAACAGGGTTCCTTTTTTGATGAGGTATTGGCCAAAGTACTGTTGGTTAAAAAGGGATCGTTGCTGGTGGGCGGGGACTTCAATCTGGTGGTTGACCCTCGTTGGGACTCTACTGGGGTTGGGGGAGATAGGCATAAGGCCGATAGGAAGCGTCTTAAGCATTTTGTTGATGTTCTCAATGTGGTAGATGGTTGGCGTTCTCAGCACTGGATGGGTAAGGATTATTCTTATTACTCCCCCGTACATGCGGTGTATACTAGAATAGATATGTTGTATATGGATAAGGGGTGGGGGGGTAGATTGCTCGACACGCGCATTGAGGACATTGGGTGGTCGGATCATGCTCCCATTTGGATGGATATCCGATGGGGGGCTTCACGCGTGGGGGACCGATATTGGAAATTGAATGATAGTTTATTGAAGGACCCGTTGCTACTCCGTAAGGTGGAGCGGGTTATTTTGGACTTTTTGGAGCATAATGATGTTGACCAATACTCTCCGATGACAATCTGGGAAAGTTTGAAAGTGGTGCTACGGGGGGAGCTTATCTCGATGGCTGCGTATAAAAAGCGGCTTAATTTGCAACGGGAACGGAGCCTGAGAGAGACTCTAAGGCAACTAGTTGATCAACATAAGCGGGGTCAGGGAGGGGCAGCCTTGGGGCTCTGGATTCGTGAGGTGCGGGCGGACTTGGGGAAGTTGGAGGATGAGGAGATCCAATTCAATCTTGAACGCCTTCGTCTACGGTTTTTTGAATCTGGTAATAGAGCGGGGAAATTGTTGGCTCATCGTCTATGACTTAGGCAGACGCAATCTAATATTATGGCTATTAAGGATGGTTCGGGTCAGACATTGACAGCTGAAGGAGCTATACATGCTCGCTTCTGTGAATTTTATCAGCAGCTTTATACACCAGAGAGTCAGGGATCAGAGGAGGAGATTCGGACTTATCTGCAGGATTTGGGCTTGGAGTCCCTTCCGGCTTCGGTGATGCAAGGGCTGGATGCTGATATTTCTTTGGAGGAAGTGCATAATGTGATCAGCCAGTTGAAACCGGGGAAATCTCCGGGTTTAGATGGTTCACGGGGTTGTTTTATAAGAAGTTGGCTTCCTTGGTGGTGCCGTTGTTGGCGCGCTTATATGACTTGAGAGACGGAGCTCAATTACCTTTCTTCATGCGGTTGGCGGGGATCACAATTTTGCCGAAGCCGGGGAAGGACGCTACCCAGTGTGGGAGTTATAGGCCGATTTCCCTGCTGGGTATTGACACGAAAATTTTTGCTCGGGTGCTTGCTGATAGATTGGCTTCTCATCTACCAACACTTATTCACCCAGACCAGGTGGGGTTCATAGGGGGTCGGCAGGCGGCGGATGGGATCCGTAAAGTTTTGAACTTGGTTTGGCAGGCCCGCCGTTCAGGCGGTGCCTGGGTGGCGGTGGCAGTGGATGCCGAAAAGGCGTTTGACTGGGTGGATTGGCGGTTTATGGAGGCGGTCCTGCGCCATGTTGGCCTGGGGCCCCGCTATGTGTCCTGGATTCTCTCTTTGTATAATGGACCCATGGCGTGTGTGAAAATTAATGGGGTCTACTCTTCTCCCTTTGAATTACGGCGGGGGACGAGGCAAGGTTGTCCCTTATCGCCCTTGCTATTTGCTTTGGTGATTGAGCCTCTTGCACAAAAGATTCGACTGAACGCTAGGGTGCGGGGTGTGACGGTTCAGGGGAGGGAACACAAGTTGTCCTTATTCGCTGATGATATCTTGGCAATTGTAGAGGGGTCTGTGGAGTCCCTTCGTTCCCTTCAGGAACTTATGGCAACCTATGGGGCTTTATCTGGTTTTAAGGCTAACATGGATAAAACGGAGATCCTTAATTTATCAGTCCCGGAATCCGATATTCCTGGTATAAAGCGGGTGGTGCCCTTTCGGTGGGTTAAGGGCCCTATTAAATATTTGGGTATCCAGCTGGGGGTGGAGTGGACGTCCTTATTTCAACTTAATTATATTCCCCTGGTGGCGTCTCTGACCCGGGATATGGATCGGTGGGATAAATTATATGTGTCTTGGATGGGACGCATGGAGGTGTCTCGGATGTTGGTGTTACCTAGATTCTTGTATTTTTTTCAAGTTTTGCCTATTGAAATTCCTCGGAAGTATTTTATTCGTTGGCAGCGCAGCCTCTTAAGGTTTGTGTGGGGAGGCAGACGGCCCCGGGTGGCTCAGTGGGCCATGTTTAAGTTTAAGGCAGAGGGGGGTCTGGGGATCCCTCATCTGGAGCATTATTATCAAGCGGCCCAGTTAAGAGCGGGTGTGGAGTGGCATGTGCCCTCAGTGAAGTTATGGGTGCAGGTGGAACAGGGATTGCTGGATGAATTGGGGGGGACTAGGACCCTGGGGTCGCTATTGTGGGGGGATTTGGGGGTCAGGGAGCTGGGGACCGTTTCTAATCCATTCACTTCCTGGACGTTGCGGGTTTGGAAAGCAGTAGCGCGCAAACTGTTAGGTAAGAGCAAGGGGGTGCACTTTCTTCCATTGCGCTTTGCCTCTGATTTTGTACCGGGGAGAGATGGGGGGATATTTGTGAGGTGGGCAAGGAATGGGTTGCAGTACTTTGGCCAATTCTTGGAGGGTGAGACTCTTCGGGCTTTTCCGGTGCTCCAGGCCCTTTATCAGCTAGAATCTAGGGACCTTTTCCCATATCTCCAGGTGAAAAGTTATTTGCAAACGGCTAAGCGGGCTGATGCCGCAGTGTATACCTGTTCGGCCTTTGAGCGGATGTTGGGTTCCCCAGTGAGCAGAGGCTGCATTTCCCTATTGTATAAATGGGTGCATACAGATGGGGCCCAGAAACCTAAGTACCTTGAAGCTTGGGAAAGGGATTTAGAGCAGGAGTTCGATGAGGCCTTGTGGGAAACTATATCGCTTCGGATACACCATTTAGCGGTGGCTCCGGTGCTAGTGGAGAATGCTCTTAAGATGCTGGTCCGCTGGTACATGACCCCGGTTCATATGAGCAAAATATCTGCCCAGGGATCAGACTTGTGCTGGAGGGGATGTGGGCAGCAGGGAACTTTTCTTCATATGTGGTGGAGCTGCCAGTCACTTCAAGAATTCTGGAGACAGGTGTTTCACTATGTGGGGGCTCTCCTCCAGGTGTCCCTACCTGAAAGAGCGGAAGTGGCCTTATTGGGGTTTCCTGCGGGGGGGGGTTGATGCTTCCCAGGATAGGCTGGTACAGTTGGCGTTCACGGCTGCTAGATTGACTGTGGCTCGCCATTGGCGAAGCACGGTCATACCCACGTTACCTCTTATGAGAGCTAAATTGGGCTGGGTTTGTGATCGCTATAGGCTTTCGGCTCTGCTGACTAGACGTTGGCAGCAATATTATGATCTTTGGGGAAGATACCTGGCTGTGGAGGAATTGGATCTGGAGACCTCTGTTATCAGCTGACCTGCTGGTTCTCATATGGATTTGGGTTTTGGGGGTCTGTTTTGATCTGGTCTAGCAAAGGCCTCAAGGTTGATGACAACCGCGTCTAAATTAATCCTCGCGGCAGCTCTCTGGCCAAGTTAAAAGCGCACTGAGCTTATTTCTTTATACTTATACGCGATGGGAGGGAGGGTACTCGGGGAAGGCAGCCAAGAAAAAGATCTGGGGGTATTGGTGGATAACACAATGAAGCCGGCGGCGCAATGTGCAGCGGCCTCAAAAAAAGCGAACAGAATGTTGGGCATTATCAAGAAAGGTATCACTACCAGAACGAAGGAAGTTATCCTACCACTGTATCGAGCAATGGTGCGCCCACATCTGGAATACTGCGTCCAATACTGGTCGCATACCTCAAGAAGGACATGGCAATACTCGAGAGGGTCCAGAGGAGAGCAACGAGGATGATAAAGGGTATGGAGAACCTTTCATATGCCGAACGGTTAGACAGGCTGGGGCTCTTTACCCTGGAAAAGCGGAGACTGAGAGGGGACATGATTGAGACTTATAAAATCATGAAAGGCATAGAGAAGGTGGAGAGGGACAGATTCTTTAGACTAGCAGGGACAACTAAAACAAGAGGTCATTCAGAAAAACTGAGAGGAGACAGATTCATAACGAATGCAAGGAAGTTCTTCTTCACTCAACGGGTGGTAGACACCTGGAACGCGTTTCCCGGAGAGGTGATAAGACAGAGTACAATTCTGGGGTTCAAAAAGGGACTGGATGACTTCCTGGAAGCGAAGGGGATAACAGGGTACAGATAGAGGTTTACCTTACAGGACATTGAGCGAATAGGGTATGGACATTTTAGGTTAGGTAGGGAAAACTTTCAGGTCATGGACCTGGGGGGCCGCTGCGGGAGCGGACTGCCGGGCATGATGGACCTCTAGTCTGACCCGGCAGAGGCAATGCTTATGTTCTTTTGTGATGTAGAGGTTGAAATATGTCAATATACCATACGTTAGAACTATCTTCAGATTTTAACACTCAGAACGCCACTCTAAGTGGTGAGCTCAGCATGGCAGCACTCCTCATTGATCCGTTTTAACAAGTGATTTTTTGATCTTTTTTTTTCTTTCAATCTTTTTCTAAAACTTTCATCCTAACAAGTACATATGTAGCAGTTTGCTAGCTCCGTTCCGGTTATTGTGTAATTTAACGGTTGCCATTAATTTTCCCTCATATCTTACTTTACAAGCTGCCCCTTTTTCTCAGCTTCTTTCATTGCCATCTCCACGGAAATGGGCTTTGTTACCCAGGGCCAGCTTAACCATTGGATCAGGTGAGGCTCTGGTCCAGGGCAGTAACATTTAAGGGTGTCAAAATACCCAGCCTTGACCTCATTTGATCTACAAGTTAAGCCTTTTCTTACTCACCCCCTTCCAGCCTCTCCCCTTCTCTGTCCTCCTGCCCCCCTCCTCTGAGTCTGGAACTGCTCTCTCACCTTTTACTTTCTTGTGGTTCTGTAAAGTGTTTACATTGATTGCTGGTGGTGGCTGTAGCAGTTTGATAGGCTGCTTTCAGCCAGTGCCTGGGTCTTTCCTCTGCCTCGTTCCACCCACAGGAACTTGCATCAGAGGTAGGAAGATCCAGACACTCCCCCCCTGTACAAGACTTCTCCCTCACTCCCCTGCAGTACTTTAAGATTTATGTTGTATGCTGGTGGTAGCAGCATGACAGGCTGCCTTCGGCCAGCCCCTGGCTCTTCCTTCCACCGCATCCTGTCTCTTTTGATACAATTTCATGTGGATGAGGAAGAGATGCTGAACTCGTGGGAGGGGCTCCCTGAAACAGTGCAAGGGGAGAGGCCATAGGCAGCTGAGTCAATCAGGCCATAGGCACCTCCCTCTATATCCTGGATAGAGGGTGGTGTCTAAGGCCTGATTGGTTTGAATTCCTAAGGCTCCAGCCCTTGGGAAGGGCCTTTGGCATCTGAACCAATCAAGACCTAAGGTCCCTCCCCGTGCATCACATGATGCACCAGGGAAGGCCCGTCATTTAGGACTGCCGGCCAGAAGCACGAGCTTCAGAGTGGGTTTCTTGCTTCCAACTTTTTTTAAAAGGTACGGAGAGGTTCCGGGGGGGGGGGGGGGGTGTCATCTGATGGCAGTGGGCATCCATCCTGACATTTTTTGGGGTTTGGTGGGGGGACAGTGGCTCAGGGGGAGGGCCTGCTGCAGGGGAGGGTCATGGCGCAGGGGTGTTCTGCGTGGCAGGAGGGAGTGGGCATTCCTCCTGCCTATTTTGGGGGAAGGGGGAGGGGGGTTAGCCCAGAGTGGGCATTCCTCCTGCATATTTTGGGGGAAGGGGGTCTTTGTTCTTAATGGGGCAGATTGTGCATGTGTAACACACACTCACACATCATCTGTGCCATTAAACAAAAGCTCTAACAGCAGTGACAGGAGGCTGCTTCCCCTGTCACTTATGTTAGGGCTCTGCAATTGATCTGTCACATTTACATGCAAACTTGATAGCACATCGATCGCTGCTCGAGAATCAGCCAACAGTGATCCAGTCCATATCTTTAGTGCATCTAGCCCTTAGTAAACAGAAATTCTGCTCTAAAGCAGGGAATTGAATTACACCAAGCTTACACTAGCTAGTTCAGAATGAGGCTTAAGACACTAGTTATTAAGATTGCATGGTTCAAGATATGATCGGAACAGCATGTGCCATCTGGAAAGTTACTTATCAAAATAATTAGGACTAGGATCCAACAAAATGTTTTGTATTCTGTTTCCAATGGGCAGCTTTTCAGACTTTCTCATATGATCTGATAGTTTCCCCTGCTCTTTTGACAGGTTGATAAGAGCTCATTGGGATGCAATAAAGCTAAATTGCAAAGGAAGCTTGATTTGTCTAACGTTGACAATACAAGCTCCTGGTTACAAAGATTTAAACCAGCATATTAAACTGCCAACTATAATTTTTTGTACTTATGGACTGTATTTTAATATGCTGTAAGCTGCTTTGGGCAGTCATATGGGACAATGTGGGATATAAATTTAGGGATTAGATTATGTGAGCTTGTTATGGGGCATTCAATGAAAATTGAAGATGACCTAATCTTAGCCTTGAAAACTCTCACCCATACTCAAATTGGGAAACTTTAGTTATTCCACAAATGTCTACATGCAACTAAAGAAATACATGGAACAAATGGAGTTGCAAACCAAATTGTGCTGTGTACAGGTTTGCATGATTTTGTTTATTTTTTTGAGGTGGGGGGAAGTCTGCAGATGGCCCCAATATAGAAATTGACTTTGAGGAGCCATTTGAATTGCTCTTCTTGAACCAATAGAATGAATGCTGCAGTAAAGAAGCTTTGTTCCATCTAAGTCTCTTAGGAACTATGATTACAGCAAATCCACTAAGTTTGTGGATCAATTATCCATACAATCCCATATTTTATTTTTGTATGGACCTTCTGACTGCAACTGGGCACCACACCACCTCAGTTGCTAAACTCTTCGTCAGTCCAGTCTTTAATAATCTTTATTTATTTTTTTAACTTTTCTTTGAATATATAAAATCATCATTTCTTTTTAATACTAATTCAATTAGAAAGAGGAACCACACTTATCTTAATAGTGATCAGTTCATCCTAATAAGATAAGTGTGGTTCCTCTTTCTAATTGAATTAGTATTAAGTTTCCAAGTTTCCAAGTTTAATAATATATTTGATTGATCGCTTTATCAATTTCAAAGCGATTAACACATGTTTAAAATTACAATATATAAAAAAGACTAACAAAAAACAAACAAACAAGACAAAACAATTAAATTACTGGACTAATTGGAAACATTAGGGTAAGTAGGGGGAGAAATTACAATATATTTGAGCAGAGTAAAAAAAAAACAACAAATAAGGGAAAACACATATGGGTGGGATAAGAGGGGAAAAGATTGAAAATTATACTAGCAATAAAATGATTCGATTCTGAAACTTGTAAAGATATAAAAGAAAAACCGAATAAAATTAAATAATAAAAGCGTCGTTAAATAAAAAAGTTTTAAGATTACTTTTAAATTTGTCCAAATTAGATTCTTCACGTAAATGGATGGGGAGAGAATTCCAGGTTTGGGGCGCTGTAACTGAAAAGATATATTGTCGACGTGTATTAATTATTTTTAATGAGGGAATTGTTAATAAGCGCTGTTTGTCTGATCTTAAAGTTCTGATAGAAGAATAAGGAATTAGTAATTTATAAATGAATGCCGGAGAAAAGAAATGATGATTTTATATATTCAAAGAAAAGTTAAAAAGAATAAATAAAGATTATTAAAGACTGGGCTGACGAAGAGTTTAGCAACTGAGGTGGTGTGGTGCCCAGTTGCAGTCAGAAGGTCCATACAAAAATAAAATACGGGACTGTATGGATAATTGATCCTCAAACTTAGTGGATTTGCTGTAATCATAGTTCCTAAGAGACTTAGATGGAACAAAGTATTTGAATTTACAACAGGTGACATTCTTTAGTTGAGCAGTAAAGAAGCTAGCATTGCTGACTTTTGGGATAACTGCCTGTTTTTCTGCCTCAAATATTACAATAAACATCACATCAGAGATGCAAAGAGATTTATGTAATATATTAAAATAGCAGAGGTCATTCCACCCCCTGAAAGTTGTCGGCCCGAGAAGAGAATGATTTCTTGACACTTTGGGCTTTTACTAAGGTGCTACACGTAAAAACCAACGCCAACTCAATGGTGGCGTTAACATCTAGGGTGCGCTAAAACCGCTAGCACTCCTTTGTTTCAATGATATGAAACAAAGTGTCAAGAAAAGTGTGGAGTAACTTGAACGTTTCATGGCTCCACATCATTCTCTTCTCGGTTGGGCTGACAACTTTTCAGCAGCCCCTCATATATTCTCTGTGGCATTACATTACATCACTGAAAAGGTGTAAAAGTCATAACTGAGGTGATTTAGACATGGTTATCTTTCCTTCTTATGTTCTTGTCCTGATATTAATTTAGACCAAATGCTTAATATCTGCAAACAATAAAACACATTTAAAAATGTGTCTGCAAGAAAATGTTTATTCTTTATAAACCCCACAGGGAAAAAAAAGCAGCCAAGACCAAGTAATTTAACATAAGACATGCCAAAAAAGACAGCAAAACTGGGGTGGTGGTGGAGCCGGGGTGGGTGGGGGGAGAGGGATGAAATTTTAAACACAAAGTGACAATATTACATGTTCTGCACAGAGCTGGAAAAACCTTGGACATTTTTGAATAACACTTTCATGGCGACAATTACACAAGATGGTTCAAAAAAGGCATATGGACGGCAACATACACACCCCTGCTAATGCTAAAAGTTTTATTCCAAAAGAATATCTGATGAAAATTATGAATCCTTAATACTTTTTTTTTTTAATACACCTATCTTATTCCACTTCTTTTTTAAACGAGGCATACATGTCAATATGAAATCCTTAATCAGGTCAAAGAACTTTGTCCTTCTCAAGACCACTGGAAGTATGCCAAAACATAATATCTGGTTTATAATTTTGCTATGTGTCAATACAATGTATTTTCCCTCACCCACCCAAATTCTTAAGCAATTTAAAACCTACCAGTGCAAACACCGTTTACAAATGTATAGATACATACATTTTGACCAAAAATTTTATATGATTGTAAGAAGTCCTTGGCAGAGAAGCTGATAATCTCAGCTCTCTTAATTGTCAAACACAAGATGATTTCAAAGGTAAACCCTTCTGCACTCTCCCGCCACTCCCACAATCTGAAATGCAGCTGTTGTTGTTAAAGCAGGAGTCCGTTTTAGCGAGATCAAAGTACACTAGCAGTAAATGTACTTGTATATTGCTTGGGAAATAGGGGTGAGGAGGGGCAGAGAGCAGGTAAGAATAATTAAAATACATGATTTTTACTATAACAATATTACTGACCCCCACCCCCTTACCATATATACTCGAATATAAACAGATTTTTGGGCCAATTTAATGACCCAAAAATGGGGGTCTCCGTTTATATTCAGATCCTCGGGTCTGTACCCATCCTCCGTGCCTGCTCGGACCTGTTGTAGGCCTCCCTTGGGCCTGCCTGAAGCCTAGTGATCCAGTGGTGAGCCCGGACAAGAGCAATCCTTCTCGTGTCCTGTCACGGACAACTCTAAACCATCCTGCTTCCCTGCAGACCTTACCTTTATAGCCATGGTGGTCCAGTGGGACAGGAGTGATCTTCCTACATTCCTGCTCCAAGTTCCCGTTGCAGTCTTGTGGCAAGCATTTTGATCATGGTTCTCATGAGGCAGCTTAGGAAGACTGCTCCTGCCCCGCTTCACTGCTAGACTACCGGGGCTTTAAAGTTAAGGTCTGAAGGAGTCAAGGAGGGCTGGGTGCAAAGCAGAGCACTTGAGTCAAACTTTTCCCCTCCTGTTTTGGGAGGAAAAGGTTACCTCTGTTTATATTCGAGTATAAGCACTTCACTTTCTCGTATTTCAAGTTTGAACTGTGAGCCTTCCACTTAGAAGGCAGATGTGGCTCTGTTCCATGAATAATCTTTATTAGTCATTGCTGCCCAATCAAACAGGGAAAAGGAAGAGTGGAAATGTCCAATAATTTTTCCTACAATTAAGTGTTCACTGCTTATTCCATAGACACACACACAAATCTAAAATGCACCCAGTTAGGGTGGGTTACTGCTTTAACTAACTCCACCAAGGTAGGGAACCTATTCTGGAGGATGAATTACATTAGGAATCATCTTGTTCTTAGTGAGAGGCAGGCAAGCAATCAGATCTTCCCAGGGGAATATGAAGATGTGATCAGCTTTTTCTTTTTTTGGAGGGGGTGTAGAAGAGGAAGAAAAAAGATGAGCAGTGGTTGGATGCATAAATTCCCCCTAGAGGCTTACCGAATTTCAGTTTGTGTTTCGGTGACAAAACCAGCCTGAAATTCAGATTCAGATTGTTTTGGTTGAAAATGTTGGTGCATTTTTTGGCTAAACCAAAACTGTGCTGTACATCTCAAACCAGTGGCTTACCCAGTAGGGTAGGGCAGTGGGTGTTGTCTGCCCTGAATGCAGGTAGAAAGGGGGTACAAGCAATTGTGGAGCTACAGCATATGTGTGTAGCTGTCTGATCTGCGGATCCTCTGCTCCGGGACAGGAAATTGATGTCAGAGGAAGCGGAGCTCAGCAAAACCGCAACTCCAGGACTGCTCACTGCACACCCTTATTGCTTGGGTTGGGGGGTGATGCTATGCTCCAGCTGGCAACCAAGCTAGGCATGCCACTGTCCCTACTCCTCCCCTAATACAAGGAACAACCCCCCCCCAAAAAAACCCCAAACAAACCCAAAAAGCTTACTGTATCATTGGTGGTCTAGTGGCTAGTTTAAATCAGGTGCAATTCCCAGTTGCTCCTGCCCATGCCAGCTCTACCGACAAAAGAGCTGCTGGGATCACCTTCTGTTTGGAGCAGGGAAAGAGAGGGTGGGGGCGGCTCCTGCTCAGGTGCTGGGCCAGTTTTGGTTTCAGTCATCCTCTGCTTCCCCTCCTCTGAGCTACCCAGTCCAGGAATAAGCTGAAGAGATCCACTCTCACTATAATGCTTTACACAGTGGTAACAGCAGCCGCAGCATGCTTCCAATGAAGTAATGCAATCGAGGAAAGTTGCCCAACACTGTAGATGACGGGGTGGGAGCAATTAAAAAATTCTGTGTCATGAACAGTTCCACGTAGGTGTATGGATTGGAATCAGAGCCTTTATGAACTTAGAAAGAAAAGGAAGATGGTAGTGACGATAGAAAGGGAAGAAAAGAATGTTTTAAATTAACAAGTTTCCTCTTGAATATCTTTTTCCCAAGGCACTGTGAACAAGACCATTCATTTTCAATTACTGGGAAAAAAAAACACTTCTGGGAATAAATATTTCACAATACTATCACCAGGATATTATACTTATAATCTGTCCTTTGCTATCACAATTTTAAAACACTGCCCCTTAAATTTGTTTGGTCCATTCAGGGGTACATCAATTATTTTTCCTGCAACATGCATCATCCTAATTATTTTTTTAATAGTTAGCTAGAAATCAAACCTTTCTTCAATTATTTAACCCTTTCATTCTCATAACTAGAGAGCTGTCATCCATCATTCCAACGTTGTCGCTTATGTCTCATACTAGAAAAGGGTTCAGAGTCAAGCAAAGCATTGAGCTTTCAAGAGGAAACCATGCTGCAACACTCAGAGGTAAACATAAATAAATTTGGCTACCTGAACCCAAAAGTTGAGCTATTTAAATAAACTGGCCGGGGGGAGGAAGAAAGAAAAGAAAAAAAACTGAAGTTCTGTGGGGTTTCCTAAAAAATTTACAAGAGAACAAAACTGATGGGCAAGTCTAGTCAAAACCGCTGATGTTATCTTTTTTGTTTGTTCGCTTTTGTTTAAACTACAACAGATACAGTCTCACACAACACAATTTTATCTCAACTGCAAGAGACAGTCTTGTGTGATGCCTTCTGTTTCACAAAACTGTAGGGTAAAAGAACATTGGCATTCATTTCTTGAGAGGTTGGTAAACTGAGGCATTGGGATCAAGTCCAGATGGGCTGGTCTCCACAAATTTGGAAGAGTAATGTGGGGAAACCGGGCTGAGGGGGCTGGTGGCTGCTGTATACGTTATGCTAGGCATGACTGCCATGACCTCTGCTATCTTCTGTTTCAGGTCCTTGATTTCTTGATCTTTCTGTATGATTTGCCCTGAAAAACATACATCGTATCAATTAGGACAACAAAGTAATGAGCAGCAGGTATCAACAGCATACAGCTTACTTATTGACATGGCATAGGAGATAGAATGGGTACAAATAAAATGAATTTTTATTTAGTTTCGAGGATGAGGAGCAGCAGCAAGATAAATTTGAAGCTCAAATAAGATCTGTGCTTCTGTAGTAGGTGGGGACAGAATGCAGAGAACAAGGCAACAGCTAGAGCACTAGAAACACGAGTATCTCTTCAAAGGGGCTCTCTGCAGACACTAAGGGAAAGTAACCAAATGGTAGTGATTAGAGAATGACACGGGGGAAAAATTTGTCCCTGTCACTGCCCTGTCCCCACGACCACCGTCCCTGTCCCCGCAACCACTGACCACTATCCCTGCAGCATCCATACAAGCCTCAGTACTGCAATATTTAGCTTATTCCTTCCTTATAAATCAAAGTTCTGGCTGCTGAACTAGAGAAAGATGTTCAGCTGGCAGGGCTTTGTTTATAAATTTTTATCAACACAACTTATATACTACTTTATCCTAAAGCAAAAAATAAAAATAAATAGAAAATTTTTTTCTACTTTTGTTGTCTGGTTTCTGCTTTCCTTATCTTCTAGTTATTGTTTTGTATGTGTCTGACCCTTGATCTGAAGGGTCATTCCTTCCAGCCACTGTCTGTCTTCTCTCTGCATCTTCCATTTGCTCTGTTACTGTGCCTCTCCCTTCACCCCCCCCAATTGGTCTGGTACCCATCTTTTTTCCTCCGCTCCCTCATAGTCTGGCATCTCTGTCTTCTTCCCATCCAGCGTCTTCTCCCCACTCTTTGTCTTCCCCATTTCCCTTCAGCGTCTTCTCCCCACTCTCTGTCTTCCCCATTTCCCTTCAGCATCTGTTCCTTTCCTTTCCACCACCTCACCGCCTTTCAGCACCTCTTGTGCGGTCCGAGCATCTCCTGCCTTACCTTCTCAGCCATTTTAAGTTTAGAGAGCAACTTGCTTAAGCCGCAAACAGAAATTGCGTCAGAGGAGAAGCTTCCGCCCACAGATGCATGCGACTGCAGGCAGACTCTGGCAGCTTGAGCAGTTGCTATCTAAACTTAAAATGTGCTGCGAAGGGAGGGAGATACAGAAGATAGATTCAGCCGGTAGGTAGGAAGGAGGGAGGTGGTTGCGTATGTTCCTTCCCTTAAATGCAGGGTAAGGCCATTCACTGCTCCACGGGGCGGTGGATGGCCTTATCCCCGTACCCGCAGAGAGCATTTTTTCCCCCTCACCGTTTCCACGGGTAAGAGCCACCATGTCATTCTCTAGTAGTGACAACTCCTTCTAGCTGATTTCTTTTAAACTTCTTTTCCCTGCTTCTGCCAGTGGTCCCATACAAGCCACATCCATCCAATGCCTTATTTAGTATCTTAGCTGATGAACATCACTGAGCAGAGCAGGAAATACGTGTGCTAGTACCATAGGCTGGGGGGGGGGGGATAGTGTTCCATAAAAGCCATGTCCTTTCCAAAATTTGTCATGTGGTTAAAACTGGAATATGCGTTGTCAAAAGATATAAAGGAAGCACCTCTGGTACAAAATTATATATAATCTTCTCCCTGTTTTTATCAACTGCAATGTTTTGTTTAAGTATGTACTGTATATGTATTAGTGTTTAATAATGTGTATGTATTTGCTGTGACCCGCTTTGTATAAATCGGGATACAAATGAATAAACTCAAACTCATCATGTTGCAGCTTTTAATACGTGGAAGTAATCGAAAATGGTAACACTGGATTTATCTGCTTAACACAGTACACCCAAATGGCTTAATAATGCAGTTGATTGGTTCTAATCTTTATTAGAAGTGAGGTTTTCTAGAAGGGGTGTTCACTTTTTCACTCTATAAGCCCGGAGCCTTGTCCGATTGTTCCCAGGGTCCAATCAAGGTGGGAATATCTGTGTTTGGCCAGCAGGATGTTAAAATGTTTAGGCATCATCTGTTTGATAGGCTAATTGGGGTCAGAGATGAGCCAGATTGCTTTAAGTGGATTTCTATTTAACAAAAGATAGCCTGGTATGTACAAAGAGAGTGAAGCATTGTGCTGGGCAATTGTTTTTGTGAAATTTGATAGATATTTGCTTTTTTGTAGATGATCCCATCAGCCCTGAAGCAGTGGTTTGTATACTGCAAAATATTTGGCCATCATTGAAGGGATAATTTCCTTCACAAAATAAGTATTGTTTCCATTTTGTTTGCGAGATACAGTAGTAAATGCCTTGAAAGGCATATTGGTTTTTTACATGGATTGTTTGCAAGAGGCTGACAACCCACCCCTTGCAAGGTATTATCATTGCATTATTTTTCCACTCATGGCACAAGCATCTAAGGTACATTTTTTGAGTCTATGATGGATGTTTTCAATGTGTGAACTCAGTAAGAGCCCACAGCTTTATCTGAGGCTTTTTCCTCCATCCACATTCTAATAAGATGTGAGCTTTATTTTCTGTAGTGTTATGTGGATATATCAATTTGACTTGTTCTTCCAGTCCTTCCTATCTTGAAGCTTTGATCATTACTATCTTTAGGATGAAGACTAAATCCACATGCCAAGGAGTTCATAAGAATACTCAGTAGATTAAAGTGCCAACCGAAACAAAAGCGATGACAAAAGTCTCCCTGAAACATTCCTTGCTGGATCATGATATTAAGAATGACACACTGTTCAACTTCATTCGTCAGAGGAGGTATGGTTTGCTTCACTTTCAAGGTGGACACTGTAATAGAGAATGACACGGGGAGCGATCCCCGCAGGGAGCTGCGGCGTGGCTGCGGTTTGGCTGCGGGTTATGGAGACTCCAAAGCCAAATCGCCGCAGACACGGGGACAAAAGTTTTCACCGCCCGCAAAAACGGTGAAAAGATTTGTCCCCGCAGGCCAATGTACCCCCTTCTAGGAACCGCTATTTACCTGTGTTTCACCGTGCTCCTCATTTGTCAGATCAACCCTTCCTGCCAATAGAACCCGCCCCCCCCCCCCGACGATCGCCGGCAGGAAGGTGCTCAGCCCTTCATGCCGACAGAACCAGCCCTCCCCAACGATCGCGGCAGGAGGGTACCCATCCCCTCCTGCCTACCCCAACAGCCCCCCCGACGATCGCAGCAGGAGGATATCCAACCCCTCCTGCCAGCTCCCCAACAGCCCCCCTATGATCACTGGTAGGAGGGTGCCCAACCCCTCCTGCCGGCCCCCCCAACGGCCCCCTATATCGCCAATAGGAGGGTGCCCAACCCCTCCTGCCGGACCCTCCCCCAACAAACCCCGCCATCCCGAAACACCACCCTTAGTCTTACTTTCCAAGTTGGACCGGACAGCTCCTCGCTCGTCTGGCCAGCAGGCCTGCCTCCGTCCAAATGAGGCGGGCCCGCCCCTCCCCTCCCCTGCCTAACCCACAGGATCCTAGGGCCTGATTGGCCCAAGCACCTAAGGCCCCTCCTATAGCGAGAGTGGCTTTAGGTGCCTAGACCAATCAGGCCCTAGGATCCTGTGGGTTGGGCAGGGTAGGGGCGGGCCCGCCTCATTTGGACGGAGGCAAGCCTGCTGGCCATACGTGTGAGGAGCCGTCCGGTCCAACTTGGAAAGTAAGACTAAGGGGGTTCCGGGGTGGGAGGGTTCGTTGGGGGGGGGTCCAGCAGGAGGGGTTGGGTACCCTCCTGCCGGCGATCTTAGGGGAGGCCATTGGGAGGACCGGCAGGAGGGGTTGGGTACCCTTCTGCTGCGATTGTCGGGAGGGCCGTTGGGGGGGGGTCTACAGGAGGGGTTGGGTGCCCTCCTGCCGTGATCGCTGGGGGGAGGGGAGACTTGCAGCCGTAGCCGCGGTCACTATGCTAATCACGGCAGGGAGATCTTTGCCGTGATTAGGTACAGCGGCCGCGTCTACTTACCATGTAGGCTAACATTGTAAGCATTAAAAGTACATGTCGTGTTTGTTTTTGTATAGTTATTAACTAATATTTAACTAAGTTTTAAAGTTTTAAAGAATGTTTCCTTTATACGTAAATAAAGAAAAGTATATAAAATCGTACCCGTTTGAGGCTTTTATGTATGCAGCGGTGACGGTGACGGGGCGGTGAATGGGGTTGCAGTGGCGGTGACGGGGCGGTGAATGGGGTGGCAGTGGCGGTGACGGGGCGGTGAAGGGAATGGCGGTGATGGGGCGGTGCAGAGGATGGTGAGACGGGGACGGGGCGGTGACGGGGACCAATTTTTTCACCGTGTCATTCTCTACACTGTAAGTTATCAATCCAAGATTCATTTTGTACATTTGTAGACAATTTTCATCTAAGAATGTGGGGTGCTACCAAATAGTCAATTCTTGCTATATTGAGATTTCTGCTTTTCTTAGTGACCATCTTCAGTACTAAGTCTTATGATTGTGTTTCATTATTTGTATCCAACAGCATGACTAGATCCAGAGGATACTGCCAGCACTGGTGGACTAAACATGATTTTCCTCAGGCTATGGCTGGATTCCAGGACCATGAACAGAAGACCATTGATCAAGGAGTGGATTGCAGAATGGGCTCTGCCTGGTCTGTTGTGTCTAGATTGCTTTTGTTGGTATTCATTGCTTAGATATGCTGAAGCCAAGTTTGCAATCTTTGGGACTTCTAAGTTGTCTTGTAAGGTCTTTTAGAACAGAAACTGAATAGTGTTCTTGTCATTTTGGAGATTTACTGAAGTCAAAGAGGGCTGGAGTGTCGGCACTATGCGCTGAGGCAATGAGATTGAAGGACGAAAACTGAACTCATGGAGGTGGTGAACCTTCATTACTTACAAGTTGTTCAGCTTTGTAATTTTCCCTAGAAGAGGTACTTTTGGTAGATATGTTATGCTTGACTTGCTATATTGCCCTGAAAAGCCAAAACAAACTTGTTGAGAATGTAACTATGAGAAAAGTCCCAACACCCACCCTCTAATTTCTTTGAAGAATGTAATTCTTGACTAAAACTAATATAGGATAGAGTTCTGGCTTAATATATCTCCTATTTAATCAAGAGATACTGTGTTTTGGACTTTTTGCTACAGGCTTGAAAATGCATTCAAATGTTAAATGGCATAGCAACTACAGCACATCTGGCGAGTTAGTATATAATTTTGCCAAAAATTTGAGTTACTGTGTTCTGGCATTTCAGAGAACAGTTGTAAGAACTGTGAGATGGTCCTTAAGTAGACCGTATCATTTTCATGGGGAAGGTTTCTCATAAACTAAGGGCTCTGTGAGATTTTTGGTATCCACAGCCATTTTGTGTGAGACCATATTTAGATGAAGAAATACTGTTCTTTTGATTGGTATCTGTGAATCCTCCCCGTACGAGGCAGGTAGCGTGATCATTGTTGTCTGCCTTGCCTTTCCCTCGTCTTTGTTAGGTTTTGATCCTATGCACTTCTGTTTAAATATGCCCTTTGGTGCTGATTTAAGCCATGAGGGTTTGGGTTTTTTTTAACTTTTTCTCCATTAGTACCTTTACTGGACCCATTAGGTATGCTGAGCCTGGTCTGTTAAATTTTATAATCCTTGCAGGTAGCTCTAGCTAGCCCACTGGAGTTGCAGGTTTAACATCTGCTCTTATCTCCATTCAGGCTCCCCATTTCCCCCAATCGTGTTTTTGAAGTCATAGCTAATTTATATCAATTGCCAAGCTAAAAAATATATTTAAAACTGAGGTGTTCAGTGGCTGCTGTTGGCATGGGATCCCTGGCATGAGTAAAGTGGGGTGGGGAGAGGGGGAGGATGGTTAATAGAGTGTGTCTAAGGAGCCATCAGGGATGACTTCACTGCAGTCGTGTAGCTCATCCATGTCTGTTACAGAGAAAAGCCATTATCCAGAATTTAGTAGAAGGCCCCAAGGAAATGAATTAATATCATTTACTTAGGACAGTTAGTTACTACAGAAACATTAGCTTGCTCAGGAAGAGCTACTGTTATACAATCCAACACAAATACACCAATAAAAAAAATCTGTCACTGTTGGACTGCATTGTTGTCAGCCAATTTCAGAAGATTAATTACTTTTGTATACAAAATGTTTTCCAGTTTATGGATGTTATTTCTTTAGCCTGAACACAGCAATCCTTTCCTGCCAATACTAGGTAGCTCTGTACAGGAACAGGTAGAATTAAACAATCCCATAATGTGGAATATACAGTGTGTACCCTTTCTAATTAGCATTACAGCAATTTGTTTGCAAGAGGCTGACAACCCACCCCTTGCTAGGTATTGTCATTGCATTATTTTTCACTCATGGCATAAGCATTAAAGGTAAACTGAGTTAAAAAAAAAGCTCTGTTAGATTTTGCGCCTCTACGAAAACCTACATATTATTTTGCAAAGAAAAACAAACTTAAGAAATCACTTGCATCAGGTATGTTACTACTTGATGCTAACCCTCCCCTCAAACTCCCCCCCAAATAGCCTTACTGGGTCAGACCTTCCATCAAGCCCAGTAGCCTGTTCTCACAGTGGCCAATTCAGGTCACTAGTACCTGGCCAAAACCCAAAGAGTAGCAACATTACAGAATCTCAAGAGTAAGCAAGATTCTGGAACCCCAAATAGTAGCAACATTCCATGTAGAATCCCCAAGTAGTGGCAACATTCCATGTTTCCCCCATCCAGTGGCTTCCTCCATGTCTTTGTCAATAGCAGACTATGGACTTTTCCTCCAGGAAATTGTCCAAACCTTTCTTAAAACCAGCTAAGCTATCCACTTTTACCACAACCTCTGGCAACGCATTCCAGAGCTTAACTATTCTCCGAGTGAAAAAATATGATGTCAAATCATAGCCACAGCCCAAAAGATGCACCTTTTATTATTGATCCCTCACTTACAGAAGCGTTACAATATGGTATCTATCAAAATCATGTGTCATGCTGAAAAGGTATGTCGTCTATGAAGGCCAGACACAAGGAGCGATACAGACTGCAGTGCTGATAAATGGTTTGGCTCTACATGTCAAACAGGATAAACTTATTTGTTCATTCTCATTTCCAGAAGTATGTTAACCAGACCACATCTTACCTTGGGCAATCTCAAGCTGTCGCTTTGCATCTCCCAGTGCAGAGAACAAATCCAGCTTGATTCTTGTCTCTGCACTTAGGCTATTTTCTAAGTGCTGTGTTTTATCCTGCATGGCTGACAGTGCCGACATTAACACCTCTGTATCCTTTTCATTCTCCTTGTATTTTCGCAGTTCCTGCGGTATCCACAATTACAAATGAAAAAAACAAAACAAATGTTTTAAATGCTACCGAGCAACAACTTAAAATAAAATTCAGTCTTGCTAGCACAAACAAGCTTCTAGACAGGAGGAGAAGTTTCTGTTCTCCCCGTTACATAATGCCAGTCCAGAGCTGCTTTGTATTTTTCTTGAATATGATTATGAAAATAAAGCTTGAACAATATCTGGATAATGTAATGGCTTTTGCCCATTTTCTCAAGTAATGGTGGAAAGCAAAAACTTTATAGGACACCCATAGGATTTGCTGGCATTTCATTTTGCTAGTACATACTGCTTGCACTTGCCAGCCCTGCCTCTTAAAGTATGTCAGAGCAACTGTACTGTAAAGCATGGATATTTTTACCGACATAGAAGGAATATTAGTTGCAGCTAGCAATTCTGCCATGGCAAAAGTTGTATGAAAATCAAGTAGAGCAGAGGTGAGTGCATGCTGAATTCAGATTATAGATATGCATTCTTGGATGGTTTTATACAATTGCTAGGCTCAATAGATGCTAACAGCCCTGTCATGGGGAGGAATGTTATTTCTACTATACTGCTTGTAATCCTGAAAGCTATTGACATAGTGTATACAGTCAAGTACAGCAGGTATTTTTCAGTCCCTGAAGGGTTCACAATCTGTTTGTACCCCAGGCAATAGAGGGTTAAGTGACTTCCTGAAGACTACAAACAGCTGCAGTGGGATTTTAACCAGGCTCCCCTGGTTCTCAGCCCTGCTCTAACCGTTAGGTTATTCTTCCAGTCTTGAAGGGACAGCTCTTAGTATGAGGACTGAAGAGTTCAGTAAGTTGCTTCAAATTCTTTTGGGATGACCAAATGATAGCTACTGAAGCTCTATTCCATTTTGCGTAATCAGTACAGAATTAATTCAATTTTGTTACAAAAACAATAAATTAAAAAAAAAAATAAATGCTCCAATTGGTTTCTTGAAATTCCAACACACAACAGTATAAAGTTTACTATGCAAGTTACCCTATCCATCCAATATCAATTAGCAAAATGCTGGAACTAACTACTATTTACACTATGATCTTGTGACCACTACCTCAGGTTCAGAAAACCTCTAAAAGCATTTCTGTATCACGACAGGGAGCAAACCCAGAAGTAACGGTAATTGTAAAAACACATTCCTAAACTGACAAAAAGAACCAACAATGACCTACTTGTAACTATATAGTTGAAACTATGACCTAACTGTATTAATAATTGTATTGATCTACCTGTACTAGCAACTTTATTGAATGTCCATGTCAATCTGTCCATTGCAACTTCCTGGATAACTGACCCAACCTCTTGTAATGCAATCCAACCTTGATCTGAATAGGTAAAGATTAACTTAACATAACAAATATATTAAGGTAAGATTTGTATGGCAGCTCTCTGGAGCTGTACTCGCATCTTCATGATGCAATGTTGTGTGTGTCTGTGGATGCAGCTGCCAAATGGCGTCTTCTCCAGGCTAAAGCAAATCCAGTGAAGTATGGCTTCATCAATATTAATGCTGATAAAATTCTTGCGCATTAGTTTTCTCTGACTCTAAGTGGACAGGGCTGTCCCATCATGTATATTTGTAATTTAGTGGTTCTCCTATACTCTATTTTTGTTGCTAGATAAACATCTATGAAAAGCTCTACGAGTCAGCAAGCAAATTCTTTATCAGTCCTTTGGGCATTTCTCCTCAAGTCATTCAATATTTGGTTTTACATTTATGCTGCCGATATATTGCTGCTTTATCTGTGTTCCCCTTCGAACACTGATTTGGGTCCCCTTCAGACCGACTCCAAGCATTGTCAGAATGGCTTGTGGATCATAAATTAAAACCAAATCCAAGTAAAACAACTGCTTGTTGGATTACAGGTTCTCTTACTTAGACCACCAGTTCAGAAATAATCTTTGCTCAATCTGCCCATTATACCAGTTCCTTATTTTGGTTACTCAGGCGTTTAGATAGATTAAAAGTTAACTTTTGAACATCAAACTGATGCTACTGTTAAGGCAGGTTTTTTCACTCTGCATTCCTTACAAAGACTAAGATATTTCCTTGACATTGCTTCATTATATACGACTGTTCATGCCTTTTTAATATCAAAACTTGATTATTGTAATATGATTTATGCAGGCATTCCTTTACAACAAATTAAGACTTCAAACTTCCAAATTGCCTGCTCATTTTCTTTTCAAGTCTAATAAATATCATGTTACTCCATTGCTTTACCGTCTGTAACTGGTTACCCATTATATTCAGGATTCTTATTTTGGAGTTTCAAGCATACCATACCATTCAGGTTCTCCAGCTTATCTTTCCTCATCAACATTCCTATCCAGCATCTCAGATATATGGATTCTAAAAGATTGGTACTTCCTGATTCAAGGTAAGCATACTTATATACGCTTTGAACATACGCTTTGAACTTATGGTATAGCGGTATATAAGAAATAAAATTATTATTATTATTATATTCAACTAGAAAAACAGCATTTTACTTTTTAGGCCCTTCTCTTGAATTCAGATTTGTTTGGAACAATCATTTGTTTGGTTTAAGGCTCTCTTTTTTTTTTTGCTGTCCTTTCCAAATGGCTAAATATTTTATTGGCGGATGCTGAAATGAGTTGTAGGCCGAAATTTGGGAGGGGACCCTAAAGCCCTCTACTAAACCGTGCCGTCTTCAGCTTCCAGCAGGCTTAGTGCTTTCTCTAGCCAGGGGGAAGTTGCTCTAATTGTACTCCTTGGCCTAAGACCATCCCTGGCATGTGTGATCTTTATATTTTGCAAAGTACAGGAGGAAATGAATCTTTTTATTTTTTTTTGGTATTGTACTATATGGAAGGTGTGGCTTCATGGGATTTTTGTTTAATTTGTTTATCATTTCTAGTCAGTATTATGTATTTGGCATTGTGTTCTGTGTGTGTAACCGAGGTAATCTGTTAGGATGAATTTTC
The DNA here is from genome assembly GCF_902459505.1 of Geotrypetes seraphini. Classification (NCBI taxonomy): domain Eukaryota; kingdom Metazoa; phylum Chordata; class Amphibia; order Gymnophiona; family Dermophiidae; genus Geotrypetes; species Geotrypetes seraphini. Next base: position 34,833,203 of record NC_047091.1, on the reverse strand, counting down.
TGTGTATCATTCAGTTTTCCTGATAGTGGCGGGAATATTGTGAGGGGAGATGGGTTTTATTGATCCTTTTTCTGTATTTGTGATTTATAAAATGTATGTGTGTACTGTGATTGTGATCTTTCCTGTCATTTAAGGACATTCTATTTCATTATGCAATTTTAGTTTTGTAAACCACTAAGGTTCTTTTTTTCGTACAGGCGGTATAGCAAGTACAAAAAGAGATTTAGGTTCTTACCTTTCTAATATCTTTTCTAGTAGATAGGTGTGTCATTCTGGACAGATGGGTAATATCCCAGTGCTTGCGAGCCGTGCAAAAAGAATTCACTCCAGTTTTTGAATCCTTCACCAGAAGGCTCTGCTGCTTCCTTCAGTTTGCCCCAAAGCAGGCAATAGCCCCACAGAGGAAGACATATGAAGGAGGAGTATGGCTAAACTCCTCAATCAACAACTGTTCTGCTCTGAAATCATCATAAACAAACTGGATTGTTGCATGACAATGTTTAATCAGAAACATTTGTATTGTGCAAGTGCAATCCCCAAAGTGTTATAGTAATAGTATAGGCAAACATCAGTTTGAAATCAAACTTTCCGATTGAGACAGCAGGCAGGTGCAGGACAAAAATGACAGGGCGGGGGTCCAGAATGACACACCTATCTACTAGAAAAGGTAAGAACCTAATCTCTTTTTCTAATGCAATAGGTGTGTCATTCTGGATTGGCGGAACGTACAAAAGCAGTCCCAGAATTCTAGGATGGGACCATTGCGCCAGCCCATAACACCAAGAACCCAAAGGTGGAGTTCTCCCTTGCTGCTACATCGACTCTGTAAAACATATGTAGAATGGACCAAGTTGCTACCCTACAAATCTCCTCAGAGGGAGACTGCCTGAGTCGAATGCTACTTTATGGAAACAGGCTGCTTCCTACAAACAATATATGCTGATGAAATGGCCTTACGGACCCATCTGGAAATTGTGGCCTTGGAAGTCAGTGCACCCTGTCTAGCTGAATTTGGAAGCATGACGAGATGTTCAGAGCCTGAACTCTTTGGTGACCTCAAGACATTGTAAAAGCAAAGGAAGCAAGAAATTTCAAACCATTTTTCCGATATGTGAAAGGGAAACAGCCAGCGAGGGAGGAGGTGGGGCCCCTGGATGAGGATGACCGGAAGGGAGTGGTGAAAGAGGAAAAAGAGGTGGCTGGTAGGCTAAACAAGTTCTTCTCGTCGGTCTTTACAATAGAGGACACATCCAGTGTGCCAGAACCGGAAAAAATCTTCAGGGGAGACCAAGAGGGGAAATTATCATGCATGGAGGTAAGCCTCGAAGACGTTCTCAGGCAGATAGATAGATTAAGAACGGACAAAGCTCCGGGCCCAGACGGGATCCACCCGAGAATACTAAAAGAGCTCAGAGATGAAACAGCAGAGTTACTGCAGCATATTTGCAACCTGTCCTTGAGAACAGGGGTAATCCCGGAGGACTGGAAGATAGCGAATGTTACACCGATCTTCAAAAAAGGATCGAGAGGCGACCCGGGAAACTACAGACCGGTGAGCTTAACCTCTGTTCCAGGGAAGATGGTCGAATCAATGATCAGGGAAGGTATCAATGAGCATATAGAAAAAAATAATCTGATGAGATCAAGCCAGCATGGTTTCTGTAAAGGCCGATCATGCCAAACAAATCTACTGCATTTCTTTGAGGGGATAAGTAAGCAATTGGACCAAGGTGACCCAGTAGACATTATATATCTAGATTTCCAAAAAGCCTTCGACAAGGTGCCCCATGAACGCTTACTGAAGAAACTGTGGAGTCACGGGATGGGAGGGAACGTGTACAGATGGATCAAAAATTGGCTGGCGGACAGGAAACAGAGGGTAGGAGTAAAGGGGCACTACTCTGACTGGATAGGGGTCACAAGTGGTGTTCCGCAAGGGTCAGTGCTGGGACCATTGCTGTTCAATATATTTATTAATGATCTAGAAACGGGGACAAAGTGCGAAGTTATCAAGTTTGCGGATGACACAAAACTCTCCAGCAGGGCCAGAACTGTTGAGGAATGCAAAGAACTGCAGAGCGACCTGAACAAACTGAGTGAGTGGGCAAAAAAATGGCAGATGAGCTTCAATGTGGAGAAATGTAAGGTATTGCACATAGGGAAGGGGAACTCCATGTACAGCTATACGATGGGAGGGAGGGTACTCGGGGGAAGCAGCCAAGAAAAAGATCTGGGGGTATTGGTGGATAACACAATGAAGCAGGCGGCACAATGTGCAGCGGCATCAAAAAAAGCGAACAGAATGTTGGGCATTATCAAAAAAGGTCTCACTACCAGAACAAAAGAAGTTATCCTGCCACTGTATCGAGCAATGGTGCGCCCACATCTGGAATACTGCGTCCAATACTGGTCGCCATACCTCAAGAAGGACATGGCAATACTCGAGAGGGTCCAGAGGAGGGCAACGAGGATGATAAAGGGTATGGAGAACCTTTCATATGCCGAACGGTTGGACAGGCTGGGGCTCTTTACCCTGGAGAAGCGGAGACTGAGAGGGGACATGATAGAAACTTATAAAATCATGAAAGGCATAGAGAAGGTGGAGAGGGACAGATTCTTTAGACTAGCAGGGACAACTAAAACAAGAGGTCATTCAGAAAAACTGAGAGGAGACAGATTCATAACGAATGCAAGGAGGTTCTTCTTCACTCAGAGGGTGGTGGACACCTGGAACGCGCTTCCCGGAGAGGTGATAGGACAGAGTACAATTCTGGGGTTCAAAAAGGGACTGGATGATTTCCTGGAAGCAAAGGGAATAACAGGGTACAGATAGAGGTTTACCTTACAGGACATTGAGCGAATAGGGTATGGATATTTTAGGTTAGGTAGGGAACACTTTCAGGTCATGGACCTGGGGGGCCGCCGCGGGAGCGGACTGCCGGGCACGATGGACCCCTGGTCTGACCCGGCAGAGGCAACGCTTATGTTCTTATGTTCACTCTTTTAAAGTCCAAATTCTTCAGAATCCGATACTTCTTCTTGGAATCTGTGAACAGAAATGAGGCAATCTGACTTCCTGATTGACATGGAACGCCAAAATAAACTTCGGCAAACAAAGATGGTGGGACGGTGCACCCCAAAACTCCAGCTTCAATGAATTTAAGAAGATTCTCTGCAAGAAATGGCCTATAGCTGCGAGATCCTTCTCACTGAGGCAATGGCCACAATAAAAACACTCTGGAGCTTCAGGTCAATCAAAGATGCTTCTTTCAGAGGCTCATGACAAGCTCGAGACCCTGCAAAACCACTGTAAGGTCCCCAAGAGGGGAATGAAGGTTTAACAAGGCCTGAGAAGAAGTGCTCCATATTAGAATCTGGCTATGTCTGGATGAGATGCCAATGTAGTTCTTCAGTCACGAGCTGAGTGCTGCCAAAGCACCTGGTGTCTTAAAAATTAGACTGTCCAGAGCCACCAGAGGCTGGCGGTCTGCTGTAAGGTAGAGAGGTTTGTTGACAATCTGCCAAGCTAGTCATGGAATCATCCAGTCCCACTCGGAACATTTGATTCTTGAAAGGAATTATGTGGAGGTAACATAGTAGATGACAGCAGATAAAGACCCAAATGGTCCATTCAGTCTGCCCAACCCGATTCAATTTAAATTTTAAAAAATTTTTCTTAGCTATTTCTGGGCAAGAATCCAAAGCTCTACCCGGTACTGTGCTTGGGTTCCAATTGCCGAAATCTGTTAAAACCTACTCCAGCTCATCTATTCCGTCCCAGCCACTAAAGCCCTCCCCAGTCCATTCCCCACCAAACGGCCATACACAGACTGTGCAAGTCTGCCCAGTACTGGCCTTAGTTCAATATTTAATATTATTTTCTGATTCTAGATCCTCTGTGTTCATCCCATGCTTCTTTGAACTCAGTCACAGTTTTACTCTCCACCACCTCTCTCAGGAGCGCATTCCAGGCATCCACCACCCTCTCCGTAAAGTAGAATTTCCTAACTTTGCCTTGGAGGAGGCAGCTCCAGCCCACTGCCTGATTCAGCATTCTGTGGAGTGAGATCAAAGAAGTCGAAACAGGGCTCATGACTTAGAAGATGTAGAGAGCATCGGCTACATAATTCACACCATCCTACTGGAGCTGGGACAAAGGCTAGCCCTTCGTCAGCTCAAGACTCTGCAACCTGGTATGATGGGTGCATGACACAAAAGAAGCCACAGCAGCTGTGTTGATTCATAAAGCCAGTGCTTTGATTTGCCTAATGAGAATCACATCCACTTTTCAGTCTACATAACCTGTAAAACCCTGCCTCACGCACTTGTCAAGAACATGTGCCTTGTAACCTGCTCTACCAAGGAATCTACCTTGGGCTGAGTGAACAACTGCTGACACCCCTCTGCCATCAGATACAACCAAGGCAATGTCATGGCTACTGTGAGAGATCCTGCAGGAGCATCCCAAAGCTCAGGGACAAATACAATTATATCAGGATGCCAGGAAACGCATAAGAATGGCTATTATTTTGTTCATTATAGAGCAGAGAGCACAATAAACCTGCTGGGAAACCAAAATGAACTCCTGCAAAGAATTAGTAATATCTCTAATAGAGCTGAGAGACTGAACAGTCAGCTGACCTTGAGAGTGTACCCTTGAATGAAGACCACCACCATATCTGGCACACTCGCAACTGCCTGCGACCCTGCAGATTCCAACAAGGAAGGCTCACTCTGTGACAGTAAGGGCACAGCAATAGACCCTTCATCCTATGAGACTCCCTCAAAAAAGGCCCACCAGGACCTGGCCAGCCTCTGAACTTGAGGCAGGTGTGCCCTGAGAGTATGAACCCCCTCAGGCAACTCCTGGTATGCTGCCAGACTATCCCTATGAATTTTGGCCATCCTAAAAGGTTGTCCACATCAGATTGACAAATTCCGGAGAAAAATTTTTATTATGCAGTTGGAGTCTCCTTTAGATGACTCCAGTTTGCGTCTCTTTGGTTCTGCAGCCTCCGTACCCCTGTATTTAGAATGACCACCATTCTAGGGTTTTTGAAAGAATTTAACCCCAACCAACAGACTGCCTGACCGTTTCTCGGCCCTAGAGAGCAAAGGGGAGGCTAAGCTGACTGCTCCTGTGCTGCGTGACATGTGGTGCACTTCAGGTGCCCATCCAGCGCAAACCTAGCATGAATTAGGGTTAAAAAAGCTTGAGGACTCTATCCCTTCCAGTTCTGAGGCAAAAAGAGGTAATTGGAGCTTCCAGATAACTTTGAAAAAAAAAAAAAAAAATCAATCAGGAAATCCAAGATGGCCACGGTGACAGTGTTTTTGCACCACAAAACTGCTCCAAAATGCTTAAACAAAAAGAAAAAGCTAGCAATTTTAGAGGTGGGGGAGCCTAAATGAACAGGCAGAAACTTTTAAAATTAAGATTTACAGACACCCCCCTGATTTTCCTCATAGGCTATAAAAGCCTTACTCACTGTGACCTGTGCTGCAGCCTGCCTCAGATCCAAAGGTAGCTGGATCTGGGAGAAGAAATCACTGCCTCAAAATGGAATGTTTTTCCAGTACTGAATCTTCGTGCTGCTAGTCTGACCGGTGTCTGACCAAGCCTCCAACCTCTGCGGACCCGTGGATGTGCAAAAGGGGGGAGAAATGCAGCTGGCACCCTGTTAGACCCTGCTGAGCCCCCTATGGATGCCAAGCAGCCTGCGCTCAAACTCCTGCAATGCAGTAGGCGAGCAATGCTACAAAGGGAACGGACCCCTAGTTACAAAAATACTTCTGCCTGTCAGTTGCTACAAGGGGAACGAACCCCTAGCTCAAAAATGAGATCAGCCCGTCAGTTACAGACCTCAATCTGCTTCACCTCCATGCAGGCAGAGCTGGACTCTCGACTAGGGAGATCCTAGCACTGAAATCAAGCAAAAAACCACAAAACAACCTCCACAAAAAAGACCAAAAAGACTGACAAAACTACAGGAATAAGCAGAGCAGATCAGAAAGACTCCTTCCAGCTCGCGTGCAAAAGGAAAAACTGAAGGGGGCAGCAGAACCCTCTGATGAAGGAGGAGGTTATTCAAAATCTGGAGTGGATTCCTTTTGCACAGCTTGCAAACACTAAGATATTACCCATCCATCCAGAATGACACACTAGAATAAATAATAATACGTAATCAGGGCGTATCTACTGCAAACCATATGCCGAAGCTTACTTCCACACTGCCAACCCCTGATGAGCACCTATCTTATCCAGGACCCTGTAAGCATCAGAGCCAGTTTAAAAACTGGCCTCAAAAATCAATGCAGCACTCTCTCTTTACCTGCACTTTCATTTCTAGTTCTCGTATCTGGTCTTCTTTAAGTTTCATGTCAATTGTTAACTTCTTGCACTCTGTCTCTAGGTCTCTTATGCGTGTTCTCAGAGTTTCGGTACATTCTCCTCTGCTTGAAAATGAAGGAACAGTAAGACCAGTATTATTTCATTCACTCTCTTCAAATGTGCATTCGAAAGCAGTAAAATAAATAGCAAATTTTCAGCATGGCATTAAATATTTTTCATGTATATATATATATTTCATGTATATATGTATATTTGTAGTCCACCCCCACCCACTTTTTTTTAAACTTGCAGTCTGAGCTGGGTTTATATATATATAGCATTAAATATTTTTAATGTATATATATGTGTATATATATATTGTGACCAGTCAGACCCGGGCTCTGCCAAGGTCCCAGTTAGGCCAGGAAAAAAAGTAAGAATAAAAACAAGGAAGGAAAATTCCAGGATCTCCCAGGGTTATATTTTGGGAGATAATGCCATTGACCACCAGAGGGAGCTGGATTCATCTGAGGAGGAAGTAGGTGAGCTTTCTTCGAGTCACCACCGGGGGAGCTCAAGAGGCCCCTGGACTTCTGCTGACTCACTCAGATCAGGCCACACCCCTAGGGTATGTAAGCCAGCAGTGGCATTGAAGCCAGCAGGCCGGTTAGGGAGGAAGTTCAGGCCTTGCCTTCCTAAAGATCCACCCGGGCCAAACAGGAGCAACAACCCTATGCCTATGGAACTGACAGAGGCTGGACAAGATGAAGACTTGCCACTGTTGAATGCAGAGCCTATGGAATGTCAGGAAGCTGGTGCAGGTTGTGAAGCTAATCATCCTGAGCCTATGCAGGTGGACTTGGCCTCATTATACAAACAGTGAGTTTGGTTTTTGGGAACTGTTTGTTTGCTGTGGGTTTTGTTTTGGATGTTGGCTTTAGGAAAGCTAGGAGTGTGTGGGGAGAAGTTTTGTTGTGACTTTGGGTGGGAATTTTGAAGGCCATTTCTGTGGCTGTATTTTTACAAAACCTGTACATTCTCCTTTCCTGGCAGTCATAAATGTTGCCAGAGGCTTTCCTCATTTTTCTTAAGGACTGAGAATAGAGGAAACTATTATCTTGAACTGCATTTTTTTTGAGTTACTGAATTACCTGCTTTGGAGCAGGCAGTGCTAGCTCTGTGGAGAGCTGTGAGCTCAAGAAAAATTGAGTCTTTATTAGGTGTGAAAGAAAGTTTTGGACTGCTTTATTTTCTTGCCATTTTTGACAGTTTTTCCTTTATGCTGTGTGAAATCCTGACTAATGTTGCAAAGGTTTGTTGAATTACTTACCTGCATGAAGGACTGAGTAAAATGAACTATTTCTATAAATAAACCCAATTGTTGGGACTTTATTTTGTTTGACTTTAATTTTGATTACTGCTGAGAGTCCAGTCCTGCAGGGTGACTCCATGTCGGGTCACACGCTGGTGCACTGTTTATTGTAACCACTGGGATTGCTATTGAGCCCAGCCCTGGGCTACAGTGGTGGCTACAATATATATATATATATACTAGTCTTTAAGCCCATTACATTAACGGGTGCTAGAAAGCAGCCCCTTTCCCTCTCCCCCTCCAGTTCCTCCCTGGCCCCCCTTCTGTCTTCCCCCCATAAGCAAAACGATCTGCCTCCCAGCACCCCCCCCCCCAAAGCAGACCCCTTTCCCTCTACCCCTCCAATTCCTCCCTGACTGTCTTTCCGTGGCCCCCCATTTTGTCTCCCCCCCCCCAAGCAAAGCTATCTACCTTCCAGCACACCCCTCTCCCAAAGCAGACCCCTTTCCCTCTGCCCCTCCAGCTCCTCCCTGACTGTCTCTGTGGCCCCCCTTCTGTCTCCCCCCCCCAAGCAAAGCTGTCTGCCTCCAAGCACAGCCCTTCCCCAAAGCAGGCCCCTTTCCCTCTCCAGCTCCAGTTCCTCCCTGTCTCTCCGTGGCCCCCCTTCTGTCTCCCCCCCCCAAGCAAAGCTGTGTGCCTCCAAGCACACCCCTCCCCCAAAGCAGGCCCCTTTCCCTCTCCCACTCCAGTTCCTCCCTGTCTCTCTGTGGCCCCCCATCTGTCTCCCCCCCAAGCAAAGCTGTGTGCCTCCAAGCACACCCCTCCCCCAAAGCAGGCCCCTTTCCCTCTTCAGCTCCAGTTCCTCCCCGTCTCTTCGTGGCCCACCCGATTTTCTCTTCTCGCGGTCTGGCCAGCTCCCCTAGTCCCTTGCCGCCGCCGCCACCCCCTTCCCTTCCTGCGATCAACAAACCTCTTGGCTCCAGCAGCGGCCGCAGCACTGTAAACACGCTGCTTCGCGGCCTCTACTGCCCCAATTTGCTCTTCCGTGTCCCTGATGATGTCATCAGAGACAGGAAGAGCAAATCAAGGCAGTAGAGGCGGCGAAGCAGCGTGTTTACAGTGCTGCGGCCACTGCTGGAGTCAAGAGGTTTGTCCACCGTGGGAAGGGAAGAGGGTGGCGGCAAGGGACTAAGGTAGCCGGCCAGACCACGAGAAGATAAAATCGGGTGGGAGGCTCAACGGGGATTGGGGGGGAGGGTCGAAGACGAACTGAGCCCTTGCTTTCTCCCTAGCTCCCAGTGCCCTACCGGTCTGTACACCGCGTTCTGGAGAGCAAGGAGTCCAAACCTGGCGGCTGGGAAGCAGGAAGGCTGGGGACTCGCGCATGCGCACTCCTGCAAAGCCACGGACATACATCTCAGGGATTTCAGATCACGCAGGTCTGAGTGCGCATGCGCTTCTAGCATTTTATTATATTATATATATATATATATATATATATATATATATATATATATATATATATAAATAAACAACCCAGCTCAGACTGCAAGTTTAAAAAAAAGTGGTTGGGGGTGGACTACAAATATATTGTGGCAAATTCTAAACCATGATACACCTTCTTTATCTTTTATTTATTCCATTTTCTATACTGTTCTCCCAAGGGAGCTCAGAATGGTTTACATTAATTTATTCAGGTACTCAAACATTTTTCCCTGTCTGGAGCAATGAGGGGATTAAGTGACTTGCCCAGGACCACAAGGAACACCTCATATAAAATGGCCCTTGATCTTGCATAAGCATGTGTTGAAAGCAAACCCACAGAAAGTACTTGTCCAAAAGGTCTGGAACTGGATTAGGAGAATTTTAAAAAACCATTAGAAGGGGTGCAGAAAAGATTGCATGACACATTATTAAAGCTGGCTTTTGCTAAGACTCTTAGTTTCTTACTTTTGTATCTTTTAAAGCCTACTGAAAAATAAGCATCCTGAACAAATATTTCAGCAATCAGAAGGTGCATGAATTTAATGCATGTGCTACTATTCAGGAATATTACTGCGCATACAGAATAAGAACCATATGAAAAACACCAAACAGATTATTAAAAAAAAAAGAAATGACCCATTTGCTACAAGAGGCTACTGGACTGCAACTGGCAATGACTATGAGTTGCTGTTTGCTTAATATTGGACCACCCCACCTCCCTGGTAAGCTAAGAGACTGGTGATTTGCATTATCACCGCAAGCAGAATAGTGCTGGCTTCAGCTTGGAAGCAGGTTGGGATTCCATCATTTAATGAGCTATTGCAAAACTGGATTATGTCTATTTGATGTCTAATTCACAGTGATGACAAGGGTAGAGGACACTTCTCCCTCCGTATCCGCGATTTCAGTATCTGCGGATTCGCTTATTCGTTATTTTTTGGCTACTGACTCCGCCCCCCTCAAATTACATCGTGATTAAAGTTCCTACCCAGAAACAGCGCATCATCTCCTCTGCCAGATGCTCTTGCCTCTCACAGCACAGAACTGAAGAAGAAACGCAAGTGCTGAGCGCTTTGAAAACGGATGCGTCTTTCACGCAGGCCCCTGCCCCCTCTTGTGACACAGAGCGGAAGCAGAGCCTGCACGAAGCCCAGCGAGATAGAGAGCTGCTCACATACTCAGTATTCGGCCCACTTCCAGGTACTTTCAGTTTCAATTGCAAAAACGCTGGCTGTTACAAAAAACAGCGAATAACAGAAAAAGTTATTTGCGTTTTTTTCATATTCGGAGGGAGAAGTGTACTACACTTTGCTTAGATATGGGACCTCTGAACAATTTGCTGCCTAGGTTGACTCCAGTCTCATCATTCTTTGGAAACGAGACTTGCCATTTGCCCAACTTCCTTAGTTTCTTATGCAGCTGTTTGTTATTAATTTTATAGCATTTGAAAATTCTTAACAAAATAAAAATTGGACACCCCCCTCCCCCGAAAATCCAAAATCAAACAACTTTCATGTTTGTCCAACCACAACAGAGAGGACCTGGGTTTGATTTTCAGGTTAAGTCTTTGCTTATTCAGTCAGCTGAGGATGCTGCAAACCTACAATCACAGCTGCTAGCTGGGGGAGTTTTGAGCATTTTGCAATGACATCTAGTGGCCGAATTTTGGCTAATGTTTGCAGGGCTCCAACAAGCACCTTGAGATATGGCTATGGAGGTACTGCTGCCATGATTTAGGAAAACAAATTGGGAAGGAGACCAGTTCTGACAGGGCTGAAAGCCTTGAAGATCAGAAGGAAACACTGGTCAGATATCCTTAAGCATTTAAAAAAAGCTTCTTTTTTCCCCTATGAAGGTGACACAATGTAAAGCTCCCCTGGCCTGTCTGCCTGTGAAGGTATGGAATCCCTGATGTGTGGCAGCCAATCAAGTGATCTGATTGGTTGTGCATTCTGTGGTGCTTTAGCATGAGGTGAGAGCAAGATACCTGGTAGCCGCATGAAATGCAACAGCACGAGCTGCTGTAGCTTCTTCCAACTTCTTTCTTTTTTTTTCCTCCATTAGCTGCTTTTCTACAAAGGCCCGTGCCTCTTGTTCAGCCTTTAGTTTCTTCTCCAGCTGACTGATGGTCTGTTTGTCTTTTTGCTTCAGTTGCACAGCATTATGCAACCTGTGGAGAAAACAAACCTGTTGAAGGTTTGCTGCTTCAGGCTAAAACTAAACTACTTCCTCACCCTTTAATAATATTCTTATTTTCTTCAAAAAATATCCATCTCCCAAACATATGTATATCTATAAGGTAGATATATATTTTTTTACATACATGCACAATACCTCTCCCACTCTAGATCTATACACACAAATATAAACTCCTCTCACAATGTATTTATGAAAACAAGCCTATTACTGCTCTTAGAAATAAAACCACCCAACAACGTTACAGGGGCAATAAGAGTATTCATCTGGTGGTGGTCAGTGTTTATATAAATGCTACATAATTTTGTGTTTATGTGGGAGGGAGAGGCCCTATAATGTAAAATTCTCCGAAAATGTGGAGCTGAGTTTTGCAGAACATGTTAGGTTTGTTTGGCTATTGATAGTTAAATGCTGGAGACCTTTGTAATACTTGTTAATGTAATGAGCAGTACCCAGCATAAGTAGATGGAAGCTAAGTAGTATTCAAAATGTTCGAGTTTGGACCATGTTTCATCAATGGTTTATCTAAGATCTCCTTTAAATTAAAATATGTTGGCTGTCACTGAATTACACTTGCTATCCGGTATCCAAGTATAAGGTGGCCACCAGGAGTTGCCTGGATACCAACAATATTCAGCAGAAATATCCAGAATTTCTGGCTCTGCCCCAGCACTAACCAGATAGCACTGAAGCAGCCTGCCCTAGAGAGCTGCACGGGAATGGGGATTGCGGCAGTCCAGCGGAACCCACAGGAATGGAAGAGGTTGCTATGGAATTCCTGCAGGAGTGTAGTCAAAATCTCTGGGGACTCCAGAATGGGGCTTGGAACATTTGTTGGGTGAACAGTGAATACTGGAATTAGAAGGCAAGAGGGCCACAAGCAAGTGAACAATAACATCTAACTCCTGCAGGTACAGATGGAGGAAATTGTGGGGATGGAATGGATTTTAGCTAGATTCCATTGGGGATAGGGGAAATTTATGTCCTAGTAAAATTTTCTAGTCTGCCCAAATATTCAGCAGCACAACCCAGGAATGCACTACTGGATATCTGTTTGACCTAGTCTGTGTAGCAGGAGCCTTTCCTACCCAGTTAAAATTGCTCTGAATATCAACCCTGGTATTTTTATTTTCAGAAGTAATGCCATTGTATGACCATGGTCAATATTTTTAAACAAAATGCCTTATTGGTAGAGAGAGTGGGAGATTAATTCACTTTTGTTCACCTAATGTAAGGGTTTTTTCCCCTTTAGTAGCTGAGGTGAGATGTCTGCTTACCTAGTAATAGACTGTTTTATTAACCTCTCCCTACCTCACTGATAGCTATACCATCTTCATGTGATGGATATATACTAGATTTCACTTTTGCCAGACAAAAACATTTATTTTAAACAATGCCATTTATTTAAACATCAAAACAGATTCTGATGCTACAGACACTGTAAAAGCAGTTATTATACACATCTGGCCAGGGAGAAGCTATTATATTGCTGGCTTCCAGTTAAAATGTAGACTTTCAGCACTAAAGGCAAAAACTACATCATGTTTTCTGGAAAACCTTTTTTATAAAAATTCAATTTTTACCAAATATATACATTACTGCTCAGAGAACTTACAAATGTCTGGCTTTAAAAACTTAAATTTATTATTTAAAAAGGGTATGTGCTTCACAAGGGGATATGCCTGATATCCCTTCCCTCCCCCCTACAGAGAAAGGGCTCTTTCTATAGCTGTCCTCATGACCAACATTGATACAAAATCCTGTTTAGAAAAGTGTTTTTACTGTTGAGGCAGAGCTTGGGTTACAGGACATACTTATTCTGTAACAATTCATTTTCTTGTCGGAGCTGCCCCATTTCAGAGCGGATCCCTTTTTCTGTGGTGCTCAGAGAGCTTATCTGGCTGCGCAGTTCCTGCTCAACCTGTCTGCTCGCCTGCAAATCTGCTTTCAGCTTTTTAATATCCTGTTCCAACCTGCAAAATTAAAAGATGAAATTAAAAAGGATCTTTCCAATAGGGGTAGTGAAGCAGTTTGCCTCCAAACCCAAAACATTTTTAAAAAGGAGATAATTAATATAATTCAATTTATTTTGAAATAACATTTACATTTCTTAAGCAGGCCTGGGCATCCTAAGCAGTTCCCTGGTGTGTATTTAGTATGGCTTACTTAGTAAAAGTACCCCTATGTCAGATATCTACTGAAGCACTGTAGACATTTAATAAAATCACAGTGGCTGGCATGAAAGTCACAAAGCTCATTTTCATAATCTACCAGAGACTAATATTTACTGTATATTAGCAAGTTACATGGGGTATTAAATCAATTTTTGGAAAAAAAAATCAATACAAACATTTGTAATCTGTTGTATTGAAACTTTTAAAAGCAGGCCTGTTAGCATGGTCTCCACTCTCACTTAAGCAGAACATTTAGGAGTTTTTAATTAAGAACTTGAAAATTATAAAACACTTTCAAAATTGCCCGATAGCAGAGACGTCGTAGCACCTACTTAGAGTATATGGGATACACGCGTAGGTTTTTTGGGGGGGAGGGGAATGACACTTTTCTATCTATCTATATCTATATCTATATATATAAAATCAGATCTGTGTGAGCACGTAGGTATGTTTCAGCATAACTCTGAAACACATGGACAGATTTCAACCAAACTTGGTATACATATCACTTACTATCTAGGAAAAAATACTGTGGGGGTGGGAAGGGGGTGACATGTAAAAATTTTCTAAAACAATAGATATTACTGTCTAATCCATAGTTTTTGCAGCATAACACATGGAAAGATTTCAACCAAACTTAGTATACATATGACTTACTATCTGAGAAAAAATACTGTAAATATTAACGAAAACAACAGATATTAGTGTCTAATCCATAGTTTTCAGGCTCGCTGAGATAAATACTGACACTCCCAATGCCGTTTAAGTCCAAGTTCAGACCCATACAAAGGGCCATTCTTGCTGCTAAAAATGAAGATGTCCATGCAATAAACAATCAAATATTTCCCGTTTTACCAGGCGTAATCACTGAATACAAGTCTATCGATCCGGGAAGATTGGGATAAATAAATATCTGGGCAATGCCGGGTGATCAGCTAGTGTATCTATAAAATGTCATTTAAAAAAAATCAAATACAACAGTTTAACTGCAATAGTATCATCAGCTACATCAGTGTCACACATTAGAAATTATTAAGCTTTTATTTCCCCTGGCTTATTGATTTGATTTAGGTTGATGTTCTATTTCTTATAACTTAATTGGAGCAGATTAAAATTAAAAATATAAATAAACAAAAACACACAAATAGAATGTAAAAAAAAAAAAAAAAGCATCAAACTATTAATACTTAAATACTTAAATCCCACAGACTTGTCTTAGAGCAGATTTTCTGAGAATTCACTGGATGGTACTACTAAATATCTGCTTTGACCACTGTGGCACTCTCTGGTTTGTGCTGGGGCAGCTGGAAGATAGTGGGACACCACTGAATTGAGAGTCAGTGCCTGGATAATTATATGGACAAGCAGGACCAGAAAACAGCCATCAGAACTTGCCCAGAGATCTCCATGCCAATAATGAATGTCAGCTGCCAACTGGATAAATTCCAGCAGCCAGGTAAGACCCAAATATTCAGTGCTACTGTCCAGATTAGGCCCAGCACTGACTATCCAGGCTAGATTCACTAAACGCACCGATCGGGTCCCGACCAGTTTTCGATACTTCCCCTACCTCAGGGGTAGGGAACTCCGGTCTACGAGAGCCGTATTCCATTCGGGTTTTCAGGATTTCCCCAATGAATATATGCATTGAAAGCAGTGCATGCAAATAGATCTCATGCATATTCATTGGGGAAAACCCGACTGGAATACTGCTCTCTAGGACCGGAGTTCCCTACCCCTGCCCTACCTGATACACAAACTTTGTGCCCGATCAAGCTCCCACCCGATCTGCCCATGCAAATGAGAGGAAATGGCATGCATAAGTAGGAAGCCATCGATTCACTAAAGAGAAGAAGGAACACCGATCGGGTTTGCCAATCCAAAATGAAGCGACCACCGAGGATGTCACTTACTGCCCCTGCTGACTCTCCTGTTCTCTGCCGCCTTGAAATCCCAATATCGCGGTTACAAAACAACCCTCAAAATAAAATAAAACTGTACATTACTCCCCATATATTCTGCAAGGAGCACAGTGCAAGCCCGTTTTAACCCACTCCATAATCTGGCTGCAGCGTAAATCTGGCTAAAGCGTGTTCTGTTCCATTAAACTGAAATGTCCACTCAAGTAAACTGCAGCCACCCCTCCCCTTGTGTTGACCTTGCTTGTGCGGACAGCAAACGCATGCACGGATTGCATCTACAGCCAACCAGGGTGGTCTGCGCATGCATCGCGATCGCTCTGCAGCGATCCATGGGATCGCAGTAGGGCATATCCGATCAGATAATTTGCATGAGGACTCTGTAGTGAATCGGTTGCTTGGCAGAACTCAGCCACAAACCGCCCAACGATACAGTGAATTTAGTGAATCTAGGCCTAAGCCCTTAGCGATTATCACCTTAAGAATTGTCGAGTGCCAATTTCCAAAAGAAAATACACAGATTAACATCTGAATTTGAAAGACAATTACATCAATGAAAGCATAATTACAGATCAATGCTTGTCTAAGTCCACTATAATAGAGAGCAAGATGTTGGAAAAGAAAAGAACAACAGAGATAATCTTCTCAAAAAAGGGGGGAAAAAAAATTATATATATATATAAAAATAGGGAAAGTTAACTGGTATTCATATAAAGCGAGAGTACTTGAATATAAACTGAGATTTTGGGGCCCAAAAATGGGGGGCTCAGCTTATATTTGGGCCAACACCTACCCACCCCCTCCCGGATCTATTGCAGGCCTCCACAGGGCTGGGACATGAGGGATCCCCCCCATCTCCCATCCCAGCTGAATCCCAAACCCCCTGCGCACTCCCCCTAACTTCTTGGTGGACAGAACTGGAGGAATCCCTTCTGTCTCCTGTGCCTGCCAAAATTGAAAACCACACCTATCTCCCACCTCCCCTACGTATCTTTTGTGTCCCTGGTGCATGGAGTAGGAGCTATCTTTCTGCTCTCCTGCTCCATTCGAGGCTGCTGGCTGCTGCAAATTCTTGTGAAGAGCACAATATTGAGGTGGGGGGGGGGGCTATATGATCATTTATCTTTGCATATGTACTTTACATGAGCAGCAATCTTTTAAGGCTAACTATTGCAATCCCTGATACTATGCATATAATAGTCTAACTGTAATCACTGATTGAATAATTTGTGATAAGATCTGCACATCTGAAATACTTTAGCTGATTAATCTGGCATAGCTGATAAAACAGGATCTAATGATGCACAGATAAATTGATAGCATATATGCACCCTATAACTTCTGCCATTTTTAAGGCTACACTATTATAAATGGAAGCCAGAAGTCCAATTTTAGAGGTTCACAAAAATGAACTGAGGGAACACAATATTCTCTCTCTCCTCCCCTTGCAGCTGCATAAGTGAGAGAGTCGGCATTAGTGGATGAATTAAGTGCTGCTGCAAGCACAACTCAGGCAGGAGACATCTTCGGCTTGGCATCCCCGCAAGCCATGGCATCCCCTCCCTGAAAACGCCTTTCTTTCTCTCCCTCAAGAAGCTCCTCATGTACTCATATATTCGCTGTTCCTAGAACTCCAATTCAAATGGAAGTTCTAAAAAAAAAAAAAAAAAAAAAAAAACTCAGATATTCTTTACCCTCTGAACACCAATCTGTACGTAACTTTCCCTTCTACACTATTGTATTATATTTAGACTCATTGTATGGTATTGTATTAAGACTTATCAAGACTTAAGTATTGTATTGTATTTAGATCTATTATATTGTATTGTATCTAGACTTGTTGCATTACATTGTACTGTATTGTACATAGACTCATTGTACTGTATTATATGTTGACCTATTGTACTGTATTGAGACCTCTTGTTATTCGCTGAATGTCCAGCCTTCTTGCAATGTAAACCGCCTAGAAGTCGCCTGACTATGGCGGTATAGAAAAATAAAGTTATTATTATTATGAAAGCAAAAGGGAACTGAGTAGAAAATGAGGCAGTCTAGGCCCCTGTGGCCAAGCCACTACCTGGAAGGGTATATAATGGGCTATTTTGATGAGATATCCACATAGCTATAGATTTATTAATGTTCAAATTTTAGTCTATGTTAAAATAGCTAATGTTCTACCACATTTTAAAGTACACTTTTGCATCATTCATAACTGATACTTGATCTTTTGAAACATAAATTGATTATCTCTAAAAAACAGACCTATGATTTCCAATCCTCCTAGCAAGTGGCACTACATAAAGATTAAACACTGAAGAGAGTGACCCACTAACAGAACTTAATTTCAGTTTGTTTCAATATCAGACATATTCAAGCTCAGTCTCTTATAGTTTGAACAATACCACAACTAGCTTGTTCTCAGTGGGCTCTCTGTACCCTGAAAAATGTTTCACAATCTGTCACGCTGCTTTAAAGAGAACTAATATAATGCAATGGAATGTATACAGGGTAAACAATTTTGGTTCCTTTGCCCTTTATGACTCCAATTTTCAGACTTTTGATGTGTTTCAAACACTCACTGTAATAAAAAAACAAACATGCACAAATGGACTTATACATTAAACTGTAGGTTAATGGGCATTAAATAGATTTTAGGCAAGTTACTTTTTCTTTTTTAATGCACTAACCAATATATATCCTCACTAGGAAGGCTGTTTCACTCAAACTGTTGATCTCAGCATTACACTCCTTCATAAGAACATAACAATAGCCTAACAATGGTTCATCAAGCCCAGTAGCCCGTTCTCACGGTGGTCAATCCAGATCACTGGTACCTGGCCAAAACTCAATGAGTAGCAATAGTCCATACTACCGATCCAGGGCAAACAGTGGCTTCACCCTGTCTTTCTCAATAACAGACTATGAACTTTTCCTCCAAGAAATTGTCCAAACCTTTCTTAAAACAGTTACGCTATCCACTCTTACCACAACCTCTGGCAATGTGTTCCAGAGTAGAGAATGACACGGGGAAAAAATCTGTCCCCGTCACCGCCCCGTCCCCCCATCCTCTGCACCGCCCCGTCTCCGCCATCCCTTTCACCGCCACTGCCATCCCATTCACCGCCCCGTCACCGTCCCCGCTGCATCCATATAAGCCTTAGTACTGTAATATTTAGCTTATTCCTTTCTTACAGAGCAATGGTCAGACCTCACTTGGAATACTGTGTCCAGCACTGGTCTCCATATCTTAAGAAGGATATAACTCTGCTGGAGAGGGTGCAGAGGCGAGCCACGAAACTAGTCAAAGGTATGGAAAATTTGAGCTATGAAGAACGCCTCATAAAACTGGGACTATTCACCCTCAAGAAGAGAAGATTGCGAAGGGATTTGATAGAGACTTTTAAAATATTAAAGGGTTTTGATAAAATAGACCAGGAAACAGCATTACTAACATTTTCGGAGGTGACACGGACAAGGGGTCATAGCCTGAAACTGAGTGGCAGCAGGTTTAGGACAAATGTTAGGAAGTTCTGCTTCACACAACGAGTGGTTGGCGCTTGGAATGCTCTTCCGGAGGAGGTTATGGCGGAGAATACTGTTCCGAGTTTCAAGCGCAAGTTGGATGCACACCTTCTTGCAAATCATATTGAAGGATACAGGAAATCCGGGTCTCCAAAAAGGAGAACCTAAATGGGCCACCGTGTGCGCAGATCGCCGGACAAGATGGACCACGGTCTGATCCAGTGAAGGCATTTCTTATGTTCTTAAAGTTCCTGCTGCTGAACTAGAGAAAGAGATGTTCAGCTGGCAGGGCTTTGTTTATAAATTTTTATCAATACAACTAATATACTACTTTATCCTAAAGCAAAAAATAAATAAATATAATTTTTTTTCTACCTTTGTTGTCTGGTTTCTGCTTTCCACATCTTCTCATTCAATTCCTTCCATCCACTGTGTGCCTTCTCTCTGCGTCTTCCATTTGCTGTTACTGTGCCTCTCCCTTCACCCCCCCCCCAATTGGTCTAGCACCCATCATCTTCCCTCCGTTCCCCCATAGTCTGGCATCTGTCTTCTTCCCATTCTGTCTTCCACATTTCCCTTCAGGGTCTGTTCCTCTCCACCCTCCTTCAATGTCTGTCCTATTCCTTTCCACCATCACCCTTCCCTCCCTCCTTTACCATCTGTTCCTTTCTACCACCCTTCAGCTCCTCTCGCGTGGCCTATCTAAACTAAACTAAATCTTAGGTTTGTATACCGCGCCTTCTCCGCAAGCGCAGAGCTCGGCACGGTTTACAGAAGTTAAGAGGAAAGGAACTACAATGAAGGGATAAAGGAGAGGGACTAAGAAGATAGAGAGTGACCGGTTGCTAGAGAACGGGAAGTAATTAGATTTTTGAGAAGAGCCAAGTTTTCAAGTGTTTGCGGAAGGATTGGAAGGAGCTTGAATTTCTGAGCGGGGGTGTGAGGTTGTTCCAGAGTTCTGTGGTTCTAAAGAGGAGGGATGTTCCAAGTTTTCCTGCGCGGGATATACCTTTTATAGAGGGGAAAGACAGTTTCAGTTTTTGTGAGGGTCTAGTGGGGTGTGGGTTTGAGGAGTTCCAGAGGAGTGGGATAACGGGAGGGAGGACGCCATGTAGGATCTTGAAGACTAAGCAGGCACATTTATAGAGGACTCTGGAGTATACTGGGAGCCAGTGAAGCTTGGAGAGGAGTGGGGAGACGTGATCGAACTTGCCTTTTGCGAAAATAAGCTTGGCCGCGGCGTTCTGAATTAGCTGAAGTCTATGGAGGTTTTTCTTAGTTAGGCTTATGTAGATGGAATTACAGTAATCCAGTCTAGAGAGGATGGTAGATTGAACGAGAACGGCGAAGTGAGAATGATGAAAGCAGGATCTCACTCTCCTCAGCATATGAAGGCTAAAGAAGCATTTTTTTACCAAGGAGTTGAGGTGATCATTGAAGGAGAGAGAGGAGTCTATGACGATGCCTAGGACTTTGCTTGAAAATTCAAGCTGAAGAGTGGGGCCGGATGGTAGTGGGATGGAGGTGGGTAAATGATCTAAAATTGGGCCGAGCCAAAGTAGTTTTGTTTTGGACTCATTCAGTTTCATTTGTACAGATTGGGCCCAGGATTGGAGATTCGTTATACATGTGGATATGTTATCAGCAAGGTTTGAGTCGGTCTCGAGGAGGATGAGGATGTCATCTACCTTCCTCCCTCTTATTTTCATGGCACGTTACAATGTAATTTGTGCAAGCCACTGGAGCCTGCGAGCTCGGTCCCTGTCCCATCCCCACAAACCATCTCGCTTCTGTGCTCCTATTTTACCCATTTCTAATATCTCCCCTATGTATCTGCCATTGCCCCCCCCCCTGTGTCCATATACCATCCCCATGGCATGTCCCCTTTATGTCTCTGTCCCTATGCCCCATGCACATAATTTCCCCTTTCTGTTACCTTCCTGTGTCCAGATTTCTCCTATCTTCCTCTTCCATACCATTGTGTCTCTTCTTTTCAACCCCATCTAGCTTTTTTCCCCCCCCTGCTTCTAACATCTGGCTCACCTGCCTGTCCTTCCCTTTCTTTCCTGCTGTGGGTTTTTCTTTCTGTCTTCATCCCCTTGGCCCAGAATCCTTTTCCCTTTCACTCCCTCCTTCCAGTTTGAGCCTGGTTGGACAGAAGCAATGCACTGTTCCTTCATCTCCAAGGTAATATGCTATATTAATATGGTATTGCACCTGGTAAGTTTGCAACCACCACTTCCTCTTCCCTCAACATGCAATAGAGGTAGACAGCTCATAATAGTGAAAGCGGTTTCTAGAACTGCACATCTAGATAACCAAAGTTGAAAATAAGCAGGTAGGGTAGATGGTGTTATTTAGTACAAAACATTCATTCTTCTTACACCTTAAGTACCAACCACTACTCCAACAAATAATGAACAATGGCAACTAGTGCATTACAGGCGATTGATGTGGCACATGTTGTTCTCAGGGTTAACAAAAAAAACGATGCTCTCTAGTAGAAATGCATGTAACATATGTTACATGCATTTCTACTAGAGAGCATATATATCTTACAGATGGCTCGCGCGGTCCCCGCAGCCCCCACCTGCCTGCCCAATCGATCCTAGTGTTTAGCCAGCTCTCTCCCTTCTCCTCACCTTAGTTTGCAGGCTTTCTTTTTTGGCGACCTGCACCGCTTTCCCAAAGAGCCGCGCACGCGCGGCTGCTCAGTGTTCAATCTTCTGCTCTGCTGTAACTTCCTGTTTCCGGTTGCATCAGAGCAGAAGATCGAAACTGAGCAGCAGCGGGTGCGCGGCTCTTTGATAGCGTGCGGGTCACCGAAAAAGAAAACCTACAAACTAAGGTGAGGAGAAGGGAGAGAGCTGGCTAATCACTAGGATCGACTGGGCAGGCGGGTGTGGGCTGCGGGGACCGCGCGATCCTTCATGCCTCACTGCGGGGACAAGACCATTCACCGCTTCACGGGGCAGTGAATGGCCTTGTCCCCGTCCCCGTCACGACTGCTAGTTTTCGTTCCCCTTTTGGCGGGTTACCCACGGCTAAACCCGGTGGCCGCGGGTAAACCGCCACCGTGTCATTCTCTATTCCAGAGCTTAAATTTTTCTTTGTGAAAAAAAAAATTCCTCCTATTGGTTTTAAAAGTATTTCCTTGTAACTTCATCATGCATCCATCTCCTAGTCTTCGTAATTTTTGACGGAGTGAAAAATCGATCCATTTGTACCCGTTCTACTCAGCATTTTGTATTCTTCAGTCATATCTCCCCTCAGCTGTCTCTTCTCCAACCTGAAGAAATCTAACCTTTTTAGTCTTTCCTCATACGAGAGGAGTTTCATCCCCTATATTATCTTGGTCGCTCTTCTTTGAACCTTTTCTAGCGCCGCTATATCTTTCTTGAGATAAAGAGACCACAATTGAACGGTTATTTAAGATTATTAAAAAGCACAGAATTTCCAGAGGCCACCAACAAGATTTATCCCCTTCCCCATTTCGAATGCCTTGGGGTGCAGCCATCATTGGATTATAGAAGAGAAGAGAGCAGCACAGACTGGGCAGGTGAGCATTAGCAGAAACACGATGATCAAATCTGAGGCAAACTCAGGGACTGCAATTTGAATCCATGAAAATACTAGTGAGTCAGATGAGCCACAATATAAGATATCAGAAGGAAGCAAAGACACCCCCCCAAAAAAAACAATAAACCAATCCAACCCCCACCGCATAACTATTTCATGGGATGCAAAAATTTAGTTCTCCAGGCTCTGCTTAAAGAACAGCAAACAGGCAGACTGGATGGGCCATTTAGCCTTTATCTACCATCATGTTTCTATGAAAGATTAGGTTCTTACCTTTGCTAATCTTTTTTGTAAATCCTCACTTTATTCGGGGACAAGTGGGTTATTTCCCTCCTCCCATCAGGGATTTGTAGGAAGCCTCAAAAGACTTTTACCCCCTCCCTCATACCTCATTACTGAGCATGCTTCTGTTCACAGCAGTCAGGCTTAAAGAAACATAGAAACATGACAGCAGATAAAGGCCAAATGGCCCATCTAGTCTGCCCAACCGCAGTAACCATCTGCAGGCACATCTGTAGAGGATAAGAATGAGAGAGTGAGAGCAAGCGAGCAAGAGCAGGGAATGGGGAACTTCCCGGCAAGCAAATCAATTCTGCTCATATAAACAAATGCAACAATGCAAAATGAAATAGCAAGTTATAAAACACTGAAAACCTGAGCAAAACAGTGCTAAAGGGAGACAGCCTGAACTGTCAGAAGAGGGTGACTGAACTAAGGACCCCCTCAAATGAAATGCTAAACCCAGTCTGATGGCACTCTTTGAAAGGCTGTTCAGAAAACAGAAATCCAGCTTACCAGTACTTGTAAGGCAGACAATCAGCAATATATAGGATGGGTTCCTGGATTAAAGTGAGGATTTACAAGAAATAAGATTAGCAAAGGTAAGAACCTAATCTTTCTTGTACAATCCAACTTTATTCCGGGGCCAGTGGGACATAACAAAGCAGTCCCGAAAAGTCATGGTGGGACTGATGAGCCCGCTGCCAACACAGAGGAATCAAAAGCAGCATCCTGCTTGGCTGCCACATCAAACTTGGTGAAGGTATACCATGAAGCGGCCCTACAAATCTCATCTAGAGACACAGCTGACAACTCTGCCCAAGAGGAGGAAACTCCTCCTCTGCTCATTCGACCAGAGTAGGAAACTCCTCTGGTCAAATGAGCCCATACCCCGGGGGGAGGGGGGGCACTTCTTTCTGGCCGCCATGTAAGCTGCGGAAATGGCCATGCAAATCCACCTGGAAATGGTAGCCTTAGAGGCTGGCCTACCTTTGCGGACAGGACCCACCAGAATAAACAAGTGGTCAGAGAGATGAAACTTGTTGGTAACCTCCAGATACCGCAACAAAAGTCTGTGCACGTCCAAGGACACAACACCTGGTCCTGTTCCCTCGAACCAGAGGAAGAAAAAGCAGGAAGCTGAACTACCTGATTCACATGGAAAGTGGACACCACTTTCATAAGAAAAGAAGGAGCAATATGCAGAATCACAGCGTATCTGTAATATGCAGAAAGGGATCCCTGCAGGAAAGAACCTGAAATTCTGAAACCCTCTGGGGCTGAATAGCAACAAAGAAGACTGTCTTGATCATGATAGCCATCAAAGACACCTGCTCCAAAGGTTCACATGGGGGACAAGCCAGAGAGCGAAAACCATATTAAGGTTCCAGGTCTGACAGGGAAAGTGCAAAGGAAGCCTCAGTCATAACATGCCCTGCAAAAAACAAACATCTGGATGAACTGCCAAGGAGCCTCTCAGGGAAGGAAGGCCTCATCTACGCTCAGAGGGACTCTTCGTGCCTCCCTGATTGACATAAGCCACCCACGTGGCATTTTCCGAAAACACATGAATGGCTCGATGATGAAGATGACCCTTGAAGTGAAGAAGGGCCAGCCGAATCACCTGCAGTTCTAGGCGACTGATCGACCACTTGTGCTCCGAGGGCACCCACTGGCCCTGAACCGAGACAGACATGCACATTGCTCCCTAGCCCTTGAGACTCGCATCCGTCGAGAGGATCACCCTATCAGAGATCCAGAGCAGATCCAGGGAGGCTACCTCCAGCGCCACAGATGCGATCACTGAGTGCACCGTCTCCTTGCAGAAATGAGGAACCTTCAAGGGCTGCATTGACCACCTTGAGGTCCAGAATTGGTCTCCAATTATTGGATTCTTTCTTTGGAATGATGAAGTATATTGAGTATCTCCCAGAGCCCAAGTCTCGCTCTGGCACGGGTTCGATTACCACAAGATCCAAAAGTCTGCGGACTGTGGTCTGCACCTGAGCCATCTTCTCAGGGCAGCTCATAGGGGAATCCAGAAAATACTTGGTCAGACAGAGAAACTTCAACTTGTAGCCATTTTTAAGAACTTCTAGAACCCAACAGTCGGAGGTGATAGCCTCCCATTCCGCCATAAAGGCTGACAACCGCCCCCCCCCCCCCCCCCCCGATGAACGGAGATGTAGGTCTGGCATTAGAACTGTTTCTTAGCTGAAGCTGCCGGCTGAATGGCCACGGACTGCTGACGGCGGGGCCTGCTGAAGCGTGATCTGGCAGACGAAGAGAGCCGTTGTTCTGAGGAAGGACCCAAGTACAGATGAGAATGCAATAAGGGATAAAAATTTGAATGCCCCAAATTCCTAGAAGGGCGGGACCTTCTCCCAGGCATTGGGTTTACGATCCTGAACACAGGCCATAAGGTCATCCAGACCCTTGCCGAACAGAAGCTGACCCTTAAAGGGCAACCAGCTCAACGTGGCCTTAGAAGAGGAATCACCAGACCATTGCCAGATCTAGAGCATTCTGCAAGACAAAACAGAATAGGCACCCAGCTTGGTGAAAACTTTCAAGATGTCGTACATGGCATCAGTCTTGTAAACCACTCTGGAAATTAGAAAATCCAAATCACAAAGCACCACAGTGTCAGGATCATGGTGCAGCTTCAAATGACATGCTCAAGTCACGAAGCAGGAGGCCGTCACCACTTTAATACCAGCCACAGCTGAATGAAACAGACACTTAAGAATGAAATCCACGCATCGGTCCTGGATATCCTTCAGGAACACCCCTCCATCAGTGGGAAGAGATGTGAGCTTGGTGACCTGTACCACCGAAGAATCCACCATGCCATGGCTTGAGTACATTTCAAGGGACCCTCTGGAGTGTCCCAGATATCTGTAAGAATGCGAACATCTGGATGATCAGGAAAAGAGGCAGATTGTGGCCTCTAGTCACTCATGAAGGACCATTCAGCAGTGGCCGGCTGTTCCGACTGCAGCTTCAATTCCTGCAAAGGTTAAATCCATAAGATGTGCGGGCTTGAATAATCTGTGCACTGTGGGGTCTTTCCCCAAATTATAGGCTCCACACGGGTCAGAATCCTGAAGATCCACCAGATTCACCACATCCATGGATGCTGCAGTACTGCCTGGCGAATGGAATGGAAATGTCTGTCGCACTGCGGGCACAGCCGACTTACTCCCTGGTACTCCCAAAGGAAGTCAAGAAGACTCGTCCCCTGGAGCAGGGGTTCCTGTGACTGGTACAGAGGCCTGATAAGTATGCCTGATAAAGCATATTGACAAATTCAGGGGGAAAACCATCTTCCAAGGTGGAAGTCAACTTCGGCGCCTCAGCTTTGAAGATTTTTCACCAAAACAATTGTCAGTGCCCCCAGGGCCCCCTTTCACTAATTTTGTGGGAGTTGGGGCAGAAGGTACTTGAAGAACCTCTCTGAAGGTCAAAGGCCCTGCATTTGGTCAAACCTCACCCCCCTCATGGGCTGCAGTGCATGTGAAACATGGCTGCGCATCCAACAGCCATTCATTGCAAATTAGGCATGAATCCATCCCATCCTGCCCTGGGGAGGCCATCAATGAATTGTTCTTGCAAAAAAACGAAGCTCAGAAATATGAAAAATATACTGGAAAAATCCAAGATGGCCACCATGGGTGCCGATTTTAAAGAAAAAGAGCCCAGAAAAACTACAGGAATCTTCAGAAAACAGTGATTTGGGGATTTTAGACGTGGGGAGGGGTAGCGCAGGGGGACCACCCAAAAACCCCTTTTTAAGAACCCCCCCCAAATCGTTGATTTAGGCTGTCAGCCTCTTACTATGACATGCTGAATGAGAGAAACTGCAGGCAGAGTTGTAACAGCTCACCAGGAGATTCTGTACCTCAGGGAACTTGGAAAAGTGAATTTCAAGTCTTCCGATTGCTCCACCAGCCTGACTATCATGGCCGGAGATCTCTACCACTAGTTCCCATGTCGCGCAAATGCCTGGCGGAATGCAGTCTGGTGATCCCAGTCATGTCTCCATGGAACCGCTTAGCCTACGCTTCATCCAACTAGCAGACAAGCCTGAGGTGAACTATCTCCCAAGGGAATGATCCTGGAGCCCCAATCTGATATACAGGCTGTCCAGGGTGCTTACTGCTAAGCAGGGAACCCCGAAGCAGTTGTTCTCCAACAGTCTGCGATCTCCCGCAGTCAAGGAGTCCCTGCAAGGAACCTCCACAGCACGAGGGCAAAAAACACAACCGAAAATTTCTGAAAGGTACTGAAATATCATGAAATGAAACATGAGCAGAAAAGATAAGCTCCTACAGCCTGGCTTGAAGGAAAGAAGACATCTGTGGACAGAAGCATGCTCAGTGATGAGGTATGAGAGGGAGGGGGTAAAGCCTCTAAAGTTTTGAGGCTTCCTACAGATCCCTGGCAGGAGGGAAATAACCCACTGGTCCTGGGATTCCAATGGACAATGCTACTGAATTAACATCAGAAAACACAGACATAAAACACTATTATATCTTCCAAATGGATGCATGCCTTTACCAACTTGTGCAGTCTTATTTCTGTAGAAGAGTCTTGAACACAAATGTTTACTTTACAGATGTGCTATAAAGATTAAATTTATTCATATTTTGCAGCTGCAATATGTTTCATTCACAATCACTGAAATGGTCTTACTATTATTAATATTAATGGTTTGCTATGCAATGCGCATGTTGAATGCGGTACTATCATACTTTCCTTTGAAAGCACAGAAATGAGCATTATGAGGAAGGACCTACCTTCAGCTGCTGTGTTTTTATCACCATGCATAGCCATAAGGCTGGTAAAATGAGCATTTCACATCCCTAAGAGTTAAATTTACACCAGTGTTACTTGTTGCTCCTATTTATACTTTTTTAAAATTCATTTTTATTAATCACAACAATGACAAATGATATCAGATATAACAATCTTTTGTGAGTACAAAACATAACAACCAAACACTCCTCTCCCTCTTCCAACTATCCAGGTCAATGATGAAGGGCAGCTGAAAAGTTCTCAGATCAACCAAGAGGAGAATGATGTGGAGTCATGAAACTTATGTTATTGCATGTTTTTGACACTTTTCATTTCAGTGGCATGAAATAAAACAAAAAGTGCCAAGAAAAATGTGAAATAACTTATAAGTTTCATAGCTCCACATCATTCTCTTCTTGGTTGGGCCGAGAACTTTTCAGTGGCCCCTTGTAAGAGCAAAATAGCATCCTAAACTAGATTTGGTGTTCCCCTATTTATTTATTTAAATTTGGATTATACCCCTTTTCAGTTGTAGCTCAGGGTGAGTTACATTCATGTATGGCAGGTATTTGTTTAGGCCTCACATTTATTTTGGCTGCTAATAATATCTCATGAAAATTGAGTACCACATGGCCCAGCAATAGAGATGTATCACTTCAGTTACAGAAACTCAGTGACAGCTCAAATGAAATAAGAGAACATTGTATGCACCACCCTCTGTTGCTATACCACGATTGCAAACGGTGATTTTCAAAATGCATTCCATCTACAGCCCTCATTTTAAGATTTCCTTTCATCCTATAATGGAACAAAATGGAACAATTCACCTAGAACCTAAATCTTAGATTTGCAGATCAGGTTTCTACATTCCTTTTTTCTCCCATTTCTGTGCAATGGGGTAGCAATTTAATGGTTACAACAGTGGGCTAAGAACCAAGAAAACCAACAAAAGATCAAGTATGCAAGATGGTTGGAATTTTTTCAAACTTAAATCTAATAAGGCATTTGGTCATGCAGAGTATAATAGCTCCACTGACTGACTTGGTTTATCTATAAAAGCCTTGTTGTTTGCAGGTCATACAAAACATCAACCGCACATGTACTGTATTGCTTGACTAGGTTTGAGCATATATCACACGTGCTTAAAAACTTCATTGGTTACCCACTGAATTCCACTTTCAATATAAAATATTATTGCTGGTTTTTAAGGTATAGTCAAGTTTCTGTAGCAATTTTATCAGCTTTACACCTACATCAACCTACAATATATACTCGAATATAAACTGAGATTTTTGGGCCAAAAAAAGTGGCCCATAGATGGAGGTCTCTGCTTATATTTGGGTCAGCACCCACCCACTCTTCCAACCTGGAACTGATCCAGGCCTCCGCCAGACCTGCTGTAAGACCTGGCGGTCCAGTGGTGGTTGGGACAGGAGGGTTCCCTCCCACCTCTTGTCAGGCTGACTGTGATGACTTCTAACTCCCTCCCACCTTCCTTTGAAATCCCTGGTGGTCTGGAGCAGGAGCAGTCTTAAAAGGCTCCTGCTCCATGCTGAGCTACTAGCTGAATGGCTGCAGCAAGTCCTGCAAGAACTCATGGCAGTCATTCAGCTAGCGGCTCAGCACGGGGCAGGAGCATGGGAAGGTCGCTCTTGCTCCAGCCCACTGCTCAACCACCAGGGATTTCAAAAGGTACATGGCTTGCTGATCAGTGGGAAAAAACCCAAACCCAACCAACCCTGAATCACAGTCCTAATTATCCTAAAAAAAAAGTTAGGTACATCTTATAATATGTGGTCCTTTGTAATAAACAGTTCAAAACATCCTTGTCAAATATTATCAGCAATGTAGTCACATCCTTACAGCTTGACCTTTAGTTTTAGGGTCTCCCGATATGTAACTGCATATCTATGTTCTTATTTCATAGTCCTCCCAAGAGTGCAGTCTGAAATTTCTGCCATTATATAGAATTTCAGAAACCGTAGCCCTCTTAAGTCAAGAGATACCTGTGTGTTAGGATAGTGCGGAGTAAATGTTTTAGCTATTGCAAGTTCATAAAATTTTTTGAAACGGCTTTTGTAATGGCTTAGTACATCTTGAACACAGAATGCCAATCTATTAGATCAGAACAAAATGAGCACAAATCTTAGATGGCTTTTACTAGAATATAAATTAAACTAAACTAAAGCTTAACCTTATATACCGGGTCTTCAACCAAAGGAAGCTCGAAACAATTAACAGTAAATTAAAAAAATAAAGTGAACTGAAATACAAGAGAGTTAGTTTTCAAAATGTTTAGCGAATAAAAAAGTTTTTAGAAGTTTACGGAAGAGTTGGAAGGAACTGGAACACCTCAAAATTAGGGGTTTGTTGGGGGGGGGCATACCAATCAGAAACATTTATGGAGCTTAAACATTCCACCAATGTGTTATAGCAATAGACATCAAAATCTCAGCTTTGACTCGAACTTCCTGATTGAGACAGTAGGCAGACAGAGTAAATGCTGAAAAGGTGGGGTTCCAGAATGACACCTATCTACTAGAAAAGATATTGGCAAGGTAAGAACCTAATCTCTTTTTCTAGTGCAATAGCTATGTCATTCTGGACAGTAGAGACGTACAAAAGCAGTCCCAGAAATCTAGTGCGAGACCTCTGCACTTGCTCATAACATTGAGTACCCAAAAACCATGACCTCCTGTGCTGCCCCACCCACTCTGCACAACTTGGAGAATGTATGCAGAGTGGACCTTGCAAATCTCACTGGGGAAATCATGTGAGCTTCCGTTCACGAAGAAGCCATGCTTCTTGTGGAATGTACTTTCAAGGAGACTGGCAATTGCTTGTCACACACAATATATGCCGATGAGATGGCCATCCATATCCATCTTGAAACGGTAGCCTTAAGACACCAGTCTACCATGTCTAGCCTGACTTGTGAGCACAAAATAGATGGTCCAGCAGTGGTGACCTCTAGATAACACAGGAGGACTCTCCTCACATCCAGCTTTCTCAGAATCCTGTCTTTCTCAGCAAAACAATCTCCAGCAAAATGAACGGGACCGTGCGCAAGGAAGCTCCCACCTCCATGATCTTGATGAAAGATTCTCTGCGCGACAGGGCCTGCAGCTCCAAAATTCGACTCGTTGATGTAATGATCACAAGGAAAACGGTCTTGATGGTAAGATCCAATAAGGACACTTCCTGAATAGACTCATAAGGAGCCTCACTGAGGCCATGCAAAACCACGTTAAAGTTCCATGACAGAAACGGCTGTCTTACAGGTGATCTGAGCCTTAGTGCCCCCTTTAGAAATCTGGCAATGTATGGATGAGAAGCCCGTCACCTGGAACCTGAGATAAGCCACTGCGAGGCCTTTGTCAAGACCTGCCTAATGGCTAGTGCAGCAGACTGTGATCCTAGGGAAATGAATTCAATTCCCACTGCAGCTCCTTGTGACCCTTGGCAAATCACTTAACCCTCTATTGTGCCAAGTACAAAACTTAGATTGTGAGCCCACTAGGGACAGAAAGTACCTGCATATGTGTACAGCGCTGTGTACATATGATAGCACTATAGAAATGATGAGTAGCAGCAGTAGCAAATTTGCACTACTGTCAGACAAGCTATGCACTTAGTTACTGTAACAAAATTAGCAAGTTATCCTTCTGAATGTCTTGCCATTTTTATGTAGACATGCTAAACCTGTATTGGGAACCCACTTAAATCAATGCAACTATCTGTCAGGAAGTTGAGGAAGCAGCCTGCTGCGGTCTTTGCCTGTCAAGATGAGAAAGAAGCTCTATCCTGTAATCTAGTCTATGGGCCTCGAGTAGCAGAATTATTGTTTACTGATCTTACTGCTTGTTGGGGAAAAAAGGCTTAGAAAACCTTTTATGGTCCTTTCACTCCTACAACACATATACCACTTATCTATCCTTCTTTCATAACTGATAACAGGTCTAAAATGCTCTCTTCTGGCAGAAAGAATATCTGATTTTTAAATCGGGGGAATTATACCCTTTGTTGAATGTTTTTTTCTTCCAAGATGTCCAAAATTAGGATTGCAGATTCTCCTGCCCCCCAAATGTTTAAAAATAAAAGAACATTAACTACTACTACTATTTATTATTTCTGTAGTGCTACCAGATGTACAGAGTCACAAAGACAGTCCCTGCTCAAAATAGCTTACAATCTAAACAGACAAGACAAACAGGATGTCATGGATATAGTTAAGCAGAATGGTTAATCTGCTGGCTGGGTTGGTGGGCAGTATTATTACTCTGTTTGTCAAAGTTAAATTATACTGCAAAAATGAATGACTGCTACAGATCTGGCAGCGGCAAAGAAAGCAAACAGAATGTTAGGCATGATAAAAAAAGGAATCACGAGTAGATCGGAGAAAGTCATAATGCCGCTTTATAGAGCAATGGTCAGACCACTCTTGGAATACTGTGTCCAACATTGGTCTCCCAACCTAAAGAAGGATATAAAACTGCTGGAGAGGGTGCAGAGACGAGCAACGAAGCTAATAAGAGGTATGGAGAGCTTGGAATATGAGGAACGACTCAAGAAACTGGGACTGTTCTCCCTTGAGAAGAGGAGGCTGCGAGGGGACATGATCGAGACGTTCAAAATGCTGAAAGGCATCGATAAAATAGAGCAGGAAAATAAATTATTTACATTGTCCAACGCGACATGGACAAGAGGACATGGTTTGAAGCTAAGGGGGGACAAGTCCAGGACAAATGCCAGGAAGTTCTGCTTTACACAGCGAGTGGTAGACGCCTGGAATGCTCTCCCAAAGGAGGTTATTAAGGAATCCACTGTGCTAGGATTCAAAGGCAAATTAGATGCACATCTCCTTACGAGAGGCATAGAGGGATATGGGTGACTAAAACTACATCAGGTGTATACCTGACTGGGCCTCCGTGTGTGCGGATCGCCGGACTCGATGGACCATGGGTCTGATCCGGAGATGGCAGTTCTTATGTTATCTGTCTCTATTCTGATATCACATTTTCCCCCAAGGGTTATAGGCCCTATTTGTCTCCATTTTGATTTCACATTTTCCCCAAGTATCACAAACCCTTAATTGATGTTTTGTTTAACTACACACATTTATTTAAATCATAAATCCTGTCCATACTTTTATTTATCAAAATGGGGGGGAGGACCTCTCACAGGAGCTATGCCCCCCCCCCAAAAAAACAAAAAACACGAAACTGCTGGTAGGAATGGGGCTGATGTGAATCCGGATGGCAGCAACTTTGCAGGGATCCTGCAGTGTACCTGTCTCCTGGTTCAGACGTCCTCCACCTCCTTCTTTCCAGCTGCACTTGTTTCTTCACAAAGCTGCACATAGTGGTTCCTACATGTTGTCTGAGGCTGATCCGGAAGCCTTCCCTCTGATGTCAGAGGAAAGGCTTCTAGGTTAGCCACAGGAAGCATGTAGGAACTGCTGGATGGCTTTGTGAATGAACAAGTGCAGCTGGAAGAAAGGAGAAGGTGGCCTACTTTGGGACACAGAAGGGATGGAGGGGCACAAACCTGGGACAAAGGCTGGAAAGGAGGAGGGAGGTGGGGTATGAACTTGGGAATAAGGGAGTACATTGGGCCTCTCAAACTTTTAAAATACTATTGAAGACTGAGAACAGTAGCTGTAAGGAGGACAAAAGAGAAGAGAGTGACCTGGTGCCACTAGGTGTAACCCTCCATATAAGTAAGCACACAAACAACCTACATCTCGAAGCTCAGCTGAATTAGACTAAAACAGCAGAACAGAAAACGAAGCCAGTAGCTCAGGAGAGACCATTTATCCACTTGCTGGAGATAAGAGAATACAGAGTAGCCAACAGGCATATCATCTTATATTACAAAATAAAGTTCAGTGTTCTCTATCTCCATCTCCACTTGCTGGTACAGAAGGTCATAGCTCATTCATCTGGATTTGGCTGCTGCTGGTGACGAGAAACAGGTCCTTTAACTCTTGACTCTGGCTGTCAGGCTTACATCTGCTGGTCTCCAGCTCCTGTAAAGTCGGTGATTTTGTCTTGTGCAAGTATGTTCTTTCCTATTTTTAATGGACTTCCTTTCTCTGAAGCTTGTTTAGTTTTTGTGAACCACTTCACTCTGCTCGACAGATAAAGCAGTATAGTAAGCCAGAAATAAATAAAGCTCTATATTTTATAATATTCTTAGCAGTAATGGCAGGGTATTCCATAATTTGGGACCAATTATGTTCAAAATTTTTTTTTATTATTCCAACGAAAACAGACAAATATCAGTTGTTTACATGTCCAAATAACAACAGTGCAAACTCACACCCTACCCACCCTCCCTCCCATCCCTCCCCCCCCCCCCAAAAGAGTCCAATGCTGCTAGCAAAACAAAGAGGTAAAGAGAGTCTTAACAATTCAAGAGTCTACTGCGAGCATATGGTGTAAGGTCCTGCCAGAAACACTCCCAGGTCTGACAAAATTTGCGGCCTGGTCCACTATCCAAATCTCCCACCAATCTGCGTTCCAGCGTCGCATGACCAAGCATCAACGTTCTCCATTGTGCGTAGGAAGGTGGATCTCGGGACAGCCAGTTAATAAGAATTACTTTCTTCCCCATCAAAAGCACTCGAGTGAATTTTGGGACCAATTATATAAAAAAATGGAAGACTGATATTCCTCCAATATAGCTGCGCTGTGCTAACGGCCACGAAGCCCATAGAGATTTAAAGGGCTTCAGGGCTGTTGCTGTGCAGCTTTGTAAAAAAGAGGCCATAAGTGAAAGGAGGACACATCCAACAATGCCATATTGGCAGATCTCAAAGCCCTTGGCAGCTAAAATTCATAAACAGGTGCACAGACGAGCAGAGTAAAGTAATACTGCAGAAGAGATATTTTTTATATGCAGAAACCCCTTTTCTAAAATAACCTCACAGATTTCCCTTTTATAAATGGCAAAACATTTGCACATGGTCCACAACATATAGAAGTTTACTAGAGCCTCGGTTTGTGTCACATTAGGATAAAAACTTGGATTGAAAAACCTTGAACTGTAACTATGGAAAATTTAACCTGTAAACTATATTAATGTACAAGCAGTCCCAGAGTTACAGATGCCTGACTTAAGAATGCAGTTATGGCTTCATTTGATTTCACTGTGCAGTATTTCTAGTGGCAAAGACTCCTTATTTCTCCTGCGGCAGGTTTAGGAATGATGCATGGCCACATTACAAACAGTGTGTAGTTGTGCAGGCTGTACCATAGAGCAGTGTTTTTCAACCGCTGTTCCGCGGCACACTAGTGTGCCGCGAGATGTTGCCTGGTGTGCCGCAGGGCCGCCATCAGGGCAGTACTACCAGTCCTGCATTCAGGGGCCCGGAGCTGACAGGGGGCCCGGGCTCCCCCAGGGTCCTAGGCAGTGTTCTAAGGCAGGGGCGCCAGTAGCTCGCCAAGGCAAAGTGAGTCGATCACCAAGGACTCACTTTGTCTTGGCGATCTAATCTATCGAGCCGATAAGTCTTCTTCTCCCCGACGTCAATTCTGCAGTCGGAGAGGAAGTTCGGGCCAGCCAATCGCTGCCTGGCTGGGCGGAACTTCCTCTCCAATTGCAGAATTGACGTCAGGGAGAGCATGCGTCGGCGTCGGCTTTGGGGCCTGTTATCCATTGGTGGGTCCTGTTCCCCGATGGCAGCGGCAGTGGCTTGGGGAACGGCAGGGAGAAAGAAAGAAAGGGGGCAGGCAGGGAAACAGAAGGAAAGAAGAGAAACAGAAAAAAAGAAAGAAAGGTCAGGGAGAGAGGAAGAAAAAGTTGGGGGAGGGAATGAGGTGTGGAGGAGAGAAAGCATACAGTCTGATAGAAGGGAAGAAAGATTGGATGCACAGTCAGAAGAAGAAAGTGCAACCAGAAATCACCAGACAAGGTAGGAAAAATGATTTTATTTTAAATTTAGTAAAGTGGAGGCAGTATTACCACAGTTTTCAAAGGAATTTGCCCAAATAACTTAATAGTTAACTGGGTAAATTCCCAGAGATGAAAACTTCCCTTCACTTACTATGCACAGTTCTGAATTTATATCTGCTGTCTATATTTTACAATATGGTCACCTTTTACTAAACCGCAATAGTGGTTTTTAGCGCAGGGAGCCTATGAGCGTCAAGAGCAGCGCTGGGCATTCAGCGCAGCTCCCTGCGCTAAAAACTGCTATTGTGGTTTAATAAAAAGGATGGAGGGTATATTTGTCTATTTTTGTATGGTTGTTACTGAGGTGACAATGCATAGAGTCATCTGCCTTGACCTCTTTGAAAAAAACCCAGAATAGGAATGATAATTAACATTTTCTCAGCGTATAGTGTGCTTTGTGTTTTTTTAATTTTATTATTGGTAGATCATTTTGACTTGGTCATTTTAAAGTAGCTCACAAGCTCAAAAAGTTTGGGCACCTCTGAGCTACAGCGTTGAAACTGTGTATTTCTATTTTATCCCCCCTTTTACAAAACTGTGGAGCGTTTTTTAGCGCCAGCCGTGGTGGTAGCAGCTCTGATGCTCAGAATTCTATGAGTGTCAGGGCTGTTACCACTGTGGCTAAAATCCACACTACAGTTTTCTAAAAGGGTGAGGGGTTAGTTTGTGATGACATATTCCATACTAGGCGAAGGTGTTTTCTGTGTTCTGTGTCTTTGAAAGACATGGTTTTCTGTTAGGATTGACGGTGTAGGATTGATCTGTGCTGGTCTGGCTTGTTTAGTTTTACAGAGCTGTCATCTGGAGCTGTCATCCGCCGGCTCATCGGGGATCGATCAGAAGAGTGCTGAGTGTGACGGGCAGCGGCTATCTGGAGGAGACAAGCGCAGTAAGTCCTGAGTGACAGTGAGATACTGCAGTGATGGACAAGTTTTTGAAAAGGAAAGAACTAGACTCTGAACAAAATTTGGAGCCAGATGAGAGCCCAAGTATGAGTGGGGGTCAAAAGAAAGCAAAGATGGTTAGCGCAAGCAAATTCTCTGGCGCAAGGCAATATAGCGAAAGCTATATTTCAGTTGGATTTACTTTCACTGGAGATGCAAACAAACCAACTCCACTGTCCGTGGTGTGTGGTGAAAAGCTAGCTAACAGTGCTATGGTCCCAAGCAAACTTAAACGCCATCTCCAAACGAAACACCCTTCGCTTCAAAACAAGAATGCGGACTATTTTGTTCGCCTGCATGACAACACGGAGAAACAGGCAACTTTCATGAGAAAACCACAAAGGTAAATGAAAGAGTTCTTAAAGCTAGCTATCAAGTTGCTGAACTTATAGCCAAGTCAAAAAAGTCGCACACTGTGGCAGACACATTAATACTTCCTGCCTGCAAAGCTATTGTAGAGGAGATGCTTGGACCTGAAACAGCTAAGGAAATAGCCAAAGTCCCTCTCTCAGACAACACAATTTCCAGATGTATTAATGACATGTCTGCAGACATCGAAAGTGTGGTTTTGGAAAAGATCCGTATCAGTGAGAAATTTGCATTGCAACTTGACGAGTCTACTGATATCAGTGGACATGCTCAACTCTTGGCCAATGTGCGTTTTGTTGATGGTGATGCAATTAGAGAAAACTTCTTTTTTTGCAAGGCATTGCCAGAAAAAACAACAGGAGAAGAAATTTTTCGGGTCACATCAGAATACCTTGAAAAAGGAGGACTTAAGTGGGAAAATTGCACAAGTGTCTGCACCGATGGAGCTGCAGCCATGGTCGGGCGCACCAAAGGCTTTGTAAGCAGAGTGAAGGAAAGAAATCCAGATGTGATTGTTACGCATTGTTTTTTACATCGCGAGGCCCTCGTAGCCAAGACTTTACCAGCAGTCCTAGTTCATGTGTTGGATGATGTTGTGTGCATGGTAAACTTTGTAAAGTCACGACCCGTGAAAAGTCACATATTTGCAGCTTTGTGTGAGGAGATGGGAGCGAAGCATAAAACCTTGCTGTTTCATACGGAGGTCCGGTGGTTGTCACGTGGCAAGGTCTTGGTTCGTGTGTATGAGCTGCGGGAGGAACTTAAAGTGTTTCTGACAAATGAGAGGTCAGATTACGCAAAGCAGCTTGCAAGTGATGAGTGGTGTGCAAGGCTGGCATACCTGGCAGATATATTTTATCATCTGAATGAACTGAACACACGAATGCAAGGCCGAAGTGAAAACCTGCTTACAAGTACAGATAAAATAAATGGATTCCGTTCAAAGGTGCAACTCTGGCATCAACACGTGGAAAGTGGCAATCTTGAAATGTTCACACTCACCAAGCAATGGCAAGGTATTCACACTGCTTCACTGTGTGAGATAATAGTTAAACATTTAAAAAGTTGTCATTTTATTTCTCTTCAGTCTCCACTGAATGCCTTGACTGGGTTAGAGACCCTTATAGCTCAGCATCAGTTGGTGGAAAGGACATGACTTTACAGGAGCAGGAGGAACTAACTGAACTGAGACAAAATCGTGGTTTCAAGCTAAGATTTGCTGATCTACCTTTGGACAGTTTTTGGTTGGATACCGCCAAGGAGTTCCCCCTTCTGGCAAACAAAGCTATTTTGACATTGCTCCCATTTTCCACTACATATTTGTGTGAGATTAGCTTTTCAAGCATGATTGCTATAAAAACCAAATACAGAGAGAGACTGAGAGCTGTTGACGAAGAGCTACGTGTGTTTCTTCGAATCCAGCCAGAATATCAGCTTTGTGTTCCGCCAAACAGGCCCAGGTTTCGCACTGAATAAAGTATTTTATAATTTTTCACTATTCTGTTTACTTTATATTTCATAATAAAGTAATTATAAAATACTTTCTTTGTGTTTATTTGATTCCTATTCAAGAGAATTACTTTATATATAGTCAATATAGGCACAGAGTTAAATTTTTTAACATTTTCTAATGGTGGTGTGCCTCGTGATTTTTTTCATGAAACAAGTGTGCCTTTGCCCAAAAAAGGTTGAAAAACACTGCCATAGAGGGAACACCGGTAGGGACAGTTGACCTTTTCGTAAGCTGGGAACAGAGGTAAGCAGCAAAAATCATAAAATCTACAAGTTCTGAGTTAGGATAAAAACGTGCATCAAAAAAACTTGCACTGTAGCTATGGCAAATTGTAACCTGTTAACTGTATACAGTGGTACCTCGGTTTACGAGTGCACCGGTTTGCGAGTGTTTTGCAAGACGAGCAAAACATTCGCAAAATCGGTGCCTCGGAAACCGAGCATGGCTCGATTTACGAGCACCCCCCCCTGCTCGAACTCGCAGGCCTTGAGCATGCTCAGATGCTCAAGGCCCAGCAGACGACGAGGCCGATTTTCAAGAGTGCCCAGATGAGGGTAAGAAGCGGCGGGGGGGGGGGGGGGTGCCCAATTGTGTCGGGGGGATGTCAGATCGTGTCGGGGGGGGGTCGGATCGTGGCGGGGGTGCCAGATCGCAGGGGGGGTGCCTGATCGCAGGGGGGGCCTTCGAGGGGAGCAATGCTGGTTCTTGGGGGGGGGGGGGGAACGCATCAAAGCGAGTTTCCATTATTTCCTATGGGGAAACTCGCTTTGATAAACGAGCATTTTGGATTACGAGCATGCTCCTGGAACGGATTATGCTCGTAATCCAAGGTACCACTGTATTATGTATGTTAACCTGTAACCCATTCTGAGCTCTTTGGGGAGAACAGGATAGAAAACAAAATTCTGCATTAATGAGCTGCTGTAATGGAGTTATCACCCAAAGCAGTTCAATAATAAAGAGTTCAGTGAAAATATGCTCATAGGGCAAACTTACTCTAGAAATTTTCCTAAGGAGTTCACCAGCATCCAAAACACACTTGTGTAGAAAAAAAGCTGCTAACCCACAAGATTAGGGTCCTGGCCTCTGATATTAAATATACAAACCTTCCCTTAACACAGTAAGCCACTACAAATGTTAAGGATTTAATTTTACAATGAGAGAGATTTAATTTGATTGTGGAATTATGCCAAGAATTAGAACAAGCATCTTCATCACTCTCACTGCAGTGGCTTAAAATACCTAGAATATTTCCATCAGCGATTCATTCCGAAATATTCCAGAATCAAATGAATTTAACACACCCTGGAAGGGAAACATCAGTACAGCAAAGAAGTGTAGAATGCAACACATCGTCATTTGTGATGAAGGCATGGACATAATGTAGGAGTAAAGAGCCAGCACTGTGGGTAAAAGTAAGTGTTGAGCACCCCCAATATTGAGCAAGCTTCTTTGTGTTACCTTTAGCTGCCTCAATCATTTTGAATAGTTGGCTCCAATGAATTTAAGCCCCAACAAATCAGACTGAGCACATGCTGACCCAAGAGTGAGCTGTGTCCTGTCCCCCTCTATCAAAATAAGGGTAGTGTCGCTATTGAATTTGTTTTGTGTTTGCAACGGGAGAATTATGGCACCTCAAAGGGAAGAGCGCTGATCACTAACAGCTTATCTACTACAATGAATCTGAAAGCCTCATAAGAACATAAGCAATGCCTCTGCTGGGTCAGACCTGAGGTCCATCGTGACCGGCAGCCCGCTCACACGGCGGCCCAACAGGTCCAGGACTTGTGCAGTGATCCTCTATTTATATCCTTCTATCCCCTTTTCCAGCAGGAAATTGTCCAATCCTTTCTTAAACCCCAATACCGTACTCTGCCCTATTACATCCTCTGGAAGCGCATTCCAGGTGTCCACCACACGTTGGGTAAAGAAGAACTTCCTGGCATTTGTTTTGAAACTGTCCCCTTTCAACTTTTCCGAGTGTCCTCTTGTTCTTATATTTTTTGAAAGTTTGAAGAATCTGTCCCTCTCTACTCTCTCTATGCCCCTCATGATCTTATAAGTCTCTATCATATCCCCTCTAAGTCTCCTCTTCTCCAGGGAAAAGAGACCCAGTTTCTCCAATCTCTCATTCTTAAACTGCAGGGGGAAATGAACTGGGTAATAGCAAATGCTTTCCCACTTCTGTGCTGCTCCACTGAACCATCCAGGCTCCTATTTAATTAATTACAACTGTGTGTCATGTACACAAGCATACTAGTTTAAAAAGGTAACATACTATAACAACCACTTATCACTTTAAAAACATTTCAAAAATAATTTAATTTTCTGTAAGGTGTTGCTCCGATTAAATTCCCCTAAGAGCAGCTATGTCTGGAAGAGAAAATGTGATGCTTTATTCTGCAACCAGCTTCTGAAAGAAAATTTCTTTGAA
Source organism: Geotrypetes seraphini (assembly GCF_902459505.1). Taxonomy (NCBI): domain Eukaryota; kingdom Metazoa; phylum Chordata; class Amphibia; order Gymnophiona; family Dermophiidae; genus Geotrypetes; species Geotrypetes seraphini. The sequence continues at coordinate 34,792,393 of NC_047091.1, read as the reverse complement.
TACTCAGCAAAGACTAAGTATTTGCATTTTGTACTGTATTGTTTCATACAAGATGCACTAATTTGTTTACAGAATTGGGCACTACATGCCATTACAAAATTATACAATTCCAAAAAACTGTCGTGCCTATATCCCCCCCTAGTGGAGACAACACGAAAAACAGTATGAATAGTATAGTAAACGACTGCTGAGGTTGGTAACCTATTACATTTGTCAATATTTCTCTGAGCAACTTGCAGTATAAGAACTCACTTAGTGATGGCTGATGAAAGTTCAGTCATACTTACCTGACAACCATCTTTCCTCGAGTCCTTGTCATAACAGTCCAGACAAATGGGCTTACCTCCTCCCTATCAGCAAATGGAGACATAGCTAAAGTGCTTGGCTTCTGTATATAGCTGGGTGAAACCTAGGAGTCATTCAGTATTCTCTGCCCAAATTAAGGGTCACTGAATGCTACCTGTAACATCTTGCTTTATATCAATTTGTTATGTTTACTTAGGAAATTTGTATTTTGCCATAGAATGTCCAAGCAATAATAATAACTTTATTCTTCTATACTGCCACAATCTTGCGACTTCTAGGCGGTTTACAATCAAGAGAGCTGGACATTCAGCGAAATACAATAAGCAGATATTCAGAGGAAGTATAGAGCTAGCAGAGACCTTAAAAGGCAATAGTATAGAAATACAATTTGCAGAGCAAAAATATAGGATGTACATTTTAGTAGGTAATGTCCGACAGGACCTGTTGGGAATAAATAGCAACGTAAAATTACGATAAGATGAAGATAACAGAATATATATATAATAGTGCTGTAAGTTCTGGTGAAATAGGGAGGGGAGAGCGGGTCAATTGTTTAGGTATTTCTGGAACAGGTATGTTTTTAGTAGTAATATTTGTGCAGAAGAGACAGTTTGTCCTGACAACATGTCCTCCAGCCTCCAAAGTCCACCTCTGAGGTGGCTGGCAGTAGCCATCAGGAAAGTTGTTGGATCTGGATAAACTGGTACTAAATTAGGCAGCCTATGTCCAAAGGCATCATAGCTATCCAGCCACAATAAACCTCTACATTTCTGGTACCCCCAAGAAATATCCCTGACAACCTGGGACAGTAGCCATGGTTTGCAATTATTCAACCCAGTAAGGCATCCTGCAATATACTACCCCCCCCTGAGTTGCCTCTTGAGCTCCATTTTCTAGGTGTCATGGCCCTCTGGGGTGTGAACCTGAACTGGTTTGGCTGGACTCGAGGAACATTGAGGTAACATAAGAACATAAGAATTGCCGCTGCTGGGTCAGACAAGTGGTCCATCCTGCCTGGCAGTCCGCTCACGCGGCGGCCCCCAAGTCAAAGACCAGTGCTCTAAATGAGTCCAGCCTCACCTGCATACATCCCAGTTTAGCAGGAACTTGTCCAGCTTAGTCTTGAAATCATAAATTAACTTTCCTTTTCATCCATGCCAGACCAGTTCAGACAAAATAGAATGCATCATAATGACCCTTATGCCAGGTGGAAGAAGTTGCCACGCCAAACCAAAATTCATCAGTGTATGTAGGTCCAAGCCACTATTTCCCCTGCTGAGTGTCATACTGACCCAGGGGTCCCCATCTACAGCCCATAAGTACAGTACAGCCCAGCACAAGTTGAGATATGTTAATGGCTGCTCAATCTAACCAGCCATCTGCAATATCTATATCAATGCTCACCAATCAGGAACCTTGCTGGCTGCTGATCTTCATCTACCTCTTACCTTAATGGAGTGCCAGCACATCTCCTGTCTATTCAGCATTCTTATGCAATAATAGTCCATCAAATATAATCCTAGTTCTTTTCTCTTTCTCCAGCCTTATTGTAGAAGTGATGAGTGCTGATCCTTATGCAACACTACCAGTCCTAATGAGTGCTGATTTGCTTAGGCAAATGGCAGCTTTTAAGCAACATGGCTGGTTGTCACGCAGCACAATCCCCAGCACTGTATCACCAGCATTCACAAGGAACATTGGCTCTAGCTATCATCAATCATTCCCCAGCATAGCTGGATGGATGTCAAGTTCATCTGGTATCAACACCATTGAGTGCTGACAAAGATTTAATATTTGACAGTTAGTCTTTAATATGAAGAAAACATATCTGGGGAGCACAATTCCAAAAGAGCTGTATGCAATAGGATGTGAGAGGCCGATAAGCATGAACCAAGAAAGGGACTTTGGAGTAACAGTGTCGGAAACAATGTGATAAAGCAGTGGCCAAGGCAAAATAATGCTTAGCTGCATAGCAAGGGACAATCAGCAGAAAGGAGAATGTGACAACTTCTTTGCTAGCAACTTTTGTACAAAACCACACTTGGGAGTACTTTGTTTACATCCTCCCCAAAACACTCCTGCAGCTGCCCCACCACACCACCCTACAAAGTGCTCCATCCTCCATACACTACACCCTGTAACTACCTACACACAAAGAATACCCCTGCAACTACAATAGCATCCCTAAACTGCTCTGCCCCCTAAAAATACCTCTGAACTCACACTCCAAAATCTAGCTCTCAAACAACTACATAATCCACAAACTGCCCAATCTCCAAGAATTAATCTCCTGAATCTGCCCCATCTATAAAATTCCCTATGCCATCTTCAACTGTGCTTACTCCCTAAAGCTATCTCCTGTAAACTGGCCACTCTAAAAACTACTCAACTGTCTGACCACCCTGCAAAGTCCCTCCCCCATGCAGCTACACAACAATCCTGCAAACTGCCCCACTCCAAAACATAACCTCTTACAGGCTACTTCACACCTTAAAACTACTCTACCTCAACTACCATAACAAACATAAAAACTACCCCATTCTACTGTCCAAACACTTCACAATGTTGAATCCAAAATAATACCTTTATAGAAGCTTCAACCAGATTAAGTATGGCAGTATATTTAGTAAGGAATCTAAAGACAAAGGAAGTTTGTTTTTTACTTTGTTCAACTTCAGAAGATGAGAAGTACCTAGCTTTCTATGATATCAATTCAATCATGTATTCCAATTGTTATGTTCTCTGAATCTGGGAATATTCAAATGAACAAGATGATCTTCATAAAGTATTAAAACCTCATCCCTAGCCGAGTCAATTCTTTGCTAATAGAGCTTATAAGTACATTACAAAGAATTGGGGATAATAGTAAACCCTGGGATATGCTCTATTTAATTTCCAGGGTTCAGACTAACATGCCACTCATTTTCGCTATATATTAGAGAATGACAGGGTGGCTTTTACCCGTGGGTAACTCGCCGAAACAGTGGGGAAAAAACTGTGTTCACTACAGCTACAGGGACAAGGCCATTCACCACCCTGTGGAGCAGTGAATGGCCTTGTCTCTGCAGTTAAGGGAGGGAATGCGCGCAGTCATTGATCGCGCTCCCTCCCTCCTTACTGATCGCCTCCGCTGCTGCCACCCAGTCCAAACATCTCTCTCCCTCCCTCCTTACTGATCACTGCCGTCCGATCACCGCTGTCACCCGGTCCGAGCATCTCCCTTACAACCCCCCTGACCCTTACCTTCATGGCGGGCGATTTCTAAATTTCCTTCCTATGAGCAGCCAGAATGTTGAGGTTGCGTGTGGCTGCCGTAAAGGTCATCTGACGCAACTGGATGTTGCTTCAGAGACGAACTTTCCTGCAGCCACATGCAACTTCAACGTTCTGGCTGCTCGTAAGAAGGAAATTTAGAAATCGCCCGTCACGAAGGTAAGGGGCAGGGAGGGAGGAAAGGTGGGGTGGGGAGAAACAGACGCTGAAGGAAACTGGGGAAGGTGGGGTGGGGAGGAACAGACGCTGAAGGAAACTGGGGAAGGTGGGGTGGGGGGAACAGACACTGAAGGGAAATGGTAAACAGAGAGTGGGGAGAAGATGCTGGAAGGGAAGAAAACAGAGATGCCAGACTATGGGGGGAGCGGAGGGAAGAAGTTGGGTGCCAACAAATTGGGGGGTGGGGTGGAGGGAGAGATGGAAGGGAGAGGCACAGTAACAGAGCAAATGGAAGATGCAGAGAGAAGGCAGACAGTGGATGGAAGGAAATGAATGAGGAGATGAAGAAAGCAGAAACCAGACAACAAAGGTAGAAAAAATTTCTATTTCTTTTTTTTTTTTTTTGCTTTAGGATAAAGTAGTGTATTAGTTGTGTTGATAAAAATTTATAAACGTAGCCCTGCCAGCTGAACATCTCTTTCTCTAGTTCAGCAGCCAGAACTTTGATTTATAAGGAAGGAATAAGCTAAATATTGCAGTACTGAGGCTTGTATGGATGCTGCGGGGACAGTGGTCATGGGGACGGGGCAGGGACAGTAACAAATTTTTTCCCCGTGCCATTCTCTACTATATATGTCCTAATTTACTCTGCCTGAAATATCTACATCATTTAACTTGTGAATCAATATTTAATGGTCTACCAAATTAAAAGCTGAAGATAAACAAGATTGTACAATTGTAGCTTGATGACCCTTAGTTAATACATTTCTTGTTTCAGAAACCCAAAGTCCCAGGAGTATATCTCTGTATTAAAATCTTTATGAAAATCTAAACAGAGATGGATGAAGGATTTCATGAACAAAGCCAAGGGAAAGGGACTCAATGATGCAGCAGAACCCTATAACAAAGAAAAAGTATGTAGGTCAGGAATTGGTATAGAAAGCAATCTTTATTAAGAGCAATCTAATCAGTTAGCTGTCTAGCTATAAGACCTTCCCAATTGCAATAAGGTTCTCAATTGCTAACCAATTTGGTGTTAGAACACAAGGCAGACAACCAGGGAATACTGGTTCAAATTCCACAGCTACTCCTTGTGATTTTGGGCAAGGCACTTAACCCTCCATGGCCTCACATACAACTTAGATTGTATGCCCTCATGGGACAGTTTACCTGTGGGAATGTAACTCACCTTGAGATATTACGGAAAAAAAAAAAGTATGAGCTAAAAAACCTAAATATATAGATGACTCCAGTCTTCTTTGTGCATCTTCTTGGTTGTTTGGTGGTTTCTGACAGGAGATATATATTTGAGCTAGTGATGCATATTTCATTGCACAGTACTCATTACCTGAGGCTTTGGCTGGTGACTAATCTCCACACCTTACCTTCTGCTGAATTACTGCTCATATATACCTGTACTCTAAGGATTTGATCCTGACCTCATTGGGAAGCCATCCTAAGACCAGCACCTAACTCAAGGTTGCTTCTCCATTTTTGTGGGCAGCCACAACTACCAATGCTATAGTTCACATGATTCTGTACTGGACTCAGGGGACAACATGGGGAAGCTTTCACTCTTCCCCATGTTTTTTTCTACAGTTCTAGGTCCCGAGTATCCAGAAGCTTCTGCCCTGCCTTACTTTCCACTTTGGACACCAGGAATTCTGCTAACCAACCAGGTTTTTCTTGGGTCAGTGCCTCCAGCAATCTTGACCAGTGCTGCTACTCCTTTCCTTTCTGGCTTCCACTGTGGCAGTAGCCCCTTTGGCCTCTGCAATGGACTGTGTCAATACAGCACTAATCGTGTCTGTGTGCTGGAGGATCAGCGCAACTCCCAATGCTTTGGCTCTATCTCTATTTGCGCACAAAAAAAATGTGTGTGGGGTGGAGGGGGAAGGGGACAAGAAAAGAGAGATAGCACAGTTACTTACCGTAACAGGTGTTATCCAGGGACAGCAGGCAGATATTCTTGACTGATGGGTGACGGCACCGACGGAGCCCCAGTACGGACACTTTTAGAGTGATTGCACTCTAAGAACTTGGAAAGTTCTAGAGGCCGCACCGCGCATGCGCGAGTGCCTTCCTGCCCGACACAGGCGCGCGGTCCCCAGTTATGATAAGCCAGCTAAGAAGCCAACCCGGGGAGGTGGGTGGGACGCAAGAATATCTGCCTGCTGTCCCTGGATAACACCTGTTACGGTAAGTAACTGTGCTTTATCCCAGGACAAGCAGGCAGCATATTCTTGACTGATGGGTGACCTCCAAGCTAACAAAAAGAGGGATGGAGGGAAGGTTGGCCATTAGGAAAACAAATTTTGCAAAACAGATTGGCCGAAGTGTCCATCTCGTCTGGAGAATGCATCCAGACAATAATGAGATGTAAAAGTATGAACTGAGGACCAAGTGGCAGCTTTGCAGATTTCCTCAATAGGAGTGGAACGGAGGAAAGCTACAGATGCTGCCATAGCTCGGACTCTATGGGCCGTGACAGAACCTTCCAGTGTCAGTCCGGTCTGAGCATAACAGAATGAAATGCACGCTGCCAGCCAATTAGACAACGTACGTTTAGAAACAGGATGTCCCAATTTATTCGGATCACAGGACAGAAAGAGTTGGGGAGATGATCTGCGGGGCTTAGTACGGTCTAAATAGTAAGCCAGAGCCCGCTTACAGTCCAAAGTATGCAGAGCCTGTTCTCCAGAATGCGAGTGAGGTTTCGGAAAGAAGACAGGCAGAACAATGGATTGGTTGAGATGGAATTCAGAGACAACCTTAGGGAGAAACTTTGGATGTGTACGCAGAACCACCTTGTCATGATGGAAGACTGTAAAAGGTGGATCCGCAACTAGTGCATGTAGCTCACTGACCCTCCTGGCAGAGGTGAGAGCAATAAGGAAAAGTACTTTCCAAGTGAGAAACTTGAAAGAAGCGGTAGCCAAAGGTTCAAATGGAGGCTTCATTAAGGCGGAAAGAACCACATTGAGATCCCAGATAACAGGAGGGGCTTTAAGAGGTGGTTTCACATTAAAAAGACCCCGCATGAACCTGGACACCAAGGGATGAGCTGAGAGGAGTTTTCCATGGACTGGCTCATGAAAAGCAGCAATAGCACTGAGGTGGACTCTGATTGAAGTAGACTTGAGGCCAGAGTCAGACAAAGAAAGAAGATAATCCAACAAGGTCTCCACTGCAAGAGAAGTGGGATCATGATGATGGAGAAGACACCAGGAAGAAAAACGTGTCCACTTCTGATGGTAACATTGCAGAGTGGTTGGTTTCCTGGAGGCATCTAGAATGGAATGAACGGGCTGAGACAAAAGAGTATCATGAGAAGTCAGCCCGAGAGATACCAAGCTGTCAGGTGCAGAGACTGGAGGTTGGGATGTAGAAGGGTCTCCTGATGCTGTGTAAGCAGAGAAGGAAACAGTGGAAGAAGAAAAGATTCCCTGGAACTGAGTTGAAGTAGAAGGGAGAACCAATGTTGCCTGGGCCACCTCGGAGCAATCAGAATCATGGTGGCTCGTTCCCTCTTGAGCTTGAACAAGGTTCTTAACATGAGAGGCAGAGGAGGGAAAGCGTACAGGAACTGATTGGACCAATCGAGGAGAAATGCATCGGCTGCCAGACGGTGAGGAGAGTAGAGTCTGGAGCAGAATAGGGGCAGCTGGTGATTGAAAGGAGCTGCAAAAAGGTCTATCTGAGGAGTGCCCCACTGAGCGAAGATGGACTGCAGAGTGAAAGGATCGAGTGTCCACTCGTGAGGCTGGAGAACTCTGCTGAGCTTGTCCGCTAAGGAATTCTTTTCTCCCTGAATGTAGATAGCTTTCAGGAATAGATAGTGATTTGTGGCCCAAGCCCAAATCTTCTGGGCTTCCTGGCACAAGCTGCGAGAGCCTGTCCCTCCCTGCTTGTTGATGTAGTACATTGCAACTTGATTGTCTGTGCATAGCAGGAGGACTTGAGGAAAGAGAAGATGTTGGAAGGCCTTGAGGGCATAAAACATCGCTCTGAGTTCGAGGAAATTGATATGATGTTTCATCTCCTGGGCCATCCAAAGTCCTTGAGTTTGGAACTCGTTCAAATGAGCTCCCCAGGCATAAGGGGAGGCGTCGGTGGTGATGACAAGTTGATGAGGAGGGAGATGGAACAGAAGACCTCTGGATAGATTTGAGGATGTCAACCACCATTGTAGAGACTGACGAAGAGATGATGTTACAGATATGTGACTTGAGCAAGGATCCATTGCTTGGGACCACTGGGTAGCTAGGGTCCTTTGAGGAGTGCGCAGGTGCAGACGGGCAAGTGGTGTGACATAACCTGTGGAGGCCATGTGACCCAAGAGTATCATCATTTGCTTGGCAGAGATGGAACGTTGTGGAAGCACCTGCTGACATAGAGACTGAAGGGTTTGAAGACGGTTGGATGGCAGAAACGCTCTCATGAGGACTGTGTCTAAGACTGCTCCAATGAATTGAAGTCTCTGCGTGGGGATGAGATGGGATTTGGGTAGATTGATCTCGAACCCCAGCAAACGTAGAAATAGGATGGTCTGGTTGGTGGCCTGAAGAACTGTTTGAGATGAATTGGCCTTTATCAACCAATTGTCCAGGTAAGGAAACACCTGAAGGTGGTGGGAACGTAGAAAAGCAGCCACCACAATCAGACATTTGGTGAACACTCTCGGAGAGGAGGCTAGGCCGAAGGGTAGCACCTTGTACTGGTAATGACAATGATTGATCATGAAGCGTAGGTACTGTCTGGAGGCCAGATTGATTGGTATGTGAGTGTATGCTTCTTTGAGATCGAGGGAACATAGCCAGTCGTCTTGATTGAGAAGAGGGTAAAGAGTGGCTAAAGAGAGCATCCTGAACTTCTCTTTGACTAAGCATTTGTTGAGATCGCGAAGATCTAGGATAGGTCTGAGATCTCCTGTTTTTTTGGGGACTAGGAAATAACGGGAGTAGAAACCCTGCCCCTTTTGCTCTGGAGGAATTTTCTCTATGGCGTTCAGAAGGAGGAGGGATTGAACTTCCTGAAGGAGGAGGGAAGACTGGGGAGTGTGCAAAGCAGACTCTTTTGGTAGACTTGTGCCTGGGAGGGTTTGAAAGTTGAGAGAGTAGCCGTGGTGGATGATGTTGAGGACCCATTGGTCCGAAGTGATAACTTCCCACCGGCTGAGGAAAAGAGATAGACGCCCTCCTATGGGTTGAGGCAGGAGTGGTGAAGGTTGGATGCTGGCTATGCCCTGGAGAATCAAGTCAAAAGGGCTGAGTCGGTTTTTGTTGTGGAGGCTGTTTGACAGGTTGCTGCTGCTGCTGTCTAGGTGTTTGCCTCTGCTGCTGACGTTGCCGCCTAGGTTGTTGAGGGGCAGACTGTAAGGGACGAGCCACATAACGGCGTTGGTAAGTAGATTGCTGTCTGAAAGGACGTGCTGGTGGAGGCTTCTTCTTGGTTTTAAGAAGGGTATCCCAGCGTGTTTCATGAGCGGAGAGCTTTTGGGTAGTTGAGTCCATGGATTCTCCAAACAGCTCATCCCCTAAACATGGTGCATTAGCTAACCGGTCTTGATGGTTAACATCAAGTTCGGATACCCTCAACCAGGCTAAGCGGCGCATGGCCACAGACATAGCTGTTGCTCTAGAGGTAAGTTCAAAGGTGTCATATATAGATCTTACCATAAATTTTCTGAGCTGAAAAAGAGAAGAAGAGCATTGGTGAAAGGCCAAAAGTTTCCTCTCAGGCAGGTACTGCTCAAAGGAAGCCATGGTGGTAAGGAGATGCTTTAAATAAAAAGAAAAATGAAAAGCATAGTTGCCAGATCGATTAGCTAGCATCGCATTCTGATAGAGACGCTTACCAAATTTGTCCATGGCTTTGCCTTCTCTACCAGGAGGGACAGAAGCATACACACTAGCTCCCGAGGACTTTTTAAGTGTGGATTCCACCAGGAGAGACTCATGTGGGAGCTGGGGTTTATCGAATCCTGGAATGGGGATAACCTTATACAGGGAATCCAATTTACGGGGAGCTCCCGGGACAGTGAGAGGAGTCTCTAAATTTTTGTAAAAGTCTCCCTCAAGATGTCATGAAGAGGGAGTTTCAGAAATTCCTTTGGAGGCTGGTCAAAATCAAGAGCATCTAGAAAGGCCTTAGACTTTTTAGACTCAGCCTCCAAAGGAATGGACAGAGATTCACACATGTCTTTTAAAAATGACGAAAAAGACGTGGAATCATGTTTGGAGGAAGGATCAGGAATGTCAGGCTCATCCTCCCCCGAAGAACACTCTCCTTCTGAAAGAAAAGGCTCTTCGGAATCACCCCACAGATCAGGGTCTCGAATATGGGAACTACGGTCCCGAGACTCAGGGGTGGATGGTTCCAGGTGTCGGGACTTGCGTACCGACTTACCCAACCTCATCGAAGCGGTACCGGGAGATGTAACCGGTTGCATCGGAGCCGAGGTCTGTACCGACTGGTGTTGAGTTGTCGGCTCCGGTGCAAGGATTGGCATCGACATCGATGAGGCCGAGTGTAGGGGCACCGAAAGAGAGGAAGTAGATAGTATAGGTCGTTCCACTCTCGGTACCGGCGGCTCAGACGAGACCGGCACCGGAAGGTTCGGTGTCAGGATAGCTGGAAGGAGTTGTTGGAGCTGCTCCTTCAGCTGTACCTGTAAGATGGCCGCAATGCGATCATCAAGGGAGGGCACCGGTACCGCCTTTTTCTTTTGCGGTACCTGCGGTGCCGCTCTACACCCCGGAGATGAGGAGCTCGATGTCGAGGGACTCACCTCGATAGGGGCGGAGCGCTTCCGCCTCACGGTCGGCAGGACTGGACTCGCTGCAATGGAGACCGGAGGGCGTTCCAGCGGGGAAGGCTTCTTAGCCGGCTTACCTGAGTGCTGCGACGCCGGCGCGGTGTTGCGTGGCGTCGACGAGGATGGTGCCGACTGGGTAGGAGCCGATGCCGGGGTCGCGGGGTCGGACATCTCGGTGCCAAAAAGCAAGCGCTGTTGTATTTGGCGATTTTTCAATGTTCTTTTCTTAAGTGTGGCACAGCGGGTGCAGGTGGAAGCCTGATGCTCCGGACCCAGGCACTGTAAACACCAGTTGTGTGGGTCCGTAAGGGAGATAGGCCGTGCACACCGCTGGCACTTCTTGAACCCTGGCTGAGGGGGCATGAACGTAAAGACGGCTTCTGCCAAATCGAAGGCCGAGGCCTCGATGGTGGCAGTGGGCCCCGCCGGGGCAGACTGAAAAATCAAAAAAAAAAATAACTCGATGAGTAAAATTTATTTTTTTTTTTAACAGAAAGGAAAAGAATAAAAGGGCAAAAAGACCCGAAAAAGAATACGCGAGCGGGAAGGCGTTAGAAAAAAATTTTCAACAGCCGTTGAAAATGCGACTTCTTAGCTCCGCGGAAACTAAGAAACTGGGGACGGCGCGCCTGTGTCGGGCGGGAAGGCACTCGCGCATGCGCAGTGCGGCCTCTAGAACTTTCCAAGTTCTTAGAGTGCAATCACTCTAAAAGTGTCCGTACCGGGGCTCCGTCGGTGCCGTCACCCATCAGTCAAGAATATGCTGCCTGCTTGTCCTGGGATAAAAATCTATTTGTCTGAACTAGTCTGGCATGGTGTAGAGATCAAAATGATATCTCCTTAACATATGAATCGGAACAAAAAAAAAAAGGTCCATCTAGTCCAGCATCCTATTTCCAAAAGTGGCCCAGTACAGGTCACAAGTACCCGTCAGATTCACAAAATGTAGTATCGGCACAACTAGACTAATGTAATTCCCTGAACACTGATCAAATCTAAAAGCATTTGCTCCAACTAATTCAAAACGCTGAAGCACAACTGATAGGAGCTACCCTTCTTGCAACAACTGTTCTCACTAGCAGTACCTGACTAGACCAAAATTTTAAAAACTCTGATTTTCAAGGTTCTCAGACAAAATGGGCCAGAGTCCCAAGAATAAATTAGGCCTCTACTCGTACACATCTTTGAAGCCAAGGTCTTCTCAAGGAGCTCATCTGTGCCTTCATCAAAAATGCATGATGTGATACTCACCAGCAAGCCTTCTCAGAAGCGCGCCCCCCCACCCCACTCACTCTTAGGGGAGCTAAGCTGAACTCAAAACTGTTTCTATTTCAGGAAGCAGGTGAAAGCTTGGCTCTTCTCCCAAGCCTTTAACAAATGTTGCAACTGACCATCTTTTTCACTACATACTAGAGCTAGCTTGTTGCACTCTTATAGACCACTTCCTCATATCTTAACTATACTTATAAATTTGCCTTCAGTTTAGCCACTCATCTATTTACTCCAATGATTTTGTACCAACCATTATAGTTTATAAATCTTTCCTTTTGGCTAAGTCTTAATAATAATATTGTAATTTATAGCTAAAGAGACATATGATCAAGAAACTTGTTTTATTTTACTTTTGTGATTATGATAAACATACCGAGGGCCTCAAAATAGCACCTGGCGGGCCGCAAGTGGGCCCCCCCCCCCGGGCCGTGAGTTTGAGACCACTGCTCTAAAGCATGCCTATTTTAGAGGTTTCATTTGTATAGTGCTGGCATTATGAATAGAATGGAGGGAGGAGTCACCTAGTGGTTAGGGCTATAGCCTCAGCACCCTAGGGTTGTGGGTTTGAGCCCTGTGCTGCTCTTTGCGATCCTAGGCAAGTCATTTAGGGGGTCCTTTTACTAAGGTGACCTAACCGATTTAGAGCATACTAAATGCTAAGAATATAATGGGCGCCTTAGCATTTAGCGCACACTAAATCGGTTAGTGCGCCTTAGTAAAAGGACCCCTTAATTCTCTATTGCCCCTGGTACATTAGGTACATTGTGAGCCCACCGGAACAGATAGGGGAAAATGCTTGCGTAACTGAATGTAAACAGCGTAGACAACCTCCATTGATAGGCAACATATAAAATAAAATTTTATAAAACCTAATAAACTAAATAAACTATTTTCCATGCTGCTTATTATGGTTATCATTTGTATTCTGATTGAAGTGTTCATTTGTTATACTGTATGATTGTTTTACAGTGCTGTTAATGTTTATTTCTGATACCACATCATGCTTGTCATTACTAGGATTCAATCTGCTATCTCCAAGTTTACCTCATTTTGTATTTGGGTCATTTTACCATTACTATGCTATTAAAATTGTACATTTTTTTGTCAAGCTGTACACCATTTTGGGTGAATCTCTTATAAAAGGCAGTTAATAAATCCCAATAAAAGAAAGATTGTATGCTGCTTAATCCCAGAAATAAGTGGTTTTCCCCAAATCTACCTCAACAATGATTTATCGACTTTTCTTCCAGGAACTTTTCCAAAGCTTTTTTTAAACCTACCTAAACTAACTGCTTTTACCACAAACTCTGAATTTGTTGTCAGAGGAAAATTATGCATTCAATGAAAATATTTTCTATTTGTTTTAAATACATTACTTGGTAACTTCAAGGCGTGTCCTTTAGTCTTTGTACCTTTTGAAAGAGTAGACAATCGATTTGTTTACCCATTCCGCTCTACTCGTGATTTTATAGACCTCTATCATATCTCCCCTCAGCCATCTCTTCAAGTCACTTGGGATTATGCTGAAGCATTTTGAGCTTTTTTGGACTAATTTCTGATGGGGAATAAAATGGAGTAAGACTACAAAATTCAGGTTTCTGATTCATTCTTAAATTTACATAGTCATATAGCTTCTAGTTTCCTGCAACATACTTTTCAAAATTCTGTAGCATTTTTGTAGAATTATGAATATATCTGATTATTATTTATAATGTAAAAAAATTTCTATATAATTTGTTTCTGATATTTCTTGCTGGTCTAGTTGATTTGTCCTTGTTGTGCAAAAGAGATGGGGAAGGAAAAAGGGAGAGAGATCTCAGAGGAGGGAAACTGAACAAGGCTTTCAGGCAGGAGAAAATATGAATAGAGGACCACAGAGGAGAATCGAGAAAAAGAACTCCTCCCTCATACTCAAGAGACTCTCCGATCCATTCACTCTCTCCCAATCATTGATATGATTTGCCTACTTAGTTTCAGAAGATGTAAGGGGCAGCGAGGTCATATTGTCAATGTGGGCAGAAGGACCAGTTCAGTATTAGCACCTGGAATAAATGGAGCAAATGCCTAGTCCTACCCAATCCTCTTGATCATATCACTCCCTAATCTCCAAACATCTTTTCCCCACTCATCTCCAATACCCTGATTCTACCCATCTTCTTGCATGTCTTCACACCCTACAATCCCCTTACTACCACTCCCCATATGACCTAGTTCTCCCCTTACTTTCCCATATGACCTAGTTCTTCTAATCATCTCACTCATTCTCTGCTCCCCACTAAATGTCCCTCATTCATTTTCACTGCATCATCTCCATCTAACATTCCTCCAATTAGAGAAGTATGTTGTCAACCAAGGAAGACAAGAGTGAAATCCTATGTCACCCGTATGACACCAACTGACTACACCCTCTATCTTCTCAGGTATAGCTAAGACAAAGCCCATAAAGGCTGGGAACTAAGAAACCCATGTACTGTACAAATTTTACATGAATTTGCGTCCTCACCCCCTAAGGAGTCCATCTCAGCTGACTGGGAGCAAAATCAGGGTGTTTTTTTTTAGGCAGATAAGAGGCTTTTGGAAAAAAAAAAGGATAGTTTGAAATCCAAGATGGCTGAAGCCAGTAAAATCACACCAAAAATGGCCCATGGAAACTTTTTCAAAAGTTCAAAAACACAGAAATAGCGTGGAGGTGGAAGACCTAAACTCTAACTCCAGGAACTCTCAAATTTGGGATTTTCTGACCCATCCTGATTCTCCCATAGGAATGAATCTGGTTTTACTCACAGTTCTCTGTTGGTAATGGCCTGCAACTTGTTCAATGTAGCTGAAATGTGGAAAAAAACTTTTCTGCCTCAGATACTTCCAATGACTACAAAACCTCCACCCCCCAGGGACACCAGGGTGTTTGTGTGTGTAAATATGCAGCCAGCACCATGATACTCCAAGGGTTCTTACTCAGGGCACCCACAGCCTGCACTCAAGTCATTGAGAAAGTCAGAAGGTGAGCCAGCTCCCAGGGGAAAACACAGCCGAGCCCAGAAGAAACAGCAGACTGGCTCTCCAGGTCCACCTGAAGGCTTGCCCTGCAGAGCTGCAGCTTGCACAGAAGACCTGCGTCCTCTCCCCGGCAACAAGTCCCTAATAATGGAGGTCTCAGGGCACCAAAGCTTCAGAAAAGTGAACTTAAAATGCAAAAATAAATAAATAAAAGATAAAGCCCAGTACACATGAGAAACACTTCTGCACAGTTCACTTGCAGAGAAAAAAAACTGGAGGGTGGACTGGGCTCCGCCTCCATATGGAAGGTGCTCAAAGCTGTAAGTATTCTCATTTCTGCAAGTCCAGTTCACGGGAAGGGATTGATCACCACATATACAGAATCCGGAGTAAATGTAAGAGAATTTTTACACAGCTTGAGAGGCGTGAGCTAGGGAACACTAAGATATCCTGGGGCCAGAGTCTTCCAGAGAGGTATGCTGGACTTGTCTAGCAAGAAGGGCCTTGAGAAGGGCCTCAAGGGAGGGCTCCGGACAACCACCAAGGGAAAGAACTCCACACATACCAGGCACATACAATTAGCTACTCAACATTTAGACTATCTTTTCCACTCAACTCTCATACCCTTCTATCTTTTCTATTTAACTCTCTTACCCTTCTAGCTAGTAAACAAGCAGACAATCCTCTCATACCAGACATCAGGCAAACCCTACCAGTCTCTCTATCCCTCCCACTCTCAAACTACCCCTTCCACTCTCACTCTCACACTTTCAAACTATTTTTAAAAAAAAATTAAAAAAAATTTTTTCTTAGAAATGGCAGGAAGAACGAGGAATGCGAAGACTACAATCAAGACCGGCAGCCCAGTCACAGAAGGGATCCAGGGGATGGCCTCAGTCCACGTGCAGACAGAGGGAGAACCAGGACAGAGGGCAGAGGTCTCTGCACAGACCGAGGCCCTCCCCATCCCCATCCCCAAGCAGACAACTACAGCCTCCACACAGACGGACGAGACAGACCAGCTAGACGGAGACATCCTGCGTGAGCTGACGAGCCTAAGAGAGGAGGTGAAGCGCTTGAGGAGCATCAGGGAGGATGAGGCCTTCATCGACGAGGTCATCCAGGAGCTGTCCCAGATCACCGAGCAGGAGCCAGGCAAGATCATCCTCGAGACGCCCAAACTGATCAAACCTACAACTTTGGCACCAACGACTGGGGTGCAGGAGGAGGATGGGGACGCTGACTCCTGGCAGCTGGTAACCTCCTCCACGAGAAAACATGGAAGACCTTCTTCTTTTTCTTCCTTTTCTTCTCCTGTCTCCTTCTCTTGCACACAGGGCAGCCCTACATCGACCCCACTAATAACCTTTGAGGAACAGATTCCAGATACTACAGGAAGGACCCGCGAGCGAGGCACAGGAGGTTAACATTCAGACAGTCCCAGTTCCAGAGACAACTGATCAGCTCCCCTCAAAGAAGCGTAGAGTAGTGGTCATTGGGGACTCCCTGCTGAGGGGCACCGAGGGACCAATCTGCAGACCGGATATGCAGTCGAGAGAGGTTTGCTGCCTGCCAGGGGCCAGGATCCGGGACGTGACCGCCTGCCTAGACCGACTCATCAGGCCCAAGGACTACTTCCCCATGCTCCTTATTCACGTGGGTACGAACGACACTGCCAGGAACACCCCAGAGAACATACCTAAGGACTTTGGAGCCCTGGGTGAGAGGCTGAGGCAGATTGGAGCACAGGTGGTCTTCTCCTCGATCCTCCCTGTAAGAGACAAGGGAAGAGCCAGGGAGGAGCGTATCCAGAGGACGAACGAGTGGCTACATGAATGGTGCAGGGACATGAACTTCGGCTTCCTGGACCATGGAGAGGCACTAAAGGGACTGCAGGGACCAGATGGACTCCACCTGACAAGGAGAGGCAAGAACGTCTTCGGACATCGACTAGCCCACCTCCTCCGAAGGGCTTTAAACTAGGTAAGTTGGGGGAGGGTACCCATTCATGTACTAGCGCAGTAAGTAATTTTCCAGGAGAGGTGAATCGACACTCCATTTCTGAAACCGAGGTAAGTTCACACAGTAAAAACAATCATACAAAAGCCACTCAAACTCAGGCGGGAAATTCTACACAGGGTCTTAGCAGACATAAAGTATGGAGGGCTATGTATGTTAATGCACACAGCTTAGGCAATAAAATTCTAGAATTAGAGACAGAGATAACGAACGCCGACCTCGATGTAATAGCGATATCTGAGACTTGGTTCACAGACTCACATGGGTGGGACATGGCTATACCAGGATACAACTTACTTCGTCGGGACAGAGAGGGAAGGATAGGGGGTGGGGTAGCACTATACACTAGAGATAACATCAAAGTCACCAGAATCACAGATGTCAACTACACCGGGGAATCACTCTGGGTGAACCTGGCCAGAGGAAACGAAAAATGCTTGTATCTGGGTGTAGTATACAGGCCCCCAAAACAGCAGGAAGACAGGGATATGGAACTAATCAAAGACATTGAGAACATCACTTTACAAGGGGACACGGTTCTGCTAGGGGACTTCAATATGCCCGATGCTGATTGGAAGACACTTTCCGCTACTACCAGCGGCAGCAGAAGGCTTTTAACCTCCATAAAAGGGGCGCGACTCAAACAAATGGTGCTGGAGCCCACCAGAGATCAGGCAACACTGGACCTGATACTCACCAACGGAGAAAGCGTTTCAGAAGTTTCGGTAGGCGATACACTAGCCTCCAGCGACCACAACATGGTATGGTTCAACATCAAGATAGGCTTCACTAGATCAAACACAGCAACAAAGGTCCTCGACTTTCGGGGCACTGACTTTAAACGCATGGGAGACTTCGTCCATCAGGTGCTACAAAACCAAGCTGAAACCAATAAGGTAGAGGCTATGTGGTCAATCCTGAAATGCACCTTGCATGAGGCAACAAACCGCTATATAAAAACAGTAAGCAAACGACGGAGAAAGAACAAGCCCCAGTGGTTCTCTGCAGAGATCTCGGATCTTGTCAAGGAAAAAAAAAAGCTTTTATTTCCTACAAGCATACAGGAAACAGGGTGACAAAAGAAGATTATCTGACCAGGTCTAAAGCAGTCAAAGCGGCAGTCAGAGAGGCCAAGATTCAAACAGAAGAACAACTAGCGAAATCATTAAAAAAGGGGATAAATCCTTCTTCAGATACATTAGCGACAGGAAACGAAACACAGATGGGATAGTACGTCTCAGGAAAACAGACGGGACCTATGCAGAAACGGATTCTGATAAAGCCAAACTACTAAATGAATACTTTTGCTCAGTCTTTACTTGTGAGGCGCTGGGGACCGGTCCACAACTGCAGGCAAGGCAAACCTCGGAAGACCCGTTTCAAAACTTCAAGTTTACACCCAGCAGCGTCCATGGTGAACTATCAAAACTCAAGGTGAACAAAGCCATGGGACCGGACAATCTACACCCCAGGATTCTTAGGGAGTTGTGTGATGTCCTGGCGGAACCGCTATCCGTGCTGTTCAATCTTTCCCTAAGTACCGGAAAAGTCCCCATGGACTGGAAAACAGCTAACGTCATTCCATTGCACAAAAAAGGTTGCAGAACGGAGGCTGCGAATTACAGACCGGTCAGTCTCACCTCAATAGTGAGCAAACTCATGGAAAGACTTATTAAACAAGAATTAGATACAATCCTGACCGAGGAGAATCTACAGGATCCCCAGCAGCATGGATTCACAAAGGGAAGGTCCTGTCAATCCAATCTGATCAGCTTCTTTGACTGGGTTACAAGGAAACTGGATATGGGGACGTCTCTAGACGTCGTGTACTTGGACTTCAGCAAAGCTTTTGATAGCGTCCCGCACCGCAGATTGTTGAGCAAGATGACTTCGATGGGATTGGGAGTGATATTGACGACATGGGTCAATGACTGGTTAAGGGGTAGAATCCAGAGGGTGGTGGTTAATGGTACCCCCTCCAATACATCGGAGGTGACCAGTGGAGTGCCACAGGGATCGGTCTTGGGACCGATCCTTTTCAAAATATACATAAGAGACCTGACTCAAGGGCTTCAAGGTAAAATAACACTATTCGCCGATGACGCCAAACTATGCAACATAGTAGATAACAGCACCTTACCCGACAGTATGGAGCAGGACCTGCTCTTATTGGAACATTGGTCCTCAACTTGGCAGCTGGGCTTTAATGCCAAAAAATGTAAGGTCATGCACCTTGGCAGCAAAAACCCATGCAGAACTTACACTCTGAATGGTGAGACCTTAGCTAGGACTAGGGAAGAACGTGATTTGGGAGTAATCATTAGTGCAGATATGAAAACTGCCAAGCAGGTGGAGAAAGCTGCATCCAAGGCTAGACAAATGGTGGGATGCATCCGTAGAGGTTTCGTCAGCCGGAGGCCCGAAGTCATAATGCCCCTGTACAGATCCATGGTGAGACCTCATCTTGAATATTGTGTTCAATTCTGGAGACCACATTATCAAAAAGATGTGCGGAGAATCGAGTCGGTTCAGCGAATTACCACCAGGATGGTCTCGGGACTCAAGAACCTCCCATATGAGGAAAGACTGAATAAACTGCAACTATACTCGCTCGAGGAACGTAGAGAGAGGGGAGACATGATTGAGACTTTTAAATATATCACGGGCCGCATCGAGGTGGAAGATGATATCTTCTTTCTTAAAGGACCTTCAACCACAAGAGGTCATCCGCTGAAAATCAAAGGTGGGCAATTTCATGGCGACACCAGGAAGTATTTCTTCACTGAAAGGGTAGTCGATCATTGGAATGAACTTCCATTGCAGGTTATTAATGCCAGCAGCGTGATCGATTTCAAAAAGAAATGGGATATGTATGTGGGATCTCTAGCCGGGTGAAGTCTGGGGGTGGGTCATTAGCGTGGGCAGACTTGATGGGCTACAGCCCTTTTCTGCCGTCATATTCTATGTTTCTATGATGCAATTTACCCCCTTGAGATCTCAAGAGGCTATGACCCTCCTTTATGGGTACCACAAAGAAGTTGAAATAGCTTATCTATGTCTTACTCAGCTGGCAGCATGAGCTCAACTGCTCCCAAGGAGAGCAATAATTGTAATGTATTTTGGATCACCTGACTTTTTGCCAAATTGCATGGAGACACTATACAGCAGTGGTCTCAAACTTGCGGCCCGCCAGGTATTATTTTGCAGCCCACGGTCTGTACTAGTGCTGCCCACTCTTTGCAGTGTCCTCCAGCTTCCCTCCCCGGCCTCCCGCTCTTACCTTCAGATAATTACCACAGCCTGTAGAGAGGATTACCGGTGCTGTAGCGATCCTTGCAGTCTGCAGTCATCCTTAGCAGCACGTTCCCTCTGCCGCGATCCTGCCCCCGACATCAGAGGAGGGGCGGGACTGCGGCAGAGGGAACATGTTGCGGAAGCCGATGGCAGCCTGCAAGGAATGCTACAGCACCGGTGATCCTCTCTGCAGGCTGCAGTAATTAGCTGAAACTATGACCGAGAGGCCAGGGGGGAAGCTGGAAGACACTGCAAAGGAGGGGGGAACATGCAGGCCTTCAGGGGGAGGGAAGATTTATAAGCTATAAAGAGTTTTATCTCATGCAAAATTGTCATTTCTTTAATAAGACATTAACTATTTTTTTTCTTCGGCCCTCCAAGTACCTACAAATCCAAAATGTGGCCCTGCAAAGGGTTTGAGTTTGAGACCACTGCTATACAGGCATTGACATGGGATCCAAACTCCAGGGCATAACCAAAGGGGACAATTTCCAAAAATCGAGAGATGCACAGGAACAGAAATGAAATCTTTCCCCGTCCATATCTAATCTATCCTCACAAGTAATCTCTTCTATCCCTGCCCATCCCCATAAACTTCAGAAGTAGTTATATCATTTAATTATGCTACTGAATTAGAGACTCTGGTAGAGACCCATTTATAAATGAGCAAAAACACTTTTTTAATTTGGAAATATTAACTGGGAAGAATACATATTTTGTAAATGGGTCTCTGCTAGGGACTAATGTAAATAAAAACTATAAATACTCCAGCTGATCATGCCCCTCAAGCTATGTCAGCCGAAGACTTCCTCTGAAGGTGGCCCAAAATCCTTTTTACAAAGCTTGCCCAGTGTTCTCCCCAGAAATTTTTTTCAGCCGGGTGGCATGAAAAAGTCGCCGGGTGGGGCAGGACAGGGAAATTTGGTGGTCATTAAATAGGGTCATTAAATCCAGTGGCGTACCTAGTATATATGACAGCCAGTGCTAATCATTTTTAACAACCCTCTCCTCTATATAAAAAAGAGATTTTTTAGTAATAATCCATGAGTCACACAACAAGGGTACACCTAGGACAAGGCAGCATCTTAAACACTGCAGTGAGCACTAGAAAACCAACACACACACTGTAAAACTAAACAAACCAGATCCTTCACAATCAATTGATCCTGTACAGTCGATGCTAACATAAAACCATGTCCTTTTCATACACACAGAACACAGATACACCCTTGCCCAATATGGAATAATCACAAACTAAAAATAAAAATATGTAGACAAGTTAAACTGAACCACCAAGAAACCAGAATCTGCCACCACAGAAACAGTGACACTTGTCCCCTAATACTGTGCAAAATATAAAGACAGTAAATGTAAATTTGAAAAAACTGATACATAACAATCACCACTTTATAAATTAACAAATAAAAATAAAACATTAAATTGAAGATAAGAATATACCATTTTATTGGGCTAATCAATTTTTCAATTAACTTTCAGAGGCCACAGCCTCCTTCTTCAGGTCAATATAGTATACTGCTGTTACATTATACTGTCTTGACCTGAGAAAGGGGGTTTTGGTCTCTAAAGTTAGTAAAAAATGTATTAAAATAAGTCCAGTAAAAAGATTACCTTATTTTCTGTTTCTAAAAGTTTTATCAATACAACTACAATACTATTTTATTCTAAAGCAACAAAAAATCTTTTTTCTATCTTTTGTAGTTTCTGCTTTAATCATCTTGTCTTCACTCTCTTCTTTCTAGCCAGCATCTGTCTTCTCTCTGTTTTCCATGCAGCATCAGCCCTGTCCATCCACTGTCTGACCTCTCCCTGTTCCATATGGTATCTTCCCTCTTTCTATGCTCCTTCCATAAACTGTCTACCCTGTGCCCCGTCTCTCCTTTGTACATGATTGATTTCAGCTCTGCCAGCTCTCCATTTTTCTCTCTCTGTCACCACCTCCTCTGGCATCTCTCTCTTCTCCTTTCTTTCCTTCCCACCCCACGGGCTGGCATCTCTGTCTCCTTCCCTTCCCTGATTCCCTGGCATCTCTCTCCCTCCCCCTCCATGCCCTGGCATCTCCTTTCATTCCTTCCTTTCCCACCCTCCCCCATCTTCCTTCTCCCTTTCTTTCTCCCTCCAGTTGCGTGCAGCAATTCTCTCCACCCTCTGCTCCCTTTCCTCCTTCTGTCACCCCTCCCCGGTCATGAACTTCTTCGGGCAGCAGCATTCACAATTTGCTGCTGTTGCCGGCTTCGGGCCTTCTCTATTGGATTCTACCTTCATGGAAACAGGAATTAGGCAGGACTTGGCAGAGAGGAAGGCCTGAAGCTGGCAACAGCAGCAAATTGTAAACACTGCCCAAAGAAGTTAATGACACTAGGTCTTGGAGCAACCCACTTCCCCCCCCACCCCGCTGAGCCTCCTATCTCTCCCTTCCATGCGAACCCCACCGTGAGATGACCAACAAACCTCCCTCCAGGAGCATTGGCAGCTGCAGCAATCTAAACAGTTATAGCTATAATACCAAGAAAATTGCTTCATTAATCAAAAATAATAGCAAATTTTAAGAAAAATTGAGCTTTGTAATCAGTGACTTTGAGGGACCCCAGGAAGGGCTTTCAAATTTTTTATAAGAATTATTTTCTGATCAAGTACAATCAAATTCATGGGGAAAACTTCAATTCAGTTTTTCCAACTTTAGATTTTTCTTAACAGCCTTTGAAAGCAGACATGGAAGATTGGCTCAGCCTTCTGGACAGGACAATGTGGTGGTGACACTTCTCACTCACCATTTGTCCTTTTGTGGGAGGAAGGCCCAGCTGTGAAAAGGAGGAGCAGGAAAAAGGGAGTGGGGGGCTCTGAAAATGACATTGAAGAAAAAGCAAATTCTGTAGTGACAGAACGTTGTTTGGGCGAACGTTATGTCTTCTTGTCCTTCTTGCTGATTCACTCAAGTTCCACTGTATTATATACATCAGCCGTAGATTCTAATTCTCGTGTTTGCTGTCAATGAACTGAGAATAGTTGCCCCTAAGACTGCTCAGTTTGGCTCTTCTGAGTTGCCAACCCCCCCCCCCCAGCTGAAATAACTACCAAGAAAACAGCAGTATTAACAAGGGGGCTTACAAGAATTTCCATTAAGATGGCAATTTGTTAGTGCACTTTTTAAACGAATTATTTATAGCAGTACAGCCACTCTGCTCACACTTTTATTTTGAAATTCAGCTGGTTATAAGTAATAAAAACCCCATATACACCCCCAACAACCCCATGGGGCCTGATACCTTCTCACTCTGGCCACTTTCTACCCCCACTCTCGTGCTTCCCGTGCACCTGCGTTGTAGAAGTGATTGAGCACGCCGGTCTCACCAAAGTCCAGTTTGTTGAAGTGCAGCGACTCCAGGGCGGCTGTCTCACTCTTGCACGCCTCCTGTAGGCACTGCTGCGCCACCGCTGGGCTCGCCTCATTGATTACAAAAGGCCACCATCGTCCTCCTGCTGCTACTGCCTGCGCCAGTAAAGTGCTGGCTGTGGTAACCACAGCCGATGGCCCCTCACTGCACCACTACATAAAAACTAAGGAGCGATGTAGAGAAGTGCTGCCGGGTCCTGCCTTCGCGGAAACAGAAAGTAGGCAGGACCCGGCAGCAAGAGCAGCAAATTGTAAGTTTCCCGCCTTAGCCCGTAGCGAGCTCATGCTCCAGGGTTCTGACGTGTGTGTGCCGGTTTCCCTTCTCTTCCCCCCCTCCCCGGACATAACTTCCGGTTTCGGAGGGAAGAGAAGGGAAGCAGGCACGCACATGTTGAGAGCCCTGAAGCAAGCGTTCGCTATGGGCTAAGGCGGGAGACAGGTTAGTGAAGCATTTGCTCTTCTTGCTGCCGGGTCCTGCCTACTTTCTGTTTCCGCGAAGGCAGGACCCGGCAGCATTTCCCCCAATAGAGCCCTGAAGCATAAGCTCGCTACGGGCTGAAATCTCCAAGCCGGGGTTTTTAAAAAAAAAATGTTCAGCAGCGGCGGCAGCAGATAGCCGGGCGCTTGTCTAAATTAGCTGGGCGGACCGCCCAGCTAAAAGGCCCTAGGGAGAACACTGCTTGCCAGGCAGCAGCAATGTTCTTAAGCCACAGATGCTGGCACCTCAGTGGCTCAAGAATGATGTCAGTGATTGATTGCTATGCTTGATAGAAGGGCGTTCTGGCCACCTCTGGAGGAGGTTCTTAGCTGGCGGCGCTTGGGGATCCAAACCAGCTAAAGCAAGGGACAGCAAGTACTTCAACACTGGAGAAATAAAACCAGAAATGCATTTCCTCTTCTGTTGAACGACCAGTGTTATCATCAAGTTGCAGATGACACAAAGCTATGCTGGACAATCAGCGAGGAACTCCAGAGAGATTTGAAATAACTTGAGAGATGGGCAGAGAATTGGCAGATGATTTTTAATGTAGAAAAATGCAAAGTGATGCACCTGGGCAGGAAAAACAAGGAGCATGAGTATAAACTGTAAGATATAACATTGGGGAAGAGCAAACAAGAAAAGGACCTGAGGGTACTGATAGACAGGACCCTGAAGCCGTCGGTTCAATGTGCAGCGGCGGCAAAGAAAGCAAATAGGATGTTAGGCATGATAAAGAAGGGAATCACGAGTAGGTCGAAGGAGATCATAATGTCACTTTATAGAGCAATGGTCAGACCACACTTGGAATACTGTGTCCAACACTAGTCTCTATACCTGAAGAAGGATATAACACTGCTGGAGAGGGTGCAGAGGTGAGCGACGAAGCTAGTAAAAGGTATGAAGAACTTGAGCTACAAAGATCGCCTCAGAAAACTGGGATTATTCACCCTCGAGAAGAGAAGACTGAGAGGGGATCTGATAGAGACTTTTAAAATACTAAAAAGAATCGACAAAATAGAGCAAGCTCACTCACCAATGGGGGGAAAGGATGGTGAACAAGACATAACGTTATTCACATTGTTAAATGTGACTCGGACTCGGACAACAGATCATGGACTGAAGCTGAGAGGGGACACGGCCAGGACAAATGTCAGAAAGTTCTGCTTCACACAGCGAATGGTGAACGCTTGGAACTCTCTCCCGGAAGAGGTGGTGGAGGAAACCACCATTCTAGGATTTAAGGAAAAATTGGACGCACATCTTCTTGCAGGACACATTGAGGGATACGAGTAACTAAGGTATTCGCCGGGGTAAGCCTGGCTGAGCCTCTGCATGTGCGGATCACCAGACTAGATGGACCCCAGGTCTGATCCGTTGCAGGCATTTCTTATGTTCTTATAACGTATTTCAGTCAATAAATTTTTTTTTAATTATCTTTATTTTCTGGAGATAAGTTGGTTCCAGTTTCTCTTTTTTTTCCTGCTTTCCTATCTTCTGCAAATTCTTCTTTAAGTATTTGCTGTCCACTACCATTGGCCAGCATTTCTCTCTTCCCTCCCTGATCCTCACTGACATCCTGGATCAATCTCCCTTTTTTTGCCCCCTCTTCACACCTACCTAAACAGCATTTCTTCCTCTCTCCTCTCCACCCCCATGTGCAACATGTCTCCCTCTTTCACTGTCCATATCTTTCTCTCATTCCCTCTCTTACTGCAAAGGGAGAGGGGGGAGGGGGGATAGAGAGAGATCAAGGTGCATTTCTCCCATCCCATTTACTGCCACATCCAACAATTCTCCCTCTCCCATTCCCCAGACCATATGCAGCATCTTTCACTCCTGCTCACCAGCCCCTTGCCCAATATTTCTCCTTCTATCACCCCTTTCCAGCACATCCCATATCTCTCCCTTCATTCCCTCCACCACCATGTCCAACATGTCTCCATCTTGCATCCCTATCCCACTGCTCCCTCTACACCACCGCATCCATTCTGACATCAGCTGCGACATCAGAGGGAAGGGCTTCTGGGTCAGTCACAGGTAGCTCATAAGAACTGCTGCCTGCAGCTTTGTAAAGAAGCAAGTGTGACTGGAAGACAGGAAGGAGACACTACTTGGACATCTTAGAATGAGGTAACACACCTGCGGGAGCCCTGAAAAAGGTGCCTCCATCCCCGGGACTTCACGGGATTCCCGTCGACCCCCGTTCCTGTGCAGCTTTTATTCCAAAAACACACTGGTCTAAGATTGGGGGGCCCACTTCCTACTGCTCTTCCTAATAAGGATGGGATGCAGGCCCGTTAAGGACCTCTGTCAGTGGAGGAGACAGACCACTCTCCCTACTCCTCCTCATCCCCTAAAAAAAGGGAAGGCACCTTAAAATCTAATTTGGCCTATATGGCTCAAATGCTGACAGCTCCAGACTCCAAAATGTATCTAGACCCCAATGACTTAGATAGCAAAGATTTGTCCTCACATAGACACTGTGGTTTGTACTCTCCCAAATCCCTGATTAACTTCAAGAACTCTCTGAACAACAGCCACCCCTGAAGGGGAGTTTGTTGAAGCAAGAGTTAGACATCACATTTGTGGGCCAATCCTGCAGTCACAACAAGCATTGAGCTACTACCGATGGTGCCACTAACTGATAAAGTTATAGAGGATGTCTGTTTATTGGTATTTGATATACCACCCTACCTTGGAGAAGTTCAGGGCAGTGTACAGTTTTTAAAGTCAGTTACTCAAGTATTTTCCCTATCTGTCCTGACAGGCTCACAATCTAAACTCCCTAGGGCAATTTCAGGATATGCTAGAAATTACTGAATCGAATACAGCTGGGTTCTCACCACATACCCCCAACAAACCACTACCTAGACTAATAATGCAGATGAACCAAAAGCCTACTTATGCAGCTGTTCCATCATCCCACCTCCTATGGAGTTGGTACTCTTGATCGTTACCACCAATATTAAGGCATCCCCCTTAGAACATGCCAAGAGGTTGTCCATGACTTTCTGAGGAAAAGTTTATAGCCCACCTATAACCTTAAGCACAAAATCAGGGGCTTTTCACTCTGTTAGAGGAATCTGAGAGAAGTTCCAGTGGAGAGTTAAGACCTTAGGGGTTTCTGGATGCCCTCTAGGCTTTGGTGACCTATACAAGGATCTCTACCACATAGCCCATATGATAAGGCAAGCACTTCTCTTCCAAAGAGAGTCTTATCATTGGGAAACTTTTCCTCCTCAGGGTGACAGCATCCCCAGCTCTAGCAAAGGCCCCTCCCCCCAAGATAAGAAAACCCTCTTTCTAAATGGCATCCCAGGCCTTCTCTCAAGAAGAGCCAAGCAAAATGGTCCACTTGGAGCCACTGGATCCAAAGCCAGGAGAGTCAAACTCCACTTCTAAGTCCACCTCAGAAAGAGCCTGCATGGCAGGAACTCCAAATCTGTCTGGGAATATCATGGAACCCCTTCCCCCTTTTCTGGACTCCAACCCTACAAACAGGCAAAACTAGTTCCCTTACAACCTAGGAAGCCAAATCTTACCTGGGGAAGTGAGGGAAGAGCATGAAAGCCACACAGTCTGGCAGCAAGATGGCCACTATTCTCAAGTCGGTTCCTCATTCTCCTCAGCCTACTGCTAGCACAGCAGCCAGGTTGTCATGGTCAAGCGATTCCTGCAGCTCCCTGGAGCTGCCCCTGTCACAGCAGAAGCAGTAGAAGCTAGTTCCTGCAGCCCTCACATTGTTACTCCATCAGCATTGTGGGCCAGAAGAACATGTTTGCATCCAGATTTGCCCCACAGAAACTCATCCCACTTTAGATAAGCCCAGAGGCCAATCTTAGAACCACAGAGGGCAAAGCCACCTCGGTGATTATCTGTGGACCAATTCCAATGAGCACTCAACCCTATCACCATAGCTCAGACTATGACCTAGGGAGTTAGGCTTATCTATCCTGTCACACTAGCCCAACTTGCACCATCTGCTGGAGGCAAATACTGATGTGTTCCAGGCTGTACCACTCCTTATAGCAGTGATGTTACCAGAATAATCAAAATTTATCTGCCTCCCATCTGTAGGTATGAGGACATAACCCATTGGTCTAAACTGATCTAGCAGGATAAGGAAAGAACAGTTAAATGTTTTAGCAAGATCATCTTTTCAGACCTATATATGAGTTCTCCTCATGGATATCAATGAGAAAACCCTTTAGTACATTGGCTCCATTGTGCTATATAGTACTGGTTCATGTATTTTAAGTGAAATAAAATTAAAAAGGTACAAACAATTGGATATATTTATCTTGGAAATGAGAACAGAATGGTAGACAGATTGCTACAGTCAGCAAGAAAATAATTGAACCCCACGGTTTTAAATCTTTACATGGCCTAAACATTATAAAAAGGCAATTCAATAACTTAGGCATCCACACCCATTGCACATGTAAATATTTAGACTGCTAGCATTTATGCAGGGATACACACATAGCACATGAATGCTAGCAGGGCGCTAAAGTGTTATTCAGC
The DNA here is from genome assembly GCF_902459505.1 of Geotrypetes seraphini. NCBI lineage: Eukaryota > Metazoa > Chordata > Amphibia > Gymnophiona > Dermophiidae > Geotrypetes > Geotrypetes seraphini. The sequence continues at coordinate 34,763,839 of NC_047091.1, read as the reverse complement.
AACATCCACTCAACTGACAGTTCCTATATTTGCAAGGGGGCAAACAAAGGATGGAGCAAGGATGGGGCTTCCAGTTACATGTGTGACTTATTGAATACTGTAAGTTACACATGCCCCTGCCTTAGTTAAGCACTACAATACTGAATTACACTAGTATTCTGTACCTAGATTTCATTATAGAAAATGCATCTATCATATGGCCTTGGGGTACCCAGTTATACAACTGCCTTCTAGGTCATCAAGCTTCTCAAGTTAGTTATATCTACTGACACACATTATATGTCAATTAAACAACATGGTACCTTAACAGGCTCTCCAAATACATGTTGCTGCTGAAAATGTTTTGCTGCCAACATGACTTAGTTTATCATAGGAGAATTAAAGTTGTAGAAATCTATAGTACTAATATTTTTGTGAGAGGGATTGAACTGAGTGAGGATGAATGGTCAATAGGGAACGTATAGCTCTTATCAAACTTACCTTACCAGTGCATCTGGTTTGCTCAGCTGGTTATTTGGAATACAGTTTTCCATCAAGTCCTTATGAATGCTTGGGCTCTTGCTAGTGCATTTCTGCTTTTTCTCATTCTTATTGGATGAGGAAGGGATGCTCCCATTTGATGTGCTGTGATTACGCGGCGATGAGTTGGCAACCCCACTGGCATTTTTGTAATTTTTTGAAGAGGCAGTGCATGAGTCCTCTTTTAAGAGGTTTTCTGTACTTCCTACAAGATCATTATTTAATCGTTTGTTATTGATATGGTTTTCCATATACTCAATTTCTTGTATTTTAGAGTCTACAGGTTGCAAAATATTATTATTTATTCCAAGATTGTGTTTTTTTGTTTCCTTGTCCCTTTCTTTTCCTTTTTCTCTGTATTCAAGCTCTGGTAATGCTGTACATATTTTTTTACTAGTTGAAATGCCTCCATTGTGCTGTAAAAGTATTGAAGAATCCACATCTGATAACCCTTTCACTGCTGTAATAGAAACAATGTACCAAGAGTGTCAGACATAAAATATGCTTTGAATAAAAAGTTAATACAGTTAGCAAATATAAATACAAGATAGGTAGAGGCAAGAATGCATGATATAGTTGCGAGACAAATCTCAATTCATCTTAGGTTAACTCAGATTCAGCAACCAGAGACCTCTAGTTAAAATAAGCTAGACAGGTAGGTCAAGAAGGAAAAATTATGTGTTACCTGTTAATTTTCTTTCCTTTAGACACAACAGATGAATCCAGAGACTAATGGGATACCGCACATCTACCAGCAGGTGGAGATAGAGAACTGAATTACAGGTGCTCCTCTTGGATGGAACCCCTTCTTGCCATTTAGTATCGCTCTTTGCCCAAACATCAGGAACTACACAACTGCATGTATATTAAAAAACAAACAAACAAACTTCTTTCCCAGAAAAAAATCCAACCATGGACCAACAAGCAACCGCAACAACAATGTGTTGGGGAAGCAATGGGAAGCAACCGCAGAAAAATCCCAAATCCTGAATAGGTGGGGCTCTGGATTCATCTGCTGTGTCTAAAGGAAAGAAAATTAACAGGTAAGGCATAATTTTTCCTTCCTTAGCAACAGTAGCAGATGAATCCAGAGACTAGTGAGATGTAGCAAAGCAATCCTCAGCAGGGTGGGAAGCCAACACAGCCTCTGCAATAACTGAAGCATCTAATGCAGACTCTCCACGCACGGTCACATCCAAACAGTAATGCTTGGAGAATGTATCTGAGGACCATGTCGTGGCCCTACAAATCTCCTCTAAGGAAAAGCCTTTGGCCCCTGCCACCATATTTGATTCCACAAGGGCACGTCTGAGCAGCCCACCATGCAGAGGCCCAACAGCAAACACCACTTTTCACAGTGCTAACACCATTTAACACCCTTTGCGGCCATGAGCTGGGCAAAAAGTGCACACGATAAATGCACACTGCACTCACAGAACCCACGTGCTGAACACCTGCACACAATATAAAAATACTCACAATTTGCAGGGACAGTAATTGCAGTTTGAAAGAGAAAGAGAGTGCAAAACACTACTCCTCTTAAACGGTATCTTTTTTATTTTAACCAACTGGGAAAGAAGAAAAAACATACAGAGACCATAGGACTCTATGAGAGAAGGTGGGGTAGGGACCTGGGGGTCCCCAGGTGTAATCCCCAAAGCCGGCACCGCTCAGCCAGACACCCCTGCACTAACTGAAGCCGTAGCAACAGTAGTGAAATCCACTTTTTCAGTGAATTTGACTGATTTTCAATCAGTAAAGCCAGGAGCCCATCCTCCTGTTGGAGATAGAGCATACTAAATGGCAAGAAGGGGTTCCATCCAAGAGGAACACCTGCAATTCAGTTCTCTATCTCCATCTACTGGTAGAAGTGTGGTATCCCACTAGTCTCTGGATTCATCTAGCTTCACAAGACAGTAAAACAAGTTGTATGACTGCACAAATTGGTTTACTCAAGGCCTGCAGGTTGAGCATAGTTCTCATGCTATCATATTCCACATCTATAACAAAGTGAATGCTGAATTGCAGGGCAAAAGCACCCACCTTCTTCTGCTTCCCTTTCTTGTCTCTGTAGCATCTGTTGTTCTGGAGGCAGGGCTTGCTGGAGAAGCTGCATATAAAACTCATTTTCTTTCTGTACCTCCTTCTGTTTTCGTAGCCGCATTTTGTAGCTGACATAACTTTTGAAGCCAAAACCCAAGGTCACAACTGGATACCCAATACTAGAAAGGCAAAGACATCGTCCATTTAAAATTCCACTAGTAAATATTTTAAACTAAGTTTCCATTATTAAATGGAGATGCTTTAGGCCACCCTTTTATTTTAAAACACAGTATATGTTGTGCTGTCATACTTTTAAAACACATTTTCATAGCAAATTTAATATTTGCTTGAAAAGCCTTTTTGGGATCTATGAATCTGAAGGAACTGGTCTGTTTATTTTATTTAAAAAAAAAAAAAAAAAGAAGATACCCCTGCATATATAAATCAGTTCAATCAGTTCGAATAAGATTTAGTGCATAAAACTTCTATATTAACTGAAGGTACAAATATTTTCTTAAATTTGTATTTGTATAATTTCTCTCTAATAGGTAGTTAAGCTTTTATTGCACCCTAATTTACAACAGGAATAAATTAGCTTGTGGTTTTAAAGGGCCAAGCTATCTATGCTAAATCACCCCTCTCTCCTGACACTCACCCTCTAACCCAACCAAAGCTTCTCCTCTTCATAACCAACCTACCCCTCAAAGAGTCTATTTACATAGTAATGAGGTATTTTGCATGCTTTGCGTCTCATTACTTTGTCTCTTCTGGTAATGACAAATTAGTTTCTTACATCGTTAATTTGGGTTCTGTTAGAATACACAGGAGTCTGTAATGTAGCTGTTGATTCCCATTTCCCGCGAACTGCAGCAGCATCTCTCTTTAAGAACTTGAACTCCTCCCCTTCTGCAGTAGAGCACAGCACCCTCCTCAGTTGGTACCAAAGCAATCAAACTCTACTGAAACACAAGAAAAGAGGAGGAGAGGCACAGGGAGCTCCCCTGGCAATAAACATTGTCCTATTCTGAAACTTAGAAAAATAGAACAATGATTAATAAAACATTTAACAAGTAAACAGAGAACAATAAATCACTCACAGGAGTAACTCAGAGCCAATCTGCTATTTTTGGTCCCAAAAACGCACTAGGGCTCATTTTCAGGGATGTCTTATTTTTTTCATGTACAACGATCATCTCTCTCTTCCTCTTTTCCACCCCTAATTCATGTGCCACATTGCAGAGAGTTGTATACCTTAATAATCTGTCCCCCTACCACATTTGTTTTGGATGAAGGCAACAAAATAAAAAAAAAAAAAAAAAAAAGCCAAAACAAAAGCGCTTCTAGAGCTTTTGTAAGTGCCCCATTGCAGTTGGTACCCAAGAATAAGGATGAAGAAATCTATAGGGTAGAAACTCCCTTATCCCCCAACCTTGATTTACCTTCAAACTACCTTCTAATCTGTCATCCATCACCCAGTCCCATTTATATGCATGATTTCCCAACTACCAACCAATCAGCAGCTTTTGTGCCCTGCTTGTCTGATCCACGATCCTGCCTAATAAACTTGCTGACCCTTCCAACCATACCCCCAAGCAGAACCAAGCCGACCCTTCCATTGCGAGACCGATATACCATACCTTCACTCCCTTCAGCAATGGCGGTAGCACTCTGAACAGGATGCTTTGCGGCACTCCCCATCGGGGCCTTCCCTGTGCCGCCACATCACTGATGACATCAGTGATGCGGCAGAGGGAAGGCCGCAAAGCAGCCTGTTCAGAGTGCTGCTGTTGATGCTGAAAGGAGCAGAGGTATGTTATATCGGTCTCGTGGCGGGAAGGTCGGTGGAGTTCTCTGCGTGGGGGGGAATGGGAGGGAGGGATGGAAAGATGCTATGCAAGGGTATGGGTGAGAGGGGAGGAAAGCTGATGCACATGGTGGGGGGGGGGGGGAGAGAAAGCACTGCAGCCAGCGAATCAGGCAGCACTATTGTCAGGAGGGATGGAGTCAGGGAGGGGACATTTGGGAGGGATTCAGGGGGGATCTATATAACTAGGGTTTATTTTTGGGTTACGGCTTATATTAGGACCTACCCCGAAAATCATGCTAGGGCTTATTTTTGTGGAAACACGGTACTACTACTATTATTTCTATAGCGCTACCAGTCGTACGCAGTTCTGTACAGAGTCACAAAGAAGAAGAAACAGTCCCAGTTCGAAACAGCTTACAATCTAAACAGCCAAGACAAACAAACAGGATGTCTTGGATACAGTGAAGGGGAACAGTTAATCAGCTGGCTGGGTTGGAGGGCAGAGGAGTAGGGTTAAGGATTGAAGGCTATATAAAAAAGAGTGATTTTCAGTCTGCTTTTAAACAAGGTAAGGGAAGGTGCTTGGTGGACAAACTTGGGTAATTTATTCCAGGCATAGGGGGCAGCTAGATGAAAGGAACGAAGTCTGAAATTAGCAGTAGAGGAGACGGGTACAGCTAAGAGCAGCTTATCTGAAGAACGGAGCTCTCTGGGAGGTGTAAAAGGAGAATCATAGAAAACAGAGTTCAAATTCAACTTCTAACGAGACCCTAACTAATGGGTAGTCACCCTGAAACTGCGAGTTTCCTTGCAGAAGCTGCCAATCATCTTCTTGCACAGCTCTACCTCTCCTCCCAGAGGGCTGTGCTGCAGCCCCTTAGCTTGTCCCAAAGAAATGAAGGTAACTAACAAACAGGGGGGGAGGAACATAGGAAAACTCCCAACATAATAGTTATAACTGAACCACATGATAAACATTTAAATGCAAAATAAGGTGGAATAACATTACCTATTGGCTCAGCCAGCATGGGGAAGCCCCAAAAAGGTGAATGGCAGCGGAAGCACTGATGGCAGGGAAAGCCTCTGATCGGTGGCTTCGGGGAGTCCTGCCTGCTGAGTTGATCAGGGATTCCCCTGCCACAATCAGATGAGCTGGCAGGGAAAGCAGGGATTGCTGGCTCTGCCGCATAACTTTTTTTTTTCTTCACAAATTTGGGCAGCTGTTGTACGTGTGCTCACACAACACACGCATAAGCAGCTACTTCCAGCTCAAGAGTAGTCAGAAAATTTTAGTACCAATTACTCAGTGCTGGGGATGTTCCTTTTTGTGCATCACTAGGAGAGCTCATTTAAATACTAAGGAGTTCTTAGGGAGGAGTGTGTGGTGCAGTGGTTGGAGCTACAGCCTCAGCACCCTGGGGTTGTGGGTTCAAACCCTGCACTGCTCCTTGTGACCCTGGGCAAAGTCACTCAGTCCTCCATAGCCCCAGGTACGTTAGATAGATTGTGAGCCCACCGGGACAGAGAGGGAAAATGCTTGAGTACCTGATTGTAAAACCGCTTAGATAACCTTGATAGGCGGTATATAAAAACCTAATAAACTTGATGCATTTGCATAGAGTTCTCGGTGGCTGCTGCTACAATTGGTAGCAACCATGGAGAACCCTTTTCTGCATTGGGAGGACAGCTTTCTGTGGCAGTAAGAGTGCTTTAATGATTCTTACTGCCATGGAAAGCTTTTGTGCATCAGGGCCAGAAAAAGGTAAGGCACATACTGGAAAGATAAGTAATTTCTAAATAGGTGAAGAGACTTCATTTGAAATGCCCAACTCCTTAAGGATACACCCAATAAATACTTTGAAGGTGGGATGGTGGGGTGAATGTCACCAACATACATTGGTCAGAGGTGCCATGAATATGCAAGGAAAAATATTTGCCAGCTCTCCTTCAGCTCAATGGATCAAAAGTGATCCCGACTTAGAAATTAGTGAAGACCACTGACCTAGGGCATCAAATATCCACTGGCCCAATTTGCCTGGGTGAATGGATTTTGGTAATCAACTATCTGAAAATATCCTATGTTTCTTGTGGATAAAACTACACATCAATGACTCTTTGTAGCTGTCAGGATCTATTTTGCTTTGACCACAACTACTCTTTGCCACCACTCTCACCAGAAGCTGCTGCTCCACCTGACCACCTAGTCTGCCTAAAGATTAATGCATCCCTAAGGATAGGGGATATATAAAATGCATTTAAATACCTCCAAGGTGTAAAAGCACAGAATGCAGGGCTCCTCAAGTGCATTAGGAAGTATTGAACAGTGTAAAATAAAAAAAGGACATTCAGAACTTACCAATGTGCAGCAAATGGACGACAAAGGTCTACGTGAAAGTTTTTGAGATCCTTAAATCTAATTGCTGCTTCAATATAAACAAACAGTATCCACAGCGATACCGTGGGTAAACATACTCCCCGTTCTGAAGAATTAAAAACAAAACAAAACAAAAAAACACACCACACATTTATGCGAACTGTTGATTTATTAATCATCATCAGATAGTTTAAACTTCAAACCATAAAACATCAATTCAGAAAAAAAAAAAAAAAAGGAGTAGGCAAAAATTAATGCCGATTGCTAATAAAAATCTTATCCATTTGGATTTACAAAACTATTTCTCATGACATCAAATGAAGTTCTTAGATATAACACATTTCTAAAAAATTTCCTCTGAATTTCCAACTTGGTGCTTAGGAGAAAGAGAAGAAATATAATCAAAATATCTTTGAATAGATACACAAAGAGCCACCAAGATTATATGATCTGCTATATTCATATAACTCAAACTATAATATCAAAACAAAAAACATTTAATAGACCTCCCAATTAACTTTTTACCCAAGAAATGTTTATATTAAGAAACAGCAAATACTTCCTCTCCATTTAAAAAGACCCATTATTTTGCTTATTGAGACAATTACCCAAGAATTCAGCAACTTCCTCATTATAGCATATTTAGTAGTATCAAAATCAATCCACATTAAAGATCATCTATTGTTAAGGGTCAGCTACTGTACCACTGACTTGCTTTACTATTACTGCAGTAATTGCCCAAATGTTTTAGTTATATTTCTTGAATCAAGAGAAATACAACCACTTCCCCTCCAAAAAAATACATATCAAAATGCATCATATATAAAAAATGAAACATATTGCTTAGGGACCTTTTACTAAGTGCAATAAGCACTAATGCATGCTTACCGCAGGTTAAAAACCACTACTATGGGGCACGCTCATGCATCCCGCAGCAGTTTCAGGATCAGTGTGCATGGGGACAGAAAGTAGGAATGTTCTTCACTAACCGATTAGCACAGGAATACCGCATGAGCCCCTACCACAAAGAAAACAGGCATCGATAGGTGCTCATGCACTAATGGGGAAATTAGTGCATGGCCATGAATGAAAATTGGGCCTCAGTATGTTGGAAAGCCCCACACTGGGGCTATCACAGGCCATTTTAAGATTAGGTTTTTATTGTTAGTCCCTGTAGGATTCCATATGCTAGGTGGTAAATCCCAACCCGCAATCTGGGAGTTGCAGAAATCCAACACATTTCTGAGCACATGCTCCTCCCCTTAGACTGATAGCTAGAGCCATAACCAGTTGAGTCCCAAAACCAAGCATATCTGAACCAATCCATGACAAGTGGATCCACAACATAAACAATTCTTGAACTGGTCTGTTCTGCAAAAACATGAACAAGCAATAAACAGGCACAAAGGCAACTCACAAAAACACTGAGGAACAATGTAGAACTAACCTGCTGTGTGCAACAAACACCCCAAGAAAAGAGCCTTCAGCAATGTGCATACTCACAGAAATCTCTCCAAACGATCCGGCAACTGGCTGGAAAATCTTCAAGCCTGTAAGGAGAATAACCGAGGCAGAAAGAAACAGCTATTCCAAACCACTAACTGTACACAGAGAAGGCGGATTGTATGGAACCCTACAGAGACCAATTGTCCAAGTAAGGTTGGACCTGGACCCCCTGCCAGCGGAGAAAAGCTGCCACAACTACCATCACCATGGTGAAAGTACGGGGTGCTGTTGCAAGGCCAAGGGCAGAGCTGCGAACTGGAAATGCTGTTGCAGAACAGGCAGATTGGAATATGGAGGTAAGCTTCTGTGAGATCCAAGGATGCCAGAAACTCTCCTGGAAAGACAGCAGCTATGACTGTGCACACTGTTTCCATGGGGAAATGAGGAATCCACAAGAAGAGGATGACCGACTTTAGATCCAGAATGGGTCTCCAGTCCTCCAATTCCTTCTTTGGCACGATGAAGTATGAATATCTGCCTAAGTCCGATTTGTGTTCTGGAACAGGTTCTAGCGCTCTGATGTTGCAGAGTAGCACGGACCCTGGACTCCTTTTCTGGCTGATCTGCCAGAGAGTCCAAAAACAAATCTGGAGGCAGGCAAAAGAAGTTTATTTTGCGCCCTTCCCGAATGATGTCCAGCATCCACTGATCCAAGGAAATGCGAGTCCACTCCTGGTAAAACTGAGAAAGTCTGCCTCCGATATGAGGAAGCCCCGCCTAACCTCTGGCGTCATTGTGGCTTTTTAGGAGCAACAGCTGCTTGGGAACCTGAGGCCTGAGGATGCCTGGAATTGGAACTGTTGTAATGAAGGCGGTAGCCCTGAAAATATCTCTGGAAGATCCCACGGATCCCTAACAAAACCTGCAGGAGGAACAAAATTTACTACAATCTCCTCCTGATACCCAGTGAGACTTGTTCACAGGGAGAAAATTAGGGCAGCGCTCGGCAACATTGGTCATGAGGTCATCCAGACCTTTACCAAAAAGAAGATGACCTTTGTAAGGAAGTCTATAAGGAGGCAGTATCCCTAGCCCAATGCCGGATCCAGAAAATCCAGCATGCAGACACTGCATAACAGAGACCTTACTAAGAACTTGAATTAGATCATAAAGGGCATCTGCCACATAATCCACACCATCTATCACCAGTGAAGGACAAGCATGCACCTCCGCAATCTCGTATGACAGGCATGTGACATAAAGGAAGCAGCCACTGCCACTTTGATATCTAAAGACGCCACTTCAAAAAGCTTTTTCAACATAAGCTTTTTCACTCTATGATCCTGAGAATCCTTAAGCATCACTCGCCCATTACTAGGGAGGGCCATGCGCCAGATAACCTGCACCATGGCAGAATCTACCTTAGGCTGATCAAAAATCTGCTGATAATCAGGAGCCAGTGGATAAAGCTTAGAAATAGCTTTAGAAAGTCGGAAGAGCCTTCTGGGGTATCCTACTGTTCTGTAACCAGCCCAAGAAACCTGAAGCTCCTGCCCCTTCCCCCAGCGTGCTACAGCATGTGGTAAATGGTCGCTGATCCAGCACCAATCCAGCACAATAAATGCACACATTTGACAGATTAGGAACTGGGGAGTCCATCCCAAATGATTTTTAATCAAATTGAGGGGTTTTGAGACAGAAATAAAACTTTGAAAAAAAAGATAGTTTAAAATCCAAGATTGTCGCCGTCAGCAAATTCACACCAAAAATAAACAAAATCAGAAAATAAAAAAATAGTGACGGGGTCTGGGGAGGTGGGGGGACCTGAACCATACCCTCATAAACTGAAAAATGACTTTTAAATCATTTAACAAGCCATCCCTGAAGTTCCCATAGGAAATAAAGGAAAATTTTATTTTTACTTGCTAATTTTCTTTCCTTTAGATGCAGCAGATTAATCAAGAGACTAGTGGGATAGCACACATCTACTAGCAGGTGGAGATGAGAACTGACTTGCATGAGCTCCTCTTAGATGGAACCTTTCCTGGTCAATTAGTATGCTCTATCTATACCTGCTGGTAGATGTGCTCTATCCCACTAGTCTCTGGATTCGTCTGCCGCTGTTGCTAAGGAATGGAGGGTTACTCACAGTCTCTGAAGTGACTTGTCTGTCAAAAGGCAAAAAACCGTGGAACCAATGATCTAGTGTTATGTTTTATTCATCAATGGTCCAGATGCATACACAGTAAAATGTCCAATATCACAAGAAATACATAAAAAATACAACACAAATGTGGCATAGACCCAACACGGGCCATGTTTTAGTTTTGACGACGACCTTCTTCCGGGGTCCCGTCTTACTGGGAGCCACAAGTATAAAATTCGAAAAATGCAAAAGCACAATTCCAAATATGTACACAACAAGCATAGTCTGGATTTAGACTACGTGATATTGGACATTTTACTGTGTATGCATCTGGACCACTGATGAATAAAACATAACACTTAGATCATTGGTTCCACATTTTTTTGCCTTTTGCTTTGCGTTTGTTCTTGTGGAACTATTTTGGTGGAACCTTTTTTCCTCTTGTGACTTGTCTGTCAGCATTTTCACACAGCAGCTGAATGGAGAAAAGAATTTTCTGCCTCAAAATAGCTCCAAATGGACCAGACTTGAAGATCTTCAGACTGCCAGTCAGCCAGACAAAGAATGTGACCTCCACCCCCATGGATCCTCACCACTCGATCAGGGGCAGGAAATGTAGCCTATGTCCTGAAACCCAGAGGGGTTCTCTCCAGACGCATACAGCCTGCGCTTAAAACCCATGACAAGGTCAGTGGGCAAGCAAACTCCCAAGGGAATAGACCCCGAGTCTAAGAAGGGTCACACAGCAGGCTGGCTCCACAGATCCACCAAAGTTTCACTGTCAAGCAGTAGTCTGGCTCTGTGGGATCGTGTACTTTCCTCTGACAGGGAACCGCCAGAAAGTGGTCTCAAGGTGCTGAAGCCACCGAAAAAATAACGAACTTTAAGCGAAAAAATAAGAAAAGAAAGCAGAGCAATTCCAAAAGACTTCTAGATGAATTGCTTGTAGAAACTGAAACTGGATATGGCTCTAGCTCTCAGGGAGAGGAGCACGTGCTCAGAAAAGTGTTAGGATTTCTGTAACTCTCGGATTCCGGGTTAGGATTGAACACCTAGAGGGGCATAATTAAAAAAAAAAAACATCTACGCCCCCTTTTGACCTAAGGCACTATGTGCCCAAAGTCAGCAGCAGGAAACTGTCCATTCTCGAAAAAAGCGTCCAATAGGTGGGGTTTTTTGAGAATGGCCAACCTGTATGTTCAGGCATTTAATCACCCAGACCGCCACTACGTCTATCTTTAACCCATATTTCCAACCAAAAATTTGCCCAAGTCCCATATGTCCAAAACATGACCTTTTAGGCATGAGAGGGACAAGTCCTTTGCCTAAAACCATGATTCTCTAAGTGGCGTCTGTCATAAGTGCTGATTAGAGAATCGGGGAACCATCCCCCGACTGCAAGCATCCCTCGAAAGTTAGGCCACCGGACCCCCCCCCCCCCAGTACCCAAAAAGTACCTTAGTACGTTGGCCAGCCAGATGGATGCTTCCTCCATCCGGCTGGAAGGCCTGCCTTCACCAGAATGGCAGCCCTGCTCCTTCTCGGTGCATTGTGAGATATACCAGGGAGGGGCCTAAGGCCCTGATTGGCCAAGGGGCCTTAGGCGCCTGGGCCAACCGGAATCTTAAGCCTGTCTTCCAGTGCATTCTGGGATGCGCTGGGAGTGGCCTAAGATTCCAATTGGCCAGATCCATTAGGCCCTCCCATGGGTCAGGGGGAGCTTTGTGGGGGGTCAGGGAGGGCTCAGTAGCCTATCTTTCGGGGGTGGGGTATCCGGCAGGAGGGACTGGGCATCCCTCTTGCGGGCAAACTTTCGGGGATGGGTAAATTCCATCCAAGCAATCTCAAACTTTCGATTATTGCTGCAGGACTACTAAGTCTAGGTTGGCCCACATCCTGCCTACCTCCCGCCCTAACCACTCCTCCAAAACCGTCCCTTTGAGCTCTGAGCGCACAGCATAATTCAGAGGCCTTAAAAGTTTCTCGTTATGTCCAAAAACCGTCTTCAATTATCAGCACTTGGACGACCTGTCTTTTAGGTCGTCCAAGTACCGACTTAGGCCAGTTTTTGGATGTATTTTTTGTTGTGATTATGAGTCTCTTAGCTTATGGAATCCGGAAGAGATATAATAGAATGGACCATTACTAGATGTGTCATAAAAATATTCAGCAACCATGAATGTCCCCAGAACACAGATACTGTTCCAAAATGGATTAATAATATTTTAACAAAAACAAACAAACAAAAATGACAGTTCACTTTTCACTCTGGTCCACTCCAAAGGATTCACAATCCTCCCCCCCTCCCCAATATCCATACTTGAAAAAGTAAGAAATACCACACTGTTCACTCATAACATGTTACAATATGTCTCAAAATGCAGTTACTTACCGTAATGGGCGTTATCCAGAACAAGCAGGCAGCATATTCTCACATATGGGTGATGTCATCCATGGAGCTCCAGTATGGACAGCTTTAAAAGTGCTTTGCCACTTTAAGAACTAAGTTCGCAAATTGTCTGCACTGGACATGCACGAGTGCCTTCCCGCTTGACGCAGGCTCACAGTTCCTCAGTTCCGTAAGCAAGCTAAGAAACCAACCAGGGGAGGTGGGTGGGTTGTGAGAATATCTGTCTACTGTCCCTGGATAACACCTGTTACGGTAAGTAACTGTGCTTTATCTCAGGACAAGCAGGCAGCATATTCTCACATGTGGGACTCCCTAGCACACAGGTGTCAAAGTCGGTCCTCGAGGGCCAGAATCCAGTCGGGTTTTCAGGATTTCCCCAATGAATCTGCATGAGATCTATTTGCATGCACTGCTTTCAATGCATATTCATTGGGGAAATCCAGAAAACCCGACTGGATTCCGGCCCTCGAGGAGGGACTTTGACACCCCTGCCCTAGCATACTATAATGGGATAGAGGGAGTGTTGGCCATTAAGAAAAATTTTACAATACTGCTTGGCTGAAGAGACCCTCCCATCTGGAATTGAATTCCAGACAGCAGCGAGATGTGAATATATGAAGTGAGCAGCTTTACATTTTTCATCAATAGGAGTTGAGCGTAGGAAAGCAAGAGAAGCTGCCATAGCTCAGATCTTATGGGCAGTGACGCAACTCCCAGGTGCAGCCCAGCCTGAGCAAAAGAGAAAACGATACAAATAGTTAGCCATGTAGATATAGTTCTCATGGATATAGGACATCCCAAATTGTTTGAGGATCAAAGGAGACAAAAAGTTGAGCAGATGCTCTATGTGGCTGAATTCTCTATAAGTAGGAAGCTCAGGCTCCTTTGAAATGCCAAGTATGAAAAGCCATTTCTGCAGAATGAGAATGTGTCTTAGGAAAGAACACTGGAAGTATGGTAGATCAATTTAGATGAATTCTGTAACTACTTCTGGAAGGAACTTTGGATGCGTGCGAAGCACAACTTTGTCATGATGAAACACTGTGAACGGTGGATCCACCACCAGTGCTTGAAGTTCACTCATTCTTCGAACAGAGGTAAGAGAGATGAGAATAAACACTGTTCAAGTGAAGTATTTCATATAAGGTGAAGACATTGGTTCAAGAGAAGACTTCATAAGTCTAGAGAGAACAACATTGAAAACCCAAACAACTGGAGGTGGTTTGAGAATTAGTTTAACCTTGAAAAGGTCTGTTAATGAATCTGGACACAAGAGGATGAGCAGTCATGTGTTTACCATCAGCTGGGCTGTGAAAAGCATTGAGATGAACTGTAACCGAAGTGATCTTGAGGCCTAACTTGGATAAATGTAGAAGAAATCCAATACTGTAGATATAGAGGTGGATACAGCATCATGACGATGAAAAGTACACCAAGTAGAAAACCGCGTCCATTTCTGCTGGTAACACTGCTGCGTAGACGTTTTCATAATGCTTCTAAAATACATCTGACAAGATGATAAAGATGAAACTCAGTTCATGTCAACCCGAGAGGAACCAAGCTGTCAGGTGTAAAGCCTGTAGATTGAGAAGCAGAACAGATCCGTAACTCTGCGGTAGAAGAGATGGAAAAGTCTGAAGAGGCATTGGCTCCTTGATACTGAGCTGAGGTAGAAGGGAGAACCCAGGATGCCTGGGCCACCGAGAACCAACAGAATCATGGTGGCAAATTGCTGCTTGAGTTTGACAAGCGTCTCAAAGTTGAGAGGGATTGGTAGAAATGCATAAAGAAACTGGCGTGTCCAATCCAGAAGAAAACGCATCAGAGGTTCCAGGCACTGGGGAGAAGAGTGCCTGAAGCAAAATTATGGCAACTTGTGATTGTGGAAGGATGCAAACAGGTTTATCTGCGGAGTCCCCCAAGAGAGAATATGTGATGCAGAACTGCAGCGTTGAGCATCCAATCATGTGGCTGAAGAAACCTGCTGAATCCGTCTGCAAGAGAATACTGCTTCTCTTGAATGTATACTGCTTTCAAAATTATACTGCGAGTGATCGCCTAGTTACAAGTCTTCTGGGCCTGTTGGCAAAAAAGGAGAGAACCCATGCCTCCTTGCTTGTTTGTATAATCCATTGCAACCTGAACGTCCATGGGGATTAAGAAGACATAATTAGTCACAATGTGCTGAAATGTTTTGAGAGCATTGTAGATCGATCTGAGTTCTAAAAGATATAGATAGAAAAACTGGTTCTAGTAGTCTAGCAACTTGCAGTGCAAAGACCGTCCAGATAAACTCCGCAAGCGTAGGAAGACGAGTGTGTGGTCGTGAGTGGAACAAAAAACCCCTGGAAAGCAAGGAAGAGCTCATCCACCACTGTAGAGATTGTCAAAATGTAATGGGATGAGAAAATGGGTCGCAAGCTCAAGACCACTGACATGCAAGACTCTATTGAAGAGTCTTGAGATGAAGTCTTGTAAACGGAGTAACATGCATTGTGGAAGCCATGTGACCTAGGAGTACCATCAGATGTCTGGTCAAGATTGATGGGAAGCTGAATCACACTTCGTTGTCTGCTAAGGAAGAAACACACTGAAATAAAAGATGTGTAGCAGAACTCCAATAAAATAGCAAATTTAAGAAGGTTAAAATTGGGATTAGGAAAAAAGGATTTCGAATTCCCACTGTTAAAAGAAGAGAATTGTGAACTGAGTCACTACAAGAACCCATTGTGAGACTAGATCATTGTTGAGCCATTCATCCAGACAGGGAAAAAAACCTGAAGACCCTGTGTCTGTAACACTGTTGCCACTACAACCAGGCCCTTGATAAATACTCTGGAAGAGGGTATAGAAAGGGCTCATTCAAAAGCAAAGGTTCTAAACTTTAAAAAAAATTAACTTGCACCATGGAGAGGCATTGCAAGGACTACAGGGACCAGACGGGTTACACCTGACCAGAAGAGGGAAGAACGTCCTTGGACACCGTCTAGCCCGCCTACTACACAGGGCTTTAAACTAGGTAAGTTGGGGGAGGGTACGGGCACAAACAACCTACCTGGCGAGGTAAGCTGCCAATACTTTTTTGAGACTAAGGTAAGTAAACACCGATCAGGGTCAGGTGAGAGTATACACACTTTCGAGTCTGGGGTTGGCTCACATTATAATTCTGGGTCACATTGTAATTCTGGGTCTAAAGGGAGTACACATTGTAATTCTGGGTCTAGGGGGAGTACACATTGTAATTCTGTGTCCAGCGAGAGAACACACATTGCAAATTATACTAAAGGAGTTTAAGTAGCTCAAGCGGGAATACCCCCCACAGGGTACACACATTTCCGAGTCTGGGATAGGAACACACTGTAGTTCTGGGTCTGGGGAGTCCGGGATAGGTGTAACTCTGGGTCTAGGGAAAGTACAAAACATGCGAATAATGCTAAAGGTGTCCAAGTAGCTCAAGCGGGAACATCCCCACTGAGACGTAACAAACATACAACATGGAGGGCTATGTACGTAAACGCCCACAGTCTGGGAAACAAGATCCTGGAATTAGAAACAGAAATGAGGAATGCCGACCTGGATGTGGTGGCGATATCTGAGACCTGGCTCACGGACTCCCACGGGTGGGACATGGTCATACCGGGTTACAACTTGCTTCGCCGGGACAAGGAGGGCAAAATGGGAGGAGGTGTAGCATTATATACTAAAGATGACATTAAGGTCACCAGAATCACAGATGTCCACTACACTGGGGAATCCCTTTGGGTAAATTTGGCCAGAGGGAAGGATAAATGCCTGTATCTTGGCGTAATATACAGACTCCCAAGACAACAGGATGACCTAGATATGGAATTAATCGGAGATATAGAGAATATCACCTTGCGTGGGGACACAGTATTGTTAGGTGACTTCAACATGCCTGATGTGGATTGGGACACGCTTTCCTCTGCTTCCGGCAGCAGCAGGAGGCTATTAAACTCTATGAAGGGAGCAAGACTCAGGCAACTGGTGTTGGAACCAACAAGGGATCAGGCAATACTGTACCTAATACTTACCAATGGAGAAAGTGTCACAGAGGTCTCAGTGGGCGACACATTGACCTCCAGTGACCACAACATGGTATGGTTCAATCTCAGGAAAGGTTTCACTAAATCTACTACACTGACCAAGGTCCTCAAATTCAAGGACACAAACTTCAAAGAAATGGGAGACTTCGTTCACCAGGCGCTAGAAAGCCAAGCAGAAACCGATAACATGGAAGAAATGTGGTCGACTTTGAAAGCCACCATACAAGAAGCAACAAACCGCTATGTTAAATCAGTAAGTAAACGGCGAAGGAACAATAAGCCACAGTGGTTCTCTGCGGAGATTTCGGACCTCATTAAGGAGAAGAAAAAAGCATTCATCTCTTACAAACAATCAGGGAAACAGGACTCTAGGGAAGTCTATCTGGCCAAGTCAAAAGCCGTCAAAACAGCAGTTAGGGAGGCCAAATTCCGCATGGAGGACTCTCTAGCGAAAAACATCCAGAAAGGAGATAAATCCTTCTTCAGGTATATCAGTGACAAAAATAAGAACTCAGGCGGGATAGTACGTCTTAGGAAACCCTATGTAGACTATGTAGACTATGTAGAAGCGGACTCGGAAAAAGCCCAACTGTTAAATGAATACTTCTGCTCAGTCTTCACCCGCGAGGCGCCAGGACTCGGCCCTCAGCTACAGACAAGGGTTGACGCAGATGACCCGTTTAGTAATTTCGAGTTTATACCCAGCGGTGTTTACTGCGAGCTGTCAAAGCTTAAGGTTAACAAGGCAATGGGGCCTGACAACCTATACCCCAGGGTGCTCAGGGAGTTGTGTGATGTCTTGGCGGAACCGCTATCCGCGCTCTTCAATCTCTCCCTTAGTACGGGTAACGTCCCGTTGGACTGGAAGATGGCTAACGTCATTCCACTCCACAAGAAAGGCTCCAAGATGGAGACAGCAAACTACAGACCGGTGAGTCTCACACCAATAGTATGCAAACTAATGGAAACTCTAATCAAACACCAATTGGATACGATCCTGAACGAGGAGAATCTACGGGATCCCCGTCAACATGGATTTACTAAGGGGAGATCCTGCCAATCCAACCTGATCAGCTTCTTTGACTGGGTGACGAGGAAGCTGGATGTTGGGGAGTCCCTGGACATCGTATACCTGGACTTCAGTAAAGCATTCGATAGCGTACCACACCGCAGGTTGCTGAGCAAGATGAATTCTATAGGATTGGGAGACACATTGACGAAATGGATTGAGAACTGGCTTGGAGGTAGGCTTCAGAGGGTAGTGGTGAACGGCACCCCCTCCGAAATGACGGAGGTAATCAGTGGAGTGCCGCAGGGCTCAGTCCTGGGCCCGATCCTATTCAACATCTTTATAAGAGACTTGGCAGAAGGGCTGCGAGGTAAAATAACATTATTCGCCGATGACGCCAAACTAAGCAATGTAGTGGGCAAAAGCATAACAGACATAAATTCAATATCCGACAACATGATGCACGATCTACTCCTACTGGAGCGCTGGTCTAGGTCCTGGCAACTTAGCTTCAATGCCAAAAAATGCAAAGTCATGCACCTGGGTAGCCAAAATCCATGCAAGACTTACACCCTTAATGGCGAGATCCTAACAAGAACTGAAGCAGAACGAGACTTAGGAGTGATCGTCAGTGAGAACATGAAGACTACCAATCAAGTGGAGCAAGCTTCATCCAAGGCAAGGCAAATCATAGGTTGCATACGCAGGAGTTTCGTCAGCTGTAAGCCTGAAGTCATTATGCCATTGTATAGATCCATGGTTGAGGCCCCACCTGGAATACTGTGTGCAATTCTGGAGGCTGCATTACCGTAAGGATGTGCTGAGACTGGAGTCGGTCCAGAGAATGGCCACCCGGATGGTCTCGGGACACAAGGATCTCCCGTACGAGGAACGGCTGGATAAGTTGCAGCTGTATTTACTCGAGGAACGCAGAGAGAGGGGTGACATGATTGAGACATTCAAGTATCTCACGGGCCGCATCGAGGTGGAAGAAGATATCTTCTTTTTCAAGGGTCCCGCGGCAACAAGGAGGCATCCGTGGAAAATCAGGGGCGGGAAACTGCACGGGGACACCAGGAAATTCTTTTTCACTGAAAGGGTGGTTGATTGCTGGAATAGTCTTCCACTTCAGGTTATTGAGGCCAGCAGCGTGCCTGATTTTAAGACCAAATGGGATAGACACGTGGGATCTATTCACAGAGAAAGGTAGGGGAGGGTCATTGGGGTGGGCAGACTAGATGGGCCTTGGCCCTTATCTGCCGTCTATTTCTATGGATGGGGGCTTACGTCAAGGAATTATTGTCTGGATGGGAACGTCTGGAAGGAGTGGAAATGCGGTGGGGCAAAATTGAAAGGAGCGATCGTAAGGGTGACAAACCTTTTTGTGTGGCAAGTAAGTAAAAGTAAGAGGAAATGAAGGCTACTTTGGTTCTCAAAAGTAGTAGCTGAGAAGGTAAGGTTAGCTTTCATAAACTACAAAAGAACGCAGAAAGAGGAAGACGGGCAAAAATATCTGGAAAAGTTAAGAGAGGCTGGTCGTATAGTCGGGAAAGCAAAAATGCAAATAGAAGAAAAAATAGATGACATGGTAAAACGGGGAGACTAGACATTTTTCAGATATATTAGTGATAGGAACACGTGCAAAAGTGGCATTGTGAGACTCAAAAGGTGAAGGGAAGGAATATGTAGAAGCTGATAAAGAAAAGGCTGAATTGCTTAACAAATATTTCTGTTCCGTGTTCACAGCTGAAGCGCTGGGAGCAGGACCACAGAAGGCAAATGTGAATAAGGATGGAGGAGCAATAGACCCTGATCAATTTTCAGAGGGCTGTGTTTTTGAGGAGCTAGCTAAAATAAAGATAGACAAAGCAATGGGGTCTGTGGTTATCAGTTCCGAACAGGGATAATACAGTTGGAGCTGAGCTTTGATTGGTTGAGGAAAAGGCTGAGAAAAAGGAACAGTAGAGAAGTTCATAATCTCTAAGTCCTCCAAGTATTCAGCACTGTAGGTAGAATCAGCTTCTAGCTCAAGTGATACCTCTTTTCCCCAACTGCCTAATAAATATAGTGAAAACAAGTCTTTCAGTAGAAGATTTAGCCGTTGGTGGACAGTTGAGTGGAGACTTTGTTGTAGGCTCAGAGAAGCCTTCAAATGAATTTCAGATTATAAGCCCGAGGGATATGAAGGCCTCAGCAAAGAAATATGTCAAGAAGATTGATGCTTATTTCAAGTCCGGTACCGATCCGATGCTAGAAAGAGGTATGATGTGAAGCAGTTGTTCTCTTCAAAGAACATGAAAGAGTGATGTTTTCTCTTAGAAGCATAGGAGGAGAAACGGGTTCATAGACAGTAACGCGGAAGACAAAGGCGCGCGCCGACAACTGAGCGCAAGATGGAGGCGCGCACCGAAGAAAAAGACTGTTTTTAGGGGCTGCGACGGGGGGTTTTGTTGGGGAGGCCCCCCCCCACTTTACTTAATACATATCGTGGGGGGTTTGGGGGTTGTAACCCCCCACATTTTAGTGAAAACGTAACTTTTTCCCTAAAAACAGGGAAAAAGTTAAGTTTTCAGTAAAATGTGGGGGGTTACAACCCCCCAAACCCCCCACAACGCGGCGCGATCTGTATTAAGTAAACACCCCCCGTCGTAGCCCCTAAAAACAGTCTTTTTCTTCGGCGTGCGCCTCCGCGCTGTGCTCAGTTGTCTGCTCGCGCCTTTGTCCTGGCGCGCTTTTGACCTGACAACGGAGAAACGATGCTCATTGGATCATCAATGAAGAACTGACTCGATACAGGGGTAAGCATTTTACTTACATCACCCAAATCCCTTCAGAACAGCATCGAGCTGTACCCAGAAGAAAAGCACTGGTACCTGTGGCTTTTTTGCCGGTACCATTGGTGCTGCGGCTTGCCCCGAAGAGGGTGACCTCAATGAGGATGCACACCTCAAAGTTGAAGCAAGCCGGAAGGTGGTCGCCGCTGCTTGGTCGGCATCAGGAAACTCGATGCAAAATGACCTGCGATGCCAATTGGGAAGCTGGTGGCCTCTGAACTGGCTTACTAATGGAGCAATGTCTCCCGATGTTGGTGTCTTCGATGATGAAGGTTTCCGATTCTTTCCTGTTGAAGTTTCCACCTGATTATCTAAAATTTCTGCAGAGTAGTACACCGGGCACAAGGTCCATCCGGTGTTCTTGGTAAAGGGACTTGAAGAACCAACTGTCGGGAGCCCATTTAACGGTCTGAAAAAATAATCAAAAAGACAGGGTCTTAGCCAAATCAATGGTTAAGGAAAATTGAAGGTCTCAGCGGCCGAAGCCCCAGAGAAAAGAAAAAAAAATGTTCCTTTCTTTCTTTCTTTATAAAAAGAAGTAAACTTAAAATTAATTTAAGAAAAAAATGCGTGAGTGGGAAGGCAAATGGCAAAAAACTGAATAACGTTCAGAGACATGACTTTTTAGCCATGAGCATGCGTTGGGCACGAAAGCACTTGCGCACGCGGGGTGTGGGCAGTTTGAACTTTCTTACGTTCTTAAAGTGGCGATGCACTTTTAAAGCTTTCCATACCGGGGCTCCATGGATGACATCACCCACATGTGAGAATATGCTGCCTGCTTATCCTGGAATAATGCAAATTATTGACAACTTTTATAGATAACCTGTAAAGCCACTTAATCTATTCACAACATATAGCTGTGTTTATGTAAAACAAAGTTTCCAAATTCAAGAAACCAGTCTGTGATCAAAGAAAGTGAATTGGGAAGTATGCAAACTTACCTGTGTGCCAGACATACTGTACCCATACATATGTGCTGGCAGCAAAGAAGAGCCATTGTACTGGTATGAACAGCAAGCATATTATATCCGACGTGAAGGCTACACAAACAAAAAATACTGAGAAGGCCTGAAAACACAAAAGAAAGAATATACCTTTCAACTAGTTACCACTGAACACACATTAGTCAAAACGCAATCCAAACTCTTGAATCCTACAGATGATAATTTCACGCGATACAAGATATACTCTCCCCTTGCTCTAATAATTACACCCATTCTTTTACATCTCCATCTGTAACATAACCAGAGCTGGGATCTGGCACCATGAGCCTTCATTTATCTGGGGATTTCTACCTTAATGTACAAGTATATGCTCCTTGGTTCCCTCAACACAGCTAGTCTGGTCACTGGAGTGAAAACAGTCAGCCAAAAGCCATGCACCCAAGACCCTGAATTCAGTCATTAGGTGTCAACCTCATGCAGTAACCATTACTCCATCTCCAACTGCATGTGTTTCAAGTGTTGCCTCCAAAGCATTCCTAACCTAGATCATCCAGAAGTTGAAGGTCTAGCTTGAAGATAACATTTTTTACCCGAGTCATCAGCTTAATCACCCTCCCCCAAATTTTTAATCCAGTTGACTTTAAGGTTTGCACAATTCTCTGCTGTTTTCTACAGGGCCAAGTTGTTTTGTTTTGGGTTGTTTTGGTTTTTGTCTTTTAATATGCAAAAAGCTGAATGCCCATGATTATCAGATACAAAATGTTTTATTTATGTACGTGAAGCTTAAAGTACATATCTCCTGCTCTAGAAAACCAAGGCTGTTGCTTGTAACTTTAAACATTCGACACAGCCTGCATTTCGCGGGATACACCACCTCCCCGCTGCATCAGGGAAAATATCTCTATGCTTCTTTTGGCTGCACACATACTCCTGCCGGCTCAGAACCGGCAGGAGTATTGTATGTGTGCAGTCAATAGAAGCTGCATTATGTGTACAGCTCTGGAACCTGCATTATTATCCAATCTACCTGTGATGCCTATATGTAGCATGCTGAAGATTCAGATGTAAAATGGCAAAACAGATCTAGAGGTAGACACATAAAAACATCCCCTCCAGAAAAAAAATTACAAATCTAAAACCTTACTGTCCTTTCTTGGAGAATCATAAATTGTGACTTTGTGAAAACTACAGAAGATAATATTTTAAGTTTCTCATGTGTAGTGACAGATAAAATATCTTTAAAAAAAGCTTAGACTAACCACATCAATTAACAAGGATGTTTAAACAAATAACTAAAACAATAATATTATAGCATATGTATTTTTGTAATTCATTTTTACATATGTTCTTGAACTACAAAATTCTAACCTGTTCCCATACACCTGGCTATTTTTGTAGCTTGCTTTTTAAAAGGACTTATTTTTCCCTTCATCGCCTCTACTCTTATGGCACCATTAGCATACTGACAGTTCTATCACCTTGCATTAGAGTTCTCCACAGACATTCATTTCCTAGGGAGAAGGGGACTCACAAAACTCTTAAGTTACTGTGTGCTGAAGGCAGTATTTCAAAGCAAATGTCACTACTCATTTTGCATGGTCTTGATGAAGTTAAATACAACTTGACCAGTAACAGAGGTAGCAAATACAACTTGGTTGTAGATATTTATTGTCAGGATTTAATTTAAATTTAATTTTAAAGTCGTGTTTTGATCGATAGATTTTAATTTTAATTTTCTTTTTAGCAGTCCTGGGAGAGGGAAGAGGGATGGTAAGAAAAGGCAGGAGGAGTTGGTTATATTTTTAAAATGGTATTGATTCAATATGTATAAAATGATAGAATAGTTATATTTGTATTATTATAATGTTGTATTGTCACAAAGTTTGAATCTACTTTAGAAAACTAATAAAAAAAATTTTTTTAATCCTTTCTAGGTATGATATAGTTTCTTAGCTATATTTGTCTTGTGTGTGTGAATGATATCCTCTCTATGCGCAGCTGCTCTAGTGGATTTTACTTGATACCGAGAGGTAAATTCTATTAAAGGGAAATTACACACTCATCATGCGATACTAACAAAACACATTCCTATGGGCCAAAAAAAAAAAAAAAAAAAGGATCTAAAAGCAACCATTTACATATGTTTAAAATGTTAACATTTGAGAAAGAAGCACAAAGTCCAAAACTTAGCTTCAAAATACAAAACCTAACTGCTAGTTTTAAGAACAAGCAGCAGTGCTGGCTTTTAAGTCTGTTACCACCAGGGCAGATGGCACAGCAGCACATTCTGATAACCTGACTAGGTAATGGTTTCCAATGAAGAGGGGAAACATTATTATTATTACCCAGTTAGTTATGCAGCTGAAACACAGGGATAGAAAAGAACAAAACTGTGGCAAAGCAGAGATTCATGTTCCGCTCTAAAATGAGACCATGGTTTCACACAGACAAAGCTTGCATTCTTCTACTTATTTCAAGTTTATTCTTTTATTGTACACTACTTTGTTGTATTATTAGCAAGACAGTTAATCAAATGTTAGACATCATAAGGCTACAGTTTATTTATTAGGATTAAATGCTTTTACAAAAGAGATTCACACTAATCTTCTTTCCAGTAGAAAAGCATATAAGCCGTAACCTAAGGATTGTGCAATTTCACCCATGAGAAATGCAGACAGCATCATCTACATTTTCAACTCCGCCTCCTGCCTCACCTAACACTGAACCTCTCTCCTCAGTTTGTACTAAAGCAGAGATAAATAACCCTTCAAAGAGGAGAAATACTCATAACAAGGAGGGGCACAGGGAAACTCCCCAATGACAAACTTTTGATCTGCTCTGCAAGAAAACACAACTTATTAACAAATGCAGTATTGTATCAACAAGACAGAATAAAAAACCAGCACTAACACTTGTTCAGCTCTGACTTTGTCAAGAGCAGTCTTGTATAGACACTCCTGTTATCTCTAAATCCATAGCTTTTTATTGCTTCATGTTGCTTGAATGCCATTAGACAAGCCTCTGCAGAAACATACCTGTCTGAGACTAAAAGTATGCTACACTGAAAACTGATAGGACAGAGCTTCAGGGCTCATGTGCCTTTCTACAAGAAGGATGATAGGTAAGAACCTAATCTTCTATTCCAGTGCAAAAAACACATGAGTCCTGAACCTGTGGGTCATATCATAACAGTCCCTTGAGCCTAAGGTGGGATAAAAGAGCCTGCTCCTAGCATAGCGACGTCCTTTTATGCTGCTACATCCACTCTATAAAACTTAGTAAATATATATATAGAGGAACCACATAGCTGCCCTACAAATCTCCTTGGTTGAAACTGCTCTGGACTCAGTTCATGAAGATGCTACACTTCTGGTGGAATGCACTTTCAAAGAAACTGGTGGTCATTTACCACATCCTACGTAAGCAAAGGAAATAGCTGCCTATATCCATCTAGAAATCAAGACTGGCTTACCTCTGCATCTAGAGCCCATTAAGACGAAGAGATGATCCGACAACCAAAAATAATTGGTCACCTCCAGGTAACGAAGGAGAACCCTTCTGTCTAGTATTTTATTTATTTTTTAAAAAATTTATGAACTGCTTAAATCTAAGTGATGTACAAAAATTTACATCCACAATTTCAAACACAAACAAACATTGTAAAATGCAGTAAACAAATAAGTCCGTCTCCCCCACAAAATGTCCTTAATACAGAATTCTAAAACAAATCTAAAACAAATAACCTGCTTTAAGCCTGTGGCTTGGAATGCCGGAAGTCAGACTTCCTGATTCACATGGAACGCCTATACCAACTTTGGCAGAAAAGAGGGAACTGTGCACAGAGACACTCCCACCTCCATAACTCTGAAGAAGGGTTCCCTGCACAACAGGGCCTGGAGCTCTGAAATTCTTCTAGCTGAAATGATGGTTTAATACCAGCAAAAATCTTTTGAGTAAAAAAATAGATTGAATAAAATCATAAAGGCATAATATTAAGTCTAAAGGATTAATGACAAAATGACACGTGGAGGGGCATAATCAAAAAAAGCGTCTAAGTCCCCTTTTGGCCTAAGTCCTTAAAACGTTCAACCCAGAAGCAGGGAAAGTGTCCATAACCAAAACAAACGTCCTTGTTTTGATTATGGCCTTCCTCTGCCTAAACGCCCAATCACCACTATGTCTAAAAGTACACCCACACAACGTCTACACTTTTCAGCCATAATGAAACAAAAAAACGCCTAAGCCACAAACGTCCAACAGAAGGGCTTTTAGGCGAAGGAGAAGCCAGTCCTTCACCTAAAAGCTGGACTCTGTAACCGGTGTCTATCAAAAACAACACCGGTTACAGAATCCCCCCCCCCCCACAACCATCCAGGCAGGAGGGTGCCCAAGCCCTCCTGCCATGTCAAACATGACCTCCCCCTCCCGACAACATCGGGGCAAGAGGGAGCCCAAGCCCTCTTGCCCCTCCGATTAACATCGGGCCAGGAGAGCCCAAGCTCTCTTGGCCCCAGCGACCCCCCCCCCCCCCGCAACTGGCTTGGGCCAGGAGGGAGCCCAAGCTCTCCTGGCCCTGGCGACCTCCCCGCCGCTACTCGATTGGGCCAGGAGGTAGCCCAAACCCTCCTGGCCCTGGTAACCCCCCGCCGCTATTCGATTGGGCCAGGAGGGAGCCCAAGCCCTCCTGGCCCCGGTGACCACCTACCCCCACCCCCCACTACATTACGGGCAGGAGGGATCCCAGGCCCTCCTGCCCTCAATGAACCCCCCTCCCCCCAATGTCCACCCCCCCCCACCCCCACCCCCCTTCCCCGTACCTTTTTAACGTTGGCCGGACAGACGGGTGCCAAACCCGTCCGTCCGGCAGGCAGCCCACAGCAGAAAGGGGGCCGGATTGGCTCAGCCCTCCCAAAGCCCCGCCTACTGGTGGGGCCTAAGGCGCCTGGGCCAATCAGAATAGGCCCGGGAGCCTTAGGCCCCTCCTGTGGGCAGGGCCTTAGGCACATGGGCCACCACTGCAAACTGTTCACTCCAAAAGGTGTCTGAAGGGAGTCCGTCTATGGTGATCAGCAGGACAATAATGCACTCTGGAGAGGTCGGAGATACGTTTTCGGCCATGGTACCACCTCTATTGTCAGCATCATAGACCCCAATACTTATAGGTAATGCCCTGCCGAGAGGGTTGGCATTGCCAGAATTTCTAAAATTTGTTGCCTCAACTTTTGCTTGCAAGCCTCCGCAAGAAAGAAATGGCCCTCTGCCGTGTTGTACTCCAGGGATTGTGAGGGATCCAAATGACTCTTTTGGAAATTGGTAAGCCAAACTAGTTGCTGCAAGAGGTGGACTACTTGTGTCATTGTCTTGTGGCCCTCTGCCTGGGATATAGCCCTGATGAGCCAATTGTTCACGTACAGATGAGACATCACCCTAGCCCCTCATAAGGGTCTCTGGCATTTGCTAATTCTCCATCTGCATCATAGTGATCTCAGGATGCGAAGGAAAAAAATGTGGACTGAGTCTTGAAGCTGCTCAGTAGTGAGTGCTGTGTCGAGACTGTTTGGGGAATCTAGTTCCCACAGAGAGACTGCAATGATCTCATTTAAGTTGGCCGGCTTAAGGAGTCTTTATAATGTTGGATCCTCTCCCTGGTCTAGGGCTGCTACGGCCTCCTGGCTGTACTTGCCCCCAGAGAATCCGCATCTCCTACAGAGGAAATACATCTGGAGAGAAGAAGCATAGATTCAGATCCCCAATTGTCCCAGTCCTTCTCTGACTGACCACAGGCTCCCAGAGATCTTTTTCTTGTAAAGGAGCTAAAGAATGCAGGGCTAAACCCTCCTGCATGCTAACCGACAAGGCTTCAGTAGGACCTGGGGACTGTTTGTACTTCACATATGCACTGATACATGAGAAGCAAAAAAATTAGAGTAAAAAAAATCTGACCCAAGTCCTCGGAGGATCCCTTAAGGATTCCCTCAAGGGTCCTCCCTGTGGTCATGGTATATGCCCATTTTCGCTTTGCTGGCGGTGCTGGATCACAAGTAGAAAGCTCTAGGAGGGATTTATGTCCCACTTCTCAAGCTCTCTGTGCCTCTGATGGGTCCCGGGGGGGCTATGTCCACTGCTCCCCCCCCTTGTGTGCCATTCAGCATATAACTTGTATGATACAGTGGTTAAACCACCTGTGGAGTGCATCCTGTTTCCAGACCCAAATGAGGTGTTTTGAGGCCAGGGGAGGCTTTTAAAATAAAAAACAGGAAATCTAAGATGGCCGTTGTGGTAGCGATTTTAGTGCCATAAGCAGCCCAGGGAGTCATACACGGACAAAAAATTTCAAAAGCCAGATTTTAGAAGGAGGGGGAACTTCAAGGAAACACCAGAAACTCTAAAAAACCCACATCAAATCCACCCCGATGTCCAATATTTCTAAAGCTTTATTTTTAGCACACTCCCAAGTTGGCATCTACAAAAAATAATGTTCTCTACACATGTCACCTTCAAGTGCAATTTGTTTCATTTTCTATTCTTAGAAAAAATTTCAACATGCAACTTTAAATGGGATGACTTAGCACTGGATGACTCAGCTCTGATCCAGTTTGGATTTTCCTGGTTAGATATCATCTAGGCACTAGGAATCCCTGTTTAGCCTTCTGAAATAAATTTGTAGCACTACTTAACTCAAGTCATTGAATCTCAGTATCACCTTTTCATTTTGACATGGACAGGGTTTCTTGCTAAGAGGATGCAATCAATTCAAAACAAATGACTTTACACTTCAGAAAAGAAATAGAGAGGTGTAACCTGCACAGAAGGCTGGTACAACACACTGAACAAAAAGCACTGAAGTAACTTGCATGGTCTGTAAAAGCAGCAGCTACAACTCTATCCATCTTACTGGGAAGACTGGATAGATGGGGTGGGCAACCTCAGTCCTCAAGGGTGCAACCCAGTCAGATTTTCAATAATAAAATTGCTGACTTGCTGTTAGTGATCTGTAACTTGTTGCTAAAATCATCAGTAATACCTGAAGACTGGAGAGTGGTTAACATTAATCTGATTTTAAAATGGATTCCAAGGGAGAGGAAGTTACAGACTGGGCAAAATAGTGGAAACTTCGGTGCTGGGCAAAATAGTGGAAACAACTATAAAAATTAACCGTTGAATGCATGGATAAACATGATTTAATTGGACAAAGTCAGCATGGGCTCAGCTGAGGAAGATCTTGCCTCACCAATTTGATTGACTTCTTTAAAGGTGTGGATAAAGGTGAGCTGGTTAATGTAGTGTATCTAGATTTTCAGAAAGCTTTTGATAAAGTTCCTCATGAGAGGCTCCTGAGAAAATTAAAGAGTCATGCGATAGGGGGCAATGTTCAGTTGTGGACTGGAAATTGGTTATCAGATAGAAAACGGATGGTAGGGTTAAATGGTCATTTTTCACAATGGAGCGGAGTAATCAGTGGAGTGCTACAGGAATCTTTACTGGGACTGGTGCTATTTAACTTATTTATAAATTATCTGGAAATTGGAACGACAAGCGAGGTGATTAAATTTGCAGATGACACTAAACTGTTCAAAGTTGTTAAAACGCATGCGGATTGTGAAAAATTGCAGGCAGACCTTAGAAAATTGGTAGACAGAGTATCCAAATGGCAAAAGAAATTAAATGTGGACAAATGCAATGTGATGCACATTGTGAAGAATAACCCAAATTATAGTTACCAAATGCTAGGGTTCTCCTTGGGGGGGGGGGGGTTCTGGTCTGACCCTGTAAGGCTATTCTTAAGTTTTTATGTCTCTCATAGACAAAAAGGCTATGCTCAATGTGCTGCCATTTGCTGT
Organism: Geotrypetes seraphini; assembly: GCF_902459505.1. Taxonomy (NCBI): domain Eukaryota; kingdom Metazoa; phylum Chordata; class Amphibia; order Gymnophiona; family Dermophiidae; genus Geotrypetes; species Geotrypetes seraphini. The sequence continues at coordinate 34,734,399 of NC_047091.1, read as the reverse complement.
GCCTACATCAGCACTCACTGTACCTGGATAAAGGAAAAGGCTTTCTGCCTCAGACAAGCAAGCAAGATATCCAGGGACTTTACTCTTCTGGATGCCTTTTTACACAGGCTGAACCAGCTGAAACCCTCTACCACCATCAGTCTCCACACAAGTCTTCAGTGGTGGTAGGGTCCACCCGCAAGGTCTCCTGACCAATGAGGAGCCCAAACACAACCTGCACTCACACGCTTTGGTCTAAAACCCAGGGAGCAGACTCCCAGGGGCTCAACCTCAAGCCAATCCATGTGTTAGGGCAGGCTGGCCAGAGAGGTGCCCTGCAGCAAGGTAGGCTCGCCTAGCTAGAGACCTCAGAATACCGAATCTGTAGTTTCTCTCAGGCAGAGCTGTCGCAGGACTATTGAGAACCTCTATAGCACCAAAGTCTCTTAAAAAACCCCATCAGATAACACCCCAAAATAATAAATTTAAACAGAGCAGATAAGAAAGTGTCTTTTTTTTTTTTAACTCACTTGCAGAAGGAAAAAAAAGAGAGCAGTACCCAGTGAGGCAGAGTTGAAAATGTAGATGATGCCTTCTGCATTTCTCACAGGTGAATACGCACTATCCACAGGTTCAGGAGTCATATGCTTTTTGAACTGGAAAGCACAGTTACTTACCGTAACAGGTGTTATCCAGGGACAGCAGGCAGATATTCTTGACTGATGGGTGACGGCACCGACGGAGCCCCGGTACGGACAATTTTAGAGTGATTGCACTCTAAGAACTTGGAAAGTTCTAGTAGGCCGTACCGCGCACGCGCGAGTGCCTTCCCGCCCGACGGAGGTGCGCGGTCCCCAATTAAGATAAGCCAACTAAGAAGCCAACCCGGGGAGGTGGGTGGGACGCAAGAATATCTGCCTGCTGTCCATGGATAACACCTGTTACGGTAAGTAACTGTGCTTTATCCCAGGACAAGCAGGCAGCATATTCTTGACTGATGGGTGACCTCCAAGCTAACAAAAAGAGGGATGGAGGGAAGGTTGGCCATTAGGAAAACAAATTTTGCAAAACACATTGGCCGAGGTGTCCATCCCGTCTGGAGAAAGCATCCAGACAATAATGAGATGTAAAAGTATGAACTGAGGACCAAGTAGCAGCCTTGCAGATTTCCTCAATAGGAGTGGAACGGAGGAAAGCTACAGATGCTGCCATAGCTCGAACTCTATGGGCCGTGACAGAACCTTCCAGTGTCAGTCCGGACTGAGCATAACAGAATGACATGCACGCTGCAAGCCAATTGGACAACGTACGTTTAGAAACAGGACGTCCCAATTTATTCGGATCAAAGGACAGAAAGAGTTGGGGAGATGATCTGTGGGGCTTAGTACGCTCTAAAGAGTAAGCTAAAGCCCGCTTACAGTCCAAAGTATGGAGAGCTTGTTCTCCAGAATGGGAGTGAGGTTTCGGAAAGAAGACAGGCAAAACAATGGATTGGTTGAGATGGAATTCAGAGACAACCTTCGGGAGAAACTTTGGATGTGTACGCAGAACCACCTTGTCATGATGAAAGACAGTAAAAGGTGGATCCGCAACTAGTGCATGTAGTTCACTGACCCTCCTGGCAGAGGTAAGAGCAATAAGGAAAAGCACCTTCCAAGTGAGGAACTTGAAAGGAACTGTAGCCAAAGGTTCGAACGGAGGCTTCATCAAGGCAGAGAGAACCACAATGAGATCCCAGACTACAGGAGGAGCCTTAAGAGGTGGTTTGACATTGAAAAGACCCCGCATGAATCTGGAAACCAAAGGATGAGCTGAGAGAAGTTTCCCATGAACTGGCTCATGAAAAGCAGCAATAGCACTGAGGTGGACTCTGACGGAAGTAGACTTGAGACCAGAGTTAGACAAAGAAAGAAGATAGTCTAACAAGGTCTCCACTGCAAGGGAAGTGGGGTCAAGATGATGACGAAGACACCAAGAAGAAAACCGTGTCCACTTCTGATGGTAACATTGCAGAGTGGCCGGTTTCCTGGAAGCATCCAGAATAGAACGAACGGGCTGAGACAGAAAATGATCAGTTGAATTCAGCCCGAGAGATACCAAGCTGTCAGGTGCAGAGACTGGAGGTTGGGATGCAGAAGGGTCTCCTGATGCTGTGTAAGCAGAGAAGGAAACAGAGGAAGTAGAATAGGTTCCCTGGAGCTGAGTTGAAGTAGAAGGGAGAACCAATGTTGCCTGGGCCACCGTGGAGCAATGAGAATCATGGTGTCTTGTTCCCTCTTGAGCTTGAACAAGGTTCGTAACATGAGAGGCAGAGGAGGGAAAGCATACAGGAACAGATTGGGCCAATCCAGAAGAAATGTATCCGCTGCCAGACGGTGAGGAGAGTAGAGTCTGGAGCAGAAGCGGGGCAGCTGATGATTGTGAGGAGCTGCAAAGAGGTCTATCTGAGGAGTGCCCCAGTGAGCGAAAATGGACTGGAGAGTCAAAGGATCGAGAGTCCATTCGTGGGGTTGGAGAATTCTGCTGAGGTTGTCCGCCAAGGAATTCTGCTCTCCCTGAATGTAGACAGCCTTTAGGAACAAATGATGAACTGCGGCCCAAGCCCAAATCTTCTGGGCTTCCTGGCACAAGAGGCGAGAGCCTGTCCCACCCTGTTTGTTGATGTAGTACATCGCAACTTGATTGTCTGTGCACAGCAAGAGAACTTGAGGAAAGAGAAGATGTTGGAAAGTCTTGAGGCGTAAAACATCGCTCTGAGTTCCAGGAAATTGATATGATGCTTCTGTTTCTGGGCTGTCCAAAGGCCTTGAGTTTGGAACTCGTTCAAATGAGCTCCCCAGGCATAAGGGGAGGCGTCGGTGGTGATGACCAGTTGATGAGGAGGTAGATGGAACAGAAGACCTCTGGAGAGATTGGAGGATATCAACCACCATTGAAGAGACTGACGAAGAGATGATGTCACAGATACGTGTCGTGAGCAAGGATCCGTCGCTTGGGACGACTGGGTAGCCAGGGTCTATTGAGGAGTGCGCAGGTGAAGACGTGCGAAGGGGGTGACATGAACTGTCGAGGCCATGTGACCCCATGAGTATCATCATTTGCTTGGCAGAGATGGAGCGTTGCGGAAGCACCTGCTGACATAGAGATTGAAGAGTTTGAAGACGGTTGGACGGCAGGAACGCTCTCATGAGGACTGTGTCCAGCACTGCTCCAATGAATTGAAGTCTCTGAGTGGGGATGAGATGAGATTTGGGTAGATTGATCTCGAACCCCAGAAGCTGCAGAAACAGAATGGTCTGGTTGGTGGCCAGGAGTACTATCTGAGATGAATTGGCCTTGATTAACCAGTCGTCCAAGTAAGGAAATACCTGAAGGTGGTGAGAGCGTAGAAAAGCAGCCACCACAATCAGACATTTGGTGAACACTCTTGGAGAGGAGGCAAGACCGAAGGGGAGCACCTTGTATTGGTAATGACAGTGATTGATCATGAAGCGGAGGTACTGTCTGGAGGCCAGATTGACCGGTATGTGAGTGTATGCCTCTTTGAGATCGAGGGAGCATAGCCAGTCGCCGTGAGTGAGAAGAGGGTAAAGAGTGGCCAAAGAGAGCATTCTGAATTTTTCTTTGACCAAGCATTTGTTGAGATCACGAAGATCTAGAATGGGTCTGAGATCTCCTGTTTTTTTGGGTACCAAAAAATAACGGGAGTAGAATCCCTGCCCCTTTTGATCTAGAGGAACTTCCTCTATGGCGTTCAGAAGGAGGAGGGATTGAACCTCCTGAAGGAGGAGGGAAGATTGAGGAGTGTTCAAAGCAGACTCTCTTGGCAGACTTTGGGCAGGAAGTGTCTGAAAGTTGAGAGAGTAGCCGTGGCGGATGATGTTGAGGACCCATTGATCTGAGGTGATGATCTCCCAACGGCTGAGGAAAAAAGTAAGACGGCCACCTATAGGTTGGGCAGGTGGGGAGGTGGCAGAAAACTGGCTATGCCCTGGAGAACTAAGTCAAAAGGGCTGAGTAGATTTTTGCTGTGGAGGTGGCTTCACAGGTTGCTGCTGTGGTGGCCTAGGGGTTTGTCGTTGTTGTTGACGCCTAGGTTGTTGGGGAGCTGATGTCAAAGGGTGAGCCACATAACGGCGTTGATAGGCCGATTGTTGTCTAAAAGGCCGGGCAGGTGGAGTCTTCTTCTTTGTTTTTAGAAGAGTATCCCAGCGAGTCTCATGGGCGGAGAGCTTTTGGGTGGTAGAGTCCATGGATTCACCAAAGAGTTCATCCCCTAAGCATGGAGCATTAGCCAGTCGATCTTGATGGTTGACATCAAGCTCCGACACTCTGAGCCAAGCAAGGCGGCGCATGGCCACAGACATGGCCGTTGCTCTGGTGGTAAGTTCGAACGTGTCATAAATTGATCGAACCATAAACTTGCGTAGCTGGAAGAGAGAGGACGAGCTCTGGTGAAAAGTCTGCCGTTTTCGATCAGGAAGGTACTTTTCAAAGGAAGCCATGGTGGTGAGAAGATGTTTGAGATAGAAAGAGAAATGGAAAGCATAATTACCAGATCTGTTAGCAAGCATGGCATTCTGGTATAACCTTTTACCAAACTTATCCATGGCTTTACCTTCTCTGCCAGGAGGGACAGAAGCGTATACACTAGCTCCAGCAGACTTTTTAAGCATAGATTCCACTAGAAGAGATTCATGTGGAAGCTGCAGCTTATCAAATCCAGGGATAGGTATCATTTTATACAAAGAATCTAATTTACGAGGGGCTCCTGGAATGGTCAAAGGAGTCTCCAGATTCTTATAAAAGGTTTCCCTCAAGATATCATGGAGGGGTAATTTGAGAAATTCCTTTGGAGGCTGGTCAAAATCCAGTGCATCAAGGAAGGCTTTGGATTTTTTAGACTCAGCCTCCAAAGGAATAGAAAGAGATTCACACATGTCTTTCAGAAAGGAAGTGAAAGATGTAGAATCTGGTCTGGAGGATGGATCAGGAACAGCAGGATCATCCTCATCCGATGAACACTCACCCTCAGAAAGAAAAGGCTCTTCGGAGTCACCCCACAGATCAGGATCCCTAATGTGGGAGCTACGGTCTCGAGACTCCGGTGTGGAGGGTTCCAGGTGTCGGGATTTGCGTGCCGACTTACCTGACCTCATAGACACGGTACCGGGAGATGTTACAGGCTGCACCGGTGCCGAGCTCTCGGTTCCGGTGCGAGGACTGGCATGGAAACTGATGAAGCAGAGTGGACCGGTACCGACAAAGTGGACGCGGACAAAAGAGGCTGCTCCACTGTCGGTACCGGTGGCTCAGACCGGACCGGGACTGGAAGGCTCGGTGCCAATAGAGCAGGAAGGAGCTGTTGTAACTGCTCTTTGAACTGCACCTGTAGGACGGCTGCAATGCGCTCGTCCAGAGAAGGCACCGGTACCGCCTTTTTCTTCTGCGGTACCTGTGGTGCCGCTCGACGCCCCGAGGATGAGGAGCCCGAGGTCGAGGGACTCACCTCAAGAGGGGCGGAGCGCTTCCGTGGGCGCCTCGTGGTCGGCAGGACTGGGCTCGCTGCTATCGAGACCGGAGGACGCTCCAGCGGGGAAGGCTTCTTAGCCGGCTTACCTGGGTGTTGCGACGCCGGTGCGGTGTCGACGAAGTGGGTGCCGACTGAGATGGGACCGATGCCGGTGTCGATGCCGCAGGATCAGACATATCGGCACCGAAAAGCAACCGTTGCTGAATTTGACGGTTTTTCAGTGTTCGTTTTTTCAATGTGGCACAGCGGGTGCAGGTGGAAGCCTGATGCTCGGGACCCAGGTACTGTAAGCACCAGTTGTGCGGGTCCGTGAGAGAAATAGGCCGTGCACACCGCTGGCACTTCTTAAACCCTGGCTTGGGGGGCATGAAAGTAAAAACGGCTTCTGCCAAATCGAAGGCCGAGGCCTCGATGGTGGCAGCAGGCCCCGCCGGGGCAAAACCGACGAAAGAAAAGAAAAAAGAAACTTCTTTTTTTTTTTTCTTTTTAAATAAGAAAAATAATAAAAGAAAAAAGGAAATACAATTTCCGAAGAAGATTTCGCGAGCGGGAAGGCGATCAGGAAAAATCTTTTCAACAGCCGTTGAAAAGTGCGTCTTCTTAGCTCCGCGGAAACTAAGAAACTGGGGACCGCGCGCCTCCGTCGGGCGGGAAGGCACTCGCGCGTGCGCGGTGCGACCTACTAGAACTTTCCAAGTTCTTAGAGTGCAATCACTCTAAAATTGTCCGTACCGGGGCTCCGTCGGTGCCGTCACCCATCAGTCAAGAATATGCTGCCTGCTTGTCCTGGGATAATAAGTGTTAGCAGAATACAAATAAAAGCATTTCATGGGCTAAAAATAAACATCCTACAAAGAAAAATATTTATCAAGAGGGAAAAACATTTAGCACAACTCATATATTATCTCTGAGAAAAGGTAACAAAGTCTCAAGAAACAAAAAAAGCATAAAGATTACCTATAACAGGTGTTCTCAGAGGACAGCAAGTATACATTGTCACAACCCGCCCACCTCCCCTAGTTAATTTCTTAATTTTGTTGCTGAACTGATGGTACCGTGAGTCAACGCTGGGCAGGAAGGCACCAGCACATGCGTAGTATGGGCACTGCCTAAAGATTTTAAAGTGACAGTGTACTTGGTAGTGTCCATGGTAGTGTCCATATTATGTTCTGTGGATGATGTCATCCACATGTGAGAATATATGTCTGCTGTCCTTGGAGAACACCTGCCACAGGTGAGTGAAATCATCCACAGAATCATCAGATGAGTAATAAAGCTTCAGTACTGGCCCATGAAACACATGAGCATTTTGATTTTCATCTTTCAATTCAAAGAGAGCATGATGCATATCTGGTGCACAACAAAAGTCAGTCAAATGTGGCAGTGTAATCATAAGGAAACAAATCGTATACTTCATGCCATTGCAGGAAGGGAAATGACAGCAAAGATCATATGACCTATCCCTGATAATACTACAGATGATTTTAAAGTGTTAGAGGCTTGTGCAGATGAGGACAGAGCTTGCAGGAATGGGGCATGGACAGAACTCACAGAGACAGGATTGGGATAGAGATATCTCTCATGAAGACGGGGACAAATTTGTACTCGTGCCATTTTCTACCACAGAGCTCACACAATGTAATAACTTCACATGCACATAATGAAGATCCTCTGTTCTCACAGTTATAGTTATCATCAGGGCTTATCATCATCGTTTGGTCCTACCCATATCATACCCCTTTCTTCCCTTGAGGAAACAACAAATTGTAACTTTTATTCCCTAATGTCCTCTCCTAATGTTTCTTAGTTCGTCTGTATTGTCAATTTGTCATAGCCCTTTGAAAATTGTTAATGTAAAATAACTTGTTTTACTGTTTTATACTATTATCTTTTTTATTATGTAATTCGCTTAGATTTAATAGGCGAACCATCAAATTTTATTAAACTTGAAACTTGAAACTTGAGTTGGAGACAATTTTAGATACCACAAACTGAGGAGTCAGAGTCGAAGGATTTATCTACCGAGTCCACAGCCTTGGCTATCATAGTTATTTTATCTGATAAAACCACAATTTTTAACAAAAGGTAAAATCAAAGCAGTTTACAGCAATAAAAATCAAGGGCAAAAGTTAATGCTTCCTTGAATTCTGTTACTGTTGTGGTCTCCATCTCCTCAACTGAAACAATTTCTAATGCAACTGTCAAGTCTGCTCTTTTAGCCCTATGCTATGACTCTTTGGATCTAGGAACTTCCTGTCCACACAAAGTTTGAAAAAACAGACCTGCTTATTTTTTTTGAAAATCCAAAACTATGTGTATAAAGTACAAACCCTGCCTCAGTAGCCCCACTATTGTGCTGCTTAAATCAGGGATTTGGGGGGGGACCTATGACTGAATTTTAACCCAAGAAGCTAACAAGCTCCCTTTTTAATAATAATAACTTTATTCTTTTATACAGCCATAACCAAAAGTTCTAAGCGGTTTACACTAAAAAGAGCTGGACAATCAGCGAAATACAACAATGAATGGATGTGTCACTTAAAGATTTTGTTTTGTGTATTACCCACATTGTTTCTGTGAATGTCTGTTTTGTTTCTTTCTGGACATTTGTTTGTTATGGGAGCTATGTCATCAGTGTGAACTCTTTTCCCCCAAAAGTGCATGCTTAATAGTTCACGTAAGTATGCACTATTATTGGCAAAAAAAACAAACAAACCCCATACAAAATGCCATGCATTTTCCAATTGTCTTTTAACGTGCAACAATATGGGATATGTTGGTGGCATTTCGAGTGTTGCAAAGAGCAGCTCATTCGATTTCAGTAGCTACTGTAGAAGCTTACATAGTCAGTCAGTTCACAGATATTAGGTTTATACCAAATTTATTTCCACAAACTTTTTTAGGTACATAAATGGCTTTGAACAATTACTCCCTTCCTATGTATTTATCCTCTTAAATACCTGAATGTCCTGATCATATCCTTCCTGTTCTTAGAGTACACACATTTAAGTCATTTCAATGAGGTCAGTTTCACTGTAAATTCACTTAAAAGATTTGATATATGTGAAATATTTGTAGTTTGATGCAATCTTATTACTATGGTCTTCCAAAACAGAAATAATTATACTTCCAAATGGAATACAGCTTTTTAAGATCCTGTTTGGTAACAGCTGCTCAGACAAGTCACTATTATCTAATAACATGTGTATTTTAAGATTTATTGCCCCAGACAGAACTCTTTACAAGTCTTTTTCTGTTTTTATTTTAAAGTTGATTTTATGAATTTCACTAATTAGATGGTAGGTAGACTTTAGGTCCACTGTTTGCCTCCCTAGAAAAATCTACCTACCCTATTTGTATGAAAATAGCTTTAATTATTCTTTTCATAGAACTCGTGCATTCAACAGGCACAATTAATCTCTCTTCCCAACCATAAAAACATTGTTTTATACATACCAGGCCTTGATATCTAAAGGAATCATAAACACTCCTGATGAAAAGCCAGAATGGCCATAGGTATTCAAACCTGAACTCCAGCACAAAGTCTGCCAGCAGTACCAGTGCCCACACTACCAGAAATTTCAGGTACAAAAAAGTACTGTAAGGAAAGATAAAAGCAGGATTAAATTCTCAGCAAGAAGGTAGAAACTAACAACATTCATCCTCATTATTATATTGATGGACTTCTTTCCTCAGAGTAATTTCTTGGAAACATGAGTAACAGATTACAGCGCAATTGTGAATTATGTACTTTTTGCATTTAAATGTTGTAATGATAAATTGAAATGCTCATTATAGTGTAACAAAATAATCATAATACATCAGTTATGTTCTTAGACCCATGGACATTTAGGTTTCTAAAGATATGGAGCCCATGGCATTTTTATTCTCTCTAAGCTAACAGAAATTGGAAAGAATTATTCGTTAAAGGAGTGAAACATCTGTCTTTCTGGCAGCAAAATAACTCCCTGAAAATTTAACAGAAAAGATTAAAATTTGGCATAGAAAAAAAACAAGAGTTCAAAAATGATAACAGATCAAATTAGGAGGTTCAATAGAAATAAGCAGGAGGAGACAGAACTCACAAAGAGCTGTCTTATAAAGGTCCAACACGATCACATGGCCCTTCAGTATTTATACCAACAAGCAGAGTGAACCCAGAAAACATAGAACCGTGCTTGTGCTGCCTCTGTCAAACTTCTAGAACCTCAATCGAATTATTCATTCCTTTTTTATAAAAAAAAAAAAAAGAAAAAAAAAAAAGGAAAGGGAGGACAGATTCAGCAAGGGCTGCACTTATTGCCAATCTGAGCTCAGAAACCCACCTAGCAGAAGCAATCGCTACCAAGAAGACCGTCTTCATATCTTTGAGATTTTGGGAGATGACCGCTGCAGCTGCTGAAAAGTCAATCACTGCAAAGCCTGAAGCACCAAATTGAAATTCCACTCTGGCACACTGGACGGAGAAGTGGCTGAAATTGGCCCACCCCTCTCAAAAATCTGACATCTGGGTGAACCACTATTGAGAAATTCTGCACTCTTCCTAGTAAACAAGCTAACACTGTCACCTGTACCTTAAGTGAAGCAAGTACCAGACCCTTATCCAGACCACCATAGAGGAATGCTAGAATGCGAGTGACAGAGGCAGAAAAAGGAGAGACCACCCTCTCAGCACATCAAGTCTCAAAGGTACGCTGCACCCTGGTGTATGCAGTCGAATTAGAACACTTCCTGACCTGTAAGAGAGTTGTAATCACTCAATATACTCATAGCCATTGTACCTCAACTTGGACCTCTCAAAGGCCAGGCCATAAGACCAAAGGAGGACATATCTTCCATCAACACTGGCCCCTGCTGAAGCAACCCCAGCTGGAGAGAAGGGGCAAAGGGGTTCCATCCAGCAGACAAATCAGATCTGTGTACCAGGACCTATCTGAAGTGACCAGGATGACTTGACCGGGATGAGATACTACTCTCCTGAGGATGCAGCCCACCATCGGCCACAGCGAAAACTTGTACAGGAGGAAGTCGGCTAGCCATGCAATAGAAGGGTATTTAGACATAGACTGACAGACTCCCTCCAACAACTGAAGAATGAATGAGCCTAGTCACCAACAAGTCACCAACAAGTTTGTGGATGACCCTAGCAAAGCAAAATCAGCTAAAAGGCCTCCTCCAAGAGCTCCCATTTCTCTGGGTCCAGAGTAATGCAACTGAGAAAATCTGACTGCACATTCAACCGGAGAGGCTGGTGTCCCAATGTTGGATGGGAAAGGGAAAACCTTTGGGCAAGTTGGTACTGGAAAGCCGCCACTACCGCATGCTCTTCCTGGCCTTGGATGTCTATTGCAAGTGAACACTGGTCTCCGCTTTCTCAGGAGTTCAATGGCTGAGAAGAGACCACTGAATGGGGGTGCATGTGAGCCCTCACCCATGGCACCAACTCCATCACAGCCATCAATTGATCCCAGCAAGTGGACATAACCCAATGCTCAGAGCTGGGAAATCTGCAGAAGCAAACCAGCCTGCAGTCGTAACTTCTCCTGCATGCACGTGAAGAAAAATATACTCTCCTGACTTGTGTTGAATAGGACTCCCAGCTACTTCAAATCTCTGTGACAGTACTAGTCTGCTCTTGGTGAAACTGATCATCCAGCCCAGGGACTGAAGGAGTTTAACTACTTGCGCCATAGCGGACCGAATGTCCTGAACGGACAAAGCCCCAAATCAGCCAGTTGTACAGGCAGGGATGAATATGGATGCCCTGGCGGTGAAGAAAGACCACCGCCGCCGCCACCACCACCACCACCACTACCACCTTTAAGAACATCCATGGCACTATGGCTAGCCTTAAGGGCATGGCCTTGAACTGGAAATGTTGACCGAGGACCGCAAACCATAGATACTGCTGATGGAGAGGCCAAATAGGTATATGAAAATACATCTCCTTGAGGTCCAAGTTGCTATAGAAATAATTAATAGTAGTAGTAGTAGTATTGAGGAACTCTCCCAGCTGAACCAACACAATCACAAAGCACAAGTTTTCCATGCGAAACTGTGAGACCTGGAGACAGAAATTTAGACCCTTCTTTGAGGACTAGCACCAGCCAGAGAGTACCCTCCTTATTGGGTACCATAAAGTAAAAACAAGTAAAATTCAGATCCTCACTCTCCTAGCAGGACTAGCACTACTGTGTGCAGCGCGATCAAAGACTAAATGTTCTTATGTTCTTAAACTGTCTCCTGAATGGTGGACTGTCTGATACCTCACCTTCCAGGGGACTCCAATGACAATAAATCAACCCCAACCTAAAGCTGTTGCTATTTTACCATGCTAGGCGTATTAGGCCTCAAAGCCATGGCCTGATTCTCCTGGGCCAGAGGCTGAAAGGCTAGTGTTGTCATACCAACCCTACACACACACACACACACACACACACATACATACACACACTATCTTTAAAGATCTAACATTACTATCCTTGATGATTCAATGGTTTTCAGGCAGGAGAGATTTCCAGCCATTCTGTCCTAATGGTGCTTTCTTCAAAATACCACCCCTAGTAGTAGTCTCGTGCTTTGAAGGAAACATGACTTGGCAGTAACAGTCCTCAAATCTAGAACTTGTGCTACAGTTTTTAATTTTAATCATCTTCTGTTACCATTTTTTGGTGCACTTATGTTAGAATGTAAAACTCAGACTGATTTCTAGTGCAATAGGAACATCTAGTCTTGACCTATGGGTTTTAGCCCTCTTTGATTGTGAAGCTTAGAGAGCCTCATTTGCATTTTCTTCTGCTCCACCTGCCATCACTGCGCTGTGCTGAACCTCCTCAGTCTTTCTGCAAACAAAATTGTAGGAGCTCGTTTCTTTTCTTTTTTTGCTTGGTTATTTGGTGCTGCAAAGGTTCCACGCCAGTTTTGCACCAGTATTGGAGCAGACCGTGTTCCTCCTCCCACAATGTTGCACAGGCTCCAGTGGGGGGTCTGAGTGTCCATCCCTACATGGGGTCTGGATGGCAATCTGAAGGAACAAGTCATTTGGATACTCCTAGGCTTGTCTGAGGCAGAAATTCTATTATACCTCTATATACACACACCTATCTATATATATATATATATATATATATACACACACACATAAACATACCTATATATACATACATACATACACATATACACACATATAACCAGCAGTTAGGATCTACGTACTGATAGCCTGGATTTGGCGCTAAGGCCCTGATGCAGTGGTTACCGGCCACAAAACAATCGTCGGCCTGGCCTGTTTCAGTGGTTTTTACCATTAATCATTCTCGGCTATTTTTTGCTCCCATCTGCTAATTTTAAACTTGTGCCAGAGTTTTTTTGCCTATGATGCTTTGGTGGAAGAGTGTGGGTACACCTCTCCGTTTGTCTGAGGCTTTTCTTTCACTTAAGTAATAAGCTAGCTTTCTTGGCTAGTGTGGTGCTTTTGTTTTGGAGTGATATTTTTAAATCTATGTGTGTATACATACACACACACACACACATATATATATATATATATATATATATATATATACACACATATATACATATACTAGTCTTTAAGCCCGTTACAGTAACGGGTGCTAGAATAGATCTGTCTGTGTTTCTTTCTCTCTCTCTCCTTGGCCGCTGTCTGTATCCTTCTGTCTCCCCCCCCCCCCCCCCCCCGAGCAAAGCTGCCTGCCCCCAGGACACACCTCCCCCCAAAGCAGCCCCCCTTTCCCTCTTCCTAACTGTCTCTCCATGGTCTTCTTCTGTCGTCCCCCCAGAGCAAAGCTGTCTGTCCCCAGCACACCTCCCCCCAAAGCAGCCCCCTTTCTTTCTCCCTATCTCTCCATGGCCCCTTCTGTCTCCCCCCAGCACACCCCTCCCCCCAAAGCAGCCCCCTTTCCCTCTCCCTGTCTCTCCATGGCCCCTGTCTTTCCCCCCAGAGCAAAGCTGTCTGTCCCCAGCACACCTCCCCACAAAGCAGCCCCCTTTCCCTCTCCATGTCTCTCTTCTGTCTTCCCCCTGCCCCCCCCAGCACAGCTGTATGTCCCAAGCACACCCCTCTCCCCCAAAGCAGCCCCCTTTCCCTCTTCCTGTCTCTCCATGGCCCCTTCTGTCTTCCCTCTCCCCCCTCCGAGCACACCTGTCTGTCCCAAGCACACCCCTCCCCCCGAAGTAGCCCCCTTTCCCCCCACCTGTATTGGCCCCATTCTTACCCTCCCTCCATCCCGGCATCTTCTGGCCTGCTCCTCTTCAAAGCAGCCTGCGATCGTGGTGGACGACTTTAGCGAACCTAGTAGGCCACTCTCCAACTCGGTAGCATGTTCCCTCTGACGCAATCCCGTGCGTCAGAGGGAGCGTGCCACTGAGGTTGGAGAGCGGCCTGCGAGGTTCTTTAAAGCCGGCCCCGATCGCAGACTGCTCTGAAGAAGAGGAGCAGTGGCGGTGGCAGCGGCGAGTGAGGGCAGGAGGTGACACGGCGAGGACACGGGCAGGGAGAGAGGGCAGGCAGCGAGTGAGAGGCAGCGGCGAGTGAGGGCGTACGGTGAAGCGCCGAGGACAGGTTCTCCTGGCGGTGGGCGGGGCTGCAGGAAGACGTGCGAGTGTGGCGGCAGCGGCAACCCCGACTCCTTCTTCTGCACGGAGGTGGAGAGTGGCTTGCGAGGTTCGCTACAGCGGCTGGCGAACCTCAGCAGGCCGCTTTGAAGAGGAGCGGGAGGGAGGAGTCGCTGGTGTCTTCTGCACAGTCACACGCAGGCACCGTGAGGACTGGCACAGAAGCACATCTCACGCCACCAGGAATCACGATTTTTGAAAAGTGCATGCGCGCTTAGCCTTTTATTATATATATATATATATATATATACACACACACATACATATATGTGTATATGTGTGTATATACATATACACATATATACACACACACACACACACATATAAAGAAGCTATTAGCACCCAGAATTGTACAAATGTAACAGGTGCTATCTCAATTTGCATGCATCACCTCTTTTTCTAATTATACTTCTCCCTATGCACTCATCTAGCTCTGATTATTGCTTTGTCACATTGGGTTACAGTCTTGAAATCAGACATGATCATGCCAAGATCCCTTACCCATTTGGTGTAATCAGCACAGGTACCAGCTCTGTGGGTGTAAATCAGTGGTCTCAAACTCAAACCCTTTGCAGGGCCACATTTTGGATTTGTAGATACTTGGAGGGCCTCAGAAAAAATAGTTGATGTCTTATTAAAGAAATAGTATAAGAAATACTTGGTAAGAATTATCTTGGATCAATCACCATTAGAGGCACATAGCACTTCAAGGAGAATCAAACAGACACTCCAAAAAATAAGAGAAGTGAAATTAACTAAAATGTTTCAGTATGGGCTTAATTTTCCCTCCGAGTAACCAAAGTCCTTGGGCAGGTATTCATGAGTGAACTAGCACTTAGAACAACGTCTAAATAAATCCTGCCCCATACATCATATGACCTTAAATAAATAAATAAATATAAGTGCAAACGTGCATCCAATGCGGGAACCAAGAAAAATACAAAAAATATATCAAAAGAACCACAAAACTTAATAATGAAAAGAAAAAACTTCAAAATAAAAAAAATGGGTAACATCCCCACTCATGAATACACGCCCGGGGCCTTTGGTTACTCGGAGGGAAAATTAAGCCTGTACTGAAACCTTTTAGTTAATTTCACTTCTCTTATTTTTTGGAGTGTCTGTTTGATTCTCCTTGAAGTGCTACGTGCCTCTAATGGTGATTTATCCAAGATAATTCTTACCAACTATTTCTTATACTGTATATTTTTTGTTGGTAATCTTCTTTTTGGTATTTTGAGGCTTATTAAAGAAATAACAATTTTGCACGAGGTAAAACTCTTTATAGTTTATAAATCTTTCTTTTTGGCTAACTCTCAATAATAATATTGTCATTTATAGCTAAAGAGACATATGATCAAAAAACTGTTTTATTTTACTTTTATGATTATGATAAACATACCAAGGGCCTCAAAATAGTACCTGGCAGGCGGCATGTGTCCCCCGGGCCGCAAGTTTGAGACCACTGGTGTAAATGATCAAGAGCTTTTTACTTTGTCCGAGGGGTAACTTGTAATAGGAGTCAACTTTTTAGCATGATTGGAGACGCTAAACCTATGTACGTCAGTATCTCACCCCTGCCATGAACTGCTCCCTTGGATCTCACCTCAAAGATGCATTATGCCATTTTTATTTATTTATTTTTTATTCTTTATACTGCCATTTTTTTTACATTCATTCATCAAAGCAGTTTGCCACATAGCAATCAGGAGGATTTTAAAAATATGACATTTTATCTGTATTAGCTCACCTTGTTGTGAACCGCTTAGAGCTTTTTCGGTATGGCGGTATATAAGAACAAAATTATTATTATTATCATAGGACAACAATGAAAAACTCTAACATCTAAAGTACACATAGATACACTTCTCCCTCCGTATTCGCTGTGATCGGGGAGTAACAGAACCGCAAATAAAGAAAAACCGCGAATAACTTTTTTTATATGTTATGTGCTCTTTTCTATTAAAAACCATCGTGAATATGGTGAAACCACAAATAACATGGTGGGAGACCTAGCCATTTCCTGAAGGAGAGGCAAAAACCGGTGAATAAAGTGCTGGAAATCAGCGATTTTTCTCTGTAAATGCTTGGAATCAGCAATTTCTCTATGTAAGCTGATGTAATTTAGGGGGAGGAGCCAGCAAGCTACAAAAAACGTGAATAATCAAAACCGCGAATGCTGAAACTGCGAATACGGGGAGGGAGAAGTGTACATTATTGGAATAAGAGATGTATGATGTAAAACCAGAGGACATAATTTGAGGTTGAGGGGTGGTAGATTCAGGGGCAATGTTAGGAAATTCTACTTTACGGAAAGGGTGGTGGATGCCTGGAATGCGCTCCCGAGAGAGGTGGTGGAGAGTAAAACTGTGACTGAATTCAAAGAAGCGTGGGATGAACACAGAGGATTTAGAATCAGAAAATAATATTAAATATTGAACTAAGGCCAGTACTGGGCAGACTTGCACGGTCTGTGTCTGTATATGGCCGTTTGATGGAGGATGGGCTGGGGAGGGCTTCAATAGCTGGGAGGGTGTAAATGGGCTGGAGTAAGTCTTAACAGAGATTTCGGCAGTTGGAACCCAGGCAGAGTACCAGGTAAAGCTTTGGATTCTTGTCCAGAAATAGCTAAGAAGAAAAAATAAAAAAATAAAAAATATTTAAATTGAATCAGGTTGGGCAGACTGGATGGACCATTCGGGTCTTTATCTGCCGTCATCTACTATGTTACTATGTATGTTTTTATTGTTCCTATACTGAGCATTCTACTGTATATTAAAGACTTGACCACAACTCATTTCAAATCCCAGTTGTTACCCCAGCTGCTGGCCAGTAGAAATAACCAAGACTTCATCCCCATTTTTAAATTTTCTTTTAAAAGTTTCCATCCTCTACTTGCAGAGATGCAAGTTCCATAATGAAGGAGCTAGATAACACAAGGCTCTACAGTGAGCAGATCTAAGTTGACGGGGAAAAATGAGAAGGGCCATTAAATTGTGCGGAATGCTAGTATGCATGGCCTAGAAGTCAGACCAAGATCTTCTGAAGCAATTCTATAAACTGGCACCTAGAGGTACGCTTCACTTACACATATCAAAAGATGCTATTAATTTATTTAAATTTTTTTTATTATCTCTTTTTTTTAGTAGCAGCTCATTGACAGATGCTATTCTATTTTAGACTAGTATGAACAATCTATCTTTTTGCAGATTATATCAACTCTTTTAGAACTACTCAAAAGAGCTCAACTCAAAGATCCCAATTACACATGTACTTCCACAAAGAGCTATAATTTTATATACGGACATTATGACAAATCCAAGAAACCTATCTATTATGGTGATAAGGTGTTTTGTGCGGTATGACTTCTATGTAAATACTTCAGCCTGTATGACTGAAGTCGCAACATACAAATGAGCCCTGCTTACCAATGCAGTAGTACACTATATCATCAGCATAACAACATGGTGTACATCCGTGATCTGGATAAGAAGATCAGTGTTCTCCCTAGGGCCTTTCAGCTGGGCGGTCCGCCCGGGTAATTTAGATGACCGCCCAGCTAAATTCTGCTGCCTCCGCTGCTGCTCAACATTAAAAAAAAAAGCCAGCTTGAAGATTTCACCTTAGCCCGTAGCGAACTTATGCTCCGGGGCTTTAACGTGTGTGTGCCGGCTTCCCTTCTCTTCCCTCCGAAACCGGAAGTTATGTCCGGGGGGGGAGGGAGGGAAGAGAAGGGAAGCCGGCACGCACATGTTAGATCCCCGAAGCATAAATTCGCTATGGGCTAAGGCGGGAGACAGGTCAGTGAAGTTTTCCATTTGCTCTTCTTGCTGCCGGGTCCTGCCTACTTTCAGTTTCCGCGAAGGCAGGACCCGGCAGCATTTCCCCCAATCGATTGTGATCTTCGGCCGATCAGCCAAATTCTTCTCCGACGGCAGAATTGACATCGGGGAGAGGAATGCTGGTCGGCCCGAAGTAGGGAGAGGTTGGTGGGAGCGGCGGCCAGCGGCTTTGGGGCCTGTTCCCTGATGGCAGGGACATTGGCAGTGGCTTGGGGGAGGGCAAGGAGAAAGAAAGTAAGAGGGCAGGAAAAGAAACAGAAAAAAAGAAAGGGGGCATGAAGAGAGAAAGAGAGAAAGAAAGAAAGGGCAGGAAGAGAGGAAGAAAAAGTTGGGGGGAGGGGAATGAGGTCAGGAGGAGAGGAAGCATACAGGCTGAAAGAAGGGAAGAAAGATTGGATGCACAATCAGAAGAAGAAAGTGCAACCAGAGACTCATGAAATCACCAGACAATAAGGTAAGAAAAATGAGTTTATTTTAAATTTACTGATCAAAATGTGTCTGAATTTATATCTGCTGTCTATATTTTACACTATGGTCCCCTTTTACTAAACCGCAATAGCGTTTTTTAGCGCAGGGAGCCTATGAGCGTCAAGAGCAGCGCTGGGCATTCAGCGCAGCAAACTGCTATCGTGGTTTAGTAAAAAGGGAGGGGTACATTTGTCTATTTTTGTATGGTTGTTAGTGAGGTGACAGTGCATAGAGTCATCTGCTTTGACCTCTTTGAGAAAACCCCGGAATAGGAATGATTATTAACATTTTCTCTGCGTACAGTGTGCTTTGTGGTTTTTAAAAATTTTTTTTATTGTTAGTAGATAATTTTGACTTGGTCATTTTAAAAGTAGCTCGCAAGCCCAAAAAATAGCCAATGGTAGACTTCAAACGGTGGTGGTTAACGATACCCTCTCTAAAACGTCAGAAGTGACAAGTGGAGTACAGCTCCTTTTCAACTTATTCATAGGGGACCTGACTCAGGGGCTTCAAGGTAAAATAACATTATTCGCCGCCGCCGCCAAACTATTTAACATAGTGAGCGGCTCCGATTTACATGATAGTATGACGCAGGACCTGTTTTTGTTGGAACGTTGGTCATCTACCTGACAGCTGGGCTTCAACGCCAAGAAATGCAAGGTATCCATATTCAAGTTTCATCACGGTGCTCTGGTTTTGGCTCCAGTATTTGTCACTTCCGTTCACCAGGTCTGGCTATTCGTTACTGTCTCATATTTTAAAGACTCACTCGTTATAATTAGCGGTGATTCACACGTCTCTTCGTAATGGACATGTCCGATTTTAGCATTTGGATCTTAGTACTATGGGTTTGGTCTTTTCTGGTTTCCTTTCTATAGTATGCTTTTCGTCTGGAGTCTTTTGAGTTTAGAATTACATTTTATGATGTATTTTTGTGGTTATAATTGTATGACATGTCTAAATTGGTCAAGTTATCCATTCTTTCTATTATTTTTTGTCCCCTCATACAGTGGCAGACCGCCCCGGGTGCCAGCCCTAGGGGGGTACACAGCCGGCTGGATCCAGAACCTTCCAAGCTGCTCTAAATGGCACCTTCACCTCAGCACGGCTGCCGTACTTATTCTGAAGCAGAGTCAGCAGCCGCACTGAAGTGCAGGAAGGTCCCACGATGACTGCATTTGCCGCCTCTGCCTCCGGAATTGCGGAACCTTGCTGCAATTCCCTGTGTCTGCCGGCCCACCCCCTCCAACATCACTTACATCTTCCAGAGGCAGAGGCAGCAGAAGCAGTCATCATGGGACCTTGCTGGTTTGGAGGGAGAGAGGAGTATAAAAGGTGGTGGAGGGAGAAAAAGGAGGTCAGGGTGGTAAGGAAGGGTGGAGGTAGAGAAAGGGGGCAGATGCTGATGGAATTGGTATGCAGGGAAAGGAGAGAGAGACATAAGGGGGAAGGATACTGGATGGAATTGGGTTGGAGGGAAAGAAAGGGGGCAGATGCTGATGGAATTGGGGGGAAGGGAGAGGAGAGAGTGAAATGCCAGATCATGGGGGTGTGGGAGAGGGAAGGGAAGAAGAGGAGAGAGATGCCAGACCATTGAAGGAGGGAAGGGAAGAAGATGGATGCCAGAATAATAGGGGGGTAGGGAGAGATGGAAGGGGAATACAAGGAGAGAAGATGCCATATAGATGGGGCAGAGAGAGGGTAGACAGTGGATGAAATGAAGAGAGTGTCAAGACTATGAGGAAAGCAGAAACCAGAGAAGACAATGTAGAAAAAAATTATATTTATTTATTTTTTTGCTTTAGGGGAGATGCATCGCTGTTTCTGTGGTGTTGCATTGTATACAGAGTCCAGCTTCTTGGTAGTTCAATTTAACCTTTGTCTACGTTTTTCTATTTTATCCCCCCTTTTACAAAACTGTAGAGCGTTTTTTTAGCACTGGCCATGGTGGTAATTGCTCAGAATTCTATGAGAGTCTGAACTGTTACCACCATAGCTAAAAACCACATTACAGTTTTGTAAAAGGGAAAAAGGGAGAGGGGTTAGTTTGTGATTACATATTCCATACTAGGCGAAGGTATGTTCGAAAGACATGGTTTTCAGTTAGGATTGATCTGTACTAGTCTGGCTTGTTTAGTTTTACAATGGGTGTATTGATGTACTGCTCACTGCAATATGTAAGATGCTGCCTTTTCCTAGGCACACTCTTGTGTGATGTGTGGATTATTACTAAAAATCATGTTTTTCATACAGATGGGGGGTGTCATAAAATGATGGGCCTCGGGTGTCACATATGCTAGTTATGCCACTGCCTTCATAGTTTATATCTAATCCACAAGCCTGCTTTTAGGACCTACAGGGTATGTATCCTTCTGATTCATGACAATTTCACTTCTCATGTTATCTTATCCATTCTTTTTATTATACAACTGCACAGATAAGCATCATTCTTTGATGTGATTGGACCTTGAAAATAAGGGCATCAGTGTTCTCCCCAGAAATTTTATCCAGCCATGAAAAAACATTTGCTGCATTTAGTGTGCCACAAAAAACATTTGCTCCGTTTAGTGTGCTGGAGTTAAAAAAGTTTGAGAGACGCTGCTCTATACCATTTGAAAGAGGGCAAATATCTAATTATTCTAGAATTGGATACTTCTTAAATTTAATATATATATTATGGAACAAGTGTCAAACCTTAAGAAAGGCAGTCATATTGAGCATTGGAAAATAACTAATAATAATTAACTAATACAAATAGTATACATTTAGGGCTCCTTTTACTAAGCTGCGATAGCGGTTTTACAACGCGCTTAGCTCGTGTAGAATTGCCGCACATGCTAGACGGTTAGTTCTAGCCTTGTAGCGTGGCAATTCTGCACGCGCTAAAAACGCTATTGCAGCTTAGTAAAAGGAGCCCTTAATTTTCCCCACCACCAAATTTCCCTGTCCCGCCCCACCCGGCTACTTTTTCATGCCACCCGGCTGGAAAAAATTTCTGGGGAGAACACTGAAGATACTAAAGAATAGTGGGGCAAGGATAAAACTCTGCAGGACACCAGATTCAAATTTAGCAGTGGTGGTAGATGCTTGCTTAAAAGTCAGTTGATAAGTGCAATCTGATAAATAACATTTAAAACCAAGGCAAGCCCTTACCTGTGACGATAATATACTTCAAACAAATGAAGAAGCACTGTAGTGCATGATCAACCAAATCAGAGAAGAGATATCTAAAGGATACCAATACAACGGAACGATGAAAATCCAATAAGTGCAAATAGCATCATAAGGGGCTAAAAAAGGGGGAGACAAGATGGCGGCAGCACAGAGGCGATGAGTGTAACGCTTGAATCTGATAGCGTTCTTTTTTTCTCTTCAAACAACTCCCTTTAAGGAAATGCCGCATTCGAAACGCAAGGGAAGTGTCCGAGCCAACCCCACTGTGGCCAGGACATCTACCCCTGTTCAGCGATCAATATTGGATTTTACCATTGCTACCATTAGTAGCAGAGGAGTATCTGGAGGAATGCCCGGGCTGTCCTCATCTGGGAGAGCGGTTGGAGAATTTGAACTGGAGGTTTCACTCTCGCCTCCAGGAACTGCTCCTCCGACGTACCCTGTTGTAGTCACGGCCCTACTGGGAGACCCCTGTGTGGAGGAAGAGCCAGGGGAAACTCTGGATAAGGAGGCTGGACCCGCGATAATTCAAGCAAGGTAGGGAGATTTGAGAACTGGCTTGGAAGCTGGCTTGTTAACATCAAAACTGGCGGTCATAACTCTTGAGAGCATATGGGACGCTCTCAAGAGGCTGAACATCTCAATGTCCAGGTCTTCGCAGGAATTAGCTAACCTCATAAGTACTGTAGATGTTCTTGGAAAGTCTATTAAAACTACTAAAGAAGAACTTTATAATGAGATCAAATAAGTTAAAGAGACTGTGGTAGATGTCCAGGCTGTAACTAATAACTTGGTTAAAGAAAGAAACTTTTTGCTTAGGAAAACTGAACAGCTGGTAAATTATACCCGAAGATTGAACATTCGTTTATTGAATTTTCCCAAAGCTTATGGCGTGGCTCCTTTGGAAATGTTGAAGAGATACTTGATAGAAATATTTTAAAATCTCTCCTAACCATATACCTCCAATAAATCAAATTTATTATTTGCCTGTTAAAAAAGTTACTGGAGTCACGCCTGAGATACAGCAAAAAGATATTTCCTTAAATATTACTGAATTGTTGGAAACCAAATTATCAGAAAACACTGAGAGGGCAACCTTATTAATATCTCTTGTTTTTGAACAAGATGTGAATGCCATCATGAAATTATACTTTCATAACTTTCAATGTTTGTTCTATGGGGGAAAAGTCTGGATTTTCACAGACATCACAAGAACTGCGCAGGAAATTGTTTCTTTCTATGAGAAAGGAGACATTAACTCTTGGAGCAACAACATTCCAATTAGCGCATCCTTGCAAATGCTTAGTAAAGTTTCTGGAAGTTAAGTATGTCTTCTTCATACCCGAACAATTACAATCCTTTTTGGCTCTGAAGAACCTGGCAAAGGGGGAGGTTCAGAAACTATAGAACAGTAGTTAAATTACGGGCATATTGCTGTTAAGCCTTTCTAGATTTATTCTGGTTTTCTCTTTTCCCCTTTTTTGAGGCTCTCTTTGCTCTATTGTAGTCTCCTCCTTCAATGTAGTGGTCTGAGAAAGATTGAATATTTACTTTTTGTTAATTAGCATTATTGCTGAAATTCCTGTTATATGATTTCCTTCTGTTGTACTTGTAACAAGAGGATTCTTGTGAAGCATTTTTAATTTCAATAAAAAATAGTTATAAAAAAATAAAGTGCCAAAAAAAGTGTTTCCGTTCTATGTGAGTAAAATAAACTGGCCTGCTATGGATGCAAAATGTTGGAGTGCTCAACATGTTGTGAATGTTGCTATAAAAAAAAAATTTCAAGGACTTTTGGAAAAAAATGGCAAATTAGAAACTGGGCGAAAGCTTACTGGTGAACAAAGTGTCCAAAATAGAGAATGACACGGGGACAAATTTTTCCCTGTCCCCTTGGGAACTCATTTTCCCATCCTGTCCCGGCGAGTTTTCCTCCTGTCCCTGCCCCATTCCTGCAAGTTCTGTCCTCTTCTGCACAAGCCTCACATACATTAAAATCATAAGTGTTTGAGGCTTGTGTGGTTAAGGCCGAGCTTACAGGAATGGGGCAGGGGACAGAGACAAAACTTGTGGGGACGGGACAGGAAAATGGAGTTTCTGCAGGGATGGGAAAAAAATTGTCCTCATGTCATTCTCTAGTCCAAAATTTAATACTGGTTGAACTAGTGCACATTTCAAAATTGAAGGTAAGACTGTGGCAAAGAAGTGAGAGAAGCAGGGGAACTAAACAAGCAGAAAGTTTCTTAATCAAAAAAGCAAGCCATGGATATGGGGAGGACACCTTAAGAAAAGAAATGGCACTAAGAATAGATGTAGTGTCAGGGA
Organism: Geotrypetes seraphini; assembly: GCF_902459505.1. Taxonomy (NCBI): domain Eukaryota; kingdom Metazoa; phylum Chordata; class Amphibia; order Gymnophiona; family Dermophiidae; genus Geotrypetes; species Geotrypetes seraphini. The sequence goes on along the minus strand of NC_047091.1, from coordinate 34,710,447 downwards.
TGTTGAAAAAAGACCATGTTGCAGACAATGTAGGTGACAAGCTGGGGGAGATCGAGCCCTGGAACAGAAGACTAGGGTTAGAAGGTATGAAAGAATGGTGCTAAGAAAGCAATTTTATCTTGCCATGCTAATAGGAGGGTTTATAATGAAAGATGTTGGGGATCACAGTCTGAAAGAGCAGAGTGCTTTGAGGAGAGAATTTATTAAAAATCCAAAAGAGAGTGTTTGGCTAATTGATAGCGAGCCTAATTTTGGAGAAGATGTAATCTCTCTTCATGCATTGAAGTAACACATGATATTCCTTATATCTGATCCTAAACTGAGACAATGTTGACAAGGAACATATCTTATGCTATTGATGTTCAGTCTTATGAACATATAATTTAGATAATTTTAGGGCTGCTGTAAACCATAGAGCTGACTTCTGGGACTAGGGGCTCCAGACCTCAAAGGAGTATGCTTATTAATAATGGATAAAAGGGAATAATGAAAATCTTCAACCTTATCTAAAAAAGTATCTGTTTGTTGAGAGAAGCAAACAAATAGCAGAGAGCATGCTCTTTAACCATACAAAATGAAATGATGGGCAAAGGTTTAGAAAAGGAAGGTAGGAGAGGGAAGAGCAAAGCTAACAAGAAAGTGGTCCATCCAGGGATAGAGAACAGTGCTGGAGGAAATCTAAACCAGCCAAGAGAAGTAAAAACTAGATCTAAAAGTGTTTCCAACACAATGTGTAGGCCTATCAATATGTTGTGTTAGTCCTGTGTCCTAAATGGGCAGATCTTATCTAAACAAAATACCAGTAAACTGTATACAGTATTATCATTAGCCCCTAGCATGCATCAGTTTAGGTTAAAAACTTGTATCGTAAACTTATACAGAAATTATGTACATTAAACCTGCAACCCGTTCTGGGCTCTTTAGGGACAACGGGCTAGAAAACTAACTAAACTCATTGACTAACTAACTACTAAACAGAGCACAAAGAACATAAAGAAGCAAAAATACATTATTCTGATGGGAAAAGAAACAATAGGCTATAAAGGATGTTTTTGCACAGCAATGATAAAACTGCAATAGAGACAAACATTTTCTGCCTGTACTTATGAAGTATTGCATCCAGCTTTCTTACAATGGGAGCCAATGAAAAAACTTCCAGAGATAAGTAATGCATTTTAATAGGATGCACTCACTTAGTTTATCTCAACACCTTACTCTAGGAAAACTGTATTATGGATTTTGAATATGACCCAGAAAATAGGAGCAACTTCCTCCAGGAGACCTGCTCATTAAACCAAGGCATTCTATATAAACCCATCAGTTTTACAACTCTTAATCCCAGTCCTCTATTTCTGAGAGCTATAAGAAACATACAGAACTCCTTGTCCATATACAATAAATCATCTAGTACAATCAGACAAAACACACACACATTTTGGTTGGGAATGGGGAGGAGTATGAGAAAAACGTTAGTGGGCCATGGCCAACCCCACTATCTATATACCCAGAAATTTAAATTGAGATTTAGTCCAAATAAATCCACCACACCAGAATGTGTGCTCTTGCTAAGGTGTAAAGCGGCTGTCAAACAGCCTGGCAGGACAATTTTGGGGAAGATCCTTTTGCAACCCCCCCCCCCCCAACATGGAAACAATTAGATTTGCATGCACAGGTCTGTCCTGTATTCAATTTTTCTCATGCATTTTTTTAAATGAGTGGCTCCCCAACCCCCCCCCCAAAAAAAAAAAAAAAAATTATATATAACCCACTTGACAGCAGGGTCATCAACCCAGGCTTGAGGAATCCAGCAGTTAACAGAGCGCGACAGATAAATACCAATCACTTCCACCTTCCTGCTCAAAGCACCTTTGCACAATAGGATCCAAATGCACTGACCCTCCAAACGCGTATGGAGGAGGCACATTGCAGCAGCAGCAGTCCCCCCCCCCCCTCTGATACCTACTGCACTGGGCATCGCAAGGCTCCGCAGTGTCCGCACGTGCAGGGAAGCGCGAGGCACGCTCTTCTCGTCACACACACCTGACGCGCTCGAGGCCGAGGCCTAGCGCTCTCCACTGACATTCCGCCCCGCCGGCTGACAGGCGGCAGCGCCGCCGCTCTCCTTTCCCGCCCTTTTCCCCCTCAGGTCGCTCTCGCGTCTTCTCTCACCTTACCTGCCGTAAATGCCCTCCGTGATTCGGTTCCGTTTTAACGGCCGACGGAGTTTGCTGCAGTCCGCATTCCGCCGCTTCATCCTCCCGTCGCCTGCGCCCGCCCGCTTAGCCTCCCCGCCCCGTCCAGCCGGGGAGGAGGGAGGGGATGTTAAAGGACAGTTTTTATTTCACCGGGAAAAACAGAACTCACAAAAAGAAAATAAAATAACCCCCGTCTCTCCGCCCGTCCGCCGCGGCACTGAGGAGACGGACCGAGGTTTTATTTTCGGTTTTTTTTGAAACAAAGAAATAAATATTAGGACCCTCCTCCTGGCTTCTCAACGCGCCCCCGACGTCACGCCGACCCGCATTGTGATGGACGCGGCCGCCGAGCCAATCGGAGGAGCGGAGAGGGAGAGCGCACAATGAGCGGCGGCGGAGACGGCCAACCGCGACCCCGGAGACCAACCGCCAATCACGACCGAGGAAGCAAGGTGACAGCGGGGGTGGGTGATTAAGGAGTCGTTTGCGAAGGCTCCGCTGGCCGGAGGGGCGGGATTGACGCGGCAGCTCGCCAATCGCGGCTGGCGGGTGGGGTTGCGGCGCTTGACCAGTAGGCGGCGGGGACGGCGCCGTGCGCGCGCCAGGACAGTGCGTGTGCCGAGGCGAAGGCGGGACGAGGCCCGCCGAGGTTGACAGCTCGCTGGCCAATGGCGCTAAGGCGGGGCGGAGCCGCGGCGCGCCAGGCCAAACATGGGTTGCTTTTGTTTTGGTGGCCACGTCTGCAGGAGGGGGGCTGGGCCTGTTCCAAAGACCTTAGGAGCGAAGGCAGGAGGAGTCGCAGAGTGACAGAGGTTTTCGGGATACTTACAAAGAATATGCATGAAAGAATTTTGCATTTGCATGCAAAAATATCTCATGCATATTCAATTTGGATACATCCTTGCAAACATGGCTAACTGGGTGTGTCCTGAGGACCAGGTTGAAAACGTCTGGCTGGCTTAGGCCAAAAACCTATTTCTGTCACATTCACACCACTCCTGCCTGGCTAGGTGGGTCCCACTAGACTGAGAACCCTGATTTGGCAAGGCTTTTCCTGGTGTTCTCAGTCAGTTCTTGAGTCCTTAAGTTTTTAGGATATCCACAAAAAATATGAGAAATTTGCATGCACTACCTTATTCTATACTAATCTATTTCAAGCATATTGAATGTGGGTATCCTGACAGCCTAATTGGTTGTGTGTTCCAAGGACTGGGTTAAGAACCTTAGTGTAGGGGGGGCCCTCAAAACTACAACCAAACCTGGTTTTCAGGATTTCCACAATGAATATGTATGAAATCTCTCTCTTTTTTTATTCGTTACAACTTATATATATAACAAACTCAGGAAAATCCACCAATATCATAAACATTTACAAAAGAAAAATAAAATCATTCAATGATAGAGCCCACATTATCTGACCAACAATACCTTCCTTAAAGCAACATAAATTTAGTAAGGAAAAACAGTTAAACAGGCAGAATGTGGCACCTATTTCTATATGTATGAAATCTCTTTGCATTCAATGGAAGCAGTTAATGGAAATACAGTAAAATCTTGGTTTACGAGCATAATTTGTTCCAGAAGCATGCTTGTAATCCAAAGCACTCATATATCAAAGCAAATTTCCCCATAGGAAATAATGGAAACTCAGACGATTTGTTCCACAACACAAAAATTTTAATACAAAATACTATACGTACTTGTATTGCATGACCTTGCTTATTTAGAACAGTCACTACATTCCTGCAGCGTCAGAGAGAACCATCGGCTCAGTTGTGATGTGTGTATACTGTATGTACTTGTATTGCAAGACATTGCTTGTATATAAAGTTAAAATTTAATAAAATGTTTTGCTTGTCTTGCAAAACACTTGCAAACCAAGTTACTTGCAAGCCAAGGTTTTTCTGTAGATCTCATACATATTCATTGTGGAAAGCCTAAAAATCAGAAGGGGTTGTGGACCTCGAAGACTGGATTTGTGGACCCCTGCCATTAGTCTGCTCTAGGCACTAGGCCACCTGCTTCTGCATATTCCTCTCACAGCAGGGAATCTAACACCTAGTCTAACTGCTGCTACTTACTATTTCTGTAGTGTTATTAGAGAATGACACAGGGGCACATTTTTCCATGTCCCCGCAGGAACTCAATTTCCCCATCCCATCCCCATGAGTTATGTCCTAGTCCCATTTCTGCAAGCTCTGCCTTAACCGCACAAGCCTTGAACACTTATGATTTTAAGGTGTTTGAGGCTTATGCAGATGAAGACGGAGCTTAGGCATTGGTGGAATGAGGTATTATGACATCACAGTCTGAGCCCTAGAATGTTGCTGCTTATGATTTTCAAGTGTTGGAGGCTTGTGCAGATGAAGACGGAGCTTAGGCATTGGTGGAATGAGGCATTATGACATCACAATCTGAGCTCTAGAATGTTGCTTAGGATTTTAAAGCGTCTGAGGCTTGTGCAGATGAGGATGGAGCTTAGGCATTGGTGGAATGAGGCATTATGACATCACAATCTGAGCCCTAGAATGTTGCTGCTTATGATTTTCAAGTGTTGGAGGCTTGTGCAGATGAAGACGGAGCTTAGGCATTGGTGGAATGAGGCATTATGACATCACAATCTGAGCTCTAGAATGTTGCTTAGGATTTTAAAGCGTCTGAGGCTTGTGCAGATGAGGAAGGAGCTTAGGCATTGGTGGAATGAGGCATTATGACATCACAATCTGAGCCCTAGAATGTTGCTGCTTATGATTTTCAAGTGTTGGAGGCTTGTGCAGATGTGGACAGAGCTTAGTTGCAGGAACAGGGCAGGGACAGAAAATGAACTTTCCAGAATGGGACAGGGAAATGAGTTCCCACGGGATGAGGAAAAATTGGTCCTCGTGTCATTGTCTAGTGCTACTGAACATATGCAGTGCTATACACTAAACATGTAGAAGATTCTAAGGGCTGAAAGGAGCATAAAACCCCCAAGATGCATTTTACAGCATATATTGGGAACATGGAGGCCAGGGTAATATAGCAGAGACATCTTGATGCACTTAGCTTGAGGGTCTGTTTACAATTTGCTACACTGTTCTTGCCACCCTATGCATAGAGGACTGTAGAGCACCAAGAAAGTTACAGATACTATCGTGAAGACATTAGTACACTGATCATTTAAATCTAGTAGAATTTACTATTAAAAACCATTTATGCCAGTTTCTTGAGCCAGCATGAACAACCCAGAACATTTAGTTGTATTATTCAGAGGGATGGTGGACAATCTATTTATGTTTATTTGAAGTCTTAATATATCTCCTTCTAGCCCTAAATAGGGCATAGCAGGGAAGGAAATGAGAGAAAACCACAATCAACGGATAGGAAAGGGAGGAGAAGGGAATACAGGACTGGCTCTTCTCAGCTCTCCAATAGAATCATCCACCTGCATAGACCAGAGTGGAGAAATGGGCATTCAGGGCTACTGTGAAATGAGCTGAGTTTCATTCTAGGGCAGTGTTCTTCAACCACCGGTCCATGGACCAGTGCCAGTCCACAGAAATTTCCTGCCGGTCCACAGACCCCGGAATGTGCATCAAGCCCAAAACTGTGTTCTTCAACTGCCGGTCCGTGGTGCGATCGATGCGTTGTTAATAACATTATATTGTGTGTATATATGAAAAATGAATGGAAAAAATAGTGTTACAATTAGGACTATGGGGGCAGGGTCTGGGTTGGAGATTGGGTAGAGATGGGCAGGGTCTGGCCCATGAATTATCCCAGTGTTCTTCAACCACCGGTCTGCGGACCGATGCCAGTCCACAAAATAATTATTTTATTTCTCCCGGTCCATAGGTGTAAAAAGGTTGAAGAACACTATTCTAGGGCACTCTGAATGCCCTAAGCATATGGGAAGGTATCTCTCTTCTCTCTCCTTATATACCTCCCTGAGAACTCCAGTTCCTCAGATAAGCTGCTTTTATCTGTACCCTTCTCCTCCACTGCCAATTCCAAACTTCGCTCCTTTCATCTAGCTGCTCCATATGCCTGAAATAAACTACTTGAGTTTGTTTATCATGCCTCACCCCATCCCTTGTTTAAAAGTAGATTGAATCCCTTCAATCTATAACCCTTCTGCCCACTGCTCACCATCCTAACCAACAGATTAAACATCCCCCTAACTATATCCCTCATTCTGGCATCCTATTTGTCTGTTTATATTGTAAGCTCTTTTGAGCAGGGACTTTGTAGAGCACAGCGTGTGTCTGAAAGCACTCTAGAAATAATAATAGTTAATAATAATAATAGCAGAAAGTAGTTTTGAGATAATGTGAAGAAGAGCTTGTTGGTATTTTGGGAAAGGAAAAGTGCAATGGTACGAAGTGTCTGAATTCAAGAGGGCCTGGGATAGGCAGTGTCCAAATATCTCCCCGCTTCTTACAACCTGACAATAGTAAAGCCGGCTCCTCTCAAAATGGTGCTGGGACTGTGAGACGCGCCCGGCTCGAATAAAAAGACAAACGAACCGGGTTACGTGACATCATCACGAAACGTGATGCGTGATAGGCTAAACACCGGCTCATGTAGAACCCAATGTAATTAAAGGATATATGTATTGTAATCATTCTCAAATTCAAAAGAAAGGTTGCCATTCATAAACAGTGTTTAAACCAAGAGGTTCTAGAGTTTGTAGTCGATTGATCCATTGTTGTTCCTTCTGCCACAACACTCTTCTAATATCTCCTCTTCTCTGGGAAGGAAGCATTTTCTCTATCACCCAACATTTCAGATTTTCAAACCTGTGCCCACATTAGATGCAATGAGCAACTATAGGAGCTGTCAATTTTCGTGTATTTAAACAACTTTTGTGCTCTGTTAATCTCACGGTTAAAGTACGTGATGTTTGGCCTATATATAATAGGTCACATGGACATTGGATTGCATACACAATATTGATAGATTGACATGAAGAGGTGTGATGTAACATATAGTTCTTACCATTACTTGGATTAATGAAATTGGAAGCAGTGACCATTATGTTGCAGTTTGAACAATGGCCACATGGCCTATGTCCTAATATGATCCTAAATGGTCCTATGTCCTAAATTTTTGAAGAAAAGTGGATTCTGTATGAATGGAAATTATTTATTTATTTATATGTATACGGAGTTTTTTTATAAACCCGTGATGATGTGCATAGGTTTGGGCACTTGCGTAGTCCCAGCCTTCCACAATTGAGGTTTATTTTTCTCCATTGTATTATGATTTTTCATACAGTTTTGTTGTGCCAGCAATTCGTGTATATGTGGCTTGAATGACTCCCTGCTACTAATCATTATCTACAATACGTTTCTGACAATGTTTCAATAACCATAAAGTTCTATGACCTCACAATGAAGGTGTAAAGAGCCTTAGAGGAGCATAATCGAAAGGGTCTAAGTCTGTTTACGTCCATCTCGCAAGTCGTCCATAGTTAAAAAGAGCCTAAGACACATTTTCGAAAGATATGTCCAACTTTTTTTGACTTTCAAAAATCATCTAATTATACGTCCTGCCGATCTGATCGTCCAAGCCGCTAAATCGTCCATCTTTATACCACATTTCCGTCCAAGTCCAAAATGCCTAGAACAATCCCTGTTGGACGTAGGAGGGGTCTGCAAAGTGATGGACTGCATACCCAGACATGCCACTTAAATAGTGGGGTACCTTACAGGGCACTGCTGTGAACTTCACAAAAAGGGCTTCTCCTCACTACAGCTCCCTTACAGGTGATGGTGAGCCCCCCAAACTACCTCTAGAATCCTCTAGACCCATTTATCTACCACCCCAATAGCCCTTATGGCTGCAGGAGCCACTTATATGCCAGTAAAACAGGGTTTTGGGGGTGTATAGGGGAGTGCACATGTTTAAGTATCAATGCAGTGATTACAAGGGCTTATGGGCATGGGTCTTCCTCTCTATGAGTTCCTAAACCACCCCCAAGATGACTTAAGCTGCTTCTGGGCTGGACGACTAGGCTTTCCTATGCCAGGCGGCCAGGTGATGATGGTCTGGAGGCTGAAATTTAAAGTTGTGAATAAAAGTTTTGAGGGGGTGGTGATCACTGGGGTAGTGTGTGGGGGTCTGTGTTATGTGCTTTCAGTGCTTATCTGGTGAGTTTAGGTGGGTTTTAGTGACTTAGACCATGTTTTACATGGTCTAAGTCACAACGTCCAAGTTCCGTCTAGGCTCTGTTGTTAAACTTTCGGTTATACATGCTGTACGACTAAGTCTAAGCCGGCCCACGTCCCGCCCAACTCCCGCCCTTGACACATCTCCCGAAATGCCCCGTTTAGCTTTGGATGTTGAGCGGCACTAAGAAGGCCTAAGTCGTTTAGAAATATGTCCAACACCCGGTTTTATTATCGGCACTTGGACGTTTTTGAGAAATGTTCGTCCAAGTGACGACTTAGGCCGGTTTTTGGACTTTTTCTCTTTCGATTACGAGCCCCTTAGCCTATAGCAGTGGCTGTACCAAGGGGGGGGGGCGGTCCGCCCCAGGTGCAAACCCTGAGGGGGTGCTCCCGGTCCAGTTACCCCCCCCACTGCGTCCGGTTCAGCCGACATCTGGGTCTCGTGTCTGGATTCCCCCCCCCCCCCCGCCTTCCCGCACCATTTACCTGGGGAAGCAGCCTGCAGCAAGATCACGATGCCAGCGATCTTTGCGCTGCTTCGGCTCTGTTTCCTCCGCTGCGGTCCTGCCCCTCCTCTGACGTTAGAGGAGGGGTGGGACCGCGGTGAAGGAAACAGAGCTGAAGCAGCACAAAGATCGCTGGCATCGCGATCTTGCTGCAGGCTGCTTCCCCAGGTAAATGGTGCGGGGAGGCCGGGGGGATGAGCAGTCCTTCGTGGTGGGGGGGAGGGGCGAGCGGTCCTTCGAGGTGGTGGGGGGGCGAGTGGTCCTTCGGGGGGGAAGCAGGCCTTCAGGATGGGGTGGGCAGGCAGGCCTTGGGGGTGGGGAGACAGGCCTTCAGGGGGACATGCCTTCAAGGGAGGGACAGGCCTTCAAGGGGGGACAGGCCTTCAAGGGGGACAGGCAGGCCTTCAAGGGAGGGCAGACCTTCAAGGGGGGGACAGGCCTTCAAGGGGAACAGGCAGGCAGGCCTTCAAGTGGGGGGGGACAGGCCTTCGGGGGGGGCAGGCCTTCAAGGGGGGGGCAGGCCTTCAGAGATGGGATGAAGACCTTTAAGGGGACAACAGGCTTTCAGGGGAGGGGGGGCCCTGGTGTAGAAGTACACGGAGGGAAGGGGGAGGGGTTCAAAGAGACATGAATATGCCGGACTTTGGGTGGGAAGAAATAATGGGTCTGAAAATAGAGGAGAGGGAGAGAGATGATGGACCATGGGTTTTAGGGAGGGAAGGAACAGAAAGGGAGAGAAGTTGGACACAAGGGATGGTGTGGAGGGGGGGGGGGATAGAGATACTGGTTAGGAGGGTAGTTGGGAAAAGAAAGGGAGAGATGGTGGACCCTGGGGTGGTGGGGAAGAAGGGAGAGATGCTGGATGAAAGGGTAGTTAAGAAAAGGTGGATCTGTGGAGGGAGATGAAAAAAAGGAAAGATACCAGACATCCGGGGGAGGGAAGGGAAATGGAAGGGGAGGACAGAGATGGCAGATGGATGGTTAGCATGGAGAAAGAAGAAAGAAGGAGACCCTGGCAAGCAAGTTATCAGAAGACAACCAGAGCCTTGGACCAACAAGATTTGAAAAATAACCAGACAACAAAAGGTAGAAAAACTAATTTTATTTTCTGTTTTGTGATTATAATATGTCAGATTTGAAATGTGTATCCTGCCAGAGCTGGTGTTAGACCGCAAACGTGAGCTAGGATTTAACAGAGAGAGGAAAAGTCCTTTTTGTTTCTTTATTTTATTTACACCACAGCGCCAGTGTGGTTAGGAGAAGCCAAAGAGGGGGGGCGGGGTGAAAAATCTATAAAATAAACCCACCAGGATGTTTGAAAAAAAAACACCCAATTGGGCAGGAAATTCAAATCGACAAACCAATTCAATAGGCTGAATCGAATCGAAATTTTTTTTCCTGAATCTGGCAGCACTAGTTTGCACTACTGTCTTAGACTTTAGGACCTGGGATTGAGGAGAGATGGCATCCTAGTATTTTATAATGCAAGTGAAACGAGGATTTGGTCAGACTTTTGAAGGGTCTGCAGAAGAAAAATATTATATAGGCTGGGGACATGAGACAGCAGGAAATGGGAACTTTTCTTCCTTCTATTTTTGTGAAAGGAAAGGCTGAGGATGTCAGAGAGTTCAGTTAAAATATGTGCTTTATAAAGTTTATAGCATTGCTGGCCTACCCGGTGAGGTGTTCCTAGTGGTGGTGGTGGCAGCGTGTCAATGTGTTGAGAGGAAGAGGTGGTCTGGGAAATTCTGCTGAGCAAACTCCGGGCCCATTTCTACCCCCCAGTTAGTCCACTCCACTCAACTGGTTCACACACTGAGTGGGTCTTTGGGTGTTGTTCCTGGATAGTTGTTTTGGGATCTCTTCCAGTAGTTTGTCAGTATCTCCTTCTGGTCCAAGGAAGGAAACTTTGTTAACCTTAGCATTGACCTTCAGAATATGTTTGTAACACCGCTGCTTGTGTGGTATTAGGCTATGTAGTGATCGAAAGAAAAAACCAGACCTTTGCACATTTTTGCACTATATGGTGGGTGTATGAGGAGATTCACATTTCCTGCACAACTAAGTCCGTGTGAAGTTACCTTGTGCTGAATTTGACATCTAGCAAGGTCTCTGTTTGGAAGGAAAGATCTAAACTTAAAAATGAAGTGGCCAGAAGTTATGGTAAAAGCAGATAGTGTAGCTGGTTTTAAGAAAGATTTGGACAAATTCCTGGAGGAAAAGTCCATAGTCTGTTATTAAGACATGGGGGAAGTGTCTGCTTGCCCTGGATCGGTAGCATGGAATGTTACTACTCTTTGGGTTTTGATCAGGTATTATTGATCTGGATTGGCTTCCATGAGAATGATGGACCATTGTTCTGACCCAGTTAGGCTATTCTTATGTTATGTTCTCATCTGTAGGAGCCTTTGTTTTCACTTCTTATTTTAATGTATTTTTTTTCTGGGAACTTATCAGTGTTTTTTTTATAATGGGAACAAAAATGGAAGAAAATTAATGTGTATGGAATGGGGGGGGAGGGGTTATAATTTCTTCAGCTAAATAATTCAATCCACCTCAACCAGACATAGGAGAACTCACGCACCATTCACACACCCTCCAACCAAAAACGTCAAAAGAAAAAAACTGTTCGACAACCTCCTAGCCATTCGAGCTGCAACACTCGACCCCCAACTCTACAACCTATTGACCTCGACCAAAGACTACAAAACCTTCAAAAAAGAAATAAAAACCCTTCTATTCAAAAAACACATAAAACAGAACTAACACAATCAGAACTGTCCCAAGCATCACCTGCAACTACTCCATATGTACTTCTGATGTCAAGACAATTCAGACATAATTTATGTTATGTTATGCTTGGAATAATGGTTACATATATGAGGTTCAATAAAAGAAAATTTTCACTGCCTGTTTCTATTCTGACCATTTATTCCGTTTCATGGTCATTACAAAAAATATTTTTTTTACATGGGGGGGTGTCAAAAAATGATGGGCCCCGGGTGCCACATAACCTAGGTATGCCACTGGCCTATAGGAAGAGGAGATGCAAATATTAAGAGCCTTAGCCAATAGGGAGAAGAGGAGATAGTGGATGCTGTGGATGGGCCATTTGGCCTTTATCTGCCATCATGTTACAATGGTTCGATAACCATAAAGTTCTACGACATCACAATGCAGGTTTACAGAGCCTATGGGGCTCATAATCGAAAGAGAAAAACGTCCAAAAAATGGCCTAAGTCGGCACTTGGATAAACATTTCCCCAAAACGTCCAAGTGCCGATAATAAAAATGGGTTGGACGTATTTCTAAATGACCTAGGCCTTCATAGTGCCGCTGAATGACCAAAGCTAAATGGGGCGTTTCGGGAGGAGTGTTGAGGGCAGGAGTTGGGCAGGACATGGGCTGGCTTAGACTTAGTTGTACAGCATGTATAACCGAAAGTTATACAGCCCAGGATCGCCGGAACTTGGACTCACCTAAAGTCACCAGATAAGCACTGCAAACACATAACACAGACCCACACACACTACCCCAATGATCACCGACCCCCCCCCATAAAAATATTAATCATACCTTTAAAATTCAGCCTCCAGACTATCATCACCCGGCTGCCTGACATAGGAAAGCCTAGTCGTCCAGCACAGAGGCGGCTTAAGACGTCTTGGGGGTGGGTTAGGGACCCATGGAGAGGAGTAACATAGTAACATAGTAGATGATGGCAGATAAAGACCCGAATGGTCCATCCAGTCTGCCCAACCTGATTCAATTTAAATTTATTTTTTTTATTTTTTCTTCTTTGCTATTTCTGGGCAAGAATCCAAAGCTCTACCCGGAACTATGCTTAGGTTCCTACTGCCGAAATCTCCGTTAAAACCTACTCCAGCCCATCTACACCCTCCCAGCCATTGAAGCCCTCCCCAGCCCATCCTCCACCAAATAGCCATATACAGATACAGACCGTGCAAATCTGCCCAGTACTGGCCTTAGTTCAATTTTTAATATTATTTTCTGATTCTAAATCCTCTGTGTTCATCCCACGCTTCTTTGAACTCAATCACAGTTTTACTCTCCACCACCTTTTGGAAGCGCATTCCAGGCATCCACCACCCTCTCCGTAAAGTAGAATTTCCTAACATTGCCTTTAAATCTACCACCCCTCAACCTTAAATTGTGTCCTCTGGTTTTACCATTTTCCTTTCTCTGGAAAAAATTATGTTCTACGTTAATACCCTTCAAGTATTTGAACGTCTGAATCATATCTCCCCTGTCTCTCCTTTCCTCTAGGGCAGGGGTGTCAAAGTCCCTCCTCAAGGGCCGTAATCCGTAATCGAGGGTTTTCAGGATTTCCCCAATGAATATGCATTGAAAGCAGTGCATGCACATAGATCTCATGCATATTCATTGGGGAAATCCTGAAAACCCGACTGGATTCCGGCCCTCGAGGACCGACTTTGACACCTGTGCTCTAGGGTATACATATTCAGGGCTTCCAGTCTCTCCTCATACGTCTTCTGGCACAAGCCTCCTATCATTTTCGTCGCCCTCCTCTGGTCCGTTTCAAATCTTCTTATGTCCTTTGCCAGATACGGTCTCCAAAACTGAACACAATATTCCAAGTGGGGCCTTACCAATGACCTGTACAGGGGCATCAACACCTTCTTCCTTCTACTGGCTACACCTCTCTTTATACAGCCCAGCATCCTACTGGCAGCAGCCACTGCCTTGTCACACTGTTTTTTTGCCTTTAGATCTTTGGACACTATCACCCCAAGGTCCCTCTCCCCGTCCGTGCATATCAGCTTCTCTCTTCCCAGCATATACGGTTCCTTCCGATTATTAATCCCCAAATGAATTTCTCTGCATTTCTTTGCATTGAATTTTAGTTGCCAGGCATTAGACCATTCCTCTAACTTTTGCAGATCCTTTTTCATATTTTCCACTCCCTCTTTGGTGTCTACTGTTACAAATCTTGGTATCATCTGCAAAAAGGCACACTTTTCCTTCTAACCCTTCAGCAATGTCGCTCACAAACATATTGAACAGGATTGGCCCCAGCACTGAACCCTGAGGGACTCCACTTCTCACCTTTCCTTCCTCCGAGCGACTTCCATTAACCACCACCCTGTGGCGTCTGTCCGACAGCCAGTTTCTAACCCAGTTCACCACTTTGGGTCCTAACTTCAGCTCTTCAAGTTTGTTCAACAGCCTCCTATGAGGAACTGTATCAAAGGCTTTGCTGAAATCTAAGTAAATTACATCTAGCATATGTCCTCGATCCAGCTCTCTGGTCACCCAATCAAAAAATTCAATCAGGTTCGTTTGGCACGATTTACCTTTTGTAAAGCCATGTTGCCTCGGATCCTGTAACCCATTAGATTCAAGAAAGTACACTATCCTTTCTTTCAGCAACACTTCCATTATTTTTCCAACAACTGAAGTGAGGCTCACCGGCCTGTAGTTTCCTGCTTCATCCCTGTGACCAATTTTATGAATAGGGATCCATGCCCATAAGCCCCTGTAATCACTGCATTGATACTAAAACATGTGCACTCCCCTATACACCCCCAAAACCCTTCTTTACTCGCATATAAGTGGCTCCTGTGGTCATAAGGGCTATTGGGGTGGTAGATAAGTGGGTCTAGGGGATTCTGGAGGTGGTTTGGGGGGCTCACCATGACCTATAAGGGAACTGTAGTGAGAAGAAAACATGGCACCCTTTTGGTGAAGTTCACAGCAGTGCCATGTAAGGTACACCACTATTTAGGTGGCATGTCTGGGTGTTCAGTCCATCACTTTGCAGACCTCTCCCATGTCCAACATGGCTTGTTCTATGTGTTTTTGACTTGGACGAAAAGTTGGACAGAAATGTGGTATAAAGATGGACGATTTAGTGGCTTGGACGATCAGATCAGCAGGACGTATAATTAGACGATTTTCGGGAAAAAAAAAAAAAAAAAAATTGGATGTATTTTTCGAAAATGTGTCCTAGGCTGTTTTTTAGTTTGGACGATTTGCGACTTAGAAGCAAACAGACTTAGACGTCCCTTTTGATAATGCCCCTCTTAGCCTATAGGAAGAGGAGATGGAAATGTTAAGAGCCTTAGCCAATAGGGAGAAGAGGAGACAGTGGATGCTGCGGATGGGCCATTTGGCCTTTATCTGCCATCATGTTATAATGTTTCTATAACCATAAAGTTCTATGACATCACAATGCAGGTGTAAAGAGCCTTAGCCTATAGAAAGAGGAGATGCAAATGTGAAGAGCCTTAGCCAATAGGGAGAGGAGGAGACAGTGGATGCTGCGGATGGGCCATTTGGCCTTTATCTGCCGTCATGTTATAATGTTTCTATAACAAAAAAATAAAAAAATTCAAGAAAAGGATGCCCAAAATAAATCACAAAAATACTGCACCCTCCAAAAGCACAGGACAAAAAATCACCTTTCTTTCCAAAAAAGGGAGAAAAGACCTCAGTGTCTAATAGGGGCTCTAAAGGCTTCCCACATAGACAAGCTAGTTTTAAACAGAATTTAATCCTAGCAGACACATCCTCGGTCAAAAAACTCCCAAACTACGTGTGAAATTCTATTCTTAGTTTTTCTTATGACAGGAGTGGAAGCGAGTGTATGATCGCTGTGGGTAAATTTTCTACAATTAGTTTTTTGTGTTTTACAGCAAATCCCTGAAGAAGCATTTTTTGCGAAACAGGGCCCTGTTGGATGATTTGGAAGAATGTTTAGCTTGGATGATTGGTAGCTTTTCTTCCATGGAGCAGTTTCTCCTGCTTTCTTAACCCCAGGACTACACTTGAATACCATTATTCAGATAAGTGACTTCTATTGAGTATACTGTTCAATGTAAGAGACTATTTTTGAAAATAATTGTTCAATGTAAGAGACTATTTTTGAAAGTAAGAAGAAAATTTGAAAACTATAAGAAAAACTAAGAATAGAATTTCACTAGTAGTTTGGGAGTTTTTTGACCGAGGATGTGTCTGCTAGGATTAAATTCTGTTTAAAACTAGCTTGTCTATGTGGGAAGCCTTTAGAGCCCCTATTAGACACTGAGGTCTTTTCTCCCTTTTTTGGAAAGAAAGGTGATTTTTTTTGTCCTGTGCTTTTGGAGGGTGCAGTATTTTTATAATGTTTCTATAACCATAAAGTTCTATGACATCACAATGCAGGTGTAAAGAGCCTTAGCCTATAGAAAGAGGAGATGCAAATGTGAAGAGCCTTAGCCAATAGGGAGAGGAGGAGACAGTGGATGCTGCAGATGGGCCATTTGGCCTTTATCTGCCGTCATGTTTCTATGTTTCTATACGTAGGAATTCTAGTTTGAAGTAACTAATGAAAAAAAATAGGGGAAAAGACTTGGTAGGGGGATAAAGACTCAACTGCCAGTAATATTTTCATGATATCATACCAGTAATATTTATGTGTGTAATGAATATTGTGGTGTATGTAGATGAAGTGTTTGTCTTTTTTCAGGTCCTGATACAATCTCAGTCAAAATATGAATTCTGCCACTAACGCACACCCAATGCATGAGAATGTGCGCATGTTTTTCTCGCCAATCAGCCTATTCTTCCATGTTTGTGCTCATTCTTTGCAGGCACAGTGTTTGCATATGATTTCTTTACGTATCATAGAAACATAGAAAAATGACGACAGAAAAGGGCCAAAGCCCATCAAGTCTGCCCACTCTATTGACCCTCCTCCTTAACCCTCTGAAAGATCACACTCTGATGACCCATCCCCTTAGCTCTACCCTCTTAGAGATCCGACATGGGCATCCCATTTATTCTTAAAATCTGGCACGCTGCTGGCCTCGATCACCTGCACTGGGAGCTCATTCCAATGATTAACCACTCTTTCGGTAAAGAAATACTTCCTGGTGTCACCATGAAATTTTCCGCCCCTGATTTTCAGTGGATGCCCTCTTGTGAACGAGGGCCCTTTAAGAAAGAAAATATCGTCTTCCACCTCGAGACGACCAGTGATATACTTAAATGTCTCAATCATGTCTCCCCTCTCCCTGCGTTCTTCGAGAGAGTACAGCCGCAATTTGTTCAGCCTTTCCTCGTACGAGAGATCCTTGAGCCCCGAGACCATCCTGGTGGCCATTCGCTGAACCGACTCAACTCTCAGCACATCTTTACGGTAATGTGGCCTCCAGAATTGTACACAGTACTCCAGATGAGGTCTCACCATGGTTCTGTACAATGGCATTAGAGCCTCGGGCTTCCGACTAACTAAACTTCTACGGATACAACCCAGCATTTGTCTAGCCTTGGATGAAGCCTTCTCCACTTGATTGGCAGTTTTCATGTCTTCACTAATGATCACCCCTAAATCTCGTTCAGCTGCAGTTCTAGCCAAGGTCTCACCATTCAATGTGTACGTTCTGCACGGATTATTGTTGCCAAGGTGCATGACCTTGCATTTTTTAGCATTGAAGCTCAGCTGCCAGGTCAAGGACCAGTGTTCCAATAAAAGCAGGTCCTGCGTCATACTGTCTGACAAATTGCTGTCACTTACAATGTTACATAGTTTGGCGTCATCGGCGAACAATGTTATTTTACCTTGAAGCCCCTGGGTCAGGTCTCCTATGAATATGTTGAAAAGGATTGGGCCCAAGACCGAGCCCTGCGGCACTCCACTGGTCACCTCCAACGTTTTAGAGAGGTTACCGTTAACCACCACCCTCTGAAGTCTACCACTTAGCCAATCATTGACCCATGCGGTTAGTGTTTCACCTAATCCCATCGATTTCATCTTGCTCAATAACCTGCGGTGGGGGACGCTATCAAAGGCTTTACTGAAGTCCAGGTACACGACGTCCAGGGACTCTCCTAAATCCAGCTCCTAAATCAGCTCTGATGCATGGCTTCTTACATCAGACCCAGGGTGTTAAAAATAAACTCTTTAAAAAAGCAAAAAAGAGAATTGGCCCTTTAGATGCCGCTTTACAAAAATCCTGTAAAATCAGGGAGTAGAAGTAATCAACCTTTCCTCCCATGGGCACAGAAGAGGAGGGAAATAATAATAATAATAATAACTTTATTTTTCTATACCGCCATAGTCAGACAACTTCTAGGCGGTTCAACATCGAAAGAAGGCTGGATATTCAGCAAATTACAGATGCATGAGGGGAAAGTTACAGAAGAAGGGGTGGGGGTGGGGGTGGGGGGGGTAGTGGAGGGAAAAGTAAGAGGGGTAGAAAGAGGGAGGGAAAGTGAGAGGGGTAGGAATTGCCTGAAGATTGCTTTGGGTTGTAGGGGGACAAAGTGTAGGTCTGTTTAGGTGATGAATTTGTCAAACAGAGTGGTTTTGATAGATTTTCGGAATGCGTTATAGGTCTGTCTGGTTTTATTTATGTAGTTTCCCAGCCAGGATTGTTGTCTGTTAGCTTGGAACATGAAGGTTCTGTCAAGGAAGGATTTGTATTTGCAGTCAGTGATTTTAGGATAGGCGAAGATGTTTTTGTTTCTGGTTGTTCGTGTGGGGTTGTGTAGAGCAGTGTTTTTCAACCTTTTTTGGGCAAAGGCACACTTGTTTCATGAAAAAAATCACGAGGCACACCACCATTAGAAAATGTTTAAAAATTTAACTCTGTGCCTATATTGACTATATATAAAGTAATTCTCTTGAATAGGAATCAAATAAACACAAAGAAAGTATTTTATAATGCTGCCACCGCCAACAACACCGTTGGCGGCGGTGGCACTCAAGTGGCTAAAGAGCCGCAGTTTGCCGGCCTAGGGACAACACTGGAGGGTGGCCAGCTGTGCACCCCCTTGGGACGTAAACCCGGGGTGGGGCAGACCGCCCCCCCCCCACCCTGGTATGCCACTATCTGTACCTCACTCCCTCCCTATGACCAAAAATTCTCCTTTCTTCTATTCCCCGTGTACACAACCATCTCTTTCCCTCTCTTCCTCTCTCCAAAGTCCATGCCTTCTGTGTCCAAACACTCATTCCCTCCCCCACCTCAGCATCTTTCCCTCCCTTCCTCTCTCCCAAGTCCATTTCTTCTGTGTCCAAAAACGCATTCCCTCCCCCACCTCAGCATCTCTTTCCCTCCCTTCCTCTCTCCCAAGTCCATTTCTTCTGTGTCCAAAAACGCATTCCCTCCCCCACCTCAGCATCTCTTTCCCTCCCTTCCTCTCTCCCAAGTCCATGCCTTCTGTGTCCAAAAACCCATTCCCTCCCCCACCTCAGCATCTCTTTCCCTCCCTTCTTCTCTCCCAAGTTCATGCCTTGTGTCCAAAACGCACTCCCTCCCCCCTTTTGTGTTCCGTGTTTGCCTCCCAGCCCATCTTTGCAACTTTCTCAGCAAAACGAAGCTCAAGCCGCAAGGCTTGTCTTCTGCTTCCTGCCTGCCCTGCCGCGCACAAATAGCCGAACGGAAGTATTCTCCGACGTCAGCGCTGACGTCGGAGGGCAGGCTTTGCTTAAGCCCTCCCTCCGACGTCAGCGCTGACATCGGGGAACGCTTGCGATCGGCTATATGTTAGCTGCAGGGCAGGCAGGAACAGAAGACGAGACTCGCGGCTCGAGATGCATTGAACTCCGCGGGTCCCCCGTCCAGCTCTTTCCTGTCCACGTGGGGCGGACCGCCCCTCTCCCTAGACTGGTGGTACTGCCCTGATGGCGGCCCTGACCGTACGGCACACCAGGCAACATCTCGCGGCACACTAGTGTGCCGCGGAACAGCGGTTGAAAAACACTGGTGTAGAGTAAAGTGTGTTTGCAGGTAGGACGGTGCTAGGCCCCAGATTTGTTTGAAGCAGAAGCATGCATGATTTTCACTTTTGAAAACATGACCATATTTTTAAGTTTTGTTGCACAGGATGTGGCTGGATTCTAAAAATACAAACTCCCCAGGATGGCTGTGACATTTCTGCACCACTAGAGTACGCTATTGTATTATTAAAAACAGTACAATTGTAAGGAAGATTTTAATTTACAGAGAATCATAGAATTTGACACCATTCTGATATATAATTTTGAACTCATGGCAGAGAGGTTTTTATATAACATAACTTTTTGATTCACAGAACTGTGGCAAGTTTTTAATGCAGAAAGCCTGCGTTATTATCAAACTATTCCCACTGAATAAAGAGCTAGATGCACTAAAGATACCGATTTGATCGCTGTTGGCCGATTCTCTGGCCGACTCTCCAGCAGCGATCGATGCGCTATCAAGTTTGCATGCAAATGATTTGCACGGAGGTGACTCAATGACAACTGAGTCTTCGTGGCATCACTGACGAGTTTGGCTCTTAGGCATTGGTGGAATGAGGCATTATGACATCACAGTCTGAGCTCTGGAATGTTGCTACTCTTTGGGCTTCTGCCAGGTCCTTGGGACCTGGGTTGACCACTGTTGGAAACAGGATACTGGGTTTGAAGGCCCTTTGATCTGTCCCAGTAAAGCAATTCTTATGTTCTTATGTTATGTTCACTCTCTTCCCCCTCCCCCCCGACAGGCCCTCTTGATAAAAAAAATGTAAAATATTTATTACTGCGTGGGGTAGCGCGTGCACATTTGAATCGTATAGCGGGTT
The DNA here is from genome assembly GCF_902459505.1 of Geotrypetes seraphini. Classification (NCBI taxonomy): domain Eukaryota; kingdom Metazoa; phylum Chordata; class Amphibia; order Gymnophiona; family Dermophiidae; genus Geotrypetes; species Geotrypetes seraphini. The sequence goes on along the minus strand of NC_047091.1, from coordinate 34,690,023 downwards.
GTCTCAGCATGCTCCATGGCAGTGCTTTCTACAGCTTAAAAAAAGAACCCTATCGAGACTCTTTTACCAAGCTGCATTAGGTGGTAATGCATTAGTTGTGCCATCTGTGTACACTAAGCACTCGGTATTTATTTTTTTATCTTTTGGGAGGAGTGGAGAATGGGTGTGGATGCACTAATTAGCTAGTGAGCCAACATTACCACTGTGCTAACTCGTTTGTGCAGCCATAACATGGAGCGTAATGTGCTAGTTGGCTAATGCTGCCACGCCTACTCTCCCTCTGTGCCACGCCCCCCAACAGGAAAAATTCAGTAATGCGTGGTTTAATGTGCAGAAACAGGCAAATTACTGCAAAACCCCTTAACACGGTTGTGCAGTAACCTGCATTAACCCCGGATTCTGTATAGGTCACCCAAATTTGGACGTGGCAATAATTAGGAGTTGCCCATGGATCTTCTCTGGGTCCTATCCAATAACATGGGCTCCAAAGGGATGTGGCCAGGGGTGGGGGGGGGCAGATCAGGGGCATTCCAAGAAAGTAGGTGCAATGTTACAATATGCCAGCATTTGAACTCTTAACTACTACTAGGCACCAGTGTTCCCTCTAAGCGGGCGGGTGTTGTGAGCAAACTTTTTTCACTGTGAGCTAAAAATATCGGGCGCCAGCAAGTTATGAGCCAAATAAATATGTTGTCAAGGCATCAGGCCAGCTTAAGTTCCAGGCCAGTTATGGAACTGAATTTAAGATTTGTAGGTTCATGGGGACATACTCTAGTCCAGTGTTCTTCAACCTTTTTACACCCGTGGACCGGCATAAATAAAATAATTATTTTGTGGACCGGCAAACTACTAAGACCGAAATAAAAACACATTTTCACCCAGTCTCCGCAAGCTCGGTCCCCACAAACCATCTGATCCCATCTGCACAAGCCTCAGTTATGATTTTATATTGAACGTATTTTATTAAAGTATAAAAAGAAACAATATTCTGTACAATTGTCATTTTATAAATATAAATATTCAGAGCAAGGACCAACAAAACCCCTGTCTCCCCTCCCCTTCACATATATCCCCTCTACTATCAAGAAAACTGAACAAGCCAAATTATTACAGAATGCTACACAGAAATATCATGCTAACAGAATACTGCAGTCAACACATGACAGGAATAGTATTAGGCTTTGCAGTCCCCAGTTATGTCTCTAGCAGGATATATATTTCAAATCTGACATATTGTAATGACAAAATAGAAATAAAATGATTTTTTTCTACCTTTTGTGGTCTCTGCTTTCATCTTCTTTCCACTCTTCCTTCCAGCGTCTGCCCATTCCATCCACTGTCTGGCCTCTCCCCCTTCCATATGTATCTGACTTCTTTCTATGCCCCTCTCCCCTTTCCATCCAGCCTGTGCTTCCTCTCTCCTTTTTACATCATTCATTCCAGCTTCACTGCTTTCTTCATTTTTATCTCTCCTACACCAGATCTAGCATCTTTATCCCTCTCTCATTTCTCTGCTGACCCCCTTTCCAGCATCAATCTCTCTCTACTTTCTCATTCCTGTCTCTCCCCTTTCCCTCCTCTAATCTCCCTGCCAGCTGTTTCCTTCCTTTCTTCCTTCTCCCTTCCCTCCTCCCCCCTATCCAACAGTAGCTCTCTTCCCATCCCTTTCCCTCTTCCCCTCCCAGCAGCATCTCTCTTTCTACCTCCCTCCAGGTGCAGTAGCAGCTCTCCCTTTATCCATCAGCTTTCCAGCCTCCAACAGTGGCTTCCTGTCCTTCCAGCAGCTCTCAGTACTTGCCTGCAGAAGTGATTTCCTTAGGCAGCCTTGGGTCCGTTGCCGCCTCTGAGGAAAGGGGAAGTTGCCAAAGTGAATCACTGCCCTGGTAAGTATAGAGCTGCTAGGAGAGGAGACAGCCACTGTTGAAGGCTCCCTGCACATTCGTGACACCCCCCCCCCCCAAGCCGGCAAAAACAGCTTTGCACTGCAGGCCCTGCCGCCCAAGACGAGCCGGAGGCCCCTATCCGCCGCATTCTGCACGTGGGCAGGCTTTCAGCACAGACGCTGCTGATGGCCCCAATCCACACGCTGCCCCCCACCGCGCACGCTGACCATCTCCCTTCTACTTGCAGCTTCCCCGCAGCCCTCTTCGGCGACTCGGCAGGGGCAGCGATCAAGACAGGCTGCAGATGTCGGGATCTTTCCTCTCTGAGTCCCGCCTATTTTGTTTCAACTTCCTGTTTCCGCATAGGCGAGACTCAGAGGGAATGCCCGACGTCGGCAGCCTGTCTTGATCGCCCGAGGCTGGGAGGAACAGAAGATTTCCGCGAAAACCACCAGGGCAGGAAATTTAACAACGTCCATCTTGCCGGCCCTGCGCGGACCGGCAGGAATTTTCTGCGGACCGGCGGTTGAAGAACTGTGCTCTACACTGTGTGCGCTGTGACGAGGAACTTGTGCGCTGCGTTGTAATATTTTGTGCGCCAGCGCATGCCAGCGCAGCTTAGAGGGAACACTGACTGGCACCAGCATTTACAGCAGCCTTTGGCAATTGTAAACATTCACATTCAAACCCCCCCCACCCCTCCTTTTATGAAGCCACATTAGTGTTTTTTATCACTGGCCATGGCGGACAAAGTTCTGACGCTTATAGGACTGGCATAGGAATGGCTTATAGGACCCCACTATACGAGGGGCCTTAGGCGCTTGGGCCAATCAGGCCCTAGGATCCTGTGGGTTGGGCAGGGGAGCTCATTTGGACGGAGGCGGGCCTGCTGGCCGGATGTGCAAGGAGCCGTCAAGTCCAACTTGCTGGTAAGCCCAAGGAGGTTTCCGGGGTGGGGGGGGTTCATTGGGGGGTGTCTGGCAGGAGGGGTTGGGCACCCTCCTGCCATGATCTTCGGGAGGGCCGTTGGAGGAGTCGGCAAGAGGGGTTAGGTACCCTCCTGCCACGATCTTCAGGAGGGCCGTTGGGTACCCTCCTGCCACGATCGTTGGGGGGACGGACGGGTTCTGTCAGCAGGAATGGTTGAGCACCTTCCTGCCGGTGATCTTAGGGGGGGAAATTGGGGGTTCCGGCAGGAGAAGTCGGGCACCCTCCTGCCGGCAATCTTCAAGAGGGGGGGGGGGCGTTGGGAGGGTCCGAGGAGGGAGGTTGGGCATGTTAAACCCAATTCTGTAACCGGCGTCTGCAACATGGAAGTCGGTTACATACAGAATCGGGTTAACTTTGGGCGGGTGTAGGCCCGATGCTGTATAGGACACCTGGGACCAGTGTCCTATACAGAATCCGGGCCAAAGTACAGACTCCCACACACTTCCCCAGTAATCACTGACCCCCCCTCCCCCCACATTGCCTTAAAAATCAGAATAAAAACATACATACCTACCTCCATAACATCAGCACCTAGTAGAGCTGCACAGAGGTGGATTATGTAGTCTGGGGGGTGGGCTAGTGAACCTTAGAAAGGAGGACCCAGGCCCATAAGCCACTCTAACCACTGCATTCATGGTGAAACGTGCACCCACAAAAACCCCTCCAAACCCTATTCTACTGTCATATAGGTGCCACCTGCAGCCATAGGGCTATTGGGATTGTAGACATGTGGGTATAGTGGGTTTTGGGAGTGTTCTGGGGAGCTCACCATAACCTATAAGGGAGCTGTGGTGAGATGTTTATGTGGCACCCTTTTTGTGAAGTTCACAGCAGTGCCCTGTAAGGTGCCCCACTGCTCTGTTGCCATGTCTGGGTGGCCAGTCCATTACAAGATTGGTTCCTCCCATGTCCAAAGTTTTTGGTCGAGAATATGGTATAATGCCTGGATGTCCAGATAGACAATTTTCAGGTGGGGGGGGGGGGGGGCGTACATTTCGAAAATGGACAATTTCCCACTGCCAACTTTGGGTGACTAGCACCCTACGTCTAAATCGGACTTGGACATGTGTTTTGATTATGCCCCTCCACGTTTTCTTTTAAGCCAGTGTAGCTCAAAACCCTATAAAGTATTTTTGTACTCTTAAATGTTAAAATATTATGTTGCAAAGGTGCTGGTTTTGTAAATGGCACCTACAGCCTATTTTGCAGGTGGAAGACGGGAGTTTAATATGTTTAATCTGGGATCAAATAAATTGTTTATTGGAAAACCATGTAGCGTTATCTTATGATACTGTGATATTTGGAATGTCTATGAGAAAAAAGAGTCAGATATCAGCGTGTAATAACAAACTTTTATTGATTTTGACTGGAGTTGCCATCCAACATATTACTAATAACTGGAAAGATCATAGTAGGCTTAATTTTAATTTTTGGTGGAATTCAGTATGTCACATATATAGAATGGAAAGATCAATAGCGGTACAGAATGGAAATTATAAAAATTTTATTAAAATATGGGAGCCATTAACATCTTTTTGTCATGATTAAATGCCATTTTTCTATTGATTATGCACATTTGGTATTGGGTGGGGGGAGGGTTTCAAGTATATGATCTTATGAATAGAGGGATTTGAGGGAGGGTGGGGAGAGGGTTACATTTCTACTTATAGATTATAATGATAAGATGTTCAAGTGCTCAGATTAATTGTGTTTATTATGATTATTTGTACACTTTGATGAAAGTTTTAAAATGAATAAAGAATTAAAAAAAAAATTATGTTTGAAATGAATTCATTTGAATGTGTTAGTATGTAGTGCAAGAAAACCCTGAAATAGGCCATCAGTAATTACAAATAATACACATTATAGCATCATATTCTACTTCCAATGTTAACACAACACTCATTAAAACATCTTAATAGACAGCTTAGGGTAAAGTGGAGAGTGGAACATGGTATAGACAGACAAGACAGAGTAGTATGCTGGCTAGAGATAAGAGAAGTCCTTCCTTGCTAACGTCTCCTGGGCTTCATATCGTTTCATGGCATGCTCCGGTTTGAAACGCTGAAGCAAATGTTTTGCACTGGAACGTATTAACACGATTATAATCGTTATCTTTGCGCTGGAATGGCTCCTAGGTATGCACCTAGCCTCAGAGGTCGTCTGCCATGGCTGATACTGATTTTAGAAACAATTTTTATTTCTATATTTTTGTTTTCAATTTCATTTGAGCCTGCCGAAGCCAGCAAGGTCTATCCAGGTGAGTGTACAAAGTTGTTTGCATACTAGCCACATTCATTTGCAAAGGTTCTGGTTTTGTAAATGGCACCTACAGCCTATTTTGCAGGTGGAAGACGGGAGTTTAATGATATACAGTGACTTAGTATTGGTATATTATATGTAGAAGCCAAAGATGTAATTTTGATAACTCTGTGGTCTGTCTTCATTGTGGTTTAGGCAAGCAAGAGAAGACTATTGGGCCGATATTCAGTGGCCGATATTCTGATCACCCTGGTGCAATTTGGCCAGTGCTGTGGCAGAGCCGGAGGCTAAGCTGGCACAGGTCATAGTCACCACTGGTGCCCATTTGCCTAACTGGGCAAGAGCATGTAAAAAGCAGTCCTATATTTGCCTGGTTAGGTGAATATTGGCTGCTATGTGCATACATTCAAGGTCTTTTTTTTTTTTTAACATATTGGGATTTATTAACCGCCCTTTTCATGAACAGATTCACCCAAAGCGGGTCTAATTAAGCTGGTAGCAGTCAGCATTTAAGAAGCACTGTCACTGGCTGAATATTGACCTATATGTTTATATGTATTGATTATTTGATTGCTTATGTATCTTGTGAATTTTTTTTGTGACACGTTGAGCGCATGTCCTCCCAAAGAAGGCAAGATCCAACTGACGTTCAATTCAGTTCAGAGCTATATGAAAATATACACCTTTTTGCCATCTTTGCCCTCAAGGCCGAACATGTAGGAAATTATTATTACTTCTGTGGTATCGATTTACTCATCACGATCGGTGTATGAACAACATTTTGTTACCTTCCTCCTTCGCGGGCCCATTTAGAGCCGCTGATACAAAGTTGCACCAAAGCCCGTTCAGTTCCTATGGGCTTTGGTGCATTTACCATGGTGAGCAAGCATCACTTCTGTGGCTTTGTAATAGGGGCCCTTAGAATCCACACGACATTCAGCATTCTTTTTTATTTTGTCTTTACTGCGCAATGCCTTACCTGTATCTCTTTGGCTTTTGATTCCCATTAGAGAATGACACGGGGAAAAATTCTGTCCCCATCACCATCCCATCTCCGGACCACCATCCTCTGCACCGCCCCATCCCTGTCTCTGCCGTCCCCTTCACCTCCCCGTCACCATCCCCGCTGTCTCTTTCACCGCCCCGTCACCGTCCCTGTCTTCAGCGTCTTCTCCTCTCCATCCCCCCCATCCCCAGCACCCTTCACGCGGTCCAGCATCTCCCTCCTGCCGGCCAGCCATGCATTTCCCTCCCTCCCTCCTTTTCCCTTACCTTTTCTTCTTGAAACTGGCGATTTCTATAAGGCTATGAGCTGTATTACAGCCGGAGCCTTGAAGTCGCGTCAGGTTGCCTGCTAGAAAAGTCTCCTCCGATGCAACCGGAAACAGGAAGTTGCGTCAGAGGAGACATTTTTCAGCAGGCAACGCGACGCGACTTCAAGGCTCCGGCTGTAATACAGCTCGTAGCCTTATAGAAATCGCCAGTTTCAAGAAGAAAAGGTAAGGGAAAAGGAGGGAGGGAGGGAAATGCACAGCCACGGGAGAGAGTGGGCTGCCGGATTGAACCCTCATTCACCGCGCGTTCACTACTTGTTCACCGTCCCATGCTACCATTCACCGCTCCATGGGGCGGTGAATGGCCTTGTCCCCGAACTCGCGGTGATCTTTTTTTTTGGTCACCATTTTGGCGGGTTACCCGCGGCTAGCCGCGGGTAACAACCACCGTGTCATTCTCTAATTCCCATCCTGGGTTGGGGGTCATGAGGTTTTCTTAGAATTCTGCTATGATCTGTGTGGTCTTGTGTGTTGGCTGTCCTGTTTTTAATTGGTGCTCCTTTCTGAATTTTAAAGATGAATGTTTTTGTTTTATGTATACCCCTTTGGTCTGTCTTCTCAGAAAAGGCGGTATAGAATATATAGATAAGCATAAACGCTGCTCCAACATTCATAGGAACTCCATCACGCTGGCCTTCATCACGCTGGCCGGTGCTAGAAACCTCTTGCATGGTTTTGCAAAAGGAGGGGTTAGCCATTTGCATAACACTTTAGCTAAACTGAAGTTTCCAAGTTTATTAGTTCTTAATATCCCGACCATCAAACAAATATCTGGCCGGTTAACAATAAAATTAAATAAGAGATTAATAATAGTAACGAGAAATTAAAGATTGTAGAAAGTGCATAGGAATATCTGAATTGAACATAAATGACAAAGACTAGACAAACTAGAAAGTGAGGGAAGTGGGGGAGGAATGGGGAAAAGTTACATTGTTGAGATGAAATGGAGAAAGTGGGGAGGGGATAAAACATAAGGATGAGGGCATGTTGTGGTTATATATACTTGCTTGAAGAAACAAGGAAGAAGATGAGAAGAAGAAAAAAAAAAAAAAAAGAAACTAGGTTTGGTTGAATGCATCCCGAAATAAAAAAGTTTTTAGGTTGGTCTTGAATTTGGCTAATTGTGGTTCGTCGCGGAGGTATTGTGGCAGAGAGTTCCATAATGTAGGGGCAGTTACTGCAAAGTTTGTTTTACGTGTATAATAGAAATCTTTTAGGGACGGTATGAATAGGAGTTTTTGGTCAGATGATCTTAATGTGCGAGGAGAACTTTGTGGTATAAGAAGTTTATCAAGGAATAAAGGTTGGTGAGAGAGTTTGGTTTTAAAAGAAAGTAGGATAATTTTATAGGTGATGCGATGGGAGATAGGGAGCCAATGAGCTTCTTTTAGGAGTGGAGTAACATGGTCGAATCTACTTTTTTTATGAATAAGTTTTATTGCGGTATTTTGTATTAATTGTAGACGTCGTAGTTCTTTTTGGGGGAGGCCGTTGAGAAGGGAGTTGCAATAATCTAAATGAGAGATTACTAAAGAATGGATCAGAATGGTGATTGAGTCAGTATCCAGTATGGAAATTAATGATCGAATGATGCGGAGTTTATAGAAGCAGACTTTTACAACTGAACTAATATGATCATGGAAAGTAAGATCTCGATCAAAGATGACACCCAGTAGTTTAATTTTAGTTTCCATGAGTAGTGGAATAGATTTAATAGAGATTGTTCCCAATAGAGATTCGGATGTTTTGATTGGGAATAGGAGTCCACGGGATTTATCGATATTGAGTGAGAGTTTGTTTGAGTAGAGCCAGTCATTTTTTTTATCCAATTTATTGTTTATATCTTTTATGTCTGAGAAGTTAGTAGAATTGATTGGGTGAAGGAGTTGTATATCGTCGGCATAAGCAAAAATTGTAAATTCTATAGATTGTGCTAAAGTAAGAAGAGGGGAAAGAAATATATTAAATAGTAGTGGAGATAGAATTGAGCCTTGTGGGACTCCGAAGGTTTGTAAAATGGTTGAAGAGATTTCGTTTTTTACAAGAACTTTAGAGCTATGTTTGTGAAAGTAAGATATAAACCAAGAAAGTGCAGAGCCTGTAATACCACAGTCCTTTAATCTGGTGATAAGAAGAGAGTGGTTGATAGTGTCGAAGGCTGCGGACAAGTCGAGAGAGATTAAAAGAATGGATTTTTGATGGTCGTGATAATATTGTATGGTTGAAATAAGGCCTAGTAATGATAGTTCTGTGGAATGAGAGGAGCGGAAACCTGTTTGATATGGATGTAATGCGTGAGTTTTATCAAAGAATTCTATCAATTGGGAATGGATGATTTTTTTCTGTAAGTTTGGAGATTAAAGGTAGATTGGCAATAGGGCGATAGTTTTTGGGGAGAGAAGAATCTGAGTTGTATTGTTTGAGTTTTGGGATGATAAGGGCTGTTTTCCAGGTGGTGGGTACGAGGCTGTCTGAAATAGATTTCAAAATCATTTCCCAGATGAATAGACCGAAGAAAGAATATAATTTTTTTAGAAGCAGAGGGGGAATGCTTTCTAATAGATTATTGGGGGAGTTTATGGATTGTAAGATGAGTAATAGATGTGCTAGTGAAGGCATTTTGAAGTCAGAACAAGAGCTAAAAGGTAGTTGAGTAGAATCATTGAGGGTTTGAACAGAGAGGGTAGGTAGTGAAGGTCCGAGGTGTGATCTGATGTCTTTAATTTTTGTGTCAAAGAACAGAGATAGTTCGTCTGCAGAAGGTAAAGTTGAGCTAGGTAAGTTTTGGTTTTTTTTTAAATATTTTGAGAGTGATTGAGCAAGACTGAAGAGAGTAGAGGAGTTACGGGTAGAAGAGAGAAGCTTAGAGTAATATTCTTTTTTAGTTTGTTGTATGGTTATTTTGTAATGAATGGCTTTTTCTTTAAATAGAATGAGATAGCTGTTTAGGCGTGTTTTTCGCCATTTGTTTTCTGTCGACCGAAGTTGTCGGCGGAGAAGAACCAGTTTTTCATTATACCAGGGTTGTTGTTGTCTTTTTGAGGATTGAGTAGAGGTAGTTTTTTTGGTTTTTTCTGATTTGGGTGCCAGAGAATCTATTAATGATTTTGTGGATGTTTCCCAAAGAGAGTATTGTTCAGTGATGGAAAGGGAAGAGAAATCGTTAAGGTTTAGATTAAAGGAGGTCTGGATGGCTGACAGGGTTATATTATTTAGGTTGCGGGTGATAAGGGTGTTTTCTTTACATTACATTACATTTCCAGGCTGCAAAACCTCGCGGATCGATACGATTTAGAGAACAGAAAACTGGACATTCCCAGCAAATAACAGTAAACATCTATCCATTCAGTTCTCTAGAAATTTTTCAAGCAAGAATGATTTCAGTAACTTTCAGTAATGTCTATAAGAGGAAGACCTTCTAAACAACGAACGCAACTCCTTATCCCAACTAGTTGCCTGGAATGCAAATAAGCGCTGCTGGAACTTCTAATACACAAAACCTCGAACTGAGGGAAAAACAAGCAAGGCCGTGTTACGTAGTGGACGGTTTGATGTAAATAAAGTAAGTAATTCTAACAAGTACACAGGCGCTTGGCCATATAAGATTTTATAACAGTGTTCCCAGTTTGAACATCACACGCACCTTGAATGGGAGAAATGTAAGAAAACGGTCTGAAAAAGAAAAAAGGGCCATCTATGCTTTAGAACAGGGATGTCAAACTCCCTCCTCGAGGGCCGCAATCCAGTCGGGTTTTCAGGATTTTCTCAATGCATATGCATGAGACCTATTTGCATGCACTGCTTTCATTGTGTGCTAATAGATCTCATGCATATTCATTGGGGAAATCCTGAAAACCCGACTGGATTGCGGCCCTCGAGGAGGGACTTTGACACCCCTGCTTTAGAAGCCTATTCTCCCACATGTGTGATCAGTGCCACGTGATCAGGTTTCCCTCACGTGCCTGATCACGTGCCCCAAAAAGAAATTATCCATTTCAGAGCTACGTTCTTAACAGACAGAGGGTGCCCTTATCAGCCCCACAACATACCCTGCATATGGCTGATCTTAAAGCTCACCACACCCGCTCTGCTTCACCAAGTCCCACTTTAAACAAGTTCTTACTTTATGCTTTCTAATATCAAGAAAAGTCTTTTTCTACCCTAAGCTGTAAAACCTGCTCACTCACTTCTACTATTAACCATTTTTAAAGCACTGAAAGGCGTACGCAGTCCTGTACATTCAGTTCTTAACTCGTAGCTCCACTGGTACCCTACCTTCCTCATCAGCGTATGAATTTTTTGTTCTTATGGTTTAAGTTTGATATCCTGCTTTCTCTGTGCTCTTGTGGTTGCTTACCCTATCCCAGGGGTAGGCAATTCCGGTCCTCGAGAGCCGGAGCCAGGTCCAGTTTTCAGGATATCCACAATGAATATGTATGAGATAGATTTGCATGCACTGCCTCCTTGAGATGCAAATCTATCTCATGCATATTTATTGTGGATATCCTGAAAACCTGACCTGGCTCCGGCTCTCGAGGACCAGAATTCCTTACCCCTGCCCTATCCTATCATATGCAATTTTACAATTCAATTGTAATTGTAAATTACTAATAAAACTTCACATTGAATCCCAGTCTCTCCAGACCGGAAAAAATGGTTGCATATCATCGTGGCATTAACTACAAAAAAAAGTGAAAGTAAGGACAGTGTAAAATCCCATGCATTAGAAACATGATGAAAGATAAGGGCCATTATCTTTTCCTCTCTCTAAGAGATCCCTCGTGCCTATCCTATGCTTTCTTGAATTCAGACATAGTCTCTGTCCCCACCACTTCCTCCGGGACATTATTCCACACATCTACCACCCTTTCTGTAAAAATGTATTTCCTTAGATTACTCCGGAGCTTATCATCTCTTAACTTTATCCTATGCCCTCTCATTCCAGAGCTTCCTTTCAAATGAAAGAGACTCGACTCATGCGCATTTACAGTATGTAGGAATTTAAACATCTCTATCATATCTCCCCTCTCACGCCTTTCCTCCAAAGTATACAGACTGAGATCTTTAAATCTGTCCCTATACGCCTTATGACGAAGACCACCGACCATTTTAGTAGCCTTCCTCTGGACCGACTCCATCCTTTTTATATCTTTTTGAAAGCGCGGCCTCCAGAATTGTACACAATATTCTAAATGAGGTCTTACCAGAGTCTTATACAGAGGCATCAATACCTCCTTTTTCCTACTGGCCATTCCTCTCCCTATGCAACCTAGCATCCTTCTAGCTTTCGCCGTCACCTTTTTAACCTGTTTGGCCACGTTAAGATCATCACATACAATCACACCCAAGTCCCGCTCTTTTTTCGTGCACATGTTAGAATATGTTATGAACATATATTCATTAATGTGCTTTTAAATCATGTAGTGCACTCTATATCGATTTTAAATGGGTTAACCTATGAATTATCAAAAGGAGAAAGGCCAGATAAATGGTCCTCCAAAAGGAGGCTTGAGGAGGTCCATACACCATGTTTATTGAGTAATGAGTTCAAAGAGCTCTCAATGGCCCGTAAGATAGTACAACTCAACAAGGGGCCATGTTTGTGGCACTTTAAAGCCTGCATCAGAAATTGTAATGGTGTAGTCACGTAGTGTGAATCGAAAGTGCACAACATGGAAGGCGCAACCAAACACAACTTTTGTGGCTGCAATGCCAATCGCTTCTGTTACGGTCTGAGGGTGTTCTGCATGAGGTTAGTTTATGAATATGTAGATTAAAATTCTAATGTTACTTTTTATTTAAATAACAGAAGTGTAAGAAATGAATAAAGAAAAAGTCCGATGATCAGTGGGGAGAAAAACCCAAACAAACTGGACATTTTGCCCATATCAATAGCTCGGTTTTTTTTAAGCACCTCCTCAGATTGGCCACTGAAAAAAGGCAACGGGATGTCCAGAGAGTTGTTTGTTTTTTTTCTGTGTTCCCAGAAACCCGTCTTATTGGTGTTAAACCATTTTTAACAGCATTTCAAGACATCAATGTTATGATCTTCCTCGGCTTTGGTTTCCTTTTGACCTTCATGAGAAGATTTGGCTTCAGTGGTGTCGGGTTTAACCTCCTCATTGCTGCATTTGGGATCCAGTGGGCCATCATTCTGGATGGAGTTCTGTTTCATTTCAAGGAGGGAAGCGTAACGATCAACATGCCCAGGTAGTTTACTGTAGCTTCTCAATGTACGCTTGCTAATGTTTGCCAACTTGTCTTGAATCATTAGTACAAATCTCAAATTTTATAACCCATTTCTCATTTATAATTTATAGAATTGTTTCTCAGCTCATTTTGGTGTGCTGCATGTACTCAAATGCAGCATATTGACTTTTTCCAAAGCAAGTCTTCATGATCTTAGCTTTAATTGGCATGGAAAAATAAAGAAAATGTATTTTTTCCCCCCCCCATGACTTTTACAATGCATTTTTTCTCTGCCCACCCACTCCCATCCTCACACCTCAGGGATTCAGGACATGAGTGGTTTGTCTCCACTCCCACTCTGTCTGGCTCCAGATATGAAATGACTTAGAAGAAGAAACAACAAGTAATTTAATCAAGTTTGCGGACGACACAAAACTGTGTAGGGCAGTTGGGACACAAAAGGACAGAGAAGAACTCGAGAGATTTGAACCAGCTAGAGAAATGGGCGGAAAAGTAGCAGATGAAGTTTAATGTAGAAAAATGCAAAGTGATGCACCTGGGTAAGAAGAACAAGGAACATGAATACAAAATGTTAGGTGCAGCATTGGGAAAGAGCGAGCAAGAAAGGGATCTGGGGGTACTGATAGACAAGACCCTAAAGCCGTTGGCTCAATGCGCAGCGGCGGTAAAGAAAGCAAACAGGATGTTGGGCATTATAAAGAAGGGAATCACGAGTAGATAGGCGGACGTCATAATGCTGCTTTACAGAGCAATGGTCAGACCACACTTGGAATACTGTATCCAACATTGGTCTCCCTACCTGAAGAAGGATATAACCCTGTTGGAGAGGGTGCAGAGGCGAGCCATGAAGCTAGTAAGAGGCATCGAGAATTTTAGCTACAAAGAACACCTCGGAAAACTGGGATTGTTCACCCTTGAGAAGAGAAGGCTGCGAGGGGATATGATAGAGACTTTCAAAATACTAAAAGGTTTTGACAAAATAGAGCAAAAAACATTGTTATTCACATTGTCAAATGTGACTTGGACAAGGGGTCATGGACTGAAACTGAGGAGCACCAGGCCCAGGACAAATATTAGAAAGTTCTGTTTCTCGCAGTGAGTGGTGGACGCTTGGAATGCTCTCCCGGAGGTGGTTGTGTCGGAGACCACCATTTCAGGATTCAAGGGCAAGTTGGACGCACACCTCCTTGCAAACCACATTGAGGGATACGGGTAAACAAGGTATTAGCAGGGAACACTGGAATTGGCCTCCGCGTGTGCGGGTCGCCGGACAGGATGGACCTAGGGTCTGATCCGGCGAAGGCATTTCTTATGTTCTTATGTTCTTATGGTGCCAGTGATCTCTAGTGGTAGTCTCGCGATACTTCCACTAGGGGCCATCCTTCCATATAGGAAAAATTATTCTTTTTGTAGTTAAGGTGCAGTAAGTGTAGACTCTTACCATTCTTTAGTAAAAGAGCCCTGCTGTTTTTGAAACTGTATTTAAAAGTGGTAAAATCTAGACGTGTACAAGGATTTTTTGCATCCGAGTAGCAGAACTGATCTTTGAAATTTATTTTTCAGAGGAAAAGCCGGTTATTAATCACCACCCTTCAATTCCTCTCCCTCTCCCTCTCCCACCCCAAACTTCATTGTAAGAGGATGTTAACAGAGCGTTTCTGTTCTAGTTTATTGATTGGATCAATGAGCACTGTCCCGGCGCTAATCTCAGCAGGCGCTCTCCTGGGAAAGGTTAACCCAGTGCAACTGATTTGGGTGACGTTGGTTGAAGTGACACTTTTCACAGTTAACAGATGGATTATTTCAGACCTCTTTATGGTAAGCCCACTTTCAAAGTGTATGTTTCCTGTTCAGGTACAGTAGGTATTTTCCTGTCCCCAGAGGGTTTACAATCTAGGTTTGTTCCTGAGATGATGAAAGGTTAAGTGACTCGCTCAAAAAGACAAGGAGCGACAGCAGAATTTGAATCTGGCTCCCTGATTTTCAGTCTACTGTTCTAATAACCATTCAGATGTTCTTTCACTCTAATATAGGAACTATGCCCAATACAAGGGGATCAACTTATATTAGTTTTTATCTTTCTTAACCTTTATTTCAGCACATTCAAGTGGACTAACAGGGCAACCACAGTACTTTATCCCAAAGACAGAGCTACTGGTGAGCCTGGGTAGATAACAAGCCCAACTAATGACAGCACCTCACTCCCTTCTCTCCTCTCCTCTTCCAATGGCTCGGCATCTGGCCTCTCTGAATTCCCTCCCTCCTCCCTCCCCCCCCCCCCCCCCCCGTCTCTCCCTGGTGTACCTCAGAGGCATCCCAGCAATTCATCTTCACTGCTGCACTGGCCCCCACAGCCTTCCCTTTGCTGCATCTTTCCAATGAGGAAACGGGAAGTTGCATCAGCAAGGGAAGGATACAGCAGAGAAAGGTTTGGACAATTTCTTGGAGGAAAAGTCCATAGCCTGTTATTGAGAAAGACATGGGGAAGCCACTGCTTGCCCTGGATTGTAGCATGGAACGTTGCCACTTGTTGGGGGATTCCACATGGAATGTTGCTACTCTTTGGGATTCTAGAATCTTGTTGCTCTTTGGGATTCCGGAATCTTGCTATTCTTTGGGATTCTGTATGTAATGTTGCTACTCCTTGGGTTTTGGCCAGGTACTAGTGACCTGGATTGGCCACCGTGATAATGGGCTTGATGGACCACTGGTCTGACCCAATAAGGCTATTCTTAAGCCTATGGGGGCCAGTGCAGCAGTGAAGATGAATTACTATGGCCACCAGAATGCCTCTGATTTAAACTGGAGAGGGATAGAGGGATTCTGATCTTTTTTTTTTTTGGGGGGGGGGACGACGACAGGGGGGTTGTTAGGAAGGACAGATGAAATGCTGAGCTAAGGGGGGATTGGAAGGGCCCACCCAAGTTAAATGTGTGCCAATCCAAAATAGTAGGTCTGCAGTATCCAGTTGTGAGATATAGGAGCTTTGTTGGCTTCTATCCATGGATGCCCAGATTTATGCTTTGCATGTGCACATCTGCAAGCTTGAAAATATATAGATATATATTTTACCTGTGCATGATTGAGTCCAGGGCTAAGTTCATTCAAAGATGCCTCCGGATCACTTTATCACTTCAAAGATCTATTAAAGAAATATTCTCCTTTAGTAATCAATGCTCGACAGAGTTTACAATCCAATCAAGACAGACAAACAGGACAAATAAGAGATTAGGGAATTACTTATGGTGGGAATGATTAAAGCAGAGGGTGAAGAGTTAAAAGCAGCCCAGGGAGACAAAAAGTCATTTCTGTTTTACCCCATTTAGGGGGCTATTTCATAAGTGGGCACCTTCATTTAGATGCCTCAATGCTTTATGCTTACAGCCTATTCTGGGTGCCAAGATTCCATTATAGAAACCTATCAAAACTCAGGGGTCCTCGAATCCAGTCCTCAAAGTCCACAACTCAGTCTGAATTTCAGGATTTCCACACTAAATATGTATCAGATCTATTTGCATGCAGTGGAAGCAGTGAATGTCAGTGCTGTACAGTAACTAAGCAAATGTAACTCATTTCTGTACATAAGTAAAAGTTTTGATACTTTTACTTGTAAAAAAAGTACAGGAGAACATTTGTTACTTTTA
The DNA here is from genome assembly GCF_902459505.1 of Geotrypetes seraphini. Lineage (NCBI taxonomy): Eukaryota > Metazoa > Chordata > Amphibia > Gymnophiona > Dermophiidae > Geotrypetes > Geotrypetes seraphini. The sequence continues at coordinate 34,673,700 of NC_047091.1, read as the reverse complement.
CTGAAGCAATAATTTTGCCCAGTTACATTTGATGCGTGCAGTAAAAAGTAAAATGTAAATGTCAATTCTTCAGTAAACCAAACGAAACACGATTTTGCTATTGCAAACCTCATCATGCAAACAGTGGGTCACTTCGTCTTAAATGTTGCCAGTGTTTGGAGATGAGTTGGGTCACTTTAAAGCAGTGACGGGTCAAAAGCGCGCGAGGACAAAGGCGCGCCGACAACCCAGTGCAGACAACTGAGCGCAGTGCTTGATCGCGCCGAAGAAAAAACGTATTTTAAAGGGCTCTGACAGGAGGTGGGGGGGGATCCCCCACTCTACTTAATAGGGATCGCGCTGCCTCACGCTGCCATGTTGGGGGTGTGTGGGGGGTGTAACCCCCACATTATACTGAAAACTTAACTTTTTCCCTAAAAAACAGGGAAAAATTTAAGTTTCCAGTATAATGAGGGGGGTTACAACCCCCTAAACCCCCCACAACGCCAGCGTGATCTCTATTAAGTAAAGTGGGGAGAGGGGTGTTCCTCACCAACACCTCCCATCAGAGCCCTTTAAAATACAGTATTTCTTCAGCGCGATCAAGCCCTGCGCTCAGTTGTCTGCGCGCCTTTGTCCTCGCGCGCTTTAGACTATGAACCCTTTAAAGCGGAGATGAAGCTGAAGCTGGTGGCAATTCTTGATGAACAGACATTGTACACTTCCCCCTCCATATTCGCAGTTTCGGTGATTGCGGTTTTGACCATTTGCAATTTTTTTTTTGCCCCCCCCTCCCCCAGAGAATCACTCGGAGGCAGCCGCATCGACCAGAATCGGCCCCTGGACTTGGATCGGGGCGAAGAGGAGGAGGAGGAGGCGATCGGAGGCAACTTCACGCATGGACCTTACCTGGCGGTCTAGCGGTGGCGCGGGGCAGGAGCGATCTTCCGTGCAGAGCTGTGCAGTGAGTTCCCGTGCTCTCACAAGACAGAAACTCACAGCACGGGTGTACAACACGGCTCTGCTCGGGGCAGGAATGTAGGAAGATCGCTCTTGCCCCATGTCACCGCTAGACTGCCAGGTAAGATCCAGGAGTGGGTCAGAGTCAGCCTAAAAGTTATTCATGAATTTTCCGTATTCGCAGGCCGGCTCTGCACCTAATCCCCATGAATACAGAGGGAGGGGTGTAGTTGCAGTACTTTTACTTTTAACTCATAGAGTATTATTTTAGGGACTTTTTTACTTTTACGTGAGCAAATTTCTAATTTCTTTTTCATGATAGTTTTTACTTTGACTTAAGTATCAAAATATGCATTTACCTTTACTTTTGTCTTAGTACTTTAAACCAGGGTTCTTCAACCTTTTTACACCTATGGACCGGCAGAAATAAAAGCATTATTTTGTGGACCAGCATTGGTCCGTGGAGCGGCGGTTGAAGAACACTGGGCTAAGTCGTGAGCCAGACCCCGCCCATCTCTATCCAATCTCCACCCCTGCCCCGCCCCATAATAACACTATTTTTTCCATTCATTTTTCACAGATACACAATATAATCTTATTAACAACACATAATGGTTTAGCACAAAATTAAACTATACAAAGCACACTGACAGCAGATGTAAAGTCTCAAAATTGACACAATTCAATCACTAAATTCAAAAATAAAATCATTCCCCCCTACCTTTGTTGTCTCCCTCCCTCCATGCCTTACCTTCTAGCCTGCTCCCGCCTGGCCATTTTATGCCGCTCCCGGTATTATCTTCAGGCCGACTCCCTCTTCCTCACTGACGCAGTGCACAAAGCTGCGAGCAGCATCTCCTTGCACATCCCGTGCCTCATCTGGAAGCCTTCCCTCTGACGTTGCAACGTCAGAGAGAAGGCTTCCGGTTCAGGCACAGGACATAGAAACATAGAAACTGATGGCAGAAAATTAGTGTGGGCCCATCCAGTCTGCCCACACTAATGACCCACCCCTACCTTCCCCTATTTAGAGATCCCACGTACCAATCCCATTTTGTCTTAAAATCTGGTACGCTGCTGGCCTCAATTACCTGTAGTGGAAGATTATTCCAGCGATCAACCACCCTTTCGGTGAAGAAATATTTTCTGGTGTCACCATGAAATTTCCCACCCCTGAGTTTCAACGGATGCCCTCTTGTTGACCTTTAAGAAAAAAGATGTCCTCTTCCACCTCGATACGGCCCGTGAGATATTTGAATGTCTCGATCATGTCACCCCTCTCTCTGCGTTCCTCGAGTGAGTATAGCTGCAATTTATCCAGCCGTTCCTCATAGGAGCCGCTGCCCGTGGCTTTGTGCATTGAATCAGTGAGGAAGAGGGAGCTGGCTCAAAGATAACGCTGCATCGATCGCACCGTGGACCGGCGGTTGGGCCTGATGCATGTGCTGGCCCTGTGGACCAGCACCGGTCCACAGACTGGTGGTTGAAGAACAGTGCTTTAAACAACACTGGTGAATGCAAATAGATCTCATACATATTCATTGTGGAAATCCTAAAAATCAGGCGGGATTGTAGACCTCAAGGATTGGATTTGAGGACATCTTGATCAGTGACGTAGTAAGGGTGAGAGGCGCCGGGGGTGGTGGCACCCCTCCCCCACCATCTTCCCTGTCCCCCCTGCCATGCATGTGCCCCCCTTCCCTTTTCCCCGTACCTTTTTAACTTCTCTGGCATGAGCTGCATGCCCACGTTGGTGTCGTTGCGCCCTCTGATGTCACTTCCCGGAAGTGACATCAGAGAGAGCACCGATGCCGATGTCGATGTGGGCAACAACCTGGTATCGGGGAAGTAAAAAAGGTATAGGGAAGGCAAGGGGCATGCACACGCAGCAAGTAGAGGAGTGGATAGAGGATGAGGGGTGCTGCGTCTTCCGCAAGACTGAACCTGGGGAGGACCATCCCCGCTTACTACGCCACTGTCTCTGATCATAACCCGTCATTGGGGCACCATAACTGGCATAAGTGCGGTTGCATAAATGCAACAGGAACACTCATAATTATAAGTTGTATGGGTGTAGTTCTCTTGTAATTTTCATAGCAGGAGTACACATGCACTTTAGTTTCAAATAGAGAATGACACAGGGACAAATTTTTCCCTGTCCCTGCAGGAACTCATTTTCCCATCCCAGCAAGTTCTTTTCCTGTCCATGCCCCATTCCTGCAAGCTCTGTCCTCATCTGCACAAGCCTCAAACACTTGAAAATCCTAAGTAGCAACATTCTAGAGCTCAGATTGTGATGTCATAATGCCTCATTCCACCAATGCCTAAGCTCCGCCCTCATCTGCACAAGCCTCAAACACTTTAAAATCCTAAGCAGCAACATTCTAGAGCTGAGATTGTGATGTCATAATGCCTCATTCCACCAATGCCTAAGCTCCGCCCTCATCTGCCCAAGCCTCAAACACTTGAAAATCCTAAGTAGTAACATTCTAGAGCTCAGATTGTGATGTCATAATGCCTCATTCCACCAATACCTAAGCTCCGTCCTCATCTGCCCAAGCCTCAAACACTTGAAAATCCTAAGTAGCAACATTCTAGAGCTCAGATTGTGATGTCATAATGCCTCATTCCACCAATGCCTAAGCTCCATCCTCATCTGCACAAGCCTCAAACACTTGAAAATCATAAGTGTCCGAGGCTTGTGCAGTTAAGGCACAGCTTACAGGAATGGGACAGGGACAGCAACAAAACTCGTGGGGACGGGTCAGGGGAATTGAGTTTCTGTGGGGACAGAAAAAATTTGTCCCCATGTCATTCTCTAGTTTAAAACATTCGGCCAACTCCACACAGAGAAAATGAAGTATGCATGGTTTACATATATGAACAATTATAGAACTCCCCCCTCCCCCCCCACCCCCTCATCATCCTATCTCTGTCTATACTTCCTTCATTGGAGATTCCTGTGCAGCCTCTCTAAAAGGCAATAAATAAAGTTGGAATAGTTCTATTGCACAGGCATCGTAATTCTGCTGTATCCGTAGAGCTCACTTGTTTTCTTGCCTCTCAGATTGAGAAGCATGCCAGCCTGATGTTTGTTCACATTTTTGGAGCTTATTTTGGACTGGCGATTGCCTGGTTCTTCTACCACCCTTTGCTAGGCAAAAACACGGAGAAAGAAAGATCACAGCCTACATCACACCTGTTCTCACTGTTGGGTAAGACATTTTTGCTTTCAGGTCAGTGCCTGTCCTTTTATGTTTGCTGTTGAATTTTGGATTCATTTCTTTCTCTGATATTGATGCTTAACTTAATCTCCATTCCACTTATTGTAATACGTAAACTAGTGGTGGAAACGGACTTAAGAGCAGGGGTGAAGCCAGACAGCAGATCCTGAATGTTTCAGGTGGCTGGACCTTCATTGTGGCACTCAATTCCAGACTCTAGTTGTCTAATTTCTGATTTTTTCGCATTCCGGTAAAGTTTAAAAGGTTGTTTTTTTTCCCAATTGGCCTGGGCAATGTGTGTTTTTAGTAGTTATCTGGCCTTATTTGATTTAAGGAGCAGGTTTGGGGCTGTAAGTACTATTTTGAGGCCCTCTGTATGTTTGTCATAATCACAAAAGTAAAACAAAACAGTTTCTTGATCATGTCTCTTTAGCTATAAATTACAATGTTATTATTAACCTTTTCCTATCGTGTGTCCCGGCTGACGGGACATTCCAAAAATGTTGTTGCCATCGTCCCATGGCATGGGACATACAGTACACGACAGGAACACAAAATATTTGAATTTACAGACTTATGACTTATTTACATTATGTTTACAATAGCCGTAAATGACAACGGTGAATAAAACAAAACTTTGCTAAAATAATTACGATTGGAACCAGCGTAACGTAAAATTTATTACGATAGGAAAAGGTTAAGACTTAGCCAAAAGGAAAGATTTATAAACTATAAAGAGTTTTGCCTCATGCAAAATTGTCATTTTTTCATAAGACATTAACTCTTTTTTCTGCGGCCCTCCAAGTCCATAGAAACATAGAAATAGACGGCAGATAAGGGCCACGGCCCATCAAGTCTGCCCACCCCTATGACCCTCCCTATCTATCTTTGCGGATAGATCCCACATGTCTATCCCATTTGGCCTTAAAATCTGGCACGCTGCTGGCCTCAATAATCTGAAGTGGAAGACTATTCCAGCGATCAACCACCCTTTCAGTGAAGAAGAACTTCCTAGTATCACCGTGCAGTTTCCTGCCCATGATTTTCCACGGATGCCCCCTTGTTGCCGTGGGACCCTTGAAAAAGCACAGTTACTTACCGTAACAGGTGTTATCCAGGGACAGCAGGCAGATATTCTTGACTGATGGGTGACGGCACCGACGGAGCCCCGGTACGGACAATTTTAGAGTGATTGCACTCTAAGAACTTGGAAAGTCCTAGTAGGCCGCACCGCGCACGCGCGAGTGCCTTCCCGCCCGACAGTGGCGCGCGGTCCCCAGTTAGGATAAGCCAGCTAAGAAGCCAACCCGGGGAGGTGGGTGGGACGTAAGAATATCTGCCTGCTGTCCCTGGATAACACCTGTTACGGTAAGTAACTGTGCTTTATCCCAGGACAAGCAGGCAGCATATTCTTGACTGATGGGTGACCTCCAAGCTAACAAAAAGAGGGATGGAGGGAAGGTTGGCCATTAGGAAAACAAATTTTGCAAAACAGATTGGCCGAAGTGTTCATCCCGTCTGGAGAATGCATCCAGACAATAATGAGATGTAAAAGTATGAACTGAGGACCAAGTAGCAGCCTTGCAGATTTCCTCAATAGGAGTGGAACGGAGGAAAGCTACAGATGCTGCCATAGCCCGGACTCTATGGGCCGTGACAGAACCTTCCAGTGTCAGTCCGGTCTGAGCATAACAGAATGAAATGCACGCTGCCAGCCAATTAGACAACGTACGTTTAGAAACAGGACGTCCCAATTTATTCGGATGAAAGGACAGAAAGAGTTGGGGAGACGATCTGTGGGGCTTAGTTCGGTCTAAATAGTAAGCCAGAGCCCGCTTACAGTCCAAAGTATGCAGAGCTTGTTCTCCAGAATGCGAGTGAGGTTTCGGAAAGAAGACAGGCAGAACAATGGATTGGTTGAGATGGAATTCAGAGACAACCTTAGGGAGAAACTTTGGATGTGTACGCAGAACCACCTTGTCATGATGGAAAACTGTAAAAGGTGGATCCGCAACTAGTGCATGTAGCTCACTGACCCTCCTGGCAGAGGTAAGAGCAATAAGGAAAAGCACCTTCCAAGTGAGAAACTTGAAAGAAGCGGTAGCCAAAGGTTCAAATGGAGGCTTCATTAAGGCGGAAAGAACTACATTGAGATCCCAGATAACAGGAGGGGCTTTAAGAGGTGGTTTCACATTAAAAAGACCCCGCATGAACCTGGACACCAAGGGATGAGCTGAGAGGAGTTTTCCATGGACTGGCTCATGAAAAGCCGCAATAGCACTAAGGTGGACTCTGATTGAAGTAGACTTGAGGCCAGAGTCAGACAAAGAAAGAAGATAATCCAACAAGGTCTCCACTGCAAGGGAAGTGGGATCATGATGATGAAGAAGACACCAGGAAGAAAAACCTGTCCACTTCTGATGGTAACATTGCAGAGTGGCCGGTTTCCTGGAGGCATCCAGAATTGAACGAACAGGCTGAGACAAAAAAGTATCATGAGAAGTCAGCCCGAGAGAAACCAAGCTGTCAGGTGCAGAGACTGAAGGTTGGGATGCAGAAGGGTCTCCTGATGTTGGGTAAGTAGAGAAGGAAACAAAGGAAGAAGAAAAGGCTCCCTGGAACTGAGTTGAAGTAGAAGGGAGAACCAATGTTGCCTGGGCCACCTTGGAGCAATCAGAATCATGGTGGCTCGTTCCCTCTTGAGCTTGAACAAGGTTCGTAACATGAGAGGTAGAGGAGGGAAAGCATACAGGAACCGATTGGACCAATCGAGGAGAAATGCATCCGCTGCCAGACGGTGAGGAGAGTAGAGTCTGGAGCAAAATAGGGGCAGCTGGTGATTGTGAGGAGCTGCAAAGAGGTCTATCTGAGGAGTGCCCCACTGAGCGAAGATGGACTGCAGAGTTAAAGGATCGAGTGTCCACTCATGAGGCTGGAGAATTCTGCTGAGCTTGTCCGCTAAGGAATTCTGTTCTCCCTGAATGTAGATAGCTTTCAGGAACAGATGGTGATTTATGGCCCAAGTCCAGATCTTCTGGGCTTCCTGGCACAAGAGGCGAGAGCCCGACCCACCCTGCTTGTTGATGTAGTACATCGCAACTTGATTGTCTGTGCACAGCAGGAGAACTTGAGGAAAGAAAAGATGTTGGAAAGCCTTGAGGGCATAAAACATCGCTCTGAGTTCCAGGAAATTGATGTGATGCTTCTTTTCCTGGGCTGCCCAAAGGCCTTGTGTTTGGAACTCGTTCAAATGAGCTCCCCAGGCATAAGGGGAGGCGTCGGTGATGATGACTAGTTGATGAGGAGGTAGATGGAGCAGAAGACCTCTGGAGAGATTTGAGGATATCAACCACCATTGTAGAGACTGACGAAGAGATGATGTTACAGATATGTGTCGTGAGCAAGGATCCATCGCTTGGGACCACTGGGTAGCCAGGGTCCATTGAGGAGTGCGCAGGTGAAGACGTGCGAGGGGTGTGACATGGACTGTGGATGCCATGTGACCCAAGAGTATCATCATTTGCTTGGCAGAGATGGAACGTTGTGGAAGCACCTGTTGACATAGAGATTGAAGAGTTTGAAGACGGTTGGATGGCAGAAATGCTCTCATGAGGATTGTGTCTAGTACCGCTCCAATGAATTGAAGTCTCTGAGTGGGGATGAGATGAGATTTGGGTAGATTGATCTCGAACCCCAGAAGCTGTAGAAACAGGATGGTTTGGTTGGTGGCCAGGAGCACTGTTTGAGATGAATTGGCCTTGATTAACCAATCGTCTAGATAAGGAAAGACTTGAAGGTGGTGAGAGCGTAGAAAGGCAGCCACCACAATGAGACATTTGGTAAACACCCTTGGAGAGGAGGCAAGACCGAAGGGCAGCACCTTGTATTGGTAATGACGATGATTGATCATGAAGCGGAGATACTGTCTGAAGGCCGGGTTGACCGGTATGTGAGTGTATGCTTCTTTGAGATCGAGGGAACATAGCCAGTTGCCTTGATTGAGAAGAGGGTAAAGAGTGGCCAAAGAGAGCATTCTGAATTTCTCTTTGACCAAGCATTTGTTGAGATCGCGAAGATCTAGGATGGGTCTGAGATCTCCTGTTTTTTTGGGGACGAGGAAGTAACTGGAGTAGAATCCCTGCCCCTTTTGATCTAGAGGAACTTCCTCTATGGCGTTCAGAAGGAGGAGGGATTGAACCTCCTGAAGAAGGAGTGAAACCTGAGGAGTGTTCAAAGCAGACTCTCTTGGCAGACTTTGGGCAGGAAGTGTCTGAAAGTTGAGAGAGTAGCCGTGTCGGATGATGTTGAGGACCCACTGATCCGACGTGATGAATTCCCAACGGCTGATGAAGTAAGTAAGGCGTCCCCCTATAAGCTGTGGAAGTTGGGTAGAAGGAACGAGACTGGCTATGTTCTGGAGAACCAAGTCAAAAGGGTTGAGTAGGTTTTTGTGAAGGAGGAGGTTTCACCTGCTGCTGTTGCTGAGCCTGTCTAGCAGCTGGTCTTTGTTGTCTCTGACGTCTAGGCTGTTGTGTATTCTGTGGCAGAGGACGGGCCACGAATCTTCGTTGGTAGGCCGAGTGTTGACGAAAAGGCCTGGTAGGTGGAGTTGCCTTCTTAGTTTTAAGAAGAGTGTCCCACCGAGTTTCATGAGCCGATAGCTTTTGAGTAGTGGAATCCATGGAATCTCCAAACAGCTCATCCCCCAAACAAGGTGCGTTGGCTAGCCTGTCCTGATGATTGACATCGAGTTCGGAAACTCGAAGCCAGGCTAGCCGTCGCATGGCTACTGACATAGCTGTGGCTCTGGAGGTCAGTTCAAAAGTGTCATAAATTGATCTGACCATGAACTTACGAAGCTGCAAAAGGGAGGAACAAATTTGGTGAAAAGCAGATTTCTTCCGGTCGGGGAGATATTTTTCGAAAACAGTCAGATTTTGTATAAGCTGTTTTAAATAAAATGAGAAATGAAGAGAAGGAATCAAGATGGCGTCGGAGTGAGTCGAGCTACCAAGTGGCTCCTGCTCTGTTTGGCATTTTTTTTTCAATTTTTCAACTTTTTCTTATAGAAATTTACCTGCTATGCCTAAGCGCAGGGGTAAGCAGAGGAGTGTGCTTCCTGCCTCCTCTTCCACTTCACTGACTCGGCAAACGGCAATAACATCTTATGTCGTCCCAGTTGGAGAGGGTGCATCCGCTGACCGAGGAGGGCAGACCTCGGTCTTGGAAGGCGACGTTTCGCTTAGCCCCTTTGGGCCCGGAGTTCCTCCGCGTCCCGGGATGATGTCGGGGACGCCCTCAGACGCACAGGAAGCGCCGGAATTGATGTCTCCGGCGGCGCTGCAGGTCTCACCCCTGACCCCGGATGGAAACCACAGCTTGCTGACTTCCTTACAGTCAGCATTGGAAACCGGAGGACCTGAAAGTCAGCGGGAAGCGGGGAAGGTGGAGATGGATCCTATGGTGGAGTCCCCCGGAATAGCTACCCCTGCTCCCCTGATTAAACCAGCGGTGATTGACATGGAGGCATTATGGAGCGCTATGGAGACTTTACATAAGGTATGCTCCCAAATTGTACTTTCCACACAAAATACTAATACTAAATTTAAAACTTTTGAAGAGAAACTCCAGCAACAGTCTCTTAGAATGGATAAATTGGAGAAATCTGTGGCAGATGGGAAGATTACTACTAATTTACAACTTAAGGAGAAAGCTTTACTTGCTAGGAAAATTGAAAATTTGGAAAATGCTAATAGGAACCTAAATTTGAGACTTTTAAATTTTCCTGTTTCCAAGTTTCAATCTCCTAGGGATCTATTTCATTCTTTTTTGAATACTGTTTTGAAATTTCCTGAAAATAACATGCCACCATTACAAAAGATATATTACTTAAATTTACCAAAGGAGGATAAAGATAAAGGGAACGCTATACCGGGAGAATTGGATCTCACTGGTATGCTGGAGACATCGCAAGAAGATTTAATGACTAGAGCTACTTTATTGGTAACTTTTGTCTTTCTTCAAGATAAAGAATCAATTCTTCGTCTATTCTATAGGACTGAAAAGGTGGAATTTCATGGATTCAAAATTTCTATATTTCCTGATGTATCTAAGTGGACACAAGCCAGACGTAAGAAGTTTTTGGCTTGTCGTCAGTCTGTTTTGAGTTTAGGGGCAACTTTTCAATTACGTTTCCCCTGTAAATGTTGCATTACTTATCAGAGTAATAGATATATTTTTTATGAACCCGATCAATTGCAGTTTTTTCTTGAAGGTAAAGTAACCACAAGAATTCCAGATACCTCCATGGAATCTACCCAGCAGGCCATTAGTTAAATAACTCCAACTGCACTCTGTTATTTGTATTGTATTAATTTAGTTTATTTCTTGAAACCAACTACCCTTGGAAGTGACTGATTCCTTCTCCTCTCAGATTGTGGACTATACTCATAGTTACTATGTGGCATTATTTTATAATTAATAATTGTTTTTCTTATTGGATTGTTATATTTCCTTCAAGCACTGATTGACATGTTAATTTGTAAAAGTATAAATAAATTAAAAAAAAAAATGAGAAATGAAATGCGTAATTTCCTGACCGGTTGGCCAACATCGCATTCTGGTACAGCCGTTTTCCAAATTTGTCCATGGATTTACCCTCTCTGCCAGGAGGGACTGAAGCATACACACTAGCCCCCTTAGACTTTTTGAGTGTAGACTCAACTAAAAGGGATTCATGAGGTAATTGGGGTTTATCAAACCCAGGAATGGGAATGACCTTATACAAAGAGTCCAACTTACGGGGAGCTCCAGGTACAGTTAAAGGAGATTCTAAATTTTTATAAAAGGTCTCTCTCAAGATGTCATGGAGAGGTAACTTAAGGTATTCCTTTGGAGGCTGGTCAAAATCCAGTGCATCTAGAAAAGCTTTGGATTTCTTTGACTCAGCCTCCAAGGGGATGGAGAGAGAATCACACATCTCCTTCAAAAAAGAAGAAAAAGAGGACACATCTGGTCTAGAGGAAGGTCCCAAAGCAGAAGGGTCCTCGTCACCAGAAGAGCATTCCCCTTCAGAAAGAAGAGGATCCTCTGAATCACCCCACAAATCAGGATCTCGAACTTGAAAACTCCGGTCCCGAGATTCTGGTGTGGAGGGTTCTAGGTGACGAGATTTGCGAAGCGATTTCCCTGACCTGATCGACTCGGTACTGGGAGATGTTACTGGATGCACCGGAGCCGAAGTCTATACAGCCTGATGGTGAGCTCTCGGCTCCGGTGCAAGAACCGGCATGGAGACCGAGGAAGCAGATTGAACCGGTACCGATAAAGTGGAAGCCGATAAAATAGGGCGTTCCACTGTCGGTACCGGTGGCTCAGACCGGACCGGGACCGGAAGGCTCGGTGCCAAGAGTGAAGGAAGAAGGTGTTGCAACTGTTCCTTAAGCTGTACTTGCAGAACAGCAGCTATACGTTCTTCGAGTGAAGGCACCGGTACCGCCTTTTTCTTCTGCGGTACCTGCGGTGCTGCTCTACGCCCCGAGGATGAGGAATCCGATGTCGAGGGGCTCACCTCTATTGGGGCGGAGCGCTTCCGTGGGCGCCTCGAAGTTGGCAGGATTGGGCTCGCTGCCACCGAGACCGGAGGCGCTCCAACGGGAAAGGCTTCTTAGCCGGCTTACCTGAAGCAGTCGACGCCGAAGCGGTATCGCGTGGCGTCGATGAGGTGGGTGCCGACTGTGCCGGAGCCGATGTCGGTGCCGGTGTCGTAGAGTCAGACATCTCGGCACCAAAAAGCAATCTCTGTTGGATTTCACGATTTTTCAGAGTTCGCTTTTTTAGAGTCGCACAGCGGGTGCAGGTAGAAGCTCGATGGTCGGGACCAAGACACTGTAGACACCAATTATGTGGGTCAGTGAGTGAAATTGGTCATGCACACCGCTGGCACTTTTTAAACCCGGGTTGAGGGGGCATGAATGTAAAAACGGCTTCAGCCAAATCGAAGGCTGAGGCTTCGATGGTGGCTAAAGGCCCCGCCAGGGCGAATCCGAAAAAAGAAGAAAAGAAAAACAAATGTTTTTTTGGTTTTTTTTTAAAGAAAGAAAATAAAGAAAAAAGGAAGGAAACAATATTTCCTTTAAAAGTTTACGCGAGCGGGAAGTCAAAAAGATTTTCTCACAACGGCCGTTGAGAGAAACGCGTCTTCTTAGCTCCGCGGAAACTAAGAAACTGGGGACTGCGCGCCTCTGTCGGGCGGGAAGGCACTCGCGCGTGCGCGGTGCGGCCTACTAGAACTTTCCAAGTTCTTAGAGTGCAATCACTCTAAAATTGTCCGTACCGTGGCTCCGTCGGTGCCGTCACCCATCAGTCAAGAATATGCTGCCTGCTTGTCCTGGGATAAAGAAGATATTTTTTTCCACCTCGATGCAGCCCGTGAGATACTTGAATGTCTCGATCATATCTCTCCTCTCTCTACGTTCCTCAAGTGAGTAGAGCTGTAACTTCCCTAGCCGCTCCTCGTATGGGAGATCCTTGAGTCCTGAGACCATCCTGGTGGCCATTCTCTGGACTGATTCCAGTCTCAGCACATCCTTGCGGAAATGCGGCCTCCAGAATTGCACACAGTACTCTAGGTGCGGTCTCACCATGGATCTATACAATGGCATAATGACTTCAGGTTTACGGCTGACGAAACTCCTGCGTATGCAACCTATGATTTGCCTTGCTTTGGATGAAGCTTGCACCACTTGATTTGCAGACTTCATGTCTTCCCTGACAATCACCCCTAAGTCTCTTTCTGCTTCAGTTTTTGTCAAGATCTCTCCATTTAGGGTGTAAATCCTGCATGGATTTCAGCTACCCAGGTGCATGACTTTGCATTTTTTGGCATTGAAACTGAGTTGCCAGGACCTAGACCAGTGCTCCAGTAGAAGTAGGTCATGCATCATATCGTCTGCCATTGAATTTTTGTCTGTTGTGCTTTTGCTCACTACATTGCTTAGTACCTACAAATCCAAAATGTGGCTCTGGAAAGGGTTTGAGTTTGAGACCACTGCTGTATTGTATTGTATTGTATTGTGGTTTGTTGAGTTTTCTTTTACTTATGTATGTATTGCAGTCACTTGCATAGATGCTGGATATGTGGGTTACAAGTGTTTTAAAGAAAGAAAATGCAGCATTCCCCCTCCCTCCCTGAACAGCACCCTCCCCCCCCGACCCAGAGGAAAGACTCCAGGCCTACCTTGTTTTCCTGGTGGTCTAGCGGCAGTACTGGGGTAGAAGTGATCCTATGCGCTCCTGCCCATGCTCTGTCAACGATGAAAACAGTTGCCGAGACTTCCAGAGAGACTGCATGGTGCGACCTCATTTGGAGTATTGCGTTCAATTCTGGTCTCCTCATCTCAAGAAAGATATAGTGGCGCTAGAAAAGGTTCAACGAACAGCGACCAAGATGGTACAAGGGATGGAACTCCTCTCGTATGAGGAAAGACTAAAACGGTTAGGGCTCTTCAGCTTGGAAAAGAGACGGGCTGAGGGGAGATAGGATTGAAGTCTACAAAATCCTGAGTGGAGTAGAACAGGTGCAAGTGGATCGATTTTTCACTCCGTCAAAATTTACAAAGACTAGGGGGATACTCGAAGTTACAGGGAAATACTTTTAAAACCAATAGGAGGAAATTTTTTTTCACTCAGACAATAGTTAAGCTCTAGAACGCATTGCCAGAGGTTGTGGTAAGAGCAGATAGCATAGCTGATTTTAAGAAAGGTTTGGCCAAGTTCCTGGAGGAAAAGTCCATAGTCTGTTATTGAGAAAGACACGGGGAAGCCACTGCAAGCCCTGTATCAGTAGCATGGAATATTTCTACACCTTGGGTTTTGGCCAGGTACTAGTGACCTGGATTGGCCACCGTGAGAACGGGCTACTGGGCTTGATGGACCATTGGTTTGACCCAGTAAGGCAATTCTTATGTTCTTATGAATGGGCGGGAGCGAGTAGGATCGCTTCTGCCCAAGCACTGCTGCTAGACCATCAGGAAAACAAGGTAGGCCTGGGGTCTTTCCTCTGGGTACGGGAGGGGGGAGGGTGCTGTTCAGGGAGGGAGGGGGAATGCTGCATTTTCTTTCTTTAAAACACTTGTAACCCACATATCCAGCATCTATGCAAGTGACTGCAATACATACATAAGTAAAAGAAAACTCAACAAACCACAATACAATACAATACAATACAATACAGCATTGTATTTTTAAGCTTTGTAAACCGTGTCGAGCTCCGCTTCCGTGGAGATGATGCGGTATATAAACTTAAGGCTTAGTTTAGTTTAGTTTAGTTTAGGGAGGGGGTGGTGCTGTTCAGAGAGGGAGAGGGGTGGGGGTGGGGTGCGCTGAAGGTATTTTTTTTATCAACAAGTATTAAAAACAAAAGAAAATAATTAATGTCCATTCATTGAAGGGGGCTGACAGTGGTGGAAAATCTCCCAGTTCGGGGGGAGAGGGGTGCTGAGTTGGGCTGATGGCAGCAGAAAAGGAGCACTAGTGGGAGGGAGAACAATAGGAATAGTACTTCAGGGGGAACTCAAATATAAACTGAGACCTCCAAAGCAATCCAGATAATTGGAGTTCGGATAATCAGCGTTCCACTGTATAGTGCTATAAATGTTGACATTTAATAAATGGTCCCTGCTCAACATATAGGGTTGGGGATGCAGTCTAACTTGGACAGACATGACATATAGGCATTTTCCCCAATAGTGCACACCCCTTTGATAACAGCTCACCTCATCTACCTGTAGTCCCCCCCCCCCCTCGGCCTACGTCTAACTGCCTGGTGGTTCAGTGGGGTCAGACAGGCAGGTGAAAACTGCGCTTGCACCTGCCCCTAGCAGCACCTGGTAGAAAATGGCTGCCATAAGCTCCAGAGGTAGTCTCAGAGTGTGCCCTGTTGTTCAGTAATCTAATCTGATTTGGGATTTATGAGTCACGCTATACCTACAAAGGTTCAGGGCGATTTAAAGTACAGTTTGGTGGAGAACAGATTAGTACAGAGCAAGAATGCCTAGAGATACAATTGCAATACAAGGAAGTTATAGAGACACATTACACGACTTTTGGGATTCTTTGAGGTAGAGATTGTCGTGCTGTCCGTTTAAAGAGGCAATTTGGTACAGCTCATAGGAGTTGCAGGAAGTCCATTAAATGAACACTTAGTGGAGAATTACATACAGCAAGAGAGCTAATATGGATTGATGAAAGATGCCATGAGGTTGATAGAGTCTGTAACAGTCATTAACCAGTGGGAATCTGTGTATGTGGTTCTATGATGGCAAAAAAGGGTGAACTGCGGTTCCATGGGTCTATTTCCCTAGGAGTCTATTGTGTTTAGTCTTGTTCGGTGCTGATGAAGTTTCAAGTTTCAAGTTTAATAGTGTTTGATTTTTACGCAATGTCATATATTTCAATGCGTATAACATGTATCTGTTATATAAAAGAAAACAGGGTGGACAAAATAAAATAAAATAAGACAATACATACATATCATTTTTGTTCTATTACAAACTGATACAAACTGGTACAAATGGATGATGGGAGGGACTACAATTTATAAAAAAAAAAGGGGAACATTTGAGGTAAGAACACAAAGGATGGGATCACTTGAGGAAGGTATAAAATGAATAAGATGAAGATATTTTAATAGTTTGTATAGATTTAGTTTTATTGAACAGACTGTGATATTAGCCTCTTTATAGAAAAAAGATTTTAGGGAATGCTTAAATTTTTTAAGTAGGGATTAGTTGATAGTAAAGTTGGTAGTAAAGTTTATGGAGTCGAAAAGAAAGGTCTTTAGTTTCTTGCGAAACGTGGAATAATTAGATTCAGATCTGATGTTTGTTGGGAGATCGTTCAATGCTTTCACACCAGAGAATGTGAACATTGAGTGGAATACTTGGGGGGTTTTGTTGTGGGGAGGTTCAATTGTATCCTGTTAAGATTTCTGGGTGAAGTGGACTATGCGGAGGAGAAAAGGTGATTTAATGGTGCAGCGGAGTTTCCATTGAGTATGTGTGCATAATGCAGGATGTTTTGAATTTTATTCCAGATGAGACTCAAGGTTGAATCCAAAGGTTATAGAATTAAGGAGCTGGTATAAAACCCAGTACCATGTGTGCATATAGGGAGTATTATTCTTCCCTATGCACCTCACTTTGCATTTGTCCAGATTATTCTCAAGGGATTCTGTTTGTTTTTCAGGTTCACTTTTCCTATGGATGTTCTGGCCCACATTTAATTCGGTTCTGGTTCCGAATGCCTCTAAAAGAAGAAATGCTGTATATAACACGTATTATGCACTCGCCGTCAGTGCGGTCACAGCCTTTTCATTTTCAGTTTGTACCAATGCAAGAGGGAAGCTGAACATGGTAAGACTGAAGGGCAATCTGGTTTTGCAGTAATTGTTCCTCCTTTCTATAGTCAGCAAAAGACATTTCTAAAAAAAAAAAATCCTGGCGGGGACGGGTGGGGACGGAGAAGATCCTTGCGAGATTGGGTGGGGACGGAGAGGATCCTGGCGGGGACAGGCGGGGACGGAGAGGATCCTGGCGGGGACGGGTGGGGACGGAGAGGATTCTGGCGGGGACTGCCAGGGATGGGTGGGATTTCTGTCCCCGTGCAACTCTCTAGACCCATTACGGGAAAAGTAGCTGCCCTAATGTGCATTCACAATAGTGTTTGCTAACTGAATAACGCAAGGTTAACATAGGAGCACTTAGGGGCTGATTCTGTAAGCCGAACCAGCCACGGCATGCACCGCTTCCAGAATCGCAGCTTGACAGGCCTCGAGGCACCGAAAATGTAGGCCAGGTTTTCACAGGCCTACATTTCTGGCACCTAGGGGTCCATCAGCATCGCAGTTAGCAGTGTATATTGATGGCAAAGTCTGCACACTTCTGCCTGGGCCCTAGGTGCCGGTCCCGAAGGCTGCATAGTGGCGCCTTTTTTTTGTAAGTAGTTTTAAAACACATGGTCAAATTACTGTGTTGTTTAACGTCAATTAAATTAGGTGGGAGTAGGACGCCTACTGCTGCCTAACTTTCAGCGCATCCTGATGAGAATCTGGGCCTGGGAAAAAAAAATAAATTTGAAAACGCCTGACCTTTATGCCACAGTAAATCTGAGCTTAGTGCGAGGGAAAGTTCTACATAAGAATGCAAAAAGCCCAGTTTTCGTTGGCCCTAAGTATTTCCCTGCTTCAGAAGGTTTACTGTCATGGGCTTAGATTTACTAATATGGATTGTCTTAACATACATTATTACAGCAGTGTCATCAATAGGACACCCAGTATGAGTAATAAGGTGGCCTAGTGGTTACAGCTGCTGCCTCAGCACCTGAAGTTATGAGTTTGATCCCTGTGACTCTGGGCAAGTCACTTAACCCTCACTGTCCCAGGTACCATAGTTAAATTGTGAGCCTGCTGGGACAGATAGGGGAAATACTTAAGAGTACCTGATTAGTATTCAGTGTATTGAAATCGCTTTGGGTGAATCTCTTCACGAAAAAGGCGGTTAATAAATCCCAATATATAAATAAAATAAGGCACATTATTGAACAGAGCACACTGTGTAATAAGGTGCATTATTGAGCAATGGGGCTAGGGTTAGCAGATTTTCCCAAAGGAAAATCTGGAGCCATGGCCACGCCCAGTTCCACCCCCATCCCCACCCCCTTAACATGTTCGTGTAGCGGGACGGCATCCACACATGCGACATGATGGCATCACGCATGCTCGCGCGATGTCACGCTTTCCGCTCGTTCGCAGATGCTGTTCCGACATCAGAAGCTTTTTAAAACCCGGACAAAGTGCCGGGTTTTGATAAGCCGTCCGGACCCCCGGACATGTCCTCAAAAGGAGGACATGTTGGATGAAATCTGGGGTTCCTGTTGCTTTGTGTTAACGTGAAAAATGTTGTTAATCTTTGCTACCATAAGTGGTTTAATGCACATCCCTAACACATACTACAGATCAAATGGCCCTGTAGAGTTAAATCATTTTAAAGCTTTTGAAAATGCAGTAAATACAATTATAGCTGTTAGTTTGCAAGTTTTGACAGTTCAGGCCTTTACCAAGTCTGCACAAAAATGGAATGGATTTTTAATACTTTTTTTGTAAGCAGATCTTTTGTTGTATCCGTACACAGGTGCACATTCGCAATGCGGTGCTGGCCGGTGGTGTCGCTGTCGGCTTCTCAGCTTATTTCATTTATTCGGCATGGATTGCAATGACAATTGGTTTCCTGGCTGGCATGATCTCAGCACTCGGCTTTACGTACATACAGGTAATATAAAAGATCAGCTCCTACTCCCTACAGAGTGCAGTTTCAATGTGCTTACTGAGGAATATTACATCAGAGGTGTCAGTATTAAATATACTGCTTGGAGGAGGGCAGAGCTGCATGCTACATCAAATCGGCTGGCAATAATAGGTTACATTGATGATAGGATGTGCAGCCTGAAGGAGGAGGTATGTTCCTTCTCATTACTAAACAGTGACACCTATTGACCACATTCAGATTGCATGCATGTGTGCTCTGAGTTCCAGAGGGGGCTAGTGTTTGGCTGAGAGCTCTTGCTGCAAGGGTTGAGCTAAAAAGGAAGATAAAATCCTAGGCGGTTGCAGATCAAAGCCTAGCAGGGCCAGTTCTTGACCTGGAAACCCAAAAGAGCATAGGAAAAGTGCCTGATATAAGAAGCTCCATGCTTGGAAAAGCCTTTCCCCCTTTGCCAAGTTAGAAGTAGATGCAACACCAACAGGGGCTTTTAAACACAGGCCCATGCCCAGGTACGGATGCACCCCACATCTCTCTCTCGCTAACAGTTTGGAAAGCACTGGCTTAGGACGTTGGGTCCCCTTGGACCTGCTCTGTTGTCCCCTCAATCACTTTCTAAATCCCAGATTGAAAAGAGCAGTTTGCTGATACTTATGTTATGTGTACCTTAGAGAAGGTGAAAATCTGATAGGACATTTTTTTTAATAGACATATGTGTATTCTCATGAAAAATTGGGAACATGTATAATTGTGGACCACCCAACCACACCTCGAACATGTCTCCCTTAGAACTGTAACATCTACATCAGGGGTGTCCAACCTTTTGGCTTCCCTGGGCCGCATTGGCCAATAAAAATGTTTCTGAGGCCGCACAAATGCGCAAACGCTGCAGCAAGACAGAGGAGGGAGCCGGCAAGACGGTTAACACCCGGGGGCAGCAGAGAAAAACCCTGCATCGCCCTCGACCCCGGGGCCGCACAAAATACTTCACGGGGCCGCAGGTTGGACACCCCTGATCTACATAGTGGCATTCTAAAATCAGCATTTCCACAAACCACATGTAAATTGTACCTCTGTTCTAAAATTACCTCCTTAAAATGGTTCACTGCTATATGATGTTAGTTTGTGCAATTAAAATCAATGCACATGTAATGGAAGCTGTTGGAGTTTGTTGGTTTTTTTTTTAAAGAAACTGATACTGCCTGTTTAGGCAGAGAGAGAGAGCGATGCCAGTTGACTCTGTTATAGATAAATCTGTAAGTTCTTCAAAAGGCCACAGAACTCACATATTCTTGGTGTAACTAGAGGGGGGCTGGTAAAAACAAAACAAAACACTGAACAGGTACAGCAATCCAAAGAGAGATAAATGCACCCAGCTTGCAGTATTGCACTGGAAGATACCAATTAATGTATCTGTTGCCATTGTCAATTGAATCATATACTGGCATTTTTCTTTTCCACAGCTCGTAACGCCTGTCTAAAGCAACGTCTCCTTTCCACCTACAGGCATATTTGAATTCTGCGATTCAGATTCATGACACCTGTGGCGTTCATGCCACATTTGGTTTACCAGGGCTGCTTGGAGGGGTCGCTTATGTTGTGCTCACTTCAGTGGATAACTGGGATAATTTAACAAGGTAGGCTTTGCGCAACCTGAGCCTAGATAAGAATTGAAAAGTTCTTTGTGTTTCTAATTCACTTTTTATGAGATAAAGACGGAGAAGTTCTGCGTGATCTTTGGTAGATTGGTATTTAGCTCATGTCTTTCTAATAGTACTTCAAGACGAGTTACATTCAGGCACAGAGGGATGTTGAGGTAAAGCAGCTGTCATAAATTACTTAGTATAAATGCATAAATCCAAGTCATGCGGGCACTGCAGAGACAGCCCAAACAGGATGTATAAGGTCTGCAGGTAACAATAAGTTTTCACATCTTCATCTGTCTTGTTTCTGTATTGCTTATACAAATATTAATCATGCCATCTGAAAGGTATTTTTTTAATTGTGTTCTATTTCCTCTAGGTTGGGTTATCAAGCCGTAATTGGGATTTCTTGTATCTTAGTAACCTTGATAATGAGTCTTGTAGGGGGACTCCTTACAGGTCAGTTCAAGAACAGATGTTTTTGAATCCAGAAGTTTCCATTTCAAAGTTTTTCTCAGTTTCTTGCCCAAGTTACACTTGAACAAATCACCTCACTCTGCTTTAGTGTACTATATTTAATGTATTTATTATTTCTTATATTTCATTTTTATTTATTTAAAAATTTATATACTGCATAAAAACTATGCGGTTTACAAAATTACATGCATACATATTAAAAATGCTAAACATATTTCGACAAGACAAACACAGTAAAACATTTACTAACAATATCATTTTTATGCCTCACCAAAAAGCCCAAGGTGTGTTATAGTATACATAAAATCCCTCCCTTCCACCCAGCCCTTCACCCTTAAAATAAATCAAACTATTTAGCTAATTCCTACAAGGGGTTGCTAAAAAATTCTCAGCCCAACCAACCAACTTCCTAAATTCTGAGCATTATTTTGCCGTTGTAGCATAAAAGATTGTCTTATTTTATTAAGTGCCAATTTGCGGAAACAAAATTCTATATTTTGACATTGTTTCAGATCATTGATTGAACTATATCCATGTCATTCTCTTCTTGGTTGGGCTGAGAACTTTTCAGCACTCCCTCATAGTGTGAAGTTTCAGTCTTTGGTAACCAGAGCTGAGATTGTGATATCATAGTGCCTTCTTCCACCAATAAGAGCCAACCTCATCAGTGATGTCACAATGGCTTGATTGTCCTATACTTGGCTCACTTTTGTTACAGACAAGGGTGTGCTGAACTTCCTAAATTTTGGGCATTATTTTATCACTGTAGCTGAAAAGAGTGTTATCTTAATTTCATTAAGTGCCAATTTGCAGAAAAGAAATTCTACGTGTTGATGTTGTGTCAGATCATTGCTTGAACCATATCCAGGTTCAGCACCCCCTCATATTTATAGGCCGTATTTCAAATTAAACTGTAAATCATAAAATCGGTTTCCCATTCTACCCATCCTAAGGGCCCTAGTGCAGACATTGGCAACTCCGGTCCTCAAGGGCCAGAATCCAGTCAGGTTTTCAGGATTTCCCCAATGAAGGAAAAATTATGTTCTTACCTGTTAATTTTCTTTCCTTTAGGAGCAGCAGATGAATCCAGAGACTAGTGGGGATAGCTCACATCGACCAGCAGGTGGAGATAGAGAAACCGATTAACAGGTGGTCTTATAGACTCGCATTCCTCCTGTCCATTCAGTTATGCTCCTTGCCCAAGCATCCAAAGATGAGGAGAATGAGCATCCAAAAAACTTCTTTCCAGTAGCGAATTAAATAGTAAACTACAGAACACAACTACCAACAATAACCCAACTGAAACACAACACACAGAATACTGACAGAGCGGC
This sequence comes from Geotrypetes seraphini, assembly GCF_902459505.1. Classification (NCBI taxonomy): domain Eukaryota; kingdom Metazoa; phylum Chordata; class Amphibia; order Gymnophiona; family Dermophiidae; genus Geotrypetes; species Geotrypetes seraphini. Next base: position 34,651,765 of record NC_047091.1, on the reverse strand, counting down.
CACAGAAAGGGTGGGGCTCTGGATTCATCTGCTGCTCCTAAAGGAAAGAAAATTAACAGGTAAGAACATAATTTTTCCTTCCTTAGCACAGCAGCAGATGAATCCAGAGACTAGTGGGATGTAGCAAAGCAAACTCAAACCGGGTGGGAAGCTAATGCTGCCTCTGCAATAACCGAAGCGCCAAATCCAGCCTCCACACGGGCCGCCACATCCAACCGGTAATGCTTCGAAAAGGTATTCCCAGAAGACCAAGTAGCCACGCGGCAAATCTCCTCCAAGGAAAGCCCTCCGGACTCCGCCCAAGACGTAGCCAGCGCTCGAGTCGAATGAGCATGAAGTTGCTCCGGCAACCGCTTCCCCGCTATTAAATAAGCCGAAGCTATCGTTTCTTTGACCCAACGAGCAATGGAAGCCTTAGATGCTGCCATACCTTTGTTCTTGCCCGCGAATAACACGAACAAGTGGTCCGACCGACGAAAGTCATTAGTCACCCCCAAATAATGCAGAACAGCCCTGCGCACATCCAGGAAACGCAACAATGAGAAGCGCTCCCCCCAATCCTCCCGCCGAAAAGCCGGGAGGAATAAACACTGGTTCACATGAAAGGACGAAACCACCTTAGGCAGAAAGGACGGCACCGTCCGAACAGACACCCCAGCGTCCGAAATGCGCAAAAAAGGCTCCCTGCAAGACAGCGCCTGCAACTCCGACACCCGTCTGGCTGAAGCCATAGCCACCAAAAACACCGTTTTCAATGTGACATCTTTCAAAGTAGCAGAAGACAAAGGCTCAAAAGGTGCCGCCCGCAATCCCCCAAGGACAAGTTTAAGACTCCACGAGGGACAGGTCCGCTTTACAGGAGGCCGAATATGGTGAACCCCCTTGAGGAATCGAACCACGTCAGGTTGCGACGCGAGCGCCGAACAAGAGACCCGACCTCTGTAACAAGCAATGGCCGCCACCTGAACCTTCAGGGAATTATAGGCCAACCCTTTAGCTACGCCTTCCTGCAGAAAGGAAAGAATAGCCGACAGAGACGCCTGGAAGGGCGAAATACCCTGCCCCTTACACCAAGACTCAAAAACTCTCCATACTCTAGCATAGGAGGCAGATGTAGAAATCTTTTTGGTTTGAAGAAGAGTGGAAATAACCTGTTCCGAATAGCCCCGGCGCCTCAGCCGCGACCGTTCAAGAGCCAGGCCGTAAGACCAAAGTGGGACGGATCTTCCATGGAGATTGGACCCTGAGTCAGTAAGTCCGGAGTCACCGGGAACGTCAGCCGATCGCCCGCCGACAGCTGAATCAGGTCCGCGTACCATGGCCGACGCGGCCACTCCGGAGCCACGAGGATCACCCTGCCCTGAAAGAGAGAGATGCGGTGCAATAACCGACCTATCATCGGCCAAGGAGGAAATATGTAAAGAAGGCAACCCGGAGGCCACGGAAGGGCTAACGCGTCCATCCCCTCCGACTCCTGTTCCTTGCGTCTGCTGAAGAATCGAGGAAGCTTCGCATTGCGGTACGACGCCATGAGATCCATCTCCGGAAGACCCCACCGCGGGACCAGCAGATCGAACGCCCGAGCGGACAGCTCCCATTCGCCTGGATCGAGAAGATTTCTGCTGAGAAAGTCCGCCTGAACGTTTTCGTGACCCGCAATGTGCGCCGCCGAGAGAAGAGGAACATGAACCTCCGCCCATCGAAACAGAACCATCGCCTCGTCGGCCAACTGAGGACTCCGGGTACCCCCCTGGCGATTGATATACGCCACCGCCGTGACACTGTCCGAAAAGACCCTGGTCGGATGGTCTTGAATCATGGACTGAAATGCCAGAAGCGCAAGCCTGATTGCCCTCAACTCCAGCATATTGATCGACCACTGGGCCTCCTCCTGGGACCAAATACCCTGCGCCGAGGCCTGCAGACACTGGGCTCCCCAGCCCAGAAGACTGGCATCCGTCGTAATCACGACCCAATCCGGCGTCGCAAGAGGCATGCCCCGGAACAGATGGACCTCGCTGAGCCACCACCGCATGCTGCGGAACGCCTGAGGACACCACTGGAGACGGCGATTGTAGTCCTGAGACACCGGGGACCACCGGGAAAGAAGAGACTTCTGCAACGGCCTCATGTGGAACCGAGCCCAAGGCACCACCTCCAGAGCCGCCACCATCGAGCCCAGAACCTGCACATAATCCCAAACGCGAGGCCTGGGTGACCGGAGAAGCAGACGAACCTGAGACTGCAACTTCTCTCCCCGGTCCCGGGGCAGAAAAACTTTCCCCAGACCAGTGTCGAACCTCACTCCCAGATGTTTCAATGACTGGGACGGGGACAGAGAGCTCTTGGGAAAGTTGATGATCCACCCCAAGGACTGAAGGAGAGAGATCACTTTCTGAGTAACCGACAGACTCTCCTGTCTGGAAGAGGCGCGGATCAGCCAGTCGTCCAAGTAAGGGTGTACTCGAATCCCCTCTCTTCGCAGAAACGCGGCCACCACTACCATCACCTTCGAAAAGGTGCGTGGAGCCGTGGCGAGACCAAAGGGCATTGCCCGAAACTGATAATGTTGGCCTAGGATCGCAAACCGAAGAAATCTCTGATGCGGAGGCCATATGGGTATATGGAGGTAAGCCTCTTTGAGATCTAGGGACGTGAGAAACTCCCCTGGCTGAACTGCCGCAATCACTGAACGAACCGTCTCCATACGGAAATGTCGAACCCTGAGAAATCGGTTGACCCGCTTGAGATCCAGCACTGGTCTTACTGACCCCCCCTTCTTGGGCACAATGAAGTAAATGGAATACCTGCCGAGCCCCATCTCCTCCGGGGGAACCGGCACCACAGCCCCCAGCTCCAGAAGCCCCTGAAGAGTGAGGCGTACCGAGTCTCTTTTGGCCCCTCCATTGCACGGGGAGACCAAGAAAGAATCTGCGACGGGAGAGGAAAACTCTAACTTGTAAACGTCTCGAATAATGTCCAAAACCCACTGATCTGACGTTATCTTGGCCCACTCCGTCAGAAAGGCAGACAGCCGCCCCCCCAAGGGAATGGCGGAGGGAGCCGAGACCCCGTCATTGTGGATTGCGAGTTGCTGGAGCACGGGCCGGTTGAACTGGCTGGGGTTTTGCTGCACGAAAGGAACTCCGTTGTGGAAATCTAGGTCTCGAATTCGCGAAGGACCCAGAAGAGGGTTGAAAGGATGGCTTACCCGGCCTATATCTCTTAACATCCCGGAAGCGAGGTCTTGCAACCGAGGATTTCAAAGGCGGCCTAGGTCTGTCCTCCGGCAATCGCTGTGTTTTGGTATCACCAAAATCCTTCACCAACTTGTCCAAATCCTCCCCGAATAACAGCCGACCTTTAAAAGGGAGTTTCACGAGCCTAAGCTTGGACGCTGCATCTGCCGCCCAATGACGGAGCCACAAAGATCTGCGAGAAACCACAGACAGAGACATCTGTTTAGCAGAAGCGCGAATAATATCATACAAGGCATCCGCCAAATACGCCAGACCAGACTCCAGATCTGCCACTTCTGATGGAACAGAACTCCCGGACTCCATCATATTATCCGCTAACACCTGAGACCACTGTAGACAAGCTCGCGCAGCATAAGAACTGCAAACCGCAGCTTGTAAGGTGACCGCCGCCACCTCAAAGAACATTTTAAGCGAAGATTCAATTTTTCTATCCTGGACATCCTTCAGCGCAACACCCCCTTCCACAGGCAAGGTAGTCTTTTTGGTGACAGCGGCCACCAACGCATCAACCCAAGGTATCTGAAATTTCTCCAGTTCCTTCGGAGCAATAGGGTATAACTGTCGCATGGCCTTCGACACCCGCAGACTGGCCTCAGGGGTGTCCCATTGCGTCGCAATGAGCTCCTGCATGGCTTCATGCACCGGAAAGGATCTAGGCGGCTTCCGCGTCCCTGCCATCAGGGGGTTCGTGGACCCAGAAACCTGCGGATCCTCCTGCGAAATGTGCAAGCCCTGCAAAGCCTTACAAATCAAGGAGGAAAGTTCTTCCTTGTGAAAAAGACGGAGCGCAGAAGGATCATCCACGTCCCTACCAATCGGCTCCTCCGCATCCCATTCCGGCACCTCCCCGTCCTCCAAAGACTCCGGAAGAGACAGAGACAAGGGGGAAACTGAGGCAGGGTCCCCCTCATCCGCGGGCGCAAGTCTGCGATGCTTCGCCGCCTGAGCCTGCACCGTCTGGGAAACATTGGCAGGAGGAGCAGGAGAAGAAGATATAGGCTGAGCAGCCATAGTAGGCAGCAAATGAATATTCTGAGCCGGCTGAGCGCTCTGCAAGAGGAAGGCACGGTGCATTAACATGACAAATGCGGGCGAAAATGAGTCCTGCCCAAATACCGCTGACCCGGCCTGTACCGCACAGGGGAGCGAAACCGCGCCTTCCCCCAGCACTCCCGATGCTCCAACCGCCGCCAAACTCCCTTCAGACGCAGCCGCGCTCTGAAGTGTGGCCGACTCGACCGCGAGGGGAGAGGAGCTGGAGCGCGCCTCCCCAGCGCGGGAAATCTCACAAGCACTGGCCGGTAGCAGCGCGTCTTCAGCTGGCGAACCCGCACAGCCGGCGGAACACAAACCCGATGGTGTTCTGCGCTTCCCACAGCGCGAACACCGTTTAACGGATTCAGCCGCCATTTTTTTTTTTTTTACAGAGAAAGCCCGCGAAAACAAACGAAGCTGCCCCCAAACAAAAAAAACCAACAGGAATCCGGCTACCGCACTACACACACACAAACCAGTAACTTCAACTTACCCAAACTTTCCACCTATCATAACCTGAACAAGTTAAGGCTGGCAGTTGTAAACTGTAAGCTGACCAAAGGCACAGCACAGCACAGTGAGACTCTGATGAAATTTTTTTTTTTTTTTTTTTGTCAAACTGGAAAGAAGAAAAACAGAGCCCAAAGGAAACCCCTCAATCCACTGGAGGGGAGGGTGGAGAAGGGACCTGGGTGGGCCCAGGTGTAGCTCCCAAAGCTGGCACCGCACAGCCAGACACCCCTTGCTCTCTGAAGAGAAAAATTCTCAACAGGAGAAATGAAACTTCTATGAAGTCACCGGCACAGCCAGAATCCAGGAGCTAGATGAATAGCAACTACCCCTGCTGGGAGATAGAGCAAACTGAATGGACAGGAGGAATGCGAGTCTATAAGACCACCTGTTAATCGGTTTCTCTATCTCCACCTGCTGGTCGATGTGAGCTATCCCCACTAGTCTCTGGATTCATCTGCTGCTGTGCTAAGGAATATGCATTGAAAGCAGTGCATGCAAATAGATCTCATGCATATTCATTGGGGAAATCCTGAAAACCCAATTGGATTCCGGCCCTCGAGGACCGGAGTTGCCCATGTCTACCCTAGTGATTCAGTGCAGTGAACTGAAAACCTGGAGAACTAGGTTCAATTCCCAGTGCAGCTTTTGTGACCCTGGGCCAGTCACTTAACACTCTCTTGCCCCAGGTACAAAAAAACTGTAAACCCAAAAGGGACAGAAAAAGTAAGTGCCTGCATATAATAAATATAAACTGCTTTGGTTGTACCTCAGAAAGGTGGTATATCAAATGCATGATCCATATATAGGAATAGGTCCAACTCCTAACCTTTTATATTCACTCAGAGCCCCTGTCTTACATCAGCAACGTCTCTGCCCAAAAGCCAAGCTTTAACCTCAGTTCTTTGGAATTACAGCCTCTAGAGCAGGGGTGTCCAATGTCGGTCCTCGAGGGCCGCAGTCCAGTCGGGTTTTCAGGATTTCCCCAATGAATATGCATGGGATCTATGTGCATGCACTGCTTTCAATGCATATTCATTGGGGAAATCCTGAAAACCCGACTGGACTGCGGCCCTCGAGGACCGACATTGGACACCCCTGCTCTAGAGGATGTGATAAACAGGAGCATGCTACAGAGGTTCAAAGAAGCTTTGGATAGGTACTTGGAAGACAAAGGGATTGAGGGGTACAGATAAGAGTAGAGGTAGATTATAGGGATGGGATTAGAGGTAAGTTACAAAATTAATCAGGGACCACTGTTCAGGCACTAGGCCTGATGGGCCGCCGCGGGAGCGGACCGCTGAGCAAGATGGACCTCTGCTCTGACTCAGCGGGGGCAACTTCTTATGTTCTTAGGTTTTTGCCTAGTCCTGCATGCTGCTACAAGGAAATCTGTGCTCCTGTCCCGTCTGTGGGGCCAGTGGAAGGACACAGGCCCCTAGGGAGGAGACAGAGCCTGTCTGGCTGTTGCAAAACCAAATCTGCAGTTCTGCAATGAGATCAGCAGCTTGTAGAGTTCAGCTCTGACTTCTTTGCTGCTGTATTACCATATTTAAACCCAGTGTAACTGTGCTGTGTCCTTACTGCCTTAGTGAAAGGGAAAATAAGTCTCAAAAATTAGTTATCAGTGTACCAATTTAGTCCAATAAAAAGATATCGCCTACAGCTTAACTTGTAGATCCTTATTTCTGGTTGCCCTTTAACCTTTGTTTTATTCAAGCAGATAGAGGCAGGAAAGCTTCCCTTATCAACCAAAAAGAGGGTGTATTATTCCTGTTAATAAAGTATTGGAAAGCTGCCCTCTTTTGATATGGCTAAGGATCCAGACATTGTAAAACATACATACTTAGAGCCTCACTGAAAGGAAACATTCCTTAGGGTGCATTTAGGTGAGGAAAAATAGTGCACAGAGATTGTATAGGACTAATCTTAGACATCATTGTTACAAACGCTTTTTTTTTTTTTCCTCAATTCGAGATCGATGCAACGCTTTAAAAAGCTGACTTTCCCTTCACCTTTGCGTGTACACCAAAAGATGTTATACGAATCCACTTTCATATTCCAAGGCCCCAAAATTTGGAACGGCCTCCCACAACACCTGCATCAACCAGACACATAATACAGCTTTGGGAGAATGCTAAAGACCCACCTCGTCTCTTCAAACCTATAAATCAAAATGCAAAGACGTTTCTACTTCTTCAAACCTGTAATTCATGACTCCTGGTTAGAAATCTTATTGTACGCCGCATTGAATCCTTGTTGAAACTTACGGTATAGAAGAAAATGTATGGTATGATATGGTATAGTATTTTCAACTCTGTGAGGTCATTTACTAATGGTTAACATGACTGTCTGCTTTAGGGCACACTATTTTCCTGAGGGCCCAGAGGCAGATGGTGTTCAAACTGTTAGTAAATGACCCCCATAAGAAAAATAAAAATGAGTTTAGATGTCTATGGATACTTTGTACCTGTGGCAAGTTTCAAAATGAAAATATGCACGTCCTTTTGCTTTGAAAATTGATGCAAAACCCATGGGTTAAATATGCCCAGTGCGGACAGTCTGAAAATTGCTCCTTAAATTACCTTTCAAAAATAACCTGAAAACCACTGGTTTCCACTGTTTTTCTAAACCAGGTTTATTTCTAACCTGCAAATTATGGAATGCACCTCAGCACTGGAAATATTTCGATGATCAAGCTTATTGGGAGGTAAGCCTCAAATTTCTATTAAATTTCACGATATGAAACATTAGGCATATAGAATCTAGCTTATGGCCTGGAAGAAACAGAAAAGCCTTACTTTTGTTCAGTGTTTTGGCTGGGCTATTGTTCTTACGAGGTTCTGGATAAATAACTCCTGGTTCTTGCCTGGAAGACAGTGTTCAAGGAGCAGGGAACACTGCTCTCTTCGGTAACTTTGCATCTTTCAGCCTGCTTCATTATGCAAAGCCCAGCATCCTCTCATCCCCAAGTAAAAAGGCAGCTTACCCTTTGTGACATCAGCAGACAAGGACAACATAATGCAAGGGTGGATGATGGCCATGGTGACAGCCAGACTTTTAAGAGAGACACCATGCGCGATGCAGAACGTACCTCCAGTCACCCCAACGAGACTTGCGAGTGCCGGGTAGCGGTGTTGTAAAGGTCTGTGCAACACACCATATAAGTTCAGACATCATCGCAGCATCCCTTGAGCAATCACGTAAAACTGACTTTTATACAGTTTATTTGGCAATTGCCAGTATAGCTTTAGGACTATTTCCCATCCCTCTCTCGTGTATTGATTGCCAGTATTGTAAGTAGCTACGTAAATGCAATTAGTTACTTTTACTTGTAAAGAAGCACAGGATAAAATTTGTTACTTTTACTGAAGTAATAATATCACCAATTTTTACTATTATTTAGTTACATTTGATGCTTGCAGTTTAAAGTAAAAGTGGGAGAAGTAAATGAGCTTTCCTTAACCTTACTCCTTTGCTCACCATCCCAGCCAGCTGATTAACTGTTCCATGACATCCTGTTTGTCTGTCTTGGCTGTTTAGATTGTAAGCTCTTTTGAGCAGGGACTGTTTTCTTCTTTGTGACTGCACATCGCTGCGTATTAGAGAATGACACGGTGACAAAATTCATCATCGTTCCCGTCCCCGCGGATAACCGTGGGAAATAAACCCATGTCATTTTTTAGTGTCTATTTCAGCCTCAGTCCTTCTACACCAGCATTCTTCAAAGCAAAGCTTGAGGATCGGTGATTGTGGCCATTCATACGCTGATTCTTCCCTCTCTCCTTAAAGAATGACATGAAGATTGTTTACCGCGGTTATCCGCAGGGACGGGAATGGTGATTAATTTTTCTCACCGTGTCATTCTCTACTGCGTATGTCTGGTAGCGCCATAGAAATAATTAACATCAAAACTAGAACCAGGATTTTGCTATTGCAAACATCATTGTGCAAACAGTGGGTCATTTCGTCGTAAAGTTTGCTGTTCAGTCAATATAGCCCAGGGGTAGGGAACTCTGGTCCTCGAGAGCCGTATTCCAGTCGGGTTTTCAGGATTTCCCCAATGAATATGCATTGAAAGCAGTGCATGCACATAGATCTCATGCATATTCATTGGGGAAATCCTGAAAACCCAACTGGAATACGGCTCTCGAGGGACCAGAGTTCCCTACCTCTGATATAGCCTATAAGAACAACGAAGTTGTCTGTGTTTGAACTGGTTGCTAGTTTCCAGTCAAACAGAACGATGTTCAGTTGGGTCACTTTATTTTATTTTACTTATAAAACTTCAATTATTTATCACGTATTTAACACCTTGTGCAGAAAAGTTTGATACAGTCACAATTTGTCAAAAGAAGAAAAGAAAAATTATTGACTAATCAAGCTCAAGTCCACAGTTAGGGATCCAAGATTACTATAAAGAGGTTTATCATAAAGAAAATACTAGATCACTCTAGAAAAAGGAAAGAAAACATCTGGTGCTTGGAGCAAGAAAATTAATCTTTTTCATTCAGAGCTAAGTTTGTTCTCCCTCGAGACATTTCAAGGATAGAAAAGCTGTTAGTTGGAAAGGTTCCCAAAACAACACATTTCACTGAACGATACTTTTCTGTACATTTACATGGGTATCTCAAATAAAAAGTCCCTCCTATTAAAGTAACTCCAGATTTCAAAACAAAAAATCGACGCTTCCGCTTGGGTCACTTTGAAGCGGAGATGAAACTGAAGTCAGTGGGCAATTCTCGGTGGCCAGACATCGTAGTTGCAGAACTTATAGGGCTCCTTTTACCAAGGTGCGCTAGCATTTTTAGCACGCGCTGCCCCCCACGCTATGCGTAAAAACTAACGCCAGCTCAATGGTGGCAGCTTAGTAAAAGGAGCCTCTAGTCTTTTTACTTTCACTTCAATAAATATTGTAACGTATTCTTCACTGTACTATTTTTCAAGTATTAAAATGTACATTTTTGAAAGCCCACTGGGCATAACCCCCCCCCCCATAAAAAAACCCTGCATTTTTCTTCTGGGGTATTTTTTCCTATGGTTTCAACATCTGTCTTTTATATCCATGCAGTTTCCCCATCTAGCTAATAAACTTTAAACAAAGGAAGACATTTGAAGACAAGTTCAGTTTGAGTTGATAAGATGACATGCGACAGGAATGTAAAGACATCAGCCACAAAGGAAAAGGAAGAACTGCCCAACTGAATCTGTGCTTAAAAATGCATCCTCGTTATAGCTTTAAAGATACCTTCAACTCCTGTTTCTAATTAAAATTTTCCTTCATTTTTTCCCCCACAATGTTTTCCCCTTAATTGTTCAACTATCTTATAACAAACGTAGTTCCTTCCCTTCTTCCCTCCATGTTCCATTATATCTACTTAGCTTTGCATTATGTCTAATGTTTTTTAACATTGTAAAAAATTTTAATTTTGTATTTCGCCTAGAAATATTTTAATAGGCGACTAGATCAAATTTTAATAAAACTTGAAATTATTTTTGCCCTTCTAATCGTTGTACTCTATTTTACTATACTCTTAATTTTGTTAAATATGCAATTAAAGGACATTTAACCCTGGTTCTGGTACATTTTTGTGCCGAGTACAGATGGATTTTTGTATGTTAAGACCCTCAGTCTCATCTAGTCAGATCTTAATTCAGGCTTTATAAACAGCCTTCCTTTAAAAAAAAAAGGGGTCCACAACGAAGAGTTATGCTAAAAAAAAACAAACAAACATAAATTATTTTTTTTTGCTTCAGAACTACCACCATTTGAAAGCCACAGACTTGCACAGGATAAACATTACACTCTTCCCGGCCTTTTGTCTTTTGGATACCCTCTGCCTGTACTGCACATTTGCTATTTTCAAGAAAACGTCTGCTTTCAAGCCTTCACTTTCTATTTTAGGAAAACATTAATCAAGATCTCGCACCTCATTAAGGAGAAGAAAAAAGCGTTTCTCTCCTACAAGCGCACGGAGAAAAGAGAGGCAAAAGTAGAATATAGGACCAGGTCTACAGCGGTCAAAATGGCAGTTAGGGAGGCAAAACTTCGAGTGGAAGAAATTCTGGCAAAAAACATTAAAAAGGGGGACAAATCCTTCTTCAGGTATATTAGTGACAGAAAAAGGAACACAGGTGGGATAGTACGCCTTAGAAGACCGGACGGAAGTTACGTGGAAGCAGATTCCGATAAAGCCGAACTACTGAATGAATACTTCTGCTCAGTCTTCACCTGTGAGGCACCGGGACACGGTCCCCAGTTGAAGGCAACACAAAGCACAGAAGACCCATTTCAGAATTTTGAGTTCACACCAGGTGAAGTTTACAGTGAACTGGCAAGACTCAAGGTGAACAAAGCCATGGGACCAGACAATTTGCACCCAAGAATGCTCAGAGAATTGAGCGATGTCCTGGCGAAACCGTTGGCTGAGCTATTCAATCTCTCCCTAAGTAAGGGGAAAGTTCCCCTGGACTGGAAATTAGCTAATGTCTTTCCTCTGCATAAAAAGGGTTGCAGGGCAGAGGCTGCGAATTATAGACCGGTGAGTCTCACATCAATAGTGTGCAAACTCATGGAACATGATATCTCAGCTTTTAAAAATCTTTTAAAATCTTACTTGTTTAGGGACGCCTATGACCTTTAAAACTCTAATGTATCTACTTTGTTTAAATTAATATTCTTAAAGAGTGCCTTGTAACTATTTACCCAACCTTTCGTTTTTTCCCTTTCTTCCTATGCCCTTATTGTAACTTTGCCCCCTTTTCCTCGCTTTCTTGTTAGTCATTATTGAAATTTGCTGTTTTTAATTGTATATTAATGTTTCTATGTTTTATTATATTATGTACATCGCTTAGAATATTCAAAATAGGCGATATATCAAGAGTTAAATAAACTTGAAACTTGAAACACTAATTAAAAGCAAATTGGACACGATCTTGAATGAAGGGAATCTTCGGGATCCCAGTCAGCATGGATTCACCAAGGGTAGGTCCTGCCAATCCAATCTCATCAGCTTCTTTGACTGGGTAACAAGAAAGTTGGACTTGGGAGAGTCTTTGGACGTCGTGTACCTGGACTTCAGGAAAGCTTTTGACAGTGTCCCACACCGCAGGCTGCTAAGCAAGATGGAATCGATGGGGTTAGGAGAGACACTAACTACATGGGTCAATGATTGGCTGAGTGGCAGACTTCAGAGGGTGGTGGTTAATGGTACCCTCTCTAAAACATCGGAGGTGACCAGTGGAGTGCCGCAGGGCTCGGTCCTGGGTCCACTCCTTTTCAACATATTTATAGGGGATCTGACTCAAGGGCTTCAAGGTAAAATAACACTATTCGCCGATGACGCCAAACTATGTAATATAGTAAGTGAATGCAGTTTACAGAATTATATGGCGCAGGACCTGCTTACATTGGAAAGTTGGTCCTCAACCTGGCAACTAGGCTTCAATGCTAAGAAATGTAAGGTCATGCACCTCGGAAGTGGAAATCCATGCAGGACGTACTTCTTGAACGGAGAAACTTTATCTAGGACTTCAGCAGAACGAGATTTAGGAGTCATCAGTGCAGACATGAAAACTGCCAATCAAGTGGAGAAGGCTTCATCTAAGGCAAGGCAGATATTGGGTTGTATCAATAGAAGTTTCGTCAGCCGAAAGCCTGAAGTCATAATGCCGTTGTACAGGGCCATGGTGAGACCTCATCTGGAGTACTGTGTGCAATTCTGGAGGCCACATTACAGTAAAGATGTGCGCAGAATTGAATCGGTTCAACGGACGGCCACCAGGATGATCTCGGGGCTCAAGGGTCTCTCGTACGAAGAGAGACTGAACAAATTGCAGCTCTACACTCTTGAGGAACGTAGGAAGAGGGGAGACATGATCAAAACATTTAAGTACCTCACGGGACGTGTCGAAGTGGAAGATGATATTTTCTTTCTCAAGGGACCCTCGGCCACAAGAGGGCACCCGCTCAAACTCAGGGGCGGAAAATTTCATGGCGACACCAGAAAGTATTTCTTCACAGAGAGAGTGGTTGATCATTGGAACAAGCTTCCAATGCAGGTGATCGAGGCAGACAGCCTACTGATCTGCGTGCTTAACCCCCCCCCTTCCCTTTTTACAAAACTGTAGCGTGGTTTTTACCACCAGCTGCAGCGGTAACAGCTCTGACACTCATAGGAATTCTGAGCGTCGGAGCTGTTACCGCTACGGTTTTGTAAAAGGAGGGGTTAGTTTTGTTTAAAAAATATATTGTAGAACATGTGGCTTATTTTTTTAAAAAATAAAGATGTCCAAAAATCAAAATGGCATAAACCGGCACTTGGACATCTTAATCACCAAAATGTCCAAGGACCGGTTTTTGAAACCGACTCTCTGGACATCTTGCTATTGTGTCTAAAATTCAAGGGGGACATGTTAGAGGCGTGTTGTGGCAGGCTTTGAGCAGACTTAAGTCTGGCGGTGATAATCAGACCTTTTCCAAGACATCCAGGACGGAACTCAGATGTCTGGAGTTAAACCTGTTTTAAAAGCATCTAAGCGCCAAAAAGGTACCCAAACTGACCAGATGACTGGAGGGATTAAATAATGACCCCGCCACACTCCCCCCGTGGTCACTGACCCCCCAAAATCTGAAACAATACATACCCGTCTCTAGAATAGCAGCACCTGGTATGGGAAATCCTACTAGGGCATCACACAGGTGTCTTAAGTAGCCTGGTGGGTGGGTGGGCTAGTGAGCCACAGAGAGGACAGAGGCCCATAAGCTACTCTAACCACTACATTTGTAGTGGAAAGCGTGAGCCCACCAAAACCCTACTATATTGCCATAAACAAATAGGTGCCATCTGCAGCCATAAATGCTATTGAGGTGGTAGACAGGTGGGTTTACGAGGTTTGGGGGATTTTTGGGTGGCTTACCATACAGATATACTTCTGGCACCTTTATGTGAAGTTCACAGCATTGCCCTCTAAGGTGCACCACTGCTCTGTTGGGATGTCTATGTGGTCAGTCCATTACAATGCTGGCTCCTCCCACATCCAATGATCTGGATTTGGACATTTTCAACTTGGATGCTTCTGTGGTCGAAAATAGCAAAAAAAAAAATGAGGTGTCCCACAGCCAAGATGTCTAAGTAAGCGATTTTGGGGAAAAAATTGGACATTTAGTAGTTTCAAAAGTGGACATTTCTCTGCTCCAACTTTTGGATGTCTTGCGGGAAAGGCCTAAGCTTGAACTTGGACACACTATCAAAAATGGCCCTCCACATATAATATATTGGCTTAAGATTTAAAATGGTCTCAGTGTTCTGTACCACCAATTAAAGATTAAACAAAAGAAATCTTTAAAAAATAAAAATTAAAAAAAACCAAAACTCCTTAAAAAGCTCTTTTCCAGTAGATAGGCGAGACATTCTAGCTAGACCATAGGGTTATTTCCCTTTACTCGCATGCTGCAGAAGGAATCCACTCTGGAGTTTTCACTCTGCTTCCAGTGTACTTCACAGACTAGTTTAGCGCCCTCTATAGTCAGTACCCAAGCATAGAGAGACACCCATTTATGTGAAGTAGAGGCACCTGTAACAACAGGTCAAACCATTGTTCTGCTCAAAATAACCAAATACAGTGGAACCTCGGTTTGCGAGTAACCCGGTTTGCGAGTGTTTTGCAAGACGAGCAAAACACTCAGCAAACTTTTGACTCGCAAACCAAGCACTGCCCCGATAAACGAGCACTTACAGTCCAGGAAGCACCGCTTCGGGGGATTCCTCTTCCGTCTTCCGGCCAGCCTTCCATGTCGGGTGCCTTCTGCAAGTTGGAGGACCTCTGTCTGGGCCTGCGCGGCTGGGTGCCGTCCCCCCTGCGCGTTGGATGTGACGCGCACAGCGTCAATCATCGGCGTTGTGCGTGTCGTGCGCGGCGCTCGGCTGTATAGGCTCGGGTGGGGGCTCTCCAGCATGCGAGGGGCATCCGACGTGGAGGTCTGGCTGGCGGATGGAGGAGGCATCCCTCTGAAGCGGCACTGCGGGTTCTCCGGTGGCTGGCACATTAAAGGCATCCCCCCCGAAGCGGCACTGTGGGGTTGTTCTTCATGACCGACGGAGGAGGCGGCGCTGCAGCACCCGGCCCCCGATAGGTACATACCCCGGGTTCTGGAACCAATCGTTGCTGTTGCCACTATTGTCTATGGGGAACTTTGCTTTGATAAACGAGCATTTTGGATTACGAGCATGCTCCTGGAACGGATTATGCTCGTAATCCAAGGTACCATTGTAGTACCATTAACTGATGCAGCTAGTGATATTAATATGTATTGGAAATGAAAATGATTTCCTCTTTAAAAAGGGAACATCTCCACCCCACACAAACCTTGCATCTCCTTCCCTGAGCTTGGGACGTCTAGAGAACCTCCGCATGTGCGCAGATGTTGGCGAGAGGACGTCACATGCGCATGTTTGTGACATCATCATGTCACCAACTGCACTTGCGCAAAGGCCCTCCAGACGTGGCCCCAAGCTCAGGGCCTTCCAAAACCAGGACCAATTGCTGGGTTTTGGAAATCACTCCGGATACCTGGACAGTCCTCTAAAGAGAGGACATGTCAGAATTTTTCCCAGACATATTTGTAACCCTAATACTGGGACCACTTCTTCCTCCTACTCCCCTGGGCCTCTAACCTAGTTCTGGCTCTGCCTTATATACTTCCTGGCAGCTGCTTCTCTAACTCCTGCCCATGTCACTGCCTCCTAAGGAGCAGCCACCTATGTTTAGGTGGTTCTGATAATGTGAGGGAGTATCCACCAGGGAGAGTGGTAGTGTCCTCTAGACCAGTGGTCCCCAACCCTATCCTGGAGGACCACCAGGCCAATCGGGTTTTCAGGCTAGCCCTAATGAATATGCATGAGAGAGATTTGCATATAATGGAAATGACAGGCATGCAAATCTGCCCCATGCATATTCATTAGGGCTATTCTGAAAACCCGATTGGCCTGGTGGTCCTCCAGGACAGGGTTGGGGACCACTGCTCTAGACTCCCTCACAAACCCCTTAACTGTCTCTTATCTTTGATTCACATAGACTAAGCCCTGTGGAATTGGGGAAATACCTGCTGTACCCAAATACAACATGCCATGAAATATTGCTGAAACAGTGTGAGCTCAGACCAAGCACTCCTCATATGCTTCTAGGGGTCTCAAAAGTCCCTCCTTGAGGGCCGCAATTCAGTCGGGTTTTCAGGATTTCCCCAATGAATATGCATGAGATCTATGTGCATGCACTGCTTTCAATGCATATTCATTGGGGAAATCCTGAAAACCCGACTGGATTGCTGCCCTCAAGGAGGGACTTTGAGATCCCTATTTTTCAAAATACCAATCAGAAACTACTTTATAGCATTTAATGAAAATGATAAACTTTACATACAGAGTAGAGTATCACACTGAGTAGACATTAGATTTTCTGAAAAACGACCAGCTATTTCTCCAAACAAACATAAGACTGACAAAGTTTCAAGAAAACTAACTTACAGTGATTTCTTTATTTTATACATTTCAAATACAGGTATATGCAATATTTAAATCAATACTACTTAAAAAATAAACATAAAAAAGCCCACATAAATGCAAAAACAGGTATTCAGCATCTCATTATTTTACATATTGGGTTTGGTGCCACAAAAGCTCAAACATAGTAGCAAAGAACAGGTTCTAGAATATTGGAAGTGAGTGTTGGGAGAGAAGCAAGGATGCAAGGGACTGCTGGAATACATTCACTGCCATAAATCTTCAGTGCGACCAAACTTGAACACCAGCCCCCTGTTGAAGAAACAAGGAAGAAGTGACAACTCTGCTCACAGATACCAACTTTCAAATGCCAGCAATAAGGTATCTTTCAAAATGATCTACCTTTTCCCTTCCTTTCCTCCTCTGTCAAGTTTGGGCCCAACTAGTCAATTTTCATAATTACATTACATTAGTGATTTCTATTCCGCCATTACCTTGCGGTTCAAGGCGGATTACAAAAGGAGTTATTTGGCCATTTCCAGAGGAATTGAAGAGTAGAGTGAGTTGCTTCAGAGAATTGGGATGAGTCTTGCGGTGTTAGTTTGTCTTCAAGGATTTCTTGAATAGCATGGTTTTTATTTCTTTTCTGAACAATTTGTAGTCTGCGGTCGTTATCAGTAAATTGGAGAGTTGGTAGTCTAGTTTTTCTGCTTGTTGGGCCCTGATGGCATGAACAACATGAGGAAGGACCTAGCGAAGCTTGAAGAACGGTCTGAAATTGGGCAGCTAAGATTTAAGGCTAAGAAATGCAAGGTCATGCATTTGGGCTACAAAACCCGAGGGAATGGCACTGTTTAGGGAGTGAAGAACTTTTGTGCACGAAAGTTCTGCAGGACTTGGGAGTGAAAGCATGTGATGATCTTAAGGTGGCCAAACAGGTTGAAAAGGTGACAATGAAAGTTAAAAGGATGCTAGGGTGAGGTATAGGGAGAGGTATGGCCAGTAGGAAAAAGGAGGTATTGATGCCTCTGTATAAGAATCTGGTGAGATCTCCAATTCTGGAGACCACACCTTCAAAATGATATAAACAGGATGGAATCCGTCTAGAAGAAGGCTACTAAAATGGTCAGTGGTCTTTGTCATAAGGCATATGGGGACAGACCTTAAGATCTCAATATGTATGCTTTGAAGGAAAGGTGAATGAGGGGAGATATGATAAGAGATATTTAAATACCTATATGGCATAAATGTGCATGAGGTGAGTTTCTTTCATTTGGGAAAGGAAGCTTTGGAATAAGAGGGCATAGGATGAAATTAAGAGGCAACAGTCTCAGGAGTAATCTAAGGAAATATTTTTTTTACAGTAGTAGATGCTTGGAATAGTCTTTCAGTACAGGTGGTGGAGACAGGCAGTCTGAAATCAAGAAAGCATGGGACAGGCATGTAGCATCGCTTAGGGAGAGGAGGAGATAGTGAATGCTGTGGTTGGGCAGACTGGATGGGCCATTTCACCTTTTATCTGCCATCATGTTTCTATAACCATAAAGCTCTCTGATCTCACAACGCAAGTGTTAAGAGTCTTGACTTATAACAATAATGCTCTATGACCTCACAATGCAGGTGTAAAGAGCCTTAGCCAATAGGGAGAGACGGCGATAGTGGATGCTGCAGATGGGCCATTGGGCCATTTGGCCTTTATCTGCCATCATGTTTCTATGTATTTAAAAGCATGTATCAAAATAGCAACACCTGGTATATAGATAACTGGTGCTGCATTTGCGATCTTACCAGGTACTTGTGACCTGGATTGGAAACAGGATACAGGGCGTCATGGATCTTTGGTGTGGATCACTATGATAATTGTTATGTTTTTATCCAGACAGTAGCAAGGTGGAGCATGAGTGGTCTCAAATTATCCAGAAAGCAAAAAAGGCCATCAAGTTACTCAAATTAACTGATTAAATATTGCTGCTATCTGGATAATGCAAGTGGTCACCGCTCTGTCTTGATATTTATGTTGAGTACCTGATTGTAAACCACTTAGGCTATAAGTGGTATATAAATAGTAAGCCTAGACCCCTCCCACCTCAACCCACCCACAGGCTCACATTACATATATAGAGCCACCCACCAATCATCCTCCACCTGTTGCCCAACCAAATCTAACCAATATAGAACAAAAGTAACCAAATTAAAAATATAATTCAACAACCCCAATGCTATACCTTAAACTTATAATTAAGTTTAAGTATAGCATTGGGGTTGTTGAATTATATTTTTAATTTGGTTACTTTTATTCTATATTGGTTAGATTTGGTTGGGAAATCCTACCCATCATGTGCTTTCCTATCCCAGTTACCAACTGGGGCAGATATGCTGACCCAAAAAAGCCCTCTCAACACAGCCCCCACAACCAGAGAGGAATCTCCTTTTCCTCATACACCCCACACAGCAAAAAAACATATCCATCTCCCTCATGAAAGCCAGATCAGTACATAATAAAAGACATCCTACTAAAAGACCTCACAGACTGGGACTGGAACAAATTCCAGACTGCTAAAACCTGGCTTAAAGACAATGATAGTTACACCAAGTATATGTCCCTTACATTATCACATTTTTAGCAGGCTCTAGTACACAGAAAAGAAGTAACAGCCATTACCTGCCCATGACAAATGGATTGCAGAGAAATGTATATTGGTACTAGATCTCAATATGTGTCACATTAGGTTAAAAACTTGTATTAAAAAACATGCCCTGTCAAGGATAATTATGGCAAATTGTAACCTGGAAAATCAAATTGTTTGTACTAGATCCCTAGTTTGTATCAAGTTAGGATACAACCTTGTATAGTAAACTTGTTCTGTAATTATGTCGAATTGGAACCTGTCAACTATATAATATGTAGGTTTAACCTGTAAGCCGTTCTGAGCTGTCTGGGGACAACAGGATAGAAAATGAATTAAAAAAAACCCAAGACAAAAATCCCAAAAACAAAAACATGCTGAATATTGATCTAACTGGTTCCATCCATCCAGAGACATACACCAGCCTCTACATGAGCCAAAAGCAATCATAAAAATACCGAACACTGCAGCACGGCCCTAGCTGGTTCTCAATGTAGCTCCTCACTGGAGGCAAATCTCATGCATCTTCGATTTGGAGAGGCTGGGTGCAGCCCAAAACCTGTGTGTCCTTTTGCTGGTTCTGTATTTAAAAACAGAACACACTTGCAGTGGAAGAACTGAGATGAAACTAGCTTACCCAAAAAAGATAAATGCATTCTGGAAAAACACCGCTATCCCAGGGTATACATCTTTACCACCTGTCGAAAGAAGGACACAAAAGTAAGATATTACAGACTCAAATTTCCAAAGCAGATCCTGGAATGTGCATTCATTCTCAAAAAATGGTTTTAAAACTCCAGATCAGTGTTAAGTGGGTAAAGGTTCTATAGGACAGTGTTTTTCAACCTTTTTACACCTATGGACCGGCAGAAATAAAAAAAATTATTCTGTGGACCGGCATCGGTCCGTGGACCGGCGGTTGAAGAACACTGGGCTTAGTCATGGATCAGACTCCGCCCATCTCTACCCAATCTCCACCCCAGACCCCACCCCCATAAGAGTACTAATTTCACCTTGCACGTCCCTTGCCTCACCTGGAAGCCTTTCCTCTGACGTTGCAACGTCAGAGAGAAGGCTTCCGGTTTAGGCGCAGGATGCCCGTAGGAGCCACTGCCCATGGCTTTGTGCACTGAATCAGTTAGGAAGAAGGAGCTGGCTCGAAGATAATGCCGCATCGATCGCACCGTGGACCGGCGGTTGAAGAACACTGTGCTAAGTCGTGGGCCAGACCCCGCCCATCTCTACCCAATGTCCACCCCAGACCCCACCCCCATAAGAGTACTAATTTCACCTTGCACATCCCTTGCCTCACCTGGAAGCCTTCCCTCTGACGTTGGAACGTCAGAGAGAAGGCTTCCGGTTCAGGCGCAGGATGCCCGTAGGAGCCACTGCCCGTGGCTTTGTGCACTGAATCAGTTAGGAAGAAGGAGCTGGCTCGAAGATAACGCCGCATCGATCGCACCGTGGACCGGCAGTTGAAGAACACTGTTTTGGGCCTGATGCACGTGCTGGCCCTGTGGACCGGCAGGAAATTTCTGTGGACCGGCACTGGTCTATGGACCAGTGGTTGAAGAACACTGCTATAGGACACATATTCAGGAGGTAGACAACAAAATGAAAGAGGTAACATTCATAACAAGATAAGACCAAGGGGTTCATCTACCTCACACCCTCTTGTGTGACAGTGGCCATGCAGGTCTTTATCTGCCATCCTCTAATATGTTAGTATGCCTGTCCCGCTCAGGCAGGCTGTGAGGTCTTTATGTGTTGACATTGGTCACTAAGATGGGCAGAACCCTAATTTCTGAACTATTTCTCCATATAGCACAGTTACTTACCGTAACAGGTGTTATCCAGGGACAGCAGGCAGATATTCTTAACACATGGGTGACGTCACCGACGGAGCCCTCGGTACGGACCTTTTTAACTAGAAGTTTCTAGTTGGCCGCACCGCGCGTGCGCGAGTGCCTTCCCGCCCGACGGAGGAGTGCGTGGTCCCCAGTTAGTATAAGCCAGCTAAGAAGCCAACCCGGGGAGGTGGGTGGGACGTAAGAATATCTGCCTGCTGTCCCTGGATAACACCTGTTACGGTAAGTAACTGTGCTTTATCCCAGGACAAGCAGGCAGCATATTCTTAACACATGGGTGACCTCCAAGCTAACAAAGAGGGAGGTGGGATGGTTGGCCATTAGGAAAATAAATTTTGTAACACAGATTGGCCGAAGTGTCCATCCCGTCTGGAGAATGCATCCAGACAGTAGTGAGTAGTGAATGTGTGAACTGAGGACCAAGTGGCCGCCTTGCAGATTTCCTCGATGGGCGTGGAGCGGAGGAAAGCTACAGAAGCAGCCATAGCTCGGACCCTGTGGGCCGTGACAGTTCCTTCCAGTGAGAGACCGGCCCGAGCGTAGCAGAAAGCAATACAGGCAGCAAGCCAATTGGAAAGTGTCCGTTTGGAGACAGGGCGACCCAAACGGTTGGGATCGAAAGACAAAAATAGCTGAGGGGATGTCCGGTGAGCTCTGGTACGATCAAGATAGTAAGCAAGGGCACGCTTACAATCCAGCGTGTGCAACGCCTGTTCCCCAGGATGCGAGTGAGGCTTAGGGAAGAAGACGGGCAGCACAATGGACTGGTTAAGGTGAAAAGCCGAGACCACCTTGGGAAGGAATTTAGGGTGGGTACGCAGGACAACCTTGTCATGGTGAAAAACAGTGAAAGGTGGGTCGGCAACCAGTGCATGCAGTTCGCTAACCCTCCTGGCAGAGGTGATGGCAATTAGGAAAAGCACCTTCCAGGTAAGAAGCCTGAGCGAAGTTGTGGCAAGAGGCTCAAACGGAGGTTTCATGAGGGCTGAGAGAACCACATTCAGGTCCCAGACGACAGGAGGAGGCTTGAGAGGCGGTTTGATATTGAAGAGCCCTCTCATAAATCTGGAAACCAGAGGATGAGCCGTGAGGGGTTTTCCGAGAATAGGCTCATGAAACGCAGTGATGGCACTGAGGTGGACTCTGATGGAGGTAGTTTTGAGGCCAGCATTGGACAGTGAGAGCAAATATTCCAAGACAGTTTCCACCGCTAAGGAGGTGGGTTCCTGATGATGCCGGAGACACCACGAGGAGAATCTGGTCCACTTCTGATGGTAACATTGGAGAGTGGCCGGTTTCCTGGAGGCGTCCAAAATGAGGCGGACCGGTTGAGATAGATTCTCCGGAGAGGTCAGCCCGAGAGAAACCAAGCTGTCAGGTGGAGCGAAGACAGATTGGGATGCAGTAGAGACTGATGCTGCTGCGTAAGTAGAGTAGGAAACACAGGAAGTAGAATGGGTTCCCTGGAGCTGAGTTGGAGCAGGAGTGAGAACCAGTGTTGGCGAGGCCACCGAGGTGCGATAAGAATCATGGTGGCGTGATCTTTGCGGAGTTTGGACAAGGTCCGCAACATCAGAGGAAGTGGAGGGAAGGCATACAGGAACCGATCCCTCCAATCGAGCAGGAATGCATCCGGAGCCAGACGGTGAGGAGAGAAGAGTCTGGAACAGAATTGGGGCAGCTGATGATTGTGAGGTGCTGCAAAGAGGTCCACCTGCGGAGTGCTCCATTGAGCAAAGATGGAGAGCAGAGTCGGAGAGTCCAACGTCCACTCGTGAGGTTGAAGGATGCGGCTGAGATTGTCGGCCAGAGAGTTCTGTTCGCCCTGGATATAGACCGCCCTGAGAAAGAGATTGCGGTCCGTGGCCCAGGTCCAGATGCGCAGAGCCTCCAAACAAAGGGGGCGAGATCCGGTGCCGCCTTGCTTGTTTATGTAGTACATGGCGACTTGATTGTCTGTGCATAGGAGGAGGACTTGAGGACAGAGAAGATGTTGGAAAGCCTTGAGGGCGTAGAATATGGCTCTGAGTTCCAGGAAATTGATGTGATGACGACGTTCCTGTGGGGTCCAAAGTCCCTGGGTGCGTAGATCTCCCAGGTGAGCTCCCCACGCATAGGGGGACGCATCTGTGGTGATGATCATAGAGTGGGGGGGCAGATGAAAAAGTAGACCCCTGGAAAGATTGGAGGAGTTCAACCACCATTGGAGAGATTGCTGAAGAGATGATGTCACAGAGATGGGATGAGAAAGAAGATCCGTAGTCTGTGACCATTGGTTGGCGAGAGTCCACTGAGGTGTACGAAGGTGGAGACGTGCCAGAGGAAGGACATGCACCGTCGAGGCCATGTGACCCAGGAGGACCATCATCTGTCGGGCAGGAATGGAGGGATGCATGAGTACCTGACGGCAGAGATGGAGCAGGGTCTGCTTGCGATCGGAGGGGAGAAAGGCCCTCATTAGCGTGGTGTCCAGAACTGCTCCAATGAATTGAAGTCGCTGGGTGGGAAGCAAGTGCGACTTGGGGTAGTTGATCTCGAACCCCAGGAGGTGGAGGAGAGAGATGGTGTGATGAGTGGCTTGTAGCACGAGTTGAGATGAAGGTGCTTTCACCAACCAATCGTCCAAGTAGGGGAACACCTGGAGGTTGTGAGACCTGAGGAAGGCCGCTACCACTATAAGGCACTTGGTGAAGACCCTGGGCGAGGAAGCGAGGCCGAACGGTAGCACTTTGTACTGATAGTGGTGGTGCAGTACCTGGAACCGCAGGTAGCGGCGGGAACTCTGATTGATGGAGATGTGAGTGTAGGCCTCTTTGAGGTCCAGGGAACATAGCCAGTCGTGTTGAGAAAGAAGAGGGTAAAGCGTGGCAAGGGAGAGCATTCTGAACTTTTCCTTGACCAGACACTTGTTGAGGTCCCTGAGATCGAGAATGGGACGGAGGTCTCCCGTCTTTTTGGGAACCAGGAAGTAGCGGGAGTAGAATCCCTGACCCCTTTGATCTGGAGGTACTTCTTCGATGGCATTGAGAAGGAGGAGGGATTGAACCTCCCTCAGGAGGAGGGGGGTTTGAGATGAGTGTGAAGCAGACTCTACGGGAAGGTTGTCTGGTGGAAGAGTCTGGAAGTTGAGAGAGTAGCCGTGGCGGATGATGTTGAGGACCCACTGGTCCGACGTGATGACTTCCCAACGGCTGGAGAAAATGGTGAGACGACCCCCGATAGGCTGTGGAAGAGGTCGTGAGGGAGGATGACTGGCTATGCCCTGGAGAGAAGAGTCAAAAGGGCTGAGACTGTTTAGCAGGCTGAGGCGGCTTAGAGGGTTGAGTGGCCTGAGAACGAGCCTGGGCATGGTGCTGCTGTTGACGAGGTCGCCGAGATTGTTGTGGAGGCGGATTGAGTGGCCTGGCTGAGAACCTCCGCTGGTAAGATGATTGAGGCCGATAGGGTCGAGCAGGCGGAGCCTTCTTTTTTGGCTTGATCAGGGTGTCCCACCTGGTCTCATGGGCCGAGAGTTTCTGGGTGGTGGAATCCAGGGACTCTCCAAAGAGTTCATCCCCGAGACAGGGGGCGTTGGCCAAACGATCCTGGTGGTTGATGTCCAGGTCGGAGACTCTGAGCCAGGCTAGTCGACGCATAGCTACGGCCATGGCAGAGGCCCGAGAGGTGAGCTCGAAGGAGTCGTATATTGAGCGGACCATGTATTTTCGCATCTGGAGAAGACCAGAGATGTGTTGCTGGAATAGCGGGACCTTGCGCTCAGGAAGGTACTTCTGAAGGGCAGACAGCTGTTGGACCAAGTGTTTTAGGTAGAAAGAAAAATGGAAGGAATAGTTGTTTGCCCTGTTGGCCAGCATGGCATTTTGGTAAAGCCTCTTGCCAAATTTGTCCATGGTCTTACCTTCTCTGCCAGGAGGGGTAGAGGCATAGACACTGGAGCCCTGAGTCTTTTTCAAAGTGGATTCCACTAAAAGGGACTCATGGGGCAATTGAGATTTGTCAAATCCAGGTATAGGGATGACTCGGTAAAGGTTGTCCAGCTTACGGGGGGCTCCCGGTACCGTGAGGGGAGTTTCCAAGTTCTTGTAGAACGTTTCCCGTAGGATGTCATGTACGGGAAGCTTGAGGAACTCCTTAGGAGGTTGCTCAAAGTCTAAAGCCTCTAGAAAGGCTTGAGACTTTTTCGAGTCAGATTCTAGAGGAAGGGACAGGGCAGCAGACATTTCTCTCAGAAATTTAGTGAAGGAGGACTGCTCTGGTTTAGAGGTGGCATCGGGTGCCGATGGTTCCTCATCAGATGAGGAGGGATCCTCCTCGGTACCGAGTGGGGTCTCCTCCCACAAATCAGGGTCTCTGACCTCTGGTGCATGTCGAGACACCGGGGTGGAGGGCGCGGTGTGGCGAGTCTTGGACAAAGACTTACCAGAGCGCACTGAAACGGTACCAGGGGAGGACGATCGGCGCCGTTCTCGGTCCCGAGAAGAATGCCGTACCGCCTGGTGCCGAGGAGGATCCACTGTGGTCTGAGAATGAACCACCGGATCGGCGTGAAGGTGTTGAGCCGAAAGGATCGGCATAGAGGTGTTTACCGGTACCGAAGGAGTGGACACCGGAGGCTCGGTGCGGGGCTCGGGCCGGTCTGGTACCGGAAGGAGCGGTGCCAGGATAGAGGGTAACAGTTGTTCAAGTTGTTTCTTCAACTGCTCCTGAAGCTGAGCCTGAAGAATGACCGAGATACGGTCATCTAGGGGTGGCATCGGAACCGCTTTCTTTTTCTTCGGTTCCTTGGATGCCGCTCCACGCCCCGGCGATGAGGAGGCCGATGACGAGGCACTCACCGATATCGGGGCGGAGCGCTTGCGGGACCGGTGCGATGCCGGTAGGGACGGTGTCGCCACCGTAGCTGGAGGGCGCTCGAGGGAAGAGGAAGGCTTCTTAGCCGGCTTACCTGGCGCCAGCGGCGCCGATGCGGGGTCGGTCGGTGTCGAAGTCGACGGTGCCGATTTTTGAGGTACCGCGGTGGAAGGTGAGGAGTCCATCGCCGACTCGGTGCCGAAGAGAAGAGTTTGTTGGATTCTTCGGTTTTTAAGTGTTCGTTTTTGCAGGGTGGCACAGCGGGTGCAGGAGTCCGCCCGATGCTCCGGACCCAGACACTGCAAACACCAATTGTGTGGGTCAGAAACGGAGATCGGGCGTGCACACCGCTGGCACTTCTTAAAACCGACCTGCGGGGGCATGAAGGGGAAGATGGCCTCCGCAAAATCGAAGTCCGAGGCCTGTATAATGGCAACAGGCCCCGCCGGGGCAAAAACGAAAGAAAAAGGAAAAAAATGAAAGTTTTTTTTTTTTTTTTTTTTTGCAAATCAAAGAAAAATAAACCCGAAGGTAAAGAGAGGAAAAATTAGGAAAAAAACGCGAGCGGGAAGGCGAAAAAGTGATTTCAACGGCCGTTGAAAAAATACACGCGTCTTCTTCGCTCCGCGGAAACGAAGAAACTGGGGACCACGCACTCCTCCGTCGGGCGGGAAGGCACTCGCGCACGCGCGGTGCGGCCAACTAGAAACTTCTAGTTAAAAAGGTCCGTACCGAGGGCTCCGTCGGTGACGTCACCCATGTGTTAAGAATATGCTGCCTGCTTGTCCTGGGATAAATATTCTTACAGCATGATTATTTTGAAACTAGGGTTCTCCTGTTGGACCAATGCCTTTGAAGCATCAATGAAATGTGAACATTTTCCAGTTTCTCCTTATTGCAGGCTGCAGTCTACTAAGGATGCTGCAAATAAAAACATATACTGGATAAGACAGATTTGATAAGTTGTTTTTAATTTGCATTCTCCTGAGTATGAATCCTGGTGAGGCTATATGAGCGCTCCTTATTCAAGTCAGTTTTTGTTGGCACAATATAAACATGATTAAATACATGGATCGTGTGTTCGGTGAATTTCCCACTTTCTAATGTTGGGGGGAGAAGAGTCAACTCCTTTGCATACCTCTTCTGAGGTAGTTGTCCTTAAGCTATATAGCGAGTGTGGGTATCGTAACTTGCTTGACATTTTTTATTGTAAGCCATTGTTGTATTTGCTTGTGTTATTTCTTCATCAAACAAATTTTCACATAAGGTATTGGGCACAAGGAGGGGGGCAGAATTGGAAATTTGTGTCTGAAGAAATTGAACCTGTTGTGATTGTCTATGATCAATTGTTTGTAATGTATGTTTTTATAATTGGTTCAGTAATAAGATTTAAACATAAATACATGGATAAGTTAAACGTTTTAGTTACATAAAGTTACAGAAATAAATTTGTTTTTCATCAGATCAGTGGGCAAAAGGATAACAGCTTACAGGCTGTGTTTTCTTTGAGAAGGAAGCAAAGATAAGGGCCTAGAATAAAATCAGTAGACTGGGAGAGGAGTCTCATTGTGCAAGGGAGATACCGAGTGGCCATATTTAGAAACTTTTGTACATAGTTCCCAGCTGAGGGCTGTCACTAATGATGGAACTAAATCATTTCGGATGGGAGTATAAAACAGATATAAAAACCCCTTCCAAAGCCTAACAATAGCTGGTGCCAATCAAACCGAGACCTGAAAGGAGCAGAAAATGGCTGGACCCAAAATTTAAAGAAAATAAAACCAAAACAATAACCTGCATCATATAAGAAAATTCCACAACATATTACTTGTATTTAAATTAGAATGTAAACGTTTATCTTTAAAACATATCGGCATATTTTAAATTACATTTTTATGCTTTATATTTTCTGTAGCAGTGTTCTGCAACTAGCAACTATATAACCTTTTAAATAAAATTGCAAATTCTTTTGCCTATGTTGTCTATTTTAACTCTGCAATATTAAAGACATTGCCACATCTACTGAAAAACATCTTACCATTAACAACATAGCCCCCAAAAAGGATCCACATAGAAGCAATTAAGGAGCCAAAAGCCATCATGAAACCGATGAAGAGCCAAACACGGGCACCTTTAAAAGAAATAATACCTCATTAATTTGGAGGCGCTTTGGAATAGCCACACACAAACAACATAGGAGCTACCCTACAGAGTCAGCCCAAGGATTCATCTAGTCCAGTATCCTGTTTAAAATAATTGCCAAGCCTAGTCGAGCACCAAAAAAAGGAGCACAATTCCATGCTATCAGCTCCAGGGATAAGCAGTGGCTTTCTCCGGGATGTCTTTAAAAACAGTTTATGGACTTTATCTCCAGGAATTTGGCCAACCCTTTAAAATAAAGTTGCACTACATTTTACCAGGCTTCACTTACTTGCAATGAGTTCTAAAGTTTAACTATACACCGAGGCCCAGATTTTATAAATAATGACTAAAGTTAGGAACCTAGATTGGCTATCTAAGTGCCCAAAATTATTTAAAAAGCACATCAGTGCCAGTAATTGCCAGTTGACCTTAACTGCACTTAATTGGATGGTAGGCACCTAGTCTAAGGCACCCTCCAGAAAGCAGGCGGACTGAGGGCATATTTTACATGCAGATGCCTGTTTCGAACTTAGGCACCTGTATTTATGCCATGAAAACCCTGGCATAAATATGGTTCACCTAAGCCCACTTTAGTCACTGCTAGGCACATTTATATGAAGTGCGCCTGATTTTTATAAAATCATGTCTAAGTTTTAGCCACCATTTCTAGGATTGGGCCCCCGAGTGAAAAAAGATTCCCCTCATCTCATTTGTTTTAAATATATCATTTAATTTCATGTTAAGTCTGCTAGCCTTTATAATCTTTGAAAGAGTAAATAAATAGAGACAGTAGCATAGCAAGGGAGGTTGATGTCTAGCATTGCTGCGCCGAGCGCCCGCCACTCTTCTCCGTTATCTGAGCGCCCTTGCCCCCCAAATACATCTTGAAATGTTCGCTGACATGAGCAGCATTTTCCACCTGCTGCTCGCACCAGCCCTCGGCACCCTTCTGACATCACGTCCTTGCCCTGCGACTGGAAAGTGACATCAGGAGGAAGCCGAGGTTGACGATTTAAGTGGCCCTGAGAAAGTGGTAGGGCAGTTCCCAGTTCTTGGGCTGTCTAGACAGAACAGGTCTCTGTCCCAGCACCACAGCCAAAACTCCATTACAGGATTCAGCTGTCAAAATACACATACTAGGAGGCTCGCTTTATTAAAGACAAGAAAAAAACAATTCTGGTCCTACAAAGCGAGGTGAAGAAATGTAGTCACAATGTTTAAAAGCTGCCAATTCAGCTGCTTGGGATTCAGACACACATTACCTGTTTGCCCTAGGCACCCTTCACTGTAACTATCACCACGAACTTGACCATTGGACACTGCGTTAATCCTGCATAAAAATAATAATCAGTGGGATCAATGTGGAAACACACACTTCAGGAGACAGATTCTTGCTTCCATAGGAGGCTTATTGGTACAGCCACATGTTTAAGTGGGAGAAAATTTTCACATCTTTGTTGCATCTTAAATATTAAAAAAAACAACCCCGAACAACCCCCAAAACAGTGGAGGAGTAGCCTAATGGTTAGAGCAGTGAGCTGAGATCCTGGATAACTGGGTTCAATTCCCACTGCAGCTCCTTGTGACCCTGGGCAAGTCCCTTAACCCCCATTTGATTGAGGTACAGAACTCAGTATGAGCCCACTAGGGACAGAGAAAATACCTGCATATATGTAAACCGCTTTGATTGTACCCTCAGAAAGATGGTATATCAAATCCATGACCGTTTACCAGCAAAAGCTATTCATTGTGAAAAAGTAAAAGCTATTTTTCAGACTTTTATATATCTAAAATGCATATAAATAAGCATACATTAGGAATTCAATCAATTACGTACAAGAACTTAGGACACTTAGGCCCAAATTCTGTAACCAACGCCTAATGTTAGGCCCCTATTTTGGAGGCTTCTATCTAAATTGAATAACAAGCTCAATTAAGCTTTTTAATCAGCAATAATCGAAACTTAGGCGCCTATGAAGAGCAATCCTGTAACAAGGCGCCTCTAAAACTTTAGGCGGCCTTCAAAAAAATAGGCATGTTAGGTGTGGGCGTGGCTACGTGTTATGCACCTTGTTATAGAATCGCTGCTCTTAAGTGTGCTTAAGCGCTCGCATGACCACTTTTAGTTGTGCCTAGAGCTGGCCTATTTCTTGCGTGCCTCCAAAATAGGTGCCGCTCAGCACGATTCACTAAACAGCGGCCAACTGTACTTGAATCGTGCTGAACGGTGCCTATATCAGCACCTAACATTTGGGCGATTCTTATAGAATTTGCCCCTTATTATTTGAATAACTGACAATAAGCATCCATTTTCATTATTATTATTATTATTATTATTATTTGGTAAAGCAGCAGCTTGTGGGGTTTTTGGACAGGATAGATGTATTCTATTTCAAAAGGCATGTATGACTGGTCATAAATGCATATTGCAATATTGGTTACAAAGAGATCCTCCAAGTTATTGGCGTTGAAGGAATCAATTCCATCGTTTAATTTTATTTGAGGTTTTGGAGGTTCGTAAATTTCCTAAAAGAGCACGTTTATTTTAAAAAATCTGGGACCCTTGTATACAAAAATTATCCTCAGAAGCAAGAAGTATGATTCTTAATACTTTATATTAAATTTAAGTAAATGTTTTTAGTATTTTTATTTATTTGGTATTTCATGTCACCTTTCATTCTAGGGTAGGGAGGGAAATAGGAATGATGATTTTAACATATATTAAATTACTTGAAATGCATTTCTGTTTAATTCATTTATTATAATCTAATAATTAAAAAAAAACAATCTAAAGTATAAAAGGGGGAAAGATAAGGGGTTAAGGGGGATATAGGAAAAAATAGATTAGGTCTATAGAAATATTTTGGAGGAATGATAAAATATGTATGCATATGTTTTATTATGAATTTAGTTGTAATGAATATTTCTTTGTATCATTTTATTCTATATTTATTTGATTCTTTCAATAAAATGTTATAACATAGAAAAAAAAAAGAAATCTTAACAATCAGACTCTTATTTAAACTAGAGAGTTGTACGGGGACAGAAATCCCACCCATCTCCGCCAGGATCCTCTCCGTCCCCACACATCCCCGTCAGGATCCTCTTCGTCCCCACCAGGATCCTCTCCTTCCCCACACATCCCCGTCAGGATCCTCTGCGTCCCCACCCATCCCTGCCAGGATCCTCTGCGTCCCCACCTGTCCCTGCCAGGATCCTCTCCGTCCCCACCCGTCCATGCCAGGATCCTCTCCGTCCCCACCAGGATCCTCTCCGTTCCTACCTGTCCCCGTCAGGATCCTCTCCGTCCCCACAAGGAATTACCTCCATCTCCGCCCGTCCCCATAAAAAGCAGCAATTACTTCTGACAGGATCATCAATTCCACAGTTTCTTTTGTGTTTGCGCTGCTGTTTTCCTTGTGGAGTCTCTTTGGTGGAACCCTTTTTTTGTTTTCTGTTCAGATAATTAACTTATAAACCTCCTCTTTTACTAAGGCTGACGTGTCCATTATATTATATAGACGAACCCTGCTTCCAAAGCCTTCCAACCCCGTGGGCCAGAGGGGGGTCCCCGTGGGAATCCCGTGGGTTAGGGGGGATTCCTGCGATCCTCGTTCCCGTGCAGACCTCTAATTTAAACCCTGAACATGTTTCTTTTTCCCCGCCCTATCACCAAAGCAGAATTAACTATGCTTTCCAGATCTGAAACCTCTAGAAATCACACTCCTTAGCCACTAACAAAAAAACAAGAAAGGAAATCCAGTCTAAGACCACCAGTCGTAAACTATTTAAACATGAACCCCCTCTCCCCTTTTATCAAGCTGTGCGAGCTAAATGCTGAGCCGTCCAAAGGAATAGAATTGGCAGCTTAGCATTTAGCACAGCTTGATAAACGAGGGGGTAAATAGGGAAGGGTAGTCAGGGATTTGATATACCTCCTTTCTGTGCTACAACCAAAACAGCTTACATTTATTATATGCATGTGGGCTCACAATCTTTGCTTTCTGTTCTTGGGGCAAGAGAGTTACTGCCTTGGGAACAACCTGCACACTTTTTTTTTTGGGGGGGAGAGGGGGTAAACGCATGGTCTTATTTCCCTAATGCAGATTTGTAAGCAAAACGCCAGCCACCATCGATTGGACCAAGCTGTTTCTTCCAGAAAATAACATGAATGACTCTGAACTCTACATGTTACTGCTGAGACATCTTGCCTTCAGAGTCTGTGAATTCTGTCTCTATAGTATCATTAGCAGGTCTGAGGAGCATGAGCTGAGTCCACTGAGCCAGAGGCAGCAGAATAGGGTTGGCCACTGGGGCTATGGACCAACTAATATTTTACCCTGTGTATGTGTATCATTTGTGATGTACTTGTTAAAACTGCACTATTACAACAGTACCTGGACAATTTACATATAATAAATTCAGACCTGCCAAGTCTCCCACATTCCGCAAGAGACTCCTGCTTTGGCAGGTTATCTCCCACATTCCTACTTCATAACCTGAAACTCCCTCTGAGGATCGGAGCAGTGTTCTGCCCATCTGTCCTTTTGATCACTTTTCTCCTCAACAATGAATTTCCTGTCTAATTACTTCTCTTTCTTCTTCCCCTCTTGAAGTCAGTTAATTTGTACCTTTGCTTAATCTTTTGTAAACCGCATAGAACTTCACGGTATTGCGGTATATAAGCTGTTATTATTATTTTTTTTTTTTATATTGAGATAAGCTGACTTATTTTCATGAACTGTTGATAACCTTTTGAACACAACTCCTTTCATGACACTATATAACAGCATTTGTACTAACGTGAGACGTTAAGATTCAATCTATGGAAAAGTTTTCCCATTGAAGTTCAAAGGCAAATTGTCCATTGAACTGGGTTCTAAGGCTTTTTCTTTTCCTCACTGAGGATTCTGAATTTCAATACATGGATATTTTGTTAAGACAACAATTTTGTTTGTTTATTTATAATCCGCTTTTAACAAAGCGGAGTACATCATAACATACACAATAAAATTAACTAATAGCATAACAATCAGCATACAACAATCAAAAATTCCACACATCATAAAATCAAAAAACAAACAAAAAAAGACAGAACAGCAGCAATATTATCCAAACATCAACTTTTCTTAAGAGGCTTGCTGTGGAATTTTGCAATAAATCTAACCCAGTTCTCTTGGTTCTCAGCCCACTGCATTAACTTTTAGGCTATTCCTCCACCTGGCTTTTAGACAGAAAAGTTTCAATAGTTTAGAGACGAATGTTTTTTAAGTACAGGTGAGAAGCATCTATAAGTTCTACTCTACTCACATTAAAAATGCCACAGTTGCGATTACACCACATGCATGGTATGAGTGATTCAGTTGGTCCGATTGTGGATATTTTACTGCCGCATCGATAATGATCCACCAGCCTGTGAAGAACTGTTCAGAATATGAAACCTTAAAATATATGATACCACAACCTTGCAAAATATTTAGATGGTAGAATCAGTGCATAATAGTCAAAACAGCGACTGACAGTTCAGTACAAATGCAGCAAGCCGGCTGAGTTCCATGCAAACATAAATTCTGTATTGGTCGCCCAAAGTTTAGTATGCTATTTGCAAACTGCACCTTAGGGTAGTCCAAAAAAAATACAAACAAGTTCATGGGACATGACTGCCACAAGTCTATTTTTGTTCTGTCTGGCCACTGTTAATTGTGCCAAATGCTAAGCCTTTTGGTGAACATTTAGACGTTGCTCAAAAATTTTTAATTCACCTTCTTGCCACGTGTTTTCATGTGGCACTTATTTATTACTCGGGACCACATCAATCATGGCTCATTTCTTCATTCCTTATTTTTACTGGGGTAAAAAATTTTTAAACTGTATTTTGATTCCCAAATTTCTAACACACTGTTAACAGGGGATGCTAGTTTGAAAATTTAACTACTTTCCTTCTAGAAATATGCTTTCATGGGTTTGGGTCCCAATTTTAGTACTGCATTTTAGTAATGCTCTAACCTTACTAAGCTCCTCTTTTTCAGAACATGAAGAGCCTTTTAAAAAAAAGAAAAAACCATTTGACCAACTTTCTGTTTTTTACAAGGATATTAAGCAAATCCATTCACATTTTCCTTACTAAATCTCCGAGGGGATTTTGTGTTTACTGGCATATTGCTTGTGTTATATGCTTCCCCTTGCTGTTCTCTACTGATTTTCTCATTTTAAGGCTTATTACAATCCTTTCTTAACTTTCATGAAATCTATAATAAAAATATTTTTTATCAGGAGGTTATTTTCTCCACAGTAAACCACAATGTCATTCTAATTTTATACTTCATAGCATTGGCTTTTCTTTCTTTCTAAGATAGTTCCTCCTTTTTATCCTTTAAGGCTATTCTTTTCAGGAGAATCTTGCTTTCGTTGCTTACAAAATTTATTTCCCTTTTCATTTGTATTTAGTCTGCTGGTCCATATGAGTGCATTAGCAGGTAGTGCTTCTTGAATCTTTTTTGGGAGGTCTCCAAGCTGCTTTCAATTCCTAACTCCTGCCCATCCTGCCTTATCATTCCCGCTGTAATTCCCCACCTGGGCATTGTATATAGATATACCTATTTTGTTCATTTTGCATGTCCTACCCTAGACTGCAAGCTCTTTCAAGGAAGGGCTGCATATGCCTGGTAGTGCTACAAAAATATGTGACAGTGGTAACAGTAGATGTCTTGATATGAAGCTACACTCGGCAGCAACATTACAGCAAAATACACTAGATCAGGGGTGTCAAAGTCCCTCCTCGAGGGCCACAATCATCAGGTTTTCAGGATTTCCCCAATGAATATACATGAAATCTATTAGCATACAGTGAAAGCAGTGCATGCAAATAGATGTCATGCATATTCATTGGGGAAATCCTGAAACCCCGACTGGATTCCGGCCCTCGAGGAGGGAATTTGACACCCCTGCACTAGATGCACAGAGCAGTTTCCTAGAGCAGGGGTCTCAAAATCCCTCCTTGAGGGCCGCAATCGTCGGGTTTTCAGGATTTCCCCATGCACTGCTTTCAATGTATATTCATTGGGGAAATCCTGAAAACCCAACTGGATTGCGGCCCTCAAGGAGGGACTTTGAGATCCCCGATATAATGTGTACAGTGCTGTGTACCTAAGAAATGATTAGTAGTAGTAGACATGAGAACACAGTAATGGTGCTAAATGCATCCCAAGAGGGTATTAATTTTCTTTCATAGTGAGCCTCTTAATTATGTAGAAAGTGATTTTCTGGCAGAAGTTACAGTAGAAGGGAAGTTCACTCTATTTGCCTTCTTCCAAAGATAGGATTGGCCTAATCCAGGGGTGTCAAAGTCCCTCCTGGAGGGCCGCAATCCAGTCAGGTTTTCAGGATTCCCCCAATGAATATGCATGAGATCTATTAGCATACAATGAAAGCAGTGCATGCAAATAGATCTCGTGCATATTCATTGAGGAAGTCCTGAAAACCCGACTAGATTGCGGCCCTTGAGGAGGGACTTTGAGATCCCTGTCCTAGAAGAAACGAGACAACAAAAAACCTCAGCAAAAACTGAAAGAGGGATGGAGTAAAGAGAGAAGGGAAACCCCCCCCCCCGGGGAGGAGGGGCGAACTGAAAACCTACCAGGACTCCGGCGGCCACCGAGGCAACGGTGTTGCGCTTCTCGCTCCAGTCGATGCACTCGGAGCACCTCACGCTGTCTAGGAAGCCGGACATTGCGTTTCCCTGAACAAAGAGAAAAGCGCAGCGTCAACAAAGGCACTTTCCCGCGAGTAAACCCGGAAGCAGAGCCGTCTGTCCTCGCGCGCTAACGCGACTGTGTGGGGGTGGGGGAGCGCTTTGCCCTCCCCCCGTCATCTCCTACCTGAGGCCGCCCACCGCGAGTCCCGCAGCTGCCCCTTCTCCGGTGCCCCCCAACCCCCTTCGACGCGGCTCCTCTTTTTTTCCACCCCCACCACCGATACGTCCCGCCGTGCCACAGACAGGAAGTCCGAGGAATCCCGCGGGGCCGGAAGTGGTTCCTGCGGGTGCTGGGAGCTGCATGGGCCAGCGGTCACCTGATCTGCTGGCGCATGCGCGCGGCAATCTTCACCTGCCGCTGGCTCGTGGGCGGGCGTCTGCGCGCGAGCCTCCCTGGGCTAGTTGGCGGCAGTGGGTAAAACACGGATCCCGCGGATCTCTTAAAAAGAAAGCGGCTGTAGCGTAGGATCCTTTGCTTTATCTCCCGCTTACCCCACGTAAACCTCATCTTAACCCCCACCTCCGTTGGGATCCGTGAAGGCCGTGGGAGTTAAAAAAAACCGAGGATCCCTGGGGCTGTTTTCTTTTTAAGGCCCTGCATTTGGACTTCCGCCTCTTATCTTCCACCTTTCATTCTAGGGTAGGGAGGGAAATAGGAATAATGATTTTAAAATATGTTAAATTACTTGAAATGTATTTCTGTTTAATTCATTTATTATAATATAATAATAAAAACAATCAAAAGTAATAAGGGGGATATAGGGGAAAATAGATTAGATATTTATCCTCGAAAGCAAGAAGTATGATTTAAATAAAGATGTATTCTTTTTCAAAAAGCATGTATGATTGGTCATAAATGCATATTACAATATTGGTTACAAAAAGATCCAACAAATTATTGGCATTGGAGGAATCAATTCCATCGTTTAATTTTATTTGAGGTTCGTAAATTTCCTAAAAGAACACGATTATTTTTAAAAATCTGGGATCCTTATATACAAAAATTATCCTCGAAAGCTACTTTATATTAGATTGAAAAAGAAGAAGAAAGAAAGGAAAAAAAAAATGGTGTTTTTTTTTGTTTTTTTAAATTTATTTATTTTTATTTAAATATTTTTGATTATTTGGTGTTTTGTGTCGCCTTTCATTCTGGGGTAGGGAGGGAAATTGGAATGATTTTAATATATATGTATGGAGTGGTGAGGGGGGATATAGGGGAAAAGTGGTTTAGATATATTAAAATATATTTTGGAGGAATGATTAAATGTTTATGCAAATGTTTTATTGTGAATTTGATTGTAAAGAATGTCTTTTTGTATCATATTGTTATATATTTGTTTGATTCTTTCAATAAAATGTTATAACATAAATAAATGTGTTGTTTTTTTTAAAAAATATTTCTATTTATTTGGTATTTTATGTCACCTTTCATTCTAGGGTAGGGAGGGAAATAGGTATGATGATTTTAATATATATAAAGTAATAAGGGGGGATATAGGGAGAAAAATGGTTTACATATATTAAAATATATTTTGGAGGAATGATCAAATATGTATGCAAATATTTGATTATGAATTTAATTGTAATGAATATCTATTTGTATCATATTATTGTATATTTATTTGATTCCTTCAATAAAATGTTATAACATAAATACCAAAAAAACAGGATCCCACGGATCGTTTGCTGTGGCCGCAAGAGGGGGAATCCGTGCAGACCCCACACCACAGCAGCTTTGGGATCCTGTTTTTAACCTGTATCTTCCCTCGCTCCTCCCCTCCACTTTCAGATTGGGGAAATTACAAATAATGATGCAGAATTTTTAAATATTGTGCATTGGATTTCCAACATTTTTGTGTGCAGGCTTCTTGCTGTTTGAATAATAGCATAGCATTACTGTTGTATGAAAAAAAAATACCTTCCACCCCTGCTGGTTGCTTTTCGGTGTGTGGTTACAGTTACTTTATTTGGTATACAGCCAAACCTTGGTTTGCGACTATTGTGCAAGACGAGCAAAAACATTCTTGCAAATCGTGACTCGCACACCGAGCGTTGATTCGATTTGCGAGCACCCCCCCCCCCCCCCGAGAACTGGCATCGCTCCCCCCGTGCAAAACGGCACCCTCGTCCACCCAAGCACTCGTCCATCTGGCACCAGCATGCAGCCCACAGGACGTGCCGGTGAATGAAGATCCTTCCTGTTGCCTGGGCCTTGAGCATCTGCGCATGCTCAAGGCCTTCTGGCTCGCGCTCTCTCCAAGATTCTCAAAGCTGAGGCAACAGGAAGAATTTTTGTTCACTGGCACATCCTGAGGCTGCGTGCTGGTGCCAGATGGGGTAAGGCTTCTGCTTGGGTGGACGGGGGTGCTGGTTCACACAAGGGGGTGGGGTGGAGCAGCGCCGCTGGCCTCATGGGGTGGGAGTGGGTGGGAAAGAATCAAGTGAGTTTCCCTTACTTCCTATGGGGAAGCTCGCTTTCATATACAAGTTAATTTGGTTTATGAGCATGCTTCTGGAACGAATTATGATCGTAAACCAAAGTTCCACTGTACCTCCAGTTTTCAACAAAAAAGTCAGGTTTTGCTGGTGCTAAATACTGCACGGATTTCCTGTGACCTAGCTCCCCCTTTTGCTGTGCTCAGCTTTTCAACACCCCAGTCCCCCACATGCCTTCTACCTGGGGGCCCCCATTGCAACCCGTGGAGCTAAAGCACATGGCCTTAAAAAGAAGGGATCCTCATTTTAATTCCCACAGACCTCACAGATCCCGCTCAACCCCCAGATTTTAAGGACGGGCAGTAGAGATCTGTGAGTTACACAGGATCCTTGTTTTACTCAGGCCCCTAGTCAACTGCGGTTGCCACCAACGTGGCAAGTAGGGTTAGCAGATGTCTGGGTTTTAGAAGACCCTGAGCTCGGGGCCGCGTCCGAAGGGCCTCTGAGCATGCGCAGATGTGATACCATGTCACACGCATCATCACTTCACATTCAAGCATGCTCAGAGGCCCTCCAGACGCGGCCTGTACTCAGGTAAGAAGAGACAAGGTTTGGGTGTGGGCAGAGCTGGGGGTAGGGGAAGGAAGGCAGGCACATGTCCTTGTTTCATGAAGAATGAATATGACTGTTGTGTAGACTGAATGGACTACACAGGTCTTTTATCTGCTGTCCTTTACTACCCTCCCCCCTTTTTCAAAACCAGTTTTTACTGTCAGCCGCAGCAGTAACATACCAATGCTCATAGAATTCGTATGAGCGTTGGTACAGTTTGTAAAGGGGAGGGTAGTTACAAAATGTTACAAAATAGGTGTCGGTAAGTGTTCAAAGCTAATGGTTACATGCTAGTGGGAAAATTAGCCATTACTGTACTGTTAAAAAAAAAAAAAAATTGGTCATTTACTGGCAGTGCTAATAAAGGCCTTGGTGCATATGACAGATGCATATTGGGGCCAACACAAGCCACTTTTTAGCACAGCTTAGTGAAAAGGCACCTAAATAACATCTGAAAGTGTACTGGCAACCAATTATATTTAGGGGTAACATGATTACATTTATATGCATGCTCCAGCAACTGTATATTTTTTCCTTAAAAAAATGTTTGCTGCAAAAGAGGTTATGGGAGTCCCACTCGTTTATGCAGTAAGGACTGCTAGCATATTTATGCTGACTTTTTATTTTGTAATTGCTTACATGAATAGCCCTCAAAAACCCTTTCACCGGCTCTGAACAGAAGACAGCAAGCCTCACTTTTATTAAACTTTTATTCTGATTAAAAAATAAATCACTATACCATGTCAAACATTGTTTTAAGCATTCAGATGAAAATTTTCAGCAGCAATGCTGCAGAGATAAAAATTTAATTGCTTCAGGTGACAGAAATTCTGTTTGAATAGCTGAAGTCTTTTTTTTTCTCTCAGTAGTAGCCTTGTAGTGCGGGTCCGCCCATCCCTACTAAGTCTAAGGTCTGATTGGCCAATCAGGCCTTAGATTAAGTGGGGATGGGCGGACCCGCTATGCCTAAGGCCTGATTGGTCCAGGCTTCTAGAGCCTGGGCCAATCAGGCCTTAGGCTTCGGCGGGAAGGGGCGGGCCCGCCTCATTTCGACGAGGCGTGCCTGCTTGCTCGACGTGCAAGACCCATCTGTAAGAACAGGTTTGGTGGAGTGGGGTTGTTAGCGCCGGGGGGGGGGGGGGGAGTGTGTCTTCGGGCAGGAGGGATTGGGCACTCTCCTGCCAGCGACCGATATTGTCGGGGGGGGGAGCGGTCGGTAGTGTCGGGAGGGTGCGTCTTCGGGCAGGAGGGATTGGGCACCCTCCTGCCAGTGATCGGTAATGTTGGGGGTGGGGGGGGCGGTCGGTAGTGTCGGGGAGGGGGGTGCATCTTCGGGCAGGAGGTTTGGGCACCCTCCTGCCAGTGATCGGTCAGGGGGCCACGGCCCGCTATACTTATAGCGGCAGAGAGATCCCTTGCCACGATAAGTGTAGCGGGCCGTGTCTAGTTTAGGCCGTTTCTGAATAGGACGCCTCTCCCGGGCGTTCTATACAGAATCAGGGCCTAGGTGTCTTGCGGGCCTCGCCTTCAATATAGGCGGCCTGCCTGGGGAGCATTTTTTTTTTTTTTTAAACGTGCATCCCGATTGGCTGATTAGACAGCTGTAGGACGCCTACAGCTGCCTAAAATCGGGACGCACTTTTAGAGAATCAGGCCCAAGGTGCTGGATCCTGACTGGGTGGGGGGTGGATGATATTCTGCACAGACTCTGCATGCTGTCACAAGAGGTCTTGGAGGGCTGCCATTGGCTCGTGGGCCTTGCAATGAAGACCACTGCTACCCACTTTAGAAGCTATTCTCTGAACAAACTCCATCCAGAAGAACCCAGACCTCCTGTCAACATCTTGGCTCCAATAGGATATTTATAGTGTTCTATCAAAACAAGACTATTTCCAGGGATGCTAGAAGAATTTCGCACAGACTAACCCTCTCTTTTACAAAGGTACGCTAAATATCGCACGCTAAATGCTAACGCGTGAATGTTATCCTATGGACGCGTTAGCGGTTAGCGCATGCGTTGATTCAGCACATGCTAAATCCACGCTAAAATGCTTAGCACACCTTTGTAAAAGAGGGGGTAAGTAATTTCAAGCAGGACCTAAGAGTATGCTTTTTTTTTTAAATTGATGTAGGGGGAGTTATGCACCATGAACATTTGAAAGATGTCCAGTGAGCCATACGCATTCAGCATTTCTTCCACAAACACAAAATGGAAGAAAACCTTTAGTACACCTGGTCCACTATATGTGGAACATATTTAAACAAACAATGAAACCTTAATGGGAAAAATGTTCAAGATACTTAGGTGGCAAATAAAACATAAGCAATGCCTCCGCTGGGTCAGACCTAAGGTCCATTGTGCCCAGCAGCCTGCTCATGCGGCGGACCAACAGGTCCAGGACCTGTGCAGTAATCCTCTATCTATACCCCTCTATCCCCTTTTCCAGCAGGAAATTGTCCAATCCTTTCTTGAACCCCAGTACCGTACTCTGCCCTATTACGTCCTCTGGAAGCGCATTCCAGGTGTCCACCACACGTTGGGTAAAGAAGAACTTCCTAGCATTCGTTTTGAACCTGTCCCCTTTCAACTTTTCCGAATACCATTAAATGGTGAATAAACAAATGGTGAATAAACAAACAAAAAAGATAGCTTGTAGAATTAACATATCAAAAAATCCCAGCATTTAGATGGAGCCTCTCAAATGTACTAAAATTAAAATGTGAAAAAGTCACCAAAACAAGCTGAACAAATTGCTCAATAATTATGATTGATGGATGAAGGTATAAAGTGGAAAGTTTTGGAACATTTTTATAGTTACTGGAAAATCTGTAATGTATGCTTTCCTTAGGTTAAACAAATATAAGTAATTGTGTATGGCGGAAGGAATGAACACCCTTATAGGACTCCCAGAAGTTGCAAAGCTGCGGTTATGGACA
Organism: Geotrypetes seraphini; assembly: GCF_902459505.1. Lineage (NCBI taxonomy): Eukaryota > Metazoa > Chordata > Amphibia > Gymnophiona > Dermophiidae > Geotrypetes > Geotrypetes seraphini. The sequence goes on along the minus strand of NC_047091.1, from coordinate 34,610,233 downwards.
GGATGATGACTCCATAGAAACCAATATACCCATATACACCACGCATCCTCTTCGCTGGATCTGTAAACAAAACCATAAGATGGGGGCATTATAAAGCAGTAGAATACCATCACGTGTGAAAGGAAATGCATCAAAACACAATGAGCGCGTTATTGCCCTCTTTTACACAGCCAAATGCCACGCAGCAAATGCTCCAACGCCCAATCAATTCCTATGGGCATCACTTTTAGGCTTAGTGAAAAGGGGGGAGGGGGGTATGAGACACCAGCCAATAGTAAAGCTGCTTTGCTTGATGACATCACAATACTCAGACTAGTCACTATCGCCCAGATTCTATACATGGTGTCCAGATGTGCGAATGAAAATATGGGAGTATTCCCAAGATGCACAGGTAAATTAATTGACTAACAAGCCAATTAAATATCAATAATCAATTATTAAAATTAACTGGCATAATTTTCACACATCAAACTGTACTACTCATCTTCTACCAACTTCGCTACACTCATGTCACCCCTCTCACTGGCACCCTATCTGCCATTGCATGCAGTTCAAGATCTTACTGCTGACCTACAAGTGTGTTCATTCTGCTGCCCATCAATATCTCTTCTCGCTTCTCTCTCCTTATACACCTCCCAGAGAACTCCGTTCCTCAGATAAGTCACTCTTAGCTTTACCCATCTCCACGGCCAATTCCAGACTTCGTTCCTTTCATCTAGCTGCCCCCTATGCCTGGAATAAATAACCTGAGTTTGTCCGTCAAGCTCCTTCCTTTACCTTGTTTAAAAGCCGACTAAAAACCCACCTTTTTGATATAGATTTCAATCCTTAACCCTACTTCTCTGCCCACCAACCCAGCCAGCAGATTAACCGTTCCCCTTAACTGTATCCGTGACATCCTGTTTGTCTGTCTTGGCTGTTTAGATTGTAAGCTCTTTCGAGCAGGGACTGTCTTCTTTGTGACTCTGTACAACACTGAGTCCATCTGGTAGCACTCTAGAAGTAATTCATAGTAGTAGTGTGAAGAGTTTCAGTCTTTGGGAAGCAGAGCTGAGATTGTGATGTCATAATGCCTCATTCCACCAATAAGAGCTAACCTCCTTAGTGATTTCACAATGGCTTGATTGTCCTGTACTCCCCTCTGCCCTCCAACCCAGCCAGCAGATGAACCGTTCCCCTTGACTGTATCCATGACATCCTGTTTGTCTTTAGGAAGCAGAGCTGAGATTGTGATGTCATAATGCCTCATTCTACCAATAAGAGCCAACCTCATCAGTGATGTCACAATGGCTTGATTGTCCTGTACTCCTCTCTGCCCTCCAACCCAACCAGCTGATTAACTGTTCCCCTTAACTGTATCCCTGACATCCTGCTTGTCTGTTTAGATTGTAAACTCTTTGGAGCAGGGACTGTCTAATTTGTGACTCTGTACAGTGCTGCTTACGTCTGGTAGCGCTATAGAAATAATTAATAGTAGTAGTAGTAATAGTACTATTTTATAAGGCACGGTGCCCAAGTCTAATAGCTTACTGCTTCAGCATGCCTAACTTAGGGGCCTGCATTTATACCAGGTTTCATCAGGCATACCTAGAGTTAGGCGCAAGAATTGGTGCTAAGTGTGATTCTATATAAGGCGTGTACGCTTTATAGAACTGCGCACAACGCTGATTTTTTTCCAGTGCCGAAATTTGAGTATAATTTATAGAATGCCCCCACCACAGATCATGCGAGCATGCAATGCCAGGAAGGGAAAAAAGATATTTCTAAAAATGGGCAAAGGATCTACGAAAAGGACAACCGTGCAGTACTAGTAAGTTAGATTACTTTACAAACAATTTGTACTGGATACATTTATCATGAATAAAAAACACCGTACCTCCAGTGTAATACCCCCATGCATAGGTGAATCGACTTGTTACCCAAATGGCTCCAAGTACAGAGGCAGCTACCTAGATAACAACAACAAAAAAGTTTAGTACCAAATTAAAATTTTATTTCTCTGTATCTTTCCATGTGGACGCATATAATAACAACTTAATTTTTATATACCGCTGTGCAGCCATTTCTCCAGAAACTGACTTGTGGAATTTGGTATACGTGACATACAGTGAATCTCAGGATACTTCATTAGAGGGGGTGGAGGCTAGTGGAGGCTGGAATCTTATCTTGGCTTAATGAATGTCCAAGCCTGCTGTTTATTACAGAACCACACAGAGCGAGACATGATAATTTGTCACATAGCCAATAATGTGAAAATAGCATAAAAGGAGCAAACACAGGACTTTCCTTGGAATCCATCTGCGCGCAGAAAAGGGAGAGTCCTGCGATTGACCCGGTCCATGGGCTGCCTGAAAAGGGGGATTTCCTGGCTGTGATGGACAGTGTTGCTACAATCATGATGAAGTTGTTATCATTTGTGTTTTGTATATTACTGCTATGCAATTTATGTAACGATTAAATTAGTATAATAAGGATTACCTTGTGTATGTCTCTTTGTATGCCGTGAAGTGCTGACTACCTAACGAACTTGGCATTACAACCGCAATACCACAAACTGTTCAGAGCGGTTTACAGAGGAAGAGATTGTATACAGACAGCGATATTACAAAAAACTTTCAAAATTACATTAGCATGTTTAGATTAATCAAATTTATCTGGAAGTGTTTTTAGAAATACATCAAGGCAGCAGTGGAGTCAGAGAAATTTATCAAAGAGATAAGTTTTGATTGACTTCCTAAAAGTTTGATAGGAAAGTGCATTTGAAATAAAATTGGTTAAACATTTATTCCATTTGCCTGCTTGGAATGATAATGTTCTATCAAGGAATCTCTTGTAGCTAGAACCCTTCAAGGATGGAAAAGTGAACAAGTAAGTGCTACATGTACAAGTTGTGCTTGGGAATTCGAAATGATGAGATAGATAGATTGGGGATGAACCTGTTATGGTTTTGAAGCAAAGGCAGGCAAACGAAGATGACCCTTGCTTCCACAGGCAGCCAGTGTAGTTTCATGTAGTACGAGCTTCTGAACGATTCTCCGTCATTTGATGGTTTTCTTAAAAGATCCCAAGTATATGATATTGCAGTAGTCTAAGGTACTTAAGATCAAAGATTGAACCAGCAATCGAAAAGAGAAGAAATGTTTAATGGTGCGAAGTTTCCATAAAAACATTTTTTAACCTGAGCGTTAGTGTGATCTTCAAATGTCAAGCTTCGGTCCAAGATGACACCAAGGATAATGGCATCAATTACTTGCAGAAGTTGATATAGGTCTGTAAGGTGAGTGGGTAGAGATGCCAGGAGGTCAAAGTGATCGTTTTCAGTAACGAAATCAGATTAGTTGCTCACTAGCACAGAGGCAGAGCAATTATTTTCCTCCTGGGGAAAATTTTGAACGATGCCCGATGCAGAATTTGGCAGAGGGGCAGCATATCTACAACCTCATGGGCCACAGGGGGGGAAGTTGCAGTGTCAGTCTCCCAAAGTTTAACTAATAAACATTCAGGGGGCAGTAGCAACGAGGGGGAAATAACGGTCTAATCCCCGCTTAGAATACAACATAATTCACACAATATGATAAATAAAACACAAATAATATAATTATAATGTATTACATAAAATTGAATATATTATAGTATAAATATGTAGGATAAATGTAGATATAGGGTAAATATAGTAATCCAAAATGGACATAGTGTGCAAATACTGTACACTCATATAGGATATGAAAAGGCACCATACCAGGATGGTCCGCTCCGAGGCAGAGAATACACCAGCGGTAAGGGTCTGTGATAGAAATAACCCGACCGCAATGGGAACACTTTTTAAACCCGGTGAGAGGCCGGGACATAAGTCAAAATGATGGCCGCGGCCACAGCGAACCGGGAGCCCCCGGTCGCCGACGCAAAACAAAAAATTGTCACGAATGTGGAAAAAAGATAAACAACAAACTGCACAGCGACTCCCGAAGAAAATAAAGAAGCCGTGGTGCTAGAAAGGCACTTAGAGAGCGCAGAGAAGAGAGACAGGGCTTTCTGGCTCCGCAGAAAACTAAGAACTGAAGACCACAAGGGGGGATGCGCCCTCTAGTGGAGCAGGAAGGCACGCATGAGTGGGCAGTGCTAGCAAACTTGAGATCTTCAATCAAGTTTGCTTGAAACACTGTCCGCGACGGGGCTCCGTGGATGATGTCACCCACATGTAGAGAATATGCTGCCTGTTTGTCCTGGGATAAACCAACAATAGAACACTGCTGAAGCTCATATATTGTAACACCATTATAGAAGCTCATGTAAACTGCTCTGAATTGACTACCCAATCATTTGTAAAGTAACATGCAGCAAGTGAGGCGGCGTCAGTTGTGAGGTCTAGAAAGCAAGTAGTAAGCAGGAAGAGCCCCAGCCCATGCAGCCAAAGGAAAAACGAGTGAAAGGGGATAGATTCCGTACAAACGTAAGGAAGTTCTTCTTCACCCAGAGAGTGGTGGAAAACTGGAACACTCTTCCAGGGGCTGTTATAGGGGAAAACACCCTCCATGGATTCAAGACAAAGTTAGACAAGTTTCTGTTGAACAAGAACGTGCGCTGGTAGGGCTAGTCTCAGTTAGGATGCTGGTCTTAGACCAGAGGGCCGCCGCGTGAGCGGACTGCTGGGCATGATGGACCACTGGTCTGACTCAGCAGTGGCAATTCTTATGTTCTTAAGAATCCTGAGAGCAAGCAACCAGGCCCAAGTAAAGTTGAGTTGGGGGGGTCTTTCTAGGGGTGAAGAATGAGAGAGAATTGGAGAAGGGGGGGCGGGTGTTTCATCTGGCGAGGTGGTGAAGGAGTATATCTCTGTGTTTTACGAGAAATCAAGCCAAAGGGGAGAGAGATGACGTGGGGAGCGTGGAGAAGAACTGCATTTTTGGTGGGGGAAATTCTGCATCTCTGAATACTAAGATCTTTCTATATAGTGCATCTTTAATGAATTGTTGCTTAAAAGGTAGCTATTGTGTTATGCAGTCAAACAGTCTACACGGTTTTAACAGCATTCCAAAAGTGTGTGCGCAGAATTGCCCACAGGTGGAAGAATCATTGAAGAGTTTCACCTTGCACGGGCTTTTGCGCATCTGGTCCACAGGGTCCTTACGATGGCATGGTGTAACTAGGACGAGGAAACCTGTTGTAAAAAGAGCTAGTGTCCTAAGTAGAACAGGCCAGACTATCCTAATAAAAACAGTCAGTTAACCGTTTGTAAGCAGTGCAGTGTATCAGCAAGAAATACAGAGATGCAGCCTGGACTTACTGGGAAGGCGAACCCCGATATCAGCTGAAAGACTAACCACGTTGGATAAACTTCAAGAGTATTTTGGTGAGCTCTCTGGATGCAATTGAAGATGTTATCCTTATCAGAGTACATCTGAGGATACTGCAAATTGAAAATAAAAAAATTCAAAGTGTGCATTTAAAAAAAAAATAAAAAATGTATTCAGGAAATAAAGCTTAGAGCAGTGCAAAGAGATAACACATTTTCCCCCAAAAGAAAAGTACATCAAAACCCAACAGATACAACAAAGGTTAAACAATTAGAGTCCAGGTTTGGGTTCTTATAACCCAGACTCGGCCAAAGAGAACTACCCCAATGTAACCCCCCCTTCCCACAATCCCCCTCCCCTTCGAACGTCAAGTAACAGGCAATAGAGGCACCACTGACTTCCGCACTCTTGCCTGTTTAAATTGTAAGCTCTTTCAAACAGGGACTGTTTTCTTACTCTTTGCGACTCTGTACAGTGCTGCGCACGTCTGGTAGCGCTATAGAAATAATTAGTAGTAGTATTTACAATTCGACTCTTGACAGTAGGGGATAGAGTATCTAAATAGGAAGACCAAACAGACAGAAAGATCTTACTCTGGTGTCTGGAGAACCGGGCTTACATAGATTCCCAGACCATTAAAAGATGAAATTTATTGCGCCAATACCAGATGGTGGGTGGGGAGTCCTATAACCAGTGATTCACCATGTGACCTTTACTAAGGAGCAAACAGTCTCTGGCAGATTGTTCCCACCCCCCACCAATAATCTTTAGCAAGAAAGATAATCCCCTCAACATGACCTGGGAGGGCATAGCCCACCAGTGATTGGAGGTATCAAAGTGTGCATTTTAATCACTGATCATTGCTCACCCTGGTGCAGGCATCCAAATAACACCTTGGCCTAATAACCAGTACAGCTCTTTGCACCATGTGCCATCTTTACTATGGAGGTTGATTGCATTGGTACTCAGTTCTCTGGCTGCTCAGGTTTCTTCTTCATTGCACATTTCCAGATCATGACTATTTTTAATATCATCACTCTAATCCAAACAAGGGCAACTCCGGTCCTTGAGGGCCAGAATCCAATCGGGTTTTCAGGATTTCCCCAATGAATATGCATGAGATCTATTTGCTTGCACTACTTTCAATGCATATTCATTGGGGAAATCCTGAAAACCCGACTGAATTCTGGCCCTCGAGGACTGGAGTTGCCCATGTCTGCTCTAATCTAATATTTGTGCATCGTGCAAACCTAAACAGGCTTAGGGCGACTTGCAATAGGAAAAGGGTATCTTGGGGCATAGAGGGGAAGGAAGGAGGAAGGAAAAGGGAGAGAGAAGGAGAAGACCCTAATCATACCAAGCAAAAATGAACAAGTACATGTGGTGCCTTCACTCCCCCCCCCACCCGGACTAGATAAAGCTAGTTTGCCACCTGTGCTTCTGAGTACATTCCCAGCAGTGGCATAATGAGGATAAGAGGCGTATGGGGCAGTGGCGTCCCCCCCTGCTCCTTCCCCACCCCCCATACCACACTCACGCCCTCCTTTCTCCCCCGAGGTGGGGGATGGGGAATGGAATGGAGGGCGCAAGCATGGGGGGGCGCGAAGAGGTGTCAGTGCTCCCTCCAAGATGGCACCTGGGATGGTCCGCCCTCCAATGCCTCCCACCCCTCCATTACGCCACTGATTCCCAGCACATCTCAGTTTCCTTTGCCCCAAGTTCCATCTCGGGTCAAGTTTTTTAAACTACTCTTCCAAATTTTTCAATGTATTTCAAAACAGGGCTCCTGCCCGTCTGAAAAGAGGCAAAGCTACCCTTGGACAATGGTTTTCATTCCTTAGAGACAACGGTTTTGTATGGATACAGAAGGCAGCCGTTACATGGAAAGTCCATTCTGGATCAGTAATAAAAGTTTGTGCAGGCCTTCAACTCTTACTGCAACTCCATCTATTTTTCTACTGTCTGACCCTAACTTCAGCTCCTACTAAATGTACAGCAAATGTAAAAGAAATGTGATTATCAAAACATAGGATATAGCTTTGTGTACAAAATTAGGACTAATAGACCACAAAATATATTTATTTCAAAATTTGAACAAATAATCTGAAACAAACAAAATAATGTAAAATTAAAATAAGAAATACACTGATTTTATTTTGAAGCTGAAATCAAGAGTGGATACATTTTTAATAACTTTAACTCCACCCAAAATTGCTTTTAACTCCTGATGTTATGTTATGTTCACGGAAACCCAAGACACTCAACATCTGCCTCGAGCACTTTAAAATCATAAGTGTTCACGGCTTGTGCTGTTAAGGCAGAGCTTTCAGGAATGTGGCAAGGGCAGCGTCAAAACTTGTGGGGGAGGGGAATATCATTCTCTAATCCAAATGGTGACAAAACCTTGTTTGCTTTGCTGCTCAAGTTAGGATAACTACTATATAAAAAATAATTTTATTTTTATTTATGTAGTAGTTATCCTTGAAAACTAATGGCAAGTAAAAATAAAATGACTTGCCATTAGTTTTGAAGGACCAATCATGTCAAAGAATGATACCTGTCTGGGCGGTTGTATTCTTATGCACACAGATGTTCATAACATTGACAGACTCTTGCGTTTGCGACGTACACGCCATCTATACTAGTGTGTACATACATATGAAGGGAATTTTTAAAAATCAAGTAAAATTCTGGAATCTCTCGTGGCACACCCGGAATCTATTCGGGCACATGAGTTTGAGAGACACTGCAATACACAAATGACAAAGTAATTTTCTTCAAAAGAGCGGTTAATACAGTAAATCCTCATAGATTAATAACGTAAAAGTTATCTTCTTCTGCTGGGGTAGAACAGCGCACCAGTAGGCTCCATTTTGAACTAGCTAGACGAACGCTGCTCCCATTTCTTTTTCAAACAAGCTTTGCTATTAACCTCCCCTGCAGACAAAGCCAAATTATTTCTGAAAGACACACCCCTGAGAGGTACAGAATGTAGACTGAAGGTTACATGATATCTGATTTCCATCTGCAAGAATCAGCATGACGAGCGTTAAGGTCTATTCTCTCCTTGTGTGGGTTAAAAAAAAAAAAAAGTGACCTGTATTGCACAATGCATTTATAAAACATAGAAGAAGAAGAAGAAGAAGATGACGGCAGAAAAGAGCCACAGCCCATCAAGTCTGCCCACTCCAACAACCCTACCCCCTTGAATTTACCCCCCTAGAGATCCCACATGTGTATCCCATTTCCTTTTAAAATCCTTCACGCTGCTGGCCTGAATCACCTGAGGTGGAAGTTCATTCCAACGATCGACCACCCTTTCGGTGAAGAAGAACTTCCTGGTGTCGCCATGAAATTTCCCACCCCTGATTTTCAGCGGATGGCCTCTTGTGGCAGAGGGACCTTTAAAAAAGAAGATATCATCCTCCACCTCAATACGGCCGGTGATATATTTAAACGTCTCTATCATGTCTCCTCTCTCTCTACGTTCTTCGAGTGAATATAGCTGCAATTTATTCAGCCTTTCTTCATACGGGAGGTCTTTGAGACCCGAGACCATTTTGGTGGCCATTCTTTGAACCGACTCAACTCTCAGCACATCCTTTTGGTAATGTGGCCTCCAGAATTGTACACAATACTCCAGATGAGGCCTCACCATGGATCTGTACAATGGCATTATAACTTCGGGCTTCCGGCTGATAAAACTTCTTCGGATGCAACCCATCATTTGTCTTGCCTTTGATGAAGCCTTCTCCACTTGATTGGCAGTCTTCATGTCTTCGCTAATGATCACCCCCAAATCACGTTCCGCCTTGGTCCTAACTAAGGTTTCACCATTTAGTGTGTAAGTTTTGCATGGATTCCTGCTGCCGAGGTGCATGACCTTACATTTTCTAGCATTGAAGCTTAGCTGCCAAGTCGAGGACCAATGTTCTAACCAGGACCAGGCTGCTAACAAGAGCCACCACAAATGATCAAACATTAGAAAACTAGCTGTTCTGTTCAAAAATACCCTTTCTGTTCCAATAAAATAGGCTCCCCATGCCCTCACTAAAGAGGCTCCTGGACTATTTTGCTTCCCAAGTATGGATATGGCCATTTACAGAACCATTTGTAAACTGCTTAGATCTTTGTTCTACGAGGTGTGTGAGGAGTACTCCCTCGCTGATACTGCAATTACACCACTGTACAGCAGGGGGGGGGGGTACTAGCTCACAGAATGGAAGAGTAGGTCACCTTAGGGGAGGTGGGGCAACTCTGCTGAGTCATGGGAGTGTGACTCGGGCAAGGAAGAGTTCATATACCCTAGAGTGGATGGCATCAGAGAAAGGTCCCAGAGCTCTGTATCGTACAAGCCGCTATAATAATCTTAATCTAATCTTTGGCTTATATACCGGGCCATCTCCCAGTGGAGCTCGACTCGGTTCACATATAATTAAGACTAGAGTACAGAGCAGAAAATATAAGAGAAGGAAGAACTAATTAAAAACTAAAGTACATAAGAAAAGCACAAGAAAAATAACTATAATATTATCTTTTTGTTGAGGCTGTAGTTAAACTGAACCTGAACCTACCCAATCAACAGCAGTGCCAAATGGAAAAGGAAATGTTTGTCTTCGGAAGTGGGGGAACCCCCCCCCCCCTCATAGGCCATTCATAGGCCCTGTTGACATAGTTCATTATACATAAGGTGACCATAAGTCCCGTTTTGAATGAAACCGTCCCATTTTTAGATCCCCTGTCCCGTTGTCCCCACACACAGCTTCGGGATGCTGAAATGTCCCGTTTTGAGGAACAGCGTCCCGAAGCTGTGCGCGGGGACAATGGGACAGGCGATCGCTTCCGGTCCCTTCCTTTATACACCAATTCATTTTTAATAGTATAATGTCAAGATGACTTGCAGTCTGGATCCATCCTTTCCAGTTTACTGTTTTTTTCTGGTACAGTAGTACTTCTCCAGAAGTGAGTGTCGGCATGCACCCGCTGAGGTGGGATCGGGTGCACCGCAGGCCTAACTTGCCCTGCCCTACCCTGTGTGGAATTTTAACCAAATCTTTGGTCACATCAGGCTACAGATTATGCTTTCTTCTATTTTTATTTGGAATGGTGGAAAGGGGGCTGGGAACTGGTCAACAGGGTGTTGTTTTTTTCTGTTTTAAATCCCCTCACAACTTGCTCCTAACCTAGTTACTGCAGCAACAGTTGGTGGTTGGGAGCTCAATAACAGTGCTTCTTCCCCAGAGCCCTCAAAACAGTGGCTCCTAACTCTGGTTACTAAGTGTAGCTATTGCACAATGACAACCTCCTCTTCCAGGAGCTGTAAATGCTATCCTCTCATAACCCCTAATCAGGCCAGACCCAGGGATCAATGAACTCAAATCTTATTCACTTGCAAAACATGAATTACATGGCCTTGACTTCAGTCCACCAAAATGGTTCTTTTAGTTTCTGGTTTTATTAGGAATGCAACTGTGTATAGATACTTTTATTTCAGTGCATGCTTTTTTTTACTTTTTGGCTCATCTTTTTCACCTGTAGCTGAAGGGGAATTACATTCAGGTACAGCATTTCTGAATGTAAACTATCGTGAGCAATACTGCTGAAGGGTTACACTTCTCCCTCCGTATTCACTGTGACAGGGGATTAACAGACCCGTGAATACAGAAAAACCGCGAATAACTTTTTCATATGTTATTCATTGTTTTCTATTAAAAACCATCATGACTATGGTGAAATCGCGAATAACATGGTAGGAGACCTGGCCTGTTCCTGAAGGAGAAGCAAAACACGGTGAAGAAAGTGCTGGGAATCAGCTATTTTCTCTGTAAATGCTTGGAATTCGCGATTTCTTTATGCAAGCTGATGTAATTTGGGGGTAGGAGCCAGCAAGCTAAAAATCGTGAATAATCAAAACCGCAATTGCTGAAACCGCAAATACAGAGGGAGAAGTGTAGAAGGTAAGGTTTGCCTTTTTGCGAATGATACCAAGATTTGTACCTGAGTGAACACCTTGAAGGGAGTGGAAAACATGAAAAAGGATCTGCAAAAGTTAGAAGAGTGGTCTAATATTTGGCAACTAAAATTCAGTGTGACTAAGTGTAAAGTGGAGAAGGCTTCCTCCAAGGCAAGACAAATGATGGGCTGCATCCGTAGGGGTTTTGTTAGCAGAAGACCTGAAGTCATAATGCCGCTGTACAGATCCATGGTAAGACCTCATCTGGAGTATTGTGTTCAATTCTGGAGACCACACTACGGGAAGGTTGTGTTGCGAATTGAGTTGGTTCAGCGAATGGCTACCAGGATGGTCTTGGGGCTCAGGGATCTCACGTATGAAGAAAGGCTAAAAAAACTGCAGATGTACTCACTGGAGGAACGAAGAGAGGGGAGACATGATTGAGACGTTTAAGTATATCACGGGACGTATTGAGGTGGAAGATGATATCTTCTGTCTTACAGGGCCCTCGGCCACCAGAGGTCACTCGCTGAAAGTCAGGGGAGGGAAATTTCATGGTGATGCCAGGAAGTACTTCTTCACCGAAAGGGTGGTCTATCATTGGAACGAGCTACCTCAGCAGGTGATTGAGGCCAACAGCGTGTCAGATTTTAAGAGAAAATGGGATATTCACGTGGGATCTCTAGGGGAGTAAAAATCAGGGGGGTGGGTCATTGGTATGGGCAGTCTTGATGGGCTATGGCCCTTTTCTGCCGTCATTTTCTATGTTTCTACGTTTCTAAAGTGATGTACTTGGGGAGTAGAAATCCATGCGAATCATATGTGCTGAGTAGTGATCAGCTGATATGCACGGATGGGGAGAGGGACCTTGGGATCTGAAGGTAATGAAACAGTGTGACAATGCTGTATAGAAAGAGGCATGTATAGAAAAAGGCATAACCAGCAGAAGAAAGGAGGTGTTGATGCTCCTATACAGATCATTGGTGAGGCCCCACCTGGAATAATACTGTGTTCAGTTTTGGAGGCTGTTTCTGGTTAAGGATATAAAAAGACTTGAAGCGATTCAGAGAAAAGCAAAGAAAATGATATGGGGCTTGAGCCAAAAGACATACAAGAAGAGATTGAAAGACCTGAATATGAATATATTCTAGAGAAGAGGAGGGACAGGGAAGATATGATATAGACCAGGGGTGTCCAACCTTTTGGTTTCGATGGGCCGCATTAGCAAAAAAAAATGTTTCTGGGACTGCACAAACACGCAAATGCTGCAGCAAGACAGAGGAAGGAGCCGGCAAGACAGTAAACACCCGAGGGCAGCAGAGGAAAACACTGCATCGCCCTCGACCGGGGCCGCACAAAATACTTCACTGGGCTTCAGGTTGGACACCCCTGATATAGACATTTAAATTCTTGAAAGGTATTAATATAGAACCAAATCTTTTCCAAAGGAAGGAAAATGGTAAAACTAGAGGACATGAATTGAGGTTGCAGGGTGGCAGACTTAGGAGTAACGATAGGAAATGCATTTTCACGGAGAGGGTGGTGGATGCCTAAAATGCCCTCCCGAGGGAGGTGGTGGAGATGAAAATGGTGATGGAATTCAAAAAAGCATGGGATGAACACAGAGGATCTCTAATTAGAAAATTAATGCTATAAAATTAACTAAGGCCGGTACTGGGCAGTCTTGCACAGTCTGTGTCCTGTATATGGTGATTTGATTTAGGATAGGGGCTTTGATGGAAGTTCCAGTGACAGGATGGTTAGGTTAGGCTGGGGTGAGCTTCTAAGTGCAACTCTGGCAGTAGAAACCTAACGATACCAGGCAAACTTCTATGGTCTATTGGCCAAAAATATCAAAGCAAAGACAATTTAAACATGAATGTATGATGAGTGAGAATATTGGGCAGACTGGATGGACTGTTCAGGTCTTTATCTGCTGTCAGTTACTATGTATGCAATGGTTATTCATGTATGAGCATTGTGGTTAAATACATGGATAAAAATAAGAGATACAAAAAAAAGATGATGGCTGGGCTGGAGAATGAAACGAAGGGGGAAGCATGCCAGCCAAACCATGCTGGACAGAGAAAGATAACCCACACTAATTACATCATATCATATGAGCCAACTTTTTGAAATTGATTGTGGGTGCTCAACTCATAACTCGCAATAAATTTCCCCTCATCCAGTAAAGGAAAAAAACAAAATACATCTGGTAGCGATTGGTAGTGATGACCAGCCTGTATCAAAATGTCAGGGGCAGGAATGTGGACAAATCAAAAGCTAGGATCCAGCCACTCTCTCCTTCCCCTCCCAACGGGTCAGCATCATACGCTCACTCTCTCCCCTCTCTATTCAAGCCATTTACAGCACTTTATTCCAACCATTTTTTCCCTCAGCCCATCTACACTACACTCTATTCTTCCATACTGTGGTGGAAGCGATTTTTTTTTTTTAACGGGACATGCTCAGCACAATGGCTGTATCTGGACCCCTCCCTGACATCTCCAACCCCCCCGTACCTTTTTTTGAAGACGGCAGGAGGGATACCCACTCCCTCCTGCCAAAAGGGCCCGCATCTTCAAAACTGCGACCCTACCTGGTGCGTCCCAGGATTATGAACAGGCATGCCTTCTTGGCAGGGGGGAATGGGCATCCCTCCTACCTGTCTTCAGAAAATTTGTAACGGGGGGGGGGGGGGGGGGTTGGAGATGGGGTCCTGGTACAGCCAGATTAAGTAGGGTTCTAGAACTGGGAGGCAGTTCCTTGAGGGGGGTTCTGAAGCAAATCAGCTGGGAGAGAAGGAAAATGGCAGCTAGGTTTTTAATTTTTTTTTTTTAAGAGCTGCAGTTGCCAGATAGTAGTGACCCTAAAAGGGGGGGAGGGGGAAATTCTCTTTTTTGCATCACAAGACGACCTCATTTAAATACTAATGAGCTCCCTGTGATGTATTTGCATAGGGTTCTCGGTGGCTGCTATAAGGATCGGTTGTAGAGAATGACACGGGGACCATTTACCACGGTAAACTGCGGGTCACCTTAGTAAATCCGCAGGAATGGAGACATTTGCAACAGGTTTACTGCAGGAATGGGGACAAGACCTTTTACCGCCTCATGGGAGCGGTGAAAAGTCTTACTCCTATGGTAAAAAAAAAATTGCGCCCGTGTCAGACTCGGCATCTTCTCCCCAGCTCCTCTTGCACCAATTTTACCTTCAGGACCAAGCCATGCCATGATTAAGACAGAAGGAACCTAAAACCAAAGCCTGAGAACAATGTGATTTGAAGAATAAAATTACCAGACGACAAAAAGAAAAAAAAATAAATTTATTTTATATTTTGTGATTAGAATATTTCAGATTTATAATATGTATCCTGCTAAAGCTGGTATTAGACATAACTGGGGACCACAAAGTCCAGGCTGTGCTTCTTTAGCTTCCAGCTGGCTTTGGGCTCTCTCTCTGACCAGGGGGCAGTTGCCCTAGTTGCACTCAACCTATCATTATTCTTGCCATGGGTGACTATAGTATTCCATTAGCTTGATTTTTCTATGTAGCATTCTGTAGTAATTTGGTTTGTTCAGTTTTCACAATAATGAAGGGGATATTTATGAAAGGGAGGGGAGATGGGTTTTGTTGAACCTTGCTCTGTTTTATTTGTGTTTATAAAATGACAATTGTCAGAGGAGAAGCTTCCGCCCACACACGTGACTGTAGGGCGGCACAGGCAGGCTTTGCCGGCATCAGTTTCTTTTCTAAAGCGCCGTGAAAGTAAGGGGGAGGGAGGGATATAGATTTGGCCGGAGATAGGCAGGGAGGGAGGGAAGGGGCCGTGTGCGCGATTGGTGACCGCGTGCCTGTCCTCCCTTAAGTTTCTTTACACCGCAAAGGTAAGGGGGAGGGAGGGAGATTCTCGGGCTGCTGAAGGGCAGTGAGGTGGCGAGAGGGATGGGTGGATGACGCGGGGACTGTGGGTTCGGGGATGGCGGGGACGGGGCAGTGAAGGGGACAGGGCGGTGGTCCAGTGACAGGGCAGTGATGGGGTCAGATTTTTTCCCCGTGTCATTCTCTAATTGGTAGCAGCCACGAAGAACCCTTTTGAGGATTGGCAGGAGAGTTTCACCCATCAGTAAAGCTACTTTAATGAGTCTTACTGGCACAGAAACCTTTGGGCTTTGAGGCCTCAGTGCTTGTGTACTCTTTCCTTTCCCTACTTCTCTATCAGTTCCTCATTTCCTTTCCTAGTGCCTCCCTCAAACCTCCTTGCTATAAGCCTATTGCTCAACCTTCTCTCCTACTATCCCTTGCAGTCTATTGGCTGGCTAAAGGACTGTTTGACCAATGGTGTCTCCTATGCCACTGGTCCTGCCTCCTTTGTAGCTTATTGGCTAGCTAAGGAATGAATGACCAGTAGGCAGCAGGGGGAGGGGTGAGCAGTAGCTGAGGAGAGTCAGCCTTACTTCCTGTTTTCCCTACAGTCTACAATAGGAAAGACTTCAGCTCTGATATCTGGACAGTGAAGCAAATAATATAGAGAGTGCTCTAGCACACACAGAGCTGGCACCTATGCATCATATAGATTAAACATTGTTTGGGTATTCAATTGCATTTCAAATTCAACTTGGGAAGACCTCTCGATCTTGATTTATTTGGGACTTAGCAGATGCATCAGTAAAGTACAGCCAAACTCTTTTCCCCAACGTTCCTTCTAGGACAGCGTCCGAAACCACTAACGATTTTCTTCCCTATATTGCATTTTTTTTCTGCTTAATAAAGAGGGAGCCCTACTTTGGCAAACTTATGCCCCGGAATTTACGCCTGAAATCTGTTTCTCTGAGCTGAGCAGGAGCAACCGATGCACTGGAAATCGGGTACGGCATACCACAGCGTCCACGATTTTTGCAATTTGCAATGCATCGGTAACTGCAAGCATAGGTGTCCATTAAACCCCCGTCTAACCTGCCTTAATATAAAGAAATAAAACAAAAGGATGGTAGCCCTTCTTCAGATCTGATCTGAACAAGAAAGGTTTGCCTTCGAAAGCTCATCATAAGATGCAACGAGTTAGTGCAATTCCTTTCTTTAACTTTGGAAAGCGGTCTAACAGGGCTACCACACGCCATTTCACTTACCTTAATGTTATACTTCTTCCTAGCAGCCCGCACATTAATTATAAGATACAAGAGCATGACCTGAGCATAGCAAAACGTAAAGATGACATATGCAAAGTTCTGCGGCACGATGTCAACGATCGCACTGGCCATGGCTGCTCCGCTTTCCGCTCTGCTACGGTCAAAGAGTCCGCGATAAGTCGCGCGGAAGACAAAAGTTCAGAAACCACAGCCCCGTGGGGAGAGGACGGAACCGCGTGCCTCTGCTCCAATGAGAGCCTGGGACGCGAGGGGCGGGACGCTGAGAGGCCGGCGGACCCCAAATGTCTTGAGGAGCGAAGGGGCGTGCGCGTCTGCCTCGGGTCACGCTTTCGGTTGAGGCGCGCGGGTAACGCTTGGAACCACGTGACGATGCTGTGTGAGGTGGAAACCAGGCATGATTTTAGACCCCGGGTCAGTGGCGTACCTAGGGTATGTGGCACCCGGGGCCCATCATTTTTTGACACCCCCCCCCCACCCTCCATGTAAAAAATATTTTTTGTAATAACCATGAAACGTTATAAATGTTATAAATTATTTGTGCTCAATCAAAATTCCTATAACTCTAAACAAAATCTATGAATAAGTCCTGTTTAAAAAATTTATTTTGAAGGAATGATAAACATTTATTAGAAGTTAATATGGTCAATTTAAATGTAATGACTATTTTTACTGTGTTATATTATTATGTATTTATTGCAATTCTTCAATAAAATGTTATAAATTAACCATGAAACGGTATAAATGGTCAGAATAGAAACAGGGAGTGAAAATATTCTTTTATTGAACCTCATATATGTAACCATTATTCCAAACATAACATAACATAAATTACTAGTGTTTAAGCCCGTTACATTAACGGGTGCTAGAATATATGTCTGTCTTTCTTTCTGTGTCTCTCCCTGCCCCTTTCTCTCTCTTCCTTTCTTTCTCCCTCCTGCTGTCTGTCCTTCTTTCTTTCTGGTTCTCTCTCTGGCACCCTGTCTGTCTTTCTTTCTTTCTGTCTCTCTCTCTGCCCGCTGTCTTTCTGTGTGTCTGTCTTTCGTTCTAATGCGCTACCTGCCTGTCTTTCTGTCTCTCCCTGGCCCCCTTCTGTCTCCCCTCCCACAAAGCAAACCAAGATTGCTCCCAGGCCACCTTTCCCTCTCCGTCTCCTCCATTTCCCTGTGCAGCAGCAGCAGCATTTCCCTCCCACCCTTCCCTGTGCAGCAGCAGCATTTCTCGGCCTTCCCTGTGTAGAAGCAGCATTTCCCCACCACACACACACACTTCCCTGTGCAGCAGCAGCATTTCCCACCCTTCCCTGTGCAGCAGCAGCATTTCCAGGCCTTCCCTGTGCAGAAGCAGCATTTCCCCCCCCACACACACACTTCCCTGTGCAGCAGCAGCATTTCCCACCCTTCCTTGTGCAGCAGCAGCATTTCCCACCCACACACACACTTCCCTGTATAGCAGCAGCATTTCCCACCCTTCCCTGTGCAGCAGCAGCATTTCCCACCCTTCCCTGTGCAGAAGCAGCATTTCTCCCCCACACACACACACTTCCCTGTGCAGCAGCAGCATTTCCCGCAGCCTCCTTCCCAGCGCTGCATTTAAATTCACAGAAAAGCGCCGCGCCGCACTACCGCTGTCTTCGGCGTCTTCTATCCACTGCGGTCAACCCTAGTGGAAACAGGAAGTAGTCAGAGAGGGCGGGCCACAGTGGAACAGAAGACGGCGAGGCCAGCGGTAGCGCGGTGTAGCGCTTGTCAATGAATTTAAATGCGGCGGCTGGGAAGGGGGCTGCGGGAAGGTTTTGGCGGTGAGTGAGCTGGCAAGAAGGTTTTGGCTGTGAGTGAGAGCGGGAGGAGGGATTCGCCGGCTGTGCTGTGGCGCATGCGCCTCAAGCCGCCGCCACGGACGGACACAGCACATGTCAGGTCCCTACATCCTCCTAAGTGCGCATGTGCGCTTAGAGGATTATTATTATAGATGTCTGAATTGTCATGACATCAGAAGTACATATGGAGTAGTTGCAGGTGATGCTTGGGACAGTTCTGATTATGTTAGTTCGGTTTTATGTGTTTTTTGAATAGAAGGGTTTTTATTTCTTTTTTGAAGGTTTTGTAGTCTGTGGTCGAGGTCAATAGGTTGTAGAGTTGGGGGTCGAGTGTTAGGAGGTTGTCGAACAGTTTTTTTTCTTTTGACGTTTTTGGTTGGAGGGTGTGTGAATGGTGTGCGAGTTCTCCTATGTCTGGTTGAGGTGGATTGAATTATTTAGCTGAAGAAATTAGTTACCCCACCCCCATTCCACACACATTAATTCTCTTCCATTTTTGTTCCCATTATAAAAAACACTGATAAGTTCCCAGAAAAAAAATACATTAAAATAAGAAGTGAAACCAAAGGCCCCTACAGATGAGAACATAACATAAGAATAGCCTAACTGGGTCAGACCAATGGTCCATCATGCCCAGTAGCCCATTCTCATGGTAGCCAATCCAGGTCACTAGTACCTGGTCAAAACCCAAAGATTAGCAACATTCCATGCTACCAATCCAGGGCAAGCAGACACTTTCCCATGTCTTAATAACAGACTATGGACTTTTCCTCCAGGAATTTGTCCAAATCTTTCTTAAAACCAGCTAAGCTATCTGCTTTTACCATAACTTCTGGCCACTTCATTTTTAAGCTTAGATCTTTCCTTCCAAACAGAGACCTTGCTAGATGTCAAATATAACACAAGGGAACTTCACACGGACTTAGCTGTGCAGGGAATGTGAATCTCCTCATACACCCACCTATAGTGCAAAAATGTGCAAAGGTCTGTTTTTTTTCTTTCGATCACTAGATAGCCTAATGCCACACAAGCAGCACTGTTACAAAAGGTCAATGCTAAGGTTAACAAAGTTTCCTTCCTTGGACCACAAGGAGATACTGACAAACCACTGGAAGAGACCCCAAAACAACTACCTAGGCACAATACCCAAAGACCCACTCAGTGTGTGAACCAGTTGAGTGGAGTGGACTAACTGGGGGGTGAAAATGGGCCCGGAGTTTGCTCAGGAGAATTTCCCAGACCACCTCTTCCTGTCAACACATTGACACACTGCCACCACCACCACCACCACCACCACCACTAGGAACACCTCACTGGGTAGGCCAGCAATGCTTATAAACTTTATAAAACACATTATTATATTTTTTTATAAAGCACATATTTTAACTGAACTCTGATATCCTCAGCCTTTCCATTCACAAAAATAGAAGGAAGAAAAGTTCCCATTTCCTGCTGTCTCATGTCCCCGGCCTATACAATATTTTTCTTCTGCAGACCCTTCAAAAGTCTGACCAAATCCTCATTTCACTTGCATTATAAAGTACTGAGGATGCCATCTCTCCCCAATCCCAGGTCCTAAAGTCTGAGACAGTAGCGCAAACTGCCCGATTCAGGAAGAAAAATTTCAATTCAGCCTATTTAATTGGTTTTTCGATTCGATTTTCCTGCCCAGTTGGGTGATTTTTTCAAAAATCCTGGTGGGTTTTATAGCTTTTTCACCCCCTTTGGCTTCTCCTAACCACACTGGCGCTGTGGTGTAAATAAAATAAAGAAACAAAAAGGATTTTTCCTCTCTCTGTTAAATCCTAGCTCACGTTTGCGGTCTAACATCAGCTCTGGCAGGATGCACATTTAAAATCTGACATATTGTAATCACAAAACAGAAAATAAAATTAATTTTTCTACCTTTTGTTGTCTGGTTATTTTTCAAATCTTGTTGGTCTCAGGCTCTGGTTGTCTTCTGATAACTTGCTTGCCAGGGTCTCCTTCTTTCTTCATGCTAACCATCCATCTGTCATCTCTGTCCTCCCTTTCCATTTCCCTTCCCTCCCCAGGAAGTCTGGTATCTTTCCTTTTTTTCATCTCCCTCCACAGATCCACCTTTTCTTAACTACCCTTTCATCCGGCATCTCTCCCTCCTTCCCCACCACCCCAGGGCCCACCATCTCTCCCTTTCTTTTCCCAATTACCCTCCTATCCAGTATCTCTATCCCTCCTCCAAACCATCCCTTGTGTCCAATTTCTCTCCCTTTCTGTTCCTTCCCTCCCTAAATCCCATGGTCCATCATCTCTCTCCCTCTCCTCTATTTTCAGACCCATTATTTCTTTCCCCCCAAAGTCTGGCATATGCACATCTCTTTAAACACCCCCTTCCCTCTGTGTACTTCTACACCAGGGTCCCCCACAAAGGCCTGTCCCCCCCCTTGAAGGCCTGTCCCCCCCCCTTGAAGGCCTGTCCCCCCCCCCCTTGAAGGCCTGTCCCCCCCCTTGAAGGCCTGTCCCCCCCCCTTGAAGGCCTGCACCCCCCCGAAGGCCTGCACCCCCTTGAAGGCCTGTCTCCCCCCTTTAAGGCCTGTCCCACCCCCTTGTAGGCCTGTCCCCCCCTTGAAGGCCTGCCTGCCTGTCCCCCCCCGAAAGCCTATCTTCCCCCCATGAAGGCCTGCACCCCCCCCAGAAGGCCTGCACCCCCCCGTAGGCTGCACCCCCCCAGAAGGCCTGCACCCCATTGAAGGCCTATCCCCCCCCCCGTCCCCCCCCCATAAAGGCCTGCCTGCCTTCCCCCCCCCCTGAAAGCTTGTCTCCCCCCATGAAGGCTTGTCCCCCCCCTTTAAGGCCTGCATCTCCCCCTGAAGGCTTGTCCCTCCCCTTGAAAGCCTGCACCCCCCCCGAAGGCTGTACCCCCCCCAGAAGGTCTGCACCCCCCCGAAGGCCTGTCCCCCCCTTGAAGGCCTGTCCCCCCCTTAAAGGCCTGCCTGTCTCCCCCCCATGAAGGCTTGTCCCCCCCCTTTAAGGCCTGCATCTCCCCCTGAAGGCCTGCCTGCCCGCCCCAACCCGAAGGACCGCTCGCCCCCCCCTCCCACCCCCCATCCAGACGTCCGGTTCTTCCCCTCTGGCCTCCCTGCACCATTTAGAGTAGAAGCAGCTTGCAGCAAGATCGCGATGTCAGCGATCTTGAGCTGCTTGTGCTGTCCTCCGCCGCGGACCCGCCCCCCCTCCTCTGACGTCAGTGGAGGGGGCGAGACCGCGGCGGAGGACAGCATGAAGCAGCGCAAGTTCGCTGACATCGCGATCTTGCTGCAGGCTGCTTCGGTACTCTTAATGGTGCGGGGAGGCCAGAGAGGAAGAACCAGACGTCGGGGGGGGGGGGGAACGGACGCCGAAGCACCCCCTCAGGGCCCCCCCGCCCCCCCTTGGTACGCCACTGCCCCGGGTTTTTTGTGTTTTTTTTAACTTTCATTATCTTAAATGGAAGTAAAACCTAGATGTCCGTCCTCTTTTTTCTGGAGCAATATGGTAACCCTATTTGTCCTGCCAACATATTATTTCTCCTGCTTTTTGATATTGTGTGTATAATAATCCCACTTAGTTTATCCATGGTCAGACAGGTCACACAATGTGGTTTCAGATAACTCAGGGTTACCATCAGTGGCATAGCGAGGATGAGAGACGCCCTTTTCCCCCCACCCCCTTCCCCCATACCTCTGTAACATTTCTGGCGTGAGCAGCAACCCCCAAGCTACTCTCGTGCCAGCGTTGGCTCTTCCTCTAATATCACTTTCTAGGTGCGGGTCCAGGAAGTGACATCAGAGGAAGAGCTGAAGCTGACACAACAGCAGTTTGGAGGTTGCTGCTCACACAAGGAACATTACAAAGCTAAGGGGTAAGGGAAGCAGCGTGCACACGGGGTGGGGTGGAGAGGAGGGTACCTAGGGCGGTCTTCCCCCCCCACACACACACACTTACTAGGCCAGTTTGGATTCTACTTACGTTGCTTTCAATGGAAGTATAAAACCCAGAGGTCTCTTATCTGTCCTCTTTTATCAAGGTTCAACTTCTGCAAGCTGAAGCTGGGTGTCTATATACTGTACATAGGCCAGTCACTACCAGGATATGCTATGGGCTGCCAGCTGTGTAAGACACATGCTGTTGGTGGGAAGCAATGTCGACAAAAAAGCAAACTTGCAGGTAGTGTCCACAGAACTCTTTAGTATATCAACAAGGATTTATCATGAATCGTGCTTTGGGAAGATTTTTTTTTAGCTTATGTCAAGAGTAGGGGATCAGATTTTGGGGAGAGGTGAAAGAGACCTGAGGCAGCAGGTAATGGAACTGCTAGTATTCCATCCCAGTGGCATAGTAAGGAGGGGGTGGACCACCCTGGGCATCATCGTGCTGCCAGCATTTCTCTGCTCATAACCCGCACAAGCCACGCTCACATGCTTATGCCCTTCCTTCCCCCCCAAATACCTCTTTAAATCTCTGACAACACAAGCAATTTCTCCAGCCTGCTGCTTGCGCCGGCCTGGCTCCCCTCTAAAATCACTTGCTGGTCACAGGACCAGGAAGTGACATTAGAGGGAAAGCCAGCGCCAGTGTGAGCAGAAGGCCGGAGACACTGCTCACACTGGTGAAGGTATGGGAGGGGAAGGGAGGGCACGAGTCTGGCGCATACCCTTGCTACACCACTGTTTCATCCCAATGTGGCTCACTCAGGAGCTAAACCCTCAATGCTTCCTCTGATTTGGAAACCTTGTTCCCGCATTATGCCAACTCATGCTACGGTCCAGCAAGACCATGTGCAGTTGAACCTTTTGCACTGTTGCTGCATGTCCTTCTTGTTCTCTAATGCTGCCCTGGGTTTCCTATCACTAAAGATATTCCATCCAGGCTGGAGCCAATTTTGGAAAATGCACAAACACTGCAGTCAGTTCTTCAAGGGAAACCAAGTGAGTATTTTGCATTCTTATGGTCCTTTGCAGTGTCAAAACATTAGATGTGAAGTCAAATCTAACCTGGCCCCTACCTGCTACTGTATGTTCAAAGGCATCCTAACATGAAGGATTTGGGAGACACTGCAGTCAATATAGGACAGTGCTCCTCACTCAGTCCTCAAAGCACACTCAGGTTTTCAGCCAGCTAGCAGATTAACCGTTCCCTTTAATTGTATTCATGACATCCTGTTTGTCTGTCTTGTCTATTTAGATTGTAAGCTTTTTGAGCAGGGACTGTCTTCTTTGTGACTGTTCAGGGTTGAGTACATCTGGTAGTGCTATAGAAATAATTAATAGTAGTAGTGTGAAGAGTTTCAGTCTTTGGGCAGCAGAGCTGAGATTGTGATATCAATATGCCTCATTTCACCAATAAGAGCCATGTCACAATGGCTTGATTGTCCTGTACTCCCCTATGCCCTCCAACCCAGCCAGCAGATTAACCATTCCCCTTAACTGTATCCATGACATCCTGTTTGTCTGCTTAGATTGTAAGCTCTTTGAGCAGGGACTTTCTTCTTTATGACTGTAGAGCACAGCGCTATAGAACTAATAATAGTAGTAGTAGTGTTTATGTCCCACATAAAGAAATGTGCTTATGTTGGTTAGCAGGTTGGCAAACACCTAAAAAATGCCTACATACCTAAGGCAACCCAGCACTCATTTTGTCTTCCGGAAGAAACTAAATAGCCAACCTCCTATCTTTCACCTCTTCCCTTTAACAACCACAAGATCTGATTTAAAAATGTAACTTGAAGAACTAGATTAAGCTCTTATTGTAAACTGCATAGATTCTTTGTATAGAATTGTGGGATATAAGATACTGTATAGTATGGTATGTTATGGTATTTGGGCTTTGAGGTTGAAGATGTGTCAAGCTCATGTATCTTAGGCGCCTCAGAAGCCAGCTTTCCTCTGCTCTGTGTCATAGGGCCCAGGCTCACAAAGAGAGGGAAGGAGACACAGATAGATATCAGTTAAGAATGGCTGACAAGAATTGGAGGGCCACTCTGATCAGATATTTTTGAGGCAGTGCTGCTGGGAGTGATAGACTGGAAGTTGGGGGATGCCGTGAAGATAAGAGGGAGAAAATGTGGAGGGAAACATGGAGGAGAGGGCTACAGAAAGTAGACAGCACTCAGCATAAGAAGACAAGGAATGATATGCCAAGCAGGCAAATGCAAGATGGGATGTGTGACAGGGAAACAAGACTAAGAACTATAATGCTGAGAGAAAGCCATGAAAAAGAGAGTATGGGTTACAGAAAGGTGACAAAGGCATGCAGAAACTGATGAACATGAAGGGTGGAGAGAGTAATCGTGAGCAGATCAAACTGGATGTGAAGGATGTTTCCACCCAAGTCCTCACTACTGGAATAACCTGTTTTAGTGTTCTGCCAACTCTACTTCCAGATCAGTCCTACTATTTGGCCTTTCCTTTGCTCCCACGGTGATCAGAGTCTACCTTTGTACCCAAGGATGTTTTGTATTCCTAGTTTCATGAGTGAATGATCACTGCAAAGATAAAAGATCTGACAGTGAAGTCAATCCATCCTGCAAACCTTCAGATTAATTTTGGTCATTCCCCACAGTCCCTAACCTTCATCACCGTGTTATTACACATGCTTGCTGCCATGACTTGCCTTCAGACCATTTGAGCATTTCAATACTAATCCCCTCATTAGCATGCTTGGATCAGAGATTGGGTGAGCACTTGGAGAAACATTTGTGCACTCGGTCGGGGAACCCGATCGATTGGTGCGACGATCGTTAAACAAAAGTTTAGTGCATCCCCCACTAATTCCTACATTTTTTTGGCACTTAACACATGCTACCTGAATCGTGCATCATCTGACCCTGAGCCCCCCCCCCCCCTCCAACAGGAGCAGGGCGTGCGCATGCTCCCTCTGCATAGGCCGCCGTAAAATGATCGACAACCGAGTGGACCAATGAACTGCTTCTTGTGACAGACTCATCAGCTTCTTTTTTTTTTTTCTCGCCAGCCTCCTCTGTCGCGCATGCTCCGTGCCCAGCCTCTCCCCGCGCCACCTCCCGCTCTCCCACAATTCAAGAGCTTAGTAGTAGCCGCGCGCAGCTGGCTCGTGAGTCGTCCATGAGCGTCGGAGCGTAGCTGGTGCAGTCTGGAATCGTGGCGGTGGAAAGGAGCGACAAGACGTGAGTCGAAGGGGGTTTCTAGTGGCCGTGGCGGTATTAGCGCCCCCATTTTTTTTTTTAAATCAGCCGTTTTGTGACGGGCTGATGGGCGCTCCCCCCCATCTTATCGAATGTCCGCTAACGGTCGACGTCTGCTCGCGCCGCCATTACCTGGGCAGAATGGGAGCTCGTCGTTCCTATCGCGAGAGGCACATATCGCTTAAACTGCTACGTAAATCATCTTGGGGTGCTTTCAGTAGTTCCCCCCCCCCCACCCCAAGTTAACGGCTGTAGGAGATCCCAGAATATTGCGGTGTAACGGGAGTTTGTTCATTTTCTGTAATTCCAGCGCTAGAAATCGAACCCCAACACAGCGGGTTGTTAGCCGGGGGTTGGCGATCGTTATTAACGCGCAATGCTCGAACCGATCCATTTTGAGACCAGAATAAGAGAGCGTTGTTTTTGGAGGAGGGGGGGAATGAAAAAAAAAGAAAAAAGTAAAGAGCCCCTCCCCAGGACTTACAGTTTTCCTTCTACTATTTGCGATATCCTAAGGGGAAGGGAGGAACTTTCTGGAAAGAGCGGTGACGCACGTTGTCGCATGAGCGGTTTGCCTCAGCTTAGTGCCATTGTTACATCATTGCTACGGAAAGGGTAACGTGTACTTTAATCGTTGTTGTTGTTGTTTTTTTCTCCCCTTTATAGTGAGACTTGTGCAGAAGGAAAAGGCGTTGATGCTGTTGGCACCGGTAAGATTCATTTTGAATGAGGTTTAGTGTGGGTTCTACTGGACTAATGGACCATTTGATTTGAAATGCAGGGGCCCTAATATGTTTTGTTCCCAGTAGGATAAAAGTGTTGGGGTAACTTAGGCTATAATTTTAAAACTACTTTTCTAACTTAATTTGCTTTTACTTTTGTCGTAGGAGCTGTAAGAGCTTTCCTTGATCTAAATGTTTTCGGAACAAGTTTTATAGTGGTATGCGTATTTAAAATACACTTCTCCCTCCGTATTCTCGGTTTCAGCATTCACGGTTTCCATTATTCACGGTTTTTAGCTTGCTGGCTCCACCCCCCCCCCCCCAAATTACATCAGCTTGCATAGAGAAATAGCTGATTCCTAGCACTTTCTTCACCATGTTTTGCCTCTCCTTGAGGAACAGGCCAGATCTCCCACCATGTTTCACCATATTCATGATGGTTTTTAATAGAAAACAGCAAATAACATGAAAAAGTTATTTGCGGTTTTTCTGTATTTGCGGTTCTGTTAATTCCCTATCGCAGCGAATACGGAGGGAGAAGTGTATCCTGCTAGCAATATAAAAAAGTGAGACATCTTGTTAACACCACAAAATCAAAAACGAATTAAAGATATCTAAATATCAAAAGCTTTGCCTGATAAACCACCAGTACAAAACCAATTTAAATCAAGTGGTTTCAAAGGATAATTCTCCAAAGCGAGCAATGGCTCAAATTAGAGCTTCTTTCATATCATAGGCCATATGGAAAAAGGCAGAAAGTAAAAAAAAAAACTCTTAAGGGGAGAAAAACCTTTCTTGCCCAAAAAACGTATTATAATCACAGTTCCCAGTAGTGTATCTTGCAGAAAGTGTCAATCAAAAAGAAGGTTGTAAAGATACATACAGTATAATTTGAAGTATATAAGTTCTGCTCTTAATAATGGATTCAATAATATTGAGGACTAGTGTGAGAACAGCTAGTTTGGTATTTCCTTGTAGCAATATTAAGTTTGGAATTATAGTTTAATATGTAGTTTGATCTCACTTTTCTGTACAAGATGTATATGCTTGGTAATATTGTAAAATGTTATAAATAAAATAATAAAAAAAAAAAAAAAAAAAAGATACATACAGTTACTTAGCTGGCCAGACGTTCATTCAAACTTGAAGACTTGATATTGGCAATATTTATTTGTTTCCAAATATCTCCGACTCAACCGATGATTGTAATCCATGGTGAAAAATGCTAGGAATATATTGAAAAATCTTAAAAGCTAAGCCATACATTGAAAAACAAGAAATCCTGCAGGGTCTTGTTTCAGGAGTTGTTGCGTCAGACTGTAAGACTCCTTAGATCAGGAGTGTCAAACTCAAATACACAGTGGGCCAAAATTAAAAACTTGGACAAAGTCGGGCCAACCTTAATATTGAAAAAATGTCTGCAATTGAGGAAGTTTTTCCTTTTTATCAGATATAACGATGAACCTTTTCATATGGAAACAAATTTAAGTTTTGCTTAAGTATTGAATCTGGAACAAGCAAAGCTTAATACTATAAACACATGTGAAATCAAGCCTTCTGTGTTAAATTTCAATAGTAACCTTTTTTTCACAGGCTAATAATAATTTCCATCAATGAAAATCCAACCATTCAAGTCCATGCCTTGGAGTAGCAAGGAAAAATGCATAAAGAAAACATTAATTTAAGCTCAGTTTGCTACATTCTGATGTACTCTGCACACTGGTCCAAGCCAGATACCTGGCATCTCTTCTTGGATGCTAGTTCATCAATGTTTGGGGTCAGGCTCTGAACTGAGGAAATCCTCAGGATTGAGTGAAGGTGTTCATCAGTAAAATGACTCCTGTGTGATGTTTTGTTATTCTTCATCAAGGAGAATAGTTGCTCACACATATGTGCCGCCAAACATGGAGAACATTTGAGCACCTGGGGTACAGAGCTGGGGCATTGTCAGGGATGTAATGTAAAAACTGTGCAGCACCCATAGCATCATAATTTGACTTCCAGAGATGCAAAATGATGTCCACGCACAGGTTGTTTCAACTTTGGAAAAAGGTCAAAATCTGATGGACTCGTGTCTTGGACTGTAGGGAGCATGAGGTAACACCTCCCAGCCGTATCTGTGTAATTTTTCAATGACGAGTGGAGAACTCCATCTTCCCCACGACCAAAAATATTTTGATGACCTCAATCAAAAGACAAACAAATGATTTTTGCGTATGATCATGAAGGCATCATTATCACAGACAAAGTTCCATGTTGAAGTTTCACAGCAGTGTATTATCATGATTTTTTTGCATAAAAATAAGTAGAAAAATGCACAAAACCTGACCTCAGTTGCTCTTGTCTGGGCCACTCATTCTTCACGACAAGGCTCGCCCACACATAGGGAATGTCGTCATTGAAAAACTATGTGAATACGGCTGGAAGGTGTTACCTCTTGCTCCCTACAGTCCAGACATGAGTCCACCAGACTCTGACCTTTTTCCAAAGTTAAAACAGACTATGCGTGGATATCATTTTGCATCTCTGGAAGAGCTTTCTTCCGCCGGTACCCAAGTCATTCGGCAACTGAACAAAAACGGTGTCTTGGATGGAATAATGAAGCTTCCTGGATGTTGGGACTTGGTCATTGCAAAGCATGGAAACTATATTGAAGGACTGTAAAGAAATAATTGAAAAAAAATAAAACATGTAAATAAAAAACAATATTGTGCATTATTTATGAAATGACCCTTGTATAAGAGAACATTTAAAAGCTGTAAAATATAAATTCAAGATTAATTAAAATGGCAATAAAACATAAAGCTACTAAACTAACCCAATGTTCCAAGTCTAAATACTTACAAGTCAACTAATAAACAGACTGGATATTCAAAAGGATATAAAACTAGATATGCTTATTTATGTACTCTCAGATATCCGCTAGGTTGATCATCAAAGATCTCAACAACCTCTTATAGCGGGATTGAATATCAATCATCGAGTACTTTTACTAAATACTACAATGTGCTAAGTGAATAAATAAGTTTAATATAATGCACTTATCTTGGTGAGGCTTATGGTGTAGCCACTATACCCTGAGGCTTTTGAATAAAGCCACTATTCCCTACGGGGACCCGTTTCGCCTTAGATAGGCTTCATCAGGGGTCAACGTTTTGTTTATTTGCTCGGGTTCACGAGACAAAATGAACCCGAGCAAATAAACAAAACGTTGACCCCTGATGAAGCCTATCTAAGGCGAAACGGGTCCCCGTAGGGAATAGTGGCTTTATTCAAAAGCCTCAGGGTATAGTGGCTACACCATAAGCCTCACCAAGATAAGTGCATTATATTAAACTTATTTATTCACTTAGCACATTGTAGTATTTAGTAAAAGTACTCGATGATTGATATTCAATCCCGCTATAAGAGGTTGTTGAGATCTTTGATGATCAACCTAGCGGATATCTGAGAGTACATAAATAAGCATATCTAGTTTTATATCCTTTTGAATATCCAGTCTGTTTATTAGCTGACTAATAAAACATAAAGACCAATCTTATCAGAACAATAATGCATGTAAAAAGCAGTAGAACATAAAAGCAAATATAAGAAAAGGAATATTAAAAACAGGAGTCTAAAATAGCAATACAATCATAAAAACAATAATGTCTGTGATAGCCATAAAACAAAGAACAGCCAATGTAAAAAAAAAAAAAAAAGTAAAATTAAAGGAGCTGATGGCAGACTGAGTTGGGTAAAGCAAAGTGAAATACAAATATGGAAAACAGTGCACATAAACTGGAGAAACAGTTTATGTATATGTATTACCGTATTTTTAAAATTTTACATGGTATTTTTATTCCTCTTGTTCCGCTTCTATGGAACATTTATAGATTTTCATATGCGAGAGGTACTCAATTTAAACTTGCCCTCCCTTCTAAGAAAGGGATTAAAGGAATTAAGAATTTCAGCCTTTCTTTGGCTTTTAAATTCTCCAAATTATGGAATGATCTTACTTTAATTCTGAGGTGTTTTAGTTCCTTCCAATCTTTTCGGAAATCCTTGAAAACTTATCTATTTGTTAAACACTTTGAAAATTAATTTCCATGTATTTTTATTAATTTTATTGTTAACTGTGTCGAGCTTCCTATGGTTGAATGACCCGGTATATAAGGCTAAGTTTTAGTTTAGTTTAGAAACAAGCCCAAGCCCCGCTTCTTGCTATGCAAACTCGCCTCTGTCGTCATGCCTTATCCAACCCAGCTGAACAAAAAGCTTTACCTGGCTCAACTTTCTCCTGTATGGAACAGACGAATTGCCTTCAAGGACTAGCAAGCCTTACATCTCCGGCTCAGAGAGAACATTAAAGAAGAATGCGGTGCCACCAAAAAAGAGAGAGTAGAAGACTGAACGAGCACTTTCCTAACCCAGCCTAGCTATTGCTGAATTAAATAACTGGTTTGGAAAGAGACGTGCCTACAAAAAAGTGGTTATCATTTCCCTTCCGGGGCAGCTGCAATGGGATAGTCTGAACTGAAATCTCCTCTCAGACACCCCTATCTGCTGTTGAGAGGCCTATGGCAGATAGAGAGTAACAGCATCCTCCCTCGTCCTGGCCCAGGACCCAGTGCAACTCTCTCATCACCTCCCAGGTGCTAGCAAGGAGGAGAAAGCAGTTCAGCCATGGCCTGTTTATCTACTTGTGCCCTAACTAGTCCAGTCTGCCGGAGCACTCACTGTACCCAATACTGCCCCCCCCTGCCAAGGCAAAAAACCCCAGAACACATTGACAATAATTTTTAAAGCAGGAATACTTACCAAAAAAACCAGTGCTACCATGATGTAGTTGGAGCTTGTAAAAATGTGATGACATGCCTAATAGGGACATGAGGCAATTGGGTCAAAAAACTTTCTTATCTGCGGGTCAGCTCAAATAGACATTTATTTTCTTGTGTGCCTAATATAATTACACCGAGAGCCAGATTTGGTCCGCCGGCCTGAGTTTGACACCTCTGATTTAACCCTTTCTCATTAAGCTTGCTATTGTGTACTAAAACTCCCACTTGCCCATGGACTGCTAGGTTTTTAGTTTCCTCTTCTGTTAAACAACTGTAACTTTTCAGTAAGAAAATTAGTCTGCTTGTGTTTGATTAGAAAACTTGTACCTTGAAAACTTGATCTCAGGAAGTTGGCTTCAACTAACCTTAAAGCTACAAATGGAAATTGCTGTGCCGGCAAGTCCATTTGTAATGGTTTTTAGCATGGAAACCGACACATAAGCAGAGTTGTTAACCCCATTATACCTGAAATTAAAATCTTAGGTGTCCTATTGGATCGCAATCTTTTTTTTTTTTTTTTTTTTTAATAAATAATTTCTTTATTCATTTTTAAACTTACATCAAGTGTACAATAAATATCAACCAAATATAATACAACATCACTTGAAAAATTTTCAATATCATACACCAAGAAGATTTAACCCCCACCCCCCTCCCAAATTCATATACAACTAATATATACCACATAAAAATAATATCTTACGACAATTATCTATATATTCTTAATGGAAAAACAAGAAATCCCCCCCCCCCCCCAAATCCACATGTGTATTAAGATTGGGAACCTGGATGTGCAAACATGCTTTGGTAAAGAAAAGTTTCTTTATACTTTGGAAGCTTTGGACAATTGGGGCTTATTTTAATTTCTCTGCATTCAGGCTTCTCATGTAGTCTTTGATACTGAGTCTTTTGAACTATTATGTCATTTATTTGGCCTCTCAAAAAAGGGATATTAAAAGGGTACAGCTTATCCAGAATATAGCCATTCGCTTAATTTTTAATCTGAAAAAATCTGAACACTTAACAAAATATCGGATGTTGCATTGGCTTCCAGTTGAGGCACGGAACTTTTTAAAATAGTATGGCCTTGTGCCTAATTATCTCATCGGTCACTTCAGGTTCACAGAAAGAAAATTATCACTGCTCAAGCTTAGTATATTTACATTTCTTTGAGTAAAAGGTTGCATATATAAGCGATTTTATCAGAGAATTCTGGCTTATCAGGTAGCATCCTGGGATAGGAATGTAGGTAAATTGATAACAGGATCCTGCTCTTATCAGGTTTTTAGAAAGATGTTGAAAACCTACCTGTTTGACAAATGTTATAAATGAGTATTTAATTTTCTATGCTTGTATAGTAGCCTTCTTTTATCTATGTAAACTGCCTAAAACAGTGGATTTTTATGTCATGTTTAACTTACTGGATACTTGAATCTTTCTCTGTTACAATTTATTCTGGTATCCAGCTACAGGTGCTACTGCAGTGTATTTCATGTGGATTAGAGAATATGGGGACATATTTTTCCCTGTCCTTGTGGGAACTCATTTTCCCATTCTGTCCCGGCGAGTTCTTTTCCTAAGAACATAAGAATTGCCACTGCTGGGTCAGACCAATGGTCCATCCTGCCCAGCAGTCCACTCACTGTCCTGCCCCATTCCTGCAGGCTCTGTTCTCATCTGCACAACAAGCCTCAAACACTTTAAAATCATAAGTGGTTAAGGCAGAATTTTCAAGAAGGGGACGGGGACAGCGACATCTTGGGGATGTGGAAATTGAGTTCCTGAGGGGACAGGGAAAAATTTGTCCCCGTGTTATTCTCTAATGTGGATGATGGCTAAAGAGATCTGTTTAACTGGAAGGCAGATGTTTTCATGTCCTAGTATGGTCCAAAATTTCAGTGAAATATTTAGGAACCATGTAGAGTTTAAGGATGTTTGAAAATGATTCTCGAGAAAAGTATGTTTTAGATTCTAATTGATAAACTATTTATTGATATTTCTGAATGTTGTACACTTGTAATTTTTGAAAATGATTAAAAATTTTTTGAAAATAATTAAAAAAAAAAAAATAATGATAAACTTCCTTGGTATTTGTATGTGATTACCATGTTACACACTTAATTGTAAATATTTCAACAGTGGTAGTTTCTGGAAAAAAGAACATGGGTCAAACAAAGAAGAAAACCAGTGAAATGACAAATTGTATGGATGATTTGAGCTTGAGTTCTCCAAAAGACAGAGTATCTCGTTCAAGTTCAAAAGCAAGCAATAGCAAAAGATCCTATGCAAGGTCATCATCCAGTGGCTCCTCTTCTACTTCAAGATCCAGTTCATCTTCATCACGATCCTCAAGGTCAAGAAGTAAGAGTCAATCAAACTCTCGTAGCCAGTACTATAGATCTAAGAGGTACCGGCAAGACTCTAGGTCCCCGCGGCGAAGTTGTTCAAGATCATATACACCACCACACAGGAAGAGATACGTGACTTCTTATAGAAGACACTACAGGTCTCCACCCAAGTACAGATCAAGGAGTAGGTCTCGTTCATATTCAAGATTTCATTATAGAAGAACTCATTCTAGAAGTCAATCGAGGTTGAGAGGGGGAAGATACTATAGTTTTGTGCGGCGAGCATATTCTCCAACCAATAGAAGCTTCAGAAACAGATCACAAGCAAGATCTCGAAGCCGCAGTCCATTATTCTTAACTAACAAAGGTAGGCTTTCTTTTGTATGCTGATTTTCAAAATTTTGTAACTTAAGTACATCACATTTTGGGCTTTTTTCACATCCTGCCAGAATAGATTTTATCTATTTTTTTTTTTTTTTGGGGGGGGGGGCTGCTTAGCATCATAGTTGAGTAAGCTGCTGGAGTTAGTTTCCATGTACAGGCTGTTCCCAAGTTAGACACTTGACTTAAGTACAACTCAGACTTAAAAAACGAGGTTACAGCTCCATTTGATTTCAATGAGCAGTATTTCCAGTGGCTTAGACTCTTATACTTCTCCAGTAGCAGATTCAGGAATGATGCATGGCCACATTATGAACACTGTATAGTTGTGCAAGCTGTACCTTAGAGGGAACACGAGTAAGGACAGTTGGCCCTCTTGTCAGCTGGGAGCAGAGGGAAGCAGCAAGAATCTTTTTTTTTTTTTTTTTTTTTTAATTTATTCATTTTTAAAAACTTACAATAAGTGTAACAGCATATATAACATTTTAAACTCAGATACAACACTTAATATTCTGTTAAAATCCCTATCAGAATTTATCCCCCCTCCCCCATAATCAATAACATTCTTTAAGAAAACCTACCATAATCCCCATTCTTATATACCTTACTTTAATAATCAAACCAAAATATCCTTCCTCCCTCCCCCCACCTTGGACATGCATATTTAAGGGGAAAAATAATATTCAATCATTACAATATTTTGTTAATGGCTCCCAAATATCCTGTTCTAGGTTTTATCCCAGGACAAGCAGGCATGATATTCTCACATGTGGGTGATGTCATCTACGGAGCCCCAGCGCGGACAGCTTTTCAAGCAAACTTGCTAGAAGTTTCAAGTTTGCACACTGCACCACGCATGTGCATGCCTTCTGCCCACTAGAGGGCGCATCCCACCTCGTGGTCCTCAGTTCAATTTTTTCCGCGGAGCCAGAAAGCCCTGTGGATCTGAGCTCCAGTGTTTTGCCTTCTAGCTGCCGCGTTTAGTTTGTTCTTTCATCGAATTAGTTCGCGGTGCTGCTTTCTTTTCTGTTCTTTTCTTTAAAAAAAAAAAAAAAAAAAATATTTTGTTTTTCGTTGGGCTCCGGGGGCTCCCGGAAGCCGTGGCCGCGGGACGTCGGTCGTTCCCGGCCTTCTTCTTTTTCTTCGTTGATGTCCCGTCCTGTTACGGGATTCAAAAAGTGCAGCCGGTGTGAGAGGTTACTTTCCATCACTGACCCTCACCGGTGGTGCATTGTCTGTCTTGGGCCCGAACATCCGACAGCGTCGTGTGATCGCTGTGCAACTTTCCAAAACAGGGCCCTCCGTCGCCGTAAGGCCAGAATGGCTGAATTGTTCGCCGTCGACGCGCCGCCTAAGGCCTCGACGTCGGCCTCGGCTTCGGCCCCGGCCTTGACCTCGGCCTCGGCGTCCTCGGGGGCCTCGGCTTCGCCTCGGCCCTCGTCTTCGAAGGCGTCGTCAGCGAAGCCAACTTCGGGTAAGTCCTCTGTTCCATCCCCTTCAGCAAAGAAGCCATCCTTGACTCAGGCTAAGGCGGGTGGGTCGGCCCCGCATCGGACCTCGACTTCACACACCCCGAGGGAATACTCGAAACCGAGGTCGCCCTCCAGGAAGTGTGCCCCGGACTCGGAACTCCCCACCTTCGTGGGGATTCCGGCCTTCCAGGATCTCCTTCGAGCCCTGATCTCATCGGAGCTGTCGGGAGCCCTGGAAGTGTTGCAGCGTGCTGCGGTTCCGGCGGCCTCGACCTCGGCCGGGGCGCCTTCGGTCTCGGAGGCCCCGGCCTCGGCTCCCTCGACCTCGGGAGCCCCGGCCTCGGCGACCTCGGTCTCGGGTACTGTGGCCCCGTTCACCTCGGTCTCGGCCCCGCCCCTGACCTCGACCTCGGGGGAGCCTCCTGAGCGGAGTGTGAGGCCCAAAGAAAAGTTGCGCAGAGTGCGCCGTCTTTCCTCCTCTTCCTCCGGGTCTTCCCGGGACGCCTCGCCCTCGACGCGACCTCGGACGAAGCGCCGATCGAGGAAGTCTAAGCGGCCCCGAGGCTCGCCTCGGCGCGATCGTTCCTCGTCGTTCGGGGGCGAGGCGCTGCAGGTGTCGGAGTTGCGCCTCGACAACCCGAGGCTCCTCCGCTCACCTCGTGGGAAGTCTTCCCGTGCCGCCTCGCCGAGGAAATGGGAGAGTGTTCCACGGACCCCGGGGTCCTCGCCCAAGGGTTCTGCGAGGAGGATAATTTCCCCTTCCCCCTCGAGGGCCTTGGAGAGGGGATCCTGGGATTCGGGATCTGTTAGGGATCCTCATTATTCACATGAGGCCTCCCCCCTCTCCTCGGTGGGGCGGTCGAGAACCCCGTCTCCCCAGGCTAGGCCGTCCTCATTTTCATCCTTTGTTCAGGACATGGCCCGAGCCCTGGGGATTGACCTGATGGTAGGTTCTCAGTATTCCAAAGAATTTTTGGAGGAACAGGACCTTCCCACTCCTCCTAGAGAGGTGCCTAGACTCCCTCTCAACAGTGTCCTTCTGCAGACCTGGCTGAAGAACTTGTCAAACCCTCTTACAGTCACGTCTGTGCCTTCAAAAATGGAATCAAGTATAGGACGATTCCCCCTAAAGGGTTCGATAAGGCGCAGCTCTCCCACCAGTCTCTTCTGGTGGAGTCTGCTCTTAAAAAATCACAGCCCTCACGGGTTTCTGTGGCGGTTCCACCCGGCAGGGAGGGGCGGACCCTGGACAAGTTTGGCCGTCGCCTCTATTCAAATTCCCTGATGGCCACCAGGGTTCTAAATTACGCCTTCACCTTTTCCTCCTATTTGCGTGGTATGGTGAAGGACCTTCCTCAATATCGAAACTCATTACCGGACTCCCAAAGAGCAGGATTCGATAAGTTTATGTCCAACCTGTCTCAATTGCGGTTGTACCTATTCCATGCAGTGTACGACGCCTTTGAGCTGGTTTCGAGGGTGTCGGCCTTCGCGGTGGCCATGTGCCGCTTGGCCTGGCTTCGCACCCTCGACATGGACCCAAACCTGCAGGAACGTCTTGCAGACTTGCCTTGTGTGGGGTCCGAGTTATTTGACGAGTCATTGGATGCGGCGACCAAGCGGTTGTCGGAGCAGGAGCGCTCTTTAGCATCCCTGGTCCGCCCCAAACCTAGGCCCCCGCCGCAGAAACCTTTCCGGCCTCCGCCGCGCCGATACCCTCAAAAGTCGACCCCGGCTTTCTCGAGACCGCCTCCGAGACATCCGTCTCAGCGAGGCAGAGGGGGACAAACCCAAGCCCCGGCGCAGGGCCCTTCTAAGCCCGCGCCTTCCTTTTGACGGGCTGAGCGGACGGGGCGGGTTCCCCTCCGCACTTTCACAGGAACCCCTTCCTATCGGGGGGCGTCTTCGGTCCTTCCGGGAGGCATGGACCGGGATTACCTCAGACGCTTGGGTGCTCCGGATCGTCTCCGAGGGCTACTCGCTCAACTTTGTGTCCTCGCCGCCGGACAGTCCCCCAAGTTTAGTCTCTTGCAACCGTTCGCAGCTACCGACCCTTCTGACCGAAGCCAAAGCCCTCTTGAAGCTTCGGGCGGTCGAGCCGGTCCCCAAGGACCAGTGGGGTACGGGGTTTTACTCCCGTTACTTTTTGGTCCCAAAAAAGACCGGGGACCTGCGCCCCATACTGGACCTCAGGAAGCTCAACAAATTCCTGGTCCGGGAGAAGTTTCGAATGCTATCTCTCCCGGTTTTGTATCCTCTCTTGGAGGAAGGGGACTGGATGTGCTCCCTCGACTTGAAGGAAGCATATACCCATGTTCCGGTGCACCCCGCCTGCCGAAGATTTTTACGATTCCAGGTGGGGGACCTCCACCTCCAGTACAGGGTACTGCCCTTCGGCCTGGCCGCGTCCCCACGAGTATTCACGAAGTGCATGGTGGTGGTTGCGGCAGCCCTGAGGTCTCGTGGGCTCCATGTGTTCCCTTACCTGGACGATTGGCTCATCAAAGCCCCGACCAGGGAGGGGGTTATCTCAGCGACCCGACAGTCTATTGCCTTCCTGCAAACTC
This sequence comes from Geotrypetes seraphini, assembly GCF_902459505.1. NCBI lineage: Eukaryota > Metazoa > Chordata > Amphibia > Gymnophiona > Dermophiidae > Geotrypetes > Geotrypetes seraphini. The sequence goes on along the minus strand of NC_047091.1, from coordinate 34,572,530 downwards.
TCGGGTTCGAGATAAACTTTCCAAAGTCTCAGTTGAGGCCGGCTCAGTCTCTTCAATTCATAGGTGCGGTGCTGGACACGGTGCGCCTGCGCTCCTACCTTCCGACCCAGCGGTTGGAAGCCTTGGTACGGATGGGCCGCCAGGTCTCTCAACTATCGATGGTGTCGGCCAAGCGCATGATGATGCTGCTCGGTCATATGGCCTCGACGGTACACGTCACGCCGTTTGCGAGGCTGCATCTGAGGATCCCTCAGTGGACCCTCGCGTCCCAGTGGCGTCAGGAGTGCGATCCGGTGTCTCGCCTCATTTCGGTGACTCCGCTTTTGTGGAAATCGCTGCGTTGGTGGACAGACTCTTCAAATCTGTCCATGGGGCTACTGTTTCGCACTCCTCCTTTTCGCAAGGTCCTGACCACGGACTCCTCGGAGTACGCGTGGGGAGCCCACCTCGACGGTCTTCGCACGCAGGGCCTGTGGTCGGCAGAAGACCGTCGGTGTCATATCAACGTGCTAGAGCTTCGGGCCATCTTCCTAGCACTTCGAGCCTTCGTTCACATATTGCAGGACCAGGTGGTCCTCGTCCGCACGGACAATCAGGTGGCAATGTACTATGTGAACAAGCAGGGGGGAACGGGGTCTTGGCCCCTCTGTTCCGAGGCTCTTCGCCTTTGGGAGTGGGCGGTCTCCCGGAACATCTTCCTCCGGGCGGTCTACATCCAAGGAGAACTGAATTGTCTGGCGGACAAACTCAGTCGACTTCTGCAACCGCACGAGTGGACTCTACAATCAGCAGTTCTGCGCGAGGTTTTCGCTCGCTGGGGAACGCCACAGGTGGATCTGTTTGCCTCTCCGGAGACACACAAACTACCACTGTATTGTTCTCGGATGTACTCGAGGGATCGTCTGGAGGCGGATGCCTTCCTTCTCGATTGGGAAGGGAGGTTCCTGTATGCATTCCCTCCTTTCCCTCTGATCATGCGAACGTTAGTACATCTAAAATCGTCCACGGCCACGATGATTCTCATAGCACCTCGGTGGCCGCGTCAGCACTGGTTCTCCCTGCTGCTTCAGCTCAGTGCCAGGGAGCCTCTTCTTCTGCCTGTCTTTCCTTCTCTGCTGTCTCAGAGTCAAGGATCCATGTTACATCCCAATCTGCAGTCATTGCACCTGACAGCTTGGTTTCTTGTTCCCCGACTCCTCCGGATCTGTCTCAATCGGTGAGGGAGGTGTTGGAAGCCTCCCGCAAGATCTCGACGAGGCTTTGCTATTCGCAGAAATGGACCAGGTTTTCAACCTGGTGTTCGTCTTTTCACCTGGATCCGGTATCGGTTCCGGTATCCTCGGTTTTGGACTATTTATTCCATTTGTCGCGCTCTGGCTTGAAAACCACTTCGGTGCGTGTTCATCTTAGTGCGATTTCTGCTTTCCACCAACATCTGGATGGACGCCCTCTGTCACTCCATCCCTTGGTGACACGCTTCATGAAAGGGTTACTCAGGGTTTGTCCCCCTCTTAAGCCTCCTTCTGTCGTGTGGAATTTGAATGTGGTTTTAGCTCAACTGATGAAACCCCCTTTTGAGCCACTCAACAAGTCCCTCTTGAAATTTCTGACTTGGAAGGTGGTGTTTCTGATTGCCCTCACCTCCGCTAGGCGGATTGGGGAGTTGCAAGCCTTGGTTGCGGATCCCCCTTTCACCGTCTTCCATCATGACAAGGTGGTTCTCCGCACCCATCCTAAGTTTGTCCCTAAGGTTGTTTCTGATTTCCACCTCAATCAGTCCATTGTCCTTCCTGTGTTCTTTCCTAAGCCCCACTCCCATCCTGGCGAGGCGGCGCTTCACACGCTTGACTGTAAGAGGGCGTTGGCGTATTACCTTCAACGCACCAGGTCTCATCGGAAGGTCCCTCAATTGTTTTTGTCCTTCGATCCCAATCGATTAGGGCATCCAGTTTCCAAGCGCACTCTGTCTAACTGGTTGGCTGCTTGCATTTCCTTTTGCTATGCTCAGGCTGGCCTTCCTCCCCCGGGTCGAGTCACGGGGCACAAGGTCCGAGCGATGGCAGCTTCGATAGCTTTCCTCCGATCCACTCCGATGGAGGACATATGTAAGGCTGCCACTTGGTCTTCGGTTCATACATTCACCTCTCATTACTGTCTGGACACTTTATCCAGGAGTGACGGCCGGTTTGGCCAGTCAGTTTTGCAAAATCTGTTTTCCTAAATTGCCATCCTCCCACCTGCCCTTTTTTGGTTGGCTTGGAGGTCACCCACATGTGAGAATATCATGCCTGCTTGTCCTGGGATAAAGCACAGTTACTTACCGTAACAGGTGTTATCCAGGGACAGCAGGCATATATTCTCACAACCCGCCCGCCTCCCCGGGGATGGTTTCTATGCTAGTTATGGAACTGAGGACCACGAGGTGGGATGCGCCCTCTAGTGGGCAGAAGGCATGCACATGCGTGGTGCAGTGTGCAAACTTGAAACTTCTAGCAAGTTTGCTTGAAAAGCTGTCCGCGCTGGGGCTCCGTAGATGACGTCACCCACATGTGAGAATATATGCCTGCTGTCCCTGGATAACACCTGTTACGGTAAGTAACTGTGCTATATACAAATCTGACAAGAACAGCTTTAAAAACGTAACTTCTTGTTAACCCCGGGGGCTGCCTGTATTACAGGAGCAATTTTTAAGCCATATATGCTGATGTGATTGAAAATGGACTGGTAAAAAGTATTCCTAACAGGGTCCCATATTTTCCTCCTTTAGTTACCAAAACACTGAAGATTTGCACTTTAAGACAGGAATTGTTTAGAAAGGAGCCTTCTTAATCACTCCAGTCTATTAGCATTCATCCTTGGTTTACTCTGTCATCATTTTAACTTCGTGGATTGAACACTTCAACACTTCAAGGCTCATTAGCATAACTGAAATCATAGCAGCCTTTATGTGAGGAAGACAAAATTTGCCTAAAGATTTTTTGTTTGCTGGTATTAATGGGCATTTTCTGGAGATGGTTATGGGAGTACTGCATACTTAAAGCGAATAGTCTGATCAGTTGAAATGGGTGCTGCCCCTTATGACTGGTGTCAGCTATTCATACATCAAGGCTATTCCATACTAGAGAATGACACAGTGACTGTTACCCGCGGGTAATCTGTAGGAATGAGGGGGAAAATGACTTTGCTTTGGGTATGTGGACAAGGCCATTTACTGCTCTTGTGGAGCAGTGAATGGCCTTGTCCCCGCAGCAAAGTATCTGTTGCAGGTTGCCTCCCTTCCCACCCCTCCCAGTCAGCAGCCCTCCTCGCAGTAAACATCTCGTTATCCCAGGACAAGCAGGCATGATATTCTCACATGTGGGTGACGTCATCTACGGAGCCCCGATGCGGAAGCATTTTCAAGCAAACTTGATTGAAGATTTAAGTTTGCTCTGCTGCTCCACGCATGCGTGCCTTCCTGCTCCACTAGGGGGTGCATCCCCTCGTGGTCTCCAGTTCAAAATTTTCCGCTGAGCCTAGAAGTCGTGTTTTTCAGGCTCTGCCCCAACTGCCTTCTAGCACCGCGATTTTTTCTTGTTTTTCACGATTAAGTCGCTGTGCGCGAATTCCTCACCTTTTAACTTGATTCCTGCTTCGTTTTTGTCGACCCGGATTCTTCCGGGTCCCCACGGCCGCGTGGCTAATCGAGCCGCGGCTACTTTCGATTTAATGTCCCGGCCTTTGACCGGCTTTAAAAAGTGCACCCGGTGTGAGCGGCTTCTTTCCCTCACAGATCCGCATCGCCGGTGCATTCTCTGCCTGGGGGCGGCTCATCCAACCGACTCCTGCCCCCAGTGCGCTATTTTCCAGAACCGGGCCCTCCGCTGAAGAAAAGCCCGCTTGGCGGACCTCTTCACCCCGGCCCAACTCTCCACCTCGGCCCCGGCCTTGACCTCGGCCCCGGATACCTCGGCATCGCCTCGAGACTCGACCCCGAAGTCCTCGGGACAACAGAAAGCCTCGGCCCTGGGTAAGTCCCCTCTTCCCTCTTCAGGTTCCGTAACATCGAAGAAGCCGGCCTCGGGGACAACGACGACGCAGGGCGGAAGCCCCATGCTTACAGCCCCGGCTAAGCCCTCCAAGCCTTCGGGCCGTGCCTCCACCACACGGGAATACTCTAATACGAGGTCGCCCCCGGTGGAGTGCACCGAGGCAGTGGACATGCCTTCGATGCTGTCCGTGCCCGTCTTCCAGGACCTACTCCGAGCGATGATCACGTCGGAGCTCTCCGCTGCAATGGCCCAGTTTCAATCGACCTCGACCTCGACCCCGATTGTGCCAGACCAGCCTGAGCCTCGCATCGAACAACCTCGAGGAAAGGTGCGCAATCCCCGCCGCATCCCATCCTCCTCGGACTCCTCGCCGAGGCGCCCGAGACGTTCTCCCTCCGCAAACCGCCGAGGGGCAAAACGTCGGGCTAAAACGACAGAAACCTCGAATCGCCGTACCTCCAAGAAGGCCCGAGGTTCACCAATTCTACGAGGCCGTTCTCCCACACCGCGTACGGGACCACTAAGGGTGGCTGAGTTATCACTCTCCAACCCGCGCATCCTCTGAACCCCCCCTCGGGCCGGGACCCCGACCCGAGGTCGCAGGTTTTCTCCGAGGGAGTCCGGATCGAGGTCACCGATTCGATATCGATCGGTACCCCGAACCCCGGCATCGTCTCCGAGGGGCTCCTCGAGACGCCGAAGATCCACAACCCCGGAACACTCTCACAGTGCTTCCCCGGCCTCGGAGCATGGATCGGAGCAGGAACCTCGATACTCGAGGGAAGCCTCCCCATCCTTCTCCACCCGACGAAGGTCTTGTTCACCGACCCCGCACGGGGCCCCGGGAACATCTCGGCCATCCTTCACTCGCTTTGTCCAGGACATGGGCCACGCCTTGGACTTAGACCTCCAGTCCGACTCCAGATACTCCAAGGAGTACCTGGCGGAGCTGGATATGCCATCACTGCCCAGAGAGTCCCTGGAGACCCCCTACATGGTCACAGCCGTACCCTCCAAATGGAGGCCAAGTACCGCACAGTACCTTACCCGGGATTCGAACAACCACAGCTCTCCCACCAATCGCTGCTAGTAGAATCCTCCTTGAAAAAGGCTCACCCATCCTGGGTCTCAGCAGCGGTCCCCCCAGGCCGAGAAGGCCGAACCCTGGACAAATTCGGCAGGAGACTATATCAAAACGCAATGATGGCCTCTAGGGTGCAAAGCTACACTTTCACCTTCACATCCTACCTCAAATACCTCATTGGACTATTGAGAGCCTTTGAGACTGACCTACCGGCCTCCCGGCAAGGAACGTTCGGCCTGCTTTTGGAGTCCCTCTCCAACCTGCGCCTTCACCTATTCTACGCGGCCTACGATGGCTTCGAACTCTCCTCCAGAGAGGCAGCCTTTGCTATCGCCATGCGCCGACTAGCTTGGCTGCGCCTGGTCGACATGGACCCCAACTTACAGGACCGGTTGGCTAACCTCCCCTGCGTGGGAAAAGAACTGTTCGATGACACTATCGAGGCAGCTACAAAACGCCTCTCCGAACATGAACGCTCGTTTGCCTCCCTTGTCCGACAAAAGCCAAAACCGCCCGCGTCCAGGCAGTATAGGGCCCCTCCGCGCCGCTACCCACAAAAATCCACCCCTGCCTTCTCGCGGCCCCCACCCAGGCGTGCGCAAGCTCACCACCGGGCCATGCCCAAGTCCCAACCGCCTGCGACTACCAAACCATCCCCGTCCTTTTGACGGGATACGCGGAAGGGGGCGGGCCCCCTCCGCCATAGTCCCAGGCCTCCTTCCCATCGGGGGTCGGATCAAAGCCTTTTACCCTCGCTGGGAACAAGTCACGTCGGACGCATGGGTCCTTGGCGTGATCTCATCAGGATACTCTCTCAACTTTCGGGCCATTCCTCCGGACAACCCCCCAAGGAATTGCCCTCCCAACCGGACTCAACTACCCCTACTCCTCTCCGAAGCTCGAGACCTGCTTCGCCTGAGAGCAGTGGAGGAGGTTCCCCCCGACCAACGGGGGAAGGGCTTCTACTCCCGTTACTTCCTGGTACCGAAAAAAACGGGAGACCTACGCCCAATACTAGACTTGAGACGCCTCAACAAATTTCTGGTACGGGAAAAATTTCGGATGCTCTCCCTACCGACACTTTATCCCCTGATCGACGAGGGCGACTGGCTCTGCTCCCTCGATCTCAAGGAGGCGTACACACATGTCCCAGTGCACCCCGCTCACCGCAAGTTCTTGCGCTTCCAGGTAGGGGACTGGCACCTACAATACAGAGTCCTCCCCTTCGGCCTAGCATCATCACCTCGAGTCTTCACCAAGTGCCTCGTGGTGGTCGCAGCAACCTTACGTTCCCAGGGCCTCCAGGTATTCCCCTACCTGGACGACTGGCTAATCAAAGCCCCGTCCAGGGAAGAGGTTATCTCAGCAACCCAACAGACTATTACCTACCTACAAAGTCTGGGGTTCGAAATAAACTTCCCAAAATCCCAACTACGCCCCTCGCAGTCCCTACAGTTCATCGGGGCCACGCTGGACACGGTTCGCCTCCGTTCCTTCCTCCCCCCTCCGCGCCGAGAGGCGTTAGTAAGTCTGAGCCGAAGGATCTCCCGGCTGACCTCGGTATCAGCTCGACAGACGATGACTCTCCTGGGCCACATGGCCTCTACCGTCCATGTCACACCCTTCGCCCGCCTCCATCTGAGAATCCCTCAATGGACCCTGGCCTCTCAATGGCGTCAAGACCGGGACCCGATCGACCGTCCCGTGACAGTGACTCCTTCATTGCAACAATCGCTCCGCTGGTGGGCCGACTCTTCAAATCTTTCCAAAGGTTTGCTCTTCCTCACCCCACCCCACAGCAAGGTACTCACCACAGACTCGTCGGAGTACGCTTGGGGAGCCCATCTGGACGGCCTACGCACCCAAGGGATGTGGTCAGCACAAGACCGTCGCTGCCACATCAACGTGCTAGAGCTTCGGGCCATCTATCTCGCAGCTGTAGCCTTCCAACATCTGCTCCACGACCGAGTGGTTCTCATCCGAACCGACAACCAGGTAGCGATGTACTATGTAAACAAACAGGAGGGGACAGGGTCTTGGTCCCTTTGTCGGGAAGCCCTGCGCCTCTGGAAATGGGCAATCTCCAACAACACCTTCCTTCGAGCGGTGTACATACAAGGAGAACAAAACTGTCTGGCGGACAGACTCAGCCGCCTCCTCCAGCCACACGAGTGGTCACTACACTCTCAGACCCTACGATGGGTGTTCGAACAGTGGGGGACGCCTCAAATAGACCTGTTCGCATCCCCCCACAACCACAAGCTGCCTCTCTTCTGCTCCCGGATACACTCCCCGGACCGGCTCGAGGCCGACGCCTTCCTCCTCGACTGGGAGGGAAGGTTCCTGTACGCGTTCCCGCCGTTCCCTCTGATACTGCGGACGCTTGTCCACCTGAAAACAATACAAGCCACCCTGATCCTGATCGCCCCTCGCTGGCCACGCCAGCCGTGGTTTTCCCTTCTACTTCAACTCAGTGCCAGAGATCCACTGCCTCTGCCTCTGTTTCCCTCTCTACTATCACAGGGTCAGGGTTCACTGTTACATCCCAATCTTCAATCTCTTCATCTGAATGCTTGGTTTCTCTCCCCCTGACTGCTCTCCCCGTGTCTCAATCAGTTAAGGAGATATTGGAGGCCTCTAGAAAGACCTCGACGAGAACCTGCTACTCCCAAAAGTGGACCAGATTCTCAACCTGGTGCTCCTCCCACAGCCAGGATCCGGTGTCGGTCCCCGTCCCTCTGGTCCTTGACTATTTACTTCAATTATCTCATTCCGGCCTAAAGACCAACTCCATTCGAATACACCTCAGTGCGATTGCGGCCTTTCATCAGCCCCTGGAAGGGAAAGCCCTCTCGCTCCATCCCTTAGTCTCTCGCTTCATGAAGGGTCTTCTGAATGTCCACCCTCCTCTCAAACCTCCCCCGGTGGTTTGGGACCTTAACGTGGTTCTGGCTCAACTAATGAAACCTCCATTTGAGCCACTAGACAAATGCCATCCAAAATTCCTCACTTGGAAGGTAATTTTCCTACTCGCGCTCACGTCCGCCCGGCGGGTTAGTGAGCTACAAGCTCTGGTAGCGGACCCACCCTTAACGGTATTCCACCACGACAAGGTGGTACTCCGCACCCACCCAAAGTTCTTATCTAAAGTAGTGTCTGATTTCCATCTCAATCAGTCCATTGTCTTACCTGTGTTTTTCCCCAAGCCCCACTCTCACCCCGGAGAAGTGGCGCTCCACACTCTTGACTGCAAGAGAGCGTTGGCCTTTTACCTCCAACGCACTCAATCACACCGGAAAGTCCCACAACTGTTTTTGTCCTTCGACCCAAACCGGTTAGGTCACCCAGTTTCCAAACGCACCTTGTCCAACTGGTTGGCCGATTGCATCTCCTTCTGCTACGCTCAGGCTGGTCTCGCGCTGCATGGTCGAGTAACGGGACACAAAGTCCGAGCGATGGCAGCCTCCGTAGCGTTCCTCAGGTCCACACCCATTGAGGAAATCTGCAAGGCTGCCACGTGGTCTTCGGTTCATACCTTCACCTCCCACTACTGTCTGGACTCACTGTCCAGGAGCGATGGCCGGTTCGGCCAATCGGTACTGCGAAATCTATTTGCTTAAATTGCCAACTTCCCTCCATCCCTTTTCAGTTAGCTTGGAGGTCACCCACATGTGAGAATATCATGCCTGCTTGTCCTGGGATAAAGCACAGTTACTTACCATAACAGGTGTTATCCAGGGACAGCAGGCATATATTCTCACAACCCGCCCACCTCCCCGAGGTTGGCTTCTTGGCTAGTTATGTGAACTGGAGACCACGAGGGGATGCACCCCCTAGTGGAGTAGGAAGGCACGCATGCGTGGAGCAGCAGAGCAAACTTAAATCTTCAATCAAGTTTGCTTGAAAATGCTTCCGCATCGGGGCTCCGTAGATGACGTCACCCACATGTGAGAATATATGCCTGCTGTCCCTGGATAACACCTGTTACGGTAAGTAACTGTGCTTAATTGCAGGTGCAGCAGCAGGCCCCTCCCTCCATGAGTCCAGCCAGCCCTCCTTCCCTATTGCGGGTCCAACAACCCCCCCCCTATCCTCACACCCTCTCTCTCGATTGCTGGTGGCAAAAATCCCAAACATGGGTCTCTTTAGGCAGGCCTATCAGTTTCTTAGAAGTTTCCTGCATGCAGGGCTGCTCCAACCAGTGTCTTCTTGCCATCGAGTCCCTCCTTCCGATATAACTTCTGGGATCAGATGGTTTTCCCCATGTCATACGCTATACTATTGTGTTTAGAACTTTTAGAATTCAGGTTTTGATTCAATGTTTGTTCCCCTTAGACAAGAGAGAGCTGTTGGAAATAGCTAAAGCTAATGCCACAAAGGCATTTGGGAAAGAGATTGAATTGCCTGCTAGCCTGAGAACTGATCCCTGGGTCAAAGAAAAGAAAAATGAAGTAGCCTTAAAACCATCTCAGGTATGTATGGTCTGGGGATCCAGTCTGGTGTGGTGGGAAGGGAATAATAAAACCAGCACGAGGCAACACTTAAAAGTAAATTGTTAGTAAGTTACAACAAATCTTTTTAATGAATTGTTTGAAATTGCCAAGTTAGAAAGGTCTAAATCTTGCAGATGGTTTATCTGCAGAAGAGTCGTCTTCAGACAAGCACGGAAATATGCAGGTACATTAAGGGCCCAATGCTCAAAATCTAAGGCCGGCATTAGTCAATTAGCACACAATGATTAGAGTGCTTTAGTACCAGAAACAGCATGGATGCCAGAGATGGCCGCAAATTGTATTTTAAAAATAGTTGAAAAGATGTAAATAGGTAACTTTGCTATTCCTCCTAATGCTAGAAGAACAGCACACAAGCAAACTGTGCTCTAAACATTTGAAACAATAACGCCATGGGGGAATGTTTTGAAGAGAGGATCTCTTCAGATTTTTTTAAACATCTGATTTTGATTTGTTTTGGAAGCAAAAGGAAGCCTGTGCAAGCCTCTTGAGTGCCAGTGCTGAGAAGTATGTGAACCTAAAAATTGAAAAAGCACACATTAGTGCCTGTTTTCTGTGCTTAAACCCTTCAAGTGAAAATTTGAAAAACTTATATTTAAAGGTGGTGATGTGTGTTTGGCTTTTGGGTTGCTTGATACATTTGCACAACAGCCATGCTTGCTTCAAAACTCATCTGTGCTTGCTCCAAGCTCGTTCGTTATCTTTGGCTTTTACAGTGTGCATATAATTAAAATGCTGTAGTTTTAAGCATTTTGAGAGCTTTTCCTGTGCTGTTTTCACAGTATGAGGTCAGTGCTGTAGACTTTAGATCTTTGAGCAAGAGGACCTACATGTGACTGCATTTTCCTGCTGTCTTAGACTTTGTGAGACATAAACTGTTTAGCATCTAGTGATTTGATAATGATAACCAGTAATGAGAACTTAAAATGGAAACGTCATCTGGACTCATTTTTTATGTCAAGATAAACTCTCAAAGCAGTGAAGTGAAATATTTTATCTTGCAAAATCTTGTGCTCAAGGTTGCCTAAAGACACTGCATAACCAAATAGGAATACTGCTGTCCAGTAGTCAAAACATCTGTTCTCCAAGGACACACGTGCATAAAGAACCTGGTAAATTGCACTGTCACTTTAAATCTTTTTTTTTTTTAAGTTCTTTATTCATTTTTTCATCTTACAACAAGTGTCAGAAAATAACAGTTGAACTTATACAATATCACTTGAATATCTATCATTATCAATTTCATTAGAGAAAATAAAACCCTCCTTCCCAACCCTGTTATTACACATGTGATTACATATATATATAATATTTTCTATTAATCCAACCCATCAATATATAATTAAAGTCTCTCCCACCACCCCTCCCTGTACAATTATACCAATTAGGGAAAAATGATATTTTACTCCTTACAAAATTCTATTAAATCTTTAGGCAGGGCCCATACAGCACTTCTTCATTTTCCATGGAGCTGAGAAGCTCTCTTTAGCATGTTAGAATTTTTATCCTTATTTTGTGCCTCCATGTTATTTTTATTTTCCTCAGTTCATTGTTTTTATCTGATTTTGGTTTATTTTTGCCCCTCCTGAGAACGTTGATCATTTTTGCGTTTTGTAGTTACTCGAGCTCCCTGTGCCATTGGGTCCTTTGGTTTTGCATTAGCTGTTTTTCCTCCATGTCTGAGGATACTGAGTGGGTTCAAGAAATGTTCTCAATATAATCTATTTCTGACTCTGACCCACATAACAGGTGTCTGGGTCTTGAACATATCATTTCGTCCTCAGAAGCATCGATTTCCTTGACATATTGTAAATGTTGATTGCACTGAGGATCACTCTTTCCATCAATATGTCTCCTTGTAGGCGTAGCCTTTATAGTGGCCTCCCAACGCCCTGAAAGCTGGTACAGCAGACTGCTTCCTTGACAATGTCTCTTCTGGTACCTTCTCTCCAAGAGGAGATATGGGTTATGCTTGGACAAGAGCTTTTGGGGCTGTTGCATTCAGTCTTCACAGGCTTTTAAAGACTTAGTGAACATAAGAACATAGTTGCCATACTGGGACAGACCAAAGGTCCATCAAGCCCAGTTTCTTGTTTTCCAATACTGGCCAATCTTTGTCCCAAGTACCTAGCTAGATCACAAGTAGAGAATGACACGGTGACAAAATTCATCACTGTTCCCGTTCCCGCAGATAACTGCGGGAAACCATCTTCATGTCATTCTTTAAGGAGCGAGGGAAGAATCGGAGTATGAATGGCCACAACCACTGACCCTCAAGCTTTGCTTTGAAGAATGCTAGTATAGAAAGGCTGAGGTTGAAATAGACACTAAAAAATGACATGGGATTATTTCCCGTGGTTATCCACGGGGATGGGGATGGATTTTGTCACCGTGTCATTCTCTAATCACAAGTATAACTGATTTTGCTGCTTATTCTAGGAATAAGTAGTGAATTTCCCTAAGCCATCTCAATAATGGCCTATGGACTTCCCTTTAAGAAATTATCCAAGCCTTTTTTAAACCCTGCTAAGCATACTGATTTCACCACATTCTCTGGCATTGAATTCCAGAGTTTAATTACGTGTTATGTGGAGAAATATTTTCTCCAGTTTGTTTAAAGTCTATACTACTTAGCAGCTTTTATTACATGCCCCATAGTCCTAGTATTTTTGAATAGAGTGAACAAGCGATTCACATCTACTCTTTCCATTCCACTCAGCATTTTATAGACCTCTCTATTATTATCTCCCCTGAGTCGTCCCTTCTCCAAGCTGAAGAGCCCTAGCTGCTTTAGCCTTTTCTCATAGGGAAGTTGTCCCATCCCTTTTATTATTGACATTAACCTTTTCTGTACCTTTTCTAATTGTATCTTTTCTGTACCTTTTCTAATTGTATCTTAAGAAACTGCGACTAGAGTTGCACACAGTATTCAAGGGCATTATACTATTTTTTATCTTTGCTTTCCATTCCTGCCTCAGCCCAGCTTGAGGAAGCAATGAAGTGTCATTTGAGGACAAGGTCATGCTCACTTGCTCGACATCGATCGTTGGAGTTTGTATGGATCCATGCAATGTGTGCATTGACTTCAGTAGAGAAGTTCTCTTGCCTCTACCTTGATAAATAGTCTATGCCTCTTGATGCACACTCCTGGCTTGCCTTGCACGGAGGAGTCTGACTCGGATATCTCTAGCCATTCAGATGATTACTTGCCAGAATACTTGGTAGAAGAATCCTATGGCATACTTTCTGTTCCTTTTCCCTACTCCTCAACACAAGTCTACAGAAATCTTCTTTTACTGGCTTTGTAAGGCAGATGGGGCAAGCTTTGCACATCAAAATGGTAACAGGAGGAGCCTTGCTCTGATTTTTTTATTTATTTTTTAATTCATTTTTACAACTTACATCAAGTGCATCAGGAAATAACAATTGAATTGAAAAACATCACTTGATTTGCTATTATAATCTTAAATTCATGAAATTTATCCTCCCCCTTCCCATCCTTATCACATAAAAATCATTCATTTATTTGTAATGAGTAATTAACATTATCCCAGGACAAGCAGGCAGCATATTCTTAACGTATGGGTGACGTCACCAACGGAGCCCCAGTACGGACCTTTTTAACTAGAAAGTTCTAGTTGGCCGCACCGCGCATGCGCGAGTGCCTTCCCGCCCGACGGAGGAGTGCGTGGTCTCCAGTTTCTTCGTTTCCGCGGAGCGAAGAAGACGCATGTGCTTTTCAACGGCCGTTGAAAACTCTATTTTTGCCTTCCCGCTCGCGATTTTTTGATCCCTTTTTGTTCTATTTTTTGTCTTTCGACTTAATTTCCCTTAAAAAAAAACAAAAAAAACTCGTGTCTTTTTCTTTGCTTTTTGCAGCCGGCCCCGGCGTGGCCTGTTGTAATCATCCAAGCCTCAGGGTTTGATTTCGCGGAGGCCGTGTTTCCCTTCATGCCCCCTCAACCGGGCTTCAAGAAGTGCCAGCGGTGTGCACGCCCGATCTCTCTAACTGACCCACACAACTGGTGCCTTCAGTGTTTGGGTCCAGAGCATCGGGCTGGCACCTGCACCCGCTGTGCTACTCTTAAGAAACGCACTCTTAAGAACCGGCAAATACAGCAAAATATTCTTTTCGGCACCGGTTCTACCATGGATCAGGCCTCGACGGCGCCGCCTAAATCGGCACCGACCACATCGACACCGCCTGATCCTCCTTCGGGGTCGATAGCACCAGGTAAGCCGGCTAAGAAGCCTTCCACTTCCCTTGAGCGCCCTCCAGTTACAGCGGTGACCCCGGTCCTTCCGGCGTCCCGCCGATCCCGTAAACGCTCCGCTCCGATCTCGGTGAGTGCCTCATCATCGGCCTCCTCATCGCCGGAGCGTCGAGCAGCACCTATGGTACCGAAGAAATCTAAAACGGTACCGGTGCCCCCATTGGAGGACCACATCTCGGCCATCCTCCAGGACAAACTCCAGGAGCAGCTACAACAGCAACTCCAACAGCTCCTTCCGACCCTACTGGCACCGCTCCTTCCGGTACCGGTCCGGCCCGAGCCTCGCACCATGCCACCGGTGTCCACCCCCTCGGTACCGATGAACACTTCCATGCCGGTCTTATCTGCCCAGCCTGCACTTCAGACTTGCTCTGCAGAGGACCCCTCCCGGGCCCAAGATCGACGCCGGTCGTCTCGGGACCGGGATCGGCACCATTCCTCCCGGGACAGAGATCGACGCCGGTCTTCATCTCCCGGCACCGTATCCATGCGATCTGGCAAGTCCCTTTCTTATGGACTTATGGGAGCAATCCCCACTCGGTACCGAGGAGGATGCCTCTTCTACAGATGAGGAACCCTCCATGGCTGAATCCACTTCCAAGCCCGAGCAATCCTCCTTCACGAAATTCCTTCGGGAGATGTCCGCGGCTCTCTCCATCCCCCTTGAGTCCGACTCCAAGAAGTCCCAGGCCTTTTTAGAAGCCTTGGACTTCGACCAACCTCCCAAGGAATTTCTCAAACTGCCCGTACATGATATCCTACGGGAAACATTTTATAAAAATTTGGAAAATCCCCTTACTGTTCCAGGTGCCCCTAGAAAACTGGACAGTTTATACCGGGTCATCCCTATTCCGGGATTTGATAAACCCCAATTGCCCCATGAGAGCCTCCTCGTAGAGTCCACTCTAAAAAAATCTCAGGGTTCCAGTGTTTATGCCTCCACCCCTCCTGGCAGAGAGGGGAAAACAATGGACAAATTTGGAAAGCGCCTGTACCAGAATGCCATGCTGGCTAACAGAGCCAACAACTACACCTTTCATTTTTCATTTTATATGAAACACCTGGTCCAACAACTTTCTGCTTTACAAAAATATGTACCTGAACGTAAGGTTCCACTATTTCAACAACAAATTTCCACCCTCCTTCAGCTCAGGAAATTCATGGTGCGCTCGATTTATGATTCCTTCGAGCTCACTTCCCGAGCTTCTGCACTGGCGGTAGCCATGCGACGCCTTGCCTGGCTGAGGGTGTCTGATCTTGATGTGAACCACCAAGACCGTCTCACCAACGCGCCCTGCCTTGGTGATGAACTTTTTGGGGAGTCTCTAGATACCACAACACAAAAACTTTCGGCTCATGAGACCAGATGGGACACCCTCATTAAGCCTAAAAAGAAGACTCCACCTGCGCGACCATACAGACCTCAGTCCTCTTACCAACGTCGCTTCTCTGCTAGGCCGCTTAATCCTCCTCAACAGCAATCCCGTCGGCCTCGCCAACAACAGCACACTCAGGCTCGCTCTCAGTCTCACCAGGCGACCAAGCCTCTCCCTCAGACTAAACCTCCTCAGCCCTTTTGACTCCTTTCTCCAGGGCATAGCCAGTCTCCAACCGTCGATGCCTCTTCCTCAACCTATCGGAGGCCGCCTCACCATCTTTCTCCAACGCTGGGAGGCCATCACGTCAGACCTGTGGGTTCTCAACATCATCCGTCACGGATACTCACTAAGGTTCCAGACTCTTCCTGTAGACCATCCTCCCGTAGAGTCTGCTTCTCACTCCTCCCAAACTCCACTCCTCCTCAGGGAGGTCCAATCCCTCCTCCTCCTCAATGCCATCGAAGAAGTTCCTCCAGACCAAAGAGGTCAGGGATTTTACTCCCGCTACTTCCTGGTACCCAAGAAAACGGGAGATCTTCGTCCCATCCTAGACCTCAGGAACCTCAACAAGTGTTTGGTCAAGGAAAAGTTCAGAATGCTCTCCCTTGCCACGCTTTATCCTCTTCTATCTCAACACGACTGGCTATGTTCCCTGGACCTCAAGGAGGCCTACACTCACATTCCAATCCATCAGGCTTCACGTCGCTACCTTCGATTCCAGATACAGAATCACCACTATCAGTACAAGGTACTGCCCTTTGGTCTAGCATCATCACCCAGGGTGTTCACCAAATGCCTGATTGTGGTAGCGGCTTTTCTCAGGTCCCACAACCTACAGGTGTTCCCCTACTTGGACGATTGGTTGGTGAAAGCAACTACATCTCCACTTGTGCTGCAAGCCACTCATCAAACCATCTCTTTCCTCCATCTCTTGTGATTCGAGATCAATTATCCCAAGTCGCATCTGCTTCCCACACAACGCCTTCAGTTCATCGGAGCAGTTCTCGATACCAATCAGATGAGGGCGTTCCTTCCTGCCGACCGGCACCGCACCCTGCTTCACCTTTGTCGACAGGTGCTCCTCCATCCATCCATCCATCCCTGCTCGGCAGATGATGGTCCTTCTGGGCCACATGGCCTCGACAGTCCATGTGATTCCTCTGGCGCGACTCCACCTCAGGATACCTCAATGGACCCTTGCCAACCAATGGTCACAGACCACGAATCTTCTTTCTCATCCCATCTCTGTGACATCGTCTCTTCAGCAATCTCTTCAATGGTGGTTGAACTCCTCAAATCTTTCCAGGGGACTTCTCTTTCATCTACCCCCTCATTCCATGGTCATAACCACGGATGCTTCCCCCTATGCATGGGGGGCTCACTTGTGCGATCTCCGCACCCAGGGACTCTGGACCCCTCAGGAGCGTCAACATCACATCAACTTCCTGGAGCTCAGAGCCATGTTTTATGCTCTCAAGGCTTTCCAGCATCTCCTCTACCCTCAGGTTCTTCTCCTGTGCACGGACAACCAAGTCGCCATGTACTACATCAACAAGCAAGGCGGCACCGGATCTCGTCTCCTTTGTCAGGAGGCCCTCCGAATCTGGACCTGGGCCACGGCCCACAATCTTTACCTCAAGGCTGTCTATATCCAAGGCGAACAGAATTCCCTGGCCGACCAGCTCAGCCGCATCCTTCAACCTCACATAGAAACATAGAAATAGACGGCAGATAAGGGCCCACGGCCCATCTAGTCTGCCCACCTTAATGTCCCTCCCCTACCTTTGCCCTGTGAATAGATCCCATGTGCCGATCCCATTTGGCCTTAAAATCAGGCACGCTGCTGGCCTCAATCACCTGTAGTGGAAGACTATTCCAGCGATCAACCACTCTTTCGGTGAAAAAGAATTTCCTGGTGTCACCTCGTAGTTTCCCGCCCCTGATTTTCAACGGATGCCCTCTTGTTGTCGTGGGACCCTTGAAAAAGAAGATATCTTCCTCCGTCTCGATCATGTCCCCCCTCTCTCTGCGCTCCTCGAGCGAGTATAGCTGTAATTTGTCAAGCCGTTTTTCGTATGGTAGATCCTTGAGTCCCGAGACCATCCGGGTGGCCATTCTTTGCACCGACTCCAGTCTCAGCACATCCTTGCGATAATGCGGCCTCCAGAATTGCACACAGTATTCCAGGTGGGGCCTCACCATGGATCTATACAATGGCATAATAACTTCCGCCTTACGACTGACGAAACCCCTTCGTATGCAGCCCATGATTTGTCTTGCCTTGGACGAAGCCTGCTCCACTTGATTGGCAGACTTCATGTCCTCACTGACGATTACCCCCAAGTCTCGTTCTGCTACCGTTTTTGCTAGGATCTCGCCATTAAGGGTATAAGACTTGCATGGATTCTGGCTGCCCAGGTGCATAACTTTGCATTTTTTGGCATTGAAGTTGAGTTGCCATGTCCTAGACCATCGCTCCAGTAGGAGTAGGTCGTGCATCATGTTGTCGAGCACTGAATCTTCGTCTGTTGTGCATTTGCCCACTACATTACTAAGTTTGGTGTCATCGGCGAATAATGTTATTTTACCTCGAAGCCCTTCTGCCAAGTCTCTTATAAAGATGTTGAATAGGATTGGGCCCAAGACTGAGCCCTGTGGTACTCCACTAATCACCTCCGTCATTTCAGAGGGGGTGCCGTTCACTACCACCCTTTGGAGCCTACCTCCAAGCCAGCTCCCAACCCATTTCGTCAATGTGTTACCTAATCCTATAGAACTCATCTTGCTCAGTAACCTGCGGTGTGGTACGCTATCGAATGCTTTGCTAAAGTCCAGGTACACGATGTCCAGGGACTCCCCAATATCCAGCTTCCCCGTTACCCAGTCAAAGAAGCTGATCAGGTTGGATTGGCAGGATCTCCCCTTAGTAAATCCATGTTGTCGGGGATCCCGTAGATTCTCCTCATCCAGGATCTTATCTAATTGGTGTTTGATTAGAGTTTCCATTAGTTTGCTCACTATCGATGTTAGACTCACTGGTCTGTAGTTTGCTGTCTCCATCTTTGAGCCTTTCTTGTGGAGTGGAATGACGTTAGCCGTCCTCCAGTCCAACGGGACGCTGCCTGTACTAAGGGAGAGGTTGAAGAGCGCGGACAGTGGCTCCGCCAAGACATCACTCAGCTCCCTAAGCACCCTGGGGTGCAGGTTGTCCGGACCCATTGCTTTGTTAACCTTGAGCTTTGACAGCTCACCGTAGACACTGCTGGGCGTAAACTCAAAGTTACTAAACGGGTCAACTGAGCCAACCCTTGTCTGTAGCTGAGGGCCGAGCCTGGACCCTCCCACTCTCCGCTCCATCTTTGCTCGCTGGGGCACTCCGCAGGTGGACCTATTTGCAGCTCCTCACAACCATCAGCTGCCCCAGTTCTGTTCCAGACTCTTCTCTCCGCATCGTCTGGCCCCGGATGCATTCCTGCTCGACTGGACGGATCGGTTCCTCTATGCCTTTCCTCCACTCCCTCTGATGTTGCGGACCTTGTTCAAACTCCGCAAGGACAGGGCCACCATGATTCTCATCGCCCCTCGGTGGCCCCGACAGCACTGGTTCTCCCTCCTGCTTCAGCTCAGCTCCAGGGAGCCCATTCCTCTTCCTGTGTTTCCTACTCTACTTACACAGCAGCATCAGTCTCTACTGCATCCCAATCTGTCTTCCCTCCACCTGACAGCTTGGTTTCTCTCGGGCTGACCTCTCCAGAGAACCTGTCTCAGCCTGTCCGTCGCATTTTGGATGCCTCCAGGAAACCCACCACACTCCAATGTTACCATCAGAAGTGGACCCGGTTTTCCTCTTGGTGCCTCCTGCATCATCACAATCCCACCTCATTGGCGGTAGAGACCGTTCTGGACTATTTGCTCTCTCTGTCCAATGCTGGTCTCAAGTCTACCTCAATCAGAGTCCACCTCAGTGCCATCACTGCTTTTCATGAGCCTATCCTCGGAAAACCTCTCACGGCTCATCCTCTGGTTTCCCGGTTCATGAGAGGCCTCTTCAATATCAAACCACCTCTACAGCCTCCTCCGGTCGTCTGGGACCTCAATGTGGTTTTGTCAGCCCTCATGAATCCTCCCTTTGAGCCTCTTGCTACTACTTCGCTCAAACTTCTCACATGGAAGGTGCTTTTCCTCATTGCCATCACCTCTGCCAGGAGGGTCAGTGAGCTGCATGCACTGGTCGCCGATCCACCGTTCACTGTTTTTCACCATGACAAGGTAGTTCTGCGTACCCATCCTAAATTCCTCCCCAAGGTGGTTTCAGCCTTTCACCTCAACCAGTCCATTGTGCTGCCTGTCTTCTTCCCAAAACCCCATTCTCATCCTGGGGAACAGGCGTTACACACGCTGGATTGTAAGCGTGCCCTGGCATACTACCTTGACCATACCAGGGCTCACCGCTCCTCTCCTCAGCTTTTTCTGACCTTCGATCCCAACCGTCTGGGTCGTCCTGTCTCTAAACGAACGCTGTCCAATTGGCTTGCTGCCTGTATTGCGTTCTGTTATGCTCGGGCCGGCCTGTCACTGGAAGGAGCTGTCATGGCCCACAGGGTCAGAGCTATGGCTGCTTCTGTGGCTTTCCTCCGTTCCACGCCTATTGAGGAAATCTGCAAGGCGGCCACTTGGTCTTCAGTTCACACATTCACTACTCACTACTGTCTGGATACCTTCTCCAGACGGGATGGACACTTTGGCCAATCTGTGTTACAGAATTTATTTTCCTAATGGCCAACCATCCCTCCTCCCTCTCTGTTAGCTTGGAGGTCACCCATACGTTAAGAATATGCTGCCTGCTTGTCCTGGGATAAAGCACAGTTACTTACCGTAACAGGTGTTATCCAGGGACAGCAGGCAGATATTCTTACGACCCATCCACCTCCCCGGGTTGGCTTCTTAGCTGGCTTATCTTAACTGGAGACCACGCACTCCTCCGTCGGGCGGGAAGGCACTCGCGCATGCGCAACTAGAACTTTCTAGTTAAAAAGGTCCGTACCGGGGCTCCGTCGGTGACGTCACCCATGCGTTAAGAATATCTGCCTGCTGTCCCTGGATAACACCTGTTACGGTAAGTAACTGTGCTTTTTCCCTTAATAAGATAATTGAAATGAGGGGATGGGTAGGATGGGTTTGATATTTTACTAAAATGTGGATTTATAGAAAAGTATATTGTATAATATAATTTATTCATTACAAAAGTCTATTAATGGTCCCCAAACATCTCAAAATTTACCAAAATATCCTCTCTGTGTGGCTAATGTTCTTTCCATTTTATATAGATCACTGGATTTATTTTTTATTTTATTTATTCAGTTTTCTATACCGTTCTCCTAGGAGAGCTCAGAATGGTTTACATGAGTTATTCAGGCACTCAAGTATTTTTCCGTGTCTGTCCTGATGGGCTCACAATCTATCTAATGTATCTGGGGCAATGGGGGGGTCACAAGGAGCAGCGTGGGTTTGAACCCACAACCCCAGGGTGCTGACGCTATAATTTGCCACATTCATCTTGAATTCATAGTACGCCGCATTTGCATCCTGGAGAGGCAGCAGGGCACACCTTGGACTGAAATTTGCTCTGGCGTACTACCTGCAGCACACTAATATCTACCTCGCCTCCCTCAGTAACCTCCTTCACAAACTTAAGCTCAAATTCTTCATCTATGCAGATGACATCACAATTGTCATCCCTCTAACCAGTCTATCCCAGGATCTTCTCAACTACATAACTAGCATACTCAGCCAGATAGAACTCTGGATGCTCTCCTTCAAACTAAAGCTCAACCCAGACAAAACAAAATTTTTTCTAGCCACCCCCAAAGACAAAATCAAAGACACCACAATCCAGGTGAAAGGATTGGTTTTCCCACTCGAACAAACATTAAAAATACTAGGAGTCACGCTTGACAAACATCTATCCCTAGAAAATCACACCGACCTCATTGTCAAGAAAGGCCTTTCAGCACTCTGGAAACTCCGTACCATAAAGAAATACTTCGATGACACTGCATTTCGACTATTAGTTCAATCCTCTATCCTCAGCATACTGGATTATTGCAATATCATTTACCTAAGCTCCACAAAGAAAATCACCAGAAGACTAAAACTGATTCAAAACACAGCTGTCCGCCTCATTTTCGGCCTGAACAAATGGGAACACATCACCCCCTTCTACCACCAACTGCACTGGCTACCCTTCGAATCCCGAGTCCTCTTCAAGTTCGCCTGCATCTGTTACAAGACAGTATTTGGTCTCTCACCAAAATACCTCTCCCCACATTTCAATATGTATTGCACCAACAAGAAATCCCGCAGAATCCAGTTGTTTACCTTCCCCTCCATAAAATCATGCCAGCTCAAAAGATTCATCGACAAAACCTTCGCCTTCCAGGCGGCCAAGCTGAACCCTTGGCTAGCCCAAATGATGCTAGAGGCCCCGACCTACCTAGACTTCAGAAAACTTCTCAAAACACACCTCTTCCGCGAACAAGACCCTTAGTCCTTACTCCCCGCATACACTCCAACCCCCCCCCCCCCCCCCCCACCTCCCTCTCCCCCCCCCTCTTCTGGTTTCCCACTCCCTCCATTTTATCTTCTAACCCAACTATGATAAACCTATGCCTCCTTCCGCGCTACCTGCAATTCCGACAAAATTTTTGTAAATCCGGGTTCAGACCGGATCCTAATGTAACGGATGTAAACTGCCTAGAACTCTTTGGGTATGGCGGGATATAAGAACCTAATAATAATAATAAACATGAATATCCTCACAGCTCTTTGTGATTTTTGACCCTAACAGACTTGGGTTTCCTGATTCCAAGAGAACCATCTCCCCTTGGTTTGCGGACGGTCTCCTTTACATATGCTCGGGTTGGATGACATTGTAGGGCCTTTTAACAGCCCACAATGTCTGAGCTGTGGTTGGTTCAGTAGCTCATTTCCACTGTAAATCCATTGAAGATGTTGCAAAATGGCCACTTGGTCCTCAAACTATACCTTTATATCTTACAACTGCTTGTAACAAACTCCCAAGAGGAGATGGTCAGTTTGGACAACCTGAGAGCACCCTCTTAATTCATTTGGTATGCTTGTATGCATGGGTAATGCCTAAAAGATTTAAAGTAACAGTGCACTTTGCAGTGTCTGTACTGGGTTCTGTGGATGACAACAACCACATGCCAATATATGCCTGCTGTCCTGAAGAGAATACCTGCTAACAGGTAATTTTATCTTTTTTTTTTTTCTCCAGTCGCTTTAAAATGATTGCTAAATGTTAGCAGATGCAGCAGTTTTTCTGTTGGATCTTTCTTTTTCCATAACCCTTCCTTCCTCAGCAACAGCAGCAGATGAATCCAGAGACTAGTGGGATAGTACACATCTACCAGCAGGTGGCGATAGAGAACTGATTAACAGGTGGTCCTATTGGTTGGCACCCTCCCTGTATCCTCAGTATTCTCTGTCTCCCAGCAGGTGATGGTTGCTGTTCCACGAGCTCCTGGATTCTGGCTGGATTCTTGTTTATTCTTCTGTTGAGAGTTTTTCTCTTCAGATAAATCGGGGTGTTTGGCTGAGCGGTGCCAACTTTGGGAGTCAACACCTGGGCCCCCCCAGGTCCCTG
Source organism: Geotrypetes seraphini (assembly GCF_902459505.1). Taxonomy (NCBI): domain Eukaryota; kingdom Metazoa; phylum Chordata; class Amphibia; order Gymnophiona; family Dermophiidae; genus Geotrypetes; species Geotrypetes seraphini. The sequence goes on along the minus strand of NC_047091.1, from coordinate 34,549,585 downwards.
CTCCACCCTCCTCTCCAGTGGATTGAGGGTTATTCCTGGTCCTCTGTTTTCTTCTTTCCCAACAAAAAAACCCCAAAACCAACCCTATTAAGAGGCCAGTGTGCTGTTGCTGGACAGTGCTTTGCTGTCTGTCCCAGTCTGATACTACCAGCCTTAACAACGGTGGATTCGGGTGAGAGTGCTTTTCTTTCTATTTCTTGGTGTTTTTTGGGTCTGCCGGTTTAATCGCTGGGGTTTTTTGGCCACGAGGTTTGTTTGGGGCAGCTGCAGTACTCGGCAGTTGTTCGTTATGGCAGCAGAGGCAGTTAAGAGGTGTTCCCATTGTGGGAAGCGGCGAACACCGTCGGGCCTCTGTTTGGCAGGGTGTATAGACGCGGTAGGGGATGAAGTGCAGCTCGCGCCTGATGTGGCGGCTGTTTCCCGCGCAGTTGAAGTCGGCCCTGCTTCTCCGCTCGCGGCTGCTTCTGTTCTGCTTCGGTGCACGTCGGCGGCTGCACCGGCTGTCGGCTGTTTTTCTTCGTCTTCTTCCTTTGCGGGCCTGATTTCTGAACAGGAGCAGACTTTTTCGATGTAGGCCCAACCGAATCCGGTGGCATTTTCCACGGAGTTCGTCATGTTGATACACAGGGCCTTTTTGATGCAGAAATCTCAGCCTGCTCAGCCCCAGGACTGTATCTTAAACCAGGGGTCAGTTCTTCATGCCAGTGGACCTCCTCTGGAGTCTCAAGCCACTAAGAGGCGAAGGGGTGGCACCTCTGGACGGCGGGGACCCTCCCTCAGAATTCGCATTCCCCTGTCTCATCCAGATTCTCTGGAAGACAGTGAGGTGGCGGATTTCGAGCTTGAGGATGCGCTGGCTAGGGAAGTGGATGATCCTTCCGCGCTCTGGCTTTTTCATAAGGAGGAATTGCCATCCTTTATTACCAAGGCGCTGCAGTGCCTTAATATTTCTCAGCAGGATATGCAGGCGTCGGGTACGGCTAATCCTCTTATGGCGGGCAAGAAAAAACCAGCTAAAGCGTTTCCGGTGCATGAAGCGATGCTTGAGCTTATTTCTGCGCAGTGGGACACGCCGGAGGCTGGTCACCGGGTGGCGAAGGCTATGCCCCAGTTATATCCCATATCTCAGGATGAGCTGGACAGGTTTAAGAACCCCAGGGTGGATGCTTTGGTGGCTGCAGTTACCAATAGGACTACCTTGCCGGTGGAGGGTGGTATCATCCAGGATAGGAAAATTGAATCTTCCTTTAAGCTGTCCTTTGAGATAGCTGCGGTTACCTTGCAAGCGGCGATTCGCAGTTCCTATGCAGCAGTTCCTATGCAGCAGTTCCCTGCAATGGGCTCAAGGTATGGCTGATAAAATGATGGAAACAGGGGTGCCTGTGCCGGCCGACTTTCCAGATTTGGAAACAGGTCTAGCATATATAGCGGACGCCCTCTGTGATATTATTTGGGCTTTGGCGAAACAAATGGCTCTTTCTGTTGTTTCTCGATGATCCTTGTGGCTCTGTCACGGGGCAGCGTATGCGGCTTCCAAGCTTAGGCTCATGCGGCTTCCTTTTAAGGGTCGGCTGCTATTCGGCGATGACTTTGACAAATTGGTTAAGGATTTTGGGGATACCAAAACGCAGAGGTTAACAGAAGATAAACCTAAAGCCCCTTTGAGAGCGTTGTCTGCCAGAAATCATTTCAGGGATGTTAGGAGATATAGGCCTGGAAAGCCGTCCTTTCCCCCATCTTCTGGGTCTTCCTATACTTCTAGGCCTAGGTTTCCACCGAAAAATTCCTTTGTCCTGCCCCGCCAGCCCGAATCCCGGCCTTGCATAATTCCCAATGAAGGGAGGTCGGCTCCCTCCGTTGTGACCATTGGGGGGCAGCTGTCTTCTTTTCTGGCGGAGTGGGCCTGGATCACATCCGATCGGTGGGTTTTGGACATTATTCAAGACGGTTACAAGTTAGAATTTTCCTCTCCCATCGCAGGTTCTTTCTTGGTCTTCCCTTGTACGGGGGCTGCCAAGAGAGATTTGGTGCAGTGCACTCTTCAAGTTCTTTTGGAGATTGGGGCAGTTATTCCTGTTCCTCCGGCAGAGAGGGGGCAGGGGAAGTTTCCATTTACTTAATCGTGCCCAAAAAAGGGGGTTCGATCAGGCCTGTGTTGGATCTCAAGAAGGTCAATCGCTTTCTGCGGGTCTGGCATTTCCGGATGGAAACTGTGAGGTTGGTCATTGTGGCGGTTCAGCCGGGGGAATTCCTGACGGCGCTCGACCTCAAGGAGGCTTATCTACACGTCCTTATATGGCCACCGCATCAGAAGTATCTTCACTTTGCAATCCTGGGTCAGCACTATCAGTTTCGAGCCATGTCGTTTGGACTTGCCTCAGCTCCACGGACATTCTCAAAGGTCATGGTTGTGGTGATAGCTTTTCTTCGCCAGGAGGGAATTCGAGTGCATCCATTCTTGGACGACTGGTTGATCCGGGCATCGTCCAGACAGGAAAGTTTGTCGGCGACCCAGAGGGTGATTTCTCTTCTTCAATCCTTGGGATGGATGATCAACTTTCCAAAGAGCTCTCTTACTCTGTCCCAGTCATTGGAACATCTGGGGGTGCTGTTCGACATGGAGGTGGGGAAAGTGTTTCTTCCCTGCGACCGGGGAGAGAAGTTACGCTCACAGGTTTGCCTGTTTCTACAGTCGCCCAGGCTGCGAGTGTGGGATTATGTGCAAGTTCTCTGCTCGATGGTGGCTACGCTGGAAGTGGTGCCGTGGGTGCGTTTTCACATGAGACCGCTGCAACAGTCCCTTCTCTCTCGATGGTCCCCAGTGTCTCAGGATTACAATCGTCGTCTGCAATGGACGCCGCAGGCGTCTCTCAGCATGTCTTGGTGGCTCAGCAATCTCGATCTGTTCAAGGGCATGCTTCTGGCGACTCTGGATTGGATGGTTGTTACGAAGGATACCAGTCTGTTGGGCTGGGAGGTTCACTGCCTTCAGTCCACAGCGCAGGGAGTCTGGTCTCAGTTGTCCATCAATCTTCTGGAATTGAGAGCGACCAGGCTAGCCCTTCAAGCGTTCCTGCATGTGATTCGGGGCTGTCTGATGAGGGTTTTTTTCAGATAGTGTCACGGCGGTTGCATATATCAACAGGCAGGGCGGCACACGAAGTCCTCAGTTGGAGACTGAGGCGATGCTTCTCCTTCAATGGGCCGAACTTCATCTTCCTCTACTGTCAGCGCCTCACATTGCAGGTCAGGCCAACATTCAGGTGTACTTTCTCAGCAGAAATCTTCTAGATCCCGGAGAATGGGGACTCTCCGCTCAGGCGTTCAACCTCATTGTGCCTACCGGACATAGATCTCATGGCCTCGTCCAAAAATGCAAAGCTTCCTCGGTTCTTCAGCAGACACAGGGAGCAGGGGTCGGAGGGGTTAGACACGTTGGCTCTGGGTTGCCTCCTTTATGTGTTTCCTACTTGATAGAGCGTGTTTTGTATCACATAACACGCTTTTCGGGTTCAATGTTCCTGGTAGCTCCGGATTGGCCGCGTTGTCCTTGTTTTGCGGACCTGGTACGTCTGTCGATGGGCGATCGGTTGTCCTTTCCGGTGACGCCAGACTTATTGACTCAGGGTCCCATCAACATGGAAAATCCATCCCACTTTGGTCTTACGGCCTGGCTCTTGAAAGGTCGTGGCTGAGACGTAGGGGTTATTTCCACTCTTCTTCAAGCAAAAAAGAGATCAACCTCTGCCTCATATGCTAGAGTCTGGAGGGTTTTCGATTCTTGGTGTGCTGCTCAGGGTCTGTCGCCCTTCCAGGCTTCACTTTCTAACATTCTTTACTTTCTTCAGGATGGAGTTGCCAAGGGATTGGCCTTTAATTCTCTTAAAGTTCAAGTGGCTGCTATTGCTTGTTACAGGGGCCGCGTGGCGCATTCTTCCTTGGCGTCTCAACCTGATGTAGTTCGATTTCTGAAAGGGGTGCAACATATTCGTCCTCTTAAAAAGATCTGTCCAGAGTGGAGTCTTAAAGTAGTCCTTGGTGGGTTGCAAAAGCCTCCCTTTGAGCCTTTGTTCAAAGCGACTTTGAAGGATGTGCCATTGAAGGCGGTTTTTCTTGTCGGGGAGGCTTCTACTAGGCGAGTGTCTGAGTTGCAAGCATTATCTTGTAGAGATCCTTTTTTGCACCTTTCATGTTAACCAGAAAGAAGGATTGAGGAGAAAAGTTCTCTTCTCTGCAGTTCCTAGATGTCCGTAGGATGCTACTGCATTATCTCCAACTTACTAACGACTTTCGCCGTTCTAATCAACTCTTTGTGTTGTTCGTGGGCCGCAACAAAGGTATGGCTGCGTCTAAGGCTTCCATTGTTTGCTGGGTCAAGGAGACCATTGCTTCCACTTACTTGACGTCTGGTAAGCGGTTGCCCGACAAGCTTCATGCTCATTCCACTAGAGCGATGGTTACTTCTTGGGCGGAGTCGAGAGGTTTTTTTCTTTGAAGGAGATTTGTCGCGCAGCTACTTGGTCTTCTAAGAATACTTTTTCTAAGCATTACCGGTTGGATGTGGCGGTGCATGTGGAGGCTGCTTTTGGTGCATTGATTATTTCCGAGACAGCATTCGCTTCCACCCTGATTGAGGATTGCTTTGCTACATCCCACTAGTCTCTGGATTCATCTGCTGCTGTTGCTGAGGAAGGAAAAATTATGTTCTTACCTGTTAATTTTCTTTCCTCTAGATGCAGCAGATGAATCCAGAGCCCCACCCTTTCTGCTATTGGATCCCTGTTCGTGTTTCGCTTTTTTCCGCGGTTTTCTTATTGTTGGTAGTTCTCTCTATTATTACTTTTGCGATTTGTGTTGGGAAAGAAGTGTTTTACATGTTGGACATATTCTGGTTCCGACTGCTTGGGCAAGGAGCAATACTGAGGATACAGGGAGGGTGTCAACCAATATGACCACCTGTTAATCAGTTCTCTATCTCCACCTGCTGGTAGATGTGTACTATCCCACTAGTCTCTGAATTCATCTGCTGCATCTAGAGGAAAGAAAATTAACAGGTAAGAACATAATTTTCCTTGCTGTCCTGGTAGGCATGGGACAAGCTTTTGCTCTTATTTTGTCACACCAGCTTAGTTTATAATATAAACATTTGTAGTTAGAACATCTCAAACCTCAGCATCTGAAAACTTTCCTGCCAGCTGCTTGTTGCTCAGTGCTTGCATCCAAGCCTAGCATCACTGCACTGGGTAAAAGAGTGCTCTAACGTGGTGCTTGTAGGGAGGGAAAGATGCCATGAATGGGAGGAGCTATTTCTGGGGCAGCTTTGGCAACCAAAGATGAAAAAGGAACAAAGGGCATGAGCACAAAATAAGATCAAGCCAAGAATAAAACATGAAACTTTAGCTCCCCTTCCTCCCCCCCAAAAAACAAAGGGCTTTTCTAAAGTTAAGGTTTAGTTCATTATGGACAGATCAGTCCTGCACTTACCAATGCAATCGTGTACACTGAAATACAAAGTATTCATCTCACATTGCACACTTGCATACAAAATGAGCGTTTGTCCCTTACCTGTATACTTGAAACTGTGGTTCTGTCCCACTTCCCACTGCCTATTTCACCATGGAAAAAACAGATAAAAATGGTTTTCATTCTGTTCTAGTGCCGACACTAAAGAATGTATCTGAGTCCCTACTGACATATGGAAAAGTGGTTTGTATTCCCTGATAAGTTGTGTATTTTGACACAGTATAGCTTATGTGCTTTTTCTGTTTTATAGAAATGAATGTTTCCTGCCTTTGAAGAAAGTCAAATGGTAACACTGATTGTGGCAATAGACTTCCTGATGTTGGAAGGAGAGCTTTTTAAGCTCATTCATAGCTTGTATAATAGTCCAGAGACTTAGAAATGTTAATAAGGAAACCTTTTTTTTTTTTAAAGTTGTAGCTGTTTGTAACACCTGAAGTTTCTATCTACCAATCAATTAAGAAAGCCACAAAGATAACATTAAAACATAAAAAGCTAAAGTTTGGCTCAGGGTGACCCTTACAACTTATTAACTATGTTCCAGATGTTTGAAAGATTAAAGAAGACGACGCCTGCATCACTAGCAGATAAGTTTGTTCAGGGTGGAATGCACAAATCACTCAGTTGCTTCCTAGAATCAAATTAATCCATTTTATATTTCTCATTTGGATAAATTATGCAGTTACCCTAATTCTTTTAAAATTGAAACATGGTTAAAAAGGTTGTCATGACACAATCTACAAGATTATATATTAGGAATTCATAAGGATGCTTTGCATGGCCTGGACACACAGAGGGTTTTTTTTTTGTTTTGTTTTTTTTTTACCATGTAAAGTCCTTGCCTTAAGTATAAATTGCACTCTTGCCCCTTATTCATTGATGAAATTGTATGTAATTTCCAGACGTGTATATACAGTACTCACCTGATATTCACAGGATTCGCGAATGTTGAAAAACCGTGAATACGGTTTTTAGCAGGGGAGACAGGAGAGGGCAGCCGGGCGTCATCGAGTGAAAAAAATCACTCGCGGTATGCTTTGACTGCCACTTCCTGCACTAAAGTCTGGCCTCACCAATCAGGAGCTGCTTTGACACGCAGCTCCTGATTGGTGAGGCCTGACTTTAGTACAGGAAGAGGCTGTCGGAGCATACCGCGAGTGATTTCCTTCACTCGCCGATGCTCTAGCTGCCCTCTCGTGCCTGTTCATTCGTGGTTGGAAAATACCACAAATGATCGGGACTGCAAATTGAGGACCGCAAATTTGCAGGGGAGCACTGTATATTCATTAATGAAGAAAAAGACTTGAGTTCAGGAGGGAACAATACCATTCGAGGTACATATTAATGTTCTTGGACTCACAATTTTTTAGACTGTAATTTGTTACAAAAAAATTAGAAAACACTATGTAACATGTCGTGAAAGTTTGGTTGGTGCCATGTAATACTTCAATTTAATGTGCTGGCATAAGCACATTAAAGTACACCAGAATGTTACTAGAGAATGACACGGGAAAAATTTTTTACCTGTTCCCGCAGCATCCATACAAGCTTCAGTATTGCAATATTTAGCTTATTCCTTCCTTATAAATCAAAGTTCTGGCTGCTGAATTAGAGAAAGTTGTTCAGCTGGCAGGGCTTTGTTTATAAATTTTTATCAACACAACTAATATACTACTTTATCCTAAAATAAATTATAATTTTTTTTTCTACCTTTTGTTGTCTGGTTTCTGATTTCCTCATCTTCTCATTCATCTCCTTTCATCCACTGTTTACCTTTCCTGTCTCTTCCATATGCTCTGTTACTGTGCCTCTCCCTTCATCTCTCCCTCAACACCCACCCCAATTGGTCTGCCACTCATCTTCTTCCCTGCGCTCCCCCCCATAATCTGGAATCTCTCTCTTCCCCAATTCCCTTCAGCGTCTCCTAGCCCACCTTCCCCAGTTCCCTTCAGCGTCTGTTCCTCCCCACCCCACCTTTCCTCCCTTTCTCCCTCCCTGCTCCTTACCTTTTTGGCAGGCAATTTCTCTAAATGTGCTTCCTACCAGCAGCTGGAGCGTTGAAATTGCATGTGGCTGCTGGAAAGGTGGTCTCTGATACAACTTCCAGTTGCGGCAGAGATTACCTTTACAGCAGCCACACGCGATTTCAACGCTCCGGCTGCTGGTAGGAAGCACATTTAGAGAAATTGCCTGCCGCAAAGGTAAGGAGCAGGGAGGGAGATGCTCAGGTGGCGGTGATTGGGCGGCAGCGATCAGGAGGGAGGGAGATGCTTGAGCGGCTATCGGGCGGCGGCTATCAGGAGGGACGGAGCGCGATCGGTGACTGCACACGTTCCCTTCTTTACTGCAGAGACAAGGCCATTCACCGCTCCACGGGTGGTGAATGGCCTCCCCCATACCCGCGGTGACCAATCCTTTTTTCTCCCCCGTTTTGGCTGGTTACCCGCAGCTACGGGTAACAGCCACCGTGTCATTCTCTACATGTTACACTTATGGATTACTCTACGTTTTTAGTAATACTTGTGTTCTGTTGGCTAATGCTTTTGATACCCTAGTGGTGATCATGTTAATAGTATTTATTTTTTCCATATAGCTAACCAGACAGACAGCAGAAGATTCCGTGGCTGAGAAATGTTCTACCCTGAAAAGCATTCTCTTTAGCTCTAATGTAAGTATGACCTATTAGCTGGCAAGTTTACATCCCAGCATAACACTTTAATATTTTGTTGTAAAATATAAGACATAAGTTAATTTGACCTATGGGTATATTAATACAGTAGGGATATTCATGGAACTGTTGGTGCCTAGATTTAACATCCCTCAGAGACTAGATTTGTTTGACCGTTTATGCATTCTATCTTATGAACTTAACCTGGTTGTTTGTGTTTTGTTTTGTTTTTTTACAGAATACTGTGGCCAAGCCAGTATTGCAGAAACAACAGAACAGTAATGTTAAAGCAGCATTCTCAAAAACAGATGACGTGGTTAAACGCAAGAGTCCGTATGAGCTGTGGCTTCCTATTTCAGCACAGAAAAGTTTCTCTTCCAGTTTGTTTCCTAAAAGTTTACAGAGCAGCAGATCAAGATGAAACCCTGTAATGGCTAATTCTGTATATTCTGTTTTTACATTCCTAAAGATGGCCATGTTATGTTTCAGATTAATAAAAAGTGCATGTTCAGAATCTTGGATTAGTGGCATCAAGAGTTAGGTTTGTAGATTGACTCTACATGTATATTAATGCTTGTGTTTCTGAATTTTAGTTATTTTTCAGATATGGCATTGAACAAAATGAAGAAATGGCAGGTGGGAATTTTCTTGAAACTTGTAAATATTATTGCTGTATATATTATGTACAGTATATTCTTGACATGTAAGTAGCCTTTCTAAAATCAATAAAGTTATTAATTTCCGATGTTGTGAATTCTTTTCTGTGGTTGGATTAGTTTGGAGGCAGTTAGCCAGCAGTGTAAAGTATTATGCTGCCCCCCCCCCTCCTCCCCCCAACACACTAGTTGTCAAACAGAACAAGTGGAACTGCTACCGATCTCTAGAAAAACTACATGCAAACAATATTTCATTTTGGTCACAGTAAAAATATAGCTACAGTGGTGTGCAAAAAATCTGGAACCACTTTTTCTTTTGGCTATTAGAATCAACTTTCTTGTATAACTACTCTTTCTGAACCTTAAGGTAGTCCAGGGGTAGACAGTTCTGGTCCTTGAGAGCCACAGGTTTTCAGGATATCCACAATAAATATGCATGTGTTTTGCATCTTAAGGAGGCAGTGCATGCAAATCCATCTCATACGTATTCATTGTGGATATCCTGAAAACCTGACCTGCCTGTGGCTCTCAAGGAACGGAATTGCCTATACCTGGGGTAGTCTATCCCTTCTCATTAGAATTCTTTTAGGAAGATCATCTGGAAGCATTGGGCGATGGCAGGTATACATGTTCTAGAAGATGTTATATCTAATGCAACATAGATTTGGTCTTGATAAATTGCAAAGTTTTAGATGGTTGCAACTGAAGTAGGCCATTCAGGCGGGGTTCCCTGAATGGAAAAATCTCTCTAATCAATATAGTTTGGAGTTCTTATGCTTTCAGGTGGACTTCCTGGGACACCAGGCCATACAGTGGTATAAATTGATATCTGGATTCATGAATAAAAAACCAAGAACTGGTCTTTGGGATATTTGGAGCATTGAGATCAAGCATCAAATTACTGCATCTCAATGGCCACGAATTTGGTCTTGGAGGATGAGATATACAGTGTCTGCATCTGAGACAAACTTGTTTTTTTCTGTTACATAGAGCATTTTGGACCCCAGTTTGACTACAAAAATTAGATAGCTCTAAGTCTAATAGATGTTGGCACTGTAATCTCGAAGTTGGGACTTTAGACCATCTATTATTCTATTGTCCATTCATTTTGGCTTTCTGGAAATCAATATGGGGCCAAATAAATTATCTATTAGAGAATCCGGTGGCCTTATCATAAGATACTATTTTATTTGGCATGTCAATGGGGGCAAAGAGTCAATTATCCTCAAATAATAACAAGCTTTTGTTAATTATGACTGGAGTTGCCATTCAACAAATTACATTTAATTGGAAGAATTGGAGCAGATTGAATTACCATTTCTGGTGGAATTCTTTGTGCCATATATATAAATAAAATGGAAAGAATGTTAGCCACACAGGTCATTTTAGTAAATTATCCCAGGACAAGCAGGCAGCATATTCTTGACTGATGGGTGACGGCACCGACGGAGCCCCGGTATGGACAATTTTAGAGTGATTGCACTCTAAGAACTTGGAAAGTTCTAGCAGCCGCACCGCGCGCGGTCCCCAGTTTCTTAGTTGCCACGGAGCTAAGAAGACGCGTTCTTTTCAACGGCTGTTGAAAAGATTTTTTTGTATCGCCTTCCCGCTCGCAAAAATCCTGTGAGGAAATATTTTTTCCTTTTTCTAATCTTACTTTATTGTTTAAAAAAAAAACTCCTTTTTTTATTTCGGTTTCGCCCCGGCGGGGCCTGTTGCCACCATCGAGGCCTCGGCCTTCGATTTGGCAGAAGCCGTTTTTACTTTCATGCCCCCCCAGCCAGGGTTTAAGAAGTGCCAGCGGTGTGCACGGCCCATTTCTCTGACTGACCCGCACAACTGGTGCTTACAGTGCATGGGTCCAGATCATAGGGCTTCCACCTGCACCCGCTGTGCCACATTGAAAAAACGAACTTTAAAAAACCGTCAAATCCAGCAAGGTTACTTTTCGGTGCCGATATGTCCGACCCTGCGGCATCGACACCGACATCGGCCCTGTCTCAGTCGGCACCCACCTCTTCGACACCGCGCTGGCATCGCAACAGTCAGATAAGCCGGCTAAGAAGCCTTCCCCGCTGGAGCGCCCTCCGGTCTCAGTGGCAGCGAGCCCAGTCCTGCCGACCACGAGACGCCCGCGGAAGCGCTCCGCCCCTATTGAGGTGAGTCCCTCGGGTTCCTCATCCTCTGGGCGTCGAGCGGCACCACAGGTACCGCAGAAGAAAAAAAGCGGTACCGGTGCCTTCGTTGGACGAGTGAATTGCGGCCATCCTCCAGGTGCAGCTTAAAGAGCAGTTACAACAGCTCCTTCCTGCTCTATTGGCACCGAACCTTCCAGTCCTGGTCCGGTCTGAGCCCCCGGTACCGACGGTGGGGCAGACTCTATTGTCCGCTTCCACCCTATCGGTACCGGTTCATTCGGCTTACTCAGTCTCCATGCCAGTTCTGGCACCGGAGCCGAGAGCGCTGCATCAGGCTGTTCAAACTTTGGCACCGATACAGCCTTTAACTTCTCCTGGTACCGCTTCCTTGAGGTCGGGTAAGTCGGTACGTAAATCCCGGCACCTTGAACCTTCCACACCGGAGTCTCGGGATTGCAGTTCCCAAATTAGGGACCCTGATCTGAGGGGTGACTCCGAAGAGCCTCTTCTCTCTGAGGGTGAGTGCTCATCGGCTGATGAGGATCCTTCTGTTCCAGATCCATCCTCTAAGCCAGATTCTGCTTCTTTCACTTCTTTCTTGAAAGAGATGTGTGAATCTCTTTCTATTCCTTTGGAGGCTGAGTCCAAGAAATCCAAAGCGTTCCTTGATGCACTGGACTTTGACCAGCCTCCAAAGGAATTTCTCAAATTACCCCTCCATGATATTTTGAGAGAAACCTTTTATAAAAATCTTGAGACTCCTTTGACTATCCCAGGAGCTCCGTGTAAATTGGACTCCTTATACATCCCCATTCCTGGGTCATCCCCATTCCTGGCTTTGATAAGCTGCAGCTTCCACACGAGTCTCTTTTGGTGGAATCTACGCTTAAAAAGTCTGCAGGAGCTAGTGTGTACGCCTCCGTCCCTCCTGGCAGAGAAGGAAAGGCCATGGATAAATTTGGCAAAAGATTATACCAGAATGCTATGTTGGCTAACAGGTCAGGGAATTATGCTTTTCATTTTTCCTTTTACCTCAAGCATCTCATCCACACCATGGCTTCCTTTGAGAAATACATCCCTGACCGCAAGAGACATGCTTTTCGCCAATGTTCTTCCTCTCTTCTCCAGCTTCGTAAGTTCCTGGTCCGTTCAATCTATGACACGTTCGAACTTACCACCAGAGCCACGGCCATGTCTATTGTCATGCGTCGTCTAGCTTGGCTCAGAGTGTCATAAGAACATAAGAACTGCCATCTCCGGATCAGACCTTCGGTCCATCAAGTCCGGCGATCCGCACACGCGGAGGCCCCGCCAGGTGTACACCTGGCGTAATTTATAGTCCACCATATCTTTATATGCCTCTCTTAAGGAGATATGCATCTAGTTTGCTCTTGAAGCCTAGGACGGTCAATTCCGCAATAATCTCCTCTGGGAGGGCATTCCAGGTGTCAACCACTCTCTGAGTGAAGCAGAACTTCCTGACATTAGTCCTGAACCTGTCCCCCCTTAGCTTCATTACATGTCCTCTAGTCCGTGTCAAATTGGACAGTGTAAATAATCTTCTCTGCTCTATTTTGTCGATTCCTTTCAGTATTTTGAAGGTCTCGATCATATCCCCACGCATTCTCCTTTTCTCAAGGGAGAACAATCCTAGTGTTATAAGTCTATCCTCATATTCCAGTCTCTCCATACCCTTCACCAGTTTTGTTGCTCGTCTCTGCACCCTCTCCAGCAGTTTTATATCCTCCTTTAGGTAGGGAGACCAATGTTGGACGCAGTATTCCAAGTGTGGTCTGACCATTGCCCTATAAAGCGGCATTATAACTTTCTCCGATCTACTCGAGATTCCTTTCTTTATCATGCCCAACATTCTATTTGCCGCTGCCGCGCATTGTGCCGATGGCTTCAGGGTCCTATCTATCAGTACACCCAGGTCCCTTTCTTGTTCACTCTTCCCCAGAGTTGCACCTGTCGGAGCTTGATGTCAACCATCAAGATCGCCTGGCTAATGCTCCATGCCTGGGGGATGAACTTTTTGGTGATTCCATGGACTCTACCACCCAAAAACTATCCGCCCATGAGACTCGATGGGATACTCTTCTGAAAACCAAGAAGACCCCACCTATCCGGCCTTTTCGGCAACAATCGGCCTACCAACGCCGCTATGTGGCTTGCCCTTTACCACCAGCTACTCAACAACCTAGGCGTCAGCGTCAGCAACAACGACAAACCCCTAGGCCACCACAGCAGCAACAAGTGAAGCCCCCTCCACAACAGAAGTCTACCCAACCCTTTTGACTTCGTTCTCCAGGGCATAGCCAGTGTTCTACCATCTGCCCACCTTCCTCAACCCATAGGTCGTCTTGCTTTCTTCATCAGCCGTTGGGAGATTATCACCTCGGATCAATGGGTCCTCAACATCATCCGCCACAGCTACTCTCTCAACTTTCAGACTCTTCCTGCCCAAAGTCTGCCAAGAGAGTCTGCTTTGAATACTCCTCAGTCTTCCCTCCTTTTTCAGGAGGTTCAATCCCTCCTCCTTATGAATGCAATAGAGGAAGTTCCTCTAGATCAAAGGGGGCAGGGATTCTACTCCAGTTACTTCCTCGTCCCCAAAAAAACAGGGGATCTCAGACCCATTTTAGATCTTCGTGATCTCAACAAATGCTTGGTCAAGGAAAAATTCAGAATGCTTTCTCTAGCCACTCTTTACCCTCTTCTCACTCAAGGCGACTGGCTATGCTCCCTCGATCTCAAAGAGGCATACACCCACATTCCGGTCAATCTGGCCTCCAGATAGTACCTCCGCTTCATGATCAATCACTGTCATTACCAGTACAAGGTGTTACCCTTCGGTCTTGCCTCCTCCCCAAGAGTGTTCACCAAATGTCTGATTGTGGTCGCTGCTTTTCTACGCTCTCACCACCTTCAGGTCTTTCCTTACCTGGACGACTGGTTAATCAAAGCCACTTCCTCTCAGACAGTGCTCCTTGCCACCAACCAGACCATCATGTTTCTACAACTTCTGGGGTTCAAGATCAATCTACCCAAATCTCATCTCATCCCCACTCAGAGACTTCAATTCATTGGAGCGGTCCTGGACACAGTCCTCATGAGAGTGTTCCTGCCGTCCAACTGTCTTCAAACTCTTCATTCTCTATGTCAGCAGGTGCTGCCATAACGTTCCATCCCTGCCAAGCAAATGATGATACTCTTGGGTCACATGGCCTCGACAGTTCATGTCACACCCTTCGCACGTCTTCACCTGCGCACTCCTCAATGGACCCTAGCTACCCAGTGGTCCCAAGCGACGGATCCTTGCTCACGACACATATTTGTGACATCATCTCTTCGTCAATCTCTACAATGGTGGTTGATATCCTTGAATCTCTCCAGAGGTCTTCTGTTCCATCTACCTCCTCATCAACTAGTCATCACCACCGATGCTTCCCCTTATGCCTGGGGAGCTCATTTGAACGAGTTCCAAACTCAAGGCCTTTGGACAGTCCAGGAAAAGAAGCATCACATCAATTTCCTGGAACTCAGCGATGTTTTATGCTCTCAAGGCTTTCCAACATCTTTTCCCTCAAGTTCTCCTACTGTGCACAGACAATCAAGTTGCAATGTACTGCATGTCTATCTAACCAATATGCTGTGCTACTAAAACCTTCTCACTAAACAGCCAGACCTCACCAGTCACTCTTATTCACTAACAAACTGACATCCTTAACTAACAATTAACTAACTGTTAACTAACTACTCTATCCCCCAGACCAAGAACTAACTAACTACCTCTATCTACACTTACTGACCGGCACCTAACAGCCCCCACCCTAACAAATATCCTTAAAAAAAATAAAAAAAAATTTAATTATATATAATAATAATAAATCTTTGGAAATGGCAGGTAGGACTAGAGGCAGCAAGACTTCAATCAAAACGGGTAGTTCAGTCGCTGAGAGTACCCAGGGGATGGCTATGGCCCGAGTACAGATAGAAGTGGAACCAGGACGGAGGGCAGAGGTATCTGTACAGACCGAGGCCATCCCCTCAAAGACGTCTACAGTCTCAACGCAGACAGAAGAGATGGATCAGCGGGATGAAAGCCTTTTGATGGAGTTGAAGAGCTTGAGAGAGGAGGTTCAGCGCTTAAGGAGCATCCGAGATGATGAGATCTTCATCGATGGAGTCATCCAGGAGCTGTCTCAGATCGCTGAACAGGAACCTGACAAGACCACCCTAGGAACACCAAAAGCATCCAAACCTGCTAACCTGAGACAAACCACATGAATGCAGGAAGTGGCGGGAGATGATGACTCCTGGCAGCTGGTGACTTCCTCCACAGGAAAACGCAGAGGACCTAACTCTGTCTCTTTTTCTCACATACAGGGCAGCTCTACATCGACTCCACACATCGCCCTGAGGAACAGATATCAGCTGCTGCAGGAAGATCATGAGAACGAGGTACAAGATGTTGTTCAGCAGACAGTTCCAGCTCAGGAATCTACAGTACGGCTTACCCCTAAGAAGCGCAGAGTGGTGGTCATCGGAGATTCGCTGCTGAGTGGCACCGAGGGACCAATCTGCAGATCAGACCTACAATCAAGAGAGGTCTGCTGTTTGCCAGGGGCCAGGATCCGGGATGTAACCGCTTGCCTTGACAGACTCATCAAGCCCCGAGACCACTTCCCCATGATTCTAATCCACGTCGGAACCAATGACACCGCCAGGAGTGCCCCGGACAGCATACCTGATGACTTCAGGGCCCTGGGGGAGAAGCTGAGGAGGACGGATGCGCAGGTGGTCTTCTCCTCGATTCTCCCAGGAAGGGGCAAGGGCAGAGCCAGAGAGGATCGAATACAGAGGGCGAACGACTGGCTGCGAGGATGGTGCAAGGAGATGAACTTCGGGTTCCTGCACCATGGTGAAGCTTTGCAAGGACTACAGGGACACAACGGGCTACACCTAACCAGAAGAGGGAAGAATGTCCTTGGACACCGTTTAGCCCGCCTACTCCACAGGGCTTTAAACTAGGTAAGTCGGGGGAGGGTACAGGCACAAACAATATACCTGGCGAACTAAACTGCCGATACTTTTTTGAGGCTGAGGTAAGTAGTCACCGAAATTCTGAGTCAGGGGCGAGTACACACACTTGAGTCGGGGGTAGGTTCACATCATAATTATGGGTCTAGGGGGAGTACACATTGTAATTCTGGGTATATGGGGAGTACACACTGTTGTTCTGAGTCTAGGGGGAGCATAAATAATGCAAATAACGCTAAAAATGTTCAAGTAGCTCAAACAGGAATATCCCCACTGAAACGTAACAAAAATACAACATGGAGGGCTATGTACGTCAACGCACACAGTTTGGGGAACAAGATCCTGGAATTGGAAACAGAAATAAGGAATGCCGACCTGGATGTGGTGGCGATATCTGAGACCTGGCTCACAGACTCCCATGGGTGGGATATGGCCATACCAGGTTACAACTTGCTTCGTCGGGACAGGGAGGGCAGAATGGGTGGAGGTGTAGCATTATATACTAAAGAAGACATTAGGGTCACAAGAATCTCAGATATCCAGTACACTGGGGAATCCCTTTGGGTTAATTTGGCCAGAGGGAAGGACAAATGCTTGTATCTTGGAGTGATTTACAGACCCTCAAGACAACAGGATGACCTGGATATGGAAATAATCGGAGATATAGAAAATATCACCTTGCGTGGGGACACGGTATTGTTAGGTGACTTTAACATGCCTGATGTGGATTGGAATACGCTTACCTCTGCTTCCGGCAGCAGTAGGAGGCTATTAAACTCTATGAAGGGAGCTGGTCTCAAGCAACTGGTGTTGGACCCTACGAGGGATCAGGCAATACTGGACCTATTACTTACCAATGGGGAAAGTGTAACAGAGGTCTCGGTGGGGGACACATTGGCCTCCAGCGATCACAACATGGTATGGTTCGATCTTAGGAAAGGTTTCACTAAATCCACTACAATAACCAAGGTCCTCAAATTCAAAGACACAAACTTCCTAGACATGGGCTCCTTTGTTCACCAGGCGCTACAAAGGCAAACAGAAACCGATAGCGTAGAAGAAATGTGGTCGACTTTGAAGGCCACCATACAGGAAGCGACAAACCGCTATGTTAAATCAGTAAGCAAATGGCGAAGGAACAACAAGCCGCAGTGGTTTACTGCGGAGATCTCAGACCTCATCAAGGAGAAGAAAAAAGCATTCATCTCTTACAAACAATTGGGAAAACAGGACTCTAGAGCAGACTACTTGACCAAATCAAAAGCCGTCAAAACAGCAGTTAGGGAGGCTAAATTCCACATGGAGGAGTCTCTGGCAAAGAACATCCGGAAGGGAGATAAATCCTTCTTCAGGTATATCGGTGACAGAAGTAGGAACTCAGGCGGGATCGTACGTCTTAGGAAACCAGAAGGAGACTATGTGGAAAAGGATTCGGAAAAAGCCCAACTATTAAATGAATACTTCTGCTCAGTCTTCACCCGAGAAGCGCCGGGGCTAGGCCCTCAGCTACAGACAAGGGCCGACTCAATTGACCCATTTGGTAACTTCGAGTTTACGCCCAGCAGTGTCTACGATGAGCTGTCAAAGCTCAAGGTTAACAAGGCAATGGGGCCTGACAACCTACACCCCAGGGTGCTTAGGGAGTTGAGCGATGTCTTGGCAGAGCCACTGTCAGCGCTCTTCAACCTCTCCCTTAGTACAGGCAACGTCCTGTTAGACTGGAGGACGGCCAACGTCATTCCACTCCACAAAAAAGGCTCTAAGACGGAGACAGCAAACTACAGACCAGTGAGTCTAACATCGATAGTGAGTAAACTAATGGAAACTCTAATTAAACACATGCAAGGAAGTTTTTTTTCACACAAAGGGTCGTGGACACCTGGAATGCGCTACCGGAGGAAGTGATCAGGCAGAGTACGGTACAAGGATTCAAACAGGGATTGGATGGATTCCTGAGGGATAAAGGGATCGTGGGATACTGAGAGAGGTGCTGGGATGTAACACAGGTATAGAAAGCTAACCAGGTAATATAGAAACCCAACCAGGTCGTGCATGTGCAAGACTGGAGGGTTAGGACTTCGATAGGAAGATAGGACTCAATGGGAAACCAAGGGGGCCCCTTCTGGTGATTCAGACAGGTCGTGACCTGTTTGGGCCGCCGCGGGAGCGGACTGCTGGGCAGGATGGACCTATGGTCTGACCCGGCGGAGGCACTGCTTATGTTCTTAACACCAGCTGGATAAGATCCTGGATGAGGAGAATCTACGGGATCCCCGTCAACATGGATTTACTAAGGGAAGATCATGCCAATCCAACCTTATCAGCTTCTTTGACTGGGTGACGGGGAAGCTGGATATTGGGGAGTCCCTGGACATAGTGTACCTAGACTTTAGCAAAGCATTCGATAGTGTACCTCACCGCAGGTTGCTGGGCAAGATGAGTTCTATAGGATTAGGAGACACATTGATGAAATGGGTTGGGAACTGGCTTGGAGGTAGGCTTCAAAGGGTAGTGGTGAATGGCACCCCCTCCGAAATGACGGAGGTGATCAGTGGAGTGCAACAGGGCTCGGTCTTGGGCCCGATCCTATTCAACATCTTTATAAGGGACTTGACAGAAGGGCTTCGAGGGAAAATAACTTTATTTGCCGATGACGCCAAACTAAGTAATGTTGTGGGCAAATGCACTACGAACGTAGATTCAACACCCGACAACATGATACACAACCTACTCCTACTGGAGCGCTGGTCTAGGACCTAGCAACTCAGCTTCAATGCCAAAAAATGCAAAGTTCTGCACCTGGGCAGCCAAAATCCATGCAGGATCTATACCCTTAATGGTGAGATCCTAGCAAGAACGGTAGCAGAAAGAGACTTGGGGGTGATCGTCGGTGAGGACATGAAGGCTGCCAATCAAGTGGAGCAGGCTTCATCCAAGGCTAGACAAATCATGGGTTGCATACGCAGGGGTTTCGTCAGCCGTAAACCGGAAGTCATCATGCCATTGTACAGGTCCATGGTGAGACCCCACCTGGAGTACTGTGTGCAGTTCTGGAGGCCGCATTATCGCAAGGATGTACTGAGGCTGGAGTCGGTTCAGAGAATGGCCACCCGGATGGTCTCGGGACTTAGAGATCTCCCGTACGAGGAACGGCTGGACAAATTGCGTCTGTACTCGCTCGAGGAGCGCAGGGAGAGGGGGGACATGATCGAGACGTTCAAGTATCTCACGGGCCGCATCGAGACTGAGTAAGATATCTTCTTTTTCAGGGGTCCCGTGACAACAAGAGGGCATCCGTGGAAAATCAGAGGCGGAAAACTACGAGGTGACACCAGAAAATTCTTTTTCACTGAAAGGGTGGTTGATCACTGGAATAGTCTTCCACTGCAGGTGATTAAGGCTAGTAGCGTGCCTGATTTTAAAGCCAAATGGGATCGACACATGGGATCTATTCACAGGGCAAAGGGAGGGGAGGGACAGTAGGGTGGGCAGACTTGATGGGCCGTGGCCCTTATCTGCTATCTATTTCTATGTTACATCAACAAACAGGGTGGGACAGGCTCTCGCCTCTTGTGTCAGGAAGCCCAGAAGATTTGGTCTTGGGCGACAGATCACCAATTTTCCTGAAGGCTGTCTACATTCAGGGAGAGCAGAATTCCGTAGCGGACAATCTCAGCAGGATTCTCCAGCCTCACGAGTGGACTCTCGATCCTTTGACTCTCCAGTCCATTTTCGCTCAATGGGGCACTCCTTAAGTAGACCACTTTGCAGCTCCTCACAATCATCAGCTGCCCCTCTTCTGCTCCAGACTCTACTCTCCTCACTGTCTGGCAGCGGATGCATTTCTTCTGGATTGGTCCAATCTGTTCCTGTATGCTTTCCCTCCTCTGCCTCTCATGCTCCGGACCTTGTTCAAGCTCAAGAGGGAACAAGCCACCATGATTCTAATTGCTCCACGGTGGCCCAGGCAACATTGGTTCTCCCTTCTACTTCAACTCAGTTCCAGGGAGCCTATTCTTCTTCCATTGTTTCCTTCTCTGCTTACACAGCATCAGGAGACACTTCTGCATCCCAACCTCCAGTCTCTGCACCTGACAGCTTGGTATCTCTCGGGCTGACTTCAAATGATACTCTTTTGTCTCAGCCCGTTCGTTCTATTCTTGATGCCTCCAGGAAACCTGCCACTTTCCAATATTACCATCAGAAGTGGATACGGTTTTCTTCCTGGTGTCTTCTTCATCATCATGATCCCACTTCCCTTGCAGTGGAGACCTTGTTAGATTATCTTCTTTCTTTATCTGACTCTGGTCTCAAGTCTATTTCCATCAGAGTCCACCTCAGCGCTATTGCTGCTTTTCATGAGCCAGTTCATGGTAAACTTCTCTCAGCTCATCCTTTGGTTTCCAGATTCATGCGGGGTCTTTTCAATGTGAAACCACCTCTTAAGCCTCCTCCTGTTGTCTGGGATCTCAATGTGGTTCTTTCCGCCTTAATGAAGCCTCCGTTTGAACCTTTAGCTACAGCTCTTTTCAAGTTTCTCACTTGGAAAGTGGTCTTCCTTATTGCTCTTACCTCTGCCAGGAGGGTCAGTGAGCTGCATGCACTAGTTGTGGATCCTCCTTTTACAGTCTTTCATCATGACAAGGTGGTTCTGCGTACCCATCCAAAGTTTCTCCCTAAGGTTGTCTCTGAGTTTCATCTCAACCAATCAATTGTTCTACCTGTATTCTTTCCAAAACCTCATTCTCATTCTGGTAAACAGGCTTTGCATACTTTGGACTGTAAGTGGTTTTTAGCTTACTATCTAGAGCGTACTAAGCCCCACAGATCAACTCCCCAACTCTTTCTGTCCTTTGATCCGAATAAATTGGGACGCCCCGTTTCTAAGCATACGTTGTCAAATTGGCTTGCAGTGTGCATTTCATTCTGTTATGCTCAGTCCGGACTGACACTGTCACGGCCCATAGAGTTCGAGCTATGGCAGCATCTGTAGCTTTCCTCCGTTCCACTCCTATTGAGGAAATCTGCAAGGCTGCTACTTGGTCCTCAGTGCATACTTTTACATCTCATTATTGTCTGGATGCTTTCTCCAGACGGGATGGACACTTCGGCCAATCTGTTTTACAAAATTTGTTTTCCTAATGGCCAACCTTCCCTCCATCCCTCTTTTTGTTAGCTTGGAGGTCACCCATCAGTCAAGAATATGCTGCCTGCTTGTCCTGGGATAAAGCACAGTTACTTACCGTAACAGGTGTTATCCAGGGACAGCAGGCAGATA
The DNA here is from genome assembly GCF_902459505.1 of Geotrypetes seraphini. NCBI lineage: Eukaryota > Metazoa > Chordata > Amphibia > Gymnophiona > Dermophiidae > Geotrypetes > Geotrypetes seraphini. The sequence goes on along the minus strand of NC_047091.1, from coordinate 34,528,282 downwards.
TTCTTGCATCCCACCCACCTCCCCGGGTTGGCTTCTTAACTAGCTTATCCTAACTGGGGACCGCGCGCCTCCGTCGGGCGGGAAGGCACTCGCGCGTGCGCGGTGCGGCTGCTAGAACTTTCCAAGTTCTTAGAGTGCAATCAATCTAAAATTGTCCGTACCGGGGCTCCGTCGGTGCCGTCACCCATCAGTCAAGAATATCTGCCTGCTGTCCCTGGATAACACCTGTTACGGTAAGTAACTGTGCTTTTCAGGATGTTTGGGGTCAATTGGCAGATTATTGTACTGAGTAGATATCATTTTTCCCTTAATCAATTGAAAATAAAGGGGTAGGGATGGGGGGTTTCTGATTCTGTATTAAATATTTGGATTAATAGGAAAGAATATGTAAGTAAATGCATATGAAATAGTAGGATTGGTGAGGGTAGGAGATGAATTTTACTAAATTAAGATGACTGAAATAGAAAATCAAGTAATGTTTTTGAGTCCAAATGTTTTTTCCAGATACACTTGTAAGTTGTAAAAATGAATAAAGATATTTTGCTTCATTTGAGAAATCCAGAAACAACCATTCCATGCTTACTTGATTTGATTGAGAAATTTGGAAAATTTTCAGGGTATAAGATAAATTGGATTAAATCTGAAGCACTTCCACTAAACGTGTATTGTACAAAAAAGCTTGTTTGATTCATTTTCTTTTGTATGGAAGGAAGGTGGATAAAAAGCATGCTGGAAGACGCAATGGAAGAGAATGAAAAATTTTTATTGCAGAAGGTAACATGTGTGGGCAATGGAATCCATTACATCTGTCTTGGTGGGGGAGAGTTCAAACTATTAAAATGATGATATTGCCTGTGGTATGCTATCAGATGGGAATGTTACCAGTTTTTTTTATAAGGGATCCTTTTATAAAAAGTTTAAACAGTATTACAAAATTTGTTTGGTTGGGCAAAACTCCTAGAATTGCTTTAGTATCTCTACAAAAATCAATTGCGGAGGGTGGGGTAAATTTTCCCAATTTCTGTAGGTATCATCAAGTCTATATTATGCAACAGGGTATGTATTGGGTCCTTCCAGAGCTCATTGATAATACTCCAGATTGGTTGTGGTTGGAATGGCGACTCATGTTCCCTTTGAGACTATGTCATGTTCTTAGTATTAAAATACCTAGGTTATATAAAGAAAACAGAATATTTATGGATACATGGAAAACTCTGGTATGTTAGTAATTTAATGATTCCAATCTATAAATCAACTAATTAAACAATATGGTTAAACTCCAAGATTCAAATTGGTGGATTTAAGGTCATCTGGAAGCAGTGGATGATTGCAGGTATACGAATTTTGGGCGATGTTATTTCAAATGGTAAGCTGCTTGACTTTTCATAGTTGCAACATAAATATGGTCTTAATAAATCACAATGTTTTAGATGGTTGCAACTGAAGCAGGCTATTCAGGAGGGGTTCCCTGAATGGAAAAATTTCAATAATCAGTATAGTCTGGAATTCTTATGCTTTCAGGTGGATTTCTTGGGACACCAAGCCGCACAGTGGTATAAATTGATATCTGGATTTATGAATAAAAAAACCAAAGACTGGACTTAAAGACAGTTGGAGCATTGAGATTAAGCATCAAATTTCTGCATCTTAATGGCCACAAATTTGGTCTTGGAGGATGAGATGTACAATGTCCACATCTATGAGACAAACTTGGTTCTTTTTGTTACATAGAGCACTTTGGACCTCAGTTCGATTACAAAAGTTAGATAGCTCTAAGTCTAATAGATGCTGGCATTGTAATCTTGAAGCAGGGACCCTAGATCATTTAATATTTTATTGTCCCTGTATCATGGCCCACACCTAGAGTACTGCATCCAGTACTGGTCGCCGTACCTCAAAAAGGACATGTCAGTACTTGAGAGAGTCCAGAGAAGAGCAACTAAGCTAATTAAGGGAATGGAAAACCTCTCGTAAACTGATGGACTGAAGGAGCTGGGGCTGTTCTCCCTGGAGAAGCGGAGACTTAGAGGTGACATGATAGAAACCTTCAAGATCCTGAAGGGCATAGAAAAAGTAGACAGGGACAGATTTTTCAAATTACGGGTAACCACAAGTTCAAGGGGGCACTCGGAGAAATTGAAAGGAGACAGGTTTAGGACAAATGCCAGGAAGTTCTTTTTCACCCAGAGGGTGGTGGATACATGGAACACACTTCCGGAGGCTGTGATAGGCAGAAACACGTTACAGGGCTTCAAAGAAGGTTTGGATAGGTTCCTAGAGGACAAAGGGATTGAGGGGTACAGATAGGAGTAGAGGCAGGATATAGGGATAGGAGTAAGAGGTAAGTACAGATAGGAGTAGAGGCAGGTTATAGGGATAGGAGTAAGAGGTAAGTTATAGAAATAGTCAGGGATCACTGCTCAGGCAATAGGCTTGAGGGGCCGCCGCGGGAGCGGACCGCTGGGTGAGATGGACCTCTGGTCTGCCTCAGCGGAGGCAACTTCTTATGTTCTTAATATGGTCTCAATAAATTGTTTATTAGAAAACCATGTAGCATTATCATATGATACAATTCTGTTTGGTATGTCAATGAGAACAAAAAGTCAAATTTCATCAAGCAATAATAAACTTCTATTGATTATGACAGGAGTCGCCAAGCAACATATCACCAGTAACTGGAAAAATTACAATAATCTTAGCTATACATTCTGGTGGAATTCGTTGTGCCACATTTACAAAATGGAAAGAACAATTGCTATACAGAAAGGGAATTATAATAATTTAAAAAAGATTTGGGGACCATTGACAAATTATTGTAATGATTGACAGTATATTTATACAATCTTTATTCATTTTCAAAAATTACAAGTGTACAACAATCATTCATAAATATCTTAATTAATCACTTGACATTCTTATTTGTAACATTCCAAATAAATAATTATATAAGAAGCCCATCCCTCCCACCCATATACTAATAAATAACAATTATCAATTATTATCTTTCATAATCCCACCCCCCCTTATCTTGTTCAATATTTAGGTGTTTAAGATGTCTGAGCGACACTTTTAATATGGAGAGAAATCTATAAAATATCCTGTGATAATGTGTTTGAACAATGCCTTCTATAATCACAGTTACTCTTATAATTATAATTATATATTGTGGAAATCTCAGACCCAAAAACCCGTGAATGGTGATATCACCATAATGAGGTTCATTTAGGGGACCATCATAGATTTTCACCGTCCCCTCAACCATCCAAGTAAAAATTATATAGAAAACAAAATAAACAAGCAAATTAAACAAAACTTATCTGTGAATAGGATGGTATGATATCGATAATGAGCCTCATCGGTGATTGAATGATTCTAGTGCTTGTGACATGTTAAAAACAATCGTTGCAATTCCTTCATAATATATGCTTGTCCCTCCAACTCGAGTTTCAAATAACTTCCTTCTTCAGGGAAGGACTCTGTGAGAACAAGTATACTGGAAAAACAGGAAAAACAACCCAAATGTATCGAAAAAATTTTTAAAAAAATTCTTACTATTATATACGGGATTCTGTATTAGCCTAATAATAAATGCAAATTCCTTCAAAGTCGAAATGAATCTATTATTACTCACGAATCTCATGCTAGTACCGGCTCCACAGTACGGAAAGAACAGAAAGCTGGACTGAGTAAATCTGAAAACGCACTGGCCTTAAATAGGATTAAAGCGAGGCAGACGTCACGTCCTAAAAACGGAAATGATGTCACCAAAGGGGAAATACCAGAAGTTCAAACCATTCAATACAATACAGATGAAATAGAGTAAATGGAGGTTAAAGGGCTAACCATTCGATCTCATGATTCAAACCACTAGGTGTTAAGGTATGCCATTCATAAATAAACCTTTGTTCTTTTCTGATCAAAATTTTGGAAAGATCACCATCAAAATTCTTAATTTGTGTTAACACTGTATACTTCAAATCATGGATAGAATGAGATTGTTCCAACCAATGACTTGTGAGAGGAGCTGACATTCGTTGGTTACGAATGCTACTGATGTGTTCCGTTATTCTGACTTTGATTCTGCGGGACGTTTGTCCAATGTAGAATTTATGACAAGGGCACGTGATGCAGTAAATTACTCCAGCAGAATCACAGTCAGTCCCAGAACACAGCTTAAAAGTGTTCCGTATGGCTCCTGGTATGTTAATTTGAGAAATGTCCCATACATACCGGCAAAATTTGCATTTGCCACAAGCTCTGTGAGGAAGACCTGAATTCAATTCTCTCATTGCTGGTCTATATTTCAATTTTTCTCCCAGATTGGGAGCCCGGGAGAAAGCAAATTTAGGTTTCTCCTGCAGAGCTGTATGAAATTGGACTATGGGCCAGTACTTAAGGATAATATGTTTAATATGATTGCTGTGATTGGAGTATGGCATTACGCATACCGTCTGTTGTGAATGTTGTTGTGGGGAATTATTATTGTTATTATGAGTTGTCATGATCCATGGGGGATGGCAATTTTTAGCCCTCTTCCATGCTCTCTTAACGATCTTATGAGGGTAACCTCTCTCCCGGAACTTGTTGTACATAATGGAAGCCTGTACGTCAAAATCTTCATCAGAGGAGCATATCCTTCTTAACCGAAGGAATTGTCCAACTGGAATACTGTTACGTAAAGGGCGGGGGTGAAAACTCTGATATTGTAAAAGGGCATTACGGTCAGACGCTTTTCTGTGGAGAGTGGTGGATGGGGAACCTTGATGAATCTTGATAGTAATGTCTAAGAATGCAATTTGATCTTTATCAAATAAATAAATAAACTTAATATTAGGATCTAGAGTGTTGATATCATTCATAAACTGATGTAATGATTCCACCCCACCACTCCACACAAAAAAGAAGTCGTCTATATACCTTTTCCAATTTTTCACATATTTGAAAAGGCGAGATTTATATACCAATAATTCCTCGAACTGTGTCATGTAAAGACATGCTAATGTGGGGGCAACTGTGGCCCCCATTGCCACTCCTTTAGTTTGTAGATAGAAAATATCTTCAAAACAAAAATAATTGTTATAGATGACCATTTCGGTAAGCCTATTCAACAAATTTTGTTTAGATTTAGATATGCTCATTTGAGCAGAGAATAGTTTGACCACTGCAGCGGCTGCGTTCTGAGGGATATTGGTATATAAAGCTGTCACATCTGCGGTGACTAACAAACACTGGTCCCAATTAATTTCTTCTGAAACTTGATCTATGTATTGTAAAAAATGGGAGGAATCCTTGATATATGATTTCGCCAAAGAGACATAGGGTTTAAGAAACCCATCTAAGTATTGAGAGACCGGTTCTAAAATCGAACCGGTTCCTACAACTATGGGATGACCTGGAGGGTTAGTATGAGATTTGTGAATCTTGGGAATGAAATGTATGGAAGGGATCCTAGGATGATCAACTGTAAGGAATTTCAATTCTTTAGTAGTGATAACTTTATTCGAGTGAGTTATGCCTACCAAGTTATCAATATGCATTTTAACTGACTGTGTAGGGTCATTGGTAAGGATGGAATAATATGCTGTATCATTAAGCTGGTTAATAGCCTCGCTGTGATAATTGCTATAATTCTGAATTACAATTCCTCCCCCTTTGTCTGCTCTTTGAATAATGATAGACTTATCCTGTCGCAAGGACTGTATAGTATTCCATTGTTGTGACGAAAGATTAGAGTGAAACTTAGTCGGATTATCTTCAAGTTCTTGTATGTCCTTTAGCACTAAACGTTCAAATGAAGTAATGGACGGATCCAATGCTCCTGGGGGCATCCATGACGATCTACTTCTAAGTCCTGGGGGTAAACCCGACTCCATTTGATTGGATACTTTGTCTTGAAAGAAAACTTTAAGACGAATAGATCTAAAAAACCTTTGTAAATGAGACCGAGTGTCAAAGCCGTCATACCTGGAACTGGGGACAAACGACAACCCTTTGGCTAACAATTATTCTTCTTGATGAGTTAGGGCATGTGACGATAGGTTAAATATTCCTGCCTCTGTCCTCATTGTGTTGTTTTCTTCTGTTTGTTGACACTGCGGGTCTCTACTTTGTTTGACGACCGGCCTATGTCCTGATGTGGAGGTAACCGTAAAAAAGAATCAGATAACTCTTGTAGGCTGGTTATTTTAGTTGGTACTTGTTTGGTCACCGTCTTGGTTTCATTATCCGACGATGATTCGCTGGTAGACAAGTTAAAAGCTACTGATTTGGAACCCTTATTTCTACGTTGTCGTTTCGTTTTTGAATTTTTATTCATCCAAGGGTAAATGTATCCCTTCGTAAAATCAAATTCATCACGTCGAAACTTTTTAACTTTGAGTTGCCGTTGTTCTGTTTTGTAATTATTCATGGCTGTATTGTGTTCCAAGTATGCTTTTTGAAAAGAATCATCTGTTGATTGTTGTCTAATCGTATCTAATTTTTCATTAAGTTCCATTTCTTGAGACGTGATAATAGGAGCCAAAGCATCGATGGTAAGTAGCATTAAATCAATTGAGCACCTAGTCAAAGTCTCATTCCAATTCTTGAGAAACTCAGTGTTCTCCTGGAATCTTGGTTCTTTGTATAGACGCAAGCCTCGCGGCACTCGATTGGAATGACAGTATTCGACTAAGGCAGCCGAATGTAATTGTGATCTAATTAAGGCCTTGTGTAGATATTTAATGTCATCCCAGGTGTTACCAATATCATGATCATTTTCTCCAAACAATCTAGTGCTGGCCAATAATGTAGAGATACGTTCTTCTGACAGTCCTGACTTAGATGCCCATCCGAGAGAAGCCATACCTCTCCTGAGTACTCAAATAGACACTTTTAATATGGAGAGAAATCTATAAAATATCCTGTGATAATGTGTTTGAACAATGCCTTCTATAATCACAGTTACTCTTATAATTATATATTGTGGAAATCTCAGACCCAAAAACCCGTGAATGGTGATATCACCATAATGAGGTTCATTTAGGGGACCATCATAGATTTTCACCGTCCCCTCAACCATCCAAGTAAAAATTATATAGAAAACAAAATAAACAAGCAAATTAAACAAAACTTATCTGTGAATAGGATGGTATGATATCGATAATGAGCCTCATCGGTGATTGAATGATTCTAGTGCTTGTGACATGTTAAAAACAATCGTTGCAATTCCTTCATAATATATGCTTGTCCCTCCAACTCGAGTTTCGAATAACTTCCTTCTTCAGGGAAGGACTCTGTGAGAACAAGTATACTGGAAAAACAGGAAAAACAACCCAAATGTATCGAAAAAATTTTTAAAAAAATTCTTACTATTATATACGGGATTCTGTATTAGCCTAATAATAAATGCAAATTCCTTCAAAGTCGAAATGAATCTATTATTACTCACGAATCTCATGCTAGTACCGGCTCCACAGTACGGAAAGAACAGAAAGCTGGACTGAGTAAATCTGAAAACGCACTGGCCTTAAATAGGATTAAATAGGAATAGGCCTTAAATAGGATTAAAGATGTCTGATCACCAGAATAAATCTATTTTATTTTTATTATATCCTTTAATGTATATTTCTCTGTAAACCGCTTTGAACTTAACGGATTTAGCGGTATATAAGAAATAAATTACATAACATTACATAGGGGAAATGATATAAAGTTCTATTAAAGGTTTAATCAATAGATAAGAATACAATATATGATATTTTTGATTAAAATTTTTGTGGGGAAGGGATAAGTTTATGTATTTACGATGACAATAGAAAGAAATTCAAGTGATGTGTATAAAGTTTTAAATGATGTAGTATTGTGTACTTGATGTAAGATGAAAAAATGAATAAAGAATTTAGGAAAAAAAAAAGGTATCTGGATTTATAAACAAAAAAACCTAAAAACGGACTTAGGGACATCTGGAGCATTGAGATAAAGCATCAAATTACGGCATTTCAATGGCCATGAATTTGGTCTTGGAGAATGAAATCTACAGTGTCTGCATCTATGAGACAAACTTGGTTTTTTCTTTTGCATAGAGCATTTTGGACCCCAGTTAGATTACAGAAGTTGGATAGCTTTAAGTCTAATAGATGCTGGCATTGTAATCTGGAAGCAGGGACTTTAAATCATTTAATATTCTATTGTCCCTGTATCAAGGCATTTTGGAAATCAATCTGGTCTCAAATTAATTGTTTATTAGAAAACCATGTAGCGACTAAGCCAATATTAAACGGACATTGTTTATTGTTTATTTAGTTATTTGATTAAACGCTTTATCGATTCTACAAAGCGTTGTACAGAGTAAAAAATTTTTCCTTTAGACAAACAATATTACAATTAATACATACTTTCTAAAAACTACAAGGCGAACAATAATACATCCAAAGTTATTGTGGACGAACGAACAAAAGACACACAAGGTGAAGAGGGAGGAAATACAATAGCTATAGTAAATGGAAGAAACATTAATGGCAAGTACAAAAGGGCTGCTCTCTTTGGTTTAAATATGTTGCCAATTTTGCCGGTTCATCAAAACTCATAGTTTTATTAGCCAGGGTGACTTTCATAAACGCTGGGTATATAAGACCATATCTTGCTCCGACTTCTCTCAATTTTGGCCTCATATCCAAAAACTTTTTCCTCTTGTCCGCTGTTGCTTTTGCAAAGTCAGGAACAATATGGGGGTGGGATGGTACTGAAGGGTATGTGTAAGAATAGTAACAGGGTGGGAGGGATTTCTTATTTATATAAAGAACAATATGATAAGATTTTCAAGTGATTTGTTAATTGTTGTTATGATTATTGTACACTTGATGAAAGATTAAAAAATGAATAAAGAATTAAAAAAAGAAAACCATGTAGCATTATCATATGATATAATTCTGTTTGGTGTGTCAATGAGGACAAAAAGTCAAATTTCATCAAGCAATAAACTTTTATTGATTATGACAGGAGTCGCCATACAACATATTACCAGTAGACTAAATTATACCTTCTGGTGGAATTCGTTATGCCACATTTACAAAATGGAAAGAGTAATTGCCATACAAAGAGGGAGTTATAATAATTTTAAAAAGATTTGGGGGCCATTGACAAGTTATTGCAATGATTAGACACCATTATCCATTGAAAGTACACTTACACATAGGGGGGAGGGTATAAAGGTTCAATCAATTGATAATATTTATATGATATTTTTGATTAAAATATTGGTGGGAGGGGAGGGTATAAATGTATGTTTAAGATGATAAAAGAAATATAAGAGATGTTTATAAGGTTTAAATGATGTAATATTGTGTTCTTGATGTTAGAGGGAAAAATGAATAAAGAATTTGAAGGAAAAAAAAAAGATTTATTAATAAACATTGTTCCTGAATCTTCCTCTCTGCAACCTCACATTATGCCCTCTAGTTTTACCATTTTCTCTTTGGAAAAGATTTGGTTCTATATTAATACCTTTCAAGTAGAGTATTTAAACATCTATCTTATCTCCCCTGTCCCTCTCCTCCACAGTATACATATTTAGGTCTTCCAGTCTGTTCTCATACTTCTTTTGGTTCAAACCCCTTACCATTATTGTCACCTTCCTCTGGACCTTCACCAAATATTGCCTCCAAAACAATACAATACTCCCAAGTGTGGCCTCACCAATAACCTATATAGGGGCATCAACACCTCCCTTCTGCTGGTTATTCCTCTTTCTACACAGCCTAGCATCCTGGCTACAGCCACTGCCTTATCACACTGTTTAGATGCCTTTAGATCCTTGGACACAATCACCCCAAGGTCCCTCTCTCTATCAGTGTTTATCAGCCTCACGTTTTCCAGCACATATGGTTCCCTCTGATTTCTGGCCCCTAAATGCATCACTGTGCACTTCACATTGAATTTTAGTTGACAGATGTTATCACTGCACTTCGCATTAAATTTTAGTTGCCAGATGTTAGACTATTCTAACTTTTGCAGATACTTTTTCATGTTTTCCCACTCCCTCTGGGGTGTCCACTATGTTACAAATCTTGGTATTGTCTACAAAAAGTATAATGTTACCTTCTAACCCTTCAACAATGTCGCTCACAGACATGTTGATCAGAATTGGTCCCAGCAATGATCCCTGAAGCATTCCACTACTCACCTTTCCCTCCAAGTGAATTCCATTAACCACCGCCCTCTGGTGTCCGTCTTGTCTGTCAGCCAGCTTCTATTCCAGTTCACCACTTTGGGCCTTAGCATCAGCCCATGGAGTTTAAGAGCCTCCTAACCATGTCAAAGGCCTTGTTGAAATCTAAGTAAATTGCATCTAGCAAGTCTCTATCCACCCAGTCAATTCAATCAGATTCGTTTGGCACGATTTACCTTTAGTAAACCCACGTTGCCTTGGATCTTGTAATTCATTACATTCTAAGAATTTCACTATTCTTTCAGCAACGTTTCCATTTTCCAATAATTGAAGTGAGGCTTACTGGTTTGTATTTCCCACTTCATCTCTGCAATCACTTTTGTGTAGAGGGACCACATCGCTCTTCTCCAGTCCCGCAGAATCTCTCACGTCTCTAAAGATTTATTGAACAAATCTTTAAGAGGACCTTGCCAGAACCTCTCGGAGCTCCCTCAATATCCTTGGATGGATCACATCTGGTCCCATAGCTTTGTCCACCTTCAGTTTTTCAAGTTCATAAACACTTTCTTCCGTGAATGGTGCGGTATCCATTCCATTCTCAGGTGTAACTTTGCTAACCAATTGCGTTCCTTCTCCATGTTTTTCTTCTGTGAATACCGACTAGAAGTATTTGTTTAGCACGTTTGCTTTGTCCTCATCGCTCTCCACATAGCGGTTCATACCTTCTTTAAGTCTCATAATTCCATTTTTTGTCTTTCTCCATTCACTAATATACCTGAAAAAAAATTTCTCTCCCTTTTTTTATATTTAAAGCCATTTGCTCTTCTATTTGCGCTTTCACCAGACATATCTCTCTCTTGTCTTCTTTCAGTTTCATCTGATATTCCTTTCTGCACTCCTTGGTGTTTATTTATTTATTTTTTTAATATTTCACGAACACCAATTCTTTTGCCTTTATTTTTTCCACTACTAATTTGGAGAACCATAGTGGTTTCCTTTTTCTCTTATTTTATTTATTTTTTTTCACATCAAGGTCAGTAGCGCTCTTTATTGTACCTTCACTGTTTTTCCACTTCTCTTATGTTTTCCCATCCAATCAGCTCCAAACTGGCCCTGACAGATCTGGTTTCTCCTTCTCCGCCAGTTAAATTCATTTATTCCTCTTGGTAACCATCTGTCCCTTCCCCCCAACCTGGCCAGTCTCTCCCTCACTAAGTGGAGATTAATGGAGCAACCTTGATGGTGTCCCAGTTTCTCATCCAGTAAGGTTAGTTCTTCTCAAAGCCAGATGGCCCTCCATTAGAGGACACAGTCTAAATGGACACAGTTTTTCTACTGGGCACATTCTCAGAACCAGAACTCACATCAGCTCATTTACCTTCACTCCCTGTTGGACCTCCACTCTCTTGGACACTGGCCTCAAGGCCACCTCCCACTTGCATTTATCTGAAATTTCTGTCTAGCGCTACCCTGTTGATGGAAAAACAAATCTCTACAAATGCCCTTGTCACCTGCTGCATGTGAAGTTTTACCAACATTGCCCATTAAGACCTCCAACACCTTTGGTCTTCTGTGTTCTCTTGGACAACTACTGAAGGAGCTCTTCAAATTTCTGGGTGCAACCTCCCTCAAATACCTGACCTGGAAGACTATCTTTCTCAAGGCTATAACCTCAAGAGAGTAAGCAAACTGCAAGCCCTTGTCACCTACTTCCCTTACACTCAATTTTTCCCCAACAGAGTACAACTTTGAACTTATCTAAAGTTCCTCTCCAAGATTGTTACAGACTTCCACATCAAACAGTGCGTTGTGCTGCCAAATTTCCTCTACCGTCTGATACCCCCTCCCCCCCCCCCCAGCAGAGCAAACTTCCATTCTTTGGATTGCGGATGAGCGTTACTCTTCAGTGATATGGCTTCCCTTTGATGCATCACTCCTTTGTTACTTACAACCTTGGTCTATCTGCTTTTAAATGCACCATTTCCCATCATGTATTCCTACTTGTCTCTGGAGAAAGTAAAGTTGCTTATATGTAAGGTGGATTCTCCATAGACGGGGGAATGCAGCCATACTTACCCTCTCACCTTAACTCAACATCTAGCTAGGGAACCACTGAAGACAGGGAGGAACACGCCATGTGGGAACTCCTGTGTGTGCCCAGTATGCCTAGAGCTAGGGGAGAGCACAAATGCAGGATCAGTTTGAGGATGTCATCTGGTGTGGCTGCATTCCCTTGGAGCTGTACTAGGAATTGAAGCCAGTTCCCTTGGTTCTCAGGCCACTTCACTAACCATTAGGCTAATCCTCCAGATGATGTATGCATATGTATGATGCACCATTCTAAAAAGTTGTAAGCAAGCTAACGTTCCCTCGCATATGAGGCTATTTATTCTGTCTTAAGAGAGCACTTGCTACAGGTAAGTAACTCCACTATATGTCCCAGAAAGAACTCTTCAAATTTAAATGGAGCCAAGGAACCAGGCTTCTTAAAGCCACTTGCTGGCTGAGGTAGATCTGCTTCCTTCCTCTTGTGGAACTTTCTATAAAGAATCCAGTGTATTTGGTATTTTCTCCAACACTAATGATTCAGATTCAAATCTTAGCCCTCACACTTTTGATATTGAAAGGTAACAGCTATTGCCATGAATGTATCAGAAGTCATTTTGGTTTTCAGGAACAACTTCACAAGAATATTCTATGGTTTAAATGAAATTGGTTAGTCAATTAGCGGGAGAGTAAAACTCAACCTGTCCTACATAAAAACTGCTTGAATGCCTTTTACATTGAGGTTTAAAAAATTGAGCCAGGTAAACCTTAGTGCAATTAGGGCACATTATTATGATGTAGAAGGTAAACTCATCTCTATACAAACTTTAGTAGTTCATTTTATGTGGAACTTGCTTATCGGATAAGTCCTATAAAAATTGCCATACTAGGATAGTATCATGTTTCTAATAGTGGCCAACCCAGGTCCCAAGTATCTAGCTAGATCCCAAATAGTAAACATTTTATGCTGCTTATCCTAGGAATAAGCAGTGGATTTTCCCAAGCCATCTCAATAATGGCCTATGACCTTATCTTTTAAGAAATTATCCAAACCTTTTTAAAACCCTGCTAATGTAACTGATTTCACCACATTCTCTGGCATACGGTGCTGCGTATATCAAGTAGTGCTATAGAAATTATTAGTGGTTTTGAAAAGCTCTTATTAAGCCCCCTTATTTGACTGTAACATGTATTGATGCAGCTGATAAAAATTCTTTTGAGCCACTTAATACCTGAAATACCTGGGCTAGAGGGTCTTATTTTTGAAGGCTGTCACATCATTTTGCAGTTTTAGTGAGATCTAGCCTCCAATAGCTAAATCACATTACACAAAATTTTTCAACAACAGAGCAGTTTTGTGTACTTGGTTTAAATTCCTTCTAAAGGTAATGTTAGAGTACCAGTTTAGTCACTTATCCTGCCAATGTTTTTTTTTTTTAATTTTTATTCCCAGACCTCACACAAAAAATATCTTCCAAGGTAAACAACTGCACTTGCTCATTGGTGACCAAAGTTTACAGCTTAGACTGAGTAAAGGTAGAAATTCTCAAAGGTAAGCCGGTTAATGCTGGGGCTCAGCTGGGCCAATAATTTTCCCTCCACGGTTGTGGCCACAGGGAGGAGATGGTGCCACAGCAAAATAAGCTAAGGAGAAATCAGAATACTGAAAGGGACTGTTGCCGATACAAATTCTGAGATCCTCCTTGATTCCTGATAGTAAGAGTTGGTGTCTCTTTTTCCCCCCCCAATTTATGTTTTAGTTAAAACAACCAAGAATGTGCTTGTACAGAAAAGCTGATAAAAAAAATATTTTTTCAAAAAGATAAAAACAAGCAAATGTCTTTTTTAATGGCAGGTATATGATTCTGGGCTGTTGGCTGTAGGGCTACATCTTTAAAACATAAGGGGTCTGGATGAAAGGGTGGTTCTGGCCTATGGGTTATAGTTTGCCTATTTCTCAATTACAAGTGTTAAAATAAGTGCCTAAAAATAAAGCTCATATTTTGCCCCCCCCTGCACAGTTTAGCTATAAACTGTTCGCCTGCAGAATTACTTAAAAGTATGTTTTTTAAACCCTCAGAAGTTTAATTTAGGGGGGAATTCATCAGGAGGCATTAATAATAATAAATGTATTTATATGAGGGAGGAAGTGACGTCATCACGGAATATGGCCGCTTAATCTTAGAGCTCTGTCGGGGCTCGCGGCTGCAAGTTTAATAATTGCTTCCAGTGGTGGTTTGAGCGCAATCTTTTTGGTGCCTGAGCTCGCTGAATGTATGGCGAGTCGGAAGAAATTAGAGAAATTTCATTTTCCTGGTGCAACGAGTGTGAAAACCCGATCGCACGTTCCTGGCTCCCCGGCGGCGCTACTCAAGATGGCGGAGCCGACCACGCCGCGGCAGACAGTGTCCTCCCAGTCCAACTCTGAATCGAACGATCGTCCGATGGAAGGGAAGATCGAGCTGTGGTTTAAGGAGTTGAAAGCAGAAATGGTAGGGATGAGGGCAGACATGAAGACTGCGCTGGGAGAGATTCGGGCAGAAGTGGGAGACCTGAGCGGCAGAGTCCTTGTCGCTGAAGCGCGATTGAGCCACGTGGAGGGCCTGGCGGAGGAACGATCTGCTGCTGTGGACACAGTAGTGGCACAACTGGATGACTTAAAAAGGCAGGTCGAGGACTTGGAGAATCGCTCAAGGCGAAATAACCTGCGTTTTAAGGGGGTGCCAGACTTGGATCGATATAAGGATGCCAGGGAAGTGGTGTCAGACTTTTGCAAAGCCCTCCTTGCTGAGGAATCTCAGGTGATACCACTTGTGATAGACTTACAGAGGGCTCACAGAAGCCTGGGGCAGACGAGAGGTCCTGGCAACCGTGACATTATAGCCTGCTTTGGGGACTTTCAATTGAAGGAAAAAGTTTTACAGGCTGCACGTCGTCGCCCTGAATTTGTGTGGCAGGGGTTGAAAGTGGGGGTCTATCAGGATCTGGCCCTTGCTACACTCCAGAAACGTAGATCGTTTAGGGAAGTCACCCAGATACTGCGAGCTGAAGGCTACCGCTACAGATGGCTCTTTCCTTTTGGACTACATTTCACTATCAATGGGACTCACCGGAAAGTGGAAAATGTGGCTGACGCATGGATGGAGATGAAGGACCTTGGATGTCGGATGCAGCATGACGCCCCTGCTCGAGACATATCGGGAACAGTATCGGAGATCAGAGCTGGTGTCTCCCAGAACACTACTGAGGACAGCCAACCTTCTACCTCAGTTACCTGATCCGGTACTCCAGAGGGAAACATGACTTCAGTATCTTTGGACTACAGCTGAAAGAGATTTTGTAATTTTGTTGGTTGAAAATGACTTGTTTGTTCCCTAGGGAATGGTTATTCTGCTTGTTCTGTGTGCTTGCTTTAGGTAGAAGGGCTGGTTATTTAATTATACAGGCTTGGATGGAGTGCTGGCTTGAGTGTGTGTTTTATATGTATGCTTGAGGAATAGGGGGGGATGGAAGGGGAGGGAAAGCAATAATAGGTGTTTATAATGGGCCTTTTCAGTATGACTCATTTTCTTCGTATGGCTGATTCGAAACTTGGAGAATCGGCTAATTGGAGGGGGGGAGGGGGGGAGGGGGGGAGCTGTTGGTATGGGGTCTAGCGGGCGGCGGAGCTTGGGTGTGGGGAGATCCCCAGGGAAAGATCCGGAGTTGATCATAGGCTCCTGGAATGTAAATGGGCTCAATAGCCCGGGTAAAAGGAGTATAGTTTTCAGAGACCTCCAGCGTATGAAGTGGGACATATGTCTCTTGCAAGAAACGCACTTGAGACCTAGGGATGTATCTTTGCTTCAAAGACCACAGTTTGATATGCTCTGGACCCATCAAGGGGAGGGGGCCACAAAGAGGGCAGGAGGATTGGCTATTCTGGCACGCAAGGGACTGGGATTACAGGTGGAACATGTCTATAGGGACAGAGAGGGTAGGTGTCTAGCGGTGAAAGGTATGCTTCAAGGTCGCCCTCTGACTATTATTAACCTTTATGGTCCTAATGCGGGACAAGCAGCATACTATCGGAATTTGAAGGGGGCTCTACATACCTTTATGCAAGGAGCGGTATATTTGGGAGGCGACTTTAATGTCCCTCCAGACCCGACTGTAGATCACTCAGGGGGAGGGCGTAAATCAACGAAAAAGTCAGCCGCTGCATTTCGCGATCTGATGGGTTCGCTTGGCTTAGTTGATGGCTGGCGACTACTTCATGGTGCTCAGAGATCATATACCTTTTATTCCCATGCACAGAAAACCTATACTAGACTAGATGGGATATGGATTCATAGGAATCAAGCAGGGGGGCTGCGAGTAGCGGAGATAGAACCGATGCATGTCTCAGATCATGCACCGGTGTGGATATCTTGCACTGGTATGTTAGATCCGGGGGGAGGTACATATTGGAGGCTTAATGAATCCCTGCTGAGTTCCCCCCAGGTGGTCACGGCGGTGGAAAACACTATGAGGGAATACTTGGAGATGAATGACAATGGGGAGGTATCAGACGCCATTCTGTGGGATGCCCTGAAAGCAGTAATCCGGGGAGAGCTTATTAAGTGGGGGGCTAGATTTAAAAAACAGAGAGCCCGGACCTTTCTTCAATTGAGAACCCGATTGACTCAGCTGGAGTTGAACCACCAGAACACGAGAGACCCCCAGACTCTGGTTCAACTGCAAAGAGTCCGGGATGAATTGTATCAGCTCCAGGTAGAGGACACAGAGCGTATGCGTGAGAGATTTCGTCTCAATATTTATGAGCATAGCAATAAGGCTAGTGCTCAACTGGCTAGATATATCCGTATCAAACAAAATCGGTTAAATATCACTTGTATTAAGGGAGACTCAGGGGGGGACCTACAAGTTACGGACTCTGCTATCCAACGTGAGTTCCGGGACTTCTATTCTGGGCTTTATGGACAGCCGGGGCCGCTAGCTGCTGGAGTGCAGACTGGATTTCTGGACTCACTACAAATACCTAAGCTGGCAGAGGCGGATCAGGAGTATTTAAGAGAACAGATACAACTCTCTGAGATCTTGGGGGTGATTGAGGGGTTGAAGAATGGTAAATCTCCAGGGTTGGATGGGTATACTAGTCGTTATTATAAACAATTCTCGGCACAATTGGGGCCCCTTTTGGTCCGGGTGGCTAACGGAATTTCTACTGGTGGCATGTTGCCGGCTACGATGGGTGAGGCTGGGGTGGTTATATTGCCCAAACCGGGTAGAGATCCTTTATTATGTGGGTCATATCGGCCCATATCATTGTTGAACTTAGATGCAAAAATTTTGGCTAAGGTCCTGGCCCAGCGTTTGGGGAGGGTACTGCCTTCCCTGATCCATCAAGATCAAGCGGGGTTTATACAACGGAGACAGGTGAGCGATAATATTAGGAGAACCCTTAATTTACTCTGGGAAGCGAGTACTGGTAGGGAAAAGGTGGTTTTGATCTCGGTTGATGCCGAGAAGGCATTCGATCGGGTTCTCTGGGAATTTCTATGGGATGTCATGGATAGGATGGGACTAGGGGGATTATTTGGAGATTGGGTCCGGGCTCTGTATGTTGCTCCGCGGGCATGCTTGCGGATTAATCAATCTTACACTGATTTTTTTCCCATCTTTCGGGGAACTCGGCAGGGATGCCCCCTTTCGCCATTATTGTTTGCAGTGTATCTTGAACCCCTTGCATTGGCCATTAGACATCATCTATCGCTAGTTGGGGTCGTTAGTGGGGGGGTGGATCACCGAATAGCGATGTTTGCGGACGATATTCTACTATACGTGGGACAACCTGAGAACTCTATACCCCATTTACTGCAGCTATTTGACACCTATGGACAGATCTCCGGGTTTAAAATAAACTTAGCTAAAACGGAAATCTTGAATCTGACCTTGACACAGGGGGAGGTGGATGGGTTGAGGGGGACTTTTCCCTTTAAATGGGCTAGCCATGGGATTAAATACTTGGGCATTTTTATTCCATCGGATATTGGGAGGATATATGAGAAAAATTACCTGCCTATTTATAGCCGTATAAGGGCTGATTTACAGCGCTGGAATGGCCTATGGTTATCTTGGTGGGGGAGAATTGCGATCATTAAAATGAATGTACTTCCTAGATTGTTGTTCCTATTTCAGACTTTGCCAATATCGGTTCCTCTAGGGGAACTGAGAAGATTAAGCAGGGAAATCCGCACCTTTATTTGGCATCGTAAATCCCCAAGACTTGCCCAATCTCTGTTGTGGGCTCCTCGGGAAGAGGGGGGAAGAGGGTTACCTAATCTGGTGTGGTATTATCAAGCGGCACAGCTGAAGCTAGTGCTTGATTGGGAAATGGGAGAACACAAAAGTGGGGTACAGCTGGAACAGCGATATAGTGGTTTGGAGCCTTTGAAATTTAGGTTGTGGATGTCTGGCCCGCAGCGTGCATGGGTTCAGAGCATATCAAACCCCTTTGTACAACATTTGGCAAAGGTATGGAACCAGGTGCGTACTACCTTGGGAGGGGGGGCTTTGGTATCTTCCCTAGCTACTATCACGGCTGAACCTCAATTTTTGGCAGGTCGTGACAATCGAGTTTTTCATCGTTGGTCTCAAAAGGGGATTCAAACATTTAGAGATTTAATGGGGACGACCGGGATTGCTTCTTTTCAAGCACTCCAACAGAAATATGACTTACCGGATGGTGATTGTTTCGCTTACTTTCAAATTAGACATTTCATGCATGCTCAGGGTTGGGACTCTAGATTGCCGCGTGAGAGGGAAACGTTGGAAAATCTCTGGCTGATACTTCAGAAAATTCCTAAATCATTATCGGTGCTGTATCAATATAGGAGGGGATACTCACCTATTATTCCTTTGTTTCGTCAGCACTGGGAGAGGGATTTAAACTCCCGGTTAACAGCTAAAGACTGGGAGGTAATATGTAGGGAGGTATATAAGGCCTCCTCCTGTGCTTTGATTCAAGAAAACGCTTATAAGGTTCTTACGAGGTGGTACTATACTCCGGAACGCCTGCATAGAATGTTTCCAGGAGCCTCTGATCAATGTTGGAGATGTGGCTCCCATGTGGGGTCCTTTTTGCATATCTGGTGGGACTGTGGGGTTCTCAATTCCTATTGGAAGGCGGTGATTGTTACTATATCTGAGTGTCTGGGTGAGAGTGTTGTGTTTTCCCCGCTGAGTTGTCTTTTAGGTTTATATAATATTAGGGAGCATACATGGCAAACTAAGTTCCTTCGTTGGGGGTTGGCAGCTGCGAAATGTCTCATTGCCAACCATTGGAAGAACACAGAGGCCCCCTCTTATACTGCATGGGTTAACCGATTGTTATCCTTGGGGAGGATGGAGATAGCTGTGGCTAAAAGACGCCACACCTATATTACTTATTTCCACACATGGAGTAAGTTGGAAGATCTGCTGGATGCACTCTAGGGGATCTCCCTGAACTGGACGTTCTGTTGCCTGCTATAGGGATGGGGGAAGGGGGGGGATTAGGGGGTAATTTGGGATGGGGAACATGAGCTTGAGGGGGGGTGGGGATGGGGAAGATTAGAAATGGTTGTATGCTATTGTTTTTGACTTTGGGTTGTGGTAATCTAGTTTTAACTACTGCCTTATTTGTATTGGATTTGTATTTGGTGTTCCATGTTTTTGCGGTATGCTACTATTGTACAATATATTGAAAACATTTCAATAAAAATTTATATATAAAAAAAAAAAAATAAATGTATTTATATATCGCAATACCTCACGGTTCAGTGTGGTTTACAATAAGAGGTAATAACTTTAAAAATACCACAAAACACTACATTATAAGTATAACATTAAGAAATACCAATTTAGCCTGTTGAATGCTAAGATGCTCATAGGAATGTCATGGGTGTCAGCATTTAGCGTGCTTTAACCAGCATGCACTAAGGGCTCCAAAGCTCGTAGGAATTCTATGAGTGTTGGAACATTTTCCTCATCAGCCCATGGTAAAAACCTGTACCGCAGCTTTGTAAAAGCGAATGTAAATCTGTTAGCATCTCTTGATAAATTTGCCCCCTTAATCTGGAATTATCTTCTGCTTTACCCAAATAAGTTCTAAAATAACCAGTAGATCAAAATGACTTATAATAATAATAATGATTTTATTCATATATACCGCCAAAGCCATAGTAGTTTGAGGCAGTTTACAATAAGAGCTGGACAATCAGTGAAATAATTACAATGAAAGTTGTTGAATACATGTAGGTAATCAGAGAAAGGGAGAAAGTCAGAGAATTAGACGCAATGAAAGGTCATAGAGTACATGTAGGTAGAACACAGAGATAAGGCTATACGAGTTCTTAGGTTACAAATCGGTTAAACAAGTTTGTGTTGACTAGTTTTCTAAAGCTAAAGTAGGATGAGGAGTGCTTAATGATGTTACCCAGCCAATTGTTCTGTTGGCCTGCTTGGAAAGCAAGAGTTCTGTCCAGGTATCTTTTGTATCGGCAGGCCTTTATTGTTGGGTGGCTAAACATATGTTATCCCAGGACAAGCGAGCCCCGCAGCAGACAGCCTCGAAAGCAGACTTGCTTGAAAATCTTTGTAAAAGCTTCCGAGTGCCTTCCCGCCCGAGTTAGGGCGTGCGTTTCCTATGAGGAACCTCAGTTCAATGTTTTCCGCGGAGCCGAGAAGCCCTCTTCTTTTAGCTCTGCAGCCTTCGTTGCCTTCTCTCACCGCGGCTTTTATTATTTTATTAGTCGCTGTGCTCGCGTTTCATTGTTCCTTTCTTTTCTTATACCGTAATCTAAAAAAAAAAAAACTTTTATTTTTTATTTTTTCTTCCGGCAGCGGCCTTACGGCTTAGGCCTGGCCGCTTTCCTCGTTCGGTATGTCGGCCTTCGTTTTTTCTCTAACCGGGTTCAAAAAGTGTAGCCAGTGCAACAAGACCCTTTCAATCACCGATCCTCATAGTCGGTGTATTGTTTGTCTGGGTCCTGAACATTGTGCTGATGCTTGTTCGCGCTGTGCTCCCCTCTAACCTCGGGCCCTTTGTCGGCGCCATGCCAAGCTCCTTCAACTTTTTGGCATGATGGACCAGCTGGCTGACAAGGTCTCGACCTCGGCTTCGGGGACGGCCTCGACCTCTAAGTCTTCAACCTCGATTCCAGCTTCTGCCTCCACGAAGGCCTCGAAGGCCTCGGCGGCAGCTCCTCTGAAGACCTTGACAGGTAAGTCTCCTGTCTCTCCTTCAGGTACTACTCCTAAGAAGCCTCCAGAGTCACAGGCATCCCAGGCCATATCTGCCGGCCTACCTGCCTCTACTGGACCTCGAGCTAAGCTTGCCTCCAAGCATCGGGAATATTCAACCTCGAGGTCGCCCTCCTTGGAGCGCACTGCTGCACCTTCGAGATCTGATCCTTTTGTCTCGGTGCCCATGTTCGAGGACATGCTAAAAGCCATTCTGACCACGCAGATTTCCTCGGTCATGGCTCAACTCCTCCCGTCCTCGACCCTGCTTCCTGTGAGCCAGCCTGAGCAACAGTCTGAGACCCCGGTGGAAGCACCTAGGGGCAAGCCTCGGAAGTCTCGCCGGTTCTCATCCAGTGACTCTTCACCTACTCCTCGGACACAGTTTCTTCCACCTCGACCGAAGCATCGCTCGAGGCATTCGAGGCATCTCGCCTCCAAGCTTCCTCAGGAGACATCTCTACAACAGAAACCCTTGCCTTCTCTGGATACTGAGACTTCTATGCCTCATTTATCCAAGGCTACTGAGACTTCTTCCAAATTAAACATAAGTCTTGCAAAGCTATTACACCGGTTGCTTCTCCTCGAAGTCCATCAAGGTCGAGAACTCCTCCATCGATACCGCCTCCAAGGGAGCCTTCTCCTCTTGCCTCGACCCAATCTGTTCCTCAAACACCAGGAACTTCACCATCGAGGGTTTTGAAGCGCAAACATTCACTGACTCCTCCTCACACAGGTAGTGCAGCTTCCTCAATCACTGTCCGCCTGGACTCTGAGCCTCTGTTTCAGTATTCCAGAGAGGCTTCTCCCTCCTACTCAGTAGTTCCTCAGTCTCGCACTCCTTCTCCGGAAGGTACCTCGACCTTGAAGTCTGCCTTTTTTGCCAGGTTCGTCTTAGACATGGGAAAAGCTCTTCAACTGGATCTCCACTCTGATTCCGAATATACACCTGAATACTTGGCCGACATGGAGTTGCCTCATCCACCCAAGGAGACCTTGAGGCTTCCTATGACTCCAGTATTGAAGCAAACTTTCTTAAGAAATATGAAAACTCCTTATTCCATCACAGCCATTCCATCCAAGCTGGAATCCAGGTATCGCACAATACCTTGCAAAGGCTTCGAGAAATTTCAATTATACCATCAGTCTTTGGTGGTGGAATCTTCTTTAAAGAAAGTTCATCCATCTAAGCTTTAAGCTGCGGTCCCTCCAGGCAAGGAGGGCCGTACCATGGACAAATTTGGCCGCAGATTATACCAGAATTCCATGATGGCTAATAGAATTCTCAATTATAACTACATTTTCATGGCTTATTTTAACCATTTCCTCAAATTACTGCCTAAATTCTACCCAGCTCTTGAGGAAAAAAGTCTTCCAGAATTCAAACAGATCATCAGAACTCTATCTCAACTTCACCTCATCATGCTGCAAGCCACATACGATGTTTTTAAGCTCTCTTCTAGAGTTTCGGCTTTTGCAGTAGCCATGCGCCGTCTCGCCTGGCTACTGTTGATATGGATCCCAATCTGCAGGACCATCTAGCGAACTTGCCTTGCCAGGGAAATGAACTCTTTGATGATTCTATTGAAACTGCTACAAAGCGCCTCTCTGAACATGAGCGCTTTTTTGCTTCCTTGATTCGGCCGAAGCCTATGACTCCTCCTGCTCGACAATACAAGCAACCATCGCGTCGTTATCCCCAAAAAATGACACCAGCTTTCTCCATGCCTCCGCCTAGAAGGCCTCCACAACAACAACAGCAGAAGGCTCAGACTCCTGCTTCGACTAAACCAGCTCAGTCTTTTTGACATTCCCAGTCTGAGCATGCCAACCTCCCTGCATCAAAATTCTCTTCTGCCCATAGGAGGTCGTCTTCACCAATTTTATCACCAGTGGGAAATGATCACCTCAGATCTCTGGGTTCTCACCATCCTTCGGGAGGGATACTCACTTCACTTTCTTCAGGTGCATCCAGATCGCCCTCCAAGAGAGTGTCCTTCCAATTCATTGCAACTTCCCCTTCTTCAGGAAGCTCAGGCTCTTCTTCGCCTTCGAGCTGTCAAGGAGGTTCCTCTAAATCAGGGATCTCAAAGTCCCTCCTTGAGGGCCGCAATCCAGTCGGGTTTTCAGGATTTCCCCAATGAATATGCATTGAAAGCAGTGCCTGCACATAGATCTCATGCATATTCATTGAGGAAATCCTGAAAACCTGACTGGATTGCGTCCCTCAATGAGGGACTTTGAGATCCCTGCTCTAAATCAACGGGACATGGGCTTCTATTTCCGTTATTTTCTAGTCCCAAAGAAGACTGGGGATTTGCGACCCATTCTAGACCTCAGAGCCCTCAACAAATTTCTAGTCAAAGAGAAGTTTCAAATGCTATCTTTACCAACCTTATATTCCCTGATGGATCAGGGAGATTGGCTATGCTCTCTGAATCTCAAAGAGGCTTACACTCATATCCCGATTCATCCAGCCTCTCACAAATATCTTTGATTCAGGGTGGGGAATCTTCATTTACAATACAGAGTTCTTCCTTTCAGACTCGCCTCATCCCCCAGAGTCTTCACGAAGTGTCTGGTGGTGGTGGCTGCAGCCCTCCGTGCCCGGGGTCTTCAAGTTTTTCCATACCTGGACAACTGGCTTATCAAGGCCCCCCTCTCAACAAGGGATTATTGCAGCTACCCAACAGACTATTCTGTTCCTCCAAAGTCTGGGGTTTAAAATCAACTTTCCAAAATCCCAGCTGACCCCATCTCAGTCTCTCCAATTCATTGGGGCCACTCTAGACACTGTCCAGCTCAGAGCATTTCTACCTCCACCACGTCGGGATACCCTCATTTGCCTTTGCCATCAAGTGTCTCATCTCAAAACAATTTCAGCAAGACAAATGATGGTTCTGCTCGGTCACATGGCTTCTACAGTTCAAGTGACTCCTTTTGCCAGACTTCACCTTCGCATACCTCAGTGGACCCTGGCATCTCAGTGGCAACAAGCTACCGACCCGCTTTCTCAACAAATTACATTAACTCCTTTGTTGAAGCAGTCTCTCCACTGGTGGCTGCTCTCTTCCAATCTTTCCAGAGGTTTGCTGTTCCACAATCTCCCTTATCAGAAAGTTCTCACAACAGACTCGTCAACCTATGCATGGGGAGCCCATCTCAACGGACTCCGTACCCAAGGTCATTGGACTCCTGCGGACCGTCTTTGTCACATCAATCTGTTGGAACTCAGAGCAATTTTCAATGCTCTCAAAGCTTTTCAACACCTTCTTCATGACAACGTAGTCCTTGTCCAGACGGACAACCAAGTCGCCATGTACTATGTCAACAAACAGGGAGGTATGGGATCTCACTCCCTTTTCATCAGCCTCTTGATGGGAAACCTCTGTCTGCACATCCTATGGTTTCCCGCTTTATGAAAGGACTTTTTAATGTTCATCCACCACTTAAACCACCCCCAGTGGTCTGGGATCTTAATGTCTTGGCTCAATAGATGAAGCCTCCATTTGAACCAATTGATAAGGCTCATCTCAAGTATCTTACTTGGAAAGTAATTTTCCTGATTGCCCTCACCTCTTCTCGAAGAGTTAGTGAGTTACAAGCTTTGGTTGCGGATCCACCTTTCACAGTTTTCCATCATTACAAGGTGGTCCTCTGTACTCATCCAAAATTCTTACCTAAAGTTGTTTCAGAATTTCACATCAATCAATCTATTGTTCTTCCAGTATTTTTTCCAAAGCCTCATTCTCACCCTGGAGAAGTGGCTCTCCATACTTTGGACTGCAAGCATGCCTTGGCTTTCTACTTGCAATGCACTCAACCTCACAGGAAAGCCCCACAACTTTTCATCTCCTTCGATCCAAATAAGTTGGGACACCCTGTCTCAAAGCGAACCATCTCCAACTGGATGGCTGCTTGCATCTCTTTCTGCTATGCTCAGGCTGGTCTCCCTCTGCAGGGTTGAGTCAAGGGCCACAGAGTTAGAGCTATGGCGGCGTCTGTAGCTTTCCTCAGATCAACTCCTATTGAGGAAATCTGCAAGGCTGCCACTTGGTCCTCGGTTCATACATTCACCTCTCATTACTGTCTGGATACTTTCTCCAGAAGGGATGGCCATTTTGGCCAATCTGTTTTGCAAAATCTTTTTTCTTAACTTGCCAATTCTCCCTCCATCCCTTTATGCTTAAATTGGAGGTCACCCACTGTTGAGAATATGCTGCCTGCTTGTCCTGGGATAAAGCACATTTACTTACCATAACAGTTGTTATCCAGGGACAGCAGGCAGATATTCTCACAACCCACCCTCCTCCCCTGGTTGGCTTCTTAGCTAGGTATCTGAACTGAGGTTCTTCACAGAGACGCGCGCCCTAACTCAGGCGAGAAGGCACTCGCGCATGTGCAGTGCAGCACTCGGAAACTCTTACAAAGATCTTCAAGCAAGTCTGCTTTCGAGGTTGTCCGCTGCAGGGCTCCGTCGGTGACGTCACCCACTGTTGAGAATATCTGCCTGCTGTCCCTGGATAACAACTGTTACGGTAAGTGTGCTAACTCTGCGTGTGGGCCTGATGGAACTATCCAGATTAAAATGAGAATAGATTTGAAACAAAGACAAGCAAATTTGAATAACACTCTTGCTTCCAGGGACAGACAACAAAGTTTTTGATAGTAGGGGGGTTATATGTTCCCATTTTTTTATACCAAAAATCAGTCGAACTGCCAAATTTTGGATAATTCGGAGTCTTTGAATGATTTTCTTGAAAGACCCCAGATAAATGATGTTATAATAGTCGAGTAAGCTTAAAATGGAAGATTGCACCAGTAAGCGGAATGATGCTGCTTCAAAGTACTTTCTGATGGTTCTTCCATAATGTCAAGAAGCCTTTTCTAATCAGTAACTCTGTGTGAGCATCTAAAGTGAGGTAACAGTCCAGCGTCACTCCCAGAATATTTATGGAATCGACAATAGGAAAGTTCTGACCGTTCAAGGAAATTGATGTATCTTTGATTTTGTCATTCGGACTCGCCAGAAAGAATTTGTTTATTTTCTGAGTTGAGTGTGTTTGAATTTGGCCATCCATGATTCAATTTGCTTTAAAATTGATGCCAGATGATTCTTCGTCTCAGAAGTCAGGCTTGTTAGGGGAAGAACTATGGTGATGTCGTCGGCATAGATATAAAATTTGATTTTTAGATTTTGCAATAGATTCCCCAATGAGGCTAGGTAAATGTTAAACAGTGTGAGGGGCCTCTTCTATCAAACTGTGCTAGAAGTTTTTAGCGCAGAGAGCTATGCTGAATGGCCCGTGCTGCTCTCGACGCTCATAGGAACTCTATGAGCATCGGGAGCAGCGCGGGCCATTCAGTACGGCTCATCGCGCTAAAAACTGCTAGCGCAGTTTAATAGAAGAGGTCCTTAAAACCCCCCAGATAATATTAAAAAGATATTCAGTGTAAATTATTATAGTATTACATGATCCTAATTTTGTAAATAAGGATCTTCCCCTTCCTCATGAGAAAAAAAGGGAAATGAGTTCTAGTGGGGAGGGTCCTGAATTTATGATCTCACAAAATAGGTTAAGTGAAAGCCTTGGCCACCAATAATCAGTATTCGGAGAGCGAAAAACCAAGTGGACCTGGCTCTAATTCTCCTTGGATTAGCCACTGAGGAAACAGGATACCGGGCTAGATGGACCATTGGTCTGAGTATGGTTTTTCTTATGTTCTAAAGCAGGGGTAGGGAACTCCAGTCCTCGAGAGCCGTATTCCAGTAGGGTTTTCAGGATTTCCCCAATGAATATGCATGAGATCTATTTGCATGCACTGCTTTCAATGCATATTCATTAGGGAAATCCTGAAAACCCGACTGGAATATGGGCTCTCGAGGACCGGAGTTCCCTACCCCTGTTCTAAATCATGCCTCATGCACACCAGCGGGTTTAAATCAAGAAATAGAATGGATGTCTTTGGTGTGACCCTAACTAGCTGCCTTCAATAGCTGATGTAAGCATAGAGGGAGGGCTAAAAGCAATACAACCCCCCCCCCAAAAAAAAAAACCCAAACCCGCCATGGCCATTTTGTTCAGATCAGAAGAAGCTATCAGATCGGGATGGTGCAGGACATTACACAAGGGGTAATCGTTTACTTTTAAGATGTATTATGGATGCTGAAGTTGTATTAAAATAATAATAACACAGTGTCTATATTATAAGTATAATTTATAAGAAATACATATATTTTATGCTATAGGGGACTCTTCTTGATACAGCCTTCGGGCGAAACATGTCGGAAAACTGACAGGTCCCATCCCGATACGAACAGCATAACAAAGGTAAGTTCAAGTTTAAAAGAAAAAGTTTTAGTATTTCTACAAAAGTTTGAGAGTTTGAATTTCCACAGAGCAGTTTATATTAAAAAAAATAATGTGGATCTGATGACGAGGCCAGTGCCGAACAAGTACTTAGCCATCGAAAACACTTGACTATTACTGGCACTTCTGAAGATCTTGAAGAAAATGTAAAAAAAAATGTAAAAAATGTAAAAAATGAAATACAAAAGTAAATGTTATATGAAATTAAAATGTGATACTGTCTAGATAAAAGTGTGTCACGTAAGTACTTAAACATCTCTAGTGTATCTTCCTCTCCTGCCTTTCCTCCAAAGTAGACATATTGAGATCTTTAAGTCTGTCTCCATTTGTCTCATGATGAAGACCACCAACCATTTTAGTAGCCTTCCTCTGAATCAACTCCATCCTGTTTATATCTTTTTGAAGGTGCAGTCTCCAGAATTTTGCATAGGACTCTAAATGAGGTCTCATCAGTGTCTTATGCAGGAAGAACTGATGCCCCTGTATAAGACACTGGCGAGACCTCATTTAGAATATTGTGTACAATAGACTGCACTTCCAAAAATATATAAACAGGAAGGAGTCAGTTCAGAGGAAGGCAACCAAAATGGCTGATGGTCTACATCTAAGGCGTAAGGAGATAAACTTAAAGATCTCAATATGTATACTTTGGAGGAAAGGCGGGAGAGGGGAGATATGATAGAGATGTTTAAATGCCTACATGGCATAAATGTACACAAGGTGAGTCTCAACTGAAAGGAAGCTCTGGAATGAGAGGACATAGGATGAAGTTAAGAGGTAGTAGGCTCAGGAATATTCTAAGGAAATACTTTTTTATGAAAGGGTGGTAGATGTGTGGAATAGACTCCCAATAGAGGTGGTGGAGAGAAAGATGGAATTCAGGATAGGCATGTGGGATCGAAACATTCAAGGTACTGAAGGGAATAGACTTAGTAGATAAGGACAGGTTGTTCACCCTCTCCAAGGTAGGGAGAACAAGAGGGCACTCTCTGAAGTTGAAGGGGGATAGATTCTGTACGAACATAAGGAAGTTCTTCTTCACCCAGAGAGTGGTAGAAAACTGGAACACTCTTCCGGAGTCTGTCGTAGGGGAAAACACCCTCCAGGGATTCATGACAAAGTTAGACAAGTTCCTGCTGAACCAGAACGTACGCAGGGCCATTTGGCCTTTTATCTGCCATCATGTTTCTATGTAACTGATTGTCAAAGTCAGGTGTTCTTCACATTAGTTCTCAAGAATGATCTTCCTTATCCAAACGCTCCAATTAACTGGAAAGTCACTGGCTTCTCTTATATTATCCAGTAGATGGCGATATAAATTAACTTCATATTTCCTTCTTTGTGTGCCTGACATTAGTGATCCAATGTGATAGAATTAATTCAGTGAACTTTCTCTCCTGGATTTAGATAATATGCAGGGATTTAAAAAATATTTTCACAGGTACTTAGGAAAATAATTTAAATAATTAAAGGAAAGGCTACTATCAATAGAATTACCTGCAGATATTTAAATCCACGTTTTTAGGGGGGGGGGAATGTGGCATCAAACAAACAGTACTAATCTCCTTTAAGAAATTCAGAATCACTTTCTACCCTACATCTATCTTTATTCCAAAACCAAAAGGGGATTTAGTTGAATAAAGTAAATATCTGAGGGGAACCAGCAATTGTCACCACATCAAAAACAATCCCCAAAGACATAACAAGCTTACACAAAATATAAAGTATGCAATCTTTTAAGATGAATCTTCATGTGCTCATGGAATAATTATTCACAAAGCAACCATGCGGTAAATGAATCTCTACCAGTGGTGCATGTAATTCTCCACCAATATGGAACGCATTGCCAGCTCATCTTAGGGAAGAAAAAAAAACCTTAATAGGTTTAAAGGAATGCTAAAATGCTGGTGATTTAAAGATGCTTTTGAGACTTGACTTATACGAGGCTATCCCACTCAGTGACAAGTCAAAAGTGCAAGGGACAATCGTGCGCTGACAAAGCCGCTCGGACAAATGAACGCAGGACGTCAGCGCACCGGATAAAAACTTAACTTTAAAGCGCTCCGAGGGGGTGAGTGTGGGGGGAACTCCCCCCACTTTACTTAGAAGAGTTGCCGCTGCCTTTGGGGGTGAAGGACCCCCCCCCCCCCCCCACTTAGAGCGGAAACTAATTTTTCAGTAAAAAAGAAGGAAAAATTACACTTTCCTCTGTAATGGGGTCTTTTTTTCCCTCCAACCCCCCCAAAGCAAATGGCAATACTTCTAAGTAAAGTGGGGGGTTCCCCCCACACCCCTCCTTGGAGTGCTTTACGGTTAAATTTTAATCTGGCGCACTGACATCCTATGTGCATTTGTCCAAGCGGCTTTATCGGCGTGCAGTTGTCCCATCCCACTCTTAACAGAAATTAATAATGAAACTTTTACCCACCCCCTTTATGTTTTGACCTTTTCTTTTCTATATTTATTGTTCCTTCCACTCTCCTCGTGTGTAAGTTTGTTAATGTCTTTGTCTTAAGTGTATTTAGAAAATGTTGGTTTCCCCCATTTTAATTGTACATCGCTTTGAATTATGATATTGTGATTGAATCAAAATTCAAATAAAACTTGAATTCTAATCATAGCACATAGGCTTCACATACTCGTAGGTCCGAGAAGGGGGCAGGTAGGTGATGGCCCGAATATAAGCCGAGATCCCAATTATGGGGTTATTTTTGTGGCCCTTAAATCTCAGCT
This sequence comes from Geotrypetes seraphini, assembly GCF_902459505.1. Lineage (NCBI taxonomy): Eukaryota > Metazoa > Chordata > Amphibia > Gymnophiona > Dermophiidae > Geotrypetes > Geotrypetes seraphini. The sequence continues at coordinate 34,497,721 of NC_047091.1, read as the reverse complement.
TATATTCGAGTATATATGCTAGTAGTAGAAAAATCTGAGACCAGTGATTTAATCTCATACAGGTTTACAATTGGCACTGCATCTTCTTGTAGAAATATCTGAACTGTCTTTTCTGTTTAGCCATGATTTACTAATAAATGTGTCTAAGATGACATGTCACACATGCAGTATATTGAGCCTGGTTTGTTAAAGTGCAGCACATAAAGTATTAATTAGTCCAATAAAATGTGATTTTCTTATTTTCAATTTTTTTATTTCAATTTTTTAATTTGTAAAGTACTGATTGTTATTTGTCAGGATGTTTTTTGTGTTTTTTTTCAAAATTTACATCTGCTGTCTTTATATTTTGCACACTGTTTCTGTGGTGTTGCATTGTATTCAGAGTCTGGCTTCTTGGAGGTTTAGTTTAATTTTTGTCTACATATTTCTATTTTTAGTTTGTGATTGCTTATTCTATACTGGGTGAGGGTGTATCTGTATTCTGAGTGTATGAAAAGGACATGGTTTTTATTTGTATTGACTGTGCAGGATCTATCTGTATGAATCTGGCTTGTTTAGGTTTACAATGGGTGCATTGATGTTCTAGTGCTCACTGCAGTGTTTAAGATGCTGCCTTTTCCTAGGTTCATCCTTGTTGTGGGCTCTTGGGTTATATTTTTTATATAGATTGTTAAAAAATGATCAGCCCCGGATGGGTACGCCACTGATCTTTCCTCTTTGAAAATTACATTTACACCTCTCGTTAGCATGCATTAATTTTTTGTTTTATGTTTCACACATAGGCTTGAATTTTCAAAAGAATATGTGTAAATGAAAATACCTCTCAAACCTGCTTCTGGTAATAACTTTGCAAAATTAGGCACAAACAGGCTATTAGAGAATGACACGGGGACAAATTTTTTGCCGTCCCCGCAGGAACACATTTTCCTGTCCCATCCCGACAAGTTCTTTTCCCATCCTTGCCCTATTCCTGCAAGCTCTGTCCTCATCTGCATAAGCCTCAAATGCTTTCAAATCCTAAGTAGTAACATTCTAGAGCTCAGGTTGTGATGTCACAATGCCTCAGTCCACCAGTGCCTAAGCTCCGTCCTCATCTGCACAAGCCTCAGACTCTTTAAAATCCTAAGTAGCAACATTCTAGAGTTCAGATTGTGATGTCACAGTGCCTCATTCCACCAATGTCTGAGCTCCGTCCTCATCTGCACAAGCCTCAAACGCTTTAAAATCCTGAGTAGCAACATTCTAGAGCTTAGATTGTGATGTCACAATGCCTCATTCCACCAATGCCTAAGCTCTGTCCTCATCTGCATAAGCCTCAAACGCTTTCAAATCCTAAGTAGTAACATTCTAGAGCTCAGATTGTGATGTCACAATGCCTCATTCCACCACTGTCTGAACTCTGTCCTCATCTGCACAAGCCTCAAACGCTTTAAAATCATAAGTAGCAACATTCTAGAGCTTAGATTGGTATGTCATAATGCCTCATTCCACCAATGCCTGAACTCTGTCCTCATCTGCACAAGACTCAAACGCTTTAAAATCCTGAGTAGCAACATTCTAGAGCTCAGATTGTGATGTCACAATGCCTCAGTCCACCAATGCCTAAGCTCTGTCCTCATCTGCATAAGCCTCAAAACGCTTTCAAATCCTAAGTAGTAACATTCTAGAGCTCAGATTGTGATGTCACAATGCCTCAGTCCACCAATGCCTAAGCTCTGTCCTCATCTGCACAAGCCTCAAACTCTTTAAAATCATATGATTTTTTTTCTTTACATACCAATAAAAATTATTAAAATAAAAAATAATAAGTCTCCGAGGCTTGTGTGGTAAAGACAGCTTACAGGAATGGGAAAGGGACAGTGACAAAATTTACGGGGACAGGGAAATTGAGTTCCTGCAGGGACGGGAACAAATTTGTCCCCATGTCATTCTTTACAGGCTATAACTTAGGCAGATAATGCGGTTGGGTAAAAGTTTGAAAACTTTCTACTCTTCTTAAAAACTTGCCAGAAGCCATTTAAATTGAGCACATATAATCAGTCACCTGTTTGGGAAACATCGGCTCTTCCTCTGTTTCCAATTAATAAATTTCCAGTGAAAGGGAAGTGCTGAAGGGCCTGGTGACAGGTTCTGGAAATGTAAAAAGGCAAAGAGCTTGTCTTCTTTCAAGTTATCTCTATTCTATTGCCAAATGCTAACACAGCCTGCTAGATTCCAAATATCAAATGGCATTCATGCTTCACCATCACTACATAAGTTAATGGAAATAAAACAGCAAGAGAAAGCCGGAGTTGAACTGAGACTTATATTTATCCCAGGACAAGCAGGCAGCATATTCTTAACACATGGGTGACGTCACCGACGGAGCCCTCGGTACGGACCTTTTTAACTAGAAGTTTCTAGTTGGCCGCACCGCGCGTGCGCGAGTGCCTTCCCGCCCGACGGAGGAGTGTGTGGTCCCCAGTTTCTTCGTTTCCGCGGAGCGAAGAAGACGCGTGTGTTTTTTCAACGGCCGTTGAAACCACTTTTTTGCCTTCCCGCTCGCGCTTTTTTTCCTTATTTTTCTTTCTTTACCTTCGGGTTTATTTTACTTTGATTTGCAAAAAAAAACAAAAAACTTTGCTTTTTTCCCCTTTTTTTCGTTTTTGCCCCGGCGGGGCCTGTTGCCAGTATACAGGCCTCGGGCTTCGATTTTGCGGAGGCTATCTTCCCCTTCATGCCCCCGCAGGTCGGTTTTAAGAAGTGCCAGCGGTGTGCACGCCCGATCTCCATCACTGACCCACACAATTGGTGCTTGCAGTGTCTGGGTCCGGAGCATCGGGCGGACTCCTGCACCCGCTGTGCCACTCTTCAAAAGAGAACCCTTAAAAACCGAAGAATTCAACAAACTCTTCTCTTCGGCACCGAGTCGGCGATGGACTCCTCATCTTCAACGGCGGTACCTCAAAAATCGACACCGTCGACCTCGACACCGACCGACCCCACATCGGCGTCGCTGGCGCCAGGTAAGCCGGCTAAGAAGCCTTCCTCTTCCCTCGAGCGCCCTCCGGCTACGGTGGCGACACCAGCCCTACCGGCATCGCACCGGTCCCGCAAACGCTCCGCCCCGATCTCGGTGAGTGCCTCGTCATCGGCCTCCTCATCGCCGGGGCGTGGAGCGGCATCCAAGGAACCGAAGAAAAAGAAAGCGGTTCCGATGCCACCCCTGGATGACCGTATCTCGGCCATCTTAAAAGCTCAACTCCAGGAACAGTTAAAGCAACAACTTGAACACCTGTTGCCCACTATCCTGGCACCGCTCCTTCCGGTACCAGACCGGCCCGAGCCCCGTACCGAACCCCCGGTGTCCACCCCTTCGGTACCGGTAAACACCTCCATGCCGATCCTTTCGGCCGAACAACTCCATGTCGATCCGGTGGTTCATTCCCATGCCACATTGGATCCTCCTCGGCACCAGGCGGTACGGCATTCTTCCCGGGACCGAGATCGGCGCCGGTCGTCCTCTCCTGGTACCGTTTCGGTGCGCTCTGGAAAGTCTTTGTCCAAGACTCGCCATACCGCGCCCTCCACCCCGGTGTCTCGACATGCACCAGAGGTCAGGGACCCTGACTTATGGGAGGAAACTCCTCTCGGTACCGAGGAGGATCCCTCCTCATCTGATGAGGAACCATCGGCACCCGATGCCACCTCTAAACCAGAGCAGTCCTCATTTTCTAAATTTCTGAGAGAAATGTCTGCTGCCCTATCCCTTCCCCTAGAATCTGACTCAAAGAAGTCTCAAGCCTTTCTAGAGGCTTTAGACTTTGAGCAACCTCCTAAGGAGTTCCTCAAGCTTCCCGTGCATGACATCCTGCGGGAAACGTTTTACAAAAACTTGGAAAGTCCCCTCACGGTACCGGGAGCCCCCCGTAAACTGGACAACCTTTACCGTGTCATCCCTATTCCTGGATTCGACAAATCTCAATTGCCCCATGAGTCCCTTCTGGTTGAATCCACCTTAAAAAAGACTCAGGGCTCCAGTGTCTATGCCTCTACCCCTCCTGGCAGAGAAGGTAAGACCATGGACAAGTTTGGCAAGAGGCTTTACCAGAATGCCATGCTTGCCAACAGGGCAAACAACTATTCCTTCCATTTTTCTTTCTATCTGAAACATTTGGTCCAACAACTGTCTGCCCTCCAGAAGTACCTTCCTGAGCGCAAGGTCCCGCTATTCCAACAACACATCTCTGGCCTTCTCCAAATGCGCAAGTATATGGTCTGCTCGATATACGACTCCTTCGAGCTCACCTCTCGGGCCTCTGCCATGGCCGTAGCCATGCGTCGCTTAGCCTGGCTCAGAGTCTCCGACCTGGACATCAACCACCAGGATCGTCTGGCCAACGCCCCCTGTCTCGGGGATGAACTTTTTGGAGAGTCGCTGGATTCCACCACCCAGAAACTCTCTGCCCATGAGACCAGGTGGGACACCCTGATCAAGCCGAAAAAGAAGGCTCCGCCTGCCCGACCCTATCGGCCTCAATCATCTTATCAGCGGAGGTTCTCAGCCAGGCCACTCAATCCGCCTCCCCAGCAATCTCGGCGACCCCGTCAACAGCAGCACCATGCCCAGGCTCGATCTCAGGCCACTCAACCCTCTAAGCCTCCTCAGCCTGCTAAACAATCTCAGCCCTTTTGACTCTTCTCTCCAGGGCATAGCCAGTCATCCACCCTTGCTACCTCTTCCACAGCCTATCGGGGGTCGTCTCACCATTTTCTCCAGCCGTTGGGAAGTCATCACGTCGGACCAGTGGGTCCTCAACATCATCCGCCACGGCTACTCTCTCAACTTCCAGACTCTTCCACCGGACAACCTTCCCGTAGAGTCTGCTTCACACTCATCTCAAACCCCCCTCCTCCTGAGGGAGGTTCAATCCCTCCTCCTTCTCAATGCCATCGAAGAAGTACCTCCAGATCAAAGGGGTCAGGGATTCTACTCCCGCTACTTCCTGGTTCCCAAAAAGACGGGAGACCTCCGTCCCATTCTCGATCTCAGGGACCTCAACAAGTGTCTGGTCAAGGAGAAGTTCAGAATGCTCTCCCTTGCCACGCTTTACCCTCTTCTTTCTCAACACGACTGGCTATGTTCCCTGGACCTCAAAGAGGCCTACACTCACATCTCCATCAATCAGAATTCTCGCCGCTACCTGCGGTTCCAGGTACTGCACCACCACTATCAGTACAAGGTGCTACCGTTCGGCCTCGCTTCCTCCCCCAGGGTCTTCACCAAGTGCCTTATAGTGGTAGCGGCCTTCCTCAGGTCTCACAACCTCCAGGTGTTCCCCTACTTGGACGATTGGTTGGTGAAAGCACCTTCATCTCAACTCGTGCTACAAGCTACTCATCACACCATCTCTCTCCTCCACCTCCTGGGGTTCGAGATCAACTACCCCAAGTCGCATCTGCTTCCCACCCAGCGACTTCAATTCATTGGAGCAGTTCTGGACACCACGCTAATGAGGGCCTTTCTCCCCTCCGATCGCCAGCGGACCCTGCTCCATCTCTGCAGTCAGGTGCTCATGCATCCCTCCATTCCTGCCCGACAGATGATGGTCCTCCTGGGTCACATGGCCTCGACGGTGCATGTCCTTCCTCTGGCACGTCTCCACCTTCGTACGCCTCAGTGGACTCTCGCCAACCAATGGTCACAGACTACGGATCTTCTTTCTCATCCCATCTCTGTGACATCATCTCTTCAGCAATCTCTCCAATGGTGGTTGAACTCCTCAAATCTTTCCAGGGGTCTACTTTTTCATCTGCCCCCCCACTCTATGATCATCACCACAGATGCGTCCCCCTACGCGTGGGGAGCTCACCTAGGAGATCTACGCACCCAGGGACTTTGGACCCCACAGGAGCGTCGTCATCACATCAATTTCCTGGAACTCAGAGCCATGTTCTACGCCCTCAAGGCTTTCCAACATCTTCTCTGTCCTCAAGTCCTCCTCCTGTGCACAGACAATCAAGTCGCCATGTACTACATAAACAAGCAAGGCGGCACCGGATCTCGCCCCCTTTGTTTGGAGGCTCTGCGCATCTGGACCTGGGCCACGGACCGCAATCTCTTTCTCAGGGCGGTCTATATCCAGGGCGAACAGAACTCTCTGGCCGACAATCTCAGCCGCATCCTTCAACCTCACGAGTGGACGTTGGACCCTCCAACTTTGCTCTCCATCTTTGCTCGATGGGGCACTCCGCAGGTGGACCTCTTTGCAGCACCTCACAATCATCAGCTGCCCCAATTCTGTTCCAGACTCTTCTCTCCTCACCGTCTGGCTCCGGATGCATTCCTGCTCGATTGGAGGGATCGGTTCCTGTATGCCTTCCCTCCACTTCCTCTGATGTTGCGGACCTTGTCCAAACTCCGCAAGGACAACGCCACCATGATTCTTATCGCACCTCGGTGGCCTCGCCAACACTGGTTCTCACTCCTGCTCCAACTCAGCTCCAGGGAACCCATTCTCCTTCCTGTGTTTCCTACTCTACTTACGCAGCAGCATCAGTCTCTACTGCATCCCAATCTGTCTTCGCTCCACCTGACAGCTTGGTTTCTCTCGGGCTGACCTCTCCAGAGAACCTATCTCAGCCGGTCCGCCTCATCTTGGACGCCTCCAGGAAGCCGGCCACCCTCCAATGTTACCATCAGAAATGGACCAGATTCTCCTCGTGGTGTCTCCGGCATCATCAGGAACCCACCTCCTTAGCGGTGGAAACCGTATTGGAATATTTGCTCTCGCTGTCCAATGCTGGCCTCAAAACTACCTCCATCAGAGTCCACCTCAGTGCCATCACTGCGTTTCATGAGCCCATTCTCGGAAAACCCCTCACGGCTCATCCTCTGGTTTCCAGATTTATGCGAGGGCTCTTCAATATCAAACCACCCCTCAAGCCTCCTCCAGTCGTCTGGGACCTGAATGTGGTACTCTCAGCTCTCATGAAACCTCCATTCGAGCCTCTTGCCACAACTTCTCTTAGACTCCTTACCTGGAAGGTGCTTTTCCTAATTGCCATCACCTCTGCCAGGAGGGTTAGCGAACTGCATGCACTGGTTGCCGACCCACCGTTCACTGTTTTTCACCATGACAAGGTTGTTCTGCGTACCCACCCTAAATTCCTTCCCAAGGTGGTCTCAGCTTTTCACCTCAACCAGTCCATTGTGCTGCCCGTCTTCTTCCCTAAGCCTCACTCGCACCCTGGGGAACAGGCGTTGCACACGCTGGATTGTAAGCGTGCCCTTGCTTACTATCTTGATCGTACCGGAGATCACCGAACATCCCCTCAGCTGTTTTTGTCTTTCGATCCCAACCGTTTGGGTCGTCCTGTCTCCAAACGGACACTTTCCAATTGGCTTGCTGCCTGTATTGCTTTCTGCTATGCTCGGGCCGGTCTCTCACTGGAAGGAACTGTCACGGCCCACAGAGTCCGAGCTATGGCTGCTTCTGTAGCTTTCCTCCGTTCCACGCCCATCGAGGAAATCTGCAAGGCGGCCACTTGGTCCTCAGTTCACACATTCACTACTCACTACTGTCTGGATGCGTTCTCCAGACGGGATGGACACTTCGGCCAATCTGTATTACAAAATTTATTTTCCTAATGGCCAACCATCCCACCTCCCTCTTTGTTAGCTTGGAGGTCACCCATGTGTTAAGAATATGCTGCCTGCTTGTCCTGGGATAAAGCACAGTTACTTACCGTAACAGGTGTTATCCAGGGACAGCAGGCAGATATTCTTACGTCCCACCCACCTCCCCGGGTTGGCTTCTTAGCTGGCTTATACTAACTGGGGACCACGCACTCCTCCGTCGGGCGGGAAGGCACTCGCGCACGCGCGGTGCGGCCAACTAGAAACTTCTAGTTAAAAAGGTCCGTACCGAGGGCTCCGTCGGTGACGTCACCCATGTGTTAAGAATATCTGCCTGCTGTCCCTGGATAACACCTGTTACGGTAAGTAACTGTGCTATCTAGTCAAGGGCACCTTCGTCCATGTAAATATACAGTGTTCTCCCCTGGACCTTATGAATGGAGGAGTTACTCAGCTGATTTCACTTACCACCTGGCTAAATTAACAGAAAATGTTATAATATTGTGCAGTACTCCCCCTTTCCCATCCAGCTGGCAAAAATTTCTGGGGAGAACTCTACACATATATAATTCAGCATTTAAATATCCAATAAACATTTGTCTTCTGCTAGTCTTGGACAGATCCCTTTAGTAAGTCTTGGGTACAAATATTTAAGTATTTCACAGGTGAAAGGTAAAAAAAAAAAATAAATCTCCACTGGCCTCTATTTCCTTGTAAACAGAATATATTGGGTCACTAGTGTACTGGTCCACCATATGAGAGAAAAAGGGTCTCTGCTTTGGAACAATGGAAATTGAAACCAGTTTTGGGCCCATCAGCTAGTTGGATTCTCGGGATACCCAAAATAAATATGCACAAAATAAAGTTGCATATACTGTGTTTCAAATGTATGCAATATATCTCTCTAATTCATATGCACTAAGAATATCTTGACACCCAACTGACTGGGGAGAACCCAGGGGAACGTCATGGTGCAGATCCCCTCTGCTTATCCGTGGCAGACTGTTTGGCATTAGGTCCTTGGAAGAAGCATGAAACACAAAGCACACCTCTCTACAGAGGCAAACTGCACCAGCTGGCAGCTGAAAAGATACGTTAACAATGCTTTGATTTATTTTTCTTCTTTCATTGTTTTAAATAAAACCAGAACTTGTTCTTGGAGGGAGAAGAGGTTGCCAAGTAGCTCAATCGCGTGGCTAGCTACGGTAACCTTGAGGGCTGCATGAATGAATCTGATATCATCTGGGGCTTCAGGGAGAGAAACTCTCTGGCCAGGACGCTAAAATATTTTATTTGTTTATTTGGATTCAAAGTAATTTTGGCGCCTTTTTAATGTTTGCTGGTGGGTTAGAAATGTTAGTGAACATTCGTGCAAATCTGATATTTTTTAATTGCAATAGGAATGATGAAGGGACCTTGTCTGTAGGATGGTGAAACTTCCCTTATATGGTGAGCATTGTGTACAATCTTTGGGTGCACTGCAGATGGTTCAGAATGCCGCGGCTAGATTGATAACTAAACATCAAGATATGAGCATATTACTTCATATCTCCGACAACTGCATTGGCTGCCAGTTGTATTTAGAATTCATTACAAAGCAATTATGTTATGTCACCAATTTTTATATGCTACGATCCCTGAATTCTTTAAGGGTTTGATGTCTGAGTATCAACCATTAAGAACATTGCGCTCCGAAAGTTCAGCACTGCTGAAAATGAAGGCTAATCCTACATATGTGGAAATGAACGCCAAGGGTTAAGTTGTAGAATAGCCTTGTTGGTCAAATTCGAAAATGTAGAGACAGGAACGCATTTAGGAAAATGTTTAAAAAAACACAACTATTTGTAGATGCATTTCTTTGAGTAATTGACCTTATGTAAAGATTGAATCTGTCTGGTTTTGTTCCTATCTTGTTCTCATTTTTATTATATTTTATGGATGTAACTTTTTGTAAACCGTTTTGGAAAAAAAGGTATAGAAATTTTAAAAATAAATAAATGAATAGAATAGTAGAGTTGAACGCCCAAGTCCAACACACCTTCTCTCAGTCCCTCTTCTTACACTCTAAGCAGTTGCTTATATAGGTACATAATGAGGGTCTCTCTAGACCAAGGGTGTCAAAGTCCCTCCTCAAGGGCCGCAATCCAGTCGGGTTTTCAGGATTTCCCCAATGAATATGGCCTACGGCCATACCACCCTGAATGTGCCCGATCCTGTCTGATCTCAAAAGTCAACCAGGATAGGGCATAGCGGTTCAATTGTGGAGAGAAATGATGCATGGAGTATGAAGTAAAAGTTTAGTGGACAAACAAGCCGAGGAAAAAGAAAAGTTTGTAAAGTATTTGAAGATATTGAAGTTCAGCACACGGACAATGATACAAGTTTGATATGAACTTTTAATGGATGGGAAGGGTTCACATATATTTATTAGGTATATTTATGTGATTAATTAATGGTGCTATTGTGGTTTATATGAAATTTTTGGTGGTTATGAGTAAAATTATATGTAAGAAATAAGTAATTATATGAGTTGTAATTGTAATCTAGCTCTCTATGGCTAGCCCAAATTGTCCTTGAGGCCCCCACCTACCTCGGGTTTAGAAAATCTCTCAAAACTCACCTATTCCATGGACAAGACACCTAACACCCCTCTTCAATGAACCATAACCCCCTCCTGCCCCTTCCACCATACTACCCAGCCCACCCACCCCAACCCTCTCCCCCCTGACCTACACCTCCCTTCTATCTCTAACCTCAACTACTTCGCTGCTTCCAACTATGTTCAATTGGTGTGAACCACTTATAATTTTTTTGATAAACAAATGTGAACCGCCTAGAACTCCTTGGGTATGGCGGTATACAAAAAATAAAGTTATTATTATTATTATATAAAATGATATTTTAATGTATGAGAGCTATTGAACAGGAATTATAAATCCCATTGTTATTTAACAATGAATATTCATGAGATCTATTTGCATGCACTGCTTTCATGGTATGCTAATAGATCTCATGCATATTCATTGGGGGAATCCTGAAAACCCGACTGGATTGCGGCCCTCGAGGAGGGACTTTCACACCCCTGCTCTAGACCAGTGATTCCCAACCCTGTCCTGGAGGAACACCAGGCCAATCGGGTTTTCAGGCTAGCCCTAATGAATATGCATGAGAGAGATTTGCATATGATGGAAGTGATAGGCATGCAAATTTGCTTCATGCATATTCATTAGGGCTAGCCTGAAAACCCAATTGGCCTGGTGTTCCTCCAGGACAGGGTTGGGAACCACTGCTCTAGTCAGTGAGAGGACATCAGACTAAATGGCAGACAGATCAACTCTCTAGAGTAGACCTAGAACAGGGGTGTCCAATGTCGGTCCTCGAGGGCCGCAATCCAGTCGGGTTTTCAGGATTTCCCCAATGAATATGCATGAGATCTATTAGCATACAATGAAAGCAGTGCATGGAAATAGACCTCATGTATATTCATTGGGGAAATCCTGAAAATCCGACTGGACTGCGGCCCTCGAGGACCGACATTGGACACCCCTGACCTAGAAAAACCTACAGGGTTTTCTTGCACTGGTGTCTTTCCCTCTGTTCTATAGTCCTTATGTAGCTGGTGTGTGCTTCAGCTGATGAGGGATGGCATGAGTGTATGATCCTGCTGTCTGCAGAAACCCGTTCCAAATCTGCTTTCTCTTTTGACAAGTAGGATTGATGCAGCCAAATGAGTGGTGAGTTATTTTTTCTTTTATTTATTCAGTTTTCTATACCTTTCTTCCAGGGGAGCTCAGAACGTTTTACATGCATTTATTCAGGTACTCAAGCAATTTTCATCTATCTAATATACCTGGGGCAATGGGGTGATTAAGTGACTTGCCCAGGGTCACAAGGAGCTACGTGGGTTTGAACCCACAACCTCAGGGTGCTGAGGCTGTAGCTTTAACCACTGTATCCTTAAACAAGGCAAACCACAAGACAGAAAAATCCAAACTGGATCTAATAGAGAAGTTATGTGGATCTCAAGCGCTCACAGTTAAAAGCCCGATGTATCTTACGAGCTGGTAACCATAGGGTGAGCTATCATCGGTCCTTTTAAATTCTCTCTAAATATCTTTACTATAAATTATTTTAATTCTCTTTGTAAATATATTGAAAGACTTATTAATTATTCTGATTTCTAGTTAACAGCCAGTGCTCCTATTTTCCACTGTATAAATGATGGAGTACTTTAACCACTGTGCCACGCTCTCCCCTATTTCTTTGTATGCTGTACCTGGGGGAAGAGAATATAGTGTCAGGTAGATGCAGTTGAAGCCCATCACCAAGCAAACCAGTCCACAGGCACCATCTTTCCTTAAAGACTGGTTGAACAGGTCTGAACAGATGACCGGTTTGCTGTTTTACACATCTCTGAAAAGAATGATGACCTTAGCTTGGGCAATAGAGGCTGATGTAGCTCACAACTGATGTGCCTTTATCTAAGGCTGAGGTAATATGATCTTATACCCGACTGGACATAATTTTCTTGGTGACATGGTTGCCAAACTTGTTGACAGAGAAAAAGCTGTGAGTTTTTCCTGTATTCCCTTATTCTGTGAAGATACTATAGCAACAGTGGTGTAATGAGGGTGAATGGAGCCCCTCCCCTGCCCTTCTCCACCTCCCCCCATGCCTTCCCGCCTCCCCTGCCGCATGCACGCCCTATTCCCGTGTACCTCTTTAACTTTCCAGGTGCCAGCAACATCAGAACTTGCTGCCCGCGTCGTATCAGCTATCCCTCTGACGTCACTTCCTAGGGGCAAGGCCTGGAAGTGATGTCAGAGAGAGGTGACACCGATGCGGGCAGCAAGTTCAAAATTAAAAAGGTACGAGGGAAGGGAAGGGGCACACGCATGCGGCGGTGGTAGGGGGTGGTCAGGAAGGTCAAAGTGTGAAGGGCTGTCTTGTGAGTGGTTTGGGAAAGAAGTTGGGTAATTAAATGGATTGATTAAGATGAAACACTGGGGAGAAACTTCTGATGGTACAAAATGCTACTTGATTAGGGTGGAATTGAGTGCAATGATAGTACTGTACAAGGGCCTGAAGTTCCCCGACTCTTCTGGCCGAAGGGATGGTGACTAAGAAGAGGGTCTTTCAGGAGAAGTGTTTCCCCTAATGGTTCAATGGGAGTTTTCATGAGCTCAGTGAGGAAAGAATTGAGGTCCCAGAGGAGACCAAGTAAGGGGGTCTGGTGTTACAAGCCTCTTATGAACTTGACAGCTGTCAGGTAGACATTGAAGCAGATTTGTATTTGTCTTCATTCTGGTAAAAGGATCAGTTGAAAGGGGATAGATTCCGTACGAACGTAAGGAAGTTCTTCTTCACCCAGAGAGTGGTAGAAAACTGGAACGCTCTTCCGGAGTCTGTCATAGGGGAAAACACCCTCCAGGGATTCAAGACAAAGTTGGACAAGTTCCTGCTGAACCGGAACGTACGCAGATAAGGCTAGTCTCAGGGCGCTGGTCTTTGACCAGAGGGCTGCCGCGTGAGCGGACTGCTGGGCACGATGGACCACCGGTCTTATGTTCTAATGTTGTAATAGATGTATGCAAGGTGACAAAAGGAGGAAGAGGAGCGTCTGGTCGATGATTCAAGGCACCCTAAATTAGATTTAGGGTGTGGGCACATGCTTTGTGATATCCCTGGGCTCTTGGACATCTTTTCCCACTGGAGATGGAGACAAAGAGTTGACGGAAACAGTGGGAACAGGGGCACTTGATGGAGTATCATAGCTCTGCATTGCCTGTGGGGAAGGGGGGGGGTCAATGTACCATATGTACCCCCTTAACACATGCTACATCACAAAGGGGCCATGCTTTCGTTTTTTGACCTTCCAGAAACTCCTTCAGCGTCCCCTTCAGGCTGGTGACCAAGGACCTTGGTCTCCTTCTGACCCTCTTCCCATCATTACGCCACAGGGGAAAATCCCTGAAAATTGTGAGCATCTGTCAAGCTCAAAACTAGTGGTAACTGTAGGACCTCAGTCTTCAGTCACAAGAGAAGGAATCAAATTTCCCCTTTGAAAACAAAACTGGAGGGATTAAAACTTCCCTGGATTTCAAGCAGGTATTTGACACCTACCAGGAAGGACTCAACAGAGATCTGGGCTTTCTTTCCCACTGTAAAGATATTTAAAACTGCTCTGCCACCTCTCCGTCTCCTGCCCGCCCTCTCCTCCCTCTTCCTATCTCCAAAATGCTTTCATGTTTTCCTTATATATACTGATATTTGTCAACATTTGCTTATTTCTAATCTGAAGAAGAAGGGTTACATTCGAAAGCTCATCATAAAATACATCTTTATACTAAGCAGGTTTCAGAAAATAAAAATTACTCTATAGTACTGAGACTTTCCTGGCAGTAGATCCCGAGAGATAACTGTGAAATCATGCTAATAGGGGCTCCTGACATCTGTTGATATTGGATCCTGAAAAATTATCCAGTAGGAACACATGCTCAACATTGGAGGGCATGTTCTTTATGTAGAATTGAATATGGAAGAAAAAAAATAATAATTCTGGCCCTAAACCAGGGAGATCTGATCTCTAATTCATAGAAAGGTCTCTTTTTTTCTGGGAACTCAATCAGCAAAGGAGAGAGAGTTAGGACATTACTGGAAATCTACGCTAAACCATGATTTGCTCCTCCAAAATAAATGCAGACACCACAGAAATAGTGTCATCTGGTGACCCCTCTCCGCTAACACTAAAAGAAAAGTTACAAACCAACTCATATTGGGCAGGCTCACATTGATTTGATAACTTAAATGACCTTATAACTGGAGTGAGCTTTGACGGCAGCTTCAGAGGTTGGGATGTAGGACTGGTGTTGAGCAGACTTCTACGGTCTGTGCCCCAAAATTGGCAGGAAGAGAGAGAATAAGTATTCAAAGGTACCAACTTTCACAAAGTATCCTGGGGCAACATTACATAATGTTTTAAAGATTTGACACCAACAATTTAAAACACACTCTGCAAGATACTGGTTACCAATGCAAAGCTTTCATTGAACCAGTCACAGAGTCAAAACGAGTTAGTCCACAATCATGCGGACAGTCGCATGCTGTGGTTATAGAAAATTTTGCCCTGGGTACGTTTCACCCCCGCAATGTTTGCCCCCCCCCCCCCCCAGGATGTTTCGCCCCTCCACATTTTACCCCGGGTACTTTTCACCATGGCCTGCATTGCTGCCGGACAAGACCCATGCAACATGCCAAAGGCTGCTGTGAGAGCTGAAGAACATGCAACGTGGACTCCAGCCACAAAAGCTGATGATGGATTTTGAACAAGCCACAATCCAGGCATTTGATAACAAATTCCCCCAACACTGAGAAGATAGGTTGCTTCTTCCACCTAGTGCAGTTAGTTTGGCGGAAAGTTCAGAATGAGGGACCGAAGGTAGAATTGTAAGGTGACCACAAATTTGCCCATTGGATCTGCATGATACCAGCCCACCAGAGAATGTTTTGCAATCATTTGAAGAGCTGCTGGAAAATCCTGACCTTCCTCATTGTATTGACTTTAATTTCATCATTTTTAATTGTGATTTTTGGACTTCACTTTGTGGCTTTACTTTTTTATTTATTTATTTATTTATCAATTTTATACAATATTTCCAAGCACAACATCTTGTACAGTAAGATTGTAAAGGAACTTCAGAAAAGAAAAAGAAAAACATAATAGGAGAAATACTAACATATTCTCCTTACGATTAAGCCAGGGGTAGGGAACTCTGGTCCTCGAGAGCCGTATTCCAGTCGGGTTTTCAGGATTTCCCCAATGAATATGCATTGAAAGCAGTGCATGCAAATAGATCTCATGCCTATTCATTGCGTAAATCCTGAAAACCCGACTGGAATATGGTTCTCGAGGACCGGAGTCCCCTACCCCTGGATTAAGCAATCTATAGTCCACAATTATTATGATCCAAGACTTCAAAAAGAGTGACAATAGCAATCAAGGAAAATCAATTTAATCTTAAAGAAAATCTAAGTGACTGAAGTCGCAGGGAGTAATTAACCCTGCGTTTCAGTTGTTACTTCCATTATCCCAGGACAAGCAGGCAGCATATTCTTAACACATGGGTGACGTCACCGACGGAGCCCTCGGTACGGACCTTTTAACTAGAAGTTTCTAGTTGGCCGCACCGCGCGTGCGCGAGTGCCTTCCCGCCCGACGAAGGAGTGCGTGGTCCCCAGTTTTTTCGTTTCCGCGGAGCGAAGAAGACGCGTGTATTTTTTCAACGGCCGTTGAAATCACTTTTTGCCTTCCCGCTCGCGCTTTTGTTATATATTTTTTTTCCTCTACCTTCGGGTTTCCTTTTTCTTTCAATTGCAAAAAAAAAAAAAAAAAAACTTTGATTTTTATTGTTTCTTTCGTTTTTGCCCCGGCGGGGCCTGTTGCCATTATACAGGCCTCGGACTTCGATTTTGCGGAGGCTATCTTCCCCTTCATGCCCCCGCAGGTCGGTTTTAAGAAGTGCCAGCGGTGTGCACGCCCGATCTCCGTTTCTGACCCACACAATTGGTGTTTGCAGTGCCTGGGTCCGGAGCATCGGGCAGATTCCTGCACCCGCTGTGCCACTTTACAAAAACGTACACTTAAAAACCGAAGAATCCAGCAAACCCTGCTCTTCGGCTCCGAGTCGGCGATGGATTCATCACCCTCAACGGCGGTACCGCAGAAATCGGCACCGTCCAGCTCGACACCGACCGATCCCGCATCGGCGCCACTGGCGCCAGGTAAGCCGGCTAAGAAGCCTTCCTCTTCCCTCGAGCGCCCTCCAGCTACGGTGACGACACCGTCCATACCGGCATCGCACCGGTCCCGTAAACGCTCCGCCCCGATAACGGTGAGTGCCTCGTCATCGGCCTCCTCATCGCCGGGGCGTGGAGCGGCATCCAAGGAACCGAAGAAAAAGAAAGCGGTTCCGATGCCACCCCTGGATGACCGTATCTCGGCCATTCTGCAAACTCAGCTTCAGGAGCAGTTGAAGAAACAGCTTGAACAACTGCTACCCTCTATCCTGGCACCGCTCCTTCCGGTACCAGACCGGCCCGAGCCCCGCACCGAGCCCCCGGTGTCCACTCCTTCGGTACCGGTAAACACCTCGATGCCGATCCTTTCGGCCCAACAACTTCCTGATGATCCTGTGGTTCATTCTCAACCCACAGTGGATCCTGCTCGGCACCAGGCGGTACGGCACTCTTCTCGGGACCGAGAACGACGCCGATCGTCCTCCCCTGGTGCCGTTTCGGTGCGCTCTGGTAAATCTTTGTCCAAGACTCGCCACACCGCACCCTCCACCCCGGTGTCCCGACACGCACCAGAGGTCAGGGATCCTGATTTATGGGAGGAGACTCCTCTCGGTACCGAGGAGGATCCCTCCTCATCTGATGAGGAACCATCGGCACCTGATGCCACCTCTAAACCTGAGCAGTCCTCTTTTTCTAAATTTCTGAGGGAAATGTCTGCTGCTCTGTCACTTCCCCTTGAATCTGACTCCAAAAAGTCCCAAGCCTTTTTAGAAGCCTTAGACTTTGAGCAACCTCCTAAAGAGTTCCTCAAACTTCCCGTACATGACATCTTACGGGAGACATTCTACAAAAACTTGGAAAATCCCCTCACGGTACCGGGAGCTCCCCGTAAACTGGACAACCTTTACCGTGTCATCCCTATTCCAGGATTCGACAAATCTCAATTGCCCCATGAGTCCCTTCTGGTGGAATCCACCTTAAAAAAGACTCAGGGCTCCAGTGTCTATGCCTCTACCCCTCCTGGCAGAGAAGGTAAGACCATGGACAAGTTTGGCAAGAGGCTTTACCAAAATGCCATGCTTGCCAACAGGGCAAACAACTATTCCTTCCATTTTTCCTTTTATCTCAAACACTTGGTCCAACAGCTGTCTGCCCTCCAGAAGTACCTACCTGAGCGCAAGGTCCCGCTATTCCAGCAGCACATATCTGGCCTTCTCCAAATGCGCAAGTATATGGTCCGCTCGATATACGACTCCTTCGAGCTCACCTCTCGGGCCTCTGCCATGGCTGTAGCCATGCGTCGCTTGGCCTGGCTCAGAGTCTCCGACCTGGACATCAACCACCAGGACCGCCTGGCCAACGCCCCCTGTCTCGGGGATGAGCTTTTTGGAGAGTCACTGGATTCCACCACCCAGAAACTCTCCGCCCATGAGACCAGGTGGGACACCCTGATCAAGCCGAAAAAGAAGGCTCCGCCTGCTCGACCCTATCGGCCTCAATCATCTTACCAGCGGAGGTTCTCAGCCAGGCCACTCAATCCACCTCCCCAACAATCTCGGCGACCCCGTCAACAGCAGCACCATGCCCAGGCTCGGTCTCAGGCCACTCAACCCTCCAAGCCTCCTCAGCCTGCTAAACAATCTCAGCCCTTTTGACTCTTCTCTCCAGGGCATAGCCAGTCATCCACCCTCGCTGCCTCTTCCACAGCCTATCGGGGGTCGTCTCACCATTTTCTCAAGCCGTTGGGAAGTCATCACGTCGGACCAGTGGGTCCTCAACATCATCCGCCACGGCTACTCTCTCAACTTCCAGACTCTGCCTCCGGACAACCTTCCCGTAGAGTCTGCTTCAAACTCATCTCAAACCCCCCTCCTCCTGAGGGAGGTTCAATCCCTCCTCCTTCTCAATGCCATCGAAGAAGTACCTCCAGATCAAAGGGGGCAGGGATTCTACTCCCGCTACTTCCTGGTACCCAAAAAGACGGGAGACCTCCGTCCCATTCTCGATCTCAGGGACCTCAACAAGTGTCTGGTCAAGGAGAAGTTCAGAATGCTCTCCCTTGCCACGCTCTACCCTCTTCTTTCTCAACACGACTGGCTATGTTCCCTGGACCTCAAAGAGGCCTACACTCACATCTCCATCAATCAACATTCTCGCCGCTACCTGCGGTTCCAGGTACTGCACCACCACTATCAGTACAAGGTGCTACCGTTCGGCCTCGCCTCCTCACCCAGGGTCTTCACCAAGTGCCTTATAGTGGTAGCGGCCTTCCTCAGGTCTCACAACCTCCAGGTGTTCCCCTATTTGGACGATTGGTTGGTGAAAGCACCTACGTCTCCACTTGTGCTACAGGCTACTCATCACACCATCTCTCTCCTCCACCTCCTGGGGTTCGAGATCAACTACCCCAAGTCGCATCTGCTTCCCACCCAGCGACTTCAATTCATTGGAGCAGTTCTGGACACCACGCTAATGAGGGCTTTTCTCCCCTCCGATCGCAAGCAGACCCTGCTCCATCTCTGCCGTCAGGTACTCATGCATCCCTCCATTCCTGCTCGACAGATGATGGTCCTCCTGGGTCACATGGCCTCGACAGTGCATGTCCTTCCTCTGGCTCGTCTCCACCTTCGTACACCTCAGTGGACGCTCGCCAACCAGTGGTCACAGACTACGGATCTTCTTTCTCATCCCATCTCTGTGACATCATCTCTTCAGCAATCTCTCCAATGGTGGTTGAACTCCTCAAATCTTTCCAGGGGTCTACTTTTCCATCTGCCCCCCCACTCTATGATCATCACCACAGATGCGTCCCCCTACGCGTGGGGAGCTCACCTGGGAGATCTACGCACCCAGGGACTTTGGACCCCACAGGAGCGTCGTCATCACATCAATTTCCTGGAACTCAGAGCCATGTTCTACGCCCTCAAGGCTTTCCAACATCTTCTCTGTCCTCAAGTCCTCCTCCTATGCACAGACAATCAAGTCGCCATGTACTACATAAACAAGCAAGGCGGCACCGGATCTCGCCCCCTTTGTCTGGAGGCTCTGCGCATCTGGACCTGGGCCACGGACCGCAATCTCTTTCTCAGGGCGGTCTATATCCAGGGCGAACAGAACTCTCTGGCCGACAATCTCAGCCGCATCCTTCAACCTCACGAGTGGACGTTGGACCCTCCGACTCTACTCTCCATCTTTGCTCGATGGGGCACTCCGCAGGTGGACCTCTTTGCAGCACCTCACAACCATCAGCTGCCCCAATTCTGTTCCAGACTCTTCTCTCCTCACCGTCTGACCCCGGATGCATTCCTGCTCGACTGGAGGGATCGGTTCCTCTATGCCTTCCCTCCACTTCCTTTGATGTTGCGGACCTTGTCCAAACTCCGCAAGGACAATGCCACCATGATCCTCATCGCCCCTCGGTGGCCTCGTCAACACTGGTTCTCCCTTCTGCTTCAACTCAGCTCCAGGGAGCCCATTCCTCTTCCTGTGTTTCCTACTCTACTTACACAGCAGAATCAGTCTCTACTACATCCCAACCTGTCTTCCCTCCACCTGACAGCTTGGTTTCTCTCGGGCTGACCTCTCCTGAGAATCTATCTCAACCGGTCCGCCTCATTTTGGACGCCTCCAGGAAACCGGCCACTCTCCAATGTTACCATCAGAAGTGGACCAGATTCTCCTCGTGGTGTCTCCGGCATCATCAAGAACCCACCTCTTTGGCGGTGGAAACTGTCTTGGAATATTTGCTCTCGCTGTCCAACGCTGGCCTCAAAACCACCTCCATCAGAGTCCACCTCAGTGCCATCACTGCGTTTCACGAGCCTATTCTCGGAAAACCCCTCACGGCTCATCCTCTGGTTTCAAGATTTATGAGAGGGCTCTTCAACATCAAACCGCCTCTCAAGCCTCCTCCCGTCATCTGGGACCTGAATGTGGTTCTCTCTGCTCTCATGAAACCTCCGTTTGAGCCTCTTGCCACAGCTTCATTCAGGCTTCTTACATGGAAGGTGCTTTTCCTAATTGCCATCACCTCTGCCAGGAGGGTTAGCGAACTGCATGCACTGGTTGCCGACCCACCGTTCACTGTTTTTCACCATGACAAGGTTGTTCTGCGTACCCACCCTAAATTCCTTCCCAAGGTGGTCTCGGCTTTTCACCTCAACCAGTCCATTGTGCTTCCCGTCTTCTTCCCTAAGCCTCACTCGCATCCTGGAGAACAGGCGTTGCACACGCTGGATTGTAAGCGTGCCCTTGCTTACTACCTTGATCGTACCAGAGCTCACCGAACATCCCCTCAGCTCTTTTTGTCTTTCGATCCCAACCGTTTGGGCCGTCCTGTCTCCAAACGGACACTTTCAAATTGGCTTGCTGCCTGTATTGCCTTCTGTTATGCTCGGGCCGGTCTCTCACTGGAAGGATCTGTCACGGCCCACAGAGTCCGAGCTATGGCTGCTTCTGTGGCTTTCCTCCGTTCCACGCCCATCGAGGAAATCTGCAAGGCGGCCACTTGGTCCTCAGTTCACACGTTCACTACTCACTACTGTCTGGATGCGTTCTCCAGACGGGATGGACACTTCGGCCAATCTGTGTTACAAAATTTATTTTCCTAATGGCCAACCATCCCTCCTCCCTCTTTGTTAGCTTGGAGGTCACCCATGTGTTAAGAATATGCTGCCTGCTTGTCCTGGGATAAAGCACAGTTACTTACCGTAACAGGTGTTATCCAGGGACAGCAGGCAGATATTCTTAAGTCCCACCCACCTCCCCGGGTTGGCTTCTTAGCTGGCTTATCCTAACTGGGGACCACGCACTCCTTCGTCGGGCGGGAAGGCACTCGCGCACGCGCGGTGCGGCCAACTAGAAACTTCTAGTTAAAAGGTCCGTACCGAGGGCTCCGTCGGTGACGTCACCCATGTGTTAAGAATATCTGCCTGCTGTCCCTGGATAACACCTGTTACGGTAAGTAACTGTGCTTTATTCTACCTTTCTCAAGACGTTTCAAAGCTACAAACTTTGTTAGGTGCGTCGGATAAAAAAAAGACATATTTATCTGAACCATAATGAACAATACATTTACAGGGAAATCTAAGAAAAAATACCCCCCCCCCCCGAAATTACTCCAGATTTTAGTAACAAGAACTGCTTTCTCCGTTTTTGAGTCCCTTTGGTGACATCTGGGAAAATCTGTATTTTCTGCCCTAGAAACTCTTTAGTTCTATTTTGAAAGAACATCTTCATTATCCAATTCTTATCTGGTGCCAATGCAACAGTCACCAACAATGTTGCCAATTCACTTCTTGAAGTTTCCAATAGTGTAGTAACATCCAATTGCAGTTCCTGTTGTCCCTCGTTAGTCAATTGCTGGTCCAATTTTTTGACAGGTAAGTAAAATACGTGTGCGAATGGTGGAATTAGTTCCTCTGAAACTGGAAAAAAAATCTCCAGAAAATATTTCTTTAACATTTCCCTGGGGGACATAACATAAGAACATAAGCATTACCTCTGCCGGGTCAGAGCAGGGGTCCATCGTGCCCGGCAGTACGCTCCCGCGGCGGCCCTCCAGGTCCATGACCTGAAAGTTTTCCCTACCTAACCTAAAATGTCCATACCCTATTCGCTCAATGTCCTGTAAGGTAAACCTCTATCTGTACCCTGTTATCCCCTTCGCTTCCAGGAAGTCATCCAGTCCCTTTTTGAACCCCAGAATTGTACTCTGTCTTATCACCTCTCCGGGAAGCGCGTTCCAAGTGTCCACCACCCATTGAGTGAAGAAGAACTTCCTTGCATTCGTTATGAATCTGTCTCCTCTCAGTTTTTCTGAATGACCTCTTGTTTTAGTTGACCCTGCTAGTCTAAAGAATCTGTCCCTATCCACCTTCTCTATGCCTTTCATGATTTTATAAGTCTCTATCATGTCCCCTCTCAGTCTCCGCTTTTTCAGGGTAAAGAGCCCCAGCCTGTCTAACCGTTCGGCATATGAAAGGTTCTCCATACCCTTTATCATCCTCGTTGCTCTCCTCTGGACCCCTAGGGAAATTTAGGAACCGCAAATTGTTGGCACGGTGGCCGTTTTCAATCATTTCCAGTTTCCGCCTAATGTTAATACATGTGGCTTTACTATGACTATAGACATAGACAAACTGAATCACAGATTGAATAATTCATGAATTAACAGCATATAGGGCTCCTTTTACAAAGGTGCGCTGGCGTTTTTAGCGCACGGACCGGATTAGCGCGGGCTGCCTGAAAAACTACCGCCTGCTCAAGAGGAGGCGGTAGCGGCTAGCGTGCGCTGTTCCGCGCGGTAAGGCCCTAATACACCTTTGTAAAAGGTGCTGCTCATCCCCACAACCCAGTATTGTTCGAGTGAAGTGAACCAGACTATAGGCTGCCATCAGACCGTCAGTGCACTAACGATGTCTTACCGCCGGAATCTTATAAACACCGCAGTGGCGGATGTACTGTAGTGCTGGTCTCACAACAGGCAGACTGTGTCAAAATTTACTGGGGCAAAAATTCTGGGGGGCAGGGACAAAAAATACCCTGGGGGGTAAAATGTGGAAGGGCAAAACTAAAGCATCCAGGGGTGAAATGTAGAGGGGGGAAAAGGTGTGGGGGCAATAAAAAGTACCCAGGAGTGGAGGGGCAAAACATTGGAGGGGTGAAACATCCTGGGGATGAACATTCTGGGGCAAAACATACCCAGGGGTGAAATGTGAGGGGGAAAATGTGGAGGGCAAAACTCCCAGCTCCTGCATGCTGCATATCTAGACTCCGATAAAATGGTTACAGTAGTCTATCCTTGATACACTATAATCTCATTATAACAGACTTCAAGGGACCTGGAAAAACGGTCTGTTATATCCAGAGTCTGTCATATCTAGAGTTGCATTTTTTTTAAAAAACTTTATTTAGGTCAACTTGAAACAAGGTACAATTAATGAACAACAGTCACTGCACAAATAATAGCAAAACTCAGTAAAACATTGGTATGGCACGAAATTATTGCAAAACCAGAACACAAAAAGATGTTTTAAAGCATTATGTCGTACTGTACTGGAAAGAAAAATAATCTGTCATTTTCGTCTGGGCTGTATTTTGATAGTGTATCACCAGCACGCCACGCGCCTTGTAGGCGGAGCATGCATGTCCGTTAGAGCCGAACAAAACTACAGCTAAAAGCGACTCCTGGGGACCAAATTGGTTGTCCATCATATCTGAAAGTCCGTTATATGTGAGTCCGCTATATGCGATGATTTTCTGCATAAAGGCACTTGGCTGGGACCAGCGGACTTCGTCCACTATAGATGAAGTTCCGTTATAAGTGAGCCCTTTATAACAAGATTATACTGTAACACTAAACTCTGAACAATAACTCAAAAGTCAGATTTTAACAACAGAGGCTGCTGAAAATAACTGGTTAGCACCAAACTAAAAATAGGCTATTTTTTTTTTTTTTTTTTGGGGGGGGGGGGCTTTCCGAGGGCTGATATTCAGCACTTAACCACATAAATCATTCCTATCATTATGTGGTAACCCCTAACTGGTTAAGAGCTGAATATCATGCTGCTGCCTCAGTACCTTGAGGTTGTGGGTTTGCTCCCAGCCTGTTCCCTGTGTCTCTGGGCAAGTCACTTAACCCTTCATTGCCTCAGGTAGCACAGATTGTGAGCCTGCAGGGAGAGATAGGGCGAATACTTACGAGTACCTGGTTACTGTTCAATGTATTGTAAACCACTTTGGGTGAATTTCTTCATGAAAAGGTACTTAATAAATCCCAATAAATAAATATAGACATATAGAAACAAGATGGCAGATAAAGGCCAAATGGCCCATCCACAGCATCCACTATCTCCTCTTCTCCCTATTGGCTAAGGCTCTTAACATTTGCATCTCCTCTTCTTATAGGCTAAGGCTCTTTACACCTGCATTGTGAGGTCATAAAACTTTATGGTTATCGAACCATTGTAACATGATGGCAGATAAAGGCCAAATGGCCCATCCACAGCATCCACTATCTCCTCTTCTCCCTTATTGGCTAAGGCTCTTAACATTTGCATCTCCTCTTCCTATAGGCTAAGGCTCTTTACACCTGCATTGTGAGGTCATAGAGCTTTATGGTTATAGAAACAGAGCTGTGATTCAATAAAGAGTATTATTTGTTTCATCACAGAGTTTTATTAACTTTCTCCCTATTAGTAATTATATTATAGAAACAGAGAAACATGATGACAGATAAAGGCCAAATGGCCCATCTGCAGCATCCACTATCTCCTCCTCTCCCTATTGGCTAAGGCTCTTCACATTTGCATCTCCTCTTCCTATAGGCTAAGGCTCTTTACACCTGCATTGTGAGGTCATAGAACTTTATGGTTATAGAAACATGATGGCAGATAAAAGGCAAATGGCCCATCCACAGCATCCACTATCTCCTCCTCTCCACAAACCTAGAAATTCAATGCTGGTGCCTAGATATTTCCTAACTTCTTTTCCGTACTCCAAATTTGCTCCTTTTATCGCAGTTTTTTTGGGGTTGTTTTTTTTTTTTTTTAATGCTCTTAAGAGTTTAGTGAAACTTTGTGTAACAGTTTATGCACTCAGGCCTAGTACATTTTTAAAAGAGGCCAATTTATGTGCATAGGTGGAGCATACGTCCCTTGAATATTGGGTCCCCTGTGTTCATCAAACACCCTTTGTAGTTTATTTTTTGTGCTGGAAGTGTTATGTTGGGGTTTATCAGTTAAAACCTAGAAACTGAATGCTTCCTCTGTTTAGAGGGTGAAGAACTTTTGTGCGTGAAAGAGGAACGAGACTTGGGTGTGATGGTATGTGATGATCTTAAGGTGGCCAAACAGGCTGAAAAGCAATGGCGAAAGCTAGAAGGTGCATAGGGAGAAGTATGTCTAATAGGAGAAAGGAGGTATCGATGTCCCTGTATAAGACTCTGGTGAAACCTCATTTTGAATACTGTGTACAATTCTAGAAACCACACCTTCAAAAAGATATCAGTCGAATGGAATGAGTCCGGAGAAAGGCAAGTAAAATAGTTGGTGATCTATATGTCACAAGACTTATGGGGCCAGACTCAAAGATCTCAAAATGTATACTTTGGAGGAAAGGTGAGGGGAGGGGGGGGGGGAGAGATATGTAGAGATGTTTAAATACCTATGTGGCGTAAATGCGCATGAGTCGAGTCTCTTTCATTTGAAAGGAAGTTCTGGAATGAGAGGACATAGGATGAAGTTAAGAGTTGATAGGCTCTAAGAAATACATTTTTACAGAAAGGGTGGTAGATGCATGGAATAGTCTCCCAAAAGAGGTGGTGGAGACAAAGACTGAATTCAAGAAAACATGGGATAGGCATGTGGGATCTCTTAGGGCAGGGGTGCCCACACTTTTTTGGCTTGCGAGCTACTTTTAAAATGACCAAGTCAAAATGATCTACCAACAATAAAAATGCTAAACATATATTTATTTATATATATACCGAATGGACTTTATATTTAAAATATATATTGTTTACCATCATGAACATTAATGGCATAATACAATTCTGTACATTTTTTGGCCATTACCTTACTCTGATGATGTCTTGAACTGAATGGAATCAACCAGAGTTGCATAGGCCAGACAGTAGTGGCTGTTACAAAAGACGAGATCTCAGACTGGCTGTACTGTATGCCAGTCAAGTGCCAAATGCCACAATGGGGATGGATGATAGGCTAACAGCTATTTAATGACATGTGATCTACCCATACTATTTATATAGTGTATTCTGTGGCTCGTGGTTCACTCGTTTTTATGTTGTGCGGTCTCCTGTGCTCGGGCTCCGCGATCGACTCGCGTTGCCTTTGTGATCTACCGGTAGATCACAATTGACGTGTTGGGCACCCCTATCTTAGGGATAGGAAAAAATAGTGGATGCTGCGGATGGGCAGACTGGATGGACCCTATGACCTTTATCGGTCATCATGTTGCAATGTTTCTATAACCTTAAAGTTCTATGTAGTGGCGTACCTAGGGTATGTGGCACCCGGGGCCCATCATTTTTTGACACCCCCCCCCCATGTAAAAAAATATTTTTTGTAATGACCATGAAACGGAATAAATGGTCAGAATAGAAACAGGCAGTGAAAATTTTCTTATATTCCAAACATAACATAAATTATGTCTGAATTGTCATGACATCAGAAGTACATATGGAGTAGTTGCAGGTGATGCTTGGGACAGTTCTGATTGTGTTAGTTCGGTTTTATGTGTTTTTTGAATAGAAGGGTTTTTATTTCTTTTTGAAGGTTTTGCAGTCTGTGGTCGATGTCAATTGGTTGTAGAGTTGAGGGTCGAGTGTTGCAGCTCGAATGGCTAGGAGGTTGTCGAACAGTTTTTTTCTTTTGACGTTTTTGGTTGGAGGGTGTGTGAATGGTGCGTGAGTTCTCCTATGTCTGTTTGAAGTGGATTGAATTATTTAGCTGAAGAAATTAGTTACCCCCTCATCCCACACACATTAATTCTCTTCCATTTTTGTTCCCATGATAAAAAACACTGATAAGTTCCCAGAAAAAAAATACATTAAAATAAGAAGTGAAAACAAAGGCCCTTACAGATGAGAACATAACATAAGAATAGCCTAACTGGGTCAGACCAATGGTCCATCATGCCCAGTAGCCCATTCTCATGGTAGCCAATCCAGGACACTAATACCTGGTCAAAACCCAAAGAGTAGCAACATTCCATGCTACCGATCCAGGGCAAGCAGACACTTCCCCCATGTCTTAATAACAGATTATGGACTTTTCCTCCAGGAATTTGTCCAAATCTTTCTTAAAACCAGCTACACTATCTGCTTTTACCATAACTTCTGGCCACTTCATTTTTAAGTTTAGATCTTTCCTTTCAAACAGAGACCTTGCTAGATGTCAAATACAGCACAAGGTAACTTCACATGGACTTAGCTGTGCAGGAAATGTGAATCTCCTCATACACCCACCATATAGTGCAAAAATGTGCATAGGTCTGTTTTTTTCTTTCGATCACTACATAGCCTAATGCCACACAAGCAGCGCTGTTACAAACATATTCTGTAGGTCAATGCTAAGGATAACAAAGTTTCCTTCCTTGGACCAGAAGGAGATACTGATAAACCACTGGAAGAGATCCCACAACAACACCCAAAGACCCACTCAGTGTGTGAACCAGTTGAGTGGAGTGGACTAACTGGGGGGTGGAAATGGGCCCGGAGTTTGCTCAGCAGAATTTCTCAGACCACCTCTTCCTCTCAACACATTGACATGCTGCCACCAGCACCACTAGGAACACCTCACTGGGTAGGCCAGCTATGCTATAAACTTTATAAAACACATTATTATATTTTCTTATAAAGCACATATTTTAACTGAACTCTCTGACATCCTCAGCCTTTCCATTCACAAAAATAGAAGGAAGAAAAGTTCCCATTTCCTGCTGTCTCATGTCCCCGGCCTATACAATATTTTTTTTCTGCAGACCCTTCAAAAGTCTGACCAAATCCTCGTTTCACTTGCATTATAAAGTACTAAGGATGCCATCTCTCCCCAATCCCAGGTCCTAAAGTCTAAGACAGTAGCGCAAACTAATGCTGCCAGATTCAGGAAAAAAAATTTCGATTCGATTCAGCCTATTGAATTGGTTTTTCAATTCGATTTTCCTGCCCAGTTGGGTGATTTTTTTTCAAAACTCCTGGTGGGTTTTATAGCTTTTTCACCCCCTTTGGCTTCTCCTAACCACACTGGCGCTGTGGTGTAAATAAAATAAAGAAACAAAAAGGACTTTTCCTCTCTCTGTTAAATCCTAGCTCACATTTGCAGTCCAACACCAGCTCTGGCAGGATACACATTTCAAATCTGACATATTATAATCACAAAACAGAAAATAAAATTAATTTTTCTACCTTTTGTTGTCTGGTTATATTTCAAATCTTGTTGGTCCAAGGCTCTGGTTTTCTTCTGATAACTTGCTTGCCAAGGTCTCCTTCTTTCTTCTTTCTGCGTGCTAACCATCCATCTGCCAACTCTGTCCTCCCTTTCCATTTCCCTTCCCTCCCCAGGAAGTCTGGTATCTTTCCTTTTTTTCATCTCCCTCCACAGATCCACCTTTTCTTAACTACCCTTTCATCTGACATCTCTCCCTCCTTCCCCACCACCCCAGAGTCCACCATCTCTACCTTTCTTTTCCCAATTACCCTCCTATCCAGTATCTCTATCCCTCCTCCACACCATCCCTTGTGTCCAATTTCTCTCCCTTTCTGTTCCTTCCCTCCCTAAATCCCATGGTCCATCATCTCCCTCCCTCTCCTCTATTTTCAGACCCATTATTTCTTCCTCCCCCCCCCAAAGTTTGGCATATGCACGTCTCTTTGAACACCCCCTTCCCTCCGTGTACTTCTAAACCAGGGTCCCCCCAAAGGCCTGTCCCCCCTTAAAGGCCTGCACCCCCCCAAAAGCCTGCACCCCCTTGAAGGCCTGTCCCACCCCCTTGTAGGCCTGTCCCCCCCCTTGAAGGCCTGTCCCCCCCTTGAAGGTCTGCACCCCCCGAATTCCTGCACCCCCCCGAAGGCCTGCACCCCCCTGAAGGCCTGCACCCCCCCCGAAGGCCTGTACCCCCTTGAAGGCCTGTCCCACCCCCTTGTAGGCCTGTCCCCCCCTTGAAGGCCTGCCTGCCTGTCCCGCCCTTGAAGGCCTGCCTGCCTGTCCCCCCCTTGAAGGCCTGTCCCCCCCTGAAGGCCTGCACCCCCCCTGAAGACCTGCAGCCCCCTGAAGGCCTGTCCCCCCCTTGAAGGCCTGTGGCACCCCCTTGTAGACCTGTCCCCCCCTTGAAGGCCTGCCTGCCCCCCCCCACCTTGAAGGCCTGTCCCTCCCCCTTGAAGGTCTGCACCCCCCCCGAAGGCCTGTCCCCCCCCCCTTGAAGGCCTGCCTCCCCCCTTGAAGGCCTGCCTGCCCCCCCCTTGAAGGCCTATCTGCCCCCCCCTTGAAGGCCTGCCTGCCCCCCCCTTGAAGGCCTATCTGCCCCCCCTTGAAGGCCTGACTGCCTGCCTGTCACCCCCCTCCCCCTTGAAAGCCTGCATGCCTGCCCGCCCGCCCCACCCCGAAGGACCGCTCGCCCCCCTGGCTTCCCCGCACCACCTATGAAGCAGCACTACCTATGCTCCCGGCCTTGCCGTTCAGTCCCCCCACCACCACCCCCGAAGGACCGCTCGCCCCACTGACCTTCCTGCACCACCTATGAAGCAACCGCAGCAGGATCGCGACGTCAGCTATTCCTGCACTGCTTAGGCGCTGCTTCCTGCGCTGCGGTCCCGCCCCTCCTCTGACATCAGAGGAGGGGTGGACCGCGGCGCAGGAAGCAGCGTCCAAGCAGTTCCGGGATAGCCGACGTCGCGATCCTGCTGCGGGCTGCTTCACAGGTGGTGCAGGAAGGTCAGTGGGGCGAGCGGTCCTTCAGGGGTGGGGGGGACTGAACGGCAAGGCCGGGAGCACCCCCTCAGGGCTGGTACCCGGGGCGGACTGCCCCTCCCGCCCCCCCTTGGTACGCCACTGGTTCTATGACATCACAATGCAGGTAAAAAGAGCCTTAGCCTATAGGAAGAGGAGATGCAAATGTTAAGTGTCTTAGCCAATAAGGAGAGGAGGAGATAGTGGATATTTTAGATGGGCAAACTGGATGGACTATATGACCTTTATCTGCCATCACGTTTCTTTGACTCAATGGCAAGTCATTTAAGCTCTGTATTCATCCAACAATGATGTTAGAAGAGCTGGCCTGACAGGAGCATTGCTCTTCCAAAGCAGTCTCTCTCTCCAGCTTTCTTTAGAACTGTTGACCCTGCTGCAGAAGAAAATATTTGACTAGGTCCAGGAAAAGCTAGTCATGCCATTATTTTCATGCAATAAGACCCCTTGCCTTATTAAGTTGCAATTACAATCCTTCAAATCCGGACATATAATCATTCAGCTGGAAAGACAAAAGCAGTGGTATAATGTGTTTAACAGAAATTAACCTGGTTAGCATCCTTACTCTCTTGAAAATGAGAAAGTGAGGCGGGCCAAAATCAATGTCCTTACGGCCAAATTACTCCAGGACTGGCTTTGAGTTTCACCTAAATGGTGAAACCTTAAAACAAATGATTCTATTTTTATTAAATTATGCCCTTTTCCCGTGTAGTTCAAATTATTTTAAATGTTATTTTCTTTATCTATTGATGTAATCAGTGAGCAGATAAATTAACTGTGAAAATATACACCAGCCAATAGTCTGGCAGATCCAGTTTCTTGTTTACTCTGTCCATAAATGATGCAAATGGGTTTTCTCTAGAGTGTTTTAGAGTTGTTTGGCTACTGCAATAAATTCTGGGCCTGGTTCATTTTCAGGGCTTTGATTTTGTCTTGTTATAATAGAAGGAAACCGATGGATATTTCTCCCAATTGGAGATCTGCCTTATTAGACGTGATTTTGATGCTGATGGCACAATGGACAGAACAAAGGCCTCTGAATGTGAACTTTCATTCTCCATCCCTCCTCCACTGCCTCACTTGGAACAAGCAGTGTAAACTCCTTGGGCACATTCTTGCGTTGTCAGCTCTCTGAGGAAGGGACACTGTCCTCAGCTTTGCTAAACCGATGAGTTGTGAAAACAAGACGATGTCTGGAGGTGTTTGGTTTTTAACATTTTATTTTCAAATTCATACTAGAAAAAAAGACATTTGGGCCAGCTCAAATTGGAGAGATTTTTTAACTTTGGCTCACAGAGATTTGCTTGTGTGCGTAATTGTCCGCAGATCTCTGAATTTTGCACTTTTATGCCTCTGACTAATGGTGTACAGTGCTGTGTATTCTGATGGTGTTATATAAGTACAATATCTTTTTTTACGACATAGGATTATAGGGGGTAGATATCCATCTGGTGATGTAGAATATGATTAATTGCTGGATTTAAAGTATAAATTTATTGTTTAAGCTAAGATATGATTAATTTTGGCATAATTTAGCAAATATAGAATCAGAAAATTTTTGCTTGGAATAAAATGTATTTCTGACTTGGCTTCTGAGAGACTGAGCCATCTGCTTCCAGAAGGTGTCATGGGTACCTATTCAGTGGAGAACAATGGATGGCAGGGTGTGTAGTCCAGTAAACCCCTCACACCACATTCAACTAAGGACAGTGTGAAATATCCCCAGTCTGCAAGGACAATATTTTATATTGGGACACAATACATAGAAGATCCTAAGTCACTCAGTCCTGAAAAGATGACCATTTGACTGCAGTTTAAAAGCAATGACTGGCATTAACCACTGCCCTGCTAGCATGCTCAGGACAAAGCCAGATAACCTTTAAAGAATTGAAAAAGGATCCGAATGAAGAAAAGAAGAGACACAAGCACTAGCAAGTTAGATGCAAAGCATTGATAAAGAAAGCTAAGAAAGAATATGAAGAGAAACTTGCAAAAGAGGCAAAAACAATTTTTTTTAGGTACGTCAGAAGCAGAAAACCTGTGAGGGAATCCGTGGAACTGTTGAATGATCAAGGAGCAAAAAGGGTGCTCAGGGAGGATAAGGCTCTAGGGGAGAGACTGAATTCGTTGCTTCGGTCTTTATGGAAGAAGATGTAAGAGATCTACTTGAACCAGAAATGGTTTTCAAGGGTGAGGATGTGGAGGAACTGAAAGAAATCTCGGTGAATCTGGAAGATATACTAAGCCAAATCGACAAGTTAAAAAGTGATAAATCACCTGGACCGGGTGGTATACATCCCAGGATACTAAACGAACACAAACATGAAATTGCTGACTTGTTAGTGATCTGTAACCTGTCGCTAAAATTGTCTGTAGTACCTGAAGATTGGAGGGTGGCCAATTTTACACTGATTTTTAAAAAGGGTTCCAGAGGAGAGCTGGGAAATTACAGACCGGTAAGCCTAATTTCAGTGCCGGGCAAAATGGTGGAAACAGACTATTCTGTTGTGAAGAGACCATTCCACATGAATACCACCCAGTAACAAGGATCCGCTAATAGAAGCTTTCTCCACATGTGTGATGAACATCGTTAAATTAGAAAAAAATAAAAAAAACAAAGATATTACAATTTTACTAAAGAAGAATTCATCGCTGTCAAAACTCTGTCTAGGAATCATGACATTGTGATCAAACCAGCTGACAAAGGGGACATGATCGAAACATTCAAGGTACTGAAGGGAATAGACGTAGTAGATAAAGACAGGTTGTTCACCCTCTCCAAGGTAGGGAGAACGAGAGGACACTCTCTAAAATTGAAAGGGGACAGATTCCGTACAAAGATAAGGAAGTTCTTCTTCACCCAGAGAGTGGTAAAAAACTGGAACGCTCTTCTGGAGTCTGTCATAGGGGAAAACACCCTCCATGGATTCAAGACAAAGTTAGACAAGTTCCTGCTAAACTGGAACGTACGCAGGTAAGGTTCGTCTCAGTTAGGGCACTGGTCTTTGACCTAAGGGCCGCCTCATGAGTGGACTGCTGGGTACGATGGACCACTGGTCTGACCCAGCAGCAGCAATTCTTATGTTCTTATGTAAAATAAGTTTTAAGACAAGTTGAAGATAGAAATGACTATTTACCACTCTCAAAAGATCCTACTGAGCACCTTAAAGAAGAGCTAGTGGAACTTGTTGACATCTCTGTACCGACAATCTATATTCTTCCAAAAATACACAAGTCCCTGTCTGATCTACCGGGCAGACCTAAAGTCTCAGCAAATGGTCCTGACCTGGAACCTCTATCAATTTTTGTGGACTACTTCTTGAGGCCATACATGTCTAAAATGGACTCCTCTATAAGACATTCTGCTCATCTTATCAATCTTTTGGACATCAGTTGTGATCTGTCGGATATCATCTTGATTACTCTAGATATAGAAGTGTTATATACTAACATCCCTCAAATTAACATCTTGGCTATCAAAGAAAACACTTTGAATGACAGGGATTTTGACCGAAGAATTCCTAACTGACTGATTTGGGTATTGGTAACAATTGCCTTGACAGAAAATTACTTTGGGTTTCAAGGAAAGTTCTATCAGCAGGTTGTGGGCATAGCCATGAGCACCACCATGGCACCTGATCTGGCCAACCTATATGCGGCTAATTTCGAATCCATCTACTTCAAAACCCACCTCTTCCAGGACAATGTAATTTTCTATAAATGCTACATCGACGATGTTTTTATCTTATGGAGAGGAGACAAACCTTCGTTAGACGTCTTTTTTTGAATGGTTTAACACAAGGGACCCTCACCTTAAGTTCAAAATGCAGTATGACAACATCAAGATCAATTTTTGGGACCTTTGGATATGCAAAGGTGAAGACAAGTTTATGACTACACTGTACAGGAAACCAACAGACAGAAATGCCTATCTGCATTATATGAGCAATCCTAATCCCTCGCTTAAAAATAATCTTCTTCCGACTGAGACAGATATGTTGTGACGACAAAGATTTTAAAAGTAATGCTACAGCTATGTTCAAAAGATTTCAAAGCAGAGGATGTCCATTTTGGCACAAACGCTCAGGAAACAGTAAAGCACGGTTGAAACTAAACTAAACTAAACTAAACCTTAAGTTGAAAGACAGATCAGAATTATTAGAACCATCAATAAAGTCTTCCCTGGACATTGTCTGCTCCTTGCGATATACACATTTATCCAAAGACATCAATAAGATAATCAGAGCACATTGGGCATGAGTGTTTCAAAACCAAAAAACTTGTTGTGGCTTATACAAGAGATAAAAACTTAAAAGAAAAATTAATACATTTACCTAACCAAGATTGTTGCTAGGGTCCTATCTAAGAAGGTCTTATATCTACACCCATTAATTTTTGGATAAGACCTTCTTAGATAGGACCCTAGCAACAATCTTGGTTAGGTAAATGTATTCAGCAAGCTATGTTACCCTATTGCAGTTTTTGGAAATTAATTAAGACCACTTTGTTCGATAAATTTATTACTTAGTGAGTTTTATTATTGAAATTCTATTTTACAAATATTTGTATTTTTTACTGTATTGTATTTCGCTGATTGTCCAGCTCTTTTTAGTGTAAACCGCCTAGAACTTTTGGTTATGGCGGTATAAAAGAATAAAGTTTTTATTATTATCAAGACTACTAGACCTTAATCCGAGTACCCCATAAATGCACAATATGTCCACTCGGTCTTGAAATTAGCAAATTTGCACATCCTGCAACCAATTACATCATCAGACTACAATACCAGCTGTGCCATTTACATTTTTTTTTTTTTGCCATGATTGTACCTATCTCGCTGATTGTACCATTCTTCACCGATTGTACCACTGTTCTCTGTTTGTACCATTTTTTTCTCTGCCACCTATTTTCTCTGATTGTACCATTGTACCATTTTCGCTGATTGTCCAGCCCTTCTTCGTTGTAAACCGCCTCGAACTACTATGGCTTTGGCGGTATATAAGAAATAAAATTATTATTATTATTATATCATTCTTTGCCTGTGTAAGTTAATATACATGGGTAAAACTAAGAGGATGATAAAAAATACAAACAAACCACGTATTATTCAACACCGCAGTAATATTAGGAGACAAGTACTCTCTACACCACTGGTGGATCATTGGTTTGGCCAGACATGGAGCTCACAAACGTAGGTTTTTCATCTTCAAAAAACAAACCGAATCCTAGAGGAGGAAGTGTTGACATCACATCACTAAGAGTTGAACAACAGAAAAAAACTCTTTGACCGTCTGGACTCAATACAGATATAGATTTCCAGATATATTCCTTTGAAATACATCTCCCTGGATTTTGTATTGTCATTCTTTTCCCATGGTATCTGTGATTCAAATATGACTGAGAAAAGTCTGCACAATGAATGTTTGAAATGAGTTATTTTTTTCCAAGCAGATACATGCTGTCATATACCAGATTACAATGTTATGTACCACTAATAATTTTGTATCTTGTAATGGCTCCGTATTATGGTTACATTGTATTCCACCTTCATCACAGTTTATTTACCCACAGATTTTTACCTTTTTTTTTTTTCTTTAGCAAATCTGCTTTTTTAACCACATTTTTTTTAAAGCGTTTTACTATTCTCCCTCTGCAACCTTTTAACATATGGATCTGGAATGGCCAAGTTGTCGTCCCCTCACACTCCCTCTAACCCATCAGCAACCCCTGATTACTCACACACTTATATTCTCAGCAATAATGTCAACAATAAATAAAAGACAGACACTTTATTGATGGTAATAATCAGGCCGCAGCTTTGTTTATTGGGACTACCAATAAGCAATGAACAATTGCTTCACCCCGAGCTACAAGACATTGCAATTTACAAAACTCACAATTGTATTCCCCTAACCCTGCCATATCAGCAAGGGCCTAGGGGTGGCAAGGATCTCCATGCCCCTATTCCGTACCACGGGCCTCAAGACATATTTGCTCACTTGAGCTCCCTTCCCTTTAACCGCTCCTCCCCTGATGAGCCTAGGGGGTGTAGGCATGGACCACCATGCCCCCCCCTTACAGGGTCATCTGACCCGCGGCATCATCACTCCACTGAGCTGACTGCCAAAAACCAGCTCATCTTCCGATGAGCCAAAACCTTGCAGCTCGGGTTACTGCTGCTGCGACAACCCTAAACCCCGCAAATCACTGAAACGAACCCTATATCCAAAGGGGAGGGTGGGCGGGAAAGTTGCCTCCGAGGGACAGAGATGTACGCTGTTCCCCGGAGGCATGCCTCCTCTAACCCCACCTCCCATCATGCCCTGCTTCACCTTCAAGTTCCTCCTCTCTTTCTCCTATCCTTTCTTACCCTACTACCTTTCTCATGCCCTTGCAAACTGTCTCAGCATGGGCGACTACTTAGGCCATCCAGCCCATTGTTATAGTCGCCCATTGAGACAAGCTCTTGGGCTCTTTTTTAATGCCGTAAACCAATTGGTTTTTATTTGTTTATTAAAACAAAATTATCAACCGCCTATATCTAGGTGGCATTACAGTAATAACATCCACAAAATATAACAAACAGGACTTTTACAAACATGTTGGATTACAGGTGAATAATTGCATTTTAAATAAATCTGTACAGTACAGTTCATTTTAAAACGCAGCATTCAATGTTTCAACTTTATTGAAATGCTTCTAAAAATAGTGTGGTTTTAAGGATTTTTTTGAACTTCTGAATATCCGATGACGCTCATAGCGGTCCAGTTAATTTGTTCCACACCGTTACTCCCATGATAGAGATGGCCGATGTTCTTGTGTTCTCATAGTGTGTTTTTGAGAAATCTGTCAAAGCCAATCGCATTGCACCCTCAGATCGCAAAGTTCTGAGTGGTTGGTAAATTGCCATGACTTGTGATAAGGAATCCCATGGTAAATGAGAAAGACAGGGGGGAAGCCACTGCTTGCCCTGAATTGGTAGCATGGAATGTTGCTACTCTTTGGGGTTCCGGAATCTTGCTTACTCAGCGATTCTGGAATGTTGCTGCACCTTGGGTTTTGGCCAGGTCCTATTGACCTGGATTGGCCACCGTGAGAATGGACTACTGGGCTTGATGGGCCATTGGTCTGACCCAGTAAGGCTATTATGTTCTCATGTAATCGCACAGGTAGCCAGTGTTATATGGTCAAATTTTCTAACCCTGCAAATTAGTCTTGTAGCCACAATTTGGACCATTTGTAAAAATTTAATAAAATATACTGTACCATTATTCTTTCCATTTTTAGTTCCTTTAGGTTTTACCCATATTTTTCACGCATACACCTGTATATAACCCCAAGCAAGTTTTGAAGAGACCATTTCGGCATGCCGAGTGCTCATCTGCAGAGCTGCCTTTTAAGACTGTGCTCGATCAATAATAGTTGTGAAACTCTGCTGTGGGATGAAGTGAATTCTGCTTTACCTAACTGGAATACCAGACATTTGAGATGTGGAATATACATAGGGTTACCGTATGGCTCCAGGAAAAGGAGGACGAATTGAGACATCCGGGTTTTACTTCCACTGAAAGCAATGGAGGTAAAACCCGGATGTCTCAATCCGTCCTTCTTTTTCTGGAGCCATAAGATAACCCTAAATAGACAGAAAAACTCTGAAGCAGTACACTTTTTGCCTTCACTAAAGCTGGTGGCCTAGGCCAGGAGAGAGCTGTGTGTATTCACGGTCAAATCTTTCACTGTGTGCAGTAAGATGCTATAGATTGGTGGGTTCTGATCTGACCAGGCTGCAGCACTAGCCCAGATCTCGGTTTCTTAGTGGGGATACCACATAATACATTTAAAACAGTCTGTACTTAGCTGAAACCAGTGTGTCTAACCAGAGACTTTGCATCTGGCATTTTACGGCCTGTGGCAGCATCCCCATGGATCTGACTGGATAATTGCAACCTAGCTAGCTCAGCAAAACCAGGGATAAGTCAATGCCTTCAGAAGTCTTTTAATAGTTCATTTCTCTTACTGCCTATTCTGTCCTGGAAGGAGCGAGTGTGGGTGTGTGTAGGGAGGTGGGGAGTGGTACTCCCTCCTACATGAGAATAAACACCCTGTACATTGGAGTGAGACCAGGGGGATAGCAGGACAGTCCGAGTGTTCTATGATGTCACAACCTGGCTGATTTGTTGCAAGCAGGCGTAGTTTTTCAAAACCCAGCACTTTGTCCGGGTTTTGAAAAGCTTCCCCGAAATTGCCCGATGAGAGCAGGCAGCAGGGGGTGGGACTGGGGCGATGCTAGGGCGGTGCTTGGGGGTGGGACTGGGACATAACGGGCCGGGCCGAGGGCGGGTCTAGGAGAGTCCAGATTTTATTAAAGTAAAAATCTGGTAACCCTAAGCAGGCGGGCTGACACTTTGAAATTAAGGTGTCTAAATGAGAGAGAGTAATGGATCATAGAAGGCAAAACACTCAGAGCAGGAGGACCACTTTTTTAAATGTATTTGAATTCTTAATGCCAACGGGGCCCAGTTTCACTGTATTCCCAGTCAGGTATCTGTGTCATGTGTCTCTTCTGGAGGAAACAGTCCAATGATGTACTGCTTGGACAGGCGCTGGACAGAATAATGAAACAAACAAACAAAAAAAGCATTTTTCGTAGAGAATGACACGGTAACACAGTGACAAAATTTGTCACCGTTCCCATCCCCACGGATAACCACGGGAAATAATCCCATGTCATTTTCTAGTGTCTATTTCAACCTCAGTCCTTCTACACCAGCATTCGTCAAAGGAAAGCTTGAGGGTCAGTGGTTGTGGCCATTCATACTCTGATTCTTATGTGAGCCAAGGATAATGAAGCCATTGTGACATCACTGATGTGATTGGCTCTTAGGCACTGGTGGAATGAGGCATTATGACATCACAATATCTGCTCTGGATACCAGAGACTGTCATTCTGTAGTGTCTGTTTCAGCCTCAGTCCTTCTACACCAGCATTCTTTAAAACAAAGCTTGTGGGTCAGTGGTTGTGGCCATTCATACTCTGATTCTTCCCTCTCTCCTTAAAGAATGACATGAAGATGGTTTTCTGCGGTTATCCGTGGGAACGGGAACGGTGATGAATTTTGTCACCCTGTCATAATCGTTGCCTCTGCTAACCCTTCTGTTAGTCCTTGGAAAACACAAATTAATTGTTAGTCATTAAATCTGTAGCAAGGCTTGTGATCAGTGTGTGTTACGTGAACTTCTGAATTGTTTTGGCTGGTAAATGGCTCCAGGTATGAGAAGGTCAAAGATCTTCTCTTTTCACCTTTGTCTCCTTCATTTTACATCACACAGCAGCTTTGTTATAGGCGGGAATGTTCATTTTGTTAGTTTCTTTTTCTGGTTATATATATTTTTTTAACTTTATAACAATTTTTATTGAAACAATCAAATAATCAATACAATAGGATAATACAGAAATACAATCAATACAATAAGAATCATAGTAATAATAATTCATACAAATTTATATCATTCTTTCAAATTAAATTTCCATATGAACTAATCCAATCTTATCTACACTCCCCTTAATTCCATCCCCTACCCCCCTACCTTTCCCCCTAAATGAAATCCCTCACCCCGGATGAAAGTTGACAAAAATAAAGAATTAAAATAAGTAACTGGAATGTAATTATTAAACCTAAGTTCATAGTAAATTATTGATAACCAAACTTCGTATTCTTGGTAAAAGATTCTGAATATAAGGATCCCAAACCTCCATAAAAGGATGAGTTTTTCTAGGTGAACGTCGAACCTCCCTACTCTCAAGTAAAAATAAACGATGCAATTGATTCCTCCAATGCCAGAAACTTGGAAATTCTTTCTGTAGCCAAAATTGCAAAATACATTTATGCCCAATCATACAGGCTTTCTGAAATAAAAGACATTTCACGTGGAAAAATGCAAGGTCATGCATATAGGGAAAAAGAACCCGTTGTTCAACTACAAATTGGGGGGGGGCATTGTTGGGAGACAGCAGACTTGAGAGAGACTTGGGTGTGCTGGTGGATGCATCACTGAAGCCATCTGCACAGTGCGCAGCAGCCTCGAAAAAAGCCAACAGGATGCTGGGCATCATAAAGAGGGGCATAACAACCAGGACGCGGGAAGTCATCATGCCATTGTATCGAGCGATGGTGCGTCCACATCTGGAATACTGCATTCAGTATTGGTCGCCACACCTCAAGAAGGACATGGCGGTACTTGAGAGAGTCCAAAGGAGAGCAACGAAACTGGTAAAAGGGCTGGAACACTGCCCATACGCCGAGAGGTTGGATAGGCTGGGGCTCTTCTCTCTGGAAAAAAGGAGGCTCAGGGGAGATATGATAGAGACCTTCAAGATCATGAGGGGCATAGAGAAGGTGGAAAGGGACAGATTCTTCAGATTGAAGGGGTCAACAGGCACGAGGGGGCATTCGGAGAAACTGAAGGGAGATAGGTTCAAAACAAATGCAAGGAAGTTTTTTTTCACCCAAAGGGTTGTGGACACTTGGAATGCGCTACCGGAGGAAGTGATCAGGCAGAGTACGGTACAAGGATTCAAACAGGGATTGGACGGATTCCTGAGGGATAGGGGGATCGTGGGATACTGAGAGAGGTGCTGGGATGTAACACAGGTATAGAAAGCTAACCAGGTAATAAGTATAGAAATCCAACCAGGTCGTGCATGTGCAAGACCGGAGGGTTAGGACTTCGATGGGAAGATAGGACTCAATGGGAAACCAAGGTGGCAAGGGGGCCCCTTCTGGTGACTCAGACAGGCCGTGACCTGTTCGGGCCGCCGCGGGAGCGGACTGCTGGGCGGGATGGACCTATGGTCTGACCCGGCGGAGGCACTGCTTATGTTCTTATGTTCTTATGGCCAAAACCCCCACAAGCTGATGCTTTACCAAAAATTATTCCCCTAGAACATCCCAATATCGATTTACCCCACTTCCTTTTTTTTTCATTCTAGAATGAATGTCATCAAAAGTGCCCACTGTCATCTATCTATATATATATATAGGATCAGATGTATCCGTGTGTATGAATGTATGTTCCAGCATAACTCTGAAACGTATGGATAGATTTCAACCAAACTTGGTACACATATGACTTACTGTCTGGTGAAAAATACTGTGGGGGTGGGAAGGGGGTGACATGTAAAAATGATCGAAAACCACATATATTAGTGCCTAATCCATAGTTTTCGGACTCACTGAGATGAATACTGACACTCCCGATGATGTTTAAGTCCAAGTTCAGCCCCATACAGAGGGCCATTCTTGCTGTTAAAAATGAGGATGTCCATGAAATTAACAATCAAATACTTCCCATTTTATCAGGCGTAATCACTGAATACAAGTCTATCGATACGTGAAGATTGGGATAAATAAATATCCGGGCAACACCAGGTGATCAGCTAGTCAGTGAATAAAAAAAAAGAAACAAATGTTTTTTTTTCTGCTTGGTTTAAAAAAAAAAAAAAAAAAAAAAAAAAAAATTATTTTAAAAAAATGTATATTCCGCATATCCTGCAATTCTATGCGGAGTACAATAAGACATCCAAATGAGAAATAACAAATTACAACCTTCACATACATATTTATTAATGACATGGGATATACAACAAAGGAGAATCACCTCCACGAGTCGACCACAAGTGAACAAACAGTGGAGATGCCCAAAGAAAACAGATGAGCGGTGCGGTTCACGACTCTGCTTTATTCACTCAATGACTCGACATGTGCATGTTTCAGCCCAACCGGCCTGCATCAGGAGTCTTATCTTATGCCACACTTTGTGTAAAATCTTCACAATAGCACAACAGTCACTTTTCACAAGGGATTCAAATCAATGACTTATTCCTCCAAAGATAGCAACACCTTCAACTATCTTGGTATACCCTCATGCATATATATTATTATACCGTTCTAAAGGATCCTCAGCGGCACCACTTAGGGCTCAATTCAATCTCATTGCCCTAAGCTTTACGTGTCAAATCTTCATCGGGTCCTAACTTAACTTAAATATATCATTTTTATATGTCATTTTTTACTTATGTTTTGATTTGATCTATTTGATCTATTTTTCAAAAAGCAACACTTAGCTTAGTAACTTGTGGTCTCTGGCCCAGGGATTGTCATACCGACATGTTTCGCTATTAGCTTTATCAAGGAACTTCCCCAGATATTCAATCGCCAGCAACCCGACCACTCTACCTAAAGAGATATAAAAATGATATATTTAAGTTAAGTTAGGACCCGATGAAGATTTGACACGTAAAGCTTAGGGCAATGAGATTGAATTGAGCCCTAAGTGGTGCCGCTGAGGATTCTTTAGAACGGTATAATAATATATATGCATGAGGGTATACCAAGATAGTTGAAGGTGTTGCTATCTTTGGAGGAATAAGACACTTTGTGTAAAAAGCATATATGAGCTTATACAGCACTCCGGTGGGAAAGCTCAAACAAAAATCTCACGACCAGAAACAACAGACCAGTTAAATAGCGCTTAACCCTTTCAGGACCATAAGGATCGTAGGCCAATTTTTGTGGTTTTGACGACATTTTTATGGTAAAAAGGGCTTGCAGATGCCAAAAAATTGATTTTTTTTGTGAAATATCATTATTTTTTTTAAAAAAAATCAAACTTCTGGCTTATGGACAGTGTGGCAAGTGAATCTTCTCGTCAATCTGGCAACGACGCTAATGAATGAATGTCGGAACCAGTTTGTTTACATAAAGGCAGTATCATATGGAATCCGTACATATCAAATTTAGAACTGTAGACTATCCCAATCAAAATTTATAGGATTTTAAAGTTATGGGACAAATATGTCCCTTGGTCCTGAAAGGGTTAACCGGTTAAATGCAAATATTCAGCATGAGATAACCAGTTATCTCTGCTGAAGATTCATGGTTAGCGCTAAATGTTAACTGGCTATATTGCACCATAACTGGCAATTTTTGGTGCCAACAGCATTGATCTTGGATTATAAATGAGTTGAGGTCAGAAGATGGCAACGACATGGTTTAGAAGGGGACAGTCCTTGAATCAGCTGCTTAGCAAAACATGATTCATGTCGGCAGAGTAGTCCCCTAACCAATTTGGATTTTTCAAAGCTAAGTAACATTTATTTAAAAATACAGTAAAACCTTGGATTGCAAGTAACTTGGTTTGCAAGTGTTTTGCAAGACAAGCAAAACATTTTATTAAGTTTTAACTTGATATACATGCAATGTCTTGCAATACAAGTACATACAGTATATATACATCACAACTGAGCCGATGGTTCTTCTCTCTCTGACACTGCAAGAGTGTAGTGACTGTTCTAAACGAGGGAGGTCTTGCAATACGAGTACATACAGTATACACACATCACAACTGAGCCGATGGTTCTCTCTCTGACACTACGGGAGTGTAGTGACTGTT
This sequence comes from Geotrypetes seraphini, assembly GCF_902459505.1. Classification (NCBI taxonomy): domain Eukaryota; kingdom Metazoa; phylum Chordata; class Amphibia; order Gymnophiona; family Dermophiidae; genus Geotrypetes; species Geotrypetes seraphini. Next base: position 34,454,371 of record NC_047091.1, on the reverse strand, counting down.
CTAAATAAGCAAAGTCTTGCAATACGAGTACATACAGAATACATCACAACTGAGCCAATGGTTCTTCTCTCTCTGATGCGAGAGTGTAGTGACTGTTTTAAACGAGCAAAGTCTTGCAATACGAGTACATACAGTATACACACATTACAACTGAGCCAATGGTCCTTCTCTCTCTGACGCTGTGGGAGTGTAGTGACTGTTCTAAACGAGGGAGGTCTTGCAATACAAGTACATACAGTATACACACATCACAACTGAGCCGATGGTTCTCTCTCTGACGCTATGGGAGTGTAGTAACTGTTCTAAATAAGCAAAGTCTTGCAATACGAGTACATACATCACAAATGAGCCAATGGATCTCTCTCTGACGCTACAGGCCAAAAACTTCAAGCCCTTCTTTAGATACGTGAAAGGGAAAAAACCTGCAAAAGAGGCAGTGGGACCCCTGGACGACCAGGGAAGAAAAGGGTACATCAAGGAAGATAAACAAATCGCAGACAAACTAAATTCCTTCTTTGCGTCCGTCTTTACGAAGGAGGACACCTCAACAATACCTGAATCGGAGAAAGTGTTTGCAGAAGAAATAGAAGACAGCCTCACCACAGTTGAAGTGGACTTAGACCAGATATACTATCAGATCGACAAACTTAAAAGTGACAAATCCCCTGGACCGGATGGAATTCACCCGAGAGTCTTAAAGGAATTGAAGGTTGAAATCGGAGAGTTATTGCAAAAACTTGCAAACCTGACAATCAGAACTGGACAGATACCGGACGACTGGAGGATAGCGAACGTCACCCCAATTTTCAAAAAAGGATCGAGAGGGGAACCGGGCAACTATAGACCTGTGAGTCTTACGTCTGTCCCTGGCAAGATGGTTGAAGCACTGATCAAGGATAGCATAGTCCGGCACTTGGACGCACATGACTTGATGAAACCCAGTCAACATGGATTCAGGAAAGGGAAATCATGTTTGACGAATTTACTCCAATTTTTTGAGACCGTGAACGAGCAAATTGATAGTGGGAAGCCGGTGGACATAATATACTTGGACTTCCAGAAAGCGTTCGACAAAGTTCCACACGAAAGACTTCTCAGGAAACTACAAAGCCATGGCATAGAGGGAGATATACAAAGATGGATAGGCAAATGGCTGGAAAACCGAAAGCAGAGAGTGGGCATAAATGGGAAGTTCTCCGACTGGGAGAAAGTGACTAGTGGTGTACCCCAGGGCTCGGTACTTGGGCCGATCCTTTTTAATATTTATATCAATGACCTGGAGGAAGGAACATCCAGTGAGATCATCAAGTTTGCAGACGATACAAAACTATGCCGGGCGATCAGATCGCAGGAGGATAGAGAGAAACTCCAGAGCGACTTGTGTCGGTTAGAAACATGGGCGGAGAAATGGCAGATGAAGTTCAATGTGGAGAAATGCAAGGTAATGTATTTAGGCAATAAGAATAAGGAATACGAGTATACAATGTCAGGTGCAACTCTGGGGAAGAGTGAACAAGAAAAGGACCTGGGTGTACTGATAGATAGGACCCTGAAGCCGTCGGCACAATGCGCGGCAGCGGCAAAGAAGGCAAATAGAATGTTGGGCATGATAAAGAAAGGAATCTCGAGTAGATCGGAGAAAGTTATAATGCCGCTTTATAGGGCAATGGTCAGACCACACTTGGAATACTGCGTCCAACATTGGTCTCCCTACCTAAAGAAGGATATAAAACTGCTGGAGAGGGTGCAGAGACGAGCAACAAAACTGGTGAAGGGTATGGAGAAACTGGAATACGAGGACAGACTTATAACACTAGGATTGTTCTCCCTTGAGAAAAGGAGACTGCGTGGGGATATGATCGAGACCTTCAAAATACTGAAAGGAATCGACAAAATAGAGCAGAGAAGATTATTTACATTGTCCAATTTGACACGGACTAGAGGACATGTAATGAAGCTAAGGGGGGACAGGTTCAGGACTAATGTCAGGAAGTTCTGCTTCACTCAGAGAGTGGTTGACACCTGGAATGCCCTCCCAGAGGAGATTATTGCGGAATCGACCGTCCTAGGCTTCAAGAGCAAACTAGATGCATATCTCCTTAAGAGAGGCATATAAAGATATGGTGGACTATAAATTACGCCAGGTGTACACCTGGCAGGGCCTCCGCGTGTGCGGATCGCCGGACTTGATGGACCGAAGGTCTGATCCGGAGATGGCAGTTCTTATGTTCTTATGTTCTTAGGAGTGTAGTGACTGTTCTAAACGAGCGAGGTCTTGCAATACGAATACATACAGTATACATGCGTCACATCATCAGAACTGAGCCGATAGTTCTTCTTTCTCTGATGCTGTGGGAGTGTAGTGACTGTTCTAAAGGAGCCACGTCTTACAATACGAGTACGTATAGTATTTTGTATTAAAGTTTTTGGGTTGTGGAATTAATCGTCTTGAGTTTCTATTATTTCCTATGGGAAAATTTGCTTTGATATACGAGTGCTTTGGATTACAAGCATGCTTCCGGAACGAATTATGCTTGCAAACCAAGGTTTTACTGTAGTCGTTTAAAATAATCCGGAATATAAATATGGTATGCACAAAAGGATTGATATATATTAAGAGTATTTTTGGAATCTTGAATGTGAGACTGGTGGTGAACGGATGTATAAATCCCAAGTGGCAATGAAATTTTCAACTGCTTTCATCACAGAAAGATAATCATTTTCTATGATTGATTTGCACAGAGAACAATTTTGATAATGTTTAAAATAATGGCAAATATGTGCATGTAACCTACTGTAAGTGTTATTGTAAATGTGTAAAAGTAGGTAGGTGTGCAATGGGCAGGGCTCACACTTAGTCATGCATAGTTTAGAGAATCCTGTACGTTATGCACATATCTCTGGCATGTCTGTGCAAGCACGTACACCAGCTCTATGGTTTGACCCAAGTACTTGTGCCCATATGAAGTTAGCAGGGGGAGGGGGAGGATGGGGAGTTGAGAGAAAATGTGTGTGTGTGTGTGGGGGGGGGAGTTAGAATGCAAGTTTTCAGACGTTAATAGATCTGGGGAAGTGCAAGATTATCACAGATCCGGAGATCAGTTTATCAGGGTATTATTACAAAGCGGGGTTGTACTCGGAAAATGATATTGTGATGCTGACATTTTTCTGGTTTTATAGAAAGGCATTTGGAATTGTTTTCATGTTTAATAAAGAGTTTAAAAAAAAACAACTAGTATTCTTTAAAGGGGGAGGGGGGAAGGAATCTGCTTTCTTTATAGAATAATTATTCACCCAACATGTTTGCGTCCTTATAGAAAAGGCACAGTGTCAAAGAATTATTCCCCTCGTGCCGCCTATGGGAAATAATAATGCTCTGGCATGAAGTGATCTGCTTGTGGTCCAGCAGAATCGGTGTGAGAGGAAACTCTCGGACTCAGGGCCCGGATCATCCAACAACTCCAACCACTGGATGACCCCCTTCTCAATAACAGATTATTATTAATTTATTTAAAAGATTTCTCAATCGCCTACTTCCTAGCTGGCTTTACAAATAGTAACATACATAAAGAATAATAATAATAACTTAATTTTTCTATACCGCCAACACCCACAGAGTTCTAGGCGGTTCACAAAGTAAGAGGACTGAACAATTCAACGATGAAACAGAACACATAAGGAGCACAGTGCAATATACCATTTTATAAAACTACTAGTCTTTAAGCCCGTTATATTAACAGGTGCTAGAATAGATGTCTGTCTGTCTTTCTTTCTGTCTCTCTCTCTCCTTGGCCGCTTTCTGTTTGTCTGTCTTTCTTTATTTCTCTCTCTCTCCTTGGCCGCTGTCTGCCTTTTTTTTTCCTTTGTCTCGCTCTATCTTTGGCCGCTGTCTGTCTATCTGGCCCCATGTCTGTCTGTCTTTCTGTCTGTATCTCTCCCTGGCCCCCCTGTCTGTCTGTCTTTCTTTCTTTCTCACTCCTTGGCCGCTGGCTGTCTGTCTCTCTGGCCCCCTGTCTGTTTGTCATTCTTTCTGTCTGTGTCTCTCCCTGGCCCCCTGTCTGTCTGTAATTCTTTCTGTCTGTGTCTCTCCCTGGCCCCCTGTCTGTCTGTCTTTCTTTCTTTCTCGCTCCTTGGCTGCTGGCTGTCTGTCTTTCTGGCCCCCTGTCTGTCATTCTTTCTGTCTGTGTCTCTCCCTGGGCCCCTGTCTGTCTGTCTTTTTCGTTTCTTGGCCGCTGGCTCTCTGTCTCTCTGGCCCCCTGTCTGTCTGTAATTCTTTCTGTTTGTGTCTCTCCCTGGCCCCCTGTCTGTCTTTCTTTCTTTCTTGCTCCTTGGCCGCTGGCTGTCTGTCTCTCTGGCCCCCTGTCTGTTTGTCATTCTTTCTGTCTGTGTCTCTCCCTGGCCACTTGTCTGTCTATTTTTCTGTCTGTCTCTCTCCCTGGTCCCCTGCCTATCTCTCTCTGGCCCCTGAGCAAACCAAGATTGCTGCCTGCCCCCCCCCCAGTACACCCCTCCCTCCAAAGCAACCCCTTTTCCCTCTCCCCCTCCACTTCCCTGTGCAGCAGTAGCAGCCGGATGCCTCGCAGCACCTCGGACACCCTCCTGCCATTGCTCTCACTGCCACACGCGCCGCAAGCCGCTGCGCACCGCAAATGGAACACAGCACGGAAGCAAATATCACGGCGGCAGGGATCACGCCATTTCAACTGCGCATGCATGGGTAAGGGTTTTATTATAGAGGATAGTACGAATACTATGATAGAATCATCAATCAGGTACAAACATCAAAGATTACATAACATTCAGTGCAGTTAGTTCACAGCGCTCCATAATATATTAATCCAAAAAACCCGGGATAAATCAGAAACATTCTTCATTAGAATGCTTCTATGAAAAGTGTAGTCTTGAGCATTTTCTTAAACTTCTGAATATCAGAAAGAGTTCTTTGCGGCCCACAAAGTTACAGGCGATGCCAGGTGCCCCTGAACTATTTCTGCAGACCGAAAAAGGCGATTAAGACTTGACGTAGCAACGGGTTCACAGTAACTGGGTACAGTGGTCCGGCAGTGTGTTTGAACGTCCGCTTTTTACATCTACCTGCCCGAGAGCCCCATGAATTTACTAGACCAGCAGATTTCCTGAAAGGGGTTCTCGGAAAACACCCTCTGGAAGGGGCTGAAGCCTGTAAGTAAAGCTGGGAGAGTAAAAACGCATCTGTTTACCTGACCTGTGACACGTTTATTGATTTCTCTTCTAACGGGTTCATTCATGAAAGCAAACTGAGCAGAAAAGGCAGACAAATTAGCCTCTTAATGGGATCCCCGGGGATGGTAGAAAAAACCAAAGAAGTAGAGGCCGATGGAGCTCGGCTCTCCACTTCATCGATGCATTAAAATTTCACTTAAGACAGCGGATGCTGCATTGTATTAAAATGGGGAATGGGGGGTGGGATCCACTCATAGGCTCTTCGGTGGGTTTGACCCATTGGGTTCAACGTTGGGCCCAATGCAGCCTTCTTGCAATGTCATTTTTAAGAAGTTTTTTCAAACATTTTATCATGTTTTTGAAGCAAAACTGACAAATAAATAAAGTGCCTTCTTGCACCCATGGGATCCCTGTACCCAGTGCAGTTGCAGTCACAGGTGTGGGATGCAGCTCTCCTAGAACATCAATTCTCTCTGGGGAAGCCATCTAGAGAGCTGTCTTCTATCACTTTGTACCTTTTTTGCATGAAGTATCTTTCAGCTATCAATTCTGTATGTTTTTAAAAGACAAAGAGGGGCGGAATTGAGAGCGGAAGGGGGAAAATATGTTCTGTCCATCCATAGGAGCCATTTCTGAGTACCTTTAGTTATAAGATAGCTACTTCACTGTGTCTGGGGAAGTGTAACACCTTGGAGAAACACAGAGGATTTCTTAGGGAGAGGAAAAGATAATGGATGGTATAGATGGGCCATAAGGTTTTATTTACCATTCTTTTTTGGTTTCCATGTAATTTGTGCTGTATTTGGCAACCCCCAGTCAATATGAAATGTTAGTGCCTGTACTGTATATGCCTCCAGCGGGATTCTGTGTATCTATCCCTATATTCTAAAGCTGGAGAAAATAGAGGGGCTGCTGAAAAGTTCTCAGCCCAACCAAGACGAGAATGATGTGGAGCCATGAAATTTACAGATTATTCCACACTTGTGCATGAGGCAAATGCACAAGTATAGGGAAATCAAGCCATTGTGACATCACCAATGAGGTTGGCTCTTAGGCATTGGTGGAATGAGACATTATGACATCACATACGAGGGGCCAATGAAAAGTTCTCAGCCCAACCAAGAAGAGAATGACGTGGAGCCATGAAACTTACAGGTTATTCCACACTTTTCTTGACACTTTTCATTTCAATGAGGCAAATGCACAAGTATAGGGAAACCAAGCCATTGTGACATCACCGATGAGGTTGGCTCTTAGGCATTGGTGAAATGAGACATTATGACATCACATACAAGGGGCCAATGAAAAGTTCTCAGCCCAACCAAGAAGAGAATGACGTGGAGCCATGAAACTTCCAAGTTATTCCACACTTTTAATTTCATTTTATACCACTGAAACGAAAAGTGTCAAGACCAGTGGAATAACTCGTAAGTTCATGGCTCCACATCATTCTCTTCTTGGTTGGGCTGAGAACTTTTCAGCGGCCCCTCGTAACTGCTTGTAAACAGTTCTGCGAGGACTTGGAGACCCCTAAGAGCTAAATTTAAAAACTGGAGAAAACCAGGAACCGTTTTAAAAGCACCCAGCAGCAGCACATTTCCCTCTGGAAATCCTTTTTGCTAAATAACTCAAAATAGTAAATAACTCACACAGAAACTAAATATTTACTCAGCTAAGCTTGGATCTCCTGATGGATTAACATTAAAAAGGCGCTGGCAAATAGCCAATAAACAACAGCCCTAAAATAACCATAAACTATTTTGATATGAGAGGGAAAACTAGGTGGGGGCTATGGTGATGTCGATCTGAGCTTTAGCACAGCTGGTAAAGTGTATGAAGAACAGCGGAATGATGAATTTCAACCAATGTGACTTGGCAGCTAACCAACGTCTTCCAGTCCAAGGCAGGTTACCTAAAATGAGAGAAGCATTCTGTAGATCATTACACTGTCCAACACTCATTTTGGTTCCTCAAATGTTAGACCTGTTTCTGGATATATTTGACCTGCTGATTCTAAAAAATGGCACCAGTTTTCCCCTATCAGCTCTAGATTCTGAGATACAGAACATGTGCCATATACCACTCTTCACTCAGCTCACCCATTAAAAAATCAGGATATTTTAATGTAGTGCTTAAATTAATAACTTTTAAGCATGAAGGAAACATATTAAAAATGAAAAGAAAAGTGTACAACTTGAAAATCTACTTATTTCATACCAAAAGCACAAGTTTATAATACAAACTTTCCAGCCATTCGACACACAAGAAGCTCCTTTTGTAAGACTTCCGAGAGTGGGATCTGCCAGGACAATCCCACATAAGATTCCAGCAATAGTCTGCCATCATGTGTACATCCCATCTTCCTTGGTATCTGGCTTCCATTGTTTTTGTATCTTGGTGAAATCTTTCACCTTGCTCTTCGCTTAAGTCGCCAGGGTTCTCTGGAAAGCTATCTAAGTGACTCATGTTACAGCCAAGCCTGTTGAAATGAAAGAGCATCTCCTCTACTAATTGTGTGTGGTTGTCTGCCTTCTTGTTGCCAAGAAAGTTTTTCACAACAAGAACAAATGAAGACCAGGCGCATGATTCGATTTCATTCACTGATGCTATGAAATGCGGGTCATTTATACGTTGTCTGATCTGTGGACCATCGAAAATTCCTGCCTTCAGTTTTTCCATGATAAGTCCAATGTATTCAATGCACAAACCCTCTTTATTCAAAGCCTTTACAAATTGTTTCATCAGGCCTACCTTTATATGTAGTGGTGGCAGTATGACTCTATCTCGTGCTACCAAAGGTTCATTGATTACCTTTTGTCCTCCAACCACCATATATTCCCTCGGAGGCCAATCTTTTTTTGCCCAATGTTCATGGTTGGCTCTACTATCTCAAAGGCATAAAAAGCAAGGATACTTTGTGTAGCCACTTTGTTGACCAAGATGAAGATTAACCATCTTCAAGTCTACACAAATTACCCATTGATGTTCTTGGTAATTTCTCTTTTCCAAGACTAAAGAGATGGCCTTGTACTCCTCTTTCATCCTGGTGGAGTGACTGATTGGAAAAGAACCATATTTGTTGCTGTTATTTAAAACAACACATTTTAAACTATGTTTTGAACTATTGATGAAAAGACGCCACTCACTTGGGTTATATTCTGAAAGACCCATTTCCGATGTCATTGCAGAATACGAAGTTGTTGTCTTCGATAAAGAATGGCAGCAAGTCCTTTTCTCTCCTCTGATAAAATGTAATTTTCGTTCTGGGCTGAAGTACATTCTTTTCCTTTAGTCTGAAGCAATTTAGAAGACTCCTTGGAAAGATTTAAGGCCCTGATCAAATCACTCAATTCATTTTGGTCAAGACGTTCACTATGTGAATTTGTGTGGGAATCACTGTTACTGCCCCTACTTTCTTTACTTGTACGATCTCAGGCATGCAAGACTCATCCTCTGAGAGCTGTAGCAGTTCACGGAAAGGTGGAATGGGTATAAGATCCGAAGGTAGATCAGGGTAAGACCACTTGTCATGATTATTTTGATTGATGCCTATGATATTATTAATAGTAAGATAACAGTCATCGAAGTGGTTTTTCGGTTCCCTCTAAGCCAGTGTTCTTCAACCACCGGTCCATGGACCAGTGCTGGTCCACAGAAATTTCCTGCTGGTCCACAGGGCCAGCACGTGCATCAGGCCCAAAACAGTGTTCTTCAACCACTGGTCCACGGTGCGATCGATGCGGCGTTATCTTCGAGCCAGCTCCCTCTTCCTAACTGATTCAGTGCACAAAGTGGCTCCTACGGGCATTCTGCGCCTGAACCAGAAGGCTTATCTCTGACGTTGCAACGTCAGAGGGAAGGCTTCCAGATGAGGCACGGGACGTGCAAGGTGCAATTAGTACTATTATGGGGGCGGGGTCTGGGGTGGAGATTGGGTAGAGATGGGCGGGGTCTGGCCCACGACTTAGCCCAGCGTTCTTCAACCGCCGGTCCACAGAATAATTCTTTTATTTCTTCCGGTCCATAGGTACAAAAAGGTTGAAAAACACTGCTCTAAACCATTGGTACTCCAAATTTCAGGCATATGTCCACTGGCGCAAATGCTCCGTACAAGTTGTGCATACAATAAGAGGAGCCCATGGCTTATCTTGATCTCCAAGCTTGACACCAAAATAACCTACATATGCTCTTTTCACAAACTTAGAAGTAGGTTTCCTACTCGCTTTCAGTGTGTACGCTCCACAAATAGAGCAAAATATGTTGGGATGATTCAAGCAGCTGCAGCTGAGTCTTGAAGTAGCCATAACCTCTACGGTGTTCGATCTGCAAAAACAAAATGATAGGAGCGGGAATAAACGCACACCTCCTTTACGATTATAGCTATTATAAAGCTAAGGGCTCGTTTTATCAAGGTGCGCTACGGGGGTTGGCGCGTCAGACATTTCATCACGCGCTAACCCCTGCGGCAAGCCAAAAAACTAACGCCTCGTCAATGGAGGCATTAGCAACTAGCGCGGCAGGCGGTTGAACGCGCGGTATTCTGCGCGTTAAACCTCTACCGTGCCTTGATAAAAGGACCCCTAAGTTACTTACCTTTTACAATCCAATGTTTTGGATGTAAAACTACAGCTGGAAATATACGAACACGTGATGTCTGCTAACTTGTACGCAAACCAGGTGACAGAAGACAAAGGGCCTCTTTTACTAAGGTGCGCTAACCATGCATGTTAGTTTATGGATGCGTTAGCGTTTAGCGCATGCTAATTTGATTAGCGCATGCTAAACGGTTAGCGCACCTTAGTAAAAGAGGGGGAAAGTTAAAAAAAAACCATTAGAATTTAAATCTATGTGCAACTGTTTTAAACAGATCAGGTTGAGAAACTTTGAAATACAAATTTATGTAATCTAAGGCAGTGTTTTTCAACCTTTATACACCCATGGACCGGCAGAAATAAAATAATTATTCTGTGGACCGGCATCAGTCCGTGGACCGGTGGTTGAAGAACACTGGACTTAGTCATGGACCAGACTCCGCCCATCTCTACCCAATCTCCACCCCAGACCCCACCTCCATAATAGTACTAATTGCACCTTGCATGTCTCATGCCTCATGCAACGTCAGAGAGAAGGCTTCCGGTTCAAGTGCAGGATGCCCGTAGGAGCCACTGCCCGTGGCTTTGTGCACTGAATCAGTTAGGAAGAGGGAGCTGGCTCGAAGATAACGCCGCTTGATCGCACCGTGGACCGGCGGTTGAAGAACACTGGACTAAGTCGTGGGCCAGACCCCGCCCATCTCTACCCAATGTCCACCCCAGACCCCGCCCCCATAAGAGTACTAATTTCACCTTGCACGTCCCTTGCCTCACCTGGAAGCCTTCCCTCTGACGTTGCAACGTCAGAGAGAAGGCTTCCGGTTCAGGCACAGGATGCCCGTAGGAGCCACTGCCCGTGGCTTTGTGCACTGAATCAATTAGGAAGAGGGAGCTGGCTCGAAGATAACGCCGCATTGATCACACCATGGACCGGCGGTTGAAGAACACTGTTTTGGGCACGTGCTGGCCCTGTGGACCGGCAGGAAATTTTTGTGGACCAGCACTGGTCCGTGGACCGGTGCTTGAAGAACACTGATCTAAGGAAACCGTGTCTACCATCTAAATTTTTTGCATATAATTCTGTAATATAACAGAACAAAGGCAATTTTGTCATTTGAGCTTTACATTTGTATGCCAGTGTGCATTATAGGAAAGGAAGTACACTTCCCCCTCCAAATCCACGGTTTCAGCATCTGCGGATTTGGTTATTTGTGATTTTAAACCCAAAAACCCATTTAAATTTTGGGGGCTATTTTAAGCCCTATAATCCCCCCCCTTAAGCCTTACCTGGTGGTCTAGTGGGTTTTCGGGGCAGGAGCGATCTTCCAATGCTCTTGCCCCGTGCAGATCACTCACAGGAAATGACTCGGGAGACGACGGGAGCTCAAGGCAGCCATTTCCTGTGAGCAATCTGCACGGGGTAGGAGCGTGGGAAGATCGCTCCTGCTCAGAAAACCCGATAGATCACCAGGTAAAGCTTATGGGGGGGGGGGGCTTACAAGGCTTAAAATAGCCAAGGGGAAGCAGGGGTTAGGGGCAGAACCGGCCCGAATATTATTTTCGGTTTTTTAATATTTGCGGGCCAGCTTTGCCCCTAACCCCCGCGAATATGGAGGGAGAAGTGTAGATGGATAGTTGTGAAACAAAGGTCTTTATACACCAAAAAATATGTGGGTGGTTTAAATACATAAATTTCCCATTCAAAAAAGAAAGCTTGTTATGACATCCTGATTCTGCAGAAGAGATATTTTAAACAGCGGTAAAAAAATTAATAAATTCAACCATCTCGAAGAAACTAGAGCTGATGCGGTCTAACCAGTGCAATTTTCTGAATCAGCACCCCAATAACCCCAGGAACAGCTCAAAAATGTCCAAGGCACCAAAAAATTTTGTTGTTGTGGTTGACCTGTGTTATTAGTACATGAATGCTTTAATTTTAACTCTGAAAGCTGTGTTTTGTGGCGTAAATCCGCTGTGTTTTTACAGTTCTTATCTCTTATTGTAAACCACGCTGAACCGCGAGGTATTGAGATATAGAAATAAATCTATTATTATTATTGGGGTCCTTTTATTAAGGTGTGCTAACCGATTTAGTGCGCGCCAAACGCTAAGACATCCGTTATATTCCTAGGGGCATCTTAGCATTCAGAGCATCTAATCTTTAGCGCACCTTAAATTGGTTCACACACCTTAGTACAAGGACCACATTATTATTAAGAAAGAGGCCACATTACCAAAAAGATATGCGAAGAGTTGAGTCGGTTCAACGAATGGCCACCAGGATGGTCTCAGGGCTCAAGGATTTCCCGTATGAGGAAAGGCTGAGTAAATTGCAGCTATACTCACTCGAGGAACGTAGAGAGAGGGGAGACATGATTGAGACGTTTAAATATATCACGGGCCGTATCGAGGTGGAAGATGGTATCTTCTTTCTTAAAGGACCCTCGGCCACGAGAGGGCATCCGCTGAAAATCAGGGGCGGGAAATTTCATGGCGACACCAGGAAGTATTTCTTCACCGAAAGGGTGGTTGATCATTGGAATGAACTTCCACTGCAGGCGATTGAGGCCAGCAGTGTGCCATATTTTAAGAGAAGATGGGATAGGCATATGGGATCTCTTGGGGGATGAAGTTGGGGGGTGAGTCATTAGAGTGGGCAGACTTGGTGGGCCGAGGCCCTTTTCTGCTGTCATTTTCTATGTTTCTATGATCCTTGATCGCCTTTGGGAGAGAGGTTTACTTATCCCCCTCTTTTACTTATTCAATTCATTTTCTATCCTGCTCTCCCCAAAGAGCTCAGGACGGGTTACAGGTTAACATGCATAATACACATGGCATCTGAAAAAGGTCATTAAGGGGTCCTTTTTTTAAGGCGCGCTAAAGATTAGTGAGCACTAAATGCTAAGGCAGTGTCGTTCAACCACCGGTCCACAGAAATTTCCTGCCGGTCCACAGGGCCAGCACATGCCCAAAACAGTGTTCTTCAACCGCCGGTCCACGGTGCGATCAATGCGGCGTTATCTTCGAGCCAGCTCCCTCTTCCTCACTGATGCAGTGCACAAAGCCACGGGCAGCAGCTCCTACATGCGTCCTGCGCGTGAACCGGAAGCCTTCTCTCTGACATTGTAGCATCAGAGAGGATTCCAGATGAGGTGCGGGATGTGCAAGGAGCCGCTGCCCCAGCTTTGTGCACTGCATCAGTGAGGAAGAAGAAGCCAGCCTGAAGATAACACCGGGGGTGGCATAAAATGGCCTGGCGAGAGCAGGCCAGAGGGCAAGGCATATCAAGGAGGGAGGGAGGGAGACAACAAAGGTAGGGGGAGAATGATTTTATTTTTGAATTTTGTGATTGAATTGTGTCTATTTTGAGAATTTACATCTGCTCTCAGTGTGCTTTGTGTATTTTAATTTTGTGCTAAACCATTATGTGTTGTTAATAAGATTATATTGTGTATCCATGAAAAATGAATGGAAAAAATAGTGTTACAATTAGTACTATTATGGGGATGGGATCTGGGGTGGAGATTGGGTAGAGATGGGCGGGGTTTGGCCCACGACTTAGCCCAGTGTTCTTCAACCGCCGGTCCGTGGACCGATGCCGTTCCACAAAATAATTCTTTTATTTCTGCCGGTCCATAGGTGTAAAAAAGTTGAAGAACACTGTGCTATATTCTATGGTCTCCTTAGCATTTAGCATGCGCTAAATCGGTTAGAGTACCTTAATAAAAGGACCCCTAAAATAAAATCAGGATTTAAGACAAGTCCTCAAAAACAACCTTAGGGTGTAAACCAGATAATAATAATAATAATTTATTTTTATTTACCACCTAACCAGCAGTTCATAGCGGTTTACACAGTTAAGTACCCACCATACAATATAATAAAAATAACATCATACATAATAAAAATTCTAAGTAACTAATACAAGCATTAAAACTGATGAATAAGGATAACTCGATATAGACTAAAATAAATACTGACAAAAAAATAAATAAAAAGTACATTATGACTACATAATAATATGAAAGTCAATAATGTATATTATATTGTTTAAATAAGTGGGTTTTAAGATCTTTTCGAAACTGATAGTAACTAAGAAATGGAGAAACGAGAAGATTCAAACATGAATTTACTAATCCTGCTTGGAATGCTAAAGTCCTATCCAAAAATAAAACCAACCAGATCTATGAATATTTTTCTTAGAAATAAAAAAACTAAAATAAGAAACAAGGTAAGCCAAATTTAAATAACACTCTAGCCTCAAACGGTAGCCAGTGAAGCTTTTGATAATATACGCTGATATGATTGTGTTTTTTCAAATTAAAAATCAAACGAATAGCTGTATTTTGTATAATTGTTAGTCGGCTAGTGGTTATTTTATACGATCCCAAGTAAATAACATTACAATAATCCAATTTTGAAAGGATTGAAGATTGGACCAGGATTTTAAATGATGAGAAAACTCTGTCTTGGTACCTTATGACCTCTTGTTCAATAGGACCATTTCCAAGGACCCAAGAATGATACAACGGGGTGACTACTTCATCAAATAAATTCACTCTTGCTCAAATGAGTTATTTATCTATTTGGATTTATTTACTGCTTTTTTGAAGGAATTCAGTCAAGGCTGCCTACAGCGAGACTATGTCAAACACAAGCAATAGACAATTACAGCAGTAAAAATATTCAAATAACAATTCAAAGTATGGCAAATAAACATTTTAATAGTCAGCCTAGGGTCTAATCTAATCTTCAATTTGTGCATTGCGCATACCTATACAGACTCAAGGCGACATAATGAAGGGAGAGAGGGGAGGGGGAGGAAGGGAGGAAGAGGGGGAGAGGGGGGATAGGAAAGGTAAGAGGGAGGTGGAAGAAGGGAGAGAAGGAGGAGAGAGGGAGAGAAGAGGAGATTAGGTGTCAAAGAGATGGATAAAAGAAAAGATGGATTTTTAGATACCCCTGAAAAAAACCCTAAAGGCCCATTTTAATCAAATCTTTAACAACATTCAAAGAAAAATGAAAAAAAAAAAAAAAAAATACTGATAAAGAAGCAAGTCTGAACATGTGAGAGCAGACGGAATACTATGACCAGCCTAGAGCAGTAATTGATGATCCTAGTCACTGCTACCTCTGGGATGTGGTCTGAAACCAGATTGTAATGCTCTGACTGCTAACGTGAATGAGCTGGTGAGCCACAACCCATTCTAGCATCTTGGCCAAAAGAGAAAGGTTAATAATTGTACTTAAAAAAAGAGCTTCACGGTCTGTGGAGGATATTAGAGAGGAGGGATGGGAAACCACCATCCTCCAGAGCCTCAACCCAGTCAGTTTTTCAAGATTCCACTAATTTGCATACCGTGGAAACAGTGCAAGAAAATCCATCTCGTGCTTATTCATTGCGGACATTTTGAAAACTAGACTAGGCTGTGGCTCTTGAGGACTGTGGTTGCCTACCCCTGCCGTGGATACCGATTGGCACCTCCCTTCATGTAAGGGAAGGTGAAAGAGTACCAGGGATTAGAAAGACGCAACAGGGATCAGGAAGTGCAGTGTTCCCGCTAAGCTGCGCTGGGGTGCGCTCACGCACAAAATATTACCTCGCAGCGCACAAGTTTCTCGTCACAGCGCACACAGTGTAGAGCACAGTTCTTCAACCGCCGGTCCGCAAACAAAATCTTGCCGGTCCGCGAAGGATTCGGTCCCCGCCGCAACGAAAGGCCGGCGTCAGCTGACTTGCAACTTCCTGTTGCAGTCGCTGTGCCGGGACTCCTGCCTTCGCCGGGACTCCTGCCTTCCACCGCGTTTGCCTCCTGCCTTGTCTCCGCACCTCCAGACCAGCAGCGGCAGCTGTGTATGCTTTTAACTTCGGCACAGAGCTGCCCCTAATCAATAGTTTAGCGCGGTTTCATAAGGCAGCCTCGGGGCCTTTGCTAGGCCGGCCCACATCGCATCATCGAAGCGGGCCGGCTATCAAAGGCCCCGAGGCTGCCTCATGAAACCGCGCTAAACTATTGATTAGGGGCAGCTCTGTGCCGAAGTTAAAAGCATACAGAGCTGCCGCTGCTGGTCTGAACTCTTGGGCCGCTGAAGGAGGGCAAAAAGCAGCTGTCCTGGAGGTTTCCCTTCCTCTCGCCTTTACAGGTTCCTTTTTTCCACCTTTTTTTTTTTCCTTCAAACGGCAACGGGCCCCAGCATCGACATCAATCAAGTAAGTTCCACTGTCAATCAAGCGGTTCTGCTCGGCCAAAGCTTCCCCTGTGACATGAGCCACCCTCAGGGGAAAGAAAGTGACCCACAAAGGTGAGGGGAAGGGGGGCAGATGATGGAAGTTGGGGGGGGGAGAGAGAGAGAGAGAGAGAGAGAGAGAAGGGGCAGATGATGGAATGGAGGAGATGAGAGAGAGAGAGAAGGGGACAGATGATGGAAGTGAGAAGAAGGGAGAGAGAGCAGAAGGCAGATGGATGTCAGTTGAGAAGGGAGAGCAGATGCTGAATGGAAGTGGGGAAAGAACACATACTGGATGGAAGGAGGAGATAAATAAAGGGGGAAGAAAATAGTAAGATAATGGAGGGGTGAGGGAAAGGGGTGACAAGCTGTGTGTAGACACAGTGAAAAGAGGGAAACGGGACTAAATAGTAAGAAAGAATTTAATTTAGATGGAGGCAGAAAATAGAGAAGGAAGACCAGAGAAGAAAAGGGAAGAGAGAGCAGAGAATGATCAGATCTGAGTGGAGGAAATGAGAAGAGAGATATGCTAAAAACCACAGGGGGGAGGGAAGGATAGAGATGCCAGACCATGAGGGGAACAGAAGGAAGATGATGGATGCTAGACCAAATTGGGGGGTGGGGGGGGGGGGCAGGAGGAGAGATGGCAGGGAAAGACAGACAGTGAATGGAAGGGGCAGATGCTGGACTGAAGAGACAGAGAAGGTTATCATGCTGCTGTACCGGGCCATGGTACGCCCTCACCTGGAGTACTGCGTCCAGCACTGGTACTTTAAGAAGGACACGGTACTACTCGAAAGGATCCAGAGAAGAGCAACTAAAATGGTTAAGGGGCTGGAGGAGTTGCCGTACAGCGAAAGATTAGAGAAACTGGGCCTCTTCTCCCTTGAGCAGAGGAGATTGAGAGGGGACATGATAGAAACATTCAAGGTACTGAAGGGAATAGACTTAGTAGCTAAGGCAGGGAGAACGAGAGGGCACTCTCTAAAGTTGAAAGGGGATAGATTCCATACAAACGTAAGGAAGTTCTGTGGTAGAAAGCAACATATTTATTTGGCTCATAACTTGCTGGCGCCCGATATTTTTAGCTCACAGTGAAAAAAGTTTGCTCACAACACCCGCCCGCTTAGAGGGAACACTGATCAGGACTGGTTCCTTAATGCACTGATGGCTAGAGGTTGTGGGCCAAGGGTCAAGGAAGCATGTAGTAGGCTTGACTTGGGCCAATAAATCAGGAGAGTGCTTGCGAGGGCCTCAGAGGAATATGTGGAAGTGGGAGCGAAACTATAGGCTACGCAGACAGCATGAGAGGATGGCTGCCGCCCCCCCCTCCCCACAATTGATTTGTAAAGAGGACCGGGTACGTGAGGGGAAGGGAGGGAGATGGACTATGGTGGGAAGAGTGGGAGGAGATGCCGGGACCAAGGGGCCCCCTGGAGCTGTGGGGCTAGGGCAGCTGCCCTGTTTGCCCCCTCCCCCCAACATGCCGGCCTTGGCCATCAAAGTTATCGGCTGTCTTCCTGGTTGTATTGTTGACTGGGTAGAGAATTCACTAGGTCTTATGGCAGCCAACTCATACTGTCTTCAGAGAAGTGGTGCAAGGCAAAAGGAAAGGCAATATGAATAATAATAATAATAACAGTTTATATACCGCAGTACCGTTAAGTTCTATGCGGTTTACAAAAGATTAGTGAAATACAAGTTGAAAGAACTTAAGGGATGGGAAAACAAGAGGGGCATAGGGCAAGAGAACCGTTAGAGGGGGAAGAGAGGAACGGGTCAGCTGTCTAGATACTTCAGGAACAGGTGAGTTTTGAGGCGCTTCCTGAATGCCTCGTAAGTGGTGGGCGAGAGCAGTTGTTCTAGATCTTTACCCCATAAAGCTGCTTGATGTGAGAGAAGGTGTTCGTGGTGTTTTTTTAGTTTGCAACCTCTAACCGGGGGAGAATCGAAGTGCAAGTGGGAGCTTCTCTTGTGTCTGTTGGCTGAGAAGGAGAAGAGGTCAGTTATGTATTTAGGGGCTAGACCGTAAAGAACTTTAAAGCAGAGGCAGGCGAACTTAAACTTTACACGAGCTTCCTACGGCAGCCAGTGTAGCTGTTTGTAGTATGGCGTCACGTGATCAAATTTCTTTAGACCGAAGATAAGTCTGACCGCAGCGTTTTGCATTAATTGTAAGCGTCGCATATTCTTTTGGGAGATTGCTAAATAGGCGATGTTACAGTAGTCGAGTTGACTCAGTACGAGGGATTGTACCAGGATTCTGAATGCAGAGTTGTCAAAATATGATTTAATGGATTTAAGCTTCCAGAGGGTTTGTCTATTTTCAGGATGACTTTAATTTGTCCGTTTCCATTCTTGGCCATATTACTTCCTGTGAACGACTAACACTTTTCAAAAATGTGCAATTAAAAAAAAATTAAATGGAAACTTGGCACTCCATTGGCTGTACAAATCCAGTCTCTTTTCACTGTTTTTGGCACCATCGGAAGACATCACCCAGCGGCATTGTCGATTTATCCTGTCTATGGCGAACGTCTCATAGGTAAGCAACTTTGCCACAGCATCAGTGACATCATTAATAAATAAAATGGCAAAGGCAAACGGCTTGGTAATGTGAGCAAATCCCTTTGCAAACAGGGGAGAGTGCGGTGCAGTGGTTAAAGCTACGGCCTCAGCATCCTGAGGCCCTGGGCTCAAACCTATGCTGCTCCCTATGACCCCAAACGAGTCACCTGATTTCCTCAATAGATTGTAGGTCCACCAGGACAGAGCAGGAAAATGCTTGAGTACCTGAAAAATTCATGTATAGAAAAATAAGTATTGTTTCCTCTCTGTCTACAAGGGGCCACTGCAAAGTTCCTAGCCCAACCAACAAAGTTGGGGCAGTCTCCTTCAAGGGCCATACGCTTGGTCCAGTGATTTTTCGCTTTTTTATTCCATAATTTTCCAACATAATGGAAAAAGTGGAAAATCGCTGGACTAACGGCCTCTTTTACAAAGCCGCGCTGCGCTGCACTAGCGGTCCCGAAGCCCATAGAGATTTAAAAGGCTTCGGGGCTGTTGCTGCACGGCTTTGTAAAAGAAGCCGTAAGTGTATAGCCTTCAATGGAGACTGTGTAAACTTTGTTGGTTGGGCTGAGAACTTCTCAGCGGCCCCTCGTATATCCTTTCAGAAGCACCAGAAAAACAAAGCAGAAGAAAAAACAAACATCATTTGCAAAGCAATATGACATTAAGGTGCTTATTTTCAAAGCAGATGAACATCTAAAAATGTGTAAAAATAAAATAATCCGTCTGCTAAAAAATGTCTGAATCCTGATTGGAAGGCCAGAATTTGGGCAGTTCACACTGAGTTTGTCCAAATAGCAAGGATGTGTGTTGCGTGTTGTGGGCGGGACTAGGAAGTGCCCAAAAGTGGAGTGTTCAACAGAGATATTTGAACGAGAAGAAACATCCATGTCAAAAGTAAAGGACGTTTTTATCTAGACCTCTTTTAGTCATGTCCAAGTTGAAAAAGTTGCTCTAATTTGGCATGACCCTTTTTTAACCCATTAGAAGTTGCTCCCCCGCCTCCCCTGAAAGGAAAACCAAGCTTTATAAGGGGGTGCTGAAAAATTCTCAGCCTAACCAAGAAGAGAATAATCAATGATTAGAAACAATGTCAAAACATAGAATTTTGTTTCTGCAAATTGGCACTTAACAAATTAACACTTTTCAGCTACAGTGGCAAAATAACACTCAGAATTTAGGAAGTTAGATGGTTGGGCTGAGAACTTTTCAGCACCCCCTCATGTAATAAAAGTGAGGCAAGTATAGGCCAATCAAGCCATTGTGCCATCACTGATGAGGTTGTCTCCTACTGGTGGAATGAGGCAATATGACATCATAATCTCAGCTCTGGTTACCAGCAACTAAAAGTCTTCACACTAGGAGGGGGTGCTGAAAAGTTCTCAGCCCCACCAAGAAGAGAATGATGTGGATATGGCTCAATCGAGGATCTGAAACAATGTAAAAAAACAGAGAATTTTGTTTCTGCAAACGGGCACTTTAAATAAATAAGAGAATACTTTTTTTAGCTACAGTGGCGAAATAGCGTTCAGAATGTAGGAAGTTGGTCGGTTGGGCTGAGAACTTGTTAGCACGCCCTCATATGTAATAAAGGTGAGGAAAGTATAGGACAATCAAGTCTTTGTGACATCACTGGACTTTTTTTTTAAAAATACCCCTCCATATTGTTCTAGGTTAATGCCTATAGCCCTATACATAGCTCAGTTTTTGAGATGGTCCACTCTTGGCATTTCTGCATTAGACAATGGTGGGTCTTCAGAGAATTGCATCTTTTAACCACTTTCTTTATTGCCGGCCATGGCGGTATTAGCTCCGACACTCATAGGAATGCTATGAGTGTCGGAGCTTTCCCCACTGCAGCCGGCGGCTAAAAAGCCTAATGTGGCTTCGTAAAAGGGAGGATAAGTGCACTAATTCAAATCTGTCTCCCCCCTCCCCCTTTACATGGTATGATCTGAGTGGTGATAATAAGGTAATTTCATTCTCACCTGCTTTTTCTCTTTGAATTTTCAGCTCACGATCGGAGGTCACACCCTGAGGCGGCATTATGTGAAACGCTGGCCATCGTTGGTGTTCTGACCGAGCTTTACAAATCAATACATTGAAAAAGATAAGTTTGAGTCACTTTTGCACCAAAACTTTTTGACCACTTGTTATTTTTTTGGATTGCACAACACAGAGCCTTACGAGGCCCTATGGGAGGTTTTTTGCCAATGAGGTTCTCCACCTGAACCCCTTAGGCCACAGCTGTGGCGGTGGGAGGGCATCGTCTGAGGCTTTTCCTCCCAGCGGGGGTTCATTTGACTCGTGTTGTAGCTATTCGTACCTTTGCATGATCCATGTGAATGTTTTATATATTGACTAGCTTTATAGCCCGTTACATTAACGGGTGCTAGAATATATGTGTGTGTCTGTCTTTATTTCTTTCTCTCTCTGTCTCCTTAGCCGCTTTTTCCTGTCCATTCTCCCTTCTTTTTACCTCCCCTGTGTTCACCACCACCCCTTCACTGCTCCCCTTATCCAGCAGCAGCCCTTCTCTCTTTGTTTTACTTCCCCCCTGTCCATCAGCACCTCTTCCTGCTCCCCCTGTCCAGCAGTAGGCCTCCCTTCATCCCCCCCCCAGGTGTCCATCATCACCTCTTCCTGTTCCCCCTGTCCAGCAATAAGCCTCCCTTCCTTTTTTCCCCCCTGTCCATCATCACCTCTTCCTGCTCGCATTTCCCTCCCCCTCCAGGTCCCTGTGCAGCAGTAGCAGCATTTTCCCCCACCCCCTTCCCTACTCTTACCACGAAGTGGCCTGCTCCTTTTGACCCCTCCGCCTTCCATTCCCGTGGTCTAGCCTGCTCCACCCCCCCCCCCCTTCCCTTATTGTGTTCCCCGCAGGCAGGCCCAGCTTCTCCCTACACATTACCTTTTTTAATTCTGTTGCCCTCCCTCGCATGGCTGCCTGCCTGGTCCCATTGAGTGGCTCGCGGCTGAAGTCTTTTTTGTTGGCGCTTCCCTGCCTTGTGTTTGTTTTGGTGTTTGTCTCTTTGGCTGATGTATGTGGATTTTTTTTATTCTGTCTCTCTCTCCTTTTATTTTTTTCTTTCTTTCAATCTTTCTCTATTGCTCCTTGTCTTTAAGGGTTTTTTTTTCCTGTGTGTGTCTCTCTCTGTTTGTATATGGAGGTATCATATGCCACCTATTTTTTTTTTTTTTTTTTTGTAATAACTGAAATTTCACAGAGTAAGTTTTTTTTTTTAAAATGTATATTACCAGCATTTCTTCCCTCTCCATTTCCCTCTCCCCACACTACTTTCCTGTGCAGCAGCAGCATTTCCCCTACCCCCCCTTTTCCCTTCCCGCGGTCTGGTTGGCTCCCTTAGTCCCTTTCCGGCCCCCCCCTTCCCTTCCCGCGGTCCTGACAAACCTGCTACACCAGCAGCGTCTGCAGCATTGTACACACGCTGCTCCGGGGCCTTCTACTGCCCTGATTTGCTCTGCTTCTGTGCCAGAGTAAATCAGGGCAGTAGAAGGCCCCAAAGCAGCGTGTGTACAGTGCTGCTGGAGTCGGGACTGCGGGAAGGTTTCTCGAGAGTAGCTGAACAGGTCACCGGCAGTCAATGAAGGGCTGCTGTCCTCGGGGGCAGAGCCGCGGCAGGAGCTTGAATTTACAGTATGTGGTCGGGCGGCCGTCCTCGCGCTCCGTCCACCGTGCGCATGGGCTGCCTCTGCCCTCGGGTGCGTTCGGCGGCGATGCTTGTGGCAGCTGTTGTGAAGGGGCGGCGTGGTGCGGTCTGTATTGTGAGGTGTAGAACAGGGACTTTAATAACAAACCTCCCTCCAGCGTTGGCAGCCGCAGCACGTTAAACAGGCTGGTTCGCGGCTTTCTTCTGCCGTTGAGTCTCTATGTCGCGTCATTGATGACATCATTAGTGACGCGGCAGAGGGACTCAACTGCAGGAGAAAGTCGCGAAGCAGCCTGTTTAACGTGCAGCGACTGCCAATGCTGGAGGGAAGTTTGTACTGGTATGCAGTGGCGTACCTAGGGGGGGGGCGGGCCGCCCCGGGTACCAGCCCTGAGGGGGTGTTCCCGGCCTTGCCGCTCAGTCCCCCCCCACGCCCGAAGGACCGCTCGCCCCACTGACCTTCCAGCACACCTATGAAGCAGCCCGCAGCAGGATCGCGACGTCAGCAATCCCTCAGCTGCTTGGGCGCTGCTTCCTGCGCCGCGGTCCCGTCCCTCCTCTGACGTCAGAGGAGGGGGCGGGACCGCGGCGCAGGAAGCAGCGCCCAAGCAGCTGAGGGATTGCTGACGTCGCGATCCTGCTGCGGGCTGCTTCATAGGTGTGCTGGAAGGTCAGTGGGGCGAGCGGTCCTTCGGGCGTGGGGGGGGGGGGGGCAGTAGCTTAAGGTAGCCCGGCGCAGGAAGCAGCTCCTAAGCAGCGCAAAGATAGCTGACGTCGCGATCCTGCTGCGGCTGCTTCATAGGTAGTGCGGGGAGGCCAGGGGGGCGAATGGTCCTTCGGGGTGGGTCGGGGCATCAGGCCTTCAGGGTGGGGCGGGCGGGCGGGCAGGCAGACTTTCAAGGGGGAGGGGGGTGACAGGCAGGCAGGCAGGCCTTCAAGGGGGGGTGCAGGTCTTCGGGGGGGGTGCAGACCTTCAGGGGGGTGCAGGCCTTCAAGGGGGGGCCAGGCAGGCAGGCCTTCAAGGGGGGGACAGGCCTACAAGGGGGGGGGACAGGCCTACGAGGGGGTGCAGGCCTACAAGGGGGGGGACAGGCCTTCAAGGGGGGACAGGCCTTCAGGGGGGGTGCATGCCTTCAGGGGGGGTGCCGACCTTCAAGGGGGTGCAGGCCTTCAAGGGGGGACAGGCAGGCAGGCCTTCAAGTGGGGGGACAGGCCTTCGGGGGGGTGCAGGCCTTCGGGGGGGGGTGCAGACCTTCAAGGGGGTGCAGGCCTTCAAGGGGGGGACAGGCAGGCAGGCCTTCAAGGGGGGGACAGGCCTACAAGGGGGTGGGACAGGCCTTCAAGGGGGTGCAGGCCTTTGGGGGGGTGCCAACCTTCAAGGGGGGGTGCAGGCCTTCAAGGGGGGGGACAGGCCTTCAAGGGGGGACAAGCAGGCAGGCCTTCAAGGGGGGGACAGGCCTACAAGGGGGTGGGACAGGCCTTCAAGGGGGTGCAGGCCTTTGGGGGGGGGCCAACCTTCAAGGGGGGGACAGGCCTTCAAGGGGGGACAAGCAGGCAGGCCTTCAAGGGGGGGTCAGGCCTTCAAGGGGGGGGACAGGCCTTCGGGGGTGCAGGCCTTCGGGGTGGGTGCAGGCCTTCGGGGTGGGTGCAGGCATTCGGGGTGGGTGCAGGCCTTCGGGATGGGTGCAGGCCTTCAGGGGGGGACAGACCTTCGGGTGGGGGGTACAATCCTTCGGGGAGGGTGCAGGCCTTCAGGGGTGGGGTTTAGGCGTTCAGAGGGGGACAGACCTTCGGGTGGGAGGTAAAGTCCTTCGGGGGGTGCAGGTCTTCAGGGGTGGGGTGTAGCCCTTCTGAGGGGGGACAGACTTTCGGGGGAGGGGGGTCCTGGTGTAAAAGTACACAGAGGGAGAGAGGGAAGGGGGGGTTCAAAGATACGTGCATATGCCAGACTTTGGGGGTTAGAAATAATGGGTCTAAAAACAGAGGAGTGGGAGAGAGATGGTGCATAATGGGATTTAGGGAGGGAAGGAACAGAAAGGGAGAGAACTTGGAAACAGGGGATGGTGTGGAGGGGGGATAGAGATACTGGATAGGAGGATAGTTGGGAACAGAAAGGGAGAGATGGTGGATCCTGGGGTGGTGGGGAGTTGAGAAAAGGTGAATCTGTGGATGGAGACAAAAAAAAGGAAAGATGCCAGATCTCCGGGAGAGGGAAGGGAAACGGAAGGGGAGAACAGAGATGGCAGATGGATGGTTAGCACGGAGAAAGGAGACCCTGGCAAGCAAGACAACAAGAGCCTGGGACCAACAAGATTTGAATATTGATCAGAGAACAAAAGGTAGAAAAAATAATTTTATTTTCTGTTTTGTGATTACAATATGTTAGATTTGAAAAGTGTACATGAGACAGCTTGAAATGGGAACTTTTCTATTTTTGTGAATGGCAAGGCTGAGTTCAGTTAAAATATATGCTTTATAAGAAAATATAATAATGTGTTTTATAAAGTTTATAAGCATTGCTGGCATACTCGGTGAGGTGTTCCTAGTGTTGGTGGTGGTGGTAGCATGTCAGTGTGTTGAGAGGAAGAGGTAGTCTGGGAAATTCTGCTGAGCAAACTCTGGGCCCATTTCCACCCCCAGTTAGTCCACTCCACTCAACTGGTTCACACACTGAGTGGGTCTTTGGGTGTTATTTCTGGGTAGTTGTTTTAGAATCTCTTCCAGTGGTTTGTCAGTATCTCCTTCTGGTCCAAGGAAGGAAACTTTGTCAACCTTAGCATTGACCTTCAGAATATGTTTGTAACAGCGCTGCTTGTGTGGCATTAGGCTATGTAGTGATCGAAAGAAAAAAACAGACCTTTGCACATTTTTGCACTATATGGTGGGTGTATGAGGAGATTCATTTCCTGCACAGTTAAGTCCATGTGAAGTTACCTTGTGCTGTATTTGACATCTAGCAAGGTCTCTGTTTGGAAGGAAAGATCTAAGCTTAAAAATGAAGTGGCCAGAAGTTATGTTAAAAGTAGATAGCGTAGCTGGTTTTAAGAAAGGTTTGGACAAATTCCTGGAGGAAAAGTCCATTGTCTGTTATTAAGACATGGGGGAAGCGTCTGCTTGCCCTGGATTGGTGCACTCAGCAGCAACAAATACTAGTTTTGGCTGGCTCTTTCCCCGCATTTCTCCTCTCTTCCCCACGATTTAATATCCAGTTCAGGCAGTAAGTAAATGCATCGGCAGGGGGGGTCTGGTAAGTCTTGGGGGCTGGGGATGGAAGGTGAGAATCAGTTCTGTAGGCTATCAGAAATTTGCTTAATTATCTACTCACACAGAAAAGCAGTAAAGTCAATAGGTTCTCTGAGTGGGAACAACCTGTTTGATCTTGCACTCTTGTGATTGACCAATTGTTTATCACTGTTTAATTTATCACATTGATTAATTTGAGCACACCTGAGGTGTCCTATGATGGTGTGCACTGCAGGCAGAGGAGCCTTATTGTGTAAAGCACTGGAGAATTCTCTCCTCTCGCTTACCTCTCACGCTGAGGACACCCTGCTTCAGTATAATCATTTATATGATTTATCTTATAAACATTATTACGTGGTCTTTTCCTCAAGTGCTGAGACATCAGGTTGTTCCCACTTGGAGAACCTATTGACTTTTACTGCTTTTCTGTGTGGCTTTAACATTTTTGCTATTCAGTATACCTAAACTATTATTCAGTAGAAAAAATATGGTTTGTTCAATCAAATCCTGTGTGGACATTGGACTTCTATGAGTGAATGTTCTGCTTGATTGAACAAACTAAATTTTTTCTACTGAATAATAGTCTAGGTACAATGAAAGTAAATAGCAAAAATGTTTGAGTAGATAATTAAGGAAATCTTTTTCATATTGCTTGCTTATGGACTGGGAAAAAAGACTGTTCAAGCAAATGTCTCCAGAACTGCTTTAATGGAAAAATGTGATTTTTTTTTTTTAAGTACTTTGTGAAATTTATTGTTGTTGTGAAATTTATTGTTATACTTTGTTTAAACTTAAAAAGCGGTGTCATTAACAGTGAATCTAATCGAAAAATCGATTCAACAGGGTGAATCGAATCGAATGAAATATTTTTCTCTGAATCGGGCAGCACTATTGGCTACCATGAGAATGGGCTACTGGGCATGATGGACCATTGGTGTGACCCAGTTAGGCTATTCTTATGTTATGTTCTCATCTGTAGGGGCCTTTGTTTTCACTTCTTATTTTAATGTATTTTTTTCCTGGGAACTTATCAGTGTTTTTTTATAATGGGAACAAAAATGGAAGAGAATTAATGTGTGTGGAATGGGGGGGTAACTAATTTCTTCAGCTAAATAATTCAATCCACTTCAAACAGACATAGGAGAACTCACGCACCATTCACACACCCTCCAACCAAAAACGTCAAAAGAAAAAAACTGTTCGACAACCTCCTAGCCATTCGAGCTGCAACACTTGACCCCCAACTCTACAACCTATTGACCTCGACCACAAACTACAAAACCTTAAAAAAAGAAATAAAAACCCTTCTATTCAAAAAACACATAAAACCAAACTAACATAATCAGAACTGTCCCAAGCATCACCTGCAACTACTCCATATGTACTTCTGATGTCATGACAATTCCGACATAATTTATGTTATGTTATGTTTGGAATAATGGTTACATAAATGAGGTTCAATAAAAGAAAATTTTCACTGCCTGTTTTTATTCTGACCATTTATTCCATTTCATGGTTATTGCAAAAAAAAAAAATAAAAAATTTTTCCATGGGGGGGGGGGGTGTCAAAAAATGATGGGCCCCGGGTGCCACATACCCTAGGTACGCCACTGCTGGTATGTGCAGAAGCGATATGTCTCTCCCCTTCCAGTATCTGTGCAGCACTTTGGGCGCATCCTCCCATCCTGAGTCGGCCACAGCGCTCCAGTCTGTTTCTTGCTTTGTCTAGCCGCCGCATATGCACTCTGGCCACGGACCTACAGATCACGGATCAGGGATTACAGATCACGCAGGTCTGAGTGCGCATGCGCGGCTAGCGTTTTATTATATAGGATATTGGATTTTTCACTACTTCCGAGTTGTCTATACATATTACAATCAAAATGGTTTACATTACAGCGGAAATTGACCCTTGTTTTGCTGGTTCTGAAGCTGCGGAACTAACCATTGAGGCTATTCCTGCACTCTAAGCATGATTAATTTGTGGAACGGGCTGCCAGTGGAGGTGGTGGAGATGAAAACTGTCCTGAATTCAAGAAAGCTTGGGACAAGTACAGAGAATCTCAAAGACGGTAGAGGAAGTAGACCGTAGGGATTGTCAGACTGGATAGGCTACAGGGTCTTCGTCTGTCTTCATTTTTCTCTGTTTCAACTCCAGTAAATGAGACAGAAGGCTTCCACGCATGCATCAATAAGATCACCCATTTTATTCTCACCTGGACAAATATTTCATGTTACATTGATGCTGGTCAGTTTTAATAGCTTTCTACTTGCGGAGCAATGTTAGGAAATTTTTCTTCACGGTGAGGGTTGTGGAGGCCTGGAATGCCCTTCCGGGGGAAGTGGTGAAGAGGAAAACGGTGATGGAATTCAGAAAAGCGTGGGATAAAACTAGAGGATCTCTAATTAAAAAACAAAGGATGTAAATTAAAGAACTAAGGCCGGTATTGGACAGACCTGCATGGTCTGTGTCCCATATAGAGTGTGGTGCAGTGGTTAAAGCTATAGCCTCGGCACCCTGGAGTTGTGGGTTCAAACCACGCTGCTCCTTGTGACCCTGGGCAAGTCACTTAATCCCCCCACTGCCCCAGGTACATTAGATAGATTGTGAGCCCCCCAGGACAGACAGGGAAAAATGCTTGAGTACCTGAATAAATTCATGTAAACCGTTCTGAGCTCTCCTGGGAGAACGGTATAGAAAATTGAATAATTAAATATTGTCATTTGGTAAAGGATGGGCTGCAGTGGGCATCAAAGTGAACTCCATTAATATGGAAAATGAGGATGTTGCTGGCCAGACTTTACAGTAGATATCCTGAAAACAGTGGGATGGTTGGATAGGTTGAAGTGAGCTTGGATGGCAACTTCAGCATTTGGACAATACCAGGTGGACTTTATAGTCTACGGCCCAGAAATATCAAAGAAGAGACGAGTTAATTTAATCATGTATTTGTTATGGGTATAACTAATGGGCAGACTGGATGGACCGTTCAGGTCTTTATCTGCCATCATTTACTATGATACCTGGCAGAAACCCAAAGAATAGCAACATTCCAGAGCTGAGATTGTGAGGTCATAATGCCTCATTCCACCAATGCCTAAGAGCCAACCTCAGCAGTGATGTCACAATGGCTCGATTAGATGGCAACTTTTCTGCATTTGGAACCTAGGACAATACCAGGTGGACTTTATAGCCTACGACCCAGAAATATCAGAAGAGACAATCATGTATTTGTAATGGGTATACTGGATTTGTAATGGGCAGACTGGATGGACCATTCAGGTCTTTATCTGCCGTCATTTACTGCCGTCATTTATATGAGTTACTCAGACAGACAGTACTCTCTTCTGCCTCTCTGGCTTGCATTGTTAATCCATCTCATTGTTTTATCTCCTTGGGAAGGAAGCCAGAAGATGGCCTGGTTTTTGAGATGAAACACTCAATTCGTTCCTCGGCTTCTGTTCTCTGTATATCATTTTGTCTGAAGCTTCAGCTACAGCAGAGGTCAAAGAAATGAGATCTCTCTTTCGTGCTGAAAAGGGGGAATAAACAATTTATAAGTTCTGGAAAAGGAACAGTGAGCCACAATCAGGCCAAAAATATGTTCTTTCCTGAGTTGAAAGATGATGCTGCGTTTTCAGGCCTTGAACCAAACTCCAGAAACTAGAACTAATGCCGGTAGTTCAGAATTAATATTTGAAGCCCAATACGAAAGTCAAACAGGGCTGATTTAAAAGCTTGGGCAAACTATGCACGAGCCTAGGGTCCAAATGTTTAAATAGGGAAAGGCTGCCAACTGGACCCAGACTTACTGGATAAGGTTGATCCAGTCCTGGGTTTGTCCCACTGCAAGCAGGAGTTTATAGTTCTGACTTCCCCTTGCATCCTATACAAAAAGCAAGACTACAAGCCCCTGAATGCAATGGGGTAAACCCAGGATCAAGATATACTACTTCTATTAATTATTTCTATTGCGTTACAGATGCACGCAGCGCTGCACAGAGTCACAAAGAAGAAGAAAACAGTCCCTGCTCGAAAGAGTTTACAATCTAAACAGACAAACAGTTAAGGGGAACGGTTAATCTGCTGGCTGGGTTGGAGGGCAGAGGGGAGTGCAGGACAATCAAGCCATTGTGACATCACTGATGAGGTTGGCTCTTATTGGTGGAAAGAGGCATTATGACATCACAATCTCAGCTCTGCTTCCCAAAGACTGAAACTCTTCACACTACTACTATGAATTATTTCTATGGCGCTACAGATGTACGCAGCGCTATACAGAGTCACAAAGAAGACAGTCCCTGCTCGAAGGAGCTTAGAATCTAGACAGACAAACAGGATGCCGTGGATACAGTTAATGGAAATAGTTAATCAGCCTTAAAATGGTGGCCTTTAAGATGTGCTAATCCAAGGCAGATTTTTGCTCTGGTAGGTCAGCTGGTTACAAGAAGGATAGGGTGGGCAGTGGGGGGAGGGAGGAGCTTTTATCCTGCCAAGCTTCCACCTTCAAATTACACTTCAAATATTAATTCTGAAGTATTGATTCAAGGCCTGAAAATACGGCATCGTCTTTCACCTCAATAACTTTTTTTTTTTTTGGCATGAGCTTATAAATTGTTTATTACCCCTTTTTCAGCATGACGAATGCTGCCTACATGGGTCTCTGCCACATCTCCCATGTACTGTCCTCTAGTCATAACTATGCAGGATCTTGAGTTTTTGAGGTTTTGTCAAATGTATCTTAAAGTTTATGTTTATTCAAATTTGATATACTGCTGAATCTTACAGAGTTCTCAGTGGTTTACATTAGAGAATGGCACGGTGACAAAATTCATCACTGTTCCCGTGGATAACCGCGGGAAATAATCCCATGTCATTTTCTAGTGTCTATTTCAACCTCGGTCCTTCTACACCAGCATTCTTCAAAGCAAAACTTGAGGGTCAGTGGTTGAGGCCATTAATACTCAGATTCTTCCCTCTCTCCTTAAAGAATGACATGAAGATGGTTTCCCGCGGGGACGGGAACGGTGATGAATTTTGTCACCGTGTCATTCTCTAGTTTACATATCTTTTACAGGTACTTCAAGCAATTTCCCTGTCTGTCCTGGTGGGCTCACAATCTATCTAAAGTACCTGGGGCAGTGGAGGATTAAGTGACTTGCCCAGGGAGCAGTGTGGGGCTTGAACTCACAACCTCAGGGTGTTGAGACTGTAGCTTTAACCACTGCACCACTCTAGAAATCAAAATGTAGTAAAAGTGAGCCAAGTCTAGGACAATCAAGCCATTGTGACATCACTGATGAGGTTGGCTCTTATTGGTGGAATGAGGCATTATGACAACACAATATCAGCCCTGGGTATCAGAGGCTGAAACTCTTCACACTATTTATTTATTCAATTTTCTATACCTTTCTCCCAGGAGAGCTCAGAATTGTTTCCCTGTCTGTCCTGGTGGGCTCACAATCTATCTAATGTACCTGGGGCAGTGGAGGATTAAGTGACTGCCTAGGGTCACAGGGAACAGTGTGGGGTTTTGAACCCACAGCCTCAGGGTGCTGAGGCTGTTGATCTAACCACTGCACCACACTCCTTAAACTGGAAGACCCAAAATATGAGTACTTTGCCTGGAATTCACCAAAAGGTTAATCCTGCCTTGAATAATTTAATCCTACTTGTGGGTGGATGATGTTGAAAAGATAATTAATAGTAAATATGAGTTAAAAGAAACCCAGATATTACCGGACAACAAATTTTTCCAAAAGTTTTTCTTCCTTAAAACAAACTGGTAATTATGATGGATCCCTTCAAAATAAACACAAATATAATTTCCCACTGACTGTATCATGTAGGAATTTTGAGAAACACGATGGTATCTTTAATTGACTATAACATGTTTTAATGCACAAAGTTTCTGTTATGCTGTGATAGTTCGCCATGCCTAAAAGTGTTTTCCTGATGATTTTCATTTGTTCTCAGTGTCCGGTGCATCTCGTTGCAGTGTCCAACAATAGTCAGACAGCATTGATGGATTCCAGTTGCACTATCTTTTTTCCATAGTGGCAATGCCATGTTCGTCACTGACTGCACCAAGATTTGCATCAAAATACACCCGAACTGACAGATAATGAAGATTATCCCTGTATGTGAACTGTTTCTATATAGCCTTTTCAGGCAGCATCCATCAAGCCCATGCCTAGGCATGCCCAGTAAACATAATTTCCATGGACGTTGTATAACCTGTCCTGAATGTACACCTTCAGATGCCCACACTATATCCAGCAAGGTATAACATGAACAATAGGCCTATATTAAGGAAATTTAGGAAATTTAGGAAATTCTACTTTACGGAGAGGGTGGTGGATGCCTGGAATGCGCTCCCAAGAGAGGTGGTGGAGAGTAAAACTGTGACTGAGTTCAAAGAAGCGTGGGATGAACACAGAAGATTTAGAATCAGAAAATAATATTAAAGATTGAACTAGGCCAGTTACTGGGCAGACTTGTACGGTCTGTGTCTGTGTATGGCCGTTTGGAGGAGGATGGGCAGGGGAGGGCTTCAATGGCTGGGAGGGTGTAGATGGGCTGGAGTAAGTCTTAACAGAGATTTCGGCAGTTGGAACCCAAGCACAGTACCGGGTAAAGCTTTGGATTCTCGCCCAGAAATAGCTAAGAAGAAAAAAAAAAAAAATTTAAATTGAATCAGGTTGGGCAGACTGGATGGACCATTCGGGTCTTTATCTGCCGTCATCTACTATGTTACTATGTTATATTAAGGATTAGGCTAAGAATTAATTGCATTAGCCTGATAATATAACAAGAAATTGTAAAAAAATTGTATCTTATTTTGTTAAAACAGTATGTGATAGGTAGTTTTAAACATGATTTTTGTGATCAGCAGCCAAAAATCTGTAAGATACACCCAAAAGTGTTGAAGAAGCACAAACTTTGTTGTCCACTGTATTATGCTATTAGTAATTAGGAATACTTGATACCCAACAATCATTTCTGCCTTTTTACGTTCAACCAGTTTGAGAAGAGTTGGCTCTGCTTATGGTTGTGACGTATAACTTCTTTTGACAGCAAAAATCATGATCGATGCCACTGGACTTCCAGAAAATCACCACCTTTTGCAGCCATGCATGCTCCCAACTATAGGAAACCCAATTTCGATCCTTTCAAATGGCAGCCCTTAGTTCTGCTACAGTTTTTATACAACCCAAATGAAGTATTCTTTAATAAAGGAATTATTTCTATTACTTGAGAATAATGTTTAGTCAGAAAGAGTCTTCTGGTGTCTTGCTCATACATTTTTCATTAAATCCTAAGCAGAAAAGTGAACACTGCCATAAGTTTTATGGAGCAAAGAACTGTCTCTTCATATGTTCTTTCTAGCATGGGATATGCCAACAGGCATCGAATGTAAATTCTTGATTTAAAGCACAGTCATCAGAAACTATACGCTACATTCCCTCGCCGTTCTGGATGCCAGGGAACAGCTTTCAAACAGATATACACATGCTTTCCGAGAGAATGTCTTCTTTCTCTGTGCTGGTGGGCAGCTGGAAATGATTGTCTAGATGGGAGAACAATAAGTACAATTGACAACAGAGATGGCTATTAAAATAAATCTCGGAGAAAAAAAAGCGATATTTTCTTTGGCTAGTGAGGTGAATGCCTAACTGTGTTGGGAACAAAACTCTCTGTTGAAGTATGGCTTGGCAGGGGGACCAGGCCTATGCCACAGTTTATGGAGAAAGCATCACATTTGGGTCATATCTGTATTAGATGCAGTGAATCATTTAAAGATCCTCATTTGCTGTTCTGGTCGCCCCCCAAAAAAGTTAATATTGGGGGGGGGGGGATGGAGCTCCAGGGAACCACTCTCGTTGGCACTGGTGAAATGCTTCCCATATCTTGACGCTTCTAGAGCAGTGGAATGTCCAAGGTCCCCCAAGCTGTAAATAAGCCTTTCTGTTCATGTAGGGAGATTACGTTCACTTCCTGTCATCCAGGGCATGTAGTATGAGAGCACGGAGGATACTGGATTTATCAGAGGCTGATGAGAGACCATGGGGGTGTTTTTTTTTGGGGGGGGAGGAGCTCATCATAAGGGAGTTCTAGTGAGATGTTTAAGTGGCACCCTTTTTGTGAAGGTGTCCCACAGCTCTGTTGCCATGTCTGAGTGGCCAGTCCATCACAATGCTGGTCCCCTCCCATGTCCAAAAGGTCTGGTTCTGGGTGTTTGAGACTTGGCCAAATTTTTGGTCGAGAATGTGGTATAAAGATAGATGTAGTGGCGGTCTGGATGATCAAAATTCTGGACGTACTTTTCGAGAATGGACATTTTGCAGCTGCCGATTTTGGGCAACTAACGCCCTACGTCCAAATCGGATTTAGATGTATCTTTTGATTATGCCCCTCTAAGTATTCAGGGCTTGTTCAGATGAGGGAAGAGCTTGCAGGGATGGGGCAAAGACAGGGGCAGAACTCGCAGGGACGGGATGGGAATGGAGATAGATCCTGCGGGGACAGGGACAAATTTGTCATTCTCTAGCGCTTATATACAAACCTTAGTGTACAGACCTTCAGCACAATGTCTTCAAACTCTCTGTTTAGGTCACAGGACATTGGGATGCGTTGTCACTGGTGTCCATGACATTGATTATTTGTTACATTCAATAGTAGCTTGAGGCCATTCCGTTGACTTTCATTAGCTAGCAGATGTTGAATGCTTTATTTATTCTTGCTGGACAAACTACCATATCATCTCTAAATGGGTCCTTGAAGTACTTTTTACACATATTGATCAATCTGTAGAAGTAATGTCTCTGCTTGCAGGGCCTCCCAAAAGGCAGCTATTATTTCTATTCCGATGTGGTTCATTTCAGAATGCATGTTGGTTAACAGTCCCCATAGGGTACGTGTATTTTCAGACACTGTGTATGATCTATATGCCTGTGCACAGCAGTGATAACCTCAGGAATCAGGATTGGGAATGGGTCACGGTTCACAGCTTGGAGGCCTCGACTTTGTGTAGGTCTGAGGTTCTGTGCTGGGGAGGGCAACCTAGATCCTCAAGGGCCACAATCTGGTAGGGTTTCTCCAATGAATATGCATCAACCGCTTATTAAAAAACAGAGCACACAATCAAGAAAAGCTGTCAACTTCAGAAATTCTTCTTAAAATTCCTATTTTATTTTTAATTTATCTATTATAAATCCCTCAAAAAACAGTTTCATTCAATCTATAAATCTCAAATACATTTTATATCTTTAAATCTACACAACCACAGAAATTGACCCAATAACTCCAGAGTAGAGAAATGTATGACCAAAACAAAAAACTCTGTGGAGAATTGATGTTCCTGAATTGGACTTTATTATAAATTCTTGATAATCCACAAAAAAGTCTAAAGACATATAGGACCATTGGGACCCAACACGGTCCATGTGTCAACAAAGATGTCTTCCTCAGGGGTCCTTATTATCCATAAAGAAAAATGTGGATCATCTACTGATCCATATGCTGAATAAAGTTCCTGTCACCGAATGGCTAGTGAAACCGAAAGTCTTTATCAAGTAGGATATCTTTAAATCTACCCATAAGGAGACCCTCCGCCCCATACATTCTCGCAAAGTCAAAGTCATTAAAAATCCTTCTGTTTCCTCTGTCAATTGCTGTAATCACAATATCGTTACTGGCATAGGTTCTCCAGATACTAGTTGACCAGTAGCTCATTTCCATGACTGGTTCCTCTCATGATCTCTTAAGCAGTTTAAATCTCTTCATCCAGTTGAACACCAGTCCAGAACTTTGACTTTGGGTAAATGTAGAAGGGGGGGAGATTTAAAGATACAAAATGTATTTGAGATTTATAGATTGAAACTGTTTTTTGAGGGGTTTATAATTTTTAATTTTTTTCAAGTTATATTCAAAATGTGATTAAGACACTTATAGATATTTCTAAGTGATATACATCAATTAAAAATGGGGCGCACGTAAAAACTTTCATGTCTGGATATTCACTAAACGAGACTTACTAGAGACAAGTGGAAAAAGAGGGAAGAGCTACAATTTTATAGGAACAGAGACATTTAAGGGTGAACCAAAGGAATTTTAAGAAGGATTTTTGAAGTTGACAGCTTCTCTTGAATAGTAAGAGCAATGAATATACATGAGGTCTATTTGCATGCACTGTCTCCACTGTATGCAAATGGATCTCATGCATATTCATTAAGGAAATACCCCAAACCCAACTGAATTGTGGTCCTTGAAGACTGAGGTTGCCCAGCCTTGTATTACGCTGTGGGCCTCGTGCTTTCTAAGTCATAGATTGAGACATCTTGCACACATCCAGTCTGAGAATTGGGGGTGGGATGTGTATTGGGGGGAAGGGGTAATTCTATAAGGGGAAGCATACTTTTAAACGTTAAAGCACCTGCCCACTCTGGCGTATTTTAACCATTCATACATAGTGTGGCAACATTTGCATATTAGATTCAAACGGTTTTATTGACGCAAACATCATCAAATGCAACAAATATAACATCAAGGTACTGATTACAAGAATAATGCATCAAATATAATAAAATAATATACATAATAAAATAAACATATTCCATTTTCAATAAACCCCCACTTTATCTATATGTGACTATGTGTTTGAACCTTTCAATAACCTCTACCACCCCTCTCCACACCCTCCCCACCCCACCCAATGGTACTCTCTACCCTACCTTATCAAAACATACCAGTATTATTTTCATTCAATTAAATAAAAGCCCAATTAAGAGACCCAACTTAAAATCGCACTACGGCCCTTAGGATGTAAATCTTGCAAATATGAATCCTAGGTTTATAGAAACAACATCTTTTGCTTTCTAGTAAATCCAGCATCTCTAGCTTCCCAAATGGCCAACTGATGTAATTGGTTTCACCAATGCCAAAACCACGGAGGGTCAGGGATCGTCCAATATTGAAGTATACATTTTCTAGCCAATAGATTCGTTTTCCTACACAGCGCCTTATGTCCCTTAGGCAAACGGCCAAAAGCTTCTGGCAAATCCAAAATAAAGAGGGAAGGAGAACAGCGCAAAGGTCTTCCAATTATCCCTTACAGAATACCATCTAGTTGAAAGTACCCTCCATGACATAATGACACATCCTGCATCATTAGCTGGGGTGGAGTTTGACAAATAAAAAATTAAAGGCAATTGTTAAATTATGCGATACCCGGAACGGTTCATAGTCAAAAGCACGCAATGACAAAGGCGCAACGACAACCCAGCGCAGACAACTGAGCGCAAGGTGGAAGCGCACCGAAGAAAAACAGTATTTTAAGGGGCTCCGATGGGGGGTGTTGGTGGGGAACCCCTCTACTTTACTTAATAGAGATTGTGCCGGCGTTGTGGGGGGTTTGGGGGGTTGTAACCCCCCTCATTTACTGGAAACTTAACTTTTTCCCTCTTTTTAGGGAAAAAGTGAAGTTTTCAGTATAATGTGGGGGGTTACAACCCCCCAAATCCCCCCCAACACCGGCACGATCTCTGTTAAGTAAAGTGGGGGGGTCCCCCCACACCCCCCGTCGGAGCCCCGCAAAATACTGTTTTTCTTCAGCACGCTTCCGCCTTGCGCTCAGTTGTCTGCGCTGGGTTGTCGGCGCGCACTTTTGACCTGTCACCAACCAGAACAGAGTGACTGAAATGCAACATTATGTGGCACCATCGAAAAACAATTTGCAGTAGTTCATTTTCTTTCTACAGAGGGATTATAGTACAGAAGGAGTGAAATCTGTAGAAATTCACCATCGGATATTAACTCACTATGGACATAGCGCCATGAATCAACAAAAGGTTTATAAGTGGGTAAAGAGTTTTAAAGCGGGAAGAACAGGTGAAAGTGAAAAAGGTCATTCTGGTCGCTCATCAACAATGCGAACACAAGAGCACAATGACAGGGAGGATGCTTTGATTAGAGAAGACCGATGGATAACGGTGTCTCAATTGGCAGTAAATTTGGATTTCAGCTATGGATCTACATTTGCCATAATGCATGATGACTCGGGATACGGGAAAGTCTGCGCTCGATAGGTTCTCAAACAGCTTACTGATCTACTCAAGCAACAGTGTGTGGAGGTTGCGACCCAGTTCCTGAAATGGTATGAAGAAGATCTGAGCATTCTGGAAAGAACTATCACCGGCGATGAGATATGGGTGTGTCACTGCAACCCAGAGAGCACAAGACAAAAGCATGGTGAAGTAAAGGAAGTGATGCTCACCTGGCTTTGAGAGCAGCCGAAAAATGTCTTCTCTGCAGGAATGCAGAAGCTAATTTCAAGTTTCTTTATTTTTGATATACCGTCTATCAAAACAAGTGTCTAAACGGTGTTTAAAAAGATTGAAGAAAGCAATAAAATAGGTAAATAAAAGCAATATTTTATCAAATTTTAAAAATACTAGACGGATTCACATTGACGTACATGGAACAAAAGGGAAGTTGGGGAGGGGAAGGTTTTTTAAAAAATACATCGAAGTAAAATTAGTGAAAAAGGAAGGTAAATGGGGAGTGGTAAAACATTAGGATGGGGATCGCTTCAGAAGAAGCGTTTGGTGTTTCAAGGCTTCACAAGAGTTAAAGGTTTGAGAAGCGGAAGCTGGTACTAGAGAGTAAAAGCATCTTTAAAGAGAAAAGTTTTAAGTTTGACTTTAAATTTTTCAAGAGAGTTCTCTAATCGAAGATCTAACGGGAGGGCATTCCACAGAGAGGGGGTGGTGACTGAAAAAATGGATTTGTGAGTGGTATCGTAAAACAGTTCGCGTATTGATGGTATGGAAACTAGGTTTTGATTGTTAGATCAGAGGGCCCTGGATGATGAGTATGGGATCAAAAGTTTATCTATGAATGCCGGTTGGTTAGAGTTTTTTGTTTTACAGGTGAGGAGGAGTATTTTATGGGTGAGGCGATGAATGATGGGTAGCCAATGTGCTTTGCGGAGGAAAGGAGTGACATGGTCAATTTTTTTTTTTTTGCATGATAGATTCATTTGACAGCAGTGTTTTGCAAAAGTTGTAAACGGCATATTTCTTTCTGGGTTATACCTTGATAAAGAACATTGCAGTAGTCTATGGTTGAAATTACAAGAGAGTGAATCTGGATATTGATAGAGCGGATGAGCCTAAGCTTATGAAAACATTTCTGCATAACTGCACTATTTTCTTGATGAAAGGTGAGGTCCTTGTCTAGAATGACTCCGAGAAGTTTGACTTTACTTTCCATTTGAATTGGGGAAGAATCGATGCAATTGGGTAAACATGGATGTTCATTTGGGGAGAGCGAGAAAAGGACACTGATAGCTTTAAGGATTTTCAATGAAAGTTTGTTATGCCGAAGCCAGAAGCTGATTTTATTGAGTTTTTGATTGATTTCAGTTATTTCATCAGGTGATGTAGGATTAAGGGGGTGGAGTAGTTGGATGTCTTTGGCATATGTAAATACAGTGAAATCTATGCGTCGTCATGCACGGGGACTGTGTGGAAAAGTGATAGGTTCAATTGCTCACAGTTACTTCTATTAAAGCCGTTAAATGTATTTTGCCTTTACCCTCATACAAGCATGGGCTATAATTTACATGTGCACATGAGTAATAATTGGTGCAGGCATTAAAACCTGTCTTAGGGCTGTGAGAAATGCCTGCATAAATATTTTAGAAAGCAAAGTAGGCACCTTCTTACCAGAAGCGTAGCCAGGTTTAGCATCAGAGGGAACAGACCCGTTTAAAACAGGAGCCGGGGGTGAGGTTGCAGGGCCAACCCACATAAGTACCATTTCATTCAAGATCCATTTGGAGGTGAGTGTGGCGTAGTGGTTAGAGCTGCAGCCTTAACACCCTGAGGTTGAAATCCCACACTGCTTCTTGTGACCCTGGGCAAGTCACCCACTCTCCAGGTACATTAGATAGGCTGTGAACCTGCCAGGACAGAAAAGGAAAAATGCTCAAGGACCTGGCCATAAACTTCTTAATACACCTCCTCCAAGTGATATATAAAAACTTCGGATACATTACATTACATTACATTACATTACATTAGGGATTTCTATTCCGCCATTACCTTGCAGTTCAAGGCGGATTACAAAAGAATTATCCAAGATGTATTACAACAAGAACTTACAATACATCTTGGATAATTCTTTTGTAATCTGCCTTGAACATGAAGCATATAAATGTGGTAAATAAATGAATTTACATATGCATAGCCAATAAACGTAGAAATTCTGATTTGATTAAGCCAGGATTTTCATGTTCGTGTGGCAAGGGGGCGTGGCTTGAGCATGATTGGGCGTGGCCTAACATGTACAAGGGAAAATGCACCCATCCCAGCCTTGATGCTTCAACTCCTGTCTTTCCTAAATTTGCGTTCCATATGCGTTATCAAAGGGCGAATAAAGACAAAACAGCAATTTCAGAATACTTGTCAAGAAGCAATTTTTCAACGTGTGAGTTAAACTTGTGCAAAAGCCTGCTTCTCGGTCATGGCTCAGTTCTTCAATTTTTCTAAACCTGCTGCATTATTCATACAAAAATATGAAGTGTATTAGAAAGGGGAGTCACACTTCTTTGCCCTTTCTCTCAACTAATACGATGCAGTGGTTTAAAAAGCCTCCAGCATCTGGTTTAGAGGACCAATAAACAGATAAAAAAATATTTCTGGAAGACTATTTGTGAACTTCCCATAATCATCAATCATATGGTTAAAAAGAAATTGAGGAAGATCCTTAACCTCAAGAAGCTTCTAATGTAACAAAGCTATTTAGTGGGGATGTTGATTTTCTGATGCCATTATTATAGAATACATAATAACATGAATAATTAAGCAGAAATTGGGTTTAATATTTTATGCTGGCGACATATAATTTACACTCTACCCGAGAAATCAAAGGTCACGTCTGAAATAAATGAGCGCAGACAGCAGAGTGTCCGACTTTCAGGGGGGGAGCCATTTCGGTGCGTTAATAGGAGAGGCAGGACCCATTAAACTGAAGAACACATGACAGAAAGTGGACTCCCAGTCGCACATGGAGGGATGGCTGAATTGGCACAGATTGTAAACTCAGCAGCGGAGACGCGGTGGCAAAGGCTTTGTCCTAGCGTTCGTTCACCATTCAAGAGTGTTCACATTCTACACCCAGCCCTCAGACACAGGAATGAAGTGCTGGGCACAAGCTCTGAGTTACAGGGTGGAAAGCGCTACAAAAAAGAGCTTGTTCCTAATGCATCACAAATCTGGACCTTATAAGGGGGTGCTGAAACATTCTCAGTCTAACCAGCTAACTTCCTAAATTCTGAGCGCTATTTTGCCACTGTAGCTGAAAAGAGGGTTCTCTTATTTCATTAAATGCCAATTTGCACAAACAAAATTCTATGTTTTGACATAGTTTCAAATCATTGATTGAACCATATCCACGTCATTCTCTTCTTGGTTGGACTGAGAACTTTTCAGCACCCCCTGATAGTGGGAACCAGAGCTGAGATTGTGATGTCATAATGCCTAATTCCACCAATAAGAGCCACCCTCATCAGTGATGTCACAATTGCTTGATTGTCCTAGAATTGGCTCACATTTATTATATAGGAGGGGGGTGCTGAAAAGTTCTCAGCTCAACCAACCAACTTCCTAAATTCTGAGCGTTATTTTGCCACTAGCTGAAAAGAGGGTTCTCTTATTTCATTAAGTTGCTGATTTGTAGAAACAAAATTCTTTGTTTTGACATGGTTTCAGAATTCATTGAACCATATCCACATCATTCTCTTCTTGGTTGGACTGAGAACTTTTCAGCACCCCTTGATAGTGGGAACCAGAGCTGAGATTGTGATGTCATAATGCCTTATTCCACCAATAAGAGCCAACCTCATCAGTGATGTCGCAATGGCTTGATTGACCTATACTTGGCTCGCTTTTACTACATACTAGGGGGGTGCTGAAAAGTTCTCAGCCCAACCAACCAACTTCCTAAATTCTGAGCGTTATTTTGTCACTGTAGCTGAAAAGAGTGGCATCTTATTTCATTAAGTGCCAATTTACAGAGACAAAATTCTATGTTTTGACATTGTTTCAGATCATTGATTGAACCATATTCATGTCATTCTCTTCTTAGTTGGGTTGAGAACTTTTCATCACCCCCTTGTAGAGTGAAGACTTTCAGTCTCTGGTAACCAGAGCTGAGCTTGTGATGTTATAATGCCTCATTCCACCAA
This sequence comes from Geotrypetes seraphini, assembly GCF_902459505.1. Classification (NCBI taxonomy): domain Eukaryota; kingdom Metazoa; phylum Chordata; class Amphibia; order Gymnophiona; family Dermophiidae; genus Geotrypetes; species Geotrypetes seraphini. The sequence continues at coordinate 34,412,614 of NC_047091.1, read as the reverse complement.
TAAGAGCCAACCTCATCAGTGATGTCACAATGGCTTGATTGACTTATACTTGGCTCGCTTTTACTACATGCCAGGGGGGTGCTGAAAAGTTCTCAGCCCAACCAACCAACTTCCTAAATTCTGAGCATTATTTTGTCACTGTAGCTGAAAAGAGTGTTCTCTTATTTCATTAAGTGCCAAATTGCAGAAATGAAATTCTTTGTTTTGACATGGTTTTAGATCATATCCATGTCATTCTCTTCTTGGTTGGACTGAGAACTTTTCAGCACCCCCTCGTATTTAATATATAGGATTCAGAAAATGCTGAGCACCTAAATTTGTACCTTATTTTCAGCCAAAGTTAGGGACATAACTTTTCAGCTGAAAATTCACCATAATTTAGGGGCTTAAAAGTTATGGGGCTCATAAGCAAAAAAAAAAAAAAAAATGTCTAAAAACCCATCCATGTTGGCACTTGGATGACCTAAAAGACAAGTCGTCCGAGTGCTGATAATCGAAATGTATATTTAATAATAATAATAATTTTATTCTTATAAACCGCCAAAGCCGTAGTAGTTTGAGGCGGTTTACAATAAGAGGAGCTGGACAATCAGCGAAGATAGGTACAAAGTAAAGTCATAAAGTACATGTAAGCTGGTGCAGGGATAGGAAGGGCTGGAACAGATAGCGAACAATCAGCGAGAATAGGCGCACTGTACAGTCATCAATACATGTAGGCAGAGAACAGAGCGGGAGTGAGAGATAGGGGTAAAATTCAATTGGAGTAAAGCGACAGGGCAATAGGAGCATTTAGGTTACAAATCGGTTAAACAAGTTTGTTTTTACTAGTTTTCTAAAACTTAGATAGGATAAAGAGTGCATTAAGTTACTCAGCCAGTTGTTTATTTGGCCTGCTTGAAAAGCAAGTGTTCTGTTAGAAACAGAAACATAGAAACATAGAAGATGATGGCAGAAAAGGGCCATAGCCCATCAAGTCTGCCTACTCTAACGACCCCACCCCCTTGAATTTACCCCCCTAGAGATACCACATGTGTATCCCATTTCCTTTTAAAATCTGGCACGCTGCTGGCCTGAATCACCTGAGGTGGAAGTTCATTCCAACGATCGGCCACCCTTTCAGTGAAGAAGAACTTCCTGGCGTCGCCATGAAATTTCCCACCCCTGGTTTTCAGCGGATGCCCTCTTGTGGCCAAGGGACCTTTAAGAAAGAAGATATCATCCTCCACCTCAATACGGCCCGTGATATATTTAAACGTCTCTATCATGTCTCCTCTCTCTTTACGTTCCTCGAGTGAGTATAGCTGCAATTTATTCATACGGGAGGTCTTTGAGTCCCGAGGCCATCCTGGTGGCCATTCGTTGAACCGACTCAACTCTCAGCACATCTTTTTGGTAATGCGGCCTCCAGAATTGTACACAATATTCCAGATGAGGCCTCACCATGGATCTGTACAACGGCATTATAACTTCGGGCTTCCGGCTGATAAAACTTCTACGGATACAACCCATCATTTGTCTTGCCTTTGATTAAGTCTTCTCCACTTGATTGGCAGTCTTCATGTCTTCGCTAATGATCACCCCCAAATCACGTTCCGCCTTGGTCCTAACTAAGGTCTCACCATTAAGTGTGTAAGTTTTGCATGGATTCCTGCTGCCAAGGTGCATGACCTTACATTTTCTAGCATTGAAGTTTAGCTGCCAAGTCGAGGACCAATGTTCCAATAGAAGTAGGTCCTGTGTCATACTGTCTGGTAAAGTGTTCTCACTTACTATGTTGCATAGTTTAGACATATCCAGAGACTTTATAGGCCTCTGAATCCCTATAGCTAAAAGGGGCATTTTTGAAGGACTAGTGATGGCGGGATGTGGGCCGACCTACACTTAGTCATACTGCAGGGATAATCGAAAGTTTAATGAGACTCTCTGGACATAACTTATACGTTGTGACTTAGATGGTCTAAGGGCCAGATTTTGTATAGGACACCCAGTCTCAGAAGCCACCTAAGTGGCTTTTGAGTCACTCATGGACGTCCTATATAGAATCATCTAACACCATGATTCTCTAACTGGTGTCTATGTCATAAGCGCCAGTAAGAGAATCGGTTTGCCACTGAGCTGATCGCAGCAAGGTATACTCCCTGCCAGTTTAGCGGCCGTGGCAGGGAACCCGTCCCCCCCGTGAAGATTACCGGCAGGAGGTATGCCCAGTCTCTCCTGCCAGAACTCTCATAGCTGTCCCCCACCTTGAATGTCCATGACAGGAGGAGTGACCAATCCTCCTGCCGCCACCTCGCCAAGACATACTGCAGTTGCAGCTGGCGAATCCCAGGATTAGGGCTTATTTTCAGGATAGGTCTTATTTTTGGCGAAATACGGTACTTACCTTCAGAGACTGCAACATTTTAACACCCTCTACTAATAGGATTTCCTTAACCATAGCTCAGGATTTCACGACTGCCTTTGATGAATTAACCACTTCTCTTTGTAACAACTGTGAAACGTAAAAATAAATAAATAAATACATTTTTCCTTAATGATGATGGCACAGGCTGGAAATGTGCAGTATCTTTCTGAGACACTAGAGGGCACTTCCTGCTTTTTCAAACTTTTTTTTTTAAGCAAGTGAGATTAGCGGAAACTAAAGCAGACTATGAATTATTATTATTATTTTAGAAGCAGTCTGTACTACATTTGCTGCGGTAACGCCTGAGAATGGTCTAAAGGGGATCTCACAGTCATGTGCATGAGAGGAAGAAATGAAACATCACACAGCCCGTGATCAAAGTTTAGAAGGAGCTGCTGGAATTCAGGGAAAGACACCTGCCCTGTTCCTTTTCTCTCTTCAGCAGAACCGTAACCCATACCCACGCAACCAACCACAATAAAAAGAAATAACCTGGTTTTTATACCATGAGAGAGCTACAATCTATTAGGGGATTATTTCTGGAACATAATCTGCATACTCTTATCCAAGTTGGATTATTGTAATATCATTTACATGGGCATAGCAAAAAGTAATATTAGGGGATTACAAACAATTCAAAATACTGCAATCAAAATGTTGGGCTTTAAGAAGAACTTTGACAGGGTGACACCTTTATACCTAACATTTCACTGGTTGCCTATTTACTATAGGATACAATTTAAATTTCTAACTTTGGTTCACCACGTTCTCTATCATCAGCCACCTGAATATTTAACATAGAAACATGAAGGCAGATAAAGGCCAAATGGCCCATCTAGTCTGCCCATCCGCAGTAACCATCATCTTTTCCTCCCTCTGAGAGATCCCACGTGCCTATCCCAGGCCCGTTTGAATTCCACCACCTCTTCCGGGAGACTGTTCCAAGCCTCTACCAACCTTTCTGTAAAAAAAAGTATTTCCTATCACCTCTTAACTTCATCCTATGCTCTCTCATTGCAGAGTTTCCTTTCAAATGAAAGGGATTCGACTCACGCACATTTACATTACATCGGTATTTAAACGTCTATATCATATCTCCCCTCTCCCGCCTTTCCTCCAAAGTATACAGATTTATTTAAGTCTGTCCCCATACACCTTATCACAAAGACCACATACCATTTTAGTAGCCTTCCTCTGGACCGACTCCATCCTTTTTATATCTTTTTCAAGGTTCATAGACAAAAGCGTGCGACGACAAAGGCGCGCTGAAAACTCAGCACAGACAACTGAGCGCAAGGTGGAAGCGCGCTGAAGAAAAACAGTATTTTAAGGGGCTCCGACGGGGGGTGTTGGTGGGGACCGCCCCCCACTTTACTTAATAGAGATCGTGCCGGCATTGTGGGGGGTTTGGGGGGTTGTAACCCCCCTCATTTACTGGAAACTTAACTTTTTCCCTCTATTTTAGGGAAAAAGTGAAGTTTTCAGTATAATCCCCCAAACCCCTCACAACGCTGGCACGATCTCTGTTAAGTAAAGTGGGGGCCCCTCCCCACACCCCCCATTGGAGCCCTTTAAAATATTGTTTTTCTTTGGCGCGCTTCCGCCTTGTGCTCAGTTGTCTGTGCTGGGTTGTCGGCGCGCCTTTGTCATCGCACGCTTTTGACCTGTCACCCTTTTTGAAGGTGTGGCCTCCAGAATTGTACACAATATTCTAAATGAGGCCTCACCAGAGTCTTATACAGAGGCATCAATGCCTCCTTTTTCCTATTGGCCAAACTTCTCCCTATGCACCCTAGCATCCTTCTAGCTTTCGCCATCACCTTTTCAACCTGTTTGGCCACCTCCGTTAATAATCCCTTGCTCTCCCAGGAGAACATTAAGATCGATACAGGATTTTAGGTTGCTACTCCCTTCAGCAAAGAAGGCCAAGTGGGAATCTACAATAGGTCCCCAATTATGGTATCATCTACCGCAGGACATTAGATTAGAAGTAACTACGCAGGCATTTAAGAGCTCCTTTTACAAAGGTGCATTAGGGCTTTAACACGAGGAATTGCCGCGCGCGCTAGACCTTAAAGGCAGCATTGAGCTGGCGTTAGTTCTAGAAGCGTAGCGCGGGTTTAGCGCATGCTAAAATCCCGTGTGTGCTAAAAACGCTAGCGCACCTTAGTAAAAGAAGCCCTAAGACTAGGCTTAAGACCTATTTCAAGGAGTCATTTGGGACCGATATGTTTTTATCAGAAATTACACATATTTATTGAAAGAATTCAGTTCAGCGGCGTGACTCCTGGCGAGTACAATTGATAGAATTCTTTTTTTTTGACACTTATGATGATATACAGTACGCATCCTATCTCTAGCTTTTTGGACTGTGATAATTTTGCACTGTTTTGTTTGTGTTATTGGGGTTTTTTACTTGGTAAAGAACCCCACTATTTACCCTTCTCCATTGAGAATATTGACCATTTAAACCTACTCTCTGTTTTCTGACTTTCAACCAGAGAACACAGCTGTATTCAAAAGATTAAAAACCCAAAATATTAAGGAAGCATCCGCACCTGTGATGCCTATTAGAGAATGACACGGTGACAAAATTCATCACCGTCCCCGTCCCCGCGGATAACCGCGGGAAATAATCCCATGTCATTTTCTAGTGTCTATTTCAACCTCAGTCCTTCTACACCAACATTCTTCAAAGCAAAGCTTGAGGGTCAGTGGTTGTGGCCATTCATACTCTGATTCTTATGTGAGCCAAGGATAATGAAGCCATTGTGACATCACTGATGTGATTGGCTCTTAGGCACTGGCGGAATGAGGTATTATGACATCACAATATCTGCTCTGGATACCAGACTGTCATTCTGTAGTGTCTATTTCAACCTCGGTTCTTCTACACCAGCATTCTTCAAAGCAAAGCTTGTGGATCAGTGGTTGTGGCCATTCATACTCTGATTCTTCCCTCTCTCCTTAAAGAATGATATGAAGATGGTTTCCCGCGGTTATCTGCGGGAGGGGAATGGAGATGAATTGCCTATATTCCATCTGGAGCCTCTCCCTGCCTTGTGACCATCTAGGGAGGTGTGGCATTTTTTTAAGGTACTCTTTAAGTCCACCTTGTGCTCCTCTCCAGCTAGGCTGTGTACTGCTTTGGTTTTCCAAGCATCCCGTACCCACTGTGCCCAAGTTAGGCATGATACCAGGACCAGTGCCCTGTGCAAGTCTCAGTCCTATCTTCCAGTGGCCCATAAATCATTATCAGATTGCTCTTGCCAGGCAGATGCTTATTTTGGCTCAGGTGCCTCTATCATGCCCAGAACCATCAAACTGGAGAAGAAACCACCAAATTAGTTCCAAACTGGAGCAGGTTTATCAATAATGAGCTTCTATGGCTTCCTGGAAATTGTAGACCAGCAGGTCCAGAGCCACATCTGAAAGATGCACCTCTGGAATTCATTGCCAGAGAATGCAATGAAAGCACTTAGCTTAGAAGGGTTTAAAAAAGGTTGGGGTAATTTCCGAAAACAAAAGTCCATAAACTGTTATTAAGATGGACTTGAGGAGATCCACTGCTTATTCCTAGGATAAGCTGCATATGATCTCTTTTACTCCTTAGGATATTGCCAGGTAACTCATGACCTGGATTAGCCACTGTTGGAAATAGGAAGTTGGGCCAGATGGACCTTTGGTCTGTCCCAGTGTGGCAACTCTTATTTTCTTATGTGAGCCAAGTCTAGGACAATCAAGCCATTGTGACATCACTGATGAATTTGGCTCTTAGGCATTGGTGGAATGAGGCATTATGACATCACAATATGAGCTCTAGAATGTTGCTACTCTTTGAGTCTCTGCCAGGTACTTGTGACCTGAGTTGGTCACTGTTGGAAACAGGATGCTAGGCTTGATGGACCTTCGTAGAATGACACGGGGACAAAATTTGTCCCCGTCCCCACGGATAGCTGTGGGAAACCATCCTGTGTCATTCTTTAGTGTCTATCTCAGCCTTCATTCTTCAATGCAAGGTTTGAGGGTCAGTGACTGGGCCCATTCAGACTCTGGTTCTTCCCTCTCTCCTTAAAGAATGACAAGGATAGTTTCCCCACGTCATTCTATATGGCAATTCTTATGTGAGCCAAGTATTGGATAATCAAGCCATTGTGATATCATTGATGAGGTTGTCTGTTATGCATTGGTGGAATGAGGCATTATGACATCACAATCTCAGCTCTGGAATGTTACTACTCTTTGGGTTTCTGCCAGGTACTTGGGTCCCAGGTTGGCCACTGTTGGAAACAGGAAGTTGGACCAGATGGACCTTAGGTCTGTCCCAGTATGGCAACCATAACTTTTTGGAATGCCCCTGACATACCCATGCTCCAGACCTGGACCCACTTCAGTTTTGACTCCCTTTATGGCCTGCTTCTGCCAAGCCAGTTCCCTCCTCCCTGCTTTGATGGCCAGTGTCACTATCAAGCAGCAGCATCAAGACTCTTCTGGTACTGATGCTGGTCTTCTCTCCCTTGTGTCATCTGGCCTATGAAGCCGCATCCTGTCAGGAACAGGCAGCAGCATCGGAGGAGGGAGGAGAGTGTTTAAGCCGCATCCTATAGCTTAACGTATGGGCTGGTGATGTCATGGGGTGGAGAGTAGACATGCTCCATGCTAATTGATTAAAGCAGCTTGCAACTGATTAGCGCAGGATTAGTGTGTGCAAACCGCATGCAAACTGCTTACAAACCACATGCAAACTGATTAGCGCAGGATTAGTGCGTGCAAACCGCATGCAAACTGCTTACAAACCGCATGCAAACTGATTAGCGCAGGATTAGTGCATGCAAACCGCATGCAAATTGATTGCAAACCGCATGCAAATCGATTAGCGCAGGATTAGTGCATGCAAACCGCTTGCAAACCAATTAGCACAAGATTACTGCTGTGCTAAAAGTGGCCGCAGCCCACTGGAAAGACCCGCACTGAGGATAGCGCTCAGTGGCGTAGTGGGGGGCAGGAGGGCGGACTACCCCTGGTGCCATCTTGGTGGGGGTGCTGGCACCTCATGCCCTCCCTTCCTCGCCCCCGTAGCTCTTTAAATCTTCACCAGCGCGAGCAACTACTCTGGCATGCTGCTCCCTCCAGCCTGGCTCCCTCTGAAATCACTTCTGGGTCATGGAGACAGGAAGTGATGTCAGAGGGAAAGCCAACACTATTGTGAGGTACAGGAGTGGGAAGGGAGGGTGTGACTGTTGCATGGGGGAGTGCAGAAGAAGTGGGGGAGGCAGGGCACCACTGCCCTGAGTGCCTCTTAGGGTTACCATATGGCTCCAGAAAAAGGAGGACGGATTAAGACATCCAGGTTTTACTTCTATTGAAACAAATGGAAGTAAAACCCAGATATCCTCTTTTTCTGGAGCCATATGATAACCCTACAGTCTTACCGTTGCTACATCACTGATAAAGCTGGACAAATATAAGAGCTGACACAATCAGAGTAATGTCTTTGTGATACTTTAATATGGCTGTGTATAATTATATGGATTTGTTTTCACCCTTTGTGGATCATTTTAAAATAGGACGAGATCTTTGTTTTTGCTATTGGAAAGCACAAAACAACTTCAGCTCTTAAAAGATTCATATTGCTAAGTTGTAATAATATCGATACGTGATTTTCCATCTTTATTTTTCCCAGGACAGAGCAAGAACGACTCCCCTCAGGCTCTTCATAATTGAAAAATGCTTTTAAGGCGTCCAAGACGTGAATAGTAAATTCAGTAACTGTGCCCGTTTTATTATCTGTGAATGCCGCATTGATGAAGTTCCTTGACTGATGTTCTTAAGAAACCTGGCTGGAAAGTGAGTGATGGATGGAGAAGCTTTAGAGCAGAGATGCCGTTCAGCTGCCTCACGTGCAGGATGCTTGATCTGAGGCCAAAATGGATGCGGAGAGGGAAGGGAGGAATGGAGCTACAGAAAATCTCACGCACATACAAGCTCCCTTAGAACAAAACCTTCTCAAATGTAAAGGACAGGACATGTATGGTATCTAGGGGTGGATTTTTTTCTTTTAAAACTATTATAGCCTGCCCTAAACCCTTTCAGGTTTTAAGAAAGGTTTGGACAAATTCCTGGAGGAAAAGTCCATAGTCTGTTATTAAGACATGGGGGAAGCCTCTGTTTGCCCTGGATGGGTACCATGGAATGTTGCTACTCTTTGGGATTCTTGAATCTTGTTACTCTGGGATTCCGGAATCTTGCTAATCTTTGAGATTCTGTATGGAATGTTGCTACTCTTTGGGATTCTAGAATCTTGTTACTCTCTGGGATTCCGGAATCTTGCTATTCTTTGAGATTCTGTATGGAATGTTGCTACTCTTTGGGATTCTTGAATCTTGTTACTCTGGGATTCTGGAATATTGCTATTCTTTGAGATTCTGTATGGAATGTTACTATTCTTTGGGATTCTAGAATCTTGTTATTCTCTGAGATTCCAGAATCTTGCTCTTCTTTGAGATTCTGCATAGAATGTTGCTAGTCTTTGGGATTCTAGAATCTTGTTACTCTCTGGGATTCCGGAATCTTGCTATTCTTTGAGATTCTGTATGGAATGTTGCTACTCTTTGGGATTCTAGAATCTTGTTACTCTGGGATTCCGGAATCTTGCTAATCTTTGAGATTCTGTATGGAATGTTGCTACTCTTTGGGATTCTAGAATCTTGTTACTCTCTGGGATTCCGGAATCTTGCTATTCTTTGAGATTCTGTATGGAATGTTGCTACTCTTTGGGATTCTTGAATCTTGTTACTCTGGGATTCTGGAATATTGCTATTCTTTGAGATTCTGTATGGAATGTTACTATTCTTTGGGATTCTAGAATCTTGTTATTCTCTGAGATTCCAGAATCTTGCTCTTCTTTGAGATTCTGCATAGAATGTTGCTAGTCTTTGGGATTCTAGAATCTTGTTACTCTCTGGGATTCCGGAATCTTGCTACTCTTTAGGATTCTAGAATCTTGTTACTCTGGAATTCCGGAATCTTGCTAATCTTTGAGATTCTGTATGGAATGTTGCTACTCTTTGGGATTCTTGAATCTTGTTACTCTGGGATTCCGGAATCTTGCTATTCTTTGAGATTCTGTATGGAATGTTGCTACTCTTTGGGATTCTAGAATCTTGTTACTCTGGGATTCCGGAATCTTGCTAATCTTTGTGATTCTGTATGGAATGTTGCTACTCTTTGGGATTCTAGAATCTTGTTACTCTCTGGGATTCCGGAATCTTGCTATTCTTTGAGATTCTGTATGGAATGTTGCTACTCTTTGGGATTCTAGAATCTTGTTACTCTGGGATTCCGGAATCTTGCTAATCTTTGAGATTCTATATGGAATGTTGCTACTCTTTGGGATTCTAGAATCTTGTTACTCTCTGGGATTCCGGAATCTTGCTACTCTTTAGGATTCTAGAATCTTGTTACTCTGGGATTCCGGAATCTTGCTAATCTTTGAGATTCTATATGGAATGTTGCTACTCTTTGGGATTCTAGAATCTTGTTACTCTCTGGGATTCCGGAATCTTGCTACTCTTTAGGATTCTAGAATCTTGTTACTCTGGGATTCCGGAATCTTGCTAATCTTTGAGATTCTATATGGAATGTTGCTACTCTTTGGGATTCTAGAATCTTGTTACTCTCTGGGATTCCGGAATCTTGCTACTCTTTAGGATTCTAGAATCTTGTTACTCTGGGATTCCGGAATCTTGCTATTCTTTGAGATTCTGTATGGAATGTTGCTACTCCTTGGGTTTTGGCCAGGTACTGGTGACCTGGATTGGCCACCATGAGAACAGGCTATGGGACTTGATGGACCTTTGGTCTGACCCAGTAAGACTATTCTTATGTTCTTAATAAGATTAATGTAAGTCTCAGGAGGAAGATTGAGCTTGGCGCAATGCAGAGAGTTGTTTGCAAGAGGTGTAAGAAGTTTTTAAGACTCTTACCCTGTTTGCTTGCTTACAACATCTGAAAAAGTTAGAAACCCCTAAACTGAGAATTTTGCATATTAAGAAGCTGCATTAGAAAAAAAAAAAAATCCAAAAATAAGTACATAAGTCCAAGCATCTAGAAAATGACATGGGGACGTCCCCATCTCCGCGGGATCTATCTCCATCCATGTCCCATCCCCTCAAGTTCTGCCCCTGTTCCCATAGAGTTTGCAGGGATGGGGGCAGGGACAGTACTCATGGGGATGGAGATAGATCCCACAGGGATGGGGACACTGAGTGTGACAGGACAGATTTGTCCCCCGTTCTCTGCATCAAAACGATGAGATGGCTCAGATTGCAGTGCCAAGGAAATCTAAGGAAATTCTTTGGCATAGATGCCAAATAATAATAGTCATCATAATCATGTCTGTGAAGCAGCGGCTCTCAAAGTTTTTGCTTCTAAAGCCCTTGTCTCCCTGCTGGAAACTTCCGCACTCCCTTTACACCACCACACAATTTGTTTTCTCTGCCTAAAGCCACAGCAAAATCCCACATGTCTAGTTCTACATTAATTTGTATTTTTCTTTAGATTTTCATGGACTTCCTGAAACACTCTTGTGGACATGTTAGGGGCCCCAGGCGGCTACTTGAGAACCCCTACTTTAGAAGAAGCCACGCGGGCAGCACGAAAGCCAGCTAACTCAATCTCATGCAGGATGAATCACATCCAGCCCCTCTGCTAGAACAAACGCTCTTTGTAACCATCTTGCCTGGCATCCTGCTGGAGATCCTTTCACAGAGATTCTTTTAACTGATTTTAACAGTTCTTGTGCAGCACATGGAAGATAGATGGAATATATCTATATAAAAAAGAAAGAGACGGTGTGTGTACAGAAAATTAAGAGAAAAATCATGTGGCACGATATTTAAAAGCATTTCCATGGTCAGCAGTGGTGCCAACCTATGAGGGGGTGCTGAAAAGTTCTCAGCCCAACCAAGAAGAGAATGACGTGGTTTCTGCAAATTGGCACTTTTCAGCTACAGTGGCAAAATAACACTCAGAATTTAGGAAGTCGGTTGGTTGGGGCTGAGAACTTTTCAGCACACCCTCCTATGTAATAAAAGTAATAAAAGTGAGCCAAGTATAGGACAATCAACCCATTGTGACATCACTGATGAGGTTGGCTCTTATTGGTAGAATGAGGCATTATGATATCACAAGCTCAGCTCTGGTTAACAGGGGGTGCTGAAAAGTTCTCAGCCCAACCAAGAAGAGAATGACGTGGATATAGTCCAATCAGTGATCCGAAACAATGTCAAAACATAGAATTTTGTTTCTGCACATTGCCACTTAGGGGTGTCTGAAATTAGGCGGCTCTTAAGTACCTAACTTAGGCCCTTTCTTGAAACTGCAATAGGGGTTTTCTTTATTGCTAGACGTTGTGGTAAAAGCTGGAGATAAAAACCCCTAATGCAGCTTCATAAAAGGGGGCCTTAATTGGCAAAATATCTTTAATAGGCTCAATAATTGTAACATAGTAACATAGTAGATGACGGCAGATAAAGACCCGAATGGTCCATCCAGTCTGCCCAACCTGATTCAATTTAAATTATTATTTTTTTTTTTTAATTTTTTTCTTCTTAGCTATTTCTGGACAAGAATCCAAAGCTTTACCCGGTACTGTGCTTGGGTTCCAACTGCCAAAATCTCTGTTAAGACTTACTCCAGCCCATCTACACCCTCCCAGCCATTGAAGCCCTCCCCTACCCATCCTCCACCAAACGGCCATACACAGACACAGACCGTGCAAGTCTGCCCAGTACTGGCCTAGTTCAATATTTAATATTATTTTCTGATTCTAGATCCTCTGTGTTCATCCCACGCTTCTTTGAACTCAGTCACAGTTTTACTCTCCACCACCTCTCTCGGGAGCGCATTCCAGGCATCCACTACCCTCTCCGTAAAGTAGAATTTCCTAACATTGCCCCTGAATCTACCACCCCTCAACCTCAAATTATGTCCTCTGGTTTACCATTTTCCTTTCTCTGGAAAAGATTTTGTTCTACATTAATACCCTTCAAGTATTTGAACGTCTGAATCATATCTCCCCTGTCTCTCCTTTCCTCTAGGGTATACATATTCAGGGCTTCCAGTCTCTCCTCAGACATCTTCTGGTGCAAGCCTCCTATCATTTTCGTCGCCCTCCTCTGGACCGCCTCAAGTCTTCTTACGTCTTTCGCCAGATACGTTCTCCAAAACTGAATACAATACTCCAAGTGGGGCCTCACCAATGACCTGTACAGGGGCATCAACACCTTCTTCCTTCTACTGACTACGCCTCTCTTTATACAGCCCAGCATCCTTCTGGCAGCAGCCACTGCCTTGTCACATTGTTTTTTCGCCTTTAGATCTTTGGACACTATAACCCCAAGGTCCCTCTCCCCGTCCGTGCATATCAGCTTCTCTCCTCCCAGCATATACGGTTCCTTCCTATTATTAATCCCCAAATGCATTACTCTGCGTTTCTTTGCATTGAATTTTAGTTGCCAGGCATTAGACCATTCCTCTAACTTTTGCAGATCCTTTTTCATATTTTCCACTCCCTCTTCGGTGTCTACTCTGTTACAAATCTTGGTATCATCTGCAAAAAGGCACACTTTTCCTTATAACCCTTCAGCAATGTCACTCACAAACATATTGAACAGGATTGGCCCCAGCACCGAACCCTGAGGGACTCCACTAGTCACCTTTCCTTCCTTCGAGCGACTTCCATTAACCACCACCCTCTGGCGTCTGTCCGACAGCCAGTTTCTGACCCAGTTCACCACTTTGGGTCCTAACTTCAGCCCTTCAAGTTTGTTCAACAGCCTCCTATGAGGAACTGTATCAAAGGCTTTGCTGAAATCCAAGTAAATTACATCTAGCATATGTCCTCGATCCAGCTCTCTGGTCACCCAATCAAAAAATTCAATCAGGTTCGTTTGGCACGATTTACCTTTTGTAAAGCCATGTTGCCTCGGATCCTGTAACCCATTAGATTCAAGGAAGTACACTATCCTTTCTTTCAGCAAAACTTCCATTATTTTTCCAACAACTGAAGTGAGGCTCACCGGCCTGTAGTTTCCTGCTTCATCCCTGTGACCACTTTTATGAATAGGGACCACATCCGCTCTCCTCCAATCCCCAGGAATCACTCCCGTCTCCAGAGATTTGTTGAACAAGTCTTTAATAGGACTCGCCAGAACCTCTCTGAGTTCCCTTAGTATCCTGGGATGGATCCCGACTGGTCCCATCGCTTTGTCCACCTTCAGTTTTTCAAGTTGCTCATAAACACCCTCCTCCGTGAACGACGCAGAATCTACTCCATTTTCTCGTGTAACTTTGCCAGACAATCTCGGTCCTTCTCCAGGATTTTCTTCTGTGAACACAGAACAGAAGTATTTGTTTAGCACAATTGTTAAAAAAAAATTTTAATTGGGCCTTTAAAATGCTGGCCTACATTAAATTTTTCACACACGCAGACTCTACACATCCAAAGTCGTCAACGGTCTCAATTATGTTTCAAGTTGTGGAAGTTCCGGAAGAGGCTGTTCCTCCATTAACGCAAGTTTATTATTTACTTAATAAGCCGTTAAAACAGCAACAAGAAACAGCCCAGGAACCACTGAACGTTTCTACATTGCTGGAATTGTCTGATAAAGAATTGGCGACACCAGTTACTTCACTTTGAACTGTTGCTTTGGCATCGGATGAAAACTTGTTGCTGAGACTTTTCTTTAAAAACAAGCAGAAAGAATTTTTAGGGCTTAAAATGGCAAATGTTCCCAGATTTAGCACTGGACACCCAGAGACGTTGACGAGAATTTCTAAAGTTAAAACCTGGTGTGTTAGCCTTAGGGGCAACGCTTTATTTGTGCCATCCATATAAATGTATTGTGCATTATTCTTCACAAAAATTTGTTTTCTTTGAACCTTTTCAACGGTCAGCGTTCTTGTCGTTGTCGTAACTGGAAAAAAGAAAAGACCTAAGTGCCATATAAAAAGAAAAAAAAAGGGTAAAAAAAGATATCCCTGACCTCAGTTAATTTAGCCATATATTTCTTTTGAAAAAAGTTTATTTTGAGTCTCGCTTTTGTAACATTTTGGATCCAATATGGAGGACTTGAGTTGGGATTTAAGCATTTATTTGATTGTATTATGAAGTTTTTTTTTCCTGTAAAAATTCTTTCTGTACAAGTTAATACTTGATATGTAATTGAAAATGATAAATCTAATATAATAAAAGGCTACTTGCGCATGCGCACTCCCATCTGCGTGCGTCCGTTTTCCGTGAGATGTAGGGCATTGCAGGTAGGAGTGCACATGCGCGCGAAGCTAGCTCTCTCTCTCTCCCTCCCCCACCCCAAGGCAGCTGCTGGCCGCCCGAAGCTCTCTCTCTCCCTCCCCTCCCAGGCGGATGTCGGCCACGGCGGCTGTCGGCGGCCCGATGCGGATGTTGGCCGTGGCGGCTGCTGGCCGCCTGAAGCTCTCTCTTTCCCTCCCCGGCAGCGATTTTGAGAGGAACCGCGGCGGCAACTTTAAACTTAAAAATAAACTTCTTCCGGTAGTGCTGTTTTTCCTGCTGTGCCCTCTCGATCTCCTTAACCACAGTGAGTGCGATGGTAGGCCAGACCGTGGGAAGCAAAGGGTGGGGGGTTGGGGGAAATGCTGCTGCACAGGGATCTGTAGGGGAAGGTAAATACCGCTGCTGCTCAGAGAAGTGGATGGAGAGGGAAATACTGCTGCTGTTGCTGCACAGGGAAGTGAGGTTGGGGGAGGGAAATGCTGCTGCACAGGGAAATGAAGGGGGAGGGAATGTTACATATGGAGCAGGGAGAGAGACAGATAGAAATAAAGACAGACAGACAGCGGAAGGGAGGGAGACAGAAAGAAAGAAAGGAAGAAAGACACAGGGGCAGGAAGAGGGACAGAAAGACAGACAGAGAAAGGGGGTCAGGGAAAGAGAAATACAGCAGGAGATAGAGAGAGAGAAAGAAAGAAAGACAGACAGACATCTATTCTAGCACCCGTTAATGTTAACAGGCTTAAAGACTAGTAAAATAATAATTAAAAAAAGAATCCACTGCCCGTGGTATAGCAAGCATCAATCCTTGTTAATCCAACAGTGTAATTTGTTTTTAATGTAAAATTTAATCATGACCCACAGCCAGAAACACATAAGACAAGGGTATCATACACTCGCTCAAGATGCAACATTGGGTTTTAACAAGCGCGCATGAAACACGCCTGTCTCTCCCAAAAACTCAAAAGAAGCGTGACTTTACTACCCTCCACTAAAAAAAATATAGATACACTTTTTTTTTTTCATTAGCCACAGTCAAAACACAAGTGCTGGCACTGTAACGGCACCCCTGGACCGGCCGCTGCTTTTTATCACCAATAGCAAACGCTGCTCTTCAAAAATGCTAAACAGCCCATTTGCATGCCATTGCCAGAGACTGCTAGAAACCTCGCTAAAGCCAGAGATAATCCGTTTTGATAATCTGCCGCTAAAATGCGTGCAGGCTACCCCGCCGGAAAACTGTTTAGCGACGGCGTTAAAGTTTTGAGAATCTTGCCCTTAGTGAGAAAATTCAGTCCATTAACCAAGATAAAGTTAAGAGAGCCACAAGGCTGCCCTAACTTAATCCAGTTACCAATCGAAGTAGTCCATTTATTATGTCGCTCCCGTTACTCAAACAAGGTTTGGAAAAGAAGAATCTCTGAACTTCTGCAGAACTTTTAAGAGCGATCTCCATTAATGACTGATGCTAAATTATTCAGCCTTCTGCAGAGAATCTCCTGTTTGAAATCTGTTAAGTGGAGGGTTTAAGTAAGCATGAATTGATTATTCCCTGCACCTGCCGCTCCTATGTGATGCATTTACCTTTGTGGTCAACATTAATCCATTATTTTATTTCAAAGATATAGTTTTATTGTTTTCAAGAGAAGTCTGGTACTTAAGCAGCCTTTAAAAAGGACTTGGATAGAGGCCACTGCCAAAGGTAAGCATTGCATTCTTTCACTGAGTTATTATTTGAGAATGAGGCTTGGAAGACCTGGCCTGTCACGTCTCATTAACATTTAATTTGGCAGTGATCCCTGGAACTGAAAAGAATGAAGGATATTCAAAATATACCAAAACGGCTTCAGTATTGATTTATTAATGCTAGGGAGTTCTAACCTAATTGAATCAAGATCCAGGAAGTAAGTTAATGTGGCTGACAATGATACAGGAATTCAACCTCCCGAGCGCTTTCTACCTTCCTATGGTTGTGGGTTGGATTAATAACAAATCAGTTTGAATTTCAGATGGGTCACTAAAAGCAACCAGTTTAGAACTTGGCTCAGTGCCTGCTAATTTTCTGCTTTCAGGGTTCTGTGTTAGGAGTCAATGCCCAGGTAAAGGATGTAGGCGTCATTGTTGAGGATACGTTGAAACCCTCAGCTCAATGTGCGGCAGCTGCTAAGAAAGCAAATCGAATGTTAGGAATTATCAGGAAAGGAACGGAAAACAAAGATGAAAATGTTATAATGCCCTTGTATCGCTCGATGGTACGGCCACACCTCGAATACTGTGTGCAGTTCTGGTCGACGTATCTCAAAAAAGATATAGCAGAATTAGCAAAGGTACAGAGAAGGGTGGCAAAAATGATACGAAGGATGGGATGACTTCCCTATGAGGAAAGGCTTAAACGGCTAGGGCTCTTCCGCTTGGAGAAGAGACGGCTCAGGGGTGCTATGGGCTGGGGAGGGCTATTAACGTAGAACAAAATCTTTTCCAGAGAAAGGAAAATGGTAAAACCAGAGGACATAATTTGAGGTTGAGGGGTGGTAGATTCAAGAGCAATGTTAGGAAATTCTACTTTACGAAGAGGGTGGTGGATGCCTGGAATGCGCTCCCGAGAGAGGTGGTGGAGAGTAAAACTGTGACTGAGTTCAAAGAAGCGTGGGATGAACACAGAAGATTTAGAATCAGAAAATAATATTAAAAATTGAACTAAGGCCAGTACTGGGCAGACTTGCATGGTCTGTGTCTGTATATGGCCATTTGGGGGAGGATGGGCTGGAGAGGGCTTCAGTGGCTAGGAGGGTGTAGATGGGCTAGAGTAGGTTTTGACAGAGATTTCGGCAGTTGGAACCCAAGCACAGTACCGGGTAGAACTTTGAATTCTTGCCCAGAAATAGCTAAGAAGAAAAAATAAAAAAAATTTAAATTGGATCAGGTTGGGCAGACTGGATGGACCATTCGGGTCTTTATCTGCCGTCATCTACTATGTTACTATGATAGAGGTCTATAAAATAATGAGTGGAGTGGAAAGGGTAGATGTGAATCGCTTGTTTACTCGTTCCAAAAATACTAGGACTAGGGGTCATGCGATGAAACTACTAAGTAGTAGATTTAAAACAAACCGGAGAAGAAAAGTCACGTGATGCTGTGAGCCGGCAAGCAGCTCGCATTGCCTGCTCCGGAACCTGATCCCTCTGCAACTTTAAAAGCGGGTGAATTTGCGAAATTTCTTCTGCCGATTTCTACCTGATTTTGAGGGATTCATTTATGGACAGATTTTTAGCGAGGTCTCCACCGGCAATGTCGTCTAAATCGGCGAAAAAAGACAAAGACAAAGACAAGAGCAAGCAGACTGAGGAGAAAATGGCGGAACCCTCGGGTGGCATGCTCAAACAATTTTCCACGGAGACGCTGGCGGATCTTAAACAATTAATTGCTCAGGCTCTTACTCCTTGCATGGAACAGCTGTCGACCCAACTCACCAAGCTGGAGTCCCTTTTGGAAGATCACTCTGCAAGAGTCACGGCCCTGGAGGAGCGCGTATCCACGGTGGAGGACGAAGCACGAGGGGTAGATACGGAGCTGGCTCAGATGAAAGTGCAGCTACGCCACCACCAAGATAAACTCGAGGACCTGGAGAACAGGTCCCGTAGGGGCAATTTAAGATTTATGGGGCTCCCAGAAACCATCTCTGACTCTGTGCTGCTTTCCGTGTTAGAATCGTGGCTGGCTAGTGAACTGCCTATGCCCGCAGCGCTGGGTCCGGCTCGATTTGAGCGCGTTCATAGAGTTGGGCCCCGCAATGGAAAGGATCAGCGGCCTAGGGTGGTGATAGGAAAGCTGCACAATTACCGACACAAAGTTGAAATTTTGCGGGAATTTCGATTGAAACGGGAGACCCTACAATATGAAACTGCTCCAATAAGGATTGGCCAGGATTATTCATCGGCCTTAACAGACCGGAGGAAAAATTTCTACCCTATCTGCAAAAAATTGGCTGACCTCAAATGTCGTTTCTTGTTCTTGTATCCTGCCATCCTGAAAATATATTTAGATGGTAAATGGCATGTGTTTGACTCGGATACATTGGCTGGAGATTTTGTCAACAGGTTGGGCGCTAGCACACCTCCTCCAACCTGAGTAGTATCTGTGTATGCACATATAGTTTGCTGACTCCATGTTTATTTACACAGCAGATTGTTAACCCTGCACTGTACAATGTTTCTGTTTACCCAGGGGGACAGGTTCCGATGGCACCAGAGACGTGCTCTATCTTCCAGTATCAGTTTGGGTACTGGAAGATTTTTGGTTTTTCAGGAAAAGGTAATAAGGGGATATGGGGGGGGTTGGGATTGGAAGGAGGGGTGGGAGGGGGGTGGGTAAGGTGTTGGGGTATTCTATCACTGCTGTTATAATTTCTGATTCCAGAGTGGGTTCATCTTGTATGTATGTTGTTTCATTTGGGTTCCTATGGCTACTTACTTCCGGTTGTCCTCTGGGTGAAGGCTGGGCGCCCGGAGGTCTACGGGAATTACACTGGTGGCAGGTATGCTTTTGTGGTCCTGGTGTGTGGTAAGACATTTAGGTTGATATCTTGGAATGTGGGAGGCATCACGTCACCGGTGAAACGCTCCAAGATTTTGAGCAGATTACGATATCATAAAGCAGATCTTGCTTGCCTTCAAGAGACGAGGCTATCCAAAACAGAACATGCTAAACTTTTAAGGGGATGGGTGGGTCAGGTTTTTCACTCCTCCTCTTCTACTAAGCATGCAGGGGTGGTACTATTGGTTCGGAAGGGATTCCCTGGAAAGATCGAACAGCTCTTTGCAGATGACTTGGGACGGGTTCTTTATTGTAGAGTGACTGTGTCAGATCAAGTATTTAATGTCTTAATGGTGTATGGTCCGAACCAATACGACCACAAATTTTTTAAGGCTCTGGCCCGAGTTGGTGGTAGGGATACCAACCATCCACTGTTGGTCCTGGGGGACTTTAATCAAGTTTTAGATAATGCTCAGGATAGGTCGGGTGCGGGATCTGCTCAAAAAACCTCCATGGGTAGAGGCCTTCCTTATTTATGTGAAGCGCTGGAATTACTTGACCCCTGGAGGTTACTACACCCTCATGAACGAGACTATACCCATCAGTCACGGGCCCACCAGACATATTCTAGATTGGATTATATTCTGGTTTCTCGGGGTTCCTTTTCATTGATAGATTCTTCGGAAATTGGCCCTCTCTCGATTTCAGATCACTGTCCGGTATGGGTGGATGTCCTAACCGGGGACTCTCCTTGGCTGGGGGGTTGGCGTTTCCCTGCTTACCTAATGGATAACCCTGATTTTGTTAAATATATTACTGCCAAATGGGAAGACTACCTTCGATTTAACGTTCAACACCGGGAGACGCCACTCTTGTTCTGGGAGGCGGCGAAATCGGTTCTCCGGGGGGATATTATCGCATATGTGGTAGCTCATAGGAAGAGAATAACACAGGGTATTCTAAGGTTGGAGCGGGAGTGTGCGGTGCTTAAACGTCAACATCTACTTCGTCCCTCGACTACTACTGGAGAACGGCTGGCATCAGCACAGAATGCTCTAAATTCTCTGTTGCATGACCGTGCGAAAAAATCGTTATACTATGCTAAATTTAATTATTATAAGCATGGGAATAAGCCTGGTAAATTACTGGCTACTTTGATTAAACCAAAGAGATCTCTTCGCTATATCCCCTGTTTACATTTACCTGATGGCACGAAGGTGAGCAAAACTCGGGATATAGCTGACCAGTTCTTTAATTATTATAAACATTTTTACTCATCTGTAGAGGGGGAGGGGGGGCCCGAAGCACAGGACTACTTGGAGGATGCGGGTATGCCCAGGCTGACTTCTCCTATGCGTTCCGCATTGAATAGGCCGATTCAGGGGAAAGAGCTCCAATCTGCCATTAAACAATTGAGGAATTGCACGGCCCCGGGTCCCGACGGGTTTTCCCCCGAATTTTATAAAATTATGTCCACGCACATTTTTGGCCCTTTGGAGGCTTATTATGCCCAGGCGTTGGTGGAGGGTACATTCCCTGTGAGGTCTAACCATGCTTATATTACCTTAATTCCGAAACCCGGCAAGCCTGAATCAGAGATAGAGTCATATCGCCCAATCTCCCTTATAAATGTTGACATAAAAATTTTGGATAAAATATTAGCTAATCGCTTGGCTGTCTTACTCCCTCAATTGATAATACCGGAGCAGGCGGGCTTTGTGAAAAATCGACATTCGGTTGTTAATGTTAGGCGACTGTTGACTGCTATGCATAGAACTCAAATTACTCGCACCGCTGGCATCCTGGTCAGTTTAGACGCGGCCAAGGCCTTTGACCAGGTCAACTGGAAGTTTTTGTTTGCGGTCCTCACACATATGAGAATAACGGGTTGGTTTTATAACATGATTCAACTGTTATACTCGGCCCCGACGGCTAGTGTCTTGGTCAATGGTGTTGGGACGGAGTCCTTTCCTATATTGCGGGGTACGCGCCAGGGGAGCCCCCTATCACCTCTCCTGTTTTTGCTTTATTTAGATCCTTTCTTGCGTACCTTACTAAATGATGATCAATTAAGTGGTCTCCCAGAAGGGGATTCGCAACTTCGAGTCCTAGCCTTTGCAGATGATATTCTGCTGACATTGTCCTCTCCTCAGCCTTCCTTGACCAGG
The DNA here is from genome assembly GCF_902459505.1 of Geotrypetes seraphini. Classification (NCBI taxonomy): domain Eukaryota; kingdom Metazoa; phylum Chordata; class Amphibia; order Gymnophiona; family Dermophiidae; genus Geotrypetes; species Geotrypetes seraphini. The sequence continues at coordinate 34,391,196 of NC_047091.1, read as the reverse complement.
GCATTGGCCATCTTAGATGAGTTCAGCTTGTATTCAGGGTTGGTTTTAAATTATCAAAAATCAATGGTGTTGCCTCTGTCTAGTGGGGTTCCTGGCTCTTGGAGGGGAGTTTTTCCCCTGAAGTGGTCAACAGATTATCTGACTTACCTGGGGATTAAGATACCCATGGACCTCACTAGATTATACTCCTTGAATGTCTTGCCACTCCTGACTCTTACTCAACAAAAATTGCAACTTTGGAGGGAGTTTCCATTATCACTGCTGGGCAAAATTGCTCTATATAACATGGTTTTGGTGCCTCAATGGCTTTACATGCTTCAAATGCTCCCGGTTTTACTGTCCATTAAACATGATAAATTGGTGGGCAAAAGTTTAACATCCTTTTTGTGGAATGGGAAGCGTGCGAGATTGGCACTACAGGTCTTGATGCTTCCCAGGTCCCAAGGGGGTTTAGGATTGCAGAATATACGATTACTTTCACAAGCATGTCAAATGCGCCACTTGAACGATTGGTTCCGGGGCACTCGCTACTTCTCGGCGACTGCCTCGGAGCTTACGCTTTGTGGCTCATACCACTTTAGCTATTTGCTCCACACTCGTCATCTTCCTAGTGGATATGGTGGAGGTATGTTTCTTTTGCCGCTTCGCCAGGTGTGGCGGAGATTATGTAAGTCTTTGCAAATACCGCACACTGATACTCTTTATTTGCCTTTTTTGGACAATAAGGACTTCCCTCCGGGAACTTCTATTTACCCACTATCGATTTGGAGAACTACCAATACCCAATATATCTTCCAGGTGGTTGATTCTCATGGTGTTGTACCGCCCTTTACAGTTCTGCAAACGGATTACCACTGGTCACCTGGAGATTGGCTAGCATATGCTCAGATGGTCTCCTATGTACGGTCTCTTCAGAAGGAAGGATTAACCAGTCGTAGTAGAGAAGCTCTTTCGGAAGCATTGTGTTTGTCTGCTCAGGACCATATACCTCTGAAGTTCCATATAAGGTATCTTCGGGAGAGCCAGGGATCGATTTCTTATGATCATTACGCCTCTCTTTGGTCTAGAGATTTACCGTGTGAGGTTACTGGAGTACAAATTCAGACTGGTCTTAAGCGAATACATGTACTTACGACTCATGTCGTCTTGATTGAAATGAACTATAAATTTCTTCTTCGACTCCACCGGTCCCCGGTCTACCTCCATAGAGCCAAATTGAGTACTTCCGACGCCTGTCTTAAGTGTCATCAGTCTCCGGCTTCATTGGGGCACTTATACTGGACCTGCCCCCACATTCAAGACTTTTGGACATTACTACATAGGCACATTACCTCTATGTGGCATCATACATACTCTCAGGGCCCTGAAATGCTTTTTACGTTGGATCATCTTCCAAGGACCTCACCTAAAGGATTTCGGGCATTTCTGGAGAGGGCTTTTTTGCTTGGGAAAAAATCTATTCTTCACTGTTGGATTGTACCTGACTCGCCCACGTTATCTCTTTGGCGTACTCTCATGCTTCGGCAGGCATCCATGGAGCGCTTGCTTGTACGAACACTGGATTCTCCTAAGGGACGCATTTATTGTTCCATTTGGGAACCGTTTTGGCTTACTCTCACACATAGAGCTCGGAGTAATTTGCTGAACCCATGATACTGCCCTCTCTGGAAGTTGGTTATTCACTTTGTTATTATGATTGTGTTTGTGGGATTGGGTGGGGGGGTGGGGGGGTGGGACTTGGGGGGGAGGGGGGAGTGTATTTGTACTACTGTGTGGATTGTTCTTTTTGATGACAAAATTTAATAAAAATATTTACACATAAAACTTTTCCCACAAAAAAAAAAAAAAAAAAACAAACCGGAGAAAATATTTCTTCACACAACGTGTAATTAAACTCTGGAATTCATTGCTGGAGAATGTGGTGAAATCAGTTAGCTTAGCGGGGTTTAAAAAAAAGTTTGGCTACTTTCCTAAAAGAGAAGTCCATAGGCCATTATTGAGATGGCTTGGGGGAAATCCACTTCTTATTCCTAGAATAAGCAGCATAAAATCTGTTTCACTACTTGGGATCTAGTTAGGAACTTGGGACCTGAGTTGGCCTAACTGGTTTACATTCAGGTACTCAAGCATTTTTCTCTGTCTGTCCTGGTGGTCTCACACTCTCCCTAATGTACCTTTAGTATGTCTATCTCTTTTGACCCTTTTTAAAACACAAAACATCTAAATGCAAAACGCACAAAACAAGCCATTGGGATGTAGAAGGGGGCCAGCATTTTTAATATACTGGCCAACAGAGCAGTGGGGGCACCCTAGGGGGCAATGCAGTGAACTTCAGATAAAAGGTCCCAGGTTACACATCTCAACATAACCCCCTTACTTTGTAAGGGGAGTCCTCCAAAACCTACTGGATCCACCTGTCTACCACCCCAATAGCTCTTATGCCTGCAGGTGTGACCAATACGTCAGTACAGAAGGGTTTTGGTAGGCACACACTTTCCACCACAAGTATACTAGTTAGGGTGGGATATTGGCCTGGGTCCCTTTCTCTGAGGTCCATGGACTACCAGGCTACTCCAGACACCTACTGTACTTGCCGCTGTACTAAGATTGGCCATAATATCTGCAGCTGTCATAAAGAGAGGTATTTACTGTTTCTTTCACATCTTTGGGGGGGGGTGGGAGGGGGAGTCAATGATCACTGGGGGAATGTGTGTGGGGGGGGAGGGGGACCATGCCTTCATGCCTCAAATGGTCATCTGATCAGTTTGAGCACCTTTATGGCACTTATTCATTTCTAAAAGCAGGCCTAGCCCCAAACGTCTAAATGGTGCTCTGAATGTTTTGCAAAATGTTTATCTCTGCAACCTATCCAAGCCCTAAGCCTACCAAAAATGTGCCTTCATCGTGTCCCCTTGAAATCTGGATGCACTGCTGAGAAATGCAATAGAAAATTATCTAGAAAGTAGGTCTTTAATATGGCGATTTGGATGTTTTGGTGATCCACTTTATGACGTCTTTTGGATGTTTTCTTTTTTTTTTTTTATGAGCCCCCACAGACACAGAAAGACATCCTTATCCCCATTCAGATTTCTTAAGGTCATGAGATCTTACAATGCATAAAAAGGTGCAAAAAAAATCCTAAAAATTCTGAAAAGACAATGCCTTACACATGAAAGCCAGGATGGGAGAAGATCCCTTCTGATGCCAGTGCAAACTCACTACATGAATCACCAGAAGAAGACTTTCACTTTGGTTCCATGCTGCGTCGTATGCTTGGAACAAACTGCCTGAATCCCTACGGCGGGCTCCGTCACTGGCAGTGTTCAAGGCCCAGTTAAAAGCCCACCTCTTCGAGAGTGCTTTCGACTCCTAATTCCTCTCACCTTGGGTTCTGCATCCCCCAGCCCTATATGTCATGTCTGTCTGTCCAAGTTAGATTGTAAGCTCTTCCGATCAGGGACCATTTATAAATGTCAGCCCACCTCTTCAAGAGTGCTTTCGACTCCTAACTCCTCTCATCTTGGGTTCTGCATCCCTCAACCCTATATGTCATGTCTGTCTGTCCAAGTTAGATTGTAAGCTCTTCCGATCAGGGACCATTTATAAATGTCAGCCCACCTCTTCAAGAGTGCTTTCGACTCCTAACTCCTCTCATCTTGGGTTCTGCATCCCTCAACCCTATATGTCATATCTGTCTGCCCAAGTTAGATTGTAAGCTCTTCTTAGCAGGGACCGTCTATAAATGTCATCCCACCTGTTCAAGAGTGCTTTCGACTCCTAACTCCTCTCACCTTGGGTTCTGCATCCCTCAACCCTATATGTCATATCTGTCTGCCCAAGTTAGATCGTAAGCTCTTCTTAGCAGGGACCGTCTATAAATGTCATCCCACCTGTTCAAGAGTGCTTTCGACTCCTAACTCCTCTCACCTTGGGTTCTGCATCCCTCAACCCTATATGTCATGTATGTCTGCCCAAATTAGATTGTAAGCTCTTCTGAGCAGGGACTGTCTATAAATGTCAGCCCTCCTCTCTGAGAGTGCTTTCGACTCCTAACTCCTCTCACCTTGGGTTCTGCATCCCTAATCCTATATGTCATGTCTGTCTGTCCAAGTTAGATTGTAAGCTCTTCCGATTAGGGACTATTTATAAATGTCAGCCCATCTCTTTGAGAGTGCTTTCGACTCCTAACTCCTCTCACCTTGAGTTCTGCATCCCTCAACCCTATATGTCATGTCTGTCTGTCCAAGTTAGATTGTAAGCTCTTCCGATCAGGGACTATTTATAAATGTCAGTCCACCTCTTTGAGAGTGCTTTCGACTCCTAACTCTTCTCACCTTGGGTTCTGCATCCCTAGCTCTATATGTCGTGTCTGTCTGTCCAAGTTAGATTGTAAGCTCTTCCGATCAGGGACCATTTATAAATGTCAGCCCACCTCTTCAAGAGTGCTTTCGACTCCTAACTCCTCTCACCTTGGGTTCTGCATCCCTCAACCCTATATGTCATGTCTGTCTGTCCAAGTTAGATTGTAAGCTCTTCCGATCAGGGACTATTTATAAATGTCAGTCCACCTCTTTGAGAGTGCTTTCGACTCCTAACTCTTCTCACCTTGGGTTCTGCATCCCTAGCTCTATATGTCGTGTCTGTCTGTCCAAGTTAGATTGTAAGCTCTTCCGATCAGGGACCATTTATAAATGTCAGCCCACCTCTTCAAGAGTGCTTTCGACTCCTAACTCCTCTCACCTTGGGTTCTGCATCCCTCAACCCTATATGTCATGTCTGTCTGCCCAAGTTAGATTGTAAGTTCTTCTGAGCAGGGACTGTCTATAAATGTCAGTCCTCCTCTTTGAGAGTGCTTTTGACTCCTAACTCCTCTCACCTTGGGTTCTGCATCCCTAACCCTATATGTCATGTCTGTCTGCCCAAGTTAGATTGTAAGCTCTTCTGATCAGGGACCATTTAGAAATGTCAGTCCACCTCTTTGAGAGTGCTTTCGACTCCTAACTCCTCTCACCTTGGGTTCTGCATCCCCCAGCCCTATATGTCATGTCTGTGTGTCCAAGTTAGATTGTAAGCTCTTCAGAGTAGGGACCATCTATAAATGTCATCCCACCTCTTCAAGAATGCTTTTGACTCTTAACTCCTCTCACCTTGGGTTCTGCATCCCTAGCTCTATATGTCATGTCTGTCTGTCCAAGTTAGATTGTAAGCTCTTCCGAGCAGGGACTGTCTATAAATGTCAAAATGTACAGCGCTGCATACGCCTTTCAGCGCTAAATATGTGATAAGTAGCAGTAGTAGTAAATCCATGCTGTTTGTCTAATCCTTTTTTTTCTCCACTAAACTGATCAGGTAGAAGATCTTCTCATCCAGAGCACGAGGCATGCCCACCCTGTTAAGCCCGACGGAAGACTTTTTTTTCCCTCTCTTTCTTGCATAAATTAATTTCTTCCCTCCAGGCCCTCAAAAGGTAGCTGCCCTAGTGCTCAGCTTCTCCTGTCTTGGATTTGGTCGAGGATGAGAGATGATGAGTTAATTAAATCAGCTAATAAAGCTTGTTACCCACAAAAGTGAACTTTAGTGCCCCTAAAACCACTGACCAGAGAAGGGCTGGAAAAAAAAGGAAAACCACAGCTGGAGTAAAATGGAAAAAGGAATCAGCGTCTCTATATCACTTTGGCTAGCCACAGGTATCAGAATATTAATTGGTCTTTGACTTGAATTGGCTGTGGGATTAAAGGCACCTTGCGGGTTCCTGGAGGTGTGCTGCAGGCGTACTCTGCAGATGCTCAGGGTACAGGAGTTTTCCAGCCCTCCATCGAACCCTCTGTTGTGGTTCTAAGTCACCCACAGAGTTTTGCTATGGATATAGACCAAGAACACGCTTTTTATTTGTGACTTATTTAAGGGCTGCGACATTTTCATGCGCAGGCCCAGCAGAGTGCAATAAACCCCCGGGTTACACACGTCAGCAAGGGGAATCTGAGCGTGCTTAAATGTTTGTTAAAACGTCACCTGTTTTTGGCAAATGAAATCTGGGGGCTAAGAAAGAAGACACTGTAGTTTTACAGCTTGAGTGTCTCGATATAATGAGACTGGCATGGGAGTAAGTATTGGACGAGAGGGTGGGGTGATGTGTATTTTATGCAGGACAAGGGGCGGTCTAGGGGGGTCCCTAGATCCGCCCAGCTCCACCCATCCCTGACCTTTTATGCCCCAGCTCCACCCTCAGCCCCGCCCCCCACTGTCTGTAAATAAAGCCATCTGTGCAATGTGCGGCGGCGGCGAAAAGGGTGAACAGAATGCTAGGAATGATTAAAAAGGGGATCACGAACAGATCGGAGAGGGTTATCATGCTGCTGTACCGGGCCATGGTGCGCACTCACCTGGAGTACTGCGTCCAGCACTGGCCGCCGTACATGAAGAAGGACACGGTACTACTCGAAAGAGAAGAGCGACTAAGATGGTTAAGGGGTGGGAAGAGTTGCCGTACAATGAGAGATTGGAGAAACTGGGCCTCTTCTTCCTTGAAAAGAGGAGACTGAGAGGGGACATGATTGAAACATTCAAGATATTGAAGGGAATAGACTTAGTAGATAAAGACAGACTGTTCACCCTTTCCAAGGTAGGGATAACAAGAGGGCACTCTCTAAAGTTAAAAGGGGATAGATTTCGTACAAATGTAAGGAAGTTATTCTTCACCCAGAGAGCGGTAGAAAACTGGAACGCTCTTCCGGAGGCTGTTATGGGGGAAAACAACCTCCAGGGATTCAAGACAAAGTTAGACAAGTTCCTGTTAAACTGGAACGTACGCAGGTGAGGCTGGACTCATTTAGAGCACTGGTCTTTGACCTGAGGGCTGACGCGTGAACGGACTGCTGGGCAGGATGGACCACTTGGTCTGACCCAGCAGCGGCAATTCTTATGTTCTTATGTGCATGTACCACATCCATTTTTCGGGGTTTTTCACGTTTCGCGGTCACTCCGAGAACCTATTTCCACGAATTTCGGGGGAGTACTGTACTGCTTTTTAAATGAAGGCGGTTAACAAAATTAAAAGCAGTGGGTCTCGAATGAAAACTAAAACAAACAGGGAAAAAGACCTAGACTATAGACAAATTGGAACAAAATGATATTCGGGGAGGGATTAAGTTACAATATTTATAGAGGGAAAGGAAAAATAAACAAGGTAAAAGTTTTATTTTATTCCGGGAAAGGAAGCATCGATAGAGAATCATAGTCAAAAGCCTTTCTAAAACAATAGGCTTTCAGCTGAGATTTAAAGAGTTTGATTTTCCTGATCTAAGATAAAGCGGGAACAAGTTCCAAAGGCTAGGGGCCGTCACTGAGAAGCTAGAATCGCCATTAACATCCAGAAACGCTTGCCGGAATGATGGAACAATTACCAAATGCTGAGAAGAGGAACGAAGATTCCTTGTTGGCATATATGGAATCAGATGACGGTACAGGAACAAAGGAAGGCCAGATGATTGGATTTGAAATGTGAATCCTATATGCCAAGGGTGCCTAAAAGTTCGGTCGTGATCGACCAGTAGATCGCAAAGGCAACACAAGTCGATCACGGAGTCCATCTTGGGCTCCACGATAGACTCGCTTTGCCTTTGTGTTCTGTTCTCCCTGCTTCCACGACGCAAGGCCAGGCATGTACAAGCGCCGGGCCCACAGCCTTCCCCCCTCCGACGTCAATTCTGATGTCGGAGAGGAAGTTCCGGGCCAGTGATTGGCTCTCCAACATCAGAATTGAAGTCAGGGGGAAGGCTTGTGGGCCCGGCACTTGTACATGCCTGGCCTTGCATCGGGGAAGCAGGGAGAAATTGGTGGGGTTGCTTGGGGAGGGGGGAGAGAAAGAAAGAAAGAAAGGGGAGGCAGGGAAAGAGGAAGAAAAAGTTGGACTCATGGAGGGACAGAGAGAGATGCTGGTTGTGGAATGGAATGAGGTCTGGAGGAGAGGAAGCATACAGGAGGCAGAAAGAAGGGAAGAAATATTGGATGCACAGTCAGAAGAAGGAAGTGCAACCAGAGACTCATGAAATCACCAGACAGCAAAGGTAGAAAAAAAGATTTTATTTTAAATTTAGTGATCAAAATGTGTGCAAATTTATATCTGCTGTCTATATTTTGCACTATGGCCCCTTTTTACTAAACTGTGACAGTGTTTTATAGCGCTGGGAGCCTATGAGCGTCAGGAGCAGCGCGGGGCATTCAGCGCAGCTCCCTGTGCTAAAAACTGCTATCGCTGTTTAGTAAAAAGGGAGGGGGTATATTTGTCTATTTTTGTATAGTTGTTACTGAGGTGACATTGCATATTTTAAAGTCATCTACCTTGACCTCTTTGAAAAAAAACCCTAAATATAAATGATAATTAAAATTTTCTCTGTGTTTTTTTAAAATGTTATTGTTGGCAGATCATTTTGACTTGGTCATTTTAAAAGTAGCTCACAAGCCCAAAAGGTATGGGCACCCCTGCTTTATGCAATTGGAAGTATATGTTCAGTTTCAAGTAATGGTGTTATATGATCAAATTTAGAACGACAGTAAAGAAACGTGTTGTAACCTTTTCCCCATGATGCCGAATGGGCCTCTTGTCCTGTAAATCGCCTTGAATCTGTGCTGGATAAGTGTAATTAAGAATTCCTGATAAGCAGGGAAGGATTAATTCGTCGAGGGCCCCTAGGCACACAAGTACACTGGGCACTCTGCCCCGCCCCCCCCTTGCGCCCAGGCGGAAACAGGAAGTTGCGTCAGAGGGAAGCTTTGGGCAAGCAGCACCGTTTGCACAATTACAGTTCCCATTGCCTTTCTTACCCGCCTTGCTTGCTTGTCTTACTTTCCATTGATGGGGGGGGGGGCGCGTTGCCAATCGATGCTGGAGGGGCCCATCGCCGTTTGGAAAAAATAATGTTGATGCCTTCCTTCATCGGGCCTCCCTGATCATTTCTGGCTCTAGGCACGTGCCTACTTGGCCTATTGGTTAATCCTGCCTTGCTGATAAGATTCGATTAAACCATCGGGTGAAATTGGGGGGGGGGGGCAGAGGAATAAATATTTCCTTCCTTATTTGTTCCACTGCAGCCCCTGGCCCTGTGCAATTCTTTTGTTCATCTGGTATTTAGTGGGCTCCCAATTTAAGAATTATTTATTTAAAAAAAAAACAAAAAAAACACCCCACCCTAAGAACCACATACTAGTCATCGGACGTCACATCAAACCAGAGACCGTGAAAACCTCTCTCCCCGGAGCATGTTCATTTCCTGATTCCGACGGCTGTTTTGACAGACGTGCCAGATGAAAGGGCATGCTAGCCGGCGTAGCTAACCAGAGTCTGGGCAGAGTGAAATAAATTTCCCAGTGAGAACAGCAAGGTGGCATTTCATCCGATGCTGGTGGGGAGGGCGACGCATTAATCCCAGCCACGTCAAGTGGATTAGGGTTCACCAGCGAGCCACTTGCTCAGACACCTGAACGTTTGCGACCCTTGGCTGCACCCATCTGTTTGTTCTGGGTTTTTTAAAAATTGTTTCACCTAATGGGTTGTAATAATTAACAGCTTGTGTCTGGCTCGGAGTAGGACTAGAACAGGGGAGCAGACGGTAATGGCTGCAGCTTGGGACCTCACTTTGTGCCATCACACAGGGGGACGGTGATGCTCGATTTTAAGAGCAGGTCCACATTCCACAGCTGGAACCCTGCCCCCCCCTCCCCAAGGCTGCAATGTCGATCAAGGATGTGGAAATTTCTACACAGGTTAACAGTGCCAAACAAAAATGTTTATTGTTTATTGAAAGATTCTACACTGCTACTAATGACTGGGGAGTCAATTCAGAGCAGTTTACCTGAGCTTCTGTAATGGTGTTACAATACACGAGCTTCTGTAATGGTGTTACAATACATGAGATTCTGTAAAGGTGTTACAATAAAGAGTTAGCGTTTTCTGAGATGGTTTTCAATACAGACACATTTATACCATAATCAATCGTCCTATGTACGTACATATATACACATATAATATTAGTATCGTGTACTGTGTTCCTACTAAATCCTACTTATTTGCACACATAATATCTGTACTGTGTTCTATGTTCATCTTATATCTACTTCCTGATAATTCGACTTATCTGTCCTTTGTTTATCATATCCTCAGCAATTCTGGGTATCTCTCCTGTGTTCACCCTATCGTGTTCCTAATGGGGATTAGCCCGCTGTGTCCTCTATGTTGCTTTATTAGTTAAAGTAGTCTGTGAAGAGGATGGTCTTGATCCCTTTCTTGAATTTTCCGGTGTCCTTTTCGAGTTTTTAATTCCTTCAGAAGAGAGTACCTCCACCGCGGAGCCATCACTGAGGACATCCGTGTCCTGACACTTTTGTACTCCATGTCTCTGAGGGAGGGTATTTCCAGCAGGTAATCTTGGCTCGAGCGCAGGGTGCATCCCGGCAGTGGAATACCCCCCTCTTTTTCTAAGGTGTGGTAACCGATTAGCGCGCGCTAATTGAATTAGACTAACATGCATGTGTTAGCGTTTAGCGTGTGCTAATTCAATTAGCGCGCGCTAATCGTTTAGCTCACCTTAGTAAAAGAGGGCCTTAGTAAGTGGGGCGGGGTCTGACTGCCACAGGTGCTATCTTGGTTGGGGCACCAGCACCTGTCCTCCACTCCACCTCCCCGCTCCTTCCCCGCCCCCCACTACCGCCCCCAGGTGCCCCTTCTCTTCCCACACACCTCTATAACGTTCCTATATTACAAAAGAAGTTACTAGTGTTTATCAATTTTCTTTTATTATCAATTACTTTTTCTGACATATCTCCATCCAAATTATATTAACATGATGGCTGTCTGAGAAGCCACCATGTTTTTTGATTCGGAGCTTCACTGAGAGATTGGTTACCTGTACGTTCTGAGGCAGCTTTTTTGAAGCGAAACGCTGGCCATCGTCGACGGGTGGTATATCTCTTCCAGGTTTATTTAGTATCGCTCTGTCATTTTGTAGTCTCTCAACGTAGGGATTTTATTGCATTGCACAAGGCTTTCATTTAGTGAAACATTATAGAGGAGGTTTTTTTATGCCAGTGATTATACTAACCCCTATAAAGCCTCCTATATATCTACAATTTTCATATATTGTTGGGATGGAGGAGGGGATATGAGGCTTTTTCCTACCTCGTGATAATTTTCACGATATTAAGCCGGTGGTGCTTGCTAATCCCTATTTTGTTTCTAGCTAGGGTTTGAGATACTGTTTGTGAATTACTCCTTAGCATTCACATGGTGTGTGTGTTTATTGTGCTGCAAACATTTTGAGAGTGTGGTTGTTTGTGATTTTGTCACATTATTAACATCAAATACGTCGTGAACTTCCCTACACCGTGCTTACTCCCTTATATCAGTTAAATAAACTACTTCAGTTTGTTCAATGTTACTGTTTCAATGTCGCTGCTGCTCCGCGTGATCGTTTTTTCCAAGATGAGGATTACCCAAATGCACTTCTCCCTCCGTATTCGCGGTTTCAGCAATCGCGGTTTTGATTATTCGCGTGTTTTAGCTTGCTGGCTCCTCCCCCCCCCCCCCCCCCAAATTATATCAGCTTGCATAGAGAAATCGCCGATTACAAGCGTTTACAGAGACAATCGCCGATTCCCGGCACTTTCTTCACCGTGTTTTGCCTCTCCTTCAGGAACAGGCCAGGTCTCCCACCATGCTATTCGCGGTTTCACCATATTCACGATGGTTTTTAATAGAAAACAGCGAATAACATATGAAAAAGTTATTCGCGGGTCTGTTAATCCCCTATCACAGCGAATACGGAGGGAGAGGCGTTGGCTTAACTGCTTATACTGACATAAGAAAACAAGGGGCACAGTTCATTTTCGCGAACAACCCTTGATCTAGCTCAGCTCCCGATGACGCCGAGAGGCAAAACACAAGCTGGTGTGGAGCTGAACTAATACACCAATATGCAATGCATATCAAAAAGGCAGGGCAGGATTAACCAATGGGCCAAGTAGGCATGTGCCTAGGGCCCAAAATGGTCAAGGGGGTCCGATGAAGGAAGGCATCAACATTGTTTTTTCCAAACGGCAATGGGCCCCTCCAGCAACGATCGGCAACGCGGGCCTCCCCCTGATCAGCAACGTGGGCTCCCCCATCGATGGAAAGTAAGAAAAGCAAGCAACGCGGGTAAGCAAGGCAATGGGAACTGTAATTGTGAAAGCGGTGCTGCCCTAAGCTTCCCTCTGAAGCAGCTTCCTGTTTAGGCCTGGGTGCATGATGGGGCGGGACAGGGGGCCCAGTGTTCTTGTGCGCCTAGGGGCCTTCGACGAATTAATTCTGCTCTGCAAAGAGGACAAAAAGGAACTGATAAATTTAATTAATCTTCACATTGAATGTAATGCATAACAAGGACATGAAGTGAAAGAGCAGGAATTGCTTCACGAGCTTGATCAGCGATATTGAAGCAGGAACACTGAACAACTGACGTAGTTGATTTAACTGATATTAGTGAGGCAGCACATAGAGCAGTGATTTCAATTTCTAGAGACGTGTTCTAGAGCCGACCAGTTAGAGGTACAATAACGCATCTTAATGGTAGCTTATTTTGATACCTACAGCCCTTAAGGGCAGCGAAAGGTCTGCGGAGGGAGGAAAAGGGAAATACGACATTATGTCACAGGGGGGGGGGTGTCTTTTAATAAGGCTAACCAGGTAATAAGTATAGAAACCCAACAGGTCGTACATGTGCAAGACCGGAGGGTTAGGACTACGATGGGAAGATAGGACTTAAATGAGAAACCAAGGTGGCAAGGGAGCCCCTTCTGGTGATGCAGACAGGTCGTGACCTGTTTGGGCCGCCGCGGGAGCGGACTGCCGGGCAGGATGGACCTATGGTCTGACCCGGCGGAGGCACTGCTTATGTTCTTATGTTCTTATGTTCATGTTAACAAATTAAGTGCACGTGCTAAACATTAGCTAAACTAATATAGAATATATTACATTACATTAGTGATTTCTATTCCGCCTTTACCTTGCGGTTCAAGGCGGATTACATAGGAATTGTTATGATATTAAGAATTACATATTGTTAAGATAATAAGAAGTAGTTAAGGAATAGTTTGAACATTTTCTAATTTGCTAAGGAGTAGATAGTATTGCGGGAGAAGTTTGGGACATGTCTGGTTGTGTTATATTGGTTTTTTGTATTTTTTTGAAGAGTAGGGTTCTTTTTCCGTATTTACCACGCGGTAAATTGGTTAATGCACCTTAGTAAAAGGATTCCGGTGTTACTTGTTTTATTAATTTAATAATTAGTTATATAAATACTTTCACTTTAAATCAGTATCCAATAATGCAATCCATAATAATAAAAGGCTAAGCGCGCATGTGCTGTCGAAAATCCGTTAGTCCTGGTGGCGTGAGCTGTGCTGTGCCAGTGCCCTCGGCGCCTGTGCTAGCGCGTGTGCCAGCGACTCCTCCCTCCCACTGCCGGTCCTCTTCAAAGCGGCCTGCTGAGGTTCGCCAGCCACTGTAGCGAACCTTGCAGGTCGCTCTAGCAAATCCAGGGAGGCGAAGGCGGGGCGGAGGCTGCAATTGGCAGCGGCTGCTGCTACTCCTCCAGCCACCTAGCTCCTTTCCACCGGCCCCGGCTGGCAGCCCCCTCTGCCCAGTCCTCTCTGCTCCAGTGGCCCGCACAGGACAAGGAGCGGATGAAGCAGGGAGACTGTGCAAAGGGAAACAAGGGGGTTGACGGGACGGGAAGGGGAAAGGGAGGGGGAGGAAGCCGAGGAATCTCTAGCACCCGCTAATGTAACAGGCTTAAAGACTAGTAAATTATAATAGACATTAAAAAAGATGCGCTTAAGTACCGTTGAAATAAAATCCATTTCTATGTCTAGCTCATTATTGAATGGTTGGAACCAGGGCAGGATTAATTCGTCGAGGGCCCCTAGGCCCACAAGTACACTGGGTCCCCCCTGCCCCGCCCCACCCCACCATGCGCCCAGACGGAAACAGGAAGCTGCGTCAGAGGGAAGCTTTGGGCAAGCAGCACCGTTTGCACAATTACAGTTCCCATTGCCTTTCTTACCCGCGTTGCTTGCTTGTCTTACTTTCTGTCAATGGGGGGGGGGCGCATTGCCCATCGGGGTGGGGCCTGATTTGCCAATCGGGGGGGGGGGGGCATCGATGTTGGAGGGGCCCATCGCCGTTTGGAAAAGCAATGTTGATGCCTTCCTTCATCGGGCCCCTTGGGCCCTAGGCACATGCCTACTTGGCCTATTGGTTAATCCTGCCTTGGTTGGAACCTTTACGAGTTACAATTCATCTTATTGTGCATTATAGATAGGAAATAAAAGAACTGGAAATGAATATAGGGGACTTGGGCTGTATCAGAAACCAAAGCAAATTCTCCCCCACCCTGAATAATTTTCGAAACCCTTCCCCGCCCCCCAATAAGGCTGCCTCTTTCATGTCAGTCAAAGGGGGAGATGGTGACCACCTGGGAACAGGATCAGCAGCGCTCCTCGTTGGTTGGAGAGGTCAAAGAAACCAACCTCCATTTCAGCCCCCAAGCTCCTGAGTGGATGACATTGTGTCGGGAAACATATTGGTGAGGCCATGACCCCATTCTGCTTCCTCTGCCTGGGACGGTTGGTGTTAAAATGCTGCAGTATTTAGAAGAGAAACATTTTACCCACTGCGACCAGGATAGGAACATGAAAACAGATCGTTTGGAGGGTCATAGTGAGCAGGAGAGCTGGCAAATGGCAGTGACAGTCAATAGCACTTAGAGCAATTATAACAAGAAGCCACAGGACTACTGGGGTGGGTGGGGGAATTGGGGATGGGGCAGGTTCACGGAGGCATGCATTATTGCATAGCAAAGAAAAAGAGCATTATGGCTTCCGCTCTGTGAACGTTTGAGGAATGCAGGAAATCCTATACAGAGCTTATGCAGGGACTGTCTAGTGTATGTTAAAATGTACAGTGCTGTGTACGCTTTTCAGTGCTGTAGAAATAAGAAGTAGTAGGGGGTTCATAGTCAGTCGCGTGCGAGACACCAGCGTGCCGACAATGGAGGGCAGGCAATTCGGCGCAAGACACCAGCGCGCCGCGGGAAAGCTTAGTTTTAAAGAGCTCCGAAGCGGGGTGTGAGTGGGAACCCCCCCCCCACTTTACTGCATAGTGTTTGCGCTGCTGTTGGGGGGGAGGTTGGGGAGTTGGAACCCTCCATTATAGAGAAAACGGAACTTTTCCGGATATTTTTCGGGAAAAGTTCTGTTTTCTCTATAATGTGTGGGGGGTTGCACCCCCCCCAATGGCAGCGTAAACAGTATGCAGTAAAGTGGAGGGGGTTCCCTCCCCCGCCCCCATCGGAGCTCTTTAAAACTAAGTTTTCCCGCGGTGCGCTTGTGTCTTGCGCCGAATTGTCAGCGCTCGAATGTCGGCGCTCTGGTGTCTGGCGCGTGATTGTCCCGTCAACAGTAGTAGTGGTAATATTGGGTGCCAGAGGCAAACCCTCAGCTTTCCTCTCCCATCAATTAACTTGGCGGGAGAGGGGAGATATGATAGAGACGTTCAAATACCTACGTAATGTAAATGCGCATGAGTTGAGTCTCTTTCATTTGAAAGGAAGCTCTGGAATGAGAGGGCATAGGATGAAGTTAAGAGGTGACAGGCCCAGGAGTAATCTAAGGAAATATTTTTTTACAGAAAGGGTGGTGGATGCATGGAACAGTCTCCCAGAAGAGATGGTGGAGACAGAGACTGTGTCTGAATTCAAAAGGGCCTGGGATAGGCACGTGGGATCTCTCAAAGAAAGAAAGAGATAATGGTTACTGTGGATGGGCAGATTAGATGGGCCATTTGGCCTTTATCCGCCGTCATGTTTCTATGTAACTTTAAGGCCTTCAGTAACATCAGACTTTGTTTGTCTGTGTATATGTGTTTTCTTCAATCTTGTAATTTCCCCACCAACATACCTAATGTGGTCATTGTAATAAATCCTTTGTCTGGAAGCCATGCACTAGGTCTCTCTCAAGGGTCCTGCGGCCCTGACTATGGCCAGGAGATGATAACACAGGCCCCATTCAGATACTGTTTTCAGTTTTGGAGGTCATACCTTGCAAAGGACATAGTAAGACTTGAAGTGATTCAGAAGATGGTGACCAAAATGGCACAGGATTAACACCAAAAGATATGTTAACATAAGATATGTTAACATAACCGCTAAGAAGATCGACTGTCGGCTCCGGGCGGCTTTCCCGCAGAGGAGAGAATCCTGCATTCACCGTGGGCCTCATCTGGGGCAGCCTCCTTGGAGCGGCTGGGGCATGGGCAGTGTGTCTGGGAGGGAATGCATGGATGGGAGAACATCGCAGGGGAGGAGACATAGGCATCCTGGGACTGTCTGCCAAGTCTCTTCCCTGAAGAAGCCCTTTCTGGAAACGTCAATCGCTCCTCCTACACTTCATCATGCTTCTATTCCTTTCTCTCCTCTCTTCTACCTTCCAAAGTATTTAGATCAATGCTGTCTTGTTAAAATGTTTATTTTATTTTTATTTTTCCTCTAACTCTACTTTTCACTTCTCTATTACCCTCCAGGTACTTTAGTTAGATTGTGAGCCTTCGGGACAGTAAGGGAATTTTTCAAGTACCTTTCTTATTTCTAATCTTAATGTATATTTTCTGTAAACCGCTTAGAACCTAACGGATGTAGCGGTATATAAGAAATAAATTACATTACATTACATTACATATGTGAGAAGACTTGAGGACCTGAATACGTAGACCCTAGAGCAGTGGTTCTTAAACCTGTTCGCGGGGTGGGGGGGGGGCCTCCAGCCAGTTGGGGTTTCAAGATATTGCTAAAGAATATGCATGAGGCAGATGTGCAAATAATAGGAGGTAACAGGCATGCAAATCGGTTATCAATAGGGACAGGAACGGTGATGAATTCTGCCACCTTGTCATTCTTGGCCTGCATTCTCGGCAACTGAAAAGTTCTCAGTCCAACCAACAAAGTCAGGGGCAATCTCCATCAAGGACTGTATACTTAGTCCAGCGATTTTCAAGGATGTTGGGAATTATTAAAAAAGGGATGGATACCAAGACTAAGAATGTCATAATGCCCCTGTATTGCTCCATGGTGCAACCTCATTTGGAGTATTGTGTTCAATTCTGGTCTCCTTATCTCAAGAAAGATATAGTGGTGCTAGAAAATTTTCAACGAAGAGCGACCAAGATGGTAAAGGGGATTGAACTCCTCTCGTATGAGGAAAGACTAAAACGGTTAGGGCTCTTCAGCTTGGAAAAGAGATGGCTGAGTGGAGATATGATTGAAGTATGCAAAATCCTGAGTGGAGTAGAATGAGTACAAGTGGATCGATTTTTCACTCTGTCAAAAATTACAAAGACTAGGGGACACTCAATGAAGTTACAGGGAAATACTCTTAAAACCAATAGGAGGAAATTATTTTTCACTCAGAGAATAGTTAAGCTTTGGAGCACGTCAGAGGATGTGGTTAGAGCAGATAGCATAGCTGGTTTTAAGAAAGGTTTGGACAAGTTCCTGGAGGAAAAGTCCATAATCTGTTATTGAGAAAGACATAGGGGAAGCCACTGTTTGCCCTGTATTGGTAGCATGAAATATTTCTAGACCTTGGGTTTTGGCCAGGTACTAGTGACCTGGATTGCCACCGTGAGAATGAGCTACTGAGCTTGATGGACCATTGGTCTGACTCAGTAAGGCTATTCTTATGTTCTTATGTACAATGTTACCATGACCAAGTCTCCTGATTCTCAGGTGCTACCAATGTGGCTGTGGAAAGGAAAAACCCTCCAGATGACCTCGAGACCCCCAGAACCGAAGCAGGACCCCCAGCCACCTGTAAATAAGCCTTGCACATGCCTAACACAAAATCAGAGCAAAACAACCCCGGCGGCAAGGCAGAAATCATAGCAGAAGACACATCTAAGACCTGTTCCTGTCGTTCTAAGACAGGAGGAAGGTCACTTGAGGCTGTAGGCAAAATGGGACACGCTTCCCGTCAAAACCGAGGAAAGGGCCTAAAATAATACATGGCACCGAAGCCGCCCGCTACAGAAAAACCGTAGTGAGGAAATCCCCAGCGGTCCGCAACACCGAATCTGTCTGGTCGCCGGCAGGTCTGATCTGGGGACCTTCCAGATTCCAGCTCACAACTTAGCCACTGAGGCACCAAACTGGCCTGATAAATATTTCTATCGCGGAGTTTACTGGATGCAAAGTGCTACGAGATTCAAATCATAATCTTTCTAATCTAATCTAGTCTTCAGTTTATATACCGGGTCATTTCTCGTCGGAACTCGACTCAGTTTACAAGAAATCAAGAGACTAGAATATACATAAAATAAGGAGAAATAAAAGATAATAAAAATTAGTTTAGTCTATCATAGAAGGAAATTGTGCAATGTTAACAATTAGTAGGTCCTGCAGGTAAGCTAATTAGATATTATGAGAATAGCAGGGTTTTTAAGGTTTTCCGAAATAATTGCAATTCCCAAAGTCCACATATTAATGAACTTTCTCTGTTGGCAAAGATATTAAGCTTCTTTTGTTGGCTTAAAATTAACTCAAGAGATTGTTCAGATATGGACAGGAAGCCTTTAGTTCTGCAGTTAAGACAGCTCCATTTGTGAAGGATACTGTGGTTTTGGCGAGATGTGTCTGTCTTCTCTTGTACAACTTGGAGCAGGAGATTTCAAATTATTAATGACCATAAGCCAATGACATCTAACATAGGGCGGTCTCTGGAGACTCCATCACCGTTCTCCACGTTCTTAATGAGCACATTAACAAGACTCCTAAAGCAGCAGTTTATTTATATCAATTTGAAAAAAAATCTCTAAAGACCTGGCATCAAATCATAACACTATAATGGGTCATTAATGTATTTCAAGTGAGAGGCAACTTTGTATCAGCCATGGGTGGAATGAAAATTGCTTTTATAGCAAAACGACCAAGAAAGCCTTTTGATTGCCTCTAAATTCCCAATGAATAAATGAATAATAGATATATCAGTAGATTGGATAATATAATGCTATAATAAGTCACTCTTTATGTCTGCCAGAATATTTGGTTAACGGCATGCATGGATGAGGAAAGTCAATGCATGAAACACAAGAGGCAGGGCTGAACTCGTCTGTCGGAAGCCTGGGAGAAAATAATGCAACATTGCAAACTCAGCATATGACATTAAGGACACTTATGAACATTGTATTTTTTCTGTAATCCTCATTCTAGGGGCATTTATTGGGAACGGGAGGAAACCCGTCATCTTCCATTCCTGTCAGAAACTCTACTTTCTTTGACCAAAGATCCATCCCCCCACCCCAAACAAAAGGAAGATCACAGACGGAGGTGGTAATTTGGGGAGGCTTTTGTTTCTCTATCTAATTTAGGCGCCATTGTTGACTACAGTCTACCAGGTTTCACATAGGTCGGTCCCGGCATGTTTTGATGCATTGTGGGAGATCTATAAACCAGGAAGGACACTAAAATCGAGAGGGTGGGGGAGGAGGGAGTTGAGACTAACAGCAATTAAGGAACTAGGAGTTCGATATGTGACTTCAAAAATGAAAATGTTTTATATCGCTGGTGTACATCCGTGGAACAATCTGCGATTGTGCACAGATTGTGTCAACTTTCAGAAACTACTAAAGACACAACTGTTTGTTGTTGCCTATATGTAAAATGTAGGAATAATACCCATGCTGCTCAGGGCATGTGACCGCCATACATACACAGAGAGCGAGCGCTGTTCATGTTTATGGATTTTATAGATATGCAGATAATGAACATAAGAACATAAGAAATGCCTTCACCGGATCAGAACTTAGGTCCATCTAGACCAGCGACCCGCGCACGCGGAGGCTAAGCTAGGTGTTCCCTGATGAATACCTTGTTAACCCCTATCCCTCAATGTGATTAGCAAGAAGGTGTGCATCCAACTTGTCCTTGAATCCCAGAATGGTGGTCTCAATCACAACCTCCTCCGGAAGAGCATTCCAAGCGTCCACCACTCGCTGTGTGAAACAGAACTTCCTGACATTTGTCCTGGGCTTGTTGCCCCTCAGTTTCAGTCCATGACCTCTTGTCCGTGTCACATTTGACAATGTGAATAACGGTGTTTCTTGCTCTATTTTGTTGAATCCTTTTAGTATTTTAAAAGTCTCTATCATATCCCCTTGCAGCCTGTTGTCTTTGTTGATTTTATGGAATTTTATGAATAAATAGAAAAATAAATAGTTGTTTTGGTGAAATATTGAAAAGAGAGAGCCATCTGACCAGAATTCAACAGCCAAAGTCAGACTGGGAAAAAAAAACCAAAGGAAGTTACGAACCCAATATGCAAAATGATTTAACCGGGTAGGACAGACACCTCCCTGGTTAAATCACACTGGCCAGCCCAGCCATGACTGATGAGTGGCACTTAGGCCTGGATTCTTGAACCATCATCGATTTTTTTTAGGCGCTGACGAGTGCCCAATCTCAGTTAAAAACACTGCTCAAATGATATTTTTAACCGAGTTTCAAGGCGCCTATCGGTGCCAAAAAAAAAATCAGCATCAGAATCACACCTAAGTAGCACTTTAGGCCATCGAACATCGCTGTAGGCTTGGCCAGTGCCAGAAGTGGCCTTAGGCAGCCTAAAGCGCCTACATAGGTGTGATTCAGTTAAGATAGGCGTTGGAAATGTAGGCCTGGAAAACCCTGGTCTACAATTCCAGCACCGATCTTTCCCACGGACGTGATTCTGTACGCAGCGCTGATGCATGACTGACATGCAACTGGCGGCTGATTTTTAGGTGGCCGCCAATATCCGTTTATAGAATCCGGGCCGCAGAGTTGTTGTTTGTCTTTTTTTTTACTAAGTTGTCATAAGAATTGGCTTTAGTGTGCCCTCACGTGGTCCTTTCCCGTGGCCTGTCATTTTTACTGTTGGCTTTAGTGTGCCCTTACGTGGTCCTTTCCCGTGGCCTGTCATTTTTACTGTTGGCTTTACTGTGCCCTTACGTGGTCCTTTCCTGTGGCCTGTCATTTTTACTGTGGCCATCACAAGAGACTTTTTTCTATTATTCTCAGTAATGGTCACGTGCTAATGTTGACAGCCCACGCCACAAAAAAGAATTACCATGAGAATACTTACCACCATCTGTTTAGGAGACGGCGAGAGATCCCGCATTAATCATGCACTAACTGGTTAGAACAGTCTCTCAAACCTTTTGAGCTCCAGCACACTAAACGGAACCGATTTTTGTATTGCGACACATTATAATTGAAATTATAAAGTTGTAAAACCAAGAAAAAATTAAATTTGAGAGTTATTGAAAAGGCTTGGGGAAATCCACTGCTTATTTCTGTTTTGCTACTTGGGATCCAGATAGGTACTTGTGATCTGGGTTGGCCACTGTTGGAATCAGGATACTGAGCTTGATGGATCTTCGGTCTGTCCCTAGTCTTTGTAATTTTTGACGAAAAATCAATCCACTTGTACCCATTCTACTCCACTCAGGATTTTGTATTCTTCAATCATATCTCCCTCTCCACCATCTCTTTTCCAAGCTGAAGATCCCTGACCGTTCTAGTCTTTCCTTGTATGAGAGGAGTTCCATCCCCTTTACCATCTTGGTCGCTCTTCTTTGAACCTTTTCTAGCGCCACTATATCTTTCTTGAGATAAGGAGACATTAAACACATAAAATGTAAAATGTAAAACATTTAGACAGATAAAACAGAATAACAGGAGTTTAAAAAATAAAGGGATTAATTGAAAGAAAGTTACAGATAGAGTCAGAAAAGGTATATGAGTAAAGCTCTTACTAGAATACGGTATTAGTCGCTGTGTGTGAGACGAGTAAGTTACTCCCCCCTTTTACATAACCCTAGCACGGTTTTTAGCGCTGGCCATGGCGGTAACAGCTCCAACGCTCATGGGTGCTATAAACCACACTATGGTTTTGTCAAAGGGGGGGGGTTTAGATATTTTGCAATATAATGGGATTCCCGGTTGCCTTTTTTTTTTTTTTTTTGCTTCTTCGTGGACCCCAGTAAATATTTTTTTTTTTTGTTCAAAAGGTGAACGGACGACATTCATGGCACCAGAAAGTAAAACATCAGATTGTACTAAGTAATGGATATACTAGCCAGTCTGTAAACCAACTCCCAAATATCTTCCATCAGTTCTTCACCGTAGCCTGGGCCTCAGTTCTCTGAGAGTTGGAAATCATCATATAAACATTATTTTTTTTTGTCACACTAATGGGTAATTTAGTTTCTGGATTGATTTTTCTTTTAATGGTAATACAAGATACTTCCACCCATTTGTACAGATTAATGGCAGTGATTTGGTTCAAGTTGTTTCCTGGGAGGCTCAGGGCTTAGTAGTTTTATAATACCAAGAATGGACGTTGTTGTCCTTTGGAATAAGAGTTTAACCATTTGTTGGGGTTCATTTGGTGACGGTGAATATCTCAGCCATGGGTATGGCTGTTCATTTCCTAGGTTGGAGCAGCTACCTGGGATTCTCCTCTTCCATAGTCTACTTGAATTTATGGACAAAAGACCTGATATCGTACAACCATTGGCGTAGCGAGGGTGAAAGGCGGGGTGCCCCCCACCATCGTCTCTGCCCCCCCCCGCTCCTTCCCCGATTCTGCTTGCTGCCCCTCTTTCCTTCCCTTCTACCCCACCTCTAGTTGAAGTTGTTGCTCATGGCAGTCAACAACGTTCTCCTCGCAACCCCATTGGCTTTCCCTCTGATGTCACTTCTTATGTGCAGCATCCGCAAGTAGGGTTACCATATGGCTCCAGAAAAAAGAGGATGGATTGAGATATCTGGATCTTACTTCCATTGAAAGCAATAGAAGTGAAACCTGGATGTCTCGATCCGTCCTTTTTCTGGAGCTGTATGACATCAGTGGGAGAGCCGACGGGGTTGCGAAGAGCACATTGTTGACCGCCGCGAACATCAACAACTAGAGGTGTGAGAAAGGGAAGGGAGACATGCAAGTACCCTTTGTAACATCTACAAAACCAATTCCTAACCCTATCAGTCACTATTGGACCCATACTGAGGGCTCTATGTTTATTCATAAGTTGTCAAGAGGAACCATGTCAAAGACTTCTCTGAAATCTAAGTACACCACATCTAACATGAGCAATGGAAGATGCTCTCTTGTTTTAAGGACTTGGTAACCTGACTGACTTGCTGATTCACTGTGGTTACTAATGTGTGTATGTTTTCGAAACACGGACCATGTCGGGTCCTGGTTTTCCACACAATTGGACCATATTTTGGATACAAACTGTTCAATGTTTTAATGATTGCAATTATAAATCTTGCTTTTTAATCAAGAACTTGGCAACTTGTACATTCATTGCTGCCATCTTCCCTTTCTTTGTTTGTTGCTCGACATTTCACAGCAGTCCCGTTGGATTTTTTGTTTGTGTTGTGTTGTGTTTGTGAAATGCTAATGGTTTGCTTATGAATGCCATTACACTATTTTGATAAGGTGATTTGTGTACCTGAGGAAAGTGTTCCCCTGGTAGTTTGCGGTCGGCGGTTCGCGGTCCTGGTCATTTGCGGTATTTTCCGATCGCACACCACCGACAAGGAGAGGACAGCTGGAGAGGCAGGAGAGAGAAGCCGGAGTGCCGGCAAGTGCAGGAAATCACTCGCTGTATGCTCCGACCGCCTCTTCCTGCACTAAGTTGGGCCTTATCCAATCAGGAGCTGCTTTGACACGCAGCTCCTGATTGGTAAGGCCCGACTTAGTGCAGGAAGAGGCGGTCGGAACATACAGCGAATGATTTCCTGCATTCGCCGGCGCTCCGGCTGCCCTCTCCAGTCTCTCCCATGAAAAGCCGTATTCGTGGTTTTTCAAGATTCGCGGGGATTCCTGGAACGGAACCCCCGCGAATATCGGGGGAGTACTGTACTTTCATATAGAACACTACTCAGGATTACATAACAATTGTTAAATTGGAAGGTGTTTGACTTTGCACAGAAACGTATGCGGTTATCTATATCATTCACAGTTGACCACGTGCAATTGAATGGGAGGGAAGTTGGGATAATGGGAGTTATAGATAAATTGAAGCTTTTAATCTTTACAGTAGCTTAAATTAACAATTGCAGCCAATCCACGAATGCTAGAAGCTGTAAAGGTCAAGTTGAGAAATATTTGTGAACGATATAGGTTGATGGCTCTGCAATTACATAAGTTACATAAGAACATAAGAAATGCCTCCACTGGGTCAGACCAGAGGTCCATCATGCCCAGCAGTCCGCCCATGCGGTGGCCCAACAGGTCCAGGACCTGTGCAGTAATCCTCTATCTAGCGAGCCACGAAACTGGTCAAAGGCATGAAGAATTTAAGCTACAAGGAACGCCTCGGGAGACTGGGACTGTTCACCCTCGAAAAGAGAAGATTGTGTGGGGATCTGATAAAGACTTTCAAAATATTAAAAGGATTTGACCAAATTGACCAGGAAGCAGCATTACTGACATTTTCAGATGTGACAAGGACAAGAGGTCATAGCCTGAAACTGAGTGGCAGCAGGTTCAGGACAAATGTTAGGAAGTTCTGTTTCACACAACGAGTTGTGGGCGCTAGAAATACTTTCCCGGAGGAGGTGGTGGCAGAGGCTACTGTTCTGGGTTTCAAACGCAAGTTGGATGCACACCTTCTTGCAAAACATATTGAGGGATACGGGAAATCCGGGTCTCCAACAAGGAGTACCTAAATGGGCCTCCGCATGTGCGGATCACCGGACTAGATGGACCTTGGTCTGTTCCGGTGAAGGCGTTTCTTATGTTCTTATCCCTTTTTCCAGTAGGAAATTGTCCAATCCTTTCTTGAACCCCAGTACCGTGCTCTGCCCTATTACGCCCTCTGGAAGCGCATTCCAGATGTCCACAACACGCTGGGTAAAGAAAAACTTCCTAGCATTCGTTTTGAATCTGTCCCCTTTCAGCTTTTCCGAATGCCCTCTTGTTCTCCTATGTTCTGAAAGTTTGAAGAATCTGTCCCTCTCTACTCTCTCTATGCCCTTCATGATCTTGTAAGTTTCTATCATGTCCCCTCTAAGTCTCCGCTTTTCCAGGGAAAAGAGCCCCAGTCTCTCCAATCTTTCAGTGTATGAAAGGTTTTCCATGCCCTTAATCATTCGTGTCGCTCTCAAGCAATTTCAAGGAAATGTGGGCCCAATTTCTACAACTGGGACTGTAGGGGAGAGGGAATTGGATGAGAAGGAGGGAGTTACTAGGGTTGGGGGTTTGTTGCTGGTTTATTGTTGATATTTGTGGCTTTTCTTCCTTGTCATAGAAAAGTTATTTTCGTAATTATGAGATGACTTATGGAAGATTGCATCATGAAGTATTTGACTTAAAAAATTCTGAATAAAGATGCATTTCAAAAGAAGAATTGCTAATTTGGATGCGGGAGGAGCAATTTTAGGTGATAAAAATCCTAATTATGGTTGTAAGGATATGATAAAGGCTTCTTCCATGGTATACAAGGGGGTGCTGAAAAATTATCAGCCCAACCAAGCAAAGAATGACATAGATATGATTCAATCAACGATCTGAAAGAACGTCAAGACATAGAATTTTGTCTCTGCAAATTGGCACTTAACATAATAAGATGCCACTCTTTTCAGCTAGAGTGGCAAAATAAAGCTCAGAATTTAAGAAGTTGGTTGGTTGGGCTGAGAACTTTTCAGCACCCCTTCATATGTAATAAAAGTGAGCCAAGTATAGCATAATCAAGCCATTGTGACATCACTGATGAGGTTGACTCTTATTGGTAGAATGAGGCATTATGACATCACAAGCTCAGGCCTGGTTACTTCTTCACACTACCAGGGGGTGCTGAAAAATTCTCTGCCCAACCAAGAAGAGAATGACGTGGGTATGGTTCAATCAATGATCTGAAACAATGTCAAAACCATAGAATTTCAATTCTGCAAATTGACACTCCCGCAAAATAACGCTCAGAAATTAGAACGTTGGTTGGTTGGCCTGAGAACTTTTCAGCAGCCCCTGGTAGAGTGTATCTTCTGTAAGTTCAAACAAGAGTATGAAGTGGGCACTGGGCACCAATTCTACAAACTACAAGGCCTGATCTTGTGTTTATCATACAGGGTTTTTCATTTTCTCTTATGAAAAATGAACCCAAAGTGATCAGAGTTTAAATTATTTAAGGCCACCTGTCCTAGGACATGTTGTTCAAACAATCGTTGCTTGTACTAATGTAGGAAATCACGAGAGATCAATAGAGGGAATCATTGTCAGTGCGATGCCCTTGCACAGCCGCCTGAGCTGCAGAGATACCACTTAATCCAGCAGTAGCAATGGCACCATGAGCTCATTTTAATGGGTGTCAGCAAGATTGATTGGTTGGGGTCAAAGGTTACAAAAGCAAATTGCAGCCCAGACCACTAATGCACTTGTAACTCCTTGAAACACTTTAATGCAAGTTAAACAGAAACTACCCCCTGAACTGCGCTGAATGGCTACAGAGCATTTACAAGGCTGGTCTTCCCACACCGCTCTCTGGCAAATGGAGAAAACCCAAGTCTTGGTGACGCGACGCTGCCCTTTTAAGGGCCAGCAAGAAAATGACGCATTCAAGGCTACGCATTCACGAATTCGTCAAAAAGGGCATCAGAGTTTGACAATGCAATAGTTTAAAAAATATATTTCTTAACAGCACTGAAATTCAAATGAGAGACATACCGAACATATTCGAATATAAACCGAGATTTATGGGCCAAAAAAATGGCCAAAAAATCAGGGTCTCGGTTTATATTTGGGTAAGCGCCGACCCCCCCCTGAACCTGTTGCAGGCCTCTGCCGGGCCTGCCATGAGACCTGGTGGTCCGATGGTGAACCGCGGCAGGAGCGACCTTCTTTCGCTTCTGCCTATGCAGGGCTGCTAGATGATTGGCTGCTGCGAGTTCTCGCGGTCCCAAGACAACTTGAGGCAGCCAATTAGTTAGTCGCTCTGCACGGGCAGGAGCGAAGGAAGGTCACTTCTGCCGCAGTTCACTGCTGGACCACCAGGATTCTAAAGGTATGCGGGGGAGGTAGGAGGGAGGTAAAAATTCTTAGAATTGGCTGGGACAGGAGGCAGGAGGGATTCCTGCTGTCCTGGCCCATCATGACTTAGGCAGGCCTGATGGAGGCCCGGGAGGGGGACAGGATACAGAACCTGGCAGAGCAAGGAGGGAGGGGTCTGGGTGCAGAGACTTGCAGGACAGGGCAAGGCACTGCACTTGAATATTAACCCCCATGGTTTATATTCGAGTCAACCTTTTTCCTCCTTTTTTTAAAGGGGGGAAGGTTTCTTCGGTTTCTATTTGGGTCAGTTTATATTTGAGTATATACGGTAATACATACTTATGAAACACTTAATAAACACACATCTGAACGTTTAAATAAAGCTTTTCTACAATAGAGCTTATTATAGTATATAGCTGAGGGAGCCAGTGCAGATATTAGATGGGGACAAGATGGATGGCATAGAGTCCGTGGGATAGACTACCCACCTCCTCCTGGCCGCTGTAATTTTAAATCTTCCAGCAGCCGCTGCACAATGAAGACTTCTGGGATAGACCTGCTCATTGGCGCTGTGCGGCGGCTGCTGGAAGATTTAAAATTACAGCGACCAAGGAAGGTAGGTGGGGGAGTCGGGAGCTGGAGAGAGAGGTCGTGCCACAGTATCCTGATGGGGCTAGGGCGGAGCTTTTGGGTCCCCCTAAATGAAAAAGTGTTCTGCTGCCTATGAGTCGGTGTATGGAAGACAGCTAACAAGGAAATGGATTATAGCTGTCTGAAACATCTGTTTGGAGAAGCGATAATTCTGTATTCGTTATTTATTGAGATTGATGCAATGCTAGCTTGTTGGGTGGCAAAGGGACCATGAGGATGCAATGATGATCCTGGCATGACCTTAAGCTAAGTCCATAGCTGTCTGGTAGTGGGTCTGAGCACATCACAATATAGGGGTCCTTTGACTATGGACGTCCTAGCCATTTAAATGCTAACGTGTCCATTATATCCCGTGGACATGTTAGCGCATGTTAGCGTTTCGCGCGTGATAATTTTTAGCGTGCACTAAATCAGCTACCACACCTTCGTAAAAGGGCTACATAATTTATGCCTTTTAAAATATTTTGACTTTGCCATTTTAAAACCTGTGTTACGTTTTTGATCAAAAGCATATAATACACGGGCATTGATTATTTGACTCTGGATCATTTGTAGTTAGCTATAAAATGGGCCATTTAATTTTTTTTTGCTTTTTGCTTTTTTCCATTAGCATGCGGGACCAGCAAAAATATTAATGTGGGAACACTTACTGCCCCCCTATTGAGGAGGCGGTAAATCCCCCCCCCCGTGTTAACCCTGTACTTACCCAGTTAGCGCACTCTAATATGAACATGTTAGCTGGCACGCCCCCCTACCAAAAGCTCAGAAACAGAGGCATTACCCCAGGATGCGTCAGCGCTTCCTGAGGTAAGCCTTTTATCATAGGCTAAGTCAGGGTCTCTCAAACCTTTTTAGCTCCGGCACACTAAATGGAGCAAATGTTTTTCACGGTACAATGTAACTGAAATTATAAAATTGCAAAACCAACAAAAAATTACATTTGTGAGTTATTTATCTAATGTTCAAGCTTTGTATGGGTAATTGTAACAACAGTGAAATTAAAGTAGATAGAATAGAATTGCTAATCAATGCGACGGATGTGCTTGTTTTTGAGGGCAAGTTAACTCAAAACGTGGCTCGATTGTCAACAAACACGCATTTCATCATCCACCATCTGCAGCTCTCTTTTTTTCGATTTAATTTCTGTCAGAGCTGAAAATCCAAGTTTGCAAAGATAAGAAGATCCAAACGGATAACGACTGCATAAAAAGTAAAAATAAAATCGCTTGCCGTTAGTTTTCAAGGACCAATCGCGCCAAAGAACGATGCTTGACTGGGCGGTTGTGTCTTTACACGTGCAGACGCTCATAACATTGACAGACTTGCATACGCGACGTACATGTCATCTATTTTAGTGTATACTTAGGAAGGGGATTTTTAAAAATAAAGTAAAATTCCAGAATCTCTCGTGGCACACCCAGGAATCTCTTCGGGGCACAGCACTGTGCATTGGCACATAGTCTGAGAGACACTGGGCTAAGTCTTCATTAGGTCTTAGCACACTCAGGGCCCCTCAGTTCTTCAAGAAAAGACCTGCTTTCACAGATCAATACATTTTGGGCTCCTTTTACAAAGGTGCGTTAGTGTTTTTAGTGCCCGCGCCGGATTAGGACACGCTACCCAAAAAACTACCGCCTGCTCAAGAGGAGGCGGTAGCGGCTAGCGCGCGGGGCATTTTAGTGGGCGCTATTCTGCGCGTTAAGGCCCTAACGCACTTTTGTAAAAGGAGCCCTTTACCTTTGCTTTGGAGAATTTGATTTTGAAGTTAAAAAAAAAAAAAATCAAAAATGAAGGTTAGCTGAAGCCCTAAACACATCTTTAGATGCAGTATTTGTATTCCCAAACACTGTATTCCATCTTTAATTTTACAGTTTATATAATCTCTTGATAAATAGGCATATTTTCATGAATAGGAAAGCCCCCCCCCCAAAAAAAAAGAAAAAGAGAGCTTTTGCCAGTAAGTATCCAGTGGTGGGGGGAAAAAAATGGAGCCTAGCATGCCGTCAGGGAATCTCGAAGAAGGGCTCTGGGATTAAACAGTTGAATCCTCGCACCAAAGAGGAAAAATGTGGTGATATCATGTAGACGCTAAATCAATTAGTGGCCAGCACTGTTGGTCTCTCCACCAGCAGGCTGTGTGGTCTCCCTGCTCTAATGAAAGAGACGTTCAAAGAGACCCATCAGCTGTGACCTCCTCATACTTCACACTGGCCACACACGCCACATTGATACCAAGAATGATTTGAGGCTTTAGAGAAAATTACTTATTGTAAGATAGTGGGCTAATGAAAAACCGACAAAACTCAGTAAGTCTGAAATAATGGGTGTGTGGTTTTTTTTTCCCTTTCCTCTTCCTCCCATCAGGTTTAAATTATTGGATCTGGACACACAGAAGTAATGCGCTCAGTTAATTAATTTTGAAGTTAGGGGGATTCTTTCCTTCTTCTGAAGGTGGGGCCTGAGGGAAGAGAAGCAGGTCCTCCTTTCCCATCATGGTGAGCCAGGGTCCTGCACTGGAAGGGCTTTGGAACCTGCTTTTATTTATGCATTTATTCAATTTTCTATACCATTCTCCCAGGGGAGCTCAGAATGGTTTACAGCTTATACTTGGACATTTTGCAGCAATAATCAAGCCTGCCACAAGATATCCTGGACAGAACTTAGACATTTATTTATTTATTTCTTCCATTTGTGTGTCACACATACCTATACAAGCTCTTGGCGACATTACAGAGGAAGGGGTTAGAAGAGGGAAGGGAGGACAATGGAGGGCAGGAAGATACAGGAGAAGAAGAGGATACAAGTAATTAGGTGTCAAATAGATGAGTTTTCAGTTTCTTCCGGAATTTGGTGTGGTTAGGTTCCATCCTGGTCATTTCAGTAAGGTCATTCCAAGTTTTTACGCCTAGAAAGGTGAGCATGGATTGTAAAACACGTTTGTATTACAGATTTTTTGTGGAAGGCAGATTTAGAAGTATTCTGTTGAGGGTTCTGTGGGAAGTAGGCCATGCCTTGGAAAAGAGCTGGATGAGAGGAGCCGCGGAGTTTCCGTAAAGTATACGGTGAATGATGCATGAAGTTTTGAAGGTTATTCGTGACGGGATGGGTAGCCAGTGCAGTTGCCTGATGAAGACTGTAATCGAGACCTCTAAGCGAGACCTCTTTTAGAAGCATCTAAGTGCCTAAAAGGTACCCGAACTGACCAGAAGACCACTGGATGCATGAAGGTATTACCTCCACAACACTCCTCCAGTGGTCACTGACCCCCTTCCCCCCCTCAAATATCTGAATGAAACAGTACAAACATGTGTCTAGAACTTCAGCACCTGGTATAGGAAAGCCTAGTAGAACTCCATACAAATGTCTTAAGGAACCAGGTGGGTGGGGCTAGTGAACAATAGCGAGGAGGAACCAGACCCATAATCACAACATTTATGTTGGAAACTATGAGCCCACCAAAACCCACCAACCCTTCTCTACTGTCATATAGGTGCCACCTGTAGCCATAAGGGTTGAAGACAGATGTGTAGAGCAGGTTTGGGGGGAGTTTTGGAGGGATCAGCATAAATTATAAGACACTCTTTATATCAAGTTCACAGCAGTGCCTTATTGCTCTGTTGGCAAGTCCATTACAGTGGTGGCCCCTTCTATGTCTATATGATGCCAATTTGGCGAACAAAGTTGGACGTCTTGGTATTCTGGAATTTTTTTAAAAAATTATCTTTATTGATTTCTTAATACATTACAATATTAGAAACAAGAATTTGGCATAAAAGTAAAATGTCACAATAAGAAAAACATAATCACATCCTTCTAGCTCACATCTCGGGGAGAGGAGAGTTACAGAAATATAAGGAAAAATATTTAGGGTACATTGGCTGGAAAACTTAAATCCATTTTACCATAAGGTGTGGTTTGTACTGATTTTTTTCTCAGGATTATTTGGAAGAAATAATTCAAGCTGACTTGGCTCCAAAAACACATAAGAATTATTTTCCCATGTAACCAGGCATTTTGAAGGAAATTTTAAAAAGAAAGTGCCTCCTATTTCCAAGACTCTGGGTCTCAGCATTAGGAAGGCTTTTCGACAAATTTGTGTCTGCCTGGATACATCGGGGAAAATTGAAATAGTCTGATCATAAAATAATACAGATTTTTTGGGAAAGAAAGCTTTCATAATAATTCTCTTTTTCTCCAAAGAAGATAATGTAATTAACATTGTTGATCTTTTGGATATAGGTTCTTGTGTATTTTCCAGAAATTTTGTAAGATCCAGTCTATCTGGGGAGGAAACATTATCAATTTCTCCTTCGGGATTTACTTCTCTGACACTGACTGGAACATAATAATAAGCATTGATAACTTCCCTGTCTTCTATAACAATCTGCAAAACCTCCTTAAAATACATTTTTAGAAACTCTCTTGGTGACAAAAAATGCGTTACAGGAAAGTTCAATAACCTCAAATTAAGTGCTCTTGTGGAATTTTCTAAGATTTCAAGTTTAGAACGGATAAATAAACTATCTTTGATTGCAGAAGTTTGCGCGGCCTGACTTAATCTCAGCATCCAATTTGCTAATTTGTATCTCCAACAAGCTCACCTTATTCTCCTGCTCTTTAAATTTTTCAGATACATTCTCAGAAAATTGGACATCTTGATATTCTGGACATTCTGGCAGCCAAGACATCCAAGAACCGGTAGGTGATTTTCAATATATGTATATAACATTGGCCAACACAAATAAGTTTTTCTTTGCTACTGAGAACTTAACAAGTGTTCTTAGTTAATTTAATGACACTGATTTCAGATCTGTAATTGAAATTCGGTGTCAGGTCAAAAGCGCACCGGGACAAAGGCGCGCGCAGACAATTGAGCGCAGTGTGGAGGTGCGCCCCGAAGAAAATTACTGTTTTTAGGGGCTCCGATGGGGGGGCGTGGAGGGGGGACCCCCCCACTTTACTTAATACAGATCGCGCCGCGTTGTGGGGGCGTTGTGGAGGGTTTGGGGGGTTGTAACCCCCCACATTTTACTAAAAACTTCACTTTTTCCCTGTTTTTCGGGAAAAAGTTAAGTTTCCATTAAAATGTAGGGGGTTACAACCCCCCAAACCCCCCACAACGCTGCCGCGATCTGTATTAAGTAAAGTGGGAGGGCTCCCCAAAAAAAAACCCCCGTCGGAGCCCCTAAAAACAGTAATTTTCTTCGGCGCGCGCCTCCGTCTTGCGCTCAGTTGTCGGCGCGCGCCTTTGTCTTCCGCGATTATGTCTATGAACCTTGAAATTCAGCTAGCATGTCAGGTTTCTGAGATACATGTTGCTGAGTTTTTTAGACAGTTTGCTATATCGGCAAACTCCTTGTGTTAAGGAGTTTACTCTGAAAAAAACACAAAGACAATAAGGAGACATGTTACAGCATATATTTACACCTCTCTTAACTCACTCAAAAGTGATGCCAGCATGTTCAGAAATGTTTGAGACACTTGTTTTTAAGCTTGTACAGTACATTTGTCTCTCTTTGCAAGAACCAACAATAGTCTCCCATCATACTGGGATTGAACTTTCCCTGATATCTGCTTTCCTTCACCTTGATAAAATATTTCCCCATGCTCATCGCTGACATCACCAAGATTGGGTGGGAAGAAGTCGAGGTGAGAAATTCACCGTTCCCGTCCCCGCGGATAACTGCGGGAAATAATCCCATGTCATTTTCTAGTGTCTATTTCAATCTCAATCCTTCTACACCAGCATTCTTCAAAGCAAAGCTGGTTCATAGACAAAACCGTGGAAGACAAAGGCGTGCGCCGACAACTGAGCGCAAGACGGAGGCGCGCGCTGAAGAAAATGACAGTTTTTAGGGGCTCCGATGGGGGGGGTTTGTTGGGGAGCCCCCCCACTTTACTTAATACAGATCGCAGCGGCGTTGTGGGTGGTTTGGGGGGTTGTAACCCCCCTCATTATACTGTAAACTTAACTTTTCCCTGTTTTTAGGGAAAAAGTGAAGGTTACAACCCCCCAAACCCCCCACAACGCCCCCACAACGCGGCGCGATCTGTATAAAGTAAAGTGGGGTGGTTCCCCCCACACACACCCCTGTCGGAGCCCCTAAAAACAGTTATTTTCTTCGGCGTGCGCCTCCACACTGCGCTCAGTTGTCAGCGCGCGCCTTTGTCTTCCGCGGTTTTGACCTGACACCGCAAAGCTTGTGGGTCAGTGTTTGTGGCCATTCATACTCTGATTCTTCCCTCTCTCTTTAAAGAATGACATGAAGATGGTTTCCCGC
Organism: Geotrypetes seraphini; assembly: GCF_902459505.1. NCBI lineage: Eukaryota > Metazoa > Chordata > Amphibia > Gymnophiona > Dermophiidae > Geotrypetes > Geotrypetes seraphini. The sequence goes on along the minus strand of NC_047091.1, from coordinate 34,357,153 downwards.
GGTTATCCGCGGGGACGGGAACAGTGATGAATTTTGTCACCGTGTCATTCTCTAGTGAGAATGTAAGAAGTGCATTTTAAGTGACATTCTGGCACCCATTAGCTGATATGCTGTCAGCATGTTCTCCACAAGCTCAGCATAATTCTCTGATCTGTGATTACCAAGAAAATTCTGAACAACCAGTACGAATTCTTCCCATGCTGCTGGTTCAGTTGGGTTCAGCTTCTGTTTGAACGCATCATCAAGTATCAGTTCATGGATTTCGGGTCCAACCAAAGCACCTTCTTTGATTTTGGCTTCACTTTTCTCCAAACCAAACGTACTTCGTAGCTGCTGAAACGCATCACCATTTCGGTCCATCGCCACTGTGTTAATCCGGAATAGCAGACAGTGTAGCACATATGAGGTGCCCACGCTTTATCTTGGTCACCAACTTTACAGCCAAAATAATGCTTGTATTCACTTTGATGTCTGCTGGACAGATTACATTACATTACATTAGTGATTTATATTCCGCCATTACCTTGCGGTTCAAGGCGGATTACATAAGATTTCTCAGGAGGTTACAAGAATTGTAACTGTACATAAGAATAGTCATAAGAATTGCATCGGAATTATATAAGAATTTACGGGAACTAGATGTGATACATGTTGGGTAATTAGAAACATTTTAGATTTGAAAGGGGTAGAGAGTGTGGTAGGTGGAGATTGGGAAGGAACTGGTCGTGTTAAATAGGTTTTATGTATTTTATGAAGAGTAATGTTTTAGTTTCTTTTTTGAAGGTTCTTTTGCTGATCTTGTGCAGTAAATCGACCGCAGACATAACAGTTCATAATAATTATAATATCTTAGACAAAAACAAACAAAATATAAAAATTCACAGGTAGAAAAAGCAGCACAATCACTTTTTGGTATAAACTTTCAAATTACTGGTATATGTGATCGATGAGCTGTCCTAAAATGCAATATTGTGTTACAGAAACAGTAAAATACCGATACTTCACAGTAGCGTTATTGATGAAAATGATATAAACACAAACTGATGCATAACTTAAAAACAGGATGAGATAGACAAAAACTGTTTTCAGATTTAGAGTCAGCATGTAGCCCTTGTTAAGGTAAAGGTGACAGAACTCCAGTAGCAAAATACTTGTTGACCAGTGTAATATATATATTTGAATGTCCTGTTTGAAAATGGACATTTCTCCACCTCTGACTTTGGACATGTGTAACGTCCAAATCTGGACTTAGATGTCATTCAGAAAATGACTTAACAACTAACAACACAGAGGATCTTTATGCAGTGGCCAGGAGGCTGAGTATTGTTATCTACGGAGCTAATTTTTTATCACGTAAGACCGCTTTACCTGGGAAATAAGATTTGCACAATTGTGCGTCTAATATTCATGTCAAATGCGCATGATTGGCCTGTATGAACATAAGTTTGCTTGGATTGAGCAAAGGTGTTCCCAGGTGTGGGGTTATGGAGAGCTTTGCATTCGTGCTGTTGTTTTTGAAAATTCAGCCGTTTGCGTGTAAATTTAACCCGGTCCAGAGCAGGCGTGAACTTGAAAGTGCAAACTCTAAGGAATGAACTTTCAAAGCGGAGGTATGGACCTGTGTGGCTCTGCTCCCATTCACCTCTAGGGAAAAAGAAGTTACAGGCACTGAGCTGCAGCATGGCTCTCTGCAACTTGTGGGCAAACCCCAACTCTTCCCCCTCCTAATCCCCATCCCCCAAGTGCACGAAAAGTGAACCTTCCTAATGGCCAATTACTCTTCTCCATCTGCTTGCTCTATTTATACCAACACATCGGCAATTCTTTGCATTCTTTGGTCCTTTCCCAGTGGCCTCCATGGCGAACTGATGTTATCTGCTCAGATGTTCCAAGAAATGAAATGTGCGTTAACCCACAGGCACAGCGGGTACTTCCTGTGAATCAGCCACTGCAAGGTGGAGCAGGGTACGATTCAATTATTCTGCAGACATGTGCTCTCCCTAGGCCGGCGGCAGCCCTTAGCAAAAGCATTAAGCGAGGGAGATGGATTGGTAGGGCTGCATTTCACGGGGACTTAGTTCTGCTTCCCACAATACATTAGCACAAGACTGATTTTAAAGCACAGGGTCCCATGTCTGGCTTGGAGGATTGCAGAGTGCGGTTTCTCAGTTCAGCTCTGGTAAATTAGCAAGTTAAGAGAGAGATTGTTAATGTTAACTGGTGCTTCTCGGACCATTAGGTTATTATTTACGAATGACCACAAAGAGAACTTCCACAAGTCAACGAAAAAGTTATCTGACGCTACTACTATTGCTATTAATTATTTCTAGAGCCCTACCAGACATATGCAGTCCCTGCTCAAATGAGCTTACAATCTAAACAATCAAGACAGACAGGATGCCAGGGTAGGGGTTACAGTTAGAGGGGGTGGTCAAACTGCTGGCTAGAGTGGTGAGCAGAGAGCACAGGAGAATAGGGTTATGAGTTGAAGGCTGTCTCAAAAAGGTGGGTTTTCGATCTATATCCTGTTGCCCAGATCAGCCCAGCCTTAGTGGCGCAGTGGTTAAAGCTACGGCCTCAGCACTCTGAGGTTGTGGGTTCAACCCACGCTGATCCTTGTGACCCCGGGCAAATCACTTAATCCCCTCCATTGCCCCAGGTACATTAGATAGATTGTGAGCCCACTGGGACAAACAGGGAGAAATGCTTGAGTACCTGAATAAATTCACGTAAACTGTTCTGAACTCTCTTGGGAGAACAATATAGAAAATGGAATCAATAAATAGTGTGAAGAGTTTCAGCCTCTGATAATGCCTCATTCTACCAATAAGAGCCAACCTCGTAAGTGATGTCACAATGGCTTGAGTGTCCTATACTTGGCTCACTTATACTACATTTTGATTTCTAGAGTGGTGCAGTGGTTAAAGCTACAGCCTCAGTACCCTGTAGTTGGGAATTCAAACCCACACTGCTCCTTGTGACCCTGGGCAAGTCATTTAATCTACACCCCCCCCCCCCAATTGACCCAGGTACATTAGATAGATAGGGAAAAATACTTGAGTACCTGAATAAATTCATGTAAACCGTTCTGAGATCCCCTGGGAGAACAGTATAGAAAAGTGAATAAATAGACATCTCTTTTCTTTTCAACTGCCTGCTATTTCCTTGGAAAGTAACATAGAAACATAGAAAATGACGGCAGAAAAGGGCCATGGCCCATCTAGTCTGCCCACACTAATGGCCCCACGGTCCGAGGCACTGTGGACAGAGAAGCACAGGGTAGTACAAAGACTGCGAACAGCCACATCCAAAGGATCATCCACTGGCCACGAAGTAGCGTCCACCTCTCCGTCACCACCATCTTCCGTCTCCCCTGCCCCAGGGCTGCAACTCTATGGGAGGAAGGCAGGCAGCACGATTGCCACGATCCAGCAGGTTTCTGGGAGAAAAGGACACGAAGACTTGAGGGAAGACAAGATACGACTACCAGTCAGGGAAACCGGGCCATCGGAACTGGGTTTTTTTTTTTTAAAAAGGAGGAAGGGAGCAATTGGACCCACAAAACTATTCTGATGCAGAAATCAGCGAATAGACTATGGGGTCCTTTTACAAAGCTGCAACAGCGGTTTTAGCGCGCACTTAGCGTGCACAGAATTGCCACGCGCGCTAGACGCTAATGCCAGCATTGAGCTGGCATTAGTTTTTCCTCGAAGCGCGGGGGTTTGCGCGCGCTAAAAACACTAGTGCAACTTATTTAAAGGAGCCCTATGTCTTCCCCCGAGATCTATCCAGCACACCCGGATAAGAAACTGCGCTTTGTGACAGGACCGAAGGCCATCACATGTCCAGAGGTGACATAAATGAATCCCTGACTATGATAAACTTTTGAGTTATGAGGGTTTTTAATATTAGATTATTCAATTTGAGAATGAAACATAATTTGGATAGTAATATTTATGAATTAAAAGAATTAAATCAATCAATCATTTCTCCACCTCTGACTTATTCACATTGTCAAATGTGACAAGGACAAGAGGTCATGGACTGAAGCTGAGGGGCAGCAGGCTCAGGACTAATGTCAGGAAGTTCTGTTTCACACAGCAAGTGGTAGACGCTTGGAATGCTCTCCCAGAGGAGGTGGTGACGGAGACTACCATTCTGGGTTTCAAGTGCAAGTTGGATGCACACCTCCTTGCAAAACACATTGAGGGATACGGGTGATCAGGGTCTCCATCTGGGAGCACCTGGCTTGGCCTCCGCGTGTGCGGGTCGCCGGAATAGATGGACCTAAAGTCTGATCTGGTGAAGGCGTTTCTTATGTTCTTATATTCAATATAAAATAAGTAATTACTAATTACGGTAGGGAGGATGGGCTCAAGCCGGTAATGTTATCAGGATAAGAGAAAAGAAGTTTTCTTTCTCTTGAAAGAGATCCCAGGATGGGAAAATTAACTTTTTTTTTTAAATAAATCTTTATTGAATTTCAAACTTTGACAGTGCATAATAATTAAATGAACATAAACACAAATAACACATGAAACAATCATTTCCCCCCCTCCCAAATAGTAATACAAGAAGAACTATTATGTGAAAATAATTATAAAGAAGAAATAATTCTATAGTCAAAATACCTTTCCTTCCCTTCCCCCCCCCCCCCCCCGGATGTGTAAGGAAATCTAGTTAAAGGAGAGATAAATGACCATTATTGTGAATTAACAAATGTAGTCAATGGGCTCCACATTTTTTTAAACGAACTACTAAACCCTAAACAATCAATTCACTTCATAATCTGAGGCTTGTCCCTATAGGCTAAATTTAAATTAACAATATGTTCTACAGTTCATTTTGACTTTTTTTAATGGTTCCCGAGATATATATATTTAGGGCTCCTTTTACAAAGGTGCGCTAGCGTTCTTAGCGCACACACCGGTTTAGCGCGTGTTATACGCACGCTACCCGAAAATCTACCGCCTGCTCAAGAGGAGGCGGTAGCGGCTAGCACGCGCGGCGTTTTAGCATGTGCTATGCCGCGCGTTAAGGCCCTAACGCACCTTTGTATTAATCTATAGATAACCATTTAATTTGTAGTTTCTTGTTGTAATATAGAGAGTTGTGCGGGGACAGAAATCCCACCCATCCCCGCCCGTCCCCACCAGGATCCTCTCCGTCCCCACCCATCTCCGCAAGGAATTACCTCCATCCCCACAAAAAGCAGCAATTACTTCTGACAGGATCATCAATTCCACAGTTTCTTTTGTGTTTGCGCTGCTGTTTTCCTTGTGGAATCTCTTTGGTGGAACCCTTTTTTTGTTTTCTGTTCAGGTAATTAACTTATAAACCCCCTCTTTTACTAAGGCTGACGTGTCCATTATATTATATGGACGAACCCTGCTTCCAAAGCCTTCCATCCCCGTGGGAGTCCCGTTGGTTAGAGGGGGGTCCCCGTGGGAGTCCAGAGGCCAGAGGGGTGTCCCCGTGGGAGTCCCGTGGGTTAGGGGGGATTCCCGCGGGACCCGTGGGATTCCCGCGATCCCCGTTCCCGTGCAGACCTCTATTGTATTACATTTATGTTCTACAGGAAAAGACAGAATATCAAATGCATATGAAAAAATACATGAAAATTATGTTCCATCTCTGGCCCGATTCAAATCCATCAACGTGGCGCCCAGGGTGGACCGCCCTCCCCTTTACTACGCCACTGGTCTTGTCAGCTGTCGGGGGGTCATCTTTGACTCCTCTTTCTCCTTCTCTGCACAAATGCAGCAGACGGCCAAACCCTGTTGCCTCTTTCTCTCTAACATTACCAAAATCTGACCCTTCTTCTCGAAGCCCACCACCCAAACCCTTATCGCCTCTCGCCTTGACAGGTCTTCTTCGGAATCGCCTCTCGCCCCTTCAGTCCATCCAAATTTGTTGCTGCAAGACTTCTATTCTGCCAGAGTTGCTATGCCTGTGTCACCCCTCTCCTCAAATCGTTCCATTGGCTCCCTATCTGTTGCCTCATCCAAATCAAACTCCTCTTACTGCCTTATGTCATTTTATATTTTAATGTATGTTAAGGTTTCGCCAGTTTTTGCCTTATATGGTATTCGTCGTTGATGCGACGTGTATGTCATATGCAATTTGATTTTATATGTAACCATGTAATTTGTTATGGTGTGTTTTTGTGTTGATTTGTAAAGCAAATATTAATGTCTTATTTTGCATGTTAATATGTAACTCGCCCTGGATAAGGGCGGGGGAGAAATAAATAAACATGCAAACATTCACTCCGAAGCTCCTCCCCGGGAACTCCATTCATCACGCGGCGGCCCTCAGGTTAAAGACTAGTGCTCTTAAATGAGTCCAGCCTCACCTACGTACGTTCCGTTCCTGCTAAACTGGAACGTACGCAGGTGAGGCTGGACTCATTTAAGAGCACTAGTCTTTGACCTGAGGGCCACTGGGTGACCCAGCAGTGGCATTTCTTATGTTCTTAAGTCTCTCTTATCGGTACCCTTTTCCTCTACTGCCAACTCCAGGCTTCGTCCCTTCTCTCATGCTGCGCCATACACCTGGAACAGACTCCCTGAATCGCCACGTCAAGCTCCGGCACTGGCTGCATTCAAATCCAGGCTCAAAGCCCGCTTCTTTGAGGCCACTTCTAACTCTCAACCCCCACTCGCTGTAGGGCATTCATGCCTGACGAACTTCCCAACTCCCTACTTGTCGTGTTTGTTGATTAGATTGTAGGCTCTTCTGAGCAGGGACTGTGCCTCGAATGTTCTAAGGTACAACACTGCGTGCGTCTAGCTATAGAAATGATTAGTAGTAGTAGTTCTAGCCGCTTCCCTCAAAGATTTTAATAATTATTCTCAACTATCATGACTACCCCACTATCATCCCTCCAAGACCGATCCTGTACAAACGCTGAATTGGACAGCAAACATTTAACTCTTAAACAGTTAAAAGCGCAGGTCAATAGTTCTATGAGCTTCTGTAGCTATCAGAGTCTATTTTACTTTGACAGCAGCTGTTCTTATATGCTGCCCCCATAGAAGGCGCTGGCCTAGGCAACTTGCATAATGATTAGCCAGACCTGCATCTGTCTAGGCCAGAGGGGGCCAGAGAACTAAGTTCTAGTAAGTAATACTGATATCTCACTTTTGCTGCTGTCCCGACAAACCCCCAGATAAAACTGTTTACATCACGAAACAACCCAAACCTATCTGGAGCTAAAGTTGCATCACAAATTATCTAAATGGATAATTTATCTTTATAGTTAACACTTGCATTTATATATTTTAGTTAATTGTTTGTTAGAATGTTGTTTTGGCAAAATGTCTATTAGAGAATGACACGGTGACAAAATTCATCACCGTTCCCGTCCCTGCGGATAACCGCGGGAAATAAACCCATGTCATTTTCTAGTGTCTTGTTTCATCCTCTGTCCTTCTACACCAGCATTCTTCAAAGCAAAGCTTGCGGGTCAGTGGCTGTGCTTATGTGGACCAAGGATAATGAAGCCATTGTGACATCACTGATGTGATTGGCTCTTAGGCACTGGTGGAATGAAGCATTATGACATCACAATATCTGTTCTGGATACCAGAGACTGTCATTCTGTAGTGTCTGTTTCAGCCTCAGTCCTTCTACACCAGCATTTTTCAAAGCAAAGCTTGCGGGTCAGTGGTTGTGGCCATTCATACTCCGATTCTTATGTGAGCCAAGGATAATGAAGCCATTGTGACATCACTGATGTGATTGGCTCTTAGGCACTGGTGGAATGAGGCATTATGACATCACAATATCTGCTCTGGATACCAGAGACTGTCATTCTCAACCTCAGTCCTTCTACACCAGCATTCTTCAAAGCAAAGCTTGTGGGTCAGTGGCTGTGCTTATGTGAACCAAGGATAATGAAGCCATTGTGACATCACTGATGTGATTGGCTCTTAGGCACTGGTGGAATGAGGCATTATGACATCACAATATCTGCTCTGGATACCAGAGACTGTCATTCTGTAGTGTCTGTTTCAACCTCGGTCCTTCTACACCAGCATTCTTCAAAGCAAAGCTTGCGGGTCAGTGGTTGTGGCCATTCATACTCTGATTTTTATGTGAGCCAAGGATAATGAAGCCATTGTGACATCACTGATGTGATTGGCTTTTAGGCACTGGTGGAATGAGGCATCATGACATCACAATATCTGCTCTGGATACCAGAGACTGTCATTCTGTAGTGTCTGTTTCAGCCTCAGTCCTTCTACACCAGCATTCTTCAAAGCAAAGCTTGAGGGTCAGTGGTTGTGGCCATTCATACTCTGATTCTTCCCTCTCTCCTTAAAGAATGACATGAAGATGGTTTCCCGTGGTTATCCGCGGGGACGGGAACAGTGATGAATTTTGTCACCGTGTCATTCTCTAATGTCTATCTTGGCTTAATATGAAAGCATTCATGCAGTTCATCTTTCTTGGGGAAAAGGAGCAGTGACATTTGGCAGTTTCGACATTCTCTTATCATCGTCTTACCATCGACCTTACAAATACATTTTTTTAATAGAAACGTTCACTCTGTCATGCTGAATCCCAAAACAAGAAACAATAATCTTTTACATGGTGGCTTTTCACTGTAATTTTAACAAGTAGGCAAAGGCCCTTCAACACGAGAGATCACAGGACAAGTTTAAAGCTTGCACATTAGCCCGCCCAGAAAAGGTTTTGTTGAAAAAGAATACCGAATTTTGCTGTAACTTTGCTGCATATACGAGGGGGTGCTGAAAAGTTCTCAGCCCAACCAACTTCCTAAATTCTGAGCATTATTTTGCCACTGTAGCTGAGAAGAGGGTTATCTTATTTCACGTGAAGTACCAATTTGCAGAAACAAAATTCTGTTTTGATATTGTTTCAATGAACCATATCCAAGACTCTTGGTTGGGCTGAGAACTTTTCAGCATCCCCTCGTAGTGTGAAGAGTTTCAGTCTCTGGTAACCAGAGCTGAGCTTGTGATGTCATAATGCCTCATTCCACCAATAAGAGCCAACCTCATCAATGATGTCACAATGGCTCAATTGCCCTATACTTGGCTCACTTTTATTACATATGAGGTGGTGCTGAAAAGTTCTCAGCCCAACCAACCAACTTCCTAAATTCTGAGTGTTATTTTGTCACTCTAGCTCACAGTTCTTCAACCGCTGGTCCGCGGACCGGTGTTGGTCCGCAGAAAATTTCTGCCGGTCCGCACAGGGCCGGCGAGATCAAGTGGGCAGTTAAATTTCCTGCCGACTGCGGTTCCTGCTCATTAATGTTCCTCCCAGCCTCAGGCGATTAAGATAGGCTGCCGACGTCAGGGCCTTCCCTCTCTGAGTCTCGCCTGCTCAGAAACAGCAAGTTGAAACAAAATAGGCGGGACTCAGAGAGTGAAGGTCCCGACGTGGCAGCCTGTCTTGATCGCCGCCCCTGCCGAGTTGCTGAAGAGGGCCACGGGGAAGTTACAAGTAGAATGTAGAGAGCTGCAGATACAGGTGCAGGTGGAGGGAGATGGTCAGCATGTGCGAGCAAGATCCTGGGGAGCCTTCACAGTGACTTCCTCCCCTCCCACCAGCTCTCCTACTTGCCAGGGCAGTGATTTACCAGAAGTTTCCTGCAGGCAAGTACTGAGAGCTGCTGGAAGCGGAGACAGCCACTGTAGGAGGCAGGGAAGCTGCTGGATAAAGGGAGAGCTGTTACTGGACTTGGAGAGAGTTAGAAGTAGAGATGCTGCTGGGAGGGGAGGAGGGAAAGGGATGGGAAGAGAAGAGAGTTAATGTTGGATAGAGGGAGGAGGGAAGGGAGAAGGAGAGATGCTGCTGGAAGGGGAGGAGGGAAAGGGATGGGAAGAGAGTTAATGTTGGATAGAGGGAGGAGGGAAGAGAGAAGAAGGAGAGATGCTGCTGGGAGGAGAGGAGGGAAAGGGATGGGAAGAGAGTTAATGTTGGATAGAGGGAGGAGGGAAGACAGAAGAAGGAGAGATGCTGCTGGGAGGGGAGGAGGGAAAGGGATGGGAAGAGAGTTAATGTTGGATAGAGGGAGGAGGGAAGGGAGAAAGAAAAAAGGAAGGAAACAGCTGGCAGGGAGATTACAGGAGGGGAAGGGGGTCAGGGTGGAATGGAGAGATCAGATGAGGGAAAGGGGAGAGAGAGGAATGAGAAAGTAGAGAGATATTGATGCTGGAAAGGGGGTCAGCAGAGAAATGAGAGAGAGATAAAGATGCTGGTGTAGGAGAGATAAAAATGAAGAAGGCAGTGAAGCTGGAATGAATGATGTAAAAAGGAGAGAGGAGGAATAGGCTGGATGGACAGGGAAGAGGGGCATAGAAAGAATTCAGATACATATGGAAGGGGGAGAGGGCAGACATTGGATGGAACGGGCAGATGCTGGAAGGAAAAGAGTGAAAAGAAGATGAAAGCAGAAACCAGAGACAACAAAAGGTAGAAAAAAAATAATTTTATTTCTATTTTGTCATTAGAATATATCAGATTTGAAATATATATCCTGCTAGAGACATAACTGGGGACTGCAGTATGATGTTAGCATGATATTTCTATGTAGCATTCTATAATAACTTGGCTTGTTCAGTTTTCTTGATAGTAGAGGGGATATATGTGAAGGGGAGGGGAGACAGGGGTTTTGCTGGTCCGTGCTCTGTATATTTGTATTTATAAAATCACAATTGTTCAGAATATTGTTTCTTTTTATACTTTAATAAAATACGTTCAATATAAAATCATAATTGCGGCTTGTGCAGATGGGATCAGATGGTTTGCGGGGACCGAGCTCACGGAGATGGGGCGTAAACGGGGTTTTTAAATTTTAGTCCTAGTGGTTTGCAGGTCCACAAAATAATTCTTTTATTTCTGCCGGTCCACTGGTGTAAAAAGGTTGAAGGACACTGCTCTAGCTGAAAAGAGTGGCATCTTATTTCCTTAAGTGACAATTTGAAGAAACAAAATTTTCTGTTTGTTTGTTTTTACATTATTTCAGATCATTGATTGAACCATATCCACACAATCATTCTCTTCTTGGTTGGGTTGAGAACTTTTCAGCACCCCCTCGTAGTGTGAAGAGTTTCAGTCTCTGGTAACCAGAGCTGAGCTTGTGATGTCATAATGCCTCCTTCCACCAATAAGAGCCAACCTCATCAGTGATGTCACAATGGCTTGATTGTCCTAGGACTGGCTCATTTTTATTACATAGGAGGGGGGTGCTGAAAATTTCTCAGCACAACTAACCAACTTCCTAAATTCTGAGCATTATTTTGCCACTCTAGCTGAAAAGAGTGTCATCTTATTTCATTAAGTGCCCGTTTGCAGAATCGAAATTCTGTGTTTTGACATTGTTTCCGATCATTGATTGAACCATATCTGCCTCATTCTCTTCTTGGTTGGGCTGAGAACTTTTCAGCACCACCTCGTATAGGTCAGTTGAAAAGCTGATACCTGTGGTTTTGGAGTCTTCTTCCAATTTTGGCCTAGAATGCAAACACAACAGGGTTTCCGGGCAATACAGGCTCCTGAAAAGCTGCTGGCATGGCACTAAGACCACAGTGAATGGTTCAGTGGCTTATGGTGGATTCTGCACATTCCACATTCATTACTCGCTGCTCGAGGGCATGTGGTCTGCCACCAGCAATGTTTAAAACCTCTGTGCCATGGTGCCCTTCTACGTTTTCTCGGGTGTTTCAACCTCATCCCGTTTGCTCTGGATAATTATTGTAACATGTCCTCAGCTTTGGGGGTGAAAAGGCACTTGTTTGAGAAGTGTTGTTTGTGTTTTACATAGAAACACAGCAAAATGAAGGCAGACAAAGACCCATCCAAACTGTCCACTGTCCCTTCCTCTCCCTTAGAGATCCAACATGCCGGTACTTGTCCCATTCCAGATGCAGTCTTTGTCTCCGCCACCTCCATCGGGAAGCTCAATCACAAATTCGTCACCCTTTCCATGAAGAAGTAGATTATTTCTGAGGCTGTGCCCTTTCACCTTCATCCTATGCCCCCTCATTCCAGATTTTCCTTTCCATTGAAAGAGACTCACCTGTGCATTTATGCCACAAAAGTGTTTAAACCTCTTTATCGGGCCTCCCCTCACCCGCCTTTCTTCCAAAGTATACATAGTACGATCATTAAGTCTGTCCCCGTACGCTTTCTCCAAGATCCTATGTATGACCCCTAAATTTAGGTGTTGATCCAAGATGCGCGCATATCTAAATTAGTTCATAAGCTATCAACAATGAATTAAGAGCACATAGCAAGCAATAATAGCACTAAATGATACTAATTTAGATTTATATAATAATTCAAAATGTGTGATCGTAGCACCGAGGTACCCCCCTCTTTAAACCCAGCATGCACCCAAAAAGAGGGAGAAAGAGCCTCAGTCTAATGTAGCAGTATAGAACAAAAAGGTGCAAATCAAAACTGCTTTTGATACTTTCACTGGCAAAAAAACTCCCTCACAGAACAGCTCAGGTTTAGAAAAGGGCAAAGTCATCTGGAGGCACGTTCAAGGACTTAGCTGACAAAAGACGACTTGAGCTCCAACGCTGTCACGTCTTCTCCAATCTTCCCAATAAGCGACCTTGTTTCACCAATGTTTGGCTCATCAGGGGAACAAACAATACAGCCTTTTCAAGGGCAAAGTCACCCGGAGGCACGTTCAAGGACTTAGCTGACAAAAGACAACTTGAGCTCCAATGCTGTCATGTCTTCTCCAATCTTCCCAACCAGCAACCTTGTTTCATCAATGGTTGGCTCATCAGGGGAACAAACAATACAGCCTTGAAAAGTGCAGCCAAACATTGGTGAAACAAGGTCGCTGGTTGGGAAGATTGGAGAAGACCCATGGAGCAGCAAAAAGACAGCGCACAGCAGGGGGGGGCTGGGGGTTAGTTAAAATGACCTCCCTCCCTGAGATGCATTACAGCACCATTTTTAATGTATATACATATATATTTTTTATGTTTTATTTTCTTTACTTACATTGGCATTTATATATTGTATAATTTTCAGTGGATTCTATTATGTTATTTTGCTTTTGTTGATGTCATTTAAAAAAAAATATTCATTGTTATTTTAGATCCCCGAGGCAGCCTATTTTATGCCAAAACACACACCGTGTCGTATCCAGGAATAAAGTGTCAGTTCCTGAATCTGGATGGTCCATGCTGCTTCTTTTTGTTTCTTTGGGTTTTCCTTACTACGACCCTCTCCTATATTTTTTTTCTTCTTCCTCTAGTTCTTTCCTCGTTTGCTCAGCCTCAGCGCATAACAGTGCCCCAGTTAGCACTACTGTGTAGGGCCAGGCTCGCGGTGCGAGCCTCGGGGTGATGGGATTTTGCAGCTCATATCGTAAAACTGTGCATTGGCATGCGGTGGCTGGAGGTTACCATAAAGGAATTCAGATACAGTGGTACCTCGGAATCCAAACGCCCCAGAACTCGAACAACTTGGAATCCGAACTAATTTTTAGAGCAAATTTTGCCCCGGAATCTGAACACTACTTTGGAATCCAAACGTAAGCCCCGGACAATGAGGAAAAAAAGACTGGAGAATTTAACTTGCCAAGTACCCCTCTTCACATGCATTCGTGGACCGGTCCCGTTCCTTCCCCTGTGATCCTTGCCATCTCTTCCGCCCTCCCCAGCCCGGCGTTATCTCCCCCCACTTCTGCGATACTGTACCACTCACTCAAACTCCTTCTTCCATCCTACTTTCATGCTCTTGTCTGAAGTCAGCCGCCACCGGCGTCCCCGCCCCCTCTGACATGACTTCTTTCTCAGCCGCGTTCACTTCTGCCAGAAACAGGAAATGCGTCAGGTGCGTGCATATACAAGGGGAGGCGAGTTGTGGGGGCAGCCACTAGAAAGGGAAGAAGTTGCCGTCAGGTGCGATAATACGCAGGAGGAGGCGAGGTTATGAGTGAAAGATGCTGAATGGTGGCTGGAGCTTTGAACTCATTCGTTATCAAGGTTCTCTTTACCTTTTTTTTACTGGACTGTATTTGAGAGTGTTCTGAATTACAAAAAAATCCAGTATATTTAGTGTTAAAATTATTTGAAAATTGGAGTTTGTGGGACCAAGGAACGGGATTAATCCTGTTTCTATTATTTGCAAAGGGGAAAATTGTCTTGGAATTTGAACATTTTGGAACTCGAACGGGGTTCTGGAACGGATTAAGTTTGGATTCCAAGGTATCACTGAATTCTTCACTCCAAAGAAAGCTAACCGAGTGGACGGGTTTTATCTGTCATCGTTTGGCATGGTACTCTATGTACATTTAGAGAAAGGCATCAAGATCATGCACACATATTTTGTTGTGGCTATGTACATTTCTTTCAGCTTCCTTTCCCACACACGTCCACAACTTCATTGGTAAATGAGAAAAGTCGAAAACCGCTCTGATGGCCATCAGAAAGCCACAGTTTCCCTTAGCTCTGTGCACACTTCCGTTTTCAGGAGCTCGGGGTAGACAGAGACACCTCGCTTGCGTGAGGGTTCATATAACACTGTCTGGTTTTCTTCCAACCCACCCCCACCCCAAGCTGGAAGCCAGCTTTTTAATTTTTTTGGTTCAATATTTTCCCCTTGATTTTTTGGGGGGTTTCCAGCTCAGTCAAAACCATGGCTGGGATGCTGATATCATAAACCTTCATTTGCAACTATGCAGATCATTTTTTCCCCCCTGCCTTATATCCTCTCTCATCTTACTTTTTCCCCCCTGCCTTATATCCTCTCACTGCAGCAGAGAGGGCCTTGGGTTTGGGCTTCTTCTGGAACCAAGGAATTTTAACCTAGGGCCATAAGAATAGCCATACTGGGACTGACCAATGGTCTATCTAGTCCAGTATCCTGTTTCCACAGTGGCCAAACCTAGCAGCAGTGACATAGTAAGGGGGGATGGACTGGCCCAGGTGCCATCTTGGTGGGGGCATTGGTTCCTCTCCATGCCGGTGGCACGTCAAAAGCGCATGGGACATTGGTGTGCCATCTGTACGCAGGACTAATGCTTTCAGTGTACTGGGGGATTTCCCTCTCCCAAAACAGCCCCCCACGGGAGCGCAACCAGTTCTAAGTGTACTGGGAGGGGTTCCCCCCACTCCCCTCAGAACGCTAACGGTAAGGTGTGAAAGCAGTGGAACCAGTGGCGTGCATTGGTCCTGTGCACAGATGTTGGTGCACCAATGTCTTGCACGCTTTTGTTGGTGTACACTCCATCCCCCTATGTCATGCTCATGCCCTCCCTTCTCCTCCCCCCCACCCTCGTAGTGTGAGCAACTTATTAGGTCTGCTGCTCGCACCAGCCTGGCTCTGCTCTGAAATCACTTCTGAGTTGTGGGGCCAGAAAGTGACATCAGAAGGAAAGCCAATGCCGATGTGAGCAGCAGGCTGCAGAAACTGCTCATGCTGGTGAAGATTTAATGAGATGCGGGGGAGGGCATGAGTGTGGCAGGGGCAGTGAAGGAGTGGGGGTTGGTGGGTTGGAGAAGGAGCGGGAGGGTGAAGAGGAGGGTGCAGGGTGGCACCACCACCCTCAGTGCCTGCTACTCTTCCTAAGCCACTGCCTAGCAGAATCCCAATTGTAGCAAGATTCCAGAATCCCAAAGAGTAGCAAGATTCTGGAATCTTAAAGAGCAACAAAGGATTCTGGAATCCCAAAGAGTAGCAACATTCCATTCAGAATCCTAAAGAATAGCAAGATTCTGGAATCTCAACGAGCAACAAAGGATTCTGGAATCCCAAAGAGTAGCAACATTCCATTCAGAATCCTAAAGAATAGCAAGATTCTGGAATCTCAACGAGCAACAAAAGATTCTGGAACCCCAAAGAGTAGCAAGATTCCATTCAGAATCCTAAAAAATAGCAAGATTCTGGAATCTCAAAGAGCAACAAAAGATTCCGGAACCCCAAAGAGTAGTAAGATTCCATGCTACCGATCCCAGGGCAAGCAGTGCCTTCTCCATGTCCGTCTCAATAGCAAATTATGGACTTTTCCTCTAGGAACTTGTCCAAACCTTTTTTTTAAACCCAGCTTTGTTAACTGCTGTTACAACATACTCTGGCAATTAGTTCCAGAGCTTAACTATTTCCTCTTATTTGTTTTAAATGTATTTCCATGTAATGTCATTGCGTGTCCCCCAGTCTTTGTAATTTTTTATATTTGATTCACTTTTACCCATTCTACACTACGCAGGATTTTGTAGATTTCAATCATATCTCCCCTTAGCCATCTCTTTTCCAATCTGAAGATCCCTATCCTCTTTAGCCTTTGTTCATATGGTTACCAGAGACAGACACTCTTCACACTAAGGAATGAAATTATTAATATGGGATACTGTTAAGACATATTGAGGTACATAATTGAAATGAAAATACATCTAAAAACCCGCCTAATTGCCGATAATTCAAATGGGTTTTAGACATATCTAGAGGCTGTGAGGGCTATTGGGGTGGGTATAGTAGATTTGGGGGTTGTTTTGGGGGGCTCACCATGACTTGCAAGGGAGTTGTGGTGAGATGTTTATGTTCCACCCTTTTTGTGAAGTTCACAGCAGTGCCCTGTAAGGTGCCCCAGTACTCTGTTGCCATGTCTGGGTGGCCAGTCCATCATGTCGCTGACCTTGACCTCTTCCTCATCCAAAAGGTCTTGTTCTAGCCATTTTGGTCTTGGACGATTTTTTGGGACGAGAATGAGGTATAAAGATAGATGACTTAGCGGTCTGGACGATCAAACGGGTGGACGTATAATTAGACGATTCTCGAAAAAAGAAAATTTTGGACGTATTTTTCGAGAATGGACTTTGGGCGCTGCCAACTTTGGGAGATTAACGGGTTTAGACTTTTTTTTTATTATGCCGCTCATTATTTTATCACTAAGTTATGCTACTTTAGCACAGCTCCCATTTTTTGTAATGAGACCTAGTTACTAATAAGTGAGATGAACAGTAAAATAATGCATCTTTGTTGTAGCCCACGTCGATATCTTGCCCTGTATTTATTTTCTTATTATTGGGAATGTCTGTTTCACATGTGTGCCTTTGTGCATTTATTTATTTATTAACTCCGGGATAGATAGATGGATAGATAAAAGAATTGACTAATTCTACCTGACTAATGATGGTTTATGTGCTTTTCTTCAGGAACCTTTCTAAGCCCTTTCTAAACCCAACTGGCTGCTTTGACCCAATCCCATGGTAACAAATTCCACAGTTTGATTGAATGTGGGAAGAAAAAGGTACTTCTCCTGTGCTTTCCTGGATGCTGTTACTATTTTTCCTCCAGCATCTTCTCAAGAAGAAATATAGAGAGATAAGCAGTTAGCTTAGCAGGGTTTAAAAAAAAAAAGTATGGATAATTTCCTACAAGAAAAGTCCATAAGCTGTTATTAAGATGGAGTTGGGAAAATCCACTGTTTATTTCAAGGATAAGCAATATAAAATCTGGGATTTTGCTACGTACTTGTGACCTGGATTGGCCACTGTTAGAAATAGGATACTGGGCTTGATGGACCTTCGGTTTGTCCCGGTATGGCAACTCTTATGTCTAACAGCAGATATAGACTACAAAACCCATTTAGACTGATCAATTTTCCTGTTGAATGACTTTAACATTTGCATCGCCATTACTAAGGTTCCTTGAAGTTTTCTTGAATTCCAAACTTGATTTTTGATTCGACATCAGCTCTGTTGGGGAGCATATTTTGTGAACCTAGCACCCTATGGAGAAATATCTCCACCATTGGAGACAAAGGGCTAGATTCACAAAGCAAACCGATTGTGTACCGATCGGTTTGCGACCCCTTTGCGACCAGATTTCTCTCCTATACTATTCACTAACCTCTCCTGCGATCTGCAAATGAGGTGAAACGCATGCAAAGTAGGCAGGGACGCGATTCACAACACATATTTCACGATCCGACTGGGCTGGCCGATCAACTGAAGAAGCGACTGCTGGGGACCAGTCGGAAACGTCTTTCCGACTCTGGAAGCCCTGCTCGCCACCCTGCTCTGCAATCTCTCCTGCCTGCTCGCCCGAATGCCCCGGAGGCTTTAAGTGGGTTAAAGCCACGGGCTCAATTAAAAAAATAAAAAAATCAATATATATCTATGCCGGGCCCGGCTTTCTCCGCCAGTACACCGGTTTCACATTCCCCTTCCCTCTGCCCTAGAAAAAAAGAAAGAAAAAAAAAAACTCGGCAGGCCTAGAGATCCAGCGCATGCACAGAACATCTACAGATAGTCTGCGTATGTGCTGGGATCACTATAGAGCGATCCGGGAAGGCAAATGGTGGCGTTCCTCCAATCGCCCCATCTGCATATTAGCGTTTACAGAATTCATCGGACCTGCTGGCCAACACAAGAGTATACACTTAGATCAGCAGACCAGAATTTCCTTTCAATTCCCTCTATAAAAGACTTTTTCCACACCAGAAAAACAAATTTTTCAGTAGTTGCCCCAACATTGTGGAATGCTCTGCAACATCAACTCCGACTCGAACAACAACTTGATAAATTCAAGATAAGCCATCTGGATGCCGGTGAGTCCCTTGACGTGATATATTTGGACTTCAGCAAAGCTTTTGATAGCGTCCCACACCGAAGGCTGTTGAACAAACTAAAATCGATGGGATTAGGGGATACATTCACTACATGGATAAAGGATTGGCTAGATGGTAGGCTTCAAAGGGTGATGGTAAACGGTACCCCCTCCAAAAAGTCAGCAGTGATGAGTGGAGTACCTCAGGGCTCCGTCTTAGGGCCGATTCTATTCAATTTATTCATAGGAGATTTGACCCAAGGACTTAGAGGAAAAGTATCACTGTTTGCCGACGATGCCAAACTATGCAACATAGTTGGCAACAGCAGTGTGCCTGACTTTATGACGCAGGACCTAAGAAAGCTCGAGCAGTGGTCATCAACTTGGCAGCTAGGCTTCAATGCTAAAAAATGTAAAATAATGCATCTAGGCAAAAAAAATCCACACAGAACTTACACACTAAATGGTGAAACCTTGTCCAGGACCACGATGGAACGTGATTTAGGAGTGATCATTAGTGACGATATGAAGGCTGCCAATCAAGTAGAGAAGGCTTCATCCAAGGCAAGACAAATGATGGGCTGTATCCGTAGGGGTTTTGTCAGCAGAAAACCTGAAGTAATAATGCCACTGTACAGATCCATGGTGAGACCTCATCTCGAGTATTGTGTTCAATTCTGGAGACCACACTACCGAAAAGATGTGTTGAGAATTGAGTCGGTTCAGCGAATGGCTACTAGGATGGTTTTGGGGCTCGGGGATCTCACGTATGAAGAAAGGTTAAAAAAACTGCGGATGTACTCATTGGAGGAGCGAAGACAGAGAGGAGACATGATTGAAACCTTTAAGTATATTACTGGGCGTATAGTGGTGAAAGATGATGTCTTCAGTCTTACGGGGCCCTCGGTAACCAGAGGACACTCGCTGAAAATCAGGGGAGGGAAATTTCAGGGTGATGCTAGGAAGTACTTCTTCACCGAAAGGGTGGTTGATCATTGGAACGAGCTGCCTCAGCGGGTGATTGAGGCCAGCAGCGTGTTAGATTTCAAGAGGAAATGGGATATTCATGTGGGATCTCTAGGAGAGTAAGAATCAGGGGGTGGGTCACTGGTGTGGGCAGACTCGATGGGCTGTGGCCCTTTTCTGCCGTCAATTTCTATGTTTCTATGTTTCTATGTTTCTAAGCCTAAAGACATTTTTATTTCGTGATGCTTTCACCTGCTCTTAAAGCATCTCCATCTTACTCAACCAACCGCTTCTATGAAGCGATCCCATCCTACATGTTTTATCCTCTCCCCCACCTTATCTCAATATCATATAAAAATATTTTATTATTTTTTTTCTTTTTTCTTCTTCTTCTAATTATGTAACTTTTCCCCTCCCTTCCCCTCTTATCCTCACCCTCAAGTTCATCCAGTTAATGTCCTTAATGTACACTTTTATTATCTTCTTTTATATATATAATTTTTTATCTCAATTTTAAATATTTTATTGTAAACCGGCTAGATACTTGTTGGTGGTCGGTATATTAAAAGTCAATAAACTTGAAACTTATAATCGTATTTGGCTCTGATAAAAGCCTCACCCATGGTATTTTACCTCAAAACTAGGCTGAAGGGAAGGGGTGGGGGGGAGGGGAGTCAGGTGAATTGCATACGAAGCTTACAGTTCTCAAGAGAGCACCCAGAATCTTCCATCCACATAAAGTATCAGAAACAAAACTAGCAGTAAACATGGTTATTTGTGTCAATTACATAGACATTAAGTCAGCAAAAAAACCCAGTGCTCATGCTTGTCCTGGGGAAACACATTTCCTCCATATGTCCCTCGGCTTTTGGGGCTTTGATTTGTAGCAGGTCTAACCACAAATGCAGTATGGCTTTCTGGGTTGTTTTTTGCTTCAGAAATGTGACTGCTAACAGTGAGGCAGAAAAGGGACAGTTCATTTTTAGGCAGAACACACGAGAGCGCAGAGTTCCTCATTTCTAGCTGATTTTTTCATTCCTTCTGAAAAATTAATGTCAGCATGGAACCTACGTAAAAATCCACCGATCTTTCAAGTTCTCTTTCCTCATCTCTGCCATATGATTGATGAGCAAATGTCTGTGCATAAAAGGGGGTTGTTTATCACTTTCCTATAGATGGCTTTTTCACAGGATAAGTCTTGGTCCCCTTGATCAGATTAACACCAGAGAGACATGGGATTCTCCTAGGACAAGCAGGATGAGTCAGCCACATATGGGTGTTGTCCCAACAGCTCCCAATTTGCGGATAAGCTCTCCAATAGCTCAGAGAGATTTTTTTTTTTTCTCTGAGCACGTGCAGTGCCCGGGCCCCACTGGGCATGCCCGAGCCCTACCCATTTTCCCCTGCTTCCCCCTAATCCCCAGTCTTTAGTTTCCGCCCGTTCCCATCGGTCGGATTTTTCCACAGCTCTCCATTTTTCTACAATCAAAACTTGTTCTACTTACCATCTTGAAGATGCCAGAAACATCAAAGAAATGTCCGGGCTGCAGGAAAAGGATGAGCACACTGGACCCTCACGACCTGTGCGTTCGCTGCTTGGGCATAGCGCACGAGGAACAGTGTTGCATGCACTGCGTCCGTCTGTCTCCACGGGCACGCAAGCTAAGGAAGAGGACACTGAGAGACTTCTTGAAGAGAAGTGAGGCCCGAGAATCTTCCTCCAGCAGCCATCCTCATCGGAGCGTAGCAGCGGGGGATCCACAGACGAATCCGGTGAGGAGCCTCCAGGACGTCCTGGCTCAGTCAAACCCGCCCCCCCCCCCTCCCCCCGACTGCAACTTGCCCGGTCGAGAAATCTCTCCCGGAGGTCCTGCATGCTGTCGCTAGCCGCCAGCCCCTGCAGGAAGCCGATAGGAGTCTCACCAGACCGAGAGTTCCTGCATGTTGCTGCATGTTGCTGCTTACAGCCAGCCTCTGCAGGGCATGAAGAGAAGTGAGGCCCGAGAATCTTCCTCCAGCAGCCATCCTCATCAGAATGCAGCAGCGGGGGATCCACAAGCTACAGTGTCAAGGAGCCTCCAGGATGCCCTGGCTCAGCTAATCCCCCCGCCTGCACTTGGCCCGGTAGAGAAATATCTCCCGGAGTCCCTGCATGTTGCCGCTTTCAGCCAGCCTCTGCAGGGCAGCCGATAGGAGTCTCACCAGACTGAGAGATCTCTCCGAGTCCCTGCATGTTGCCACTACAGCCAGCCTCTGCAGGGAGCCGATTAGGGTTCAAAGGTAAGTCCTATCTGCTTGTTTTTGGGAAAACCTCTGATAATCTGTTGCAGCCCCGAGGGCTCTGCCCCACCCTCCACCCAATCTGAATTTAAGGAGAAAGAATCTCCCATGCTTCTTTCCCTTGGAGGGGACCTGCAGACCTCTCCCCCCAGTAGGAGACATGCTGCCCCAGAGTTCAGCTTGTAAAGGACATGCTGAAAAAAAAACCAACTCGATGTTTCTTTCCCTCTTGGGGTCCTGCAGAGTCTGCAATTCACACCTCTCCCACCCTGCTCCCCCTCCCCCTCTCATGTTGGGAACCAGGAGTCTGCCTTTCTCAGCAGGGTGCTGATATCTTCAGAGATGCGGCAGGTCAGACCATGCCTCTCCAAAGGTGGGGGTTTGAAACTCCTCAGTCTAAAAAGCTGTTTGCTCTTCATAAAACCTAGGCAGAGTGCTTTTCCAGCTAGCATGAGGGACTATGATACTATTCATGATTTCTATAGCACTGAAAGGCATATGCAGCGCTGTACAGTTTAATATATAATAGGCAGAACAGCAGGAGAAGCCCACTCAAGAGGCATTATCACTCCTCTTTCTCTGCCTCCAGGCACAGTGGGAAACGCAGCCAGGAGCACTGACACAGATGAAGGGGTGCATCCTGCCCCCTCTCTGCAGGCTCTCCCCCCCTCTCAAGAAGGACAGAGAAGGGCGGTGGGGTACATGGAGCCACCCAACCAGTCAAGTGGAACAGCACATGAACTTGCGAACCACCAGGGGTGGGACCAGCAGCCACAGTTAATCCTCCTGCTGACCCACTCCTCTCTCAGCGGGCTACACTCCCCACAATGCCCCCCTTTAGAGGGAGCCACGCACAACAACATGGCGCGGTCCAGCGGCATGCCATGCACCCAAGCAACGGAGGAACAAGCTACACACCAGCCTCCAGCCACGCCCCGAGTCACCACCCACAAAAAATAAATAAATAAATAAATAAATAATTCACTAAAAAAAAAAAAGAAAAAAAGAAAACCCACAAACGAGGACTCACCCCAAGTCCCTCCAGAAACTCACAGCCTTTCTCAAGATCCACGTGGGTGGACAACAAGTACCCAAGACAGAGTACTACAAGGCCTGAACTACCAGTACCAGTACTTCACGCAGGCAGTGGCGATTCCAGTCCACAAGAACCTCCTGGACTGCAGAGACAAGATTTGGCTGACTCCCTCCTCAGGGCAACCAACATCAAGGAGACTGGGATTGAAGTACTAGATCTTTCCAGCTCAGGGATTCGACAACCCGCAGCAGCCATACATGGACATTGCGGTAGCTTAAGAGAAACAGGGCAGCACGACCCCCTTCCCCCCCTCCAACCCCCATCAGGGAAGGACCTGAAAAACCCTGGTTTCCACGGGGAAAAAGACCTTCGAGGGTGCAATGCTGAGCGCACGAATTGCTGCATTCCAGTTCCAGATGCGGCTTTATCAGGAGGCCAGTGAGAGGAAATAAATAAATAAAATAAAATAGGGACTCCAGCTCACTACTGAGCCAGTCCACACTGACAGCAGTCTGTGCCCCAGAGCTCGCAACAGTAACATAACTGCTACGCAAACAAGCACCGCCCGAGGGGCAGGGGCATCCAAGGGCAGCCCTCTCCCCAAGGCAAAAACAGAACCTTGACCCCCCTCCGGCCCAGCAGGATCAGATTGTCTGCGAAGGCTTGGCCCAGGATCACCAACCAGTGGGCCCTCAGCATCATCAAGCAGGGATTCCGAATTCGTCTCCACCCCCGCCCCCCCCCCGAGTGGGCGGGGCACCCTCCATCTGATGACCCAATTTTCCTGCAGCAAGGAGAGGACCTGCTTCGGCAGAATCAATAGAGGCGAGACGAACAGAGGAGATCACCAAGGGGTTTCTACTCCAGGAACCCCCGAGTCACCATGGACAAGGACAACGCTCGTTCCTGGATCTCTGCAAGCTCAACAGGTGCATACACAAGGTCCAGATGCACTCTCTGGGTACAGTCTTGGCCCTGTTACAGCCCGAGTATTGGCTAGTATCCCATGCACCCAGCCCACAGGAGGCATCGTCATGTAGCCAAGACAGACGCCTCCAGTACAAGGTCCTGCCCCTTGGACTCTAAACGGCTCCAAGAGCGTTCACAAAGTGCGTGGCAGTGGCACATCCTCGCCTTCAAGGGGTGCGCGTCCTATCTTATCTCGACAGCTGGCAGCCCCGTCAACCACCATAACCCTTCTCCAAGAACTGGGGTTCCTCATCAACTACATGAAATCCCACCTAATACCCACCCAGGGGATATCGTTCATCTGGGCAGTCCTCGACACCATGCAGACCAAGGCCGTCCTACGGGACTACCAGATCGACGCCATGACATCCCTGGCCCAGTGCATCCCTGCCAGCAGCTCATCGTCAGCACGCTCCGGTCTTTGTTGTGCAGCACACCAGACTACTCATGAGATCCCTGAAAGGGCACCTCGGACGTCACTGGGACCAGTGTACCCAACCTCTGACCACCCACCTATTGGAGCCCAGGGCCATAAGGGAATGCCCTCGAAACCTTCAAACAGGCAGGGCAGTACTCACCCAAACAGAAAACCAGGTGGCCTTGCACTATATCAACAAACAGGGAGGGACAGGGTCAACCTCGCTCTGCAAGGAAGCTTGCCACATGTGGGAGTTCTCCAACTCCATTCAATGCCCCATCCAGGCAACTTACCTCCCATGGGAGCAGAATGACCTGGCAGAAAGACTCAGCCACCAGCTGGATCCCGATGAGTGGTGTCTCAACCCAGCGGCGATGAAGAAGATCTTCAGCACCTGGGGCACACTGAGCATCGACCTGTTTGCAACCGAACCGAACTCAAAATACTCGACCCTCTGCGCAAAGAGATCAACCCATCGCCGTCTCAGCCCCAACGGCCTGTCTGTGAGTTGGAACCACGGACTCTTATATGCCTACCCGCCACACCCTAAGTCCTGCAGAAGATTCTTCAGGACAGAGCAACGGTGATCATGATTGCCCTGTTCGGGCCCCTGCAACCATAGTTCCTGTTCCGGCAAGCGATAGCGGTTCACCCACCTCTCCCCCCTCCCGATCAGTGCAGTTCTCATTACACAACGCGGGAACCTTACCCTCCACCACGACCTGCGTTCCTTAGCCCTGATCGCATGGATGATAAGAGGATGAACCTACCACAAGACGTGGAGCACACTCTTATGGCAGCCAGAAGACCTTCAACCAGAAAACGTATGGGTCGAAAGGGAGAAGGTTCCGCTACCAGTGCACAGACACGCAGCGAGACCCCTACAACTGCCCCATACCGGACATCCTGCAGTACATACTGAGCTTATCTCAGGGGGACCTAAAACCCACTTACATCAAGGTCCACCTAAGTGCAATCGCGGCATACCACGCTGGCATAGACAACAAACCAGTGTCGAGGCATCCAGTAATCACAAAATTTCATGAAGGGACTGTCCAATCTGCACCCACCGGTCAGACCACCACCGCCCGGATGGGACCTCAACTTGGTGCCGCATCAGTTCACCTCGACCCCTTCAAACCTTTGGGGGAGGTAGATCCCGTATTCCTGGCCGGGAAAACCCTGACCATCGTGTCGGCCGACACACTCCCCCATGAGAACAGGATGGTACCCAGAACCCACCCCCGATTCTTGCCGAAGGTGGCTTCAGCGTGCCTCCCAGCACTCTACATCTCCCCACAGGGAGGCACACTGCCACCTCAGCAACACCTCCTGGACTGTGTGCGGGCCCTGACTATGCAGCAGATTAGACAAGCCTCAATTGTTCGTCTCCTATGACCAAAACAGACCAGGACTTCCGGCCACAAATGCAGGCGCTTGCGCTGGATATAAGAGTGCATCCCCTTCACCTATAGAAAAGCGCAGCATCAACCGCAGATGGGAGCCAGCGCCCACCAGCGCAGAACCATAGCCACCACAACGGCTCATCTGCACCACACACCAATAGGGGACATCTGCGATGCAGCCACTTGGTCCTCCATGCACACCTTCACCAAGCACTACTGCCTCGACATAGCATTCCACGCTCCACGGCCGAGCAGTCTTGGAAGTGGCTCTTCCCTCCCGGGAGGGACAGCAACCACTAGCACAGCCTTGACAAACACTGATCAAGTAGGGTGTTATAAATATCGACAAACACTGATCAAGTAGGGTGTTATAGATATTGATTAAGTAGGTCTTCCAGCACTCCTGTCTAGACTGAATGTGGAATAGGCAAGTATGAATTCTCACATGCAAGTACGAATTGTCACTGTTGACCAGTTGGTTTCTCACTGTTCATTGATTGTCATTGACCAGTTTCACTGTTCTGTGAGTTAAGTAGGTCTTCCAGCAATCCTGTCTAGACTGAATGTGGAATAGGCAAGTATGAATTCTCACATGCAAGTACGAATGGTCATGTTGACCAGTTGGTTTCTCACTGTTCATTGATTGTCATTGACCAGTTCACTGTTCTGTGAGTATTATTGCTCAGTTAACACAGCACTTTATCTAAAACCTTGTTTCCACAACTTCACCTGCTTTGCCTGATTACCCTGCCCGGCTCGGCCTCCACAGCCAGGCGAGGGATGCACAAAGCGCTAAGGCGCAGGTCCAGTCGGTACATCCCTCGGCTAGGGAGTCAGCCATATGTGGCTGACTCATCCTGCTTGTCCTAGGAGAAAGTGTAGTTACTTACCTGTAACGTAGGTTCTCCGTGGACAGCAGGATTGTCAGCCACACAACCCACCCGCCTCCCCATACGGCGGACCCGGCCACAGCTAGGAACATCCTGGGGATTAGGGGGAAGCAGGGGGAAATGGGTAGGGCTCGGGCATGCCCAGTGGGGCCCGGGCACTGCACGTGCTCAGAGAAAAAAAAAAAAATCTCTCTGAGCTATTGGAGAGCTTATCTGCAAATTGGGAGCTGTTGGGACAACACCCATATGTGGCTGACTATCCTGCTATCCACGGAGAACCTACGTTACAGGTAAGTAACTACACTTATCTTTGTATGTCTGGCATTTATCTAGAACCCTGTTGTGTCATCATGCCGAATTTTTGAAGCAGATAAAAATGACTACATTGATGCAAAAACTTGAGTTATCTTGCCCCAATATAAGCAAGAGACATTAAAAATGGTAGAGTACACACAAAATTATTCATAGTAGTAAAGATATTCCATATTCGATGAAGCCGTCCGCGCAATGTGCAGTGGCAACGAAAAGGGCGAAAAGAATGCTAGGAATGATAAAGAAGGGGATCACGAACAGATTGGAGAAGGTTATCATGCCGCTGAACCGGGCCATGGTGCGCCCTCACCTGGAGTATTGCGTCCAGCACTGGTCGCCGTACATGAAGAAGGACACGGTACTACTCAAAAGGGTTCAGAGAAGAGCGACTAAAATGGTTAAGAGGCTGGAGGAATTGCCGTACAGCGAGAGATTAGAGAAACTGGGCCTCTTCTCCCTTGAAAAAAGGATACTGAAAGGAGACATGATTGAAACATTCAAGGTACTGAAGGGAATAGACTTAAAGGACAGGTTGTTCACCCTCTCCAAGGTAGGGAGAACAAGAGGACACTCTCTAAAGCTGAAAGGGGATAGATTCCGTACGAATGTAAGGAAGTTCTTCTTCACCCAGAGAGTGGTGGAAAACTGGAACACTCTTCCAGAGGCTGTTATAGGGGAAAACACCCTCCAAGGATTCAAGACAAAGTTAGACAAGTTCCTGCTGGACAAGGACGTATGCTGGAAGTGCTAGTCTCAGTTAAGGCGCTGGTCTTTGACCAGAAGGCCGCCGCGTGAGTGGACTGCTGGGCACGATGGACCACTGGTCTGACCCAGCAGTGGCAATTCTTATGTTCAAATACCTAATACCTGCATTATGAAAGATACTCCATTTATCCAATGGATCAATATCAAATATATCCAGTGCCTGCAATATTCAGATACTCCATATACCCAATATCTGCAGTACTAAAGATACTTCATAAGCATAATGGATCAGAATCAAAGATACTCCACATATCCAATGCCTGCAGTATTAATGATACTTTGCATACCCAATGGATCAGCATTAGAGATACTCCATAAATCTGATAAATCCGTATCAAAATACTCTATATATCTACTGCTTGCAGAATGAAAGATACTCCATATACCCATAAGCAGAAAATTGTTTCTCTCTCCCTGAGGTTGTGGGTTCAAATCCCTCGCTGCTCCTTGTGACCCTGGGCAAGTCACTTAATCCCCCCCATTGCCCCAGGTACACTAGATAGAGTTTGAGCCCACCGGGACAGATAGGGAAATATGATAAAGAACCTGGATGTAAAACCACTTAGGATGTAAATAGCATATAAATTAAATTTAAAAAATTAATTAATTAGTAAGTTAATAATCACACTACAAATGGTTCGACGATGAACTACTCCCACTAAAAAGACAATGCAGACAACTAGAAAGAAAATGGAGGAAAAGCAGTCAAGATTCCACAAAAACAGCATGGAGAAAACGGAACCAAAAATACAAAGAAAAACGAAAAACATACTACACAAAGCAAATCGGAGAAGAATCCCAAGAAACAAAATAACTATTCATAAGAACATAAGAACATAAGCAATGCCTCCGCTGGATCAGACCTGAGGTCCATCGTGCCCCGCTCACGCATTCGTTTTGAATCTGTCCCCTTTCAACTTTTCCGAATGCCCTCTTGTTCTTTTATTTTTTTGAAAGTTTGAAGAATCTGTCCCTCTCTACTCTCTCTATGCCCCTCATGATCTTATAAGTCTCTATCATATCCCCTCTAAGTCTCCTCTTCTCCAGGGAAAAGAGACCCAGTTTCTCCAATCTCTCAGCGTATGAAAGGTTTTCCATCCCTTTTATCAGAGGCGTCGCTCTCCTCTGAACCCTCTCGAGTAACGCCATATCCTTCTTAAGGTACGGCGACCAATATTGGATGCAGTATTCCAGATGCGGGCGCACCATCGCCCGATACAGCGGCAGGATAACTTCTTTCATCCTGGTTGTAATACCCTTCTTGATTATACCTAGCATTCTATTCGCTCTCTTAGCGGCCGCTGCGCACTGTGCCGTCGGCTTCATTCCAACTATTAAAAGAACTCACAGACACCAAACCCTACCTGACAAGTAAGAACGCCCCCCACACCTACAGCCACCCTTTTAGCGACATTCTTCAAAGACAAAATCGCAACTATCAGATCCACTTTCAGTGGAACACCTATGCACCTAGAAGAGATCATAACACCCCCCCACAGAAAACGAAGCAGTTGCAGCAGACAGAACATGGCCCCACTTCTTACCCATACAATTGTTAGACCTCAACAAACTGTACAATAAATACAGCCACGCAGCCTGTGACCTCAGCCACTGCCCCCTATAACTATTGAAAACTCCAGTACACTATTTCGCACCCTGCTCTTGCAATGGATACAAACTTTACTCACGGACAGCCTTTTCCCACAAGACCTCAGCGAAATCATCATCACTCCGATCCTAAAAGACCCCAAAGGAGCAATAGACCCACCATCCAACTACAGACCCATAGCCTCAATACCACTTTATGTCAAGCTAATGGAAGGCCTCGTAGCCAAAGTCCTAAACTTATACCTAGAAAACCACAACTTACTCCATCCAACACAGTCTGGCTTCAGAACCAACCACGGCATTGAGACCCTATTCGGCTCACTCATGGACACCGCCAGACAACACCTCAGCACAGGCAAAAAAAAATGCTGATTATCCAACTAGATCTCTCCGCAGCCTTTGACCTGGTAGACCATGACATTCTTCTACAAATACTAGACTCAGTAGGAATCAGTGGTAAGGTACTATCATGGTTAAAGGATTCCTACAATCCAGAATTTACAGAGTTAAAACAAACAAAGAAAAATCCGAGCCATGGTCCAACCTCTGCGGAGTACCCCAAGGATAACCTCTATCACCCACACTCTTCAACCTATACATTGCCTTCATTGGCTCCTACCTAGACAAACAAGATCTAACCTTCTAAAGTTATGCAGATGACATCACCATTCTCCTTCAGTTCAACCAACCAGCACCATCCATGGCAGACACGATACACAGAACACTTGAAACAATAGCAACATGGTTGAAAGACCACAAACTAAAACTAAATCCTGACAAAGCAAAGTTCATCCTACTCGAAAATAACAAAACCCCAACCATAACAAACCTAGTCATAAACTCTATAACATACCCCATTCAACCCACTTTCAATCTCCTGGGAGTGCTGATAGACAGAGGCTGTGTAATGCAGCCACAAATCAACAAAACAATTAAAAAAAAAATCATTTGCAGTCATGAGAAACCTAAGGCAAGTTCGAAAATTCTTCGATAGAAAACAATTCCATCTTGTGGTACAATCCCTAATCCTAGGTCTAATAGACTACTGCAACATACTATATCTCCCTTGCCCAGCAACCATGATAAAACAACTACAAACAATACAAAACACAGCCCTAAGACTTATCAACTCGCTGAGGAAATATGACCACATCACAGAGGCATACCACGATTCACACTGGCTCCCAATACAAGCGAGAGTACTCTTCAAAATTCTACTGCCTACTATTTAAAGCCATAAATGGAGACAGCCCAGCCTATTGGAACAATCGACTAATTCAATCCACCTCAACCAGACACAGGAGAACCCACAACCCATTCACACACATAAGAACATAAGAAAATAAGCATCGCCTCTGCTGAGTCAGATCATAGGTCCATCGTGCCCAGCAGCCCGCTCTCACGGCGGCCCTCCAGGTCAAGACCTGTTAGTGATCTTTTACATGCAACATTTTGCCTTGTATAGTATCCCTCTAACCATACCCCTCAATTCCCCTTTCTTTCAGGAACTTGTCCAATCCCATTTTGAAACCCCAAATCGTACTCTGCCCTACAACCTCCTCTGGAAGCGCATTCCAGGTGTCCACCACCCTCTGAGTGAAGAAGAACTTCCTAGCATTTGTTCTAAACTAAACTAAACTAAATCTTAGGTTTGTATACCGCATCATCTCCACATTCGTAGAGCTCGGCACGGTTTACAGGAGATGGGATAGAAAGGAACTACAATGAAAGGTAGAGGTTTACAGGAGATGGGATAGAAAGGAACTACAATGGAGGGTTAGAGGACCAAGTATGAGGAGTTTTAGAGGGCTTAGAATGCCAGAGATGGAATAAGTATCAGATTTTTGAGAATAGCCAGGTCTTCAGATGTTTGCGGAAAAGTTGGAGAGAGCTCAGGTTCCGAAGAGGGGAGGAAAGGTTGTTCCAGAGCTTGATGATTCTGAAGGGAAGGAATGTCCCTAGTTTTCCTTTATGGGAAATGCCTCTTAATGAGGGGAAGGATAGTTTTAATTTGTGGGTGGATCTGGTGGTATTAGGGTTTGAGGAGTTCCAAGAAAGAGGGATACATGGATGGAGGATCCCATGTAGGATTTTGAAAGCTAGACAGGCGCATTTGAAGTGGACCCTGTTCTGAATCTGTCTCCCTTTAATTTCCTCGAGTGCCCTCTTGTTATTGTTACCCCCACAAGTCTGAAGAATCTGTCCCTCTCTACCTTGTCTATACCCTTCATGATCTTGTAAGTTTCTATCATGCCCCTCTAAGTCTCTGCTTTTCCAAGGAAAAAAGCCCCAGCCTCTCCAGCCTTTCCGCATATGAAAGGTTTTCCATGCCTTTTATCATTTTTGTTGCTCTTCTTTGAACCCTCTCGAGTATCGCCATATCCTTCTTGAGGTACGGCAACCAGTATTGAGCGCAGTACTCCAGGTGCGGGCGCACCTTCGCCCGATACAGCGGCAGGATAACTTCTTTGGTTCTGGTAGTGATACCTTTTTTGATAATGCCCAACATTCTGTTCGCCTTCTTGGAGGCCGCTGTGCATTGTGCCGCCGGCTTCATTGTTTTATCCACCAAGACCCCCAAGTCCTTTTCAAGGTTGCCTTCCCCCAATACCTTCCCCCCCCCCCATCGTGTAGTTGTACAACGGGTTTCCTTTCCCTACGTTCAAGACCTAACATTTCTCTACATTGAAGCTCATCTGCCATCTATTTGCCCAATCACTCAGCTTGTTCAGATCCCTTTGCAATTCTTTAAATTCCTCAACAGTTCTAACCCTACTGGAGAGTTTCGTGTCATCCGCGAAACCAACCAAAAACGTCACACGAAAAAAAACTATACAACAACCTCCTAGCCACTCGAGCTGCAACACTGGACCACCAACTCTACAATCTGTTGACCTCGACCACAGACTACAAAACCTTCAAAAAAGAAATAAAAACCCTTTTATTCAAAAAAAAACATAAAACCGAACTAACACAGTCAGAACTGTCCCAAACATCACCAGCAACACTCAACACTCTCTAATCCTTAGCAACTTAAAAAATGTACAAACTACTCCTTATGTACTTCTAATGCCCTGAAAATTCCTATGTAATCCGCCTTGAACCGCAAGGTAATGGCGGAATAGAATCACTAATGTAATGTAACTACACATCCATTGTAGGAAAGTACAGTGAATGCCACGTGTCTTTTCATTACATCATGAAATTTGTACCTGACATGCTCTCTCTGGTTCACATAATATGTTTAGAGGAAAATCTTAACCCTTTATGATAGGGCGAATACCTTTCCTCACATCTCAAACCAAAAAGTTCACTATGAGGTTTCATTATCAATGAAAGTTTCAGATTTAGTTTTAATTCCAGTGCACAGAGAACCTGTCAACTTCTCTATCTTCTCACTCGCCAAATGCTTCTGAGTCACACAGTGAAGAGAAACTTCATGTCTCAAGCACTTTCCCACGGTCTGGCTTTAAATAGAGCTCCAGGTTTGGACTGGCCGTGTAAGACTGTGCACAGTGAGTGTGTATTTTACCTGTAATGATAAGAGTGAAAAGCAGGTGGAAGAATTGTGAACTGGGGATTGCAAAAAAAAAAAAAAAAAATGGTTACTGCAGATGGGCAGACTAGATGCGCCATTTGGTCTTTATCTGCCATCATGTTGCAATGTTTCTATAATATCTATCCAAATCACAGTTTGTACTTTAAAAAAAACTTACTTTTAAATTAATTTATAGTGCTCAGCCCCACAACTATTCAATGGTCAAAAGTGAAGTGAACTGAACATAGGCTGTTGTCAGACCATCATTGCAACTATAATGTCTGTTCCACCACAGTCAAGATATAATTCATAAAGCAGAAAATAAACGTTCACTTATCTGCTTGCAGTGGTGTCAGTAGTAGGTCACGTAACAGGCAGCTATATTGAAAGTGCTAGTACTTGATTAAAATTATCCTAATGTCGTGAAATACAATGCAGGTGTAAAGAGCCTTAGCTTATAGGAAGAGGAGATGCAAATGTTAAGAGCCTTAGCCAATAGGGAGAGGAGCATATAGTGGATGCTGTGGATGGGCAGACTGGATGGGCCATTTGGCTTTTTCTGCCATCATGTTTCTATAACCATAAAGCTCTATGACCTCACAATGCAGGTGTTAAGAGCCTTAGCCTATAGGAAGAGGAGATGCAAATGTTAAGAGCTTTAGCCAATAGGGAGAGGAGGAGATAGTGGATGCTGCAGATGGGTAGACTGGATGGGCCATTTGGCCTTTATCTGCCGTCATGTTTCTATGTTTCTATACAGAAGGAACACATTGAGACACAAAGATTAAAAAAAATGGGGGGCAAATTGATGTTCAGCTCTTTTTTTTTGGGGGGGGGTGGAATCCAGGTGCAAGAAGACAGTAAGGGCTTTGTGGTTGCAATCTGTGGGTTTCCTGCTCAGCATAGTTTTGCTGTCATGTCTGATGGAGTGAGCACCAGCTCCTTCTGCAGAGGCAATGAAAAAGCTCCCCCCTCCTCCCACCCCCACCGCACCTTACCCTCATCAGCCTGTTTCTGCACATCTCTTCACCAAGGCGAACAAATTGGCCTGCACGGCACAGCGTCTTAATGCCTGTTTCCGCCCTGCTGCTAGGGGGTGGATTTGAGAGTCTGCCTTGGCTTTTCACCAAACGACATACAGAATCTGGGGGTTCCGTATAGTTTGTGGGTTTGTTTTCTCCTGATCCTTTAAGTTGCCACCTCAATCGAAATGGCCTCCGCTGGGTTCTGGTGCCAGATATCTTCATTCCCTAATACGTGAAAGGATTTCATCTTTTTTTCATGGCCTCTCCCAGCTCATCACAGCTACAGTCTTTGGCAGGGAACCAAAAAGTGCAGTCCCCTCCAGAACCTGGCTACTGTATACCTTATGTCTGGCCATTACAGGGCACTTTTATTACATAGATGCTGACATATATGTGCATTTGGGCCAGATTCTATAGGTGGAAACAACAAATTGGCACTAATAAAATTTAGTGTGCAATGCTGTTCTATAAAGGATGCTTTCAGGATGAGCACTAAGGGATCCATTCACTAAGGCATGCTAACTGATTTAGTGCACGCTAAATGCTAAGGCACCCATAGAATATAATGGGCACCTTATTCATGCACCATATATCAGTTAGCACACCATAGTAAAAGGACCCCTAAGCGCTGAATTCGGTGCACAACATCAGCGCAAAATGTGGAACCCAGCTGCGGGCGTGAGAACTTACCCCGGTTGAAACCGGGTGCAATTCCTGGCGTGAAAACTGGGCATAGACCAATGCTCTCCTGGATCACTGCACCTCGTTGGCGTAAGCCCCTTATCCACCCGGGCCCACCCATGGCCACGCTCCCCTTTCGATCTGGGCCCCGATCCAATTTTGGCGATCATTGATGCAGAACCGAGGAACCAGTTCAAAAAATACTTTCCACTTTCAACGGTGCTCAGAATCCAAGATGGAATGTAAGAACTCAGAGTGGGGGATTAACCCCTACCAGAACTCTTGTGGTATCTATCATTGCACCATGACTGCTGTGAAAAGTTGTTTTGAAACATTGAATAAAATAAGTGATACTTTGTAACTTGCACACTTTCAAATTGCTTATAATGTATGAATGGTTCAAAGGTTAAGTAACTTAGCTGAAGATTGTTGCTAGCGTTAGTTTGGCTGGGTCATCACAGCAGTCATGGTGCAATGATAGATACCACAAGAGTTCTGGTAGGGGTTAATCCCCCACTCTGAGTTCTTACATTCCATCTTGGATTCTGAGCACCGTTGAAAGTGGAAAGTATTTTTTGAACTGGTTCCTCTATCTGTTTATTTGTGATTCCGTTTTTTGGAACTAGGCTTTTTTGACCTAACCCAGTCGTTTATATTGGGATCATTGATGCAGAACAGGGCGTGGCCAGATCAGCAGCGAAATCATTAATACCAACTAAAGTGCTGGTTAACTCCGGTAAATAAATCGTTGGAGCAATAGGAACTACAACAGGGAAGTACTGAAGGACCAGTTCCAGATGCTAGGAAGGAAGCTGAAGACCAGAACGCAGAGGATAGCATTCTTGGAGATCCTGCCAGTACCCAGGGCAGATGAGAAGAGGCAGATGGAGCTGCAAGCAGTCAACGCGTGGATGCGGCGCTGGTGTGAGGAAGAAGGATTCCACTTCGTGCGCAACTGAACAACGTTCTGGGGAAAGAGCAAGCTCTACAGGAAGGATGGACTCCACCTCAGCAGAGATGGAACGAGGCTACTTGCAAGCAACATCAAGAGAGAAGTGGACAAGTTTTTAAACTAGGAAGAAGGGGAAAACCGACAGTCAACAGAGAGAGAGAGTCGATGGTTCGGGAACTGGTATACCCAGAGGATACCGTGCAAGAAGATAGAGGGAAAGACTCATCAGATTACAGGCAAGAGAGATCGAAAAGGACACAAGAGGGAAGGAAATGCAAGAAAGGAAAAAACTGCAAACTCAAGTGTATGTACACAAACGCAAGGAGCCTTATAAATAAGATGGGTGAATTAGAAGCCATAGCACAAAAAGATAACGTTGACGTAATAGGCATCAAGGAAACATGGTGGACTGAGGAAAACATCTGGGACACTGTGCTACTGGGATACAAACTATACCGCAGAGACAGAGTGGCTCAAAAAGGTGGGGGCATTGCCATATACGTCAAAGAGGAAATTGAATCTGCTGGAGAGAACACGCCACAACTGATGGATAAGTTAGAGTCTCTATGGGTCAAAATTCCAGGAACAAATGGCCTGGAAACGAAGATCGGCATCTAATACCGACCCGCAGGGCAGTCCAAAGAAATTGATGGAGAAATGACAGATGAGATTAAACGCAACTGCAAGGGAGGCAACACAGTTATCATGGGTGACTTCAACTACCGGGAATAGACTGGAACCTAGGCACCTCCGGCTTCATTAGAGAGACCAAGTTCTTGGATGCTGTAGGCAATTGCTTCCTGGAACAACTTGTCAAGGAAAATACTAGAAGAAATGCAATTCTGGACTTAATTCTAAGTGGCCTACGAGGACCAGCACAAGATGTAGAAGTAGAAGGGACGCTGGGAAGCAGCGATCACAATATGATCTGCTTTGATCTGGATGCAGGGGAGAAACATCGGTCCAAAACGACAGCCACAGCCCTGAACTTCCGAAAAGGGAATTACGAAGGGATGAGACTCATGGTAGGGAAGAAGATTAAGAAGAGGATAAGCACTGTAAAAACGCTAGAGCAAGTTTGGTCCCTTTTTAAGGACACAGTCACCGAGGCGCAAAATCTATATATACCGCCTATCAACAAGGGATCCAAGAAGAAAAAGAACAAAGAACCGGCGTGGCTCACTGTAGAGGTGAAGGAAGCGATCAGAGACAAGAAAACTTCATTTAAGGAATGGAAAAGGTCAAAAATGGATGAAAACTGGAACAAGCACAAACATCAACGCAGGTGCCTTAAGGCGGTAAAAGGGGCCAAAAGAGACTATGAGGGAAAAATAGCCAAGGAAGCGAAGAACTTCAAGCCGTTCTTTCGATATATTAAGGGGAAGCGACCCGCAAAGGAAGTGGTGGGACCGTTGGATGACCATGGAATAAAGGGAGCGCTAAAGGAAGACAAAGCAATCGCTGACAAACTGAACACATTTTTTGCATCTGTATTTACCGAAGAAGATGTACACAGCATACCGGAACCCATCAGGCTATATGCTGGAAATGAAGACGGAAAGCTGACAGGATTGATGGTCAGTCTAGAGGAGGTGTGTAGGCAGATTGATAGGCTTAAGAGCGATAAATCCCCGGGACCGGATGGCATCCATCCGAGGGTCATCAAGGAACTGAAAGGGACCATAGCTGAACTGCTTCAACTAATAGCCAATCTGTCGATCAAATTGGGAAAGATTCCGGAAGACTGGAAGGTGGCGAATGTTACACCAATCTTCAAGAAAGGTTCGAGGGGAGATCCTTGGAACTACAGACCGGTGAGTCTGACCGGGAAATATGGTAGAGTCACTGATAAAGGACAGCATCATTGATCACCTTGACAGAAACGGGCTGATGAGGACCAGTGAGCACGGTTTTAACAAAGGCAGATTGTGTTTGACGGACTTGCTGCACTTCTTTGAGGGAGTAAACAGACAGATAGACAAGGGCGATCCAGTCGACATTGTATATCTGGATTTTCAGAAGGCGTTCGACAAGGTTCCGCATGAACGACTATTTCGGAAAATTGCAAGCCATGGAATTGAGGGTGAAATACTCACGTGGATTAAAAACTGGTTGGAGCATAGGAAACAGAGAGTGGCAGTAAATGGACAATACTCGGACCGGAAGAGCATCACCAGTGGGGTGCTGCAGGGCTCGGTGCTTGGACCCGTGCTCTTTAACATCTTTATAAATGATCTGGACATAGGTACGACGAGCGAGGTGATTAAATTTGCGGATGATACGAAGTTATTCAGAGTAGTAAAGATGCAGGGAGATTGCGAAGATCTGCAACGTGACATAATCAAGCTCGAGGAATGGGCATCGACATGGCAGATGAGGTTCAACGTGGATAAGTGTAAAGTGATGCATGTCGGTAACAAAAATCTCATGCACGAATACAGGATGTCTGGAGCGGTACTTGGAGAGACCTCCCAGGAAAGGGACTTGGGATTCTGATCAACAAGTCGATGAAGCCGTCCACACAATGTGTGGCGGCAGCAAAAAGGGCAAACAGAATGCTAGGAATGATAAAGAAGGGGATCACGAACAGATCAGAGAAGGTTATCATGCCACTGTACCGGGCCATGGTATGCCCTCACCTGGAGTACTACGTCCAGCACTGGTCGCCGTACATGAAGAAGGACACGGTACTACTCAAAAGGGTCCAGAGAAGAGCGACTAAGATGGTTAAGGGGCTGGAGGAGCTGCGGTACAGCGAAAGATTAGAGAAACTGGGCCTCTTCTCCCTTGAACAGAGGAGATTGAGAGGGGACATGATCGAAACATTCAAGATACTGAAGGGAATAGACTTAGTAGATAAAGACAGGTTGTTCATCCTCTCCGAGGTAGAGAGAACGAGAGGGCACTCTCTAAAGTTGAAAGGGGATAGATTCTGTACAAACATAAGGAAGTTCTTCTTCATCCAGAGAGTGGTAGAAAACTGGAACGCTCTTCCGGAGTCTGTCATAGGGGAAAACACCCTCCAGGGTTTCAAAACAAAGGTAGACAAGTTCCTGCTGAACAAGGACGTACGCTGGTAGGGCTAGTCTCAGTTATGGCGCACGTCTTTGACCAGAGGGCCGCCGCGTGAGCGGACTGCTGGGCACGATGGACCACTGGTCTGACTCAGCAGTGGCAATTCTTATGTTCATAAGCGAATTATTTGGGGCGCCAATATGAAATCGGCACCCAGATTTGGGCAACTTTTATAGAATCCGGGGGTGGGGGTGAAAATGTTTGAAATAATGACATCTACGTATGCCTGTGTAAGAGGAGGAATGGCTTAGTGGTCTGAGCTTTCGCCTCTGCGGCCTCAGGTTGTGAGTTTGATGCCAGCATGCACACTTAGGAGAAATTCAGTAAAAAGCGCTCAAAGTTAGCCACTGGGAAGATCAGTGCGAATCTGAAAGGTCACTTGGATACACAAAGTCAGAGGCGTGAAGAAAGTACAAGAGTTTTATTCACAGCATGCCGGGACTCTAGTGCAGTTAATAGCCTGCCTACTAGAGTGTCAGAAACAGGAAATACACGGACTTTTATGCCCTTTTCGCAAACTAATATATGCAAAAACTACAATTTTCATTTGTTACTTCTATAACTTTCTACAATTATTATTGGTCCTAAGCCAGCACTTATGATAGGTTCAGGGGTACAATTTATAGTCCTATAGGAAACTAGCTCATTTCTCTGCTTATTTAAATCTTATAGGTCTAAATGTTACATGTACAGAAGTGCAGGGCACATCATGGCTCAAACTCTTATCTATTCAGCTTACATTGTGGTAAGGTAGGGACATACATTTTAGGCAGATGAAGTCAATAGATTGTACACTTTCTTCAGCTATGTAGGCCAGAGCAATATTTTAAACAACAGTTAACTATTTCATGACCCTACAAATCTAGTATTCCACAAAGGATGTGCTGCATGGAGCAACCTTTCCTAGGGTTACCAGATATTACGTCAGTAAAATCTGGACCCCCAGGCCCACCTAGTTCCACCCCATTATGCTCCAGCTCTGCCCTCAGCCCCACCCCCAGCCCTGTCCCCCGCTGCATGGCAACCCGTAAGTATTATCAATGCTGGATTATGTCCAGACTCCGACCCTGAATTTCTGGGTATATGAGGCCAGGAACAACATAGCCAGTTACGTGAAATAGCATTTAAGCAGCTATGGTAACCCGCATATAGATAGGACTGACTTGTATTGCAGGTTAAGTGTTGAACATTGCCATTGAGCTAGTCACATACAGACTCCGCCTCCAGAATGCCCCCCAAATAGCCAGTTTTGCATTGGGTGTTAACTGGACATTTTCAGAGGCTCAATCCAATTAAGTGCTGCTGAATTTGAGCTGTTAGCCCCAGGCAGGCAATTTAAATGGCCAAGAGCCATTTCTGGCTGGCAGAATTAGCATTGTGTGCAGGGTTAGCTTC
Organism: Geotrypetes seraphini; assembly: GCF_902459505.1. Lineage (NCBI taxonomy): Eukaryota > Metazoa > Chordata > Amphibia > Gymnophiona > Dermophiidae > Geotrypetes > Geotrypetes seraphini. The sequence continues at coordinate 34,317,285 of NC_047091.1, read as the reverse complement.
TGTGCAAAATCCTTTTCTGCATCCGTGTGCCCACAAAATTGCACTCCCCCTCAGCTAGCCCTAGGCCCCAGAAAGCCAGTAGGAAAGTCTTGTACTCTAATCATTTTAACATGCCCCCACCCCCTCCATGTTAATGCACTCACTAGGGAGAGGGAGTAGGGAGCAAAAATGGAGATCCAGTTCCCAAATACAGAAGGCGCCAATTAAAAGTTCCAGGAAACTTCTTAATTTCCTTTTGGTGATTAAAGGAGCTTTGCACCCAATGGAATCAGGCTTAATACAGAACACAAGAAGGGAACGATGTTACCGACTTCCTTCCATCCCTACGCCCTGAGAAATAACTGCAGCCAACCCAGGGGAAAGTTAAAAGCAGACAGGCTTGATTTCTCCATTTTGTGCTCTTGTGGGGGAGGGAGAGCCTGTGATCAGGTTCCCTCTGCCTTCTCTGGGACAATGAGACACCTGAGCGGTCTCTCTTTTTTCTTGTTGCGCCCATCTGAAAATATGTCTGAACTTTGCCGTGCGATTGGAACGCTGGAAGGCCACACCTGAACTAGGGTTACCAGATGGCTCCAGAAAAAGGAGGACGGATTGAGACATCCGGATTTTACTTCCATTGCTTTCAATGAAAATAAAACCCAGATGTCTCTCTCGCACTGTCCTTCTTACTTCTGTTGCTTTCAATGGAAGTAAAACCCAGATGTCTCAATCTGTCCTCCTTTTTCTGGAGCCATCTGGTAACCCTAGTAGGGTTGCTGCTGGTTGCATTGTTGGATGCAACGGGCTTTGCTCTTCATGCGGAAGCAGTGTTTGCTTTGGCAGTGGCCCACTGGCGGGATCTGGTGTCGGGGGCCTGGCTCTGCGGTGGAGGCTGACTGATGTTCGTGCCAGCAGAGGGACTTGATCTGCTCTGTAGCATCTGCCGTCGCTGTGGCCTTGGCTGATGACCCCGGCCTGGTGTTGCCTCCTGATTCGGCTCGGTGTTTGTTCGTGGTCTTGTTTGATGGCCTTGGCATGGAACTGCCTTCCTCATCTGTTTGATGTCTGCTCGACCTGTTGGCCTGTGGTGTTTGTTTTTGGACTCTGCGTAGAATGAAGATGGTGCTCCAGTGGACCAGACTGAAGCTTGATTTTTCTACAGACTATTATGTTTTATTTATATTTTATTCTACTTTATTTGCTAAGTTATACAGGGCATCCACAAAAATGCTTCTTAATTTTAAATGGTTCTAAAACCAAAATTTATTGACATATTCTTTCACCTTTGAGGCTACAGTTTCATCAACTCTATATGGTACCTGACAAAAACCCAATTTTAACTAATAAACACCAATGTAACACTTCAATAGGTGTTTTTTTTATAAACATAAGAAACACATCCCTCCCCTGGCTCATCTTGCAGCCTCCACTTGGACTTTATATAGTTTTTGAGCTGATGATGGATATTTGATTCCACCTGAAAAGGTACCTAGCATTAGTAACTGTGGTATAAAAAAACAGATAAATGACAACTTTTTATACTCTCAATGAGCCACTAATTAGCTGGAATATAAATGCCTAATTTACAATTCATAACAAACTAAGAATAGAAACCCTAATAACAGTTTATGGACTTTTCCTCCAGGAACTTGTACAAACCTTTTTTTAAACCCAGCTATGCTAACTGCTTTGAGCAGATACTCCAGCAACAAATTCTAGAGTTCAACCGTGCATTGAGTGGAAAAAAAATGTCTTTGTTGATGTACTTTAAATGTTCTACTTTGTAATTTCATGGTATGTACCCTTCTCTTTGTATTATTATTATTTTTTTTTTTAGTAAACCGGTGATTTGTGTTTCCTTATTCCACTCTTCTCATAACTTTAGAAATCTCTGCCATACAGCATCTCCTCTCATCCATCTCTTCTCCAAGATGAGGACCCTAGCCTCTTTAGCTTTCCCCCGTCCCCCTTTATCATTTTAGTCACCCTTATCTGTAAGATTTTCAATTCCTAGTTTATATCATTTTTGAGATGTGGGAACCATGGAGCGATACAGAGATATTTTGATAGTCTTTGTTTAATTCTCTGTTCCTTTCGTAATGATTCATCTGTTGGGCTTTTTTCTTTGCCGCACACTGAGTTCTATCCCCTTCTCCTTGAAATAATATCTGTTCAGTTGCTTAGCTATAGCTAATGGTCTTTAAGTAGGTGATGGGATTCATACGAGAAACATGATTTGATTTAAGGTGGCAAATGGGAATAATCTATGTTATAACTTGCTTATTTCTGTTTATTATTGATGGATTGGTTATTTATTGATCGCTCCTTTCAGTTCATCCCAGGCGTAATTATTTAAGTCTCAGGATGTCATATAATAGGAGCTAAACAAGAGATTTATTGAATGCCTTGATGTAACAGCGCACACTGTCTCGGATTTGCTGATTCGAAATGGGCCAAGACATTACAATGTAGCATCTGGTAATTCCATTCTGTATTGATGTGAACAATTTGTAAGATAACAATATCTTGTTCGATAGCAATTACTAGATATCTTGCTTTGAGCAACCATTATGGGAATTTATAGATGGTTTTATTTTGCCAGTGCAAGAAATCAGTGGGCATACAAGTCAGCTGGCATGTCATATTAGTATAATACCCATCGGGATCATGGAGGCTGCACCCACAAGCGAATGTTTATATTAATAGAGGGATAGGCAATTCTGGTTCTCGAGAGCCACAGACAGGTCAGGTTTTCAGGATCTCCACAATGAATATGTATGAGATGCAAATCTATCTCATGCAAAAGACAGCATAGTTGTTGCAAATGATAAAGATGGGTCCTGAAGGTTACACTTCCCCCTCCGTATTCATGGAGATAGGGTATCAGCATGGCCGCCAATACAGAGAAACCGCAAATAACTTTACGCAGGTTTTTCTGTAAAACGCCTGATAAAAGACACAAAACCATAAATAACCTTAAATGTTCCTGTGAAGAAAGTGCCGCAATTTTCTCTGTACAACATTGAGAGGATTGATTCTCTCTGTGCATCACTGGGAGCAGCTACTTCCTGTGATGTAAATTTGGGGGCGGAGCCTGCACACGAAAAACCAAGAATAACCGAAACCGCAAACAACGAAACCGCGAATACGGAGGGGGAAGTGTACTTGGATTTAGGGATCAGCATAAATCTTGAGTTCAGCCAGTGGCATAGCTAGGGTAAGGGATGCCCGGGGCAATGGCACCCCTCCCCCGCTCTCTTCTCCACCCCTGCTCTTTCCTGCCCTCCCTAAAGTGCCTGCGCCCACCTTCCCTACCCCCCTGTACCTTTTAACTTTTCCAGGAAAGAGCAACAGCATGAACTTGATGCCTGCATCATGTTGGCTATCCCTCGATGTCACTTCCTAGGCCTGGAGCCCAGAAGTGATGCCAGAGAGAGGCGACACCGACGCGGGCGGCAAGTTCATAATGCTGCTCATGCAGGAAAAAAATTAAAGAGGTATGAGGGGAGGGAAGGGGCGAACGCACGTGACAGGGGGGTAGTCAGGAAGGAAGGGAGCAACGAGGAGATCGGGTTTCTGCGCCCTTTACAAAGGCCACGCCTGGGTCAGACCGCCACCCTTCCACACCTCTTCCTTACTACGCCAGAAAATTCAGCTGAGCTGTGATTTAAGGGCGAGTTTGTAGCTTCCAAAAGGTACATGACAGCTTGTGTTAGAGACCCACCGAAATTCAGTTGTACTTAGGCTCAGGCAAAGTTTGTGGTCTTAGCTAAGTCTGGTTCAACGGGTATAAGTAGCTTCATGTTACGTGCACAGATGTAGAACTGAGTGCCAAAAGTATTGATCCTCGTGATACCCCATGGACTGGGCCCTGGCAACTCTGATGCATTTTCACAGCTAAACTGGCATGCATATATTGTTATCCTCAACCAATGTCTACCTGGTAAATTATCTTTGCTTAAATTAGGAAGAATTGTGTGTCCTCAGCTCTATGCCACCTACAGAGAATTGACGTACTGGGACAGACCAAAGGTCCATCAAGCCCAACAGTGGCCAACCCAGGTCACAAGTACCTGACAGAAACCCAAAAAGTAGCAACATTCCAGAGCTGAGATTTTGATGTCATAATGCCTCATTCCACCAATGCCTTAGAGCCAACCTCAGTAGTGATGTCACAATGACTCAATTGTCCTATACTTGAATTCACTTAAGAACAAAATAACTGCCATACTGGGACAGACCAAAGGCCCATCAAGCCCAGCATCCTGTTTTCAACAGTAGCCAACCTAGGTCCCAAGTGCCTAGCTAAATCCCAGGTAGTAAAACAGATTTTATGCTGCGTATCCTAGGAATAAGCAGTGGATTTCCCCAAGTCATCTCAATAATGGCCTATAGACTTCTCTTTTAGGAAATTATCCAAACATTTTATAAACCCTGCTAAGCTAACTGATTTCACATAAATCAACCACAGACTTTATCGTCAGTATATTTGCTTGCAGTGCAAAATGTGTCCTTGGAGATTTCCGTTCGATGATCCAGCATGTAAATTATGGATAAAAACAATTCAGATGTATTTTTTCTTGCTCCTTTTGCTCTGGCGAGCATTTAGACAAAAATACAGTAGTAATAAAAAGATTTTATGATTTCATCAGCAGAGTCTTTTTGTCTGCTCTCTGCCGTCCCCTCAAAACAGAAAGTGATCTTTAATCAACCTGGAAAGGCGCCTAGCCCTGCTGAGGAGGGAACGAGTCTGATGAATCCCAGACCAGCAGTAGGGATCTGCAAATCAAAGTATTTGCGTAAGGACACATGGTTTTAGGAATTGGATCCTTTAAGCTATCATTATATATTATCGGGTTCATTTTGAAAAGAATAGTGGAGAAAGAGAGAGAGAGTATTTATGTGTGTGGGAGAAGGAAGGACGGCACAGCCATAATGCCAGGCTTCATAAATGTTTGAATTTTACAATTGTCTGTGTGTCTACATGTACCGTATCTGTGTCTGTGCTTCTGAGAAGGGTCTTTTCTTGGTCCTTCAGCTGTGAAACAGAGGGCGGGATGTGCTGGGATAGAGGAGTGTGTGTGTGTGTGGGTTTCACAAGTTGCCAGCTGACGTCATTGAAGTCATGAACCTATTTGAACCCTATCCAAATCACAAGGATTAGGCTCATTTTTTTTTTTTTTAAAGATTGTATGCTTCTTAACATTTTAAATCTTCATTGCTAAGGAAGAGTGGCTGGAGAGTAGATGAGAGTCCAATGGATTCCATCTTTACCTGGGCCAAGCATATATTAATCAGGTTTTCTATTCCGCCTTTACCTATTCAGTTCAAGGACAGATGACATTACAAGAGGTTGGGTCAGTAACCCAGGAAGTCGCAATGGACAGTTTGACACGGACATTCAATAGGGTTGCTAGTACAGGTAGATCAGTACAATTATTAATACAGGCCATCTTTTGTCAAACCATGTTAAGGGTTTTTTTTATCACCGGCCGTTGCGATAAAAGCTCCAACACTCATAGGAATTCTGTGAGCGTCGGAGCTTTTACCACAGCCGGCTGGTAATTTAAAAAAAACCCTAATGCGGCTTGATAAAAGGAAGCCAATGTTAGGTCATAGTTACAAGTTTAAGTAAGTTATGTTTGGCTCATCGTTGGGTCCCAGGAGATGCATTAGACAAGCATATATTAAACGCGAATTATAAAATGATGGAATGCGAATTGGAGTCAAATACTTGACTCTTTAGGGACTTTACTTCATGAAACAGGTGAAAACTTGACTCTTTACCCAAACCTTTAACCCCTTAATTTGCAAAGAGTGTAACGGCTGCTTTACGTAATTTAATGTTGAACAAGAGCAAAAGTGCCAAGTAAACGGGCATTTGGAGATGCAGATTGTTGAGTAAAAAAAAATGGCATCATACAGGGCCAGAGGAAGACCTTTGGGTTGTGGATCAAACAATCCAAATTCTACCATTGCTCCCTGTTATGTTAGGTGACATTGATTCATGCTCGAGTCTTAGCATCTTGATGAAAGAAATTGGTTTTATGCTAGTCCGGAAAGGTCCTCCAGCGTCATCCCCATGGTTGTTTTCAACGTGTCTAGCCATCTGGTTGCAGGTCGCCCTCTTTGCCTGGTTCCTTCAATTTCCCTAAACATGATGCCCTTCTCCAGTGATCTCTCTCTTCTGAGGGTGTGACCAAAATAAGAAGATGTAACTTCATCATTTGGTTGGACCATAGCCTGGTGACCCGTTCATTCTGCTATCTATGACAGTAGACCAGCAGCCTTTCAATTCGTGGACTAATCTTATTACTCAATATGGACCATGTTAATACAGTGCATCCAATGGAGGGCCTTGAACATGTTGTCATGACTTGTACCGCTCCTCACCAGTGTGATCTTTCATCCTCCACCCCCCCGCTGTCCACCATTTTACTTATTGATAAATGCAATGGATTTCATTTGGTGACTAGGGTAAAAATAGATCCAAGGAGTATGGCCTACCTGTCTTTGACTTTGCTGTTATTTCTCCCTTCTAAGCTCTGACCCATAAGAACATATGAATAGCCTTACTGGGTCAGACCAATGGTCCATCTAGCCTAGTGCATAATAAAATTAAATTATGCACTCTTAATTAGCTAGTTGATAGTTTAATTAATTGATTAAATATATATAAAAAATAAAAATCTTTAAAGGTTTGAAGTAAGTGATTACATTACATGCATTCAGGATGAAGACTTGAAATAACATCTAAGTTATAAGAGGTCTCTTTACTGAGAATAATATATTTATTATGATACTTCAACCTCTTAAATCAAATCAAATTAAATTTAAATTTGACAAATTTATTTATACATTGGGGTAAAAGTGTATGCTTAAAACAAGGTTCTATATGGTAGGTGTGAGTTAATATTAACAATAGATCGCTTCATAAATAAGAAGTTAGGTATAAAATAAAAACATAAAATAGAATTTATTAAAATAATTTTTGTATTAATTATCCTTTATACCCCCTTTCCTTCTTGATTGATAACTTTGTGGGTTGGATATTTTGGGTAATGATCCGTGTGTTTGTTAGTTGAAAAACCCAAATAGTAGCAGAATTCCATATAGAATCCCAAGGAAAAGCAAGATTCCGGAATCCCCAAAGAGTAACCAGATTCTAGAATCCCAGATAGTAGCAGCATTCTATGCCACTGATCCAGGGCAAGTAGTGGCTTCTCCCATGTCTGTCTCAATAACAAACTTTTCCTCCAGGAGCTTGTCCAAACCATTTAAAAAACCAGCTACATTAACCGCTCATACCACATCCTCTGGCAATGCATTCCAGAGCTTAAATATTCTCCAAGTGAAAAAATATTTCCTCCTATTGGTTTTAAAAGTATTACTCTGTAACTTCATCAAGTGTCCCTTAGTCTTTGTAAATCTTGATGCAGTAAAAAATCGATCCACTTGTACCCGTTCTGCTCCACTCAGGATTTTGTAGACTTCGATCATATCTCCCCTCAGCCATCTCTTTTCCTAGCTGAAGAGCCCTAACCTCTGTAGTCCATCTTTAGTCCCATCTTAGAATAATTTTAAACAGAAAAACAACCCAACATATTTTGCAGTTAGGCCAACTAGCAGAGACATTTACCGAAAATAATGAACCCAGAATTCCCACTGTGAAATTCAAGAAGCCTCACTTCTTCAGACACAGTAACCCGACCCTGATTACATTTCTCATAATTATACTCGACAATCGCCTTTTTGTTCTTGCTGGATTTGGTACTTCAGTCAGCCAAAAAAAGTATTTTGCATTTCCCTATCTGCCCTGAAAGTATTTTTGGACAAGGGTTTGAACATCTGAAACTTCAAGGTTTTCTAATGTACCGGCCTGCGAGACAAAGCAGAAAGAAGAGCGATGAGCTGAGGTTACTGCTAGCAGGGACCTATCATGGTTTTCAGTCAGAGGAGGTGGATTTGAGGTCTGAGAATAGTGGGTTGGATAATTAAGCACTCTGGGCCAGAAACCAAGTGTGTGCGCTGCTTGTTCCCACAAAAAAGCTTACCATGCCCATCAAACAGATGTCGCAAGTTTCGACTATCTGAAGCATTTGCTGCAGTGGAAGCTTTTACCGTATATGTTTGGAAATTACTTTGGAACTTCAAAGGAAATCTTAGAGGGGTTTTTTTTTCCAAGTTTTGTTAAGCAAAAGCTACCGTTTTGTCAGGCTCGATTTAGTGGGTGTCAGATTTTGAGCCTCTCGGTTCAAACAAGCCACAAGTTAGGTTCGGGCTTGGGTTCATACAGCAGCAGTGAAGTCCTGGATGAAATGTTGCAGGGTTTCAATGTCAGCGGAAGCCCAGTGACCGCAAATAACTTGTTCAGTACAAAAATGTGAGGCCGATATTTGAAGGAACATATCCGGCAGCAGGCACAGTACTCCAGGCAAGTCACGACTTGACCCTTCATTGCCCCAGCAACAAAATAAGTCCTTGTATATACTGTAATATGTAAACCACATTTGATTGTAACCACAGTATATCAAATCCCATCCTCTTTCCCTATAATCAGTGACACGACTACAACTTTATCACTTATATAGCGCTGTAAGGCGTATGCAACACTATACATTTTGACATTTAATATACGGTCCCTGGTCAGAAGAACTTACAATCCAACCAGATGGGAAGGAAGAACTCAAACCATAGCTATGTGATGCAGGGTCCCACATTATGAGTCACTGCTGTGGTGGAATATTCAGCTCTTACAAGTCCAGTATGCTTTACTCACGTGGATCTGGTTCTGGGTCAGAGGGAGTCCATTCCATTAGGCAGAACGATGACTCACAAGAAATGAGGTCGCGTTTTTCTCACTGAGTTCTTCTGCATGACTCAACAGCCCTCAAATTGTAGGGGTGGGTTGCAGGTCTTAATCTCAGACGCTATGGGGCTCATAATAATTTTTTTAAAACGTCTAAAAACCCGCCTAAATTGGTACTTGGACGATCAAGAAGAAAGTCATCCAAGTGCCGATAATCGAAAAGGTTTTAGACGTACCTAAAAAACAGCTTAGGCCTTTTGAGTGCTGCTGTATGCCCAGAGCTAAAAGAGGTGTTTTAGGAGGAGTGGTGAGGGCGGGATTTGGGCGGGACGTAGGCTGACCTAGACTTAGTCATACTGCAAGTATAACCGAAACTTTAACGAGGCTGCCTGGATGGAACTCGTACGTTGTGACTTAGGCCATGTGAAACCAGGTCTAAATGGCAGACCTCCCCCCACAACAACATAGAAATCGGAATAAAAATATACATATCTGCCCCCAGAACATCGGCACCTGGCGTAGGAAAGCCTAGTAGCTGCATAGAAATGGCTGCATAGAAATGGCTTAAGTGGTCTGGGGGGGGGGGGAATAGTGAACCATAGGGAGGAGGACCCAGGCCATAAGCCACTAACCACTGCATTCATGGTGAAACATCTGCACCCCTCAAAACCCTTTTGTACTGCCATATAGGTGGCACCTGCAGCCATAAGGGCTATTGGGGTGGTAGACAAGTGGGTAAGGTAGGTTTTGTGGGGGCACAGCATGACTTATAAGGGAGTTCTGGTCAGATGTTTATGTGGCACCCTTTTTGTGAAGTTTGCAGCAGTGCCCTGTAAGGTGCCCCACTATTCTGGGTGTCCAGTCCATCATTTTGCTGGCCCCTCCCGCATCCAAAAGGCGTTTTTGAGTTGGACAAATTTTTGGATGAGAATGGGGTGTAAAGAGAGACGACTTAGGGGTCTGGACGATCAAACGGCTGGACATATAATTAGACGATTTTTGGGGAAAAAAAATTTTGGACGTATTTTTCGGGAATGGACCTTAGACATTGCCGACCTTGGGCGACTAGCGTACCTTTTGATGATGCCCCTCCACATGCAAACCTGGATATCGCACTTAATTGACTAAGCATTAGCTAGCTCTGGAAACCCGGAAATTGAATGCCGGTGCCCGGTCATGTCCCAACATTGAATTTCTGTATTTAGTGCCGGTTGTGGTCAACAAACACTGATTACCGCCTGCTGAATCTCATGTCCACTGCTTCTAATTGGTGTGTAAATGTAATGACAGTCTCAGATTCTCGAATCGGCACCCAAGCTCAGTTAAAAACGCCGAGTTTTAAGATGCCTTATAAATTGGTGCTGTAATCACGCCTATGGAGGCGCTTTAAGCTGCTGAACGTCACTGTTGGCGTGACTAATGCCAGAAATGGCATTAGGTGGCCTAATGTCTAATCTAATCTTCCATTTGTGAGTCGCACAAACCTGTACAAGCTCAAGGCGACAGATCAAAGAGGAAGTGGGAAATCAGAGGGGGGACATGGAGAAGCGAGGGGAGGGGCCTAGAAGAAGGGGGTGCAATACAGAAGCTGAAACAAAATGTCAAAGAGGTTTTTCCTGAATGCGGTGTAGTTTGTCTCTTTCCTGATTGCTTCTGGGAGGACATTCCAGGTTTTTACTCCCAGATAAGTTATCATAGAGTGGAAAATTTGCTTGTAGTGGAGGTATTTTGTGGATGGCAGGTTTAGATGAATTCTGTTAACGATTCTACTTGATGTCAACCAAACAGTAGAGAATAGTTGGATGAGAGGGACTGCTGAGTTTCCGTACAGAATCAGGTGTAGGATACATGAGGTTTTGAAAATTATTCAGGATGAAAGGAGACAGAGGAGACAGATTCAAAATGAACGCTAGGAAGTTCTTGTTCACTCAGAGGGTGGTGGACACCTGGAATGCGCTCCCAGAGGAGGTGATAGGACAGAGTACAATATTGGGCTTCAAAAAAGAAATTGGATGACTTCCTGAAGGAGAAGGGGATTGAAGGGTATAGGTACAGGTATTAAATGAATAGGGGATGAATAATTTAAGTAAGGACCAATTACAGGTCACAGACCTGGGGGGCCGCCGTGGGAGCGGACTGCTGGGCGCGATGGACCCCCTGGTCTGACCCGGCAGAGGCAATGCTTATGTGCTTGATATTGGGAGCCAGTGTAGTTGCCTAATGAAGGTTGTGATTGAATCATATTTCTTTAATTTGTAGATTAATCTAACGGCTGTGTTCTGGTTGAGCTGCAGTTTGTGGATAAGAGTTGGTGTTGAGGCCAAGGTGGGCGGAGTTGCAATAGTCCAGTTGAGGTAAGACCATCATCTGAACGAAGTGATGTGGGTGGAAGAACGGTCTTGTGAGACGTAGGTGATGCATGCACCTTTCTAGGTGCGAGTCCCGGAAGTGGTGTCAGAGAGAACGCTGAAACCGACGCAGGCAGCCAGTCGGTGGCTGCTGGCGCCGAAATTGAAAAGGCACGTGGCACGCGCGCGGCAGGGGGTGGCATGGGAAGGGGGGCGCAGAGGGGCAAAGAGGAGGAAGGGTGCCAGCGCCCTGAGCAAGACGGCTCCCGGGGCAGACAGCGCAACTGATCAGTCCATCACAAACATTACAAAACTGTTATCTGCCAGAACATCCTTGAAGCAAGAATGGACAGATAAATTTTTTCAGTTTTCAAATGTTTTTATTGAGATTTTAACAAGAGAAAACCAGAACAGAGATGCATAAGGAAATTGTACACGTGGGATACATACGACAGCATAGATGCTACGGAGGAACAATAAACATCCATAAATATTGAATCTAATCAGATATACATATGAAGCCACCCTAATAACATAACATAACTTCATTCTTCTATACTGCCACAATCAGACGACTTCTAGGCGGTTTACACAAAAGAGAAACTGGGCAATCAGCGAAATACAAAATATTTATAATACGAGCACAACATGTTTCCTAGCGAAATACAATACAGTGGTACCTCGGTTTACGAGTGCACCGGTTTGCGAGTGTTTTGCAAGACGAGCAAAACATTCGCAAACTTGGTGCCTCGTAAACCGAGCTTGCCTTGCTGTACAAGTGCCCTCCCCCGCGAACCGGCACCTTCCCCCCCGCGATCCGGCACCCCCCCCCCCCGCCACCATCGCCCCTCCCCCCCCCGCCGCAACCTGAGATCCTCCAACCCACCCGAACCCTCTTCTTACTTCCAGTGTAGCCTCCGCATCAGCACCAGCATGTCCTATGCCCGAAAATCTGCTTCCTGTGCCGGGCCTTGAGCATGTGCGCATGCTCAAGGCCCGGCACAGGAAGCAGATTTTCGGGCACAGGACATGCTGGTGCCGATGCTGATGCGGAGGCTACACTGGAAGTAAGAAGAGGGTTCGGGTGGGTTGGGGGATCTCAGGTCGCGGCGGGGGGTGCCCGATGGCAGCGGAGGGGTGCCCGATGGCGGCGGGGGGGGTGGTGCACAATGGCGGCAGGGGGGGTGCCGGATCGCGGAGGGGAGGCTGTCGGTTCGTGAGGGGGGCCTTCGGGGGGAGCAATGCCGGTTCTCGTGGGGGGGGGAGCAGCGCTGCTGGCCTCGGGGAGGGAAGGTGGGGGGTGGGAACATATCAAAGCAAGTTTCCCTTACTTCCTATGGGGAAACTTGCTTTGATATACGAGCATTTTGGATTACGAGCATGCTTCTGGAACGGATTATGCTCGTAATCCAAGGTACCACTTTATAATATTTTTGTTAAGAATAGAAACTTCAGTTAAGAGATAAATTTATCAACTAGTACTGTCTTAATTTCTTATCGAAATGCGCCGTAAGACAGCATATAATTACCCAGCCAGGACTGTTGTTTACTTGCTCGAAATGCAAGCAATCCTATCCAAATAAGACCTGTATTTACAACCGGTGATCTTTGGGTAGACAAATAAATTACAATTCCTGGTTTTCCTCGCAGGGCTGTATAGCACGAAGTGAGATAAAAGATAGGTAGGGGCCAATCCCCAAACCAGCTTGAAACAAATACAAGAAAACTTGAATATTACTCGTGCTTCTACTGGCAGCCAGTGTAATATTTGGTAGTAAGGACTGACATGGTCACTTTTCTTCAGCCCAAATATCAGACGGACAGCCGTATTCTGCACTGTTCTCAATTTTCTCACTTCTAATAGCCATATTCCTGGAATTCTGTTGAGTAGGCATTAGCCATGCCACTTCACTATGCAGTGGTACCACGGAATCCGAACGCCCCCAGAACTTGAACTTGGAATCTGAACTTTTTTTTCTTTCTTAAATATTGCCCTGGAATCCGAACGCTGCTTTGGAATCCGAACGTACGGCAACTGCAAGCGTTGCTCAGCCCAAAGCTTCCCCTCTGACGCAGCTTCCTGAAACGGGGTTCTGGAACGGTTTAAGTTCGGATTCCAAGGTATCACTGTATCATAAATTTTTTATGTCACCATCTTTAATTTCAACAACATGTACCAAACGTTTTTGGACCTCTGGATCTACTTGGTCAGGGACGGATGACCAATGGTTATATTTTTTTCAATATTCACAACGTCCCACTTTATCTAATGCAATCGTTATATTTCCATTTTCATAAAGAATGGACAGATATACAATTCAGAAAATCTGCTACAAAGACTATCCTATATAATAAAAGCTTACCGGCGCATGCGCTTTGAAAACAGCGTGATCCCTGCCGCTGTGGTGTGTGATCCGTGGCCGTTTTCCATTTTAGAACCCGGCGGCAGGGAACATTCTGGCCACTCCCCTCCTCCCGCCCTCACTCACCAACCGCTGGAGGAAGCCGGCCATATTCGGATGCTTGAGGAGGCAGTGCGGAGTGGTGCTGGCGGTGGCTGCCGGGAGGAGGGCTTCGTGCAGCAGCGCTGGCGGCGGCTGCCGGGAGGAGGGCTTCGTGCAACGGTGATGGCAGCGGCTGCCGGGAGGAGGGCTTCGAGCCGCTGAGGGTTGGGCGCTGCTCCATTGAGGATCGTGGCCAGCCCTACTAAACTTTGCAGGCCGCACAGCACCTCATTAGAACGTTTCCTCTGACGTACGCGATCGCGTCAGAGGGAACGTACTTCTGAGGGGCAGAGCGGCCTACGAGGTTCGCAAAAATCGGTCGTGATGCTCACAATGCTGCATACTGGACCAGGGAAAGAGGTAAGGGGTGCTGCTGGAGCAGGGAAGAGGTGCTACTGGGCCGGGAGAGCAAGGAAGAGGGACAGGGGGAGCAGGGAAGAGGTGCTACTGGGCCGGGGGAGAAGGGGGCTGGGGGGGTAAAATTGGTTTGGAGCTGGGGCTGAAAATAGGGGACATGTGAGAGAAGGAGGCTTTACTAGCACCTGTTAATGTAACGGGCTTAAACACTAGTTTATTTTAATAAAATGCTTTGAAAAACATGAGGTTTTAGCAGCATTTTAAATGGTTTCACATTATTGCATAATCTTAAATAACTTGGTAGAGCATTCCTTAACAGTGGATCAGCTGCCGCAATGGCTGTAGACCATGTTTTTCATATAATGTATCTGCGTGGACTTGCCGCTACAGAATTCATGTATAGCGGGCATCATTCTGGCGCTTAAGTTTCGGTGCCATTTATTGAACTTTTACTAAGGTGTGCTAATCGAATTAGCGCATGCTAAACGCTAACGCGTGCGTTACTCTATGGACGGGTTAGCATTTAGCGGGAGCTAATTTGATTAGCGCACCTTAGTAAAAAAAAAGGGGGTTGGTCTCTTATGTTCTTAGTTCTTTGGTTTAAAAAAATATATATATTTGTAAGAGGTTTTTCAAAACACAATCAAGGCTTGGCTTTCTTAGCGCAAGCCATTCCTCTGCTCTTCCATGAATAAGGCATGCTGGGCAGAGTGGCGTGCATAAAAGAACGAAAATGAAAAAAATTTAGAGAGGCATGTGATGAAATCATGCCCAGAGGTAAAATAATCAAGATATTGCCTGAGCTGGCTAGAATTTCACTTCTGCTAACATGAGACAAGATACTGTGGATCGAATATCTCCATTTATTCCTGGAATTTTGCAGAACTGAGACCACAGTACAGAATGTAATCAGTGGCGTATTTCTCCTGGATCTTTTTATTATAACTACTGTCTGAGTTTAGGGTTAGATCAGAGCACCAGGGGGAATTTTAGGTCTCAGATTCCATTTGAAGAAACCTTAACCTAAAACCTAAACCCCAAACCCTAAACCTCATTCTAAAACCTACATGCAAAGTACAACCACTAGACAGTTTAAAAAAAGAAAAGAAAAAAGTTTAACCGATGATTTCACATGATTTTTAATCCTTTATTTAAGGGGGAACCACCAGAGCTGGTAAAATGTGTTAGTACTTGGAATCCAGATATTTCATTTTTTGTTTATTGAAACTACAAACCCTGGGATCTGAAACTCCCAGGAGAGGCCCATCCTCTCTCTGATGACAATCTTGTGATACTTCTAGACCAGTTGTTCTCAGTCTTTCTTCTGTGGTGAGACACCTGACAGACAATTTTCACACATGTGGCCTATTGAACACTATATTTCAGTGTAATAAAATTCTTGTATATTGTTCATTGTTGCTGAAAATGATTAAAAACAAAAAATAGACACCGAGGCAGTGATTATTGGATGGAATGGGACAATTCATTGCGGCCAGTTCATCGCTGGATGTTTCATCGCAGCTGCGCTAAAATGGTCGTGGTGAACCGTCCATGCTGGCAACTCAGGGGCTGACCCCCTCTCCAATTTCCCTCCCTCTTCAACCTCTCCTTTTCGATCAGACCCCAACCTGGGGGCAGGGAGCCCTCCCCCTCCTTCTGGCGCTCAGTTACCTGCAGTGCAGTCACTGAATTTGCCAATGAAATTGGGGCTGAGCCGCCCCCACATCTTGTCCGACGAGCCGAGGTGATGGGAGAGAGCAAGCTGGGCACCGGCGCCCGGGTGCCAACAGCTGATGGGGCTCGCCTGCTGCTGCCAGGGGATGGGGAGGAGAGGGAGTGGGTATCATTTTGAGGGTTGTGGGGTGTATCACCCTCCCCCAAATGCTGAATGGGGCGATTCATTGTGGCCAGTTCATCATGCTGAAACAGCCGCAATTAACTGGCCGCACTGAATTGTCCTAGACCCACCACTGGATAGCGGACCTTGCAACATTTCCAGTTGAGGCTTGTGGCAGCAGTGATCATTGTGGATAATGGTGAATCAGAAAGGAAGGCCAGATTTGCAGATTTCAAGCACCTGACTCCCTGGTAGAGAATGACACAGGGACACATTTTTCTCCATCCCCACAGGAATTCAATTTCTCCGTCCCGTCCCTGTGAGTTTTGTCGCTGTCCCTGCCCCATTCCTGTAAGCTCTGCCTTAACCACACAAGCCCCAAACACTTATGATTTTAAAGTGTTTGAGACTTGTGCAGATGAGGACGGAGCTTAGGCATTGATGGAATGAGGCATTATGACATCACAATCTGAGCTCTAGAATGTTGCTACTTGTGACTTTAAAGTGTTTGAGGCTTGTGCAGATGAGGACGGAGCTTAGGCATTGGTGGAATGAGGCATTATGACATCACAATCTGAGCTCTAGAATGTTGCTACTTAGGATTTTAAAGTGTTTGAGGCTTGTGCAGATAAGGACGGAGCTTAGGCATTGATGGAATGAGGCATTATGACATCACAATCTGAGTTCTAGAATGTTGCTACTTGTGACTTTAAAGTGTTTGAGGCTTGTGCAGATGAGGACGAAGCTTAGGCATTGGTGGAATGAGGCATTATGACATCACAATCTGAGCTCTAGAATGTTGCTACTTAGGATTTTAAAGTGCTTGAGGCTTGTGCAGAGAGATTTGGCAGGTCTGGAGCATGGGATGAGCATGGGCAGTGTTGCCACTTGCATGTACCGCCTATAAAATATTGTAAGTTATGTGCATCCTTGGTGCATTCAGGTGCCCATGTTTACATCAGATGCCATTGTGGAAAAGATTCTCATCGAGCAGCATCGAGGAACCTAAAATGAAGACCCACAAAGTGCTCATGTTCTTGCATCGTGGGAGTTTTGCAGAGCTTCGCTACACGTCTAGGCACTGAGAATTGACATTGTGGATTTATTTTATGCTCCTTTCCATGTAGTGTACACGAGAAAAGGATGGTATCAGGACTTAAAGAGTACAGGACAAGCACAGAGGGTCTCTCAGACGGGCTAGATGGGCAGGCTGGATAGGCCGTTTCTTCCTTATTCACCAGCATTTTCTATCCTTCTTTGGTTGCATGCATTTGATCGAAAAGCCGAGACATACTCCCATTGATTAGTTGCTGAGAAAACCAGCCTTAAGGATGGGAATTGTACATCCCTGTTTTAGGCTCTGGATTCCTGACCTGGGTGCGGAGGCCCCTCTGGCCAGACCTCCAGGCCTTAAACAGAAGATTAATGTCCTGACTCTCACTTCTTGTCGTTATTTATAATAATAATCATAACTTTATTATTTTATACCGCCATAACCAAAAGTTCTAGGCGGCCTACACCAAAAAGAGCTGGACAATCAGCGAAATACAATAATACAGTAAAAAATACAAATATTTGTAAAATAGAATTTCAATAATAAAACTCACTAAGTAATAAACTTATCGAACAAAGAGGTCTTAATTAATTTCCGAAAACAGCAATAAGATAACATAGCTTGCTGAATACATTTACCTAACCAAGACTGTTGCCTATCAGCTTGAAATGCTAGGGTCCTATCTAAGAAGCAAATAAGTAGAAGTTTCTAGTTTCTCTTGATGGTCTATGCAACACAAAATGAGGTAAAAGGTAAGCTGGAGACAATCCCGATATCAGCTTAAAGCAGATACAGGAAAATTTGAATAATACTCTTGCCTCCCAAGGCAACCAATGAAGTCAACGATAATATGGACTAATATGGTCGTTCTTTTTTAAACCAAAAATCAATTGAACAGCTGTATTCTGAATTATCCTTAATTTCCTTAGAATTTTTTTGGGTGCTCCTACATAGATGATGTTACAATAGTCTAAAATAGATAAAACTAATGCCTGCACCAATAGCTTTCTTCTTTGGGAGGGCAGCTTGAAACCCATAAAGAAAATGTTTTTTTCTTGTAATGAATAATGAATCTCTCCTTCTCTGATCCCCTATCCCAGGGGAGATAGCACTTAGAGCTTCGCATGTCTTTCCCCTGCCCTGCAAGGAGACTTACCAACAGAAGGTACTTTCAGAATTAAGTCTCTGAGTCATCACTTCTTCCTCCTCCTCTCTCACCCAGCTCGGTGGCTGACTCCTTCCCCTCCATCTTCATGGCTTAGTCTGAGCATCGCTTAAATCCCTTAGCCTTTGACCACATCTAACCTGAGATGGTTTGCGTGAAAATAGAAGAACGAGAAAAGGTTTCCGCATGCAACACGCTGTGGGCACAACCAAGGACTTCAAGTTCTTGTAGCAGCTTAAGGGCCGATTCTGTGGCTAGGTGGGAAAGTTCAGCAAAACATTTACAGAAAGAAAAAAACATCTATGGGGTAGATATATTCAGAGTGATTTAACTGACTGGGTCTGTCTGAAGCTAATATTAGTGGCATTTAAATGGATGGGCTATTTGGCCTTTATCTGCCGTTATGTTTCTATCTTTCTCTGTTTAGTGCTGGGGTGGTCTGAGAGCAGTGGTAGAGCTGGAAGTGATTTGAACATCACCAATATTTATTTATCAAATTTATATTTCTGCATTATCTGCAGAATCGAAGTGGGTTAAATTTAACATCCACAAATCAAAATTCAAAAGCAAAATATGACCTACAAATGGACGTGATGTTGGTGGGTCGGAGTTTGGAACTGAAAGGAGCTTCATGGAAGCGGTCTTTCAAGTGGTAGCCAACCACCCCACCGTATGGACACTCTATTCTCCTCCGCTGCTGCCTTTCCCCCTTTTCACAGCTGACCAACATGGAGCAACTTTAAAAGCACCACAAAGTAAAGGCAAAGCAGTCTTTCACCGGCTGCCCAGAGCTCTCTCTGCTCTCGAGTCAGTTCTGTCTCAGCGCTAGTGAGCAAGGAGAAGGAAGGGTTTTCTGAGTGGCCCGATGGCTCTTCTCCCCTCCAAGACAAGGCTTTTGAAAGGAGTTTTACTCTCTCAAACACCATTCAGAGGCTTCATTCAGCCTCTGAATCAGAAATCAAGAAGGAAGAGGGGGGGGGGTATGATCTGGGGTGAGATGGAGACCAAATTTTTGATACCACCAGCTGCAAAAGTTCAAATGCCAGTGAAAATTTGCATTTCTGGCAGACAAGATGCTGTCTCCAAGCACTTCAGCGTCATAAATAGCTGGTTCATATGTGCGCATTTCTTTCATTTTTTTTAATCAGTGCAAATTGTATTTCAAAAATAGAACAGGACGAGGCGGCCCAATGCTACATCTCATTCATATGTATGCTACATTGCTGTGTTTGGATGGCCGCAGGGAGGTCCATGTGATAAAAATCTAAAAAGGGTTATAATCAATGTGTATCTCATGAGTGTGCGTGATCAGGCAGTGTTCTGGTGAGCAGACGACAGAGAATTTCTAGGAGATCATGAAACAATCTCTGTCTTATCGCTAGCTGAAAACTGTTGCTTCTTTGGGAGTAATCGATGACCTTCAGATAAGATACTGCACAAAGGCAAAGTCCTGGACCCTAATGGTCATCCTGCCCCCCCCCCCCCTTCCAGGACATATCTTTAGAAAATCCACAGTGAGTTCGTTGTTTTTTTTCTTGCAAAATAGTTGACTTAAAGTGAAACCACAGATCAGTAGTTTAGACATCTGATTGATATTAGTTCAGTGGAAGACAAACAGGCTCCAGAAAAAGGACAGATTGAGACATTCGTGTTTTACTTCCATTGAAAGCAATGGAAGTAAATCCCGGATATTGAGCTAAGTCATTAGGTTTTTTGCTCTTTGTAAATACGATTTTTTTTAAGAAATTGTGCTGTTTTATGTTTGTTTATTGATCTGTGCATGTATTTATTTATTTAAAAAAATTATATACCGTTTAAACCTAAACGATTTGCATATCGTTACATACATACTTTTGTAACCCGTATAGATTGTTTGAATACGCGGGATAAAAGTGTTTTTAAGTAAATAAATATCTCAAGCTGTACTCTTTTTTTCAGGACGCTGAATCGGAAGCCAAGGACGGGCCTCAACGCCGAAATGCAAGCACACAACGAGAGAGTCGTGAGGACAGGATGTCAGTAGACCAGCCAAGGGTGTAGTGTTCAAAAAATCACTCAAGATCACTGGTAAAAAGAACGGAGCACATAAAAAGGCAGGGTACATAGAAACATAGAAACATAGAAAGTGACGGCAGAAAAGGGCCTAGGCCCATCGAGTCTGCCCACTCCAATGACCCATCCCCCTAGTTAATTGCTCTCTGATGACCTTTTCCCTCGAAGAGATCCGACATGAGCATCCCAAATGATCTTAAAAATTTGCACACTGCTGGCCTCAACCACCTGTACTGGGAGCCTATTCCAGCTGTCCACCACTCTTTTTACCAGTGATCTTGAGTTTCGCTCCTAACATGTTTCCTTGCTCTTACCGACATCTCTGCAGCGTGTCTACCAAAGTGCACGTATGCACGGTGCCACATTCAAGCCAGACTCTTGATAAAGGCACAGACGCCGAAACACTGTCAGTGTCGAGTCTATTGAGCCATTGCGGCTAATTCATCAATACAATGATTTTTTTGAACAATACACCCTTGGCTGGTCTTTTTTTTCAGGCGCTGTATGCTAACCCTAAAGACAAACAGATCTTCATGACATAGGGCCATTTTCTGGTTCTATTATTATGATCTTTTGAGATGATGGTTTTCATTGGATTAGATTTTTTTAAATGCTTCATTCTTTTCTCTGAATGTATTGCTATTTGGATATTTATTTTTATTTATTCAATTTTCTATACCATTCTCCCAGGGGAGCTCAGAACGGTTTACATGAATTTATTCAGGTAGTCAAGCATTTTTCCCTGTCTGTCCTGGTGGGCTCACAATCTATCTAATGTATTTGGGGCAATAGGGGGATTAAGTGACTTGCCCAGGGTCAGGAGCAGCGTGGGTTTGAACCCACAACCCCAGGGTGCTGAGGCTGTAGCTTTAACCACTACATCACTCTAGAAATCAAAATGCAGCAAAAGTGAGCTAAGTAAAGGACAATCGAACCATTGTGACATCACTGATGAGGTTGGCTCTTAGGCATTTGTGGAATGAGGCATTATGATGTCACAATACCAGCTCTGGTTATCAGAGGCTGTAGCTTTAACCACTGTGCCACACGTATTTGGTGTTTTCCTACAGCACAAGAAAGGAGTTATAAGGATAAGATGTCAATAATTCAGCCATGGGTGTAAAGTTCAAAGTTCACTTTATTGATAGTTGCACTGCGAGGACTCGAAGACTTGACACTGACAGTGTTTTGGCATCTAGGCCTTTGTCAAGAGTCTCAATGGCTGATAATTCTATCACATAGATGCCGAAACACTATCCTATACTTGGCTCACATAAGAACATAAGAGTTGCTGTTCTGGGACAGGTCAAAGTCCATCAAGCCCAGTATCCTGTTTACATTAGTGGCCAACACAGGTCCCAAGTACCTGGTAAGATCCCAAGGAGTACAACAGATTTAATGCTGCTTATCCTAGGAATAAGCAGTGGATTTTTCCAAGCCATCTCAATAACAGCTTATGGACTTTTGTTTTAGGACATTATCCAAACCTTTTTTAAACCCTGCTAAGCTATCTGCTTTCACCACATTCTCCGGCAACAAATTCCAGAGCTTAATTACACACACGCACTCACACACTTTGATGCTCTGCGACCACTATTTGATTACAAAAATGTTCTTGAATCCTCTTAAATTTCTGGTTCTGTGTATAAATAGCATATGGGATACCCATCAATTTTCAGACCACAAATTGGTCCTTTGCAGTTAACTGTGTTAAGCTGAGTCAGAATATTTAGAGTATAGAAGACACACCCATGGAAAAAATGTGGAAATTAAATGAATGTTTTTCATAAAGAATAGAGAAGATGATCAGTTTTGGGACAGCGTATGATGAAAGAATCTGGGAGAGAAAAGTATTGATTTAAGATCTGTTCCAAAAAAAACCATCCCAGAGCAAAATTCAGAATGTGGTAATGGACTAGAATAGGGTAACCTTGCAAGAGAGCTTAGTGAACAACTTATGCATAAAGACTTTTTTTTAATGTGCACTGATTCATTCTTGTAATGATATATATACACAAAAAATTGGAATCAGTGTGTCTACCCAGAAAAATGTATTTGAATTAACAGAAAGAGTTCAAATCCCCTGGACCAGGCGAGGTAGGAAAACAACGAGAGTCAGAATTTCAAGTCTCTGTGGCCAGCTGACGTCACAATGTGGAAAAACAAAACTTGGAAAAATGAAATGTTTTTATATTGTGGTAAAAGGGAAAAAAAGAGAGAAAGAGAAAGACAGAGTATACTGAGAAAACTGAGAGAAAGTATCATTGTAGAGAACTGAAATGTTCTCGCAGCAGAAGTATTCCTGAACCAACCAGTCTAAGGATTTATTCCACCTTTTTAGGTGTCAGTCATTGAAAGATCATTTCCATCAAAAATTCGGCAAGGAAGAGCACAAAGAAGCTATAAATAATAGCCCAGAGGTGACGGTGGTCTTCATGTTTCTCTTTGCCTTCACAGGATTCTCTTTTTCCAAGCAGAGCCCCACACAGGAGATTCCCAGTCAGTAGTATTAAGAGAGTCTAGTGGGAGAATGACACGGTGACAAAATGCATCACCGTTCCCATCCCCGCAGATAACTGTAGGAAACCATCTCCTTGTCATTCTTTTTTTTTTTTTTTTAATATATATAATATTTCTTTATTGAGCAAACCAGTACACACATAACATAACAGAGTAAAGGGACATCCATCAATCCAGAAAAAAAAAACCGCCCTACCGGGCATACAGAGAAAAGGTCATAAACACAACCAAGATCAGATGTCTCAGGAACAAGAGGTGCTCAATACAAGTTTCCATGTAAAACCCTCTGAAACCCCCCCCCCCCCCAGGACATATCGTAGCACCCCAATACTATAACATACATTAGAATACACCGTAGAAAACCGGATCCAAACCTCCCCCCAACCCCTCCACCCACCCCTACTCCCGACCTGTGAAATATATATACGAAATACACAAAATAGACAAAAAATAGTCCTTGTCATTCTTTAAGGAGGGAGGGAAGAATCAGAGTCTGAATGGGCCCAGCCTTGCATCGAAGAATGCTAGTGTAGAAGGTCTGAGGCTGAGATAGATACTAAAGAATGATACAGGATGGTTTCCCACAGTTATCTGTGGGGACGGGGACAAATTTTGTCCCCGTGTCATTCTCCGAAAGTCCATCACGCCTAGCATCTTGTTTCCAACAGTGGCCAACTCAGGTCACAAGTACCTGGCAGAGACTCAAAGAGTAGCAACATTCTAGAGCTCATATTGTGATGTCATAATGCCTCATTCTACTATGCCTAAGAGCCAAACTCATCAGTGATGTCACAATGGCTTGATTGTCCTAGTCTTGGCTCACATAAGAATTGCCAAAGAGAATGACATGGGGAAACCATCCTTGTCATTCTTTAAGGAGAGAGGGAAGAACCAGAGTCTGAATGGGCCCAGCCACTGACCCTCAAGCCTTGCATTGAAGAATGCTGGGGTAGAAGGACTGAGGCTGAGATAGACACTAAAGAATGACATGGGATGGTTTCCCACAGTTATCCATGGGGATGGGGATAATTTCTGTCCCAGTGTCATTCTTCAAAGGTCCATCAAGCCCAGAATCCTGTTTCCACAGTGGCCAACCCAAGTCACAAGTACCTGGCAGAGACCCAAATAGTAGCAACATTCCAGATCTGATATTGTGATGTCATAAAACCTCACTCCACCAATGCCTAAGAGCCAACCTCATCAGTGATGCCACAATGGCTCACTGACCCTCATTGAAGAATGCTGGTGTAGAACGACTGAGGTTGAACTAGACACTAAGGAATGACATGGGATGGTTTGCCACGGTTATCCGCGGGAACGGGAACGGTGATGAATTTTGTCACTATGTCATTCTCTAGGTCAGAGGATGGGAGAGGGGTGTCACCGCCCTGGACGCCGCTTGCCCCCGCTACACCACTGGATGATTGCAATATTCAAAGAGAGGAAAATCATGAAATGGTTGACTTTTGTGAGTGGGTGTGAAAGTTTCACACTTACCCTGCACTCTGCAGTGCTGCTACTCCAGGATTCTAGCTCATAACCAGCACCCCTGGTTGTTCTAAAGGGAAACCCTAGCAACTTTAGTATGGTTCCGCCCGGATTATTGGGAGGAGGAGTATAAATAGTGGGCCTGGCTTTGAATTTTTATGATATGTAGGAGCAGAGTTACCAATGTGGACTACCATTAAGATGTGTCATTATACTACTGTTTTAGCACAGGTCCCATTATATGCAACGAGACCTAGTTATTAAGAATTGGGGTTACAGTACAATAATATATGAGATAGCCCCCTTAATTAAAGAAAAATGAAATGTCTCTAAATATCAAAATCACTGCTATATGTACAGTATGCCATAAAAGTGAGCCAAGTGTAAGACACTCAAGCCATTGTGACATCACTCATGAGGTTGGCTCTTATTGGTGGAATGAGGCATTATGATGTCACAGTACCAGCTCTGGTTATCAGAGGCAGAAACTCTTCACACTATTTATTTATTCACTTTTCTATACTGTTCTCCCAGGGGAGCTCAGAATAGTTTATATTAATTTATTCAGGTACTCAAGCATTTTTCCCTGTTCCAGTGGGCTCACAATCTATCCAATGTGCCTGGGGCAATAGAGAGGTAGGGAATTAAGTGACTTGCCCAGGGTCACAAGGAGCAGCATGGGTTTGAACCCACAACCTCAGAGTGCTGAGGCTGTAGCTTTAACCACTGTACCACTCTAGAAATCACAATGTAGTAAAAGTGAGCCATGTAAAGGACAATCAAGCCATTGTGACATCACTGATGAGGTTGGCTCTTATTGGTGGAATGAGGCATTATGATGTCACAGTACCAGCTCTGGTTATCAGAGGCTGAAACTCTTCACACTAAGGGGTGAAATTATCGATATGGGCTATTGTACAGCGTCTATGCCATTATATCACCAACTCATGCTAGTTTATTTAGCAGAGGTCCCATTTTGTGCAATGAGACCTAGTTACTAATAAGTGGGGTGAACAGTAAAATTACTCGTCTTAATGGTAGCCCCCCCACTGATAAGTATACCCCTAAATGTTTAAATTGAATACTGTTTATGAAATGTAATAAGAGCTGCTTTGTTGTATTGCATAAATAAGATGAAATCCTGATGCTCTCCTTATACTTTCATCCTCTCACAGTGTTGCTTTGCAGACCACGGCAAAATGATTGACCTGGAAAGTTCTCTGTAATCCTTCCCCAAAATACTCTAATGTCTGATCACTGAAATACTGCTCTGCTGCTGCAGTCACCTCCGAATCATTCAAACATTGTCACCCTGTGAAACTCTTTCTAAGGTTTAGAAAAAGAAAATAGTCAGATGGAGTAAGATCTGGTGAGTAGGATGGATGGTCTATGCAACGAAACTCCAACTGCATCAAAGCATCCATCGTTTTGTCAGCTTTGTGAGACGGTGCATTGTCTTGCAAAGAGAGAACTCCTTTCCACAGCTTCCCACTCCTTTAATCGGCCTTCAAGTTGCAGTAGTTCTCTGCATTAACTGTTTGGCCCCTTGGAAGATCGTCAATCATTACAACACAGTGGCCACAAACTTTCCTGCTGACATTTAGGTCTTGGATTTCCTTGACCTTGGAGAATTTGAGTGTCACCATTCCGTGGACTATTGTTGTGTCTCAAGATCATAGTGGTGTAACAGTGTTTCATCAACAGTAAGTAGTTGTTCCAAAATGTTGCCACCAACTTACTGAAAACACTGCGAAATCAACTTGGAAGTGTCTACTCAACACCGTTTCTCATCAGCATTCAAACATTTGGGCACCCACTTGGCTGACAGCTTCTGCAGACCCAGCTGCTCGTGGATTATACACCCAACACATTCCCCGGATATCTGTAGTGTCTCTGCAATTGTTTTAGTCAATATTTGCTGATCTGCCAAAATCAGGTCATGGACATGGTCAACAATTTCAGGCGTTGACACTGTTTAAGACCTCCCAGACCTTGGTGCATCTTCAGTCTCGAAATTTCCACGCTGAAAGTTTGCACACCACTTCTTCACTGTGAAGTGTGATGGGCATTTCTTACTCAATGTTTGCATCATATATTCATGGATTTCCTTCTGCACACTTGATAATTCCGCACTTTTCGTTGACATGGTTCAATCAGTGATCTGAAACAATGTCAAAGCATAGCATTACGATTCTGCAAATTGGCACGTTGCAAAGTAAAATGACACTCTTTTCAGCTACAGTGGCAAATTAACACTCAGAATTTAGGAAGCTGGTTGGGCTGAGAACTTTAAGCAGCCCCTTGTAATATAGGAGTAGATATTCAAGGGGTTTAAGCGAGCAGCAGGGGTTCCTGCTAGCCATTGCAGAGCTGTGATTGATTAGGACTGTGAAATGCTAGGGTCACTCCAGTACCTTGGGGTTCTTTTACTAAGGCGCCGCTAACTGATCAGCGCGCGCTAATTGAATTAGCGTGGGCTAAATGCTAAGGCGCCCATAGACTAACATTCATGCGTTAGCGTTTAGCATGCGCTAAATTGATTAGCGCACCCTAATCGGTTAGCGCACCTTAGTAAAAGGACCCCCCTTATGAGGCCGTGATAAAGACCCTGCAACAACATTCAATATTCCAGATCCAGGAAATGTAACAAGGCTCTGAGTGTGGCAGGCTTTGTCTTAATGTATTTTTTTTTTTTCATTCATTAAATATGATATTCTACTTATGGCGCTAGCCCTAAAGTGGATTAAAATGCCAAACACGGAGGGGTCAATTTTCAGCCGGTGTCAGTGAACGTATAATTTGTTTATCTGCCCCAAAAATATTACAGTGATAGAAAATACAATATCTCTGAATCACATAATCTAAATGGTCCGTAGACATAATATCCCACTGCCCTGGGGCTTGTGCTAAGGTCTCTGTCATCAGCGCTGAAAGAATCCAGTCACTCACCTCTACAGCTACTGTTTGCTCAGAAGGAAGTCTGTTTTTCTTTAAGAAAGAAAGAAGTTTGCGGCTTCAGATCTGTTCCTCGCACTCTGTAGATGTTGGCATGTGATTCATATTGTCACTTAACACTAATTCACACGAAACTCCTAAGGAGCCACCCATAGACACATATGGAAACAGTCTGAGCTGTAATAACGGTCGTAATAAGGGGCTGCAGCCCTGCCGTGTACATTCCCGTTGCAGCTAGGACTTGTGGATTCAGTCAAGCGGAAGGAGCAAGAGACAAGGCAGTTAGATGAATTAAAACCGCAAAATGCAAATTAGCTCCATCTTCAACTGACCAGTTGACTAGGGCAAGGATAGTATTTCTCGTATAGCAGTATTTCTCAAGTCGGTCCTGGAGTACTCTCTTGCCAGTCAGATTTTCAGGATATCCACAATGAATATGCATGAGATAAATTTGCATGCACTTCCTCCATTGGTAACATGGAATCTTCCTACTCCTTGGGATTCATATGGAAGCATCTAGGCATGTCTAAGGACTCCTAAGGCTACTTCTGCCAAAAGCAATGCTTCATAGGACCTACGGCGACAAGAGGGCATCCGCTAAAAATCAGGGGTGGGAGATTTCATGGTGAAACTAGGAAGTATTTCTTCACCGAAAGGGTGGTTGATCGATGGAATGATCTTCCACTTCAGGTAGTAGAGGCCAACAATGTGCTTGATTTTAAGAATAAATGGGATAAATATGTGGGTTCACTTTGAGGAAGTGCTTAGGGGGGTGGGCTATTTGAGTGGGCAGACTTGTTGGGCTGATGGCCCTTTTCTGCCGTCATACTCTATGTTTCTATGTCAGCCTTAGGCATCCATTGGCGTGCCTAGGCGCTTCTGTAAGCAAGATTAGGGAAAGCAAAAGTACAAGGTTCAAGCGATATGTCTAAAGAATGAGGTCTTGAGTAATATACGGTATCATACATAGATAGGGGAACCAGACCAAATCGTATCTCAAAAAGCATAAAAGAAAGTTCAATTCTGGGCTTCCTTTGGAAGCCAATGCAAACATAAGAACATAAGAATAGCCTTACTGGGTCAGACCTATGGTCTAACAAGCCTAGTAACTTGTTCTCATGGTGGCCAATCCAGGTCCCTAGTATCTGGCAAAAATCCAAAGAGTAGCAACATTCCATACAGAACCTGAAAGAATAGCAAGATTCCAGAATCCCAGAGAGTAACAAGATTCCATGCTTCCGATCCAGGGCAAGCAGTGGCTTCCCCCATGTCTTTCTCAATAACAGACTATGAACTTTTCCTCCAGGAACTTGTCCAAACCTTTCTTAAAACCAGCTACACTGTCCGCTTTTACCACAACCTCTGGCAACGCGTTCCAGAGCTTAACTATTCTCTGAGTGAAAAATTATTTCCTCCTATTGGTTTTAAAAGTATTTCCCTGTAACTTCATCATGCATCCCCTAGTCTTTGTAATTTTTGACGGAGTGAAAAATTGATCCACTTGTACCTGTTCTATTCCATTCAGGGTTTTGTAGACTTCAATCATATCTCCCCTCAGCCGTCTCTTTTCCAAGCTGAAGAGCCCTAACCTTTTTAGTCTTTCTTCATACGAGAGGAGTTCCATCTCCTTTACCATCTTGGAAGGGGGCGAGAGGTTGGGAAAGCACCTCGTGGTCCTTTTTTTTGCTGCCATCTGCTTCAGTTGTTTTTCCCTGTATTTGCTGGCCTGAGCCAATGTGCTGGAAGGGCGAGAGGGTGGAACTTTTGGAATGGGACAGTAACCACATTCTGCAGCTGGTACCTATTTCACATGGAAAGCAAGGGGGATTTGGGGGGGGGAGGTTTGGTTTTCCAAACACACAGGTCTGACGTTTGCGGCTTCAGAACTTGTCTGAAATATTCCGCTGTTCTTCTTGTGTGCCAATTTTGGTGTCATTTCATTCCTTTCTGGGAGGGTTATTGTGCCTACAGATGGACAGACAGACATGGATCCATCCTGCATAATGCTTTCCAACAGGCCTAAATTATGTGTAGATTATTCATATAACAGCTAAATATTGCCACTGTATGTTCATCCTCCATCCCTCACGCCATCGCTCCACTAAATGGGTGAAGGGCAATTAGAATATGTAAGTTGCCAGAGGATGTGGTAAGAGCAGATAGCGTAGCTGGTTTTAAGAAAGGTTTGAACAAGTTCCTGGAGGAAAAGTCCATAGTCTGTTATTGAGAAAGACTTGGGGGAAGCCACTGCTTGCCCTGTATTAGTAGCATGGAATATTGCTACACCTTGGGTTTTGGCCAGGTATTAGTGACCTTGATTGGCCACCTTGAGAATGGGCTACTGGGCTTGATGGACCATTGGTCTTACGGCTGAGGGGAGATATGATTGAAGTCTACAAAATCTGAGTGGAGTAGAACAGGTGCAAGGGGATCGATTTTTCACTCTGTCAAAAATTACAAAGACTAGGGGACACTCGATGAAGTTACAGGGAAATACTTTTAAAACCAAAAAGAGGAAATATTTTTTCACTCAGAGAATAGTTAAGCTCTGGAACGCATTGCCAGAGGTTTTGGTAAACGCGGATAGCGTAGCTGGTTTTAAGAAAGGTTTGGACAAGTTACTGGAGGAAAAGTCCATAGTCTGTTATTAAGACATGGGGGAAGCCTCTGCTTGCTCTGGATTGGTAGCATGGAATGTTGCTACTCCTTGGGTTTTGGCCAGGTACTAGTGACCTTGATTGGCCACCTTGAGAATGGGCTACTGGGCTTGATGGACCAGTGGTCTGACCCAGTAAGGCTGTTTTTATGTACCCATGAAATGCGAGAAAAAAAACCCTCCCAAAGTTAAGTTTCATTTTTGCTTCAGCATATTGTTGAGAGAGAACCAATGAATCAACCAGGCCTCCCTTGAACCAAAAACCAACTACATAGAAGCCACAAAGATGCTGCAAGCTGGATGACATCATTAGTCAGGTGACTTTCATCCTCCAGTCAGCAAATGACTAGAAGGGACCTTTTTTTTTTTTCCAGTCTTAGCACTAGGGCTGAGTTAACATACTTTCAGGCCTCCAATACAACCACAGAACCACAAGCTACACTGCAGTCTGTAATTCAGTGTCTGAACCCTAGACACAAGATTTTGCTGCTGCTGTTGTTAATACCAGCTGGGGGGGGGGAGGATTTTTGGTCTTTCTTGAGGTAAGTGTCATTCATTCATACTAGCTGGTTGCTGCGAGGGCTGTCTTCAATTTTGTCTCCTTCTCTAAAATAGTTAAAAAAAATTTTTTTTTCCATTCTTATTATACAGCAATGCACATGCTTCTGTTTGCAGGCTTGCGGCTAAGCATTCCTGAGGCAGTACAAACCCAAATTCTTGGTTATAGACAGGCACTTTGCTTCCTTTGGGATTTTTCTGTCTTATTTCCCCCCCCCCTCCCCCTTCAGTAAAGCCTTTTTTGAGAGTGGTGAAAACCACAAGGACTAAAAAAAAGTGTGTTTTTTGCATCAGGTCATGGCGTCCAACGGCATGTTTGAATTTACTGCCTTCACGCAAACATTCGTACTTGGTGAGTATCAACTTTTTTTGTCTTCTGATGGCTACAGAGAAAAAGGAAGGGAACCCGTAGGGTTTTCTAAAGGAGTTGCCAGTAGATCTTTTTTTGGCAAAATGAGTAGTGTGGGTCCCATCTAGATGCAAACAGAGACAAAACTTCTATCACATCAAGTGTCAAAATTGTGGCTTCACACCAGGGTCCACTTGGAGACAGTCAGACCTTCTAAATCTGTACAGCTTTTCTTTTTCTTTTGTTGACATATTAGATATAATATGAAATCAGCTCAGACTTCAGACATTAATCATTTTGTAACAATCTCAGTTTTCTTTGGGGAGGTGGGGGTGGGATGGAGAAGGAAACATTGAAATATTGCTAACTGTTGGCATTTAGTTCTGGGTATGGGACTGTCATTCATCACCTACTTGACTCCTTTCAAGACTCCCCCCCCAAAAAAAAAAACACTCTACAAAATAAGCACAATAAGGTTACTTCTAAATATTAAACTTTTGGGGATGAGTTTCAGAAGGCAGTATAGAGTGCAAAGATCACCTGCTATGGCCTTGGTGGATAGTTCATTTTTTTATTTGCGAGATGGGAACAATATAGACTTTTTATTTTTATATTGCTGGACCAAAGCTCTGGAATTCACCGCCTCTGGAACGCCTTGCCAGAGGTTGTGGTAAGAGCGGATAGCATGGCTGGTTGTAAGAAAGGTTTGGACAAATTGCTGGAGGAAAAGTCCATAGACATGGGGGAGCCTCTGCTTACCCTGGATCGGTAGCATGGAATGTTGCTACTCTTTGGGATTCTAGAATCTTGTTACTCTTTGGGTTTTGGCCAGATCCTAGTGACCTGGATTGGCCACCATGAGAACGGGCTACTGGGCTTGATGGACCTTTGGTCTGACCCAGTAAGGCTGTTCTTATGTTCTTACAGTCTGGGCAATTCTTAATTTAGAGAACTTTAAAAAAGAACTGAAACTTTTTTTTTTCCAGCAGACTTTTAGCTTTCGATCAACTTTAAGGAGCTTTTCTTGGCTGCTGATATGGAATTTGAACGTTATTAAGGAACAACAATTTCTTGCTGAATTAATTTTTGTGCATTTAAATAATGATTGCATTTTATTGCTCCTGTTTATGGTATCGTGCTTTTTTTAATGTTTTATCTGAACCCTGCTGAGAATTTTAGGTCATGAGGAAATTAAATGGTTTTAATAAATAACCCAGCTAACTGGAGACCACAGTGCCAGGCACAGGTGTAAGATTTGGGGTACTGAAAGTGTTGTAGCACCCCTGAGGTGAAGGTTTCCCTTATATACAAATCAGAATCAGATTTTATACCCCACTATAAAATTCCTTCCTGCTCCTCTGTCTCTATGGATCAGGGTTACACAGAATATGAACTCGATACAAAAGGGAAATGAATTTTATAAGATACAATTTAGATATCCAAATTTTAGGCAATTTTACTTATTCGGGCTGCCATAGGCACATGAGTTGCTCAGACCTGAGACTCTGTTGAAATATCTTTTCTCCCCTCCCTGGAGCAGCTGCATTTTAATATTGGACTAGAATCCCACATTACCAGTACTTGAGACATCTCACAGATGTAGCCAGGCAAGACCCAAACTACCAGTGTTCACCTGGTAGCTTATTTGCATGCCTGATGCACTAAATGCTGATGTGTTTATGAAAGCTGAGAGCCCAGGAAACCATCAGAAAGAATGCGCTATTTGTGTATTTATGCAAATAATATTTCCATACCATCTTCAGTTCAGTGGCAGTTTGCATGTTGACTTATCTGACCCTAAGTAATAAATGGTCAACATAACAACATCCTTGGGAGGAGGTTTGGCTTAGTGGTTAGAATGTTGACTTACGAATCATGAGACATCTTGGTCCATAATTCTAGATTTTTCTTCTGCCAATGACTCCTCTGTACAACCTGGGGCAAGCCCTTTTTTCTCCCTGTGATTCTGGCATCAGTTGTAAACAAGGCAACCAGTTACATTCGCCTACATTGGGTTTTTTGCTGTCCTCAAAGGACTTGTAGAGTTCATTCTAGAGGCCAAAGAGGGAAAAGTAACCTGCTCAAACCCACAAAATGTATGTGAGATATGAATCGTGACCCTTGGCACAGATGTCAGCTCTGCGGGTGCTTGAACACTCCTAATATTGAGCAAAACAGGTGGCATGTTATTTGTGTTGAGTTTATCACATCCCAAACGTTTTGAAAAGTTGACTTCTATGACCCTTGGTTCTGTAATCACTAGGTTGCTTCTCCAGTCTCTATTCTGGCACTAATGCTTTACCCTCACCATCAGGTCCCGTGGATTTATTTATTTCTTAAAATTTCTAAACCGCCTAAACCTAAGCGGTTAACAATTAAAACATTCATAATAGTTCGGAAGACAATACTTTACAAAAATGCATTCAATCACACTACAAATTACACAGTAATTTATCCCACTTAAAAGCAACATCAGAAAACTCAATGAGTCTACATATTAACTATACACACACTAAGTAAAGTGCAGTAATCAAAATTCAAAATACATATTAAATATACCTACCGTTAACCAACACAATTTCAAAGAAAGGTCTCTACAAATAATTGTGTCTTCAACCTCTTTTTAAACTGTAAACGATCAGGGTAGGTCCTCAGGATTCCAGGGAAGGAAAGGCGACCAGCTCAATGAAGATAAACGTATCCAGCAAAACAGATTAGTGCGATGACCAATTCATGTGGAAGTCTGTCTAGAAAAGACAAACGGAATAAATGAGCGAGATGGAAAGAATTTAAACACCTATGTGACCTTTATTGATTTTCCTATCTGGATTGTCATGTTTGAAATAGCGCCA
Organism: Geotrypetes seraphini; assembly: GCF_902459505.1. Taxonomy (NCBI): domain Eukaryota; kingdom Metazoa; phylum Chordata; class Amphibia; order Gymnophiona; family Dermophiidae; genus Geotrypetes; species Geotrypetes seraphini. The sequence goes on along the minus strand of NC_047091.1, from coordinate 34,283,802 downwards.
TCATCTGTGGTTTTTACATTCCAGAAATGACGATGCCCTGGTAGGTGGGAGACCCTGAAGAAAGGGTGGGAGCCTACATAAAGATACTAATGAGGCTGGAAGAGAAATAATCACCAGCAACTTGCACATCTGTTGACCTCCTGTATTTTGTAAAAGATGGTTTTCACTGCAGCCACGTAAAGCCAACTCCAAGGCATTTGAGCACTTTATGGGTTTCATTCTTGCAGTGCAGCCCAGATGGTCAAAGTTTGCAATCTCCTTGACTCTCTGACCATCACTTTTAGAAATTCTATTTATTTAGGGGCCCTTTTACTAAAGTTTAGTGTGTGCTAACAGACATTAGCCAGCGTTGCCACTTGGCCCATACGAAGGAGTGCTAAAAAGATCTCAGCCCAACCAAGAAGAGAATGGCCTGAATACGGTTCAATCAATGATCTGAAACAATGTCAAAACATAGAGTTTTGTTTCCGCAAATTGGCACTTGACCAAATAAGACAACACTCTTTTCAGTTACAGTGGCACAATATCGTTCAGAATTTAGGAAGTTGGTTGGTTGGGCTGAGAACTTTTCAGCACCTCCTCGTATGTAATAAAAGTGAGCCAAGCATAGGACAATCGAGCCATTGTGACATCACTGATGAGGTTGGCTCTTATTAGTGGAATGAGGCATTATGACATCACAATCTCAGATCTGGTTACCAGAGACTGAAAGTCTTCACACCACGAACGGGTGCTGAAAAGTGGTTCAATCAGTGATCCGAAACAATGTCAAAACATATAATTTCATTTCTGCAAATTGACACGTAACAAAGTAGCGACAGTGGCAAAATATCATTCAAAATTTAGGAAGTTGGTCGGTTGGACTGAGAGCCTGTCAGCACCCCCTCAGACATATAAAATAGGGCACAAAGCATTTAGCTCGCACTAATGTCCCGTTAGTATGTGCTAAGCTTTAGTAAAAGGGCCTCTTAGTTATTAAAAGATGCTTATTTCCTGCTAAATAAGGGCGTACACAGGTAGGGCTAGTCTCAGTTAGGGTACTGGTCTTTGACCACAAGGGCCGCCGCTTGAGCGGACTGCTGGGCGCGATGGACCACTGGTCTGACCCAGCAGCGGCAACTCTTATGTTCTTATGCCTTCAATTCAGCAAATCCCAATAGCTTCCCAGCATTAATAGAAAATTCCATCTTCTGAAATCCTACGGCCTAGTGAGCAAGTTAAAACTGTCAAGGTCACACTCCCAAACCTTATGTGAACTGGTTTAAGACCGCCTAATATTTTCAACAAGCCGGTTTAATCTCTTTGTATGTTAAACATGTCAGCTCAAGACAGAAAATCTTACTTGCTCGTATCATTTTTACGCCAGCTAAAAATTTGTTACCAAGATCCCAGGAATGTAATGTATTAACCGACCTAAAGTTCAATCTATTAGTTTTTGTAGTTACTAGACTTTGGTGTCATGGGGCAGCTAATTATTGATAACAATGTGGCTAGGAATTATTACAAAAGGGCTGGTTAACAAGAATATTATAATGCCCCTGTATCGCTCCATGGTGTGACCTCACCTAGAGCATTTCATTCAATTCTGGTCTCCTTATCTCAAAAAAGATATATGGTGGCACTAAAAAAGGTTCATAGAAGAGTGACCAAGATGATAAAGGGGGATGGAACTCTTCTCGTATGAAGTTAGGGCTCTTCAGTCTGGAAAAAAGATGGCTGAGGGGAGATAGGATTGAAGTCTACAAAATCCTGAGTGGAGTAGAACGGGTACAAATGGATCGATTTTTCACTCCGTCAAAAATTACAAAGACTAGGGGGACACTTAATGAAGTTACAGGGAAATACTTTTAAAACCAATAGGAGGAAATGTTTTTTTATTCAGAGAATAGTTAAGCTCTGGAACGCATTGCCAGAGGTTGTGGTAAGACCGGATAGCGTAGCTGGTTTTAAGAAGGGTTTGGACAGTTTCCTGAAGTAAAAGTCCATAATCTGTTATTGAGAAAGACATAGGGGGAAGTCACTGCTTGCCCTGGATGGGTAGCTTGGAATGTTGCTACTTCTTGGGTTTTGGCCACCATGAGAACGGACTACTGGACTTGATGGACTATTGGTCTGACCCAGTAAGGCTATTCGTATGTTCTTAAATAGTGTATTATATTTAAATGCATTTTAGCATCAGCTGTGTGAGGTGTGTGCAAAATTTTACATGTTTGTAAATCCAGAATTGGCCACTAAAAATGGTTTTCTTGGCAAAGGAGGTCTGGGTTAGGTTCAGGGTAAGGCTCATGCATTTGATATACCATCTTTCTGTGGTACAACCAAAGTGGTTTACATATAATATACAGGTACTTTCTCTAAGTTTTTTTGTACATGGGTCAAGAGAGGGGTCAGGTTTCCAGTGCTGTACCTTCTCTTCCCAGAACTGCCTTCTGTCACTATTGATGTCTACATGGCTGAGTTGGTACAGGGTAACTGAAAAGTCTCTGGGTTTGTTTGTTTCTTTATAATCCGCTTTTACCAAAGCAGAGTACAGCAAAACACACACAATAAAATTGACTTACTACATAAAATACTATTATAAAAATGAAAAAAAATTTCATATAGTCATAAAACCAATATCATAAAAGCCAAAATTTGCTATATAATCACCGATCCTTCTTTTCAATAACCTATGTCATAACTTGAGCAACCATGTGGGTGCTTGAGCATGTCTTAGTCTCCCGTTGGGGCCATAAAGATTATTTCGTCACCCATCAGGTTTTGTATAATTCAGCTCCCTGGTATTTTCCCCAGAGGTTACAGGTTTACCGTCCATCATGATCTCTGAGATCCGAGATGACTAAATAATTGGCTATTTCTGCTTTGAGCACCATCCGAAATGCTGCGACCGGGTCAGCTGCCTTTTCCGTAGCTTGTTTCACGTTTGTGGAATCATCTGCCAGGATATGTGTATCGTTGTAGAAATCTGAAGCAGTTTAAAACAAACGTATTTGAAGATACATTCATTTTATCTTGCTTTTCCTCCTGATTTGTCAGATTGCCCCATTGCATCTTCCAGTGTTACAGAGATTTGTTTCTGTTTCTCTGATTCATCGACATTGAAGACAGTTTCTGGCACCAGAATCTCCCTCCCACGTCATCCTCAGTGAAGACCAAAGCAAAGAATTAATTTCATCTCTCTGCTATGGCCTCGTCTTCCCTGAGTTCCCTTTTTACCTCTTGGTCATCTAGCAGTCTGATTCTTTTACCAGTTTCTTCCTTTTAATATACCCCAAAAAGAGTTTTTATTATGTGTTTTGCCTTCAAGAAAATCTTCTTTTCCAAAGTCCCTCTTTGCCTTCTTTATCTTCAGTTGGATCAAGTTTTCAAGTTTCAAGTTTATTTAAAAATTATACCCCCCCCCCCTAATCACTGTTTCGAACTTCACGGTATAGCGGTATATAAGAAATAAATTATTATTATTATTATTAATCAGGCTTCTAGGCGGTGTACATTGATCAATAAAAACAGTCAACTTAACAAACATTGGAGGGAACAAAAAAAATAACTAAACAAACAGACTTGGAAAAAAGGGATCGAACTACAATCTTATAGGAAAGAAACATTGAAGGAAAGGACAAGAGGTAAGGGAAAGTCTAAAAGAAAGGAAGTCAAATTGTCCTTAGAAGAGCAGTTGCTATTAAACCACATCTTTAAAACAGTAGGGGCTACTCGAAGGCATCTTTAAATAAAAAGGTTTTTTAATTTGGATTTGAACTGGTTTAAATTTGTTTCCTCTCTTATGTAATTGGGTATGGAGTTCCAAAGGGAGGGTGCAGTGACCGAAAAGATGTTTAAGCGCATGGTATTAATATTTTTCCGAGAGGGGATATTAAGAAGATGTTGTGTGGCGGAGCAGAGTGATTTGAGGGAGGGGGGGGGGGGGAGCATAGGGTATAAGAAGTCTGTTTATGAATTCCGGTTGGTTACAGGTTCTGGTTTTGAATGTAAGTAGAAGAAGTTGATAAGAGATTCTATGAACATAAGAACGTAAGAACATAAGCAATGCCTCCGCTGGGTCAGACCTGAGGTCCATCGTGCCCAGCAGTCCGCTCACGCGGCAGCCCAACAGGTCCAGGACCTGTGCAGTAATCCTCTATCTATACCCCTCTATCCCCTTTTCCAGCAGGAAATTGTCCAATCCTTTCTTGAATCCCAGTACCGTACTCTGCCCTATTACACCATCTGTAAGCGCATTCCAGGTGTCCACCACACGTTGGGTAAAGAAGAACTTCCTAGCATTTGTTTTGAATCTGTCCCCTTTCAACTTTTCTGAATGCCCTCTTGTTCTTTTATGTTTCGAAAGTTTGAAGAATCTGTCCCTCTCCACTCTCTCTATGCCCTTCATGATCTTGTAAGTTTCTATCATATCCCCTCTAAGTCTCCTCTTCTCCAGGGAAAAGAGACCCAGTTTCTCCAATCTTTCTCTTTCTTTCTCTCTCTCTCTATTTCTGTCTCTCTCCTTTTCTCTCTCTCTCTCTCTATTTCTCTCTGTCTCCCTTTCTCTCTCTCTTTCTGTCCCTCTCTACTCTCTCTATGCCCTTCATGATCTTGTAAGTCTCTATCATATCCCCTCTAAGTCTCCTCTTCTCCAGGGAAAGAGACCCAGTTTCTCCAATCTCTCAGCGTATGGGGAGCCAGTGTACTTTAATTAGTAGAGGTGAGACATGGTCGAATTTCCTTGCCTGGAAGATAATTGTAACAGAAGTATTTTGGATAATCTGCAATCGTCGGATTTCTTTCTGTGTAATTCCTTTGTAGAAGGCATTACAGTAGTCAATACAGGAGATCCCCAGAGAGTGAATTAAAATATTGACAGATGAGGGTTTGAGTACTTTAGATAAAGAACGGATCAATCTATTTTCTGAAGAATCTCTTGGCTTATTCTCTACTAGTCTTTAAGCCCGTTACATTAACGGGTGCTAGAATAGATGTGTGTGTCTGTCTTTCTTTCTTTCTCTCTCTCCCCTTGGCCGCTGTCTGTCTGTCTATGTTTATTTGTTTTTCTCTCCTTGGACACTGGCTGTCTCTCCTTGGACGCTGCCTGAATGTCTTCCTTTCTGTCTGTCTCAATGGCCCCCTGTGTGTCATTCTTTGTGTCTGTGTCCTTGTGTCATTCCCCAGCCCCCCCAGAGCTAAGCTGTCTGCTTCCAGCATACCCCTTTCCCTCTCCCTGACCCCTTGTGTCTTCCCCCTCCCCCCCCCCGAGCAAAGCTGTCTACCCCCCAGCACACCTCTCCAACAAAAGCATCCCCATGTACCTGCAGCACTGGCACGACACTCTTCAGCCAATCGTGAGTGCTCAGAGCGCGACAGGGAGCGGGGACTGCAGCTTCTTCGGTGAGGAAGGAGAGGTTGGCCCAACTCTCCGCTATCTGCAGTCAGCACAACCCTCCCACCAGAACAGCCGCCTTTCCTGCATGCTCCATGGCCCTTCTTTTTCCTCTTCCCCTCCCTCCAGTCACCGCTGCCATTCCTATTTAAAACGGCCTGCTGAGGTTCGCGGCCGGCTGTAGCGAACCTCGCAGGCCGCTGTTCACCTCAGTAGCATGTTCCCTCTGACGCGATCGCGTCAGAGGGAACGTGCTACCACGTGGAGAGCGGCCTGCGAGGTTCGCTACAGCCGGCCGCGAACCTCAGCAGGCCGTTTTAAATAGGAATGGCAGCGGTGACTGGAGGGAGGGGAAGAACAGGAGCGGGAGCGGTTGTCGCGGGAGGGGGTGAGTCAGAATGGCAGCGGTGACTGGAGGGAGGGGAAGAACAGGAGCGGTAGCGGTTGTCGCGGGAGGGGGTGAGTCAGAATGGCAGCGGTGACTGGAGGGAGGGGAAGAACAGGAGTGGTAGCGGTTGTTGCGGGAGGGGGTGAATCGGCGACGTGCAGACCGCTGTGAACAGGAGCGGCAGTGGCGGCAGGACCATGAGCCCTCCTCCCGCCATCCGCCTCCTGTCGCCCGATGCAGCTCTCAAGCCGCGGCCAAGGCTGGGGACTCGCGCATGCGCACTCCTGCGGCCACAGACCTACACCGCACAGAACACGCAAATAGGAGTGCGCATGCGCGGCTAGCTCTTTATTATATTAGATAGGGTTACCAGATGTCCCCGGACATGTCCTCCTTGTGAGGACATGTCCGGGGGGTCCGGATGACTTTTCAAAACCCAGCGCTTTGTCTGGGTTTTGAAAAGCCTCCTCTGAATTGTGTCGGGCAGGAGGAAATTCGTGTGTTGGTGGAACGGTGACGGGACAAAAGCGCGTGAGACTTCGGTGCGCAGACATTGCAGCGCCGACACTTCGGCGCAAGATCCCAGCGCGCCGCCTAAAAAGTTACTTTTAAAAAGCTCTGATGGGGGGTGTGGGAGGAACCCCCCACTTTACTTAATACTCTTCGCGCTGCCATTGGGGGGTGTGGGGGGTGCAACCCCCACATTATAGAGAAAATGTAACTTTTTCCTAAAAAATCGGGAAAAAGTTAAGTTTACTCTATAATGGAGGGTTCTAACCCCCCCAAACCCCCCATGGCAGCGCAAAGAATATGAAGTAAACTGGGGGGTTCCCCCCACATCAGAGCTCTTTAAAAGTAACTTTTTAGGCAGCACACCGAAGTCCTGCACATGAATGACTATGAACCAGTGGAACTGGGCGGGGATGGGGGCAGTTTTAGGAGGGGAGTCCAGATTTTACTTTAGTAAAATCTGGCAACCCTAATTCTGTAAGCAGCACCTAGAAAAGTGGCACCTGCCCATGCCAGTCATGGTCAGGTGCCGCGTACAGAATTGCGGCTCCCAAGGACCCTAGGCATTGGAACTGTAGGGCAGGGTTTTATAGGCCTACATTTCTGGTGCCTAGGGTCCTTGTAGAATAACGGCCAGCGGCATGGCCCCTAAACACACCTATGTCCGGGCTTCTGTGTCACTAGGCGCCACTAGGCACCACAGACTCAGGTGCCAGTCCCGGAGGGCGTCTAATTTTTTTTTAAATCTGTTTAGAATGGCGCAATCAATTATTGTGCCACTTAAAACCAATTAAAACACTTAAGTTAGGCACCAGCAGGCACAACCTAAGCACCAACCGGCGCATAACTTTCAGCAGCTTTTTGGATAATCTAGCCCTAAAAGCCTCCTTCATCTCACTTTTTAACCATGCTGGCTGTCATTTGGCTTTCTTTCTGTCTTTTTTAAAATGTGGAATATATCTGGTCTGGGCTTCCAGAAGGATATTTATGATCAAATAAATTTTTGATCTTTGCAGCCATTCCTCTAAGATTTTCTTTTTTTTTTTTTTTTTTTTTAAATTTTACCATGTTCATCATTTTATCAAAGTCTCCCTTTTGAAAATTAAATACTAGCATATTGGATATCCTGTGTATACTTACTCCAGCTATTAAACCATATCTGATCATGTTATCTGTCCAGACACTTGATCAGTTGTCGACAGTCAACCTCCAGCAATTAAGTTAAACCAGCCAAATATAGGGCTGCCATTTATGAGGTCCTATTTGGCCAGCTAACTTTACCCCCCACCCCCCTTTTTTTACGAAGCGGCGTTACGCTTTTTTATCATCAGCCGCATTCCTTTGAGCGTCAGAGCTAATACCACCACGGCTGGTGATAAAAAAAAGCCAAATCAGCTTCATAAAAGAGGGGCATAACTGGTCCCATCCCTAGACTGCTCACTAAATAGCTGGTTTTGGCTTAGGCAGCCTCTCTTGCCCAGTGAAATCATTTTGAATATTGACCTGTACAAACACCCCTGATTATGTGAATAATATGAGGAAGGACTTAGTGAAGCTTGAAGAATGGTCTGAAATTTGGCAGCTAAGATTTAATGCAAAGAAATGCAAGGTTGTGTATTTGGACTGCAAAAACCCAAAGGAATGGTACAGTTTAGGGGGTGAAGGACTTTTGTGAAAGAGAAGCAGGACTTGGGTGTGATAGTATGTGATGATTTTAAGGTGGCCAAACAGGTTGAAAAGGTGATGGCAAAAGCTAGAAGGATGCTAGGTTGCATATAACCAGTAGAAAAAAGGAGCTATTGATGCCCCTGTATAAGACTCTGGTGAGACCTCATTTAGAATATTGTGTACAATTCTGGAGGCCGCACCTTCAAAAAGATATAAACAGGATGGAGATGTTTCAGAGGAAGGCTACTAAAATGGTTCGTGGTCATCGTGATAAGGAGTATGGGGACAGACTTAAAGATCTCAATCTGTATACTTTGGAGGAAAGGCGGGAGAGGGGAGATATGATAAAGATGTTTAAGTCAACCAAACATTCAAAAAATGTCACATGAATGTTCTTGAGAGATGTTTAAGTGACATAAATGCGCATGAGGCAGGTCTCTTTCATTTGAAAGGAAGCTCTGGGATGAGAGAGCATAGGATGAAGTTAAGAGTAATGTAAGGAAATGTTTTTTTACAGAAAGGGTGGCAGATGCATGGAATAGTCTCCAGGTAGAGGTGCTGGAGACAAAGACCATGTCTGAATTGAAGAAAGTGTGGATCTCTTAGGGAGAGGAGGAGACAATGGATGGGCAGACAGACTGAATGAGACATTTGGCCTTTATCTGCTGTCATATTTCTATAGAACCAAAAAACAGAAGGAACAAGCCTCAAAATGCAAAGAAAGAGATAGCAAGAAGAGGCACTGGAGACGTCATAACCGTTGTGGAAGCTCACCGGTTGAGATGTTTCCAGTGCCTCTTCTTGCTATCTCCGTCATATTTCTCTAACCATAAAGCTCTATGACATCACAATGCAGGTGTAAAGAGCCTTAGCCAATAGGGAGAGGAGGAGATGATGGATCCTGAGAAGGGCCATTTGGCATTTATCTACCATCACGTTTCTATGTCAGAAACACTCTTCTGCAATTTGCACAAGATACAGATCTCCATGGGCAATTCGTCGGTGAATGCTTTTACCCAAGAGACTTTTTCAGTTGCTGTGCATGGCTTCCTACTTCAGACACCTGTGCTTATACAGTTTAGAAATGGGAATCAGCAAATGCGTGAAAAGGTTTTCTCTCACACCCATTTGATTCATGTGCCAGCTGGGATACATTCAAAGCAATTCTGTTTCTTTTATGACAGATTAGCTGGGAGTCACTGAGTGATTTTCCTGTAAGGTTGATTTTGCTGTAGCAGGGGCTGATATTGTCTGTAAGATTCAGTTCAGGGCGTTACAATTTTTTTTTTTCTAACTAAAGGTTTGGCCTACCATTGAGCTCTGTTTTTCAGCCCCTACTGACTTATGCAAATGAGGCCCCACTTCTCTCCCCATCCCCCTACAGGTTGCCCTTGGTCATTACTATGTATGATGTAAAGAAAACCCGTTTACAGGACTGCAAATTTAACCAGTACTTTGTAAACCAGTGGAGGAGTGGCCTAGTGGTTAGAGCAGCCTGAGGTTGTGAGTTCAATTCCCACTACAACTCCTTGTGACTGAGCAAGTCACTTAATACTTCATTATCCCAGGTACAAAATAAGTGTCTCCCTAAAATATGTAAACTACACAGAAAAAGCAGTATATCAGTTCCTTTACAATCAAGCTATTGTGACATCATTGATGAGGTTGACTCTTATTGGTGGAATGAGGCATATTGATATCACAATCTCAGGGGGGAAAATAGCAACACAGGCCACTGGGAATAGAGGAGTCACTCAGTGGTTACAGCAGCTGCCTCCACACCCTGAGGTTGTGAGTTCATTTCCCACTGCAGTGCCTTGTGACTTTGGGCAAGTCACTTAACCCTTTACTGCCCCAGGTACAAAAGATAAGTACCTGTCTAAAATAAGTAAACTGCTTTGATTTCAACCACGTAGCAAAAGTGATATATCGGGTCCCGTTCCCTTTAGATTTTAATTCCACCATAATTGCAGCTTCCCTTCTTCCCCAGCATACGCAGGCCTATCGTATAGATGGGGAATTCGATCTCTGATCCCCTGGTGATTACTCTTAAGGAACTGATTACATTAGGAGTTTGTTTCCTGGAAAGTCATCGAAGCAGGTCTTTAGATTATTTGGGAGTGAGGGAGAAGAAAATCATATTTCACTAGTTTGTTTCTGCTATTTTGGGAGCAGGTTATCCAGTACAGCTCTAAATGGTCTCACCCTCTCGTGAAGTTTCCTGGGGGGAGGGGGGAAGGGGGCTCACCTATAAATTAACCCCAAAAAATACACTCTAGCTCAGGGATCTCAAAGTCTCTCCTCAAGGGCCGCAATCCGGTCGGGTTTTCAGGATTTCCCCAATGAATATGCATTGAAATCAGTGCATGCAAATAAATCTCATGCATATTCATTGGGGAAATCCTGAAAACCAGATTGGATTCCGGCCCTCGAGGACTGGAATCCAATCGGGTTTTCAGGATTTCTCCTATGAATATGCATTGAAAGCAGTGCATGCAAATAGATCTCATGTATATTCATTGGGGAAATCCTGAAAACCCAACTGGATTGCGGCCCTCGAGGAGGGACTTTGACACCCCTGCTCTAGCTCATTCTGTATCTGTGAGAAAACGGCATTTCTCCTGCCCTGAGCTGACATTTCATGACTTAGCAGACAAATTAGTCATAGGGCCCAGTTTCACAATGACTGGTTTTCTGGTCAGTTCAGCCTGCGTACAATGAGAACCTGAGAGGTTTGATGAACAAATATGATACAGTGGAATTGTCCTGCCTGCTGGGCCCAGCGACAATGACAAATCGTAAAGAACATTAAACAAGTTGAGATCTGCGTAGTTTCCCTCTGATTTAATGGTACGGCATTCAAAGCTGCATGCGCAAATATGAGCATGTGCACAATTGAACTGAATAATGAGCCAATTAGCACAGTAATTGGTGTTATTTGGCAACAATTTGGATTTGCATGAGCATCTTGCTAAGTGCTATAAAGGAAATCTTTTAGCCCCCTTTTACAAAACTGTAGCACGGTTTTTAACGCCAGTCACAGAGATACTTAGATGCTTTTAAAACAGGTCGATGTTCCATGCTGTACGTCTTGGGAAATGTTTGATTATCACAAGAAGACGTCCAAGTGCTGAGGCGCCCAAAGCCCATCCATAACATGCCTCCAACGCGCCCCCTCGAGCTGTGGATACGCTGCGGCTAAGAAGCCTAGCTATATGTTCAAAAAGCCATCTAGATTTAGGCTGGTTTTTATAGACGTCTTCGTGTTTGGAAAATGAGCCCCCCGTAGTATCATTTTACTCTGTGTCATCACTGAGAAGGCTGCAGAACAGTTGGCAAGTGTGACAGAGGAAGTGGTCATCATACGAGCTGCTGGAACCCTGCAAACATTCTCAGAACAGTGCCTGTTTGCTGGTCATTACTTTTCAGAGGTTTCATTCACACACATAGATGGAGATGGAGATTTATTTATACAGATTTGGCCCACACCTTTTTCAGTAGTAGGTCAGGTATGCTAGGTATTCGTTCCCCGTCCCCAGAGGGTTTATGATCAAATAGAAATGTACAAAAAATACAGCAGACGTGGGAAGGGGATTTTGCAGCCCCTGTATAGGAGAAGGAGTGAGGACAATTCTATAACTGGGCACATACATGTATAGTATACTAACATTTATGTACACAAGTGCTAGCAGGGGGCCTGTTGTGTCCTTTCTCCTTCCCTCTCATCCACTTACTGTTACATCCTTCCCCTCCCCTTCCATCTACACTTTCACATTCTTTTCCCCTCCTCTTCCCTTCAGACACTGTTGCATCCTTTCCCCTCCCCTTCATCCACCCTGCTGCATCCTTCCTCCTCCCCTTTCATCTTGTCACTGTTGTATCCTTCCTCCCCTTCCATCTTGTCACTGTTGTATCCTTCCTTTCACCCTGCTGCATCCTTCCCTCTCCTCTTCCTTCCAGTCACTATTGCGACCCTCCACCTTTCCTTGCCCTACTCTGCTGTGTCACCTCCCCAATCCCCAGTCTACTGATCTAGCAACCTTTGCATTTCTCCTCTTCCCTACTCTGCAATAGTATTCAAGAAGACTTTTCCACTGTCTGTTGGCAGATGTCAGTCGCGCTGCACTGTTTCCTGTTCTATCATGTGTATGATAAAATCATCCCTATCTATAAGCTCTGTGAAGGTCTGTACTAGGGTTCCACCTCCATCTCCATGAAAACATGGTTTCTTACATCTACCTGTCCTTTCAGACCTACTTTTCTTTCAGCTTCTTATCTTTGAAAGGTTTCTTTTCGGTACCTTATTGAAGTCATGCTGACTATTTCAGTCCTTATATGTGTGAGAGCCCCGCCCATGCCCCGCCCTTATGCACACTCCCTTGTATTTGCATACTGTGCAAGTTAGGTATGCTGTCTCTGCTGGTACTTTTGTGGGTTAATATATACTTATAAGTGCTAGTATTTTGTACATTTACATTTGCAAGGGGCCTAGAGTCTTTCACAGGGACCATTACCTAGGTTTATCAGATATCCGGGAAATAGCTAAGAAGTAAAAAAAAAAAAAATTTAAATTGAATCAGGTTGGGAAGACTGGATGGACCATTGTTGCCGTCATCTACTATGTTACTATGTCCTTTTTTTAGAGGAGTGTTCGGGTGCCTGGTGTTCGGGTGCCTGTAAATGAACTACTAAACCCCAGACGTTCCGCATTCATTCTCTCATATTTATATGTGGTACACGCATTTGCCCACCAAAATGTGTAATTTCTTCTGTCGTGGCTCTTCAAGTTACATGTGACCATTTGATAAATTACTATTCAAACATTTGTCCCGATGGCATCGACGATGTCACCAAATATGTTTTAATGGCTTTTTGGACGCCACGGAGCCATGTCGAATCAGATCAGCAGCGTGAAAGAATCCTCAGGGAGAATGTATAACATAGCGTGAGAGAAGTGAATGAGAGGTCGACCACTTTTGAGTCCTGAAGCAGATTTTGTGAAGCATGCATGTCGGCTACGGGTCAAACGCTAAGCAGCGGAGCTGCGAGAGGGAACTCCAAAGAAAGTTAGGCTAAGAAGTTGTTGATAGAAAGTAAAAGAGGAAGAATAGTGGAAACATGAATAAACGGAATTTAGACGTTTAAATCTGGGTTAGCAGTGGAAACTCAAGATCTAGGGCTCCTTTTACAAAGGTGCGTTAGGGCCTTAACCCGCGGAATAGCGCACGCTAAAATGCCGCACGCGCTAGCCGCTACTGCCTCCTCTTGAGCAGGAAGTAGTTTTTCGGCTAGGGCGCACTAATCCGGTGCGTGCACTAAAAACGATAGCGCCCCTTCATAAAAGGAACCCATAATGTTATCGTCTGAAGCCTGAAAAAGGAACGAGATAAAATGTTTATATGAATAGTTCAGTTTAGTTTATCCAAAGCGGATCACAAAACGATAAAAGCGGTTACAATGCATGCTAAGTAACATTAAGCAAATAACAAAAATCTGCTGACTCATAAAACCCAACATATTACCAGGTGACATAATTCTTTTTTTTAAAAAATAAATTCTTTATTGTTTTTCAAACTTAGTGCATTACAAATAATATAACATTAGAAGATTACATAAAATGCACCACAAAAGGAGACACCTCGAAGGCCAAGCGAGAGCCAACGCGTCTACCCCTTCCGACGCCTGCTCCCTGCGTCTGCTGAAGAATCGAGGAAGCTTCGCATTGTTCGACGAGGCCACGAGGTCTACGTCCGGGAGACCCCCCCACCTTTGCACTATGAAGTCGAACACCTGATTGGAGAGTTCCCATTCTCTGGGATCTAGAAGATGTCTGCTGAGGAAGTCCGCCTGAACATTTTTCTGACCCGCAATGTGAGCCGCCAACAGCAGAGGAAGGTGAAGTTCTGCCCATTGAAGGAGAAGCATGGCCTCGTTCGCCAGCCGAGAACAGGTACCGCTCTGCCTGTTGATGTATGCCACCGCTGTGACACTGTCCGAAAAAACCCTTGTCGGGTGGCCCCGAACCATGGGCAGGAACGCTTGGAGCGCGAGCCCGGTCGCTCTCGATTCCAGAAGATTGATGGGCCACTGAGATTCCTCTGGAGACCAGACTCCCTGCGCTGAGGATTAAAGGCAGTGAGCCCCCCCCCAACCCTCCAGACTGGCATCCGTGGTAATTATCATCCATGCTAGAGTCGCCAGAGACATGCCTTTGAACAAACTGAAATCGTTGAGCCACCAAGCCATACTGAGCGATGCTGGTGGTGTCCATTGCAGACGATGATTGTAATCCTGAGACCACCGAGAGAGAAGTGATTGTTGCAGTGGTCTCATGTGAAAGCGTGCCTAAGACACAACTCCAGCGTTGCCACCATGGATCCCAGAAGGTGGCATAATTCAATTACAAAGCATAATTTCAATCTTTTGACAATTGCTTGTGCTATCAGAGTATCATTAAATGCCAGACAAACAAGCCCCGTAACGCCCCCTCTCCGGAATCACCCGGCCACACGTTCGACCCATTTCCCCCCCTTTATTGATCACTGGCTTCCGCCCCCTTCTTCATCAGCCAAGTTCGGCTAAAGTTGTTGTAAAGCCAATAAATTGTGGAAAATCGGCCCATTCGGCCCTGCCCCCCCCCCCCTCCATTGACCGCTTTCCTCCTTCTCTCCTTCCCACTTCCGCTTCTTCAGCCATGTTAGGCGGAAGGTGTTGTAAATCCAATACATTGTTTGTAAATCGGCATGTCAATGCGGATCCTAATGTAATTGTTGTGAACCGCCTAGAACTCGATGGGTATGGCGGTATATAAGAATAAAATTATTATTATTATTATTTATTATTATTTATTTTGAATTTTTTTTTTTTTAGATATCTCTACTAGTCTATTGTGATTGTTGCTAGTTAGCATGGTGGCAGGGGCAGGAGTTCAAATGAGGGCCCCCCCCACCTCAGAAGACGCTGCATAGTTTATTTGCAGTGTTTGGCGCAGAATTCCCCAGGAGTAAAGTACCACTATGCTGCTGTGAATTAGGACTCCTTTTACGAAGCCGCGTTAGCGGTTTAACGCACGTAATAGCGTGCGCTAATTTGCCGGCCGCGCTAGTTGCTACCGCCTCCTCTTGAGCAGGTGGTAGTTTTTTGGCTAGCGCGTGCTAAAAAGTTGCATGTGATAAAGCTTGTAAAAGGAGCCCTTAGTATATCTGTTATCTGCTAATGATTTAAGCTGAATATAAAAAAATAACCCAAAAATAAGGGAGAATATTGATGAGATAGAGGAGAATAAATCTCCCCTAGACCCCAAAACAAAAGGGTGAAGGGGAGAGACAGCTCAAACAACAAACTACCACACAAAATCTCCAACCTATTGATATCAACCCCAGACTACAGGATGTTCAGAAAGGAAATAAAAACTATACTCTTCAAGAAATCCCTGAATAAGGCTTAAGACCACGAATACCTCCCTCTTACCTCCCACTCCCTAACCCCTGATCCCACCTAACCCTCTCTTGGAAACGACCACTGATCTAACTTTGTAATCCTTCCTCCACAACTCTTTTTGTAATCCGCTTTGAACCGAAAGGTAATGGCGGAATAGAAATCTGTAATGTAATGTAATAGTGAACGGGAAGCCCTCAGTCACAGCTAGCAATGGGGACTCATCCCTAATGCTTCAGCTGTCACATCCATACACCCAAAGGTGATTTAAGCTGTGCATGTGGGCTCTTATGGGAGGACGGGCTAAAAACCTGAATGAATCAAAATTCAAAGGGGACCCTCCTTCCCTGGGCATCTCTGTACTGTAGGGACTGCTTGGTTGGAATAACATAACCATTTTTATATACCGCAAAACCGTACGGCTCGTTGCAGTTAACAATTTATAAAAGAAGAACTGAACATATAACAGCGAACTATAAAATAAATTTGCATAGACTCTCAGATCATAAAAATTTAGCATAGAAATAAACTAAACTAAATCTTGGACTTATATACCGAGTCATCCCTGAGAAACAAGGCTCGACTCAGTTAACAGTAGTTGTAGTTGACAGAGGGAATTGACCTCAGGGAAAGTTATCTGCTAGAAAATGAGGAAACAGAGTAGTTTTCAGGATTTTTTGAAAAACTTGAAGGGATAGTCAGGATCTTATTTGAGAAGGTAGGTCGTTCCAAATTGCTGTTAATAAATAGGAGAAGGAATGAACAATTTTACTGATAGATCTGGCACCTTTTACAGCGGGAAAAGAAAGTTTAAATACATGGATAGTTCTGCAACTTGAAGAGCTCAAAGAATTTAAAGCTAGAGAGACCAACGAATTAAAGATACCATGCAAGATGTTAAAAACTATGCAGGCACATTTAAACGGCACTCTCAATCGAAAAGGAAGCCAATGGAAACTCCTTAACAGAGGTGACACGTGGTCATACTTTGTTTTACCAAAGATCAATCTTGCGGCAGTATTTTGAATTAATTGGAGTCTTTTTTCATTTCCTTTGCTCAAATCCACGTAAATGGAGTTACAATAGTCCAGTTGTGCCAAAATGATGGATTGGACCAAAATTGCAAAATGATGTTGATAAAACAGGTGAGGGATGCTTTCCAGTGTACGCAAACTGAAGAAACATTTCTTATTCAGATGGTTTACCTGACAATGGAAAGAGAGGGAGGAGTCTAAAAAGATTCCCAAAACTCTAGAAGAAAACTCAATTGGCAGAACATCACCAGAATTAAGGGTAATTGAACTAGGAAAGTTTGTGATTTCTGGACCAAACCAAAGTAAGCTTTAAACAGTTTTCCAAAATTCACATAAGACGAAGGTCACAATCCCAAGTAGCAGCTTGATACAAGAATAATTGATTGTGATATCTTTTATAATGACATCCCCTGACCAATGGATAATCAAATAATGTTGATATACGTGAAGAGCGTCTAAAGCTGGAAAAATTGAAATGATCGACTAGGTACCCTGGTTCCACACTATGCATGGCCTTATAACAAAGACATCCTAACTTGAACAGCACTCTAGCCTCAACAGGAAGCCAGTGTAATTCTCTATAATATAAGGTTAAATGATCTGACTTTTTAAATCTAAAGATTAGATGTTCATCGGTATTTTGTATTAATCGAAGTTGGTAAAAATTTTTTTTGAAGACCAGCCAAATAAACAATATTGCAATAGTCCAATATGCCCCAAATAAGTGACTGAACCAATAATTGGAATGAAATATAATTAAAATAGGACCTTATAGCATAGTTTCCTTAATGTAAAATAACATTTTCGAAGCTGGGCGTTGACCTGTGCAGTCATTGATAAATTTCTGTCCAATTGGACACCCAATATCCTGATGGTTGAGGCTTAGTAGCATTCTCTATTCCCTGTATGAGTGGGAGCAGTAGAACATCTGTTTGGTCAGAAGAAGGCCAAACAAACCAATCTCTGGCCCCCGGCCCCCTAATTTTCTAGTTACTAATCCTGTTGACCAGACCATGGTCCACCCCTCTCCGTTACCTATAGGTGTGAGCACTGAAGGCCTCTTTCCTTGTATGCTTGGAGTATTATCAGCCCCAGCTGACCTGGGATGCTAAAGATTCAACTTATGGTTTGAGCCAGGGACCTTCTGCACAGCACTGGCACATGATACAAAACTCGGCTGCACGGCTGCTTATGGGAGTGGCCCGATACGAGCATATCTCTCCTATTCTGAAGAGATTGCGTTGGTTACCCATAGCTTTCCACATTAAATTCAAAGTTTTGAAACTCGTACATCAGGGTGTATATGATTTTTTTGCCATATTATTTGGTGAACTGTTTGACGTTGTATATTCCACCGCGGAAGCTGAGATCTGAGAATCATTTTCCATTGGACACAAAGAGAGAGAACAATATCTGGCATGTACGAACGAAAAGCTCTTGCTTCTCTTTAGCCGGTCCACTGACGTGGAATGCCTTGTCAGGAACGTTACGTCTTTGTTGAAATCTTCTGCAAATTAGGAAGTTGCTTGAAGCCCATCTCTTGGTTCAAGCCTTTTTAAAGTGAATATATAACAGTTGTCGAGTAATGTTTTTACTGAAAAATGGTTAATTAAATTGAAGAATGATGGTACTTACGAATTAGTTCGGATGCAGTTATGTTGAGGCTATGCAGATAGAATATTGAAACTTTGTACTTTCCTCTAATTGATGTATGTAAATTTGTAAGCTGCCTTGGATAAAGGCGGATGAAAAACGTTTTAAATAAATAAAAATTGCTCTTGTCTTTTCATGAAATTACTAGAAGAGAAACGGAATCATATCAGGCCTTTGTGTATAAGTGGCAGATTGAATGAATCCTGAGGCAGCCTAGTAGACGTGCACAAATGGGCCAGCCGGGTGGGCGGACTCTTATTTTGCTGCCAACATATATGTCTCTAAGTAACTTTGAAATGCTGCAGCTCAAAACCACAGAACTAGTGAACACCCCCTTCTCAAGACCTTTTGTGCTCTTGTGTTCTGCGATACAATAAAAGATAGTGTATGAGAATTTTGTATTACGTGCAAAAAAGTACAACCCTGTATATTTAAGTAGCATCAAACTGCTAGAATTCTGCATTTGATAAAGAGGATACCAGGGCCGTTGCTGCCAGTTTTGTGGGTGCAGAGGATGCCTGAGTGCTGCTAGCATTGAGTTCCACACAACCCCCCCCCCCCCCCATTGTTTTGAAAAGTTGGCTCCTGTGTTGAAGGACATTGACGAGTCCCAGCTGGGATTGTACTTTCTTTTCCACCAGGTCTTCCTTCTCCCTCTGACGCTATTGCCATACTTTCACAATGATATTTGGGCATGATTTCACACCAACAGTACTATCACATGTCTGATTGCCACAATAATTGTGGCGTAGAAAGGGGGGGGAGTTCACCCTGGACTCCCTCTTGGTGGGGGTGCCGGCCACGTTCTCCTCTCTACCCCCCACTACTGCGCATGCGCGCCCTTTTCCTCGTACCTCATTAACGTTCGTGGCAGGAGTAGCAACCACATCCTTCTGCTCTTCCTCTGACATCACTTCCGGGACCCGTGCCTAGGAAGTGACGTCAAAGGGCGAGCCGACACCGACGTGGGCATGCTGCTCATGCCGGAGACGTTAAAAAGGCACGGGGAAAGGGAAGGGGTGCACGCGGTTAATCGGTTAGCGCACCTTAGTAAAAGAGGGCTTCTGTCTAGTGTACCTGGGCTAATGGGGGATTAAGTGACTTACCCAGGGTCACAAGGAGCAGCATGGGTTTGAACCCACAACCTCAGGGCACTGAGGCTGTAGCTTTAACCACTGCGCCACTGTGCCACTCTCCTCACATGACATTCCATGTCACGCCCTCTTAGCACTTCTCCCGCCCCAACCATTTCCTGCGAAAATATGAAAATATGAAACCTTTTAAAGCCATTTCTTTGTACTGCTTTATTCCATAGTAACATAGTAACATAGTAGATGACGGCAGATAAGATCCGAATGGTCCATCCAGTCTGCCCAACCTGATTCAATTTAAATTTTTTCTTAGCTATTTCTGGGCAAGAATCCTGTACTGTGCTTGGGTTCCAACTGCCGAAATCTCTGTTAAGACTTATTCCAACCCATCTACACCCTCCCAGCCATTGAAGCCCTCCCCAGCCCATCCTCCACCAAACGGCCATATACAGACACAGACCGTGCATGCTTGGATCTGGGGGGGGGTCAGAATTTCCCAGTGAAAGGCAGAACTAAATCTCCGCTCCCCTCCATACTATTCCAAATTCACATTTTTATTTTGTGTAAACCGTGCTGAGCTCTACGATTATAGGTATATAAGCCTATGGTTTAGCTTAGTTTAACTGAGGACTTCAGCCAGGACTAACTTAGCCCATTATGGTCACTAAGGAACCGTCTGGACATCCCAGAACAGCAACATATGAAAAGTCCATTCTTTACAGACCAGCAAACATTCAAGCTACGCAGATTGCTTAATCTTTCTTAAATTCAAAACACATGCCCACAGACCATTTAGGAACTCAACCCAGTTTTATAATTTCACTGATTATAACTTAGCAGCATTACCTCTTAGCTTGGATTCATGAAATGTGGTGCCATTGTATTTAATTAGATGAAAGTCTTAAGAGCGCTAAGCCAGGTTCTAGCAAAAAAACTAAAAGAGAGAGAAGACTTCCTCGTAGTATTAAAATAACCTATACCGTATGAACATTTCCTTAAGTGCTCTCCCAGCATCAGCAAAACCCATTATTAAAGGCCCAGGTTTCCCAAGCTCTGTGTCGAAACCTACCAATGTCTAATGGAAGGCTTAGAGGTCCCTTCCCAAGATAAGCCATTGGGGAGCCCTCAGGAAGAAAATACTTAGGTTAAAAAAAAAGCCCCCAAAATGCGTAGACAAGATTTTGAATTTATAGAACAGATGCCAATGGAAATTACTGCACTTTGATTTGAAGTGGGAATTTATTCCAGGGGGGGGGGACTCAAGATGATAAAATTTAGGATTAAATGAATATTCAGTTCATTCATTGCCCCAAGTACAAAAAACTTAGGGTAATTCTATGAGTGTCATAGCATTTACCTCGCCCGGCCTGCAGTAGAAACCTCTACGACAGCTTTGTAAAAGCCGGCGTTAGATTGTGACAGGGACTGAGGAAGCACCTGCTTATAATATATGTATAATGCTTTGGTTGTATCACAGAAAGGCAGAATATCAAATCCACAATCCCCCATCCCCCATTTGGGTATCCATCCCTACCAAGGACAAGGGAATAAGAACATGTCAGAGGCAGAAGACTGGGTTAGATGCAGCATTAGTTATACTAGGGTGTCCAGTACGGTAATTGTGTTTTTGACCATGTAGTTCCCCTCTCTCGCTTTAGATTTGCAGAAAGGAACACGGACATCTGGGCTTTCTTTTATAGAATACTAGTGACACCTTTAAGTTAGTCCAAATATTTTATTTATTTATTGGGATTCATTCACTTCCTTTATGAAGAGATTCACCCAAGGCAGTGTTTAGCAGGTACAGTTTTAACATATAACTTACAATTTTATTGACAGCATAACAATAGTAAAATGATCAAATATAAGCATAAATATAATCCGAAAGTGGTATTAGGTGCCAGGAGGTCTAATTCACATCAATGATAGACACTGGAAATATCGCTCTGGAAAACCCTGGCCTACATTTCTGGTGCCTACCTTTACCAGGGGGGTCCTGACAATTGGTAGGAAGAACAATTGTAACCCTACCAACTGTCCTACAAATTGTTGTAGACCCCTTTGCCGGAGGCGTCATTCTTTAAGCGGTGCTGTCACATAACTGATACACGATTAGTGGTTGCTTTTAAGGCAGCTGCCGACATCGGCACCAGTTGGAGAATCCGGACCTATATGGCCAACTAATTTTAAATTGTAAGCCGTTTAGAACATCTTATCCTTAGACGAGATATCAAAAAGTAATGAAACGTGGAAACTTGATGCTTGTATATGCCATTATTCTAATGATTTATGTGAGGAATTGACACTTAACTGGTATCCCTCATGTGAGTTTATTCGATTATCTGAAGAGAAGAAATGCCTTGCCCAGGGTTGACGAGAGGGGCCATTGTGTCATTGTTTGGTATTGACATGATTGTAAGGTTCCAGAAGAAGCCCATGTACATGGTATCTAATGAGGACAGTCACTATGATGACCACACTAGGTGTGTTGTGGCAAAAATAAGAATAGCCTTACTGGGTCAGATCAATGGTCCATCATGCCTAGTAGCCCATTCTTACGATGGCCAATCCACTAGTACTTGGCCAAAACCCAAAGAGTAGCAACATTCCAGTATCTCAAAGAATAGCAAGATTCCAGAACCCCAATGAGAGCAATATTCCAGAGCTGAGATTGTGATGTCATAATGTCTAATTCCACAGTACCTCAGAGCCAACCTCATCAGTGATGTTACAATGGCTTAATTGTCCTATACATGGCTCACGTAAGAACATAAGAATAGCCATACTGGGTCAGATCAATGGTCCATCAAGCCCAGTAGCCCATTCTCATGGTGGCCAATCCAGGTCACTAGTACCTGGCTAAAACCCAAAGAGTAGCAACATTCCATACAGAATCCTAAAGAATAGCAAGATTCCGGAATCCCAGAGAGTAACAAGATTCTGGAACCCAAAGAGTAGCAACATTCCATGCTACCAAAACAGGACAAGCAATGGCTTCCCCCATGTCTGTCTCAATAACAGACTATGAACTTTTCCTCCAGGAAATTGTTTAAACCTTTCTTAAAACCAGCTACGCTTTCTGCTCTTAACCCTCTAGTTGTTGCAAATGAAGATTCCCAGTGCCAGATGCAAGCAAGTCCACTGAAGTCTCCAAAATTAACAAAGAAAGGCTTATCTGCATTCATTGAACTTGTATTGCACAGAGCACTGATTTAATCTCTATATGAAGAGGTTTTATATGCCTATGAGGTTTTTATATCCTGCTATACCTGTCACCTGTCTCTGTAGTTGGGATCTGAGGCTTTTTCCTCCTCATTTTTCATTTTTGTGGTTGCTCTGCTTCTCTGGCATTTGTCGTAGTGCTCCTGTATTAGAATTTGTGTTACATGTATATACCTGCTTTGTTTTTGATGACAAGTATTAGTCAGTCAAATAAATTCGCTGTGGCTATAGTGTTCTTAAAGCCTTCCGAAATCAAATACAGCAAACCACACAAAAACAGAAGGTCAAAACAGTTTTCAATATAGACTTCTTCAGCTAAAGCATTAGCTCTTAACTCATGGACCTCAGTAGTGCCATTCCATGCTATTAAACTTTAAGCATGCAAGACCCCTGATCGTCATTGGTCCCATGTAATTGTAATCATTTTTTAATAGTTTTTACTTTTAGTTTATAGTATATTTAGAAAACATATAACTTATCTTTTAGCTACGCGGGTGGGGGTACGTACCCCCACCCGCGTAGCTAAAAGATAAGTTATATGTTTTCTAAATATACTATAAACTAAAAGTAAAAACTATTAAAAAATGATTACAATTACATGGGACCAATGACGATCAGGGGTCTTGCATGCTTAAAGTTTAATAGCATGGAATGGCACTACTGAGGTCCATGAGTTAAGAGCTAATGCTTTAGCTGAAGAAGTATTAGTCAGTGGCATGGAATGCTACTACTATTTGGGTTTTTGCCAGGTATTTGTGACTTGGATTGGCCTCCACGAAGATGGGATCCTGGGCTAGATGGACCATTGGTCTGACCCAGTAAGGCTATTTCTATGTTCTTATGTCTGACCACGATTCCTAACATTGCTTTTTTTCCAGCAAAACTTAATTTCCTGGTCTTACCAAAAATAAAATTACTTGAAGCAAGTGCTGTCCACTTCTCTGTTCTAGGCAGCACCAATGGCCAGTATGGTTTAGAAGTGGGCAGGTAGCAGCTAGAAGAAAACCAGATTCTTTGCTGAAAACAAGAGGAGGATTTGGGGGGGATCGAAGAAATCCTGACTGCTGAATTTCATTTTCAGTCTATTTTCAGAAACCACATCTCTATCCCCTTCCATCGCATCAGACCCAGACAATACAACTCAGACAAACGATACCCTGCTGAGGAAAAAGGGGAAGTAGCTGGCATGACAGTGGAGGTCCGCCACAGGGCTTCCCATGCTAGGGCGAGACTGATCAAAGTTCTCCATTTTTCTCTCTGCTCCAGCCACCATAACCTTTCTGTGAAAGGCTATAGGCTGAGGGTAGGTCTGGTGGGAACAGGGTTTTTACCGTGTCCTCAGCTGACAGAGGCAGCCAAAATATCTCTCGTCTGCCCACAAAGCATTTTCTGAGAAATGTCAGCACAGGATCCGTAAAAGAGATGTCTAGTGAGATGCTGATGCAAAGCTGGGTCCAGATTTTCACGTCACGCTCATCTCAAATTCAATAATGTCCAAAATCTTTCTCAGAACAAAAAAAAAAGGTATTTATAGACTTGTTCAAAAAATGTGAGACAGCTCACACATACTCAACCGAATCACCTTTAAATAAATTATCCTTAATTTTCTGTTTTAAAAAGATCACTGTTTGTTTTGCCTTAGCCCAAACTCTCAATCTATCAAGTATCTAGAAATACTTTTCTTCTTGGAGAATTTTGCTTATCTATAAGGTTGGGAAATATGATCATGTCACTCCTCTTCTGCGAGAAGCTCACCAGCTACCCATCACCTATAAAACTTTAATGCTGGTCTTTAAAATCAAACTTTCGTATCTCCCATCTTTTTTTTGATAAACTCATCATCCCCTTTTGCCCTCCCCGGACCTTTAGATCGGCAGATCAGAATTTACTGACCATATCTTCCGTCAAAGAATTCTACTACACTAGAAAAACTAACTTTTCCGTTAGTTAGCTCCAACTTTATGGAACGCCATGCCACCTCAACTCCGCCTCGAAAATTCACTCGACAAATTGAAGACTAAACTAAAAACGTTCTTATTCCAAGACGCATACCATAGCGTCTAAATATTGACTTTCCAACAACCTGCAAAATAAACACAAACCGCTTTTAAGAAGCGATCCCCATTCCTGGCGTTTTATCCTCTCCCCTTCCCTTTAATTAATTTGTTTTTAATGATGTAATTATTCACTTTCCCCTCCAGCTCATGTTCGTATTTGTAATTTGTCTATTTAATGTTCACATTTCGCCCCCCCAATAAAAATTTATTTTAACCTTTCATTTTTAGCATTGTAAACCGGACAGGTGCATGTCGATGGTTGGTATATTAAAATTAATTAAACTTGAAACTTGCTGGCCGCCATGGCCCTTAAGACGCCACTCAAGATTATTCAGGGAAAATTTTATTTGCTGTTTGACCCCCCCCCCCCCAATGCCTCCTGCTTCTTTGCGTTGGAGCTCTTTTTATTACAACTACCTGATTTTCTCTAATGAATATTTAAAATGCGGTTTTGTCATCAACGTGAAATATTCACTTAGGCCCAGATTCTATCAAAGACATTTAACGCTAGGGTCCTCGATTGGCATGCTTAGCCGGTCCAGGCACCTGACTTATTCTTTAGAAAGCTTAATTGGCGCCGATGAGCCATAATGAGCTCCTAATTGCCAAAAATTAAAGCTAATTGGGTAGTAGATGCCTAACTTGGCAGGCGCCTATGACATTCGGGTAGGCAACCACCAGAAAGTGGGTGCGGTTAGGCGATGGATCGTGGGTGGCTCTTGGGCATGTTTTGCGTCGAGGTGCCTAAATTGGACTTAGGCACCTAACTTTGGCCGTGATTCTGTAAATGGCGCCCAGCTCAAGATGGCAGGTGCCACGTTCCTTGACGCCTTTAGGCGCCATTTAGAGAATCGTGGCCATGGCATTTCCCCACTCATTCTATAAACTTCCGCACCCAACCTGACAAAAGTTGCACAGAAGAAGGCCAGTTACACATGTTATTTAAGTGAATAATGGAATGCTAATTGGATGTAACAAGCAATCGTTGGTTGTAATTGGTTCTAATTAGCAATAATTAGCAGCAGTGGCATAGTAAAGGGAGGACTGCCCTGGGTGCTTTCTTCAAATGGGGTGCCAGCGTCTCTCCTCCGCTCCGTCCTTCGCATGCCAGTGACGTCAGACAGCGCTAACACTGACGCAGGCAGCAAGTTCGCGATGCTGCTTGAACCGGGAAAATTAAAGAGGTACGAGGGAAGGGAAAGGGGTGTACATGCGCACGGCAGGGAGGTCAGAAAGGAGGATGGTTGTCGGTGCCCCCACCAAGATGGCGCCCGGGGCATAACCCCACCCCTCCATAATACGCCACTGCCCATGATTGCAGGTTTCTGGAAGGAGCCCTCAATTGAGGACTGTTCTGGCAAAGACTAGATTAAACAGATTGGGCGGGGGGAGATATAAAATGAAGTACAGCACATAGGCCTAGATTCGCTAAACTTACCGATCTGGATTGTTATTGGGCGATTCTTGGCCGAGTTTTGCATAGCGACCGATTCACTACAGATTCTGCATGCAAATGATCTGATCGAGACGCCCTATTAGCGATCCCACCGATCGCTGTAAGAGCGATCGAAATGCATGCGCAGAGCATCCTTGTTGATTATTGATGCAATATACACGTGCGCTAGCTCTTCGCCCTTGCTAGGGCGTTAGTGGGCAGGGTATATTCCCGCACATCATTGGCAGCAAAGCACAAGCGAGCTCGAAAGGGGGAGGGGCTGGCTGCAGTTTACTTTTGCCGGCTCTACGAGTTGGACATTTTTAAAAAGGATCGATTTGTGACCGACGCAGTGAATTATTTTGCGTAGCCAGATTATCGAACAGAACACGCTTTAAACCCGTGGTTTAAAACTGCGGGCTTGCAATGCGCTTTTTACAGAATATATAAAAAAGGAATTTTTACGCCTATGAAAAGATATTTTACATTTTTATTTTTTATTTTGATGGTTGTTATATATGGGGTTGTAACCTCGATACTGATATTTCAGGGCGGAAGAGGGAAGGAAAGTTGGCAAGGGTAATAATAATAATAACTTTATTTTTGTATACCGCCATACCCAGGGAGTTCTAGGCGGTTCACATCAATTAAACAGAGTTACAAGCGGTCCAATACCAATTGATCAAAGTTGCGGACAACGAAGTAGATGAGGTTGGAAGAAGTAGGAAAGAGTAGGTCAAGGGGGGGTGAGGTAGTTCAGTAGAGGAGGGGGGAGGGGTTTTAGTTAGTTAAGAAGGGGCATTAAGGGTCCTGGCCGTGGAAGAGGTGGGTTTTGAGTAATTTTCTAAAGCCGAGGTAGTTGGGGGCCTTGAGGACCATTTGGGCTAGCCATGGGTTTAGCTTGGCAGCCTGGAAGGCGAAGGTTTTGTCAAGGAATTTTTTGGAGTGGCATAGTTTTAAGGAGGGGAAGGCGAAAAGTTGAATTCTGCGGGAGTTCTTGTAGCAGTCGGTTCTTTTCGGATAGGCAAACCCAATCAGTATTTCTTCTTCTGCTTAATCGATGGCTTCCTACTTTTAACATGCCATGTGCCCTCATTTGCATGGGTGGATTGGAGATTGATCAGGAAACTGTTTAATGAATCGGATCGAGGTCAGGAAATGATCGCAAAACCAATAAACTGGTTTTGTGATTGTCGGGACAGAATTGGTAAGTTTAGTGAATCTAGCCCATAGTGTCAGATCCCAGTTCTGGATCCACTTGACCCAGAGACCCAAAGAAGTAAGAGGATATAAGGGATAAAAAAAGAAAAATGACTGGGACAATTTAATTTCTAAATGAGCCCCAGTCATGTCAATAGACCTAAATCCTCTCTCACCCCTCCCGCCAAGGGTCTCTTTTCAACAGTGCCTGACATTTCTGGCCTCTCTGCAGCCTGAATAATGTCGAAACTCCCAGAAAAGGAAATGTCAAGATGAGTTTGTTCATTCAAGTAGGTTTTCGTGTTTGAGAGGCAGACAGGATCACAGCCCTGTGGTTTTCGGTTCCATGTGTCAAGCTGCTTTGTTGCACGTCAGGGGCATCTTAAGCCACAGTCCGTCGGAGTGACAGAAATAAAAACAGTGACAAGAGGTCCCTTTGCTGATCTGTGGCACTCCCACTCCCACCTGGTGAGTGCACGACTTGCACTCGAAGCCCAGGGAACTGGGAAAAACAAACTCCACTAGGATAGTTATTTTATGCAAAAAGCATTATAGTAAACTAGCTGATGCCCCGGCGTTGCACGGGTATTTAATTATAGCAATAACACTGTAAATGGATTCAAATAAAGATACTTTATAGTGGTGAATGAAATTATTTTTTTACAGCTTAATAAAAAGTACAATATTCAAATTATAATGTGAAATATTTGACAAAATGAATACAATACAACTAACGCAAAACGTGATTATAAACAACATTTTTAGTTTCACCTCCTGGAGCAAGAACATATAAATTCTTGGGTGAACCCACCCTTGAGCAAGCAACATAGAGTTGTGGGCCGCGAGACCCCCAGAACATATCACCCCAGGTAGTGAGGGAACTGCATACCAAGTTTCGTTCAAAGCGGTCAAGCTGTTTTTGAATTACTGTGAAAATGGCAGCTTTTTACATTTTTTCCATTGACATGAATGGGTGAAATCTGATTTTCTGTTTGTAGCTCCGCCCACGTGTGCAGGTGGGCCGCGAGACCCCCAGAACATATCACCCCAGGTAGTGAGGGATCTGCATACCAAGTTTCGTTCAAATCGGTCAAGCCGTTTTTGCGTGATCGCGGCACATACACACACACACACCTCCGATTTTATATATATAGATATATCTGAATAACTAAATGCATAGATAACATTCCCAGCTGGATGTTTAAGCCCAAGTAGGCACATGTGTAAGAGAACAGGGAAAATGATACATTGTCACGTCACTACAGGGACTCCCAAGTTTATTAAAATTTTGATAAAACGCTAATCATAAAATCTAACATGTTTTACACACAAAAAAAGGGGGAAACATTTATTAAACTAAGGACTCCTTTTACTAAGCCGTGTTAGGGCATTGAGCTGGCGTTAGTTCTAGCCGCAGAGTGCGGGTTTAGCGCGCGCTAAAATATAGACTGGACGAAACTAGATAAATCTATAAAACAAAAGGAAAGTGGGGGGAACTCTCCATCTATTTCATTGTAAGTCGCCCCCACTTTATGGAACATACTTCCAGGCTATATCAGGAATTAATCCTCCTTAGCCATATATAGGACAAATCTAAAGACTTTTCTATTTAAGGATGCAGTTTCTACGGAATGCACTATTCCGTCCCCCCCCCCTTATGTGTACGCACGTTTGACTTTTTTTTATTTTATTTGAATATTGTATTTATTCGCTTCCCCCCCCTTTCTATGTCTCTATTTAATTTGTCCTACTGATTACATGTCCTAATGTGATTCCCCCTGTGTTTGTAACAATTTATATTCTTGTGGAAATCGCCTAGACGTAATACTTAATAAACTTGAACAAAGAGAAAAGGTAGCTATTGCCAGACAAGGTTATGGTGGTGGGGGGGGGGAGGTTAGAGAGAGGCTGTTGTGAGCTGGAGTGGAGAAGAGAGCAGCTGCTGACAAAAAAGTAGAGGGGGGAAGAGAGACAGAGAGAAAAAGATATTGGGTAGGGGGAGAGATGCGGCTGCTGCTGGTCAGCCACTGGGAGAGAAGGGGGCAAGGGAAGGGGGGGAGACAGAGAGGTGGAGGTGAGAAAGAGAATAGAAGACTAGGAGAGGATCAGAGAATAGTTCACATAGGGGGAAGGCAGGAGGGAGATGATGTGGGGACAGATGATGGGGAAAGGGTAGGAAAGAAAGGACCTGGAAGTAAGCTATTGGGTTGGGAGTGTCTGACGTCACTGGCATGCGAAGGACGGAGCGGAGGAGAGACGCTGGCACCCCATTTGAAGAAAGCACCCAGGGCAGTCCTCCCTTTACTATGCCACTGCTGCTAATTATTGCTAATTAGAACCAATTACAACCAACGATTGCTTGTTACATCCAATTAGCATTCCATTATTCACTTAAATAACATGTGTAACTGGCCTTCTTCTGTGCAACTTTTGTCAGGTTGGGTGCGGAAGTTTATAGAATGAGTGGGGAAATGCCATGGCCACGATTCTCTAAATGGCGCCTAAAGGCGTCAAGGAACGTGGCACCTGCCATCTTGAGCTGGGCGCCATTTACAGAATCACGGCCAAAGTTAGGCGCCTAAGTCCAATTTAGGCACCTCGATGCAAAACATGCCCAAGAGCCACCCACGAGTGGAAGAAGAAGAAAGCCCGCAGGAAGAGGACCTCAAAGGACATAGACAAAGGACATATTATGTGTTTATTACTCACAAAGGGCCAGATGCACCAAATAGGTCTTACGATTATTTACTACTGCTTAGTCTAATGGTGAGGAAAATTTTTAATTCAAAAAATAACTCTAGGACTCTGGCTATGTTATGTGGAATCAAAAAAGATGGTGAAAAATATGTATCAACAAATCAATTACAAGTACCACCACAAGTTGATACTGGAGAATTATAACCTAAATGGAGGGAAAGTTCCCAGATTCACCACTTAGGGAACATGTATCGTTCTCCCTAAGAATATTGTGGTGATGAATATCTATCATTGATCAAAAAACCTCCATCCTATCCCCAAAATATTTTTTTGATTAATATATTTATATACTTTCTTATCTTTCTTATATTTTCTTTCTTAAATTCATATTAAGAATTAAATAAGTGCAATTACTCAAGTGCGGAAAACCAACACTTATTTGTTGTGGATGATAATTCAAAAAGTTCTACTGCACTTATTTAATTGTTAATATGAATTTAAGAAAGAAAAGATAAGAAAGTATATAAATATATTAATCAAAAAAATTAAAATATTTTGGGGATAGGATGGAGGTTTTTTGATCAATGACAGATATTCATCACCACAATATTCTTAGGGAGAACGATACATGTTCCCTAAGTGGTGAATCTGAGATATTTTCCTCCATTTAGGTTATAATTCTCCAGTATCAACTTGTGGTGGTACTTGTATGTTATGAGGAAACCTGAATTCAGCTCCCAGTTCTTTTCTGTTTGAAGGATCTCTAGTAGAGGCCCTGCCAGGACATCTGATCAAAGGGTTAAATCAAGCTGCAGATTGTGGTGACTGAGTAAAAGTGCATTGGAATTATCTCTAGAGCAAGCTGCATCCTGCTTTGTGCTTTAGGGGGGACACTATTACAAGGAGTATATTTATTTATGTCCTGTCCTTCCCAAACAGCTCAGAACTGGTGTCAGTTTGCATTCACAGTGTTACAACATAGAGTTGCAATATATCTTCATATAGGATTACTAGTGAAGGGTTGAGGGAGGATTTTACAGCTTTTCAAAAGCTAAGAAGTCCTTTAAGGACTCTGATATGAGGAGACAGGCTCTTCCAGAGGTTTGATAGGATTGTTTCCAGGCTTTCTGGAGCTGGAAGGAGTGTCCTGATGGTGTATGTAGGCATATTTCATCTTGGGAGCGTAGGAGAGGAAGTTTGTCTGAGAAGTATTTGGGTGTCATGTCATGTTGTAGAGGTATTTATCTGCCAACACTAGGCCTTTGAAAATGCCGTGTTTGGTTCTGGACAGCCAGTGGGCCAATATCAGTGCTGGAGAGACTGGGTCATGGGCTTGTAGGTTTTTCAGGAGTCTTATTGCTGCATTTTGAACTCGCTCTAGTCTAGGGTTACCATACGTCCGAATTTCCCCAGACACGTTCTCCTTTTGAGAATGTATCCAGGGATCCGGATGGCTTTTCAAAACCCGTCACTTTGTCCGGGTTTTAAAAAGCTCGGAACAAATCACTGTCGGGCAGGAGCGCCTCCGCGCATGCGTGAATGTCATGCGATGACATCATGCGCATGTGCACTTGATATCATGGCATCGCATCCGCGCACGCACAGATGCACCCCTGCCCGACAAGAGCGGGCGGTGGGGCTGGGGTAGAGCTTGGGCAGGATTGGGGGCGGGAATGGGGCATAATGGGGTCTAGGGATCCAGATTTTCCAAACGGAAAATCTGGTAACCCTACTCTAGTCATTTAGTGGGGGGGGAGGGGGTTGCCGTTAGAGCGTTGAATAAAGTGTTATAAGAATATAAGAACTGCCGCTGCTGGGTCAGACCGGTGGTCCATCGTGCCCAGCAGTCCGCTCACGTGGCGGTCCCCTGGTCAAAGACCAGCGCCCCAACTGAGACCAGCCCTACCTGCGTATGTTCTGCTTTAGTACGAACCTGTCCAACTTTGTCTTGAATCCCTTTTTTTGAGGGTGTTATCCCCTGTGACAGACTCCGGAAGAGCGTTCCAGTTTTCTACCAATCCAGGCGTGTAAGGACAAGGGCGAAGAGTAGTTGGGCAAAGTCTTGTTCCGTGAAGTAGTTTCTTATCACTAAAGGAAGTAGGGGTATTTCTCTACAGCTCATTTAAAGGTAGATGCTGTGATGATGCACACTAGAGAATGACACGGTGACAAAATTCATCACCATTCCCGTCCCCGTGGATAACCGCAGGAAATAATCCCATCTCATTTTCTAGTGTCTATTTCAACCTCAGTCCTTCTACACCAGCATTCTTCAAAGTAAAGCTTGCGGGTCAGTGGTTGTGGCCATTCATACTCTTATTCTTATGTGAGCCAAGGATAATGAAGCCATTGTGACATCACTGATGTGATTGGCTCTTAGGCACTGGTGGAATGAGGCATTATGACATCACAATATCTGCTCTGGATACCAGAGACTGTCATTCTCAACCTCAGTCCTTCTACACCAGCATTCTTCAAAGCAAAGCTTGTGGGTCAGTGGTTGTGGCCATTCAGACTCTGATTCTTCTCTCTCTCCTTAAAGAATGGCATGAAGATGGTTTCCCGCAGTTATCTGCGGGGACGGGGACGGTGATGAATTTTGTCACCGTGTCATTCTCTAATGCACACTAAGCATGATTTTTGCGTCAGCAATTATGAATGTAATTTCCATGATAGAACGCTGGCATAAGTCTGCAGTTACGCACCCAACTGTAGGTGTGAACACTTAGCCAAGCTCAATGCTTGTGCCTAACTGCTGTGAGTTACGTGTGTTACCGCTAGCATTCTATAACCCATGCATGTAAGTGCTAGGCGTGCCCTGACCCATCCACGCTGCTCCCAGGTCCACCCCCCCCCCCCAGTGATGCTCAGGACAGTTATTTGGGTACCCTAATTTGGGTGTGGATCCCAGATTTACATGCAAACTAATTAAAGAGCTATTAATGATCCATAATTGGTGTTAATTGGCACGCATTAGGGTTTACACGTGGATCTGTCCTGCACCCCATTCTATAAATTGCACGCCTAAATTACTTTTCAATCTGCCCTCACAGAATCGGCCCCTCAGGCTCGGATTCTCTTTCTGTGTGCTTGGCGCACGATCAGCGGCCACTTTTAAGGCGGCCGCCCACATTGGCGCCAGTTAGAGAACCCGGGCCTTAGTGTGCACCAATTTCATGAGCGCGTGCTAACTTTTGGTAAAAGGGCCTTGTTAAAAAGTAGAAGGATTTGTATTTGCAAAGTGGATGACGTGTTCGCTTGGATATAACGAAATAAAAGGCAAAACGCAAAAAAATAATTATAGAAGCTGAGCTTTCTTTTTATTGAATTCATTTGAAACGTTTTCACCAGCTCCCAAAGCCAGTCAACTAATGCAGATTGCTTCGTGCTTTTTCTTTATCTTAGATTTTAAAGCGCTCCTTCCCATCATCTGAACATTTCGCTAGTATTTTCATACAATACAAACCAGATGCAGCGAGAATGAACTGTTTAAAACTCTTTTTAGCTTAAATCTCCACCATGCATACAAAACATTTTCAAAAAGATTTCTTAAGTGTAAAGTTTTTGTAGTTTTTTCAAAAATAAATACATGTGGTTCTTATTGCAGACAGGAATGAATAACAGCATTCCAGAAGCAACCACATGAAATGGCGCTGTCATATTCTTATGCGCAGGAACAAGCTGTCTTGTTTCCTATTTTCAAAAGAGCTGAAGATAATTACAGGTGGCGAGGGGCTATCAGAAGCCCAGTGTACGGGGGCTGCTCAACAGGGTCCGTGCATCTGACTGAATCAGGACATTCACAATCTGTTGACGCTCTTTGATCGTAAAGAAGTTTGCAACTGGGAGGAGAGGAAACGAGGATAAACCCTGAGGATGGCTGTATTTGTACACATATATCACGCCCACGCATAGAACGCGCCCACGCATTTAACACGGGCAAAATGTGCGCCTATGCAATAATAAACTTCTGTAACACGCCCACGAATATAACATGTGCTATAGCAGTTTATCTCTCTGATACATGGTAATTGCAAAATAAGGTCTGATCCGGAGATGGCAGTTTTTATGTTCTTATTTGTTTTTAAGGGTTTTTCCTTTTTAGGTTTTTGCAGGCATTATTAGCGCACAAAGGGCTCCTTTTACGAAGGTGCGTTAGGGCCTTAACGTGCGGTATAGCGTGCTGCGCGTGCTAGCCGCTACCGCCTCCTCTTGAGCAGGCGGTAGTTTTTCGGCTAGCATGCGCTAAAAACGCTAGCGCACCTTTGTAAAAGGAGCCCAAAATGTGGAAAAAAAACTTTAAAACCAAATATGCGCATTTTGTAATTAGCACCTCTTGGTGAAAATACACTGGTATAGCATGCCCATGCATATAGTGTGCAGGGGATGCATAAAATGTGTGTAATGCACAGATAGCATATGTGAAAATAGGATAGATAAGATGTAGTCAAAGACCGAGACAGAAAAACAGTGGGGATCGGACAGCGGCCTCTCCAAATCAAGCAGCAAAGGAGGATAGATAGCAACAAAGTTTATGATGTCCATTCGCAGTAAAATTGGCCCGACACAGCGCTGTGTTTCGGCGTCAACGAGGCCTACATCAGGGGTCACATGGTCAAGATGTTGCGGCGAAACAAGCCAAACGGCGAAAAAATGCTTCAAAGTGTTTGACCACTGCGAATGGACATCATCAACTTTGCTGATAGATCTCCTTCTTTGCCGCTGAAGAGATCGTTGCCCCATCCCCACTGTGTTTTTCTGCTTTGCTGTTTTCGTGGGCTTGCTCTACTGTGGACTGTTTTCTGGGGTCAAGGGCCAAGGCTGCAGATGGCCCCTGGTTTCCTAAAAGTTTGCCTCTAAGCATTTTGGGATCTGTAGTTCCTTGGTTTTAGCAATGGGAAAAGACACGGGAATTCCCCCCCCCCCTCTCAGAAAGAGACGGCTGAAAATATGCCCTGATCTCTGGTTCTGTCGTTTCCTGGTTATGAATTTCCTTTATAGCCACTTTATACTGATAGGTTTATCTAGGTTTTCTCCGGAGCCCAGGTGACTAGATGCCTCAGTTGTTCATCTGCTGTCCTCAGCAGTGCTGGAAGCTTACTAGCTCAGTAGGTCATTAATATATGTAACTCATGTTGAGATACTATTGAAAAAGGAGCCAAGCTAAATCCAAATAATAAATTAAAGTTGATGTAATCCATTTTAAAGAATCTCTGATCTTCGTGACATAAGAACAGTATGTACATAATAATGATTAATATTACAATATTTATATTAATATTTTGGAAATCCATATGGGGACAAATTAATCTAGTTTTAGATTCAAATAGTCCATTAACATATGAGGCTAAAATTTGTGGAACAATTTTACATGTTAAACCCACTTTAGATAAGTATAAAAGTCGTCTATTTTTAATTCTTACAGGTATAGCCATTCAATTGATTACAAGTAATTGGAAGAATCATGATAGAATAAATTATACTTTCTGGTGGGTGAATATGTGTACTATATACAAATATGAACAAATTAATGCAGAGTGTAGGGGACTTAGTGGAATATTCAACAAAATTTGGTGCCCATTGACTACATTTGTACAAATATAATACTGTATTTTGTCTTACTTTTTTATTGGTTTATTTATCTTTACACATCCAGGGAGGGTAGGGGGTTGGGGGGTTGGGAGGAAATATTGATAATGATATTTTAGGTAACTTGGTTTCATATTATATTATTTACTTGGTTCTTATGTTATTATTATATGCAAAATAATGTAATTATTGAATAATAGTTCTATCTATATAGATATTAGTGTTATGACTGAATGCAATAATATACTGTTCTTTTATTTATATAACACTATTCTTGTTTAAAAATCAATAAAGAATTATTTAAAAAAAATAAATATTACAACACTGTTTTATGAAGACAGCAAGGAGATTGTGCCTGCTCCATAGAGCTTATCTGGCCACTGTTGATGTTAGGTGCCATTGGCTCATGCTTGAGTCTTAGCGACTTAATGAATTGCGGACCTAAAAAGAAATTGGTTTTGTGCTAGTCCGTAAACGTCCTCCAGCGTCATCCCCGTGATTGTTTTCAACATGTCCATCCATCTGATTGTAGGTCACGTGGAGATGATGCGGTATACAAACCTAAGGATTAGATTAGATTAGGTCGCCCTCTTCGCCTGGTTCCTTCGATCTTCCCAAACGATCTTTCTCTTCTGATGGTGTGACCAAAATAAGACAGTCGTAGCTTCATCATTCGGGCTTCGAGTGATGTAGCCAACTTGATCTCTTCCAGAATCGATTTGTTAGTTCTTCTGGCGGTCCGTGGCACGCCTAAAATCCTTCTCCAGCACCAAAGCTCAAATGAGTCAATCTTCTTTCTGTCTTGTTTCCGTAGTGTCCAGCTTTTGCATCCGTAACTGACCACTGAGAAAATGAGAGCGTGGACAAATCTAATCTTCATTTGGCGTGTTACCTCCTTGCCTTTGAATACTTTGTCGATAGCCATCATTGAAGAGCGACCAAGTGCTATTCTGAGGAGTATTTCCTCCCTTATAGATGCGTCTTTGTTTACGAAAGAGCCCAAAAGATTGAAACCCTTTACAACTTCTATTCTATCGCCTTCAAGCTCAAAATCTTCATCATTTTCCATGTTCATGATCTCTGTCCTGTTCATGTTCAGTTCTAATCACATATAATGACTTTTGGCTTTACCTTTTCTTAGTAAATACAACATGTCTTCTTTGATGTTGGTGATGAGTGTTGTATCATCGGCATAGCGCAGGTTGTTTATATTTCGGCCACCAACTTTGAAACCTATACTCTCTTCTTCCAAATTTGCTTTTTTGAATAGGTAAGGTCATTAGGGGCAGACAATACACACAGACCAATAAAGGACACTTTGATTTAAAACAGTAGGTTAGAGGTGGAATCACTTCATAAAGGAGTAATTTTAAGACAGTGTGAATTAATGCAGACGTCTCTAAAGCTATTCTGGGGTCTCCCAGCCATTAGGGGTTTCTGGATGTCCAGAGTAAATATGCATGAGATAGTTATGCGTGCATTGCCTCCATGGTATGCAAATCTGTCTCATACATATTCATTTAGGATATCTTGAAAACCGGACTAACAGATTGTCCCCCAGAAAAGGTTTGTGAATCTCTCAAATAAGACTGCTAGGCCCAGATGCACTAAAGTCAGCAATCCTCAAATGATCGTTGCTAAGCCAGTTTTGACTGGTTTAGTGATGATCGGATTTGCCGACCCGATGCAGAAAATGGCTGCAGGTTCGCTCACACTTTTTTGACACTTCATTTCACATCATTGAAACGAAAACTGTGGAATAACTTGTAAGTTTCATGGCTTCACTTCATTCTCTTCTTGCTTGGGCTGAGAAATTTTCATTGGCCCCTCGTATTGTGATGTCATAATGCCTCATTCCACCAATGCCTAAGAGCCAACCTCAATGGTGATGTCACAATGGCTTGGTTTCCCTATAAATTGTGCCCATTTATTAGATGCATTTGCCTCATTGAAACAAAAAGTGTTAAGAAAAGTGTGGAATAACTTGTAAGTTTCATTCTCTTTTGGTTGGGCTGAGAACTTTTCTGTGGCCCCTGGTACGAGTATTCATGAGATAGATTTGCATATAATGATAGCAGTCCATTTTCATTGTGGACATCCTGAAATCCTGACTGGCTAGAGGTCTCCTTGGGATTGGGCTGAGAACCCTTGGTCTAGATCAGGAGTGTCCAACCTTTTGGCTTCCCTGGGCCGCAATGGCCGAAAAAAATGTTTCTGGGGCCGCGCAAACGCTGCAGCAAGACAGGGGAGGGAGCCGTCAAGACGGTAAACACCCGGGGGCAGCAGAGGAAAACACTGCATTGCCCTCGACCGGGGCCGTACAAAATACTTCACAGGGCCGCAGGTTGGACACCCCTGTATCCTTTACAGGCTGTATAAGGAAAGGTACCTTTTTCACTATTTTCCCTGTTCAATGTGCCCTTCTACTGAAGAAATTTACATGCCTGGATGAAAAGTATCATTACCTGTTACCTCAGGTGTTGACAACCTGTGGTTACTTAATTGGGTGAACACACAAGCTAAGTCAATGATTTTATAAATTAAAGCTTATACAAAGACAAGCTCTTAGTAAGTCTTGAATCTGTTTGCACGGATTATCCGTGAACCCAGAGGAGTTAGGTAGCCCAGTGACTTTCCAAAGTCAACAGCTGGCTTAAGTGGACAGTAAACCACAAGGACCACACCTTCCTACACCTTAAAGCTGTTCAAATCAAACAGTACATCGAGCACATGTAATGAAGCTAAGGGGGGACAGGTTCAGGACTAATGTCAGGAAGTTCTGCTTCACTCAGAGAGTGGTTGACACCTGGAATGCCCTCCCAGAGGAGATTATGACGGAATCGACCGTCCTAGGCTTCAAGAGCAAACTAGATGCATATCTCCTTAAGAGAGGCATATAAGGATATGGTGGACTATAAATTAAGCCAGGTGTACACCTGGCAGGGCCTCCGCGTGTGCGGATCGCCGGACTTGATGGACCGAAGGTCTGATCCGGAGAAGGCAGTTCTTATGTTCTTATGTTCACAAAAGGACCTCCAAAAATGAGGCTTGGCTATGCTAAACTCTCATTTGAAATCGGAAAACTGTTGACAGGATACCAGTATTATTTTAATCCTGTTGCTGTTATTGTACTGTATAATCAAAGTTAGTTTTTTCGGGGACCTTCTTGATTAAACGATAACACAAACCAAACAAACCGTAGTCATAAAGCTGCCATTGTAATAATACAGAAATTGTGCAGTCTGAAAACCCATCTTTTTTTTTGGTTGCTTTTAACTCTTAATCCTCTCACCCTAAAGCACCCACTGCAGCCTTCTTGGGACCCTGGGCAGGTCACTTGGCACTTCATTGCCCCAGGTAGAAAACAGATTGTGAGGCCGCAAGAGACAGAGATAGTACCTACATATCACGACCTTAGAATTACAGGGTTCTAAGTGACAATTTTCAGTATTTTGAACTTCCGGGTTCTATCTGACATGTAGATGTTACAACACTCACGAGGATTTATTGCAACTTAACCATGCCTTCATTTCAGAAGAAATTACATGGTCTATGCATGGGATTATAAGGTTCTAATTGCGGTACAGTTAGAACCATGTAATTCTAAGGTCACGAATAATGTGTACAGTGCTGTGTACCCAAGAAATGATTAGTAGTAGTAGACAGGAGAACACAGTAATGGTGCTGAATGCATCCCAAGAGGGTATTAATATTCTTTCATAGTGAGCCTCTTAATTATGTAAAAAGTGATTTTCTGGCAGAAGTTACATTAGAAGGGAAGTTCACTCTATTTGCTTGCTTCCAAAGATAGGATCGGCCTAATCCAGGGGGTGTCAGTCCCTCCTCGAGATCTTATGCATATTCATTGGGGAAATCCTTCAAACCCGACTGGATTGCAGCCCTCCAGGAGGGACTTTGACACCCCTGGCCGAAACCTATGTCCTGGTCATTTTGTCCTTGAAACACTGAACCTGGATAGGAGTTAATAGCGGACAAAAAAAGACATTGTGTTAGTTTGTTAATTTATTGAAATGGTGCATTCTAGCAATGACTATATAATTACCGGAAAAGCTGAAAAAGCGATGGTCGAGTTGTACTGGCTTTACTGAGATCCAGGGAATGCCCTGGGAATTGAGGCACCAGCTCTAAATAGCATATACAAAACAAATTCATAATTTATTTGTAGCATTCTGATCAAACAGCTTTC
This sequence comes from Geotrypetes seraphini, assembly GCF_902459505.1. Classification (NCBI taxonomy): domain Eukaryota; kingdom Metazoa; phylum Chordata; class Amphibia; order Gymnophiona; family Dermophiidae; genus Geotrypetes; species Geotrypetes seraphini. The sequence continues at coordinate 34,244,243 of NC_047091.1, read as the reverse complement.
TCTTTCCTCCAGCTCCTCTTAAACTCAAGTAAATCCCAGTGTTATACACACAGATAAAAAAGATGACTAAAATCTCAGTAAGTTCTCCCCATGTCCTCTGTAGGTCTCAAGCAAAGTGTGATGTGATTAACTGTAGTTATGTATTGTAGCCTACTTGAATTTAAAACTTTAATACTCCAAAAACAAATTCAAGGGCAAGTTGGATGCACACCTTCTTGCAAATCACATCGATGGATACGGGTAAACAGGTTTTCATCGGGGAGCACCTGGCTTGGCCTCCGCATGTGCGGGTCACCGGACTGGATGGACCAAAAAGGTCTGATTCGGTGAAGGCGTTTCTTATGTTCTTATAGGGGGGGGGGGTGCTGAAAGGTTCTCAGCCCAACCAGCTTCCCAAATTCTGAGGATTATTTTGCCACAGTAGCTGAAAAGAGTGTTATCTTATTTTGTTAAGTGTCAATTTGCAGAAACAAAATTCTATATTTTTGCATTGTTTCAGATCAGTGATTAGACCATATCCATATCATTCTCTTCTTGGTTGGGCTGAGAACTTTCAGTTTCAGTCTCTGGTAACCAGCGCTGAGATTGTGATGTCATAATGCCTCCTTCCACCAATAAGAGTCAACCTCATCAGTGATGTCACAATGGCTCGATTGCCCTATACTTGGCTCACTTTTATTACATACGAGGGGGTGCTGAAAAGTTCTCAGCCCAACCAACCAACTTCCTAAATTCTGAGCATTATTTTGTCACTCTAGCTGAAAAGAGTGGCATCTTATTTCATTAAGTGTCAATTTGCAGAAACGAAATTTAATGTTTGTTTGTTTTTACGTTGTTTCGGATCATTGATCGAACCATATCCACGTCATTCTCTTCTCGGTTGGGCTGAGAACTCTTCAGCACGCCCTGGTATAGCTGTAATTAGTAATATGCATTTAATAGTGAAATACAATTAAAAATACAAAACAAATATTTTTCCGTTGAATTCTCAGTTCTCTGATGCCTGAAACACCTTAAGAAGAGAACTGCCGAAAAGACAAACAAGATGCAATATTACCTCAGAAGAATCTCCAGCAAAATCAAACTAGGAAAGCAAATAGAACAGCTCCTAAAATGGTGATTTCTTATTTCATCGTATCTAAAATATTTGGACGGTGTTGCTGATGGCTAAAGGGATTCTAGAAGGGTCAGTGCAAAACTGATTACAGTGGATCACTCTCAAAAACAAATGAGCAAAAAAATAGCCCAGAATGCACCCCCCCCCAAAAAAAAAAATCAACCCAACTGTAGCCTAGAAGATTTTTCTAGACTTTCTATTAAAAATACTATATCAGACCCCAATTGTTACTTTTGTTTATTGGGACTAAAACATCCCAGAAGAGATGGATTTTGCGGCATCAGAAAATAAAAAGCGAAATTTGATGGATGGCCACAGGAAAGTCTCATTCGATAATACAAAACCAAAATGGAGAACTTATTCTGCAAATAAAGATAGCCACGGTGGGAATCTTTTACTTAGCCTGGCCTCAGCCTTTGCCTTCCTGGGCAGGTTCCCCCCCCCCCCCCCAGGTAGGGGAAGAGGGTCTTCCTCTCCTGTGATGGAATAGTCTAAACCGGGACTGGATGGGGCACAATAAGATAATAAGCTTTATGAAAATCAAACTTCCTGCAGTTATTATCTGAACTCCCTCGGCAGGCATCGTACTATTAAAATTTATATAGCCAGCGTCTAAAGCATCTTTCAGCTCTTGTATATCGAAGAGACCATTAGATTTTCCGCTTCTCGCCAGTACCTGGACTGTAACACGGAAAGAAAAAGCCCGAGAGCTAGTCTCGACGGGCGGCATTAACGCGGGGCTGGGTGGCCCGCCATGTCGCCCGTGGGACTAGCTAGGCAAGAGGAGGGGTCAGGGTAGCGGGCTCGAGGGGGGGGGTGGTCCGCCGGAAGTAGAAGACGTCGCAGCCGAAGAGGATCGCGGGAGGGAGGGGTTAAAAGGCAAGGCGCTCGGAGGACCCGAACAGTTTTGGTCCTCCGAAGCAGCTTTCCCACCCGCCCGCCCTTTGGTTTTAAGGGTGTGCAAGGTTGGTGGAGTGGCGGTATCCCGAGCTACTGGCTAATGGGCTCATCAAGGGATGAGCGGTGGGCCGGCTGGGAGCTGTGCCTGGTGGGTCGGATGACCCTGGATAATGGGGCATGTGTGGGACATGCCACCCCTCGGACCCCTGCTTAGATGGCGGGGTCGGGGGCCAATTGCATCCAATGGTAGCTCGGGATCAAGGTCACAATGGTGATACCATTGTTATGGGTAGTTGTTAATGTGTTATTTATGGATGTTATTTATATATGCTTATTTATGTTAAAAGGTTATATGAATATGTTTAATATTCAATAAACAGGGCTGCGGCCAGGTTGTACCAACAAAGTGTCTTGTTTTATTGAGATAGGTGAAAGGAAGGTGGGAAAGGGGGTAAAAGAGTATATGAGGCGGGTCACTCCAGGTCCCGCTGTTAGAAAAAACGCAGCCATGTCTGAAAGACTGCAGGAGATGTTCTGAATGCTTGTTTTGCTATATAGACTCAGGATTTTTATTAATTGTCTAAAAAAATGCAAAAAAAATGCAAAATGCTAGATATAGCTTCATGGTCTGATATGGATATGTCATGCAATTTTGGCAGGTTGCAGCATAGATATAAAATCCTTGGTACCAAAAAAAAAAAAATCAAGGGTTCCTTTTACTAAGGTACGCTAGCGTTATTAGTGCACGCACAAGTGTAGCTCACACTACTGCCAAAAAACTACCGCCTGCTTAAAAGGAGGTGATAGCAGTTAGCGCATGTGGTATTTCAGCGCACGCTAAAACCGCTAGCGCACCTTAGTAAGTCTAGAATAGGTACGATGAGCATTCGCGTTGAAGGCTCGTTCTAATTATCTTCTAATGTGGCTTAATTGCTGAGGAAGAGAAACTCTAGATCAGGGGTGTCCAATGTCGGTCCTCGAGGGCCGCAATCCAGTCGGGTTTTCAGGATTTCCCCAATGAATATGCATGAGATCTATTAGCATACAATGAAAGCAGTGCATGCAAATAGACCTCATGTATATTCATTGGGGAAATCCTGAAAATCCGACTGGACTGCGGCCCTCGAGGACCGACATTGGACACCCCTGCTCTAGATTCATTCAATCTCGGTCCAGCTATCGAAACATGCAAATCGAAACCTTGCTGGATGATATCCTGCGTTTTAAAGAGCAGCTAAGTTCAGCCTTTCTAACAAACATTTATCACAAACTCGGAGACAAATTTTGGACGGCGTTGCTGATGGCTAAAGGGATTCTCGAAGGGTTTGAGCAATATTTTAGACACTTAATTTAAATAAAGATGATTATAGAGCTCCCTCCCTTTCCCCGTTTAAATAATTTTGATTTCAAGCTTAAGAACAGTTTGGGGAAAGCTTTTCTTAACTGTTTTGAAATTAATTTAGAGGCACTGCTAAGGCTGGTTGGAGCTTAGGTTGTGTTTCATACAATCAAAACAATAAGTAGAGTCCGAATAATCAGAGGAAATAAAAGTACAGTATATGTATATTTTGGATTAAAAAAAAGAAAGCAGTCTAGCGACCCAGCGTCTATGCAACAGCAAAGAAGATATTTTGAGAGATACACGTGTCCCCAGAGCACACGTTAAGCAGGTGCGCCAGAAAAGATGTTAGCCAGAAAAAGGAAGAGTCTCTTCCCACCACTTTCATTCCTGAAAATTAGATTAGACACAGCAGGTTTCGGCCATAAGCTTCGGCGATTGACTAGGGCAGGGGTAGGCAATTCCGGTCCTCGAGAGCCGGAGCCAGGTCAGGTTTTCAGGATCTCCACCATGAATCTGTACGAGATGCATTTGCATGCACTGCCTCCTTGAGATGCAAATCTATCTCATGCATATTTATTGTGGATATCCTGAGAACCTGACCTGGCTCTGGCTCTCGAGGACCAGAATTGCCTACCCCTGGACTAGAGGTAATGATTGTCAGGGAACAAGTTCAGCCAAATCCCTCTGCCTTCCATATACTTAAGACCATGAGAATTTGCTATAGTGGGTCAGATTGGTGTCTCATCTAGCCCAGGATCCAGCTTCCAACAAGAGCCTGGCAGAATCCCAAAGAGAAGCAAGATTCAATGCTACCGACCTCTACGTAGACATATAACAAGTGGACAAGTGCCTGCACTCACCACTCACACCCCCACTGTACATATAAGACCCAGTTTCCTGTCCCCAGCACAGATGCATCCACACATCTTGAATTCTATGTTATATTAAATGCAACCTTTTCTCGCTAAGGTACTATCACTACCGCGCTCGCTATGCGTATTCCCAAAAAAAAATCAAGAAAATATTTCTAACGCTTATGCACATGAAAGTTTACATATATTTAAAAGTTTAGATATATTTTGGATTTTTTGCGGGGTAGATATATATTTTTAATGGGGTTCTTAACATGCACGCGGGCAGTGGCTAGGCAGGAATAATAACTTTATTTATTGGTGAGGATGTAAAGCGACTGGTCCTCAGCAGTCGAAACTTTTTGGAACGGAAAGGCCAGTTGGTTTGGACAAAATGGTTTCATGAATCGATGCCTTAAGAAATTTACATGCCTTTTTACTCATTTGCATGCGCAAATCGGATCGGGTGCGGATGGGGTCTGGAGGAAGGTTAGTGAATCGAGCCGTAGTAGGAAAGTGAGCGGTTTGCTGAAATCGGTTAATCAGATTCAATTACAGTGCTCAGTGGTGAACTTTTTTTTAAATTTTGTAACATTAAATTGCCTGAAGTAAATGTATTTATTTAAATGCAAATGGAGACGAGAGAAGCACCACGCATCACCTATTTTTTTTTTTTTTTTGCAAAGGAATCGATAATAATAGTTCAAACGTGGTGCCTTTTATTCAGCTCTTTTTCTGCTTCAGGTTCTATCCAGGAAAATCTAGGCTTTTCTGTCTGAAAAATTGGGAACGGTAGCGATCGGCATACCAAGAGCTAATGCATTCTGTCCTTTAACCTTAAATGCAATAATTTACCGGGTTTAATATATGTTCTACAATGCATAGCAAACGTTTCTGACTCTCTTCCGGAATTTCCAATTTTCTTGCGAAAGGGAACAACATAAATCACACCTGGGCTTTTGAATTCACACAAAACACATATTTGCAGGTTCATTTCAGCAACCAGGTTGGGGGGGGAGGGAGGGACTGGGCAGCAGCTTGGCATCTCATGCACGCAGAAAAGGTTTTAATGTTCAATAATTTTTATTGAGTTTTAAAAATCAAACATACATAAGAAAAAAGTGAAAAGGTTTTAATGTTTAGAAAAAGTCTCTTATATTACAAAATAAAATAAAAGCACAATTTTCAAAACTAAAGACAAGATTAATTACGATGTATCTGCCCATAAATGAAATATTGCCGGCTAATCTATCTTTTTGTTTAATTAATTAGGTAAGAGCCTTGATAAAGCATCTTTAGCTTGTCAGAGCCACAAGTCAAACTCAGCACCACTTGATGTTAAGAAATAGAGCGGCATAATTGTTCAGCTGTGCTTTATTGTCGGAATTTCCTAGGGGTTTGTTAAACGTTTAAAAAATCCCCGACAGAGTGCTAGGTGATTGCTGCGTGCATTTTGTAGATTTACTGTATCGGCCAAAGAATTGGCAAAACAGGGAAGTAAAAAAAAAAAAGACAAAACGATAAATCTGCAGACGAGGGAGAGCGAAGTAAATATGTGACCACAGCGTCAACTAGTGGCCACGAGCAGTCAGTAGAGGCCCTGCTGGCGCATCTGGGCGTGGTGAGGGTGAGGGTGGGGGTGGGTGGGGCTAAAGCTATGTTTCTAGGCTCTCTCTATAGGGCAAGTGCGTCTAGAGCCCTAACTGCCCTAAATCTCGCAGTTTAGAACTGTTCCATCAAAGGAGAACCGGTTGCAGGTCGCATACTGGCTAATTTTTCGGGAGTGAAAGGATGATTAAACTTTCTTTCGGTTGGACTCGGCTTATCTCACCAGAAACATGCAGAGTTCTTTCGACTTTTTTTTTGTTGTTGTTTAAACCTTGAATTGAATTGTTTCAAAATTCTAGCCCCACTATTACAAGGCCTAATTTCCAGGGAAAAATTTCAACCCTTTTATCATCCAAATGCCTATAAGATTTCTTAACCAAATTGGTTATCTTATAAAAATAATTGCACTCAAAAAGAAGCACATCCATCGTATTCATTAGCAATTCTATTCTATCTACTTTAGTTTCACCATTGTTACAATTATGCATACATAGGTTAAAGAACTTTAAATAAATAACTCTTAAATTTTAAAAATAATAACAATTGTGAGCAATAGTGAGGCATCAGGAAAGCCCAGGTATGTGTTATATAGAAACGTGTGGAATAACTTGTAAGTTTCATGTCCCCTCGTGCACATGTACACTGGGATCAGACTGGATAGGCCAGATAAAGACTATGGCCTATCCAGTCTCATCCCAGTGTATGTAAATTGTCTGACACAGTATTGTATTGGGAAAGGCAAGTTATCTGTCTTTCTCCTAAACCAGGGGCGTCAAATGTCGGTCCTTGGCCGCAATCAAATCGGCTTTTCAGGATTTTCACAATGAATATGCATGAGATAGATTTGCATCTCAAGGAGGCAGTGCGTGCAAATCCATCTCATACAGATTCACGGTGGAGATCTTGAAAACCCTGACCTGCCTGTGGCTCTCGAGGCCCGGAATTGCCTTGCGTGTGTTATTGATGGGCGCTGTAATGGAATTATATTTTAGGGACAGTCAAATACAGCCTAGCAAAAGGGGCATCTCGTTCTCTCAGATTTCTTTCAAAGTAGGAGCTCTTTATTATCTAAGTACAGAGCGTTCTGCACTCTGGAATATTTAATTGGTCCCTTTATGCTTATATAAGAGGATAAACTTCACTGTGTCTTTCACGGATCAGTCTCTGTAACACCATTATGTTGCAATATTTAAAGAAAAAAAAATTAAAACCACATTTTTAAAAAGACAGCTTCTTAAAAATGGGTCAAGAAGATTATACTTCAGATTCTATAAGTAAAATTAAAAATGATATTTTGAAAATTGCCACTCTCCGGTGTGCACATCAGGCAGCTGAATGGGGGACCATAGGGCCCATGCACCCCTCCCCCCCCCCCCCCCCGCCACACTGCATCAGCAACTGTAGAGATTGGGGGGCTGCTGGAGGTTGGTTTGTCTGGCCCTTGCAAACACAAAGATATTCCGCTGCCCCCTGAATGTTGCAGCCAGAAGTGGAAATGTCATCCATCTAACACATGTGTTTCAGTTTTACATTTAAAATACTTCCAGGCTTTATTCTGTTGCATGCTCAAAATAATGTGGTTTTGGATAGACACCCTTCTGCGCAAAATGATTTCATTTGAATTCTATTTATAATCTACATCTATGTAAATAGATATAGATAAATCACATTTATTAATGTTCAATAATTTTTTTTATTGAGTTTTAAAAAATAAAATATACATAACAAAAATCTTACAAAGAATATCATCTCAACTCAGTTAATACATTGTAGACATATAAAATAAAAAAAACTCAATAATCAATTATCATCACAATACAGACACGATAAAGTACCTGACAACACTCCCTCCCCCTTCCCATCCCCCCCTTCCCAAATATTACTAATAAATAGTGCTTCACTTTCTGATTACAAATGCAATGAGTTCACTCCAAAACTGCCTGCTCTGACTGATAATTGCTGTATATAAGGTTCCCAGGTCATCCCAAATTTACTGTTTTTTATAAGATGTGGAGGTCATCATGAAACGCTGCCCTCCAATGCCAAAATGAGGTGGACTTTCTTCCAACCAATGCGGTATAATACATTTTTGACCTATAATAAAGGATTTACGAAATAATTCCCTAACCCCTTTCTTAAAAATCCTGTGCCATTGAAGAAACAATACCATCTGGGGGGAAGGAACCACAACTCTAGAATTAATTGATCCAAGAAAAACACAAACAGCATTCCAAAATTTATCTGTCTGTCAATCTTTTCAAAAGGGAGAAAACCTGTTGTGCTCATATTTTTACAGCCCAGTTCGGTTACCCTTTTATCAGATTAAGAAATGGGTTTTGGCAGGTGGACAAAATTCTTTCTGGAAAGAAATCGCTCCCATTTGATACCTCACCGGCCAGATGTAATAACCTCTTGAAATTCTGGCTGAAAAGCAAAACTAGACCAGGCAGAAGTCAACCTGGGCCACTAATTACTGTGTCATTTTAGAAAATATATACAGTAGTTATCGCGCTGGTTTTAGTTAATTGTAGTTGCCTGAGTGGATTAAAAAAAACCAACACATTTAAAAAAAAAACCTTGAGTTTAGAAAATGAAAACCTTTAGTCTACTTGCTTTATCTCTGCAATTTAACAGCAGTAAAGAAAAATAAACCCAGAAACATTTCCAGTTGCTTCCAATCTTCAAAGAGCTTAAAAAATGTATTTAACAGCAGCGCGCGCTCTGTAACTTCGGTTGCAAAATCCGAATGAAATTTTATTTTTTTTCGTTCTGCTGCTGCTGTCGTTCGTTGGACGACATTCCCCCCGGCTCCTCCCTCTTTTCTGCAGCCCGAGTTCCCCGCCCATCCCCGTGGAGGCTCTAAGTGAAATAGTGTATGACAGCGGCGGGTCGAAGCCAGCGTTGTAGTTGTCAGTCCTCGAGGACTCTGCAAGGGCACGAGCGGTGCACCGTCCTCTCCAGCCTCTAATAAGACAAGGAGGGAAAGGGGGTGTTTGCATTTTTTTTGCAGAACCCCCCCCCCAAAAAAAAAAATACAAACAAAAGAGAATTTGGAGGGAGCAACTTGAACTGTGTGGACCTGCATTTTTCGGGGTCTCCTGCAGGCTTTGAGGCAATACGGAGGACTTTTGGTCTTGGGGTGCCAGAGAATTCGAGGATGGACTTTCGTTAACCAGAGAAGCCAAAAGGAGGCTCTTTGCAAATGGACTGGGGGTTCCATGCTCTAAATTTCTTGCAAAAGGACTGGGGGTTCCATGCTCTAAATTTCTTGCAAAAGGACTGGGGGTTCCATGCTCTAAATTTCTTTTTGGGTGGGGAATCGAGAACTTGGAAGGTTTTTCTCCTTTCCTTAATTCACTTTCGGGAAAGCGTTTTTTTTTTTTTTTTTAAAGTGAGGGAGTTAAACTCAAGCACTTTCTTTAAATAATAAAAAAAATAAAATTTTACTAAGTTCTAAGACTCGCGTGTGAAAAGTTGTCAGGGAGCAGCAGGAAGGAAGCCTTAAGATAGAGCACCCTGTCTAACTTCTCTTTTTCGCAGCCTGCTGTGGTCTGACAAGTATCTTTCGTTATAAATAGGAAGCGATTGGTGATAAAAAGAACTTTACTCTGCTTACGAAAGTAACTGACAGAAGGGAGGGGGGAGTGAGGAGAAATAATAATCCTGAAGCAAGCAAAAAATAAAAAAAACTTAAAACCTTAGCTTTCTGCACTGCAGAAATGCATTAGATGCACCCAGTCTAAGAAACCTTTCTTGCTGCTGGTGTCGATTACAGAGAAAATTCGACTGAAAAGTCTAGCCAGGAAATGTTGAGTGGGGGGGAGATGTTTCTGCTTGTAAAGAATGCAAAATTGTGACCTTAATCGGCTCAATGTACTTCTAGATCTGTTGGCTGCTTTGCAGGATCCTCTCTCCAGGATAATGGACGCTTTTTAAGCTTTCTAAGGACGCCTAAAGCTGGCCTTGGACTCTTTTGCTTTCTCTTGCCGGGGATCGGGAGCTCTAGCGGACCCCGACGCTCTCCCCGGGACCTCCTCCTGCTCTCCCAGGCTCTAACCCCGCTGTTGTGATGCGTATTCCCGTAGACCCGAGCACCAGCAGGCGCTTCTCACCTCCGTCCACGTCCTTCCCCTGTGGCAAGATGGGAGAGAGCAGCGGCGCCCTGAGCGTGGTGGCTCCGGCCAGGGCTCGGACCGAGGGGCGCTCCGTGGTGGACGTGCTGGCCGATCACGCCGGGGAGCTCGTCCGGACCGACAGCCCCAACTTCCTGTGCTCAGTGCTGCCTTCGCACTGGAGGTGCAACAAGACGCTGCCGGTGGCCTTCAAGGTAAGGGGGGGGGGAGAAGACCCCAAATTGCTTCCTTTGATTAAAAAAAAGGGGGGGGATTTAGATCTACTTATTAGAGACCGCTGCTATTCCCCCATCCTCTCCCTAACAAGATAAGAGCATCAGATTCTCCCCTAGCAAAATTCAGAGGTGGTGCAGAGAGGTTTTTTGTTTTTTAAAAAAAATAAAAGCTGAGTTTCCCCTTTTCGTAGGCAATAGAGGGGAGCTCACTTTTTCCCCTTTCAAATATATAAAATCCTTTAGCTGCGGTTTAGTAAAAATTTCAGACTTGCTGTGAACTTTCGGAAAATTGTTCTATATAATTACATTACAGATTTCTATTCCGCCATTACCTTTCGGTTCAAAGCGGATTACAAAAAGAATTATGGAAGAAGGGTTACAAAGTTAGATCAGCTATTAATATAAGATAATATAAGATATTGGTGCCTAGTAGTATATTAGGATAAGAAAAAAACAAAAACCAACAACCCCAGCAATATTCTAACAAGGTTAGCAGAGTTAAGAAGGAACTTATTTGACACTGAGCAGTCACTTGGTGAGTGCATTCATGGAAATGTTACGATAAATCTCATTTGGACAGGTAGATTCCTTTCCTTGTCAGGATTCTAAGTGGTCCTGCAATATATCTGCACCCGCTCAAAACATAATCGCGACTTAAGTTTCTATTTGATGCAATCATATTAAAACATTTCAAAGGGGAAATCAACCTGAGATAAAAAGCCTTAAAAAGCAAGGGATGTGAGCAACGGGGAAATAAAAAGTGCAAAGCAAAGTAAAAAAACATCCATTTCCACGAATATGTGGATTTTTCCGCTAAGTGTACACACCAAAAAAAAACCCTACCCAGATAAGTTGCCTTTGGAAACCTAAAATGAGCTTTTTCACTTTCTCATTCCATTTTATGAGTTTGATCAGTAATTGCACCAATTTTGCCTTATTTATGAGACGTCGCTCCCCGAGCCCAACGATTTCCCAGGAATGAAGGAAATTATAAACTAGGCTCTGCCATAAAAGCAGAAATAAGCATTAAATTGTGGAAGAATAAAGAGAGGGGTTTTTTTTTAAACTAGCTCCTAATGGCCAGAATGGGGAGGTCAGATTTTTTTAAAACCCAACTTAATATTTCTAAAACCTGAATAAAGGATTCTTGAAGTGGATAAGGGGGGAAAAAAGTTGATTATTTATATCAATATAAATGTGGCAATGAGTAATTAATATCACATAATTATCTATAAACATTTTTTGTTACAAGGAAACTTGAAATCAATCAACTGATCATTTGTATTTCTTGTTGCAAAAGCTTAAGACACCTGAACAAAAATAGGGGAAGATAAGATGCCCAGAGAAGTCCAGATCTGAGAATAAAAGCACCTGAAATAGTGAACGACAGACACATAATATAGTAACTTAGCAAATGACAGCAACTCCAAATTGCAGTGTTTAATAAAGATTAAAGTCAGCCCGCACCAAAATTCAGTAATTTCTTGAGAGCAGTGTTGTATTTTTGCAGCTGTAGCAGTGTCGAGCCCATTTTCAAGAAGACCGGGGAATCCTAAATTAATGGTTTATTCTTCCCCCCCTCGTCAAGTCAGTTGCTTTGATTTATTCCCCGATTATGTAAAAGAGCAGGAAATCCAAAATGCAATTCCCATCATTCATCCAGGGCAGTATAATAATTTCTGACACCGATGCTTGAATAGTTAGCTTAGTAATTCGGATTTTGATTTCTGGTGTTGAATAACACTATACAGTAGAGTCTTTGTAATAGGAACTTCTGCTCAGACCCAAATATTTTGTCCATAATCATGTAACCTTAGGGTAGCAAGGCCTTCAAGTGAATTTTGAGTGCTGTTCAATCATTTTAACTTAATTAATATATTTATTTAAATTCTTATATATGCATCCAAAGAGGCAACGAAAGAGTGTACACCAATATATATATAATGAAAAATTAAGATGCCATTAAAATACTGTAAGTGGCCAGGTGAAATAACGCCATTGTGGAAGGTGATTTTATCTAGCACTACAGATATATTTTTAATAGAGCTCCAAATATCGGGGTTGAAAAAGAGGCTATTGTAGCTTTTGGATCACTAGGCTATGCCTGTTGTCTGTACCAGCTTAAATTTTACCCTGACCTTTCAGGTTGTGGCCCTGGGAGATGTTCCTGATGGGACCGTCGTCACGGTAATGGCTGGCAATGATGAGAATTATTCTGCAGAGCTCAGAAACGCTTCAGCCATCATGAAAAATCAAGTGGCCAGGTTCAATGACCTCAGATTTGTTGGACGAAGTGGAAGAGGTAGGTGACATAATCTAATGGTCATAAATGCTCATTTACAGAAGTGTCCAAAGGAATCATAACAGTCTCTGTTCTAATGAGGTAACAGTCTCTGTTCTAATGAGGCAGCATTTATCCTACTGGATAGCATAATTAGGAACATAACATAAGAACAGCCGCACTAGCTCAGACTGATGGTCCATTTAAGCCCAACATCTCGTTTCCATCAGTGGCCAATCCAGGTCACAAGTATCGGGCAGAATCCCAATAGAAGCTAGATTCCGGAACCCCAAAGAATTGCAAGCTTCCGGAATCCAAAAGAGTAGCAAGATTTCAGAACCGCAAAGAGTCGGAAATTCCAGAATCCAAAAGTCACAAGGTTTCAGAATCCAAAAGAGTCGCAAGATTCCGGAATCCAAAAAAGTCGCACGGTTCCAGAATCCAATAAAGTCACAAGATTCCAGAACCCCAAAGAGTCACAAGATTCCAGAATCCCAAAAATTTGCAAGATTCTGGAATCCAAAAGAGTCGCAAGATTCCAGAACCCCAAAGAGTCGCAAGATTCCAGAACCCCAAAGAGTCGCAAGATTCCAGAACCCCAAAGAGTCGCAAGATTCCAGAATCCAATAGAGTTGCAAGATTCTGGAACCCCAAAGAGTCACAAGGTTCCATGCTACCAATCCCAGGACAAACAGTGGCTTCCCTCATGTCTGTCTCAATAGCAGATCTCAATAGAAGATTTGAACAGAGTTCAGTGAGGAACTGAATTGCAGCACCTAGACTGATTTGCATTCAGAATGGTGGAAATGGCTAAATAGGAAGAGCTAAGAAAACCTTTTTTACTTTTTTCACCCCTCCCCCCCTTTCTTGGGTCAAAGAGGATAGAGATTCCAGCGGGAGGAAAAGAAGGGAAATCCCAGTTATTGCATAACGGTGACTCCAAAAAAAGACAGATAGGAATCACTAGACTGGGGTCAGGGTGCATGACAGCCAAGTCCCAGAGGGAGTTATGTTTTCTGATCCTGTGACCCAACAAACACTGTTGCTGCAATAATTGGGCTGGACAGGAAGAGGGTTAAATCCCGCCCCTTTCCTTGGAGACCCATGAAGGACAGCTGTGGAGAACCTTAGAACTCCCACCCCTCCTCTCAGTTGCGTAGTGAGGGTGAAAGGCACCCGGGGCAGTGATGCCCCTCCCCCACCCTATTCTACACCCCCCAGCTCCTTCCCTCCCCCCCCCACCGCATGCGTGCACCACTTCCCTACCCTGTACCTCTTTTAACTTCCTTGGCGCAAGCAGCATCGCCGACTCGCTGCTCGATCGCCTTTCCCTCTGACATCACCTCCCAGGCGCAGGACCCGGAAGTGATGTCAGAGGGAGAGTCAACGCTGGCTCAAGCAGCAGCTTGGAGTTGCTGCTCGCGCTGACGAAGAGATAGCGGTATGGTGGGGGAGAGGAGTGAAGATGCGCGTGTGGCGGGGGAAGGAATGGGAAGGACCAGGGAGGCCAAGTAGAGGGGTGCTTCCTCCCTTACGGTACCACTGCCTCCCCTTCCACTAATAGCCATCAGGTCTTTAAAATCCTGACTGGAGTGGAACAGGTCAATAAGAATTGATTGTTTATTCTTTCTATACATAGAAAGAGAAGAGGACACTCCATCCATGAAGTTTCATAGTGGCTCATTGGAGAGAATATTTTTTCTTTTCACTCAATGCACAGCTAAGCTCTGGAACTCTTTACTGGATCTACTGGTAAAAGTAGTTAATGGAGCTGGGTTTAAAAAAAAAGTTTGGACAAATTCCTGGAGGAAAAGTCCATAAACCGAAGTTAGGCTCATCTTTAAGCTAAGGAGAATTCAACCACATAATGTAACCTCGTTCTACCAAAAGTTTCATTGGCTGACGATAGAGGGACGAGTGCTTTTCAAACTCGACGGTCTCTTTTATGTGGCATTGCATGGCCTATTACCGAACTACCTTACTAACCAGTTCCTACACGCCATCAATCATCCGTCACTTTCCCCTCACTCGAGGGTTGCACTCTGAAAAGTTTCATTAACAGGCCAAGCCGCTTCCAGAGACCAACTTGCATGCACTTTAGAAAGCTCCTAAAAACCCACCTCTTTTCTCAAGTCAGCAGTCCTTCCTAGGATGCCTTCGGACGTGATTGACATTGGCCAGTTTCTACCTCTTTGTAAATCTCCTTGTGAACTTCATTGTTAACCGCTTGTCTCGGTTATGTTGTAGCCCACTGACTTTAGTCAGGCTTTTTTTAACCTCTTTTATAAACCGCGTAGAACCGAAAGGCTTTGCAACATATAAATAGAAATTGATGTTATGTTAGATTATGTTATCCTTGGGATTAAGTAGCACGGAATCTTGGCCCTTTATGGGACTCTGCCAGGTATTCATGGTCTAGAAGTGATCACTGTTGGAAATAAAATATTGGGATGGACCCTTATTCTGACCCAGTAGGGCAACTCTTATGGCGCCATCGCTCCAGTACAGAGTGCATTCCAGGATAGCAGAAGGAATCTTCTGGCTGAACAAATCTTTAACCACTAATATCTCAGAACAAACAAAAATCAGAAAGAAATTGGATTGCGTCCTGCAGAATACATATATGACTAAATGCCTGAACTTGTAAGACGATTATAGTTTCACAGTGAACATGACCTCTGATCTCTAGAAAAACACTAATTTTCCCAAATTGGATTCTCATAAGGTTTGACAAACCGTCTTTCTTAAAAAGCAGATGGATGGAGAATAAGACTCAAACGAAGGCCTGTCCTCTGGCGATTCCAGAATAAACAACGGCCCCTAATATAAGCAGCCGCTGACATTAGCTCACGGATTCCAAGCATCTTTGTTGCAGAAACCTCAATCAAGTCATGGGATTTAACCACAGAATATTCACTAAGAGGCTGTGGATGCCAGTTTCAAATCATTTTACCCCTTGCACTTTTCCTCTTCCTAGCTAAGTGACCACTTGCAAATTTCCTGGGACTCGCGCCACCATTTCGGCTTTACTAACATACACCATAAGCCAAACTTTAAAAAAAAAAAACTTAGGGAAATAATTTGATATCGTATGAAGCAACACTAATTTCAGAGAACGCCTGCATCCAAACACAGCCAAAGGGAAAGCAGTATGAGCAGAGCAGCGGCCGCTGGGGAGAGCGCAGTGGTGATACGCTTCCCCTCATCCCCATCTCGGTCTTTCATGCCGCATGAACACCAAGAATGTGCTGCTAGGTCATTCCACCCCAGTGGTGGCCGCATGTTTCTGATACATATGTGGAGGGGCATAGTCAAAACATACGTCTAAGCCTGATTTGGACATATGACACTAGATGCTCAAAGTCGGCAGTGGGAAAATGCCCATTTTCAAAAAATACATCTAGAATATATATATATATAATTATTTTTTTTGAAACTGTTGGAGAGGGTGCAGAGACGAGCAACGAAGCTAGTAAAGGGTATGGAGACACTGGAATACGAGGATCGACTGAAAAGACTGGGATTGTTCTCCCTTGAGAAAAGGAGACTACGAGGGGATATGATCGAGACCTTCAAATTATTGAAAGGAATCGACAAAATAGAGCAGAAAAAATTATTTACATTGTCCAACTTGACACGGAATGAAGCTAAGGGGGGACAGGTTCAGGACAAATATCAGGAAATTCTGCTTCACGCAGAGAGTGGTTGAAACCTGGAATGCCCTCCTAGAAAAGGTTATTGCGGAATTGACCGTTCTAGGATTCAAAAGCAAACTAGATGCACATCTCCTTACGAGAGGCATAGAGGGATATGGGTGACTAAAATTACGCCAGGTATACACCGGGCAGGGCCTCCGCGTATGCGGATCACCAGACTTGATGGCGCTTCTTATGTTTTTATGAACGTCCGGGCTATTGGGTCTCCCAGACGTCTATCTTTATACCATATTTTCAACCAAAATTTAGTCCAAGTCCCAAACGACCAGAACAAGACTATTTGGACGTGGGAGGGGCCATTCTTGTAATGGACTGGCCACCCAGACATGGCAACAGAGCAGTGGGGCACCTTACAGGGCACTGGTGTGAACTTCACATAAAGGGTGCCAGATAAACATCTCACCAGAACTCCCTTAAAGGTTATGGCGAGACCCCCAAAACCCACTATATCCATCTGTCTACAACCTCAATAACTCTTATGGCTGCAGGTGACACTTATGTTGCAATAGAGAAGGGTTTTGGTGGGCGCACATGTTCCACCATAAATGTAGTGGTTAGAGTGGCTTATGGACCTGGGTCTTCCTCTTTATGGTTCACTAGCCCAACATCCAGGCTATTTAAGACACCTGTGTTCAGCTCTACTAGGAGGAAATCCAGACATCTGGTAACCCTACTTAGGCACCTATAATGTAGGCCTTTAAAACCCTGGCTTACATTAGAGGCTCCTAAGTTTTAAGTTAGGCCTGATTATGCATTAGGCACCTAAGTGTGATTGACAAGAGATAGGAGCCTATCTATTTAGACGCCATTTACAGAATTTCCCTCTAAGTGCCTACTTTTCTTTGTCAAATAATAATAACTTTATTCTTCTATACCGCCACAATCTTGTGACTTCTAGGCGGTTTACATTTAAGATTGCTGGACATTCAGCGAGTTACAATATGCAGATAGTCAGAGGAAAATAGAGTACAGAAACTTTAAGAAAGCGGAAATGTAAACTGTACAGTTAGCTAAGTGAATATATAAAATATACAGTTTGCTAAGAAATTTCTGAGAGGACCTGTTAGGAAAGGGTCGCGAATTACAAAAAAATACAGCGAAAATTTCAATATACATTGAAATTACAGTATACAGTTCGTTAAGGATTTTCAGTGGGGACATATTAGAAGATGTCCCGAATTACAAAATACGATTTGATCAGGATTTAGAGGGGGCATATTTGGAATGAGAAGATTCTGTTTAGGTGATATATCTGTTGAATAAGGCAGTTTTTATGAGTTTTCTAATAAGCCGTCTTAATTAGCCCTTTTGGTAGGTGCCCTGTTTAGAATTGCTTCGCACGTGTGCATGTTTCAGATCCCCCCCCCCCCCCACCGACTTGGTTGGAAAGTTGGTTAGAAGGCCCTTCATATTAAAAAAAATAAACTGAGATGAGCTAAGATCGAGCCAGGGGCCCAAACTGTGTCTGCCTGCTGTCCATGAGGCGTAGCATTAGATGAGAACTATCTCATTTGTGGGAAGAACAGAAGCACCTGCCCGATTCATTCAGGATTAACCCAAGGTATTAGCCATGGAGGACACATAGGTTCATCGCAACCTTTTCAGCCTTCCATCAACATATGTGGTATTTGTTAGTGGTTTAAGCTATGAACGAACGCACTTGGGACTGATTGAGTCAAAGTTATTCTTTATATTTTACGTAATGTTTTTATTTTACACTTTTAATCTTTTATAATTTGTTTTCTATTTTATAATTAATTGTTTCAGGGCTTTGCTCATTTGTATTGTTATGTGTTATCTTTGCAAACTGCTTTGGGCGACTTGTTTGAAGTTGGAGGAGCAAGTAGAAGCGCCTGTAAATACATATGCAATCGTGTGCGCTTGCGTACACAAACGTACTAGAAGGCCCGGATTCTATAAACAGAGGCTCTCTTTTACCAAGGTGCGCTAAGCGTTTTAGCGTG
Source organism: Geotrypetes seraphini (assembly GCF_902459505.1). Lineage (NCBI taxonomy): Eukaryota > Metazoa > Chordata > Amphibia > Gymnophiona > Dermophiidae > Geotrypetes > Geotrypetes seraphini. Next base: position 34,226,116 of record NC_047091.1, on the reverse strand, counting down.
CGTTAAATCGATGTGTGTGCTTACCGCTAACACGTCCTTAGGATAACCTGCACGCATTAGCGTCTTGCGTGCGTTTAGTGCGCGCTAATATTTACCGCGCTTTTCTTTTTAAAGACGCATATGGCGTATAATAGTCCTTTTAAGGACGGTAATGGAATTCTATTCCTTGCCATCTTTTAACCTTCTAGCTTATTTTTACATAATTCTAGACCTTTTATACTTTGTTCCCCTTCCTATTGTTTTGATCCCTCTTCCCCCTCTCTTTCTCTTCATACAAATTGTATTTCTCCCCCCTCTCCATCTTGTATCGGTAAGTTTATGTTCGTCAGTGAGTTTGATTGTTTGTAACACTGTTTGGAATTTGTTTTTAATGTATGTTTTTACTACACTCTGGTTTTATATTATATAAAACCGCTTTGAATTTTTAATAAACCTGAAACCTGAAAAAGCATAGTGCACCTTAGTAAAAGAGGGAGAGAGTCGAACTCCTAGGCAGTGTCTGGAACAGTTGTGTATAGAATCACACCTAGGTAGGGTTAGCAGACGTCCAGATTTAACCGGACATGTCCTCTTTTTAGAGGATTGTCCGGGTGTCCAAATGGCTTTTCAAAACCCGGCACTTTGTCTGGGCTTTGGAAAAGCTGTTGAGATCGGGGCCGAGGCTGGAGTGCCTCTGCGCATGCACGGATGTGACGCGGTGACATCACACACACGTCTACCACCCTTTCTGTAAAAATGTATTTCCTTAGATTACTCCTGAGCCTATCGCTTCTTAACTTCATCCTCCTATGTCCTCTCATTCCAGGGCTTCCTTTCAAATGAAAGAAATTCAACTCATGCGCGTTTATGCCATGTAGGTATTTAAACGTATCGATCATATCTCCGCTCTCTCGCCTTTCCTCCAAAGTATACATATTGACAGACTTAAAGATCTCAATCTGTATACTTTGGAGGAAAGGCAAGAGAAGGGAGATATGATAGAGACATTTAAATACCTATGTAATGTAAATATGCATGAGTCGAGTCTCTTTAATTTGAAAGGAAACTGCAATGAGAGGGCATAGGATGAAGCTAAGAGGTGATAGGCTCCGGAGTAATCTAAGGAAATACTTTTTTTACAGAAAGGGTGGTAGATGTTTGGAACAGTCTCCCAGAAGAGGTGGTGGAAATAGAGACTGTGTCTGAATTCAAAAGGGCCTGGGATAGGCACACGGGATCTCTTGGAGAGAGAAAGAGATAATGGTTACTGTGGATGGGCCATTTGGCCTTTAACTGCCATCATATTTCTCTGTTTCAATAACCATAAAGTTCTATGACCTCACAATGCAGGTGTAAAGAGCCTTAGCCTATAGGAAGATGAGATGCAAATGTGAAGAGCCTTAGCCAATAGGGAAAGGAGGAGATAGTGGATGCTGTGGATAGGCAGACTGGATGAGCTATTTGGCCTTTATCTGCCATCGTGTTTTTGTGCTTTATGTTTCTACATGCAAGCATGCGCAAATGCACTCCAGACTCGGCCCGAAGAGACAAGGTTTGGATGGAGCTGAGGTTGGGGGGCTGGAACAGGGCGGGGCTGGGGGCAAAAAAGGGCAGGGTCATGTGCCCTCTTTTTCCAGATGCAAAATCTGGTAACCCTACGCCTAGAGCGTAAGCATTCTTAGGCACCGGTAGACGTTAGATCCTTAGGCGCGCTGCCTTTTAGGCCGGGGTTTTCTATGGCAAGCACATGCTGGCCAAACTCTGACCCAAATCTGCCCCTAACCATGCCTACTTGGCGGTAGGTGCCAGTAGGCATCTCGGTGTAGATACCTACGTCACAGTAGTAGACGTCTACTGGCAAATTCATATTTTAAAATCATATTTAATTGTTTTTTAATGGCACTTTCAGTTGTCAGCACCGATTAAGTCAATTAAAAAATTAAGTTAGATCGGCTAGGCATGCCTAACTAGGCGTCTTTTATAGAGTCAGGGCCGAAATACATATAAATAACATCTGCACAGTGACACTAGTTCAATAGAAATAAAGCAAGACAAGTTTCTATCTGGTCTGCACTATTTTCTAATAGAAAGATCTTGCTATTTTTTTTTTTTTCCAGTTCTGCACTCTAGATTCATCCATACCATACAACAGGCCCACGCCGACTTCCAGTTGTATTGCCAGCATTAATTTAAAACAGCAACGGCGAAAGCTTATTTGCATGTAATAAGTGTTTACTTGTTACCTTTTATGAAACGCGAATAGTTTACATTCTTCCAACATTTCCTCTTTCCTGTTGGCTGCCTTTCCAAGTTACAGATTTCTTGAAAACGCTCCCGCTTAACTCGATACAGGTTGATGAATGGAAAATGTTTTCTTTTATGAATTAAGCTTTCATTTCTGCACTCAATTATCCTGTTAGGGGTCTCTCTTTTTTTTCATTCTCCTTACACGAATTTCCAAAATGAATGCAACATAATCTTACGCCAGCTCTTGAACTGATTATTGACTTTTCTTTATTCCCTCGCTCATGTCCTGAAATAACAGTTTTGCCCCTTTAAAAGCACTGAGTGTTCTCGTGTTTAATAAGAACCTTTTTTTCAGTATTTATTAGTAAAATCAGACACGCGTACTTAAAACTAGACAGCGAAGCATAGTGTAACATTATAAGCTCCGTTTTGCATAGAACATTGAGACTGGAACTGTCGTCCGAGCCATGATGCACTCAGTCGTCCCCCCAGTATTTTACAAAAAGCTTTGCTGAACATAGAGCTTTTAGTATAATACCTAGGAGAACATTCAGGGGAAGTCATATCTTTGCATTGCTAAAGCCAGGAACATTCCAAAGAATCTTGTAAACAAATACGTTTTCAATTGTCTCCTAAATGCTGATATGAGCAAGAGGTCGCTCATAGAGAATTCAGCTTGAAACGACAGGAGACGTTACTGATATTTTTTATATTGACAACCTTTGACTGAAGGAAAGGTAAATACAGCATGCGTGTGTTGAGAGTGCTTTGAATTAACAAATGTGAACGAATCCACAGGATAATTAGGTGCAAGGCCAAACAATACCTTATAAATTTACATTTCAAATGAGCCTTGGCTGGCAACCAGTGTAATTCCTGGAAAAAAGGGGTGACGTGATCAAACTTTTTCAGATTAAAGATCCGTCGAACGGCAGCATTCTGAATAATGCGCAATCTACATAGATTTTTTTGGGTAACCAGCAAAGTAGACAAGATTACAATAATCCCACTGGCTCAGAACCAATGACTGAACCAATAATCTAAAAGATGAAACGTCAAAATATGCTTTAATGGTGCGTCATTTCCACAATGTGTGGAAACCCTTCCGTACCAAAGCATCCACCTGATCTTTCATGGTGAACATAAGAACATAAGCAGTGCCTCTGCTGGGCCAGACCAGAGGTCCATCGTGCCCAGCAGTCCACTCACTCGGCGGTTCATCAGGTCCAGGACCTGTATAGTAATCCTCTATCTATACCCTTCTATCCCCTTTTCCTTCAGGAAATTATCTAATCCCTTCATGAACCCCAAAACCGTACTCTGTGAAGAGTGATAGGTTGAGGATATGGCAGATAGAAAGGCTGATAGTAGGAGAGATGGTGATCAATAGACAGGTGGGGATGGGATCAGAGAAACAGAGGGTTTGGAGGAAGAGAGAAAATGTGCAGTTTCATCCTCAGTAATTGGAGAAAAAAGGAGGCAGATGGGAGGAGGGAGGAGCAGTGGCATACTTAGCATGTGTGACACCCGGGGCCCATCATTTTTTGGCACCCCCCCCATCTGTACGAAAAATATGATTTTTAGTAACAAGCCACACGTCACACATGAGTACCTAGGAAAAGGCAACATCTTACATACTGCAGTGAGAAGTACAACAGCAATACACCCATTGTAAAACTAAACAAGCCAGACTAGTACAAATCAATCCTGCAGTCAATCCTAACAGAAAACCATGTCTTTCGAACACACAGAACACAGAAAACACCTACGCCTAGTATGGAATGTCATCACAAACGTACCCCTCCCCCTTTTACAAAACTGTAGTGTGGATTTTAGCCATAGTGGTAACAGCTCTGACGCTCATAGGATTCTGAGCATCAGAGCTGCTATCACCACGGCTGGCGCTAAAAAACGCTCCACAGTTTTGTAAAAGGGGGGATAAAATAGAAATACATAGACAAAGGTTAAATTGAACCAGCAAGAAGCTGGACTCTGCATACAATGCACCACAGAAACAGTGACACATGTCTCCTAAAGCAATAAATAAATAGAAAATTTTTGTTCTGCCTTTGTCTTCTCTGGTTTCTGCTTTCCTCATCTTCTTGTTATTCTCTTCCTTCCATCCACTGTCTGCCATCTCTCTGCCCCTATATGGCATCTTCTCTCCTTCTATGCCCCTTCCAGAAACTGTATGCCTCCCCCTTCGATCTCTACTTTCACCCCCATTGGTCTAGTATCTGTCTTCTCTCCTTCCCCCTGCTCTGGCATCTCTCTCTCTCCGCTCCCTTCCTCCTGTTCTTCCCTGGTCTTCCTTCTCAATTTATTTTCTGCTTCTGTCTAAATTCTTTTTTACTATTCAGTCCTCAATTTCCCTCTTTCACTGTATCTACCTATAGCTTGTCACCTCTTTCCCTCACCCCTTCCAGTAACTAACTCTATCCTCTTCCCTCAATCCTGCATGTGCCCTTTTTTTCTTTCTCCTCCCCACTTCCTTCCAGCATCTGCTCCCCCTTTCCCTCACACTTCCATTCAGCAGCTGTCCTTCCTCTCCCCCACACTTCCATTCAGTGTCTGTTTCCCTCTCTCTGCCCGTTCCATCTGCTGTTCACCCTCTATCTCGCCCCTTCCATTCACTGCCCTCTGTGCTCTTTCTATCCAGTGTGCACCCTCTCTCTCTCTCTTCCATATGGCATCTTCCCTCTTTCTAAGCTCCTTCCATAAACTATCTATCACGTGCCCCTTCTCTCCTTTGTACATGATTGATTTCAACTCTGTCACCTCTCCGTTTTTCTCTCTCTGTCACCACCCCCTCCCCTATGCTCTGGCATCTCTCTCTTCTCCTTTCAATCCTTCCCACTTCACGGTCTGGCATCATCCCCTGATTCCCGGCATCTCTCTCCTTTCCTTTTCTTCCATCTCTCCCTCCCCCTCCATGCTCCGACATCTCTTCCTTCCTTTCCCCCTTCCTTTTCCCTTGATCTGGCATACCTTCCTCCTTCCCTCCATGCCCTGGCGTCTCTTCTTCCCTCCAAGCCCTGGCATCTCCTTTCATTCCCTCCAGTTGGGTACAGCAACACTCTCCCCAATTCTATCCTCCTCTGCTCCCTTTCCTCCTTATGTCACCCAATGCCTGGTGTCCTGAACTTCATCGGGCAGAAGCAGCATTCACAATTCACTGCTGTTGCCGGCTTCAGGCCTTCCTCTCTGTCGGGTCCTGTCTTCATGAAAACAGGAAGTAGGCAGGACCCGGCAGAGAGGAAGGCCTGAAGCTGGCAACAGCAGCGAATTGTAAAAGCTGCTGCTGCCCGAAGAAGGTAATGGTGCCAGGCTTTGGAGCTCCGAGGCAGACCGCTTCTCCCCCCTCCTAGCCGAACCCCCGCTGACCCTCCTATCTCTCCGCCCCCAAGTGAACCTTTCCGACCCTCCCAGCGAGAGCAGCAAACCTCCCTCCAGTAGCGTCGGCTGCTTTGCGGCTTTCTCCTGCCGGTGAAGCGTCACTGATGACGTCATCAGTGATGCGGCAGAGGGAGGAGAAAGCCGCAAAGCAGCCGACGCTACTGGAGGGAGGTTTGCTGCTCTCGCTGGGAGGGTGGGAGCACGATAGGGACCAGGCCGGCTGTGCAGCCCCCCTAAGGCTGCATCCGGGGCGGACCCCCCCCCTTGGTATGCCACTGGGGAGGAGGGAGAGGCAGAGGCAATTCATTTGAGAACTGAAAGCTAATTTTGTGAACCTTGTTGTGGAAGTATTCAGCCATAGTATGGGGAGAAAGGGAAGGAGGAGTCGGAAGTGAGGGCACTTTGAGTAGAGAGCTGAGCGTGGCAAAGAGAGAATCAGCCAAACGGGTGGAGTAGTCTTGCAAGTGAAAGCGCAGATTGGAAAGAAATCAGACTGGACAGTGACTGGCCCACAGCTGACCAAACAGGCAAGGTCATACTCTGAAGACCTTGGCTAGATTTGCCCATACAAAGTGCCTGCAATTTATGTCATATAATTTTAGTTCAGCTTTCTAAAATTTGTTTACATTTTAGGAAACCTTTGAGGAGGTCATTTTTGACCACAGAGCTGTGATGTCCACAGGTACTTATCCCCCATTGCCTTTGCATTGGTTTCCAAGGACTTTCACTCAAAAAAATATCAAAAAAGAAAAGCGCCCATATACACTCACACCTTTTAAGGTATGGGTATTTTCTTTGGGGCCCCAACCAATCCAAATACCTGTTCGCCCTGATGAACCATCTCTTCTCTGCTGCCAAAGGAAATTGGCACAGTAACCCCACAGACCTAGACAGTGAGGCTCTCTCTGACTTCTTCCAGACCAAACTTGACAACATCCACAATAAACTCAACACTACCTTCAGTAATAACCAACCCCCCAAGCACACCCCCTACACAATCAGGATCAGGATCTCTTTCCCAACTTCACCTGGTCACACATGACAAGCTTCTTGAAACATTGAAAGAGCTCAAACCCTCTAACAAAATCCTTGACCTTTGCCCATCCAGCCTCCTTCTATCCACCGCAGACGCCTTGGCAGAATCCATCCTGCCCATCATGAACACCTCCCTATCAACTGGGAAGGTTCCACTCAGCTAGCAATCTGCCATTATCACGCCCACCCTCAAGAAACCTACCCTTGACCCAAACAACCCAATCATCTACCGGCCAGTCCCCAACCTCCCATTTGTATCCAAACTCCTGGAACGAAGAGTGCTCCATAGACTACTACCATTCATAGAAGAACAAGGTGCCCTATCCCATTTTTAATCCGACTTCCGAGCAGGCCATAGCACCAAGGCAGTTCTCCTAGACATTGTTAACTGCAGCTGGTCAATTCTTGACGAAGGAAGTGATGTCCTACCGATACTACTAGACCTAAGCGCTGCCTTTGACACCATTGATCACCAGCTCCTACTGCACAGATTCACTGACCTTGGAATCAAGAACTCTGCTCTTCAATGGTTCACCTCCTTCCTACAACAGAGAACACAAAAAGTACTCCTAGGCCCAAACAAATCAGAACCCAAACCCATCAAATAAGGTGTTCCTCAGGGTGCCCTGCTGTTTCCACTCCTATTCAATCTGTACATCAGACCAGTCATTGATATTGCCCAGAAATATAACCTCAAAATCCACTCCTATGCTAATGATATACAGCTACGCTTCCCATTAGGCGAGAACTGATCTGCCCAACTTACCAACCTCTAACATTGCCTCTCTAACATGAAGAATTGGATAAGAACATAAGAACATAAGAAGTTGCCTCCACCGGGATCAGACCAGAGGTCCATCGCACCCAGCGGTCCGCACCCGCGGCGGCCCATCAGGTCCATGACCTGTCAAGTGTTCCCTGCCCTAAAAAAAACCTATCCTTACTTCTATCTGTATCCCTCAATCCCCTTTTCCTTCAAGAATTTATCCAAACCTTCTTTGAATCCCTGTAGTGTCTTCTGCCCCACCACTACCTCCGGGAGTGCGTTCCATGTGTCCACCACTCTCTGGGTGAAGAAGAACTTCCTGGCATTGGTTCTAAACCTATCCCCTTTCAGTTTCTCCGAGTGCCCCCTTGTACTTGTTGTTCCCCACAGTCTGAAGAATCTGTCCCTGTCTACCTTATCTATGCCTTTCAGGATCTTGAAAGTTTGTATCATGTCTCCTCTAAGTCTCCTCTTTTCCAGGGAGAACAGCCCCAGCTGTTCTAGCCTGTCGGCATATGAAAGGTTTTCCATACCTCTTACCATTTTCGTCGCTCTTCTCTGGACCCCCTCAAGCAATGCCATGTCCTTCTTGAGGTACGGCGACCAATACTGGACACAGTACTCCAAATGCGGGCGCACCATTGCACGGTACAGTGGCATGATGACTTCCTTTGTCCTGGTCGTGATACCCTTCTTGATGATACCCAGCATTCTGTTTGCTTTCTTTGAGGCTGTCGCGCATTGTGCTGATGCTTTCATTGTTGTATCCACCAGCACACCCAGGTCTCTTTCAAGGGTACTCACATCTAGCAATGTTCCCCCCATTGTATAGCTGAACATCGGGTTCTTTTTCCCAACATGCATGACCTTGCATTTCTCTATATTAAAACGCATCTGCCACTTTTTGGCCCACTCTTCCAGCTTCGTTAGGTCCCTTTGCAGGTTTTCACAGTCTTCCGTGGTTCTAACCCTGCTGCAGAGTTTGGTGTCATCTGCAAATTTGATAACCTCACATTTCGTCCCTGTCTCCAGATCGTCTATAAATATATTGAACAGGAGCGGTCCCAACACCGACCCCTGCGGAACTCCGCTCGTGACCCGTTGCCAGTCTGAGTATTGGCCCTTCACTCCAACCCTCTGTTTTCTGCCCGCCAACCAGTGTTTAATCCATCGGTATACATCCCCCTCCACTCCGTGGTTCCACAGCTTCCTAAGCAGTCGTTCGTGGGGTACCTTGTCGAAAGCTTTTTGGAAGTCGAGGTAAATTATGTCTATGGGTTCCCCTTTGTCTATCTGGCTGTTTATTCCCTCAAAGAAATGTAGTAAGTTTGTGAGGCAAGACCTTCCCTTGCAGAAGCCATGTTGGCTCTCCCTCAGCTGCCCATTTTTTTCCATGTGCTCGCAGATGCTGTCCTTAATAAGTGCTTCCATCATCTTACCCGGAACCGAAGTCAAGCTCACCGGCCTGTAGTTTCCCGGGTCTCCTCTTGATCCTTTCTTAAAGATAGGCGTGACATTTGCTATTTTCCAGTCCTCCGGGATCTCCCCAGTTTTCAATGATAGATTACATATTTGCTGGAGTGTTTCCGCTATTTCCTTTCTCAGTTCTTTTAGTACCCTTGGGTGGATTCCATCCGGGCCCGGTGATTTGTCGCTTTTTAATCTATCTATCTGTCGTAGGACGTCCTCATGGCTTACTTCTATTTGCTCCAGCTTTTCATCTAGATCCCCACTTATAATCTCCTCAGGTTCTGGTACATTGGATGTGTCCTCGCTCGTGAAGACCGACGAGAAAAACTTGTTTAACCTGTCTGCTACCTCTTTTTCCTCTCTTACCACTCCCTTTCTGGTTCCATCATCCAATGGTCCCACTTCCTCCCTTGCCGGTTGCCTCCCCTTCACGTACCTAAAGAACGGTTTGAAGTTTCTCGCCTCCCCAGCCAGCTTCTCTTCGTATTCTCTTTTTGCTTCCCTAACCACTCGGTGGCACTCTTTCTGGTGTTTTTTGTGTTCCTTCCGGTTTTCCTCTGTTTGGTCCTTTTTCCATTTTCTGAATGATGATCTCTTGTCGCTTATCGCCTTCTTCACTTCCTTTGTTATCCACACCTTGTTTTTTGTTTGGTTCTGTTTGCGCCCTTTCCTAAACCTGGGGATGTACATGTTTTGTGCTTTTTGCACCGTGTTCTTGAGTAGGGACAAGGCTTTCTCTACGGTCTCCATCTTCCGTGAGCTGTTTCTGAGTTTATGTCTCACCATTTTCCTCATAGCTTCGTAGTTCCCTTTTCTGAAGTTGAGTGCCATCGCTGTGGTTCTCTTCACTTTTGATGTTCCCATTTGGATGACAGACAACAAACTCCAGCTGAACGCCCCAAGACAGAACTTCTATGGATCCGAAAGAAAAACACTAGCTACACCTGCCTAACCTGGGAATCCACCCCTCTAACAGCAAAGGACCAAGTGTGCAGCCTTGGAGTGATACTGGATCTGCTCACATCCTACAGGTGGTCTCCACTTTCTTCTACTATTTGCGCCAACTATGAAGGATCAAAGAAACCTTACATCTCTAAACTGGACCTGGCCCAGCTCCTCAATACCTTTGTACTCTCTAGGATGGACTATTGTAATTCCATATTTCATGGAATAACTAAAAAGGAACTCAAGCGCCTCCAGCAAGTCCAAAACTCAGTGATCCACCTCCTATACAGCCTCAACTATCACGATCCCCATTTCCCCAGCTCTCCATGCAGAACACTGGCTACCTGTCAAGAAACGCTGCATATTCAAGGCCCTTGTGATAGCTCGCAAAATATTCCACATCACCACCCCCACCTACATTACATCCAAACCATACCAGTACGCTCCCACACACCCCCTCCGCTCAGAAGCAGAGAGATGACTAAGCATCCCCCCAGGAAGATCTCTCCAAATGGAAACTGCACAGCCACCTCATCCCTAGGTTATGGAACCAACTGCCTGTGCAGATAAGATCACAGAACTCACTAATGCCCTTCCAAAAAGCAGTGAAGACCTTCCTCGTCAACTGAACGGCCGCCAGCAGACAGACCCCTCTATACGAACGCTTGTTTTGCAACCAGTCATGTCCTGACTTTACTGTGAACCTCTTTTGTTAATTACTGTGGATGTCTCCGTGCAAACAGTCATGTCCTTAGCTACCGTGAATGTCTTTATAGTTTACTGTGAATGTGCTTTCGTAACCCGTTCCGAGCTTCCGGGAGAATGGGATGGAAATCGAAATAAATAAATAAACTTATGAAAACATGAAAGCCTGTGCATTAGTTAAGTCAGTGCCTGAATGAGGGTGAAAGTGCACATATTGTGAAACACCATGCATCCCTGTTTCCACCCGCAAGGTGGGCAGTCTTTAAACTGCCTGTTTAAAATAGTAGGATACTTCTTTACCTGTAGGAATAGCTTTGAAAGGTGTCTCTCAGGGACCTGTTCGAACATGCTAGTGGAAAAGTGCCATCCATTGATCACACAGAGCACAGGGTGAATTTCAATATGGTGAAGTAACTGTCAGAACATTCTGGAAGGGCACAAATCCTACCCACTCTCTGGGCGTTTACTCTAGGAGAGATTTATGAGAAACTCTCTTGATCGTTGCCCTTTTTTCTGGGTTTCAGGGTGTCATGTTTTCTAACCGTGATTTTTCTCCTGTCGTATACACGTATCTCAAAAGTGTCAAACGTTTCTCCTTTTCATCTTCTGCTTGCTGGTACTAAAGTAACAACAAATAACAACCCCCTGCCTTTTATGAAGCCGCAGTGATTTTAGCTCTGACGCTCATAGGAATTCTATGAACGTTGGAGTTGGTACCGCCTCAACCGGTGATAAAAAAAAATCTAACGCAGCTTCATAAAAGGGAGGGGTGGGTGGATGTGGAATTAATAAATTGATTTCAATTGCACTTTAATCGTATTTCTCATTGGGTCCCCAAATCAATTGCATGAGATTATAGCTGATTCAGAGTGTGGTTTTAATTTTTTTTTTTTTTTGGGGGGGGGTTGCAAGTAGATGTTAAACAGCATTAAAGAAAAAAGAAAAGGAATGAACAGTGGCGTAGGAAGCGCCTGAGGCGGTGGTGCCTCCCTCTGCGCCCCCCCTCACTCCTTCCAGGCTCCCCCTCCGCTCCTTCCTGCCCCCCATTCCACACTTGCACCCTTCCTTCCCCCATTACCTCTTAATCTTCACCAGCATGAGTGGCTTCTGCAAGCATGCTACTCGCCCCAGCGTTGGATTCCCCTCTGATGTCACTTCCTGGCCCCATGACCCGGAAGTGATTCAGAGGGGGAACCAGGTTGGCGCGAGCAACAGGCAGAAGTGAGGGAGAGATGGTGTCAGGGTGTCAGGGCGGAGAGGTGCCGGCGCCCCCACCGACTTGGTGCCTGGGGTGGTCCGCATCCCCTCCCCTTACTACGCCACTGGGAATGAGAATTGATAGATCAGAATCTCAGAGGGTGACTTGTTCAGCTCTGATTCGTTCCTTGCTGTATCTGCCTTTTTTCTTCTCTTTTCAGGAAAGAGCTTTACTTTGACCATCACAGTTTTCACAAACCCCACCCAAGTTGCCACCTATCACAGGGCCATTAAAGTAACAGTAGATGGACCTCGGGAGCCAAGAAGTAAGTTTAACCCTCTAACTTTGACTTCATAACTACATGTGTTGCATTTTGCCCCACACAGCATCATCAATTTGGGGGCAGAGCAGAGTTTGGTTAGCAAGGTCTTTTCAGCCAATAGATGTTCAGCTGCCCCTGCACTTAATAATAAAGTTCATGCAGAGAATATCTAAATTAAGCATCACACATTCAGCTAAAGTGTTTTTGACGTCTTTGTACACACAGGAAGTCATAAAACGGTTCAGTTTCCTGTGTTGCTCCTTGGCAGTTTTGCATTCAAAGACTGCAGCCTCCTTCTACATAGCGCCCATCAAAATAACCCACAGGAAGGCAAGATACTGAAAAGTGAAACGCTATACAATTAAAAATAAACATTGATCAAACATGAGTACATTCCGCAAAAATGGACTATGCAGTTTCATTTATATGTGAAAGAAAAAGGAATCGGACCTTGTTCTTACTTTGCAAATACTGTATATACTCGGATATAAAGCTAGATTTGTGGGCCAAAAAAAAAAAATTACCCAGAAATGGAGGTCTCGGTTTATATTCAAGCCTCATAGACCCATCGCAGGCCCTTCCCTGGGACTACCTTAAGCCCTGCTGGTCCAGTGGTGAGCGAGGGCAAGAGTGATCTTCCTATGCTCATGCCCTGTTCAGTCTCAATACTCAAAATGGCTGATACTACTACTACTACTATTAATTATTTCTATAGCGCTACCAGACAGACACATGCAGCATTTTACAGAGTCACAAAGAGTAAGAAAACAGTCCCTGCTCGAAAGAGCTTAGAATCTAAACAGGCAAGACAGACAAACAGGATGTCATGGATACAGCTAAGTGGAACGGTTCATCTGCTGGCTGGGTTGGAAGGCATAGGAGAGTGCAGGACAATCAAGCCATTGTGACATCACTGAGGAGGTTGACTCTTATTGGTGGAATGAGGCATTATGACATCACAATCTCAGCTCTGCTTCCCATAGACTGAAACCCTTCACACTACTACTATGAATTATTTGTATAGTGCTACCAGATGCACGCAGCGCTGTACAGAGTTGCAAAGAAGGCAGTCCCTGCTCCAAAGAACTTACAATCTAAACAGGCAAGACAGACAAACAGGATGCCATGGATACAGCCAAGGGGAACGGTTAATTAGCTGGCTGGGTTGGAGGGCAGAGGGGAGTACAGGCAAATCAAGCCATTATGACATTACTGATGAAGTTGGCTCTTATTGGTGGAATGAGGCATTATGACATTACAATCTCAGCTCTGCTTCCCATAGACTGAAACTCTTTGCACTACTATTATTACTACTATGAATTATTTCTATAGTGTTAGTAGACGTACACAGCGCTGTGCAGAGTCACAAAGAAGACAGTCTCTGCTCCAAAGAGCTTATAATCTAAACAGACAAGACAGAATGTCATGGATACAGTTAAGGGGAACGGTTAATCAGCGGGCTGGATTGGAGGGCAGAGGAGTAGGGTTAAGGATTGAAAGCTCTATTTATTTATTAACTGCCTTTTAATGAAGAGATTAACTCAGAGTGGTTTACAATTCATTGAACAGAAATCAGGTGCTAATAAGTATTCTCCCTATTTGTCCTGGCAGGCTTACAGTCTAACTGCAGTATCTGGGACAATGCTTAAAACTAACAGCATGCAAGTTATATGTGTGCTATTAGCGGTGAGTGTTGTGAAGTTAACATAAGAACATGCTTCTATACCGCATAACCATGAGTTCAATGCGGTTTACAAAAGTTACATAATTAACAAGGAAAAGATCGAGAGCACTAATTAACCAGATATTTAGAGGAAAGAAAGGCCTTAAGTTGCTTTCTGAAATGTTCCTAGGAATAAGATGATAATAGCAGGGAGCGAAAGGCCTTATCGTAAGAAGCTGCTTGAAATGAAATCAGATGGTCGTGATACTTCGTGCTCTTGCAACCTTTAGCCGAGGGAAAAACGAAAAGGGCATGTGATTGTCTAGTATTCTTGTGAAATGCCATAAAAAAAAATCTGTTAGTTAAGTACAGTGGAGCTTGGACAAAGATGACTTTCTAGCAGAGGCAACCCAACTGAAAAATGATCCGTGCCTCTGCGGGAAGCCAATACAACTCATGATTGAAGAACTAAGGCCAGTACTGGGCAGATTTGCACGGTCTGTGTCTGTATATGGCCGTTTGGGGGAAGATGGACTGGGGAGGGCTTCAATGGCTGGGAGGCTATAGATCAGGGGTGTGAAAGTCCCTCCTCGAGGGCCGCAATCCAGTCAGGTTTTCAGGATTTCCCCAATGAATATGCATGAGATCTATTTGCATGCACTGCTTTCATTGTATGCTAATAGATCTTATGCATATTCATTGGGGAAATCCTGAAAACCCGACTGGATTGCAGCCCTCGAGGAGGGACTTTGACACCCCTGGTGTAGATGGACTGGAGTGAGCTTTGACAGAGACTTCAGTAGTTGGAACCGAAGCACAGTACTGGGCAGAGCTTTGGATTCTAGCCCAGAAGTAGCTAAGGAGAAGATGAAAAAAAAAACCTAACAAATTTTTAGATTGAATCAGGTTGGGCAGACTAGATGGATCATTTGGGTCTTTATCTGCCGTCATCTACTATGTTACTATGATAGAAAGGGGACACGTGGTCATACCATTTGAAGAGTTTTGCAGTTATTGTGCCTAAGCCCAGGCAAACCAGGAAGTGAAGCACTTAATAGCACAGAAAACAGGTGCCAATGTGTGCTTTCACTTGTGGGTTTGATCTGACTCGCCCACAGTTAACTCTCACTATCAGTGCTTAGGGGCTTGCAAGTAGGGTTACCAAATTTTAGTTAAATAAAATCCAGACCCATAGTCCCGGCCTCCCAGGCCCAGCCAGTCTCACCCAGTCCCACTCCGTTACGCCTATGTCATGTACGAGCCTCGCCCCCCCAGCCCCGCCCCTCAACCTGTTCTCATCAGTTGGGAGGGCATCTGCGCATGCAGCATGTTGCATCCCTGCATGTCCTCCCGATGTCCCAAAGAAGAAGTCCAGACGCCCAGACATGCCCTCTAAAAAATCCAGATGTCTGGCAACCCTAGTCCAGGCGGTGGCGCCACGTACCTCTTCAAAATTTTGGGCGGCAGCAAGCAGCATCTCTTAGCTGCTGCTTGCGCAGGCCTCAGTTTTTCCACTGATGTCACTTCCTGGTCCCTCCTGTCTTCAGCTGCTCCTGTTGCCAGTGCTCAGAATCTCACATGACCCGGTGCTTCTACTGGAGCCAGTGAAAAAGCATCTTAACCAGCGGAAGAGCCAGTACGTCGGCAGGAAGGCAATTCTGAGCATCTGGTGTTTGTATGGATTTTCATCCGTACTCAAATAGGGAACGAGACTGGAGCAATGCCATGAAGTGGCTAATGACTGCTGCCATCAGAATAGGGCTTAAATCATTCATTTTGAAAGATCTTGCCACAGTTATACTATGGGGTCTTGCCAGCTTCATAACGTATAGCGTTAGCAAGGTTTGCAGTTACATGGAACTTTTGATTTGTTATGTTCCCTTTGAGATAAAATGATTGTAGGTAGACAGACATACTTCTGTCCTCAGAAATTCAGAAAATAAGAAATCTGCATTTTTATTTTTATTTTTTTTAAATCCTTGATAGTAATGGGGTAAGGGTGTCTTTTGGTTGAGGCAAAGTCAAAGGGAGTTTCCAGAATGAAATTTTAAAATTAAGTTTACATCATGTTCATGTTCTTCCACTGCTGGCTTTTGTGAAATGATGGATTGTTGAGTTGTAAATAAGGCTGGTCTGTGGAGGTTCACCACAGTTACACTCGGGGCTTCCAGTGCTCCAAATTCACCCAACAGGGTTGATCTATGCCTGGCATTACCCTACTGCATACAGGGACTTTTCATAGGGAATTTCAATAGGGAAATCAAAGCTTTTAGCCTCTGTAAGCGGTGGGGGTGAAAACCAGGACAGGATCAGCATTGCATACACACAGTATTAGATCAGGCATTGACAGCAGAACGCTGTTTTTTTAGGAGGGGCCCAAAAGCTGTGCCCTAGCCAGCAGAATCCTGCGGCACAGCCTCTCACCAGCTCCTGATTCCCCCCACCCACCTCCTCCCGGCTCTGTACTTTTAAATCTTGGACAGCCGCCGTTCAGCATCAACGAACAGGCCTGTCACCGGAAATAGAATTGAAGGGTACGGGGACAGGCCTGCTCATTGACGCTGTGAGGCGACTGCCTGAGGATTTAAAAGTTCAGTGCTGGGAAGTGGGCGGGTGGGAACTGACGGGAAACTACCAATCTTTGGGGAGGCCTCTGTGGCACTAGTATAAGTGATGCTTTAATATAGACACTGGTAGGTGCCCTGTTAGGCTTCCTTAGCATCTTCATTCCCTAGATACAGGTTCACAGATTAGTAGAACATAGATTGAAGAAAAAAAAAATGCCCCAAACAACTCTGTAAAGGCTTTCTCCAGGGGATACACACAGATACACTCGGTCCTGGAGTCCCCCTCCTTGCCAGTCAGGTTTTCAGGATATCCGCAATGAATATGCATGAAAGAAATTTGCATAGAATGGAGTTTATACACACTCATTATGGATATCCTGAAAACCTGACTGGCCCTCGCCAGGGGGGACTCCAGGACCGAGTGGAGAAACACCGCCCTAAAGGACGCAGGCACAGAACGGAAATATCCCTGCGCTTGTTTATGTTAAAGGGTTGGGCTGCCGCCAGTGAAATCGTATGCCTGCACAAAAGCACCTTTCATGAAATCCAAGTTTAATATATTAGTCCATCTTTTTATACCAGTTTAAATCCTCTCAGACATCTGCCCAGGGCAGACCATAACACCCCCCGCCCAGCATCCCTCTTACTATGCCACTGGATACCATTGTTAAATATTTGGGTATAATGCAGCCTTCAGTACTTGTTTGGGTACCTGGTATCAGTGCCCAGATAAAGCTGATCTGAAATTCCTTTCAGATCAGGTTTGAAGGATACCTGAAATCTAGAACCTGCATAGTAAAATTGGATAAAGAAAAATCAGATCCTTGGGCTAACCCCTGTGGTGTACCCCAAGGATCCCCACTATCCCCTAAACATAGAAACATAGAAACATAGAATATGACGGCAGAAAAGGGATGTAGCCCATTAAGTCTGGCCTCGCTAATGACCCACCCCTAGACTTCACCCGGCTAGAGATCCCACATACATATCCCATTTCTTTTTGAAATCGAGCACGCTGCTGGCGTTAATCACCTGCAATGGAAGTTCATTCCAATGATCGACTACCCTTTCGGTGAAGAAATACTTCCTGGCGTCGCCATGAAATTGCCCACCTTTGATTTTCAGCGGATGACCTCTTGTGGTCGAAGGTCCTTTAAGAAAGAAGATATCATCTTCCACCTCGATGCGGCCCGTGATATATTTAAAAGTCTCAATCATGTCCCCCCTCTCTCTACGTTCCTCGAGCGAGTATAGTTGCAGTTTATTCAGTCTTTCCTCATATGGGAGGTTCTTGAGTCCCGAGACCATCCTGGTGGTCATTCGCTGAACCAACTCGATTCTCCGCACATCTTTTTGATAATGTGGTCTCCAGAATTGAACACAATATTCAAGATGAGGTCTCACATGGATCTGTACAGGGGCA
The DNA here is from genome assembly GCF_902459505.1 of Geotrypetes seraphini. NCBI lineage: Eukaryota > Metazoa > Chordata > Amphibia > Gymnophiona > Dermophiidae > Geotrypetes > Geotrypetes seraphini. The sequence continues at coordinate 34,208,400 of NC_047091.1, read as the reverse complement.
TTATGACTTCGGGCCTCCGGCTGACGAAACCTCTATGGATGCATCCCACCATTTGTCTAGCCTTGAATGCAGCTTTCTCCACCTGCTTGGCAGTTTTCATGTCTTCACTAATGATTACTCCCAAATCACGTTCTGCCCTAGTCCTAGCTAAGGTCTCACCATTCAGAGTGTAAGTTCTGCACGGGTTTTTGCTGCCAAGGTGCATGACCTTACATTTTTTGGCATTAAAGCCTAGCTGCCAAGTCGAGGACCAATGTTCCAATAAGAGCAGGTCTTGTTCCATACTGTCGGGCAAGGTGCTGTTATCTACTATGTTGCATAGTTTGGCGTCGTCGGCGAATAGTGTTATTTTACCTTGAAACCCTTGAGTCAGGTCTCTTATGTATATGTTGAAAAGGATCGGTCCCAAGACCGATCCCTGTGGCACTCCACTGGTCACCTCCGATGTATTGGAGGGGGTACCGTTAACCACTACCCTCTGGATTCTACCGCTTAACCAGTCATTGACCCATGTCGTCAATATCACTCCCAATCCCATCTAAGTCATTTTGCTCAACAATCTGCGGTGTGGGACGCTATCAAAAGCTTTGCTGAAGTCCAAGTACACGACGTCTAGTCCCATATCCAGTTTCCTACTCTCTTCAACCTCTACACTGCCTCCCTCGGTACCCACCTGGACAAACAAGACATAATATCCTACAGCTATGCAGATGACATTACAATTCTCATACCTTTCGATCAACCACAGCCCTCCATGACAGCCACACTACATCGAACGCTTGAAACAGTGACGACTTGGATGAAAGACCACAAACTGAAATTGAACCCAGACAAAACAAAATTCATCCGCCTTGAAAACAACACAATCCCAACCATAACCAACATAGAAATCAATGCAATTAACTACCCCTTACAATCCACCCTAAAACTACTAGGAATGACAATAGACAGATGATGCACCATGCAACTGCAAATCAATAAAACTATACTGAAATCGTTTGCAAATTTCAGTATAGTTGGTTGGTTATGGTTGGGATTGTGTTGTTTTCAAGGCGGATGAATTTTGTTTTGTCTGGGTTCAATTTCAGTTTGTGGTCTTTCATCCAAGTCGTCACTGTCCAAACCTAAGACAAGTTCGGAAATTCATCGAGATTACACAATTCCAGCTCATAGTATAATCCCTAATACTAGGTCTACTAGACTACTGCAACATCCTCTATCTCCCCTGCCCTGCAACAATAACAAAACAATTACAAACAGTTCAAAACACAGCCCTGAGATTCATCTACTCATTGAGGAAACACAACCACATTACAGAGGCCTACCTCAAATCACACCGGCTTCCAATTCCAGCAAGAATACTATTCAAATTCTATTGTCTACTATTTAAAACTATAAATGGAGACAGCCCAACCTACCTGAACAACCGCCTCATCCAAAACTCCTTAACAAGGCACAGGAAAACTCACACCCCATTCACATACCCTCCAATCAAAGAAGTTAAAAGGCAAAAACTATATGATGGCCTCCTGGCCACCCAAGCAGCGAAACTTGACAACCAAATCTCCAACCTACTGATAGCGACCCCAGACTACAAAACATATAGAAAAAAAATAAAGACTATACTGTTTAAGAAATTCCTAAAAAAGACCTAACACCACAAATCCTCTTCCTTCCCTCCACTAACTCCCCAACCCCCCGAAATAACCTATTCTACTCTTTATTTTCCTGGAATATGACCAGACATCTTTTGTAATCCACCTTCTTTAACTCTTTTGTAATCCGCCTTGAACCGTGAGGTAATGGCGGAATAGAAATCCCTAATGTAATGTAATATAATATTTAAAAAGTGTATATCTTATCTCCTCTGCCTCTCCTCTCATTCATGCATATTTAGGAGCCCCGCCCCCCAAATATATAAATAACCTTAGGGACATAGGTACCACTCACCGCTGACATAGCGTAATAATCCATTTGCATTAACTATAAAAAAGAAAAACTTTAAAATAAAAACATCAAAACTTTTTAAACAGAGGAAAGCCAATCAAAATCAAGTTCCTAGGTCAAGGGACAACAGTAGCCAGTTGCATAAAAAGAATTTTATCTAAAAGAATCAATAGCAAATCAGACTGCTGACTCAGAGGCAAAAGTAACCAATCACAAACAAGAGTCTCTCTTCTATAAGTGTACACTTCTCCCTCCGTATTTGCGGTTTCAGCATTCACGGTTTCGATTATTCATGGTTTTTAGCTTGCTAGCTCCTCCCTCAAATTACATCAGCTTGCATTGAGAAATCGCCAATTCCAAGCGTTTACAGAGAAAATCGTCGATTCCCAGCACTTTCTTCACTGTGTTTTGCCTCTCCTTCAGGAACAGGCCAGGTCTCCCACCATGTTAATCGTGGTTTCACTATATTCACGATGGTTTTTAATAGAAAACAGCGAATAACATATGAAAAAGTTATTTGCGGTTTTTCTGTATTTGCGGTTCTGTTAATCCCCTGTCACAGCGAATACGGAGGGAGAAGTGTAAATAAAAATATTTACACTTTCAGGAAATGCAGCTTGCCACTGAAATATCCATCGCTTTTCACTTGTGCGTTGGGATTTTCAAAATAGCGCCCTTCGGTTTAACTTGATAGACCTCATCAAAGCAGGAGATTCTGCTGGGATGATCGGAGAGAGCGTAATGGACGATAAGGGTCAGATTCTATAAATGGTGCCTAACGGACACCTCTTCGTGTTTGTCAATAAACCGCTATGTGCCGCTTATAGAATCCCGCCTAGCAGCACACAAGCATGCTTAGGCTCGCTAGGCATCCTAGTGGTAGACACTGGTACATTAGGCCAGGTTTTACTTGGCTTAATTTACCCGCATGTAACTCGGATGCCTAGTGACGCCTAAGTCAACCATACCTAGTCTCCACTCTTAACCACACCTACTTTTCAGATAGCCGTCGCTATATGTCCTACTGTAAACCAATAAGCCTCAGAAGCCCACCGCCTCCCTGTTTCTGTATGGGTAGGATGGTTACAGGGGTAATCACTGGCAAACCTCTTTAGCCAATAATTTAAGGGTGGCTTAATGCAATGCAAAATTCAACTTTAAATAATCATATTTCAAAATTTAAACTGTTGATCTGAAATATTGAAGAACTGAGGCCAGTACCAGGCAGACTTGCATGGTCTGTGTCCGTATATGGACGTTTGGTTGAGGATGGGCTGGGGAGAGCTTTGATGGCTGGGATAGTTTAGATCAGTGTCCTTCAACCTTTTTACACCTATGGACCGGTGGAAATAAAATAATTATTTTGAGGACCGGCAAACTAATAAGACTGAAATATTTTAAAACCCCATTGCCACCCCGTCCCCGCGAGCTTGGTCCCGTTAACCATTTGATCCCATCTGCACAAGCCTCAAATAGTTATGATTTTATATTGAACATATTTTATTAAAGTATAAAAAGAAACAATATTCTGCACAATTGTCATTTTATAAATATAAATAATACAGGGCAAGGATCAACAAAACTCCCGTCTCCCCTCCCCTTCACATATATCCCCTCTACAATCAAGAAAACTGAATAAGCCAAATTATTACAGAATGCTACACAAATATCATACTAACAGAATATGCAGTCACACATGGTAGGAATGGTGTTAGTGGGAGTGCAACTAGGGCAACTGCCTTCTGGTCAGAGAGAGCCCTAAGCCAGCTGGAAGCTAAGGACGCACTGCCTGGGCTTTGCACTCCCCAGTTATGTCTAACATCAGCTCTAGCAGGATACATATTTTAAATCTGATATATTCTAATCACAAGATAGAAATAAAATTATTTTTTCCTACCTTTTGTCGTCTCTGGTTTCTGCTTTCGTCTTCTTTTCACTCTCTTCCATCCAACGTCTGCCCTCTGTCTCTTCAATTCAGCATCTTCCCCTTCCATCCACTGTCTGCCCTCTCCCCCTCCCATATGGTATCTGCATTCTTTCTATGCCCTTCTCTCCTACACCAGATCTAGCATTTTTGTCCCTCTTTCCTTATTTCTCATCTGATCCCCCCTTCCCAGCATCAGTCTTTCTCTACTTTGTCATTCCTCTGTCTCTCCCCTTTCCCTCATCTGATCTCTCCATTCCATCCTGACTCCTTCCCCTCCACTAATCTCTCTGCCAGCTGTTTCTTTCCAATGTTCCTCCTCCCTTGTCCAGGAGTACCCCTTCTCCCTTTCCTCCTCCCCTTATCCAACAGTAACTCTCGTCCCTTCCCTTTCCCTTCTCCCCTGTCAGCAGTACCCCCTTCCCCTCCCTTGTCCAGGAGTACCCCTTCTCCCTTCCCTCTCCAGCAAATGTTTCCTCTATGTAGGCTAGCGGCAGCTCTATGTGCTTTTAACTTCGGCACACAGTTGCCCCTAAGCAGTATTTTAGCCGCGGTTTCATGAGGTAGCCTCGGGGCCTTTAGTAGGCTGGCCCGCTTCGATGATGCGATGTGGGCCGGCCTACCAAAGGCCCCGAGGCTGCCTCATGAAACCGCGCTAAAATACTGCTTAGGGGCAGCTGTGTGCCAAAGTTAAAAGCACACAGAGCTGCCGCTGCTTGTCTTGTGGTGCGGAGACAAAGGCTGGAGCAGGAGACATGCGCGGCAGGAGTCAGTGGTGGAAGGCAGGACTGCCGGCATAGCGACGGCAACAGAAAGTTGCATGTCAGCTGACGCCGGCACCTTTTGCTGCAGCAGGGACCCGAATCCTTCACAGAAAGAGTTAAGAAGAAGGGAAAGTTTAAATTAAATCAGTAATTTAAAGAGAGGGTAAGGTGTGCAGAAGCCCTCCAGAAGCGGGCCCGAGCTCGGGGCCTTCCAAAACCCAGACAAACTGCCAGGTTTTGGAAACCTCTCCGGGCACCTGGACGGTCCTCTAAAAAGCGGACATGTCTAAGTTTAACCCTAGCCTAACCTAAGTATGTAATTGACAACCAGAACCCACCCACTGAAATGCTGTAAACTCTGTTTATTGCAGGGTTTGTTTTTCTCTTTAATCACTGAGAAACTCATGGGTGCAAAGTGCCCGGCATTGTTTACTGGCTGGAGCCACCATATACGTCAGCAGTCAGCTACAACACCTGACTTTGTGCCATACGTTGGCTATTTGCGAGTGATGTTGCTTAGCTCGGAGTTATGAGCTGCAGCCTTATGGCTAGGATGCTGCTGCTGCCACTGGCTTGATTTAATGCAGTACCTTTCGAGGCCCTGCACAGAAGGTCAAACATGCAGCCAGGGATCATCTGTGCTTATCCCGGCCTTTTGGAGAAAGGAAAGAAAGAATAACAGAATTCATGAAAACCTGGGATAAGCTCAGCGAACAAATGAGGTCAGCTGAGGTCTGTGGCAGTGTATCAGTCCGGCCAGGTGGGCTTTACTCTCTGGAAGGGACAAGACTCCAGGGTTTGTATCCAGGGCCACAGGGAGATTGTAGAAAACGGTGGTATAATAGGGGAAGATGCAAGAATAAGGTGTTAAAACAACTGCTGAACTTGCAGAAGCCTGATGAAGATCCCCGATAAAGAATTGTCGCAAACCTAAAATTTCAACTCAAACCTGAGACTGAAAAATAAACTAATCCTTGGAGAGGAAGGGGGGGATTAAATTAAAGAGCATAAGTGTGGTTTTGGAGCGCTAGGGCCTGGTTTAGGTTAATATAGTTCACACCAGGCTCCTGTAACAAATGCCTGCTTTCCACCACTCCGATTTCAGACGCTCCGGCTGGGCCCTGAGTGCACCAGGCAAGGCCTGTAAAGCTGCCCTGCTACCTGGAGCCCCCACCCAGGCTGCATCCTTGAGAAAAAGTGGTTCGCTTTCTTGTCCTGATAAAGAACTGGTTTACCCTAGCCCACCGCAGGGGTGATCTATTTCCCCTCCCCTAACAAATTGATAGATCTGTATGAAATCATCAACTTTATATTTTTTTGTTATTGTTGGTGTCAAAGTCAAAGACTGTGTACATCTTCAAAGAGAGCGTACAAAGCTTAAGGGCATCGTGCTGCTTTCCTGTGCTTTTTCAGCTCAAGGGAGACAGTGACGGCGCTGTTTCCCCCGAGAGAAGGAGGAATCCAAAGCAAAGACCTAGCGTGACTGATTTCCATCTCCAAGTGGCGTGAGCAGAACTAGCTTCAAACATGTGAAAAGCAACTCGTCGGGGCTGAACTATGTTAGGCAGTGGAAGAGATGCTCATTTTCTCAGAATTATTGGGGGGGGGGGGGGTTAACTGTTGCCTTGGGTTTTTATTTCCCTCTGAACTTCTGGGGTTAATTTTCAAAGAGGTGTGAAAAATTTGCCCTTAAAACACTTTTTTTTATTGGGGGGGTAGGGTTACCAGACATCCCGGATTTCCCTGGACAGCTTTTCAAAACCCGACACTTTGTCCGGGTTTTGAAAAGCTGTGTTGGGTACGGAGGAAGTTTGCACATGCGGTCACGCGATGATGTCATGCGCACATGATGTCTTCACGTAGCATCCGCGCATGCCGACCAGAGCAGGCAGCAGGGGGTTGTGCTAGAGTGGGCTTCGGGGCGGGATTAAGACAGGGATGGGTGGAACTAGGCGGGGCTTGGGGGTCCGGATTTTCCAAAAGGAAAATCTGACAACCCTAGAGGAAGGCCAAAAGCTCCGCCCTAGCAGAATTCGGCAGCACCACTCCCCACCCCCCCCAGTCACTGTAATTATAAATATTCGGGCAGCCGCCACGCAGCGTCAACGAGCAGGCCTGCCTCGGAGGTCTTCATTCTACAGCGATGCTGCGCGGCGGCTGCCCGAAGATTTATAATTATGGCGGCCGGGAGGAGGTGGGTGGGGAAATAGAACCATAACTGACTCTTCTGACCGCCAATTTTGGGGGGAGGCCATGGTGCCTATGGTAGGGTTACCACATTTAGTGAAGTAAAAATCCATACCCATGGCCACGCCCCTAGGACCGCCCCATTCTGCTCCCCCATCCCCACCCCAGATGGCATCCACACAAGGCAATGTAATGAAGGCAGGTGCGCGTGCTCGAGACATCACCCCGTTGCGTCCACGCATGCGCGGAAGCCCCTTCTTGGCATGACTATGTCAGGAAGCTTTTCAAAACCCAGACAAAGTACTGGGTTTTGAAGTGCCATCCAGACCCTCCCAGATATGTCCTCAAAAGGAGAACATGTTCTGGGCAATCTGGCCCATGGCCATGGCCTAGCCCATGGCCTCCCCATTCTGATGCCTATGTCTTAAAGTTTACCAGTGTTTGTTGGTTAGGTACAAATCTGTTGTGCAAATGTGTGTTCCTTGTGATGTGTAGCAGGACAATTAATATACTGTGAAAAGGAAGGCAGTCCCCATCCTTCCCTCTAATCTCTCATTTGTCTGTCTTGAGTAGATTGTAGTTTCTGTGGAGTGGAGACGGTTATGTTTTTGTGTGCAGAGCAATTTTGTCTAATAACACTATAGAAATGATAGGAAGTAGTGGTCATATCTCCCCACCACAGTAATTTTGGCCTACAGTAGGAAAATAATTCTATTTTTTAAGATTTATTAACTCGCAACCTCAGGGTGTTCTAACCACTAGGCCACACCGCCATTGTTCTAGTCTTGAGACATTTCTGGAGTCCTGAGGGGGGGGGAGGTTTGGTCTACAAAGGGGAAAACCGGGAAAACCCAGACATGCCCTCTTTTTAGAGGACTATCCAGGGCCCAGAGGGATTTCCAAAGCCCAGCAGTTTGGGTTTCGGAAGGCCCCAGCACATCTGTGCGTGACATCATCGCATCGACATCTACCCAAGTGCAGTGATACTTCTAACGGTACACCGTCAAAAGCGCACAGGACTTTGGTGCCGACAATCACACGGCGACATTTGAGCATAGGACATATGCACGCCACTGCTTTGAAACCTTCCCATTAGCGCTGTGAGGGGAGGTGTGTGAGGGAACCCCACCAGTACATTTGCAAGTCCTCGCGCTCCCGTTGGGGGGGGGGGGGGTGACACAGAAAACTCCCGTTCTCCTTTACATTTTCACTGTTCAGGAGCGTGAGCACTTGTAGATATAGTGGGAGGGGTTCCCTCACACACACACCCTCACAGCGCTAACAGAAAGGCTTCAAAGCGCAGAAGCGGTGGTGCGCATATGTCTTGGATAACTTAAAGACCTTCCTTTTTAAAGATGAATATGACAAGTACATGCTAGATCGCAGGTAGAAGGAAGAGCATTTCCCCTTCCCAATGTGTTGACCTTTTATGTTCTTGTTATTTGATGTCTTCCCCTGGATTTTAATAGTTTTAACACTGTACACTGCTTTGACAATTTATTTAAAGCGGTACACTTTCCCCTCCATATTCGTGAATTCCGTAACTACGGATTCGCTTATTCGCTGTTTTAAACCAAAAAATGAATTTTCATTTTTCAGGCTATTTTAAGCCCTGTAACCCCCCCCCCCCTTAAGCCTTACCTGGTGGTCTAGCGGGTTTTTGGGGCAGATCACTCACAGGAAATGGCTGCCTTGAGCTCCCGTCGTCTCTCGAGACTACAACGGGAGCTCAAGGCAGCCATTTCCTGTGAACGATCTGCACAGAGCAGGAGCGTGGGAAGATCGCTCCTGCCCCAAAAACCCGCTAGACCACCTGGTAAGGCTTAAGAGGGGGTGGCTTACAGGGCTTAAAGCAGGGGGAAAGCAGGGATTAGGGGCAGAACCGGCCCGAATATTATTTGTAGTTTTTTAATATTCGCGGGCCGGCTCTGCCCCTAACCACCGCGAATACGGAGGAGGAAGTGTATATCAAATTTTAAATGAAGCTTGAAACTTGAAAACTTGATTATGATCCTTGGAGTGGCAATTCTGAGATCCAACTTTTGCAAATCAGTTAATCCCCCATTGCCCCAGGTAGATTAAATAGAGTGTGAGCCCGCCGGAACAGAAAGGGAAACATGTTTGAGTATCTGAATGTGAACCACTTAGGCTAGAAATAGATTAAAACTAGTCATTAAGCCCGTTACATTAACGGGTGCTAGAATATATGTCTGTCTCTCTTTCTGTCTCTCTTGCTCCCGCTGTGTCTCTCTCTCCCTCGCCCCCTTTCTCTGTCTTTCTGTCCCTCTCCCTGCCCCTGTGTCCTTATTCCTTTCTTTCTGTCTCCCTCCCTCCCGCTGTCTGTCTGTCATTATTTCCCTCCTTTTCCCTGTGCAGCAGCATGTTCACCCCATTTCCCTGTGCAGCAGCAACAGCATTTCCCTCCTCCCCCCACCCACTTTCCTTTGCAGAAGCAGCAGTGGTACTTCCCTTCCCCTCCAGGTCCCTGTGAAGTAGAAGCAGCATTTTCCCCCACCCCCATTCCCTTCTCTTACCGCGAGCTGTCCTGCTCCGTTCGGCCTCTCCCTTCTCTTAACGTGATCTTGTCTGCTCCATTCGGTCCCTCCCCCTTCCCGCGGTCTAGCCTGCGTTCCTGTAGCTGGAGTCCTGTTCTTTTTCGGGCCCTCCCCTTCCCTTCCCGCGGGCTGGCCTGCTGCGCCGAAGGTTTTTTTTAAAGTTTAAAAGTGCCGGCAGCGGCTCCTCTCACGATCCCTTCTCCGACGCTGGTGCAGGCTCGTGAGAGGAGCCGACACCGCAGCTTGAGAGGTGGAGAGCAGGGAGTCCAGCGCTGCCAGAAAGTCCTGGTGTTCACGGAGAGAGGGAGCGATGTATGCGAGCATGCGCACTCCTGCCGGCCACGGACCTACGGATCACAGATCACGCAGGTAAGAGTGCACATGCCCTACTAAGGCCACAATAGACTGTGAACTAGTTACTCAATCCTGTTCAGTTCTGACGAGTTACAGTACTCTGCCCAAACCCTGAAGATTTTGTGTGGGTAGGAAATGGGGGAAATTCCTCTGTTGAACAAGAGAGGAAGGATTTTTGGCAAGCGCACAAGTTGTAAGAAACCCTCCAAGCGAGATCCTCTGTGTCTGTTCAGCACTTCTAACTGCACAGTGCGCCACGCATCAACGCCTGTCGGACAAAAAAAAAAAAAGGGAACGTACAGGAGTGAGAGCAGAATCTAATTTCCTTTGCTCCTGGGTGAGTTTTTGCATATGAAGCTGAAGCGGAGAAGAAAGTGCTTGCGAAACCCCCCCCCCCCCCCCAAAACCCTATCCTCTTCCTCCTCACAAATCCTCTGAAGTGCCGTCAGTTTCAACAACTGTAATGCAAAGGAAAGCAGCTATTTCATCTTTCTGATTTCCTAATGTAGAAAAGATGTCTGAAAGCCTTTCTTGAAGGTCTTCAGTTTCACCGCGGCATACAGAATTTCACTGTCCCTTTTCCAAGAATATGTCTCAAACTCGTAACATGTTTTTTATTATTGACAAGAGCAAAGGGGCTTCCATCAGTTATTCACATGGGAACTGGGTTAGAGATGAAACATATTGATTCAGACTTTGTAAATTTTTTTTTTTTTTTAAATAAGCGGTGTCTTCTGTTTGTGTGGTAAATGGGATGGCAGCTTTGCAAACGGGCTTTGTTATTAACATAAGATTTCTGTCTTTGGCAAATCATTTTTTATGAGCAAATCATTCAAGAGCTTTTTTAGCACTTTGGCAATTTAATTCATATGTAACTATTATTCACAATATCGGGAAACCTGCTGATCAGCTCAGTGTAAGAGACAGCTCTGCAAGTACCAAACACCCCCAATATTGAGCAATCCCCTTCATTGTGACCAAAGTGGGATAATATTTATTACATAGTAACATAGTAAATGACGGCAGATAAAGACCTGAATGGTCCATCCAGTCTGCCCTTTAAAAATACAGTGATATTTTTTTTTTTTGTATAAGAAACGTTTATGCGGTACGGGGAAGGGGCAAGTTGGAAACAAGAAAATGACATGCATTTATTCCGTACACGCCCCCATTTTTTTCTCTGGAAGACCCCGAGAATTGAGTGCAGGAAATGCTACGTGCCGACAGTTCTCACCTTTCTCTGTTCCTCACAAGGACTCCACCTCCCTCTGGGTGATTCTTCTTTAAGGCCATCCTAGCTAATGCTCAGCCACCGCTAGGTTCAAAGTTCAACCTGCCGCATTCCTGCCCACCCAGGTCTAACCTCGAATCATATTTAGCAAAGGTGGCTGGATACAGGACAGAGAGGAGAGGGGGAGGGAAACATTTGGGGGAGGTTGGGAGGGCATCACCCCCAAATCCTTATGTGCATTTGTTTCACGGAATGGTATGATTACTTGTGGCTGTTCAGTACTGAATTGGTTGCGATGAATCATCCTATACCCAGATAGGGTCTCGATAGAGGTTGGGAGCCTTTAATTTCTTACTGGCCAATACCCAGAAGTATTTAACCAGCCAGGAACAGCTCCTGGCTGATTAAATAGCACTTAGCCAGCTAAGCACTAATATTCATTCATTCAGTTTTCTATACCGTTCTCCCATGGGAGCTCAGAATAGATTGCATGAGTTTGTTCAGGTACTTGAGCATTTTTCCCTGTCTGTCCTGGTAGGCTCACAATCTATTTAATGCACCTGTGGCAATGGGGGGGGGGGGATTAAGTGACTTGCCCAGGGTCACAGGGAACAGTGCAGAGTTTGAATCCACAACCTCGGGTGCTGAGACTGTAGCTTTAACCACTGCACCACTCTAGAAATCAAAATGTAGTAAAAGCGGGCAAGTATAGGACAATCCAGCCATTGTGACATCACTGATGAGGTTGGCTCTTATTGGTGGAATGAGGCATTATGCCAGCTCTGGTTATCAGAGGCTGAAACTCTTCACACTTTTTATTATTCAATTTTCTATACCGTTCTCCCAGTGGAGTTCAGAACCGTTTACATGAATTTATTCAGGTACTCGAGCATTTTTCCCTGTCTGTCCTGGTGGGCTCACAATCTATCTAATGTACCTGGGGGCAATGGGGGGATTAAGTGACTTGCCCAGTGTCACAAGAAGCAGAATGGGTTTGAACCCAGGGTACCTCAGGGTACTAAGGCTGTAGCTTTAACCACTGCGCCAAAGTGAGATGGACACAGAGTATTAGCGCTTTATGGATAGCTGTGTTGCACAACTTAGCCGCTATCCATGGAATTCAAAGTAGAGAATGACAAATTTTTCTCCATCCCTGCGGGAACTCATTTTCATGTCCTGGCGAGTTCTTTTCCTGACCCTGCCCCATGCCTGCAAACTCTGTCCTCATTTGCACAAGTTTCAAACACTTTAAAATCATAAGTGTTCGGGCCTGTGCGGTTAAGGTAGAACTTACAGGAATGGGGCAGGGCCAGGAAAAGAACTCGCCGAGACAGGAAAATGAGTTCCCGCAGTAATGGGGAGAAATTTGTCCCCATGTCATTCTCTAATTTAAAGCACTATCCAGCTAAGTTTCATGGCCAAATAGTGGATCTATCTTTGGTTGTTATGAACTTAGCCAGCCAGCGCTGAATATCAAGTTAGCCAGCTACGTTTACAGCAGTGGTCTCAAACTCGAACCCTTTGCGGGGCCACATTTTGAATTTGTAGGTACTTGTAGGGCCGCAGAAAAAAATAGTTAATGTCTTATTAAAGAAATGACAATTTTGCATGAGGTTAAACTCTTTATAGTTTATAAAACTTTCATTTAACAGTTAAAAGGAAAAATGTATAAACTATAAAGAATTTTACCTCATGCAAAATTGTCATTTCTTTAATAAGACATTAACTATTTTTTCTGCGGCCCTCCAAGTACTCTATTTTTTCTGCAGCACTCACATTTAAAGTTTAATATCTTTTCTTTCTCAAAACTGGCACATTTCAATCACTAAATTGAAAATAAAATCATTTTCCTACCTTTGTTTGGTAATTTCATGAGTCTCTGGTTGCACTTTATTCTTCTGACTGTGCATCCAATATTTCTTCCCTTCTTTCAGCCTCCTGTATGCTTCCTCTCCTCCAGACCTCATTCCCTCCCCCAACTTTTTCTTTCTTTCTCTATGTCTGTCTTTCTCTGATTCTGTGTCCCATTTTTTGCTTTCTTTCTGGCTCCCTGACCCCCCCTTCTTTCTTTCTTCCTTCCTTCCTGCCCTCCCCCATGCTACCGCCACCGGGAAATAGGCGGCTGCTGCTGCTGTTGCTGCCACCATCGGGAACAGGCCGAGAACTCCATGCTTCTCTTCTCCACGGGGCCGACCGCCCGACGTCAATTCTAACGTCGGAAAGGATGTTCCGGGCAGCCAGGCAGCGATTGGATAGCCAGAACGTCCTCTCAACGTCAGAATTGACATCGGGCGGCGAGAGAAGCAGGGAGATCAAAGAGCACGGTGTCGGCCTGTTCCCCGATGGCAGCGGTGAGAAGGGAAGGGAAGCAGGTTGGGCACCACTGCTCTAGACGAGCCACACTCTAGGGAGAACAGTGGAGGGTGGCCAGCTGTGCGGACCGCCCCCCCCCCCCCTTGGTACGCCACTGGAGCAGCAGCGTGTCTGGCCGGCTCGTTCCATTCAAAGCCGCGGGAGGCGGCTCCTTGCGAGATCCGTGTCTGCATCTGAAGCCTCTCTGATGTGATGTCAGAGAGGCTTCCGATGCAAGAGTGGATAGCGCAAGGAGCTGCCAACCCGCAGCTTTGAACGGAACGAGCCGGCCAGACATGCTGCTGCTCCAAAAGGAAGAGAATGATCCAGTCCAAACCGCGGGCCGCAAATAAAACCTGGAGAGCGACCAAAAATAAGCTGGATATTCAATGCCCGCCAGCGGAAATGGCCCAGTTTTGAATATCCAGGCTCAGCGCCGACCACAGGAGTCAGCTCGGCCAAATCCCATGTCTGAATATTGGCCCTGTAAACTTTCGTTCTGTAACATTTAATTTGATTTTGAAAGCGCGAGGACTGCCCTATCCAATATTGTAGTTCATTTTCTGTCTTACTCCCTTTTTTACAAAACCACAATAGCGCAGGCCGGCACGCTGAATGCTCTGCACTACTCCTGATGCTCATAGGAACTCTATGAATGTGGGGAGCAGCGCAGAACAAACTGGACATGGCGATACTTGAGGGAGTCCAGAGAAGAGCGACTAAATTGGTAAGAGGTATGGAAAACTTTTCATACGCTGACAGGTTGGAAAAACTGGGGCTATTCTCCCTGGAAAAGCGGAGACTTAGAGGAGACATGATAGAAACCTTCAAAATCCTGAAAGGCATAGAGAAAGTAGACAGGGACAGATTCTTCAGACTTTGGGGAACCACAAGTACAAGAGGGCACTCGGAGAAATTGAAAGGGGATAGGTTTAGAACAAATGCTAGGAAATTCTTCTTTACTCAGAGGGTGGTGGACACATGGAATGCGCTCCCGGAGATTGTGATAGGGCAGAGCACGCTACGAGGGTTCAAGGAAGGTTTAGATAAATTCCTGAAGGATAAGGGGATTGAGGGGTACAGATAGAAGTAGGGATAGGTTATAGGAAAAGTCAGGGACCACCTAACAGGTGACCTGATGGGCCACCGCAGGTGCGAACTGCTGGGCACGATGGACCTCTGGTCTGACCCAGCGGAGGCAACTTTTTATGTTCTTATGTAACTGCTATTGTGGTTTTGTAAAAAGGGGGGAGGGGTTAATTTGTTAACTTATTGCAACTCGCTTTGCTCTGTGAGAGGGGCATGTCAAATAAAATTAACCTAACCTAATCTAAATAAGTGAAAAAGGCAAAGGGTTTTAGATCACTGCTTAGTGTTCATAATCAAAAGCAATCTTTTCTCTGGTCGATTTATTCCTGAGTACTACAGTATCAAACCTGCATTGTCAAAGGCTGGAGAAAATTGGAACTGATGTAGATAGGGAACGAAGGAGAGCGTGAAAAATTCACCTGGAGAATGGGTTAGAGCCCCGACCGCAAATTGCAAATGTGTGTGCCAGAAACGAAACTCAGGCCAGCTTCCTAAGCTACTGAGAATTTGGTAAAGCTCACTGAATGTGGCTTAACTAGTGTTGGGGGGGTAGGGGGATCCGACAGCCTCCCCTCCAAGAAGTAGCCACAGCTAGTATGTTTCAAGCTCTCCTCCAATACAGTGTGCTAGGGATACTGGACGTCCGGATTTCCCCGGGCATGTCCTCCTTTTGATAACGTGTCCAGGGGGGTCCGGACAGCTTTTCAAAACCCGGCGCTTTGGGTTTTGAAATGCCTCCTCCGATTGCGCCAGGCAGGGAATAAGCCTGCGCGTGCATGAATGCCATGCGATGATGCATGAGTGTGCATCATTTCATCGCGTGACATCTGCGCATGTGCGGACTTCCTCCCTGTCGGACAAGAGCAGGCAGCGGGGGTGGGGCTTGGGCGGGCCTGGCAACCCTACAATGTGCTCCGAGCTGGGCAGCAATCTGCAGTGTCTGTTAGTGCGGCAAAACCTTCTTTCTCAACTCTTATTCTGTGTCTGCTCTAAACAGGGTGAATTCTAATTAAGAACGTGACTAACAGTGGGATCTGGATAGGCTCGCTTCTCCCCTCCCCCCACGCCCCCGAACTCTTTCCACATTACCACACAGACACTTGTTTATTGATATTAACGATGCTAACAAATTAACAAGCAAATCAGTTGTCCCGAGCTACAGTAGAATATCCATTTATAGCCCCCGACCCAGCTATGTTGGCAAGGTTCTAAGGGGTGGCATGTCCCACACATGCCCCGTTCTCCAGGGTCTGCAGCTCATCCCCCCGAAGAGCCCAGCTGCCAGTAGCTCGGGATACCGCTCCCAAGTCTTAACACACCCTGCCCCGTAGGCCAACCTAAAGGGAGGGCGGGCAGGAAAAGCCTCCTCGGAGGACCAGGTAAGCCCCGAGTCCTCCGAGGTCCCGGCTCATATAGCCCCCCCTCCTGACTCCCCCAATAGCCGCTCTTCGTTTCGGCGGGTAAACCAACCAAACAATCACATGCCTCCCTTCCCACGAAACAGCCACGAGCCCGCCGACAGGCGCGCACGGGGGCCTCCCATCCCAGTTGCCCGTCTAGGTGGGCTCTCGGTCTCCCTTTTTGGGATAAGGAGCTTGAAGAGTCAGGCAAATATACCTGAATGACACGGAATTCTGTCAATCATGTTAGCATTGCGTTTGAAAGAACACTTTTTCTGCAGCAACAATGTATCCCAGAGTCCATCTTTCACCGAGGCCAGTGTGAATGAGTACAAGGACTTGCTTGTGAGACAAGTCTCCAGAATTGGCCTCAAGGCTTTGCTACCTAACCCTTTATTTGGTGCGTAAGCCTGGAAATCCCCCCTCATCTTCTTGCATAAACCCTGAGCTGCTGTTAATCTGCAGGCTCCAGGTTGTCAACAAGGGTTCAGGGTGGGGAGTATTGAAGAACAAAGTTGCTACTTAGCGGCTTAGAAATGTGCCTTTAAACAGATCTTGCTGAGCTGAACCTCTCGGGAGGCATCGGTAGCACAAAGGTGTGTTGCCTTGTTGTTTTGGTCATTTTTCCAGCATGATTCACTTATATTTTCTGGAAGGTTCATAGTTTGCTTGCTGTATTCGGAACTGAAGAAGGAGGGGTTGCGTCCCAAAAGCTAGACAAGAAATGTTTTGTTAGCTGAATGGTTTTACGTGTTTCATCTTTATTTCTCTGCATTCAGCTGGACTTCCGTAGCACTGCACAACTTTTGCTCAGCCTGTTCCATTTTTGTCCAGTGTGTCTTTCATAGTTCGATTGTAAGCTCTTTCGAGCAGGGACCGTTTCTGTTGTGTTTAATGTACAGCGCTATGTACGTCTGGTAGCACTATAGAAATAGTAAATAGTAGTAGTGGTAGGTTTTTCCGCTTAAACATAGAATTATGATGGCAGATAAAGGCCAAATGGCCCATTTAGTTTGCCCATCCGCAGCATCTACTATCTCCTTCTCTCCGTAAGAGATCCTACGTGCCGAGGGTTACCAGACGTCCGGATTTCTTTGAACATGTCCTGCTTTTGAGGACATGTCTGGGGATCCGGACGGCTTTTCAAAACCCAGCACTTTGTCCGGGTCTTGACAAGCTTCTGCAACGAGCGACGTTTTGACGGCATTTGCGCATGTGCGGCTTAAACATGGTGACATCATGTTCGTCATGTCATCATGCCACACCGGCGCATGAACGAATGCCATCTGACGTCGCTCATTGCTTGTGCAGGTTGAGGGGGTGGGGCATGGGGAGTAGAATGGGGCAGGGCCATGGGTCCAGATTTTCCATTTGGGAAATCTGGTAACCCTATACATGCCTGTCCCCTGCTTTCTGAAATCACTTCTGGGTCACGGGGCCAGGAAGTGATGTCAGAGGGATAGCCAACGCCAGCGCAAACAGCAGGCCGGAGAAGCTGCTCACGCTGGTGAGGATTTAAAGAGGTACGGGGTGGGAAGGGAGGCCGTGAGTGTGATGTGGGGGTGTGAAAGGAGCCGGGGAGGGGTGGAGAGGGAGCCGTGGGGGGGGGGGCATCACCTCCCCAGGTGCCTCCTACCCTCACTAAGCCACAGGTTCTGGTGAAGCGTGGTAGAATGGCTGCCTGAATTAGGGTTACCAGACGTCTGGATTTCCCCAGACATGGCAATCTTTTGAGGACATGTCCGGGGGCCCAGGCGCCTTTTCAAAACCTGGGTTTTGAAAAGCTGTGTCGGGCAGGGGATAGGGCGGGCCTGGGGGTGGGACCAGGGGTCCTGATTTTCCAAAAGGAAAATCTGGCAACCCTAGCTATCAACACAGTCTGTGGAACCAGCATTTCAAAAGGGGCAGCTTTTTTTATTTCCAAAAAAATGCTCCTCTAACAAGGAAATTGGTACTGAAAAATAAGCCGATCGGCGAATGGTTATGTGCTCTGTATTCTCCTGCCTCTGGCGTATTCCCTCTCCCCAGTGAGAAAATTTTGGGGTCAGTAAACTGTACAGTGGCTACTGACATCCCAGCCACTAGGGAACAAAGTTACCCATTTTCTCATATGCGAACCAAATGCTTCCTTGCAGTAACGTCAGTGTATGTTGTCTCTTTTATCTAACGTGACTTTTTTAATTTTAAGTGGTTACATGTTTAAGTGAATTCAGATGGAGCCCTGGCTTTGAAATGTTGGATGTGTGTCGTTCTTGGCCTGGAATTTTGTCTACCCGTCATTCTCTTTCATCACACAGAGCGGCACAGAGATTCATCCTCGTATAAACCATGTGGGTTTGACACAGGCAGAATTTCCCAGTGGCCAGAGAGATGTGTGAAAGCCCCCCCCCCCCGCCCTCCCCCCCATCCCCTGCCATCCAGAACGTCTGCTTTTTCTGAATTGTTCACCAAAGGAAACATCTGACCTTTCACACACCCACAGAAGCACATTTTTCAAACATGCCTTTTGAGTTTTACACGTTTATGTATTTCCACAAGACTTCACGCTGAATTGTGCAGCAGCTTTGCGAGGCTTTTCCACATAGTGTTCCAGTTTTGCGTGTCAAGTGTGCTACAGAGCAAAAGATTTGCACAGATGTAATAGTAGTGAATTCTTGTGAAATTATGTTGGAAGAAAAGAAATTCACTATTTCTTAAAAGAACACTCACACATTTGGGGGAAGGGGTAAAACGCGGACCTGACGGACCTCGCGGATCTAAACCCGCACGGCCTTAAAAATCTGAGGTTTGTAGTTAGTTTCTGGCTCTGACAGACCTCGGTGACAATTTAGTGCTGATGGATCCGTCTCAGCATAGGGAGGGAAAAGTATTAGGATCCGTCAGCGCTACAATGTCACCGAGGTCTGTCAGAGCCGATGTACTGGGGCTGCAGGAAACCAGTTTAAAGGATTCGTTTTAGAGCTGCTCCAGCACTAGCACTAGTCTCTGGCTCCGACAGACCTCGGTGACATTGTAGCGCTGACGGATCCTAATACTTTTCCCTCCCTATGCTGAGACGGATCCGTCAGCACTAAATTGTCACCGAGGTCTGTCAGAGCCAGAAACTAACTACAAACTGCACGGACCTCAGATTTTTAAGGCCGTGCCGGTTTAGATCCGCGAGGTCCGCGTTTTACCCCTTCCCCACATTTGGACACAAGGAACTGTTCTAATTGTTTTCTACTGCACAGCTCGGGCTGATGGTCGTGACCCCCAAATGTGGATTTGCGACCCCATTTGAGGTTGCAACCTATAGTTTGGGAAGTGCTACTCTAGCAGAATGGAGCAATTGGCGAGACCTAGGGCTTAGGGCCCAGGATTGCTAATTTTTTGGAAGAGGTGCTGGTTCAGGCCTGTTCCGCCTACTCCTCCCTTTCCCCACTAGCTAAGGACTGTTCTTTTTAACATTTTTATAAATGATATTGCTGAAGGACTGTCAAGTAAGATTTGCCTCTTTGCGGATGATTCCAAAATCCGCAATAGAGTAGACACCCAGGATGGTGTGAATAACATGAAGAAAGACCTGGCGAAGCTTGAAGGATGGTCTGAAATTTGGCAGCTAAAATTTAATGCTAAGACATGCAAGATCATGCATTTGGGCTGCAAAAACCCAAGGGAACCGTACAGTTTAGGGGGTGAAGAGCTTATGTGCACAACAGAAAAGT
Source organism: Geotrypetes seraphini (assembly GCF_902459505.1). Classification (NCBI taxonomy): domain Eukaryota; kingdom Metazoa; phylum Chordata; class Amphibia; order Gymnophiona; family Dermophiidae; genus Geotrypetes; species Geotrypetes seraphini. Next base: position 34,188,893 of record NC_047091.1, on the reverse strand, counting down.
GGGACTTGGGTGCGATTGTATGTGATGATCTTAAGGTGGCCAAACAGGTTGAAAAAGTGACGGCGAAAGCTAGAAGGACGCTAGGGTCCATATGGAGAGGTTTGACCAGTAGGAAAAAGGAGGTATTGATGCCCCTGTATAAGACTCTGGTGAGACCTCATTTAGAATATTGTGTACAATTCTGGAGGCTGCACCTTCAAAAAGATATAAAGAGGATGGAGTCAGTCCAGAGGACGGCTACTAAAATGGTATGTGGTCTTCATCATAAGGCGTATGGTGACAGACTTAAAGATCTCAATCTGTATACTTTGGAGGAAAGGCGGGAGAGGGGAGATGTGATAGAGACGTTTAAATACCTATGTAATGTAAATGCGCATGAGTCGCGTTTCTTTCATTTGAAAGGAAACTCTGGAGTGAGAGGGCAAAGGATGAAGTTAAGAGATGATAAACTCCGGAGTAATCTAAGGAAATACTTTTTAACAGAAAGGGTGGTAGATGTGTGGAACAGTCTCCTGGAAGAGGTGGTGGAGACAGAGACTGTGTCTGAAATCAAGAGGGCCTGGGATAGGCACGTGGGATCTCTCGGAAAATGGTTACTGTGGATGGGCAGACTAGATGCCATCATGTTTCTATCTCTTTTGCCAGTTTCCAAGTTCACCTCACCGTTCTGATTGTGAACTACATTTGGTCATTTGATTCTAATCTAATCTAATTCTCAGTCTTATATACCGAATCATCTCCTAATAATAGGAGCTAGATTCGGTTTACATAATTAGATCCCAAAGAAAGATCTATTAACATTCATTGGAGCTATAGCCTAAAAAGAAATGAAAGATTGTGGTTTTAAAGGTTTTGCGAAAGATCTGTTTTAATGTTGTGACGCAGTTAACACAACGTAAGTTGCCCGTTTCAAACTACTCCTGTCATATTTCACCAGTGGCGTAGTATGGGTGAGTGGTGCCCGGGGCGCTGGTGCCCCCTTCCCTTTCCCCGTACCTTTTTAACTTCTCTGGCATGAGTGGCATGCCCATGTTGGTGTCCACTCGCACTATGGCGTCACTTCTTAGGTGCGGGTCTTGGAAGTGACACCAGAGGGAGCGCAGATGCCGACGCGGGCAGCAACCTCACACAGGGGATGTAAAAAGGAACGGGGGAAAGCTAGGGGTGCGCATGTGCGTGGCATGGGGTGGAGCGGAGGAGGGGTGCCATGTCCTTAGGAAGACCGTGCCCAGGCAAACCTCTTACTACGCCACTGTATTCCACCCTGGACGAATCGCTTCCAAAAGATGATGAATAAATCTTAATAAATAAATACACACCAGAGGGCAAAGAATCCCTGTGACCTATAAAAGAGGTTCGTAAATTTTAACTGCCAGATCAAGAGCCCCCTCCCCTGAAATTAAAAAAAAAACCAGGAAACACCTTAACCAGTAACACGTTCCATTCAACTGCCAACTGAAAAGAGAAGAAAGCTTTCAAAAAAGAAAAAACATTTCCTTCCCCTATATGTTTGCATCACAGTTAGTTAAAAAAATGTGCCCGTTGAAAGTGCCGGAACTTCAGCTGAGGAAAATTCTCCCCTCTGAGGGGGCCGAATGCTTAGAAGGGACACGTCAGAAGGCAGATTTGTAATCCTAACAAAAACAGGGCTGCCCACCTGTCTAACGTCTGACAATGCCACCTTGAATTGGGCAGCCAAAAGATTTTGTGCCAACTACTGGGCACAGGCATTCTTCCTTTCTCCCTCTGCGGTGATGTCATCAAAATGGCAGCACCCTGTCCCACCTGGTGCATTCTGGGATGCACTAGGTGAGGCCTAACTACCAAAACATTACAGCCCTGGGTGGAATGAATGCAGTATCTCTTAGGTCTATGGTGTTAGCAGAAAGAGGCAGGGCTGTGCACATACGTAGAAGAAGAAAGTGTCACCCTGTCTTATCTTTCCAGCAAGTATGATTTCCTTTTAAAAAAAAAAAATAATCTAAAAATCTCCTCCTTCCCTTCCATAATTGTATTAATTTCTCTTCTGTTTTAGGACACAGGCAAAAACTTGAAGACCAGGCAAAATCCTTCCCTGAGCGATTCAGCGAGTTGGAACGGTTGCGCCAGTCTATACGGGTCACCCCAAACACCTCCAACCCTCGTGCTTCCTTGAGCACGCCCAGCCACTTTGGCTCACAGGCGCAGGCACAGATACAAGGTGGGTGCTAATGGCAGGTCTACATGAGACAGTACACGCAGACTACGTGGAATGAGCGAAAGGGCCTCTTACCGTTCATTTCATTTGCTGTTAAAGCAGATCAGAAACGGTGAACGTGTCGGATTTCTTCTGCAAAACATTAAAATAAAAGACAGGCCAATGCTCAAAGGTTCGTGGTAGAATCAAATTCAACCATCAGTCTAGTGCAGGAGTAGGGAACTCCGGTCCTCGAGAGCCGTATTCCAGTCGGGTTTTCAGGATTGCCCCAATGAATATTCATGAGATCTATTTGCATGCACTGCTTTCAATGCATATTCATTGGGGAAATCCTGAAAACCCGACTGGAATACGGCTCTCGAGGACCCCTGGTCTAGTGCATCAGAGCCACCAAGTCATGCTCAGAATAATGAGCTTGCAAATTAAGGTTGTGCCAAAAATCATGGTATTAATTAGCTGCTCACTATTCTGTAATATTGTCCTATCAATGCCTGAGCATTGTCAACCCTCCCCCCACCCCAAGCAAGCCAGATACACTCCCCTCCCCGGTGGCCTAGAGATCCAACATACCTTAGGGTAGGGTTGTCAGATTTTCCAATTGGAAAATCTGGACCCCCTAGACCCGCCCGCCCTAGCCCCCCCCCTCCCCCCGCCTGCTCATGTCGGGCAGGCAGGAAGTCCACGCAAGTGCGAATGTCACTCTGCACCTGCGCATGCGCGGACTTCCTCCCAGCTCGACGCGATTTGAGGAGGCTTTTCAAAACCCAGACAAAGTGTCAGGCTTTGAAAAGCCATCCGGGGAAATCCAGATGTCTGGTAACCCTACCTTAGGGAAAGTAGGCATCCTTCCCTTCTCCCTCCAGGTAGCAGCATCAAAATGGCAGCGCCCTGTCCCACCAGGTGCATTCTGGGATACAGTGGGAAGGGTCTAGCTACTAAACCATTAAAGCATTGGACAGCTTACTAACACTGGTGCTAATCGCCTTTAGCATAGGGTTAGGCTTTGAGCATCAGCTTGACAGGTAGGGATCTAGGGGTCGCCATTCCAAGGCACTTCTCCGTTTAGCAGGCAAGAGAAAGAGTCAATGACCTTAGCTGTATCCGGATAGTGCTGAGGTGATCCTTAGGTGGAGCTAAAGAGTACCTGATTAGAGCATTATTCAGACCACTAACTGGATAATCTAACCAGCTGATCTAACTTTATCCAATTTGCGAGCTGGTTAGGGGGCTGAGTATATTAGTGTATTTGCTGACGACAGTAGCGTATTTGCTAAATATTTATCGGCAGGGGCTGGGATTGTGCCCTGTCAAGAGAACTGGAGAACAAGTGGTTCTGTGGAACCACAGTGAAAGGCGTGTGGTTAGGTGGCCCTTTGTATCAGTGGTGCTCCTAGTGGTGGCACAGATCGTTGGTGGTAGGCAGGGATTCCCAAGCCCCACTAGCTGAAGATTCCAGGCAATCCAGCGTCTCTTAACTTCCTCTCCCCCCGGTACCTGGGCCAGCAGTGAGCAGTGCCTCATACTGGCAGCTCACACTTGCCCTGAGCCTTCCCTCTGATGTCACTTCCTGCTGGCCCAGCACTGAAGGATTTGAAAGGTATCGGGGAGGGGGGGAAGTTAAGAGATGCATTGGGGGGAGGGGGTGATGCCCGGTGGGGTTCCTGTGCTCGCCCACTTACAGTTCAAGCTTGCCCAAAATTTGGTGTCTGACTACGCCTCTGCTTTGCGACCAAAGTTAGCTCTTACTTATGCAATGTTACTTAAGAGCTATTCTATAAGTGTGACAGTGCCCTTACTGCTGTAGGGGCCCTTAGTTATGCCATCTCCATGCCTGGTGGAACTGCAAGAAGCAAATGTTAGGCACAGAGGATGCCAGATTACACCACTTATAGAATTACCCACTTATAGGTTTAAGGGGCTTTATAGGCTCACAGTCTATCTAATGTGCCTGGGGCAGTGGCAGATTAAGTGACTTGCTCAGGGTCACAAGGAACAGCGTGGGGTTTGAACCCACGACCTCAGGGTGCTGAGGCTGGAGCTCTAACCACTGTGCCACACTCTCCTCCAATACAATATCTGAAGTGAGCCAAGCATAGAACAATGAAGCCACTGTGACATCACTGATGAGGTTGGCTCTTATTGGTGGAAGGAGGCATTGTGACATCAGGGAAAGAGGTTGGGACGTGCATACTGCCTTTTTGCTGTTTTATAACCACACTCAAAGCGGTTTTCTGTCTGGCATTAAAAGCCAAAGGAACCCCTCTCCCCCCCAAGATTAGAGTTTGGGAGTTTGTCTGCCTTGGCTGGGTGGGTTTGTTGAAAACCTGCATTTTATTCTCACAGAGCCCTGAGTGATCTATTACATCGTTTGTTCCCGCTATATGGGTGTTTTCCCCATGCCCTTATAGATTTTATAAAAGGCTTTCTCATTAACACGTGCAAACTCCACTATTTACACATGACAAAGCTGTGCAAGGCTTCCAAAATTGATGCTTTGTGTATTATTAAGAAATAATTTTACATAAAGATCGATGTAGTAATTTTGTTAAAAAAATTAACTAAAAAATACTCAATTCTTCCTTTCTTTAAAACGACCAGTTTTGCAGCCCAGTCCTTGATCACAGCATACCAGTTTCCACCAGTATGTCTATTTTTAAGTCTGGCACCGAGCTCTGTTCCAGATCTCAGCCCATCGTGGAGGTTTGAAAAGTTAAACTGTGGTACAGAAGGGCTGCGGCTGTTTTGTTTTGAAAACAGATCTGCGGCTTCCCTCCTGTCCTGCCAGTCCAGTGTGCTCGCGATTCCATGAAAGGTTTGGGGTGGCTGGTTGGCTTCCACGTTCCTAGAGGCAAACTCGTTTTCTGAAGCAGATTTCACATGCTGGTAAATAGTGTTAGCAGATGCCAAACCAGCTGGGGCACGAAGAGGAAAAGGAGACTGGTGTGCGGTATATGACTTGGTCAGTTATACGGCCAATGTAAACAGAGAAAACAGTCACCTCCCCCCACCCCCAAATAAAAAATATTGTTGAAGTGGTACCGAGGACCACACAGACCTGTTCCAAGAAATGTTAGCATAAGATACAAGCATGAACGCCTGGGAGCCTTAATTACCTTGCTGCAAAAGAGTGAAAAACAGGTTGGAGGCATCCAAGGGGAATTTTTTAAATAGTTCATGGAACAACTCAGCAGTCGGCACGTTAACACAACACCAAAATGTTAAAAAAAGCCATTGAGCAGGGATAGAGATTTCCACCTGGTTTATCATAGTGGGGAAATGCAGAATTTTTGCTCATTCGGCAAATGTTAATATTAACTATCTCTTTCCTCTTCCATCAGCAAACAAAAGAATATCCTTATTGGGTCAGACCAATGGTCCATCAAGCCCAGTAGCTCGTCCTCACGGTGGCCAATCCAGGTCCCTAGTACCTGGCCAAAACCCTAAGAGTAGCAACATTCCATATAGAATCCCCAAATAGTGGCAACGTTCCATGCTACCGATCCAGGGCAAGCAGTGGCTTCCCCCGTGTCTTTCTCAATAACAGACTATGGACTTTTCCTCCAGGAACTTGTCCAAACCTTTCTTAAAACCAGCTACGCTATCTGCTCTTACCACAACCTCTGAGTGAAAAAAAATGTCCTCTTATTGGTTTTAAAAGTATTTCCCTGTAACTTCATCTAGTGTCCCCTAGGGGGCAGTTCTATAACTGGGGGCTACAAGTTAGGTTGCAAATGATGCAGGATAAGTCAGCATCTATGCACCTACATACCCACTTACACCCAAGGCAAGATTAATTCATCGAGGGCCCCAAGTACAATGGGCCCCCTGCCCCGCCCCACCCCTCCATGCACCCAGGCGGAAACAGGAAGCTGTGTCAGAGGGAAGCTTTGGGCAAGCAGCACCGCTTGCAAAATTACAGGTCCTGTTGCCTTTCTTACTCGCGTTGCTTGCTTGTCTTACTTTCTTTCGAGGGGGGGGAGCCATGTTGCTGATCGGGGAGGGGGGGGCCACGTTACTGATCGGGGGAGCTCGCATTGGCGATCGATGCTGGAGGGGCCCATCGCTGTTTGGAAAAAATAATGTTGATGCCCTTATTCATCGGGCCCCCATGACCATTTCGGGCACTAAGCACGTGCCTACTGGGCCTATTGGTTAATCCCGCCCTGCTTACACCATGTAAACGCACACGCTTAAATGTGACACACCTAAAAGCCTACCACTTCTTATTGGCTTTCAAGTCTTCATCTCCCTCTACCTTCTTGAATTAAGCCTCTTCTGCATCCATCCATCCATACTCACCGTCATTTGGCTATTTCCCTCCCGTTTATTATCCCGGATACAAATTGTAATTTTCCCCACACCAAAACACCTCTATGCATTAATGAACTTAATCACCCCATCCAGCCCACCATAAAGATACTAGGCGTAACTCTAGATCAATGCCTAACCATGAAAGAGCAGGTGGACTCCTTAATCAGAAAGGGTTTCTTCACTCTCTGGAAACTCAGATCCATTAAAGCTTTATTTCGATACATCGGCATTCAGAACCCTGGTCCAATTCCTCGTACTAAGTCAACTTGACTATTGTAACATTGCCTACTTAGCCATTTCCCCAAAAAATATGCGACGTTTACAACTAATACAAAATGCAGCGGTCAGACTAATCTTCAGACTGAAGAAATTTGATCATGTATCACCCTATTGTCAGCATAGCTATTGCTAGCATTCAGCATTTTCAGTTGGCATAACTAATGTCAGCGAAGGCCTATGGAAAATTATATCAATCTGACTTTGGCATGTGAATGTAGATAGACCCTGAGTGTAGGCAGACTGTTTCACTAACAATCCTTACACCTACTACAGACAGTTACATTGGCTACCGATGGAAGCACGCATAAAGTTTAAATTCGCCTGCTTCTGCTTTAAAGTGCTAAACGGACTTGCCCCTAAATACATAATTGACCTTTTCTCCTTCTCTGCCAACAGACACAAGAGAAGCTCTCATTCCTACTTTGTTTCCCCCCCAGTTAGAGGTTGTAAACTGAAAAAACACCATGAACACCTTCTTTCACATCAAGCAGCATTGTGGGGTTAAGACCTAGATCAACTGCTTTCGCCCACTACTTATGAGGAATTCAGAAAACGTCTAAAAACTCAACTGTTCCTAAAGTATCTAGACAACTGATCCACTCATCTTCTTTCTCCTCCATAGTGATTCCTCTGCCCTATTAATCTCTTTCTCCTGAACAACGCATTTCCGGTCCTATTAACTCTCCTCTTTCCCCCTCTTAAATTCAATTAATTTGTACCTCGCTTAATCTATTGTAAACCGCATAGAACTTAACGGTATTGCGGTATATAAACTGTTATTATTATTATTTTTGTTCTTCTGTTTCTGTAGGTCTCGTACTGACAATTATCTTGTATTTAGTGGGGGGGGGGTTGAAATTATTTCCTCCCCTTGCTTTTACATTGAAAGCCACTTAGATTTAACTTTTGTTTATATTTGCAGTGTATCAAATTCATTGATTTTTAAGTTGGGGCCACTTTGCATTCTAATGAGCTAAATACTTTCCCTTGGGAGGGGGCCATGACACTGGGGAGTATTCTCACGGTTGTGACCATTCTCTTGTCTACTGAGAAATGCCTTGTCCTTCAAGCATGTGCTCTTGACCCCGTCTGCTTTCCCCTTTCTATCCTGAGCCTGGTTAAAGAAGCAGAGTAGAAGAAAACCCAACAACCAGAAAGACAATGATGGCCAGGTCGACCTTGCATTGAAGAACATTGAGCTAATGCCCCCTCCCATGCTCCGCCCCTGTGAATACCCCCCTTGCATTAGTGTGGAAACACCCACACCCCACCCATGCTCCTCCCCTGTGAACACTCCCTTGCATTAGGCTGTAACTTTAGCATTTAAGGCTATACATTCAGGCCAACCGTGTTATTTATCAAAACGTTTGATCCCTTATCACGCAGTTCGGGATTTGAGATCATCTAATGCCCATCAATTGCCAATGCCTTCAATGCATTTAGTTAAGTTTAAGATCTTCTCATAATTCTGCCTTTTTTGCCTCAGCTCCGTTCTTTCGGAACGCTCTTCCATTTGAAATTCGATCTGACTCATCCTAGTCTAAATGTAGAGTTCTATTAAAAACTCATCTTTTTTAATTTAGCATTTCATTAGAGATATCTTGGATTCTGTTTTTGCAGCCACTATCAAACCTTTTTTATATTTTCTTTTAATGCAATGGTGTCTTTTTCCTTCTACTGTTTAATGCAAACCGCATTGATGTTAAAACAAAATGTGGTCTATAAATTCCCAATAAACATATACATAATTTGTTCATTTGGACCAGCAGACTCTTTCTGCTTCTTTGGACTTCCAGTTCAACAGAAACTAGCCTCTTTTAGGGTATGACAAAGACCTTTGTTCACAGCTGCTCCAGGGGGAACGTCCATATTTTGTATTCCTCCCCATCCTAACTCAGCCCAGCCACCGCAGCATAGAAACATAGAAATAGACGGCAGATAAGGGCCACGGCCCATCTAGTCTGCCCACCCTAATGTCCCTCCCCTACCTTTGCCCTGTGAATAGATCCCATGTGCCGATCCCATTTGGCCTTAAAATCAGGCACGCTGCTGGCCTCAATCACCTGTAGTGGAAGACTATTCCAGCGATCAACCACTCTTTCAGTGCCTAGCCAGAGGCCATTGGCCTCAGCTACTTCTGGAACTCACCTGTGGCTGATTCCCACACACTCTCTCTTCAGGAAAAGACTTCCCCTTGTAGTAGCGCTCCCCTTAATCACTCCCCCATACTCTGAACTTTCTATGCTAAATCTGCTCACTTTAATCTGAAATCACAAACATATCCTTTCTTGCTGTGAGCAGCAATGATTCCCTGTCGAAAATTGCAGGATATAAGAAGCTGTACTATTATCATCATATATTATTATTATAAGTCTAGTCACTAGGTGTCACCATTGTGCAATGACTAGGACTCCCCCACCCCCTTCATCACCAACTCTATCCTTGTCTGACCTGGAGAGCAAAAGACTTGACGTACAGTTCCAACCTAGGTCTTCTGCATGGCAGAGCCAAGAACACGCCAAGTCTAATGTTAATCTCTTTCTCCTAAATTCAAATTCTATTTTAATTTGGTTTGTTTAACAGATCACACCAAGGCTGCTGAGGAGCTCTGGGTGTCCCCTAAGCCTTGAGCTGAGCCACCGTGTGAGCTTTTAAATCATTAGGTCTCTCAATGTGCTGTAAATAGCAGAAGTGAATTTCCGTTGTCCCAAATGCTTCAGAGATAATTAATGTGAAAGAAGGCAGCCACGGGGCAAGTTGTGGTTCGGGAGGGGACTTACAGAACCACTATAGGGATTGGGCTTCATTAGCGATCGTTCAACGGTTTATGTGGCTGCCATGCAGACCACCACAGTGTAAAAAGCAGGGGCAAAACGTTAGCGTCCAGGCCCATTAATTGTCCAGGATCAGAACACCTATAATTCTGCTCCTTTTCAAAGCTTGCATGACTCATCTCCTGTTTCTGTGTTATAAATAGGGATCAAACCAACGTCCTGCTTCGGTTTTCTCCTGTTTTGTTTTGCTGATGCCTACTTGAAAACATCCTTCAATACATGACTGAAAAAACTGACTTGCATTCGTTTTTTGAATCATTTTAAGAGCTAGGCAATCTTGGTTTATTTTCGTTTTAAGTTTTATTGAAAACAATTTCAGGCGAATGTGCTGAATGTCCAGATATTTTTTTTTGCTACCGCTGGCACGTGTCTTGGAACTGACAATATTGAGGCCTGTACCTGGATCGTAACCTGAATAAAGATAGGACAATCTTTTTGCTATCTTAACTTCATCTGGGTAGTTATCTAATTGGTGAGTTGAAAATTGACATTAATGAGGTAACTTCTGGCTTCACCCAGACTCCCACCCAAGATCACCACTGCATTAACTAAACTTACATGCAGCTGAAAATATAGGTGTGACCCAGTCAGTTCTAATGAAATAGGCAGAAGCCTCACCTGTCTGGTCACATATTGCTGAATATTGGACCATCATTTTTTCTAAGACGTGGAGGGAGGGGTTTATTAGCAGGGCTGTTCCATTTATAAGACCCTGAGAACATAAGAGTTGCTGAACTGGGACAGACCGAAGGTCCATCAAGCCCAGTATCCTGTTTCCAACAGTGGCCAAATGAGGTCACAAGTACCTGGCAAGATTCCAAGGATTAAAACAGATTTTATGTTGCTTATCCTAGGAATAAGCAGTGGATTTCCCCATGCCATCTCAATAATGACCTATGGGCCCCTCCTTTAAGAAATTATCCAAACCTTTTTTTAAACTCGGCTAAGCTAACTGATTTCACCACATTCTCCAACAACAAATTCCAGAGTTTAATTACATGTTGTGTGAAGAAATATTTTCCGTGGTTTATTTTAAATCTACTACTTAGCAGCTTGATCGCATGCCCCCAGTCCTAGTATTTTTTGGACAGAGTGAACAAGCGATTCACATTAACCCTTTGCACTCCACTCAGTATTTTATACACTGCCATCATATCACCCCTGAACTTTCTCGTCTCCAAGCTGAAGAGCCCTGGCCGCTTTAGCCTTTCCTCGTAGGAAAGTCGTCCCGTCCCTTTAATCATTCTCATCGCTATTCTCTGTACCTTTTCTAATTCTGCTATATCTTTTTTGAGATACGGTGACCAGAACTGCACACGGTATTCGAGGTGCGACCGTACCATAGAGCGATGCAAGGGCATTATAACATTTTCAACTCTGTTTTCCATTCCTTTCCTGATAATTCCTAATATTCTATTTGCTTTCTTAGATACCTAGATTCTTTTCCTGGATAGGGCAGGATTCACTAACCTGCCGATCCGGGCAGGTCCTACTAATACCGAAGCAATTTTTTTTGCAGGCATTTTTGACTGTAATGGAGCTAGAAAGAGATAGCCTGATAATTTTCAAAAAGGAGGCAAGAGGATATGCAAAGTGTCTTTAATGTGTTCTCTTTATAATTATGTTACATTTGAATTGTAATCCTCCCTGCGCTTTGAACAAAATATCTGCATGGTATGCTTGGCAAAACACCGGGTTGCAGCCTGAAAATACCAGTTGTAATGCAGCGATTACAACAAGCCTTCATTATCATGCACTTGAAATTGGCCATTATCGCAGGGCCGTGCACAGACACGAAGGCAATCCGGAAAAAAAATCTCTTCTGTCGGCTGCCAAGGTTCCCATTCCTGTTTCATAGATGCTTGCCTGCAGGATTTCGGCTCGCAGCTAAAATAGTTGACTAGCTTCCAGAATGTCTGACTAAGGAAAAGCCGATGCAGTTTATTTGAGGCTGGGGGCAGCGCCAATAGCAGGGTGGGGTGAGAGACGTTACGTGGGCCGGTACTCGGCGGTTATATGGTCTTGCGGATTGCTAAAGTCCTTCTGAAGTTAAGATTGATGAGGAAATATGTACGAAAATATCATAGTTGTCAATCTATTTGAAATGAAAATCTATTTGTATTATATTATATTTCCGTCAAAGCAGTGCTGTAGGTAGAAAGAGAGCTATTGTTTCCTTGGTAACAGTGAGTATGTGACACCCGGGGCCCATCATTTTTAACACCCAACCCATGTAAAAAAATATTTTTAGTAACAACCCTTGCCGGTCCGATGCTTTATCTTCCGTCAAGCTGAAAAAACGGCCGGCCTCGGCAGTAATTCAGCTACGTCGTCCGCGGCTCCCCGTCCTGCTTTCCGTCTGCCTCTGCTGCGATCCACCCAGGTGGAAACAGGAAGTTGCGTCATTGGCAGACGTGGAAAGCAAGAAAGGGAGCCACGGGCGACGTAGCTGAATCACTGCCAAGGCCGGCCGTTTTTTCAGCTTGACATAAGGTAAACGGACATCGGACTGGACGAGAAGGCTGGGAACATGCTGGGCCATGGGGGGCTACCCAGAGCCTTGGGGTCGGGCCATGACTCTAAGGCCGGGAACACCCCCCTCATGATTGGTACCTTCCTCCAAAAAAAATAGAATCTACCCAGGAGGTGGATCATCTGGTCACTACTGAAGTAAATTTGACTGAGTTTTTGGAAGATACTCAGGATGTGATTCAGAGTCGGTCCACCCTGGTGAGAACATGCATGAGTGAAATAGATAAGATGTTATTAATGAAACTTTACTTTAAAAATAGGTTAATGAAATTTTGTGGAGATTTGGTTAAGATTTTTCCGGATGTCTCTAGAACAACCCAATTGAGAAGAAAATAATTTTTGAAATTAAAAGCTAGAGTTTTGGCTCTAGAGGCATCCTTTTACCTGAAATTTCCTTGTAAATGTTTGGTTAAGTTGCAAGATATTGAGTGTGTTTTTTGGGACCCCATACAATTACAGCAATTTTTAGTAGCAAGAGAACAGAAATGATTTTGTTTCATCTGTAGAGAATAAGAGGAGAAATTAGAATCCCTATTAGTAAGGAATGATTCAAGATTCGCTAGGACGAACTGAGAATTTTTGTCCTTAATTTTTTCCTTTAAACTTTCATTTAGAAATTGTAACATGTTTCCCCATAATGTGGGCTTAAAAAGAATTTTGTATGAATGAATGATTATGAATTGATTTGAGAGTTTTTTCTTTTTTTCCTTGAATTATTGGATATTGTAAATGTATTCAAAAGTATAAATAAAATAAAAAAAAATGATTGGTACCTGGGGCGGTCCAACCTCCCCCTCTCCCCCCCCCCCCCCCCGCCCTTGGTACGCCACTGTTTGGTAAAACAAGAAAAAATTATGAATGTAGATTGCATCTTTTCTGTTAGTTTAGTAAAGCAAATCTGGGTAGACTGGCTGGGACAGGAGGTGCCCACTGATTTTTAGTAGGGGAAGACAAGGCAAAGATGGTTCATAGTTGGGTGGAGGTGTCACAGGATGCCCATCTGGATTTCATTCTCTAAGCCAGTAGTTTCCACGCCTGCCCTGAGCCCAGCCAGTCAGGTCTTCAGGATATCCATAACAAATATTCATGAGAGAGATTTGTATGCACTGCCTCCACTGCATGCAAATTTATCTCATGCATATGCATTGTGGATATCCTGAAAACCTGTCTGGCTGGGGAGCCCCAGGGCAGGTATGGGAATCAGTACTTTGTATGGTTTATCTGCTGAAGGGATCTCTATATACCAGGGCTAATGTTACATAACATAACATCATACTTATAAACTGCATAACCGTAAGTTCAATGCGGTGAACAAAAGATTAAAAACACCATAACCTAAGGATGATTTAAATTAGTTCGCTAAATATTTTGAAAAAAAGATGAGTTTTCAATTGAGTTCTAAAGTGCTTGTAAGAGTAAGCACTACACAACAGTGGCCTAAATTCCCTGTCATCGAAAGCAGCCTGAAATGCTAGGTATGTTCCAAGGATTTCATGCTCTCACATCGGCCGTCTAAAAATCCTTTCCAAAAAAGGCAGCCTAGGTGCCTTTTATAAAACATATTCAGCGTCCCCCAGGAGTGCAGAAATTTACATCTGCTCCAAAGAAGATGTAACTACTAAAAATGCTTATCGTTTCTATAGCGCTGCTAGACGTATGCTGCACTGTATATTAAACATTCAAGCGAGAGTTCCTTCTCAGTAGAGCTTACAGTCTAATCAAACAAGACAGGCAGGGGGTTAGGGAGTTTCTCTGTTCTATAACTGGGCATCTCCTCTTGACTATATGTTTATGAAAATTCTTCCACAAATAAGGTTGTTTTCAGCAGCTTTTTAAAATTTTGTACATTGTCCCGTGCCTTGTTTCTCAAGGCACAGGAGGCAGCCCAGCTACCTCTCATGGTCAGCGGTAATCTCAGATATTCAACGCAAGGGCCTTATCTGACCACTTAGATTGAATATCTGGGTCAAAGTTCTCCACCAAGGACTTAGCCAGCCAAGCCAACATCCAGCGGCTTTTTTAGGTGAGTTTGTCTAGCTCAGGGATGGGCAACTCCGGTCCTCGAGGGCCAGAATCCAGTCGGGTTTTCAGGATTTCCCCAATGAATATGCATTGAAAGCAATGCATGCGAGTAGATCTCATGCATATTCATTGGGGAAATCTTGAAACCCCGACGGGACTGCCCACCCCTGGTCTAGCTGCTAGTCTTAGCCGCCAGCTGCTAATTATCGGCGGCGACCGGCTACGTTGCATTCAAGTTTCAAGTTTATTAAATTTTGATTTTACACAATATCCATTATTTCAATGCGTATTACATAATTGTAATGTACAATAAAAGCCAGGGATGACAAATACAAATGAGACAAAATTATACAGACTAATCATTATTACATTACATTACATTACATTACGGATTTCTATTCCGCCTGTGCCTTGCGGTTCTAGGCAGATTACAATATAGAAAATATCTGGGACATTCCAGTAGAATTACATTTCAGGATAGGAGTAAGTTACAGGAACAGTGAAGAGTTATGATATTACAATTTCACAGAAGATATTACTTATTATAGAAGATAATACATATAGCAGAAGATAATGCATTTTGCAGAGGTAATACATGTCAACTCGATCAGTTGAGTCGGGTGTAGTGTAGAAGAGTTACAGTACATTCTTGATCACAGACAAAGAGATAATATGGATGAGTGATTCCGAAGTCGTTGAATGGGAACTCATTGGGCGGTGGTTAGAGTGATGGGAGATATTTTTTGAACAGTAGTGTTTTTATTTCTTTGCGGAACTCTTTTATGTCTGTTGTTTTGGTCAGTAATTTAGAGATGTCAGAGTCTATTTTGGCTGCCTGTGTCCCCAGGAGGTTGTCATAGAGTTTCTTACGACAGGTACCGTTGAGTGGTGGATAGGTGAAGAGGTTCTGTGTTCTCCTTTTTCTTGGTGGGTGGTAGTAGTGAAAACGGTTATTTAGGTAACTGGGTGCCATGCCATGGGTTACTTTGAAAATGAGACAGTAGAGTTTGAATTGTGTTCTTGCTTTTATTGGTAGCCAGTGGGATTCTAGGTATGCATTGGTAATGTGGTCGTATTTGCTGAGTGAATATATGAGTCTGAGGGCTTTGTTCTGGATGGTCTGTAGTTTTTTTATTGTGTTGGTCGGGCAGGGTAAGTAGAGGCTGTTGCAATAGTCGACGATACTTAGTACCATGGATTGGACAATGATCCTGAATTGGTCTTTTTTAAAGAATTTTCTGATTTTTCTTAAATTTCGCATTGTGAAGAATGCTTTTTGGGTGATTTTTTGGATTTGTGTTTGCATTGTACAGCATCTGTCTAAGTGTATTCCTAGGATTTTGAGGGAGTTTTGTATAGGGTACTTGATTGAGTTTACTTCCAGTTCTGTTAGGGATGGTTTTTTGTCTTTCTCTAGTAATAAGAATTTGGTTTTGTCAGAGTTCAGCTTCAACTTGTGATCTATCATCCATTTATCCACTGTTTCCAATGTAGTTTTCAGGTGTTCTGTGGAGATTGGGTTATGTATGTCGAATGGAAGGAGGATGGTAATGTCGTCCGCGTAGCTGAGAGAAGTAATATTTTGGGCGTCTAGGACGGTGCCTAGGGAGGATATGAATAGGTTGAAAAGTGTGGGAGAGAGGGGAGAGCCTTGTGGTACTCCACATGGATTGGACCATGGTTCAGATAGAATGTCTTTAGATTTGACTCTGTATGTTCTATTTTTGAGGAAGCCTTTGAACCAGTTATGAACTTTACCTGAAATTCCTATTGCGTCTAGTATTTGGAGGAGTATGTCGTGGTCCACTAGGTCGAATGCAGCTGATAAATCAAATTGGATGATTAGCAGTTTGTTTCCTTGGCTGAGGTGACTTCGAGCTATGTCTAGTAGAGATACTAGTAGAGTTTCGGTACTGTAGTTGGTTCTGAATCCGGATTGGGATGGGTGTAAGATATTGTGGGATTCAAGGTACGTGGACAGTTGTTGTGCGACTAATCCTTCTATTATTTTGACGTATGTAGGGATAGAAGCGATTGGTCTGTAGTTTGATGGGCTGTTTGTTAGACCTTTGGGATCTTTCAGTATTGGCGTGATTATAATTTCTCCGAGGTCTGGTGGGAACTGGCCTTCCCTGAGTGTGGTTTGCAGCCATAATGTGTAGCAAGCTTTGAAGTTGGTGGAAGCTGTTGCTAGTAGGTATGGTGGGCAGTTATTCAGATCACATGCTGATTTGCAATATTTTTTGTATAGCCTGTCCAATTCGGTCCATTGGGTTTTAGGGAAGTCGGTCCAGAACCTGTCTGCTGATATTGTTCTATTAATACAAACTGGAACAAGTAGGTAAAGGGGAGAAATACAACTTATACAATTTATAAAAAAAAAAAAAAAAAAAAAAGAGAAAGGAACATTTAAGGTTTGTACACAAGGATAGGGTCAATTAAGAAAGAATATAAAGAAAATTAATTGATAGAAAAAGCTTTAATTATTTTGAAATGATTCAAGGAAAGAGGTAATGTTAAGAATGATTAATCAGTTTAAAAGTAAATGGTTTTAACATGAAGAATGTAAGAAGACCCAGATTAATATTAATGATATTTTGAAAGAAGAGAAAAATAAGAAGATTAAGATTATAAAAGCACTTATAATTTCCATATTGATGTCCTACTCATTTGATTCTTTGGGGAATAGGTACTGTGTTTATTGGAATTATCTATCTATGTATTGAATGCATCTTTATAAAGAATGCTTTTCAGACCGCGTTTGAATTTGACTAATGATGGTTCGTTACGTAGATAAATTGGTAAATTGTTCCACAGTTGGGGTGCTTGTATTGAAAATATGGTTGTTCTTCTTGTCCCAATTATTTTTAAGGAAGGAATGGTTAATAAATTTTGTTGCGTCGATCTCAGCGTCCTAAGTGAAGAGTAAGGTATTAGTAGTCTGTCCAGAAATAACGGCTCATGTGATTGTTGGATTTTAAATGTTAGTAATATGATTTTAAACGTTATTCTGTGTATAATAGGTAACCAGTGTGCATCTTGTAGGAGAGGTGTAACATGATCATACTTTTTTGAATTTGTTATAATTTTTATTGCTGTATTTTGTATTATTTGTAGTCTTCTTATTTCTTTATGAGTTATGCCACAGTATAAAGAGTTGCAATAATCCAACCTAGAAATGATTAGGGAGTGAATAAGAATATTATTGAACGAATGAGCAGTTATGAGTTCTATGGAGGTTTTTTTGCCAGTGAAAGAGAATCAGTCCGTTTTTCATGTGAGCAATTGAATTCTGATTGAGTTTGCACAGTGGCGTAGTAAGGGGTAGTGGTCCGCCCCAGGCCCCTCGCTTCTTCCCAAACCCCCTCCCCAGTGCATGCATGCACCCTTTCCCTTCCCTCATACCTCTTTAATTTTCCCGCTGCGAGCGCTATCACGAACTTGCTGCCCGCATCTCTGATGTCTCTCTCTGACGTCACTTCTGGGTCCTGTGCCCAGGAAGTGATGTTAGAGCAGGGGTGCCCAACGCGTCGATCGCGATCGACCAGTAGCTCAGGAAGGCAACGCGAGTCGATCGCAGAGCCCATCCCGGGCTCTGTGATAGACTCGTGTTGCCATCCCTATCTACCGGGCCTATCAGCCTTCCTCTCCCCGACTTCAAAGACGCCGACGTCGGGCATTAGGCTGTTTTTTTGTCATTTTGGGGGGGAGGGGGCGTGGTGGCGTGGCGGCGGCAGCAGCAACAGCCTGAAAAAGAAATCATCCTGGCCCGGGTTAGTGTCATACTCCGGAACTTCTACCTCTTCCAGCAGCCCTCTCCCTTCTACCTGCTTCCGGCCACACCCCCTGCTCCGCGGCTCTCTTCGGCAACTCAGCAGCAGCGATCGACACAAGCTTCTGACGTCGGGGCCTACCCTCTGCGAGTCCCGCTTGTTTCAACTTCCTTTTTCCACAAAGGCGGGACTCGTAGAGGGAAGGCCTCGATGTCGGCAGCTTGTCTTGATCACCGCTGCTGACGAGTTGCTTAAGAGAGCCGCGGAGCAGGGGGGTTTTGCCAGGTGCAGGTAGAAGGGAGAGGGCCAGATGCAGGATTCATGGGTGAGGGAGCAGAAGAGAGAGGGGAGGGAAACAAAAGGAAATATTTCATACTGGGCTGGGCCGGAGTGGAGGGAGGGTGGAAAGATTCTGGCTACAGGGTGCATTAACAAAGGAAAAGGGGGGAAAGCTGAAAATGGAGATAGTGACACAAAGAAGAGAAAAAGTAAGCAGGACCTACTGAATAAGGATAGAGATACAGAGGGGACATGAAGAGGAGGTGAAATAGAGACATAGAAGTAATGCTGAAAAAGTGTGAGGGGGGGGGAGATAAAGACATTGAAAGGGCAAATGGTGAACATGGGGTAAAGACAAGGACAGAGACAAATGAAGATTCTGAAAAAGTGGTGAGATAGGGATATAGGTGAGATGGACACAAAGAAGGGTGATGCTGGAAAATAGGTGGAATGGTAATTCTGACAGACAGAGAAGGGAAATGCTGGATCAAGGAGAGATGGGGCTCAGACTGGATGGAATGAGGAGAAATGCCTTGTTGGCCCGGAACTTCCTCTCCTACGTCAGAATTGACGTCAGGGAGCGGAATGCTGGTCAGCGCGACGCTTCTGCAGGGAAAGCTTGGGATGGCGGTGGCTTGGGGGCGTTCCCCGATGGCGGTGGCAGCAAACCGAGTGGCTTGGGGAAGGGCACGGAGAAAGAAAGAAAGGGGGTAGACAGGGAGACAGAAAGAAGGGGGAACAGGGAGACAGAAAGAAAAAGTTGGGGGAGAGAATGAGGTCTGGAGGAGAGGAAACATACAGGAGGCTGAAAGAAAGGAAGAAAGATTGGATGCACAGTCAGAAGAAGAAAGTGCAACCAGAGACTCATGAAATCACCAAACAGCAAAGGTAGGAAAAATGATTTTATTTTCAATTTAGTGATCAAAATGTGTCGGTTTTGAGAATTTATATCTGCTGTCTATATTTTGCACTATGGCTCCCTTTTACTAAACTGCAATAGCGTTTTTTAGCGCAGGGAGCCTATGAGCATTGAGAGCAGCACGAGGCATTCAGCGTAACTCCCTGTGCTAAAACCTACTATTGTGGTTTAGTAAAAAGGGAGGGGGTGTATTTGTCTATTTTTGTATTTTGTTACTGAGGTGACATTGCATATAGTCATCTGCCGTGTCCTCTTTGAAAAACCCGGAATATGAATAATTAACATTTTCTCTGCCTTTCAGTGTGCTTTGTGTTTTTTTTTAATTTTATTGTTGGTAGATCATTTTGACTTAGTCATTATAAAAGTAGCTCGCAAGCCCATAAAGTGTGGGCACCCCTGTGTTAGAGGAAGAGCCAACACGACACAGGCAGCAAGTTCGTAATGCTGCTCGTGCTGGGAAAATTAAAGAAGTAAAGGAAAGGGCAGGGGGCACACGTCCAGCAAGGGGGTGGGGGTTTGAGATGGAGCAGGGGCGGAGAAGAGGCTGGGGGAGGGATGCCACTGAGTTTGGTCACATATGGGCTTCTGAGGCTTTATTCCTCCGTTTTTTTGTGCGGTGATTTTGATCTCTTAGCATGATACAAGAA
Organism: Geotrypetes seraphini; assembly: GCF_902459505.1. NCBI lineage: Eukaryota > Metazoa > Chordata > Amphibia > Gymnophiona > Dermophiidae > Geotrypetes > Geotrypetes seraphini. The sequence goes on along the minus strand of NC_047091.1, from coordinate 34,169,100 downwards.
TAGTTTTTGCCGTCGCCTTCTCCTGAGGCATGCAGGGTTAAGTGTCTTGCCCAAGCCTGCAAGGAGCTTCTGTGGGATTCAATGACATATTGAGGTTAAGAGGCACTCGGGGCGGTGGTGTCCCTCCCCTGCCCTCTCCTGCTACATGCAGGGCAGGATTAACCAATAGGCCCAGTAGGCACGCGCCTAGGGCTCGAAATGGTCAGGGGAGCCCGATGAAGGAGGGCATCAACATTGTTTTTTCCAAACGGCGATGGGCCCCTCCAGCATCAATCGGCAATGCGGCCCCCCCTCAATCAGCAATGCGACTTCCCCTCCCCCATCGACGGAAAGTAAGACAAGCGAGCAGTGTGGGTAAGAAAGGCAAAGGGAACTGTAATTGTGCAAATGGTGCTGCTTGCCCAAAGCTTCCCTCTGACGCAGCTTCCTGTTTCCGCCTGGGCGCATGGTGGGGCGGGGCAAGGGGCCCAGTGTACTTGTGTGCCTAGGGGCCCTCGACGAATTAATCCTGCCCTGGCTAGACATGCGTGCCACCCTTTCTACCCCCATACCTCCTGGCGCGAGCAGCAGCCCTAACCTGCTGCTCACGCCAGCATTGGCTCTTCCTCTGACATCACTTCCTGGGTGCGGGTCCAGGAAGTGACATCGGCAGAACAGCTGATGCTGGCACAAGCAGCAGCTTGGGGTTTGCTGCTCGCGCCGGGAACGTCAAAGAGGTATGGGGAAACTAAACTAAACTAAACTAAATCTTGGGTTTATATACCGCATCATCTCCACAAGTGGAGCTCGACACGGTTTACATGGTTGGGAAAGAACGGAACTCCAATGGATTTATATAAGTAAGTAAGAAGAGGAGTTAGGTGTAAGAGTACCAGGGAGGGGACGGGGTTACATTTTGGAGAAGAGCCAGGTCTTCAGATGCTTACGGAATAGTAGAAGGGAGCTCAAGTTGCGGAGAGGGGAAGAGAGACTATTCCAGAGCTGAGCGATTCTGAAGGGGAGGGAGGACCCAAGTTTACCAACGAGGGAGATGCCTTTTAAGGAGGGGTAGGATAATTTTAGTTTTTGCGTGGATCTAGTGGAAATTGGATTTGAAGAATTCCAGGATAGAGGAATAAGAGGAGGAAGGATGCCGTGGAGGATCTTGAAGGTTAGGCAGGCACATTTAAAGTGGACCCTGGAGATAACAGGAAGCCAGTGGAGCTTGGACAGGAGCGATGAGACATGGTCAAATTTACTTTTTGAGAAGATAAGCTTAGCCGCGGTGTTCTGGTTTAGTTGGAGTCTATGGAGGCTTTTCTTTGTTAAGCTTAGGTAAATGGAATTGCAATAATCCAATCTGGAGAGGATGATGGATTGTACGAGGACGGCAAAGTGTTTTTGGTGGAAGCAGGACCTCACTTTCCTCAGCATATGAAGGCTGCAAAAGCATTTTTTTATCAGGGAGTTGAGGTGGTCGTTGAAGGATAGTGAGGAGTCTATGGTGATGCCCAGAACTTTGCTAGAGAACTCCAACTGTAGAGAGGAGCCTGTGGACAATGGGATGGAGGTGGGTAGTTGGTCAAGTTTAGGGCCGAGCCAAAGTAGTTTGGTTTTGGACTCATTCAGTTTCATTTGTACAGTGAGAGCCCAGGATTGAAGGTTGGTTATGCATGAGGAGATGTTTGCTGCGAGATTGGTGAGGTTCGCGTCGGTCTCGAGGAGGACCAGGATATCGTCGGCGTAAGTGTAGAGTATTTCTAGGGGGGATAGGTGGAGGAGATTCAGGGAGGACATATAAATGTTGAAGAGGATAGGAGAAAGGGGGGAACCTTGTGGGACTCCACATGTCGGTTTCCATGGGGAGGATGAGGTGCCATTCTTGGTAACGGTGTAAGAGCGAGAACGTAAGAAGTTCGAGAACCAGTCAAGGACTGTGGAGCTAATGCCTATCTCGGAGAGTTGGAAGATTAGAATGTCATGATGGACAACGTCAAAGGCTGCAGAGAGGTCGAATTGAAGGAGAACGGCGAATTTTTTGTGAGAATGAAGTTGTTGAATCTTCGAGATTAGGGAGGCCAGGAGGGATTCAGTACTGAAGTTGGGTCTGAAGCCATATTGATAGGGTAGGAGAATAGAGAATCTTTCCAGGTAGGATGAGAGTTGGGAGGAGACGATGGACTCAAGCAGTTTGGTTAGGAGAGTAATGTTTGCTATTGGGCGATAATTGGATGGAATGGAGGGATCTAGGTCAGCTTTCTTCAGTAGGGGGGTCAATGCAATGTGTCCCATTTCTGGGGAGAAGAGGCCCGATAATAGGGCAGAATTTATGAGTTTGGTGAGAGATGAGATGGCCTGTGCGGGTATTTTCTCAAATAGATAGGATGGGAATGGGTCCAAGGTGCAGTTACAGGATTTCAGTTTCAGGCAGAGCTTGAGGACCTGCGATTCAGATACTTGCTCAAAGGCAGTCCAGGATCTGTTGACTGGGACAGGGGTGGAGACATTTAGAGTAGGAATGGGGGTGGCGGACACCAGAGAGTTGTAGGAGACTGCGGGAGGGAAGGAGCTTCTTAAGGAGGTGACCTTTCCATTGAAGAAGTTTGCTAGTAGGTCGGCTGATGGCGAGGAGGGAAGTATAGAAGGGTTGTTGTTAGGAGTTAAGGAGCGCCAGATATTGAACAGCATACTATTCTGGTTGTTTGATCTGGAGATCTTGTCACCATAGAAGTTTTTCCTAGCTTTTTTGAGTATATTGTTGTAGAACTTAATGTTGACTCTCCAGGTTTGTTTGTCTGTGGGGGATTTAGATTTTTTCCAGATGCGTTCCAGGGATCGACATTTTTGCTTTAGTACCCTGTGGTATGGGAGGTACCAGGGGGCCTTACGGGAGTAGGAGATGGTTTTGGTGGAAAGCGGGGCGAGAGAGTGGTAGGTGGATTCTGAGAGAGTAATCCAGTTGTGCCAGTTGGTTACTGAATCTGTAGGCTTAGGTTTGGATGAGAGATTGTCGAGAAATTTGGACCAGAACTGATCACTTGAAATTTTCTTGCGGAAAGTAATGGACTTAGAGGTATGGGGTGAGGTTCCAAGGTGTGACATGAAAATGGGGAGACAGAAGGCTCCTAAGAAGTGGTCGGACCAGGGAACGTGGTCCCAACGGGTGTCATCGGTTGAAGTTTTGTAAGCCGTAAGATCGAGGAAGCTGATGAGGTCTAGTGTGTGGCCTTTTTCATGGGTTGGAGAGGAGGCAGGGGGGGAGAAGCCAAGAGAGGTGAGGAAGTTATTGAATTCAGATGCATCTTTGCTGGTGGTGTCGTCAAGGTGGAGATTGATATCTCCGATGATCAGTAGTCTTTGGAACTTAAGGAACGCGTTAGATATGGTCTCGAAGACAAGTTCGGAGGAATTGCTCCAGGGGGTGGGCGGGCGATATAGTAATAAGATACCCAGTGGGTGTAGATGGAGCTCATCATTGACTGAGGCTAACATGTATTCTAGTGAGCGGTGGCTGCCTTTTTCGAGAAGCTGAACATCAAAGAAAGATTTGTAGAGGAGTGCCAGGCCGCCTCCTTTTCGGTTTAATCTAGGAGAAAAGAGGCCTTGGTAGCCCTGGGGGCATAGCTCGTTTTGTGTAAATAGATCGTCTTTAGCGATCCAGGACTCCGTGATGCAGAAGAATCCAGGATCAGAATCTGCGAGAAGGTCTTTCAAAATTTGGGTCTTGTTGCATACGGATCTGGCGTTGCAGTAAAGTGTCGGGACTGGGGTTAGAGAGTCAGGGGCGTGGTTGGGAAGGTTGGCGGGGGGCACAGGCTTTAAAGAGGCGAGGTTGGCTTTGCGGGGTTTTTGTTTGTAGGAGTGACTTCTGGTGCGCATCAGCGTGGGGATTTTGAGGCCGGGGCAGATATTAGTGACATTTGGGGAGTCTAGTAGATTGGGGGAGGGAGGTTTCAAGCAGAGGGTGATCTTAAGAGAAGATCAGAGAAGGAGAAAGAGGAGCCAGAAGGGAGGCTTCATGGTGAAACTTGGGGAGCCTTTTAAGCTGGGAGACAGGGCTTGTTTGGATCGTATGTGAACAGTTTGCTAAGCAGGGGAGAGACTTAGCGTCAATTGGGGAGAAGTCTGGGTACTAGTTTAATGACTAGGAGGTAGATTGAACAGAAGGACAGCACGGAGTCAGGTAGAGGCAATAAAACAGGAGCAGGGTGTGAAAGGGTGTCAGGTTTTTTGTTTTTTTTAAATTTTTTTTATTTTTTATTTTTTTTTAGACATTTATCGGAAATGGAACTAAGTGATTAGAGGACAACGCAGGAGGGAGTGAGCATTTAAACCCGAATCCCAGCGATGAGTACGAATTAGCATCTGAAACTGAAGGGGTGCATTTGCGCGCAGCAGTAGGGGGGACAGAGAAGGACTGGGAGGGGCAGAGAGGAGGACGGGTGTCGATAACCCCACCAAGATGGCGCCCAGGGGGGTCCACCCCCTCCACCCCCAGCCACCTTATTATGCCACTGGTGGGATTTGAACCTCAGCCTTCTGGTTCTCAGCCACTTACTTGAGCCATTAGATGACGACTATGCTCGTAAAAAGAATAAAGACCCTATGATGTAGGGTGGGGGAGAGACTCTCATCTCTCCTTCCTTTTTGGATTAATGAGGATGTTAGCGACAGGAATATCAGTAGCAGAACAGACATTTTTATGCCTGATAGTCACTGATGCTAAGAATAGTTGGCAGATGCTTCTGGACATCAGAGAGCTTGCGATGAAGCTGAGCCTATCAGGGCTCACAGACCTTGTGTCCCTTCCTGATCAGAGAAAGCAATGTTACTTACCGTAACAGTTGTTATCCAGGGACAGCAGGCAGCTATTCTCACTAGTGGGTGATGTCATCAGACAGAGCCCCGGTACGGACGTCTCACAAGCACGTGTTGCTTGTAGAAACTTAAAGTTTCTAGATGCCCGCACCGCGCATGCGCCGGTGCCTTCCTACCCGGAGATCCGGGCGTGTCTCCTCAGTTCAGGTAGCTAGCCTGAGAAGCCAACCCAGGGGAGGTGGGTGGGACGTGAGAATAGCTGCCTGCTGTCCCTGGATAACAACTGTTACGGTAAGTAACATTGCTTTATCCCAGGACAAGCAGGCAGGTATTCTCACTAGTGGGTGACCTCCAAGCTAACCTCAGTGGGATGGAGGGGGAGTTGGCGACTTAAGAGAATAAATTTTTCAATACTGTTTGGCCAAACTGTCCATCCCGTCTGGAGAGGGTATCCAGACAATAATGTGAGGTGAATGTGTGAACCGAGGACCAGGTGGCAGCCTTGCAAATTTCCTCGATTGGTGTTGATCTGAGGAATGCTACTGAGGCTGCCATTGCTCTGACCTTATGGGCTGTGACCTTACCAGGAAGTGATAATCCAGCCTGGGCATAGCAGAAAGAGATACAAGCCGCCATCCAATTAGAGATGGTGCGCTTTGATACGGGTCTTCCCAACTTGTTAGGGTCGAAGGAGACAAAAAGTTGAGGAGTGGTTCTGTGTGGCTTGGTGCGATCCAGGTAGAAAGCCAAGGCACGTTTACAGTCTAGAGTGTGAAGGGCCGATTCTCCGTGGTGAGAATGAGGCTTAGGGAAGAATACTGGAAGTACAATGGATTGGTTGAGATGAAATTCGGAGACCACCTTAGGCAGGAATTTCGGGTGAGTGCGGAGGACCACCTTGTCATGGTGGAATACTGTGAATGGTGGGTCCGCCATCAATGCCTGGAGTTCGCTGACTCTGCGATCGGACGTAAGGGCTACAAGGAAAAGCACTTTCCAGGTGAGATACTTCAGAGGGGCCCTGTTGAGTGGTTCAAACGGGGGCTTCATGAGATGGGAAAGGACTACATTGAGGTCCCAAACTACTGGGGGTGGTTTGAGAGGAGGGTTAACATGGAAGAGTCCTTTCATAAATCTGGCGACCACCGGATGGGCCGAGAGGGGTTTCCCTTGTAGGGGCTGGTGGAACGCCGCAATAGCGCTCAGGTGGACTCGTATGGATGTGGACTTGAGCCCAGATTGAGATAGGTGTAGGAGATAGTCCAGCACGGAGGATAAGGAAGCTCGCTGAGGTTCCTTTGACTTAGAAACACACCATGAGGAGAATCTGGTCCATTTCTGGGAGTAGCATTGTCGAGTGGCGGGCTTCCTGGAAGCTTCCAAGACCTCCCTCACTTCTTGTGAGAATTGGTGAGGGGTTACGTTGAGAGGAACCAAGCTGTCAGGTGGAGAGACTGCAGGTTGGGATGAAGTAGTGATCCTTGATGTTGAGTAAGTAGTGAAGGAAACACTGGAAGTGGTACTGGTTCCCTGCTGCTGAGTTGAAGTAGGAGGGAGAACCAAGGTTGTCTGGGCCACCGAGGAGCTATTAGAATCATGGTGGCCCGTTCGAGTTTCAGCTTGACCAGAGTCTTCTGGATCAGCGGGAATGGTGGGAACGCATATAGAAATCGTTTCCCCCAGTTCAGTAGAAAAGCATCTGCCTCGAGGCGGTGAGGAGTGTAGATCCTGGAGCAAAACTGAGGCAGTTTGGCGTTGTGGGGAGCCGCAAAGAGGTCTATCTGAGGCGTCCCCCATTGCGTGAAGATTTGGTGAAGGGGGCTGGAATGGAGAGTCCATTCGTGCGGTTGTAGCAGACGGCTTAGTTTGTCTGCTAAGACGTTGTTCTCCCCCTGGATGTATACTGCTCTGAGTAGGGTGTTGTGGCGCACCGCCCAGTCCCAGACTCGTAGAGCTTCCTGGCAAAGGAGGGCCGAGCCCGTGCCTCCTTGCTTGTTGATATAATACATGGCGGCCTGATTGTCTGTGCGAATGAGGATTACCATGTCGTGGAGTAGGTGTTGGAAAGCTTGGAGCGCATTGAAGATGGCTCTGAGTTCCAGTAGATTGATTTGGTGTAGTCTTTCCGCACTGGTCCAGAATCCTTGGGTGCGGAGACCCTCCAGGTGGGCCCCCCATGCGTAATTCGACGAATCGGTTGTGAGAACTTTCTGATGGGGGGGAGAGTGCATCAGCAAACCTCTGGATAGATTCGAAGAGGTCATCCACCAAAGTAGAGACTGCCGAAGAGCAGGTGTGACTAAGATGCGTTTGGATAGTGGATCGGACGTCTGATTCCACTGTGATGCCAGGGTCCACTGGGGGATCCTGAGGTGGAGTCTGGCAAAGGGTGTCACATGTACTGTGGAGGCCATATGGCCCAGGAGCACCATCAGTTGTCTCGCCGGTAGGGTTTGGCGAGTAGACACCGACTGGCAGAGATGAAGAAGAGACTCCATGCGTTGCCGAGGCAGGAATGCTCGGAGTCGGGTGGTGTCCAGGACCGCTCCGATGAAGGGGAGGGACTGGGTGGGTTGTAGATGAGACTTGGAGAAGTTGATCTCGAAGCCCAAATTCTGGAGGAAGTAGGTTGTAGCCAAGGCCGCCGAAGTGACCTCTGGGGCTGACGGGGCCTTGATGAGCCAGTCGTCGAGGTATGGGAACACCTGTAGACCCCTGTCCCGGAGTGCTGCGGCCACTACCACCAGGCACTTTGTGAAGACTCTGGGGGATGAAGATAGGCCGAATGGTAGCACTCGATACTGTAGGTGCAGATTTCCCACCCGAAATCTGAGGAACTTTCGGGAGGCCGGGTGAATGGGGATGTGAGTGTAGGCCTCCTTGAGATCCAGGGAGCATAACCAGTCGTTCTGCTCGAGGAGGGGGTATAGAGAAGCCAAAGTCAACATGCGAAACTTCTCTTTGACCAGGAACTTGTTGAGGGCCCGAAGGTCTAAAATGGGTCGCAGGTCGCCCGTTTTCTTCGGGACGAGGAAGTACCGGGAGTAAAACCCTCGGTTCAATTGGTCTGACGGGACCGGCTCGACAGCCCGAAGCTGAAGTAAGGTTTGGACTTCCTGAAGAAGAAGGGCGGTCTGCGTCGAGCTTGAAGGATACTCTCTTGGAGGATGGTCCGGGGGGACCCGGTGGAATTGAAGAGAGTATCCTTCTCTTATGATGGTGAGGACCCATAGGTCCGTGGTTATGGCCTCCCATCGATGGTAAAAAAGATGGAGGCGGCCCCCTATGGGAGAGGCCGAGGTTATGCTCCCGGGGGGGGGCGTCAAAAGGGCTGGGGAGCCTTAGGTACAGCCGGTGGCTGAGGTTTTTGCTGAGACTTCTGGGGAGGTTGTCTCTTCGCAGGCTGTCTCGCAGCAGGCGTTTGTCTGGGCATGTAACGCCGCTGGTAAATCAGGGGTGGCCTGGAAGGTCGAGACTGTTGAGGTTTGGGTTTGGGCCGCAGGATGGATTGAAAGGATTTTTCATGATCCGACAGCTTCTTGGTAACAGTTTCGATAGACTCATCGAACAGGTCAGCTCCAGCACATGGTACGTTGGCGAGTCTGTCCTGTAGGTTGGGATCCATATCGATGGTACGGAGCCATGCCAGGCGACGCATAGCTACCGCGCTTGCGGCGGCGCGTGCCGAGAGTTCGAATGCATCGAAGGAGGATTGCATCAGCTGGAGGCGTAATTGGGAGAGGGAGGCTACCACTTCCTCGAACTCGAATCGAGCTTGGTTGTCTATGAACGGAGTGAACTTGCGGAGCACCGGCAAGAAGAACTCCAGATAGGAAGAGAAAAAGAAGTTGTAGTTTAGCACCCGTGACGCCATCATGGAGTTTTGGTAGAATTTTCTACCAAATTTGTCCATTGTTCTCCCCTCTCGGCCCGGCGGTACAGAGGCGTAGACCTGGGAGGGATGAGAGCGTTTAAGGGAGGACTCGACCAGTAGGGATTGGTGGGAGAGTTGAGGGCCCTCGAACCCTTTATGGTGCACGATGCGGTATCGAGCATCGAGTTTGCTGGGGATCGCCGGTATGGAATACGGTGTTTCGAAGCACTGCATGAAGGTCTGGTCCAGTAATTTATGCAAGGGGAGCCGAAGCGACTCCGTTGGAGGGTTAGGTAAATGCATGGTGTCCAGATACTCTTTGGAGTATCGGGAGCCCGTGTCAAGGGTCACATCCAGATCATCCGCCATTTGTCGGAGGAATGATGAGAAGGACAATTGTTCCGCCAGCGTCGGTCTGTGGGACGGGCTGGAGGAGGAGGAGGCCTCCAGGTCCGTGGACATCGGGGAGTGACAAGGAGAATCGGGCACCGGTGTCTCCTCGTACTCCGGGCCCCTCGGGGGGGACACCTCTGATGAGGAGTATCCCCTACGTTGCAGTTTTTTCTGCGGTGACACCTCCGAATGGCGTGAGGAGTGCCAGGATGAGTGTCTCGATCGGTGCCCGTCTCGGTGGCGGGACGGGGATCGGGATCGTCTGTGCATCGCATGGTCTCCCGAGGCCCCCAAGTGGATAGGGCTGGAAGCAGTGGATCGCAACTGGGTTTGCGATGCGGGTTCTTGCGATGCTACCCAAGTCTGGTAAGGAGTACGGAAGAAGTCTTCCTGACTATGCCCAGGGCTTCGAGTATCGATCGGAGGTCTGGTCCCATGTTGGCGCGGAGGCGTAATGGGTTCTAATGGCGGCATATCGGTAAGCGAGGCTTGCCGCGCGGGCATCGCCGCCCTCCCCCGTTCGTCCTCGTCGGTTGTCGAGGTCGAACGGTGTGGGGGAGGGGGAGGGGGCGGACCGCCCCTTTGGACCGGTACCGGGAGGTCACCCTGTATGGCAGCGATGAGCCCGGGTCCGATGGTCTGCATGAGCTCAACGAATTGAGCTTCCAGCACGGACCGTAGCGAAGCCGATAAGGAGGGATCCGCACCGAAAGGGGGTCCTCCTGCACGGACATCGCGCTCCTTCGAGGCCGAGTGCTTCTGCTTAGTAGCTTTCGGCACTTTGATGACCATTGGTGGCACTGTGGAAGGAAGAGGTACCTGAACCGAGGAGACCGGGGCAGGCACCGACGTCGAGCTCGTGGATGGTGTCGGGGTGAGCGATGCCGGTTTCACCACACTCGATGCAGGAGGGGTCGATGCCGGTTTCGCCCGAACTGGGGAGGTATCAGATGAAGTGGAGGCTGAGGGATCCTTAGCTGCGTCCATCTTGAACATCGATTCCCACAATAGGCAACGCCGCTTGAATGAGCGTGCCGTAAGGGTAGAGCAAGGCCTGCACGATTTCGGGATGTGGTCAGGGCCCAAACACTGCAAACAGCGCCAGTGAGGGTCCGTGAGTGAAATCGCGCGTTGGCACTTGCTGCACTTTTTAAACCCGGTGATTGGCCGGGACATAGGCCGGAAAGTCTCCGCCGCGAGGTCGAAGCCAGTGGGCCTGAGCCACGTGGCCGGCCCGTTCGACCCGCCGGAGGAAATAATCTTCTTTTTTTTTTTTTTTTTACTGAAAAAGAAAAGAACTGTTAACTGTAATTAAAAGAAAGCGAAAACGCGGACAAGGAAGGCAAATTTAACTGAATTCAGCTAGCGCATGAAGAAGTTGAACTTCTCAGCTCCGCGGAAAAGAAAGAACTGAGGAGACACGCCCGGATCTCCGGGTAGGAAGGCACCGGCGCATGCGCGGTGCGGGCATCTAGAAACTTTAAGTTTCTACAAGCAACACGTGCTTGTGAGACGTCCGTACCGGGGCTCTGTCTGATGACATCACCCACTAGTGAGAATACCTGCCTGCTTGTCCTGGGATAACGAGAAATTCACAATATTTGCTCTGTTTTGGTGTAACTGGCTTTGTTCAAACTGTACAATTTGCAGCAAATGTGGGAGATCCATGTAGGGTACAGTATCCTCTCCTGTCCCCCAAAATATTCAAATTCTTTAACAAACCAGGAACTACTTCTGGACAGTTATGTGGAGCGGCATAATCAAAAAAAGTCAAGTCCCTTTTTGGCCTAAGGCTTTAAGCCAGTGGTTCTCAACCCTTTCCTGGGGGACCCCCAGCCAGTTGGGTTTTCAGGATATCCTAATGAATATGCATAAGACATATTTGCATGCCTGTCTCTTCCGGAGACAGGACCGGAGTTCCCTACCTCTGGGTTAGGGTTACCAGATGTCCGGAGATCCCCGCGCAAGTCCGGGGGTCCAGACGGCTTTTCGAAACCCGGCACTTTCTTCCACATCGCGTTGGGGAGGAGGGCATCTGCGCATGTGCGGATGTCTTCCTGCCCAATGAGAGCAGGCAGCGGAGGACAGGAATGGGGCATGATGGGGGGAATGGGTGGAGCTGGGTGGGCCTGGTGGGCAGATCTTGGGTCCGGATTTTCCAAACGGAAAATCCGATAACCTTGCCTTTGGTGCCACTGGGGATCCTGGGTGTGTGGGGTGGGTGGGAGGGTTTGTCTGGAATACTTTAATGAACTTTGTTTTTCTATTGTTATTGTGTTGCTCAATAAAAACTTATTTACCATAAATACCAGGGATTTAATCAGGATCTTGACCCCTTGACAACTTTGGTTTAATTCACATTCCACTCTTCCCCGATCTCCCATCCATAACGCTGACATTTCCGCTGGTAGATCAGGTCCTGTTCTAAGTACTTGGGGACCAGTTTCAACCTTACAATGGTTAAATTCTTACATCTAAATGGGCTTATTCAGTTAGTGCAGCAGCTGGGCTGATTTTGAGAAGAAAATAAACACTTCCTTTGAATATTTGGATTGGCAACAAGAGGGCAGGGGAGCCGAGCCCAAAATCGCCAGGGTAGGAGAGCGCTAGGTGAATGGCAACATGAAATGAAACCCGAGTGCAGTAAAAAGTTCAGATGGAAAGAGCGGCCTACTTCCAGCAGAGAATTGTTTCCATCAGGTAATTAAACGCTGTATGTAAGAAAAGGCTTCTTCTGGTTTCATGTACAGCAGGAGTTTCTGGCTGGCACCACTGAATCTTTGGTGTGCAGAGATTCTCCGACTTTGGCCTAGATTCACTAAACCCACCTTTCCGATCCGATCCGGGGCCGAGTCTTGCAGGGCGACCAATTCACTAACCAGTCCTCATGCAAATTATTTGATCGGAGGCACGCCCCACACCAACCGCACGGATCGCTGCAGAGTGATCCCGACGCATGCGCAGACTGCACAAGCAAGGTCAAAACACAGGGGAAGGGGGTGTGTGGCTGCAGTTTTGAGTAGGCAGAACACACTTTAGCCAGGACAGATCACGCTGCAGATGGAACAGAACACGCTTTTAACCCACAGGTTAAAACCACGGGCTCGCACTGCAGGGACAGGGTGGCAGAGAGCAGGAGAGTCGGCAGGGACAGGGCGGCAGAGAGCAGGAGAGTCGGCAGGGACAGGGTGGCAGAAAGCAGGAGAGTTGGCAGGGACAGGGCAGCAGAGAGCAGGAGAGTCGGCAGGGACAGGGCGGCAGAGAGCAGGAGAGTCGGCAGCGACTGGTCCTCAGCAGTCAATCGCTGCCTTCCTACTTTGCATGCCATTTCCCCTTATTTGCATGTGCGGATCGGATCAGGTGCGGATCGGATTGGCCAGAAGGTTAGTAAATCAGGTCAGAGAAGGCTCGCAAAGAACATAAGAACATAAGCGTTGCCTCTGCCGGGTCAGACCAGGGGTCCATCGTGCCCGGCAGTCCGCTCCCGCGGCGGCCCCCCAGGTCCATGACCTGAAAGTGTTCCCTACCTAACCTAAAATATCCATACCCTATTCGCTCAATGTCCTGTAAGGTAAACTTCTATCTGTACCCTGTTATCCCCTTTGCTTCCAGGAAATCATCCAGTCCCTTTTTGAACCCCAGAATTGTACTCTGTCCTATCACCTCTCCGGGGAGCGAGTTCCAGGTGTCCACCACCCTCTGAGTGAAGAAGAACCTCCTTGCATTCGTTATGAATCTGTCTCCTCTCAGTTTTTCTGAATGACCTCTTGTTTTAGTTGTCCCTGCTAGTCTAAAGAATCTGTCCCTCTCCACCTTCTCTATGCCTTTCATGATTTTATAAGTTTCTATCATGTCCCCTCTCAGTCTCCGCTTCTCCAGGGTAAAGAGCCCCAGCCTGTCCAACCGTTCGGCATATGAAAGGTTCTCCATACCCTTTATCATCCTCGTTGCCCTCCTCTGGACCCTCTCGAGTATTGCCATGTCCTTCTTGAGGTATGGCGACCAGTATTGGACGCAGTATTCCAGATGTGGGCGCACCATTGCTCGATACAGTGGCAGGATAACTTCTTTTGTTCTGGTAGTGATACCTTTTTTGATAATGCCCAACATTCTGTTCGCTTTTTTTGAGGCCGCTGCACATTGTGCCGCCTGCTTCATTGTGTTATCCACCAATACCCCCAGATCTTTTTCTTGGCTGCTTTCCCCGAGTACCCTCCCTCCCATCGTATAGCTGTACATCGTATAGCTGTACAAAGCTTAGTGAATCTAGCCCTTTGTTCTTATAACATTTCTGAGTGGAGTAGCAATGTTTAGGGTTACCAGACATCCAGATTTCTATGGACATGTCCTTCTTTTCTGGACGGCTTTTCAAAACCCAGCACTGTGTCCGGGTTTTGAAAAGCTTCCCTCTAAATCAGGGATCTCAAAGTCCCTCCTTGAGGGCCGCAATCCAGTCGGGTTTTCAGGATTTCCCCAATGAATATGCATTGAAAGCAGTGCATGCACTGCATACTCATACTCATTGGGGAAATCCTGAAAACCCGATTGGATTGCTGCCCTCAAGGAGGGACTTTGAGACCCCTGTTCTAAATCGTGTCAGGCAGGCAGTGTGTGTGTGTGTGGGGGGGGGGGGGGGTCTGGGGCAGTACTAAGATGGGATTGGGGCAGGACTAGAGCATAATGGGGCAGGGATGGGTGGAACTGAGTGGGCCTGGGGGCAGGTCTAGAGGTCCGGATTTTACTAAAGTAAAATCTAGTACCACTAGCAATGTTGGTCTGTAATAGCAGAAATGACACAGAGGCTGAGATGGGGTTACCAGATTTTAGTTGACCAATGAATAACGTGACCATACATCACGTTTTGAACGGAACCATCCTATTTTTAGGCAGCCTATCCCATTGTCCCCAAGCACAGCTTTGGGACACCGAAATGTCCCATTTTCAGGGGCCTGCTGAAGAAACAAGTCCCGAAGCAAATACAGCTGCCCCCGTTTTGTAATCCAGCGGCTGCCTCCTGTCCTCATGTCTTCCGGCAGCGGCAGAATGGCGCGCCTGCCTGGTCCCGCACCGCTCACTGAATGGCTGCCGTCAATTCTCGCAAGTCCCATGTATCACAGCCTACAAAGAATCCTAGTAACATAGTAGATGACAGTAGATAAAGACCCGAATGGTCCATCCAGTCTGCCCAACCTGATTTAATCTAAAAAATATATGTATTTTTTCTTCTTAGCTATTTCTGGGCAAGAATCCAAAGCTCTGCCCGGTACTGTGCTTAGGTTCCATCTACCGAAGTCTCCGTCAAAGCTCACTCCAGCCCATCTACACCCTCCTAGCCATTGAAGCCCTCCCCAGCCCATCCTCCACCAAACGGCCACATACAGACACAGACCGTGCAAGTCTGCCCAGTACTAGCCTTAGTTCTTCAATATTTACTATTATTTTCTGATTCTAGATCCTCTGTGTTCATCCCACACTTTTTTGAACTCCGTCAACGTTTTCCTCTCCACCACCTCTCTCGGGAGCACATTCCAGGCATCCACCACCCTCTCCATAAAGAAGAATTTCCTTACATTGCTCTTGAGTCTACTACCCCTCAACCTCAAATTATGTCCTATGGTTTTACCATTTTCCTTTCTCTGGAAAAGATTTTGTTCTAAGTTAATACCTTTCAAGTATTTGAACATCTGAATCATATCTCTCCTAGGGTATACATATTCAGGGCTTCCAGTCTCTCCTCATACGTCTTCTGGCGCAAACCTCCTATTATTTTCGTTGCCCTCCTCTGAACCACTTCAAGTCTTTGTATGTCCTTCACCAGATACGGTCTCCAAAATGAATCCTGGTGTGTGTTGGCACTCGGTGTGGGTGTGCACACATAGCCTCACTGGGGTGCACATTGACTGAGGGATCTGTCAGCCTGGCATCTGTGCTTGTATTTATCGGTGACAGGTCTCTGCTAAATAGTGTCTTCCTTTGTTTACACTGCAAAGCCCAACGATTAAAGAACTATCTCGGCTATTTGGAGAGGAAGCTCTGCCAGAATTAATCAGAGCCTTGCTTAACGATCATTCTGCTTGTCCCCCCACCCCACCCCCACCCCAGCAGTTCCCTCTGCTCCTTCAGGCTTTCAATGCAATCGAAAGTGTTTTCTGTTTGCCTTGGGTGGCGTGAATCTTCATTTCTATCCAGTGGGAATTTCCCCCTATTTTGACAGTCTCTTCTCAACCGGGGGCTGGTTTCAGACATGCTGGGGTACAAAGCAGAAATATTTTGGAGGGGACCTCAAAGGCTGCCCACAGGTTAAGAACATAAAAGTTGCCATACTGGGACAGACCAAAGATCCATTAAGCCCAGTATCTTGGTTTCCATCAGTGGCCAACCCAGGTCACAAGTACCTGACAGAAACCCAAAAAGTAGCAACATTCCAGAGCTGAGATTGTGATGTCATAATGCCTCATTCCACCAATGCCTAAGAGCCAACCTCAGCAGTGATGTCACAGTGGCTCGATTGTCCTATTCTTGGCTCACATAAGAACATAAGAATTGTTGTATGGAACAGAGCGAAGGTCCATCAAGCTCAGTATCCTGTTTCCAACAGTGGCCAACCCAGGTCCCAAGCACCTGGCAATATCCCAAGGAGTAAAATTGATTTTATGCTGCTTATCCTAGGAATAAACAGTGGATTTCCCCAAGTCCATCTCAAGAATGGCCTATGGACTTCTCTTTTAGGAAATTATCCAAACTTCTTTTAAACTCTGCTAAGCTAACTGATTTCACCACATTCTCTGGCAACAAAATACAGAGTTTAATTATACATTGAATGAAGAAATATTTTCTTCACTTTGTTTTAAATCTACTACTTAGTAGCTTCATCTTATGCGCCATAGTTCTTGTATTTTTGGAAAGAGTAAACAAGTGACTCATATCTACCCTTTCCACTTCACTCAGTATTTTATAGACTTCTCTATCATATCTCCCCTGACCGCCTCTTCTCCATGCTGAAGAGCCCTAGCCACTTTAGCCTTTCCTCTTTCAACTTTGGGAAGACTTGGAGCCCTCTGTGGTTTGGGATGGCCCAGTGGAACTGAACTAGTTGTACCACTTAAGGCTAGGGTTACCAGACATGACCTCTTTCTAGAGCAGTGATTCCCAACCCTGTCCTGGAGGAACACCAGGCCAATCGGGTTTTCAGGCTAGCCCTAATGAATATGCATGAGAGAGATTTGCATATGATGGAAGTGATAGGCATGCAAATTTGCTTCATGCATATTCATTAGGGCTAGCCTGAAAACCCAATTGGCCTGGTGTTCCTCCAGGACAGGGTTGGGAACCACTGTTCTAGAGGACTGTCCGAGGTCCCGGAAGGACTTTCCAAAACCAAGCAGTTTGTCCAGGTTTTGGAAAGCCCCGAAGAGTTCCGGCTGCATTTGGAGAGCATCTGAGCATGCGTGGATGATGTCACACACATCCGCGCATGTTCCAGGGCTTCCAGACATGGCCGGAGCTTGGGGAAGAAGAGAGATATGTGGGGACGGGGCTAGAGGCTGAACTGGGAGGGGCCAGGCAGAATGGGACGGGGCTGAAGGCTGAACTGAGTAGAGCCAGGGCAGAACAGGGCGGGGCCATGTGTCCGGATTTTTGTGGCCCATAAAATAGTAACCCTACTCAAAGCTGGTCCTATTCCCAACTCTGTGATAGTTCTTGGTCAGGGGCTATGAATTGAAGCCCTTTCTGAAGCTTGGTTAATATGGACTCTACATCTGGCCACTAGGTGTCACTGTTGAGAGACCCCCCCCCCCCACCCAGGGCCTGTAGATGTTTCCTCCATGGTGTCTCCAGTTCCTGTTAGTCCTCCAGAAAGTAACCACGGGTCCTTCACATGGCAGAGAGCAGCATTTACTATAGGACTATCAAACTGGCCTAGTCACTCTGCTCTTAACTTTCAAAAGAGGATGGGATGCTCATTTATGGCTTCTTTATTCTAGTTCTTCAGATCAGGTGCAATTAGGGTTACCAGATTTTATGTCAGTAAAACCTGGACCCCTAGACCCGCCCTCAGGCCCGCCCACTCATCCCCGCCCTATTACACCCCAGCTCTGCCTAAGCCCACCCCCGCTGTCTGTTCGTTGGGCAGAAAGGCATCCACGCACGTGTGCGTGCATGTGACATCATCGCATTCTATTCCACGCGTGGAAAGTGCCGGGTTTTGAAAAGCCGTCCGGACCCCCGGACATGTCCGGGGAAATCTGGATGTCAAGTAACCCTAGGTGCAATGTTCCCTTTCTCACCGCAAATGGGATGACAGATCTGTGCTAACAGATATCCCCAGAACAAGAAGGATTTGGGGTTTCACAAATTCTATTATTTGCCCATAGCTTATTCTAAAAGTTTGTTATGAAAACAAGGTCCTGGTTATGAAATTTCTGGAAGGAAAAGGTGCCTAGAACATAAGAACATAAGCAGTGCCTCTGCCGGGTCAGACCACAGGTCCATCCTGCCCAGCAGTCCGCTCCCGCGGTGGCCAAAAACAGGTCAAGGCCTGTCTGAATCATCAGAAGGGGCTCCCCTGCCACCTTGGTTTCCCATTTAAGTTCTGCCCTCCTATCGAAGTCCTAGCCCTCCGGTCTTGCACATGCACGACCAGGTTGGTTTACTCAGTACCCCCCGATCCCTCTATCCCTCAGGAATCCATCCAATCCCTGCTTGAAACCCTGTACCGTACTCTGCCTGATCACTTCCTCCGGTAGCGCATTCCAAGTGTCCACTACCCTTTGGGTGAAAAAGAACTTCCTTGCATTTGTTTTGAACCTGTCTCCCTTCAGTTTCTCAGAATGCCCCCTCGTATTTGCTGTCCCCTTCAGTCTGAAGAATCTGTCCCTATCCACCCTCTCTATGCCCCTCATGATCTTGAAGGTCTCTATCATATCTCCCCTGAGCCTCCTTTTCTCCAGAGAGAAGAGCCCCAGCCTATCCAGCCTCTCGGCGTACGAGCAGTGTTCCAGCCCTTTTACCATTTTTGTTGCTCTCCTTTGGACTCTCTCAAGTACCGCCATGTCCTTCTTGAGGTGCGGTGACCAATACTGAACGCAGTATTCCAGATGCGGACATACCATCGCTCGATACAATGGCATGATGACTTCCCGTGTTCTGGTTGTTATGCCCTTCTTTATGATGCCCAGCATCCTGTTGGCTTTTTTCGAGGCTGCTGCGCACTGTGCAGATGGCTTCAGTGATGCATCCACCAGCACACCCAAGTCTCTCTCGAGTCTGCTGTCTCCCAACAATACCCCCCCCAATTTGTAGTTGAACAACGGGTTCTTTTTCCCTATATGCATGACCTTGCATTTGTCCACGTTGAAGCGCATTTGCCATTTGTTTGCCCAGTCTTCCAGCTTGTCCAGGTCCCTTTGTAGGTCCTCACACTCCTCCCTGGTCCTAACTCTGCCGCACATTTTGGTATCGTCTGCGAATTTTATAACCTCACACTTTGCCTCCTTTTCCAGGTCATTGATGAATATGTTAAAGAGTAAAGGCCCCAGCACCGATCCCTGTGGCACACCGCTCGTGACTCCCCGCCAGTCAGAATATTGGCCCTTTACTCCAACCCTCTGCAGTCTACCCGTCAGCCAGTGCTTGATCCATCTGTGCACATCCCCTCCCACCCCGTGGCTCCATAGCTTCTTAAGTAGCCTTTCATGTGGCACCTTGTCGAAAGCCTTTTGAAAGTCGAGGTAAATGATATCTATGGGCTCCCCATTGTCCATCCGACTGCTTATTCCCTCAAAGAAGTACAGAAGGTTCGTTAGGCACGACCTTCCCTTACAGAATCCGTGCTGGCTTGTTCTCAGTAGGCCATTCCTCTCGATGTGCTCACAAATGCCGTCCTTGATCATAGCTTCCACCATCTTCCCTATTATTGAAGTCAGGCTCACCGGCCTGTAGTTCCCGGGGTCACCCCTCGATCCCTTCTTGAAGATCGGTGTGACATTTGCCAATTTCCAGTCCTCTGGCACCTCACCAGTTTTCAAGGATAGGTTGCAAACATGTTGGATTGTGCCCGCTATTTCCTGTCTTAGTTCTTTCAGCACCCTTGGGTGGATCCCGTCCGGGCCCGGTGATTTGCCGCATTTTAACCTGTCTATCTGTTTGAGGACATCCTCCCTACTTACCTCTATGTGCTCTAATTTTTCAGCCTGTTCCCCACTCATGAGCTCCTCTGAGTCCGGTATATTAGATGTGTCTTCGCTCGTGAAAACCGACGAGAAGAACGTGTTCAACCTCTCAGCTACCTCTTTATCCTCCTTAATCACTCCCTTCCTGTCCCCATCGTCCAACGGCCCTACCTCCTCTCTCGCTGGTCGCTTCCCTTTAACGTAACTGAAGAATGCCTTGAAGTTTTTCACCTCCTTGGCCAGCCCCTCTTCGTATTTCTCTTTTGCTTTTCTAACCTCCCGGTGGCATTCCTTTTGGCATTTCCTGTGCGCCTGGCGATTTTCCTCTGTTGGGTCCTCTTTCCATCTCCGGAAAGATACTTTTTTGTCCTTTATCGCCCTCTTTACTTCTATTGACATCCAAACCGGGTCCTTTGATCGCTTATTCTTGCAGCCTTTCCTGAAATTGGGGACGTACATTCTCTGTGCTTCCTGCAGGGTGTCCCTAAATAGGGTCCAGGCGCTTCCCACAGTCTCCATCCTAAAGATGTTTCTGAGCTTCCTCCCCACCATTTCCCTCATAGCAGCGTAGTTCCCTTTCTTGAAGTTCAACGCAGTTGTTGCGGTCCTCCTAACTATGGGTGTCCCTCTTTCTAATGTGAATCTGATCGTGTTATGATCACTGTTGCCTAGTGGTCCTCCCACTTCTACCCCTCTTGCAGGCCCCCCTAATCCGTTTAGAAGATTTGTGAATATTAATTTGGGGGGCTTTTGTCTAGATCCTTGTGGGTGGAGGTTACCTGCCTCACCCCCCACCCCTTGTCTCATTTGTGTTCCAGAAAATTAAAGCCACGGACAAAAGATACTCTACCTAAAATTGAACAAAACAGCTGAGTTGGGGGAGAACTTACGCAGTTTGTACCCGTCCCTTTTAATCATTTTTCTTGGTGTCTGGAGGAAGGCAAGACACTAATGGAGTTAGAAGGATGCAAACTTTTATATACAATGTAGATAATAAGGCTGCAGCTGGTTGATCGGACTCAGCCCAGGATATAGCTCAGTCCTTTAAATATTTACATAGCTGGTTGTATACACACAAGCTCTCTGCAAGACAAATTGCATTAATGCTAAATCTGCGACCCTAAAACTCTTACTGTAAGGGCAGTGGCGTAGCGAAGGCATTGCCACACCGTGCCCCCTTCATTTCTCCCTCCACTCGGACACCCCCTCCTCTACCCCACTGCTTGGGCGTGCCCCTGCGTACCTCTTGAAATCTTCCACCCACTGCTCGCACCAACCTTGGCTCCCTTCTGACGTCATGTCCTGGTCCCACGAGTTGCCCCCTGTGAACATAAGAACATAAGAATTGCCGCTGCTGGGTCAGACCAGTGGTCCATCGTGCCCAGCAGTCTGCTCACACGGCGGCCCTTTGATCAAAGACCAATGCTCTAAATGAGTCCAGCCCTACCTGCGTACGTTCTTGTTCAGCAGGAACTTGTCTAACTTTGTCTTGAATCCTTGGAGGGTGTTTTCCCCTATAACAGCCTCCGGAAGAGCGTTCCAGTTTTCTACTACTCTCTGAGTGAAGAAAAACTTCCTTACGTTTGTACGGAATCTATCCCTTTTTAACTTTAGAGAGTGCCCTCTTGTTCTCCCTACCTTGGAGAGGGTGAACAACCTGTCTTTATCTACTAAGTCTATTCACTTCAGTACCTTGAAGGTTTCAATCATGTCCCCTCTCAGTCTCCTCTTTTCAAGGGAGAAGAGGCCCAGTTTCTCTAACCTCTCACTGTATGACAAGTTGACGCCTAGGGTGGTCCGCCCCCTGTCTTCCCCTCCCCCTCACTACGCAACTTGGTACATGGACAAGTCTCAGTCCCTTTGAAATATCTGACCAACAAAGACTCTGCGTCTTCAATGTGCCCAGCCAGATCTACAGAGAAAAGCACCTGCAGGAATTTGGGAAACCAACTCCCATGCTTGCTCTTGTCTCTTTTTACCCCCCACCAGAAATGCTCCTTTCATCCACAAAACAAGAAGGCAGTTCTCAAAAATAAAAACATTTCACACGGGCAAGCGTGATTTTACCCACATAAACCACTTGTGCCTAATGGCTTAGCAAGGGTGACAGGCACCCGGGGCAGTGGCACCTCTACCCCACCCTCTTCTCGCCCCCACCCCCATGCGCTCCTTCCCCACCCCTTCCTGCCGCCCTTGTGCACCCCGTCTGGCATTAGCAGCAATCACAATGCACCAGCGTCGGCTCTTCCTCTGACCTCACGTCTAGGCATTGTACCAGGAAGTGACATCAGAGACAGAGCTGACACTGGCGTGAGCAGTGTGTTGAGGGGGTTTGCTGCTCGTGCTGGGAACATTAAAGAGGTACAGAAGAAGGAAAGGCGTGCACGTGGTGGGGGGTAGAGAGGAGAACAGGTGCCAGAGCCCCTACCAAGATGGTGCCCAAGGCAGACCGCCTCCCCATCTCCCGCTCTATGCATCATTTAATGCTTACCATACAAAGTTAGGAGCACAAGTTATAGAATACTGAGTTGTGGATGTCACTTAATAGAATAATTAGCTAATAATCATCAGCGATTGGCTATAATAGGTGTATAATAGGTGTATAATTGGCTATAATAGGTGTATAATAGGCGCTAATTGGCTATAATGGGTGTATAATAGGTATTAATTGGCTATAATAGGTGTTAATTGGCAATAGGTGTTAATTGGCTATAATAAGTGTACAATCAGTGTATAATAGGTGTTAATTGGCTATAATAGGTGTATAATAGGTGTACAATCGGTGTATAATAGGTGTTAATTGGCTGTAATAGGTGTATAATTGGCTATAATAGGTGTACAATAGGTGTTAATTGGCTGTAATAGGTGTATAATTGGCTATAATAGGTGTACAATCAGTGTATAATAGGTGTTAATTGGCTATAAATAGGTGTATAATAGGTGTTAATTGGTGCTAATTGTCACCAATTGTCAGTTACAAGCATAACTGCCCTTAGAATTCAGTAAATTGTGCATGCAAAATCCATATAATATAAATGTAGAAATGATTAACAAAGATGTAATCTGAATAAACTTAAAGCCGCTGTGAATTAGAGTAGGGTTGCCCGGAGATGTCCAGACAAATTTTTAAAACCTGGCAGTTGGTACGGGTTTTGGAAGGGATTCTCAGAGGCCCTCCAGACATGGCCTCAAACGCAGGGAAGGAGAGGAGACAAGATTTGGATGGGGGGGGAGCAGGAATGGGGGGGCACGTGTCCCCTTTTTTTTTTTTACTTAAACAAATATGGTAACCCTAAGGTATAAAGCAGAGGATCTCGATCCCCGTCCCCTCCTCCCCCCATCCTCAGGACACACCTAGCCAGTCAGGTTTTCAGGATATCCACCATGAATATGCATAGAACATATTTGTTTACAACAGAGATAGCGCATGCAGATTTATCTCATGCATATTCATTGGGGTACCCTGAACGCCTGACTGGCTAGGTGTGAATTGAGAACCCCTGGTATAAAGTAATAAATAGGTTGTCAAATGCTATTACAGAAACTGTCTAGTGATGCTCAATTTTTTAATACATGATGGGAAGTTACAGGGAAATACTTTTAAGACCAATAGGAGGAGATATTTTTTCACTCAGAGAATATTTAAGCTCTGGAACGCATTGCGAAAGGATGTGGTAAGAATGGTTAATGTAGCTATTTTTTTTAAAAAAGGTTTGGATGAGTTCCTGGAGGAAAAGTCCATAGTCTACTTTTGAGACAGACATGGGAGAAGCCACTGCTTGCCCTCGATCTATAGCATGGAATGTTGCCACTCGTTGGAAATTCCACATGGAATGTTGCTACTCTTTGGGGTTCCGGAATCTTGAGATTCTGGAATGTTGCTACTATTTGGGTTTCTTGTGACCTGGATTGGCCGTCGTAAAAACGGAATACTGGTCTAGAAGGACCATTGGTCTGACCCAGTAAGGCTATTCCTATGTGTTTTTATGTTATGTTTAAGGTTGTAGCTTCTCCATATTTCCTAATTGAGCAAAGATGACTCCATCATCCTTGCATGCTCAATTTTGAATTGATGTTTCAGTAGCAAACAATTGTGTGGGCATTAATCATTGGGTTAAAGAGTTTACTCTGGAGGCCTGAAATCATCAGACCAGGAGTGGAGAAGCAGTTGCCTATGGATAAATTCTAGTAGGTGCGGACATTACCACACTAGAAGAGTAAATGAGATAAAGTTCCGTTTTCTTTGGAGCAAGACCAGCAGATAGTTGACGTTCCTCCTCTTAACACTTTCTTTAATTTAGAAAGGGTCCAGGGTGCTCTATGAACAACGAAGAAGGATTGGGTCATTACAGCCGGAAGTGTTGGATGAGATGTCCTAGTCTTAAGGGCTGGGCCCGCCCCTGATGTACTTATGCCCCTCCCACATTCATATTTTTCTGCCGTCACGTGCTCCAGCTTTTGTGTGCTAACTTTCTAGACTAGTGACTAAGAGTGGTTACATGCGTAATTGCATTTAGCGCCAATTAACTCCAATTACTGGTAATTATTGGTTGTCAGTGCCAATTACTGGCTTATTTGTCAATTAACTTTTCAGCATAATTGGCACTATTCTATAACCTTTGTGCACAAATTTGTGAGCTAAGTGTGAAAATATGCAACTGTGATTATACAATGAAGGGGTGTCTTTTTGTTTTTTACATTCCACAAAAGTTCCCTGTTATAAACTGAAACTCTAAAAATTCAAATTTGTGTTCTTCAAGCAGTAGCCTCCTCCTCCCCCCCCCCTACCAGGGCAGGATTAACCAATAGGCCAAGTAGGCACGTGCCTAGGGCCCGAAATGGTCAGGGGGGCCCGATGAAGGGCATCAACATTGTTTTTTCCAAACGGCGATGGGCTCCTCCAGCATCAATCGCCAACGCGAGCCCCACCCTAATCGGCAATGCGCCCCCCCCCCCCCATTGATGGAAAGTAAGCCAAGCAAGCAACGTGGGTAAGAAAGGCAACGGGAACTATAGTTGTGCAAGCTGTGCTGCTTGCCCAAAACTTCCCACTGACGCAGCTTCCTGTTTCCTCCTGGGCGCAGGGTGGGGTGGGGTAGGGCAGGGCAGGGCAGGGGGCCAGTGTACTTGTGTGCCTAGGGGCCCTCAAAGAATTAATCCTGCCCTGCCCCCTACAAAAAAAAAAAAGCTGAATTATTTTTCATATACTGTATAGTTGGTGTTGAAAAACTCAAGAAGGTTTTCGTTTAAGGGTCTCTGTATGACATCAATGTTTTTCCCATACGTTCTTTGCTTATATGAAATAAATGGGATTGAATTAAAGGTTTGAAAGTACAGAACAGCTCTTACACTTTTATTATTAATAATAATAACTTTATTTGTGTATACCGCAATACCATAACCATTCTAAGTGGTTCACAATAAAAGAGACAACTGAACAACCAGTGACGTACAAACAGCAAAATATTTATGCGGTAACAAATTTATTGAAAAGATAAGTCTTTACTGATTTTCTGAAGGATTGATAGGAAAAAGCTTTTGAAATAGTTTCACTTAACCAAGCATTCATTGCACCAGCTTGAAATGAGAGCTGTCCTATCCAAGAATCTCTTATACAGGCAGCATTTCAGCGTAGAAAAGGCAAATTAGTAAGATCTACGAGTGCATTTGGTGGTATGAGCCAACTCAAAGTGGGTGGAAAGGTAGTTTGGGGCCGAATCTGTTAAGGTTTATTACAAATGCAAGCAAATTTGAAAATACACTTCTCCCTCTGAATTTGCGAAGTTTAGGGGCAGAGCCATCCTGCGAATATGGAAAATTTGCAAATAACTTTGTGGGCCGACTCTGACCTACTCCCGCCTCCTTCCTGCCTCCCGGACCTCCCCAGACCTTACCTAGTGGTCTAGCGGTGACGTGGGGCAGGAGCGATCTTCCTACGCTCCTGCCCTGTGCAGAGCCATCATCAAAAATGGCTGCCGTGAGTTCCCGTTGTAGTCTCGTGAGACCATGGGAACTCACGGCAGCCATTTTTTGATGACGGCTCTGCACGGGGCAGGAGTGTAGGAAGATCGCTCCTGCCCCATGTCAACGCTAGACCACCAGGTAAGGTCTGGAGAGGTTCAGGCAGCCTTTAAAAAGTAGACAGAAAAAAAATTGCAAATAACTGAATTCGCGTGAATTTAACCCACAAATTCAGAGGGAGAAGTGTAATTCTTGCCTCCACTGGCAGCCAATGTAATTGTTTATAATAAGGGCTGATATGATCGGTTTTTTTCAAAGCAAAGATAAGACAGACAGCTGGATTCTGAATGATGCTCAGTCTTTTTATAATTCTCTTATAAGATCCTAGGTATATTATATTATAGTAATATTATATTACTTAATATTAAAGATTGAACCAATAGAGTGTTTCTCAACTCAGTCCTGGAGTACCCCCTTGCCAGTCAAGTTTTCAAGATATCCACAATGAATATGCATGAAAGAAATTTGCATATAATGGAGACAGTGTATGCAAATCAAGTTTAGGCAAATTCAATTTGGATATCCTGAAAGCCTGACTGGCAAGGGGGTACTCCAGGACCGAGTTGAGAAAAACTGGTCTAAAGGATACTGAATCAAAGTATTTTTTGATGGTGCGGAGCTTATTAACCTTTCTTTTGTCTCTTTATTCCTCCAGGAACCTCTGATCTGAGTCCATTTTCTGACCCACGGCCCTTTGATCGCTCCTTTTCCAGCATACCCAGCCTGACTGAGTCCAGGTTTCCCGACCCTCGCATGCATTACCCAGGTGCGATGTCTGCTGCCTTTCCGTACTCCACCTCCCCATCTACAACGGGAATTGGGGGCATCAGCATGGCCGGCATGCCCACCACCACACGATTTCACCACACCTACCTCCCTCCTCCCTATCCAGGATCAACTCAGAATCAGAGCGGACCCTTCCAAACCAACCCCTCACCTTACCACTTGTATTATGGCACTTCCTCAGGGTCATACCAGTTCTCAATGGTGACGGGGGATCGCTCACCCACCAGGATGCTGTCTTCCTGTACAAGTGCGACAACGGGAAACAACCTGATAAACCCCAACCTGGTCAGTCAAAGTGACGGGGTGGATGCTGATGGTAGCCATAGCAACTCCCCCACCTCCATGACGACAACAGGGAGAATGGATGAGTCTGTGTGGAGGCCATATTAAAATAAAGGACCACAAGACCACAGTGATCCCGAAGAACATTTCTATGTTTCGAACTGAAAAAATAATCCCCCACACCACTCCTCAGTGAGCTATAGAAGGCCATATTTGAACATAGACAACCTAAAAAAAACTCAGAATTTTGGAACTCCCCAATGAGTTACCAACAGAGGCATTGTGACAGAAGCAGAAAAACACTCCCGGTGCTTCGAGTTCTAGCCATAGAAATGGAAACTCCTCTGCCTCAGTAGGTCCGAATTTCATTCACTCTTCATAATATTGCCTTCCCGTCTAATATATTCGTCAATATTCCTGAATGTATATATGAGGATCCGAAAAATACTCTTTACTTTGTACAAACATGATCATCTCACTCTGGATTGATTGCTGTTTCTCGCTCTTTGGAAGATGCAGTTGTCCAAAGAATTCAGTGCTCCTGGAAGTGAACACGTACATTTCTGACGTCCAAAATGCTTACCTACCCCTGATCTAAATTGTGTGCAAAATCTTGTATGTGTCTTTTGTTTACAATGAAATTACTAGGTTTTGATTTGGGTTCCCAGTCAAGGATGGTAAATGGAACGAGAATGGGGGGGATGAGAAGTCAGGCTGGGGGTAAGGTGAGAGATAGGGATGGGCTTAGAGTCTATATAGGCTACTGTCACATGGCTCGTGGGAATCCTTAAAAGCATTGTGCTCTGTTTACATAAGATGTATTTTTCAGGCCTAATTTTTATGTGTTTGCTTCTGTGGTTAATTTTTTTTTTTTTTTTTAAAGTATTTGTATATGAGAAGATCTATTTGCAACAAGCACTTAGACAAAGTACAGTAGCTGAACAGACTAGTCATTTCGCTTTTTAGCCAATGGTCCATCAAGCCCAGTAGCCCGTTCTAACGGTGGCCCTAGTACCTGGCCAAAACCCAAGAAGTAGCAACATTCCATACAGAATCCCAAAGAATAGCAAGATTCCGAAATCCCAGAGAGTAACAGGATTCTAGAATACCAAAGAGTAGCAACATTCCATACAGAATCTCAAAGAATAGCAAGATTCCGAAATCCCAGAGGGTAACAAGATTCTAGAATCCCAAAGAGTAGCAACATTCTACACAGAATCTCAAAGAATAGCAAGATTCCGAAATCCCAGAGGGTAACAAGATTCTAGAATCCCAAAGAGTAGCAACATTCCATGCTACTGATCCAGGGCAAGTAGTGGCTTCCCCCATGTCTTTCTCAATAACAGACTATGGACTTTTCCTCCAGGAAATTGTTCAAACCTTTCTTTTTATTTATAGTTTTTAAGTAGCATGGAAGCAGTGATAATAAATTCTAGCACCGAATCATATTCCACCCCCAGTATTTTCTGCTACAGAGCTATGGTACCATGAACCTTCTGTCGGGGCCACTCAAAGGAGTTTCCCTAGTATTTTAACGTTGACTTCACCATGCTAATGACATTTTAGTCCTTGGTCCCAGGGACCACAGAGTGCAGCTCCCTCTGAAAAGTGAGCCTCCTTCTCTGCCCCCCCCCCCTCTTTCCCCAGAGGTCTTTAAAAGGTGCCTCTGTGACATTCCTGGCCAGACTGGGGAAGTAGAAGCCATGCACGCCCCCCTTCCCGTCCCTCTAGTTGTTCACCGCCATGAGGAACAACTTCAGCATGCTCCTCTTGACCACATCGTCTCTCCCACTGACGGGAGAAGGGGGCGTGCATGGCAGAGGGAGTGGAGGGAGGTGGGAAGATGAGGGCGGGGGAAGGGCGCCTTTCCCCCTCACTATGCCACTGTCTGCCAGTCAGTATTTCATCAGCTTTCACTGTAAGTAGCAAAATGTACCTTTTTAAATGTCCAGCTGAAATGCAGTCATTTGGGAATAAGGGTATACGAGTCCCCAGGTACAACACAGTACCACATTTCTCGCCCCTTTTCCTACCACTGCCCTCCACATCCATCCCTAGCACATCCAAAATCTGTTACATGGCCTTCCCCAACTCACAGACCATTTTGTGCCAGACCCATTTTAAACTTTGCTTCTTACCAGCTCAATACTTAATCCAACACCAGGCCTCTCTCCATGTTAAAATCTGCCCCCTCCCCCCAAGCTCATAAGAACATAAGAATTGCCGCTGCTGGGTCAGACCAGTGGTCCATCATGCCAAGCAGTCTGCTCACGCGGCGGCCCTCTGGTCAAAGACCAGCGCCCTAACTGAGACTAGCCCTACCAGCGTACATCCTTGTTCAGCAGGAGCTGGTCTAACTTTGTTTTGAATCCCTGGAGGGTGTTTTCCCCTAGGACAGACTCCGGAAGAGCGTTCCAGTTTTCTACCACTTTCTGGGTGAAGAAGAACTTCCTTACGTTCGTATGGAATCTGTCCCCTTTCAACTTTAGAGAGTGCCCTCTCGTTCTCCCTACCTTGGAGAGGGTGAACAACTTGTCCTTATCTACTAAGTCGATCCCCTTCAGTACTTTGAATGTTTCGATCATGTTCCCTCTCAATCTCCTCTGTTCGAGGGAGAAGAGGCCCAGTTTCTTTAATCTTTTGATGTACGGCAGCTCCTCCATCCCCTTAACCATCTTAGTCGATCTTCTCTGGACTTTTTTGAGTAGTACCGTGTCCTTCTTCATGTACAGTGACCAGTGCTGGACGCAGTACTCCAGGTGAGGGTGTACCATGGCCCGGTACAGCGGCATGATAACCTTCTCCGATCTGTTTGTGATCCCCTTCATTACAGCTTTGTTTATATATGGTCCCTACATCCAGGTCCCAAAGTTCCCCCTAAGCTGTGTGGGAAATCTGCTGGTGGGAACAGTACATCAACGGTCTCAGATTTACTGAGAAGAGTCTCAAAGAAATCTAGCTGCTTAGACACCTGCCTAACCTAAATGCTGGGACATATTCCTGCTGGGGTTTTTTTTGTTATGGTTGACCCAAATACCTAAGACCTTAGGAGCAGACTTAACCATGGCCTGCAAAGTTGTTAGACTTCTGCGTTAAGATACAAATAACAGACCACCTAAACCCGGCAGATGGATTTCATAGATCACAACACGGAACACAGTACAGAAACCTTACTGCTGGAATTAACATCAAAAGCAAAATCACATTTAAGGTAAGGGGACCGTTCTGCTGCAATTCGACATCTCAGCTGCATTTGATGCAGTCGATCATCCCCTACTACTTCTGAAGCTAAATGAACTAGGAATAAATGGCATCGTACTAAAATGGTTTGCAGAATTCTTAGAAAATAGAACATATGAAGTAACAAACGTCAACAAGAAGTCCAGAAATTGGAACACATTCTTTGGTGAACCACAAGGCTCACCGTTATCCCCCTCCCCATATAATGTATACTTGAGAGCCTTGGGTAAGGGATCTGCTATTCTCCAAGTTCGTGCAGTCTCATACGTAGACGATATTTTCCTCCTCTGCCAAACCAGAGATACTTTTGAAGATACATTACAATACTTATCAAAGATTATTAAGAACTTGAGTACATGGACGCAGAAGAACCTCCTCAAACTTACCAAAGTCCTCTGGTCTGGTGATTACAACTCACTACTGCGTTCAGAATTTGTCTTGTTTACAGGAGAACATCTCATGATTGAGATAACATCCAAAGTTCTAGGTGTCTTTCTGGACTCCTACCTAACCTTCGAAACCCAAATTGATTACTTGGTAAAAAAAAAAAAAAATTCTTCTTCAGATTTAGACAGTTAAGAGCTTTAGAAAAATTGTTCAGGCAGTCTTGCTCCCTTACTTAAATTACTGCAACTCTCTATACTCTGGTATCACGGAGAAGGAATAGAAAAAACTACAACTACTTCAGAACACGGCAGCTAGATTAATCTTTTAACTAAGCAACTTTGAGAGAGAGGGCGAGCCCACTACTGAGAGAGCTACACTGGCTACCAATGAAGAAAAGAACTCAAGTTAAGATTGCTTGTATGGTCCATAAAGGGGAGGGGTCCTGGGGAGTCCGGGAGGTTTCCTCACAGATGCAAGGAGTCCAAGGGGATCCAGAGACATCCGCTAGGGTCCCGAGATCTTCAGCCAGGAGTGATGCCCAATTGTTCCTGGCCACTCCAGCGCCAACCTGAAAATGGTACCCCTAGCGGCAGTCTTGCATGAGTACCTCTAGGGGTCATTGTTCCATATAAGGAGCACTTCCACATTTCTCTATAAAAAGAAGCATTAAAGCCATTTACCCTGTGAGTCATATAGGTCACTGCAGCTCCTGGTAGGCATTACCACCTGCATTGCTCTGATGTGATAGACTTCCCTAACTATAGAGGGCGCCATACTGGGTACTTGCACAAGGTGCTGCCATGAATTATTATGTATCTCAATCTTTAAGGAAGACTAGGGTTACCAGACGTCCGGATTAGAGGTCTGCACGGGAACAGGGATCGCGAGAATCCCGCAGGTCCCACGGGGGTCCCGCAGGAATCCCCCCCTAACCCACGGGACCCCCCTCTGGCCCACGGGACTCCCACGGGGACCCCCCTCTAGCCAACGGGACTCCCACGGGGATGGAAGGCTTTGGAAGCAGGGTTCGTCCATATAATATAATGGACACGTCAGCTTTAGTAAAAGAGGGGGTTTATAAGTTAATTACCTGAGCAGAAAACAAAAAAAGGGTTCCACCAAAGAGATTCCACAAGGAAAACAGCAGCGCAAACACAAAAGAAACTGTGGAATTGATGATCCTGTCAGAAGTAATTGCTGCTTTTTATGGGGACGGGCGGGGATGGAGGGAATTCCTTGTGGGGACGGAGAGGATCCTGGCGGAGATGGGTGGGATTTCTGTCCCCATGCAACTCTCTAGTCCGGATTTCCCCAGACATGTCCTCCTTATGAAGACATGTCCGGGGGTCTGGACGGCTTTTCAAAAGCCCGCACTTTGTCCGGGTTTTGAAAAGCTTTCGACATCGGGACGGCATCCGCAAACCTGCGGATGCAACACAGTGATGTCACGCCCACACCCATTATCGCGTCGCATCCGCACATGCATGGATTTCATCCCGATGCATGAACAGGTGAAGGGAGGCAGGGCTGAAGCATGATACGGGCAGAACTGGGGGCGTGGCCATGGGTCGGGATTTTCCTTAAGGAAGACCAGCGATGCGTGTGTCAGCATTCAGAGCGCAGACCTAGTTCCATTGATTTCAAGCCATCAGGGAAAACGAAGGCGAATATATTTCAAACTCTTGGTGCCTTTAGAAAATGTCTCGGCACACATACTGTTATGTAATAGAGTGGATGTTTTGTCCAAAGGAAATGACCAATCAAACCTTGCTTTGCACTAGAAATTTTTGCTTGTTTTGTTATGTACAATTTTTACAGCTTTGTCTGGCAGATGTGATATTTAACTGTCTAGGTTGGTTTTTTTTTTTGTTTTCTTGTAACTAATTTTTCTTGAACATACTGAAGGATTCATTGTTAATATTTGTTAAGTGTACTTGTGCAGGAAAAAACTGTTAGGAAGTTTATTTAAAGAAATAATAATAATAATTGAAAGCCAGAGATGAACTTGGGGAACTGATGAGCTTTTGGGAGTTTTTTGTAGAGTGCAATCCTTGGGCTATGCACAGTGATGTAAATGCATGAGGTGGCCACCTCGAGTCGATCAGTCTGATTAGCAAATTCAGTTTGTTTCTGGATACTGTGCGTGCAAGGGATTTCAGCCGAGATCTGGCCCTGTGATGGCTGAAGCCCTCCAAACCCCTCTGGTCCAGGCTGTAACCTGAGTTATATCTTTAAAGTTCTCTGGGTTTTTGGGGGGACAAGATATGATAAATATATTCATCTTTCCATATAGCACAGACCTGAACGAGGTCAGAGTGAAACCAAATTTCTGGGAAGCTGGATTTTTACTCGAGTGATGAATGATAATGCAGTGCCTTGAGACCCCCCTCTTAAAGATGAGTGGGCCAGGTGGTTTGATATCAGACGGCAGGAAAAGAAGCCACGTGTGTAACAATAAAAGCTTGTGGCTCTCTATCTTCTATTTGACCATAAAGGAAAAGTTTAAAAAATGGCACCAAGGTTTGTCAGTTCCAAATTTGTCTGCCAGCCGTCACAGAGTCACCTTTTCCGAAACCCTCAATCAAATAATCATACAAAGAAAAGTTTTATGCGAAACATGAAACTGTACCCGATTACTCGATACATTCAGCAGAACCATGCCAAGGTTTGGAGGAACGAATTATCTGTGGCCAGGGGAGGGGATACCCTTGCTGGGATACCAGCTGCTCCTCCAGTCCCGGACATATAAATGTGATGTGTTGTACCACTGCTATGTAATTAGAAATTGCCGCGCTTGATGGCATGGCCCTGGACTAACGTGAATGACCCCCTTCTGTCTGTAGCAGCTTTTATTTATAATGCTGGCCGAGCCTGTGAGCAGGTGAGCGCCGGGTTCATGCAAGCCAAAGATTCTGTTTTTATATTATAAAATAAATGTTGATATTCCTGTTAAAAATGCCTGTTAATAACTGTCAAAAGACATTTTAAAAAGCATAAGAGCGTTGATGCAGTCATTAAATAATAAAATGTATTGTTACGAGCTCAAAGGATGGTATTTTGCTCATGGTTTTGACTTGGTTTTGCCGTTTCAAATGTTAAGGGCCAAAGAGACTTGGCTTTTTTTTTTTTTTTTTCCTATAGACACAAAAAAGGGATGATTCTTTTAGGAGCTGCCTAGTTTTAGAGGGCACATATGTGCTCAGGTTTAGGTTTGTTGAGATTTACTATCTTGTCCATTGTAGAAAACATTTGGGCGGCTTACACGCTAAACTTCCATAAAGGATACGGGTGGAAAGACGAGACGCGGATAAAAAGAAAGGGTAGGAAGGGAAGCACATAAGGAAGGCAGCGCAGGTGAATATGTAAAAATGGCCTTAGCGCGGGGGAAAATTCTGTGCGTGGTCACACTAAGGCCGCTTTTTACTACAGCTTAATAAAAGGCCCACTAACCCTGCCCCTTCTTTTTACAAAACTATAGCAGAGCTTATAGCGCCGGCTGCAGGCGGTAACAGCACCGATGCTCATAGGAATGAGCTCAAAGGACGTTACCACGAGCAACTTCAACTCGAGGTACAAGGGAAGGGGAAGGGCGGGCTCAGGGAAGGAGCAGGGGGTGGAGACGAGGGTGGGGGAAGGCCGCCAAAGCCCCAGGCGCCTCTCACCCTCGTTACGCCACTGGCACTGACTGCAGCTTTAAAAAACAGATCCTTTCAGTGATTCATTCAAGATCACCAGTGGCAGTTGAACCCTGTCTCGCCCCCCTCCCCTAAGTTTCAGCCCACTGCTCTAACCAATTCCTCCACTCTGTTGATATTTAAAAGGGTGACAAATACATAGTAACATAGTAGATGATGGCAGATAAAGACCCGAATGGTCCATCCAGTCTGCCCAACCTGATTCAATTTAAATTTTTTCTTCTTAGCTATTTCTGGGCAAGAATCCAAAGCTTTACCCGGTACTGTGCTTGGGTTCCAACTGCCGAAATCTCTGTTAAAACCTACTCCAGCCCATCTAAACCCTCCCAGCCACTGAAGCCCTCCCCAGCCCATCCTCCCACCAAACGACCATATACAGACACAGACCGTGCAAGTCTGCCCAGTACTGGCCTTAGTTCAATTTTTAATATTATTTTCTGATTCTAGATCCTCTGTGTTCATCCCATGCTTCTTTGAACTCAGTCACCGTTTTCCTCTCCACCATCTCTCTCAGGAGCGCATTCCAGGCATCCACCACCCTCTCCATAAAGTAGAATTTCCTAACATTGCCTTTGAATCTACCACCCCTCAACCTCAAATTATGTCCTCTGGTTTTACCATTTTCTTTTCTCTGGAAAAAATTATGTTCTACGTTAATACCCTTCAAGTATTTGAACGTCTGAATCATATCTCCCCTGTCCCTCCTTTCCTCTAGGGCACAGTTCTTCAACCACCGGTCCACGGACCGGTGCCGGTCCGCAGAACATTCCTGCCGGTCCGCACAGGACCGGCGAGATCAACTTCTTCAATTTCCTGCCGGTCCGCGCAGGACCGGCAAGATCGAGGAGCTGTCATTCGCGCAGGGCCGGAGACATAATAGGGAGCCTCACACTGTGCTTTATCTCCTCCCAGCGGCTCTCCTTACAAACACAGCGATTCAAAAAGGAAGCCTTGGAGCTTTTGCTGAGTCGGGCCGCCTCTGATGATGTAACTTCCGCTTTCCTCAGAGGCGGTGCGACCCAACAAAGGACCTGAGGCTGCTTTACTGAATCGCAGCGCTGGCAAGGAGAGTTGCTGGGAGGGGAGAAAGCTGCTGGGCATGGTGAAAATAAAAAAGGGGACAGTTGTTACTGGACTTGGAGAGGGAGAAGGTGAGATGCTGCTGGGAGGGGGGAGGGAAAGGAGTCTGGGAAGCTGCTGGGAAAGGGGAAAAAAGGGACAGCTGCTACTGGACCTGGATAGGGAGAAGGAGAGATGCTGCTGGGAGGAGAGGAGGGAAAGGAGTCTGGGAAGCTGCTGGGCATGGTGAAAAAAAAAGGGACAGCTGCTACTGGACCTGGAGAGGGAGAAGGAGAGTTGCTGCTGGGAGGGGGGAGGGAAAGGAGTCTGGGAAGATGCTGGGTAAGGGGGAAAAAGGGACAGCTGCTACTGGACCTGGAGAGGGAGAAGGAGAGATGCTGCTGGGAGGGGAGGAGGGAAAGGAGTCTGGGAAGCTGCTGGGCAAGGGGAAAAAGGGACAGCTGCTACTGGACCTGGATATGGAGAAGGAGAAATGCTGCTGGGAGTGGAGGAGGGAAAGGAAAGGGAAGAGAGTTACTGCTGGACAGGGGGAGGAGGGAAGGGAGAAGAAAAAAGGAAGGAAACAGCTTGCAGGGAGATTAGAGGAGGGGAAGGGGAGAGACAGGAATGAGATGGGAAGGGGGGTCAGCAGAGAAATTGAGAGGGACAAAGATGCTAGATCTGGTGTAGGAGAGATAAAAATGAAGAGGGCAGTGAAGCTGGAGTGAATCGTGTAAAAAGGAGAGAGGGGCATAGGCTGGATGAAAAGGGGAGAGGGGCATAGAAAGAAGACAAATACCATATGGAAGGGGGAGAGGTCAGACAGTAGATGGAAGGGGCAGATGCTGGATTGAAGAGACAGAGAGGGCAGACGCTGGAAGGAAGAGAGTGAAAAGAAGATGAAAGCAGAAACCAGAGACAACAAAAGGTAGAAACAAATAATTTTATTTCTATTTTGTGATTAGAATATATCAGATTTGAAATATATATCCTGCTAGAGACATAACTGGGGACTGCAGTATTCTGTTAGCATGATATTTCTATGAACTTGGCTTGTTCAGTTTTCTTGATAGTAGAGGGGATATATGTGAAGGGGAGGGGAGACAGGGGTTTTGTTGGTCCGTGCTCTGTATATTTGTATTTATAA
The DNA here is from genome assembly GCF_902459505.1 of Geotrypetes seraphini. NCBI lineage: Eukaryota > Metazoa > Chordata > Amphibia > Gymnophiona > Dermophiidae > Geotrypetes > Geotrypetes seraphini. The sequence goes on along the minus strand of NC_047091.1, from coordinate 34,133,247 downwards.
AATCACAATTGTTCAGAATATTGTTTTATTTTATACTTTAATAAAATACGTTCAATATAAAATCATAATTGCGGCTTGTGCAGATGGGATCAGATGGTTTGCGGGGACCGAGCTCGCGGAGATGGGGCGTAAACGGGGTTTTAAAATTTTAGTCCTAGTAGTTTGCCGGTCCACAAAATAATTCTTTTATTTCTGCCGGTCCACGGGTGTAAAAAGGTTGAAGAACACTGCTCTAGGGTATACATATTCAGGGCTTCCAGTCTCTCCTCATACGTCTTCTGGCGCAAGCCTCCTATCATTTTCGTCGCCCTCCTCTGGACCGCCTCAAGTCTTCTTATGTCCTTCGCCAGATACAGTCTCCGAAACTGAACACAATACTCCAAGTGGGGCCTTACCAATGACCTGTACAGAGGCATCAACACCTTCTTCCTTCTACTGGCTCCACCTCTCTTTATAGAGCCCAACATCCTTCTGGCAGCAGCCACTGCCTTGTCACACTGTTTTTTCGCCTTTAGATCTTCGGACACTATCACCCCAAGGTCCCTCTCCCCGTCCGTGCATATCAGCTTCTCTCCTCCCAGCATATATGGTTCCTTCCTATTATTAAACCCCAAATGCATTACTCTGCATTTCTTTGCATTGAATTTTAGTTGCCAGGCATTAGACCATTCCTCTAACTTTTGCAGATCCTTTTTCATATTTTCCACTCCCTCTTCGGTGTTTACTCTGTTACAAATCTTGGTATCATCTGCAAAAAGGCACATTTTTCCTTCTAACCCTTCAGCAATGTCACTCACAAACATATTAAATAGGATCAGCCCCAGCACCACTACTGAGGGACTCCACTACTCACCTTTCCTTCCTCCGAGCAACTTCCATTAACCATCACCCTCTGGCGTCTGTCCAACAGCCAGTTTCTAACCCAGTTCACCACTTTGGGTCTTAACTTCAGCCCTTCAAGTTTGTTCAACAGCCTCCTATGAGGAAGCGTATCAAAGGCTTTGCTGAAATCTAAGTACAGTCAAACCTCGGTTTGCGAGTAACCCGGTTTGCGAGTGTTTTGCAAGACGAGCAAAACATTCTCGCAAAACTTGTCTCGCAAACCGAGTATTGACTCGATTTGCGAGCACCCTCCCCCCCCCCCGAGAACCGGCATCACTCCCCCTGCTCGCAAAGGTCCCCCCGCGTGAACCGGCACCCCCAGAACAACTTGAAACTTACCCCCGTCTGGGGGTGCCGGTTCACGCTGGGGGAGGGGGAGTGCCGGTTCGCGCGAGCAGTGCCGCTGGCCTCGGGGGCGGGGAACATATCAAGCGAGTTTCCATTATTTCCTATGGGGAAACTCGCTTTGATATAAGAGTATTTTGGTTTATGAGCATGCTTCTGGAACGAATTATGCTCGTAAAGCAAGGTTCCACTGTAAATTACATCTAGCATATGTCCTCGATCCAGCTCTCTGGTCACCCAATCAAAACATTCAATCAGGTTCATTTGGCATGATTTACCTTTTGTAAAGCCATGTTGCCTCGGATCCTGTAACCCATTAGATTCAAAGAAGTACACTATCCTTTCTTTCAGCAACACTTCCATTATTTTTCCAACAACTGATGTGAGGCTCACCAGCCTGTAGTTTCCTGCTTCATCCCTGTGATCACTTTTATGAATAGGGACCACATCCGCTCTCCTCCAATCCCCAGGAATCACTCCCTTCTCCAGAGATTTGTTGAACAAGTCTTTAATAGGACTCGCCAGAACCTCTCTGAGCTCCCTTAGTATCCTGGGATGGATCCCGTCTGGTCCCATCGCTTTGTCCACCTTCAGTTTTTCAAGTTGCTCATAAACACTCTCCTCCGTGAACGGCGCAGAATCTACTCCATTTTCTCGTGTATCTTTGCCAGACAATCTCAGTCCTTCTCCAGGATTTTCTTCTGTAAACACAGAACAGAAGTATTTGTTTAGCATGAACATAAGAATAGCTTTACTGGGTCAAACCAATGGTCCATCAAGCCCAGTAGCCCGTTCTCATAGTGGCCAATCCAGGTCACTAGTACCTGGCCAAAACTCAAGGTGTAGCAATATTCCTTCCTACCGATCCAGGGCAAGCAGTGGCTTCCCCCATGTCTTTCTCAATAACAGACTATGGACTTTTCCTCCAGGAACTTGTCCAACCTTTCTTAAAACCAGCTATGCTATCAGCTCTTACCACATCCTCCGGCAACGCATTCCAGAGCTTAACTATTCCCTGAGTGAAAAAAAAATTTCCTACAAATTGGTAAGGAATAAGAGGGAAGCACCCTTGAAATGGTAAGACACTATGACAGACATGTTGCCCATTTCAGACAGTGGGAGTAAATGGTTGGTGGCAGCTTTACTCTTGGATTCAGCCCAAACTGCTTTTTAATCTGGGATAGGATCCTTCTGTCTTTGTCGCAGGCATTTTATAGTTATTTTTAACTTAATATATCAAACACAGAGAAGATAATAACATGTATGTTATCTACAGCCAAGCTCAGATCAACTTTGCAAATTAAAACCATGTATTCTTCTTTTCACTCAAATGGAATCTGAGAACAAAGGGTTAATGACAATAATTATGTTCAATCTCGGCCTTTGAAGTGCTCCACTGTGTGTTCCATCACTTAGAGCAAACGTGCCAGACACGAGACCCTTCCATCATTTTGATGTCTGCAGCTCAGGTCAGGAACAAAGCTTCATGAGTTTCCATCTTTATCCTATTTTTATGTGTCACGCGAACCAGCAGCAAGGAAGGGGACAAATTTGTTCCCGTCCCCGCAGGAACTCAATTTCCCCGTCCTGTCCCCACAAGTTTTGCCGCTGTCCCTGCCCCATTCCTGCAAGCTCTGCCTTAATCGCACAAGCCTTGGACACTTATGATTTTAAAGTGTTTGAGACTTGTGCAGATGAGGACAGAGTTTGCAGGAATGGGGCAGGAAAATAACTTGATGGGAAAATGAGTTTCTGCAGGGATGGGAAAAAATTAGTACCCGTGTCATTGTCTACTTGGGAGAACAGAATAGAAAATTGAATAAATAAATAGTATGAAAAGTTTCAGCCTCTAATAACCAGAGCTGGTATTGTGATGTCATAATGCCTCATTCCACCAATAAGAGTAAATCTCATCAGTGATGTCACAATGGCTTGAGTGTCCTTCACTTGGCTCGCTTTTACTACATTTTGATTTCTAGAGTGGTGCAGTCTAGGGAATGACATGGGGACAAATTTTTCCCCATTCCCACTTGATTTCTCCATCCTGTCCCCGTGAGTTTTGTCGCTGTCTCTGCCCCATTCCTGTAAGCTCTGCCTTAACCACACAAGCATTGAACACTTATGATTTTAAAGTGTTTGAGGCTTGTGCAGATGAGGACGGAGCTTTCAGAAATGGGGCAAGCGCAGGAAAAGAGCTCGCCAGAACAGGACGAGAAAATGAGTTCCCGCAGGGACGGGGAAAAGTTTGTCCCCGTGTCATTCTCTACTCTGTGTCTCCCTAGCCTGAGACAAAAATGCACTCTCTTCCCTGTGGATAGATGTAACTGGTTACCATCAGGGACTATTAGCAGCTAATAGGTGGTCTTGCATTTTCTCTATGGCAGTGGCGTGCGTTGAGGGCTTTCAGGGGATTCAGTGTAGGGTTGCCAGATTTCCTCTTTTAAAAAAGAGGACACCTGGCCCCGTCTCACCCCAGCCCCAGATCATTCCGCCTCCAGCTCTACTCCATTCCGCCCCAGCCCCCATCCCCAGCCAAACCTCTAGTCTCCTTCCCCGAGGTCTGGAGGGCCTCTGTGCATGCATGGACGTAGACACGATGATGTTACGAGCATGCATGCACATATCATGTCATTGCAGTGACATCTGTGCATGCGCCGAGAGCCTCCAGATGCAGCCCTGAGGTCAGGGACTTCTAAAGCCCGGCAAACGGCTGGGTTTTGGAAATCCATCCAGGGAATCGGACAGTCCTCTAAAAAGAGGGCATGTCCGGGTTTTCCTGGACACCTGGTAACCCTAATTCAGTGAATCCCCAGCTCTACAGTCCTGGTTTATTTTATTATTTGATTTGTTGAGTAGGCAGCCTGCTTAACCAGTCAAAGTGCACCCAAAAAAAACCAGCAGGGCGCTTGGGCTGGGGATTCTCCGAACCCCCTGAAGGCCCAGACAGTACTGATCTGAATTTGATTGGCTGAGCAGCATCTGCCTGTTGCCTGCTCAGCCAATTAAATTCAGAGCACTGCCCTCAGGGCCTTTAGGGGGTGAGGCAAATCCCCCAAAGGTCCTGACTGTATGTCACTGCTCTATGGTATGAGTAAGGGCCTGTCTGTGCTATCACCAAAGTAATTTACAATGTTATTATATACAGGTATTTTCTCTGTCCCTAGTAGGCTCACGATACAGCCTTCCAGTAGGCTGGGCCAGATTTCCGAGAGCTATCTTCTCACATGGCTAGTCTGGAAACAGCTCTTATCTGAAGGAGACTTATTTAGGAGCCCAAATGGAGAGCGTTTCTATCACTTAGTGCATTTTTTTTTTTAAACATTGCTTCCATCTGTTTTAATCAAAATGTGTGGATGTAAGGATAGCGGTTTGCATAGTCAATGCGATCATCCTGAATGATCATAGAAACATAGAAAATGATGGCAGAAAAGGGCCACGGCCCATCTAGTCTGCCCACACTAATGGCCCACCCCCTAACTACCTCCATGAAGAGATCCCACATGCCAATACCATCTTTTCTTAAAATCTGGCACGTTGCTTGCCTCAATTACCTGTTGTGGAAGATTATTCCAGCGATCAACCACCCTTTCGGTGAAGAAATATTTTCTGGTGTCGCCATGAAATTTCCCACCCTTGAGTTTCAATGGATGCCCTCTTGTTGCCGTGGGTCCTTTAAGAAAAAAGAGATCTTCTTCCACCTCGATACGGCCCGTGACATATTTGAACATCTCGATCATGTCTCCCCTCTCTCTGCGTTCCTCGAGTGAGTATAGCTGCAACTTACCCAGTCGTTCCTCATATGGGAGATCCTTGAGACCTGAGACCATCCTGGTGGTTCATCCTGGTGGCTGAACCGACTCTTCTCAGATCTTCTCAGACTTCCATTACTAAGCCTTTTCTACTCATACCCAGAAAACATAGCGACAATGATTTTCAACTCCAGTCCTGGGGACCTCCACCAACTTGTACACGAGTGTACGTTATGTGTAGTCGTCGTGAACATAGTGAAAACCTGACCGGCCTCAGGACTGGAGTTCAGGTTGAGCCTCATGGTTCTGTGATCATGAGAGGCATTTACTCTTCTGTTCTGTTCTTAAAATGCTAGGTATAATGGAAATAGAAAATCTTATTTATTGGTAAATATATGAACACAGATGGAGAAAAATAAGATCAAACATTTGATGTTAAACAAGGGGAGAGAAGATAAAACATTGTAATTTAATACCACCCAAAAATTTAAGATGAAGAGGAAGACCTCAGTATTGGGAAACTGCGTTCACCAGATGAGAGCAGTAGATCCGCGAGCTACAACTCATATGTTAATAACGATGGCGTTCTATAGAGTTTGCCCCATAGATCACTAGGGGCTCCTTTTACGAAGGTGCGTTAGGGCCTTAACGCGTGGAATAGCGCACGCTAAAATGCCCCGCGCACTAGCCACTACCGCCTCCTCATGAGCAGGCGGTAGTTTTTCAGCTAGCGTGCACTATAGCACGCGCTAATCCGATGCATGCGCTAAACGCTAGCGCACCTTCGTAAAAGGAGCCCTATGTCTCCTCAGTGTGAGAAAAGTACTCATAAAAGTGAACATAGCATAACAAAATCACACCCAAATTGCTTCCAAATATTCACGCTTAGGTTAGGTTTAGGCCATTAGGTACGACAGAAACCATTCAACATACAATTTTTTATTTTTTTTTTAAAGCTAGCATTACTTTCTTCATGATTTGGAGACAATTTCTAGGTGCCTCACACCCAGCTGCCTTCCGCAGAGGCTAGAAAGAAAGCGAGTTCCTCTACTCGGGTCTGTTGGGGTTTGGAGCATATTGGGAAAGGAACACGAGTTGTCTTCGCACCTGCCCAAAAAATCACAACATTGCTGATGACTTTTCTTTTGGAATGGGATCGCACGAACCCGCTTTGGGCAAAGAGGACGCTCAGCTGTCTCTGGAATACTGCATTTTCTTTCTCCGATAGGTCAATGTTGGTGGGAGCTGCTTTAGTTTGAAGTTTGATGTTTTGTTTATGTGTCTAACATCTTTCTTGGATCCCTTGACTAAGAAGATTTTTATTTTATTTATTTTGGTATTTATATACCACTTATAGCCCAAGTGGTTCGCATTCAGGTACTCAAACATTTTTCCCTGTCTGTCCCGGTGGGCAATGGGGGGATTAAGTGGCTTGCCCAGGGTCAGAAGGAGCAGCATCACTTTAGAATCACTGAGCTCTGGAACAACCTTACATCCCCTCTCCGAAACTCAAGCTCCCTCCAACTCTTCCGAAAACATCTGAAAACTTGGCTTTTCTCATAAATGTAACATCCCCCCCCCCTCTCTGGTACCCTAATACCCCCTTTATCTTCCTTACACTTAATCCTATAACCCTCCTTTGGAGTTCCTTTCTATCTTAACCCTGTAAACCGTTCCGAGCTCTACGATTGTGGAGAAGATGCGGTATACAAACCTAAGGTTTAGTTTAGTTTAGTTAGCATCGGATTTGAACCCATAACCTCAGGGTGCTGAGGCTGTAGCTCTAACCACTGTACCTCACACTCCCTTATTTTCTTTCTTTATCTGTTATATTTTCTGTGGCTTTTTTAATCTTTATAATTTTTGCATCATTTCAATAGAGATACTTAAAAAGATAAAATACTGAAAAAAGGTTTAAAATGTTTCTAACTGTGAAGCCCAGAAACACTGAACAATCTCATTCTTTGATCTTCAATCTCCTTCTTCGGGGTGGTAAATCTCATTCTTTGGGATGGTCCACTGTTGGCATTTCTCAGATTGGAGAACGCCAGCTTTATATTTAGTGGTCTACAGCGCTGCACATGGATCTGTTTTTCATTAAATCCCTGTAGGTATGATTTCAATTTAACCAAACATTTAAAATATTTAAAAATAAATATTTCATCTATTTTTTCAGTAGCCCCGTTCTTACTTATCCAAATTATAAAACACACCCTGTAATCCATGCTGCAGAATCGCCAAGAAGTATTACTAATGTTTTAGCTGACACTTCCAGTCATCTGTTTGCACAAGGACAGAATAAAGAGGCCAGTGTGTGATGTGATATTGGTCAAAATATCCCACATTGGCACTGGTGTCTACAGATCATTTGCCATAAAGTCTGAAGCCTTTATTTTTTTAAGGTAGCGGATATTCCTTTTTTTTCCCCTGTCTCTCTATTTATACTTTGTGATTGTAGAAACCTCTTTTAGTTTCCAAAATGGTTAACAGATCAAGCTTATTACAAGATCCAGTCTTCTGATAACATGGCTGTCACTTGCTGATGACATCATTGGGCATATTTCCCTCCAATACAAAGAAAACAAATCTACTCTCTTCTGATGCCAAGGAAGGTAACTTAGGGCCAAATATATAGAAAACTTTAAAAAGAATACAATTTGAAAGTGGTGGTGAAAATATTGGGTTTGGTTTTGGTTTTTGCAGTGGTTGATTTCTTTATATAATTGATCTTTACTATTGTCCGATCTGTTTTGGATTGAATATACAGTATATTGTTTTGATAGGGGAGTAGAGGGTGAAACATGAATTTGAGTCCACTATTACTCCTCTCCAGCATACTTTAATGCCTCGATACTAAGATAAAGTTATCTTTGCATAAAGAATATTTGGAATAAATCAGCAGTGATCGTAGTATATAGGAATACAAAAAACAAAAGCTTTACTTTTCCCGTCGAAAAAGGGAATAAGCTTGAGTATTCCTTTCAATCTTAATAACATTCATCTGGATTTAGTAACATCTTTAAAAATATTGGGTGTCATTATTGATGATAAGTTCTCCTATCACGAACATATAAGTAATACTGTTAAATTCTGCTTCTATAGATTACGCATGATTTGATCGATTTCTAAGTTTATCGAGCCAAAATCATTAAACATTTTAATCCACTCCTTAATTATCACTAAACTTGATTATTGCAATTCATTAATAAACATCATACAAAAGAAAAGAAGCGTCTTCAAATAATACCAAACACAGCCGTTAAACTTATCCATAACGGTAAGAAATATGATCACGTTACTCCTTTCCTGATCAATTCACACTGGCTTCCAATCAACCATCGTATCACCTTTAAAATATTACTCTTAGTATTTAAAACTCTGTCCACCAATGAACCACAATTTTATTAATAGAATGCTTATTCCTTATAATACACCGCGCTCCCTCCGATCTTCAATCCAAAAGCTCATAGTAGTCCCTTCCTTGAAAGTCATCAGAACCAGACACCTTGATATGTTTTCGGTGATGGCCCCACAACTCTGGAACACTTTGCCTCAATATATAAGAGAAGAAAATGATCTCAGCCGTTTTAAAAATAACTTAAAAAGTATTCTTTTTAAAGATGCTTTTAATCTTTAAATTATACTCAAATTGTAAAGTAGTTACCTTCCAGGATTATATTACTCCCTCACTAATGTTTTTTTCCATCTATGGTTCTTTTTTCTACTTTAAAGCACTGATTTGTAACTTTATTCCTCCATCCCTTGTGTATCAATTAGTCTGTAAGTTTGTCAGTCTAACCCATTATTTTTAAATTTTAAACAGTATGTCTAAATGTATGTTCATTTTTATTGTATTGTATCTCGTTTAGTAAATATGAATAACCGATTTATCAAATCAAAATAAAACTTGAAACTTGAATCCATTTTTTTTGTTCAAATATATAATGGACTGATTATTATATGGTGAAATAATTCCTATGAGCGTTGGAGCTTTTACTGCAGCGGCAGGCAATAAAAATCCCTAACGCGGCTTGATAAAAGAGGGCCCTAGTTAGTCAGGAGATATTGTGGCTGGTTAAATTACTTTACATATTGACCTCAATAAAAAGAATAATAATAATGATATCATCAAAGCAGCAGAACATGAATGGAGCATCTTGTCTGCCTATTTCAGTACATCCCCTTTGGATATCTCTGCAAAAAAACACAAACAAACCCCCAAACAACTCCCAGTAGGAATGAGACATTTGTTTTTCATTAAAATAAAGGTTTCTATATTTTGAAATTGAAGGTGGAATGTTTTCAGAACATTGTGAAAAATCATTCTGTGCTTTTCTCTTCCATACGTATCTGCAGAAACTACTGAAATTATTCTTCCCCTTGTATCTTTATGGTTTAGGTGTAGCAAAATAAACAGAAACTCAGTGTTTGGAATTTATTCCTGCAGCTGAGCATAGTTGCTCTCTTTGCCCTGCGGTTTTGTTTTAGCAAGACACGACCAGGGTTTCCCCTGAAAAGTGTGGCCTTCACGATGTTGCCACAGTGCCAGATTGCTACTTGTGGGAAAGGTAGTTAATGCTGTTTCTCTGCAGACAAGCATGGGAAAGCAGCCACCCTTTGTGGTGTATCATTCAACAGAGCCAGGATGCTGGAGCTCTCCTCCAGCGTAAAGAAGTCTTTATAAACCTCTGTGAGCCTCTGTGTGTGTGTTGAGGGGGAGGGGGGGTGTCGCACTTTCCCTAATGCCTAACGTGACCATTTATATTTTTCATCAGGACATCTATTAATATTCAGTCCCGCCCCCAATCCCGCCTGTCCCGTTGTCCCTGCGCACAACTTCGGGACGCTGTCCCTGAAAACGGGACATTTTGGCGTCCAGCTGTGTGTGGGGACAACGGGACAGGGGATCTGAAAACGGGACTGTCCCGTTCATAACAGGACATATGGTCACCTTACTAATGCCATCTGTGATACAAAGAGGTGCTGAAAAGTTCTCAGGCCAACCAAGAAGAGAATGACGTGGATATGGTTCAATCAATCATCTGAACCAATGTACAAACATAGAATTTCGTTTCTGCCCTTTACAAAACAACACTTTTCAGTGGCAAAATAACCCTTGGAATTTAGGAAGTAAGTTGGTTGGGCTGCGAACTTTCCAGCACCCCCTCGTAAGTCTGATTTATCTGTTGGCAGGTGGGGCCAGATTCTGAAAACGGCGCCCAAATCAGCAACCGCCTACAAAATGGCCTTGGCCATGGGTCAACCATGCTTAGCCACCATTTAAAGAATCACAACTAATGGCGTCTTCCATAAAACTTTGGGGCCAGGAATTTAGGCCAGGGTTCTACATTGCAGACGCCTACGTTTTTTTCGGAACAGCATCTAAAGGTACCTAAGGTCATCTCCACCCCTAACCAAGCCTACTTTGACCTCAGGCTCTGTTAGATGCCTCCTTAGATGCGATTACGATGCCTACCTTCTTAGGTGTCTACTGGCGCATAACTTTTTTTAACATGTTTTTAATTGTTTTTTAATGGCGCGGTCAATTACCATACCAATTAAAATGATTAAGTTAGGTGATGGTGCGGTGTTGTTTATAGAACCTGGCCTTGGGGGTATCCCAGGGATAGACTAATTCATATCTGCAGAAAATGCAAAATGGCCTCTCTGCTGCTCTGTTCATCCAGATAGACACAGAGTTGGGCACAATGCCTTTGTAATCTCATGGAGCAGGGGTCCAAAATATGCTTTCCCCCCTCCCCTATGATCCCTGTAGAAAACAAACAAGGGCCTCATCCATCCCGATCTAAAGAGTCTGTCCTTCACAGCCTGGAAATTGAGTATCACATGACCCACCGAGGATGGCGTGATGAGGCAGGCAAACTGTCAATGGAGATTAATTTAATCTGACTGATTCCACGCTACTTCTACTTCTAAGAGGAGAGAATAAGAAAATAAATAAGCAAGTCTATCCACTTGCAAGTGCTGCCCACGAAATTCTGTTATATATGTCTCCATGCTCCCCCCCTCTAAAAAAATTATTGTATTGAATTGCTCTGAAACTATTCTTTAATTCCATGATTTGTATTAATACATCCAAGAATGGAAATCATGGAAAATCTGTACGAAGACATAGAACTGACAAACAGTAGGACAAAAGGCTCAAGGCAATCAGATTGAGCTGCTGAGGGAGAGGATTCGATAAACTATGGAGATATGCTCTGGTTACTCAGAGGAGCATAATTTTAAAAACATCTAAGTCCATATTGGGCCTAGAACTTTAGTCATCCAAAGTCCATTCTCGAAAAATGCATCCCCAATTTATTTATCTTTTTCAAGAATCATCTACTTATACACCCAGCCATTTGATTGTCCAGACTGCCAAGTCATCTATCTTTATACCGCATTCTCGTCCAAAAATTTGTCCGACAAAGACACCAGCTTTGACCTTTGTCTCAGACAGATTAGGGAAGATGTCTTGAAGGTACTTGAAGACTGTCGACTTCTTATCTAGAGCTCTGACAAATTGTTTCATTAGGCCCAATTTGATGTACAGTGGTGGCATCAGCACCTTCTGGGGGTCCACCAGTGGTTCCCATTGTTTCTCCCCCAAAGAGAGCTCAGTCCAGTGTGGCCAGTTTCGCCTTTAGTAGTGTGCTTTTGTGTTCCTGATGTCCCAAAGGCAGAGATTGCAAGGAAACTTGGTTAAACTGCCTTGGAGACCCATTAGGAATGCCACCATTTTGAAGTCTATGATGAATTTCCAGACGTACTCATCATACTTCAAGGCACCTAGTAAAGTCTTGATGCTGTTGTAATACTCTTTGAGGTACACAGAATGAACCAGTGGAAGCAGCACATCTTTGATGGTCCTGGATGAGCTGTCGATGAAGAGACGCCATTCTTTCGGGTTACAGGCAATTCCAACTGCCTCAGACTGGTCACATTGTGGCAGAAGCAGAGCCCATCTTGATTGGTGAAGAAGGAGGAAAAAGCTTGTTGACGCTTCCTCTGATCTGTTACTTGTACACTTCCGTCCAAGTTCCACTTCTTGAGCCTAGACATCGAAAGTTTGGCACTGGACTTGGTGAGACCAAGAACTCTGATCAAGTCATTGAGGTCTTTTTGGTTTGGAGAGTATGGGTGTCTCTCATAAGCTGCACCACAGACATTGTAAACTGGATCTACAACGACTCCCTCACTGTCTGTCTTGCTGCTGTCTTCTGAAGACAGCTTCTCTCTCTTTAGAGGAGTTCAGCGCGCATGCAGTACAGTTTGGTGCAGAGCAAAAGGGCCCCTAAGTTTACTCAGCTTAGAATCAATCTGGAATGTTGTGCCAAAGAGGAAAATTTCAAAATATCAATGTCCTGGTCACAAAAGCAAAGTTTGAGGGGAATGCTAGCCATTTTCAAGTTTCAAGTTTATTAAAATTTGTTATCCTGCCTTATCAAAATTCAAGGAGGTTTTACATAAGGTTAAAATAAATCAGGTAAACAACCACCGTCAAGGTAGGACTAAGAAAGATATACAACACAGAAAAACAGTTGTACAGGACTATCTTGACAGACTGGCACGAAAGGCACAAGATAGGAACTACAATAGTTTGGATAAGAAAGAACAAAAAAGGAGAAAACCAAAAGGGCAAGGGGACAGGCAAATAAGAAAGAACATTTATTATGCAGGAACAAAAACAAATTAAAATTATGTTACATAGTGATAGAAGTAAATCTCTGAATGGAGGAGGGGGGACACCAGACTTCTCTGTTTACTTCTTCCTCAGCAGGAACAAAAAAAAAAAAAATGCCAGGGGCAAATATCTCTGGGCATACATCCAACTTTTTTGGAGAGGAAGAAACAGGGCGGCGTTCCACAGATACAACAGAACCAGTGTTTGATACAGTTCATCAGGGTCACAATGAGAAAGTGGCAAGAGCTGCCTGAAACCTAGCAGCACATCTGTCAACATCTGGGGAGAAAAAAAGGCACGAGAAAAGTGCGCGCTATGAATAGAACACGCAGGAAATGAGTAGCTTGCATAGACTTACACCCTCCTTTTTTTTTTACAAAGCCGCGGTAATGGCTGCCGCACCACAAACACTCCAACACCCATTAAATCTCTATGGGCGTTGGGATGATTACCGCAGCAGCAGCGAGCTGCTAAGGCGGCTTTGGAAAAGGGGCCTTTAATTTGGGGAGTATGGTCCAGGTGCTGCTATTGGCTCCCCTCCCCCACTGCTAACAGAGAGGTGATAGGACAGAGTACAATAATGGGTTTCAACAACTAGCTCTTCACAACCTTCCAAAATTGTAAATAACGCCAACAGTCTCTAAGTAAATATGGCATACGCTAAACACGAAGCAAATGAAAAAAAAGCCAGAAAGGTGAGGAAATGACAATATAATTACAAAGAAGCAATAGTGTGGGTTGGATGATAGCGGCTGTGGTATGTGGATCCCTGACGAAGCGAAGGCGAAACCTATTGGGTCCAACCACTTAGTCACTGAATTGAGAAAAGTTTGACTATTATTAAGATAAGTACAAAACATAAAATGATAAAGAGTTAACTAAAAATTAAAAATTGAGAAAATTGAGCCTAGACCAGCGAGTGGTAGAGAACTGGAACGCTCTTCCGGAGTCTGTCATAGGGGAAAACACCCTCCAGGGATTCAAGACAAAGTTAGACACGTTCCTGCTGAACCGGAACGTACGCAGGTAGGGCTAGTCTCAGTTAGGGCCCTGGTCTTTGACCAGAGGGCCACCGCGTGAGCGGTCTGCTGGGCACGATGGACCACTGGTCTGACCCAGCAGCGGCAATTCTTATGTTCTTATTTAACACATTGTCCTCCCCAGAAAATATGACCTGTAATGGGACAGAGGAGGAGTGTTTCTGAGGTCTTTGGCATTACTAACGCATATAACGGATAAATTAAATATGATGGTGAAAGAGAATTGAGTTTAAACGCCTTAGAAACAGTATTGGATTTATTGAAGTTCTACGGCATTAAGATCAGCCATTATCCGATTTCTGAAATATAATTAACAAAGCATAAATCCCCAAAAAAATGGTAGCATACCAACATATCGCAGATTTGTTTCTCTATACAACCGCCATCTTTTTCTAATTAATACCACTCAAGACAGTAATGCCTTTTTTTTGCCCTGGTTCTCTCCTTCGTTCTGAACAGTAACTTTTAAAACCAAAGGGGAACTGAGTTCCAGAAAGTCTCAAGCTGGAAGTTATTAAAAAAAAAAAAAAATCCCTCAAAAGCAAACAAATAAAAAAAATAACATCACCATCAAAAAGGATACCAATTCCACAGGGCATTTGGGTTAAGTTGGCAAGTTTCAGCCAACCAGATGCCAGAAATGGAGGAACAATTGCTATTCCTAATATATTCCTTGTGGATTACTCACACTGCCCTGTGGTGCCGTCAGGTGACTTTTCCTCCCGCATTTATTGAGAGGGTCCTGGATGACCGGGTTCATTTCAGATCCACTGCCGTCCTGCTTGCTGCTAATTTGCATCACTATGGTATGAAGGGGAAAAAACAATAATAAAAGATGGGGTTCGAGTCAGGACGGCATCTGAATCATAACCATATGTCAGGCTGGCAGGCAGGGAACACATATCCCTCACTCACAAACCCTTGGGCCTCCCTCACTGATCCGTTACCACGGGCACAGAAGGCAGATCAAGACCTTTCTCAATCATGTTCTTCTCAGAGGCCCAAGGGTCATTTCTAGAAGAATTTCTGTCTCTGCCAACTAACCATTTCTGCTTTGGATTTTTTTTTAAAGGGGGTTACTGTCCTTTTTCTAAATATTCTGGAAAATGACCGATTTGAGGCTAAGAAGGTCAATGCCGCCCACTTCTATGGTCTTCTTTTCATATCCGTCAGGGTAACTGAGCAGTAGTATTCAAGAGCAAAAATGCCAAGTTACCTAGTTCCAGAATGCAGACATTTAGGGCCAGTCCTGGTTTTGCACTTACATCACAAAGCAGTGTGGGATTTGTAGTTCCTGATCCAGCCCATTGATATTAATGTTGCAAGTCCCATAATGCAGAACAATGGGTTGCTCAGAAATCCTGGACTGTGCCACAATCTCCAGCCTGGACCTTGCTATCTCTGCCAGTGTGGGAAGGTTCAAAATTATAAGTGACTCTGTTCCTGTAAATCCAGACTGATCCAGCCCTGGTTTCCCTCCCTCCCCTCCCCCACCCCCCACTGCACATACAGCACCCTATCCTTCCTACTGAGAAAGCAGGGCTACCAACCATGTAGACAGTACATACGCAGCGTAATGCTTTTTCATATGGAAGGGGGAGGGGACCAAAGGCTCTGCCCTATACTCAGCAGGATCCTGTGGCACGATCTCTCTCTCCAGCTCCCGGCTCTCACACCTACTTTCTCCGGTCGATATGATTTTAAATCTTCAGGCAGCCATTGCGCAGCGTCAATGAGCAGGCCTGCTCCAGAAGCCTTCATTCTGCAGTGCATGGCAGCTGTGCGGCGGCTGCCTGAAGATTTAAAATTACAGCAGCTGGGAGGAGGTAGGTGAGGGAGTAGAGCCATAACTGACTCTGACTGTGAATTTTTGAGGAGGCCATGGTCTCTGTAAAATGGAGGGCCTTCCTCTCCCCAGTGCATCTTAGGATGTACCAGGGAGGAGTCTGAGGCTCTGATTGGCCTACGTTGTTTAAGGCCTTAAGCATCTGGACCAATCAGAGTCTCAGGCCTCTCCCTGGATGCACCAGGAAGGAGCCCGTGTCTGATATCACTTCCTAGGTGCAGGGCCTGGAAGTGACATCAGAGAGAGGTGACACCAATAAGGTCAGTAAGTTCATAATGCTTCTCGCGCAGGGGAAATTAAAGAGGTACGAGGGGAGGGAAGGGGCACTTCCGCATGGCGGGGGGGCAGAGTCGGCAAGGAGCTGCCCCCTCACTATGTCACTGTCCAGAGTCTGTTCTATGTCTCCTCTTTCCATTTGGAAGAGGCTCATTTCCTGTGCATTTATGCGTCAAAAGTATTTAAACATCTCTCAAGAAATAAATTATTGATAAGAGCCGCCGGAAGAGCGTTCCAGATTTCCACCACTCTCTGGGTGAAGAAGAACTTCCTTACGTTTGCCCTAACTGAGACTAGCCCTACCTGCGTACGTTCCGGTTCAGCAGGAACTTGTATAACTTTGTCTTGAATCCCTGGAGGGTGTTTTCCCCTATGACAGCCTCCAGAAGAGCGTTCCAGTTTTCTACCACTCTCTGAGTGAAGAAGAACTTCCTTACGTTTGTACGGAATCTATCCCCTTTCAATTTAGAGAGTGCCCTCTCGTTCTCCCTACGTTGGAGAGGGTGAACAACCTGTCCTTATCTACTAAGTCTATCCCCTTCAGTATCTTGAATGTTTCAATCATATCCCCTCTCAATCTCCTCTGTTTGAGGGAGAAGAGGCTAAGTTTCTCTAATCTCTCACTGTATGGCAACTCTTCCAGCCCCTTAACCATCTTAGTCTCTCTTCTCTGGACCTTTTCGAGTAGTACTATGTCCTTCTTCCTATCTTCCTATAATTGTAATATGAATGCTATCAACAACGCTGGCAGTGATAATTGTGTGGTGACTGCTGATAAAGCAACGCAGTGAGAAAGAGAATGCCAGTGTATTGGGCTAAGTGGCAATTGGTTCACAGTGGTGGACTTGTTCCCTGTTTGAAAGTTACATTTTGTTGAGGTGGAGTGTTTTGCCCAGGATAAAACTAGGAACGGCTAAAAATCCTTTGTGGATTGCTGCTTTCAGTCATTAATCTTGAGGTTTTTTTCTCCACAATTTGATTAAATGTGCTTCCACCGCTGGCTGATAACATTTATATTAGAATTATAGGAATTTATACATCTCTATTATATTTCCCCTCACCCACCTTTCTGCCATATTGAAATCTTTAAGTCTGTCCCCATCAGTGGCATAGCAGGGGTGAGAGGTGCCTAGGGCAGTGGCGCCCCTCTCACAGCCTCGTCTCCACCCCCTGCTCCTTCCCCAATCTGCGCTGCCACAAGCGCACCCCCTTCTCTTCCCCTGTACCTTTAGTTATTCACCGCCGCGAGCAAACAAGAATTTCAACGTGCTCTGTGACCCCATCGTCTCTCCCGCCGATGTCACTTTCTATGCACAGCACCCAGAAGTGGCGTCAGTGAGAGAGATGGCGCGGTCACGGGGAGCACTTTAAAGTTGCTGCTTACGGCGGTGTGGGGGGAAGGGAAGGGGGCCCACACGGTGCGAGGGGAGGAGTGGGAAGAGGCAGGGCAGAGAGGAGGAGGGGTGCTGGGGCCTCCACCAACTTGGCGCCCGAAGAGGACCACTCCCCTGCCTTCCCTTACTAAGCCAATTGTCCCCATAAGCTTTATGATGAAGACCACTGACCATTTTAGCAGCTGTCCTCTGACCCACCCAATCTTTGTGATCATCTGTCCTTCAACTGACCCTGTGTTGATTCCAAACTCCGTTTGCAAACGTTTTAATCAAGTAATAACCTATTCAGGAGAGAAACCAACATGCTGGGCAGGATTAGCCTCATAGTAATGACCAACTCGCTCTGCTTGCTCCTTCCAAAGTGAACACAAGTGGCCGTGGCTCTGGAGTGAATACTCACTCACTCCTGGATTGGAGACAGACATAAAAATCATGTTCGAAAAGCAAGCACACATTTGTCACGGGGAGGGCAAAAGTGGCCTGAGCGGACAACGTAGAAAGCCTCTCGGCTTCTACCGCAAAATTAGCAATCAAAAGAAAAGAAATACTGCAGCATGCTGTAAGCAAGGAACGTGCGAATTACTGCCATGTTGGATGACCTGGAATGATCCGATATTCGTGAAGGATTTTAGAATCTATAGAAAATAAATCCCCTCCACATGGAAGTTAAATGAAGCGTATTTTCTGGCTAATTGTCGAGGCTGCATATTATTAATTAGAACCAGGAAGGAAAGATCGTCTACCTTTTATATTTCTAGTTTAAAGAAATTACAGCCTGTTCAAACTGCTGACGGAAGGATTCTGATTCACGGCCCTCTGATCCTAATCCACTCAAGGCACGTTACTTAACCAGGCCCATACTGTGTTAATTATAATATGTCCTTGTTGTCTTACTCGGCTGTTAATTACTTTGGTCCAATTTAGCTCTCAAAACTGTTAACATCTGTGTCCTGGGATTGGTACAATATTTGACCACAGAAAGCACACAATCCTTGAAGAAAAGGGTTATTATATCTCGGCCTCGTCACCAAACCCTGAATTTCCCCTGTAACTAGGGTTGCCAGACTTCCAGATTGACCCGTACATGTCCTCTTTTTAAAGGGCATGGCCGGGTTTCCGGACGGCTTTTGAAAACCCGACACTTTGTCCGGGTTTTGAAAAGCTTCTTTTCTGGGACCGCGTCGGGAGTGCATCCACGCTTGCGAGGATGCCCTCCCGATCAATGAGAACAGCTTGAGAGGGTGGGGATGGGAGGGTGTGATATAGGTGTAATGGAGTGGGGCTGAGTGGAACTGGGCAGGCCTGGGGGGTGGAGCTATGGGTCCGAATTTTATTTAACAAAAATCTGGTAACCCTACCTGTAACTCAGGAGTGATGAGGGGACGGGTGGGCAGACTGCCATACAATTTATCTGCCCTCTAGCTCAAGAGGGGCAGGGGTTCAATAGGATTTATTTGCCATGTAACTCAGAAGGGGGAGGGGGATTCAAAAGGCTTCAATGGCGTACCAAGGGGGGGGGGGCGGTCCGCCCCGGGTGCCAGCCCTGAGGGGGTGCTCCCGGCCTTGCCGTTCAGTCCCCCCCACCCCCGAAGGACCGCTCACCCCACTGACCTTCCTGCACCACCTGTGAAGCAGCCAGCAGCGTCAGCGATCCCTGAACTGCTCGGGCGCTGCTTCCTGCGCCGCGGTCCCGCCCCTCCTCTGATGTCAGAGGAGGGGCGGGACCACAGCGCAGGAAGCAGCGCCTAAGCAGCGCAGGGATCGCGGCGCGATCCTGCTGCGGCTGCTTCATAGGTGGTGCAGGAAGGTCAGTGGGGCGAACGGTCCTTCGGGGGTGGTGGTGGGGGGACTGAACGGCAAGGCCGGGAGCATAGGTAGTGCTGCTTCATAGGTGGTGCGGGGAGGCCAGGGGGGGCGAGCGGTCCTTCGAGGTGGGGCAGGCAGGCAGGCTTTCAAGGGGGAGGGAGGTGACAGGCAGGCAGGCAGGCCTTCAAGGGGCGACAGGCCTTCAAGGGGGGGGGACAGGCAGGCCTTCAAGGGGGGAGGCAGGCCTTCAAGGGGGGGACAGGCCTTCGGGGGGGTGTGCAGACCTTCAAGGGGGAGGGACAGGCCTTCAAGGGGGGGCAGGCAGGCCTTCAAGGGGGGGCAGGCAGCCTTCAAGGGGGGGACAGGTCTACAAGGGGGTGGGACAAGCCTTCAAGGGGGGGACAGGCCTTCAAGGGGGGGACAGGCCTTCGGGGGGTGCAGACCTTCAAGGGGGTGCAGGCCTTCAAGGGGGGACAGGCCTTCAGGGGGGGGACAGGCCTACAAGGGGGTGGAACAGGCCTTCAAGAGGGGTGCAGGCCTTCAGGGGGGGGTGCAGGCCTTCGGGGGGGTGCAGGCCTTCGGGGGGGTGCAGGCCTTCAAGGGGGTGCAGGCCAAGGGGGGGGACAGGCCTTCAAGGGGGGGGACAGGGAGGCAGGCCTACAAGGGGGGACAGGCCTATAAGGGGGAGACAGGCAGGCAGGCCTTCAAGGGGGGGGGACAGGCCTACAAGGGGGTGGGACAGGCCTTCAAGGGGGGTGCAGGCCTTTAAGGGGGGACAGGCCTTTGGGGGGGGACCCTGGTTTAGAAGTACACGGAGGGAAGGGGGTGTTCAAAGAGACGTGCATATGCCAAACTTTGGGGGGGGGAGGAAGAAATAATGGGTCTGAAAATAGAGGAGAGGGGGAGAGATGATGGACCATGGGATTTAGGGAGGGAAGGAACAGAAAGGGAGGGAAATTGGACACAAGGGATGGTGTGGAAGAGTGATAGAGATACTGGATAGGAGGGTAATTGGGAAAAGAAAGGGAGAGATGGTGGACTCTGAGGTGGTGGGGAAGGAAGGAGAGATGCCGGATGAAAGGGTAGTTAAGAAAAGGTGGATCTGTGGAGGGAGATGAAAAAAAAGGAAAGATACCAGACTTCCTGGGGAGGGAAGGGAAATGGAAAGGAAGGACAGAGTTGGCAGATGGATGGTTAGCATGCAGAAAGAAGGAGACCCTGGCAAGCAAGTTATCAGAAGAAAACCAGAGCCTTGGACCAACAAGATTTGAAATATAACCAGACAACAAAAGGTAGAAAAATTAATTTTATTTTCTGTTTTGTGATTATAATATGTCAGATTTGAAATGTGTATCCTGCCAGAGCTGGTGTTGGACTGCAAACGTGAGCTAGGATTTAACAGAGAGAGGAAAAGTCCTTTTTGTTTCTTTATTTTATTTACACCATAGCGCCAGTGTGGTTAGGAGAAGCCAAAGGGCGTGAAAAAGCTATAAAACCCACCAGGAGTTTTGAAAAAAATCACCCAACTGGGCAGGAAAATCGAATTGAAAAACCAATTCAATAGGCTGAATCGAATCAAAATTTTTTTTCCTGAATCTGGCAGCATTAGTTTGCGCTACTGTCTTAGACTTTAGGACCTGGGATTGGGTAGAGATTGCATCCTCAGTACTTTATAATGCAAGTGAAACGAGGATTTGGTCAGACTTTTGAAGGGTCTGCAGAAAAAAAATATTGTATAGGCCGGGGACATGAGACAGCAGGAAATGGGAACTTTTCGTCCTTCTATTTTTGTGAATGGAAAGGCTGAGGATGTCAGAGAGTTCAGTTAAAATATGTGCTTTATAAGAAAATATAATAACGTGTTTTATAAAGTTTATAAGCATTGCTGGCCTACCCAGTGAGGTGTTCCTAGTGGTGGTGGTGGTGGCAGTGTGTCAATGTGTTGAGAGGAAGAGGTGGTCTGGGAAATTCTGCTGAGCAAACTCCGGGCCCATTTCCACCCCCCAGTTAGTCCACTCCACTCAACTGGTTCACACACTGAGTGAGTCTTTGGGTGTTGTTTTGGGATCTCTTCCAGTGGTTTATCAGTATCTCCTTCTGGTCCAAGGAAGGAAACTTTGTTATCCTTAGCATTGACCTACAGAATATGTTTGTAACAGCGCTGCTTGTGTGGCATTAGGCTATGTAGTGATCGAAAGAAAAAAAACAGACCTTTGCACATTTTTGCACTATATGGTGGGTGTATGAGGAGATTCACATTTCCTGCACAGCTAAGTCCATGTGAAGTTACCTTGTGCTGTATTTGACATCTAGCAAGGTCTCTGTTTGAAAGGAAAGATCTAAACTTAAAAATGAAGTGGCCAGAAGTTATGGTAAAAGCAGATAGTGTAGCTGGTTTTAAGAAAGATTTGGACAAATTCCTGGAGGAAAAGTCCATAATCTGTTATTAAGACATGGGGGAAGACATGCTTGCCCTGGATTGGTAGCATGGAATGTTGCTACTCTTTGGGTTTTAACCAGGTATTAGTGTCCTGGATTGGCTACCATGAGAATGGGCTACTGGGCATGATGGACCATTGGTCTGACCCAGTTAGGCTATTCTTATGTTATGTTCTCATCTGTAGGGGCCTTTGTTTTCACTTCTTATTTTAATGTATTTTTTTTCTGGGAACTTATCAGTGTTTTTTATAATGGGAACAAAAATGGAAGAGAATTAATGTGTGTGGAATGAGGAGGTAACTAATTTCTTCAGCTAAATAATTCAATCCACTTCAAACAGACATAGGAGAACTCACGCACCATTCACACACCCTCCAACCAAAAACGTCAAAAGAAAAAAACTGTTCGACAACCTCCTAGCCATTCGAGCTGCAACACTCGACCCCCAACTCTACAACCAATTGACATCGACCACAGACTGCAAAACCTTCAAAAAGAAATAAAAACCCTTCTATTCAAAAAACACATAAAACCGAACTAACACAATCAGAACTGTCCCAAGCATCACCTGCAACTACTCCATATGTACTTCTGATGTCATGACAATTCAGACATAATTTATGTTATGTTATGTTTGGAATATAAGAAAATTTTCACTGCCTATTTCTATTCTGACCATTTATTCCGTTTCATGGTCATTACAAAAAATATATTTTTACATAGGGGGGTGTCAAAAAATGATGGGCCGCGGGTGCCACATACCCTAGGTACGCCACTGAAAGGCTTTATCAACAATAAAACATAGAAAGAGTGTCACTATCATACTTTATGCAATGAGCATACTTCATTCTATAATACCAAAAATAAAACGAATTTTAAAACCCCCTTGAAAACATAATGTAGTGGGGTAGAAATAATCAGGATGCTGGAATTTGGGACTGCAAAGGTTAATCCCAACCCAGAAGATCTCCAATTAGAAAATGAATGGTATAAATTAAAGAACTTGCACGGTCTGTGTTCCATATGTGGTGATTCTTTTTTTTTTTTTAATTAGGATTTTATATACCACCTATCAAGGTTATCTAAGCGGTTTTACCATCAGGTACTCAAGCATTTTCCCTATCTGCCCTAGTGGGCTCACTAACATAACTGACTTGCCCAGGGTCACAAGGAGCAGCACAGGGTTTGAACCCACAACCCCAGGATGCTGAGGCTGTAGCTTCAACCACTGCGCCACACACTCCTCCACGTGGGAGGGGCTGGGGAGGGCATCAATGGGAACTCCAGTAACTTGTCATTTTGCGTTCCGCTATCTTATCCCATTTAGTTTTAAAAAATATATAAGGCCAAATTATTTGATGTTCTTATGGGTCTAGCAATTAAGCATGTTTTTATCAGAATGGAAAAATAATAGTTATCTCTTTTCCTTCATGGTGGGCGGGAGTCCGTCTTGCGTGTAACTATGAAGCAGTAGCCGCTGTTGGGCGATGTTCAGTTTGCGATTTTAAGAGGGTTTGGGCTCCTTTAGACGACTGTTGTAGAATACATGCTAATTGACTTGTCTTTTTGGTTTTTATCATTTTGTTGAAGGGGGAGGGGGAAGGGCTTAAATGTCATTCGATTAATTGTTGTGTTGAATTATTGTATTTTATGAAATTTAATAAAGACATATTGAAATGAATTTATCACCAATTGTTTGCCAATTACTTAATTACGCTATGTGGCATAACTGGCCCTATTCTATAACTGCACACCATATTGCAGGCCAGTGTTTTGATGCCATTTATAGAATTTGGGCAGGGAGGTAACGCATGAATACAGCACAGATGGCTGAAGAGCGAATCTTTTCGGCTTTCCATATAGGATAAACACTGATACACATACGAGTCCCAAATCATGTTTTAGACTTAGGTGCCAGTAGGCTTTCTAACCTTAGGTGTTTCCTATTTATGCCAGGGTTTTCTTGGCCTAAGTCTAAAACCAGTGTCTAAGTCTAATTTAGGTGTGATTCTATGTCTAGAGATGCACCGGGGAGGGGTCTGAGCCTCTGATTGGCCCAGGTTGTTTAAGGCCTCTCCCCAGATGCACCAGGAAGGAGCCTAAGGCTCTGATTGGCCAAGGCGTCTAAGGCCCTGCCCATAGGAGGGGCCTTAAATGACCTGAGCCAATCAGAGCCTTAGGCACCTCCCCAGATGCACCAGGAAGGAGCCTAAGGCTCTAATTGGCCCAGACGCCTAAGGTCCCTCCCTAACTTAAGATTGCCATGTGATAAGCACCGCGTTCCTCTGTGCCTGTGTTTTAGACGTTGTTTAGAGAATTGGGGTCATAATGCTTGAATACAGCACAGAAGCTGAAGAGCAGACTTACAGAAGATTTTCAGAACAAAGCAAATAACCCCCCTTCCCCCTTTTACAAAACTGCGATAGCGGTTTTTAGTGCAGGCCGGCTCGCTGAATGCTCTGTGCAGCTCCCGACGCTGATAGGAACTCTATGAGTGTCGGGAGCAGCGCAGAGCATTCAGCACACCGGCCTGCGCTAAAAACCGCTATCACGGTTTTGTAAAAGGGGGGGAGGATAATGAGCAAGCAGAAACAAAACGGCAAATTATCATTTGCAGGGTGTGGCATTTCTTTTTGTGAGAAAAAGCAACGTTTGCTCACATTGTTTTAGGGAAAGGAATGGGTGCCGCTTTTGATAATTAACAATCAACTGCCAACGATAACAAACATTTCTCATTGGCCAAAATATGCATTTGTTGTGCTTTTTGAAAAGTTCTCGCAAGATTTAGTGTCACTTCTATTCTTCTCTATGCTTGGGAAAGTTTCTGTTTTAAACAAGTAATTTTACCCTCTGTTCACAGGGGAATGCAAAGTGCAAACAGATGATTGCAGCCGTATATTTTCAATCTTTGGCTGGTTGTCGGTCGTGATAGGAAAAGAAAACTCTTTAGATTTTGGTTTTGAATTTCTTTTCTTTGCAAAATAATTGTAATCTATTTATATGTTCTGGACGTGACATGCATCCTTTGGTTGTTTTGAGAAAAATAGGGTTTTCTGGAAAGGGGAAAGATCTGTGGTCCAACCAAAATATTCAGTCCAATATATCGTAAGCACAGTCAGATTCCAGGCTGAGAGGGGTTGGCTGCTGCTCGCTGTGCATTAGGGGGCACCATTTTCACTATAGGAGTGCTGAAACAGAGTTCTAGTATGATGTCATGAGAGGGGGGAGGGGTTCTTCTTCCTGTGCTGTCACCAAACTAATGCCCTAGGACAGTGATAGGCAAACTAATTAGTCAAAAGAGCTGAAGATCATCAGTACAACGATTAAAATTTCTTTTGAGAGCCATACTCCGCGCCCGCTTGCGCTACGACAGCTGCGTCAAACCGACTGACACCCCGCTCGCCCTCACGTAGTCTAAATCGATTTGTGGCAGAGCCTAGAGAAAATGACAAGGGGAAAAAATTTGTCTACATCCCCATCCAGTCCCCGCGAGCTCAGTCCCCGTCCCCACAAACCATCTGATCCCATCCACACAAGCTTCAAATACTTTTATACTGAACTTATTATATTAAAGTATAAAAAGAAACAAGATTCTGTACAATTGTCAATTTATAAATCAGCGTCTTCTCCCCACTCTCTCTTCCCCATTTCCCTTCAGCATCCTCAGCCTACTCTCTCTCCACTTCCCTTCAGTGCACGCACATAAAAACAAGCAAGCAATTTTATATCATTTTCATTCTATTCATTCATAGAAATTAAAGTCTAAATAATGCCAGTCACATAACAAAACATGATTTTACAAAAATAATTCCCTGCACAGTCAAGCCTGTAAGGATTACTAGATGTCTTTCAGCAGCTCCCCTCCCTCCCCCTTACCTTCGTGGCCAAGTCAAAATGATCTACCAACAATAAAATTTTTAAAAACACAAAGCACACTGTACACAGAGAAAATGTTAATTATCATTTATATTCTGTGGGTTTTCAAAGAGGTCAAGGCAGATAACTTTATGCAATGTCACCTCAGTAACTATACAAAAATAGACAAATATACCCCCTCCCTTTTTACTAAACTGCAATAGCGGTTTTTAGCGCAGGGAGCTGGGCTGAATGCCCTGCATTGCTCTCAATGCTCAAAGGCTCCCTGCGCTAAAAAACGCTATTGCGGTTTAGTAAAAGGGGGCCATAGTGTAAAATATAGACAGCAGATATAAATTCTCAAAACGGACACATTTTGATCACTAAATTGAAAATAAAATCATTTTTCCTACCTTTGTTGTCTGGTGATTTCATGAGTTTCTGGTTGCATTTTCTTCTTCTTACTGTGCATCCAATATTTCTTCCCTTCTTTCAGCCTCCTGTATGCTTCCTCTCCTCCAGACCTCATTCCCTCCCCCAACTTTTTCTTTATTTCACCCTGCCCCCTTCTTTCTTTCTCTCTCCATGCCCCCTTTCTTTCTGTATGTTCATCTTTCTCTGTATCTCCGTGCCCTCTTTCTTTCTTCATGCCCCTTTCTTTCTTTCTGTCTTTCTCTCATCATGCTCCCTTTCTGTCTGTCTTCTTATCTTTCTCTCTCCATGCCCCTTTTCTGTCTGTCTTCCGTCTCCCTTCTTCCTTTCTGTCTCCCTGCCCCCCCCCTTTCTTTCTTTCTCCATGCCCTCCCCCAAGCCTCTGCCATTGGGGAACAGGCCACCACTGCCTCCGGGAAATAGGCTGCCGCCGCCACCATCAGGGGACAGGCCACCGCCAAGTTCTGAGCTCTCCCTGCTTCCCTTCCCCGTAAAGAGGATGCTGAAGCAACAAGGGCCAACAACCCTTCCCCACCTGACGTCAATTGTAATGTCGGAGAATGGATGGACCGTTCAGGTCTTTATCTGCCGTCATTTCATTTACTATGTTAAATATTAAATGAGGTACCAATTGGCATTAAATACCAATAATAGCCCTTAGGTTGCATTAAATGGTGTTAAATGTGCACATTTATACAATACTGCGTAACTGCAATTTAATGCCAATTAATATATAGTGCAAATGGCACCCACTATAGGACAACCAGTGGCAGCTCCTCTTTGGGTTTTTACCAGGCACTAGTAACCTGGATTGGCCACCGTGAGAAGGGGCTACTGGGCTTGATGGACCATTGGTCTGACCCAGTATGGCTGTTCTTATGCTCTTACGTGAGCCAAGTATAGGACAATCAAGCCATTGTGACATCACTGATGAGGTTGGCTCTGAGGCACTGTGGACTGAGGTATTATGACATCACAGTCTCAGCTCTGGAATGTTGCTCTCATTGGGGTTTCGGAATCTTGCTATTCTTTGAGATGCTGGAATGTTGCTACTCTTTGGTTTTTGGCCAGGTACTAGGGACCTGGATTGGCCACTGTGAGAACGGGCTACTGGGCTTGATGGATCATGGATCTGACCCAGTAAGGCTATTCTTATGTTCTTGTGCCAACCAGGCGCTATACTCTAAATGTCGTACCTAAGTGCTCCAAAATGCAGCTCCAAGGGGGGCGTGTACATGGGCGGAGAAGGGGCATGTCTTGCAGTCGTGCATACGAGTTGCCGAATACAAGCACCAGAATTTACACCAGCCTTTTGACATGGCATCAGTGCTCACTCTTTAAAGTTAGGCGCGCACATGCCAACTCGCGCCCTAGCTTATAATAGCAATTTCACGTGCGACTGCCATCACTGAACTGGCACTTAGGCCCAAATTCTGTAGACAGCGTCATAATTTAGGCAGCGGTAGCCACCGTACCGCCACCTAACTTACCCTGCCTTTTACAAAAACGCGCAAGAGATTTTTAGCACTGGCCGGCTCGCTGAATGCTCTGCGCTGCTCCAACGGTGATAGAGTTCCTATGAGCTTCGGAGCAGCGCAGAGCTCACAGCATGCTAGCTGGCACTAAAAACCTCTTGTGCGGTTTTGTAAAAGGGCGGGGGGGGAGGTTAATCGTTTTAATTGGTGTTAATTGGCACCCTGATTAAAGCACCCTTTTAAAAAAATGTAGGCACCTTCAGAAAAGGGCATCATAATCATGTTTACAGAGGCACCTAATAGCACCTGAGGTCAAAGTGGGCGTGGTTTACACCAAAAATGACCTTAGGTGCCGCTAGGTATCTCTTTAGACACGATTCTCGTGAAACATAGGCACTGGGAACGTAGGCCTTCGAAACTCTGGGCTACACTATTTGCACCTATGTCTAACAGTAGGCACGATTTTGCAAATGGAGCCGCGGTGTGATTGACGCGATTGGAGGCGTTCGCAGAATCTAGCTCCGCAGTTCTGGTGCTTTATGTAGAATCTACCGCTAAAAGTACCCATTGTCTCGCGTATGTTATTCTGTGTCAATGGCCAAGGTAGATTTCTTAAAATAATACAGCCTAGACAACACACAAGACCACCCTTTTACACTCTCGATCTAAGTGCCCCCCAGTGGAGCGCCTCCTTTTCTTATGGCTAAAAGTCAGCACAGAGAGGAAGCGTGCACTTACATTTTTCACGCAGGGCACTCTGGCCACGGTAACCCATTTCAACGCTCCTCGCTTTGCTCTCTAACTTATCCTGCCTCATGGCCTCTTGAGAACTTATACACTCTGGGGAAAGTGTGGTGTGGTTAAAACTACAGCCT
This sequence comes from Geotrypetes seraphini, assembly GCF_902459505.1. Taxonomy (NCBI): domain Eukaryota; kingdom Metazoa; phylum Chordata; class Amphibia; order Gymnophiona; family Dermophiidae; genus Geotrypetes; species Geotrypetes seraphini. The sequence continues at coordinate 34,105,146 of NC_047091.1, read as the reverse complement.
CAGCACCCTGAGGTTGTGGGTACATGGGCGTGTCTTGCAGTTGTGCATCTGAGTTACAGAATGCTATCACTTACCTGCACAACACTGATGTTGTGGGTTCGTACCCACGCACCTCCTTGTGACCCTGGGCTAGTCACTTAATCCCCCCATTGCCCCAGATATATTAGATAGATTGTGAGCCCACCGGGACAGACAGGGAAAAATGCTTGAGTACCTGAATAAATTCATGTAAACGGTTCTAAGCTCCACTGAGAGAATGGTATAGAAAATTGAATAAATAAATATTGTGAAGAGTTTCAGCCTCTGATCAGAGCTGGTACTGTGACATCAAAATACCTCATTCCACCAATAAGAGCCAACCTCATCAGTGATGTCACAATGGCTCGATTGTCCTATACTAGACTCACTTTTACTACATTTTGATTTCTAGAGTGGTGCAGTGGTTAAAGCTACAGCCTCAACACCCTGATGTTGTGGGTTCAAAGCCATGCTGCTCCTTGTGACCCTGGGCAAGTCACTTAATCCCCCCATTGCCCCAGATGCATAAGATAGATTGTGAGCCCACTGGGACAGATAGGGAAAAATGCTTGAGTAACTGAACAAATTCATGTAAACGGTTCTGAGCTCCACTGGGAGAATGGTATAGAAAACTGAATAAATAAATAAAGACTCATAAAGAAATATAATTTGAACATGCGGAAATCCAAAAAGATGACTGCCTTTGGTAAGAAGTATACCTAAAGATGGAAGGGCCCTGTGAAGAATTATTTCCTTCAGGGTAAGAAAGAAGGTTCTTCAAAAATCTTCAGAGCAAAGGGCTGAATGGGCCTGTTGTTAGCAGAGGAAAGCGAATCCCTACATTCCAGAAGAACAAGGTGAAGCCAAAAGCATCAGGGCCTTAACAACCCCGAGAGGGAGCGCAGGTTCCCGCTTCCCAGGACTAAATTCATAAAAGGCTGGATTCATGTCGGATTGTTCTACATGAAGGGAATAAGTTCTTGAAGAATCAGTCCCGAGGCGCTGCTGCCTAAAATGCGCTTTTGTGTGGAACAAAATTCAGTCTCGTGCATTTTAATGCATTTTTCCAAACCTCACCCAAGGTAAGTAATTCCTATTTTGATTTTAATAGCAGGAAGGTTTAAGGACATGGAAACTCAAATATTTTTATTTCCCATTAACCATACTGCTGGTAGACCCGTCGAAAACCCCAGAAGCCTGGCCCAAGCCCAAAGAATTCTCCACGCGCTCAGAGGAAGAGTTCTCTACGTTTAAAGAATTAAAGCCTGCAGAAGAGATTCTCTGAGGCAGAAAAGTGGTTTAGATTAGAGCATGCGATGGTTTCAATCTCCGTTTTTCTCCTCCTGAAACATTATTGAATTCTCTGGTTCTTTTTTCGTTTTGTTTTGTGAGGCGGCGAGACTGCAGCAGACTCTCAGCATTTTCAGAAGTTCACAGTGACCTCTGCAGACAGACATCAACAGTACGAAATTAGGATTCCTCATATACAGTGGTACCTCGGAATCTGAACGCCCCAAAACTCGAACAACTTGGAATCCGAACTATTTTTTTTTTAATTAAATTTTGCCCCGGAATCCGAACACTGCTTTGGAATCCAAACGTATGGGAACTGCAAGCGTTGCTCAGCCCAAAGCTTCCCCTCTGACGCAGTTTCCCGTTTCCGCCTGGGCGGTTCACGGCAGAGGGAAGCTGTGGGCTGAGCACCACTTATAGTTGCCATTGCCTATCTTGCTGTCTATGCTGGTGGGGGGCCTGATTTTGCTGTCTCTGCCGGGGGGGGGAGGGCGATCTTGCTGTCTCTACCAGGAGGACCCAATCTTGCTGTCTATGCCATTTGGGGGGCCTGATCTCGCTGTCTCTGCCAGGGGCGCCCAATCATGCTGTCTATGCCATTTGGGGGGTGGGGCTTGATCTTGCTGTCTATGCCATTTGGAGGGCCTGATCTCGCTGTCTCTGCCAGAGGGGGCCAATCATGCTGTCTGTCATTTTTTTTTGAGGGGGGGCTTGATCTTGCTGTCTATGCCGTTTGGGGGGCCCGATCTTGCAGTCTCTGCCACAGCGCATTGTTCCTGCACAGCCCTCAAGCCATCATTAGCCATGTGTGCAGAGGAACAAGGAACGGATTAGTCCAATTTCTAATATTTTCAATGGGCAAAAATTGTCTTGCAACTCGAACGCGGTTCTGGAACGGATTAAGTTCGGATTCCGAGGTACCACTGTATTTTTACAAAAATTACTCTTTAGGAATGAATAGAATACAAGAATCAGCTGAGAGATTAAATCCAAATATATACTCATAGAAAACCATAATGTACTCAGTGGTATAGGGGAGTCTACCCTGGGTGCCCCTAACCTCTCCGCCCCCTGCCTATTACCATTCCTCCCCTCAACGAGCGTGCTCCCTTCCCTTCCCCATACCTCTCGTTGAAGTTTGGTTTTCGTGGCAGTCAACAACGTGCTCTTGGTGACCCCGTCAGCTCTCCCTCTGATGTCACTCCCTACGTGCGGGCACCTGGAAGTGACATCAGTGGGACAGATGATGTGGTCGCGTGGAGAACGATGAAGTTGATGCTCATGGCGGTGAACACCTGGAGGCATGGGGGAAGGGAAGGGGGCACGAACGCGGCAAGGGGAGGAGTGGGAAGAGGTGGGGAGGCAGAGAAGAGGAGGGGGCCCAATGCCTCCACCCACATGATGCCTGAGGCAGACCACCCCCTATTCCCCCCTCTTATTACGCCACTGCCTGGTGTATATCCCAGAGCCCAAGTGGGATGCAGAGACCCATTTTGGAATACCCCGATCCACCTGTGCCCCTCCCTACCTATTCCTCCTTTTGAGTTGCACGCAAAGGGATTCAGGTGCCCAGCAGGGTAGAATGTGTGTGCAAATCGTAATTGGTGCCTATTAATATTAATAATTAATATGAGCTATAAATAGATTGCAGATACATGGACTGAGGAATTGAGAGTGGAAATTAGTGAGGTCATAATAGAAAAGGCTCTTCAATTAGGCATTTCCTAAATTTCTAGCACTTATTATAGAGTCTATTTCGAATGGTTACGAGAGCTTATGTTTCTCAAGTTCAGGCTTTACATTTTGGTTGTGTTGAAACAAGAATATGCCTAAAATGGATAATACATTGGGTCATGCTTTTTGGTTATGTCCCAGAATTCGTAAATTTTGGAATGCTGCTTGTGGGTTTTTTTGCATCAATTAATTATAGAATTGTGGTTCCTTCATCTTGTTCAATAGTCTGCGGTGCGGGACGCTATCAAAAGCTTTACTAAAGTCCAAGTAAACGACGTCTAGGGATGTGGGTGAGTCCCTAGACGTCGTTTACTTGGACTTTAGTAAAGCTTTTGATAGCGTCCCGCAACGCTGACTATTGAACAAGATGAAATCAATGGGACTGGGAGAGACATTAACTACATGGGTCAGTGATTGGCTAAACGGTAGACTTTAGAGAGTGGTGGTGAATGGTGCCCCTTCCAAAATGTCAGAGGTGATCAGTGGAGTGCCGCAGGGCTCGGTCTTGGGCCCGATTCTCTTCAACATATTTGTGGGAGATCTGACTCAGGGGCTTCAGGGTAAAATCACATTATTTGCCGATGACGCCAAACTATGCAACATTGTAAGTGAGAACACTTTACCAGATAGTATGACGCAGGACCTACTTCTATTGGAACACTGGTCCTCAACTTGGCAGCTAAACTTTAACGCCAGAAAATGTAAGGTCATGCACCTCGGCAGCAGGAATCCATGCAAAACTTATACACTTAATGGTGAAACCTTAGTTAGGACCAAGGCGGAACGTGATTTGGGGGTGATCATTAGCGAAGACATGAAGACTGCCAATCAAGTGGAGAAGGCTTCTTCAAAGGCAAGACAAATGATGGGTTGTATCCGAAGAAGCTTTATCAGCCGGAAGCGCGAAGTTATTATGCCGTTGTACAGATCCATGGTGAGGCCTCATCTGGAATATTGTGTACAATTCTGGAGGCCACATTACCAAAAAGATGTACTGAGAGTTGAGTCGGTTCAGAGAATGGCCACCAGGATGGTCTCGGGACTCAAAGACCTCCCGTATGAGGGAAGGCTGAATAAATTGCAGCTATACTCACTCGAAGAACGGAGAGAGAGAGGAGACATGATAGAGATGTTTAAATATATCACCGGCCGTATTGAGGTGGAGGATGATATCTTCTTTTTTAAAGGTCCCTCGGCCACAAGAGGACATCCGCTGAAAATCAGGGGTGGGAAATTTCATGGTGACACCAGGAAGTTCTTCTTCACCGAAAGAGTGGTCGATCGTTGGAATGAACTTCCACTTCAGGTGATTCAGGCCAGCAGCGTGCCAGATTTTAAAAGGAAATGGGATACACATGTGGGATCTCTAGGGAGGTAATAAAATGTAGAGGGGATACACATGTGGTATCTCTAGGGGGGTAAATTCAGGGGGTGGGATTGTTAAAGTGGGCAGACTAGATGGGCTATAGCCCTTTTCTGCCGTCATCTTCTATGTTTCTATGTTTCCCCCCAGATGGTATTATTTCTTCAATAGCACAGGATTTTTAAGAAAGGGGTTAGGGAATTATTTCGTAAATCCTTTATTATAGGTCAAAAATGTATTTTACCGCATTGGTTGGAAGAAAGTCCACCTCATTTTGGCATTGGAGAGCAGCGTTTCATGCTCTTATGATTATGGAAGCTAGGGCGACCTTATAAAAAACAGAGTAAATTTGGGATGACCTGGGAACCTTATATACAGCAATTATCAGTCAGAGCAGGCAGTTTTGGAGTGAACTCATTGCATTTGTAATCAGAAAGTGAAGCACTATTTATTAGTAATATTTGAAAATGGGATGGGTGGGGAGGGGGAAGGGGGGGGATGGGAAGGGGGAGGGAGTGTTGGGAGGTACTTTATCGTGTCTGTATTGTGATGATAATTGATTATTGAGGTTTTTATTTTATATGTCTACAATGTATTAACTGAGTTTGAGATGATATTCTTTGTAAGATTTTTGTTATGTATATTTTATTCTTAAAACTCAAAAAATTATTGAACATAATATTAATAATTGGTTATTAGCATCCAATTATTGATGGTTAACAACTGCAGGTAAATAGTTTGAATCCATTAAAATAATGGGAGATGGGTAAATTTCAAAGCCATTTCTGCAGGTCAGTTAGGGGAAAAATTATCATCAAGACAGGTTGTTTAATATTTGAAAATTAATAAAGATTTATACAAAAAAAAAAAGAAGCAGGTTATTTATAGTACAGGTCTCATTTTATTCAATAAAACCTGGCAGTGGCATACCAAGGGGGGGTGAGGGAGGGGTGGTACGCCCCGGGTGCACGCCCCAAGGGGGTGCACAACTCATCACCCACCGGGGACTAGGCTGCCACTCCACCATCGGGAACAAGCCGGCGCCAAGACCTCCCTGCTTTTCTTCCCCAGAGCCGACCAACTCTCGCCACCCGACGTCAATTCTGACATCGGAGAGGACGTTCTGGGCCAGCCAATCGCTGCCTGGGTGGCCCGGAACGTCCTCTCCGACGCTAGAATAGACGTCGGGCGGCGAGAGTTGGTTGGCCCCGTGGGGAAGAAAAGCAGGGAGGGAGAACACAGCGCTGGCCTATTCCCAATGGCTGCAGTGACAGCCTTTCCCCGGCGACGGTGGCAGCAGCATATTTTCCAATAGCGGTAGCATGGAGGAGGGCAGGGAGAAAGAAAGGGGGCAGGGTGAAAGAAAGAAATGGGGCATGGAGAGAGAGAAAGACAGACATAGAGAAAGAAAGGGGGCATGGAGAGAGAAAGGGGCAGGGTGAAAGAAAGAAATGGGGCACGGAGAGAGAGAAAGAAAGACATAGAGAAAGAAAGGGTGCATAGGGAGAGAAAGAAAGAAGGGGGCAGGATGAAACAAAGAAAACACTGGGGGAGGGAATGAGGTCTGGAGGAGAGGAAGCATACAGGAGGCTGAAAGAAGGGAAGAAATATTGGATGCACAGTCAGAAGAATAAAGGAAAAATGATTTTATTTTCAATTTAGTGATCAAAATGTGTCTATATTGCTGTCTATATTTTGCACTATGGCCCCCTTTTACTAAACCGCAATAGCGGTTTTTAGCGCAGGGAGCCTATGAGCGTTGAAAGCAGCGTGGGGCATTCAGTGCAGCTCTCTGCGCTAAAAACCACTATCGCGATTTAATAAAAAGGGAGGGGGTATATTTATCTATTTTTGTATAGTTGTTACTGAGGTGACATTGCATAAAGTCATCTGCCTTGACCTCTTTGAAAACCCACGGAATATAAATGATAAATAACATTTTCTCTGCGTACAGTGTGCTTTGTGTTTTAAAAATTTTATTGTTGGTAAATCATTTTGACTTGGCCACAAAGGTAAGGGGGAGGGGGAGGGAGGGGAGCTGCTGAAAGACATCTAGTAATCCTTGCAGGCTTGACTGTGCAGGGAATTATTTTTGTAAAATCATGTTTTGTTATGTGACTGGCATTATTTAGATTTTAATTTCTATGAATGAATAGAATGAAAATGATATAAAATTACTTGCTTGTTTTTATGTGCGTGCGCTGAAGGAAAGTGGAGATAGAGTGGGCTGAGGACACTGAAGGGAAATGGGGAAGAGAGAGGGGGGAGAAGACGCTGATTTTTAAATTGACAATTGTACAGAATATTGTTTCTTTTTATACTTTAATATAATAAGTTCAATATAAAACAATTCAAGGCTTGTGTGGATGGAATCTGGTGGTTTGCGGGGATGGGGACCGAGCTTACGGGGACTAGTCCAATAAAATTGTATTTTCTTATTTCTCATTATTTGTTTTATTTTTATTTGTTAATTTGTAAAGTGGTGATTGTTATGTATCCATTTTTTCAAATTTATATCTATTGTCTTTATGTTTTGCACAGTATTAGAAGACATGTGTTACTTTTTTTGTGGTGTTATGGTGGTGCATTGTAAGCAGAGTCTGGTTTCTTGGCGGTTCAGTTTAACGTTTGTCTACATATTTCTATTTTTAATTTGTGATTATTCCTTATTGGGCGAGGGTGTATCTCTGTTCTGTGTGTATGAAAAGGATATAGTTTTCAGTTGGCATTGACTGCAGGATCAATTGACTGTGCGGGATCTGGCTTGTTTAGTTTTACAATGTATGTGTTGGTGTTCACTGCAGTGTTTAAGATGCTGCCTTTTCCTAGGTACACTCTTGTGCGATATGTGGATTGTTACTAAAAATCATATTTTTCATATAGATGGGGGGGGTGTAAATAAAAATGATGGGCCCTGGGTGTCATATATACTAGGTACGCCACTGAAACCTGGTTACTAATAACTGCGGTTAACGTAAAAGAGCCTGTCTTAACGGAAGCCTAGGTTGATAACTCCCCCCCCCCCCTCCATTAAAGAAAAAAAGAAAAGTCTCCAGAAATCAAAATCACTGCTATATGTAATAAAACTGAGCTGAAAATAGTACAGTCAAGCTATTGTGGCATCACTGATGAGGTTGGCTCTTATTGGTGGAATGAGGTATTATGACATGACAATATCAGCTCTGGTTACCAGATACTGAAACTCTTCATACTAAAGGGGGGGGGACTTATTAATGTGGAATAATGTTATGCAATGGAACTAACTATTAATAACTTGGGTTACCAGTACAATAGCCTATCTTAATGGTAGCTCACATTGATTGATAACTTCCCCCCTCAGGACCTTATTCCACTAATGGGTTTTTTAAAATGGATTACAAACATGCAGGTAGCAGGATGAATGTTCAGTAGCGTCATTTCATGGATGCTCTTGTATTCAATGAGGTAAATACATCTAGAAAATGGGCACAAGTATAGGGAAACCAAGCCATTGTGACATCACCGATGATGTTGGCTCTTAGGCATTGGTGGAATGAGGCATTATGACATCACAATACGAGGGGCCAATGAAAAGTTCTCAGCCCAAGCAAGAAGAGAATGATGCGGAGCCATGACTCTTACAAGTTATTCAATGAGGCAAATACATCTAGAAAATGGGCACAAGTATAGGGAACCAAGCCATTGTGACATCACCAATGATGTTGGCTTTTAGGCATTGGTGGAATGAGCCATGGCATCACAATACGAGGGGCCAATGAAAAGTTCTCAGCCCAACCAAAAAGAGAATGATGTGGAGCCATGACTCTTATGAGTTATTCAATGAGGCAAATATATCTAGTAAATGAGCACAAGTAGAGGGAAACCAAGCCATTGTGACATCACCGATGATGTTGGCTCTCAGGCATTGGTGGAATGAGGCATTATGACATCACAATACCAGGGGCCAATGAAAAGTTCTCAGCCCAACCAAGAAGCCATGAAACTTACAAGTTATTCCACCCTTTTCTTGACACTTTTTGTTTCAATGATACGAAATGAAACGAAAAGTGTCAAGAAAAATGTGGAATTAACTTGTAAGTTTCATGGCTCCGCAGCATTCTCTTCTTGGTTGGGCTGAGAACGTTTCAGTGGCCCCTCATACAAATTCCAAATGTATTCGTTTTCAAAAGCTTGCCTGTATAAAACCAGAAGCGTAGCCACACTGGGTCAGGCCAATGCTCCATCTATCTTGTTTCCACAGTGGCCATTCCACGTTTACTCAGGATCCAGGTGAAAAGATGAGAATTTTGAAAGTGAATGCACATCCATGTGATTTTATTTTATTATGATTTATTTTGCTCCTAGAGTAATATATTGGCTTTGATGCAGCCCATGCAGGGGGGGGGGGAGCTCTTAAAACTCTTTTCATACTGTAAACTGAGTACAAAATTCTTCTAATTAGGCTGGCCACGATCTGAGCCATTATAGATAGCCCTAAACCCAAATTAAGACTAATCTATCTGTTGTAATGTATGCAGTCTGGAAAACTTTGGATACCTCTTAAAAAAAGACCTTATATTTTACCTGAAAGGTTTATTCAACAAGACACTCCCTCCCCCTCCCCCCCCCCAAGATTTTCTTTTTTTTCCTGTCTGAAACTTTTCTGAGTTAAAAGCATAAAGGGAAGAAAATTACTCTTATAAATAGTTTTTAAATAAACCACAAATCTCTCCTTTAATTTTTGTTCCACCAGGGGGATTAGCAGAGCTTTGGTGTCTCAAGCCCCCTTTAATGATCCGGCTCCAGACTCCCCTAATCTCCCATTGGCAGCTCGGCACATCAAAGGCAGAGGGGGGGGATCCCGGTAGAGTGGCGGAGAAGTAGAGACAGACGGCAAGAGACCAACTAGAGAACTTGGAGGGGAGGAAGGGGGGCGCTTTTAAAAAAAAAGGAAAGCTTCGGTGAGAAACTCTGAACTGCGATTAGGCGCCTCAAAAAAGGCTTAAAAGCGCCTAATTGGATGCGGTTGTTTCAGCTTGTCACAGCTCAGCCCAAGGAGGAACTAACCGGTTATCAACCTGCCCAGCATTAATCTTCTCAACCAAGAAGAAAAGAGGGGGGGAAGGTGGGTAGAGAGAGAGAGAGAGGTTCAACCTTTTCCTCCTAGATGCAATGTTCTGAGGGGTTCTCTTGTACAATTAGGTAGAGGAGACGGATGAAATTTATTAAATGGTATATAATAATTATTTTAGAGCTCAGTTTTTAGAACTTGGGAAAATGTTCCGTATTGTTGTGGATTGTTTTCCTTAATAATCACATGGGACTAGTGGGACCACCACAAACATGTATACCGAACAGGAAATGTCCTGCAGGGGAGGGAGATTTAAAGGGTCGAGGCACTCAGGCCATATCAGCCTGGAACGGAGCTTTTAATCAGACTTCCAGCTTCCCTTTAAGAAGCTTTGCCAGGAATAGGACGAAAGACATTTAGGCAGACGAGAGCCTGAGAATTAAAATATATTCGGCGCATCAAAATGAATGCAAAGGGCTTGATTTTAATGGTTCCAATAATAAAAGAAATGCCACAATTCTCTCATTTGCTCGGTTTGTCTGTCTTGGTAACCTCTTCGGCTTGGGGACGATTTGTTATGTGCACAGATAGAGCCTAGAGCGCCATGGTGGAAGGTTTCAGAACTGCAGACAAACTTTTGGACATGGAAAAGCAAGCGTGTTGTAACATAGTAACATAGTAACATGACGGCAGATAAAAACCCGAATGGTCCATCCAGTCTGCCCAACCTGATTCAATTTAAATTTTTTAATTTTTTCTTCTTAGCTATTTCTGGGCAAGAATCCAAAGCTTTACCCAGTACTGTGCTTGGGTTCCTACTGCCGAAATCTCCGTCAAAACCAACTCCAGCCCATCTACACCCTCCCAGCCATTGAAACCTTCCCCAGCCCATCCTCCACCAAACGGCCATATACAGACAGACCATGCAAGTCTGCCCAGTACTGCCCTTAGTTCAATTTTTAATATTATTTTCTGATTCTAGATCCTCTGTGTTCAAACCACACTTCTTTGAACTCAGTCACTGTTTTCCTCTGGTTTGGTTTTTACTCTGTTGGTGAGCTTGCATGTCGGTTCCGGTCCTGGGATAATTTGCAAAGCATTTGTTCTTCGAAAATCCTGCAAAATCCAAAGAACAAAAAAGTATGCGCAAATATCGTATATATATTTTTTTATTATTAATATGGACAATTATGGAGTTACCTCGAGGTTTTTTGTTTGTTTAATCATGGATTACAGCAAATAAACGAGCACAACGTACGTTTTTTGCAATTCGTTGTCTTCAAGGAACAGTGATGGCCAAATTTCGTGGCATTTCTGCTTGTGCCACAGGGCTTTTCCCATAGGTGTCTCAAAGCTGTGCAATAGCCTGAGGTCGTTGGAAGTGGATTACTTAATTTGTAACATTTTATTGAAGGAAATAATGAAATATAATATAATACAAATAGATTCCATTTCAAATAGATTCACAATTGATATTTCCATACATATTTCTATCATTCCTCCAAAATTTCCATAAGACCCATATCAACCCCCCTTCTACCCCCCACCTCCCTTCCCCTCTCCCCTTCCCCCTCCTATTCACATTGCATTGAAGTATTTAATGAAATTATAATAAAATATGAAATTTATCATTTCTTCAATATACATTTCTATATGACATATTTCATCCTACCCCTGCACCCCCCTATTCTTACCCCCCCCCCTCCCGAATGAAAGAGGATTACTTAGTGGTTTATATAAGTGTTTCTGTTCTGTATTTAATGATATTAGTTACTCTTTTTTGGACAAGCCCATTATTGGTTCCCGGGATTGTGTTCTATAAATAACTATTAAAGGAAGCTTAGAAAGTGGTATATATTTTTTAACATCCTGCTTAATTTGTGGTCATATTCCACCAGTTTTCAAAGGGAACTTGTAAGTATAGGTTCCTTTTGAAAAATTCCTAGTGGAAAGGGCATGTCGGCATTTCTATCTGCTCTTTGCGCCAGATTCTGCAAATGGCGTTGCAATCGGCAGCCACATTTAAAAAAAAAACCCTCTGCCGATTGTGTCAGTCACACTATGGTGCAGTTTGCAGAATCAGGGCTAATGTCAAAAGTAAGTGCCGGTAATGTAGACCAAGATGTTCAAGGCCTCATTTCCGGCCCCCATTTCTGATGAGAATCATGTCTATAGAGGTGCCTATAGCACCCAAGGTCATTTCCAGGGTAAACCACGCCTACTTGAAGGACACTGTACTATTCGAAAGGGTCCAGAGAAGAACGACTAAAATGGTTAAGGGGCTGGAGGAGTTGCCATACAGCGAGAGATTAGAGAAACTGGGCCTCTTCTCCCTTGAAATGAGAGGGGACATGATCGAAACGTTCAAGATACTGAAGGGAATAGACTTAGTAGATAAAGACAGGTTGTTCACCCTCTCCAAGGTAGAGAGAACGAGAGGGCACTCTCTAAAGTTGAAAAGGGATAGATTCCGTACAAACGTAAGGAAGTTCTTCTTCACCCAGAGAGTGGTAGAAAACTGGAACGCTCTCCCGGAGTCTGTCATAGGGGAAAACACCCTCCAGGGATTCAAGACAAAGTTGGACAAGTTCCTGCTGAACCAGAACGTACGCAGGTAAGGCTAGTCTGTTAGGGCATTGGTCTTTGACCTAAGGGTCGCCAAGTGAGTGGACTGCTGGGCACGATGGACCACTGGTCTGATGTTCTTATGTTCTCTCAAAAACATTAATACACGTCAATTTATCTTCTCCGTCACAGCGCCCCCAAATATGGAATTCCCTCCCCATTTATTTAAGGGAAGAGCGCCCCCTTGACAGATTCAAGAGCAAGTTAAAATGCTTTCTTTTTAAAGATGCATTTCACTGCTAGTAAGCTAGATTAGGAGCTTTTAATGAGTTTGATTTTCTGACTTATTTCAAGTCTTCCACTTTTACCCGCCCTGTTGTTTTTTCCCATTTTTTCCCTTTTGTTTGGTATGTTCTGTCTGGTTAGTCAAAATTGTTTGTTCTGTCCCCCCCTGAAATTTATAATTTTACGTTTTGTACATCGCTTAGAATTTTGAATAAGCGATAAATCAAATCTTTAATAAACTTGAAACTTGAACTTTTGCGCTGTTAGGCGTCTCTGTAGACGTGATTATAGCATCCTGTTTTGTAGGTGCCTACCTTTTTTTAAAATCACCTTTTAATTGGTTTTAAACAATGCAATCACCACGCCAATTAACACCAATTAAAACAATCAAATTAGATGTCAGCATGGCGTCTGCTGCCACCTAACTTGCGGAACCATTTTGAGAACTTGGGCCTTTGTGTGCACACACACTTCTTATTCCATTTTCCCCAAATTTAATTGTATAACAAGGTAATTAGCACCAGTAATTGGCTTCTTAAGCGATTATCGGTGCTGATTAAAATCAGTTACAAGTCATGTGCATAGATTTAGGTGAAAGATCTGTGTCTAACCTTTATGCATGAGTCAAAAAAGGGGCTGTGGAAATGGGCAGGTCACGGGCGAATCAGGGGCGTTACTTTTAGTTACATCTGTGTGTAAATTTAAGCATCTTTATTTTGCACCATGTTTTCCTTGGCGCAATTGGCTGCCTCTAAATTTATTCATGTTTTCAAGGACATAAGTGCTATTCTATAAACTGCATCTGAGCGTGGCATATAGAATTAGCGCTTTTTTTCACTGCTGCGTACCCTCTGCCTAGGTGAAATAAATGGACAGGATGTATGACCCGGATTCTGTTAGCACCTAAATCAGCCAGCGCCCACAAAAACAGCGCCAGCCATGTGTCTGTCACACGTCGGCACCATTATCGGAATCACGGTTACTGGCAGCTAAGAAAAAACTGAGGCGCCAGTAACATAGGCCAGGGTTTTAAAGCCTACAATTACCGCTGCCTAGAGAATCAGACCTAGAGACACCCAAGGTCATCTCCGCCTCCTAACCACACCTACTTTGACCTAGCCAATAGCCGGTAGGCACAATTTCAGTGCCTGCTCCGGGAGGTGCCTAGCAGTGCACATTTTTAAAAATAGTTTTGAAAATAGTGTGGTCAATCACTGCGCTGATTAAGGCCAATTAACATAACATACCATAAATCTTTATTTATATACCACGAAAGCCTTTCGGTTCAAGGCGGTTTATAAGAAAAATAGCTGAGAGGAATCAGCGAGCTACAGCAATGGAGAGAGATGACTGAAAATTGTATAGATTGCATAGAGGGAGGTTACGCGGGGTTTTATAAGGAGGGAGATAAATAAATAGGTCGGAACGTTCATAGTCTTAGAGCAGGGATAGGGAACTCCGGTCCTCGAGAGTCGTATTCCAGTCGGGCTTTCGGGATTTCCTCAATGAATATGCATAAGATCTATGTGCATGCACTGTTTTCAATGCATATTCAAGTTTCAAGTTTATTAGGTTTTAATATACCGACCATCAAATAAATATCTGGCCGGTTTACATTACAATAAAAAATAGATAAGAAAGAAGAGTTAATATAATAAATATTTAAAAGTACATATAGTGTATATTAAAACATAAACAAGACAAACTTGATAGTGAGGGAAGAGGTTATTGGGAGGGTAAAGTTACATTGTTGAGAGAAAAGGGAGAAGGAGGGAATGGGAAAAAAAAAATAAAAAAAATATTCATTGGGGAAATCCTGAAAACCCGACTGGAATTCGGCTCTCGAGGACCGGAGTTCCCTACCCCTGCCTTAGAGCAACAACGTGGAATAGAGTCAATGGGTTGGGAGTCTTTCCATGGAGGATTTAAGGTGGGTCGTCCTGTTTGGGGACAAGGAGCATTTTTAGGAGCTTTCTGAAATGCATGTAAGAGGTTGATGTTCTGACTGGTTGGCTCCATTTGGGTGGGAGTCTGTTGATGAATCTCTTACGGGTGCATCCTTTAATTGAGGGGAAGGCGAAGAATGATTGAGGTCGAGTAGATCATCCAGGTCATATTTTCAGGCTCTCCCTAATAAATATGCATGCAAGAGATTCACCTGCTTACTCTTCCCCCTTCCCTTCCCTCCCCCCCCCCCCAATTTTCAAATCTCTCATTCATTAGAAAGTCTGAAAACCTATATTGTTAGTGCCCTTCAAGGACAGGGAGTGAATATTACTGCCATAGGGAAAACTAACGCTGGGGGGGTTATATACAAAGTGACAGAATCGCTGCTAAAAAGGATCTCTGTTTACATCTAAAAAAACCTGACTAGAGAATGACATGGAGACAAATTTTTCCCCGTCCCTGCAAGTTCTTTTCCTGTCAATGCCCCATCCTGAAAGCTCTGTCCTCATCTGCACAAGCCTCAAACACTTTAAAATCATGAGTTCGAGGCTTGTGCAGTTAAGGCAGAGCTTACAGGAATGGGGCAGGGGCAGCGACAAAACTCGCGAGGACAGGACGGAGAAATCGAGTTCCTGTGGGGATAGGGAAAAATTTGTCCCCGTGTCATTCTTTAAACTGCACCACTCTAGAGATCAAAATGTAGTAAAAGTGAGTCTAGTATAGGACAATCAAGCCATTGTGACATCACTAATGAGGTTGGCTCTTATTGGTGGAATGAGGCATTATGATGTCACAATACCAGCTCTGGTTATCAGAGGCTGAAACTCTTCACACTATTTATTTATTCAATTTTCTACACTGTTCTCCCAAGTAAAGAATGACACGGGGACAAATTTTTCCCTGTCCCTGCCCCATTCCTGCAAGCTCCATCCGAATCGGCACAAGCCTCAAACACTTTAAAATCAAAAGTGTTCAAGGTTTGTGCGATTAAGGCAGACCTTACAGGAATGCGGCAGGGACAGCGACAAAACTCACAGGGATGGGACAGGAAAATTGAGTTCCTGCGGGGACAGGGAAATATTTGTCCCCGTGTCGTTCTCTAATCCTGACTGTACTCATTAGATGTTAGGAGAACCCCCCAGCCACTCCTTCTATAACGGGAAGAAAGCTCAGGTATCTTATTGCACTTAGACTACTGTGGTTATAACCTTGATTTTCTTCCTGCAAACTGTGTGACGCACCATTCCTGCTTTCACTTGCCCCCCCCCCCCCCCCTATCAGTGCAGGGAATTGCTTCGCTTTCGCGGCAAAGCTTCCACAGCCAGAATATGAATCGGGAAAGCATGCCCCAACGTGGCGGCAAGTTACAAGTATGTGACACAACCCATCAGCCATCAACGCATCCACACAGCACATCGCAAGCCACAGACGGAATCCATGTGTCGCAGTAGGTGAGGGCCCACGCGGCTTAGCAATACGATTGCAGTGGGGTGGTTTATACTTGGCCAGGTAGATCTGGTACGTCTGAACACATGGTTCTGTCATTAATAGTCCCAGCTGTTTTATGCTCTTTGTAAGATTCTATATGCTGTATCCCGGACTTTTTGTAAGATTCTATATACTGTATCCTGGACTTCAAAATATTGTAACTCGCTGACTTGTCTAGCTCTCTTCAGTGTGAACCGCCTAGAAGTCTCACGACTATGGCGGTATAGAAGAATAAAGTTATTATTATTATTATTATTACAACACATCTCAAGAATGCCTTGCTTTTCCCAAGAACAGGACACCTGTTTGATAGTGAAAATATATATATATATATATATATTTTTTTTTTTTATTTTAATTTTAACAATAGCTACCAGCAGTATAACTGGATTATTTCCCTTCCATGCAGATCAGAAGCAGAGCATAGTCAGTTATGTAGTTTTAACAAATTATTTTTGTGTGTGTGTGTTTTTTCTCTTTTCCTTGAAAGACAAGCATTCTGGCATCTCTGAAAGACCCCATTACCCCCCCCCCCCACCCACCACACCAAACCTCCTGAGTTATATATAATGCATGGGAAAAAAAACTCAGCCCAACGCCCAAACATACAGAGTAAGCCATTAACATTTTGGTCCTGATAATTTTATGGAGAAGCAACTTCAGGAAGGCCTATAACTGCTATATTTGCCATCTCCAGTTAATTCTGGACCATTGGTTTTTTGTTTTTTTTTTACAAATGGAGAAAATTGGGGGACTCCCAAATGCTACAGACCCCTAATTATAGCAAAGTCTTTCCAACACGTAGCCAGCGAAGCGTCATCCTATTTATTAAAACAGATGTTCTCAAGAGAGTTCTTAAGACACACCCAGCCAGTCAGGTTTTCAGGATATCCACAATGAATATGCATGAGATAAATTTGCATGCTCTACCTCCATTGCATGCAAATCCATCTCCTGTATATTCATTGAGGATATCCTGAAAACCTGGCTGGCCGGGTCCTAAGGACTGGATCGCGAACCACCGTATTGAAGGGCATGCCGTCAAAAGTGCAGAAGACTTTGGCGTACCAACAATCCCACAGTGACATTTTTGCGCAGGACATATGTGCAACACCGCTTTGAAGCCTTCCCATTAGTGCTGTGAGTTGGGGGCAACCCCGCCAACATTTAGAAGTCCTCGCACTCCCGTTTGGGGGGGGATCCCCCAAGTACACTGAAAACTCCCGTTCTCTTTTCTGTTTTTGCTGTTTGGGAGTTTTCAGTGTAGTGGGGGGGGGGGGTTCCCCCCCAAACGGGAGCATGAGGACTTGTAAATGTAGGGAGGGTTCTCCCCACACCCTCTCAGAGTGCTAACGGAAAGGCTTCAAAGCTGCAGAAACAGCAGCGCGCAAATGTCACCGCGGGATTGTCGGCATGCGAAAGTCCTGCACTCTTTTGACAGGTCACCCTATTGAAGGCATGTAAAATCAGTTCAGGGGCTGCTGTGCTGTCCCCACCCCACATGAACCTACCTATTCAGGCTGACAGTCAGCATGGACCACACGTCAAGCTCCTCAGTACCATCGGCACACAGACTGGATCTGGATTTGAAATCAAGTTACTGGCCTTTCTGAACCCAAACACAAGGGGGTGCTGCAATTTCACCAACTTAAGTTACAGCCCAGGCAGTGGAGGGTGAAGTGTCTTGTCCAAGGTCACCGGCAGCATCGGTGAGAATTGGGTGGGATTTGAACCCCAGCTTCCCTGGCTTTCAGCTCATTGTTATAACCATTACTCCTGTGTTGTCCCAAAACAGCGATTCCCACAGCAGTTCCTTGTGATTCTGGGCAAGTTAGATAATTCTCCATTGCCCTAATAAGTGCAAAATAAGCACTGGTATATAATATGTACTGTAAATCACTTTGATTGTAACCACAGATAGGTGATATATCAAATCTCATCCCCTTTCCCCTACATTTTGAGTTAACACATTTGAAAGCAAGGAAAAGACCTGAGTTTTCCAGAAGGTAACATGCAGCTTTAAACATCTGTCAGTCTTACAAGATGTACCACTGAATTATCACTTGCCAGTTATTCTGTATTAATTCAATGTGCAGCTGGATGCAAGGGTAACATATGGTTCCCCTATGCAGCTTGGGCTTGGTCCAAATGATTTATGTTAGAGAATGACACGGGGACAAATTTGTCCCCGCAGGAACTCAATTTCCCCATCCTGTTCCTGTGAATTTTGTCACTGTCCCATTCCTGTAAGCTCTGCCTTAACTGCACAAGCCTCAAACACTTATGATTTTAAAATGTTTGTGCAGACGAGGACAGAGATTGTAGGAATGGGGCAGCGACAGGAAAAGAACTCTCCAGGACAGGAAAAATTTGTCCCCGTGTCATTCTCTAATTTATCAACACCAAAACAAAAAATAGGAACTTTGACTATTTCAGCCTTTGTAACCAAAGCGGTGCTCAGAACCGTGTAACGGTGAGAAAATCACGAGTCGGGGAATGCTCCCCTGGGAGTGTTTTCAGTCGTCTATCATTGCACCATCTTCATTTGGTAGAAAGGGGATGAAATAGACTTCAACAAAATCTCAAGTGTACTTAGTAGTCTAGAACAAACTCCAAAAAAGTTCTAAATAAAGCTCATAAATTAACAAAAAAAGTTTGTTAAACTTAACTGAAATAAAGGAGAAAGGAAGTTGTTTCACTCCAGCGGGTCCTGACGCGTTTCGCCAGTGGCTTCCTCAGAGAACCCCCATTTGCTGGCTGTGATCAAGAGTAAACCTTCTCCCTAACAAAAGAAGAAAGAAAGCCATTGATGACGTAAAACATATAAAGAGTTTCACACAAACTCACATCGCTGCTGGTGGATGACTCTGCTCCCAAAATTACATCACTTCCTATTAGAGCCACTTCTTGCTGGTTGCCCGGTAGAAATACTGCTACAGATGTCATTCTCAGTGTAGAAATGCCCACCACTCCACCTCTCGATTCAAACCTGTTGGAGTCACTGTTTGCCAATGGAAAATCCACGATTGTTCCTTTTTCCATAACAGTGCTTGTTTGTTACCACCTCTCTGAAGACATCTGCAGTAGTATTTCTACCGGGCAACCAGCAGGAAGTGGTTCTAATAGGAAGTGATGTAATTTTTGGGAGCAGAGTAAGGCATCCACCAGCAGCGATGTGAGTTTGTGTGAAACTCTTTATATGTTTTACATCGTCAATGGCTTTCTTTCTTCTTTTGTTAGGGAGAAGTTTTACTCTTGATCACAGCCAGCAAATGGGGGTTCTCTGAGGAAGCCACTGGCGAAATGCGTCAGGACCCGCTGGAGTGCAAACTTTTTTTGTTAATTTATGAGCTTTATTTAGAACTTTTTTGGAGTTTGTTCTAGACTACTAAGTACACTTGAGATTTTGTTGAAGTCTATTTCATCCCCTTTCTACCAAATGAAGATGGTGCAATGATAGACGACTGAAAACACTCACAGGGGAGCATTCCCCGACTCGTGATTTTCTCACCGTTACACGGTTCTGAACACCACTTTGGTTACAAAGGCTGAAATAGTCAAAGTTCCTATTTTTTGTTTTGGTGTTGAGTTCTACACTTTGGGAACTTCAGTGTTCTACTTTTACCCAGTAGTTTAGTTGGGAATTCTCTAATTTATGTCTTAAATTCAACTGAAAGAATCACCTTTTTCACTCCTCTCCTGGTGATTTCCTCTTCCCTAAAAGCAACTTCCAGACCATGGAAAAAAAATAAATATTGGATGCCCAATTCAGCACACTGGAAAGAAGGTGGGGTCTATTAGAGTCAGTGTCTTGGGCCTCGGGTCTAGCTGAAAAATTGTGCTCAAGTTAATTGCTTTCACTCCCTGCCCATCTGCTCAAGAGCATAACAGGAGGGGGGGGGGGGGGGGGGGGGGGGGAACCAAGAAAAAACAAACAAAGCAGAATTCATTTCCCTACAAAAATGCTCAACTACTAACTTTAACTCAATAGTAATGGCTGAAAGCAATATAAATCTTTACATCTTTCTAGTATATGTTTGGCAGGTTATTA
This sequence comes from Geotrypetes seraphini, assembly GCF_902459505.1. Taxonomy (NCBI): domain Eukaryota; kingdom Metazoa; phylum Chordata; class Amphibia; order Gymnophiona; family Dermophiidae; genus Geotrypetes; species Geotrypetes seraphini. Next base: position 34,085,352 of record NC_047091.1, on the reverse strand, counting down.
GTTAAACAAGATTAATCAGCAATCACAATTTTCAGACACCTCGCAGTTTTGGAATTAGTGGATATATTTCGCGCTTCTGCTTCATATTAATTTTCAGTGGCACCCGTGATAAAAACGTCCATTGCTTTGCAAGTAGATGGCTCGAGCTCCCGGCCTGGTATGGGGTGTCACAGTGCATACGGCTTCCCTGTGGCTTTTGTATCTGTTTCTGCAAGTGCTTCACCATGAGCTGGACAAGTTCAAACAACACAGCCAGTAGATTGTCCGGGAGAAGGAGAAGTAAGAAGGTATGATTTTTGAGTAACTGCTGCCTTGGTATAGCCTCCAAGAAGGCCCGGCTCCCTTCTTTGGCAACAGTCAGAACCAAATCCAAACAGATTTTCATTCAGATGTCCTTCGTTCTCTGAGGCTCTATGATTAGCACTAAGATACACCCTGACAATATCTTCCTCTGAGCTCTTTTGCCTTCATACATGAACTGGGCAGCAGGGCTGGTCGAATGTCTTGGCAACTGTGTGTGAGAGTCGGAACCCATTTCTACTCCTGGACCTGGCCTTGGCAGGGCAGGAAATGCTACTATTACTGTTAATTATTTCTATAGCGCTACCAGACGCACCCAGCGCTGCACAGAGTCACAAAGAGTAAGAAAACAGTCCCTGCTCCAAAGAGCTTACAATCTAAACAGGCAAGACAGACAAACAGTATGTCATGGATACAGTTAAGGGGAACAGTTACAAAGGGGACTACAGGACAATCAAGCTATTGTGACATCATTGATGGAGTTGGCTCTTATTGGTGGAATGAGGCATTATGACATCACAATCTCAGCTCTGCTTATGAGAGGCTGAAACTCTTCACACTACTACTACTACTACTATTAATTATTTCTATAGCGCTACCAAATGCACGCAGCGCTGTACAGAGTCACAAAGAGTAAGAAAACAGTCCCTGCTCAAAAGTGCTTACAATCTATGCAGACAAGACAGACAAACAGGATGACATGGATACAGTTAAGAACGGTTAATCAGCCGGCTGGGCAGAGGAGTAAGGTTGAGGATTGAAAACTGAGGAAGGTAACAGCTAGTGGTCAAAACCTGGGGGTCCTTGTGGGTACCAGGATCTGGAAAGAGCCTTCGTCTGGAGCCCCTGTTTGAGCACTGCCGCTGTTGCGATGGCCAAGTTTATGGCTAGGGATGGGGTGGAGCAGGGAAAGAGGAAATGGATTATTACCAAAATCTCCCCTAATATGATTGCGAATGATCACAGTGCTTTAAGGTGACTCCTTTCGAGCTGGACGAACAAAGGATCAATTGAGAAATATCACCTCTCCCTCCAAAAAAAAGCTAACGTTATCCCAGTATCAGTTTTCTTGTAAAAGGAAAGGATATTATTTTCTGGATGAACTGAGCGGAAAAGGATTTAAGTATAATCTGAAAGCTACAGTGTATATCCTAGGTGTGGCAAGATCAGGATAGGTTGGGGTGCATTTAAACAGCAACTCCAATCATTGGGCTGCAATGACAGTGCTAGGCAGACACCTACAACCTGCATCCCCCAAATAGCAAAGAAAGACCAGGATCAAGAATAACATTCACTGTTGGTTTAATAACAAATTGAAAATGAATGTGAGGGTGGGGCAGATCAAATGGATCGTGTAGCTCTTGATCTGCCGTCATCTACTATGTTACTATGGAACTATGAGTGGATACCGAGAAGGGGTATAATAATCCACAGATGGGCAGCTGAAAGGTGGGAGGCTCCCAAGGGTTAACAGCATGATGTTAACTCTACACCACTCAGGATTTTGTAGATTTCAATTGTATCTCCCCTTTCCAAGCTGAAGAGCCCTAATCTCGTTAGTCTTAGTCTTTAGTCTAAGCTGAAGAGCCGTAGCCTGCCAAAGACAGATGAAATACACAGGGCGAAAATGTAAAAACTGGAATGAAATTTCTACCCTTCCAGAAGTGACGGAAAATTACATTTTGGGGCAAAATGCTAAGCTATTTTGAAACAGTTGCAGTCAAAATAACTCACCATTTACACTTTCGTTGCCCAGAACACAAATCCAGCTCTTCAACTATAGCATAAATTCTCCTTTGTCTTAAAAAAAAAAAGGTGAAATAATACCTTTTTATGTCTATAAAAACAGTCCTAACAAGGTCCTGAAATGGAAATCGTGGACTTTTCATGCATAAAGACTCAGCTTGGCAGATCCGTGTGGTAGAAACACAAAGCAACCCAGAGGAAATCCTGTTCATCTGTAAATATGAAAAAATATAAACACCCAAACAACTCAAACCATGCAGAGTGATCTTTTAGTCGTCCTGACTGGATGGTGAGAATATCCTTCGATCCACAGCCGCTGCAGGATGAATGCGCAAATAGATTAGGAGATGTGGCTTCTTAAGGCAGGTGCTCTCCAGAAGTGGAAACTTTGGGGGCTGCAATTGCTTATTTCTACCCTTCTAACTTCCTCATCATATAATGCATTTATGGAAATATACTGGTGTTAAAGGAACTCTAGTTCTCAGAATTATGACTGGAATCCAAAATGAACAATTTTTCGTGTGTCCAGCTGTACCTGGTTCTTCCACGACCTTGCCCTCATGCTAAAAGAGCTCATGAAACTAACGTAGAAACATGACGGCAGATAAAGGCCAAATGGCCCATCCGCAGTCACCATTATCTCTTTCTCTCTCTAGTTCTTCTTTCGCTAATACGACAGGGCACAGGCCGGTAAACAGGGCCACGGGCTACTTAGTCAGTCTTTTGGCCACGTCTGCATAAGCCATCTCAATTTCCTTGTCCCCAGGGCAAGTGTTGGTAAATTCGTCCCTGCCGTAGGCGTTGGTGAGGTACCTCCAAATCCCGGTCATTTCCTTAGGGATTTCTAAGTTGCGGTATTTCTTCACGACCACCTACAAAAAAAAGCAAGACAAGAGTTAAGAGAAAAACTTGCCTTGCGGATCCCAAAGGACCTTTTACTTGCTACTCGTATCTGCTTGAATTGTGGAGTGGTGGCTAAAATTTGACCCACTAGCGATAAATTTTCAGGAAATTAAGACCCGGATTTTCTACATTTTTACAGGTAGAATTTACTCATTTTTATGGCAAAATTAATTTGGCTGAGTTTTATTTTCTTGTACTTTTTAACCTACTGATTTGTATCTTATTGTAAAAATAAAAATAAAGCCATGATTACTGATCTTGTTTTGTTAACAGATGCATTTTGTTTTGTGCCATGCTTTCAGACATATTTGGTGCTATTTAACTGGTCAGCACTTAAATAGCATTTAGCCTAACCACAAATATTCAGTAGGAGATAGCCGATTATCTCGGCTGTATTCACAGTTAGCACACTGCAACTAACTGACTTTTTCACACAATATAGCCAGTTAACGTCAATATTCAACATTGGGTTTAGTGGTTAAAATAGGCCACATACATAGCAGGCCTATGTTTAACCACTAGTACTGAATATTGGACTAAACGGGGCCAAAAAAGTATTTACAGAGTTAAGGTAAGAACAGATGCCTCTCTTGGTAAGAACATAAGAATAGCCTTACTGGGTCAGACCAATGGTCCTTCAAACCCAGTAGCCCGTTCTCAAGTGGCCAATCCAGCTCCCTAGTACCTGGCCAAAACCCAAATAGTAGCAACATTCCATGTGGAATCCCCATCGAGTGGCAACATTCCATGCTACTTATCCAGGGCAAGCAGAGGCTTCCCCCATGTCTTTCTCAATAACAGACTAAGGACTTTTCCTCCAGGAACTTGTCCAAACCTTTCTTAAAACCAGCTACGCTATCCGCTCTTACCACAACCTCTGGCAACGCGTTCCAGAGCTTAACTATTCTCCGAGTGAAAAAATATTTCCTCCTATTGGTTTTAAAAAGTATTTCGCTGTAACTTCATCAAATTTTCCCTAGTCTTTGAAATTTTTGACGGAGTGAAAAATCGATCCACTGGTACATGTGGATTATTTGCTCTAGTCATAATAAACATTAAAATGTTAAGAGAAACTCTATGGGCCTGATTCTATAAATGGCGCGTAGAATAGGGGCCTGGCAGATTTCTGCACAAATTTTTAACTGGTTTAATTGTTGTGATAATTGAAAACACCATTAAAAGCCAATTAAAAAACAATTATGTGCTTGTTGCAGGTTTCCGGGTCTCGCTGCGTCTTTTCAGGTAGAACTGATGTTTCAGCCACCATGCTGTGGCTTTCTTCAGGGTACGCTGTGAGGTCTGCAGTTTGTCTTTATATAGAGTGGGTCCACTAACTAGATTGCGAACAGGGAGGTCTGTAGGTCACGGATTTGAATTTTGGTGGGAAAGTCGGTGGACCCCCGATTTACAAAGACAAACTGCAGACCTGACAGCATACCCTGAAGAAAGCCACAGCATGATGGCTGAAATGTTGGTTTCTACCTGATAAGATGCAGTGAGACCCGGAAACCTGCAACAAGCACGATGCACCCTGAGAGAACATCTAACCCAGCTTCACGGAGAGAACATCTTTAAACTCATCAGAGACTTGAATTTTTGTGGGGCCGAGGTTTTGACCTTGACAATGTGCAGCTTGGGCAGAAGGTTGCAATCGGCCAACGTCATCTCATCCCCGTCCAGAAACCTGCGGGTGGAGACTTTTATATCCTCCATGCTGTTCTCGTCGATTTCATCGGGATGGGGGGTGTCCAGGTACTCATCCAGCTTCTGCAGGGTCTTCAGGAGATTCCGCTCCAGGCCTAGAAAAAAAAAGAGAGAAAAAGTTCATAGTTCATCTATACTTGAAGGGCTGAAGTTAGGACCCAAAGTGGTGAACTGGGTCAGAAACTGGCTGTCGGACAGACGCCAGAGGGTGGTGGTTAATGGAAGTCGCTCGAAGGAAGGAAAGGTGAGTAGTGGAGTCCCTCAGGGATCAGTGCTGGGGCCAATCCTGTTCAATATGTTTGTGAGTGACATTGCTGAAGGGATAGAAGGAAAAGTGTGCCTTTTTGCAGATGATACCAAGATTTGTAACAGAGTAGACACCGAAGAGGGAGTGGAAAATATGAAAAAGGATCTGCAAAAGTTAGAGGAATGGTCTAATGCCTGGCAACTAAAATTCAATGCAAAGAAATGCAGAGTAATGCATTTGGGGATTAATAATAGGAAGGAACCATATATGCTGGGAGGAGAGAAGCTGATATGCACGGACGGGGAGAGGGACCTTGGGGTGATAGTGTCCGAAGATCTAAAGGCGAAAAAAACAGTGTGACAAGGCAGTGGCTGCTGCCAGAAGGATGCTGGGCTGTATAAAGAGAGGCGTAGTCAGTAGAAGGAAGAAGGTGTTGATGCCCCTGTACAGGTCATTGGTAAGGCCCCACTTGGAGTATTGTGTTCAATTTTGGAGACTGGCGAAGGACGTAAGAAGACTTGAGGCGGTCCAGAGGAGGGCGATGAAAATGATAGGAGGCTTGCGCCAGAAGACGTATGAGGAGAGACTGGAAGCCCTGAATATGTATACCCTAGAGGAAAGGGGAGATATGATTCAGACGTTCAAATATTTGAAGGGTATTAACGTAGAACAAAATCTTTTTCAGAGAAAGGAAAATGGTAAAACCAGAGGACATAATTTGAGGTTGAGGGGTGGTAGATTCAAAGGCAATGTTAGGAAATTCTACTTTACGGAGAGGGTGGTGGATGCCTGGAATGCGCTCCCGAGAGAGATGGTGGAGAGGAAAACGGTAACTGAGTTCAAAGAAGCGTGGGATGAACACAAAGGATCTAGAATCAGAAAATAAGATTAAATATTGAACTAAGGCCAGTACTGGGCAGTACTGTATATGGCCGTTTGGTGGAGGATGGGCTGGGGAGGGCTTCAATGGCTGGGAGGGTGTAGATGGGCTAGAGTAAGTCTTAACAGAGATTTCGGCAGTTGGAACCCAAGTTGGATTCTTGCCCAGAAATAGCTAAGAAGAAAAAATTTAAAAATTTAAATTGAATCAGGTTGGGCAGACTGGATGGACCATTCGGGTCTTTATCTGCCGTCATCTACTATGTTACTATGTATTTGATATTCAGCCTATATATTGATTGTCCACGCAGTGAGCGATAAAAAATATGTAACATAAAAAGGATGATACACCACAAGGAAGACACATTAGTAGTGTCTAGGTTATAATTTCAATTATAGATAATTTGGGTATGCCAAAAATACAGAAGGTAGCCAATATACAAAACACTTAAACTGCCTTTTGAAAAGATTATAGAGAAATGCATATACGTTAAATAAAAGTTTTCTTGAAAGTAAATCATAGCTTTACTGAATAGTTGCTTTTTTTAATTGGAAAGTTACAATATTTAGGTCTGTCCCCTGTTTCGCTGAGGGCTGGTATCAGTGACAGCACAGTCAGCTGCCGATTACCACCATCAATCCCCTTTTACAGACATTAGTAAATATTCACTTCTGTAGTTTTAAGCACAGAAAATGACTGGATGCAAGTGAAGAACAAGAGCAAGGTGCGGAGCTTTGTCAAAGGAGGCGCGTAGCTAGGACGGAGTGTAATTTGAAGGAGGGAGAGTTTAATAGGATGAAAAGTTTCAAGTTTCAAGTTTATTAGGATTTTATATACCGCCTATCAAGGTTATCTAATCGGTTTTTACAATCAGGTACTCAAGCATTTTCCCTATCTGTCTCGGTGGGCTCACAATCTATCTAACGTACCTGGGGCTATGGAGGATTAAGTGAATTGCCCAGGGTCACAAGGAACAGCGCGGGGTTTGAACCCACAACCCCAGGGTATTGAGGCTGTAGATCCAACCACTGCACCACACACTCCTCCAACGCAAGAGAAAAATCGAACACCATCATCTAGATATAAATAAAACAATTATTATGTGTAATTTAGAAAGGTCGGCATATTTTAATTGTAGCCACATCCCATTTTAAATAAAACCAATTTGCACTCTTGTATAAGGGGATCTTATCCTGAAGTTCAATTTTTGCCAATTGCCACGTAGCCCTTAGGTAGAAAAAAGGGAATGTGTGTTAATGTCCGTTAGCATGCACTAATCTTATTTATTTAAGACATATCCCGCATATCATAAAAATCTACGCAGGTTACAATATACATGCAAAAGCACTAAAACAAACTATACACGATAAAAGAACAATGTACATACAAACATTATAAAAATACAGCAATTACATCACCTGGAAGCTGAATGCTCTGCGATGTTCCCGACGCGCATAGGTTTTGTAAAAAGGGGGGTATATTACCCTGAAAAATGGACTAAGACGGCCACCACACATCTTTTCACTCAAAATATTTTTAAAAGTCATTTCTTACAGTCTACCAGAAGAGGGCAGCATTGTCTGCAAAATGAACTCACTCCACGCCTACCTATGATTCCTGATTTAATAAAACCATTAAAAATCAGATTAAACAAATTAGCTTCCATTTTTCTAAGATATGGGTCTAAAAATAATTTGCTTTCTATTGTACATGTTAAGATAATGGCATGCAAATGAACCTCATGTTAAAATAAATCCTTGCTAATCCTAATCCAGGAAAAAACTTTACTTTTGCACCAAAAGCCATTCTAACGCTTTCAGCTTTTCTTATTGGCTGAGGAGACATGTCAGAAAACAGGAGGAAGAGTTAGAAAAGGCCTCTTCCTCCCCATTCGCAGTTAAGCTTTTTGGAAATTCCCTCTCTTATGTACAAAAGCTTTTTTTCTCAGAGCAGCCTTGTCTCTCTGGGTGAACATAGGACTCGGCCTGAAGGATTAGATGTGCTGGATGGATTTCCAGTGTTTTTGCAGGTCCTTTAACTTCCACATTAAAATTTTACTTCTCTTAACATGGCTTCCTGCATTGGGAGTCAGTCCATATTTAGCTCATTTGCATGTATTTGCATTCTGGCAGCGGTTTGCCTGGCTTCCCCCTCCCCCCTTGCATTAATACTGTTACATTAGAAAGTAAAGTTAATGTCGGAAAATTTATACTAGACCAGGGTAAAAACCCCATGCTACAGGGTAGAGTGGCTTATTACCCCCACCCCCACCCATTTTATATCTGGGAAGTCCTTAATTAACATTTTCTGGTGAACTTGCATCCCACCATCACTTGCCTGACAAATTTTCTCAGGCTTGGCCGATGGATTTAGGGTGAAAATCAGAACGCGCTTGATTTCTGAGGCTCTAGATTAAGCAACAAAAGGTGGGAGACATTTTTTCTTTTAAAATTTCAAAACACTGAGGGGTTTTTTTTTTTTGTGAAATTTCATGTTGTGGAAAAGTAGAATCACAAAATCATCCAGTCCTTCACAAAACAGTTATCATATTCTTTTGAAAAATAGCCCACCTCCTATAATGTTCCCCCCTCCCCCATGCTTCAGGGTTAAATAAAAAACCTGTTAAATTTAATCTTAAATGTAAATCTAGATTCTTCTAATAATTGCCCACTCCACAGAATTAGCGGTAACCAGCATTGCTCTTTTTCACTCTCTCTCTCTCACCCCTCCCCCAATACCCAGACCTCTCATCATACCTCTTCCCAAGATTATGGCTATAGGTTGGTGCGGGGCCTTGAGAACACACAGATACTCAAGGTCCCGCACCAGCCCAGTGCCATAATCTTGGGAAGAGATAAGAAGAAAGGTCCATTCATCACAGAGGGAGGGGGGAGGGCCTGGATGGAATAGGAGAGAAATGTTGGTTACCGCGAGGGGCAGGATAAGAACATAAGAAGTTGCCTCCACTGGGTCAGACCAGAGGTCCATCTCGCCCAGCGGTCCGCACCCGCGGCGGCCCATCAGGTCCACGACCTGTGAAGTGGTTTCTGAACACCTCTACAACCTACCTCAAGTTCTATCTGTACCCCTCTATCCCCTTTTCCTCCAGGAACCTATCCAAACCTTTCTTGAACCCCTGTACAGAGTTCTGGCTTATCACCTCCTCCGGAAGCTTGTTCCATGTGTCCACCACCCTCTGGGTAAAAAAGAACTTCCTAGCATTTGTTCTAAACCTGTCCCCTTTCAATTTCTTCGAGTGACCCCTAGTGTTTGTGGCCCCCCACAGTTTGAAGAATCTGTCCTTATTTACTCTCTCTATGCCCTTAAGGATTTTGAAGGTTTCTATCATGTCCCCTCTAAGTCTCCTCTTCTCCAGGGAGAACAGACCCAGCATTTTTAACCTGTCAGCGTATGTAAAATTTTCCATACCTTTTATCAGTTTAGTCGCCCTCCTCTGCACTCCCTCGAGGATGGAGAAGAGAAATGGGGCCTCCATTAATAGCCCATCTTAGACATCAGAAACCCACCATTTCTAATCTAGTCCATAAATGGCCATCACCAAATAGGCAAAACCTTAGTCAAGATACAGGATGCACAAAACACCACAAGAATTTTTTGCATTCAACAGAATCAAAACATAGAACCAGGACAATACAAGTGTCCATCTCCTGCCCAGCTCATAAGAACATAAGAATTGCCGCTGCTGGGTCAGACCAGTGGTCCATCGTGCCCAGCAGTCCGCCCCCGTGGTGGCCCTTAGATCAAAGATCAGTGCTCTGAGACTAGCCCTACTTGCATACGTTCTGGTTCAGCAGGAACTTGTCTTTCTTGAATCCCTGGAGGGTGTTTTCCCCTATAACAGACTCCGGAAGAGCGTTCCAGTTTTCCACCACTCTCTGGGTGAAGAACTTCCTTACGTTTGTACGGAATCTATCCCCTTTTAACTTTAGAGAATGCCCTCTCGTTCTCCCTACCTTGGAGAGGGTGAACAACCTGTCCTTATCTACTAAGTCTATTCTCTTCATTATCTTGAACGTTTCAATCATGTCCCCTCTCAGTCTCCTCTTTTCAAGGGAGAAGAGGCCCAGTTTCTCTAACCTCTCACTGTTCAGCTCACTTCTCTTTGAAATATTAGACACTCCATCGAATCTCGAGATCTCTCTGCCCGGTCAACATTTTGCTTTTTTTTTTTTTTTTTTTACTGTAATTAACTTTTTCTAACTTAAAAGCTGTGTGACATGCACAGAGTTACATAAAACGGAATCCATGACACACGGGATAAAGGCGCCATCAAGCGTTCCCCTTAATCTCTGTTCCAGAGTGGCTCCTTTGATAAGCCCTGGAGGAGAGTGGCAGAGACACAGTGGGGAAAATGGGGTGGGGGAAGCAGTGGCACAGCGATGGTGAGTCGCCTGGGGCAGTGGTGCCCCACCCCCGCCCTTATCCCTGCCCTCCCCCGCTACTTCCCCAACCCCCCCCCCATAATGCCTGCGGGTCCTATTTGATTCTCCCGTTGCGAGGAGCACGTTGAAGGGAAGGAGGAGTGCGCACGCGGTGGGGAGAGGAATGGGAAAAGGTGGGGTGGAGGAGGGGCGCCCCCACCATGATGATGCCCGGGGCAGACCTCCCCCCCCCTTTACTATGGTACTGGGGGGGAAGGCTCTATCCTGAGCACACACAGAGTACCTAAGAGCTATCTCCTGTCACGCAGGAGTGAAACGGCATCACATTACAAAAAAAAGAGAATAAAAACTGATTTTATTGCCGCTGGCTAGAAATGAAAAGCAGCAGAATTCATGGCCAGTATTTAATATATCACCGGGGTGGCAAAATAGCCAGGAGCTAGCCTCAGGCGCAATTAGCAAATAGACTAGAGCCGGGACAGGGTGACGGAGGAGGCTGCACTTTGCTGAGCTGGGATATTTACAGGCAGAACATTTCACTGAAGTCATTTCACTAATGGAATATGACCATAAGTTATAAATAAATCAGCAAGACATTCGTATAATGTTTCCCCCTGAGGTAATCTCCGGCAATGTGCTGTGTGAACAGATGTGTTGAGCAGTGGCACATCTGTACTGCATGATAGAGCCACGTTAATGATTCCTTCTGGCATTTCTTTCAACGTATTTTCTTAGTCCACTTTCCAAGGTAATATATAGAAATAAAACATTTAAAAAACCCACAGGAAATAAAGTATTTTTTGGGGGGGGGACAAACTCAATACATTTTATGATGAGCTTTCGAAGGTAACCTTTCTTCTTCAAATCAGAAATAAGCAAATGTTGACAAATATACACTTCTCCCTCCATATTCGCTGTGATAGGGGGTTAACAGAACCGCGAATACAGAAAAACCGCGAATAACTTTTTCATATGTTATTCGCTGTTTTCTATTAAAAACCGTCGTGAATATGGTGAAACCGCGAATAACATGGTGGGAGACCTGGCCTGGTTCCTGAAGGAGAAGCAAAACACGATGAAGAAAGTGCTGGGAATCAATTTTCTCTTTAAATTATTGGAATCAGCAATTTCTCTATGCAAGCTGATGTAATTTGGGGGGAGGAGCCAGCAAGCTAAAAACCGTGAATAATCGAAACCGCGAATGCTGAAACCGTGAATACGGAGGGAGAAGTGTATATGAGGAAAACATGAAAGCATTTTGAGGACAGTTTCACAGGAAGAGGGAGGGGTGGGTGAGCAGGAGACAGAGAGATGACAACGCAGTCTTAAACGTCTTCATGGTGGTGATCTTTGTCAAAATATTTTATCATTTTAATTTCAAAGGTTTAACATTCTTGAACTGTCTTATTCCCTCTTAGGATTCTTACCAAAGTTTTTCCAAAGTGTCTTCTGTGACTTCTAATTCTAAGCACGCCCATCCTGTCCTGCCGAGAAACACTCAAGATAAGGAGCTATCACACTGTCATATCTGATGCCTCTTTGGTCACCAAACTCTTTCCAGTTAATTGTTTTAACATTACTGAAAGTAGCTAAACTATTAAACAAGAGCAAATGAGTTCCTTACTGTGAATTCCGCTGTACATATGGCATTGGATAAGAATTTTAAAAAGCTGGCTCAAAGTGACACAGAGACCCCCAAACACACACACACCGGGCCGTTTACAAAATACAGAGCTGGTGCAAAGGTGGTGGGCACCCTAGGCGTACCGTCAATCTTACACTCTCCCCAATTAAACTTTCAGGCTCTTTGCTTGCAGCCCCCCTCCCCCCCCAAAAAAAAGATTTTGATAATTAAATTCAGCAATCATGAGCATCACACAAACTTCCTACCAAAAATGAAATTAAAGTCTGTATTGCTCCATGGTGCAACCTCACCTGGAGTATTGAGTTCAATTTTGGTCTCCTTATCTCAAGAAAAATATAGCGGAACTAAAAAAGACCTCTCCTCCTTCAAAAAATTCTTAAAATCCCATCTTTTTAAAGATGCTTTTTAACATTTAAATTTTAGATTCGTTTAATATTTTCAGATTTTTAACTACCTCGTTCCCTTTTGTTCTTTTCCTTTTTTCTAAAAAAAGTTGTAACTTTTCCCCCCTTTCCTCACAACTCAAGTTTGTCTCATCTTCAAAAATTATGTCATTTGGTCTGTCTATTTGTAATTTAACTTTCTTTTTATAATTTTGTACATCGCTTAGCGATTCATCAAATACTAATAAACTTGAAACTTGAAACAAAGACGAGTGATGACTAAGCTTCCTTCGTATGTGCCGAACCGGTCCCTCCGCTCCCAGGATGAAATTCGCCTCAAAACGCTCCCTGGTCATGCCCTTCAACTGCAAACCGTAAAGCGACGGTCCTACTCCCACTTCATACCGAGCCAATGGAATCGACTGCCCTCGTAGACCAGATCCCTTGAAAAGCAATAAAAACATACCTCTTCACCTGAACCCCTACCCTTGACCGATAGACTACAAAGAGATGTATATTGGTACCAGAACCAGTATGTGTCAAAGAAGGATAACTTGTATCAAACACTAACTTTCTGTGTGTCAAATTAGGCTTAACTTTTACTGGAAACCTTGCATCGTAAGGACAACCATAGCAAATTGTAACCAGTAAACTGTATATTATCATTAGCTCCTAGCATAAGTCGCTCTTAGCGTTACCCTTCTCCTCCACTGCCAATTCCAGACTTCGTTCCTTTCATCTAGCTGCCCCCTATGCCCGGAATAAATTACCCGAGTTTGTCCGTCAAGCCCCTTCTCTTCCCTTGTTTAAAAGCAGACTGAAAACCCACCTTTTTGATATAGATTTCAATCCTTAACCCTACTCCTCTGCCCTCCAACCATTCCCCTTGACTGTATCCATGACATCCTGTTTGTCTCTCTTGTCTGTTTAGATTGTAAGCTCTTTGGAGCAGGGACTGTCTTCTTTATGACTCTGTACAGCGCTGCATATGTCTGGTAGCCCTATAGAAATAATTCATAGTAGTAGTGTGAAGAGTTTCAGTCTTTGGGCAGCAGAGCTGAGATTGTGATGTCATAATGCCTCATTCCACCAATAAGAGCCAACCTCATCAGTGGCTTGATTGTCCTGTACTCCCCTCTGCCCTCCAACCCAGCCAGCAGATGAACCATTCCCCTTAACTGTATCCATGACATCCTGTTTGTCTGTCTTGCCTGTTTAGATTGGAAGCTCTTTTGAGCAGGGACCGTCTTCTTTGTAACTCTGTACAGTGCTGCGTACGTCTGGTAGCGCTATAGAAATAATTAATAGTGGTAGCATGTATCAAGTTAGGCCAAAAACTTGTATTGTAAACGTGTACAGAAATTACGTATGTTAAACCTGTAACCCGTTCTGAGCTCTTTGGGGACAACAGGCTGGAAGATGAGTTAAATAAATAAACAAATGATCTAGGTGTGGCTCCTTGAAAAAAGGAGACTGCGAGGGGATATGATCGAGACTTTCAAAATACTGAAAGGAATCGACAAAATAGAGCAGGAAAACAAATGATTTACAATGTCCAATGTGACACGGACAAGAGGACATGGCCTGAAGCTAAGGGGGGACAAGTCCCGGACAAATATCAGGAAGTTCTGCTTCACGCAACGAGTGGTGGACACCTGGATTGCTCTCCCAGAGGAGGTATTTGCGGAATCCACCGTTCTAGGATTTAAAAGCAAACTAGATGCACATCCCCTTACGAGAGGCATAGAAGGATATGGGTGACTAAAAATTATCTCAACTCAATGTCCGTTGTAAATAGTTAAAGCAGGGGTTCATTCACTCAAAACATCACAAAAACAGGACAGTTGACAAAATCATAAATAAACGGAGAAAAATAAACCTCAATTGTGGGTCGCCAGGACTACACAAGTACCTAAGCTCACCACCTCATCACGGGTTTATAAAAAAACTCCGTACAGTTATATATTACTTTCATACTTCAGCATCACTTTAGAAGAATAATTTTCAAAAGATTCTCAAAGGATTTGAAATTAAACGTCCTGTAATTTTCTATAAATAAGTGAGACAGCCCCAAACTAACTAAATGTATGGCAATCAGCTCCAGCTGTAGTTAAATTCTAAACAACGTCTAGTAGCGTGGCTAAACACTTATGCATCTTAGCGTGTATAAGAGAGTCAAACACTCATCTGAAGAAAAATCTTCGTCCCGATAGATAAGATCTTCTATTTCGCCTGCAAGCAGGCTACTTCAGGGGATTCTTTAACAAAGTAGTCTCCACGCTATCAGCTGTATAACGGGCGGCCAGGCTCTCTCAAAATGGCCCTCAGACCGAGATACGCGCCCGACTCGTTTAAAAACTGAATCGAGTCGGGCGTCATGACATCATCGCAAAAACGCGAAAGGTCATAGGTCAATCCTCACTGCTTCACATGCTTACATATGCTTCACATATAATACTCAATCCAAACAAAAGAACCTTGCATTCATAAGAAAGATTGCCACTCATATTCAGAATTTAAACCTAGTGGTTCTATAGTATGGAGACGGTTTATCCATTGTTGTTCCTTTTGCCATAAAAGCTTTCTCATGTCTCCTCGTCTCATTGAAGGGATCACTTTCTCCACCACCCAACATCTAAGGCTTTCAAACTTGTGTTTTAACTTTAAACAGTGAGCTACTATTGGGGCTGTCATTTTACATGTATTTAAGCAACTTTTATGTTCAGTTATTCTTATGGTTAAATTGCGTGATGTTTGGCCCACATAGAATAATTCGCATGGGCATTGTATTATGTAGATCACGTTAGCTGTTTGACAGGTGGAGGTATGTTTGAGAATGTAATTTTTCCCATCAGTAGGATTTATGAAATTCGAGATAGTGGACATGATTTTACAATTAATACAATGTCCACATGGGCTATGTCCAAGAGTAGATTCTAAACTCTCTTCTGTAAATTTTTCTTTAGATGTATGGCACAGCCAATCATTTAAATTTCTGTTTCTGGATTGAGGAAAAATAAATCTTTTATTTGCAAAACATGGAAGTGTTTTAAGCAGTGGAAGATGTTTTTTGTATTTCTTGATCATCTGTGGAGATGCGCATGTCTGTTTGATAATACAGGGGATTATTTCAGATTGTTCATCATTCTCAGGAGATTTGTTATAATCCAGTAGTGTCTCTCTGGGATTAAATAGCGCTCTTTTCTTTACTTTCTTAATTATAGAAGTTGGATAATTTCTAGATTTTAATCTTTGCTCCAGTACCTTTGCTTCTTGGAGAAAGTTTTCTTTACTATTGCAAATTCTCCTATATCTTAAAAACTGAGCAAAGGGAATACTGGTTTTCAAATGTACAGGATGCATACTGTCAAATCTCAGCAATGTATTTCTGTCCGTTGGTTTTCGAAATACCGATGTTGTTAAACGGATTCCATCCAATTGTATCCATACATCCAAAAAGCTTATTTTATTTTTACTAGATGACATAGTAAATTTGATGGATTCATGGCACTGATTTAGCTCTGAAGCAAATTCTTGAAGTTGGACTTGGGTTCCTAGCCATATTACAAACACGTCATCTATAAAACGCCACCATTTAAACACACATTGAAATCCTGCCAATTTATAGATGAAAGTCTCTTCAAACCACGCCATATATAAATTGGCTATGGTTGGGGCAAACGATGCACCCATAGCTATGCCAGAAAGTTGTTTAAAGAGTTCTCCATTAAAAATAAAATAGTTGTTTTTCAATGCTATGGCACTTAGTTCTTTCAAAAATAGTACAAACCCACTCTCAGGGTTATATTGCCTATTCCATAGATTAACCAACACTTGAAGAGCTTCATCTTGGGGTATGCTGGTATATAACGAGCATACATCAAAAGTGACTAAAGTACAATTTTGTAAAGCATCAGGTTCAATGTCATTTAGCATTTTAAGAAACTGTGTAGTATCTTGAATATATGACTTAATATCTTTCAGGTGATCCTTCAGCTTTATATCAATGTATTTGCTTGTCTTCTCCAACAGGGAATCGCGAGCCGAAACTATTGGGCGTCCAGGGGGATGTTGAGTATCTTTGTGAATTTTGGGAAGAAGATAGAATATGGGAATTTTAAAGTGTTGAGGTGTCAAAAACATATATTCTTTTTTTGTTATGAAGCCTTGTTTTAAGGCTTCAGAACTCTTTTGAGCAATTTTTTCAAATATTTCCAGTGAAGGATCACTAGTCATTTTCATATATGTATCTCTTTTAGAGAGTTGATTATTGGCTTCTGCTAAATATAACTCCAAACCCCATATTACAATCGCACCCCCTTTGTCAGCGCGTCTAATGATTATTGTGGGATCTTTTTGTAGAGATTGTAATGCTGTCCATTCAGCGGAGGTCAAATTATTATAATACTTTCGTTGTTTAGCATCTTCATCCATTCGCTGTAAATCTTGAATCATTAAATTCTTAAAAGCTAGTATAATGGGGTTCGGAGGCCCCGGAGGATTCCATTTGGATTTCGGGCGCACACAGGATTTCTCAGGTTCTATACTAGGATGTTCATGAAAGAAAGAGCATAAATTTAACCTACGTAAAAATTTCTCTAGATCTATCCGAGCTTGAAAAGAATTATGGGGAACGTTACAGGACGTTTAATTTCAAATCCTTTGAGAATCTTTTGAAAATTATTCTTCTAAAGTGATGCTGAAGTATGAAAGTAATATATAACTGTACGGAGTTTTTTTATAAACCCGTGATGAGGTGGTGAGCTTAGGTACTTGTGTAGTCCTGGCGACCCACAATTGAGGTTTATTTTTCTCCGTTTATTTATGATTTTGTCAACTGTCCTGTTTTTGTGATGTTTTGAGTGAATGAACCCCTGCTTTAACTATTTACAACGGACATTGAGTTGAGATTGTTCTTTACAGAATACGATTGTACCTTTATTATATTAGTTAATTTATTAACTGACTAAAAATTATGCCAGGTGTACACCTGGCTGGGCCTCCGCGTGTGCAGATCACCGGACTTGATGGACAGAAGGTCTGATCCGGAGATGACAGTTCTTATGTTCTTAAGTTGGCTAAAATTAGCGCAATCATCCGTCATTAGCCCTTCAGCATCGGGATGGTGCTTGTTAATCCTGGCCACTTTGAGCTCTCTTTGTGCTCCCCTAGTTCTGTGGGTTCAAACGAAGCTTGAAAGGTTTCCCTCCAGAAATCAAACGCCCGGAAAAAGCGCTGCTCTGAGCAACGTCTTCCTGGAACAAGCTGCAGACCAGGTCCCAGAGGTGCAGGGTTGCTTAGTAACCCGGAGTTCTTATCTGCCAGTACGGAATTTAATCCCAGGTCTGCACACTTCCGGCTCAGCAGCTGCTCCTTGCTTACGAGGCTGTTTTCCTGCTAGTTTGAGAAGAACAGCTGGTTATCCGGGCAGGAGGAACTCAAGAAAAAACATCCAGGCAAACAAAGTGACCCATCTGCAGAATTCAACTTATAGCTCGCAGGTCCTATGCTTCCAGACAGATTTTTTTTTAGGACATCAGGCTGCCAGGTGGTATAAATTGTTATCTGAATTCCTGAATAAAAAAACAAAATCTAGTCTTAAGAGATATTTGGAGCATCGAGATAAAGCAGTATATTTCTGCGTCTCGATGGCGACTTGGAGGATGAGATGGACAGCGTCAGCATCTATGAGACAAACCTGTTTTTTCTTGTTACATAGATCTTTTTGGACCCCTATTAGGTTACAAAAGTTAGATAGTTCTAAATCGAATAGATGCTGGCACTGTCATCTACACATGGGGACACTGGATCATTTGCTATACTATTGTCCCTTGATACTTAACTTTTGGAAGTCTATATGGGGACAGATTAATCTCATTTTGGAATCTACAATTCCCTTGACCTATGAGGTAGTTATATGTGGAACATTACTATATATTAAGCCCCCCTGGACCGCTATAAATGCCGGCTTTTTCTGATTATGGCTGGGGTAGCCATGCAGATGATAACTGGCAATTGGAAAAATTGTGATCGACTTAATTTTTCTTTTTGGTGGGCGAGCTTATGTTTAAGCTCTAGGTATGAGAAAACGAATGTCGACATATTGGGACATTCTAAGATATTTAACTTAGTTTGGGGTCCATTGACGTCTTTTGAACAATTGTTATAGTTCGGTACCGGGAAAAATGGTAGAGGCGCTGATAAAGGACCACATCCTTGATCACCTTGACGGACACGGTCTGATGAGGACAAGCCAGCACGGTTTCAGGAAAGGCAGATCTTGTTTGACAAACTTGCTGCACTTCTTCGAGGGAGTAAACAGGCAGATAAACAAAGGCGACCCTGTCGACATTGTAGATCTGGACTTTCAGAAGGCGTTCGACAAGGTTCCGCATGAACGATTACTTCGGAAAATTGCGAGCCATGGAATCGAGGGTGAAGTATTGGCTGGATCATAGGAAACAGAGAGTGGGGGTAAATGGACAATACTGGAGGACTGGAGGAGCGTCACCAGTGGGGTGCCACATGGCTCGGTGCTTGGACCCGTGTTCTTCAACATCTTTATAAACGATCTGGACATTGGTATGACGAGTGACGTGATTAACTTTGCGGACGATACAAAGTTATTCAGAGTAGTGAAGACACAGGGGGATTGCGAAGATCTGCAACATGACATAATCAAGCTCGAGACATGGGCATCGCCATGGCAAATGAGGTTCAACGTGGATAAGTGTAAAGCGATGCATGTCGGTAACAAAAATCTCATGCACGAACACAGGATGTCCGGGGCGGTACTTGGAGAGACCTCCCAGGAAAGAGACTTGGGAGTTTTGGAGGGATTTCCAAAAACCTGGCAGTTTGTCCGGGTTTTGGAAGTCCCTGACCTCAAGGCCGCGTCGGGAGTACATCTGCGCATGCGTGGATAATGACATCATACGCATGACCGTGACATCATCGCATCGACACCTGTGCATGTGCACTCGGTCCCGAGCTTCGGGAGGTTTGTGTGGGGGAGAGGCAGTTAGCCGGTGCCTCTCCTCATCCCCAGTGTGCCCCGGCACACCTGAAATCTCAGGAGGCACACAGCTCTACTGCCTTAAATATAAGCTTAAAAATATGAGAGTTACAAGCCACAGAAAGGGAGCCAGCCACTGGATGCCTGTCCTAGGTTTGAAACGCATTTAAGGTTTCATTTTAAATGTAAGTTTTTCTTTGGTTGCTGTTGTATTTAATTTACATAAGCTGTAGTTTGAGATTTACACGGATAAAGACTCCCGAGGTACAAGCTTGGGTTTTATATATTTGTTTTCTATGATTTGGGCTTTTGTCTTGTCCTGAAAAGCTCCTGCTGGGTTGGTATGGCATCGGCTAATAGTTCCTAAGGGAAAGAAACCTTATCTGAAATAATATTTCAAGTCATCCTAAAGTACAAAGAGGATAATGAAGAGAGGCGTGAGGAGGAAGAGGGAACTGCAGGGTAAAAATGAAAGAATTCACCTCAAAGGAAAAAAAAAAAAATCAAATCAAAAGGCTATTAAAACAGTAGAAAATACTTCTCCCTTCCCCCGCCATTTCCCAAACTGTTAAAAATGGGCCATCCAGGGCACCGCTAAGGCAGTGAAAGGGTTACCTTCATTGGTTTCTGGCTTTGAATTCTTGATATAAGCAGAAAATTTGGCAAAGATGTCCATTCCAGCGGTGTTAGATTCCGGGTGCTTTGGTGAAAGCTTTATGAATCTAAATAGATCAAAAGTAAAAATTTTAAAGAGGGAATGGGACAGACTTGTTCCTTATTTTACACAAATATTTATTCCCTTAGCAGGCAGCATACTTAAGAAAAAAAAGGACTTGAATGAACAACAGAAAAACTGACAAATGCATGCACCAGCGGTGACCGCCCTCAGCGGTGTCCACCCCAATAAGATACTATTTTGTCTTTTTGAGGGGAGAACCCGACCCCCTCCACTACACTCTAAAGATTCACTTCCTGTCTAGTGCTAGGGTTAGGTTTACTTCATGATTATGGGAACCCTTTTAAGTGGATATCTGGAAGGCCCTGATTTGCTGAGACTCCTCAGGCCCCTTCCCTTGGGAGGGGCTTGAGGTACCCGAGGCCCCTCCCAAGGGACGGGTCCTGAGGAGTCTCAGCAAATCAGGACCTTCCAGGTATCCTTGACAGGCCACAATTGTCCTGCGCGGATGAACGCAGAGAAAAATAATATCTATTGCTATTCAAAGTTAATGCTCATGTTCCCTCATGTACCGATGCTGCCTGGGATATTATCAGATGAGATCTTAGAAGCTATTTGGGACCAGAAATCTCCAGGAGGTGCCAGTGTGTAGAAGGAGGTTGATGTAGGTATCTGATGAGGACATGAAGCAATAGAAAAGAAGGACATTTGTCACAAGAGTAGAAAGAATTTATCAGCAAGATGGGGCTTAATACGTCAGTTGCACAAATTTGGTGTTTGATAAAGTACCCATTTTATGCAACAAAACCTAGGTACAAATAACACTTCTTAATGCTAGCCAACATTGATAACTTCCCCTCTTAAAGTCTTACAATTTCACTGCACTTTTTTGATATTTCTACACCTTGTTAGGCAGTATACAGCATTCTGGACAAAAAAAACCCCAATTCTATTTAAAAAAAAACCCTACATAAATACTACATTTAATTATGGCCAATATTGTGCTATTAAGTAGAGAATGACACGGGGACAAATTTTTCCCCATCCCCGCAGGAACTCAATTTCCTTATCCTGTCCCTGCCCCATTCCTGTAAGTTCTGCCTTAACCGCACAAGCCTTGAACACTTATGATTTTAAAGTGTTTGAGACTTGTGCAGATGAGGACGGAGCTTAGGCATTGGTGGAATGAGGCATTATGACATCACAATCTGAGCTCTAGAATGTTGCTACTTGTGACTTTAAAGTGTTTGAGGCTTGTGCAGATGAGGACGGAGCTTAGGCATTGGTGGAATGAGGCATTATGACATCACAATCTGAGCTCTAGAATGTTGCTACTTAGGATTTTCAAGTGTTTGAGGCTTGTGCAGATGAGGACGGAGCTTAGGCATTGGTGGAATGAGGCATTATGACATCACAATCTGAGCTCTAGAATGTTGCTACTTAGGATTTTCAAGTGTTTGAGGCTTGTGCAGATGAGGACGGAGCTTAGGCATTGGTGGAATGAGGCATTATGACATCAAAATCTGAGCTCTAGAATGTTGCTACTTAGGATTTTCAAGTGTTTGAGGCTTGTGCAGATGAGGACGGAGCTTAGGCATTGGTGGAATGAGGCATTATGACATCACAATCTGAGATCTAGAATGTTGCTACTTGTAGTGTTTGAGGCTTGTGCAGATGAGGACGAAGCTTAGGCATTGGTGGAATGAGGCATTATGACATCAAAATCTGAACTCTAGAATGTTGCTACTTAGGATTTTCAAGTGTTTGAGGCTTGTGCAGATGAGGACAAAGCTTGCAGAAATGGGGCAAGGGCAGGAAAAGAGCTCGCCGGAACAGGACGAGAAAATGAGTTCCTGCAGGGACGGGGAAATGTTTGTCCCCGTGTCATTCTCTACTTGGGAAAACAGTATAGAAAATTGAATGAATGAATGGTGGGAAGAGTTTCAGCCTCTGATAACCAGAGCTGGCATTGTGATGTCATAATGCCTCATTTCACCAATAAGAGCCAACCTCATCAGTGATGTCACAATGGTTTGATTGTCCTATATTTGGCTCACTTTTACTACATTTTGATTTCAAGAGTGGTGCAGTTTAGAGAATGACACAGGGACAAATTTGCTCATCCCGTCCTCGTGTTTTGTCGCTGTCCCTGTCCCATTCCTGTAAGCTCTGCCTTAACTACACAAGCCTCGAACACTTATGATTTTAAAGTGTTTGAGGCTTGTGCAGATGAGGACAGAGCTTGCAGGAATGGGGCAGGGACAGGAAAAGAACTCGCGGGGACTGGACAGGGAAAAATTTGTCCTCGTGTCATTCTCTACTATTAAGCTTGCCTGTTAAGAGGAGTGACATGCAGTGCTAACAACTTGTCCTGACCCTGCACTTGATATGAAAGATCCCTTTACTACTGTCTGCTACTCAGACAGGTTCTATATGAGCTGTTAACATATTTGCCAACTGAAGAGTTTAATAGAGCTGACCAGGGACTGATTCACCTCTGGCTGGACAAGCTGGGGATATTCCCCCTCCCCCACTCAAGAAGCATGGGGGGGCTAGAGAGAGTTTGGGAAGACTTATATAAGAGGTAATAGACCCAGAAGTAATCTAAGGAACTACTTTTTTTACAGAGAGGGTGGTAGATGCATGGAACAGTCTCCCGGTAGAGGTGGTGGAGACAGAGACTTCAAGAAAGCTTGGGATAGGCAAGTGAGATCTCTTAGAGAGAGGAAGAGATAATGGTACTGTGGATGGACCATTTGGCCTTTATCTGTCACCTTGTTTCTATAATCAAAAAGCTCTATGACATCACAATGCAGGTGTAAAGAGCCTTAGCCTATAGGAAGAGGAGATACAAATGTTAAGAGCCTGAGCCGATAAGGAGAGGAGGAGATACTGGATGCTGTGGGTGGGCCACTTGGCCTTTATCTGCCATCAAGTTTGTAGATAAAGTTCGCTTGCATCAGCACAGTTCCAGGGAGACACCATCATTTCTTTTTCTCATGCAGGTGTTTTCTAGCCTCGGGATGTCCTTGGCACTTACTTTGGCGGAGCCAGAACCTCTTCCAAGAATTCTTCAATCTTATTTACATCTGTCTTCAGTTCATGGTTGTAGGTGATGAAGGGAGGGTGGGTCCCGGGAGCCAGGTTCTGCAGATCTGCTGGTTTCCTAATGCGTAAAGAGGTCAAGACACGGAGTTTGAAATAAAACCAGAACCCAGTTTCTCTGCGTAAGGACACTCCAGCAGACATTTCATGTAGTGAGGGGCATTATATCTTCTTCAATTAAGAGTGTAATTAAAGTCAACAAATAAGCTGTTGGAGATACAATAGTAACTAGTGTTTTACAGCTCTTATTCCCAGGTCAGCCCAGTTTTTACATTAGTCCAACAGAAACGCGCTGGACAAAAGCGTGCTGACAATCGCGCGCGGGGCTTATACGCTCCGGCTTAAAACAATTACTGTTAGCGCTGTGAGGGGTGTGGGAAACCCCCCCAGTAAACTTAGAAGTGTTAATGCTCCCATTAGGGGGGGTGTGGGGAACCCCCCACTACACTAAAAACTGCTGAGTACCCAAAAAACTAAGCAAACCGGAAGTTTTCCGTGTAGTGGAGGGTTCCCCCACACACACCCTCCCCCAACGGAAGCGCAAACACTTGTAAGTTTACTGGTCCCACCCCTTACAGCGATAACAGTAACTGTTTGAAGCTGGCACGCATAAGTCCTGCGCACGATTGTTGGCACGCTTTTGTCCGACGCGTTTCTGTTACGGTATCATGACAACCACATACCATACCCATCCGGTAGTGACTTTACACCTTGTTACAGTTGCCATTCTGCAAAGCATGCCTTAAACCAGTATCACTTTTCCCCATCAGAACTACTGGCTACATGGTCCATTAAAACCAGTTATATTATCCAGTGTAGAATATTGAAGATGATACAGGACAGACAGGGTGAAGTTCAGTGGCTTACTGTTAAAATGACTCAGAACCCTCAGTATTTCTGCAGAGGGATTGAGGAGCAAATACATTTTAAAAATTACAATAAAGAAAAAAAAAATCCCCTGAGGTTTATGCAGGTATGTGTCATATCCCTGATGGGCCTGTGAAACGGCAGCGAATCAACCCTGAGCAGCTCATTTCTGGGACACAATAACCCTTGAGAAATAAATCACACACACACTAAAAAAAATGATGTAAGTGTCACATATGGAAAACCACGATTCCAGTATTATGTAGATGAGCCCGACACTTTCATCGTACGGATATTTTTCCACCTCAAGTCTAGAGAGATTTTTTTCCTCCCCAAGATATTTTCTACCATTTTCAGTGCGATGCCCGTCTTCCCCCTGCAAGCTGAAATCCAGTCCCTGTTCTTCGAACAAGGTTCAGGAAATGACTTCAGCTAGTCTGGCCCCAGGCCCGTGGCTCTGACCTGCTGAATGGCACATCACTCACCAGGAAATTCCTTTCAGTTTAACAAAGCAAGCTAAAGCTGCTGGACAGCCTAAGTGACGGAGACTTTATCTAGGGAAATGTGTCTAATTTAGGGAACAGACAGATGGAAACACTTGTTAGAAGACAAACTGGACACAGTGTAAGCACAGTGGAGAGGAAACCCAGACACTCACACTTGGGGCCTGTTGCTTACCTTCTTTGGAAACATTTCCTCCTTAAAAAAAAAACATCCCCACCCCCCCACATCATGCACGCTTGCCCTACCATTTTTGCCAAGTCATGCCAGAGTATATTAGCCATGCTTTGCAATACCGTGTTTACCGTGCTATGTGCTGCCGAATTGCGCTCGCCATGCTACGTCACGCTAGGGTTACCAGATTTTCCATTTACATAATCCGAACCCCCTAGACTTGCCCCCCCCCCAAGGCCCGCTCAGATCCATCCTGTTACGCACCAGTCCCGCCTCCCGCTGTCTGCTCTCATCGGACAGCATCACGCGCACATGCGCACGACATCATCGGGTGGCCTCCGCACATGCACGGATGCCCTCCTGCCTGACAGTGATTTGTTCCAAGCTTTTCAAAACCCGGACAAAGTGCCAGGTTTTGAAAAGCCGCCCGGGGAAATCCAGACGTCTGGTAACAACCCTATGCCTCACCATACCGTTTTTTTTTTTTTGTCATAACTCTTACGACATCTCTTATGCTATTCCTGTAAACTTTTATGTCATTTCTGAAAACTTTTATGTAATCCACCTTGAACCGCAAGGTATTGGCGGAATAGAAATCACTAATGTAATGTAATGTAATATTATGTTTTAATCATGCTTTGTTCTGTTTTGCCATCTTTGCCAGACAATGTCTGCCACGTTATCTTTTACCATACTATGTCTGAGAGTGTGGCACAGTGGTTAAAGCTTTGGTCTCAGCACCCTGAAGTTGTGGGTTCAAACCCAAGCTGCTCCTTGTGACCCTCGGCAAGTTACTTAATCCCCCCCATTGCCCCAGGTACATTGGGACAAACAGGGAATAAATGCTTGAGTACCTGAATAAATTCATGTAAACCGTTCTGAGCTCCCCTGGGAGAACAGTATAGAAAACTGAATAAAATAAACTCCAAAAGTCAGACAGTGGAAAAAGAATAAGCGTTTGGGGTTTTGTTTTTTCAGGACCACCACAAAGAATCTGCATGAGGAAAATTAGCATACAATGGGTCTCCAGCATCTGCAAACGCTGTGGAAATTCCAAGACAGTCACTGTTCTAAGGGACTGTTCTTTGTCTTAGCTTAATATTAGAGAATGACACGGTGACAAAATTCATCACCGTCCCCGTCCCCGCGGATAACCGCGGGAAATAAACCCATGTAATTTTCTAGTGTCTATTTCATCTTCTGTCCTTCTACACCAGCATTCTTCAAAGCAAAGCTTGCGGGTCAGTGGCTGTGCTTATGTGAGCCAAGGATAATGAAGCCATTGTGACATCACTGATGTGGTTGGCTCTTAGGCACTGGTGGAATGAGGCATTATGACATCACAATATCTGCTCTGGATACCAGAGACTGTCATTCTCAACCTCAGTCCTTCTACACCAGCATTCTTCAAAGCAAAGCTTGAGGGTCAGTGGTTGTGGCCATTCATACTCTGATTCTTCCCTCTCTCCTTAAAGAATGACATGAAGATGGTTTCCCGCGGTTATCCGCGGGGACGGGAACGGTGATGAATTTTGTCACCGTGTCATTCTCTACTTAATATCTTTTACAAAGCTTCTTACCTCTTCAAGTCTACAGTTGTGACGTTAAAAACGACGCCTTTCAGCCACAGAACCATGAAAAGCCTCTGGGAAAAGGGACAGTTTCCTACACTCTCCCCATCACTTCCTGCCTACAGATATATGGATAGAAAAAATGAAAAGAATACATCACCAGCATTCGGCTTCAAACGCGTCTAATTTAATACCGTTTTATTAGGTTAGTCAGGTAAACTTGCTAGTCTTAGGTACAAGTTAATTCCATCTTTCTTGAGCTAAAACTAACATTTCTACAAAATGTCTGGCTTTATTCGTGACGTGGATTTACTACAAAAACATTTAAATACCTACAAATGCATAAATGATGCTTAATTAGGGGTTCTTAAACCTGTCCTGGGGGACCCCCAGCCTGTCGAGGTTTCAAGATATCCCTAAAGCATATGCATGAGGCGGATTTGCATATAATAGAGGTGACAGGCATGCAAATCCGCCTCATGCATATGCATTAGGGATATCTTTAAAACCCGACTGGCAGTGGTCCCCCAGGACAGGTTTAAGAACCTCTGGTTTAAGAGGCAAGCCTTTCACAGAGGAAGAATGTTCTAGAACGGGAGGTTAAGGTAGGAAGGTGAAAGGAGAGGAGACTCAGGAGGGAAGGAAACACAAAACCAGCACTGGAATTTAAGTCAGTGGTTCCCAATCCTGTCCTGGAGGACCACCAGGCCCAGTCAGGTTTTTGGGATAGCCCTAATGAATATGCATGGAGCAGATTTGCATGCCTGTCACCTCCATTATATACAAATCTCTCTCATGCATATTCATTAGGGCTATCCCCAAAACCCAACTGGCTAGTGGTCCTCCAGGACAGGGTTGGGAACCACCGATTTAAGAGATTTATGGGTAAACACAAAAGATCCTTCACCCGCTATAATAAAACCCTTAGCGCACATGCGCACTTCAATCTTCGTGGCTCCGTGCTTCCGTGCCCCCACATGCGCATTAGAAAGAGCCTGTGTCAGTTTCCACGTGGCGGTTTCCCCAGCAACGGTTGTGTTTTGGTTGCGGTTTACGAAATAAGGTGGAGGTTTTCACGCGGCGGTTTCCCCAGCTTAAAAAAGGAGCCTGCAGCGGGACCTGTCCCAGCTGTCTCAGAAAACAAGTGATACTTCTCAGATAAGCCTACTTGGGGAAGTGAGCTATTTTGCTTTGTTTTTAGGGAAGGGTGTGTGCTAGGGAGCTGTGAACTATCTTCCATTGGTTTAGGTACAGGGGTGTGTGCTGGGTATGGGCCATCTTGCTTTACTTTGGGGGGGGAGGGGTGCGATTTGTTGGAAACAGGGAATGATCTTGCTTTGCTTTAGGGGGAGGGGGTGTGATTGGTTGGAAACAAATAGCGATCTTGGACAGGAGGAGCAGGGAAGGGAGAAGGGATACTACTGGACAGGGGGGAGGTAAAAGGAAGGGAGAAGGGCTACTGCTGGACAGGGGAATCTCAGGAGGCACACAGTTTGAAATACACTGCCATACTGGGACAGACTGGAGGTCAATCCAGCCCAGTATGTCATCATGCTTCCGTTACTCCTCTCCTCAAGTCACTCCATTGGCTCCCTGTCTGTTTCCACATACAGTTCAAACTCCTCTTATTGACTTATCAGTGGTACCCAGATAACTCCCAATGGCCCCCAGATCCATATATTCAGATCTGCTACCCAATGTTTACTTGAACAACCCAAATGACATCCAGAATACACCCCACTAAAATCCGAATCCCACGGTATCTACGTATGTAAATGGCGGCACTGTAAAATCGTGATTCAGAAGTGTAAATGCCATGCGGCCCCTCCAAAAAACAACCTACAGAATGTCAACATATGTGATGTAGAAAAACGTGATGAACGTATGTATCTTATTGGAATTTTTCAGCTAAGAACTGCAGACAGTCCATGAAACTTCCATCAGAGCTTCAAGAGGTCCAAAACTAAGCTTACAGGACTGAAAATATTATACAGTAAAACTTTGGTTTGCGAGCATAATTCGTTCCGAAAACATGCTTGCAATCCAAAACACTCATATATCAAAGCAAATTTCCCCATAATAAATAATGGAAACTCAGATGATTCCTTCCACAACCCCAAAACTTTAATACAAAATACTGTATGTACTCGTATTGCAAGGCCTCGCTCATTTAAAACAGTCACTATACTCTCGTAGTGTCGGAGAGAGAAGAACCATCGGCTCAGTTGTGATGATGTGACGCGTGTATACTGTGTGTACTTGTATCGCAAGACCTCACTCATTTAGAACAGTCACTACACTCTTGCAGTGTCAGAGAGAGAAGAACCATCGGCTCAGTTGTGATGTGTGTATACTGTATGTACTTGTATTGCAAGACATTGCTTGTATATCAAATTAAAATTTAATACAATGTTTTGCTTGTCTTGCAAAACACTTGCATACCAAGTTACTTGCAATCCAAGGTTTTACTGTATTAGGAAAAAAAAAAAAAAAACCCCAAACCTCCAACAACCTTGTTCCAAGAACGCTGTCAGAGTTTATAAGCTGTGCAGCTGAAAGTTTACAGATGTGATTCGTCCCTGGCCTGCCAGTCTGTATTTAGCTTATACCTAATATGGGTATCAAGAGCAGAACCAAAAGCAATTTCCTTTCCTTACACAAAGCAGTCCGCCCGACTCATTAAGTACAGCGGTTTATGGCATTAATTGCTACCACAGTTGTGCTGGACAGCTTCACAAAGAGAGCCCGTAATTAAGAGCTCAGATTGCCTTTTATTCTGGCATCAAAACAAATGAAGAAATTCCGTGCTGTCTGCTGATGAGAAAAGAAGTGGCTGCAACTGGCACGCATAACAAATTATTTCAGTAAAACGAAATGACATATTCGTTTTTACAGTTTCAATCTGTATTTTGGAGCTTCTAGCTCAGCTGGAACTGGCCATCCATTCACAACGACCTAGGAGGAAATTTGTCTACAGAGCTGCACGGGAACCGGGATAATGGGAATTCTGCAGGGTTCCCCCTCGATCCAGGGGGATCCCACAGGTAGGGTGACCATATGGCTCCAGCCAAAGGAGGACGGATTGAGACATCTGGGCTTTACTTCTGTTGA
Organism: Geotrypetes seraphini; assembly: GCF_902459505.1. Classification (NCBI taxonomy): domain Eukaryota; kingdom Metazoa; phylum Chordata; class Amphibia; order Gymnophiona; family Dermophiidae; genus Geotrypetes; species Geotrypetes seraphini. The sequence goes on along the minus strand of NC_047091.1, from coordinate 34,056,121 downwards.
AACCGATGGAAGTAAAACCCGGATGTCTCAATCCTTTTTTCTTTTTCTGGAGCCATACGGTCACCCTACCCACAGGGATGGGAGCAGCTCTTGCGGGGCTCCTGAGGTGTGTACCTGTCTCCTGGCGGACTCCTCCTCCGCACGGTTTTACTTAGGCCTCTTTTTACTAAGGTACGTTAGGGCCTTAACGTGCAGAATAGTGCGTGCTAGACCTTAACGCCAGCATTGAACTGGCGTTATTCTAGGAGCATACCGCACTGTAATTTTGTGCGTGGGCTAAAAACGCTAGTGCACCTTAGTAAAAGGAGCCCTTAGTGTAAATCCTAAAATAGGGCGCAGATCCCAGCACCAAACGCTATTCTATAAATGGCGCCCGACTCTTGAGTACTTAGCATGAAATTTCATCCGAATGTTGGCCACAATATACACTTCTCTAAATATAGAGATGCACGCAAACCTTCAGGGGATAATTTCAACCAATTTTTTTCCCCTCTTATTTCGGAATATGTGTCAGCAGACTTTATAACTCAATGCTGCTGTTATGGAATAATTTGCAAAAAGCGCATTTAAGCTTTGGTTTTCTTAGCAACTGCTGGTCACAGCTTTAAAAATTTCGACAATTCTTGTCCTCCAGCTGGCTCTAAAAGATGGATCACCCTCATTATTTTTCAGTGCACAGCCTAAGCGCCCTCTTTCTGGCATTACCACCAGGGGTGTGTTTTAATGAATTCTAGTTCAACAATAAAAGCAGATTTCCTTGGAAGCTGCTCCATTGGCATATAGAAATGTAATATACTTCCAAATCTGCTCCTCAGAAAAAACCTGAAAGTTTGAATGCTTCAAACCAAGCCTGCTTCAAAAAGAAAAAAATCCACTAATAATGGGTGCCCCCCAAAACACTCCTCGATTTTAAATGGTTACAAAACCAAAATTGATTGGAATATTCTTTCACCGTTGAGGCGACAGTTTCATCAACTCATAAAGTTTCGTACGGTCTCTGTCGATTACATAACACTCGATGTGCGCCCCACCTGTTACTCGGCAAACATCGATGCGATAATCGAGCTCGGACCAGACTCTCCGAAGCATATCCGGCGCAATCGCGTTTATCGCTTCAGTGATGCGTTCCTGCAGACCATCCATAGTTGTGGGTAGCGGAGGTACGTGCACTCTTGTCTTTCACGTACCCCCAAAGGAAAAAAAAGTCACAAACAGTACTGTCCGGTGATCTCGGGGGCCACTTAAGGAACACTTGGTCATTTTGTCACATTGCATTGTCTGAAGGTGTAACTTAGAAACATAGAAATAGACGGCAGATAAGGGCCACGGCCCATCTAGTCTGCCCACCCCAATGACCCTCCCCTACCTTTCTCTGTGAATAGATAGCACAGTTACTTACCGTAACAGGTGTTATCCAGGGACAGCAGGCATATATTCTCACATGTGGGTGACGTCATCTACGGAGCCCCGGCGCGGACAGCTTTTCAAGCAAACTTGATTGAAGTTTCAAGTTTGCACACTGCACCACGCATGTGCGTGCCTTCTCGCCCACTAGAGGGCGCATCCCACCTCGTGGTCCTCAGTTCCATAACTAGCAAGGAAGCCATCCCCGGGGAGGCGGGCGGGTTGTGAGAATATATGCCTGCTGTCCCTGGATAACACCTGTTACGGTAAGTAACTGTGCTTTATCCCAGGACAAGCAGGCATGATATTCTCACATGTGGGTGACCTCCAAGCCAACCAAAAAAGGGCAGGTGGGAGGATGGCAATTTAGGAAAACAGATTTTGCAAAACTGACTGGCCAAACCGGCCGTCACTTCTGGATAAAGTGTCCAGACAGTAGTGAGAGGTGAATGTATGAACCGAAGACCAAGTGGCAGCCTTACATATGTCCTCCATCGGAGTGGATCGGAGGAAAGCTATCGAAGCTGCCATCGCTCGGACCTTGTGCCCCGTGACTCGACCCGGGGGAGGAAGGCCAGCCTGAGCGTAGCAAAAGGAAATGCAAGCGGCCAACCAGTTAGACAGAGTGCGCTTGGAAACTGGGTGCCCTAATCGATTGGGGTCGAAGGACAAAAACAATTGAGGAACCTTCCGATGAGGCCTGGTGCGTTGAAGATAAAATGCCAACGCCCTCTTACAGTCAAGCGTGTGAAGCGCCGTCTCGCCAGGATGGGAGTGGGGCTTCGGGAAGAACACAGGAAGGACAATGGACTGATTGAGGTGGAAGTCAGAGACAACTTTAGGTAAAAACTTAGGATGGGTGCGGAGAACCACCTTGTCGTGATGAAAGACAGTGAAAGGGGGGTCCGCAACCAAGGCTTGCAACTCCCCGATCCGCCTGGCGGAGGTGAGGGCAATTAGAAACACCGCCTTCCAAGTCAGAAATTTCAAGAGGGACTTGTTGAGTGGCTCAAACGGGGGTTTCATCAGTTGAGCCAGAACCACATTCAAATTCCACACGACAGACGGAGGCTTAAGAGGGGGACAAACCCTGAGTAACCCTTTCATGAAGCGTGTCACCAAGGGATGGAGTGACAGAGGGCGTCCCTCCAGAGGTTGGTGGAAAGCAGAAATCGCACTGAGATGAACCCGCACCGAAGTGGTTTTCAAGCCGGAGCGCGACAAATGAAACAAATATTCTAAAACCGAGGATACCGGAACTGATACCGGATCCAGGTGAAAAGACGAGCACCAGGTGGAAAACCTGGTCCATTTCTGCGCATAGCAAAGCCTCGTCGAGATCTTGCGGGAGGCTTCCAACACCTCCTTCACCGATTGAGACAGGTCCGGAGGAGTCAGGGAACAAGAAACCAGGCTGTCAGGTGCAATGACTGCAGATTGGGATGTAACATGGATCCTTGACTCTGAGACAGCAGAGAAGGAGAGACAGGCAGGGGAAGAGGCTCTCTGGCACTGAGCTGGAGCAGCAGGGAGAACCAGTGCTGACGCGGCCACCGAGGTGCTATGAGAATCATCGTGGCCGTGGACGATTTTAGGTGTACCAACGTTCGCATGATCAGAGGGAACGGAGGGAATGCATACAGGAACCTCCCTTCCCAGTCGAGTAGGAAGGCATCCGCTTCCAGACGGTCCTGCGAGTACATCCGAGAACAATATAGTGGTAGTTTGTGTGTCTCCGGAGAGGCAAACAGATCCACCTGTGGCGTTCCCCAGCGAGCGAAGACCTCGCGTAGAACTGCTGAGTGTAGAGTCCACTCGTGCGGTTGCAGAAGTCGACTCAGTTTGTCCGCCAGGCAATTCCGTTCTCCTTGGATGTAGACCGCCCGGAGGAAGATGTTCCGGGAGGCCGCCCACTCCCAGAGGCGAAGAGCTTCGGAGCAGAGGGGCCATGACCCTGTTCCTCCCTGCTTGTTCACATAATACATTGCCACCTGATTGTCCGTGCGGACGAGGACCACCTGGTCCTGCAATATGTGAACGAAGGCTCGAAGTGCTAGGAAGATGGCTCGCAGCTCTAGCACGTTGATATGACACTGACGGTCTTCTGACGACCACAGGCCCTGCGTGCGAAGACCGTCGAGATGGGCTCCCCACGCGTACTCCGAGGAGTCCGTGGTCAGGACCTTGCGAAAAGGCGGAGTGCGAAACAATAGCCCCATGGACAGATTTGAAGAGTCTGTCCACCAACGCAGCGATTTCCGCAAGGGCGGAGTTACCGAAATGAGGCGAGAGACCGGGTCGCACTCCTGGCGCCACTGGGACGCGAGGGTCCACTGAGGGATCCTCAGGTGTAGCCTCGCAAACGGCGTGACATGTACCGTCGAGGCCATATGGCCCAGCAGCATCATCATGCGCTTGGCCGACACCCTCGATAGTTGGGAGACCTGGCGGCTCATCCGTACCAAGGTTTCCACCCGCTGGGTCGGCAGGTAGGAGCGTAGGCGCACCGTGTCCAGCACCGCACCTATGAATTGAAGAGACTGCGACGGTCTCAACTGAGACTTTGGAAAGTTTATCTCGAACCCGAGAGTTTGCAGGAAGGCAATAGACTGTCGGGTCGCTGAGATAACCCCCTCCCTGGTCGGGGCTTTGATGAGCCAATCGTCCAGGTAAGGGAACACATGGAGTCCACGTGACCTGAGGGCTGCTGCAACCACCACCATGCACTTCGTGAATACTCGTGGGGACGCGGCCAGGCCGAAGGGCAGTACCCTGTACTGGAGGTGGAGGTCCCCCACCTGGAATCGTAAGAATCTTCGACAGGCGGGGTGCACCGGAACATGGGTGTATGCTTCCTTCAGGTCGAGGGAGCACATCCAGTCCCCTTCCCCCAAGAGGGGGTACAAAACCGGGAGAGATAGCATTCGAAACTTCTCCCGGGCCAGGAATTTGTTGAGCTTCCTGAGGTCCAGTATGGGGCGCAGGTCCCCGGTCTTTTTTGGAACCAAAAAGTAGCGGGAGTAGAACCCCGTACCCCACTGGTCCTTGGGGACCGGCTCGACCGCCCGAAGCTTCAAGAGGGCTTTGGCTTCGGTTATAAGGGTCGGTAGCTGCGAACGGTTGCAGGGGACTAAACTTGGGGGACTGTCCGGCGGCGAGGACACAAAGTTGAGCGAGTAGCCCTCGGAGACGATCCGGAGCACCCAAGCGTCTGAGGTAATCCCGGTCCATGCCTCCCGGAAGAACCGAAGACGGCCCCCGATAGGAAGGGGTTCCTGAGAAAGTGCGGAGGGGAACCCGCCCCGTCCGCTCAGCCCGTCAAAAGGAAGGCGCTGGCTTAGAAGGGCCCTGCGCCGGGGCTTGGGGTTGTCCCCCTCTGCCTCGCTGAGACGGACGTCTCGGAGGCGGTCTCGAGAAAGCCGGGGTCGACTTCTGAGGGTATCGGCGCGGCGGAGGCCGAAAGGGTTTCTGCGGCGGGGGCCTAGGTTTGGGCCGGACCAGGGATGCTAGAGAGCGCTCCTGTTCCGACAAGCGCTTGGTCGCCGCATCCAATGACTCGTCGAATAACTCGGACCCCACACAAGGCAAGTCTGCCAGGCGTTCCTGCAGGTTTGTGTCCATGTCGAGGGTGCGAAGCCAGGCCAAGCGGCGCATGGCCACCGCGAGGGCCGACACCCTCGAAACCAGCTCAAAGGCGTCGTACACTGCATGGAATAGGTACAACCGCAATTGAGACAGGTTGGACATAAACTTGTCGAATCCTGCTCTTTGGGAGTCCGGTAACGAGTTTCGATATTGAGGAAGGTCCTTCACCATACCACGCAAAAAGGAGGAAAAGGTGAAGGCGTAATTTAGAACCCTGGTGGCCATCAGGGAATTTGAATAGAGGCGACGGCCAAACTTGTCCAGGGTCCGCCCCTCCCTGCCTGGTGGAACCGCCGCAGAAACCCGTGAGGGCTGTGATTTTTTAAGAGCAGACTCCACCAGAAGAGACTGGTGTGAGAGCTGCGCCTTATCGAACCCTTTAGGGGGAATCGTCCTATACTTCGATTCCATTTTTGAAGGCACAGACGTGACTGTAAGAGGGTTTGACAAGTTCTTCAGCCAGGTTTGCAGAAGGACACTGTTGAGAGGGAGTCTAGGCACCTCCCTAGGAAGAATGGGGAGGTCCTGTTCCTCCAAAAATTCTTTGGAATACCGAGAGCCTACCATCAGGTCAATCCCCAGGGCTTGGGCCATGTCCTGAACGAAGGATGAAAATGAGGACGGCCTAGCCTGGGGAGAGGGGGTTCTCGACCGCCCCACCGAGGAGAGGGGGGAGGCCTCATGGGAATAATGAGGATCCCTAACCGATCCCGAATCCCAGGATCCCCTCTCGAGGGCCCTCGAGGGGGAAGGGGAAGTTATCCTCCTCGCAGAACCCTTGGGTGAGGACCCCGGGGTTCGTGGGACACTCTCCCGTTTCCTCGGCGAGGCGGCCCGGGAAGACTTCCCATGGGGTGAGCGGAGGAGCCTCGGGTTGTCGAGGCGCAACTCCGACACCTGCAACGCCTCGCCCCCGAACGACGAGGAACGGTCGCGCCGAGGCGAGCCTCGGGGCCGCTTAGACTTCCTCGATCGACGCCCCGTCCGAGGTCGCGTCGAGGGCGAGGCGTGTCTGGAAAACCCGGAGGAAGAGGAGGAAAGACGGCGCACTCTGCGCAACTTTTCTTTGGGCCTTACACTCCGCTCAGGGGGTTCCCCCGAGGTCGAGGTCCGGGGCGGGGCCGAGACCGAGGTGAACGGGGTCCCAGTACCCGAGACCGAGGTCGCCGAGGCCGGGGCTCCCGAGGGAGCCGAGGCCGGGGCCTCCGAGGCCGAAGGCGTCCAGGCCGAGGTCGAGGCCGCCGGAACCGCAGCACGCTGCAACACTTCCAGGGCTCCCGACAGCTCCGATGAGATGAGAGCTCGGAGGAGATCCTGGAAGGCCGGAATCCCCACGAAGGTGGGGAGTTCCGAGTCCGGGGCACACTCCCTGGAGGGCGACCTCGGTCTCGAGTATTCCCTCGGGGTGTGCGGAGTCGAGGTCCGATGCGGGGCCGGGGTCGACCCACCCGCCTTGGCCTGACTCGAGGATGGCTTCTTTGCTGAAGGGGATGGAACAGAGGACTTACCCGAAGCTTGCTTCACTGACGACGCCTTCGAGGAAGAGGGCCGAGGCGAGGCCGAGGCCCCCGAGGACGCCGAGGCCGAGGTCAAGGCCGGGGCCGAAGCCGAGGCCGACGTCGAGGCCTTAGGCGGCGCGTCGACGGCGAACAATTCGGCCATTCTTGCCTTACGGCGACGGAGGGCCCTGTTTTGGAAGGTAGCACAGCGATCACACGAGTCTGTCGGATGTTCGGGCCCAAGACAGACAATGCACCACCGGTGAGGGTCAGTGATGGAAAGCAACCTCTCACACCGGCTGCACTTTTTGAATCCCGTAACAGGACGGGACATCCACGAAGAAAAAGAAGAAGGCCGGGAACGTACCGACGTCCCGCGGCCACGGCTTCCGGGAGCCCCCGGAACCCGACGAAAAACGAAAGACTTTTTTTTTTTTTTTTTTTTTAAAAGAAACGAAAGGAAAACAGTACCGCGAATTAATTCGAAGGGAAAAAACAAACTAAACGCGGCAGCTAGAAGGCAAAAACACTGGAGCTCAGATCCACAGGGCTTTCTTGCTCCGCGGAAAAATTTGAACTGAGGACCACGAGGTGGGATGCGCCCTCTAGTGGGCGAGAAGGCACGCACATGCGTGGTGCAGTGTGCAAACTTGAAACTTCAATCAAGTTTGCTTGAAAAGCTGTCCGCGCCGGGGCTCCGTAGATGACGTCACCCACATGTGAGAATATCATGCCTGCTTGTCCTGGGATAACCCACGTGTCTATCCCATTTGGCCTTAAAATCAGGCACGCTGCTGGCCTCAATAACCTGAAGTGGAAGACTATTCCAGCGATCAACCACCCTTTCAGTGAAAAAGAATTTCCTGGTGTCCCCGTGCAGTTTCCCGCCCCTGATTTTCCACGGATGCCCCCTTGTTGCCGCGGGACCCTTGAAAAAGAAGATATCTTCTTCCACCTCGATGCGGCCCGTGAGATACTTGAATGTCTGCCATCATGTTTCTGCACCAATTGCAGCTTATAAGGGTCAAAGTGCAAGCGATTGTGTAAGATCTCGCTAACCGTGCTTTTTGGGACCTGTATTTGCTGCCATCTTATTTATAAACATATTCCAATAAGTTTTGATTTTGTAACCATTTAAAATCAAGGAGTGTTTTGGTGGGTCACTCTGTACATATAGGCAGATAAAAAGGCAATTGAGGTGGGTGGACAGACCACAATTACAAAATATTTCAAAAGAGACTCTCTCTATATTGTAAATTTAAGAGACACCATCAACAACTTCAATCGTATTAAGCAGCCTTATGGGGCAAAGACCTGGAAAAACTAATTATACACCCAAATAACTATGGTGAATTTAGAAAACACCTAAAAACATACCTGTTCTTGAAGTACCTAGGTAACAAATCTGTACAATCGCTCCCATCACAATCTCTCCCATAACAACGGATCCCTTAAACTGTTAGCCACTAATCTCCATCTATTTAAGTTCCACTCAATTTGTAGCATCTTTCTAATCATTGTAAACCGCATAGAACTTCACGGTCCTGCGGTATATAAACTGTTATTATTATTATTATATTTTTTTATAACAGGAGATATTCTCAGTATGAAGATTCAACTTAACTGACGGAAAAAATGAAGCAGCTATTACCAGGATTGCTCCATATAGCTACATTCGTGTGAAGTCGCCATGAACCTTTACGCTTTCAAATACTGGTAAATAGGACAATTTCTCTAAAACGACAGGAACATAAGAGCATAAGCCCCTCCTTTACAAAGCCACGCTAGCGTTTTTAGCGTAAGCTGCAGGAATAAGACCTCCAACGCTCATAGGAATTCTATAAGCGTCGGAGATCTTACCGCCGCGGCCAGTGATCTAAGGCAAAAAAATGCGATCATGTTACCTCCTTTTCTGAAGGAAGCTCATTGGCTCCCTGTTTCTCATCAGATCACACTCAAAATATTATAGCTCCCTTTTAAGAGGAAGTCAGATCATTCCTCGGCATTTATACTACCTCACAGGTACTTCGATTAACCTGGCAAAATCTACTTTCTGTTCCAATCATTTGACAGATGGTTTATGACACCACCCGCAAAACTATCTTTTCTGTTGTAGCACCTACATTGTGGAATAACCTTCCTAGTAATCTCAGACAGGAAAACTGCACTTCCAAATTTAAATCATAGGATGAAGTTACTCCGGAGTAATCAAAGGAAATAGTTTTATACAGAAAGGGTGGCAGATGCGTGGAACAGTCTCCCAGAAGAGGTGGTGGAGACTGAGACTATCTGAATTCAAGAGGGCCTGAGATAGGCACGTGGGATCTCTTGGAGAGAGAAAGAGATAATGGTTACTGCAGATGGGCAGACTAGATGGGCCATTTGGCCTTTATCTGCCATCATGTTTCTATAACCATAAAGCTCTATGACCTCACAATGCAGGTGTAAAGAGCCTTAGCCTATAGGAAAAGGAGATGCAAATGTGAAGAGTCATAGCCAATAGGGAGAGGAGGAGATAGTGGATGCTGCGGATGGGCAGACTAGATGGGCCATTTGGCCTTTATCTGCCATCATGTTTCTAAAACCATAAAGCTCTATGGCCTCACAATGCAGGTGTAAAGAGCCTTAACCTATAGGAAGAGGAGATGCAAATGTGAAGAGTCTTAGCCAATAGGGAGAGGAGGAGATAGTGGATGCTGCAGATGGGCAGACTGGATGGGCCATTTGGCCTTTATCTGCCATCATGTTTCTATAACCATAAAGCTCTATGACTTCACAATGCAGGTGTAAAGAACCTTAGCCTATAGGAAGAGGAGATGCAAATGTGAAGAGTCTTAGCCAATAGGGAGAGGAGGAGATAGTGGATGCTGCAGATGGGCCATTTGGCCTTTATCTGCCGTCATGTTTCTATGTTTCTAAAACTTTTCTCTTTAAGGACTCAGTCGATATGTAAGTGGAGATAGTCCTTGAACAATAATATTTTTTAGTGTTTCCAGAACGGGTTTTTAATCTGTCTATCCTTTTCCTTCTTTGTTTACTCCGTTACCAATTTTAAACTTTTTTATTTTTTAATTTTTCTATATATAACGACAACTGTAGCAGTGTTGTCCCTACATTCCTCTTGTATCTTATACTAACTCTGTTATGAATTGAATTTGTTTTTATTATTGTTCAATTTTTTTTGCAAACCACTTCATTTGTGAAATAGGTGGTATATCAAATTGAAATAAACTTGAAACTAAAAACGCTAGTGCGGCTTTGTAAACAAGAGGGTACATGAAAAACTGGGTCACATCAAAAAGACTTGTTTTCAACAGTGGCTGATCCAAGTCCCAAGTCACAAGAAGGGGGGGGCGAGGGTTGCAGTCCACCTCCGGGCACCCCTCCTCCTCTCCACCTCCCCCCAGTCTCTTCCCATTCCTCCCCTCCATGAGCACTCCCCTTCCTTTCCCCCATACGTCTATTGGAAGTTGTTCACGGTGACCCCGTCGGCTCTTCCACTGATGTCACTTCCGGGTGCCCCACACAGGAAGTGATGTCAGAAGGCGAGCCAATCAGGTCACGAGGAGTACGTTGTTGACCATTGCGAGCAACTTCAACTAGAGGTACGGTGGAAGGGAAGGGGGCGCGCATGGCAGGCAGGATCAGGGAAAGAGCTGGAGGGGTGAAGACCAGGGCAGGGTAGGGGGCGCCACCGTCCGGGCTCCTCTCACCCTCACTGCCAAGTCACCATCACCATGGCAAAGAGCAGAGAGCTTCTTAGGCCCTTCCACCCAATTGGTTTATGGACATTCCTCCTGGAACTTCTCAATGGAGATGGGTAAATCGTGGGGTTCAACACTCCAAACACTTGTTCCCAACTCCAGAGAACTCTGTGCTCATAGCAGCCTTATTGCCCTGACGCAGCCATCGTCGGCTATTGGGCTCAGCAGACTTGCCATTTTGAACAGCAGTGTGAAGATCAGGGAGGTGAAGGTGGCCTTCTCTGAGATCCTCCCAGTACCAAGAGCGGATGGAAAGAGACAAGGGGAATTGCAAGTAATCAACGCCTGGATGAGACGATGGTGCGAAGAAGAAGGCTTCGACTTCGTGCGCAACTGGACGGCGTTCTGGGGAAAAAGCAAGTACTACAGAAGGGACGGACTACACCTCAACAAAGAAGGAGCAAGAGTTTTGGCAGGCAACATGAAGAAGGCAATCGAGAAGGCTTTAAACTGAAAGATAGGGGAAAGCCGACAGTCGACCACCGGTCGATGGCACGGATAGTAGGATGCCCCGACGAAGAAGCCAAGGAAAACTACTCCTACACAAGAGAAGACGACCTCATGGCAAATAAGGGAGAAAAAGCAGGAAGGGACAATTCAGACACAGGAGGGGACGACCACACAGCAAACAAGGGTGATAACACAGGAGCAGTAAAGGATACCGTAATTGAAACTACAGGGACGGCCAAGAGTAGAAGGTCCAAAAAGGTAACGCGAAGGGAACTTAGATGTATGTATACGAATGCTAGAAGTCTAGGTAACAAAATGGGGGAACTAGAGACAATAGCAAGACATGACATATTGGATATCATCGGCATAACAGAAACATGGTGGAATGAAGAAAACAAATGGGACACAGTACTACAGGGATACAAGCTGTATAGAAGAGATCGAGTAGGGCAGAAAGGTGGAGGTATTGCTCTATATGTTAAGGAGGGAATAGAGTCTGTTGAAATGGTTACAACAGAAATGAAAGAGAAGCTTGAGTCACTCTGGATCAAGATTCCTGGTCAATATGGCGCAGATACGAAAATTGGCCTTTACTATCGTCCCCCAGGACAGGCGGAGGAAACTGACTCAGAAATGATGGAGGAAATCAAACAAGAATGCAAGACAGGCAATATAATTATATTGGGAGACTTCAATTTCCCAGGGATAGACTGGAAACTAGCAACCTCCAACTGCGGCAAGGAGGCCAAGTTCCTGGAGGTGCTAGGGGATTGCTTCCTGGAACAAATGGTAAAAGAGCCGACAAGAGGCAACGCCACCTTGGACTTGGTCCTAAATGGCCTCACGGGACCGATAACAGAAGTGGAAGTCATGGTTCCACTGGGAACGAGTGATCACAATGTAATTAACTTTAAACTTGACATCGGGAAAGGGAAACATGCCAAAACCTTAACCACCACCTTGAACTTTAAAAAGGGTAAATACGATCACATGAGAGCCATGGTAGAAAAACGACTCGAAAAGAAGGTGGACAAACTTGAAACGGTAGATCAGGCATGGTCCCTACTGAAAAATACTATCACAGAAGCACAAGATCTCTACATTCCGAGGATTTCCAAAGATCGGAGATCAAAGAGCAAAAGAGAACCGGCATGGCTTACCAAACAGGTGAAGGAAGCCATAAAAGAAAAGAAGGACTCTTTCAAAAAATGGAAATACATAAAGACAACCGAAGCCTGGAACAAACATAAAGATGATCAGAAGAAATGTCACAAGGCGGTGAGGGATGCAAAACAGGAATATGAGGAAAAAATAGCCCAGGAGGCCAAAAACTTCAAGCCCTTCTTTAGATACGTGAAAGGGAAAAAACCTGCAAAAGAGGCAGTCGGACCCTTGGATGACCAGGGAAGAAAAGGGTACATCAAGGAAGATAAACAAATCGCAGACAAACTAAATTCTTTCTTTGCGTCCGTCTTTACGAAGGAGGACACCTCAACAATACCTGAAGCGGAGAAAGTGTTTGCAGGAGAAATAGAAGACAGCCTCACCACAGTTGAAGTGGACTTAGACCAGATATACTATCAGATCGACAAACTTAAAAGTGACAAATCCCCTGGACCGGATGGAATTCACCCGAGAGTCTTAAAGGAATTGAAGGTTGAAATCGGAGAGTTATTGCAAAAACTTGCAAACCTGACAATCAGAACTGGACAGATACCGGATGACTGGAGGATAGCGAACGTCACCCCAATTTTCAAAAAAGGATCGAGAGGGGAACCGGGCAACTATAGACCTGTGAGTCTTACGTCTGTCCCCGGCAAGATGGTTGAAGCACTGATCAAGGATAGCATGGTCCGGCACTTGGACGCACACGACTTGATGAAACCCAGTCAACATGGATTCAGGAAAGGGAAATCATGTTTGACGAATTTACTCCAATTTTTTGAGACCGTGAACGAGCAAATTGATAGTGGGAAGCCGGTGGACATAATATACTTGGACTTCCAGAAAGCGTTCGACAAAGTTCCACACGAAAGACTTCTCAGGAAACTACAAAGCCATGGCATAGAGGGGGATATACAAAGATGGATAGGCAAATGGCTGGAAAACCGAAAGCAGAGAGTGGGCATAAATGGGAAGTTCTCCGACTGGGAGAAAGTGACTAGTGGTGTACCCCAGGGCTCGGTACTTGGGCCGATCCTTTTTAATATTTATATCAATGACCTGGAGGAAGGAACATCCAGTGAGATCATCAAGTTTGCAGACGATACAAAACTATGCCGGGCGATCAGATCGCAGGAGGATAGAGAGAAACTCCAGAGCGACTTGTGTCGGTTAGAAACATGGGCGGAGAAATGGCAGATGAAGTTCAATGTGGAGAAATGCAAGGTAATGCATTTAGGCAATAAGAATAAGGAATACGAGTATACAATGTCAGGTGCAACTCTGGGGAAGAGTGAACAAGAAAAGGACCTGGGTGTAATGATAGATAGGACCCTGAAGCCGTCGGCACAATGCGCGGCAGCGGCAAAGAAGGCAAATAGAATGTTGGGCATGATAAAGAAAGGAATCTCGAGTAGATCGGAGAAAGTTATAATGCCGCTTTATAGGGCAATGGTCAGACCACACTTGGAATACTGCGTCCAACATTGGTCTCCTTACCTAAAAAAGGATATAAAACTGCTGGAGAGGGTGCAGAGACGAGCAACAAAACTGGTGAAGGGTATGGAGAAACTGGAATACGAGGACAGACTTATAACACTAGGATTGTTCTCCCTTGAGAAAAGGAGACTGCGTGGGGATATGATCGAGACCTTCAAAATACTGAAAGGAATCGACAAAATAGAGCAGAGAAGATTATTTACATTGTCCAATTTGACACGGACTAGAGGACATGAAATGAAGCTAAGGGGGGACAGGTTCAGGACTAATGTCAGGAAGTTCTGCTTCACTCAGAGAGTGGTTGACACCTGGAATGCCCTCCCAGATGAGATTATTGCGGAATCGACCGTCCTAGGCTTCAAGAGCAAACTAGATGCATATCTCCTTAAGAGAGGCATGTAAGGATATGGTGGACTATAAATTACGCCAGGTGTACACCTGGCGGGGCCTCCGCGTGTGCGGATCGCCGGACTTGATGGACCGAAGGTCTGATCCGGAGATGGCATTTCTTATGTTCTTATGTTCTTATGTTCTTATGAATATAAGAACATAAGAATTGCCCTCATGGTCCATCGTGCCCAGCAGTCCACTCATGTGGCGGTCACTAGGTCAAACACCAGTGCCCTAACTGAGTCTAGCCTTATCTGCGTAAGTTCTGGTTCAGTAAGAACTTGTCTAACTTTGTCTTGAATCCCTGGTGGGTGTTTCCCCCTATAACAGCCTCCAGAAGAGCGTTCTAGTTTTCCACCACTCTCTAGGTGAAGAACTTCCTTACATGTGGAGTGAAGATTTTTTTGAATTGCAGTGGAATGAGTGAGATAAGTGTTTCGCTTAAGGCTTTTGTATACATTTTATGCTAGCATTCATCCGACCGAAGTTCTAACACACTAGCGGGAAGTGATTTTATGGTCACTCCCGATAACAGCTGTTAGGCCCCTCCAAGCTTGTGGAAGTTGGGAGTGGTAGGGTTTAGCTCTTAGGTGTTTTAATATAAAAATAAAAACATAAATTGAATTATAATTAATTTAAAAATATTTATTATTAAAAATTATAAAATTAATTGAAAAAATGAGTAGAAAACATCAGGAGGTGGAGGTTTTGAGCCAATGAGGTAGCTCATAAATATAGCCTGCTTGAAAGCTAATGAGTAACAGCAGGCAGAAGTCTGAGGCTCTTTCCTCTCTTTCTTATGATATCCTTGGAGCGGTAAAAAGTTTTAACATAAATTTAATTCCCTTTGCAGTGGGGAACAAGTGAATATATACCAGGGGTGTTTGGAGTGTTGAATAATTGGTTCACTTGGAGTTGTGCGATTGTGGAGTGTTTCACGTGGTAAATCGTGGGGTTCCTCAGGGGTCTGTAATGAGAGTGAGGCTTTTTAACATATTTATAAATGATGTGGAAACAGGAATAATGAGTGAGGTGACTATATTTGCCAACAACACAAAGCTGTTCAATTGCAACCGAATTGAGAAAAGCTACAAGAAGACCTTCCAAGACTGAGCATCCAAATGGGCTTGATGGACCTACATTCGGTCCCAGTAACGGCAACTCTTATGTTCTTATGCAAATGAAATTTAGGGCTCCTTTTACAAAGCCGCGTTAGCGGTTTACCGCACGTAATAGCGTGCGCTAAACTGCCGGCCGCACTAGACGCTAACGCCATACCACTGAAACAAAAAGTGTCAAGAATAATGTGGAATAACTTGTAAGTTTCATGGCTCCACTTCATTCTCTTCTTGGTTGGAGTGAGAACTTTTCATTGGTCCCTCGTATTGTGATGTCATTATGCCTCATTCCACCAAGGCCTAAGAGCCAACCTCATCGGTGATGTCACAATGGCTTGGTTTCCCTCTACTTGTGTCCATTTACTAGATGCATTTGCCTCACTGAAACGAAAAGAGTCAATAAAAGTGTGGAATAACTTGAAAGTTTCATGGCTCCACATCCTTCTCTTCTTGGTTAGGCTGAGAACTTTTTAGAGGCTCCTCAAATCCTTACATAGTTTAAAACCAGTGGACAAAACTCCAAATCCCAGTGAGCAGCCTGATAAGAAATTTGGCTGTCAATAAATGTCCAATGCGAACAACCCTTTATGGATGGAAAAATGAAAAATTACACAAAAAAAACAACCTGATGATGCAAACAAAAATTTATAAATTTTATAATTTGGAGCCAGGCCATGTAAAACTTTATAAAAAAAAAATAAAGCCAAACTTAAAAAGTACTCTGGCCTCCACAGGGAGCCAGTGCAATTTCTGAAAATAAGAAGTCATATGGTCTGATTTTTTGTTGGTTTTTTTTTTCAAATTAACAATCAATCGCACTGCTGCATTTTGAATGATTCATAATTTACAAAAGTTACTGATATCCTACCAAATAAATTATGGGCTTCTTTTACAAAGCTATGCACGATAAATTGCCCCGCATGCTAGCCGCTACTGCCTCCTTTTGAGCAGGCGGTAGATTTTCGGTTAGCGCGTGCTAATCCGGTGCGTGGGCTAAAACCGCTAGCGCGGCTTTGTAAAAGGAGCCCTATATCATGTTATGGTCACTATTGCAAACCAAAAAACCTCTGCGGAGTGACGATGTTCCTAAATGGACTTTATTTGAAAGAGTACACCAAAATCATCCATATAAAATAATTTCATCCACATAAAAATAAATTCATCCACATAATAATAGGTTATCCACATAAGAGCCTTAAAGGACCTAGTCCGCTAGGGATACAGGACCCAACACGGTCCGCGTTTCGACAAAAAGTCTTCTTCAGGGGTCCCTGGGAGGGTCCTATAAAGGTGAGTACGTGGGAAACAATTGTGTGGTGAGCCGGAAGTGAGACACTACTCACCTTTATAGGACCCCCAGGGACCCCTGAAGAAGACTTTTTGTCGAAACGCGGACTATGTTGGGACCTGTATCCCTAGCGGACTAGGTCCTTTAAGGCTCTTATGTGGATGATGTACTTTTATGTGGATGGAATTATTTTATGTGGATGATTTCAGTGGACCTTTGGAACTTTGACACTTTCAAATAAAGTCCATTTAGGAACATCGTCACTCCAGTTTTTTTGGTTTTCTCTGGATTTTCTTCTCTGTAGATATCTTGGGGTCAATTCTTTTTGTTTTTTGATGGTCACTATTGCACCACTGTTACCTCCTTATTCCAGGACCAGATCTAAATTAGCGCCCCCCCCCCCCCCACCCAAGTTTCAGGACCCCAGCTGTTCCACGAAGCAGTGGCTTACACCAAAACATGAATCTCCCTATGATGTCCAGATGAAAAGTTTTGGGGTGACTGAAATTTCCCATTATTATCATTACTACCAAATCTCTTAACCTTCCTCAGCCCTCTTGTATTTCACTGTCTTTTGATCCTATCCAGTTGGATGACAGTGTACCCACAGTACTATTTCTAGCCATAAAGATTTCACATAGCCCCACCAATATTTTGGCTAATGAATCAGGTCAGTCAGTTTTACAGACTTTAAAAGAGTGTCAGGACACATGAGGAACAAAACAAAGAACTTTTCAGAAAACAAGATTTCTGGAAAGGTCCTGAATAGGTGGTAAGCTCTGAAAAGCAAGGACTCTCTTATGTATTTGTGTAGCCAGGACCGGAGTTAGGAGGGGGTCACAGGGCAGTTGCCCTGGGCACCGTGACTTTCAGGGGATGTTTTCCCCTCGTCTCCACCCTCATACGGCGTCCCCCTTGTCCTTTCCGATCTAACTTTAAAAAGTAATTATGGTCTGCAGAGAGTCATCAATTCTAACAGGCTGCCCGCATTCTCCGCTGCACTTTCCCTCTGCTGTGATCCATCCCAGACTGAAACAGGATGTTACATCAGAGGTGGGGGGCGGGACTGTGGCAGAGAGAAAGTGCTGCAGAGGCCGCAGGCAGCCTGTTAGAATCACTGCAGCTCCAGTGATCCTCTACAGACCATAATTACTTTTTAAAGTTAGACCAGGAAGGCCAGGGGGATGCTAGATGAAGGTGGCAATAAGAAACATGCCGGCACACAGGGTCCCCCTGGAATCGCTCTTCTTGAAGTATATGGAGGGAGGGAGGGGTTCAAAGAGAGGGGGATATGCCAAAGCACCCAGACTGAGGGGGGTGGGGGGGTTGGGTGAAGGGAAAGAAAAAATGGACCTGGAAACAGAGGCGAGGGAGAGAGATGGTAGACAATGGGATGGAGGGAAGGAAAAAGAAAGGGAGAGAAGTTGTATCCAAGGGGTGGTGTGGAGAGAGAGGGGTAGAGACACTGGATAGGAGGGCAGTTGGGAAGAGAAAGGGAGAGATGATGGACCCTGGGGTGGTGGAGAAGGAGGGAGAAAGAGATGCTGGATGAAAATGTACTTGAGAAAAGGAGAGATTGGTGGATCTGGGGATGGTGGGGAGGGATGGAGAGATGATGGATGAGAGAGCCATCTAGAAGAAAGATAAAAATATGGAGCTGGGAGAAAGTGTTGAACAATGGGATGGAGGATGGAAACAGATGCGGTATCAAGGGGGAGAGGGAAAAAGATCAGAAAAGAGAGGGAATCATGATGACCTTAGAGCAAGGTGGCACAGGAAGATGCTGGGAGATTTTAGGCAACGAGACAGGGTTAGGCCACAAGAGAGGCGGGATGAATTCTGGAAATAGAGAGAGGTCAAAAAGGGGAGCAAGATGATGAGTGAGAGGAGACTAGTGAGTACAGAGAAAGAAATGTGGTCATGGGAACTAGATGGAAGAAAATAGGAGGCTGTGAAAGATGAGAAATGGGAGAGCTAGAAACTGAGAGAAGATGGAAAATTGATATGTAATTGAAAATTAAAAAGGAGAAAGATGTGAGAGAGGGTGAAATTCGTATGGGCAGAGACAGAGAAGAAAATAAAAAGAGGAAGGAAATAACTGAAAGGAGAGGAGAAAAGAAAATGTACAGCAGAAGACTGACAAGAAAGCAGAAAAGAGAAACTGGGACCAAGATGATGGAAGAGCAAAATGTCCAGACAACAAAGGTAGAAAAAAGGTGTTTTATTCTGAATATATTAAGGGGCATATGTTAGTTTTAGAATAAATGCATCATAGATGTGTTCTGTATTGCATTTAGTGGCCTAGCCAGATGTTTGATGGGGGGGGGGAGGGCTTGAGCCCACAATAGGTGGGCACCCTGCCCAAATACAAAAACTGTATCAATACTTTAGCTGGCAGGGATCCCCAAGCCCTGCCAACTGAATACCACCTCCTCCAGTCCAGCAGCCAGAAATCCCCAAGCTCTGCAGCTGGTGTCAGTATCCTCCAGTTGCCACCGCAGGCGTGAAAGTTGAGCAAGCACAGGAGGGGAGGGGCTGAAACAGCTCTGAAATACTGCTGCTGGCTGCAGAGCTGGCGAGAGATCTGGTCAATGGAGCTGAGGGGAAGAAGGTGGTCATCGGCCAAAGAGGCTTGAGGATCCCTACCAACCACAGCGAGGGAAATATTAATTGGGGGAGGAGGGGAGGCTAAGCCACTGCGGTTGTGCCACTGACTGTGTTCAGTACAAAATTAAATCGCCATCTAGAATTTTTCTGGCATCAAAGTATGATTTAAAGCCTGTTTGTACTTCTGAACTGATCAAATTTGTGCTCTAGCCCCATTATAACAGGGATGATTAAAGATGTCGTCTTGATATGTCTGTTATACGTGACAATCGGAGGGAAACAAGATTCTATGTATGTCATTTGGAAACCGCATAGTTGTATGCGGTATATACGTGTTTTAATAAATATTGCTCCAGTGTTGTAATACTTTTGGAAGTGCAGAGGAGAGCGACGAAGCAAGTTAAAAATATGGAGAACTTGAACTACAATGAACGCCTCGGAAAACTGGGATTGTTCACCCTCGAGAAGAGAAGAATGCGCGGGGATCTGATAGAGACTTTTAAAATACTAAAAGGAATCGACAAAGAGACAACCTTATTCACGTTGTCAAATGTGACTCGGACAAGAGGTCATGGACTGAAACTGAAGGGAGACAGGACCAGGACAAATGTCAGAAAATACTGTTTCACACAGCGAGTGGTGGACGCCTGGAACGCTCTCCCGGAAGAGGTTGTGGCGAAAACTACCATTCTAGGATTTAAGGGCAAGTTGGACGCACATCTTCTTGCAAGACACATTGAGGGATACGCGTGACCAAGGTCCTAGCTGAGCCTCCGCGGGTGCGGACCACCGGACTAGATGGACCCACGGTCTGACCCGGTGCGGGCATCTCTTATGTTCTTATGTTCCCAGTTGGTGATTGGTATTTCTAATTTGTGAGATACCTTGTTCTGAATTTGGTGAAGATGTCTGTGTTTTGAGTGTGAAGAAGTCATTTAAAATTGTTCTATGTGTGGTAGTAGTGGCAAGTCAGGAAATGGGGGAGGGGGAGAAGAGGGGATTGGGGGCCCCCTCCTTAATTTTTGCCCTGGGCCCCAGCATGCTTAAAACCAGCCCTGTGTACAGAGCTGCTAATTGTAGTGGCATTGATCAGTAAGAGAAGAGCTTGGCAGTGGGGCCATAAGTCCTGCCCCTGATTTGATCTCACCCAGCCAAAAGCCACCTCCACGATGAAGAGCCCCTGAGCGTCACGTTTGGTGGGCTGCAGCAGTGACTCAAGCTTCCACTAGGAACAGCCTTAGAGAACAATACCGCAAAGCCCGAGGTCCCGGCAGCCACGGTGACTGGCTGAGCATCACACGGAACCCCTCCCTCGCCCGATTTACTATTTGGTCGAGCGCGCAAATCAGCCGGAGACAAAAGAGCTCCGGGTGGGAAACGCATCGTCTCCCTTTCCTGCCGCCCCTGCTAGGGGCCGGTGCCTAGTGCGTTCCGCAGTTTTTCGCAGTGGAGGGGGCCGGCCCGGGTCAGGGCAGCCGCGATGCTGAAGTCCAGGAACCGCCCGCTGGCATCTCTGCTGGACCCCCCCCCTCTGCTGGACCCCCCCCCCCCACTGTCCAGGCAAGCTCCCTCCACAGACCAAGCCCCAACTTTCCAAGTTTCGATTCGGACTTGGGGGAAAGAGGCAGCAGGAGCAAAGCAAACCTGGGGAGGGGGGAACAGCAGCAGGGGAAGAAAACGGGGATCCAGGGGGGGGGGGTGGAATAGCAGCAATAGGGGAAAACGGGGATCCTGGATAACGGAGAGGGGAGATAACAGCAGCAATAGGGGAAAGCGGGGAGTTTGGGCCACTGCCACCTCTAAAGTCCCCAGGCTAGGGGAGGGGGGCGAAGGGTGGGGCGCCCCCATGTTTTTACCTTGACGAAGAGTTCGATGTGGGGCTCCTTGTCCTCCTGGACCCCGTTGTGGGGAGCCGACAGAGCCATGGTGGCGAGCGAGGGAGGGACGACTCCTTCCCTCTCCCCTCTGGAACCGCGCCGGTGCCTCTCCCTCTCCTTCGGCAGCACTCGCTCCTTCTCCTCGGCGTCCCGGATCCCGGCCGCCTGCTCCCTCCCTCTGCCGCACTCGGTCTGTCCGATTCTGGTCCTCCCTCCTCCCCTCCTGCTCTGGGCGCGGCTCTTCCCACTTCCTCCCGGAGAGGAGGGGGTGGAGGTGGTTTCACTCCACCCCTCCCCTCTCTAGGAGCGGCCGGAGACCGTCTGAGGGGAATGAGACGGACCCCGAAGATCAGAGAACACCTTCAAATGCTGCAGTTAGGAGGGAGGCAGAGGGATGGAAGGAGAAGGGGGGAGGGAGCCTGTTAAAGTTAGAGAGGGACATTGTGATGAGTATTGAGGATGGAGGGATGGCGGAAGAGAGAGAAAGAGTGGCGGATACTGTACTCTTTAGACTGTGGGCAGAGGAAGAGAGATGCTGAAGCGAGAGAGGTGAAGGACCAGAGGAAGGAGGGATCACTGGTTTGAAGCTGAAGAAGGAAAGAAGACGTGCAAGATTCACCTAGAGAATATGTTTGTGGTTATTTTCGTTTTCAAATATTTATTGACATAAACATCAACATAACGAGAACAAGAAATCGTTATTTTGTATCCCTTTATGTCGGGATTAGCAAAGCAGTTTATACACCAGAAAACAAGGGAAGGAAGGAGAAGTAGAAATTGGCTGGCAAAACAACTCTTTGCTCTACTGCTGTCTACTCCAGACTTCCCCCTCCCCTCACTTCCTTGCACACTGCATGGAGGGGAGGAGGGGAGCAGAAGGGTGGGAGGAGGGGAAGTCCTTTTGTGTTCCCGGGGACAGATGCTCAAAACTAATGCTAGCGGTCAAAAAAAAAAGTTAGCATAGAATTTGCGCTCACGTTTATACAGCGCGCAATGCTCAGCGGACTCTAGCGCAGATGCTAATGCGCGCGCAAAAGATAGGCCCGAATTGCTTTTGAATGCATTTTCCATGGATGCTAATGAAGTCAGTAACCATTTTTTCCCAGGGGGCATTGCAGAGGGATTTCTGGAGAGGATTTTCTTGTCAAATTTCTTACATTAAACTGCCAGTTTTGGTTTTTGGGAAGTGAAAGAAAGCCCGTGCAGTTTCTAAGCCAGGGGTGTCAAAGTCCCGAGGGCCGCGATCCAGTCGGGTTTTCAGGATTTCCCCAATGAATATGCATGAGATCTATTAGCAAAAATGAAAGCAGTGCATGCAAATAGATCTCATGCATATTCATTGAGGAAATCCTGAAAACCCGATTGGATTCCGGCCCTCGAGGACTGGAATCCAATCGGGTTTTCAGGATTTCTCCAATGAATATGCATTGAAAGCAGTTTATGCAAATAGATCTCATGCATATTCATTGGGAAAATCCTGAAAACCCGATTGGATTCCGGCCCTCGAGGACTGGAATCCAATCGGGTTTTCAGGATTTCTCCAATGAATATGCATTGAAAGCAGTTTATGCAAATAGATCTCATGCATATTCATTGAGGAAATCCTGAAAACCCGATTGGATTCCGGCCCTCGAGGACCGGAATCCAATCGGGTTTTCAGAATTTCTCCAATGAATATGCATTGAAAGCAGTTTATGCAAATAGATCTCACGCATATTCATTGGGGAAATCCTGAAAACCCGACTGGATTTTGGCCTTCAAGGAGGGACTTTGACACCCCTGTTCTAAGCACTGACAGAAAACAAAACTGAGTCTAGGCAAAACCGAAAGGAAAAGAAACATGGGCAACTGTGCAATTTTTGGGAAAGTTCAGATTTGAAAGCAGAGAATAGTAGCAGTGTGGACTTGCATTTTTAGCTTCATCTAGACATGAGGACAAACGTTTGTGCTCTTATGCCAGTCTCCTCTTGCTTTCAAGTTTAATCCATTTGGTTTGAGAATCCCTGAATCTATTTTTTGTTTGTGCTGTTGTTGCTTATGGGATTTGTGCTGTGGGCTTTAGATCCAGGGCTTTGAGCATCCAGTGCAGCTTCCATAAATATACACCCTAAAAGAAGTGTCCCTGACAAGACCCAGCTGCAAATGTTCTGGAACTGTTAGACTGTCAGTGGACATGAGAAGCCTGCGTTCACAAGACCGCAGCAGAAAGAAGGGCTCCCTGCCCCTCAATATTTAGTTATTTCCTGTTGATAATGGAGTTCTTGTTTTAACGGATTTTAATATGTTTTGTAAACCACATTAATCTGTTGTAAATTGCAGGATACCAAATTATAATAAACTAGTCTTTAAGCCTGTTACATTAACGGGTGCTAGAATAGATCTGCGTGTTTGTCTTAAGAACATAAGACTTGCCTCTGTCGGGTCAGACCGGAGGTCCATCGTGCCCGGCAGTCCGCTCACGCGGCGGCCCCTCAGGTCCAGGACCTGATAGTGCTCCTACCCTAAAACTCACATACACTTTTAGATTTTGTCCTGTAGAGTAACCTTCTATCTATATCCTGCAATCCCCTTCGCTTCCAGGAAGTCATCCAGTCCCTTTTTAAAACCCAGTATTGTACTCTGTCCTATTACCTCCTTTGGAAGCGTGTTCCAGGTGTCCACCACCCTCTGAGTGAAGAAAAACTTCCTTGCATTCGTTTTGAATCCGTCCCCTCTCAGTTTTTCCGAGTGACCTCTTGTTTTTGTTGTCCCTGCTAGTCTGAAGAATCTGACCCTCTCTATGCCTCTCATGATTTTATATGTCTGTATCATGTCTCCTCTCAGTCTCTGCTTTTCCAGGGTAAAGAGCCCCAGTTTGTCTAACCTTTCGGCATATGAAAGGTTCTCCATTCCTTTTATCATCCTAGTTGCTCTCCTCTGGACCCTCTCAAGTATCGCCATGTCTTTCTTAAGGTACGGTGACCAGTTTTGGACACAGTATTCCAGATGTGGTCGCACCATTGCTCGATACAATGGCAGGATAACCTCCTTCGTTCTGCTAGTGATACCTTTTTTGATAATGCCCAGCATTCTGTTCGCTTTCTTTGAGGCCGCTGCACATTGCGCCGCTGGCTTCATTGTTGTATACACCAAAACCCCCAGGTCTTTTTCTAGGGTGCCTTTCCCCATCACCCTCCCTCCCATCGTATAGCTGTACATGGGGTTCCCTTTCCCCATGTGCAAGACCTTACATTTCTCCACATTGAAGCTCATCTGCCATCTTTTTGCCCACTCACACAGTTTGTTCAGGTTGCTCTGCAGTTCTTTGCATTCCTCAACAGTTTTGACCCTGTTGGAGAGTTTTGTATCGTCCGCGAACTTGATAACTTCGCACTTCGTGCCCGTTCCAGATCGTTAATGAATATATTGAACAGCAGCGGTCCCAGCACTGACCCCTGCGGGACACCTGTCTTTCTTTCTTTCTCTCTCTCTCCTTGGCTGTTTTCTGTCTGTCTTTCTCTCTCTCTCTCTCCTTGGCCGCTTTCTGTCTGTCTTTCTTTTTTTTCTTTCTTTCTCTCTCTCTCCTTGGCCATTTTTTGTCTGTCTGTCTGTCTTTCTTTCTTTCTCTCTCTCTCTCTCTCCTTGGCTGCTTTCTGTCTGTCTGTCTTTCTTTCTGTCTCTCTCTCTCTCCTTGGCCACTGTCTGTCATTCTTTCTTTCTGTCTCTTTCTTTTCTCGGCTGTCCATTACCACCCCTTGCCTGCTCCCCCTGTCCAGAAGTAGCTCTTTTCCTCTCCCCCTGGCCCCCTGCCTGCCTGTATTTCTCTGTTGTGTCCTGCCTACCTTCTCCATGGCCCCCTTCTGTTTCCCCCCTCCCAGAACAAAGCGTGATTGCTTTCTGCCCCCCAGCACACCCCTCCCCCAAAGCAGCCCCCTTTCCTTCTCCCCCTCCACTTCTTACCCGCATGACACCCTCCTGCTGTTCCCACGTCAAACCGCCGCTGAATTCACTGCACGCGCCGCAAGCCACCCCACGCACCACAATTGGAATGTGGCCACGGACGCACACATCACGGCGGCAGGGATCACGAAACCCTAAGCGCGCATGTGTGCTTAGGGTTTTATTATAGAGGATATAAACTGTGCTGTACGGGATAAATCCAAATGAGATCCACGCTCCTGTCAGAAAAGAGATCTGCTTAGCATGACCCAAATGCTATGGGCCCTGCACTTTCCTTAAGTCTAGGAATACGCCCAGGAAAACCCGGAGGGTTTCCAAAACCTGGCAGTTTGTCCCAGTGGCGTACCCATCTGTATGAAAAACATGATTTTTAGTAACAATCCACATGTCACACAAGGTGGCAAGTCAAATGCGTGCAGGACAAAAGCGCATGGACAATTGCGTGGACAACTGAGTGCAACCACAATTGCACACAAGACAATTGAGCACAACCACAATTACGCGCAAGACAATTGAGCGCAAGACAACTCAGCGCAAGACAATTGCTTTTGTCTTGAGCGCATTTGACTATGAATCGTCACACAAGAGTGTACCTACGAAAAGGCAGCATCTTACATACTGCAATGAGCAGTACAACACCAATACACCCATTGTGAAACTAAACAAGCCAGATCAATCCTACACAGTCAATCCTAACAGAAAACCATGTCTTTTCGAATACACAGAACACAGAAAACACCTTCGCCTAGTATGGAATATGTAATCACAAACTAACCCCTTCCCCTTTTACAAAATTGTAGTGTGGTTTTTAGCCACAGTGGTAACAGCTCTGACGCTCATAGAATTCTGAACACCAGAGCTGTTACCACCACGGCCAGCGCTAAAAAACGCTCTAGAGTTTTGTAAAAGGGGGGATAAAATAGAAATATGTAGACAAAGGTTAAATTGAACCACCAAGAAGCTGGACTCTGCATACAATGCAACACCACAGAAACAGCAGAACTAAAAAAGGTTCAAAGAAGAGCGACCAAAACAGTAAAGGGGATGGAACTCCTCTCTGATGAGGAAAGACTAAAATGGTTAGGGCTCTTCAGCTTGGAAAAGAGGCGGCCGAGGGGAAATATGATTGAAGTCTACAAAATCCTGAGTGGAGTAGAACGGGTACAAGTGGATCGTTTTTTCACGCTGTCAAAAATGACAAAGACTACGGCACATGCGATGAAGTTACAGGGAAATACTCTTAAAACCAATAGGAGGAAATATTTTTTCACTCAGAGAATAGTTAAGCTCTGGAACGCGTTGCCAGAGGTTGTGGTAAGAACTGATAGTGTAGCTGGTTTTGAGTAAGGTTTGGACAATTTCATGGAGGAAAAGTCCATAGTCTGTTATTGAGACAGACATGGGGGAAGTCATTGCTTGCCCTGGATTGGTAGCATTGAATGTTTCCACTCGGGGATTCTGCATGGAATGTTGCTACTATTTGTGGGTTCCAGAATCTTCCTTACTCTTTGAGATTGTGGAATGTTGCAATTCTTTGGGGTTTTGCCAGGTACTAGTGACCTGGATTGGCCACCATGAGGACGGGCTACTGGGCTTAATGGACCATTGGTCTGACACAGTAAGGCTGCTGTTGTGTTCTTATGTGTTAGCTTGAATTAGATGAGATACACTAGATATAAAAATAAAATAAAATCACCCAAAAAGCGAGAGGGGATGACTAAGTATTCTCATAAAGCAATAGCCACTAGATCTTGCTTTGGGTGTTATACAACCTTTACAGCTGTATAGGACGTCAAATCCAAGGTGGAGGTAAGGGGACCACCCTATCTACACCTTTCAACCCTTATGGGTAGGGGGAAAGTGAGAAGGGTGGGATGAATAATAGTGTTGGACAGAGTGCAGGGGAGAGAGAACGAGACAAAGGGAATATTGAACGGGCTGAGAAAGGTGGAGTTAGAGGCCGCACACCCCTGGGGGGGCAATGCTCAAAACCTAACACCAGTGTTAGAGGCGATCGATGCCAGCCTAGTGCCCGCGTTCATGTGTGCTGAAAATTTGGAGGGCTGTAGCCTGGGAAACGATATGCATCCCATAGATGGCCGTAAATTGGATTTAAATGTAGTCAAACAGATGTTAATGAGGTCATTTGGTATTCCTTCCCAGGGCTGCCCTTAATGCTAGAAACTTACCATCAGCTCAGGGGGTGGCATTGAAAGTGAGAAATCCTTTCTTCAAAACCTTCAGCTGCCGGTTTTATGTTCTTTTAGAAGGGGAAGGAATCCATTGAAGTTTTGGAAACATTTTATAACTTTGCAATACTTGGTAATATGTGTCATCTTCCATTCAAAAGAGGTGGGGAGGATAGGATGAAATAGTTTTATGAATTACTTCAATACAATGTGAATAGGAGGAGGAAAAAAGGGAGGGGGTCAGGGGAAGGGGGAAGGGTGTGGGGGTAGTAGGGGGGTTGATTTGGGTCATATGGAAATGTATATTGAAGGAATGATAAATTTCATTTTATATTATAGTTTTATTAATTACTTCAATACAATGTGAATAGGAGGGAGAAAGGGAGGAGGGGGTGGTAGGGGGGTTGATTTGGAAATATATTTTGAAGGAATGATAGAAATATATATGTAAATATTATAATTGTGAATCTATTTGAAATGAAATCTATTTGTATTATATTATATTTCATTATTTCCTTCAATAAAATGTTATAGATTAGAAGGGGAAGGAAACCGGTGCAGCCTATGAACGTTGATTAGCGAGAAACAAAAGTGTGTGAGAAAGCGCAAGCACACATTCATGCATGTTTTCCTGCGCTTCAATACGAACCTTTCAAGTGTAAACAATGTTTGAAAAGCTTTCGTTTAAAGGTGTAGAATAACTAACGTGACCATTTATTTTTTTCATCAAAAGGGGACATCTATTAATTGTCAGTCCCGCCCCATCCCACCCTAGCCCCGCCCCATCCCACCCTAGCCCCGCCTCAATACCACCCTAGCCCCACCCCCCAATCCCACCCCCAATTTCTTCCATTCATTTTTCATGTACACATATCTTATTAATTCATAATGGTAACCATAAAATTTTAAAAAACTACAAAACACACTAGACGCAGAGAAAATGTTAATTATCATTTATATTTGGGGGGGTTTTCAAAGATGTCAAGGCAAATGACTTTCAAATATGCAATGTCACCTCAGTACCTAAAGAAAAATAGACAAATATAGTGCAAAATATAGACAGCAGATATAAATTCTTAAAACTGACACGTTTTGATCACTAAATTAAAAATAAAATCATTTTTCCTACCTTTGTTGTCTTGTGATTTCATGAGTCTCTGGTTGCGTTTCCTTCTGTCTGTGTATCCTTTCTTTTGTTTCTTTCTTTCTGCACTCAGGCCCAACAATTGTCCCTTTCTATTCCTTCCCTCCTTCCTTCCCATGTCCTTAGTGCCCCCAGAGCCTCCTTCTCATGTCCTTGGTGCCCCCAGTACCTCTGTCCTATGTCCTAAGTGCCCCCAGTGCCTCCATCCTGTGTCATTAGTGCCCCCAGTGCCTCCGTCCTGTGTCCTTAGTGCCCCTTCCTGTCTTTAGTGCCCCCATTGCCTCCTTCCCATGTCTTTAGTGCCCTAGTGCCTCCTTCCCATGTCCTTAGTGCCCCCAGTGCCTCCTTCCCATGTCTTTAGTGCCCCAGTGCCTCCTTCCCATGTCCTTAGTGCCCCCAGTGCCTCCTTCCCAAGTCCTTAGTGCCCCTTCCCATGTCTTTAGTGCCCCCAGTGCCTCCTTCCCATGTCTTTAGTGCCCTCAGTGCCTCCTTCCTATGTCCCTCTCACTGCCTTCCACACTTTGTCCCATCCCCACCCCCCAAGCCAGGCTGCCTACCTGTCTACCTCTCTCCTTCCCTCCCTCCCTGGCCAAAGCCAGCCTGCTTGCCTGCCTACCTATCTCCTTCCCTCCCTGCTGCAAAAAAAAAAAAAAGCCTCCTCATCTTTCCCCCTGTCTGCTGCTCTTACTGCCCTGCCACTCTAAACCCGACAGGAAGTCTTCTTTCCGACGTCAATTCTGACGTCGGAGAGGATGTTCTGTGCCAGCCAGGCAGCGATTGGCTGGCCCAGAACGTCCTCTCTGACGTCAGAATTGACGTCGGAAAGAAGACTTCCTGTCGGGTTTAGCAGCTGTAGCGGCTGGGTAAGAGCAACAGACAGGAGGAAAGATGGGGAGGTTTTTCTTTTTTTTTTTTGCGGCAGGGAGGAACAGGAAGTGATCGCCTGTCTCGTTGTCCCTGAGCACAGCTTTGGGACGCTATCCCTGAAAATGGGACATTTCAGTGTCCCGAAGCTGTCTGTGGGGACAACGGGACAGGAGGTCTGAAAACAGGACTGTCCCGTTCAAAACGGGACATATGGTCACCTTAAGAATAACAGCCCCGATATGTGCTTGCACTACTGGTCTTGCACTAGCTTACCGTGACACTGTTAGGGTTACCATATGGCTCTGGAAAAAGGAGGACGGATTGAGACATTCAGGTTTTACTTCCATTGCTTTCAATGGAAGTAAACTCCGGAAGTCTCAATCCGTCCTCCTTTTTCCGGAGCCATATGGTAACCCCATCTTGTGCACATGTGTTAGGCTTGTTCCTCCCCCTTGCTTTTGGTTTCATAGCGTGCCTATTTCCTTTGAGAGCTAGGCTTCTATGCTGTGGGGTCTCCGCCGTTGGCTTGAGCTTTGGGGCGCTGGACCGCTAGCTGGCCTAGATCCGGCATTGGAGTAATTCAGCACTGCTTTCAAATTAACTTTAAAAAAAAAAAAAAAAATCCTGTTACACTCCTCCTCCTTTCTAACCCCAAGCAGTCTTGGCATTTCCTATCCGGAAAAAAAAACCCTAATAGAGTATCTGACATGTGTATATATCACCAGCTACAGTCAGACCGGTGGATTCGAAGGGAATGTCTTTAGTCAGAAATGCAAACCCGATCTTTGAGAAGTTATT
Organism: Geotrypetes seraphini; assembly: GCF_902459505.1. Taxonomy (NCBI): domain Eukaryota; kingdom Metazoa; phylum Chordata; class Amphibia; order Gymnophiona; family Dermophiidae; genus Geotrypetes; species Geotrypetes seraphini. Next base: position 34,026,481 of record NC_047091.1, on the reverse strand, counting down.
AGTTCTCTGAAATTCAAACAAGGTCTCATTTTGTCCTAAAGCGAAGGGTGGTCATGCACAAGCATATAGCTCAGAGGAGAAGAATTATCCCCCTGAGCCAGCCAGAAAAATATTTCTGCTTCTGCAGCCCAGGAAACCATGCCACGACCCAAGTATCTCCAGATGTCTGGACATTGCCACAGTTCAAGAATTTTGCAGAATGGAGGCCAGACTGCCTGCTGAGCAGCTTGTTACCAGAAGGAGTTGAAGCATTAGCTGTTAACGAGGAGCCATGAGCACAGGGATTAGGGCTAGATTCACTAACCTGCCCGATCGTGACCGATCCGTGTCCGGTCCGGGCAGGTCTGATGGATTCACAAACCGGCAATATTCTAATGGGGGCGATCGGAGGAAAGCCCCCATCCGCTGACACGGATCGCTAGTGTGCGATCCCGATGCCTGAGCTGCAACTTTTTTTTTTTTTTTACACTTTACTTTTAATAGCCCAGCGAGCCCGTGGTTTTAACCCACGGGTTAAAACCACGGGCTTGCAGTGCCGGGAAGGGCAGGAGAGATTCGGGGCAGCAGGCAGGAGAGATTCAGGGAAGAGCAAGGCGACGATTCGGGAGAGAGCAGGGCGGTGATTCGGGGTTGCAGGCAGGAGAGATTCAGGGCAGAGCAGGAAGGACAGATTAGGGGCAGGGCATCGGGGCAGCAGGCAGGACAGATTTGGGGAAGAGCAGGGCGGCGATTCGTTGCAGCAGGCAGGAGAGATTCGGGGCAGAGCAGGCAGGATAGATTAGGGGCAGCCGAGAGCAAGGCATGCTGAGAGCAGGGCGGCAATGGAACTGGAGAGTCAGAAAGGACATTTGCAGTCACTTCTTGAGTTGATCGGCCAGCCTAGTCGGATCGCAAAATTTGTTTTGTGAATCGTGTCCCTGCCTACTTTGCATGCCGTCCCCCTCATTTGCATGCATGGATCAGAATCGGATTGGCAGAGAGGTAAGTGAATCAGGCCAGAGTAAAATCGGGTCGCAAACCGATCGGTACACGATCGGTTTGCTTAGTGAATCTAGGCCTTAGTTCTTGATAGACAAGAAGAAAGCCAGCAGGAATTACAGGATTCTGTAATATATAGCTGTCGCATTGTCATTACATACAGCTCAATAGGGGCAAACTAAAAAAATACAGAGAGCAGTTACCTTGCATCTCAGATACCTCTTGGGTTTTATAGGTTTATTTTACAGTCCTTTGACCAAACAGCAGTAAAACATGGCTCTTAACACATCCTTACGTGGGTCATTCCTAGAGTTCAAATCTCTTCTTGTAGGAGTTCAAAAAAATATACTAAGTTGGTGCTTCAGTATATCTACTAAATTATTACCAACTATTTTACCTTCTTACTTCTTATATAAATGAAAAACTTAAATTCTTTATTATTTTAAATATTAAAAAAATATATATTATCATATGATGTTATAAGTGCTCAGTCTTGTATATCCTACATGGAAACCAAAGTAAGTTATCACAGGACCATCATTGCGCTTAAATGTCCTATTTGATATATTGTTGTTCTCTCAAATGAGCGACCCACCACACTTTATCTGTTGTGATTCACTGTAAACAGAGATATAAAGTGATCAGTCTTTAAGTAGAAAATAGGAGATATAGCACTTATCTTAGTTCTAATCGAAGGGCCTGGTGTTGGTACCACGATCTAATTTTTTTTTTAAAGATTTTCTTCTTGATTGGCGAAATTAAAGTGACTTTATCATTCAAATCAAAGTGCAATAGTGCCTTGCTGCTCCTCTACCCAGTCCTGAGTTTCGCCCCATTGGCTTCATCAGGAGGAGTGAAATGCTTAAAAGCTGTTAGATCCGTCACCGACCTTCATGTTGGCGTTCTCTCTGCTTGATTGTATCTTCTATTAACCGATACAAAAAAAAAATATTTAAAATAATAAAGAATTTAAGTTTTTCATTTATATAAGAAGTAAGATCATTCCTAGAGTTGCCAGATCTCCTCTTTGACAAAAGAGGATATCTGGCTCCGCCCCCAGTCCCGCCTCTGGCTCCGCCCCATCCCCGCCCCATACAAATCTCCCCGAGTTCAAAGGCTGCATTTCGAAGCCTTTATGCATGCGCGGACGTGGACGCAATGACATCACACACATGTGCACGTGAGTATGGCATCTCGGTGACAGCCACGCATGCGCAAAGGCTTCCAGACACGACCTCCGAGCTCAGGATTTCCAAAACCTGGACAAACTGCTGGAAATCCCTCCGTATGCCCAGACCGTCCTCTAAAAAGAGGAGATGTCTGGCTTTTCCTGGACGTATGGTAACCCTAGTCATTCCTGCATGCTACTAAGGCCATTTTTATTGCCTGGGTAAAATGGCTACTTTAAAAAATAAATAAATTTTGAATTAATGGCCATGTACTAAGCTTCCTTTGAGTGTGTGGCCAATAGCGCAAGATCCCCGACTGCTATTTTGTAGGTGGTAAGGGCTTACCTGCTAATCACACACTAACACTCCAACGCCTATTGAATCCCTATGGGCGTCAGAGCTATTACCGCAGCCCGCCACGATAACCGCCTTTGTAAAAGGGGGCCTATGAGTTTAAGTGGGTAGCAATTAATATAAGCAAAAACTCAGAGACATAAAAGTAAACTATACAAAATAATGAAATCGACAAAAACATCATGAATATTCAATAAAAGTCATCATTAAAACAATGGCTTTTAACTTTTTCCTGAAATCCATTATATCACATAATAATACCACACAAACCACAAGCTGAAGGCAGTTTACAATAAGATTTTCCATGAGACAAAGAAAACTTAGATCCTTTACAATGAGTGAATATACAAACAGTCTAAAATTATTTTTAAAAATTGTGAAAAAAAGTCTAGTTTTATGAACCTATAATAGTCGTCTGCTTGCTCTGAATTGGTAGCATGGAATGTTTCTACTATTTGGGTTTTGGCCAGGTACTAGTGACCTGGATTGGCCACCTTGAGGATGGGCTACTGGGCTTGATGGACCATTGGTCTGACCCAGTAAGGCTATTCTTATGTTCTTTTTTTCCAGATGTATGTCTAATGATATTTGAGGAGCAATTGCCCAAAACATCTGCCTACTTAAACCCACTGAGGGCGCCGGATCTCAAAGTCCCTCCTTGAGGGCTGCAATCCAGTCGGGTTTTCAGGATTTCCCCAATGAATATGCACTGAAAGCAGTGCATGCACATAGATCTCATTCATATTCATTGGGGAAATCCTGAAAACCCGACTGGACTGTGGCCCTCGAGGAGGGACTTTGAGACCCCTAGATCAAGAAGAATGAGACCTAATCAGAGGAGGAACCACATACGATATCAGACATGAGAGATCATAACCGTATAATAATAATAATTTTATTTTTCTATACCGCCATAATCTTACGACTTCTAGGCGGTTCACAATAGAGCTGTACAAGCAGCGAATTACAATATAGTATTAACATTTTACAGTGAAGGGGCTGGATGGCCAGCGAATTACAGAATACAAATGGAGAGGAAGACATTGAACAGAGAGTACAGAATACAATTGGAGAGGGAGCATCGTATCAGCATGGAGTAATAGTTTTTGAAGGAGGGAGTATTTTGACTGGGAAATAAATCTATTGAACAGAGCAGTCTTAATTACTTTCCGAAAGGCACCGTAAGTCAATCTGGCTCTATCAATGAAGTTGCCTAGCCAGGTTTGCTGTCTGCTAGCTTGAAACTTAAATGTTCTTTCCAGAAAGGTTCTGTATTTGCAAACTGTGATCTTCGGGTAAGCAAAAAGATTGCGATTTCTGGTTGTCCTTGTGGGAATGTATCGTTCGAAATGAGGCGAGAGGTAGTTGGGGGACATTCCCCACACCAGTTTATAACAAAATCTTGAAAGATAAACCACCAAGTTAGAATTCGGTTAGAGGCAACCTAAGTAAATAAAGGTGGTATGCTATCAAAGTTTTCTTACCTAAAATCATTTTGGTTTTCATATTTTGAAGAAATTGGAGTTTCACTATCAATGAGAAAGTCCCAAATATAGAATATTGCAATAATCTAAATGAGAAGAAATGATTGAATCAATCATAATTCCAAGGTCATGGATGATAAATTGCAGTGAATTTTTCCTGCCATTCAGTGGTGTAGCGAGGGAGGTTGGCCCCCAGCTCCCCACTTGAGCACCCCCACCCCCGCGTACCTGTTGAAAGGTTCGCCGGCACGAGCATCTTCCACCTGCTGCTCACACCGGCCTCAGCTCTCGCTGTATTTGTTGTTATCTGCATTTATGTGCCGAATAGAATGAGATTCTCTTTAAACATGGCGAAGTTGCAGACTTTTTAGCATGATCACTCAGCGATTTTCAGGCACGCAAAAATAACTACCATTATTTAAAAGAAAACATGGGGTAGCAGCTTCCTGTTAATGATGTTACAGTGATGCAGATTTTTGTAAACAATAATTTGAATTTGATGATAAAACAATTTGCAGATAATTTCTTTAAAAGCATTTTGGATTGGAACTGCAATCACAAGCAAAGTGTTGGTAGCGGACAAAATGTGAATCCAGACACTGCAACCAGGAAGAGATTTCAGAGGGCAGCCAGAAGTTGCTTGCGCTGGTGAAGAAATTTTAAGAGGAAGGGAAGGTGCAAGCATGGCATGATTGAATACACTTTCTAAGTTGCTCCTAAATCTACTTGGAACCTCATTATTACCTTTTAAATGCAAAATCCAAAGCAGAACATGTAACTGTAGGGTATTTGTGTTAATATCTGGTTAAGCTTTAAAATGAATTGCTCTATTCAGGTATCACACAAGCCTTGTGCAGCAGGTTATATATTCTGATTGCAGTGAGAGGGGTGGGGAGACAACTGTGTGTGTGTATAGGGAAAGGGGTGTGTACGTGAAATGGAATACAGTTTAGAATAGATCATGGGGAGGGTGAGGAACAGCCAGGAAGCGAATGGGGGTGGCAGAGAAGTGCAAAGTTTGTTTGTTTTTTCTTCTTGTCTACCATCAGTAACAATGCAGGTTTTATTACTTGGGATCTAGCTAGGTACTTGGGTTGGCCACTGTTGGAAACAGGATACTGGACTTAAATCAGCCTTTGTTCTGTCTCAGTATGGCAACTCTTATGTTCTTATGAGAGCCAAGTATTGGACAATCAAGCCATTGTGACATCACTGATGCATTTGGCTCCTAGGTATTGGTGGAATGAGGCTTTATGACATCACAATTTCAGCTCTATAATGTTGCTCCTCTTTGGGTTTCTGCCAGGTATTTGTGACCTGGGTTGGCCACTGTTGGAAACAGGATCCTGGGCTTGATGGACCTTCAGTCTGTCCCAATAGGGCAATTCTTATGTTCTTATGTGAGCCAAGTATAGGACAATCAAGCCATTGTGACATCACTGATGAGTTTGACTCTTAGGCATTGGTGGAATAAGGCATTATGACATCACAATTTCAGCTCTAGAATGTTGTTCCTCTTTGGGTTTCTGCCAGGTATTTGTGCCCTGGGTTGGCCACTATTGGAAACAGGATACTAGGCTTGAAGGACCTTCAGTCTGTCCAAGATGGCATTTCTTATGTTCTTAGAGTTTGATATCCATTTGCTGAAATCTGGTTCTTGAAGTGGTTTGTTTCAGTAGTTTAAAACCCCTACAAGGAACCGTTCAGATGACTATTATAGGGCCAAGAGACCACCAGAGTCCTGACAGCCCATCACTAGATAAGCTGAGAAAGATTTGGAGGTTAGAACTATTTGTTCCAAAAGTCATTCTGAAGAACTCTCACCAACATAAAACTTGTAGATAATATGTGTTGCATATTCTCATTTGGTTTGGAGTAGATAACCCGTTAGCTTTGTGATCCTTGTATCTAGCAGCTCATAGATTGAAGTTCTTAAGTATTATTATGATAAGTCTAGTCTCCCACACAACATAGGAACTTATGTGTCAACCTTCAGCTGCAGCAGTGAGTAGGTTTTAAAAAGTAAACACCAGTCTCTACGGTTATAATAATCTACAAGGAACAGGGTTTCCTGTGCCGGTGGCAGCATTATACAGATAGCCGGGATATTCTGCAACAATGCTGGCCTAGTTCTCCAGTTGCTTATTTGAAAATCACTGCTAGGCAGATAATTTCAGAGATGCCAAGTTATGCACTGCCAGGCTAAAGCCTTTTTGGCCAGGCCAAGTTTTGGAACTTACCATACACCATTGCAATGCTCCAGGACGAAGTGGTCAGAATAGAAATTTAAGACTGTCCTAAACCTGAAGCCTAGAATTGGGTAACTTGGCACCACTGTTATTTCCAGGATAACACTGGGGCCATTAGTAATGATTTTCAGTGACACACTCTTCAAATCGTGCAGTTGATAAGAACAGGACCGATTCAGGCAGGGATACTGAACCTTATTGCAAGTACTAATCTCGGGTTAGGGCTTTATAAAGATCAAACCAGAATATCTATTTGCTTCTTTAGGCTCCACTGTAAGACCAGACCAGACCACACTTGTTCAGTCACAAATGTCATCTCTTCTGAAGAAACACAGCCCTGATTTTCTAGACTTGGCATTTCTTGCAGCCGGGGAACAGTACATACACACAAAACAGGCCCTGGGAACAATTTTTTCCACAGCCAGCAGCTGCCATCCACACACCCTTGCCACTTCATCACGAAGAGGGCCTGACACAATACATTACTCATAGGACACTGTGAGCTGTGCTGAACAAAAAGGACCTGTCGCCAACTCAGTCAGTGTCTGTTTTATAGAAGACAACACGAAGCAGCTCCCAGCTGTCTGTTCATGGACATCACTGTGCAATAATCAAGTTATTGGATTATTTCCTAAAATTGCACTGGTCCACCCAGTTCATAGACACCTGAAGCTTTGGCCTTTGCCTTGCCATTCAGGTCCATTTCTATGAGGACCTCACATATATACATTCTGCCATACTAAAGTTCTGTATTTTGCTTTTTTCCTCCCCCCTCCCCCCCATAGCTCCATGCTATCATTCAGTGTTTCCTGACAAATAACATAGCTTCATAGATCACAACACAGAACTACCACTTCTGCATTTGGAACAAATCCCTGCCTTAACCCAAACTTTAAATCTATAAACCATGCATTGCTTTTGGACTGAGTCAAACATCTCGCATTCAAAGGCAAAAAGTAATGGCTTACATCTGCAGTTCTAATCAGAGAGCAGTTAAGTGGATACATTCTCTTGCCTTTGTACAAAAGAAATTCTCATTATAGCCCAGTTAAAGAAAGGATTTCCCCCAATGAATATGCATGAGATCTATGTGCATGCACTGCTTTCATTGGGGAAATCCTGAAAACCCGACTGGATTGCGGCCCTCAAGGAGGAAAATCAACTGCTTTTACACCTAAGCAGCAGCAGGACCAGCCACCACTACCAAGAGCCCTTTGCCCCGATCCAGCCAGGCATGTGAGCTCCTCCCTCTGCAGTCCACTGGAGAGATCAATCTTCCTGCTTTTAAATATCAGCAACAGTGGGAAATCAACTGCTTTTACACCTCAGCAGCAGCGGAACTATCCGCAACTACCAAGAGCCCACAGACCCGATCCAGCCAAGAGTGTGAGCTCCACCTCCCCCTGCAGTCTACTAGGAAGATCAACTGTTTTTTACACCTAAGCAGCAACAGGACCAGCCACCACTACCGAGAGCCCTTTGCCCTGATCCAGCCAGACAAGTAAGCTCTTCCCCCAGCATTCCGTTGGAAAAATCAATATGCTTGCTTTTAAATATCATCAGAAGTAGGAGATCAACTGCTTTTACACCTAAGCAGCACCAAGACCAGCCGCCACTATCGAGAGCTTTTGTCCCAATCCAGCCAGATGTGTATGCTCTTCACCATACAATTTGTTGGAGAGATCAATCTGCCTGCTTTTAAATATCAGCAGCATTGGGAAAACAACTGCTTTTACACCTAAGCAGCAGCAGGTCCATCCGCAACCATCAAGAACCCACAGACCCGAACCTGCCAGGAATGTGAGATCCGCCCCCCCTACAATCCGATAAGAAGATCAACTGTTTTTACACCTAAGCAGCAATAGGACCAGCCGCCACTACTGGGAACCCTTTGCCACGATCCAGCCAGACATATAAGATCTTCCCCCAGCATTCCATTGGATAAATCAATCTACCTGCTTTTAAATATCAGCAGCAGTGGGAGAACAACTGCTTTTACACCTAAGCAGCATTGGGACCAACCGCAACTACCAAGAGCCCATAGACCAAATCATGACAGGAGCGTGAGCTCCACACCTCCTGCAGTCCGCTAGGAAAATCAACTGCTTTAACACCTAAGTAGCAGCAAGACCAGCTGCCTATAATAGGAGCCCTTGCCCCGATCCAGCCAGACATGTGAGCTCCTCCCACTATATCCCATTTAAGAGATCAATCTACCTGCTTTAAATATCAGCAGCAGTAGAAAAACAACTGCTTTTACATACAAGCAGCAGCGAGACCTACCGCAACCACCAAGAGCCCACAGACCCAATCCTGCCAGGAGTGTGAACTCCTCCCCCTGCAGTCCATTGGAGAGATCAATCTGCCTGCTTTTAAAAATCAGCAGCAGTGGAGATCAACTGCTTTTACACCTAAGCAGCAACGAGACCAGCCACAACCACCAAGAGCACACAGACCCGATCCTACCAAGAGTGTGAACTCTTCCCCCCCTGCAATCCGCTAAGAAGATCGACTGGCGGCTTTCCCGCAGAGGAGAGAATCCTGCATTCACCATGGGCCTCATCTGGGGCAGCCTCCTTGGAGCGGCTGGGGCACAGGCAGTGTGTCTGGGAGGGAATGCATGGATGGGAGAACATCGCAGGGGAGGAGACATAGGCATCCTGGGACTGTCGGCCAAGTCTCTTCCCTGAAGAAGCCCTTTCTGGAAACGTCAATCGCTCCTCCTAAACTTACTTGCTCCACTTCATCACTGACGCTGAAACCGTGGATTGAAGACAAAGTTTTATTTTATTTTTCTTTCCAGCTTATGATTTATCTTTAATCTTATCTATTGTTTTGCCTTTTGTCTTTGTTTTGTTCTATTTCTATCATTTAAATTTCTCCAGAATTCTACTGTTCAACGGCTCCCCCTTCTGCTTCTATTCCTTTCTCTCCTCTCTTCTACCTTCCAAAGTATTTAGATCAATGCTGTCTTGTTAAAATGTTTATTTTATTTTTATTTTTCCTCTAACTCTACTTTTCATTTCTCTATTACCCTCCAGGTACTTTAGTTAGATTGTGAGCCTTCGGGACAGTAAGGGAATTTTTCAAGTACCTTTCTTATTTCTAATCTTAATGTATATTTTCTGTAAACCGCTTAGAACCTAACGGATGTAGCGGTATATAAGAAATAAATTACATTACATTACTTTGAGATCCCTGCAATAGTGCATATGTGGCAGTGATGCCAACCCTCTTAAAACAAAGATCTTCTCGGGAGGAAACTGAGACTAAGGACAAGGAAGATAGCCTTCTCAGAGATCTTGCCAGTACCGAGAGCGGACACAAAGAGACAGAGCGAACTACAATCAATTAACTTTTGGCTGAGGAGATGGTGCGAGGAGGAGGGCTTCCACTTTGTTAGGAACTGGACTACCTTCTTGGGGAAAAACAAGCTCTACAGAAGAGATGGACTGCACCTTAGCACAGCTGGGACGAGGATGCTGGCACGCAACGTCCAGAACGTCATAGACTTGGCTTTAAACTGAGAAGAAGGGGAAAGCTGATAGTCGACCAGACCTCGACACATCGGACATCAATACCTGACAAAGATACTGAACTGGGACATTGTAAAAGAGGACTCGGGTCTGAGGGTGTATGGGTTGAAAAAGGACCTAAAGACGCATTGCAGGGATCAAGGGCACAAATGGACCAGGTAAGCGGCACCAACACAGAACAACAGAAAACAGAGGGGCAAAGTCATTATGAAAAAGAGCCCAAGACTGAGTGGGAATTAGGAGAGCAGGAGGCGCAGGGGAAGCAGGCAGGGGACGTCACACACACACACAACAGGAGGAGGACGAAGCTCAGGGGCTGGCAAACCATGAGGGAAACTGCAGGAATACCAAAGCACAAGGGAAACAAAGAGAGAGGACAAAAAACTGGGTCTTAAACTGCCTATACACAAATGCTAGGAGCCTGAGGGCCAAAATGGGAGAACTGGAAATCACAGCCAGCAATAAGGACCTAGACATAATTGGAGTCACAGAAACGTGGTGGACTGAGGACAATCAATGGGATGTGGCCATACCAGGGTACAAACTATACAGGAGAGACAGGACACATAAAAAGGGTGGAGGAATAGCGCTGTACATAAAAGACTCCATACCATCAGCCAGGACGGAAACAACAGTACGGGCAGATGGCCTGGAATCACTATGGGTTAAGCTACAGGGAGGAGCAGGAGCAGACATTAAACTGGGTCTGTACTACCGCTCACCTGGACAACCGGAAGAAATCGACCAGGAGATGGAGGCTGAACTGAAACAGGTATGCAAAAGCGGAAATGTGGTGGTGATGGGGGACTTCAACCATCCTGGGATAGACTGGAGTATTGGGCACTCAAACTGCGCAAGAGAGACAAAATTCATAGAAGTCACGAGGGACTGTTTCATGGAGCAGCTGGTCACGGAACCAACACGGGGCGATGCCACTCTTGACCTAATCTTCAACGGACTAGGGGGGCCAGCAAAGGAGGTGGCGGTATTACCCCCACTAGGTAACAGCGATCACAACATGATCCAGTGCAAGCTTGAAATTGGATCAACAAAGGGGAAAAGAACCACAACGACAGCACTCAACTTCAAAAAAGGAAATTATGATGCCATGAGAAAAATGGTGGGAAAGAAGCTCAAAGGCAACATAGGGAAAACGGAATCCGTAGAAAAAGCCTGGACCTTACTCAAGGAGACTGTGCACGAAGCACAAAGCACAACAAAAGAATCTCCACTATGACCACCTATTAACTCTCTTACAAACCACCTAACCCTCAACAACCCGCAAAATGTTTATAAGACCTACAATCTACATCTCTAGCTAATCATTGTAACTCTGTTCTTTTTAAATTAACCTTTTGTAATCCGCCTTGAACCGCAAGGTAATGGCGGAATAGAAATCCCTAATGTAATGTAATGTAATGTAATATGCATCCCCAAGTTCAGAAAAGGGTGCAAAAAAAATAGAACAAAAAACCCAGTGTGGATAACAAGTGCAGTGAAGAAGGCGATAAGCGACAAGAAAGCATCGTTCAGAAAATGGAAAAAGGACCAAACAGAGGAGAACCAAAAAGGGCACAAAGAACGCCAGAAAGAGTGTCACCGAGTGGTTAGAAAAGCAAAAAGAGAATACGAAGAGAGACTAGCAAAGGAAGCAACAAACTTCAAGTCGTTCTTCAGATACGTCAAGGGGAAGCAACCGGCGAGAGAAGAAGTGGGACCATTGGACGATGGAGACCGAAAGGGAGTTGTAAAAGAAGAGAAAGAGATAGCTGACAGGTTAAATGAGTTCTTCACGTCAGTCTTCACGATGGAGAATATAACCAACATTCCGGAACCCGAGGAGATCGTAATAGGAGACCAAGACGATAAGCTGGTCAACTTAGAGGTAAGCCAAGAGGATGTACTCAAGCAGATTGACAGACTAAAGAGCGACAAATCGCCGGGTCCGGATGGCATTCACCCAAGGGTACTCAAGGAACTAAAAGACGTAATAGCGGAGCCACTTCGACAAATATGCAACCTATCCTTAAAAACCGGAGAGATCCCGGAGGATTGGAAAATAGCAAATGTCACGCCCATCTTCAAGAAGGGCGCAAGGGGGGACCCGGGAAACTACAGGCCGGTGAGCCTGACTTCAGTTCCGGGAAAGATGATGGAGGCACTGATTAAAGACGGCATCTGTGAGCACATCGAAAAAAATGGGCAGCTAAAACCAAGTCAACATGGCTTCTGTAAGGGTAGGTCATGCCTCACAAACTTATTGTACTTCTTTGAGGGAGTGAACAGCCAAGTGGATAAAGGGGAATCTATAGACATCATTTACCTTGACTTCCAAAAAGCCTTCGACAAGGTGCCACACGAGAGACTGCTTAAAAAGATATGGAACCACGGGGTACAAGGGGAGGTCCACCGATGGATCAAAAACTGGCTGGCAAACAGGATGCAGAGGGTTGGCGTAAAGGGCCACTACTCAGACTGGAAAGGGGTCACGAGCGGAGTTCCGCAGGGGTCAGTGCTGGGACCGCTCTTGTTCAATATCTACATAAATGACCTAGAGGCGGGAACAAAGTGTGAAGTCATTAAATTTGCAGATGACACCAAACTATACAGCAGGGCTCAAACCAAGGAAGACTGCGAGGAGCTCCAAAAAGATCTAACGCAGCTGGAAAAGTGGGCCGAAAAATGGCAGATGAGCTTCAACGTGGGAAAATGCAAGGTCATGCACGTGGGGAAAAAGAACCAGATGTTCACATACAAAATGGGGGGAACACCACTAGGGGTTAGTAACCTGGAGAGAGACCTCGGAGTGATGGTAGACGCAACACTGAAGGCATCGGCGCAATGCGCCACAGCCTCTAGGAAAGCAAACAGAATGCTGGGTATCATTAAGAGGGGTATTACGACCAGGACGAAGGAAGTTATCATGCCGCTGTATCGTGCAATGGTACGGCCGCATCTGGAGTACTGTGTCCAGTACTGGTCGCCATACCTCAAGAAGGACATGGCGGTACTTGAGGGAGTACAAAGAAGAGCAACCAAACTGATAAAGGGAATGGAAAATCTCCCATATACCGACAGATTGAAGCAGTTGGGACTTTTCTCCCTGGAGAAGCGAAGACTTAGAGGAGACATGATAGAAACCTTAAAGATCCTGAAGGGCATAGAAAAAGTAGACAGAGACAGATTTTTCAAATTAAGGGGCACCACAAGTACAAGGGGGCATTGGGGGAAATTGAAAGGGGACAGGTTTAGAACAAACGCTAGGAAGTACTTTTTCACTCAGAGGGTGGTAGATACATGGAACGCGCTTCCAGAGGCTGTTGTGGACAAGAAAACACTAAATGGATTCAAAGAAGGTTTGGATAGATTCCTAGAAGAAAAAGGGATTGGGGGGTACAGATAGGTATAGACCATTGCTCAGGCAATGGGCCTGATGGGCCACCGCGGGAGCGGACCGCTGAGCAGGATGGACCTATGGTCTGCCTCAGCGGAGGCAACTTCTTATGTTCTTATGTTCTCTCTTTTAACGTTCAGTGGAATTTAAAAATCCTAATTACACTTATCCGTTGTTCGCAGTTTCAGTTATTTGTGGTTTTTCATGCACAGGCTCCACCCCCAAATTTACATCAAAGGAAGCTCCCAGCGATACAGAGAAAAATCAATCCTCTCAGCGTTGTACAAAGGAAATCGCGGCACTTTGTTGACAGGAACAGATAATTTTATTCACATTTGTATGTCTTTTTGGGGGGGGATTTTACAGAAAAACAGCAAACAACATACAAAAGGTTATTTGCGGTTTTTCTGTATTTGCAGCCATGCTGATCCCCTATCTCCGCGAATATGGAGGGAGAAGTGTAATACAGACTTGTTAATAAGAAAACATAACTTTGACTTCTGTCAAAACTGGATCTTAGGACTGAGAAATTAAAAAAGGGAGCTAGCCCCTGCCAATCAATGTGTAATATAAAAATACAATAAATCCACTCCAACTGTTAGGCCAGCAAAAATGGCAGGATTAAAAGAGAACATTTGCTTTCCAGACTCAGACTTCTGCATGGCTGTAAAGTAACATTGTTCACTTTTAGTTCAAACTAGAGGCTGATTCCATCCAAGATCAAAACTGCTGTGTTCTACATCAGTGTTTTTCAACCTTATTACACCCATGGACCGGTAGAAATAAAAAAATTATTTTGTGGACCGGCAAACTACTAGGACTAAAATTTAAAAACCCCGTTTCCGCCCCATCTCCGCGAGCTCGGTCACCTCAGTAACTATAGAAAAATAGACAAATATAGTGCAAAATATGGACAGCAGATATAAATTCTCAAAACTGACACGTTTTGATCACTAAATTGAAAATGAAATCATTTTTCCTACCTTTGCTGTCTGGTGATTTCATGAGTCTCAGGTTGCGTTTCCTTCTGTCTGTGTATCCTTTCTTTCATTTCTTTCATTCTGCACTCAGGCCCAAGAATTGTCCCTTTCTATTCCCTCCCTCTTTCCTTCCTATGTCCTTAGTACCCCCAGTGCCTCCTTCCTATATCCCTCTCACTGCCTTCATCACTTTGTCCCACCCCCACCCCCGAAGCCAGCCTGCCTGTCTACCTCCCTCCCTGGCCAAAGCCAGCCTGCTTGCCTGCCTACCTATCTCCTTCCCTCCCTGCTGCAAAAAAAAAAAAAATAAATAAAACACAAAAAAAACCCAACAACCTCCTTCCTTTCCCCGTGTTGGCTGCTATCTTACCGCCCTGCTGCTGCTAAAGCCGACACGAAGTCTTCTTTCCGACATCAATTCTGATATCAGAGAGGATATTCTGGGCCAGCCAAGCAGCGATTGGCTGGCCCAGAATGTCCTCTCCGACATCAGAATTGATGTCGGAAAGAAGACTTCCTGTCGGCTTTAGCAGCAGCAGGGCAGTAAGATAGCAACCGACCCGGGGAAAGGAAGGAGGGAGGCTTTTTTTTTTTTGCACGCGACAGGTAGGGACAGGAAATGATCACCTGTCCCGTTGTCCCCGAGCACAGCTTCGGGCTGCTGGTTGAAGAACAATGTTCTACATGACATTAGCATCGGCTCCACCCCCCTTCCTCATGACATCAGCATCGGCTCCTCGCTCCACCCCCTTCCTTTGCCATTCTGTGTGCCTGAAGTATTTTGGGATTCTTTCACCTACATATACATCCACCATAAATTCAAGACAAATAGTGACTGCAGTGTAATTTAATGGCAGCATGTAGACTCTTGCCTTGCAGCAGGTCATTCATTTTGGGGTAACAGTAAACAATGAGTGCTTTTTTATTATTTACCAGATTAAAGTAAGATATTGATTTTGTAACTGAAGGATTGAAATGCCATATAAAGCACTTAATTTTGACATCCCTATTAACCCTTTCTCACACCTGGATTGGAATAGCACCAGCCAGACAGGTTTGTTAGGATAAGAAATAAATATATAATGCCCTCTTATTAAATTTAATGTAATGATGTTATGTGTATTATGTTTACTGTATTGTAAAATTTTAATGTGTTTAATAATTGATTTAAATGGGCAGTATATATTTATTTATTGTCATGTAATGAATGTTAGATAGATAAATCATCCCATTTTGTTGTTAGGATACCCATACTAAATATGCATGAAATATATTTGCATATAATTGACAAGAATGGTGTAAAGAGTACTGGACACCCTTGGGTGACACTTATCAATCTTTTTGGGCTGCAACTCCATTCTCATGGCTGCAGAGATGTCTACGACCCCCACCATGGCGCAACACAATGACACACCTCTGTAGTTCAGGGCAGGGTCACAGCCCCAAATAAGGTGGGTACAGTCTCAGATGTACTGAAGTCAGCGATCGTAGCTAAACCAGTTTTGACTGCTTTAGCGACTATCACATTTGCTCACTCAATGCACAAAACAGCTCACCATGTGTTTTTCTCCTCGATCGCCCATTTTTTGATCCGGCCATGCAAATTAGCTATTTAATATTAAAACCTATTTAATATTAAAACCCCATGTAAACTACTAGAGCAATTGATGTACTAACATCGCCTGGCAATGTAGAAAAACAGCGTTAAGAAAAAAAGCGACTGTCTCACTACTTTAATGGGCACAGATACTCTGCATGCACAATATCTGCCCCATTAAAAATAAAGAAAAAAGCACAAACACCCCCGTTGATGACGGCCCTCCCTGACGTGCCAGCACTAGAGACCAAGGCTCCCCCCATGCAAGAAAAAATTGGCAGGAGGGATAATCACTCCCTCGTGGCAATGGCAGCCCCTCCTGTGCCAGGTGCCACCCCTGAACCATTCCCTCCCTCACCACCCCCCCCAAAAAAAAGGCAGAAGGGATGCCCACTTCCTCCTGCCACCAGATGCTAATCTGAACTTCCCCCCACCCCCCAGTATCATGAATCTGTGGTGACCACCGCCGAAGTGCATATTGACGAGGATGCATGTGAGCCCGAGCCCACTTCCAAGGAAGCCACCATGGACCCCAAGACCTGCAGAAAGTCTTGCACCAGCGGACATCAGCAATCCATCAGAGAGCGAATCTGCATCTGCAATTTGCACACCCTGGCCTCCGAAAGGAAAACTCTCCCCAAGTTGGAGTCGAAAAGCATGCTGAGATACTCCAAGCGCTGAGATGGAGTCAACTGACTCTTGGCCAGGTAATCTGGGAGCTCTCCTGCAATGACTTGGCTTGAATCAACCAATTGTCCAGATAGGGGTGCACCACAATGCCCTCCTTGCACAAGGCAGCTGTCACCACAACCATAATCTTGGTGAAGGTGCAAGGCACCATAGCTAGAACAACGGGAAGTGCACAAACCTGAGAACGCTCTCCCAAAACCGCAAAGCGAAGGAAACGTTGATAAAAGGCCTGAATAGGAACATGCAAATAGGCCTCCGTCAAGTTGAGAGTCAGAAATTTCCCAGGCTGGAGAGCCAAAATTACAGAAAGCAAAGATGGAACCCGGAGAGCTCTGTCGACACCTTTGAGATCCAATATAGGCCAATAAACCCCTCTTTATTGGGCACCACGAAGTAAAAGGAGTACCTGCTGGTGCCAATCTCTTGAGGCGGCACTAGGATTATTGATTTGAGGTCCAGCAACCTGAGCAGTATCTGCCGAAAATTCCTCTTCTTCCAAGTTGCCTGACAAGGAGAGGAGAGAAAGCGATCTGGAAAAGGACTTGAAAAAACTGTATAGCATAACCGTTGTGAAACACCTTCAGGACTCACTGATCTGGTATGAGCTCAGCTCGTCCCCGGCAACACTCCCGCAACTGAAATCTACCCAAACATCCCCAGGCAGAACCACCACACGAAAACCTAGTGAGGTCGGTCCTGCGGAGTTTTGGGGGGTTTATTTGGGTTGCGGGGTTGTTTGATTTTTTTTTTATACGTTAACTTAGGCACATTAGAGACACTCAAGGCTGGCAGCAGCTTACTCAACTCCTTCCCAAAGAGAAAGGAGCCCCAAAAGGGGAAACTCACTGAGCTTAGCCTTAGATGCCACATTCGCCGACTATTGTGAAGCCACAGGGTACAGCAGGCCCTCACACCTAGAGCCATGAACTAGACTGAGGCACCCAACAGATCTTAATACATAATATCATAGAGAAAAGAAGCTCCCAGCAAAATCTTAAGAATTTCCTGATCCATGAAGGACCAGTCAGCCGCTGCGCAGTCAAGAACTCTCGCAGACCACCGGATCAAAGCCCACCACAATTCACCACTTTGACAGCCAGGGCAGCTCATCTCAAAACTGTGTGTAAGAAGAGCGTTCATCTTATGGTCCTGAGGATCCCTCAGGGCTGAACTGCTATTCACTGGCGTAGAATGTTTGCGCACAAAAGCCAAGACACTGCAGGAAAAACTAAAAGTTCTCTAGCCTCATTTGGAATGGGATAGTCTGGCCACGAACTGCAGCAATCATAAAAGCACGTCCAGAATGTTCCAGGGAGCATGAACAACATCCAGAATATCCTGATGCATAGGGAAAAAGCAGGATGCTGACCAGATCCCTTTAACAAGAGGGTCCACCACACGAAGGGGTCTTTAGCTGCCTCTTCAAAGTGTAAAACTGAAGACACCTGAAGAATGAGCTCCTGCAACTCTTTCTGAAGAAAAAAGCGCACAACGTATGCGTACTCACCAACTGGTACCCTCAGAAAAAATCTCTATCCAAAACATCAGACCCCCCTCCAACAGATCTGGAAAAATCCTCCAAGATCCAAGTCTCCATCTGGAGGAAATGGATCAGCTAGAAAAGAAACCTCATCACAAGACACCCACAGCCGCTGGGACGATGGCTGAGGGGGCCGAATAGAGGTAACGTTAGCAGGAGACTGAAAGGATGTCTATGGAAGGGAAAACCTCCTAGACGACCCCCGGAACCGAAGTAGGACCCCTAGCCGCTTGTAAATAAGCCATGCACATGGGCTAACAAACTCAGGGCCCAACAATCCTGGCGGCAATCTAGAAATCATAGCATTAGCAGAAGACACATTTAAGACCTGTTCCTTTCTCTCTACAACAGGAGCAAGGTCGCCTGAGGCAGTGGGCAAAATGGACTCATTTCCTGCCAAAACTGAGGGAAGTGCCATCGCTAAATTGACACCTGAATTCGAATATGGCACCGAAACCAAACTCGATACCGCAACAGAAACATAGCTAGCAGCCAGAGTGACAAGGGAAAACCCCAGCCTCACCAGCAGTCTGCAAGCCCAAATCTACCAGACCGCTGGCAGCCAAGGAAACCCCGGTATGGGCGGCAGGTGAGGCCCGGGTGTCACCCACACCTCCTGCCAATGAACAGTGTGCAAGCGAAGGAGAGCTGGACACACCAACACTCGAAGTCGGATCCCCCTCGAGGCGGCCGGAACATTTTGTGCATCCACCAGCCACATCCCTGCTCGGCACCCATCTAAAATGCACTTGTGCTGCTTTTTTGAAGCTCTCATAATAAATGCATCAAAAACCCACGTACAATAACGCCATACAAAAACGGCAGCCTCGAGACCACTTTCTGCGCAGTTTATTTCTTGTCTTTTCTTAAACTTCTTACCGCTCGCCAACAGTATCAAGTTAGAGCAGATCCCACATGATCTAAACTGTAGTCAGTGTCAGTATCGGTGGAAGGCGTACTGTTGAGGCTCCTCTAAACACAGAAAACCTGGGGAGGTGGGAAAAATGTGGGGAGGGCTCGACCCTTTCGAGTGTGACATTCCTGAGGTCGGTAGGACCCCCAAGCTCTATCCGGACAGCTTCCGTGTGCCCAGGCTGGATCTGGGAGAGAAGCGTCGGCCCAATCTTGGTAAAGAGCTCGATAAATCGCTTCTCCATCATGGCATGGAACAAAGCCGGCAAAGAGGGATCTGCATCAGCAATGGGACCTCCCGCACGGACATTGGTAACTCGACCGCCAGGGGGCTTGGACTTAGAGGCCTTGGGCACCTTGAGCACCACTGGAGGCTGCGCTACCTGACCTGAGACAGCGGAAGGCACCGCAGCAGGCGTCTGAGTCAAAGCCGGCACGAACGGGGCAGGCTTGAGCAGACTCGAGGCCGAAAATGTTGAATCGGAAGTCAAAGGCGTGGCGCTCTGCGAAGAAGGCAGCACCGGGGACGCTGCCATGCTAAACAGCAACTCCCACAAAATACAGCGACGCTTAAAAGCACGTGCTGTAAGTGTGGAGCAAGGCCGGCATGATTTCGGAAGATGTTGAGGCCCCAGACACTGAAGACAGCGTCGATGAGGGTCCATCAATGAAATTGCGCGCTGGCACTTGACACACTTTTTAAAACCGGTAACAGGCCGGGACATAGGCCGAAAAAGCTCCGCCGCAAGGTCGAAGCCGCGGGGCCACGGCCTGCCCGGTCGAAATAATTTTTTTTAAAAAAAACAATAAAACGCAACGTGAGCCAACGATAATGAGCCTCCAAAAAACTCAAAACCACAGGCACAGAAGGCACAAGTAAAGGAACTTCGCGCAGAGAGTTTCGAAGGCAAACTTCTCAGCTCCGCGGAAGAGAAAGAACTGAGGAGACACGCCCAGTGCATCGGGCGGGAAGACACTCGCGCATGCGCGGTGTGGGCAACTCGAAACTTCTAAAAGTTTCTACAAGCAAGTATGCTTGTGAGATGTCCGCATCAGGGCTCCGTTGGATGACGTCACCCCACTAGTGAGAATACCTGCCTGCTTGTCCTGGGATAATAAAAGGTGTTTAAGTTATACCAGAAGTTTCAAGCTTTATTAGGTGTTTATATACCGCCTATCAAGGTTATCTAAGTGGTTTTACAATCAGATACTCAAGCATTTTCCCTATCTGTCCTGGTGGGCTCACAATCTATCTAATGCACCTGTGGCTCTGGAGGACTGAGTGACTTGCCCAGAGTCATAAGGAGCAGCACGGGGTTTGAACCCACAACCCCAGGGTGCTGAGCCTGTAGCTCCAACCACTGCGCCATACCCGCGCAAACTGCTGTGAGGTAAAGATAAAAAGGGTCCAGACCTAATTGTTAGCTGCACTGATGTCTATCCATAGGAAGGAGGCCAAGCATGCCTGTTGAATTCCACCTTCAACTGGTCTCAGTCATCTAATAAGCTCAATTTCACATCATCAAGTCTATGAATAGAAGGGAAGCCATTCATTTTACCTGTGTAACAAATGTACAATCGAGTTCTTACATTCACTATTGTATAAACTGCAAATAGTGCTTCTAAAAACAGCCTAATCTACTACGGTTGCACGTTTACAATCTAACCTAAGCGTGTGGCGCAGTGGTTGAAGCTACAGCCTCGGCACCCTGGGGTTAGGAGTTCAAACCCCACGCTGCTCCTTGTGATCCTTGGCAAGTCACTTAATCTTCCATAGCCCAAGGTACGTTAGATAGGTTGTGAGAACCACCAGGACAGATAGGGAAAATGCTTGAGTACCTGATTGTAAAACCGCTTAGATAACCTTGATAGGCGGTATATAAAATCGTAATAAAACTTTAAAAAACTTAAACTTAAAACTTGAAATGAAAATCTGTCAGACAAACTTCAAGATGCAGAGCAAATAATACCGTGTTTCCCTGAAAATAAGACAATGTCTTATATTAATTTTGGGTTTAAAAAAAAAAATACATTAGTGCTTATTTTCGGGGATGTCATTTTTTTTTCATGTACAACAATCTCTCTCTTCCTCTCCTCCATCCCCCCCCTCATGTGCAACATCTTTCCTCCCTCTCTCACCCATCCTCTTGTGTTGCATCTTTCTATCCTTCCCTCCCATCCCCCTGTGTTGCATCTTTCTATCCCTCCCTCCCATCCCCCTGTGCAGAACCCCACCGACCCTCCCATCGTGAGAGACATACCTCCACTCAGAGGCCTCCAAAAACAGCAGCAGCGCTCTGAACGGGCTGCTTCACAGCTCCTCCCTCTGCCGCATCACTGATGACATCAGCAGAGGAAAGTTCCCGGCAGGGAAGGCCGCGAAACAGCCCGTTCAGAGCGCTGCTGCTTTAGGAGGCCTCAGAGCAGAGATATGCAGGTCTTACTGGAGTGGGGGGGGGTTGCTGAATTGGGTAAGGATGGAGTCAGGGACTGATCTTAACTAGGACTTATTTTTGGAGTAGGGCTTATATTGGGAGCATCTTTAAAAATCATGCTAGGGTTTATTTTCAGGGTAGGTCTTATTTTCGGGGAAACAGGATAAAAGTGCTAGATAAGTTGTCAGAACTCACACAAGAATTTCCCAGAATTGTGCTTGGGTTCAACAGACATTTCACAGGGTAATTCCTCCTGTTCTCCATCACCCCTACTCATAATCTGCAAGGAGAGCAGTAGAGTGTGACCCCTCATTCTAAAGAGCTAGTTAGGAAACAGCACCGCATCTGCAGCCGAATTATGATTGCTCAGCTCTGCCATCTGCTGGGGACAGAACACCAGCTACTTTTTCAAGTTTATAAAAAAAAATTTTATACTGCTTAATCAAATTTCTAAGCGGTGTACAGAAAGAAAAGGGGGATTAAACTAGAGAACGACACGGTGGCTGTTACCTGCGGCTTACCCGCCGAAACAAGAAGAAAAAATAAGTGGTCACCGCAGGTACAGAGACAAGGCCATTCACTGCCCCGTGGAGCGGTGAATGGCCTTATCTCCATAGTTAAGTGAAGGAACATGCGCGGTCAAAGATTGTGTGGTCCAGCAGTCCCCTCCCTCCCAACTGCCGCCATCCGGCAGTCCCCTCCCTCCCTTCCCCTTTGCTGGCAAGTTTCATTTTTCTTGTCTCCGAGGTGCTGCCCGAGGCTTTAAAAAAGTCACACACTGCTGCTTAAAACTTCTCCTCTGACGCAACCATTAAGCATCACTTACCTACAGTACCAGAAACTGAAAGCCAAAGCCAAAGTCGCTTTCTCAACA
The DNA here is from genome assembly GCF_902459505.1 of Geotrypetes seraphini. Lineage (NCBI taxonomy): Eukaryota > Metazoa > Chordata > Amphibia > Gymnophiona > Dermophiidae > Geotrypetes > Geotrypetes seraphini. The sequence goes on along the minus strand of NC_047091.1, from coordinate 34,004,289 downwards.
ATATATAAATGTAAAGGTTAGATATTTACCATCCTGTGTTATTGCCTGGGGTAATTTTTTTCAGTTAAAAAGGGATTTCAGTATTTGCCAAAATATTGCAACTACAGAAGAGAAAAACATTTATTTGTCCCACCACTATACTTTTACTTACCAAATTAAACATATGCTCATGAGAACAAGGGTACACCTCTTTAGAAATTTAACATTTAATGTTTCTTTTGCAGTTATTACAGAATAAAATCTTTGTGGTTTTTGTATCATCTTCCATTGGGCCCCACTCACATCAAAATCACAGGAGCTGCCACTCTCTGACATTAAGAATGGTTTTACAAAGGGGAATGTTGGGAGAATCCTCCTCCAACCAAGTATCTTAAAATGATAAGAATGCAGTAATAAAGCAAGTTAATTCAAGTCATAATAAAGAGGAAAATGTATTTTCCTTTTACATCTGTACAGTACTATAAGGAACCAATGAATGGCAATACCAGACGTTCCCGGCTCAGCCAGCAACTCAAATTTAGGATACTCAGTTTAGATATTATCCCATATAACAAGAGATACAGTCTGAAGTTCAGAACAACCTTAGCCAATGCTTAGCACAAATCAGGCTATTCCACTCTTCACACAGCAGGAACAGATGGCAAAAGAGGAAGACAGACTATAAATTCCCTCTCTAACTACCACTGAATTGATTAATATGGTCCCTAACAAAGAAGGAATGTGTGGTGATAGCCATTCTGGGGCTGCAAAAATTAAGGGTTAGATAGAAACAAAGGCATGAAAGAAATGCACTAGGAAACAAAGAAAAATGTTTTAATCCACAAGCTTTTTATGGCCTCAAAAAAAAAAAAAAAATCAAAATCATGGAATAAACATGACAATAGGCAATGAATGGTCAGGTCATTCATCTTGCAAAGATTATATTTATACCATCCAAAAGAATGATGAGCCAAATATGAATGGGGCATGACACTAACCAAACTGAAGGAACATCTCCTGACCCCAGGCAAAGCCCTTCCCCATTAAAAAAAAGAAATCCTTTAATAAAATACAAATGAAATTCCAGTGTTCCAAATCAACGCGTTGCATTAATACAAATCCAAAGTGTCCTGGTAGCCAACATGTGTCCCCTTCACACAGTCCTACCTAGAAACACTGCCTAAATTCACTTGAAAAACAAGCAATTGTAAAAAGTGTTATTTAGATATCCAAAAGCATAGTCCTTCAAGGTACAGGAGGTTTGTACTGTGGAGTCGGATGAGAGGTGGTGGGGTGGAACTATCAAAAAAATGACATGAGCAAAGGTGTTTAAATACATCTTGGTACCTTTTTTTTCTATTTAAAATGGGCCTGAAAAGTTCTTCGAGACCACTGGCTTTTACAATGGCCAAAATGATGGAGAAGATGTCAAGTGAACAAAAATGTCACAAATACACAGTGGACAGCTTTTTCATGGTAAACCCATGCCCTTTCTGCTTTTGTTGCTGTCACATGGTGAACCTCAACCCAGCAATTACAACAACTTGTTATATCCTAAAGCTTAAATACAGTTTAGCAATTTTGAAATCGAATTCAGAGTACAACCAAATAGAATGTTCCTTATAACAAAATGTTCCAGTTGGCTGTGCCTAGGACTGCGGGGAAACTTGAGCCTTCCTCATTGAGCGCAATGCCTTCTCCCTCAGGTGCTTCTCCAAATCATCAAGGTTTTCTTCTGCCTCGCTTTCAGACTCCTACAAAGCAAACAGAAGCATTTTACACTGTGGATCAAAGGCCATCACCTTGAAAAATTAATAGCGCCAATGGCTCAAAGGACAAATACACGGAAGACAGATTCATTAACAACAAATGAATGGCAATGTACCAAAACTGATCTGCTCATCTTATAACTCTTGCACTGCAGTGTAACTTCAAGTTGTCCGTCGGAATTACAACTACATGGCAAGAGGAAAGGAAAAACACACCAGAAAGAACTTAAATGTATGCACAAAAAGAATCATAAAATTGTGAAGCCATTTACCTATCCAAGATTCCTCTAAATTATGCAAGGTTTGTTATAATGTTGTGATTGTAAACTGTAACCCATTCTGAGCTGTTTGGGGAGGACGGGATTTAAAACCAAATGAATAAATAAATGGCGGCTCTGAATGGACATCTAGAAGTGGTTCATTGTGATTTTTTCAAGCTTGGCCCTTTCCATTCTGGATTAATGAACCACCTGTCATGTTCTTGGAGACACTTGTTGAGACTTTAGGCATATTGAGGGTTCCTTAGCAAACTATAAATTCAGGGGGGCAGCGAATGGGTTTATTCCGAAGGGCATTATTGACATCTGTATATGACATATTGGCATCATATATGCTTGAGGAACGATCTCCACTATAGTTCGTTTTGTCTAATTGTCTGCATCTTGTAACCCGTTCTGAGCTCTCTGGGGAGGATGAAATATAAATCAAATTGATTAAACAAACAATTTAGATGGTACAACACTTCTATAACTGAAAAATCCTTCAGAATCCACGTGACTGTCATGACGACAGAATGAATTCTTTTGGTTTCTCAACGTTATGGAGATCACCGCAGCGGTGCTTTGATGAGGGAGCAAGGGGCTCCTTTTACAAAGGTGCATTAGGGCCTTAATGTGCGGAATAGCAGGTGGTAGCTTTTCAGGTAGTGCGCACTAAAAACGCTAGCGCACCTTTGTAAAAGGAGCCCAAGTTTACCAGCCTTACTTTCTTGGGTATTGCCTCGGCTTCCTGTTCTATCAGTTCAGAGGAGGACGTTGTTATAGCGGTTGCGGCAACGGTGGGGGTGGCGGCGGCGGCGGCAGCAGCAGCTTTCTCCTTCTTATGCTTTTTGTGTTTCTTGTGCTTTTTCTCTTTTTTGTGTTTTTTCTCTTTCTTTTTCTTCTTTTTCTTGCCCCCGCCTTCCTGGTCGGAAGTCTGAAAGGGAAATCAAAAAGTCAGTTCTCAAGGACAATTTGTGCACGCTATTTGCTTTAAGCCAATCCTCTCAATTACGGCTGTACAGAATATTCATATTTGATTCAGCCCCAAATACACTATTTAAATTTGAATATGAATAATCCAGACTCGACTGTAATATATTCAAAATGAAAACACCTGATCTCTGATTTCACGTTATTTCTTTTATTATGTTAAAGCTCAACACCGATTATTTATATTCAGCAGAATAATCTTTTTTCATTATTCGTATTTGGCCGAATAGCAAAATATGTTATTCAGTACAGCTCTACATAGTTTGGTGGTCCAGTGGTGAATTGCAGCAGTCTATTAGCTAGCAGTTCTGCACGGGCAGCACGTGAAGGAAGGCCGTTCCTGCTGCAATTCACTACTGGACCAGCAGGGATACTTAAGGTAAGCGGGGAAGGTAGGAGTGAGATAAAAATAATTAGAAATGGCTGGGACAGGAGGGATCCCTCCTGTCCCAGCCACTGCTGAACCATCAGTACTCATGGCAGGCCCAGTGGAGGCCTGCAAGGCATAGGGAGGGGAGGGGGGAAAGAGTACAGAATCTGGCAGGGAGAGGTGCTGGGTGCAGAGACTAGCAGGGCAGGGAAGGGAGTAAGGGGACTTGATGCAGAGCAGCAAGGGAGGGGGAACAGTGTGCAGAACCTGGCAGGACTTCACTTGAATATTAACCTCCCCCCCAGGGTATATATTCGCATCAACCCTTTTCCCCTTTTTTTTTTTTTTTTTGGGGGGGGGGGAGAAAAGGTTAACTCGGTTATATTTGGGTTGGTTTATATTCGACCAGTAGATAAAACAAAACAACCCACCCTCAAAACTGCAACTTTTGTTCTAAAAAATAGTAGAAAAGAACTGGGATACAGAATTCAGACATCATAGCTGGTTTTGAATCTGTCTTGTCACAGCACTAGTAATAAAAAGGTCTTCCAATAATTCATTTGGTACATAATCCTTATTTTTATGCCTACTTTTCTATTCTAAATTTGTTCTTGTCCTTCAGCCTATTAAGGTGGATCCCATGACCTGGCAGCAAAGTGCTTCTTTGCAACCCCATCCACCAACCAGAGTCCCAAGTCTGCTCCTTGGTCCAGCCAGAGCTGGAATGTTTCACCAGAATATCACTTAGCACTGGCTAGATTGATGCAAAAGCCAAATAGATTCTTCCACTAAAGCAAGTCTGATACATCTTCCTTTGCAGAGAGGAAAACTACAGCTGCCTTGATGTCTTTAGATATTTAAGCATGAATATTTTAGACTGTGGTTAACATAAGAATTGCCATACTGAGACAGACTGAAGACCCATCAAGGCCAGGATCCTGTTTCCAACAGTGGCCAACCCAGGTCCCAAATATCTAGCTAGAACCCAAGCAGAAAAACAGATTTTATGCAGCTTACCTTAAGAATAAGCAGAGGATTTGCCCAAGTCATCTCAATAATGGCCTATGGACTTCTCTTGTAGGAAATTATCCAAACCTTTTTCAAACTCCGCTAAGCTAACTGATTTTACTACATTCTCTGGCAACGAATTCCAGAGTTTAATTACACGTTTTGTGAAGAAATATTTTCTCCACTTTGTTTTAAATCTACTACTACGAAGCTTTATCGCATACCCCCTAGTGCTAGTATTTTTGGAGAGTGAACAAACGATTCACATTTACCTTTTCTACTCCACTCGGTATTTTATAGACCTCTATCATATCACCCCCTGAGCCGTCTCTTCTCCATGCTGGTTCTCTGTACCTTTTCTAATTCCGCTGTATCTTTTTTCATATATGGCGACCAAAACTGCACACAGTATTCAAGGTGCAGCCATACCATACAGTGATACAGGGGCATTATAACATTTTTATCTTTGCTTTCCATTCTTTTCCTGATAATTCCTAACATTCTATTTGCTTTCTTAGCTGCTGCCGCACATTGGTAAATGTTCATCACAATTTTAATTCTCCTTTTCTTAATATTCTTTAAAAACACAGCTAAGAGTTAAATGGTTGGTATTCTTGGACAAGCAGGCAAAGTATGAAATACAATTCAAAATTTTCCCTTCCACACAAACACAATGGCTTCATTTATAGAGCTATACAAACCCTTGACGGAGATGGGCTTGGCGAGGCGCTTTTGGCTTTATTCACAGGGGCAGGAGGGGACCACTTGGCTGAGTGAGAGCAGGAAGGAGATGTTGCAGAAGGTGGTGGCGGCTGCGGCAGTGGCTGCTGTAGTTTTTTAGGTGCTGGCTCAGGTGATCCCGACATGGACCTGGACGAAGACACTCTCCTCACAGGCTGTGGACTTGGTGATGCCCTTCAATAAAAATAAAGAATTGGTGCTTGAGGCTATTGTTCATTTCAAGCATTATTACTACTTTACAACTTATCAGAATCTCAAAAGTAATATAGGTAGATGAAGGTCACTGCTTCCCTCTGGACCTGCAGCTGTTACAGTCAGGGAGAGGCGAATATATTTTCCATGAGCCACTGTCATTCACTGCTTTCTGAAGAATTAACTGTACATTATGCCACATGCACCTGATCTGTTCCGAGTAATTACGTGTGTTGCTAGAGTATGTGACTTTAGCATTCTTCCAACTGAAATGTTACCCCTGATGCAACCATGATTTGGGTGAAATGTGGCCCATGTTGGGCATTTTTAGAAACAATTGAAATAATGATCTAATTAAACTCCTTTGGGATCTGCTGGACATTCTGATATTTTCTTGCTGTGGATTTTTCGACTACCTCCAGTTTGGACTGTTACTACTTTCTCATTCTAGCACTTGACTAAATGAATATAAGTTGCAATACTAATGGTTTCTTTAGCATTTAATATGGCTCTAACAGCACTGGGGCAGGGAGAGGAAGAAATAAAGGTGATTTTTCAATAGGGTTGTAGAAATGACAAAAGATGATCCTATAGACCAGCGATTCTCAACCCTATCCTGGGGGACCCCCAGCTAGTTAGGTTTTCAAGATATCCCTAATGAATATGCATGACATATTTGCATGCCTGTCTCCTCTATTATATGCAAATCTCTCTCATGCATATTCATTAGGGATATCTTGAAAACCTAATTGGCTGGGGGAGGATAGGGTTGAGAACCACTGCTATAGACATAAAAAAACTTGTATTTGACCTAATTAATTCACTATTACCTATTCAGAGTTACATATTCTTCTCAAGTATACATATTAGCACACTGATAACAGAATGCACAAATAATCCACATCTAACAAGTGTGTATATTTGCAGAAAACCAGTTGCACTTCCAGAGGTCTCTGGATAAATTCAAGTCAAAATTCAAAACCTTCCTATTTAGAGATGCCTACCAAAGTTGAGAAGAGACCATATACTTAGCAAACGTGATCCGCACTGGCAAAGAATAAAAACCACTTCCCTGAAACGACCCCCTCTCTCGATTATTTTCTTTACCTCCTTTTTTTTATCTCGATGTATTTTTATCCTCCGGCCCCCCTGGGTGTCAGCAAGTATCTCGGTCTTGTCTATCCCACTCTTATTTTAACTATGAAAGCTCCCCCTTTTTTTCTTTTTATTGTCCCCTAAACTAGTGTTGTAAACCATCTAGGTATACTTTGATAGACGGTATACCAAGTACTGAATAAAACTGGAAACTTTTCCACTTCGATTTTCTGTTCTCACTAAAAAGTTTAAAATCTATTTTATTCTTTAAAAAAAGTCAACTTTGAAGGAAACCATTCCAGGTTAAGAGCTCCTTTTAACTGCCCCTTGGACATATGAATAATGATCTTACTTGCTTATTTTCTTGGGCTCTGGAGTCCTCGACACCCTGCGGATAGGTCTAGTGCTTGGAGATGGGGATTGCTGTCTTCGTGGTGGGGATGGAGAAGCTCCCCGAAGCAGTGGTGGTGATGCAGAGCTCCGTTGGGGTCTAGGCCGTGGAGAGGGTGAATGCCGTTTATTTTGAGGCGGAGAGTGAGTTTCACGACTGGTTCTAATTGGAGGTGATCCCTTTCCTATGCTTTGAAGACACTGAGGGGGAACGTTTCTTTGTCACGGGAGAACTTCGCTGTTTTGGTGGTGGTGAATGTGAAACTCGATGCTTGGCTGGAGGAGAGGGAGATGACCTTCGCTTAGGAGGTGGAGGAGGGTGATGTGGAGGTGAAGATGTTCTCCTTTTAGGAGGTGGGGAAGGAGAGTACCTCCTCTGAATTGGAGGAGAGTACCTCCGAGGAGAAGGAGAGCGTCTGCGTGGAGGAGATGGCGACCTAGAACACCAAAATTGAGAGAGGAGAAAGATTTAGATTGCCTAAATAAACAATAGTTTAGTAGCACAGAAAAATAAAAACAAGCTGGAAAAAAAAAAGAACACTTAAAATTTTGCAGGTTTTCTTGCAAAGTGTTCACTTAGCAGAGGAATACTAATAAAGGCATTAGTTTGTGGGGGATATTGCACAGGTTCTTGCCATTTTTTTTCAACATTAAGGAATGATTCACAATGCTCATAAAACCATAAAAAAGACTTTGCTAAACAAGTAGTGTCAGATACTTTTAAGTACACTTCCTTTTCAATATTTGTAGGTTTGGCACTCGCAACTTCGATTATTTGCAGGTTTTCCCCCCCTTCCGGACTGTCTCAAGAGACTACAGCGGAAACTCACAGCAGCCATTTTTGTTTGTGGCTCTGCATAGGGCAGGAGTGTACAAAGATTGCTCCTGCCCTGCTTCACCACTAGACCACCAGGCTGTCAAAAGTAAGTTGTGGAGGGATCTGGGAGGGAGCTGGGGTGGGTCAGTCGGCCCTATAATTCTTCGCGGGCTGGCTTTGCCCTTAACCCCCGTGAATATTGAGGGAGAAATTTTTTAATATACTGTATATGTTGCCTCCACAAGAAAGTCCAACTGGCTTACATAGAAACATGATGACAGATAAAGACCAAATGGACCATCTAGCCTGCCCATCCGCAGTAACCATTATCTCTTTCTCTCTCCGAGAGATCCCACATGCCTATCCCAGGCCTTTTGAATTCAGACAGTCTCTGTCTCCGCCACCTCTTCTGGGAGACTGTTCCATGCAAATACCAAGCCACGCATCAACCAAGCCAAACACCTCAACCTATCCATTCCCCCTGGCTAACCCCCCCTTTTACTAAACTGTGACAGCAGTTATTATTAGGGCAAGGATCCGTGCTGCTCCCAATGCTCATAGGAACTCTATGACCTTTGGGAGCAGTGCAGAGCATTCAGCATGGCTCCCTGCGCTAGTACCCGCTTCGCGGTTTAGTAAAAGGGGATGTAAGAAAGGTTGCAAATTAAGCACAGTTACTTACCGTAACAGGTGTTATCCAGGGACAGTAGGCATATATTCTCACATGTGGGTGACGTCATCTACAGAGCCCCAGCGCGGACAGCTTTTCAAGCAAACTTGATTGAAGTTTCAAGTTTGTTACACTGCACCACGCATGTGCATGCCTTCTTGTCCACTAGAGGGCGCATCCCCACCTCGTGGTCCTCAGTTCCATAACCAGCAAAGAAGCCATACCCGGGGAGGAGGGCGGGTTGTGAGAATATATGCCTGCTGTCCCTGGATAACACCTGTTACGGTAAGTAACTGTGCTTTATCCCAGGACAAGCAGGCATGATATTCTCACATGTGGGTGACCTCCAAGCTAACCAAAAAAGGGCAGGTGGGAGGATGGCAATTTAGGAAAACAGGTTACGTAACACCGACTGGCCAAACCGGCCGTCGCTTCTGGACAAAGTGTCCAGACAGTAGTGGGAGGTGAACGTATGAACCGAAGACCAAGTGGCAGCTTTACATATGTCCTCCACAGGAGTAGACCGGAGGAAAGCAACAGAAGCTGCCATAGCCCGGACCTTATGCCCCGTGACTCGACCATGGAGCGTGAGACCAGCCTGAGCGTAGCAAAAAGAAATACAAGCAGCTAGCCAGTTGGACAAGGTGCGCTTGGAAATAGGATGTCCCATCCGATTAGGATCAAAGGACAAAAATAATTGAGGAACCTTCCGATGAGACTTGGTACGTTGGAGATAAAAAGCCAACGCCCTCTTACAGTCAAGCGTGTGAAGCGCCGCCTCACCAGGATGAGAGTGGGGCTTGGGGAAGAACACCGGAAGAACAATAGACTGATTGAGGTGGAAATCAGACACAACCTTAGGCAGAAATTTAGGATGGGTGCGAAGAACCACCTTGTCATGATGGAACACAGTAAAGGGCGGGTCCGCAACCAAAGCCTGTAGCTCACTAATCCGACGAGCCGACGTGAGCGCAAGTAAAAAGACCACCTTCCAAGTGAGAAACTTAAGAAGAGACTTATCAATCGGCTCAAAAGGAGGTTTCATCAGCTGAGCCAGGACCACATTAAGATCCCAAACTACAGGAGGAGGTTTCAGAGGAGGATTAACATTAACTAAACCCCTCATGAAACGAACCACCAGAGGATGAAGAGAGAGAGAACGTCCCTCTAAATGCCGATGGAAAGCAGCAATAGCACTGAGATGCACCCGGATGGAAGTCGTCTTCAGCCCAGACTTGGACAAATGCAACAAATATTGCAGAACCGAGGACACCGGAACCAAACTCGGATCCAGATGGTGCGAGGTACACCAGGATGAAAATCTGGTCCACTTCTGGGAATAACAAAGCCGAGTCGAGGCCTTGCGCGAGGCTTCCAACACCTCCCTGACCTCCGAAGTCAGGGGGAAAGGAACCAAACCGTCAGATGTAATGACTGAAGATTGGGATGCAACAGCGAACCCCGACTCTGAGACAGCAGAGAGGGAAACACAGGCAGAAGTAGAGGCTCCCTGGCACTTAGTTGAAGGAGCAGGGAGAACCAGTGCTGACGAGGCCAACGAGGCGCGATGAGAATCATAGTGGCTCTGGATGACTTGAGGTGAACCAACGTCCTCAAGATCAGAGGAAAAGAAGGAAACGCATAAAGGAATCTCCCTCCCCAGTCGAGAAGGAAGGCATCTGCCTCGAGACGGTCCTGGGAGTAAATCCGTGAACAATAGAGGGGCAGTTTGCGAGTCTCCGGGGAGGCAAACAGATCCACCTGAGGAGTCCCCCAGCGGTCGAAGACCTCGCACAGAACTCGGGAGTCTAGCGACCACTCGTGTGGCTGGAGAAGACGACTGAGTTTGTCGGCCAGACAATTCTTCTCTCCCTGAATGTAAACCGCCCGCAGGAAGATGTTCTGGGAGGTCGCCCATTCCCAAAGGCGCAAAGCTTCCCGGCACAGGGACCAAGAGCCCGTTCCCCCCTTGCTTGTTTACATAATACTTTGCCACTTGGTTGTCCGTCCGTACCAGGACCACCTGATTGCGCAGCAGATGACCCGAACGCTCGAGCTGCCAGAAAAATGGCACGAAGCTCCAACACATTGATGTGACAAAGACGGTCCTCCGCCGACCATAGCGCTTGAGTCCGCAGACCGTCGAGGTGAGCCCCCCACGCGTACTCCGAAGAGTCCGTGGTCAGGACCTTGCGATGCGGAGGGACGAGAAAGAGCAAACCCCCAGAAAGATTGGAAGAGTTGGTCCACCAACGGAGCGATCGTCTCAAGGAAGGAGTGACCGTCACAGGAAGGGAGAGCGGGTCTCGATCCTGATGCCACTGGGAGGCCAAGGTCCACTGAGGGAGTCTCAGATGCAATCGGGCAAACGGCGTGACATGAACTGTCGAAGCCATGTGGCCGAGTAGAATCATCAGCCTGTGTGCAGAGACGGAGCGCTGCAGCAAAATCTGACGGGCCAGGCGAACCAGAGCCTCCAGTCTCGACGAGGGAAGGAACGCACGAAGGCGAACCGTGTCCAGCACAGCCCCGATAAACTGAAGGGATTGAGTTGGGCACAGCTGCGATTTGGGAAAATTTACCTCGAACCCCAGACGTTGAAGAAAAATGATAGTCTATTGGGTCGCTGAGATAACCCCCTCCCGGGATGAAGCCTTGATCAGCCAATCGTCCAGGTAGGGGAAGACCTGCAGCCCCCGGGATCTCAGGGCAGCCGCGACCACCACCATACACTTCGTGAAGACCCGAGGAGACGAGGCCAGCTCGAAGGGAAGGACGCGATACTGGAGGTGCAATCCCCCACCTGGAACCGTAAGAACTTGCGGAAGGCGGGATGCACCGGAACATGAGTATATGCTTCCTTTAGGTCCAGGGAGCACATCCAGTCCCCTGAGTCTAACAGAGGGTACAGGACTGGGAGAGACAACATACGGAACTTCTCCCGGGCAAGAAACTTGTTGAGCCTTCGGAGGTCCAGAATTGGGCGTAAGTCCCCTGTCTTCTTCGGGACCAAAAAGTACCGGGAGTAAAACCCCCGTCCCCTTTGGTTCGGGGGAACAGGCTCCACCGCCCGAAGGCTCAACAAGGACTTGGCTTCCGACAGGAGAAGAGGAAGCTGGTCTCGACAGCCAAGAGAAGCCCCCGGCGGATGTTCCGGCGGACTGGCTAAGAAGTTTAGCGAGTAGCCTTCGGAGATCATCCGGAGCACCCAAGCATCCGACGTGATCTCGGCCCAGGCTGGAATAAAGGCCTGCAATCGGCCCCCGATAGGAAGGGGGTCCTTCAACAGTGCGGAGGGGGCCCGCCCCCAACCGCGCATCACGTCAAAAAGATGGAGCGGGTTTAGACGCTCCTTGCGCCTGAGGCTTTGGTTGGGACGCTCTGCCCTGCTGCGGGGGACGCCGGGGCGGAGGCCTCGAGAAGGCCGGCGTCTACTTCTGCGGGTACCGCCGGGGAGGAGGTCTAAACGGCTTCTGCGGCGGAGCCCGGGGTTTAGGACGGACCAACGAGGCAATAGAGTGCTCATGTTCGGACAAGCGTTTGGTCGCCGCCTCCAAGGACTCGTCGAACAACTCGGAGCCAACACAGGGGACATTGGCCAGACGTTCTTGCAAGTTCAGGTCCATATCCAAAGTACGAAGCCATGCGAGACGGCGCATCGCCACCGCAAAGGCGGATACGCGAGAGGCCAATTCAAAGGCATCGTAAACTGCGTGAAAGAGGTAGAGACGCAGCTGAGATAAATTGGCCATAAAGGCTCCAAAATCCTTCTTATGGGAATCGGGCATGACTCCATAATACCTGGGCAATGCCTTCACCATCAGCCTTAAATAGGAGGAGAAGGTGAATGCGTAATTAAGGACCCTGGCGGCCATCAAGGAGTTGGAATAGAGGCGACGACCAAACTTGTCCAGGGTCCGCCCCTCCCGCCCGGGGGGAACCGCAGCAGAGACCCGAGAAGGCTGGGACTTCTTCAACGCCGACTCCACCAGCAACGACTGGTGAGACAACTGCGCTTTTTCGAAGCCCTTACAAGGGACTGTGCGGTATTTAGACTCCATCTTAGATGGAACTGCTGTGACTGTAAGAGGGGAGTCCAAGTTCCTCAGGAAGGTCTGGTGTAGAACCTTGTTAAGAGGCAGCCGGGGAGTCTCTCTGGGAGGAGAGGGCAAATCCTGCTCCTCCAAAAATTCCTTCGTGTATTGCGACCCTAACGCCAGATCAAAGTCCAAAGCCCTCCCCATATCAAGTACAAATCATGAAAAGGAGGAGGGCTTCGAAGGCGGCGAGGGAGAACGAGAAGCCCTCGTCGCCAAGAAGGAAGGGGAAGCCTCACGAGAATAACGAGGTGCCTTCCCCGTGCCCGAACCCGAACCCCAAGAGGCCGCACCAAGCGACCTCGACGGGGTCGGGGACCGGCCATGCCCCGAGGAACCCCTGCGGGAAGTCCCCGGGGTATGGGGGACCGAGGCACGCCCCCTCCGTCTTGGCGAAGAGTCCCTCGAGTACTCAACCTCGGAGGAATGGAGAAGCCTCGGATTATCGAGGCGAAGCTCGGAGACCCGAAGGGTCTCGGCCCCGGTCGTCGAGGAGAGACCCGTTGACATTTGGGCTTCCTCGACCGACGCTTCGCCCGAGGCCGACCCGAGGGCGAGGAGCCCCGGGAGGACCTCGACGAGGACGAAGAGGAAGAGATCCTCCGAACCCTCCGCACCTTGTCCCGAGGCCGCACGCTCCGCTCAGGCTGGTCAGCCGAGGTCGAGGGCAAGGCCGGGGCCGAGGCCGAAGCCGTCCCGGGGGCCGAAGTCGAGGGTATCGAGACCGAGGCCGCCGACGCAGGGACCGCCGAAGGCGGCTGGAGGTGCGCGAGGGCACCGGACAGCTCCGAGGTAATGAGCGCACGGAGTAAGTCCTGAAAGGCCGGCACCGCCATCATGGCCGGTAGATCCGGGGCCGGCGGGTGCTCCCTCGAGGGCGACCTCGGTCTCGAGTATTTCCGCGGGGCACCCGACTTCGACGCTCGGGGCGGGGCCGAGGACGACCCACCCGCCCCCGTCGAGGAGACCGGCTTCGACGAAGCGGGCTGTCGGGGCGAGGTCGAGGGAGACGAGGCCGAGGTCAAGGCCGGGGCCGAAGCCGAGGCCGACGTCGAGGCCTTCCCCGCCACGGTGTCCACCGCAAAGAGCTCCGCCATACGAGCGCGACGGCGGCGGAGGGCCCTGGTTTGAAAAGTAGAGCACCGAGTGCAGGAGTCGGTCGGGTGCTCAGGACCCAGACAAAGTAAGCACCACCGGTGAGGATCGGTGATCGAAAGGAGACGATCGCACCGGGTGCACTTTTTAAAACCCGTCAAGGGACGGGACATGGACACGAAACCCGGCCGGGAACGAACGAGGTCCCGCGGCCGCGGCTCCCGGGAGCCCCCGGAGCCGAACAAAAGAAAAATAAAAGTTTTTTGTTTTTTTTTTTCGACGAAAACCGATACACAAATAAATTAAAAAAACAAAGTAAGCACAGCGACCGAGAGGGAAACACTCAGCCGCGGTGTCAGAAGGCTAAAAAAGAAGAGCACAAATTCCACAGGGCTTCTGGCTCCGCGGAAAAGACTGAACTGAGGACCACGAGGTGGGGATGCGCCCTCTAGTGGGCAAGAAGGCATGCACATGCGTGGTGCAGTGTAGCTAACTTGAAACTTCAATCAAGTTTGCTTGAAAAGCTGTCCGCGCTGGGGCTCTGTAGATGACGTCACCCACATGTGAGAATATCATGCCTGCTTGTCCTGGGATAATGCATATTATCAAAAGAAAGTTTTTTAACCATATTCCCAACATGTAGTAATTACGATAAAGTCACTATCTACAAGTCCCTTTAAGATGTGCACTTCAGAGTTTGCTGGTACTACACTGTTCTAACATTACTAAAGTAAACTCTCAGCTAACTGGCATCCATGGGGATTCAGAGGTGCCAGATAAATGTAGTTTCTGGTTGCTTGAGAGTTATTATTAAAAAATAGGCCTATCTAATACTATACCCCATACCATAAACTGCTCCAAAATACTGGTCATGTGATAGGCAAAGGGTGGGCGTACTCAGGTGTGCCATGCCAAATTTATACTTAAATTTCCACCAGAAAATGATTACAGTATTATTGTATTTCTTAGAGTTTTTTTCCTGGTTGCTTGAGAGTTCTGGTTAATTGAGTTCCGGTTAACAGAGTCTACTGTATTAATCAAAGAGCAATGCATGCTATCAAACCGATACTCTGAAAACTTAAGGTTTCCTGTATTAGTAATACAAAGTAATGCTAACGTTTACCTGCGTCTTGGTGGAGAGGGTGTTCTACGTCGCCTTAGAGGTGGAACAGGGGAAGGAGTGCGCCGCCTTCTGGCTGGAGGGGGCGAGAGGCTCCTCCTTCTCCTGAATAAAGAAGGCAGAGCATGCAAATAAGAGATGTGCTTCCCTAACTTGTATTCTACTGCTATGACCTTTAACAAGCCATTTAAAAAAGATTGTACATAAAGCAACAAAAAGGAATCTAACAAGCCAATGTCTTTACAAGTTTATTTAAATCTTGATATACCGCTTATCTAATGTCTAAGCAGTTTACATTACATTAGTGATTTCTATTCCGCCATTACCTTGCGGTTCAAGGCGGATTACATCCAAACTAAAAACAAGAATTGCATTTCAACTTTGAAGTAATAGAATAAACGATGAGATAAAATTTTAAGGGATAATTATGGGTTTTAGATAATGTTTGGTAATTAGAAAAAAATTACAATAAAAGTAAATATTAAAAAAAAGAAGTTAAATTACAAATAGTGGGAAAAACACACACAAAAAACAGTCAACTAGATACTCAAAGAAAGATGGGGAAGAACACAATATTTTTGAAAGAAGAGAAAACAAACAAAAAAAAAAACAAAGAATACTAAGGGGGACATAGATTTAAAATTTTCCAGAGTTGTCTACCTTTAGAATAAATTAATCTCTAGGATGGAGGAAGAAGTCTCTTTTTGTCATATGTTATAAATGATATGGCAAGGAGTTAGCAAGAAAGCACTATGAGGACCCAGTAAGGCTATTCTTATGTTTTTATGATACAGCTTCTGTCCCTTGTGTAAGCTACAGATGCTTCAGAGGTAGCGTTCTTAGTCCCTGGAAAGGAGGGGGGGAAGCCTGGGTGCCCCCCACCATGGAATGCAACCACCTAGACACTGTACTCTGGGTGCACAAATTTGGGTTCCAGAGGTATCAAACTGCATGCTGTGAGGGCTGGACTACATTGAGTGGAAGGAGGGAAACAGAACATAAGAAGTTGCCTCCACTGGGTCAGACTGGAGGTCCATCTCGCCCAGCGGCCCGCTCCCGCGGCAGCCCACCAGGTCCTTGACCTGTGAAGTGAATTCTTGACCTTTATAATCTACCTCTACTTCTATAACCTACCTCTGCTGCTATCTGTACCCCTCAATCCCTTTATCCTTTAGGTACCTATCCAAACCTTCCTTAAACCCCTTTACTGTGCTCTCGCTTACTACAACCTTCGGAAGAGCATTCCATGCATCCACCACCCTCTGGGTAAAAAAGAACTTCCTAGCATTGGTTCTAAACCTGCCCCCTTTCAATTTCTCCGAGTGACCCCTTGTGCTCGTGGTTCTTTGCAGTTCGAAGAATCTGTCCTTATCCACTTTCTCTATGCCCTTCAGGATCTTGAAGGTTTCTATCATGTCTCCTCTAAGTCTCCTCTTCTCCAGGGAGAACAGCCCCAGCATTTTCAACCTGACGGCGTATGTAAAGTTTTCCATACCTCTTATCAGCTTAGTTGCTCTTCTCTGGACTCCTTCGAGTACTGCCATGTCTTTCTTGAGTTACGGCGACCAGTACTGGACACAGTACTCCAGGTGCGGGTGCACCATTGCACGATACAGCGGCATGATAACTTCCTTTGTCCTGGTTGCGATACCCTTTTTGATGCCCAGCATTCTGTTTGCTCTCTTTGAGGCTGTCGCACACTGCGCTGATGGTTTCAAAGTTGTGTCCACCATCACCCCCAGGTCTCTTTCAAGGTTGCTCACTAGAGAATGACACGGTGACGGTTTACCCGCGGCCACCGCATTTAAGCCGCGGGTCACCGCCGAAAACGGGGAAGAAAACTAGCAGTCGCTGCGGTGACGGGGACAAGGCCATTCACCGACCGCGGGAAACGGTGAACAGGTTTGTCCCCGCGGGCCAATGTACCCCCTTCTAGGAACCGCTATTTACCGCCCGACGCCCGATTCACCCCCCAGCAGGACCGCTCGCACCCCCACCCCGAACGACCGCTCGCACGCGCTCCCACCCGCACCCGCGATCGGAGCAAGAGGGAGCCCAAGCCCTCTTGCCCGGCCGACTCCCCGACGTCCGATACATCCCCCCCCCCGGCAGGACCACTCGCACCCCCACCCCGAAGGACCGCCGACTTCCCGACAATATCGGGCCAGAAGGGAGCCCAAACCCTCCTGGCCACGGCGACCCCCTAACCCCACCCCGCACTACATTACGGGCAGGAGGGATCCCAGGCCCTCCTGCCCTCGACGCAAACCCCCCTCCCCCCCATCGACCGCCCCCCCAAGAACCTCCGACCGCCCCCCAGCCGACCCGCGACCCCCCTGGCGACCCCCACGATCCCCCCACCCCCCTTCCCCGTACCTTTGGTAGTTGGCCGGACAGACGGGAGCCAAACCCGCCTGTCCGGCAGGCAGCCAACGAAGGAATGAGGCCGGATTGGCCCATCCATCCTAAAGCTCCGCCTACTGGTGGGGCCTAAGGCGCGTGGGCCAATCAGAATAGGCCCTGGAGCCTTAGGTCCCACCTGGGGGCGCGGCCTGAGGCACATGGGCCCAACCCGACCATGTGCCTTAGGCCGCGCCCCCAGGTGGGACCTAAGGCTCCAGGGCCTATTCTGATTGGCCCACGCGCCTTAGGCCCCACCAGTAGGCGGAGCTTTAGGATGGATGGGCCAATCCGGCCTCATTCCTTTGTTGGCTGCCTGCCGGACAGGCGGTTTTGGCTCCCGTCTGTCCGGCCAACTACCAAAGGTACGGGGAAGGGGGGTGGGGGGGTCGTGGGGGTCGCCAGGGGGGTCGCGGGTCGGCTGGGGGGGGGCGGTCGTTGGGGGGAGGGGGGTTTGCGTCGAGGGCAGGAGGGCTGCAGTGCAGAACATAAGCCTTTCATTAAGACAATCCTGGTTCGCTTTTCCAAGTTAAAACAATTAGAAAAATATTTCTGGAGTGCTGTAATAAATTAAAATTAATAGTGCTCAGAACCCCCAAGGTAACTTCAGGCATCATTTTGAAGCTGGGGGGGCGGTCGTTGGGGGGAGGGGGGTTTGCGTCGAGGGCAGGAGGGCCTGGGATCCCTCCTGCCCGTAATGTAAGTGCGGGGTGGGGTTAGGGGGTCGCCGTGGCCAGGAGGATTTGGGCTCCCTCCTGGCCCGATATTGTTGGGGAGTCGGGCGGTCCCTTCGGGGGGAGGGATGTATCGGACGTCGGGGGGGGGGGGCATCAGGCTTTCAGGATGGGGACAGACCTTCAAGGGGGGACAGTGCAGGGAAGTCAGGGAATTTATATTAATTAATTTTTTCTCTGCGTGTTTTGTTTTTGTATAGTTATTAACTAATATTTAACTAAGTTTTAAAGTTTTAAAGAATGTTTCCTTTATACGTAAATAAAGAAAAGTGAATGGGATTGCAGTGGCGGTGACGGGGCGGTGAATGGGGTGGCAGTGGCGGTGACGGGGCGGTGAAGAGGATGGTGAGACGGGGACGGGGCGGTGACGGGGATGGTGAGACGGGGACGGGGCGGTGACGGGGATGGTGAGACGGGGACGGGGCGGTGACGGGGACCAATTTTTTCACCGTGTCATTCTCTATTGCTCACCCCTAGCAATATTCCCCCCATTTTGTAGCTGAACATCGGGTTCCTTTTCCCTACGTGCATGACCTTGCATTTCTCTATGTTGAAACTCATTTGCCACTTTTTTGCCCACTCCTCCATTCTCGTCAGGTCCCTTTGCAGGTCTTCACAATCCTCCATGGTTTTGACCCTGTTGCAGAGTTTGGTGTCATCAGCAAATTTAATGACCTCACATTTCGTCCCCGTCTCCAGGTCGTTGATAAACACGTTGAATAGGAGCGGTCCTAACACCGATCCCTGTGGAACTCCAATCGTGACCCATTGCCAGTCTGAGTAGTGCCCTTTTACTCCAACCCTCTGTTTTCTGCCTGCCAGCCAGTGCCTAATCAATCGGTGGACATCCCCTTGCACCCCGTGATTCCACAGCTTCTTTAGCAGCCTTTCGTGGGGTACCTTATCGAAGGCTTTTTGGAAGGAGAAATTAGGTTCTTACCTGCTAATTTACTTTCTTTTAGCTTCTCCAGACCAGTAGAGGTTAACTTTACGAATGGGTATATATCTAATCATGACCAGCAGGTGGAGACTGAAAACAAAACTGTGGGACAGTATATCCTATCCCCTCTTCTCTATTTCCCTCAGTCTGCCGAATAGCCAAGCAGAACCAAGAACTGGAAAACAGAAAGAAAACAATACTCCGAACAGGAGTAACAATTAACATACCCAAAAAATGCTGTTGGAAAATGCAGAGGAGAAATACCCGAAGGAAAATGTCCCCACAGCTCGCCAGCTAAGCCAGCCGAGCCACAGCCGCTGTTCTTTAATTCTCCCCGGCCCTAGAAAAATACTAGAACCCGCAGCAAAACACAAAAAACTGCCCGCGCAACAGCCCGAACAAAAACAACAGACAGGGTGGGGACCTCTACTGGTCTGGAGAAGCTAAAAGAAAGTAAATTAGCAGGTAAGAACCTAATTTCTCCTTCTTTAGCACTCTCCAGACCAGTAGAGGTTAACTTTACGAATGGGACGTACCAAAGCAGTCCCTCTCACGGGCGGGACCCCCGAAGGGCCGATACCAGTACACGCTCCCCGAACACCGCGTCCCGACGCGCCTGCACATCAACCCGATAATGACGAACAAAGGAATGCAAGGAGGACCAAACCGCAGCCTTACCAATATCCACTGGAGGCACGAGCGACGACTCAGCCCAAGAAGCCGCCTGACCCCGAGTGGAATGAGCCTTGAGAAACTCCGGAACAGGCTGCTGTTTCAGAAGATAAGCGGAAGCAATCGTCTCCTTGATCCAGCGCGCAATAGTAGCCTTAGAAGCGCCAGCTCCCCGACGAGGACCCGCCAGAAGGACAAAAAGATGATCGGACTTCCGGAATTCCTGGGTCCGCTGCACATAAGAGCGAAGGACCCGACCGACATCCAACTTGCGCAGCTGCCGTTGCTCAGAAGAGCCCTCCCGACCACCCAAGACCGGGAGAACCACTGATTGATTGACATGAAAAGGAGAAACAACCTTCGGCAGAAAGGAAGGAACAGGCCGCAAGACGACCCGCTCCCTAGAAAACTCCAAGAAGGGAGCCCTACAAGAGAAAGCCTGCAGCTCAGAAACACGCCTAGCAGCAGTAATGGCCACCAAAAAGACCGCCTTCAAAGTAAGGTCCTTCAAAGAACAGTCGTCCAAGGGCTCGAAAGGCGAGCGCACCAAAAACAGAGAGAACCAGATTAAGATCCCAAGAAGGAACCGAGGGCCGTAGGGGAGGCCTAAGCAACTTGGCCGCCCGCAAAACCGAATCACATCAGGAAGAGCCGACAAACGCTGACCTGACACCAGCCCTCGAAAAGCCGACAGGGCCGCAAGAGGAACCCGGAGAGAAAACCAAGCCAGGCCTCTATCCAGGCCATCCTGCAAGAACTCTAGAATGTTAGGCAGGGAAGCGCGAAAAGAGGACACTCCCCGCGCCCGACACCATTCCTCAAAGAGACGCCAAACCCGCACATAAGCCCGAGAGGTAGAAAGCCTCCGGGACCCCAACAGTGTAGAGATCACCTTGTCTGAATATCCCTTCTTGCTAAGGCGACCCCTTTCAAGAACCATGCCGTAAGACAGAAGGGAGACGGGTCGAACATGGGAATGGGACCCTGCGTCAGAAGGTCGTCCGAGAGAGGCAGAGGAAGAGGATCCGTCACCAGGTGCCTCACCAGATCCGCATACCACGGACGTCGAGGCCAATCCGGAGGCACCAGCACCACCCGACCCGGATGGTGAACAATGCGAAGAAGCACTCTGCCCACCAGCGGCCAAGGAGGGAACACATACAACAGCCCCTCCGTTGGCCACGGCTGGACCAGAGCATCCAGATCCTCGGCCAGACCGTCCCTGCGACGACTGAAGAAGCGGGGCACTTTGGCGTTGCCACCGTGGCCACCAGGTCCATCAGGGGCTGCCCCCAAGCCTGCACTATCAACTGAAACGCCCCGGCGCCGAGACACCACTCTCCTGGATCTAGGAAGTGACGACTGAGGAAGTCTGCCTGAACATTTTCTACCCCGGCTATATGAGAGGCCGAGAGGTCCAGCAGATGGGACTCCGCCCAACCCATGAGCAGAGCCGCCTCCTGCGCCACCGGAGTGCTCCTGGTGCCCCCCTGACGATTGACATAAGCCACCGCCGTGGCATTGTCCGACAGCACTCTGACCGACTTGCCCAGCAAAAGGGAGTGGAAAGCTAACAGCACCAGACGGACCGCTCTGGTCTCCAACACGTTGATCGACCAGGCGGCCTCCTCCGCGGACCAGGTGCCCTGAGCTGAGTGACCCAAACACTGAGCCCCCCAACCCAGGAGACTCGCATCCGTCAGGAGCACCGTCCACTGCGGGAGATCCAGACCCACCCCCTGAACAGGTGAGGGGTCCGGAGCCACCAGCGCAGGCTGCCGCGCGCCAACCCCCGCAGGGGCACCGGAACATCCAAATCTTGCCTCTGGGAAGACCACCTCCGGAGCAGAGCATACTGAAGAGGATGCATGTGGGCCCGCGCCCACCTCACCACGTCCAGGGGACGCCGCCATCGACCCCAAGACCTGGAGGAAATCTCGCGCCCGAGGACACCGGGACGCCAAAAGCAGGCGATTCTGCGATTGCAAATTGCTCACCCGGGCCTCTGGAAGGAAGACCTTCCCCAAGGAGGTGTCGAACAGAACCCCAAAGTACTCCAGGCGCTGAGCCGGGACCAACCGACTCTTGGAAAGGTTGACCACCCAGCCCAGCGACCGGAGAAACTCCACCACCCGAGCCGTAACCCGGGAGCTCTCCTGCAACGACTTTGCCCGAATCAACCAGTCGTCTAGGTAGGGGTGAACCAGGATGCCCTCCGACCGCAAGGCTGCCGCGACGACCACCATCACCTTGGTGAACGTCCGGGGAGCCGTGGCCAGACCAAAGGGAAGCGCACAGAACTGATAGAGCCGCCCCAAGATCGCAAAGCACAGGAAGCGCTGATGAGAGTCCCGAATGGGAACATGCAAGTAGGCCTCCGTCAGATCGAGAGAAGTGAGGAACTCCCCCGGCTGAACCGCCAGAATGACCGACCGCAGAGTTTCCATGCGGAAAGAAGGAATCTTGAGAGCCCTGTTGACCCCTTTCAAATCCAGGATGGGCCGAAAGGTCCCCTCCCTCTTGGGCACCACAAAGTAAATGGAGTACCTGCCGGTGCCCCACTCCGGAGGAGGCACCGGCACCACTGCCTTGAGATCCAGCAAGCGCTGCAGGGTCTGGCGAAAAGCTTGCGTCTTCCCTGGAGACTGACATGGAGAAGCGAGGAAAAGGTCCGGCAGAGAGCGGGCGAACTCCAGAGCATAACCGTCCCGCACCACCTCCAGGACCCACTGATCGGACGTGATCTCGGCCCACTTTGGGGAAAAATTTGCGCAGCCGGGCCCCCACCGGAACCAAAGGGGGCGCCGGCAAGGAGTCATTGCGCAGGACGGGAAGCGGGGGAGCCGGCGGAGGGATTCCCTGCCCCCCGACGCGCCCCCCGAAAGGGCTGCATGCGCTGAAAGAACCGACCCCTGGAAAATCCCGGAGCCGGGAAAGAAGCAGCCCCATGCCCAGGGCGATACTTGCGAAACTCCCGCAAACGCCCCCGGGCAGCGCCACCCCGAGACGCAGGACGGGCACGGTCCTCAGGCAGACGGGGAACCTTAGAGTCCGTCAGAGTCTGAATCAACTTATCCAATTCCTCCCCAAACAAAAAAGACCCCCGAAAGGGAAATTTAGTAAGTTTAGCTTTGGACGCAGCATCCACCGCCCAAGCGCGCAGCCACAAAATACGCCGCGCGGCCACTCCAAAGGCCATAGACTTAGCCGAGATCCGCACTAAGTCATAAAGAGCATCAGAGAGGAACGAGGCCGCCATCTCAATCTTTGCCACCTCCTGATCCACCAGAGACCAGTCATCAGACTCCCGATCCAGGACGCGCTCAGCCCACCGCAAAACGGCGCGAGCGACCAGCCCCCCACAAATAGTCGCCTGGACCCCAAAAGCCGAGACCTGAAAATTGAGCTTAAGGATATTCTCCAATTTGCGCTCCTCAGAGTCCCGCAAGGCAGACCCGCCCTCAACAGGGACGATATGCCGCTTAGAAATCGCCGAGACCACCGCGTCTACAACTGGCGATACTAAAGTAGCCCGATCCCCCTCAGGGATGGGATACAAACGAGCCATGCTACGCGCCAGACGAAACACAAAATCCCGAAAATCCTGACGCCCAGGAAAAGAGCGGGAAACAGGACAGACCCCCTGAAGCAGAGGGGCCCCCATATGCGGGGTCTCCGGCGGCGCAACTTCAAAAATGCAGCACCAAGGAGACCTGCTACATCAGGTCTAAAAGCTCATCCCTCAGAATAAAAAGCGCACCACGGACGCATCTGCTCTGGAAGACGGGAAACCCGCCGCCCCGCTGCCAGCGGGCGTCCCCTCTAGAGGATCCTGGAAGCCCGCCAAAGCAGCCAGGTCCTCAACCATGCCAACCCGCTCCCCCGACCACCATTCCGCAAACCAAGCCCCCCCGCGGGCGCTTGGATGAGGGAGGAGGAAGAGGGGACGCCAAACGAAAAGAGGGAGGCAAAGCCATAGGGGGCGCGGAGGGAAACCACCCCCGAAACCCCCCAGGTGCACGTAGGACCCCCAATTGTCTGCACAAAGAAAGAAAATAAATTGGGGACAAAAAACCCCTGGGGGTCCCCAGGGACTCCCTGCCCCAGCAGGGGTCCCAACTAAAACCTGCCCCTGTGTTTGCAATACAGGGGGAAGGTCACCTGAGGTTGCAGACAAAATGGAGGGGCCAGACAGAGAAAATGGCGAAGTTCCCGCCAAAAAAGCTCCCTCCATGGCCTGTAGCGGCTGAGAAGACTGAACAGTCCCAGCCGCTAAAACAGGCAAGCCGGCATCAGCTGTCAAAAAATCAGCTGAGAGGGAATCCTTTGGGGAATCCCTCCGTGGGCGGTTGGAGAAGACCGGGCTTCCCCACTGCTCCAAGCCGACTCGCGAGGCACCATCGGCGGGGAGCTCTGGGCGCCTGCAGCCGCTGCCGACGGAGCTCCACCACCTCACCGACCCAAACCGCCGAGTTCAGGCCGGCCGCGAGTGCCTCGCGGCTGGACCTAATTGTGTCCCCCTCCCCCGGAGAAGGGCACAATTGCTCCATACGCGACCTAGCTAGAAAAAAGTGCCGGTTAGATGAAAAAATACAGTAAAATACAGTTTTCTTAAAGGGAAACAACCCTCCAGACCAGCACTACCTCAGGATTTTTTTTTTTTTTTTACAGAACAGACTCCACAGGCTCTCGAAGCAATATGCCTTGCTTGATTTAAGGGGCAAGGCTTACTGCTGAGGCTCCTCTAAAAAAATGTGGGGAGGTGGAGGAAGTGGGGGGAGGGACCCCGCTCGAGACCCGCCGGGTTTGACACCCCCGAGGTCGGACGAACCCCCAAACAGGGCCCGCCCAAGCTCCGTCCGGCTAAAAACAGGGACAACAAACCCCTTAAACAAATTCCAACAGCCCTACCAAGGGAGATGGGTACAGATCACTCAACACCTGCTGGAGACTGAAAGAAGACTGAGGGAAATAGAGAAGAGGGGATAGGATATACTGTCCCACAGTTTTGTTTTCAGTCTCCACCTGCTGGTCATGATTAGATATATACCCATTCGTAAAGTTAACCTCTACTGGTCTGGAGAGTGCTAAAGAAGTCAAGATATATGATGTCTATGGCTTCCCCTTTATCCATCCGGCTGCTTATCCCCTCAAAGAAGTGCAGTAAGTTCGTGAGGCATGACCTACCCTTGCAGAAGCCGTGTTGGCTCTCCTTCAGTTGTCCATTTTTTTTCTATGTGCTCGCAGATTGTGTCCTTGACCAGTGCTTCCATCATCTTTCCTGGGACCGAGGTCAGGCTTACCGGCCTATAGTTTCCTGGGTCTCCCCTTGATCCCTTCTTAAAGATGGGTGTGACATTTGCTATTTTCCAGTCCTCTGGTATTTCCCCAGTCTTCATGGATAGATTACATATTTGACAAAGTGTTTCCGCTATTTCGTTTCTCAGTTCTTTTATTATCCTTGGGTGGATGCCGTCCGGACCTGGTGATTTGTCGCTCTTCAGTCTATCTATCTGTCGGAGGACATCCTCTCGGCTCGCCTCTAGTTGGACCAGCTTTTCGTCGTGGTCTCTGTTTATAATCTCCTCGGGTTCCAGGATATTGGATGTGTCCTCTCTCGTGAAGACTGACGAGAAGAACTTCCTGTCAGCTATCTCTTTTTCCTCCTTTACCACTCCTTTCCTGTCTCCGTCGTCCAGTGGCCCCACTTCCTCTCTGGCTGGTTGTTTCCCCTTCACATACCTGAAGAAGGGTTTGAAGTTTCTTGCTTCTCCTGCCAGTCTTTCCTCATATTCTCTCTTTGCTTTCCTAACTTCTCGATGGCATTCTTTCTGGTGTCTATTGTGCTCCTTCTGGTTTTCTTTTGTTGGGTCCTTTTTCCATTTTCTGAAAGATGATTTCTTGTCACTTATCGCCTTTCTTACTGCATTTGTTATCCACGCTGGATTTCTAGCTCGATTCTTTTTGCACCCTTTTCTAAACCTTGGGACGTATAGGTCTTGTGCCTCGTGCACTGTGCCCTTGAGCATGGCCCAGGCTTCTTCTACGGTCTTCACCTTCCCTGAGCTGTTGCTGAGCTTTTTTCCAACCATTTTCCTCATGGCCTTGTAATTTCCTTTTCTGTAGTTGAGTGCTGTCGTTGTGGTTCTTTTGACCTTTGGTGTTCCTACGCTTAGTTTGTACTGGATCATGTTATGATCGCTAATGGTGCTAGTACTACCACCTCCTTTGTGGGTCCCTCTAGCCCGTTGAGGATTAGGTCCAGAGTGGCACCCCCTCGCATTGGTTCCGTGACCAGCTGCTCCATGAAACAGTCCCTCATCGTTTCTAGGAATTTAGTTTCTCTCGTGCAATTTGAGTGTCCAATGTTCCAATCTATTCCTGGGAAGTTGAAATCCCCCCATAACCACCACCCTTCCACTTTTGCATACCTGCCTCAATTCATCCTCCAGGTCATGGTCGTCTGCTTCTGGCTGTCCTGGTGGGCGATAGTACAGTCCCAATTTGGTGTCTGCTCCTTCCCCTCCTGTCAGCTTAACCCATAGTGATTCCAAGCTGTCCGCCCTTACTGTTGTTTCCATCCTGGTTGAAGGAATGGAGTCCTTTATATACAGTGCTATTCCTCTACCCTTCTTATGTGTCCTGTCCCTCCTGTAGAGTTTGTACCCTGGTAGGGCCACATCCCATTTGTTGTCCTCGGACCACCATGTCTCTGTGATTCCTATTATGTCTAGGTCTTTATTACTGGCTATAACTTCTAGCTCCCCCATTTTAGTCCTTAGGCTCCTGGCATTTGTATATAGGCAATTTAAGTCCTGGTTTGTTACCTTCTCTTTTGAGTCTCCTCGTGGTTTGATGCTCTTGCCGTTCTCCTCATGGGCTGCCAGTCCCCGAGCCTCGCTCTGTTCACCCTCCTCCTGTGGTGTGTCTGTGTCGTCCCCCTCCTGTAGTGTGTCTAACTTGTCCTCTGTCTGTTTCTTGGTTTTTGGGTATCCCTCTGGTTCCAGCTGTTTCCTCCTTTTCTTGCCCTTTAGCTCTAGGTGTTTCTTGGGTCCCTGCAATGCGTCCTTGGATTTATGTCCAAAAAATGCCCACTCAGTCTCTAGTCCTCTATCACCATTTCCTGATTCAGTATCCTTGTTTGATACTGTGGTCCGACGTGTCAAGGTCAGGTCGACAATCGGCTTTCCCCTCATTATCAGTTTAAAGCCATGTCTATGCAGTTCTGGATGTTGCGTGCCAGCATCCTCATCCCAGCCGAGCTCAAGTACAGTCCGTCTCTCCTGTAGAGCTTGTTTTTCCCCAGGAAGGTTGTCCAGTTCCGTACAAAGAGGAAACCCTCCTCGTCACACCATCGCCTCAGCCATCCGTTTATTGCTTGCAGCTCGATCTGCCTCCTCGCATCTGCCCTCGGTACTGGCAGGATCTCTGAGAAGGCTATCTTCCTTGTCCTCAGTTTCAGTTTCCTTCCCAGGGTCTTAAACTGCTCGGTCAGTGTAGTCCTGTTGAAATTCCTTCTGCTGACGTCATTGGTCCCGACGTGGATTATCACTGCTGTCTCCTCCGTCTCAGCTCCCTCCAGGATTCTCTCGATTCTGTCGGAGATGTCCTTTGTCCTCGCTCCTGGGAGACATGTCACTAGGCGATCTGCTCTGCCTCCTGCTATGTGACTGTCCACCTCTCTCAGGATTGAATGAAAACTCATGATACTGTCATCGATCAGAGTCTGGTTCTAACTGAGCTGATAGTAGAGAATGACACAGGGACAAATTTTTCCCCCATCCAGGTGAGTTCTTTTCCTGCCCAATCCTTGCAAGCTCTGTCTTCATCTGCACAAGCCTCAAACACTTTAAAATCATAAATGTTCAAGGCTTGTGCAGTTAAGAAGAGCTTACAGGAATGGGACAGGGCAGCGATAAAACTCACGGGACGGGATGAGAAAATTTGGCCCTGTGTCATTCTCTAAACTGCACCACTCTAGAAATCAAAATGTAGTAAAAGTGAGCCAAGTCTAGGACAATCAAGCCATTGTGACATCACTGATGAGGTTGGCTCTTATTGGTGGAATGAGGCATTTTGATATCACAATACCAGCTCTGGTTATCAGAGGCTGAAACTCTTCCCATCATTCATTCATTCAATTTTCTATACTGTTTTTCCAAGTAGAGAATGACACGGGGACAAACTTTTCCCCTTCCCCAAGGGAACTCATTTTCTCATCCCGTTCTGGTGAGCTCTTTTCCTGCCTCTGCCCCATTCCTGCAAGCTCCGTCCTCATCTGCACAAGCCTCAAACACTTTAATATAAGTGTTCGAGGCTTGTGCGGTTAAGGCAGAGCTTACAGGAATGGGGCAGGGACAAGGACAGCGACAAAACTTGCGGGGATGGGATGAGGAAACTGAGTTCCTGTGGGGACGGGAACAAATTTGTCCCTGTGTCACTCTCTAGCTGGTAGTCTAAAAAGAGCAGCGGAAACTGCTCCTGTACTTCCTTCCATACACAAACCCTGAGCCGCTACTAGTGTGGGAAGGGGGTAGCTTTCTCTACATCAACACTCTGCCTTATATCCTAAAGGTGAAGCTGCATGAGATGTTTCTAGAAATATGTCTTGCCTTTTCATTCAAGTGCCATTTGCACCCAAAAGAAATTATCTGAAATCTCCGCCATAAGTTACCCTTTCTGAAAAATTTGTTTTTAAAATTCTTTATTCATTTTCAAATCAAAACGATAAGTGCACAAAAATACATCATATAAGTAATTCCAATATAGCACTATAATATCTAACACATAAAATCTGAAAATTTAATAAAAGACAAAAAAATTAAGATGGTTTTCTTCCCTAATTTCATTGTAAAAAGTTTCCCAAAACTCATTTGAGTGTATTTTGAAAAATGCCCTTTTAGTTAATCACCTTAGTAGAGAAGAAACCGAGATGTTTCTATTTAAGAACACACACAAAAAAAAAAGTTACAAAAAATTGCAAGCATATATGCTGCTAGCAAACTGGTTTCTAAAGAAACTTCAGGCTCCTTTTACAAAGGTGCGCTAGCATTTTTAGCGCGTGCTAGCCAAAAAACTATCGCCTGCTCAAGAGGAGGCGGTAGCAGCTAGCGCGCGCTAAGGCCCTAGCGCACCTTTTTTAAAAAAAGCCCTTAGGGTTTAGAAACTTTGTGTTTTACCACAATCCAGTCCTTACCTTTTAGCAACTGGTGACTGCCACCTTTTTCCCGACTGCATCCTGAAAGCACAGAAAAATAAAATCATTCTATTTGACATATAACTTCCGATAGAAATATGCACCTTTAATACCGTTTCCTTATCGTCTGCTCCAGACTATCCTCACAACAGGATGGGGGATTGAGAAACTACTAGTGACGTCACCATACTAGAGAATAACACGGTGACAAAATTCATCACCGTTCCCGTCCCCGCAGATAACCGCGGGAAACCATCTTCATGTCATTCTTTAAAGAGAGAGGGAAGAATCAGAGTATGAATGGCCACAACCACTGACCCACAAGCTTTGCTTTGAAGAATGCTGGTGTAGAAGGACCGAGGCTGAAACAGACACTAGAAAATGACATGGGATTATTTCCCGCGGTTATCCGCGGGGACGGGAACGGTGATGAATTTTGTCACCATGTCATTCTCTACACCATACTAAACCCTGTGACCCTCTTCCTGTTCTTTACTCCCACAATGGAATTTTCTGCATTGGTCCTGGGATTTTCTGAATTCTCTTACTCCTTGCTTCCCTCTAGACCAGTCCGGACATGTGGGCTATAAGCACATCTACCAGAAGATGTAGACTAAGAACTACTGGCTTCAAATGCCACCCTAGAAGTATCCTGTGCAGCCCTCTACTAGCCAGCAGTTCTTAAGTCTCTAGCAGATGGTAGGTCAGTTATCCTGTGTAGACTGGGCCTGGTTCTTTGGGCTTTGTTAGAGCCAGGTGGGCTAAAAGGCTGATTAGAAATTAAAATTCAGTTGGAGTATTTTTTTTTTTTTTAGGGAACTGGAACAGAGGAGGAAGCAAGGAGTGGCTAAGCTGTCCATTTTGCCCAGGAGTGCTACGCCCAGGTTGCTGGGTCCCTCCCTCCCTGCTGCGGTGTCCAGCAGCAAATGCAGAGTACACGGAAAGCAGGTTACCGAGGTGAAGAATCTTTCTGCCTTTTCCGTGGTGATGGACTCCGAGAGGCAGAATGCCGTCGTCGTCTTCCTACTTCACCATTCTTCACATTTGATTTTTTAGGCCTTTCATCTTCTGAGGAAGATGATGATCCAGAATCTTTGAAGGACAAAAAAAAAAAAAAAAAAAAGAGAGTCAATCTCAAACTCTGATGCAAAAGGAGAAATTAGGTTCTTACCTGCTAATTTACTTTCTTTTAGCGTCTCCAGACCAGTAGAGGTTAATCTTTACAAATGGGTATATATCCAATCATGACCAGCAGGTGGAGACTGAAAACAAAACTGTGGGACAGTATATCATATACTCCCTTCTCTATTTACCTCAGTCTGCCGAATAGCCAAGCAGAACCAAGAACTGGAAAACAAAAAGAAAACAATACTCCGAACAGGAGTAACAACTAACAACATGCCTGTTGGAAAATGCAGAGGAGAAATACCCGAAGGAAAAATGTCCCCACAGCTCGCCAGCTAAGCCACAGCCGCTGTTCTTCAATTCTCCCCGGCCCTAGAAAAATACTAGAACCCGCAGCAAAAAACAAAAACTGCCCGCGAAACAGCCCCAACAACAACAGACAGGGTGGGGACCTCTACTGGTCTGGAGAAGCTAAAAGAAAGTAAATTAGCAGGTAAGAACCTAATTTCTCCTTCTTTAGCACTCTCCAGACCAGTAGAGGTTAATCTTTACAAATGGGACGTACCAAAGCAGTCCCTCTCACGGGCGGGACCCCCGAAGGGCCGATACCAGAACACGCTTACCGAACACCGCGTCCCGACGCGCCTGAACATCTACCCGGCCCAGCAGTGTCTACGGTGAGCTGTCAAAGCTCAAGGTTAACAAAGCAATGGGGCCGGACAACCTGCACCCCAGGGTGCTTAGGGAGCTGAGTGATGTCTTGGCGGAGCCACTGTCCGCGCTCTTCAACCTCTCCCTTAGTACAGGCAGCGTCCCGTTGGACTGGAGGACGGCTAACGTCATTCCACTCCACAAGAAAGGCTCAAAGATGGAGACAGCAAACTACAGACCAGTGAGTCTAACATCGATAGTGAGCAAACTAATGGAAACTCTAATCAAACACCAATTAGATAAGATCCTGGATGAGGAGAATCTACGGGATCCCCGACAACATGGATTTACTAAGGGGAGATCCTGCCAATCCAACCTGATCAGCTTCTTTGACTGGGTAATGGGGAAGCTGGATATTGGGGAGTCCCTGGACATCGTGTACCTGGACTTTAGCAAAGCATTCGATAGCGTACCACACCGCAGGTTACTGAGCAAGATGAGTTCTATAGGATTAGGTAACACATTGATGAAATGGGTTGGGAGCTGGCTTGGAGGTAGGCTCCAAAGGGTGGTGGTGAACGGCACCCCCTCCGAAATGACGGAGGTGATTAGTGGAGTACCACAGGGCTCAGTCTTGGGCCCAATCCTATTCAACATCTTTATAAGAGACTTAGCAGAAGGGCTTTGAGGTAAAATAACATTATTCGCCGATGACGCCAAACTGAGTAATGTAGTGGGCAAATGCACAAAAGACGAAGATTCAGTGCCCGACAACATGATGCACGACTTACTCCTACTGGAGCGATGGTCTAGGACATGGCAACTCAACTTCAATGCCAAAAAATGCAAAGTTATGCGCCTGGGCAGCCAGAATCCATGCAAGTCTTATACCCTTAATGGCGAGATCCTAGCAAAAACGGTAGCAGAACGAGACTTGGGGGTAATCGTCAGTGAGGACATGAAGTCTGCCAATCAAGTGGAGCAGGCTTCGTCCAAGGCAAGACAAATCATGGGCTGCATACGAAGGGGTTTCGTCAGTCGTAAGGCGGAAGTCATTATGCCATTGTATAGATCCATGGTGAGGCCCCACCTGGAATACTGTGTGCAATTCTGGAGGCCGCATTATCGCAAGGATGTGCTGAGACTGGAGTCGGTGCAAAGAATGGCCACCCGGATGGTCTCGGGACTCAAGGATCTACCATACGAAAAACGGCTTGACAAATTACAGCAATACTCGCTCGAGGAGCGCAGAGAGAGGGGGGACATGATCGAGACGTTCAAGTATCTTACGGGCCGCATCGAGGCGGAGGAAGATATCTTCTTTTTCAAGGGTCCCACGACAACAAGAGGGCATCCGTTGAAAATCAGGGGCGGGAAACTACGAGGTGACACCAGGAAATTCTTTTTCACTGAAAGAGTGGTTGATCGCTGGAATAGTCTTCCACTACAGGTGATTGAGGCCAGCAGCATGCCTGATTTTAAGGCCAAATGGGATCGGCACATGGGATCTATTCACAGGGCAAAGGTAGGGGAGGGACATTAAGGTGGGCAGACTAGATGGGCCGTGGGCCCTTATCTGCCGTCTGTTTCTATGTTTCTACCCGATAATGTCTAACAAAGGAATGCAAGGAGGACCAAACTGAAGCCTTATAAATATCCACTGGAGGCACGAGCGACGACTCAGCCCAAGAAGTGGAATGAGCCTTGAGAAACTCCGGAACAGGCTTCTGTCTCAGAAGATAAGCAAGCAATCGTCTCCTTGATCCAGCGCGCAATAGTAGCCTTAGAAGCGCCAGCCCCCCGACGAGGACCCGCCAGAAGGACAAAGAGATGATCGGATTTCCGGAATTCCCGGGTCCGCTGCACATAAGAGCGGAGGACCCGACCGACATCCAACTTGCGCAGCTGCCGTTGCTCAGAAGAGCCCTCCCGACTACCCAAGACCGGGAGGACCACCGATTGATTGACATGAAAAGGAGAAACTAATTTCGGCAGAAAGGAAGGAACAGGCCGCAAGACAACCCGCTCCCTCGAAAATTCCAAGAAGGGAGCCCTACAAGAGAAAGCCTGAAGCTCAGAAACTCGCCTAGCGGAAGTAATGGCCACCAAAAAGACCGCCTTCAGAGTAAGGTCCTTCAACGAACAGCCATCCAACGGCTCGAAAGGCGGGCGCACCAACACAGAGAGAACCAGATTGAGATCCCAAGAGGGACCAGAGGGCCGTAGGGGAGGACTGAGCAACTTGGCCGCCCGCAAAAAGCGAATCACATCAGGAATGGCCGACAAACGCTGACCTGTCACCAACCCTCGAAAAGCCGACAGGGCCGCAAGTTGAACCCGGAGAGAACACCAAGCCAGGCCTCTATCCAGGCCATCCTGCAAGAACTCTAGAATGTTAGGCAGGGAAGCGCGAAAAGAGACCACTCCCCGCGCCCGGCACTATCCCTCAAAGAGACGCCAAACCCGCACATAAGCCCGAGAGGTAGAAAGCCTCCGGGACCCCAAGAGTGTAGAGATCACCTTATCTGAATATCCCTTCTTACTAAGGCAACCCCTTTCAAGAGCCAAGCCGTAAGACAGAAGGGAGACGGGTCGAACATGGGAATGGGACCCTGCGTCAGAAGATCGTCCAAGAGAGGCAGAGGAAGAGGATCCGCCACCAGATGCCTCACCAGATCCGCATACCACGGACGTTGAGGCCAATCCGGAGCTTCCAGAACCACCAGACCCGGATGGTGAACAATGCGAAGAAGTACTCTGCCCACTAATGGCCAAGGAGGGAACACATACAACAGCCCCTCCGTTGGCCACGGTTGGACCAGAGCATCCAGACCCTCGGCCAGACCGTCCCTGCGACGAATGAAGAAGCGGGGCACTTTGGCGTTGCCACTCGTGGCCATCAGGTCCATCAGGGGCTGCCCCCAAGCCTGCACTATCAACTGAAAAGCCACGGCGCCGAGACACCACTCTCCTAGATCCAGGAAGTGCCGACTGAGGAAGTCCGCCTGAACATTTTCTACCCCGGCTATGTGAGAGGCCGAGAGGTCCAGAAGATGAGACTCCGCCCAAACCATGAGCCGAGCCGCCTCCTGCGCCACCTGAGTGCTCTTGGCGCCCCCCTGACGATTGACATAAGCCACCGCCGTGGCATTGTCCGACAGGACTCTGACCGACTTGCCCAACAAAAGGGAGTGGAAAGCTAACAGTGCCAGACGGACCGCTCTGGTCTCCAACACGTTGATCGACCAGGAGGCCTCCTCCGTGGACCAGGTGCCCTGAGCTGAGTATCCCAAACACTGAGCCCCCCAACCGAGGAGACTCGCATCCGTAAGGAGCACCGTCCACTGCGGAAGATCCAGACCCACCCCCTGAACCAGGTGAGGGGTCCGGAGCCACCAACGCAGACTGCAGTGCGCCATGCCTTGCAGGGGAACAGGAGCATCCAACCCGTGCCTCTGGGGAGACCACCTCCGGAGCAGAGCATACTGGAGAGGACGCATGTGGGCCCGCACCCACTTCACCACGTCCAGGGACGCCGCCATCGACCCCAAGACTTGGAGGAAATCTCGCGCCCGAGGACACCGGGACGCCAAAAGCAGGCGAATCTGAGATTGCAATTTGCTCACCCGGGCCTCTGGAAGGAAGACCTTCCCCAAGGAGGTGTCGAACAGAACCCCAAGGTACTCCAGACGCTGAGCCGGGACCAACCGACTCTTGGAAAGGTTGACCACCCAGCCCAGCGACCAGAGAAACTCCACCACCCGAGCCGTAACCCGGGAGCTCTCCTGCAACGACTTTGCCCGAATCAACCAGTCGTCCAGGTAGGGGTGTACCAGAATGCCCTCCGACCGCAAGGCTGCCGCGATGACCACCATCACCTTGGTGAACGTCCGGGGAGCCGTGGCCAGACCAAAGGGAAGCGCACAGAACTGATAGTGCCGACCCAAGATCGCAAAGCGAAGGAAGCGCTGGTGAGAGGCCCGAATGGGAACATGCAAGTAGGCCTCCGTCAGATCGAGAGAAGTGAGGAACTCCCCCGGCTGAACCGCCAGAATGACCGACCGCAGAGTTTCCATGCGGAAAGAGGGAATCTTGAGAGCCCTGTTGACCCCTTTCAAATCCAGGATGGGCCGAAAGGTCCCCTCCTTCTTGGGCACCATAAAGTAAATGGAGTACCTGCCGGTGCCCCACTCCGGAGGGGGCACCGGAACAACTGCCTTGAGATCTATCAAGCGCTGAAGGGTCTGGCGAAAAGCCTGCGTCTTCCAAGGAGTCTGACATGGAGAGGCGAGGAAAAGGTCCGGCAGAGAGCGGGCGAACTCCAGGGCATAACTGTTCCGCACCACCTCCAGGACCCACTGATCGGACGTGATCTCGGCCCATTTGGGGAAAATTCCCGCAGCCGGGCCCCCACCGGAACCAAAGGGGGCGCCGGCAAGGAGTCATTGTGCAGGACGGGAAGCGGGGGAACCGGCGGAGGGATTCCCTGCCCCCCGACGCGCCCCCCGAAAGGGCTGCATGCGCTGGAAGAACTGACCCCGGGAAAACCCTGGAGCCGGGAAAGAAGCAGCCCCACGCCCAGGGCGATACTTGCGAAACTCCCGCAAACGCCCCCGGGCAGTGCCACCCCGAGACGCAGGGCGGGCACGGTCCTCAGGCAGACGGGGCACCTTAGAGTCCGTCAGAGTCTGAATCAACTTATCCAATTCCTCCCCAAACAAAAAAGACCCCCGGAAGGGAAATTTAGTAAGCTTAGCTTTGGACGGAGCATCCGCCGACCAAGCGCGCAGCCACAAAATATGCCGCACGGCCACGCCAAAGGCCATAGACTTAGCCGAGATCCGCACCAAGTCATAAAGAGCATCTGAGAGGAACGAGGCAGCCATCTCAATCTTCGCCACCTCCTGATCCACCAAAGACCAGTCATCAGACTCCCGATCCAGGACACACTCAGCCCACCGAAACACGGCGCGAGCGACCAGCCCCCCACAAATAGCCGCCTGGACCCCAAAGGCAGAGACCTGAAAATCTTGCTTAAGGATGTTCTCCAACTTGCGCTCCTCAGAGTCCTGCAAGGCAGAACTGCCCTCAACAGGCACGGCATGCCGCTTAGAAATCGCCGAGACCACCGCGTCTACGACTGGCGATGCTAAAGTAGCCCGATCCCCCTCTGGGATGGGATACAAACGAGCCATGCTGCGCACCAAACGAAACGGCGCCTCCGGCGTTTTCCACTGTTCCAGTATAATATCCCGAATATCCTGATGCATAGGAAAAGAGCGGGAAACGGAACGGATCCCCCGTAGCAGAGGGTCCCCCACACGCGGAGTCTCCGGCGGCGCATCCTCAAAACGCAACACCGAAGAAACCTGTTGAATCAGGTCCGGCAGCTCATCTCTCTGAAAAAGGCGCACCACGGACGCCTCTTCGCCGGAGGACAAGAAACCCGACAACCCGCCGCCAGCGGCCGTCCCCTCGAGAAGGTCCTGGAAATCCTCAAAAGGGTCCAGGTCCTCATCCAGACCGACACGCTCCTCCGACCATAAATCCTCGTCCCACGACACCCGCGGACGCTTGGACAAGGGAGGAGGAGGAGGGGACGCCACAACAGACGAGAGAGGCAAAGCCGCAGGGAGCGCGGAGGAAACCCCACTCCCCGAAACCCCCTGAGCGCATCCGGGACCCCCAGCCGCCTGAAAATAGGCTCTGCACAAAGAAAAAAAGAAATCAGGAGAAAAACCCCCCCGAGGGTCCCAAGGGACTCCCTGCCACAGCAGGGGACCCAGCAGAAACCTGCCCCTGTTTTTCCAATACAGGGGGAAGGTCACCTGAGGTGGAAGACAAAATGGAGGGGCCAGACTGAGAAGATGGCGACTTTCCCGCCAAAAATGCTCCCTCCATAGCCTGTAGCGGCTGAGAAACCTGAACAGTCCCAGCCGCTAAAACAGGCAAGTCGGCATCAGCTGTCAAAACATCAGCTGAGAGGGAATCCCCAACAACCCGACCGACGACGGCTCAGGGAATCCCTCCGTGGGCGGTTGGAGAAGACCGGGCTTCCCCACTGCTCCCAGCCGACTCGCGAGGCACCATCGGCCGGGAGCTCTGGGCGCCTGCAGCCGCTGCCGACGGAGCTCCTCCACCGCACCGGCCTGAACACCGCTTGCACAGGCCGGCCGCGAGTACCTCGCGCCTGGAGCACAATGAGCACTTTTTCCCTTTAGAAGTGCTCATTTCTCCATACGCGACCTAGCTATAAAAAGTGCCGGTTAGATGAAAAAATACAGTAAAATACAGTTTTCTTAAAGGGAAACAACCCTCCAGACCAGCACTATCTCAGGATTTTTTTTTTTTTTACAGAACAGACTCCACAGGCTCTCGAAGCAATATGCCTTGCTTGATTTAGGGGGCAAGGCTTACTGCTGAGGCTCCTCTAGAAAAATGTGGGGAGGTGGAGGAAGTAGGGGGAGGGACCCCGCTTGAGACCCGTCGGGTTTGACACCCCCGAGGTCGGACGAACCCCCAAACAGGGCCCGCCCAAGCTCCGTCCGGCCAAAAACAGGGACTATAAACCCCCTAAACAAATTCCAACAGCCCTACCAAGGGAGATGGGTACAGATCACATCAACACCTGCTGGAGACTGAAAGAAGACTGAGGTAAATAGAGAAGGGAGTATATGATATACTGTCCCACAGTTTTGTTTTCAGTCTCCACCTGCTGGTCATGATTGGATATATACCCATTTGTAAAGATTAACCTCTACTGGTCTGGAGAGTGCTAAAGAATAAATGTTTATCAGCTTCTCATAACTCACCCACAGGCAAAAGATTAAACAACATAGAGCACACGCATGGTAGTTACGGATATCAGTATTAGCACAAAATTGTGAAAAAATTGTCATTTTACATAAATGTCAAGCGTGTCATTCAGTCTGCACCAATACACAGCCAGCTTTTGTTTGACAAATGGAGACAAGATCTTACATTTCATTAAAAATGAGCTAGAAGCTTAATATTCAGTGGAGCTCTTTCTTGAAAAGACAAATGTAGCTAAATTCTGAGCCTGTTTGGCAAACAGACTTCTAATTTTCACAGTAAGCGAGACTGCATAAATGAAATAGGGCTCTCTGTGGAGAAGTAAGTGATACAGGAGCTACCATAAATGGCATCACCCATGCAAGTGTTAGCATATCTCCTGCATAACCATGAAGTATAACCTATAACTTTTTCTTTTCTGATATCGATATATTTAACGATCAACAAGATGCCATTTCCCAACTTTGGAGTGGGCAGTCTTGTGCAGTTTGAGGGACTTCGGGCTAGACACGGGGGTGACACATTTTTCCCCTACCCGCAGAAACTCTTCTCCAGTCCCATCCCCTCATGTTTTATCGCTGTCCCATTCCTGTAAGTTCTGTCTTAACCACAGAAGCCTCAAACACTTATTATTTTAAAGTGTTTGAGGCTTGTGCAGATGAGGACAGAGCTTGCAGGAATGGGGCAGGGACAAGAAAAGAATTCACCAGGATGGGATAGGAAAATGAGTTCCTGCGGGACAGTGAAAATTTTGTCCTCATGTCATTCTCTACTGCAGGCTTCATGGACTGGTGCAAACTGTCTTCCAGCTGCTTGGTGCAAGGTCAAATGCTGAGTGCTGTCGGGTTAATTCTGGCTTGCAGGCCTCAAATTACCCAACTCTGGTATAATTGATGCAAGTAGGAAGCATTAAAAAAAACAATAAAAAAAACCCAAACTTATCACTATACCAGATGAGGACTGTTGATTCTGCCTTCTGTACTGACGCCTCTGCTGCACAGAGTCTGCTGCACCCATCTTTCCACTTTTTTCATCTTCTGAAAACCAAATAATTTAGGAAACAAACATGAACTGCGGAGGAAAAAAAAGTGACAACAGAAGTGATGCATTCAAAGCCAGAGCTTCAGTATGGCACCATCTTAATGCTTCTATGATATGAGACAGACCCTGCCATTGCAAGGTACTTTAAAGCAGGGATCTCAAAGTCCCTCCTTGAGGGCCGCAATCCAGTCAGGTTTTCAGGATTTCCCCAATGAATATGCATTGAAAGCAGTGCATGCACATAGATCTCATGCATATTCATTGGGGAAATCCTGAAAACCCGACTGGATTGCGGCCCTCAAGGAGGGACTTTGAGACCCCTGCTTTAAAGGCAGTCTTTACAAACCTGTTCTCACAGCTCCTAAGGTTTTCAGAATACCCAAAATTAATTTGCAGCAATCAGTTCACATACACTGGAGATCCAGTGCATGCAAACTTCTCATGCATTTTCATGGTACACTAACTAAAATGTGGGACAAACATGCGCCGATAATCATGCGCCGTATTAAAAAACAGTTACAGCAAGCGCTCCGAGGGTGTGTGTGCGTGAACCCCCCCATTACAGAGAAAACTGCCTTTTTACCTCGTTCCCTCACACACCCCAACAGGAACGTAAACACTTCTTTTTTTTTTTTAATTTTTTATTTATAAATTTTCCATTCTTACAATATTTAAATCATACAATATATATTAATTATTACATATCCATAATATTATCATTATTAATTCATATTATTTAAAATATAATATGATAAAGATTATACAATAACATATAAAATATAATTCCCACTCCCTTTTTATATAATATATTTCCATTAATTAATCAAATCCCACCCCATTCGTATATAATTTTTATCATTGTGCTAAGAAACTAATCATTAGAATATTTTGTCAATGGTTGCCAAATTTTCTTGAAGTTAAGAAGATTTCCCTGTTGTAACGCTAATATTTTTTCCATTTTATAAATATGACAAACAGAATTCCACCAAAATGTATAATTCAATTTGGTATAGTCTTTCCAATTTTGAGTAATTTGTTGCATGGCGACTCCTGTTAGTATTAGTAATAGCTTATTATTATTTGCTGAAATCGGACTCTTAGTTCTCATTGCAGTACCAAATAATATGGTGTCATATGAGAGTCCTACGTGATTCTCTAATAACTTATTAATTTGGGGCCAAATTGAATTCCAAAATGCATTTACATAGGGACAGAAAAAGATTAAATGATCTAACGTCCCTATTTCCAATTTACAATGCCAGCATCTATTAGATCTAGTACTATCTATTTTTTGCAGGCGCGTTGGGGTCCAGAATACTCTATGTAATAAGAATAACCATGTTTGATTCATAGATGCTGACCTTGTAGATCTTAATCTCCAGGACCAAAATCGTGGCCATTGAGATTCAGAAATTGTCTGATCAATCTCAATACTCCAAATATCCCTAAGACCTGTTTTCTTTTTTTTATTTAAAAATCCGTATATCAATTTGTACCATTTTGCGGCTTGGTGACCCAAAAAATCCGTCTGGAAACATAGAACCTGTAGACTATATTGATTATTTAGATTTTTCCATTCAGGGAACCCTACCTGAATGGCCTGCTTCAATTGCATCCATTTAAAATAATGTGTTTTATTTAATCCAAATTTATTTTGCAATTGTGAAAAACTAAGCAGTGATCCTTCTGATATGACATCATTTAATGTTCTTATTCCTGCATTTATCCATTGCTTCCAGACGATTTTAAATCCGCCAATTCTGATCCTGGAGTTTATCCATATTGATTGATTTAGAGATTTAGCAATAGGTTCTGGTGATAGATTACTGATATATCTCAATGTTTTCCAAGTGTCAAATAAAATTCTGTGATCTTTGTATCTTTTAGGCATTGTTATAGTTATTAACTGTTCTGGATATAAAGGGAATAGGAGCCGCCATTCTAAATATAGCCAATCAGGTACATTTTCTAAAAGGTCTGGGAGGATCCAATACATACCCTGTCTTAAGATATAGGCTTGATGATACCTATAAAAATTTGGAAAATTTACCCCCCCTTCCACAATTGGTCTTTGTAATGATACTAAAGCGATTCTTGGTCTTTTCCCACACCAAACAAATTTTGTAAGAACATTGTTAAGTTTTTTATAAAACGACCCCTGAAAAAATATTGGAATCATACTCATTTGGTAACAAACCACAGGCAATATCATCATTTTAATTGTTTGAATTCTTCCCCACCAAGAAAGATGTAATGGATTCCATTGCTCACACATTTCTGTTATTTTTTTCAATAAAAGTTTTTCATTCTCTTTGACTGTGTCTTCAATTGTATTTTTAATCATAATTCCTAAGTATTTTATACCATCTTCTTTCCAAATAAATGAATATGTTTCAAATAATCCTTTGGTACAATGAACATTTATTGGGAGAATTTCAGATTTGTTCCAATTAATTTTATATCCAGAAAAAGTACCATATTTTTCTATTAAATTAAGTATACATGGAATAGTAGTTTCCGGTTCTCTTAAATATAATAATATATCATCTGCATATGCAGATAATTTAAATTCAAAACTGGTAAATGATATTCCCTTTATCTCCTTAGTTTTGTTTATTGCAATTAATAAAGGTTCTAGGACAATATCAAAAAGTAAAGGAGACAGAGGGCATCCTTGTCTAACTCCCCTATGCAAGTTAAATCTATTTGATAAATTATTGTTAATATATAATCTTGCTCCAGGAGAGCTATACAATGTCTGAATCATTTTAATAAAACCGGATCCTATGCCAAACCATTGTAAAGCTTGGTATATAAAATTCCATTCCACTCTGTCAAAGGCTTTTTCTGCATCTAAAGATATTAAAAAAACTGGATCATTTATATTTTTTGCTAAATTTAATGAGTGGAATGCTAATCTAGTATTATTTGATGAATGTCTTTTAGCAATAAATCCTGTTTGATGTACATCAATAATGAAAGGGAGAGCTTTTGCCAATCTTAATGCTAATACTTTAGCCATTAGTTTGTTATCCACATTCAATAATGAAATAGGCCTGTAATTTGAAACCAGAGTAGGATCTTTGTTTGGTTTTGGTAAGACTATAATTATTGATTCTGCCATAGTACCAGAAATATTTTCATTCTTTATTTGATATTGATACAAATTTAACAGATGTGGTAATATGATATTTTGGAAAAATTTATAAAATTCAACAGTATACCCATCTCCACCTGGAGCGGATCCAACTCTAAGAGACCTCAATGCTGTTTCTAATTCTTTTAAAGATATAGGTTCTTCTAAACTTCCTTTTATATGATCTGGAATATTTGGTCCAATATATGAATTTAAAAAATTTAATCCGTCTTGTTCTTTATTTTTATAAGAATTGGAAGTATATAATTCTTTGTAAAAATCAAGAAATTGTGTTATAATATCTTTTGTGTTGGTATGTGTGTTACCTTGTGTATCTTTAATTGCAATAATCTTATATTTTCTTTTTTTTGCTTTTAGAAAGTTTGCTAATAATTTCCCTGCTTTATTTGAATTTCCATAAAATTGTACTTGTTTGTTGAAAATGTCTTTCCTCACAATTTGAGAAGAAATCTCATTATATTTAACTTTTAATTTTAATAATTCTTGTAATGTATTATTTTCCCATTTCTCAATTAATTTATTTTCTAATAATTTAATTTGCTTTCCCATCTCAAGAAATTGTTTTTTTTTTTGTTTGTTAATAAATGTTGAATATGAAATAATATTTCCTCTCATAGTTGCTTTAAAAGCATCCCATAAGATCTCAGCATTAATATCATCTGATTCATTAAATTGAAAGAATTCTTGCATTTTTATTTTAAAATCTTCAAGAAATTTTGAATCCGCTAATAAATCATTATTAAATCTCCAAATTAAATCAAAATTTTCAACATCATAATTTTGAAGATTAATCCACACACCAGCATGATCTGAAATTATAATGGGATCAATTACTGCTTTTAAGATACGCTGCGCTATATTATTA
Source organism: Geotrypetes seraphini (assembly GCF_902459505.1). Lineage (NCBI taxonomy): Eukaryota > Metazoa > Chordata > Amphibia > Gymnophiona > Dermophiidae > Geotrypetes > Geotrypetes seraphini. The sequence continues at coordinate 33,962,102 of NC_047091.1, read as the reverse complement.
GAAACAAATATATAATCAATTCGTGAAAAAGATTTATGGACCTGAGAACAAAAAGAAAATTCCTGATCATTAAAATGAAGAATTCGCCATATATCTACTAAATCACAAGATATTATCAAATTATCTAAGCCTAATGATTTCATAACTTTACTTGGTTTTTTATCCAAAATCGGATCCATTACAGCATTGAAATCCCCTGCTACTATTAAATTAGATGTAGCCAGTGGTAAGAGCAATTGTTGAATTTGTTTAAAAAACTCCATTTGATTCGTATTAGGAGCATATAAATTGAATAAATTCAGGGTTGTATTTCCCAGAACCATCTCAATATGTACCCATCTACCTAAGGGATCATAATTAATTAATTTAAAATCTGCATTACATTTTTTGTTTATTAGAACAGCCACTCCAGCTTTTTTCTTTAAAGCCGGTGCAAATAAACATTTAGAAATCCATCCTCCAGATAATTTTTTTGATTCAATTTCCGAAAGATGGGTCTCTTGAATAAAATAAATGTCCGCATTTTGATTTTTAAGGAACGATAATAATTTCTTCTTCTTAATAGGATGATTTAAACCATTGACATTCAGCGAATACATTTTTATATCCATCTAATTAATAGTTATGTTTTATCCAATATTCTATGATAGTTTACAAGATTATTTCCTAGCACATTCATTAAAAATTCATATCCTATCCCACCCATTATTTTCCCTCCCCTCCCTCCCATTATCATATTCTGATTTGGAACACGCATTGGTCATGCAAAACCTACATCTCCATCTCCAGGCAACTAATAATTCATTATATTATTTAAAAAACATATTTCTAAATTCAATACATTCTTTATACTTCCACTCTTATATAATTGAAAATTATATCCATTTAATCTATAATATTTTATAAATTTACTGAGAATTATATATATTTGATTCATAAAATTAAATTCAAATTCAATATCATGCATACATGTAATATTATATTCTTAATAAATAAACATATTACAATATATCTCTATTTCTCTATATATATCTATAGATCTTCATATAAATTGAATATATTCATTTTTATAAAAATATATGAATATTTATATTAATAATAATGCAATTCAATCATTTTCATAGATCATCTTCATAATAAATTAATTTGAATAATTAGTTAAATAAAATATACATTTTATGTCAATAAATAAGTTTTATAATAAATTCATATTTTATTAATTATCTACCATTCAATTACTTATTTTCTTATTTTTCATAATAAGTTAATATGACTGAATAATTGAATCAAATAAAAAATTTTTTTTTTATTAGATATATATTTTATTAATTAATTCTGTCAATAATCAAATTATTTTCTTGTATATATTTCATAAAATTATAATTTTCTTATACAGAATTAAAATATTGTTTTTATAATAAATTAATATATTTCATTTTTAAATCTTATTCTCGATATATCAATAATAAATTTTTCCTATCAATATTTTTAATGATAATTTCATTGTAAATCATTTCATTATTCCTTATTCATAATAAGTTAATATGCTATATGATTGAATAAATTTTCTATTTTGATTAAAACAAGTAATTTATATAAATTTTTTTTTTTTTTTTATATATATTTTATTTTATTTTATTTTTTTTATTTTATTAATGATTGTGGATGCTAATATTTTATTAATAATTAATTTAATAAAATAATATTATAATATTGCATCCACTATATCAATAAATATAAATTATATTTCCAGTTAGTAACATTTCTTATATCTTTTTTTTTTAATAATCTTCTTTATTTTCCCTTTTTTCCATCTTCTTTCTTCTTTCTTCAGCTGAATTGTTTCTTATGTAAACATAGGTTCTTTTTGTGTCAGAAATTCTTTCAGTTTTGCCGGGTCTTGAAAATATATGGATTTATTTCCACTGGATACTCTCATAGTAGATGGATAATATAGTCCATATATGTATCCTTTTTCTTTCAGCTGCTGTCTGTATGTAAGGAATTGTTTTCTTATGTTTGCTGTATATTTAGCAAAATCCGGAACTAAAATCAGTTTTGATCCTTTATAGTTCAAGTTTTTATTTGCTTTTGCCAATTTTAATATTTCTTGAGCTTGTTGATACCTTAAAACCTTGAATATCAAAGGTCTTGGAGCAGCCTGATTTACTGGCTTTCTTGTGGGGATTCTGTGGGCTCTTTCAATTTCTAACGGCCATTTTGAATTGAGCTGAAGCAGTTTAGGTAACAGATTTTCCAAGAATTGTACCGGATCTCCTCCTTCAATATTTTCAGCCAGCCCCAAAATTCTTATGTTCTTTCTTTTTCCTCGGTTTTCCATGTCCACCATTTGATTTTTTAAAGCTGCTATTTCTTTTTTATCTTTGTCATATTCCTGTGTGAAAGATTCAAACCTCTCCACTTTTTCTTCCAGCACTGTCATTCTCAGTCTCTCAGTTTGGATTTCTTGTTTCATGTTAAGAAGCTCTTCTTTTACTTCAGATATTTTATTGGAGTTTTCAGTCAGCATCAGTTTTATTTTAAACAGTTCAGTCATTATATCAGCCTTTTCAGTGAGTTCTTCAGTCTCCATCGGGAACGGCACACTCGATGGTGACAGGGGAGTTACTTTTGTTCTTTTTGCTGATATTCCCGATGTTGAAGGTTTTTCAGCTTTCCCCTGCTTTATATTCGCCATCTCCGACGTTGTTTTATGTATTTTTTTTTTGCGATTTGAAAAAGTAGAAGTTTTATTTTTGTTCCGTTTGTTGCCTGGATATGGGAGCGCTGCAGTTAGGCTGCCATATCGTGCGCGCTCCAAGCCACGCCCAACGTAAACACTTCTAAGTTTAGTGTGTGTGTTGGGGGGGGTGACTCCCCACACCCCCCCTCGAAGCACTTACAGTAACTGTTTTAATCCGGCATGCATAAGTCCTGATTGTCGGTGCATGTTTGTCCCGCGCGGTTATGATGGGTCACTGTATTCATTGCGGATAGCTCTGCCTTACTGCTTAAGCACAATAAAGCATCCCAACACCTAAATATACTATTTGCGGTAAATTCAAACATGTTCTGAAACCTTAGCTGGTGACTCGTTTCACACACAGTTCACAGCCTCATGACTCATCAGATGGGTTGAATTTACTGCAAGTAACAGTATATTTAAGCACAGGAATGCTTTGTGTTTGACTAGTGAGCCTCCGCTTGCAATACTCCAACCCCCTACTTGCCATGTTTGTCTGTTGAGTAGATTGTAAGATCTTCTGAGCAGGGACTATGTCTTGAATGTTCTAATGTGCAGCACTTTGTATGCCTAGCAGCGCTATAGTAATCTGTCTTAATGCTTAGGCAATTCATCGCTCAGCTCCGCAGTCACATTATAAATATACCATTCTAGGCAAAGGTCACAGCTTTGAAGCTCTTTTACAGTGAGAATTCACTACAATTTATTTATTTATTCAATTTTCTATACAGTTCTCCCAGGAGAGCTCAGAACGGTTTACATGAGTTTATTCAGGTACTCAAGCATTTTTCCCTGTCTGTCCTGGCGGGCTCACAATCTATCTAATGTACTTGGAGCAATGGGGGGGATTAATAATAATAATTTTTTTCTTATATACCGCCAAAGCCGTAGTAGTTCGAGGCGGTTTACAATAAGAGGAGCTGGACAATCAGCGAAGATAGGTACAAAGTAAAGTTATAAAGTACATGTAAGCTGGTGCAGGGATAGGAAGGGCTGGAACAGATAGCGAACAATCAGCGAGAATAGGCGCACTGTACAGTCATCAATACATGAAGGCAGAGAACAGAGCGGGAGTGAGATAGGGGTAAAATTCAATTGGAGTAAAGCGACAGGGCAATAGGAGCATTTAGGTTACAAATCGGTTAAACAAGTTTGTTTTTACTAGTTTTCTAAAACTTAGATAGGATAAAGAGTGCATTAAGTTACTCAGCCAGTTGTTTATTTGGCCTGCTTGGAAAGCAAGTGTTCTGTCTAGGTATCTTTTGTATCGGCAGGCCTTTATTGTTGGATGGGTGAACATGTGGACTCTACGAGTGGGCCTGCTAGGACAGTCCAAGTTGAAATGAGCGACCAGGTATGTGGGGGCCGAGCCAAGTATAGATTTGAAACAAAGACAGGCAAATTTGAACAAGACTCTTGCCTCCAGGGGCAGCCAATGAAGTTTTTGGTAATAGGGGGTTATGTGGTCCCATTTTTTTATGCCAAAAATTAGTCGGACTGCTGAGTTTTGGATGATTTGGAGTCTTTGAATGGTTTTCTTGAAAGACCCCAGATAAATGATGTTGCAGTAGTCGAGTATGCTTAGTATGGAGGCTTGCACCAGTAAACGGAATGAAGTTGCCCAGGGTCACAAGGAGCAGCGTGGGTTTGAACCCACAACCCCAGAGTGCTAAGGCTGTAGCTTTAACCACTGCGCCACACTCTCCCCCTTAGTCTTTGCGTGACATACCTTATATGGTATCTGGGAAGTAAGGGGAAGGATGGGAGGGAGGTGTTTTAAAGGAGAGAAAAATGCTTTAGAGTGTCTTACCTGAATCAGAGAGGTCGGTTTTCCTGGGTTTTGGTGCTGGTGAAGGAGATGCCCTTTTCTCACTAACTTTGTGTTTTGCTGCCAAAATAAAACACATAATAGCAAGGTTAAGAATTTTCCAGCCGACAGTGTGACAACAAAACTTATGATTCTACAGCCTTTTGCAAAATACTTATGAAAGTTTAGACCACAACGCAAACAAAGCTCCTTCAAACTATAAAACTTAAACCGCAAACACACACATTTGTAAAGTCTTCCCAAACCTAAAGTAAGCAAAGAATGATTAGGTATGAACATCACTCAATATGTTCAGAAGTCAGGAAGGATATTATTAGGATTATCTTACAATTTACAAGCACTGAACAGGAGAGGAGGAGAAAAAAGTTCATCTATTAGATGAATTTTTGAAGGAGAAGACACCCTTCAAACTTATGCCACCTCTACTAAGCACAATAGCTCAACTTTGCATGGCAACATATTAGTATCACACTCATCGTGTAATTTAAACAGCGCTCTTTCTTACAGATCCATGCAGTACTCACTCTTACCAGTGGATCACATTCATCCACAATTCAAACTGCTGATTACGTTCCACCGTTTTCACTTTTGGAACAAGAAAAAGGACAGGTGGAGAGCAGGGGAATGAGGGGCCAGTGCAAGAGGATGGCAAGAAAAAGTACAGAAGAGAGAACAGCAGATGGCAGAGAGGGAAAGGACATTTAGGATAGGAAAAATATACCTCTCCTCACAATGCCCATCCTGCTACAGATGTTACTCCACCTTTCCACATCTTCCCTCCTACCTCTTCCTGTCAGACAAAAACATCACCCCGTGTCCTGACAACCAACTCATACATCCCTACAAATAAAAAGTGGTCTAGTGGTTAGAGCTACAGCCTAAGCATCCTGTGGTTGAGGGTTCAAGCCCTGTGCTGCTCCTTGTGACCCTGGGCAAATCACTCAATCCTTCACTGCCCCAGGTACATTAGAAAGATTGTGTGCCTACTGGGACAGATAGGGAAAAATGCTAGAGTATCTGAATGCAAACCACTCAGACAACCTCTGTTGATAGGTGGTAAAATAAATATCCTCCTCTTTCATGGATATTACATACTCCACTCGCTTACTACTCCCCCCCCCTTACAATCCTTACCAGCAATACATCTCCTGCTACTTTACGGAGGCATTTACCATGGCCTTTCAATCCCGTCTGCCAGGCCAATATGCCCCAGCCTTTGAAGAGGAAAGGGAAAATGCGCAACTATGTCATGCTGTATGTATACACCCAGTGGCATCCTTCTCTCTCCCATCCGCCCCCTCCTGCCCTTCCCCCGTACCTCTAACATTCCTGGCTTGAACAGCAATCCCAACCTGCTACTTGCACCCGCATCAGCTCTTCCTCTGATGTCACTTCTTAGGTGCGGGTCCAGAAGTGACGTCAGAGGAAGAGGCGATGGGGTTGCTGCTCACACCCGGAACAATATAGAGTTACGGGGGAAGGGAAGGGGCATGCGTGGTGGTGGTGGGGGGGAGTGGAAAGAAGGATGGGTGCTGGTGCCCCTACAAATACTGCATCTGGGGTGGACTTCCCTCCTTACTACACTACTATATACACCTTTCTTAAGATGATTTGGAGGCAGCAGAGAGGCTAACCTTCACAGGGTAGCATTCACCAATTCTAACCAACTTACCAGATAGGCCATGTCAGACTTTATCTGTTACAATCTGGTGTGTTACAGTGAATTTTAAGAAACCCGAGTTATACAAATTCAAAGTCCTTAGGATAAAAGGAGAAATTAGGTTCTTACCTGCTAATTTACTTTCTTTTAACTTCTCCAGACCGGTAGAGGTTAAATCTTACAAGTGGGTATATATCCCAATCATGACCAGCAGGTGAAGACTGAAAACAAAACTGTGGAATAGTACATAAAGAGATACCTTCCCCTATTTCTATCAGTCTGCTGAATAGTCAAGCAGAACTAAGAACTGGAAACAGAAATAAACAATACTCCGAACAAAAGTAATAACTAACATACCCAAATGCTGTTGGAAAACGCAGAGGAGAGATACCAGAAAGAAAATGTCCCCACAGCTCGCCAGCTAAGCCAGCCAAGCCACAGCTGCTGTTATTCAATTCTCCTCGGCCCTAGAAAAATACTAGAACCGCAGCAAAAAACAAAAACTACCCACACAACAGCCACAACAACAGACAGGGTGGGGACCTCTACCGGTCTGGAGAAGCTAAAAGAAAGTAAATTAGCAGGTAAGAACCTAATTTCTCCTTCTTTAGCACTCTCTAGACCGGTAGAGATTAAATCTTACAAGTGGGATGTACCAAAGCAGTACCCATCATGGGTGGGACCCCCGAAGGGCCGACACCAGAACACGCTCACCGAACACCGCGTCCTGATGCGCCTGAGCATCTACCTGGTAGTGGCTGACAAATGAATGCAAGGAAGACCAAACCACAACCTTACAAATGTCCATTGGAGGCATGAGCGAAGACTCAGCCCAAGAAGCTGCCTGACCCCGAGAGGAATGAGCAGTGAGAAATTCCAGAAAAGGCTTTTTCTGAAGTAGATACGCGGAAGCAATAGTCTCCTTGATCCAGCGCGCAATAGTAGCCTTAGAAGCGCCATCCCCCGTATAAGAACCCGCTAAAAGGATAAAGATTTCCTGATCTCCTGGTTCCTCCGCACATAAGAGCGAAGAAATGTAATGTAATGTAATGTAATTTATTTCTTATATACCGCTACATCCGTTAGGTTCTAAGCGGTTTGAAGAAAATATACATTGAGAAGTAAGAAGTAAGAAGGTACTTAAAAAAAAAAAAAAAGAAACCGACCGACATCTAACTTGTGCAACTGCTTCTGCTCAGAAGAGCCCTCCCGACTACCCAACACCAGGAGGACCATTGCCTGATTGACATGAAAAGGAGAAAACTACCTATGGCAGAAAGGAAGGAACAGGCCTCAAGACAACTCGCTCCCTAGAAAACTCCAAGAAGGGAGCCCTACAAGAGAAAGCCTGCAGCTCAGAAACACATCTAGCAGAAGTAATGGCCACCAAGAAGACTGCATTAAGAGTTAAGTCCTTCAAAGAGCAGGCGCCCAATGGTTCAAAGGGAGGGCGCACTAGCACTGAAAGAACCAGATTAAGATCCCAAGATGGAACAGAGGGTCATACGGGAGGCTTGAGCAATTTGGCCGCCCGCAAGAAGTGAAGCATATCAGGAATGGCAGTCAACACCCCACGAAAGACTGACAAGGCTGCAAGCTGAACCTGGAGAGAAGGGCAAGCCAGTCCCCCATCCAGCCATCCTGCAAGAACTCTAAGATGTCAGGTTGGGAAGCGCGAAAAAAGACCACACCACTCCTCAAATATACATCAAACCCTCGCACAAGCCCGAGAGGTGGAAAGCCTCCGGGACCCCAAGAGAGTGGAGATCACTTTATCTGAATATCTCTTCTTACCTAGGCAACCTCTTTCAAAAGCCAAGCCGTAAGATAGAAGGGACCTGGATCGAACATGGGAATGGGACCCTGCGTCAGGTCATCCAAGAGAGGCAGAGGAAGAGGATCCGCCATCAGATACCGCACTAGATCCTCAAACCACGGACGTCGAGGCCAATCCGGAGCTTCCAGAACCACGAGACCCGGATGGCAAATGATACGGAGAAGAACTCTGCCCACTAATGGCTACGGAGGGAACACATACAACAGCCCCTCCGTTGGCCATGGTTAAACCAGAGCATCCAGGCTCTCAGCGATGACTGAAGAAGCGGGGCAGTTTGGCATTGACACTCGGGACCATCAGGGGTTGACCCCCAAGACTGTACTATCAACTGAAAGGCCACCGGGCTTAGACACCACTCTCTGGGATCTAGCACGTGATGACTGAGGAAGCCTGCCTGAACATTCTCCACTCCAGCTATGTGAGAGGCTGAGATGTCCTGAAGGTGGGACTCTGCCCAGACCATGAGCAGAGTCGGCTCCTGCACTGAGTGCTCTTGGTGCCTCCCTCACGATTGACATAAGCCACCGCCGTGGCATTGTCCGACAGAACTGACTGACTGATTTACCCGACAAGAAGGAGCGGAAGGCTAACAGTGCTAGACGGACGGCTATGGTCTCCAACACATTGATCAACTAGGATGCCTCCTCTGTGGACCAGGTGCCCTGAGCTGAGTGACCTAGACACTGAGCCCCCCAACCGAGGAGACTGGCATCCGTGAGAAGCACTGTCCACTGTGGTTGATCCAGACTCGTCCACTGAACAAGAGGAGAGGTCTGGAGCCACCAACGAAGACTGCAGCGCGCCAAACCTCGCAGAGGAACAGGGAGATCCAACTGTGCCTGGGGCGACCACCTCCAGCGCAGAGCAAACTGAAAAGGATGCATGTGGGCCCACGCCAACCTCACTATGTCTAGGGAAGCCACCATCGATCCCAAGATTTGGAGGAAATCCTGCGCCCGCGGACACCAGGACGCCATAAGGAGGCGAATCTGAGATAGCAATTTGCTTACCCGGGCCTCTGGAAGGAAGACCTTCCCCAAAAGAGGTCAAACAGAACCCCAAGGTACTCCAGACATTGAGATGGGACCAACCGACTCTTGGAAAGGTTGACTATCCAGCCCAGTGACTGGAGAAACTCCATCACACAAGCCGTAACCCGGTTGCTCTCTTGCAACGATTTCGCCCGAATCAACCAGTTGTCCAGGTAGGGATGCACCAGAATGCCCTCTGACCACAAGGCTGCTGCGATGACCACCATAACCTTGGTGAATGTCCAGGGAGCCTTGGCCAGACCAAAGGGAAGCGAACAGAACAGACAGTGCTGACCCAAGATCGCAAAGTGAAGGAAGCACTGATGGAAGGCCCAAATGGGAACATGCAAGTAGGCCTCCATCATAGAAGTCAGGAACACCCCCGGCTGAACTGCCAGAATGAAAGACCACAGTGTTTCCATGCGAAAAGAGGAATTCTGAGAGCCCTGTTGACCCCTTTTAAAATCTAGAATGGGCCAAAAGGTCCCCTCCTTCTTGGGCACCACAAAGAAAATGGTGTACCTGCCGGTGCCGCACTCCTAAGGGAACACTGGAACAACTGCTTTGAGATCTAGCAAGGCTAAAGGGTCTGGCGAAAGGCCAGGGTCTCCCATGCTGCCTGACACGGAGAGGCTAGAAATGATCTGGCAGAGAGCAGGCAAACTCCAGAGCATAACCGTCCTGCACCACCTCCAGGACCCACTGATCGGACGGGATCTCGGCCCACTGGGGGGAAAAAAAGGTTGCGCAGCCGGGCACCCACCAGAAACAAAGGGGGTGCCGGCAACGAGTCATTGTGCAGAACGGGCAGCAGGGGAACTAGCGGAGGGATTCCCAGCCTCCCGGCGGTCCCCCTGAAAGGACTACATGCGCTAATAAAACTGACCCGGAAGCCTGGAAAGTAGCAGCCCCATGCCCAGGGCAATACTTGTGGAACTCCCGCAGACGCCTGTGGGCAGTGCCACTCCGAGACGCCGGGCGGGCATGGTCCTCAGGTAGGCGGGACACCTTAGAGTCCATCAGAGTCTGAACCAACTTATCTAAGTCCTCTCCAAACAAAAAAAGACCCCCGAAAGGGAAATATGGTAAGCTGAATTTTGGACGCGGCATCTGCAGACCAAGCATGAAGCCACAAGGTACATCACGCGGCCATTCCAAAAGCCGGAGACATAGCCGACGTCCGCACCAAGTCATAGAGAGCATCTGAGAGGAACGAGGCAGCCATCTCAATCTTTGCCACCTCCTGATCCACCAAGGACCAGTCATCAGACTCATGAGCCAAGATACGCTCAGCCCACTGAAATATGGCGCGAGCCACCAGGCCCCCCCCCCAAATAGCCGCCTGAACCCCCAAGGCAGAGACATCAAAATTCTGCTTAAGAATGGTCTCCAACTTACGCTCTCTAGAGTCCCCATGAGGATCCTGTGTACTGATCCTTTTCCTGCAGCCCAGACATTTCTTAGATGTTTCTGGCATCTTCAAAGTCCTGATTGTATTCAAAATGGTGATGGAGAGCTGTGGAAAAATCTGACCGATGGGAACGGGCGGAAGCTAAAGACTGGGGATTAGGGGGAAGCAGGGGGAAATGGGTAGGGCTCGGGCATACCCAGTGGAGCCTGGCACTGCACGTGCTCAGAGAGAGAAAAAAAAAAAATCTCTCTGAGCTATTGGAGGGCTTGTCCGCAAATTGGGAGCTGTTGGGACAACACCCATATGTGGCTGACTCATCCTGCTTGACCTAGGAGAATCGCTGAGATACCGCATCTACCACTGGCAACTTTAAAGTAGCACTATCCCCCTCTGGGATGGGATACCAACGAGCCATGGCGCGCACTAACTAAAACGGCGCCTCCGGCGTATTCCACTACACCAGTACAATATCCCAAAAATCCTGATGCAGAGGAAAAGAGCAGGAAACAGTACGGATCTCCCTTAGAAGAGAGTCCCCCACATGTAGGGTCTCCAGTGGCGCTTCCTCAAAATGCAGCACCAAAGAGACCTGCTTAAACAGGTCTGGGAGCTCATCCCTCTGAAAAAGGCGCACCACGGAAGTCGTCGGAAGGTGGGAAACCCATTGCCCCGCCACTAGCAGCCGTCCTAAAAAGGGTCCAGGTCCTCAGCCAGGCCAACATGTTCCTCTGACTACCAATCCGCAACCCAAGGCACTCATGAGCACCTCCCCCCCCCCCCCGGGCACATGTGGGACCCCCAGCCGCCTGAAAATAGGCTCTGCACAAAGAAAAATGTAAATCAAGGGGAAAAAAACCCGGGAGTCCCAAGGGACTCCTTGCCACAGCAGGGGACCCAGCTGAAACCTGCCCCTGTGCTTCCAATACAGGGGGAAGGTCACCTGAAGTTGCAGACAAAATGGAGGGACCAGAGAAAATGGCGAAGTTCCTGCCAAAAACAATCCCTCTTGGGCCTGTAGCGGCTGGGAAGCCTGAACAGTTCAAGCCGCTAAAGCAAGCAAGCTGGCATCAGCTGTTAAAAAAATCAGCTGAGAGAGAATCCTTTGTACTCTGACCTTCGGCGGTGGAAGAAGACCAGGCCGACTCATGAGGCACTATCGACAGGGAGCTCTGGGTGCCTGCAGCCGCTGCCAACAGAGCTCCACCACCGCATCGGTCCGGCTGCGAGTGCCTCACGTCTGGACTAAATTGTGTCCCATTCCCCCAGAGAAGGGCTCAATTGCTCCATACATGACCTAGCTAGATTTAAAGTGCCGGTTAGTGCAAAAATACAGTAAATTTAAACGGAACAACCCTTCAGACCGGCACTACCTCAGGATTTCTTTTTTTTTGTCAGAACAGACTCCACAGGCTCTCAAAGCAGTATGCCTTGCTTGATTTAGGGGGCAAGGCTTACTGCTGAGGGAGGTGGAGGAAATGGGTGGGGGGGAAGGACCCCGCTCGAGACCCGCCGGGTTTGACACCCCCGAGGTCAGACAGACCCCCCCCAAACAGGGCCCACCCAAGCTCAATCTGGCAAAAAACAGGGACTAGAAACCCCTAAACAAATTCCAACAGCCCAAGGGTACAGCTCACTCAACACCTGCTGGAGACTGAAAGAAGACTGGTAGGAATAGGGGAAGGTATCTCTTATGTAATATTGGCTGACTATCCTGCTGTCCACGGAGAACCTACGTTACAGGTAAGTAACTACACTTTTTGTTTTCAGTCTCCACCTACTGGTTATGATTGAGATATATACCCACTTGTAAGTTGTAGCAAACTGGTACTACCTTTACAGAGCTATTTTCACAATAAAACTGCTTAGATATCAAATCGTAAATGTTTTGCAGCTCTTCAGAAAACAGAGAAGATTTTTTGTTCAACAAAATGCATTTCACAAGGGGGGGGAGATCTCAAAGGAATCAGCAAGAAATACACTGCAAACCAATAGAAAGCAGGATAACAGGTTCTGAGTCCAAGAGTATACCTAGGGCTCTTCCTGGGGACACAGAACCACGGCTTTTCCTTGTCCGCTGAGGAGATGGTGAGCGGCGTGGTTTCGGAGGTGGGCTCGGGGGTGGAGATGGTCTGTGTCTCCTCCTGGGAGGGCTAGCAGAAGGAGAAGATCGGCGAGGTTTGCGTGGTGGGCTGGATGAAATTCTTTTGGGCGGTTTCTTAGGGGGCGGAGGAGTCCGTGATCGTGAGGATGAGGATGAGCTGCTGCTGCCAGATAGAGAAGCTGACGAGCGACGTCTTCTATGAATGAAACAAGCAATAATATATTATCACAGAAATACAAAATATTGCCTCTGCAAATTGTGCCCCCTCTCTAAGCTGTCTGGCACAGGTATAGTCTGTGATTTTGTACTGTGCCTCACTCTAGGAAAACCATTCAAACACACTTTCTTATCAAACTTTTAGGAAGTCAATCAAAACTTATCTCTTTGACAAATTCCTCTGATAAAAAATTCCTCTGATATCTCTTTCATAAATTCCATTTCTGCCTCGATGTACTTCTAAAACACTTCCTGGAAAAATGTGATTAATCTTACCATGCTAATATAATTTTGAAAGTTTTTGTAATATCGTCTGTATACAGTCTCTTCCTCTGTAAACCGCTCTGAATAGTTTGTGGTATCACAGTATATTAAAAGGAGAAATTAGGTTCCTACCTGCTAATTTTCTTTCTGTTAGCCTGTAAACTGGTATAGTCCTTACGAATGGGTTATATACCTCACTGCTACCAGCAGGTGGAGACTGAGAACAAACTTGAATATCAGGATAGCTTCTAAAACACTTGCAATCCTGTCTTCCTCAGTCTCCATTAGCAGGTGATAAGACTAATTCGGCATTGTTGGAATTTTGTCTTGGAATCCTGGGTTCCCCTTTTGTGCCGGATAGAGCTTGTAGTGAGGTAAATAACCCATTCGTAAGGACTATACCAATCTACCAGGCGATACAGAATAAAGTTGTTATTATTATTATTATTAAAAAATTTATTGTGAATGTTGTTAACTGCTGAGAACTGCTGTTAGCTTGAGAAGTATATCAAGTCTAATAAACAAATATAAGTTTTATGTTGACTTTTACTTGCTGTACACAACCTTGGGCAAATCCCAAAAACAATCTACTCAAACTGTGCCCAGTGTTTACCATCCTTGCAACAAAGCAAGTCAGAAAGAGAAGGAAATTGTGTACTTAGATTTCACACACAGCTCTTTCAGCTGGATCTTACCTTCGAACTGGGGTTCTACTTCTCCTGTGTCGAGGTGGGGGAGGCATACGTCTTGGGGGGCTTCTTCTACGCGGTGATGACCTCCTCCTGGGACTTGGCCTCCTTCGAGGGGAGTATGATCTATGAAGAAAAAGAGAACCTTCCAGTTTCTTATTTTCTACTGCATTTATAGACTACACACAGGTTTAACACCATTCCTGTAGGTTTGAAATCTTGAAAATTAGTCCCCAAACACAACAGTTCATGACACTTGCCAAAGTATAGCCTTAATAATCTAAATGACTCCCAAACATGCTTGTGCTTAAAAATGTGTACACAACATGAAAAACTAATATTTGAGGAGGGGCGTGGCTTAGCGCGCACACAAAATGGACGTGTGATCGCGGCGCTCCTCTTACCTGGGCAACGGCTGAATAAAAAAGTTTATCAAAGCGGCTTGTATTTCGGCGAAAAAGTGTGGAGGGAAGTGCGGGAGCATGGCGAGTACGAGGCAGAGTAAAAATGAAACCGGAGGAGCGGCGAAGTCGGATCAAGTTACTCCATGTAAAGTTCTGCTTCCGGGGGATGAGTCGGAAGAGCTAAGTAAAGCCGAAGTTATGGGGGAATTAAGACAAATAAAACAAATGTTGAAAGAAAACGTTAACAGCATGGCAGAAATGAAGGAAGAAATATTGAATATATATAGGCAGATGGAAGTGACAAACAAAAGAACAACGGATCTGGAAGCTAAAATGGAGGTTTTGGAATGTGCAGAAAGAAGATGTAAAAATGACAGTTTGGAAATTACTCAATTGAAAAATCAGCTGGAAGATTATGAAAACCGTGGCAGAAGGAAAAATGTAAAACTTTTTGGAATACAAGAAAATTTGGAAGGAGGAAATGCCATACAGTTTTTAGAAAATTTAATACCTAAAATACTGCAGTTGGATTTCAAACAGCCTTTACAAATAGAACGTGCACACAGGATTCCAACAAAGCGTGTGGAGAACCAAGGGAGACCAAGACCACTGATATTCAAGATGTTAAGATACCAGCAAGCAATAGAAATTTTAAATGCTGCCAAGAAAGATAAAAATTTAAATTATAAAGGGTCCAAAATATGGTTTTTACCAGATTTTGCTAAAAATACAGCAAGCATTAGGAAGAAATTCCTTGAAGGAAAAAGGATATAAATATGGGTTATATTACCAGCAAAAATGAGGGTATCTTGTGGAGATAAATCTTTGTATTTTGTAGACCCGGAAAAGCTAAAGACCTTTCTTTCAAAATCAGAACCTATGTCATTTTAGCACAATGGGTGTTGAAATGAAGGGATAAATATTAAGACTGGATTGGTGGATATTGAACAAAAAGTTTAATATAAAAACTATGGGACTTTTGTTTGTTGAAGAAAGAGGAATATGAAACAAAGAACAGGAAATAAAATGGACAAGGGAAAAAGACAATAAAAGAATGTGAAGAAGAAAAAAGCAAAAAGGATGGACTGGAAAGTCATGAGATTGAACTTTAGGAGACCGAAGGATGGATGGCTGGAGTAAAGAGTGAACAGGAAGGAATAAAGGACTTGACAAATTAACAAAAGGGGAAAAGTGAAGAATGGACAAGAAAATAAATAGATGTAAAGAAGAAGAAAGAAGAATTGATAGACTAAAAGGATATTAAATAAAATGACAATTGGCAGTCAAGAGTCTTAAGAGAGGATGGATGTAGCTAAGAAATGTATATGAATATTTAGTTAATTTAATAAGTCAGTAAATGAATAAGTAAAGAATGAAAGGGCAACAAGAAGAAGAATGTAGAATGGATTAAGTATAGACAGGAAAAGTTATATGACATTTAGATGTAGTAAAGGAAAGAAATATGAATAATATAAAAGAAAGATACATAATAAGAATTTATTGGTAATTGAAGGAGATGATTAAAGGATCAAATGTAAAGATGGATTTTGTAATATTATAGATTAAAATGATTGGATTTAATTTGGAAAAGAGGAAATATTAAAAAAAAAAAAAATCATAAAGTGAAAATTTTGTTTGTTTCCAGAATGGAAAAAAAAAATGTTTATATATAAATAGAAGATAAAAACTTATAAATTTGAAAATAATTTTAAAGAAGTATATGAGGATATGGATATTTGCTTTTACATATTAAAAGGATGATAGGGGTTGATGGAATGGTTAGTATTAGATATAGGACAAAGGGTACTAATTTATTAAATATATGTTTATGATTGAATTTGTGGAATTAAATAAAATATTGGGGAAATGAAGTAAAGATTGGTGAGAATATAAAGATGTATTAATGAAATGTTAGGATTTAAATATGGTTATGTGACCAAAGGTTAAATAACAAATAGAGAAATTAAATATTTTAAAATAGAAAAAAAAAAGAAAGAGGTTTTCTGATTAGAAGAAAATTTTAATTTGATACATTGTGGAGGGTTATAATAATAATAATAATAACTTTGAGTTTGTCTTAATAAATGATAAAGGGGTTATGTATAAATATTGGTTGCCTGGGGGGAGGGGGAAAGTTGGGGTTGCTGTTCCAATGTGTGTCCTTAAGCAGTCATTATATTGGGGGGGGAGGGGATGGGCATTAAAGGTATTACTAGAATGATTAAGGAAAGATTAATAAGGGATTGGGTAATTTAGGGGTAACAATGTGTGCCATTGGGAGAAGTTCTTTATATCTTATTTATGAAAGAAGGGAAGAAGAGGATTATGATGAGGAGTTTAAAATATATTATGTCTTTTAAGATATTTTCTATTAATGTCAATGGCCTGAATCATGTAATCAAAAGGAAAAAGGTATTATCATTTTTAAAAAAGCAAAATGCGGATGTTTATTGTTTTCAGGAGACTCATCTGAATATAAAGGAATCACAGAAACTAGTAGGTGGGTGGGTGAAGGAATATTTTCTTGCTCCAGCAGCAGGTAAAAAAGCAGGGGTAGCAGTTCTTATAAATAAAAAGTGTATGGCCAATTTTAAGGTAGTAAAATCAGATCCACATGGAAGATGGTTACATATTGATATGAGTATGGGAAATAATACCCTGACGTTGTTTAATATATATGCCCCTAATTCGAATCAATCAGAATTCTTTAAAAAGTTGCAGAGTATGTTGTTACCACTGGCTGCTTCTAATTTAGTAGTGGCTGGAGATTTTAATGCTGTAATGGATCCATTAATGGATAAAAAACCAGGTAAAAGTATAAAATCTTTAGGTTTAGATAATTTGGTTCAATCATGTGATTTGAAGGATATATGGCGTATTCTTCATTTTAATGATCAGGAATTTTCATTTTGTTCACAGGTCCATAAATCATTTTCAAGAATAGATTATATTTTTATTTCATCACATAAGGTGCAACAAGTGATTAAGGCTTCCATAGATCCCATTATTATTTCGGATCATGCGGGAGTATGGATAGAATTACAATTAGATCAATTAGAGAATAGAAGACCTCTTTGGAGATTTGATAATGCATTGCTTGTGGATGACAAATTTTTGGAAAATTTTAAAACACAAATTAGTGATTTCTTTCAAATTACTTTAGTGGAGGATACATCTATTGAAAATGTATGGGACGGGGGCGTGGCTTGGAGTGCGCAAAATGGTGGCATAACCGCGGAGCTCCCCGAACCCAGACAACTAACTGAAAGGAAACAGCTGATTTGACTCGCTCACCCGCATTATAAATAAATAAAAACAGCTTCGGAAATGGCTACAACAAGGCAGGGAAAGTCGGAGAAGCCGTGCACTTCGGGTGTTTCGGCGAAAAGATCTAAAGCTACTCCGGTATCGCCATCGAGTGTCCCGATCCCGTTGGAAACTGAGGAATACTCAGATAAAGCAGATATTATGGCAGAGCTGTTTAAAATTAAATTAATGCTGACTGACAACGCTGGTAAAATTTTGGAGGTCAAGGAGGAAGTGCTCAGTCTGAAGCAGGAGATCCAGACTGATGTCTGTGATTGAAGAGAGTCGAACTGCTGGAAGCTGTCACACAAAAGTGTGAAAGTGAAAGCTTGAAAAATCAGCTGATTGATTTGGAGAATCGGGGAAAGAGGAACAACATAAGAGTGCTTGGACTGGCTGAACATCTTGAAGGGGGAGACACTATACAGTTTTTAGAGAACTTATTACCTAAACTGTTGCAGTTAAACTCGAAGTGGCCGTTGGAAATAGAACGGGCACATAGAATCCCTTCAAAAAGACCAGTGAATCAGAATGGCCCCAGACCCTTGATTTTTAAAGTTTTAAGATACCAGCAAGCTTTAGAAATCTTAAAAGTAGCAAAAGCGAATAAAAATTTAAATTATAAAGGGTCTAAATTGTTGCTGGTCCCAGACTTTGCAAAACACACTGCAAACATCAGGAAGCAGTTTCTTATGCTGAGGCAGCAGTTAAAAGAAAAAGGTTACATGTACGGCTTGTACTATCCATCTACAATGAGAGTGTCTACTGGAGATAAGTCCTGGTATTTTCAAGACCCTGAAAAACTTAAAGAGTTTTTATCACAAGAGGAACCAATGTCTACATGAAGGAATATTGTTTAAAGAAAAAGAGAAAATGGAGAAGACTCCCTTTGAAGGAAAAAGAAAAAGAGGAAGAGGATTGATATTGGACCAATTTATTTTTAATGCATTTGAAGGTCTTTTGATTAAGTTTTATAATATATTGTATGCAATGATATATTCTTAATTTAATTTATTTATGAGAGTTATTACAACCATATATATTTATCCAAATATTATCTGATATGAATAATAATATTTGATTTAGAAAAAAAAAAGGAGATAAATATAGGATACTGAGTTTTTAAAAAAAAATAAAAAAGGGGATTATTAATAAAATAGGAAATAATTTTAGAGTTTATCAATAGATATAAAGATACCTATTTTATTCAAATATTTATTTGAATAAAATCCTGGGGGAGGGGATTTAGGGTCTGCTATACCAATGTGTGTTCCAGGTCAGACAATGATTAAAGGGGAGAGGGGAGGGAAAATAGAGGGAGGGAGAGGGGTTCAGAGGGCCAAGGTATTTATGAGAAATGAAAATGGAAGAACCGTAAAATTTTAATTGTTTTTATATAATTTTATTTTCTGGGGGGGGAAGGGTTGAGGGGATCGGGAAAAGGAAATATATCTAATAAATGTGCTGAGGTCTGGTCATGTATATAATCATAGAAGTATTTGCCAAAATTTAATCTTAAAATAGATGGATATAAAAATTTATTCTATTAATGTCAATGGTTTAAATCATCCTATTAAGAGAAAGAAAGTATTAACGTTCCTCAAGAAGCAAACTGCGGACATATATTTTATTCAAGAGACGCACCTTTCTGATATTGAATCTAAGAAATTATCTGGGGGTTGGATTTCTAAATGTTTCTTTGCACCTGCAGTGGGGAAAAAAGCTGGGATTGCTGTTCTGATAAATAGGAAGTGCAATGCTGATTTCAAATTAATAAACTATGATCCTTTAGGAAGATGGGTGCATATCAAAATGGTTCTGGGAAATACAACTCTGGATTTATTTAATTTATATGCTCCTAATTCGAATTAAATGGAGTTTTTTAAACAAGTTCAACAATTACTGTTACCACTGGCTGCTTCTAATTTAGTCGTAGCAGGAGATTTCAATGCTGTAATGGATCCGATTTTGGATAAGAAACCAAGTAGAATTATGAAATCGTTAGGTTTAGATAATCTGGTTCAATCTTGTGATTTAGTTGATATATGGCGTATTCTTCATTTTAATGATCAGGAATTTTCTTTTTGTTCTCAGGTCCACAAATCTTTCACGAATTGATTATATATTTGTATCTAATAATATAGCGCAGCATGTGTTAAAAGCAGTTATTGATCCCATTGTAGTTTCAGACCATGCTGGTGTGTGGATTGACTTTCAGAATGATGAAATAGAACACTTTAATTCAATTTGGAGATTTAATAATGCTTTACTTGCGGATTCTAACTTCCTGGAAGATCTTAAATTAAAGATGAATGAATTTTTTCAAATTAATAATTCGGACAATAATAATGCTGAGATTTTGTGGGACGCTTTTAAAGCAACAATGAGAGGAAATATTATTTCATATTCAGCATTTATTAAAAAACAACTTAAAAAACAATATGTTGATTTGGAAAAACAAATTAAAGTATTAGAAAATAAATTAATTGAGAAATGGGAACATAATACATTACAAAATTTATTAAAAGTAAAAGCGAAATATAATGAGATTTCCTCTCAATTTGTGAGGAAAGATATCTTCTATAAGCAAGTTCAGTACTATGGTAATTCAAACAAAGCTGGAAGATTATTAGCAAATTTTCTTAAAGCAAAAAAAGGAAAGCTAAGATTATTGCAATTAAAGATACACTAGGCAATACACACACTAACACTAAGGATATTTTAATACAGTTTCTTGATTTTTATAAAGATTTATATTCTTATGAATCTTATGAAAATAAAGAACAAGATGGATTAAATTTCTTAAATTCATTTATTGGACCAAATGTTCCGGATCATATAAAACGAAGTTTAGAAGATCCTATATCTTTAAAAGAAATAGAATCAGCATTGAAGTCTCTTAGAGTTGGATCCGCTCCGGGTGGTGATGGTTATACTGTTGAATTGTATAAATCATTTCAAAATATTATCTTACCATATTTATTAAACTTGTATCAATACCAAAGGAATAATGGGAATATATCAGGTACTATGGCTGATTCGGTAATTATTGTCTTACCAAAACCAAACAGGGATCCTACCTTGGTTTCAAATTACAGGCCTATCTCTTTATTAAATGTAGATGGTAAATTGATTGCTAAAGTATTAGCAATAAGATTGGCAAAAGCTCTTCCTTTTATTATTGATGTACACCAAACAGGATTTATTGCTAAAAGACACTCATCAAATAATACTAGACTAGCATTTCACTCTTTAAATTTGGCGAAAAATATGAATGATCCAGTTTTTATAGTATCTTTAGATGCAGAAAAAGCATTTGATAGAGTGGAATGGAGTTTTATGTATCAAGCTCTGGAATGGTTTGGAATAGGCCCCGGTTTTATTAAAATGATTCAGACTTTGTATAGCTCTCCTGGTGCAAGATTATATATTAATAACAATTTATCAGATAGATTTAACTTGCCCAGGGGTATTAGACAAGGATGTCCTTTGTCTCCCTTACTTTTTGATGTTGTTTTAGAACCCTTATTAATTGCAATTAATCAAACTAAGGAGATAAAGGGAATCCCATTCTCTTACTGGGAATTTAAACTTTCTGCATATGCAGATGATATATTATTATATTTAAGAGAACCAGGGAATACTGTTCCAAGTTTACTTAATCTTCAAGAGAAATTTGGAAAATTTTCTGGATATAAAATTAATTGGAGTAAATCGGAAATTCTTCCAATTAATGTTCATTGTACCAAAGGATTATTTGATTCATATTCATTTATGTGGAAAGAGGAAGGGTTAAAATATTTAGGAATTATTATCAAAAATGCAATTGAAGATACAGTCAAAGAAAATGAAAAACTTTTATTTAAAAAAATAACAGAAATGTGTGAGCAATGGAATCCTTTACATCTTTCTTGGTGGGGAAGAGTTCAAACAATTAAAATGATGATATTGCCTGTGGTTTGTTATCAAATGAGTATGATACCAATATTTTTTCAGGGGTCATTCTATAAAAAATTAAACAATATTCTTACAAAATTTGTTTGGTTTGGGAAAAGACCTAGAATTGCTTTAGTATCTTTACAAAGACCAATTGTGGAGGGAGGGGTAAATTTTCCAAATTTTTATAGGTACCATCAAGCCTATATTCTAAGACAGGGTATGTATTGGATCCTCCCAGATCTCTTGGAGAATGTACCAGATTGGCTATATCTAGAATGGCGGCTCCTGTTCCCATTACATTTAGTACATCTAATTAGTATAAAAATGCTTAGACGATATAAAGATAACAGAATTCTATTAGATACTTGGAAGACATTAAGATATATTAGTAATCTATCACCAGAGCCAATTGCTAAATCATTAAATCAATCTATTTGGGTAAACTCCAGGATTAAAATTGGATTTATACAAAATCGTCTGGAAACAATGGATAATTGCAGGTATACGAACATTGAATGATGTTATTTCAGAAGGATCAATGCTTAGTTTTTCACAATTGCAACATAAATTTGGATTAAATAAAACACAATATTTTAAATGGATGCAATTGAAGCAAGCTATTCAGGCAGGGTTCCCTGAATGGAAAGATCTTAATACCCAATATAGTCTGCAGGTTCTATGTTTCCAGGTGGATTTTTTGGGTCACCAAGCCGCAAAATGGTATAAATTGTTATATGGATTTTTAAATAAAAAAAAGAAAATTGGACTTAGGGATATTTGGAGTATTGAGATTGGACAGACAATTTCTGCGTCTCAATGGCCACGATTTTGGTCCTGGAGATTAAGATCTACAAAGTCAGCATCTATGAGTCAAACCTGGATGTTTTTGTTACATAGAGTTTTATGGACCCCTACGCACTTACAAAAGATAGATAGTACTAGATCTAATAGATGCTGGCATTGCAGAGTAGAAGTTGGGACATTAGATCACTTAATTTTTTTTTGTCCCTGTGTAAATGCATTTTGGAAATTAATTTGGCCCCAAATTAATGAATTACTAGAAAATCATGTAGGACTCTCATATGATACTATAATATTTGGTACAGCAATGAGAACTCAGAGTCCGATTTCAGCAAATAATAACAAACTATTATTAATATTAACAGGGGTCGCCATGCAACAAATAACTCAAAATTGGAAGGATTATACCAAATTAAATTATACATTTTGTTGGAATTCAGTCTGTCATATATACAAAATGGAAAAAACAATAGCACTACAACAGGGTAATATTCATAATTTTAAGAAAATTTGGGAACCATTAACTTGCTATTCCAATGATCAGATTTCATAGCACATTAATAATAATTATTTTAGAATGGGGAGGGGAATGTATATTATGTGGAAATAAGAAATGAAAAAAGGAGAGGGTTATATTTTATATGATAAGATGAATTATTTGCAATCACAATTTTCATGTATTAATTGAATATAATATGTATAATTCAATTATTGTAAGTATGCAAAAATTTATAAATAAAAATTAAAAAAAAAAAAAAAAAAGAAAATGTATTGGACGCATTTAAAGCGACTATGAGAGGTGCTGGGATGTAACATAGGTATAGAAAGCTAACCAGGTAATAAGTATAGAAACCCAACCAGGTCGTGCATGTGCAAGACCGAAGGGTTAGGACTTCGATGGGAAGTTAGGACTCAATGGGAAACCAAGGTGGCAAGGGGGCCCCTTCTAGTGATTCAGACAGGTCGTGACCTGTTTGGGCAGCCGCGGGAGCGGACTGCTGGGCAGGATGGACCTATGGTCTGACCCGGCGGAGGCACTGCTTATGTTCTTATATCTTATTCGGCTTATGTTAGGAAACAGATTAAAATGCAGTTAGAAAAAGAAATTAAAGTATTAGAAACTAAATTGATAAGTAAATGGGAACATGATGTATTGCAAGCTCTTTTGAAAGCAAAAGGTAAATATAATGAATTAGCTTCAAAAATGATAAGAAGAGATTTGTTTTCCAAACAGACAATGTATTATGGAAATTCTAATAAGGCGGGAAGATTATTGGCGAATTATCTTAAAGCAAAAAAAAGAAGAGCTAACATTAATGGGATAAAAGATGATAATGGTATAATAACAAATCAAACGGATATAATTTTAAAACAATTTCTAAAATTTTATAAGGACCTGTAGTCTTCCGAGCCTTATTTGGAGAGGCAAAAAGATGGTAAAAATTTTTTAGATTTAATTAATGGACCTAAGGTTCCTGATCATATAAAACGGAGTTTAGATGAACCTATATCATTAAAAGAATTAGAAACAGCATTGAGATCTCTTAGAGTTGGATCCGCTCCAGGTGGTGGTTATAAAGTAGAATTTTATAAAACATTTCAAAATGTCCTTTCCTCATATTTACTAAATTTATATCAGACACAACTTATAAAAGGTGATATTAAAGGTACTATGGCTGAATCAGTAGTAATTGTTTTGCCTAAGCCAAATAAAGATCCTACTTTGGTTTCGAACTACAGGCATATATCTTTAATAAATGTGGATAATAAACTTTTGGCGAAAATTTTGGCTTTGAGATTAGCCAAAGCTCTCCCACATATAGACACGCATC
Organism: Geotrypetes seraphini; assembly: GCF_902459505.1. NCBI lineage: Eukaryota > Metazoa > Chordata > Amphibia > Gymnophiona > Dermophiidae > Geotrypetes > Geotrypetes seraphini. The sequence goes on along the minus strand of NC_047091.1, from coordinate 33,938,040 downwards.
AGACTGGTTTTGTTGCTAAAAGGCATTCCTCTAATAACTCTAGATTATTGTTTCATATGTTAAATTTATCAAAAAAAAATGGATGAACCGGCTTTTACAGTTTCATTGGATGCAGAAAAAGCGTTTGATAGGGTAGAATGGAATTTTATGTATCAGGCATTAGAATGGTTTGGTATAGGTTCTGGATTTATACAAATGGTAAAAACATTGTATAGCTTCCTGATTGCAAGATTAAATATTAACAATATGTTATCTGAAGGTTTTAAATTGCAGAGGGGAGTTAGACAAGGTTGTCCTTTATCTCCTTTGTTATTTGATGTTGTATTAGAACCCTTATTGTTAGCAATACAGCAAGCAAGGGGGATACAGGGTATTCCATATTCTGATATGGAATATAAAATTTCAGCATATGCGGATGATATTTTACTTTATTTGAGAAATCCAGAGTCTACCTTATCTTGTTTATTGGAATTAATTGATATGTTTGGTAAATTTTCAGGATATAAAATTAACTGGAGTAAGTCTGAACTTATACCTTTAAATGTTCATTGTGTAAAAGGACTATTTGACGCTTTTCCGTTCATATGGAAGGAAGAAGGATTTAAATATCTTGGCATTCAAGTTAAAAATACAATTGAAGATACAGTAAAAGAAAATGAAAAATTTGTATTAAAAAGAGTTACGGAGTTGTGTGAGCAATGGAACCCTTTGCATCTCTCTTGGTGGGGGAGAGTTCAAACTATTAAAATGATGATGTTGCCTGTAGTTTGCTACCAAATGAGTATGATACCTATTTATTTTCAGGGGTCCTTTTATAAAAAGCTTAATAGCATTTTAACGAAATTTCTTTGGCTTGGTAAAATACCTAGAATAGCTTTAGTAACTTTGCAAAAATCAATTAAGGAGGGAGGGGTAAATTTTCCAAATTTTTATAGGTACCATCAAGCCTATATTTTACGTCAGGGTATGTATTGGATCCTCCCAGAACTTATAGATAATGCACCAGATTGGTTATATTTGGAATGGCGCCTTATGTTTCCCCTAAATTTAGCTCATCTTTCAAGTATCAACATGCCTAGAAGATACAGGGAAAATAAGATATTAATGGATACTTGGAAAACGTTGAGGTTTATTAGTAAATTAACACCTATCCCAATAAACAAGTCAACTAATCAGTCTTTATGGATAAACTCCAAGATTAAAATTGGCGGAGCTCAAATCCTTTGGAAGAACTGGATTATTGCAGGCATTCGGTCTCTAAATGATGTTATTTCAGAAGGTAAACTGCTGGAATTTTCACAATTGCAACATAGATTTGGTCTTAGTAAAACACAAAGTTTTAAATGGTTGCAATTGAAGCAGGCCATTCAGGTTGGGTTCCCTGACTGGAAAACATTGAATAATCAATATAGTTTAGAGTTCTTATGTTTTCAAGCAGACTTCCTAGGGCATCAAGCCGCATTGTGGTATAAATTAATATCTGGATATTTGAATAAAAAACCAAAAAATGATCTAAGAGACATTTGGAGCATTGAGATTAAGCACCAAATTACTGCATCTCAATGGCCACTAATTTGGTCTTGGAGAATGAGATGTACAGTATCAGCATCTATGAGACAAACTTGGTTAAGCACAGTTACTTACCGTAACAGGTGTTATCCAGGGACAGCAGGCAGATATTCTTAACGTATGGGTGACGTCACCGACAGAGCCCCGGTACGGACCTTTTTAACTAGAAAGTTCTAGTTGGCCGCACCGCGCATGCGCGAGTGCCTTCCCGCCCGATGGAGGAGAGCGTGGTCCCCAGTTAGGATAAGCCAGCTAAGAAGCCAACCCGGGGAGGAGGGTGGGACGTAAGAATATCTGCCTGCTGTCCCTGGATAACACCTGTTACGGTAAGTAACTGTGCTTTATCCCAGGACAAGCAGGCAGCATATTCTTAACGTATGGGTGACCTCCAAGCTAACAGAGAGGGAGGAGGGATGGTTGGCCATTAGGAAAATAGATTTTGTAACACAGATTGGCCGAAGTGCCCATCCCGTCTGGAGAAGGCATCCAGACAGTAGTGAGTAGTGAATGTGTGAACTGAGGACCAAGTGGCAGCTTTGCAGATCTCCTCGATGGGCGTGGAGCGGAGGAAAGCCACAGAAGCAGCCATAGCTCTGACCCTGTGGGCCGTGACAGCACCTTTCAGTGAGAGACCGGCCCGAGCATAACAGAACGCAATACAGGCAGCAAGCCAGTTGGAAAGCGTCCATTTAGAGACGGGACGACCTAGACGGTTAGGATCGAAGGTCAGAAAGAGCTGAGGGGACGAGCGGTGAGCCCTGGTACGGTCAAGGTAGTATGCAAGGGCACGCTTACAATCCAGCGTGTGCAACGCCTGTTCCCCAGGATGAGAATGGGGTTTAGGGAAAAAGACAGGCAACACAATGGACTGGTTGAGGTGAAAAGCCGAGACCACCTTGGGAAGGAATTTAGGATGGGTACGCAGAACCACCTTGTCATGGTGAAAAATAGTGAACGGTGGATCGGCGACCAGTGCATGAATCTCACTAACCCTCCTGGCAGAGGTGACGGCAATGAGGAAAAGCACTTTCCATGTTAGAAGTGTGAGCGAAGTTGTGGCAAGAGGCTCAAAAGGAGGTTTCATGAGGGCTGATAAAACCACATTCAGGTCCCAGACGACAGGAGGAGGCTTCAGAGGTGGTTTGACATTGAAGAGGCCTCTCATGAACCGGGAAACCAATGGATGAGCTGTGAGAGGTTTTCCGAGGATAGGCTCATGAAACGCAGTGATGGCACTAAGGTGGACTCTGATTGAGGTAGACTTGAGGCCAGCGTCGGATAGGGAAAGCAAATAGTCCAGTACAGTTTCTACCGCCAAAGAGGTGGGATCGTGATGATGCAGTAGACACCAAGAGGAGAACCTGGTCCACTTCTGATGGTAACATTGAAGGGTGGCCGGTTTCCTAGAGGCATCCAAAATGCGACGGACGGGCTGAGACAGATTATCTGGAGAGGTTAGCCCGAGAGAAACCAAGCTGTCAGGTGGAGCGAAGACAGATTGGGATGTAGTAGAGACTGATGCTGCTGCGTAAGTAGAGTAGGAAACACAGGAAGAGGAATGGGCTCCCTGGAGCTGAGCTGAAGCAGGAGGGAGAACCAGTGTTGGTGAGGCCACCGAGGAGCGATGAGAATCATGGTGGCCCTGTCCCTGCGGAGTTTGGATAACGTCCGCAACATCAGAGGTAGAGGAGGAAAGGCATAGAGAAACCGATCCGTCCAGTCGAGCAGGAATGCGTCTGGGGTCAGACGATGAGGAGAGAAGAGTCTGGAACAGAACTGGGGCAGCTGATGGTTGTGAGGAGCTGCAAAGAGGTCCACCTGCGGAGAGCCCCAGCGAGCAAAGATGGAGTGGAGTGTTGGAGGGTCCAGAGTCCACTCGTGAGGTTGAAGGATGCGGCTGAGATTGTCGGCCAGGGAGTTCTGTTCGCCCTGGATGTATACAGCCTTGAGGAAGAGACTGTGGGTCGTGGCCCAGGTCCATATTCGGATGGCCTCCTGACAGAGGAGGGGAGATCTGGTGCCACCTTGCTTGTTTATGTAGTACATGGCGACTTGATTGTCTGTGCACAGGAGAAGAACCTGAGGGTAGAGAAGGTGCTGGAAGGCCTTGAGAGCATAGAACATGGCTCTGAGTTCCAGGAAATTGATGTGATGTTGACGCTCCTGAGGGGTCCAGAGTCCCTGGGTGCGTAGATCTCCCAGGTGAGCTCCCCACGCATAGGGGGAGGCATCCGTGGTTATGATCATGGAGTGAGGGGGTAGATGGAAGAGTAGACCCCTGGAAAGATTGGAGTAGGTCAACCACCATTGAAGAGATTGCTGAAGAGACGATGTCACAGAGATGGGATGAGAAAGAGGATCCGTGGTCTGTGACCATTGGGTGGCTAGAGTTCACTGAGATGTCCTGAGGTGGAGTCGAGCGAGAGGAAGTACATGGACCGTCGAGGCCATGTGGCCCAAGAGGACCATCATCTGACTTGATTTCTATACTAACCATGTATGAACACGGTGTAATGCGTTAAACTTGGGACTGATGCTCAGAATAATGCTAACACGCACAACTTCTTCCCGATTTGAATCAACTTGACTTACCTGGATCGTGACCTATGACGCCTTCTAAGTCTGGAATGAGATGGTGATCGTGAACGAGATCGTGACCTCGATTTGGAGCGAGACCGAGATTTTTGTCGAGGCCTCTCTTTCTCCTTTTCTCTCTCTTTTTTGGCATTTCGTTCTGGAGACACATCTTTCATATCTGATGTAGGTTCAAGTTTGGGAATTTTGATTATATCACTGTGGAAATGAAAGGAAAAACTCTAGTATTTAAAAAATGATCCAGAGTTTAATAAGAGTGTGATCTTGCAATAACAGAAAGTAAATATAAGAAGTAAACAAGATTTAAAGAATGTCCTGATGGATTACACAAACTTAATAGATTAATATTTGATGGCCTGTACTGTATTTCTCTTACAAGTCCAGTATTGGGCACATTATAAAACTATTTTACTATATTTCCATATATGTACACATTGGTCTCCAATAGATCAGTAAATTGCATATACAAATGAACTAGAAATCAAGGTAAGCTTTGTGGCCTTACTGGGGTTTCCCACGGGAGGAGATGATGACACCAAGGACAGACAGGCTCAGCTGGCATTCACAGCAGCTAGGCTTGCTACTGGCGAGTATTGGGTTGGGTATGTGAGAGGTATCGGCTTTCAGCCTTAAAGATCAGAAAATGGCAACAAAGCAATGTTACTTACCGTAACAGTTGTTATCCAGGGACAGCAGGCAGCTATTCTCACTAGTGGGTGATGTCATCCGACAGAGCCCCGATACGGACGTCTCACAAGCATGTCTTGCTTGAAGAAACTCAGAAGTTTCGAGATGCCCGCACCGCGCATGCGCCAGTGCCCTCCCGCTCGACGGTCCTGGCGTATCTCCTCAGTTCAGGTAGCTAGCAGAGAAGCCAACCAAGGGGAGGTGGGTGGGACGTGAGAATAGCTGCCTGCTGTCCCTGGATAACAACTGTTACGGTAAGTAACATTGCTTTATCCCAGGACAAGCAGGCAGGTATTCTCACTAGTGGGTGACCTCCAAGCTAACCTCAATGGGATGGTGGGAGAGTTGGCAACTTAGGAGAATAAATTTTGTAACACTGTTTGGCCAAACTGTCCATCCCTTCTGGAGAACGTATCCAGACAATAAAGAGAGGTGAATGTATGAACCGAGGACCAAGTGGCAGCCTTACAAATTTCCTCAATCGGTGTCGATCTGAGGAAGGCTACAGAGGCTGCCATTGCTCTGACCTTATGGGCTGTGACCTTACAGGGAAGGGGTAATCCAGCCTGGGCATAGCAGAAAGAGATACAAGCCGCCATCCAGTTGAAGATGGTGCGCTTCGAGACAGGGCGTCCCAACTTGTTTGGATCAAAGGAGACGAAAAGTTGAGGAGCAGTTCTGTGTAGTTTGGTGCGATCCAGGTAGAAAGCCAAAGCACATTTACAGTCCAGAGTGTGAAGAACTGATTCTCCAGGATGAGAATGGGGCTTTGGAAAAAACACAGGAAGAACTATGGATTGGTTGAGATGAAATTCAGAGACCACTTTAGGCAGGAATTTCGGATGAGTGCGGAGGACCACCTTGTCATGATGGAATACTGTGAAAGGAGGATCCGCCACCAAGGCCTGAAGCTCACTGACCCTGCGAGCCGACGTGAGGGCCACTAGAAAAACCACTTTCCAAGTGAGAAACTTTAGTGGAGCCTTGTTGAGAGGCTCAAAAGGAGGTTTCATAAGCTGAGAAAGGACAACATTGAGATCACAAACCACTGGGGAGGTTTGAGAGGAGGATTGACATGGAAAAGTCCTTTCATAAATCTGGAAACCACAGGATTAGCAGAGAGAGGTTTCCCTTGTAGAGGCTGATGGAAAGCCGCAATAGCGCTCAGGTGGACTCGTATAGACGTAGACTTGAGACCAGACTGAGACAGGTGTAGAAGATAGTCCAAAACAGAGGATAGGGAGGCTCGCCGAGGCTCCTTAGAATTGGAAACACACCATGAAGAAAATCTAGTCCATTTTTGGGAGCAGCATTGTCGAGTAGCAGGCTTCCTGGAAGCCTCCAAGACATCCCTCACCACTTGGGAAAACTGGTGAGGAGTTACGTTGAGAGGAACCAAGCTGTCAGGTGGAGAGACTGCAGGTTGGGATGAAGCAGAGATCCCTGATGCTGAGTAAGCAGTGAAGGAAACACTGGAAGAAGGAATGGCTCCCTGCTGCTGAGTTGAAGTAGAAGGGAGAACCAAGGTTGTCTGGGCCACCGAGGAGCGATCATAATCATGGTGGCATGGTCGGACTTCAGCTTGACCAGAGTCTTTTGAATGAGAGGAAAGGGAGGAAACGCATACAGAAAGCGATTCCCCCAATCCAGCAGAAAGGCATCCGCCTCGAGACGATGAGGAGTGTAGATCCTGGAGCAGAATTGAGGCAGCTTTAAGTTGAGGGGAGCCGCAAAGAGGTCTATCTGAGGCATCCCCCACTGTGCAAAGATCTGATGAAGGGACTTGGAATGGAGTGTCCATTCGTGAGGCTGGAGAAGACGACTCAGGTTGTCTGCCAAGACATTGTCCTTCCCCTGAATGTAGACAGCTTTGAGGAAGGCATTGTGGCAAACCGCCCAATCCCAGACTCTGAGAGCTTCCTGGCAGAGGGAGGCCGAGCCCGTGCCCCCCTGCTTGTTGACATAATACATGGCGACCTGATTGTCTGTGCGAATGAGGTCCACCATGTCGTGAAGCAGATGTTGAAAAGTTTAAAGAGCATTGAAGATGGCTCTGAGCTCCAGAAGATTGATTTGATGGAGTCGGGCCGCACTGGTCCAGAATCCCTGAGTGCGAAGATCATCCAGATGAGCTCCCCAGGCATAGGTCGATGAATCAGTTGTGAGAACCTTCTGGTGTGGAGGAGAGTGAAACAGCAAACCTCTGGATAGATTCGAAGAGGTCATCCACCAAAGTAGAGACTGCCGAACAGCAGGAGTGACTATGATGTGCCGAGTCAACGGGTCTGACACCTGAGTCCATTGAGAAGCCAGGGTCCACTGAGGAATTCTGAGATGGAGTCTGGCAAAAGGCATCACATGAACTGTAGAGGCCATGTGGCCCAGGAGGACCATCATGTGTCTCGCTGAGATGGACTGGCGAGAAGACACAGACTGGCAGAGATGAAGAAGAGCATCCATGCGTTGAGGAGGAAGGAATGCTCTGAGTCGAATGGTGTCCAGGACTGCCCCGATGAATGGGAGAGACTGGGTAGGCTGTAGATGAGATTTGGGGAAGTTGATCTCGAAGCCCAAACTCTGCAGGAAGTAAATAGTGGCCAGGGTCGCCGAGATGACCTCTGGAGCCGAGGGGGCCTTGATGAGCCAGTCGTCGAGGTAGGGAAATACCTGAAGACCCCTGTTCCGGAGTGCCGCGGCCACCACTACCAGACACTTCGTGAAGACTCTGGGAGACGAGGATAGGCCGAATGGAAGCACTCGATACTGCAGATGTAGATGTCCCACCCGAAATCTGAGGAACTTGCGAGAGGCCGGATGAATGGGAATGTGAGTGTAGGCCTCCTTGAGATCTAGAGAGCATAACCAGTCGTTCTGCTCGAGGAGGGGATAGAGAGAAGCTAGGGTCAGCATGCGAAATCTCTCTTTGACCAAGAACTTGTTGAGGACCCTGAGGTCCAGAATGGGTCGCAGGTTGCCCGTCTTCTTCGGGACAAGGAAGTACCGGGAGTAAAACCCTCGGTTGTGCTGGTCCACAGGGACCGGCTCGACGGCACGAAGCCGGAGCAAAGCTTGAGCTTCCTGAAGAAGAAGGGCGGTCTGAATCAAGTTTGAAGGATACTCTCTTGGAGGGTGGTCCGGGGGGACCCGATAGAATTGCAGAGAGTACCCTTCCTTGATGATGGTAAGGACCCAGAGGTCGGTGGTAACGGCCGTCCATCGATGGAAAAAATGATGGAGGCGACCCCCAATGGGGAAAACAGGGGATGGCAGAACGAGGTCGGTTATGCTCCCTAAGAGAGAGTCAAAAAGGCTGAGTGGCCTTAGGGACATTAGACGGTTGAGGTTTCTGCGGAGCCTTTTGTGGAGGCTGTCGTTTTGCAGGCTGCCTGGCAGCTGGAGCTTGCCTCGGAGTGTAACGCCTCTGATAGATCAAGGGCGGCCTGGCAGGTCGAGACTGTTGAGGCTTAGGCTTAGGCCGAAGAATAGACTGAAAAGATTTTTCATGATCAGAGAGCTTCTTCGTCACAGTCTCGATAGACTCATCAAATAAATCCACTCCCGCACAAGGAACATTGGCCAGCCTGTCCTGGAGGTTCGGGTCCATGTCAATGGTGCGAAGCCAGGCCAGACGACGCATGGCCACGGAGCAGGCAGCAGCTTGAGCTGAGAGCTAGAAGGCGTCATAGGAGGACTGCATCAGTTGAAGGCGCAGCTGGGACAGCGAAGCAACAACTTCTTCAAACTCGAAGCGAGCCTGAGATTCAATGTAAGGAGTGAACTTCCGAAGCACAGGCAGGAAGAACTCCAAATAAGAAGCAAAATGGAACATATAATTAAGAACTCTGGAAGCCATCATTGAGTTCTGGTATATCCGCCTGCCAAACTTGTCCATGGTCCTGCCCTCGCGCCCCGGAGGCACCAAGGCGTACACCTGGGATGGATGAGACCGCTTGAGGGACAATTCGACCAGCAGGGATTGGTGGGAAAGTTGAGGGCCCTCGAACCCCTTGTGATGGACCGTGTGGTATCGGGCATCTAATTTGCCGGGGACCGCAAGAATGGAGTATGGAGTCTCAAAACATCTCATGAACGTTTGGTCGAGAAGTTTGTGGAGAGGTAGGCAAAGAGACTCCGCAGGAGGATGAGGCAAATGCATGGTGTCGAGGTATTCCTTGGAGTACCGTGAACCGGTGTCCAAAGTAATGTCGAGGTCATCCGCCATCTGCCGGAGGAAGGAAGAAAAAGACAATTGATCCGCAAGCACCGGTCTCCAAGAAGGACTAGACGAAGTCGAGGCCTCGGGGTCCAAAGAGACCTGGGAGCGACAGGGAGAATAAGAGGTGGAAGGTTCCTCATATTCCGGCCCCTGCGGAGGGGACATGTCTGAGGAAGAGTACCCCATGCATGGCTGCTTCTTCTGCGGCAAAACCTCCGAGTGCCTCGAGGAGTGTCGTGAGGAATGCCTGGACCGATGCCCCTCCCGGTGTCTGGAGGGGGGATCTAGAATGACGATGCTTAGCATGGTCCCCCGACGCCTCTAGCGAGCAGATGGGACTCGAGGCCATGGATCGAAGAGTCGGGAGATTCGACGCCTCTCGAGCCGCAGCCCAGGCCTGGTATGGAGTGCGGAAGAACTCTTCCTGCGATTTGCGATGCCCAGGACTTCGATTACCTGAAGAGGAATTCCAGGCCTCTTCGAACGGAGGCGTGATGGGCTCTAAAGGAGGCATATCACTGAAGGAGGCCCGCCTCGAAGCACCGGCCGCCATACATCGCTCCTCCTCGCCAAGCAGCGAGGTCGACCGGCGAGGAGGGGGAGGAGGGGGCGGTCCGCCCCCCGGGACCGGAGCCGGGAGGTCACCCTGAATGGTGGCAATCAATCTGGGCCCCATGGTTTGCATGAGCTCGACAAATTGAGCTTCCAAAAGGGACCGCAATGAAGCTGAGGGGTCCGCACCAAAAGGGTGTCCTCCAGAACGGTCTTCGCGCTCCTTCGTGGTCGAGTGCTTTTGCTTCGAAGCTTTCGGCACCTTGATAACCACGGGTGGAATTGTGGAAGGCGGTACCTGAACCTGAGAGACGGAAGGCACCGGCGCCGAAGATGGGGTCGTAACCGGGACAAACGAAGCCGGTTTCAGGAGACCCGGAGCAGCAGGAGCGGTGGCGGACTTCGCATGTGAGGGTGAAGCACCAGTCGAAGTCGAAGCAGATGGCTCTTGAGCAGCTTCCATCTTGAACATCGACTCCCACAAAAAACAGCGACGCTTAAACGCCCGCGCTGTGAGTGTGGAACAAGGCCGGCACGATTTCGGGAAATGTTCTGGACCAAGACACTGCAGGCAGCGTCGATGCGGGTCCGTCAGCGAAATCGCGCGCTGGCACTTGCTACACTTTTTAAAACCGGTGATTGGCCGGGACATAGGCCGAAAAAGCTCCGCCGCGAGATCGAAGGAGCGGGGCCTGCGCCACGCGGCCGACCCGGCGAAGTCGCCGGAATAAATTTTTTTTTTTTTTGAAAAAGAAAGAAAAGAAATAAAACACACGATAAGAGTAAAAGAAACTCAAAACCGCGGCTATGGAAGGCAAAAGAACGGGAGTTCAATCAGCGCAGAATTGAACAAAGACTTCTCAGCTCCGCGGAAAGAAAAGAACTGAGGAGACACGCCCAGACCGCCGGGCGGGAGGGCACTGGCGCATGCGCGGTGCGGGCATCTCGAAACTTCTGAGTTTCTTCAAGCAAGACATGCTTGTGAGACGTCCGTATCGGGGCTCTGTCGGATGACATAACCCACTAGTGAGAATACCTGCCTGCTTGTCCTGGGATAATATATTGATATTTGGGGGAGCTACCTGGAAGTGGAGGGATTGGATATGGGGAGCACTACTATGGGCTGATATGATGGAATTCGGTATGCTGAGGGGGCAATGATTGTTACTTGACCTTTGCTCATTTTTGTGATTTATTTACTTCTTATATTTACATCTCTTTAGTTATTAGGATACCTATAAGTTTGCTGTGTAGTATAACTATTGGGTTTTGAGCATCTGTATTTGCTGTTACGGGGGAGGGGGGATAGTTGGATGGGTGTTAAGGGATGTTTTGCTGCATCATTTGGTTTAGGAGTTCTTCTGCTTTGTATTATTTTTGTGCTGTACTGATGCTTCTCTGTACTGCTTTTTGTTATAAATAAACAATTGCAAAAAAAAAAAAAAAAAAAAGAAATCAAGGTAAGCTTTGACATTCTGCTCTGAGCACATCTGTCCTTACTGACACTTGCCTGGTTGATGTTGCCTCTTGGATAGAAGACTCTCTGACTTTGACTGAAGACTCTGGTTCAGGCTTCTCCTGTTCTTTCTTTTCAGGCACTGGGGATGCACTCCGGCTCTTAGCTTTATGGGGGGGAGATCGAGAATGGCTGCGCTTTCTCTCTCGTTTGACTGGGGATCTTCGTCTTGATGAGGATCTAGACTTGCGCCTTTAGAAAAAAATCAATACAAACATTAGTTTTCAAGACTCTTCACACTTTTCTTTTCTTGCAGGATAAGCATAAAATTAAACTACACAGCGTCAATAGATCACTTGTTTAATAGAAAGAAAACTAATGGTTTTCTATAGATTTAGCTTTCATACCACTACTCCAAACACGCTTCTGTAGAGCAGCGTCTCGTCTACATTTTAAAAAAAGGTATTAAAAAAAAATACAAAGAAGCCATATGGCATTCTAAGCATCTTTCTGAAGCTCTAGGGTGGACAAATGGGCACCCACAGTACTAATTTTTGGAAGGAAAGATCACCAGCCTGATGAGTTAGACCTCCAAGTAATATTCCTATTCTGTTAGTTCTTACAACAGTCAGGACCAACCTGCCCAGGAAAAATTTCTTTACTAGTGGATATCAGTCAAACCAAGGACAAGTGAAGGATATTGCTAACTTGGTGGGATGCTGGATGAAAATATTTTCATTTTTTAAATTAAAGATGCCTTTTTCATTTGGATTATCCTGGAGCTAAGAGTAGTAGAAAGGCCCCCTGTGTGTAAGAAGTTCAAAAAGAAGATGTACTACTGGTATATTCCCTAAAAATCAAAATCCTACCCTTTTGTTAATCGGAGCAATAAGGACAAAAGTATTCCATTTTAGAAACGGAGAAACATAAAGGCAGACAGGCCATTTGGTCTATCTAGTCTGCCTAACCAAGCCATCTACTATCCCTTCCTGCCTCTTTTATAAAGGCCCGAAGCCCTTTAAATCTCTATGGGCTTTGGGGCTGTTAGCGCAGGGCAGCTACTAGTGCGGCTTTGTAAAAGAGGCCATTAGAGATCCAATGTACTTTGCCCAGACTTTCTTGAATTCAGATATACCTTAGAGAATGACACGGTGACAAAATTCATCACTGTTCCCATCCCCGCGGATAACCGCGGGAAACCATCTTCATGTCATTCTTTAAGGAGAGAGGGAAGAATCAGAGTATGAATGGCCACAACCACTGACCTGCAAGCTTTGCTTTGAAGAATACCGGTGTAGAAGGACTGAGGTTGAAATAGACACTAGAAAATGACATGGGATTATTTCCCGCGGTTATCCGCGGGGACGGGAACGGTGATGAATTTTGTCACCGTGTCATTCTCTAATAGACATTTTGTCTCCACCAACCCCACTAGGAGGCTGTTCCAAGCATTCACCACCTTTTCCAAGAAAATGTATTTTCTGAGGTTACTTCTGAATCTATCCTCTTTCACCTTCATCTTATGCCCCCTAATTCCAGCTTCCTTTCAATTGAAAAAGACTCGCCTCATGTGCGTTTATGCCACATAGGTATTTAAACATCCTTCTCGTATCTCCCCTCTCCCACCTTTCCTCCAAAGTATACACATTGAGATCTTTAGGTCTGTCCCTGTACTTATGCTGAATATCACTGACTCCATCCATTTTGGATTCATCACAATATATTAGTTACCTTCTAGGGCTTCGGGATCTGTCCCTTTTCTCTCTGCTTTCCTTATCATCTTTATCTCTCTTGTCCTTGTCTTCATCTTGCTTTTTTATAGAAGCCAATTTCTCTTGTTCAATCTGTAAAATGAATCACATGCATAATCTAGCAATATGTTCTGACACGCAAGTATAAATTGGATTTTGCTAATATTCCGCTTACTAAAAATTGCCCAAATTCTGCCAGTGAGTTACATGTAGTTAGTACATTTATCCTGGCAGATTATGGTACAAACATTTCTCCAGGAGCAGTCAACAAATCCAAATCAAGAGCTGTAAGCATAAAAGTGGGTTTGCTTTTATTAAATACTACTTTTGTTTAAAGCTGGAACATTCAAGGGAATAAATTTTAAATCAAAAAGAAACAAAGCTAACAACATGGGTATTACCTTGTGTTTTAATTCTTTGGAAGTAATTGTATAAATCGGGACTGGCAAGGAACACACAGTGTGAAAAATATCAACGTGACCCGAAATCTTATTTTCATGCTTTTTGGAGTTGCCCAATGGTTAGGGTATTCTGGAAGCGGGCGATATTTGAAGGGACACTATTCCCTTTACCCCCCAGTGGGCTTTCTTTTGGATAAATATGAGGTCTTCCGACTGTCGGCAAGATTTGGGAGGCTTTTCATTAGGAAGCCTGATTTACTGGCTAAAAAAGTTATTCTGGGAGAGTGGACTTCGGCCCATTCCCCGTCTTATTGGGTATGGCGGAATCATTTACATGCTCTCATCTACTCGAGAGAGGTTGGGTGTGAGGTTCTTTTCAACAAACAATTTTTTACCTTTACATATGGAGACCTTATGTATTCTCTTTGCCTCCTAGAGTGCCTTAATACTCTGAAACTTTGAGATCTTAATCGTTGTGTTGGCCATGGGGACCCTGGGATGGGAAGGTCACCTTTGCTGGTCCTCTCTTTCTTGTTCGGTTTGTTTTCTGCCTTGGTGTGTTGAGTAGGGAAGGAGGAGGAAGGAGGGGAGAGAGGGAGGGGGCTCTTGATCTCTAGGGCTCATAAGCGACCAGGGCCCTGGTACAGATATGATCGTAGAATTGTTATGCAGTTGTGATTAGGGCTGGCTGCAAACCAGCTGCATTTATTATTTTGTAAAACTAGTGATTGTTTCTTCTTTGGTGTGTAAATACTCTATTTCTTGTTCGATTTTCTATTGTTCAGTTGACCAATTTCTGTATAGCACAGTTACTTACCGTAACAGGTGTTATCCAGGGACAGCAGGCAGATATTCTTGACTGATGGGTGACGGCACCGACGGAGCCCCGGTACGGACAATTATAGAGTGATTGCACTCTAAGAACTTTAGAAAGTTCTAGCTCGGCCGCACCGCGCACGCGCGAGTGCCTTCCCGCCCGACAGAGGCGCGCGGTCCCTCAGTTTCTTAGTTTCCGCGGAGCTAAGAAGACGCGTTTTTCAACGGCTGTTGAAACTTTTTTCTCTTTGCCTTCCCGCTCGCGTAAACTTTTGACTATTTATCTTATTTCTTTTCTTTTTTCTATTTTGTAAAAAAAAAAAAAAAAAATCCTTAATTTTTTCTTTAATTTGATCTTTCCCCGGCGGGGCCTTCTGCCACCATCGAAGCCTCGGCCTTCGATTTGGCTGAAGCCGTTTTTCCTTTCATGCCCCCTCAACCGGGTTTTAAAAAGTGCCAGCGGTGTGCTCGGCCTATATCTCTCACGGACCCACACAACTGGTGTTTACAGTGTTTGGGTCCTGAGCATCAGGCCTCTACTTGCACCCGCTGTGCCACTCTAAAAAAACGGACATTAAAAAATCGCCAAATCCAGCAGCGATTACTGTTCGGTGCCGAGATGTCCGACCCCGTTCCATCGACTCCAGCTTCGGCACCGATTCAGTCAGCACCCTCTTCTTCGACGCCGCGTGATTCCGCACCGGCGTCTCACCAGTCAGGTAAGCCGGCTAAGAAGCCTTCCCCGCTGGAGCGTCCTCCGGTCTCGAGTGCAGTGAGTCCAATCCTGCCGACTGTGAGACGCCAGCGGAAGCGCTCCGCCCCTATAGAGGTGAGTCCCTCGACATCGGGCTCCTCATCTCCGGGGCGTCGAGCGGCACCGCAGGTACCGCAGAAGAAAAAGGCGGTACCGGTGCCATCCCTTGATGACCGCATCACGGCCATCCTTCAGGTGCAGCTTAGGGACCAATTAAAACAGCTCCTCCCTGCTATCCTGGCTCCGAACCTTCCGGTGCCGGCCCGCACCGAGCTACCGGTACCGATTGTGGAACAGCCTATGTTACCTGCTTCCACTATTTCGGTACCGCTTCAACTAACCTCATCGGTATCGATGCCAGTTCTTGCACCGGAGCCGAGAGCTCACCATCAATCGGTACAGACTTTGGCACCGGTGCGACCGATAACATCTCCTGACTCGATATCGATGAGGTCGGGTAAGTCGGTGCGCAAAACCCGACACTTACAATCATCGACACCTGAGTCTCGGGACCATGCTTCCCATGTCAGGGATCCTGATCTGTGGGGAGACTCAGAGGAACCCTTTCTTTCTGAAGGCGAATGTTCCTCAGAGGAGGAGGATTCAGCTGTCCCGGACCCATCCTCCAAACAGGTCACTTCCTCTTTCTCCTGCTTTTTGAAAGAGATGTGTGACTCCTTGTCCATTCCTTTGGAGGCTGAATCCAAAAAGTCCAAAGCTTTTTTGGATGCCCTTGATTTTGACCAGCCTCCAAAGGAATTTTTGAAACTCCCTCTTCATGACATCTTGAGGGAGACTTTCTATAAGAATTTAGAGACTCCTTTAACTGTCCCAGGGGCCCCACGTAAACTGGATTCTCTATATAAGGTAATTCCCATTCCTGGGTTCGACAAACCTCAACTTCCACACGAATCCTTACTTGTTGAATCCACCCTTAAAAAATCTTCAGGAGCCAGTGTATATGCATCGGTACCTCCTGGCAGAGAGGGTAGAGCCATGGATAAATTTGGTAAGAGGCTCTACCAAAATGCTATGTTAGCAAATAGAGCTAGCAATTATGCTTTTCATTTTTCTTTTTATTTGAAGCATCTCCTTACCACCATGGCTTCCTTTGAAAAGTACCTTCCTTCACGAAAACATCACTCTTTTCATACCTGCTTGTCGTCTCTTTTTCAATTACGCAAGTTCATGGTTAGATCCATATATGACACCTTTGAACTTACATCCAGAGCGACAGCAATGTCGGTGGCTATGCGTCGCCTGGCCTGGCTTCGGGTATCCGAGCTTGATGTTAATCATCAGGATCGGTTAGCCAACGCCCCGTGCCTAGGGGATGAGCTCTTTGGGGAATCCATGGACTCAACCACACAAAAGCTCTCTGCTCATGAGACACGCTGGGATACCCTGCTTAAAAATAAAAAGAAGCCTCCTCCGCCAAAACCATATAGGCAGCAGTCGGCCTATCAACGCCGCTTCACAGCTCGGCCATTACCTACCACTGCTCAGCAACCCAGGCGTCAGAGGCAGCAACAACGTCAGCCTCCCAGACAGCAGCCACAGCAGCAACCTGTGAAACCACCTCCTCAGCAGAAGTCACAGCCCTTTTGACTTCATTCTCCACAGTATAGCCAGTATTCCTATTCCTGCTCTCCTGCCTCTACCTATAGGAGGTCGACTTTCTCTGTTCCTCAGCCGGTGGGAAGTTATCACTTCGGACCAATGGGTCCTCAACATCATCCGCCACGGCTACTCTCTCAACTTTCAGACTCTTCCATCCCAAAACCTGCCAAAAGAGTCTGCTTTGAACAGTCCTCAATCTGCCCTCCTTATTCAGGAAGTTCAATCCCTCCTTCTTCTGAACGCTATAGAAGAAGTTCCTTTAGATCAAAAAGGGCAGGGATTCTACTCCCGTTATTTTCTAGTCCCCAAAAAAACAGGAGATCTCAGACCAATTTTGGATCTCCGCGATCTCAACAAACATCTGGTAAAAGAAAAATTCAAGATGCTTTCTTTAGCCATCCTTTATCCTCTTCTCCATCAAAACGACTGGCTATGCTCCCTCGATCTCAAAGAAGCATACACTCACATACCGATCCATGTAACCTCAAGACAGTATCTCCGTTTCATGATCAATCATTGTCATTACCAATACAAGGTGCTGCCCTTCGGCCTTGCCTCCTCTCCAAGGGTCTTCACCAAGTGTCTCATTGTGGTAGCGGCATTTCTACGCTCTCACCACCTCCAGGTCTTTCCTTACCTGGACGACTGGTTAATCAAGGCCACATCCGCTCAAGCAGTTCTACTGGCCACCAACCAAACCATCTTGTTTCTACGAATTCTGGGGTTCGAGATCAATCTACCCAAATCTCATCTCATCCCCACTCAGAGACTTCAATTCATTGGAGCGATCCTGGACACACTCCTCATGAGAGCTTTCCTACCATCCAATCGTCTTCAGACCCTTCAGTCTCTATGTCAGCAGGTGCTTTCACTACCTTCCATCTCAGCCAGGCAAATGATGGTACTCTTGGGACACATGGCATCTACAGTTCATGTCACGCCCCTCGCACGTCTTCACCTGCGCACTCCTCAATGGACCCTTGCTACTCAGTGGTCCCAAGCGACGGATCCTTGCTCACGACACATATCTATGACATCATCTCTTCGTCAGTCTCTTCAATGGTGGTTGGTATCCTCAAATCTATCCAGAGGTCTTCTGTTCCATCAGCCTCCTCATCAACTAGTCATCACCACCGACGCCTCTCTTTATGCATGGGGAGCTCACTTGAACGAGTTCCAGACTCAAGGTCTTTGGACAGCCCAGGAAAAGAAGCATCAAATCAATTTCCTGGAACTCAGAGCGATGTTTTATGCCCTCAAGGCCTTCCAACATCTTCTCTTTCCTCAGGTCCTTCTGTTGTGCACAGACAATCAGGTTGCGATGTACTACATCAACAAACAGGGTGGGACAGGCTCTCGCCTTTTATGCCAAGAAGCCCAAAAGATCTGGAATTGGGCCATAGATCACCATCTCTTCCTGAAAGCTATCTACATTCAGGGAGCACAGAATTCTTTAGCGGACAAACTCAGCAGAATTCTCCAGCCTCACGAGTGGACACTCGATCCTGTAACTCTGCAGTCTATCTTCACTCAATGGGGCACTCCTCAGATAGACCTCTTTGCAGCTCCTCACAATCATCAACTGCCCCTATTCTGCTCCAGACTTTACTCTCCTCACCGTCTGGCAGCGGATGCTTTTCTCCTCGACTGGTCGAATCTGTTCCTGTACGCCTTCCCTCCTCTGCCTCTAATGTTGAGAACCTTATTCAAGCTCAAGAGGGAACGAGCCACAATGATTCTGATTGCTCCGAGGTGGCCCAGGCAACATTGGTTCTCCCTTCTACTTCAACTCAGTTCCAGGGAACCTTTTCTTCTTCCTCTGTTTCCTTCTCTGCTTACGCAACAGCAGGAAACCCTTCTACATCCCAACCTCCAGTCTCTGCACCTGACAGCTTGGTATCTCTCGGGCTGACATCTCATGATACTCTTTTATCTCAGCCTGTTCGTTCCATTCTGGATGCCTCCAGGAAACCAACCACTCTGCAATGTTACCATCAGAAGTGGACGAGATTTTCCTCCTGGTGTCTTCTTCATCATCTTGATCCCACTTCCCTGGCAGTGGAGACGTTGTTGGACTATTTGCTCTCTTTGTCTGACTCTGGCCTTAAGTCCTCTTCAATCAGAGTCCACCTCAGTGCCATTGCAGCTTTTCATGAGCCAGTCCATGGAAAACTTCTCTCAGCTCATCCCCTGGTGTCCAGGTTCATGCGAGGGCTTTTCAATGTGAAACCACCTCTTAAAGCCCCTCCTGTTATCTGGGATCTCAATGTGGTTCTTTCTGCCTTAATGAAGCCTCCATTTGAACCTTTGGCTACCTCTCCTTTCAAGTTTCTCACTTGGAAAGTGCTTTTCCTTATTGCTCTTACCTCTGCCAGGAGGGTCAGTGAGCTTCATGCACTGGTCGCAGATCCACCTTTTACGGTTTTTCACCATGACAAGGTGGTTCTGCGTACACATCCAAAGTTTCTCCCTAAGGTTGTCTCTGAATTCCATCTCAACCAATCCATTGTTCTACCTGTTTTCTTTCCAAAACCTCATTCTCATTCTGGAGAACAAGCTTTACATACTTTGGATTGTAAAAGGGCTCTGGCTTACTATCTAGAGCGTACGAAACCCCACAGATCAGTTCCCCAACTTTTTCTGTCCTTTGATCCAAATAAATTGGGACGTCCCGTTTCTAAACGTACGTTGTCTAATTGGCTGGCAGCGTGCATTTCATTCTGTTATGCTCAGACCGGACTGACACTGGAAGGTTCTGTCACGGCCCATAGAGTCAGAGCAATGGCAGCATCTGTAGCTTTCCTCCGTTCCACTCCTATTGAGGAAATCTGCAAGGCTGCTACTTGGTCCTCAGTTCACACTTTTACATCTCATTATTGTCTGGATGCTTTCTCCAGACGGGATGGACACTTCGGCCAATCTGTTTTGCAAAATTTGTTTTCCTAATGGCCAACCTTCCCTCCATCCCTCTTTTTGTTAGCTTGGAGGTCACCCATCAGTCAAGAATATGCTGCCTGCTTGTCCTGGGATAAAGCACAGTTACTTACCGTAACAGGTGTTATCCAGGGACAGCAGGCAGATATTCTTGCGTCCCACCCACCTCCCCGGGTTGGCTTCTTAGCTGGCTTATACTAACTGAGGGACCGCTTCCAATCATCGTCAATAAAATAGTTTAAATCGCCCACAAAGACATATAACATGATTTCAATATAGTTAACATACTACTCCAAGAGCAATTACTCCAATGTCAACCCATGTGCTGGCAATTCTTTGCCTTGTGCTTGTTATATAGTATTACGAAAAGAGCAGAGAACCCGCCCACCTGTCGTTGCTTTATTTCCTCTTTCTTCAGCTCCAAAAAAGCAGAAGGAATTCCCGCAATGTTTTCCTGTGCACTTAAGAGCAGGGGCCATAGCTCTCCCATGAACTCTCTGGCATTTTTCCCATTTAAGAAACCAGTCAAGTTAATCTGCATCATTTTGGAGTCTGGATTCTGTAAAAGAGAGCACAGACAACATACAGGCTACTTGGAACACAAAGGTCCTTTAGGATTCACAATAGATATTTTTTAAATAAATTTATCATGACTAGAATATACACAAATACTATCTTAAATTTTCCTCAGTGACTTCAGTAAAATAGTTTACCTTAGCTAAAGCTATCTTATCTGACTGTAAAATCAGTGGCCTGTTAATCCTTTGTGGAATTCATAGCAATTTTTGGACTGTGCAGCCGCTATGATTTCAGGGCCTAAAATTTTAGGTGCTATACACTAGAGAATGACACGGGGACAAACTTTACCCATCCCTGCAGGAACTCAATTTCCCCGTCCCTGCAAGTTTTGTCGCTGTCCCATTCCTGTAAGCTCGATCTTAACCGAACAAGCTTCGAACATTTATGATTTTAAAGTGTTTGAGGCTTGTGCAGATGAAGACAAAGCTTACAGGAATGGGGCAGGGACAGGAAAAGAACTCGCCAGGATGGATGGGAAAATGAGTTCCCGCAGGGACGGGGAAAAATGTGTCCCTGTGTCATTCTCTAATATACGCTACAATAAATTCTTAATAAATATTGTCTTCAGAAGCCTTAAAAGGTAAAATTGTGGTGGATCTTGCTTTCTTCAAAAGCTTTAGAATAGAGAATGACATGGGGACATATTTTTCCCTGTCCCCGCAGGAACTCATTTTCCCTTCCCATCCCCACGAGTTCTTTTCCTGCCCCTGCCCCATTCCTGCAAGCTATGTCCTCATTTGCACAACCTCAAACACTTTAAAATCATAAGTGTTCGAGGCTTGTGCAGTTAAGGCAGAGCATATAGGAATGGGACAGGGACAGTGACAAAACACACGGGGACGGAACGGGGAAACTGAGCTCCTGCGGGGACAGGGAAAAATTTGTCCCCGTGTCATTCTCTACTTTAGAGCAATCCGTTCAACAGACTGAAGCTGTGTGGTTCTCTAGCACTGTAAATAATGTGAAGCCTCCACTGAGTGTATGGAACAAATTTTTGTTTTTGCATGCATGTTATGTCACCAAAACACAAGATACCCAATGCCAAGTCTGCACTGACTACTATAGGGTTACCACACAGAACTGTAGATCACCATTATGTATTTTCCACAAAGGGTTAAGAGGTCAAAAGTCTCACAGAACAAACAGGCTTTTCATTTTTAAGGGGATTTTTTTTTTCCAAGCAGTAAGTTCCATCAGACAAGCACAGCGCATGAGTACAAAGCACAGATTCCAGGTGTCTTCTCTTTCTTCTTGGAACCTTGGAAATGGGGTTTGGAATCGCCAAGTCCCCTGTAGAGAAAGATGTTCCCTTGGCTTGCTTCCGACTCCCTACTGCAACTCACCCACCTTGAGTTTAATGTTATATCATTTATCTAAATTGTAAAAGACGAACAAGCAATAATGAGTACACAACCACAAAGATAGTTTGTTCTAAATCAAATGTTCAAAGCTTTAATCTCATGCTTGTATATAGGGAATTAAAACACTAAATATGGACTAGTAAAAAAAAAAAAAAAAAGCCACTAAAACAGTCTCATACGAACCTTATCTTTCTGGAATGAGTTGAATAAAACCTATGTCTTCCCCTGACCCCAGTTGCATATCCTGTTTATAGGAAGCATGAGGGCCCTCCAGAAGAATTTTCTGTTCACTAAAAATATACTTTAAAAAACAGTAACATAATATATACCTTTCAGTAGAAACTAAGACGCCAAACTCGAAGCAAACTATAATGGACAATCCCAGCATGGACACTTGTCGAGTCAATTAGTGTGAAACATACCACCATGGCTGCAGTGGCAAAGAAAGTATTTCTATTCCTTTAAAACAGCAGTACTGCCAGCCAGTCTTCAAAAAGACTTGCCACATTCTCTGCTCTCTCTTTTCTTTGGATCTTATTTCTGAACACTCTCTCCATTTATTGGCACTTTTTGAAAAATGTTGAGCACCGCAGCCACACCCCTCTCTCTTCCAACTATCACAGAGACAGTTACGATACCTGCAAAATATTCTCTGCGAGTCTGGTTCTCTTTTGTTAGACTGAAGTTATTTCTTAAAATTCTGCATCTAGTGGAGCTGAGGTTAGAACAGCAGCTTTTAATTTTTCATAAAAAAGTTAACGATTCACCTTTTCAAACTGGCATACCTTATTCTTAATGTGCTTTATGGCAGATGATCTCTTTATTATGTGCTTAGTTTGTAGAATGTTATTGTAAATATTAGATATAACCCACCAAGAAATGTAATGATAGGTGGGCTATGGATGGAAGTTAAATCTAATAGATCTATAGAAATAAAGATCTACTTCAATGCATGCAGCTAATAAGAAACTATATCCGCAGGAATAGATGCTAAAAATGTAAAGGTGTACAATTATTTCAACCGTACACTGGATTATAGCCAATATATATATATATATATTGAAGTACTGCTGCTTTAAAAAGGATATAATTTTGCTCTGAATAACCACACAGACTGATTCTGATATTATCAAACCGCACTTAAATGTTTATCCCCATCCAAAGCTATCTTCCCCCTTATTAATTAGGAGAGCCTGAACGGTCTAACTTGAGTACTACGTACTCCAATATAATCCTGCCTTTTCAGAACTATGCTTTGTGCTTCACACAACTTGGTCTACCATAATACAGTTATCCTCAGAGCAGTGTAAAGCTTTGCCCGAGTGCTCTTTGCTGGAATTTTGTTTTGTTTCGGCCACTTTACACAACTCACCTCCAAAACACACACTGCATCATCAAGCGTGTTGGTCAGAGCGACATTGGACACGCACTCTGCTGTGACCTAATAAGGTGATGGTGCTACACTTCAGACGCAAGGAATAACTTCCATTTTGGTTCAGGCCTTTTAAATCATAAATCACATCATCATTAGAAAATTGCTGTCAAAGTAACTTAACATGTAACAGCAAAATTAAACAATAAGTTTGATTTTTTTTTCACCTGTGTAGCTCGCAAACTACCATCTTCACTAAACTTCCATCCTTAAGTTTACAAAGTGAATTTCTCTTGACAATGCATCGCAATTTAAACCCTTCTTACTGTATCATTTGTGTTTCATACAGAAATTCAAATTTTTACACAAAATTTCAGTTTAACAATTGTCATACATTCAGATTGACTATCTTCTTCAAAAGTATTACCTTCACTTCTAGCTGATTGAAGATAAACTCAATCACTACATCATCCTCAAAACCCAAAATTTCTGTAACTCGTTTGGTTATCCATGGTTTGATCACTTCCAAGTTTACTTTTCCCATATCTACCTGTTGGCAAAAATTGTAAAAATAACAAAAAGTTACATATTAAGTTTTAAACCACTTACTAATTCAAAACAATTTACAATATACTTAAATCTTACTATTTCACAGCAGTGCCGCATAGCTTTGCAACAGCGTTATCCCTTTCATTGGGCAGCTCACAACCTGAAATATTTGGGGATTAATCTCACTGCTGATTTGCACTCCTTATATGATGCAAAATGTCCTTCTTTATTAAAACAGCTCCGAAAGGACATGGATAAGTGGTTAAAATGATGGCTTTGCCCAGATTTCTTTATCTATCTGCAGCACTACCGGTTCTTCTCCTGAAGGCGTTTTTTGATTCTTTGCATTGTACCATTTTCTCTTATATATGAAAACGGAGGCCACCATGGGTCAGTCGAACAAAGTTGTTTCAATCGCGAGAAAGAGGGGGATGGCAGTTCCAAATTTTTACTATTATTATATTGCTACTTTACTTGCTGGCCTGGCAACAGGAGTCCCATAAGTCCTGGGTACAAATGGAAGCTTGGTTTCTAAGGGATGTCTCTCTTCGACACCTCCTGTGGTTTATCCTGGGATGGATCTGAGCTATTGCTAAAAAGGTTAACCCAGTGTTGGGAGTGCTTCTACGTCTCTGGTCATCTTTTAGGGAAAAATTGTTTCCGGGACAGGAATATTTTGGCTAAATGCCAGTGGTGGCAGCTGAGGGTTTTTTCCCTGGTTAATCTAATCCTAGGTATAAGGCTTGGGAGGCAGGGGGTGGCTACATTGTGACAGTTTGTAGTGGAGGATACCCTAATACCTGTTTCTCGAATGCAGGAGAATGGCTTGAAGGGGACTGAGCTCCTTCAATATAACCAGGTGGTGGATTTTATTAAGCGGAGGGTGCTTTCAGATATTCTCTTGGATAATATAGCTTGGGACAGGGTGTGGGAGGCATCCAGTGGGAGGAGCTGTATCTCCAGAATTTACCGTTTAATGTTATTACATGATATACAACCGGTGCACTATTTTGCTTATTGGGAGACACTGTTGCACCAAACACTTACTCCAGCGCAGTGGAAGTCTATTCTGCACTCTTTACTTAAGATATTCATAGCTAGTAATATGGTGGAAAACAGTTACAAAGTTTTGTACCGGTGGTACTATATCCCTGAAAGACTTCATAGGATTAACCCTAATATTCCAAAGGTGGTGTGGAGCTCAGGGACCTTTTGAGCATATATAGTGGGTCCATTCTGGGATATGGTATTTTCTTTATTGTCTGATATTTGTGGGGTGCTCATGGTAAAGGAGTTGGGTTGTGCTCTTTTGAATATGACACTGGCCTTCCAAGTTTTCTACCCGTCCAAGTTTTCTACCATTATAGCGACAGTAGTTACAGCAGCACGCCTAGTGTGGGCGGCAGAATGGCGTCAATACACAATTCCATCTCAGGCGCAAGTTGTCAACAAAATGGATGATGTCTTTCGTACGACCAAGTTGACGGCCATGAAACATCATATACTAGGTTGGTTTCTGCTCCGGTGGAAGCCGTATATTGACTGGTCTGCTCGGAGGGGTCTTTATAACTGTGCAAATTGGGGTTTTTCATGTGGTATCCAAAACCTCGGGAGGTGGGGGAGGAGGATGGATACGCTTATGGTACTTTTTCTTGCTTCATTGTTTCAAAGAATTATGTAACAACTGTTTTGATATGAACTAGTTTCTACTTGTTTGTTAAAAATTTTTTTCAATAAAAAATAACATTAAACACAAAACAATTTGCAATATTACATGCAACATGGAACCTATAATCAGTATAATATAAAAATAAAGTTTACTTCATTTTTACAACAAAAGCTTCTCCAAATAAAAAAAAAACCAACTAAAAATTAACAGAACATAAAACACTCTAGGTTCTTAATTTATAGGCCCTATTTATGATTTACGAGTGTAAATATTGGCATTTAAACATATCCCCTTAAACATTTTTAGGAAGCTTGTATTTGCACATGGCAAGAGGGAGTGGTTTGGATACGACTAGGGAGGGACCAACATGCATTTCCCTTCTGAAATGGGAGATTTATATCTATGATTCCAGAGATGAGTGTCTGGACTTACAGCTGTTCCTGGAGTTGCATACATTTTGTAAAAATGCTTATTTTGGACAGCCCTTTAAAGGAGGAATTCTGGAAGGTCAACGCCTTAATACCCAGGGTTCTCCTCCAAAAATCAATAGTACCAAAAGGTTGCAGCCTAAGTACTTGAGTGCAGTTAGTAGTGTAGATTTCCAAAATGTCAGGTCTAAGGGAAAGATTCTCAAATGGTGGCTGTAAAATCCGACAGGCCACTGTCGTAGTCACTACTGTAAAGATTTTAAAAAGATAAGTCATTCTAAAAAAAAAAAAAAATGTGCATACAAATAAGGTTTGCAGAGGGTCACTAAATTTGCATGTGCTGATCAATGGTGATAGTGATCAGCACATATGCAGAATAAACCCACAAATAAATTTTTTTTTAAAAGACCCCAAACCAAAGATCGGCCAGAGGGATGCCTACTCTCTCCCACTGCCACCATGCCCCCGATGACCCCCCACCCCCTGTTTACAAAGGCCAGTTGAGAGATGCCTACTTTCTCTAGCCAGCAGGCCACCTCTTCAAAATCAGAGCCTCCCAGGTGCATCTTGGGAGGCTCTGATTGGCCCAAGTTGCTTAAGGCCTCTAAACGAGGGAGGGCAGGCACTGGCCTGATGCCAGAATAGTTTCATCACAGGCACCTCCCATTGGCGTCTAGCATCAAAAAACGCCAAACCACAGTCTGGCAAATGAAGAAGGCCGTTGGCTAGATGAGCACTGAGTCAAAAATGTGCTTAAAGATGAACTCCAAATGCTGGTCCTGGACATCTTTTAGGACCACATCTCCCACACTCCCAGTCACTGGAGAGAGAAGAACGTTTGGTGACCTGTGCCACAGAGGAATCCACCTTTGGGGAAGCAAAACTTTTATTAAAAGTGTCTGCCATGGGAAAAGCCGAGACATGGCATGAGCACATTTCAAGGTACCCTCAGGCACCTCCCAAATTTCTTGAGGGCCCAAACTATGTCAGGATGATCAGGAAAAGAGGTGTATTGCGGCCTCTGGTTACTCATGAGGGGACATTCCGCAATGACATGCTGCTCAGCCTGCATTTTCAAATCCTGGAGATTCAGAGAACAAATCTACAAATGCGCGAGCTGGAAAAATCTGCACACAGCTGGATCCTCTCCCAGATAAGGGGCCCCACTTGGATCATGATTCTGGAGATCCGCCAGAGCTGCCATATCCCAGCAGCCATGATGCCTACCTGCGCAAACAGAAGTATGGAATTGGGACCAACCCTAGTCATGAGCGGTTTACTGGGACCCCAGAAGGGAGACAAAAGAAAAGCCAAGGTCTACAGGAGGAGGGGTCCTGGCAGCCTGCAAGGATGCTTGCGATAGGGAGACAAACAGAGATTTCTGAGGCAAAGAAGCCCAATACAACATACTCAAAGTCGTAGAAAAAACCCTTTTCCAGGGCAGGAGCTGGCTCCTGTGGACCCAGTTTGAGATACCTGCCGTTTTTGATATTGTTTTGCTGTTCCTTTTTTTTTTTTTAAATAAGAACATTGTAAAACCGCTTTGAATACTAATAAGGCGGTATATCAAATTTTAATAAACTATGAAACTAGGATTGGAGAATGAGAAATTTTTTCCCTAAAGTGTACTTGCATTGCATTGAAGTGCCACATGCGAACTCCCCGGGACCCCCCAATGCCCTTTTCGCAGGTAACTGGGTAGAAATAACAGGAAGACCCCCATGCAGAGGTTGAAGGCACGGGGTCCAGGCAAATTCCGCCCCCTCGGGTTGCAGCACATGCAAAACACAGAAGCGCACCAGACAGCCATTTATCACAAATAAGGCAAGAATCTACAAAATCCTGCTCATGGAGCCCATCTGAGTGGTTTTCTTATAAAAACGAAGATTGCAAGTGCTAAAAATAACTTTAATGCTAAATCGGGACAATCCAAGATAACTGGGAAAACACTGCTGAGAGAGCTGAAACAGATTACAGGGAGATCCTCTGCCTTAGGTAGCAGACAAGCTAGACAGGAAACCTTCAGACTGCCTCACCGGCTGTACATCAACAGCTGAGACTTCCGCCACCCTCAGACACACTGCACAGACGCCTGACGGAGGAATGCAGTCTGGCCCCCAATCCCAGGCATGCCTCCACAGAGCCACGCAGCCTATGCTCGACCCACTAGCGGACGAACCTCAGGTTAGCACGTTCCCAAGGAAACGGTCCCTGAGCCCTGAACTGCAGACTGTCCAGAGGGTGTACTGACTGGCAGTGAATCCCCTGGATGCAGACTTTTCCCAAAGGTCTACAATCTCCCAGTCAGAGCTATCCCCACAGGGAACCTCCACAGAACGAGGGCAAAAACCGCGGACGAAACGACTGAACTTTAAAGAAAATAAACACAAGCAGAGAAGATAAGCTCCTACAGTCTGGCTTGTAGGAAGGAAAATCTATTCAGGAGGGGCCAATGCTGAGGTGAGAGGGATGAAGCTAAAATCTCTGAAATTTGAGGCTTCCTAAAAAGTCCTGGCAGGTATACGGAATTAACCAGGACTGTAAAAGAAATTGGTATTCTCTCAGCTCAGCAATTACATATGGATGTATCTAAAATGGTACCTCCTTGTCGACATACCTGATGCATATAAATGCACTACTGTATACCAGTGAATCTCAAACTGTATGCCACAGCAAGATTCCAGGTGTGCTGCCAGGGATTAAAAGACAGATGACGCATACTAAGTGTCCAGCGTCGGCACCTCTTCTCCGCCACACGAAAACCTCGCCTTCCCAAACTTGGGGACATGTCTGTAGGACCTTCGAGCATGCGCGGACGTTAACGTGATGTCATATGCATGCGTACGACATCATTGTGTCGATCTCCACGCATGCTTGGAGGCTCTCCAGACACAGCCCCGAGCTCAGGAAAAACGAGACAAGGTTTGTATGAGACAGAGCTGGGTGTGGAGCAGGGCGGTTGTGGAGGACAGAGCAAGGCAATTGTGGGTGTGTCATAGAAAAACATTTGCTCCATTAAGTGTGCCAGGGCAAAAGTTTGCATGACACTGCTGTATACACTGCTGTATACACTTTAGAAAAGGTTCTATGTTCACATATGACGTTCTAAACTACCGCTGGAAGTGCATATCATGGCCTGAACATCTCAATTCCAATTTCTATGTTCTGCCTATAATGGGGCTGCACAACTCAGATAAATCATATGCCCTCATCTACTATGTTACATACAAATAATTCTACCATTTTTCCTTAGTCCTTTTTCCTTAGTCCTTTAGGCTGATTTTATTCATCTGCTAAATCTTAGTAGTGAGCCTGCTTTTCCGCATATGAAATAATGTTATACAATAAAAAAAACCCTTTTACAAAACCATAGCGCAGTTTTTAGCGGCAGTAACAGCTCCAAAGCTCATAGAATTCCTATGAGTGTCTGAGCCGTTAGCGTTGCGGCTGGAGCTAAAAACTATGTTAGTTTTGTAAAAGCGGGGAAAAGTTATAGGATTCCAATTATGGACCACAGCAAGCAACTGAAATGTGTGATCCAAAGCCTTTCATATAGTTAGCAATGTAAAGAAATTACACTACACTGGTAGAGAATGACACGGAGACAAATTTGTCTCCGTCCCCACAGCATCTATATCTATCACCATCCTGTCCCCAAGAGCTGTTCCTGTCCCATCCCTGCAAGCTCTGTTCTCAACTGCACAAGCCTCAAACACTTTAAAATCATAAGTGTTTGAGACTTGTGCAGATGAGGACAGAGCTTGTAGGGATGAAGCAGGGATATAACTCGCTGGGATGGGACAGGGATAGAAATAGATACTGCAGAGACAGGGACAAATTTGTCCCCGTGTCATTCTCTACTACAGCTGCTCTGAGTTTTCAAAATAGTTACAGTGTTCAGTACAACCATCAGTAATTTTTATCACAAAGTCATAGAATCACGACAATCCAACGCTATCATGATAATCCTCCCCCCAAAAAAATTAAAATTGAGAATGTGTAGTCCCAATGTAATCCTACAGTTCATGAAAGCTTTGGAAAGCCCAGTTTTCTTTTGTTTTATAGGTAACCCAGGGTTCAAATCCTGCTTCTTCCAATGATGCTTTAGTGTGTCCATTAGCAAGGTTCATTACCCTCCTCAAATACAAGAGTATTTGAATGGGAAAATAACTTGTAATTACTTGCCTTTTAGAAATCCAACCTCAAGGCGAGTTACATTTGAAATCCAAGTCAAGCACCTCAATAGCAGCATTTGTGAATCTCCCCCAGTAAAGGGATAAACACAGGCATGCTGCTGACGACGGATAATTGATATAAGTGAAATGAAGGCCACTTAAAGGTAAGGTAGATGTTACAGACTGACTCGTTAAATAATCTTATTTTGCTTTTTTGACTCGTTAAATAATCTGATTTTGCTTTTATCTCATTTGCATTATTCTTCCACCAGATTGTGTGGTATCTTATTACATTTTCCACAGATTAGAGGAGTACGGTATAAACAACGGCTCAACTCCTCTTTTGCTTATGCTGCCATTACAATTTGGAATAGTACCTGTTTACATTAGGACTGATATCAATTACTTAAGGTTTTGTAAAAATTTGAAAATTTTATATGACTTGTTGTAATAATCATGTTATGATGATATTTTAATTATTGATTGCTTTTGTATTTTCCTGTAGATTTTATGGCCTCTTTGAATGTAAATAGCATTGAACCTTTTTCGTATAGTGCGATTAATAAGTTGTGTATTAGATTTAAACCCAATAAATACCTTTTTTTCGAGGCATTCTGCAAATTTCAGCTGCTTCAAAAGTTTCTTCTGTTTATTGCTGAAACGATTGTCCTGCTCCGCACTCGTACCCTAAACAAAAATACAAATATCTATTTAGCGTTTTTCCACCTCCCTCCCCAAAAGCATATTAAGAGTAGTGTGCTAACAAAGAGGTCCTTGTATTAAGCTGAAGTAAGCACTAGCATGCACTTATTGCAGAAGTCCTGCGGTAAGTCTGAGATTAGCGCATGCAAACTGTGTGCTAAAAAATACTTTCACTTGATGGAAGAGGGGGCATGTCGGAGTAAAGAAGGACAGGCCAGACTTGATCGGTTAGTGCACCGCAAGCCAATTACAGTTTGAACCCTATAAAGTGCTAACATGCTAATTTGTTCTAATGGCTGCATGATGAAGTCAATATTAGCGTAAGGTCATTAATAAAACAAACAGGAACTTGACCATTTACTGCTTTGGTAGAAAATGGCTTTAATGTGCAGGACAAGGGAGCGCTGAGGCCACCTTTTCTCGGTTTGCAAAAGGACTCCAAAGAAAGGTGCATGGGTGATTTGTGGAAAGCATTCTTTCAAAATTGTTTCTCAAAATGGCAATTTATTTTTCAAGTAAACATTTTAACTGAATAAAGTTGAAGAACACATCTTATTTTCAATACCATATGGTTAAGAAGGATGTTTTATTTATTGGGATTTGTTAAGCACCTTATATCAGAATTCGCAGGAGCCATTCAGCACAGAGCAGCAACGCCAAAGCGCACCCCTGCTCGCTACCGCTCAGTGGCTGCAGAAGCCAGAACGCGGGACAGCCAAGGCAGCGAGCGACCGGGTTAGAAGCAGGGCAGGAGCACGGAAAGCTTGCTCCTGCCCGCTGCACCTGTAGACCACCAGGAATTCCAGAGGCAGAGGAGGTAGAATGGACAGGGTGCAGAGCTTGGTAGCACGGCGGAGGCCTGCATTAAATATTGTATATTAATATAAACCAGAAATTGACTGAAATTTCATCTCATAATTTTGATTATCCGCACATAAGACGCACCCCATATTTTAAGTGTATTTTGAGGGGAAAATAGCGTGTCCTATATTCTGGTAAATATGGTAGTTTTTCACAAATTCAAGAAAGCTTGGGTAAAGTGTGTTGGATCTGTAAGGGCAAAGAGGGAAAGAGTAGACGGTATGGTTAAAGGCAGAATAGGTAGGCCATATGGGGCGAGGAGTGGCCTAGTGGTAGGCTTCCAGAAAAAGGATTGAGGCCTCCGGGTTTTACTTCCATTGCTTTCAATGGAAAATCCCGATGTCTCAATCCATTCTCCCGAGATTGTGGGGTCAAATCCAAGGGCTGCTCCAAGTCACTTAATCCTCTGTTGCCCTAGGTCAGGGGTAGGCAATTCCGGTCCTCGAGAGACGGAGCCAGGTCAGGTTTTCAGGATCTCCACAATAACTATGCATGAGATAGATTTGCATCTCAAGGAGGCAGTGCATGCAAATCCATCTCGTACATATTCAATGTGGATATCCTGAAAACCTGACCTGGTTCCGGCTCTCGAGGACCAGAATTGCCTACCCCTGCCCTAGGTACAAAAATAAGTGGCTGCAAATATATAGATGTAAAGCAGGGATCTCAAAGTCCCTCCTTGAGGACCGCAATCCAGTCGGGTTTTCCCCAATGAATATGCATTGAAAGCAGTGCATGCACATAGATCTCATGCATATTCATTAGGGAAATCCTGAAAACCCAACTGGATTCCGGCCCTCAAGGACCGGAGTTGCCCACCCCTACACTATATTGTAAGGGTGGGTTTGTCATGGGTCTCAAAGTCCCTCCTCGAGGGCTGCAATCCAGTCGGGTTTTCAGGATTTCATTGTATGATAATAGATCTCATGCATATTCTTTGGGGAAATCCTGAAAACCCGACTGGATTGCGGTCCTCAAGGAGGGACTTTGAGATCCCTGATGTAAAGCGCTTGGCGATAGGGTACAAGTCCCCATCCCCCTTTCCTTTTATATGCCGTCACGATTCTATGTTGAGGGGGGAGGGGAGGCGGATGAGGGCGGAGGGTAGGCCAGGAAGACGCCAAAACGTTCAGGCGCCGAACGTCAGGGTCACGAGCCTGAACCCGGGGGGGACGCCGTCCTCCACTTTCGTGTATTTTCGGGCAATGGAACACCAGAGCCCGTCCGCAGCTCCCTCCAGCCGCCATTTTCCGCGTGAGGGAGGAAGGAAGAGAGAGAGAAAGGGGGGGGGGAGGGAATGCGCCGGAGCCGGGCCACCGCCTCGTCTCCGTTCCCTTCTCGGCGACACGTTCGCTCGGCGTCGCATGCTCCCCTTCCTTCCAGCCCCCCTCCTCCCGGCGGCCTCTGCCCGCCGCTCTACTTACGCGGAAGAACCCCGCGTCCATCTTGCTTCCCTCGCTCGCGGCCTTCCCACAGTGCAGCGCGCCGTGAGAGGCGGGCGGAAGGAGAAGGGGAGGAGGGCGCCGCCGAGCGGCGTGACGCAACTTCCGGAAAGGGGGGGCGGTCAGGCCGTTTGCGCTTCGTTAAGAAAACTGGCTTGGACTTCTGAACTACAAGTCCCGGCATGCAATGGGGCGAAACCTAGACGGGCACCAGTTGCTAAACCTGTCTTGATTAACCATATGGCTCCAGTCCAGACAAAAGAGGACGGATTAAGACATCCGGGTTTTACTTCCAGTGCTTTCAATGCAAGTAAAACCCGGATGTCGTAATCCGTCCACTTTTTTCTGGAGCCATCTGGTAACCCGAGATCTTTCTATATTAGTGTGAAAGGGGGGATTTGGATTTGTCTTATAAAATATTTGGAGGATTGACAGTATTTAATGGAATATATGGATCTGAATTTTCAAAATTTCAGAAATTATTTGTGATGAATATCTCTATGTATTAATATAATTGTTTTGTTCCTTCAATAAAAATGTTTTGGGGAAAAATGTAGATATTAGTATGCAACTCGCAAAGAAACCCAAAATGTGGTCCATCTGCCGCCTTGGAACTCTCGAGTTTTCCAGGCCATTAGAATTTGGAACCTGTTTCGTGTTTGTTGTGTCAAAGAAAATTGAAAACTTATCTATATAAACAAAGTCATTTCTAATCTAATCTAATCCTTAGGTTTGTATACCGCATCATCTCCACGTTCGTAGAGCTCGACGCGGTTTACAGTAGGAGAAATAGGAAGGAACTACAACAGAGGGTTAGAGGTATAAGTGTGAAGAAAATTTAGAGGACTTGGGATGCCAAGATACAAGAGTTTCCTCGATTCCTAAATTGGAGGGAGACTTACATTTTTTGAGAAAAGCCAGGTTTTCAGATGTTTGCGGAAAACTTGGAGAGAGCTCAAGTTCCAAAGAGGGGAGATAAGGTTGTTCCAGAGCTCAGTGATTTTGAAGTGGAGGGAGGTCCCTAGCTTTCCTGTGTGGGAAATATCTTTTAGCGAGGGGAAGGATAGTTTTAATTTGTGGGAGGATCTGGTGGTATTAGGGTTTGAGGAATTCCAAGAAAGAGGGATAAAGGGAGGGAGGATACCATATAGGATTTTGAAAGTTAAACAGGCGCATTTATAGTGGACCCTGGCGATTATCGGAAGCCAGTGGAGCTTGGGCAGGAGCAGGGAGACATGGTCAAATTTACTTTTAGCGAAGATGAGCTTGGCCGCGGTATTCTGAATCCGTTGGAATCTGTGGAGGTTTTTCTTAGTTAGGCTTAAGTAGATAGAGTTTCAGTGACTTTAGGAAATTAGATTTCTATAGTTACACATAAATTAATTTCTTTATGCTTGGGCATGTTTTGTTACCCGGCTTGCACCTTTTCTTAAGGGATTGGGTAGGATATAAGCCTATGTTATAGTAGATGAATTAGAACCACCACAACCAGGCAAAGGAGAACCCCGACGCCATTCATACACCCCCCCCAAGCTGAGGCGTCAAATGCAAAAAAATGTACAATGGCAGCGAAACAAGACCGCCATCTGTCCAATCTACCGACCACGACTCCAGATTACAAAACTTTCAGAAAAGAAATAAAAGCCCTGCTGTTCAAGAAATCCATCAAGACAAACTAACACCGCAGGAAGCATTTCAATCCCCTGAAGTAACCCGTTCAACTCTGTAACTCTTCTGGAAATGTCCAGATAACCTCTTATGTAATCCGCCTTGAACCGCAAGGTAATGGCGGAATAAAAGTAACTAATGTAATGTAATTTAATGTACACAAGAACAGGGGAAACAAAATCACAAAACTCAAAAGAGCAGAACAAAAGTGGAATTGTCCAATCAGAATGGTGCACGAATAAATGTGTCTTTCAACTCACCTGATAAATCCAAATGCCTTTATTCATCCAAAGTAGTGTAAATTCATACAGTGACTTAATGACTCGACTTGACATGTACATGTTTCGGCCTACCCGGCCTGCATCAGGAGTCATGAATTATGTATATAAATATAAACAAATCAGTAAACATATATATATAATCATAAAAACAATGTAAAAAACAGCAGAGACTAAATTGATAAACTTTAATAAAAATCAACATATTATGAAAAACAATAAATAGAAATATAAATATGTAGTGCAAATAGTATACCTATCATTGCTTAAAGTACATTTCATACAAATTAACCTAAAAAAAGGGAGATAGATGTAAGTATCTCTATCTTCTAAAATATATAATTTAAAAAAACATTAAATCATAGAGCAAATAACTCATCAAACCAATTAAGTTCAAATGAATCAATAGTCAACAATCACAAAGGTATTTAATGAATAGTTGGTAAATGTTCCAATAAAAATAATATGAATAAAAAATGTATATTTTAAAAAAAGGTATGTATAACACTAAACAACTGTGAAATTTATAAGAATGTCTCTGAGCAATGATGTAAAAATATATCTATAGTACTGAATTCATCCATAAAAACTATAACACCAAATACTCAAAACACGTTAAATACTGAATCTGATATATTGAATTGCTTTAAAACATAGATAAAAAAATAATCAACAAAGCTTAATTCATTTAAGCAACTACAGGTAGCAATCAGTGTATAAGTCCATTAACTAATGATCCGTCTGAAAGGACACATTTGAAAGGATAAGTTTTCTGTCTCTGTCTATGCTGGAAGTAATCAAATGCAGAATGTTCGTGTTTACTCTCTTGATGGTTTGGGAAGAGGTCATTTAATCATGTTAACGAAGTTAGTTGTCTGAGACAATGAAGGCTCAACCCCCCCACTGCCATGTACTGGTTGAGAGTGATAAGGGAAGCTCTTAACACCTTTAAGATTTAAACAATGAAGTACATATCCTGCTCATTCATTCCACCCCCTTTTCTGGTGTTGATTACTTCTTTGAAGCCTATGTATCCTGTCACTAGATATAGTCTGTACTTACGTCATCTGCTAATACCACTGACCCATGTAAAAGATATATAAATGAATGCACACTGATAATAAAACAGGCAAATCTCTTTAGAACACTGTCTACGTATCTTTCTTTCTAAGGGGAATTGCCTCCAGATGTCTGAATAGATGACAGAGTGTTTTGCAGGGCAGTTTCGGGACCAAGAAACGGATCTTGTTCGTTTCAATTTGGGGGCTACATCTGGGATGGACTTGACATTACCAATATTTTGTGAGTATTTCTGAATTTTGAATTCTGTTCTTTAATACTCAATGGTATTGGCATCCTGTTCCAACCCTTTATTTATATTGTAGGGTTTTTGGTAAACCCGCCGCGGTTACTGTTCTTTTGGCAAGGACAAATATTAATGTGGAGTTTTCGGTAAGCTCCTGCCGCGAAAATAAGCAGCTGCCATTCTTTCGGGAAGAATGAAATTAAGTGAAGACTTTTGGAAAGTCTCTATTGTGGATTTATAGAAACATCTGCTCATTCTGTCATCTGTACCATTCTTTCCATGTGCTTTTCTCTTCTATCGCTTAGATAAGATTTTATAGAGTATAAGATTATATTGTATATTATTAATGTACCTCGCTTATAAAGTAAGGTAAGCGAAAATTTCTGCATTGTTATATTGTTTTTGTTATTGAAAAAATTCCTGCATTGTGATATTGTTTTTGTAATGGGTCATAAAGGCACTTAGGATTCTCCCCCTCCTAGACAGATGTTCGCTTCAGTGATAATAATAATAATGGTAATAACTTTATTCTTCTATACCGCCACAATCTTGCGACTTCTAGTCGGTTTACATTTAAGAGAGCTGGACATTCAGCGATTTACAATATGTGGAGGGAGTACAGAGTACAGAGACTATTAGGAATCAAAATTACAAAATATAATGTTTGCTAAGAATTTCGGAGCGGATCTGTAAAGAAAAATCACAGCTTTCCTGAAAAAAGGGAAAATTCAGAAACAGCAAGAATTAGGATTTCAGAGAGCATTGTGAAAAGAAACAGAGTACTTGGTGAGGTTCTGTTTAGGTGATGTATCTGTCGAATAGGGTAGTTTTTATGAGTTTTCTAAAGGTCAGTTCGGCTTTATTAATGTAACTGTCTAGCCAATGTTGTTGTTTATTTGCTT
This sequence comes from Geotrypetes seraphini, assembly GCF_902459505.1. NCBI lineage: Eukaryota > Metazoa > Chordata > Amphibia > Gymnophiona > Dermophiidae > Geotrypetes > Geotrypetes seraphini. Next base: position 33,901,397 of record NC_047091.1, on the reverse strand, counting down.
GAAGCATGAAGGTTCTGTCCAGAAAGGTTTTGTATTTACAATTGGTTATGCTTGGGTATGCAAAAAGATAGCTGTTTCTGGTTTGTCTTGTTGGGTTGTGGAGTGCGAAGTGGGTTTGTAGATATGTAGGTGCTAGTCCCCAAACTAGCTTGAAACATATGCAGGAGAACTTGAATAATATTCTTGCCTCGACTGACAGCCAGTGCAGTGGTTTGTGGTGGGGGATGATATGGTCATTCTTTTTTAATCCATATATCAAGCAGACAGCTGAGTTCTGAATGATACCCAAATAAACGATATTACAGTAATCCAGGGTAGAAAGCACTAGTGATTGCAATAGTAATCTAAACGATAGTGGGTCGCAGTATTTTTTGAGGGTCTTTAATCTCCATAACATCGTGAAACATTTTGTTGCCACTATATTCGTGTGTTCAATCATAGTGAGGTGTGTGTGTCCAATGTGATTCATGGTCTTTTATATGTAGCGTTGAATTGGTAATTTTATCCGTTGGGCTTGCAAGGAAGATTTTTTTTTTTTTTTCTGTGTTAAGTTTCAATTTGAAGTTGCTTGTCCAATGTTCTATTTCGGTCATTATATGAGTAATGTATTTTGAGGTTTCATTTGTTATGCTGTTCACTGGGATTAGGATGGAGATGTCTGCATATATGTAATAGAGCAGGTGTGGTTTTTGCAGTGGGTGTCCTAGAGAGGATATGTAAATGTTGAATAGGGTAGGTGAAAGTGGTGAACCCTGTAAGGCTTAATATGAATTGAATGTGAGTGAACCGGGTTGTGGATGTGTTGTATGGGTGAATTTGTGGTGCTTGAGGTGAAGTGATTGAGTTGGAGTCGGAGATCTGATTCTGATTCTGTGGCAGTCTTTGGCGGGGAGAGGGGGAGGGCAGCCCCTCCTTCTCGTCCTCCTTCTCCTTTGTTGTAGTGACAGGCAGCCTGACTAGTTTTCAGCACTGTTTGTGGGTAGCATGGAGCAGCTGGCAGGCCGGCTGAGAACTTTTCAGCAGCTTGTTTGATACATAGACAAATTGTCTGAAATAAGTTTTAAGAATGATAAAAGAATATTGGAAATGTTATAAAATGTTAATGTATATTCAGAAATAAATATGGACAGAACGAATATGATTTCTGAAACTTTTAAACATAGAAGAGCTCCCTGTAAGGCTTATGTTGCCCGTGTGTGTGATACTCTCCTTCCGGCTCATATCTTTCTGTGTCACCGGTCCTTTCCCGTATGCGTTTGCACTGCTTATAGGTTTAAATTTCTGCCGTTTCTTGTGCTGTGTCGCTGGAAAGGAAAAAAAAAAAAAAACAAAATTCCATTTTAGGTTTCAGGTTTGTTTGGGGAACTTACCGAAACAAAATGAAAAAGGGTAGAAATACATTTGTGTAATTATTAAAACAGACAGTCAGAAAGGCATATATTAAAAAAAAACAACAAATTATAATGAAAAAGAGAGGGAGAAGGATCAAAACAAAAGGGAGGAAACAAAAAATAAATAATCTAGCACTGTGTAGAAAAGATTAAAATGAATAAGAAAAGCAAGGAGCAAAGTCCCATTACAGTCCTTAAAAGAACTATTATACTCCAAATGCGTCTTTAAAAAGAAAGGCCTTCAAGCTAGTTTTAAATTTATCAAGTGATGAACTTTCTCTTATATAATTTGGTGCTGAGTTCCAGACGGTAGGGGCCGTCACAGAAAAGATATTAGTACGCATGGTGCCAATGTATCTTAAAGAGGGAATGGATAACAGGTTTTAATAAGAAGAATGTAATGTGCGATGGAGGTTGTGGGGGATTAATAACCTGTTGATGAAATCAGGTAGACCGGAAGCTATGCTTTTATGTATCAGTAACAGTATTTTATAAGTAAATCGATGATCTATGGGAAGCCAATGGGAGTTAATCAAAAGTGGTGTGACATGATCAAATTTTCGAGCTTTTAAGTTGAAATGATTTTAATGGCAGTATTTTGAATAATTTGGAGGCGTTATCTTTCTTTCTTAGTGATGCCTTTATATAATGCATTGCAACAGGATCGAGATACAATGCAGATAGAATTGGAAAGAGTAAAAAGTGATTTGACAGCCAGAAAAAAAAAAAATCCAGTGTTAGTGCATAGGGATGTCCTGACTTTCTGTATCTAAATACCAAGGTCACTCAAACCTTCACAGCCCTGCCGGACTCCTATCACTTTCCTGTGGACTCACTTTTGGAGACTCAGGATAAGGGAAATAAGTCAGACTCTGAATTCAGCTTGAGGTATGTGGCACCTTTGATTTTGGACACTTGCGGCCGCCCCAATGTTAATACTACCAAAGAGGGTCAGGATAAATTAACTTTAATTAATACAGGGGCCAGAATCAGTTTTACAGATAGAGCAAGAAAAAAAATATGGAAATTTGTGAGATTCAAGTTTCAAGTTTATTTTTAACTTATTGAATAGCTTAATTTAATTTGCTAAGCGATTTACAAATAAAAACAAAAGATGTACACATAAGCTTATTTATAGTAAATTACATGAGTTTGACATATTGACATACAAACTAACAGATACATAAGGAAAAAAGGGCAGAACTACAATCGTATTAATAAAGCACAAAAGAAGACATGAATGGTGAAAACAATAGGAATGGGGAATAAATAAATTAAAGGCGTCTTTAAAAAGGAAGCTCTTCAGATTGCCTTTAAAATGGTTTAGGTCATTTTCTTCTCTTAAATGCTGAGGTAAGGTGTTCCATAATTGTGGGGCCATTACAGAGAAGATATCATGATGATGAGTTCCGATAACTTTCAGTGATGGAATTGTTAAGAGTTTTTGATTAATGGATTTTAAAGAACGTGATATACTATGGGGAATAAATAGTTATTAATGAATTGGGGATCGTTCAAAGACAGTGTTTTAAAAACTAAAAGTAGGATTTTAAAGGTAATGCGATGAGCAACAGGAATCCAATGTGATTCAATCAGGATTGCAGACAGAGCTTGATAGGTATTGAAGAGGTTTAATGAAACCTGGACCCAAGAGGCAGGTCTTAGTGCCCATGCAAATATGGATTCCCTACTTATTCAGATTTTCCTTTCTAACCTCCGTTCTCCTTTGCATATTCTGGTCAAACAAATTTTTTCAGAATGGCCCACTAGTTCTCGTGCAGAATTTCAGATTGGAAAAAGGAGCAGTGCGGGGTTTGAACCCCCAAACCTCAGGTTCCTTAGGCTGTAGCGCTAACCACTACGCAACACTCTCCTACGCTTTGAGATCTCTAAGCCTCGGGAAATCCTGCATTATCAGGGCCAGCTACCTACCTGGGGACCGCGCCTGTCTGCTCCTCGCGGAAGAGGGGGTCACGGGTTTCATAGGGGGCGGACCCCCTGCCTCCGATCAAGGTGGTAATAATCCATCCAGAAGTACTGGATGTTTTAATTGCGGAGACCCTGGTCACTGGCTTAATCAATGCCCATCTGGCCGGTGCCCAAAGCTGCCCTTCGGACGGACTTTGGTGCAAAGAGGGGAAACCCTGTATACCAGCTGCCCTTGTTATTGTTGACATGTTCTCCCGATAACCTGCAGTTTTTTCCCCACTACAAATGAAACTGCTCAGACTATGGTGAACATTTTACTTCGCGAAATCATCCCTGGGTAGGGATGTCCCACACACATCCACTCAGATAATGGTCCTGCTTTCACTGCCAGAGTATGCAAAGATTTAGCTATCACACTCCGCATTGAGTGGAAATTTCATCTCCCATATCACCCACAGAGTTCCGGTATTGTCGAACGCATGAACAGGACTATTAAAGATAAAATCTGGAAAGCCACAGCTGGCACATTTGTGAAAAAAAAATTCCTTCCTATTGTTTTAGCTGAAATTAGGATGTTGCAAAATTAAAATGTGTTTTTCTTTTCTTTTTCTTAGCAGCAAATACGAGGGGGCATTCTGAGAAACTGAAGGGAGACAGGTTCAAAACAAATGCAAGGAAGTTTTTTTTCACCCAAAGGGTCGTGGACACTTGGAATGCGCTACCGGAGGAAGTGATCAGGCAGAATACGGTACAAGGATTCAAACAGGGATTGGATGGATTCCTGAGGGATAAAGGGATCGTGGGATACTGAGGGAGGAGCTGGGATGTAACACAAGTATAGGAAGTAAATCAGGTAATGAGTATAAACTAACCTGGTCGTGCATGTGCAAGACCGGAGGGCTAGGACTTCGATAGGAAGGCAGGACTTAAATGGGAAACCAAGGTGGCAAGGGAGCCCCTTCTGATGATTCAGACAGGTCTTGACCTGTTTTAGGCCGCCGCGGGAGCGGACTGCTGGGCGGGATGGACCTGTGGTCTGACCCGGCGGAGGCACTGCTTATGTTCTTATGTTCTTAAGCAGTTCGGATATATACATAGCCATCCCAGTTTTGGCACAAGGATATTTCTGGTGTTTTCCAGGGATCCTCTTTGTCACTGCAGAGATAAAGACGATCCAAAGAGACATTAGCTTTTCTAAATATAAGATGGTTATGCTATGCATTATTTGTCCATATACTTTACTCATGTGTTCATCTTTGTTTTGTTTTTCTATAACAATGTGTTTATTTCCAGAGATAAGTTCAGCTCTGAACACTTGACTGATGGAAGAATAGTTTCCAGCATAGAGCTATGTGTTTTGTGTTTTGTCTGTACCATGTGGTCTGTGTTTTGTCTACTTGTTTTAGTTTGAGGGGTACCCCAGGATACATAATATTGGCCATTTCTAGAGCTAGCTCTTTTCCCACTTTTTACTAGCCCAATTGCGCAATGTTCTTTTTCCCTATAGTTTGCATATGCTAAATGTAGCATAGTTAGGGGTTATATTTTTAAGAAAAGGTTTTACTCTATATCTATACAGTGTTTATTCTATGGTGCTCACTTGATATGAACCATTCAGTACACATTTCTGACATAATTTTTTTAAAAATACATTCAGTACAGAATTATGGTCTCTCTGAATTGCCATAATGGCTATATGCAGCACACAAAAACATATCTTTTTGGAATGTCTGATTAAGAACCTTAAGTACTTGAATATTGTCTCTCTTTTGCCATAACTATAACAAGTAAATGTATTAATATTGTCACATGTTGCCACATTCAGTACAGGCAACCTGGTCTCTCTCTCTCTCACTCTCCATTCAGTACAGGCAACATGGTTTCTCTCCCGTTTTCTATCTCTTATTTGGATCACACTGAAGTACAGCTGCTGAATGATATCGGGACTCTTTTCAAATCCCTCTCTGTATGCACAGACATCATTTCATCTCAAGGGTGAACACCACTAGTTTCCAGTGACTTGACAGATCCTGTGCACATTTCATCCCAAGCGTGCATCTCACCAGTTTAAAGAGACTGTAATTCATCTTCCTGCACCCTGACTGCAAAGACTTTTACACAATGTTTTCTGTTCATCGGATATAGCCACCTTCCTAAGAACGCTTTGCTGTACAATTCCACCTATTTAACCTATTCTATGGACATTCCAGACTTTATTTCATATGCTGTGTATCCACTACCTCTTGGTATGGGGAATGAGACATTCCACAAGCTGCTGAACTTTACTGAACTCCATGCCTACATTGAACAACTTAAGAAAACCTCCAAAGAAGTGAATCATACTATCACTTTTGAAAATGAACAGATTGCACAAAATTTGCTCCGAGATGCTCATGTCTCAAGTTTGGGAACTTTTCTTTGAGTATTCGCCCACTGCAAACCATGTATTTAATGTTTTAATTCACCCTATCATTATCTTAATTATTGTACAAATTTTGCTATGTATTATTATGATTTTCCTTTGCTGTAAAGTGAAACACATGTACATTTCTTTACAATGCATATCATACAAAGTTCCTTCTAGCTTTTAAGGCGGTTATACATGAATTTCCAGTATCTTCTCTGACACTTGCTAATTTGGTTCTAATTTGGTTCTAATTTGGCATGGCTTATTGCATTACCATTACCAGGGTCAGAGATAATATTATCCCATATCCTATACTTACATACTCTCTTATGACATCTTTTTACCTTTGATGCCCAAACCTCCTGAGAAAGCTTCCTGCATCCCTTATGCACCGTTCATTCGCTCAACGACGGGTAAGATATAGATACGACCTATGCAACCTAAGACAGAGGTTTGAACTCATAATGGGAACTGTTTATCTTCATAGCTTGGAGATTCTGCAGGACAGGGGACGTGCTGATATACTGTTAGAGATTGGCAAGGCATAAGCCAGGCAAGCTGGCTAAGGGTACCACAAGTTTCAAAGAATATGGGAGATGTCAGCACAGCTGTTGCAGGCATTCAGCATTTTCGGTTGGCATAGCTGGTGTCAGCCAAGGCCTATGGGAAATTATATCAATCTGACTCTGGCATGGGAATGCAGATAGACCCTGAGGGCAGGAAGACGGTTTCAAGTAGTCATGATTAAATCATGATTAGCTAAAATGTTTTAATGTATTAATCAGAAACTATTGTCCGAGGCATACTGGAAATTTAACTACAGCCTAGTATTCTTTTTTGGAAATTATAGGTATGCTTCACTGTTGCAGCATCAGATTTTGCTTTAGGTGATATTTACTGGCTCTGTGGAGACCTCCGGCTCCGTGTTAAACTACCCAGCCAGTAGATAGGCCAGTGCGCTTTAGCTATACATAGATGAGATAGGGGTCCCAAGAGGGGTCCCAAATGAATTCAAGGCCCGAGACCAAGTTAAGGCTAGGTTTGAGTCCCTTATTCCCCTTATTACTATCAATAAGTTTGTTGATTGGATTAATTACATTTATTATAATCAGCAACGCTTTGTGAATTACTCTAGGGATGCCTTGCAAGGTATTGCTGATCGGTTAGGCCCCACTTCTCAGATGGCTTTCCAAAATCGCATGGCCCTGGATATGATCCTTGCAGAGAAAGGGGGGTGTCTGTAAAATTCTCCCCAGTATTTTATCCTGTTGCACCTTTATTCCTGACAATACAGGTCCCACGGGTAAGGTTACTATGGCCATTAAAAAATTAGAAGACCTCTCTGCTGAACTTAAACGCAATTCTGGTTTATCTAATCCTTGGGATCTGTATTTTAGTTGGATGCAGGGGTGGGTAAAAGACCTTCTTATTGTTATAATCTTTATTATTATCTGCACTCTTGTTGCTTATGTAATTTTTAGACTGTTCCTGCGCTGTTTGACTCATATTACAGCCCCTAAAACCCCTCCTCAAGAGACATATCTAGAATATCTCTCCCTCCACGCTCATGATGTGCATTTATGACGTCATTTTCATGACATAAGAGGGGATTGAAAGGACACATTTGAAAGGATAAGTTTTCTGTCTCTGTCTATGCTGGAAGTAATCAAATGCAGAATGTTCGTGTTTACTCTCTTGATGGTTTGGGAAGAGGTCATTTAATCATGTTAACGAAGTTAGTTGTCTGAGACAATGAAGAATCAGCCCCCCACTGCCATGTACCGGTAGAAAGTGATAAGGGAAGCTCTTAACACCTTTAAGATTTAAACAATGAAGTACATATCCTGCTCATTCATTCCCCCCCTTTTCTGGTGTTGATTACTTCTTTGAAGCCTATGTATCCTGTCACTAGATATGGTCTGTACTTACATCATCTGCTAATACCACTGACCCATGTAAAAGATATATAAATGAATGCACACTGATAATAAAACAAGCAAATCTCATTAGAACACTGTCTATGTATCTTTCTTTCTAAGGGGAATTGCCTCCAGACGTCTGAATAGATGACAGAGTGTTTTGCAGGGCAGTTTCGGGACCAAGAAACGGATCTTGTTCGTTTTACCGTCGACCAATATTAATATCTAAAAATGGTTAAGAATTGAATAATAAATGCTCTTCATAAAAAAAACACAATGATGTAGAGGAGTATATAGGAAACTATAATATATTGTTTTTATGATGATATATATATGTTTACTGATTTGTTTATGTTTATATACATAATTCATAGACTCCTGATGCAGGCCGGGTAGGCCGAAACATGTACTTGTCGAGTCGAGTCATTAAGTCACTGTATGAATTTGCACTGCTTTGGATGAATAAAGGCATTTGGATTTATCAGATGAGTTGAAAGTCACATTTATTCGTGCACCATTCTGATTGGACAATTCCACTTTTGTTCTGCTCTATGTAATGTAATGTAACATACGTAAGAAAAGTCATGCTGAGACTTAGACTGTGGTTCTTGGAGGCTAGGGCCACTGCAAGGATATAAACCCCATAGGCAAAGCTTCAGCCTTGCACCCCTCTCAACTTTTATGCTCCTAGTAACCCACCTGAGATTTGGAGCAGGGACCATCTCTTGCATGTACATCTGGTTGCACTTTATAAATGATAAATGTAGAGTAGTATATACATTCCCAAAGCCATTACAAGGGCAAATGAGCTATTTAAAAATTGTCCATTCTTTCTAAAGGTAAATGTGTGCACTGATAATTCTTTTTGTTTGGTTATCAAAAACTGCTGTTTTGCTTTGACACACGATGTTCTTTACTGCCCACAGAAGTTGGTGCCCTAAAAGCTGCCTAGTTTGTATAGTGACTGGGCCAGCCCTAATCAAGTCCAGCATACTGTCTTTTTGATAGCAGTGAAGAAGAACCTCCTGGCGTTAGTTCTAAGGGGACATGTTTAGAACTAACGCCAGGAGGTTCTTCTTCACTCAGGGGTTGTGGACACATGGAACATGCTCCTGGAGGATGTGATCGGGCAGAGTACACTACGGGGATTCAAAGAGGGATTGGATAGATTCCTGAAGGATAGGGGGATTGAGGGGTACAGATAGAGGTAGATAGGATATAGAAAGAATATAGATAGAAAAATAAGGGGATATAGGGCTAAATCCAAAAAACCTGCCAGGTCGTGGACCTGATGGGCCGCCGCGGGTGTGGACTGCTGGGCGCGATGGACCTCTGGTCTGACCCAGTAGAGTCAACTTCTTATGTTCTTATGTAGCATAGCCAGAAGTGAACTTTGGAAGATCAACGCTTAATGCCACCACCATCACCAAAATTAAAAACACCTTATTTGGCAGGGGTCCTCAAGCCCTGCCCTCTGAAGCAATCCAGAGTGTTCAATGAGGGCACCGTGAGTCATCGAGACTGGCACTACAAGGATGTATGCCAAGGAAGTATATTTCTGCGGTTCCGAAACTAAAGCATGCCGGACATTGGCGTGCCAACAATTGCATGCAGGGTGTATGCGCACCACTAGTCCCGCCACTTTAAACCGATAACGTTACCGCTGGGAGGGGATATAGGAGGAAGCCCCCCAGTACATGTAGAAGTCCTCGTGCTCCCGCTGGGAGGGTGGTTTGGAGGGGTCAACCCCCCCAAGTACACTTCAAACTTCTGTTTTCCATTCCGTTTTCAGAGTTCGGGAGTTTTTCAAGGTAGTGGGGATGCAAGGACTCATACATGTAGTGGGGGGGTTTCCCCTCACACACCCCTCTCAGCGCTAACATAATGGGTTTAAAATGGTGGGACCGGCGGCGCGCATACGTCCCACGCACGATTGTCGGCACATCTTTGTTGGAGTGCTTTTGTCCTGTGCTCAATTGACGGGTCACCTCTCTTTGCACTAGCCTGTGTCTTCAGACTTCTGGAAGTAATTTTATAACAGCACACATATGCAAGATGTCGATAAGTAACCTAGGTTAAATTTACTTTATGGAATACGCAGCGCCAACAGCCGACAAACAGATTTACATCTGTTGGAAAAAGGTGTAATATACGCGCACATTCTCCAAGTGTGTACATGTCTGTTTTATAAAATATTTGTACATTGCAACTCCACCTCCACTCCACACACACTATACCCTTAAAAATGTCTACACCCAAATGGTGTAAAAGTAGACACACCACATGCATGTACATTTATTCACGTATGCAGTCATTTCTATGTGTAAAATTGACTATACGTTTTAGAATCGAATGGACTTTGCTTTCAGTGTGCGTTAATTGATAGCGCCACTTTGTAAATGGAGCCCTAAGAGCCAGTGGTATAGCAAGGGTAGGAGGCGCCTGGTGCGGTGGCAATCCCCTGCCCTCTTCTCTGCTGCCCCACTCCTTCCCACCCCCTTCTGCACAAATGCCTTTCCTTTCTCCCTGTACCTCTGTACCCTTCACCGTCATGAGCATCTCCAACCTGCTGACCTTGGCTCTCCCTCTGACATCACTTCCTGGTCCCATGACGAAGAGAAGAGGTGCTGGCACCCCCACAAAGACGGCACCCCCTCCCTGCTAAGAGCGGAGCTTCCCAAGTTCTGATTTGCCTTATCTTTTCTTGTTCACCTTAGTCATAGGCCTTAAATCTAGCCACTAGATGTCACCAGTATGACTGCCTCAGCCCTCGATGACTGGTGCCACAAAAGACCTAAAAAAAAAAAAAAAAAAACCCTAAGCGGGCAAACTGAAGCTGCAGAAAGCTACTTGTGAACTCAACCAGCCAATTATTGTGGGGGTTGGGAGGGGATACATGCATGCCACCAGCCACATAATACGTAGGAAGGAGTTTCCTGCCGCTGCCGAGAAACAACCCGCCTGACACCCCCCTGGCAGCGGGAGAGATGTCACTTCCGCAGCCACACAAGCGCCCGACAACCCCCGTGCCTACGATGACCCCCATCCTCTACCCCTTACCTTACCTACGATGGGTGGTTGGAGGGATGCCTACTCCCTCCAGCCAGCTGCCCCCCCTCTTCAAAATGGCGGGCCTTTCCCTCTGCACTGGACAGGGGCCTGAGGCTCTGATTGGCCCAGGTTGTTTTAAGTCCCTCCTATGCAGTAGATATTTTCCTAGGCATGGAGTGACAATGGGATTTGAACCTGGATTTTCTTGGTTCTTAGCTTGCTTCTGTAACCACTAGACTGTTCTTCCACTTTTGTTACATAACTTTTAACCCCCACTTGCTTGTAAAGCACCCATGCCTGAAAAACTCCCTATCCCCCTACTTATCCCATTTATCTGTTTGATTAGATTGTAAGCTCTACTGAGCATGGACTGTCTCTTGAATGTTTTAATATACAGCACTGAATCGTCTAACAGCGATATAGAAATGATAGTAACATAGTAAATGACGGCGGATAAAGACCCGAATGGTCCAGCCACAACCGTACAATCTCTATGAATTATTTCATTTAAATTGTCCCTTTTCTTAAGATATTTCTGGGCCAGAAACCCAGAGCTCTGCCCGGTACCGTGCTTAGGTTCCATCTACTGAAGTCTCCCCTCAAAGCTCACTCCAGCCCATCTAAATCCATCCCAGCCGTCGAAGCCCTCCCTCAATTCAATGGCCATATACGGGACCTAGACCATGCAAGTCTGCCAGTACTGGCCTTAGTTCCTTATATCATTATTTTCTGATTAGAGATCCTCTGAGATCATCCCACGCTTTCTTAAAACTGTCACTGTTTTCCTCTCCACCACCAACCTCGGAAGCGCATTCCAGGCATCCACCACCCTCTCCTTAAAGAAGAATTTCCTAACATTACTCGAGTCCACCATTCCTCAACCTCAAATTATACCCTCTGGTTTTACACTTTTCCTTTTCTGTGGAAAAGATTTTGTTCTATGTTAATACCTTTCAAGTATTTGAATGTCTGAATCATATCTCCCCTGTCTAGGGTCACCAGACATCCAAACAGCTTCTCAAAACCCGGTATTTTGTCTGGGTTTTGAAAAGCTTCCAGCTCGGGTCTGCGTCGGGAGGGCATCTGCGCATGTAAAGCAGTGACATCACGAGCACACATGTAACATCATCGCATCACATCCTGTGCATGCACAGATGCCCTCCTGACATGGCTCTGAGCACAAGAGGTTGACATGGTGGGGCTATGTCGGGACGGGGCGTGACTTGGGTGGAACAGGGCGTGGCTGGGAGGTAGGGCCATGGATCCAGATTTACAATCATAAAATCTGGTAACCCTACCCTGTCCCTCCTTTCCTCTAGGGCAGTGTATCACAAACTGTGCCGCGGCACGCCAGTGTGCCTCCTGAGATTTCTGATGAGGAGGAGAGTCCACGCTGGCGGCCTGCCCACAGGACGTGACTCTCGCGGTGAGAGGCATGTCCTGTAGGAAGTCAGCCGACGCGGATGACTCTTCCTCGCTGGCATCTCTCCTCTTCTCCCTGGGATCCCTATAACGGCGGGGTCACTGCAAAATGGGCCTCCGTGCATGCACGGACATTGAAGCAACATCATCGCGTCGACTCCCAGGTGCCTTCCGGCTGGGGCACTACATTTAGCATGCCTCCAACTTGAAAAAGTTTTCAGGACACTGCTGGCTGGTGGCTCAAGGTTCACCCTCGGAGTAGGCTCTTCCATTGCCAGGATTTACTGGAGCTGAGGAGGCAGTGGAGGCAGTATTAACAACCCCCAGGCTGTGCAATAGTGAAATGTAGTGACCAGATTCAGAGCCCATGACGGCAGGGTTTCAGAAGGTGGTCTTGGGCCTTGCCCCAGCCCAGGACTGCCACGGCAATTACCAGATTAGATATGTTGGAGGTGGATAGGCAATAGGGGGGAAATCCCCAGGTCAATGTACAGTTCATGCCATCATATCCCAGTCCCAGCTGCACCTGAGCAGGAGGCAACAGCTGGAACAAGAGATGCAAACAACAGTAGCAATGAAGGGACCTTTAAAAATAACACACAAACAAGCTCCTTAATTACATTTATGAAAAGTAAAAAAAAAAAAGAAGACTCTTTATTAGAAACACGAAAATCAAAATGAATTTTAAATACAGGTTTGTTACACAATTCAAAATGTCGAATGCTAAAAATCGCAACCATTTCATATGAAAATGCTACGTAGCTGAAGTGCAAGCATATCTGGCCTTCACATCTGGTCCTTCGGCGGCGGCGGCTCTCGTCATAAGGATGCAAAATCAGGTCCCTGTGCTTGACATTCACCAGAGGAGGAATATGAGATCCTCAAGAGTCACAAATCAAGAGCAGCATGGGCTGTTCCCCAGTTAGCCTTACGAACAGAAAATGTCACTACTTTTCTGATGACAGTTTATGCAGCGAGTATAAAGAGGTACCTTAGAAATATAAATAGTAAAAGACGGGTGGAGGATGAACGGCTAAGGGTTTTCTTCTTCCCAAACCATCTGGTCTTTTGCTTCTATCAGAAGCCCAAAGAAAACAACTGGTATTCTAACTCAGGCACATCTCTAAACAGAACAAAAAAGGCAATTAAAATTTTTTTTTAAAAAAAAGAGAAACTTCAGTCAGAATGCCAGTTCATGTGTTCCTTCTTCAAAGGATCTGCCATGTCATCTATTTGCCCGGTGAATGTCTTGCGGAATGGACGTCAGTGATGTCGGGTGGCTGTTGAAGCAGCTCTGCGCTATTGAATTAGGAATGATGACTTTCTTGGTGCTTTTGGATGTCAGTTCCATCTCCGTTCTTGTGTGCCTGCAGGGAAGACATATTTGGTGAGGCATTTTTCTGCCGTGTAATGACATTCTTTTCCTTTGCTCTAAGAAAATTATTTTTCTTCTTTTTTTATATAATTCTTTATTCATTTTAACACTCACAATAAGTGAAATAATATATAACATCCATTTGGTCTTACATACATCACTTAATATTATACAAATCTTTATTTCAAATTCCATATCCCTCTCCTTCTCTATTCAATAACATTCAACTCAAGACAAATATATAATAACCTCTCCCTTCCCCCATTGTTACTCTCAAAGAAAACCAAGAAATCTCCACCCCCCCCCCTTCTTGGACGTGCATATTTAAGGGGAAAAACTTGATATTCAATCATTTCAGTATTTTGTTAATGGCTCCCAAATATCCTGAAATTTCTTAATGCCCCCCCCTCTTTGTATGACAATTACCCTTTCCATTTTAAATATGTGACATAACGAATTCCACCCAAAACTATAATTTAAGCGATCCAATTTTTCATTATATGTTGTATGGCAACCCCTGTCATAATGAGTAATAATTTATTATTATTATCAGATGAAATCTGAATGTACATTGTACAAAAGTTTTATTTGATTCTTTCCCCTTTAAATGGAAAGAAGAGGGATTAAAATATTTAAGTATTTGGATAAAAAAATACGCTGGAAGAGACAATGAAAAATCTTTCTTGTTAAAGGTCACAGAAATGTGTGAGCGATGGAACCCTTTACATTTGTCTTGGTGGAGAGTTCAAAGCTCTAAGAAAATTCTAAAATATCCCATGCTCCGCCTCACAGGAAAGAGAACGATTTAAAGATCTGCGATGCCAACGACTCTCTTCTTTCTCCCCTCATCCCGAAGCCCCTTAACTCTGCAGGCAAACGTCCAAATTTGGACTTAGACATCTTTTTGAAAATGGCCCTCTTTGTGCTCTTTCAAAATGGCTGAAACAAAAATCAGCAACACAATTTGTTTTATTTAAATTTCTTGGGTTTTGCAATATGCTGCACCCTAAAAACTGAAAGGAAAATGAAAGGAAAAAAAACCCACCACCTGGAAAACTCCTCAAAATTAAATGGAAACAAATTCCGTGTTCACACCCCTACATGGACGTCCTGATTTCCCCGGACATGTTCTTTTGAGGACATGTCCGGGGATCCGGGCAGCTTTTCAAAACCCTATTCTTAGGCCCCATTTATAAATCAAGAATTTCCATTCTCCTTTCAGTTTCTGGCATGCTGCGTCTGCAAATATTTTACGGGATAAACTTTCAAAGACTCGGAAACCTTTTTTATGGGGGTAAAAATAAGGTTAATTTGCCTTGGATAGATGTAACTGGCTAAGCGGATTTATAACCAAATGAACGTACATAGGGTTATCAGATTTTCTGTTTGGAAAATTTAGGTCCGCCCAATTCCACCCATTCCTGTCCCTTTACACCCCCAGTCCCCAATTCAGACCCCTCTCCCCCCTCCCCCGGCTGCCTGTTCTCATCAGGCAGGAGTGCTGATACAACGCAATGACATCATGCGCGCACGGGTGCATAACATCATTCCATGGCTGTGCTTCTGCCCGACAGTGATTTGTTCCACGCTTTTCAAAACCCAGACAAAGTGCCGGGCATTGAAAAGCTATCCAGACCCCCAGATATGTCCTCAAAAAGGAGGATGTTTCCGGAGAAATCCGGACGTCTGGTAACCCTAAACGTACATATGTACTGGTAGCTGCTTAGAGATATATTAGAAGTGTGTTTGGAAATCTACACATGTGTTTGGAAATCTACACAATGCATGTGACACCGTCATTTAACACTGTTTATGAGTGTATACACAAGGGTGGCTCTGGGCACCTTTCAAAGCGAGCACAAGCTTGCAGCAGCTCATTTCCAGGTGCAGCATTTCAGCCATTGTGTTGACAAGTCAAGACTAGGCCAAAACCCAACGCTCACTTCGATCATCAGATCAAAATCTACTTTCCATACCCTCCTTGAAAATTATAGGGACTAGGAGAGCAGACATGTTCACAGTAATGGGACCACAATGGTGGAACGCGCTTCCTCAGTATATCAGAATTGAACGCGACATCGTAACATTTAAAAAACTTTTAAAAACCTATTTATTCAATGACGCTTTTAACACTTGAAATTTATTCTTTTTAGGGACTCTTCTTAAATTGTGCTTTGGATTTTACCCCTTACCTCTTGTTTTTACCTTTTTTACCGAACCCAAGATTGTAACTTTTTAATTCCTTTCCTCCCATCTCAAGTATGTACTTTATGTAATTTTATGGTTAATATGTTAGTTTCTTTGTTTCTTTACTTGGATTATGTACATCGCCTAGCAATTTTAATAGGCGATCCATCAAATGTTTAATAAACTTGAAACTTGAACTTGAAGGTGCATTTATTAACATGCATTTGGACTGGTAATGTGTGTGTTAACCTACAAATTAATGATGCAACATGCAGTCGATTTGAGAGTCAAAGAAAAGTTGGTAAGGTGCAAGCATGGATAAAAAAAACAACAAAAAATTTGTAGAGGGAACAAACAAAAATTGTTTGCCTAGGCTTGCAGTAAACCTACAACTAGCCCTTCCAGACATATCTTTCCAAATAGAAACTCCACTGAATATTTACCGTATTTGCCGGCGTATAAGACGACTTTTCAGTACCTTAAAATCCTCCCCAAAGTCGGGGGTCGTCTTATACGCCGGGTACTGTTTACATGCCCTTACTTTACATTAGAGAGCTGCACGGGGACGCCCCTAGGGTCGCGGGGATCCCGTGGGGACGCCCCCTAGGGTCGCGGGGATCCCATGGGGACGCCTCCGAGGGTCGCGGGGCTCCTGCGGGGCTGGATGCTCAGTCTTCTGGATGTACGCGGCTCTTCTTCTCCCTACCTTCTCTGCTTGCAGCACAGAGCCGAACGGAAGTCTTCCCGACGTCAGCGCTGACGTCGGAGGGGAGGGAGGGCTTAAACAAAGCTTAAACAAAGCCCTCCCTCCCTCCGACATCAGCGCTGATGTCGGGAAGACTTCCGTTCGGCTCTGTGCTGCAGGCAGGGCAGATAAGGAGAAGGAGAGTAGCCTCGCGGTACCAAGAGAGAGGGGCGGCCGCCCAGCCCCGGTTGCAGCACAGCCGGCCAGGTTCCCTTACTTTTGTGGCACTTCCCCGACCGACCGATAACAGCCCGGGTCCGACAATCCTCCCTGCCCTGTAGCCGCGAATCTAAATTACCTTCTTACAGCAGCTGTAAGAAGGTAATTTAGATTCGCGGTTAAGGGCAGGGAGGTTTGTCGGACCGGGGCTGTTGTCGGTCGGTCGGGGAAGTGCCACAAAAGTAAGGGGACCTGGCCGGCTGTGCTGCACCCGGGGCGGTAGAGAAGGTGTGCGGAAGAAGGGGTAGTCTTATACGGCGAGTATATAACAAAACTCTAAATTTTAACTAAAAGTTGGGGGGTCGTCTTATACGCCCAGTCGTCTTATACGCCGGCAAATACGGTACTTCGTTTTTGTAATGAAAGTCTCCCGCCCCATCACCTGAAGAACCAAAAACAAAGCCAGACCCATTTCTTTTCTACAGGCAGTCCCCGGGTTAAGAACATTTTTAAAGCTGTTCTTAAGTCGGATTTGTATGTAACTCAGAACTTGTAGATTTCAAGGTTCTTGCTGCTTCCCTCTGCTCCCAGCTGACAAAAGGGCCAACGGTACCTACCATTGTTCCCTCCAAGGTACAGCATTCGTAGGGTTACAAGATTTTCCTTTGGGAAAATCCAAACCCATAGCCACACTCCCAGGACCGCCCAGTTTTGCCTCTGTCCCGCCCCCTTCCCCACCCCAGACGGCATCCGTGCAATGACGTTGTGTGCATGTGACGTCGCCATGTTGCGTCCGCGCATGCGCGGATGCCCCTTCCCGACGCGATTATGTCGGGAAGCTTTTCAAAACCCGGACAAAGTGCCGGGTTTTGAAAAGCTGTCTGGGGAAATCCGGACGTCTGGTAACCCTGTTCTTAATGAGGCCATGCATCATTCCTGAATCTGTTACAGGAGACGTGTAGGAGTCTTTGCCACTGGACATACTGCTCAGTGAAATCAAATGGAGGTGCAACTGCGTTCTTAAGTACGAGTCCTACTTAGGTTGGGTGTCTGTAACTCAGGGACTGCCTGTACTTAAAAATGATCTTTTTAAAGGACCTTTCATAAGAATACTGGAGAAAAACATTCTTGTTACAGACCTGTTGTACATTTTCAGTGTAATTAGAATCAGTGTGAATATGATGATAACTCCGACAACAATAGCAGCTACGATTGCTCCAGCGCCTGTAAAAAGATAACATTTTGTCAGAGAAGGATTTAACTTCATAAGAACATAAGAATTGCCACTGCTGGGTCAGACCAGTGGTCCATCATGCCCAGCAGTCCGCTCACGTGGCGGCCCTTAGGTCAAAGACCAGTGACCTAATGCAGTGTTCTTCAACCTTTTTACACCTATGGACCGGCGGAAATAAAATAATTATTTCGTGGACTGGCAAACTAATAAGACTGAAATTTTTAAAAACCCCATTGCCGCTCCATCCCCGCGAGCTCGGTCCCATTAACCATCTGATCCCATCCGCACAAGCCTCAAATAGTTATGATTTTATATTGAACATATTTTATTAAAGTATAAAAATAAACAATATTCTGTACAATTGTCAATTTATAAATATAAATAATACAGGGCAAGGATCAACAAAACCCCCATCTCCCCTCCCCTTCACATATATCCCCTCTACTATCAAGAAAACTGAATAAGCCAAATTATTACAGAATGCTACACAAATATCATGCTAACAGAATACCACAGTCACACATGGCAGGAATGGTGTTAGGAGAGTGGAACTAGGGCAACTGCCTCCTGGTCAGAGAGCCCTAAGCCAGCTGGAAGCTAAAGATGCACTGCCTGGGCTTTGCACTCCCCAGTTATGTCTAACATCAGCTCTAGCAGGATACATATTTTAAATCTGATATATTCTAATCACAAGATAGAAATAAAATTATTTTTTTCTACCTTTTGTCGTCTCTGGTTTCTACTTTCATCTTCTTTTCACTCTCTTCCATCCAGCGTCTGCCCTCTGTCTCTTCAATCCAGCATCTGCCTCTTCCATCCACTGTCTGCCCTCTACCCCTCCCCCTTCCATATGGTATCTGCGTTCTTTCTATGCCCCTCTCTCCTACACCAGATCTAGCATCTTTGTCCCTCTTTCCTTATTTTTCATCTGATCCCCCTTCCCAGCATCAATCTCTTTCTACTTTGTCATTCCTCTGTCTCTCCCCTTTCCCTCATCTGATCTCTCCATTCCATCCTGACTCCTTCCCCTCCTCTAATCTCCCTGCCAGCTGTTTCCTTCCAATGTTCCTCCTCCCCTGACCAGAAGTACTGTCTCCCTTTCTTCCTTCCCTTATCCAACAGTAATTCTCATCCCTTCCTCTTCTCCCCTGTCAGCAGTAGCCCCTTCCCCTCCCTTGTCCAGGAGTACCCCTTCTCCCTTTCCTCCTCCTCTTATCCAACAGTAATTCTCATCCCTTCCCCTTCTCCCCTGTCAGCAGTAGCCCCTTCCCCTCCCTTGTCCAGGAGTACACCTTCTCCCTTTCCTCCTCCTCTTATCCAACAGTAACTCTCGTCCCTTCCCTTTCCCTTCTCCCCTGTCAGCAGTAGCCCTTTCCCCTCCCTTGTCCAGGAGCACCCCTTCTCCCTTTCCTCCTCCTCTTATCCAACAGTAACTCTCGTCCCTTCCCTTTCCCTTCTCCCCTGTCAGCAGTAGCCCTTTCCCCTCCCTTGTCCAGGAGCACCCCTTCTCCCTTTCCTCCTCCTCTTATCCAACAGTAACTCTCGTCCCTTCCCTTTCCCCTGTCAGCAGTAGCCCTTTCCCCTCCCTTGTCCAGGAGCACCCCTTCTCCCTTTCCTCCTCCTCTTATCCAACAGTAACTCTCGTCCCTTCCCTTTCCCTTCTCCCCTGTCAGCACTAGTCCTTTCCCCTCCCTTGTCCAGGAGCACCCCTACTCCCTTTCCTCCTCCTCTTATCCAACAGTAACTCTCGTCCCTTCCCTTTCCCTTCTCCCCTGTCAGCAGTAGCCCTTTCCCCTCCCTTGTCCAGGAGCACCCCTTTTCCCTTTCCTCCTCCTCTTATCCAACAGTAACTCTCGTCCCTTCCCTTTCCCTTCTCCCCTGTCAGCAGTAGCCCTTTCCCCTCCCTTGTCCAGGAACACCCCTACTCCCTTCCCTCCTTCCCTCTCCAGCAAATGTTTCCTCTATGTAGGCTAGCGGCAACTCTGTGTGCTTTTAACTTCAGCACACAGCTGCCCCTAAGCAGTATTTTAGCTGCGGTTTCATGAGGCAGCCTCGTGGCCTTTGGTAGGCCGGCCCACTTTGATGATGCGATATGGGCCGGCCTATGAAAGGCCCCGAGGCTGCCTCATGAAACCGCGCTAAAATACTGCCTAGGGGCAGCTGTGTGCTGAAGTTAAAAGCACACAAAGCTGCCCCTGCTTGTCTGGGGGTGCAGAGACATACGCGGCAGGAGTAGGAGGTGGAAGGCAGGAGTGTCGGCATAGCGACGGCAACAGGAAGTTGCACGTCAGCTGACGCCGGCACTTTTTGCTGTGGCTGGGGACCCGAATCCTTCGCGGACCGGCAACATTTTTTTGCGGACTGGCGGTTGAAGAATTGTGACCTAATGGGTCAGACCATGGGTTCATCTAGTAGAGTATTCCGTTTCCAGCAGTGGCCAGTCCAGGCCACAAGCCCCAAAAGGTAGCCGACGCAAGCTTCTATAACTTAGACTCTTAATAACTGGCCCATAGTTCTTCAAGTTTTATCCTTTTATCAAATATCTAAGCGGTTTACAATAGTAAAATACAGATTAGAGGAATCTGCAGACTATAAATCATTACCAGACACATATTTACATAATATAAACACTCAATTGATATTAAGAGACTAACAGTGCTTACGAGGGGTTAGAGGGGAGAATTAGAATATTAGATAGGAAAGGAAGACATAGGCCTTGATTTACTAACTCATCGTTGTTGGGCGATCCATGGCCGAGTCTTGCCAGGCGACCGATTCACTACGAGTCCTCATGCAAATTAATGTGATCGGACGCACGCCCCACAGTGACCCCAAGGATCGCTGCACGCGCAGACCATCCCAGATGGCTGTAGATACGATCCGTGCATGCGCTTGCTCTCGGCACAAGCAAGGTCAAAATAAAGGGGGGGAGGGGTGGCTGCAGTTTACATGAGTGGAATGGAACAGAACACGCTGGGTTAACCCACGGGTTAAAACCACGGGCTCGTACCACGCTTTTTGCAGAAATATGGGAAGTAATTTGGTGGCAGAGAGCAGGATTTTAGGGCGGCAGAGAGCAGGTAATTTCCCCTCATTTGCATGGGCGGATCGGATCGGGTGGGAGATTGATCGGCCACAAGGTTAGCGAATCGGGTCGGGGATCGATTGCAAACTGGTCGGGACACCGTCAGTGCGTTTCGTGAATCTGGTCCATAGAGGGTAAGTACACATGGAAGAGCATATTTTCATTTCTCACAATGCGTGCCGATACTTCACACAGATAATCCTAAAAGATGAAAACATTTCACTTTTATTTGCATACATTTGTTCCAGGTCACCTCAGTGGCAGGAACAGTTGCAATATCAGTTCTTCAATTTATTTTAACGTATACGACAGCTAAACAGATGATTTTGCTGAAAAGAGCAAGGCGCTCAGCCCTGGCCACTGCCTTGTGCTGTTCCACTCATAGGAGCCAGCTCTGTGGCTTCCAGTCGGCACTGAGCACCCCCAGTATTGAGCAAGCTCCTTCATTGCGTCCCTGGAGGGGTGATTTCTATCATGTTTGGCACTCCTAATCACTTTGAAATGTTCACACCTATGGTTCCACTCCATACCTGTTTCAGGAGGGGCGAGGTCTTGACAGGTAGAGCAGTGAACTATCAAATCAAGAGATGTCAAAGACTTTAGGATGCAAATCTAAAACCCCGGCTACCCAGGGCTTAATTTCTATTTTATTTGTGTGTTTATCCTGGCCTTCGAAAATTGGGATTTAGACATATATGTAATATAATGTATAAATACTAATTTATGCATGTCCAAAATGTGAGCACTCAGTGGCATAGAAAAGGGGGTGTGGTCCGCCACGGGCGCAGTCTTCCTAAGGGCACAGTGGCACCCCTCTTCCTCTCCTCTCTGCCCCCTGTTTGCCCCCTCCCCCGCCCGCTCCCTGCTCCTCTCCTTGCCGCGTACGCCCCTTGTCTTCCCCTGTGGTACCTTATTGGTGCTCTCTCTGACGTCACATCCAGGACCCGTGCCTAGGAAGGGACGTCAATGGGGGTACAGGGAATAAGAGAAAGGGGGGCATGCATGTGGCGGGGGAGGGGCGCCACTGTGCCTACTTATGTGTTTCAAGTTACACGGCAGCTATGCCACTTGAATATTGACTTCAGTCTAGTGGAGGAGCAAAACCACCCTTACTTTGGTACATGATTTGTTCTGGAGACCTCGTAAGCGGTGAGGAAGTGCTGTTCACCATCTGTGCTGAAGTGGACATCTTGATTGTGAGCTAGAAAAGAAAAAAAAGGATAGATTACAATTATAATATACTGTATATGTAAACTATAACTTCATGTTTTTACTCAGGACAAATTCTATTTTTAGCATACTTAGGGAGCAGGGTTTCCCAGCTTCCTCGTGGAGGCAACACTAACCAGTCTGGTTTTCAGGATTGCCAGGCTGGAGCTGCATAAGTTGCAGACCCAGTGTCTACCTTATCCATACTCATGGTGGCAATTCTGAAAACCTAATCGATTAGGTGTGCCTCAGGGAGAGGGTTGTGAAGCACTGCTAGTCACCAGTTGAATGCAAAAAACAAACAAACCCCAAAACATTTTAGTATTTGAAAGTTCCACAATATGCAAGAAAAAGGCATTTTAGTTCATAGGAAAAAGAACTCAAGGACAAGGGATCATAATATACCCTCCTCCCCCCCCCACACACACTTTTACAAACCCGCAGAAGCATTTTTTAGCGCCAGTCGGCACACTGAATGCTCTGCGCTGCTCCTGACGCTAGTGTCAGGAGCAAAGCATTCAGCACGCTGGCCTGCACTGAAAACCACGTTTGCGGTTTTGTAAAAGGGGGCGGGGGGGGAGTGATAATGGTCAGAGAAGAAGGTTCACAGAAATTCTTCCTTTGCTGAAAGTGTGGTGGATGCCCGATATCAGCTACCAAAATCCCAACAGGCCAACAGTCTGCCCTGTAATCACAATTTCATGATTAAATTAAAATGTCTTTTTCCTTTGCTATTTCTGGGCTGTAGACCTTAGAAGTCTACCTGGTTCTGAATTGCCCTTGAAGCTCGTTCCAGCCTATCCAAACCATCTCCTTTGCGGGATTCAGACCCTGAAGGTTGTTAGCCATTCCTATTCCAGTTAGTGAACCTCTGTGTTCATCCCAGGCTTTTTTAAATCCCATCACCGTTTTCCTCTCCGCCACCTCCCTCGGGAGGGCGTTCCAGGCATCCACCATCCTCTCCGTGAAAAAGAATTTCCTAACTACTACTACTGCCACTATTTATCACTTATATAGAGTTGCAAGGCGTACGCAGCTCTGTACATCTTGACATTTATAGACAGTCCCTGCTCAGAAGAGCTTACAATCTAACTTGGACAGACATACACGTCATATAGGGGTCCTTTTACTAAGATGCGCTAATCGATCAATTAGCACGCCTTAGTTAAAGAGGGGAATAGGGTTTGGGGATGCATTACTCTTAAGTCTCCCACCTGTCAAACTCAATGTGTGTCCTCTAGTTTTACCAATTTCCCTTCTCTTGATCCCACCATTGTTAAAGCCCGGTGAAGTCAGGCTCAGTTAGGCTCAATTATACTTTTAAAGCTTCAAATATCACTAATACTAAAACCCTAAGCACGCATGCGCACTCCTACCTGCGTGATCCATGCTCTGTAGCTCCGTGGCTTCGCATGCATAGTAGAAGGAGTCGGTGGTGGTTTCTTCTGCACATGCGGAGGCACCTTAAGCAGAGCTGCATGGAGGCAACTCCCCCCTCCTGCCCTCACTCCGTCTAATGCGGTGCGGCCCACGGTCTGTCCGGCTCCCTTACAGTCCCTTGCCAAAGTTATTTTTAAGTTCAAGGCCGCCGCCGCGGCTCCTCTCACGAGCCGCACTTGCGTCGGAAGCCTCTCTGACGTCACGTTATTGTTATATGCCAGGCATCATAGATATCGTTAAGACCCTTGCTTGGGGCTTTGATGAGAGAACAGGAAGAGCTTAACAAATTTGTTTCTTTTAACTGGCTTATTTATTTTTAAAAATCTTCTGTCCCACACCAGCTACAATTCTGGGTGGCTTCCAACCAATATGCCTGATCATTCACAAACATAGCCAACAGTAAACATTCAGAAACATAAAATAACCACAATATAAAATCATAAAAACTTACGAGAATTAACAATTATAACTGAATGTTTATGAATGGAAAAAGTGCACTTTTAAATAATATGAACAAGTGGCAGTGACCTGGAGGTAGGTGTGACATGCCGTCATCTGCCTCTTTAATAAAAGCTTAGGAGCTGATATTCAGCAAAACATCTTTGGATAGGAATGGCTCCAGTCTAGATAAGTAATACCCATATTTTCAGCAGCACCATCCAAGGCAGTGCCAAGCGCTCCTGAGGCGAAGTTTGGGTGTAGAGAATGACATGGGGACAAATTTTTCCCTGTCCCTGTGGGAACTCATTTTCCCGTCCCATCCCTGTGAGTTCTTTTCCTGTCCCTGCCCCATTCCTGCAAGCTCCATCCTCATCTGCACAAGCCTTAAACACTTTCAAATCCTAAGTAGCAACATTCTAGAGCTCAGATTGTGATGTCATAATGCCTCATTCCACCAATGGCAAAGCTCCATCCTCATCTGCACAAGCCTCAACACTTTAAAATCCTAAGAAGCAACATTCTAGAGCTCAGATTGTGATGTCATAATGCCTCATTCCACCAATGCCTAAGCTCCATCCTCATCTGCACAAGCCTCAACACTTTAAAATCCTAAGAAGCAACATTCTAGAGCTCAGACTGTGATGTCATAATGCCTCATTCCACCAATGGCAAAGCTCCGTCCTCATCTGCACAGCCTCAAAGGCTTTAAAATCATAAGTGTTCGAGGCTCATGCGGTTAAGACAGAGCTTACAGGAATGGGGCAGGGACAGCGACCAAACTCACGAGGCTGGGACGGGGAAATTGAATTCCTGCGGGGAGGGGAAAAAATTTGTCCCTGTGTTGTTCTCAACTTGGGTGGCGCCAGGAATTGCCCAGTCAGGGGGCAATATTCAGTCCACTTACCTAGCAGCTATCCGAAAAATGTTAGGACAAAAAAAAAAAAAGGCTGCGCTAAGTTTTTCTGGGTACCAATCTGAATATTGCTGGCACCTGGTTAAGTGCTGGCAGCCACATTATACCTAGACATTCAGCATCGGGTATCTAGGCCGGGCTGAATATGTGGATATACTGTAAGTGTCCATGGCAGTCGGTATTTTAAAAACCTATTAAGTTTCTGTCTTATAAATGTATGAAATTCTATATATAGAAAAGTTATACCAGTTTCCAAAGCCAGAGTAAATTCCTTTGAGAACTGTCCTTATCACAAAAGAAAAAAGCCACATACAGCACACGAGCTCTGCAGGGCTGATGCATCTACCACGGAAGAGGAAACCAATGGATGAGTGACACGCAAACCGGCACAGAACATATCTCCAGCGAGGAAGGGCATTCTGATGGATGTTCAGATCTTCTATAGAAAGAAAACCAAACTTACTGTAACTTGTCCAGAAGGGAAGCTTAGATCTGCCTGTCTGGAGACACTTTCTCCAGTGCTTTTCTCCTAGACCTTTTGTCGCAAACATGCTTTGTTTGTGATCACGTTCCTGTCAGCCTAGCTGGGAAAAAGCTGATGGGAAGCCAAAAAGAAACTCAACCAGGGACACGAGTGTGCTGTTGTTTTCCCTTCTAAAGGAGAGCTCACGCCCACTACATGGGACGGTTCTGTCGAAAGCACAGCTTCAATTCGGCTCTGTACATGGAGCATGGCGCTTTACATAACAGGAATGACGCTGTAACTACTCTAGCAGGGATTTGGAGGCATAGGTTGAAGAAAGAGGCCTCTGCTTCCAGCTGGCATAATTGTTTCGGATGCATGGAAAGGCTGCACCTTTTAAAATGAAACAAAATGCCCTCGTTGGGTGTATTTCATCAAGGATTAGGAACTATTCTTGTCTCCACGTCGGTCAGTTTTGGGAGGGCCCCTCCATGGACAGCTCCACCGAAATCTGATAGGGTAACATAGAAACATAGAAATTGACGGCAGATAAGGGCCACAGCCCATCTAGTCTGCCCACCCTAATGTCCCTCCCCTACCTTCGCCCTGTGAATAGATCCCATGTGACGATCCCATTTGGCCTTAAAATCAGGCACGCTGCTGGCCTCGATCACATGCAGTGGAAGACTATTCCAGCGATCAACCACCCTTTCTGTGAAAAAGAATTTCCTGGTGTCAGCTCGTAGTTTCCCTCCCCTAATTTTCCACGGATGCCCTCTTGTTGTCGTGGGACCCTTGAAAAGGAAGATATCTTCCTCCGCCTCTATGCGGCCCGTGAGATACTTGAACGTCTCGATCATGTCCCCTCTCTCTCTGCGCTCCTCGAGTGAGTATAGCTGCAATTTGTCTAGCCGTTCCTCGTATGGGAGATCCTTGAGTCCCGAGACCATCCGGGTGGCCATTCTCTGCACCGACTCCAGTCTCAGCACATCCTTGCGATAATGCGGCCTCCAGAATTGCACACAGTATTCCAGATGGGGCCTCACCATGGATCTATACAACGGCATAATGACTTCAGGTTTACGGCTGACGAAACCCCTGTGTATGCAACCTATGATTTGCCTTGCCTTGGATGAAGCTTGCTCTACTTGATTGGCAGCCTTCATGTCCTCGCTGACGATCACCCCTAAGTCGCGTTCTGCTACCGTTCTTGTTAGGATCTCGCCATTAAGGGTATAAGTCTTGCATGGATTTTGGCTGCCCAGGTGCATGACTTTGCATTTTTTGGCATTGAAGCTGAATTGCCAGAAGAGTCTTACAAAGCTTCCAGCACTACCACCGCTTATCATTTCTATAGTGCTGCTAGATGTACACAGCACTGTACATTAAACATATATTGGTCAAAGTGGAATAAACATTTTAAAAATAAATGAGATAATCCCTGCGCAATAGAGCTTACGATCTAATCAAAACAGATGAACAGGATATTTAGGTAGGGTTACCAGATGTCTGGATTTCCCCTCCTTTTCGAGGTCATGTTCGGGGGGTCCGGACGGCTTTTCAAAACCCGGCACTTTGGTCCAGGTTTTGGAAAAGCTTCCCGGCAAAATCGCATCAGGAAGGGATAACGCGGTGACATCACGCGCACACGTCATTGCGTTGCGCCTGCGCCAGGCGGATGCCGGCTAGGGGTGGAACAGGGCATGGCAGAAGCAGAACAGGGCGGTCCTGGGGGCGTGGCCATGGGTTCAAATTTTCCCCCTAAGGAAAATCTGGTAACCCTACTCAGGAAAGAGTTTGCTGTAATGGAAGACCCCTCTGCTGTCGGTTGCTTCAGATCATCTAAGTTTGTTTGGTACCCTGATGATTGTAATCTGTGATGTTATGTTGAAATGATTTTTATTATTCCAGCAGTAAGAAGCAAATACAAACAGTAGTACCATTCAGGAAATAACATTTTCAACAATATAATCAGCTCCCCTCCCATCCCCCCTCCCCTCCCCTTCCCAAGAATCCATGGCCAGTCCAACAGCTGAGAGTGGGAATAAAATCTTAAAGATTCAAAAGTCTACTGCGAGCACGCGGTGTGAGGTCCTGCCAGAAGTGCTCCCACACCTGACAAAATTTGCGACCCGGGCCAAGAGTCAAGTCTCCCACCATGCGTCTCTCCAATGTTGCGTGCACTATCATTAGGGATCTCCATTGTGCATATGACGGGGGATCAAGGGAGAGCCAGTTGGTGAAGATGGCTTTTTTTCCCATCAAAAGGGCTCTGGAGATAAATGCTGACATTCCCCTGGGTTTGGGCGAGGCTATATTATAAAATCCAAGTAACGCCCTCGGTTGCGGAAGTCATCGCCATCCCCAAAGCGATGTGGTATATAGGCCAAGATGTTTCCAAAACTGTTGGATTGCGGGGCAGGCCCAAAACATGTGACTCAAAGATGCGTGAGCCTGATTGCATTTCAGGCAAGAATGTGACGCAGTAATCCCCATCCGGGCTTCACGTTCCGGTGGAATGTAAAGTCTAAGAACAATTTTCAATTGCATTTCCCAGTGAGTAATATTGGGTGACACCTTCTGAATGTTCTTCAGGACCCGTTGTAACTGTTGAGCAGTCAACTGGCAATGCAAGTTCTCAGCCCACGCTGTCGCTAATATATCCAGATTCGTACTTGGTTGGCAATCCCGGATCCCCACAATATGAAATCGTAGAGGAATCCTCTGTTAGGCTGAAAGGCTGAAGAGTTCCGAAAGCGCCTCCCTGCAGACTTCAGTAAGGGCAGCCACTGGGAGGGACTGAACATAGTGACGGATCTGGTAATAGGCGAAGAGATCATTAGTCTGTAGGTCAAAAGTCCGTTGCAGCTCGGCAAATGTGACCAGGCTCCCCTCCTCCGAAAACAGGTGAAAAAGATATTGTAGACCTTGTGCTTGCCACCTAAGAAAGGTGGCATTTTGCATGCCCGGCTGGAAAGCTCCATTGCCCTGTATAGGCAAATATAAAGACACCCTAGAAGACAATTTGGCTGTTTTACAGACCCATCTCCATGTCCTTCTGGCCGGCGTAAAAATGGGGTAGCGAGACACCAAAGGACGCATCCTTGGATCCGCCACATGTAGAAAATAGCTCACATGGAATGGAGCCAGCAAAGATAACTCCAGTGGTGTAGCAGAAAAATCAGATGTTCCTCTAAACCAATCATTAATATGTCTCATCTGACAAGCCATAGCATACCAACGTACATTTAATAAACCATAGCCCCCCCTATCCCTGGGCAGACACATCCGTAGCAAGGGCATACGTGGTCGCTTACCACCCCATAGAAAACACTGTAGCTCTTTCGTTAAACGAATGTTATGGGCATGGGACAGCAGCAGAGGTAAAACCTGAAAGCGATATAACCATTTGGGAAAGAGCACCATATTAAAAAGGGCTACCCGGCCCGCCACCGATAAGGGAAAAGTGGACCAATTCTGTAGATGTTGTGAGGTGATATTGCTGGTGTACAGGGTCGTAAGGTCTCGGGGGATCTGTACCCCCAAATAGCGAATTGAAGTCTGAGCCCACGTAAATGGGAAGTGACCGCTCCATGTCTGTTGTAGTTTCATGGGGCTAGCTAGGGCCATAGATTTCTGGTAGTTCAACGTAAATCCCGAATAAAATTTGAATTCGTCAAGCGCTTGCAATAAATATCGAACAGAGTGAGCGGGGTCAGTTAGCAAAAATAATAGGTCATCTGCAAAGGCCAACACTTTGAATGAATGAATCCCGAAGTCCACACCCACTATGTCGAGGTCCTGAGACACTGTGCGAAGAAAGGGTTCGAGGTACAATAGAAATAAGAGGGGTGACAGGGGACAGCCCTGTCGAGTTCCCCTCTCAATAGGTATTGAGTCAGTAAAAATGTCATTGACAAGTAGTCTTGCTGTTGGAGTGGAATATAAAGTGCGTAATGCCGAGGCGAACCAGCCAGATATCCCCATACAATTTAACACTTCAAAGAGGTACGTCCAATTGACCTGGTCGAACGCCTGTGCCGCATCCAAACTGCGTAGAAGCATAGGAGTGTGATGGAGTTGCGTGTGCGCTAAGGCTATCAATGCTTTACGTACGTTATGTACTGCTTGTCTACCCCATCTGTGATGTTAATCATATGCATATTTAATAAAGCTGCAGCCAGATGGTTAATATTGCAAAAATGCAGTATGTTGTGTATTTTATTGCTGTGTGGTTGGAGTAGTGAGAGGCAGAGCTGGAGTGTCATGGCTGTCTACATTGATTATCGAGAACTTCTATGACTGGGGAGTCAATTCAGAGCGGTCTACATGAGCCTCTGCAAAGGCGCTACAATACATGAGCTTCTGTAAAGGCGCTACAATACATGAGCTTCTGTAAAGGTGTTATGATACATGAGGTTTTGGTAGAGATGTTACCATAAGGAGTTGTGAGGTGTTACAATACATGGGCTCTATACTGAAATACATGGAGCTCTATGGTGGTGTTGCAATACTGAGTTGTTAATACTGGCATGATTATGCCATAATCCATCATCCTACTTAAATGCACATGTTCATACCAACTCAATTGTCCTATGTATATACAGGTACATGATTATGGGGAACCTGTTGAGTTGTTCCAGGGCTCCCCTTTGTGTCGCTGTTGTCACAATGTTGGAGGCTGGAAGATATTAAAGCTGAGCTGTAAGTAAAGTCTATTTTTCCCTCCAAACCGGAAGCAAAATGTAATTCAATATGATCCAAAGTTCACATGAGTCATCCGATGGCTTAGTCAAGTTTTTCCTCCGTCCTCACCCTTAATTTTCATTTTATCCCGATGCAAATATTATGAACATTGAACCATCCTTCCGAGCTCCACTGAAACTAGACGACAGCTATCGTGGCGGGGAAGTTTGGCCATTTTAAAGAGTTTGAAGACACATGGCTTTCCCTATGCGATGATGTGGAAACTTCTGTACAAATTCTGGAGCGTTTTTGAGCCTGGTTCAATAAACGGCGCCTAGGTAAAGCGCCACTAGGCCACCCTAATTGGGGAACTCAAAATTGAATAACGAGTTTAACTGGCCTGGTAATCGACCATGCCATTAAAAGCTCATTAAAAAAGCAATTAAGAATTTCGCGCGGAACTCGGAGCGGTACCTAACTACATCTACTTCAAAAGCGGGTATGGATAGGTGTGGAGAACAGGCGTAATATGACTTAGGCTTCGATAGGTGTCTCTGTTAGGCGCCGGTAAATTAGGCCAGGAAAACCATGGTTACAAGATAAGCATTCAAAGACATTAACTCCCAGGTGGTATATATGCTGTTTACAACTCTGCACGCAGATTAAGGCATGCACCCAATTTACACATGCAATGTAAGAGAGTAACAAACCAAATTAGCACCAATAATTGGTGATATCAATTATCAGCATTAATTGGCAACAGTTTGGATTTACAAATGCGTCTCGCTAAGCGCTATTCTATAAAGATGCGCATGTAAATCTCTTAGGGCCAGTTTCTATAAGAGGCGCCTGCTGGTGGGCACCTAACTTAATTATTTTTAAAATTGGCTTAATTGATATGGTAATTAAAAGCATCATTAAAAAAGATTAAAAAACGTCAGTAGGCGCCTACCCAAAACGAAGGTGTGGGTTGGGGCGGGTAAAGGCATGGTATGAGTTAGGGGCCAGTACTGAAGGCCAAGAAAGTCCTGGTCTAAATGCACCTAAGTTGATGCCTAACTCAATTACACGATTATACAGTAGATTTAAATACTTGAACAGTGTAAATATAGGGACTATACAGCAAATTAAGAACAGTAGTTTAAATATAAGTAGTTTAGTTTAGATACGAGTTATTTGAGTATAGGCTGAGAGTGGACTATACAGAAATTTAGGCAGAAAATTAGAATGGAGAAAGAAGGGTAGAGATGGAGTTTAAGGGGGTTGGGTGTAGACTGAGGGTGACCTTTAGTTGAAGAGGAGGGTCTTTACCATTTTCCGGAATGCCATTAGTGAGTTCTGTAGTCTGAGTTGAGGGGGGAGTTGGTTCCAGAATTGGGGAATGAAGTGGCTGTTGGAGCGTTTGCGGGCGGTTTCTGAGAGGAGGGACCTTCCGGGGGGAATGCATGGGCGTATCTCCGTTTCTGAGCGGAGGGTGCGGGTGGGGATGTAGATGGATAGCTTGGATTTTATGTAGGAGGGGGTGGTGGCATAAATTCTTTTGAGTGCTATTGCCAGGGCCTTGAATGCACAGCGTTGGCTAATTGGGAGCCAGTGTTCAGCGCGGAGTGCTGGGGAGATGGGGTCATGGTAGTTGAGGCTGTGTAGGAGGCGGATAGCTGCATTTTGGACCCGTTGGAGGCGCTTGAGATCTTTTTTGGTTATTCCATTAAATAGGGAGTTGCAGTAATCCATTCTGGAGAGGACATATGCGTAGAGGAGTTGAGCTAGGTCAGGTGTGGAGATGTAGGGTTTGATTCTTCTCAGTTGGCGGAGGTAGTAGAAGGAGGTAGAGACTACTTGGGATATGTGGGTGGATAGGGATAGGTGTCCGTCTAAGGTTACTCCTAGGCTGCGTACTTGATCTGTTGCTATTAGTAGAGTGGAGTCCCATGATATTGCCATGCTATATGCTATTCTATGCATGGCGCCCAACGTGGAGCACTGTTTCTACAATAGCACTCAACGCTCACTTTTTTCAGTGCTGAAATTTGGGCACCATTTATAGAATCTGGCCCTAAAGGTTAGGGGGAAGTTATCAATGTGGGCTACTGTTAAGTCAGATTATTTTAGCCCAGGGTCCCATCGGTGCTACAATAAGCCAACGTAACGGTAGCCCACATTGATAACTTTCCACTTAAATTTTGCAGAAACATTTCTGTTATGAAGGGTGGAAAGAAAATGAAAAATACGAGTGTAAATCAAACAGTAAAGGCAACATACATTTAACGTCTTTAATAGAAGTAACTGTGAGCAATTGAACCTATCACTTTTCCACATAGTCTCCGTGCAAGACGACGCATTTGTTGCCTCGTTCAACCGGCTTCTGTATTCCTGCAGAGAAGTATTTCGGTTGCTCCCGAAGCCAGGTGAGCACCGCTTCCATTACTTCATCATGCTTTGTCTTTTGCTCTCCGGGTTGCAGCGATTGACCCATGTCTTGTCACTAGTGACAATTCCTCTTCGGAATACTCGGATCGTCTTCGTACCATCTCAGGAACTGGGTCGCAACCTCCACACGCTGTTGCATGTGCAGATCAGTGTGCGCAGACTTTCCTGTATCCCAAGACATCATGCAGGGACTATCGTCTTCTTTGTGACTGGTAGCGTCTGGTAGCGCCATAGAAATAATGAATAGTGGTAATTAGGGAACTGCAGTTATCCCAGGACAAGCAGGCAGGTATTCTCACTAGTGGGTGATGTCATCCGACAGAGCCCCGATACGGACGTCTCACAAGCATGACTTGCTTGAAGAAACTCAGAAGTTTCGAGATGCCCGCATCGCGCATGCGCCAGTGCCTTCCCGCCCGATGGTCCGGGCGTTTCTCCTCAGTTCTTTTTCTTCCGCTGAGCTGAGAAGTTCTCTTCAATTCTGCGCCCATTGAATCTGTTTTTTTGCCTTCTTATTGCCGCGGGTTGGGTTCTTTTGGCTCTCCTGTGCATTTGTTTCTTTCTTTGATTTCTTAAAAAAAAAAAAAAAAAAAATTTTTACTTCCGATACCGGGTCGGCCGCGTGGCTGGGGCCCCGCGCCTTCGACCTTGCGGCGGAACTTTTCCGGCCTATGTCCCGGCCGATCACCGGTTTTAAGAAGTGCAGCAAGTGCCAGCGCGCGATTTCGCTCACGGACCCTCATTGACGCTGCTTACAGTGTCTGGGCCCGGACCACTTTCCGAAATCGTGCCAGCCTTGCTCCACTCTGATGGCGCGAGCGTTTAAGCGCCGCTGTCTGCTGTGGGAGTCCATGTTCAAGATGGAAGCTTCGTTGGATCCTTCAATTTCGACATCGACTGGTGCCTCGACTCCTTCGGCGAAGCCCTCTGCCTCCCCGGCTGCTTTGGGCCTTCTGAAACCAGCCTCGTTCACGCCGGTTTCGGCCTCGACCTCGGCGCCGGTGCCTTCCTACGTCTCCTCGGAACAGGTATCGACCCCTATAGTTCCACCGGTGGTGCTTAAAGTGCCGAAGGCTGGCAAGCAAAAGCACGCGGCACCGAAAGAGCGCGGAGACCGTGCGGAAGGGCCCCCTTTTGGTGCGGATCCCTCCATATCGGCTTCGCTGAGGTCCATTCTGGAGGCTCATGGAACTCATGACCACCATGGGTCCCCGGCTGATTGCCTCGATCCAGGGTGACCTCCCAGTTCCGGCTCCGAGGGGCGGCCCGCCCACCCCCCTCCTCCACCGCACCGCTCGACCTCGTTGTTTGGCGAGGAGGAGCGGCGGGCGGTGTCCATTCGTCGAGGCGGTCCTCAGGTAGTGCCATGCCTCCCTTGGAACCGATTCCTTCGAGAAAGGCCTCCCTCAGTGATATGCCTCCCTTGGAGCCTATTCCCTCGAGGAGAGCTTCCCTTGGCGACTTGCCTTCCTTGGAACCTATTACCCCACCCCATGACACTGTGTGGCGTCCACCTTCGAGGCCTCCCAGTCCTGAGCATAGCAGGAAGCAGGACGAGTTCTTCCGAACCCCCTATCAAGCCTGGGCTGCTTCTGGGGAGGCCCCTACTCTTCCGCCTCTGCGATCGACGGCCTCGAGTCCTATCTGCTCCTTGGAGGCTTCTGGGGACCAGTATGCTCACAGGAGAGCTCGATCCCCTTCCAGGCATCGTGAAGGGCATCGATCCAGACACTCTTCGAGGCATTCCTCTCGACACTCGACCGTCTCGCCTCAGAAGAAATTGCCTCGGATGGGGTATTCTGCTTCGGCTGGGTCCCCTCCTCCGGGCCCGGAGTTCGAGGACCCCGAGGTGTTTTACTCGCCTTGTTGCTCACAGGCTTCTGTGGAGCCCGAAGCCTCGACTTCTTCTAGTCCTTCTCGAAGACCGGCGCTGGCGGACCAACTATCCTTTTCCTCGTTTCTCCGACAGATGGCGGATGACATGGACATTACTCTCGATGCTGGGTCTCGATACTCCAAGGAGTACCTCGATACCATGCACCTGCCTCGTTCTCCGGCCAAGTCCTTACGCTTGCCTCTACACAAACTCCTTGACCAGACTTTCATGAGATGCTTTGAGTCTCCTTACTCTATCCCTGCGGTCCCTGGAAAATTGGATGCTCGGTACCGCACGGTGCATCATAAGGGCTTTGAGGGACCTCAGCTTTCTCATCAATCCCTCTTGGTCGAATCATCGCTCAAGCGGTCTCATCCTGGCCAGGTCTACGCTTCGGTGCCTCCGGGCCGCGAGGGCAGGACCATGGATAAGTTCGGACGTCGCATCTATCAGAATTCTATGATGGCGTCCCGAGTCCTGAATTATAATTTCCACTTTGCCACCTACTTGGAATTTTTTCTACCTGTGCTTCGGAAATTCACGCCCTACATCGAGTCCCAGGCTCGGTTTGAGTTCGAGGAGGTGGTTGCTTCACTGTCCCAGCTTCGTCTTCAATTAATGCAATCTGCCTATGATGCTTTCGAGCTCTCGGCCCGAGCGGCAGCCTGCTCTGTGGTGATGCGCCGTTTGGCCTGGTTGCGGACCATTGACATGGACCCGAATCTTCAGGACCGACTGGCAAACGTCCCGTGTGCTGGGGCGGATCTTTTCGACGAATCCATCGAGACAGTCACGAAGAAGCTGTCTGATCATGAAAAGTCCTTCCAGTCCATTCTTAGGCCGAAGCCTAAGCCTCAGCAGTCTCGACCCTCTCGACCGCCATTGATCTATCAGCGGCGTTATCGGCCGAGGCAAGCTCCTCCTGCGAGGCAACCTGCGAAGCGGCAGCCTCCTCAGAAGGCTCAGCAAAAGTCTCAACCGTCTGCTGTCCCTAAGGCTCCTCAGCCTTTTTGACTGTCTCGTCGAGGGCATAACCAGTCTCGTTCTGCCTCCCCCTGTTTTTCCCATCGGAGGGCGCCTCCATCATTTTTATCATCGCTGGGAGGCCGTAACCATCGACCTCTGGGTCCTTACTATCATCAGGGAGGGATACTCTCTTCATTTCCACCGGGTCCCTCCGGACCACCCTCCAAGAGAGTATCCTTCCAACTTGACACAGACCGCCCTTCTTCTTCAGGAAGCCCAGGCTTTGCTCCGGCTCCGGGCCGTCGAGCCGGTCCCTGTGGACCAACACAACCAGGGGTTTTACTCCCGGTACTTCCTTGTTCCGAAGAAGACGGGCGACCTGCGACCCATTTTGGACCTCAAGGTCCTCAACAAATTCCTAGTCAAAGAGAGGTTTCGCATGCTGACCCTTGCTTCTCTCTACCCCCTCCTCGAGCAGAACGACTGGTTATGCTCTCTGGATCTCAAGGAGGCCTACACTCACATTCCCATTCATCCGGCCTCTCGCAAATTCCTCAGATTTCGGGTGGGTCAGCTGCATCTGCAGTATCGAGTGCTTCCATTCGGTCTGTCTTCGTCTCCCAGAGTCTTCACGAAGTGTCTGGTAGTGGTGGCCGCTGCACTCCGGAACCAGGGTCTTCAGGTATTTCCCTACCTCGACGACTGGCTCATCAAGGCTCCCTCGGCATCGGGGGTCATCTCGGCGACCCTGTCCACGATTCTGTTCCTGCAGAGTTTGGGATTCGAGATCAACTTTCCCAAATCTCATCTACAGCCTACACAGTCGCTCCCCTTCATCGGGGCGGTCCTGGATACCATACGTCTCAGAGCATTCCTTCCTCCTCAGCACATGGATGCTCTTCTTCATCTCTGCCAGTCTGTGTCTTCTCACCAGTCCATCTCAGCGAGACACATGATGGTCCTCCTGGGCCACATGGCCTCTACAGTTCATGTGACGCCGTTTGCCAGACTCCATCTCAGAATTCCTCAGTGGACCCTGGCATCTCAGTGGACTCAGGTGTTGGATCCGTTGACTCGACACATCATCGTCACTCCTGCTCTTCGGCAGTCTCTACTTTGGTGGATGACCTCTTCGAATCTATCCAGAGGTTAGCTGTTTCACTCTCCTCCCCACCAGAAGGTCCTCACAACCGATTCCTCGACCTATGCCTGGGGATCGCATCTGGATGGGCTTCGCACTCAGGGATTCTGGACCAGTGCGGACCAACTCCATCAAATCAATCTTCTGGAGCTCAAAGCCATCTTCAATGCTCTTCAGGCATTTCAACATCTGCTTCATGACATGGTGGTCCTGATTCGTACAGACAATCAGGTGGCCATGTATTATGTCAACAAGCAGGGGGGCACGGGCTCGGCCTCCCTCTGCTAGGAAGCTCTCAGAGTCTGGGATTGGGCGGTTCGCCACAACGCCTTCCTCAAAGCTGTCTACATTCAGGGGAAAGACAATGTCTTGGCGGACAACTTGAGTCATCTACTCCAGCCTCACGAATGGATGCTCCATTCCACGCCCCTTCATCAGATCTTTGCTCAGTGGGGGACGCACAATTTCAAGCTCCCCACAATTTCAAGCTGCCTCAATTTTGCTCCAGGATCTACACTCCTCATCGCCTCGAGGCAGATGCTTTCCTGCTGGATTGGGGGAATCGCTTTCTGTATGCGTTTCCTCCATTTCCTCTCATTCAAAAGACGCTGGTCAAGCTGAGGACCGACCGCGCCACCATGATTCTGATTGCTCCTCGGTGGCCCCGTCAACCTTGGTTCTCCCTTCTACTTCAACTCAGCAGCAGGGAGCCGGTCCTTCTTCCAGTGTTTCCTTCACTACTTACTCAACATCAGGGATCACTGCTTCATCCCAACCTGCAGTCTCTCCACCTGACAGCTTGGTTCCTCTCAACGTAACTCCTCACCAGTTTTCCCAGGCGGTGAGGGATGTCTTGGAGGCTTCCAGGAAGCCTGCTACTCGTCAATGCTACTCCCAAAAGTGGACTAGATTTTCTACATGGTGTATTTCCAATTCTAAAGAGCCTCAGCGAGCCTCCCTATCCTCTGTGTTGGACTATCTTCTGCACTTGTCTCAGTCTGGTCTCAAGTCGACCTCTATTCGAGTCCACCTGAGCGCTATTGCGGCTTTCCATCAGCCGCTGCAAGGGAAACCTCTCTCTGCTCATCCTGTGGTTTCCAGATTTATGAAAGGACTTTTTCATGTCAATCCTCCTCTCAAACCGCCTCCAGTGGTTTGGGATCTCAATGTTGTCCTTTCTCAGCTTATGAAACCTCCTTTTGAGCCTCTGAGAAAGGCTCCACTGAAGTTTCTAACTTGGAATGTGGTTTTTCTGGAAGCCCTCACTTCTGCTCGCAGGGTCAGTGAGCTTCAGGCCTTGGTGGCGGACCTGCCTTTAACAGTATTCCATCATGACAAGGTGGTCCTCCGCACTCATCCTAAATTCCTGCCTAAAGTGGTCTCTGAATTTCATCTCAACCAATCCATTGTACTTCCAGTGTTTTTTCCAAAGCCTCATTCTCATCCTGAAGAATCAGCTCTACACACTCTGGACTGTAAACGTGCTTTGGCTTTCTACCTGGATCGCACCAAACCACACAGAACTGCTCCTCAACTATTCGTCTCCTTTGATCCAAACAAGTTGGGACGCCCTGTCTCGAAGCGCACCATCTCCAACTGGATGGCGGCTTGTATCTCTTTCTGCTATGCCCAGGCTGGATTACCCCTTCCCTGTAAGGTCACAGCTCATAAGGTCAGAGCAATGGCGGCCTCTGTAGCCTTCCTCAGATCAACACCGATTGAGGAGATTTGTAAGGCTGCCACTTGGTCCTCGGTTCATACATTCACCTCTCATTACTGTCTGGATACTTTCTCCAGACGGGATGGACAGTTTGGCCAAACAGTGTTACAAAATTTATTCTCCTAAGTTGCCAACTCTCCCACCATCCCATTGAGGTTAGCTTGGAGGTCACCCACTAGTGAGAATACCTGCCTGCTTGTCCTGGGATAAAGCAATGTTACTTACTGTAACAGTTGTTATCCAGGGACAGCAGGCAGCTATTCTCACGTCCCACCCACCTCCCCTGGGTTGGCTTCTCAGGCTAGCTACCTGAACTGAGGAGACACGCCCGGTACATCGGGCGGGAAGGCACTGGC
This sequence comes from Geotrypetes seraphini, assembly GCF_902459505.1. NCBI lineage: Eukaryota > Metazoa > Chordata > Amphibia > Gymnophiona > Dermophiidae > Geotrypetes > Geotrypetes seraphini. The sequence goes on along the minus strand of NC_047091.1, from coordinate 33,862,852 downwards.
GCATGCGCGGTGCGGGCATCTCGAAACTTCTGAGTTTCTTCAAGCAAGTCATGCTTGTGAGACGTCCGTATCGGGGCTCTGTCGGATGACATCACCCACTAGTGAGAATAGCTGCCTGCTGTCCCTGGATAACAACTGTTACGGTAAGTAACATTGCTATCCATAGCTGAAATCCAAATTTGCAGCCAATTGAGACGCTGTTACCTGTCGGTCTTCTCTAATCATGGCATCCACCCTGTCAATGTGCTCTTGTGTGCCCAATGTTGATGGGCAACTAGAACGACCTTTGCCGGTTACACCTGTTCTTCCCGCTTTAAACCTTTCTACCCACTCATAAACCTTTTGTTGATTCATGGCGCCATGTCCATAGTGAGTCATGAATTGTCTTTAATTTTTGATTCACCCATATATCATCTTTTAAAAGTTCTACACTATATTACACATGCAATAACAGAGGAGCTGAAAGATGGACATAAGAATTAGAGAATGACATGGGGACAAATTTGTCCCCATCCCTGTCCCTGCAGGAACTCAATTTTTCTGTCCTGTCCCTGTGAGATTTGTTGCTGTCCCTGTCCCATTCCTGTAAGCTCTGTCTTAACTGCACAAGCCTCGAACACTTATGATTTTAAAGTGCTTGTGCAGATGAGGACAGAACTTGCGGGAATGGGGCAGGGGCAGGAAAAGAACTCGCAGGGATGGACGGGAAAATGAGTTCCTGCAGGGATGGGGAAAAATTTGTCCCCGTGCCCTTCTCTAATATGAATAGCCTTACTGGGTCAGCCCAATGGTCCATCAAGCCCAGTAGCCTGTCCTCACGGTGGCCAATCCAGGTCCCTAGTACCTGGCCAAAACCCAAGGAGTAGCAACATTCCATACAGAATCTCAAAGAATAGCAAGATTTCAGCATATGCATACAGACCCCTCAGAGAAGACCCAAAATATTTTCCTACTTAAGAAAAAAAAAGTTTCTAACTATTTGCTGGACAGATGCAAACTAGATTAATAGACACTGGCGCAGTTCCACTTATAATTGGCGACCGCATACAATGGGCTTGTTGTTTTCTTCACTGCTGGGTATTAGAGCTGTTCTATGCAAGAAAATGCTGGGTTGAAATACAAGGGCTGGGCAAAATACATACAGAGCCCACCTCGTGGATAATGTGATCTGAATCGAGCTTTAGACGCTTTACCAGAAAAGCATTCTTTGCTTTATTATCTGATGGGAAACGTTGTATGACCAGAGAAAATTTGATGGGGAATTTTTCCTGTTCTAGAATCTCCAGGGGGGGAAAAGGGGCAAATGAAAAATAGTGGAAGAAAATCAACCGACCCCTTCTACTGTGCTTCGACATTATCATCTCACAGCAGAGGTTCTCAAATCCGGTCCTCGGGACACACCCAGCCAGTTGGGATTTCAGGATACCCACTATGAATATGCATGAGATACATTTGCATACAATGGAGGCAACACAAGCGAATGTTTTTCATGTATATTCGTTGTGGGTATCCAGAAATCCTGATTGGCTGGGTGTGCCCTGAGGACTGGGTTGAGACAAAAAAAGTCATTGATTTTGCAAATAATTTGCAAGGGAATGAGAACCTGCTTTTGAATTTTTCTCTTTTGCTGTGGAAATATTTTGTCCATTTAAGCTTTGGAAATTTAAAAAAAAAAAAAAAAAAAGTTCTGCCTGTTTGGACACCCTGAGAGACTGGCAAAGTTTCTTGTATTTAAAATCAGAGAAAAAAAATCAGTCCGAGTTAGAAGATTCTGGAACAGGAACTTATCTAGAAATAGCTAAGAATAAATTAGATATATTTGGACAGTAACACAGACCAGGGCTGATTTTGCTATGGGCAAGAGGGACAGCTGCCCAGATCCCAGCGTGACCCTGAGCACAGGACCCTCTCTGCTCTAGCATCTTCCTGCCTCCTCTCCCTTCTCCCAGTTCAGCACGTTCCAAATCTAGGATTACCAGATTTTCCAACATAGAAACCTGGACACATGGCCCTGCCCAATTTTGCCCCCAACCTGTCCTGTTCCACCTCCAGCCCCGCCCCCACAAAGCCTTGTCTTTCTTCTCCGACCTCTGGGCTGTGTCACTTAATCCCCCCCCCCCATAGCCCCAGGTACATTAGACAGACTGTGAGCCCACCAGGACAGACAGGGAAAAATGCTTGAGTACCTGAATAAATTCAAGTAAACTGTTCTGAGCTCCCCTGGGAGAACAATATAGAAAATTGAATAAATAAATAGTGTGAAGAATTTCAACCTCCGATGACATCATAAAGCCTCATTCCACCAATAAGCACAACCTCATCAGTGATGTCACAATGGCTTGATTGTCCCATACTTGGCTCACTTTTACTACATTTTGATTTCTAGAGTGGTTAAAACTACAGCCTCAGCACCCCAAGGTTGTAGGTTCAAACCCACGCTGCTCCTTCTGACCTTGGGCAATTCACTTAATCTCCCCATTGCTCCAGATTAGGGTTACCAGATTTTCTTTTGGGGAAATCCGGACCCATGGCCACGCCCACAGGACCACCAGTTCCGCCACTTTCCCGCCCTGTTCTGCCCCCCCCCCAGTCGGCTTCCACGCATGTGTGGACGCAACACGATGCTATGACGTCTCGCACATGCGCACTTATGCGTGATGTCACTGCGTCCCAACGCGATTATGTCGGGAAGCTTTTCAACACCTGAACAAAGTGCTGGGTTTTGAAAAGTAGTCCGGACCCCCAGACATGTCCAGGGAAATCCAGAGGTCTGCTAACCCTATCCCAAGTACATTAAATCCCCGCAGTGGTAAAGAACAGGGGCATGTGTTTTAAAGAGTCCCCTCGCCCTGTACCTTCTTGCAAACACCTCACAACTTTTTTTTTTTACCCTGAGATTATTACTGTACATTCGCGGTTTCAATAGTAAAAACACTGATTTTACAAAAAAAACTGCAAATAACTGTTGAAAAGTTATTTGCGGTTTTTCCATATTCGCAGCTATGTTCCGCCTGCATCCACCGCAAATACGGAGGGAGAAGTGTATAAAGTTATGCTATTTCAAGTTTATTGATTTTTAATATACCGACCATCAACAAGTATCTAGCCGGTTTACAATAAAATACTAAAATAGAGATAAAAAATAGTAGTTAAAAGAAATGTCTATGGAAAAAAAAAAAAGAAAAAGAAGGGGAGGTGGACATTAAGGACATCGACAAGACGGACTTGAAAGTGATGATTGAAAGGAAGGAGTGGGGAAAAGTTACATTATTAGAGATAAGGAAAAAAAAAAAAAAAGAAGGGGGATAGAAAGGAAATGGACAGAAAGAGGATAAAACATTAGGGATAGGATCGCTTCTTGAAAGCGGTTGGTGGGTTTAAGAAGAGAAATTCAAGCGCGATTAAATGCGTCTTGAAATAGAAACGTTTTTAGGTTAGTCTTAAATTTATCGATAGATTTTTCATGACGGAGGTGAGATGGTAAAGCATTCCATAGGGTTGGGGCTACCACTGAAAAGTTTGTTTTCCTAGTATAGAAAAATTCCTTTATAGAAGGAATGAAGAGTAAGTTCTGATCAGATGATCTGAGTGTTCGTGAAGGACGCAGGGGAATAAGGAACTTATCGAGAAAAGAAGGTTGATGGGAAAGTTGAATTTTAAAAACCAATAGGATGGTTTTGTAGGTGATACGATGTGAAATGGGAAGCCAGTGGGCTTCTTTCAGGAGAGGTGTGACATGGTCGTATTTCCTTACTTTGTATATAAGTTTTATTGCCGTGTTCTGAATTAGCTGAAGATGTCGCTTTTATGACTTGAAATTTCAATAATAAAAAAATTAATTATTTTAAATGACTGTGTGCTAATGCTGTTAGAGCATAGCCAACTTCAATAAGTTCTACAGTCCCTCGGTATCTCTCATCTCTTCTTACATTCCCCCCCCCCTACCGAGAACTCCATTCCTCAGATAAGCTGCTTTTATCTGTACCCTTCTCCTCCACTGCCAATTCCAGACTTTGTTCCTTTCATCTCGCTGCCCCTGCGTGCCTGGAACAAACTACCCGAGTCTGTGCGTCATGTCCCTTCCTTTCCCTTGTTCAAAAGGAGACTGAAAACCCACCTTTTCGGAGACAGCCTTCTACTCTAAACCCTACTCCCCACTGCCCTCTGCTCACCACCTTGACCATCCTCGCTACCTGCAGCCCTGGCATCCTATTTTTTTCCCCCCTTGTCTTTATTGATTAGATTGTAAGCTCATTCGAGCAGGGACCGTCTACTTTGTGACTCAGTACAGTGCTACATGAATCCAGTAATAATAATAATAATAATAATAACAGTTTATATACCGCAGTACCGTGAAGTTCTATGCGGTTTACAAAAGATTAAAAGATGTTACAAGTTGATTGAACTTAAAGAGGTGCAAGAAAGTGGTTAATAGGTCAAGAGAACCGTATTGAGGAGAGAGAGATGTACGGGTCAGCTGTCTAGATATTTCAGGAACAGGTATGTTTCTAGGCGCTTCCTGAATTCCTCATAAGTAGTGGGCGAAAGTAATTGTTCTAGATCTTTACCCCATAATGCTGCTTGATGTGAGAAAAGGTGTTCATGGTGTTTTTTCAGTTTACATCCTCTAACTGGGGGGGAAACGAAGTTCGAGTGTGAGCTTCTATAAATAATTAATAGTAGCAGTAGTCGCAGCAAATACAGTAGAAAAATGCCTGTTTTTACAGCCACGCTAAAAATGGGCTTAGCGCACAGAAAAGACCCCCCTCCCCCCATTCTTATAAAGTTAGACAAGTTCCTGCTGAACCAGAACGTATGCAGGTAGGGCTAGTCTCAGTTAGGGCATTGGCCTTTGACCAGAGGGCCGCCGCGTGAGTGGACTTCTGGGCACGATGGGCCACTGGTTTGATCCAGCAGCGGCAATTCTTATGTTCTTACTGGGACATATCAAGCCCAGTTTACTGGCACAGCTTAGTAAAAGGGCGCCTTTAAGTAAACCAGGGCAACGCAGAAATATTCAGCGGGTCAGAGGAGTCTGTGGGTTCCAATGCGGGCACAACGCCTAATTTTGCAGGTCAGCTGGGGATGCCACAGGAGGAGGGAAAAGGTGCAGAGATGAGCGGTCTCAGTCAAAAGGGAACCCACTTCATCCTAAGTGCACACTGGGGTTCAGAGTTAACCCCTAATATACCACTCTCGGCGGTCCCTGCGTTCGCAACGGGAACTGAGACTTTCCAACCCTCCAGCAAACAGCCTCCACCGGGAGACAGCCCGAAATTATAGAGTCAACTCCCTCCTGCCATTAGGGCAATGGATAACCTACTGCCCTTCCAGACAGCAGTAAAGACGCTTCTTTTCATGGACCTCATCGATTCTGGTCTCAAACTTTGACAGCCCTTGCTTCGACTTTCTTTTAATCTTACATTTCTTTCTTTTCTATCAAAACATCTTTTTTTTTTTTTTTTCTCTTTCTCTCTTTCTTTCCTTCATTACTTTTCTCACCTACCCTACCCTTATGTATAAACCTTAATTGTTAAAATTTTTTTTTTTTTTTTAAATTGTAATTCCATTTTTTCTTTACCCACTTGTTTCAGTTTGTATTAATAATACATAATGATTAGTTTGTATAATTTTGTCTTATTTGTATTTGTATTTGTCACCCTAGTTTTTTTTATTGTACATTTCAATTATGTAATACGCATTGAAATATTTGATATTGCGTAAAATCAAAATTTAATGAAACTTGACGTACCTTATCTCAGAACACCTGAGCCTGCCAACCAGTTCTTCTACCTTTCACTGCAGATAGGTTAATACCCATTCGTGACTCTACGATTTATTTTCTTAGATTCTGCAAAGAATGTGTTCTTAGTCATATTCTCTATAAGTTGTAAGTTATTGACTCTGTAGCTTTGTGTTTTGATCCTGTAGCATGTTATTGACTCTGTAATATAAGTATCTCTGTTCCTGTTCCTGAAAACTCTGTATATGTATCCTTGTAACCCGTTCTGGGCTCCTGGGGAACTAACCAGTCTGTATTTCGCTAATACTACCGGTGGGAGGGGAGCTCCTGAGTAACGTTGAATGCAGGTTCATGGTGCCGTAGCTTGACAGACTGCTTTTAACTAAATAGAAGTCCAAAACATAAGAACATAAGAATAGGCTTAGTGGGTCAGACCAAGGGCCCATCAAGCCCAGTCGCCCGTTCTCCCGGTGGCCAATCCAGGTCACTGGCCAAAACCCAAGGTGTAGCAATTTTCCATGCTACCGATACAGGAGGGGAAAACTGCCAGACCCCAAATAAAATGTAAAAAGCAAGTGCGTAAACTGTTCCAAGTGAAAGTGCCGCACATCTGAAATGAGTGAGGAAAATATAAGCTGGACAATGTCTGCATATCCAGTCGAGTGGCAGCCTCAAGAGGGTGGCAAGTGGGTCAGACGCCCCTGCTGACTTCCTGTGCAGGTTCTGACCTGGCCTAGTCATCTGGCGCCACCCGAAGGTTAGGGTTACCGTATGGCTCTAAATAAAATTGAGGACGGATTGAGAGATCCGGGTTTTACTTCCTTTGCTTTCAGTGGAAGTAAACCCCAGATGCCTCAATCCGTCCTCCTTTTTCTGGAGCCTAGTTAGTGAGTGTCTGTGAATTGAGTGCTGGGGAGGCAACTGCACAGGGAAGAGAAGCCAGGGAGGACAAAGCAGCTCTGTGCTGAAGCCTGGCCTTCGTTTCATAAGAGCGCCTTTGTGAGTGTTCAAAGCAGGTGCTGGCACCAGGCGAGCCAGGTTCAGTGGTTGCACAACACAGCGGAGATGCTAAAAATACACCGTTTCCGTCCAAGGCTATTCCGGCAATTAAGTTGACTTTTTTGGGGAGACTGATGAGAGTAGCCTTGTATAAATAATAATAAAAGATGTCATGTTTATGTATTTATGATCCCGTTTGATATTCTGTCTGCTGGTCTAGACCAGCTCAGCCAACCGCAGTAAATCTTAGCTGTCCGTTCTCTGAAGCTGGGAACACTGAAGCTGGGAGTCCGAAGAAAGCTTGGTCCTCGAGGCTGCCTAGGTGGTCATCTAGGGTTCCAGCTTCGAAGGGGGGAGCAAGAGGTGCAAACGCAGTTGCAGTCAATGCGAGATAATACATCTTACAGCCACAAAACGAAAAGAGCCATCAGGGTGGGCAATTTTTGGAAATGACCCTCACCGGGGTAAGTTTATAACAGCATACCTATGGCCTATCTGGTCTGCCTAACATAAGCATTGCCGCTGTTGGGTCAGACCAGTGATCCATCGTGCCCAGCAGTCCGCTCACGCGGCGGCCCTTTGGCTAACTGAGACTAGCCCTACCTACATATGTTCCGGTTCAGCGGGAAGTTGTCTAACTTAAACTTGAATCCCTGGAGGGTGTTTTCCCCTATAACAGCCTCTGGAAGAGCGTTCCAGTTTTCCACCATTCTCTGGGTGAAGAAGAACTTCCTTACGTTCGTACGGAATCTATCCCTCTCGTTCTCCCGACCTTGGAGAGGGTGAACAACCTGTCCTTATCTACTAAGTCTATTCCCTTTATTATCTTGAATGTTTCATAAGAACTTAAGAATTGCCGCTGCTGGGTCAGACCAGTGGTCCATTGTGCTCAGCAGTCCGCTCACACAGTGGCCCTCTGGTCAAAGACCAGCACTCTAACTGAGACTAGCCTTATCTGCATATGATCTGGTTCAGCAGGAACTTGTCTAACTTTGTCTTGAATCCCTGGAGGGTGTTTTCCCCTATAACAGCCTCTGGAAGAGCGTTCCAGTTTTCCACCATTCTCTGGGTGAAGAAGAACTTCCTTACGTTCGTACGGAATCTATCCCCTTTTAACTTTATAGAGTGCCTTCTCGTTCTCCCTACCTTGGAAAGGGTGAACAACCTGTCTTTATCTACTAAGTCTATTCCCTTCATTATCAGATGGAATTTTTCCTGGATTTATTTAGGTTGATTTAACTGATACTAGCCTTACTTGCGTACGTTCTGGTTCAACAGGAAGTTATCTAACTTTGTCTTGAATCCCTGGAGGGTGCTTTCTCCTATAACAGCCTCCGGAAGAGCGTTCCAGTTTTCTACCACTCTCTGGGTGAAGAAGAACTTCCTTACGTTTGTATGGAATCTATCCCCTTTTAACTTTATAGAGTGCACTCTCGTTCTCCCTACCTTGGAAAGGGTGAACAACCTGTCTTTATCTACTAAGTCTATTCCCTTCATTATCTTGAACGTTTTGATCATGTCCCCTCTCAGTCTCCTCTTTTCAAGGGAGAAGAGGCCCAGTTTCTCTAATCTCTCACTATACGGCAACTCCTCCAGCCCCTTAACCATTTTAGTCGCTCTTCTCTGGAGCCTTTCGAGTAGTACCGTGTCCCTCTTCATGTACGGCGACCAGTGCTGGACGCAGTATTCCAGGTGAAGGCGCACCATGGCCCGGTAGAGCGGCATGATCACCCTCTCCGATCTACTATCCCCTCCTCTCCCTTAGAGATCCAACGTACTTGTCCCAAGCTTTTTGAATACAGATCACACTTTTTGCCTCCGCCACCTCCACTAGGAGGCTGTTCCAAGCATTCGCCGCCCTTTCTGTGAAAAAGAATTTTCTGATCCCCCCCAGCTCCACCCTGTTGCGCCCAAGTCATGCCCCGTTCTGCTCCAGCCCCGCCCCCAACCTCTTCTCATGTTCGGAGCCGCGTCGGGAGGGCATCTGCGCATGTGTGACGTGATGACATCGCACAGTTGCGCATTGCACCCGCACATACGCGGATGCCCTTCCAACACGGTCCCCAGCTGGAAGCTTTTCAGAACCCAAAGTGCTGGGTTTTGAAAAGCCGTCCGGACACCCGGACAGTCCTCTGAAAAGAGGACATGTCCGGGTAAATCCGGATGTCTGTAAGCCTATGAATCTATCCCGTTTCACCTTCATCTTATGCCCCCTCATTCCAGCGCTTCGAGCCCATTTATGCTATGGAGGTATTTAAACTTCTCTATCATATCGCCTTCCCTCTAAGCCAGTGGTCTCCAACTCAACCCCTTTGCAGGGCCACATATTGGGTTTGTCGGTACTTGGAGGGCCTCAGAAAAAATAGTTAATGTCTTATTAAAGAAATGACAATTTTGCATGAGGTAAAACTCTTTATAGTTTATAAATTTTTCCTTTTGGCTATGTCTTAATAATAATATTGCAATTTATTGCTAAAGAGACACACGATCAAAAAAACTGTTTTATTTTACTTTTGTGATTATGATAAACATACCAAAGGCCTCAAAATAGTACCTGGCGGGCCTTGAGTTTGAGACCACTGACCTTTGGTCTGTCCCACTATGGTAGCTCTTATGTTCTTATTAGTATTTTAGCCCGTTACATTAACGGGTGCTAGAATATATGTCTGTCTGTCTTTATTTCCATCTCTCTCTCTATGTCCTGCTGTCTTTCTTTCTGTCTGTCTCTCTCCCTGGCCCCCTTTGTCTGTCTGTCTTTCTGTGTCCTCCCTGGCCCTGTGTCTTTCTTCTTTTCTTTCTGTCTCCCTTCCTCTCGCTGGTGGTAGAATATATGTCTGACTTTCTTTCTGTCTCTCTCCCTCCCTGGCCCCCTTTGTCTTTCTTCCTATCTCCTTCTCTACTTCCCTGTCCAGCAGCCGCAGCATTCCCTCTCCCTCCATTTACCACGAGAGGAGCCTGCACGGACCTAACAGCCCAAGCCCCCAGCAGTGTAACTTCCCGGTGTCTCCTCTCACGATCGCCGCCTTCTCCGACGCAAGAGCGGCTCATGAGAGGAGCTGCTGCAGCGTCTTTGAAGTTAAAAAATAAACTTTGGCCCGGTTCCGTGCTCGGCCGCCGCAGCCTGCAGCCACCGACAGCCACCTTGAAGAGAGAAAGAGAGAGAGAGAGATTTGCGCGCATGCGCACTCCTACCTGCAGTGCCCTACAGCGCACGGAAAACGGAACACGCGGTGGGAGTGTGCACGCGCGGCTTAGGCTTTTATTATATTAGATGTGAGCCAAGTATAGAAATAGTCAAGCCATTGTGACATCATTGATGAGGTTGTCTGTTATGCATTGGTGGAATGAGGCATTATGACATCACAATCTCAGCTCCGGAATGTTGCTATTCTTTGGGTTTCTGCCAGGTACTTGGGACCTGGGTTGGCCACTGTTAGAAACAGGATACTGGGCTTGATGGACCTTTGACAGTGGTCTCAAACTCCAACCCTTTGCAGGGCTACATTTTGGATTTGACAGTACTTGGAGGGCCTCAGAAAAAAAAGTTAATGTCTTATTAAAGAAATGACAATTTTGCATGAGGTAAAACTCTTTATAGTTTATAAATCTTTCTTTTTGGCTAAGTCTTAAAAATAATATTGTCATTTATAGCTAAAGAGACATTTGATGAAGAAACTGTTTTATTTTACTATTGTGATTATGATAAACATACCGAAGGCCTCAAAATAGTTTCTGGCGGGCCGCATATGGCCTCCGGGCCGTGAGTTTGAGACCACTGCTCTAAAGTATACAGATTGAGGTCTTTAAGTCTGTCCCCATACGCCTTATGACGATGATCACACACCATTTTAGTAGCCTTCCTCTGAACCATCTCCATCCTGTTTATATCTTTCTGAAGGTGCGACCTCCAGAATTGCACACAATATTCTAAATGAGGCCTCACCAGAATCTTACATAGGGGCATCAGTATCTCCTTTTCCTACTGGCCATACCTCTTCCTATGCAATCTAGCTTCCTTCTAGCTTTCGCCATCGCTTTTTCAACCTTTTTGGCCACCTTAAGATCATCACATACAATCACACTCAAGTCCTGCTCGTCTTTCATGCACAAAAGTTCTTCATCCCCTAAACTTTGGGGAAAATCAATTTAGAAACTTGAAGATCCACTCAGAATTAAGAATCATACCACCCCTTCCCCTTTAAACAAAACCGCGGAAGCGGTTTTTAGCGCAGACTGGTGCACTGACTAGGACCTCTATGAGTGTCGGGAGCAGCGCAGAGCATTCATCTAGCCTGCACAAAAAACCACTTTCGTGGTTTTCTAAAAGGGGAGGATAGAGTCTGCAAATGTGTATGGATCCGAGAACCCACCAGCTTCTTCCCTCCTCACACCCCCATCCCATGATATGCCGCATTATGCTCATAATCTGGCTGAAGATAGGACATCAAATAAAAAAAAAAAAAAAGTTATTAGGAACACACAAGAACATGAAAATTGAGAATGGAGTGAAAATGGCCCCCGTTTTAACCAGAAGCGTAGCCAGGTTCTGACATGAGGGGAAGCAGACCTTCTGTAAAACAGGCTGAAGGGCCGATCCATACGCGCCCTTTCATTATGGGCTCCTTTTACAAAGGTGCATTAGGGCCTTAATGCGCGGAATAGGGCATGCTAGACCTTAACGCCAGCACTGAGCTGGCGTTAGTTCTAGAAGCGTAGCGTGGGTTTGGTGCACGCTAAAATGCTGCGTGTGTTAAAAACGCTAGCGCACCTTAGTAAAAGGAGCCCATATATGTCTCTGGGTTTAGCCTTCACCCGTCTCCCTACTTATGTACACACATGCTCATAAAAGCACTTTGTCCTTCGTTATGTAGATGATCCAAGGGGGGGGGGGAAAAACAACACAGTACATCCAGTCAGGAAACTCCTCCAAAATTCGGTGTCTGAGCTCCCCCCCCCCCATCAGAATGCATTCACTACCCCACCCTCATTCCCTCTGATAAACCTTTTGTAAAGTCATGTCCAACAATCCTTGTTTTAAAACGCTTCCATCTGTGCACAGTCTCTTGTCCCACTGTATACACACCCAACAATAAATCTACAAAAAAAACAACAACAAAAATCCGACAGCAGACTGCGATGGGGGATTTCCATCCTAGCTGCTCACCACAGCCACCCAGCCCGGCCTTCGGTACAAGGGTAAGAAGAAACTGCCAGCTCGAGGCACAAGACTGTGCCAGGTCCAACTGACTGGATTAAGGCTGTGATTAATGGCACCTATTAAATCTGTCAAAGAAGACCTGAATCACTGCATACGGAGCTTTTTATAGTACAATGGATGCCTTAATTAGGGCAATAAACCTGAAGCCTGGTTTCCTAATTTGGAAAATGCTTATCTCGGCAAAATCTTGGGGCTCCGGTGCTTGGGGGGGCCTGGCGCTGCCAAGAAAGACAACCACCTTCATTCGCCTACTTGCGTGAAGCTGATGGTGCTGGCGGGAGGTTTTGGGACTGTCTTGGATTTCTGACCACCCTATCCCAGTGGACTATGGGATTTGCAGTATTGATTTTAATGAGCAGGATCACAGAGCTGCCAAGGGGGCCGACCCACTCAGCGGGAGATTCAGGATCGGGCCCCCACCTGCCCCGCTTATCGCTCCGCCCCAACCCACCTCTGCAACTCTGGGAAAAAGTGAACAAGAAAGGGATCTGGGTGTACTGATAGATAGGACCCTGAAGCCATCGGCACAATGCGCGGCAGCGGCAAATAAGGCAAATAGAATGTTGGGCATGATAAAGAAAGGAATCTCGAGTAGATCGGAGAAAGTTATAATGCCGCTTTATAGGGCAATGGTCAGACCCCACTTGGAATACTGCGTCCAACATTGGTCTCCCTACTTAAAGAAGGATATAAAACTGCTGGAGAGGGTGCAGAGACGAGCAACTAAACTAGTGAAGGGTATGGAGAAACTGGAATATGAGGATCGACTTAAAACACTGGGATTGTTCTCCCTTGAGAAAAGGAGACTGCGTGGGGATATGATCGAGACCTTCAAAATACTGAAAGGAATCGACAAAATAGAGCAGAAAAAACTATTTACATTGTCCAATTTGACACGGACAAGAGGACATGAAATGAAGCTAAGGGGGGGCAAGTTCAGGACTAATATCAGGAAGTTCTGCTTCACACAGAGAGTGGTTGACATCTGGAATACTCTCCCAGGGGAGATTATTGCGGAATCGACAGTCCTAGGCTTCAAAAGCAAACTAGATGCATATCTCCTTGAGAGAGGCATATAAAGATATGGTTGGCTATAAAATAAGCCAGGTGTATACCTAGCAGGGCCTCCGCGAGTGCGGATCGCCGGACTCGATGGACCGAAGGTCTGATCCGGAGATGGCGCTTCTTATGTTCACCCATTGCTCTACCCTGGCTCTCCCATTGTTCCATTCCAGGTCAGAGACAAAAGGAACTGACTTCCCAATGACACAGCAGCCGGAAATGACCTTTCATGGAACCCTTGCCACGGGAAGGTAACTCGGCAGGTGATTCTGTCCCATTGGCAGGAGGGCAGGACTCAGGAGAAGACCACATGGCAGGTCTGGATCAGGCACTACAAAGGCCACAGTGTTTTGGGATGCAAATTCAAAACCAGGACTGGCCAAAAATGTCTCCAGCCTGGAACTGGGTAACTTGGCATCTCTGCGTCATTCTCAGCTCTTCAAGGGAGAAAGGCAAAGTCCTGGCACTTGGAGTGGCATGCATAGGGTAACCAGATTTTCCGTTTGGAAAATCCGGACCCTTAGACCCGCCCAGTTCCACCTATCCCTGCCCCATTATGCCCCAGCCCTGCCTCCTCCGCTCCCCCCACTGCCTGCTCTCGTCGGGCAGGAGGTCATCCGCACACGCACGGATGCGATGACGTCACGCATACATGCGCGTTCTGTCATCGAGTGTCATCCGAGCATGCCCGACGTGATGTGGAGGAAAGTGCTGGGTTTTGAAAAGCCATCCAGACCCCCAGACATGTCCTCAAAAGGTGTCTGGTAATCTTATACATGCAGTGCTGTGACAGGGGTATGATCAGAGCAGAGGACAGGGGAAGAAACAGCCCCGAGGGAGGTTAAATAAGACTACACTTCTCCCTCCGTATTCGTGGTGATTGGGGCTGGGCTGAACCGCAAATAACTTATCATATGGTGTTTCAGCCTTCCCTGCCCTGCCTGAGGCCTCCTTCAAATTGAGCCCGGCGCCGCCATGATGGGTCCTCCTCAGCATTTGAGAGAGAGGGGTAATGGTAGACAGGGGGGGAAGCCAGAGGGTACCTCTTCCCTGGACAGAGGAAGCCATACTCACGCTTTATCCACCAGCTCCCGCACTTTCCACATATTCAGCATGTCGGCAGCTTCCCCACAACGGGGACAGACTGGCCTCGGCTGGTCCCTTCGCGGCCTCTGGATGGGAGCACGGAGGGGGCAGGAGAGGGGAGGCAGCCCACCACGGATTTCCTCTCCCACTCCCGGAAATCCTAACAGAGCAGCCGCAACCTCGCGCTCCAGCCTCCAAAGCCGCCGCAAGTCCAGTCGCTCAGGCAGAGAGTCGCAGCACGCACGTTACAGCGCTCTGCATGGGAAGGCAGCCCCTGGGAGGTATAGTTGGTGGGGATGGAAGCGAGGACTTTGCTTCCTGGGTTTTCAGTTTACCGTAGTTCCCGTTTCCGCGCTCATGGAAAAACCACGAATAATCGAAATCGCGAGTGCAGAAACCATGAATACGGAGGAGGAAGTGTACATGTTTATCTGGCAAAGCTCATCTAGATCGAGAAAAACGTTTCTTCTGGCATATTGAAGAAAAGATCAGCAAGACATTATCCAGATAAGCATTTCTGGAGTTAAGAAAAAGGAGGGTTTTATGTGGCCAATGACAGAAGCTTGTAGGGGAGCTAATGCACACAGCTCTTCCCTTCATAGCCACGGAGGAGTTTTGCTCTCCGTAGCTCCTGCGCCCTTTTTTTTTCCTCCTTTAAGAACACTCTAAATTAGGCAGAGATTAGTGAGGCAAGTAGACTCAGCATTAACTGGAGGTTATTTTGTATTTGAATCTTGTTTAAACACTCCAGTTTCTCCATTGGTTTTGAGCATCCTGCAAGCTAACATCACAGCAGATGATTCGGATGTTCTTGGTTGGTGCTTATCAGATGATTCTGCTCACTGCAACCTGTAGAACCATGATGAATAGGCGACATACGCTGTCCCGTGTCTTGTCTGCATTTCTCAGATGATCTGGATCAGTGGCATATCAATGATTAAATGTGAACAGTGCAGCCATACAGAGCGGAAATATGGGTTTCTGCCACATACTTGTGATCTGGATTGCTCACTGTTGAAACAGGATACCAGGCTAGATGGACCAGTATGGCTATTATTATGTTCTACAGTCATGACATCACGATGAAATTGGCTCTTAGGCATTGGTGGAATGAGGCATTATGACATCACAATCTCAGCTCTGGAATCTTGCTACTCTTTTGGTTTCTGTCAGGTACTTGTGACCTGGATTGGCCACTGTGGAAACAGGATACTGGGCCAGATGGACCATTGCTCTGACCCAGTATGGCAATTCTTAAGTTCTTAAGAGGTGCAAAAAATTGCTCTCAGCCCACCATCCCCTCTCATTGCCGCTGACACAGCAAATCACACAGGGTGCAAATTATTGTAACATAGTAGATGATGACCTACATGGTCCATCCAGTCTGCCCAATCTGATTCAATTAAAAAATTTTTTTTCTTCTTCTTAGCTATTTCTGGGCAAGAATCCAAAGCTCCGTGCTTAGGTTCCAATTACTGAAGTCTCCGTCAAAGCTCACTCCAGCCCATCTACACACTCCCAGCCATCTAAGCCCTCCCCAGCCCATCCTCCACCAAACGGCCAAGTCTGCCCAGTACTGGCCTTAGTTCTTCAATCTTTACTATTATTTTCTTATTCTAGATCAGGGATCTCAAAGTCCCTCCTTGAGGGCTGCAATCCAGTCGGGTTTTCAGGATTTCCCCAATGAATATGCATTGAAAGCAGTGCATGCACACAGATCTCATGCATATTCATTGGGGAAATCCTGAAAACCCGACTGGATTGAGGCCCTCAAGGAGAGACTTTGAGATCCCTGTTCTAGATCCTCTGTGTTCATCCCACGTTTTCTTGAACTCTGTCACCGTTTTCTTCTCCACCACCTCTCTCGGGAGCACATTCCAGGCCTCCACCACCCTCTCCGTAAAGAAGAATTTACTTACATTGCTCTTGAGTCTCCCACCCCTCAACATCAAATTATGTCCTCTGGTTTTACCTCTGGGAAGGAAGCTGAAGATGAGGGCCCAGAAGATAGTATTCTCAGAGATCCTACCGGTACCGAGGGCAGATGTGAAAAGGCAGGAAGAACTACAATCAATAAATGCGTGGATGAGGAGATGGTGTGAGGAAGAAGGATTCCTCTTCGTGAGAAACTGGACAACGTTCTGGGGCAAGAGCAAGCTCTACAGGAGAGATGGACTGCACCTGAGCACGGCGGGAACAAGACTTCTAGCAAACAACGTCAAGAGAGGAATAGAACAGGCTTTAAACTAAGAGAAAGGGGAAAGCCGACAGTCGACCTAGCGTCGATGATTCGGAAGAAGGTATCCCGTGAAGATACTGAGGGGAAAAAAGGCAGGGAAGAAACAAGAGACAAATTACAGGAGTCAACTAACCCAGAAGAGGAGGTTAGAAAGATTGTAGCAAAAGAGAAGACACCAAAAACCGAAGCACAGGGAAAAGAAATGAAGACGACAAAATGCCAGGATCTAAACTGCATATATACTAATGCAAGGAGTTTAAGAAACAAAATGGGGGAGCTAGAAGCCATGGCCAATGCAGAGGACATAGACATCATTGGAATCTCTGAAACGTGGTGGAATGAGGAAAACAAATGGGATACAGCACTGCCGGGGTACAAGCTCTATCGCCGGGATAGGTCAGGTCAGAAAGGAGGAGGAATAGCCCTATACGTAAAAGAAAGCATACAATCGACAAGAATGGACACAGCGGAGATGATCAACAAACTGGAATCGCTATGGGTTAAAATACCGGGTAGGAAAGGGCATGAAATAAAGATGGGCCTATACTATCGTCCACCCGGGCAAACCGGAGATAGCGATAAAGAAATGGATGCCGAGATGAAGCGAGAATGCAAAAGCGGTTACACAGTTGTTATGGGAGACTTCAACTATCCTGGGATAGACTGGAGTCTTGGAAGCTCAAGATGCGCTAGGGAGACAGAATTCCTGGAGGCTATACAAGATTGCTTCATGGAGCAGCTTGTTAGAGAATCGACGAGAGGAAATGCCACTCTGGATTTAATCCTAAATGGACTAAGGGGACCTGCAAAGGAAGTGGAAGTAGTGGGACCGTTGGGAAACAGTGATCATAATATGATCAAGTTCAAAGTTGAAGTAGGCATACCGAACGGAAAGAGAACCATAGCGACATCTTTCAACTTCAGGAAAGGAAACTATGAAGCAATGAGGGAAATGGTAAGGAAGAAACTTAGGAACACTTCCAAAAAATGGCAAACAGTAGAACATGCCTGGTCTTTTTTCAAAGACACAGTGAGCGAGGCACAAAATCTGCAAATCCCCAGATTCAGAAAGGGGTGCAAAAAGGGTCGAACAAAAGACCCAGTATGGATGACTAAAATAGTGAAGGAAGCGATAGGCAATAAGAAAAATTCATTCAGGAAATGGAAAAAGGACAAAACTGAAGGGAACCAGAAGGAGCACAGGAAGTATCAAAAAGAATGTCACCATGTGGTTCGAAAAGCCAAAAGAGAGTATGAAGAGAGGATAGCCAGGGAAGCACGAAATTTCAAACCGTTCTTCAGATATGTTAAAGGGAAACAGCCAGCTAGGGAGGAGGTGGGACCGCTGGACGAAGGAGACAGGAAGGGAGCGGTGAAGGAGGAGAAAGAAGTCGCAGAAAGACTCAACATGTTCTTCTCGTCTGTATTTACAAACGAAGACACAACCAACATACTGGAACCTGAACAAATCTTCAATGGAAATCAAGCAGAAAAATTAACATCCATGGAAGTGAGCCTTGATGATGTACACAGGCAGATAGAAAAACTTAAAACTGACAAATCCCCGGGTCCGGACGGAATCCATCCCAGGGTTCTGAAGGAATTAAAGGAGGAGATAGCGGAACTACTGCAGCAAATTTGCAACCTATCCTTGAAAACAGGCATGATCCCGGAGGATTGGAAGATAGCCAATGTCACGCCCATCTTTAAAAAGGGATCAAGAGGTGACCCGGGAAACTACAGACCAGTGAGTTTGACCTCGGTTCCGGGGAAACTGGCGGAAGCACTGATTAAAGAACACATCGATGAACATCTGGAAAGAAACGAACTTTTGAAAACAACCCAACATGGTTTCTGCAGGGGGAGATCGTGCCTAACGAACTTATTGCACTTCTTCGAAGGAATTAACAAACGGATGGACAGAGGAGACCCCATAGACATCATATACCTTGATTTCCAAAAAGCCTTTGACAAGGTGCCTCACGAACGTCTACTCCGGAAACTGAAGAACCATGGAGTGGACGGAGACGTACATAGATGGATCAGAAACTGGTTGGCGGGTAGGAAACAGAGGGTAGGGGTGAAGGGCCACTACTCGGACTGGATGGGGGTCACGAGTGGTGTTCCGCAGGGCTCAGTGCTCGGGCCGCTGCTATTTAATATATTCATAAATGATCTAGAAACAGGCACGAAGTGTGAGATAATAAAATTTGCGGACGATACAAAACTATTTAGTGGAGCTGGGACTAAAGAGGAATGCGAAGAATTGCAAAGGGACTTGAACAAATTGGGGGAATGGGCAGCGAGATGGCAGATGAAGTTCAACGTTGAGAAATGTAAAGTATTGCATGTTGGAAACAGAAACCCGAGGTACAACTATACGATGGGAGGGATATTATTGAATGAGAGCAACCAAGAAAGGGACTTGGGGGTAATGGTGGACATGACAATGAAGCCGACGGCACAGTGCGCAACAGCCGCTAAGAAAGCAAATAGAATGCTAGGCATAATCAAGAAGGGTATTACAACAAGGACAAAAGAAGTTATCCTGCCATTGTATCGGGCGATGGTGCGCCCGCATCTGGAATACTGCGTCCAATATTGGTCTCCGTACCTTAGGAAGGATATGGCGTTACTCGAGAGGGTTCAGAGGAGAGCGACACGCTTGATAAAAGGGATGGAAAACCTCTCATACGCTGAGAGATTGGAGAAACTGGGTCTCTTTTCCCTGGAGAAGAGGAGACTTAGAGGAGATATGATAGAGACTTATAAGATCATGAAGGGCATAGAGAGAGTAGAGAAGGACAGATTCTCCAAACTTTCGAAAAATAAAAGAACAAGAGGACACTTGGAAAAGTTGAAAGGGGACAGATTTAAAACGAATGCTAGGAAGTTCTTCTTTACCCAACGAGTGGTGGACACCTGGAATGCGCTTCCAGAGGGCGTAATAGGGCAGAGTACAGTACAGGGGTTTAAGAAAGGATTGGACAATTTCCTGCTGGAAAAGGGGATAGAGGGGTATAAATAGAGGATTACTGCACAGGTCCTGGACCTGTTGGGCCGCCGCGTGAGCTGACTGCTGGGCATGATGGACCTCAGGTCTGACCCAGCAGAGGCATTGCTTATGTTCTTATGTTACCATTTTCCTTTCTCTGGAAAAGATTTTGTCCTGCGTTAATACCTTCCAAGTATCCTGATTTGGATTAGGTGGACAGGGCAGATTGTCTGTACAGAAGGAGAATTTGTCCCCCAGGACCAAAGGTTTGCTGCTCTGTCTCTCTGAGTTCTCAGATCATATTTTATACGCTCCGATTGTCAATCAGAGATAATGATACCCCAGCTCATGAAAGCTAAACTGCCCCATTGAGCGCAGCCAAAAAGAAAAAAAAAAAAAACCCCGCTCCTTCCAAAACATTCTGTTTGTTTATTATGTAAGCTCACACATTTAATAGAATTACATTTTGAACTCAGAAGAGAACATCACACCACTGACTTTGAGCGACCTTGAGCAAACAGGTATATCTGTCTTTGAGTTTACTCAGGTGTATCTGAGTGTAATAATACAAATGTTTATCTTTCTGCTGTTCCTGCATCAGACGGTGTCATGCATTTGGGAATGTAATAAGGGTTGACTTCTCTGGTTCAGAAGTAGAGAGTTGTACGGGGACAGAAATCCCACCCACCCCTGCCCGTCCCCGTCAGGATCCTCTCCGTTCCCACCCGTCCCCGCAAGGAATTACCTCCATCCCCACCCGTCCCCATAAAAAGCAGCAATTACTTCTGACAGGATCATCAATTCCACAGTTTCTTTTGTGTTTGAGCTGCTGTTTTCCTTGTGGAATCTCTTTGGTGGAACCCTTTTTTTGTTTTCTGTTCAGGTAATTAACTTATAAACCCCCTCTTTTACTAAGGCTGACGTGTCCATTCTATTATATGGACAAACCCTGCTTCCAAAGCCTTCCATCCAGGTGGGAGTCCCGTTGGCTAGAGGGGGTCCCCGTGGGAGTCCCGTGGGCCAGAGGGGGGTCCCCGTGGGAGTCCCTTGGGTTAGGGGGGGATTCCCATGATCCCTGTTCCCGTGCAGACCTCTACTCAGAAGGGGTTGAACACCTGCTTCTGGTGGTGGAGCCAGGGCCGGATTTTTTTTGCGGGTCGCATCAAATTGCTAACCTGGAAGCTGTCAGAGTGATTCCCCCTCCCTCCCCACGCGACCAGAGTGAAAGATGGCAGTAGATGCTGTTTAAGAAACTTTTAAGCACAATAAAATGTCAGATTTGGAGGCACTCATGTTTGCTCTTGCCGCCCATCAGTGGAGTGAGGTGGTGGCGCCCCTCCCCCGCTCTCTTCTCCACCACCCCCTCCCCCGCTGCGCGTGCGCTCCTCTGCCTTCCTCTTCCCCAGCACCTCTTTAACTGGTACACCGACAAATCTGCGCACGAGAATTGCGCCCCGACATTTGCGTGGACAATGCCGCCCCGTCAATTGCGGCCCGTGAAATGCTAAAGGTATACATATATTGAAGGCCCTGATTTGCTGAGACTCCTCAGGCCCCGTCCCTTGGGAGGGGCTTGAGGCGCCTGGGGAAGGGCCTGAGGAGTCTCAGCAAATCAGGGCCTTCCAGATATCCAGTTATGTAAAGGGTTCCGATAATTCTCATGTAACCCTTACCCTAACACTAGATAGGAAGTGAATCTTTTAGGTGTAAGGGGGAGGGGGGGAAAACAACATGTCCAGGGAAATCCAGACGTCTGGTAACCCTACCCTTTACTGCAAGTATGTATGCTCTGAAACTGATGTATCTACTCATATTTTAATTGCTGGGTGCAAGACAATTTTCAGCTTAAATAATTTACCCCAAATGCTCCCCACTTTGTATTTTTTCATGGGCTCCAAAGGAAAGCCAACATAATAATAATAATTGATTTTTCTATACCGCCTAACCAGCTGTTCATAGCGGTTCACACAATAGGTACTCAGCATACAATATAATAATATCATACATAATAAAATTCTAAGTAACTAATACAAGCATTAAAATTAATGAATAAAAAAACACACAATATAAACTAAAATAAGTATAGATAAAAAGATTAAAAGTACATTATAACTATGTGATAATATGAAAATCAATAATGTATATTATATTGTTTAAATAAATGAGTTTTAAGATCTTTTCGAAACTGATAGCAAGTAAGAAATGGAGAAATGAGAAGATTGGTGTACGCTTGGAATGCTCTCCCGGAGAAGGTTGCAACGGAGACCACCATTCTGGGATTCAAGGGCAAGTTGGATGCACACCTTCTTGCAAATCACATTGAGGGGTACGGGTAAACAGGGTCTTCATCAGGGAACACCTAGCTTAGCCTCCGCGTGTGCGGGTCGCCGGACTAGATGGACCTAAGGTCTGATTCGGTGAAGGCATTTCTTATGTTCTTATGATTCAAACATGAATTCATTAATCCTGCTTGGAATGCTAAAGTCCTATCCAAAAATTTTTTGTAACGAATGATTTGCTGAAGGGAAATAAAACCAACCAGACCTACGGATATTTTTCTTAGAAATAGAAAAAACTAAAATGAGAAACAAGATAAGCCGGCTCTAAGCCAAATAAAACTGTAAAACAAATGCATCTAAATGTATCGTTAACACAGCCTTGATTCATTTGCAAAGCCATGGCACACTTAAATCATTGTAGATTTATTCCCTGGGTTCACCATCTGGCCTTCAGTCTCACTCCTTAGCATGGCAAATGGAGGTGGCTCACCCTTGGCCTCTCTGGAAACCTGATACACGGAGCTCAGGAGGAAGGGAGCAGGAAGAGAGGAGTGATAATGCGGCCTGAAGAGTGAAGGCATTTGTAAGCAAGAGAAGCAGAGGTAGAATGGGACGCCAATCGGATGATTTGAAAAAAGTCACATGGCGTTAACAATGCTGAAAAGTGATATCGTTGTGCAGCTGAATTCCGTACACGCCGCCGCTGTTTCGCCAGTGACTCTCGACAGTCAGTTTCCCCTGCCTGAGGGTCACAGTGCCACAGAAAATTAGAAAAAGAATTCTATAGGATGAAATGAAGTACGATTTCAGTTTCCTCACACCTTTATAGGGGGCATATAGCCAGTCGCAGCAACATAAACCAAATGGTGGCTGTAGGTAGGGTTACCTTATGGCTCCAGAAAAAAAGAGGACAGATTGAGACATCCAGGTTTCACATCCACTAAAAGCAACGGGAGTAAGGAGGACAGATAGACACAGCTGGGTTTTACTTCCATTCCTTTTTCTGCAGCCACATGGTAACCCTATGGGGCTCATAATCGAAACAGAAAAACATCTACAATCGGCACTTGATGATCTGTAACAAAAGTTGTCCAAATGCCGATAATCGAAAAGGGTGTTAGACGTATTTAAAAACAACTTAGACCTTCACAGTGCTGCTGAATGACCAGAGCTAAAAGGGGTGTTTTAGGAGGAGTGGTGAGGGCGGGATTTGGGCGGGAAGTGGGCCGTCCTAGACTTAGTTGTACTGCATGTATAGATGAAGGTTTTACAACACTGCCTAGACCAGGGGTGGACAATTCTGGGAGCCAGAGCCAAGTCAGGTTTTCAGGATCTCCACCATGAATCTGTATGAGATGGATTTGCATGCACTGCCTCCTTGAGATGCAAATCTATCTCATGCATATTTATTGTGGATATCCTGAAAACCTGACCTGGCTCCGGCTCTCGAGGACCGAAATTGCCTACCCCTGGCCTAGACTGAACTTGGACGTTGTGACTTAGGCCATCTAAAACCAGATCTAAGTCCACAAAAGGTATCCAAAGTGACCTGATAAGCACTACAGACACAAAGTACAGACCCCCATACACAGCCCCAGTGATCACTGACCCTTCCCCCCCCCACCCCCCAACATCAGCACCTTGCAGCCTGGCAAAGGAAAGAATAACAGAGCTGCACAGAGGTGGCTTATGGTCTTGGGGGTGGGTTAGTGAACCATGGAGAAGAGGACCCAGGCCCATAAGCCACTCTAATCACTGCATTCATGGAGAAACATGTGGCAGATTTGCATATAGCAGAGGTTTCTCCTGGCCTATGAAATTCTCTCCCAGTTGAGATTAGGACTTCTGAGGTTTCAGAAACTGCTGAAGATGTGAGCTGATCCAGACTCAGGTGCTTGTGCTTGATTTGGGCGACTGCCTGTCTTTGGAGGTGGACCGATTGTGGTTCCTTACTGTGGGAACGGATTTTATGGTTATGCTGAAACATTGTATTGAAGAAATCAATCAAATATACAATAATACGATATATGCTCATTACAATTAAATTCAAAGCTCAAATATTACATAAATAATTTATCATTTCTCCAAAATATATTTTCCATATTACCTATTCATAATACCATATATACCCTCATATACCTTTCCCCACCCCCTTCCCTCCCCTTCCTATCCCCTCCCCCCAATTTTAAAAATATAACAATGTAATAAATTAATTATAGAAATATACAATTCAAGAAATTCCAACTATTATTATCATCAAACAAATTCCCTCCCTACCCCCATAATGAAAGATGACAAACATTAAGAATCATACTACGCGCTCTATGGGAAAGATTTTGAATATATGGATTCCAAATTTTCAAGAAATGTCTAAGATTTTATGGTTATACCACCTGAGGTTTAGATTGTAACTTAAGTTTTCATGGAGTGTTATTGTTAGGAGGATTTATTCCTTGGTTGTTAAGAGCTGCGGCTGTTTTTATATCTATTATGCAAACTACCTTTGGCTATTTTGCAATAAGATGGTATATAAATAAATAAATAAATATTATTAGCAGTAATATTTAAACTCTGGATCTGATAAAATCCCAAAAGGGGCATGTTTCGGTAACTATATCTCCATCAGAAAAGTCCACAGTCTGCTATTGAGACAGACAAGGGAGAAGGCTCTGCTTGCCCTGAGATTGGCAGCATAGAACACACCTACTATTTGGGTTTCTTCTAGGTACCCGTAACGGGATTGGCTACTACTGGAACAGGATACTGGGCTTGATGGACCTTCGGTCTGACCCAGTATAACAATTCTTATGTGAACAGCTGGATAAATTGCAGCTATACTCACTCGAGGAACGCAGAGAGAGGGGAGACATGATCGAGACGTTCAAATATCTCACGGGCCATATCGAGGTGGAAGAGGTCCCACGGCAACAAGAAGGTATCCGTGGAAAATCAAGGGGGGGAAACTACACGGTGACACCAGGAAATACTTCTTCACCGAAAGGGTGGTTGATCGCTGGAATAGTCTTCCACTACAGGTAATTGAGGCCAACAGCGTGCCTGATTTTAAGACAAAATGGGATCGTCACGTGGGATCCCTTCACAGAGAAAGGTAGGGGAGGGTTATTGGGGTGGGCAGACTGGATGGGCCATGGCCCTTATCTGCCGTCTGTTTCTATGTTTCTATGAACTAAGTATAGGACAATCAAGCCATTGTGACATCACTGGTAAGTTTGGCTCTTAGGCAATGTTGGAATGAGGCATTATGACAGCACAATAAGAGCTCTGGAATGTTACTACTCTTTGGGTTTCTGCCAGGTACTTGGGACCTTGGTTGGCCACTGTTGGAAACAGGATACTGGGATGGACCTTTGGTCTCTCCCAGTACAGCTCTCCCTCCAGATTTGTGGTTTCCCTACTCGCAAATTCGGTTATTCGTGATTTTTTTCCCCATCTTTTTGCAGTCTGCCCGGACCTTACCTGGTGGTCTAGTGGTGACGCTGGGCAGAAGCAATCTTCCTATGCTCTTGCCCTGTGCAGAGTCGTCATCAAAATGGCTGCCGTGAGATCCCGTTGTAGTCTCGAGACTACAACGGGAACTCATGGCAGCCATTTTGATGATGGCTTTGCACGGGGCAGGAGCATAGGAAGATTGCTTCTGCCCGGCGTCACTGCTAGACCACTAGGTAAGGTCGGGGACGCAGGAGGTAGGCGGGGGTGGGTCAGAGCTGGCCCCAAAACTTATTCACAATTATTCCCTATTCGCGGGCCGGCTCTGTACCTAACCCCCGCAAATATGGAGGGAGAAGTGTATAGCAATTATTATATTCTTATGTGACCCAAATATAGGACAATCAAGGCATTGGGACATCATTGATGAGGTTGGTTGTCAGGCATTGGTGGAATGAGGCATTATGACATCACAATCTCAGCTCTGGAATGCTACTCTTTGGGTTTCTGCCAGGTACTTGGGACCTGGGTTGGCCACTATTGGAAACAGGATACTGGGCTTGATGGACCTTCGGACTGTCCCAGTATGGCAATTCTTATGTTCCTATGTGAGCCAAGTATAGCACAATCAAGCCATTGTGACATCACTGATGAGTTTGGCTGTTAGACATTGGTGGAATTAGATATTATGACATCACAATCTCAGCTCTGGAATGTTGCTACTCTTTGGGTTTCTGCCAAGTACTTGGGACCTGGGTTGGCCACTGTTGGAAACAGGATACCGGGCTAGATGGACCTTTGGCCTGGCCCAGTATGGCTATGAGCAGCATGGACATGACAGACAGCATGATCAAAGTCAGACACCTTGTTTACCATGAAAACCTAGAGGCCAGAGCTGGCTCATGGAATGAACCAGCTGAGACACTGGCTCAGGGTGCCAAAAAGTCTGCCTCGCTGCTTCAGCTGTCATCACCGTGTTTTCTTCTCAGTTCATTCACCATCACCAGTGTAGGTATAACTTTGAAAACAGATACTTCCTGTTCTTGCTTTTACACCTGGGGTGATGCCAACAGCTGAGCATGGAGTATAGCAGTGAGGGCAAAACGACACGCTCTCATCACCAAAAAAGGGATGAGGAGGCGCCAATGCCAATGGTGGGTAGGGGGCACAAGAGCAACATTTGGCATATAGAGTGCAACAATCTCTTGAGCCAAAGGCAAAGAGGAACTGAGTCCTAGTTTTTTTTAAATTCTTGATTGATTTTTAAATAATAGTGCACTACAATGGCTTCCTTTTCGAGGACACGTCCGGGGGTCCGGACAGCTTTTCAAAACCCGGCACTTTGTCCGGGTTTTGAAAAGCTTCCTCGAAATCACATCGGCCAGGGCCAGAGCGGGATTGGGGGCAGGACTGGGGGGGCATGGTGGCGGGTTCTTGATTTTACTAAAGTAAAATCTGGTAACCCTATTTACTCCCCCCCACCCACCCCCTCCCGCCGCTGTACTTTTAAATCTTTGGGCAGCAGGCCTGCTCGTTGTCACTGCGCAGCGGCAGATTTGAAAGTCTAGTGCTGGGAGGAGGCGGGTGGGAAAGTCAGGAGCTGGTGAGAGGTTGTGCCCCTGCTCTCCCCCCCCCCCCCAAACAAAACAGTGTTCTGCTGCCTATGCCTGAAACAAAGGAAGATGAAGTGAGTTGCCCACATTCGCAAGGGAGAAGCAGGTTTGAATCCTAGGGCTCCTTTTACAAAGCTGCGCTAGCGGTTTTAGTGTGCGCGGCTTTTAATCACGTGCTAACCCCCGCGCTGGCCGAAAAACTTCCGCCTGCTCAAGAGGAGGCGGTAGTGGCTAGCGGTTTAGCGCGGCTTTGTAAAAGGAGCCCCTAATGTGTCACATTTTGATTCCATTAACTTTTTTCGTCACTCCCCCCATATGTTTGTTATCTAATGTCAGCTACAGGTCTGCACGGGAACGGGAATCGAGGGAATCCCGCAGGTCCTGCGGGGGTCCCGCAGGAATCCCCCCTAACCCAAGGGACACCCACAGGAGATCCCCCTCTGGCCCACAGAACTCCCACGGGGATGGAAATCTTTGGAAGCAGGGTTCATCCATATAATATAACGGATACATCAGCTTTAGTAAAAGAGGGGGTTTATAAGTTAATTACCTGAAGAGAAAACAAAAAAAGGGTTCCACCAAAGAGATTCCACAAGGAAAACAGCAAAAGAAATTGTGGATTTGATGATCCTGTCAGAAGTAATTGCTGCTTTTTATGGGGACGGGTGGGGATGGAGAGGATCCTGGTGGGGACAGGTGGGGACGGAGAGGATCCTGGCGGGGACAGAGAGGATCCTGGCGGGGACGGGAGGGGACAGAGAGGATCTTGGCGGGTACTGAGAGGATCCTGGCGGGGACGGGTGGGGATGGAGAGGATCCTGGCGGGGACGGGTGGGGTTGGAGAGGATCCTGGCGGGGACGGGTGGGGACGGAGAGGATCCTGGCGGGGACGGGTGGGGACGGAGAGGATCCTGGCGGGGACGGGTGGGGACGGAGAGGATCCTGGCGGGGATGGGTGGGGACGGAGAGGATCCTGGTGAGGACGGGTGGGGACAGAGAGGATCTTGGCGGGGACGGAGAGGATCCTAGCGGAGACGGGTGGGGATAGAGAGGATCCTGGCGGGGACAGGTGGGGATGGAGAGGATTTCTATCCCTGTGCAACTCTCTAATGTCAGCTGGTTGAACTCTCTCTCCCTTAAACAGGATTCTCTTAGGTTTCATAAGCTGTTGAAAATTTGGTTATTTCATACATATGTCATCTAATTTTCGGTTAATGTTGGTGGGCTGTACCTGGTTTATTTATTTCTTTCAAAAATTTCTATACCATTTAAAACTTATTTTTAGGTGCATTATGGAATAGTCAATTAGTGGAATCTCCAAGGTGGGGTGTTATTTGGTAAAGCTGCCTCTTGTGGGGGTTTTGGACAGGGAAGAAGCATTTTGGGCTCCTTTTATCAAGGCGCGCTACGGGGGTTAGCGCATCGGACATTTCATCATGCGCTAACCCCCGCGGCAGCCTATAATCCTATCACCTCTGTCAATGGAGGCGTTAGGTACTAGCGCAGCAGGCGGTTTAACGCGCGGTATTCCGCACGTTAAACCGCTACCGTGTCTTTGTAAAAGGACCCCTTTATTTCAAAAGGCACGTATGATTGGTCATAAATGCATTTTGCAATATTGGTTACAGAAAGATCCTCCTAGTTTTTGGCATTGGCGGAACCAATTCCATCGTTTAATTTTATTTGAGGTTTGGGAGGTTCGTACATTTCCTAGACGAACTCGTCTCTTTTTGAAAATTTGGTACTCCTATATTCAAAATCTTTCCTCTAGAGCAGGGGTGTCCAACCTTTTGGCTTCCCTGGGCCGCATTGGCCGAAAAAAATGTTTCTGGGGCCGCACAAACACGCAAATGCTGCAGCAAGACAGAGGAGGGAGCCGGCAAGACGGTAAACACCAGGGGGCAGCAGAGGAAAACACTGCATCACCCTCAACCAGGGCTGCATAAAATACTTCACAGGGCCGCAGGTTGGACACCCCTGCTCTAGAGCATGAAGTATGATTCTTAATGTTTTATACTGAAGCTTTAGAAACATTCATTGCATTTCAACACATTGTAATTTGTGTCATCTTCCAGTCTGGGGGAGGGGAGGGAATATGGTGGATGATAGTACACTTCTCCCTCCGTATTCGCGGTTTCAGCATTCGCAATCTCGATTATTCACGGTTTTTAGCTTGCTGGCTCCTCCCCCCAAAATTACATCAGCTTGCATAGAGAAATCGCTGATTCCAAGCGTTTACAGAGAAAATCGCTGATTCCCAGCACTTTCTTCACCGTGTTTTGCCTCTCCTTCGGGAACAAGCCAGGGCATGTTATTCACGGTTTCACCATAACAAGCATGTTATTCACGGTTTCACCATATTCACGATGGTTTTTAATAGAAAACAGCAAATAACATATGAAAAAGTTATTCACAGTTTTTCTGTATTTGCGGTTCTGTTAATCCCCTATCACAGCGAATACGGAGGGAGAAGTGTAATTTGTTTGGAAATTCTTGAATTATATATTTGTTTAACTCATTCATTACAATGTTATAATTGGAAATAAAAACTAAGGGGGGAAGGGTACAGGGGGAGTGTATAGAGCTATGAATAAGTAATATGGAAATATATTTTGGAGGAATTATAGAAATATGTATGGAATATTCGAATTTTGAATTGAATTGTAATGAATATTTTATTATATTGTATTATTGTATATTTATTTGATTCCTTCAATAAAATGTTTTAAACTAAAACTAAATGGTTTACATAATTTACAGGAACCAGAGTGAAATTGTCCAGTTAAGAATGATGTGCCACAAAAAAGTGTCCTTTAATTCGTCTGGCAATATGGCGATCTTTATTGTTCAAACATCAAAATGACACATTCACCAACTCAATGACTTGTTTTTTACATAATTTACATACATAATTTTAAAACAAAAACATCATAAAATAAACATACAAACAATCCTCAGAAATCATAGCTTGCAAGATCATGAATAGTTCATCAACTATGCCAGAGAGGAAAATTATTGGCTAGAGAAAGGCATCAATACTGCAAGCAAGACTTCTCAATGTATATAGAACTGAAAATATAAATATATATATAAATTGCATCTATACAATCTTCACATACACTCAGAAAATGTGTGATCCGACCAAGAGCCTAGACTCCTATAACCGAACACACTGTCCCATCACAGTGTATGGCTCTAATGTAAAAATGCTGGCTAAGGCAAAATGCTCTTTGTGTACTAATAATAAAGATTTTCAGTGGCAAGAAAAATGAATTTACTTAACTTAAAAAGTTGTTGCAGGTCCCGACATGGACCATGTTTCAAAGGTCTTTTTCAAGGAACCCAAGAAAAGAATGGTTTTAGACTTCAATTGCCAAGGAAAAACGTGTGATTCAGACGAAAGAAATTTTTCATATAATGAAGGAACTCTTCCAAGCTCTTCCAATGAAAGCTTGGAAGAGTTCCTTCATTATTAGAGAAAGGCATCGACAAATACACTTCTCCCTCCGTATCCACGGGGGTTAGGGGCAGAGCTGGCCCGCGAATATTAAAAAACCGTAAATAATATTTGGGCCGGTTCTGCCCCTAACCCCCGCTTCCCCCCGGCTATTTTAAGCCCTGTAAGCCCCCCCTTAAGCCTTACCTGGTGGTCTAGCGGGTTTTCGGGGCAAGAGCGATCTTCCCACGCTCCTGCCCCGTGCAGATTGCTCATAGGAAATAGCTGCCTTGAGCTCCCGTCGTCGCCCGAGCCATTTCCTGTGAGCATCGGAAGTAATGCGTCAGAGGAAAGGCCCTGCCACAGCACTTCGGGTAAGGAAGAGAGAGAGGGGGGAGGGAGGGAGCAAGGAATTTTGTGGCTCAAGACCGTCACCTGCTTCTGCCACTAAGGGGCTTGAGGGAGGTGGACTTTGCGGCTTAGGACCGTTGCCGCACTGGTGCATCGGAGCGGGCTTCTTAGTTGCTTTGGGGGCTTGGGAGCTTGAGGGAAGGAAGGAGGATTTGCGGCTCCAGATGCTGCTGCACTGGTGCTTCGGGTCAGGAGGGAGGTTTGCAGCTCAGGACTGCTGCCTCTTGTAGTTCTTTGGGGCTTGAGGGAGGGAGGGGGGGATGGCTCAGGACCGTTGCCGCTGGTGCTTCGGGGGATATTTTTTTTCCACCGGTGATTTTTTTGCTAGTTGGGTGAGAGTCCTGGTTAACCGAGATTCTACTTTGCTCTCTAATATTCTAAGTTGGTGAATGTATTCCAGAGCTTTGGTCTCATAATTAAAAAAAAAAAAATAGAGGATCGATATTGTTAAACTATATTGTCTTACTATCTGAAACAATGGCGCATCTAATTTAGTCTGATTCACAGATCTCAAGGATTTGGCAGTTGGTACAATCGTAAGCCAGCAGTAATGATGGCAGAAATAGTGTTACTCAGAGTCTTTAATACTAAATACATAACCTTAAGAACATAAGAATAGCCTTACTGGGTCAGACCAATGGTCCATCAAGCCCAGTTTCACGGTGGCCAATCCAGGTCACTAGCACCTGGCCAAAAACCAAAGTGTAGAAATATTCCATGCTACCGATACAGGGCAAGCAGAGGCTTCCCCGTGCCTTTCTCAATAACAGACTATGGACTTTTCCTCCAGGAACTTGTCCAAACCTTTGTTAAAATCAGCTATGCTATCCGCTCTTACCACAACCTCTGGCAATGCGTTCCAGAGCTTAACTGTCTGAGTGAAAAAAATGTTCCTCCTATTGGTTTTAAAAGTATTTCCCTGTAACTTTGAGTGTCCCCTAGTCTTTGTAACTTTTGACGGAGTGAAAAATCGATCCACTTGCACCCGTTCTACTCCACTCAGGATTTTGTAGACTTCAATCCTATCTCCCCCTCAGCTGTCTCTTTTCCAAGCTGAAGAGCCCCAACTGTTTTAGTCTTTCCTCATACGAGAGGAGTTCCATCCCCTTTACCATCTTGGTCGCTCTTCTTTGAACCTTTTCTAGCGCCGCTATATCTTTCTTGAGATAAGGAGACCAGAACTGAACGCAGGACTCCAGATGAGGTCGCACCATGAAGCGATTCAGGGGCATTATGACATTCTTAGTCTTGTTAACCATCCCTTTTTTGCAATACAGCGAGGATGTTTTAGGAAATTTCAAGATGTGTGGGAGCCACAACAAAATACTGTTCTGATTAGATGACATTTTTTCCCTTAAATTTACAGGTTCAATTATGAGGGGGGAGAGGGGTAATTTTATGATTACATATTGTACAAGGTATTGATTATATAATAGGAAGGGGTGGGAAGGGTAGGAGATAAGAATATATCATTTGTACTATTGATGATTATTAAGTGATATACTTATTGTTAATCTGTTTTAACATATGGACACACTTATTGTAAGTTTGAAAATGAATAAAGATTAAAAAACAAACAAACAAACAACAAAAACCCATCCCTTTTTTAATAATTCCCAGCATCCCGTTTGCTTTTTTGGCCGCCGCCGTACATTGGGTGGAAGATTTCATCGTATTGTCTACGATGATACCCAGATCCCTTTCTTGTGCACTAACCCCAAGGTGGACCCTAGCATCCGGTAACTGTGATTCAGATTATTCTTTCCAATGTGCATCTGCCACTTGGACGCCCAGTCTTCCAATTTCCTAAGGTCCGCCTGCAATTTTTCACAATCCACATGCGTTTTAACACCTTTGAACAGTTTAGTGTCATCTGCAAATTTAAGTACCTTACTCGTCGTTCAAATTTCTAGATCATTTATAAATAAGTTAAATAGAAGATATTTAAGTGATGGTGTTACGTTTTCATATTGTGATCCTCTAAAAATCAATCTTGCATTCCAAAAATCATGCTCTTGGACTTTTTTTTTAGGAAGTTATCCAAAAAATTTTTTAAACCTGCTAAGCTAACTGCATTCACCACATGCTTTGGCAATGAATCCCAGAGCTTAATTACAGTTTTATTTAAACTTCATTTCATGCCCCCTAGTCCTAATATTTTTGGAGGGAGTAAGCAAGTGTTTCCAGAGCTCTAAGCTGAACACTGCCCCAAAACGCCCCATCAGAAACAGCCCACACGATTCACAGCTTTCTAAAACTCCCTTTTCAATCCTATCCTTTCTACCAATGTAAACCTGAAATATTGCAAGGGGGTGCTGAATATTTCCCAGTCCAGCCAACCAACTTCCTAAATTTTGAGTGTTATTTTGCCAGGGTAGCCAAAAAGAGTGTTATCTTATTTTGTTAAGTGTCAATTTGCAGAAACGAAATTCTGTATTTTGACATTGTTTCAGATCACTGATCGAACGATATCCATGTCATTCTCTCACAGTCTGTGGAAATGGAAATATTTTCATTCCTACCCACTTCCCCAAAACATGCAAATCGAGAAGTAAAAAACAAACAGCAGTGCTCAGAATGTGATCCATATAACGTCATTGTCCTCTGTAATGAATAGGAAGTCGTTAGAGATTAAA
This sequence comes from Geotrypetes seraphini, assembly GCF_902459505.1. NCBI lineage: Eukaryota > Metazoa > Chordata > Amphibia > Gymnophiona > Dermophiidae > Geotrypetes > Geotrypetes seraphini. The sequence goes on along the minus strand of NC_047091.1, from coordinate 33,829,688 downwards.
AAAAAAAAAAAAAGTTTACCTTCCAAGCTTCATCCCAAGAGAAAAGGTCACATACCAGTTTAGTTTCAGATTTTAGAGCTTCAGTGATTTTTAAATGAAGAAGAAGAAAGGAAGGGAGACTGAATCTGAGAATTTGGCAACAACAACAAAAAAGCACCTTGTTCTGGGGGCTGAATCATATTTCTTTAATATTTTAAAGAGCCAGTTGCATAAAGAGGGAATCTACAATTCTCCCTCCGTATTCGCGGTTTCAGCAATTGCGGTTTCGATTATTCACGGTTTTTAGCTTGCTGGCTCCCCCCAAAAAAATTACATCAGCTTGCATAGAGAAATCGCTGATTACAAGCGTTTACAGAGAAAATCGCCGATTCCCAGCACTTTCTTCACCGTGTTTTGCCTCTCCTTCGGGAACAGGCCAGGGCTCCCACCATGTTATTCGCGGTTTCACCATATTCATGATGGTTTTTAACAGAAAATAGCAAATAACATATGAAAAAGTTATTTGCGGTTCTGTTAATCCCCTATCCCAGCAAATACGGAGGGAGAAGTGTACACTTCTCCCTCCGTATTCGCAGTTTCAGCTATCGCGGTTTCGATTATTCACGATTTTTAGCTTGCTGGCTCCTCCCCCCAAATTACATCAGCTTGCATAGAGAAATCGCTGATTCCAAGCGTTTACAGAGAAAATTGCCGATTCCCAGAACTTTCTTCACTGTGTTTTGCCTCTCCTTCGGGAACAGGCCAGGGCTCCCACCATGTTATTCGCGGTTTCACCATATTAATAGAAAACAGCGAATAACATATGAAAAAGTTATTTGCGATTTTTCTGTATTTGTGGTTCTGTTAATCCCCTATCACAGCGAATACAAAGGGAGAAGTATAATCTAATCTTCAGTTTATAGACCGGGTCATCTCCCAAAGGAGCTCGACTCGGTTCACAATTGATTAAGATCAGAGTGACATAAAAAGAAATTGCTATTAATACAAAATACATCATTTCCAGAAAAAGCACTGATAATTCTGATTGAGGTATAAAATTGAATAAAAACTAAAAGAATAAAATACACTATTACTGCGGCACTTCAGTAGGTAAGCTTTTATTTTTAGATCTTTCTGGAATTGTTCTAGCTGACCTCTCAATCTGAGAGTCAGGAAGTCTATTCCAAATTTCTACCAGTTTAAACGCCATAGGGCTCCTTTTATCAAGCCGCGCTAGCGGTTTAACGTGCGGACTAGTGCGCGTTAAATCGCCGGCCGCGCTAGCCGCCAACGCCTGCCTTGAGCAGGCGGTTGTTTTTTGGCCAGCGCGGGGGTTAGCACGGGAATAAAAGTCACGCGTACTAACCCCGTTAGCGCGGCTTGATAAAAGGAGCCGATAGATTTACTAAGCTTCCCAGCAGATTTGAGTCCTCTAAAAGAGGGAAGCGATAATTTCTATATCGTTATATTCCTCGAATAACAGGATCTGCTAGTATTCCAGCATAAAGGGATTGACGGGTCAAATATTCCATAAAGGAACTTAAAGATGACACATATGCACTTAAACTGTATCCTAAAACGAACTGGGTGCCAGTGAAGCTTTCTCATGTACAGTAACAGTCCTCTAAAGCAGTGGTTCTTAACCCTGTCCTGGGGAACCACCAGCCAGTCGGGTTTTCAAGATATCCCTAATCAATATGCAAGAGAGAGATTTGCATACCTGTCACTTCCATTATATGCAAATCTCTCTCATGCATATTCATTAGGGATATCTTGAAAACCCGACTGGCTGGTGGTCCTCCAGGATAGGGTTGGGAATCACTGCTCTAAAGTGCCAGAAATGTGTCCCAGATTTGTATTCAACTGTATATACAATCTCTACCATTCAGAAATTGCAGGGTCCTTTACTAGCTAAGAAAAGGTCTTAGTGCAGACATGGGCAACTCCGGTCCTCGAGGGCTGGAATCCTATCAGGTTTTCAGGATTTCCCCAATGAACATGCATTGAAAGCAGTGCATGCAAATAAATCTCATGCATAATCATTGAAGAAGTCCTGAAAACCCGATTGGATTCTGGCCCTTGACAACCGGAGTTGCTCATGTCTGTCTTAGTGCATGCTAGCAAGGAACTTTCCTATAAGGCAGGGGTCTCAAAGTCCCTCCTTGAGGGCCGCAAAATGAATGTGCATGAGATCTATGTGCATGCACTGCTTTCAATGCATATTCATTGGGGAAATCCTGAAAACCCGACTGGATTGCGACCCTCAAGGAGGGACTTTGAAATCCCTGCTGTCAGCATAGCTATTGCTAGCAATCAGCATTTTCAGTTGGCATAACTAATGTCAGCGAAGGCCTATGGGAAATTATATCAATCTCACTCTGGAATGTAGATGCAAATAGATCCTGAATGCTTATTCACAGAAAGCATCCAGGAAGACGGTTTCAAGTAGCCCTGATTAAATCATGATTAGCTAAAAGGTGTTAATATGTTAATGTCTGATTAAGAGGGTGCTTAGAACAATGGGTCCAGGTGCACAGATAACTAAAGTTAATCAGAAACTATTGTCAGAGACATACTGGAAATACATATATGACTACAGCCTATTTTTCTCCTGTCTACGAAGGAGGGGGGAAGTTTAACTTCTATTGAAGCTCAATAGATTCTATATTTAGAATAAGCTTCCAAGCTATAAAAGCCTCCTCTCTGCAACACAAATCACTCTCTCTTTCTATGTCTATCTCTCTGTCTATCCTTCTCTTTATCTATGGAACCCGCAACTTAGACCATCACCCCATCCCCCTTTCTCTCTCTGCCTCTCCCTAGAACTTCATGCTTCTCTGTCTCTTTGCCTCTGAACTTTGTAAGGCAGGGAAACTTCTTTGCTCTCTCCTTTATCTTTAAACATACTAATTCATTCATTGATCATTTCAAAAATCGACTATTGTAATGCTTTATTCAAAGGAATGGCCCAAAAAGAAATCAGAAAATTACAGATCATACAAAATACCTCTATCCAATTAATTATGGGGGCCAAAAAGTTTGATCATGTAACCCGTTTACTACAAAAAGCTCATTGGCTCCCAGTTGCACACCGAATATTATATAAGTTATCTTTACTCACCTTTAAATCATTATTATCCAAAACTCCATCTTTCATTTATAAAGTTTTAATTCCATACACCTCTCAAAAAACTTTACGATCTAATCAACAACTTTTATTGGTCATTCCCACTCTCAAAATTATAAATACCCGAAGACAGTTTATCTTCTCTGTCACAGCGCCACAAACATGGAATTCTCTCCCACTTTATTTAAGGGAGGAGAAAAATCTTGATAAATTCAAAAGCCAACTCAAGAGTTTTCTTTTTAAAGACGCTTTCAATATTTAATTGAAATGCCAATTGCTCTTTTACAACTCCCTTTCATTTTAGTCAGCTATATATATATATATATATACTATCTCCAAATAATTATTTTGTTTTCCCTGTCCTTTGTGTTTTTACCCTTATCGGTCCCTCCTTTCCTATTATAAATTGTAATTCTTCCCCCTCTATCCCAATGTTTCTTGTTCAAATTTGTCTAGTTTTTTAAAATGATTTTTATATAATTGTTAATCATTTTATCCTGTATTTTCTGTAAATGTAAATCGCTTAGTAATTATGATAGGCGATTAATCAAATAATAAATAAACCTTGAAACCTTGAAACCTTAATTGTAATGCTTCTGAATATTGCTTTTCTGTAAGACTATTTCTATAATATATTCTTTATGCAAATCATTCTGGCTGTGCCTCTTATTTGAGTCTACTTCCTGGTGAATCTTCTGTGAGGGAAGCGAACCCGGGACCTGGCGTGTGTAAGGGCGCCTCTAACGTAACCCTACCACCTAATATTGTGGGGGCCTGACTATCAAACCTTACACCTGCTATAAGGTAACCCCAGAATTCTACTTATGGCACCTACAAATTTAGCGCAGATCAGAACGGCACTTAGCGTAATTTTATAAAAGACTCCTGCTATACAAAGAGTCGCATTTAGCGGCCGTACACAGCATGACATTTAGGGACTCTTATTTAGGCCAAGAAAAACCAGGCCTAAATACCTGTTCCCAAGCTGTGCACAGATTAGGCCTATTCTAAAGCAGCGTGCCTAACTTTTAGGAACACCCATGATCCCCATGATGGGGAGAGTGTGGCGCAGTGGTTATAGCTACCTGGGGTTGTGGGTTCAAAGCCACGCTGCTCCTTGTGACCCTGGGCAAGTCACTTAATCCCCCCCCATTGCCCCAGGTATATTAGATAGATTGTTAGCCCACTGGGACAGGGGAAAATGCTTGAGTACCTGAATCAATTCATGTAAACCGTTCTGAGCTCTCCTGGGAGAACGGTATAAAAAATGGAATAAATAAAGATCCATCCATGCACCTCCCCTGAACAAGCCCCCTTTTGAGAATCACAGGTGACATGATAATTGCGCGCCAGACACCAGCACGCCGACAATCGAGCGCTGACAATTCGGCGCTAGAAAGAAGCCGCAGGAAAACTTAGTTTTAAAGAGCTCCGACGGGGGGTGTGGGGATTCCTCCCCCCACTTTACTGCATAGTGTTTGTGCTGACATTGGGGTGGGTGTGGGGGTGCAACCCCCTATATTATAGAGAAAATGGAACTTTTCCCTAAAAAAATCAGAAAAAGTTCCATTTTCCAACCCACCAAACCCCCTCCCCAACAGCAGCGCGAACACTATACAGTAAGTGGGGGGGGGGAGGGGGGGTCCCAACTTACACCTCGCTTTGGAGCTCTTTAAAACTAAATTTTCCCACAGCGTACTTCTTTCTTGCGCCAAATTGTCAGTGCTCGATTGTCAGCACGCTGGTGTCTCGCCCGCAACTGACTATGAACCGATTCACATACTAGAAAATAAATGCACCACTTTATAGAACATGCACACAAAGCTGTGTGCATAACTTCTAATTAGTGCTAATTAGGTGTTAATTAGAAGAACATATAAGAAGCCTCACAGTGGCCAATCCAGGTCCCTCGTACCTGGCCAAAATCCAAAGAGTATCAACATTCTATACAGAATCTCAAAGAATAGCAAGATTCCGGAATCCCAGAGAGTAGCAAGATTCTAGAATCCTAAAGAATAGCAACATTCCACCCAGAATCCCAAAGAGTAGCAACATTCCATGCAGAATCCCAAAGAAGAGCAAGATTCTGGAATCCCAGAGAGTAGCAAGATTCTAGAATCCTAAAGAATAGCAACATTCCACCCAGAATCCCAAAGAGTAGCAACATTCCATGCAGAATCCCAAAGAAGAGCAAGTATCTGGAATCCCAGAGAGTAGCAAGATTCTAGAATCCTAAAGAATAGCAACATTCCACACAGAATCCCAAAGAGTAGCAACATTCCATGCAGAATCCCAAAGAAGAGAAAGATTCTGGAATCCCAGAGAGTAGCAAGATTCTAGAATCCTAAAGAATAGCAACATTCCACCCAGAATCCCAAAGAGTAGCAACATTCCATGCAGAATCCCAAAGAAGAGCAAGATTCTGGAATCCCAGAGAGTAGCAAGATTCTAGAATCCTAAAGAATAGCAACATTCCACACAGAATCCCAAAGAGTAGCAACATTCCATGCAGAATCCCAAAGAAGAGCAAGATTCTGGAATCCCAGAGAGTAGCAAGATTCTAGAATCCTAAAGAATAGCAACATTCCACCCAGAATCCCAAAGAGTAGCAACATTCCATGCAGAATCCCAAAGAAGAGCAAGATTCTGGAATCCCAGAGAGTAGCAAGATTCTAGAATCCTAAAGAATAGCAACATTCCACCCAGAATCCCAAAGAGTAGCAACATTCCATGGATTTATTAAGAAGGCATCTCGGTAACCTTTACCGGGCTTTTTGAGAGGACGGGCTAAATAAATAAATACCCCCCCCCCCTTCTTTTACAATACCGTAGGGCGGATTTTTGCGCCGGCTGTGGCAGTAACAGCTCCGACGCTCATTTGAATTCTATGAGCACTGGAGCTGTTACTGCCGTGGCCAGCGCTAAAAACCACACTATGGGGTAAAAGAGGAGCTGAGGTGATCGTTTGACCAAATGCAGGGTTAAAGGGGAAGTGCTCCAGCTTGTGAAATGGATAATAGGCGTAGCTGCAAGATCCCTTTAATGTGCAGATATGAATATCTACCTCCTAATTCCATATACTTGTATCCATATACCCATACTTATGCTTAGCACACAATTTTGTGCACACAGTTTATTGAATAGTGTCAGTTGTTGTCATTAATGACCAATTATAGGCTATAATTGTCTTAATTGGCATGAAAATGGCAGAATTTGGGCAAGCAAAAGTGATGCATGTGGGAAAGAGGAACCCGAACTATAGCTACATGAAGCCGGGCTCCATGTTAGGGGTCACCACCCAGGAAAAAGATCCAGGTGGCATCGTTGAGGAGACGTTGAAACCCTTGGGTCAATGGGCGGCAGCGGCTAAGAAAGCAAATAGAACGATAGGAATGATCAGGAAAGAAATGGAAAACAAAGATGAAAATGCTATAATACCTTTCTATCGCTCTATGGTTTGTGTGCAATTCTGGTTACTGTATCTCAAAAAAAGGTATAGAGAAGGGCGACAAAAACGATACAAGGGATGGGATGACTTCCCTATAAGGAAAGGCTTAAACGGCTAGGGCTCTTCCGCTTGGAGAAGAGACGGCTCAGGGGGGATATGATAGAGGTCTATATAATACTGAATGGAGTGGAAAGAGGGTTAAGTTGGATTTGTACATAACTCAGAACTTGTAGATTTTAAGATTCCTGCTGCTTCCCTCTGCTCCCAGCTGACAAAAGGGCCAACTGTCTCTAGCCAGGGTTCCCTCTAAGGTACAGCAGGGACAACCACACACTGTTCTTAATGTGGCCATGCGTCATTCCTGAATCTGCTGCAGGAGAAGTGTAGGAGTCTCTGCCACTGGAAATACTGCTCAGTGGAATCAAATGAAGCCGTGACCACGTTCTTAAGTAGCAACATTCCAGAGCTGAGATTGTGATGTCATAATGCCTCATTCCACCAATGCCTAAGAGCCAACTTCATCAGTGATGTCACAATGGCTGGATTATTCCTATACAGGCAGACCCTGGGTTAAGGACGAGTTAAGTTTTTAAAGCTGTTCTTAAGTCGGATTTGTACGTAACTCAGAACTTGTAGATTTAAGATTCTTGCTGCTTCCCTCTGTTCCGAGTTGACAAAAGGGCCAACTGTCCCTACCAGGGTTCCCTCTAAGGCACAGTTCTTCAACTGCCGGTCTGCGGACCGGTGCCATTCCGCAAAAAAAATCTTGCCGGTCCGCAAAGGATTCGGGTCCCCGCCGCAGCAAAAGGTGCCGGTGTCAGCTGACGTGCAACTTCCTGTTGCCATCGCTATGCCGGCACTCCTGCCTTTCTACCACCAACTCCTGCCGCGTATGTCTCCTGCTCCAGCCTTTGTCTCCGCACCCCCAGACAAGCAGGGACAGCTCTGTGTGCTTTTAACTTCGGCACACAGCTGCCCCTAAGCAGTATTTTAGCACGGTTTCATGAGGCAGCCTCGGGGCCTTTGGTAGGCCGGCCCACATCGCATCATCGAAGCAGGCCGGCCTACCAAAGGCCCCGAGGCTGCCTCATGAAACCGCGCTAAAATACTGCTTAGGGGCAACTGTGTGTCAAAGTTAAAAGCATGCAGAGCTGTCACTAGCCTACATAGAGGAAACATTTGCTGGAGAGGGAAGGGAGCAGGGGTGCTCCTGGACAAGAGAGGGGAAGGGGCTACTGCTGACAGGGGAGAAGGGAAAGAGAAGGGACGAGAGTTACTGTTGGATAATAGGAGGAGGAAAGGGAGAAGGTACTGCTGGACAGGGGAGGAGGAACATTGGAAGGAAACAGCTGGCAAGGGAGATTAGAGGAGGGAAGGAGTCAGGATGTAATGGAGAGATCAGATGAGGGAAAGGGGAGAGACATAAATGACAAAGTAGAGAGAGATTGATGCTGGGAAGGGAGGTCAGAGGAAAAATAAGGAAAGAGGGACAAAGATGCTAGTGGTGTAGGAGAGAGGGGCATAGAAAGAATGCAGATACCATATGGGAGGGAGAGGGGTAGAGGGCAGACAGTGGATGGAAGAGGCAGATGCTGGATTGAAGAGACAGAGGGTAGACGCTGGATGGAAGAGAGTGAAAAGACGATGAAAGCAGAAACCAGAGACGACAAAAGGTAGAAAAAAATAATTTTATTTCTATCTTGTGAATATATCAGATTTAAAATATGTATCTTGCTAGAGCTGATGTTAGACATAACTGGGGAGTGCAAAGCCTAGGCAGTGCGTCTTTAGCTTCCAGCTGGCTTAGGGCTCTCTCTGACCAGTAGGCAGTTGCCCTAGTTGCACTCCCCCTAACACCATTCCTGCCATGTGTGACTGTGGTATTCTGTTAGCATGATATTTGTGTAGCATTCTGTAATAATTTGGCTTATTCAGTTTTCTTGATAGTAGAGGGGATATATGTGAAGGGGAGGGGAGACATCCTTGCCCTGTATTATTTATATTTATAAAATGACAATTGTACAGAATATTGTTTCTTTTTATACTTTAATAAAATATGTTCAATATAAACTCATAAATATTTGAGGCTTGTGCGGATGGGATCAGATGGTTAACAGGACCGAGCTCACGGGGACGGGGTGGCAATTGGGTTTTTTAAAATTTCAGTCTTATTAGTTTGCCGGTCCACAAAATAATTATTTTATTTCTGCCAGTCCATAGATGTAAAAAGGTTGAAGAACACTGCTCTAAGGTACGCCATGCACAACCACACACTGTTCTTAATGTGGCCAGGCATCATTCCTGAATCTGCTGCAGGGGAAGTATAGGAGTCTTTGCCACTGGAAATACTGCTCAATGAAGCTGTAACCGCATTCTTAAGTACGAGTCATACTTAAGTCGGGCGTCTGTAACTCGAGGACTTCCTGCAGCCCATTTTAAAACAAACTGGAGAAAAGATTTCTTCACTCAACATGTAATTAAACTCTGGAATTTGTTGTAGGAGAAGGTGGTGAAAGCAGTTGGCTTTGGTCAGGGTTTAAAAAAGGTTTCAAGTTCATTATTAAGATGGATTTTGGGAAATCCATTACTTAATAAGTAGCCTAAAATCTGGTTTAGTCTTTGGGAACTTGTCACCTGAACTGGCCACTGTTAGAAACAGGATACTGGGCTTGATGGTCTGTCCTAGTATGGCAACAAAGGGGAAAAAATGGCAAGTAGCAGAAAACGTGCACATTTAGGCAAGACCACTTAAACCAGTCCTACAGCTGCTACCCCCCCCCCCCCCCAAAAAAAAAAAACCAAAAAAACCAAAACCGCTTTCTTATAGGGATCTCAAAGTCCCTCCTTGAGGGCCGCAATCCAGTCGGGTTTTCAGGATTTCCCTAATGAATATGCATTGAAAGCAGTGGCATCCACATAGATCTCATGCATATTCATTGGGGAAATCCTGAAAACCCGACTGGATTGTGGCCCTGAAGGAGGGACTTTGAGACCCCTGATTCCTAGACGCATTAATGAACATGCAAAAATTTTAGCAGTCTTTTATTTGTTTTATTTCTATTTATTACCTTGTTGGAAGTGGATAAAACTGAAACAGCATGATCACACCACAGGACAGTCCCTTTCATTTCCGCGGGATCCGAGTTCCAAACCACCCACCCAGCCACGACAGCCTGCCCAAACCTTACCTGGCCAGAAAGGAAGCGCCGAATCCCGCCTCTGCCTTCGAGCCCGGCCGCGCTTCGCCTCGGGATCGCGTTCAACAGCGCTTCTTCCTCCTGGACCTTGCGCTCATTATTGCGCGCTGTCAGGAGGAGGGTCCCCGCGAAGGCTTTCGCAGCCCGGACCTTCGCTTCCCTCGCTCGCTTGGCGTTGCAGGCGAGTTGCGGAATCCTGTTCTACCGGCTCAGCCACTCCTTACCTTGTGCAGCTGATCGAATCTGATCTCCGAGCCTGGATTATTTGGCTTTCATCTGACTTTCGGCTGGGAGGTTCTCGGGTGCAGGTCCCTCCTATCAGCCAGCAAGGGAGGAGGAGAGAAATCGTGTCACTGTGCTAACAGAAAGAAAATCCAGCCCCTAGATCCGGTCCTCGAGAGCCCTATTCCAGTCGGGTTTTCAGGATTTCCCCAATGAATATGCATGAGATCTATGTGCATGCACTGCTTTCAATGCATATTCATTGGGGGAAATCCTGAAAACCCGACTGGATTGCGACCCCCCGCACTAAAACATGCTCCTGCATTCCTACATCTTGCCCCATTAGAGAGCATCTTTTAAGCCAGAGGTTTTCAGGATTTCCCCAATGAATATGCATGAGATCTATTTGCATGCACTGCTTTCAATGCATATTCATTCGGGAAATCCTGAAAACCCGACTGGAATAGGGCTCTCCAGGACCAGAGTTCCCTACCCCTGCCTTAGATCCTTCAGAAATGCAGGAAGCACCCCCCCCCCCCCCCCAAAAAAAAAAAAAGTGCCTGCCTGGCAATATTCCGAAATAGAGGCCAGGAAATAAAGAATTGCAAAAGGTTTGAGAAGCATTTCTGCAAGGGCAGGCGACTTACTCCAGGACAGGGTTCCCAACCCTGTCCTGGAGGACCACCAGGCCAATCGGGTTTTCAGGCTAGCCCTAATGAATATGCATGAGAGAGATTTGCATATAATGGACGTGACAGGCATGCAAATCTGCTCCATGCATATTCATTAGGGCTAGCCTGAAAACCCGATTGGCCTGATGGTCCTCCAGGACAGGGTTGGGAACCACTGACTTACTGTATACTCAGTGCAAAAAAGATTTTGTAAACTAAGCTAAACTAAAGCTTAAGTTTATATACCGCATCCTCTCCATAAAGATAGAGCTCAGCACGGTTTACACTCAAGCAGGGGTCTCAAAGTCTCTCCTCGAGGGCCGCAATCCAGTCGGGTTTTCAGGATTTCCCCAATGAATATGCATGAGCTCTATTAGCATACAATGAAAGCAGTGCATGCAAATAGATCGCATGCATATTCATTGGGTAAATCCTGAAAACCTGACTGGATTGCGGCCCTCGAGGAGGGACTTTGACACCCCTTACAGGTACTTTAATAAATGAGGGGAAAACATAATATGAATTTGTGGTTATAAAGAAGGTAGTGAGCTTTACATTTTTGAAAAAAGCCAGGTTTTCAGATGCTTTCGGAATAATTGGGCCTGGGCTTTGCTTAAAAGCGGAGCGAAATGCAAGGGAATGCATTAAACTTGCAGGCGTTTTGCTATTTTCCACTGAAGAAGGCTTTTGCTAAGTTATTTCAGTGGGTCAAATGTTGGCCCAAAGCTCTTTTTTTGTGTGGAAATTTATTTTAAATCTGGACCTTAATAAGCTGCTGCAAATCAATGGGAGTCAGGGGTGGAACATTTTCGGCACCCCTAAACATAAGGGTTGAAGTTTCCACACGCACCGCCTCTATATGATAAATGTTTAGCACATTCCTTGACGGTTCATAGACAATTGCGCACAAGACAATCGCGCGTGGACAAAATCGCGCAGACAACTGAGCCCAAGACAAACGAGCGGAAGACAATTGAGCGTTAAGATAAGTGAGCGCAAAGACAACCGAGCGTGAGACATTTGAGCGCAAGACAATTGAGCGCAACTTATTTTCTGAAATGTGCACGAGTCAAGGGAATCATACTGAACAGGCGTTGATGTGATGACGTGTTCACATGCTGTACGTGCGCGTGTCCTTCGATGGGCAAGCAGCCTCTAGTGGCGCGCTGAATTGTCATTGCGCTGAGTTATCTTGCGCAAAATTGTCTTGCGCTGAGTTGTCGCTGCGCTCAATTGTCTTGCGCTGAAATGTCTTACGCTGGATTGTCTTTGCGCTTACTTGTCTTGCGCTGAATTGTCTTTGCGCTGATTTGTCTGCACGATTTTGTCTGCGTGCGATTGTCTTGCGCGCTTTTGACCTGTCACCCTCCTTGACTGTGTCCAAGGAGAGGTCATTTCCACTGGGATTAGTGCAGGGATCTCAAAATCCCTCCTTGAGGGCCCAATCCAGTCGGGTTTTCAGGATTTCCCCAATGAATATGCATGCACTGCTTTCAATGCATATTTATTGGGGAAATCCTGAAAACCCGACTGGATTGCAGCCCTCGAGGAGTGACTTTGAGATCCCTGGTTTAGCACTTCCAGTGGTTTTGGAAAAAGTTGGCTCCTATGCCCTGAATGAAAGAATGGAGGGTTAAGTGATAAAGATGTGCGTTTGTTTGGAGAACTTGGAAAATGGCCAGTGTCTTCTTTTTCTTAAATGACAGGGAAAAAAAATTCTCAAAACAAAATACACAGGCTGCACCCCCATATTAAAGTGAAGGGCCCTTTTAGGACAGTTTAGTACAGGGCTGCCCAAGTCCGGTCCTGGAGATCTACTGGCAGGCCAGGTTTTCAGGATATCCACAATGAATATGCATGAGAGAGATTTGCCTGCACTGCCTTCTTTGTATGCAAATCTCTCTCTCTCTCTCTCATGCATATTCGTTGTGGATATCCTGAAAACCTGGCCTGCCAGTAGATCTCGAGGACCGGACTTGGGCAGCCCTGGTTTAGTGTGTGATAATTAGAGAATGACAAGGAAACAGAATTGGTCCCTGTTCCTTATAGTTAACAGTGGGAACCCCCCCACATAGGCAACAGAACACTTTTTATTGGGGGGGGGGAGCTCCCCCATCGACCTCCTCCTCGGCCACTGTCATTTTAAATCTTTGTAAGTGAAGGTACACTTTTCAGCTCTTATTCCAGGGAAGATTTTACTCACATATAACATATGCAAGAGTTTCTTCCCCCCAGCAATCTCTTGATCCTCCGCTGGCTCTTCAAGGCTTTTTCATATTTTCAAGTGAGGATCTACTAAAGCAGGGGTAGGCAATCCCGGTCCTCGAGAGCCGGAGCCAGGTCAGGTTTTCAGGATATCCACAAAATTAGTCAGGGACACTGTTGAGGCATAGGCCGCTGCAGGAGCGGACCGCTGGGCAAGATGGACCTCTCGTCTGCCTCAGCGGACGCAACTTCTTATGTTCTTATAGATTTGCATCTCAAGGAGGCAGTGTATGCAAATCTATCTCTTACATATTCATGGTGGAGATCCTGAAAACCTGACCTGGCTCCGGCTCTTGAGGACCGGAATTGCCTACCCCTGTACTAAAAGGACAAGAGTTTGCTTGGGGGAAGAAACTTGTATACATTTTAAATCTTTGGGCAGCCATCAGTGGCAAAGAGTGAGCTGCAAAATGAAGACTTCTTCGGCACGCCAATGGCAGCAGGCTCACTCACCGCTGCCTGAAGATTTAAAATGAGAGCGGCTGGGGAGGAGGTGGATGGGGGGAGGCAGGAAAGCCATCTTGTCTGACCTCCAACTGCCAATTTTGGGAGGCTACGGGCCCTGTGGCCGCCCCCGTTCCAACGCACATGTATCCCTATGTCATTCTTTAAGGAGGGAGGGAAGAACCAGAGTCTGAATGGGCCCAGCCACTGACCCTAAAGAACGACATAGGATGGTTTCCCACAGTTATCCATGGGGACGGGGATAACCTTTGTCCCCGTGTCATTCTCCGAAGGTCCATCAAGCCTAGCATCCTGTTTCCAACAGTGGCCAAGTCAGGTCACAAGTACCTGGCAGAGACTCAAAGAGTAGCAACATTCTAGAGCTCATATTGTGATGTCATAATGCCTCATTCCACCAATGCCTAAGAGCCAACCTCAGCAGTGATGTCACAATGGCTTGATTGTCCTAGACTTGGCTCACATAAGAACTACCATAGAGAATGACATGGGGAAACCATCCTTGTCATTCTTTAAGGAGAGAGGGAAGAACCAGAGTCTGAATGGACCCAGCCACTGACCCTCAAGCCTTGCATTGAAGAATGCTGGGGTAGAAGGACTGAGGCTGAGATAGACACTAATGAATGACACAGGATGGTTTCCCACAGTTATCCGTGGGGACGGGGACAAATTTTGTCCCTGTGTCATTCTCCGAAGGTCCATCAAGCCTAGCATCCTGTTTCCAACAGTGGCCAACTCAGGTCACAAGTACCTGGCAGAGACTCAAAGAGTAGCAACATTCTAGAGCTCATATTGTGATGTCATAATGCCTCATTCCACCAATGCCTAAGAGCCAACCTCAGCAGTGATGTCACAATGGCTTGATTGTCCTAGACTTGGCTCACATTAGAACTACCATAGAGAATGACATGGGGAAACCATCCTTGTCATTCTTTAAGGAGAGAGGGAAGAACCAGAGTCTGAATGGACCCAGCCACTGACCCTCAAGCCTTGCATTGAAGAATGCTGGGGTAGAAGAACTGAGGCTCAGATAGACACTAATGAATGACACAGGATGGTTTCCCACAGTTATCTGTGGGGACGGGGACAAATTTTGTCCCTGTGTCATTCTCCGAAGGTCCATCAAGCCTAGCATCCTGTTTCCAACAGTGGCCAACTCAGGTCACAAGTACCTGGCAGAGACTCAAAGAGTAGCAACATTCTAGAGCTCATATTGTGATGTCATAATGCCTCATTCCACCAATGCCTAAGAGCCAACCTCAGCAGTGATGTCACAATGGCTTGATTGTCCTAGACTTGGCTCACATAAGAACTACCATAGAGAATGACATGGGGAAACCATCCTTGTCATTCTTTAAGGAGAGAGGGAAGAATCAGAGTCTGAATGGGCCCAGCCACTGACCCTCAAGCCTTGCATTGAAGAATGCTGGGTTAGAAGGATTGAGGCTGAGATTGACACTAAGGAATGATGGAATTGGTACATGCTAGATATTAAGAGGCCCTTAGGTATAAGAAGCCCTTTTACTTATGGGCTTAGGATTACTATTTATTATTTTTATAGCACTGTCAGAGGCACGGAGGGTGGTACTGGCTTCTTAAAATCTAGGCTGTGATCATTCTGTTTGCACACTAAAAGGGTTCCTTTACAAAGTTGCAGTATTGATTCCCCAGTGACAGATGCCCTAAAGCCATTCATATTCCTCTGGGCTTTGGTGCATTTGCTGCTGGAGCATCGCCGTCATAGCTTTGTAGAAAAGGAGCCCTAAAGCTTTAGTAAAAGGCTCCCGTGATTTGCCCATGCATCGGTGAGTTTGAACCCCGGCTTCTTTTGGCTCTCCGTCCTCTCCTCTTTGGTAATACCCAGAGTCACTATTTCCTCTTTTGAGAAGAACGGGGGATCTATGCAACTTGGCAGTGGGGTCTTTTAGAGGATTTTATTACAGGGGGTGGGGGGAAGGGCTGCAAACAGCTGGCTTATGATTCCAGATAGGGAAAAAGAAAAGAAAGGGGCCCTTTAGCTGAGCTGACTCAGAGAGTCAATGGGTCTGAAATGTTCTCTTTCAGTAAGTACAGATTGTGGTTGTATGAATTCTCAGTTGAAAGCGCTGTAGTGAAAGGCTGAGGAGAAAGCAAGTTTTTTTCTTCTGAGCAACAGCTCTAAATGTGATCATGACCAGTATTTTCAAGGACTGTGACCCATACAACTTACTCTGGGTAGAATTCTTGAAGGTTATATCTGGGTAACATAATTCCCTCGGCCAGATCCGACAGTCCAGCCTTCAGGAAAGGTAGCTGCCATTAGCGACACGGTTCTGTCCTAAAGCTAGTGCTGTAGTGACCTTTTGCCCAGTTTCCTGGCTCTCCCCCTGGCAGTGGGTAGGGAGCCAGGCTAGGTTCTGGGTTCCAGCTTGCCTGGTTTACCTGTCAAGCATGGGGAAATCGATCTGGCAGCCTCCGTGTTTTCAGACTGGTCACTTTTGTATGGACTAACAGCTACTGCTCAGACAGAGAGGCCTGAAATTCAGGGTCTTTTATAGTCTCCTAGCTAATGTTTTCTTAAGTAGTAATGGGGAGTGTGTGGCACAGTGGTTAAAGCTACAGCCTCAGCACCCTGAGGTTGGGGGTTCAAACCCACACTGCTCCTTGTGACCCTGGGCAAGTCACTTAATCCCCCCCATTGCCCCAGGTACATTAGATAGATTGTGAGCCTGCCGGGACAGATAGGGAAAAAATGCTTGAGTACCTGAATAAATTAATGTAAACCCTTGGGAGAACGGTATAGAAAATTGAATAAATAAATAATGTAGGATATTTTTTTTGTTTCAATATTACCTTCTATAGAAAATACTATACATTGCTTAATGTTGGTCTTTATGTTCTTCTAAACCTTAAGGGGGGGGAGGGGAGATGTGTGTGGTAGGTAATCCTTGCCTTCCTGGATACTCCAGCCCTGGGTATCCCTTTTCACACCATAGTAGCAGCTTGTTTGAGTGACTGCGGAATGCCGCCTTTACCCGTGACTGGATATCCTTCCAATTTAACTGTATTTACTTACATTCTTACTGCATAGAGAAAGAGTCGAATGGTGGGGTAGACCTACATTGCATCAGGACTCACTGGATCTTTGAACTTTAAAATTGATAGTAAGGTCATATGAGGTGCTATGCCACTGCAGGTTAGAACATAAGAATATCCAATGGTCCATTTGGTCCAGTAACCTGTTGCCAATCTAGGTCACAAGTAGCTGGCAAGAACTCAAAATGTTCTATGCTACTAATCCCAGGACAAGCAGTGGCTTCTCCTATATCTGTCTCAATAGTAGGCTAAGGACTTTTCCTCCAGGAACTGCTATACCAACCACTGTTATCACCTCCTCTGATAGCGCGTTCCAGAGCCTGACAATCCATTCAGTATTTGTTTTAAAGGTATTTCCATGTAACTTCATTTAGTGTCCTCTAGTCTTTGTATTTTTTGAAATCGTAAAAAATTGATTCACTTTTACCCCATTCAGGTTAACCCTTTAATTGGCAGATAGTTAAAACTTCTGCTTTACGTAACTTGACGTTGAACGAGAGCAACAGTGCCAAGTGACAGGCGTTTGGAGACGCAGGTCTCCTGTAAGAGCCATAGAAACACATGTTGCTTCTGAGCAACAAGGCCAAATAAAGGCCTACGCAGGGTTCCCAAAGGCCTCATTTTCAGATACCCAAGGGGAGAAACACTGTAGATCATGGACTCCCAATTTGTTTTCAGGTCACAATTTATAAAGTTAGCACATAGATATGACAAACAGGACCCAATATGTCTCTACTTACCTTTCAAATCATACCTCCAATAGTAGAATTATGGCTTGACAATCATCATGGATTAACGTCATTATACCTAAGCAGACAGAAGTAAGGCAGAGAGGCCCAAAAAAAGGACCCACTACAATGGTAGACAATCACCCTCACTACACACCCAAGGCAAAAAGTTTACACCAATAAGCCCCACCGTCAGACTAATGATCCTATCCTACTGTTCTGATTCAGCAAAACAAAGAAATGAAGCTATGCATATACCTGTAAATGTGAATATCCTCGTATGAACGATACCTGCAACAGACAATGGTACCCAATGCCTTTATAAAACTATAAACCATAAGCACACTCAAATTCAAAATATTCAGATACCAGTCTTGCTGGCATAAGAGTTTTTACCTCATGCAAACATGTTTCTTTACATCTTTATTACTTTTCAATTCTATAACCGCATCCAATTATACATACAATTAATATCAGACATCTCATGATACATATTATTAATATCATAAATGACCCTTCTCGCGCTTTTATTATGCGGGACAACTGAGCGCAAGACGGGTGCAAGAATGACGAAACTTTGATCCGCGCATGCGCGCTAAGTATTCCATGATAACCAACAAAACTTTAATTTGAACACTCAGAGTTTTATTATTATACCCTCGGTTTTCTTGCGATTGTGTAGCGCGCATCTTATATAGTTATCAAAAGTAGCGACATAAAAATATACGGTCTGTGTGCGCGTGAACCGAAAATATAAACATACCTGGAAATGAAGAAATCTGAAATGTGGAAGTACTGTTGCTCTCACCAGAGGCGAGTAAAATCCACGCAAGACAAATATTTGTTATAGAGCAAGTTCTAGCAAAACCAGAGCTTTACCTATAACGGACATGGTCAGGCAGCGAAAGGAAGGCGGGCTGTTCTGAGCACATATATAAAAAGGAAACGTAACCATAGTAACGAAAATGCATTCATGTGACTTATATTCAAAACGCAAAGAGGCAAAGGAACCATACTGATAACGTGGTGATGTGATCATGTGTTAATGTGCTGAACGTGTGCATACCCTTCCTTCGCCACGCGCCATTTTGAGGCACGCTAAATTGTCATTGCGCTGAGTTATCCTTGTGCGCAATTGTCTTGTGCTGAGTTATCCTTGCACTCAATTGTCTCTCGTGCTATTATCTTTACGCTGATTTGTCTTGTCGTTTTTGTCTGCACAGTTGTCTTGCGCACATTTGGCCTGTCACCCAAAAGTCTAACAGGGACCTGAGCTTTGATGCTATCTCAGCTCTGAACCTTGAAAGAAACAGGAAGATTATTCGGCAACATTGAAAGTGACAGATTTGGATTAATTGGTGCAATCAACAGCAGTCTTGCTCTAGTGACACAGCATTTGTCCAAGGCTAGTCTTGATAATAGATCAGGCAGACAGGTGAGATAACAGATAGGGCAAGTCAGGCTGTACAGCTGTGCCCCTCCTAGCTGGAACCATATCTCTATCCATATGTTGATGGAGTGGAAGAGTGGCCCAGAGAGGTTAAAGCAGCTGCCTCAGCACCCTGAGGTTGCGAGTTCAATTCCCACTGCAGCTCCTTGTGATTCTGGGCAAGTCACTTAACAATTCATTGCCCTGGGTACAAAAAAAAGTACCTCTCTAAATATGTAAATTGCTTTGATTGTAACTACATGGAAAAAAGCAGTATATCAAGCTATTGTGACATCATTGATGAGGTTGACTTTTATTGGTGGAATGAGGCATTGGGACATCACAATCTCAGCTCGGGGGGAGTTAGCAACCCAGGCCACTGGGAATAGAGGAGTGGCTTAGTGGTTAAAGAAGCTACCTCGACACCCTGAGATTGTGAGTTCAACTCCCACTGCAGCTCTTTGTGACTCTGGGCAAGTCACCTAACGCTTCCTTGCCCCAGGCACACAGAAAGTACCTGTCTAAAATATGTAAACAACATATCTTTCTTTGTGACACAAGAAATATTCAAGTTGTTTTATTTGTAATTGTAAACCGCTTCATTTTGTATATGGAACTGAAGCAGTTTAACAAATTTGAATAAACCATGACCATAGTTGCATATATCTTATATCTTACAAAGTTCAGAAGGAAGCTCTCTTTAGCACCATTCAAGTATTACAGCAAGAGATAGCAGTAAATTTTAGATCCTGGGCTTACGAGTGACATTTATTATTATTTAACTACTCCTGAGGAAAACCATTTTCTTCGCCCTTTCTTTCAGCGATATTCCTCGATCTAGAGCAGTGGTTCCCAGCCCTGTCCTGGAGGACCACCAGGCCAATCGGGTTTTCAGGCTAGCCCTAATGAATATGCATGAGAAAGATTTGCATATAATGGAAGTGACAGGCATGCAAATCTGCTCCATGCATATTCATTAGGGCTATCCAGAAAACCCGATTGGCCTGCTGGTCCTCCAGGACAGGGTTGGGAACCACTGGTCTATATAGCACAGTGTCTCTAAAAACTTTTTTTTTAGCTCTGGCACACTAAACAGAGAAATGTTTTTCAAGGCATATTATAACTGAAATTATAAAATTGCAAAACCAACAAAAAATGTAATTTATTTAAAGTTCTTTAAGCTATGTTTGGGTAATTGTAGCAATGGTGAAAGTAAAGTAGATAGAATTGCTAATTAATGCGATAGATGTGCTTGTTTTTGAGTGCAAATTAACTGAAAACATGGCTCGATAGTCGACAAGCAAACATGCATTTCATCATCCACCATCTGCAGTCGTTCTCTTTTTTTTATTTTCATTTTAATTTCTGTCAGAGCTGAAAATCCAAGTTCGCATAGCTAAAAAGATCCAAATGGTAACAAAGCCTTGATTGCTTTGTTGCTCAAGTTAGGATAACTACTGCGTAAAAAAATAAGACTAAAATTACTTGCTGTTAGTTTTCAAGGACCAATCACGTCAAAGAAAGCTTGGCTGAGTGGTTGCATCCTTAAGCACGCAGACACTCATAACATTGACAGACTCTCGTGTACTTGATGCATATGTCATCTATTCTAGTGAATACTTCTGAAGGGAAGTTTTTTTAAAATAAAGTTAAATTCTGGAATCTCTCGTGGCACACCCTGAATCTCTTCAGGGCACACCACTGTGCCATGGCACAAAGTTTGAGAGACACTGATGTAGCATATAACCAGCGGAAGATAGTTGACTAACACACGCAAATACTCCGGTCTCTGTGACAGTTGGTCACAGCACGTATTCAGCAGCTTGTTGGCTAAGTTCGATAGCCAAAGCAACCCTAAAAGGTTTTCGGGACAGGAGCGATCTTCCTACGCTCCTGCCCCGTGCAGATCACTCATAAGAAATGACTGCCGTGAGCTCCCGTCATAGTCTCGAGAGACCACGGGAGCTCACGGCAGCCATTTCTTATGAGTGATCTGCATGGGGCAGGAGTGTAGGAAGATTGCTTCTGCCCCGAAAACCCAACCAGGTAAGGCTTAAGGGGGGGGGGGGGTCTAAGAGGGCTTAATAATAGCCTGAAAAATGAAAATGGATTAAAAAAAATATATATATCAAAAATCGAATCCACGGATGCTGTCTCTTCTATTGCTATGAAGCTAACTTAGCTGAAAGATCTGGGAATACGGCCTCATTTAAAGATGTATGGAGTCCTTTAGAGGGTTTTGTTAAGCAGTATGAATGACCTGACAGACAAATGGAAGGGAGGTAGGGTGGGAGGATGGGGGTTTGGGTAAGGGAGCGATGGGTGATTAAGATATTGTTGGTTTCTTGTTAAGAATTTCTCATTGTAAGTATACATGATATGATTTATTGGTGAATTGTATTCCGTAAGATGATAAAATTTAATAAAGATTGAACTAAAATAATTTGACAAACTGAACAGTAGCAAATCGCCTGGATTGGATGGTCTACATCCCAGAGAGCTGATAGAATTGAAGAATGAATTTGCAGAGATATTGTTTGTAATTTTCCTTTGAAATCCAGCATAGTACCAGAAGACTGGAGAGTGTCCAATGTGATGCCGATTTTTAAAAAGGGTTCCAGGAGTGATCCGGGAAATTGTAGACCGATGAGTCTGAAGTCGATGCCAGGCAAAATGGTAGAGACTATTATAAAGAACAAAATGACCTGAACATATATATACGTAAGCATGATGAGAAAAATCCAACATGGATTTAGTGAAGGGAAATTTTGTCTCATCAATCTACTGCATTTCTTTGAAGGAGCGATATGGGGACCAAAACTATGCCAGGGTACACCTGGCGGGGCCTCCGCTTGTGCGGATCGCCGGACTTGATGGACCTAGGGTCTGTTCCGGAGATGGCGCTTCTTATGTTCTTATGAGTGAATGAACATGTAGATAAAGTTGAGCCCAATTCCAAAGTTCCTTGAAAATAGGATCGTCAGTCCACTCTGTGGGATTTTTTTTCAGGAATATTTTCACAGCCCCTGCAAGGGTAGGTTGCCAGATTTCCTCTTTAGAAAAAAAAGAGGATGCCTGGCCCCGCCCCTTTCTGCCCCCCAGTCCTGCCCTGTGCCTCTTCCGGCCCCGCCCCTACATGAACCTCCCCGAGCTCGAAGGCCGCATTTGGAAGCCTTTGCGTATACATTGATGCAATGATGTCACACACATGCGCCCGCGTGTGTATGACATCATCATGGTGTTGGCCGTGCATGTGCATAGGCTGCCAGATGCAGCCTCTGAGCTCAGGACTTCCAAAACCTGGACAAACTGCCAGGTTTTTGGAAATCCCTCTGTGCGCTTGGACAGTCCTCTACAAAGAGGACAGGTCCGGGTTTTCCCGGACATCTGGTAACCCTACCACAAGAGACATCAGTAGATTTGAGCCCTGCCTTCCCTGGTTCTCAGCGTGCTGCTCTAAGAACAAGGCCAAGTATCCTTTCCATTTGCAGTACAGGCATAAGCTCTCCTTCTTTGCTCTGTGCTAGAGAATGACACAGTGACAAAATTCATCACCATTCCCATCCCCGCAGATAACCGCGGAAAACCATCTTCATGTCATTCTTTAAGGAGAGAGGGAAGAATCAGAGTATGAATGGCCACAACCACTGACCCTCAAGCTTTGCTTTGAAGAATGCTGGTGTAGAAGGACTGAGGTTGAAACAGACACTACAGAATGACAGTCTCTGGTATCCAGAGCAGATATTGTGATGTCATAATGCCTCATTCCACCAGTGCCTAAGAGCCAATCACATCAGTGATGTCACAATGGCTTCATTATCCTTGGCTCACATAAGCACAGCCACTGACCCGCAAGCTTTGCTTTGAAGAATGCTGGTGTAGAAGGACTGAGGTTGAAACAGACACTACAGAATGACAGTCTCTGGTATCCAGAGCAGATATTGTGATGTCATAATGCCTCATTCCACCAGGGCCTAAGAGCCAATCACATCAGTGATGTCACAATGGCTTCATTATCCTTGGCTCAATAAGCACAGCCACTGACCCTCAAGCTTTGCTTTGAAGAATGCTGGTGTAGAAGGACTGAGGTTGAAACAGACACTACAGAATGACAGTCTCTGATATCCAGAGCAGATATTGTGATGTCATAATGCCTCATTCCACCAGTGCCTAAGAGCCAATCACATCAGTGATGTCACAATGGCTTCATTATCCTTGGCTCACATAAGAATCGGAGTATGAATGGCCACAACCACTGACCCGCAAGCTTTGCTTTGAAGAATGCTGGTGTAGAAGGACTGAGGTTGAAACAGACACTACAGAATGACAGTCTCTGGTATCCAGAGCAGATATTGTGATGTCATAATGCCTCATTCCACCAGTGCCTAAGAGCCAATCACATCAGTGATGTCACAAGGGCTTCATTATCCTTGGCTCACATAAGATATGAATGGCCACAACCACTGACCTGCAAGCTTTGCTTTGAAGAATGCTGGTGTAGAAGGACTGAGGTTGAAATAGACACTAGAAAATGATAAGGGATTATTTCCCGTGGTAATCCGTGGGGACGGGAACGGTGATGAATTTTGTCACCGTGTCATTCTCTACTCTGTGCCTCTTTTCCTGAATCAAATCACGAGAACAACAACAAAAAAGCCCGAACAAGAGGAATTAAAAGCATGAGAAGTCTCAACATTTTCCTACGGTAGGGCAATCTCTGAGAATCTCAGGAATGAATCTACTAGGTGTCTGGAAAAAAACAGGATCTCTTTGCAGATTCAAAATACTTTGTAATTGTTTAAACATTTAGGGCTCCTTTTACTAAGCTGCCATAGCGTTTTTAGCGCACGCTAAACCTGTGCTACGTGGCTAGAACTAATGCAAGCTCAATGCTGGCGCTAGCTTCTAGCGTGCGCGGCAAACCGCTATCGCAGCTTAGTAAAAGGAGCCCTTCGTATGAAAATATACTAGGATAGTGGTTTCTTTTCTTTGCTACTTCATAATTTGTGTTCAAAGTGTCCTCCTTCACTGTGACACATTTATGAAGTCTTTGATGCCACTGGCACCGCCATTTTACTAAAACGGATCTTAATGGTCACTTCCTGTATACAAGGATCATCCAGTTTTTACAGCGTCCTGCAGTAACTCCTGTCAATAATATTAAGAATTTTTTTTTATAACAGTAAATTTGTTTTTGGGTTATTTCGAAAAATGCTCAGCTAAACACTGTAGATAATATGATGTAACTCTTCTTATACACAGAATTAATTTCCTCAAAGTTTACAAACTTAACTAGAATGTATTGCTCCTGCATTAATCCAAGGCGAAGAGAAGATGGTGGAAGGAGGCTATCGCCTTTCCCGACCTTGCTCTTGGTCTCTTCGTGTGAATCATAAAGTTGCTCTTCCAACTGATTGACTTCTAAGCCAATGTAAATCATTAACAAGAATACTTATTTGAACTCTGTACTATCCAGGACAGACAACATAGGTTATATACTATCTCCAGCACTCTTGAAATCCTGATAAATTGGGCAGCACTTACTCATCACTGTGGGGGGAGGGGCGGAGCTTGATAAGGTCCTTATGGAAGTATTTTACGCAAGCAGAACATCTGTAATGGAAAGTTCATCCCATCCTAACCTAGGCCTAGATTCACTAAAAATAGCGATTCAATCGCTGTTTGCCGATTTTGAAACAGCGATTGATTATCTTTTTTGCATGCCCTGACAGTCGTGACAGGAGAAGCAGCCTCCTGTCACTGCTGTCAGGGCTTCTGTCACCCGCCAGCTGAACTTATGGCAAGAGGGATGCCCGGTCCCCTCCTGCCATCGGCACCCTCCCCCACCCACCTGCAGCCGGCCGAACCCCCCCACACACAAAGCTGCTGAACACCTGTGCTTAAAAATATGGCAGGAGGGATGCCCACTCCCTCCTGGCCATCGGCCTCCCCATTAGATATGGCAGGAGGGATGCCAACTCTCTCCTGCCGTCAGGACCCCCACCATCATCGCCACCCCCCCCCCCCCCCCCGCACCTGTACATTAGGAGCAGAAGGGGTGCTCAGTCCCTCCTGCTCCTCCGGCCTCCAGCGACGTGATGCAAAACTACAGATCTGAATTTTTCACAATACATGTCAACTATAACTATTTAAAACATATGTGGATTTGAACTGTTATTGTTTTTAATGACATTCTATTCTACTGAATAAAGCACCTACATCAGGCACATTGACTCTGCCGTTCCTTTTTGTTTTCTGGCTGTTTCTAAGCTGTTGCAAAATCTGATGAGACATTTTCCCATATATGTGTATTCCCCATTGCAAAATGGAGAATACACTTGTGGATTTCTGGCCTGACAAAACCAACTGACAATGAAATCTATGTGCTGGGCAGCTCCATATGAAAAAAAGCAGATTTTATTTGGAAATGAGTGTGAAATTGATAGATGCTTCTGAAATAATCTCCTCACTGTCGTAGAGTGATCTGTTACGTAATCCTAGGTTTACCATATGGCTCTGAAAAAGAGAGTCAAAATAAATAAATATGCAGGAGAAACAAATAATTTGAATGATGAATTCACCAATAATATTTAATATCTGAAAAAGTGAATTCACTAATATATTACTTAGTTAAAGAAAATAAACATACTATAAAAAAATCTTTTAAAATCTGAGTGCTCAGTGTATTATCTTATTCAAAACCAGCGGGTTTGTAGAATGAAGATATAATGATTCCACATCATTGAACTCCCCTGCCTGCCAACCTATTTATTACTTGTTGAAAATAAATATATAAATCTGGACTATAATAACCAAACTACAAAAGTAAAAAACAAAATTGCAGATGGTACTTAGCTGAGTTAGATGATACAGTTTTGGATCCTGGACTTCACATCCTTTGTTTGAATGTTGATATCATCTAACTCAGCTAAGTACCATCTGCAATTTTGTTTTTTACTTTTGTAGTTTGGTTATTATAGTCCAGATTTATATATTTATATTCAACAAGTAATAAATAGGTTGGCAGGCAGGGGAGTGCAATGATGTGGAATCAGTATATCTTCATTCTACAAACCCGCTGGTTTTGAATAAGATAATACACTGAGCACTCAGATTTTAAAAGATTTTTTTTTATAGTATGTTTATTTTATTTAACTAAGATCTGAAAAAGAGAGGACAGGTTGAGATGTCCGGATTTTACTTCCACCGAAAACATTGAACGTAAGGAGGGTGGATAGAGACATCTGGGTTTTTCTTCCATTGCTTTCATTAAAACCCAGATATCTCAATCTGTCCTCTTTTTCTGGAGCCATGTGGTAACCTTAAGTGAACCTGCTAACAGAGAAAACGGGAAGAAGATTGACAATACACTTTAGCAATTACTCAGTGGTGACAAACAATTCAGCCAAAAGTTAAACTTTATTGTAAGACGTACACAGTGCAACAAATATTTACCACACAAAAATGTCAAAACAGAAGTTTACACACTGCAAAACTTTGGAATGCAGAACTGCAGTCAAATGCCAAAAGAGTAAAGTGCTTTGGTCAAACTGTTACCTTCGTGTGCCGTCACTGTGGCTGACTGAAGTATCAGAGCCCCTAAGATCCCCAGCGACAGGGCCCTGCATGGTAGGAAATGGTCAGACAGTGCACAACTATAAGGATCTAGAATGCTTTAATACCCCTTGTGATGACACTCTTACCGAGGTAAGAATGTGCTCACGTCTCCTCACGCTTTCAATACTGCATGGTTTCCAGTTCTTGTTACAAGAATATGCACGAAACAACTCCGGAGTACCGGGACACTCGTTATTAATATAGGTAGTTGAACTGCTTCCAAATTGGGCTGGACGTGGTCAATTCTATTTACTAGTGCCAGGCCCACAAGATATGTAGCGAAGTGAAAAGAAGGTATTGATCTTGTATGCCTCAGCGCTGCTGTTTATCTAAACTACAGTGACTTCCACAGGGGTCCTTAAATCTAGAGAACATGCGAGCTATTGCCTCCAGCAGTGAGGCAAGTAAAATGCGACTAAGAACAGTCATCCTGTCTGGATAAGGCTTCAGCGTGTGAAGGACAGACAGTGAGATCTACACTTCTCCCTCCATATTCGCGGAGATAGGGGATCAGCATGGCCGCGAACACAGAAAAACCGCAAATAACTTTTTGTATGGTGTTTGCTGTTTTCTGTAAAATCCCCGAAAAAAAGACATACAAACGCGAATAAAATTACCAGTTCCTGTCAACAAAGTGCTGCGATTTCCTTTGTACAACGCTGAGAGGATTGATTTTTCTCTGTGCATCGCTGGGAGCTTCCTTTGATGTAAATTTGGGGGTGGAGCCTGTGCATGAAAAACCACAAAAAAATGAAACTGCGGACAACGGAACCGCGAATACAGAGGGATAAGTGTAGAACTGCTCAGAAGAGGCCGATTCTTCAGTCTCCCATTTGGGAAGTCAGGAAATGCCTTTCGGCAGGTCACTTAATTTGCTTTTCTCTATACTTCTCACACCAGTGCCAGGTGCTACTATACACGTCGGTTTTCTCACAAGGACACGTCCTTCTCTCTCTCCTCCATCATATTTAGCTTCTAAATCAGTTTAAGAACAAGAACTGTGGCATACAGGAATCTCAAGTTCCCTTCTGCCTATTGCATACCACAGGCCCTGTTTGGTCTCCGTCTTTCACCTTCATTTCCAAAGATTAAGGACCTTACATGCTTGTGCTATATCACCTGAATTAACACATATCTCTAAGAGTTGGCATGAAGCCAAAGCGTTCATGCAACTGCATGCTGGTTCTCCAGCAGCTGGCATGAATTTAACCAGAGAAAGCAAATATAAACCCCGGGGAAAAGAAACTAAAAATGGAGCTAGCATGAAAGACTTAGGGACAAGTACAAACAGAACACAGCACAAATAACAATGATTCTTATATTGCACCTTATGTCTAAAACGCTTTACAAATGGTGTGTACGATGTTTGCAGACTACTTGGTGCAATAAGGCCTGGATTCTAAAAATGGCGCCGCAGTTAGGCGGCGGTAATTGCTTTAATTGGTGTAACTGGCACAGTAATTGACTGTGCCATTTAAAAACCAATTAAAAAAAAAACCAAGCGGGCGACTTGATAGGCGTCAGAACTGCGGCTACGTCACGGCGCCAAGGGTCAAAGTAGGCATGGTTATGGCCGGATATGATCTTAGGCACCATTAGGCGTGAAAGCCTGGTCTACTTTAATGGCACCGAAGTTTGACAGAAGCCACAATTCTGGTGACAGTGCCTAGCTGTGATTAAACATGCGGCTGGTGCCATTTTTGCAGGCGACAGCCAACGTAGGTGCCGTTTCCAGAATCAGGCCCTAACTGTATACAAGCCTTTTCAGTTATAATAATTTAATTGCATAGTGCTTTTTATGCAAACTAAATGCGAAGGTACTTTACAATTATACATCAGAAATGCATATGTAGCAGTCCCCAGATGCACACAACCCGGCTCTTTTTCCCAGGACAAGCCTATGAAGCTGGAAAGCAGAAGGAACAATGTTCTGATGCTTACAGATGGGCATCTTGAAGTGCGCAGAGGTACAAGGAATTCCTCAGAATTACAGCATGCAAATTACATGGTTTAAATATCCTGGGCCACAAAGCGTACATGAGATCCGAGTTTGAGCAGAGAGAGTAGAAAGGGCCTTTCTCAAGCACTCACAGGAAGCGGTGGAAGAACTGTGCCAAGCTTTCTCGTGTGGTATCTTGCGTTGCAATTATAACACCACACTGCCATCAGATCACAAATGGACTCGGTGCCAGAAAAACCTCATTAATGAAAGAGAGGAGTCTTAAAAAGCTTGCTAGTTTAACCCAGCTTTACAAACTGCTCCAAACCCACTCGTCTCATTTTTATTACACCGCGGTTTACATGGACTATGTGCACGAGCTGCGCCTGGAAGCTTTTTCTCCCGCTTCAGTGTTATAGCCAAAATCATACAACTGAGTAGTTCTTGAGACAACGCAGGTGGAAGGCAGTTTTATAACAGGTCACCCATGTAGAAATGCAAACAGATGCCTCTGTGCTTTTATAAAACAGCCTCAAAAATCCATGTAAATCTATGCAAGTGATATGCCCCATTTTCCAATATGCCTGCACTCTACATTTGAACATTTATAGACAAGGGTAGCATAACAGTATATGCCTTCTTGTCTTTGCATCTGTTTTTACATGCATATACTGCACAGGAATTTTACTAAAGCTCTTTTCTGTGGGCAAAACATTTTTTAAAATTACCCTCTTACAGTGTGCCATAAATTAGGTGTCAATCAGGCACTTAACTTTAGGCACTCAAACAGTTTGGCGCCCAAGCGGGGGTAAGCAGCAGTTAGGCACCACTGTATAAATTAGTACTTAAGTGCTTTAGTGTGAAAATGCAAAGGAAGCTTGCATGAAACATACTTGAGTACCCGATTGTAAAACCGCTTAGATAATCTTGATAGGTGGTATATAAAAACCTAATAAACTTGAAACTTAAACATGAGCAATGCACACACTTAAGTGTCAAATTTATAGAATACTGTAAAGTATATATATTAAGGTGCTAACATTTACACCTTCCTTACAGTATGTAAGTGCTGGTGCCTAAGGCTTGGATTCCCTAAACAGCGCTCAGTGATAAACGCCATTGAAATGACATTTTAAACTGATTTTCAAGGTGCCTACCAGCGCCTAAAAAAAACAGTGCATTTTATGGCACCTAAAACCGGAAGTGGTGTTAGGTACCGTAAAGCACCTATGGAGGCACGATTCACTTCAAAGGCAGGCACTGGAAATACCCTGGCCTACATTTTCGGTGCCTACCTTTGCCGGAGGCATAATTCTCTAAATGGTGCTGTCGCACGATTGACACACGATTGCCGGGTACTTTTAAGGCAGCTGACAACGGCGCTGGTTAGAGAATCTGGGCCTAAATGCCAAATTTGACCATGTCACTCCCCTCTTGAAGAACGCACACTAGCTTCCTGCATCACATAGGATTATGTACAAGATAGCTGTACTAACCTTCAAAATGCGATTCTCTAAAGCACCTATATTTTTAGACTTCTCATACCTTATGCCCCTTTGTGAAGGCTAAGATCAACTGAGCAATACCTACTGTCCGTTCCTTCGTTGAGAGTTATTAACACGCGGTGCTCTATCTTCTCCGTTACAGCCCCACAACTCTGGAACTCCCTACCATCTTACCTGAGAGAGGAAACATCCTTAGATAGATTTAAAGGAAGCCTAAAAAGTTTCTTATTTAAAGACGCTTTCAAAGTATAAGGCCCTTTATAGGATCTCTTGGCATCTTATCTTTTCCCAATCTCTCAACCGATCTTAAATCGAGATTCTTTTCTTGCCCCCTATAAGGAAATCCCAACCTGTTTTCCTGTCCTGTCAACTATTGTTGTTCTTTCCCCTCCTTACCTTGATCTGAGTGTTTGTCCAAGTCGTGTTCAAATATGCTGTATGTATTATCCCCAATTTTAAGGCATTGTACATCGCTTAGAAATCGGATAAGTGATCAAATCACATTTTTAATAAACTCGAACTTACGAGTCTATTCTATAATGGAATCAGTGCCCAGATGCCGTTATCTAATACTATCTTAACACACAGGATTTTGGGTGCCTAATTTTGAACTCCCTTTACAGAATCGCCCCCTTAGTGTTTTTTTCTTACCGTAGTGGAGTTAACACATAAGACAGCGACTCCCATTAATAATACTCTGCACACACCATCACAAGTATGTAGGCCACTTACACAGTATATTGCGACGGTGTCATGTAAAACTTTCCATCAAAAGTCATCTGGCGAGGAGGAAGTGACGTCATCGGGAGCGATGGTGGCTTAAAATCGAAGCTCCTCCGAATCGCGCTAAACTTTTAGCTTTCAGCTAGCGGAACGAGGCTAGTATTTTGCACTTTTTGCATAATCGAGTGTGGAAAACTAGCGGGTAGCAGATGGCTTCGAAAAAAGGGCGAGCGGATTTGAAATCATATGCTTACCAGCCATCGGATACTTCTGAGGCCTGTGAGACTGATGAACCACAACGCGGTAAGGGCGTTGTCCAGCTGAATACCGAGTCTGATGCTCGATCGGCCACATGTGGGGAAATGCGTGCATGGATGGCAGATTTAAAATCAACAATGCTTTCTATCCAAAGCACTTTACAATCGGAGGTGGCTAAGATTGGGCAGTCAGTGCATGATATGGGGGCTCGGCTGCAGGAGTTCGAAGAACGCGTTATTGACCATGATACGGATCTAGTGGCCCTGCAAGCGCGGTGCGCTCATTTGGAACGCAGACAGGAAGATTTTCAACTTCGCCTAGAAGATGGTGAGAATCGCAGCCGACGGAGTAATGTGCGTGCTAGAGGGGTTCCTGAAACTTTGGCTGCATCGGAGTTACAGGCTCATTTGTTGGAAATCTGCAAGCGCTTTCTTCAGGCAGCTGACCCAGAGGCTCCAATACCTGTGATCGAGTTTGAAAGAGTGCATCGGGCTCTGGGTCCCCGGGTAGGTGATAGGCCCCGAGATGTGGTAGCCTGTTTTACACGCTATCCAGTTAAAAATCAAGTTCTTCAAGCTGCTCGAAAAGTGGGACATATCACCTGGGAAAATTCTAAAGTGGAATTATTTGCAGATTTGTCCGCAATTACTTTACGAAAGCGTCGAGATTTTCGGGAGATTACTCACTGCTTACAATCCCATGCTATCAGTTATCGATGGCTTTTTCCTTTTGGACTTTCCTTTCAAGTGGCTTCTCAACAGCATAAGGTTACTTTAGTGGAGGAAGCTGCAGCTATATTACGTGATGCTCAACTTTATGCATCCTTGGAAGAGCCGACTACATCGTCTGGAACTGGTGCTTCATCGCAGCGCTGGAAACGGGTCCCTACTAGTAGCAAGCGCCTGCAGCGGAGATCTGGCCTGGAGCAGAACTCGGCCTCTGGACCTACTTGAATTTTTAAGCTGCTTTGTTTGGTTCTTGGTTGACAGATATGCGATTCTTGCTAGTTCTTGTTTAATATTGGCATATATGATCTCTTCTCGTAGTATTTTTCATATGTTTGGTGTGATTTGGGGTATGTTGGGATGTCACTTTCTCCTTTAGCCCACCATGAGGAGGGCCTATGGTTAGTTTGGAGATGGGAGGGGAGGGAAGTGGGGGGGGGGAATGGAGAAGGGGTTTTTTCTTTCTTGCTGCTGGTTTCTACAATGAGGTTTGTTATTCTGGGTTGTGAAGGGTTGTTTGCGGGAGTATGGTTGCGTGTGGGTATGTTTGAATGAATGGCTCCTGAAGGTATTAGTTTCTTTACGTTAAATGTACGGGGTCTGAATGTACCTCGAAAGAGGCAATTGCTTTTTAAAGAGGCTGATAGGTTGAAGGCTGGGGTGGGTTTCTTTCAGGAGTCCCATCTTAAGCCTCAATATGAATCGCTAGTGAAACATCCTCGTTATCCCCATATATATTTTGCTTCAAATGAGGAGGGGTCTAAAAAACATGGAGTAGGGATTCTTTTTGCAAAGCACCTTGATCCTCAGATTAAACAGGTGGTTCGAGACCCGATGGGTCGTTATTTGATTTTGAAAGTTGAATTGCAGCAGGTGCTATATACTTTTTGTAATATTTATGCTCCTAATTCTGAGCAAAAAGATTTTTTGGTAACTTTAGACCAGGTGTTGCGAGGGGTTGTTGAGGGTTCTTTATTAGTAGGGGGGGATTTTAATTTGACTTACGATGTGGGATTGGATAATTCGTCACAGTCGATTCATTATGGAAAGTCTGATAGAAAGCAATTGCACTCTTTCTTTATGACCTGGGATTTGATTGATCCTTGGAGACATCTATATCCAACTACCAAAGATTATACTTATTTTTCAACAGTACATGATTCATATTCTCGTATTGATTTTTGGGGTATTGATAAGGCTTTACTTTCCCAGGTGTCCGATGTGGGAATTGCTCAGCGTGTGTGGTCAGATCATGCTGCGGTATATTTTATTTTACATCCTCATATGGCTTCCTTTGGGCGGCGGTTCTGGCGATTTTGTGATAGCCTATTGACGGATCCTATAATAGTGTCTCGAATAGAACAGAATTTGAAGGATTATATTCAGTTTAATACTAGTGATGAGATTTCTCCTTTGATATTTTGGGAAGGTATGAAGGCAGTTTTACGTGGTCATATTATTTCTATTGGAGTACATCGACGGCGAGAACGCGGGCGAAAACAGGAAGCTTTGCGCCAACAATTGCATTATCTAGAAGAAAAGCATAAGCGGGAACTTTCTTCTGCTTTGCTGACGCGTCTAGATAAGGTGCGGAAAGAACTTCAGATGATGCAATTGGACGAATTATCAGACCAATTACAATCGGTCCAACAAAAACATTTTGAATATGGTAATCGGGCGAGCCGTCAGTTGGCTTATAAGTTGAAAGCTCGAAAATTGAGGAATGTGATTACTAAGGTGACAGCCACTGATGGTTCAGCCTGTTATACGCCGGAATCTATTGCAGGTGCTTTCCTTTCATTTTATCAACATTTATATACTCCTGAACAAGATGTATCTCAAGTTCAAATTGATAATTATTTGGCACAGACACAGCTTCCTACATTGACAACTGAAGAAGCAGAGTGTCTGTCAGCCCCTATTTCGGAAGCTGAAACTCAATGGGCAATTTCTTCTTTGGCTTATGGGAAAGCACCTGGATTAGATGGCTTTACGAATAGATTTTATAAATGCTTTAGACATTTGCTTGTAGGCCCTCTTACTCGAGCCTTTAATAGTCTGGAAATGGGTAAGGAGTTGCCTCATTCGTGGAGATTGGCGGGTATAACACTTATTTTGAAACCGGGAAAAAATTCTATGCTTTGTGGATCATATCGTCCAATTTCATTGTTAGACACTGATTACAAAATTTTCACAAAAATATTGGCTCGTAGGTTGCAATGTTATATGACTTATCTAGTACAGGATGACCAAGCGGGTTTTATTGCGGGGAGGCAAACATATGATAATATTCGTAGATTGCTTCATTTGATTTGGTTTGTACAACATGCAAAGATGCCAGCGCTGCTGTTGAGTGCTGACGCGGAAAAGGCCTTTGATAGGGTGTCGTGGCCATTTTTGTTGAGCACTTTATCAGCTATGGGAATTAGAGGACAGTTTTTTATGTGGATTCAGATTCTATATACTAAGCCTTTAGCAGCTATCCGGATTAATGGGGGGTATACAGATTCATTTCAGTTAGCCAGAGGAACAAGACAAGGTTGTGCGCTTTCGCCACTACTTTTTGCGTTGGTAATGGAGCCGTTTGCTTCTCATGTTCGAGCCCAGCAGAATATTCATGGCATGGTTTGTAATGGACTTTCCACAAAGTTATTGATGTTTGCTGATGATGTTATTTTTACTGTAACTGATCCCTGTGTTACTCTTCCTGGTATTATAGGTGAATTGTCTGCCTATGGCGATGTATCTGGATTTCGGACCAACATGGACAAGTCTGAGATATTGAATTTGTCAGTACATCCAAGGGATTGTGCTTTTTTGAAAGCTACTTATTCTTTTAAATGGGCATCTAAATTTATACGTTATTTAGGAATTAATGTGCCAGCGCGGCTTTGCACTTTGTTTGAAGTTAATTATCCAGCGATTTTACAATCTCTTTGGGTTGATTTGGATAGATGGGAGAATGTCTCCTTATCATGGTTTGGTCGCATACAAAGTGTAAAGATGATGGTATTGCCGAAGCTACTTTATCTTTTTCAGGCTTTACCAATTCCTTTGTCTGCTGCTTTCTTTCGTGGGGTGGCTAGAAAAATTTTTAAATACATTTGGAAGAGTCGACCCCCACGGGTGCCTAGGAATGTGTTGTATCAATTCCGCTCTCAGGGGGGTATGGCTGTACCCTGTTTGAGGCGTTATTATGAGGCTGCTCAACTGAAATCTTTTTTGAGTTGGTGTAAGGATAGATCAAAAAGCTGGGTTCGAGGGGAAAAAATTTTGGGATCGGAAGAGCTTTGTCGGGTGATCCCTTGGTTAAAAGTGGAAGAGGCTCGACAATTGTTTAAGGGGGCTAACCCTTTTTTGCAACATACATTTGTGATGTGGATTAGGTTGCGTAATAGGTTTTTCCCCTCTAGATTGTATTTTCGTAGTACCCCGTTGTGGGTTGCGTGGGGTTTTGCACCAGGAAGATCTGATTGTCGTTTTCGGGTTTGGGCTCAAATGGGTCTTATGGATTTGGGAGATTTTGTGGAAGAGGGGCGATTATTATCATTTTTGGAATTGAGGGAAGCTTATGATTTGTTGCCGACTGATTATTTTCGCTATCTTCAAGCAATAGATTTTATTAGGCGCAGGGCTCTTGATGATATTTGTTTGGAAGAAACCACCCTAGAATGGGCAATTATGGGTAGTAGTGGTAAGGGGTGTATTACTAGATTCTATAAAGCTCTTATTCAACAACAAGCTTCCCCGGTAAAATATCTATCTCTTTGGGAGGGACTTTTACGACCGGTGCCACCGATTATTAATTGGGAGCGGGTGTTTAGTCGCCTGCTTCGAGTTTCTATAGCTAGCTCTTTGGTGGAAAATGGATATAAGATGCTTTATCAATGGTACCTAACACCCCAGCGTCTTCATCTTATGTATCCTCAAGTATCTAATTTATGTTGGAGGCGCTGTGGTTGTTTGGGTACCTTTCTTCATATCTGGTGGGATTGTCCGAAGGTAGTCCCATATTGGGATATGGTATTTGAATTGTTATCTGATATTTTACATACCACGATTTCTCGAGCTATGGGTAGTGCTCTTTTACATCTACCTTTGGTTCCATTGTCTTCTAATACACATAAACTGGCTTGTTATATTTTTACTGCTGCTCGTCTTTTGTTAGCGGCATATTGGAAACAGGCCTTTCCCCCAGGTCGACTACACTTACTACGAAAAGTAGATTTTATTTTTCGTATGTCTAAATTGACGGCATTGACAAAATCTCGTCTTACACCCTTTTTTAAGGTGTGGAACCCTTATATTCGGTGGTGTGAATGTCCTTCATGATCTGAGTGTTTAGCTACATTTGTGTAACCCTATGTGAAAGCTGATTTTGGGGTGGGTTGGGGGGGGGGGGTTTATTTTGATTTATATGATTTTTGTTTGCATTGTGCTGAAGAATTAAGTACAACTTTATCTTTTTACTATTTGGGGGGGAAGAGGTTGGAGAAAATGTGACATTGTAGATGTCTGTTTGTTTAACCTCTGTGTTTTTGTTTTGTATATTTGAAAAATTACTAATAAACAATTTACAAAAAAAAAAAAAAAAAAAAAAAAAAAAGTCATCTGGCCATAAGCAGCAGTAATCCGTACAATCCTATCGCTATGCTCAGTGATCAATGCACAGCCATATGATCATCTGCTTTGCAGCTCCCATCATTTGCATCCTGGCCTCTGTGTCTTTCGTCAGCAGAGGACTGGAATGTTAACACTGTCTGAAGAGGATCCATAAAGGCCCCCCCTCCCAAGAAACATGATGGCAGATAAAGGCCAAATGGCCCATCCAGTCTGCCCATCTGCAGCATCCACTATCTCCTCCTCTCCCTGTTGGCTAAGGTTCTTAACATATGCATCTCCTCTTCCTATAGGCTAAGGCTCTTAACACCTGCATTGTGATGTCATAGAACTTTATAGTTATAGAAATATGATGGCAGATAAAGATCAAATGGCCCATCTAGTCTGCCCATCCGAAGTAACCATTATCTCTTTCTCTCTCTGAGAGATCCCACTTGCCTTTTCTAGGCCCTTTTGAATTCAGACAGTCTCTGTCTCCACCATCTCTTCTGGGATGCTGCCTTGTTTGGCTATAATGCCTATATTTATGGTTTATTAGTCATTTAATATTCTGCCTTTAGTATGCAGTACGGCAAAGTATAACATCTGGTACTATGGACTTACGTTGCCAATAACTGCTGTAATAATGAAAAGCAAACCTGCCACTTGGGCTTCCTTTCTTTCTGAACGAGTCTCAGATAATTATTAAGCTACGGCCATTCTCCTGAACATGCCACCCCTCAGGAAAGTAATTTTATGTAGCCAGTATTTCAGAAATACTGTCGCCTACTCATACACCCCCACATGAAATAACAGTATCATTCATCTTTCGCAAGACAAAACTTATTTTAGGGACATTTTGCAAAGTCTTCAGAAGTACCAATCGTCAGCCAAGTGTTTTTTTATGGCTAAACAAACATTGCTGGCACTGGCCTCGTCATCAGACCTGCTTTATTTTAAACTATTTAATATTTTTGGTTCATATTTTTTTGTATTTTACTTTGGGCTCCGTGCTCATTAAATATGTATAACTTAAAAACTTATCTTTTTTTTACTGTGTTGCTTCCATACCGGGAAGGGACCTGTCAGTGCGACATGTTTTGCCTAACGGCCTTTTCAAGAAAAGTACCCCACCCCCCCTTGTAATACTTTCCACACCATCCCGATCAGATACCTTCTTCTCAACAAGATCCCTCAGGAAAGAGCAGATCCTGAACTTTGCATCTGCTTTCTACCATTTGTGACAAAAAAAACCCCCAAAACATTAGACATTTCAGGCAACACAATCAAACAACCTTAATTGTAAGTATTACTTTTCCCTACTAGAAGGGACACGCTTTCAATGATTCTGTTGGGACAAGCATAAAACAAACAAAACAAACAAAAAAACCCTCTACTTCATTCACAAATGACTTACTAGATCTGGTTTCCGAGCTTAACCTGACCAGTTGCATCCAACTTCAGCTACACAAGAAGCATCTCTAATTTGCTACAGGTTTTAAATATGGCCGACCCCGCTGCTACATTCTGGGATCAAATCTTACAATGAAAGCGCTGCTTGAACCACTGGCCTCTAGACTGTAAAACATGGAATAAGAGAGTGAATTACCGGAAGTACAGTACGCTATGAAATCACACTCATGATACGGAAGAGCCAGCAAACATACACATTCGTCTATGTCGTTTGCTCAAATGACTTAGCTAGATATGCAGGGCCACACAAGAGTGTCAGCAGACGTGCCATAATATAGTGGAACCCCCGGAGGGAACATCTGCTGTAAAGAATTCACTACTCCGGAAGAAAGAAGTCTTCGCAGAGGTCTGAAATGCTCAAAAATGACATCAGGAACTCTTAGGATTAAAGAGCTTATCTAGGTTTGTATTTTAATGTCTACATATGTGGATTAAAGTACTATTTCTTATATTCCAGCAATATGTTTTCCGCATAAATTAGGGGAAAAAAATGAGAAAAAGGTCACAAAAAAAAAAAAAATCAGACAGACAATTCAAGATATCAAAAGCATCTTTGCTGCTCTGGAATCATGTAACATTTGTTCTTACGGATCTATGACCAATACTGGATTTTATCAAATATTTTTCTTTGTGTAATGCTGCTAAGGTATCCAGCACCAAATACAATATAAAGCACTAGATGTATGGTGACACAAGCACAGAGAGTGCGGTGCTCGCCATCAGTAAACAAGGTATACTAATTTGCACAGTTATTCACGCTTGTCCCTGAAAACTCAGGGCCTGGGTACAGGGAAGGGATATGATTTCTTCTAACTGCTGTCAGATACCTATACCTATACCCATCGTATCATTTCCTCTACCAGAATCTACCCAACCCTGAGATGTCCTGTCTGTCCAAATTAGATTGTAAGCTCTTCTGGGCAGGGACCGTCTATTTTATGTTAAATGTACAGCGCTGCATATGCCTTTCAGCGCTATAGAAACGATAACTTGTAGTAGGGTCACAAAAAAAAAATTGGGTGTGGGCCTAGAACCTGGATCCCCGGATTTCAGAGTGAGACTCCGAGCGTTAATAGGGCTAAAATTCCAGGCAAGGATTCCTGTTATAGCAGTTGTCCTGTCCGCTGTTATGCTAAATTAGGAAATTCACAGCTCACTACGGAAGGTTCCACTATATCAGTGTCATTACTGATCCTGTTTATAGTCTTGCAGCTTGGATACCAAAGTGCTGCGCCTCTGAGTCGGACAGCGGAGAGGGTGGCTTTGGGATTATTGCAACACCACAGATGTCGAATCAGGGCGCTTTGTTTGGACTATTTTCTGCTTTGGCCGTCTCATTTCTTCTTCATCGTCCTCGTTTTCACTCTCGCAGACGTGGACGACCACACTGGGGGTGGACTCGGTTCCTGCATGCAGCTCGTACTTCTCACCTGCAGGAAATCGCAAAGGAAACAAGAGGGCAACTTTGGTGTTCTTACCTTTGCTAATCTTTCTTGTAAATCCACGCTCTATTCTTGGACAAGTGGGTTATGCATCCCATGTCATGAGACTGCTTGTAGGAAGCCTCATTTACATAATTTTTTCTGACC
Organism: Geotrypetes seraphini; assembly: GCF_902459505.1. Classification (NCBI taxonomy): domain Eukaryota; kingdom Metazoa; phylum Chordata; class Amphibia; order Gymnophiona; family Dermophiidae; genus Geotrypetes; species Geotrypetes seraphini. The sequence continues at coordinate 33,790,657 of NC_047091.1, read as the reverse complement.
CTCCCCTCCAACCTCAGGACTGCCCTCTGGTCACCAGTTCGTGTAAAAGCAGACAGTCTTAACAATTATAAACGGGCTATTAAGCAGTATAAACCTGAAATTAAACACAAGCAGAAAAGACTCGCCCCTACCGTCTCGCTTGTAGGAAAGCAACTGGCAATCCTGAGGTAAGAGGGGAGGGTCAGAAAAATTATATAAGCAGTCTCACAACATGGGATGCATAACCCACTTGTCCAGGAATAGAGCGGGATGGCACAAGAATTTTACTTTACACCAAAAGGGACTCCAGCCAGTGTATAAAAAATGTACTCAAATTGTTGCGTGACTGAAGAGAAAGCCCAAAAAGGCCACAACGGAGGAGTTGTGAGAATAAGATTGATTTATTTTAAACATTTCTAGACCGTTTACAGCTAAACGGTTAACAGAATGTACATACATAGAAACATAGAACATGACGGCAGAAAAGGGCCACGGCCCATCTAGTCTGCCCACACTAATGGCCCACCCCCTAACTACCTCCATGAAGAGATCCCACATGCCAATTCCATCTTTTCTTAAAATCTGGCACGCTGCTTGCCTCAATTACCTGTTGTGGAAGATTATTCCAGCGATCAACCACCCTATCGTTGAAGAAATATTTTCTGGTGTCGCCATGAAATTTCCCACCCCTGATCCGTTGAAAATCAGGGGTGGGAAATTTCATGGCGACACCAGAAAATATTTCTTCACCGAAAGGGTGGTTGATCGCTGGAATAATCTTCCACAACAGGTAGAGGCAAGCAGCGTGCCAAATTTTAAGAAAAAATGGGATTGGCATGTGGGATCTCTTCATACATAGTTTTAAAAACATAATAAAATAAACATATAAGCAAGCCTTAAAATTCATAGCTAAAAAATACTAACATAACTTGACATAAAAACAAAGCTTAAGAGACATTGGTAAAAATTAATAGCATATCATAGATACAGATTAATAGCGTATCTGTAGATCCTAAACAGTTTATCAGGTTTACCAAAAAAAGATATGTCTAAAAGAAAGCATCAACAAATAACTGTGTTTTAAGCAACTTTCTAAACGTTCCGTATCTGCCCTACCAGGGAGTTCCAAATCTTAACTCCTGCACAACAAAAGGTCTTTTGCCAGTGTTGACCAACCTTGGATTCACAGTCATCTTCAGTAAGATGTCAATAATTCAGCCACGGGAATACAGTTCAAAGAACACTTTATTGGCAGTAGCACTGCGAAGACTGGAAGACTCGACACCGACAGTGTTTCGGAATCAATACCTTTATCAAGAATCTCGAAGGATGAGTTCTCTTCCTTACTCGTGACCATTAGCATTGCTTTGGACACCTGGTTTTGGCTCAGCTCTTTTCAAACATTTCCCTGTGCCTTAGCCCCTCTTTTACTAACGCCGTAGCGCAGGTTTTTTTTGCCGGCAGCGGCGGTAACTGCTCCGGCGCTCCTAGAATTCCTATGAGCGTCTGAGAAGTTACCGCCGCTGCCGGCGTTAAAACCCGCGAAAGAGGGGGTTAATGCACTATTCACGCGATAGAGAAATCATCCTTCAAGACTCTTGACAAAGGTATTGATTCCGAAACATTACATTACATTACATTACATTAGTGATTTTTATTCCGCTTGTACCTTGCGGTTCAAAGCGGATTACATAAGAAGAGAACTGGACATTTCCAGGATGGTACATGACAATAGAGAATACAGTTTGAGGATAGAGACTTAATAACAGAATGATAGTAAAGACTTAATAACATCGGAAGATGTTTTGGACGGCAGTGTTTTGGTTTCTTGGGGGATGGGGTGAGGGAGGTTAGGTAGATTGTATATGCTTTTTGAACAGCAGTGTTTTGATTTCTTTATGGAATGTCTTGAGGTCTGATGTTGTGGTTAACAATCTGGTGATGGAAGGTTCGAGTTTTGCAGCATGTGTTGCCAGGAGGCTATCATAAAGCTTTTTGCGGTGAGTACCCTTGAGTGGTGGGTATGTGAATGATGTCAGTGTTCTTCTTGTTCTGGTTGGAAGGTTACGGTTTAGGCGGTCATTTAGGTAGGTGGGTGCAGTACCGTTAATTACTTTGAAGAGTAGACAGTATAGTTTGAATTGAATTCTGGCTCGAATCGGTAGCCAGTGTGAGTCTAGGTAGGCATTGGTGATGTGGTCAAATTTTCCGAGTGAGTAAATTAGTCTAAGGGCTGTGTTCTGAACAGTTTGAAGTTTTTTGATCATGTTTGTGGGGCATGGTAGATAAAGGATATTGCAGTAGTCCACGAGACCTAGTACCAGGGATTGTACAATTATCCTGTAGTGTTTTTTGTCAAAGAATTTCCTTATTTTTCTTAAGTTGCGCATTGTGAAGAATGCTTTTTGGGTAGTTTTGTTGATTTGGGTCTGCATAGTGCAGCATCTGTCTATCAGCACTCCCAAGATTCTGAGTGAGGTCTGGATTGGGTATTTGGTTGCTTTAATTTCTAGGTCTGTTATGGATGGGTTTTTGTCCGTTTCAAGCATTAGGAATTTGGTTTTGTCCGAGTTTAGTTTCAGTTTGTGGTTTGTCATCCATTTTTCTACTTCATCCAGAATTATTTCCAGGTGTCCTGTTGAGGTGTGGTCTTGGATTTCAAAGGGGAGGAGAATAGTTATGTCATCTGCGTAGCTGAATGATGTTACATTTAGGTTGTCTAAAGTGGTGCCGAGGGAGGAGATGAAGAGATTGAATAGAATGGGCGATAGTGGTGACCACTGCGGGACTCCGCATGGATTTGACCATGGGTTAGATTTCGTGTTGTTTGTCTTAACTCTGTACGTTCTTGTTTTAAGGAATCCTTGGAACCAAATGTAAACCACCCCTGAGATCCCGATTGCATCAAGTATCTGGAGTAATATGGTGTGATCGACTAGATCGAAGGCGGCGGAAAGATCTAGTTGGATAATTAGGATCCTGTGTCCTTTACTGAGGTGTTGTCGGGCTATGTCTAGTAGTGTTGCTAGTAGTGTTTCCGTGCTGTGGTGAGATCTAAATCCTGATTGAGAGGAGTGAAGTATATTATGGTCAAATAGGTAGTTGGTGAGGTATTGAGCCACAAGTCCTTCAATCAGTTTGACATATAATGGGATCGAAGCGATAGGTCTGTAGTTGGTAGGAGCGTCTATAGGGCCTTTTTGATCTTTCAGTAGGGGTGTGATTATGATCTCTCCAAGATCTTGTGGGAATTGACCTTCTATGAGAGTGCTTTGAATCCATTGCATGAGGTTGGTTTTGAATTTAAGGGAGGCATTTGTAAGCAGATACGATGGGCAGTAGTTCAAGTCGCATGAGGTGTGGCTGTATTTTTTGTATAGTCGGTTCAAATCAGACCATTGTAGGGTTGGGAATGTGGTCCATGTTCTGTCTGCAGATATGGCTTCTTCCGTTGTGGGGGTTATTATCTCGTAGAGTTTGGTGGTTGAGTTGTTGAAGGTATTTCTGATTGTAGTGATCTTGTGTTTGAAGTGGTCTGCTAGTTGAGAAGCTGTTGGTGGTTTATTGCCTTGAGTGGCAAGGAATGGGTTTGTGTCCGTAAGTTTTTTTACTAAGTTGAAGAGTGTTTTTGTGTCAGAGGTGTTTGTGCCAATTAGTTTAGAGTAGTATGTTTTGCGCTTTTCTTTAAGTTTGATGTTGTATAGTTTGATTTGGGTTCTCCAAGCGGATTTGGTTTGATCGTTTTTCTTTTTTCTCCAAGATCTTTCAAGTTGTCTGCAATGCCTTTTTTGTAGGAGGAGTTCGGAGTCGAACCACTTGTCTGAGGATCTGCAGGTTCTATGTTTGGTTTTTTCAGGGGCTAGCTCGTTCAAGGTTGTTTCACTTAGGATGCGCCAGTGATTTACGAAGTCAGTTGGGTCGATGGGGGCGATTATAGGGTCAACTTTATCCCAGAATGTGGCAGGCTCAATTTTCTGTCTAGATTTGAAGGTTGTTTTTTGTGGCTTGGGTTTTGTGTTATTTTGAGGCCATTTGATGGTGAAAGTGTATTTGTGGTGGTCTGACCAAAGAGAGGGATGCCAGGTACCATTGGTGATATGAATTTTTGGGGTGTGGAGGTTATGAGACGTGAATGCTGCTATATCAAGTTGGTGGCCTTTTTCGTGCGTGGGTTCAGGATTGAGGATCTGGTAGGATAGGGCGTCGAGGTATGAGAGTATATCGTCTACTTGTTTGGATGTGTGGTCCTCGAGGTGGAGATTGATGTCTCCTAGGAGCAAATTGTATGTGGAGGTTAGAGAGTTCTGGAATATGAATTCTTCGAGTTCAAGTTTTGAAGTGTTCCATTTTCCTGGAGTGATGTAGCATAATAGACAGTTCAAGGTGTCTGTGAGTGTATTGTCGGAGAGTTGGCATGCAAGAAGGTCTAAGTGAGGGGTTGAGTGTTTGTGTAGAACTTTTAGGTTGAGGTTGTTTTGTACTAGAATAGCTAGTCCTCCCCCTCGTTTGTTTTCTCGACAAACCAGCTCTAATTTGTACCCTTTGGGGCAGAATTCGGTTATGCATGGGTCCGAATTGGATGTTAGCCAGGTTTCGGCTAGGAAGAGACAGCTTAGTTGTTCTTCAGTCAGCCAGTCTTTAATTAGGTTTGCTTTTGGGCTAATTGATCTTATATTCATGTAGGCACAGGTTAACGAGGTATATTTTGTGTTGGAATTAGGATTGCAATTAAGGTAGAGGATATTTTTTGGTGGTGTGAGTTGTTTTTGAGTAGTAGTCTTGTGCTTTGGTGGAGGTCTTTTTCCCCAGGTGGTGTGAATGTGGTCTTGGCTGGTCAGTGGGCAGGATGTTAGGGTTCTCGTGGTGTGGATTTTTCTGGGTGGTTGTGGTTGTCTGTAGGTTGTTGTCAGAATTGGGATGGGTGATAGGTGATATCCTGTGGTTTGCCAGTTGGAAATGAGTAGTGAAAGTATTAGGATGGCAAGTGTGGTTTTGTATATGTAATTTTCCATTTTGTTTGTGGAGTGGAAGATTCTTTGGTTCTGGTATGTCTCTGGTTTGGGCTGTGGTAATGGTGTTGGTGATTTCGAGAATATATATATATATATATATTTTTTTTTTTATTATTATTCGGTAGTCGCTTTTGTGTTTAATCTCTAGTTATGGCTCCCGAAGGGGCGATTCTTTAAAGAAAGTGGATCCCTGACTCGGGGGAGGGGCGGAGCGGGGCTCGCAGGTTCGCCTCACTGCTGCGGGCTGGGTTGGCTCTGTCGGCAAAAGCTCCCGCTGCTGGAGTTCCCGAAGCAAATCAAGAAAGTAAGAAAAATAACTGTAAAATAACTGAAAAAAGTCTCCTCTCCCGTCTGGCAATGGGGAGGAGGCGGATCGGGGCTTGAGTGGCCTGTTTGCAGGTCCGATGCTCTCCTTCTCGGCGGCGTGGGCTGGCTCCCGCTGCTGGAGTTCCCGAAGCAAAATCAAGAAAGTAAAAAAAAATAACTATAAAATAACTGAAAAAAGTCTCCTCTCTCGTCTGGCAATGGGGAGGAGGCGGATTGGGGCTTGAGTGGCCTGTTTGCAGGTCCGATGCTCTCCTTCTCTGGCGGCGTGGGCTGGCTCCCGCTGCTGGAGTTCCCGAAGCAAAATCAAGAAAGTAAAAAAACAAAACAAAAAAAAACTATAAAATAACTGAAAAAAGTCTCCTCTCCCGTCTGGCAATGGGGAGGAGGCGGATCAGGGCTTGAGTGGCCTATAACAAGGTATACCAACTAATAAGAATAGCACGGTATATTGCCGGCAAGGTGTACTGAATAACTGTTAAGAATAACAAGGGATACTGCAAGCAAGGCAGATCGCCGGTGTGGGGCTCTAAAATCAAGGAGACCCCGCTGGTTTCGGGGGAGGGGCGGACTGCCTCACGCTCCCCTGCAGGATCGGGCTCCTCTCTCTGCTTTTCCTGCCTTCCTGCTGTTCAGAATGCAGGCAAGGCAGATCGCCAGTGTGGGGCTCTAAAATCAAGGAGACCCCGCTGGTTTCGGGGGAGGGGCGGACTGCCTCACGCTCCCCTGCAGGATCGGGCTCCTCTCTCTGCTTTTCCTGCCTTCCTGCTGTTCAGAATGCAGGCAAGGCAGATCGCCGGTGTGGGGCTCTAAAATCAAGGAGACCCCGCTGGTTTCGGGGGAGGGGCGGACTGCCTCACGCTCCCCTGCAGGATCGGGCTCCTCTCTCTGCTTTTCCTGCCTTCCTGCTGTTCAGAATGCAGGCAAGGCAGATCGCCGGTGTGGGGCTCTAAAATCAAGGAGACCCCGCTGGTTTCGGGGGAGGGGCGGACTGCCTCACGCTCCCCTGCAGGATCGGGCTCCTCTCTCTGCTTTTCCTGCCTTCCTGCTGTTCAGAACGCTGTTGGTGTCGAATCTTCAAGTCTCTGCAGTGCTACTACCAATAAAGTGTACTTTGAACTGTATACCCGTGGCTGAAATATTGCCATCTTATCCTCACGACTCCTCCGTGTGCCTAAAATTCTTGGGTTACATCCTAAAATATGCTACAATAATCTTAGCTACGATAAACTTTGGTTCAGAATGACACGTTCCCACGCTCTGATGACCAGAGAAGGCCTTATAGAAGTCATTTCTTCACATATATTCTACGAGTAGCTGGCAACATAGCCACAACCTTCTAAGACATTAAGCCTTGCTGCTAGACAGGAAAATGGCAAATTACCTGGACCCAGTTTGGAGACGGCACACAGTAAGTCATAGTTGATTACTGGCATGGCATCCTCGCCCTGCTTCCAGCCAACAGGTGGAGATGATGGAGGGGAAATCAGGAACTGTTTGGTAGGCTGAGGAGGCAGCAAGAAAGACTTATCTCCTTCCTCACCAGAAACCTGCACCTATATGAGACAAAGTTTTATCATCGAGGTACATTTTCAGTCTGTTTGCCACCTGTATTTATAATGTTCTTCCTGGTATTCTCATCTCCTGTTGGTTCCTCACCACCTTTATACCCATAGGCCAGTGTCTTGCAAACTTTGCGAAGCCACAGCACACTAAACTGGTGGCCGTGGCTCAAGGGCATCCGGAAGTACGTGGACTTCGACGTGATGATGTCATGTGCAAAAGCCCTCAAGATGAAGCCCTGAGCTGCCCATAGGGGGTGCTGGAAGGGAAGAGGCACAGAAAGAAGGAGAAGCGCTGGCGTCAGCTGACTGCCTCTCGCTGTGAGAGGCATATCCCGTAGGCAGTCAGCCGGCACCTTTCCTCCTCCCCGGTGTCTCGTGCCACATCTGGAATCTCGGCACACGGTTTGCGATACACTGCTATAAACAAAGGCTCAGTAAGTATAAAATAAAACAGAACTCCAAAATAAAATAGGACAGACCTAACCTCACCCAGAAGAATTATCCAAAAACAGTCAATCAAATAACATGTGTCAGTTAGGAAATCCTCCTACTATCTTCACTTATAACGATCAACATATATGATCGCTCTGCGATATTCCTTCTCCAAAAAGTAGTTTGAAAAAGTGGGTTTTAAATAGTGTTTTGAAGACTATGAACTTAGGTTCCAGACAAATATAATTTGGTAGCGGATTCCACAATGAGGGCGCTAAATAGAAGAAAGCCTTAGCTCGTGTTATGTCCCATTTGGTTCTTTTAACAGATGGTACAACTCCTGAAATGATCTTAAAGCGCGTGCGGGTGTACACGGAACGGTTAAGAAATTTAAGTACTGAACGCGTTACCTGTGCAAAATACAGCTTCAGTTTTTTGCCATTGAAATCAGACTCATGAAGTTCTATCCGAGCTCTTGCTGCTGCTTCGGGGTTGCTGAAGTTTATCCGGACTCTTCTAAAGCTTTTAAATAACTGAAATGTGACTTGTTCATCATAAATACTGAAGAGGGCTTCAAACCTTTCCTAGAAAACAGAAATAAGACCTCACAGTCAGGGCCGGATTTTCCTATAGGCTAACTAGGCTTCAGCCTAGGGCCTCAAGATCAAGAGGGGCCTACATTCAAATTGTTAGCAAAATTAAAATTACACTATTCGAAAAACAGTGAACACTAAAACACTGAACCGAAAATAAGGAGAAATTCTACGCTTCGGGATCAGAACCGGCTCTGGCTGCAACAGGGCGCCGACTCGGCTTCTCCCTTTCTTTTTCTCGTCCTGGGAGGAGGATCGGGGAGGGAAAGACGTCAGTCCGGAAACAGCTGGGCAAAGCCCAGCCCCGCGGGGAGAGAGGCAAAACGTGTATCCGTCAGGACAGGGCGGCCCAGACTGGCATCGGGGGGTGGGGTGGGGTGGGGGTTTCAGTGGAAGGGAGATGGGAGGCAGGCAGGCTGGCATCGGAGTGGGGGGTGGGGGGGTTTAATGGAAGGCAGGCAGGCAGGATGGCATGGTGGGGGTGTTCAATGGAAGGGGGATGGGAGGCAGGCGGGCATCGGAGGAGGGGTGAGGTGAGGGGTGAGGTGAGGAAGGACGCACTGGGGGCACTATGGACATAGGAAGGGGCAATGTTGTGTGTTATGTTTGATTAGTTATTGTTACAAGTACTATATATGGTGCTGAGAATAAATGTTCAAATAAGTGTTCTCGACTTTTTTTAATTTATTATCCGTGTCACATTTTTTATAAAGGTTAGTACCAATAACAACATGTTTCATTTAACATATTGATATATATCACAGTAATGATGTATTTTATTATCTCTCATGTAATTTACAAACTTAAAAATGGGAGGTGAAAGGGCCTCATAAGTGGAATAGCCTAGGGCCTCTTTTCATCTAAATCCAGCCCTGCTCACAGGAACAAAAGTTTGAACAATCTGCTGCCTCTTTTGTTCTCCCTCACTGGCATGAACAATGATAACTGGAATCCACTCCTACCTTTACAGTTCAGAGCGACTCACAATACGTTACATGACATTAATGTCTTCTATCCCGCCAATACCTTTCAGTTCTAGGCGGTTTGCAACAAGAGTTGGCCTGGGCATTTCCAGGGAGGATACATGGTTAACAGATGTAGTATGCGTCGGGGTCTACAGAGGGTTGATCAGGTTTAGTTAGATAATTTGACAAATTTCTTGAATAGAAAAGTTTTAAGTTCTTTCTTGAATGTTTTGTAGTTGGGCGTTATAGTCAGCAGATTGGAGAGGTGGCGATCTAGTTTCGATGCTTTGGTGGCTAATAGTTCGTGGAAATACAATCTTATAGGGCATCTTTAAAAACATAGGTTGTAATACGAGAGTCATTTCATAAATAGTGCACACTAATTTTTTAAATTTACATGTTTTATTTTTTTTCAAGGATTTCTTTACAATCCTTCAATATAGTTTCCCTGCTTTGCAATGACCGAGTCCCAACGTCTGGGACACCATCCAAGACACTGTTTTTGTTCAGTTGCCGAATGGCTTGGGTACCAGCGGAAGAAAGCTCTTCCAGAGATGCAAAATGATGTCCACACATAGGTTGTTTCAACTTTGGAAAAAGGTCAAAGTCTGGTGGATTCATGTCTGGACTGTAGGGAACATGAGGTAACACCTCCCAGCTGTATTCGTGCAGTTTTTCAATGACGAGTGGAGAGCTCCCATTTTCCCCACGACCAAAAAAATTTCAACGAGCTCAATCAAAAGTCAAACAAATGATGATTTTTGCTTATGATCATGAAGGCATCATCATCACAGACAAAGTTCCATGTGGAAGAAGTGTCACAACAGTGTATTATCGTGATTTTTTGCAAAAAATGCACAGAAAAATGCACAAAACCCGACCTCAGTTGCTCTTGGCTGGGCCAATCATTCTTCACGACAACGCTCGCCTGCACATAGGGAATGTTGTCATTGAAAAACTATGCGAATACGGCTGGGAGGTGTTACCTCATGTTCCCTACAGTCCAGACATGAGTCCACCAGACTTTGACCTTTTTCCAAAGTTAAAACAAGCTTCCCGGACATTGGGACTCGGTCATTGCAAAGCAGGGAGACTATATTGAAGGATTGTAAAGAAATACTTGAAAAAAAAAAAACATGTAAATTAAAAAAAAAAAATAGTGTGCGTTATTTATGAAATGACCCTCATATTTCTACAAAACACCATATAGGAAACTGAAAACAGTTTCATTCTTTTTGCACCTCCAGGTGATGAAAAGCAAAAGCTGTTAACATTTGATTTCCTTTGAAAACGATCTCTCTTCCTTACACTGAACTGTTTCTAAAGATACTACTACTAATCACATATGCAGCACTGTACACTTCTCTCTCCGTATTCGCGGTTTCAGCAATTGCGGTTTTGATTATTCACGGTTTTTAGCTTGCTGGCTCCCCCCCAAAAAATGACGACAGCTTGCATAGAGAAATCGTCGATTCCCAGCACTTTCTTCACCGTGTTTTGCCTCTCCTTCAGGAACAGGCCAGGTCTCCCGCCATGTTATTCGCGGTTTCACCATATCCACGATGGCTTTTAAAAGAAAACAGCAAATAACTTATGAAAAAGTTATTCGCGGTTTTTCTGTATTTGCGGTTCTGTTAATCTCCTATCACAGCGAATAAGGAGGGAGAAGTGTACATCATAACCCAGAAGAGACAGTCCCTTCTCAAAAGAGCCTACAGTCTAGTCAAGACAGACAAACTAGACAAGACGGTGCATCAATACACAGGGCTCAGGTCCGTAGAATATAATGGACCATAAAATATAATGGGCGCCTTAGCATTTGCTAATCTTTAGTGCGTGCTAAATCAATTAGCGTGCCTTAGTATTTGATGGCAAGAAAGGCCCTTGCTGTCTACTATTATGTACTTTCTTGCTGGCCAAGAAAGTGGCTTGTCCAGAGGGATGCAAAACCAGTTCTGCCTTCGAAGAAACCTACAAAGAAGCAGACCAGGACGATTACTTTGACGCAATTAAAATGTGGGTTGTTCACTTAACACTCCCAGCCATTACCATCAGTATTTCCCATTACTTCCTCAAGAGATTAAAAAATAATAAGAGTACATCCTCTAATTCACAACCATGTATGCAAAAACATTTAATTAGTGTTATGCAATGTTTTGGGCAATTAAATACAAGGATGGTACCCTTCTAAACATATGGAGAAATGATGCATGCAGCAAAATACTGTACTATAAACATTTCCACGATGGGACTTAAAAGATCTGCATTCAGGTAGAACTATTGGCATGTTCTGTCAGTTTCTCCCATTAATTAAGTAGAATTTATTTTCCACTTTTTGAAGGAATTCACTCAAGACAGTGTACAGCAAGAATAAGCCAAATATAGGCAACAGAAAATTACAGCAGTAAAAATATTGAAATAACAAGACAAGTAGAACCATAAGAATAGCCTTACTGGGTCAGACCAATGGTCCATCAAGCCTAGTAGCCCACTCTCACGGTGGCCAATCCATGTCCCTAGTATCTGGCCAAAACCCAAAGAGTAGCAACAATCCAGTGGCTTCCCCCGTGTCTCTCAATAACAAACTATAGACTTTTCCTCCAGGAACTTGTCCAAACCTTTCTTAAAACCAGCTACGCTATCCGCTCTTACTACAACCTCTGGTAATACGTTCCAGAGCTTAACTATTCTCTGAGTGAAAAAATATTTCCTCCTATTGGTTTTAAAAGTATTTCCCTGTAACTTCATAGTGTCCCTCCATGGAAAAGAAAAAAAGCACAAAGGACCATCAAGTCCAGGCAAACAAACTTAATTTATTGAGACATGCTGAAATCCCGCTGAGTTTTGGCGCGATCAAGAAGCTGGTTAGTGTAAAGATTATTGCAGGTTTTACTGAGGACTCACGGTGGATCTGGCTCAATTTGCATCTGCTTTTTCAGCGGGCGGATTCCCCAAAACACGGCCCGTGTCAGGTCTCAATAAATTAAACCCCCTGCCCCCTTTTATGAAACCGCATTAGGCTTTTTTTATCGCCAGTCGTGTAGGATTTAGCTCCGACGCTCATAGGAATTCCTACAAGCGCTGAAGCTAATACCACTGCGGCCAGCGATAAAAAAGCCTAACACGGCTTTGTAAAGGAGCCCTAAGTGTTTGCTCAGACTTGAAGGCCTTTGCGCTTTTTTCTTTCCTTTATGGCTTGCATTTTGGTTCTCTCTTTATTCTGCCAGAACTACATGGACAGTTTACTTAGACGATGAGATTCATGGCAGGTAACATACAATAAATAACACTGTTACCACATGCTAAGGGCTACATTCAGCAACCATATAAGAATAAGATTCCCAAATCCTAGAGGAATCAAATACAAAACTATTCACTCTACAACCTTCCCATACCCAGCAGCAAAATGGTGGAATCCTTTACCAGTACAATTAAGGAACACCTTTGCCTACCAAAACTTTCATAAAGGCCTAAAAACCTATCTATTGGGAAAATATCTTCCTCCCCCCCAAACAAACAACATTCTACGACCAACAGAAACCAAACAAGACACCTCTCCCATCTCGATAGATGACCAAACTCTCTACGTACCTATCACCCCACAAACCAGGAAAGCGGCAACACAAGATATGGCCAATCTTCTCTCCAAATGCCACACACAGTCCAACAAAGAACCAGCCCATGGAGATAAGACCAAGGAACAGAAGAAGGAGTAGAATGGGAAAATGGACTCTCCAAGGAACAAGCAGAACCAGCAGAATAAAATACTGTAAATATGGTTTATTAATGTCCAAATCTGTGTTTCGGCGCACAAAGGTGCACCTGCATCAGGGGTGCTGAGATGCTAATTCAAATGATGAATAGTGGAGTTAAACCAGAAAGATGTAAAATCCCAATTCCACAACGAAGAGCAGTAGTCCAACGTGCGGGAGTAGAAGCACATGAAAAAGAGTTGAAGGCAATCTTCTCTCCAAACCAGATACCATAATCAAGCACCTACACGAACACAAACCCAAGATATCTATGTCATGGACCCTAATCAAATAATGTAAATCCTGGACATGGCCAGGCTCTTCTAAATTGTATATCACATCTAACTCCATCTGGGGCATATTAGCAATCCACAAATCCTCTATAATAAAACCCTTACCCGTGCATGCACAGTTGAAATGGTGTGATTTGTGCTTCTGTGCCGTGTTTCATTTGCGGCTTGCGGCGGTAAGAGCAACGGCAGGAGAGTGTCCTTCGAGGTGTTGCGAGGTGTCCGGCTGCTACTGCTGCACAGGGAAGTGGAGGGGAGATGGAAAAGTGGCTGCTTTGGGGGGAGGGGTGTGCTGGGGGGCAGGCAGCAATCTTGGTTTGCTCAGGGGGCCAGAGAGAGATAGGCAGGGGGCCAGGGAGAGAGACAGACAGTAAAAAGTGGAGGGGGAGAGGGAAAGGGGGCTGCTTTGGGGGGAGGGGTGTGTTGGGGACAGGCAGCAATCTTGGTTTGCTCAGGGGGCCAGAGAGAGATAGGCAGGGGGCCAGGGAGAGAGACAGACAGTAAAAAGTGGAGGGGGAGAGGGAAAAGGGGCTGCTTTGGGGGGAGGGGTGTGTTGGGGGCAGGCAGCAATCTTGGTTTGCTCAGGGGGCCAGAGAGAGATAGGCAGGGGGCCAGGGAGAGAGACAGACAGAAAGAAAGACAGACAGACAAGGAGCCAGGGAGAGACACAGACAGAAAGAATGACAAACAGACAAGGGGCCAGAGAGACAGACAGAAAGACAGACAGACAGCCAGTGGCCAAAGAGAGAGAGTCAAAGAAAAAATGACAGACAGACAGACAGACAGCGGCCAAGGAGAGACACAGAAAGAAAGACAGACAGACACATCTAACGGGCTTAAAGACTAGTCCTAATATAATGTAAATGTTGCCTAGTCCTATTCAATAAAGGGAGCTCCAGAAGAATCACTCTTCATAGACTAGCGTTGGGTACCAAATTTCACTTACACCAACTGAAACCTGCTGTTTTTGATGTTCAAAGAGCACTGTTTGAGTTACAACCGTTGTATCTTTCTAACCTGGTGTTATTCTGTGCGCCTAGATGTTTATTAAGATCTCTGATCGATATCAGAGTAGTTGTACCCCATATTTCAAAGGCTCATCTTGCCTCGACTAGAAATTGTGCATTTTTTTAAAATTTAGTCCCAATATTATGGAACAGCTTGCCAGCAGAATTGAGAAATCAAAATTTCAAAAGACATTTAAAGGCATATTTTTTTCAACTGAACTTGCGACTGCGGTCTGCATTTATACATTTTTTATCATTTTTAATTTGTATTACGGTAATTAACTAATTTTAAATTTTATTTTATTAATTTGGATGTTATAGGCTATAATGGCCCATTTTTACAAAGGTGCGCTAAGCGTTTTAGCGTGTGTTTAGCGTGCGCTAAATCAACGTGTGCGCTAACCGCTAATGCGTCCCTAGGACAACATGAATGTGTTAGTGTTTAGCGCGTGATAATATTTATCGCGTGCTAAAAAGCATAGCGCACCTTTGTAAAAGAGGGGGTATGTATTAGAAATTTTATTTCTTTTCTATTTAAATGGAGTTCTTTTCATCATTTTGATTGAATTATATTGTAAACCGCTTTAATTCTTTTTGGCTGTATTTGCGGTATATAACGATTTTAATAAACATAAACATAGGGCTCCTTTTACTAAGGTGCGCTAGCGTTTTTAGCGCACGCACTAGATTAGCAAGCGCTAGCCGAAAAATTACCGCCTGCTTAAAAGGAGGCGGTAGCGGTTAGCGCGCGTGGCATTTTAGTGTGCGCTATTCCGTGCGTTAAGGCCCTAATGCACCTTTGTAAAAGGAGCCCATAAATCCTGACGCGCAAGGTAGACGTGGATTCCCGGTATTCAATAATATTACATGCTTCTTTGGTGAACGACCCCAGCCTGCCTGTGCACCTCCCAGGGCCCTTTCAGTTGCGCACTATAAGGTTTGTGTACAGATCTTTATAGAATATCGCTTAGCAAAATGCACACGAAAAATCCAAATGGTTGCCAACTAATGCCGATAATTCTGCCCAACTACTGGCGCTAATTGGTTCATTAGCCAAGTTAGTTGCACGCCATTTATAGAATCCGAGAGCAAATGTCCGTAAATAAGGGCATATATTATTTTTTTTTAAAAATGAAAGGGATTGATTCAGAAGGTGAAACCCTTATTTTTACCAACAAGGAAAACTCCCATGTGAAAATTCTCCCTGTAATAAAACGTGGCATGTTTCACTGTTGAATACGAGAACATGGGAAAATTTATTGTATGTCAGTCAACTGAGACCTCACCTGTTTTTGGTCAGGGAATCTGTTTTTATTTAATTTTCTATACTACTCTTCCAAGGGAGCTCAGAATGGTTTACATGACTTTATTCAGGTACTCAAGCATTTTTCCGTCTGTCCTGGCAGGCTCATAATCTAATGTACCTGGGGCAATGGGGGGATTGGGTGACATGTCCAAGGTCACAAGGAGTAGTACGAGTTTGAACCCACAACCCCAGGGTATTGAGGCTTTAGCTTTAACCACTGCACCACTCTAGAAATCCTAATGTATCAAAAGTGAGCCAAGTATAGGACAATCAAGTCATTATGACATCACTGATGAGGCTGGCTCTTATTGGTGGAATGAGGCATTATGATGTCACAATACCAGCTCTGGTTATCACAGGCGGAAACTCTTCACACTATTTATTTATTTTTCTATACTGTTCTCCTAGGGGAGCTCAGAACAGTTTACATGAATTTATTCAGGTATTCAAGCATTTTCCCTGTTTGTCCCGGTGGGCTCACAATCTATCTAATGTACCTGGGGCAATAGTGGGATTGGGTGACTTGCCCAGGGTCACAAGGAGCAGTGTGGGTTTGAACCCACAACCTCATGGTTCTGAAGTTGTAGCTTTAACCACTGCACCACGCTCTGCTCCCACCCCATCTACACTCCCTCTGCTCCATGACAAGTCACTTCTCTTCCTGCACACGAGGAAATACCAATGCTGCCACCTTTTGGATTCAACATTTCATTGGCTTTAATGTTTCAACACATTAGCAACACCTCACCCCCCACTTCTATATGTGTGCCAAAATTTTGATGCCGATCTAAGAGACATGCATTACTAAATTACTTAATGAGCCATTAACTATGAATTAATTGGCCTTAACATTCAATTATTAACTAGCAGTTACTGAAGTGGCCTGCAAGCCTGGGGAACTGGGTTCAATTAGCCTGGTGGCTCTAAAAACCACAATCTTTGATTCCAGTATTAGCACAAAATCTGTGCCAAAATGCCATGAATTGGACACCGGCATTTATATCAGGCTCCAGCTGGCATAAGTTCTGGCGGCTCTGCTGGCTGACCTTTTCAATGCTTCTCTAGAATCGGGAGTGGTAACAGAGGACTGGAGAAGGGCGGATGTGGTCCCTTTCCACAAAAGTGGAAGTAAGGAAGAAGTAGGGAACTACAGGCCGGTAAGTCTGACTTCCGTGGTAAGTAACACCTTTAAAACAAAGAATAGTGATGATTCTGGAATCCAGTAGATTAAAGGACCTGAGGCAAAATGGATTCACTAGAAGCTGCCCAAACTTTTTAAATTGCAGCACCATACCCGACTCCGGGATGGGGGGCTAAAGACAGAGAGGCTGTGTTGGGGGGCTGGGGCAGTTTAGGGGTGAGACTAGCAGGAGGCAGGGCACTGTGGGTGGGTTAAGTGTCCTGTTCTTTTGACTTAGCAAATATGGTACCCCTACACATGTAAGTAATGAACTGTAAATCAGAGTTTTTGGATATTGTTTAGCATTCTGAATATCTGGAAAATCAAAGAGGACAATGCAATTATGCCAGGGGCAAAATACACATTTCCACACACTTACCCTTTGCTCTTCTACCTCAAATACAGACTCATGCACACTGCAAGCAAACAAGGAAGTGGGAAGATCGCTTAAATCCATCATCTCTTCCAGAATGTCATCATTTTCACCAAATATCATCTCCTCTTCCTCATCCTCCTGGTCACTGTTGTAGAAATCTGACTGGCTGTCACTCCAAGACTTCATATTTTCTCTTAGCATTGTCTGCCCAAAGCTGCGGTGTCCTCTCTCTCTTCCAAATTTTCACACAGGAAATGACGATAGCTTAAAAATAAAAAGGATATATATTTCTCAACGTATTTATCATATTCCCACTTTCCTGTCATTGCTTAATTTGCAGGGGAAGAACCACATTTCAAGTACGGCCAGATTCAGAAAGTTATAAGGCTTTTAAATTGTAATGTGGCTTTTCATAGTATCTGTATACCATATTTGTTTTCAATGCATCAATGTGTGATAACTTGAAGAACCAATCAAAGGACTAGAGGGGGTTGGAGGAAAAGGTCTCACTCCCCTCCAATCTCTCCAGAATTCAGCTGCACAACTCATATTCCGGGAGAGTTACTTCACTGACTTCCCATCCATTTCCAAATACAATTCAAACTCCTCTTACAAATGCACTCACTCAGCTACCCCTCACTATCTCTCTTCACTTATCTCCCCCTATGATCTCCACCCCCCCTCCCATGAGCTCTGATCAGCTGTGCCCTTCTTGTCACCTGCCAACTCCAGACTCCATCCTTTCGGCCATGCTGTGCTGTATGCTTGGTACAAGCTACCTGAATCTCTATGGCAGGCTCTGTCTCTGGCAGTGTTCAAGGCCCAGTTAATGCCCACCTCTTCAAGAGTGCTTTGGACTTCTAACTCCTCTCACCTTGGGTTCTGCATTCCCAACCCTATATGCCATGTCCAAGTTAATTGTAATCTCTTCTGAGCAGTGACCATCTATAAATGTCAGCCCACCTCTTTGAGTGCTTTTGACTCCTAACTTCTCTCACCTTGGGTTCTGCATCCCTAACCCCATATGTCATGTCTGTCTGTCCAAGTTAGATTATAAGCTCTTCCAAGCAGGGACCGTCTATAAATGTCAAAATGTACAGCGCCACATACTCCTTTCAGCACTATATAAGTGATTAGTAGTAGTGGTAATTAAATAATAATAATAACTTTATTTTATATACCGCAGTACCACAAACAGTTCAGAGCGGTTTACAGTGTAAGAGACTGTACATTTACAGCGAAGATACAATGAGGACTGTACATATTCAGTAAAGGTGTTTATACAGTGAAGAACAATGTAGATTTACCATGCAGGAGACTGTACATATACAGCAGAGATATTTATATAGTGGAGAGGCAGTGCGAGAGGCTTATAAAGAACAAAGCAGTGTACAAAACCAATGCAGGGTGGTGAATGTCAAGAAAACAACCAGTATCAATTACAGGATGGAAGTATTTGATTATTTGGTGATTGGGGGGGGGGGGGGTTCAAGAAATTTGTCGTAGAGGAAAGAATGAAGATTTGAAGGAGAAAGCAGTCTTTATTGACTGAAGGATCCTCAATCACACCCTTCTCTTGTTCTGATAGTTTTATTTTTCTGCTGCTTCGTTCTATAAAATACTGTGTGGAGTTGAAAGGGTAGATGTGAATCGCTTGTTCACTTTCCAAAAATACTAAGACTAGAGGGCATGCAATGAAGCTACTAAGTAGTAGATTTAAAACAAACTGGAGGAAATATTTCTTCACACAATGCGTAATTAAACTCTGGAATGCATTGCCAGATAATGGGGTGGAATAAGTTAGCTTAGCAGGTTTTAAAAAAGGTTTGGTTAATTTCCTAAAAGAGAGGTCCATAGGCCATTATTGAAGTGGTTTGGGGAAATCCACTTATTCCTAGGATAAGCAGTATAAAATCTGTTTTACTACTTGGGATCTAGCTAGGTGCTTGGGACCTGAGTTGGCCACTGTTGGACAGCATTCTGGGCTTGATGGACCTTCGGTCTGTCTCAGTATGGCAGTTCTTATCTTCAATCTGTGTTCATTTTACACCAGAATAAATATTAATTGAAAATGGAGACTGGCTGATACATAATCAACAAAACCTGCAGCTGAAGCCATGCAAACAAGAATAACCCATTAAAAGTAGCTGGGGATTATAATTATTTTAAGCCCAAGCGATTCTGCACTGCCAGGTTTCAACCTTGTCAGGATGGTCTTAATGAAGCAGACAGAACGTTTGAATTCTGCTTATGTATTGATCGTTCTGTAACTGGCCTGTAAAATGCTGAAATATTTTATTGTTAATAACAGTATTCTCCAAGAAGCATTTACTACATGAACCTCCTCTTCTACGAAACTGCGCTAGCAGATTTTAGCGCAGAGAGCCGCACTGAATGGCCCGCATTGCTCCCGATGCTCATAGGAGCTCTATGAGCATCGGGAGCAGCGAGGGCCATTCAGCACAGCTCACCGCGCTAAAATCTGTTAGTGCAGTTTAATAGAAGAGGGGGTAAGTAAGGGGCATTTTCAATATGATGTCTAAGTCTTATTTTGGACATTTTTGGGAAAAAGTCCAAAAATCCAACAGAGAAAATGCCTTATTGCTTCAAAAAGAAAGACAGACTTTTACATTGGATTTTGTTGAACCAAGTTTATTGACGATGATGTCATCATATCACAGATGCTCTTAATATGAAAAGTTGACAATCAAAGAAAAGGGGGTATAATGGATAATTTATACCAGGGCTGCCCAAGTCCGGTCCTCGAGATCTACTGGCAGGCCAGGTTTTCAGGATATCCACAATGAATGAGATTTTCCTGCACTGCCTTCTTGGTATGCAAATCTCTCTCATGCATATTCATTGTGGATATCCTGAAAACCTGATCTGCCAGTAGATCTTGAGGACCGGACTTGGGCAGCCCTGATTTATACAGTCCTTGCTTTGAAAATTTTTTTGCACACCGATGTGCAAAAAAATTGTCAAAGCAAATACTGTATAAATTATCCAATATACCCCCTTTTCTTTGATTGTTGATACTTATTTGTGGGTTGGATAACTTAGAAGTTGATCTGCTTGTGTTGCTTAATATGAAAAGTGCCATTTTTTTCATTTGCCACTCTGAGCTGTTTTAAGAAGATGCAAGTAGATACAACTTGTGCAATTTACAAGCTGGTATTTATATAGTTTTTTGGTGTGGATTAGTTTTGATGTAACCTTATTTTTAATTAAGCATACCTTTATTAGGGTAGTTAGAGCCATAGAGGGGCATATTAAAAAATACATTGAAGTCCCCTTTTTGGCCTAAGGCCCTAAATGTTGACAGTAGAAGCATCCTGCTTATCTGCTGGACTATAAACTAAAGAATGACACAAGGACAAATTTTTCCCCGTCCCCGCAGGAACTTAATTTCCCCGTCCCCACGAGTTTTGTCCCTGCCCCATTCCTGCAATCTCTGTCCTTATCTGCACAAGTCTCAAACACTTTAAAATCATGTGTGTTCGAGGCTTGTGCGGTTAAGGCAGAGCTTACAGGAATGGGGCAGGGACAAAACTCGCGGGGATGGGGAAAAATTTGCCTCCCCCCTTGTCATTCTCTACTATTATTATTATTATTATTATGTTCTTGTATACCGCCATACCCAAAGAGTTCTAGGCGGTTCATATCAATTAAATTAGGATCCGATCTGAACACGGATTTACAACATTCTATTGGGATTAGAAGCAACGAGGAAGGAAATGTTTGAGTTATAGCAGGAATTTATCAAAGTTGGATTGGGAGGAAAAGGGAGAGGGAGAAGAGAACCAAAGGCGGGGAGGGGGAGAGAAAGGGGGGCTGGGGAGGGTGTTGGTATATTGCAGGGGTGTTGGTTTATTGCGGGGGGAAGGAGGGTCAAGGGTCCTGTTCGCGGATGTTTGGAGAAGTTTTCTGAAGTCGAGGTAGGTCGGGGCCTCGAGCATCATTTGGGCTAGCCAAGGGTTCAACTTGGCCGCCTGGAAGGCAAAGGTTTTGTCGAGGAATCTTTTGAGCTGGCATAGTTTTATGGAGGGGAAGGCGAACAGCTGAATTCTGCGGGATTTCTTATTGGTGCAATACATAGTGAAGTGGGAAGAGAGGTATTTTGTAGCAGATGCAGGCGAACTTGAAAAGGACTCTGGATTTGAAAGGTAGCCAATGTAGTTGGCGGTAGAAAGGGGTGATGTGTTCCCATTTGTTCAGGCTGAAAATGAGGCGGACGGCTGTGTTTTGAATCAGTTTTAGTCTTCTGGTGGTTTTCTTCGTGGAGCTCAGGTAAATGATATTACAGTAATCCAATATGCTGAGAACCTAGAAAACTGATTATTGTAGCTTACCAGCTTTTTTATTTCTTTTGATTCAACAAAATGTTATTATTTTGTTATCCAAACTATTTACTATAAAAATCCAAATTTTAATATTCCTATTAGTTATTAATAAGTGGTCAGTCTTGTCTTTCCTGCATTGGAGCCACAGCGAGGTTATTCCAGGACCATTATTGCACTTATGGGTCCTCTTTATAGTTTATAATTGATCTTAAAGTCATTCAGTCATCCAACCTGTGCTCATATTTTCTCTCTCTTTATGCCTACATTACTCGATGAAAGAGATAAATAAATACAATAAAAAATGGCATTTATCTTGATCAGTTCAGATGAACAGAACTATGGCTCCGCAGTCTTGTTTTTATGTTTTTTCTTTGCCAATGTGAAATAAATAAATAAATATGTGCAATTATGCAAATGTGCTTGTTAGTGATTTTTCTCTACATTTTGTTGAATCAAAATAAAAAAAAGCTGGTAAACTACAATAATCATTAATACAGAAGTACCGGTATTGTCTAATCTGTACTTCTAATAATTTTAAATTCTCTACTATAAACCAGAAATAGAAACAATATTACTTAAACCCAAAGTGTTGGATTTTTAAAGCAGGCAACGACCAATAAGCCACAGGGAGTAAAGATTTGGGATTTGGCAGAGGTGCCAAGTTACCCAACTCCAGGCTAGAGCTTCTGGGACAGTCCGGGATGTCCGAGTTCCAGGAGCAAGGCAAAAACTACAAATCCCACAGTGCTCTGGGACAAAACCCGGCCCGGCCCCAAAATGTGCAGCCTGGAACTGGGTAAATTGGCCGCTCTGTTCCGATGGAGAGAGTGTGTGTGTGTGTGGGGGGGGGAGGAGGGGTTCCCCTGTCCCCGAAGGGCTTACAATCTGTCTTTGGGGCTGAGGCAGAAAACAAATGAGCCCCTGGCCAGAGACGCCGCGTCGCGCGCCTTTGAGGGGAATGGACGACCCCCCCCCTCTCTCTCTCTCTCCCTCCCTCCTCCCTCCTCCCCCCCCCCGCGCGCTCCCTTCCACTCTCCCCGCCCCCATCTCTTACCTTCCGACTTTTCTCTCGGGTCGCCCGTGACCCGCCCCGCGGCGTTCCTGTGTTCTGGCGTCCCGCCGATTTTGACGCAACGTCCTGCCGGCGCCCCGCTCCTCCCTCTGACGCGACTTCCTATTTCCGGCAGGCTGGAGCGCGCGGGAGGATGGCGGTGGAGAAGGAGGTTAGAATGGGAATGGGGAGGGGAGCTTTACATTTGAGGGAGACACGGGGAGGGGGGAGCGTCTGCTTCTTTCCGCCTTGGCGACGTTGAAGGCGGTTTCGAGCTCGTGGACGTCTTTGCGTTGAGTTTGGATGGCATGGGGGCGGGGCGTGGGAGTCGTCCTTGGAAATCCCGCCCCCTTTTCTCTCCCAGTCCAGCATGGGGTTACATTTTTCTCAGGTCCATGACCTGTAAGTGATCCTTTACCTAAATTGTGTACTCCCTATTCATTTAGTGTCCTGTATAGTTACCCTCTATCTGTATCCTTCAATCCCCTTCACCTTCAGGAAGTCATCCAATCCCTTTTTGAAACCCAATATTGTACTCTGTCCTATCACCTCTTCTGGGAGCGCATTCCAGGTGTCCACCACCCTCTGAATGAAGAAGAACTTCCTAGCATTCGTTTTAAATCTGTCTCCTTTCAATTTTTCTGAATGCCCTCTTGTTTTTGTTGTCCCCGCTAGTCTGAAGAATCTGTTCCTCCATCTTCTCTATGTCTTTCATGATTTTATAAGTCTCTATCATGTCCCCTCTAAGTCTCCGCTTTTCCAGGATAAAGAGCCCCAGCTTCTCCAGCCTTTCAGCATACGAAAGGTTTTCCATGCCCTTTATCATCCTAGTCGCTCTTCTCTGGACCCTCTCGAGTATCACCATATCCTTCTTAAGGTACGGCGACCAGTATTGGACACAGTACTCCAGATGCGGGCGCACCATCGCTCGATACAGTGGTAGGATAACTTCCTTCGTTCTGGTAGTGATACCCTTTTTGATAATGCCCAACATTCTGTTCGCTTTCTTTGAGGCCGCTGCACATTGCGCCGCCGGCTTCATTTTTTTATCCACCAGTACCCCCAAGTCTTTTTCTAGGTTGCCTTCCCCCAGTACCCTCCCTCCCATCGTATCGCTGTACATCGGGTTCCCTTTCCCTATATGCAAGACTTTACATTTATCTACATTGAAGCTCATCTGCCATCTTTCTGCCCACTCGCTCAGTTTGTTCAGGTCTCTTTGTAGATCTTTGCTTTCCTCAACAGTTCTGACCCTACTGAAGAGTTTTGTGTCGTCTGCGAATTTTATAACTTCGCACTTCGTCCCTGTTTCCAGGTCATTTATGAATATATTGAACAGAAGCGGTCCCAACATTGACCCCTGTGGGACACCACTTGTGACCCCTTTCCAGTCAGAGTAGTGTCCCTTTATTCCTACCCTCTTGTTTCCTGTCCGCCAGCCAATTCCTGATCCATCTGTGCATGTCCCCTACCACCCCGTGACTCCACAGTTTTCTTAATAGGCGATCATGAGGTATCTTATCGAAGGCTTTTTGGAAATCCAGGTATACGATGTCTATGGGGTCACCCTTGTCTAATTGTTCGCTTATCCCCTCAAAGAAATGAAGTAAGTTCGTTTGGCATGATCTTCCTTTACAGAAACCATGCTGGCTTGTTCTCATCGGATTATTTTTTTCTAAATGCTAATTGATACTTTCCTTGATCAATGATTTGGCCATCTTCCCCGGAATATGCATGAGATCTATTTGCATGCACTGCTTTCAATGCATATTCATTGAGGAAATCCTGATAACCCGACTGGATTCTGGCCCTTGAGGACTGAAGTTGCCCACCTCTGGTCTAGCACCTCTTTTTCAAGTTCAGTTAAGTTTTACTTTGATTTTTTTTTTAATCATTTTGTTTTCTTATTCATTCGTGCTTGCACATTTGGATTATTGCAGTGCCCCTTTTCAAGGCAGCCTTCTAGTTCAGTGTCCTTCATGGCCAAGGAGCCAATGGCAGATCTCTAAGGTGACTCCCATTGTCTCTACCCAGTTTCTGGACAGAAAGAGGGGGGGAGGGGATGAGCCACGTGCTTGAACGAAAAGGCATTTCTCAATAGACAGAAGTTATCTCCCAGTGAAATTTGAAAGTAGGCCAGTGAGGATAATGTCATTGACACACATTTGGCAGCTCTCCTTCAGCTCATTAGAAACCAAAGCGGCCATAGCTTAAAAATTTAACGAAGACTACTGATCTAGTTGATAGTAGATTACAAGTTGTACAAAATACTGTGGTAAAATAGATCTGTTGCAAAACGATGAGACAGTACTACATTTCTATTTAAACAAGAACATTAGCTTCCAGTATCAGATAGACTTCCACTTAAAAATTTAATTTTAATATATAATATGGGTTTTCCATTATTTTAACATTTATTCCTTATTAACCAAGTCATACCCAACCAGAAGATTCTGTTGATGGTAAGGTAATTCCACTCGCAGAACATTTTACTTCATGGCTCCTTTGTTTTTGGAATAACTTGCTAATCTCAATATGCAGCAGCACGTTGATTAAAGATTTCAAGGTGGCTATAAAGACTTGGCTTTTTGTGCACATCTTCTAGATTGCTCTTTGCAGAATTTCATAGAGCAGTTTGGGTGACTCCTGTGGAGACCTCTGTCCTTTTACTTATTTCTGTTCTGTGTTAAATGCACGCAGTATGTATTAGAGAATGACACGGTGAAAAAATTGGTCACCGCCCCGTCCCCGTCTCACCATCCTCTGCACCGCCCCGTCACCGCCATTCCCTTCACCGCCCCGTCACCGCCACTGCCACCCCATTCACCGCCCCGTCACTGCCACTGCAACCCCATTCACCGCCCCGTCACCGCTGCATACATAAAAGCCTCAAACGGGTACGATTTTATATACTTTTCTTTATTTACGTATAAAGGAAACATTCTTTAAAACTTTAAAAGTTTAAAACTTAGTTAAATAAGAGTAGCCCAGCCAGACTTCAGCACGGAGCTGGTCCTACTAGAAACCTCTAATGTGGCTTAGTAATAGAGACCCTAAAAGCAAATAATCTCACCTGCATCAGAGCAAATGAAAATTTCAGCATGAGAATGTGTATGCTATTGGAAAGAGTAGCTCAGCCAGACCTCAGCACGGAGCTGGTTTTTTTTTTTTTACACAAACATTCCTTTCCTTACCTCAGCTTGTAACCTATGAAGTTTTCAGGTTTTCAAGAAGCTGCGAAATCCAAATCCTCTGCTCGGCTCCGAAATCACAATCGCTACTGCTGCACTACAAGCCATTAAATATCATGTGCGGCAGTAGCGATTGGTCCCCTACTTTGATCTGACAAATGAGGAGCCAGTATATTGGGGGGCGGAGTCAATGCGGCAACGTGCAAGTTGGATCGAGAGTTGGAGGAGACAGACAACATGGCGGAGACATCAAACACCCGGTCACGAACACGGTGAAACACAGGTAAATAGCGGTTCCTAGAAGGGGGTACATTGGCCTGCGGGGACAAATCTTTTCATCGTTTTTGCGGGCGGTGAAAACTTTTGTCCCCGTGTCTGTGGCGATTTGGCTTTGGAGTCACCATAACCCGCAGCCAAACCGCAGCCACGCCGCGGCTCCCTGCGGGGATCGCTCCCCATGTCATTCTCTAGTATGTATCTTTCCTTTCTGTAATAGAATTTCTTTCCTCACTTTTATTTTTAGACTGTAAACCGCTTATTTATGTTTGTGCAGTTTTGGTGGTATAAAAAATTTGAAATAAAATATAATAAAACTTTGAAACTTCTTCTCCTTGCCCCTCCTCGAGGCCTTCCTCCTTCAGCCCCCTCCCTACAAGTCTAGCACCTCTCTTTTTCCTTCAGCCCCTTCTCTGCAAGTTCAGCACCTGTTGTTTTGTATTGGCTTTCCTTCTCCAATTGAAACTTAATTTTTTTTGTGGGCAGTGGCAGCCAGAACACATGGTCCGGACCAACCCAGAGCCTTTTCTTGCCACATCTCATCCCTCTGATATAACATTCTGTTTATGCAAGAGTGGGATATGGCAATGGAAACGCTCTAGGTCAGGCTGCTGCCCATAAAGAAATGAAGGTTTGACAACCGGGGTGGGTGGGATAGCTGGTAGGACAGTGGAGAGGTGCTGAATCTACAGTGGGAGGGAAGGGATGAGAGAGACATGTTGCAACCTTTAAAAAGTGTTCTATATGCCAGCACTGTGACAGAGCTCCTAGATGTTCACAGTGGTTAAGAATTGCTGCTTTAGAATCTTACGCTCAATGTACAAAAATCTATTGAATATGTCATCATATATAAGAGCTAGATCTGTTGCTGGAGAAAACTAATGCTGTTTGTTTGTTTTTGTGTGTGAGGGGCGTGGAAATCCGAGAGACTCACAACTGTACAAGAATGGGAGAAGAAAAAACTGGACAGATGGGGGGAACTGCACCTAGTGTAGAACCCCCTCCCCCACATGCCTTGTAAGTTAAATGGTTTACTTAGCTGGCGGAGGGTACCCACACAGGATGCATCCAGAAGATATTACCAGCAAATATGCCTGCATCTCTCCTAAAGATAACTTACTCAAGCTGTGGTCCCATAATTTGAAAAGAACTCTTTCTTAACTATGGCATCCACTTCCAAATAACGTCAATTGGATTATATTCTAACTTTCTGGAAACAACTGAAAAGCACATTTTTTAAA
The DNA here is from genome assembly GCF_902459505.1 of Geotrypetes seraphini. NCBI lineage: Eukaryota > Metazoa > Chordata > Amphibia > Gymnophiona > Dermophiidae > Geotrypetes > Geotrypetes seraphini. The sequence goes on along the minus strand of NC_047091.1, from coordinate 33,763,774 downwards.
AAAGTATTTGTTAATATCTAGGCTCAATTTATATAGGCCTGTCCAGTAAGAGTGCAAGATTTGAATTGGGCACCATTGCTGTTTTGTTTAAACAGGGCTGCAAATTTCACAGCTGTCATGTAGACACATTGTGATTAGTAGTCATGGATTGCTACATGAATGGACAAGGTGTTATTATTTAATTTAATGTGGTGTCTTATATACTGCTAAATCTCCCAAAGGATTTGAAGCGGTTTACAAAATAATTAAATTGACTTAAGTAATGGCCAAAAATCTAATCGGGTGCTTTGAATTTCCCTCTCTGTGAAAATGTATTACAAATATGGGGAAAGTTTTACTGGAACAGTTTGCAAATTGTGTTCAATTTTTGGTTAACAGAATGCACGAAATTAGTCTACAGTTAAAAGATTGATCAACAAATTTGAGCAAACTAGTTTGGTTGTGGAGATGAAAACAGCAAGGTTCCCTCACACTGACCGGTCTATAAAAACATTGCCGCAGTGAGTGAAAGTGTTACCGAGAGTCCAGGAATCTTGATTTGCCATCGTTCACAGCAATTGGACATTTCAAGAATCTCCAAACAGCAAATTCTCACAAAAGAGCTCAACTGACGCAAAAAACTGCAGCCAGTGGACCACCCGCAGCGCCATGCATTTGTCAATTGGATGTTGGAAAACCAAGAAGTGGACGGCAATTCTTAGGAGAAAATTATCTTTAGCGATGAGGTGCACTTTTACCTTAATGGGTACGTGTAAAAACAATCCTCGAGTGATTCTTGAAAAGCCAGCACATGCACCGTGAAGGAGATTTGACGTGTCATTGTGAGAACTGAGCCGCAGTTATTTGAAAATGTAATGGAAAATTTCATTCAAAATGCCCCCAGCAGAGTCGTGGGGGGGCATTTGTCAGATATTGTGTTCCACAATTGCAATAAATATTGCGTACTTTATACTAAAATAAAAATATCTGCACTTTTTGAATAAATTATGCCTTTTATTAAAAAATGAAATCTTGCACTCTTCTTGGGACACTTATTATTTTAAACACACCTGGTAATATGACCTGGTATTTTAAATTAGATTTGGTATCTGATAACCTATTTTGTTTCTGTTAAATTTTACTGATGTTGAAATAATTGCGTATGTATATTTTATAGTCTGTCTACAATTTTAGATAGAGTGAAGAGTAAATTAAATAAATACATTCTGTATTACCAACACACTCAAACTCTTGAGCAGCATTTTTGCAGTTAGATGTATGTATGCATTTCTAAGTGTGCATTTTGCTCATAGATTTGGATTCTTTTGTCAGAAGTATGTTATAGTAAGATACATAATTCATCATTTATAGTCTATTTGCTAGGGCAGTGGTTCCCACACCTTTTCGGTTCAAGGTACCCTTATTATGTCAGTAATTTTTTCACAGTGCCCCTAAGTCAAAAGAAATACCTAAGAGTTCCCTTCCCCCATGGTCTGGCATCTCCTTCCCTTCTTTTCCTCCCCAATCTGGTTTCCTCTCTTCTCCTCTACCTTCCCTTATCTGGTCTGGCATGTGTCTCCTCCCTCCCCTCTCCCGCACTGATTTGGCAGTTTTCCCCCACCCTTCTAATCAGGTGTGGCATTTCTCTACAGGATCCGGTACCTCTTTTTCTACCAGCAGCTTAAACACACTGCTGTCAGTGGCCCCGGAAACTCCCCTCTGCTTCAACTTCCTGTCCCCACAGAGGCAGGATGCTTCAGCAGATGAAGAGCTTCTGGGTCATCAAAGGCAGCTAATTTAAGCTGCTGGCAGCCTGAAGATTGTAAGCTGCAGCATGGCGAAGGGAGAGAGGTTCCTTGCTGGGAGAAGGGAGATGGGGTGCTGGACTGGGAGCTTGTGGCGCTGCATTCAGTTTGGGAAACACTGCTAGGGGGGTTGTGGCTTAGTGTGCACCATGAGCCATTGGCAAACTATGCCTGTATTTTGTATCAGATGTGTTCAGGATCCAGGAGGTTAGGATTGCCAGCTGTTTTCACTGTTCAGAAATCAGCAGAATTTTACATGAATGTCCAGAAGTTAGGACAGGTGATACATTTGGACATTTTTCAGAATTGAAATTGTTCTCAGTTTAAAAACTATCTGAGAATGACACGGGGACAAATCTGTGTGCACATATTAAGATTCAAGCGCTTGTACTATTGGGAAGCTGCTCCTTTACAATTTGATAAAGACGAACAGAGTTATATACAATCCGGTTGCACATCCTGTATCTTAATTTGTGAATGCACTGACTTAATACAATGCAAGAGTTGAATTTGAAGTCACCTGGATTTTATATAACTCTGTTTCCACCTAGAGAATAACACGGTGACAAAATTCATCACCGTTCCCGTCCCCGCGGATAACCGCGGGAAACCATCTTCATGTCATTCTTTAAAGAGAGAGGGAAGAATCAGAGTATGAATGGCCACAAACACTGACCCACAAGCTTTGCTTTGAAGAATGCTGATGTAGAAGGACCGAGGTTGAAACAGACACTACAGAATGACAGTCTCTGGTATCCAGAGCAGATATTGTGATGTCATAATGCCTCATTCCACCAGTGCCTAAGAGCCAATCACATCAGTGATGTCACAATGGCTTCATTATCCTTGGCTCACATAAGCACAGCCACTGACCCGCAAGCTTTGCTTTGAAGATGTCACAATGGCTTCATTATCCTTGGCTCACATAAGAATCAGAGTATGAATGGCCACAAACACTGACCCACAAGCTTTGCTTTGAAGAATGCTGGTGTAGAAGGATTGAGATTGAAATAGACACTAGAAAATGACATGGGATTATTTCCCGCGGTTATCCGCAGAGACGGAATGGTGATGAATTTTGTCACCGTGTCATTCTCTAGTTCCACCACCTACGTATAATCCAATGAACAACAACACCATGCTCCTCAGAGAGCCACACTAAACCAATTGAGTAGATTAGGTTTTCAGTGTGGTAGCCATCCTCATAGGAACATATAAATGGTGATGGTTTTTTTCATATTTTTCTTTTTAAGACTTATACGGTATAGTATTTATTCATTTACTTCATGAATTTTAAAGTGCCAGTGCTGAATAATAAATATATCTTCTTAAATTAGTGAAAATCTTAAAACATGCCACCAACGTGTTTCAAACATCTTCCTCAGGGTCGGGGACAAATAATACTAGAAACAAACAATAATAATCACCGTTAGATCTTTCACAAAGTCTAAGCAAGGAGCAAGATATAAATAATCAGCTTACTAGAACAGTTCATAGAAATTTAGGAATACTAAATCCATTCTAATCAAACTGAGGCAGTAACATGGCCGCGGCGTTATGGGCGGTACTAAATACAAGAACCCCCTATGTCATAGACCGACACGCACCAATGAAAAACACCCACTCACAGCGCACAGCCCACCGGAGACAGATCATCCAATACCAATCATAAAGCCACAGTCATCCAGTCACTAGTCAAGTTTAATCCATGAGGAATCATGGTATTTAACTCGAACATCCAACAAAGTTCCTTAATGTTTAAAATGTGTTCAATATTGCCACCTTCCCACCCGACTTGTACTATATCAATAATACGCCATTTCAAATCAGAGATCTTATGTTTAAAAAGGGCCCAATGACGAACTAAAGGAGCTGATTCTAACCCTGTGTTGACACGGGATTTATGTTCGTTTAATCTTATATTCATAGACCTCATTGTACGGCCAATGTATAATTTAGGGCATGGGCACTGAATCATGTATATGACGTGGGATGATTTGCAATCAGTTCTCGTTTTAGCGAGAAAAGTTTTACCAGACGGGATGAACCCAACTTTTCCCAGTTAAAGCAAACTCACACCATTGACATTGATCACAACTAAAATGGCCTTTTTGGGTACACTCCGTAAAATTCCTACCAGGTTTTATGAGTTCCCCTGTTTTTTGCTCGCTTATATGCAAATATAGGGGTACCCACGTCAGCACCTAATACTAATCTAACCACATGCCAATGTTTCAAAATAATATTTCTTATGTCCCAAGCCAGGGGAGAAAATTGCTGGACACAAACCAATGCATTGTTATCCCTAGATTCCTGATTATATTATATATTGTGTCCAGCAATTTTCTCCCCTGGCTTGGGACATAAGAAATATTATCTTAAAACATTGGCATGTGGTTAGATTAGTATTAGGTGCTGACGTGGATACCCCTATATTTGGAGTCAGCTGACTTGTTTTAAGATGCATAAGAGAATGTGTGTTCCTTGTGCCTGGAGCATGCTTGGGCTTGTTCCCAGGTTTCGGTAGGTCTGATTAACCAGGTCATAAAGCATTTTTGTGGTTTAATCTGTTATATATTAAGAGGAATATGTACTTAGCATTTTTACCATAGGGAAAAAAGAATCCTTTAATACATTTGGCTCTAGATCTTGAGGTTCCCCTGTGTCTGTGATGGGTCTTTTGCTTTTTTAACATTTATCAATGATCTAGAATGGGAATAACTAGTGAGATAATTACTTTTGCTAATGACACAAAGGTATCTTAAGTTATTAAATCAAGAGAATTGTGAAAAATCTCAAGAGGACCTTGTGAGACTAGGAGACTTGGCATTAAAATAGCAGATGATGTTTAATATGAGTAAGTGCAAAGTGATGCATGTGGGAAAGGAACCTGAACTACTGTATAGCTAAGTGATGCAGGGCTCCACGTTAGGAGTCACTGCCCAGGAAAAAGATCTAGGTATCATCATTGAGGATACATTTAAACCCTAAAACCCTCATTTTGGTGTGCAGCAACGATTAAGAAAACAAATATGATGTTAGGAGTTTTCAGGAAAGGAATGTCTCTCCATGGTGCGGCCGCACCTTGAGTTCTGTGTACAATTGTGGTTGCTGTATCTGGAAAAAAGATATAACGGAATTAGAAAAGGTACAGAGAAGGATGATGATAATGGCAAAAGAGATGGGATGACATCCCTATGAGGAAAGGCTAAAGCAGCGCAGTCTCTTCAGCGTGGAGAAGAGATGGCTCAGGGGAGATATGATAGAGGTCTTTAAAATACTGAGTGGAGTGGAATGGATAGATGTGAATCGCTTGTTTACTCTTTCCAAAAATATTAGGACTAGGGAGCATTTGATGTAGTAGATTTAAAACAAACCAGAGACAATATTTCTTCACTCAGTGTTAAACTCTGAAATTCATTGCTGGAAAATATGGTGAAAGTGGTTAGCTTAGTAAGATTTAAAAAAAGGTTTGGATAATTTCCTAAAGGAAAAGTCCATAAGCCATTATTAAGAAGGATGGGGAAATCCACTGCTTATCTCTAGGAGAAGTAGCATAAAATCTGTTTTGACTCTTTTGGGATCTTGGCAAGTATTTGTGACCTGGGCTGGCCACTGTTGGAAACAGGATACTGGATTTAATGGACGTTTGGTCTGTCCCAGTATGGCAACTTTTATGCTCTTATCTGACTATCCCTAAAACTTCAGTCTCCAATTTTAATTACTGTTTTCACTTGCCATATAGGATTGTCAGCCAAGTAGTCAACGTACATGGTTTACTAGAAGCAGTGGCAACCAGAGCTGGGAATGCTGTGGATGCAGTGTTTAGTCCCCAAGGGGAGTCCTGGCCATTGCACACAGTGATAGCTAATGGTCAAACTCCAGATTTCAAAATATTGTGGCTAGACTCTCACACATATATTATATTTTAACAATCTTCATTTAAAAAAAACCTTAAAAATTAATCAATGGAAACAAATCCCTTTTCCTTCTATTTTTTCATTAAATAATTTATTTAAAATTTAAAAGGATATAAACAGAAAAGTATAAAACAGAAAAAAGTCATAACATATAAATCTAAACTAAGCATAAAATATTAATCGTTAATTTTCAATAAACATTCCCATACATTCCTAAATTTCTCTAAGTTTCCACATTTAATTGCATATAATTTCTCATACTTACATTAGTGATTTCTATTCCGCCATTACCTTGCGGTTCAAGGCGGATTACATAAGGAGTTATTTGGACATTTAGGAATACATAAGGAGTTATCTGGACATTTCCCGTGGTATACATACAAAGTAAAATCAGACAGAAAAATTCAAACCTTGGTCCAACCCCTGCGGAGTCCCACAAGGATCTCCACTATCCCCTACACTCTTCAACCTATATACAGCCTCTCTCGGCGTTTACCTGAACAAACAAGGACTAACCTCTTACAGCTATGCTGATGACATCACCATCCTCATATCCTTTGACCAACCAAAGCTCGCAATGACAAACACACTACACCGAACACTAGCTACAGTTACGACGTGGATGGAAGATCACAAACTGAAACTCAACCCAGAAAAAAACTAAATTCATTCTCCTAGAAAATAACAAAATCCCTACCACTACCAACTTAGAAATCAACTCTATCAACTACCCTCTACAAACCACCCTAAAACTACTTGGAATGACTATTGACAGTGGCTGCACCATGCAATCACAAATAAACAAAACGATACAGAAATCTTTCGCAGTCATGAGAAACCTTAGACAAGTCCGAAAATTCTTCGAAAGACCACAATTTCTGCTCCTAGTACAATCACTAATCCTCAGTATACTCGACTACTGCAACATCCTCTACCTCCCCTGCCCGGCAATAATGATTAAACAGCTACAAGCAATTCAAATACAGCTTTGAGACTCGTCTACTCATTGAAGAAATATGACCACATCACTGAGGCGTACATCGATTCACACTGGCTTCCTATCCAAGAAAGAATACAATTTAAATTCTACTGTATACTATTTAAAACTATAAACGGGGACAGCCCAACCTACCTAAATAACTGCCTTATCCAAACTACCTCTACCAGGCATAGAAAAACACACACCCCTTTCACTCACCCCCCAATCAAGGAAGTAAAACAGAAAAAAACTTTACAACGGCCTACTAGCCACTCAAGCAGCAAAACTAGATAACCAAATCTCCAACCTATTGATATCAACCCCTGACTACAAGATGTTCAGAAAGGAAATAAAAACTATACTCTTCAAGAAATCCCTGAATAAAGCCTAATACCACGAATATCCCCCTCTTACCTCCCTCTCCCCTTCCCCTGATCCTACCTTCCCCTCTCTTAGAAACGACCTCTGATCTAACTTTGTAACCCTTCCCTCCACAATCTCTTATTGTAATCCGCTTTGAACCGAAAGGAAATGGCGGAATAGAAATCTGTAATGTCATTGAGGATACAATGTAATGTAATGTAATGTATTATGGAGTGGAGCGGGTTGCTATTGGGGACTGAGATTATTCTTGCTGTGTCTTTAAGGATTTCTTGAATAGCAGGGTTTTTATTTCTTTTCTGAAGGTTTTGTAGGCTGGGGTCGTGATCAGTAAATTAGAGAATTGGTAGTCTAGGTTTGCTGCTTGAGTGGCCAGGAGGCCATCATACTTTTTTTTCATTTGACGTTTCTGATTGGAGGGTGCGTGAATGGAATGTGGGTTCTCCTATGTCTGGTTGTGGTTATTTGGATTAGTCAGTTGTTCAAGTAGGCTGGGCAGTCTCCGTTTATGGTCTTAAATAGTATACAGTAAAATTTGAATAGTATTCTTGCTTGTATTGGGAGCCAGTGCGAATCGAGGTATGCCGCCATGATGTGGTCGTTTTCCTCAGTGAGTAGATAAGTCTCAGAGCTATGTTTTGTACTGTTTGTAGTTGTTTTATCATAGTTGCGGGGCAGGTGAGATAGAGGATGTTGCAGTAGTCTAGAAGACCCAGGACTAGGGACTGGACCAAGAGCTGGAACTGTTTCCTGTCGAAGAATTTTCAAACTTGCCTTAAGTTTCTCATGACTGCGAATGATTTCTGTATTGTTTTGTTGATTTGTGGCTGCATGGTACAGCCTCTGTCTATCAGCATTCCCAGAACTATATAGACATAACATATTCCACCATGTATTATATTCTAATTTAGAAAAATCTTTCCAGTTAATGAAAATAGTTTTAAGCATTAACATTAGTAAGATCTTTAACAAGTATGTCTTATAGGTAAGAAATGATTAAATGATAAGAACATAAGAACTGCCATCTCCGGATCAGACCTTTGGTCCATCAAGTCCGGCGATCCGCGCACGCGGAGGCCCTGCCAGGTGTACCCTGGCGTAATTTATAGTCCATCATATCTTTATATGCCTCTCTTAAAGAGATATGCATCTAGTTTGCTCTTGAAGCCTAGGACGGTCGATTCCGCAATGATCTTAAAATATCATGTAGCTCTGTGGTGCCTGGTATGTCTACAATTAGCTTACTTTCTGAAGAAAAAGAAGACTTAAAAAATCACTGTATCCATGTGAGCATGTGTGTTCCTAATTATTTTTTTCCTCCGGTGAATTATACGGTATAGTTTCAAAATGTGAGGAAAAGGTGGTGGTGGGCAAAACATGAGATCTCGGAGATGTCTTTTTTCATCCATGTACACTTCTCCCTCCGTATTCACAGTGGATTTGTTCCGGATATAGGCGCGAATATGGAAAAACCTCGAATAACTTTTGTATATGTTATTTGCAGTTTTTTGTAAGAGACAGTGGTTTTGTTATTAAAACCGCAAATAACTTTTCAGTTGGCAGGCAAGCAGCGATTCCCAAAGCTTTAAGCAGGCAAGCGATTTTCTCCATGCGTGCTGGGAAGCAGCATTTCTCTCTATGGATGCTGGGAAGCAGCGTTTTTCTCTGTGCACGCTGTGAACCAGCGATTTTCAGGGTGAAAGTTTTGAAACTTCAATTTTGTAGGAGAAAGCATGGAAGCAGACTGAATGTTGTTAAACGTTAAACTTTGTTTTACTGTACAGCAACAGGAAAGGAACTTTAATCATGATATAATTTTTGGGGGGACAGAGCCAGCTGACAAAAAATCGCAAATACGTGAAACCGCGAGTGTCGAAACCGCAAATAAGGAGGGAGAAGTGTATATGCATATTACAGAGAGGTTTTTGCCGTGCTGATAATAATAATAATAAACTTTATTCTATACCACCATAGTCGAAAGACTTCTAGACGGGCTCACATTCTAAGAAGGTTGGACAATCAGCGAAATACGGTGTAAGAAGAGAGGGTTACATGAGAAATAGGTAAAGGAACAGCAATAAAACAGCGAAATTAACATCGAGGAAGATAGAGGGAGAATATATCATTTAGAGACTTCTGTTTAGGAGATGAATTTGTCAAATAGAATGGTTTTAATTGACTTTCGGAATGCACCGTAGGTCAAACTGGCTCTGCTTATGTAGTTGTCCAGCCAGGACTGTTGTCTGCCTGCTTGGAACTTGAAAGTCCTGTCCAGAAAGGATTTGTATTTGCAGCCTGTGATTTTTGGGTAAGCGAATATGTTTCGGTTTCTGGTTGGTCTTAAGGGATTGTGAAATATGAAGTGTGGTCGTAGGTAGGAAGGCGCTAGACTCCAGACCTGCTTGATAGAAGTTCCTGCTCTTGTTTTTAAGATTAATATCTCAAATACGATATTTTATATACTGATAAGGAACTCCACTTTTGTCCTGGGAAGGGGGACATCGTTTGCTGTAAATAATTGAACTGTTTTCTTACCTCCTCAGCCCAAGTTGATAATTTACCAGTTGATCATTACCCTGATTAGTAACATTTTCCATCCTGAAGCATTCAAAACATTGTGTTACTAAGTTTTCTAATGCCTGGGCTGGTTGTAGTGAATGAAGCCTTTATTGGGCCAGCTGATGAAAGGAGAAGGGAGCTGGAGAGGAGGTGTTCAGACTGCTAGGGATGGGCTGTACTTCCAGCACGCAGGTATGCCTACAGCGCAGAGCTACGGTTGCTCCCCAAGAGAAAGCAGGTATTACTACTATTTATCATTTCTATAGCGCTGAAAGGCGTATCCTGTGTTGAGACGGTCCCTGCTCAGAAGAGCTTACAATCTAATTTGGGCAGACAGGCTATCTCAGGGTTGGGAAGTTTCTTTTTGAAAGCAGCTTCAAAAAAGTGGGCTTTTAGATTGGATTTGAAGACTGCTAGAGACGGAGCATGACGTGGCGTATAGATTGTTTTTCCAATTATAGTAACAGCAAATAAATAGCAGCATGGTCCATCCAGTCTGGCCAGGATTGTACCTGCAAATCCATGTGGATTAACCCCTTTCCTCTGTTGTCTTACTATGAAAGTTTTTTTTAACTTTCTCTGAATGGACCTGTCTTCTTGAATTCCATCACTGTTTTTAAACCCACCACTTCCCGTGGAAGATTATCCCAGGCATCCATCACCTTTCTCCCGGGAAAAGTTCTTCCTGATGTAGCTCTTCCGTTTCCTAGTTCTGTAGCCTCTCTTGTCTTTGTCCCTTACTTTCTTTCAAAGAATTTAACAGTATTTTGCATTCAGTTACTTCCCTCTGATTTCATGCTAATGTTTAGAGAATATTTATTTATCAGTCTTTTGCAGAAACAGGGCTGTCTGAACTAGAATGGAAGAACTTGCAAAACGTGCTAAGACCATATTAGTTGTTTAGGAAATAAAAAGATTCATAGTTTAAGTTCAACATAGATGCCAGTACCTGAAAGCCCTGAAGTTGGAGACTTGGAATAGAAAGATGGAAATGTATTAGAGCAAACACTGCTGAAATGGGCTTGCATAGATGACCTCCCTTTTGAGTTGGATAGGATGGATTGATAAAGACAGCTCTCAGTGGTCTTAAACTCAAACCCTTTGCAGGGCCACATTTTGGATTTGTCGGTACTTGGAGGGCCTCAGAAAAAATAGTTAATGTCTTATTAAAGAAATGACAATTTTGAATGAGGTAAAATTATTTATAGTTTATAAATCTTTCCTTTTGGCTAAGTCTTAATAATAATATTGTCATTTATAGCTAAAGAGACATATGATCAAGAAACTGTTTTATTTTACTTTTGTGATTATGATAAACATACCGAGGGCTTCAAAATAGCACCTGGCGGGCCACATATGGCCCCCAAGCTACAAGTTTGAGACCACTGCTCTATATAACAGTATTTCTCAATATTTCAAAAGTACTTAACAAACATCCTATTTCAAGGATGTGCTGAGACTGGAGTCAGTTCAGAGAATGGCCACCTGAATGGTCTCGGGACTTAAGGATCTCCCGTATGAAGAACGATTAGACAAACTACAGCTATACTCGCTCGAGGAGCGCAGAGAGAGGGGGGACATGATCGAGACGTTCAAGTATCTCACGGGCCGCATCGAAGCGGAGGAAGATATCTTCTTTTTCAAGGGACCCACGGCAACAAGAGGGCATCCGTGGAAAATCAGGGGCGGGAAACTACGAGGTGACACCAGGAAATTCTTTTTCACTGAAAGGGTGGTTGATCGCTGGAATAGTCTTCCACTGCAGGTGATTGAGCCAGCAGCATGCCTGATTTTAAGGCCAAATGGGATCGGCACATGGGATCTATTCACAAGGCAAAGGTAGAGGAGGGTCATTAGGGTGGGCAGACTAGATGAGCCGTGGCCCTTATCTGCCGTCTGTTTCTATGTTTCTAATATTTTAAAACTAAGTGGTCCTTTTACTAAGGCGCGCTCCAACGCATCCATTATAGTGTATGGACGCGTTAGCATTTATTGCGTGCTAAAACGGCTAGCAGGCCTTAGTAAAAGGACCCCTAAGTTTTTTAACCCTTTAATTGGCAGATGGTGAAATGGCTGCTTTACGTAACTTTGTGTTGAACGAGAGCAACAGTGCCAACTAAATAGGCATTTGGAGGTGCAGATCTCCCATAAGAGCCAGAGAAGACATACGTTGCTTCTGAGCAACAAGGTCAAATAAAGGGTTAAAACAGATATCTTTTTAAAGTAGCTTCCGCAAGACCTGAATGGCCAGAACTGCCAGATTTGGAAGCATGGATGTGTGGAGTGCAAGTTTAGAATGCACATCCTTGTCTCTCTTGTATTTTTAGAATAGGATCTGCTGACATATACCATGTTCTAGACCAGTGTTTTTCAACCTTTCTACACCTATGGACTGGCAGAAATAAAAGAATTATTCTGTGGACCAGCATAACACTGGGCTAAGTCATGGGTCAGACCCCGCCCATCTCTACCCAATCTCCACCCCAGACCCCGTCCCTAATTGCACCTTGCACGTCCCGTGCCTCATCTGGAAGCCTTCCTCTGACGTTGCGACGTCAAAGAGAAGGCTTCCAGTTCAGGCGCAGGATGCCCGTAAGAGCCGCTGCCCGTGGCTTTGTGCTCGAAGATAACGCCGCATCAATTGCACCGTGGACCGGCGGTTGAAGAACACTGGGCTAAGTCGTGGGCCAGACCCCGCCCTTCTCTACCCAATCTCCTCCCCAGACTCCGCCCCCATAATAGTACTAATTGCACCTTGCACGTCCCGTGCCTCATCTGCCTTCCCTCTGACGTTGCAACGTCAGAGAGAAGGCTTCCGGTTCAGGCGCAGGATGCCCATAGCTTTGTGCTCGAAGATAACACCGCATCGATCGCACCGTGGACCGGCGGTTGAAGAACTCTGTTTTGGGCCTGATGCACGTGCTGGCCCTGTGGACTGGCACTGGTCCGTGGACCGGTGGTTGAAGAACACTGTTCTAGAATTCATGAACAGGGAACATGGCCGTCAAGTGTGGCAGCAGAGGACCATCCGTATGAAGGAGAGCGCCTGATGGTCAGGGCAGCCTGCCAAGTACCCGGGCAGAGATTCAGGTTGAGGTTTAAGTCCAAGTCTCACTGCGGCTTTTCATAATTTTTGTTCCTTTTTTTAAAAAAAACTGTGAGCCCTCTAGGGACACTTCTTCCTCCGTATTTGCTGGGATAGGGGATTAACAGACCTGCAAATACAGAAAAACTGCAAATAACTTTTTCATATGTTATTCGCTGTTTTCTATTAAAAACCATCGTGAATATGGTGAAACCGTGAACAACATGGTGGGAGACCTGGCCTGTTCCTGAAGGAAAGGCAAAACACGGTGAAGAAAGTGCTGGGAATTGGCGATTTTCTCTGTAAACGCTTGGAATCAGTGATTTTCTCTATGCAAGCTGATGTAATTTGGGGGGAGGAGCCAGCAAGCTACAAACCGTGAATAATCGAAACAGCGATTGCTGAAACTGCAAATACGGAGGGAGAAGTGTACTGTGACTTCCCTTATTCCATTCAGCGGAGAACTGCTCAATTGGAACAACTTTCTGTAACTGGGGCATGCCAAGTATCTGGTCTAAATACGGACATCCCTTCCCCTTTTGCAATCGGAGCTGGTCCCTCCACAGTCCCACCCAAAACGTGCCTAGACAACTTTCCTTGCCATGTGGATGTGCAACAGTTTTTGAAGTCCTGACTACAAACTCGAATTTAAGAACATAAGAAGTTGCCTCTGCTGAGGCAGACCAGAGGTCCATCTCGCCCAGCGGTCCGCTCCTGCGGCGGCCCATCAGACCCACTGCCTGAGCAGTGGTCCCAGACTATCACTATGACCTACCTCTACTCCTATCTGTACCCCTCAATTCCTTTATCCTCTAGGAACCTATCCAAACCTTCTTTGAAGCCTTGTAACGTGCTCCGGCCTATCACAGCCTCCGGAAGCGCGTTCCATGTATCCACCACCCTCTGGGTGAAAAATACCTTTCTGGCATTTGTTCTAAACCTGTCCCCTTTTAATTTCTCCGAGTGCCCCCTTGTGGTTCCCCATAATCTGAAAAATCTGTCCCTGTCTACATTTTCTATACCCTTCAGGATCTTGAAGGTTTCTATCATGTCTCCTCTAAGTCTCCGCTTTTCCAGGGAGAACAGCCCCAGCTTTTCCAGTCTGTCAGTATATGAGAGGTTTTCCATACCCTTTATCAGTTTAGTTGCTCTTCTCTGGACTCCCTCAAGTACCGCCATGTCCTTCTTGAGGTATGGCGACCAGTACTGGACACAGTATTCCAGATGCGGGCGCACCATTGCACGATACAGTGGCAGGATGACTTCCTTCGTCCTGGTCGTGATACCCTTCTTAATGATACCCAACATTTTGTTTGCTTTTCTTGAGGCTGTGGCGCACCGTGCCGACGCTTTCAAAGTTGTGTCTACCATCACTCCCAGGTCTCTTTCAAGGTTACTTACCCCTAGCAGTGATCCTCCCATTTTGTAGCTGAGCATCTTTTTCCCTACATGCATGACCTTGCATTTCCCTACGTTAAAGTTCATTTGCCATTTTTTGGCCCATTCTTCTAGCTTCGTTAGGTCCCTTTGGAGATCTTCGCAGTCTTCCATGGTTTCAACCCTGCGGTAGAGTTTGGTGTCATCCGCAAATTTAATAACTTCGCAATTTGTTCCCACCTCCAGGTCATTAATAAATATATTGAACAGGAGCGGTCCCAGCACCGACCCCTGCGGAACTCCACTCGTGACCCAATGCCAGTCTGAGTAATGGCCCTTTACTCCAACCCTCTGTTTCCTGTCTGCCAGCCAGTTTTTTATCCATCGGTGGACCTCCCCTTGCACCCCGTGTTTCCACAGCTTTTTAAGCAGTCTTTCGTGCGGTACCTTGTCGAAGGCTTTTTGAAAGTCAAGGTAAATGATGTCAATGGATTCCCCTTTATCCACCTGTCTGTTTACCCCCTCAAAGAAGTACAATAAGTTTGTGAGGCATGACCTACCCTTGCAGAAGCCGTGCTGGCTCGACTTTAGCTGTCCATTGTTTTCTATGTGTTCACAGATACTGTCCTTAATCAGCGCTTCCATCATCTTTCCCGGGACCGAGGTCAAGCCTGTAGTTTCCCGGGTCCCCCCTTGAACCCTTCTTGAAGATGGGCGTGACATTTGCAATTTTCCAATCCTCCGGGATCTCTCCAGTTTTTAAGGATAGGTTACATATTTGGCGAAGTGGCTCTGCTATTTCGTTCCTTAGTTCCTTGAGTACCCTTGGGTGAATGCCGTCCGGACCTGGCGATTTGTCGCTCTTTAGTCTGTCTATCTGCCTGAGGACATCCTCTTGGCTTACCTCTAGTTGGACCAGCTTTTCATCCCGATCCCCATTTATGATGTCCTCCGGTTCCGGAATATTGGATGTGTCCTCCCTCGTGAAGACTGACGTGAAGAACTTATTTAACCTGTCTGCTATCTCTTTTTCCTCTTTAACCATTTGGATGTCTAAATGTTGGTTCTCAGACATCCAAAACAAATAGAGCTTCTAAAATAAGAACTTATATAATATGATAGTTTTATGAGATGTGTGTGAGGTCATCTGTAACTCATCCTAGGTCAATCTGATCTGGTGTGAGGTAATCGCCAAACTAATGACTTTTGGTCAATATCGTTTAACAAAGTGATTGATGGCGTTTGCCTCTTGCTGAACAAGACAAGTGTATTGCAAACCTTTTAAGCTGTGGCACACTAATCTCGGGGCACCCGGAAATGCTTGGATGTCCTTCAGCCGTGACCCTGAGCCTCTTATTACTGCCAGTGAGGGTTGGGGGTGAGGTTGCTGCAGAAGGAGAGGTGAGGAGACGGAGCAGAGGCACCAGCTGACTACAGGGCATGCTTCTCGCCATGAAAGGCACATCCTGTAAGCAGTAAGCCAGCGCTGTAGCGCCTTCTTCTCACCGGCATTTTGCGGCATACCTGGAATCGCTGGTTCTCAAGACCCTTGTCAAGACACACCCAGCCAGTCAGGTTTTCAGGACACCCACAATGAATATGTATGAGATAGATATGTATACAAATCTTCCTCATATATATTCTTGGTGGATACCTTGAAATTCAGACTGGCTGGGTGTCCCGGACCAGAATGAGAACCCCTGCCTAGTTTAGACCAGTATCTCGTAAACTTTTTGGAGCCACAGCAGACTAAACTTGGGACCGCACCTGGAGGGCGCAGACGATGTGATGATGTCACGAGCATGGGTGAGGCCCTCCAGACAGGGCCCTGAGCTTGCTATTACCATGCCAATGGAGGGGGGAGGGGTGCGGAGAGATGCTGGTGCCGGCTGCGTTCTGTAGGCAGCTGGCACTGGCACCTCTCTTTATTGGCATCTTGCGGCACACCTGGAATCTTGCCATGACACACAGTTTGCGATACACTAGTTTAGACCAACCTGGAATCGGAAACAGCAATGCAACACAACAGCTGATAAGGGGTGTCAGAGGTGCTGTTGTTTGCTCAAACCACCACAAAACTTTTGCAATTGAGAGTCAAACTCACTCAGCTACGTTAGGTGCTAGTATTTTTTTTAAATCAAAGGCCTTACTGCTAAAAGGCCCCATAGAACATTCATAAGTTTTATAAAATGCAGAATGTTTTGATTATACCAATGGGTGCTTTATTCTTTACGCAGAATCCAGCGACGGAAATGATATAGCAAAGGGAACTCGGTCATCCACAGTGGTAGAAGGTTAGTTGAAATCTGGTTTGCATTTGGTTCTTCTGAATGGAATAGAAGGAGAAATGATAAAGGGGTGGGACTTGTATACCGATTTTGCTGGGTGGTTTACATATTTAGACAGGTACTTTCAGTATTTTGTACCTGGATCAATGAAGTGTTAAGTGACTTGACCTGAGTCACAAGGAGCTACAGTGGGAATCAAACTGATATGTTCTAGTTTTTAGTCAAATTTTTAAACATTCCAGTTTACTGGAGGGAGCTTTTCATTTTTTATTTTTTTTTGCTAGATACATTTTATGTCATGGGCCAAAGGGAAAAAAAAAAAGTAAAGTTAGTCCATGTGCCAACAGTATTTACAGTTTGTGATTTCAACTTTGAATTTTACATCATTTATAAGTATGCTAATTTGTAAACCATCCAGATCTACTGATTGTGATGGTATATAAACATTTTTATGTTATGATCTTCAGAGAGTCATGTTAAAGACAGGAAAAAGGAGTCAGCCTTATATCCATTAAAATTCACAAGAAGAACAGGAGATTTTGAAGGAGAAACTGGAAGAAAAGGGACACAAAAAATAGCCCACCCCCCACCAAGAGAAACATCTGGCCCAAAGAGAGAAGGATTAGCTATGTTGGTGTGGAGAGAAATAATTTCCTATCTTTCAGACTGGCAGTAGTGAAACAATGTGTTTATGGTTTATTTGGGTCAGTGTTGGATGATCAGTAAACAATAGAGCTGAGCACAAAAAAAAATACATTTTGGTTAATTTTTGAATGTTTTTTTCCTGGTTTTTGAGCGTTTTCATTTCTCACATTTTAATAAAAAATATTTAAATGAGTTAAAATATTTTTTAATGCATGTTAATTCCTAGATTAATGTTTATAATACAATTTCACAAGAAAAATATAGAATTCCTATATTAATGTACATGAAATAAATTTAGGCTGCACTAAATTTTTCTAGGTGTGTTAATTGAATACACTGGTCAGAAGTACCACTGGAGAATGTCCGAGGCATTAGCTTCAGCTGTTTTACTGGAAGTTGATATAGTAACCTGTGTTTTACAATTTGGTGAATAAGGGTGTCATTTTCAAAGCACTCAGCTCTGCTTTAATTTAAATATTATTAAAATCATCTCAATCAATATACCATACACACTCATAAATACATAAGCACAGGATGCCTGAAAGTCTCCAGCAATACTCCTTATTTAAAATAATCAAACATCTAACAGTCCATCACAATAAAGGAGTACTTATCTTCTGAAGTTCCTGACTGGAGTTCTTATCTTCCAAAATCGTCATATCATCCTGGGCTCAGCTGCAAATTCCAAAGTGCTCAGTGCTCCCATACAAAATCACAAATGAAAAAATCCCTTCAAATTCATCCATCCAACAATCCTCCAAAAAGTCAGTGCAATTCAAAAATGTCAAATATCACAGACTTCCTCAACACAGTATGCAGTCTCCGGTAGTTGTTTGACACCATATGTCAGGGGTGTCCAATGTCGGTCCTCGAGGGCCGCAGTCCAGTCGGGTTTTCAGGATTTCCCCAATGAATATGCATGAGATCTATGTGCATGCACTGCTTTCAATGCATATTCATTAGGGAAATCCTGAAAACCCGACTGGACTGCGGCCCTCGAGGACCGACATTGGACACCCCTGCCATATGTGTTTCTCTTCCAGTTTTCTCAAGAGGAAGATATGTGCAACACTCTGAAAAAACAGCCATA
Organism: Geotrypetes seraphini; assembly: GCF_902459505.1. Lineage (NCBI taxonomy): Eukaryota > Metazoa > Chordata > Amphibia > Gymnophiona > Dermophiidae > Geotrypetes > Geotrypetes seraphini. The sequence goes on along the minus strand of NC_047091.1, from coordinate 33,745,666 downwards.
TATCTATATATCTTCAAACTTTTATCAACATTACACTAAATATTATACCTCCTAACATTTTAGCGTGCGCTATTCCACACGTTGAGGCCCTAACGTGCCTTCGTAAAAGGAGTCCTACATGTTTTAGGGCTCCTTTTACAAATTCGCGCTAGGGCCTTAATGCAAGGAATAGCGCATGCTAAATTGCCATGTGTGCTAGCTGCTACCGCCTCCTTTTGAGCAGGCGGTAGTTTTCTGGCTAGCGCGCGATAATCCGGTGCGTGCGTTAAAACCGCTAGCGCGGCTTTGTAAAAGGAGCCCTTAATTTTACATTGTATGTGTGGGTGGGGGGATTATATTATATATATATTTATTACATTTATGGCTCTATTATGACACAGTCTAACTTTTTAATGAGAGGGTCTTGTTTATTTTATTATTTTTTGTTGTCGAATGATCTATTTAATTTATTGCAATTCCTCTCAGCCCTAGAGGGAAATTTAGCCAGTCGAGTTTTCCGGGTTGCTTCAATGAATGTGCATGAGAGAGATTTGCATACAATGGGTCACCAATGTATGCAAGTTTATCTTATATATATTCATTATGATAATCCAGAAAACCTGTCTGGCTAGGTGTGCCTGCAGGAGAGGGTTGAGAAACACTGATTTATTGATTTTTTTTTTAAATTGTATTTTAGGAGCTTTTTTTTATAAGCCACTTTGGGAAATCACATAGGGATTGTGATATATAACATAGACTTGAGATAAATGTGCATGTTTCAGTTCTGTGAGGTATGCAAATTTGTCTCATGCATATTCATGGTGGATAGCCTGAAAATTCAGTTAACTGGGGCTGAGGGTTATCAGGACAGGTTTAAGACATTGTGAAAAGGCCTTGGATTATTTAATCTGCTCTGTTTAATTTTATTTATTTATTCATTCATTTTTCTATACCATTCTGAGCTCAGAATGGTTTACATTAATTTATTCAGGTACTCAAGTATTTTTCCCTGTCTATCCCCGCAGGGTATGTACCTGGAGCAATGGTAGGATTAAGTGACTTGCCCAGGGTCATAAAGAGCAGAGTGGGTTGAACCCATGGCCTCGGGGTGCTGAGGCTGTAGCTTTAACCGCTGCGCCACACTTTGTTGATAGGGTACAAACCTCAGGGGACTAGATAGACCTACCTACATGATGAACTGCAAAGCCATTAGTAGCTTCCTGCATGCTGCCACTAACGTCAGTTTGATCTGTAGGACAGTACAGGTCCAGGCCTTCGCATCCCTGTCTAAGAGCTTACGACTCAGCAATGAAGTGGAGTGTGCCACTTTTACTGTGAGTGGTGAATTTTCCACACCTTCTGCTAAAGTGTCAGTCGCTAATGCAGGAAGTATTTTCCATACCACAAAGTCTTAGCTGAATTGTTCCACTCATAGCAGAACAGACAGCAATTGCTTTTTGCTTTATTGTTCAAGAATTTAGAACTGAAGATGGACACAGCACAGCAGTTGACGGGAGCATCACAACAGGTAACGTTTATTTTTTACGGAGTATGATGTAGTGATCGAGCTATTAGTGATGGTTATTTTAGCTTCTCACATTCTGGTGATGTCATAGACTCAGTTAATATTGCAGAAATAGAATATATTACGAGAACACTTTGATATAGAATGAGGTATGCTGTGGAGTGGTGAGTTGTTGCTGGAGGCGCAAGCCTAAAAGACATGCTTAGAAGGTTTCACCTTAACCTCTGTGTGAATATAGTTGGTTTTTTTTTTTGGAAAGGGCCCTATTTTCTAAGCTGTGTAAGTTGTTTAATATGCTACATTAAGCCACCCTACTGGGTATTTCCTATTAAAGGTATGGTGTGGGTGGGGTTTGCACATTGCAGTTAATGCGGTCATTATTATGCACTAACTACAAACACAGAAGGAAATGCAGTAAAGTTAGCTAGAGCTCAAAAATGGAGTAACCCGTAACTGTATTCTGCCTTATCAGCCATGCCATTAGCATGTAATAATGACCATTACTTTGCCTTAATGTCATGGATGCCTTTCTACAAATGATAGGAATGCCTCCAACAGTTAACAGGGAGATTTTACACATCATCTCTTGGATTCTGTCACCCAAATCTGGACATGGATTCCATATCTATGCATAAATTAATAGTCAATTAGTCACTAACAATCAGCTGTTGGAGTTAAGCATGGATCTGCCCTGTCCTATATTCTATAGCATGCATACCTAAATGTCATAGCGTGCAGCTCCAAAGAGGGACATGGGCGTCTCCAGAATTTAGGTGCAATGTTCTAGAACAGTGGTTCCCAACCCTGTCCTGGAGGATCACCAGGCCAATCGGGTTTTCAGGCTAGCCCTAATGAATATGCATGAGAGAAATTTGCATATAATGGAAATGACAGGCATGCAAATCTTCTCCATGCATATTCATTAGGGCTAGCCTGAAAACCCGATTGGCCTGGTGGTCCTCCTGGACAGGGTTGGGAACCACTGTTCTAGAATACCTGCATTTGTGTGCCTGCCATCAGTGGCGAAGCAAGGGTGGGAGATGCCCTGAGCAGTGGTGCCCTCGCCACACGTGTACCCTTCCCTTCCCCAGGACCTCGTTTACTTCCCCGATGCGAGCAGCATCTCCCACTTGCTGCACGCACCGGCCTCGGCTCTCCCTCTGATGTCACTTCCTGCTCTTGCAACCCAGAAGTGACATCAGAGGGAGAGCCTAGGCTGGCACAAGCAGCAGATTGGAGTTGCTGCTCGTGTCGGTGAAGAGCCAGAGGTATGGGGAAGGGAAGGTGTGCACAGGGCAGGGGTGTGAAGGAGCCGGCGCTCCCACCACGATGGCGCCCAGGGCAGTCGGCCCCCCCTACTCCCCTAAAATATATTTGATGATAATTTCAATTGTAGTGTGCCATGAAAAACATTTGCTTCATTTAATGCGCCAGAAGCAAAATATTTGAGAGACACTGCTTTAGCGAATAAAAGTTTAGCACATATTCCAGGCCCAATTCTATATAGAACATCTAAAACTCAGGGCTCCTTTTACTAAGGTGCGCTAGCATTTTTAGCGCACGCAGGATATTACTGCGCGCAATGCAGCTAGAATACCAGCTCAATGCTGGCGTTAGCGTCTAGCGTGCGCGGCAATGTAGCTTCATAAAAAGGGGTCTCAAAGTCCCTCCTTGAGGGCCGCAATCCAGTCGGGTTTTCAGGATTTCCTCAATGAATATGCATTGAAAGCAGTGCATGCACATAGATCTCATGCATATTCATTGGGGAAATCCTGAAAACCTGACTGGATTGCGGCCCTCAAGGAGGGACTTTGAGACCCCTGCTATAAATGATGCCTAGTTAGATGCTTAGATCTGGGCGCCTAGATCAGACTCCGGTCCTTGAGGGCCGGAATCCAATCGGGTTTTCAGGATTTCCCCAATGAATATGCATAGAAAGCAGTGCATGCAAATAGATCTCATGCATATTCATTGGGGAAATCCTGAAAACCCGACTGGATTCCGGCCCTTGAGGACCGGAGTTGCCCATGTCTGGCCTAGACCATCTCGATCAGGGGTCTCAAAGTCTCTCCTTGAGGGCTGAATCCAGTCGGGTTGTCAGGATTTCCCCAGTGAATATGCATGAGATCTATGTGCATGCACTGCTTTCAATGCATATTCATTGAGGAAATCCTGAAAACCCGACTGGATTGCGGCCCTCAAGGAGGGACTTTGAGACCCCTGATTCTAGATTCCTAACTCCCCCTCTTCCCAAAACCACCTAAGAGGTTTTTAGCGCTGGCTGGTGCGCATTCAGTTTTGTGCTGCTCCGCTGGCCATAGAGTTCCTATGAGCATCGGAGCAGTGCCATCTGGTGCTAAAATCCTCTTGCGCGGTTTCATAAAAAGGAGGGTTATTTAAAAGTCTTAATCGGTGCTGGTAATTAAAAATTAGCCCCTCGTAACTGACATAAATTGCACTTAATTGGATGGTAGGTGCCTGTTAGAAAGTAGGCATGGGCAGGGGGCAGATCCTGGGTGTGTTTTTCATGTAGGCGCCTGTTTTGGACTTAGAAAACTTAGGCATAAATAGGTTGCACTTAAGGTTAGGAGGGCTATCGACCGTTTTAGGTGCTACCAGGCTTGAATCTATAAAGCTCAGCTAATTTTTCCAGAATTGTGCTTAGCAGTGCAATACTTGGACCCTGAGGGCTCTTTTTATGAAGCTACATTGCCGCGCACGCTAGATGCTAACGCCAGCATTGAGCTGGTATTCTAGCTGCATTGCGCGCAGTAATATCCTGCGTGCGCTAAAAATGCTAGCGCACCTTAGTAAAAGGAGCCCTGAGTTTTAGATGTTCTATATAGAATTGGGCCTGGAATATGTGCTAAACTTTTATTCGCTAAAGCAGTGTCTCTCAAATATTTTGCTTCTGGCGCATTAAATGAAGCAAATGTTTTTCATGGCACACTGCAATTGAAATTATCATCAAATATAATTTATTGAGCACCAGAAACAACCAAAGAAACAAACGGTACATATAATAACAAAGGCAGCTCTATAGTTCACCCAGAAACAACCAAACCCTTCCCTCCAACCCTTCCCACATCCCAACCTCCCCCCTCCCCCTCTCACTGATACCAAACAAAAAGCACTGTAAACAAAACAAAGAGACAAAAGCTAGGGGTCTAACAGTTCAAAAGGCGACTACGCGCCACCAGTGACATAGTGGTCCAAAAGGGTTCCCAAATCCACTGGAAGGCCCGGCCAGGTAAGGAAGAAATATCCTGGACTCCTCTCCGTTCCCAAGAGAGAAGCGTAATCATTTGACAGCGCCAGAGGGAATAATCAGGAGCAGCCACCTCCATCCACTTAATCAAGATACACTTTATAGCAATCAAAGCAGCCCAACGGAGGAAGGCAGAGGCCCCAGGTCGATGGGGATGGAAGTGTAAGGAGGCTCCAAACAACACCAGGGCTGAACGCCGGACTTTAATGTTCCAGGTACTGTCCACAAACAGAAAAACAGCGTCCCAAAAGGGTTGTATGGAAGGACAAGACCAGAACATGTGGACAAGACCTGCGTCAGGAGCACCGCAGCGCCGGCAATCCACAGTCGGACAGAGCCCCGCCAGGGAAGCTCTCCGAGGAGAGAGATACAAGCGAAGAGTCAGTTTGTAGTGTTGTTCCCAAAAAACAGCGTATTTACTATACAATGGTAACTTTTTTATGGCATTCAAGATTACATCCTCAGATAATTCCATATTTAACTCACCCGCCCAAGCATCCCGCAATCTGAGACAATCGAGCAAAGGGGATTCGTCTTTCAAATGTCTATGGTGAAATTTCAAGGGTACGGGCTGTTGGGAACCAAAGGTAAAGGCCTCCGTCAGCAACTCCCAACAGGAAGCCAAAAGATGGATACCAGGCAAGGATGAAATGTTAATGGCAAATCTGGAGGTAGGCATAGACATCTGTAGGAGGAAGAGCAAATTCCTCTCAGATCAGGTCAAAGGGTTTTATCTGACCCTCATCATCAACCAGGTGAAACAAGAAACGAATCCCCTTTGCTTCCCAAAGCTAGCATTATTACAATTGAAATTATAAAATTGCAAAAGCAACAAAAAATGAAATTTGACAGTTATTTATTTCAAGTTCTTTAAACTTTGTATGGGTAATTGTAACAACGGTGAAACTAAAGCAGTAGTATAGAATTGCTAATAAATGCAATGGATGTGCTTGTTTTTGAATGCAAATTACCGGTAACTCAAAACAGGGCTCGATAGTCGACAAGCAAACACGCATTTCATCATCCACCATCTGCAGTTGTTCTCTTTTTTTCACACGCTATTAATAGAATTCCAAAAGTTATTATGGGTTCTATTTGGAGGGAATGTTCATTTAGAGTCTTACATAGAGCTTATTTTTCACAAATTCAAGCTTTTCATGCCGGTTTAATTAATACCCCAATTTGTATTAAGTGTAATAAGGATCCTGGTACTTTAGTTCATGCTTTTTGGTCATGCCCTTTAATTAGGTCATTCTGGTCTGCCATCCTGTTATTTTTAGGCTCATTATGGGGTTGTTCTGTTGTAGATTCATCAAGGGGAGTAATTTTTGGAAAAGCTGAGGCTTGTGGGGTTTTTGGTAAAAAGAAGTGTCTCTTATTTCAAAAGGCGTATATAATAGGACATAAATGTATTATGCAATTTTGGTTATCAAAAGAAGCTCCTAGTTTTTGGCATTGGAGGAATCAGTTTCATCGTCTATTGTTATTTGAGACTTGGGAAGTTAGGTGTTCGGCTAGGAAAATTCATATGTTTATGGAAATTTGGGATCTGAATATTCAGAATCTTTCAACTAAGGCAAGAAGTTTAATTCTTAATGATTTACATTGAAGCTATGATTATTTATCTAAAATTCCAGTTCTTTACTTTTATTATTCTTTATTTTTGTCAACTTTCATTGGGTTTGGGGGGTTTAGTATGATTCTTTCAATAAAAAAGTTAAAAACTACATTTTGGGGGAGGATAGGGGGGAGAGGTCAATAGGAAAAGGGAAAGGGGGTAGGAATTAGGGGGAGGGTATTGAGAGATGTAATGGGTATTTTGGAAATATATTTTGAAGAAATGAAAGATATTTGATGGAAATTAATAGGATGCATTTTAATATTATAATATTGTATATTTACTGATTTCTTCAATAAAAATGTTATAAATTAAAAAATTTAATTTCTGTCAGCTGAAAATCCAAGTTCGCAAAGCTAAGAAGATCCAAACTGTAACAAAGCCTTGACTGCTTTATTGCTCAAGTTAGGATAACTATTGCATAAAAAATAAAATTTCTTTATGTTAGTTTTCAAGGCCCAATTACATCAAAGAATGATGCTTGCCTGGGCGGTTGTATCCTTACACACACACAGTCACTCAAAACGTTGACAGATTCTTGCTTATGTCTCAAATATTCTAGTGTATACTTCTGAAGGGAATTTTTAAAAAGAAAGTAAAATTCCTGAATTTCTTGGGGCACACAGTTTGAGAGACACTGCTATAAAGGATGCTCCGCACAGAGCACCCTTTACAAAATACTAGCTAAGCGCAAATCCTCCTGCTGCCCGATTTGGGGAGCCATTTATTGAATCTAGGGAATGGGGTCTTGTATACTGCTTTTTTGTGGCTTTGGCATTTCAAGGCTGAAATCAAAGTGGTGGGCACTGGAGGATTAAGGTCACAAGGAGCAGTACTGGGATTTGATCTCACAACCTCTTTGCGCAGAGGCCCAGTGAGCCACAGCCATTCCTATTAGCCTTATATGCTTAATCTTTACTCGTTAGCTCATCTCAGATGCAAAAGCTTAGTGCTGGTTGGTAAATAGATCCCTATGCGATTTTGTTACGCTTTTATTGGCATGGTGTTAAGCTGCTCTCAGGCTTTAGGAGTAGACAGGGGTACACATTTAAATATTGACAGGTTTGTATTTTATATCATGGGTGCGAAGTCATCTTTCATTTTGGATCATTGCACATGAAATCAGAGGTTATTGCATGTAAGAAAGTGATCTTTTAAGGGCTTTTCTTGAATGCTTTAGCCACAGTGAGAAAGGTCTAGGCTTTGACAATATCCACTGTTACAATGATACTGTTTTTGTCCTAAGCAGTACTGAAGATTGTTGATGTCACAGAGACGGAGAACCATGTTGACAGCATCCCAGGCAAGTAATGGAGGTTAACCCTGTATAGCAATCCTATTCTCTTTAAACCAGCTCCTTAAAGCATAGTGATACTTAATACAACCACACTAGCCTAAATTCTGTGGAATCTCCACTTGTTTGTTCTCTGGGCTTATTCCACCCTCTGGCTTATGTCTAGAATAGTTAGGTATGTACTGCAGTCATCCAACTGTGTGGTCTAGCCCATATCACTGCCTGAAACTCACTAGAAATATGTACCTATGGGGTTTGTTTGTTGCCTTTTTTTAAAGAAAACCAAGATGACATTTTTCTCCTTATTCCCATAACCAAAAATCAATCAGACTTACCCAACAAAATCTCACACAATAGAGAAAAAAAATCCAAGATTGGGCAACAACCAACAAACTGAAGCTAAACACAACTAAAACCAAAGTTCTATACTTCCACACGGTCCAGTAAACAGCACCTACAAGCATCACCCTTCGACCAGGCGAAACCCTCTCCCTAGATGAGTCCTCCAGAATCCTAGGTTGCATACTGGACTCCACTCTAACCATGGAATCCCAAATATCTAGTCTCCAAAAGAAATCCATCTACACCCTGAGACAATTAAGACTAATCAGACCTTACTTTCACCAATACCACTTTGCCTTAATCATACAACTGATGATCCTACCACAATTGGACTACTGTAACTCCATCTACATGGGAATCAACACTGCTCTAATTCACAAACTGCAACTCATCCAAAACACTGCCGTAAGACTTATCTTCAACATGAGAAAATACGACTCAATCACAACCTTCATCAAACAAATGTACTGGCTACCCACCCCATCACGAATAACATTCAAAATATCTTGCATCATTTACCGCATACTTTATGGAAACTCTGTGGCCTCTTCTCAATAGCATGGTCTACTTCTCGCAGAACCTTCAACCGGATGCTAATAAATCTCCCATCCACTAAAGATCTTCACTATAAACGAGTTTTGCACTCCATGCTTACCTTTCTAGGAGTCAAAACTTGGAATGGCCTTACATAAAGGACCAGAACTGAACCTTGCCACATCATCTTCTGAAGAAAACTGAAAACCCTTGTGTTCGATACTTAATCTGCTTTATCCTCTCCTCTCTCCCTCTTCCTCCTCTCTCCCCTTCCTACCTACCTATCCACCTTATCTCTCTCTCTCCCCTCTTACCTTTCTTTACAGTCACCTTGAGCCTGTATAGGTATGAGCGACGCACAAATAGAAGATTAGATTAGATGTGAAAAATGTATCATTGTAAGGCAATGCCATTTTCTAAAAACCACAAATGATGGCCATCCTTGATCTCCGTCAAGATAGCTTTAGGACAGCAGGCTCCTGGACCATTGTACTGGCAATGATGACATGAATTGCTCAACTTTGTTGCCTGCAATAATTCTGTATTTTCTCCCACCTATGTTTTTTTTTCTTGGGGGGGGGGGGTGTGGCTGCTTCCTTGGGTCTCCAGCTCATTGGAAAAGGTCTCTAGTAGGTTACAGCAACATGACCCTTCAACAGCACCCTGGAAAGTTTCTCTTGGATTTCAGGTCTTCCTCCTACCTTAAGCAGCTGTGGGCCACAAAACGTCTCCAGCATCTGGATAATATGGACACTAATCTATTCACTAGATTCTTAATTCTGTATATTCGTGTGCCCAATTTTGTTACAAGGGTGCAAAATGTGCACAAGTTATAGACTAAGGGCAGTTCTGCATGTAACTTAATTAGCGAACAAGGTGCTAATTACAGTATTTGCCCCAGGTGCTATTGTATAAATTGTGTGTGCAGCCGCAAGGGGACATAGACTTGGGAGGGGCACGTCTGGCAGTTCCACATGCAGATTATACTGTAGAATATCTGCATTTCTGCGCTTAACTGCCTACAGTTGGATGCAAGCATTTGCACTAGCCTATTGCTCGTGCCTAAAGTTAAACAAGTAAATGCGGCCTTTATGTTCTATAATGTCAAACATAGTAGATGACAGCAAGCAAAGGCCTTGTAAGGTCCATCCAGGAAAATAAACTCCATAGCATAAAGTATGATGCAATACTACATATGCATATTTGTTCTTGATTTGTCCTTGCCAATTTAAGGGCACAGACCATAGACATCTGCCCAGCCTTGGCCTTGTTCTCCAACTACTGCCGTCGTCATCAAAGCCCCAGTCCAGCCCATCCAAATCCGTCTTTATCTTCCTTCTTAAAATGTTCTCCAACTACTGACATCATCATGGAAGCCCCACTCCAGCTCATCCAAATCCATCTTTGTCTTCCTTTTTAAAATGTTCTCCAACTACTGCAGTCGTCATCAAAGCCCCAGTCCAGCCCATCCAAATCTGTCTTTATCTTCCTTTTTAAAATGTTCTCCAACTACTGACGTCATCATCGAAGCCCCACTCCAGCCCATCCGTCTTTATCTTCCTTCTTAAAATGTTCTCCAACTACTGACATCATCATTGAAGCCCCACTCCAGCCATAATGAGGGCACAGACCATAGAAGTCTGCCTCGCACTGGCCTTCGTTCTCCAACTACTCAAGCTGAATCTGCCCAGCTATGTAATTGCTGTTACAGAATCCACACTCAACATGCAGCATCCTGGTGCCCAGTTTTAAGCGACTTTTTGAGAATTACTCCCTAGGTGTCAGCCTAGTGCATGGGCAAAGACCCTACAGCACCTAGAGAGTGTGAATACTGCCCCCAAAGCAGCTCTTGTGCCAGCGGGCTAGGGGAATAAAAACCAAGTCCAGGAATTAATCCTGGTCCCCCACACAGTGACCCAGCTTGCAGCTAATAACCTTTAATAATTGATGCAGTTCAATTTGAGGCAGTCAGGTTTTCATTGCACATTATGGTTGCATGGACTCTACATACAGAACAGGTCTATATATTGTTTATTTTTTATCATTTATGTAGAGACATCGCCTCCAGCAGAAAACCAGAGTGCAGTGCTGGAGTTAAGGAGCACAGGATCTGAAGAAAGCACTCTGTGATTAATCATAAACCATTTACTGTTTGATATCCTTTTATATTGTTGATCTGAAATCTCAGACCTTTAATCTACAACCATTCTAGCAGTCCGAGCTGTGTTTGAACTACAGACAAGTGGGGCATTATCACACTACAGTGCACACCTGGCTTGTGGCTTTATTACACAACTGAATGAATTCTAGCACAACAGAGAAAAACCTTAAAACATTGTTTCAACTTTCCTATTCACCACTGACGATATAACGTTGAGGGAGGAACATCATTTTTATTCACTCAGATTGCAATAGGGTTGGCGCAAGCAATAGGCAGACCAGGAGGTTGCATAAGGCAGGAAACGGCAACAAAATCAAAACAATAAGCACATAAGCAATGCCTCTGCCGGGTCAGACCTGAGGTCCATCGTGCCCAGCAGTCCGCTCACGCGGCGGCCCAACAGGTCCAGAACCTGCGTAATAATCCTCTATCTATACCCCTCTATCCCCTAAGTCCTGGCAGCCCCACATACTCTAAGAACTATCAGCGAGTGAGCAATTTCCAAAGGGCCTGTCCCATGGCTTTTGAACACTGTCTCAATGATGCTTGTATAATACATTTATTAAACATGTGAATATTTGAAAGTGTGATGTCCATTTATGTATTTTCACTGGATTATTCTGGGAAGGTGTCAGGTTTAATTTTCTCAGATCTCAAGAGGGGGCCATAGGGCCTAGAATATAATTCAGGGTCAGGTCACACAGCTGAAGGTTGACCTAATATGCCTATATGCCTAATTCCCTTTCTCCTACCCATATACAAGCTAATCATGGAGGGCAAATCTCTCCAGTTGAATAAGGTATGTAGAACTAATCTGAGTAAATGTTTGCTGGTAAGCAAACAGGAGATAATACCTTCATAAGATGTAGCATACAATAAACAACAGCAAAGATGACCTAGGGCAGGAGTAGGCAATTCCGGTCCTTGAGAGCCAGAGCCAGGTCAGGTTTTCAGGATATCCACCATAAATATGCATGAGATAGATTTGCATCTCAAGAAAGCAATGCATGCAAATCCATCTCATACATATTCATGGTGGAGATCCTGAAAACCTGACCTGGCTCCAGCTCTCGAGGACCGGAATTGCCTACCCCTGACCTAGGGTGTTAAAAACTTTATTGACTCAAAAGGACCCGACATATGTGTTTCGGCCACCTGGCCTGTATTGGGTCTTGATGAAATAATACAATCTTATAAGATGGTGATGTGCACTGATAAACTGCACAAAATGGTCGTAGCGTAATAACAACTTCTGTTTTGTGTGTGAACTAATCTGAGTTACAAGCGAGCCAGTCCAGATGACAAGTGGGTGGATTGTTCTTTGCCATTTGCATTACAGGGTTGGGAGAAAAGCCAGAGCTTCACCTGCTTCCTGAAGCACAGGTAGTTTTGAGTTTAATTGCAGTCTCTCTGGGAATGAGTCTGTTCCATAAATGTTCTACTGTGATACTTTGATATGTTTATTTGATACTGTGCAAACAACATTAGAAAAGGGATGGTTAACAAGACTAAGAATGTTATTATGTCTCTGTATCGCTCAATGGTATGACCTCACCTTGAGTATTGTGTTCAGTTCTGGTCTCCTTAGCTCAAAAAAGATATAGCGGCACTAGAAAAAGTTCAAAGAAGAGCGACCGAGATGATAAAATGGATGGAACTTGCGTATGGGGAAAGACTAAAACGGTTAGAGCTCTTCAGCTTGGAAAAGAGACGGCTGAGGGGAGATATGACTAAAGTCTACAAAATCCTGAGTGGAGTAGAACGGGTACGGTACAAGTGGATCGATTTTTTACTGCATCAAGATTTACGAAGACTAGGGGGACTCTCAATGGAGTTACACAGTAATACTTTTAAAACCAATAGAAGGAAATATTTTTTGACTCAGAGACTGTTGCCAAAGGATGTGGTGAAAGCAGTTAATGTAGCTGGTTTTAAAAAAGGTTTGGACAAATTCCTGGAGGAAAAGTCCATAGTCTGCTTTTGTGACAGACATGGGATGGTAGCATGGAATACTGCTACTGTTTGGGTTTTTGCCAGGTACTCGTGGATTGGCCTCCGCGAAGATGGGTCTGACCCAGTAAGGCTATTCTTATGTTCTTATCAACCATGAGCTAAATGGAGCAAAACTTTTGAATTGAAAATTTGGGACAATGGAAGTTCTCAAAAAGACAAGTACAATATTCCTATTTTGCATGTCATCAATTTGAAGTTCACAGTGAACTCTAACGGCCTCTTTTACAAAGCTGCGCGGCAACAGCCCCGAAGCCCTTCGGGGCCGTTAGCGCGGCTTTGTAAAAGAGGCCGTAAGTGAAACGTTTGAACTCAATAGTGAACTCTACATAGAGTCATATTCGGAGTCGTACTTGGTTTGTATTCTAGTGGAGTTTTTTTAGACCCATGATGCCTCTTACCTCTTCAGTTCTATTTTGAGAAAAGCCTTCGTCTTGGTAGTGGCAGAGACTATTTTGGTATCTCTACTTTTTGGGCGACACCGAGGTCTTTTTCCCGCTATATTGAGAACTCTTGCCCTATATTTTTGTCTATTTGAATGATTTCTGTATTTCTGATACTGTATCTTCAGTTTACCTGATTAATTGTATATGCTTATATTTGGTGATTTTACTATTATTTTGCCAATAACATAATGCATGTTGTTGAAATCGAGCTATACCACAGATGCTCAGTTACAGAGTAGTAAAACTAAATAAATCAATGGGCTGGGATTACAATTAATGCGCACGGTTTCCTAATACCTCTCCCTCCACTCAAATTGCTTAACTACAAAGCTTCTGTTCCTAACCATGTTTTAATCAGGAACCCAATGATAAAATCTCCAAGTCACTCGAGACTTTAACTGTTGCTACATTTTAAAACTAAACACCAAAGGGAAAATTCTCTATAGGTCAACCAAAGTTAGGCATTGGGATGACCCGCACTAAGCTAGTGTTCTGGAAAGATCTTAGAGAATGACACAGGAATAAATTTTCCCCGTCCCTGCGGGATCTCTCTATCCCCTCCCTGCGAGCTCTGTCCTCATCTGCACAAGCCTCGAACATTTTACCTGCAAACATCCCCCTCCTCAGGTTCCACCTTCCCCCCAGGAGCCCTCCCCCCATCCTCCCCTTCCCCCCTGTTGTGTTTTGTTTTTTTTTAACACTTTAAAATCATAAGTGTTTGAGGCTTGTGAAGTTAAGGCAGGAATGGCACAGGGACGGGACTGAGATATTGAGATCTCGCAGGGACAGGGACAAATTTGTCCCCGTGTCATTCTCTAGACTAGTTCAGCATGCATTTTTGTATCAAACTGGGGGCTGGTGAAAATGCTTGCGCCCAATTAATGGCAGTTATGCGCATTCATAAAAGTATTCTATAACTCTGTGCTTAAATCCTGGGAATGCCTGACTTGCCCCCCTTTGGAACAGCATGCAAGATAAATTGGGCATGCATATTATAGACTGGGGGCAAAGGGCAGATCTGCATTAGCACGTCTTAATGCCAATAATTATCACCTAATTTTATTGTATGTTTTATAAATCTTGTGAATTACTCTGTTATTGTATATGGAAGGTATATTAAATAAAATAAACCAAAGCAAACCTTAAACCTTACAAGCATGGGCTCCCTGTGCCCTACTTTGACAGGGCATGCAAAGCAGAGCTGCGCTTATCGTACGGCTTTTGTGCACATGCATCAGGCATGTTCCGCCCCTTAACTTCCCAATGCTCAACGCCAACAGAACGCATATAATTTGCATGCTATGAGAGTTGAGCGTGGGAAGTCTTTTTTAATTCATTTTATTTTTGTGTGTTTGTTTTTAAGAAATAATCAGTTTACACACAGTTCTAAATTTTTGGTTGACCAATACAGAATCCGAAGACAAACAAGGCTGCAGAATTTGCTGTGATGTAAAACACAAATCCGAGTCTCGCTATTTATCTTTCAGAGGATAAAAAATGTGCAGAATCAAAAGTGACCTGGTGGTGTGGAACAGAAGTGTAGGGACAGAAACAGGCACTCAGCAGTCTTCTGCAACTGTGTGAGCCTGAGAATAAGTACGTCAGAAAACAATTGTCTACAGAAAAACACCATGCTTATAATCAGCTGTCCTTAGGACATAAGAATAGCCTTACTGGGTCAGACCAATGGTCCATCAAGCCCAGTAGACTGTTCTCATGGTGGTCAATCCAGGTCCCTAGCCAACATTCAGAATCCTAAAGAATAGCAAGATTCCGGAACCCTAAAGAGTAGCAACATTTCATGCGGAATCTCAAAGAAGCAAGATTCCAAAATCCCAGAGAGTAACAAGATTCTAAAATCCCAAAGAGTAGCAACATTCCGGAATCCCAGAGAGTAACAAGATTCTAGAATCCCAAAGAGTGGCAACATTCCATACTACCGATCCAGGGCAAGCAGTGGCTTGCCCCGTGTCTTTCTCAATAACAGACTATGGACTTTTCCTCCAGGAACTTGCCCAAACCTTTCTTAAAACCAGCTACGCTATCCACTCTTACCACATCCTCTGGCAACGCGCTCCAGAGCTTAACTATTCTCTGAGTAAAAAATAATTTCCTCCTATTGGTTTTAAGAGTATTTCCCTGTAACTTCATCGTGCATCCCCTAGTCTTTGTAATTTTTGACGGATTGAAAAATTGATCCACTTGTACCCGTTCTACTCCACTCAGACTTCAATCATATCTCCCCTCAGCTGTCTCTTTTTCAAGCTGAAGAGTCCTAACTTTTTTAGTCTTTCCTCATACGAGAAGAATTCCATCCCCTTTATCATCTCGGTCGTTCTTCTTTGAACCTTTTCTTGCGCCGCTATGTCTTTCTTGAGATAAGGAGACCAGAATTCAACGCAATACTCCAGATGAGGTCGTACCATGGAGCAATACAGATGCAGAAATTAATTTAAGGTTTCAGATAAGCCATCCTGTTAAAAGACACTTAAAGTGCACTTAGGAAGAATGCTATAAAGCAGGGGTGTTCAACCTTTTGGCTTCCCTGGGCCGCATTGGCCGAAAAAAAAATTTTCTGAGGCTGCACAAATGCGCAAACGCTGTAGCAAGACAGAGGAAGGAGCCGACAAGATGGTAAACACCCAGAGGCAGCAGAGGAAAACATTGCATTACCCTCGACTGGGGCCGCACAAAATATTTCATGGGGCCGCATGCAGCCCTCGGGCCGCAGGTTGGACACCCCTGCTATAAAGCTATTTACTTAGATATACTGACTTGTCAGAAAGTTACCCTTCTCTGCCCAGCTAAGAGCATGCATGAGCTTCCCGGGGTATGTATTGTACTGTACTTATAACTGGGCAGATGGGGAGCGCTTGTTCCAGGGGTAGGAACTGGGTATGTTAGGAATAAACAACTTATTATATTTAATGCAGAGACCGTAAGTGAAGTGTTCAAGGACTTTTATCCTGCAGACTTTGCATCCAAATGGGTTATTAGAAAATGACTCATCATTAGGCGTGATTTAATACCTAGACTAAGGGCTCCTTTTACTAAGGTGTGCTAGCGTTTTTAGGGCACGCAGGAAATTACCGTGCGCTACACCACGTGCTGCGCTTCTAGAACTAACGCCAGCTCAATGCTGGCATTAAGGTCTAGTGCGCGGGGCAATTTAGCACGCGCTATTCTGCACGTTAAAGCCCTAACGCGGCTTAGTTAAAAGAAGCCCTAAGTCAGTGCCTTACTGTGCAGGAATCACCTGTTCTTATCAATGCTGCTTTCATGTCTACTTTAGGATATAGTTACAACATTCTTAACTATAAAAAGAAAAATACAACGGTCAGAAGTTCACGAGTAGGTTCTTTATTTCAAATTGCACTGATTTTCTAATGGCCGAGGTAAACGCATAGGGGTAGAGGGAGCGCTATTTTTCTCCAAACAGCAGAATGGAAAACAGATTGCAATGTGAAGCTTTCCATTACACAGTTATCATTGGTCTCTGGTGCCAAGTCACATTATTGCTCCAGTGATACAGACCGATGAACTGTTCTTTGTGAGCTGAAACAAAGCACCAGGAAATAAAGACATGCTACATCCCATTAGTTCTAGAATTCCTAAACTAGAAGGTAATCAAGATGCCTGAACTGAAAGTACACAAAAAGGTTTCCCTAGTCATTTATTAATAAACCACAAGCCAAAAGCTAAAACTGATAAGCAGAATCCGTCAGAGGAGAGGTATACACTGATCGGGTACTGTTTTTTTGCACAGAATATACAAACTTCATGTTACTAGTAGAGGGAGTGTATCGGATCAATACTGTCTTGGATTTATAGATAAAGAAAGCATTTTAAAGCTTTGTTATACCCACGGCTCTGGAGAGCAGGGTGTGAACCCGCCTTTGATAATTTTGAGCAAAGCAGGATATTTTCTAAAAGGCCGTGCTAGACCTGAGCATGGCAATGTCGCAGGTTCCAAAAAGCTTCAACTAAAAAGTAGCGTCTGGAGATCCAGAACCCCCATTCTGTACTGCATATAAAGATGCCCTTAACTGTGATTTAGCTGTGGGAGCCAGTGGCATGGCCAAGGGAAGGCCTCTCATATGTGACAAAATAGAATCAAATAATTGAAAGAACACGCTGCTGACAAGTACTGGAGGGAAATCCACAATCATACGCAGAAACAATAAGAAATAATAATAATAAACTGGAGAAAAAGAGACCTGAATACAGTGGCTTTCAGGCCTACAAGGTACCCATCAAAGCCTGTATCATCGCTGGCCAGTGAAAAAAACTCCACATCAATATGTATCAATCGCGCCAGCAATTTGCAGGCGTTATCTATCTATAAGATCGATTCTACAAGCAGCGAAACAGGTGGACCCCCGTTGGGAAAAGATAACGGAAATATGACTAATGGCTGTGTCCGTTTGTGCACTGGTTCCAGTTACATGAGATTACATTACGTGACTTTTATTCCGCCATTACCTTGCGGTTCAAGGCGGATTACATAAGAGGTTATCTGGACATTTCCAGAAGAGTTACAAAGTTGAACGGGTTACTTCGGGCGACTGAAGTGCTTCCTGTGGTGTTAAGTTTGTTTTGATGGATTTCTTGAATAGCAGGGTTTTTTATTTCTTTTCTGAAAGTTTTGTAGTCTGGGATCGTGCTCAGCAGGATAGTTGGCGGTCTAGTTTCGCTGCCTGCGTGGCCAGTAGGCCATCGTACATTTTTTTTTTGCATTTGACACCTCTGATTGCGGGATGTGTGAAAGATGTCTGGGTTCTCCTTTGCCTGGTTGTGGTAGTTCCGATTAGGCGGTTCATATAAGCTGGGCTGTCTCCATTCATGGCTTTAAATAGGAGACGGTGTTAGAGCACTATTGATAGGAAAGCTAGAATGTGGTTCACGCCAATTCTGAAAAACATTTTACACAATGGTAGCCATCGTTCCTTAAGTTTATTGGCGTGGAGCTTGGACCTCATCAAACTCACAGTGAAAATATAGATTCTAAAGAATATTCGTGTGCATGATTTATACATATTGATTTTGTGGAGATTTTTTTTCCACAGACCAGTGATAATACAGGCTTTTATGGGTGCCTTGCAGGCCTGAAAGCTACTGTATTGAGGTCTCTTTTTCACCATGGTTTATTTACTATTATGTATGTGTTTGATTGAATGATTGTGGTTCTCCCTCCAATACTTATCCAGCGCGTTCTTTATATTTTTGTTTTTTGCTTATAACTGCTCCTACTTCTTAATTTTGTAATTTTTTTCTTTTTTTTCAAACAACTTAGAATCAAACAAGTTAAATCGTAATTCTTTAGAAACAATATAACTGAGTTCCTTAGTAGCTCAATACACATTTACAAAATTAATCCAGATCACGGATATCTGGAACTTAGAACAAACGGATACTAAGTCTAGAACTGGCCCTCTCAGAGGCCTTTAACACAGGAAGTCACCGGTATGGAATGAGTAATCCAAGGCTGGTGAGAAGAGCTGCTCCTGGTTCAGGCTAGGGGCCTTGCTTAGACGTGTGCTTAAATCCCGGGAGCTCTATTTGGGGAAAAATATAGCCCAGAGTTCAGTACAGCACATTCAAAGCACCGTTTCGTTTTAAATATCTGTGAAACATTTTACGTAACTTTCATCGACAGAACAGGCGAGAGAGGAGTGGCAAACAAAAGTAAATGATAATTAAGTAATCCCTGCGTAGCGCTAGACTCATTCTTTCTTATTGTGCTCCGGAATATCGAAGGAGGCGCTGGAGGTCCACGGGGAGCTGTGCTCTTCCTGGGTCACTGGCAGGGTGGCAGGAGAGTATATCTCAGAGAGATTGTCATTGTTTTGTAATGCGCCGTAGGAAAAAGAGCCCAGTTCGGGTTGGATCCCACTCCCTTTATCGTGCAGGTTGTGCAGACCTAGGGCGTAAAATCAGAACTAAAGCATGAGCCACTGTGACATTCATAACCATTCCTCAAAGTCTGCATGCACCCTGCTGAGACTCACTAGAAAACCGAGACCTCGTACTCAATAATGTGACAGCATTAAGACCCAACTGTTTGAAAAATTTGTATCCTAACTGGTTGCTTCGTTTAATAATTCCATGCTTCCGTCATGCAATGTATCTTCTTTTAAATTGTATTTTTACTGTATGGTCGGTTCTTATTTGTTGTAATCTGCTTAGAACCATTCTTTTAAATTGCATTTTTCTTTTAAATCATATTTTCTACTGTAGGACCAATTCTAATTTATTGTATTTTGTTTTGAATTGTTTTTTCTTTTTAAAATTACTCTCCACTGTATGACTTGTGCTTATTTGTTGTAAACCGCCTAGAACCATTTTTTGGTTATGCGGTATATAAAAATAAAATTATTATTATTATTACTGAGCTGGTCCAGATGCTGTAGCACATCATGTGAAGTTTATCATCTGAGCTGCAGCAAGTGACAGAAACACAAAAACGATGGCTGATAAAAACTGTCCTTACTAATCACTGCGCTCTACAATCACTTCCTCTCCCTTAGAGATCCACTGTGCTCGCCCCATGCTTTCTTCAATTCAGATGCATTGAACTTAGAGGCCATCTCATCTCTGTGCAAGGGGTCAGCTTGACCACATAATGGAAGCCGTCTCATGCTAAGCTGTCTCCATCATTAAAGGCACCATGATAAATACTTTTGGAATTACCTGGCATAGAACTTATTGAAACATAAGGCTCAAAGGCTCTCAACTTCTTTTTGTTTCTGGTGATCAGGAAGACTCCCAAAAATGCAATGAGACACCTAGTAAGGAAATAAAATATTACCAACAACCCACAAGTAAAGACAGCCCACCCCCCCATCTCTGCCCCACCCAAAATTACTTCTTGAAGTTGCCTTGTTAACTCACTGGTTGACGCTCAGAACTTAAGACTAGCGCTAAGCTGCACACGATGCTCAGAGAGCTTCAGCGCCAGAAACAAGTTAATGGTTATTTGATATATCGCCTATCATAATACTAAGCGATTATACAAAATATTTAAAATCAGGGGGTACACAACAAAAAATACATATTATCAGATACAACGACCGAACGCACTAACATGGCACAGAAGGACTAAGGGTGAACTACAATAAGGTATAGAATGGAGAGAAAACAAAGGGGAGGGGGGAGGAGTTTGATTCAAACGGTTGATTATGCGCAAGGAATGGAGAAGAGAGGAACGTAGGCGATTAGATCATTGTTCAAAGGTGTCTCTATATAAAAAAGCTTTAAGAGCTCCTTTAAATTTAACTAGGCTTGCTTCCTCTCTTAAGTAAAGGGGGGAGAGCATTCCAAGTGAGGGGAACAACCCCCCCCCCCGCCAAAAAACAGCACAGATGATACTTAGATGCAAGCAAACGGATGTCAAAGAGGGTCATCGGGTACAGCGCAGGAAAGAATGCTGTCCGTCGGAGCTGGTAGTAGGGTGCTTAGGTTTTCAGTGCTACTGTCACATATTCAAACTTTTGCTTAGGGGGAAAAATTACTTGCGTACGCTTAGCTTGGGCTATGCCTAAATTTGATCCTGGAAGGTTTTTCACCCCCCTGTGTGTTTGAAGGAAATAATTTTTTTTTTTCTCTCTTCTTTTAATTTCAGTTTTCTTTTTTTTACCAATGTTATTTTATTTTTGTGTGTTTGTTTTTAAGAAATAGATATTATTATTGTATGTTTTATAACTCGTGTGAACTTCTTTGTTATTGTACATTAAATAAAATAAACCAAACCGTAAACCTTACAAGCGTGGGCTCCCTGCGCCAAAGTTTGATTGGGCATGCAACGCAGAGCTGCGCTTACCGTCAGGCATATTCCTCCCCCTTAACTTCCCAATGCTCAACGCCAACAGCACGCGTATAATTTGCATGTTATTAGAGTTGAGCGTGGGAAGTCTTTTTCTGCGCTGTGGTGTTTCCTGATGCTGTTCCCTACAGCGTTGGAGTTCTAAGCATTGGCTCGTCAGTCGACTAGGTTTTGCGAGTCCCAAACAGCTCAGAACCACTATATAAGAGGCGCGTTTATATGAAGGAGGGAGAACACAGCTGGAACTTCATCAGCGAGGTGATCTGTACAGCACCTCTCTGCAATTAAATCTGTGTACACTGAGAAACACAAACATAAGACTAACGCAGGGCAATGGAGCCGGTTCCCTCTTTAGAGCAAGACCTTTCACGGCATGCAGCCTAGTACAGTACTTAACTCTCTCCTGGAAGCACACCTACCCTCGGATTTTGCAGATTTGGAAAGCCACGGTATGCAAAATCTCTCTCATGTATATTCATTGTGGGAATCCTGAAAACCTGAGTTAAGAAGCACTGACCTCTCACATAAATCTAAACACCAAATAACAGAAAATAATTTTTTCTCACCCTAGTAAAAACATACATATGTGGAGAACATCTGAACCTCGAAAGTCCAAGTAAAATACTGCCCCTGGTTGAGGAGAAAAATTAAAGCGTTTTAAGTCCTTGAATTTGTAAATTGTCTTCCATGCTTCACTGAGAAATATCACATCAGACGGTTCATAGACAACCCCGCAAAAGACAAAGGCGCGCGCCGACAACTGGGCGCAAGACGGAGGCGCGCGCCGAAGAAAATTACAGTTTTTAGGGGCTCCGACGGGGGGTTTGTTGGGGAGCCCCCCAGTTTACTTAATAGAGATGGCGCCGGCGTTGTGGGGGGTTTGGGGGGTTGTAACCCTCCACATTTTACTGTAAACTTAACTTTTTCTCTAAAAACAGGGAAAAAGTGAAGTTTTCAATAAAATGTGGGGGGTTACAACCCCCCATAACGCGGTGCGATCTCTATTAAGTAAAGTGGGGGGTTCCCCCCCATGCCCCCCCCGTCGGAGCCCTAAAAACAGTAATTTTCTACGGCGAGCGCCTCCACGCTGCGCTCAATTGTCTGCGCGCGCCTTTGTCCTGGCGCGCTTTTGACCTGACACCCATCAGACAGGATCACGATCCCACCCTCCGGGAGTTTCCCTTTGAAAATCCAGGGCTGGCGGGGAATGTGAGCATAAAAATACCTGCAGATTTGCATGCTGCGTCTGCAGAACAGCAAACTATGGACTAGAGAATGACACGGTGGTTGTTACCCGCAGCTAGCCGCGGGTAACCTGCCGAAATGGGGAGAGAAAAATTAGTGGTCGCTGCGGTGACAGGGACAAGGCCATTCACTGCCCCATGGAACGGTGAATGGTCTTGTCTCTGCAGTGAAGCCAGCCAGCATGGATAGCACGGTCCAGCATCCCCACCTGATCGCCGCCTCCCACGTCCTGCCATCTCCCTCCCTCCACCTCACCTTAGGTGCCTGCCGAGTCCGACTTTAATTCTTCTCCCAGCCACAAGCTTTCGATAATCCACGCGCGCAGTTGCTTGAGCTGTTGAATCTTCTCCTCTGACCCAACTTCCTGTTTCTGGTTGCGTCAGAGGAGAAGATTCAACAGCTCAAGCAGCTTCGCGAATGGCTTATCGAAAGCGTGCGGCTGGGAGAAGAATTAAAGTTGGACTCGGCAGGCACCTAAGGTGAGATGGAGGAAGGGAGATGGCAGGACATGGCAATCAGGCGGGAGGGGGCTTCTGGACTGCGCGATCCATGATCGCGCATGTTCCCTCACACTAGGAAGGAGGGAGTGGACAGTAGTCGCGGGGATGGGGCGGGGACAGTGCTCGCGGTGACGGGGCGGGGACAGGGATGGTGGTTGCAGGAATGGGGCGGTGACGGAGACAAATATTTTCCCCTTGTCATTCTCTAGTATGGACGTCAAAGAAGGGAGGGAATTTCAGAGCAAGATCTAGTATGTGGTTTGCCTCTCCCGATCCTCCATCTAACTTCTTCATGGAACTGTGCAGCTAGTTTTAGCTGCAGAGATCAGGACAGTTTTCAACAAAGAAAGAATAATTGGGGAGTGCGACAGAAAACGTCAACCTTGGGACAAACAATCTTTTCTTTTTATAAATTTAAATAACAGAAGCACATGAATAAAAACACACGTATAAAAATCCTTATATTGAAAGGATCCAACCAATGACCTGACACAGTCCGTGTTTCGGCCCTCAGGTGGAGGCCTGCCTCAGGGGTGTTTCTATTGGTCCACTAGGTGTCACTCCAGTGCTGGGAATACAAACTTTAAAAAGACTAAAAACGTGTACAAGGCTCGTAGAAAATCCAAAGACCAAAATCAACAGGGTACACGGAGGTCTCCCGCCACAAAATACACCGCCGTGAGAACACCTGGGGGCTGAAACACGGACCGTGTCGGGTCATTGGCTGGATCCTTTCAATATAAGGATGTGTGTTTTTATTCATGTGCTTCTGAATTTATAAAAATAAAAGATTGTTAGTGCCAAAGTTGACGTGTTCTATTCCCACTCCCCACTTGTTCGTTCTTTGTCGGATTTTACTTGGGGTTTCCGTCCCTTTGACTTTGTTCTATACAGGACAGTTTTCAGCCAGGAGGTGGGTGGGATTTGCCCAAGCATCTGTTTATTACCCGGGCAAATTTCTTAAAACCACAGCCCTTCCCAATTTCATGGCTACAGCGAGGAGCGACATCTAAATGGCTTAAAATATAGCAAAATAGTATAAGACAACAGCTGTAGCAGACCCAGAGTATAACAACTACCACAGCAGATAAAATATAATCATATAGGACATGATGTAATTAGTTGCTGCACAGGAATTACCTGCTGTGATAGCCATCGTGGTAGACAAGATGTAATTGATGCTAGCAATCAGTGATGAATCATACAGCTGTGAGGCCTGACTCAAAAACCTTTCAAAACAAAGAGACAAGCAATTATTCTGAAACAAATAAAAGGATCATTCTGAAGAATCAGCTATCACGGTCGGAAAAGCTTAAAATCATACCAAATAATAATAATATTAGTGCAATGCTGTACAGTGATGATGAGTATTCAGATATGTCTCTGCCTCCTCAACCTGTCCTTCTACACCAGGATTCTTCGATGCAAGGCTTGAGGGTCAGTGGCTGGGCCCATTCGGACTCTGGTTCTTCCCTCTCTCCTTAAAGAATGACAAGGATGGTTTCCCCATGTCATTCTCTATGGTAGTTCTTATGTGAGCCAAGTCTAGGACAATCAAGCCATTGTGACATCACTGCTGAGGTTGGCTCTTAGGCATTGGTGGAATGAGGCATTATGACATCACAATATGAGCTCTAGAATGTTGCTACTTTTTGAGTCTCTGCCAGGCACTTGTGACCTGAGTTGGCCACTGTTGGAAACAGGACCTTCGGAGAATGACACAGGGACAAAATTTGTCCCCGCCCCCACGGATAACCGTGGGAAACCATCCTGTGTCATTCGTTAGTGTCTATCTCAGCCTCAGTCCTTCTACACTAACATTCTTCGATGCAAGGCTTGAGGGTCAGTGGCTGGGCCCATTCAGACTCTGACTCTTAGGTGAGCCAAGTATAGGACAGTCAAGCCATTGTGACATCACTGATGAGTTTGGCTCTTAGGCATTGGTAGAATGAGGCATTATGACATCATAGTATCAGCTCTAGATACAAGAGACTGTCATTCTTTAGTGTCTCTCAACCTCAGTCCTTCTACACCATCATTCTTCAATGCAAAGCTTGAGGGTCAGTGGCTGGGCCCATTCAGACTCTGATTCTTCCCTCTCTCCTTAAAGGATGACATGAAGATGGTTTCCTGCGGTTATCCGCGGGGACGGGAACAGTGATGAATTTTGTCACCGTGTCATTCTCTACTGTAACTCCTCTTTATGGGTACATCAGTGAAAACAGCAGTTCAGTTGTTGCTCTCATCAGCACACCTGGTGCTGGGTGGTCCCCACCCCCTGGGCACCGGCACCCCTTTCCCTTCTCCCGTACCTCTAGTTTTTCACTGCTGGGAGTAACAACTTTAACGTGCTCCTTGCAACATCACTCCCATTAACATCACTTCCGGGCACTGCGCATAGGGAGTGATGTCAGTGGGAGAGTCGACAGGGTCGTGAGGAGCAAGCTGACATTCTTGTTGCTCGTGGTGGTGAACAACTCAAGGTATGGAGGGAGTGGGTGGGGGCGGAGACAAGGGCGGGGGAGGAGTGCCACCCACACCAGGCGCTTCTCACCCTCGCTACTCCACTGTCTGGACACATTCTTTTCCCTTTCTGCTTTCTCTCCACTATGGTCCTTACTACACTTTATGCTGAATCTCATTGGTTAAAGCTACAGCCTCAGCACCCTGGGGTTGTGGGTTCAAACCTACGCTGCTCCTTGTGACCCTGGGCAAGTCACTTAATCCCCCCCATTGCCCCAGGTATATTAGATAGATTGTTAGCCCACCAGGACAGTCAGGGAAAAATGCTTGAGTACCTGAATAAATTCATGTAAACCTTTCTGAGCTCCCCTGGGAGAACAGTATAGAAAACTGAAGAAATAAATAGCATGAAGAGTTTCAGCCTCTGATAACCAGAGCTGGTGTTGTGACCAGTGTTCCCTCTAAGCGGGCGGGTGTTGTGAGCAAACTTTTTTCACTGTGAGCTAAAAATATCGGGCGCCAGCAAGTTATGAGCCAAATAAATATGTTGTCAAAGTTGCTGATACATGAGGACGAGGTATTCAAAGGAATTTTAGGCCTACACGCTAAATTAAATAACGTTAAATAATATTTTTAAGAACACAGAAATTGTAGGGATGAAATGATATCTTAATAAATGTTTTACAACAAATGTAGTTATGTCTGTTACATCCATATGTGTAAACTGTAAATTAAAAACAGTCCAGAAGACAATACGTTTGATGCTTTCAATTTCTAGACCAGTGTTTTTCAACCTTTTTTGGGCAAAGGCACACTTGTTTCATGAAAAAAATCACGAGGCACACCACCATTAGAAAATGTTAAAAAATTTAACTCTCTGCCTATATTGACTATATATAAAGTAATTCTCTTGAATAGGAATCAAATAAACACAAAGAAAGTATTTTATAATTACTTTATTATGAAATAAAAATTATAAAAATTATAAAATACTTTATTCAGTGCGAAACCTGGGCCTGTTTGGCTGAACACAAAGCTGATATTCTGGCTGGAATGGAAGAAAGACACACACACACGTAGCTCTTCGTCAACAGCTCTCAGTCTCTCTCTGTATTTGGTTTTTATAGCATACAAAAATAGACAAATATACCCTCCATCCTTTTTATTAAACCACAATAGCAGTTTTTAGCGCAGGGAGCTGCGCTGAATGCCCAGCACTGCTCTTGACGCTCATAGGCTCCCTGCGCTAAAAACCACTATTGCGGTTTAGTAAAAGGGGACCATATTGTAAAATATAGACAGCAGATATAAATTCAGAACTGTGCATAGTAAGTGAAGGGAAGTTTTCATCTCTGGGAATTTACCCAGTTAACTATTAAGTTATTTGGGCAAATTCCTTTGAAAACTGTGGTAATACTGCCTCCACTTTGCTAAATTTAAAATAAAATCATTTTTCCTACCTTGTCTGGTGATTTCTGGTTGCACTTTCTTCTTCTGACTGTGCATCCAATCTTTCTTCCCTTCTATCAGCCTGTATGCTTTCTCTCCTCCACACCTCATTCCCTCCCCCAACTTTTTCTTCCTCTCTCCCTGACCTTTCTTTCTTTTTTTCTGTTTCTCTTCTTTCCTTCTGTTTCCCTGCCTGCCCCCTTTCTTTCTTTCTCCCAGCCTCCTGTCCAGCAGTAACTCTCTTCCCTTCCTCCCCTCCCAGCAGCATCTCTCCGTCTCCCTCTCCAGTAGCAGCTGTCCCTTTTTTTTCCTTGCCCAGCAGCTTCCCAGATTCCTTTCCCTCCTCCCCTCCCAGAAGCATCTCTCCTTCTTCTCCTTATCCAGTAGCAGCTGTCCCTTTTTTTCCTTGCCCAGCAGCTTCCCAGATTCCTTTCCCTCCTCCCCTCCCAGAAGCATCTCTCCTTCTTCTCCCTCTCCAGTAGCAGCTGTCCTTTTTTTTCCTGGCCCAGCAGCTTCCCAGATTCCTTTCCCTCCTCCCCTCCCAGATGCATCTCTCCTTCTCCTTCTCCCTCTCCAGTAGCAGCTGTCCCTTTTTTTTCCTGGCCCAGCAGCTTCCCAGATTCCTTTCCCTCCTCCCCTCCCAGAAGCATCTCTCCTTCTCCCTTTCCAGTAGCAGCTGTCCCTTTTTTCCCCTGCCCAGCAGCTTCCCAGACTGATAGTGGTTTTCTCCCCTCCCAGCAGCTCTTCTTACTTCCCAGCGCAGCGATTCACGAAGGCAGCCTCGGGTCCTTTGTTGTGTCGCGCCGCCTCTGAGGAAAGAGGAAGTTGCATCATCAGAGGCAGCCGCGACTCAGCAAAAGCCCCGAGGCTGCCTTCGTGAATCGCTGTGCTGGGAAGTAAAGGAGAGCTGCAGAGAGGGGAGAAAGCCACTGTCGGAGGCTCCCCAAGATCTCTCCGGCCCAGCGCACGCTTCCGATGCTGATCTTGCCGGTCCTGCGGCAGGAAGTTCAAATTAGTCAATCTTGCCGGTCCTGCGCTGTGACGAGAAACTTGTGCGCTGCAACCTAATATTTTGTGCGCCAGCGCACGCCAGCGCAGCTTAGAGGGAACACTGTCAGACATCATAATGCCTCATTCACCAATAAGAGCCAATCTCATCAGTGATGTCACAATGACTTGATTGTCCTATTCTTAGTTCTCTTTTAGTACATTTTGATTTCTAGAGTGGTGCAGTTGTTAAAGCTACAGCCTCAGCACCCTGGGGTTCTGGGTTTAAACCCATGCTGCTCCTTGTGACCCTGGGCTTAATCCCTCAATTGCCCCAGGTACATTAGGTAGATTGTGAGCCCGCTGGGACAGACAGGGAAAAATGCTTGAGTACCTGAATAAGTTAATGTAAACCATTCTGAGCTCCCCTGGGAGAAAGGTATAGAAAATTGAATAAATTAAAAAATAAAAAAAATAAAACGCAAGACTGGAGGAACTCACTCTGCCTGGAAAATAGCTGTTGCCACCATGGACACAAACATAATGTAGAAGATAGGATAGTTTAGCTGGATGTTTCCTTCAATAGAGACAAGGATCATTCCAGCCACGGCTTTCACTGTCACAGCAGTCAGGGACCCTGGGAAGAATGAAGGGGGGAGAAGCCAATACACCGTGAGAAGGGCCAGCGTTACAAAACTAATACACACCCACATCAATAAATGCTCCAAGTTTACACAGGGCTTTTCCTGATACCTGTACTGACGATGCTTGGATAGATTTTCTTGTTTTTAGCCTCCTTTATGGTAGAGAAACTTAACACATTTCAATACATACAAGAGAAAAGTGAAAAACTTGAGGGTGTGGCTAGGTTTAATAAAAGAAATACCTGGAAGTACCAAAAAGCGAGTATCGTGTAATGCGGTCTCTCCAATCTCTTGCACATTATAATTGAAATGATAAAATTGCAAAACCAACAAAAAATTACATTTGAGAGTTATTTATTGAAAGTTCTTTAAGCTATGGATGGGGAATTGTAACAAAGGTGTAACTAAAGTAGATAGAACAGAATTGCTAATGAATGTGCTTGTCTTTGAGTGCAAATTAGCTCAAAATGCGGCTCGACAGTCAACAAGCAAACACGCATTTCTTCATCCACCAACTGCAGTCGTTCTTTTTTTTGTTTTTTAATTTCTGTCAGAGCTGAAATTCAAGGATAAGATCCAAACAGTAACAAAGCCTTTGATTGCTTTGTTGCTCAATAAAAATAAAATTACTTGCCGTTAGTTTCCAAGGACCAATCACGTCAAAGAATGATGCTTGTCTGGGCGGTTTGAATCCTTACGCACAGACACACTCATAACATTGACAGACTCTTGCATACGCGATGTACATGTCATCTATTCTAATGTATACTTATGAAGGGAATTTTTAAAAATAAAGTGAAATTCTGGAATCTCTCGTGGCACATCCAGAATCTCTTTGGGGCACATATTTTGAGAGACGCTGATGTAGTGAAACAAAAAATTCAGTTTCACAAGGAAATCTTTATGGGGATCAAGAAACCATATACACTCGGTATTCACGGGGGTTGGGTATAGAGGCGGACCGTGAAGTGTGAAAAATCACGAATAAGTTTTTGGCCAGCTCTGACCCACCCCTGCCTCATCCCGGACCTTCCCGCCTCCCTCCCGGCATTCCAGACCTTACCTGGTGGTCTAGCGGGCTTTTGGGGCAGGAGCGATCTTCCTACGCTCCTGCCCCGTGCAGATCACTCATAGCAAATGGCTGCCGTGAGTTCCCGTAGTCTCTCGAGTGGGGGGATGGAGATGAGGGCGGGAAGGGGCACCACCGCCCCAAGCGCCTCTTATCCTCGCTATGCCACTACCTGCCAGTGCCTAAAAAACTAGCGCCATTTAGAGAATGGGCCCCAAATGAACATAAGACAGTGTCTTATTTTCGGGGAAACACGGTAAAATTCATAGCGTGTAACTCCAAAAGGGGTGTGGCCATGGGAGAGGCATTGGTGGGGTCAGGGGTGCTCCCAGATATTAGACCCGATGTTACAGAACATCTGGATTTGCATGCCTAGCTCCCATCGGTTAGGCGCCAGCTTTTGGCAGACATAAGTGCTTGTGCACCATGCCAGCATTCTATAAAGCAGTGTTTTTCAACCTTTTTTGGGCAAAGGCACACTTGTTTCATGAAAAAAATCACGAGGCACACCACCATTAGAAAATGTTAAAAAATTTAACTCTCTGCCTATATTGACTATATATAAAGTAATTCTCTTGAATAGGAATCAAATAAACACAAAGAAAGTATTTTATAATTACTTTATTACGAAATAAAAATTATAAAATACTTTATTCAGTGCGAAACCTGGGCCTGTTTGGCTGAACACAAAGCTGATATTCTGGCTGGAATCGAAGAAAGACACACACGTAGCTCTTCATCAACAGCTCTCAGTCTCTCTCTGTATTTGGTTTTTATAGCATACAAAAATAGACAAATATACCCTCCATCCTTTTTATTAAACCACAATAGCAGTTTTTAGCGCAGGGAGCTGCGCTGAATGTCCAGCGCTGCTCTTGACGCTCATAGGCTCCCTGCGCTAAAAACCACTATTGCGGTTTAGTAAAAGGTGACCATATTGTAAAATATAGACAGCAGATATAAATTCAGAACTGTGCATAGTAAGTGAAGGGAAGTTTTCATCTCTGGGAATTTACCCAGTTAACTATTAAGTTATTTGGGCAAATTCCTTTGAAAACTGTGGTAATACTGCCTGCACTTTGCTAAATTTAAAATAAAATCATTTTTCCTACCTTGTCTGGTGATTTCTGGTTGCACTTTCTTCTTCTGACTGTGCATCCAATCTTTCTTCCCTTCTATCAGCCTGTATGCTTTCTCTCCTCCACACCTCATTCCCTCCCCCAACTTTTTCTTCCTCTCTCCCTGACCTTTCTTTCTTTTTTTCTGTTTCTCTTCTTTCCTTCTGTTTCCCTGCCTGCCCCCTTTCTTTCTTTCTCCCTGCCGTTCCCCAAGCCACTGCCACTGCCGCTGCCATCGGGGAACAGGACCCACCAATGGATAACAGGCCGCAAAGCCGACGCCGACGCATGCTCTCCCTGACGTCAATTCTGCAATCGGAGAGGAAGTTCCGCCCAGCCAGGCAGCGATTGGCTGGCCCGAACTTCCTCTCCGACTGCAGAATTGACGTCGGGGAGAAGAAGACTTATCGGCTGGATAGTCTTAGATCGCCAAGACAAAGTGAGTCCTGGGTGATCGACTCACTTTGCCTTGGCGAGCTACTGGCGCCCCTGCCTCGGGCCCCCTGTCAGCTCCGGGCCCGGCGGCCCTGCGGCACATCAGGCAACATCTCGCGGCACACTAGTGTGCCGCGGAACAGCGGTTGAAAAACACTGCTATAAAGGATGCTCTGCGCAGAACGCCCTTTTCAGAGCAGACAGGAAAAATGCTTGAGCACTTAAATAAATAAAACCGTATAGAAAATTGAACAAATAAATAAAATAAAACTGCATATATTTCAAAACACATGTGGGCATGTCCCTCCCCAGACCACACCCTCTATGGATTTCGGCTCTGATTCTATAAATGGCACCTAAGACATAGGCACCAAGGAACGTGGCACATAATGCCCGTCAATATTCAGTTAGGTGCTGTTTATAGAATTGCGCCTAACTGAAATTATGAAGTTGAAAGAGAAAGGAAACTAGAACTTTCGGGGATGCAAATAGATTACCGTATTTTTACGCATATAACGCGCGCGCTATACAAGATTTTACAAACACGGAATAACCATGCGTTATATCCGTGAGTGCGTTATACTTTTTTTTTTTTTACATTGCCACTCTGTTGCTAGAGAAGGGAAGAGGCAGCCATGTCAGCCAACCAGGCAGGCAGCCTTGCGCGCCGCTCTGCTGCTACGGAGGCAGCTGGAGACAGCAAGTCCTGCTTCCCACACAAACATCATCTTCCCCGCGGGCCGGACACAAGCAGCAGCCTTCGGAACCGGAAGCTGCTGAGAGTCCCGGCTGAGTGGCCCTGACAAGAGAGTTAGAAGCTATGGCAAGGCAACAGTGGCAGCAGCAGCTAATTCCAGCCTCCTGCTCTCCTCCCTCCCTTCTACCATGGCAGCACTGGGTGGCACATTTGGGTTTCAGCCGCCTCCACCGCCACTCCTCTGACTCCCTTCGCCTCAGCCCCCGCAGCAGGCAGGACATGGAGGAACAGGCCTGTCAAGCTGCGCTGGAGGAACTAAAATAAGGTACAGGGGAGAGGAGCGCGGTATACGCGTGGGCGTGCTATAAGAAAATTTTTTTACATAAATGCTTTGTTCCTGCGCGCTATACGCGTGGGCGCGTTATACTCGTATGCGCGTTATATGCGTAAAAATACGGTATATTTAGCTGACATGGCCAACCTCCTTAGGAGATGTGTAAATATAGGGTATTTAGCTACAATAGTAAACCTAGTCTTAAATGTGTATATGCATAGGACGATTGATTTGGTATAAACGTGTAAATAAGTAGGATGATTGATTATGGCATGGGCAGACTTGGTGGGCTATAGCCGTTTTCTGCTGCTTTTTTCTATGTTTCTATGTTTCTAATCACGCTGGTATTAACATAACATTATACTTATAGACTGCGTTACCAAAAAGTTCTACGCGGTTTACAAAAGATTATAAACATTAAACATAATCGTATATCTGAATGAGTCAGCTAGTCAGGTATTTGGAGAAAAGATAAGTTTTTAGCTGTTTTCTAAAATGTCTGTAAGAAACAGCTGTGAGCAACAATGATCGAAATTCTTTTTGCCTGAGATGCAGGCATTTCTTGCTTTTACAACCTTTTACAGAAGGGGAATTGAACAGAGCATGAGTTTTTCTACTGCGTTTGTGCATAGCTATGGAAAAACTATTAATAACTCAGTATTGCAACACCACCACAGAGCTCCGTATATTTCAGTATAGAACCCATATATTGTAACGCCTCGCAGAAGCTCTATGCAACTCTGTATGGTAACATTTCTATAGAAGCTCATGTATCATAACACCTTTACAGAAGCTCATGTATTGTAGTGTCTTTGCAGAGGCTCATGAATTGACTCCCCAGTCATTAGTAGCGGTATAGAAGCTCTCAATAATCAACTTGTGTGTGCAACTTTGTGAGCCATGTGTAAAGTTAGACACCCAACTTCGCAAAATTAGGGAGTATATACAGTACTCCCACGAAATTCGCGGGGGTTCCGTTCCAGGAACCCATGCGAATCTTGAAAAACCGCAAATATGGTTTTTCATCGGGGAGACTGGAGAGGGCAGTGGGAGAGGCAGGAGAGAGCAGCCAGAGTGCCAGCGAGTGAAGGAAATCACTCGCTGTATGCTCCGACTGCCTCTTCCTGCACTAAAGTCGGGCCTTACCAATCAGGAGCTGCATGTCAAAGCAGCTCCTGATTGGTAAGGCCCGACTTTAGTGCAGGAAGAGGCGGTTGGAGCATACAGCGAGTGATTTCCTTCACTCTCCGGCGCTCCGGCTGCTCTCTCCTGCCTCTCTAGCTGTCCTCTTCTGGTCGGCGGTCGGAAAATACCGCGAATGACTGGGACCACGAACCGCTGACCGCGAATGGCCGGGGGAACACTGTACAAAGAAAACTATAGAGAACTTCAGCCATGTGGTCTAACATTCAGCTGAAGTGAAACGTTATAGAGCTGAAATACAGACTTACACTCCCTTGCCAAAGAGAACATGCAGTAACTCACCCAAGACTGCGACTAGCAACAGAATGATGACAATGTAGTTTACTCTTTTCTCCTTATAAAAATAAAGCAGGAAACAGAAGGCAATGATCTCCACAAGCTATCAGGAGGCAGACGCAAAGAGAGAGAAGGGCAGAAACTCAAATCAGTGAATGTTCCATCAACATTTCTAAAATAAATCACCAAGTAAACTTCCAGAGTCAAGCAAAAAAGGGTGCAAACACAAAAGCAATGACTGTGGAGATGATGATCTTGATTCCAAGCTTTATTCCAAGGTCTTCATAAGACAGATCTTTACATTAGGTGCAGTAGTACGTCATCTCAAACAATACACAGAAAGAGATTGTGGTGGGGACCCGACACGGTCCATATTTCGGTTAGAAAGACCTTCCTCTGGGGTCCAGAGTGATGAAAACCACAAAAATCTATAATGCTGTAGAGCAGACGAGTTCCTGGGTTTGCATGAACCGTGCTGGGTCCACAGTCATTGATTTTGTGTTTCCATAAACATTTTTCTTTCATGCTCTGAATAAGTGAGTTTTTATGTTGAAGCAAAAGGCTGGGAATTGTAGCCTGGAAAGTGTGCATTATATGGGTGGACACTATGTAACAATCAAACTTGCTCTTTTAGGGAACAGGGTCTCTAGAGAATTAGGTCTATAGATATAAGATTGCATAGAGGGCACAAGAAGAAGAAATATTTGGATAAAAGGGCCTTTGCTATTATTTCCTTGAGCCCCAGGAGGGAGACATAACTTCTCTGGAGTCCTTTTCAGTCTTCTCATTTCAAAGATTAAGCCAAGATGTGGCTTCAGATAGCCTGATTAGGGAATTTTAAGGATCATCTGCTCCAGTTTTACATTCTTTGATCTCCACCTTTTTAAAGGAGGGTGTTTTTCCCATTAAAGAGATTGACTTTCCCAATGCTGAATAGGGTTGTTCAAAGGCTGTAGGACCAGCGCTTTTAGAGCAATCTTCCAATTGCTTTTTGTAAGCAAGATTATAGAGGTGGTTATGGTGGTGGCAGCGGTTCAGCTACCAAATTATTTGGAAGGTAACTCTCTCCTAGGAGTTCTGCTGCTTTGAGTCTAACTAATGATCTTTCCCAGTATTGTATTTGGATATGGGCTTGGATTGTGTATCTATTTTATTTTATTTTTTTGGTGGGGGGGGAGATCCGACAGCTGCGTTCAAACTGTTGACCACCATGTACTGTTAGAACAGCTCCAAGCTGATAGGGCCTAGGGTAAAACCTTGGACTGATCCGAATCTGTTCTAGAAGGAAGGTTATCAGCAAGTGTCATAGGGTTTGTGTGTCTTCTTATCATGGGCTGTCAGAGGTCACGCAGGGCCTCCGATATTTAACTTAAATGTTTGTCCTTTTAGTCAGATTTTTGAATCTGCTGAAGTTACGGATGTGATATAGTTCAACGATAGTTGTTCGTACTGTGCTTTGGGAGAGAAATGGGGGAAATCATTTCGAGGTTAAACATTTACTAGATATTGAAAAATGGTTCGTTCATCCCGAACCATGTTAAGATCCTGAACCCTGGAGATCTTTGGTGTGGTAGACCCCAAATGAAATTTTTATGTTCTGAGATAAGTTAGGAAATTGGATCGCTAGGGAATTTGGTTGGATTCTTTTCAGAAGCAAATTAAAGTTACCATTCAATCTTGTTTTAACCACTTATGAATATTCAGAGCACGTGTCCTTATTTAGGAAAATCTGAATGCTTAAATTAACCCATGTGCTAGTCACTACGACTGGATTAATGTAATTTTCTATACACTGGCCTTCCCAAGGTGCAGTTGCAATGCTTTCAATAGGCTCAAAAGACAGCAGCATGATTAGGTTTGGGAAGAAAAACCTCGGGGACGGGTAAAGCTAGTTGTTACATTGCTCCACTGGCTTCGTGTTTACCATAAGAACATAAGAATTGCCATCTCCAGATCAGACTCTGGGTCCATCAAGTCCGGTGATCCGCACACGCGAAGGCCCCACCAGGTGTACCCTGGCCTGGTTTTAGTCCCCATATCACTGTATGCTTCTCAAGGGAGATGTGCATCTAATTTACCCTTAAATCCTAGAACGGTGGATTCTGCAATTACTTCCTCTGGGAGAGTATTCCAGGTGTCCACCACTTGCTGCGTGAAACAGAACTTCCTGATATTCGTCCTGGATCTGTCCTCCCTCAGCTTCAGTCTATGTCCTCTTGTCCATGTCACATCGGACATTGTAAATAACTGCATTCCCTGCTCCATTTTGTTGAATCCTTTCAGTATTTTGAAAGTCTCAATCAGGTCCCCTCGCAGTCTCCTCTTCTCAAGGGAGAACAACCCCAGTCTTCTAAGTCGTTTCTCGTAGTCCAGGTTCTCCATACCTTTCACTAGCTTCGTTGCTCGTCTCTGCACCCTCTCTAGCAGTTTTATATCCTTCTTTAGGTATGGAGACCAATGCTGGACGCAGTATTCCAGGTGCAGTCTGACCATGGCTCTGTGAACTTAATGATTGTTTTGGATTTTTAAGATAGATCAGGGGAAGTCCCCTCTGTCTCTATGTGATCGTGTGGTGAATTACATCCCTGGGCGTCAGCTTCTTTCCACAAATCAAATGTTGCTGCAGATTCTGGGAGATGTTCATTTGGTAAGCTTTCTCATATATAAGGCCCTACTTTGTGCAACATCCTTCCATGGGATGTATAAGTGTTACTAACACTTCTAGCTTTCAGGAGTTTTTGCCAGGATGGCCACCGTGAGGATGGGCTACTGGGCTCGATGGACCATTAGTCTGACCTAGTAAGGCTATTCTTATGTTCTTATATAAAGTGTGGCAATTTGAATTTTTATGGTGATTTTTGGGAAATAATGTTATTTCTATTCTTTTTATTGCTATGTTTATAAAAAATTGTTGTAGAGTGCCTTGGAGCCCTCAGGGACATGCGATATATAAGAGTGAGAAATAAACAGAGAAATGAATGTAAGGTTCCAGGCCATCATAGGACACCAAGGATACTGTTCTTCTTCACCCAGAGAGTGGTGGAGAGCTGGAACGCTCTTCCGGAGTCTGTTGTAGGGGAAAAACACCCTCCAGGGTTTCAATACTAAGCTGGATAAGTTCCTGCTAAACTGAGACATACGCAGGTAAGACTGGACTCATTTAGAACACCAGTCTTTGACCTGGGGGCCACCGCATGAGCGGACTGCTGGGCTGGATGGACCACTGGTCTGACCCAGCAGCGGCAATTCTTATGTTCTATATATGTTCTGTGTACAGCTCTGCCCACTTATTACACAGTATTGGGATCCTGCAATTAAAATGATCCAAGGACTGGAAAATAAGTGTCCTGGTTTTATGATCTAAAAGAGTTACCATATTTTAATCGTGTCCACGGTGGCCTGCTATCACCATCTTCAAGAAGTCTACACAGTATCATAGTAACTTAATTATACCTTTTGGTGGAATTCAGTTTGTCATATTTATAAAATGGAGAGAGTGTTTGCTTTTCAGCAAGGAAATTATCATAATTTTAAAAAGATTTGGGGGCCATTGATTATATATTCTAATGATCAGACACCTTAAACACCTTGTTATTATATAAGATATAGGTAGGGTGGGATTTGGAAATATGATATTTGCTAATTGGTTTATTATTAATGGATGGGGTGGGTGGGGAGGGATTCTTTTACACTTTAATGATTATAAGTAAGAAGACATGGATTGAGTAAAAATTTTTGATTGAATATTATACACTTGTAAGATATGAAAATGAATAAAGATTTAAAAAAAAAAAAAAAAAAAAGAAGTCTACACAGTTACAAAATAGAATGTACTGTAACTGCTTCTGAGGGGAACTAGGAAAAGTGAAATAAGCTTCATGACGTGGAAATAAATTATTGCTTGGACTTAGGAGTAATGTTAGGAAATTATTTTTCATGGAGAGGGTGGTGGATGCCTGGAATGCCTTCCCGAGGGAGGTGGTGAAGAGGAAAATGATGATGGAATTCAAAACAGCGTGGGATAAACACAGAGGATATATAATTAGAAAACAAATGGTATAAATTAAAGAACTAAGGCCAGTATTGGACAGACTTGTACGGTTTGTGTTCCATATATGGTGATTCGGTGTAGGATGGGCTGGGGAGGGCATCAATGGGAACTCCACTAACTTGGAACATGAGGACGTTACTGGCTAGACTTTACAGTAGATATCCTGCAAACAACGGGACGGTTGGATAGGTTGGAGTGAGCTTAGATGACAACTTCAGCAGTTGAAACTTAGGACAATACCAGGTGGACTTTAGTCTATGGCCCAGAAATATCAAAGAAGAGACAAGTTAATTTAATCGTGTATTTTTAATAATAATAATAACTTTATTTTTCTATACCGCCATAGTCAACTGACTTCTAGGCGGTTCACATAGAAAGAAGGCTGGACAATCAGTGAATTACACAATGTAAGAAGAAGGAAGTTACATAATAATTAGGGAAGCATAGGGAAGGAATACATGAGAGAATAACTAATGGGCAGACTGGATGAACCGTTCAGGTCTTTATCTGCTGTCATTTACTATGTTACTGGCAATAGGTGATTCGCACCAACCCCCTAAATCCCATGTTCAGATTTTTAATGCTGGCAGTTCCTGCATGTTACCAAATTGTCAAGGTTTAGCTCTTATCCTTTTGAAAAAGGCAAACCAGACTTTGGTAAGATTTCAGAGCTGGGGAAGAGTAAAGGTGAAGCATTTCACGGGTGGGTGATTTTATTTCAGATTTGAAAGCTCTCAAGTGGGCCTGTGTTTTCAGCTATTCAACATGAATATTTACGAGACATATAACTACTGGACAGAAATGTAACTAGTTGGAATCTGGTCAACATGTATGATGAATGAGGCTCATTTGTGGTTCTTGAGAATTAGTCAGCCGTGTCCACTGCCTCAAAAATTATGGCTGAATGAATCAAGTGACAATCTTACCATGTATAAAAGAAAAGTCCAGCTCACTAAATGCCTGATGATATTTTCTCCTGTCATCTTCTCATGACTGTTAGGACCAAACGTTATCAGTACATAGGTCCCAATGATTGCCAAAGCACAACCTATAAAGGATAAAATGTATCGTCCTTGGTGGGTGGGAAAACCAAAGAAGAGAAACAGAAATGCCATGAGTGGATTAGTAAACATGCAAGTGATATTATTAATAATGTGGCTACAGTCATATAGCAAGTGATGGCAGATAAGGACGAGTGACCTAACCAGTGGCTGCCGAGTTGTCTTCCTCCAAGGTCTTCCAATACTGTACTTTTGGCCAAGTGAGTATGTTCCCAGTAAATAAATCAGGGGCTCTTAAACCTGTCCTGGAAGGACCCCATCCAGTCAGGTTTTCAGGATATCCACAATGAATATGCCTGAGACAGATCTGCATACCAAGGAGGCAGTATATGCAAATCTGTCTCATGCATATTCATTGTGGATATTCTGACAACTAGGCTGGCCGGGGCACACTATTTCTTCTCGTCCTTCTATTCTTAATTTACTTTTTCTTTCCCAAAAGTTGCATTCCTGGCTTTTTCTGTTTCCTCTCTTACCATATTGTTCATTCCTGTCCCCAACCTTTTTGTTTTTTTATTGTAACCGCCGATTCCCCCCTTTCCTCATGTTCTTCAATTGTATTTTACGTTTTAATTTTTGCTTCCTACATTGTTTATTTTTAAATTATTTTATTGTAAACCGCTTAGATTTAGCTTTGGTTTTATATTTGCGGTATATTAAATAAATTGAACTTGAACTTCTCCCAGTCCAGGTTTGGAAATTGCTGCTATACCAGCTCTTCCCATATGTCTTTCACCTGATCTCTCCAAACCATGCTCAACGATATTTGGCAGGCAACTCCATGCAGATGACTCCCAGTCCAAGGGAGGTGTAACACCACTGTCAGCATTTCAACAGATTATTCTCATGTCTTCATGAAAACCTTGGCTGTTTGTAAGAACTGTAACTACTCCACACAAGTTATCCCAGTATTATTAGGGAGCTAGCCAAGCTCTACAGATTGGAAGTCCTGTGGAATTTTAGCCCAGTTTTCTGCCCGTTGGTTTATATTCTTCCGTCAATGGTCTTCTACAATTTCATATGTCTCAGGAATCACTCAGCCCCCCTCCTCCCCCCCTCCACGTTATTCCTCATCTGACTGTTCTAATCATGCTTATCAGTGAGATACCCCTTTGTCTTAGTTATCCACTTAACCTGTAAGCTTTTTGGGCAGGGACTTATCACAACTAGGTCTCACTGCTGTACGGTATACAAGCATCCAACAGTGCTACGCATCTGGTAAGTAATATTATCGCTATTGGGTGGTGGACGTGAGTTCTGTTACTTTAAGATGTCATGTCTTCCTGCACTGATTATTAATGGTACACTACTTTCGCACAAGCTTCCCTCCCCCCCCAGGATGTGTCAGTATGGATTAC
Source organism: Geotrypetes seraphini (assembly GCF_902459505.1). Classification (NCBI taxonomy): domain Eukaryota; kingdom Metazoa; phylum Chordata; class Amphibia; order Gymnophiona; family Dermophiidae; genus Geotrypetes; species Geotrypetes seraphini. The sequence continues at coordinate 33,705,777 of NC_047091.1, read as the reverse complement.
ATATGGTACCTGGGTTGTAAGGAAAACAAACAGATTACAATATTGATGGCATAAAGCAATGTTCACGCTGTCCATAGCAGGTGCTATACTTACTCAAAAAATCCTTTGGTTTCCACTTTTCTTTAATAAATATGATTCCTATGATTGAACTAGCTGTAAAAACAATAGAGAGAGTAGAATAAGCAAGAAACTGTCTAAAAGGAGGGTATGAACTCCTATGGAAATTTACCCCTCTCCCTTTACAAAACCATAGCACAGTTTTTAGTGCTGGCCGCGGCTGTAATAGCTCCAACGCGCGCGTAGAATTCCTATGAGCGTCGGAGCTGTTACTGCCGCTGCTGGCATTACGGTTTTGTAAAAAAGGGGGGTTACTGACTCATTAACAGCCTCTATGAAACAAACTGGCTGCCTCATCTATTTCTATTTCACATTATGATGCCTACAATGCTTCTTCCTCATTACTACTAATAGTGAACCTATAGCGGCATCTCACAAACTTTGTCAAGCCGCGGCACACTAAACATATTGGCCGCGGCTCGAGGCATCCGGAAGTGTGCGGATGTCGCCATGATGACATCACACTTATGCGTGATGTCATCACATCGATGCCCACGCATGTGCGATGGCTCTCCAGACAAGCCCTGAGCTGCCAATGGGGTGGTGCCAGCAGAGAAGAGGCGAGGAGAGGTGCCGGTTAATTGCCTACAGGACATGCCTCTAGCCCGATTTAGCTCCCTCAAATGTTTCCCTCGACCCTGAAGAAAAGTTTTGTCATGAAACATGCATGTCGGGAGAGGTGAATCTAGGAAGAGATCAATATAAGCTAAGTGATATTCCTTCAATTCAAATGAAAATTTTAAATAAAATAAGAAAAAATAGAAAATGAATTCCTAAGAATAATTAATAAAGGTTGGACCGACGAAGAGTTTTCAGCTACCGGGAAGCGTTTGGCCCAGTGGTAGTCTGAAGGACCATACAAGTAAAACCAGTATCTATGGGTAGCCCTTGATGTGATATTGATAAGACAACAAAGTATATGATTTGATTGACTATACAACAGTAGCTACTTTCCATTTTGATAGTAATCTAGCTGTAAAAGGCACGTCAGGCGGAACACAGTTTGCGATACACTGCCATAGCACAAGCTTCCTCAAAATCAAGAGCACAATTCCCAACTGGAAATAAATGAAATTCAGCCGACAATGGCCCCCTACTGACCTCATCCTTCCTGAGGTCTCTCACTGTATAGTATCTTTGTTCAAAAAGTCCTCTATTTATACATTTATTCAAATTTTCATATGCTGCCAGTTTTGTCGTTCTTCCTCCATCATGTGCTAGAAGCAGATGGGCTCAGACAAGCATATTAAAAGAGATGCCTTTTTAATGGTAGATCCAGGCGAGTTAAATTCAGGTACTGTTGGTGGTTTTTTTCTGTCTCTAGACCAGGAGTGGGCAACTCTGGTCCTCGAGGGCCGGAATTCAGTCAGGTTTTCAGGATTTCCCCAATATGCATTGAAAGCAGTGCATGCAAATAGATCTCATGCATATTCATTGGGGAAATCCTGAAAACCTGACTGGATTCCAGCCCTCAAGGACTGGAGTTGCCCAACCCTGCTCTAGACGGTGGGCAATTACCTGAAGCAATGAAGGGTTATGTGATTTGTTGAGATCATAAGGAAGTATCTCAACAACCGGCTAAATCATAACAGCATATCCAGACCAAGAAGAATCCAGACCCTATTCTCCTACCCACCACTTAAGGGAACTCAGCGCAAAAAAATGTACGACGGCTTCCTAGTGACGCAGGCAGCGAAGCTGGACCCCTCCATCCTCAACCTGCTGACAACTACAAGTGACTTTAAATCATTCCGAAAAGAAATCAAAACTCTGCTTTTCAAAAAAAACTATACAACCTTCTTATCCCCCCCTCGCTTCCTCCACCCTCCACGCAAACTGCCAGCTAACCTCCTCCCTTCTACTTTTATCCCCCCTTGACCCTTTCAAGAAACCAACCCTAAACCTCTTCTTCCCTTCTAGTGATCCTAAACTCTCCCCTTTACCTTACTATTCAACGCCCCAATCTGTAATTCCCTTGCATCCACTATATAAGCGTCCCCTGCATCTACTGTGTAATCATCCCCTAAATGGCAACTTCCTGGCAATGTCCAGCTATCTTATACTGTAAATAGTAACTTCCTGGAAATGTCCAGCTACCTTATACTGTTGTTTGTAACTTCCTGGAAATGTCCAGCTATCTTACACTGTAATCCACTTAGAACTGTGAGGTACAGGCGGAATAGAAGTCACTAATGTAATGTAATGTAATGTAAGTATCGGTGGGATTTGAACCCAGTTTCTCTGGTTCTCAGTTCACTGCTCTAAGCACGAGGCTACTCCTCCACTTTAAAAGCAACCAATAGATCCATAGCTGGAATGAAGTTTTACTGAGGTAACAGGTTATCTGCTTTTCTCCTAAACCTGTAATAGCCTGGCAGTGGCAGGTCAACTAAAATGAGGTAAATATCTATCACATAAGTACAGATGCCAAAGTTTACTCCCCTAAGCATTAACTGAGTTTAGTGCCATAATGCAGCAGCCAGAGGACTTTCTCCTGGTGCACTGTATTTATTCATTAAATTTTCAGGAACTTTCTCTATTCTGGCTTATATAGTGTGGGGCTACGGCTCTTTCTAAACTAAACTAAAAACTAAAACGTAACCTTATATACTGGGTCTTCAACCAAAGGAAGCTCGACGCGGTTAACAATAAATAAATAAAAAATAAAGTAAACTGAAATACAAAAGAGTTATGTTTTCAAAATGTTTAGCGAATAAAAAAGTTTTTAGAAGTTTACGGAACAGTTAGAAGGAACAGGGACACCTCAAAATTAGGAGAAGTTCATTCCATAATTGGGGAAATTTAAACGCCAGAGAACTGCTAAAATTCTTAACTCCTTGAATTCCTTTCCTAGAAGGAAGAGAAAGTTTAAACTGATGAATGCCTCTCGCATATGAAAATCTATAAACATTCCATAGCAGAGGAGCAAGAGGAGTAAAGATACCATGTAAAATCTTTAAAAAACAATACATAAATTTCTTCCCCCGATAAAGAAAATTTACTATTTAAAACAAATGCAAAAAGAAAAAGTAGTGGTAGCTGAAAATACACAATTGGATGTTTTTGTTATTTTGCAATCTTCTGATATTGAAATTAGGGGACGGGCGACTTTGTTAGTCTCTCTTATATTTCTACAAGATAAAGAAATGTTGTTGAAATTATACTTTAATTTAAAATAGATCACCTATTTAGGTGAAAGGGTATATATATTTCCAGACGTCTCAAAGTGGACACAATCTAGGAGGAAAGAGTTTTTAAGATTTCATCCAAAAGTGATTGCTTTAGGGGCAATGTTTCAGTTGAGATTTCCATGTAAATGTTTTGTCTCATATCAAGGGAGTAATTATATTTTCTTTGAACCTGCCCAATTAGGCTTTTTCCTAAAAGGTAAAGGAGTCTCGACACAGTCAGAATAAATCAGGATATAATGCGGTATTTAATTAAAGGATAGGTTAACATCTTATTACTGCTCTATTTACTATTTATTTTTCTTTTGTATATGAATTTCCCCTTTTCCCGAGGGGTTTACTCATTTTGCCTCTCACCCTCAGATTGTGGACTGTGTTAGATAAATATTTCATTGTTTAATTACTGGTGCTTAGTTTGTATAGCGTGCAAGAATTTAAGAGCAAATGGGATGCCCATGTGGGATCCCTTAGAGGGTTAAGCCAAGGGAACCTGTCACCAGGAGTGGGATCCCTAGGATAGTAGACTTGGGGGTGGGTCAGTAGAGTGGGCAGACCTGATGGGCTATGGCCCTTATCTGCCGTCATCTTCTATGTTCTATGTTTCTAATTTTGTATTTCTTTGATCATCTATGTATACTGGATTTATTGAAATGATAAACAATAAAATTTTAAAAAACCCCAACATAAACACTTAAACTGAATTCTAAAATAAACTGGGAGCCAAATTTTTTGTTATTTTGTTGAATTGTTTTTGGCAATCTTAGGTCCAGATTTTAGCTCTAATCTACCTACACATTGTCTACATAGATCAGCCACTTTTAAACAGTACCGATGGCCCAGGTGAACAAGCAGAATCGTTTCACAACGCAATACACTTACCTATAACAGATACGGCACTGAGAGGCACTATTAGTGAGAGGGGAGCAAAGGCGTAGGAGGAAAACACTCCCAGCTCCCCCAGGAGCAGCAGAAGCAGGCCACACCACCATATTTTGGTCTTGAAATATGCACGAGTGTCTTTGGAACCGGCCAATTGGATATGGCTGTACTTCTAGGTATTGGAAAATAAAGATGGAAGGAAATTTGGAAACTCTTTGTGGCAGTAAAGGGATAAAAAATAAAAAGTGAAGAGGATACGGGACATACCTGGAGGTTGAGCGCAATACTGATAATCAAATGCCCAAATATGGCAAGCAATGCACCAATCAGGTTTTCCTAGAAACAAAAATAACAAAACATTACTCTAAATTTTCCAAACAAAACCACGGGAATTATACTCAGCTACCGCCCGATGAAAAAAAAAGAAATTAGGATGCTTGACTCCTTAAATTCTCTTTCCCATTCCTAACCACAATTTTATACTGGTAATTTTACCATCCCAGTTCTGTCTCATCCCAGATGGTATTGGTACAGTAATTTCTACCCATCTTACTGAAAAACTAAAACCCCAGTAAATCCATCCATTAAATTACTTGCTAGGACCCCTTCCTAAATGATTATCTTCAAAGCTTTTTAAGTTCCATAAATTTTGTGGGTTTTGCCTACACCCTGTTTCTGGGTGGTGATCCCCAATGTGGAACCTAGCACTGTAGAGCTATAATTCGGGCTATTCTTCCTTATACACATCATTTTGCTTTTGTCTACCTTAGATTTCATCTGATGTCTCCTGCAATTTCTCAGATGTGATTTAATAACTTAAAATTTGCAGATGATACAAAATTATGTAATCATCTCATTTTGTTCTTCCATTTTCAGATCATTTATAGATATATTAAAAAGCACCAGTCCCAACACAGATCACCTTTGATATCTGTATGCATTGATTTTAGATTTGATTTTTTTTCCGTGGAAATCAGAACAAGAAGCCCATGCATGCAGGACTATCTTAGCCTAGCCCAGGAGTAGGCAATTCCGGTCCTCGAGAGCCGGAGCCAGGTCAGGTTTTCAGGATATCCACAATAAATATGCATGAGATAGATTTGCATCTCAAGGAGGCAGTGCATGCAAATCCATCTCGTACATATTCATGGTGGAGATCCTGAAAACTTGAGCTGGCTCTGGCTCTGGCTCTCGAGGACCGGAATTGCCTACCCCTGGCCTAGCCTAATGAACTGGAGTAACCCCATCTAGTAGTTTCTCTGCTTCAGTCTCTCACGTATATTCCTGTTGTGCTCTTACCTTGTATGAGAATGAATTGTCCTGGAGAGGAACTGTGGCAGTGGTGAGCTGCTGCTGCAGCTGCAGATCTGGGCTGGTTCTTCTCTCCATACTGGGTGATACATGTATGTGCTTCACCTCTCACTGGGCTAAGTTCTTTGTAGCTTTTTTACCTTTATTTTGTCCAAAAGCTTAAGACTGACAAGCTGCTTCTCATGCCACCCTTCCTCTGTGTTCACACCATTTCTCCTCCATCTACTCATGGGTAAATTGCTAACTGGACACCAGGAGCTGGTGCTATCACTCTACTTGTCTTTTCACGGCAAATGCGCGTGGGTGCTTCTCTCTAAACAGAAAATCTCATTAGGCAAATGCATTTTTCTATTAACTAGAAAAAAAACCTCTTACCAATGGCTATTTACCACTACTACTACTTATCACTTATATAGCGCTGAAAGTTATATGCAGTGCTGTACATTTTGATATTTATAGACGGTTCCTGCTCAGAAGAGCTTATTTAATGTGCTAATATCCTATCTGTTGTGCGTACAATCTTTCCATTTCCAACCCACAGATATGGAAACTTTGGTAAACTCTTAGGGCTCCTTTTACACCGGATTAGTGCGCGCTAGCCGGTAGCGGCTAGCGCACTGGCATTTTAGCAAGCGCTATTCTGTGCATTAAGGCCCTAACGCACCTTTATAAAATTAGCCCTTAATGGTACTGAAGGAATGGTAAATTAATTCTTTTCTAAAACAAGGATGGTGCTTTGCTTTTCTAACATGTTTGCTATTTTCAATGCTGATTTTTTTTTTTTAATGTTTATCTCCCTCATTCTGTAATGTGGCACCTAAATTTAAAGTGCCCGTATTTTATAATTTAAACAATCAGCATAAGTGCTGAACACTGTTCTATAATTTACATGTATGAGTCATGTAGCACATAAGTGTGAGTAGGACTTACATGTGAGCACAGCATGGGCAAGATTTGGGTAGGTTTCCCAGTTGCATGCAGAGCTCGCAGAATATTGTAAGTTATGTGCTAAAATACAACATTTAGGTGCCACTGGTTTAATCTGTAGTCACTCAAAAGATAATTTTCACATGATTCTAGTCATTAACTAAGGAATTACTAGGTTAGACTAACCTGGCGGATATTGTATGCAGTCTTACAGAAAAAAACATTAAGAGACAATCCTTGTTCAAAAGACAAGACATATTCAAGAAAAGATAAGGGATTAGGAAATTGCATTTATTGTGGGAATGATAGGTATATTAAAAAAACAGGTGAATAAGTGGTTCAGTCCTTATAATATGGGCTTTTAGCTTGGATTTTAAAAGGACAAGAGACAGAGCAGATGTACTGACTCAGAAGTCCATTCCAGGTGTACAGTGCAGCAAAATAGAAGGTACCAAGACTGGAGGTGGCAGTAGAGACTTACTGCTTATCATTTCTATAGCTATTGGGCAAATGCAATCAAGAGACAATACCTGCTCAATAGAGCTTACAATCTAATCAAGCAATCAGGTCAAGTAGGGGGTTAGGAAGTTTCTCAGAGAGACAGTAATAAGATAGGCATGGATATTTTACTTGAAGGAGGGAGGGGTACAGGAAGAGAGAAGAGACACCGAGGAGCTGCAGCATAAATGTAATCGTAATGATTTAGAGGAGCTTAATATATGGAAACTGACAGAGTCAATGAAGTGACTTGGCAAGAGGAGTTATGGGTGTAGTGACATTGGGGGAAGATATATACCACTTTCCTAAGTGGTTTACATTCAGGTATTTTATCATATTTCCCTATCTGTCCCGGCGGCCTCAAAGTGTACCTGGGGCAGTGGGGGATTAAGTGACTTGCCCAGGGTCACAACTTGGAGCAGCGAGGGATTTGAAAGCACAACCTCAGGGTGCTGAGGCTCTAACCCCTGAAAAGCAAGTTCCAATCATTTTAGTAGGGGTTTTGGTAGTATGCTAAGGAAGGATTTCGGTGCTTCTAACAAATACAGCCTCCTTAGGCTCTCATTTAGACAGTTCCGTCCAATGGAAGAGGGACCACCTCATGTCTACCTTAGCAATGACTAATAACTGCAATAATTGCCTCATTTCACCTGCAGGGCACCACTTCCTGGTCCGTTTAGCAGCTGCTGACTTCCTAGAAGTCACAGACCAGCCAGCCAACCAATCCTAACCCCACTGTTTTGCCTTCTCTTCTCTTACCCCCTTCACCTCGACTTTTCACCCCCTTCCACACTCACCCACCAGCATCTCTTGCGTCTGTCACTTCCGCCATCTCCACGCCCCGCCCACCCAGCCCCGTCGCTCTTCGGGCACTGGAGGATCGCACGAGCAATTGGCTGCTCGAGGCGGACTCGAGCGAGCCCATTGGCGGCGTAGGCCACGTAGAGGCGGGACTAAGATGGTGGGAGGAGGAGAGAAAGGTGGATGAATCCGACCAGAAACCCGGAAAAGATGACGTCTCAGCGCCCTGTGTTTTTGTGGTTTTTTCAGTGGCGAGTGACGTCATCGCGTCGGGAGCGCAGCGACTGGTTACCGCGGCAACCGGCTGTCAACGGAAGAATATGAGGCCTAGGGCTCCCTCCGGCTCAGGGCAGAAGTAAGGGACACGCGGGGTGCAGCGGAGCCGCTTTCTCTCTGGCAGCCGTGAAGGCAAAGTAACGAGCTTTGTAAGCCAGTTGTTACTTGATGTTTCTATATCATTTGCTTTGGGGTTGTTGGTTTTTTGTTTTTTTTTGTAACTATTAATGGTATTGTTAATGGCATTTTTATTATGTTCATGCTCTTTTTTAAAATATATATTGTAAACTCACTTAGAAATTAGATAAGCGATCAAATTTTAATAAAACCTTGAACAGCCTGGTTGCGCATGTGTTTGGCACGCTCATCCTGGGTTTTTTTTAAATCATTGCATAATAAATTTACCATATTGTCATTTTATCACATATCATTCATATCTTCAAAATAAATTTTTTGAAATAACCTATTACAACTATCAATACAATTCCCTTTTTTTACCTTCCACCCTTCCCTTTCCCCCACTTCCCCCCTCCCCCCATTATTTTATATATAACTTTTTATTGAAGAAATGCAATAAATATATAATAAAATAGTCATTACATTTAAATTTCCCATATCAACTTCCAACATATGTCTATCATTCTTTCAAAATAAATTTTTCAAATTATCTATTATATCTCTCAATATATTCCCGTAATTTCCAACCCCTTACCCTCTTTCCCCCCCTATTGTGTTAATTTTATTATAACATTATAATAAATGAATTAAACAAAAATACAGTTCAATTAATTTCACACATATAATATTCCACCCCTCTACCCAAGAATGAAAGGTGACATCAAGTATAAAAAATGTACAAAACATTTACATAGCTTCAATGTAAAATATTAAGAATCATACTTCTTGCTTTTGAGGATAATTTTTGTATATAAGGGTTCCAAATTTTCAAAAATAAATGAGTTCTTCTAGGAAATTTATGAACCTCCCAAATCTCAAATAAAATTAAACAATGAAATTGGTTCCTCCAATGTCAATAACTAGGAGAATCTTTTTGTAACCAATATTGCAACATACATTTATGACCAATCATACATGCCTTGAGTGCTCAGTGCCTGATATGTCTGGCAAGTTATTGTGTGCCAAATGCTCAAAGGGCTCGAGCGTGAGTGTTAACCAGAGAGTAGAGAATGGCACGGGGATAAATTTTTCCCCGACCCTGCAGGAACTCATTTTTCCATCCCCGCGAGTTCTTTTCCTGACTGTCCCTGTCCCATTTCTGCAAGCTCCGTCCTCATCTGCACAAGCCTTAAACCAGGGGTGCCCACACTTTTTGGGCTTGCGAGCTACTTTTTAAATGACCAAGTCAAAATGATCTACCAACAATAAAATTTAAAAAAAAACCCACAAAACACACTGTACGCATAGAAAATGTTAATTATCATTCCTATTCCAGGGTTTTTCAAAGAGGTCAAAGCAGATGACTCTATGCACTATCACCTCAGTAACAACCATACAAAAATAGACAAATATACCCCCCTCCCTTTTTACTAAACCACGATAGCAGTTTTTAGCGCAGGGAGCTGTGCTGAATGCCCAGCGCTGCTCTCGACGCTCATAGGCTCCCTGCACTAAAAACCTCTATTGCGGTTTAGTAAAAGGGGACCTTAGTGTAAAATATAGACAGCAGGTATAAATTCAGACACATTTTGATCACTAAATTTAAAATAAAATCATTTTTCCTACCTTGTCTGGTGATTTCATGAGTCTCTGGTTGCACTTTCTTCTTCTGACTGTGCATACAATCTTTCTTCCCTTCTTTTAGCCTGTATGCTTCCTCTCCTCCAGACCTCATTCCCTCCCCCAACTTTTTCTTCCTCTCTCCCTGCCCTTTCTTTCTCTCTGCCTCCCTTTCTTTTTTTTCTGTTTCTCTTCTTTCCTTCTGTCTCCCTGCCTGCCCTTTTTCTTTCTTTCTCCCTGCCCTCCCCCAAGCCACTGCCACTTCCATTGCCATCGGGGACCAGGACCCAAACGCCACCAATAACAGGCCCCAAGCTCTCCCTGCTTCGGCCAACCAGCATTCCTCTCCCCTACATTAATTCTACCGTTGGGAAGAGGAAGGCTGATCAGCCCAAGATCGTGATCAACCTATTGGGGGAAATGCTGCCGGGTCCTGCCTTCGCGGAAACAGAAAGTAGGCAGGACCCGGCGGGAAGAAGAACAAATGCTTCACTAACCTGTCTCCCGCATTAGCCCGTAGCGAACGCTTGCTTCAGGGCTCTCAACATGTGCGTGCCGGCTTCCCTTCTCCCCCCCCCCCCCGGACATAACTTCCGGTTTCGGAGGGAAGAGAAGAGAAGCCGGTTCGCACATTATAGAGCCCGGAACATAAGTTCGCTACGGGCTGAAATCTCCAAGCTGGTTTTTTTTAATGTTCAGCAGCAGCAGATGACAGCTGGGTGGACCGCCCAGCTAAAAGGCCCTAGGGAGAACACTGTAGAGGAAGGCTGATCGGCCCGTAGATCAGGACGGCAACACATGTCTATCACGGAGCCTGGGATGGGCTCCGCAATCGACTCACGTTGCCTTCCTGAGCTACTGGTCGATCGCGATCGACGTATTGGGCACCCCTGCCTTAAACACTTTAAAATCCTAAGAGCAACATTCTAGAGCTGAGATTGTGATGTCATAATGCCTCATTCCACCAATGCCTAAGCTCCATCCTCATGTGCACAAGCCTCAAACACTTTAAAAGTAGCAACATTCTAGAGCTCAGATTGTGATGTCATAATGCCTCATTCCACCAATGCCTAAGCTCCGTCCTCATCTGCACAAGCCTCAAACACTTTAAAATCATAAGTAGCAACATTCTAGAGCTCAGATTGTGATGTCATAATGCCTCATTCCACTAATGTCTAAGCTCCGTCCTCGTCTGCACAAGCCTCAGACACTTTCAAATCATAAGTGTTCGAGACGTTGCGGTTAAGACGTTGCGGTTAAGACAGAGCTTACAGGAATGGGGACAGGGACAAACTTTGTCCCCGTGCCATTCTCTAAAATCTTGAGACTGGTATCACTATGTAAAATCTTAAAACATCTTAAACAATTGACAACTGAATTCAATGATTAAAAAATTGCAGAAGCTGTTGTTGGATTTCAGTGAACTCCTGTTAAATTACATCATTTGTGTCTTGTCTGCAACCTACAACATCTTACCATCATGTGCCCAGCTGCTTAAGTATTTTACTGTTACTGCAACAGATTCATCCATCTTTGCTGGCATCGAGGAACATTGTCAACATTTAATAGACACTTGTTTTCCTGTTTATTCACTACACAGTTTAGGTTCTTTTCCACACCCATGTCTAAAAGACAATCCAATTATCTTCCCAGATGATGTAAAAACATAGGCAACTGTATCTTTGGGAAGGATGTACCAAAACCAGTTCGAAATGGATGGCTCTATTTGTGATTTATAAACAGTTGTACAGAATATTGTCCCTTTTTATACTTTAATAAAAGGGTAGTTCCATGTTGACTGGTCCAATTTCAAGGAGGATCCCCACTTGACATCTTCCGCAGCTACATAAAAGTAGCCCAAATAAAGGGGCCCTTAAATCTGGACCTAGTTGAGATCATGTCCCAAAACTTTGGTTATTGGTTATCTTTATTAGAGGTCCTGACATATCTCCTGAAAAAATTTAATCAAAGATAGTTATGAGGAGAGCTCTGAACCACTTGACATGGAATTACCCAAAAAGATTTAAATATAAAATTATAAGTGTTTGAGGCTTGTGCAAATGAGGACAGAGTGCACAGAGATGGAACCTGCGGGGTTGGGACAGGGACAGTGCCCTTGGGGACAGAGCTTGTGGGGACAGGGATAAACTTTGTCCCTGGGCCACTCTCTAGGACAGGAGAGCTCTGCTGGATCCAGGGAACCTGCCTCTGTCTTGCAATTGAAAGCAGAATATTGAAGCCCCATCCCCCACTGGTAGCATTTGGAGGACTCATGCTCAGTTTAGAGGGAACAGTGGTGGGAAGCGTATCTTCTCCCCCAGCATCCTTCCCCATTGCGTTATAAGTCTAAAAATAAAAGCTATTTTAATTTTCCAGTTTCTCATAGTAATTATAGTATTGTATTGGTGTCTTATTCAGGTAATTCTTAATGGTGAAAATATCCTAGAACAATCGTATCAAATCAAAAGTGCCAACATGCCAGTCTGCTCTTCTACCAATTTGTCATCGTCCAATAGCTTCAGAAAGATACATGATGAGTATTCTGGAAAACTATATACAGGTATGCCAAATGGAAGAGGCAAAGAATAGGTGGCATCACAGTGGGGCCATTTTACTCGTGCCTGGGTAAAATGGCCAATTTTTCTATTTTTGGAATTGATGGCCACGTGCTAATTTTCCAACTAGCGTGTGAGTCCCTGCTGTCGCCTGTTTTGTGGGCGGTAAGGACTCCTGTGCTAACCACGTGCTAATTGGTTAGCATGTGACAATGGAGCTGTGCTAACCAATTAGAACAGAACCCACCTACTCCCCATCCCCAGACATGCCCCCGACACAAAAAAATGAAATCTTAGGGCTCCTTTTATCAAAGCGCGCTATGGGGGTTAGCGCGACGGACATTTCATCACGTGCTAATCCCCACGGCAGCCTAAAATCTTAACGCCTCATCAATGGAGGCGTTAGGTACTAGCGCGGCAGGCGGTTTAAAGCGCGGTATTCTGCGCATCAAACCGTTATTGCACCTTTGTAAAAGGACCGCTTAGTGTGTAACTTAGAGGTCCTTTTGGTCCTTTTATTAAAGCGCACTAAATCCTAAGACATCCATTACAATCTATGGACGCCTTTGCATTTAGCGCATGCTAAATCGGTTAGTATGCCTTAATTAAAGACAAATAAATACTTGTGAGCTGATATAATCTTTCGTTCAGATTCAGATGAGTTCTTTATTTATTTTTAGAGACCTAGTCTATAAGAGATATCAACTGGGATTGGGATTTCTGATTTATTGCGATTTGCACAATACACGATTATGGAATATTAGGAATATACAAGAATTGAATCACCATCGGAGATTGACTCTTGAATTTTTAAATATTTAATAAGAAAAAGACTCATTATTTATCTTTTTACATATTCACCATTCATCTTTATTTTGCACTTAGCACTTGCACTTTACATTTATTTTTTTATATCTTTTTGTGGGTTGGGATTTTTTGAGTCGCTCTCTTTTCCCCCCCCCCCATATATTTTTCACTCCTTGGCCCTTCACCTAGCACTTTATTACACAGGAGACAAATGATGTATGCAGCAAAGCTTATTTAGGTTTGTTTCTAAACCTGCCAGTCCTCCTATGACGCCTTCGAGCTCTCAGCTCGAGCTGCTGCCTGCTCCGTGGCCATGCGTCGTCTGGCCTGGCTTCGCACCATTGACATGGACCCGAACCTCCAGGACAGGCTGGCCAATGTTCCTTGTGCGGGAGCGGATTTATTTGACGAGTCTATCGAGACTGTGACGAAGAAGCTCTTTGACCATGAAAAATCTTTTCAGTCTATTCTTCGGCCTAAGCCTAAGCCTCAACAGTCTCGACCTGCCAGGCCGCCCTTGATCTATCAGAGGCGTTACACTCCGAGGCAAGCTCCAGCTGCCAGGCAGCCTGCAAAACGACAGCCTCCACAAAAGGCTCCGCAGAAGCCTCAACCGTCTAATGTCCCTAAGGCCACTCAGCCTTTTTGACTCTCTCTTAGGGAGCATAACCGACCTTGTTCTGCCATCCCCTGTTTTCCCCATTGGGGGTCGCCTCCATCATTTTTTCCATCGATGGACGGCGATTACCACCGACCTCTGGGTCCTTACCATCATCAAGGAAGGGTACTCTCTGCAATTCCATCGGGTCCCCCCGGACCACCCTCCAAGAGAGTATCCTTCAAACTTGACTCAGACCACCCTTCTTCTTCAGGAAGCTCATGCTTTGCTCCGGCTTCATGCCGTCGAGCCGGTCCCTGTGGACCAGCACAACCGGGAGTTTTACTCCTGGTACTTCCTTGTCCCGAAGAAGACGGGCGACCTGCGACCCATTCTGGACCTCAGGGTCCTCAACAAGTTCCTGGTCAAAGAGAGGTTTCGCATGCTGACCCTTGCTTCTCTCTATCCCCTCCTCGAGCAGAACGACTGGTTATGCTCTCTAGATCTCAAGGAGGCCTACACTCACATTCCCATTCATCCGGCCTCTCGCAAGTTTCTCGGATTTCGGGTGGGACATCTACATCTGCAGTACCGAGTGCTTCCGTTCGGCCTGTCCTCGTCTCCCAGAGTCTTCACGAAGTGTCTGGTGGTGGTGGCCGCTGCACTCCGGACCAGGGGTCTTCAGGTATTTCCCTACCTCGACGACTGGCTCATCAAGGCCCCCTCGGCTCCAGAGGTCATCTCGGCGACCCTGGCCACTATTTACTTCCTGCAGAGTTTGGGCTTCGAGATCAACTTCCCCAAATCTCATCTACAGCCTACCCAGTCTCTCCCATTCATCGTGGCGGTCCTGGACACCATTCGACTCAGAGCATTCCTTCCTCCTCAGCGCATGGATTCTCTTCTTCATCTCTGCCAGTCTGTGTCTTCTCGCCAGTCCATCTCAGCGAGACACATGATGGTCCTCCTGGGCCACATGGCCTCTACAGTTCATGTGACGCCTTTTGCCAGATTCCATCTCAGAATTCCTCAGTGGACCCTGGCTTCTCAATGGACTCAGGGGTCAGATCCGTTGACTCGGCACATCATAGTCACTCCTACTCTTCGGCAGTCTCTACTTTGGTGGATGACCTCTTCGAATCTATCCAGAGGTTTGCTGTTTCACACTCCTCCCCACCAGAAGGTTCTCACAACCGATTCATCGACCTATGCCTGGGGAGCTCATCTGGATGGTCTTCTCACTCAGGGATTCTGGACCAGTGCGGACCGACTCCATCAAATCAATCTTCTGGAGCTCAGAGCCATCTTCAATGCTCTTCAAGCTTTTCAACATCTGCTTCATGACATGGTGGTCCTCATTCGCACAGACAATCAGGTCGCCATATATTATGTCAACAAGCAGGGGGGCACGGGCTCGGCCTCCCTCTGCCAGGAAGCTCTCAGAGTCTGGGATTGGGCGGTTCACCACAACGCCTTCCTCAAAGCTGTCTACATTCAGGGGAAAGACAATGTCTTGGCGGACAACCTAAGTCGACTTCTTCAGCTTCACGAATGGACACTCCATTCCAAGCCCCTTCATCTGATTTTTGCACAATGGGGGACGCCTCAGATAGACCTCTTTGCGGCTCCCCACAACTTCAAGCTGCCTCAATTCTGTTCCAGGATCTACACTCCTCATCGTCTCGAGGCGGATGCCTTTCTGCTGGATTGGGGGAATCGCTTTCTGTATGCGTTTCCTCCCTTTCCTCTCATTCAAAAGACTCTGGTCAAACTGAAGTCCGACCATGCCACCATGATTCTGATCGCTCCTCGGTGGCCCAGACAACCTTGATTCTCCCTTCTACTTCAACTCAGCAGCAGGGAGCATTCCTTCTTCCAGTGTTTCCTTCCCTTCTTACTCAGCATCAGGGATCTCTGCTACACCCCAACCTGCAGTCTCTCCACCTGACAGCTTGGTTCCTCTCAACGTAACTCCTCACCAGTTTTCCCAGGCGGTGAGGGAGGTCTTGGAGGCTTCCAGGAAGCCTGCTACTCGACAATGCTACTCCCAAAAATGGACTAGATTTTCTTCCTGGTGTGTTTCCAATTCTAAGGAGCCTCAGCGAGCCTCCCTATCCTCTGTATTGGACTATCTTCTACACCTGTCTCAGTCTGGTCTCAAGTCTACGTCTATACGAGTCCACCTGAGTGCTATTGCGGCTTTCCATCAGCCTCTACAAGGGAAACCTCTCTCTGCTCATCCTGTGGTTTCCTGGTTTATGAAAGGACTTTTCCATGTCAATCCTCCTCTCAAACCTCCTCCAGTGGTTTGGGATCTCAATGTTGTCCTTTCTCAGCTTATGAAACCTCCTTTTGAGCCTCTCAACAAGGCTCCGCTCAAGTTTCTCACTTGGAAAGTGTTTTTTCTCGTGGCCCTCACGTCTGCTCGCAGGGTCAGTGAGTTGCAGGCCTTAGTGGCGGATCCACCTTTCACAGTATTCTATCATGACAAGGTTGTCCTCCGCACTCATCCGAAATTCCTGCCTAAAGTGGTCTCTGAATTTCATCTCAACCAATCTATTGTACTTCCAGTGTTTTTTCCAAAGCATCATTCTCATCCTGGAGAATCAGCTCTTCACACTCTGGACTGTAAACGTGCTTTGGCTTTCTACCTGGATCTCACCAAACCACACAGAACTGCTCCTCAACTATTCGTCTCCTTTGATCCAAACAAGTTGGGACAACCTGTATCGAAGCGCACCATCTCCAACTGGATGGCGGCTTGTATCTCTTTCTGCTATGCCCAGGCTGGATTACCCCTCCCCTATAAGGTCACAGCCCATAAGGTCAGAGCAATGGCAGCCTCTGTAGCCTTCCTCAGATCGACATCGATTGAGGAGATTTGTAAGGCTGCCACTTGGTCCTCGGTTCATACATTCACCTCTCATTATTGTCTGGATACTTTCTCCAGAAGGGATGGACAGTTTGGCCAAACAGTGTTACAAAATTTATTCTCCTAAGTTGCCAACTCTCCCACCATCCCATTGAGGTTAGCTTGGAGGTCACCCACTAGTGAGAATACCTGCCTGCTTGTCCTGGAATAAAGCAATGTTACTTACCGTAACAGTTGTTATCCAGGGACAGCAGGCAGCTATTCTCACGTCCCACCCACCTCCCCTGGGTTGGCTTCTCTGCTAGCTACCTGAACTGAGGAGACACACCCGGACCATCGGGCGGGAAGGCACTGGCGCATGCGCGGTGCAGGCATCTCGAAACTTCTGAGTTTCTTCAAGCAAGACATGCTTGTGAGACGTCTGTATCGGGGCTCTGTCGGATGACATCACCCACTAGTGAGAATAGCTGCCTGCTGTCCCTGGATAACAACTGTTACGGTAAGTAACATTGCTTTTCCTTGATTCCTAAGTTGGAGGGAGACTTACATTTTTTGAGAAAAGCCAGGTTTTCAGAGGTTTGTGGAAAACTTGGAGAGAGCTCAAGTTCCGAAGAGGGGAGGTAAGGTTGTTCCAGAGCTCAGTGATTTTGAAGTGGAGGGAGGTCCCTAACTTTCCTGTGTGGGAAATGCCTTTTAGCGAGGGGAAGGATAGTTTTAATTTGTGGGAGGATCTGGTGGTATTAGGCAGTGGCGTACCAAGGGGGGGGCGTGGGGGGCGATCCGCCCTGGGTGCCAAGCCCTGAGGGGGTGCTCCCGGTCCCGTTCTCCCCCCCCCCCCCCCCCGCGCCAGGTGTCGCGTCTGGAAACAGCCTGCAGCAAGATCGCGATGCCAGCGATCTTTGCCTGCTTCGGCTGTTTCCTCCGCCACGGTCCCGCCCCTCCTCTGACGTCAGAGGAGGGGCGGGACCGCGGCAGAGGAAACAGCCGAAGCAAGCAAAGATCGCTGGCATCGCGCGATCTTGCTGCAGGCTGTTTCCCCAGGGAAATGAAGCGGGGAGGCCGGGGGAATGAGCAGTGCTTTGTGGTGGGGCCGAATGCTCCTTCGAGGTAGTGGGGGGGGCAGCAGTCCTTCAGGGTGGGGCAGGCAGGCAAACCTTGTGGAGGGGGGGAGACAGGCTTTCAGGGGGACAGGCCTTCATGGAGAACAGGCAGGCAAGCCTTCAAAGGGGGGACAAGCCTTCGGGGGGTTCAGGCCTTCGGGGAGGGACAGGCCTTCAAAGGGGATAGGCAGGCCTTCAGGGGGGGTGACAGGCCATCGGGGGGGGGGGGTGCAGGCCTTCGGGGAGGACAGGCCTTCAAGGGGGACATGCCTTCAAGGAAGGGCACAGGCCTTCAAGGGGGGACAGGCCTTCAAGGGGAACAGGCAGGCCTTCAAGGGGGGGACAGGTCTTCGAGGGGGGTGTAGGCCTTCGGGGGGTGCAGGCCTTCAAGGGGGGGGCAGGCCTTCAGGGGGAACAGGCAGGCAGACCTTCAAGGGGGGGACAGGCATTCGAGGGGGGTGTAGGCCTTCAGGGGGGGATGCAGGCCTTCAAGGGGAACAGGCAGGCAGGCTTTCAAGGGGGGGACAGGCTGGGGGGGTGCAGGCCTTCAGGAGGGGTGCAGGCCTTCAAGGGGGGGGACAAGCCTTCAGGGGGGGCAGGCCTTCAAGGGGAGCAGGCAGGCAGGCCTTCAAGAGGGGAACAGGCCTTCAGGGGTGGGATGCGGACCTTTAAGGGGGGGACAGGCCTTCAGAGGAGGGGGAGCCCTGGTGTAGAAGTACACGGAGGGAAGGGGGAGGGGTTTAAAGAGACGTGCATATGCCGGACTTTGGGTGAGAAGAAATAATGGGTCTGAAAATAGAGGAGAGAGAGAGAGATGATGGACATGGGTTTTAGGGAGGGAAGGAACAAAAAGGGAGAGAAGTTGGACACAAGGGATGGTGTGGAGGAGGGGGATAGAGATACTGGTTAGGAAGGTAGTTGGGAAAAGAAAGGGAGAGATGGTGGACCCTGGGATGGTGGGGAAGGAGGGAGAGCTGCTGGATGAAAGGATAGTTAAGAAAAGGTGGATCTGTGGAGGGAGACAAAAAAAAGGAAAGATGCCAGACATCGGGGGAGGGAAGGGAAACGGAAGGGGAGGACAGAGATGGCAGATGGATGGTTAGCACGGAGAAAGAAGAAAGAAGGAGTCCCTGGCAAGCAAGTTATCAGAAGACAACCAGAGCCTTGGACCAACAAGATTTGAAAAATAACCAGACAACAAAAGGTAGAAAAACTAATTTTATTTTCTGTTTTGTGATTACAATATGTCAGATTTGAAATGTGTATCCTGCCAGAGCTGGTGTTAGACCGCAAACGTGAGCTAGGATTTAACAGAGAGAGGAAAAGTCCTTTTTGTTTCTTTATTTTATTTACACCCTTTCGCCTTCCCCCCACTCAAAGGCACACAACGCAAGAAAATGTTTGACAACCTTCTGGCAACACAAGCAGCAAAAATCAACCATTCCATCTCCAATCTTATGACAATATCAGACAACTTCAAAACATTCAGAAAAGAAATCAAAACCCTGCTTTTCAAAAAATTCATCCAAATATCTTAACCCCTCCTCTTTTACCTCCAGAAGATTCACCTACCTTCAGATAACCTTCCCCCAAATTACCCACCTTAACACCTTCCAATTAAACAAATACCATAAATAGATTGTAACCTACCCTCTCTAACTGCATTCCATATGTATTTTTCATACAGTTCTTCACTGTCAGTTTAATTTCCATCCTATAAGTTCACATAGAATTCTTTTTTCAACCATCTTTATTTTCTCTTCTTTATTAATTTCCAGGTACTTTAGTTAGATTGTGAGCCTTCGGGACAGTAAGGGAATTTTTTAAGTACCTTCTTACTTCTCATTTATAATCTTAATGTATATTTTCTTCAAACCGCTTAGAACCTAACGGATGTAGCGGTATATAAGAAATAAATTACATTACATTACCACAGCACCAGTGTGGTTAGGAGAAGCCAAAGGGGGGGTGAAAAAGCTATAAAATAAACCCACCAGGATGTTTGAAAAAAACACCCAATTGGGCAGGAAAATCGAATCGATAAACCAATTCAATAGGCTGAATCGAATTGAAATTTTTTTTCCTGAATCTGGCAGCACTAGTTTGCGCTACTGTCTTAGACTTTAGGACCTGGGATTGGGGAGAGATGGCATCCTCAGTACTTTATAATGCAAGTGAAACGAGGATTTGGTCAGATTTTTGAAGGGTCTGCAGAAGAAAAATATTGTATAGGCCGGGGACATGAGACAGCAGGAAATGGAAACTTTTCTTCCTTCTATATTTGTGAATGGAAAGGCTGAGGATGTCAGAGAGTTCAGTTAAAATATGTGCTTTATAAGAAAATATAATAATGTGTTTTATAAAGTTTATAGCATTGCTGGCCTACCCGGTGAGGTGTTCCTAGTGGTGGTGGTGGCAGCGTGTCAATGTGTTGAGAGAAAGAGGTGATCTGGGAAATTCTGCTGAGCAAACTCCGGGCCCATTTCCACCCCCCAGTTAGTCCACTCCACTCAACTGGTTCACACACTGAGTGGGTCTTTGGGTGTTGTTCCTAGGTAGTTGTTTTGGGATCTCTTCCAGTGGTTTGTCAGTATCTCCTTCTGGTCCAAGGAAGGAAACTTTGTTAACCTTAGGCTAGCACTGACCTACAGAATATGTCTGTAACAGCGCTGCTTGTGTGGCATTAGTCTATGTAGTGATCGAAAGAAAAAAACAGACCTTTGCACATTTTTGCACTATATGGTGGGTGTATGAGGAGATTCACATTTCCTGCACAGCTAAGTCCGTGTAAAGTTACCTTGTGCTGTATTTGACATCTAGCAAAGTCTCTGTTTGGAAGAAAAGATCTCAGCTTAAAAATGAAGTGGCCAGAAGTTATGGTAAAAGCAGATAGCGTAGCTGGTTTTAAGAAAGGTTTGGACAAATTCTTGGAGGAAAAGTCCATAGTTTGTTATTAAGACATGGGGGAAACATCTGCTTGCCCTGGATCGGTAGCATGGAATGTTGCTACTCTTTGGGTTTTGACCAGGTACTAGTGACCTGGATTGGCTTCCATGAGAATGGGTTACTGGGCATGATGGACCATTGGTTTGACCCAGTTAGGCTATTCTTATGTTATGTTCTCATCTGTAGGGGCCTTTGTTTTCACTTCTTATTTTAATGTATTTTTTTTCTGAGAACTTATCAGTGTTTTTTATAATGGGAAAAAAAATGGAAGAGAATTAATGTGTGTGGAATGGGGGGGTAACTAATTTCTTCAGTTAAATAATTCAATCCACCTCAACCAGACATAGGAGAACTCACGCACCATTCACACACCCTCCAACCAAAAACGTCAAAAGAAAAAAACTGTTCGACAACCTCCTAACACTCGACCCCCAACTCTACAACCTATTGACCTCGACCACAAACTACAAAACCTTCAAAAAAGAAATAAAAACCCTTCTATTCAAAAAACACATAAAACCGAACTAACACAATCAGAACTGTCCCAAGCATCACCTGCAACTACTCCATATGTACTTCTGATGTCATGACAACTCAGACATAATTTATGTTATGTTATGGTATGTTTGGAATAATGGTTACATATATGAGGTTCAATAAAAGAAAATTTTCACTGCCTGTTTCTATTATGATCATTTATTCCGTTTCATGGTTATTACAAAAAATATTTTTTTACATGGGGGGTTTCAAAAAATGATGGGCCCCGGGTGCCACATACCCTAGGTACGCCACTGGTACTAGGGTTTGAGGAATTCCAAGAAAGAGGGATAAAGGGAGGGAGGATACCATATAGGATTTTGAAAGTTAAACAGGTGCATTTATAGTGGACCCTGGCGATTATCGGAAGCCAGTGGAGCTTGGCCAGGAGCGGGGAGACATGGTCAAATTTACTTTTAGCGAAGATGAGCTTGGCCGCGGTATTCTGAATCCGTTGGAGTCTGTGGAGGTTTTTCTTAGTTAGGCTTAAGTAGATAGAGTTGCAATAATCCAATCTGGAGAGGATGATGGATTGGACAAGGAGGGTAAAATGTTTTTGATGGAAGCAGGATCTAACTTTCCTCAGCATGTGAAGGCTGAAAAAGCATTTTTTTTACCAAGGATTGGAGGTGGTCATTGAAGGACAATGTGGAATCAATGATGATGCCCAAGACCTTGCTCGAGAACTCAAGCTGCAGAGAGGAGCCATAGGGTATTGGGATGGAGGTGGGTAGGTGATCTAGTTTTGGACCGAGCCAAAGAAGTCTTGTTTTGGACTCATTCAATTTCATTTGCACAGTGTGGGCCCAGGATTGTGGGTTCATTATACAAGAGGATATGTTCTTAGACAGGTCGGTTAGGTTCGAATCGGTCTCGAGGAGGTAAGGTGATTGGCTGTTTGGAGAGGAAGTGCCTGTATCACACAATCGAGCCTGGCTGCCATGAAGCAACAGATAAATGTGGTTTGCACTTTGTTTGATTAATATTTAATCACCTTACCGTTATAGCTGGCACAGTGGGGTTGCCTATGGTAGAATACTGAAGGTTAACCAATGAGGAATTCGGGTTCTCCTTCCTAGCTCTGGAGCAATGATTGCCCGGTAGCTTCTGAGGCAAATTCCCCTGCATATGTGCTTCAGCTGTTTGCTTTAGGTATAAAATAGTTAAGCCTTGAGCTTTAACTTCAGCGTTTGAACTGGAGGATATAAGTGTTGTGTTTATACATAAGAACCACGCAAGGTTGTCCCTTGTCTCCTCTGCTTTTTGATATTGTATTAGAACCCTTGTTATTGGCTATTCAGCAAGCAGACGAGATTCAGGGTATTCCTCATAAAGATCGGGAATATAAGGTCTTGGCTTACGCGGATGATATATTGCTCTATTTGAGAAATCCTGAGACAACCATTCCTAGCTAACTTAAAATGATTGAAAAATTTGGAAAATTTTCAGGTTACAAGATAAATTGGAGTAAATCAGAAATTCTTCCACTCAGTGTCCATTGTACAAAAGGATTGTTTGACTCATTTCCCTTTCTTTGGAGGGAAGATGGAATAAAATATTTAGGCATTTGGATTAAAAATACGTTGGAGGAAACAATAAAAATAAATGAAAAATTGTTAATACAGAAGGTTACAGAATTGTGTGAGCAATGGAATCCTTTACATCTTTCATGGTGGGAGAGGATCCAAACTATAAAGATGATGATCTTGCCTGTGGTTTGTTATAAGTTGGGTATGTTGGTGGTTTATTTTCAGGGGTCCTTTTATAAAAAGTTAAATAGTATTCTTATAAAATTTATTTGGCTGGGTAAAACTTCTAGAGTGGCCTTGGTATCTTTACAAAGACCAATTTCAGAGGGAGGGGTAAATTTTCCTAATTTTTATAACATCAAGCCTATATTTTGTGCCAAGGTATGTATTGGATCCTCCCAGAGCTCATGGAAAAACTTCCAGATTGGTTATGGCTAGAATGGCAACTCATGTCTCCATTACGCCTTTGTCATGTGCTCAGTATCAAAATGCCTAGTTATAGTAAAGATAATAGCATATTAGCTAATATATGGAAAACATTACGGTATGTAAGTAATTTAACAAATATTTTACTATATTTGAGAAATCCTGTTTCCTCCATTCCTTGTCTGTTAGATTTGATAGATAAGTTTGGTAAATTTTCAGGTTATAAAATAAATTGGAATAAGTCTGAACTTCTTCCACTCAATGTACATTGTTTAAAAAATATGTTTGATTCCTTCTCTTTCGTTTGGAAGGAAGATGGATTAAAATATTTAGGAATATGGATTAAAAATACAGTAGATGAGACTGTAAAAGAAAATGAAAAAATTTTGTTAAAAAAGGTTACAGAATTATGTGAGCATTGGAATCCATTACACTTATCTTGGTGGGGGAGAGTCCAAACGGTTAAAATGATGATTTTGCCTGTAGTTTGTTATCAAATGAGTATGATACCAGTATTTTTTCAAGGGTCTTTCTATAAAAAATTGAATTCGATTATTATAAAATTTATTTGGCTTGGTAAAACTCCTAGAATTGCTATAGCATCTTTGCAAAGGCCAATTAAGGAGGGCGGGGTAAATTTTCCAAATTTTTATAGGTACCATCAGGCCTATATTTTACGTCAAGGTATGTATTGGGTCCTCCCGGATCTCATTGAATATACTCCTGATTGGTTATATTTGGAATGGCGACTCATGTTTCCTTTACATCTTTCTCATGTTCTCAGTATCAAGATGCCCAGATTATACAAAGAAAATAGAATTTTAATGGATATCTGGAAAACATTAAGATTTGTTAGTAATTTAAGAGCAATTTCTATTAATAACTCAACTAATCAATCCATATGGCTAAACTCCAAAATTCAAATTGGCGGTTTCAAGGTCGTCTGGAAACATTGGATAATTGCAGGAATTAGAACTTTAAATGATGTAATTTCTAATGGTAAACTGCTGGATTTTACACAATTGCAACATAAATTTGGGCTTCACAAATCACAATATTTTTGTTGGTTGCAATTAAAGCAGGCCATTCAGGCAGGGTTCCCTGAATGGAAAAATTTGAATACTCAATCTAGCATAGAATTTTTATGTTTTCAGGCGGACTTTCTGGGACATCAGGCCGCACAGTGGTATAAAACTATTAGTGATTTGGTTAAAAAAAGCCTAAAAATACTCTTAGGGATATTTGGAGCATTGAGATTAAGCATAATATTTCAGCATCTCAGTGGCCACAAATTTGGTCTTGGAGAATGAGATGTACAATGTTAGCGTCTATGAAACAAACTTGGTTTTTCTTGTTACATAGAGCTTTTTGGACCCCAGTTAGATTGCAAAAGTTAAATAGTTCTTTGTCTAATAGATGCTGGCATTGTAATCTGGATGCAGGGACTTTGGATCATCTTTTGTTCTATTGTCCCCATATCTTAGCCTTTTGGAACTCAATCTGGGATCAAGTAAATTGTTTATTGGAAAACCATGTAGCGTTATCTTATGATACTGTGCTTTTTGGTATGTCTATGAGAAAAAAGAGTCAGATATCAATATGTAATAACAAACTTTTATTGATTTTGATTGGAGTTGCCATCCAACATATTACTAATAACTGGAAAGATCATAGTAGGCTCAATTTTAAGTTTTGGTGGAATTCAGTTTGTCACATATATAGAATGGAAAGATCAATAGCGGTACAGAATGGAAATTATAAAAATTTTATTAAAATTTGGGAGCCATTAACGTCCGTTTGTCATGATTGATGCAATTTTTCTAATATTTTTCTATTAATTATGTTAGATTTAGGGTTGGGTGGGGGGTGGGTTTCCATTATATGAAAATATAATAAGTAGAGGGATTCAAGGGTGGGAGGGGGAGGGTTATATTTTTAATTATAAGATATAATGATAAGATGCACAAGTGCTTAGATTTATTTTATTTATTATAAATTTTTGTACACTTGATGAAAGTTTTAAAATGAATAAAGAATTAAAAAAAAAAAAAAAAAGTAATTTAACAAATATTCCAATTCACAAATCTACAAATCAATCTATTTGGGTGAACTCCAAGATTCAAATTGGCGGAGAAAGACTTGTCTGGAAGCAATGGATGATAGCAGGAATACGTATATTAGAGGATGTTATTTCTAATGGTAAAATGCTTGAATTTTCACAGTTGCAGCACAAATATGGCCTTACTAAATCAGAAAGTTTTAGATGGTTGCAACTGAAGCATGCCATTCAGGCGGGGTTCCCTGACTGGAAAAACCTTAATAATCAATATAGTCTGGAGTTCCTATGTTTTCAGACAGACTTCCAGGCCGCTCAGAGGTATAAATTATTAACTGGACTTATTAAGAAAAAACCAAATACAGGTCTGAGAGACATTTGGAGCATTGAGATTAAGCATCAAATTAATGCGTCTCAATGGCCACGAATTTGGTCTTGGAGGATGAGATGTACAGTGTCGGCATCCATGAGACAAACTTGGTTTTTTCTGTTACATAGAGCTTTGTGGACCCTTGTTCGTTTACAAAAATTGGATAGCTCTAAGTCTAATGAATGTTGGCACTGTCATCTCGAAGCAGGGACTTTAGATCATTTATTATTCTATTGTCCATTCATTATGAATTTTTGGAAATCAATTTGGGACCAAATTAACAGTTTATTAGATAATCCTGTGGCATTATCATATGATTCTGTGCTGTTTGGTATGGCAATGAGAGCAAAAAGTCAGATATCTACAAATAATAACAAATTATTACTTATAATGACTGGGGTTGCCATTCAACAAATTACATATTATTGGAAAAATTGGAATAGATTAAATTATAATTTTTGGTGGAACTCCTTATGTCATATTTATAAAATGGAGAGACTTATTGCAATACAACAGGGTTGTTTCAGGAAATTTCAAGATATTTGGGAGCCATTAACAAAGTATTGTAATGATTAGAAAAATCTTGTTTCCCTTAAATTTACAAGTTCAATTATGGGGTGGGAGGGAGGGTATTTTTATTGTTACATGTTGTATAAGTATTGATTATATGATAGATAAGGGTGGGGAGGGGGGAGATAAGAGAATATTATATATATCATTGTTGATTATTAAGTGATATATTTATGGTTATTTGTATGGATATGTTATCACACTTATTATAAGTTTAAAAATGAATAAAGATTAAAAAAAAAAAAAAAGAACCATGCATAAACGATTAGAAAGCAATCTAAATAAGTAATACAATGAATGAGCAATTTGGATCAAAACCAAACTAAAGGCAGAAGACTAAAAAACATATACCATCTTGAAACAAATAATGATATAATCATATAGAAAATATAAAAATATGATTCAATCACATAAAACATATCTTTAAACGTATTGTAATGAATGTACAAATGTACAAAAGGACAAAATAGAATCAGACTATGAAAATGGACAATGTGAAATCTAATATACCAAATAGATGGCGCCAATGTAAAAGCAATCAAAACAATGAGAGCCTTAGGCCCCTTCACGGTGCATCTGGAGAAAGGCCTGAGGCTCTCATTGGCCCATGGGAGGGGCCTTATACAACCTGGGCCAATAAAAGCCTCAGGCCCCTCCCCAATGCATCCCAAGATGCACCAGGGAGGGGAAGTTCCATTTTAGATGATGCAGGCAGGCCAGCTGGGAGGAGGGTGTCTGCGCTCTCCATGCATCTATGTTGAGGTAAGGGGGAGGGGGTGTCAGAGTCAGGGGGAGGTCACTTGGCAGTGGGGAGAGTGGGCATCTCTCCCGCTTTCTAGCAGTCTCTGACACTGACCGGCACCCATGGACCAGTCGCTTATTTATGTCGCAAAAAGCTGATGCCGCTTTTAGAAAATGGCTTGGCATTTTTTAAGAATCCACTGGAGGGCTCTTTTCAATGTTGAAGAGCCCATTGTCGGAGACTGCTAAAAAGCTCGCTATTGACAGAGATAATCCGTTTTGATAATCCGCTGCTAAAATGCGTACTGGCTAAACCATCAGTAAACAGTTTAGCGATGGCATTAAAGTTTTGAGAATCTTCCCCTCAGTTGTCAAGATAGTGGATATGGAGTACCATCTGAGGAAAGTATCTAATATAATAAAATGATAGGCCGCGCATGCGCACTAAAAAAATGTGTTCCCTGATCCGTTGCGAAAATACGAGTGCGCATGCGCGGGTTTTACGTCACCACCTACTCGCTTTGTAGTCACGGCTGCGGCGGCGGCTTTCAAATAATTTTTAAAAAAACCTACACATCTGCGGCAGCCTTCCTCACCCCCGCCACTCCCTTCTCGAACTGCACCAGGATTGAGAGAGGAGCTGCGGCGGGCGGCTTTCAAATTTAAAAAAAAAAATTACTCAGCTGCGGCGGCCTTCCTCACCTCCGCCTCTCACTCTGCATGCTACCGGCTCCTCTCTCGAACTGCACCAAACTCTGCTGTTCTTCGGTCTGCCCTGCTCCTTGCCTTACTATATTTTTAAGTTGAAAGACGAGGCAGCGGCTCCTCTCAGGATCCCCACCTGCGTCGGAAGTCCAATGCAGTCGGGGATCTTGAGAGGAGCCGCCGCCACCGTGTCTTTCAAATTAAAAATATACTAAGGCAAGGAGCAGGGCAGAATGATCTTCAAAATGGCGGCAACTCGATCTCGAAAGCGTGCATCCTGGTCCCCGCGCCTGTCTACCCCCCCAACACAGCGCTTGAGGCGGTCCCCGGCTCTCGCCAACTCGCACGATTTCCTGCAACACAGAGCGGAGGCTGCTGGGAGGAGGGCTTTGAGGCAGGCAGCTGTCGGCTGAGGGCAGACGCAGGGCCAGGAGCGGCTTACAGGAAGAGTCGGTTTCGGCCGCGAGCGGCGGTTGCCAGGAGGAGGCCTTCACAGAGCGGCGCTGGCGGCCCTCCTTCAAGGCAGCACAGCTAAAGCACTCAGGTAGGAAGGGAGGCCTACTACTGGACAGGGGGAGCAGGAAGAGGTGCTGATGGACAGGGGGGGCAGAAAAATGAAGGGAGGCCTACTGCTGGACAGGGGGAGCAGGAAGAGGTGCTGATGGACAGGGGGGGGCAGAAAAATGAAGGGAGGACTACTGCTGGACAGGGGGGAGCAGGAAGAGGTGCTGATGGAAAGGGGGGGCAGAAAAATGAAGGGAGGCCTACTGCTGGACAGGGGGAGCAGGAAGAGGTGCTGATGGACAGGGGGGGCAGAAAAATGAAGGGAGGCCTACTGCTGGACAGGGGGAGCAGGAAGAGGTGCTGATGGACAGGGGGGAGGTAAAACAAAGGGAGAAGGGCTGCTGCTGGATAAGGGGAGCAGTGAAGGGTGGTAGACACAGGGGAGGTAAAAATAAGGGAGAATGGACAGGGGGAGCACGCAAGGGGTGGTGGTGGACAGCCAAAAGAAAGACAGAAAGAAAAAAAGAAAGACAGAAATACAGAAAGCGGCTAAGGAGACAGAGAGAGAAAGAAATAAAGACACACACACATATATATTCTAGCACCCGTTAATGTAACGGGCTTAAAGACTAGTATGTAATATATCTGTTCAGATCTTTGTGTGAACGAGGTAGGTCTTTCCTATGAGAAAATGGAGTTCTTTTCATTGGAATCTTATGAAGATTATAAATTTTTATTGTAAATTGCTTAGGTCTTACCCCAAAAGTAAGTGGTATATAAAGTTTTAAACAAACATAAACACATGTAGCTTGAGTTATTAATTCCTGATAGTTACAAAATCCAATGCAATACATGCTGCTATTAACATTTGACTTGAAAGTTTTAGCTGTGACTGTTGACCTTTTGCCTGTGCAAATAACTTGCCAGCACTAGTAATAGCCAGGAAGGAACTGGCTTGGAAGTATTGAACTTGGACAGAATGCGCGCCTGAACCTTAGCATCTGAGCGTTCGTCAGTCTAGGGTTTAGGTTTATACCAAACTATAAAACTCTGTAGATACGTTGGCTGGGAAGTGGGCACCTGTCAGTGGGTGTCCCTTGGCTGGGGCTCTTGTCTTCTGTTCCTATTTCTTAATTTAAAATGAGCACAAAGATGACTAGTTAAGGCTGTTTTACTTTCCTGGCAAAAAGCCTACAAATCTCCTTGGACAAAGGAAACTAGCCAGACTAAAGACTAGACTAGAGGTCTGCATGGGAACGGGGATTGCGGGAATCCCGCTGGTCCCACGGGAATCCCCCCTAACCCAAGGGACTCCCACGGGGACCCCCCTCTGCCCACGGGACTCCCACGGGGACCCCCCTCTGCCCACGGGACTCCCACGGGGACCCCCCTCTAGCCAACGGGACTCCCACGGGGATGGAAGGCTTTGGAAGCAGGGTTCGTCCATATAATATAATGGAAAAGTCAGCCTTAGTAAAAGAGGGGGTTTATAAGTTAATTACCTGAACAGAAAACAAAAAAAGGGTTCCACTAAAGAGATTCCACAAGGAAAACAGCAGCGCAAACACAAAAGAAACTGTGTAATTGATGATCCTGTCAGAAGTAATTGCTGCTTTTTATGGGGACGGGCGGGGATGGAGGTAATTCCTTGCGGGGATGGGTGGGGATGGAGAGAATCCTGGCGGAGACGGAGAAGATCCTGGCGGGGACGGGTGGAGACGGAGAGGATCCTGGCGGGGACAGGTGGGGACGGATAGGATCCTGGCGGGAACGGGTGGGGACGGAGAGGATCCTGGCAGGGATGGGCGGAGATGGGTGGGATTTCTGTCCCTGTGCAACTCTCTACTTTAGACCTGTTCTGTAGGGCTGCTTTTTTTTTTTCTATTTTGTTTTTATGTGAAAGAAGCTTCTAGAGCCCTTAATTTTTTTTCTTGTATAGAGATCATACTTCTGATGTGTACCTACTGTCATAAGAATGTCTGGATATGAAAGAGACATTGTTGGCCATGCAGGGACATGGGGAAGGGTACATTACATTGTAGGGGAAGGTTATATTGTTGCAAGAAACTGCCCAGAGAGTGCGGGACAGAATTGTTGCTTTGGGGGCCAAACAGGCCGGAGGAAGACAAGATACAGAGTATCATAGAGGAGTATTGAGTACAGTTGTAGGAAGGGGACGGTTACAGGTTCATCACTGTATTATGGAACATGTGAATGAATGGGCAAGGAATTTGCCAGTGCTCGGATTGGAGGGCTGGCAGAATGTCTTTAGTCTTTCCCTGAAGGTGAGGTAGCTCAGTTCCATTCTTATGGGTGTTAGAAGGTCGTTCCAGGTTCTGGTGGCAGTATATGTGAAGAGGGAGTTGGAATATTTGTTTATATTTGTCTGAGATATCATACAAAGCTTCACAAAAGACATGCTGAAATCGAATGGTACCCTCTCAAACAGCTCAGTTCCACCAATGCCTAAGAGCCAAATTCAGCCGTAATGTCACAATGGCTTGATTATCTTACGCTTGGCTCACTTAAGAACATAACAGATGTCATACTGGGACAGACTGTGTGTGGCGCAGTGGTTAAACCTACAACTCAGCACCCTGGGGTTGTGGGTTCAAGCCCACGCTGCTCCTTGTGACCCTGGGCAAATCATTTAATCCCTCCATTACCCCATCTGCATTCGATAGATTGTGAGCCTGCAGGGACAGACAGAGAAAAATGCTTGAGTACCTAAATAAATACATAGTGTGAAAAGTTTCTGGGAACCAGAGCAGGCATTGTGACATCATAATGCCTCATTTCACCAATGCCTAAGAGCCAACCTCATCAGTGATGTCACAATGGCTCGATTGTCCTAGACTTGGCTCACTTTTACTATATTTTGATTTCTAGAGTAGTGCAGTGGTTAAAGCTACAGCCTCAACACCCTGGGGTTGTATGTTCAAATCCACGCTGCTCCTTGCGACCCTGGGCAAGTCATTTAATCCCCCCATTGTCCCAGGTACATTAGACAGATTGTGAGCCCACCAGGACAGACAGGGAAAATGCTTGAGTACCTGAATAAGTTCATGTAAACTGTCCTGAGCTCCCCTGGGAGAACAGTGTAGAAAATAAGGTTTCAAGATTTGACGGCATGTGTACAGTGAGCAGATTTTTTTTACTTCAAGGGGGCGCCATTGTATTAGGATTATGCTTTGAATGTATTAAATTAACTTGCCTGCCATTCTCGTACTGTAGAGGTGTCTTAAATTACCTAACTAGGTTTGATTTACTTACAGTAGGAATTATACTTTCCTAACACTCCTAATCCTGGTATTAACGGGCCATGTGGTGGTTCTAGTCCCGTCATTCATAAGCTCTGAATCAGCTCATTCAATTGGCAGATACCTGGAATTTTCAAACAACGCTCATTAGGAAAATAAAACCAGATGTAGCATTGAAAAGCAACATCAGTGTTGCATGCTAACTGGCCTAACATTTAAACTGGTAAAATATGTTTTAACTTATTCGTTTCTAAAATGAGGAGCAGAAAATGACACATTTATTCAGTTTTCTGTACCATTCTCCCCATGGAGCTCAGAATAGTTTACATTAATTTATTCAGGTACTCAAGCATTTTTCCCTGTCTGTTCCAGTAGGCTCACAATCTGTCTAATCTACCTGGGGCAATGGGGGGATTAAGTGATTTGCCCAGGCTCACAAGGAGCAGCGTGGGTTTGAATCTACAACCTCAGGGTGCTGAAGCTGTAACCACTGCATCACTCTAGAAATCAAAATGTAGTAAAATTGAGCCAAGTATAGGACAATCAAGCCATTGTGACATCACTGATGAGGTTGGCTCTTATTGGTGGAATGAGGTATTATGATGTCACAATACCAGCTCTGGTTATCAGAGGCTGAAACTCTTCAAACCATTTATTTATTCCATTTTCTGTACTGTTCTCACAGGGGAACTCAGAATTGTTTACATTAATTTATTTAGGTACTGAAGCATTTTTCCCTGTCTGTCCCTGCAGGCTCACAATCTATCTAATGTACCTGGGGCAATGGGAAGATTAAGGGACTTGCCCAGGGTGTTAAGGAATAGCATGGGTTTGAACCCACAACCCTAGGGTATTGAGGCTGTAGCTTTAAACACTTCGCCATGCTTTCCCCTTATGCACTCACAGTCGCTTTTATTTCTTGAACATGGGATGTGGTTGCTTTTGTTCACTAAAGTCAACAAGTATTTTTCTACGACCAATGCATCTCGGTATTACACATCTATGAAACATTATTATAAAATACAATGACTTGATATCTGTACATCATATTTAGTACTTTAAGGGGACACATTTAACATGTGATTAGTGCGTGGTAATAGGCTCCCAAATAAACACGACTAGTTTCCCTGTTTACATGTGTTAAACTCACACACTGCTAAATTTTTTAAAATTATTTTTGTTCAGGGGCATGGCATGAGGGGAGGGCGGACATGGACACATTAGTGCATTATGCTTACTGCGTGTGAACTAGCGAATTCACAGTTAAGACGGGAGCACTTAGCACTTCCTAATTAGGAGGCGGTAAATGCTTTCTGTAGGTGCTTGGCACCGATGGTAATGGCCCTCAGCCTGGGAAAAAAGTGGGAAAGACCCCTAAATGTGCTCCATAACAAATTGCATTTTCATGTGGTAAAATCCCATCTTAAAACTCATTCTGCCCAATATTCAGACCATGGGAGATAGTAGACTGTCTCCCACAGTCCATGGTGAAACCAGAAATTCAATGCTGGTGCCATATCTGGTAACTGGCATTGAATTTTGGGGGAATTGTTTTTGGCTGACCAATTTTCATTGGCTGGCTGGCTAAGTTCTAGCAGTCAAAGATAGACCTGCTGTTTACATGGGTCTATCTGTCGCTGAAGTTAGCTGGCGAGCCGATGAATATTGGTGTGTAACAGATTAAGAGGTTTTCCCTCCTCTATGCAAATATTATACCCCAGGGCAGCAGGAAATGCTAATCAAATGTAGAACTACAGGTCCCAGCATGCACTGTGCTATGGAGCTCAGTGTTGGGTCACAGGGGTGGGACTCACAGGCTGGGCTCATTCTGGAGAGGTCCCCGAGGGAGAAAGAGGAACTCTCAAGTTTTTCTAGAGATAGGTGGAGGCAGGCCTTGGGAAAACAGGCTGATGCCTGTAGGAGTTTGCCTGAGATAAGCCAAATTCATTCTATTTTGTGTAGCAAATAAAAATTCTCTTTATGTGCAATTGTGTCTTGGCTGTATACATGCTGACTTTTCTGGGCAAGCCAGACTAGTGAGCCAAACCAGGCTAGTCTCCCACATGGTGGTAACTGGCTATGTCACGTGACATAGCCAGTCACCAGACTATCCGCTAAATAGGATATTCAGCGAGAGCTAGCCAGCGGACAGCCAAATGTGTGCTATTTAGCTAATTGGGAGCCATTTCCAGCCGACTGAATAGCATTATAACATAGCATAACATAACTTTATTCTTCTATACCGCCATAGTCAGATGACTTGTAGGCGGTTTGCACTGAAGAGAGCTGGACAATCAGCGAATTACAAAATGCAAATAGTGAAAGTACAACATATTACTCAAGAAATAGACAGGATGAAAATATAAATTTAGTGGGACTTCTGTTTAGGAGATAAATCTGTCGAACAATAAAGTTTTTAATTTCTTTCTGAAAAGCGCCATAAGTCAGTCTAGTTCCATTGATGTAGTTACCTAGCCAAGACTGCTGTTTGCTTGCTTGAAACATGAAAGACCTATCCAGAAAGGACTTATATTTACAACCAGTGATCCTTGGGTATGCAAATAAGTTACGATTTCTGGTTGTCCTTATAGGGGTAGAAGATAGGTAGGAGCTAGTCCCCAAACCTGCTTGAAACAAATGCAGGAACACTTAAACATTATTCGTGCCTCCATTGGCAACCGGTGCATTAACTAACCCATTAACTTAAAATCTTAGTATATTGAATAAAAGAGCCCCTTAATTGCTAGGGTGGAATAGGGAAAATGGTTTGAACAACCAGAGTGGGGTTGGAGCAATGTGTGGCCCCCACTGAGGTTCTGTTCGCATGCCCCCTTGAAATCAAGGCAAAGCCACTAGAATTAACAAACCAGGGACAGCTCAATGGCTTTGATGGTTTCTCAGTTTAGCTTCTGCTCCTTTGGAGAAGCTGCACAGACTTCTAGAGGGAGGAAGTGTCAGATATTGGGGGGGACATACAGTCTGGATGTTTTTCTGAGAACTGGAGCGTTAAGAGGAGGGTGTTAAATGCGTGTCTTTGTCGTTTATGATTTAGGTTTTGCAATTTCATGTAGAAGCACAGCATCTATTCCCACGAAATATCAGACCATACGTATCCCCAACCCAGAAAAGAAAGGATTTAATTCTCAAGCACAAAGATTTCAATATGATTTTGCTGAGGTAAGACAGATTCCCTAAAATGTTTTCACTTTCCCCCCTTTATTCATCTTGTGCAAAGAATTATGATTGCTGTCTGGTCTATTGGATTAGGTAGGAATAAGAATTAAAATCAAGCTTTTTTTTGTATTGGACTAATTTAATACATCTATGACTAGTTTTCAAGCATTTATGTTTTGTTTAATGCTTATACAAACTTAATATACTGCCCAATCCGGGCAGATGCTCAAAACTAAAATCTGCCTTTAACGTGCTCGCTAAAATGGTTCCAGACGGTTTAGCGTGCATGTATTTTAGTGGCGGATTATTAAAATGGCTTACTGTGGTCTTTTCTTAGTTTTCTAGCAGTCTTCGATACTGCTATGCAAATGTAGTATAACGAGTTCATTAATATTAAAATAAGCACTCTGAGCGATTCTCTAACCTCGTTGTGCCACACTTGCGGCCAAAATTTGACAACAGGTCTGAGCTGTCATTGCCTTACTTTCTGATCAGATACCCACTCCCTCCTTCACCAAGCAACGCTCCCCAACATCCCCCCCCGGCAGCCAGAGAGATGCTCACTCCCTCCTGCCACCTCACAATTTGCTCCAACATCTCTCCTGTGCCTCCAATGACCCCCACTCTTTCCCCTACCTTCTTTATGAAGTAGGCCTGCTTCTTCAAAACGGCGTGCCTTGCACCTCCCCGATGCATCCTGGGATATGCCGGGGAAGGGCCTAAGATTTTGATTAGCCTAGGATATTTAAGGCCCCTCCTAAGTGGAAATCCTTGATGGCGGGAGGGAGTGGACATCTCTCCCGCTGCCAGGGGGCTGTCGTAGGGAGTGTTACTTGGCAGCAGGAGGGAGTGGGCATCTCTCCTGCTGCTGGGGGGGGGGGGGAGGTTGTGGGTCAGACCAATGGTTCATCTAGCCCAGTATCCTGTCTTCATGGTGGCCCATCCAGGTCACAAGTACCTGACAAAAACCCAAATAGTAGCAATATTCCATGCTTTCCCCATGTCTGTCTCAATAGCAGTCTATGGACTTTTCCTCCAGGACCTTGTCCAAACCTTTTTTAAAACCAACTACATTAACTGCTCTTACCACATCTTCTGGCAATGCATTCCAGAGCTTAACTATTCTCTGAGTAAAAAAATATTTCCTCCTATTGGTTTTAAAAAGTATTTCCCTGTAATTTCATTGAGTGTCCTCTAGTCTTTGTGCTTTTTGATGGAGTGAAAAATTGATCCACTTCTACCCGTTCTACTCCACTCAGGATTTTCTAGACTTCAATCATATCTTCCCTCAGCTTTCTCTTTTCCAAGCTGAAGAGCCCTAACCTCTTTAGGCCTTCCTCATACGAGAGGAGTTCCATCCCCTTTATCATTTTGGTCGCTCTTCTTTGAACCTTTTCTAGTTCTACTATATCTTTTTTTGAGATAAATCAACCAGAATTAAACACAATACTCAAGATGAGGTTGCACTATGGGGTGATACAGAAGCATTATAACATACTTAGTCTTGTTCACCATCCCTTTCCTAATAATTCCTAGCATCTTGTTTGCATTTTTTGTCTGCTACCGCACATTGGGCGGAAGGTTTCATCGTATTGTCTACAATGATACCCAGATCCTTTTCTAGGGCGCTATCCCCCAAGGTGGACCCTAGCATCCGGTAACTGTGATTCAGGTTATTCTTCCCAATGTGCATCACTTTGCATTTGTCCACATTAAATTTCATCTGCCATTTGGACGCCCAGTCTTCCAATTTCCTAAGGTCCGCCTGCAATTTTTCAAAATCCGCATGCATTTTAACAACTTTGAACAGTTTAGTGTCATCTGCAAATTCCAGTGTCGTTCCAATTCCCAGACCATTTATAAGTAAGTTAAATAGCACCGGTCCCAGTATAGACCCCTGCGGCACTCCACTGTTTACTCTCCTCCATTGAGAAAAATGGCCATTTAACCCTACCTTTTAATTTGCCTGATAACCAGTTCCTAATCCACAACTAAACATGACTCTTTAATTTTCTCAGGAGTCTCTCATGAGGAACTATGTCAAAAGTTTTCTTATCACTAATATACCCCTAAGTGCTTTTACATGGCTTCCAACAGAAGAGCTCATACTGTTGGGCTTGCTGGTTCTTGCTACACGACAAAAGAAAACACCCATTAATTCTTCAGTAGCATTCATTTAAGTTTCGCTGGCAACACCCTAAGTAAGAGTCTATCATGCCTAAGTTTTCTTAAATTTTATTTTTTTGCCATCTGGTGAGGCCCTAAGGGAGCTGATATAGAATGTACCCGTACTAGAAAGTTAATGTGTTGTGTATAATTATAGATTGGTGATGATGAACCATTTTGCGCTCCCGTGCCATTACATACCAAACATCTAAACGTACTGGGTCAATGTTGGGGTCATCAGCAAGATTACAATCATTTTTACTTGGGAAGGGAATTTGAAGAGTGTACCTCCCAAGTGAAATGCTACCTGGAACGCTTATGTTGCATCAGACCAGAAGGCCTCTCTATATTTCCGATGCTTAGGAAAAGGATGTCTCTGTTCAAGAGCCACTTTCTTCCTGCCGAGATCTTTTCCTTCAAGTATTACGGAGGAGGAAGGGCAACTTGCAGCTCCAACCCCAGAAGAGCAGCTTACCCTTTGCCCCTCCCCTTCCCCCACAAAATGTTTGTAATTTAAAAGCTGTGAATATGGAAGGTAAATTGTTTCCTCCAAAATCATCCGGTGAAGTGAATGAAGTTTCTCCTTCCTCTCCACTCTCCCCATTCTGGATGGGGTATACATTGAGACTCAAGTCCACCCAAACCCACACCATTATATATGATTGGATAACTGAACAGTAAACAGGTAAACTGTGGGACTAAAAAGATGCATCTAGATCAGACATGGGCAACTCCGGTCCTCGAGGGCCGGAATCCAATCGGGTTTTCAGGATTTCCCCAATTAATATGCATGCAAATAGATCTCGTGCATATTCATTGGGGAAATCCTGAAAACCCGATTTGATTCTGGCCCTCGAGGACCGGAGTTGCCCATGTCTGGTCTAGATCAAGAAGAAGCCACCTTTTTTTGTGATAATTTGTAGTGCAGTGTGTGTATTGTCTGCTAAGACCTGTATTCTATAAATGGTGCCTTAAATTAGGTGCTGGTAGGCAGTGGCATAGTAAGTGTGTGTGTGGGGGGCGCCCTGGGTGCTATGTGGGGGGGGGGCGCTGTGACCCCTGCTCCTCTCCCCTGCCTCTTCCCATTCCTCCCCTTCCCTTCTAACATGCCTCTAGTTGAACTTGTTCACGATGGTTAATGATGTGCTCTTCGTGACCCTGTCGGTTCTCCCGCTGACTTCACTTCTTGGTGTCGCACATATTTATTTATTTCAATTTCTAGCCCGTCCTCCCAGAAGCTCAGAACGGGTTACATAAGAACATTCGCAATGCAGACATTTTACAGAGATGAGGGTCATGACTGGTCAAAGGGTAGCAGGTACATAGGGGAAAAAGTGTTGAAAATTTACAGAGACTAAGGGGCTCAGAGGAAGGAAGAGAAAGGGAGAGGCAGTCTATTGGAGTCTGTTTAGCTGAAAAGGAGGGTTTTCACTGCTCTTCGGAATGTCATTAGTGAGTTCTGAGATCTTATCTCACAGGAAGTGACGTCAGAGGGAGAGCTGACAGGGTCTCGAGGAGCACGTTGTTGACTGCTGCGAGCAACAACTTCAACTAGAATTACCGGGGAAGGGGGGGGCGTGCGGGGCAGGTGGAATCGTGAAGGAGGTGGGGGAAACGAGGGTGGGGGAAGGGCACCTCTCACCATTGCTATGCCACTGCTGTTAGGCACCTTACCGGTGCCTAACTTAAGTGATAAAGCCACTTAAAAATTGTTTAAAAAAATGTAGGTGCCTACCAGTGCTTAGAAAAGCAGCACCTTCATTGCGTAGAACTGTAGAGCGCCTAAGGTTGAAGTAGGTATGGTTAACGCTGGAAATGACCTTGGGCATTCTAAGGTGCCTCCGTAGACGTGATTCTCATCAAAGGAAGCCACTGGAAACGTAGGACTTTAAAACCCTGGCCTATGTTTCCGGCGCCTACCTTTGACAAAAGCCGCAATTCTGTAAACAGCACCGTTGCATGATTGACATGCAATCGGTGGTCATTTTTTTGAGACAGCCGCCGATTACGGTGTCATCTACAGAATCTGGCCCAAAGTGTTTCAATTAAACATTACTTGCATATACTCTCACTTTTAGCTCCGGGTAAATGGTTTCTGAAGATTTGCTAATGATGTTATGATCCAGGAGAAGAAAGTGTGGACATATCTAGTTATTTTCCTAAATCAAGGGTTGTAAAGTTCTTCCCTCGCTCCTTCCAATAGTATTATTAAAATGAGGGGGTGTGGCTGTAAGGCCAAGAGAAGAGCTCATTCTTCTCCTCGGCCAGGTAAGCATCCAGCCTCGGAACAAGAGGTTGTCTTCTATATGTTTCCCAAAGGTGTCACGACAATTCAGCTTTTAAAGTGTCCAGAAGACTTTAAAATAAACCCCATTTTATATATCCCTTTTTTGAGTTCTACGTTTAATGATTGCAGAGATAATGTATGGGTTGGGCCTTTCCTGTTTATTAGCACAGCGATGGACCCATTAATTGCCTTGATGGTGACATTATGAGTTTCACCCTAGAGTTCAAATTCTCTCACTGTGCAGAAGGAAGGCTCCTTTTTTTGAAGTTTATATATAGAATCCCTCCCTGCTTTTTCTCTGACTAGCCCTGAAGGAAATCCTGAGTCAGGCAGGGTGCGGTAAATGTACGTCATTTTCTGCCCACATTGCAAATGATTTCTGTCCCTGCTATGCATATACATATCTCTCTGATTTACATACCTTGCTGTGTGGTATGATTTGATTTGATTTATGATGCTTCTTGTGACTGTGAAGCCCTTAGGTGTAAATGCAGCATAACTTCTCTTCAGTCACATGCAAATAGCATTTGTTCTTTGGTTAAGGCCCCGTCCCTTTTCTTATCTTCTCATCTGTTTCTGCCCATATGTATCAAGGGCCTTCTCTATGGATGGATCTGGCTGAATTATGGTTGGTCGTCGTCTTGCCAAGATTCTAACTCTTGTACCAGATTTTATTCACCTCTGTTCGTGGAACGTGGTGGGAGAGCAGGGCCAGGCCAGAATTAGTAGGAGTAAAAATGTGCCCTCCTCCACACCTGCATGTTTTCATCTTATTGACTCTATAGTAACCCCTTCCCAACCAGGTCTAGATTCATATTTTTATTTTAACATTTGCAGCAAGGTCAGTACTCTATACTAGGGTTACCAGATTTTACTATTCTAAAATCTGGACCCATGGCCTCATCCCAAGGCCCGCACTGTTCCACCCAGGCCTGTCCTGTTTAGCCCAAGTCACACCCCATTCCATCCCAGCCTTGCACCCCAGCCCTGCCCTCTCAGCCTTTTCTCATGCTCAGAGTCCCATTGGAAGGGCATCTGTGCTTGAGTAGGTGTGACGAGACGATGTCGCACGCGTGCTCGCATTTGTATGATGTCACTGTGTAGCATCCGCATATGCAAAGATGCCCTCCTGATGCGGTCCCGAGCTGCCGGGTTTTGAAAAGCTGTCGGACACATGGACATGTGATGCATGTCGGTAACAAAAATCATATGCACGAATACAGGATGTCCGGTGCTGTACTCGGAGAGAGCCCCCAGGAAAGAGACTTGGGAGTACTGGTAGACAAGTCAATGAAGCCGTCCGTGCAATGCGCAGCAGCGGCGAAAAGGGTGAACAGAATGCTAGGAATGATTAAGAAGGAGATCACAAACAGATCAGAGAAGGTTATCATGCTGCTGTACCGGGCCATGGTACGCCCTCACCTGGAATACTGCATTCAGCACTGGTCGCCATACATGAAAAAGGCCATAGAACTACTTGAAAGGGTCCAGAGCAGAGTGACAAAAATGGTTAAGTGACTGGAGGAGTTGCCGTACAATGAAAGGCTAGAGAAACTGGACTTCTTCTCCCTTAAAAAGAGGAGGCTGAGAGGGGACATGATTGAAACATTCAAGATATTGAAGGGAATAGACTTAGTAGATAAAGACAGGTTGTTCACCCTCTCCAAGGTGGAGAGAATGAGAGGGCAGTCTCTAAAGTTAAAAGGGGATCGATTCCGTACAAACATAAGGAAGTTCTTCTTCACCCAGAGAGTGGTAGAAATCTGGAATGCTCTTCCGGAGTCTGTCATAAGGGAAAACACCCTCAAGGGATTCAAGACAAAGTTAGACAAGTACCTGCTGAACTAGAACGTACGCAGGTAGGACTAGACTTAAATAGGGCACTGGTCTTTGATCTAAGGGCCACTGCGTGAGTGGACTGCTGGGCATGATGGACAACTGGTCTGACCCAGCAGTGGCAAATCTTATGTTATCATGTCCGGGTAAATCCGGACGTCTGGTAACCCTACTCTATACCATTGAACAGTAAGTGATGTCAAAGTTGGCTTACATGTAGACCCACCAGTTCAGAAGGAAAACTCATCACCTATGCAGCAATCGAGGAGTCCCGGGTTTGTGCATGTGAAGGGTGGAAAGCTGGTGCCTTGAAATACCCTTCTAATCCATTGTTTTTCCTTTTCTTAGAATGAAAATCCAGGCCCAGGTTCCTATGAGGTTTCTCATGCATCCCCCGAGCATAATAATGTCTCATTGTCAAAGAAAGGAACTGGAGTATTTCCTTCCAAGGTAGGAGGCTCTTATTCTCTGATAATCCTTCATTTTGATTGCGCTCATTTTTACATAACACATGTAATTAGTTAAGAAACTAGGAAAGATCAAAAAGCATCAGTAGACCTATGGCAAGGGGAAAGCAAATGAATATGGAAAGAGAATAGCAAACTTAGGTGTCTGTGCGTATAGGGGTACAAAATAGAAGCTTCCTTTTTATCTCTGCTATTTTTGTGGGTGGGGGAATCGGGGCAAAACTGTCCCTGGATTCTATAAAAGGCTTGCAAATTTCCGCTCACAAAATCATGCAAGTAAATTGACTAACGAGCCAATTAGTGCCAGTAATTGGGTGCTTACAATTGGAATTAATTGGTAACAATTTGGATTTGTGCACACATCTTGCCAAGTCCTGTTTTAGAAAGATTCTCATGCAGCTCAAAAGGGGGTTTGACCGTGGGCAGGGCATGGACAGGTCTGAGATAGGATTGCCAGATTTCCTCTTTAAAAAAATGAGAACACCTGGCCCTGCCCCATTCTGTCTCCAGCTCCATCCTGTTCTGCCCCCTACCCCTACATGAATCTCCCTGAGCTTGGGGGGGGTCTCGTCTGGAGGGCCTTTGTGCATGCGCGAACATTGCATATGCGTGTGCACATGATGTCATCGTGTTGACATCTGCGCGTGCGCGAAGGCCCTGCAGATGCATTTCTGAGCTCAGGGACTTCTAAAACCTGGACAAACTGCTAGGGTTTTGAAAATCCTTCCGGGCACCCGAACAGTCCTTTAAAATGAGGACATATCCGGGGTTTCCTGGACGTCTGGTGACCCTAGTCCTTTAGAATACTCGTTCAATCCACCATCCTATCCACCTTAGATTATTGTAATATCACATATCTAGGGTCAACCAAGAAAACACTGCAAAGACTTCACCTGGTTCAAAATGCTGCTGTACGTTTGATCTTTGGACTGAAAAAGTTTGACCATATAAGCCCTTTTTACATGCAACTCCATTGGCTCCCTTTTGAAGCTAGAGTCATTTTTTAATTCAGCTGCATTTGTTATAAAACACTCTTTGGATTACTACCATCATACTTATCCTCCCAATTAAATCTATTCACATCAAGCAAGAACACAAGAAACTTGGGCATGTTCAAGTTTCAAGTTTATTCAAAAAATTTTATAAACCGCCCAATCGGCCTTCTAGGCGGTGAACATTATGTTAAAAAAACATATATGGGGTAACTATACATCCTTTAAAATAATAATCATTATTTAAAACATTTAAATACAATACCAAAACAAACAGGAACAAAAGAGGGAAAAAGGATAGAACTACAATTTATCAAGTAAAAAACTCTAGCCTTTCAAGCGGGGAGAATGAACTCTTGGATGTGTTCTCTGGTTGCCCACTCCGAATCTTACTATGAGCTTAGACTTTGCTTTGTATCACTCGACATTGTATCATGTATTTTATTGCATTCTATAGCATTGTATTCTACTGATTTCTACTGTATCTTGCATCTTCACTGATATGCCTCAGTTCTCTTGTTGTGAACTGCCCAGAACTTCTGGTTGGGTGGTAGATAAGAAATAAAATTATTATTATTATTAAAGATTCACACATTATTACTGAATACCAAGGATCTGCACCTAAATTTCAACGCCCTCGGAACTGTGAATGATGCAGGATATGTCTGTTAAATTTAGTGCCCATACCTGTCTTGGTTACTGATAAAGGTAGGATTACCTTTTGGGTGCCCTTACCTGCCCTGGAACTGTATACAGCCGATGCCCACTTAACTGTTGGCTTCTCCTTGACTCATCTCCCCTGACTACCCTGGCACAGCGCCTTGGTGGTCAGAGGGCATGAAAGAGCTGCTTCTGTCCCACTTAAATCCTTTCCAGTACCGAAACCTACAATTTTAGTTTAGATTTTGTGCATTTGTTTCCAGGTTTCCCGGATGCCACACAGGAGAGCCACCAACATGCCAGCAGCCAACACCTATACTATTCCTGCATCTCTGAGCTGCAGGAAAGACTTCAGTAAAGGAAACTCCAGCATGTTTCAACAACCCATTGCTGTAAAAGGAAACATCAAGAAAAATGAGACTCCTGCTCCAAATCAGTATAATGTAAGAAACATTCATTCACCATAACGAAATGTGAAGATTCTGCACCACCTGTAAAAATGGTCAATGTCCTGCTCTAACTGTGGCTCAGTGGTAGGGTTACCAAATGTCTGGATTTGCCTGGGAGGATGTCCAGGTATCCGGACGGCTTTTCAAAACCTGGCACTTTGTCTGATTTTTGAAAAGCGTTGAGATCGGGGCATGTCAGGAGAGCATCTGCGCCTGCGTGGATGCGATGTGGTGATGTCATAGAAACATAGAACATGACGGCAGAAAAGGGCCACGGCCCATCTAGTCTGCCCACACTAATGGCCCACCCCCTAACTACCTCCATGAAGAGATCCCACATGCCAATCCCATCTTTTCTTAAAATCTGGCACGCTGCTGGCCTCAATTACCTGTTGTGGAAGATTATTCCAGCGATCAACCACCCTTTCGGTGAAGAAATATTTTCTGGTGTCGCCATGAAATTTGTTTGCGCGCGTGTGATGTCATTGTGTCGCATCCGTGCATGCACAGATGCCCTCCAGACATGACCTCGGAGAGACAATAATAATAATAATAACAGCTTATATACCGCAGTATCGTGAAGTTCTATGCGGTTTACAAAAGATTAAATAAAGGTACAAATTGACTGACTTTTTAAGAGGGTAGAAGAAAGAGAGAAATAGGACATGAATTCATTGATAAGGAGAAAGTTAATAACAATAGGACAAGTTAATCGCTATTGAGGGGAGAGAGAAGAGTGGATCAGCTGTCTAGATGCTTTAGGAAAAGGTGTGTTTTTAGACGTTTCCTAAATTCCTCATAAGTAGTGGGTGAAAGTAATTGTTCTAGTTCTTTACCCCATGATGCTGCTTGGTGTGAGAGAAGGTGTTCATGGAGTTGAGATTTATGTGAGGGTCAGAATGAAGCAGGGCTGGGACGGAACAGGCTGGGACCACACATGCTCTTTTTTTTAAACCAAAAATCGGCTAATCCTATCTGTTGCTCTCTATCCAGCCTCCTGTTGTTGATGGAGTTATCTGAAATGATTATTGCAGTTGTCTGGGTCTCACCTCGTCAATACCTGACATTACTGAGGCTGAGGGGTCCTTTTACAAAGGCGTGGTAGCGGTTTAACGTGCGGAATACCGCGCGTTAAACTGCCTGCCGCGCTAGTACCTAACGCCTCCATTGACGAGGCGTTAGGATTTTAGGCTGCCGCAGGGGGTTAGCGCGTGATGAATTGTCCGATGCGCAAACCCCCGTAGCGCGCCTTGATAAAAGGAGCCCTGAATTAAAAACCAAGTTATTCAGGAAATTTGTCAAGCCAAACTAACCTTCTCAATATATCCCCGGACCCTAATGCTTCTCCTAATTACACTTCTCCCTCCGTATTCGCTGTGATAGGGGATTAACAGAACCGCAAATACAGAAAAACTGTGAATAAC
Source organism: Geotrypetes seraphini (assembly GCF_902459505.1). Classification (NCBI taxonomy): domain Eukaryota; kingdom Metazoa; phylum Chordata; class Amphibia; order Gymnophiona; family Dermophiidae; genus Geotrypetes; species Geotrypetes seraphini. Next base: position 33,661,012 of record NC_047091.1, on the reverse strand, counting down.
TTTTTCATATGTTATTCGCTGTTTTCTATTAAACTATCGTGAATATGGTGAAACCATGAACATGGCAGGAGACCTGGCCTGTTCCTGAAGGAGAGGAACACGGTGAAGAAAGTGCTGGGACTCAGCGATTTTCTCTGTAAACGCTTGGAATCAGCAATTTCTCTATGCAAGCTGATGTAATTTGGGGGGAGGAGACAGAAAGCTAAAACTGTGAATAATCGAAACCGCAAATGCTGTAACCACAAATACGGAGGGAGAAGTGTATCTATCTTGTAATCTGACTGGGTACACCCAGACCAATCCTTTTGTAATCCGCCTAGAACTGAAAGTTATTGACGGAATAAAAGACGCTAATGTAATGAATGCTCAATGTCCTATCCTGTCCTTTTGGTTGAGTTAATAGCATGGAAACATTACATTACATTACATTAGGGACTTCTATTCCGCCTATACCTTGCAGTTCAAGGCGGATTACAAAAGAGCTAACTGGACATTTCCAGTGAAGTTACAACAGTTTTTGTTTTTTTTTGGTTACAAGGGAGGAGAGGTAGCTGGATTAATTCCGGAAGAACTTGCAAATTGGATATTAAATTGACTGTACGTTACTGTGTGATATAACAAATAGATTACAGTTAGAGTAGAAATAAGATTACGTTACATTTCAGGGATCTGAATACTTGGTTGGTGTTTTGGGGAGGAAGAGATTATTTAAGTGGAGGTTTTGGGGGAGAATTTATCTAGGAGGAGGGGGAAGGGTTGGGTTAAGATATCTGGATAAATTTTTTGAAAAGTAGGGTTTTGATTTCTTTTCGAAAAGTTTTGAAGTCGCCCGTTGCCGTCAACAGGTTGGAGATAGAGTGGTTAAGTTTTGCTGCTTGCGTCGCCAGAAGGTTATCAAACATCTTTTTGCGCTGAGTGCCCTTGAGTGGAGGGAAGGCAAAAGGGTTCGGAGTTCTTCCTTGTCTTGAGGTGAGGATCTGGTTTAGGCGGTTGTTTAGATGGGGGGGCGGAGCCGTTTAATGCTTTGAATAATAGACAGTAGAATTTGAATTGAATTCGTGCTTGTATAGGTAGCCAGTGAGAGTCTAGGAAGGCAGTTGTAATATGATCATATTTTCTCAGGGAGTAGATCAGTCTGAGGGCAGTGTTTTGAAGTTGTTTTATCATGTTGGCAGGACAAGGTAGATAGAGGGAATTGACCTAAGACTAGGGATTGGACAATTAACCTGAATTGTGCTGGGTCGAAGAATTTTCTTATGTTTTGAATCTTTTTTGGGGGGGGGAAGATGGAGGAGGTGAGTGTACGCCGCAGAGACTTTCACAAAACCTGCTCAGAACTGAAGTTAATGTTTGGCTGTAGCAGCCTTTCCTTGTGAAACCTTTCTCCCAAGGAGGATTCAAAGTAGACATCCAACATAATTTCAGCATTTCTTGATGACTGATGTGCGGAATTGACTTTTTTAAAAATTGCCTGGCGTATATTTGGGTAAAACTATGTATGGAGGATAATTTTTTAACAGGCCAGAAAGGCATAGGTTGTGCTGGTTTTTTTTGTTTTTTTAAAAATCTTTATTAAATTTTCAATTCTTACAAAAGTGCAATATAACATACTTGTCATAAATCTGAGAATTAAGCACTTATAAGCTATCAGAAACAGTTCATCAACCCTTAACAAATAAAAACCCCTCCCTTCCCTTCCTTCCAGAAAACTCATAAATCAGAAGATCATTTAAGCATATACCTACCCCCCCTGGATGTGCCATTATTACATCAAACAAAGTTAAACTACAATAATTCTACAAAAGACATCAATTTTTTTGGTTGTGCTGGTTTTTAAAGATAGCATATGTGCCAATTGACCTTTTAAACTTAAACAGGAGCTTTAGGGGATGCCAAACTAGACCCGCTTAAAGGTAGACTTAACTGTTGCACCTAAGTTTGGGTGAATATTTGTGTATTGTACAGTATGTGTGTGTATCTTGCAACTCCGCAAGGCCATTTCTTCAGATATGCTTTCCAAACCACAACAGCTTGGGTGAGAGATCGATTCCAACTGCAGCTCAGCAGGTGAGAACCTCAGACCAGAGCCAGTCACAAGAAATTTCTTCTGCCGTTTTCCATAGGCATCTCTGGCTCGCAATCATGGAAGCGGGATTATTTCTGGTCGTGCTGTGTTCTTATCGAAAACAAGAAGAGACTTGCCTAGCATGCAAAAGGGACCCTCTCCATGTAAGTTGCTGACAACATGGGCATGCCAGTAGGGGCGTGACGCGATGTAACTTTCAAAGCCATTTATGTGAGTAAATAAGTGTTTTATGGCAATGAGCTTTTATAGAATTTTTCATCCTATACGCACATGAAGCTAGGCACTGAGGGCCTGATTTTACATATCATGCTGAATAATAATAACTTTATTCTTTTATAACGCCATAACTAAAAGTTCTAGGCGGTTTACACTAAAAAGAGCTGGACAATCAGCGAAATACAATAATACAGTATAAAAATACAAATATTCATAAAATAGAATTTCAATAATAAAACTCACTAAATAATAAACTTATCGAACAAAGTGGTCTTAATTAACTTCTGAAAACTGCGATAGGATAACCTATCTTGCTGAATACATTTACCTAACCAAGATTGTTGCTAGTGTCCTATCTAAGAAGGTCTTATATCTACACCCATTAATTTTGGGGTAAGCAAATAAGTAGAAGCTTCTAGTTTCTCTTGATGGTCTATGCAACACAAAATGAGGAAAACGGTAAGCTGGAGACAATCCCGATATCAGCTTAAAGCAGATACAGGAAAATTTGAATAATACTCTTGTTTCCAAAGGAAGCCAATGAAGTAAACGATAATATGGACTAATATGGTCGTTCTTTTTTAAACCAAAAATCAATCGAACAGCCGTATTCTGAATTATCCTTAATTTCCATAGAATTTTTTCAGGTACTCCTAAATAGATGATGTTACAATAGTCTAAAATAGATAAAACTAATGCCTGCACCAATAGTCTGAACGATAAAGGATCAAAATATTAGTTTGACGTTAAGTGCAGTTCTATAAAAGTCATGTGCATCTTATAGAATCACACTTAGGTCTCCATAACGCGCGGAATAGCGCGCTAGCCGCTACCGCTTCCTTTTGAGCAGGCGGTAGATTTTTAGCTAGCGAGCACTATAGTGCGCACTAATCCGGTGCGTGCGTTAAAAACGCTAGCGCACCTTTGTAAAAGGAGCCCTTAGGGCTTCTTTGGGGTTCATAATCAAAAAACTAAAACGTCCAAAAAATGCCTGTCGGCACTTGGATGCCTTAATCGCCAGGATGTCCAAGTGCCGATAATCAAAACCCTTTTCTTGGACATCCATACTATTGGATTCTCACAACGTGCATGTATTTTTTTATTACTTCAAAAAATTAATGTACATCAAATAGCAGGTGTAAAGGGGCTTGTGCATAGTTTTCCTGGGGTAATTTTAAAACAAAATTAAACATACACGTCTCTTGCAAACTGGTCTTCTGAATGAAAAGAATGCATGACTATAAAATATCCTTTATTTGTTTTGTAATATGTTGCAGACAAGTAGATACGAACATTTGCTAGTTATTATAGTTCAAAAAAATAAAATGCAAACAGACAATACCAAACTATTGCTTCTACAACTAGTTCAAAATGCAGACTCATATACGGACTATGGAAACTGGAACACCTACTATATGAAACAGTGCTGCATGCATCTGGTAGCATTATAGAAATAATTAATAATAGTATTAGTATATAATTGAGATGAAAAAAAAAAACAAAACAAAAAATAATAAATACAAGTTGAATATATGAATAGCTCACTTCACCACACAAAATATATTCAAAAACCTCACTGCCTTAGAGGTACATAGAGATAATTTCCTACCATAAATGGAGAAAAGACCTCAGTTCTTTCCAGGGATAGTTATCACTTGAAAAAACTCTATGCTAGCTGTGCTCTGCTATACAGCTGCATAGGAAAAAATATCCTTGGTCCACAAAAACTCCGTATACTTTAAAAATTTCATATGATTTTAAACCAACGTTTCATAGAAAACTGAAAGACTTATCTTCAATTGTGCTCTATCCTGAATCATTGAAGCGGTAGCTCAATTGTACAATAATTTCCCCTGATGCAGCAAAAATTGCAAAACAGGGCCTGTCGGGAGTTCTATAGTTTTTCCTCCCGTGCACTGGAATGACAGCGGTACTGGGAGAATAGTGTGGACTGCTAAGATTTGGAATCACGCCTAGAGGATAGAGCACAATTGAAGGGATTCAAGACTAAGTTAGACAAGTTCCTACTGAACAAGGACGTACACGGACTGCTGGGCATGATGGACCACTGGTCTGACCCAGCAGCGGCAACTCTTATGTTCTAAGGCAGTGAGGTTTTTGAAAAACAAAACAAAAACATTTTGCCTTTTTTTTTTCCCCTCTTCTTACCCCTGCCGTCAGCACTTCTCATAAACCTTTGTCAGCTCAAGGGCTAGAGAGTTTGGCAAGGCAAAATATACCTTTCCCTCTCCCCAATGAATCTTAGTGCATCACCTCTGACATTTGAACTTTTTAATCCTTTTTTCTCCCCCATCTACTTAGGTCATTATAGTATTAACGATTCCCTGCTGAGAGGGCCTTCCACAGGTTCAGAGTCTTGCTTTAAATCGAAAACTGCCCGAACTGAATCTCCTACTCCTTCAAGCATAGGCCCTGGATATTATAATCCCTACAGTCCCACCAAACCAGTGAAAAGAGTCATCTACCCGTGAGTATTTTCCTTGTAACTTTGCATGAAAACTGATGTTAGTTAAGTTTCTATGTCGGTCCATAGTTTGTTCAGGTTCATAGTCATTCGCGAAAGAGACATCAGTGCGCCGACATAGCAGCTCAGACAATTCAGCGCAAGACACCAGCGTGCCGGTGAAAAACTTACTTTTAAAGAGCTCTGACGCATTGTGTGAGTGGGGAACCCCCCCCTCCAGTTTACTTCATACTCTTTGCGCTGCCGTTGGGGGGGGGGGGCGTGGGACAGCACGAAGACTATGAAGGGATGGGAGGGTGTTAAATTTCATTAATTTAAGTTGATTATGATAAAAAATCAAGTGAAGTATCTAAGTTCAAATGTCATTTTCTGAAGCACTTGTAAAAATGAATAAAGTATTAAAAAAAAAACAATTTCCTCCCCAAGTCCTTTTCCCAATTTCAAAGATTTTCCTCTTCTAGTGTTGAAACATGCATAAATAGCTGAAATAGTTCCCTCTGTAGCGTAGGCCATAGCAGCTTCTCAAAAGAGGTATTTCCTCGATGGAGCCCTGTAGTTTGTAAATAATGTTGATTCTGTATGTACAGAAATAGATCTTGGGGTTCCAACTTATATTGATGATGGAGCTCAGCAAAAGGTCTAATCTGTGCCATTTTAATATCTCAAAACTGCCCCATACAAACGAAACTCTTAGTTTCCCAAGTCATAAAAAGTCCCACATCTATACCCGGGGCAAACTCAGGATTAAACCGTATAGGGATCTACCCAGTATCCAGTTTCTAATAGTGACCAAGCCAGGTCACAAGTAACTAATAGAATCCCCCAAACCTTCAAGATTCATTGCTGCTTACCTTTGGGATAAGCCAGTGTCCCGCAAACTTTCTAAAGCTGTGACACACTAAACTGAGTGCCGCAGCAGGAGGGCATCTGGAAATGCACAGACATTGACACAATGACATTATGTGCATGTGTGATGTCATCATGTTGACGTCCGTGCATGTGCAGAGCCTGCTATTACTATGCCGGTGGGTGGGTGTGGAAAGGAGTAGAGAGGTTGGTGTTGGCAGATGGCCTCCTTGCCAGCATCTCATGGCATACCCGGAATCTAACCGCAGCATTCAGTTTGTGATACACTGGGATAAGCAATGGAATTTTACAACCAAAATACATAATCTTGCATTTTTAGCCAATTCTTAGCTGCCAAATTCTAGACCTTTTTCAGGTTTTGCTAGATCCTTCCTCATGTCATCCCCATTTTCCAGATTTTGGTATCATCTGCAAAGAGGCAAACCATTACAGCCCTTCTGTAATATTGCTTGCAAATATGTTAAAAAAAAATCAGGCCAGGGATCGATCCGTGCAGCAAGAGAGAGCTTCTTTTACCAGTACTTTCTCTCATCTTCCAGTCAACCCGTTCTAACCCAGTTATTTACTTTAGGGCCCATACCAAGAGTGGGCCCTAAAGTATCCAAGCAGCCATGCATTCATCTCCAGAATATGAGCCTCTATGCTTTGGCCTTTACTCTTGGCTTTTACTCTTCATCGGAAGGATCAACAAGAACACCACCTGTGCATCTGTCTCCTTCACTCTCTCAACCAGAGCCACAAAGTCACTTTTGATACATTCCACAGTATCATTGATGCCAACATGGATGAGCAGCATCGGATAATAGACAGTAGACTTGAATCTTGGCAAACATTTTGTAATGCTTCAGATCTTGTTCCAGGTATCATCATTTCTGGTCAACAGACACCTCTTTACCCCAGAGAAGGGAGTCATCAACCACCACTCTCTTTGTTTCCTAGTGGTCACTGATCTGGCTGCTTTGAGGTTTTGAGCTTCAGTTTCTCCTGTTTCTGGGACATTCTTGCCTCTTATCTCCACTGCTCCATACTGGTTCTTCGGGAAAGTGGAGTTGAGGTGTTGATTTTGGAGGCATTAACGATTTGTGTCCAATTGTTTTCTTTCAGTAGTTTCATCTCCCTTCCTGCTGGAGACCTTTGATGCTTCAAGAAACATTTTGGATAGTCAACCAATCAGTTACTTTATTGTACAAATAATAAAAACTAAAACCAAAATCTGTATTCTGATGTCCATCTTGGATATAAAGTCACATAAAGATATCCAAAACCTGTGATGTGAAAGTAGGCTAAGTCTAGGAATACCTAGAATGTTCCAACTAGGATCCCAGTTTCGGCATCTGTAGATGCCTTCATCAGGGGATGAATGGACACTGCGTAGATGACTGAACACAAACTGGCTGTAAATATGGGTAAACGTACTGATAGCGAAGCAGCGTCTTTGGAGGCAAATGCGCGCCAAAAAACTAGTTGCTTTTCAACTTCACTGCTTCTTCTCTCAGTTCATCCACTTGTTTCATGAGGGATTCAGCCTGCAGGCATCTTGCACATGAAGCTACTCCCTTGCCTTGGATCACGCAGTCTGTCGGAATAGAGGCAGAAGCTATAACAGGGGCAACGAGTTTCCCAGCCATTCTTCAGTTGTCAGAGCTTTGGTAACTGTTGAACGAAAACTGAAAAAGACCGACCAAAGTCCCCACCGGCTAGATTTCTGGACAGTGGTTCTGATGCACCACTTTATCAGGGCATTTAATCTCACCCAGTTTCTACATACTGATGGTAAATAGCCAGATCTTTTTTGGCCGCTGTGGACAGTATTTAAAAATACAATAATGACCACGGCAACTGAATATATTCATGAGAGTGAAATTGTTTAATTTTATCTGTGCTTTCCATTTTAACTTTTTGTGTTATTTCTTGTTTTCCATTATTGATTTTTGGTTGATTTTAATTGTAAGAGATCCAAAAGTCAAAGTGCAACTGATACAAAGGGAGGTTTATACATACGTGGGGGGACATTTTCCATAGCATGACTTGGTAAAGCTAATCACCTTCTAGAGTTTTAACTAAATTGCAATTTCCCTTTTGTAGGCGAAAGCATTACCTTTGCATCTCCGCTCCAGCTATGCCAGTCCCCAAAAGTCCTGATTTTCCTGGGCCTGGTCAGTATGAAATTGTTGACTTTGAAGGACAACCCAAGAATTACATCTCCAGTGCAGTATTTGTATCTAATACAAGTCGCTGGACAGGAGATATTTCTGGAAAAGATTTACCTGGGCCAGGTAAAAATTTTAAAAAGTGAAGAATGTTTATATGACCTGTATTTCTTGCTAAAATCAAACTAAAGGAATGCTGATGAGAGGAAAGGTTGAGTTCTTGCCCAGCTAGATGCGTCATGAACAGTGGCATAGGGCGCCAGCACCCATCTGCTCCCCATTGCTCCTTCCCACTACTCCCGCAGCCATGTGTACGCCTTCACTCTCCCCTTACCTTACCTCTAGCTCTTCTGGCATGAGCAGCCTGTTGCTCATGCCTGCGTCGGGTCCCGCACCTAGGAAGTGATGTCAGAGGACGAGCAGCAAGTTGGTGATGTTGCTCAGGCCAGGAAAGTTAGAGGTAATGGGGAGGGAAAGGGGCGGGGGCGGAGAAGAGGGCGGGGGAAGGGCACCACCGCCACCACTGCTCACCTCTCACCCTCGCTACACCACTCTCAGTTCTCCCGTTGTCTCTTGGGAAGGATTTGTGGCTTTACTGCAGACTGTTCATCCCATCGATGACCATGCAGGACACGGACCCAGGGTTCGATTTGGAATTTGTGCGATGGGCTTTTAGGTGCCAAACTGACAACATGAGGTCTTCCATACTATGCACTAAAAACACACTTCATCATGGCACTTGTATTATTTTACAGATGTGATATAATCTGAGTCACTTTTCCCCTTACAAAGGACACAAAAGTGTTAAATGAAATGTGGAAATTTTCTGAAAGAATGTATGTTGATCTTAATTTTCTCTGGCCTTCTCTTCCCTCTTTCTTGTCCCATTCTCTGCTCCACATCTTTTTTGATATTTGCTATGCTAATAATCCTGAACCCTCAGGAATTCTGGGAGGGAGAGTTTACGTTTGGGGACTTAATGAACGTGTGGGGAGGACATCTTATCTCCAAAGCCTCATATGCATCTGATTTTTCCTTCTTTTACAAACATCTTTTCATACTATTTAGTTTACTGGCTGGGTCCCTTCTGCCTAGTGCGCCAACTTCTGTGCACACATGTAGAACAATTCTGCAACTGTGCACGTACACACGTAAGTGCTGAGATAATGATCGCTTAAGTGCATTAGTGCTTAACAGCAAGAGAGGTGTACGCTTGGGAGGGGGAGGGGCAAGACAATGAGTTGTGTGTTATTCAGCTACCAGTAGTAACTGCCCAATGTCCATCATTAGGCCCCAGTTAGGGAATAAATTGCCTGGCCATCTACGTCTATGACTATACTCTCTCGAAGAACGTAGGGAGAGGGGAGACTTGATTGAGACATTTAAGTATATCACTGGTCGTATCGAGGTGGAAGAGGATATGTTCTCTCTTAGGGGGACCCTCGACCACAAGAGGGCATCCGCTAAAAATCAGGGGCGGGAAGTTTCATGGCGACACCAGGAAGTATTTCTTCATCGAAGAGTGGTTGACAATTGGAATGAGCTTCCAGTGCAGGTGATCGAGACCAGCAGCGTGTCAGATTTTAAAAACAGATGGGATGCTCAGGTCGGATCTCTAGGAGGGTAGAGTTAAGGGGATGGGTCATCAGAGCACAATATCTCAAAGGGTAGCTAGGAGGGAGGGTCAATAGAGTGGGCAGACTTGATGGGCCTTGGCCCTTTTCTGCCTTCACTTTTCTATGTTTCTATGTCTTCAATCATCTCTCCATGAGTTTATGAGGAGCTTAAAAACCCGTTTGTACAAGCAAATCTCTGAGGGATGAACAGCTGAAATTCAGTATGTTATCTTATTATTGTTTATTGAAAGCTTTTATACTGCTTCTAATGACTGGGGAGTCAATTCAGAGCAGTTTACATGAGCTTCTGGTGTTACAATCCTCGAGCTTCTGTAATGGTGTTATTATACATTTACAAAATTTTTACATTGTCTTTTTGACTGTGTATAGAGTTTACATATTACCATATATCTTCACCCAGATATATTATTTACACACGATATCTTCACCTTATATATACACATTGAGTATACTATATTCACCCAATATTTACCTTATCTTACACTGTATACTGTAATACGCTTATATGTCTCACACAAAGTGCCATTATCGTGTTGTGTTGGTTTCATAGTGTATGTTTTATATTAGTTTTAAGTGAGCTAGAAGTGCATTAAATAAATAAATAAACAAACTTACAGTATACTATACTGTAAGTTATATACATATCATGGAACACGTAGAGGGACATTTTCGAAAGAACGTCCTAATCAAAATTGGGATGCCTGCTCATAACATCCAAACCCCCCCCCCAAAAAAAAGCAAACAAACAAACAACAAAAAAAAACAACAAACCCCAAAACATCCATCTCCTAACCATATGTGAATAAGAAAAACACCAGGATTTCCTGTTTTAAAATACACGAGAGAGACTTCTCATGCTAAAAATGTCCACCATGAACAGCAATTTTCCACACTGAAATGTCCAACATACGACCGCCAAAAAAGCAGGCACAAAATCATTAGTCTGGTATTATTTGTACAGTAATGGCCACACAGATGTCCCTGCAGAGCAGAGGGGAAGCCTAATGGGCAGTGCAGTGGACTTTAAACAACAGGACCTAGTATGTTAAAAATGATCTGGAAAGAATGCAGAATAAAATGGAAAATATTATAATGCTCGTGTCTCAATCTGTGGTTCAATCTGTGCGCAGCACTTGATTCAGCAATTCAGAAAAGGGATGGGATGACTTCCCTATGAGGGGAGGCTAAAGTGCTAGGGCTCTTCAGCTTGGAGAAAAGACGGTTCAGGGGTAATATGATAGAGGTCTATAAAATAATGAGTGGAGTGGAAAGGGTAGATGTGAATCGCTTGTTTATTCTTTCCAAAAAATATTAAAACTAGGAGGCATGTGATGAAGCTCCTAAGCAGTAGATTTAAAATAGACTGAAGAAAATATTTCTTCATACGACATTTAATTCAACTCTGGAATTTGTTGCCAGAGAACATGGTGAAATCAGTTAGCTTAGCAGGGTTTGGAAAATTTCCCAAAAGAAAAGTCTAGGCCTTTATTGAGATGGCTTGGGGCAATCTACTGCTAATTCCTAGGATCAAGCTTGGAATCAAGTTAGGTTGGCCATTGTTGGAAACAGGATACTGGGCTTGATGGACATTTGGTCTGTCCCAGTATGGCAATTCTTATGTTCTTATGTAATGGTACTGGCAAAAGTGCAGAAAAGGGCAACCGAAATGATAATGAGGTTGGAACGACTTTGCTATGAACAAAGGCTAAACAAGTTAGGGCTCTGATGAGCTAAATATCGAAAAGTCCATCTAGCAAGAGATACACTAGAGCTCTATAAAATCACGAGTGATATGGAAGGGTTTGAGTAAATAGGAAACATATTTACCCTTCAAATAATGCTAGAACAAGGGGACACTCTAGGAAACGAATAGATTTGAGAAAGGAATTTTTTCACTCGGTGTACAATTAAGCTGTTGAATTTGTTGCTGGAAAATGTGATCAAGGCAGTTCACATAGCTGGGTTTAGAAAAGCTCCTGGAGGCCAAGTCTAAAGAGTGGTAGAAAACTGGAATGCTCTTCCGGAGTCTGTCATAGGGGAAAACACCCTCCAGGGATTCAAGACAAAGTTAGACAAGTTCCTGCTGAACAAGAACATACGCAGGTAGGGCTAGTCTCGGTTAGGGCGCTGGTCTTTGATCAGAGGGCCGCCGTGTGAGCGGACTGCTGGGCATGATGGACCATGGGTCTGACCCAGCAGCGGCAATTGTTATGTTCTTAAGGAGTGGCTCTACTTTTAGACCTGGATTGGCCAATGCCTGAGACAACAGGCTGGGCTTGATGAACCTTTTGGCTGACCCATTCTGGCATTTCTTATGGTCTTATGACACCCCTGATTGGCTACATCACTGGAAGGAGACCGCTCCACTTCACTGACTGCATTTTTTAAATTCAATGTAGAATGCTTACTTCATACTCTGTTTTACCATATGGTTAAATAAATCAAATCACAGTCCCATAAAACAATTCCTCAGAGTTCAGGTTGAACAGAGTCCCTGATATGATTCCTGAGCCACTCAGACCTTTTGGTCTCTGAGTTGACTGGGCCTTGGAGATGGTGGGCAGAGAATCACGGTCATTGCTTAAGGATGGCATCTGATCTGCAACTTTCTGGGAAGGAGCCTGGACTGTCACTGCAGTGACCACAATATGGTAGTTATTTTGGAAGCCCCTCCATGTGTAAATAGTGACATTTTTCTGTCTACAAGCAAGATTGAGTCATGCATATTAATGGGATGATATTATCTGGCACCAGGCTGGAACTGCTCTCCCAATACTCAGAACCTCATGAAAAATTCTGAACTTTTGTGGCCTTTCTCCCACATCCTTGAAGGTATTTTACAAAAAGCTTCACATTCAGCAGAGTCTTTTGTAAAATACTGCCAGAACTGAGCACATCCCAACCTAGACACCTCATCTATGATCTCAACCTTCTATGCTGAGGGTGAGAATATTAAATAGGGGAAAATCCCCCGTTTCAGTGAATGTTAGGGGCACCAGATCCCAGCCCTTGTTCTGATTCAGCTGGAAATTCAAAGGAGCAGGAAGAATCTTCTGGGTCAAAATCCAATTGCCATTTAGCTCAGCAATGATTCTGTTTGGAAGGACAGCATGCTGCACGCTCCCCTGAGCTCAGATTTGGAAAAGGCGAGTTACCGTATTAACTTTAAAATTCAAACCCAAGGAAGAGGTGTCAAATTCTGGCTCTCCAGGGCCACAAACAAGTTTGAGAAGAAAAGATGTCCGGATCAGGGTCATCAACAGCAATGACCTTCCCTTCTGGCTGTAGTGGAGAAAATGAAGCAATTTGTCACAATTCAAAAGAATTCTAAAAGGGAATCCGTAGTGACAATGAATATTCATGCTGCACAGTGGCTTTGCTGTACAGTCATCCTTTAGTTACCCTGAGAACCAGATCTATTTGTATGTAGCCCTCAAGTACTGAAAATGACCGCCATAAACTATTTTTCAAAATAAGTTTCTCAATGTATTTCTGCTGCTTTCCATTAGCATCATGCAGGAGTTTTGAGGAGCTATTGTAAATAATCATTATGGAACCCACAAACCAGTGCAGTCAAATTTCTGAAATTCAGACAGATTTTGCACGCACATTGATGTAACGACCTCACAAACTTTTTATAGACCATCTCTGTCATGTTCTCATATTCCATTACCTAAAAAATCCAGAGGGATCAATTGAATTTCACCTAAGCTCTGATGCCAAGCTTGTCACACACAACAAATTTCAAGCCATAAGATACTCCTAAAAGCCCTGAACCATAAGCAACAGCGGTGTTTTGTAGACTAACCTATCACATTACACTGTAATTACGGACTGGATGGTAACGCCAGTGTCACTGTGGAATTTCAGTCTCGGCACATTGTCACTGTATTTAAGTGTGATTCATTTCGGTCGCATACCTGGCTGCAAATATGAAATGTATTATTTCAAGTCAACATATGTGGTCTCAATCCCACTAAGCCTGCTTGCTTTCCCTTTTGATGAGCAGCGAAATGTCTGCACTCTGAATTTTGGAGGACTGGCCATCAGTGGAAAATGTCAAACGTCAGAGGTTTACTTGGCTAACGTTTGAGATTAGCCTGCTAAACCTTTTCAAAACTGATGCAAAGGGTAAGCAGTGATGTGGTCCTCTCATTCTGCTTGGTTAACTCAGGCTAAAAAAGGGGTGTCCAATGTCGGTCCTCGAGGGCCGCAGTCCAGTCGGATTTTCAGGATTTCCCCAATGAATATACATGAGGTCTATTTGCATGCACTGCTTTCATTGTATGCTAATAGATCTCATGCAGATTCATTGGGGAAATCCTGAAAACCCGACTGGATTGCGGCCCTCGAGGACCGACATTGGACACCCCTGGGCTAAAATAATCCCAGCTGTCAGCTGAAAAGCTTCTTACTAGATTTCAGTTGTATCAAAATACAGCCGCTAGACTAATCTTTTTGGTTAGAAAATTTGAAAGGGCTTCACCTCTTTTGCGCAAATTGCACTGCCTTCCGATAAGATAGGGGATTAACTTTAAGATATCATATCTAGTACATAAGGCTTTATATGGTAATCCTCCAAAACAATTAACATCTCTTTTATGTATTCCAGCTAATTTTATTACTTCAGTTTCCAACTGTTTTTAGAGTAATTAGGAAGAGTCAGTCTTCCTTTAGAAATAAGAAGCCTGAATTCATAGATTATTTTTCATAAAGACCTACTTTTTTGATAAATGTTATTCTTGATATTTTATCTTTCTGTGCTCCCCTTAATGTAGGGTTCTTTTTGTTGTAAACCTGCACCTACCACCGCTCTTTGCTGATTTTTTAATGTTCAATACACTACTCCAAAAAACCTGCCACTGGAACTTACAAAAGATACTAACAGCAAGGCAGAATAAGTCACTAGGGTCTAAGAATGGTAACTCAAAGGCGAAAGCCACTGTGAATGTAAACACAACCGGAAGAATAATATAATAAATAATTAATAAATTAATGTGATAAGGTACCCTCAGTGTGAAGGGTCAGCGAAAGGAGAATTTCTCCAGCGCTTCACAAAACAAGGAAGAGGCAATCATGCCCCCACCTGCACACCGTCATCCTTAAATCAAATTTGTGAATCAAACCATGGTGAAACAACTAAATAACACAGGTGAAATCGGTTCATAGACAACAACGCGGAAGACAAAAAGGCGCGTGCCGACAACTGAGCGCAAGATGGAGGCGCGCGCCGAAGAAATTTACTGTTTTTAGGGGCTCCGACGGGGGGGTTTTGTTGGGGAGCACCCCCAGTTTACTTAATACAAATCGCGCCGGTGTTGTGGGGGGTTTGGGGGGTTGTAACCATCCACATTTTACTGTAAACTTAACTTTTTCCCTAAAAACAGGGAAAAAGTGAAGTTTTCAGTAAAATGTGGGGGGTTAAAACCCCCCAAACCCCCCACAACGCGGCGCGATCTCTATTAAGTAAAGTGGGGGGGTTTCCCCCCCACGCCCCCCTGTCGGAGCCCAAAAAACAGTAATTTTCTTCAGTGCGCGCCTCCGCGCTGCACTCAATTGTCTGCTCACGCCTTTGTCCCGGCGCGCTTTTGACCTGACAAATTGCTCATTGAGACCACTCTGAGAACCCCCCAGCCAACTCCTCAAGAAAACGATAGTAATAGACTTAGCTTAGAATAATCTTCATAAGTCGAGCAGCAAGGGCAGAGAGAAGATGATCAATACACCCACTGGTAGGGCCAATATCCAAAAGGTCTTATGCAGTTAACATTGAGACTTAACCCCATAAATCCTTTAAAAACATTTTTAAGGTTGCGTAGAGGTTAAGTCTTAGCTGGACAATATTTTGTCCAGTCACATGTTATTTACAGTGGTGTAGCGAGGGAGGTTGGCGCCCGGGACAATGGCGCCTGGCGTCACCGCGCTGAGTGCCTCCCCACTCTTCCCCACCACTTGAGCGCCCTCCCCACTCTTTCCGCCACTTGAAAAGTAGCTCTTGAAATGTTGACCGGTGTGAGCTGCACCTTCCACCAGCTGCTCTCACCTGCCTCGGCTCCCTTCTGATGTCGCGTCCTGGTCCCGTAGCCAGAAAGTGACATCAGAAGGGAGTCAGCTGTGGCGCAAGCTACAAGTGGAAGGTGCTGCTTGCGCCAGTGAACATTTAAAGAGGTACATGGGGGGGATGGGCAGAGAGGAAGAGAAGCGCTGGTGTCTGGGGCACCTGCCCCCCCCCCCCCCCCCCACACACACACACTAGATGAGATGATCGATGACTTAGGATCCTGTTTCTTTTTGGCAACTATTTAAACAAAATTTAAACAAAAAAAAATGTAATTTTGGCTTTCTCTTTTCTTTGCTTTCCTATTTTAAATGGCGATCTTTTCGTGTTTTGTTTTTCTATATTACGTGCACCGTGCTGTTGAAAAATTGAAGTGCGGTTAAAAAGTTTTTCATAAACATAAACTATAGCACTGGCTATTTACGTGAGAAAAGAAAGGCCTAAAGGCAGTGTAGAAGTGTGTCAAAAGGTTGTTCGGATAACTTGTGTATTTAAGTTTAGAAACATTTTGTTAGCCATTCTGCATACATGGGCATGAAAATTGAATATGGAAGCATGAAGGTAAGTGGATAAGTTATGCAGCCACGGATCTGAATATTTCTCCTTCTGTTCTCATCGTGCCCGCCAAACAGCCTGGCTTGTAAGTCATTCATAGCTACGGGCTGGCTTAACCCCAGATATTTGTGCCATGGCCTGCCCAGCCTCTGGCACTGACTATCTAGGTTGTTGTGGTAACCCAGAAGTTAACCGGGTAGAAGCTGATATTCAGACTGTGCCCAGTGAACTCGGCACAAAAAGTTAGGCCTGTTGGTGGACTGAATGTTGCCACTAAGTGGCTAAGTAAGCAACTTTGACCAAACTCTGCCCCTGGAGCACCCCTAATCTAGCTCTTGAACCCCAAACAGTCATTTTTTCAGAACTTATATACAATTGGGCTCATTGTCAAGAAAGATAGACGCCCAAAAGACAGCTTAAACCAGCACTTGAATGTCTTACTAGTCAAAATGTCCAAGTGGGCATTCTCAAAACAGACTTTCCAGACGTCTTTCTGGTTGTTTTGTCTCCAGTGTATCCAAATCATAAGGGGGCGTGATAGAGGCATGTTATGGGTGGGCATAGGGCGGGGATAGGACTTGGATGCTCATCAGGCATAATCAAACCTTTTAATAAAAGATCCTGGGCTCTTTTTTTTAGACGTTTGGAGCTAGACCTGTTTCAAAAGCATCTAAATGCCCAAACTGACCAGATGACTACTGGAGGGATTAAGGCATGATCCCACCCCCTTTACTCCCCCAATGGTCACTGCCCTACTCCCACCACCCAAAAAAGTTAAAAACCAGTACATTCTAGCCTGTATTTCGAGGGGCTGCTTAAAATGTTCTCAGCCCAAGCAGGTTCAGATGTTCACATAGACATTTGAGCCCAGAGAGAGGCACTCTAAGGGTTACTGTAATGAATTTCACATTAAAAGTCCCAGGTTCAAATGTCACCATATCTTGCTTCTATTGTATGGTAAACCCTCCAAAACCTACATTAAGATGACACCTGCCAGCATAAGGGCTATTGTTATGCTATACAGGTGGGTACAGTAAGTTTTTTGGATGGGTTTTGGAGGGCTCACCATACAACGTAAGCAGTTTATAGAGATGTGTGCCTGGGACTTTGAAATGTGACAGTCACTGCAGTACCCCCTAGAGCAGGGATCTCAAAGTCCTTCCTTGAAGACCGCATCCAGTCGGGTTTTCCGGATTTCCCCAATGAATATGCATTAAAAGCAGTGCATGCTCATAGATCTCATGCATATTCATTGGGGAAATCCTGAAAACCCGACTGGATTGCGGCCCTCAAGGAGGGACTTTGGGACCCCTGCCCTAGAGTGCCATTCTGCTGTGCTCAGCTCTCTGTGAATACTGGCTGCCATGAGGCCTGAAAAACTTTCTCTCTTTTCAGGTGGACTTATTTATATTCAAGAATGGCCAAAAAAGATAGACGTACTAAGGACCAAAACGTCTCCATAGGTCTTTTTTTTTTTTTTTTTTTTTAAAGAGATAGACGTCTTGCTGTTTTGAGAATGGACATTTTCTCTACTGGATTTCTGGACGTCTTTCCCAAAATGTCCAGACTTGGACATCCTATCGAAAATGCCCCTCAATGCATGTTTTTTTTTTCGCTATTGTAAAGTCCCTGAATCAAGAAGCAGAGAGTCACGTTTCTTCCGATTTACTTTTTCATTGCAGGTGCCTACGAGCCTCTCAAACTACAAAAGCAATCGTTCCTCTCCAATAATGACCTTAAGTGGATCCCTTTATAACAATTATGTTAGAACTCAATAAAAGCTTGGAAAGCCTAGAAGCAGAGTCCCTACATATTTTGGAAAACTCTCTGAAAACTGCATTGCACCCGCAAGTACCATAGAGCATGCTGCTGAAATACCAGTTCTTGGCGAAAGCATGAAGCTACCAGAGAAGTTATTTTCCCCTTTGTAAGACTTTGTTGATGGTAGAACATTATTGTATCCATTATGTATAAGAAAAATAGAAATGCTTTGTCTTGTAATTAGCAGTTTGGACTTAGTATAAAGCCTAATTTTAAATAGGTCATCTAGCCTAGAAAAAGGACATCCATGCAGAGAGTCTTCACAATTCGCTGCATATTTTACAAAAAGGTTGGTGAGTGCAGAACTTCTGTAAAATGTTTATAAAGCCACCAAAAAAAAAAGTACATTTGGGTGTCGTGTACAGCCAGCACAAAGAAAGAAGATAAAGAAAAATAGGATCACGGGGCTCTGTGCATGTAAGTACCAACATTTACATATTCAAGTGGGAGAATTTTGCTACTTACACATGCTAAGTAGTGGATTGTGCAAATGTTGCATTTCCAAGGGTAGCCAAGCTGCAAAATATATTTTTGTGTTGATTGAGGAGGTTTGGAATGACATGGGGACAGAATTTGTCCTCAACCCTGGCGGTTAACCAGAGGAAACCATCCCTGTGTCATTCTGTAAGGGGAGAGGAAAGAATCAGAGTATAAATGGACACAGCCACTGACCCTCAAGCCTTGCATTGAAGTATGCTGGTGTAGGAAGACAGGTTGAAATAGACACTAAAGAATGACATGGGATGGTTTCCTGCAGTTATCTGTGGAGACGGGGACAAATTTTGTCACCATGTCATTCTCCGAAGATCCATCAAGCCCAGGATCCTGTTTCCAACAGTGGCCAACCCAGGTCCCAAGTACCTGGCAGAAGCCCAAAGAGTAGCAACATTCCAGAGCTGAGATTGTGATGTCATAATGCCTCATTCCACCAAGGCCTAAGAGCCAAACTCATCAGTGATGTCACAATGGCTTGATTGTCCTATACTTGGCTTATATAACAACATAAGAATTGCCATAGAGAATATCAAGGGGACAGTTGTCCCCACGGTTAACTGTTGGAAATCATTCCCTTGTCATTCTTTAAGGAGAGAGGGAAGAATCAGAATCAGAATCTGAATGGGCCCAGCCACTGACCTTCAAGCCTTGCATTGAAGAATGCTGGTGTAGAAGGACTAAGGCTGAGATAGACACTAAAGAATGACACCGGATGATTTCCTATGGCTATCCGCAGGGAAAGGAACAGTGATGAATTTTGTCCCGATGTCATTCTCTACTTGAGAC
Source organism: Geotrypetes seraphini (assembly GCF_902459505.1). NCBI lineage: Eukaryota > Metazoa > Chordata > Amphibia > Gymnophiona > Dermophiidae > Geotrypetes > Geotrypetes seraphini. Next base: position 33,641,856 of record NC_047091.1, on the reverse strand, counting down.
CTGGGTTGGCCACTGTTAGAAACAAGATACTGGGCTTGATGGACCTTCGGTCTCTCCTAGTATGACAATTCTTATGTTCTTTTGTGAGCCAAGTATACGACAATTGAGACATTGTGACATCACTGCTGAGTGGCTCTTAGGTATTGGTGGAATGAGGCTTTATGACATCACAATCTCAGCTCTGGAATGTTACTGCTTTTTGGGTTTCTGCCAGGTATTAAACCATCCACGTGCGATTCTTTAAGGAGAGAGGGTATACTCAGAGTCTGAATGGGCCCAGCCACTGACCCTCAAGCCTTGCATTGAAGAATGCTGGGGTAGAAGGACTGAGGCTGAGATAGACACTAAAGAATGACATGGGATGGTTTCCCAAGGTTATCCATGGGGATGGGGATAAATTCTGTCCCAGTGTCATTCTTCAAAGGTCCATCAAGCCCAGAATCCTGTTTCCACAGTGGCCAACCCAGGTCACAAGTACCTGGCAGAGACCCAAATAGTAGCAACATTCCAGATCTGATATTGTGATGTCATAAAACCTCACTCCACCAATGCCTAAGAGCCAACCTCATCAGTGATGCCACAATGGCTTGACTGTCCTGTACTTGGCTCACTGACCCTCATTGAAGAATGCTGGTGTAGAAGGACTGAGGTTGAGCTAGACACTAAGAAATGACATGGGATGGTTTCTCACGATAATCCGTGGGGAAGGGGACAAATTGTGTCCCTGTGTCATTCTCTACAAGCACCGAAGAGATGTACACAGTTCCCCATCAATCACTTCTCCAAACTTGAGGTACAAATGAGCAATTAGCTGACAGCTATCTGTGACCTAGAGCATCAAAAATGGGAAAATGTTTTGGAGTACATTTGCATTTCTGTTGAAAAATAGTTACTATATAGAAATAAAAAAAAAAAACAAAGGAGATAAGGTGATACCTTTTTTTATTGGACTAGCTTAATTCAGTTTTTGATTCGCTTTGGAAGGTAACCCTTCTTCAGATCATAAATAAGCCAATGTTGACAAATATCAGTATATATAGGTGAAACATGAAAGTATTTCAATGACAGTCTCACAGGAAGAGGGAGGGGTGAGCAAGGGCTGGGTGGGAGGGAGATGGAGAGATAGGAAGGTGACAAAGCAGTTTAAACTCATGGCTTGTAAAGGAAGCCAAGGTCTTTGTTAAGTCCAGTTTCAAGATATTTCATTTTGATTTCAAAGGTCTTACGTTCCTGGATTGTCTTAACATCTCCTTGTAGTATTCTCACCAGAAAATCATTGATGTGGTGTTCTCTTTTTCCAAAGTGTTGTCTGGTTGGCGTAGCAGTGTTTAATATGATATATGTGTAATTTTTAAGGTGTGTTGTGCTCCCTTCAAGTCTGTGCATGCCAGATATATGCAGAAATTAGCATCAGGCCTTCCAAAATTGTTGCCTATAGACTCAGGATGATGTTCATGTTCATGTAAACCATATTGCATCCCTTTAACTCAGTGGTCTCAAACTCGCGTCCCTGGGGCCACATACAGCCAGGTACTATTTTGAGGCCCTTGGTACGTTTATCATAATCACAAAAGTAAAATAAAACAGTTTCTTGATCGTGTGTCTCTTTAACTATAAATGACAATATTATTATTAAGACTTAGCCAAAAGAGTTTTACCCCATGCAAAATAGTCATTTCATTAATAAGACATTAACTCTATGGCAATGGCAATGGCAGTCAAAAAGCAGTGAAAGCCTGGTCCCCAGCAGTCGCTTGTTTGTGATCGGCCAGCCCAGTCGGTGTTGCAGGGTTTTGGTTAGTGCATCACTGCCTACCTACATTTCAATGCTGTTCCCCCTCATTTGCATGCGCAGATTGGAGGATGATCGGGACAGGGGTTAGTGAATCAGATCGGAGGGAAATCGGGTCACAAAGGTGTCGCAAATCGATCGGTACACGATCGGTTTGCTTAGTGAATCTAGCCCAGGGGTAGGCAATTCCGGAGGCATCTCAAGGAGGCAGTGCATGCAAATCCATCTCATATTTATGGTGGATATCCTGAAAAGCTAACCTGGCTCCTGCTCTCGAGGACTGGAATTGCCTACCATTGATCTAGCCTTAAGTGCTTTGAAAATGAGCCCCTATATAATTTTGTTACAGATTAGCGTGGTTAACGCCTCTAATAGTCACCAGCTTAGATATTTTAAAGACTAAAGTTTTCATGGTACCTCTCCTCTTGCAACAATGTAACCTTCCTCTAATGTTCTGATGTCATGGGTTACATCATTTCTGAGGGCCCATGCCATTGCAATAAGCCCACATGATGGAAAGACACCCTGTTTTCCTTCCTCTTCTGGCTGAGCAGCTGACTTCTTCCCTGTCTATTACTTGCCCTGTTTAGAAATAATATTTACAGTGTGACGAGTTAGGTAGACATAATTTTGTTTTCGGCATCTGAGCTATTTCCTTCTGTTGTCTTAAATGTGCTTCTGGTGGTTTTCTGCTTGCGTGCATTATACTTATTTCCTGGACATTTTTTTTTTTTTTGCAAGGGTTGTGGTGCCATCAGTGAAAATGCACTTACGTCTAAAGGAGTAAATTCTATATACTCGTATATCACTTTAAAAATAGTCTATGAGCCACCTCTGGAGTTAGGTGTGGTTCATAGACTTGCACGTACAGCCCATCTGTGCAACTTAGCATTTTAGGCAATAAAGACCAGGCCTAAATGCCCTAAGTTGGGTGCAGATCAGGTGTATTCTATAACAGTAAGCTTAACTTTTAGGAAAGCACCCCCTCCCCACCTGCTCATGCTCCTACCCTGACCATACCCCCTTTTGAGATCCACGCACTAGAATTTACACTCATCAATTTATAGAATATGCTTGGAAAGTTGTGCGTGTAAATTCTAATTAGAGCCAATAATTGCCTGTTGGCATAGTAACATAGTAGATGACGGCAGATAAAGACCCAAACGGTCCATCCAGTCTGACCAACTCTGCCAACTCTTTAAATTACTAACTTAATTTAAATTTTCTTTCTTAGCTAATGCTCTGTCCAGTACTATGCTTATTGATGCAGATTTGCAGGCACAATTTTGGTCGCAGTATACAGTATAATCCCATTATAATGGACTTCAAGGGACCTGGGAAAACGATCCGTTATATCCAGAGTAGCATTTTTTTAAAACTTTATTTAGGGCAACTTGAAGCAATGTAAATGGATGAACAACAGTCACTGCACAAAAGCATAGCAGCAACATCAATAACAAAACTCAGCAAAACATTGGTATGGCACGAAATGATTGCAAACGCGAACACTGTACTGGAAAGAAAATACTCTTGTCATTTTTTTCTGGGCTACATTTTGATATTATATCACCGGCATGCCACGTGCCTTGTAGGCGGAGCCTGCATGTCCGTTATAGCCAAATAAAACTACAGCTAAAAGCAGCTCTGGGGACCAAAATAGTTGTTCGTTATATCCGAAAGTCCGTTATATGCGAGTCCGCTATATCCGATGATTTTCTGTATGTTTATAATGGCGCTCGGCCGGGACCAGAGGAGCTCGTCCGCTATAGGCGAGGTTCCGTTATAAGCGAGTCCGTTATAACGAGATTATACTGTATAGGGTGTAGATTTCCCCCTTAGTGCGTACCCAACTGTAAGAGACAAATGACGACTACATAGTCCAAATGAGAAAAGATACAAGCCCTGAACCAGAATAAAAAAGTGTGACACTATTAAGAGAGAGGGGGGAAAAAGGCAAAATTTTTGGATTAAAAATGACATGAGATGACATGGAAATGTGGTTTCAAATAAATGCACATCCTTACAGCATAGTCTATGGGGCACTTGTATCACTGGATGCACGAGTAAGCAGATTTTCAAAAGAAAAAATTACTTGCCCAGCCCCCCACCCCTTTATTTTCAGGTATTTCACAATTTTAGTTTGCATATCCACAAGTCTTTGGGGAAAAAAATGAGTTTTCTGAGCTGTTCCATATGTCAACGGAGGACCCTGAGGCTAGAAATAAATCTTATTTGCATAAGTGAATCTTGTAAATCTTTTCTGGATTGGGTTTGTGGTTTCATGACTGCAAGCAATATAGTCAGAATGATTTGCATTGCTATAATGTTGGCTTCTGCCTGGAGAGCCCCTGATTTTGGTGTCTGAAAGGTACCGAAATACATACCTGGTAATAATAAACCAGCGTCACCATTTAAGTTATAGTTTCAAAGTTCAGCCCTGGAAACTTACTCTGCTTCAAGAATAATAGTGGGGGTATTAAAGCTCAACGAATGGGGCTGGCTTAAGGATTAGTGATAGATAATGACATGGGGAGAAATTTTCCCCTGTCACTGGAGCAACTCAATTTCCCCATCCCATCCCTGCGAGTTTTGGCCCGGTCCCTATCCCTGTCCCACACAAGTCTCAAACACAGGATTTGAGGCTTGTGCATATGAGGACGGAGCTTGCAGGGATAGGAAAAGAACCCACGGGGATGGGACGGGAAAATGAGTTCCCATGGAGACAGGGAAAAATTTGTCCCCGTGTCATTCTCTAAGTGATACCCTGGGCCACCTTGCTTTGGCGGTGTCCCCATCACATTGCTTCCAGTGAACCCCCCCCCCCCCCACAAATCCAATCTCTCTCCCTCCCTGATGTCAACTCTGTTCTCTCTCCCCCCCCCCCCTCCCGTGGTCCTGTAAAGATTATATCGGTTGCCAGCAACAGCATGACAGGCTGCAATCGGCCAGCCCCTGGGTCTTCTCTCTGCTGTGTCCCACTCACATCAAATTGCATAAGAGCAGGTCAGCAGAAAGAACACCCAGGGGCTGGGTGAAGGCAACCTGTCATGCTGTTGGTGCTGCTGGCGACCAATGTAATCGTAAAGGTGAGAGAGCAGTGCCAGACCTGTGGTGAGAAGGAGACAGACCTGAATTGGGGGGGGGGGGGGGGAGAAAAGGCTTAACCTGTTGACCTGATGACATCAGAGACTGGGTATTTTGGTGCCCTTTAATTGCCAGCATCCTGGGCCACAGCCTCACCTGGTCCAGTGGTTAAGTCTGTCCTATCTACCAGATTAGTATTACCTGCAACTATGAGTGAAACTAAAATCCTAAAATCACTTCAGTGGCTTCCCATCCATTTCCAAATACAATTCAAATTCTTCTTGCTGACCTACAAATGCACTCACTCAGCTGCTCCTCACTATCTCTCTTCACTTATCTCACCCTATCATTCCCCTCCTCCCCGTGAGTTTCACTCAGCTGGTAAGTCCCTCATGTCTGTGCCCTTCTCTTCAACTGCCAACTCCAGATTCCGTCCTTTCTGCCTTGCTGTACTGTATGCTTGGAACAAGCTGCCTGAATCCCTATGGTGGGCTCCGTCTCTGGCAGAGTTCAAGGCCCAGTTAAAAAGCCCATCTCTTTGAGAGTGCTCTCGACTTCTAACTCCTCTCACCTTGGGTTCTGCATCCCCCAACCCTCTATGTCATGTCTGTCTGTCCTAGTTAGATTGTAAGCTCTTCTGAGCAGGGACTGTTTATAAATGTCAGCCCACCTGTTTGACTCCTAACTCCTCTCACCTTGGGTTCTGCATCCCTAACCTAAATGTCATGTCTGCCTGTCCAAGTAAGATTGTAAGCTCTGCTGAGCAGGGACCATTTATAAATGTCAGCCTACCTCTATGAGAGTGCTTTTGACTCCTAATTCCTCTCACCTTGGGTTCTGCATCCCTAACTCTATATATCATGTCTGTGTGTCCAAGTTATATAGTGCTGAAAGGCATATGCAGTGCTGTAAATTTTGACATTTATAAGTCCCTGCTCAGAAGAGTTTACAATCTAAGTAAAGAGTAGTAGTAGAACATACCATGACAGCTAGAATTTCAGGAAATCCACATTGAATATGCATGAGAAAGAGGCAGTGCATGCAAATTTACCTCATTGATGGTATCCTGAAAACCTGACTGGCTGGGTGTGTCCTGATGACCTGGGATAGGCACGTGGGATTTCTCAGAGAAAGAGATAATGGTTACTGCGGATGGGCAGACTAGATGGGCATTGGGCCTTTATCTGCTGTCATGTTTTTATGTATGGGGTATGTAGGTGTAAGAAGGGGTTTGTCTTGGGGTCTTAGTCATTCTACTAAAAAATATTAAGGTGAGAGCATGAAATATCAACTACACACAAGCACATGCCCTATAAGGTTCCTCTGAAGCTCCCCTCTTCGCTATAGGGTCTGAGGCAGTCCCCATTCCCTAGCCAGACTAGTTAAATTTGAAGCACACACATTCTCGTAGCCAGGGAAGGATTAACCAATAGGCCATGTAGGCACGTGCCTAGGGCCCGAAATGGTCAGGGGTGCCCGATGAAGGAGGGCATCAACATTGTTTTTTCCAAACGGCGATGGGCCCCTCCAGCATCGATCGCCAATATATATGCCGCGATTGCACTTAGGTGGACCTTGATGGAAGTGGGTTTTAGGTCCCCCTGAGATAAGCTCAGTATGTACTGCAGGATGTCCGGTATGGGGCAGTTGTAGGGGTCTCGCTGCGTGTCTGTGCACTGATAGCGGAACCTTCTCCCTTTCAACCCATAGCGTTTTCTGGTTGAAGATCTTCTGGCTGCCATAAGAGTGTGCTCCACGTCTTGTGGTAGGTTCATCCTCTCATCATCCATGCGGTCAGGGCTAAGGAACGCAGGTCGTGGTGGAGGGTAAGGTTCCCGCGTTATGTAATGAGAACTGCACTGATCGGGAGGGGGGAGAGGTGAGTGAACCGCTATCCCTTGCCGGAACGGGAACCATGGTTGCAGGGGCCCGAACAGGGCAATCATGATCACCGTTGCTCTGTCCTGAAGAATCTTCTGCAGGACTTAGGGTGTGGTGGGTAGGCATATAAGAGTCCGTGGTTCCAACTCACAGACAGACCGTCGGGGCTGAGACGGCGATGGGTTGATCTCTTTGTGCAGAAGGTCGAGTATTTTGAGTTCGGTTCGGTTGCAAACAGGTCGATGCTCGGTGTGCCCCAGGTGCTGAAGATCTTCATCGTCGCTAGGTTGAGACACCACTCACCTGGATCCAGCTGGTGGCTGAGTCTTTCTGCCAGGTCGTTCTGCTCCCACAGGAGGTAAGTTGCCTGGATGGGGCATTGAATGGAGTTGGAGAACTCCCACATGTGGCAAGCTTCCTTGCATAGCGAGGTTGACCCTGTCCCTCCCTGTTTGTTGATATAGTGCAAGGCCACCTGGTTTTCTGTTTGGGTGAGGACTGCCCTGCCTGTTTGAAGGTTTCGAGGGCATTCCCTATGGCCCTGAGCTCCAGTAGGTGGGTGGTCAGAGGTTGGGTACACTGGTCCCAGTGACGTCTGAGGTGCCCTTTCAGGGATCTCATGAGTAGTCTGGTGTGCTGCACAACAAAGACTGGAGCGTGCTGACGATGAGCTGCTGGCAGGGATGCACTGGGCCAGGGATGTCATGGCATCGATCTGGTAGTCCCGTAGGACGGCCTTGGTCTGCGTGGTGTCGATGACTGCCCAGATGAACGATATCCCCTGGGTGGGTATCAGGTGAGATTTCTTGTAGTTGATGAGGAACCCCAGTTCTTGGAGGAGGGTTATGGTGGTTGACGGGGCTGCCAGCTGTCGAGATAAGATATTACACGCACCCCTTGAAGGCGAGGATGTGCCACTGCCACGCACTTTGTGAACGCTCTTGGAGCCGTTGAGAGTCCAAGGGGCAGGACCTTGTACTGGAGGCGTCTGTCTTGGCTTTAGAAGCGACGATGCCTCCTGTGGGCTGGGTGCATGGGATACTAGCCAATACTCGGGCTGTAACAGGGCCAAGACTGTACCCAGAGAGTGCATCTGGACCTTGTGTATGCACCTGTTGAGCTTGCAGAGATCCAGGAACGAGCGTTGTCCTTGTCCATGGTGACGCGGGGGTTCCTGGAGTAGAAACCCCTTGATGATCTCCTTTGTTCGTCACCGCCTCTATTGATTCTGCCGAAGCAGGTCCTCTCCTTGCTGCAGGAAAATTGGGTCGTCAGATGGAGGGTGCCCCGCCCACTCGGGGGGGGGGGGGAGTGGAGATGAATTCAGAATCCCTGCTTGATGATGCTGAGGGCCCACTGGTCGATGGTGATCCTGGGCCAAGCCTTCGCAGACAATCTGATCCTGCTGGACCGGAGGGTGGTCAAGGTTCTGTTTTTGTCTTGGGGAGAGGGCTGCCCTTGGATGCCCCTGCCCCTCGGGCGGTGCTTGTTTGCCTAGCAGTTATGTTACTGTTGCGAGCGCTGGGGCACAGACTGCTGCCAGTGTGGACTGGCTCAGTAGTGAGCTGGAGTCCCTATTTTATTTTATTTATTTATTTCCTCTCACTGGCCTCCTGATAAAGCCGCATCTGGAACTGGAGCGCAGCAATTCGTGCGCTCAGCATTGCGCCCTCGAAGGTCTTTTTCCCCGTGGAAACCAGGGTTTTTCAGGTCCTTCCCTGACGGGGGTTGGAGGGGGGGGGGTCGTGCTGCCCTGTTTCTCTTAAGCTACCGCAATGTCCATGTATGGCTGCTGTGGGTTGTTGAATCCCTGGGCTGGAAAGATCTGGTACTTCAATCCCAGTCTCCTTAATGTTGGTTGCCCTGAGGAGGGAGTCAGCCAAATCTTGTCTCTGCAGTCCAGGAGGTTCTTGTGGACTGGAATCGCCACTGCCTGCGTGAAGTACTGGTACTGGTAGTTCAGGCCTTGTAGTACTCTGTCTTGGGTACTTATCCACCCACGTGGATCTTGAAAAATGCTGTGAGTTTCTGGAGGGACTTGGGGTGAGTCCTCGTTTGTGGGTTTTCTTTTCTTTTTTTTTTTTAGTAAATTATGTATTTATTTATTTATTTTTGTGGTTGGTGACTCGGGGCATGGCTGGAGGCTGGTGTGTAGCTTGTTCCTCCGTTGCTTGGGTGCATGGCATGCCGCTGGACCGCACCATGCTGTTGTGCGTGGCTCCCTCTAAAGGGGGGCATTGTGGGGAGTGTAGCCCGCTGAGAGAGGAGTGGGTCAGCAGGAGTATTAACTGTGGCTGCTGGTCCCACCCCTGGTGGTTCGCAGGTTCATGTGCTGCTCCACTTGACTGGTTGGGTGGCTCCATGTACCCCACCGCCCTTCTCTGTCCTTTTTGAGAGGGGGGAGAGCCTGCAGAGAGGGGGCAGGATGCACCCCTTCATCTGTGCCAGTGCTCCTGGCTGCGTTTCCCACTGTGCCTGGAGGCAAAGAAAGAGGAGTGATAATGCCTCTTGAGTGGACTTCTCCTGCTGTACTGCCTATTGTATATTAAACTGTACAGCGCTGCATATGCCTTTCAGTGCTATAGAAATCATGAATAGTATCAGTATCAGAGTCCCTCATGCTAGCTGGAAAAGCACTCTGCCTAGGTTTTATGAAGAGCAAACAGCTTTTTAGACTGAGGAGTTTCAAACCCCCACCTTTGGAGAGGCATGGTCTGACATGCCGCATCTCTGACAATATCAGCACCCTGCTGAGAAAGGCAGACTCCTCGTTCCCAATATGAGAGGGGGAGGGGGGGCGGGGTGGGAGAGGTGTGAATTGCAGACTCTGCAGGACCCCAAGAGGGAAAGAAACATCGAGTTGGTTTTTTTTTTGTTTTTTTTTAGCATGTCCTTTACAAGCTGAACTCTGGGGCAGCATGTCTCCTACTGGGGGGAGAGGTCTGCAGGTCCCCTCCAAGGGAAAGAAGCATGGGAGATTCTTTCTCCTTAAATTCAGATTGGGAGGAGGGTGGGGCAGAGCCCTCGGGGCTGCAACAGATTATCAGAGGTTTTCCCAAAAACAAGCAGATAGGACTTACCTTTGAACCCCAATCGGCTCCCTGCAGAGGCTGGCTGTAAGAGGCAGCATGCCGTCTGGAGGGTGAAAGCCCCGATCTGTTGCTTGCAGAGGCTGTGGATTTACGTAGCAGCATGCATGACTCCTATCGGCTGTCCTGCAGAGGATGGCTGTAGGTGGCAACATGCAGGGATTCCTGGAGAGATCTCTCGGTCTGGTGAGACTCCTATCGGCTGCCCTGCAGAGGCTGGCTGTAAGCGGCAACATGCAGGGACTCCGGGAGATATTTCTCTACCGGGCCAAGTGCAGGCGGGGGGATTTACTGAGCCAGGGCATCCTAGAGGCTCCTTGCCACTGTAGCTTGTGGATCCCCCGCTGCTGCATTCCGATGAGGATGGCTGCTGGAGGAAGATTCTCGGGCCTCACTTCTCTTCATGCCCTGCAGAGGCTGGCTGTAAGCGGCAACATGCAGGGGCTCCTGGAGAGATCTCTCGGTCTGGTGAGACTTCTATCGGCTGCCCTGCAGAGGCTGGCTGTAAGCGGCAAAATGCAGGGACTCCGGGAGATATTTCTCTACCGGGCCAAGTGCAGGCAGGGGGATTAGCTGAGCCAGGGCATCCTGGAGGCTCCTTGCCGCTGTAGCTTGTGGATCTCCCGCTGCTGCATTCCGATGAGGATGGCTGCTGGAGGAAGATTCTCGGGCCTCACTTCTCTTCATGAAGTCTCTCAGTGCCCTCTTCCTTAGCTTGCATGCACGTGGTGACATGTGCGCACAATGCAAGCAACACGGAAACCTCGAGCGCCGGATCCAATCAGTGGGCCACAATTCATGAGGATCCAGTGTGTTCATCCTCCTCCTGCATCCCAGTTGTTTCTTTAGATGATTCAGGCATCTTCAAGTTGATGAGTAGAAAAGTTGTAATGGAGAGCTGTAGAAAATCCGACCGATGGGGACGGGCGGAAACTAAAGACTGGGGATTAGGGGGAAGCAGGGGGAAATGGGTAGGGCTCGGGCATGCCCAGTGGGGCCCGGGCACTGCACGTGCTCAGAAATAAAAAATCTCTCTGAGCTATTGGAGAGCTTATCCGCAAATTGGGAACTGTTGGGACAACACCCATATGTGGCTGACTCATCCTGCTTGTCCTAGGAGAACTATGCTTCCAACCCCAAAGGAACAGGCTGGGTCCCCAGGGTAGATCACACACTTGAAAAAATGTGGCAGGACCATTGCTCCAGCCCTGAAAACTGGTGGTGTTACATTCCGAGTTAAGAAGACATCAGCCTTTCCTCATAATTCGTTGGTCTTACCTTTGGATTTATCAGTAGGGTCCATAACAATTTGTCTTATCTGTGTGTTCTTATTGAAATGTAACTGAACGGTGAGTTCTGGTGAAATACAATTCAAAAGAAGAGATTTCTGTTTCAAAAAATTTCATGCCCTTACAATTTGTGGGGTTTTGTGTGTGTGTGAAATGGTTTTGCAATGAAACTTTGCTTTGAAGGGATAGGATAATTTGTGCAAACGACCGCAGGAATCTTGTTGCTATAATTAGTACCGCTGATTTTGGAAAGGAAGAGGGGCCTGCTCTTTTAAATCTCCCAAAAGACATTTGGTTTCAACCAAGTCAACTCGTTTGAGGCCAGACTTTTAAATTGTCACTCCTTGATCTCCTTTGCTTGTCTGTGGTAATTTATTGATATTTACACTTAAACATCATTTTTGACAAGTCATGGAAGTGGGAATATAGACATTTTTGCAAAAATATGCAGAGCCTGTGACATGTTCTACAATACCAGGGCAAAACATAGAAACCTATGGTAAAACTGACATATCTCCCCGCCTCCCCCTCCTTTTCCATATTTTAATTAGGGTGTGCTCTGCTTCATCCTGTTATAGCCATTTATTTATTTCTTCAGTTTTCTATACTGTTCTCTCAGGGGAGCTCAGAACGGTTTACATGAATTTATTCCGGTACTCAAGCATTTTTCCCTGTCTGGGGGGATTAAGTGACTTGCCCAGGGTCACAAGGAGCAGCATGCGTTTGAATGCGGTATAGTAAGTCTATAATAATTAAAAACATATCCGTCATAATATATATACTCAAATATAAACCTAGATTTTGGGGAAAAAATGGCCTGAAAATGGGAGTCTCGGTTTATATTTGAGTCTTCCCCCTCTCAGATCCATCACAGGCCTCTCCCTAGGCCTACTTTAAGCCCTGCCAGTACAGTGGAGAGCCAATGCAAGAGCAATCATAAGTACATAAGTAGTCGCTTCTGCCGGGGCAGACCAGAGGTCCATCCAGCCCAGCAGTCCGCTCACGCGGCGGCCCATCAGGCATATTGCCTGAGCAGCGGTCCCTGACTAATTTTATACCTACCTCTACACTTATCTCTAAACCTTCCACTGCTCTTATCTGTACCCCTCAATCCCTTTGTCCTCCAGGAACCTATCCAGGTCTTCCTTGAAACCCTGTACTGTGCTATTTCTTATCACGGCCTCCGGAAGGGTGTTCCATGTGTCCACCACCCTCTGTGTGAAAAAGAATTTCCTTGCGTTTGTTCTAAACCTGTCCCCCTTCAATTTCATCGAGTGACCCCTTGTTCTTGTGGTTTCTTTCAAATTGAAAAATCTGTCCTTGTCAACCTTTTCGATGCCCCTCAGGATCTTGAAGGTCTCTATCATATCTCCTCTGAGTCTCCGCTTTTCCAGGGAGAACAGCCCCAGCTTCTTCAGTCTGTCAGTGTATGTAAGGTTTTCCATACCCTTAATCAGTTTAGTTGCTCTTCTCTGGACTCCCTCAAGCATTGCCATGTCCTTTTTGAGGTACGGTGACCAGTACTGTACACAGTATTCCAGATGCGGGCGCACCATAGCCCGGTACAGTGGCAGGATGACTTCCTTCGTTCTGGTCGAGATACCCTTCTTAATGATACCTAACATTTGGTTTGCTTTCCTCGAGGCTGTGGCGCACTGTGCCGACGCCTTCAATGTCGTGTCTACCATCACTCCCAGGTCTCTTTCCAGCTTACTGACCCCTAGCATTGATCCCCCCATTTTGTAAGTGAACATCGGGTTCCTTCTCCCTATATGCATGACCTTGCATTTCCCTACATTGAAGCTCATTTGCCACTTTTTTGCCCATTCTTCCAGTGTCGTAAGAGACCTTTGGAGATCCTCGCAATCTACCGTGGTTTCAACCTTGCTGAATAGTTTGGTGTCATCTGCGAATTTGATGACCTCACATTTTGTTCCCGCCTCCAGGTCGTCAATGAATATGTTAAACAGGAGCGGTCCCAGCACTGACCCTTGAGGAACCCCGCTTGTGACCCCTTGCCAGTCCGAGTAGTGGCCCTTTACACCAACCCTCTGCTTCCTGTCTGCCAGCCAGTTTTTGATCCATCGGTGGACCTCCCCTCGCACCCCGTGATTCCATAGCTTCCTGAGCAACCGCTCATGTGGTACCTTATCGAAGGCTTTCTGGAAGTCTAGGTAAATTATGTCTATGGGTTCACCTTTGTCCACCTGGTTATTTACCCCCTCAAAGAAGTACAACAAGTTTGTGAGGCACGACCTACCCTTGCAGAACCATGCTGGCTCGACCTTAGCTGTCCATTTTTTTCGATATGATCACAGATGCTGTCCTTAATCGGCGCCTCCATCATCTTTCCCGGGACCGATGTGAGGCTTACCGGCCTATAGTTTCCCGGGTCGCCCCTTGAACCCTTCTTGAAGATGGGCGTGACATTAGCTATTTTCCAGTCCTCCGGGATCTCTCCAGTTTTTAGGGATAGGTTGCATATTTGCTGAAGTGTCTCTGCTATTTCATTCCTTAATTCCTTGAGCACCCTTGGGTGAATGCCGTCCGGACCTGGCGACTTGTCGCTCTTTAGCTTGTCTATCTGCCTGAGGACATCCTCCTGGCTCACCTCTAGTTGGACCAGCTTGCTATCTTGATCTCCATTTTCTATTTCCTCTGGTTCCGGAATGTTGGATGTGTCCTCCCTCGTGAAGACCGACGTAAAGAAGTCATTTAACTTGTCAGCTATTTCTTTTTCCTCCCTCACTACTCCCTTTCTATCCCCATCATCCAAGGGCCCCCACTTCCTCCCTCGCTGGTTGCTTTCCCTTTACGTACCTGAAGAATGATTTGAAATTTTTTGCCTCTCCCGCTAGTCTCTCTTTCATATTCCCTCTTTGCTCTCCTAACCACTCGGTGGCACTCCTTCTGGCTTTCCTTGTGTTCCTTTTGGTTGGCCTGCGTTTGGTCCTGTTTCCATTTTTTGAACGATGCTTTCTATGCTTCTATGCTCCTGCCCTGTGCAATCTCACTACTCAAAATGGCCGATGCGAGTTCCCACAGTGGTTGCTACATTTGTTTACCACCTTTTCATGAAGAGATTCACCCAAAGCTGTTACAATACATTGAATAGTAATCAGGTACTCTTATGTATTTTTCCTATCTGTCCCTGTGGTACCTGGGGGGCAATGAAGGGATTAAATGACTTGCCCAGAGTCACAAGGAAGAGGCTGTGATTGAACTCATAATCTCAGGGTGCTGAGGCAGCAGCCCTAACCGCTAGGCCCACTTGCTCCCACAGTAACCTTGTGACACTGACAACCTTTTTTCCCCTTTTTGGGAGGAATAAAGGTTACCTCCACACAGACAAACAGACACACCCTGCCTCTGCAAGTGTTGTCACCAGCGTCCGTGAAGTCCCCTCACCCTGGATTGCATTGGACGTATTGATTTTATATACTGGATAAATACCTTACCCCCCCTTTTAAAAAACCGCACAAGAGGTTTTAAGTGCCGACCAGAAACGCTGAATGCTCTGCGCTGCTCTGACAGTCATAGAGTTCCTATGAGTGTTGGAGCAGCGCAGCGCACTTAACGCGCTGGCCGGTGCTAAAAACCTCTTGTGCAGTTTTGTAAAAGGGGGGGGGGGGGTGGAGTTAGCGTCAAAACAGGATTCCAACAGTGGCATTAAAAGTGCAGTGATCTGATTTGATTTACTGGCTTTTAATACAGCCTAGTGCAAAGTTTAAAAGTGCTTTACAAACAAAAACTCAAAATATAATCAAATCAAATCTCAATATGAATAAAATATTTATTTAAAAATTTATATACCGCATGAAATAACTGTCGCAAAACCAGTAAGTCACAGTCAAACATCAAATGAGAAATAAAACAACCAAGTCTTCAGGTCTTTACAAAAAACCCCCGAAACCCCAGATAGTTCAGAAGTAGTAGAGGGCAGGGTGTTCCTAGTGGTAGTCAAGATGGCAAAGTCAACAAACAACATTGCGAAGACCGTAATACTCGTGATAATCATGATTCTAAGCTGTGAGTTTGTGGTTAAGATAACGTGGAAGACCCAACCGAAACACCTAGAATACCAAACATAAAAGCTTAAATGAGATCCCTGACAAAATGGGGAGCCAATATAGCTCTACCAAGAGTGGAAATACATGATCGTATCTTTTGCTGTTCGTAACTAGACAAGCAGCATGTTCACGCTAAAGTCTTTTTAGCCTTGTCTTTGGGAAGACCAGCACATAAAGCATTGCAATAATCAAGTCTGCTGATGACATAAACATATTTCCATTTTACAAGGTTTTCCCTAGATAAAAGAAGTTGTAATTGACGAATAAGTCTGAGTCGAAAATAGCATGATTTAGCAAGCGCATTGAGCTGGACATCAAATTTTAATGCTGCATCGCAATGAACTCCCAAGGTAGCAATTTCATTCTTACATGGCACAAGTTTCCCCTGCAAAAGGGGAGGGGGCGGGGGTAGAATTAAAAATTGTTTCCTAAATAGCCATAATGACGCAGATTTTTCAACATTCAAGATGAGATCGCGATCATTAAGGCACGCAAGCAACAACTCTTAGGGCCTGGTTTACAAAGCCGCGCTAGGGGCTGCAGCACAGTAACGGCCCCGAAGCCTATAGAGATTTAAAGGGCTTCGGGGCTGTTGGAGCATGGCAGCCGCTTGCGCAGCTTTGTTAAACAGGCCCTTAATTTTTTGTTGAGAACAGACATCACCTCCACTCGATTGTTATCCATAAACACAGTCAACTGAAAATCATCAGCAAAAAGAGTGGAGCGGAAGAGTGACCTAGTGGTTAAAACTGCTGCCTCAGCACCCTGAGGTGGTGGGTTCAATCCAAGCACTGCTTCTTGTGACCCTAGGCAAGTCACTCAACCCTCTATTGACCCTGGTACCACAGATTGTGAGTCCGTTGGGTCAAATAGAGTACCTAATTAGATTGTGAACCTTTCAGATGACTGTGTCGATAGGTGGTATGTTTTTTGATTTTTTCCTTTCTGGATGGCCCACAATCATCTTGCTTGCTTTATTCCTCGTGGACACTGTTCTAGTGGACTTCGCATTCTCAAGCTAAGTGATTTATGAACTTTTGAACACAGCTATATTTATATATCATTGTATGATTTTTTTGTGTGGCCTTTTCCAGCCTGGTTTGATAATGCCTGTTATATGTTATATGTTATATCTTGTCTGGTTTGTCTGTAGTGTTTGTATGGTGTTCTGTATATGCTATTCTATGAAAATTTTGTGATATTTTTGCAAATTTTAAATTAATAAATATGTACAATATTTCTAATTTTGCAATTTGAGTACATCGCTCTGATATTATAGTATTTTTCTGTGGTATATACTCTTTAGGAATTTCTTTTTCTTATCTTTGAGATAGGTGGTATATAACATGTCACTAGTCATCTCTACCTCTTTGTACTGCCAACCACCTTTGTACTTCTGCTAATCTTCTTACTAAGTCATATTGTAGCTCGCTGACTTTGGTCAGTTTTGCTTCTTTTGTAACCCACATAGAACCGAACGGCTTACGCGATGTATAAATACAAATTTATGTTATGTTATCAAATACAAAATAAACTTGGAAACTTGGTATATCCCAAGATTATTTAAAGGTCACTCAAGGTTGGGTGCGGATCTCAGATCCATGTTCAAAATCAGTTAATGGGCTCTAATGATTTAATTCTAATTAGCACTAATTAAGATTTGGGTGCAGATCTGGCTATGCCAGTGGTCTCAAACCCGCGGCCCGGGGGCCACATATGGCCCACCAGGTACTATTTTGAGGCCCTTGGTTTATTTATCATAATCACAAAAGTAAAATAAAATAGTTTCTTGATCATACATCTCTTTAGCTATAAATTATAATATTATTATTAGGACTTAGCCAAAAGGAAAGATTTATAAACTATAAAGAGTTTTACCTCATGCAAAATTGTCATTTCTTTAATAAGACATTAACTATTTTTTTTTCTGCGGCCCTCCAAGTACCTACAAGTCCAAAATGTGGCCCTGCAAAGGGTTTGAGTTTGAGACCACTGGGCTATGCTATTCTGTAACAATAGGTCCCTAGATTGGATTGCATGCAACTCAAAAGAGCGTGGTCTTGCGACATCAATTGTGCCCCTCCCATAAGTAAGAGACCTAAATGAAACCAGAGCTGAGATGGACGACGATTAGAAGTTATTAATATAAGGGATGCATAAAGATCGACAGCTAACCTTAAAATCTTGTTTCCATACTAAAAGGATTCTTACTACGGTATAATGAGCCCATATGCAATTTGATGAAAAAATATGGCATAATTACAAAATTTCAGACAACACTGAGTTTATTGTAACCTTTATTACTTAACAGTCAGCCAGAAAACACAACAAAAATGACAACAAACATTTTTTTTAAAAAACCAGCACATTACAAATTGTGAAAAGCATTTTTTCATTTGAAATGACATAAATGCAGCTATACTTTGTAATTGTAATATAAAAGGGTACATATATTTATACAAACATATCACATACAAAAAAACTGGGAGTTAGAAATGTATAAAGTAGGGCTGCACATTAATCGTGATTAACACCATAATCAACACATCAGTTATTAATCACGATTAAAAAATTTAATTGCAATTAATAATTAAATCACATGCTGCCCACCTCTCTCCTTCCCATCTCTTCCCTGCTATGCATGGTCTGGCCTTTCTCCCTCCCCTCCTGGACCTGCCTGCTGCTCGCTCTCAGGTCCCCTACCCTGTGTACCTTTTGAAACGCAAGCAAGTCTTGAGCTCTGCAACACGAATGGCAGTTGTACTCAAAGGTTGCCTGTGGCCTACAGTGGGCTTTTCCCTCTGACCTGTCCTGCCCCTTCTGATGCAACTTCCTGTTTTCAGAAGGGTGGGATGGGTCAGGAGGAAAGGTCTGGTGCAGGCAGCCTTTGAATACAACTAGCGCTGGCAAAGCAGTGTTGGAGACTTGCATTTCATAAGGGAAATGGAATGGGGGTGGGGTCTTGAGAGCAAGCCGCAGGCGGGTCCATAAGGGGAGGATGAGATGCTGATTGTGCCAGATGAGGGGAGGAAGGGAGGGAACTGAGAGAGAACCATAGTCAAGGTTGATGGGAGGGGGAGATGCTGGCCTATGAATGGAGGGGGAAGGGAGGAACAAAAATACCAAACTGAGGGAAAGAAGTAGAGGGAGAAGAGAGAGAGGGAGAGAAGTTGGGCTCTGAGGGATAGAGGTAGAGTTGGATCTGGGGCACCCCGCTGACTTTGATCCTGAGGCTATACAAGGAGGAAGGGGGAGGCTTTGGCATCCCCACCAGCAAAGATATGATACCTATTGTGTGTATTGGGGGAGGAGAGAAGAAATGTGTGACCCTGTCAGTCCCCCCTTTTGCCCCATCCCCTCCGTGCCCCCCCACTGAACTACTGGCAATGCCCCGCCTTTAATCACACAATTAATTGTGATTAAACATTTTAATAAAATTGTAGCCCTAGTATAAAGCAGTCTGGTTTCTAGGCAGCCAATAGTGTTTTGTGTTGACAGTGTAACTGTTGGCATCAAAGTTCTAGATTCTGTCCAGCCAATGATGTTGAGCCCTCATATAAGGTTCTAGATTCTGTCCAGTCAATGATGTTGAGCCCTCATATAAGGTTCTAGATTCTGTCCAGCCAATGATGTTGAGCCCTGATATTATAACTGCTGATGATGCTTGGAGATTGTCTATTCAGCACAGCATATGTAATAAAAAGTATGATTGCAACGGAGCTTCCATTTCAAGGCCCCTTGGAGTAAAAGCTAGTAAAGTCACCCATCAAAGATGGATGCAACTACTTGAAAACTTGCATGGAAGACAGCAAATGTGTGAAACTGGGTTTATGGTTAAAGGACTTACTCATATATGTTCAGATGAAATAAAACGGAGAGGTGAGGGGTTGCAAAGTTAAATAGGCAAGCAGCAGGCCCTCTCCATGTGCATCTTTTGAAATGTACATCTAGTTCATACCCCATAGAATTCTTCTTTTTACATGGACAAGTTTGTGGATATTATGAATACAACATATGAACATAAGAACCAATGGTCCATCTAGCCCAGTATCCCGTCTTCACAGAGGCCAATCCAAGTCACAAGTACCTGGCAAAATCCCAAAGAGTAGCAGCATTCCATACAGAATCCCAAGAAATAGCAAGATTCTGGAATCCCAAGGAGTAACCGGATTCTAGAATTCCAGATAGTAGCAGCATTCCATGCCACCGATCCAGGGCACATAGTGGCTTCTCCCATGTCTGTCTCAACAGCAATTCATGGACTTTTTTCCTCCAGGAACTTGTCCAAACCTTTTTTTTTTTTAAACCAGCTACATTAACCAAGATGAGTTGAAATTTACTTACTTAAAGGTTAATCTACTCATGTAACAAGTGCTAAAATCTTTGAAAAGGTACCCCTTTGGGTTTATATTCCAGTTCGGGGAAGTCTGAAAACAGATCAAACACAAATCTGAGAATACCAGGTCAGGGCATCTGATCTCCCTCAACAGAATAGTGGACAGGAGGACTTTGAGCAGATAACGATACTTTTCACAGAAACAAAGCGGGCAGTGTGTCAGACAGCTATGCTGCCATTCTCTTGAGAGTTAAAATGATACCCTGTAGGTCTGAATACATTTTGGAGCCCATTTTCACTACGCCGCCTAGCTGCAGAGTGTCCAGGTATTTTTTTGCATTCACGTGAGTATTAAAAATGACCAGGCTAGCCTCTCTTTGCAACGTTGTAACACTTCTGTACCTTCTAACTTTGCCCCTGCTTAAGCTGCAGATGGGGGTTAAACAGGGGAAACAACATATATATATTTTAAAAACTTCCATATACTGTACACATATTTATTCCCCTGGCCCAACTCCACCTCTGGAAATGTCCAGGTTTTAAGTGGCTACAAGACAGCCACCTGAGCGGCACAATTTTCAAACCCTTTGATCTAACCGGCTAACTTAACCAGTTAAACCCCTTTCAAAATTGCCTTTTTAAGAGCAGCACGGTAACCAAGATCAATAGCAAAATAACAGCATTCTGTGACCTAGTGTTAAAGTTTAACTTTACAGATACTTCGGTGTATTCTTGTTCATATAATTTTAGGAAATTCTTCAGAGCAGGTCACGTAGGTTGTCTTTACACCTTTCAAAATAACAGTGAGGTAAATACTGAGCCAAACTTTGGAAATTATAGGGGTTTCATTGCAGCCTTTCTTCTAATAGAGCTGCCAAAAATTCTTACATAGCTTTAAAGTTATATCTGCAAGTTGTGGGCTGCCACTCTGGCAGATAAGTTATTTACCTGACAATCCGGCAGCTGAAAAACTGCAGTTTATACCTCCTCAACTATGCTCATTTTTTTAAATGGATAACTCTAGCCGTTTAATAATTTCAATGACCAAGGCAGTGTTTCCTCGAGCTGCTTGGGAGTCCACTGTCTGCATTCAAGGGAAGGGGTGGGGGAGGGGGCTGATTTGACCGCACAAGGCGGCAGCAGAATCACATGGGAGCCCAATGTGGTTCAAACCATAGGAGGGGCCATAGCCTACCCAAAAATTGGCAGTCAGAAGAGTCAGTCATGGCTCTACTCCCCCACCCATCTCCTCCCGGCTGCCGTAATTTTAAATCTGCGTGCAGCCGTCGCACAGTAACTCTGCGCGCCGGCTGCTCAAAGATTTAAAATGACAGTGACCAGGGAATTTAAGTGGGGGAGTTGTGCCACAGGAAAATGCTGGGGCTAGGGCGGAGCTTTAGGCCCCCTCCCCCCAAACAAAAAAGCGTTCCGCTGCCTATGGTTCAAACCACAGGAAGACTGCAGTAGGCCTCATAGAACACAAGCAGCAGACTCTCCCACAGCTTAGAAAGAAAACTGGGCTAATATCATCCATTTAGCTATGTGCATATTTGGAATATTGATTAGAAGATATTTATTGAACGATGCCGAAGTTCCAACCCTACTCACTAAAATCACTTAATACAAATACTTCTGTTTTACATTTGAAGACATCTCGCCTCACTGCCACGATTGTGCATCCAAGCAAAACGTTGAGGTGTGTATTGTGGAGCTGTCCGTTCCATTTTGGCTGGGCCCATATCCCTCGCGCTTTGGACAAAGTCTGAGGAAGGAGTCCAGCGCATGGGGCACACTTCATTAAATTTCCTTGAGCGTGACCTGGATCTGGCCTTCCATTTCCGTCATGTCAAGCAAAAAGGCCACATGGTTGCTGTAATGCCGAATGATGTTGTTGTCCATGTTCACCAGTATTCTGAAGAAGGAAACACAACATTAGGTCAGGTAGATTCAAATGCTGCTGCAGTCAGTTCTGGTACACGAGAGAAAAAGATGGCAGAAATCGCCGATTACCGAGTTGTAGGGACGGACAGGCCAACAAATATTCGTTTTGTTACCCTCCTGTTGTTCGCAGCATTGTTCGTCTTGTTTTGGCTGGTCTTTGTTTTCGTTTGGGGTGTACTGTTGTTACGAGAGTGTCCTTCTTGCAAAGAGGAAGCACTCTTTCCAACATTTGTGCCTCAACAATGCTCTCTGCTCGCGCCCAATGTTTCACTAGTGCCGTACGAGCCAACTTTTCAAAATTGGGGGGTGCTGAACCCAACAGAAATGACCTCCCCCCCCAGTCAAGGAATTTGTTCAATATTGGGGAGGGGGAGTGCTCAAGGTCCTCATAGAGCTGGCTCTTAGGACTCATGCTATCGAGAAAGAGTGCCCCATTCTTCTGAAATAGTTCTCCCTCTTTACATATGGTACACTCTATTATCAGCATTTGTTCATGACATACAACATAGGAAATGTCAATGATATATCCCAGGTCAATGCAAAAGACAGCCCATCCCTACTGAGTTGGTTATTGATTTTATTTAAAAATTTATAGCATGCGTTATCCCTTGTTCTAGGCAGGTAGCAATGAAAATATGAATCATAAAATTATAAAGATGATGATTAAAACACAAAAGGAACCCTGCAAAATACCAACAAGTGACCTGAGTCATAAAAAAATATCTCAGACAAGGTTATTGACTGGGGATCACTACTACCTTGACTAAACCATTGGTCTTCTAGACCTGAGGGAGTCCTATGGAGGAGTGGGAGTCTGGGGGAAGGTGTGACTGCTGTTGTTTGGGATCAAGGGAGGAAGGCAGGGGGGGGGGGGAAAGGAGGGAGGGAGGGAGGGAGAGGAGTAGGATTACCATATGGCTCCAGAAAAAAGACGATGGACTGAGACATCTTGGTTTTACTTCCACCGAAATCAACGGAAGTAAAGAGGACGGATCGAGACATCTGGGTTTTACTTCTACTTTTTCTATAATATGTACATTTATTTAAATGTTTACTGCTGTAATTTCTATTACTGTTGTTTGGCTTATTCTTGCTGCATTCCACCTTGGGTGAATTTCTTCAAACTACAAATGATTTGGTAAAGGTGTGACAACCTATTTTGTCTGCAAGATATCTCTTTCACTCTAACAGATGAGCAGATTTTCAATGTTTTGATTTTAATGTAAGATTGTAATTCCTGGAGATGGCCAGCCACATATCAATTTGGAAATCGCATTGAACTCCTATTGGGGAATATTAGCGATTCATAGATATTTATGCAATGTCAAAAGTGTTGGGGATGTAATACCCAAGGTGAAAACACTCTCAAAGAGGCTGACATTTATAGACAGTCCCCGCTAAGAAGAGCTTACAATCTAATTTGGACCAACAGACACGACATATAGGGTTGGGGATGCAGAACCCAAGGTGAGAGGAGTTAGGAGTCGAAAGCACACTCGAAGAGATGGGCTTTTTAACTGGGCCTTGAATACTGCCAGACGGAGCCCGCCATACGGATTCGGGCAACTTATTCCAAGCATACGGCGCAGCAAGGCAGAAGGGATGGAGACTGGAGTTGGCATTTGAAGAGTATTGCGCTAATGGAACTTTTAACACGCAACCTGTATTGAAAATTGCAGGGAACACTCCCAATAGTTCCCACCCATGAAATTTCCTACATTAAGCTGCACAACTGCAAAATCTGATGCACTTTAGTAAAAGGGTCCTACCAGTGGCATAGTAAGGGAGTTGGCAAGGGGGGGGCAGTCTTCCCCAGGCGCCATCTTCCTTGGGGGTGCCTGCACCCCTCCTCCTCCCCTTGTCCCATGCGCACCCCTTCCCTTCCCCCGCACCATTTTAACTTCGGCACAAGCAGCCACCGACTCGCCAACCGCATCGACTTTAGCACTTCCCTCTGATGTCACTTCCGGGACCCACGCCTAGGCAGCGACGTCAAAGAGAACGCTGAAGCCAACGCGGGCAGTACTTTGGCGGCTGCCCGAGCCGAAGTTGAAAAGGTTACGGGGGGGGAAGAGGGGGAGGGGTGCCGCTCACCCTCCCTACGCCACTGGGTGTCTCTGTTGAAGTAGCAACACTCTAGAGCTCAGATTGTGATATCATAATGCCTCATTCCACCAATACCTAAGCTCCGTCCTCATCTGCACAAGCCTCAGACACTTTAAAATCATAAATAGCAACATTCTGGAGCTCAGATTGTGATGTCATAATGCCTCATTCCAGCAATGCCTAAGCTCCGTCCTCATCTGTGCAAGCCTCAAACATTTTAACATCATAAGTAGCAACATTCTAGAGCTCAGATTGTGATGTCATAATGTCTCAGTCCACCAATGCCTGGCGTCGTGATTAGAGGCGCAGAATGCACCATCACCTAAAGTAACAGCAAGGAACAAAGGGTGATCCAGCTGTCATTCAAATTCTCTAGACTGACTTTGTATTAAAAGAAATATTTGAAAAAAAAAAAAACCCCCAACCAACCCTATATATACTGGATTGCAGCCAATTCAAACAAGGCATGCGCTAGTCTTTCAAGCAGTCAGTGGAGCTTGCAAAAAGCAGATCATATCTTTCTTTGTCCAAAAGACTTTCTGTGTGGGAGCTATGAAAATAAAGTGCAGTTTCCTGGCATTCCTTCGCATCGGATCAGGGGCGTGCATGCTTGGGATAGGTGATTCACTGAAATTGTGTTTGAAAATAGTAATTACCTCATTTGAAATGATACACCTACTGTAATTCTAAAATGTTTTTTTTTGTTTTTTTTTTAAATGTCCTGAATAGCATTTCCTTTTGATTCATACAATGGAATTAGGCTATGCTTTAGTGTCGGGCCTGGCTATGAATGCACGAACAGCCCAGGGTAGGTACCCCACCTTATTTACACACTTCTTGAGTGTTTTGGAAAAGCAAATGGTGATTAAACGGCATTTGTCCGAAAACAATGGAAGGACGGCGTGTGGGCTCCCTAAAGAACACAAACTGGCTCACAGTGGGGCCCTGTGTCCTCCAGAATCCAGAAATAAGACTCCCTTTTGGCTGGGGTTAATCGTACCTATGAAATTTTATACTATTTGGGGTCACGTAAGGAGAGAAAAAGAGAATTCTTGTTAGTAAAAAGTATCGTGGATTTTAAGAAAAGAATTTAGGGAGAGTTTCTGCCGGGACACGCACGGGCACCGCACTGGCTTGTTCAGTATCGGCTCCTTCTGTTTGCAGTTCCTAGCTCAGACTCGTCTCATCCTAGCCTGGCAGTGACTTCTTATGCCTCACCCAGCTGGTGTCTGCTTCGCACTCCCATCCTTTCGAAAACAGGCTCCTTTTCACTAGTGCCTCTAACTTGAGAAGGGGATGGACAAGAGGGTCCTAGCACATCTGTACTTTCTGCCAAGGGAGGCTAGAGGTGGTGGGGGAGGAGGGGGAGGAAGAGGAGGAACAGGGGTCATATTAGAGAGGTGCAACCAGGGCAATTGCTCAGAACCCCCATGAAGGATGGGTCCTCCCGAATCTGAAGGAGGTGCAACTGGTTAGGGCACTGGTCTTTGACCTAGGGGCCGCCGCGGGAGTGGACTGCTGGGCACGATGGGCCACTGGTCTGACCCAGCAGCGGCAAATCTTATGTTTTTATGTTCAGGCCCTCCTTCTGGTTTTCAGCATGTCCAGCATCAGTCCTGAGAAGGAGGATGAGAATTAGAGAATGACATGGGGACAAATTTTTCCCCGCCCCGGCGGGAACTCATTTTCCCGTCCCATCTCCGCAAATTTTTTCCTGCCCCTGCCCCATTCCTGCACACTCCGTCCTCATCTGCACAAGTCACAAGTAGCAACATTCTAGAGCTCAGATTGTGATGTCATAATGCCTCATTCCACCAATGCCTCATCTGCACAAGCCTCACTTTAAAATCCTAAGTAGCAACATTCTAGAGCTCAGATTGTGATGTCATAATGCCTCAGTCCACCAATGCCTAAGCTCCGTCCTCATCTGCACAAGCCTCAGACACTTTCAAATCATAAGTGTTTGAGGCTTGTGTAGTTAAGGCAGAGCTTACAGGATTGGGACAGGGACAGGGAGAGCGACAAAACACACGGGGACGGAACAGTGAAATTGAGTTCCTGCGGGGACGGGGAAAAATTTGTCCCCGTGTCATTCTCTAGACAAGATTTCAAGGTAAGATGAGCACCTGTTCAATTCCTAATCTGAACCCTCTCAAGCCTCTTTGAATATAGGAGGAACTGCTAAACTGCTACAGTATTTAAAGGCTAGCAAGATACTGAGCTATACCAACGATACCACGAAAAGAAGCTCAGAGAAATGTTTGATATTGATAAAAGGGGAGGCTATAAGATCACCACAATAATGCTGATGCCAAGAATATTCAGAAGATGACGAGTGTGACCAGCCGTTCGATTTTTTTTTCAGTCAAAAACTGTGTTACTATGTTACCAAAGCCAAGTGCCAGTTTGTATTTTAAAAACTACGTTCAGTATTTACGAAAACACTCCCGCTATTTGCTGTCAATTAACCATCTGTAATAATTACAAATTGTCAAATGGCTACATGTTTACTTATCAAGCAGACAAACCACTTCCACTTTTGCACATTACAAAGATGCTGACTGACTAGTTTTGTTGTGGTTTTTTTTTTTTTGATAGGCAGTGGGAGCCAAAATACGCAACTGAACGCCGCAGGACAAAATGAAATACATTGGAGGGGGGGGTCTACTCATTTGCCCCACCATCTTTAATAAATATTGAAAAGAGGTTCTTAGAGGGGTGGGACAGTCACACCTCGCTGTGGGCACGCTAAATGCTAGCGCGTACATAGAATATAATGGGTGCATTAGCATTTAGAGCAGGGGTAGGAAACTCCGGTCCTCAAGAGCCGTATTCCAGTGGGGTTTTCAGGATTTACCCAATGAATATGTATTGAAAACAGTGCATGCACATAGATCTCATGCATATTCATTGGGGAAATCCTGAAAACCCCACTGGAATACGGTTCTCGAGGACCCTGATTTAGAGTCCGCTAAGTCAGCTAGCGTGTCTTAGTAAAAGACCCCTTGTGTGAGCAATAGACTCCCACCATGCTCTGAGAACTTTACTGGAAATAGGGGTGAGGAGGGGAAGGAGGCTGATGCCACAACCCATGGTCTAAAGCAGACATGGGCAACTCCGGTCCTCGAGGGCCGGAATCCAATCGGGTTTTCAGGATTTCCTCAAGGACTAGGCCTTGAAAGCAGTGCATGCAAATAGATCTCGCGCCTATTCCTTGGGGGGAATCCTGAAAACCCGACTGGATTCCGGCCCTCGAGGACTGGAGTTGCCCATGTCTAGTCTAAAGCCATCCTGATCATCCTCAGATCTTGCACCTGATCTTCAAAAGGTAAATTGTCTACAACAGCCTTTGGCAGCTGCTTTTTTTGTGGGGTAAAATTTCTATGGGACCCCCACCCCCTGTGGGCAGACTTAAGAATGCAATCTACTGAAGTTATTTTCCAAACCTGCAGAAACCGCATTTTTTAGGAATGATCCTCTTCAGACCAACAAATTGTATGTGCATTAATATTCATTTTTAGGTGCACCGAGTGAAGGCTATTTTGAGACGGCTAATTACATTTACTCTGGCGAACATCCAGGTACCTTGATATGGTGGTTATTACATTACCCCTCCCCCCTTTTACAAAAGCACAGAAGAGGTTTTTAGCACCGGCCGGCACGCTGAATGCTCTGCATTGCTCCAACAGTCAGAGTTCCTATGATCGTCGGAGCAGCGCAGAGCATTCAGTGTGCCTGCCGGCAGTAAAAATCTCTTCTGCACTTTT
This sequence comes from Geotrypetes seraphini, assembly GCF_902459505.1. Classification (NCBI taxonomy): domain Eukaryota; kingdom Metazoa; phylum Chordata; class Amphibia; order Gymnophiona; family Dermophiidae; genus Geotrypetes; species Geotrypetes seraphini. The sequence goes on along the minus strand of NC_047091.1, from coordinate 33,614,501 downwards.
GTAAAAGGTGTGTGTGGGGGTGGGGTAAGTCTCCTTCCTAAATGAAGATTATTTACTTTGACATAGATCTGATATTGAAACTTGGATGCATCAGGATTCTGGCCTACAGAGCTATTTTTTGGTGTGCTTGTGTGTGTGTGTTTTTTTTTGGGGGGGGAGCCAATTTTCAAAGTGATTTATGCAGGTAAGGGGTATTTCACCTATGTTAATCAGCTGTCTGAAAATTTTCCTCAGTGCAAGAGGAATGTTTTCAGGGGTCTATCAATTTCGAAAAGATCTTAAAACCCATTTATTTAAACAATATAATATACATTATTGATTTTCATATAGTTATAATGTTTTTATCATTTTATCTTATCCTTGTTCATTAGTTTTAATGTTTGTATTAGTTACTCTGATTTTATTAAGTATGATGTTATTATTATATTGTATGCCTGGTACCTATTGTGTAAACCGCTGGTTGGGTGATATATCAAAATAAATTATTATTATTATTATTTTTGGTCAGAGGAAAAGAGAACTTGGGCAGACAATATTTTCAAATTTCCACCTGTACTTTTCCAGCAAAAACCTACCCGAGAAGTACTGTGAGTTGCTGTAAAAGATCACGGTGGCCATGTTGACAGGCTGGCGTGAGGGGGCTGTGCTCCTGCCCCCGAAGACTGCCCGCTGGACCACCAGATATGTAGGTAGGTCTGGAGGGACCTACCTACACTTTGGGAGGGGGTAGGGCCGCTTAAATCACTCTGAATATCAGATCCCATATATTTTGTTTTCGGTGTGCCAGTAGAACAGACTTTTACTTCATCATTTAATGCCGTGGAAGGCTACACATGAGCTTCTAGCTGCAAGACAAGCAGAACTTGAATCATGTGACCTGGGTGCCACTTGTATGGACTGAGCAATGTGTATGGAAATTGCTAGTTAAACCACCTTGTTGACCCAATAAATATCACTACCGCCTGCAAGGACTGGAGGGAATGTACTTACCCACGTTTGCATTTTTTATAGACTTTGTGAATTCTGTCTTCAAGTACATCATATTTTTCTGATATCTGAAAGAGAAGAGAGCATTATTGACTGGCCAGAGGTTGTGGCTCACTAATATAGCCGTCATGCCCAGAACGTTCCAAATCAATAGAAAACACCTTTCCCCTCCCCCTTTTACAAAACCACGATAGTGGGTTTTAGCACAGGACAGCTTGCTGAATGCCCTGCGCTGCTCCCGACGCTCATAGGCATTCTATCTCGGTTTTGTAAAAACGGGGGGTGGCCCTTATAATGAGGGTTACATTCAGCTAGATGAATATACATATTTTCTATCTCTGTATAAGTTGGACTTCTGCCTATACATTATGGATGTGCACTTTTTGGAAATCTTTTCGATTTTGGGGAGTGTTTTTTCTGCTTCATGTCACACATTTTGGCTTAAAAAAGTTTTAGAATGTGAGGTAGAAATTTTCACTGCATGCACATTAATTTGTAGGTTAATATGCATTAAATTGTACATGCCTTACATTTTTTAAGGTGTGCTAAGAAATGAATGTGTGCTAATGAGTACATGTCACAAAAATGCAAGCCTAAACATATACAAATATACTAGTCATATACATTTAGAACAACTGTTTATGTGGTCCATTTATAGCAGGGGTGTCCAACCTGCGGCCTAAGGGCCGCATGTGGCCCCGTGAAGTATTTTGTGCGGCGCCAGTCAAGGGCGATGCAGTGTTTTCCTCTGCTGCTACCGGATGTTTACCATCTTGCCAGCTCCCTCCTGTGTCTTGCTGCAGCATTTTCACGTTTGTGCGGCCCCAGAAACATTTTTTTTGGCCAATACAGCCCAGTGAAGCCAAAAGGTTGGACACCCCTGATTTATAGAGATAAGTTTATCTGGCTAAATTTAGGCTTCCAGGCCTGGAACAGAGTCCTGGATTCTCCTCAATTTAAATGGATAAATTGTAGGCAGATAGTGACATTTATCCATTTCATTTGTAGGGTCCGTACTTGATGTTAACCACACGACATCAATATTTCTGTAAGACTCATTTTGGGGGCTACCCCCTTCCTCTTGTGTTACATGTCACAAATTTCACTGGATGCTGGATAAGGGAAGTGTCTAGACCAGGGGTTGTCAATGCAGTCCTCGGGATACACTCAGCCAGACAGATTTTCAGGATACCCACATTGAATATGCATGAGATAGATTTGCATACGATGGAGGCTGTGCATGTAAAAATATTCACTGTACAGTAGATGGTCTTGAAAAAAAAATTGGCTTTGGTGTATCCCAAGGAATGGATTGAGGCAACAGCCAAAGTGCAATCAGTTAAGAAAACAGCAATAGTGTCAAAAAATTGAGGTGGAAGGAAACACATCCCCAAATCTCACCCTGCTATAGTGGACTCTTGATAATGAACAATTAGGTTCTGCTCATGAAGCCCTTCCATTAGTGATCATGAAATTGGTGATCTCTCAAAATTTCACATTTGTTGAACGTGCCCTGGCACCCCAGACTGCACCATACAGACTGTAGAGAAAAGCTTCCTCTGGTTTGTCTATATTCCCTGCTTATTTACCATTATCTATGACAGTACTTCATATACAGAGTTCTCAGTATTGGTTTAAAAATATTTTACACCTAGGACCCCCAATGCTTTTGATTTCAAAGCATCTCTTATGGGAAACCTTGCTGAGCAGAATCAAAGAACATAAGAATTGCCGCTGCTGGGTCAGACCAGTGGTCCATCATGTCCAGCAGTCCGCTCACCCGGTGGCCCTTTGGTCAAAGACCAGCGCCCTAACTGAGACTAGCCCTACCTGCATATGTTCCGGTTCAGCGGGAACTTGTCTAACTTTGTCTTGAATCCCTGGAGGGTGTTTTCCCCTATGACAGACTCCAGAAGAGCGTTTCAGTTTTCTACCACTTTCTGGGTGAAGAAGAACTTCCTTACGTTTGTACGGAATCTGTCCCCTTTTAACTTTAGAGAGTGCCCTCTCGTTTTCCCTATCTTGGAGAGGGTGAACAACCTGTCCTTATCTACTAAGTCTATCCCCTTCAGTACTTTGAATGTTTCGATCATGTCCCCCCCTCTCAATCTCCTCTGTTCGAGGGAGAAGAGGCCATGTGGGTCACCATTGCTGAATAACTGAAGCTGACAATGCAAATGGAGAGAAAATATGCTGAGAGTAACTGTACTTCTCCCATTGAACGTCTTAAAAACACCAGTAAAGGGATGGTCTTGGACGGTCATTCTTCAAAATGTGATTAGAACTCTTGTGGCCAGAATTCAATTTGGCCGACTGGCCAGAAGCACACAGCTGACTCTGCATTATAGTTTTATTCTAAGTTAGTCATGAGTTGCATTACCCCAGTAAGGCCTCCTGGACACTACTGATAGCGATAGGAGACAAACCCTAGTGTGCTATTATTAGTCTTGTATTTAAGGGCGTCACTTCATCAATAGTTGGTCTCTCAATTCCAGATGTTGGTATACTACACTTCTCCCCCCCTCCCCCCACCGCACCCCTTCTGACAGTGGGCAGTGACATGACAGCATTACTCATTTGCTACTACTCATGTACAATATGGTGCCTCCCAGTGGTGGCACCGGGAAGCTCTGTAGGAAAAGCAAAAGTCTATTTTGGGTCAGTCAGGAGAGGGCAATAGGGCACAGAAACACTTTTGCCAGGCTGGACTTTTGAACATGATATATTTTTGCTTGCTTTTGGCTATATGACAGCGCAGCATATTGGTTATTGAAGAAGGCTGGGAAATCTGGCAATGTGATGGCTAAATTTCCAATTTATTGCCCGTTGGGATGGTTTTGCAGAATGCAATCAACAAATAAACTAAGAGACCTGCTCATTACACTAATGATATCCTTTCACTGTATTTTGAGAGCTCTTCTTTCTCATTAGCACATTAAGCCCTGACCTAAGGAAGAAAGAGCTGACATAGTAAGGGGGGGAGGGGGTTCACCCCAGGCGCCTTCTGCGCAGGGGTTTCGGTGCCTCTCCTCTTCTCCGCTCCCCTATACCTCTTGAAATGCTCAATGACGCAAACAGAATCTTCCACCTGCTGCCCCTGCTCCCTTCTGACACCACTTCCTGATTGTGGGACCCGCATGCGACGTCAGACGAGAGCCGAGGCCGGCGCAAGCAGCAGGTGGAAGATGCCGTCCACACTAGCAAATATTTCAAGAGGTGCACGGGCTGGGGGGCACGTGGCATAGCAGGGAAGAGTAGGGGGTGCATTGCATGGCGATGCCGTGCACCACCACTCTGGCCGTCAACCTCCCTCGCTACGCCACTGAAGGAAGCGGTGATCTCTGCAGCTAGTCAAAAATAGATGCGGCCTAACAAGAAGACGCGTTTCCAAGTAGGCCAATCACAAGATCATTGATGCTATGGACTAACTTTATAATTAATGGTGCAAATAAAGTTCAGGGTTAAACTTACTGCATTCCTCAGTCCCTTGAGATCAGGCGTTTTTAGCATTAAGGCATTAAAGGCTTCTTCCGATTCTCTCCGTACATATAATAATACTGAAAATACAGAATAGCAGGGTTAGTTTGTCTTCTGTTATTTTTCAGAGCACCATGGTTTAAGCTGGTATTATGAGGTCCTGCAATATTCATGCTTTCTTTGGAAATGTCTTCTTTTCTTTAAATTTATTTATCGCCTGCCCTTATGCAGAGCGAGTTACATATTAACATACAAAATAAAACATAACATTTGTCCCTGGCTGTGTTCTTTTTTAATCTTGTGCAAATGTCCGAGCTCAGCTAAACCCTCATTTTTTTATACAGTCTAAACTAGAGATCTGCAAGGGAATGGGGATCGCGGGAATCTCGCGGGTCCTGCGGGAATCCCCTCTAACCCACGGGACTCCCACGGGGACCCCCCTCTGGCCCACGGGACTCCCACGGGGACAGAAAGCTTTGGAAGCAGGGTTCATCCATATAATATAATGGACACGTCAGCCTTAGTAAAAGAGGGGGTTTATAAGTTAATTACCTGAACAGAAAAGAAAAAAAGGGTTCCACCAAAGAGATTCCACAAGGGAAACAGCAGCGCAAACACAAAAGAAACTGTGGAATTGATGATCCTGTCAGAAGAAATTGCTGCTTTTTATGGGGACGGGCGGGGATGGAGGTAATTCCTTGCAGGGATGGGTGGGGACGGAGAGGATCCTGGTGGGGACGGGCGGGGATGGGTGGGATTTCTGTCTCCGCACAACTCTCTAGTCTATACCTTCATGCGATTTGAACATCTTGGTGACATAATCGGGGAAGACATAATAAGCCCCCAGTCACAGAACATCATCGTTTTTTCGAGATCTTTTTTTTTCCCCAAATACCCCCTTTATCTGTACAAAAATGCTAGCTCTTAAGAAGACAGAGTGGTAACCCAAAATATACCCATTCCTCATCTTCAGAATGTCTTGGTTTCTACTGGTTTGCGTTTTTTGGGGTTTTGGATTTTGGTGCAAAACTACTTTGCTGTGATGTGCGAAAAGCAATATGGAAAAATCTTTTAGTGAAGAGAGAGGCCCACATCTCATCAAATTGAAGAGGAGACAGACATTTTGAAAAGAAGAATGTGTGTTGAGTTTAGTCTAATATTGAGGGGCAGTGGGACACTTTATGGTTGGAGGGGTTCAAGCCAACCAAACTCCAGTCCTGCTTGCTGGCTCTCTATTTTACTGATGTGGTGTCAGGCAAAATAATGGTCGAACCATGGTCCCAGTGACCCACCCTATTCCCCTGCCTCTCTCACCATTCGTGATAGCAGTTTACAAAAAAATTAATAATGAAAACATCAAAAGAAGGGGACCATATAAATAGGGTTACCAGATGTCTGGATCTACCCAGACAGGTCCTCTTTTTAGAGAGCTGTCTAGGCATCTGGATGGGTTTTCTAAAACCATTGAACTCAGGGTCGCATCTGGAGGGCATCCGCGCATGTGTGATGTCATCATGTCGCACCCGCAGATGCCATCCAGACGTGGCCCCGAATGAAGTTTGTGTGGTGCTGGGGTTGGGGGTTGGAATGGGGGTGGGGCTGTGGGCAGAACAGGGTGGGGCCACACGTTCTCTTTTTTTTTATAGTAAAAATCTGGTAACCCTACATATAAAGGCAGAGAACCAAGAGGTAAGAAAGGAAGAGATTGGGGATGTGGCTGAGAAAGGGCATTCTTTTTTTATATGTCTTTATTAGCAATTGCGAATTGAACATACAACCAGTAGTGAAGAAAGCATAAAAACAGAACAAGTAGTGAAACAGCAATGGAGAACGGTGACATCAAATAGCTCACAGTATCAAAACCAAGCGGCTGGATGTCCAACACAATTGACATTTTGTGTGTAATATACAAACCCCCCCCCCCAACAAACACACACAAGTCCCAAACACCCGGCTTCAAGCCGCAACAATCATACAACAAACATCCCACAAGCATACCCCCAAACAACCACCACACCTAGCATACACGAACACCCACCCGGGCAGACACCCCTGGAGGTAGCATAGAGAGGACGCGGCCTCCATCCAAGAAAAATCAAGTACTCAGGTTCGTGTCCTCCGACTCCGAACTGGGACATAAATTTAAAGCCCGCTTCCATAAATCGGAATAACACCGGAGGGCAAGAGTCCCAGGCTGGGGAATGCGTTGAAGTTCATATTGCCCCCACCTCGGCAAAACGAGCAATCCACTGCGGGAAAGAGCTTACTGACTCAGCATGAGGGCAGAGGAGAGAATATCTCTGAGACTTTGTGCAAGACGTTTACCTCTTTGTGGGTCTTCATCCTTCAGCTGTTTGGACGGTGAAGGATCAAATTCATCTGGGAATGACTGACAGCTCCGTTTCAAACTAGGGAGACAAGTGAAAGGAAACGCCAGAATGAAAAATCATGCTGCATAAAATGAGCCAGTTTACAATAGTCAGGGCTAGTTAACCAGATTCCCACAGAATATTTGAATAACTCGATAGTGCCTGGAATAAACTAACCCACTGCTGTATTATCTGGTTAGTACTGGGGTGATCGGGGACAGAATTCAGACAGAGCTTTCCTAAGCTAATGTGGTAGTTATTCAGAAAACGTCGCTGCATATCAGCAATACCCAGTAACTCCCAGAGGGGGCCCTAGATTCGGATATTCAGCGCCGGTTCCTGGATAAGGTCTGGCACTACTATTCCTTCTAAGCTGAGCGAGAGTCCTCCACCTATAGTCCTGTCAGCGGAGGGCATCGTTTTGCCATTACATTTTCAATAGTGAGGTATGGGCAAGCTGTGCCGGACTCCATAGAACATGCCTGTCTCTAAAGATTGATAAGATTATGAAGCATCGTCCCCTACTGGCAGCAATGCAGTTGGAGGACTCCCACCCAGCTCAGAGGGAACGGTGGCTGCACCATATATCCGGGTCTAATTCAGCCAGCAGTGGCCACTGTTTAAAGAAATGCTGACCCCAGCCACTGGCTGAATCTTGAACCCATAGATTTTAGCAGGTATTTACATCTTTTATCTCTGACTTCATCTCTACCATCTAGGTCAAGAATGCAAAATTTCAGTTCACAGTTGCTAAAAAGTGGAAGCCCCAACTGTAGAGATATAAAAAAAAAAAAAAAAATGCATGCCAGCTGCCTCTTTATGGCTTTGTCCATTGGAGGTGGGAGGGTTAAGCTTATGAAATCTTCTGTTTACAATTCTTTTACGAGTTCTTGACTTAGTCTCCCTTCCCCCATCTCATTGCTTTCCTTACTAAAAAGCTAGCGGCACTTTCATGTGAAATATTTATGGAAAAATAATGAATTCTTTATGGGCTGTGATACTTTTTACTAGAGCAGTGCAAGGCGGATCCAAGGACATTATGGTCTTTGGAGGGCAAGTGAGCACGACATCCAAACGAGAGAGCTTCGTAGTCTTGAGCGCTCCCATCCATTGGATCATTTGTGTTTCAAAGCCCATAGAGAAGCTTGTTTTCTCCAGGATCCATCGGCTCTAAGTTAGAGAATGGAAGAGCAGGTGTCTTGGAGTTGGCCATGAGTCTTACATTACCCTCTGCCTAGTTGCTGGTTTGCTTTTCAACCAAAGACCACATCAAGATAACAGTGAGCCTTTTTCACTTGGTAGGATGCAGATACAATATGGGAAAAGCTCTGCTTTGAGTGTGGTTGTATAACTACAAAAAAGGCGGTATACAAATCCCTAATCCCTTTCCCTGATGTCATAAAACCTCATTCACCAATAAAAGTCAACCTCATCAGTGATGTCACAATGGCTTCATTGTTCTATACTTGACTGACTTCAGCTATTGTATTGGAGGAGAGTGTGGCACAGTGGTTAGAGCTCCAGCCTCAACACCCTGAGGTTGTGGGTTCAAACCCACGCTGCTCCTTGTGACCGTGGGCAAGTCACTTAATTTTCCACTGCCCCCAGGTACATTAGAGAGATTATGAGCCCACTGGGACAGACAGGGAAAATGCTTGAAGGACCTGTGTGTAAACCACTTTGAGTGTGGTTGAGTAACTACAAAAAGGTGGTATACAAGTCCCAATCCCTTACTATAGAACTGTGCCCAGCTGGTACATATACATGACTCTGTAATGTTCACGTGTGTAACTGCTACCATTCATCTGAGCATGCAAATGGTGTATACATTTAGGTGTTTCAAGTTTATTAGGTTTTTATATACTGCCTATCAAGGTTATCTAAGCGGTTTTACAATCAGGTACACTCCTCCCTCCTTATTCACGGTTTCGGTACCCGCAGTTTCGACTATTCGGGGTTTTTAGCATGCTGGCCCCTCCTCCAAATTAAATCATCCATGGCCAATTTTATACAACTAGAAACAAAAATTTATACAACTGCCACCAACAACTATTCCAAATCAAGTAAAGGGATGCATACCTGGCATTTCAAAGAGGTGGGTTAAAGCCTCATTTCCACCTGGCCAAATGCAACTGCAGTTCATCTCCGCCAGGATCCTCGCATGCCAGGCGGTGGCTGCTGCCTCCCCTGCGAGCTCCTGTTGCCATGGCCCAAATTGGAGCGCCGCCCAGCCATTGGCCGAGACGGTCACATGAGCACCACTGGAATTTGGGTCTGCGGCTCTGAGGAGACAGGCTGGGCGAGGGGGACCCAGAGGTAAGCATGGCGGCTTGGTGGGGTGGGAGGGGTTGGAGTGATGCAACGGAATTTGGCGGTAGGCTTCTCTCTTTCCCCTGCTCTGTAGACGGGGCCAGGGTTAAGGAGAGACCCAGGCAGGCGGGGGGAGGAAGTGAATAACTTTCTCATGTTATTCGCGGTTTTATCATATTCTTGAGGGTTTTTAACAGAAAACCGTGAATAACATATGAGAAAGTTATTCACGGTTTTTCCATATTCGCAGCTATGTTCCGCCCGTAACCACCGTGAATACGGAGGGAGGAGTGTATTCAAGCATTTTCCCCTATCTGTCCTGATGGGCTCACAATCTATCTAACATACTTGGGGCTAGGAAGGACTGAGTGACTTTCCCAGGGTCATAAGGAGCAGCGTGGGGCTCAAACCCACAACCCCAGGGTGCTGAGGCTGTAGCTTTAACCACTGCGCCACACACTCCTCAGTGCTCACATTACCGAACGAGGGCAAGGTACGGCACTGGTGCTTTCTGAAACACAAGTTTGAAGCTCTAGAATGTGGTTTCACAAGTAATAGGACATTTTTCTCCATACCTGGATTTGTTATCTGGCACTGCAGGGATTACCTTCATTGAAAAGAAAAAAAAAAAGACATGTTTATTGTCACAGTTCTTCATAATCTCAGAATCTATACAGACTCTTGTCTCCCACAGACTATCCTGTCCAAGGCTTTGTTTTCAGAGAGCTGGCACTTTCGGCTCATGTTCATGCCCTCGTCTGACTGTCACATTAATTCCCCTCCCTTCCCCCTAGTTTACATTGCCACATTCCTCTCTGGCTGACGGGGAACATTTGTCATTTCGCCGAGCTCCAGTGAATCAAATTAACCTAAAGGAAGGGTCGGCCTCCATACTGGGGCTCGAATGCACCATATGGAGCTTCCGCTTTTCTCATGGGCCAGGGGGATTTTGTATTTGGAATCCGTCTTTAATAGAAAGTGTAGTTACTTACCTGTAAAGTAGGTTCTCCGTGGACAGCAGGATAGTCAGCCACATATGAGTGTTGTCCCAACACCTCCCAATTTGCGGATAAGCTCTCCAATAGCTTAGAGAGATTTTTTTTTTTTTTCTCTGAGCATGTGCAGTGCTCGGGCCCCACTGGGCATGCCCGAGCCCTACCCATTTCCCCCTGCTTCCCCCTAATCCCCAGGATGTTCCTAGCTGTGGCCGGGTCCGCCATATGGGGAGGCGGGTGGGTTGTGTGGCTGACTATCCTGCTGTCCACGGAGAACCTACGTTACAGGTAAGTAACTACACTTTCTCCTAGGACAAGCAGGATGAGTCAGCCACATATGGGTGACTCCCTAGCCGAGGGATGTACCGACTGGACCTGCGCCTTAGCGCTTTGTGCATCCCTCGCCTGGCTGTGGAGGCCGAGCCGGGCAGGGTAATCAGGCAAAGCAGGTAAAGTTGTGGAAACAAGGTTTTAGATAAAGTGCTGTGTTAACTGAGCAATAATACTCTCAGAACAATGAACTGGTCAATGACAATCAATGAACAGTGAGAAACCAACTGGTCAACAGTGACCATTCGTACTTGCATGTGAGAATTCATACTTGCCTATTCCACATTCAGTCTAGACAGGAGTGCTGGAAGACCTACTTAACTCACAGAACAGCAAAACTGGTCAATGACAATCAATGAACAGTGAGAAAACCAACTGGTCAACGGTGACAATTCATAACTGGTCAATAGTGACAATTCGTACTTGCATATGAGAATTCATACTTGCCTATTCCACATTCAGACTAGACAGGATTGCTGGAAGACCTACTTAACTCACAGAACAGTGAAATTGGTCAATGACAATCAATGAACAGTGAGAAACCAACTGATCAACAGTGACAAATCGTACTTGCATGTGAGAATTCATACTTGCCTATTCCACATTCAGTCTAGGAAGGAGTGCTGGAAGACCTATTTAATCAATATCTATAACACCCTACTTGAACAGTGTTTGTCGATATTTATAACACCCTACTTGATCAGTGTTTGTCAAGGCTGTGCTAGTGGTTGCTATCCCTCCCGGGAGGGAAGAGCCACTTGCAAGACTGCTCGGCCGAATGCATTTGGAGCGTGGAATGCTATGTCGAGGCAGTAGTGCTTGGTGAAGGTGTGCATGGAGGACCAAGTGGCTGCATCGCAGATGTCCCCTATTGGTGTGTGGTGCAGAAGTGCCGTTGTGTTGGCTATGGTTCTGTGCTGGTGGGCGTTGGCTCCCACCTGCGGTTGATTCTGCGCTTTTCTATAGGTGAAGGGGATGCACTCTTATATCCAGCGCGAGCGCCTGCGTTTGGTGGCCGGAAGTCCTGGTCTGTTTTGGTCGTAAGAGACGAACAATTGAGGCTTGTCTAATCTGCTGCATAGTCAGGGCCCGCACACAGTCCAGGAGGTGTTGCTGAGGTGGCAGTGTGCCTCCCTGTGGGGAGATGTAGAGTGCCGGGAGGCACGCTGAAGCCACCTTCGGTAAGAATCGGGGGTGGGTTCTGGGTACCACCCTGTTCTCATGAGGGAGTGTGTCGGTAGACACGATGGTCAGGGTTTTCCCAGCCAGGAATACGGGATCTGCCTCCCCCAAAGATTTGAAGGGGTCGAGGTGAGATGATGCGGCACCAAGTTGAGGTCCCATTCGGGCGGTGGTGGTCTGGCCGGTGGGTGCAGATTGGACAGTCCCTTCATGAAATTTTGTGATTACTGGATCCCTCGACACTAGTTTGCTGTCTAGGCCAGCGTGGTATGCCGTGATTGCACTTAGGTGGACCTTGATGGAAATGGGTTTTAGGTCCCCCTGAGATAAGCTCAGTATGTACTGCAGGATGTCCGGTATGGGGCAGTTGTAGGGGTCTCGCTGCGTGTCTGTGCACTGGTAGCGGGACCTTCTCCCTTTCAACCCATAGCGTTTTCTGGTTGAAGGTCTTCTGGCTGCCATAAGAATGTGCTCCACGTCTTGTGGTAGGTTCATCCTCTCATCATCCATGCGGTCAGGGCTAAGGAACGCAGGTCATGGTGGAGGGTAAGGTTCCCGCGTTGTGTAATGAGAACTGCACTGATCGGGAGCGGGGAGAGGTGGGTGAACCGCTATCCCTTGCCGGAACGGGAACCATGGTTGCAGGAGCCCGAACAGGGCAATCATGATCACCGTTGCTCTGTCCTGAAGAATCTTCTGCAGGACTTAGGGTGTTCCAGCTCACAGACAGACCGTCGGGGCTGAGACGGCGATGGGTTGATCTCTTTGCGCAGAAGGTCGAGTATTTTGAGTTCGGTTCGGTTGCAAACAGGTCGATGATCGGTGTGCCCCAGGTGCTGAAGATCTTCTTCATCGCCGCTGGGATGAGACACCACTCATCGGGATCCAGCTGGTGGCTGAGTCTTTCTGCCAGGTCGTTCTGCTCCCACAGGAGGTAAGTTGCCTGGATGGGGCATTGAATAGAGTTGGAGAACTCCCACATGTGGCAAGCTTCCTTGCATAGCGAGGTCGACCCTGTCCCTCCCTGTTTGTTGATATAGTGCAAGGCCACCTGGTTTTCTGTTTGGGTGAGGACTGCCCTGCCTGTTTGAAGGTTTCGAGGGCATTCCCTAAGGCCCTGAGCTCCAGTAGGTGGGTAGTCAGAGGTTGGGTACACTGGTCCCAGTGACGTCTGAGGTGCCCTTTCAGGGATCACATGAGTAGTCTGGTGTGCTGCACAACAAAGACCGGAGCGTGCTGACGATGAGCTGCTGGCAGGGATGCGCTGGGCCAGGGATGTCATGGCGTCGATCTGGTAGTCCCGTAGGACGGCCTTGGTCTGCGTGGTGTTGATGACTGCCCAGATGAACGATATCCCCTGGGTGGGTATCAGGTGGGATTTCATGTAGTTGATGAGGAACCCCAGTACTTGGAGGAGGGTTATGGTGGTTGACGGGGCTGCCAGCTGTCGAGATAAGATAGGACGCGCACCCCTTGAAGGCGAGGATGTGCCACTGCCACGCACTTTGTGAACGCTCTTGGAGCCGTTGAGAGTCCAAGGGGCAAGACCTTGTACTGGAGGCGTCTGTCTTGGCTTTAGAAGCGACAATGCCTCCTGTGGGCTGGGTGCATGGGATACTAGCCAATACTCGGGCTGTAACAGGGCCAAGACTGTACCCAGAGAGTGCGTCTGGACCTTGTGTATGCATCTGTTGAGCTTACAGAGATCCAGGAACGAGCGTTGTCCTTGTCCATGGTGACGCGGGGGTTCCTGGAGTAGAAACCCCTTGGTGATCTCCTCTGTTCGTCACCGCCTCTATTGATTCTGCCGAAGCAGGTCCTCTCCTTGCTGCAGGAAAGTTGGGTCGTCAGATGGAGGGTGCCCCGCCCACTCAGGGGGGGGGGCGGGAGTGGAGACGAATTCGGAATCCCTGCTTGATGATGCTGAGGGCCCACTGGTCGATGGTGATCCTGGGCCAAGCCTTCGCAGACAATCTGATCATGCTGGGCCGGAGGGTGATCAAGGTTCTGTTTTTGTCTTGGGGAGAGGGCTGTCCTTGGATGCCCCTGCCCCTCGGGCGGTGCTTGTTTGCGAAGCAGTTATGTTACTGTTGCGAGCGCTGGGGCACAGAGTGCTGCCAGTGTGGACTGGCTCAGTTGTGAGCTGGAGTCTCTATTTTATTTTATTTATTTATTTTCTCTCACTGGCCTCCTGATAAAGCCGCATCTGGAACTGGAGCGCAGCAATTCGTGCGCTCAGCATTGTGCCCTCGTAGGTCTTTTTCCCCGTGGAAACCAGGGTTTTTCAGGTCCTTCCCAGACGGGGGTTGGAGGGGGGGGTCGTGCTGCCCTGTTTCTCTTAAGCTACCGCAATGTCCATGTATGGCTGCTGCGGGTTGTCGAATCCCTGGGCTGGAAAGATCTGGTACTTCCATCCCAGTCTCTTTGATGTTGGTTGCCCTGAGGAGGGAGTCAGCCAAATCTTGTCTCTGCAGTCCAGGAGTTCTTGTGGACTGGAATCGCCACTGCCTGCGTGAAGTACTGATACTGGTAGTTCAGGCCTTGTAGTACTCTGTCTTGGGTACTTGTTGTCCACCCACGTGGATCTTGAGAAAGGCTGTGAGTTTCTGGAGGGACTTGGGGTGAGTCCTCGTTTGTTTTATTTTAGTAAATATTTATTTATTTTTGTGGGTGGTGACTCGGGGCGTGGCTGGAGGCTGGTGTGTAGCTTGTTCCTCCGTTGCTTGGGTGCATGGCATGCCGCTGAACCGCGCCATGTTGTTGTGCGTGGCTCCTTCTAAAGGGGGGCATTGTGGGGTGTGTAGCCCGCTGAGAGAGGAGTGGGTCAGCAGGAGGATTAACTGTGGCTGCTGGTCCCACCTCTGGTGGTTCGCAGGTTCATGTGCTGCTCCACTTGACTGGTTGGGTGGCTCCATGTACCCCACCGCCCTTCTCTGTCCTTCTTGAGAGGGGGGGGAGAGCCTGCAGAGAGGGGGCAGGATGCACCCCTTCATCTGTGCCAGTGCTCCTGGCTGCGTTTCCCACTGTGCCTGGTGGCAGAGAAAGAGGAGTGATAATGCCTCTTGAGTGGGCTTCTCCTGCTGTACTGCCTATTGTATATTAAACTGTACAGCGCTGCATATGCCTTTCAGTGCTATAGAAATCATGAATAGTACAGAGTCCCTCATGCTAGCTGGAAAAGCACTCTGCCTAGGTTTTATGAAGAGCAAACAGCTTTTTAGACTGAGGAGTTTCAAACCCCCACCCTTGGAGAGGCATGGTCTGGCATGCCGCATCTCTGAAGATATCAGCACCCTACTGAGAAAGGCAGACTCCTCGTTCCCAACCTGAGAGGGGGAGGGGGGCAGGGTGGGAAAGGTGTGAATTGTAGACTCTGCAGGACCCCAAGAGGGAAAGAAACATCGAGTTGTTTTTTTTTTTGGTTTTTTTTTTTCAGCATGTCCTTTATAAGCTGAACTCTGGGGCAGCATGTCTCCTACTGGGGGGAGAGTTCTGCAGGTCCCCTCCAAGGGAAAGAAGCATGGGAGATTCGTTCTCCTTAAATTCAGATTGGGAGGAGGGTGGGGCAGAGCCCTCGGGGCTGCAACAGATTATCAGAGGTTTTCCCAAAAACAAGCAGATAGGACTTACCTTTGAACCCCAATCGGCTCCCTTCAGAGGCTGGCTTTAAGAGGCACCATGCCGTCTGGAGGGTGAAAGCCCCGATCTGTTGCTTGTAGAGGCTGTGGATTTACGCAGCAGCATGCAAGACTCCTATCGGCTGCCCTGCAGAGGATGGCTGCGTGGCAACATGCAGGGATTCCTGGAGAGATCTCTCGGTCTGGCGAGACTCCTATCGGCTGCCCTGCAGAGGCTGGTTCTAAGCGGCAACATGCAGGGACTCCGGGAGATATTTCTCTACCGGGCCAAGTACAGGCGGGGGGATTAGCTGAGCCAGGGCATCCTGGAGGCTCCTTGCCACTGTAGCATGTGGATCCCCCGCTGCTGCATTCTGATGAGGATGGCTGCTGGAGGAAGATTCTCGGGCTTCACTTCTCTTCATACCCTGCGGAGGCAGGCTGTAAGCAGCAACATGCAGGAACTCCTGGAGAGATCTCTCGGTCTGGTGAGACTCCTATCGGCTTCCTGCAGGGGCCGATGGCTAGCGACAGCATGCAGGACCTCCGGGAGAGATTTCTCGACCGGGCAAGTTGCAGTCGGGGGGGTTGACTGAGCCAGGACGTCCTGGAGGCTCCTCACCGGATTCGTCTGTGGATCCCCCGCTGCTACGCTCCGATGAGGATGGCTGCTGGAGGAAGATTCTCGGGCCTCACTTCTCTTCAAGAAGTCTCTCAGTGCCCTCTTCCTTAGCTTGCGTGCCCGTGGAGACAGACGGACGCAGTGCATGCAACACTGTTCCTCGTGTGCTGTGCCCAAGCAGCGAACGCACAGGTTGTGAGGGTCCAGTGTGCTCATCCTTTTCCTGCAGCCCGGACATTTCTTTGATGTTTCTGGCATCTTCAAGATGATAAGTAGAACAAGTTTTGATTGTAGAAAAATGGAGAGCTGTGGAAAAATCCAACCGATGGGAACGGGCGGAAACTAAAGACTGGGGATTAGGGGGAAACAGGGGGAAATGGGTAGGGCTCGGGCATGCCCAGTGGGGTCCGGGCACTGCACGTGCTCAGAGAAAAAAAAAAAAAAATCTCTCTGAGCTATTGGAGAGCTTATCCGCAAATTGGGAGGTGTTGGGACAACACCCATATGTGGCTGACTCATCCTGCTTGTCCTAGGAGAAAGGCAGTATTGAAGCTGATTTAAATACCTGGTTATAATTTGAAACCAAGTTTGTACGTGTGAAATTTACTTCCCAGCCCTAAATATGTTGTCCTGGAAATGTCTCCTTCAAAGCAGCTATGCTCAGTCTCTCACTTTATTTTTATTTTATTTTTTTTTTATTATTTATTTGCCACTTATATACTAAGGGCTCCTTTTACTATGCCGCGTTAGGGCTTTAACACATGGAATAGTGCGTGCTACATTGCTCCGCGTGCTAGACCTTTCCGCCAGCATTGAGCTGGCATTAGTTCTAGAAGCGTAGCACGCAGTAATTTCCTGCATGCGCTAAAAACGCTAGCGCAATAAAAGGATCCCTAAGTGGTTTTACATTCAGGTACTTTATCATATTTCCCTATCTGTCCCCGGTGGGCTCAAACTCTAGCGTATCTGGGGCAATGAGGGGATTAAGTGACTTGCCCAGGGTCACAGGGAGCCAGCGAGGGATTTGAACCCACAACCTCAGGGTGCCAAGGCTGTAGCTCTAACTCCTGCGCCATACTTTAATGAGTTGGTTATATTTCACACTCAACAAGGTGGTTAGTCAGTCCCTGGTTACCTAGGACAGTTTCCAGAGGGGGGAATCTCTCTGTATCTCCATGTAAAACAAGGGTGGGCAACCTATGACTCGCAACTGAATTTTATGTGTCCCAAGTTTACACAGAAAACAGCCGGCAGAAACATCATTAACTAGAGTTTTGTTGTCAGTGGAACCATAGAAGGATACCACAATGGGAAAAGCAGTGGCACAGCAAATGGGAAGGCGCCATCTTCCTCGGGGTGCCAGCAGACCTTCCTCCTCTCCTCCCCTTCCCACTCCTCTCCCTACCGTGCGCGCAGCCCCTCCCTTCCCTTCGGTTCGAGCAGCCACCAACTTGCTGCCTTGCGTTGGGCTTCGACGGTCTCTCGAACGGCACTTCTGGGACCGGCGCCTAGGAGGTGACCGCAGAGAGAGCGCCGAAGCCGACGCAGGCATAAAGTGGGCGGCTGCTCGCGCCAAAGTTAAAAAGGTACGGGAAAGGGGGGGCGTGTGCGAGAGGCGGGGAAGAGGCCGGGGGAGGGGCGCCACTCACTCTCGCTACGCCACTGGGGCACAAGACATGTTTGACGGTTTGCAACTGTTTGGAAACACAGAAGGATACAGTAGGCGATCACTCTGGTAATAATTTATGTTCATTCAGTCATCATTATGTTGACAATTAATTATATAGTAGATTTGTTAATTTTCTGTGTGTGGCCCACTAGGGGCAGTACTGAGGTTCATGTGGGCCCTCTGTGTATAATGGTTGCCCACCCAAGATGTAGAAGGGTGTTCGGAGAGGGCACTAATGCAAAGACTTGGAAAGTGTGGTCATGGTAAAGTTAGGGTCACTGCCCCTCTTTCTCCAGCACAGAAATGGGCTTCCTCTGTTGGTCCACTTGGATATGTGGAAGGAGGAACATAAGAACTGCCATCCTGGATCAAGACCGATGGTCCATCAAGCCCAAATTCTATTCCCAACAGTGGCCAATCAGGTCAGAACACCTGGCACCTTTGCCAACATTAGACAGTTCCAACGCTTCCTACCCCCAATGATAAGCAATGAATTTCCCCAAGTTCACTTTGTCAATTATACGTTTATAGACTTTTCCTCCTGGAACTTGTCCAAACTGTTTTCAAACCCAGCCATGTTAACTGCTTATATGGGTTTAAGAAATGAAGTCCAGGGCTTAAGTACGTGTTGAGTGAAGAAATATTTTCTACGATTTGTTTTAAATGTACTTTGTAGTAAGTTTCAAGTTTCAAGTTTATTGATGGATTGATATACCGACCATTACAATATAAAAAATTAGAGAGGTCTAATATAATTTTTGATTTAGGTGTAATAAAATAAAAAGAGGATAAACTTAATACTATAACAAGATAAGACTGATTGGAAACGAGAGGTTTTAGGGGATAGGGAAGTTTTAATTACAATGATAAATAAAAATAAAAGGGAGGGTATGCACCCTAGTTTTTGTATTTTGGGAAAGAGTTAATAAGCGATTCATGTTTGTTTCACTCCACTCAATAACATCTTCCCCCTCTTTAGCCTTCCCTGTGCCTCAGTGCTACAGCCAAATCCTGGCACCAGCCAGGTACCAGTTTCTGAAAGAGCTTTTCTGCTTACCACGCCACATCTGTGAAGGTTGGAGAAGTGGACGTTGGGAATAAAGAGCACAGGCTGCGTTTCAAGATCTGTTTCTGGCCTGAGGTATGTGATGTCATTTCCACGTAAGCTTGCGAGCAACGATCCTTTCTCATCTACCAAGAAATGTTATTAATTTAATTATTTCAGAGATTTATTACCCGCACATTCGAATTACATCATGGCAAAATAAACAAAAGGTACAACAGCGCCGTTCTAATTATATCGGGACACCCCTAACCAGTATGGTTTTTAGGACGCCCTCAATGAATATACATGAATCTCCACTGTATGCAAATCAGTCTCATGCATAATCAGTCAGCTCATGGGAGCATGGGTGTGTACTTTCAGCTATTACAGCCTTTCCCACTAACAAATGTGTTTCTGGGGGAGCAGAGGTGTTGGTGCTTCTCCAGCTGTTTCAAATCGCACATCTCTGGTCTGCAAGTACCTTTATTGCTGGAGTCGGGTCCTTTGGCTTTTCTTCGGATCTGCTTGCGTTCTTCATCCCGCATTTTTCTCTCTGCTCCCTGCCAGAACGAAAAAACAGGTTTCGATACTCTACATTTGTTTTGTTTATTCTGAATTTTGAAGGATTGATTTACTCGTATTTCAGATTTACTAATACTACTAAAACTGACAGAGCTAAGTGGTTTCACAGACTAAAAATATAGAAAATCAAGAGAAAAGGGAGCTCCATAATTTAGGAAAGGTACTTAGGTCATGCAAATAGAGATACAAATAGAGAAGAGGGTCAAGAAGGGATCCGAAAGGGGTCTTTGCAGGAGATGTCTAGCGTCACATAATCTACTGTATTTCTCAGTTGGACTGGTCTTCGAAGGCTTGCAGAACATAAAAATAGCCTTTCTGGGTCAGACCAATGGTCCATCAAGCCCAGTAGCCCGTTCTCATGGTGGCCAATCCAGGTTACTAGTACCTGGCCAAAACCCAAGGAGTAGCAACATTCCATACAGAATCTCAAAGAATAGCAAGATTCCGGAATCCCAGAGAGTAACAAGATTCTAAAATCCCAAAGAGTAGCAACATTCCATGCTACCAATTCAGGGCAAGCAGAGGCTTCCCCCATGTCTCACTAACAGACTGGACTTTTCCTCCAGGAATTTGTGCAAACCTTTCTTAAAACCAGTTATGCTATCTGCTTTTACCACAACCTCTGGCAACGCGTTCCAGAAACAGCCTTGAATGCTATTCCATGTGGAGGGAGCAGGAAAGAAAGAAAGATCTGTATTGTGTCTTTTCAGATTGCGCTTGTTTGAGGCCAGACAGAACCAAATGGTAGTCAATTAAAGAGGCAGAGAGTATGGAATGGTCTTGACTGATAAATCGGGGATACGATCACACTATGTAACACGATTTTTGCTCCTGGGAAGTAAGTGTAATTTCCTAATAGCACATGCCTAAAAAGTATAGAAAATGTATATTTCCATAAAACTTTGCTTTTGTGACCGGAAAAGTCAGATTTTGCAATTTACCTAATTAAAACGTGAAAATGCCGAATTTTCATCTTTTCATTCTTATAAAGTCATATAAAGCAACATATGAATCACAATTAACATGTGTTTAGTTTCAAGTTTAAGTTTTATTAGGATTTTATATACCGCCTATCAAGGTTATCTAAGCGGTTCTACAATCAGGTACTCAAGCATTTTCCCTATCTGTCCCGGTGAGCTCATAATCTATCTAACGTACCTAACGTTATACAAAGGTGACCACAGAAGATTTAGAGGTGAGTAGTTTTTAGAGTTTTACAATTATATTGCACGTCACTTTCATGAATCAGCCCCCAGATGTAGTCTCCCATCAAGTTCTCGTTATATTGTCCTTGGTAGTGGCATTTGAAATCCAGTAGATCCTGGTGGAAGCACTCATCTTGCTCCCCTGAGTATGCTCCCATGTTCTCGTTGAATGTCTCAAGATGAGCATCAAGGACGTGGACTTTGAGTGACATCCGACAGCCCATTTCACTGTAATTCTTCATCAGATTCTCAACCAACTCCATGTGGTTTTCGGCCTTGTGATTGCCCAAGAAGCCCCAAACCATTGCAACAAAGCTGTTCCAAGCCACTTTCTCCTTCCTAGTTAACTTCTTGGGAAATTCCTTGCATTCCAGGATCTTCTTTATCTGTGGTCCTACGAAGACACCAGCTTTGATCTTTGCCTCAGATAGATAAAGGAAGATGTCTTGAAGGTACTTGAAGGCTGTGGACTCCTTATCTAGAGCTCTAACAAATTTTCATTAAGCCCAATTTGATGTGCAGTGGTTCCCATTTAACATTGTTTCTCCCCATAGATAACTCGGTCTTCCAATCCTGCCTTTGTCAGTGTACCTTTGTGTCCCTGCTGTCCCAAAGGCAAAGATAGCAGGGAAATTTGGTAAAACTGTCTTGGAGACCCATTAGGAATGCCACCATTTTGAAGTCTCTGATGACCTCCCAGCAGTACACATCATACATCAAGGTGCTTAATAAGGTCTTGATGATGTTGTAATCCTCTTTGAGGTGCACTGAGTGAGCCAGTGGAAGAAACGGGTACTTGTTCCCTTTATGGAATAGCATGGCTTTGATGCTCCTGGATGAGCTGTCAATGAAGGGATGCCTCTTTCAGGTAATTGGCTCAAACAGACTGGTCACATTGTAGCAGAAGCAGAGCCCACCTTGATGGGTGAAGAAGGTGGAGAAAGCTTGGTGACGCTTCCTCTGATCTGTGACTTGCACGCTTTCATCCAACAAGTTCCATTGTTTGAGCCTAGACGTCAAAAGCTTGGCATTGGACTTGACGAGACCAAGATCTCTGATGAAGTCGTTGAGGTCTTTTTGGTTTGGAAGTATGGGTTTCTCTCATCAGTTGTACCACTGAAATTGTAAACTAGATCTACAACGTCTTCCCCACTCTCTGACTTGCTGCTCTCTTCTGAAGACAATGGCTCTCTTTTTAGGGGAGTGGGTATGGGGAGCTCAGGGCAATGTGGCACCAAGACAACGGATGAAGGAATATCCAGATATGTGATTGCAGATGCATGCATGCCAGCTCGACATTTGGAAGGGTCCACCATGCAGAAATAGCAGCTGCTTGAGTGGTCAGTGGGTTCCCGCCAAATTCTCGGGATAGAAAACTTCATGGCTCTTTTTTCCCCTCTGTACCATCCTGTAGAAGAACAAAATGAAATTGTGGTAATGAAAACAATAAATTTATTTCACCTATGACTAATATGTATGAGATTCTTGTAACATATTTCATATATGATATATTTTCAAATAATATTGAAAATTTTAAAATTTAAATATTTTTTTTTAAATTAAACAATCTAAGAAATTTTATAGCAGAAAATTCCAGCATCCTAGTGAGAAACAAAATTATCTTACCTTCCAGAGTTTTTTTGGGCAGTGTTCACATGTAAAGTGAGGTGGCCAAGGTTTATCTTGATCCCCAACAGGCATGCCAAAATATGCCTTGTAGGCATCGCACATCTTAGCAGATGCTTCTATGGAGGTCTTTTTCCCTTTTGTCTTGGTCAACTGGCCGCATACACAGTAAAATGCATCTGCTGCGCCTTAGAAAAAGGGTCCCTAAGTTTACTCAGCTTGGAATCAATCTGGAATGTTCTGCAAAAAAAGGTAAATTTCAAAATATCGATGTCCTGGTCACAATAACAAAGTCTGAGGGGAATGATAGCCATCTTCTATGCTTTTGTGGCTTAGGCAATCAAGAAAGAACACTTATTACCCAGGAACTAAAAAAAATAACTAAAATGTTGTTACATAGTGTTATTTTTTTGTGCGTTACTCTTTATTGGTGCGTTTTCAGTAAGTGCATTATTCTATCATAACGACCCAGCTTACATAAAATCCTAATTGCAGAGTTTGCAATTTCTTTAAAGCGGAGGTCAATAGTCCGGTGTAGATGATATTACAATAATTTAATCTGTCTCCGAATAGAAAATCACTGCAATTATTTGCAGACCAGCAATAGTGAAAAAGAATGACGCTGCAGTGCTGAGTTCTGAGGACACAATGGTGCATTGTATGGTGAGGGTAGAGGGCAGTGATGTAAGATGATGGTGCAGTGCTGTGTTGCATTGCGATGGAGCAGGGCTGCATCATATGGGGAAGGTGGAATGCTGTGTTGTGTGGCAAGGGTGCAGTGCTCCATTGTGTGGTGAGTTAGCAGAGCTGCGCTGCATTTGAGGGTACACAGCTGCGTAAGAAATTTCACTTAACTAGAAGCTCTCAGATTTTTATCATGAAGCAAAGACAGTCCAAAGATGCCACAGCCAGCAGATTAAAATGACTACCTGCTCTGTTCGGTCTCAGGACATCAAACCGCCACAATGAATATGCATGAGCTATATTTGCATATAGTGGGATCTCTTAGGGAGAGGAGGAGATAGTGGATGCTGCAGATGGGCAGATTAGATGGGCCATTTGGCCTTTATCTGCCGTCATGTTTCTATAACCATAAAGTTCTATGACATCACAATGCAAGTGTAAAGAGCCTTAGCCTATAGGGAGAGGAGATGCAAATGTTAAGAGCCTTAGCCAATAGGGAGAGGAGGAGATAGTGGATGCTGCAGATGGGCCTTTATCTGCCATCATGTTTCTATATTTCTATAACCATAAAGCTCTATGACCTCACAATGCAGATCTGTCAAAAATTACAAAGACTAGGGGACACTCAATGAAGTTACAGGGAAATACTTTTAAAACTAATAGGAGGAAATATTTCTTCACTCAGCTCTGGAACGTATTACCAGAGGTTGTAGTAAGAGCGGATAGCGTAGCTGGTTTTAAGAAAGATTTGGACAAATTCCTGGAGGAAAAATCCATAGGTAGCATGGAATGTTGTACTCTTTGGGGTTCCAGAATCTTGCTATTCTTTAGGATTCTGAATGGAATGTTATTACTCCTTGGGTTTTGGCCAGGTACTAGTGACCTGGATTGGCCACCATGAGAATGGGCTACTGGGCTTGATTGACCACTAGTCTGACCCAATAAGGCTATTCTTATGTTCTTATGTTTAAACAGCCTTAACCTAGAGAGTGAGGAAGAGATAGTGGATGCTGCGGATGGGCAAACTGGATGGGCCATTTGGCCTTTATCTACCTTCATGTTTCTATGTTTCAGTGGAAATACTGTCCACTACCCTCTGGTGCTCTAATGATTCAGCAAGTGATGCTGCGGGGTTTGTGAACATAACACGAATGATCCTGCCCGCAGCGGAGCTGCTTTGAACACTAGAGCCTAGAACGGGCCCCTCTAGACTAGAGATTCCGCAATATTATCTCTTCTATCCCAAAGCAAAACAATTAAAATACTAGTGAAAAGAAAGAATTGATGCTTAACAGAAGGGGCAGCTCCACCTTAGGGAGTCTCCCTGGAAAACCGAAACCAGGAGGTGGCTGTTTATGAGACTTTTTGTCAGCTGAGTTTTTATCTGATCAACTCGCCCACTGCCAGGGTAGGGAATGACAGGGCCTGGGCTGTAATTTGGAGCCTCTGCTGAGCGACAGACCAGTGCGTTTATGTAAACCCGACTGCAAGATGATTCTCAGGATCAACAGCCCATCCCCAAGAGGTGCTAGAATGGTTTGAGGCTGTTTCGCAAGAACAGAGCTGACTCCAGACTTACATGCAGGATGGTAGGGTAGGAGGCACTATCTTAGACAAGATCAGCAGAGTTCGGAGGATGAATGACTAAAGTAGACTCAAGCCAACAGAGGCGAAGGAGAGACTGCAGGCTGAGGAGGCTTCATGAACAAATTGTGAGACATCAGCAAATCACAGTCCCCAGAAGATCTGCATATTTTCAATTTTCTATACGGTTTGCATGAATTTATTCAGGTACTCAAGCTTTCTTCCTTGTCTGTGCTGACAGGATCTATCTAATGTACCTGGGGCAAGGGGGGGATTAAGTGACTTGCTCAGGGTCACAAGGAGCAGCGTGGCTTTGAACCCACAACCTCAGGGTGTTGAGGCTGTAGCTTTAACCACTGCACCGCTCTAGAAATCAAAATGTAGTAAAAGTGAGCCAAGTATAGAACAGTCAAGCCATTATGACATCACTGATGAGGTTGCCTCTAATTGGTGGAGTGAGGCATTGTGATGTCACAATACCAGCTCTGGTTATCAGAGACTGAAACTCTTCACACTATTTATTTAGTCAATGTTCTCTACTGTTCTCCCAGGGGAGTTCAGAAGAACTGACATGAATTTATTCAGGTTCTCAAGCATTTTTCCCTGTTTGTCCTGGTGAGCTCACAATCTATCTAATGTACCCTGAATAAAGTGACTTGCCCAGGGTCACAAGGAGCAGTGCAGGTTTGAACCCACAACCTCAGGGGGGGGTTTCATAGCAAGGGAAGTTTCCCCCCCCCCATTGCTCCTCTAGTTTTCACTGGCAGTGAGCAGGGTCTCCTCCTTGTTGAGCCTTTCCTCTGATGATGCTTCCTGGTCATGTGAACAGGAAGTGATGTCAGAGGGAGGGCTGAGGCCAATGTGAGCACTGGGGGGAATTCTTGCTCACTGCCAATGAAGACTAGAAAAGATATATGGGGGAAGAGTGCATCTAAAAGACCCTCCCATTGCCATGGGGTGGGGAAGAAGAGAGATGGGTCCTGGGGCACTCCACCCCGGTCCCCTTACTATGGTACTAGGGGAGGTTGTCTGTGGAAATCATATAGGTAATATACGGTATATAAATTTTTAAATAAATAATTTCTGTATGCAGTGCTGTACAGAGTCACAAAGAAGACAGTCCCTGCTCAATGGAGCTTACAATCTAAACAGACCATAGTCTGACCTGAAGAGATACCCAAAACTTTCGTGGCCAAATCATTGCCACAAGAGTTATCAAGCTGAGCTACAAGTAGCCATCCTGGCTGGGTCCACTAAGAGCTAAACGCACTAAACAGATTGCTGTGGGTTGATGTTTTGGCTGATTCAGAAACAGCGATCGATGCTCAGACAAGCTTGCATGCAAATGATTTACGCGGAGGTTCGCCATAATCTCTATTCAATCTTGCCGACGATTCGCTGTGAGAGCAACTCTTACACATGAGCAGAATAGTCCAGTTGATATAGCGACAACGTACGCAAGCGCCAGATTTGCTCCGTCAGACTCCTCTGTGGCAGTTGGTCTTCCCTCCTTCAATCGCCATCATTGTTTCCTCTTCCTCCCAGGGAAAGGGCAGCCTGCATAAATCAGAGCCTTCAGTCGCTGTCCATAATCTTGACCGTTGGAGCACAAGCAGACACTGGTATTTCACGCGCTTTTAAGTAGTACAGCGAGGGCAATCCCTTGATGCTTTGCGGAGAGGTAGCAGCAGACTACGCACGTGTGGGGCATAAATGAGGGTTGTGCTGTATAAAGTACAGGCAGTCCCCGAGTTACACTTTTTAAGCTGTTCTTAAGTCGGATTTGAACGTAGATTTTAAGATTCCTGCTGCTTCCCTCTACTCTCAGCTGACAAAAGGGCCAACTGTCCCTACCAGGGTTCCCTCTAAGGTACAGCACGCACAACCACACACTGTTCTTAATGTGGCCATGCGTCATTCCTGAATCTGCCACAGGAGAAGTGTAGGAGTCTCTGCCACTGGAAATGCTGCTCAGTGAAATCAAATGAAGCTGTAACCGTGTTCTTAAGTAGCAACATTCCAGAGCTGAGATTGTGATGTCATAATGCCTCATTCCACCAATGCCTAAGAGCCAACTTCATGATGTCACAATGGCTGGATTATTCCTATACAGGCAGTCCCTGGGTTAAGGACGAGTTAAGTTTTTTAAGCTGTTCTTAAGTCGGATTTGTACGTAACTCAGAACTTTTAGATTTTAAGATTCTTGCTGCTTTCCTCTGCTCCCAGCTGACAAAAGGGCCAACTGTCCCTACCAGGGTTCCCTCTAAGGTACAGCATGCACAACCACACACTGTTCTTAATGTGGCTATGCGTCATTCCTGAATCTGCTGCAGGAGAAGGGTAGGAGTCACTGGAAATGCTGCTCAATGAAGCTGTAACCGCGTTCTTAAGTACGAGTTGTACTTAAGTCGGGCGTCTGTAACTCAGGGACTGCCTGTATAAAGTTCTGGCCAAGCTCGCACATATTTTAATCATGAGGAACGAAAATTTTAGCCTTCTCCCATTGGCCCCATCTTTCTCTGTTCTCTCTTTTATACTTTATGCTGTTAACAGGCACGCCTAAGACATACCTTCAACACACGTGCTCACAACGTGAATATAACACATGTAATGTAAACATCCCCGCTATTGTAAAAATTGTATTTATGGTATCAATGTTATAAATCTTATATTAATTTCAGGGCTGAACTATCAGTAATACACGTAAGCAACTGGTCTTGGCCAGTCACTTTTTTCGGATGGCTAAAATAATGTACCCAGCCACTAAAATCGATGAAGTGTATCACCACCACCTTCCTTTTAGAAATGACACACTGCTTCCCGTCTGGAAATAGAGTATGTCATCCTTAAGGAACATCTACAGTCTGGAACAACTTGGCATTATTTCCCCTTCCTTGGGACTTCTTCATTCCCGACAGCTGGCTGGTGGCGTTTTCCCACATGGGGTGCGCCATTGTGTCTTTATACTCGATCACCTAATGAGGGGAGAGGAGGTGAAGGAAGTCCTCGATCAGAAAGAGGGCACAGTTGCACCATGAAAACCAGCTGCATATTTACACTGGGCTGGGGGAAGGGGACTGGACAACTGGGTGCAAGTCCTCAGAAGAAAGAACCGGTTGAGAGAAGGTTTGTCTCATATTACGGGCTACGGACTATGACGGAAAATGTAGCTTTGGCTCACAGGAGCTTTCAAAGCCTAATAAAACATCCCTCAGCCATAATTAGAACTCCATCTCCCCCAGCTTCATCTCTCTAGAGGTGTGGAAACTAGGGTGGCCAGATTTTCCAATCGGAAAATCCGCAGCCCCCTAGGCCACTCATTCCCGCCCTGTAACACCCTAGTCCCGCCCACGGATTTCCTTCTTGTCCGACGCATCTGGACCCCCGGGCATATCCTCAAAAGGAGGACATGTCTAGGGACATCTAGTAACCCTAATGGAAACCCCTGGACTCTAATGCCTTTGCCGAGTCGGCACCTGCTGTAAGCTGGCTCCTGGGATATGTGGAGATGGCGGAGTTGTTCATGAGGGGACCGGGGGGCTGGGCGGGCAGCATCCCCTGAGAGCGCTTCAGAAGAGAAGTCACGCCGTACCTTGTCGCAGAAGATCTTGATCTGGCACACTCCTCTGTGAACCAGCTTGTTTGTTCCCGTGCCGTAGTCGTAGGTGTCGATCTGGAGGTTGAGGGGGACGCCTTTCACTCCCTTCTGCGAGGAGAAGTCGGTGCTCAGGCAATTAATGCCGATGAAGAGCTGAGAAGAGAAGGAAGCACAAGAGAATTTAACAATCAGATCACCCTACAGGTAAATGTATATATGTATCAGAGATGTAACTAGAAGGGGTGGAAAGGGAGAAGCTGCTCCTCCAAACATATTTTGAATGAAGTGACACCTTCAGCCTCATATTAGTGTCTGTTTTACAAAAGATCTGCACCCCCCCCCCCCCCCGTCATCAAAACCTGGCTATTCTTCTGATGTATAGATATAGACAGATAGGTACACATATATACTCTAGACCTATGGCCCCGCCCCCAGGCCCGCCCAGTTGCACCCAGCCCCACCCAAGTCATGCCCCATTCCACCCCAGTCTTGCCCCCCAGCCCCACCCCCCTCGACCTGTTTTATGCTTAGAGCCACATGGGGAGGGCGTCTCCGCGTGCGCAGGTGTGGTTGCATGTGCTCATCAGATGCCCTCCTGACGCGGTCCCGAGCTGGAAGCTTTTCAAAACCCAGACAAAGTGCCGGATTTTGAAAAGCCGTCTGGACGCCCGGACAGGTCCTCTAAAAAGAGGGGCACGTCCGGGGAAATCCGCACGTCCGATAACCCTACTCACACATAAATTTTAGGGTGTTTATTTTAATACACTTTCCTCCTGCACCCTTCTTACATTTTGTTCAACCAACGATATTTATCTGATCCGAGTAAGAAATGTGTTGGGGGTTACCAAAATGGCTCCAGAAAAAGGAGGATGGATTGAGACAGCCAGGTTTTACTTCCTTTACTTTCAATGTGAATCAGCCGAGTCAGCAGCCGCTGCTCAGAACCGCCATCAGCTGGGCAGAGGGAAGGAAATTGGCAGCCGCTGGCAGGAGGAGTTATGCCTAGCGATTGCTCTTCTGGGTTGGCACCAGGCACAGTTCTTCCCCCCTTGTACTGGGGCCGCTCCACACAAATGGCATACATAGGGTTACCAGATTTTCCGTTTAAAAATCCAGACCTCCTTAGGCCCGCACAGTTCTACCCATCCCTACCCCAGTTCCGCTGCCCAATCCCGCCACAGCCCCGCCCCAACCACACCCCCTGCTGCCTGCTATGATCAGGCAGGAGGGCGTGCGCGCAGGCGACACGATGATGTCTCGCGCTGCTATCCTGCCCGACGGCAATTTTGAGGGAGGCTTTTCAAAACCCAAAGTGCCGAGTTTTGAAAAGCCATCCGAACCCCCGGAGTCCGGACGTGTCCGGGGAAATCTGGACGTCTGGTATCCCTAAGCATGCATATAATTTGCGGTGACGGGTCAAAAGCGTGCGAGGACAAAGGCGCTCCGACAACCGAGCACGGACAACTGAGCGCAGGACTTCATCGCGCCAAAGAAAACCCATATTTTAAAGGGCTCTGACAGGGGGTGTTGAGCATCACCCAGTAAAGAAAAATCGTTCCCACCCAGGTATTTTTACCGTGACCTTCCTTGCTTTCCTGTTTTCTCTCTTCTACAAGCTCCCCGATTTTCTGCTTTGTCTAACCCCAGCCCTGAAAAAGCCCCAGGCCACTAGAGAGACAGACATCCTGCTAGCTGAAAGGTTTATGGAGAGAGGTTGGGGGGGGGGAGGGGAGGGTGGTTAGGTGTGGAGATGTTACATACTTGAAATATTTTCAGTCTTTTGACAGCTTTACCTTGAGGCTTTTTTATTAGCCTCTCAGGTCTATAAAAGGCCCAGGTTGCCTTTAGGCTGAAAAATTACAGTGCTTGGGAGTGTGTGGTGCAATGGTTAGAGCTACAGTCTCAGCCCCCTGAGGTTGTGGGTTTGAATCCTGCTCTGCTCCTTGTGACCCTGGGCAAGTCACTTAATCTCCATTGCCCCAGGTATATTAGGTAACGTGGGAGCCTACTGGGACAGTTAGGGATAAATGCTTGAGTACCTGAATAATTTGTAAGCCACATAGAATTGTAGGATATGCCGAATATAAATGATTAAAAATAAACACTGCATTTCAAATCAAGCTCTCTCTTTTTCCTCTTCTGGCAACCATCCCTTTACAGGATTTTATGATCCTTCCTTGTTACTGTCCTAACCAGACAAGAAAACCTCAGACTAGAAAGCAGGAACATGGATTACTTGGTAGAGGCCTCAGGCTGACTGAAGGAAGGAAGGAAGAAAGGAAGGAAAGAAGGAAGAAAGGAAGGAAAGAAGGAAGAAAGGAAAGGAAGGAAAGAAGGAAGAAAGGAAGGAAAGAAGGAAGAAAGGAAGAAAGGCTAGCTTAACCACTTCTAGGCTGCAGCTTTTCTTTCTAAAAGAGGTGATGGTTTCTTTTTCAATCATTCTGAAAACCTGGCTGGGTAGGAGTGTCTTGAAGACTGGGTTGAGAACACCCACTGTTTTAGGGGTACCTCCGATGGTGACAGGAAGGGCTTAAGGGCTTTTCAGGGAAATGTAGGGGGGGGGGAGTGCAGCAGGAACATTTGACAAAGGCCTCAAACAGAAAAAAGGTCTCTGATGGAAAAATATATTTATATGTTTAACACTTTTTGTCACTGAACACAAAATTAGTTTAGCTCCTGGATTTTTTCATTAATTATAAACAAGTTTGTACATTTTTACAGTTAAAAATCTACCTCATCTGCTTCTGTATCTGGGTAGGGTTACCAGATTTTAGTTAAATAAAATCCAGACTCATAGCCCCACCCCTTTACGCCCACATCATACCCCAGCCCCGCCCCTCAACCTGTTCTCATTGGTCGGGAGGGCATCTGCGGGAGGGATACCCACTCCCTCCTGCCAGCGGAGGCCACCTACCATCGGCCCCCCTTTCTCCCTCAGCCCCCCTCCTCCCTGTTACCTTTAGTCAGGAGCAGGAGGGGTGCTCAGTCAGTCCCTCCAGCTCCTCCGCCGGCTGCTGTCTGTAATGCAGGCCTTGGGGCTTAGGCTCTTCCCTGGCGCATCATCTGATGCACGGGGAGGGACCCAAGGCCCTGATTGGCTCAGATGCCTCAAGCCCCTCCCCTTGGGCGGGGTCTCAGGCGTCTGACCTAATCAGGGACTCCCTTAGGCTCCCACTGTAACCTGGATACAAGGGGGAGGGGCCTTAGCTCCTCCTCCTTGTATCCGTGCAAATCATTTGCATGCAAACTTAATAGTGAATCAATTGCTGTTGGAAAATCGGCCAGAGCATCGGCCAACAGCGATTCAGTCACTATTGTTAGTGAATCTAGCCCAGACATGGGCAACTCCGCTCCTCGAGGGCCGGAATCCAATCGGGTTTCCAGGATTTCCCCAATGAACATGCATTGAAAGCAGTGCATGCAAACAGATCTCATGCATATTCATTGGAGACATCCTGAAAACCCGATTGGATTCCAGCCCTCGAGGACTGGAGTTGCCCTTGGATGACATGGATGTCTAATCTAACCCTTAGTTTCTATAATGGAATGGGGATGCCCAGATGCCATTGCAGAATATTATCTTAGTGCATAGATTTTGGAAGCCTCATTTTTAACACCATTCACAAAATTTACCCCTATAGGCAGTGACACAGCGAGGGTAGGATGTGCTCAGGGCAACGGCACCCCATGCGCCCTCCTATCCACCTCCCCTCCCCCTACCTCTTTAAATCTTTGCTAGTATGAGCAGCATCTCCAATCTGCTATCTTGTGCCGGCCTTGGCTCTCCCTTTGAGGTCACTTCCTGGTCCCGCAACCCAGAACTGACTTCAGAGGGAGAACCAAGGCCGGCGAGAGCAGCAGGTTGGAGCCCCTGCTTGAACCGGCGAAGAATTAGAGGTATGGGGGAGGGGGGGCCAAGAGGACCATGATGGCGCCAGGGCGGTCTGCCTAGGGGCACGCTATTAGTGGCAGATTTGAGAATGACACGGGGAAAATTTCTGTCCCTGTCACTGCCCCGTCCCCGGACCACCATCCTCTTCACCGCCCCGTCCCTGCCATCCCCTTCACCGCCCCGTCCCCGTCTCTGCCATCCCCTTCACCGCCCCGTCACCGTCCCCGTTCTCCCTTTCACCGCCCCGTCCCCATCTTCAGCGTCTTCTCCTCTCCATCCCCCCCACCCCCAGCACCCTTCACGCGGTCCAGCAGCTTCCTCCCGCTGGCCAGCCGTGCATTTCTCTCCCTCCCGCCCTTTTACCTTCTCTTGTGGCGAAACTGGCAATTTGTATAAGGCTATGCGCTGTATTACAGCCGAAGCCTTGAAGTTCGTTTCAAACAACTGCTCATTCCCAATTTCCATAGGAGTACAAACCCAAAGATCATCAAATTAAGCCAGAAAACTTTTACTATGATGCGCTAATCGAATTAGTGCACGCTAATTGGTTAGCGCCCCTTAGTAAAAGAGGGCCCAAATATGAAGCACTGGCGATTTAAAAAAAAAAATAAACTGATTAATCCTGAAGAAAGAAGAAATGCTTTGCCAGCACACAACTCATTTACAACATCAGGACGCTTGGCTTCTCTGGCTCGATCTGCACAAACCTTAGCTTCTTCGTTAATGTTCCACACGAAAGACAATGCGTTGTACGCCACTTCCTCAATGTTCTGCACGGTGTTGAAGTTTTCTTTATAATCAGCTGGAAAACAAAATTCCCGGTGTTTAAGATGGAATTCTGAGCCTCGTAGAAACCCCACTACAATGCACTGTGCAAATTCAAAGCGTTCTAATTGCCGGTCGAAGGTTTAATTGTTTTCTTTTTTAAAAAACGGAGTCCGCTCCATTTGAAGAAATAGCGTGGCGCAAAACCTCACACGCTTTCTAGTTAATTTCACAGATAACTGTAGACACAATTCAGGTTTGTTCTTTAATCCAGTGGTTCTGAAACCTGTCCTAGGGTCCACCAGCCAGCCGGATTTTCAAAGTATCCCTAATGAATATGCATTTTACACCAAAAAAGCTAGTTACTTATTAACCTTTTCCTATCATAATAAATTTTACGTTACGCTGGTTCCAATCGTAATTATTTTAGCAAAGTTTGGTATTATTCACCGTTATCATTTACGGCTATTGTAAACATAATGTAAATAAGTCTTAAGTCTGTAAATTCAAATATTTTGTGTTCCTGGCTCTTTATTAGTCCATACAGACTGTTTATCCACGATGGCAACGACATTTTTGGAATGTCCCGTCATCCGGGACACACGATAAGAAAAGGTTAATTCATCCAGACCTCATAGATATGATCATCTCAATTACCGTAAATACTTTTATTAAACAATTTTTATATAATTCTCACATACCTCCCCAGTTCCTATAAAAACTAAAATAATCCTAGCTTTTTTTGGTGTAAAATATATAAGTGGGTTAAGTTATTTAAAATTTATGATAAGCCCCGTTGGTATTTCTTATTGATAATGAATATGCAGTCAGGCTTACATGCCTGTCACCGCGATTATATGCAAATCTCTCATGCATATTCTTTGGTAAACAAACTACCTATCCAAAAAGTATTTGATACATATAGGGCTCCTTTTACGAAGCTTCGTCAGCAGCTTTATCGCAGGGGACTTTTTATCACGTACTAACCCCCGCGCTAGCCGATAAACTACCGCCTGCTCAAGAGGAGGTGGTAGCAGGCTAGCGCGGCCGGCAGTTTAGCACATGCGTTAAACCGCTAATGCGGCTTCGTAAAAGGAGCCCCCAATATAACTAGACAGGCTTTCTACTTAAATACACGATGGGCTCCTTTTACGAAGGCATGCTACAATGCCGCTAAACACTAACGCCTCCATAGAGCTTGCGTTAGTATTTTTCGTTTAGCGTGTGGTTAGCATGCGCTAATCTTCAGTGCGTGCCCTATATTTATGAAATAACTCAAATCACAGCACCATTTTACATATTAAAGCAAATGAATGAATCCATCTTGCACTTCCAATTGATAAAATCTGTGTTGTCCAACTGGGCAGCAGCCTGGTGGAAGAAAACCTGGAGCTTGTACTCAGTTCATTCCAAGACCTTTTCGAAATATATTTAATAAATATAGTGCATTTAAGTAGAAAGCCTGTCTAGTTATATTATATGTATCAAATGCATATTCTTTAGGGATATCCTGAAAACCTGACTGTCTGGTGGTCTCCCAGGACAGGCTTGAGAACCACTGCCTCAGTCATCACTGGCCGGGGATACTTACTGGTGCTGTCCGGATTATTACAGCTGGCACAGGACAATGGTGTCGCAACCCCAAACGCAGGAGTCACAACTCACAGTTTGAGAAGCTCCGATTGATACCTGGCTGAGGATTATGACAAACGCTGACTGTGGAGTTTAAATATTGACCCATGTGTGCCTCGACAGAGCCCAGAATATTTGAAGACGACAACTATATTCGTACCAACATCGATGACCCGCTGCTTGGCTGTGGGCTGACGGGAGTGCCAGTGTTTCCAGCGCTTCAGCTGCTCCTCTGGGTTCTTCTCATTGTCGAAAACAACCATGACGACACTCTGTAGCAGGTAAGAGGGAAGGAAAATGTGAAGCCTCACTCTAAAAGCATCATAGTTGCCCTTATTCGACTGTGGGTAGGGACCATCAGGCCCAGGTGATCTGCCCCTTCCTCTTGCAACACCACCTACATCCTCTGCGCTTATCCTAGACCTTTGCAATGCTGCTATTGTTTTAGTTTCTACCAACTGAACTGGGAGACCGTTTCATGTATTTCTCACCCTTTCTGTTTAGAAATATTCCCCTTCAT
The DNA here is from genome assembly GCF_902459505.1 of Geotrypetes seraphini. Lineage (NCBI taxonomy): Eukaryota > Metazoa > Chordata > Amphibia > Gymnophiona > Dermophiidae > Geotrypetes > Geotrypetes seraphini. Next base: position 33,579,810 of record NC_047091.1, on the reverse strand, counting down.
TACTCCCGAGTTTGGCCCCCTTTGGGAAGTATATCACAACCTCTTCTTCTAGAATTCCCTCGTCAGATATTCTTGTGCATTATTTGTATCTTTGAGATATTTCGAATGTCTCGATTATATCTCTAGAGACAAAAAAACACAACCAGAGCCAGAAGCTACAACCTATAAATCACATAACACGGCTTCTGATAATTAATAGAGAAATTTTCAACCACTGGGGGCTAAGCACTACAATAAAGCAGAGAGAAAAGACCTTAGCAAGAAGCAACCAACTTAGCTATGTCCCACATTAACGTCTGCCATAAAAAAACACCATCATAGGTTCAAGGGAAAAACTCAAAAAACAAAAAGCACAAGCCCCCAAAAGTTGAAAATTCACTCCCTAAATGTACAGGAACTCAAAAAGATGGATGGAAAGAGAATCCCAAAAAACTCAGCTCAACACTGATCTTGTACAGGAAATAGCCGAGACTCTTCAGCAAACTACGATCAGCTCCATACGGGTGGTTTATATTATGAAATCCTGATTGACGAATGGAGCTGATCGTAGTTTGCTGAAAAGACTTGGGTCAGACCAATGGTTCATCAAGCTCCGTTCTCATGGAGGCCAATCCAGGTCCCTAGTACTTGGCCAAAACCCAAAGAGTAGCAACATTCCATGCAGAATTCTCAAAGAATAGCAAGATTCCGGAACCCCAGAGAGCGGCAAGATTCTAGAACCCCAAAGAGTAGCAACATTCCATTCTACCGATCAAGGGCAAGCAGTGGCTTCCCCCATATCTTTCTTAATAACAGACTATGGACTTTTCCTCCAGGAAATTGTCCACAGCTTTCTTATAACCAGCTACGCTATCTACTCTTACCACAACCTCTGGCAATTTTTGTGGGGGTTTTGTTTTTGGGTAAATGGAGTTTGTTTTTTTTGGAACCTACGATGGCTTTTTTTTTAATGGCAGCTGTTAATGCTGGACATTGCCAAATTGGCTGCTTCCTTGCTAAGGTCTCTTTTCTCCTCTTTGTTGCAATGCTTAGCCCCCAGTGGTTGAAAATTCCTCCATTAATTATCAGAAGCTTTGTTTTGTGAGGTTTTTTCCCCCAATTATGTCTCTCGCATTATAGCCACATCCTAAGATTACAACTTTTAGTTTGTTTCTATGGGGACTCCTCGAAGATCTCTAGATGACTTTACTGGTTCAAAGTCCTATTACCTGCCCTCAACGTTTGTGCGTTAAAAACAGACTGTGGCTTTTGCTAGCGAACTTCACCATCGTCAAGCAATGAACTGACATCAAAGAACAGCGATCAAGGAGCATTTTATTTTATTTCTTCCATCTGTGCGTCGTAATGCCTATACAAGCTCTAAGCGACATTATGGAGGAAGGGGTTAGAAGAGGGTAGGGAGGACTATGGAGGACAAGAAGGAGTGGAGAGGAATTCCTAACTTTACAGATAGGAGCACCATTTATGTAAATCAGGGGTATCCAACCTGCTTCCCATGAAGTATTTTGTGTGGCCCCGGTCGAGGGCGATGCAGTGTTTTCCTCTGCTGCCCCCGGGTGTTTACCGTCTTGACGGCTCCCTCCTCTGTCTTGCTGCTGCGTTTGCGCGGCCCTAGAAAATATTTTTTCGGCCAATGCGGCCCAGGGAAGCCAAAAGGTTGGACACCCCTGATGTAAATTATATCGAAATGAATTAAAGGAATATGTAAAAAGGAATAGAAAGGAGGAACCGTTGAACAATAGAATTCAGGGAAATTCAATTAATAAAATAAATTTAAAAAAATAGGGGTAAAAACAATGGAATAAAATTTAAAATAATTCATAAACTGGAAAAAAAAAATCATATAAGTCAGACAGAAGTCCAATTTCCTAAAGCAGCTCTGTTGCCTCCGCATATTTTAAATAATCCCAACGGCATCCCAAGCCGAAATGCGCCCTGTGGACCACTTAGCACATCCGCTCTGCCCACTGCATCACAGCCAAGCAGAGGCGAGAATAGACGGGGTGCAGTCGCTCCTTGTGCTTTGAGTGGCCACACTACCTGCACTTACCCCCCTCTTTTACTAAGGCACGTTTGCCATTCTAGCACACACTACACGTTAATGCAGCCATAGAATATAACGGACGTGTTAGTGTTTAGCGCACGCTAAAATAGCAAGCGCGTCTTAGAAAAAGGACTCTTTAGGATGCTACAACCCTGCAGAGATCAAGGTGGATGCATCACTGAAGCCATCTGCACAGTGCGCAGCAGCCTCGAAAAAAGCCAACAGGATGCTGGGCATCATAAAGAGGGACATAACAACCAGAACGCGGGAAGTCATCATGCCATTGTATCGAGCGATGGTGCGTCCACATCTGGAATACTGCGTTCAGTATTGGTCGCCGCACCTCAAGAAAGACATGGCGGTACTTGAGAGAGTCCAAAGGAGAGCAACGAAACTGGTAAAAGGGCTGGAACACTGCCCATACGCCGAGAGGTTGGATAGGCTGGGGCTCTTCTCTCTGGAAAAAAGGAGGCTCAGGGGAGATATGATAGAGACCTTCAAGATCATGAGGGGCATAGAGAGGGTGGATAGGGACAGATTCTTCAGACTGAAGGGGACAACAAGTACGAGGGGGCATTCGGAGAAACTGAAGGGAGATAGGTTCAAAACAAATGCAAGGAAGTTTTTTTTCACCCAAAGGGTCGTGGACACTTGGAATGTGCTACCGGAGGAAGTGATCAGGCAGAGTACGGTACAGGGATTCAAACAGGGATTGGATGGATTCCTGAGGGATAAAGGGATCGTGGGATACTGAGGGAGGAGCTGGGATGTAACACAAGTATAGAAAGCTAGCCAGGTAATAAGTATAGAAAGCCAACCAGGTCGTGCATGTGCAAGACCGGGGGGTTAGGACTTCGATGGGAAAATAAGGCTTCAATGAGAAACCAAGGTGGCAAGGGAGCCCCTTCTGGTGATTCAGACAGGTCGTGACCTGTTGGGCCGCCGCGGGAGTGGACTGCTGGGCAGGATGGACCTATGGTCTGACCCGGCGGAGGCACTGCTTATGTTCTTATGTTCTTAAGATGGTCCTGAAGGGCTGGAGCGAGCTGGGTGCAGAGCAGTGTGGCTGCAGAAGAATGCATGCAGAAAATATGCACCTGCATGCTTATTTCAAATGCAGACATTGACACTTGCAACTGGGTGCATTCGAGTCACAAGTGTGTTAGTTTTGCAAGGCATTTTTATAAAGACACAGAGGTGCCTCTGGCTCCTTTTTTAGAAGCATCCTCACACATAATTAGGAGTTTTACACATGTGGATCGATTTTTCACTGTCAAAAATTACAAAGATTAGGGAGACACTCTAGGAAGTTACAGGGAAATACGTTTAAAAACAATAAGAGGAAATATTTTTTTCACTCAGAGAATAGTTAAGCTATGGAACGCGTCGCCAGCGGTTGTGGTTACGAGTGGAGAGCATAGCTGATTTTAAGAACTGTTTGGACAAGTTCCTGGAGGAAAAGTCCATAGTCTGTTATTGAGAAAGACACAGGGGAAGCCCTGGATCGGTAGCATGGAACGTTACCACTCGTTGGGGATTCCGCATGGAATGTTGCTTATATTTGGGGTTCCGGAATCTTGCTTACAATTTGAGATTCTGGAATGTTGCTACTCTTTAGGTTTTTGCCAGGATTGGCCACCATGAGAACGGGCTATTGGGCTTGATGGAGTATTGGTTTGTAAGGCACAAGGGGCTAAATATCCTGGATCTCATGCATTAATTACCTTGACATTATCTAAGCTCCTATTATGTGTCTATGAGTTTTCCCTTTCAATGGAACATGCTGTCACTGGGCCCTTTTGCACGCAGATGCAATTTATCCAATGGCCTTACCTTTACTTTACTTGAAGATAAATGTAAACATTTGGTCCCTTCAGTTGTTCTCAGATTGACAGGGTAGAACTGCCCTTTGTTAAGGTACGCCATTGGCGAGTCCCCTGATTTCATGTGAAGAGCTTTAGGAGATCCGAGGGTGTATTCAAAGTCCCTGTTGACATAGGGGAGTAATTATGAGCAAACATTTGACATTCCATATTCTTAAAGACCAAACTCACCTCCCCTCCCAAAAAACAACTCCCCCCCCCCCCGAAACACATTAGCAGGTACAATGCTATCTACCCCGTCTAACCAAATACCTCTTTGCTATTCTGAGTGTGTGTGGCCAGTAATGTGAAGTATTTTTACATTTAGAAAATATGACTAAAATGCAGATGTTATGCATAACAGTGTGGAACAGAAATCATTCTAGGCCTGGAAAAGTACTCTTAGTACTTAAAAATGGTAGGCTGAGAATCAGACAAGCTGGAGTTTCAAATCCAGGTGAAGCGGTAAACTGTCTCCAGCAAAGTCATTTCACTCTGTTGTCTCAGGTGTTAAGTTCTTAACATGTGTTTAAACTACTGTAATGCAAGTTACCTCATTATGTGGTATTTTGCCTGTTTGCCCACACTGACTCCATCATTGGCCATTTAAGATAAAATATTTTTCGCAGGGGGCGTGTCATGGACAGAGGACGGGCGTGGAAAGTAATTACCAACTATGCAATTGCATTAGTGTGTGTTAAGTGGTTATTGCAGGATTAACAAGGGATCAATAGCGCTTCTTAATTAGGGGCGGCAAGTGGTCCTTTGTTCATTTTTTGTAGGTACTGCGCTCTAATTACAATATTAGAGTGTGATTATTTTTAAAAAAGAAGCTTTAAAATGATGCCACATAACAATCTGGGCTTAGCGCCCAGGAAAGTCTCTCGTTAGGACATGTTAAGCCCGCATTCTATCGCATCTCAGTAAAAGGGCCCCACAGAGTGTATTCAGCCTCCGGGAGGCAGCCAGGATAACCCATGGTCAGCGCTGATCGTGGATATTTGATGCTGGCTGTTTCCGGTGACAGGCATTGAATATCTGGGGAGGGGGGGGGGGGTGTCTTTTGGCTGCTAAAAAGTTAACCAACTAAGGGGTCCTTTTATAAAGGCGCGGTAGCGGTTTAACGCGCGGAATACCGCACGTTAAATCGCCTGCTGCGTTTGTACCTAACGCCTCCATGACGAGGCGTTAGGATTTTAGGCTGCTGCGGGGGTTAGCATGTCATGAAATGTCCGACGCGCTAACCCCCGTAACGCGCCTTGATAAAAGGAGCCCTAAGTCAATATTCGACACGGGCTGGTTAAGTGTATAGCGGCCAGAGATAGGACTGCTATTTTGGTCTGATTTGGATGCGAAACTTTTACAAAGGTGCGCTAAGCGTTTTAGCGCACACTAACCATGCGCTAAACGCTAACGCGTGCATGTTAGTCTATGGACACGTCAGCGGTTAGCGCGTGCGTATATTTAGCGCACGCTAAAAGCGCACTATACCGCATAGCGCACCTTAGTAAGACTGGAGGTTAGTCACTCAGTGCTGAAAATTGCCGGTTATTGCGCGATATAGCCGGTTAACATTTAGCTGCTACCTGTGAATATTCAGTGCAGATAATCTGTTATCGCATGCTGAATATTAGCATTTAATCGGCTAAGTGCTATTTATCCAGTGAGCGCCATTTCTTTCTGGTTAAATACCACCGAAGATTGGGAGGAAAGTAACTTGTCCTAAGCTACTTATTTGAAGCTGTGAACTAAATCCAAATATATATGGCATGCGCTCAGGGCCTTGAGGGGATTCATCCCATCCCCTGAAAGCCCTGAGGGCACTGCTCTGAATTTGATTGGTTGAGCAGGCAACGGGCAGATGCTGCTCAGCCAATCAAATTCAGACCAGTACCGTCAAGGACCTTCAGAGGTTTCGGAGAATTCCCAGCCCAAGAGCCCTTGCTTCGTCTTACGTTCGATGCAGTTTGACTGGTTGAGTAGGCTACCCACTCAACAAAATGCATCAGACGTAAAGGAAAACCAAAAGGAATTGACCCCAAAATATCCACAAAGAAAATCCAGAGAAACCCAAAAAAACCTCTGTGGAGTGACGATGTTCCTAAATGGACTTTATTTGAAAGTGTCAAAGTTCCAAAGGTCCACTGAAATCATCAAATAATTCCATCCACATAAAAGTAAATCATCCACATAAGAGCCTTAAAGGACCTAGTCTGCTAGGGATACAGGACTCAACACAGTCCACGTTTTGACAAAAAGTCTTCTTCAGGGGTCCCTGGGGGTCCTATAAAGGTGAGTACGTGGGAAACAATTGTGTGGTGAGCCGGAAGTGAGACACTACTCACGTTTATAGGACCCCCAGGGACCCCTGAAGAAGACTTTTTGTCGAAACGCGGACCATGTTGGGACCTGTATCCCTAGCGGACTAGGTCCTTTAAGGCTCTTATGTGGATGATTTACTTTTATGTGGATGGAATTATTTTATGTGGATGATTTCAGTGGACCTTTGGAACTTTGACACTTTCAAATAAAGTCCATTTAGGAACATCGTCACTCCACAGAGTTTTTTTTTGTTTTCTCAGACATAAAGGAAACACCAACAAAGCAGGGCTGTAGAGCTGGGGATTCACTGAATCCCCTGAAGGCCCTCACCGCACGCCACCGACTGGCAGCCCTAACCATATCAACATAATGGCAATATCCCACATCTGACTCGCAGTGCACTGCAAAGCATTTGGCTCTTGTAGCTTCATTTTATTAGGGTAATAAATTGAAATAAAAGAAGATGATACCTTTTGAGTCGTTTACAAAGCAAACACCTTCTTCAGATCAGAAATGAGCGAATGTTGACAAATATCAGAATACGAGGGAGGTTTGAAAAGTTTGGTAAAAAAAAAGCTAGTTAAACAACGTAATCTCCATCGAGGGCTATACACTTAGACCCCCTTTTCTTAAACTGCGCTAGCAGTTTTTAGCGCGGGGAGCCACGCTCAATGCCCCCGGGCTGCTCCCCACGCTCATAGAGTTCCTATGAGCGTCAGGAGCAGCACGAGGCATTCAGCGCGGCTCCCCACGCTAAAAACTGCTAGCGCAGTTTAAGAAAAGGGGGCCTTAGTCCAGCAAGTTCCCAGTTTTTTCATATCGTAGAAAAAATAGGAAAAAACTGGAAACTTGCTGGATTCACATGTATAGTCCTCGATGAAGATTACGCTGTTTAACTTGCTTTTTTTTTTTTTACCAAATTTATGAAACCACACTCATATATACAGTCCATTCTCGTTATTTGCGGTAGTACAGTTTCCCAAAATGTTTATGAACCGCAAAATTGCAAATAACAAAACGCCGAGGCTATGTGAAAATAGAAGTTAGATTCCAGCAGTACACATTGCACCTCAAAACCATAGAAAGTGGATCCTATTGGAGAGTGTGGTGCAGTGGTTAAAGCTGCAGCCTCAGCACCCTGAGGTTGTGGGTTCAAACTCACGCTGCTCCTTGTGAACCCGGGTAAGTGACTTAATCCCCCCATTGCCCCAGGTACATTAGATAGATTGTGAGCCTACCAGGACAGACAGCAAAAAATGCAAGAGTACTTGAATAAATTTATGTAAACCATCCTGAGTTCCCCTGGGACAACAGCATAGAAAATGGAATAAATAAATGGCGTGAAGAGTTTCAGCCTCTGATAACCAGAGCTGGTATTGTGACATCATAATGCCTCATTCCACCAATAAGAGCCATCCTCATCAGTGATGTCACAATGGCTTGATTGTCCTATACTTGGCTCACTTTTGCTACATCTTGATTTTTAGAGTGGTGCAGTGGTTAAAGCTACAGCCTCAGCACCCTGGGGTTGTGGGTTCAAACCCATGCTGTTCCTGGTGACCCTGGGTAAGTCACTTAATTCCCCCATTGCCCAAGGTACATTAGATAGATTGTGAGCCCACCAGGAGAGACAGCGAAAAATGCTTGAGTACCTGAATAAATTCATGTAAACCTTTCTGAGATCCCTGGGGAGAGCAGTATAGAAAATTGAATAAATATTGGGAGAATAGGTGGAGGTTCCTGCAAGAGACAGCACTTGAAGTATCTGTAATTCAGTCTCCAGATACTTGGGGGCCATATCTGGAAGCAAAGCCTGACCGTGAGGTGAAAGTGAAAGCAAAATAGCTGGATTTTTTTTTTTAAAGCGCTGGTCCGCAAATACATGATCTCCCCGGTGCGAATGGGGAATGTTTGTTGCAATTGATGTAGCCACGGATAAGTGAAATGGATGCACGAATAACGAGAAAAGACTGTAAGTGAATTAAAAATCATGACAGTCTCATGGGAAGAAGTAGGGGCGAGAGTGGGGTGGGGGGGAGAGAAACAGGGAGAGATGGAGGGGTGATCAGAGGGAGACAAAGCAGTATAATTTTATGGTTTATTACGTGATAGAAAACTCAGATCTTTGTTAAATCTTGCCTGGTGGGTGTCAAAATATTCCATCATTTTTAACTTTTTAACCATTCCTGGATGGCTTTGAAATTTCCCTGTTAGAACTGTAAACCCCTAAAACAACCTGAGGAAATGGCTCTTATATTAAACTAGTCTTATAGCCCATTACATTAACGGGTGCTAGAATATATGTGTGTGTGTCTGTCTTTATTTCTTTTTCTCTCTCCTTAGTCGCTTTCTGTATTTCTGTCTTTTCTTTTTTTTTTTCCTTGGCTGTCCACAACCACCCCTTGCCTGCTCCACGTCCATTCTCCCTTCCTTTTACCTCCCCTGTGTCCTCCATCACCCCATCACTGCTCACCTTATACAGCAGCAGCCCTTCTCCCTTTGTTTTACCTCCCCCCTGTCCACCATCACCTCCTTCCTGCTCCCCCTGTCCAGCAGTAGGCCTCCCTTCATTTTTCTGCCCCCCCCCCCTGTCCATTACATGGGCTCAGTTACATAGAGAGCAATGGAGAAACCATAGCATTCAAAAGCTGCTCCTAAATACTCCTATCAGGGCTTAATTTCTCTGTGCAGGAGTTGCGGCCATTTTGAAGATCGGTCTGCCCTGCTCCTTGCCTTAGTATATTTTTAAGTTGAAAGAAGCGGGAGCAGCGGCTCCTCTCAAGATCCCCGACTGCATCGGACTTCCGACGCAGGTGGGGATCCTGAGAGGAGCCGCTGCCTCGTCTTTCAACTTAAAAATATACTAAGGCAAGGAGCAGGGCAGACCGAAGAACAGCATGGCCAACAGCCGCCGCGTCCGACATCCGCCTTGGGGGAGGAGAGAGAGTGTTTCGCGCGCATGCGCACTCCTATCTGCGGTGCCCTACAGCGCACGGAAAACGGAACACGCGATGGGAGTGCGCTTGCGTGGCTTAGGCTTTTATTAGATTAGATTTAAATGTCCAGGCTTTTGCAGTTGTACAGCAATATGAATTCATGTGGAAAATTAAGATCATATAAGGTATTGCAGTGCATTATTTGTGCAAAAGTTTAATTTTGAGCGATGCTGTGGTGCGTGGCTATTTTATTTTGCTCTCTGATAAAAAATAACCCAAACATGTACACATGAGATCCGAGGTTCTTTGACAGAAATTGTAAATGATAGCCAGCGACATTTTTGCAGCCAGTCCAGCCCAGACAAACACTGCTCGGCCCATTGCTTCTTGTTACGATTGAGGGCTAAATCCATTTCCATCACCGACTCTTCTTCTGAACTTTCCTTTCCCTAGTCCAAGACCCAGAAATTGCGTCACGTGTTATGGTTAGAGTAGATGAACCCGCATAAGCTCTTTTCCTGTATCTACACACTACATCGCCCACACTAGTGAAAATATGTTCTCAATGTCTCCCTCACAGGTGCTTTTCAGACTCAACTAGTAATTAAGAGCCATTTCAGCCAATGGGGAAGGAAGGGGCCAGGCTGGGTGGAATTCTCCATTAGACCAAAGACCATCCACTGATCACTCTTGAAAGACAGTAGCTGTCTCCTAAGATGAATGTGTCTGCTGATCAGGAGACTGTCCCTCTGTATATTGTCCAGGACATTCCAACCAACTCTTTGCTTACACAGCTCCAGAAGCAATGGTATATCATTTAAAAAAAAAAAATAAGTGTATATCTCCAGCCTTTAAATTTGTGCGCATAGAGCTAAGGTTCAGGTCATAAGAGCATAAGAGTTGCCATTACTGGGACAGACCGAAGGTCCAGCAAGCCCAGCATCCTGTTTCCAGGAATGGCCAACCCAGGTCACAAATACCTGGCAAAACCCAAAGAGTAGCAACATTCTAGAGCTCATATTGTGATGTCATAATGCCTAAGAGCCAAACTCATCAGTGATGTCACAATGGCTTGATTGTCCTAATCTTGGCTCACATAAGAATTGCCATAGAGAATGACATGGGGAAAGCATCCTTGTCATTCTTTAAGGAGAGAGGGAAGAACCAGAGTCTGAATGGACCCAGCCACTGACCCTCAAGCCTTGCATTGAAGAATGCTGGGGTAGAAGGACTGAGGCTGAGATAGACACTAATGAATGACACAGGATGGTTTCCCACAGTTATCCGTGGGGACGGGGACAAATTTTGTCCCCGTGTCATTCTCCGAAGGTCCATCAAGCCTAGCATCCTGTTTCCAACGGTGGCCAACTCAGGTCACAAGTACCTGGCAGAGACTCAAAGAGTAGCAACATTCTAGAGCTCATATTGTGATGTCTTAATGCCTCATTCCACCAATGCCTGAGAGCCAACCTCATCAGTGATGTCACAATGGCTTGATTGTCCTAGACTTGGCTCACATAAAAAAACAAGAATTGCCATACTGGGACAGACCGAAGGTCCATCAAGCCCAGTATCCTGTTTCCAACTGCGGCCAACCAAGGTCACAAGTACTTGGCAAGATTCCAAGATTTTATGCTACTTAAGCAGGGATTTCCCCAAGTCCATCTTAATAACAGCTTATGGACTTTTGTTTTAGGAAATTATCCAAACCTTTTTTTAAACCCTTCTAAGCTAACTGATTTCACCACATTCTCCACTTTTGTGAAGAAATTCACTCAAGGTAGTGTGCAGCAGGTAAATAAACAACTTTCTAATGATATCCCTAGAATAATATGAGCAAATGTCAGGATAATACATAAGTAGAGAAGATTAGGAAGAGCTCAGGTTAGGGCTAAGCCTGAGTTTGAGAAGATCTGTGTGCTTTAATTACCGCTTTGTTCCAGAAGTGTCATAGTCCTCTAAGCACGTGTGTTCTTCCTGCGATTTCAGAATATCGTTGAACAGCAGTGACTGCAAAAAACAAACCAACCAAAAACAGGAATTTAGGCTAATCAGAAGCAACTTCTTTTGGAGGCAATTTTCAAACCATCCACTGTGAGGGCAATTCTAAAGGGGCATCTAAAATGAGGACCCTATTGAAGGACTATTCTATAAAAGGAATGTAGGTGCCTGCTCCCTTTATAGAATGCTGGCATTACTGAGTAGATACACATATATACCATATCAAAACATAAGAATGGCCATACTGGGGCCTGAATTTTCATCTATCCTGTATCCTGCTTCCAACAATGGCCAAACTAGGTCTCAAGTACCTGGCAGAATCCCAATAGTAGCAAGATTCCAGAACTGAGATTGTGATGTCATAATGCTTCATTCCACCAATGTCTTAGAGCAGAGATCTCAAAGTCCCTCCTTGAGGGCCGCAATCCAGTCAGGTTTTCAGGATTTCCCCAATGAATATGCATTGAAAGCAGTGCATGCACATAGTGTGACCATATGGCTCCAGAAAAAAGGGGACGGATTGAGACATCCGGGTTTTACTTCCATTGAAAGCAACCAAGATGTCTCAATCTGTTCTCCTTACTTCCAATGGAAGTAAAACCCGGATGTCTCAGTCCGTCCCCTTTTTTCTGGAGCCATATGGTCACACTACACATAGATCTCATGCATATTCATTGGGGAAATCCTGAAAACCCAACTGGATTGCGGCCCTCAAGGAGGGACTTTGAGACCCCTGTCTTAGAGCCAGCCTCGTCAGTGATGTCACAATGGCTCAATTGTCCTATACTTGGGCTCACATAAGAACATAAGAATAGCCATACTGGGTCAGACCAATGGTCCATCTAGCCCAGTATAGGATTACCAGACATCCGTGAAAACCCGGACATGTCCTCTTTTTAGAGGACTGTCCAGGTGCCCGGACAGACTTTCCAAACCCCTGCAGTTTGTCCAGGTTTTGGAAAGCCACGACGAGCTCCAGCCGCATCTGCAGGACCTCCAGACATGGCCGGAGCTTGTCAGGGAAGAAGCGACGAGGCTTTGTAGGGGCGGAGGCGGGGAGGAACAGAGCGAGGTTGGAGGCAGAGCAGGGCGGGGCCATGTATCTGGGGTTTTGCGGAGTGAAATATGGTAACCCTAGCCCAGTATCCTCTTTCCACAGTGGCCAATCCTGGTCATAAGTACCTGGCAGAACCCAATTACTGTAGTAGCAAGATTCCATGCTACTGATCTCCATGGACCGTTGTGCCTAGATATTAGCGCATCAAGGCTACTTTGCATTAGAATTCTAACGTGTTAGGCGTGTCCTAATGCAGTTATAGAATTGGTGCTATACCTTCCTTTATGGCACCTACATTTTGGAAGAACATTGGACAACTGCCACTCTATGCCATGGGGCAGATAGCATGAGCCAGCAATAGGTGCCAACATTTCAAACTGATCAGAGATGCCATTCGCGGTTTTGGCAATCGCGATTTCACATATTCGCGATTTTTAGGGGGGAAAAAAAGAAAAAAAAAACACAGTTTAGCCTTCCCCCTGGCGTCCCGGCCTTACCTGGTGGTCTAGCGGGCTAAAGGGGCAGGAGCGATCTTCCTACGCTCCTGCCCCGTGTAGATCGCCAATACGAAATGACTGTGGGGAGTTCCCGCCCTAGTCTCGAGAGACTACGGGAACTCATGGCAACTATTTCCTATTGGCGATCTGCATGGGGCAGGAGCGTGGGAAGATCGCTCCTGCCCCGAAAACCCGCTAGACCACCAGGTAAGGCCGGGATGCCGGGGGGGAAGGCAGGAGGGAGGCGGGGGTGGGTCAGAGCTGGACCAGAAGATATTCGTGGTATTTCACCATTCGTGGTCTGGCTCTGCCCCTATCCCCCGCGAATCCGGAGGGAGAAGTGTACAACTCAGATTACCCTCCCTGGGCACACTGAAAGAACTTGCTCACTATTGGGGGTCTCAACCCCCACCGGCACTCACAGAACCGATTCCTTTCATACTAAGTGTTACTGTTTCACCCCTGTAGCGAACTTACAGGCTATTTCATAACAGCTAGTAATCTTAATGCCTTCGCCCACCGTGGGCAGGATTTGATGGGGATATTCAATGCCGGGCCAAATCCAGGTGTCAGCACTAAATCTGGATCTGGGCCGCCTGCCGGAAGTTGTCCAGATTCTGGCCCAATATTCAAACAAGTGCCCGGATAATTGTTTGGATAAAGGTAGGATCGCCTTTTTGCGACCCTTTGTCCAAGGACTCACCCGATTTGCAGGCTGAAGATTACCATTAATCAAATCTAAAGCTTAACTTTATATACCGAGTCATCATTCTAAGAAGGCTCGACTCGGTTTAGTCCTGGCTCCGACCTAATTCTACCCCCAGACTTCCTCGACACTAAGCAGACAATAACTGAGTAGAAGCCTCTCCTACTTGGTTTTCTCTCTTTCAGTATCGTCCCCTATATAGATATCTCGGAGGATCAGGGCTGCAGCAACCATTAGGCAAGACTAGGAGATTGCCTAGGGTAGCAGCTTAGAGGTAGTAGTAAACAGCAAGTGCAGTCAAAGCAATGCAATTGGTCCTGACAATTACAATCAACCAGCAGAGTGCACTTTTACTTGCAGGGAGGGTGGTTAATATTCAAATGGCCCTTCTTATGTATGCATTGTGCATACTAAACATAGTGTAACGATTCCGTAACTAAAGCGCGCTGAACACTGGCGCGCTGACAAAGATGCGCCGACAATTGAGCGCAGGGTATATGCGTGCTGCCGGTCCCACCACTTTAATCTGGTAATATTACCGCTGTGAGGGGGGATATGGGGGATAAGCCCCCCCCCCGTACATGTAGAAGTCCTCGTGCTCCTGTTGGGGGGTGGTTTTAGAGGGGTGAACCCCCCCTAAGTACACGTAAAACTTCCGTTTTCTGTTAAGTTTTTGGAGTTTGGAGTTTTTCAGTGTAGTGGGGGGTCCCCCCCCAACCGGAGCGCGAGGACTCGTACATGTAGTGTGGGGGGGGTTTCCTTCCACCCCCCCTCACAGTGCTAACGTAATGAGTTTAAAGCAGTGGGACCGGTGGCGTGCATACATCCTGCGCACGACTGTCGGCGTGTCTTTTTCGGAGTGCTTTTGTTCTGCGCTCACTTGACGGGTCACCTAGTTTAACGTGCAAAACGATGTTCAGTTATGACATTTTACAGGTTCAGTCTTGGGGAAGTAGGGTGATCATGGTGGGGAGTCAGAAATGAAAGCTTACCAAGGACACCTGATACCTTCACGCTGGCTCTGTAGAACATGTTTTCTTCGGGTCCTCAAGCCATCTCGGAAAGGGTGGGGGGATATATGGAACAAAGGGAGGGGGGGAATTGACTGAGCCCTTATTAGCAAGACCATGAAGACTATGACGTGTGACATCAAATTGTCTACGTTACACTATTTCTAGAAGAATCCTTACCTCCGGCGGGTCCTCTTTAAATGTGCTGTCTGGTTGCCATCTTTGTTGGGACGAAGCCACGTGGATGGTATCAAAGAGAGATGGTTTCTCGAAAACGTCACATGAGGAAATCAGGAAATCCTCACTGTGGCTTGTGTCCAATTTGCTGGGGTTGGGCGGAAGCGAGGTCTTGCTCGAGTTAACGAGGCAATCTAGAGACATGAAGCTGCTCTTCTTCTGGGTGTCTGGGTACTCCTGTGTCATGATGGACGCGTGGTCCACTATCTGCTTCATGAGATGAGCCGAACCATCGAAAGGGGCAAACTCAGGATCAAAGTCCATTCCACTGCAGTGCCTATTGAGGAGGGAGAAGACATATTTATTGCCTTAGAAATGGTAAGTAGCAGCTCTTAAAGTACTTCACCGATAATCCAGGGAAACGTGGGAATCGGTCCAACAATTGTCCTGAATGCTATATTGGCTGGGAAACAAAAGCTCTCTGTTTGCCACTGAGCTTTCCAGAGCACATCTCCCTCTCAAGAGCCTAGAAATTTTGGCAGGTCCTGTCCTACTTCGCTCCCCTTACCGTCAACTCAGTCTTACTCATCCACCTGCAGCTCTGCAAAAAGCGTTGGGTCACTACTGAATCGCCCCTTTCCCTCCGCTCTTAAATCGCCCTTTCTTTGCGTCACCTTCCTCTCTTAGTTGTTCACTGCTGGCTCTTACACACTCTGATAAAGTTTTGTCAAAGAAGGTTTGGGTTTAAAAAAAAAAAAAAACCTGTGAACTTTTGTACTTTTTGACACTTCTTTTTTAAAAAAAGACACGTTAGTGCACGTTTCACTGGCTAACTCCCACACATTATCCCTCAAATGCTATGTTTGGTGTTCATAACTGCACATGCAAATTTGGGCATATGCCCAATTTGCATGTGCATTTAATTGCTTACCAATAATTGGGTGCTAATTGACAATAATTAAAATGCATGCGTGCATCTTTATAGCCGCTTTTCTGTACAGATGCATGCGTAAGATTTTTCTACGTGGATCTGGAAAGGGGGCGTGGCCGTTGGCGTAGTCAGGGTGGTGCGGTCCGCCCCAGGCGCGGTCTTTTCAGAGGGCGCAGGCAGCCGTCCTCCTCTCCACCCCATCCTGCCGCACGCGTGTGCCCCTTCACTTCCCTCGTACCTCTTTAATTTTTTCCTGCATGAGCGGCGTTACGAACTCACTGCCCAGGTCAGGAAGTGATGTCACAGGGATAGCCGACACGACGCGTGCAGTGAGTTCGTGATGTTGTTCTGGCCTGGAAAATTAAAAAGGTACCGGGGGGGACGGGAAGGGGGGCGCATGCGTGGCAGGGAGGGGCGCCATCAGCATGGGCGTCGCCTACTCTCACTTCGCCACTGGGCGTGGCTTTGGCAAGGGCTCTGGCAGGTCAGGATCTTCCTGGAATTTGCACACAGTGTTACAGATTAAGCCTGATCCAACCTAATTTAGACGCGAGGATTTACGCCAAGTTTCGCTTGCACCTAAAATTTGGCATGGATCTCAGTGCCAAATAGTGTTCTATAAATGGCACTCGACTCAGGAGCAGCTTTTACAGAATGCCACTTAGGCGCGGATTCTCTGTTGCCGATATTTTAGGCATCGGTAGGCATTTTTTTAAAATGCCGTTGAAACAGCGTTTTTAACTGAGTTTGAAATAGAGGTCTACACGGGAACGGGGATCGCGGGAATCCGGCTGGTCGCGCGGGGGTCCTGCGGGAATCCTCCCCTAACCCACGGGACTCCCACGGGGAACCCCCTCTGGCCCACAGGACTCCCATGGGGATGGAAGGCTTTGGAAGCAGGATTCGTCCATATAATATAATGGACACGTCAGCCTTAGTAAAAGAGGGGGTTTATAAGTTAATTACCTGAACAGAAAACAAAAAAAGGGTTCCACCAAAGAGATTCCATAAGGAAAACAGCAGCGTAAACACAAAAGAAACTGTAGAATTGATGATCCTGTCAGAAGTAATTGCTGCTTTTTATGGGGATGGGCGGGAATGGAGGTAATTTCTTGCGGGGATGGGTGGGGACGGAGAGGATCCTGGCGAGGACGGAGAGGATCTTGACGGGGACGTGTGGGGACGGAAAGGATCCTGATGGGGACGTGTGGGGACGGAAAGGATCCTGATGGGGATGGGTGGGGACAGAGAGAATCCTGATGGGGATGGGTGGGGACGGAGAGGATCCTGGCGGGGATGGGTGGGGACGGAGAGGATCCTGGCGGGGATGGGTGGGGACGGAGAGGATCCTGATGGGGATGGGTGGGGACAGAGAGGATCCTGACAGGGATGGGTGGGGACAGAGAGGATCCTGGCGGGGATGGGTGGGGACGGAGAGGATCCTGATGGGGACGGGTGGGGACGGAGAGGATCCTGGCGGGGATGGGTAGAGACGGAGAGGATCCTGGCGGGGATGGATGGAGATGGAGAGGATCCTGATGGGGACGGGTGAGGATTGAGAGGATCCTGGCGGGGACGGGTGGGGCGGAGAGGATCCTGGTGGGGACGGAGAGGATCCTGGTAGGGACGGGTGGGGACAGAGAGGATCCTGGTGGGGATGAGCAGGGACGGAGAGGATCCTGGCGAGGACGGGCGGGGTTGGGTGGGTTTTCTGTCCCCGTGCAACTCTCTAGTTTGAAAGTGCCTCTTGGTGCGATTTAGGTCTCATAACACCACTGTGGGCATTGCTAACGCCAGAAGTGGCGTTAGACGGCCTAATGTGCCTACGGAGGTGCAAGTCACGTGGAAGGTAGGTACCGGAAATGTAGGCCTGGAAAACCCTGGCGTATGTTTCCAGTGCCTACCTATACCAGAGGCGCGGTTCTGTGTCACCGACACTGGTACTGCTTACATAATCCGGGCCTTACCCCCCGTTTTACTTAGGTGTGCTAACCGATTAGCGCGCGCTAAACGCTAACACGTCCATGGACTAACATGCACATGTTAACGTTTAGCGCGCGCTAAATCGGTTAGCGCACCTTAGTAAAACAGGGCCTTAGTGTTCATTTTTGTTTGTGCCGATTTTTTGGCACCATCTGTTTCGGTTTTTGTCATCTGATTTTTAATAAGGCCCATATTCTCTAAACAGCGCCTTCACTTAGGTGCCCTACCAGTGCCTAAGTCCAAAACGCCGTTTAAAACGATGCTTGAAAGGAATTTCAGGGCGCCTATCAGCACCTAAAAAAAACCTGCGCCATAATCATGCCTTCAGAGGCGCCCACCAGTGGGCTGGAAGTGGCTTTAGGCGCCAGATGGCACCTCTGGAGGCGCAACTCACATGAAAGATAGGCACCGGAAATGTAAGCCTTGAAAACCCTGGTGTACATTTCCAGGCATGATTCTCTAAATGGCGCCATCACATGACTGACATGTGATTGGCGGCTGCCGACCTTGGCACCGTTTTAGAGCAGGGGTGTCAAATGTGGGTCCGTGAGGGCCGTAATCCAGTCGGGTTTTCAGGATTTCCCCAATGAATATGCATGAGATCTATTGGCATACAATGAAAGCAGTGCATGCAAATAGATCTCATGCATATTCATTGGGGGAATCCTGAAAACCTGACTGGATTGCGGCCCTCACGGACCCACATTTGGCACCCCTGGTTTCGAGAATCTGGGCCTGTTTATGTATATGTTACATTTTGGTATTCATATTATTTGGTTTATTATACTTATTAATATTAATATACTATACTGCAGATGACCCCTGATGCAGCTCAGAAGAGGGCAAAACGTGGCCTTTGAAGGGCATTTGGTAATAAAAAGAATCTGTAAAGTTTATCCTTATGTGATCTGTAGGTTTTTTTTTTCATCATCTGTGCTCTTGGATCATACTAGGATCTCCTGTGTTGCTATTACAAAACTTTGCTTCCAGGTTACGCTATCATCCACTTCCTCCCACCCTCCATCTCACCAAATACATACACACACACACACATCAATTCTGTGACTGTGTATCTGCAGTTACATGCACCTTGCACACAAAACTGCAGCAAAAAGTGTCACTTAGATGTCACTAATCTTGGACTCTTATGGTGCCCAGAATTGTGAATGATCCCGAGACCCGTATGCAAATAAATTAGTTAACGAGCCATTAGCATTAAATAACTGTCTGCTAACCATTATTGATTTTATTTGGCTCTAATTTGGGTTTGTATACGGATCTGGCTGGGCTCGATTCTATAAAGATTTGCACTATAATCCTCTTGTATGCAACCCCAAATTTTACTTGTGGGTCCAAAAAGATGGCACAGAAATGGGATGGACGGGGCGGGTTTGGGTGTTCCTTGAATTTACATGTGTAGCTATAGGATAAGGGTAGGGTTATCAGATGTCCGGGTTTTGAAAAGCTTCCTCGAAATCGTATCAGGCAGGAGGGCATCTGCGCATGCAGGCTGCGGGGAGCGGGGCTAGGGCGGGTTTGGGGATGGGACTGGGGCGGAGATGGGTGGAACCGAGTAGGCCCGATTTTACTACCATAAAATCTAGTAACCCTAAATAAGTGGGATCGGTGCCTAATTATACCACGTTTCAGTTGGTGTAAAATGGTCATTCCTAAAGTTAGGCTTAGTTCCTGACGCTAAGCCAGGGATCTCATAGTCCCTCCATGAGGTCCGCAATCCAGTCGGGTTTCCAGGATTTCCCCATTGAATATGCATTGAAAGCAGTGCATGCACATAGATCTCATGCATATTCATTGGGGAAATCCTGAAAACCCAACTGGATTGCGGCCCTCAAGGAGGGACTTTGAGACCCCTGCCCTAAGCTCTAGTCTATAAATGATGCCTAATATTAAGGGCCATTTATAAAACAGCACTGATTTAATTAGGCACCATTTGTAGAATTCTGTGCTATGTGTGGAGATCATGGAATCTGCTAATCTACACATATAAGTGCATAAAGCACACGTGATCGTTTACATCTGCTCGAAACCAGGTGCCGGGTAAGCATGATTTCTGCCTCCTAAACAAATATTTGATAGGGAAAAGTAGGCGCCTACTTTTCTTTATGAAATATCACCTTCTTACTCTTGTCTCTGGAACCTTGTTATTAAGATGACCCCCCCCCCTTCAATGTTCCCCTACAAGTAAACCCTCCCATATCCTTTAAAATCGCTCTGCTTGAGGACTTCCCTCCCAATGACCTTTCTTCGGTTGCATCTCATAAACCAAACGGGCTACTTTCCATTTTAGGCCTTTCCTCTCTACCAAAGACACCCAAAGTGCCCACTCTTCCTCCACCTTCCAGTCTAAATATAAAACCTCTCTCTTTAGCTTAATCTTGCTTTATGGAACCGGATTCATGCATCTGCTGCAACATTATTCACCAACATGCTCAGCTCTCGATTATAAATCGCTGGAGGATCTTTGTGCTATTGGCTGCCCTAAGTGACCTGTTCAGGGGGCCTTTGTTCAGATAAAGAAGTAGGAGAAGGTTGTGTCAGAACTTGAAGAACAAGGCCTTCAGGGAAAGAAAGTCATCCCAGGATCTGTTCTGACCCTGCTTCCAAACTATGTGATGGAAGGGTAGAAGGATATTTCTTGGCTCTGGGAAAGAGAACGGGGACTTGTAGACACTTCTCCCTCTGTATTAGCGGTTTCAGCAATCGCGGTTTCGATTATTCGTGTTTTTTAGCTTGCTAACTCCTCCCCCCCAAATGACGTAAGCATGCATAGAGAAATCGCCGATTCCAAGCGTTTACAGAGAAAATTGCCGATTACCAGCACTTTCTTCGCTGTGTTCTGCCTCTCCTTCAGGAACAGGCCAGGTCTCTTGCCATGTTGTGCACGGTTTCATAGTCACTCGGTTTCATATTCACGGTGGTTAATAGAAAACCGCGAATAACATATGAAAAAGTTATTCGCTTTTTTTCTGTATTCGCAGATCTGTTAACCCCCATCACCGTGAATACAGAGGGCAAAGTGTATGCATTTTTATGGCTTTGCCCAGGGTCACAAGGAGCCAGTGGTGTATCAAGGATGAGAGGCACCCTTCCCGACCCTCATCTCCATCTCCAATCCTCCCCTGCCGCACATGCGCCCCTTCCCTTCCCCTGTACCTCTAGTTCGCTGCCACGAGCAACAAGAACTTCAAGGTGCTCCTCGCGACTCCGTCGTCTCTCCTGGTGATGTCACTTCCTCTGTGCGGCACCCGAAAGTGACATCAGCGGGAGAGATAACGAGGTGGCGAGGAGCATGTTAACGTGAGGGGAGGAGTGAGAAGAGGCGGGGCGGAGAGCAGGAGGGGTGCCGGCGCTCCCACCAACATCGCGCCCAGGGCAGATTTCCCCCCCCCCCCGCCTCCCCTTACTGGGATTTGATCTTGCAACCCTTGGGTGTAGAGGCAGCAGCTGTACCAGTAAGCCACACCTTCTCATGAAGGTGTGCGCCAGGGGTGTCAAATGTAGGTCCTCGAGGGCCGAAATCCAGTCGGGTTTTCAGGGTTTCCCCAATGAATATGCATGAGATCTATTAGCCTGCAATGAAAGCAGTGCATGCAGATAGATCTCATGCATGTTCATGGGGGAAACCCTGAAAACCCAACTGGATTGCGGCCCTCGAGGACTGACGTGTGACACCCCTGGCGTACACTTTCCAAGGCCTCGGCTAGATTTTCAACGTGATGATGAAGATTTATGGGACGAGTGACCTTGATGTACTGTATGACCAGCATCGGCACTCTTTGCTTTCAAACAACAGTTTAAGGGTCTGGTTCACTGAGCTTTTTTGTCAGAATGCAAGAAAAGTCTGTCTTAAGGAGTCAGACCTAAGAGGCATCAAGAACTAGAAGAAAAAATCAGCTAAATTCAATGAGACAATAACAAAAAAAATATCATAATGGCTGATAATGTGGATAGCCAGAGTGCAATTTATATGGTTCTCCTTCATATTAATCTTACAGTCTCATAGAAACAGATCGAGGGCTTCCAGTAATTTTTGCTATCTTAAAAGTGACAAGCTCTGTGTTTTGGCTGGTTTTTTTTTTTTATTATTTATTTAAAGGCTACATGTTACATATAGTTTCCAAAGACAAACTCTCAAATCCAGAAAGGGAAGTCTAACCTTTTTGCAGGTTCATTACGGCCAGTCGTACCAGATGGAAGAAATCTCTTATCCTTCGGGACCTTCAAAAAGAAAGTGGAGTTGTGTTTTCTAAATGCATGAATACCTTTATGGTTTGTTTTCTATAATCTGCTTCTCCAGGAATTTTAAAGAAAGGTAGGGAAAATAAACCACAATGAAACTTCTAGACATTTCCAATGGGTGTTTCACCCAGTGGCTGCCTAGGGAGATAGAGTTGAAATGATTACTGCCTATGGACGGATATGGTGCAGTATAGCAAAGTGATTTAAATTACTGGTAAATTAAATTCTCTTAAGAGCATAATCTGGCTCCCAACTGAGTTCTCTTCTGTACCAACAGTGAGATATTAAACTAATGAAAGGTACTTCCTTTCACACAAACACCATTTGCAGTTACAACTTTTTATAGACACTGTCTTTCTCCTAAACATTTTCTTTTTTTCCACTGTATTTGACTGGGAGATTAAGCCATCCCCTACTCTCTCTTGCTAGATCAGATTTCCCTCTCAAGACCGTCATGACAGCAGGGCTCATCTGAACCTAGCTGAAATGGGCCAGCAAGAAATGTTTTATAAATTAAGACAACAATTGTATTTTTCCCAGATAAGCTAAGTCTAATGGATGGGAAAGGCACGGGCAGGGAGGCAGAACAGCGTTACAGTACCCTGTAGTAATCGTAGAGGAGACTCAAGGCAGCCACACTATCGTCATCACCGTTGATCCTCATCATGGCTTTGGTGGCTGCTGTCAAAGGGTTTTCCAGGTACGTTTTCCAGGCTTCATCCTCATTTGCGTAAGAGAACTTCTGAAAGCCGACATTCTCACTCTGTAGCAGCATGACAGGCCGGAAGCTGGGAATGGGGAAGAATGAAGGGAAAAGAAAAAGCGAGGTCTTGAGATGGTGGTTCAGGGTCAAGGTGAGCTACATCCAACAAGTTGATGTCCATCTTGGGAAAACATTCATGCATTACTTTCTGTGGCCTTATTTAACAATGGAACCACGGTGTTCAAGTATGAAGTCCCAAGCAACCCACCTGCCCATGAATTTCAGATTATCTTTAACCCATTAATTATTAGAGAGCTATCACCAACTGTAAACATTCTACTTTTTAGAAAAAGTTTCATTTTATCTTTTGGAATCAGAAAGGAAAGATCCTTTGCTAATAATAAACTGCTATTGGAAGAAATGTATTTTCTGAACCACCCCAAATGCTGCCGTCCTTTGGACAAAAATCTATATGTCCAAAGTTTGTCTAAATGTACAAGGAATTGTTAAAAATACTCATGAGGTCAACTCCCGATAATGGTCTCCAGTGTCCCTCCCAGGCTTTATTTCTGTTTTCTCTGTAAAGACGGGGGCCATCCTTGTGTATCCTACCTCTCCTAAAGGGGTGAGGGAGCCTAGAGGACTACAAAGAAGAATTTGAACAAGGAGAAAGCAAGAATAGTGGGTAGACAGAGGAGGTGAAGGGCTCAAGACCTTCATTGAGGTGACACTCAAGAATGAAAAGACACGAAAGACACAAATCACCACCAAGTTAAAGTATCTACAAATAGAAATGAATTAAACGTAAAAGAGGCCAAATGATCATTGCGAGAAAAATGTCCTCTTTATATCTCTTTTGGGGCCCTGGTAAAACCCTCCCTCTGGTTCTCTCTCTCTTGTTCTCACCTCATCCTTTGAGTTCTTCACCAAGACACCCAAAAGTACTTCCCGACTGATATTTCTTATGGGTAAAGATTAAAATAGGGAAAAATCTCTCTCCTATAGGAAGATAGATCTCCCCCCCCCCAAAAAAAAACCAAAAACTTCAGAGAATGCTTCATGTCCAAATGCTTGGAATGCATTGGGGGAGACTCATTTTTCACAACAGAACTGGACTTCCCAGTGGTACCTAGGAGGCTCCACTTACCTCCCGAGGGAATCACAAGACTCATCTGGCATCTGGACTGAGCTCCTACCCACCTATCCCTTTGCTGTCTATCCAAAATCCACCACGGGATCCTCTATCCTAACATACACTGAGAAAAATGAAGGCAGATAAAGACCATGTGGCCTAATCTAGTCTGCCTATCCATGCCATCCGCTATTCCAGGGGTGCACAACTCCGGTCCTCGAGGGCCGAATCCAGTCGGGTTTCAGGATTTCCCCAGTGAATTTGCATGCGATCTATTTGCCAGCACTGCTTCCATTGCATGCATATTGATCTCATGCATATTCATTGGGGAAATCCTGAAAACCAGGCCTGGCAAGGGCCGAAGTTGTACACCCCTGCGCTATCCTCCTCTGATGTATTTATCCCAAGCTTTCTTGAATTCAGATATTTTTTTGCCTCCACCACTCTCTCATCTCTTTGTCCATTTTCCTTAGTTAAGGTCTAGTAGTCTAGCAGATCCACTCCCCCCCTCTCATCCCCGTTTGGTATGACCTAGCTGGTCATTAGAAAAGTTGATGAGCCCAGCTGGACTCCCGAGGCACTTCTGCTTCCTGGCAGCAAAGCTGTTGCAAGGGTACTGGGTGCCCTTGGTGACACTTCAGCCTTATCCCCCCCCTCAATTAACTCTCCCCTCCAAGTCTTTGATCATTAAACTCAACAATTGTAATCATCACACAGACATCCTACATAAATACAGCTTAAAGCAGCTGCCAATTGCTCTTTGAGTTTGGGAAGGGGCTCTCAGGACCTTTGATTTGCTTTGGCTTCAGCTGCTCTTTGCTGTCCTAGACAATTGCCATTTTGCTTAACAGTTGCGCCAGCCCTGCCTGGTAGAGTTTCCGCTGCAACTCTGCTGCTGGAAGAACCCCTAGACCCGGAACATAGAGGGCCGGGTTCTCTAATATCGCCGGTAAAATCCGAGGAGTCGCTGTAGCGGCCGTAAATCCAACATTTAAAAAAAAAAAAAAAGGATGAGCCATTCTCAAAGAACCATGCATGCAAATGAGGTTTGCGGAGGGTCGCCAAATTTACATGAGATCAGTCGCTTGTGATAGCGATCGGCATATGCGCAGAATAGTCCACGGAGAGAGGCATGGTGGATAGGAGGGGTAGAGAACTACCAGCAAACGCTATGCCATTGTGTCAATCATAGGCGTATCAGTGCTATTGGATGAAGGGAGGGGAGGCGCAACCATCAGCTTTCAACAAGTGCGTATAAGACATGCCTTTAATATACGAAGTCGAGACGTGTGCTTTTGAGATTTTTCCCCTATCACTATATTACTATACTTTATATGAATAGCGTGTTTAAAATGTTTATCATGAGCCAAAGCCAGAAACACGCCTGAGATGCGCTTTTCACAGTTCTGGTACCCCTGGACCAACTGGTAATTATGGTCATTAAAAGCCAGCGCTTCATTTGGAGAATCACCCGGCGACGATAGAGAATCGTCCGGAGTGCTTGTTTAAATATTAAATGAGTCCATTACTACCATTTTAATAGTGGTGACCTCGTTGTACGACACTTGCATGGCAGAGTCGGAGGCTGCTAGGAAGCTCGGAAAAGACCAATGTGAGCTGTCCTGATAAATCGGGTGGCAAAACGATAACCAGCTCCAGCTGGTTTAGCCTGCTTAGTGCATAGTTAAAGGCACGGTAAGTTTTGAAAATCCGGCCCATACAACTTTTAGTAGGAAGAGTACACCCTCTAGGCCAGGGGTCTCAAACTCACAGCCTGCCAGGTACTATTTTGAGGCCCTCGGTATGTTTATCGTAATCACAAAAGTAAAATAAAACAGTTTCTCGATCATGTGTGTCTTTAGCTATAAATGACAATATTATTATTAAGACTTAGCCAAAAGGAAAGATTTATAAGCTATAAAGAGTTTTACCTCATGCAAAATTGTCATTTCTTGAATAAGACATTAACTATTTTTTCTGAGGCCCTCCAAGTACCGAGAAATCCAAAATGTGGCCCTGCAAAGGGTTTGCGTTGGAGACCACTGCACTTTGCATTTCTGGACAGACAGGCCCATCCTCCAGTACTTCAAACATATTCAGCAGATGCAGAGACTCCAGAATCATCCTCATTCAACATGACAGAAGACTGTGGTGTCTTCCTACATTTAACTGGTAACTCATTTAAATGGAATGAAAGGCGTGCATGCTAATTACAGTTCTCAGGGCACACACTCTAGTTGCTTACGAGCGAAGTAACTACAACAAGGAAGTAGTGAGAAAGAATTTCCCCAGCTGACTTTTACATACTAGTGCCATTTCTGCATCTGTCCAAGATAAGCTGGCAATTGCCCCATCTTTTCATTTTCCAGTGAAGGCCGCTTCCTGTTACAAACCCCCCCCCCCCCCCAAAACTAAACCACAGCAGAACTCAGCACTCCCCACCAAGCAAAGACCATCGCTAAAGTCCAATGTCTGAACAAAGCCTCCGAATGAGGCAGCATAAAGTATATAATGGAGCGGATAGGAATGGATTCTCACGCAGTTATTTAACTCCAGGAACTTGGGACAAACTCAGAGTTGTTCAGATTTATTTGCATATTCACCGATGTGAAGGACAAGATAAGGAAAATTACAGAATACTTTTGAATATAGAGGTGTGATGGAGCCAAGACAACCCATAAGCCACACAAATCTGAACTGGATGAGGTTGTACTTCTGGAAAGATAATGGTGGGGGATCCAGAAAAGGACTCCCTGAATGGGGTCTGCACCAAAAGCCCTGTGAGATGTCCTTTGTCAGATGGAGGGGAGATATGACACTTCACAGAAATAAATTCCTCACATTAGGCAAGGTTCATATGTGTGTGGGGGGGGGGGGAGTTCTACTGGGAAGAATTAGGAGTAACAAGAACTGGTTATGGGAACTTGGAATAGCCTCATAGATGGGGAGGCAAGAAAAAAAGCATAAGAACTTAAGCATTGTCATATTGGGACAGACCGAAGGTCCATCAAGCCCAGTATCTTATTTCCAACAGTGGCCAACCCAGGTCCCAAGTACCTGGCAGAGACCCGAAGAGTAGCAACATTCCAGAGTTGAGATTGTGATGTCATAATGCCTCATTCCACCAATGCCTAACAGCCAAACTCATCGGTGATGTCACAATGGCTTGATTGTCCTAGACTTGGCTCACATAAGAACAAAAGACTAGCCATACAGGGTCAGAACAATGGTCCATCTAGCCCAGTATCCTGCTTCCAGTGGTCAACCTGGTTCACAAGTACCTGACAACAGTGACAAGATCCCAAAAGAGTAAAATAGATTTTATGCTTCTTATCTTAGAAATAAAGCAATGGATTTTCCCAAGTTCATCTTAATAATGGCTTATGGACTATTGTTTATTTATGTCGAACTTACTATACTACCTTTAACTATGGTAGTAGATCAAGACAGAGTACAATTTACAACTTAAAATAATGGGAAGGAACCACAAATCTTGATAGGATAGAACCAGCCATACTAAGGGCACACGCATGCAAACATAACATAGAAACCCAAAAGGGAAAAGGGAATTTTAATAAAGAGATTCCAATTTTAGGAAATTAACCAAACTTTTTTTTTTTTTTTTAACCCTGCTAAGCTAACTGATTTTGCCACATTCTCTAGCAATGACAGAATTCAAGAAAACCTGGAGATAAGCTCGGGACTGAGTTCTGAAAGTGACAGGGTTGAACAGACAGGGGGCACTGGGTAGAATTAAATTGGGGGAAAAATCCTGAGTAGCTGCCAATGAAGACTTCAGAAGGCCAATTCTACATATAATTTTGGCGCCCATATTTACGCACCCCCTCCCACACATAAATTTATAGAATGCTACAACGTATGCACAAATGTGTACACTTAATCGTGAAAGTGCAGCGGGGATCTTCTTAATTCTGTTGCTGTGCACCTAAATGGTTTTAGCGTAAAAGAGGAAGGGGCGTATATGTGGGAGGAACATGGGCGGGGGCTCCCACTTACATGCGCAACTTACAACATACTGTAAGTTATGTGTGGCCCTGACACACTTATGCAGCTGTAGTTATACCAAGTCTATGGCTGGCGTAACTGCCAGCACGTGAATTTTAGGAGCGCTGATACTGGCGTATGCCAGCGTTCTATAATGGAACTTGGGTGTCCAGATGATATTTCAAAATAACCTCTCACCACATGTTCTTGGGACACCTACATTACGGCTGTAAACTGGATCTACATTCACAGGACGGGGTTAATCTAGTCCAGTGGTCTCAAACTCGCGGCCTGCCAGGTACTATTTTGAGGCCCTCGGTATGTTTATCATAATCATAAAAGTAAAATAAAACAGTTTCTTGATCAAATGTCTCTTTAGCTAGAAATGACAATATTATTATTAAGACTTAGCCAAAAGGAAAGATTTATAAACTATAAAGAGTTTTACCTCATGGTAGAAGTTCAACATATTTTTTTTTGGGGGGGTGGGGTGCTGCCGATTGCATGATGGGAGCACTTGTCCTGCCATTGTGATGTAAAAAAAAAAAAGTTTTCATATTTTGCCCCTCCCCTTCCCTTATGACGTGTGCCTATGATGCGCTCCTATAAGGCACGCCTATGATTGACGCACATGCGCACATCCATTGTCTCTTTCTGTGGATTATTCTGCATACGTGTCCATTGCTTTCACCAGTGACTGATTGGATGGGATTTCTGCAGGCCTCCGCGATCCTTATTTGCATGCACAGTTATTTGAACATCGATCATCATTTTCAAATCGGACAATATACCGGTACCACAGCGACCCACAGAATTGTAATGGCGATTTTAGAGCGTCTGGGCCTCAGTGCCCTGTGTGGTCTTGCACCCTGCGCTACCCTTCGGTGGTTCTGGGGGGCACAGCCCAATTGTTTGCAAACATGTTGATGTGTGCCAATGACTGACATGCCGACAAGTCAGCATTGGCTTTCTTTTGTGCTCCCTCCCACTTCACCCTTCAAATTTTCAGTAATGCCATAGGCTCTGTGGTGATGACAGAGGAGAATGGGCTGCAAGAGGGGTAGGAATTCAGCCCCGTGGAAAGGCACCTGCCTTCAGCTTCTCCAACTCTCTTTTGTTGGGTTCCAACTGTTGATTTTGCTCCCTTCCATTCTTCCACTGAACAATCCCAATGGCTGAGCCCCTCCCTCACATTATGGTACAGTACACCAGAGCAATTTCATCTCTGACGAGATAATCGGACAGCCCTGCTAAAGCTGAATGTGCCTGTCGGGAGAAATTCTTCCTAACTGAGGTGTTGCACAATACTGTTCATTGCTGGCCCTGTTCAGTTCTTCTGTCCTCTGCAGAATGTGTCAAGACAGCTGAGTCTCAGAGAGATCAAGCAGCAGCTCCTGCAGGGGATGAAAGAGTCAAACCCCCCATACGGTTCCTTGCGTCAATTCTAGAAGCAAAATATCTTCATTCATTCCATTCCTTGGTCATCTCCGCCCTAGACTACTGTAATTCCTTTACTATGAAAATTCCCCCAAAAGAGACTAGGAGATTACAAATTATTCTAAATGCTGCCGTAAAAATTATCGTCAGTAGCTTGACCATGTCACACCTCTTTTGAAAAAGGCCCACTGGTTGCCCATCGCCCACAGAATCACATTTAAAATTCTCTTTATTGCGTTCAACATTCAGGCCAATCACTCTCCTTCATTTATTGACAGACTTCTAATCCCGTACTTTACGATCATCTCAGCAACATTTTCTTACGGTTCCATTTGTTTGTCAGTTATTTTATGAGACAACTCACAAAACTATTTATTCTATAGTCGCTCCCACTCTATGGAATGCCCTCCCCTTACCATTAAGACTGAAAACCACCTCTAATCATTTTGAAACTAACCTTAAAACCTCTCTCTTTTCGATTGTAAACCCTCCCCTTTTTTCCCTTTTGTACCATGTCGTGACAATTCAAATTCACATATATATATGTTTGTTTTAAAAATTGTTTTATATTGTAAAGTGCTTTGGCATTAAAGCAGTATATCAAACCCTAATAAACTTGAAACTTTGAGATTTGAGTTTTAATTACTGAATGGGCTACTGCATGTACCCTGCACAAATAGATAATGGCAAAAAGCTGATTTACCTGGGCTAGTTTTGTTTTTTATTTATTATTTATTTATCATTTATTCATATTTGAACAAAATACATGATTGAACAAAAACAAAAGTCTTATCACATTAGCAAAAAAAAATTAAAAAAAATTATAAACAAATTAGCAATTTCAAACATTTATCAAGACTCTTCCATAATCCTCACTATGGAGAGACAATTCCACAATCAGAAGGAATGATTCTTTAACGGAACAATTTCTAAAAAAAGGTATTGGCACATCCCCATTTATAATATGGACTAGCATAATAGGACTTACTTGGTAACCCCCTTCCCCTCTAGGAAAAATTGTAGTTGGGAGGGATCATAAGAGGTTTTTTTTTTAAGTTCAAATCTGTTTATTGGAATTATAGGTCAGTGAGCAACAATACAGAAAAAGAAAACAATACTTATACATACATGCTTAACTCTGCATCAGCAATGAGCAAATTCAGCATAGCTAATGCATCAGACTAAACACATCAAAATGATTGAAACTGAACCAGAAGATGTGAATTAGAGAATGACACGGTGACAAAATTCATCACCGTTCCCATCCCCGCGGATAATCGCGGGAAATAATCCCATGTCATTTTCTAGTGTCTATTTCAACCTCAGTCCTTCTACACCAGCATTCTTCAAAGCAAAGCTTGCGGGTCAGTGAGCAGGAGTCCTCCACCCACAGTCTCACCAATAGAGGGTGCTGTTTTACTGTCACATTTTTCAATTGTGAGGGACAGGCAAGTTCTGCAGGACTCCAGGGAACATACCTGTCCTTAGCGACTGAAAATATTCCACCCCCTAGTGGTAGCAATGCAGCTGGAGGACACCTGCTCAGCTTAGAGGGAACAGTGGTTGTGACCATTCATACTCTGATTCTTCCCTCTCTCCTTAAAGAATGACATGAAGATGGTTTCCTGCGGTTATCCGCGGGGACGTGAACGGTGATAAATTTTGTCACCGTGTCATTCTCTAATGTGAATGATAGGTTAAGATGGAATAACTTACAAATATTGGTATTCCGGAAGGACATGAAGGTAAAAACATGATAACTTTTCTGGAAAAAAACAATCCCTGAGCTACTTCATTTGGAATTTACATAAGAGTTTTGATCTAAATAGATCAAACATTTGCAAGGGTAACTAAGTTGAAATTTTGCTCCCAACACTTTCATGGTATCCTGCAACTCCAGGAACCTTTTTCTTCTTGTTTGTGTGGTTCTGGAAACATCTGAAAACATCGAAAATTTTACTTTTCAGTATAGAAACTTCTTTCAATCTAAAGAAAAGGCAAAGAAACGCTTCCTTATCTTGGGGAGAAAAGGTCTCTGGCCAAAAAACCAGGCTACAATCAAAAGCTCAAAAAGGCCACCTACCACCAAAAATCCATAGAAAGTTGAAAAAAAATCCTAGGAGGTAAATCAGTGCAGTTTGTTTTCGATCGGAGGTTAGTTTCTCCTGATGCAGCGGATTGAGCGAAACAAGGACCTGCAAGTTCTCTTGTTGGGAATGCTTGGGAGACAGTTTTAGCAGATGAAGACAGTCCAGTCCTGCATGTGGATTGCAATCATCAGCTGGACGGACTTGGGATCACTGCACAGCAACATTAAAGCGAAGTCCCGTTGTTTTTGTGAGATCAGCATTTTAATTGTTCTAACACCCAGTGACTTTTGATTTTCCTCCTAGGATTCTTTCCAACTTTCTATAGCAAGGGTGTCAAAGTCCCTCCTTGAGGGCGCAATCCAATCGGGTTTTCAGGATTTCCCCAATGAATATGCATGAAATCTATTAGCATACAATGAAAGCAGTACATGCAAATAGACCTCATGCATATTCATTGGGGAAATTCTGAAAATCTGACTGGATTGCGGCTCTCGAGGAGGGACTTTGACACCCCTGTTGTATAGATTTTTGGTGGTGGGTGGCCTTTTTGAGCTTTTGAATGTAGCCTGTTTTTTTGGCCAGAGACCTTTTCTCCCCTAGAAGCAGTGGGGAGTTTTTTCTCACTGGTTTAGTTTCCGGAGCGGATCTTTGATATTAATTTAAAACTCTTTTGCAAAGTCATTGGCTTCATGAGTTCTATCCTTTTGGATCTTGAGGTCCATTTAGTAATATTGTAGTTTTGCTCAATTGTCCATGTAGAGACGCTTTGTTGAAACGTTTGTTACCCTGACACATACAACATTCTGCAGATTAAGGGGTTCATTTTCAAAGCAGTTAGATCAGGGGTGGACAACTCCGGTCCTCGAGGGCCAGAATCCAGTTGGGTTTTCAGGATTTCCCCAATGAATATGTATTGAAAGCAGTGCATGCAAATAGATCTCATGCATATTCATTGGGGAAATCCTGAAAAACCTGACTTATTCCTGCTTTTGAGGATCGGAGTTGCTCACTCCTGAGTTAGACACACAGGCCCTGATTCTGTAAAGGCGCCTCCACAATTTCATGGATGCACACTGGGAAAACGGCATGGGTGTGGAATGGGCGTGGTTTCAATATGGGTGTCCTTTGATTCATTTACATAACGCTGAGCGACCTAGGGCATCCATTTCATGCTTACATTGTAGGCGAATGAAAACCAGGTCTACTTTTGAGGTTAGTTTGGACGTCAGTGCTGAGCGCCGCTGAGCACGATTCTACAAGGAATGCCTATCTTGGACATCCAAACGGCGCCTAGCTTTAGACACTTTTTGCAGAATCAGGGCCACAAAGTACCATAGTAACCTTGAGTTAATCTCTTCATAAAAGTGGTTAATAAATCCAGCTACATAAATAAATAAATAAATAAATAAGTGCTTTGAAAACAGGTTCCAAAGCCTCTTTTTGTTTGGTGTTTTTCTTCTTTTTAACTGACATGACAGGGATTACATAGCTCATGCCTCCAGCCCCCTACTCAGTGCTCCAACGACTTGGTCTCCAAAATGCAGCAAGGAGAACTCACGTTGCTGCTTCTTGTTTTTATTTGAGAAGAAGAAAATGGACCCGTAGATGAGGAAAGGAAATGCCCTGCAGGGGACAGGGTGTACCACACAAATAATTTAAAATAAGAAAGGCATTCTCTGAACTGCGTAGGTGGGGGGGAGGTGAAGAACTTCTGGAGAGAGAACAAGGAGAGGAGAAGGGAGGTGACGGAGGAAGCATGAGTGAAGAGGGTGTGTGTTGACAGCTGTATTACACCATGTAGGCGGCCCAAAGAAAAAAAATACCAATTTCCTGTAATTGGTGGAAGGTGTTCCTGCACCCTCAGATTAGTCATCAAAAGATTGTTCTCTTTAATTTTGCCTCACATCACCATACCTTTCTTTTATTTATATTTTGGTAAGATACGCCTGACATGATAAAGCAATTAAATTGAAGGGTGAAGGAACAAGGAACTCATTTGCTCCAAAATCTTTATGTAGACCTTAGATTGGTACCTGTGTAACACCTGAACCCATGTGTACGTTCAGTGGAGGGGATTTGCTTTAAACAGGGAACCTAAGAATGAAAAAAAGCTTCGGGGGTAAAATTTTATTTACGAGGGTCAGTATTTTTTAAATGCCAACTGAGTGGTGGTGAATCGATCTTGTAGTCCATCAAAAATTACAAAGATTAGGGGACACTCGGTGGAGTTACAGGTAGATACTTTTCAAATCAATAGGAGGAAATATTTTTTTCATTCAACGAATAGTTAAGCTCTGGAATTTGTTGCCATAGGATGTGGTAACAGCGGTTACTGAGGCGGGTTTAAGAAAAAGTTTAAACAAATTCCTGGAGGAAAAATCCATAGTCTCCAATTGAGAGAGACATGAACGAAGCCACTGCTTGCCCTGGGATCGGTAGCATGGAATCTTGCAACTTTTTGGGGTTCTGGAATCTTGCGACACTTTGGGGTTCCGGAATTGTGCGACTGTTGGGATTCTGCCAGGTACCTGTGCCCTGGATTGGCCACTGTGGAAACAGGATACTGGGCTAGATACATCCATTATGGCTATTCTTATGTTCTTATGATGCAGGTTTTCTATATCCAGATATTTGGCACTGGCCTATTTTGAAATCCTGTCCTCTTGCCCACTTAAACTATGCTGAATTGGCCTGCTGTGGTATCCATTGGCACTTAACGCATAGTACTGATGGATCTCTGCTCTGACTACAGTGCAACTGTCTGGGCAGATCCAGGAGTTATGTGGGCACCAATGAGATTCACTCCCGATGCCCATATTGTCTACTGGCAAGTTGGGCCACTGAAAAAGAGCTTAAGAGTTGCCATACTTGGACAGTTGCATAGTTATGGCTTTGACTTTTGGCACCCTTTAGAGATTGGCGCATAGTGCCAGGATTAAGAACATAAAAACATAAGCTATGCCTCTGCTGGGTCAGACCTGAGTTCCATCGTGCCCAGCAGTCCGCTCACGCGGCAGCCCAACAGGTCCAGGACCTGTGCAGTAATCCTCTATCTATACCCCTCTATCCCCTTTTTCAGCAGGAAATTGTCCAATCCTTTCTTGAACCCCAGTACCGTTCTCTGCCCTATTACGCCCTCTGGAAGCGCATTCCAGGTGTCCACCACACGTTGGGTAAAGAAGAACTTCCTAGCATTCGTTTTGAATCTGTCCCCTTTCAACTTTTCTGAATGCCCTCTTGTTCTTTTATTTGTTGAAAGTTTGAAGAATCTGTCCCTCTCTACTCTCTCTATGCCCTTCATGATCTTGTAAGTCTCTATCATATCCCTTCTAAGTCTCCTCTTTTCCAGGGAAAAGAGACCCAATTTCTCCAATCTCTCAGCGTATGAAAGGTTTTCCATCTCCTTTATCAGACGTGTCGCTCTCCTCTGAACCCTCTCGAGTAACACCATGTCCTTCTTAAGATACGGCGACCAATATTGGACGCAGTACTCCAGATGCAGACGCACCATCGCCCAATACAATGGCAGGATAACTTCTTTCGTTCTGGTTGTAATACCCTTATTGATTATGCCTAGCATTCTGTTTGCCTTCTTAGCGGCCGCTGCGCACTGTGCCGTCGGCTTCATTGTCGTGTCCAACATTACCCCCAAGTCTCTTTCTTGGGTACTCTCATTCAATAATATCCCTCCCATCGTATAGTTGTACTTCGGGTTTCTGCTTCTCACATGTAATACTTTACATTTCTCAACGTTGAACTTCATCTGCCATCTCGTCACCCATTCCCCTAGTTTGTTCAAGTCCCTTTGCAATTCTTCGCAGTCCTCTTTAGTCCGAGCTCCACTAAATAGTTTGGTGTCGTCTGCAAATTTTATTATTTCGCACTTCGTCCCTATTTCTAGATCATTTATGAATATATTAAATAGCAGCGGCCCGAGAACCAAGCCCTGTGGGACCCCACTCGTGACCCTCCCCCAGTCCGAGTAGTGGCCCTTCACTCCTACCCTCTGTTTCCTACCTGCCAATCAGTTTCTGATCCATCTATGTACGTCTCCTTCCACCCCATGGTTCTTCAGTTTCTGGAGTAGGCATTCATGGGGCACCTTGTCAAAGGCATTTTGGAAATCTAGATATATGATGTCTATGGGGTCTCCTTTGTCCATCCGTTTGCACTTGACCTCGGGCATGAGGAGCTGCACCAGCTAAAACCAGGTGTAAATCCCAGCACACAAGTTGGGAGTGAACCCCTGAATTCTAAAACACTACTTGCATCTTAAAGGAACGCCCCTGGCCACACCCCTTGGCAGAACCATCCAGAAACACTATCAATGGGTACCCGAAAGTGTGTTTTCACGCAGATCTGCTGTTCCTGCCTTGTTTCTGTGCCTTTCATCCATTTGAACGCATTTTTTCACGCCCAAAAATCTAGTAGGGTATTGATTTATAAGCACAGTAGGTGAGCCCCTTTCTGGAGCTAGTTTTGGTTGATGGAGTTTCGTCAGCCGGAAGCCTGAAGTCATAATGCCATTATACAGAACCATGGTGAGACCTCATTTGGAATATTGTGTGCAATTCTGGAGGCCACAGTACCGAAAAGATGTGCTGAGAGTAGAGTCGGTGCAACGGATGGCCACCAGGATGGTCTCGGGGCTCAAGGATCTATCGTACGAGGAAAGGCTGAAAAATTTGCGGCTGTACTCACTCGAGGAACGTAGGGAGAGAGGAGACATGATCAAGACGTTTAAGTATATTACCGTATCGAGATGGAATAAGAGATTCTCTTTCTCAAAGGGCCCTCAGCCACAAGAGGGCATCCGCTCAAACTCAGGGGCGGGAAATTTCATGGCAACACCAGGAAATATTTCTTCACTGAGAGAGTGGTTGATCCTTGGAACGAGCAGGTGATCGAGGCAAACAACGTGCAAGAATTTAAGAGCAAATGGAATGCCCAGTGGGATCCCTTAGAGGGTTAAGCCAAGGGAACCTGTCACCAGGAGTGGGATCCCTAGGATAGTAGACTTGGGGGTGGGTCAGTAGAGTGGGCAGACCTGATGGGCTATGGACCTTATCTGCCGTCATCCTCTATGTTTCTATGTTTCTATGGTGATTTTTTCCTACTACCCCTGTCTGAGTATTTTGTTTTTTACATATCTTAGATCAGGGGTGTCAAAGTCCCTCCTCGAGGGCTGCAATCCAGTTGGGTTTTCAGGATTCCCCCCATGAATATGCATGAGATCTATTTGCATGCGCTGCTTTCATTGAATGCTAATAGAGCTCATGCATATTCATTGGGGAAATCCTGAAAACCCGACTGGAATACAGCTCTTGAGGAGGGACTTTGGCACCCCTGATTTAAAGGGTTACAAGATGTCTGGGAAAACCCAGAAATGTCCTCTTTGTAGAGGAGCTTTCCAAAACTCTTCATATGCCTGGTTTTGGAGCGCCTCGGTGAACTCCAGCTGCATACGGAGGGCCTCTGAGCACACGGGGATGATGTCACACACATCTGCGCACTCTCCAGGCCCTCCAGACGTGACCCGAGCTCATTGCAGAAGAGAGGGAGCTGGCTGGGGGCAGAACTGGGGAGGGCTGGAGACGGAACGGTAGGGCGGGGTTATGTGTCCGAGGTTTTCCTTTGTAAAACATGGTAACTCTAACCATTTAAGGTGGCAGTCTCCAACCTTTTTCATGTAAAGGGCCGAGGTGTGAATATGAGAAAGCTACTAATTTTGTAAACCACCCTGACCTGCTTGTTCAGACTGCGTATTAAACATAAAAAATTCATATTCACATTAGATATATTTTTAAAATTCGCTTTATTTTGGATTGTCAACAGTAGCAAATTCTGGAAACGGGACACCCAAGTCACAGACTAAAGAGATTGTTTGCCAAGTTACATCCTAAGGGCTGTAGTCTCATTTTGAATACCCTGCAAGTGCTGTAGTCTGCGACTGGTGAGTTTTGCGCATTGGGGGGTGGGGGGAGGTGAGCTTGGGATGGGTTATTGGATGGGGTGTGGTGGGTGCAAGGGAGATCATACTGTAGTTAGCTTTGGGAACCATGTGCTCTCCTGGGCTGGGATTATTTTGGATTGGGGGTGGTAAATTGGAGCTGGGGGGGTGTTTGCTTCTGACCTTGAGGGGGTTTTGTGGTGGGTCATCTTGTATTGTTGTGGAGTAAGGGTTCGGGGATTATCAGAACACAGATCACCGAGCCTCTTGTTGTGGTAGGCTTGCTGGAGCTGGGATGCATCCTATGGGTGAGAGGTGATTGGGGAGGTGTGGGTGGACGTGGGGGGGGGGATGTTGTATTTTGTTGTGCCATGTTTTTTATTGACAAATTAATAAAATATTTCAACACTAAAGAGATTGTTTGCAGTTACTATATCAAGTGAAATTAATGTGTTCACATGATTTGACGCGCATTCTAGCCAACTGTTTGAGGGCCACCATAGAGAACTTCAGAGTCCACCGATTTAAGGTAATTTTTTAAAAGCAATAGGGGGCCTGTTCACTAAAGTGCAGGATGTTTTCAGACATAGCATGCTTTAACAGCAAACAATGACACACGCATTATCAAAAAGATGTGCGGAGAGTTGAGTCGGTTCAGCGAATGGCCACCAGGATGGTCTCAGGACTCAAGGATCTCCCGTATGAGGAACGGCTGGGTAAGTTGCAGCTGTACTCACTCGAGGAACGCAGAGAGAGGGGAGACACGATCGAGACGTTCAAATATGTCACAGGCCGTATCGAGGTGGAAGAGGATCTCTTTTTCCTTAAAGGACCCACGGCAACAAGAGGGCATCCATTGAAAATCAGGGATGGGAAATTTCATGGCGACACCAGAAAATATTTCTTCACCGAAAGGGTGGTCGATTGCTGGAATAATTTTCCACAACAGGTAATTGAGGCAAGCAGCGTGCCAGATTTTAAGAAGAGATGGGATTGACAGTGGGATCTCTTCATGGAGGTAGTTAGGGGGTGGGCCATTAGTGTGGGCAGACTAGATGGGCAATGGCCCTTTTCTGCCGTCATGTTCTATGTGTCTATGTTTCTATGGGACATGCAAAGGCTGGACAATAACTGTTGCAGACGCATAAAAGTTCTTATCTGTGTGTTAACTCTTTATTTGCATCGTTGCTCAGAAGCAACATGTGTCTTCTATGGCTCTTATGGGACATCTGCGTCTCCAAATGCCCGTTTACTTGGCACTGTTGCTCTCGTTCAACATCAAGTTACGTAAAGCGTTAATTTTCCCTAGGCTTACGTTGGTAACACCTAGAAGAGATATTTGTTAGAAATATTGGGGGTTCATCTGCCTGATGAAAATCAATCTCCAGATCATGAGCTTTTGAATGTATCAGAAATAAGTTTCAAGTTTATTTGTTCTTTGATATACCGTTTATCAAAAACATATCTAAACGGCATAGAGTAGTGTTAGAATTAAAGCTCAGTCGATCTTTTGTTTTCAAGTTTGTAGAGATCTGGAATGAACTTCCCGACTCCATTAGGCTTTTAGGCCAGCTGCAATTATTTGTACATCGCTTAGAATTTGGAATAGGTGATTAATCAAATTGTAAATAAACTTGAAACTTGAATGCCTATAAAATTAGGATTACCATATGGCTCCAGGAAAAGGAGGCTGGATTGAGACATCTGGGCTTCCATCGAAAGCAATGGAAGTAAAACCTGGATATCTCAATCCGTCCTCCATTTTCTGGAGCCATATGGTAAAAAGGAACAGGTCAAGCAAGAAAAATGCTTGAAAAATTAATTGTAAAGGAGCTTAGACCAGTGGTCCCCCAACCCTGTTCTGGAGGACCACCAGGCCAATTGGGTTTTCAGGCTAGCCCTAATGAATATGCATGAGAGAGATTAACATATAATGGAAGTGACAGGCATGCAAATCTGCTTCATGCATATTCATTAGGGCTATCCAGAAAACCCGTTTGGCCACTGGTCTAATTGAGGTGATTAATTTGTGTCAATAAATTGCTTTCTTTGCTTAGTAACCTTTCACGCCACCTTTCACCCCCTTCCCTACATTTATAAATGAACCAAGGTCAGTTCCTCAGGTGCCGTGACAGGAACCCTTTATGACTCCAATAAGTTTTTCTTTGGTGGATATTATTGGGACACTATTGTTTATTTTGGAAATTTGACAATATTTTGAACTTTTGAATTGAATTAAGTGTCAGGGGATGGGTTTTTGAGACGCCATTTTTCCCTTCTTTCCCCTCTCAATACTCACACTGAACATTTGTCTCATTGCCAGTTTTGATTGTAACTTTTGCATCGGACTATCAGGGGTGTCAAAGTCCCTCATCGAGGGCTGTAATCCAGTCGGGTTTTCAGGATTTCCCCAAATAATATGCATGAGATCTATTAGTATTCAATGAAAGCAGTGCATGCAAATAGATCTCATGCATATTCATTGGGGAAATCCTGAAAACTTTTTGACCCCTGGACTAGAAGATGTACGGGGCAGGACATATTTAGGTTATTAACCTGGTGCTGGTCACCCATAAGTTTCCTGCCTGGGGCTTTTAAAAATATTTATTAATTATTTATTATTTAACTTTTTGGCCTGTACTGATCAGTCCTATTATTAATTTTTGGGTTATTGCCGTGTTTGTTTTGAGAGGGGATTCGAAGTCTTGCCCAATTTTTGTTTTGCTTGTAATATATTAGTTTTAGCATACTTTGGTTTGTTTTTGGCCTTTTGGTACTTTAAATATGACATTCCGGACTCCGGAGTCTCGCTGCTCTGCTGAATTGCAGAAATATAAATCAAAGTGGCTCATTCTGTGAGTTGCATCCACAGGTAATAAATACACTTGAAGTAAATGTCATTTTTTGTTTTTGCAGCCAGAGCTCAGTTAAAGGCTGCAGCGTTTCATTCAGCAGCAGCATAAGTCAGGTTTTCATCACACACCTTTCAAATGACAAAAAATGTGCCTCTGGCAATTATGGTTTCGACCAAAAACCACAACTGGGAGGCTCTTCTCTGCTTAACCCTTCGAAGGCGGGAGAGGACGAGTCTTACCCTTTCTCACTCATTACACAGGCATGCACAGCTGGAACTTGGACCGTTAGGGTGCAAAATGGGCCTGCTTGAACACAAGGGTTTTGTTCATATCAAACTGACCTTTATCTGTACTTCCTTGGAGTAAAACTTGCTCAAAACAAAGCCAGGACCTTTTTTTTTTTTCTTATTGTCATGAATGATTTAATTTAGTTCTGCAGTGTCTGAGTTTGGATGTGAGGGAGGGGATATAGTGGGGTAAGGGGGTGATGGCTTGGGCTTGTGAAAGACCATAAAAACATAAGAATAGCCTTACTGGGTCAGATCAATGGTCCATCAAGCCCAGTAGTCCGTTCTCAAGGTGGCCAATCAAGGTCACTAGTACCTGGCCAAAACCCAAGGAGTAGCAACATTCCATACTACCGATCCAGGGCAAGCAGAAGCTTCCCCTATGTCTTAATAACAGACTAAGGACTTTTCCTCCAGGAACTTGTCCAAACCTTTCTTAAAACCAGCTATTCTATCCGCGTTTACCACAACCTCTGGCAATGCATTCCAGAGCTTAACTATTCTCTGAGTGAAAAAATATTTTCTCTTATTGGTTTTAAAAGTATTTCCCTGCAGTTTCATCGAGTGTCCCCCTAGTCTTTGTAATTTTTGACAGTGAAAAATCGATCCACTCTACTCCATTCAGGATTTTGTAGACTTCAATCCTATCTCCCCTCAGGGAAGGGTAATGGGAACCATGAAAAGAAGGAATACCTTTACAGAAATGCCAAGTTACTCAGTTCTAGGCTGGACACATTTGGACCAGTCCTGGTTTTGAACTGACATCCTAAAGCAGTATGGGATTTGTAGTGCCTGATCCAGCCTATTGAAATCAATACTGCGAGTTGTATAATGCACCAGGGTGGGAGTGATCAGAAATCCAGGACTGTTCCAAAATCTCCAGCCCGGAGCTGGGTAGCTTGGCCTCTCTGACCTTGGTAAAGATCAGAAGCCGAAGGCTCTCCATCTCACATCAAGTGTGTATGTGTATTTCCTATCTGTAGCACTAGCCACAGTGCACTGGAGAGGTTCATCTCCTCTCCTGATTGTAGAACAGCTATTTAAAGACTAATTTAAGAGGGGGAAAAACCTGGAGAATCTAAAAGATGTATCAGATTGAAAACAAATTGTAGAAAGGTTGGATTTTTTTTTATTTTTTTAAACACAGCACATAAGCTGTGGAATCAGTTGTTGAAGTATATGGTCAAGGTGACCATAATAGTGGGATATTCAAAGAAGACTGGAAAAGTTCACGGAGGAAAAGTCCATAAAAAATTGTTAGGTGGTCTATGGGAAATAGATTCACTTCTTGGGATCTGCAAATGCTGGTTGAACCCTTGCAGCCCCCCAACCCTCACCCGCACAAGAAACAGAAGATAACCCCCCCATGGAAAACAGAAATCAAATTTCTGTGTTTGTATAAAAGAATTAATATCATACAATAGTCACACAAAAATCCAACGTGTTTTGCTGACAGGCTGCATTGAGGGTTAATGTTGCATTTATCTTTTGTTTCGTGTGCACTATTTTTTATTGGGGAGGGGGGTCTTCTTTTATGGTGCACCAATCTCTCTTTTTCCTCAGAATCCTGCTTAGAAACAGGGTACTAGACTCAGCAGACCTTGCTCTGACTCAGTATGGCATTTCTGGTGTCGAGCTGCCTCTGTGTGAATGGATGACGGTCGACCATCTGCCTCTCAACACAATAACATTCTGTTTTCTATGTTGCCGTGAAATGAAGGGATTTTGTATCCAGTGGGCCAAAGCCTTAGAGTGATGCCTGAAGCCATTACAGAATTCAGAAGTCCGCATAAGATAGAAGTACAGGGTAAGTGGGAGGCATTATAGGGCCAGTCACATAGGGGCTGGTCTCAGCAGATGTCTAAGAAGTGGCTGAGAATCGCACACCGGTGTCCCATACAGAATCGTGTCTGCTCTAACAGAGAGACGCCTAACCCCCCTCCCCCCGATTCTCTAACAGGCGCCGGTTAGAGAATCGCGCTTGCCTGATCGAGGGATCCTTTGCCATCAGCATATCGCGGCAAGGGAATCCCCATTCAGCTGAGCCAGCAGGTTTCCCCAAAGCCACGGCTTCGAGGAGGCCTGCCGGCTCAGCTGATCGGGGATTCCCTTGCCGCGATCAGCTCAGCGGCCACGTCTATTTGAAATGTAGACCAGCATTTTTCTGGCCTACATTTCAGGCGTCTGTCACAGCCTTAGGGAGACACATAGGGCTGCTTAAGCTCATCCAAGACCACTTCTGGGTGAAACCACACCCACACCAAGCCTTGGGCGAGCTGAAGTGTCTCCCTAGACCCACAACAAATGGCTACAATGTAGGCGTCCTGCCTTGGGGTTGTTGTTTTTTTTTTTCAATGTGCGTCCCGATTGGCTGCTAGACAGCAGTAGAATGCCTAGTGCTGCCTAAAATCAGAATGCCAGTTTATAGAATCAGCCTCATATGATCCACGCTTAAAGGGGGTCAGATTAAGGGTAAATTGTATTTCTGTATAGTGGTGTAATTAGATATGAATGGGCATTGCCAGGGGCCCCCCCTAAGAATATAACATAAGAGTTGCCATACTGAGACAGACTGAAGGTTCATCAAGCCCAGTATCCTGTTTCCAACAGTGGCCAACCCAGGTCACATGGCAAGATCCCAAGGAGAAAAACAGATTTTGCGCTGTTTATTCTAGGAATAGGCAGTGGATTTCCTCACATCCATATCCATACCTTTTTTTTTAAACCCTGCTAAGCTAAGTGCTTTCACCACATTCCAGAGTTTAATTGCGCGTTGAGCGAAGAAATATTTTCTCCCATTTGTTTTAAATCCACCATTTAGTATCTTCATCGCATGGCCCCTAGTCCTAGTTCCCACACCCTTAATCCATCCATGCCTCTGGAAAATGCTACAGCTGGGCTAACTTATCCGACTTCATACCTGCAGTAAGCAGCACATGAATACCGAGGATCACTCATGAAGCAGATTACTCACCACCGGTATACTCATATTGAACATGTGATATCTCTCATAGGGATATTTGAGTAAGCTGTGCTGCCTCGGGTCAAATTTTGATCTAGTTTTCAAAGTTAAATTCACCAGTGATTTGCTTTCCAAAGGTCGCCTTTCAGGTTCTAATGGATGCTCACTTTGGCTCTTCCTTGCAAGGTAGCTTGTAACTGTGGTACTTGCTAAGTGTAGCTGAGACAGGAAAACTTCAAAATCTGAGATGCTGCTTCACCTAACTCACTGTGACTATTTTCCAATAACTTTTAGCCAATGAAGATCTAGTTCAGAAAGTGGCACTGCTTTCCGCCTTCTTGAGCCGGGGTCAGACACGGGGATGCACAAAAAACGTCATTATAATCCTGCGGGTCGCTGTGGAGCCGATTAATTGTCTGATTTAAAAACGGCGATTGATGTTCAAACCATTCCGCAAGCAAATGAGTTTCCCAGAGTTCTGCCTTTATCCCATCTGATCAGTCGTCGGAGAAAGTGACCGACCCTTGCACAGAGCCAGCAGGAGAAGCCCCGAGCAGCTGTGCAGCAGGGGGAAATCCTGAAGCGGCTTCCTGCTGCTCAGCTGTTCGGAGCAGGAAAAGCAGTTTGTTTGTTTTTAATGGACACAGATGTGCATGAGTTATACATGAACAACATCTGTGCCATTAAAAAAAAAGTCATGGTGGGTCCCCCTCCCCCCCACAAATGGCCCACACTTCCAAACTTTAAAAAAATTCGGCAGGAGGGAAGCCCACTCCCCACACATACATCCCCCCCCCCTTTAAATTAAAGAGCGGCAGGAAGGATGCCCACTCGAGTGAAATTGAGTCAAGCTATGGTAATTATGGTAAGTTCAGAAAATACAGATCATACCAAGCCTTCCCTATCTCAGTCCAAAGCAGGTCTTCCATCCTTGATTGGAGCAGTAAGACCACCTTATGCAATAAGGTATAGTTCAACTAGCTGAGTCTAATTTCATCTCATAAGTAAACTCATAAAATCATAATGCAGACCTTTATCTGTGTGCAAAGCCTGTTTTATATGGGGAAAAGGTATTTTATCAAATTGCGCAAATGCAAGCAAAAGTTAAAAAAAATGCATGCAAGGGATGTGTGCATCTATGTTTACATAATACTGCAATGTAGATGGTCCCTGGGCAGGGCAGAGATGGGGTCGTAAGTACCGGTACATATTCAGACTACATACATTAATACCTGGTTGGAGCAGATGTTAAGTGTGTGTGTCGGCATTTGTGCGCTTTTGGAATCGGATCCGGGCCCCTGTTTTATAAAGAACACGGGGGCTTATGTTGCTTCTATAAAGTCAGTTTATAATAGTGCCTTTTTAGACTTCTTACCTAGGCTCTGTTGTTATATAAAATCAAACTTGAAATATTTGTCCTTATGCAGTCAGGCTTTGGAAAACAGGAAAACCCCAGCTTCCAAGTCAAACAAAATTTAAAGCTTGCAAATAAGAAACTAGGCCAGCATTCTGGAGGAGCCTATAGAAAGCCCCCTCCCCCCCCCCCGATCTCATTTGTAAACTGTATTCCTC
Source organism: Geotrypetes seraphini (assembly GCF_902459505.1). NCBI lineage: Eukaryota > Metazoa > Chordata > Amphibia > Gymnophiona > Dermophiidae > Geotrypetes > Geotrypetes seraphini. Next base: position 33,535,031 of record NC_047091.1, on the reverse strand, counting down.
TTCAGTCTGACAGGCACTTTGACTTTGTCAACGCTGTCACAGAGGACCACCTGATGCCCGGATAAGAGCGCTTGGAACAGGTGATCCTCACTCACTAGGACGGTCTTCTCTCCGCAGAAGGCGGGTCTCGGACAGGTGCCTTGTTCTAGCAGGTGGTCCTACGGACAGGTGTTTCAGCTGACATACTCGGTGGAAATACCCAGCACAGAACTGAGCGTTTCAAGGCATTGCAGATGGAACGAGATCCGTTCCAACATTTCCTGATACGTGGAATGGCTCAAATGTAAAAACACAATGTCAAGCAACAATAAATAAACCAAAAAGAATGTGGATTTGCAGTTTGTCTTTCCAAGTACGACTCGAGACGCCAACGGCATCTTGCCCCCACCGAGTTGCTGGACCAGACAGTGGATGGCCAACAGAGCTCAAAACCTAACAGATCAGATCCAGAAGAAACACATTTGTAAGAAATATTACTTACTCAAACTCATGGGACATGGTTTCTGAGCGTCCTCAGCACCCAGGTAGTCAGATCCGGTGGCTGGCCTCTTCTAATGTCCGCTGAGCACGTTCATAGCCCGTGGAGACAACTGGTAGATTTATGTTGAGCCCTGTGTGTGCAGGTATTTTGCTGACAGGTAGGTTGCTTGGGCACTGCGCTGATTGGCTGAGAGCACAGGTGCCTATGAGACAGGTACATCCAGACAGGTGCAGCATTTAACCTTTTGCTTGCCAAAACATGCCTGCTGGTGGGAGTGGGATCCCAGCTGTTGAGCAGAGAGAGAGAGGGAAGAGTTGAATAAAACAGAAGTAAGCCCAAAACCAGGGGGGTTAACAGCCAAGAGAGAATGAGTGAACAAAAAGCACTGTGGACGTGTTCGTGCTTGTTGAGGTTTTAAGTGCCATGATTCAGGCTTTATTCAAATCACATCTCCTGGTCCGGCTTGGGAGAAGGTGTGGGCCAGCTGACAGCATTTAGGGGTTTGAATCCCAGCTCTGCTACCTTTTTTTTCTTCCAGACTATCCTCGCCCTTCCCAATGGCAATCGGATTTTACTAATTGTAAGAGCAGTTACCTCAGGACTGCTCGAATCGTGATCAGTTCTGTGGATATTTAAAGGCTGTTATTGAAATTCCTAAATTACCTGTATTTCCAAACAGCCTCACAAATGCTGTTTCTGTAGACTTTAGAGCACAATTCCGAAAGAAAAAAAAAAAAGGTTATATATTTTTAATTTTACTATGTTAGGATGTACATAAGAACATAAGCAATGCCTCTGCTGGGTCAGACCTTAGGTCCATCGTGCCCAGCAGTCTGCTCACGCGGCGGCCCAACAGGTCCAGGACCTGTGCAGTGATCCTCTATTTATATCCTTCTATCCCCCTTTCCAGCAGGAAATTGTCCAATCCTTTCTTAAACCCCAGTATCATACTCTGCCCTATTACGTCCTCTGGAAGCGCATTCCAGGTGTCCACCACACGTTGGGTAAAGAAGAACTTCCTGGCATTTGTTTTGAATCTGTCCCCTTTCAACTTTTCCAAGTGTCCTCTTGTTCTTTTATTTTTCGAAAGTTTGAAGAATCTGTCCCTCTCTACTCTCTCTATGCCCCTCATGATCTTATAAGTCTCTATCATATCTCCTCTAAGTCTCCTCTTCTCCAGGGAAAAGAGACCCAGTTTCTCCAATCTCTCAGCGTATGAAAGGTTTTCCATCCCTTTTATCAGACGTGTCGCTCTCCTCTGAACCCTCTCGAGTAACGCCATATCCTTCTTAAAGTACGGCGACCAATATTGGATGCAGTATTATTTCCCCACTCCCCCCCAGGTCATATTTTGGGCATCTAGGATATGTTGTCTTTATATATATATATATTTTTTTAAAACTTTGTTTACTAACCTTTATCAAATGACATCCTTTCTATAGGAAAAGAGATGAAAGCAATAAACAGTTCTACTATATAGATAAACATCATTAGCTTTGTATTGTCTTACAATCCCACCCCCCATATAATAACTTTGCAACTTGTTGAGATGAGCTTAATCAAAGAGACAGTAGCTGATGCAGAAAGCTAAGGCTGCCTTTTGATTGAGCTGAAAGGGTGGCAAAGTTGTTGCAGAATTTGCAGAGGAGTGCAAGCCGTCGTTGGACTAGAAATGCTTTAAAATAAATCCTGTATGAGTTAATAATTACATAAGTTTAACATAAAACTAAATATTTAAGGTAGAGAAGTGTGCGATAACTCAAGAGAGACTGGATGGCTTCATAATAATGCTCCATGGCTTCCCTTAGAGGATTTCTTTTCTCTGATAAGTTCCTCTGGTAAGGGAAGGGCTGGAGAGATGAAGCAGTGACTCATAACAGTTAGGGTATCGAAGGCTGGAGAAGGATCAGTCGGGCTTGTTAGCACAAGCCTGGGAGAAACCTTAATCCCTCTCCCTTTCTCTCCTTCTGGCTTTCGCCTGCCTGTTTAATCTACTGGAGCCATTTACTTACAGCACCAGTGAAACTGGAAGGAGAGAGCAACACAGTGATGCCAAAGTATCCCTTGCATGAAAGAGAGTTGCATGTAATGAAGATGACAGGAGTGCAGATCTGCCCCATGCATACTCATTAGGGCTATCCCGCAAACCCGACTGGCTAGTGTTCCTCCAGGACAGGGTTGGGGACCACTGCCTTATAAGGAAGAGAGTAGGGGGAAAGGACCAACATTATTATTGTGTTATCATGTTCCATCTGCATCAGATAATGTCGATGGGGGATAGCTTGAAGCGACCGGGGTCAAGCAGATGGGGCTCCCCTGACTCATAGCTGTAGACTTTAGATTCTACAGTACAATGTCACATTCTCTAATTTTGTTATGCGCTGTACCATGGGCTCTCTGGACTGTAAAATTCCACAGGAATGCCCTAGTTTTGCATCAAGGTGGGGTATAGTGGAAAGTCCCTGTACCTGATGGTATTGGGACCAAATTATGGAACATCTTCCTGATACAGAATGAGGTTCTTATTTCTCCTCCTGCCCCTCCCAGTCCCCAAGGGCCTAAATATGGCATGTTGGCTCTTGTGATTTGAAGAAGGAGGTTGCTCATGCTGCTTTTAAAAGAAGGTTTGGACAGGTTCTTGGAAGAAAAGTCAATAGTCTACTATTGAGATAGACTGCTTGCCCTGGATTGGTAGCATGGAATGTTGCTACTATTTGGGTTCTTGCCAGGTACTAGTGAACTAGATTGGCCACCTTGAAGAGAGGCTACTGGGTTACATGGACCATTGGTCTGACCTAGTAAGACTGCTCTTATTGTTCTTATGATCTTTTCCAGAATCAGTGTTTCTAATTCTCTTTATACTGGTCTTCTACGAACTCATTATTCAGATGCTACAAAACACCTTTCCAAAGATTATTCTGAATAAATCACATTATGACATCATCACACCATTGTTGCAATCCTTACTCTGACTTCCAGTAGAAGCAAGAATGAAACGTAAAATATAATGACTCGTCTTTAAAATTCGTTGTGGAATATGTTCCACTTATGTATCTCGGGGGCCCGTTTACAAAACTGAGGCAAGAAGTGGTCCGAGCGTGCCTTTACATGGGGCTTTCCCACGCGCTAAATTCACTTTTTGCCAGGGCTATACAATGGCCAATTTCACATTTTCCAATTCAATGTGTATGCTCCTTAACTTTACCTGTTTTGTAGGTGGCAAGGGGGGGTCACACGCTAATCTTGCATTCTCCTCCTCCCTTCCTCCTCCTCTTTTCCTAAGCCACAGTAGAGGTTTCTGTTGCAGCCTGGAGCGCTAAATGCTCCAAGGCTCATAGAATTCCTACGAGCATCTGACCAGCGTGGCAGCTTTTAGCGCCCCGGGTGGCAATAGAAACCTGTACCGTGGCTTGGGAAAAGAGGATCTAAATCAGTTAGCACAGTGTTTTTCAACCTTTTTACACCTATGGACCGGCAGAAATAAAAGAATTATTCTGTGGACTGGCATCGGTCCGTGGGCCGGCGGTTGAAGAACACGGGGCTAAGTCGTGGGCCAGATCCCACCCATCTCTACCCAATCTCCACCCCAGACCCCACCCCCATAATAGTACTAATTGCACCTTGCACATCCTGTGCCTCATCTGGAAGCCTTCCCTCTAACGTTGCAACGTCAGAGAGAAGGCTTCCGGTTCAGGCGCAGGACGCACATAGGAGCCACTGCCCGTAGTGCACTGAATCAGTTAGGAAGAGGGAGCTGGCTCGAAGATAACGCCGCATCGATCGCACCGTAGACCGGAGGTTGAAGAACACTGTTTTGGGCCTGATGCACGTGCTGGCCCTGTGGACCGGCAGGAAATTTCTGTGGACCGGTACTGGTCCATGGACCGGTGGTTGAAGAACACTGAGTTAGCACACAGTAATGTAGCAGTGTTGATTAGTGCAGACATGCCACTTTCTGCCCCCTCCCCACACATACCCCTTTGTCATAAAAATAAAGTCCCCCCCCCTCTTTATATCTTAACTGTTTTAATATTGTATATATGATCTGTCTGTGTGATTTATTTATATAATTCGTTGATTGCCCAGCTTTTCTTGATGTAAAACCTTCTCTTCTCTTCTTCCCTATAACCCATTTCTTCTACCTAGAAACCATTTGGTTTTCTTCATGTCAAATACGGCAGCTCACGTCCTACGGAGCTTCATCTGGCACAGACGGGGGTGGGGGGGGTGCAGTGGTTAAAGCTACAAGCTCAGCTACCTGAGGTGGTGGGTTCAAACCCACACTGCTCCCTATTACCCTGGGCAAATCACCCAATCTACCCCCCCCAGGCATATTAGGTAGATTGTGACCCCATCAGGGGAGACAGAGAAAAGTGCCTGAATAAATTCATGTAGAGCAGTGGTCTCAAACTCGCAGCCCGCCAGAAACTATTTTGAGGCCCTCGGTATGTTTATCATAATGCTCTTCACCATACAATTTGTTGGAGAGATCAATCTGCCTGCTTTTAAATATCAGCAGCATTGGGAAAACAACTGCTTTTACACCTAAGCAGCAGCGGGACCATCCGCAACCACCAAGAACCCACAGACCCGTACCTGCCAGGAATGTGAGATCCGCCCCCCCTACAATTCGATAAGAAGATCAACTGTTTTTACACCTAAGCAGCAATAGGACCAGCCGCCACTACCGGGAACCCTTTGCCACGATCCAGCCAGACATATAAGATCTTCCCCCAGCATTCCATTGGATAGATCAATCTACCTGCTTTTAAATATCAGCAGCAGTGGGAGAACAACTGCTTTAACACCTAAGTAGCAGCAAGACCAGCTGCCTATAATAGGAGCCCTTGCCCCGATCCAACCAGGCATGTGAGCTCCTCCCCCTATATCCCGTTTAAGAGATCAATCTACCTGCTTTAAATATCAGCAGCAGTAGAAAAACAACAAGCAGCAGCGAAACCTACCGCAACCACCAAGAGCCCACAGACCCAATCCTGCCAGGAGTGTGAACTCCTCCCCCTGCAGTCCATTGGAGAGATCAATCTGCCTGCTTTTAAATATCAGCAGCAGTGGAGATCAACTGCTTTTACACCTAAGCAGCAACGAGACCAGCCACAACCACCGAGAGCACACAGACCCGATCCTACCAAGAGTGTGAACTCTTCCCCCCATGCAATCCGCTAAGAAGATCGACTGTCGGCTCCGGGCGGCTTTCCCGCAGAGGAGAGAATCCTGCATTCACCGTGGGCCTCATCTGGGGCAGCCTCCTTGGAGCGGCTGGGGCACGGGCAGTGTGTCTGGGAGGGAATGCATGGATGGGAGAACATCGCAGGGGAGGAGACATAGGCATCCTGGGACTGTCTGCCAAGTCTCTTCCCTGAAGAAGCCCTTTCTGGAAACGTCAATCGCTCCTCCTAAACTTACTTGCTCCACTTCATCACTGACGCTGAAACCGTGGATTGAAGACAAAGTTTTATTTTATTTTTCTTTCCAGCTTATGATTTATCTTTAATCTTATCTATTGTTTTGCCTTTTGTCTTTGTTTTGTTCTATTTCTATCATTTAAATTTCTCCAGAATTCTACTGTTCAACGGCTCCCCCTTCTGCTTCTATTCCTTTCTCTCCTCTCTTCTACCTTCCAAAGTATTTAGATCAATGCTGTCTTGTTAAAATGTTTATTTTATTTTTATTTTTCCTCTAACTCTACTTTTCACTTCTCTATTACCCTCCAGGTACTTTAGTTAGATTGTGAGCCTTCGGGACAGTAAGGGAATTTTTCAAGTACCTTTCTAATCTTAATGTATATTTTCTGTAAACCGCTTAGAACCTAACGGATGTAGTGGTATATAAGAAATAAATTACATTACATTACATTACATAATCTCAAAAGTAAAATAAAAGTTTCTTGCTCATATGTCTCTTTAGCTATAAATTACAATATTATTATTAAGACTTGGCCAAAAGGAAAGATTTATAAACTATAAAGATTTTTACCTCAAGCAAAATTGTCATTTCTTTAATAAGACATTAACTATTTTTTCTGCGGCCCTCCAAGTACCGTCAAATCCAAAATGTGGTCCTGCAAAGGGTTGGAGTTTGAGACCACTGCCAAAGGTCCATCATGCCCAGTATCCTGTTTCCAACAGTGGCCAACCCAGGTCCCAAGTACCGGGCAGAAACCCAAAGAGTAGCAACATTCCAGAGCTGAGATTGTGATGTCATAATTCCTCATTCCACCAATGCGTAACAGACAACCTCATCAATGATGTCACAATGGCTTGATTATTTCTATACTTGGCTCATATAACATAAGAGTACTGACAAATCCAAAATGTGGCCCAGCAAAGGGTTTGGGTTTGAGACCACTGGTGTAGACCATTCTGAGCACCCCTGGGAGAGCGATATAGAAAATGAAACCCCTCCTTTACAAAGCAACACTAGCATTTTTAGTGCCAGCCATGGCGGTAACAGCTCAGATACTCATAGGAATTCTATGAGTGTCAAAGCTGTAACTGCGGTGGCCGGTGCCAGAAACGGTAGCACGGCTTTGTAAAGGAGGGGGTAAATAAGTCAAACGCACACAGCAGGGGGGTTGGGTAGGAGCAGGGGTGAAGAGGGCGGGAGAGGAGCACCGACACCATTCACCCTCGCTGCACTACTGGCTCTGCTGCTCATCAAATTCTTATGTGCATCGGAGCATTTACTTTACCAGCCCATGGTATTGCATCACTCTAGAAATCAAAATGTAGTACAAAGTGAGCCATTGTGACATCACAGATGAGGTTGGCTCTTATTGGTGGAATGAGGCATTATGATGTCACAATACCAGCTCTGGTTATCAGAGGCTGACACTTTTCACTGTATTTAATCAATTTTCCATACTGTTCTCCCAGGGGAGCTCAGAATGGTTTACATGAATTTATTCAGGTATTCAAGCTTTTTTCCCTGTCTGTCCCAGTAAGCTCACAATCTATCTAGTGTACCTAGGACAATGGGGGGGATTAAGTAACATAGTAGATGACGGCAAATAAAGACCCGAATGGTCCATCTAATCTCCCCAACCTGATTCAATTTAAAAGTTTGTTGGGTTTTTTTTTTTACTTGCCCAGGGTCACAGGGAATAGTGTGGGTTTGAACCCACAACCTCAGGGTGCTGAGGCTGTAACTTTAACCACCGCACCACTCTAGACATCATAATGTAACAAAAGTGAGCCAAGTATAGGACAATCAAACCATTGTGACATCACTGAGGAGGATGGCTCTTATTGGTGGAATGAGGCATTATGATGTCACAATACCAACTCTGGTTATGAGAGGTTGAAACTTTTCACACTATTTATTTATTCAATTTTCTATTCTGTTCTCCCAAGTAGAGAATGAAACAAGGACACATTTTTCCCTGTCCCCACAGGAACTCATTTTCCCATCCCGGTGAGTTCTTTTCCTGCCCCTGCCCTATTCCTGCAAGCTCCGTCCTCATCCGCATGAGCCTCAAACACTTTAAAATCCTAAGCAGCAACATTTTAGAGCTGAGATTGTGATGTCATAATGCCTCATTCCACCAATGCCTAAGCTCCGTCCTCATCTGCACAAGCCTCAAACACTTTAAATTCATAAGTAGCAACATTCTAGAGCTCAGATTGTGATATCATAATGCCTCATTCCACAAATGCCTAAGCTCTGTCCTCATCTGCACAAGCCCCAAACCCTTGAAAATCCTAAGTAGCAACATTCTAGAGCTCAGATTGTGATATCATAATGCCTCATTTCACCAATGCCTAAGCTCTGTCCTCAGCTGCACAAGCCTCAAACACTTTAAAATCCTATGTAGCAACATTCTAGAGCTGAGATTGTGATGTCATAATGCCTCATTCCACCAATGCCTAAGCTCCGTCCTCAGCTGCACAAGCCTCAAACACTTTAAAATCCTATGTAGCAACATTCTAGAGCTAAGATTGTGATGTCATAATGCCTCATTCCACCAATGCCTAAGCTCTGTTCTCACCTGCCCAAGCCTCAAACACTTTATAATCCTAAGTAGCAACATTCTAGAGCTCAGATTGTGATATCATAATGCCTCATTTCACCAATGCCTAAGCTCCGTCCTCAGCTGCACAAGCCTCAAACACTTTAAAATCCTATGTAGCAACATTCTAGAGCTGAGATTGTGATGTCATAATGCCTCATTCCACCAATGCCTAAGCTCCGTCCTCATCTGCCCAAGCCTCAAACCCTTTAAAATCATAAGTGTTCGAGATTTGTGCGGTGAAGGCAGAGCTTACAGGACTTACAGGCGCAGGGACAGGGACAAAACTCATTGGGACAGGATGGGGAAATTGAGTTCCTGTGGGGATGGGGAAAAGTTGTCCCCATGTCATTCTTTAGTAGAAACCTCTGCCGCAACTTTATAAAAGGAGCCCTGTGTCTTCAACAGCACCTTAAATTGATTTTGAATCTTTCTGTGCCATATGATTTGATACCATATAAAAAAACCCTCCGGTTATGTTATATATTTGGATTCATTAACCACCTTTATGCAGAGATTCACTCAAGTACAAATCAGCATAAAACTTACAATTTTGTTAAATGTTAGGTTAGGAAGAGTCCTAACGAGTTCTCAGGTGTGGTTATTGGTATCTAGTTATCTGCATCCAGCATTGTGCAAAAGCTATTAATTCAATGGATCTCATTATCTATCTATATAAAATCGGAGGTGTGTGTGTGTGTGTGTATGTGCCGCGATCACGCAAAAACGGCTTGACCGATTTGAACGAAACCTGGTATGCAGATCCCTCACTACCTGGGGTGATATGTTCTGGGGGTCTCGCGGCCCACCTGCACACGTGGGCGGAGCTACAAACAGAAAATCAGATTTCACCCATTCATGTCAATGGAAAAAATGTAAAAAGCTGCCATTCTCACAGTAATTCCAACTATAAAACACTTTCTATGACACTATAACCACTAGGGACATCGTTTCTATTCTACCACGGACACCATACATATAGAGTTTGTATGTTCTAACTGTGTTTGTAACTGTTTCCTTCATGCACCCCAGTTCATAATGTTATTACATTACATGAGTACTCACATATGCTGAACTAGGAACACAGGTTCCATTCTGAACCAGGAAAAAACTGCATGGAGTTTCTTTTCAACCTGAGTTTCCACATATTGAGTTGTTTAAATCAATACTGAAACTTTTGGATGCCACTTATTCCAATAGATCTTCCTTTTCAGTTTAAGAGATTGCAAATTCCAGTGAGACTTGCATTCTCTATCACAATCAACAAATCACAGGGACAGACTATTACATACTGTGGAGTGGATTTAAGATCCCCCTGTTTTTCCCATGGACAACTCTATGTTGCTTGCTCAAGGGTAGGTTCACCCAAGAATGTATATGATCTTGCTCCTGGAGGTGAAACTAAAAATGTTGTTTATAATCACGTTTTGCGTTAGTTGTATTGTATTCATTTTGTCAAATATTTCACATTCTAATTTGAATATTGTACTTTTTATTAAGCTGTAAAAAAATAATTTCATTCACCACTATAACGTATCTTTATTTGAATCCATTTACAGTGTTATTGCTATAATTAAATACCCGTGCAACGCCGGGGCATCAGCTAGTTGATTATAATATCAACAGCTATCTACTGGACCATCCCTCTGTCCCCCTCCTAAGAGACCTATGCACGCAGATTAAGGGCTCCTTTTACTAAGGTGCGCTAGCGTTTTTAGCGCACGCAGGAAATTACCGCGCGCTACGCTTCTAGAACTAATGCCAGGTCAATGCTGGCATTAAGGTCTAGTGCGCGCGACTATTCCACGCATTAAAGCCCTAGCGCATCTTCGTAAAAGGAGCCCTAGGTGCAGTTCTTTGGAACGGGGTAATAAAAATGTATCCAGGCCAGAGTTTCACATTCACCCATCCCCCGCTGCTTTCCAGAACGCCATCGCAGCTTTTATTTCTAACCTCTGAACCAGCCGCTTTCCCGCCTGGTTGGGGTTTGTTTGTTGCTACATACTGTCGTAACTGTTTGAAGCCTCGACTCCCCTTAATTACATCCTCAAACTGGGCCATTGCGGCTGGCTAATGACAGGATGGCTTGGGAGCCACCGGCCCGAGGGCAAACCGAGCTTTCATTAATACCTTCTCAGACTTCGTTAGGGGGGGAGGATAAAAAAAACTGTCATCGAGAGATAGATACCCTAGAATGAGGATGGACAAACCTCCTTCCTTGGGTAACATGAACTGGAAGACAACTGAACAGACTGGAGAGGTTAAACGGTCCTTATACCATCGTCTTTTACTTATGCAACAATCTTTTGGTATTGCAAAATCTCAAACTTTCAAAAGATTGCAGTTGAAGCAGGCTATTCAGAAAGGGTTCCCTGAATGGCAGATCTTGAAAGATCAGTATAGTTTGCCGTTCCTGTGCTTCCAGACAGTGTTCCTTGGTCATCAGGCTGCCCAGTGGTATAAATGAATATCTTGTCTCTTGAATAAAAAGCCAAAAACTTGTCTTAAAGACATTTGGAGCATTGAGACAAAGCAGCAAATGTCTGTATCTCAATGGCCACAAATTTGGAATTGGAGGATGAGGTGTACAGCATCAGCATCTATGAGACAGACTTGGTTTTTCTTATTGCATAGCTCTTTTTAGACCCCGGTTAGGTTGCAAAGGTTGGATAATTCTAAATCTAATAGAAGCTGGCATTGTCATCTTGATATAGGGACGTTGGATCATTTGCTTTATTATTGTCCCTTGATACTCAACTTCTGGAAATCCATTTGGGGGTCAAATTATTACGATATTGGAAGTCCCTTTATCTCTTTCATCATATGTAATAAAATGCTAGAGTGCACATGCGCTCTCGAAAATTTGTGCGGTGTGGCGCCGTGAGGTGTGCTTCTGTGGCAACATTCTAACCTCACGGCGCATGCGGGGGCTGAAGGCGCGCGACTGTGCTCTCTCCCTGCCTCGGCGCGTCACCGCCCACCCTCACTCACCGCTGCCTCTCACTCGCTGCCTGCCCGCGTCCTCGCCGTGTCACCTCACTCGCCGCCGCCGATCCTCTTCAGAGCATCCTGCGATCGTGGCCGGCTTTAAAGAACCTCGCATGCCGCTCTCCAAGCTCAGTAGCACGCTCCCTCTGACACACAGGATCGCGTCAGAGGGAACGTGCTACCGAGTTGGAGAGCAGCCTGCGAGGTTCGCTAAAGTCGGCCACCACGATCGCAGGCTGCTTTGAAGAGGAGCAGGCCAGAAGACACCGGGATGGAGGGGAGGGTAAGAAGGGGATCAATACTGGGAGCCAGGGGGAGAGGAAAACGGAAATGGGCTGCTTTGGGGGGAGGGGTGTGCTGGGGGGAGACAGAAGGGGCCATGGATAGGGAGAGGGAAAGGGGGCTGCTTTGGGGGGGAGGTGTGCTGGGGACAGCTTTGCTCGGGGGGGGGGGGAGACAGAAGAGGGCCATGGAGAGACAGGGAGAGGGAAAGGGGGCTGCTTTGGGGAGGAGGTGTGTCCTGGGGGCAGACAGCTTTGCTCGGGGGGGGGGGGAGACAGAAGGATACAGACAGCGGCCAAGGAGAGAGAGATAAAGAAACACAGACAGACAGACACATCTATTCTAGCACCCGTTAATGTAACGGGCTTAAAGACTAGTATGATATAATATCATTTGGAATGGTATCAAATCAGAATAAATTGCTCCTCATCATGACAGGCGTGGCCATGGAGATGATAATGAAAAATTGGGATAGCTTGAATTATAGTTTTTGGTGAGAGTCCGTATGTCAAGTTTATAAGTTTGAAAGCATTTGTTCCATGCAGAGGAGTCATCATAATAAATTTAAGGAAATTTGGGGCCCATTAACAAAATATTGCAAATTATGATATATTAATATTAGTTCCCTTTGATTTCTGAAAGATTGCACATCCAGGAGGGGAGGGGGGGAGGGAGGGGGGGATTTAATAACTTTATAATATGTGATTGGAATGGAGTGCATTTTGTTATATTACTTGTTTGCACTATGTATTTGATTTAAAAATGAATACAGAATTTATTCAACTTGATTACTGTAACATCGCCTATTTAGAAATTTCTCAAAAGAATATGTGACGTTTACAATTAATGCAAAATGCAGCGGCAGACTAATCTTCGGACTAAAGAAATTTGATCACGTGACACCTTACTACCGGCAGTTGCACTGGCTGCCGATGGAGGCACGTGTAAAGTTTAAGTTTGCTTGCCTCTGCTATAAAGAACTATACGGACTAGCCCCTAAATACATAACTGACCTTTTCTCCTTCTCAGCCAACAGACACAAGAGAAGCTCACACCTGAACTTCGTTTCCCCCCCCAGTTAGAGGTTGTAAACTGAAAAAACACCATGAACACCTTCTCTCACATCAAGCAGCATTATGGGGCAAAGATCTAGAAGAATTACTTTCGCCCACTACTTATGAGGAATTCAGGAAGCGCCTAGAAACATACCTGTTCCTGAAATATCTAGACAGCTGACCCGTACATCTCTCTCTCCTCAATACGGTTCTCTTGACCTATTAACCACTTTCTTGCACCTCTTTTAAGTTCATTCAATTTGTAACTTCTTTTAATCTTTTGTAAACCGCATAGAACTTCACGGTACTGTTGTATATAAATTGTTGTTATTATTATTATTTTTTTTATAAATCTTTTACTTATTTCTTTCAGATTTTTTTTTCCGGTAATTATGTTCAAATTTACCCTTGTGTGGGTGATTTTTTAAAAAGCATTTTAATGTGGATTAAGAGCATAAGAGCATAAGAATGGCGTTACTAGGTCAGCCCAATGGTCCATCAAGCCCAGTAGTCCGTTCTCACAGTGGCCAATCCAGGTCACTAGTACCTGGCCAAAACCCAAAGAGTCTATTAGCAATTATGATGTGTCACCAGTTTTTATATTCTTATGGTTTTTCAATTTTTGCATACAGTTTTAAAGGATCCTCAGCGGCACCACTTGGAACTCAATAGTATTTCATTGTTCCAAGCTTTATGTGTCAACTCGTCATCAGGTCCCAATTGTTCTACTCAATTTTAACAAATATTCATCACTTCTGCATATTTATCAAACACTTTTGAAATTCAAATATTTTTATGATTTTATAAGCTATCACTTAGCTTTTAGATGTGGTCTCCGGCTAGGGGAATGTCATACCGACATGTTTCGCTAGAAGTAGCTTTATCAAGGAATTTTCCCCCCAATAATAAGCCGTCAGCCCTTATGACCACTCTGTCTTTAGAGATCATAGTGGTCATAAGGGCTGACGGCTTATTATTGGGGGGAAAATTCCTTGATAAAGCTACTTCTAGCGAAACATGTCGGTATGACATTCCCCTAGCCGGAGACCACATCTAAAAGCTAAGTGATAGCTTATAAAATCATAAAAATATTTGAATTTCAAAAGTGTTTGATAAATATGCAGAAGTGATGAATATTTGTTAAAATTGAGTAGAACAATTGGGACCCGATGACGAGTTGACACATAAAGCTTGGAACAATGAAATACTATTGAGTTCCAAGTGGTGCCGCTGAGGATCCTTTAAAACTGTATGCAAAAATTGAAAAACCATAAGGGTATTCAAATGGTGGAATAATAATACTACCATATGTGAAATAGTCTTGATTAAGGACCCTTGTGAAAATTAGATTGTGTTATTGGTGAACCAGTTTTTATATGGCACAATCCCGGAATTCTTTAAGAGCAAGATGTCTGGTTATCAACCGACAAGATTATTGCGTTCCGAAAATTCTGCATTGTTGAAAACAAATGTCATTCCAAACTAGGCGGAAACCCATGCAGGAGTAAAATTGTGGAATACTCTTGTTGGGCAACTTTGGAAACACAGTGATAGGAGTTCATTCAGAAAATTGTTTAAAACCACAACTATTTGTTGATGCATTTCTCTGAACATTAATTTTTAGGGATCCTTTTACGAAGCCACGTTAACGGTTCAACGTGCTTAATAGCGCGCACTAAACTGCTGGCCGCGGAATGCCCTTCCACCGAACTGTGGTTGCATGTTCTCCCTTTTTTGGAGCAGATCGTGCACCGTCCTATTCCCCGTGACTATGGCATGCTCTTATTGGGAGACCAGCGGGTGTTGGAGGACGCAGGTTTCTCGGGTCCTCAGCAGAAATTTCTTTATTTAGCCGTTCTCTTGGTGAAAAAACTCCTCTTGCAATATTGGGTGTCCGACCAAGCCCGCTTTGAAATCCACCGAACTCCCAAAGGGGGGAGGATTGCTTTGGAAAGCAGCTTTGTTATTATGTCCTGGGGACTCGATGGCACAGCTGGACAATCCCTCTTGATTATACATTTTCTACTTTTTCTACGTCAACTTTTTCTATTTTTCTGGTTTGCCTTTCTCTTTCTTTCTTTCTTTCTTCCCGTTTCGGGAGCATCAGGGGCTGTTCCAACGTGAGGGGTGAGAGTTTGAGCGTGGAGCGTGTGTTGAGTTTTGTACGGTGTGTTTGTAGTCTGTGCATGTGCAGTGCAACTGGAGGGTTTGCTTTTGCTCTTTATAAGAAAAATTTGCAGATTGCGACTGGAGTGTACGACGATATTCTGCTTCTTTATTTCTTTTCTGTATATCGCCAATTTGATCTACTACTCAGTTTTGTAACTAGTCTGGGCCTTGTGTCCTTGTAATGTTGGATTTCTGTACACTCTGTGTTGCACTCGCTAATAAAAATTAATTACAAAAAAAAAACCCTGCCGGCCGCGCTAAACACTAATGCCAGCATTGAGCTGGCATTAGTTCTAGCCATGTAGCATGGGTTTAGCAAGCACTAAAACCGCTAACGCGTCGTCGTAAAAGGAACCCTTTATGTATATAATCATTTTGTAAACTGTTTTGATATAAAACTTTTTAAAAATAAAATTAAAAAAAAAAAATTCTGAGTCTTCCCTCCTCCCCCGGGGGTCCATATTGTCCTGGCCTCACCAGGGCCACAAGTATTTTCCACCATGGAAACAAGATGGACAAATGAAACGGTTGCCCTGGAAGCAATAACTGACAAACCAGTGGCGCTGTCAATTCTGCTCAAGTGACTGGCTTTCGTTGGTGTTCACTTCGCCCCAGGGAAATACAAGGCTTATTGTTTAAGGTTCCTCTAACGGATTGCCGAGATTGTAAAGAGTCAGCGCAGCTTTCCAGAAGGAGTTTCTGGCAAAGGCAACACAAGAAACAAAGAGGAATCTTTTCCACGGAGAGACCACAGCAGCTGAATGAATTTCTTTCACTTAAAAAAGAAAAGAAAAAGGAAACCATTCACATGCACTACCTTTATTTCGAAAAGAGCAGACACCTGCTCTAGTTCTGATCACGTGTACAGCTGATGCCAGCAATTCCCAAATTCAACCTTAAAACAATTCCCTCGCCTTCCCCAGCCACCATCAAAAGATCCTCTGTTTAGGCAAACTAAGGCAGGCAGAATTGACCGGGTACCTCAACCAGACACACGAGATCCTGAAAACCAGGCACCACTGCTAAGCTCCCACTTCCAGAGCCCCTCACATCCCGGCATTTTCCCCCCACCCCCATACTTCCAGCACCCTTTGCCACCTCTATACTCCACACCTACTCCACGTCCATACCCAGTGGCGTAGCGAGGATGCGAGGTTCCCGGGGAAGTAGGAGGAACTAGGAAATATTTTTTCACTCAACATATAGCTAAGCCCTAGAACTCATTGGCAGAGCAAGTGGTAAAAGCAGCTCATGTAGCCGACTTGAAAAAAAGATTTAGACATGTTCCTGGAGGAAAAGCCCTTAAACCATTATTAAGGTAGATCTGTAGAAAATCTCTGCTTGTCCCTGGGATTAAGTCGCATGTAATTTTGTCCCTTTTTGGGGCTCTGCCAGGTATTTGTGATCTGGAGTGGCCACTGTTGGAAACACAATACTGGGCTGAGCTGGTGGGGCTATTTCTATGCTCCTATGTTCACCTAACTTAAATTATAGTGTGTTAATTTGCATTAATGCATCTTAAGGCATGAGAGTGAATAGGACATTTCTTTTTGATGCTGCCTCTGCAGTGAAATGAAAGTAGTAAAGACAATTAACACTTATTATTATACACTGGGGGCATGAATTGCAGTGGGTGCCCTATAGTGATTTGGGGGTCACTGAATTCAAAACTGATCCTAATTTTTCAGTATAACCCTCTGGTTTTATGGCAAAAGAGCATTATAATGATAAAATTAACATTTTCGCTATATTTTCTAATGCTTGGAGTAAATGTTATAACAATCTCAGAAATATTAAAACAGTGTGCGTCAAATTAGATTCCCCACTCACCCCCCCCCCCCCCCGATAATCTTAGTGGTGTTAGCGACGAGCATGGGGAAAGGTTTCACCAGGACATGGCTACAACGGAGAAACGATATCGGGGCAGATGGAATTCATCAATGCTGGCTGACTATTGTTGGACATTAATTAGAGACGCGTTTATAATTAGAATCTCATTTATAAACGCGCTTCAACAGCAAAACAATTCTAGAAAATAATATTTATAGGGGCTCTTAAATCAGCGCAATGCGTTACATTATGACTTCTCATGCTATAAATATTTGCGACGGGCTCAAAAACGATACGCGATAGGAGAAAACAGAGGCTATTTTCATACACAGGAGGTCAAATTCTAGACAGTAAACCAAAAATTAAACATTTGTTGCACAGTTATAATGGGAGCTCCTGAAAGAACACAGACCGCACTTCCATTTCTGATTCTTCTATGATGTAATATGGGACTTTGCAACCAGAACTTTAAGGAACAAACAATCCGGATAAGCTACGTCGGCAGTTCCTGCATTTCAATTTTTCCTGTTGTCTTTGCTCACTGCTTGGTAGGTAAGGTTTCCCTGTTTCATGCTCCCAGGATGGGGAATCAAACCTTGTCGTGATCACACTTCATTTCTCTTGGCCACTCTGTGTCTGACTCATTTTTTTCCCCCTTCGCCTGGTTTCATCAGTCAAAGTGAGCATGTAGAGACTTATTATAGTTCAGTCCTTCTGCAAGTATGTTGAATACAAATCTGTAATGTGAAACGGAATTGTTCCTAGGTTGTTTTTTTTTTCATGTGGAAAAGAGTGATTTGTGGCAGAAATCAAGTCAGGGCAAGAGTCTAGCAGTAGCTGCAGGTCCTGAGGTGTGCTCTCTGAAAGTCCATTCTCACGGTTGTGCTAGGTATCTGTTCTTTGCTTCCATTTGGCAAGTTGACCCCCCACCCTTTCTTCCAGTTATGCCAGAGAGAAAACACGATCATTCTGGTTAGCTCTGCTGCCACATCTGAAGAGGGGAGAAATGTGGCCTTGGAAATGAGTTTGCGATATTGTTTTCAAAACCATTATTGTTGGTCCAGTAAAACCAGGGAAACTCTCCAGTGCAGCTGGTTTTCTTTAGCACTGACAAAAATAAATCCTCTATAATAAAACCCTTACCCGCGCATGCACTGTTGAAACGGCATGATTCCTGCTGCTGTGATTTCTGCTTCCGTGCTGTGTTCCATTGCGGCTTGCGATGGCTTGCGGTGTGCGGCGGCTTGCAGCGCATGCGGCGGTGAGAGCAACGGCAGGAGGGTGTCCGAGGTGCTGCAAGGCATCCAGCTGCTACTGCTGCACAGTGAAGTGGAGGGGGAGAGGGAAAAGGGACTGTTTTGGGGGGAGGGGTGGGCTGGGGGACAGGTAGCAATCATGATTTGCTCGGGGGGCCAGAGAGAGAGACAGACAGAAAGAAAGACAGACAGACAAGAGGCCAGGGAGAGACACAGACAGAAAAAATGACAAACAGACAGGGAGCTAGAGAGACAAACAGAGAGACAGACAGCAGCCAAGGAGCAAGGAAGAAAGACAGACAGACAGGGGGGCCAGGGAGAGACACAGACAGAAAGAATTACAGACAGACAGGGGGTCAGAGAGACAGACAGAAAGACAGCGGCCAAAGAGAGAGAGACAAAGAAAAAAAGACAGACAGCGGCCAAGGAGAGAGAAAGAAATAAAGAAAGACAGACAGACAGAAAGCGGCCAAGGAGAGAGAGAGAGAGAGAGAAAGAAAGAAAGAAAGAAAGAAAGACAGACACATCTATTCTAGCACCCGTTAATGTAATGGGCTTAAAGACTAGTAAATAAATAAATGGACTGCAGAGAAGAATATACAAGTAACAGGAATTTTATTTTAAAATCTATAAAAGTCAATATAATATGTTCCAAGAGATGGCTCTCGTGTGCAAGGGGACCGGACCGTGTTTCGGAGAAACACTTCCTTCATCAGGGATCCTAATGAAAAATAAGCGAGGTTTGAGATGTAGCTACGAAGTGTGAGCCACCTTTTCATGGCGAACTGACAGTGAAATAACCGAACGGTGTGGAGCATAATTAGAAGTGGTGCGAGAGATAGTAAATGCTAAGGTGATGAAATGGAGAGGACTAAAATGGTGTATGCGGAAAAACGTGAGAAAAGTATCTTATTGAATATAAGTGCTGGTGTGCCACCAAATGTGTTATGGGGTGTAAGTATGGAGATTACTGTGGTTGGAAAATTGCACCATTAATAATTTTCTATCCCATTCTTCCTAACTAGCTCAGAAAGGGTTATAGGTTAACATACTTAATTTAAAGCCAATATGGGTTACATATGCACATACACAGAAGAAAGTCACGTTTAACAGCTCAGAGTAGAATTTGAAAGGGTCAACTCATAAGAACATAAGAATAGACTTACTGGGTCAGACCAGTGGTCCATCAAGCCCAGAAGCCCATTCTCACGGTGGCCAATTCAGGTCACTAGTACCTGGCCAAAACCCAAGGTGTAGCAATATTCCATGCTACCGATCCAGGGCAAGCAGCGGCTTTCCCCGTGTCTTTCTCAATAACAGACTATGGACTTTTCCTCCAGGAACTTGTCCAAACCCTTCTTAAAACCAGCTACGCTAATCCGCCCTTACCACATCCTCTGGTAACGCGTTCCAGAGCTTAACTATTCTCTGAGTGGAAAAAAATTTCCTCCTATTGGTTTTAAGAGTATTTCCCTGCAACTTCATCAAGTGTCCCCTAGTCTTTGTAATTTTTGACAGAGTGAAAAATTGATCCACTTGTACCCGTTCTACTCCACTCAGGACTTCCATCCTATCTCCCCTCAGCTGTCTCTTTTCCAAAGCTGAAGAGCCCTAACTTATTTAGTCTTTCCTCATACGAGAGGAGTTCTATCCCCTTTACCATCTTGGTCGTTCTTCTTTGAACCATTGAACTGTATCTTTCTTGAGATAAGGAGACCAGATTTGAACGCAATACTCCAGATGAGGGGCATTATGACATTCTTAGTCTTGTTAACCATCCCTTTTTTAATAATTCCTAGCATCCTATTTGCTTTTTTGGCCACCGCTGCATATTGGGCGGAAGGTAATGTAGGGTCATGAAATGGTTAACTGTTGTTTAAAATATTGCTCTGGTCTACATAGCTGAAGAAAGTGTACAATCTATTGACTTCATCTGCCTAAAATGTATGTCCCTATCTTACCACATTGTAAGCTAAATAGATAAGAGTTTGAGCCATGATGTACCCTGCCCTTTTGTACATTTAACATTTAGAACTGTAAGAGTTAGATAAGTGACCTGCTAGTGTGAGCTTAGGACCAATAATAATTGTAGAAAAGTTATAGAAGTAACAAATGAAAATTGTAGTTTTTGCATATATTAGTTTGCGAAAAGGGCATAAAAGTACGTGTATTTCCTGTTTCTGACACTCTAGAGTCCGGTATACCGTAATAAATTTCTTGTACTTTTTTCACGCCTCTGACTTTGTGTGTCCAAGTGACCTTTCAGTTTCATCGTATTGTCTACGATGATACCCAAATCCTTTTCTTGGGCACTAACCTCCAAGGTGGACCCTAGCATCCAGTAACCGTGATTCGGGTTATTCTTCTCACTGTGAATCCCTTTGCATTTGTCCACATTAAATTTCATCTGCCATTTGGACGCCCAGTCTTCCAGTTTCCTAAGGTCCGCCTGGCGTTTTTCACAATCCGCACGCGTTTTAACAACTGTGAACAGTGGGATTGCTTTGCCTGCATATACAGCCCTCCCCTTTTTACAAAACTGTAGTGTGGTTGTTAGCGCCAGCCATGGCGGTAACAGCTGCGACGCTCATAGAATTCGTATGAGCACTGGAGCTGTTACCGCTGCGGCCGGCACTAAGTACCGCAGTACGGTTTTGTAAAAAGAGGAGGGGGGGGGGAGATAGATAGAAAAGGACAGTGATCAGAACTTTTTTCTGCTCTTTGGCATCACAATTTTTTTTCCGTTTGCGCTTTACTTTGAAACCTGATGTATAACTACACGATGGGGGGGATGATATTGGGGGAAGGCAACCTAGAAAGGGACTTGGGGGTCTTGGTGGATAAAACAATGAAACCGTCGGCACAATGCGCAGCGGCCTCAAACGAGGCGAACAGAATGTTGGGCATTATCAAAAAAGATATCACTACCAGAACGAAGGAGGTTATCCTCCCGCTGTATAGGGCGATGGTGCGACTGCATCTGGAGTACTGCGTTCAGTACTGGTCGCCGTACCTTAAGAAAGATATGGCGATACTCGAGAGGGTCCAGAGAAGAGCAACAAAAATGATAAAGGGCATGGAAAACCTTTCATATGCTGAGAGGCTGGAGAAGCTGGGCCTCTTTTCCCTGGAAAAGCGGAGACTTAGAGGGGATATGATAGAAACTTACAAGATCATGAAGGGTATAGAGAAGGTAGAGAGGGACAGATTCTTCAGACAGGCGGGGGCAAAATAAACTAGAGAGCACTAAAAAAAATTGAAGGGAGACAGATTCAGAAAAATGCTAGGAAGTTCTTCTTCACTCAGAGGGTGGTGGACACCTGGAATGCGCTTCCAGAAGAGGTGGTAGAGCAGAGCACAATTTTGGGTTTCAAAATGGGATTGGACGAGTTCCTGAAGGAAAAGGGGATTGAAGGGTACAATTAGAGGGTTACTATACAGTACAAAATGCTTTAGAGTAATAGATCACTTACAGGTCATTGACCTGGGGGGCCGGCGCGGGAGCATGATGGACCTGTGGTCTGACTCGGCAGAGGCGATGCTTATGTTCTTATGTTCGATGCAGCATTAACCCTTGGTTTCTATATATTTGTGTCCAAATTTTGAATGCATAACTCTGTGTGCGCATGGAAACAAATTGAATAATGAGCTTGGAAACATCAGCAATTGTGCGCTAACAACCCATCACTGGTGTTAACTGGCAGCCTTACAATTTTGCCTCATGTCAATCACGTGCATATGAAGAGGGGGCGTGGCCAAGGGGTGTGGAGGGGTGTTCCAAAACGTTGCACACCGATTTACGGAATTCATCTGAAGCATGCCTAAGCTGGGTCCTGTTCGCAATTCGACAAAGGGCGCGCTTCCTTGATGGAAAAGCGCATTGCGCTCAACTTTTCGCCACTGAATTTTCAGCACCATTTATTGAATTCCTTCCTAACTGGGCATTAAGGGCCAGATTCTATAAACCGCGCCTGAATTTACGCAGCTAGATCGGCGCGCCCAGCCGATCTAGGCACATAACTTAATTATTTGAAAAGTTAATTGGTGTCAATAATGAGCTCTTAATTGGGAAAATTGAAAATGAATTGGGCAGTAGGCCCCTGTCGCTTTTGGATAGGCACCTAGCCTAAGGTGCCTACCAGAAAGTGGGCATGGTTAGGGGCAGATTGTGGGCGTGTTTTGCATGTAGATGCCTAAATTGGACTTAGTTGCCAGTATTTAGGCCATGGAAACCCTGGCATAAATAGGGGGTGCCTAAGGTTTTGATGTCTACCGGCGTCTAAGTCCAATTTAATCATCACTAGGCATGATTCTAAGTCAGGATTGAAATGCGATATGCACCACGCTCCTTTTAGGCACCGTTTAATGAGGTGCCACTGAAAAGTTCTCAGCCCAACCAGGAGGAGAATGATGTGAATGAAACAAAATGAAACGAAAAGTGTGGAATAACCTATAAGAGTCATGGCTCCACATCATTCTCTTCTTGGTTGGGCTGAGAACTTTCCATTGGCCCCTCGTATTGTGATGTCATAATGCATCATTCCACCAATGCCTAAGAGCCAACCTCATCGGTGATGTCGCAATGGCTTAGTTTCCCTATACTTGTGCCCATTTACCAGATGCATTTGCCTCATTGAAACGAAAACTGTCAAGAAAAGTGTGGAATAACTTGTAAGTTTCATGGCTCCGCATCATTCTCTTCTTCGTTGGGCTGAGAGCTTTTCAGTGGCCCCTTGTAGAATCAGGGCCTACATGCTTTTTGCGCTTTAGAAAGGGGCCCCTAAAATAGTAAAAAGCATCCAAATCACAGTACACATTATGGCATAGTACGCTTCTTCCAATGTTAACACAAGACCCATTAAAACCTCTTAATAGACATCACAGGGAGGAAGCTGAGCAGGAACACATAAACAAATAAAGGAGAGGCCCTGGGGGATGAGGCAGTTTGCTCATTAAGCCTTGGAGGCATTCCAATCAAATAATAAAAAAAAAAAAGACATTGCTGCAGGGCCAGCTCAACCATTAGGCAAGACCAGGAGGTCGCCTAGGGCAGCGGCTTCTGGGGGCAACAAAACACAGCTATAGTCAAAGCAAAGCAATAGCTCCCGATAGCCACACAAACTGAAAGAACTATCACCGCTTACTTTTATCTGCAAAATAAAGGGCATGGGGCTTTATATGCTGCTTTTTCTGTGTGGTTTACATATTTAATTTTGGGGTAATGAAGTGCTCGGCAACTTGCCCAGAGTCAGAAGGAGTTGCAGTGGGAATTAAACTCACAACCTCAGGGTGCAGAGGCAGCTGCTCAAGCCACTGACACATTCCTCCATTCCCAGTAACCCGTGTTGCTAACTTTCCCCCTTCATGTGAAGAGTTTCAGTTTCTGGTAACCAGAGCTGAGATTGTGATGTCATAATGCCTCATTCCACCAATAAGAGTCATCCTCATCAATGATGTCACAATTGCATGATTGTAAAGGAATTGATATATTGCTTTTTCTGTGTGGTTTACATATTTTAGAGGCACTTACTTTGTACCTGGGATAATGAAGTATTAAATGACTTGCTCAGAGTTAGAAGGAGTTGCAGTGGGAACTGAACTCACAACCTCAGGGTGCAGAGGCAGCTGCTCTAACCACTGAGCCATACCTCCATTCCCAGTGACCTGTCTTGCTAACTTTCCCCCTTCGTGTGAAGAGTTTCAGTCTCTGGTAACTAGAGCTGAGATTGTGATGTCATAATGCCTCATTCCACCAATAAGAGTCAACCTCATCATTGATGTCACAATAGCTTGATTGTAAAGGGTAAAGGAATTGATATACTGCTTTTTCTGTGTGGTTACAATCAAAGTGGTTTCCATATTTTTACACTGACGAGAAGAGCACAACAGAGGAGTCGTGAGGATGTCAACAATTGTAAAATTCAAGATACACTTTATTGACTGTAGCTCTGCAATGACTCGAAGACTCGACCCTGACAGTGTTTCGGCATCTATGCCTTTGTCAAGTCTCAAAGGCTTATTACTCTATCACAATATTTAGCTGGCAGTGGGGAGCGAGCTTAAAGCCAGATATTCAATGCTTGGCCATTTCTAGCGACTGGCGTTGAATATCTGGTTTTTGGTTGGTTTGTTTTTTAAGATGGCTATCCGATAACCGGTTGTGTTAAGGTCTTTATTTCACTCTTACTAGCCATTCTTATCAATACGTTCTGAGAATCAACTGTTGCTCAAAGTCCCGTCAGAGCTACTACTACTACTGCTATGAATTATTTCTATAGCACTACCAGACGCACGCAGCGCTGCACAAGAATAAGAAAATAGTCCCTGCTCCAAAGAGCTTACAATCTAAACAGGCAAGACAGACAAACAGGATGTCATGGATACAGTTAAGGGGAACAGTTACAGAGGGGACTACAGGACAATCAAGCTATTGTGACATCATTGATGAAGTTGGCTCTTATTGGTGGAATAAGGCATTATGACTCACAATTTTAGCTCTGCTGCCCAAAGACTGAAACTCTTCACACTACTACTATGAATTATTTCTATAGGGCTACCAGACATACGCAGCGCTGTACAGAGTCATAAAGAAGACAGTCCCTGCTCCAAAGAGCTTACAATCTAAACAGACAAGAGAAACAAACAGGATGTCATGGATACAGTCAAGGGGAACGGGGTTGGAGGGCAGAGGAGTAGGGTTAAGGATTGAAGGCTATATCAAAAAGGTGGGTTTTCAGTCGGCTTTTAAACAAGGGAAGGGACTTGACGGACAAACTCGGGTCATTTATTCCAGGCATAGGGGGAAGCTAAATGAAAGGAACGAAGTCTGGAATTGGCAGTGGAGGAGAAGGGTAATGTTAAGAGCGAGGGAGGTGTATAAGGAGAGAGAAGCAAGGAGAGCTATTGAGGGGCAGCAGAATGAACACACGTGTAAGTCAGCAATAAGATCTTGAACTGTATGCGATGTGAAGTGAAGTGACTTAAGGAGAGGGGTGACATGAGCATAGCGAGGTTGGTAGAAGATGAGTCGCGCAGCAGAGTTTTGCACAGATTGCAATGGGAAGAGGCGACACTGAGGGATACTAGTTAGGAGTAGATCGCAGTAATCTAAGCGTAAGATTACGAGAGCTTGGACGAGGGTCCGGGTGATGTGCTCAGAGAGGAAGGGGTGAATTTTGGTGATATTGAAGAGACAGAAGCGACAGGTCTTAGCAGCTGGTTGGATATACGTAGAAAATGAGAGGTCAGAATCGAAGACTACTCCAAGGTTGCGAGCAGAGGAGACTGGAACAATGACAGAGCTGGGAGGCTTTCAAGGTGTGTTATTACCTGGGTTGCAGGTTAGCCAACTTGCGAAGACCATTTTATTCAAGACAGCGTTCTCCTGAATGTTAGTTATATTTGCTGCTGTGCAGTGCTGTAAGAGGAGAGCCAATGATGTCACAATTGCTTGATTAAAAGGCAACTTTTGCATTTGGAACCTAGGACAATACCAGGTGGACTTTATAGTCTATGACCCAGAAATATCAGAAGAGACAATCATGTATTTGTAATGGGTATAACTAATGGGCAGACTGGATGGACTGTTCAGGTCTTTTATCTGCCGTCATTTACTATGTTACCTGGCAGAAACCCAAAGAGTAGCAACATTCCAGAGCTGAGATTGTGATGTCATAATGCCTCATTCCACCAATGCCTAAGAGCCAGCCTCAGCAGTGATGTCACAATAGCTTAATTAGAAGGCAACTTCAGCATTTGGAACCTAAGGTGGACTTTACAGTCTACGACCCAGAAATATCAAAGAAGAGACGAGTTAATTTAATCATGTATTTTTAATGGATATAACTAATGGCTTATGGACTTTTATGAAAATATCCAAACCTTGTTTAAACCCTGCTAAGCTAACTGTGCTCACCACATTCTCTTGCAACAAATTCTGGAGTTTAAGTTCAATGAAGTAATATTTCTTTGGCTTGCTTAAATCTACCACTAAAAACAGAGGAGTTGTAAGACTGAAGGTTTGTCTGCAGATGTCCAATAACCTTGCCCCAGCCCTGCACTGTTGGTTTGTTTGGGTGTTTTTTAAATCCTGGAGAATTTGTATAGTTGTTGTTGTTTTTTTTTTTTAAAGTAACTCAGATCCAGTGAGTGAAAACCTAGTAGACTTTGCATTTGTTTTGAAATGAAAAGAAAAACAAAACAAATGAAATCCCGCATAGAAATTATTATTTTTAAAATCGTTTTCAGCGTTACAAGTGTGGGAATTCTCTCTTCCTTATTCCTCACCACCTGTCTCATGTGAAAACAAAAACCCCCATCCTTCAAGGCCCTCCAGGTTGTTTTCTGTTTTGATGTCCCCTCCCATATTTAGGCCAAGCAGTGGGACACCCTCCTGCGACCCAGAGGTCAGGATTAGCTCCCTCAGTCATTTACCACCATCATAAAACCAGCTCTTAGCTTTCCCACCTCTAGGGGTCTCCTACCATGTTATGTCCTCTCTGGCAGGACAATGTAGAACAGTGGTCTCAACCTCAAACCTTTTGCAGGGCTGCATTTTGGATTTGTCGGTACTTGGAGGGCCACAGAAAAAAGAGTTAATGTCTTATTAAAGAAATAACAATTTTGCATGAGGTAAAACTCTTTATAGTTTATAAATCTTTCCTTTTGGCTAAGACTTAATAATAATATTGTCATTTATAGCTAAAGAGACATATGATCAAGAAACTTTTATTTTACTTTTGTGATTATGATAAACATACCGAGGGCCTCAAAATAGTACCTGGCGGGCCACATGTGTTCCCTGGGCCGTGAGTTTGAGACCACTGGTGTAGAATAAGAAGCGTCAGGCTAATGGATTAGTCAGGAGGCTGTTCTCAATCAAATTTTCTTTCAATCGACAGTAACCATCCCTCACTGTTGGCTACTGTTTGCATGTCAGGTTAGCTGTAACCTCTGAATGAAAACAGAACCCAACAGAATGGCATGTTGTTATTTATCTTCTCTGCTTTCTCATCTGGAAATGGGTGTAGCTGAAAATCCACAGGTGCAAATGTATTGCTTATTTTGGCCTATTACACCTGCCATAACATTAATCAAGTTTCTGCTGGCCCCTTAAGGGTCCGAAAGGCGGGGGTGCTGAAAAGTTCTCAGCCCATCTACCAACTTCCTAAATTCTGAGCATTATTTTGCCACTGTAGCTGAAAAGAGGGTTATCTTATTTCACGTGAAGTACCAATTTGCAGAAACAAAATTCTGTTTTGATATTGTTTCAATGAACCATATCCAAGTCTCTTGGTTGGGCTGAGAACTTTTCAGCATCCCCTCGTAGTGTGAAGAGTTTCAGTCTCTGGTAACCAGAGCTGAGCTTGTGATGTCATAATGCCTCATTCCACCAATAAGAGCCAACCTCATCAATGAGGTCACAATGGCTCAATTGCCCTATACTTCGCTCATTTTTATTACATAGAAGGGGGCACTGAAAAGTTCTCAGCCCAACCAACCAGCTTCCTAAATTCTGAGCATTATTTTGCCACTGTGGCTGAAAAGAGCGTTATCTAATTTCGTTAAGTGCCAATTTGCAGAAACAAAATTCTCTTGTTTTTTTTGACATTGTTTCCGATCATTGATTGGACCATATCCACATCATTCTCTTCTTGGTTGGGCTGAGAACTTTCAGTTTCAGTCTCTGGTAACCAGAGTTGAGCTTGTTATGTCATAATGCCTCATTCCACCAATAAGAGCCAACCTCATCAGTGATGTCACAATGGCTTGATTGTCCTAGAACTGGCTCATTTTTATTACATAGGAGGGGCTGCTGAAAAGTTCTCAGCCCAACCAACCAACTTCCTAAATTCTGAGCATTATTTTTGCCACTGTACCTGAATAGAGTGGCATCTTAGTTTGTTAAGTGCCAATTTGCAGAAAGGAAATTCTGTGTTTTGACAATGTTTCAGATCATTGACTGAACCATATCCACGTCATTCTCTTCTTGGTTGGGCTAAGAATCCCTTCGTATAATCCAAACTCTCTATGGCCATCATGGGTTGAGTGACCAGTTGACCTTTCATTACCACTGTTGTTCATGCATTTCTGCATGGTTGTGTAGGCCGCAGAGCTGTAGTAGTGAGATGCTGAACACCCTAGGGCTAGTAATGTTTGTGCCTATGAGATTCTCTGGAACTGAGGACAAAGAGAAAAAGGGTGTAGAGGGAAGGCCCCTAATGCCTTGTGTGGATCCAAACAAGCATTCTATTTAAAAATGAGTTCAGGTCTCTCTTCCTCATAGTGAATGCCTGTTACTGCTTGTTAAAGGCCAAATAATCTTTGAAGCCAATAAAGAGCAAGAGACTAGGGTTACTCATACATTACAAGTTTATGAAAATTTTCTCCTAGATGCTAATCTCAGTCTCGTAATGCAGTGGCTTTCCGCCGTCATGCCAAAACTATTTGTATTTCCTGGCAAACTGGCAAAGCGCCCCAAAGCAGACCTGAGAAAAAATGTAAAGATTAAAGGACTAGCTGAGGGGGGCAATGTCCACTGGCACTCGAACACGAGACTTTCCAGACCCTCTTCAGGGCGACGCTTCTGCCCTCTGCATTTCTTGAAGGAGCCCGAGTCCGTTTTCATGCAAAATTGCAACCTTTTCCAAGGTCCGGTGACCCCCCTTTTCTGCCAAGGCAATCCTGTATTAAAGGCCAGGTCTGGCCAAACCATTAGGCCAGACTAGGCAGTGGCCTAGAGAAGCATCTTCATAGGAGCTGCCAAAGCGGCTGCAGTGAAAGCACTTCACGGCTAGGTAATCAGAAGTTCAAGACATCCACAGTGAGTATTCGCAACATAACTTTACACCCATCGGGGTCTCAGTGTACGCAAATTTATCTCTTGACCCTTCACTGTGGATATCCTGGAAAATCTGGCATGCAGTGGGGAACCCAGGACTGGATTTGCAATCCCTGTCTGGGGTGCATTGAACGAGCAAATAGACATGCTTGCCTCCCACCGGCCAGTACATCCCCTCTTCATCTTACTAGGGTCATTTTCTCTCTCTTGTCATGGCTGATATGGGTTGAAACCTTTGCTGACAGCACCACTTGCAGTGAATAAAGTTGTAATACGAATAAAGCTTTTTTAAATTTATTTAAAGGGAGAGGTAAATACGCAGTTGTAAAGGCAACAGTGCTTTAACTGAATAGGAATTTGTTAGCCACACTTTTAGATTTCTCTCTTCTTTAAATAGACCCATTTCCTTTTGTTGCGGTCCAGCTATAGGGAACAGAGCAACTGAAAGTCAGATTTGGACTGGAAGACTAGTTGTTTCCCCAGCCAGCTAGCCCTTACAGGTGGGTCCTCCTGTACTCTGGTGCTTCTCCTCTAGGTCCTTTGCAGAAGTCCATTTGTTTTTTGTTGGCAAAGAAAAGGGGAGTGATAGTTCAAATGTGCATGGCTATATCGGTTTCCTAACCATGCAGGGCACAAATGTTTGCCTGGTAATCAGAGCCTCCTGGAATGTGTTGTGTTTGCTGTGTCGTGCTTCACCCACCTACTTCTTGGCAGGGTTTTTTTTTTTTTTTTTTTTTGCCTTTCTGAAACACACCACAACTCTGCCAAGCTATTGAAGAAACCTTGTGTGTTGCCGACTTGAAAAAAGCTGGCTGAGTTGAAAGGACCTCAGTGGAACAAAGAAATGAGCCATCACTTTTGCATCTTTCTAGAAAAACAAAGATGGAAAGAATAGCTTTCAGTGTTTTAATTCATGTTGAGGATGTGCTCGATGCCTTTTAGCCGTTCCACTGAATCCATCGGAGAACCGCTCTGGGGCTATGGCCCCCTTGACGCCCACAACGGGGGTTGAAATGTGACAAAAGGGTGGACTCAAAAAGCCGTGGTGTGCGCCAAAACCTAATTTTTATTCTTTTTACAGAAACTTAACTCTGCATTCAGACGCTACTATCTCCTATTCAGTAAACGATTTTCCAGGTCAGTTCTGTTGACATGTCGACTTCAGTCACATCAGTGCAATACAAAGGCAGTGTCATTGCTCAAGGGTTCGTGGCATTGCAGTGGTGCCATCACAGGTCAAAGAAATGACAAGAAGAGACCGAGGCGGAGGACGGAGACTAGCAGGCAGTCCACTGCCAAAGTCCACCAACATCTTCTTTAAAAGGGCGTTACTGGGAGATTGGGGAAGATGCACGCTGGTAATGCGCTCTACGTTCCTTTTCTGCCATTCTTTCTATGGATTTACCGGTCAATATTTCAACCGTTGGGTTGTTTATAGAATATTCATTTATTATACCATCCTCCCAGGGGAGCTCAGAATGGTTGTACATGAATTTATTCAGGTACTCAAGCATTTTTCCCTGTCTGTCCCAGTGGACTCACAATCTCTTTCTCTCTCCGAGAGATCCCACGTGCCTATCCCAGGTCCTCTTGAATTCAGACACAGTCTCTGTCTCCACCAGCTCTTCTGGGACACTGTTCCACACATCTACCATCCTTTCTGTAGAAAAAGTGTAGTTACTTGCCTGTAACGTAGGTTCTCCGTGGACAGCAGGATAGTCAGCCACATATTTCCTTAGATTACTCCTGAGCCTATCACCTCTTAGCTTCATCCTATGCCCTCTCATTCCAGAGCTTCCTTTCAAATGAAAGAGACTCGACTCATAAACATTTACATTATGTGGGCATTTAAACGTCTCTATCACATCTCCCCTCTCCCGCCTTTCTTCCAAAGTATACAGATTGAGATCTTTAAGTCTGTCCCCATACACCTTATCACGAAGACCACACACCATTTTAGTGGCCATCCTCTGGACCGACTCCATCCTTTTTATATCTTTTTGAAGGTGTGGCCTCCAGAATTGTGCACAATATTCTAAATGAGGTCTCACTAGAGTCTTATACAGGGGCATCAATACCTCCTTTTTCCTACTAGTTATAGCTCTCCCTATGCAACCTAGCATCCTTCTAGCTTTCGTTGTCACCTTTTCAACCTGTTTGGCCACCTTAAGATCATCACATACAATCACACCCAAATCCCGCTCTTCTGTCGGGCACATAAGCAGGGCAGGATTAACCAATAGGCCAAGTAGGCACGCGCCTAGGGCCCAAAATGGTCAGGGGGGCCAGATGAAGGAGGGCATCAACATTGTTTTTTCCAAACGGCGAAGGGCCCCTCTAGCATTGATCGGCAACGCGGGCCCCCCACCCCCGATTGCCAACGCGGTCCCCCCCCCCCCATCGACGGAAAGTAAGACAAGCAAGCAACGCGGGTAAGAAAGGCAACGGGAATTCTAATTATGCAAGCGGTGCTGCTTGCCCAGAGCTTCCCTCTGACGCAGCTTCCTGTTTCCGCCTGGGCGCATGGTGGGGTGGGGCGGGGCAGGGGGCCTTGTGTGTACTTGTGTGCCTAGGGGGCCCTTGACAAATTAATCCTGCCCTGCACATAAGTTCTTCACCCCTAAACTGTACCGTTCCCATGGGTTTTTGCAGCCCAAATGCATGACCTTGCATTTCTTAGCAAATAGAATATTAGCATAATTCTGCAGTTACACGTCTCGTTTTAGATGCGAACGGTTATGCTAGTTCATTGGCCCCAAAATTCTATATATGGTGCCTGAATTTGTGTGCTTACATCAATGCACATAGCCGATGTATGAAGGCAAAACCAGGGGAAAAAAACAAAACCACAAACTGAGTGGAATTGTCCAGATCAGAATGATGTGCACTAATGAAAGTGTCCTCCAGTGCATCTGATAATATAGAAATCTTTGTTCATCCAATGACATACAAATACATCCAACGACTCAATGACTCGACATGCACATGTTTCGGCCAACAGGCCTTCCTCAGGAGTCTTGAACCCCACCAATGTGAATATCTAGAATATGTTCCCACTCTGATAGGTCTTACCAGATTTCGAACAAAAAAGAAAGTCAACTAAAACTTCTCAAAAAAACGAGTATAACATCAGGTACCAAGCGTCCCGCTGCTAAAAACGTTTTTGTTCGAAGTCTGGTAAGACCTATCAGAGTGGGAACATATTCTAGATATTCACATTGGTGGCGCTCAAGACTCCTGAGGAAGGCCTGTTGGCCGAAACATGTGCATGTCGAGTCATTGAGTCGTTGGATGTATTTGTATGTCATTGGATGAACAAAGATTCCTATATTATCAGATGCACTGGAGGACACTTTCATTAGTGCACATCATTCTGATCTGAACAATTCCACTCAGCCTTTGGTACATAGCTGATGTACGCACACAACTTAATTAGATAATTTGCTTAATGAGCACTGATCTTTGGCAATTGACACTAATTGCGACTAATGATAGGTTATGTGCACAGCTTGAAAAGTGTGGTCCATCCAGTCTGCGCAACCAAACATGCGTCCTACTTAAAAGTTAGGTGCATGTTTATAAAATACACCCAGTGCATGCATAAGTGAAGTGTAGGCATGTAGGCTTGGTTTTATCTGGTCTAAATGCCTGTGGTGCTAAGCGTGATTCCATAAAAGGTACGAAGACCTCGTAGGATTGAGCTTATCACCCCAATAGTCAGCACCCGCTTGGCCAGCCGGTGCCCCTCCCACATCCACCCCCCTTTGCAGCTGTGCATTATGGATTTTGCGCAGACGTTCGATTACTTGAAAGGTATTAACGTAGAACAAAATCTTTTCCAGAGAAAGGAAAATGGTAAAACCAGAGGACATAATTTGAGGTTGAGGGTGGGAGACTCAAGAGCAATGTAAGGAAGTTCTACTTTACGGAGAGGGTGGTGAAGGCCTCGAATGCACTCCCGAGAGAGGTGGTGGAGAGGAAACGGTGACAGAGTTCAAAGAAGCGTGGGATGAACATAGAGGATCTAGAATCAGAAAATAGTGGTAAATATTGAACTAAGGCCAGTACTGGGCAGACTTGCACGGTCTATGCCTATATGTGGTCATTTGGTTGAGGAAGGGCTGAGGAGGGCTTCAATGGCTGGGAGGGTGTAGATGGGCTGGAGTGAGCTTTGGCGGAGGCTTTGGTAGTTGGAACCTAAGAATAGTACCAGACAGAGCTTTGGTCTCTTGCCCAGAAATAGCTAAGGAGAAGAAGAAAAAAAAGAAAAAAACCCCAACAAATTTTTAGATTGAATCAGGTTGGGCAGACTAGATGGACCATTCGGGTCTTTATCTGCCATCATCTACTATGCTACTGTTACTATTTTGTAGAATACAGATTAAGGACAGTTACTGTGTACACACGACTACTAATTAATGTCAATTAACAGTAATTACAGCCAATTATTGCAATAACTGCCACGAATTTATAACTTGCACGTACAACTTTGTTCGCCGAGTGGACGGCAGTGTCTCGCAAACTTTGCGAAGCCCCGGCACACTAAGGGCTCCTTTTACGAAGCCGCATTAGCATTTAGATGTGTGTAATAGCGCGCGCTAATCTGCCGGCTGCGCTAACCGCAGCTGCCTCCTCTTGAGCCGGCGGTAGTTTTTCGGCTAGCGCAGGGGTTAGCGTGCTCTCAAAAAGGTGCGTGCGGTAAAGCCGCTATCGCGGCTTCGTAAAAGGAGCCCTAAATGTGGTGGCCATGGCTTGAGGCGTCCGGAAGCGTGCGGATGTTGACGCGATGACATCACGTGCGACTTCATCATGATTTGCCTCCGCGCGTGCAGATAAGGCCCTGAGCCGCCAGCGGGGGGGCGTGCTGGAAGGGAAGAGGCACGGAGAGAAGGTGAGGCGATGGTGCCAGCTGACTGCCTACAGGATGTGCCTCCTGTGGGCAGTCAGCCGGCATCAGCGCCTCTCCTCCACCCTGGCATCTTGCGGGCACACAGTTTGCACACAGCCATGCACACACATTCTGGTCAAAAAGAGACGGCAGGCAGGAGCTGCTTCCTAAGGGGAATTTTTTTGCTTTCTTCAAACAATAGTCCATACAATTTTCACCCAGTCGGCTACATTCTCACACTTTAGACCTTCCCAAAAAGACAAGTTTTCTACCTCCTACGTAAAACGGCCTCCAGGCCTGTACAGAGAGTTCAGTATCTGCACTGCTCACAGACCCCAGGAGGACTGGTGGGGAGGGTGGGGGGAAGGACTGGGTGGGAGGAGGAGGGGGGAGAGTGGGAACCAAACAGCCCACTGTTTCTCTGCCTTTGATTTTGTAATAGCCCTCTCCTGCCGTTAGCTCAGGAAATGGATTCACCGTTACTGTACAATATTTTGGCTCCGATGGTACCCTAAGGTAGAAGCGCATTCTATCAGCCAATTTAGGAAGGCTTCGGGCACTGAATCAGAAGCGAGCAGGGTTTAAGTCTTGGATTGGCAAAAGTATAAACGTAAATCCCACATCTCCACCGATCAGTGGCCACTGAGGACCTGGTTTATCAAAGGCTTTTTCTTTCTCAAGCACTTTTGGTAAATCAGCTCCATAGAACCCTGTCTTAAATGAGACTTTTGTCTTCGATGTAGACTGGAAAACATTTCGCAAGAATCATATAAGCCTGAGTCTTTATTCGCTCAACTCTAATTGAGAAATAATCTCATGCCAGAAAGATCTAGGATTTATTAATGATTGTTTAATTTTTTTGGCAAACAGTATAAAGCCTGGATATTTTCTAAACCCACTGTATCATTTCCTCTACCATAATCTCCTCCAACCCTGAAATGTCCTGTCTAAATTAGATTGTAAGCTCTTCAGAGCAGGGACCGTCTATTGCAAGTTAAAATGTACAGTGCAGTGTACGCCTTTCAGCTTTAGAAATAATAAATAATAGTAGTAGGTGATGGGAAGCGGGTTCAGTATTTTTATATTGTTTTTATGGTTTTAATTTCGGATTTCGGGCCCTGTTTATTTATATTATTGGGCTTTATTAGCCACGTTTATGAAGAGATTGTCCAAGGTGGTATAAAGCTCCAGCGGCACCAACACGTACCAGAATCGACACCGAATGGCTTTATCACAGAGGAAAGGATTGCATTGAGGAGACCATCGCAGAGGAGGAGACATGGACAGCATAGAACTATCAACCAAATCTCTTAACTGTAGAAGTCCTTTATCTGGAAGCTGAAATTGTGGATTGAAGTCAATGTTTTTACTTTTAATTTTTTTCCAGTTTTATGAATTATTTGTAATCTTATTCATTGCTTTACCATTTTGTTCTATTTATATCTTTTAAATTTCTCCAAAATTCTTTTTTCAACAGTTCCTCCTCCATATCTCTTCTCTTCTATCTTTCAAAGCACACAGTTCTGTTAGATTGTTTATTTTCTCATTTTTTCTCTTTCCTTACTTTGCACTTCCTTACTACTCTCTAGGTACTTTAGTTAGATTGTGAGCCTTCGGGACAGTTAGGGAACTTCTAAGTACCTTTCTTACTTATAATTTTAATGTATATTTTCTGAAAACCGCTTAGAACCTAACGGATGTAGCGGTATATAAGAAATAAATTACATTACATAAAGCAGATGCAGCTTCACAGAAAAATTAAACAATTTAGCTAGAAACATAAAAATAGTACAGTGAATAACCCCCCCCCCCCCCCCCAAATATAACCTACATTTCTGGCGCCTATGTTTGAGGTAGCTTTTAATCTTTAAATATCATTCCCTCCCAAAGTTTTTTCCATGGCTCTGTTTTTTCTTCTAAGCATTGAATTGTAACTTTACCCCTTGTCTGTCCAACCCATTATTGTCAATTTTAAATAGTATGTCTAATCTGCTGTAACTCGCTTAGTTATTTGAATAAGCGATTTATCAAATCAAAATAAAACTTGAAACTTGATTCCACAAAAGGGGCTGTTGCGTGATTTACATGCGTTCGGCGGCCGTCTTTAAGGCGGCCGCCGATACCAGCGCCGTTTGTAGAATCCGGCCCAAATTGCCTCTTTTTGAGCTGGAGAGTACACCTATGCTAACTGCACACGTAACAATAAGTATCATATGAATTGCCGCTGCTGGGTCAGACCGGTGGTCCATCGTGCCCAGCAGTCCGCTCACGTGGCGGCCCTTGGTCAAAGACCAGTGCCCTAACTGAGACTAGACCTACCTGTGTACGTTCTGGTTTAGCAGGAACTTGTCTAACTTTGTCTTGAATCCTTGAAGAGTGTTTTCCCCTATAACAGACTCCGGAAGAGCGTTCCAGTTTTCTTCCACTCTCTGGGTGAAGAACATCCTTACGTTTGTACGGAATCTATCCCCTTTCAACTTTAGAGAGTGCCCTCTCGTTCTCTCTACCTTGGAGAGGGTGAACAACCTGTCTTTATCTACTAAGTCTATTCCCTTCAGTATCTTGAACGTTTCGATCATGTCCACTCTCAATCTCCTTTGTTCGAGGGAGAAGAGGCCCAGTTTCTCTAATCTTAGTCACTCTTCTCTGGACCCTTTCGAGTAGTACCGTGTCCTTCTTCATTTACAGAGACCATTGCTGGACCCAGTCCTCCGGGTGAGGGCGCACCATGGCCCGTTACAGCGGCATGATAACCTTCTCCGATCTGTTCGTGATCCCCTTCTTTATCATTCCTAGCATTCTGTTCGCTCTTTTTGCTGCCGCCGCACATTGCACGGACGGCTTCATCGATTTGTTGATCATAACTCCCAAGTCTCTTTCCTCGGAGGTCTTTCCAAGTACCGCCCTGGACATCCTGTATTCATGCATGAGATTTTTGTTACCGACATGCATCACTTTACACTTATCCACGTTGAACCTCATCTGCCATGTCGATGCCCATTCCTCGAGCCTGATTATGTCACACGTAGATCTTCGCAATCCCTCTGTGTCTTCACTACTCTGAATAACTTCGTGTCGTCCGCAAATTTAATCACCTCACTCGTCGTACCAATGTCCAGGTCGTTTATAAAGATGTTGAAGAGCATGCCTATGACGTGAGCATATATTATGCTCAAATAAGGCACGCACGTGACAAGTGTACTTACGGCGTTGCTTTTCCCAGCACGTGTGCACATTTACGCCTCTTTCATGATGTATTCTGCGCATGTGCTGATCACAATCACCAGTAACTCTGTCCTGGTCCAATCTATCATATTATCCCGGCTAGATTACTGTAACGCTATCGATCTTGGCATAACAAAGACCTGCCTTCAAAGACTCCAACTGATACAAAATACCACTGTGAAATTAATTTTTGGAAAAAGTAAATCTGATCACGTGTCTCCTTTGCTTATAAACCTTCACTGGCTTCTGGTCCATCTCAGGATTCATTTCAAATGTGCATGTATTACTTTTAAAATTCTATATGGTATCTTCATCCCTCTTGTCCCTCTATTGTCTGGAATGTTTATAGTCTCTCCTATGCAAGAGGCACCCAACAATTCAAACTCTCCCTTCCTTCAGTGAAAGGAATCAAAGGAGTCAAGAATTTCAGTCAATCCGTGGTTTTCAAATTTTCTCAACAATGGAACGAACTTCCTCTTATTTTAAGGGCTCCTGGTCCTTTTCAGCTTTTTCGTAAATTTTTAAAACTATTTTATTTGCCAAACACTTCGGAAACCAGTCATATTAATATTTTCTGATTGTTACTTTGTTCAGTATTTTTTTAGTTACTGTTAACCGAGTCGAGCTCCTTTCTGTCTGAAGACCCGGTATACAAAGCTAAGTTTTAGTTTCGTTTAAATTTAGCAAACCTCCGCTACTCTCCGCCAACCTCATTTGCATGCGCGTTTTTTTTCTTTGCGAATGACTTGCCTTTTTGAAATCGCTACAATAATGGCTTCGACAGCGGCCCGTTGGTTTTTACTACCAAGTTTTGAGCATCTGGCCAAGAATCTAGCCCTGAGTCAGAATGTGGGGAGCTGGGATGATGTGTTCCAAAATCAGCCCATCTGAATGGGATAGAAGAGATACCAAACCGTCTTTCTCCGGCAGGCCAAGCATTTGTCTTTTTGATCTTGCGATGCTCCTCATCTGCGTCGCAGCCTGGGAGCTGCGAGGGTCTGCCTGGGGCTTAGCTCTGAAGATTTATTAGGACAACGAGAACTGATGCAGCGAATTTCGGCAACCAGGGAGGAACACAGGACTCTTGGCTGTGCTCTGTGCAATTAAGAGCTAATGTGTATATAAATGCCGGTAATTATACAGAGGAGTTAATGAACGATTTACTCTCTTCTTAATTTTTCATAGGACTCACTTGTGTTAGCAGCGGAAGTTAACTGGGCTTAGAGTCGTGTTCACGAGTCTGAGGAAACCACATTCTTTATTTTTGTAGCATTTTTAAAAAATGTTGTGCACCCACCAGGTGATCATAGAAAACATGGGGTAGATATTCATTAGGGTTTAACTGGGCAGGAAAGGCTCCGGCCTGGTTAAACCCCCCCTAAACTGGCCGGCTGCTGATATTCAGCGACTCTTAAGTGGGTATCTCTGCTAACTGGCCATTCCCTAGCCAGCTCGGTCAGAGATGGAGCCTGGATAGGGCCAGCACTTAGCCCAGGGGTGGGCAACTCCGGTCCTCGAGGGCCGGAATCCAGTCAGGTTTTCAGGATTTCCCCCTGAATATGCATGAAATCTATTTGCATGCACTGCTTTCAATGCCTATTCATGGGGGAAATCCTGAAAACCCGACGGGATTCCAGCCCTCGAGGACCGGAGTTGCTCACCCCTGCCTTAGCCAGTTAGTGGTGATATTCCGCTAACCGTGAGTATTCAGCGCAGGATGGCTACTGAATATTAGCATTTAGAGCTTGATTCTGGAAACGGCACCTGCCGCAGTGGGCGCCTGCCTCGTGTCAATCATCGGTAGATGCCGCGTCCAGAATTGTGTCTATTTTCTTCTACAGAACCTTAAATGAAAGCCAGCATTTTACAGGCCTATGTTTAAGGCTTCTGACAAGTGCCTACGAGAAGCGCCTAGGCATGCTTATGGACTCCTAAGTCCACTTCCAGTATAAAACATGCCTACGCTGGCCTTAGGCGTCCGTAGGCATGCCTAGATTTCTCCGTATACACATGAACGATGCCAACATTGTAGATGAACTTCGCCCCATTGTTTTTAAAAAAAACAAAACAAAACATCCTGATTGTTCCGTTAGATGGGGGTAGGACACCTGCAATCAGGATGCCATTTTTAGAATCAGGTCCTTAGTGGCTAGCATTTAACCGGCTATGTTGCATGACAACCAGTTTTCCCTGAAATTTAAAGTGCTAGCCGGCTAAGTTTAGCAGCCAAATCAGGCTACATAAATATGAGTTGTCGATCTTTGGCTGCTATAAACCTAGTCAGCCAGTGCTAGATATGATTTAGCCAACTAAGTACAAAGTGGCCAAAAATAAACTGGATATTCAGTGTGAAGAGTTTCAGTCTTTGGGCAGCAGAGCTGAGATTGTGATGTCACAATGCCTCATTCCACCAATAAGAGCCAACCTCCTCAGTGATGTCACAATGGCTTGATTGTCCTGTACTGCCCTCTGCCCTCCAACCCAGCCAGCAGATGAACCGTTCCCCTTAACTGTATCCATGACATCCTGTTTGTCTGTCTTGTCTGTTTAGATTATAAGCTCTTATGAGCAGGGACCGTCTTTTTTGTGACTCTGTACAGCGCTGTGTACGTCTAGTAGCACTATAGAAATAATTCATAGTAGTAATAATAGTAGTGTGAAGAGTTTCAGTCTATGGGAAGCAGAGCTGAGATTGTGATGTCACAATGCCTCATTCCACCAATAAGAGCCAACCTCATCAGTGATGTCACAATGGCTTTATTGTCCTGTACTCCCCTCTGCCCTCCAACCCAGCCAGCTGATTAACCATTCCCCTTCACTGGATCCATGACATCCTGTTTGTCTGTTTAGATTGTAAGCTCTTTGGAGCAGGGACCGTCTTCTTTGTGACTCTGTACAGCGCTGCGTACGTCTGGTAGCGCTATAGAAATAATTATTAGTGGTAGTAGTCTTATTTTTGCCCTATTGTGTCTATGGATTAGTGGACCTGGTTTTCTAGGTAAAATCAGAACCAAGATGCAATGGGACAAAAAAAATGGGCTAGTTCACTCCTTCCCTTTTGACATGAAGTCAGTTGGTGAAAGATTCAGAGAAGAGATTGGATCTGATTTACAACTGTATTCCATGTTGCCTTTCAATCCTTTTAATCCATGCACTCTTGTGAGTGACACAACGGATCTAAAATGACAGATCAACTGTACTGCTCAGGGAAAGAATAAGACCTGATTTGTCCCTTAATCCAGTGCATTAGTTCATGTTTCTTGTGCATTCCTGCCTTTAAGGGGATCGTGGGTGTGATTCAAGAACCTTGAAATTTATTGCAAATAATTTAGCTCAAAGGCGTTGATGTTGCAAGATTCCAGAGCTCTGGAGACGGATTTATTTTCCCATGGCTTCATAAAAAAGACAGGTTTTGTGTTTCCTTCCCCCCAGTTGGTATTATTTCTTCAATGGCACAGGATTTTTAAGAAAGGGGTTAGGGAATTATTTCGCAAATCCTTTATTGTAGGTCAAAAATGTATTTTACCGCATTGGTTGGAAGAAAGTCCATCTCATTTTGGCATTGGAGGGCAGCGTTTCATGCTCTTATGATTATGGAAGCTAGGGCGATCCCCCCATCTTATAAAAAACAGTAAATTTGGGATGACCTTGGAACCTTATATACAGCAATTATCAGTCAGAGCAGGCAGTTTTGGAGTGAACTCATTGCATTTGTAATATGTATTTGGAAATGGGATGGGTGGGGAGGGGGAAGTGGGGGGATGGGAAGGGGGGAGGGAGTGTTGGGAGGTACTTTATCGTGTTTGTATTGTGGGAATAATTGATTGTTGATTTCTTTGAATTTATATATCTACAATGTATTAACTCTGTTGAGATGATATTCTTTGTAAGATTTTTGTTATGTGTATTTTATTTTTAAAACTCAATAAAAATTATTGAACATAAAAAAGACAGGGGTTTTTTTTTGGGGGGGACATAAATTAAAGAAGACAGAAAAGCTGAGTTTCAGTTGTAGCAGAATGCGTGAATGACACTTCAGGGTTCGCTCATCATGGTATAATTAGACTATACAATGGATGCTTTCGGATGATGTGCCTTGCTCGCATCTGATCCAACCCAGAATGTGATTCAGTCTCACTTCATCCCTAATCCTCAACCACATCAAAACACACATAGACCAAGAAGAGGAAAGCCTGTTACTGCTAAAAAGAGCACGTTTCATATTTCAGGAGGTTGTCCTCAAAAACAATGGATGTGGTTTTGTGTTAATTGGTTGCTTTCAGAAAGTCAACACAAAGAAGCTATGATAACACATGTCATTTGCATCTTAATATTTGGCATTGGTTGTGCAATCCATGTTGACCATAAATGGGGTGTGTTGGCTTCCGGCAGATGTGCTTTGGATTTGATAATGCATTTTAAGCGTGTGAGTTGTACGCAATCTTGTTTGGCTGCATCAGTGTGTTTTCCCCTTGGGCAGAACCAATCAAGACGTTTCCAGCTGTGGGGCTGAAGGAATGTTTGTACTGCTACCTGCTGTGTAGGTTGGTCTTCTGCATGTGCCACCATTTCTCTTTCAGCAAGCCCAGTGACACATAGATTTGTGCATGGTACTGCTTAGAAAAAAAAGACTCAGAACATATTCCCTGGTCAGGTCTTGCTCCTCCTGTTCAGGGCTGGTAGGATTACGGATTCATGTAATCCTCTCTCATATCTCTTGGGATGAGGGTCAGGCCAGTTCTACCGGTATTCATTTGCTTGTACAGTAATAGAGAATGCCATGGGGACAAATTTTTCCCTGTTCCTGTGGGATCTCATTTTCCCGTTCTGTCCCACTGAGTTCTTTTCCTGTCCCTGCCCCATTCCTGCAAGCTCCGTCCTCATCTGCAGAAGCCTCAGACACTTGAAAATCCTAAGTAGCAACATTCTAGAGCTTAGACTGTGATGTCATAATGCCTCATTCCACCAATGCCTAAGCTCCGTCCTCATCTGCACAAGCCTCGAACACTTTAAAATCATAAGTAGCAACATTCTAGAGCTCAGATTGTGATGTCATAATGCTTCATTCCACCAATGCCTAAGCTCCGCCCTCACCTGCACAAGCCTCAAACACTTTAAAATCCTAAGTAGCAACTTTCTAGAGCTCAGATTGTGATGTCATAATGCTTCATTCCACCAATGCCTAAACTCCGCCCTCATCTGCACAAGCCTCCAACACTTTAAAATCATAAGTGTTTGAGGCTTGTGCTGTTAAGGCAGAGCTTACAGAAATGGGGCAGGAAGAGGAATAGCGACAAAACTCTTGGGGACGGGACGGGGAAACTGAGTTCCTGCGGGGACAGGAACAAATTTGTCCCCGTGTCAAGATGAATAACGGCAGATAATCAGCCCCAAGTAATTTAAGCAATCTTCTGCCCACTTAAGTCACTATGAATGGTGAGCCCATAATACATAAATACCTACAAATTGATAGCAGTGTTTCGACTGTATCTCCAGAAAGTTGAAAAGAAGGCCAGTGCCAGGCAAACTTATACAATCTGTGCCCTGATTATGGCTAGACACAACTGGAAGGGGTTAAATGGGCTTCAACGGCAACTCCAGTAGTTAGGGGATATGCCCAGTGCCAGGCAGACTTCTACAGTCTGAGCCCTGAAAATGACGAGATCAAGAATATAGACAGTATGCTTGTTGCAGGTTTCTGGGAGCCACTGCGCAGCGAGACCTGGAAACCTGCAACAAGCACAATGCCAGCTGCGGAAACCCTGAGAGAACAAGAATACTCGTGTATATGTTATATTGTATGATGTGCTTTGAGTTTATTTTTTTGGACAGACTGGATGGATCATGCAGGTCTCTCTCTGCTGTCATCTACTATAATAATAATAATAATAATAACTTTATTCTTATATACCGCCAGCAATCTTGCGACTTCTAGGCGGTTTACATTAAATAGAAATTGTAAATACAATAAATAATAGCTGTATATACAATGAATAGAGCTGTACATACAACGAATTGAAGAGAATAACAGTGTGCATCTGATAATGTCATCATTAATAATAGTACCAACAGTTTGTGTGTAGGGTTAGGGTTAACATTTTACAAGTTCTGGTATATGATGATGTTACAAGGGGGGTTGATGGCCTGGTTCGTTGTCTAGGTATTTCAGGAACAGGTAAGTTTTTAGGTGTTTCCTAAATTCTCCATAATTGTTCGTGTGTGCAATTAG
This sequence comes from Geotrypetes seraphini, assembly GCF_902459505.1. Classification (NCBI taxonomy): domain Eukaryota; kingdom Metazoa; phylum Chordata; class Amphibia; order Gymnophiona; family Dermophiidae; genus Geotrypetes; species Geotrypetes seraphini. The sequence goes on along the minus strand of NC_047091.1, from coordinate 33,491,762 downwards.
TTTTTCTAGGTCTTTACCCCATGTTGCTGCTTGATACGATAGCAGTTGTTGATGATATCTTTTATATTTGCATCCTCTGGCCGGTGGGGAGACAAATTTCAGGTGTGTTTTTCTTTCGTGTCTGTTGGTTGGGAATGAGAAGAGATCTGTGATGTATTTAGGGGTTAGCCCATTTAGTACTTTGAAGCAGAGACATCCTAGTTTGAACTTCGTGCGTGCCTCCATCGGCAGCCAGTGTAGGAGTCTGTAGGAAGGGGTTATGTGTTAATATTATGGGTTAATAGTTAAGTTGAGAGTCAAAAATATTCTCTGTTATCCCTGTACAACAGGGGTGTCAAACTCAGTCACATAAGGGGCCGAAATCTAAAACTTAGGCTAAGTCGTGGGCCAAATTTTTAATTAAGATACGTAGGGGTCCTTTATTAAGGTACGCTAAGGGTTACAACACTGGCTCTGGCAGGATACACATTTCAAATCTGACATATTGTAATTGCAAAACAGAAAATAAAATTATTTTTTCTACCTTTTCGTGTCTGGTCATTATTCAAAAATATAACTAGGAACAAGACTTCTCAATATATGAATCAAATATTAAGGCTTGAATATAAATGTAGAAAATAGAATACAATTTTTCACATACACTCAGATTTGTGTAATCCAACCAAGTGCCATAGCTCCTATAGTCGAACCCACCGTCCCATCACTGTGTATGACTTTGATGTGAAAGATAGTAAGTGAGGCTACAAGCTCTGACATTTAAACCGGCATCTGTTTGCTGCCATAGTAATGAACAATTAGAAGAGATCGTTTCAACTTATGAACACAAGTTGTCGTCCGATTCACACAGCACCCATCTCTCTGGCATCTGAAGTCTAATATTTCTCCTTTGGGTTCCTTGAAACAGACCCTCGAAACATGTCCCATGTCGGGACCTGCTAATTCACCTTAAAGTTAAGTGGAGGGGTTGGTTTTCTCCTCTCATTGCCATTGAGAACGAAGTTATTAATCAGTAGAGCATGTAGCCTCACATCAAAGTCATACACAGTGATGGGTCGGTGGGTTCGACTATAGGAGCTACGGCTCTTGGTCGGATTACACAAATCTGAGTGTATGTGAAAAATTGTATTCTATTTTCTACATTTATATTCAAGCCTTAATATTTGATTCATATATTGAGAAGTCTTGTTCCTAGTTATATTTTTGTCATTGACTTTGACCTCTCACTTCTGTATATTTTTGAGAGCATTTTCCTCACTCCCTATAATTTTTGACTTGGTCATTATTCAAATCATGTTATTGGGCAGATCAATCTTGCTGCTGTATTTTGTAAAAGTTGTATATCAAATTACAATAATCCAAGTGTGTTAATATCAAGGATTGTACTATTAATTGAAAGACAGCAGAGTCAGTCAAAAATGATTTAATTCTCAATTTCCAGAGAACTTTAAACACTCTATTTGACACCTGTTTCACTTGATGTTCAAAAGATGACTCCTAGGATTTTTAATTAATTTTCTGATTTGTAGGGAATACCTTTAATAAGTTCTTTACTAGTTTGTTAATTAAAATTGCTGTCTATCACCATAAATTTGTTTGTTTCCCTATTAAATTTTAGTTTAATTTGACATGCCAGGTCTCCATTATTGTTAATCCATTGCAAATTCTATTGGTTACTTGGGCAATATAACCTTTAAAAGGTTTATAAAACATGATATCATCTGCACATATAAATGGGTTGAAGCCAAAAGAATTCAGTTTAAAGCCCAGTGTTAAGATAGGCGATAATGGTGAGCCTTGATGAACTCCTTAAAATGGAACTAAAGCTGATGAAATAATTTGATTTGTCTTTACCTATGAACGGTTTTTAAGAAAACCTTGTAGCTAACCGATTTAGGCCAGACACTGTTCCCTTCAGCAAGGATTGAAAGCTGGCTGCCAATCTACCCAGCACTCACTGCAGGATACAGGCCCGTACTCACTCCTGCGTCCACTCACTCCTGGTAGCGTGCGACCACAACTCCCAGCAGCGGCTCCAGCCCCATTGTCTTCTCACTCCTCCCCTTTCCGGCTCGACCGGCTGATGCAGCGCTGATGGGTAATAAAAATGTTTGCTGCTCACCGCAGGTTCGAAAGCTGGCCGCCAATCTGCCCGTAATCACTCCAGCGTCAACTCACTCGTGGCAGCGTGTGACCACAACTCCTAGTAGCGGCTTCAGTGCAAATTGCTAATTGTCTGGCAGGCCAAATTTTATGACACTGCGGGCCAGATTTGGCCCATGGACCAGAGTTTGATATGTCTGCTGTACAACTAAATATAAATGTTTCAAAACCACAATGAGCTTAAGTGCAGTGATTGCAATAAAGCTCCCCAGTGTTGCCCTAATCATCTTCTCTATAAAGGATTTAAGACAGGTAGGTTGTACTAGGAGTCTTTAAAAACTTAAGAAATACGAGTGCCTGGCTTAATATGTCATAGATGACAGCTTTCTGTATGGCAGATGAATTCCTTCACTGTAGGTAGGGGTTTGACCAATTGAGCGTCAAGATTCGTGACTCTGCTGGAGGCATCTACTCTGCAGACAATAGTATAATTATAGATATTAAATTGCCCTGCCTCACCTTGAGCAATTCCTTTCAGCAGCTATGCCTCTTGTTTGACAACCAAGGATAAAGTAGACTCTGCTTTTGCTTCCATTAGAAAGGTGATGCTTTCTCCCAGGAGTTGTTCATCGCAAAAGGACTTAATGACCTGTTAAAAGACACAACTCGATTGCCACTAGTAATATATACAACACTTCTAACTGCTGCTATTAATAGTACTACTCTACCGGCCACTCTACTACTACTAATCATACAACTCAACAATAACTCTACTAACTACTTTAGTGCCGTTACTAATAGTACTACTCTACCAGACATTCTACAACTCTACTGTGATACCACTATATTATAACTCTGCTAACTACTTTAGTGCTATTACTAATGGTACTGCTCTACCAGTTAATCCACTACTACTAGTGATACAACTCAACTATAACTCTGCTAACTATTTTAGTGCTGTTAATAATGGTATATTCTACCAGCTACCCTATTAATACTAATGATACAACTCAACTTTAATAACTACTCTAATTCTGCTACTAATGATACTACTCTACTGGCCACTCTACAGCTACTAATGATACAACTCAACAATAACTCAACTAACTATTTTAGTGCTATTACTAATGGTACTACCAACCAACCATGCTACTACTACTATGATACCACTGAACTTTAACTTTGATAACTACTTTAGTGCTGATACTAATGGTACTGCTCTATTACCTACACTATTACCACTAATGATACAACTTATAACTCTACTAACTAGTTTAGTGAGGTTACTAATGGCATATTCTCCTAGCCACCCTATTACTATTAGTGATACAACTCAACTTTAATAACTACTCTAATTCTGCTACTAATGATAGTACTCTACTATTGTTGATGCAATTCAACTATAACTATACTATTTTATTGCAGTTACTAATAATACTACTTTACTAATAAGTCTACTACTATAAGTTATACAACTTGACTATAATTCTACTAAATACTCTACTGCTTCTACTAATTACAGAACTGTTCTAATTGCTGCTACTAATGATAGTACTTTATTAGCTACTCTATTATTACTAATGATATAAGTCATCTATAACTTTACTAACTACTGCTGCCACTGTATTATTATTATTAATGATACAAGCCAACTATAACTCTAACTACTCTACTGTTCCTATTAATGATACTACTCATACTGCTATGAACGATACAACTGAACTATTCTAGTGCTACTAATGATTCAACTCTGTTGATACTAGCAATACTTATCTACTAACCAATCCACTGCTTCTAATGATACAATTTAGGTAGAACTCTAATGCTACTATGGAAAATACTTTATCAGCTCAGTTCTGTTAACTACTTTGCAATCATTTCCAATTGTATAGCTCTACTAACTACAGTGCTAATAACAAAGATATTTCTCGATTAAATCCTGCTAATGACGCAACTCTACTAACTGCTCAGTCACTACTGACTTTAGTTTTCTAATTACTCTACCGCTACTAATGATGAAGTATAAAATATAAGGCAACAAAAAGCAGCGATTGGTCGAGGGTACCAGCACTTGTGTTTTGACTGTGGCTAATGAAAAAAAAATGTATATCTATATATTGTTAGTGGAGGGTAGTAAAATCACGCTTCCTTGAGGTTTTGGGAGAGACAGGCGTGTTTTATGCGCGCTTGTTAAAAGCCAATGTTTCTTCTTGAGCGCATGTCTGATACCCTTGTCTTGTGTGTTTCTGGCTATGGGTCTTGATTAAATTTTACATTAAAAACAAGTTACAACATTTACCTGAATTATAGTAGTTTTTTGGAGAGAAAGGCATGTTTTATGCACGATTGAAAAACATCGACATTACTTCTCCCCCCTCCTCTCCCTTCCATTCATCCAATAGTGCAGCAGGAGAGTATATTTTTGTTTTTTGGGGGGGTTTACGGCATTTTTCTGCGCATGCGCTCATCACAATGCAAATGTACGAAATCTTCACTGCTGTCCATTGATCTTATTTGCATGCGTGATTTTTAAAGAATGTCTCGGGTTTATAGCTTCGGTATCAAAACGGCCGCGGGAGCAGACCGTCGCCTTTTATCGCGGGTTTTTTGAAAATCCTGGCCGCAGTTTACAGAATAGGGGGGTAAATCTGTTAAGCGTGCAACGGCAAATTAGCACCAGTTACTGTATGTTAATGACGGTGGGATTTTTTTTTTTTGTCATCAATTTAGTGTTCTAAAACCGCGTGCCCAATTGGGCGTGCAGCTTTCAGCACCATCTATAAATTTTGGGGATAATGAATTTTAAGCACATAATTGCCCATGCAGGCATCCCATTGCGCAAGCAAAGCGAGCGTTCTTGCTGCATGCCATTTCTAAAATTACCTTTCATGGCTTTGTGCCATGCTTTAATCAAGGACAGTGATACCCTCCTGATAAATTCACTGACGAAGGGCGTTTAACACACGCCTTGTGGAAAGTTACTCAACACTGAGATATTAATGTGTTGCGAAAGCCTTCGTTCACAGTCTGTGACATTACAATACAGGGTGATCCGTATTGGGTGCTAATTTCCACCTGCTTTCTTAATTTCTCTCAGCTCGGCTGAGTGACAGTTCCAGGGATGCCAGCGCACAGTCATGTCATGTCCCGGAGGCCACTGCACGTCTCTTTCGTAAGAGCATGCCACTTTCTCGTCGTGACTTTTGAGTTTCAAACGAACAGTGGAGCGGGGGAGGAGCCTAGTGCTTGGAGAGCCAGGCCGAGAACCAGTTCAAAATCCCGTTGCTGCTTCTTGAGATCTTGGGCGAACCAATTAACCCTTCCGTTGCCTTAGGTACAGCTTTAGATTGTGAGCCCTTTGGGGGCCAGGGAAATGCTGTTACTGAAAAAGGTGTCAACTAAATCAGAATTAATAATAAGAAATGTCTGAGCTACGGTGTGACTGCAGTGGTGTAAGTAAGTGTGAGCGGCGCCCGGGGCTGTAGAGCCCCTCCCCCACCTCCCACTCCCACCACGTGTTCGCCTCCTTCCCTGTACCTTTTTAACTTCTCTGGCGTGGGCAGCGTGCCCACGTCGGTGTCAGCTCGCCCTCTGACGTCACTTTGTAGGTGCGGGTCCCGGAAGTGACGTCAGATGTCGACGCGGGCAGCAACCTCATACCGGCGAAGTAAAAAAGATACGGGGAAGGCAAGGGGCGCGCGCAGCGAGGAGAGGAGCGGGGAAGAGGGGTGGTGAGGAGGGCACCTAGGGCGAACCCCCCTCACTACTGTATGACTGGCTCTTTGATGTCGCTTCCAGCCCCCTCATTTTGGATCAGCATAATTCTTCAAAGCTGGTCACCTAGTTGCCATCTATCACATCTCTGCCTCTCAGTGAATTTGCACAGTAATTACCATCCCTCAGCACAGTGACTCAAATGTGTCAGAAATTTAGATGGTGGGCATTTCAGTTGTCACCTGTGACCATGTGTCTTGAATCTCTTGGCCCATCCCTTCCACTAATACAGTATTGCCTGTTGACTTGGCTGTTCCCAGATGCAGCGGCCTTCATGGAGACCCGTCCAGTACATTTCCAGAAGACGACGCTGCTTTAGCAGGACTGAATATTAATTGCTCATAAACAATCCAAGTTGAGCAGGCAGTCATTAGGCTAATCGGAGGAATTATAAATGATTGGGGTTAGGGCGGTTCCTTTATCAGATAAAGCTTCAGATTATGGATGGCTGTCACAGTTTGGATTTGAGATGACCTTTCTGAGGCAGGGGCTGGGGTGTGGGGGAGGCTGGCAGACAGAGGAGAAACTTATATCAATCCAACAGAACTGAAATTCTCCTTGCCCTGGTCTAATTTTGAATCCTTGTGACAGGTGTTCTATAAGAACTTTGCTGAAGCTTTGGGGTGGATGAACCTTTCATCTTAGTAAGCAGAGCCCTAGGCGAGGTCTAATCTACGGTTAATGTTGCTGGTTTTGAACAGGGTTTGAACAAGTTCCTGGAGGAAAAGTCCATAAACTGCTGTTGAGACAGACATGGGGGAAGCCACTGCTTGCCCTGGATCGGTGGCATGGAATTCCTTGCTATTCCTTGGGATTCTGTATGGAATGTTGCTACTCTTTGGGATTCTAGAATCTTGTTACTCTTTAGGATTTCGGAATCTTGCTATTCCTTGGGGTTCTGTATGGAATGTTGCTACTCTTTGAGATTCTAGAATCTGGTTACTCTTTGGGATTCTGGAATCTTGCTATTCCTTGGGATTCTGTATGGAATGTTGCTACTATCTTGGATTCTAGAATCTGGTTACTCTTTGGGATTCCGGAATCTTTCTATTCCTTGGGATTCTGTATGGAATGTTGCTACTATCTGGGATTGTAGAATCTGGTTACTCTTTGGGATTCCAGAATCTTTATGTTCCTTGGGATTCTGTATGGAATGTTGCTACTCTTTGGGATTCTAGAATCTGGTTACTCTTTAGTATTCCGGAATCTTTCTATTCCTTGGGATTCTGTATGGAATGTTGCTACTATATGGGATTCTAGAATCTGGTTATTCTTTGGGATTCCAGAATCTTGCTGTTCCTTGGGATTCTGTATGAAATACTGCTACTCTTTGGGTTTTTGCCAGGTACTTGTGACTTGGATTGGCCTCCGTGAAGACGGGATACTGGGCTAGATGGACCATTGGTTAGGGTTACCAGATTTTCCCAAAAGGAAAATCCAGACCCATGGCCATGCCCCCAGGCCCACACAGTTCCGCCCTGTGTCACGCCCTGTTCCGCCCTCCAATCACGCCCCAGATGGCATCTACGCATATGCAGTCACGACGTAATGGCATTACATGCACATGCGTGTGAGCGTGACATCCACGCATTGCGTCCGCGCATGCGTGGATGCCCCTTCCCGACGTGATTTTGACAGGATGCTTTTCAAAACCCAAAGTGCCAGGTTTTGGAAAAGCCGCCCGGACACCTGGATATGTCCTCGGAAAGGAGGACAGCTCCGGGGAAATCCAGACGTCTGGTAACCCTACTATTGGTCTGATCCAGGAAGGCTATTCTTATGTTCTTATGACTGTGACAGGGAGCACTTCAGATGGCTCATATTATACAGTATTTATTTCTCCTCAATAACTGATCCCTTGAGCTGTTAATCACTAGCTTTCACCCTGCTAAGTTCAATCAATTTGTACCATCTTTTAATCTTTGTAAACCGCATAGAACAACACGGTCCTGCGGTATATAAACTGTTATTATTATTATTATTAAGATGAGGTGAGGGTTTGCCTGGAAAGGAACACGAAAATAATGATAATGTTAAAAACCAACAGGTCGGTATTCAACACGATTTAACCAGTCAGAAATAGTTCCTAGCTGGTTAAATCATCTGATTAGGGTTAGCCAGATTAGGGTTAGTGGCACATAACCAGTAAAGCCCAGATTCTCTATACGGCGCTGTTTTTTCAGGCAACCAAACTCAGTAAAAAATGCCACTGAAATGACATTTTAAACTGAGCTGCAAGGTGCCTACTGGTACCAAAAAAAAAACAAACAGTGCCAGAATCACGCCTTAGGCCGCCTAATGCCACTGTGGGCACGGCTAACGCTGGAAGTGGCGTTAGGCGGCCCTAAGCTTACGGAGGTGTGTATCACATCATAGGCAGGCACCAGAAATGGAGGCCAGGAAAACCCTGGCCTACGTTTCCAACGCCTACCCATGCCGGAGGGACAGTTCTATCCCCAGCGCCACTTTTTAAGGCGGCCACCGACAATGGCTCCAGTTACAGAATCCAGGGCTTAGTACCCCTAGAAACGTTCTGTTTGGACCTATCTCAAAACTGGCTGTTTTGGGGGCCTTATGGGGGGTGGAGCCAGCACTTGGTCAGTCATGTGCCAATATTTCGCAAGGTAATCGCATAACTGGGACTGCAGAAAAGTTAGTCCTGACTAGGGTAACCGGATTTACCTGGCTATGTCTTCTTTTTAGAGGACTGTCCAGGCGTCCAGAGGGGTTTTCAAAACCCGGCACTTTGCCCAGGTTTTGAAAACCACTGAGCTTGTGGCTGCATCTGGAAGGCATCTGCGCATACGCGAATGCCTTCTAAATGTGCCCCCCCCCCCCCAAGAGACGAGGTTTGTGTGGGACCGGTCTTGGGGGGGGGGGCGGAATGAGGTAGGGCGGAATGGAGTGGGGCCACACGTGCTCTTCTTGGGGAGAAAATGTGGTAACCTAGTTTTAGCTTTCTGTGATGCCCCTTAGCCACTTAAGTGCCGAATATTGCAATTAGATGGCTGTGCTTAAGCTAGGTAGTCAAAGCTGAAGCCTGGACATGGCACGACATGAAATTTCCGGGCATAACGCTGGCAGTGGTCAGCAAAACGTTGAGTGGTGCTAGCTGACTATCAACCAGGAGTTCTGGAGTAGAGACTGATATGATGACAAAATTCATCACTGTTCCCGTCCCCGCGGATAACCGCTGGAAATAAAGTGTAGTTACTTACCTGTAACGTAAGTTCTCCGTGGACAGCAGGATAGTCAGCCACATATGATGTTGTCCCAACAGCTCCCAATTTGCGGATAAGCTCTCCAATAGCTCAGAGAGATTTTTTTTTTTTTCTCTGAGCATGTGCAGTGCCCGGGCCCCACTGGGCATGCCCGAGCCCTACCCATTTCCCCCTGCTTCCCCCTAATCCCCAGGATGTTCCTAGCTGTGGCCGGGTCGGCCGTATGGGGAGGCGGGTGGGTTGTGTGGCTGATTATCCTGCTGTCCACAGAGAACCTACGTTATAGGTAAGTAACTACACTTTCTCCTAGGACAAGCAGGATGAGTCAGCCACATATGGGTGACTCCCTAGCCGAGGGATGTACCGACTGGTCCTGCGCCTTAGCGCTTTCTGCATCCCTCGCCTGGCTGTGGAGGCCGAGCCGGGCAAGGTAATCAGGCAAAGCAGGTGAAGTTGTGGAAACAAGGTTTTAGATAAAGTGCTGTGTTACCTGAGCAATAATACTCACAGAACAGTGACCTTGTCAATGACAATCAATGAACAGTGAGAAACCAACTGGTCAACAGTGACAATTCGTACTTGCATGTGAGAATTCATACTTGCCTATTCCACATTCAGTCTAGACAGGAGTGCTGGAAGACCTACTTAACTCACAGAACAGTGAAACTGGTCAATGACAATCAATGAACAGTGAGAAACCAACTGGTCAACAGTGATAATTCGTACTTGCATGTGAGAATTCATACTTGCCTATTCCACATTCAGTCTAGGCAGGAGTGCTGGAAGACCAACTTAATCAATATTTATAACACCCTACTTGATCAGTGTTTGTCGATATTTATAACACCCTACTTGATCAGTGTTCGTCAAGGCTGTGCTAGTGGTTGCTGTCCCTCCCGGGAGGGAAGAGCCACTTCCAAGACTACTCAGCCGAATGCATTTGGAGCGTGGAATGCTATGTCGAGGCAGTAGTGCTTGGTGAAGGTGTGCATGGAGGACCAAGTGGCTTCATCGCAGATGTCCCCTATTGGTGTGTGGTGCAGATGAGCCGTTGTGGTGGCTATGGCTCTGCGCTGGTGGGCGTTGGCTCCCACCTGCGGTTGACGCTGCGCTTTTCTATAGGTGAAGGGGATGCACTTTTATATCCAGCGCGAGCGCCTGCGTTTGGTGGCCGGAAGTCCTGGTCTGTTTTGGTCGTAGGAGACGAACAATTGAGGCTTGTCTAATCTGCTGCATAGTCAGGGCCCACACACAGTCCAAGAGGTGTTGCTGAGGTGGCAGTGTGCCTACCTGTGGGGAGATGTAGAGTGCCGGGAGGCATGCTGAAGCCACCTTCGGCAAGAATCGGGGGTGGGTTCTGGGTACCACCCTGTTCTCATGAAGGAGTGTGTCGGCCGACACGATGGTCAGGGTTTTCCCGGCCAGGAATACGGGATCTGCTTACCCCAAAGGTTTGAAGCGGTCGAGGTGAGCTGATGCGGCACCAAGTTGAGGTCCCATCCGGGCGGTGGTGGTCTGACCGGAGGGTGCAGATTGGACAGTCCCTTCATGAAATTTTGTGATTACTGGATGCCTCGACACTGGTTTGTTGTCTAGGCCAGCGTGGTATGCCGCGATTGCACTTAGGTGGACCTTGATGGAAGTGGGTTTTAGGTCCCCCTGAGATAAGCTCAGTATGTACTGCAGGATGTCCGGTATGGGGCAGTTGTAGGGGTCTCGCTGCGTGTCTGTGCACCGGTAGCGGAACCTTCTCCATTTCAATCCCATAGCGTTTTATGGTTGAAGGTCTTCTGGCTGCCATAAGTGTGTGCTCCACGTCTTGTGGTAGGTTCATCCTCTCATCATTCATGCGGTCAGGGCTAAGGAACGCAGGTCGTGGTGGAGGTTAAGGTTCCCACGTTGTGTTATGAGAACTGCACTGATCGGGAGGGGGGAAAGGTGGGAGAACCGCTATCCCTTGCCGGAACGGAAACCATGGTTGCAGGGGCCCGGACAGGGCAATCATGATCAACGTTGCTCTGTCCTGAAGGATCTTCTGCAGGACTTAGGGTATGGCGGGTAGGCGTATAAGAGTCCGTGGTTCCAACTGACAGACAGACCGTCGGGGCTGAGACAGCGATGGGTTGATCTCTGTGCGCAGAAGGTCGAGTATTTTGAGTTCGGTTCGGTTGCAAACAGGTCGATGCTCGGTGTGCCCCAGGTGCTGAAGATCTTCTTCATCGCCGCTGGGTTGAGACACCACTCATCGGGATCCAGCTAGTGGCTGAGTCTTTCTGCCAGGTCGTTCTGTTCCCCCGGGAGGTAAGTTGCCTGGATGGGGCATTGAATGGAGTTGGTGAACTCCCACATGTGGCAAGCTTCCTTGCATAGTGAGGTTGATCCTGTCCCTCACTGCTTATTGATGTAGTGCATGGCCACCTGGTTTTCTGTTTGGGTGAGGACTGCCCTGCCTGTTTGATGGTTTCGAGGGCATTCCCTATGGCCCTGAGCTCCAGTAGGTAGATATGGAGTGAGGACGCCTGTGCGAGGATCGAGAAGGTGTGTCCCCCCTCCATGTTTGGAGGCATCCATGGTGGCCACCAGCTGGTGAGGTGGTGGTCTGGTTTCCCTTTCGCTAAGTTATCTCGGGCCGTTCACCAGTGAAGCGTCTTGTGTATGGGCTGGCAAATGGGTATCTGGGTGGTCAGAGGTTGGGTACACTGGTCCCAGTGACGTCTGAGGTGCCCTTTCAGGGATCTCATGTGTAGTCTGGTGTGTTGCACAACAAAGACCGCAGCCGAGACACAGGAGGGAGTGTGCTGACGATGAGCTGCTGGCAGGGATGCACTGGGCCAGGGATGTCATGGCGTCGATCTGGTAGTCCCGTAGGACGGCCTTGGTGTGTGTGGTGTCGCTGACTGCCCAGATGAACGATATCCCCTGGGTGGGTATCAGGTGGGATTTCATGTAGTTGATGAGGAACCCCAGTTCTTGGAGGAGGGTTATGGTGGTTGTCGAGGCTGCCAGCTGTCGAGATAAGATAGGACGCACACCCCTTGAAGGCGAGGATGTGCCACTGCCACGCACTTTGTGAACGCTCTTGGAGCCGTTGAGAGTCCAAGGGGCAGGACCTTGTACTGGAGGTGTCTGCCTTGGCTTTAGAAGCGACGATGCCTCCTGTGGGCTGGGTGCATGGGATACTAGCCAATACTCGGGCTGAAACAGGGCCAAGACTGTACCCAGAGAGTGCATCTGGACCTTGTTGTATGCACCTGTTGAGCTTGCAGAGATCCAGGAACAAGCGTTGTCCTTGTCCATGGTGACGCGGGGGTTCCTGTAGTAGAAACCCCTTGGTGATCTCCTCTGTTCGTCACCGCCTCTATTGATTCTGCCGAAGCAAGTCCTCTCCTTGCTGCAGGAAAATTGGGTCGTCAGATGGAGGGTGCCCCGCCCACTCGGGGGGGGGGGAGTGGAGACGAATTCGGAATCCCTGCTTGATGATGCTGAGGGCCCACTGGTCGATGGTGATCCTGGGCCAAGCCTTCGCAGACAATCTGATCCTGCTGGGCCGGAGGGTGGTCAAGGTTCTGTTTTTGTCTTGGGGAGAGGGCTGCCCTTGGATGCCCCTGCCCCTCGGGTGGTGCTTGTTTGTGTAGCAGTAATGTTACTGTTGCGAGCGCTGGGGCACAGACTGCTGCCAGTGTGGACTGGCTCGGTAGTGAGCTGGAGTCCCTATCTTATTTTATTTATTTATTTTCTCTCACTGGCCTCCTGATAAAGCCGCATCTGGAACTGGAACGCAGCAATTCTTGCGCTCAGCATTGCGCCCTCAAAGATCTTTTTCCCCGTGGAATCCAGGGTTTTTCAGGTCCTTCCCTGATGGGGCTTTGGAGGGGGGGGGGGGGTCGTGCTGCCCTGTTTCTCTTAAGCGCCAAGGCTACCGCAATGTCCCTGTATGGCTGCTGCGGGTTGTCGAATCCCTGGGCTGGAAAGATCTGGTACTTCAATCCCAGTCTCCTTGATGTTGGTTGCCCTGAAGAGGGAGTCAGCCAAATCTCGTCTCTGCAGTCCAGGAGGTTCTTGTGGACTGGAATCGCCACTGCCTGCGTGAAGTACTGGTACTGGTAGTTCAGGCCTTGTAGTACTCTGTCTTGGGTACTTGTTGTCCACCCACGTGGATCTTGAGAAAGGCTGTGAGTTTCTGGAGGGACTTGGGGTGAGTCCTCGTTTATGGGTTTTCTTTTTTTTTTTTCCTTTAATTATTTATTTATGTATTTATTTTTGTGGGTGGTGACTCGGGGCGTGGCTGGAGGCTGGTGTGTTGCTTGTTCTTCCATTGCTTGGGTGCATGGCATGCCGCTGGACCGCGCCATGTTGTTGTGCATGGCTCCCTCTAAAGGGGGTCATTGTGGGGAGTGTTGCCCGCTGAGAGAGGAGTGGGTCAGCAGGAGGATTGACTGTTGCTGCTGGTCCCACCCCTGGTGGTTTGCAGGTTCATGTGCTGCTCCACTTGACTGATTGGGTGGCTCCAGGTACCCCACCGACATTCTCTGTCCTTCTTGAGAGGGGGGAAGAGCCTGCAGAGAGGAGGCAGGATGCACCCCTTCATCTGTGCCAGTGCTCCTGGCTGCGTTTCCCACTGTGCCTGGAGGCAGAGAAAGAGGAGTGATAATGCCTCTTGAGTGGGCTTCTCCTGCTGTACTGCCTATTGTATATTAAACAGTACAGCGCTGCATATGCCTTTCAGTGCTATCGAAATCATAAATAGTAGCAGAGTCCCTCATGCTGGCTGGAAAAGCATCTGAAGTGCAGTGAACTGCTCTTTAGGCTGAGGAGTTTCAAACCCCCACCTTTGGAGAGGCATGGTCTAACATGCCGCATCACTGATGATATCAGCACCCTGCTTTGAAAGGCAGACTCCTCGTTCCCGACATGAGAGGGGGAGGGGGAGGGGTGGGAAAGGTGTAAACTGCAGACTCTGCAAGACCCCAGGAGGGAAAGAAGCAGTTGGTTTTGGTTTTTTGTTTTTTGTTTTTTTTGTTGGTTTTTTGTTTTCAGCATGTCCTTTACAAGCTGAGGTCTGCAGGTCCCCTCCGAGGGAAAGAAGCATGGGAGTTTCTTTCTCCTTAGATTCAGATTGGGAGGAGGGTGGGGAAGAGCCCTCATGGCTGCAAAAGATTATCAGAGGTTTTTCCAAAAACAAGCAGATAGGACTTACCTTTGGGGCTGGAGGGGGAACCCCAATAGTCTCCCTGCAGAGGCTGGCTGTACATGGCAGCATGCAGGCTGGAGGGCGAAAACCCCAATCTGCTGATTGCAGAGGCTGGCTTTACGCGGCAGCATGCAAAAACTCCGGGGGAGATCTCTCAGTCTGGAGGACGAAAACCCCGATCTGCTGACTGCAGAGGCTGGCTTTACGCGGCAGCATGCAGTGACTCCTGGAGAGATCTCTCGGTCTGGTGAGGCTCCTATCGGCTGCCCTGCAGAGGCTGGCTGTAAGCGGCAACATGCAGGGACTCCTGGAGAGATCTCTCGGTCTAGTGAGACTCCTATCGGCTGCCCTGCAGAGGCTGGCTGTAAGCGGCAACATGCAGGGACTCCGGGAGATATTTCTCTACCGGGCCGAGTGCAGGAGGGGGGGGGGGATTAGCTGAGCCAGGGCATCCTGGAGGCTCCTTGCCGCTGTAGCTTGTGGATCCCCCGCTGCTGCATTCCGATGAGGATGGCTGCTGGAGGAAGATTCTCGGGCCTCACTTCTCTTCATGAAGTCTCTCAGTGCCCTCTTCCTTAGCTTGCGTGCATGTGGTGACATGTGCACACAATGCAAGCAACACGGAAACCTCGAGCGCCGGATCCAATCAGTGGGCGCACAATCCATGAGGATCCAGTGTATTCATCCTTCTCCTGCATCCCAGTTGTTTCTTTAGATAATTCAGGCATCTTCAAGTTCATGAGTAGAAAAGTTGTAATGGAGAGCTGTAGAAAATCCTACCGATGGGAATGGGCGGAAACTAAAGACTGGGGATTAGGGGGAAGCAGGGGGAAATGGGTAGGGCTCGGGCATGCCCAGTGGGGCCCGGGCACTGCATGTGCTCAGAGAAAAAAAAAAATCTCTCTGAGCTATTGGAGAGCTTATCCGCAAATTGGGAGCTGTTGGGACAACACCCATATGTGGCTGACTCATCCTGCTTGTCCTAGGAGAATCCCATGTCATTTTCTAGTATTTATTTCAACCTCAGTCCTTCTACACCAGCATACGTCAAAGCAAAGCTTGCAGGTCAGTGGTTGTGGCCATTCATACTCTGATTCTTATGTGAGCCAAGGATAATGAAGCCATTGTGACATTACTGATGTGATTGGCTCTTAGGCACTGGTGGAATGAGGCATTATGACATCACAATATCTGCTCTGGATACCAGAGACTGTCATTCTGTAGTGTCTGTTTCAACCTCAGTCCTTCTACACCAGCATTCTTCAAAGTAGAGAATGACACGGTGACAAAATTCATCACCGTTCCCGTCCCCGCGGATAACCACGGGAAATCATCTTCATGTCATTCTTTAAAGAGAGAGGGAAGAATCAGAGTATGAATGGCCACAACCACTGACCCACAAGCTTTGCTTTGAAGAATGATGGTGTAGAAGGACCGAGGTTGAAATAGACACTAGAAAATGACATGGGATTATTTCCCGCGGTTATCCGCGGGGACGGGAACGGTGATGAATTTTGTCACCGTGTCATTCTCTACTTCAAAGCAAAGCTTGCGGGTCAGTGGTTGTGGCCATTCATACTCTGATTCTTATGTGAGCCAAGGATAATGAAGCCATTGTGACATCACTGATGTGATTGGCTCTTAGGCACTGGTGGAATGAGGCATTATGACATCAAAATATCAGCTCTGGATACCAGAGACTGTCATTCTGTAGTGTCTATTTCAACCTCGGTCCTTCTACACCAGCATTCTTCAAAGCAAAACTTGAGGGTCAGTGGTTGTGGCCATTCATACTCTGATTCTTCCCTCTCTCCTGAAAGAATGACATGAAGATGGTTTCCCCGGGGATGAGAATGGTGATGAATTTTGTCACTGTGTCATTCTCTATTCTGGAGGACAAGGGAGGCAAAATGCCCTAGAGCTTTTCACTGTCCAGCCGAGAAAACTCCAAAAGAGTTTTCCAAAAGAATTCTAAATCTGGTGACCCGTCAAAAGCGTGCTGGACATTGACGCTCCGACAATCCCTCCCTGACATGTGCACGCAGGACAGGTGCGCACCGCCATATTACTTCATTTTTTGCTCTGAGGGTGTGTGTGTGGGGAACCCCCCACTACAATCGTGCTCTGCTTAGGGGTGGGAGGGGTGTGGGGAACTCCCCCCACTATACTTACAACTTGCATGCGACAGGCATTTTGTGCTCTGGGGGTGTGTGTGGTGGGGGGAGCCTCCCCCTAAATTAGCGCTCTCGTTGAGGGGGGTGCTCAATGCTGACAAAGATCTTTCCCGCAAATCCCCCCCACCACCACCACCATTGGCATTGGCACACCGACAATTCCCCTCCCTTCATACGCACACTTGTAGCTGCGTGCAAATGTTGGGGTGGGACTGTTGGTGCGCCAATGTCCTGCGCACTACTGACAGTGTACCCTAAATCCATATCAGGCGATGCATTATATAGGGTTACCATATGTCCGGACATGTCCTCTTTTAGGAGGACTGTGAGGGTGCCTGCATTAAATCTTCAAGCGGCTGGCGGCAGCTGCAACAAGGTGATCCTGCTGCTTTTGGCCTGCCCCAGAAGCGGCTTCCCTGCAGGTCCCGCCTACGTGGGGACAGGAAGTTGCTGCAGTGACATCTTTCCTACTATTTAATGGACCTGCTGTCATTATGCCTTTTAAGATTATGAACATCATCTTGACTGGGATTTCCCAAGAATCGTTAAGCTCTGGAACGCATTGCCAGAGGCTGTGGTAAGCGTAACTGGTTTTAAGAAAGATTTGGACAAGTTCCTGGAGGAAAAGTGCATAGTCTGTTATTGAGAAAGACATGAGGGAAGCCTCTGCTTGCCCTGGATCGGTAGCATGGAATGTTGCTACTCTTTGGGGTTCCGGAATCTTGCTATTCTTTAATATTCTGCATGGAATCTTGATACTCTTTGGGGTTCCAGAATCTTGCTATTCTTGAGATTTTGCATGGAATCTTGAGACTCTTTGGGGATCTATAATTTTTGTTACTCTTTGGGATTCTGGAATGTTGCTACTCTTTGGGGTTCCAGAATCTTGCTATTCTTTGATATTTTGCATGGAATCTTGATACTCTTTGGAGTAGAGAGCTGCACGGGAACGGGGACGACGGGAATCCCGCGGGACCCGCGGGCATCCCGCGGGTTCCCCCTTTGGGTCACGGGGATCCCGTGGGGACGCCCCTAGGGTCGCGGGGATCCCGTGGGGACGCCCCCTAGGGTCGCGGGGATCCCGTGGGGACGCCTCCGAGGGTCGCGGGGTTCCTGCGGGGCTGGATGTACTCAGTCGCGCGGCTCTTCTCTCTACCTTCTCTGCTTGCAGCACAGAGCCGAACGGAAGTCTTCCTGACGTCAGCGCTGACGTCGGAGGGGAGGGAGGGCTTAAAGCTTAAAGCCCTCCCTCCCTCCGACGTCAGCGCTGACGTCGGGAAGACTTCCGTTCGGCTCTGTGCTGCAAGCAGAGAAGGTAGAGAGAAGAGCCGCGCGACTGAGTCGGGAAGACTTCTGTTTGGCTCTGCTGCAGGCAGTGCAGGTAAGGAGGAGAGTAGCCTCGCGGTTCGAGTGGCTACCAAGGGACGGGGCGGTCCGCCCCGCCACACCCCGCCCCGGTTGCAGCACAGCCGGCCAGGTCCCCTTACTTTTGTGGCACTTCCCCGACCGACCGACAACAGCCCCGGTCCGACAATCCTCCCTGCCCTGTAGCCGCGAATCTAAATTATCTTCTTACAGCAGCTGTAATAAGGTAATTTAGATTCGCAGTTAAGGGCAGGGAGGTTTGTCGGACCGGGGCTGTTGTCAGTCAGTCGGGGAAGTGCCACAAAAGTAAGGGGACCTGGCCGGCTGTGCTGCACCCGGGGCGGTAGAGAAGGAGGGGAGGAGAAGGACGCTGAAAGCACTTGAAGACAGAGGAGGGAGAAGGACGCTGAAAGCACATGGGGGAATACAAAGGGGTGGAGAAGGACGCTGAAAGGCCATGGGAAGGGCGGGGGGGGGGGAAGGACTCTGAAAGCACTTGTGGAAGACAGAGGGGGGAGAAGGATGCTGAAAGCACATGGGGAAGACAAAGGGGTGGAGAAGGACACTGAAAGGACATGGGGAAGATAAAGGGGTGGAGAAGGACGCTGAAAGGCCATGGGAAGGGCGGGGGGGGGGGAAAGGACTCTGAAAGCACTTGTGGAAGACAGAGGGGGGAGAAGGATGCTGAAAGCACATGGGGAAGACAAAGGGGTGGAGAAGGACGCTGAAAGGACATGGGGAAGACGGGGGGGGGGTGGAGAAGGACGCTGATAGGCCATGGGGAAGACAGAGAGGGAGAAGGACGCTGAAAGGACATGGGGAAGCAGAGGGGGGAGAAGGACACTGAAAGCACATGTGGAAGACAGAGGGGGGGAGAAGGACGCTGACAGGACATGGGGAAGATGGGGGGAGAAGGACGCTGAAAGGAAATGGGGAAGAGAGAGTAGGGAGAAGACGCTGGCAGGGAAGAAGACAGATGCCAGACTATTGGGGGAGCGGAGAGAAGAAGATGGGTGCCAGACCAATTTGGAAGGGGGAAGAAAGGGAGAGGCACAGTAACAGAGCAAATGGAAGATGCAGAAGGAAGAGAGACAGTGGATGGAAGGAATTGAATGAGAACATGAGGAAAGCAGAAACCAGGCAACAAAGGTAGGAAAAGAATTATATTTCTTTTTTTTTTATTTTGCTTCAGGATAAAGTAGTATATTAGTTGTGTTGATAAAAATTTATAAACATTAGAGGCTCTGGTAGAAACCCATTTGCAAAGTATGTATTCTTCCCAATTAATATTTTCAAATTAATAAAGTCTTTTTGCTTATTTGTAAATGGTTTCTACCAGAGCCTTTAATTCAGTAGCATAATTAAATGAAATAACTATTTCTGAAGTTTATATGGACGGGCGGGGACAGAGGGGATTCCTCGCGGGGACGGGTGGGGACGGAGGGGATTCCTCGCGGGGACGGGTGGGGACGGAGGGATTCCTCACGGGGACGGGTGGGGACGGGTGGGATTCCTCATGGGGACGGGTGGGGACGGGTGGGACTTTGGCGGGGACGGGTGGGATTTCTGTCCCCGCGCAACTCTCTACTTTGGAGTTCTATAATCTTTTCTTACTCTTTGGGATTCTGGAATGTTGCTACTCTTTGGGGTTCCAGAATCTTGATATTCTTTGAGATTCTGCCTGGAATCGTAAGACTCTTTGGGGGTTCTAGAATCTTTTGTTACTCTTTGGGATTCTGGAATGTTGCTACTCTTTGGGGTTCCAGAATCTTGATATTCTTTGAGATTCTGCCTGGAATCGTAAGACTCTTTGGGGGTTCTAGAATCTTTTGTTACTCTTTGGGATTTCGGAATCTTGCTAGTCTTTGAGATTCTGCCTGGAATCTTGAGACTCTTTGGGGTTCTAGAATCTTTTGTTACTCTTTAGGATTCTGGAATGTTGCTACTCTTTGGGTTTTGATCAGGTACTAGTGACCTGGATTGGCCACCGTGAGAACGGGCTACTGGGCTATTGGTCTGACCCAGTAAGGCTATTCTTATGTGTTCTAAGATGGTTTAAATCATGCTTTTTCTGCGGTGGTTTCCAAGATGACAGAAATAAATATGCACATGCAGATATTCCTTCACACCTCTCATGTGTTAGATTATGTGGTTATAATAATGTAATTTGTCGCTTTTTTTTTCTCGTGAGTTTAGAATTTTTAGCAAATGACGCAGTCCAGCCAACAAGGAAGCCTGGCTCGCCCCCAGCCACCGACCTCCACTCCCTGGACAAGCCAGATTAGCAGGAATGGTTTCGTCTGCATTAGCTGTGGAATCTTTCTAGTCTCTGTAATTATCACCTGCACCAAACAGCACCTGCATTAGGCAGATAGAAAGCCCCTAACGAGGTCTGACCCTGTGACCTCTGTGGCCAGAGGCATTATCTAGGCATGCCACCAACCCCTTAAAGAAATAAAAACCAGCTAGAAAACACAGACAAAAATGTAGCATTTAACTATACTGGGATGGAAATGTTTACTATTTTTTAACACTTTAACAGATTTGAAAAAAAAAAAAAGTATGGGGGGAGGGGGGCATGGATTAGCCAATTTACAGCACCAAGTGAAGCTCAATGGTGCATGTCACCTGCTTGCTTTTTGGTTGTGATTCCTGTTGGACAAGTCTGAGATTGGCTGTTTTAGGGTTAGGGGGATTACTGGGGATTTCTTTATGGCATCTACTTTGCTTAGGGGAGGCCTTTAAGAAGCAAAGGGATTATATCAGATAAACACATTGAACTCTCACTGTCCAGATCTATTAGTGGATGGAAAATGAACAGCCCTTTTCTGACGCCCCCCCCCCCTACACCCCGACCTTCCCCGCCATGAAAAAAAAGGAGAATATCCATTTTTTTTCTCTTTCCTAAGAACCTGGAATTAAACTAGCGTTCCTTTGATCACATTTCAACAGACTCTCATGGTGTAGCTCTAGCATTTATAGTTGATCTCGTTAAAAGAATGACATGATGGCTAGAGAGATAAAGTAATCAGGGATCAGTCCCTGCTTTGATAAATTTAAGGAACTGGTACGATAGTGAGTCTGGAACAACTGAATTTGTAGAGCAGACGGATGGAGCTATCACACCATACTTAGTAGAATTCTAGTTGCTTCGTCTACAACGGCATCTTGGAGCCAAGAATGCATAATTGAATATTAGTTTAATTGGTTTTCTCGTTCTCCCCAAAGAGCTCATACATAATATACAGCTAACAGGTTACAATGCAAGTTTTTTAATACAAGTTTTATCCTAACTCAACACATACTAGGGATCTGATACCAATATGCATAATATACAGTTTTCAAGATAAATTTGACATTGTTACAGTACAAGATTTATTGATATATTCTAATATATTCTAATGTGACACATATTGAAATACATTAATATTTCTTTGTAATCTATCGGCCTTAGGCAGGAAAGTTAGGTGGAGAGGTGTGTTTTTATTGCTTTCTTAAAGTTGAGGAGTCCTTCAAGGGATCTGATCTGTGGAGGCAGTCGATTTCAGTGGATCGGTAGGAAGTGGGAGTAGGAACGCCGTTTGATGGTTTGCACTTGAAGGGCATGACCATGGGGCGTTTTGAGGCGTATTTCATCCTGGGAGTGCAGGGACCTATTTGGCACGTACAGAGGAAGCTTGGTGATCATGTAGCCTGGCGCCATGTCACATAAGGATTTGAACACTAGCATCAGGCCCTTGAAGAAACAATGTTTGGCTATGGGCAGCTAATGGGAGGTAGGGTTGCGGGCACGGAGGTTTTTTAGAAGTCTGATTGCTGCATTTTGTACACGCTGGAGATGTCGTCATGTTGCCTTAAAATTAATTGCTAATTAAGCACCTAAATCAGTAGGCGTTTACCATTCTTGGGTAGACACATAGCCTGAGTAGCCTACCAGAAAGTAGGTGAACATAAGAACATAAGATTTGCCGCTGCTGCATCAGACCAGTGGTCCGCTCCCACAGCGGCCCTTAGGTCAAATACCAGCACCCTAACTGAGACTAGTCCTACCAGCATTCCTCCTTGTTCATTATGAACTTGTCTAACTTAGTCTTGAATCCCTGGAGGGTGTTTTCCCCTATAACAGCCTTCGGAAGAGCGTTCCAGTTTTCTATCACTCTCTGGGTGAAGAAGAACTTTCTTACGTTTGCCCTAACTGAGACTAGCCTTACCTGTGTACGTTCTGGTTCAACAGGAAGTTATCTAACTTTGTCTTGGATCCCTGGAGTGTGCTTTCCCCTATAACAGCCTCCGGAAGAGCGTTCCAGTTTTCTATCACTCTCTGGCTGAAGAACTTCCTTGTTTGTTCAGAATCTATCCCCTTTCAACTTTAGAGAGTTCCCTCTCGTTCTCCCTACCTTGGAGAGGGTGAATAACCTGTCTTTATCTACTAAGTCTATTCCCTTCATTATCAGATGGAATTTTTCCTGGATTTATTTAGGTCGATTTAACTGATACTAGCCTTACTTGCGTACGTTCTGGTTCAACAGGAAGTTATCTAAATTTGCCTTGAATCCCTGGAGGGTGTTTTCCCCTATAACAGCCTTCGGAAGAGCGTTCCAGTTTTCTATCACTCTCTGGGTAAAGAAGAACTTTCTTATGTTTGCCCTAACTGAGACTAGCCTTACCTGTGTACGTTCTGGTTCAACAGGAAGTTATCTAACTTTGTCTTGAGTCCCTGGAGGGTGTTTTCCCCTATGACAGACTCCGGAAGAGCGTTCCAGTTTTCCACCACTCTCTGGGTGAAGAACTTCCTTACGTTTGTTCGGAATCTATCCCCTTTCAACTTTAGAGAGTGCCCTCTCGTTCTCCCTACCTTGGAGAGGGTGAACAACCTGTCTTTATCTACTAAGTCTATTCCCTTCAGTATCTTGAATGTTTCGATCATTGTATTATATTGTAGGCGGATCTTGGGTGGCTATAATGGATTTAGTTAGGGTTACCAGATGTCCGGATTTACTCGGACATGTCCTCTTTTCAGAGGACATCTCTGGATGACTTTTCAAACCTCGGCACTTTATCCGGGTTTTGAAAAGCTAGTAAGATTGGGGCCGAGTCTAGCGTGCATCTGTGCATGCACGGATGTGAAGTGGTGACCTCACACACATGCGCGCATGCGCATGATGTCATCGTGTCGCATCAGCAACTGCACAGACACATTCCAGACCCGGTCCGAAGAGACAAGGTTCATGTGGGGTTGGGAGGCGGTACGGGGTCGAGCCGGGGGTGGAATGGGACAGACCTAGGGGTGGAATGGGGTGGGCCCAGGGGCAGAATGGGGTGTACCTAGGGTGCAACAGGGCGGGCCCAGGGGCAGAACAGGTGGGCCTAGGGGCGGAACAGTGTGTGCCCAGGGGCGGAGCAGGTAGGCCTAGGGGCGGAGCGGGGCAGGGCCACATGTTCTCCTTTATGAAGTGCAAAATCTGGTAACCTTAGATTTAGGTGCTAGTATGTAGATCAAGAAAACCCTGTATAAATAGAGGGCTGCTCAACCTATCACCTCTTAGCTTCAACCTATGCCCGCTCATTCTGGGGCTTCCTTTCAAATGAAAGAGCCTCGATTCAGGCGCATTTGCGCCATGTAGGTATTTAAACATCTCTATCGTATCTCCCCTTTCCTCCAAAGTATACAGATTGAGTTCTTTAAATCTGTCCCCCACACCTTATGATGTAGACCATCAACCATTTTAATTGCCTTCCTCCAGATCGACTCCATCCTGTTTATATCTTTGCACAACTTAGGCAGGGGTTTAGGCCTAGTTTTACTTAATGACGCATGCAGCTGCTAAACACAATTCTATATATAGTGCACACCTTTTATAGAATTGCACTAAGTGCCATTATGATTGACGGCTGTTTTTTAGGTGCCATAGAATCGCGCCCTTAGTGTGCGGGTAAAGTCCCACATTGGGGGGCACTAAGCCCATTTATTTTTTGTATTTATATACTGCCTATCAAAGTTATCTAAGCGGTTTACAATCAGCTACTCAAGCATTTTCCCTATCTGTCCCGGTGGGCTCACAATCTATCTAGGGGCAGAGCAAGTAAATGGGCCCCTCCGTTAGCTAGTTTGTGTTTCATTTCTGCATGTTAAGACATATTTTTTGAGAATGGACATTTTGCCGCTGCCGCCTTTAGGCAACTAGCGCCCTACGTCCAAATCGGACTTAGACCTTTCTTTTGATTAGGCCCCTCCTTGGCTCTTAACACTTGCATTGTGACATCATAGAGTTTTATGGTTATAGAAACATGATGGCAGATAAAGGCCAAATGGCCCATCTGCAGCATCCACTATTTCCTCCTCTCCCTATTGGCTAAGATTCTTAACATTTGCATCTCCTCTTCCTATAGGCTAAGGCTCTTTACACCTGCATTGTGATGTCATAGAACTTTATGGTTATTGAAACATTGTAACATGATGGCAGATAAAGGCCTATCTCTTCCTCTCTCCGAGAGATCCCACGTGCCTATCCCAGGCTTTCTTGAATTCAGACACAGTCTCTGTCTCCACCACTTCTACTGGGAGACTGTTCCACACATCTACCACCCTTTCTGTAAAAAAGTATTTCCTTAGATTACTCCTGAGCCTATCGCCTCTTAACTTCAGCATGGAATAGTGAAATTGGGCTTCTGACTTCCAGGTCAGGATGGGCTCAGTTCTGGCGGTATGTTACAAAAGGCTCTACTGAATGTACAGCTTTTTGTAAAATACCTATAAGGACATGCTGGAGTTAACCTGCATGAGCTAGTATATGCAACAGGAGCATCTTTTCTACATGGACAAAATACGTAAATGGCTTCAACCTGGCGGTAGCAAATTCTCAACTTTCACACGTAAGCGGCAGCATTTTCACCTAGA
Organism: Geotrypetes seraphini; assembly: GCF_902459505.1. Lineage (NCBI taxonomy): Eukaryota > Metazoa > Chordata > Amphibia > Gymnophiona > Dermophiidae > Geotrypetes > Geotrypetes seraphini. The sequence goes on along the minus strand of NC_047091.1, from coordinate 33,467,039 downwards.
GCTGCCCAATTTTGCAAACCTAGACTTGTAAGTGCAGCCAATTAAGCAGGGAAGCAGCAATTTTTTTTCTTCGCTTCAGAGACATAAATAAACAGCTGGCGATTAAGGAGAATTATTACTCCCTTAATCCCTCAGGTAAAACCCTGGCTGAAATGAACTCTTTTAAAAATTCTGTGTCTTTGAGCGGGTGTAAAACCCAGGGTGGAAATTTTTTTCCCCCTCATAAACGCCTTTTCCCTTTGTCAAATGGGGAATCACATGCAGTTTGTTGTCCCACTAAGCCCCGCCCAAACCAAACCCCTGCCACGCCTCCTTGAAATCTATATATATAGCATGGATTTGCCATAAAGAACAAGTTTGTGAAATCACCATTTTTAAATGTCTGCAATTGATGCAAATACACATGAAGAGGCTTCTAAAATAACTCCCTTCGCATACCAGGACTTTTGTGCATTTACAGACTGGATTATTGTAATTTACTGGGGCCCTTAATGCGCAGAAACAGGCATGTTATGTTGTATAGTGCTGAATTGATGGGTATAGAGAGTGGCGTAATAAAAGTGAGAGGTGCCCCGGTGTCTTCCCTGCCTCCCCTCTCCCCGCCACATGTATGCCTGTTTCCCATTCCCCATACTTTTTTTTAACTTCGCCAATGTGAACAGCATGCCCACATCGGTGTCGGCTCACCCATTATTGTTACTTCCTAGGTGCGGGTCCCAGAAGTGATGTCAGAGAGGGCGCCAATGCTGAGGCAGGCAGCAACCTTGCGCCGGGGAAGTAAAAAAAAAGTAAAGGGGAAGGCAAGGGGTGCGTGCGTGCGGCAAGGAGAGAAGCGAGGCACGGGGTGGAGAGGAGAAGGGGGTGATGCGCCCTCAGCAAGACAGCGCCCAGGGTATTCCGCCCCTCCCACCCCCCCTTACTGCGCCACTGGGTGTAGAAGCATCAATCAACTAACGCATTATACTTAGGGCCTTATTCTGAAAATGGCGCCCGCTGCAGTAGGAGCTACAAAACGGTCACCTACCGCATATCAATCACCGGTAGACGCCACATCCACAATTGCGTCTATTTTTTTCTCAGGATGCCTTAAATGTAGTCCATAATATAGAATATAGATAGAATATGTTGATATAAGGATAGCAAATATATATTTTTTGAGAGGATAATATCAATTTAATACACAGGAGGAATGGTCTGCTATTGACCAACACCAATCAATCCCTTTGATTGCACCACCTCAGCTAAGTATTAGCTCTATAATCATATCAATGGTAAAGCAGCCAAAGTTCTATTACTAGAAATTATCATAAGTGACCCGGTGAGGATGCAATGTGTAAATCCAACCACTATTGAAACTATAATGGAGTGGATGGTGGCATTTCTGAGGGTCTGAAGACTATCTATTTGAGTGGATTGATTGGTGTTGTCAATAGCAGACCATCCCTCCTGTGTATTAAATGTAGGCCAGCATTTTATACATTGACTTGCACCTACAAGAAGCACCTAGGCCACGCCTACGGATGCCTAAGGCCACTTCCGGCGTAAACCACGCCTACACTAGCCTTAGGCGTCCTTCGCCCCATCGATTTTTTTTTTTTTGTAACGTGCATCCCAATTGATAGGATACCTACCGCTGCCTACAATCGGAACGCCATTTTTAGAATCAGGCTTTTAGTGTGTACTAACTGGTTAACCCCCCTCCCCCCTTTTAGGCAGCCAGCGCATTGATCAGCCCCTGGAAGAATCTATGGTTGATCCTGAATTAATAGCCCCATATGTCATGCGATGAGGGGAAAAGCCCCACCCTCCAATGCGGGGGGTGGTGGTGGAATTTATCAGAATGAGAGCGAGAGTTGGAAAATTGTCTGTGTGTCCCCGTAATAATGTTATCTTTAAATCCCCTGTTTTATCAGTTATGTAACGTAGCTTTGTAAAAGGGTGCGGGGGGGGGGGGGGAAGCAGTTAATGCAAGTGCTCCTGCATTATCTCTGCTCACGAATGGAACTATTAACTCTTGACCTGCAACAACGGAACCTAGAGGGATCACCCCCAAAAGGTGCAGCCTTAAATCTGGGCTTTGTGCATAGTAAAATCCTGATATTTCCTTCCTGAAGAAAAATACCTTGCCACTGGATTGGTGTAAGCCAGTGGTTCTTAAACCTATCCTGGATGACCCCCCAGCCAGTCGGGTTGTCAAGATATCCCTAAGGAGGAACTTCTATTACATGCAAATCTGCCTCATGCATAAACATAAACATAAAAACTCACTTATATACTGCAAATTCTATGCGGTTCACAGAGATTATCAATACAAATGAATAAACAACTAGTTTTTAGCTTCCAAAAGATTCTATAAAAAGATGCGTCTTTAAAGCACGTCAAAATTGTTGATACGAATTTGAAAGTGTAAATATGTGAGTCAAATCCCTAATCCATGAAGCTGCCTGGAAGGACAACAATCGTTCCTGGAATTTCTTATATTTGCATCCCTTTGCAGAAGGAAACGAGAAGAGTGAGTGAGATTTTCTAGAATGTTTAGAATTTGTAATGATGAAAGATTCCATAAAATATTCTGGGATTAGACCTGTTAATGCCTTAAAACAAATACAGCCGAACTTAAATTTAATCCGTGCTTCAACCCGGAAGCCAATACAGTTGACGATAGGAATCGGTGACATGACCATATTCCTTTAGATCAAAAATTATTCTAACTGCTGCATTCTGTATTATGCGCAGTCTTTGAAGATTTTTTTTGCGCTCCAGCTAGATGGACGATGTTACAATAATCCAACTGACTAAGGACCAATAATTGAACTAACAGTCGAAAGGAGTTAATATCGAAATATGCTCTTATAGTTCTTAGTTTCCATAGAGTATAGAAACCCTTTTGAACCAACAAATCTACCTGATTTTTTATGATAAGGGTTCGATCTAGAATTACACCAAGCATCTTTATGGTTGGTTGGTTGCTGTAGACTTTATCATTTACAGCAATAGATGTAACATCTTCATTTAAATTTGGAGATGCAAAAATTATTTTAGTTTTTTCTATATTAACTTTCAATTTACATTCTACCATCCAAGATTCAATTGTCTGGAGAATCTCCACAGCAGTTTGGTTTATTTGAGAGAAAGAAGTATGCATAGGAATTAAAACAGTGACGTCATCTGCATAGCTAAATAGTTTGATTTTATAATGAGATGATCTATTGCCTATTCACTAGGGATATCTTCAAAATCAGATGGCTGGAGGTCCCCCAAGACAGGTTTAAGAACCACCGGTGTAAGCGATATACCTTAAATTAAGAACTTTTTTGGCTGCTAATGGCAGTATTTTAGGAGGAAAAGTAGGCGTCTACTTTTATTTTTAAAATAAGCTTCAACTAGGTGCATTTTGACTGCTTTCACGAGTCGCTCAGCTATAACATTTCCCTCTGCCTGTCTGCGTTTGACGTTCAGTTTTATTTCTTTTGCCCAGTTGTCTCTGGGATAGTTGTATTTATACTTACACTTCGATCAGAGTCTGTCTATAAACCTCTTAAACATACGTTATTACCATCCCTCTTGAAGCTCAGCGACACCATTCAAAGCTCAAGCCTATCGTTGCTTTACACTGTATGTGCCCAATCGTCACTGGTTCATTTCATAATTTTTCCAATTTATTATAATGGGTCTATTTACTGAATATAGTATTTTCTTTAATACAAATACTTAGGCCCTCTTTTACTAAGATACGCGCTAATCAAATTACTGACTTCTATTCCGCCTGTACCTTGCAGTTCTAGGCAGATTACATCAGAAGATAACTGGACATTTCCAGGAAAAATTACAATTTAGGTTGCTGGTTACATAGTTGGGTCTTGGGGAGAAATTACAAGATAAGTAGAAAGTTAAGGATTACATCAGAAGAAAGCTGGATATTTACAGGGAAATTACAGTATAGGGGACTGGTTATATGGTTGAGTCTTAGGGAGGAAATTACAGGAGGAGAGGAGAATTGAGGGTGAAGTTTACAGGGGGGGGGGAAGGATAAGGTAGGAGTTAAGATATCTGGATAAATTTTTTTGAAAAGCAGGGTTTTGATTTCTTTCCGAAATGATTTGAAGTCACTTGTTGCTGTCAAGAGGTTGGAGATGGAGGGGTCTAATTTTGCTGCCTGCGTTGCTAGTAGGTAGTCATACATCTTTTTGCGCTGAGTTCCTTTGAAAGGGGGGTAGGAAAATGGGGACTGGGTTCTCCTTTGTCTGGTTGAGAGGTTCCGGTTTAGGCGATTGTTTAGGTGGGTGAGGGCAGTTCCGTTTATTACTTTGAATAGTAGACAGTATAATTTGAATTGAATTCGAGCTTGTATAGGTAGCCAGTGTGAATCTAGGTAGGCGTTGGTGATGTGGTCAAATTTTCCAAGTGAATAGATCAGTCTGAGGGCTGTGTTTTGTACAGTCTGTAATTGTTTTATTAAGTTTGTGGGGCATGGTAGGTAGAGGATATTGCAGTAGTCCACTAGACTTAGGACTAGGGATTGGACTGAGTCTATATTGCTCTTTGTCAAAGAATTTTCTTATTTTTCGTAAATTGCGCATGGTTAAAAATGTTTTTTGAGTACTCTTGTTTATTTGGACCTGCAGGGTGCAGCATCTATCTATCGTCACTCCTAGGAGTTTGAGAGCAGGCTGTATGGGGTATTTGGTGGCATTTATTTCTACTTCAGTTGTGGATGGGGTTATGTCCTTTTCAAGCAATAGAAATTTTGTTTTGTCCCAGTTCAGCTTCAGTTTGTGGTCTATCATCCATTTTTCCACTACTTCTAGTGTTTTTTTCAGGTTGTCTGTTGAAGTGGGATTTGGTGAGTCGAAGGGGAGGAGTATGGTTATGTCGTCTGCGTAGCTGAATGAAGTTACTTCTAGGTTGCCTAGAATGGTACCAAGGGAGGATATGAAGAGGTTGAAGAGCATTTAGTAAAAGAGGAGGTTATCTTTCAATAATTGTGGTTTCACAGTCGGGGTTAGTGACAACCGACATGTTTTGCCTAGAGCTTTTTCAAGGCTTTTCTCCTAAAACAGAGAAAACCACTAGTGAACGTCTTATTCAAATTGAATAGGCTTAACTTACACCAATAATATCACTCCAAGCAGAAATTCATATTATTTTACCTTTCAGGTGAACCTTCTACAGTTACAAGATATAATAAACTGGAAAAAGTAATTCTATGTCAAATCAAGAAGTGAACCAATGACGACTGGGCACATAACGCTTAAAGCAATGATCCCTCCGAATGAGTACAAAAGATCCTACAGCCATTTCCTACCTCCGCTATGGAACTGACTACTCACACAGATCAGGTCGCTAGACTCACTAATGACCTTCCGCAGAGCAGTAAAGACCTTTCTCTTCCGCCAATCGGGCCATTAAAGACGGCTTCATCAATAGACTTCTTCTAGTAGTCTTCGCTATGACCAGTCTGGTCTCTAGAATAAGCTCTGTTATTGTCTACTGTAACCTATTTGTTGTCATGACTAGTCTGTCTTCAAACGATTGTGAATGTCTACTTGTAACCCGTTCTGAGCTTCTGGGAGAACGGGATAGAAATCAAAATTAATTAATTAATAAAGCAATGATAGGCTTGAGGTTTGAGTGGTATTGCTGAGGTTCAAGAGAGATGGTGCTAACGTATATTTAAGAGGTTTATAGACAGACTCTGATCGAAGTATATGTGTTTGTCATTCAGGCTGGGATTTGATCTTATGCTGTAAACTGTCATGTTGACAATTGACGATATCTCAAACATCTACTATAATAAAACCCTAAGCGCGCATGCACACTTCAAACTTCGTGATCCCTGCATCCGTGATCTGTAGCTTCGTAACAGTAGAACGAGCCTGTGGCGGTTTTCTGGCTCCTACTGTGCATGCGGAGTTTGAAATGGTGACCACGGACGCAAGGAGGCGGAACACACCGGCGACTCCCCCCTTCTGCCCTCACTAAGTCTGGCCCATGGAGAGTTCATAATTGGCCCGCCAGACACTGAAACTTTATTCTGGCCCGCCGGCACAAACCGCTGCCACCGCTGCTGCTCTTCATTCGCGTCTGTCCTCCTCTTCAAAGCAGCCTGCTGAGTATCGCTGGCCGGCTGTAGCGCACATCGCAGGCCGCTCTCCACCTCGGTAGCAAATTTCCTCTGACGTGATCCCGTACGTCAGAGGAGGGGCAGGATCGCATCAGAGGGAACGTGCTACCGAGGTGGAGAGCGGCCTGCGATGTTCGCTACAGCCGGCCGGCGATCCTCAGCAGGCTGCTTTGAAGAGGAGGGAAGACACAAATGAAGAGCAGCGGCGGCGGCAGCAGTTCATGACGGTGGGCTAGAAGAAACCAGGAAGCTGGGATGGAGGAAGGGTAGGAACGGCGGTTTGGGTGCAGGTATTAGGGAGCAGGGAAGAGAGGCTGCTGGACAGGGGGGGAGGTAAAAGGAAGGGAGAAGGGGTACTGCTTGACAGGGGGAGCAGGCAAGGGGTGGTGGTGGACAGCCGAGGAAAGAGAGAGACAGAAAGAAAGAAAGACAGACAGACAGAAAGCGGCCAAGGAGAGAGAGAGAAAGAAAGAAAGAAAGACACACACCTCTATTCTAGCACCCGTTAATGTAACGGGCTTAAAGACTAGTTAATAAATAAATGGCTGGGAGAGTGTAGATGGGCTGGAGTAAGTCTTAACAGAGATTTTGGCAGTTGGAACCCAAGCACAGTACCGGGTAAAGCTTTGGATTCTTGCCCAGAAATAGCTAAGAAGAAAAAATTAAAAAATTTAAATTGAATCAGGTTGGGCAGACTGGATGGACCATTCGGGTCTTTATCTGCCGTCATCTACTATGTTACTATGTTATATGTTACTATGTAAATGATCACAATTGTACTTTCACTGCTAGTTTTGTCTTTTCCTCTTTCAGTTCGTTAATCCTGTGCCTCCTTCGACTGGCCAGCATTGCTCTCCCTGTTTTCTCTTCCATGATTCTCTCTTTGCTGTTATTTCAAATAGGATGTCTGGTGCTTGTGCCAAAGATCCTTCAACATCTAATCTCTTTCTCTTCCTCATGCTCCTTGGCTCCTCCGGCAAATACTTAAAGCCACCTTTTCAACTGGGTTATCTTTAGATCTGGTTTCATCATTCCTGCCCTGAAGGCATCTCCCCTGGACCCCTCTGAATGATTGCTCTGATTCTCATCTCTCTTTCTTCTCCAAAAGGCTCAGGGGCTATGTTTGTTGGCAACTAGCTTCATTCCTTTGCTTTCACTCTCTTGGATTCACTCAAATCTGACCTCATGGCCCTGAGACACTCCTCCTACACACTACATTATAGTGTTCTTATCACCACTGAACCAACACAAAGGTAACACACATCTTCGCTTCTAGGTCACTAATAAGAAATTGTCTAAGGCCAACGCAAATCAAAATGAATAGAAACGTAGACAACGGTGATAGATTAAGGTTGAGTCTTAAGATTAGTCTTGAGATTAAGGTTCTATGTCCCATTGAGTCTTAAGATTAGTCTTGAGATTAAGGTTCTATGTCCCATTGAGTCTTAAGATTAGTCTTGAGATTGAGTCTTAAGATATCTTCTTTTTCAAAGGTCCGACGGCGACAAGAGGACATACATGGAAAATCAGGGGCGGGAAATTGCACGGCGACACCAGGAAATACTTTTTCACCGAAAGAGTGGTTGATCGCTGGAATAGACTTCCACTTCAGGTGATCGAGGCGAGCAGCGTGCCTGATTTTAAGAAGAAATGGGATCGTCACGTGGGATCTCTGCACAGAGATAAATAGGGGAGGGTCATTGGGGTGGGCAGACTAGATGGGCCGCGGCCCTTATCTGCCGTCTTTTTCTATGTTTCTATGTTTCTAAGGTTCTATGTCCTATTGCAGGGGTGTCCAATGTCGGTCCTCGAGGGCCGCAGTCCAGTCGGGTTTTCAGGATTTCCCTAATGAATATGCATTGAAAGCAGTGCATGCACATAGATCTCATGCATATTCATTGGGGAAATCCTGAAAACCCGACTGGACTGCGGCCCTCGAGAACCGACATTGGACACCCCTGTCCTATTGAGTCTTCCCTAGGTTGCTTCCCTTTGCAGTGTCACGAACCTTGGTTGATCACTTGTTTTCCCTTCACCTCTTCATTGCTGGAGGTCTTCTGTACATATCTGAAGCTTTGTTGAAACATTTTTAGGAAGAAATGCTTCCTAGCATTACTCCTAAGTCTACCTTTTTAGCTTCATCTCAAGAGCTTTGGTGCAAGATCTGCTTTCCACCGATGAATGGTAGGTTGCTTTTTGGTAGAATCATTCTAAGTTCCATGGAAGAAACGAAAGCTTCCATTGCTTCCATAGTTATGGTACATATCTTCTGGTGGGGACAGTGTATGTGCTTGTGAGTACATTACTTGTGTGTGTGTGTGTCACTTTGAAATGCGATGAAAAATTCAACAAAACAACATGGTTTTATTTGTTTTCAAAATAAATTGGAAAACAAGGAAGCCGCATTTGTTCGATTTCATTTCAGGAACGGGGCATGCTATATCCAAAACAGAATGAAACAAAAGTTTGATAGCAAAGCAACATTTGATCATTAAAACTGCAATGTACAATTATGCACTTAGTAAAATTGTTCTGGGAGGGGTGATGACCAATGTTCCCTCTAAGGGTTGATGAGGTGTGTGCAAAAAAAAATGCATGAGCGACAAGTTACGCTAGCCGCTCATGCACACTCCTATCTGCGAGTCCCCAGCCTTACTGGTATGTTCATGCTGTTCTTCGGTCTGCCCTGCTCCTTGCCTTGCCTTAGTGTATTTTTAAACTGAAAGACGTGGCAGCGGCTCCTCTCACGATCCCCACCTGCGTCGGAAGTCCGATGCAGTTGGGGATCTTGAGAGGAGCCGCCGCTACATCTTTCAACTTAAAATACACTAAGGCGAGCAGTAAGACTGAAGCTTCAAAAAACATTTCAGGTGGCGGTGCCATGCGGCAGATGGAAAAAACAAGGCTCCGAGGAGGACGCGCAGGCACGGCGTCGCCCGAGGAGATCATCACAATCCCGCAAATCAGAACTGTCTACTTTTGAAATCTACTGACCTTATGCATTCCATTTTCCCATACTCAGATCAATCAAGATGCGTTGCCGCGCCGGCGCTTGGCCTGAGCCACCGCCGCCACTTCCTCTCACCTCCGCCCGCGCTCAATTCCAGTCATGCCCACTGCGTATTTTAGTGAGCGACACGAGAAAAATTATGAGCGACGCCAATGAAAATAGTGAGCAATCGCTCATGCGCTTAGCTTAGAGGGAACATTGGTGATGACTGAGGTGTACGTTATAGAATTTGTGGAATAGTGAGCAGTGTTTCCAAAGTGCACACACTACTGAGGGCAACAGCCAAGACGACACAAGGGCCAAATGAAAATTAATAAAATTAAAATCCCCTTAAAGGACAGAAGAAATGGCATGTAACGAAAATGCTCTGGCTGCCCATCCCCCTACCAACCATTCCAATCCAGTTGTGGTTAAATCACAGCCAAACCTGTGGAGACGGGTTGGGGCAGGAGACCTAACTTGGAAAGAGGAAACCCAATAAGGAGGGGTCTGAGGCTCTAGCGTACCAAGAATGGAATGGTGGGGGCAGTCTGCCCTGGGTGCAGGCAGTGCGGTAGGGTACATGGAGCAGTTGCAGGGCCTCAGTCTGCATGTGCGCAGCTATTAAATCCACTGTCCCCTCTCCCTGTCCCCTCTGATGCTAATTTCCTGTTCCGAGGCAGGAGACCGGCAGAGCTGATTGCCAAATGCATGCAGACCGTGGTTCCACGACCACTCCACGCACCTCCCCACTGCCCGGCGAAGGGAGGTGCTCAATCCGGGGGAGGGGCTGCTCTGCCCTGGGTGGCCACCAAGCCAGGTTTGCCACTGGTCTGAGAAACGGGGCCCTCTTACTAAGCTAATGCCTGCCTGCCAGAGCTTAAAATGGCGTACCACGGAACACACTCAGGTGTCCTTTGGTAAGTGCCAAATGGGCACCCACTAACCGTGCTCCAAAACCAATTTTTCTTTTTTTTAAAAAATTTTCGAGGGGGGTGTCTGGAGGTGGAGAGTGGTCATTCCTGCACTAGAAACATAGAAATCTAGAAGATGACGGCAGATAAGGGCCATAGCCCATCAGGTCTTCCCACTCTACTGACCCACCCCCAAGTCTACTATCCTAGGGATCCCACTCCTGGTGACAGGTTCCCTTGGCTTAACCCTCTAAGGGATCCCACATGGGCATCCCATTTGCTCTTAAATTCTTGCACGCTGTTTGCCTCGATCACCCGCACCGGGAGCTCGTTACAAGCATCAACCACTCTTTCGGTGAAGAAATATTTCCTGGTGTCGCCATGAAATTTCCCGCCCCTGAGTTTGAGCGGATGCCCTCTTGTGGCTGAGAGTCCTTTGAGAAAGAGAATCTCTTCTTCCATCTCGATACGGCCGGTAATATACTTAAAAGTCTTGATCATGTCTCCTCTCTCCCTACGTTCCTCGAGTGAGTACAGCCGCAAATTTTTCAGCCTTTCCTCGTATGATAGATCCTTGAGCCCCGAGACCATCCTGGTGGCCATCCGTTGCACCGACTCTACTCTCAGCACAGCTTAATTACTGCAGGATTATTGGTTAGCGCAGGAACAGTGCGTGAGCCCTTCCTGCCTACAAATTTTTAATGGCTGCGCGCTAATGGCATTAGCAGATGGTCATTAATAGAAAAAAAATAGAGAGGAAAAAGGTCATTTTTGTAGCGGCAGTAAAAATGGCCTTAGCGCGTGGGAAAAACCTGTGCAAGGGTGCGCTAGGGCCACTTTTTACCACAGCTTAATTAAAGGACCATCCTTCCCTTTGGAGTGCATCTCTTTCAAGAGCTTCAACACCCCCCCCCCCCAATTGTGTTCCCTTGTGTTTGTTTAGGTCAGTGTCTCTCAAGCTGTGTGCCACGGTACAGTGGTGTGCCCCGAAGAGATTCCGGGTGTGCCACGAGAGATTCCAGAATTTTACTTTGCTTTCAAAAAAATTCCCTTCATAAGTGTACACTAGAATAGATGAAGTGTGCGTCGCGGACGCAAGAATCCGTCAATGTGCGTAAGGATACAACCGCCCAGACAACCATCATTCTTTGACGCGATTGGTCCTTGAAAACTAACGACAAGTTATTTTATTTTTATTTAATTCATGCAGTCGTTATCCTAACTTGATCGACAAAGCAATCGAGGCTTTGTTACCATTTGGATCTTCTTATCTTTGTGAACTTAGCCTATCAATTCTATCAGAAATTAATTTTTTTAAAAAAAAGGGACCAATTGCGGATGGTGGATGATGAAATGCGTGTTTGCTTGTCGACTATCGAGCCGCGTTTTGAGTTAATTTGCACTCAAAAACAAGCTCATCCATCGCATTGATTCGCAATTCTGTTCTATCTACTTCCGTTTCACTGTTGTTACAATTACCCACCCATAGCTTAAAGAACTTGAAATAAATAACTCTTAAATGTAATTTTTTGTTGGTTTTGCAAATTTATAATTTCAGTTATAATGTGGCACAAAAAGACATTTGCTCCTTTTGGTGTGCGGGAGCGAAAAAAGGTCTTAGCTGATCCCTTCATGGTTGCTGCTATATCTGGAGCATGCTACCTGTCCTTGTTACACTGGGCGTCCCATTGAAGTGATTTTTCCAGGTAAGGGTGTTGCAGAATAATGAGCAGGGATGCATCTTTCCATTACTTATTAAAGAGGGTGGTGCAAGAGTACAGCAGCATCGGACAAGTCTTATTTGCAAGCACTGGTAGTAAATTATACAGCTCACTTGTCTTTATTGATTACAGGATGGGGGAGGGGGTGGTGGCCGCCCTTCTTTGCTGACTCTTGTCTTTTTGTTTTTTAGCTGAGGCAGTGGCGGAAAAATTGGTCAGCCCCAGGAACAAGGCACCGGGATTGCAATATTTACTATTTATTTAAAAATTTATATACAATGTTCCCCTGCGAATTCGAGGACTCACGAGTTCACGGTATTCTCCGACCGCCTCTTCCTGTACTAAAGTCGGGCTACACCAATCAGGAGCTGCGTGCCAAAGCAGCTCCTGATTGGTGTAGCCTTACTTTAGTAACAGGAAGAGGCGGTCGGAGCAGACCTTGAGTGATTTTCTTCACTCGCCGGCGCTCCGGCTGCCCTCTCCTGCCTTTTGACAGGCGAAAAACTGCATTCGTGGTTTTTCAAAATTCACGGGGGTTCCTCCGCGAGTATCGGGGGAGTACTGTACCCGCATAATAACTATGCAGTTTACAAAATTACATGCATAAATATTTAAGAAATGCTAAACATGTTTCAACAAGACAAACACAAGACGACATTAACTATATATTATTAAAATCTTCTTTCCAATTCATCCTACAAGAATAGCTGTTAATTTCTGACCGATTAGCTTTATTCTGTTCTCTTTTTTCATTTTCATTGATAATCTTTGTAAACCGCGTAGAACTTATGGTTATACGGTTCAGAAGCATGATGTTATGTTATGTTATCTCACTGGCGCTAAAAGTCATTCCCTTAAACTACGATTTTCAAAGTATCTCCCTAGTCCCTGCTGGCGTGCGTCTGCTTAGTTTACAGGCTGAAAACCCCTTGTTTGCTGTACAAGTAAGCCGGAACCCAAACACGTAGCACGCGGCGTCTCCTGCCTTATCTTCTCGTTTTCAGCATCCCTTACCAGGGCTGGCGTTAAGGGGTTCAAACGAGGCAGCTGCCTGTGTGAAACTGAAGGAACAACCCACTGGTGGACTTCGGTGGCCGCCTGCCATATTTGAGCCCTGGGGCCCCAGCACGTCTAATACCAATTCTGCTCACCATCTGGCCTTTGCCTGCCTCTCGTACATATCACAATCTCCTATGCAGGCTGCAGCTCATTCCAGCTTCTTGCTTAGTGTTTGGGAGCTGTCTTCCACTGTCTGCCATTTCCTCTTTCCATCACTTTTAGATTTTCTAGAAGTTTTTTTTTTTCAACTTTAACCTAATTGAAAGTGATTTCGCCTTTATCAAACGGTGTACCAGGCCACGCAGTGTCCCCTATCCCTAAAACGTTTTGGTACCTCTGGAAGGATGCATAGACAGATAGATGGATTGAACAAGCCCCTGTGCATATTTTAATGTGAAGGTAAAAAAAAAAAAAAATGACCATAGTCTCATTATTATTTGTTCAGTTTTCTATATCATTAATTTATTTGGGTACTCAAGCATTTTTCCCTGTCTGTCCTGGTGGGTTCACAATCTATCAAAGATACATGGGGCATGAGTGATCTGTCCAAGGTTACAGGGAGCAGCGTGGGTTTGAACCCACAACCTCAAGGTGCTGAAACTGTAGCTTTAACCACTGCGCCACTAAAGAAATCAAAATGTACTAAAAGGGAGCCAAGTATAGGACAATCAAGCTATTGTGACATCACTGATGAAGTTGCCTCTTATTGGTGGAATGAGGCATTATGATGTCACAATACCAGCTCTGGTTATCAGAGGCTGAATCTCTTCTCACTATTCATTCATACTGTTCTCCTAAGGGAGCTCAGAATGGTTGACTTGATTTTATTCAGGTGCTCAAACATTTTCCCTTGTCTGTCCTGGTGGGCTCACAATCTGTCTAATGTATATGGAGCGGTGGGGGGGGGGGGGCGATTAAGGGGCTTGCCTAGGATCACAAGGAGCAGCGTGGGTTTGAACCCACAACTTCAGGGTCCTAAGGCTTTAGTTTTAACCACTGTGCCACACTCTCCCCCATTTTTTATCCCATTAGAGAACCCCCTTCCCCTCAAATTCTTTCCTCTGTTGCTTTCTCCATGTGATTAGGTTAATAATCTCATTCAATGTAATGCAGGGCTTGGGACTGTGAACCTGGGAAATCCAGTCTTTTTGAACTCCCAATATGAGATTAATTTTGGGAGGAGTGGGGGAGGGGGGCTGGAATGAAGTAACAACTCTCCACAGTTCAGTGTACCAGTTGCCTAAAATATCCCTCAGGGGCCACAGCCCTACAACTCTCTTTTCTCTCATCTGCTCCTAAGAGTGGGTTCCTGCATCAATATCATGACCTTGGACGAGGTAACATACATAGTAACATAGTAGATGACAGCAGATAAAGACCCAAATGGTCCATCGTCTGCCCAACCTGATTCAATTTAAATTTTTTTCTTAGCTATTTCTGGACAAGAATCCAAAGCTCTACCCGGTACTGTGCTTGGGTTCAAACTACCGAAATCTCCGTTAAAACCTACTCTAGCCCATCTACACCCTCCCAGCCATTGAAGCCCTCCCCAGCCCATCCTCCACCAAACGGCCATATAGAGACACAGACTGTGCAAGTCTGCCCAATGCAAGTCTGCCCAGGTACTTAACCATTATGATTTTCATCTCCCGCTGGCAATGTTGGTGGGCAATTTGGCAAGAAGATTCATCAGTGAAAAAAAAAAAAATGTCCAAAAAGTTTTCATCGTTTCAAGATTGGGAACCATAACAGTAATAGAGCAACACGTTCACAAGCTCTGGGAAATGTTGGATGAAGTGAAACAGGGTCTGTTGGTCGCTCATAGATACTGTCACTCTGATGCAACACAGTGGGTTGGAAATGTGAACAGCAGAAAGATGATAAACAAATGACGCCTATCTTTAGGTGTTCCTTTGCCTCGGGCAAGAGGCCACAGTGCTGCACCCTGGTTTTCCGTTTGGCAGGTTGCATAGTGGGGGGTATGGCTTAGGCTTTGTAGTGTTTGGCTTCCTGTTTTTAGAGCTTGAAATATACTAAGTCATTAAGCAAGGGTTAAAGAGTCTCGGATGTGATATGTACCACCTATCCTGTGGTACAATCAATTCAGTTTGCATTTATTGTAAGCAGGTATTTTCACTGTTCCAGGTGGGGCTCACACAATCTAAGCTTTTGTACCTGAGGCAATGGAGGGCAAGCGACTTGGCCAGAGCCACAAGGCAGTTAGAATCGGAACAGTTTGCCAATGTGTTCCAAAATGAAACTGACCCTAGTGTTCCAAAATATAAAAATACAAGATGTATTTGGTCTGATATTTAAACACTTATCCGAATACTGGCAGCCGCTGTCGAGATTAATGTCCTATCTGGGTCTTATCTGTCAATTTTCGGCGGCACTGTGCCTCTCATTCTTTAACGGGTCACCACGGCATCCGGTATCACCTCCTCTCCTTAAAGGCTAACGGCCCTTTACACCTGCATTGTGATGTCATAGAGCTTTATGGTTATAGAAGCATGATGTCAGATAAAGGCCAAATGGCCCATCCGCAGCATCCACTATCTCCTCCTCTCCCTATTGGCTAAGGCTCTTAACATTTGCATCTCCTCTTCCTATAGGCTAAGGCTCTTTACACCTGCATTGTGATGTCATAGAGCTTTATGGTTATAGAAACATGATGGCAGATAAAGGCCAAGTGGCCCATCTGCACCATCTACTATCTCCTCCTATCCAAATGAGATCCCACGTGCCTCTCTCACGCTTTCTTGAATTCTGACATAGTCATTGTCTCCCCCACCTCTCCCACCCTTTCTATAAAAAAGCATTCCTTAGATTACTCCTGAATCTATCACCTCTTAACTGTGTGTTGCTTTTTTTTTGTTGTTGTTCCATTTCAAGGTTATTTTGTTTAATTTTGTCCCATTTTCAGTTGCTGCAACCCTTGCTGTGTACAAATGACGCATGGTCTGCAAAGACCGCGTGCAATCTCGCAATGAGGATGTGCTAAAAAGGAAAACTCCTTCATTTTGATTTTGATTTTGGTTCAAAGCGGAGGCAAGTCCCTTTTGCACATTTTCAGAATGACGTTAACCCCTCAGATCCCTGTTATTTACCATACAGCACAGAAGATGTTCTGCAGTGGAAGGCTGGTTCCTATTAGCTGATTGTCAGTCCTGAAAGTCACTCATTAAAGAGTAGATTTAGTAACGTGTTAGCAGAGCCTTATGCGTTTGATCTTTCCAACTAGGGCCCCGATGCGCAAAACTTACCATGCATGTACCGTATGAAAACAAAGATGAAAATGTTAAAATGCCCATGGTATGGCCACACCTCGAATACTATGTGTAATTCTGGTCGCCATTATCTCAAAAAAGATATAGTGGAATTAGAAAAGTTACGGAGAAGGGCAACGAAAAAGATAAAAGGGATGGGATGACTTCCCTATGAGGAAAGGCTAAAGCGGCTAGGGCTCTTCAGCTTGGAAAAGAGACAGCTCAGGGGTGATAAATTACGGAGTGGAGTAGAAAGGGTAGATGTGAATCGCTTATCCACTCTTTCCTCAAATACTTGGACTAGGAGGCATGCGATGAAGCTACTATATTTATTTATTTCATTTTCTATACCGTTCTCCCAGGGGAGCTCAGAATGGTTTACATGCATTTATTCAGGTACTCAAGCAGTTTTCCCTCTCTGTCCCGGCGGGCTCACAATTTATCTAACGTACCTGGGGCAATGGGGAGATTAAGTGACTTGCCCAGGGTCACAAGGAGCAGCATGGGTTTAAACCCACAACCTCAGGGTGCTGAGGCTGTAGCTTTTAACCACTGCGCCACACTCTCCCACAAGTCAGAGAAATCATTTCTTCACACAACGTGTGATTACACTCTGGAATTCATTGCCGGAGAATGTGATGAAATCAGTTAGCTTAGCAGGGTTTAAAAAAAAGGTTTGGATAATTTCCTAAAAGAGAAGTAAATAGGCCATTATTGAGATGGCTTGGGGAAATCCACTGCTTATTCCTAGGATAAGCTGCATAAAATCTGTTTTACTATTTGGGATCCAGCTAGGTATTTGAGACCTGGAAACAGGATACTGGGCTTGATGGACATTTCTGTCTGTCCCAGTGTAGCAACTCTTATGTTCTTATGTGAGCCAAGTATAGGACAATCAAACCATTGTGACATCACTGATGAGTTTGACTCTTAGCCACTGTTGAAATGAGGCATTATGACATCACAATCTGAGTTCTAGAATGTTGCTACTATTACTATTACTACTACTTGGGACCTGGGTTGACCACTGTTGGAAAAAGGTTACTGGACTTGATGGACCTTCCGTCTGTCCCAATATGGCAATTCTTAAGTTCTTACATGCATGCACTTTAGCTTCCGATGCACAAAATGGCTCTGCGCGGTCTTTTCTGTGTCCCGTAGCAGCCTCCGAGAATATTATGGAATTGTAGTACAACAAGCTAATTAATATATTCAAATGAGTACTCTGGGCGATGCACAAACATTGCCGGGTGAAGCACCACCTTTTAACGCTCCAAAATTATGGACAGGTCTGGAGATGCTGGTAGCACTGAACTGCGTCTGTTAAAAACATATACCAACAGGTCTGGGGCTGCCAATTGCTTGAAAGGTGGAAGTTAAAAAAATTAAAAAAAGGGATACATATGGGATAAATTAATCGATGTAGAAAACAAAGAGGGGCATAATCGAAAGGAACGTCTAAGTCGCAAGTTGTCCAAAGTAAAAAAAAAGCCCAGGACATATTTTCAAAAAAATACGTCCAAATTTTTTTTGTTTCAAAAATCGTCTAACTATACATCCTGCCGATCTGATCGTCCAAGTCATTAAATCGTCCATCTTTAGACCACATTTTCATCCAAGACCAAAATGCCTAGAACAAGCCCTGATGGACGTAGGAGGGGTCTGCAAAGTGATGGACTAAACACCCAGACATGGCACCTAAATAGTGGGGTACCTTGCAGGGCACTTCTGTGAACTTCACAAAAAGGGTGCCATCTCTTCTCCTTACTACAGCTCCCTTATGGGTCATGGTGAGCCCCCCAAACCACCTTTAGAATCCCCTAGACCCACTTATCTACCACACCAATAGCCCTTATGGCTGCAGGAGCCACTTATATGCCAGTATAAAAGGGTTTTGGGGGTGTATAGGGGAGTGCACATGTTTCAATATCAATGCAGTGATTACAGAGGCTTATGGGCATGGGACCTCCTCTTCATGGATCCCACCCTCAAGACGGCTTAAGCCACCTCTGTGCTGGATGACTAGGCTTTCCTATGCCAGGCTGCCAGGTGATGATGGTCTGGAGGCTGAATTTTAAAGGTGTGATTACGATTTTTATGAGATTGGGGGGGGGGGGGTCGGTGATCACTGGGGTAGCGTGTGGGGGCTCATGCGTGCCTAAAACGTAGCTTTTTCTGGTGCACGCGTGCATTTATGCCGCTTTCCGTGAACTGTTCTGCACATGTCTTCAACGCCTTGTCTAATGGAATTTCTGTGATTCTCATTTGCATGCAGAAAATTTTTAGCATCACTTGTGCATCGGAAGCTGAAATGCTTGAATGTAAGAACTTAAGAGTTTCCATACGGAGAGAGAGTGTGGTGCAGTGGCTAAAGCTACAGCCTCAGCACCCCACCGAGGTCATGGGTTCAAACCCAAGCTGCTCCTCATGGCCCTGGAGAAGCTGCCCATTGTTCCAGGTACATTAGATAGATCGTGAGCTTACTGGAACAGACAGAGAAAAATGCTTGAGGAGCTGGACCATTCTGAGCTCCACTGGGAGAATGGTATAAATATAATTTTGAAATGAGAAAATTTGCCAGCTGTACAATGGCACATAGGTTTCTAATGTGGAATTTCGAGCATCGTGCCCTAGATCTCATTGTATAATATGAGTGTGTTAATACTTAATATGTGCTAATGGAATACACTTCTCCCTCCGTATTCGCTGTGATAGGGGATTGACAGAACTGCGAGTAGAGAAAAACCACAAATAACTTTTTCATATGTCATTCGCTGTTTTCTATTAAAATCCATCGTGAATAGGGTGAAACCGCGCATAACATGGTGGGAGACCCGGCCTGTTCCTGAAGGAGAGGCAAAACTCGGTGAAGAAAGTGCCGGGAATCAGTGATTTTCTCTGTAAACGCTTTAATCAGCGATTTCTCTATGCAAGCTGATGTAATTTGGGGGGGAGGAGCCAGCAAGCTGAAAACCGCGACTGCTGAAACTGCAAATATGGAGGGAGAAGTGTAACTACCTCATACCAAGTCTAGCCCTAAAAAGCTTTATGTCACCCCTCCCCCAATTAGCTTCCAGGCTCCTAATCTTCCTCACCCCAGTACATCATGCTTTTAAATATTAAACTTTGCCTGTGAGCGCACACATGATGAGGTCTATTTTCAAAAATCGCCCGCCCATGTCCAACAGGCTATTTGACCATAACTGCCCCTCCTGCAAGAAAAAATACGCATTGATGGTTCTTTGAGGGCTCCTTTTACTAAGCTGCATTAACGTTTTTAGCGCACGCAGCATTTTAGCGTGCTAAACCTGCGCTACGCGGTTAGAACTAACGTCACGTCAAATGTCATGCCCATCTTCAAGAAAGGCTCAAGGGGAGACCCAGGAAACTACAGGCCGGTGAGCTTGACCTCGGTCCCGGGAAAGATGATGGAAGCGCTGATTAAAGACTGCATCTGGGAACACATCGAAAACACTGGGCAGCTAAAGCCGAGCCAGCATGGCTTCTGCAAGGGCAGGTCATGCCTCACTAACTTATTATACTTCTTTGAGGGGGTGAACAGCCAGGTGGATAAAGGGGAATCTATAGACATCATTTACCTTCGACAAGGTACCACATGAAAGACTGCTAAGGAAGCTATGGAACCACGGGGTGCAAGGGGAGGTCCACCGATGGATCAAAAACTGGCTGGCGGACAGGAAACAGAGGGTTGGAATAAAGGGCCATTACTCAGACTGGCAATGGGTCACGAGCGGAGTTCCGCAGGGGTTGGTGCTGGGACCGCTCCTGTTCAATATATTTATTAACGACCTAGAAGCAGGAACAAAATGTGAGGTTATTAAATTTGCGGATGACACCAAATTATACAGCAGGGTTGAAAGCAAGGAGGACTGCAAAAATCTCCAAAAAGATCTGACAGCACTGGAAGAGTGGGCCAAAAAGTGGCAAATGAGCTTCAACATAGGGAAATGCAAGGTCATGCATGTAGGGAAAAAGAACCCAATGTTCACTTACAAAATGGGGGGATCACCGCTAAGGGTGAGTAACCTTGAAAGAGACCTGGGAGTGATGGTAGACACATCATTGAAGGCGTCGGCGCAGTGCGCCACAGCCTCAAGGAAGGCAAACAGAATGTTGGACATCATTAAGAAGGGTATCACGACCAGGACGAAGGAAGTCATCCTGCCACTGTATCGTGCAATGGTGCGCCCGCACCTGGAGTACTGTGTCCAGTACTGGTCGCCATACCTCAAGAAGGACATGGTGGTACTTGAGAGAGTCCAGAAAAGAGCAACTAAGCTAATAAAGGGTATGGAAGACCTCTCATATAGAAACATAGAAACATAGAAATAGACGGCAGATAAGGGCCCACGGCCCATCTAGTCTGCCCACCTTAATGTCCCTCCCCTACCTTTGCCCTGTGAATAGATCCCATGTGCCGATCCCATTTGGCCTTAAAATCAGGCACGCTGCTGGCCTCAATCACCTGTAGTGGAAGACTATTCCAGCGATCAACCACTCTTTCAGTGAAAAAGAATTTCCTGGTGTCACCTCGTAGTTTCCCGCCCCTGATTTTCAACGGATGTCCTCTTGTTGTCGTGGGACCCTTGAAAAAGAAGATATCTTCCTCCGCCTCGATGCGGCCCGTAAGATACTTGAACGTCTCGATCATGTCCCCCCTCTCTCTGCACTCCTCGAGCGAGTATAGCTGTAATTTGTCAAGCCGTTTTTCGTATGGTAGATCCTTGAGTCCCGAGACCATCCGGGTGGCCATTCTTTGCACCGACTCCAGTCTCAGCACATCCTTGCGATAATGCGGCCTCCAGAATTGCACACAGTATTCCAGGTGGGGCCTCACCATGGATCTATACAATGGCATAATGACTTCCGCCTTACGACTGACGAAACCCCTTCGTATGCAGCCCATGATTTGTCTTGCCTTGGACGAAGCCTGCTCCACTTGATTGGCAGACTTCATGTCCTCACTGACGATTACCCCCAAGTCTCGTTCTGCTACCGTTTTTGCTAGGATCTCGCCATTAAGGGTATAAGACTTGCATGGATTCTGGCTGCCCAGGTGCATAACTTTGCATTTTTTGGCATTGAAGTTGAGTTGCCATGTCCTAGACCATCGCTCCAGTAGGAGTAGGTCGTGCATCATGTTGTCGGGCACTGAATCTTCGTCTGTTGTGCATTTGCCCACTACATTACTCAGTTTGGCGTCATCGGCGAATAATGTTATTTTACCTCGAAGCCCTTCTGCCAAGTCTCTTATAAAGATGTTGAATAGGATATACTGACAGACTGAAGAAGCTGGGGCTTTTCTCCCTGGAAAAGCGGAGACATGATAGAAACCTTCAAGATCATGAAGGGCATAGAAAGAGTAGACAGGGACAGATTTTTCAAATTACGGGGAACCACAAGTACAAGGGGGCACTCAGAGAAATTGAAAGGGGAAAGATTTAGAACAAACGCCAGGAAGTTCTTTTTCACTCAGAGGGTGGTGGATACATGGAACGCGCTACCGGAGGATGTGATAAGCAGGAGCACGCTACAGGGCTTCAAAGAGGGTCTGGACAGGTACCTGGAGGACAAAGGGATTGAGGGGTACAGATAGGAGTAGAGATAGGTAATAGGGAGAGGATTAGAGGCAGTTACAAAATTAGTCAGGGACACTGTTCAGGCAATTAGGCCTGATGGGCCGCCGCGAGAGCGGACCGCTGGGCAGGATGGACCTCTGGTCTGACTCAGCGGAGGCAACTTCTTATGTTCTTATGTTTTTATGTTCAATGCTGGTGTTAAGGTCTAATGCGGGTGGAAATTTAGCACGCACCTTGGCAGCAAAAATCCATGCAAGACTTACACCCTAAATGGAGAGACCCTAGCACGGACTGTAGCGGAACGTGACTTGGGGGTGATCATTAGTGAAGACATGAAGACTGCCAATCAAGTGGAGAAAGCTTCATCCAAGGATAGACAAATCATAGGTTGTATCCTTAGAAGTTTCGTCAGCCGTAAGCCCGAGGTCATAATGCCATTGTACAGATCCATGGTGAGACCCCATCTGGAATACTGTGTACAATTCTGGAGGCCACATTACCGCAAAGATGTGCCGAGAGTTGAGTCGGTTCAGCGAATGGCCACCCGGATGGTCTCAGGTCTCAGGGATCTCCCATATGAGGAACGGCTGGGTAAATTGCAGCTATACTCACTTGAGGAACGTAGAGAGAGGGGTGACATGATCGAGACGTTCAAATATCTCACGGGCCGTATCGAGGTGGAAGAGGACATCTTCTTTCTTAAAGGTCCCACATCAACAAGAGGGCATCCGTTGAAACTCAGGGGTGGGAAATTTCATGGTGACACTAGAAAATATTTCTTCACCGAAAGGGTGGTTGATCGCTGGAATAATCTTCCACTACAGGTAACTGAGGCCAGCAGCGTACCAGATTTTAAGACAAAATGGGATTGGTACGTGGGATCTCTACATAGGGGAAGGTAGGGGTGGGTCAATGGTGTGGGCAGACTGGATGGGCCGTGGCCCTTTTCTGCTGTCAGTTTCTATGTTTCTATTTCGTGCGTTAAAGCCCTAACGCAGCTTAGTAAAAGGAGTCCTTCGTGTGGCCGTCAGGATCTATTGTTTTGTTTTCGCTGTAGTTGCTCCTGACTGCCTCCCTGGAAGCTACTTTCCTAGGCAACTGCCTAGTTTTGCCTGATGGTTAGGCCTGCCCTGTAGGTAGCTGAAAATCTACAGGTGGATTCAATCTACCACTACTCATATTTTTTTTTTTTTTGCTTACTTATATAAATCCCTACTAAGCCTTAGAAAATGTATCCATTAGATGATTAGAGCATTCTCATGTCACACTGTTCATATTAAGATTGTATGATTTTGCATTCTCTTCTTAAAACTTCCTTGTAAAGTTATGTAAAGCTTTTCGCTCCTGGGCATCCCAATCCGGCAGTGTGTTCTGGGTTTTCCTGATACCTGACGTGCCGGCACATGCCACATGAGATAACCCAGTGATGGCAAGGTGAATCCTTGCAAGAAAGCATTGCTCTCGATACTAGCAACAAACTCTCAAATATTGCAAAATAAACTTTTGGAAAAGTGGCATCCACATGTGATAGGCAAACCAAAGAATTAATCACCCAAACCTTCCACAGAAACACAGGGAAAACCAAGAAAAACAAACAGGACGGTGGAATCGACGATCTTGATTAAAAGTTTATTAAAAAATCTTCACAATAATTTATTCAATTTTCTATACCGTTCTCTCAGGAGAGCTCAGAATGGTTTACATGAATTTATTCAGGTACTCAAGCATTTTTCCCTGTCTGTTCCAGTGGGCTCACAATCTATCTAATGTGCCTGGGGCAATGGGGGGGGATTAAGGGCTCCTTTTACGAAGCTGCGCTAGCAGGTTTAACGCGCGCGACTTTTCATCACATGCTAACCCCCGCGCTGGCTGAAAAACTACCGCCTGCTCAAGAGGAGGCGGTAGCGGCTAACACGTCTGGTGGTTTAACACGCGCTATTACACGTTTTAAACCGCTAACGCACCTTCGTAAAAGGAGCCCTAAGTGACTTGAGCATAAAGTAAATCCCGCTACAAGATCTTAAAACCCATTTAGTTAAACAATATAATATACATTATTGATTTTCATATTATCATGTGGTTATAATGTACTTTTAATCTTTTAACCTATACTTTTTTTTAGCTATATTGCGTTTCCCTTATTTATTAGTTTTAATGCTTGCATTAGTTACTTAGGGCTCTTTTTACTAAGGTGCGCTAGCGTTTTTAGCGCACGCAGGAAATTACCACACGCTTCGCCGCGCGCTACGTGGCTTGAACTAACACCAGCTCAATGCTGCCGTTAAGGCCTAGCGCGCACGGCAATGTAGCGCACGCTGTTCCACACGTTAAAGCGGCTTAGTAGCGGCTAGCGCAGCCGGCGGTTTAGCACGTGCTATTATGCACATTAAACCGTTACCGCGTCGTTGTAAACGGAGCCCTTAGAATTTTATTATGTATGATGTTATTATTATATTGTATGCTGAGTACCTATTGTGTAAACTGCTATGAACTGCTGGTTAGGCGGTATATAAAAATATAAATTATTATTATTATTAATGTGGAGAAAAATGGTCTCAGAAACCACCTGCTTATTTGTATGAATCAAATTCTAGTGTATTGAAAATTAATTCATTTTTTTCTTAGCTATTTCTGGGCAAGAATCCAAAGCTCTACCCGGTACTGTGCTTGGGTTCCAACTGCCGAAATCTCGGTTAAGACTTACTCCAGCCCATCTACACCCCCCAGCCCATCCTCCACCAAACGGCCATACACAGACACAGACCGTGCAAGTCTGCCCAGTACTGGCCTTATGACTTATCTTAAAGCAGGGGTGTCCAACCTTTTGACTTCCCTGGGCCGCATTGGCCGAAAAACATTTTTCTGGGGCTGCGCAAACGCTACAGCAAGACAGAAGAGGGAGCCGACAAGATGGTAAACACTCGGGGGCAGCAGAGGAAAACACTGCATCGCCCTCGACCGGGGCCGCACAAAATACTTCACGGGGCCGCAGGTTAGACACCCCTGTCTTAAAGTGTGCAGAGTACTGATAAGCCCGACGGGGACCCGTTTCACCGCTAAACACAGCTTTTTCAAGGGTTCTCAGGACACTTTATCTTAGTCTCCTGCCTCATTTAAGGCAGCAAAAATTGAACAGCCAGGAGACTAAAATAAAGTGTCCTGAGAACCCTTGAAAAAGCTGCGTTTAGCGGCAAAACGGGTCCCCCGTCGGGCTTATCAGTACTCTTCACATGTTTTGCTGATGCTAAAAAGAATTAACTTTTAAGACAGTAGAATTTGATTCACACAAGTAAGGAAGTGGAGGTAATCTGGTCAATGATGGAAATCATAAACCTTAAATATCCATGGATTGAAATATCCATATCCAAGTGGTTTCTGAGACTTGTATTTTTCTCCACGATCTCGTTTGAATACCCTGTAGTGGGATTTATTTTATGCTCAAGTCACTTAATCCCCCCCCCCCCCCATTGCCTCAGGCACATTAGATAGATTGTGAGCCCACTGGGACAAACAGGGAAAAAATTCTTGAGTATCTGAATAAATTCATGTAAACCATTCTGAACTCCCCTGGGAGAACAGCATAGAAAAACAAATTATTTTGAAGAGAAAATCTCAACATTATAGGTGGTTGCGGTTGAAGCAGGCTATTCAGAGTGGGTTCCCTGAATGGAAAAACTTCAAAACTTATTACAGCTTGCAGATCCTTTGCTACCAGACAGATTTAGTAGGACATCAGGCCGCCCAGTGGTACAAATTGATGTCTGAATTTTTGAATAAAAAGCCAAAAGATAGTCTTAGAGACATTTGGAGCATGGCGATAAAACAGTATATTTCTGTATCTCGTTGGCCACGAATTTGGACTTGGAGGTTGAAATGTACAGCGTCAGCATCTATGAGACAAACATGGTTATTTTTATTACATAGGACTTTTTGGACCCCAGTTCGTTTACAAAAACTAGACAGTTCTAAGTCTAATAGATGCTGGCATTGTCGTATTAATATAGGGACTCTGGATCACTTGTTATATTTTTGTCCATTGATACTTAATTTCTGGAGGTCAGTTTGGGGACAAATAAATTTTATTCTTCAGTCATCTATTCCCTTAACTTATGAAGCCATAATTTGTGGTACGTTACTGCACTTTGGATAAATAAAAAAGCCATCTTTTCTTGATCATGACGGGAATAGCTATCCAAATAACTGGAAGAGCCACGACCGAATAAATTACACATTTTGGTGGGCAAATGCATGTACCACATATAAATATGAGAGAATGAATGCGGAACGTCTGGGGTTTAGTAGTTCATTTAATAAAGTGTAGAGCCCATTGACTACATTTGTTACCTCGCAATAAGGGTAATATATCTCTCCTTTCACATCCAGGGTGGGTGGGTGGGGGGAGGGAAATGTATTTTGAGGATTTAAATTACTTAATTATAATATTGTAGTCACATAATATGTCTTAATGTATTAATAAATGGGAGGAGGGTGGGAGAAAATGATTGTTTTATGTATTATTTGTGTAGTTAATAGTGTGTTTTATGTAGTATTCTATGTTCAATTAATTGTATTGCACTGTCAAAGTTTGAAAATCAATAAAGATTAAAAAATAAATTATTGTGAAGACTTTTTAATAAACTTTTAATCAAGATCTTGCTTCTTTTGCTTGGTCATCCAAGTGCAATAAACAACACATCTCCATTGGAAGTTATTTTTCTAGGTTTTATACTGAGAAAATGTTCACTTCCAGCTAAGAAAGCAAATAGAGGAGTCCTTTTCTTAAGGCACGTGTACCAGTATAGTACGTTGTAAATGCTAAGGCGCCCAAAAAATATAATGGATGCCTTAGCATCTAGCGTGTGCTAAATCAGTTATCATGGTTTAATAAAAGGACCCCAGAATGTTAGGAATTATTAGGAAACGGATGGACAGTAAAACAGAGAATATTATAGTGCCCTTGTATGACTTGATGGTGTAGGCACACCTTGAATATTGTGTGCAGTTTTGGTCATAACATCTTAGGAAAGATATAGCAGAATTAGAAAAGGCACAGATAAGGGTGACAAAGATGATAAAAAGGATGGGGCAAACTCCTTATAAGAAAGACCAAAGAGGCTGTTCAACTTGGAGAAGAGACGACTCAGGGGAGATACTGAGTGGAGTAGGATGGATGGACGTGAATTGCATGTTTACTCTTTCCCAAAATACAAGGACTTGGGGGTAAAGCTACTAATTTAAAACAAATCAGAGAAAGTGGTTTCTTTGCTCAACATGTTATTAAGCTCTGGAATTCATTGCCAGAGTAGGTGATAAAAGTGGTTAGCTTAGCAGGATGTAAAAAAAAAAAAAAAAAGATAAATCCATCATAAACCATTATTAAGATGAACTTGGGGAAAATCCGCTTCTTATTTCTAGGATAAGAAGCGTGAAATCTGTACTTGGACCTGGGTCGGGCACTGTTGGAAGCAGGATGCTGGGCTTGATGGACCTCTAGTCTGTTCCAGTATGGTGAAGCTTATGTACCTAGGTTTTTTTTTCTCTTTTGTAGACATTCACATGCAAGTGCTGATTCTGTGCCATATAATCTCTTCCTCCTTCCGTAAATCTTTACTTAGGTATCACAGGACCTACTTCTTTGCAATCCAGCACAGGTCACTAAAAAGCAAAGCCATTATCACGAAATACTCATTCAGTTGTCATGGAATCAGTGGGTGGTCTTAATTCATTTCCCAGGGAACAGGTGTGCATGCCGCAGAAATAAAGAAGGCTCAATCATAATTGGCCATAATTGGAATTTGAAAACCTCATTGTCAGTCACATCTGAGAATGAAAGGACAGAGTGGACCAGCCATTCATCAGCTGGGGAGGTGGCCTTAGCTTTTCCAGGGCTAGGATGAGGGACATTGTTGTGGAGGGCAAGAAGAAAATGCTGGAGTTCCTATTTAATTCTTAATTAGCAGAGGGGTTTTTAAATGTACCTCATCTTAGAAACATAAGAACATAAGAATAGCCTTACCTGGTCAGACCAATGGTCCATTAAGTCCAGTAGCCCCTTTTCACAGTGGCCAATCTAGGTCCCTAATACCTGGCCAAAACCCAAAGAGTAGCAACATTCCATTCAGAATCCTAAAGAATAGCAACATTCCGGAACCCCAAAGAGTAACAAAAGATTCCGGAACCCCAGAGTTTCAACATTCCATTCTACCGATCCAGGACAAGCAGTGGCTTCCCCCAAGTCTTTCTCAATAACAGACTATGGACTTTTCCTCCAGGAAATTGCCCACACCTTTCTTAAAACCAGCTCCGCTATCTGCTCTTACCACAACCTCTGGCAACGTGTTCCAGAGCTTAACTATTCTCTGAGTGAAAAAGTATTTCCCTGTAACTTCATCGAGGGTCCCCTAGTTTTTGTCATTTGTCATGGAGTGAAAAATCGATCCACTCAGGATTTTGTAGACTTCAATCATATATCCCTTCAGCCATCTCTTTTCCAAGCTGACCAATAGTCAAGAAAGAAGTCTGCATGACTTCAAACTTGAACTTCTTGGGCCAACATGTTGTAGAATTGTGCCTAGGCACCAGTATATTAATTCAGGGCTTTCTTGGCCTCATATACCAGCATCTAACTCAATCCACTCCCACAATCTATCCCTAACCACGCCTACTTTCCATGTAGGTGCATTGGAATAGACCCTACTGCAAGACGATAGGCACCTCCCAAATTAGGTGTCGTTCGGCTAATTATCTTTTTAAATTGTGTTTTTAATCGGTTTTTAATGGCATTTTCAATTATCAGCGCCAATTAAAGCCAATTTTAAAAAATTACCCCCCCCCACCCCCCCACCTTTACAAAAGCCATGCTAGCAGTTTCCACTGTGGTAACTGCCCCGAAGACCACAGAGATTTAAAGGGCTTCGGGGATTTTGCCGTGCAGCAGCCACTTTTCAAAAAATTCATCCAAATATCTTAACCCCTCCTCTTTTACCTCCAGAAGATTCACCTACCTTCAGATAACCTTCCCCCAAATTACCCACCTTAACACCTTCCAATTAAACAAATACCATAAATAGATTGTAACCTACCCTCTCTAACTGCATTCCATATGTATTTTTCATACAGTTCTTCACTGTCAGTTTAATTTCCATCCTATAAATTCACATAGAATTTTTCCTTTTTCAACCATCTTTATTTTCTCTTCATTATTAATTTCCAGGTACTTTAGTTAGATTGTGAGCCTTCGGGACAGTAAGGGAATTTTTTAAGTACCTTCTTACTTCTCATTTATAAGCTTAATGTATATTTTCTTCAAACCGCTTAGAACCTAACGGATGTAGCGGTATATAAGAAATAAATTACATTACATTAGGCACCAAGATTGCTAGGCACGCATTATAGAATCAGGGCCTTTATTTATAACACTAGCCAACAAATTTTTCCAAAGGTTTTGCTTCCTTAAAACAAACTGGTGGTTATGACAAACATCGTCAAAATAAACATAAATATAATTTTCCACAGACTAAATATAAATTAGAATTTCACGTAAATATAAATTCAAATTTCCTTCTGTTAGAGCAGGGGTGTCAAAGTCCCTCCTCGAGGGCCGCAATCCAGTCGGGTTTTCAGGATTCCCCCAATGAATATGCATGAGATCTATTTGCATGCGCTGCTTTCATTGTATGCTAATAGATCTCATGCATATTCATTGGAGAAATCCTGAAAACCCAACTGGATTGCGGCCCTCGAGGAGGGACTTTGATGCCCCTGCTCTAAAAAGAGGTTATGTCCGGGTTTTCCCAGAGGTTCGTCCGGGTTTTCCCAGAGCTCTGTCTTCCTGCCAGTCCCGCACAACTTCTTCCCTTGAATCCCCAGCTCAGCAAAACATCTCTTCCCTCAGCTCCCTCCAGCACCCCTTTTTTTCTTTCTGCCCCCTCCGTGAGTCTAGCACAGGGGTGGGCAACTCTGGTCCTCGAGGGCCGGAATCCAGTCGGGTTTTCAGGATTTCTCCAATGAATATGCATGAGATCTATTTGCATGCACTGCTTTCAATGTATATTCATTGGGGAAATCCTGAAAACCCGACTGGATTGCGGCCCTCGAGGAGGGATTCAAACTTTAGGTAAATTCTCACTTTCTTTGGCATATACTATGGTGAAACTTTGGAATGATCTTCCTTCAGCTATTAGAACCTCTTTATCTTTGACCCATTTCAGAAAAATTCTGAAAACGTTATCTGTTTAAGAAATTTCTAACGGATAGTTGAAAGAAGATGTGGAAAGGTGGAAAGGGACAGATTCTTCAGCCTATTGGGAACTACAAGAACAAGGGGGCACTCGGAGAAACTGAAAGGGGACAGGTTTAGAACCAATGTTAGGAATGTCACTCAGAGGGTGGTGGACACCTAGAATGCGCTTCCGGAGGATGTGATAGGACAGAGTACATTAAGGGGATTCAAAGAGGGATTGGACAAGTTCCTGAAGGATTTGGGGATTGAGGGATACAGATAGAGGTAGGGATAGGACCATGAAAGGGTATAGATAGAAGAAAAATGGGGATTAAAGGGTTTTAGACAAAGGATCACTTACAGGTCATGGACCTGATGGGCCACCGCGGGAGCGGACTGCTGGGCACGATGGACCCCTGGTCTGACCCAGCAGAAGCAACTTCTTATGTTCTTATGTCTCTTTGAGAATTTCTCTAATTAATCGATAAATGCTAATATTCTTTTTTTTGTTTGTTTGTTTCATTACTGTTTCACTAATGTATTATTAACTTAAAGTTTTTAACCAGGTCGAGTCCCCTTGGGTATGTAACACTGAAGATTAGATTAGAAACACAATGGTATTTTTAATTGACTATGACTTGTTTTAATGCTGTGATAGTTCGCAATGGCTAAAAGTGTTTTCCTGCTGATTTTCCTTTGTACTTGGTGTCCGCTGTCTGGTGCATCTCCTTGCTATGTCCAACAATCAGCCAGCATTGATGGATTCCAGTTGCCCTGATATCTTTTTTCCAAAGGGGCAATGTCCTGATGAAACCTTTGATGGAACAATGAGAAAAGAAGGGGACAATGTGGCTGTAGTATTCTCTGTCCTGCTTGAGAACGTGTCGGCATTTCGAAACTTAAGGCGCTGAAACCCGGGTCCAGGTTGGGACTTTCCTAAGATTCCACTCACTTGGGACTTCAAATGGTCTTTCTAAAGACCAAGGACTTTTATACCTTTGTTTGCATATGCGGAGGGGCATAATCGAAAGAGACGTCTAAATCTGTTTACGTCCATCTTGCAAGTCATCCAAAGTAAAAAACAACTTAAGTCACATTTTCGAAAGATACGTCCAACTTTTTTTCAGTTTTGAAAATCGTCTAACTATACGTCCTGCAGATCTGATCGTCCAAGCCACTAAATCGTCCATCTTTAGACCACATTTTCGTCCAACTTTCCATCCAAGTCCAAAACACCTAGAACAAGCCCTGTTGGACGTGGGAGGAGTCTGCAAAGTGATGGACTGAACACCCAGACATGCCACCTAAATAGTGGAAGAGGAAACATCATGCAATATAGTCAAGTTTGCAGATGATACAAAACTATATCGGGTAGTTGGCTCTCAAAGGGATTGTGAGGATCTTCAGAAGGATCTAAACGAGCTGGAAACGTGGGCGATAAAGTGGCAGATGAATTTTAACATAGACAAATGCAAGGTGAGCATCTGGGAAAGAAAAACAAAGAACATGATTACAAGATGTCGGGGGTGACTTTAGCCAAATGTGAACAAGAAAGGGATTTGGGGGTACTGATAGACAGAACCCTAAAGCCATCGGCTCAATGTGCGGCGGCGGCGAAGAAAGCAAATAGGATGTTAGGCATAATCAAGAAGGGGATCACGAGTAGGTCGGAAGATGTTATAATGCCACTTTATAGATAGAACAATGGTCAGACCACACTTGGAATACTGTGTCCAACACTGGTCTCCATACCTTAAGAAGGATAAAATTCTGTTGGAGAGGGTGCAGAGGCGAGCCACGAAACTGGTCAAAGGCATGGAGAATTTAAGCTACAAGGAACGCCTCGAGAGACTGGGACTGTTCACCCTCGAAAAGAGAAGATTGCGTGGGGATCTGATAGAGACTTTTAAAATATTAAAAGGATTTCACCAAATTGACCAGGAAGCAGCATTACTGACATTTTCAGATGTGACAAGGACAAGAGGTCATAGTCTGAAACTGAGTGGCAGCAGGTTCAGGACAAATGTCAGGAAGTTCTGTTTCACACAACGAGTGGTGGGCGCTTGGAATGCTCTCCCGGAGGAGGTGGTGGCAGAGGATACTGTTCTGGGTTTCAAACACAAGTTGGATGCACACCTTCTTGCAAAACATATTGAGGGATACGGGAAATCCGGGTCTCCAACAAGGAGCACCTAAATGGGCCTCCGCATGTGCGGATCGCCGGACTAGATGGACCTTGGTCTGTTCCGGTGAAGGCGTTTCTTATGTTCTTACAGGGCACTGCTGTGAACTTCACAAAAAGGGTGCCATGTCTTCTCCTCACTACAGCTCCCTTATAGGTGACAGTGAGCCCCCCCAAGCCACCTCCAGTCCCCTAGACCCACTTATCTACCACCCCAATAGCCCTTATGGCTGCAGGAGCCACTTATATGCCAGTAAAAAAGGGTTTTGGGGGTGTATAGGGCAGTGCACATGTTTAAGTATCAATGCAGTGATTACAGGGGCTTATGGGCATGGGTCCTCCTCTCTATGGGTCCCTAACCCACCCCCAAGACAAGTTAAGCTGCCTCTGGGCTGGACGACTAGGCTTTCCTATGCCAGGCGGCCAGGTGATGATAGCCTGGAGGCTGAATTTTAAAGTTGTGATTAAAATTTTTATGGGGGGGGTTGGTGATCACTGGGGTAGTGTGTGGGGGTCTGTTTTATATGTTTGCAGTGCTTATCTGGTGACTTTAGGTGGGATTTTGTGACTTAGACCATGTTTTACATGGTCTAAGTCACAATGTCCAAGTTCCGTCTAGGCTCTGTTGTAAAACTTTCGGTTATACATGCTGTAAGACTAAGTCTAAGCCAACCCACGTCCCGCCCAACTCTCACCCTCGACATACCTCCTGAAACGCCCCGTTTACCTTTGGTCGTTCAGCGGCACTATGAAGGCCTAGTCGTTTAGAAATACATCCAACACCCGGTTTTATTATCGGCGTTTGGACGTTTTTGAGAAATGTTTTTGAGAAATGTTCATCCAAGTGCCGACTTAGGCCGGTTTTTGGACGTTTTTCTCTTTCGATTATGAGCCCCATAGTGTTTTAAATAAAGTAACGATCGGTTGGCTCAGACATCTCTTTTGCCTCGTTGCTGTGGTTCTGGTGAAACCTTTTGCCATGTTCGCCGCTGACTGCACCAAGATTTGAGGGTAAGAAGAATATTCTCAACAACATCCTTGATTGCTTTCCAGGCAATTTTCTCTGGCCCAACCAACTGATCTTCAAATCTCTCGTCAATGATGATGTGTCTGATCTGTTGGCCGACAAAAATGCCTTCCTTAACCTTGGCGTCAGTTATTCATTATTAACTGCACTAGCCTGAAAGTATAACGAGAAATTGTAAAAACATACTTTTTTGTTAAAACGGTACATGATACGTAATTTTAAACATGGCTTTCATGATCAGCAGCCCAAATTCTGTAAGATACACCCGAAAGTATTGAAGAAACTAAAACTCTGTTGTCTAGTGTAAACAGAACAGGACAAGTGCTTATGTTTTAGGAAATACAACAGTATTGGAGAATGGTGAACCTCCCAGAGTATGAATAAAAGTTCAGATTAGAGTGCTGCACGGGAACGGGGACGACGAGAATCCTGCGGGACCCGCGGGGATCTCGCGGGTTCCCCCTTCGGATCACGGGGATCCCGTGGGGACGCCCCCTAGGGTCACACAGATCCCATGGGGATGCCCCCTGGGGTCATGGGGATCCCGTGGGGATGCCTCCTAGGGTCGCGGGGATCCTGCGGAGTTCGATCCACTCGAGCCACGAGGCTCATCTTCTTTTCCCTACCTGCCCTGCCACAGCACACAGCCGACCGGAAGTCTTCTATGATGTCAGTGCTGACGTCGGAGGAAGGGCTTAATCAAAGCCCTCCCTCCCTCCGACATCAGCGCTGACATCGGGAAGACTTCCGGTCATCTGTGTGCTGCGGCAGGGCAGGTAGGAAAAAAAAGACAAGCCTCGCAGCTCGAGCTCCATTTTGCCTGCAGATGAGGGCTGGGAGGCGGAACACAAAAGTGGGGAGGGAGTGCATTTTGGACACAAGGCATGAACTTGGGAGAGAGGATGGAGGAAGGGAGGGAAAGAGATGCTGAGGTGGGGGAGGGAATGCGTTTTTGGACACAAAGCATGAACTTGGGAAAGAGGATGGAGGAAGGGAGGGAAAGAGATTTTGAGGTGGGGAGGGAATGCATTTTTGGACACAGAAGGCATGGACTTGGGAGAGAGGAAGGGAGGGAAAGAGATGGTTGTGTACATGGGAATTGAAGAAAGGAGAATTTTTGGTCATAGGGAGGGAGTGAGGTACAGATGAGAGGGAGAAATATTGTGGTGGAAAGGGAACAGTGGGACAGATCAAAATGGATGCAAGAGGGAGGAATGTTGGACATAGTGGTGAAGGGAATGGAGGGAGAGATGTGGCAGGGTGCTGGAGAGGGGTGATAGAAGGAGAAATGTTGGGCATGGGACTGGTGGGCAGGGGCAAAAAATGAGAAAGGGATAAATGCTGGACCATGGTAGGAGGAACCAATGGACAGCAACAGAAGAATTTACAGAAGATGGGAAAGCAGAAAAAAGAAATTGGAAAAATAAGTCTCCAGACAACAAAGGTAAAAAAGGAATTTATTGAGTAAAATATGTTAGCTTTGGGAAATGTAATAGCAGATGTCTTTGTATTGTATTCAAAAGAAAAGGAAATGCATTTCTGGTTTTATTTCTATAGTGTTGAAGTACTTGCTGACCTTTGCTGTGACTGGTGGGGATCCCCAAGCACCGCCAGCAGAGGACCTCCTCTAGAGACGGCCAGAACTCCCCTCCACCAAGCACAGCAGTCACTGGCAGCATCCATGAGCCACTGAGGTGCCAGCATCTGTGACTCAGGGACGCTACTGCTGCCTGCCAAGCTTGGCAAAAGGGACCCCCGGCCAACTGCAAAGGAAGTCCTCAGCTGACAGCTTGGGAGTTCTCATCAACTGAGTATTTATATTTTATATTTACATTAGAGGCTCTGGTAGAAACCCGTTTACAAAGTATGTATTCTTCCCAATTAATATTTCCAAATGAATAAAGTGTCTTTGCTTATTTGTAAATGGGTTTCTACTAGAGCCTTTAATTCAGTAGCATAATTAAATGAAATAACTTTCTGAAGTTTATAGGGACGGGCGGGGATGGAGGGGATTCCTCGTGGGGACAGAGGGGATTCCTTGTGGGGATGGAGAGATTCCTCACGGGGACGGGTGGGATTTTGGCGAGGATGGGTGGGATTTCTGTCCCCGCGCAACTCTCTAGTTCGGATCCAATATTCTTGGATAACAGACCAGTGTGTCAGATCTGAGATACACTTAAAAAATCCAAATTTTCTCACAGTTCCACAAACATTCACACATGTGGATTATTCATTTGCACACTTTCTCCAAATTATCTGAAGATGTGCATTCGGAAAAGCACTCATTTGATTTGTCAGGGGCCTTAAAAGTTTCAGCGTATGTGAAATGAATTTAGCACCTGCTAACCTGTGACTTGACTCTGTATTCCTCTGATAGATTCATCATCTTGCAAATTCTGACTTCCAGAGAAGTCTAGTTGTCTGTACTTTATCATATCCTCTACAATTTTGGGAATCCCTACTGTGTTTATCCTCTCATGCTCCTAGTGGGGACTAGCCAAGGATCTGAAATAGATTTGGACGAGGGGGGGGGGGGTGAATGATTGAGTCTCGGGATCCAATTGGGAGTATACTCTGGTCCAGTGTTTCTGAACTCGGTCCTGGAGTACCCCCTTGCAGGTCAAGCTTTCAGGATATCCACAACGAATATGCATGAAAGAAATTTGCAATATAATGGAGGTAGTACATGCAAATTATGTTTGTGCATATTTTTTGTGCATGTCCTGAAAACCTAACTGGCAAGGGGGTACTCCAGGACTGAGTTGAGAAACACTGCGTGTTCCGGTCTAGTAAACACAATGTCTGGCGTGTCTGAGCTCCACCTGCAGTTCAAAAGCTTTGTATCTCCTTGCTTTAAAAACACGAACCGCCCGTTGTGATTTGTGTGGGTGAGTGAGCACGACGAGCTATCAAAGAGGGCTGGCATTTTAGATCCTGGGCCATCAATAACAGCATGCATGTGGCCTCTCTGCTTTCATGCCACCTGCATGAATCAGTGAGGGTGACTACTCCACTCAGGTAAGCCTCTGAGTCTGCTCCCAGCACAAGTTGGAACATTCCACATTTGACATCTGGTACAGCCCTTTGGGACCTTCTCTGGCATTCAGTTCCTGGGGGCCCTGGATGTCTGGCTGGATTTCCCCCCCCCCCTTGCTTAAATTAACAAGCGAGGCAGGACTAGAAAACACGATTTATCTTCCTTCAGTTTCTAACGTCAGACTCCAAACACCAGCTCAAGCCTAATCCCCAGGGGACATGGGAAGTCAGCTCTTTTGTGTTCCCAAAGGGTGTTTTCTCATTCCTGGCGTTTTCTTTCCAGTGCAAGTTTGCATGTCGGTGTTGGATCCACCCAGCTCCCGGAGTAGGGGGTCAAGAGATCATGGGCTTTGCTATGTGGACCACGAGTGCATGGAGAATCGGTGAATGGCTCTCCATGTTTCCACCTCCCAGAAAAGTGTGGTTATGTTTTAATCACATCGTGATGCAACTTATTGTGGTGCCTCACACAACGAACTTAATTGGTTCCAGGAGCAAGTTCGTTATGTGAAACGCGTTTTCCCATAACAATACATGTTAAAAAAAATAATTCGTTCTGTAGCATAAAATATGCTAAGATGACATAAAAAAAGATAAATTTTTTGTTATTATTTTTATTTAGATACATCTAAAAACATAATTGTTTTTTAAAACAACACACATTTTTTAAATTTAAAGACAGACTAAGTAGAGTCTAATTTTACAGTGAGAAAGGGCAGAGTCTCAGCGGCAAAAACTGGGACTTAACTGTTCATTTTTATTTTTTTTTTCTAGCATCGGGGAAGCGGCGAGAGTAGCTCCGCCCCCCCCAACGCATCAGCAGTAGGCGCCGGGCCCCTGCGAGCCGACGGTCCACCACTGCACAGGGAGCCAGGCGGAGAGAGGGCAGTTAAGCGCGGTGCCTGCGCGGAAGGATGCAGCTCGGGCGACTTCGTTGTGTGAAACGAAGTTCGTTGTAGGAAGCAAGACCTGAAGTTCGCTGTGCGAGGCGTTCGTTATGCGAGGCACCACTGTATATGGTTTGCTCATTCACAGGAAGAATGAAGGAGAGAGGCCCTGGAAGATAGGCCCAACCCGAGCTGATGCCATGTGGGAGGTCCCTGGTTCAGT
Organism: Geotrypetes seraphini; assembly: GCF_902459505.1. Classification (NCBI taxonomy): domain Eukaryota; kingdom Metazoa; phylum Chordata; class Amphibia; order Gymnophiona; family Dermophiidae; genus Geotrypetes; species Geotrypetes seraphini. The sequence continues at coordinate 33,429,790 of NC_047091.1, read as the reverse complement.
TCCCAAGCTGGGTCTCTGGTGAATGGTACTGGAGGATTCTATGGAGGTCAGGTTCATGGCCTTGAAAGGAGGGTACCACAAAAGAAAGGTCACATTCATTGTTAAGTAGAGAATGACACAGAGACAAATTTTTCCCCGTCCCATGAGGTTTGTCGCTGTCCCTGTCCCATTCCTGTAAGCTCTGCCTTAACCGCACAAGCCTCGAACACTTATGATTTAAAAAGGTTTGAGGCTTGTACAGATGAGGACGGAGCTTGCAGGAATAGGGCAGGGACAGGAAAAGAACTCGTGGGGACAAGAAAATGAGAACCCGCGGGGACGGAGAAAAATTTGTCCCCGTGTCATTCTCTACCTGGGAGAACAGTATAGAAAATTGAATAAATAGTGTGAAAAGCTTCAGCCTCTGATAACCAGAGCAGGTATTGTGACATCATAATGCCTCATTCCACCAATAAGAGCCAACTTCATCAGTGATGCCACAATGGCTTGATTATCCTAGACTTGGCTCACTTTTTCTACATTTTGATTTCTAGAGTGGTGCAGTGGTTAAAGCTAAAGCCTCAGCACCCTGAGGTTGTGGGTTCAAACCCACGCTGCTCCTTGTGACCCTGGGCATGTCACTTAATCTCCCCCATTGCTCCAGGTATATTAGATAGATTGTGAGTCCACCGGGACAGACAGGGAAAAATGCTTGAGTACCTGAATAAATTCATGTAAACTGTTCTGAGCTCCCTTGGGACAACAGCATAGAAAATGGAATAAATAAATGGTGTGAAGAGTTTCAGCCTCTGATAACCAGAGCAGGTATTGTGACATCATAATGCTTCATTCCACCAATAAGAGCCAACCTCATCAGTGATGTCACAATGGCTTGATTGCCCTATATTTGGCTCCCTCTTACTACATTTTGATTTCTCGAGTGGTGCAGTGTTAAGTCTGCATAGACTATAAAAGTGTTCTAACTTTGCTAACTTAGATCACATCAAATTGTATAATATTGGTTAGATCGTTCAAACCAGCCAAGGCAGTTTCATGCCAATTTATAGACATTTATACAGCACATCTTACAAAGTCTGAATCCACAACCTGAATCCATGTAGCCACACTGGGATTTCTCTCAGGTAGCTTCATTCATCCATCCATACGCTTTTGGTGGGTAAATGAGTCCTCAGCCTCAGCCAGGGGGGAAAAAACAACCGGAGAAGCTAATGGCAAACTCACCCAGGTCCCCAGGTCACACAGGAACTCCCTTTGATTAGGATTTAGTTTTACAACTCAGTAGGGGGATTACACTCGTGTAATTCCCTTACCCCAAATCTAAGGGGTCAATATTCAGCCCCCTTGCTTGCAAGCTGCTTCTGGCTACGGCCTGACCTAACCCTGGATTTTCAAGGCCTGCACATTTGCAGTGCCCAGCAAGTAAACGAAGCAGCAGCTGACATTCAGACTGGTGGCCGGTGAACTTGGCACAGCTGTTCCGCTGTCCTAATTAATGCCAGTTAGAAAACTGAAAAGTGCCACTAGCCTGCTAAGTTGATGCTCTGCCCTAACTCCTCTCCGGTTAGGGCAGGGGTAGGGAACTCCGGTCCTCGAGAGCCGTATTCCAGTCGGGTTTTCAGGATTTTCCCAACGAACATGCATTGAAAGCAGTGCATGCAAATACATCTCATACATATTCATTGGGGAAATCCAGAAAACCCGACTGGAATACAGCTCTCGAGGACCGGACTTCTCTAGCCCTGGGTTAGAGGATGGCTGGTTTGTGGTGATATTCAACAGCACCAACTGGCTTGGGCCCCCTTTTATCAAGCGGCGTTAGGGGTTTTTTTTATCGCTGGTCGCTGCGGTAAAAGTTCCAATGCTCGTAGGAATTCTAAGAGTGTAGGAGAACTCCTAAATAAATTCTGCTCCAGGGCCCTGGTTTCAGCTGTGATCCAGGTTTCAGGAGAGCTTTGTTGAGTAGCTCATGAAAGTCCTACATAGAGGTGGGTGAATTAAAAAAAAAAAATAGTCTGAAAATTAGTTTGATAAATTTGCTCTTTCAAATACTGTCAAATTAGCTCACCAAGCTTTGAAAAATATAAATATCAACCTGATGTGAACCCTTAAAATTGTAAATCGGGCATCAGATTTGCCTCCATTTGAAGGGGCCTAAACATATGGATTCCTAGGAATAATCAGCTCTATGTCTGACCCTGTCAGAGGTGCTGGGGAAATCTCAAAGACTCCCTCCAGTGGATCTGGGGGGAAAATTCAAAAATTCTGTCTGGGCTGAAATCTGGACTTGGTTCTGGCTTTACAACCTGCTGTTCTGGGTGGGTGTTCACTGCAGTGACAGCTCAGGCTCCTAAAACTGAGAAAAGATGCTTGTGTTGGTATTTCTAAGTAGTATCTGTGCACACACAGAAGGCAGCTTTTCAAAATACAGGCAGTTCCCGAGTTACAGACATCCAACTTAAGTACGACTCGTACTTAAGAACATGGTTACAGCTTCATTTGATTTCACTGAGCAGCATTTCCAGTGGCAGAGACTCCTACACTTCTCCAGCAGCAGATTCAGGAATGACGCATGGCCACATTAAGATCAGTGTGTGGTTGTGCGTGCTGTACCTTAGAGGGAACCCTGGTAGGGACAGTTGGCCCTTTTGTCAGCTGGGAGCAGAGGAAAGCAGCAAGAATCCTAAAATCTACAAGTTCTGAGTTACGTACAAATCCGACTTAAGAACAGCTTTAAAAATGTAACTTGTTCTTAACACGGGGACTGCCTGTAACACAAAAATCTGTTCCCTGGGCCAGTGTTGAAGTAAGGAGGGGCAGGGGTAGGCGGTCCACCCCAGATGCCATCTTGCTTTTTTACCCCGTATCTTTTTTAATTCTCCGGCATGAGCAACATTGCTGCCCGCGCCTAGGACGTGACATCAAAAGGTGAGCAGACACCAATGCGGGCATGCTGCTCACATCAGAGAAGTTTAAAAGGTAAGGGCAACGAGAAGGGGCACGGGGCATGGGGAGAAGGGTACCACTGTCCTGGGCACCTCTCACTCTTGCTACGTCTCTGCCCTGGGCACAGTGAAGGAATATACTCTATATGCAGGCTGCTCCAACACACACCACACCTGTACCTGCATATGCAGAATGAAGCATGGGAGATGTTTTAAGGGCTACAGACAGTTTGATGTGCCTTGGAGCAGTTTTCACGTGTAGCTTTCAATCACATCTATAGGAAGGACAGATGTGTGCCCATCACTTTTCACTTTGCTGTTATAGAAGTGACTACTACTTTATTCAGTCGAGGAATATACAAAATTAATCAAGCGAAAAGATTATCACTGTATTTTCTGTTTGTATTCATCTTCTAGTCTGTGCATTCAAAGGGGCCAACAAGGCACATGAGATGTCTGGTTATAGATCGCCACCTGGTGGCAGCAAAGATGAGGGGCTTAGTTTCTGCTTGCTTCCGTAACCAACCGAGCAACGTAGTGGATGATGGGAGATACAGACCAAGATGGGTCATTTAGTTTGGTCGGTACTGTAGTTAGGGTTGAAACTGCTATTCTGTGAAAAGCACTCCCTTTGTGCCTAAATTCTGTCCAGTCCACACCTGAGAATAATTTCTGGATGCTGAGCGAGTTTGATACAAACCTTGAGCACATAAGAATTGCCATACTGGGACAGACCAAAGGTCCATCAAGCCCAGTATCCTGTTTCCAACAGTGGCCAACCAAGGTCCCAAGTACCAGGCAGAAACCCAAAGATTAGCAACATTCCAGAGCTGAGATTGTGATGTCATAATGCCTCATTCCACCAATGCCTAACAGCCACCTCATCACTGATGTCACAATGCCTTGATTGTCCTATACTTGGCTCACATAAGAACATAAGGATGAGGCAAGAAATAGTAACCCCCGCCCCTTGAGTGTTTTTGTCATTTTCTCAGCAACCCCTTTGAATTTCAAAGAGAAATTTTATGTACTTAGGTCCTGATTCTATAAATGGCGCCCTACTGGTCTTTTTTTTAAAAAAAAAATATTTATTGATTTTCAAACTTTGACAGTGCAATACAATTAATTGAACATAAAATACTGCATAAAACGCACTATTAACTACACAAATAATACATAAAACAATCATTTTCTCCCACCCTCCTCCTATTTATTAATACAAGACATATTATGTGACTACAATATTATAATTAAGTAATTTAAATCCTCAAAATACATTTCCCTCCTCCCCACCCACCCACCCTGGATGTATAAGGAAATCTAAGAAAAGGAGAGATATATGACCCTTATTGCGAGGTAACAAATGTAGTCAATGGGCTCCAGACTTTATTAAATGAACTCCTAAACCCCAGACGTTCCGCATTCATTCTCTCATATTTATATGTGGTACATGCATTTGCCCACCAAAATGTGTAATTTATTCGGTCGTGGCTCTTCCAGTTATTTGGATAGCTATTCCCGTCATGATCAAGAAAAGATGGCTTTTATATTTATCCAAAGTGCAGTAACGTACCACAAATTATGGCTTCATAAGTTAAGGGAATAGATGACTGAAGAATAAGATTTATTTGTCCCTAAACTGACCTCCAGAAATTAAGTATCAATGGACAAAAATATAACAGATGATCCAAAGTCCCTATATTAATACGACAATGCCAGCATCTATTAGACTTAGAACTGTCTGGTTTTTGTAAACGAACTGGGGTCCAAAAAGTCCTATGTAATAAAAATAACCATGTTTGTCTAATAGATGCTGACGCTGTACATTTCAACCTCCAAGTCCAAATTCGTGGCCAATGAGATACAGAAATATACTGTTTTATCTCCATGCCCAAATGTCTCTAAGACTATCTTTTGGCTTTTTATTCAAAAATTCAGAAATCAATTTGTACCACCGTCAAAATCATGTCGGAAAGGGGCATCTGCGCATGCGTAGATGCAATGTGGCAATGTCATGGGCACGTGCACGGATGCTGTCTGGGGCAGAGCTGGCGGAACTGGGCAGTCCTGGGGGGCGTGGCCGTGGGTCTGGATTTTTCTTCAAGAATAATCTAGCAACCCTAGTCGTGAGCGGTAGGTGCCAGAAATGTAGGCCTTGAAAATCCTGGAGCCTATCTTTCCCAAAGGCACCACTCTATAAACCGTGCCATCACATGATTGACACGTGATCGGTGGCTGTTTTTAAGGTGGCCGCCACCAACGGCGCCATTTACAAAATCCAGATCTTACTGTATTTGATCATCATATGTACATATTTTAGCATTTCTACTTACGGATTTTTCTGTATTAAAAATATTCAAGCTAGAACGCAGTAACATAATATCATTCAAATGATAAAATTAACAATCTCCCTCTTTTTACAAAGGTGCGCTAAACACGCGCAAAATGCTAATGCATGCATGCTAACCTATGGACACGTCAGCGGTTAGCCCATGCATTGATTTAGCGTGCGCAAAATTCTCACTAAAACGCTTAGCACGCCTTTGTAAAAGAGGGGGAACTGTCACTGTTCAAAGCATCCACCCCCGGCTTTAGCGCAGGCTTTCAGTCGCTTTGTGAAGTTCTTAACAGCCTTGTGATTCATTCCCTTTGGCGTCATCTGCAGCGCTTCTGGCAACTGTTCGCAGCGTTGGGTGGAGCTTGCTCCTCAAACAAAAGTCTACATCACCGAGACATCACTAACCCCTCCCCCTTTTTTTTTTTTTTTTACAAAACCGTAGTGCGGTTTTAGCACCTGCCACAGCAGTAACAGCTCTGACGCTCATAGACTTGAGCGTCGGAGCTGTTACCACCATGGCCAGCGCTATAAATTGTGCTACGGTTTTGTAAAAAAACAAAACCAAAAACAACAAAAAAATCTTTTACAAACCGTAGCACGGTTTTTCGCACTGGCCGTGGTGGTAATAGCTCCGACGCTCAATTCTAAGAGGGGGGGTACAAACATTTTTTAATGCACAACAGTCATTGGGGTGGTCATGTTAAATCTCATTCCACTTGGTACATAAGCGTACATAGGAACAAGAAATGACGCTGTGTAATTTCTCACTGAAATTCAAATTGGTTGCTGAGAAAAGAGGAAAAAAATACTCCAGGAAGTTAATTTTCTTGCCTCACCCTGCAGAATCCGAGGGTTAGCACCAAGCCAAAGATAACTCCGTTTTATCCAGCTCCTCAAAGCACACCAATTCTCCTTCAGGGCAAAACATGACCTTTGAGTAGCGATGGGAAACACACAAGGTTATTAAGCGACAGTGCAGGTGTTGTGAGACATTTCTCTACACTCTCTTTGCATGTCTTGGAGGGGGGGGTGTACATGGGAATTGAATGGGCCTCTTCGCTTCCAGTGGACCGCTAATCGGTAGCGCCTCATTGAAAAAGGACCTCTGTGTGTTATTTTCCGATTCTTCCCTACATAAGCCCCTGGGAAGTGGAAATCGATAAATCAGAAAAATGATCATAGGCAGGTCTCGGGGCTAAAGGGTCTCCCGTACGAAGAAAGACTGAGCAAATTGCAGCTCTACACTCTCGAAGAGCGTAGGGAGAGGGGAGACATGATTGAGACTTTTAAGTACATCACGGGACGGGTCGAGGTGGAAGAGGATATCTTTCTTCTCAAGGGACCCTCGACCACAAGAGGACATCCGCTCAAACTCAAGGGAGGGAAGTTTCGTGGAGACGCCAGGAAGTACTTCTTCACGGAGAGAGTGATTGAGCATTGGAACAAGCTTCCAGTGCAGGTGGTCGAGGCACGCAGCATCCCAGACTTCAAGAACAAATGGGATACCTATGTGGGATCCCTACGAGGTCATGCCAAGGGATAGGGTCACTAGGACTTGAATGAGCGGGTCAGTAGAGTGACAGTATAATTATTGTACTTTAGGGGTCAGTAGACTTAAGAGGGTGGGTAAATGGTGTGGGCAGACTTGATGGGCTAAGGCCCTTATCTGCCGTCATCTTTCTATGTTTCTATGAGACACGGAGAGGCATTTTCAGCAGGACAGAACATTTAGGTCTGTGTTTGGACGTTTCGGGAAAGGCGTCCAGAAATCCAGCAGAGAAAGTGTTCATTTTCCAAAACTGCAAGACGTCTAGGTTTTTTGAAAAACGAGCCCCAACGTCAAATAAACAATCCTTCAAATAACAAAAACACTAATATATAAATAAATAATTATCCCCCCCCCCCAACTTTTGTGAAGCCGCATTGGGCTTTTTTGTTATTAGCTTCGATGCTATGAACGTCGGAACTTTTACCTCTGCGGCCGGCATTAAAAAAGCCTAACGCGGCTCTATAAAAGGGGGTGTATGTAGGGGAAGCTCTCGTTTTGAGCATTTGAGTTATTAATGCAGCTTTCCTCTCATATGAGGAAAGACTAGAGAGGTTTGGGCTCTTCGGCTTGGTAAAGAGACGGCTGAGGGGAGATATGATCAAAGTCTACAAAATCCTGAGTGGAGTAGAACAGGTACAAATGGATCAATTTTTTACTGCATCAAGATTTTCAAAGACTAGGGAACACTCAAAGTTAGACTAATACTTTTAAAACCAATAGGAGGAAATATTTTTTCACTCGGAGAATAGTTAAGCTCTGGAATGCGTTGCCAGAGGTTGTAGTAAGAGCGGATAGCGTAGCTGGTTTTAAGAAAGGTTTGGACAAGTTCCTGGAGGAAAAGCCCTTAGACTATTGTTGGGACAGACATGGGGGAAGCCACCGATTGCCCTGGATCGGTGTCATGGAATGCTGTTACTATTTGTGTTTTTGCCAGGTACTTGTGGCTTGGATTGGCCTCCGTGAAGGCGGGATGCTGGGCTAGATGAACCACTGATCTGACCCAATAAGGCTATTCTTATATACTTCTCCCTCGGTATTCGCGGGGATAGGGGCAGAGCCGGACCGCGAATTGAGAAAAAGTGCGAATAACTTCTCTTTTGGCTCTGACCCACCCCCGCCTCCCTCCCGCTTTCCCCACGGCATCCCGGCCTTTCCTGGTGGTCTAGCAGGCTTTCGGGACAGGAGCGATCTTCCTAAGCTCCTGCCCCGTGCAGATCGCCAATAGGAAATGACTGCCGTGAGTTCCCGTAGTCTCTCGAGACTACGACAGGAGCTCACGGCAGCCAATAGGGAGGGGAAGTGTAGAATGAAAGTTCTTTTCTCAAATATGAACTATTCTTACTCGTGAAGAGATTATCTTCTTGTGGTTATATGCCTCAGGTTCTGGAGCAGTGTACCGAATTCACAGTTTTAATCATAAGATCTTATACATGCTCCTATAACATTATAGGATACCAACCATCTTCCTATTTTTTCTTATAAAATACCTAAACTTTATTCAAATATTAATAAATCTACAAATTTTGAACAGAAGTCAATTTTTTCCCCATTTCATTTGCCACACAAGTTACGTCAAATGGAATACAGCAGGCTGGTGTAAAGCAAACTCCTTTCGTTAACAGCATTCAAACTTTATATTAAAGAGCGGTACTTATCTTCACAGATGCTATGTTTAAGCAATTTAATTACACCGCCGGTATTGCCTGGCGCCGTTGCTAGAATAAGTTGCTTTTCTCTACTGTTTCAGGTCCGACGCAGCCTGCGTTTCATCTCCCGCTGCATCAGGGCTATTGATACAACGAAGGCTTAACAGCCGTACCCCATTCTTCTGCCAATTCCAGACAACTTTTATTTTAAATAAGTAGCCATACATGAGTTAGTTCAGAGAAAGTGGTTTATTTGTTATACAGTTTAGAACACTTTCTAACCACAAGCATTTTTTGGTTGGTATTCTTATATAGACTCATATAATATTGGTCTTACTCTCACCCTTCTGTAGTTGTCAACCTCTTCTCCTACCTCAGTCTCATCACTTCTCCTCCTTCAAAGTCCACTCCTTCCGTCTACTCGTTCCCCTACCTCTCCAAAAAGCGGTTATTTATCAACCCCCCCTCCCCCACCCAACAAATCCCACCTTCCTTTTGCACTGACTTTGACTCCTGGCTCTCCGTCTTCCTCGAACCTTCATCTCCTTCCCTCATCCTTGGCGATTCTAACATTCATGCTAAGGATACCTCCGACCGCTACATCTTAGAGTTTCTTGCTGTAATATCCTCATTCCATTTTCGGCTGGGCTCCAGTTTCCCCACGCACCAGAACGATCACTTCTCCAATCGCTCAATTGCCAGTTTCTCCAACTCAGTTGTTCCTCTCTCTGACCATCATCTCATGACCTTCACAACTCATCACCCTCCTCCCCAAGGCATGACCAATCCTCACCAATCAGAAATCTGCCTCTCAAACACTACGCTATGTAAGTCAGTCAATGAGAGAACTGTTTGTATCTGGTAGCACTATTGAAATATTAAACAGTAATAGTATAATAATTACATTACAGATTTCTATTCCGCCATTGCCTTGCGGTTCAAGGCGGATTACAAAAGAATTACAAAAAACGTGTTACAAGAAGAAGATATGTGGTTTGCTCGAGAACAGAAATGAGTTAATAAAGAGGATTTAGTTTCACTACTGAGGAATAAGAGGATATAATTAAGAATCCCTATAGAGTAAGGAATAGCTTAGGATTCGTGAATCATTTCTGTAGTTCTTTCTTTATAATTTGTTTATTTGAAATTGTATCATGTCTCCCCATTTTTGTGGGCTTGGAAAGGAATTTTGTATGAATGACTAGGTTTTGTTAAAATTTGAGGAAGATCCTTTTTTTCTTGGTATCGTCTGATATTGTAAAAATCCTTAAAAACCTATCTTTTTAAAGACGCTTTCAACAGTTAAATTTTAGTCATACGACCAAATACTTTAGGTCTTTAACTCTTTACCCTCCCTTTCATCTTTCCCCTTTTTGTTTATTCTCTCTAAAAAAGAATTGTAACTTTTCCCTCCTATCCTCCCTGACTCATGTCTGTTTTACTTGTAAGTCCGACGTTATTTTGTTGGTTTTTACAACCATGTTTTTTAGAAAGTTGTACATCGCTTAGCAAATTAAATAAGCGATTCATCAAATATCAATAAAAACTTGAAACTATTAAATTTATAAATTAAAAAAAAAAAAAAGAAAAGATATGTGGTAATTTCTAGAGGAGATAAGATGTTCAGAAAAGAATTAAAAACTACACTCTTCAAAAAATTCCTGAAACAGCCTTAACTTCAAACTTACCGTCCTTCCCCCCTCCCTCTTCCCGCCACACTGAAACTACATAACCTACTCTTTACCTCTCCAGAAAGAACAAATATTCTTCCATTGTAACCCTCCTTTTTGTTTTTTTTTAATCTCTTTTATAACCCGCCTTGAACCGCAAGATAATGGCGGAATAGAAATCTCTAATGTAAAGTAATGTAATGAAGAGTAGATGAGGTTGTAATCATAGAGCTATAACCCCCCCTAATTTACTCAAACAAGTGTAATAACTGAAAAATAAATTGTGTACTTCTCCTCAATGGAATATGCCATGGAGGCTAATTTAATACAGTTCAATTCAATTCATGACCGATGCAGTCAGGGCAGCAGCACAAAGAGACTCCAGAGCCCAACCGGACAGGTTTTGTACACTTCCCCCTCCCTATTCGCGGTTTCGATGTTCGCGGTTTCGATTATTTGCAATATTTTTCCCCAGCCCCCACCCCCACCCCCCCCGAGAATCGCTCGTTAGCAGCCCGCATAAAAAAAACGGCCCCAGGACTTGGATCGAGGCGAGGAGGGAGGCGATCGGAGGAGGAGGGGGGTGATCGGAGGAGGAGAGCCACCCCAGAAGCACGGACCTTTCCTGGCGCGGGGCAGGAGTGATCTTCCTATATGTCTGTGAGACATCTTGATCTAAAACAGTACAATTTCCGGTAAAATAACCCATTTTACAGTAACACACTTTGATAAATTCCCCCCCCCTTTTACTAAGAAATGGGGGGAATTTAATTTCCCCCCATTAATTAACCCCCCCTTTTACAAAACCACGGAAGCACAGTGCAGAGCATTCAGCAAGCTGGCCTGCGCTAAAAACTGCTTTCGCGGTCCAATCCATCATCCTCTCCAAACTAGATTACTGCAACGCCATCTACTTAAATCTATCAAAAAAAGTCTTCTAAGACTCCAGCTAATCCAGAATACTGCAGCCAAACTGATCTTCTCAAAACGCAAATCTGATCATGCTTCCCCACTCCTTGCCAAACTTCACTGGCTCCCAATAATCTCCAGAATCCATTTCAAATGTTCCTGCCTGGCTTTTAAGATCATTCATGGCATCCTCCCTCCTCTTATCCCACTGTCTTTCAACTCCTCCAGTCCCGACTCCTCCAGAGCTGCCCAAAGGTATAAACTATCCTTCCCCTCCCTATGCGGCATCCACTATGCAGGCAAACTGGGAAAATCCCTTCTCTTCAAAATCACAGGTCTTTGGAACGACCTCACCTCCCCATTGCGGAACCTGAGCTCCCTTCAGTTATTCCGCAAACAACTGAAAACCTGGCTTTTCAGCAAATTGTAACTCTATCCTTCCCCCCCTTTTTCTCCCCCCTTCCTTCACATAAGTTCATGTAATCCTTTTTCTTCTTCTCTACCTACTATTTTAAGTTCTTGTAAACCGTGTCGAGCTCCATACTCATGGAGATGATGCGGTATATAAACTTAAGGTTTAGATTAGATTAGATTAGATTGTAAAAGGGGGGGTTAATTAACTCTTAATACACAGAGATCCTCTGTGTTACCCCATGCCTTTTTTTTTTTTAATCCTCTATAATAAAACCCTTACCCGCTCATGAGTAGTTGAAACGGCGTTATTCCTGCCTCCGTGATTTGTGCTTCCGTGCCATGTTCCATTTGCAGCGCATGCGGCGGTGAGAGCAGCGGCAGGAAGGTGTCCTTCGAGGTGCTGCGAGGCGTCCGGCTGCTACTGCTGCACAGAGAAGTGGAGGGGGAGAGGGAAAAGGGGCTGCTTTGGGAGAGGGGTGTGCTGGGGGGCAGGCAGCAATCTTGGTTTGATCGGGGGACCAGAGAGAAATGGACAGGGGGCCATGGAGAGCGACAGACAGAAAGAAAGACAAACAGACAAGGGGCCAGGGAGAGACACAAACAGAAAGAATGACAAACAGACAGGGGGCCAGAGAGACAGACAGCGACCAAGGAGTGAGAATGAAAGACAGACAGACAAGGGGCCAGGGAGAGACACAAACAGAAAGAATGACAAACAGACAGGGGGCCAGAGAGACAGACAGACAGACAGTGGCCAAGGAGTGAGAAAGAAAGACAGACAGACAAGGGGCCAGAGAGGCAGACAGACAGACAGCGGCCAAGGAGTGAGAAAGAAAGACAGACAGACAAGGGGCCAGAGAGACAGACAGACAGACAGCGGCCAAGGAGTGAGAAAGAAAGACAGACAGACAGACAAGGGGCCAGGGAGAGACACAAACAGAAAGAATGACAAACAGACAGGGGGCCAGAGAGACAGACAGACAGCGGCCAAGGAGCGAGAAAGAAAAAAAGACAGACAGACACATCTATTCTAGCACCCATTAATGTAACAGGCTTAAAGACTAGTACAGTATAATCTTGTTATAACGGACTCGCTTATAATGGAACTTTGTCTATAGCGGACGAAGTTTGCTGGTCCCAGCCAATCGCTTTTATGCAGAAAATCATTGCATATAGCGGACTCACATAAAATGGACTTTCGGATATGACGGACAACCAATTTGGTCCCCAGGAGCTGCTTTTAGCTGTAGTTTTGTTCGGCTCTAATGGACATGCATGCTCCGCCTACAAAGTACGTGGCGTGCTGGTGATACACTATCAAAATACAGCCCAGACGAAAATGACAGATTATTTTTCTTTCCAGTACAGTACGACATAATGCTTTAAAACATCTTTTCGTGTTCTGGTTTTGCAATCATTTCGTGCCATACCAATGTTTTGCTGAGTTTTGCTATTATTTGTGCAGTGACTGTTGTTCATTGATTGTACGTTGTTTCAAGTTGACATAAATAAAGTTTTTTTTAAATGCGACTCTGGATATGACGGACTCTGGATATAACGGACCGTTTTTCCAGGTCCCTTGAAGTCCGTTATAACGTTATACTGTAAATGTAAAACATGAATACAGCACAAACAGGTGAAGACTGAATCTTCCTCACAACTCTATGCAGGCATCACATCGACACATATAAAGCATGAACACAATTCTTTAAATTTATTTAACCAGCCAACTCCCCTGTGGTAGCGTTTTTTTAGTACAGAGAGCCTCACTGAATGCTCCACGCTGCTCCCGATGCTCAATAGCAAGGAGCTGTGCACTGCTCCCGACGCTCATAGGAACTCTTTGAGCGTCGGGAGCAGTGAACAGCATTCAGCACGGCTCCCTGCGCTAAAAACCGCTATTGCAGTTTAGTATAAGGGGGGGGGGGATTTATTTTAAAAATATATTACTCGCAACCATCCAATTCTGAGCGAGTTACAATCCAACATACATAATTAAAACAATTTGACAAACTACAAAAAGACCTAAAAACATCATTTCATAAACTATAACAAAACAATAATATTATTCATAACTCAGTCATTTACCAAAACAAACATACAACAGAAAAAAAGATTCACTTACATAATTCCTACTCAATTGTTTACCAAAACATTTCTGGAAACGCAAAGTTTGAACCAGTTTCCTGAACTGAAGTAAACAAGGTCAGCTATGACGGCAAAAATTCAAGAGAGCTAGGAATAAATTAGAGTAGTGTTTTTCAACCTTTTTACACCGATGGACCGGCAGAAATAAAAAAATTATTCTGTGGACCGGCGGTTGAAGAACACTGGGCTAAGTCGAGGGCCAGACCCCACCCATCTCTACCTAATCTCCATCCCAGACCCCGCCCCCATAATAGACGTTGCAACGTCAGAGAGAAGGCTTCCGGTTCAGGCGGAGGACGCGCTTAGGAGCCACTGCCTGTAGTGCACTGAATCAGTTAAGAAGAGGGAGCTGGCTCGAAGATAACGCTGCATCGATCGCTCCATGGACCGGTGGTTGAAGAACACTGAATTAGAGAATGAGACTGGCACAAATTTTTCCCCGTCTCCGCAAGAACTCAATTTCCACATCCCGACCCTGCAAGTTTTGTCCCGGTTCATGCCCCATTCCTGTAAGCTAAACTAAACTAAAACTTAGCCTTACATATCGGGTCTTCAACCATGGGATGCTCGACACGGTTAACAATAAGTTAATTTAAAAATTAAAAAATGCTAAAGTACATGAAGATTAATTTTCAAAGTGTTTAGCAAATAGAAAAGTTTTCAAGGATTTACAAAAAAATTGGAAGGAACTGAGACACCTCAAAATTAAAGGAAGATCATTCCATAATTGGGAGAATTTAAAAGCCAAAGAGAGGCTGAAATTCTTGACTCCTTTAATTCTCTTCTTGGAAGGGAGGGAAAGTTTAATTTGTTGAGTACCTCTCTCATATGAATATCTATAAACGTTCCATAGAAGAGGAACAAGAGGGATAAAAATACCATGCAAAATTTTAAAATAATACATATATATTTAAACTGAATTCTGAGATAAACTGGGAGCCAATGAAGGCTTGAAAGCAAAGGAGTCACATGGTCAAATTTGCTTTTTCCATAAATCAAGTTTTCAGCGGTATTCTGAATCAATTGTAGTCTTTGAAGACAGATCTTTGTGATGCTAAGATAAACAGCGTTACAATAATCTAGCCGAGAAAGTACAATTGATTGGACCAGAACGGAAAAGTGACGTTGATGAAAAAGAGATCAGCATTCATAAGTTTAAAAAAATGTTTCTTAACCGGAGAGTTTATCTGATCCTTAAAGGTGAGGGAAGAGTCAAAAAGTATTCTCAAAATCTTGGTAAACTCAATTTGTAAGGAGGCTTCAAAGTCCAGAAGAACAGTGGTCGATAATGAGAAGGGATAGTAGGATCTAGATCTGATTTTTTCAAGAGGGGAAGGAGTGTTATTTGCCCCATTGATTGCGTAAAGTATCCATTTTCCAATGAATAATTTAGTAAGATGGTCAAGTTTCAAGTTTAATGGAGATTTGATTAATCGCTTAATCATAATTCTAAGTGATGTACATAATAATAAAATTACAAAATATGGGGAACAATACAATGAGTAACAAAAAAAAACCAAAAACCAGGCCTAACAAGACTATTGACAAACTTAACAAAACTAAGAACATAAGGGAAGAGAGGGATAAGAACTACAAATTATTTGAAAGTTAAAGAGACATATAAGGGAGATACATAAGGAAAGGGAAGTTAAAATTACTTCAATAAAATTAGAGAGAAAAAGTAAAATTGGTTGGAAGACTAAATGGCTAATTTTCAAAGGCATCTTTAAAAAGAAAGCTCTTTAGTTTACTTTTGAATTATTCTAAGTTGTGTTCTTTCCTCAAGTGAATAGGAAGTGAGTTCCAAGTTTGGGGGGCTGTGACAGAAAAAATCAATTTCCATCTAGTATTAATTATTCTAAGAGAGGGAATCGTCAGCAAGTGCTGTTCAATAGATCTTAACGTTCTATTGGAAGTATATGGAATTAATAACTTATAAATGAAAGCTGGAGTTTTGTAAAGAAGGGATTTGAATGTGAGCAAACATAGTTTATATGTTATCCGGTGAGCAACTGGAAGCCAGTGCGCTTTATTGAGAAGGGATGTTACGTGATCAAACTTCTTGGCTTTGAATATGAGCTTGATAGAAGCATTCTGAATAATTTGTAGACGCTTGATTTCATTGTGAGCTATTCCCTTGAATAGGGCATTGCAGTAGTCGATTTTGGAAATCACGAAAGAGTGGATAAGAATATTGAGAGATTTAGTGCAGAGAAATTGTGAAACTGAGCGAATTTGACGAAGTCTGAAAAAAGTTGATTTGATAATGCTACTAATGTGATCATGAAAGGATAGTTTATAATCAAAAATAATCCCTAGAATCTTAATATTACTTACTGGTTGTAAGGGAGAGCCCTTGATAGAGATTGGAAAATTCAGTTTCAAATTATCTTTCCATGGAAAGAGCATCACATTTGATTGATTAACATTGAGTGCTAGTCTATTAGAATTCAGCCATTGGTGTATTTTTTCAAGTTTCATATTAATTGTTATTGTATCCAGAGGATTATTGGTATCTAACGGATGTAGGAGCTGAATGTCATCTAGAGAATGACACGGGGAGCGATCCCCGCAGCGAACCGCTGCGTGGCTGCGGTTTGGCTGCGGGTTATGGTGACCTCATTAGCAAATCGCCGCAGACGCGGGGACAAATCCTTTCACCGACCGCAAAAACGGTGAATAGATTTGTCCCCGCAGGCCAATGTCCCCCCTTCTAGGAACCGCTATTTACCTGTGTTTTCACCGCCCCCCCCCCCGACGATCGCCCTCACTGGTAGGAGGGTGCCCAACCCCTCCTGCCGGCCCCCCCAACGGCCCCCTATATCGCCAATAGGAGGGTGCCCAACCCCTCCTGCCGGACCCTCCCCCAACAAACCCCGCCATCCCGAAACACCACCCTTAGTCTTACTTTCCAAGTTGGACCGGACAGCTCCTCGCTCGTCTGGCCAGCAGGCCTGCCTCCGTCCAAATGAGGCGGGCCCGCCCCTCCCCTCCCCTGCCTAACCCACAGGATCCTAGGGCCTGATTGGCCCAAGCACCTAAGGCCCCTCCTATAGCGGGAGTGGCTTTAGGTGCCTAGACCAATCAGGCCCTAGGATCCTGTGGGTTGGGCAGGGTAGGGGCGGGCCCGCCTCATTTGGACGGAGGCAAGCCTGCTGGCCATACGTGTGAGGAGCCGTCCGGTCCAACTTGGAAAGTAAGACTAAGGGGGTTCCGGGGTGGGAGGGTTCGTTGGGGGGGGGTCCAGCAGGAGGGGTTGGGTACCCTCCTGCCGGCGATCTTAGGGGAGGCCATTGGGAGGACCGGCAGGAGGGGTTGGGTACCCTTCTGCTGCGATTGTCGGGAGGGCCGTTGGGGGGGTCTACAGGAGGGGTTGGGTGCCCTCCTGCCGTGATCGCTGGGGGGAGGGGAGACTTGCAGCCGTAGCCGCGGTCACTATGCTAATCACGGCAGGGAGATCTTTGCCGCGATTAGGTACAGCGGCCGCGTCTACTTACCATATAGGCTAACATTGTAAGCATTTAAAGTACATGTCGTGTTTGTTTTTGCATTGCTAGCCCCAGGGGTGGTGGAAGATTAGTGATTGAAAAACTGTATGAAAAATAACTATTTTAAATTTAGTGATCAAAATGTGTCAGTTTTGAGAATTTATATTAATTAATTTTTTCTCTGCGTGTTTTGTTTTTGTATAGTTATTAACTAATATTTAACTAAGTTTTAAAGTTTTAAAGAATGTTTCCTTTATACGTAAATAAAGAAAAGTGAATGGGATTGCAGTGGCGGTGATGGGGCGGTGAATGGGGTGGCAGTGGCGGTGACGGGGCGGTGAAGAGGATGGTGAGACGGGGACGGGGCGGTGACGGGGATGGTGAGACGGGGACGGGGCGGTGACGGGGATGGTGAGACGGGGACGGGGCGGTGACGGGGACCAATTTTTTCACCGTGCCATTCTCTAATGTCATCAGCATAGGCAAATACATTAAAACCAATGGATTGGCACAGAGTCATCAATGGGGCAAGAAAAATGTTAAACAAAAGTGGGGAGAGAATAGACCCTTGGGGAACACCGTATGTAGTAGAGAAACTATCAGAAGTTGGAAAGCAGGAGGCAAAAGAAGACTATCAGGACAGGTCTAAAGCTGTCAAGAAGGCAGTCAGAGAGGCCAAGCTCCGAATAGAGGAGAATCTAGCGCGGAACATTAAGAAAGGGGAGAAATCCTTCTTTAGGTATATTAGTGACAGGAAAAGAAACAAAGATGGGATAGAACGACTCAGGAAATCGGACGGGAATTATGCAGAATCGGATTCCACTAAGGCCGAACTACTAAATGAATACTTCTGCTCGGTCTTCACCTGTGAGGCGCCGGGATCCGGTCCACTTTTACGGACAAGGGAAAGCCAGAAAGACCCGTTTCAAGACTTCAAGTTTACGCCTAGTAGCGTCTACTGCGAACTTTCAAGACTCAAAGTAAACAAAGCCATGGGACCAGACAACCTACACCCCAGGGTGCTCAGAGAGTTGAGGGAAGTCCTGGCGGAACCATTATCTGTGTTCTTCAATCTCTCCCTAAGCACAGGAAGAGTGACGTCCCCTTGGACTGGAAAACAGCTAACGTTATTCCACTCCACAAAAAGGGCTGCAGGACAGAGACGGCGAATTACAGACCGGTGAGCCTCACATCCATAGTATGCAAACTCATGGAAACACTGATCAAACAGAAACTTGATACAATCCTGGATGAGGAAGATCTACGTGATCCCCATCAACATGGATTTACCAAGGGCAGGTCCTGCCAATCAAATCTGATTAGCTTCTTCGACTGGGTAACAAGACAACTAGATGCCAGGGAGTCCTTGGATGCAGTGTATTTGGACTTCAGCAAAGCTTTTGATAGTGACCCACACCGCAGGTTATTGAACAAGCTGAAATCGTTGGGATTAGGGGAAACACTAGCTGCATGGGTTAAGGATTGGCTGAGCGGTAGACTTCAGAGGGTGATGGTAAATGGTACCCCATCCAAAACATCAGATGTGACCAGTGGAGTGCCGCAGGGCTCGGTCTTGGGTCCAATCCTATTCAACATATTCATAAGTGATATGACCCAAGGGCTCAGAGGAAAAATATCATTGTTCGCCGATGACGCCAAACTGTGCAACATAGTAGGTAAAAGCACTATGCCTGACAGTATGACGCAGGACCTACTACTATTGGAACAATGGTCATCAACTTGGCAGCTCAACTTCAATGCTAAAAAATGTAAAGTGATGCACCTGGGTAAAAGAAATCTGTGCAGGACTTACACGTTAAATGGTGAGACCTTAGCTAGGACCACGGAAAAACGGGATTTAGGAGTAATCATTAGTGATGACATGAAAACTGCCAATCAAGTGGAAAAGGCTTCTTCCAAGGCAAGGCAAATGATGGGTTGTATCCGTAGAGGTTTTATCAGCAGGATGCCAGAGATCATAATGCCACTGTACAGGTCCATGGTGAGACCTCATTTGGAATATTGTGTTCAATTCTGGAGACTACATTTCCGGAAAGATGTGCTGAGAATTGAGGCAGTTCAGCGGATGGCCACCAGGATGGTCTCGGGGCTGAAAGATCTTCCGTATGAAGTAAGGCTGAATAAATTGCAGCTGTACTCACTTGAAGAACGAAGAGAGAGAGGAGACATGATTGAGACATTTAAATATATCACGGGTCGTATCGAGGTGGAAGAGGATATCTTCCGTCTTATGGGACCTTTGTCCACCAGAGGGCATCCGCTGAAAATCAGGGGAGGGAAATTTCATGGTGACTCCAGAAAGTATTTCTTCACTGAGAGGGTGGTCGATCATTGGAATGAACTCCCACGGCAGGTGATTGAGGCCAACAGCGTGGCAGATTTCAAAAATAAATGGGATCTCTAATGATGTAAAGGCAGGGGGTGGTAAGCAAAATCAAGGGGAAGGGTCACTAGAGTGGGCCGACTTGATGGGCTTTGGTCCTTTTCTGCCGTCATGTTTCTATGTTTCTAAGTACGATCAATAAAATACGATACAAACCAAGAAAAGACCTGGTCTGTAATGCCAATGGATTGGAGTCTGTTTAACAAAAGCTCATGGTCGATCGTATCGAAAGCGGCTGAGAGATTAATTGAAATTAGAAGAACCGATTGATGGTGATCCAAGAAATATTGGATGGATGTAGTCATGCCTATCAATGAGTATTCTGTAGAATGATGCTGTCTGAAACCTGTCTGGTTTGGGTGCAAGATGTTAGTTTTTTCAATAAATTCTGATATTTGATTAAATATCACCTTCTCGGTTAATTTTGCTAAAAACGGAATGTTAGCTATTGGTCTATAATTTGATTTGTCCTCAACGCTAACTTTATGATCTTTAATAATTGGATGGCTAATTGATTCCTTCCAGGTTTTTGGCATGATACTTTGTTTCAGACTCTCACTAAGGTGAGGATAAATGTACCGAAAATCTTGAAGTAGCATTTAAGGAAAAAAGGTGGTATTGAATCTACTTGAGAACCCTTCATATTAATAGATTTCATAAGAGTTTCAACCTCTATAAGGTTTGGTATCCTAAAATGAGAACATTTTGAAGATAGTGTCCCGGGCTCGATTTGTTCTTGATCTAGTATTGCGTATTGATTTGTGGTGAAAGTTGACCTAATCCTATTAACTTTATCAATGAAGTAGGTTGAAAGTTCCTGAGCAGTGAGAGAGATGTCCCTCGCATGATTTTGTCGTTTACTAGAAGATGTAAGTGATTTTAATATAGCATAAAGAGCTGCGGAATAAAATTTCAGTTTTGCTTGATTTATTTTTGATTTGTACAGTTTTGAGTGCTCTTTGAATAACTCAGCATTGGCTAGCGATTTATCTTTTCTCCACTTGCGTTCCAAGGATCTAAGTTGCTTTTTAATGAGAGTAAGTTCAGCTGTAAACCAGGGGTTCGTGAGTTTCCTTGCAGAGATAACTTTAGATTTCAGAGGTGCTACTGTATCTAATAATAGACGTGTGGCTATAGTCCATTGAGTTAAAGAATCATCCAATGAAACAGTCTTAGAATCAGGAAAATCTAACAGAAAAGCCGAAGAAATTGACTCAAAAGAAAGGTTATTAAAGTCTCTGAACTTGATCATCTGATGAGGTATTTGAGTTTTAATGTGAGTAGTTATATGTGTTATTGATATCAAATAGTGGTCTGACCAAGGGACAGGCAAACAATAATTTACAGAATAATTGGCGATTGTCGAAGTTGGGATAAGTTGTATGCCCTGCTTGATGTGTTGGCTCTGAGATCAAGGGACATAATTCTAATTGGTTGATGTGAGATGAGATTGCTTTGGTATAGGTATTATTGGAGTCGTCAAAATGAATGGTCAACCACGTAATGGCCTGTGAAGGAATATTAAGAAAAAGGTAAGATGGAAAAGGATCCAGTGAACATTTACACTTTCTCAATTTTTCACACAATTTGGAGACTTAACCACACAAGCCTCTAACACTAACCAATGACGCAACTTCCTGTTTCCGCCCGGGTGGATTGCAGAGGCAGACACGGAAAGCAGGAAGGGGAGCCGCGGGTGACGTAGCTGAATCACTGCCGAGGCCGGCAGTTTTTTTAGCTTCACGGAAGGTAAAGGGAGAGAAGGTTGGGAACATGCTGGGCCACGGGGACTATCCAGAGCCTTGGCATCGGGCTGTGACAAGGGAAGTTCCTGGCCCATGACTCCTAGGCTGGGAACACCCCCTCATGGCTGGCACCTGGGGGAACATTACTAAAAATATTTTTTACATGGGGGGCAGGGCCGGATTTTCCTATAGGCTAACTAGGGCCTCAAGATCAAGAGGGGCCTACATTCAAATTGTTAGCAAAATTAAAATTACACTATTCTAAAAACAGTGAACATTAAAACACTGAACCGAAAATAAGGAGAAATTCTAGGCTTCGGGATCGGAACCGGCTCTGGCTGCAACAGGGCGCCGACTCGGCTTCTCCCTTTCGTTTTCTCGCCCTGGGAGGAGGATCGGGGAGGGAAAGACATCAGTCCGGAAACAGCTGGGCAAAGCCCAGCCCCGCGGGGAGAGGCAAAACGTGGATCCGTCAGGAAAGGGCGGCCCAGACTGGCATCGGGGAGGGGAAAGTTCAGTGGAAGGGGGATGGGAGGCAGGCAGGCTGGCATCGGAGGGGGGGTTAATGGAAGGCAGGCAGGCAGGATGGCATGGGAGGGGTGTTCAATGGAAGGGGGATGAGAGGCAGGCGGGCATCGGAGGGGGGGTGAGGTGAGGAAGGACGCACTGGGGGCACTATGGACATAGGAAGGGGCAATGTTGTATGTTATATTTGATTAGTTATTGTTACAAGTACTATATATGGTGCTGAGAATAAATGTCCAAATAAATGTTCTTGACTTTTTTTTATTTATTATCTGTGTCACATTTTTTATAAAGGTTAGTACCAATAACAACATGTTTCATTTAACATATTGATATATTTTATTATCTCTCATGTAATTTACAAACTTAAAAATGGGAGGTGAAAGGGCCTCATAAGTGGAATAGCCTAGGGCCTCTTTTCATCTAAATCCGGCCCTGATGGGGGATGTCAAAAATGATGGCTGGGGGTGTCAAAAAACATTGGGCCCTGGGTGTCACATACCCTAGGTTCGCCTCTGGCTGGCGGTCTACCTGTTGGACATGCCTGCTCTAGAATAAACCCTAAATAGGAAGAGTGTGGCGCAGTGGTCAAAGCTACAGCTGCAGCACCCTGAGGTTGTGGGTTCAATCCCACGCTGCTCCTGGTGACCCTGGACAAGTCACTTAATCCCCCCCATTGCCCCAGGTACATTAAATAGATTGTGAGCCACTGGACAGAGAAGGAAAAATGCTTGAGTACCTGAATAAATTCATGTAAACCGTTCTGAGCTCTCCTCGGAGAACAGTATAGAAAAACTGAATAAACAAATAGTGTGAAGAGTTTCAGCCTCTGATAACCAGAGCTGGTATTGTGACATCATAGTGCCTCATTCCACCAATAAGAGCCAACCTCATCAGTGATGTCACAAATCCCATGCTGCTCCTTGTGACCCTGGGCAAGTCACTTAATCCCCCCATTGCCCCAGGTGCATTAGATAGATTGTGAGAGGGAAAACTGCTTGAGTACCTGAATAAACTCATGTAAACCATTCTGAGCTCTCCTGGGAGAACAGTAGAGAAAATTGACGAAATAAATCCACAAACTAGAGCCGAGCTTGCAAATGCAAACCAGTGAAGTGTTCATCTTATATTTGCATGCACAGTGGCTGCAGATAGGCAGGGCAGGAGCAGCTCTGTGGGTGGGGAGGTGGAGCCCGGCCCGGTGCCCGTGGGACTCGTACAGCAGAGCGAAAGCAGGAGAGACAGCGCCCCGGCCATGGTCTTGCTGCTCCTCGCCTTCCTGCACCAGCTGCACGCTCGGCCGCCCGGGCCAGGTAAGGGGATCGCCTCGGGGCAGCCACGAAAGGAGGAACGATCGGGGGTCTGACGACTGTCGTTTCCGTCTGATTCTGAAAAGGAAGGAAATGGGTTTCTAATAGGCTTCTGGGAAAAGAACGTTTGTTTGTTGGAGATACGCAGGATATAGACGTTTATTAAACGTGAAATCCTCCTGTTCTCCCTTTATACTCTGTAATAACAGCCAGTAATGGAAACCTGCCTGACACAGAAAGGAGGGTGGGGGAGTTACCTCAAAATTACAGTTATCAGGTGCCTTGGTCGGTCCCATTAGAGAAACCAGAGCTTCCAGAGGGCTGTGGAAAAGCAGGACTGGCTCAGCAGGGCCCCTGAGAACTGAAGCCTTAAGGTCAACTCTGATTTTGAGAGTGTAGAGCAAGGGCCGGAAGCCAGTCAGGTTTTCAGGATTACCCCCAATGAATATGCATCAGATCTATTTGCATGCACTCCTTTCATGCTAAAAGATCTCATGCATATTCGTGGGGTGTAATCCTGAAAACCCGACTGGATTCCGGCCCTCCGAGGAGGGACTTTGACACCCCTGGTGTAGAGAGAGGTCGGCCTTTGGTTTCAGCAGTTGCTGGGTGTGAGAATATCACAGATCTGTAACCAGAAACAGCATTTGAGAAAAAAAAATAACACTGGGTCTGACACCTCTCTAAAAGCGAAACAGGAAGGAAGGAGGGAGGGAGGGGGCCAGCTTTGAGATGCTTTTTGCTAGAGATGCCAGCTTTGTGGGTGCTTTAACACTCCACCCCTGGGCACTGTATATAAAGACATTTACCTCTGAATTAATACATATACAGTATATAAAAAATTTACCATATATACTCAAATATAAACTGACCCGGATATACACAGAGGTAACCTTTTCCCCCCCAAAAGAGAAAGAAAAAAGGTTGACTCGAATATAAAAAAAAAGAGAGGGGGGTTAATATTCAAGTGCAGTGCCTCGCCAGGCTCCGCACCCTGTTCCACCTCCCTCACTGCTCTGCATTCAGCCCCCTCTCTAACTCACTCCCCTGTCCTGCTAGTCTCTGCACCCAGCCCCCCTCCCTCCCTGCCAGGTTATGTACCTCCCCCCCTCCCCTGATGCCTTGCAGGCCTCCACCAGGGGCCAGGATAAGAGGGATCCCTCCCGCCTCCTGTCCAAGCCCGATTCTAATTATTTTTATCTCCCTCCCGCATATCTTAAGTATCCCTGGTGGTCCAGCAGTGAATCGTGGCAGGCGCAATCTTCCTTCGCTCCTGCCCCTACAGAGCCACTAGCTGATTGGCTGAGTTCTCCTCTAACCCTAATTCCACTAGATCCTCCCAAAAACTGAAACTATCATTCCCCTCTGTAAAAGGTATATCCCGCGTAGGAAAACTAGGAACATCCCTCCCCTTTAGAACCACAGAACTCTGGAACAACCTCACATCCCCGCTCAGAATTTCAAGCTCCCTCCAATCCTTCCGCAAACACCTGAAAACTTGGCTCTTTTCAAAAATCTAACACCTCCCGCTCTTTGTTACCCTGTCCCTCTTTATCTTCCTAGCTCCTTTCCTATAACCCTTCATTGTAGCTCCTTTTCAACCTAACCCTGTAAACCGTGCCGAGCTCTACGCTTGTGGAGATGGCGCGGTATACAAACCTAAGGTTTAGTTTAGTTTAGTTTAGTTCTCGCGGTCCCTTGAGAAAGCATGGTAGCAAATTAGCTAGCAGTTCTGCGCGGCTAGAAGCGAAGGACATTCGCTCCTGCTGTGATTCACCGCTGGACCATCAGGGATACTTAAGGTGCGGGGGGAGGTGGGAGGGAGAGAAAAATAATTAGAATCAGGCTGGGACAGGAGGTGAGAGGGATCCCTCCTGTCCCGACCACCAGGTCTCATGGCAGGCCCGGCAGAGACCTGCAAACAGATTCGGGACCCAAATATAAACCGAGACCATTGTTTAGGCCCAAAAATCTCAGTTTATATTTGAGTATATAGTGTTCCCCCAAACCAGGAAAAAGTAAAATGGACACTATCAGATTGATTTTGGGCGGTGCACATCCCTATCATCCCACTTCCCTCTGAATTTTTAGGCAGCAGAACGTATTTGTATCTTTAACAAGGTTGCCTTTATTCAGATAACTTGACTGACCGTTTTTCATTAATACACTTCAAAGCGATTTATAATTGCTTAAAGGCAAGGAGAAGCCCACGTAAAGAGAGAGCCGAAAGAAGCCAAAGATCAAGAGAAAGAGAAACAAAACCAGACAGGTCCCAGAGTTGGGGGGAGCCACTGGCCCCACAGTCAAGCCACAGGAAATGCTGGTAGGAATAACACAGGTTTTAGGTTCATTTTACACATTTGGAGAGTAGTTTTTTAAGAAGGTTCTCTCATTACTCAGTCTCCTCCTCGCCTTTAGCCGGTTGATGTAGTGTATCTAGATTTTCAGAAAGCTTTTGACAAAGTTCCTCATGAGAGGCTCCTGAGAAAATTAAAGTTCAGTTGTACATTAGGAATTGGTTATCAGATAGAAAACAGAGGTTAGGGTTAAATGGTCATTTTTCTCAATGGAGGAGAGTAAACAGTGGAGTGCCACAGGGAAAATTTGTCCCCATATCATTCTCTAGCTTAGTCTAGATTGAAAAGAGATGCCTATTTTTCTCTCTATCGGGGGATCTCAACCCACTTCGCAGGATAAAATCACCCAGTCAGGTTTTCTGGATGCTCCACAACGAATATGCATGAAATAGATTTACATAGAGCGGACATAGACAGTCGAGAGGAAGATTGCGGTTTTTTGGTTCCCTGATTTGGGGATTTTTTTTGTTATTTGATTTGTGTTCACTGGACACTTTTTGGGGATTGAGGCGTTCGGTAATGGCAGCCACCTCCAGCTGTACCCCAGTCGAAGAGCCTGCAGGGACGCCAGTTTTGAGATGTTTTATTTTTTTGTACAATTTCTTCTATGAATGAGTCTTCGGTATGCTGGTAGGGAAGGGAGGTTGTACTATGATGTAGCAGATGCAACCATTACCGTCTGGATAGTTGATTTCACTGACTAAGCACTTGTCATTTAATTTATTCAAATTTGTCTTATCAGTGATAGATCCATTGTATTATGGTTTTGTCTGCTACTCAGTCAAACCTGATGTAATGCTCACTCTTCGATTGCACAAGGTAGATTGTATATTCAAAGATTTCATACAGCCCTCTGTGTATGGTGGTGGTGGGGACGGAGTCGCATCAGATACAGTGGTACCTTAGTTTACGAGCATGATCCGTTCCAGGAACATGCTCGTAAACCAAAATGCTCGTTTATCAAAGCACAGTTCCCCATAGGATATAATGGAGACTCGGACAATTCGTTGCTACTGCTGCCAGCAACCGACATAAACATAACAGAACTGGGGCACTGGGGCTCTTTCCACAGCCAACCAACCTCACTGGGGCCTTGCATCTTTAACTTCTTTTTCGTTCAGTGCTTACATTCATGATGGCTTTCTCCTCCTTCATGCCGCAGTGCTCGTTTCAAGCTGTGGGCAACAGTTCCCATGTTCCCCCCACCGCTGACCTGGAAGCCCTCACTGTGCCGCGGTGCCTACCTTCATGCCGCAGTGCTCGTTCCAAGCTGCGGGCAACAGTTCCCATGTTCCCCCCACGGCCGACCCGGGAGCCCTCCCTGTGCTGCGGTGCCTACCTTCATGCCGGCTTTCTCCTTCTTGCCGCAGTGCTCGTTCAAAGCAGCGGGCAGCAGTTACCACGTGCCCCCCGCGGCCGACCCGGAAGCCCTCCCTCTGACGTCGCAACGTCAGAGGGAATGTCTCAGGGCCAGCCGCAGGAGGCATACAAGAGCTGCTGCCGCGGCCCAGAGCAAACACAGCAAGGAGGAGGGAGCCGGCAAGAAGGCAATCATCCAGGGGCGGCAGACGGAACAAACGCATTGCCCTCGAGCGGGCCGCACGGGGCAGCAGGTTGGACACCCTAAAAGGCAAAACTGAAGTGAAAGAGCATCAGAAAGCGTGCATTGCAAGGTATGGAGAGGGGTATGTGGGATGTTTTACTTTGGGACATGCTCGTATAGCGAGTCAAGCTCGGTTTACGAGTCACAAATTTTACAAATGTTTTACTCGTCTTGCAAAACACTCGTAAACCGCGGTACTCGTAAACCGAGGTTTGACTGTATATCCTTTTACCAAGGAGAATGCAATCTAAGGCCCTCTTTTACAAAGGTGCGCTAAGCTAAATCAACGCATGCACTAACCGCTAAGGCAGGGGTCCCCAAAGTCCCTCCTTGAGGGCCGAATCCAGTCGGGCATCATCGAAGCGGGCCGGCCTACCAAAGGCCCCGAGGCTGCCTCATGAAACCGCGCTAAAATACTGCTTAGGGGCAGCTATGTGCCAAAGTTAAAAGCATACAGATCGGCCGCTAGCCTACATAGAGGAAACATTTGCTGGAGAGGGAAGGAGGGAAGGGAGAAGGGGTTCTCCTGGACAAGGGAGGGGAAGGGGCTGCTGCTGACAGGGGAGAAGGGAAAGGGAAGGGACAAGAATTACTGTTGGATAAGGGGAGGAGGAAAGGGAGAAGGGGTACTCCTAGACAAGGGAGGGGAAGGGGATACTGCTGACAGGGGAGAAGGGAAAGGGAAGGGACGAGAATTACTGTTGGATAACGGGAGGAGGAAAGGGAGAAGGGGTACTCCTGGACAAGGGAGGGGAAGGGGCTACTGCTGACAGGGGAGAAGGGAAAGGGAAGAGAGTTACTGTTGGATAAGGGGAGGAAGAAAGGGGGAAGATACTGCTGGACAGGGGAGGAGGAACATTGGAAGGAAACAGCTGGCAGGGAGATTAGAGGAGGGGAAGGAGTCAGGATGGAATGGAGAGATCAGATGAGGGAAAGGGGAGAGACAGAGGAATGACAAGGTAGAGAGAGATTGATGCTGGGAAGGGGGTCAGATGAAAAATAAGGAAAGAGGGACAAAGATGCTAGATCTAGTGAAGAAGAGAGGGGCATAGATAGAACGCAAATACCATAAGGGAGGGGGAGGGGTAGAGGGCAGACAGTGGATGGAAGAGGCAGATGCTGGATTGAAGAGACAGAGGGCAGACGCTGGATGGAAGAGAGTGAAAAGACAATGAAAGCAGAAACCAGAAACGATAAAAGGTAGAAAAAAATAATTTTATTTCTATCTTTTGATTAGAATATATCAGATTTAAAATATGTATCCTGCTAGAGCTGATGTTAAACATAACTGGTGAGTGCAAAGCCCAGGCAGTGCGTCTTTAGCTTCCAGCTGGCTTAGGGCTCTCTCTGACCAGGAGGCAGTTGCCCTAGTTGCACTCCCCCTAACACCATTCCTGCCATGTGTGACTGCGGTATTCTGTTAGCATAATATTTGTGTAGCATTCTGTAATAATTTGGCTTATTCAGTTTTCTTGATAGTAGAGGGGATATATGTGAAGGGGAGGGGAGACGGGAGTTTTGTTGATTCTTGCCCTGTATTATTTATATTTATAAAATGACAATTGTACAGAATATTGTTTCTTTTTATACTTTAATAAAATATGTTCAATATAAAATCATAACTATTTGAGGCTTGTGCGGATGGGATCAGATGGTTAACAGGACCGAGCTCGCAGGGACGGGGCGGCAATGGGGTTTTTAAAAATTTCAGTCTTATTAGTTTGCCAGTCCACAAAATAATTATTTTATTTCCGCCGGTCCATAGGTGTATGTCCTTGTTCAGCAGGAACTTGTCTAACTTTGTCTTGAGTCCCTGGAGGGTGTTTCCCCCTATAACAGCCTCCGGAAGAGCGTTCCAGTTTTCTACCACTCTCTGGGTGAAGAAGAACTTCTTACGTTTGTACAGAATCTATCCCCTTTTAACTTTATAGAGTGCCTTCTCGTTCTCTCTACCTTGGAGAGGGTGAACAACCTGTCTTTATCTACTAAGTCTATTCCCTTCAGTATCTTAAACGTTTTGATAATGTCCCCTCTCAGTCTCCTCTTTTCAAGGGAGAAGAGGCCCGGTTTCTCTAATCTCTCACTGTACGGCAACTTCTCCAGCCCCTTAACCATTTTAGTCGCTCTTCTCTAGACCCTTTCAAGTAGTACCGTGTCTTTCTTCATGTACAGTGACCAGTGCTGGACGCAGTAATCCAGATGAGGGCGTACCGTGGCCCGGTACAGCGGCATGATAACCTTCTCCGATCTGTTCGTGATCCCCTTCTTTATCATTCCTAGCATTCTGTTCGCCCTTTTCGCTGCCGCCGCACATTGCATAGATGGCTTCATCGACATGTCGATCAGAACTCCCAAGTCTCTTTCCTGGGAGGTCTTTCCAAGTACCGCCCCGGACATCCTGTATTTGTGCATGAGATCCATCTAGCCCAGTTTCCTGTTTCAAACAGTGGCCAATCCAGGCCTCAAACATCAACCTTTCACCCTTCTCAGTTCAGAAAATAACACTGCGCAACAAATGTTAACTTTTTTTCTGGGGCAAGAAGAAACTGAAGTTTACTGTCTAGAATTTGACCTCCTGTGTATGAAAATAGCCTCTGTTTTCTCCTATCACGTATCGTTTTTGAGCCCATCGCAAATATTTATAGCATGAGAAGTCATAATGTAACGCATTGCGCCGATTTAAGAGCTCCTATAAATATTATTTTCTAGAATCGTTTTGCTGTTGAAGCGCGTTTACAAACGAGATTAGGAGCGTCTCTAATTAATGTCCAACAATAGTCAGCCAGCATTGATGAATTCCATCTGCCCCGATATCGTTTCTCTGTTGTAGCCATGTCCTGGTGAAACCTTTCTCCGTGCTCATCGCTAACACTACCAAGATTATCGTGAGGAAAAAATCCTGATGCGAGTGGAGAAAATGAATTTTTAGTGACAGGTTGCATTTGAGATCACAGAATGCTTTAAGCGTCGTCTCCACCATTTGGACATAGTCTGGTGCCTTCCTATTCCCCAGAAAATTCTCAAATCTATTCTTCAATGCTATCCATGTACTTTTCTCACTTTAGCTTAAAAATCTAATTTGAGGCAAACGGTTTTGATATGTCACAGATTGTTATAACATTTACTCCAAGCATTAGAAAATATAGCGAAAATGTTTTTGTTTTTTAATAAATCTTTATTCATTTTTAAAACTCACAACAAGTGTAATATAAAATACAATCATTTTATACTCTAACCTCACTTAATATATCATCAAATTTGAACTCTCATCAAATATTCCCCCTCCCTTATACCCAACAATTATTCATAAGCAAAAGAAATCATGAAATATTCCCCCCTTCCCCCCCCCCCCCCCCCCCGCTCTGGACGTGTATGAACAAAAGGGAAAAAATTAATATTTATTCTATGCAGTAATGCGAAAATGTTCATTTTTACATTATAATGCTCTTTTGCCAAAAATCAAAGGGTTATACTGAAAAATTAAGGTCAGTTTTGAATTCATGCCCCCAAACCTCTGTTGCACAGTATAACCAGTCCAGACACTTTCCTGTTCTGAAACATCTTTACGGGTGGCTTCCTCAGCACATTTGGAGTCTGGAAAATGAAATTGTAGATTAAAGTCCTCATTCCATATCCTCTCTCAAGCAGGTTGTCTTTTTCGTCTCCTCTCTTTCGCAGACTTGGGGGAATTTCCAGCATCTCACAAGGTGGCAGGGACTATTTCTGTTTCTACTGGAAACTATAGGCTTCTCAGTAAATTCGTGGGAGGGCACCGTGACGCTCCTTCCTGGAAAAGCTCACATACCCTGTAGCCAGAAGCGCATCCTCAGCTGGTTACGCTTTTCCAACAGATCGTCTTACTGCCTGAGTAAGGCACTCTTAAAACTTGATTTTGCGTAGCTTCATAAAAGGGGGCCTTAAATATTAGATTTTCTTTTTCAGAGAATGAATGTTTCTTGTGTGTTTGTTATTAGAGAATGACACGAGAACAAATTTGTTCCCATCCCCGCAGGAACTCAGTTTCCCCGTCCCGTCCCTGTTTGTTTTGTCACTGTCCCTTTCCCTGCCCCATTCCTGTAAGCTCTGCCCTAACTGCACAAGCCTCGAACACTTAGGATTTTAAAGCGTTTGAGGCTTGTGCAGATGTGGACGGAGCTTAGGCATTGGTGGAATGAGGCATTAAGACATCGCAATCTGAGCTCTAGAATGTTGCTATTTAGGATTTTCAAGTGTTTGAGGCTTGTGCAGATAAAGGCAGAGCTTAGGCATTGGTGGAATGAGGTATTATGACATCACAATCTGAGCAGATGAGGACGGAGCTTGCAGGAATGGGGCAGGGACAGGGAAAAAAACTCAACAGGACGGGAAAATGAGTTCCTGCTGGGATGGGAAAAATCTGATCCCGTGTCATTCTCTATTTGTTATCTTACCTATCACACATTGGCATCCATTTCTAGATATGTAATTTTATACTTGATTTTTTTTTTTTAAATTGTACATTGCTTTGGTTTATATGTTAAGTAAAGTGATTCATCAGATTTTAACTAGCATAGACATAGCCATACCTGACTGCACTGCTTGGGACTAGTAGTGGCAAAATACGTACTTCAGGCCCAGCAACTTGAAATGATTAGGAGAATTATTCCCTGTGCTTTTTTTTTCCAGATCATATACGGCAGCTCCAGCCTCCTCAGAATGTAACTTTGTTTTCGAGAAACTTTCGGGTGTTCTTGTCATGGGTCCCAGTAGACGGATACCCTCCTGGTGTGATGTATACAGTTCAAAGGTAAGAGCTTCCAACACCTCCTTTAGAATACTGGGGGTAAGTCCATAACGGAGTGCCAAAGGGACGAGGGGGTGCTGAGCTCGAATTCTATAAAGGCATCTGGGCGCCAAGATGTTGTTATAGAAAAATGGTGCAAATCTGCATCAATGCATTTACAGTTCGACACGCCCTCTTGCGCCATGTGAATAACGGACCTAAAAGTCCACAGCTTAGCACATAAGTTGCATGTGTAGATAGAAGTCCATCCTTACTGCCTTTTAGCTTATTTCCCTGACTTGAGGTTAGGGAAATCAACGCTGCGCTCTCACAAACCTCTGTGAACCGGACTGATTCTAGGAAAAGACCGTCTTACAGAAAAGTTAGAAATATTTGGGCTCACAGTGCTATTAGCCACTCAAATCTATATCAACTTCTTTCAAATACAGTGTTCCCCCGGTCGTTCGCGTTTGGCGGTCCTGGTCTTTCACGGTATTTTCCGACCGTGAACCGCCGACAAGGAGAAGATAGCGGGAGAAGCAGGAGAGAGCAGCTGGAACGCCGGCGAGTGCAGGAAATCACTCGCGGTATGCTCCGACCGCCTCTTCCTGCACTAAGTTGGGCCTTATCCAATCAGGAGCTGCTTTGACATGCAGCTCCTGATTGGATAAGGCCTGACTTAGTGCAGGAAGAGGCGGTCAGAGCATACCACGAGTGATTTCCTGCACTCGCCGCCGCTCCGGCTGCTCTCCCGCTGCCCTCTTCAGTCTCCCCCATGAAAAACCGTATTCGCGGTTTTTCAAGATTCGCGGGGGTTCCTGGAACGGAACCCCCGCGAATATCAGGGGAGTACTGTACTATTTAAAGTTATATCATGCCTTTTAGACAATATTTGAACTACACGTGGGGAATCTCAGAACGCCACCTGTCCGCTATCGTATCATGCAGTACAGTATGGCAGCACTCGTCACTGGCTCACCTAATCGTGTTTAAATTAACCTATGTTTTTTTTTCTATTTTTCAAAATTATAATTTAATGTCTTTGTTTAATATTTCTGCTCTTCATACTATTTCATATAATACTTAATAAATAAATAAATAATCTAGTAATTCGTATCAAAATCATTTCCAGGATTTCAATTCATCATAAATTATCTATTCCATGTTAGTTCTTTGTCATTTCAATGGATTTTCTAATTTTTAAATTCCCCTAAAGAACAATAACTTAACTTATTTGTTCAGTGTTGCTGTTACATTGCGCCCCACCAATGCGTTTCGTATCTTCATCAGGACGGGGGAAGTGCCTTAACAACTACATTTCAAACGTTTGCTTACTTGCGCTACGTCCAACCGAATGCGTTTTGATACGAATTATTAGATTATTTATTTATTTATTAAGTACAGTGGTTCTTCGGTTTACAAGTGCACCGGTTTGCGAGTGTTTTGCAAGACGAGCAAAACATTCGCAAAATCGGCGCCTTGGAAACCGAGCGTGCCTCGATTTGCGAGTGGAACCCCCCGTGATCCGGCACCCTCCCCCCGAGATCCGGCATCCCCTGCCGCGATTGGGCACCCCCTGTTGCGATTTGTCAACCCCCCCCCCCCCCCCCGCCGCTTCTTACTGTCATCTGGGCCTGGGCACCGGCATGTCCTGTGTGTTGGTGCCGGTGCCCGAAGATCGGCCTCCTGTTCTTGCTGGGCCTTGAGCATCTGCGCATGCTCAAGGCCTGCGAGTTCACGCTCTCTCCAAGAAATATTAAACAAAGGCATTAAATTATATTTTTGAAAAACAGAAAAAAACATAGGTTAATAAAAACACGATTGGGTGAGCCAGTGACGAGTGCTGCCACACTGTACTGCATGATACGATAGCGGACAGGTGGCGTTCTGAGATTCCCTATGTGTGGTTTAAATATTGTCTAAAAGGCATGATATAACTTTAAATAGTATTTGAAAGAAGTTGATATAGGTAGAAATGTTTGGGGGCATTCTGAGCAGAGAACTTGGTGTGGTCTATGGGGACCCTTCATCCCGAATAATTGGCTTTGCTTTACTCCATCTTGGATTCTTTTCTTTATTTTTGTTTTTTTCATATTTCCAGCTGGAGTCAAAAGAAGTGGCGATCGGCTTGCACAGACATCACTAGCGCAGAGTGTGAGATAACCTGTGTGGACAAATACGACTTATTGGATAAGTACAGGGCGCGTGTAAGGGCCTCCTCCCAAGGCCTGCCGTCCTCCTGGAAGGAAGCAAAGTATTTTGACTACCAAGAGGATAGTAAGTTGAACAAAGCAACTCATGGGCGCCTCTCCCATTGCCCTTATCTCTGAACCCTCTCACAGGGAAACAGGCGATAACTTTCTGAAGTGTTTTTTTTTTGGGGGGGGGAATATGGAAACTGGGAAATCGAGTAGCAGTCTCTGGAGAAATGAAGGAAGAATGAGAGTGTTTTAGTATGATTTGGAGTTGGGTCAAGAGATGGCAATTGCCATGTTGCTACCCAAAACCCCATCCTAGTATTTCATTTATTATATCTGTTGCACTTGATTAGTTCTCTCATCAAAAGGCTCAAGTTGCAGTCCAAACAATATAATTTTTTTAAACAACTATATATAACACAAAAAATTGTTTCAACCGAGCCCCAACCATCCCTAGTCACATAGCGACTGGAGTGATTTGGGCTTTCCCACCCAGACAGAGGTTGTGGGATGGTTTTATAAGACCACTTTAATCTGTAATCCAAAGTAGATGCACCACCGTATCCAGATGGCAGGTAATATTTGTCCATGATTAAAGAACGCAACGCTTTTTACCGTAATTTCCAACTGGGATCATCTCTTGCAGTTACAGCTACAGTTCCTCTTTATTTATATCTTCCTAGGTTTTCTCCCCTCCTTTCCCCTCTGTTTGGATCCCTCGGGCCACCACCCTTTCAATAAGCCAGTCTTGGATCTAGGGTATTGGGCTTGGGAAATCAAAGACTGAAGACGCTAAGACCCAAAATAGGCCACCAGCAGAGGTGGCAGAGGCTGTCTCTGGTAAAAGACGTGAGGGAGGGGACAGTTAGTGTCGGGGGTGTCCATGAGAATTTATGTGTGTCTGTATCCAATATGGGCAAATGTTGACTGGATAGGCCATTTAGGGGTTTTATCTCCTGCAATTTACTGGGTTACTTCTGTGGCTGAGGGGCACCAGACTGTGAATTCCTTTGGAACATGGAACCTATTGACCCTTGGTCAACTATTTGGTGCCAATATTGAGCAGTTGCTGGAACTTCCTTTAGCAGGGGCTCAGGAATGTTGGTTCCGTAAGTGAAACTGACCTTGAGAAGTTTCTCTTGTTCACAGACATTTCCTTTCCTCCCAAAGAAATCTAGGAAATATGTCAGGGCTCATAAGTGTTGCGCTATTGACCAGTAGCCACACAGGACAGAATTTTGTCAAAAATATTGACCTCCAAAAATATGCAAAACTGCTGGATAAGTAAACCTGGGGGTTCGCTCGGGGGGGTTAAAGCACGCTAGCTGGTGAGAGGATTCATGTAACTTGCTTTCTCTCCAATAATTTCCAGTGGAGTTGGGTCCACCTGAGCTGCAAGTGCTTCTTCATACGAAGACAGAACTGACCATTGGAGCCACTGTGTCCGTTCCAGACTGCCAGGAAATGAGGTTCCTTAATCTGAAATACAACCTGGGCTGGTGGAAAGCTGGAACCAGCGATCGCGTATGTACAGCTTCAGTATACCAGAAGCTTCTCTCATCGTATTTTACAGCCCTAGATGCCGTGTTACCAGAATGGCCCACCACCTTGACCTTGCCTTCTCCAACTGCTCTGCCACCAAATTCTGCACCTGAACTCTTCCCCACTCTGACCATTATCTGTTAACGTCCACAGCTCGTCGCCGTTCCTCCCAGACCTGGCCAATCACTACCTATACGTTTAGGAACCTTCAGGCTATTGACCCTGGCACCCTTTCCACCGCTGTCTCGCACCTTCCTTCTGTCAACGAAGCTGTCTTCTCCTATGACACCATTCTCTCCTCTGCCCTCGCTCTTCCCATTTTATGTCCTGTAAGGTGTGCTAAACCCCCAGCCCTGGCTGACCTCCAACATCTGCTACCTGCACACACATGCTGACATCATGCGCTTCAAATTCCTGTTGACATCCTTCCAGTCTGCCCTCTCACTTGCCAAGCACTTGCCCCCCTTCACTTCTTCTACGACAAGGTTCTCAAGTCTCACCTTGAGTTCTCAACCAGGTCACGTCCACCCACTCCCCTTCCAGCTGTCCTTTCTGCCGACCGCCGCTCAATCGCTGACACCTTTTGCTCCTTTTTTTTTTAAATCGCTGAAGAGGAAACTGGCCTTCTTCTCTCCTCCCAACCCACCATCTGCTCCTCCGATTCAATTCCTACCCACCTACTTGGTGCTCTCTCATCCTCAACCTATCACTCTTCACTGCAACTGTTCCTGATGCCTTCAAACATGCCATAGTTGCACCTTGCCTCAAAAAATCCCCATTAGACCCCCACGTCCCTCTCCAGCTATCGCCCCCATCTCCCACCTCCCCTTCCTTTGCAAGCTACTTGAATTTGCTGTTCAAATCCAAGTTGAAAGTCCACTTTTTCGAGGCTCTGAACTCCTAACTCCCACTCAGGGTAAAAATGACCTATTTCCATCCTACTATTCTCTCTGTAAGAAACTCCCCAATCCCTAAATGTTCTGTCTGTCTGTCCATATTAGATTGTAAGCTCTTCTGAGCAGGGACCATCTTATTACATTTGTACATGTCAAATGTACAGCGCTGTGTAGGCCGTTCAGCGCTTAAGAAATGATTAATAGCAGTTCTATAATGAACGGATAAAAGCGAGGAAAGGTGTAACCTACTGGATAGCGAATTAGGCTGAAAAAGAGGGTTCAAATCCAATCTCTGCCATCAAGATGCCTTATTTTGGGGGGACATCACTTTGGAACTTATTTTCAAAACAGAAGACTGGGACAGATGAATGTTTTTTCTTGCCAAATCCTTCCAATTTGTTATGTGAAAACCTATTTTCTAGAAGGATTTCTGTACTGTTCATCCGTAGTTTGTTTAGGGGGGAGGGAGGAGTGTGGGGGGGGGGGAAGGTGCCACTGCCCCAGACATCTAATTTCAAGTTTATTTAAAATTTAATATACCGTCCAATCAGCCTTCTAGGTGGTGTACGCTGTCACCCTCGCTACTGAATGGCAGATGTGGGCTTTGACCCCTCCCCCCCATCTTTGGTTTTCATCCCTCTGCATTTAACTCCTGGGGGTTTCTGACGCTGTGTTTAATGCCCTCCCTCTTTTCGGAAGAGTCCGGTAACTCTCTCTTCTTTTGCCCAGGACAGTTGAACTACACAAATAATGGCAATGTCACAATTAACAAGAGCAAATACTTTGGGAATTATTGCATGTCTGCAGGAACAACGTATGTCGGAGTGAAGACCTTCCAGAGCACCTATTCCGAGCCGCTATGTTTGGTACTGAGTGAAAGTAAGTGATGTTGGAAATCCAGAGTTCCCTTAGCATCTAGAGGGCTCTTCCAAAAGATCACGTAATTGGAGAATAAATGAGATACCTCCTGGCATAACTGGATACATCTAATATAATAAAGCCCTAAGCGCGCATGCGCACTCCCACCTGTGTGCTCCCGTTTTCCGTGCACTGTAGGGCACCACAGGGAGGAGTGCACATGCGCGAGAATCCCCCGAGGCGGATGTCGGCCGTGGCAGCTGTCAGCGGCTGCAGGCCGCTGAAGCCTGGCTGGAGAAGGACAAGGAGGAGCTGCGAGAACTCCGCAGAGGCAGGAGGTGAGGAGAGAGAGACAGAGACAGATGGATGAGAAGGACAGAGGGGCTACTAGGGGGACCAGGAGAGATGGTAGGGGATAGGGAGAGATAGACTTCAGGGAGTGTGGAGGGGGCAGGAGCGAGAGATGATCTTGGGGAAGGACAGAGGAGGACAGGAAAGGGAAAGATGGCAAAAGGAGTGAAACAGGGTCAGAGAGAGAGGGTAGAGGGTGTGAAAGGGGGAAAGGGAAAGATGGAAACGGTAGGATCACTGCTGCTTTGGGGCACTGCTTTGGGGCACTGAGGGAGGAAAGGTTGGTACGTCAGGACTGCTGCCGCCGCCTCGGGTAAGTAAAGACCCTGTCAGGAGGGCCAAAAGGGTACAAAGGAAATGGTGAAAGGTGAGGTGGTCAGACTGGGATCAGTGGGAGGCAGGGTCCGGGCATGATAGAGGTGGGGCATGGGTGGGGTCAGAGTCAGGGTTAGGGTATAGGTGGGGCTATTCTAGCACCCGTTATTGTAATGAATGTAACGGGCTAAAACACTAGTAAAAATATATTTATTTATTTTTTATTTATAATCATTTACCCGCCTCTTTTACTAAGGCACCCCAGTCAATTTAGGGTGCTCTAAATGCTCTACCGCGGCTTAGTAAAGGAGTACCTTAGTCCACCAATTATGTATTTACTTATTTTATTTATTTATTGCCCAAATATTCGTCTTTAGAATTGGGCTTGTTTGTTAAGGACATGTTAGGGATTGGGTTTTAGAGGATGACTCATTTAAGTTTATTATTCAAGTTTATTCATATTATTTGATAGAACGCTTTTCCAAATTACAAAGCGTTGTACAAAAGATAAAATAAGATTTAAAGAAATCACTTATACATAGTATATTAATCAAACATACAAGGGTAACTACTTTTAAAAACTACTAGAAACAATAGGAAAGTGGGGAAGAAATACAATTTTTTAAAGAAAAAGTACATAAAA
The DNA here is from genome assembly GCF_902459505.1 of Geotrypetes seraphini. Lineage (NCBI taxonomy): Eukaryota > Metazoa > Chordata > Amphibia > Gymnophiona > Dermophiidae > Geotrypetes > Geotrypetes seraphini. The sequence continues at coordinate 33,391,177 of NC_047091.1, read as the reverse complement.
GGTCGTACGAAAAGGCATTTTTTTCACACTTACCATTTATTATTTTTGATTCAAGTGCCGAGTTCAAGATTACCAGATTATTTAAAAGGTAATTCTATTCTGATTCCATTAAGATCGGTATGGAATAAATTATTGAAATTATGGAAATTTCATAAATTTGTGACAGATTTTTTGCCTATTCCAAGAAATAGTGATTTTTCTCCGGGTATGACTAATGTTACTTTTACACATTGGGCAAATAAAGGGGTTAAATTTATTTCTCAGCTTTTAGATGAGTCTGGGAGATTACGTAGATTTCCAGAACTTTCCTTAATTGTTGAAAGTGGTCCAGGGTCATTGTGTGGATATATGTAAATACAACATTATGTGAGTTAAATCATAAGAGGGGGGTCTTTCATTGGGTATGCGTGAAAGGATTTTAAATTTTTAAAATCAATTTAATGATGTTCCTATCTCTGTATCTTTGTTACATAAATTGTGGCGGTATTTGATTCCAAATAGAACATATGAGAATATTATACAAAAATGTTGTGATGAATTGGGAATTGAATTATCACATCAAGATTTTAGTCAAGCTATTCATCGTTTGCCTAAAATTATTACTGGATATGTTTGGAGAGAATGTATGTATAGAGTTTTGCATAGGGCATATTTCTCACAGGTACAAGCATTTCATGCAGGTTTAGTTAATTCTCCTATTTGTGTAAAATGTGAGAAAGTTTCTAATACTTTATCTCATGTGTTTAGGAAATGTCATCTTGTTAAATCTTTCTGGTCTGCCATCCTATTATTTTTAGGTTCATTATGGAATTGTCAATTGGTGGAATCTCCAAAAGAGGTGTTATTTGGTAAAGCAGCAGCTTGTGAGGGTTTTGGACAGGATAGATGTATTCTATTTCAAAAGGCATGTATGATTGGTCATAAATGCATATTGCAATATTGGTTACAGAAAGATCCTCCTAGTTACTGGCATGGGAGGAATCAATTACATCATTTAATTTTATTTGAGGTTTGGGAGGTTCCTAAATTTCCTAGAAGAACTCGTTTATTTTTAAAAATTTAGGACCCTTATATACAAAAATTATCTTTGAAAGCAAGAAGTATGATTCTTAATACTATACATTAAAGCTATGTAAATGTTCTTTGCATTTTTATATACTTGGTATTTCATGTCACCTTTCATTCTAGGGTAGGGGGAAACAGGAGGGATGATATTAATATGTGTTTAATTACTTGAACTGTATTTCTGTTTAATTCATTAATTATAATGTTGTAATATTAAAACAATGGGGGAAGAAATAAGGGGAGAAGAGGGTAAGGGGGGTTGAAAATTTAGGGAATGTTTTGAGAGATGTAATAGGTAGTTTGAAAAATTTATTTTGAAGGAATGATAAATATATATTAGAAATTAATATGGTAAATTTAAATGTAATGACTATTTTACTGTATTATATTATTATATATTTATTTCATTTCTTCAATAAAATGTTTAAATTAAAATAAAAGAATGAGGGGGGACGGGTAGGGGGGAAAGGGATGGAATCATAGGGGAGTAGAAAGGAATGGATTAGGTTTTTTGGAAATTTAATTTGGAGGAATGGTAGAAATATGTATGGAAATATTATTATTGTGAATCTAATTGTAATGACTATTTCTTTGTATTATATTATTGTTTATCCCAGGACAAGCAGGCATGATATTCTCACATGTGGGTGACGTCATCTACGGAGCCCCAGCGCGGACAGCTTTTCAAGCAAACTTGATTAAAGTTTCAAGTTTGCACACTGCACCACGCATGTGCATGCCTTCTCGCCCACTAGAGGGCGCATCCCACCTCGTGGTCCTCAGTTCAATTTTTTCCGCGGAGCCAGAAAGCCCGGTGGATTTTGAGCTCCCTTTGCCTGCCTTTCTGTCACCGCGTCTGGATTCTTTTCGGTCGCTGTGCTTCATATTTTTGTTTTTCGTGTCGTTATTGATCCGTTTTTGAAAAAAAAAAAATATATATTTTACTTTTCGTTAGGCTCCGGGGGCTCCCGGCAGCCGTGGCCGCGGGACGTCGGTCGTTCCCGGCCTGTTTCGTTGTTCATGTCCCGTCCTGTGACGGGCTTTAAGAAATGCAGCCGGTGTGAGCGGTTGCTGTCTATTACTGACCCCCACCGGTGGTGCATAATTTGCCTGGGCCCCGATCATCCTACGGCCTCCTGTGACCGCTGTTCTACGTTCCAGCCCAAAGCTCTCCGCCGCCGACGGGCGAGAATGGCGGAGTTGTTTGCTGTTGACCCCGCGCCTGTGAAGGCCTCGACGTCGGCCTCGGCTTCGGCCCCGGCCTTGACCTCGGGGGCCTCGGCTTCGCCTCGTCCCTCGACCTCGAAGTCGACGTCGGGGACAAAACCTCGGGTAAGTCCTCCTTTCCATCCCCTACAGGGCCTGCTAAGAAGCCATCCTCGGCTCCTGCCGCGGCGGGTGGGTCGTCCTCGGCCCCGCCTAAAACTCTGGCCTCGCACACCCCGAGGGAATACTCGAGACCGAGGTCGCCCTCCAGGGAGCGTGCCCCGACCTCGGACCTCCTGACCTTCGTCGGGATTCCGGCCTTTCAGGACCTCCTTCGAGCCCTAATTTCGTCGGAGCTGTCGGGGGCCCTGGAACAGCTGCAGCAGGCTTCGGCCCCGACTGCTTCGACCTCGGAGGCCCCGACCTCGGCGACCTCGGCCTCGGGTATCGGGGCTCCACCGACCTCGGCCTCGGTTTTACCCTCGACCTCGGCCTCGGGGGCACCGCCTGAGCGCAGCGTGCGGTCCCGGGACAAGATGCGGCGGGTGCGACGTATTTCCTCCTCCTCCTCCTCGAGGTCCTCCCGGGGCTCCTCGCCCTCGACTCGGCCTCGGACGAGGCGCCAGCCGAGGAAGCCGAAGCGTTCGCGGGGCTCTCCTCGGCGGCGTGATCGTTCCTCGCCGCTCGGGGGCGAGGCGTTGCAGGTGTCGGAGTTGCGCCTCGATAACCCGAGGCTTCTCCGGTCCCCTGCTAGAAGGGTTTCCCGTGACTCCTCACCGAGGAAAAGGGAGAGTGCCCCCGTTCCCCGGACTCCGGGTACCTCGCCTAGAGGCTCTTCGGGGCGGAGACGTTCTCCTACCCCCTCGAGGCTTTTGGAGCTGACTTCGTGGGGCTCGGGGTCCGGCAGAGAACCCCATTATTCTCACGAGGCTTCTCCCCTTTCTTCGGCGGTAAGGTCGAGAACCCCTTCACCGCCCGCCAGGCCGTCCTCTTTTTCCACCTTTGTGCAGGACATGGCCCGAGCCCTGGGGTTGGACCTCATGGCGGGTTCCCAGTATACGAAGGAATTCCTGGAGGAGCAGGACCTCCCCACTCCACCTAGGGAGGCCCCTCGGCTCCCCTTAAATAAGGTCCTCCTACAGACCTGGCTGAAAAATCTAGCTAACCCTCTTACAGTCCCGTCCGTCCCGTCCAAGATGGAGTCGAAATACAGGACGGTACCTACCAAGGGGTTTGAGAAGGCGCAACTCTCCCACCAGTCCTTACTGGTAGAGTCTGCCCTGAAAAAAACGCAACCCTCCCGGGTTTCTGCGGCGGTTCCACCCGGCAGGGAGGGTCAGACCCTGGACAAGTTTGGCCGTCGCCTCTACTCTAATTCCCTGATGGCCACCAGGGTGCTAAATTATGCCTTCACCTTCTCCTCATATCTGCGTGGCATGGTGAAGGACCTCCCTCAATATCGTGACTCCTTACCGGACTCCCAAAGGGCGGGATTTGACAAATTTATGTCCAACCTGTCTCAATTGCGTTTGTACCTTTTTCATGCTGTGTACGATGCATTTGAGCTGGTTTCGAGGGTGTCGGCCTTCGCAGTGGCCATGCGCCGTCTGGCCTGGCTTCGCACCCTCGATATGGACCCAAACCTGCAGGAACGTCTTGCAGACTTACCTTGTGTGGGGTCCGAGTTGTTTGATGAGTCTTTAGAGGCGGCGACCAAACGGTTGTCGGAACAGGAGCGCTCGTTGGCCTCCTTGGTCCGTCCCAAACCTAGGCCCCCGCCGCAGAAACCTTTCCGTCCCCCTCCGAGGCGGTATCCCCAAAAGTCAACCCCGGCTTTCTCTAGGCCGCCGCCTAGACGCCCATCTCAGCGAGGCAGAGGGGGACAGACGCAAGCCCCGGCGCAGGGTCCTTCCAAACCCGCGCCCTCCTTTTGACGGGCTGAGCGGATGGGGCAGGTTCCCCTCCGCGATCGCACAGGAACCCCTTCCCATAGGGGGGCGTCTCCGGTCCTTCTATGCGGCTTGGACCGAGATCACATCCGACGCTTGGGTGCTCCGGATCGTCTCCGAGGGCTACTCTCTCAATTTTTTGTCGGCGCCGCCGGATCAACCTCCGGGGGCTTCCCCTTACAATCGGGCCCAACTTCCCATCCTTCTGGCCGAAGCCAAGGCCCTGTTGAAGCTTCGGGCGGTGGAACCAGTACCCCACGACCAGCGGGGGACGGGCTTTTACTCCCGTTACTTTTTGGTCCCAAAAAAGACCGGGGACTTACGCCCCATACTGGGCCTCAGAAAGCTCAACAAATTCCTGGTCCGGGAGAAGTTCCGAATGCTATCTCTCCCGGTTTTATATCCTCTCTTGGAGGAAGGGGACTGGATGTGCTCCCTCGATCTGAAGGAAGCATACACCCATGTTCCGGTGCATCCCGCCTTCCGAAAATTTTTACGGTTCCAGGTGGGAGAACTGCACCTTCAGTACAGGGTTCTTCCCTTCGGCCTGGCCTCGTCCCCTCGAGTCTTCACGAAGTGTATGGTAGTGGTCGCGGCAGCCCTGAGATCTCGTGGGCTTCATGTTTTCCCGTACCTGGACGATTGGCTGATCAAAGCCCCGACCAGGGAGGGGGTTATCTCAGCGACCCGACAGTCTATCACCTTCCTTCAACGACTGGGGTTCGAGGTAAATTTTCCCAAGTCGCAGTTATCCCCGGCCCAGTCACTTCAGTTTATAGGCGCTGTGCTGGACACAGTGCGCCTACGTTCGTTCCTCCCGCCTCCTCGGTTGGAAGCCTTGGTTCGGCTGGGCCATCTGGTCTCTCAACTGCCTGTGGTGTCGGCCCAGCGCATGATGATACTACTGGGCCACATGGCATCGACGGTCCACGTCACTCCGTTTGCCAGGCTCCACCTGAGAATTCCTCAGTGGACCCTGGCCTCCCAGTGGCGCCAGGATTGCGATCCGGTGTCTCGTCTCATTATGGTGACTCCTTCTTTCAGACGATCGCTCCGTTGGTGGACCGACTCTTCCAATCTTTCCGGGGGTTTGCTATTTCTCGTCCCTCCATATCGCAAGGTTCTGACCACGGACTCCTCGGAGTACGCGTGGGGGGCCCACCTCGACGGTCTACGGACCCAGGGTCTGTGGTCGACGGAAGACCGTCGCTGTCACATCAACGTGCTGGAACTTCGTGCCATCTTTCTGGCGGTTCGAGCGTTCGCCCACCTACTCCACGATCAGGTAGTCCTCGTTCGCACGGACAACCAGGTGGCGATGTACTATGTGAACAAGCAAGGTGGGACGGGCTCTTGGCCCCTCTACAGGGAGGCACTTCGCCTTTGGGAGTGGGCGATCTCCCAGAACATCTTCCTACAGGCGGTCTATATCCAGGGAGACCGGAACTGCTTGGCAGACAAGCTCAGTCGGCTTCTTCAGCCGCACGAGTGGTCTCTCAACTCCAGAGTCCTGCGCGAAGTCTTCGACCGCTGGGGGACCCCACAGGTGGATCTGTTTGCCTCTCCGGAAACTCGCAAACTGCCCCGGTATTGTTCTCGAATGTACTCCCTGGACCGTCTGGAGGCAGATGCCTTTCTTCTAGACTGGGGAGGGAGGTTCCTGTATGCGTTTCCTCCCTTTCCTCTGATCATGAGAACGTTGGTGCGTCTCAAATCATCCACGGCCACTATGATTCTCATTGCGCCTCGGTGGCCTCGTCAACACTGGTTCTCCCTGCTTCTTCAACTCAGTGTCAGGGAACCTCTGGTTCTACCTGTGTTTCCCTCTCTGCTATCTCAGAGTCGGGGTTCGCTGTTGCATCCCAATCTTCAGTCCTTACACCTGACCGCTTGGTTCCTTTCCCCTTAACTTCGGTCCAGGTTTCTCAGTCGGTGAGGGAAGTTTTGGAAGCCTCGCGCAAGGTCTCGACCAGACTTTGTTATTCCCAGAAGTGGACCAGGTTTTCCTCCTGGTGTTCCTCACGTCATCTGGATCCTGATTCTGTCCCAGTGTCTTCGGTACTGGACTATTTGTTACATTTGTCTAATTCCGGCCTGAAGACGACATCTGTCCGGGTACATCTCAGTGCCATTTCGGCTTTCCATCAGCACTTGGATGGACGTTCTCTTTCGCTTCATCCTCTGGTGACGCGGTTCATGAAGGGTCTAATCAATGTTTGTCCCCCTCTGAAGCCTCCTCCTATTGTTTGGGATTTGAATGTTGTCCTTGCTCAACTGATGAAACCTCCCTTTGAGCCTATTGACAAGTCTCTCCTGAAATTCCTTACTTGGAAGGTGGTATTTCTGATTGCTCTCACATCTGCTCGAAGGATTAGTGAGTTGCAAGCTTTGGTTGCGGATCCACCTTTCACTGTGTTCCATCATGACAAGGTGGTTCTTCGCACCCATCCCAAATTTTTGCCTAAAGTTGTGTCTGATTTCCACCTCAATCAGTCCATTGTCCTTCCTGTGTTCTTTCCTAAGCCCCACTCCCATCCTGGCGAGACGGCGCTTCACACGCTTGATTGTAAGAGGGCGTTGGCATTTTATCTCCAACGTACCAGGTCTCATCGGAAGGTTCCTCAAATGTTTTTGTCCTTTGATCCTAATCGTTTAGGACACCCTGTTTCTAAGCGCACCTTGTCCAACTGGTTGGCTGCTTGTATTTCTTTTTGCTACGCTCAGGCTGGTCTCCCGCTCTCGGGTCGAGTCACGGGGCATAAGGTCCAGGCGATGGCAGCTTCGGTTGCTTTCCTCCGATCCACTCCTATGGAGGACATATGTAAAGCTGCCACTTGGTCTTCGGTTCATACGTTCACCTCCCACTACTGTCTGGACTCTTTGTCCAGAAACGACGGCCGGTTTGGCCAGTCGGTGTTACGTAATCTGTTTTCCTAAATTGCCATCCTCCCACCTGCCCGTTTTTGGTTGGCTTGGAGGTCACCCACATGTGAGAATATCATGCCTGCTTGTCCTGGGATAAAGCACAGTTACTTACCGTAACAGGTGTTATCCAGGGACAGCAGGCATATATTCTCACAACCCGCCCACCTCCCCGGGGATGGCTTCTTTGCTGGTGATGGAACTGAGGACCACGAGGTGGGATGTGCCCTCTAGTGGGCGAGAAGGCATGCACATGCGTGGTGCAGTGTGCAAACTTGAAACTTCAATCAAGTTTGCTTGAAAAGCTGTCCGCGCTGGGGCTCCGTAGATGACGTCACCCACATGTGAGAATATATGCCTGCTGTCCCTGGATAACACCTGTTACGGTAAGTAACTGTGCTATTTTTACTTGATTCCTTCAATAAAATGTTATAAACTAAGGGCTCCTCTTATCAAGCCGCGCTAGCGGGGTTAACATGCGTGACTTTTCATCACGCGTTAACCCCTGCGCTAGCCAAAAACTACCGCCTGCTCAAGAGGAGGCGGTAGCAGCTAGCCCGGCTTGATAAAAGGAGCCCTAAAAGTATTTCCATGTAATTTCACAGTGTCCCCCTAGTCTTTGCATTATTTGAAAGAGGGAAAAATTAATAATTCACCCTTAATGGTTGTATGAGATTTAAGGATAAACATGACTTATCCTGTTGCTGTTTTCATATTCAGAGACCAGATGGGAAGTTCCTGTTATAATGGGCGTGATGCTGGTCTCACTGCTTACCCTTCTTACTACCTTGGTTTCTCTTTACTTCTATGCCTTTAAAGCAGGCGGCATAAGATCACCCAAAGCTTTGGTATGTATTTAAAGGGAAGGGGTGGGGGACTGTCTCTTTCTGGTTCTGGGTGGGGTTTTTTTGTCCTTTTCTGTAGTTAGTTAACAAAATTTATAATGCGCCAATCAACTATAGGCAGATTACAAAGGACTGCATTCTACCTGCACCTAAGTTAAATGCAAAAAGCCATTTAAAAGGGGTTTAAAAAAAAAATTCAAGGTGCCTACCAGTGCCTAAAAAAATGGCCCTTGTATCACACCTACGGAGGGACCTTGGGGTGATTGTGTCTGAGGATCTAAAGGCATCTAACCAGTGTGATAAGGCAGTGGCTGTAGCCAGAAGGAGAAATAACCAGCAGAAAAAGGGAGGTGTTGGTGCCCCTATATAGGTCATTGGTGAGGCCACACTTAGAGTATCGTGTTCTTTTTTGGAGGACATATCTGGCAAAGGATATAAAAAGACTTGAAGCGGTCCAGAGGAAGGTGACAAAAATGCTAAGGGGTTTGAACCAAAAGAAGTACGAGAAGAGACTGGAAGACCTAACTATGTATACTCTGGAGGAGAGGAGGGACAGGGGAGCTATGATACAGACGTTTAAATACCTGAAAGGTATTAATATAGAGCCAAATCTTTTCCAAAGAGAAAATGGTAAAACTAGAGGGCATAACTTGAGGTTGCAGGGAGGAAGACTCGGGAGCAATGTTAGGAAATTCTTTTTCACAGAGAAGGTGGTAGATGCCTGGAATGCCCTCCCGAGGGAAGTGGTGGAGAGGAAAACGGTGATGGACCGTTCAGGGCTTTATCTGCCGTCATTTACTATGTTACTATGCCTAATGCCATTTTAAGTGTGTCTAACACCGGAAGTGGGGTTAGGCATCAAATAAATTACCTCCGTAGGTGTGATTTACATGAAAGGTAGATGCTGGCCATGCGGACCTTGAAAACTCTAGCCTACATTTCCAGCACTTTCCCGAAGGCGTGATTCTATAAACAGTGTCACTGCGTGATTGTCACACGATCGACAGCTGTTTTTAAGGCGTATAAATGAGCAAAAACATTTCAAAAGTCAGATTAAACAATATTGTTTTCTAAAATTTCAACAAGGTACTTTGAGACTTTAAGAAAATTAATGTATGGGCAAAAGAATCCAGTACTTAGTCTACATTTAACCCTCCTTTGATTTCTTATATCCCTCCATCAGGATTTTGCAAAGATCACAACTGTCCCTCACAAGCAACCAGAAGAACACGAGGGATCGGTATTAAAGGAATATTTGGTTTGCACAGTTGACCAGTGCACTTTCTTGGCTCCATCATTGTTGGAGGGGGAGGATAGTGAGGAAGATGAAGGTACCTATGGGGAATACACAGAAAAACATCAAGTCCTACCCGTGGAAGAATGCATCAAGAGTGAGACAGACTCTCAAGGGCTTCTGTCTTCTGCATCAGACTCGGGATACTTTCAAGACTTAAAGGAGCTTGGGTTTCTCCATTTTGGGTTGGGGGACAGGGACCAAGAGGGACCTTCTATATTTCAAGAAAGCAGAGCATTGCGAGATCCCAGCAGTTGCCAAAGCATAGAGGAGCCTTTGAATTTTGGAGACTCTTCGCAACCCAACAGGTCTCCGGATTGGTCCCAGTTGCCAACCAGGTTTCATGACTTTATTACGTCACCCGCTGCACGGTGCTTCCCAGCAGGAGATGGGAGCGAAGCTCAGTCGCCACCGTGCCTCGGTAGAGCAGCCCTTCTCGCGCGCCAGACGGATGACGTGCTTCCTGGTGTATGCAAGGGAATTTGCTTTCAAACATTACAGCTGGCTGAAGACAGTGGCCAAACAGGTTGTTCCACCTGTGGAACCGATGCCGAGATGGTGAAGGACACAGCAGAGCTGACCCAACCAATAACACTGGGTGGAAACACTGAGGAAGATACAAGAGCAGAAGATATCAATGTGGACCTCAAAACAGAAGTCCAACAGAATGGCGTATGTCAAAGTCATTATATGTCAAGAAATGGATGACCGACATGGGCTCAGAGTCGCAGAAGGAGTGGATGTATCCGAGGAGCAGCGATCTAATAACGTCCCGGATAATTCTTAATGCCTTATTATTCATAAATATTACCAGCCGCTGGATTCTATATGCTATATTAGCAATTGTAACATATTTGTATATCAAATATCATTTATAAAATGTTTATTTTTTTTAATACATTTATTTATTTGTATTTATTAACTGTCTTTTTATGAAGAGATTCACCCAAAGCGGTTTACAATACACTGAATAGGAGGGTCACAATCCGTGGTACCTGGGGCAGGCTGGGATTGAACTCATAACCTCAGGGTGCTGAGGCTGTAGCTTCTAAAGCTAATAATAAGAAAATGCTTATATTTATATTACGGTTCATAATCATTAGCTCGCAAGACAAATGCGCGCAGGGGGCATTTGACTTGCCACCTTATATTACACGTCATCCAGTGTGCTAGGTAGATTACGGTACACATGAAAACATACGTAATGAAAACAAATAAAATCACATCTTATTAAAACCAGCTTCTGCCAGTATGTTTCTCAAGGTAAATGTATAGTCTCCTAATCTTAAGCATGGTTTGTTTGATCAGTTCCATAACGCAACTGAAATAGCGAAAGACCTCAACGCTATAAGATTTTCAGTAAGAGTCAAAGCTTGAGGCCAAGGGTTCTGGCTAAGGGGCTGGATAGGAGTGGACGCAGAGGGGTGTAAGAAAAGGAAACCATTCTTAGAAAGGAAGGTGGATGCTTGGAATAGTCTGCCGGTGAAAATGAAAGGTAGCGATCGTCCAAGGAGTTTAAGATAGGCGCAGACTTTGCTTAGCTGTTTCCTCCTACTTCATGGATAAAAACAACAGACTGTGGGTGTGGATATCGCTCTTCACTTTTAAAAATACAAATAAAAGTCTGAATTAGTAATACACATATGCTGAGGAAAGTGAGATCGTACTTTCATCATTCTCACTTCATCGTCCTTGTTCAATCCACCATCCTCTCTAGACTGGATTATTGCAACTCCATCTATTTAAGCCTAACTAAAAAAAAACTCCATAGACTTCAGCTAATCCAGAACGCCGCGGCCAAGCTTATTTTCGCAAAAGGCAAGTTCGACCACGTCTCCCCACTCCTGTCCAAACTTCACTGGCTCCCAGTTCACTCCAGAGTCCTCTTTAAATGTGCCTGTTTAGCCTTCAAGATCCTACATGGCATCCTCCCTCCCGTTATCCCACTCTTCTGGAATTCCTCTAACCCTAATTCCATTAGATCCTCCCAAAAACTGAAACTATCATTCCCCTCTACAAAAGGTATATCCCGCATAGGAAAACTAGGAACATCCCTCCCCTTTAGAACCACAGAACTCTGGAATAATCTCACATCCCCGCTCAGAGATTCAAGTTCCCTCCAATCCTTCCGCAAACACCTGAAAACTTGGCTCTTTTCAAAAATCTAACACTTCCCGCTTTTTGGTTCCCTGTCCCTCGTTATCTTCCTAACTCCTTTCCTATAACCCTTCATTGTAGCTCCTTTCCAACCTAACCCTGTAAACCGTGCCGAGCTCTACGCTTGTGGAGATGGCGCGGTATACAAACCTAAGGTTTAGTTTAGTTTTAGTTTAGATTGTCCTGACGGACCCTACACGGTCTGTGTTTCGGCGAGACCGCCTTCCTCAGGGGTCCGGATGATGTAAGGTACAAAGATAAAACTATGAACAAAACAATGCACGTGTCTTTGAGCATAAAACCTGAAATGGCTTGAAACCAGCAGAGTTTTCATCTTTGGATTGTTTTTACTGTGGATCATTGGGTCTCCCTTTTTGTTTTGTTTTTCTTCCTCCTGCTTCATGCTCATGATGTAACTTAGCTGCATTCCTGCAGTCTCTCTTATTGTAAACCGTCTTGAACTCAAAGGTATGACGGGATATAAATAAAGCTATTATTATCAAAAGGCAGGGAACCCAGAAATCACGTACAGTCTGCACTTTTGTAACAGAGAGGGAAAGTGGACAGAGTTAACGGACTTTGTGCCCTTTATCTGCTGCCTTAATCTCTGTTTCAGTGATGTCTCCTGTTTTGTCCCCCTGGCTCTTGGCTGCTGCTTTTTGCAGCTGGGGTGGGAGAAAAGATTTGGGTTATTTTTGAAGATCCGTGTGCTAATAGCGATATTTACGCATTTCGATCATAAACGTGTAGGTGATGATTTCAGAAAGTTAGAATCCAAACGATTGAGACGTGAAGTATATCTCGACGATAATCATACGGTGTAACAGAAACCTAACAATTTTCAAACCATGTCTGTAATACTTATTTGGCCAGGAAGAAAAGCCTCTGCCTGCTTTGGCGCACACGGTGCTCAGGTAATGCTCTTATCACTGGCAGAAAATCCTCTTGGTTATATCATTCTGTGCACGTGTTGAAAGACGTCCATCATTCTGATATCTTCCACTGCAGAGTTTCCATGGGTTGGGTCATGGTCAAAATTATCTTGGAGTCTTGCAATAGCAGGCTTTATTTTTCTAACCAATTGTGGCTTATTAATTGTTGAAAAAGGCAATTCCACTTTTCTTTTCTGTTTTTGATGAGTTAAATGTTACCGTAAGCTCCACAGAAGACCTTTGCATACTCGGAACCCAAGAGGATGGTTTGCTGGGAGATAATCCAACCTTTGAACTTTCTCCATTATGTAATACTGAATAACACAGGTATTGCGTTGCTTAACCCTTTGACACAGCTCTGCATCACGATAGCCTTCGTTAAGCTGCGGGGAAAACCATGGCTAAGCTGGGGGGTTTGGGTCCATGTTCATCCACTGTGGTCTCTTGAGAACGAACGAGCAGCTGAATGGAATAATAAAACTTTCTACGTGCTGCTGCCTGGATGCATTTTGCAACTGGATGAAAGATGGATCTGTGGACGCCGAGTCACTTAGCTGCAAAAGCCCACTCTACCACCATCCCCCAGGCTGAGAAAGCCACCTCACTTGCCCGTTCTCAAGCACACTTTGTAAATTCTTGGTCCCTGGGAGATTGTAACCAGAACCTTTAGGGGCCAGTTCACTAAAAGGTGGACTCTAAAATGGGCAGCCAGATGCCATGATAGAGCAAAGCATTAGTTGGCATTTACATGTCAGTGTTTGGGTTTGAGCTCAAGTTTATTAAAAAATTTGATTAAATCGCAATATCATATTTCAGAGCGATGTACAATTAAAAAAATCAGGGTACCAACAACACTCAAATCACTCTAGACGTGGACAATACCGGGCATACATAAGGTGAGCGGAAGGGAAACGTGGAAGGTTAGAACAATAGGGAAGGCAATTGTTTCTATTTAAATTTCTTTGAAGAAAGGAGTAGCCTCAAGATTCAAATGTGCCCTTTTAAAGCCAACTTTTTTAAAGCCAACTTTTTTAAAGCCAAAGTGATCCTTTGAACCTATGAAGTATTTTTTCTTCCCTAATGTAGGTCCGCAGAGAGTTCCATATTTTCGGAGCCGTGACAGATGGTTGATAACAGACGTCAGTGTTTGAATGTAAATATTGTGACTAAACTTGTAACTTATAATATTCTTTTTTTTAATTTTTTATAAGTTTATTCATTATTACAACAAATGAAAATAGGAATACACACCAATGTAAAACAAAATTATTACATTAAAGAAAATAAATCTTTCAAATCCAAGTCCACGTTATTTGGACTGTAACTTCACCCAATAGATCTCATAAAAAAAAGGTAATTAAAATTATAACTTCAGACAAGCAGACGACGTTCATTCTTTACTTTATCACTTCTTATCAACCTTTGCAATAAGTCTCAGGTAATTTATCCACTTTTGATTTATCTTTCAGGAAACTATCCAAATGAGATGGATCAACAAAACTGTACTTAGTACTCTCACATGTAACCAAACATTTCCAAGGAAATTTAAGGAAGAATAAAACTCCCATAGCCAAGACTCGTGTCCTGAGTTGTAGGAACTGTCTTCTCCTATACTGGGTTTGCCTGGAGATGTCTGGAAACACATTTAATCTCTGACCACAGAATAGAGCCGGTTTATTTGTAAAATAGTTTAGTAACTTATAATGTTCTATAAGTTAACATGTGGAAGGCATTTACTCGTTCTTTTTCCTTCATAAGAACATAAGAATTGCCGCTGCTGGGTCAAACCAGTGGTCCATCCTGCCCAGCAGTCCGCTCACGCGGCGGCCCCAAGGTCAAGACCAGTGCTCCAAATGAGTCCAGTCTCACCAGTTTAGCATGAACTTCTCCAACTTTGTCTTGAAACCCTGGAGGGCGTTTTCCCCCTATAACAGACTTCGGAAGCGCGTTCCAGTTTTCTACCACTCTTTGGGTGAAGAAGAACTTCCTTATGTTTGTACGGAATCTATCCCCTTTTAACTTTAGAGAGTGTCCTCTTGTTCTCCCTACCTTGGAGAGGGTGAACGGTCTGTCTTTCTCTACTAAGTCTATTCCCTTCATTATCTTGAATGTTTCGATCATGTCCCCTCTCAGTCTCCTCTTTTCGAGGGAGAAGAGGCCCAGTTTCTCTAATTTCTCTCTGTACGGCAACTCCTCCAGCCCCTTAACCATTTTTAGTCGCTCTTAGAGCTCTGGAATAACTTGCCGCTCTTGTTAAGAAGCTTAGGCTCCTTCTTATCATTCAGGAAGGCTTTGAAGACAATTCTGTTCGCCAAGCACTTTGGAAATTAACTACTTTCCTATCTCTCCGGCATTAGTTCTTTTCTCGTCTTGTTCTTTTGTATCTTTCTTATTCTCAAGGTCAACCGCATCGAGCTCCAAATTGGCTGATGACCCAGTTTATAAAACTAAGTTTTAGTTTAGTTTAAGTCTGGGTTTTGCCCATGTGTTACACAGATCCAACCCATGTGTACGTCTTGTACAAACTATGCAAGTACAGACTGACTCAAGAGTTATAATGAGAATTTTGGCAATAGATCTAAGAACTGTACTATATATATATATATACACACACACACGTAGTTTGGCCATTGCCAGTGTAGATAAAATACTGAATTATCTGATATTGATTGATAACAGAGGAGAGCAGGGAAGTTGGAATATAGCCAACCAGTTAGCACTGAGGATCTGGTCATCTCAGGGATTTAGCCACCTACCTTTCTTTGAGGTGAAGAAAGCCCATCTGAAAAGGAACAAGCCAGATAATTGACAGCCTCCTTGGTCACAGCAAGCAGTGAAGCTTGCCAATTGGAAGCTTGGCTGTTGGCAGAAAAAACAAACTTATATGGGCTAGTTTTATGTCCCACTGGCCACAGTTTAGATGGAGCGGGAGCTGGCAGACTTTGAGCACTTGCTGGATACTATGGTGGCCAGGAAAGAAATACTGGAGATAATAGGAGGGGGTTGAGAGGGAGGGAAGAGAACTGCTGGACATCATGGGGGGAGAGGGTTGAAAAGAAGGGAGGGAGGGAAGGAAGGAGATAGATTATGGATACTGTTATACCCTACCCCAAATCCCACCCTAGCCCCCCCCCCCCCTTCTGCCCGCTCTTGTCGGGCAGGAGGATATGCACGATTGCATTTAGAGGAAGCTTTTCAAAACCCGGACAAAGAGCCGGATTTTGAAAAGCCATGCGGACCCCTGGATGCCTGGTAACCCTAGTGATGGGCTAATCCAAAGCCGACTTTTTTGGGGAACAGCACGATGTCAACAAGTGGACTTGACACTGGCAGTGTTTCAGCAATCCTGTCTTTGTCAAGAGTCCACGGTGGCTGTTCGGTATCCGTGTAGTGCTTGTGTCAAAACATGCAGCAAGCGCACGAGACAATTCGTGAATGCAGAGAGATCTCTTGTGACGGTGGTGAACCTCCGAATCACGAGCATTAAGGTGATAGCAGGACGGAGGGGATTTATTTTCCATCTGGTCTGTGTGTCTGTTACTCATACCATCACATTCTCGGCCTCAACCTTGCACTGTTTGGGCTTATTTTCCTAATCGTTTATGGTTTATTTTAGAGAATGACACATGGCAAATTTTTTACCCCATCCCCGCAGCGACTCATTTTCCTGTCCCGTCCCTGCCCCATTCCTGCAAGCTCTGTGATCACCTGCGCAAGCCTCAGACACTTTAAAATCCTAAGTAGCAACATTCTAGAGCTCAGATTGTGATGTCATAATGCCTCATTCCACCAATGCCTAAGCTCCGTTCTCATCCGTACAAACCTCAAACACTTTAAAACCATAAGTAGCAACATTCTAGAGCTCAGATTGTGATGTCATAATGCCTCATTCCACCAATGCCTAAGCTCCACCCTCATCTGCACAAGCCTCAAACGCTTTCAAATCCTAAGTAACAACATTCTAGAGCTCAGATTGTGATGTCATAATGCCTCATTCCACCAATGCCTAAGCTCCGTCCTCATCTGCACAAGCCTCAAACACTTTAAAATCATAAGTGTTCACGGCTGATGCGGTTAAGGCAGAGCTTACAGGAATGGGACAGGGACAGTGACAAAACTCACGGGGACGGGGAAAAATTTGTCCCCGTGTCATTCACTAGTTTGTTTTTTATTTATTCAATTTTCTATCCTGTTCTCCCAGAATAGCTCAGAATGGTTTTACATTAATTTATTCAGGTACTCAAGCAGTTTTCCCTGTCTGTCCCGGCGGGCTCACAATCTACCTAATGTACCTGGGGCAATGGAGGGATTAAGTGACTTGCCCAGGGTCACAAGGAGCAGCGTGGGTTTGAACCCACAACCCCAGGGTGCTGAGGCTGTAGCTGTAACCACTGTGCCCCACTCTCCCCACTTTTCATGTGTCGCTCTTCATGGGCAACCGCAGAGGGTCAATAAAAATCAATTGAAACAGGAAACATGAAAGGAACTACAATCATATCAGGAAGGCTAGAAAAGATAAGGAAATGCGCTGTAAGGGATTAGAGATGAAGATGAAAAAATAGGATCACCATATGGCTCCAGAAAAAGGAAGATGGGTTGAGACATCCAGGTTTTATTTCCACAATGGAAGTAAAACCCAGATGTCTCAAATCCATCCACCTTTGTCTGGAGCAGGGGTGTCAAAGTCCCTCCTGGAGGGCTGCAATCCAGTCAGGTTTTCAGGATTTCCCCAATGCATATACATGAGCTCTATTTGCATGCACTGCTTTCAGTGCATATTCATTGGGGAAATGCTGAAAACCTGACTGGATTGCGGCCCTCGAGGAGGGACTTTGACACCCCTGGTATGATCCATATGGTTACCCTATGAAAAAAGACCCATATCAGATAATAACTGGGGGATGGTATGGTCAGTGGCCTATGTGTCAATGGCAGCTAAAAACAGGCGTGCCTTCAGCCCCACTTTAAATCTGGAGGAGGACATTTCCAATCATCACTTTCTGGGGAGAGAGACCCCCCCAGGCCAATCGGGTTTTCAGGCTAGCCCTAATGAATATGCATGGAGCAGATTTGCATGCCTGTCACTTCCATTATATGCAAATCTCTCTCATGCCTATTCATTAGGGCTAGCCTGAAAACCCGATTGACCAGAGGGGGAAGGGGGTTCTCTAGGACAAGGTTGGGACCCACTGCTGTGCATGATGAAGCAAGCAAGAAGCCATGGAACCCGGAAGGAGCTCCCTGGAAAGGCTGTTGAATGGCATGAGCTTGGGAACTCCCTTAAGAGGAACCAGCAAGCTGACATTCCAGCCCACGCTGTCATTATTTCACGGTGCACACCTGCACAGGAGAGGCTTCGCTGCTCGCAGCCACGGCACCTGGGACTCTTCAGCCAGGTGATATGAGCTGGCTCTGTGCTGGAAGGCCCTGGGGAAAGTTTTGTAGGCAGCGGAATCGAGACGGCCGAGAGAGCTGTTCAAGGACCTTTCGGTGGCAGCCGGAGGCGCTTCATGAAGAGGTTTCTGCTCCTGCTCCTCTCTGTTCTCTGCTCCTCCATCGGTAAGCAAGTGCCTTCTTGCAGTTTTTACAAGGCTGCCAGAGGGAGAAGCAACTTCTGGTTTGCTCAGGCAGGTAAATTCTTTCTGTATCAGCACTCAGGGCAGGGGATCTAGTAACTGAAAACGGGAGAAAATGCACAAGGTGCAGGAATTTATTAAATCAAAGTCATGAAATCATATTTTAAAAAAATCAATAAAATGATTGCATCCCAAAAATGGCTCTTGTTGTCATGCAAGAGCCATTTTTGCAAAGAGCAGGAAAGTTCCAGGGTCCACAAACGGACACAAAATACACCACTGGGGAAAGATGATTTCATTTATTTCCCTTTTCCCATTACCATAGTTCATATTCAAGTACTCTAGGTAGTTCCCTGTCCCTGAGGGCTGACAATCTGTACCTGAGGCAAATGGATGGTTAAAGGACGTGCCCCAAATCACAAGGACCAGCAATAGGACTTTAACTGGGCTTACCCGATTGTCCGCTAGGCACCCTAGGCGACTACTCTTATGAGTGTAGTAAGGGGGGGGGGGGCAGTCCACCCCAGGCGCCATTGTGGTGAGAAAACATAAGAACATAAGCAATGCCTCCACTGGGTCAAACCTGAGGTCCATCGTGCCCAGCAGTCTGCTCACGCGGCGGCCCAACAGGTCCAGGACCTGTGCAGTAATCCTCTATCTATACCTCTCTATCCCCTTTTCCAGCAGGAAATTGTCCAATCCTTTCTTGAACTCCAGTACCGTACTCTGCCCTATTACGCCCTCTGGAAGCGCATTCCAGGTGTCCACCACACGTTGGGTAAAGAAGAACTTCCTAGCATTCGTTTTGAATCTGTCCTTTTTCAGTTTTTCCGAATGCCATCTTGTTCTTTTATTATTCGAAAGTTTGAAGAATCTGTCTCTCTCTACTCTCTCTATGCCCTTCATGATCTTATAAGTCTCTATCATATCTCCTCTAAGTCTCCTCTTCTCCAGGGAAAAGAGACCCAGTTTCTCCAATCTCTCAGCGTATGAGAGGTTTTCCATCCCTTTTATCAAACATGTCGCTCTCCTCTGAACCCTCTCGAGTAACGCCATATCCTTCTTAAGGTACGGAGACCAATATTGGACGCAGTATTCCAGATGCGGGCGCACCATCGCCCGATACAATGGCAGGATAACTTCTTTCGTCCTTGTTGTAATACCCTTCTTGATTATGCCTAGCATTCTATTTGCTTTCTTCGCGGCTGCTGCGCATTGTGCCGTCGGCTTCATTGTCATGTCCACCATTACCCCCAAGTCCCTTTCTTGGTTACTCTCATTCAATAATATCCCTCCCATCGTATAGTTGTACCTCGGGTTTCTGTTTCCCACATGCAATACTTTACATTTCTCAACGTTGAACTTCATCTGCCATCTCGCCGCCCATTCCCCCAGTTTGTTCAAGTCCCTTTGCAATTCTTCGCATTCCTCTTTAGTCCCAGCTCCACTAAATAGTTTTGTATCGTCCGCAAATTTTATTATCTCACACTTCGTGCCTGTTTCTAGATCATTTATGAATATATTAAATAGCAGCAGCCCGAGCACTGAGCCCTGCAGAACACCACTCGTGACCCTCATCCAGTCCGAGTAGTGGCCCTTCACCCCTACCCTCTGTTTCCTACCCACCAACCAGTTTCTGATCCATCTATGTACGTCTCCATCCACTCCATGGTTCTTCAGTTTCCGGAGTAGACGCTCGTGAGGCACCTTGTCAAAGGCTTTTTGGAAATCAAGGTATATTATGTCTATGGGGTATCCTCTGTCCATCCGTTTGTTAATTCCTTCGAAGAAGTGCAATAAGTTCGTTAGGCATGATCTTCCCCTGCAGAAACCATGTTGGCTTGTTATCAGAAGTTCGTTTTTTTCCAAATGTTCATCGATGTGTTCTTTAATCAGTGCTTCCGCCATTTTCCCCGGAACCGAGGTTAGACTCACTGGTCTGTAGTTTCCCGGGTCACCTCTAGATCCCTTTTTAAAGATGGGCGTGACATTGGCTATCTTCCAATCCTCCGGGATCACACCTGTTTTCAAGGATAGGTTGCAAATTTGCTGCAATAGTTCCGCTATCTCCTCCTTTAATTCCTTCAGAACCCTGGGATGGATTCCGTCTGGACCCGGGGATTTGTCAGTTTTAAGTTTTTCTATCTGCCTGTGTACATCATCAAGGCTCACTTCAATGGATGTTAATTTTTCTGCTTGATTTCCGTTGAAGATTTGCTCAGGTTCCGGTATGTTGGTTGTGTCTTCGTTTGTAAATACAGACGAGAAGAACATGCACCCTGCCCCCCCCCCCCCCTCTGCCACTGCTACACATGCATGCCACTTCCCTTCCCTGGTACCTCTGTAATGTTTCTGGTGCGAGCAGCACCCCCCCCCCAACCTGCTGTCACACCAGCGTTGGCGCTTCCTCTGATTTCACTTCTTGGACCCGCGCCTAGGAAGTGGCATCAGAGGAAGAGCCGACACTGGAGCGACAGCAGCTTGGGGGGGGGCTTCTGGGCGCACCAGGAACGTTACAGAGGTACAGGGGAAAGGAAGCAGCATGGCAGGAAGGGGCGGGGAAGGGACAAGTGGAGGTGGGGGGCACTACCGCCCCGGGCATCTTTCACCCTCACTACGCCACTGACTATGTTACTCAGGCATGCGGAGACAGGGAGGCTGCAATTTGTATTATTATTTGTCTTTTGCCATTGGATTGTATTTTGAGTTGCTGTAAATAAAGTAAAAAAAAAAAAAAAAAAAAAGTGAGACTAACCTTCATGGTTGCATTGTTTCTTCTTTCATGTCTTGTATCTCTTTGTACCTTTCAGCTTGTTAAATGCAGTGTAAATGTCATTTCTGTTGTGTTCAGCAGTGACCTATGTCATTAGGGGTATTTGGCCATTCATCAATCACTGAAATGTCAACTCTTCTGTTTGTTGGTTCAACACGTTCATGTTTATTCCTCACAGCCCAAGCCTCCATCATAAGTTTACGCTCACCGTGACCTTTGGGGGACTTCAAAGCTGATACACAATCAGGACATGGTTTTAAGATGCGGGTGCTTATAGGTGGGACAGGAAAGCAGTGGGAAAGGAGGGGGGTTCCTCTCCCCCCCCAAAGTGGAATTGGAGTTCTATTTAAATGTGCCCCTGGCAGTTTTCAGCCCCTATATCCAGGCCTGCATACAGTCACTGTTCTGATTCACTGAGCGCACTCAGCTATAGTAGGTATTTCCCTGCTCCAAGAGGGCTCACAGCCTAAACCACCCCCAGCCTAAACCCTCTTCCATACCCCCTTTTACAAAACAGTAGTGCGGTTATAGTGCCAGCCACGGCGGGAACAGCTCTGATGCTGATAGAATTCCTATGAGCGTTGGAGCTGTTACCGTCGCGGCCGGCGTTAAAAACCGCGCTATGGTTTTGTAAAAGGGGAGGTGGGGGTTAGTTTGTAGCTGAAGCAACAGAGGGTTAGGGAATTTGCCCAAGATTATAAGGCGCAGTGGCAGGATTTGAACCTGGCATCCTCGGATAATTTGATATAATTAAAAAAAAAAAAAAAAAAAAAATTAATATATACCGCAAATCTACAAATCGGTCTACAACATACATAAAATATATTTATTTATTTTAAAATGTATATACCGCATACAACTATGCGGTTTCTATATCACATACATAAAGGGCTCTTTTTACTAAGGTGCGCTAGCGATTTTAGCGCACGCAGGAAATTACCGCGCACTATGCTTCTAGAACTAACGCCAATGCTGGCGCAGGGCAATGTAGCGCGCGCTTTTCTGCGCGTTAAAGCCCTAACGCACCTTCGTAAAAGAACACAGATAACGTAGGCATGTCTAAAGAACATCATTAATCGTCCCTGTTATAAACAGGGACAGAGCACAAATTTAATCAATTTGGAAATACAAGCAAGCTTTAAATTGTACATTGCTGTCTAAAGAATTGTTTTCTTTGACCCTTCACAACTGAAGATAGCTCATGATGGATAGATGACTGCCTTACCACAGTTTTACCTATGTTTTCTTCATTAATTGATGGCTTAAATTCCGTTTAATTTATTCTTGGATCTTAAATGAGGACTTGAGCAAGATTTATTTCTTGATTTTTGCATATGTGTTTGAATGTAATTTCTATATTTCTTGAATCATGCTTTCTGTACAAGTTTATACTTGATTGTTATATTTGAAAATTTATAAATAAATATATATATATTTTTTTTTAATTCTAAAAGGCATTTATCGACTGAAATACCCCTTAGCACAGGGGTGTCCAATGTCGGTCCTCGAGGGCCGCAATCCAGTCGGGTTTTTAGGATTTCCCCAATGAATATGCATGAGATCTATTTGCATGCACTGCTTTCAATGCATATTCATTGGGGAAATCCTGAAAACCCGACTGGATTGCGGCCCTCGCGGACCGACATTGGACACCCCTGCCTTAGCATAAGAAGGCATTGGCAAAATAATTGAGTTTTCAGCATTTTCTTACAATTCATCCTCCCCATACAAAATCACAGGATACCAGGCAAGGCATTCCATAGGTCTACGCCAGCCACAGGTATCACTGACGCTCCGATCCTAGCATGCGTAGTCGACATTTTACCCTCCAAACTTAATTTCATCCCATTTACGTCTCTAAGCTCTCTTCTCGGTTTATAGATCTGGAGGAGTTCTTGTAAGATCTTTGGGGAGGCAGGATACAATGTTTGATGTATGATCGCAACAATCTGTTGCATAGGTAACCAGTGTAGTTTCTTCAATACAGTTATATGGGAGTTATATGGGAACTCCTAGGAATCCCTGTGATTCGTCTTGCAGCGGAGTTGATAAGCATTTCTCAAAACATTTACACATGCAGATTCAGTATTTCACGTCTAACGTATCTAAAGCATTGTAATATTCAGAGACTCAATCAATCCGAATTCCTTTGGGAGCGCATTCCATCACCGAAGTCCCACGATCATAAAAACGAAGTCTCTGGATATCTGCTTTACTACCAGGCTATTCCTCCATTTACTCTGGTGTCGGCCCAATAAGAATTATAGACGGCAAAGTATCTGGTGATGGGCTGAAGAGCAAATCTAACTTCTCCCCCCACCCTCCCCCACCCTTTTTACATAGTTGTATTAGGTTTTTTTATCACCAGCTGTGGCAGTATTAGCTCTGACGCTCATAGGAATTTTATAAGCATTGGAGCTGTTACCACCATGGCTGGCAATAAAAAAAAGTCTAACGTGGCTTCATAAAAGAGGGGGGTTAGATTCTTAAAAATTCCAGTGTTATAATTATAGAAAAGTCAATGGGATGCATGACGGATAGATACGATTTTTAAAGCTGTTGGAAATGGGCAAAGAAGATAAATTTTAGTGGGTTAAATAACTGATTGAAACAGCATTTTGTGAGGTAAATCACATCTTTTCCTACAATCTAAGGTGGCAAATCTATATGTGTGGCACCAGGACTTGGTGCCCCAATGTCACGTGGTTAGCATCGATTCTATAATGGCATCTTGGCACCATTGAAGAATACTAGCACAAGTTGGTTTTGGCACATGTAAAGTTAGGTAGTCATAGCTGTTGGCACCTCAGTATGTGCCTGTTTTGGAGACTCGCCCATAACCTGCCCATACTCTTTCACTTATGCCTAGCACTTAGGCATGTAAATGCTAATTAGTGACACTAATCATGCACACAATTGAGCCCTTCTTTTAGGCATCAATTTATAGAATTGCCCTATAAGCCTTTGTAAACTTTGGTATCTTGCTACTCTTTGGGATTCTGGAATCTTGCCACTTCTTGAGATTCTGGAATCTTGCCACTCTTTGGGATTCTGGAATCTTGCCACTCTTTGGGATTCTGGAATCTTGCCACTCTTTGGGATTCTGGAATCTTGCCACTTCTTGAGATTCCAGAATCTTGCCACTTCTTGAGATTTCAGAATCTTGCCACTCTTTGGGATTCTGGAATCTTGCCACTTCTTGAGATTCTGGAATCTTGCCACTCTTTGGGATTCTGGAATCTTGCCACTCTTTGGGATTCTGGAATCTTGCCACTTCTTGAGATTCCGGAATCTTGCCACTTCTTGAGATTCCGGAATCTTGCCACTTCTTGGGATTCCGGAATCTTGCCACTCTTTGGGATTCTGGCATCTTGCCACTTCTTGAGATTCCGGAATCTTGCCACTTCTTGGGATTCCGGAATCTTGCCACTTCTTGGGATTCTGGAATCTTGCCACTTCTTGAGATTCCGGAATCTTGCCACTTCTTGAGATTCCGGAATCTTGCCACTCTTTGGGATTCCAGAATCTTGCCACTTCTTGAGATTCTGGAATCTTGCCACTCTTTGGGATTCCACAGTTGGCCTCTGCTGATAGCAGGATACTGGACCAGATGGACCATCAGTCTGCCATTTCCCTAGCAATTTTTACTGGTAAATTCTTTTTCTTATTTATGCATCATAATTGACTCTCACTTAACTTTTTCAGAATATTTTTCAACAGTTTTGAAATTGGGATATTTTTTTTGCCCTCCGTCAGTTACATTCTGAATTTTGATTCACTACAGACTCTTTATCATGTATTTATAATTACATAATTGGACAATTGCAACAGCATCTACAAAGGTATTTCATATGCCCTGAATCATTCTAAACTAATCTTCGCAAAAAGTACATTTGACCATGTCTCTCCACTCCTGTCCAAACTTCACTGGCTTCCAGTAGTCTCTAGGGTCCACTTTAAATGCGCTTGCCTAACTTTCAAGATACTACACGGCATCCTTCCTCCCCTTATCCCACTATCTTGGAATTCCTCGAATCCTAACATCACCAGATCCACCCCAAAATTCAAACTATCCTTTCCCTCATTAAAAGGCATATCCCATGCAGGAAAACTAGGGACATCCCTCTCCTTCAGAATCACAGAGCTCTGGAATAACCTTTCTACCCCACTTCGGAATCTGGGCGCCCTCCAACTTTTTCGAAAACATCTGAAATCTTGGCTATTCTCAAAAATGTAATATTTCCTCCTCTTTGTTATACTAAGTCCCTCTAAACTTTCTCTATACTGTCCTGTAACCCTCATTGGAGTTCCTTCGCTATACCATTTCCTGTAAACCGTGCCGAGCTCTACGATTGTGGAGATGATGTGGTTTACAAACTTAAGGTTTAGTTTAGTTTAGTTTAGATCAGTGGTCTCAAACTTGCGGCCCAGCAGGTACTATTTTGAGGCCCTCGGTATGTTTATCATAATCACAAAAGTAAAATAAAACAGTTTCTTGATCATATGTCTCTTTAGCTATAAATTTTATTATTATTATTAAGACTTAGCCAAAAGGAAAGATTTCTAAACTATAAAGAGTTTTACCTCATGCAAAATTGTAATTTCTCTAATAAGACATTAACTATTTTTTTTGCGGCCCTCCAAGTACCTACATATCCAAAATGTGGCCCTGCAAAGGGTTTGACTTTGAGACCACTGGTTTAGAACCTAGAAAACAATTTTGAGTTAACAAGGATTCATTTATTCCAAATTGCTTTCAGTTGAATCTCAGCCCTGTGGAGTGAGGAACGACTGCACCAGTGTACCCTCTCTGTCTGCATGAATGAGTTAGTCCAGTATGAGTGTGTCCCTTTCCTTTTTAAGAATAGAGCTCATTTTCCAGTTTTCTTTCATGCATTTTACATTCAGTACTTTAAGAAACTTTTGAAAACATCCCTATTTGCAGAAGCTTTCTTTAAATAGATAAGAAGCATTATTTAATAAGGAACAGCAAATGTAAAAGGTGGATTTTATATTATGTCAGTAATTGTTTTATTGAACTGGCATTAGAAGTTTGTGGAAGGTTATTTCCCTATTTTACGGCTCTTTTTACAAAGCCACAGTAGCAATTCCTCCGTGGAAAATGCACCCATGCCCCAGGTCCTATGGGCTTCGGTGCATGTACTGTGGAGGAATTGCTACTGTGGCTTTGTAAAAGGGGCCTTAGAGGTCCTTTTAAGGTGCGCTAACCAATTTAGTGCATGCTAAAGATTAGCAAGTGCTAAATACTAAGGCATCCATTATATTCTATGGGCGCCTTAGCATTTAAGGCTCCTTTTACGAAGCTGCGGTAGCGGCTTTAACGCACGTGACTTTTAATCCCGCGCTACCCCTGTGCTAGCTGGAAAACTACCGCCTGCTCAAGAGGAGGCGGTAGCGGCTAGCGCGGCCGGCGGTTTAGCGTCTGCTATTACACGCGTTAAACTGCTACCGCGTCTTCGTAAAAGGAGGCCTTAGCGTGCTAAATCGGTTAGTGCATCTTAATAAAAGGTTTAGTTACCTACTAATTATGTTGAAAAATTTTCCTTCCTAATACTTGTTTTTCTGTACTATATTGTTTCATTTGTTTGAAATATTTATAAATTAAAATGTATATTAAACAAAAAAAAATTGTGGGTGGGGGGGTGGGGTGGGGTTATTACCCAACCCATCAAATAACTCTCATATTAATTACTGCACTATAATCTAATATAATAAAGCCCTAAGCGCGCATGCGCACTCCCACCTGTGTGCTCCCATTTTCCGTGCACTGTAGGGACCTGCAGGTAGGAGTGCGCATGTGTGCGGCGGCGCGCAGCCTATCGGCCGCGGCGGCTCTTGCCGTCTGAAGGATGTGAACTGGCCAGGGCGACGTCAGCGGGGGCCGGAACGGACTTTAATTCCTGCCTCCCAGGCTTCTCCTCCTTCTCCGCCTGTGCCCACATCAAAAACCAAAAACCTCCAGAGCTCGCTTCGGGTCCGGCAAGGGCTGCGGGTCCTGAAACCTTCCGATTCAAGCAGCGTCTGCAGCACTCTACACACGCTGCTTCGGGGCCTTCTACTGCCCTGATTTGCTGAGCAGTAGAAGGCCCCAAAGCAGCAGTGTGTAGAGTGCTGCAGACGCTGCTGGAATCAGAAGGTTTGTTGGGACAGCGGGAAGAGAAGAGGGGGGACGGTAAGGGACTAAGGGAGCCGGCCAGAGCGCGGGAAGGGAAAGGGGGGTTAGGGAAACGCTGCTGCTGCACAGGGAAGTGGTGTGGGGGGAGGGAAATGGAGGGGGAGGGAATGCAGCTGTGACTGCAGCACAGGGAAGTGGTGGGAGAGAAATGCTGCTGCATAGGAGGCAGGGAGAGAGACAGATAGATAGAAAGAAAAGAAGAAAGACACAGGGGCAAGGAGAGACACAGAAAGACAGACAGACAAAGGGGGCCAGGGAGAGAGACAGACAGCGGGAGTGAGAGAGACAGAAATAGACACACAGACATATATTCTAGCACCCGTTAATGTAACAGGCTAAAATACTAGTTCTTTATATTCAGGGATTTCATTAAAGCTACAGCATAGACTGCCGTTATTAGAAAACATGGCTGCAATATTAATTTTGTGGCTGAGGGTGTCTCCTCGGTTGGTATAATTACATTTGTTGGCAGTTAAAACATGCTCCATCTCTAGCAGAATTCAAATCCAAGCTAAAAGCCTACTTTTTGGAGGCTGCTTTCAGCTTCTAACTCTCACTCACCGTAAGATACCCATGTCCATCCTTTCATTCTCGCTGCAAGAACCTTCCCAGCCCCTATATTTCCTTTCTGTCTGTCCATAAGAATTGCCATACTTGGACAGACCAAAGGTCCATCAAGCCCAGTATCCTGTTTCCAACAGTTGCCAAACCAGGTCCCAAGTGCCTAGCTAGATCCCAAGTAGTAAAACAAATTTTATGCTGCTTATCCTAGGAATAAGCAGCAGATTTCCCTAAGCCATCTAAATAATGGTCTATGGAGTTTGGGAAATTCACCAAACCTTTTTTAAACCCCGCTAAGCTAACTGATTTTACCACATTCTCTGGTAACAAATTCCAGAGTTTAATTACACATGCTGTGAAGAAATAGTTTTTCCGATTTGTTTTAAACCTACTGCTAAGTAGTTTCATCAAATGCCCCCTAGTCCTAGTATTTTTGGAGAATGAACAAATGATTCACATCTACCCTTTCCACGTCACTCGGTATTTTATAGACCTCTATCATATCACCCCCGAGCCGTCTCTTCTCCAAGCTGAAGAGACCTAGTCACTTTAGCCTCTTCTCTTAGGGACATCGTCCCATCCCTTATATCATTTTCATCACCCTTCTCTGTACCTTTTCTAATTCCGCTATATCTTTCTTCAGATACGGTGACCAGAACTGCACACAGTATTCGAAGTGCTGCCGTACCATAGAGCGATACAAGGGCATTATAACATTTTCATCTTTGTTTTCTATTCCTTTCCTAATAATTTCCAACATTCCATTTGCTTTCTCAGCCGCCGTACGTCTTTCAGCACTATAGAAATGATAAACAATAGTAGTTTACATGGCCAGCTCAAGGTCACAGAAGGAATAGTGTCCTTGGAGAAGAGTCTCAGTTGGATTGTTGGATAGACCATTGTTGCACTTTCAACACATTCAATTAGTCACAAATATTTGATTTTGGGGCTTGCCTGCCATAGAACAACTTGACAACAAAAAGGAACGTATTCCGTGACCTAGGTCTTAGAGCTGTGTGAAAACTGTTTATCGCCATGGACACAGTTATGAAATGTTTTTCAACGCACTTGGAAAGAGGAGGACTTTGAGCTGGGTTGGACCTCTTGTAAACCTCTCATATGATATCAGATCAGTAATTGTTTGGACTCATGTCTTGTGCAAACAACGGGGACAAAGAAGAATGCCAGTCTCAATACTGAGATTTTCACATCACTAACATGGGAATTACACTTCGTGCTCCATTGCAGGAGGAACTGGCAATCCAAGGCCACAACTTTATTATACGCTCAACAACCAGATAAGAACATAAGTATTGCCACACTGGGACAGACCGAAGGTCCATCAAGTCAGTATCCTGTTTCCAACAGTGGCCAACCCAGGTCACAAGTACTTGACAAGATTCTAAAGAGTAAAACAGATTTTATGGTGCTTATCCTAGGAATAAGCAATGGATTGTTTTAGGAAATTATGCAACCCTTTTTTTTTAAACCCTGCTAAGCTAACTCCTTTTACCACATCATCTGGCAACTACAAATGAAGGAATATGAACAGTCTGATATCCTTCTCTACAAGGCATCACTCCCTTCCCTCAGTCTGACCTACGCTCACAGCTGACTTGGCTACGTAACTCATTAGTGCTAATGTAGTCACAATGGCATACAATGTTCTGGATACATCTTGGTGAGGTCAATATTCAGTGGCTGAATATTTCCTCCGACCACTGCAGTGCTTTCCAAAAAGTGCCAGGACAGTCCGTAGGCAGAGCTGGGAAAGAGCTAGCACTTATTTAAAAGTGGCAATTTTAAGTGCTTCTACACAGATAAGTTTCTGCATAACAGATACTTTTTTTTTTTCTTTTTATGTGTTACGTGGTTGTATTTTTTTTGATTTGGTTAAAAGTTTGATTGCTGTGTTTTGCATTATTTGTAGTCTTCTTAATTCTTTCTAAGTGATTCCTTTATAAAGTGCATTGCAATAAGAGTCAAAAGGAAAAGATTACAAAAACAAAGATTTAAAAGAGAATTTAAAAAAAACCAACAACAAATAAGCTTTCAGTTGCTTTTGAAATAGCAGACAGAAAGGAATTGTCCTAAGTTCAACAGGCAACGAAGACTAAGGGCTACTTTTACAAAACTGCGCTAGCGGCAATGCAGCGCACACTAAAAACGCTAGCACGCCTTAGTAAAAGGAGCCCTAAGCCCTAACTGTTTGACAGGGAATGAAATCGAAATAGATTTTTCAAATATATTTGGGAGTCCTTTTACCAAGCTGCGGTAGGGGGTTTAACGCGCGTAAAACTGAGCGTTAAACCGCCTGCCGCGCTAGCCGCTAACGCCTGCATGGAGCAGACGTTATTTTTTTAGCCAGACGCGGGGGTTAGCGCGTAATGAAATGTCCGATGCGCTAACCCCACTAGCACGGCTTGATAAAAGGAGCCCTTGATCTATCTAATGGGCTGAAATATTAGCAATTGGAAAACTATCAAAGAAGTGTCAAGTTATGGGCTGGAAATGTTGCATTTTTTTCTATAGGAAAGAGACCCGACTGTCAATGTTTCTGCTCTTAACCTGCCTCAGGGGTCTTTTGGACAACCATATAGGGCTCCTTTTAACTTAAGAACATAAGAACATAAGAAGTTGCCTCCGCTGAGGCAGACCAGAGGTCCATCTTGCCCAGCGGTCCGCTCCCGCGGCGGCCCATCAGGCCTATTGCCTGAGCAGTAGTCCCTGACTATCCCTATAACCTACCTCTACCCAACAGGCGGCCCATGACTCCAACACCCAGATCCAACTGAAGCCCAGTCCACTGAAAACCCAGAGCCGACCACAGATCAACACCACAAGCTCATACACCGCAACCAGACCGAGCCACAGCTGGTTCTACCCACAAACGAGCTCCTTCTCAAAGGTCAACTACAACAGGACGGCCTCGCCAGACTCAAAGCTCCACGGAGCCAGACTTGATAACCCAATCGGCTAAGTATTACTGCTGAGTTACTGTTTGATTCTGTATTCCCTTTCTAGCCCGTTGCATACTATAACTGTAACACGACACAGCATTCAGCCCAGTTCAACCACTTAACAACGGCCTACATCTCCTCATATTCAGTATACTTAGGTTAAGAACAACTGAACTAAACTCCTCAGCCGGCCCAAATACGGTGTAGGTTGGTATTCCGCAATATTGCATGGTTTTGATTCTCTTCTAAACTGTTCTGGACCATTCTGTTAGATATTACATTGCACCGTTTAACTGTACTTTACTGTATTATATTTTACTGTATTGCACTGTACTGTACCGATCTCTACTACACTGCTCTCGACCAAACCATAGCCATCGCGACAGAACGAGCCCTTCACAATGGCCTGGCCAAGCACAAACCGATGCACAGCACTTTGCCTACTCTACCTGCTCACCACTAGGATCTGCATTGCAGACAACTCTAATGCTTCTCCCATCCCCATCCATGTCACAACATACCGATCAGCAAAACCCAAAATCCCTACCCGCACTCCCCCTTACTCACAAGACCACCCTCACACCAATCTGCCCACTATCCCCCCTCACCCACACAAACCAACTAAGCCCCACTCAAGAAAACCACAAACTCTAAAAAAACTGACATACACCCACTTCTCCCCAATCAACTACCCCAACCAGCAGATCTTACGCGGTTTTTACCTAAACATCAGATCAATGAGGAACAAATCGACTCTGATCAAAGATTGGCTGATCGAAACGAACCCCGACTTCGTCCTTCTTGCTGAAACCTGGTTGTTATCGGACAAAGACATCATCATTAAAGATTGTCTGCCCCCAGGATTCAAGATCCTCTCACTAGCCAGAACTTGGGGAAGAGGAGGAGGCCTGGCAATAATCTTCCAGGACCAACTAAATTGCACCACTCTCAACACAATATCTTCACCCAATGCAGAAATTCTAACCATCTCTCTAACATCAAAACCACTGCCCTCCGCACTAACCATCACCCTATTCTACATCCCTCCAAAAAAATGGACCTCGTCCAAAGAGGACTTCGCAGAAACGCTACTAACCAACTCTTTAACTAGTCCTTACAACCTGCTATGCGGGGACATTAACATCCATCTCGAGCAAACTGACCAATCAGAAATCTCGGATTTCTGGTCACTGCTCTCTCAACTAGGCTTCGACAAACACCCCCCTATCAAAACCCATCAAAGAGGTCATCAACTAGACCTGGTGACTCTCTCCACCAAGGAACAGATCAACCCCACCTTCTACTGGAAACAAGGCAACTGGTCAGACTCTTTATGGTCCGACCACCGTCTATGCAGCTTCACCATAGGTTGCCAACACAAACCCCCCAAAAATAGTAAAACTAGAATCACCAAAACCCACACCACCAGAGGTAAAATCGACCCTACGGAATTTTGGTCCCACTTCGATATCAACACTAATCCAACTGAAGAAACAGAACAACTCATGAGCAACTGGATCAAAGATAGTACCAATACACTAAATGAGATAGCCCCTTTCAAAACCCGCAGAATTAGATCCACAATCAAAGAGGGCTGGTTCGATTCAGAACTGCTGACTGTTAAGAAGGACCTCAGAAAAGCAGAAAGACTATGGCAAAAATCAGGAACCCTAGAACACAGATTGACCTGGAGACAAAAACTAAAAAACTACAAAAACCTCACTAACGAAAAAAGGAAAAATTTTTACTCCCACAAAATCGGCAACACTAAAACCAACAGTAGTAACCTCTTCAAACTGGTCAATGACCTCTACAACGTCGAGACCTTCACAAACACACACGAAGAATCAACACTAACTGCAAACTCACTTGCAGACTACTTTAACACCAAAATTCAAAAGCTAAGGTCCATACTACCCACCATACCCAATCCCCTCGAGCAGTTCCCAATTCTCCAGGACCCGGATTTATCGAACCCTGACCCAGGAACCAGAACAGACCTTAGTTGGAAACAATTTAAAACAATCGACTGGCACACCTTTAATACCTATTACAACAAATACTCACACACCTTCTGCAAATTGGACACTTGCCCTCCGAACATTATGAAAGCTGCCCCGCTCCACTTTAAAGCAAACATGATGACATGGGTTACCTCCCTTCTATCCACAGGAAACTTCCCGTCGGAGCAAGGTCATATCATGATTACCCCAATCATAAAAAATGTGAATGAACCACCAGATTCCCCATCCAACTACAGACCGATCGCAAGCATTCCCTTATTTACCAAAATAACAGAAGGGTTGGTAAAGGCGGAACTTGCAGCATATCTAGAAAAATTCAACATCCTAAGTGACAGTCAATCAGGTTTCCGCGCAAATCACAGCACCGAAACCACCATAGCCTCCCTTCTTGATCACCTCCACACGCTCCTCAGCCAAGGCTCAAGTGCCCTGATAATACAACTGGACCTGAGTAGTGCCTTTGACCTGGTCGATCACACCATTCCCCTAGAATGTCTGGCACACATCGGCATTTCTGATCAGGTCTTTAACTGGTTCCAGGGGTTCCTAAGAAATAGATCCTACAAGGTTTTCAAAAACAATGCGTTCTCATACAGCTGGGACAACACCTGTGGGGTCCCTCAGGGCTCCCCCCTGTCACCCACCCTGTTTAATATCTACCTGGCCTCCCTAGCTAACCTCCTGCACAACCTCAAACTCAAATTCTTTATATATGCAGATGATATCACAATTGCCATCCCTCTAACCAATTTCACACAAGAACTACTTAACCACATCACAAATATTCTTAACCAGATTGAACTCTGGATGCTCTCGTTCAGACTGAAACTCAATCCCAACATAACAAAATTTTTCCTAGTCACCCCCAATGACAAAATCAAAAACACCACTATTCAACTGAAAGGAACTACTTTCCCTCTTAAACCCACCCTAAAAATTCTGGGAGTCACTCTGGACAAAAATTTATCCTTAGAATACCACACTGAACACTTGGTCAAGAAAAGCTTCTCCGTACTTTGGAAACTACGCACAATAAAAAAATACTTCGATGACATAAGAACATAAGAACATAAGAGCTGCCATCTCCGGATCAGACCTTCGGTCCATCAAGTCCGGCGATCCGCACACGCGGAGGCCCTGCCAGGTGTACACCTGGCGTAATTTATAGTCTACCATATCCTTATATGCCTCTCTTAAGGAGATATGCATCTAGTTTGCTCTTGAAGCCTAGGACGGTCGATTCCGCAATAATCTCCTCTGGGAGGGCATTCCAGGCGTCAACCACTCTCTGAGTGAAGCAGAACCTCCTGACATTAGTCTTGAACCTGTCCCCCCTTAGCTTCATTACATGTCCTCTAGTCCGTGTCAAATTTGACAATGTAAATAATCTTCTCTGCTCTATTTTGTCGATTCCTTTCAGTATTTTGAAGGTCTCGATCATATCCCCACGCAGTCTCCTTTTCTCAAGGGAGAACAATCCTAGTGTTATAAGTCTATCCTCGTATTCCAGTTTCTCCATACCCGTCACCAGTTTT
The DNA here is from genome assembly GCF_902459505.1 of Geotrypetes seraphini. NCBI lineage: Eukaryota > Metazoa > Chordata > Amphibia > Gymnophiona > Dermophiidae > Geotrypetes > Geotrypetes seraphini. The sequence goes on along the minus strand of NC_047091.1, from coordinate 33,357,182 downwards.
GTTGCTCGTCTCTGCACCCTCTCCAGCAGTTTTATATCCTTCTTTAGGTAGGGAGACCAATGTTGGACGCAGTATTCCAAGTGGGGTCTGACTTGGACTCCGCATTCCGCATTCCGCCTACTGGTTCAATCTTCCATCCTCAGCACTCTTGACTACTGCAACATCATCGACCTAAACGCCACGAAGAAAACCTCCAAGAGATTAAAAATAATCCAAAACACCGCCATGCGCATCATCTTCGGCCTAAAGAAATGGGAACATGTCACCCCCTTCTACCACCAACTACACTGGCTGCCATTCGATTCAAGAGTCCTTTTCAAATTTGCATGCTTCTGCTACAAATCGGTTAATGGTGCTACTCCAAGCTACATCAACCCCCACTTTAACCTCTATCATTTAAACAAGAAATCCCGTAGACCTCAATTGTTCGCCTTCCCCTCGCTAAAACTCTGTCACTATAAAAGATTCATTGACAAAACCTTCGCCTACCAAGCAGCCAAGATCAACACATGGCTGGCCCAAATGATACTCGAGGCCCCCTCCTACTTAGACTTCAGAAAATCTCTCAAAACTTACCTGTTCTGCAAACAAGACCCCTAGCGGCCCCTTCAGCTCTCATTTCTCCTCTCCCCCCCTGCTCAACCTCCTTTACTGCCCTCCCTCCCCCTTCTTCAACAACCTCCCTCCATCCTCCGTCAATTTCGGTTTTACTTATTCTTAATTGTTTTATTTTTTTGTTTGTAAATCTGCTTGAAAACGTAGATCCTTTTCTAATTGATGTAAACCGCCTAGAACTCGACGGGTATGGCGGTATATAAAAAATAAAATTATTATTATTATTATTATTACTCCTATCTGTACCCCTCAATCCCTTTATCCTCTAGGAACCTATCCAAACCTTCTTTGAAGCCCTGTAACGTGTTCTGGCCTATCACAGCCTGCGGAAGCGCGTTCCATGTATCCACCACCCTCTGGGTAAAAAAGAACTTCCTAGCGTTTGTTCTAAACCTGTCCCCTTTCAGTTTCTCCGAGTGCCCCCTTGTACTTGTGGCTCCCCATAATTTGAAAAATCTGTCCCTGTCTACTTTTCCTATGCCCTTCAGGATCTTGAAGGTTTCTATCATGTCTCCTCCAAGTCTCCGCTTCTCCAGGGAGAACAGCCCCAACTTTTTCAGTCTGTCAGGATATGAGAGGTTTTCCATATCCTTTACTAGCTTAGTTGCTCTTCTCTGGACTCCCTCAAGTACTGCCATGTCCTTCTTGAGGTGCGGCAACCAGTACTGGACGCAGTACTCCAGATGCGGGCGCACCATTGCACGATACAGTGGCAGGATGACTTCCTTCGTCCTGGTTGTGATACCCTTCTTAATGATACCCAACATTTTGTTTGCTTTCCTTGAGGCTGTGGCGCACTGCGCCGACACCTTCAGTGTTGTGCCCACCATCACTCCCAGGTCTCTTTCCAGTTTACTTACCTCTAGCGGTGATCCCCCCATTTTGTAAGTGAACATCGGGTTCTTTTTCCCTACATGCATGACCTTGCATTTCCCTATGTTAACTTAACTTTAATTTTGGTATACCGCAGTACCACAAGCAGTTCAGAGCGGTGTACAGAGGAAGATACTGCACATATAAAGCGATGTTACAGAAAATTTTGTCAAGTACATTGGTAACAAATTTCAATTACATTAGTGAGCCGAAAGAGGTATAACCGGAAATATGTCAGAGGTACAGCAGGTATTTCAGTGATATAACAAGGCTTTTACAAAGCCGCGTTAGCGGTATACTGCACGTAATAGCGCACGCTAATTTGCCAGCCGCGCTAGTCACTACCACCTCCTCTTGAGCAGGCGGTAGTTTTTTGGCTAGCGCAGAGGTTAGCGCACGCTAAAAATATGCGTGCAATAAGCCGCTAACGTGGCTTCGTTAAAGGAGCCCATAGTTACTCTCTTTCTTTTGTCCCAATCTTTGATTGAACTATTTTTTAGAATTTTTAGAGTTTCATGGAAAGTTTGAAGTTTCAAGTTTATTGATTTTTAATATACCGACAATCAACGGGTATCTAGCCGGTTTACAATAAAAGATAAAATAAAAGCAAAATTATGCTTGTAGATTGTAAAACTAAATAAAAGAGCAAAAGGGGAAGTGAACAATTAAAGACATTGGCAATGACAGACATGGAAGTGGGGTTAACGAGGGATGGAGGGAGGGAGGGGGAAAGTTACATTATTAGTGGTGAAAAAAGGGTAAAAGAAATGAGAGGAAAAAAAGTTTTGAATATGAGGGGGAGGGGAGGAACAGAAGGGAGTGAGGTCACTTCATAAAAGCGGTTGGGTGAGTTGGAAATGGGAGATTCATGAGCAATAGAATGCGTCTTGAAATAAGAAGGTTTTCAGATTAGTCTTGAATTTATCAAGAGAAGAAGGAGAAGGAGAAGATCAGCTCTCGTGAAACTCTAAAAAGTTTTTAAATAGTTATATTTTTGTCCATTGATTCTTAGTTTCTGGAAGTCAATTTGGGGACAAATTTGTGGTACGTTACTTTTTCCTGATCATGACAGGAAGAATTGGAAGAACCATGACAGGATTAATTACACTTTTTGGTGGGTAAATGTGTGTACCATGTATAAGTATGAAAGAATGATGGCGGAACATTTGGGGACCATAAGAACATAAGCAATGCCTCCGCTGGGTCAGACCTGAGGTCCATCATGCCCAGCAGTCTGCTCACGTGGCGACCCAACATGTCCAGGACCTGTGCAGTAATCCTCTATCTATACCCCTCTATCCCCTTTTCCAGCAGGAAATTGTCCAATCCTTTCTTAAACCCCAGTATCATACTCTGCCCTATTACGCTCTCTGGAAGCGCATTCCAGGTGACCACCACACGTTGGGTAAAGAAGAACTTCCTAGTGTTCGTTTTGAACCTGTCCCCTTTCAACTTTTCCGAGTGTCCTCTTGTTCTTTTATTTTTCGAAAGTTTGAAGAATCTGTCCCTCTCTACTCTCTCTATGCCCCTCATGATCTTATAAGTCTCTATCATATCTCCTCTAAGTCTCCAATCTCTCAGCGTATGAGAGGTTTTCCATCCCTTTTATCAAACGTGTCGCTCTCCTCTGAACCCTCTCGAGTAACGCCATATCCTTTAATGATGTATGGAGTCCATTGACTACTTTTCTTGCATTTCAGTAAGAATCATGTTTCTTTCTTTTTCATTAGATTTCTTTACACATCCAGGGAGGGTGAGAGGGTGGGGGGGAGGGAAATGTACTTTGAGGAGTTAAATTATTTAATTATAATATTGAAATCACATCATATGTTTTATTGTATTAATAATTAAGATGAGGATGGGAGTAAGAATGTAATACACTTCCCCCTCCCCATTCGCGGTTTCCACACTTGCAATTTCACATAATCGTGATTTTTTTGGGGGGAGGGGGGAAATAAACAAACCCATATTTTTGCTTTCCCCCCGGCATCCCAGCCTTACCTGGAGGTCTAGCGGGCTTTCGGGGCAGGAGCAATCTTCCTAAACTCCTGCCCTGTGTAGAACGCCAGTAGGAAATGGCTGTGGGGAGTTCCCGTCGTTGTCTCGAGAGACTACGGGAACTCACAGCAGCCATTTCCTATTAGCGATCTGCACGGGGCAGGAGCGTAGGAAGATTGCGCCTGCTCCAAAAGCCCGCTAGACCACCAGGTAAGGCCGGGATGCCGGGGGAAGGCGGGACGGAGGCGAGGGTGGGTCAGAGCCAGATATTCGTGGTATTTCCCTATTCGCAGTTTGGCTCTGCCCCTATCCCCTGCGAATAACGAGGGAGATGTGTAATTGTATAGTTATTAGTGCGTTCTATGCAGTATTTTATGATATACCAATTGTATTGCACTCTCAAAGTTTGAAAATCAATAAAGATTTAAACAAAAAATAAATAAATAGTTCAATCAAAGATTGGGACGAAAGAAAAAGAGTAATTATGGGCTTCTGTTATTAAAGTACGCTAGCGTTTTTAGTGTGCGCTAACCCCCGCACTACACGGAAAATACTAGTGCCAGCTCTATGGAAGCGTTAGCTTGTAGCGCGTGCGGCAATGTAGCGAGCGATAAGCACACGCTAAAACCACTAGCGCAGCTTCGTAAAAGGAGCCCTATATGATTGCCCAAAAGACCCCTGAGGCAGGCTAAGAGCAGAAACACTGACAGTGTCGGGTCTCTTTCCTCTGGAATAAAGAAATATATGTCCCAGGTCGTCAAGGGTCTACACTCTTTATTGGGTGATATTTGGTTGGTTATGTACTTTGCATTCCCTTTCATTGCTGGTTGCATTTAAAAAAAAAAAAGCTGGATACTGTATTATTTGGTACGTCAATGAGAGCTAAGAGCCAAATTTCTTCTAATAATAATAAACTTTTGCTTATTATGACAGGGGTTGCCATACAACAAATTACGAAAAATTGGAAAATCTGGGATAGGTTGAGTTATAATTTTTGGTGGAGTTCGTTATGCCACATTTTTTTTTATTATTATAAATATTTTATTAATTTTTCAAAATAATTTCCATGTATACAACACTTGTACAGAAAGTTAGATTAAGACAGCATAACTTATAACCAATCAGGCAAAACCAAAAAATCAGGGAAATAATTCTCTCTTAATCTATCTCAAGTCCTCATATAGTCCAAGAGATCCAAGATTAAATCTGAGTGAATTTTAAACAACAAAAGATAATGAATGTATATAAGAAAACTGCAGGTTACTGTTGAGAGTGAGACCTATTTCACTTCCTATAGTTATTATGTTGGTTCTCCTCATCCAAGGCGGTTAAGAGATATGAAACTAGATAAGTGAGAAGGTTGAAGAAAAACATATTTTAAAGATTGATATCTTATAACACATTTACAGGGAAATTTTAAGTGGCATACACCTCCAATTTCAGTTATGGTCTCAAAATCAAAAACTGTCGCCTCCTTTTTTGTGTCTCATTGTGCCACATTTTTTTAAATGGAACGAATAATTGCCATATAGCAGGGGCATTTTAGGAAATTTAGGGATGTTTGGGAACCATTATGAAAATACTGTACAGAATGAATATTTTTTTCCCTTTTATTTCTACACGTTCAGGGGAGGAAGGGGGAGGGATATGTTATGTTTTGTTATGCTTAAATACAATTGATGGTATAAGGGGAGGGGATATTTGATGTGTATTAGTTCTGATGGAATATTAAGTAATGTAATTGTACCCTATGTTGACCTTCTTGAAAGTTTTAAAATGAATAAAGAATTTAAAAAAATAAAAATAAAAAAGAATAATAAAAAGCCTTTGTATTTGTAGGATACACCGCTGCGAACTGTCTACTGCTTCCAAAGAATGTAAGATTTATGTCGGTGAACTATGAACATATTCTGCACTGGGGGGCATCGCCTGGAGACACAGCCTACAGCATCCAGTATAAAAAGTAAGTTGCGGCACTGCAGAGTTGGGGAAAGATGGATTCTTTGCCGGTTGTATGCATCGTGTTGTACTAGACGTAGGAATTCACTCAAGAGGTCGTTTGCGCCTGACCTTTGATTTCAGACAGGTCAGAGGAGGTACTAGCATAGGTTTTTGGATAATGTGCATGACATTCCATTAGAGTTATTAAGCTTTTTTTTTTTTTTTAATTGCTCCTGCGCTTTGGAATAATCTTCCAGAGATAATTTGTAAAGAAATGAATTTTTAAAAAATTCAAGAGCTTATTCAGATCCTTTTTTAAAAAATTTAGCTTTTAATTTTCATCCTGTAGGGGAGAAAAAGATATAGAGATGAATGTGGAAAACACACGTGTGCTTTTACATAGGGTGGATGCTTGGTAACGATATTAAGAGATAGGGAGAGTAATGGATATGTCAGGATGAAAGAATGGATGATTTTGAGATTCTGGGGCTCATTTTCAAAAGAGAAAACTATCCAAAAATGGCATAAAGTCATATTTGGACGTTTTGTTTGCTAAAATGTCCAAATTGCCATTTTTGAAACATTTCTTAGAAGATTTTCTATGCTGTTTGTCTGAAGTACATCTAAATCTCAAGGGGAAGTGTTGGGATGTGTTTTGGGTAGACTTATGATTTGAACTTTTTTTTTTCTGCAATAATGGAACATTGCAGAAAACATCCAGGGCAAAACTAAGACGCTTGAGGTTCGATCCATTTCAATAACAAAAGAGTGCCAAAAAGGTGACCACTGTAGGCATGAAGGCACGGCCACCCCCTTACTCCAGTGTCTCGCAAAGTTTGCAAAGCCACGGCACACTAAACATTGTGGCCGTGGCTCGAGGCATCCAGAAGTGCACGGATGTCTTGATTCAGACGTTCAAATACTTGAAAGGTATTAACGTAGAACAAAATCTTTTCCAGAGAAAGAAAAATGGTAAAACCAGAGGACATAATTTGAGGTTGAGGGGTGAGAGACTCAAGAGCAATGTAAGGAAATTGTACTTTATGGAGAGGGTGGTGGATGCCTGGAATGCGCTCCCGAGAGAGGTGTTGGAGAGGAAAACGGTGATGGAGTTCCAAAAAGCGTGGGATGAACACAGAGGATCTAGAATCAGAAAATAATAGTAAATGTTGAAGAACTAAAGCCAGTACTGGGCAGGCTTGGCCGTTTGGTGGAGGATGGACTGGGGAGGGCTTCAATGGCTGGAGTGAGCTTTGACAAAGACTTCAGTAGTTGGAACCTAAGAACAGTCCCGGGCAGAGCTTTGGATTATTGCCCAGAAATAGCTAAGGAGAAGAAGAAACCCCCCCCCCAACAAATTTTTAGATTGAATCAAGTTGAGCTAACTGGATGGACCATTTGGGTCTTTATCTGCCGTCATCTACTATGTTACTATGCATGCGTGAAGGCCCTCTAGACGGGGCCCTGAGCTGCCAGTAGGGGGTGCTGGAAGGGATGAGCCACAGACAGAAGGAGAAGCGCTGGCGCTGGCTGACTTCCTACAGGATGTGCCTCTCGCCACAATTGGCACGTCCTGTAGGCAGTCAGCCAGCACTAGCGCCTCGTGGCACACCTGGGATCTCGGGTGACACACAGTGTGCGATGCACTGCCATTAAAAGCTCAATTAAAAAAATTTTTGTAAAACAATTCAGAGTTCCACGTGGAACTTGGAGTGGCGCCTAGCGATGCCTAAGTCGACCTGCCTACATGCACCTACCTGCAAAGTAGGCATGGTTGGGAACGGAGAATAAGCGTGGTAGAACTCGGGTGTCGTTAGGTGGTAAATTAGGCCAGGAAAACTTTGGACTACTATACTGGCACCTATAAGGATGCCTGCCGATATCTAAGAGAGATTAGGTGCTGCGAGGCGTGATCCTGTAAATGGCGCCTAGCAGACGATTGAAAAACCGTGCTGAGTTGCGCCAAGGAGCTATGCGCCATCAGGCGCTGTTTATAGAATGGGGTCCTTAGGCCCGGAATCTACAAATGTCACCGTACGTTATGCAGCAGAAGCGTCTTACCACCATTTAACTTAAATGCTTTAATTGGTTTTAGTCAGCGCAGTAATTGACCTCACCATCAAAAACCAGTTAAAAGTTGTTGCAAAAAAGTAGGCTCTGGAGTCATGTCTTAAACATGGAGCCTAAGGTCAAAGTTGGCGTAGTTAGGAGCAGAGATGACCTTAAGCACCATTATGCGCAATTCTCTGTCAAACTCATGTAGGCCTTTAAAGGCAAGTTTATCAAGTTCAAGTTTATTGCATTAGATATACCGCCTAATAACCTAGGTAGTAACATTTGTACAAATGTTTCTAAACTAAACTAAACCTTCAGTTTGTCTACCGCATCATCTCCATAAAGTTAGAGCTTGGCACGGTTTACAAGTAAATTCAATAAATGAGGGAAGGACATAATAAGAAATTAGAGGTTATGAAGGGGATAGCTAGCTTTACATTTTCAATAGATAGCTTTATGTTTTGGAGAAAAGCCGGGTTTTCAGATGCTTTCGGAATAATTGGAATGAGCCTAGGTTCCGCAGCAGGGCAGGGAGGTTATTCCAAAGCTCAGTGAATTTGAAGAAAAGAGATTTCCCTAATTAACCTGCATACATGATGTCTTTTAATGAGAATGAGAAAGAGAGAAAAAAGAAGAGAGAGAGAGAAAAAAAGGAGAGAGAGAGAAAAAAAGAGAGAGAGGAATATAGAGAGAGAAAAAAGAGAGGAAGAGAAAGAAAAAGAGAGAGAGAGAAAAAAGAGAGGAAGAGAGAGAAAAAAAAAGAGAGAGGAAGAGAAACTAAACTAAACCAAACCTTAAGTTTGTATACCGCATCATCTCCATAAAGTTAGAGCTTGGCACGGTTTACAAGTAAATTCAATAAATGAGGGAAGGACATAATAAGAAATTAGAGGTTATGAAGGGGATAGCTAGCTTTACATTTTCAATAGATAGCTTTATGTTTTGGAGAAAAGCCGGGTTTTCAGATGCTTTCGGAATAATTGGAATAAGCCTAGGTTCCGCAGCAGGACAGGGAGGTTATTCCAAAGCTCAGTGAATTTGAAGAAAAGGGATTTCCCTAATTTACCTGCATACATGATGCCTTTTAATGAGAATGAGAAAGAGAGAAAAAAAAGAAGAGAGAGAAAGAAAAAAAAGGAGAGAGAGAGGAATAGAGAGAGAGAAAAAAAGAGAGGAAGAGAGAGAAAAAAAAGAAGAGAGAGAGGAAGAGAGGGAGAGAGAAAAAAAGAGAGAGAGGAAGAGGAACTAAACTAAACCAAACCTTAAGTTTGTATACCACATCATCTCCATAAAGATAGAACATGGCACGGTTTACAGGTAAATTCAATAAATGAGGGAAGAACATAATAAGAAATTAGAGGTTATGAAGAGGATAGCTAGCTTTACATTTTCAATAGATAGCTTTATGTTTTGGAGAAAAGCCGGGTTTTCAGATGCTTTCGGAATAATTGGAATGAGCCTAGGTTCCGCAGCAGGGCAGGGAGGTTATTCCAAAGCTCAGTGAATTTGAAGAAAAGGGATTTCCCTAATTTACCTGCATACATGATGCCTTTTAATGAGAAAGAGAAAGAGAGAAAAAAAGAAGAGAGAGAGAAGAATAGCGAGAGAGAAAAAAAGAGAGGAAGAGAGAAAAAAAAAAAGAGAGAGGAAGAGAAACTAAACTAAACCAAACCTTAAGTTTGTATACCGCATCATCTCCATAAAGTTAGAGCTTGGCACGGTTTACAAGTAAATTCAATAAATGAGAGAAGGACATAATAAGAAATTAGAGGTTATGAAGAGGATAGCTAGCTTTACATTTTCAATAGATAGCTTTATGTTTTGGAGAAAAGCCGGGTTTTCAGATGCTTTCGGAATAATTGGAATGAGCCTAGGTTCCGCAGCAGGGCAGGGAGGTTATTCCAAAGCTCAGTGAATTTGAAGAAAAGAGATTTCCCTAATTAACCTGCATACATGATGTCTTTTAATGAGAATGAGAAAGAGAGAAAAAAGAAGAGAGAGAGAGAAAAAAAGGAGAGAGAGAGAAAAAAAGAGAGAGAGGAATATAGAGAGAGAAAAAAGAGAGGAAGAGAAAGAAAAAGAGAGAGAGAGAAAAAAGAGAGGAAGAGAGAGAAAAAAAAAAGAGAGAGGAAGAGAAACTAAACTAAACCAAACCTTAAGTTTGTATACCGCATCATCTCCATAAAGTTAGAGCTTGGCACGGTTTACAAGTAAATTCAATAAATGAGGGAAGGACATAATAAGAAATTAGAGGTTATGAAGGGGATAGCTAGCTTTACATTTTCAATAGATAGCTTTATGTTTTGGAGAAAAGCCGGGTTTTCAGATGCTTTCGGAATAATTGGAATGAGCCTAGGTTCTGCAGCAGGGCAGGGAGGTTATTCCAAAGCTCAGTGAATTTGAAGAAAAGAGATTTCCCTAATTAACCTGCATACATGATGTCTTTTAATGAGAATGAGAAAGAGAGAAAAAAGAAGAGAGAGAGAGAAAAAAAGGAGAGAGAGAGAAAAAAAGAGAGAGAGGAAGAGAAACTAAACTAAACCAAACCTTAAGTTTGTATACCGCATCATCTCCATAAAGTTAGAGCTTGGCACGGTTTACAAGTAAATTCAATAAATGAGGGAAGGACATAATAAGAAATTAGAGGTTATGAAGGGGATAGCTAGCTTTACATTTTCAATAGATAGCTTTATGTTTTGGAGAAAAGCCGGGTTTTCAGATGCTTTCGGAATAATTGGAATGAGCCTAGGTTCCGCAGCAGGACAGGGAGGTTATTCCAAAGCTCAGTGAATTTGAAGAAAAGGGATTTCCCTAATTTACCTGCATACATGATGCCTTTTAATGAGAATGAGAAAGAGAGAAAAAAAAGAAGAGAGAGAAAGAAAAAAAAGGAGAGAGAGAGGAATAGAGAGAGAGAAAAAAAGAGAGGAAGAGAGAGAAAAAAAAGAAGAGAGAGAGGAAGAGAGGGAGAGAGAAAAAAAGAGAGAGAGGAAGAGGAACTAAACTAAACCAAACCTTAAGTTTGTATACCACATCATCTCCATAAAGATAGAACATGGCACGGTTTACAGGTAAATTCAATAAATGAGGGAAGAACATAATAAGAAATTAGAGGTTATGAAGAGGATAGCTAGCTTTACATTTTCAATAGATAGCTTTATGTTTTGGAGAAAAGCCGGGTTTTCAGATGCTTTCGGAATAATTGGAATGAGCCTAGGTTCCGCAGCAGGGCAGGGAGGTTATTCCAAAGCTCAGTGAATTTGAAGAAAAGGGATTTCCCTAATTTACCTGCATACATGATGCCTTTTAATGAGAAAGAGAAAGAGAGAAAAAAAGAAGAGAGAGAGAAGAATAGCGAGAGAGAAAAAAAGAGAGGAAGAGAGAAAAAAAAAAAAGAGAGAGGAAGAGAAACTAAACTAAACCAAACCTTAAGTTTGTATACCGCATCATCTCCATAAAGTTAGAGCTTGGCACGGTTTACAAGTAAATTCAATAAATGAGAGAAGGACATAATAAGAAATTAGAGGTTATGAAGAGGATAGCTAGCTTTACATTTTCAATAGATAGCTTTATGTTTTGGAGAAAAGCCGGGTTTTCAGATGCTTTCGGAATAATTGGAATGAGCCTAGGTTCCGCAGCAGGGCAGGGAGGTTATTCCAAAGCTCAGTGAATTTGAAGAAAAGAGATTTCCCTAATTAACCTGCATACATGATGTCTTTTAATGAGAATGAGAAAGAGAGAAAAAAGAAGAGAGAGAGAGAAAAAAAGGAGAGAGAGAGAAAAAAAGAGAGAGAGGAATATAGAGAGAGAAAAAAGAGAGGAAGAGAAAGAAAAAGAGAGAGAGAGAAAAAAGAGAGGAAGAGAGAGAAAAAAAAAGAGAGAGGAAGAGAAACTAAACTAAACCAAACCTTAAGTTTGTATACCGCATCATCTCCATAAAGTTAGAGCTTGGCACGGTTTACAAGTAAATTCAATAAATGAGGGAAGGACATAATAAGAAATTAGAGGTTATGAAGGGGATAGCTAGCTTTACATTTTCAATAGATAGCTTTATGTTTTGGAGAAAAGCCGGGTTTTCAGATGCTTTCGGAATAATTGGAATGAGCCTAGGTTCCGCAGCAGGGCAGGGAGGTTATTCCAAAGCTCAGTGAATTTGAAGAAAAGAGATTTCCCTAATTAACCTGCATACATGATGTCTTTTAATGAGAATGAGAAAGAGAGAAAAAAGAAGAGAGAGAGAGAAAAAAAGGAGAGAGAGAGAAAAAAAGAGAGAGAGGAAGAGAAACTAAACTAAACCAAACCTTAAGTTTGTATACCGCATCATCTCCATAAAGTTAGAGCTTGGCACGGTTTACAAGTAAATTCAATAAATGAGGGAAGGACATAATAAGAAATTAGAGGTTATGAAGGGGATAGCTAGCTTTACATTTTCAATAGATAGCTTTATGTTTTGGAGAAAAGCCGGGTTTTCAGATGCTTTCGGAATAATTGGAATGAGCCTAGGTTCCGCAGCCGGACAGGGAGGTTATTCCAAAGCTCAGTGAATTTGAAGAAAAGGGATTTCCCTAATTTACCTGCATACATGATGCCTTTTAATGAGAATGAGAAAGAGAGAAAAAAAAGAAGAGAGAGAAAGAAAAAAAAGGAGAGAGAGAGGAATAGAGAGAGAGAAAAAAAGAGAGGAAGAGAGAGAAAAAAAAGAAGAGAGAGAGGAAGAGAGGGAGAGAGAAAAAAAGAGAGAGAGGAAGAGGAACTAAACTAAACCAAACCTTAAGTTTGTATACCACATCATCTCCATAAAGATAGAACATGGCACGGTTTACAGGTAAATTCAATAAATGAGGGAAGAACATAATAAGAAATTAGAGGTTATGAAGAGGATAGCTAGCTTTACATTTTCAATAGATAGCTTTATGTTTTGGAGAAAAGCCGGGTTTTCAGATGCTTTTGGAATAATTGGAATGAGCCTAGGTTCTGCAGCGGGGCAGGGAGGTTATTCAAAAGCTCAGTGAATTTGAAGAAAAGGGATTTCCCTAATTTACATGCATCACTTTTAATGAGAAAGAGAGAAAAAAAGAAGCGAGAGAGAAAAAAAGAGAGGAAGAGAGAGAAACTAAACCAAACCTTAAGTTTGTCTACCGCATCATCTCCATAAAGATAGAACTTGGCACGGTTTACAGGTAAATTCAATAAATGAGGGAAGGACATAATAAGAAATTAGAAGTTATGAAGAGGATAGCTAGCTTTACATTTTCAATAGATAGCTTTATGTTTTGGAGAAAAGCCAGGTTTTCAGATGCTTTTGGAATAATTGGAATGAGCCTAGGTTCCGCAGCAGGGCAGGGAGGTTATTCAAAAGCTCAGTGAATTTGAAGAAAAGGGATTTCCCTAATTTACATGCATACATGATGCCTTTTAATGAGAAAGAGAGAAAAAAAGAAGAGAGAGAGGAAAAAAAAGGAGAGAGAGAGAGGAATAGAGAGAGAGAAAAAAAGAGAGGAAGAGAGAGAAACTAAACCAAACCTTAAGTTTGTCTACCGCATCATCTCCATAAAGATAGAACTTGGCACGGTTTACAGGTAAATTCAATAAATGAGGGAAGGACATAATAAGAAATTAGAAGTTATGAAGAGGATAGCTAGCTTTACATTTTCAATAGATAGCTTTATGTTTTGGAGAAAAGCCGGGTTTTCAGATGCTTTCGGAATAATTGGAATGAGCCTAGGTTCCGCAGCAGGGCAGGGAGGTTATTCCAAAGCTCGGTGAATTTGAAGAAAAGAGATTTCCCTAATTAACCTGCATACATGATGTCTTTTAATGAGAATGAGAAAGAGAGAAAAAAGAAGAGAGAGAGAGAAAAAAAGGAGAGAGAGAGAAAAAAAGAGAGAGAGGAATATAGAGAGAAAAAAAAGAGAGGAAGAGAAAGAAAAAGAGAGAGAGAGAAAAAAGAGAGGAAGAGAGAGAAAAAAAAAGAGAGAGGAAGAGAAACTAAACTAAACCAAACCTTAAGTTTGTATACCGCATCATCTCCATAAAGTTAGAGCTTGGCACGGTTTACAAGTAAATTCAATAAATGAGGGAAGGACATAATAAGAAATTAGAGGTTATGAAGGGGATAGCTAGCTTTACATTTTCAATAGATAGCTTTATGTTTTGGAGAAAAGCCGGGTTTTCAGATGCTTTCGGAATAATTGGAATGAGCCTAGGTTCCGCAGCCGGACAGGGAGGTTATTCCAAAGCTCAGTGAATTTGAAGAAAAGGGATTTCCCTAATTTACCTGCATACATGATGCCTTTTAATGAGAATGAGAAAGAGAGAAAAAAAAGAAGAGAGAGAAAGAAAAAAAAGGAGAGAGAGAGGAATAGAGAGAGAGAAAAAAAGAGAGGAAGAGAGAGAAAAAAAAGAAGAGAGAGAGGAAGAGAGGGAGAGAGAAAAAAAGAGAGAGAGGAAGAGGAACTAAACTAAACCAAACCTTAAGTTTGTATACCACATCATCTCCATAAAGATAGAACATGGCACGGTTTACAGGTAAATTCAATAAATGAGGGAAGAACATAATAAGAAATTAGAGGTTATGAAGAGGATAGCTAGCTTTACATTTTCAATAGATAGCTTTATGTTTTGGAGAAAAGCCGGGTTTTCAGATGCTTTTGGAATAATTGGAATGAGCCTAGGTTCTGCAGCGGGGCAGGGAGGTTATTCAAAAGCTCAGTGAATTTGAAGAAAAGGGATTTCCCTAATTTACATGCATCACTTTTAATGAGAAAGAGAGAAAAAAAGAAGCGAGAGAGAAAAAAAGAGAGGAAGAGAGAGAAACTAAACCAAACCTTAAGTTTGTCTACCGCATCATCTCCATAAAGATAGAACTTGGCACGGTTTACAGGTAAATTCAATAAATGAGGGAAGGACATAATAAGAAATTAGAAGTTATGAAGAGGATAGCTAGCTTTACATTTTCAATAGATAGCTTTATGTTTTGGAGAAAAGCCAGGTTTCTAATAATAATACAAAGGTAGGGGGAGGGGGGCAGACAATAATGACACACTATAGGATATCGTGGGACACAAAAGGAGAAAAGGTCGAAGGATACATCATATAAATTTAGGATGGGAGAAAGGACAAACCGAAAGGGTGGGAAATATATCTGAAGGAAGGGATGAAAGGGAAGGCAGCTAACGCTACGCGGGATGATCCAAATACTTAAGACTAGTATTCAGGGACAGGGAACATTCTTTAAATACTAAAAGGGTCTTTTACTAAGGCGTACTAGTCAATTTAGGGCACGCCAAATGCTAACTTGTCCGTACAATATAATGGGCGCATTAGCATTTAGCGGGCACTAATTGGTAGCACGCTAAATTGGCTAGCACGCTTTAGTAACGTCACAAACAGGATTGTTTTGAGACCTGATTTGAATTTAGAAACGCAATGTTCTTGTCTTAAATTGATGGGGAGGGAATTCCATAATGTTGGAGCTACAACAGAGAAGATAGCCTTGGGGGGGGGGCCTATATGACCGGCGCCTAAGGACTCCTTTTACAAAGGCGCACTAGCGGTTTAATGCACATAATAGCGTGTGCTAAACCACCGGCCGCGCTAGCCGCTACCGCCTCCTCTTGAGCAGGCAGTAGTTTTTCGGCCAGCGCGGGGGTAAGCGCGTGATGAAAAGTCGCACGCGCTAAACCCGCTAGCGCGGCTTTGCAAAAGGAGCCCTAAGCGTTTTCGGTAGCTGAGATTCTCTTAACGATGCCGGCGCATGATTGACACGCAGCTGGCATCATTTTTTTTTAAGGCGCCGGCCTATGTAGGCGCCGTTTACAGAATCCGGGTCTTAGTGTTTTTCATTTTCCGATAATAGGGCGATCTCGGTTACGCGACATCTGGCCAGAACTTTGAGACGATCCTAGCTTTTTGGCCCTCTTTTACAAAGGCGCACTAAACGTTTTAGCCTGGATTTAGCACGCGCTAAATCAACACATGCGCTAACCGCTAACGCATCCATAGGATAACATGCATGCGTTAGCGTTTAGCGCATGTGTAGCATGTGCTAAAAAGCTTAGCGCGCCTTTGTAAAAGAGAGGGTTTGTGAATATGCTGAACTTTCTTGACAAAATGTACTCTACTGAGGCTATCCTTAGGCAAAACTTTTGCTATATATTTTAAACCCTGTACACTTCTCCCTCCGTATTTGCTGGGATAGGGGATTAACAGAACCGCAAATACAGAAAAACCACAAATAACTTTTTCATATGTTATTCGCTCTTTTCTATTAAAAACCATCGTGAATATAGTGAAACCACGAATAACATGGTGGGAGACGGCCTATTTTCTGGGATAGGGGATTAACAGAACCGCAAATACAGAAAAACCACAAATAACTTTTTCATATGTTATATGCTATTTTCTGTTAAAAACCATCGTGAATATGGTGAAACTGCGAATAACACGGTGGGAGACCTGGCCTGTTCCCGAAGGAGAGGCAAAACACGGTGAAGAAAGTGCTGGGAATCGGCGATTTTCTCTGTAAATGCTTGCAATCAGCGATTTCTCTATGCAAGCTGATGTAATTTTTTTAGTGGGGGGAGCCAGCAAGCTAAAAACCGTGAATAATTGAAACCGCGATTGCTGAAATCGCAAATACGGAGGGAGAAGTGTACACTTCTCCCTCCGCATTTGCTGGGATAGGGGATTAACAGAACCGCAAATAAACTTTTTCATATGTTATTTGCTATTTTCTGTTAAAAACCGTCATGAATATGGTGAAACTGCGAATAACATGGCGGGAGACCTGGCCTGTTCCTGAAAGAGAGGCAAAACACGTCTTCTAATTCCACTTACTTCAAATCGTTCTCTTCGGTCTAATACTCAAGAATTATTAATGGTCCCATCTTTAAAAATAATAGGGACCAGACGCCATGATATCTTCTCAGTTAAGGCTCCACTTATATAGAATACCCTTCCTTTGTACATTAGAAACATTAAAGATCTTAACCTATTCAAAACCAACTTAAAATCATTCCTCTTTAAAGCTTCATTTAGCCTCTAAAATTTTTCCTTTTTCAAGATCATTTACAACTTCAGTATTTTAAACCCAACCCTAGTGTTTTACCCCTCCCCTACCTACGTTCTCTTTTCTTCTTTTAAGATATAAAATATTGTAACTTTTTCCCTTACGTTTTTACCAAAGTATTCCAGTTTTGTCCTTAATGTCTGTATTGTCAGTTTAATATTCCCCTGTTTACTTATTTAATGTGGTAATGTTAATCTAAATCTAATGTTTTATCCCAATCATATATTTATGTAATTCGCTTAGAAATATTAAGCGAACCATCAAATTTAAATAAAACTTGAAACTTGAACTTGAAGAAAGTGCTGGGAATCGGCGATTTTCTCTGTAAACGCTTGGAATCAGTGATTTCTCTATGCAAGCTGACGTAATTTGGGGAGAGGAGCCAGAAAGCTAAAAACTGAATAATCAAAACCGCGATTGCTGAAACCGCGAATACAGAGGGAGAAGTGTACACACTCCCCAAAGATCGGAGAAGCAGGATATGAACTTTTATAAATAAATATTCCACCAGTATTTTCAGGAATAAAGGGGTCGTTTTATTAAGGTGTGTTAACTGATTAGAAAGGATGCCTTAGCATTTGGCGTGTGGTAAATTGGTTAACATGCCTTAATAAAAGGACCCCTGAGTGTGTGAAAATGTTGTTTTTTTTTGTAGGAGGGAGAGTACAATTAGTTGCTGAACTGTAATGTTTATATGTTTTAACTAGTGTTTGATGGATTGTGTAAATCGCATTGTACAGGTTTCTAGGATGTTGCAATCCATACAATTAAAATGAATTCAATTTGTCTTGTGTGTTTTAGGTATGGTGAAAGTGAGTGGCTTCTTTCGAGTGACTGCCAGAACATCACAAACACATTTTGCAACCTCACGTTGGAGCTGAATGACTTGAATGACCAGTACAACGCTAGGGTGATGGCAGTGTCCAAGAACTGCACGTCAGGATGGGCCATTTCCAAGAGGTTTTCCCCCACGCAAAGTGAGGATTCTTTGCTTCCTCTCATGAGTGATCCTTGCGGGATCTCTCAAAGCACCTCGTACAGGTTGCCACAGAACTCTGGATTAGAGAGTTGCACGGGGACAGAAATCCCACCCATCCCTGCCCGTCCCCGCCAGGATCTTCTCCGTCCCCGTCAGGATCCTCTCCATCCCCACCCATCCCCACAAGGAATTACCTCCATCTCCGCCCGTCCCCATAAAAAACAGCAATTACTTTTGACAGGATCATCAATTCCACAGTTTCTTTTGCTGTTTTCCTTGTGGAATCTCTTTGGTGGAACCCTTTTTTTGTTTTCTGTTCAGGTAATTAACTTATAAACCCCCTCTTTTACTAAGGCTGACATGTCCATTATATTATATGGACAAACCCTGCTTCCAAAGCCTTCCATCCCCGTGGGAGTCCCGTTGGCTAGAGGGGGGTCCCCGTGGGAGTCCCATGGGTTAGGGGGGGATTCCCGCGGGACCCCCACGGGATCCGTGGGATTCCCGCGATCCCCGTTCCCGTGCAGACCTCTACTCTGGATATCGGACTCCACCCCAGAC
Organism: Geotrypetes seraphini; assembly: GCF_902459505.1. Lineage (NCBI taxonomy): Eukaryota > Metazoa > Chordata > Amphibia > Gymnophiona > Dermophiidae > Geotrypetes > Geotrypetes seraphini. The sequence continues at coordinate 33,339,090 of NC_047091.1, read as the reverse complement.
TGCCTTTAACCTAGCTGGTTACTGCTTTAGCGATCTGAAGGGATATCGGGGCGCTCTCCAGTTCAATGCCACTGAACATCTGGGAATGGCCATCAGTGGGGATTAACCAGGAAGGATCCTCTCCTGTTGATTAATCTTTTTTGGAACATCAACCCCTTCCTAAATAAGAATGTGTTTTGCTAAACAAAAGAAAACCCGAATCGGAATCCTAATCTATGATTCTGAGGCAAAACAATTTCAAATTTTGGCAGCTTGATGACTTACCCCCTCTTTTTACTAAGGTATGCGAACCGATTAGCACGCGCTAAACGCGAACATGTCTATAGGGCTATTTTTACAAAGGCGCACTAGCGGCATAATGCGTGTAATGGTGCGCGTGCTAAACTGCCAGACGCGCGAAGCCGCTACCACCTCCTCTTGAGCAGGCGGTAGTTTTTCGGCCAGCGCGGGGGTTGCGCGCCTATGTAAAAGGAGCCATAGACTAACATGCTTGCGTTAGCGGTTAGCACGCGGTAATCGGACCACGCCCCTTAGTGAAAGAACTGTCCAATAATCTTTTGTAACGTAAGCTTCGCTAGAGCTCCGGACAGCCAGACCCTTTCCCTTACTACCATTAGGGGTATAGTTATCAACGTGGGCTACCATTAACCATTAATGAGATATTTTAGCACAAGTTAATTACTAATAACTGGAGTTAACCGTAAAATCGCCCATCTTAGGGTTCCTTTTACTAAACTGCGGTAGCAGTTTTAGCACGCGTGCTAGACGCTAACGCCTCCATTGAGCTGGAATTAGTTTTTCCGCGTAGCGCGGGAGTTAGAGCGCTAAAAAGGCAACCGCAGCATAGTAAAAGGAGTCCTTAACCTTTTCCTATCGTGTCTCCCGGCTGACGGGACATTCCAAAAATGTCGTTGCCATTGTGGATAAACAGTCTGTATGGACTAATAAAGAGCCAGGAACACAAAATATTTGAATATACAGACAATAATAATAATAACTTTATTCTTCTATACCGCCACAATCTTGCGACTTCTAGGCGGTTTACAATCAAGGAAGCTGAACGTTCAGCGAGTTACACTATGCAGATGATCAGAGGAAATACAGAGTGCAGAAATTTTAAGAAAACAAAAATATAAATATACAGTTTGCTGAGCGAGAATATAGGTTATACAGTTTGTTAAGAAATTTCTGAGAGGACCCGTTAGGAAGAGGTAACGCATTTCAAAAAATACAGCAAAAAATTACAATATGATAATAACAGTTTATATAAATCGCTGAACCGTGAAGTTCTATGCGGACTTATGAGGGGAGAGGGAATGGATAAGAGATCCTTTATTGTGGAGAGAGAGAAGAGTGGGTCAGTTGTCTAGGTATTTCAGGAACAGGTATATTTTTAGGCGCTTCCTGAATTCCTAATAAGTGGTTGGTGAAAGCAATTGATCTAGGTCTTTACCCCATATGGCTGCTTGGTGTGAGAGACTTATTTACATTATGTTTACAATAGCCGTAAATGATAACGGTGAATAATACCAAACTTTGCTAAAATAATTACGATTGGAACCAGCGTAACGTAAAATTTATTACGATAGGAAAAGGTTAATGATGGTCTAGATTGATCATTTCTTCCCTTAATTTAAAAAAAAAGAAGAAATGTCTCTAGAATTCAGAATCGTATCCTAATTTTTTCACATGGCTGTAAAGTAGCTGCCAGTTATGCAAAAGAAGCTTATTTTCCTGCTAAGACGCTTTTTTTAAATTGTGACGGAAACACTAGGGGCTCCTTTTACGAAGCCACGTCAGCAGCTTTATCGCACGCACCTTTTTAGCGCACGCCAACCCCCGCGCTAGCCGAAAAACTACCGCCTGCTCAAGAGGAGGCGGTTGCGGCTAGCGCAGATGGCAAATTAGCGCACGCTATTACGGGTGTTAAACCGTGAACGCGGCTTCATAAAAGGAGCCCTAAGGCCCTCTTTTAATAATAATAATAATAACAACTTTATTTTTATATACCGCCAGCTATCTTGCGACTTCTAGGCGGTTTACAGTAAAAGAGATTGTGAATACAATAAAGAAAAAGTAAATATAATAAAGAGAGGCTTTACGTACAATGAATTAAGGAGTTTAGCAGTGTACATCTCAATACAATAAAGAGAAACTTTATGTACAATGACTTAAAGAGTAAAGCAGGTTACATCTGATAATATTAATAATGTTAACAACAGTTTGTGTGTTGCAAGGCCCGGAAGTGCCAAGCTGTTTGCTCAGAAGTAGAAATATTCCGTGACTTGAATAGAGTGTTCGTAGTTAGTGATTAGGGGTTGGGGTTAACAGTTTGCAAGTTTAGTTATGTGATGATGTTACGAGGGGGGTTGATGTTCCAGTTCGTTGCCTAGGTGTTTCAAGAATAGGTAAGTTTTTAGGTGTTTCCTGAATTCTTCATAATTGTTTGTGTGTGCAATGAGTTTTTCTAGGTTTTTACCCCATATGGCTGCTTGATATGATAGCAGTTGTTGATGGTGTCTCTTATATTTGCACCCTCTAGCCGGTGGGGAGACAAATTTCATGTGTGTTTTTCTTTCGTGTCTGTTGGTTGGGAATGAGAAGAGGTCTGTGATGTATTTTGGGGCTAGACCATTTAATACTTTGAAGCAGAGACATCCTAGCTTGAACTTTGTGCGCGCCTCCATCGGCAGCCAGTGTAGGAGTCGGTAAGAAGGGGTTATGTGATCGGACTTCTTCAGCCCGAAAATCATCCTGACTGCTGCATTTTGTATCAGTTGTAGTCTTTGCATTTGCTTTTGGGGGATCGTCAGATGGGTGATGTTGCAATAGTCCAGGTGGTTTAGTATTAGGGATTGTACTAGCATTCTGAAAGCTGAAGTGTGGAAGTACGCCTTAATGGACTTAAGTTTCCAGAGAGTGAAGAATCCTCTTTTGATTAAGGAGTCTATGTGGTCCTTCATGGTTAGGCTTTGGTCTAGTATTACTCCTAGGATCTTCATCGTTGGTTGAATGGGGTAGTTTAGATTGTTAATGTGTAGTGATGTTGTCGTATTCTGTGCGTGTGGCGAGGCTATGAAGAATTTAGTTTTTTCTGAATTGAGCTTCAGTTTGAAATCTGTGGTCCATTGTTCCATCGTGTTTAGCGCTTCAGTTGCTGGGGGGATGGTTTCAGAGGGGGATGCCGTAAATGGGATTATGATTGTGAAATCGTCTGCATAGCTGAATACTTTTATGCCTCGCTGGGTTAGCTGCGTGCCCAATGAAGCTATGTAGATGTTGAAGAGTAGTGGGGATAGTGGGGATCCTTGTGGAACGCCTGATGGGTTTCTCCATGTTTTTGAGAGATTGCAGTTGAAGCGGACTTGATATGTGCGGGTTGTGAGGAAATCTCGGAACCAGTCCAGCACTTCGCCTCCGATGCCAATTGAATCTAAACATTGTAGTAGTTTTTTGTGATCCACCAAGTCGAAGGCTGAGCTCATGTCAAATTGCATCACTAAGGCTTTGTGGCCTTTGCTTAAATAGGTTACGTAGGTATTCTAAGATTGCTGCTATCACCGTCTCGGTACTGAACAGAGGTCTGAAGCCTGACTGGGTTTCATGTAGCAGTGAGAACCGATCTAGGTAGTCCATCAGTTGGGTTTGTACCAAGCCTTCCATTATTTTTACGAAAAATGGGATAGATGCTACTGGTCTATAGTTGGTTGCTGATGTTAGGGGTAGTTTACGATTTTTTGGGATTGGGGTGATTATAATGTGACCATTTTTTGATAGGAATTTTCCGTTTTTTAAATTGTTGGACATATGAGTCCATAGTGTTATTTTAAAGTCTAGAGGTGCTGCTTTCATTATGTTGGGTGGACAGGGATCTAGGATGCAGTTTGATTTGGTGTATTTGTTGTATAGTTTTAAGAAGCTGTTCCATTCTAGGTCCTGAAAGGAGTTCCAATACATGTCTACTGGTGTTTCGTTTTCATGTGTGTTGGTTATTTGTTGTTCATCTGTGTTGTTTGTTGGGCCTTTTTTCCTTAGGTTCACTATTTTTGAGTTGAAGTGTTGTGCTAGGTCGTCTGTTGATGGAAGTTCTGTGTCATGCGTTGATTGACTGTGGCGTGTGGTGTCGAATAAATTTTTGACTAGATTGAACAATTCATGAGTGTTAATTCCTTTTGAGCTTGTGTTGGATGTGTATATTTTGGATGAGTAGAATTTTTTCCTTTTTTCTTTTATCAGTTGTTTATATTCCTTTATGTTTGCTCTCCAATTGTTCCTGTCAGATTTTTCACCTGTTTTGTTCCAGATCCTTTCTAGTCGTCGTGTTGATTGTTTCATTTTTTGTAGTTCGGAATCGAACCAGTTGTTATATTTATTTGAGCGGTTTGTTCTGTTTTGTTTGGGTGCTATTTTGTCTAAGATGGTTGTGCTTGTTTTTGACCACTGTTCCCAGAATTCGCCTTCTTCGTTCATCTCCTCGCGCGCTTCATAGTGGGCCCAGTATTCCTCTGGGTTAATGTGGCCCCTTGTGAGATGTTCTTTTTGTATCCTTGGGTGCGTTTTTTCTTTTGGTTGGTTCCAGATTAAATTAAAGTAATAGGTGTAATGGTCGGACCAGATGTCGTGGCTCCAGATGCCGTTTGATATGGAAATAGTGGGATTTAGGATTTCTTTTGAGGACATGGCTACCAAATCTATCTGGTGGCCTTTTTCATGGGTTTGTGTGGATGAAGGTAGAAAGAAGTTGAGTGAGGATAGGAATTTTTTGAAGTCTTTTGTGTCGGGATTTTCCTCTTTTTCTAAATGTAGGTTCGCGTCTCCTGCTATTATATTGTAAGACAGGGTGATTGAGTTGTGTAGGATGAATTCATAGAGTTCTTCTCTGGCTTTTGACCAGCATTTTGGCGGTACATAAAATAGAATGCAGGAGAGGTACTCTTCTAGGTCCTTATTGCTAATTTTGCATGCTAGTGTTTCTAGTTGATTGGTTTTCTTGGAATCAACTAATTCAAGTTTGAGTTCTTCCTTGAGGATGATTGCTAGTCCTCCCCCTCTTCGGTCTTCACGGTTTAGCATGTGAATTTTGTAGTTATCTGGTATTAGGTCATTTAGTATTGGGTCCTCTTCTGATGTTAACCATGTTTCTGTTAGAAAGAGGCAAGCTATCTTTTTGTAAGCGATCCAGTCTTTGATTAAGAAGGCTTTGTTCCTTACTGATCTAGTGTTGAGGTAGGCGCAGGAAATGGAGGTGGTTGTGGTGAGTGTGTTGGGTGTATTGGTTTTGATGAGTTTTATCTCCCTTGGTCTTTTTTTGAGGGTACGGTAAGGTTTATTCTTATTTGTGATTATTTTAATGTGATTTACTCTTTCTTCCTGCTGGTTAGTTAGGAGTTTAATTGGTGTGTCAGGTTCGTGGGCGGAGTGAAGCTTTGGATAGAGTGATATGACTTTTTTCACATTGTTGCACAGTAAATATATCAGTAGGATTGATAAGAGCTTCATGATTGCTGGTTTTGGTATCCTTCTAGTCTTGACTTGTGTTGGTTTTGTGTCTGTATAAGCTTTCTATCTTTATCAATCAATACTCTTGCAGAGGATTGCGAGTAAATTGTTATAGGACTACGGCGGATTTGACTGGGTTAATAGTCGGTGCTGGACGGGAGGAGGAGCAGGGGTCCCGCGCTCATTACCTTGTTGGGGTCAGCGGATGATCTGGTGGAGCGGTCTTTTAGGGTGAAGTGTTCCACGCAAGTGCTTCAGGTGTTCCCTTCAAGTGCTCCTCTCTGGTGCTACACGAAGGCGCTCACAAAGGCGCAGGCGCCTTTGCCGTGCGCCTTCGTCAGTACGCCGAACGGCAGTGCGCCATTGGCGCTGTTTCTTTTAAGATATGGTGTCCTCCTGCGGGATCGGGGGGACGGAGCAGGGCTCCCACGCCGGCCCGATCGTGCTGCAAATGTAGGTGCTGGCGCTGTAGTTTTTAAATTTATATGGTGTCCTCCTGCGGGATCGGGGGGGCGGAGCAGGGCTCCCACGCCGGCCCGATCGTGCTGCAAATGTAGGTGCTGGCGCTGTAGTTTTTAAATTTATATGGTGTCCTCCTGCGGGATCGGGGGGGCGGAGCAGGGCTCCCACGCCGGCCCGATCGTGCTGCAAATGTAGGTGCTGGCGCTGTAGTTTTTAAATTTATATGGTGTCCTCCTGCGGGATCGGGGGGGCGGAGCAGGGCTCCCACGCCGGCCCGATCGTGCTGCAAATGTAGGCGCGGCGGCCCATCAGGTCCAGGACCTGTATACTAGCCCTCTATCTATACCCTTCTATCCCCTTTCCTTCAGAAAATTGTCCAATCCCTTCTTTTTTTTCTTTTTTTTTTTTAATCTTTATTCATTTTATATTTAACAACAAGTGTACATAAAATTTTCACAATTAAAATGTCACATCACTTGAAATTCTAGAACAATTTCTAAAAATGAGTTTTATCCCCATCCCACCCAACCAATCATATATATCATGTAATATAACATGTAAAACCATTCTTTTCACATTTAATAATAATAAGATACAAAAACCCACCCCCACCCAAATCAACACTAATAATCCACAGGGAAAAATAACAATTATTCATTATAATAACTTATTAATGGCCCCCACACATCCTTAAACTTATTAAAATATCATTTTTGCACTGCTAGCATTCTTTCCATTTTGTATAAATGGCATACTGAGTTCCACCAAAAACTATAATTTAATCTTGTATAATCCTTCCAATTATAAGTTATCTGTTGAATGGCATCTCCCTTCTTGAACTCCAATACCGTACCCTGTAGTGTATATATATAACATGCTACATTTAAAGAGATTCTGTGTTTGTTATAGCTATCTTTGGAAGTCCTGCATTAAGCTATGTTGCCAGTGTGCGATCCATAACGTTTGTCATTCAGACTCCTTACATACATTTGAGAAGTAAGGATGGGTCCCAGGAGACAGTAGAAAGCATTACCAACCATGGCATCCTTTACCACTTGAGCATATCCAACTTAAAGACAAGCAAGCAGGTAAGAGATACTGGCTCTATTTACCACTGCAAAACTTTGGAACATTTTCGTAGATATGAACGCATAAACCAAGGGCTCCTGGTTCTGTTTTCAGCGTAACTATGAATATATTATTTTGCAGTCTCAATTTCTCACTATAATGCTCAAGTGCTCAACCAACACAGGATATACTCATTCAGCCTTTGATCTCATAACCGCCTTCCTCACATAAACAATTAAAAATGCATAAATTATAGTGATAAGTGCTCAGACCCACAATGGCTTGATTATTCCTATACAGGCAGTCCCTGGGTTAAGGACAAGTTACGCTTTTAAAGGTGTTCTTAAGTCGGATTTGTACGTAGCTCAGAACTTGCAGATTTTAAGATTCCTGCTGCTTCCCTCTGCTCCCAGCTGACAAAAGGGCCAACTGTCCCTCCAGGGTTCCCTCTAAGGTACAACATGCACAACCACACACTGTTCTTAATGTGGCCATGCGTCATTCCTGAATCTGCTGCAGGAGAAGTGTAGGAGTCTCTGCCACTGGAAATGCTGCTCAGTGAAATCAAATGAAGCCGTGACCACGTTCTTAAGTAGCAACATTCCAGAGCTGAGATGGTGATGTCATTCCACCAATGCCTAAGAGCCAACTTCATCAGTGATGTCACAATAGCTTGATTATTCCTATACAGGCAGTCCCTGGGTTAAGGACGAGTTACGTTTTTAAAGCTGTTCTTAAATTGGATTTGTATGTAACTCAGAACTTGTAGATTTTAAGATTCCTGCTGCTTCCCTCTGCTCCCAGCTGACAAAAGGGCCAACTGTCCAGGGTTCCCTCTAAGGTACAGCACGCACAACCACACACTGTCCTTAATGTGGCCATGCGTCATTCCTGAATCTGCTGCAGGAGCCTATGCCACGGGAAATACTGCTCAGTGAAATCGAGTGAAGCTGCGACTGCGTTCTTAAGTACGAGTCGTACTTCAGCTTGGCGTCTGTAACTCGGGGACTGCCTGGACCAGCATAGGCACCTGCATTTCAAAATGATGCCAAACACAATGCAAATGACCCCTCCCTGCACTAAGTTTGTTCAATATTGGGGGTGCTCGGCACCCAGAAAACTGGATCCTATGCTTTGATGTATTATATATGAAATATTATAGACTTTGGCCCTTTTATACTCAGGTGCGTTAACGATTAGCGCCAACGCTTGCATGTTAGGCTATGGATGCACTAGGGTTTAGCGCGCGCTAATTCAAATTAGCATGCGCTAATCAGTTAGCGCACCTTAGTAAAAGAGGGAATTTGTTCTCACGATAGTAAAGATTTGATGACTCTTCTCTATTTCCACATGCGTTTTCTTTCCTTATTTTAATATGCACTGAAATGACATTAATGGAATAAAACTAAAAAAAAGTTCTTCCTTGCCCCTCTCCCTTCCCCACTGACATACTTAAAACCCATAAAACAAGCTAGGAATGCGTTTAACAGGAACGGAAGGATGTCGCTTCTCCCTCACTGCTCAGGCCTCACCATCACCTTCCAATTTTTGCTCACAGTGGAGTATGATCAAGAAGGAGAACGAAATCGCAATTGTCAGCTTAGATCCGGACACCGAATATAATGGGACCGTTTTCTTTTCAATCCGAAAAAGTGAGGAAAAAAGTGAGGCACGAGCTTTCCTGGTGAGAACGCTGCCAGGTAAGCAGATGCGATCAGTGCCTTGCCTGTGACTTGGGTTTGCAAAATATTTGCAGATGCAGAAAGTGGGCACCAGAGGGCGATAGAACAGATTTTTACTTCAAATAAACACAAGTCAACTTGATTTAGCAACTTTGTTTTCTGATTTCCTAACGGCTCTTGCATCCTAATGTGAGAATTTCCTGAGCCCAACCAGTTGGGACTGCAAGGGGATGCTGAAAATTTCTCAGCCTAACCAACCAATCAACTTCCAGAATTCTGAGCATTATTTTGCCACTCTAGCTGAAAGAGTGTGAAATTGCAGAAACTAAATTCTATATTTTGACATTGTTTCAGATCATTGATTGAACCATATCCACGTCATTCTCGTCTTGGTTGGGCTGAGAACTTTTCAGCACCCCCTCGTAGTGTGAAGAGTTTCAGTCTCTGATTACCAGAGCTGAGATTGTGATGTCATAATGCCTCATTCCACCAATAAGAGCCAACCTCATCAGTGATGTCACAGTGGCTTGATTGTCCTATAATTGGCTCACTTTTATTACATACGAGGGGGTGCTGAGAAGTTCTCAGCCCAACCAACCAACTTCCTAAATTCTGAGCCTTATTTTGCCACTGTGGCAAGAGTGGCATCTTATTTCGTTAAGTGCCAATTTGCAGAAAGGAAATTCTGTGTTTTGGCATTGTTTCCTATTGATTGAACCATATAGAGCGTTATCTTATTTCGTTAAGTGTCAATTTGCAGAAACAAAATTCTATGTTGTTTGACGTTGTTTCAGTTCATTGATTGCACCATATCCATGTCATACAGTAACGCCATTACAGAAGCTCATGCAAACCGCTCTGTCATTAGTAGCGCTATAGAAGCTTCCAGTAACCAATTCTTGTCTTGGTTGGGCTGAGTACTTATCAGCACCCCCTCATATTATAGTGATAAGAAACGACATCATTTTAATCTTTCAAGAACAGCCTGACTTCAAATATGATTTATTTATTTGTCAATTTTTGGTAATCGGCCTTCTGCCTACTTTTTTACCCTGCTGTCCTATGCCCGCAGCAGTTCCCAAGTTCTCCTTTCCTGATTATACAGACTGCCCACTGATGGTTTTTAGTTTTGCTTGCCCGCGTGCAGCTTTGTAATGCAACAAAAAAGCGTTCTATCGGAAGCAATTTGATTTGATGACTTGATACTACTTACAACAAATTTTTTTTTTAAAGTAATTCACAATATTAAAATTGAATAAACAAATTAAAATATGGGAATCCTTTTACGAAGCCGCATTAGCGGTTTAATGCGCATAATAGCGCACGCTAATTTTCCAGCCGCGCTAGCCGCTACTGCCTCCACTTGAGCAGGCAGTAGTTTTTTGGCTAGCTTGGGGGTTAGCGTGCGCGCAAAATGTGCACGTGATAAAGCCGCTAATACGGCTTCGTAAAAGGAGCCCATAATATAGAATTTTAAAAAACAGTTGTCATAAATCCATTTTTAAAAACTGCATGCAAAAATAAACAATCACAAAATTTATATATCTATATACACGTATTTGGGAAATGGAATTATGTTACAGTTTATTTCCCTTGCGACGTAAGAATTCATTTTGCCAAATTTAGAATCCGTTCAAGCTTTGGAAAGACAAGGGCCTTCTTTTACTAAGGCGTGCTAACCAATGAACACACGCTAATCGATTCAGTGCATGCGAAACACTAACATGTTAGTCTGTGGACGCATTAGCGTTTAGCACGCGCTATTCGGTTAGCGCACCTTAGTAAAAGAGGGCGAAAGTTTTGCCGAAACTGATTGCAATAGGTTGCCAAACACATTCCATTGTGTTTCATTTTTGTCAGACATTAGGGGAGAATTAGAGATGCGGCTGACCAATACCTCTTGGCATAACCAGAGGGCACTAGGGGGTGTGCATTCGGTTTATTTGGGTGCCTAAAAATTCAAGGCCCAATATTCAGCTGCCACTATCAGAGGGTTGTTTTTTTTAACCATCGGCTAATAAAAGTATCCATATGTTCCGGAACTTTCCAGAAATGCAGCAATATTCAGTCTGTTATCAGGATAACTTTTTCGGACAGCTCAGGACAGTTATACAGATAATGCCACTATCCGGCCAAGTTCTGGGAGCACCTTGCTCTGCCCATGCCCCATCCTGGAACTTTCTGGATATTGCTGTGCAGTCTGGAAGGATATTCAGAGGCACTATCCAGGAAAGTGCTTTTGAATATTGACCTATTAATGTGCAAATGACTTCTACATGTGTAGCTACGAACAAATGTGTGCACGTTGCATTCAACGCATTTTGAAGCTCTTGCACACTTAGAAACACAAAACAAATGCACCAAAACTGGGAAAAAATTTTGTCTTAAAGGCGCACAACCCAAACTTTTTCATTAGCCATGCGCCTCCCTTCCCAACATCTGGGTAAATCGGTTGACTGAATTACCACAATATTGTCCTTTGATCCCAGGCGATCAGCTAAGCAAGGACCACATCTTGGACGTCACCAATCTGGGGGTTTTCTCATCTGTGTAAGAACATAAAAATAGCCTTACTGGATCAGACCAATGGTCCAACAAGCCCAGTAGCCCGTTCTCACGGTGGCCAGTCCAGGTCACTAGTACCTGGCCAAAACCCAAGAAGTAGCAATATTCCATACAGAATCCCAAGGAATAGCAAGATTCTGGAATCCCAAAATGTATCAAGATTCCATGCAGAATCTCAAAGAGTAGCAACATTCTATGCTTCCGATCCAGGGCAAGCAGTGGCTTCCCTCATGTCTTTCTCAATAGCAGACTATGGACTTTTCCTCCAGGAACTTGTCCAAACCTTTCTTAAAACCGCTCTTACCAGAGTGCAAGAGTAACAAAGCAGGGTAAGGGGAAATTTGGAGAATTTGGCATTTGTTTTCAACCATGACTTGTTTTACTTGTGTGTGTGTGTGTGTGGGGGGGGGGGTTGATTTTGGGGAATGTGTTATTAGTTCGTTCTTCACCTGTTTCCTTTTTCTTCAGCAGACTCTACATGGCTCCAGCTCTTACTGGGGGGGCTTGTGTTCTCTTTTGGTCTCCTGGCTCTGATCATATCTTATGCGTGCTGTAAATACATGCGCCGCCCAAGACAACAGCCCAAATCTCTGGTGAGTGACTTATGCACGCCAGCGAACGATGGAATCAATCCACCCAAGGATCTTGCGCGAGAGTGGGAATTACAGGAATGCCGTGGAACCCATGAGATTCCCGCAGGGAATCATCCGTAACGCCAGGTTGAGGCTTGGACATTCATAAGACCATAAGAATAGCCTTACTGGGTCAGACCAATGGTCCATCTAGCCCAGTTACCATAGTTGAACAGACCGAACCAAAGTACCTAATTAGATCCCAAGTAGTAAAACAGATTTGTTGGCTCAATAGTGAATATTATCCAAAATACCATGGGGAGCTTTTGGAGTTGAAGGAAACAGAAGGCTGTGGGCAAGTAGAATAAATAATAGCATTGGGGATAGAGGAAATTAATTGTGGGGTTGGGTAGGGATGGAATGGATCTAGCAGTACAGGTGGGAATAGGTTCGATTCCATTGAGGATGGGTGGGGATAAGTGAAATTTCTGTCCCTGTGCAACTCTCTATTCAGATCAGTGTGGGGTAAAAACCTATCTTACTGGTAGCCACCACTTATAGGGAGCAAACAAAGCATCATAATAAGATATAACAGACTTCTGATTTAAAGTAACAACATTATTTTAAAATGTATTTATTAATCTTTATTTTTATACATCTTTTTACTCTGTCTCACCCAACCAGGATTTCGTAGGGATGACCCCATTCCAGCCGATGAATCCATTGAAGGGAGACGTGAGGAATTCTTCCATAAATGTCTTTTCATGGCCTGATGGACTTTCTTCAGCAGGCACCGGGCTGTGCTTTACCAGCACAACCAAGTCACCACAACCTTTAGCTCAGTCAGGAAACGCCTACAAATCACAGACCCTAAATTCTCAAGCCCTTTCCAAGGCATCAACTCCCAAGGATCGATCTTTCGCTTCTTGCTCTCAGTTTCAACAGCAACACATCCTGGACGGAAGCGGCGAGAATTTGTCTTCAGCATATGGAGTTTATGCTCAAGTGACCAGCCCTGGCAACCACATCATCTATCGATCCAACCAAGTAGTTGCAAATATTCCAACTGCTGGCATTAGCCTGACTGAATTTAATGCACCTCAGTACCAATGTCAAACTCAGATTGTACCAGATGGCTCCTTTGAGAGTCATCCATCCATGAAGGCTACAGGGTTGGATGATCTGACATACCAACACCAATGCCCTCAAGAAAACAGGTTTTCCCTCAACAACAATTTGCTATTCTTCCAAACAGAGAGAGAGTGTGGTGAGAAAGACCTTCCTTTGCTTTTAGCTTTGCTAGAAGAAGGTAAGGACGTCAACATCTGTAGGCCACACCCAGCAGGACTTTTATCACTTTTATCGACGGTGAAGGTTCAGGAGGACTGTCTGTTGGACAACAGATTGGATGAAGAGCCGCCATCACCTTTTCTGCATATAGACACTGGGACTCATGGTGAACCCATCAATGGAGCAGAGTGTGTCTTCTTAGACTCCTTGACAAAGACTGAAAATGATATGCAGCCTTTTCAGTACTGGACGCAAGACCCCCAGAACGTAACCGAGCAGCGGAGGGGTGAACAGAACCACCCACCAATAGAAAAGGTGGACCCTCAGCATTCCTACAAGCAAAACAATCCCCTTAACGCCGAATCATTTTTCAGGAATGTATAGAAAAAGATTCATGAAGAGCAATGAGTGACAAGTATAGTATAATTCTAATATCTCTGTGTGCTATCTTGGAACTCCTTTCTCTCTGTCTGAGTTGGACTAAAAAGTCACAAATTAGTCTTACTGTTGTCACATTTTTCTTAGAGAAAACCGAGTTCTGTCTGGGAAGTACTACGTGATGTAAGAAGGAATTTCAGTCGGTTCGATATTCAAAAAGAAAGAAACAATTATGCATTTGCCAGATGTCAGTCGACATATAATTTAATTTGCATACCCACATATTTTTAAAACCTAGACAGCCCAATATTATCTGCATAAAAGTGGGCCTGGGTTAGGTCATGAGCGAAGTCTCACTAACTATTATCCAGATGTCAGCAATATTTGGCTTCTATCCAAATCCGTTATCTGTGTACTCTAAGGGCTCCTTTTACTAAGGTGTGCTAGCGTTTTTTGCGCACGCAGGATTTTAGCTCAAGGCTGGCATTAAGGACTAGCGTGCGGGGCAACTTAGCACGCGCTATTCCACGCGTTAAGGCCCTAACGTGCCTTTGTAAAAGGAGCCCTAAGCCTGCTGAACGGCTAGTCCTGGGATGATCACTAGGTTAGAACCGCCACCCACGAGGGGGCTACTGAAAAATTCTCAGCCCAACCAAGGAGAGAATGAGGTGGAGCCATGAAACGTACAAGTTATTCCACACCTTTCTTGACATGTTTCATTTCAATGAGGCAGATGCATCTAGTAAACGGGCACAAGTAGAGGGAAACCAAGCCATTGTGACATCACCAATGAGGTTGGCTCTTAGGCATTGGTGGAATGAGGCATTATGACATCACAATGAAAAGTTCTCAGCCCAACCAAGAAGAGAATGCTGCGGACAGGGCCGGATTTAGATGAAAAGAGGCCCTAGGCTATTCCACTTATGAGGCCCTTTCACCTCCCATTTTTAAGTTTGTAAATTACATGAGAGATAATAAAATACATCATTACTGTGATATATATCAATATGTTAAATGAAGCATGTTGTTATCGGTACTAACCTTTATAAAAAATGTGACACGGATAATAAATTAAAAAAAGTTGAGAACACTTATTTGGACATTTATTCTCAGCACCATATATAGTACTTGTAACAATAACTAATCAAACATAACACACAACATTTACAAAGAAACAAAATTCAAATAATGAAAATCTTTGACTACGAAAATAAAATACGCAGTAAAAATTATCATATTTTCTATCAAATTAAATTAAATATATTCAATACATTGAAGATTAAACCAAATTCAATTCAGATAAATTTATTTCATAATAATTCGCATTTTAAAGTTTAAGTATAGAAACAGAGAAACATAGAAGATGACGGCAGAAAAGGGCTATTGCCCATCAAGTCTGCCCACTCTGCTTACCCACCCCCTGTCTATTCCCTAATGATCCAATTTCCTTATCTTGACCCTCGTAGGGATCCCACATGGGTATCCCATTTATTCTTAAAGTCTGGCACGCTGTCTGCCTTGATCACCTGCACTGGAAGCTTGTTCCAATGATCAACCACTCTCTCTGTGAAGAAATACTTTCTGGTGTCGCCATGAAATTTTCCGCCCCTGAGTTTGAGCGGGTGCCCTCTTGTGGCCAAGGGTCCCTTGAGAAAGAAAATATCATCTTCCACTTTGACACGTCTCGTGAGGTACTTAAATCGATCATGTCTCCCCTCTCCCTACGTTCCTCTAGAGTGTAGAGCTGCAATTATTATGAATTTTAAGTCTTAAACTAAACCAAAAATGGAACTTTATTCAAACAAAATCCAGATCACAAAAAATAAAATATCAAATTGTATATCATATTAAATTTTATGTTAATAGTTATTTTATTTAAGAACTGATTCAATCCAAGTATACATTTAAAACGAAATAGTAGATTAGAAGAATTTCTTTCTAAACTTTTTCACACAGAATTCTTCTATAAGTTCATCAAAATCTATTTTTCTGAAGGTCTCATTTTCGATGCACAAAATACTCAATGAAGACAACCTCGACTGGGTCATTGTGCTTCTTAATTGATTTTTGATATTTTTAAGTCTTGAAAATGACCTTTCTCCAGTACAATTAGTGACTATTAAACTGAGAAACAGCCGTAAGATTGATTCCACATTGGTGAAGGCCACTTGAATATTTTCTTTGAATATTATTTAATACAAGTCTGTATGCGCAATGTGGAATTTTTTGAAGGTTTATGTGTTTGTCTCATCTTTTCTAATAACATTAACACGTGTTTCATATTATCGAACTAACACGAATATAACGAATGTCGGGATATCAATAGGTCTGTTCGTTTGTCTGTTCCAATCTACACCAATCTGCACTTTATTTATGCAAGAACAAACCAGAGCTTAGTAGCATAAGGCACGTCAATATTTGCCATAGCAATCAGTGAACGTATGAACTATACTTTGGTGCAATCTAGTATATACAAACGAACAGACCCAATGAGCAGAACGCGTTGATCTTAACCAATACATTTTTATGTTTGTTTATTAGTCATATGCGTAGAATTTCTCCTTATTTTCGGTTCAGTGTTTTAGTGTTCACTGTTTTTAGAATAGTGTAATTTTAATTTTGCTAACAATTTGAATGTAGGCCCCTCTTGATCTTGAGGCCCTAGGCTAAAGCCTAGTTAGCCTATAGGAAAATCCGGCCCTGGTTGCGGAGCCATGAAACTTACAAGTTATTATGCACTTTTCATAACACTTTTTGTTTCATTTAGTTTCAAGGCTCCGCCTCCTTCTCTTCTTGGTTGGACTGAGAACTTTTCAGCGGCCCCTCATATACAAATAGCAGAACGGAATATATGGATTACGTTAAACATTACTGACAACCATTAGCTTAAGGAGGTGCCCACACTGGCTAAATATTGAGCCCAGAGATAATAACCAACTTGAGGCACAAACCCTCAGATTCTATGAAGGTCACCCACATTTTATTGACACCAAATTGTTGGCGCATTTATAGAATCTGGCCCAAAGTGGGAAATGCTGAACCATCACCTCTCCCTCCCCTCGCCTGCAGAGGTCGCAGTCTTGCACCACAGTGCATGGGCAACACTGCAGCTGAAGCAGGTGTAAAAGTATATGTTGGACATGAACCACAGAAGTGCAGCATTTGATTACCTTCGCGCCCTCTCGTTCTTTCGCAAGACGAGTTTTCTTTGTGATTACGTGAATTTTCAATAAATAATGTTTCAGACGATGCGCAAAGGTCAATTTTGCAGTCCCTGGACTCAACGCGGCCTACTTTTCATCATGGATAACAGTTTGGGCGCAGTGTGTGGGGGAAGGGGAGAAAGAGGGGGCAATGATCCTTCCTATGGAAGTACGAATGTATCAGAAGTTTCCGCTTAAAATATTTCACCTTAGAGGACCTTCAAAAACATTTTACAGTGTGACCTAAACTCAGATTAGGCTTTGTTTATGTGTAGTATGTCTTTTGTGTGATATCAAAATGAATCCTAAATGTGAAGAATCTGTTCCTTTAAATTTCCTGGGTGATATAACTGCAATAAAATAAACTTGGCTACACATTTCGCAGTGCTTTCCATCTCTCTGGAACTGGCGATAAAGAGATGCATTCTATTGTTTGTGCCGGGTGGTTTATGCTCCAGAAGAGCCCAGAGTGACTTTTCGAGTGACTGACGGACCCTACAAGAGCACATGTCCGGGTATATCCGGACGTGTGGCAACCCTAACTAGCATGCACCGCAAGTTAGTAGAAGGACCCCTTGGAAAGGAGAGAAATGTCAGGAAGGAAATAGCTGGGAAAGCCTTGATGGGAAAAGGCTGGGTGTCCCTCACATCCTACTGAGGCCCTGATGCTCTAAGGTCCATGATAAAAATCCTTGTAGTGCCGGTATATTGTCGAATTTCAAAATGAATTTCAAAGAATTGCCCGTGGAAATCCCATCCGATCAGTTGTTATAGAAAGCTGCTGTCACATGGGCAGATGTGTCCACAGAGAGAGGCATAAATGTGCACATGCGTCAGGAAAAGCTATATCATAGGCACGCCTTATCATAGGCGTGACTTATTGTAGCACGTCCGTCAATCCCACTGGGGGAGAGGATGGAAGCCATACAAATGTGAGAATGTGGGATATACGTATATATATATACGTATATATATATATATATATATACGTATATATATATATATATATATATATATATATATATATATATATACTAGTTTTTTAGCCCGTTACATTAACGGGTGCTAGAATAGATGTGTAGACTTAGGCATTTCTTTCTTTCTTTCTGTATGTCTGTCTCACTCCCTGGCCTCGTCTGTCTTTTTTTCTTTCTGTCTCTCTCCCCCTATCTGTCTTCCCTTCTCCCTTCCTTTTACCTCCACCATGTCCAGCAGCACCCCTTTCCTGCTCCCCCTGTTCAGCAGTAGCCCTTCTCCCTTCCCTGCTCCCTGTCCAGCATCCGCTAGGCCGGGCAGCCTCTGGGCTTTTGCTAGGCTGGCCCACCTCACATTATCGAAGTGGGCTGGCCTAGCAAATGCCCCACGGCCGCACAGCTCCGTGGGAGTGACAGAGTGGGACCAAGCATCAGCGACGGAGGAGGAGGCCGAGAAGCAATAACGCCAAATCCAACACTATCCTCTCTCAGCAGCAGGGGCCCTTGGTTACTGAGTTCGGGCCCCCCAGCGAGGCAGCAGGTCAGTATAGCGGTGTTGGGGTCTTGGAGTTTGTCACTGCCTTTGGTTAAAGATGAAGCCAGTGGGGGGGGGGGGGGTGAGGAAGGGGGAAGGGCCCATCTGGCTGCCGAGGCTTTGTTCCTGTAGCCATCTTTCCTCTCGGGGCAGGAACATTGCTGGGGAAACTGCTGCACTCGACGCAAACCGCTGCAGGGTCCTACTGCGCATGCAGGGGCACGGAGCCAGGGATCATGGCCACATGGAGATTGAAGTGCGCATGCGCTCTAAGGGTTTTATTATAGCGGATATATATATATATATTCTACACTGCTATGGCAGGGCCCTTGTCCACATTTTTTTTCTTAACTTTTAATAAACATGCGTGAGACGCTCCTGTAATACCTGTGTATATTACTTGGTCCTCAACTCTCTAAAAGTATGATGATGATAAAGGTATTTTTTGAACCCACATGCAACCCGCAGCCCAAACCTGCTGGTATATGCTTCTAACGGATGCGCATGAGATGCGCCTTTGACACACGCGTATGAGACGTGCTTCTAACACGCGGTTATCGACACCACCGGCACCTCCAGACCCGCCATTAAATATGGAGCATTAAAGGCCGGCGCTTCGTTTTGTGACCCATCGGGCAATGTCTGGGCATCAGCTGGAGGGCTCCTTTTAATATTGATGAGCTCGTTGTAATTCATTTCCATAAGATAACTGGAGGCTGCTATAAAACCAGGGAAAGACTGTGATTAGTCCATTTGTGCATCAGTAGCTGTAATACTTTGTCACTAAACGGGTTAGATCTAGTTTGGCGACGGATCGTTAAAAGCACAGCAGGCTCAGAGCATCGGGGCCCGAGTCAGGGCAGGGTTCAATCTGACAAGTGAAAAGGCAAGAGGACCTCTCCGAAACGACAGTAGAATTAGAACATTAGTCAGAACGAAAGAAGAACTGGTAATTGCATTCTATCGATGGCTTGCCATTAGTGCCCGCACTTTAAAAATAACAAACAGACCTCCCCTATTCCATGGCAGGGTTGAAGGGAACGCTGAAAGCAGATGTCGGCTAAGGTTTATATCCTACTTGCAGACTTTGGGGGGGGGGGGGGGGCTGAGTTGGGTGGGAGTTATTTTGGGACATCACAGAATTTAATCTCTGGGAGTACATCCAAACCCTACTGTGATCCAAGATGCCTGCATGGGTTGGTGGGTGGGGCCCAGGGATACAGATGGAGCCCTGCAAAGTCTTGCCATGCCACTTCTCCATTCCATCAGCATAGAGATCTGTAAAAAGAGTATGTTTTGGTGACAGTGTTTAACGCATGAGCGTTAAAATACCGGACTACTCATGCACTGTCTGTCAATTGTCATGGCCCTAGTGTTAGGCTGGCGTTTCTGAGCATTGGGAGGGGAAGGGGTAAAACGTGGACCTCGCAGACCTCATGGATCTTAACTGCACGTCCTTAAAAAACTTCATTTATTGACAGATGAGGTTTCAGATTTCATGTCTGCAGGTCCGCGTTTTAGCCCCTCATTCCACCGCTGTAAATGTTGCCGTTTCTGACCCCACAGATCTGTGCTGACAGTCTTATTAATAATAATTAATTTGAGGAAACACTTCAGCTAAAGGAGGCCTGCGTTTTACCCCAGAGCTGCGGCAGGAAAATGTATTTTTGCTTGGTTCAAACTGGTCTCGAACCCAGATCAGCAGGGCCCAAGATAGCTACCCGAACCTCCAAGATACTTTGATAGCTTGTGAAATGGCAAAGTTTTGCTACTTTTAGTCTCAGCATAGGTCATGGCTCTGGCAGACCTTCATGGCAATTTAGCTCTGACAAAATCCTAATGCTTCTCCCTCCCTATGCTGAGACTACAAGTGGCAAAACTTTTGCCCAGAGGTCCGTGCCACTTTTTTTATTTTTTAGGGGGGGGGACAGGGTACTAATACAACAAGAAAAAGTCAAAGAAAAGATAAAGGAAAGATTCTCAGCTCGCCTTCGCAAACCTTGTTTCATTCCTTACTGTTTTAGGGATACATTCCTCCTCAAAATCTTAGGAATGAAACAACGCATAAAGAATAATACTATTTCTCCTCATGAGCAACTAGGAATTGTTGCAGTTGAATGGGATCCCAAAAAACATATTCAACATCATGTAATTTAATTAAACATTTGCAGGGAAATTTTAAATAAAAAGATGCCTCTAGAGCCAAAACTCTAAGCTTTAACTTCAAAAACTCTTTCCTTCTAAATTGAGTAGCTCTAGAAACATCAGGAAAAATCCTAAGTCACCACAAAATTTAGATAACCTATTTTTAAAGTAAAGTTTCATGATTAACATTTTATCTATCTCACTCATGCATGTTATCACCAGGGTAGACCGACTCTGAACCACATCTTGCCACTTTTAGTCTCTGGGTTCAAGACCAGCTTGAACCAAGCAAAAATACCGCAGCTCTGGGGTAAAACGCAGACCTCCCTTAGTTGAAGTGTTTCCTGCAGACATGAAATATGAAACCTCAGCTGTCAATAAATGAAGATTTTTTTTAAGGGCGTGCGGTTAAGATCCGTACGGTCCGCGTTTTACCCCTTCCCCCATTGGGAGAGCTCTGAAAAGCATGAGGTGATGACGCTGGTAGTGCTGTCATGGCTAATCAAGGCTTATTCTTAGCAAAATATCAGAAAGCCGTAGCAAATGACAGGCGGACCAGCTGCTCTGCTCTCACTGCTGCGGCAATGGCAGCAGCAGGTGTGGCTGAACATTTATAGGAAGGATTCGTGATCTCTGCCTCTCTAATTTATTCCCAAGGAACCAATGAGGCAACTCCATGTATCAGCTTATTGTGATATATTTTTTGACCTAGCGGCTTTTTGCTTCCTGTTCAGTCACAGGCAGGGCCAGGATCTAGATCCCTGACCCTACAATAAGACTATCCCAGGAATTCTCCACCCCCACCCCCACCCCCACCCCACAAATATTGCAGTGACAGTTCTGAGCTGGCTGGATTCCAGTCGCAAGGACTGCTTCTAATACCTTGCAGCTTTGGGTGCTATGTTAGACATCAGAACATAAGAATAGCTTTACTGGGTCAGACCAATGGTCCATCAAGCCAAGTAGCCTGTTCTTACGGTGGCCAATCCAGGTCCCTAGTGCTTGGCCAAAGCCCAAAGAGTAGCGACATTCCATGCGGAATCCCCAACGAGTGGCAACATTCCATGCTACCGATCCAGTGTCTTCCCCCATGTCTTTCTCAATAACAGGAAATTATCCAAACCCTTCCTAAAATCTGCTACGCTATCCGCTCTAGCAACGCGTTCTGAGTGAAAAAAAATTTCCTCCTATTGGTTTTAAAAGTATTTCCCCGTAACTTCATCGAGTGTTCCCTACTCTTTGTCATTTTTGACGGAGTGAAAAATCGATCCGCTTGCACCCGTTCTACTCCACTCAGGATTTTGCAGACTTCAATCCTATCTCCTCCTCAGCCGTCTCTTTTCCTCCTTATGAGCAGGCGGTAGATTTTTAGCTATAGCGGTAAAACCCGTAGCGCAACTTCGTAAAAGGAGCCCTAAGTTTTGTAAGGAATGATAACTTATTTAATTTTGTTGACCTTTCAGCATTCACATCCAGGGTGGGTGGGAGGGGGAGGGCTTTGCACTGAAGTCTAATTCAGGGAACATAGGTATCTTCCTTCATTAACTTTGATTTTAAAGACTTAATCACTTTGGAATTCCCATTTATTAATGGCCCAGCCACTGTTTTCAAAGGGTTTTTATTCATTAAAAACTCAGAAGAGGTCTTAACCGCCTCATTCAAAGAAACAAACAAGAAATCCTATCCCAATGAGTGTTTGCAATCAAAGAGACAAAACTCACCTGGATTGTGCTCGTCTTGGTGCATCGTGGCTCAAGGGTCGGTTCCCATTTCAGCATTAGAAGTATTAGAATGGAAAGGGGGGGGGGAAGGATCCTACTATCTCTCTTATCCGAAATAGCTCAACATTATGGCAAGAGGTTTGGCAGGGTGCCCCCTATTCCGTGGAAAGTGCCCTGATTACCCAGCATCCATCTGTTTATTGTCAGCACCTACCAAGTATCTGTTGAGGTACCAGGCTGCTCCGAACAAAAGATAATTCCTTGCCTCTGACGAAAATGAATTTTAATGCTCTTCCCAACCTCCCCCTACCATTCCTCTTCTTCCTCCAGATTATTCTTTTCTCCCTTTCCTCCATCGCGTATCCCTTTCCTCCTTATCCTATTGCCCTTCCTAACTCTTCCCCCCTTTCCTCCTTCATGCTTCCCTTATCCTGTTCTTCCCCCCCCCCTTCTTCTTTTCTCCCTTTCCTCCATCGCGTATCCCTTTCCTCCTTATCCTATTGCCCTTCCTAACTCTTCCCCCTTTCCTCCTTCATGCTTCCCTTATCCTGTTCTTCCCCCCCCCTTCTTCTTTCTTTCTGTCTTCCCTTTTCTCCTTTCTCCTTCTTCCCTTCTGGTTTCTCTCTCCCTTCCCTCTCCTCCCCATCCCCATCTCTTACTGTTCCATCCACCAGCCCTGCACAGCCTGTGCAATCCAGCCATTGCTTTTCTCTCTCAGCCCTACGAGGACCGCTGCTGCCTCTCCCTGGGCCCTTATTAGACTGTTATAGCTCCTCAGCGGGAAATTACTGTAAATAGCTAAATTGCCTTTCATAAGTGACATACCAGCATAACAGCTCACAACAACATAGGGGGACAGTTTTGTAAGCAGGTGGCTGTTTTTAGATGCCAAGCAATGAGCCCCTAGTCTTGAGTACCTGGATAAATTCATGTAAACTGTTCTCAGCTCCCCTGGGAGAACAGTATAGAAAAAGGAATACATAAACAGTGAGAAGAGTTTCAGCCTTTGATTAACCAGAGCTGGTATTGTGACATCATAATGCCTCATTCCACCAATAAGAGTCAACCTCATCAGTGAGGTCACAATGGCTTGATTGTCCTATACTTGGCTCACTTTTGCTCTATCTTGATTTCTAGAGTGGTGCAGTGGTTAAAGCTACAGTCTCAGTACCCTGAGGTTGTGGGTTCAAATCCACACTGCTCCTTATGACCCTGGGCAAGTCACTTAATCTCCCCATTGTCCCAGACAGGTTGTGAGCCCACCGTGGCAGACAGGGAAAAATGCTCCTGAATAAATTAATGTAAACCGTTCTGAGCTTTCCTGGAAGAATGATATAGAAAAATAAATAGTGTGAAGAGCTTCAATCTCTGGTAACCAGAGCTGGTATTGTGATGTCATAATGCCTCATTCCACCAATAAGAGCCAGCCTCATCAATGATGTCACAATGGCTTGATTGTACTATAATTGGCTCACTTTTACTATATTCTGGTTTCTAGAGTGGTGCAGTGGTTAAAGCTACAGCCTCAACACCCTGAAGTTGTGGGTTCAAACCCTGACCTGCTCCTTGTGACCCTGGGCAAGTCACTTAATCCCCCATTGCCCCAGGTACATTAGAAAGATTGTGAGTACCTGAATAAACTCATGTAAACCGTACTGAGCTCCCCGGAGAGAACGGCATAGAAAATTGAAGAAATAAATATTACTTCCCTGTCATTTTAAAATGACAGCACAGCTCTCATAAGTCTGGCCCTGCTGACACAGCCTAGTATATGCAGCTTGGCTAATTATCAGAAGCACCATAACATCCCAGGCAGGGTGGAAGCCCGTACAGTTGTGAATTGTGAAAATACAGAGACCAGTTTCTCTGTTTTCACTTACAGTTGCTTCCATTGGCAGTTGTCACTTCTTGAAATAATTTGGCAAAGCTACGCACAGGACTAACGTGTGTGCTATGTTAAGTCCCTGGCTTTGGCCATTGTGCTACAGCTCCGATCTTGTAAGATGCTAAATATAAAGCCCTGCTGGGGTGGTTTTTTTTTTTTTTTTTTTGCTGTGGAACAAATTCTTGCAGGGGACGGTCATCTTTGCTAATGTCATTGGCTGGGGCGAGGGAGAGGGAGAGGCAGCTTCGTGGGTCCTGTCTATCCCTCTCTTGCTTTGGGGGGCGACTAATATCCCAGACATTCTTCCCTGGCTGGTTCCCACTTTTCGGTAAGTAGGCTGAATTTTCACATTGATTATTTTTTTTCCAGCGATTGCAAGAAACCAAACCCCCTGTCCTTTAAATCTGACGCCCTCCCCCAACACTCTTTTCTCGATCATATTCTCTGGAGCCCATTTCTCATTTGGTTTTCATGCAGAAAACAAACAAACATTGAAAAGATTTTCTTCTTAATTGACTTTAAGACACTGGAAATTAAGGGCAAAGTTTGTTTTTTAACAGTGGCATAGTCTGAAGGTTCATTTGCTGGGGGGCAGATAATAATAATAATAATTTTATTTCTTATATACCGCTATACCATAAGTTCAAAGTGGTTTACAACAAGTTACATACAATGAGAGTAAGAGATGTTTACAACAAGAAGTAAGAGATGTTTACAACAAGAAGTAAGAGATGTTTACAACGAGATACATACAATGAGAGTAAGACATGTTTACAACAAGAAGTAAGAGATGTTTACAACAAGAAGTAAGAGATGTTTACAACGAGATACATACAATGAGAGTAAGACATGTTTACAACAAGAAGTAAGAGATGTTTACAACGAGATACATACAATGAGTGTATGAGATGCAAGGGGAACAGAAAAAGTACTTTCTGGGATACAAATTGCAAATGGAAGAGAACCAAGATGGTTTGAATCAAAAGGAAATATCTAGTCAGAGATTGGGGTGCAGGGGAAAACAATTTGGGTGGAATACCTTTACAAATGGGAAGAAGGATGAGTTAATCTAAAATCAAGAGAGTTGGGGATTGGGATGAGGATAGCTGAGGGGGATTGGGCAAGAATTGGGAATTAGAATTTGTTAAAGAGAGTGATTTTCTGAAGTCGGCATAAGAAGTGGCCTCGAGAATGGGTTTTACGAGCCATGCGTTCAGAGAGGAATGAACAGGGCTATGCGATTCGTACCTTATCCACCCCCTCCTTGACTAACGCATAGCGTGCGGGTTTTAGCGCCAGCGCTAAAACACACACTACACGTTAATAAAGGAGGGGGCAGTTTCTTATCAACGAGATGGCTATAATGGGTGCACTGGAAAATTATTCTGCAGTTTTCTATCTTCTGTCTTGTATACAGAAGTCTTGAAATGTGTGTTTGTTTGTTTTTTGCAATAACAGTAAAGGTACATGAAACATGCCCAGTGATTTCTTCCTCGGATTTTGCCAGGTGCGAGGGAAAATTTAAAAATAACCCGTCACAGGCTGAATTTAAGAGGGTTTTCGACAGCTGCGGAATGGTGGAAGGGATGCTTTAAGTTGTGTCTTTTGAAACGCAGGAAAAGAATCCAAAGTGTCCCTTCCAACTCGTTTGCCAACTCTTCTTAGGGATTTTAACTCTTAGGACAATTCATTTCTCTGATGTTAGAAGACATTTTGCTAATGGAGTGCACTGATTGACAGAGGACAGAGAGCTTGGAGCTGATCCACACTGTGGTCTGACCGGGATTTTGCTTCAGGCCAGAGAAATGAGACCATTACGAGCTAAGGCAGCTGCCTGGCAGAAGGAGATCTCCCCAGTAAGGAATGAGGAGTGTAGAATATCAACTGATGGGACACTCCGAAAATTGGGACTCTGAATCCGGGGAGCTAGAAAGAGACAAGGCCCAAAATAGGATCGTGAAGGCAGTGGCGGAGGCGTCCACCGGTTAAAGCACCAGGCTGAGACTCAGGGCAAATCAGTATCCATAATCCTCGCTTTCTTCCCCCCACCTCCCCCCGACACGCCTTGGGCAAGTCATTTTGACCTCTGTTACCTTAGAGACAATTTAGGGCTCCTTTTACTAAGTCATGTTAGCGTTTTGAGCGCATGCTAAACCCGTGCTACGCGGCTAGAACTAATGCCAGCTCAATGCTGGCGTTAAGGTCTAGCACGGGCAGCAATTTAGCATGCATATTCCATGCGTTAAAGCCCTAACGCGACTTAGTAAAAGGAACCCTAAGACTATAATTTAGGCACTGATTTGTATGTCATTTTGAGCTTGCATTTGGAACGAAAAAAGTACAGTAAAATCTCGGATTGTGAGTAACTTGGCGTGCGAGTTGTTTTGCGAGACGAGAAAAAACGTTTTGTTAAATTTTAACGTGATAAACGAGTGATGTCTTGCAATACGAGCACATATACGCGCGGCACGTCATCGCAACTGAGCCAAAGACGCTGCGAGGTCTTGCAATACAAGTACGCGTTATATACGCGCGTCACGACTGAGCCGACGGTTCTTCTCTCTCTGACGCGGGAGTTTTTGGGTTGTGGAACAAATTGTCTGCGTTTCCAAGGTTTTACTGTAATTACATTTGAAACCCAACTTCCTGCCTAACCTGGTGGATCCTGAAAGATGTTATGTTATGTTGCTCAGGTTTTCTATTCCGCCTTTACCCATTCCGTTCAAGGGCGGATTACATTACAAGAGGTTGGGTCAGTTACCCAAGAAGTTACAATGGACAGTTTGACATGGACATTCAATAGAGTTGCTCGTACAGGTAGACCAATACAGTTATTAATGCAGTTAGGTCATATTTACAAAGACATAGTTACTAGTTCAAGTAGGTTATCCGTTGGCTCATCGTTATGTCCCAGGAGTTACATTAGACCAGGGGTCTCAAAGTCCCTCCTTGAGGGCCGCAATCCAGTCAGGTTTTCAGGATTTCCCCAATGAATATGCAAGAGATCTATGTTCATGCACTGCTTTCAATGCATATTCATTGGGGAACTCCTGAAAACCCGACTGGATTGCGGCCCTCAAGGAGGGACTTTGAGATCCCTGCATTAGGGTGTCAGGTCAAAAGCGTGCCACGACAAAGGCACGCCCAGACAATTGAGCGCAGCGTGGAGGCGCGCGCCACTCTAAATTACTGTTTTTAGGGCTCCGATGAGGGGGGGTGTGGGGGGGTAACCCCCCCACTTTACTTAATAGACATTGTGCCGCATTGTGGGGGGTGTGGGGGGTTGTAACCCCCACATTTTACTGAAAACTTAACTTTTTCCCTGTTTTTAGGGAAAAAGTTCAGTTTACAGTAAAATGTTGAGGGTTACAACCCCCCAAACCCCCCATAACGCCGGCGCGATGTCTATTAAGTAAACTGGGGGGGTTCCCCAACAAAACCCTCGTCGGAGCCCCTAAAAACTGTAATTTTGTGCGGCGCGCACCTCCGCGCTGCGCTCAATTGTCGGCGCGCGCTTTTGTCTTTCGCGCCGTTGTCTATGAACCCTGCATTAGACAGTTTAGAAATGGGCTTTTACAATTATGATTTCAGTTACTTCCGGGCTGACTTGGTACAGAAAAGCTTTTAAAAGTTTTCTAAACCTGAGATAGTAGTTACAAGATCATAGTGTAAGCCACAGTTCTTCAACCGCCGGTCCGCAGACCGGTGCCAGTCCGCAGAAAATTTCTGCCGGTCCGCGCAGGGCCGGCGAGATCAAGTCGGCAGTTAAATTTCCTGCCGACTGCGGTTCCTGCTGACTAATGTTCCTCCCAGCCTCAGGCGATCAAGACAGGCTGCAACGTCGGGGCCTTCCCTCTGTGAGTCTCGCCTGTTCAGAAACAGGAAGTTGAAACAAAATAGGCGGGACTCAGAGAGTGAAGGTCCCGACGTCGGCAGCGTGTCTTGATCGCCACCCCTGCCGAGTTGCTGAAGAGGGCCGCGGGGAAATTGCGATTAGACTGGAGAGAGCTTCAGATTCAGGTGCAGGTGGAGGGAGATGGTCAGCGTGTGCGAACAAGATCCTGGGGAGCCTTCATAGTGACTTCCTCCCCTCCCACCAGCTCTCCTATTTGCCAGGGCAGTGATTTACCGGCATCTTCCTGCAGGCAAGTACCGAGAGCTGCTGGAAGGGGAGGAAGCCACTGTAGGAGGCTGGGAAGGTGCTGGAAAAGGGAGAGCTGTTACTGGACTTGAAGGAAGTTAGAAGGAGAGATGCTGCTGGGAGGGGAGGAGGGAAAGGGATGGGAAGAAAGTTAATGTTGGATAGAGGGAGGAGGGAAGGGAGAAGAAGGAGAGATGCTGCTGGGAGGGGAGGAGGGAAAGGGATGGGAAGAGAGTTAATGTTGGTTAGAGGGAGGAGGGAAGGGATAAGAAGGAGAGATGCTGCTGTGAGGGAGGAGGGAAAGGGATGGGAAGAGAGTTAATGTTGGATAGAGGGAGGAGGGAAGGGAGAAGGAAAAAAAGGAAGGAGGGTAGGGAGAAAGAAAAAAGGAAGGAAACAGCTGGCAGGGAGATTACAGGAGGGGAAGGGGGTCAGGGTGGAATGGAGAGATCAGATGAGAGAAAGGGGAGAGAGAGGAATGAGAAAGTAGAGAGACATTGATGCTGGAAAGGGGGTCAGCAGAGAAATGAGAGAGGGATAAAGATGCTAGACCTGGTGTAGGAGAGATAAAAATGAAGAAGGCAGTGAAGCTGGAATGAATGATGTAAAAAGGAGAGAGGAGGATGGACAAGGAAGAGGGGCATTGAAAGAAGTCAGATACATATGGAAGGGGGAGAGGGCAGACATTGGATGGAACGGGCAGATGGTGGAAGGAAAAGAGTGAAAAGAAGATGAAAGCAGAAACCAGAGACAACAAAAGGTAGAAAAAAATAATTTTATTTCTATTTTGTCATTAGAATATATCAGATTTGAATTATATATCCTGCTAGAGACATAACTGGGGACTGCAGTATTCTGTTAGCATGATATTTCTATGTAGCATTCTATAATAACTTGGCTTGTTCAGTTTTCTTGATAGTAGAGGGGATATATGTGAAGGGGAGGGGAGACAGGGGTTTTGTTGGTCCGTGCTCTGTATATTTGTATTTATAAAATCACAATTGTTCAGAATATTGTTTCTTTTTATACTTTAATAAAATACATTCAATATAAAATCATAATTGCGGCTTGTGCAGATGGGATCAGATGGTTTGCGGGGACCGAGCTCGCGGAGATGGGGCGTAAACGGGATTTTTAAATTTTAGTCCTAGTAGTTTGCCGGTCCACAAAATAATTATTTTATTTCTGCCGGACCACGGGTGCAAAAAGGTTGAAGAACACTGGTGTAAGCGATAGTTGGTTCCAGTGTGTTGCTAATTGATATTGGATGGATAAAGTCATTTGCCTGGTAGACTTTATATTTATTGCGTGCTGGGAATTTTAAGTGGAAAAGATTTCTGGTGGAATATCTGTTGGAGGCATCCTGGAGTAGGATGGTCAACTCTGAAAGATCTAATCTAAAGTCTAGCCTTGGGGTCAGTATCTGCATGTCATTAAATAATTTACGTAGAAAATCCAGAGCATGGTACCAGGGGAACAGTTACTCAAATGTGGCAAAGATTAGCAAATGCAGATATTTTGGAGAAGGAAATGGTAGTAACGATGTGTGAATGTATGAAGGCAACGATTTTATGCATTACATAGCAGTAATTAGCCACCTAGGCCATTTGCATAGCTCATTAAAGTGGCCATTTACTACAGAGCAGAGACTTGCATGAAGGGGGACTGCAAGAATCCCACAGAATCCCCAAGATTCGCATGTGTATGGAAGAAGTTGCCGCAGGATTCCCACAGGGATGGAAGAAATTGCTTTGGTATTACCGCGGGAATGTAGTCAAAATCGTTGGCGGTTCTAGAATGAGGCTTGGAATGTATTGTGAGAGGAAACTAGAGCACTGGAATGAGGCTCGGACCACTTTTTTGGTTGAATCATGAATACCATCCCCCCAAACAGCATGCAAGGATGTTGGAGTTGGGAGGAAACAGATAAAAGCATTGACTCCGGGGGATAGAATGGATTTTAGCAGGTACAGGTGGGTTTGGGTTAGATTCCATTGGGGATGGGCAGGGTTGGGTGAAATTTCTGTCCCGGTGCAACCCTCTACTACCGAGTATTACAGAGAGACCATAATTGAAGTACTTTTAAAGTGTTACATACTACAAGGCATTGGCAGAGGCATAGTAAGGAGCGGGGCAGACCACACCAGGCGCAATCCACAGGGTTGGGGAGGGGACAGGCACCCCCCGCATGCCTGTTTAAATGTTTACCTGCACAAGCAGCATCTTCCACCTGCTGCTTTCGCTGGCCTCGACTCCCTTCTGATGTCACTTCCTGGTGGCGGGACCAGGGCATGACATCAGAAAGGAGCTAAGGCTGGCACAAGCGGCCGGTGAATTTGCAGCTTATGCTTGTGAACCTTTCAAGAGGTATGGGGGTGGGGGTGGAGAGGAGAATAGGTGTCAGCATCCCCCCCCCCAGTGAAGATGGCGGAAAAATGAGTTCCTGCGGGGATGGGGAAAAATTTGTCTCCTTGTCCTTCTCTAGCTGTCTCTATGATCCAGCTGCTGCCCCTCCCCAAGTCTTTTCTGTCCCAAGACGGCGTGTGTTAGAAGAAAAAGAATTGGGTTTCGTAGTAGTTTTGCTCAACCAGTGTAGGTGTAGAAATGTACTTAAAATCTTGCTTTACAAGCACTTTACTACTGTTAATGCAAACTGTGCTACATTTAAATCAGCTGCTTTGCATAGTTTTTGCATGTTCGCTGCTCATCTACATTTTTACTTGCTTAAATATGCATTAACCAATCAATTAATATGCGTTTCTCATTAATATTTGACTTCCATTGTGATGCTCCGGGCAAGGAAGCAAACACAAAACATCAAAGCGCTATAGTGAGAGAGGATTTTCAAAGTTTGCAGGTAATATATAGAAATTAAACAAAAACATAAAGGAAAGTGAAACCCTGCAGCCTATTTCCCTGGCAGTTCCTTGTGTGGTGTTTGTTAATACACTTAATTTGTTGAGACTTGATCATCCCATCCCATCCCGTCTTTGGTTCATCCTATCCTGTAGTTAAATGGCTTCCGTCACCATGGCAACGAGGCACCAGGCCTACCACAGTGAAGAGGAGCAATCCGACCAACTCAAGCACAGCCTCCAAGTTGCCTCTTCAACTCGCAAGAGGAAATTCAAGACTAGGTGAGTCAAAACCTCCCTGGTAATGTCTTTACTAAGAAGCATGTGACATTGGTATAGGCCGAGGCTAGCTGTGTGACCCAATGGGGGACCGCAAAGATCTTCAGGCTTTGGCAGCCATGATTCAATTACCAGGCAACGAGGAAGCCAATTAACTACCTCAATGTTATGCAATATGTAATTTGTCTATAGAAGTTTTTTGGGGGAGGAAATTTGTTTTATCATGTATAGCTGTGGTTTCTAAACCTGATCCTGGAGGCATCCCAGCCAGTCAGGTTTTCAGGATATCCGTGGTGATATGAGATAAATTTGCATGTACTGCCTTCCCAAATGCACTAAAGCTTTGTGAAAAGGGCCCTAAAGTTTCCTAGATAAAACATCTTTGGAAAATCCACTGAAAAAAACCAATTCCATTACAGAACCAGGAGGCCAGTCTAGATATTACTGGTTTACTGGAGAGTTTTTGATATTATTTTGAGTACAGCTACCCTTATTGCTACATTTGTGCTAGAATAGGATAGGAATCGGATACTGCGAATGTATTTCAGATTTAAAGACATAAAATTTATGGGTAATTTAGTTTTGATATTTCCTGACCTTTGTAGGTCCACTCAAAAAACCCCTGGTATTGGACCTCAAGGGGGCTTTTTTTCCCTTGAAGTTCCCCTGCAAATGTATTATTAAAATAGAGGAGAAATCTTTTGCATTCTGTAATCCTGAACATTTGAAAAATTTCTTAGAAGCAAGGAAGCCTTCAGCCCCAATAGCAATCTCCACCCCTTCAAATGTGAATTCAGTTGAAATTAATGAAGCTTAACAGGTCCGCCAGTTGTAAATCTAGGCTTTCCTGATAGTTTTTGCATTATTTCCTGTCTTTTCAAACATCTTGCCCCAGTTCTCTTATATGATTTCCTTTATAATGAGTTTTAATAGAGTTACTAAGGCCCTCTTTTACAAAGGTGCATTAGTGCCTTAACGTGCAGAATAGCGCGTGTGCTAGCCGCCTCCTCGTGAGCAGGCGGTAGTTTTTCGAGTAGCGCACTATAGCGCGCGCTAATCCGGTGCGTGTGCTAAAAACGCTAGCGCACTTTAGTAAAAGGAGCCCTAAGTGTTTCAGAGCGGATTTAGCACACGCTAAATCAATGCATGTGCTAACTGCTAACGTGTCCATAGGATAACATGCATGCGTTAGCGTTTAGCACGTGGTTAGTGCATGCTAAGAAGCTTAGCGCACCTTTGTAAAAGTGGGGATAAATGTTAAATTTAATGGATATTGATTATTTCTATAATTTGTTCCAATTGTAACTATTTCTTTGCCAAGATATATGCTTGTAAAAATTGAAAATTTTGATAAATAAAAAAATTTTTAAAAAAATCTTTGGAAAATCATTCCATCTGCAGGATAGTCAAGCAGTCACATCGCAAAAGTCTAATAATAATTATTTCTATAATTTGTTCCAATTGTAACTCTATTTCTTTGCCAAGATATATGCTTATAAAAATTGAAAATTTTGATAAATAAAAAATTTTTTTTAAAAATCTTTGGAAAATCATTCCATCTGCAGGATAGTCAAGCAGTCACATCGCAAAAGTCTAATAATTATTTCTATAATTTGTTCCAATTGTAACTCTATTTCTTTGCCAAGATATATGCTTATAAAAATTGAAAATTTTGATAAATAAAAAATTTTAAAAAAAGACTTTGGAAAATCGTTTCTTCTGCAGGATAGTCAAGCAGTCACATCACAAAAGTCTGCTTTATTTCTCGGCCATTTTAATAGAAAAGGTGTGGCTTCGGCAGCGGTGTTAATCCACTTGTCAAGGTAATAAGCAGAAATGAAACAAAAACATAAAGGGAAAAAAATGATACCTTTTTTATTGGAGGAAGAAGGAGTTACCTTCAAAAGCTAATCATAATCACCACCCCTCCTCCTCCCTTTTTACAAAACTGCACAAGAGGTTTTTAGCGCCTGGCAGCGTGCTGAATGCTCTGCGCTAATCCGATGGTCATAGAGTTCCTACGAGTGTTGGAACAACGGAGAGCATTCAGCGTGCTAGCTGGCGCTATAAACCACTTGTGCAGTTTTGTATAAAGGGGTGGGGGAAGAGATTAAGTTAGTCCAATAAAAAAGGTATCATTTTTTTCCTTTATGTCTTTGTCGTATTTCTACGTATTACCTCGGTCATTTTGGAAAGGTTGCTAAAGGTTACATGCAGGACCATTTGATTGTGGAAAATCTGAATTATGCTGAGTGGGCCCTTGTTTTGTTTCCTTTGCTTTACTTATCTTACCCTTTTCGCGACTTGCAAGCGATGAGGAAGTTGCCAGCGTGGAGGTCTCTGCGGTGGATCTGGCCTTAGGAAAAGCTGCGTTTGCTTTGGACACCCACTTGGAATCACCATGGTAGGTCATTAGGATTTGTTTCTTTTGAACCTGATGCTGCCTCCTTGATTCAAAGGTTTGTCTGCACCAACGCTTTTTAGAGACTCACAGGGGTCTGGGCCACTGCATATGAGGAGGTCCCAGAGACCCGGAACTCATAATTAAAAAAAAAAAAAGCAGATATGAAACAGTTGAGGCCGATTTTCAGTTGTAAAAATCTACAAACTTGTTTATAATTACGGAAAAATACTGTGGCCAAATTAGTTTTGTGTTCAGTGAAAAAAATTTTAAACCAACATTTTTTTTTACAAATAGAGGTCCGTTTTCTGTGTGAAGGCTGAGCCAAATGGCTCTGATAGGCCCTGGTCTGCGATAAGTCAAAGATGTGCCTCTGATTTCTGGAAGGTTCTTGAAGACGGAGTATAAGCAGGCAGGTGAACTCTGTCCTCATTCTTTAAAAAAAAATAAAAAACAACATGCACAACCTTCTACCCAATAGAGGCAGAGGTCAATGACGATATTCTCTCCTACAATGACGATATTCTCTCCTACTGAAAATGATCACAATTTACGCTGGGTTTTACTAAATGGCACTAGAGGTTTTTAGCGCATGCTGGCAAGGTAAATGCTCTGACACTCATAGGAATGATATAAGTATCGGAGTATTTACTCTCGTGCCCATGCTAAAAACCACTAGTGCCGTTTAGTAAAAAGAGCCGTTAAGAGTTTCCAGTTAGAAAATTAGAACAAATGCTTTTTGGATACACTAACGGCCTCTTTAAAAAGCTGTGCTAACGGCCCCGAAGCCCATAGAGATTTAAAGGGTTTCAGGGCCGTTGCCGCGCGGCTCTGTAAAAGAGGCTGTAAATAATAATAGAATACGAAACTAATTTGGCCACAGTATTTTTCCGTAATTATAGACAGGATTGTAGATTTTTATAACTACAAGGACCGTGTATCGGAGAAACACTCCTTCCTCAGGGGTCCGAGAAATCCTATGTTGCACTATTTGAGAGCCTTGTAGATAGCAATGAGGTTGAATCTGTGACCGCTCCTGGGTAACGAACGCTGAGCAAGGAGTGGAGGGTCCGGTCCCTAAGCTTAGGAGAGCCATTTTTTGGATTACGTTTTATTGACTTTCCATAAAATTCCTTCGACGTGTATATTTTACGGTTTGCTTCACTTTATCACGGCGGACCTGTTGGATTTTTCCTTGTTTTTGCTTGAGCCACTTTGATTGTAACCATATAAAGTCCCATCCTCCGTGTTTTATGTCACTGGTAAGTGTGTGGCGCAGAAGTTAAAGCTACAGCCTCAGCACCCTGAGGTTATATGTTCAAATCCCCGCTGCTCCTTGTGTCCATGAGCAAGTCATTTAATCCCCCCATTGCCCCAGGTACATTAGATAGATTGTGAGCCCACCAGAACCGACAGGGAAAACTGCTTGAATAAATTTATGTAAACCAGGGGTCTGCAAAGTCCCTCCTTGAGGGCCGAATCCAGTCGGGTTTTCAGGATTTCCCCAATGAATATGCATAAGATCTATGTGCATGCACTGCTTTCAATGCATATTCATTGGGGAAATCCTGAAAACCCGACTGGATTCGGCCCTCAAGGAGGGACTTCGGGGACCCCTGATGTAAACCATTCTGAGCTCTCCTGGGAGAACGGTAAAGAAAATTTAAAAAATAAATAAAATAAATGTTCTACTCCACTCCCCTCATTTTGTGTTTTCTAGTGGCTCCTGTAGTGGTTTTGTTATCTTTTCATTTTAATTTGTTCTACTGTCTTTTGTTATTATTGCAACTGCCGTGAGGTCTCTGGCGATAAAGGACTCAATTCTGTAAATGGTATCCAAATTTGGGCTCCCCCCCAAAAATGCCAGCTAAGAAGTCAAATTCAGGCACGTTCCGCCCCATTTTGTCCCACCCAACACCAGCCCCAGGCAAACCTCGTCTCTTCAGGCTGTGTCTGGAGTGCATCTGCACATGCGCAGACGCACTCCAGACTCGGCCCCGATCTCAACAGCTTTGCAAACTCCGGACAAAATCCCGGGCTTTGAGAAGCCGTCTGGACACGCCTCTAAAAAAGAGGGCATGTCCGGGTAAATCTGGTAACCCTAAGGGCTCCTTTAACTAAGCTGCTAACGTCAGCATTGAGCTGGTGTTAGTTCTAGCCGCGTAGCGCAGGTTTAGCACACGCTAAAATTCTGCGCGCACTAAAAACGCTATCGCAGCTTAGTAAAAGAAGCCCTAAGTCAACTTAGACGCCATTGAGCATGATTCTATAAGTCACACCTAGTGGTTAATTGAACCACATGGAGTAGCGCTGTTTATAGAATCTAGCTCAAAGTGCCCGGTCAGAATGAAATGAAATACAATGGCGGGTGTTTTTGGACGGTGTTTTCTAACGCAGTGTTCTTCAACCGCCGGTCCACGGTGCGATCGATGCGGCGTTATCTTTGAGCCAGCTCCCTTTTCCTCACTGATTCAGTGCACAAAGCCACGGGCAGCGGCTCCTACGGGCGTCCTGCGCCTGAACCGGAAGCCTTCTCTCTGACGTTACAACGTCAGAGGGAAGGCTTCCAGATGAGGCACGGGACGCGCAAGGAGATGCTGCTCGCAGCTTTGTGCACTGCATCAGTGAGGAAGAGGGAGTCGGCCTGAAGATAATACCGGGAGCGGCATAAAATGGCCAGGCGGGAGCAGGCTAGAAGGTAAGGCATGGAGGGAGGGAGACAACAAAGGTAGGGGGGAATGATTTTATTTTTGAATTTAGTGATTGAATTATGTTAATT
Organism: Geotrypetes seraphini; assembly: GCF_902459505.1. Taxonomy (NCBI): domain Eukaryota; kingdom Metazoa; phylum Chordata; class Amphibia; order Gymnophiona; family Dermophiidae; genus Geotrypetes; species Geotrypetes seraphini. The sequence continues at coordinate 33,302,656 of NC_047091.1, read as the reverse complement.
TTGAGAATTTACATCTGTTGTCAGTGTGCTTTATGTAGTTTAATTTTGTGGTTAACCATTATGTGTTGTTAATAATATTACATTGTGTATCTGTGAAAAATGAATGGAAAAAATGGTGTTACATTAGTACTATTCTGGGGGCGGGGTCTGTGGTGGAGATTGGGTAGAGATGGGCGGGGTCTGGCCCACGACTTAGCCCAGTGTTCTTCAACCGCCGGTCCACGGACTGATGCCGGTCCACAGAATAATTATTTTATTTCTGCCAGTCCATAGGTGTAAAAAGGTTGAAAAACACTGTTCTAACGCATATCGATTAACGGCTGTAACAGAGATTTTCGTGTTCCAGGGAAATCAAGCTGAGAAGGGAAGCCATGCTTCTGGAGCTGGAGAGCAGGGGGCAGAAAAGAGCGGCGTTCGGAAACGAATGGGAGAAAGTGGAAAAGGAGTTTATAAGGACCAGTCGCATCTTCAGATCGAGAATGGATCGAAAAGCTCTTCGAAGGAAGGTCAGAATGGAGTTTCTCCACGATGGATTGGCCTGTGGAAAGCTATGCGGCTCTCTGGAGCCAACGGAAGATTGCAGGCATTGTGTGTTTAATAGCTCTCGTTAGGATGACAAGGTGGCCATGGTAGGTCTGCGACAGGCGCACACGGAAGGGATTAAATGGCAGATCCAACATATCGCCAGCGTTCTCAAAATTGCCATTATAGAAACTTTGGGGTTTAAAAAAAATTATTATTAGCTTTTATGCGTACTAAACTCCCAAGAAACTTTACAAGCAAAATAGAAAATTACACAAATAAAAATATTAAATTTTTAACATCAAACAACTAATTCAAGCCCCACGTCAAGAGGGTCACTTTAGAAATGAATAGCGAAAGAGTGATGAACACTTTGGCGATGTGCCACAGAATTCCACGGAACTCTCAATAGATGGATTGCAACAAGCAGAATCCCCAGATACCAGAAACAAAGCAATTTCAGTAGCAGGGGTGAATTTACGGAACAACCTGATTGGACAATTGAATGTTAGTGAACTTGTGGAAGCTTTCTTTAAATACTGTAGCTATGAAGCACTATTAAATCAAGAACAGCAGACCTAAGATGTGGATTTTATATTTTGTCAGTGATTTTTTTTTAATTTACATTTTATTGAAGGAATATACAATTATACAAAAAATATAATACAAATTAAACTTATAACAATTATATTCATAGAAATATTTATCAAACATAGTTCTATTATTCCTTCAAAATATATTTCCATATTATCTACAAAAAACCTTAATACATTCTCAAATTCAAACCCCCTTTTTCAAATCCTCAATTCCCTCCTCCTCCCATCCCTACCCCTTTTAATTATGTGTAAATCTTTTATTAAAGAAATAAAATAAGGCCCCCAAAAAACAACTAAACCCCCCAAACCAAATGGAAGTTGACAAAAATAAAGAACTGGAATTTTAAGTAAATAATCATAATTTCAATGTAAATCATTAAGAATTAAACTCCTTGCCTTAGGTGAAAGATTTTGAATATACGGATCCCAAATTTCCAAAAACATTACGAATTTTCCTAGCCGAACGCCTAACGTCCCAAGTCTCAAATAACAATAGACGATGAAACTGGCTCCTCCAATGCCAGAATCTAGGCACTTAGGGCTCCTTTTACTAAGCCACGTTAGGGCATTAACACGTGGAATAGCGCGCGCTAAATTGCCCCATGCACTAAACGCTAACGCAGCTTAGTAAAAGGATCCCTTAGGCTTTAAGCGGGCTATAAGATTGTTAAATCAATAGGAGGGCTGAGCTTTAATGGTATTGTTACAGGCTGAGGAGAAGATTCGGCAGGAGAAGGAGGTCCGAGAACTCTGCGCTGCCAGGGCTCCCATGTTCTGGATCCCACTGAGAGCCCACGGTGTCTGGGAGAGGATGAATGTCACGCTGTCCTGCACCGTCCGTGGTTCCCCTCCGCCTCACATCCAGTGGTAAGCTACCGTCTTGTTTACTCTTTCTGGGGGTAATTGTTCATGCAGAAAATGCATGTAAAACAAGTCTTGCACGCAGTGGCGTAGCGAAGGTGAGAGGTGCCCCCCCCACCTCCACACGCTCCTTTCCCGCTCCTTTCTGCCACGTGCTCGTCGCTTCCCTTCCCCCCGTACCTCTGTAACGTTCCTGGCGTGAGCAGCAACCTCCAAGCTGCTGTCTCGCGAGCGTCGGCTCTTCCTCTGATGGCGCGGGAACAGGAAGTGACATCAGAGGAAGAGCCAATGCTAGGGCAACAGCAGGTTGAGGGTTGCTGTTTGTGCCAGGAACGTTACAGAGGTACAGGGGAAGGAAAACAATACGCACGCGCAACGGTGACCGGTCAAGTGCGTGCAGGACATTGGCATGCCGACAATTCAGCCCCGACATTTGTGAGCAGGACACATGCACGCCGTCCTGTTCCTTCCGTTTTCTGCTCGCAGAGGGTGTGGGGGAGAAACCCCTCCACTGTCATTCAGGAGGGGTTTGGAACCCCCCTCTACACTTAGAACTCGATTACAACTCGCGCTCGTGCTCTGATGTGGGTATGGGGGGGACCTTTTACAATTACGCGCTCTTGTGCTCATAGGAGGGGCGCTCAATACCGACGCACTCTAAATTAAAAGACTGCCACAACCCCTCCACCACTACACTTACAATTGCACCCCAACAATTCTGTTCCCTTCATGCACACACCTGTCACTGAGCGGAATTGTCGGCGCGGCAATGTCCTATTTGCTAAGGTCGGTGTACCATACGCAACAGTGGGAGGAAGGGTAGAGAAGGAGTGAGGGTGTGGTGAGGAAGATGGGTGACTGCCCCCTCACCAAGATATCGGCCGGGGCAGACCACCCTCCTACCCCGCCCCTTACTAAATCACTGCTTGCACATGGAAACTGGCTGATATAAAGTTACATGTGAGTATTATAGTGTACCCACACCCACTGTTCCTTCTAAGCTGAGCAGCAGTCCTCCACCTACTGTTCTGCCAGTGGGTGGCGCTGTTTCATTATCACATTTTGAATAGTGAGACAGACCAACTTTGCAGGACTTCAGTGAACCTGCTTATGCCTAGCGATTGAAAATGCAATATTGAAGTACCACCTCCTACTGGCAGCAGTGCAGTTGGGAGGACTTCTACTCAGCGCCCTAGTGTCCTAATACAGCAAAGTTGTGCACCTGATGCATTGAAGAATACTAGTGCAAGCCAGCAATTAGACACTAAAATTTAGGCAAAACCACTTATGACAAGTGTTAGTGGACAAACTGATGTATATCTAGTGCAGAACTCTAGTGTTCAAAATCAAATCCTCTAGGTTGCATATAATATGAATGATATATAAATCAAATTATGTACTTTATTGTCTAAAGCAAGGAAAAAAGACCTCAAAGAACCCCAGGTGCCAAATCAATTGAAAGACACCATTTTGAGGTTTAAGAGTACTGTCATTGGTCAAAAACCTCTGTTCAAATTTATATTTATAAATTTTTGTCTTCTTTTTCTTACTTTTACTGTTCTTATTCTAAATTCAAAAAATATTTTTATATTTTTGAAAAATTTCTTCAATACTGATTGACTCTCATATTCATGTAATTGACGGAGGATAAGCAACTGCGTTCAAAATCAACCAACTGTTTCTTCAATGTACGACAAACGGTCACCACTATCTTTCTCTGCAGGATATGATTTAACAACCGTTCATTCAGCGGCACAAGTGCCAACAATATCTGAGCACTTCCCCTGAAGAAGCCAGCACAGTATGAAACGGATTTGGCCTCCGTCGGGACAAAAAGATAAGTGTGGGGTGTTTTGCATTTCTCTGAAGTTTGGCGTGCATTGAAGAAACAGTTGGTTGATTTTGAATTACATGAATATGAGAGTAAATCAGTATTCCTGCAGAAGAAAACTCCAAAAGAAATCCATGAATGTACGATGCAAACATTGAGTCACAAATTCCCATCCTACTCCACAGTGAAGAAGTGGTGAGAAAACTTTCAGTGTGAAGATTTCAAGACCAAAGATGCAGCAAAGTCTGGGAGGCCTCAAACAGTGTCAACAACTGAAATTGTTGACCATGTCTATGACCTGATTTTGGCAGATCAGTGAATATCAGCTAAAACAATTGCCGAGACACTACAGATATCTAGGGGACAGGTTGGGCGTATAATCCACGAGCAGCTGGTAATGCAGAAGATGTCAACCAAGTGGGTACTCAAATGTTTGAATGCTGATGAAAAACGATGTTGAGTGGACACTTCCAAGTTGATTTTGCAACATTTGCAACCAGTGAGCTGGTGCCAACATTTCGGAACGACTAGTTACTGTTGATGAAACATGCTTACACCATTATGATCCTGAGACAAAATAACAGTCCATGCAATGGCGGCACTCAGGTTCTCCAAGGCCAAGGAAATTCAAGACCTAAAAGTCAGCAGGAAAGGTCGTGGCCACAGTGTTTTAGGACCAGGAAGGTGTTGTAATGACCAACTATCTTCATGGGGCCAAACAGTTAATACAGAGAACTATTGTAACTTGCCGATTAAAGGAGGCATTGAAAGAAAATTGGAGAGGGAAGCTGCGGAAAGGAGTTCCCTTTTTGCAAGACAATGCACCTCCTCACAAGACTGGCAAAACAATGGATTTTTTGATGCCGTTGGGGTTTCAGTGCATAGACCAGTGTCTTGCAAAATTTGCGAAGCTGCGGCACACTAAACAGGTGGCCGCGGCTTGAGGGCATCCAGAAGTGTGCAGACTTTGACGCGATGAAGTCACGTGCGTTCACAATTTTTGAGTGAAATGATGAGGTGGCCGTGTTCGTCCACGTTCCAAATTAATATAAAGAAATTAAACAAAAAAACAAAGGAAATGAGGTGATACCTTTTTTATTGGACTAACTCAATGCATTTTATGACGAGCTTTCGAAGGTAACCCTTCTTCTTCAGATCAGAAATAAGCAAATGTTGCCAAATTTCAGTATATATAAGGAAGCCGTGAAAGCATTTCAGGGATAGGAAAAGGGAGTGTATTACCTTATTTCCTTTGTTTTATTTTTATTTCTTTATATTACCAAATTTTTGAGTGATTCGGAGGTGATTGCAGAAGCGAAGCAGTATTTTAGTGACAAGATATCAGAGAATTTTTCAGAATTGTTGCAGAAACTTCAGACCTGATGTGTTAAGTGTGTTGGACTTAGGAGTGAATATGTGGAATAACTTGTAAGTTTCATGGCTCTGCAGCATTCTCTTCTTGGTTGGACTGAGAACTTTTCATTGGTCCCTCGTATTGTGATGTCATAATGCCTCATTCCACCAATGCCTAAGAGCCAGCCTCATCGGTGATGTCACAATATCTTTGTTTCCCTATACTAGATGCATTTGCCTCATTGAAACAAAAAATGTCAAGAAGAGTGTGGAATAACTTGTACGTTTCATGGCTCCAAATTCTTCTTGGATGGGCTGAGAACTTTTCAGTGGCTCCTCGTATTGTGATGTCATAATGCCTTATTCCACCAATGCTTAAGAGCCAACCTCATCGGTGATGTCACAATGGCTTGGTTTCCCTATACTTGTGCCCACTTACTAAATTCATTTGCCTCATTGAAATGAAAAGTGTGGAATAACATGGAAGTTTCATGGTTCCACATCATTCTCTTCTTGGCTGGGCTGAGAACTTTTCATTGGTCCCTCATATTGTGATGTCATAATGCCTCATTCCACCAATGCCTAAGAGCCAACCTCATCGGTGATGTCACAGTGGCTTGGCTTCCCTATACTTGTGCCCATTTACTAGATGCATTTGCCTCATTGAAACAAAAAGTGTCAAGAAAAGTGTGGAATAACTTGTTCGTTTCATGGCTCCACTTCATTCTCTTCTTGACTGGGCTGAGAACTTTTCAGCACCCCCTCGTATAACTGCTGTTTTAAAAATGTATGCCGCCTGAATGGAAACATGAGATGGAGAAATAGGGGTACATCCAACTGCACCTGTTTCTGTGCAGGCCCTATTCATCTGCATACTCACGTGCATATTTTTGGAAATCCCGAATTAGGCACATAAGCCCCCACCCTTACCACAGTGCAAGGATCACCTTCCCTCTTCTGCTAATAAATCTTCCGCATGTCGTCAGACTATATATAAGTGTAGTCACAATTATCACAGATTGACTGTAGCTGAGCATTTAAAACCCTGCTTTGCGCACTCAAATGTCTCTGCAACTTGCTTCTCCCACTTTTAAAATTTCCCTCTAATAAGTCGGCACTTGCAGGCAGGAAGAGGGATCTGAATGGTCTGATGTAGGGTTACAAGACGTCCAGATTTACCCGGACGCTTCCTCTTTTTAGAGGACATCGGGACGGCTATCCAAACCCAGGCACTTTGTCCAGGTTTTGAAAAGCTTCCATCTTGGGACCATGTCAGAAGGGCATCCGCGCATGTGCAGATGCAATGGGTGATGTCACGCACATGCATGCATGGGACATTATCGCGTCACACCTGCATAAGCGCAGATGCTCTCCCGACGCGGCTCTGAGATAGAGGTCTGCACGGGGATCGCGGGAATCCTGCGGATCCCACGGGGTCGCGCAGGAAACCCCCCTAACCCACGGGACTCCCACAGGGACACTCCTCTGGCCCTCGGGACTCCCACGGGGACCCCCTCTGGCCCACAGGACTCCCTCGGGGATGGAAGGCTTTGGAAGCAGGGTTTGTCCATATAATATAATGGACACGTCATCCTTAGTAAAAGAGGGGGTTTATAAGTTAATTACCTGAACAGAAAACAAAAAAAGGGTTCCACCAAAGAGATTCCACAAGGAAAACAGCAGCGCAAACACAAAAGAAACTGTGGAATTGATGATCCTGTCAGAAGTAATTGCTGCTTTTTATGGGGACGGGCAGGGATGGAGGTAATTCCTTGAGGGGATGGGTGGGGACGGAGAGGATCCTGACGGGGACGGGTGGGGACGGAGAGGATCCTAGTGGGGACGGGTGGGGACGGAGAGGTTCCTGGCGGGGATGGGTGGGGACGGAGAGGTTCCTGGTGGGGATGGGTGGGGACGGAGAGGTTCCTGGCGGGGATGGGTGGGGACGGAGAGGATCCTGGCGGGGACGGGTGGGGATGGGTGGGATTTCTGTCCCTGTGCAACTCTCTACTCTGAGCATGAGAACAAGTTGAGAGGGGTGGGGCTGGGGGGTGAGGCTGAGGTGGAATGGGGCGTGACTTGTATGGAATGGGGCAGGGCTGGGTGGAACAGGGTGGGCCTGGGGGTGGGGCCATGGGTCCAGATTTTACAATAGTAAAATCTGGTAACTCTAGTATCTGGTCCAAAAATCAAAAAAGCCTTAGCAAATCTGAGGAGGTTAGACAGATAAGATCAGATAAGAGCAGGTTCAACCCTAGTCTGGTGACATTTGCAGAAGATAGTCCTGCACAGGCGATTTAACTAGACAGGAGCCTCTCCTATGACCCGCAAGTAAAACCACAACATTTTGCATAAACATTTGTTGGAAGTGTTGCCCCCTAAAGCACTGTGTTTGTTGAATGTATTGTCTGCTGTTTTGTTCACCTTACTGTCTGTTTTGTTGTGATAGGTGGTATAGAAATGATTTTTCTAAATCAATTCTACATGTTAACCTGTAACCCGTTCTGCACTCTTTGGGGAGAAGGGGATAGAAAACAGAACAAATCCTTTGACTCGGTGTGCAATGGCGACATCTGGTGGCTGCATTCAGATTCTATGATTGCAGGATTCCAGAAGGAGCCCTGGTGCATGGAACCCAGACCAAGAACTGAGCTAAAGTAAGCTGGGGAGGGGGGGAGGATATCAGAAAGGGGAGAAAATCCCTGGGGTTTTGCAAATGAAAAAGTAGGGGGTCAAAACCCAGCACTGGCCTTACTTGAGCTGGAGGAAACTGCTGGTCTCTTCCCCATCCCCTGCTCCAAACAAAAAAATAATAATGATGCTGCTTGGATGCAGGGGTTGAATGGGATAAAACTTGGATATCATTGCTCTCGAAAAATCATGGCTGGTGTACACATTTCCCTTCCATCAGTCTGAGTATTGATAATTGATGGCAACTGTATGTAAGACGACACATGATGAATTATTAAAGTGGGATGTGTTGTAGCACCCAGAAGCCTCAATAGGGACACATTTACCCCTAAAACATCCCCCAAAAATGCAGAAGCAAATGATACAAGATCTAACTTTTCACAAACTATATTGAGCAGCTTTCAATAGGAGCACCATTCTATAACCTGAATTACTAAATGTTTATATAATACACCGTGATAACTTATTATTCCTTCAGATTGCAATGCCTAGAGATGTTTCGGCCAACCATTTGTGGCTGGAATAACTGTGAGAAATAAGAAATTATATTGGATTATTATATTGTACTAATGGAGCAGGGCATTGAATTCTTCCATCAGGTATAAAAATGGAGTGCCAATTAATCTCCGCTTTGCTGAGCCCGGGAAATACAGAATCCACAACAATTTTGGCATGCTTACACTAGAGATTTGCAGGTAAGTACAGCTGTCCCTGCCAAGTCCGTTCATATCGAAATAATAATAACAATGCGATCGAAAGATGTGCATTTGTTAGCTCACATTAAAAACAGTCAGTGTGCACAAAATCAGTGTGTTGGTAATGAACCTGTGGATTAGCATGTGTACAGTTGAACTCTGCTTTTTGAAATATCCTGAATATTCTTACAGACTCCCTCTGCACAATAATTTTTTTATTATTGCGCAGAGAGGGTCTTTAATGTGTGAAACAAACTGGAAGTTAATTGAAAATTTTTTAAAAAAATTAAACAATTAAGCGTTCTGCTTAACAATGGCAGTCGCCCACTGATGCCTAACGGTGCCTACCTGAGAAAGCGTGGTAAGGAGTGAAGGATAGGCATGATAAACGCAGATATCCCTAGGCATCCGAGTAAGGTACCAGTAAATTAGGCCAGGTATAACTCGGCCTAATATACCAGCGTCCACCTCTAGAACACCTAGAGACTTAGGCATAGCTAGGTGCGATTCTAAAAGCAATGCCTAGCGGTTGATTGAGAACCATGTGGAGCGGCACCTTTTACAGAATCTGGGCCTTTGTGTGCAAATTTTCAGCCTCGACTCAATGAGCGCGGTTAGCCTATGCACACAATAAAGAAAGGCAGTTGCTACAAGTGTGCGCTCCCTTCTGGATCCAGGCGCATGCACACAGAAACAGCTCAAAAAGGAATACCGGGGCTAAATATCTGGGAATAGGTTGGCCGGTACTATTATCCAGGTACCAGCGATAGTCGGACCTTTTCTCTGTACTAAATTTCTCCAGACAGTTACTCCTTTAGTGGACTGAATGTCGCCATTAACGAGGTCACTTCCAGGAACACCCCACAGTGGAGAATGACACGGGGACAAATTTCTCCCCGTCCCTACAGGAACTCAATTTTCCTGTCTCGTCCCCGCGAGTTTTGTCGCTGTCCCTGCCCCGTTCCTGTAAGCTCCGCCTTAACCGCACAAGCCTCGAACACTTATGATGTTAAAGTGTTTGAGGCCTGTGCAGATGAGGACGGAGCTTGCAGGAATGGGGCAGGGGCAGGAAAATAGTTTGCGGGGACAGGACGGGAAAATGTGTTCCCGCGGGGGGCAGGGAAAAATTTGTCCCCGTGCTATTCTCTACCCCACAGACCGCGCCAGATATTGCCCAGGTGGTCTGACTGGATATTCAGTGTCGTTATGCCAGTCCCACTGAATATCGACCCCCCTCCCATAATCTTTAATTGCTATGCGTGCGTGAGTTCTGAGGCCAGGCCACGCCAGCCTGTACAGTTCAAATGCATGACCAAGGCAGAGAGGGCGCATGAAATCCTGTGTCTTCCTTTGTAGATGCTCCTTGGACGACTCTGCTGACTACAGTGTTGTGATTTCCAATAAGTACGGTCAGGCCACATCGTTTGCAAATGTGCTTGTCAGATGTAAGTAAGATGATTTTACTACTCGCAGGGGAATTTTATTGGGGGGGGAGGGGACATGGCATGACATTAAAAGCAGGGAAATTTAAAACCACTTATCTGAATTACATCACCTGCTATCCGGATAAAAATTACTGACCGGGATATTGAGAGCCTCTGAAGATTCTGTACTATCCAGGTAGAGCCTTTGAACAGTGGCGCTCCCATGTGCACTCCTCATTGCTACCCCTATCACACTCGTGCTCTCCCTGCCCACCCCGTACCTCTTTAAATCTTCGCTAGCGTGTCAACTTCTTCGGCATACTGTTCACGCTGGCTTTCCCTTTGATGTCACTTCCTGGCTACAGTAGTTACTCACGCTGGCAAAGATTTTAAAGAGGTCCGGGGAGCAGGAAACGGAAGGACATGAGGATGGCTTGGGGGAGGGGGTGAAGAGGTGCCAGTGCCCTCACCAAGACGCTGCCAGGGCAGGTCTGCCATCCACCCCACTTCCTATGCCACTGCGTCTGAAGATCCTTACAGACCCCCTTCGTTAGGGTTACCGGATTTTACGTCGGTAAAATCTGGAACCCCGAGAACCGCCCCCAGGTCGACTCAGTTCCACCCATCCCCGCCCCATTATGCCCCAGCTCTGCCCCAATCTCCCTTCCCCGCTGCCTGTTCATCAGACAGGAAGGCTTCCGTGCATGCGTGGATTCAACGTGATGACATCACAAGCATGTTTTGCATGACATCACTGTGTTGCCTCCGTGCATGCGCGGATGCCCTCTCCCGACGTGATTTCTTTTCAAAACCGGGACAAAATGCCGGGTTTTAAAAAGCTATCCGGACCCCCGGACGTATCCGGGTAAATCCAGACGTCTGGTAACCCTACCCTTTCTACTATTCTGATAGAGCCTCTGAAGATCCTTACAGAGCACTTCTGCACTATTCTGTGAAGGGCACTGATCGTGGAGTGCCCATTAAAGAATAATGTTCAGTGCCAGTTTTTTTTCAGCATCAAATTTTCAGTGCCATTCACTGAATCCTGCCCTTAACATGGCATGGGTGCAAAAATTGTAGTTACTTACCTGTAACGTAGGTTCTCCGTGGACAGCAGGATAGTCAGCCACATATGGGTGTTGTCCCAACAGCTCCCAATTTGCGGATAAGCTCTCCAATAGCTCAGAGAGATTTTTTTTTTTTTTCTCTCTGAGCACGTGCAGTGCCCGGGCCCCACTGGGCATGCCCGAGCCCCACCCATTTCCCCCTGCTTCCCCCTAATCCCCAGGATGTTCCTAGCTGTGGCCGGGTCGGCCGTATGGGGAGGCGGGTGGGTTGTGTGGCTGACTATCCTGCTGTCCACGGAGAACCTACGTTACAGGTAAGTAACTACACTTTCTCCTAGGACAAGCAGGATGAGTCAGCCACATATGGGTGACTCCCTAGCCGAGGGATGTACTGACTGGACCTGCGCCTTAGCGCTTTGTGCATCCCTCGCCTGGCTGTGGAGGCCGAGCTGGGCAGGGTAATCAGGCAAAGCAGGTGAAGTTGTGGAAACAAGGTTTTAGATATAGTGCTGTGTTAACTGAGCAATAATACTCACAGAACAGTAAACTGATCAATGAACAGAGAGAAACCAACTGGTCAACATGACCATTCGTACTTGCATGTGAGAATTCATACTTGCCTATTCCACATTCAGTCTAGACAGGAGTGCTGGAAGACCTACTTAACTCACAGAACAGCGAAACTGGTCAATGTCAATCAATGAACAGTGAGAAAACCAACTGGTCAACAGTGACAATTCGTAACTGGTTAACAGTGACAATTCGTACTTGCATATGAGAATTCATACTTGCCTATTCCACATTCAGTCTAGGCAGGAGTGCTGGAAGACCTACTTAATCAATATCTATAACACCCTACTTGATCAGTATTTGTCGATATTTATAACACCCTACTTGATCAGTGTTTGTCAAGGCTGTGCTAGTGGTTGCTGTCCCTCCCGGGAGGGAAGAGCCACTTCCAAGATTGTTCGGCCGAATGCATTTGGAGCGTGGAATGCTATGTCGAGGCAGTAGTGCTTGGTGAAGGTGTACATGGAGGACCAAGTGGCTGCATTGCAGATGTCCCCTATTGGTGTGTGGTGCAGATGAGCCGTTGTGTTGGCTATGGTTCTGCGCTGGTGGGTGTTGGCTCCCACCTGCGGTTGATGCTGCGCTTTTCTATAGGTGAAAGGGATGCACTCTTATATCCAGCGCGAGCGCCTGCGTTTGGTGGCCGGAAGTCCTGGTCTGTTTTGGTCGTAGGAGATGAACAATTGAGGCTTGTCTAATCTGCTGCATAGTCAGGGCCCGCACACAGTCCAGGAGGTGTTGCTGAGGTGGCAGTGTGCCTCCCTGTGGGGAAATGTAGAGTGCCGGGAGGCACGCTGAAGCCACCTTCGGCAAGAATCGGGGGTGGGTTCTGGGTACCACCCTGTTCTCATGGGGGAGTGTGTTGGCCGACACGATGGTCAGGGTTTTCCCGGCCAGGAATACGGGATCTGCCTCCCCCAAAGGTTTGAAGGGGTCGAGGTGAGCTGCTGTGGCACCAAATTGAGGTCCCATCCGGGCGGCAGATTGGACAGTCCCTTCATGAAATTTTGTGATTCCTGGATGACTCGACACTGGTTTGTTGTCTAGGCCAGCGTGGTATGCTGCGATTGCACTTAGGTGGACCTTGATGGAAGTGGGTTTTAGGTCCCCCTGAGATAAGCTCAGTATGTACTGCAGGATGTCCAGTATGGGGCAGTTGTAGGGGTCTCGCTGCGTGTCTGTGCACTGGTAGCGGAACCTTCTCCCTTTCAACCCATAGCGTTTTCTGGTTGAAGGTCTTCTGGCTGCCATAAGAGTGTGCTCCACGTCTTGTGGTAGGTTCATCCTCTCATCATCCATGCGGTCAGGGCTAAGGAACGCAGGTCGTGGTGGAGGGTAAGGTTCCCGCGTTGTGTAATGAGAACTGCACTGATCGGGAACGGGGAGAGGTGGGTGAACCGCTATCCCTTGCCGGAACGGGAACCATGGTTGCAGGGGCCTGAACAGGGCAATCATGATCACCGTTGCTCTGTCCTGAAGAATCTTCTGCAGGACTTAGGGTGTGGTGGGTAGGCATATAAGAGTCCATGGTTCCAACTCACAGACAGGCCGTCGGGGCTGAGACGGCGATGGGTTGATCTCTTTGCGCAGAAGGTCGAGTATTTTGAGTTCGGTTCAGTTGCAAACAGGTCGATGCTCGGTGTGCCCCAGGTGCTGAAGATCTTCTTCATCGCCGCTGGGTTGAGACACCACTCATCGGGATCCAGCTGGTGGCTGAGTCTTTCTGCCAGGTCATTCTGCTCCCACGGGAAGTAAGTTGCCTGGATGGGGCATTGAATGGAGTTGGAGAACTCCCACATGTGGCAAGCTTCCTTGCAGAGCGAGGTTGACCCTGTCCCTCCCTGTTTGTTGATATAGTGCAAGGCCACCTGGTTTTCTGTTTGGGTGAGTACTGCCCTGCCTGTTTGAAGTTTTCGAGGGCATTCCCTATGGCCCTGAGCTCCAATAGGTGGGTGGTCAGAGGTTGGGTACACTGGTCCCAGTGACGTCTGAGGTGCCCTTTCAGGGATCTCATGAGTAGTCTGGTGTGCTGCACAACAAAGACCGGAGCGTGCTGACGATGAGCTGCTGGCAGGGATGCACTGGGCCAGGGATGTCATGGCGTCGATCTGGTAGTCCCGTAGGACGGCCTTGGTCTGCGTGATGTCGATGACTGCCCAGATGAACGATATCCCCTGGGTGGGTATCAGGTGGGATTTCATGTAGTTGATGAGGAACCCCAGTTCTTGGAGGAGGGTTATGGTGGTTGATGGGGCTGCCAGCTGTCGAGATAAGATAGGATGCGCACCCCTTGAAGGCGAGGATGTGCCACTGCCACGCACTTTGTGAATGCTCTTGGAGCCGTTGAGAGTCCAAGGGGCAGGACCTTGTACTGGAGGCGTCTATCTTGGCTATAGAAGCGACGATGCCTCCTGTGGGCTGGGTGCATGGGATACTAGCCAATACTCGGGCTGTAACAGGGCCAAGACTGTACCCAGAGAGTGCATCTGGACCTTGTGTATGCACCTGTTGAGCTTGCAGAGATCCAGGAACGAGCGTTGTCCTTGTCCATGGTGACGCGGGGGTTCCTGGAGTAGAAACCCCTTAGTGATCTCCTCTGTTCGTCACCGCCTGTATTGATTCTGCCGAAGCAGGTCCTCTCCTTGCTGCAGGAAAAATGGGTCGTCAGATGGAGGGTGCCCCGCCCACTCAGGGGGGGGGGGGCGGGAGTGGAGACGAATTCGGAATCCCTGCTTGATGATGCTGAGGGCCCACTGGTTGGTGATCCTGGACCAAGCCTTCGCAGACAATCTGATCCTGCTGGGCCGGAGAGTGGTCAAGGTTCTGTTTTTGCCTTGGGGAGAGGGCTGCCCTTGGATGCCCCTGCCCCTCGGGCGGTGCTTGTTTGCGTAGCAGTTATGTTACTGTTGCGAGCGCTGGGGCACAGACTGCTGCCAGTGTGGACTGGCCCAGTAGTGAGCTGGAGTCCCTATTTTATTTTATTTATTTATTTCCTCTCACTGGCCTCCTGATAAAGCTGCATCTGGAACTGGAGCGCAGCAATTCGTGCGCTCAGCATTGCGCCCTCGAAGGTCTTTTTCCCCGTGGAAACCAGGGTTTTTCAGGTCCTTTCCTGACGGGGGTTGGAGGGGGGGTGGGTCGTGCTGCCCTGTTTCTCTTAAGCTACCGAAATGTCCATGTATGGCTGCTGCGGGTTGTCGAATCCCTGGGCTGGAAAGATCTAGTACTTCAATCCCAGTCTCCTTGATGTTGGTTGCCCTGAGGAGGGAGTCAGCCAAATCTTGTCTCTGCGTGAAGTACTGGTACTGGTAGTTCAGGCCTTGTAGTACTCTGTCTTGGGTACTTGTTGTCCACCCACTTGGATCTTGAGAAAGGCTGTGAGTTTCTGGAGGGACTTGGGGTGAGTCCTCATTTGTGGGTTTTCTTTTTTTTTTTTTTTTAATAGTGAATTATTTATTTATTTATTTTTGTGGGTGGTGACTCGGGGCGTGGCTGGAGGCTGGTGTGTAGCTTGTTCCTCCATTGCTTGGGTGCATGGCATGCCGCTGGACCGCACCATGTTGTTGTGCGTGGCTCCCTCTAAAGGGGGGCATTGTGGGGAGTGTAGCCCGCTGAGAGAGGAGTGGGTCAGCAGGAGGATTAACTGTGGCTGCTGGTCCCACCCCTGGTGGTTCGCAGGTTCATGTGCTGTTCCACTTGACTGGTTGGGTGGCTCCATGTACCCCACCGCCCTTCTCTGTCCTTCTTGAGAGGGGGGGAGAGCCTGCAGAGAGGGGGCAGGA
This sequence comes from Geotrypetes seraphini, assembly GCF_902459505.1. Taxonomy (NCBI): domain Eukaryota; kingdom Metazoa; phylum Chordata; class Amphibia; order Gymnophiona; family Dermophiidae; genus Geotrypetes; species Geotrypetes seraphini. The sequence goes on along the minus strand of NC_047091.1, from coordinate 33,287,264 downwards.
TGCACCCCTTCATCTGTGCCAGTGCTCCTGGCTGCGTTTCCCACTGTGCCTGGAGGCAGAGAAAGAGGAGTGATAATGCCTCTTGAGTGGGCTTCTCCTGCTGTATTCACTATTGTATATTAAACTGTACAGCGCTGCATATGCCTTTCAGTGCTATAGAAATCATGAACAGTATCATAGTCCCTCATGCTAGCTGGAAAAGCACTCTGCCTAGGTTTTATGAAGAGCAAACAGCTTTTTAGACTGAGGAGTTTCAAACCCCCACCTTTGGAGAGGCATGGTCTGACCTGCCACATCTCTGATTATATCAGCACCCTGCTGAGAAAGGCAGACTCCTGGTTCCCAACATGAGAGGGGGATGGGAGGCGGGGTGGGAAAAGTGTGAATTGCAGACTCTGCAGGACCCCAAGAGGGAAAGAAACATCGAGTTGGGGTTTTTTTTGTTGTTTTTTTCAGCATGTCCTTTACAAGCTGAACTCTGGGGCAGCATGTCTCCTACTGGGGGGAGAGGTCTGCAGGTCCCCTCCAAGGGAAAGAAGCATGGGAGATTCTTTCACCTTAAATTCAGATTGGGAGGAGGGTGGGGCAGAGCCCTCGGGGCTGCAACAGATTATCAGAGGTTTTCCCAAAAACAAGCAGATAGGACTTACCTTTGAACCCCGATCGGCTCCCTGCAGAGGCTGGCTGTAGTGGCAACATGCAGGGACTTCTGGAGAGATCTCTCAGTCTGGCGAGACTCCTATCGGCTGCCCTGCAGAGGCTGGCTGAAAGCGGCAACATGCAGGGACTCCGGGAGATATTTCTCTACCGGGCCAAGTGCAGGCGGGGGGATTAGCTGAGCCAGGGCATCCTGGAGGCTCCTTGTCACTGTAGCTTGTGGATCCCCCGCTGCTGCATTCCGATGAGGATGGCTGCTGGAGGAAGATTCTCAGGCCTCACTTCTCTTCATGCCCTGCAGAGGCTGGCTGTAAGCAGCAACGTGCAGGGGCTCCTGGAGAGATCTCTCGGTCTGGTGAGACTCCTATCGGCTGCCCTGCAGAGGCTGGCTGTAAGCGACAACATGCAGGGACTCCGGGAGATATTTCTCTACCGGGCCAAGTGCAGGCGGGGGGATTAGCTGAGCCAGGGCATCCTGGAGGCTCCTTGCCGCTGTAGCTTGTGGATCCCCCGCTGCTGATATCCGATGAGGATGGCTGCTGGAGGAAGATTCTCGGGCCTCACTTCTCTTCATGAAGTCTCTCAGTGCCCTCTTCCTTAGCTTGCGTGCACGTGGTGACATGTGCGCACAATGCAAGCAACACGGAAACCTCGAGCGCCGGATCCAATCAGTGGGCGCACAATTCATGAGGATCCAGTGTGTTCATCCTCCTCCTGCATCCCAGTTGTTTCTTTAGATGATTCAGGCATCTTCAAGTTGATGAGTAGAAAAGTTGTAATGGAGAGCTGTAGAAAATCCGACCGATGGGAACGGGCGGAAACTAAAGACTGGGGATTAGGGGGAAGCAGGGGGAAATGGGTGGGGCTCGGGCATGCCCAGTGGGGCCCAGGCACTGCACGTGCTCAGAGAAAAAAAAAATAAAATCTCTCTGAGCTATTGGAGAGCTTATCCGCAAATTGGGAGCTGTTGGGACAACACCCATATGTGGCTGACTCATCCTGCTTGTCCTAGGAGAACCCTAGGCCACTGAGTAAATAGATCTTAAGTTCTGTTTTTAGAGCTGTTTACTGGAAGCCTCACTGTTCCTGAACAGCTACGCCAAGCCTGACACTTCCCTGCTTCATCTTAAGTCTCCCACACTCTCCAAGACTGGATTTACCCATGCTGAGACCTTAGCGAAATGCCAGACTCCTAAGCAGGAATCGATAGGAGGCCAGTGCTGGAAAATGCTCACAGTTCTTGATACTGTGCACTTGGGAATCTTACTTATATTTCTGTAACTTTCTGTGAAGTAGATGTGTTCCATGGTAGAGAATGACACTATGACAAATTTGTCCTCGTCCCTGCAGGGACTCAATTTCCCTGTCCCCATGAATTATGTCGCTGTCCCTGTCCCATTCCTGTAAGCTGTGCCTTAACTGCAGAAGCCTTGAACACTTATGATTTTAATATGTTTGAGGCTTGTGCAGATGAGAACTGGGAGAGCAAAAGAACTCACATGGAAAATTAGTTCCCGCGGGGACGGGGAAAAATTTGTCCCCGTGTCATTCTCTTCTTGGGAGAACAGTATAGAAAATTGAATAAATAAATAGTGTGAAGAGTTTCAGCCTCTGGTAACCGGAGCTGGTATTCTGACATCATAATGCCTCATTCCACCAATAAGAGCCAACCTCATCAGTGATGTCACAATGGCTGGATTGTCCTATTCTAGGCTCACTTTTGCTACATTTTGATTTCTAGAGTGGTGCAGTGTAGAGAATGACACGGGGACAAATTTTTCCCAATCCCCATAGGAACTCAATTTCCCCATCCCGTCCCCGTGAGTTTTGTCGCTGTCCCTGCCCCATCCCTGTAAGCTCTGCCTTCACTGCACAAGCCTCAAACACTTACGACGGGACAGGAAAATGAATTCCCCCGTGGACGGGGAAAAATTTGTCCCCATGTCATTCTCTATTCCATGGCTTGTGCCAGTCCCTGGTTTATCGATAGATTTTATGGCATTTTAGGTGATATGGCACACTGTAGATACAACATGGCCTAACTGTCCTTTCTTCTTTTATAGCTTATTATGGACTGTTAACAGGACTCGACTCGGATGCGTCAAGGAGTGAGTAAGCCATCCTGAGCAGTTGTTTCTGCTGGTAATGTTACCACTAGTGTCACTGAGAAGAGACCGTGCCCGTGTTTGGAAAGATGTGGAGAAACTCAGCTCTCCTGTATTAGATTAATTACTCAAAGGTTTTGGCACAACCATACCTCCTTCTAAGAGCAGCTGACCGTTCTCTTCAGGCAGTGCTGAATTTTTCTTGACGCTGTGTGAATTCCTCTTTTTCTGACCGTTGCTGAGTGGCAAAATGTTTTTGGTTGACCGATCTCCCCTTGTGTCCGCTGAGAGGTTGTTTTTATTACACTTCTCCCTCCGTATTTGCTGTGACAGGGGATTAACAGAATCGCAAATACAGAAATACGTGAATAACTTTTTCATATAGAGAAATGAAGGGACAAATAAGGGGACGAGGAAATAAGCCCTATACACTTCTCCCTCCGTATTCGCGGTTTCAGCAATTGCGGTTTCGATTATTCACGGTTTTTAGCTTGCTGGCTCCTCTCCCCAAATTACATCAGCTTGCATAGAGAAATCGCTGATTCCAAGCGTTTACAGAGAAAACCGCCGATTCCCAGCACTTTCTTCACCGTGTTTTGCCTCTCCTTCGGGAACAGGCCAGGTCTCCCACCAAGTTATTCGCGGTTTCACCATATTCACGATGGTTTTTAATAGAAAACAGCGAATAACATGGTGGGAGACCTGGCCTGTTCCTGAAGGAGAGGCAAAACACGGTGAAGAAAGTGCTGGGAATCGGCGGTTTTCTCTGTAAACGCTTGTAATCAGCGATTTCTCTATGCAAGCTGATGTAATTTGGGGAGAGGAGCCAGCAAGCTAAAAACCGTGAATAATCGAAACCGCAATTGCTGAAACCGCGAATACGGAGGGAGAAGTGTATAGGGCTTATTTCCTCGTCCCCTTATTTGTCCCTTCATTTCTCTATGGACACAGAGGATCTCTAATCAGAAAATAATGGATATATATTGAAGAACTAAGCCGGTACTGGGCAGACTTGCATGGTCTGTGTCTTGTATGTGGCCATTCAGTTCAGGACGGGCTGGGATGGTTTACATGGGCTGGAGTGAGCTTTGACGGAGACTGCAGTAGATAGAATCTGGCAGAGCTCTGGGTTTCTGGCCCAGAAATATCTAAGAAAAAGAACAATTTAAATTAAAGCATTACTTCATAGAGCGTGTATGGTTGGGCAGACTAGATGGACCATTTGGGTCTTTATCTGCCGTCATTTACTGTGTTACTAGGTCTTTTGACTTTTTGTTGTTGTTGTTCCACAGTTGGGCTGTCCGGACTTGAGGCGGACTTTGTCAGTGTGCTTAACCCTGTCTTCTCCAGAGAGACGGAGCCTTTCGCCCTTACCTGCACCTTTTCTTCAGATCTGCTCAAACACCAGAGAGACATCTCCTGGTTCAGAGACGGTTTGTGTCCTTCCTTTTCTTCCTCCTACTTCTATACCTTCTAAGGTGTTGGAGGATAACCTAGGAGGCAGCTTACTAATTAGCGTGATGATGGAAAAGTGGATGGGGGGGGGGTGAGCGACTAAAAAGAAGGAGAAACTAGCATTCAAATCCCACTGCTGTTCTTTGTGAATTTGGGCAAGTCACAACCCCAATGGACTAATAAGGGGGAGTGGGAAGGCGGACCGAACTGGGCGCCATCTTGGTGGGAGCACCGGCTCCTCTCCATCCTTCCCTGCCCCTCTCCCCCCCACCGTGCCTGGCAAGAACACCAGCTCCAACCTGCTGCCCGCGCCGGCCTTGGCTCTCCCTCTCATGTTACTTCCTGGTCCGTTAATAGCCTCAATAATTGGTTTAAAAAAATTTAATTGGGCGATCGGTGCCTATCCAATTCTATAAAAGATAGATGCCTGTTGCAAGGCGATTCTCCCAAAACGTAGGTGGCTGAAATGTAGGCCTTTTAAACCCCAGTCTACATTTCAGGCGCCTAAGTTTTTACATAGCCGCCGCTAGCTGCGATTCCGCAAATAGCACCTAAGTATGATTGTCACGCAGCTAGCACCATTTTTTTTAAGGTACCGGCCAATTTAGACATCATTTATAGAATTAGGATTACCAGATATTATGTCAGTAAAATCTGTACCCCTTAGACCCGCTCCAGGCCTGCCCAGATCCACCCATCCATACCCCCTTATGGCCCAGCACCACCCCAGCCCCGCCCCCATTGCCCGTTCGTCAGGCAGAAAGGCGTCCACGCATGCGCAGAGGTGACGTGATAACCGCTCGCATGCGCGCGTGCACGTGACATCACCGAAATTGCATCCGGACACTCCCGATGCAATTTCGGTCAAAGTGCCGGGTTTTCAAAAGGAGGACATGTCCGGGAAAATCCGGACATCTGTTAACCCTATATCGAATCAGCCCTACAGAGGATTTCACCCTCTCTGGCGGTGCTGTTGCCTCATCTTCAGAGCTTAGTAGTCATTCCCCCAATAGGCCAAAAAGGGTTTTAAAGAGGCAGCGCAGTCTGGTGTCCAGGAAAATGTTGCTGGACACGGAGGGAATTTTACAGATTAAAAATTGGGAGCAGGTCCGAGATTCTCATCTGTTTTATCTCAGGTGTCTTACTGAAGGAGACAGACCGGCTGAAGATGAAGTTCTCAGGTCGTGACGCTTCACTGACTGTGTCTTCTGCTTTCAAAGAAGATGAGGGATTTTATACTATCCATATTCCAGTAATGGATGGCTATAAGAAGCAGAGTGCTTATGTTTTTGTCAGAGGTAGGAGACATCTCTAGATAAACCTTCACAACTCACCTGCTCTATCACGCTCTGCCTCAAATAAATGGAGCTCTGCCCACTTATTTTATTCGGGTGGATTTGGAGGGATGAGGGGTAGAATTTTTTGGAACCACAAACCATGAAGGAGTGGCCTAGTGGTTAAAGCTACAGCCTCAGCACCCTGAGGTTGAGGGTTCAAACCCACGCTGCTCCTTGTGACCCTGGGCAAGTCACTTAATCCCCCCATTTCCCCAGGTACATTAGATAGATTGTAAGCCCACCAGGACAGATGGAGAAAATACGAGTAAAGTACCTGATTGTAAACTGTTTAGATAAGTTTGATAGGTGGTATATAAATACCTAAATAAAAATTAAATCCCAGGAGTCAGCCTCTGATCTCCAACGTGGCAGTGGACAGTGAATAGAAAAGATGTCCTTTCACCTAGCAGTGGAACCGATGTTTTATACTAATCACCTCGCTGCCTATGGTCTGTTTCTTCAGGGCTCCCCTAAACTCCCTATAAGGTCTGGCCACTAATCTCCTTGCTGAGAATGGTCTGTCTTCTAGAGAATGACACAGGGACAAATTTGTCCCCGTCCCTGCCCTGTCCCCGTGAATTTTGTCCCTGTCCCTGCCCTGTCCCCGTGAATTTTGTCCCTGTCCCATTTCTGTAAGCTCCGCCTTAACTGCACAAGCCTCGAACACTTATGGTTTTAAAGCGTTTGAGGCTTGTGCAGATGGGGATGGAGCTTGCAGGAAATGAACTCGCCAGGACGGGATGGGAAAATGAGTTCCCACGAGGATGGGGAAAAATTTGTCCCCGTGTCATTCTCTACTGTCTCCCCAGGACTTCCCTAAACTCTCTGTATCTAAATGCCATACTTATCAGATTGTCTGCTGCTGTTGGTTTGCACCTCCCATGTCTATGTTTTTCTTTCTGTTTGGGTCGCTCTAAAACAGTGGTCTCAAATATGTGGCCCATGGACCGCATGCGGCCCCCCAGGGATTATTTTGCGGCCCGCGATCTGTCCTCTCCACTTCACAAGTTTTCCAATTGTAGAGAGGAAAATCGCGTACAGACCGCGACTGCTGTAATTGGACTTGCAGAAGTCTCTCTGGAGGGAATGTTGGCAAATGGCTCGCGGCTCGCCTAAAGCAGGGGTCCCCAATCTGCTTCCCTTCCCTTCTCATTGCCCTTCCCCAAGCCACCGCAATCGGGGAACAGGCCAGCGCCGAGGTCTTAGCTCTCCCTGCTTATCTTCCCCAGCTCGGAGCAAACCAATTCTCGCCACCCGACGTCAATTTTAATGTCGGGGAGGAAGTTCCGGGCCAGCCAATCGCTGCCTGGCTGGCCCGGAACTTCCTCTCTGACGTTAGAATTGACATCGGGTGGCGAGAATTGGTCGGCCCTGCACTGGGGAAGATAAGCAAGGAGAGCTAAGACCTTGGCACTGGCCTGTTCCCCAATGGTGGTGGCTTGGGGGAGGGCAGGGTGAAATAAAAAAAAAGAAAGGGGGGACAGGGAGACAGAAAGAAAGAAGGGAAACGGGACACAGACAGAAAGAGGCATGGAGAGAGAAAGACAGAAAGAAAGGGCGGGCATGGAGAAAGAAAAAAGAAAGAAAGAGGGCACGGAGAGAGAGAGAAAGACAGACATATAGAAAGAAAGGGGGCATGGAGAGAGAGAGAAAGAAAGAAGGGGGCAGGGTGAAAGAAATAAAAAGTTGGGGGAGGGAAGGAGACAGATGCCAGACCAGGGGAAAGGAAGGAAAGAAGGAAGGAGGGAGAGAAAGGAAAAAAAGAGATGTCAGACCATGGAAATGGGGACGGAAAAAGAGAGAGATAGAAGGGAAGGGAAGACATGGAAACGCAGATTTGAAAAGAAAGCAGAAAAATTGAATATTAAGTTAATGCCAAAGATGGATGCAACTTTGCTGAAATACTTTCAGGGATATGAAATTTATAGACTCCGAAAAACTGGCCTTGTAAATAATAAACCAGTGAAGGGTGATTGAAACAAAATTATAAGAAAGCTCAGAGATTTGAAACTCTGAAGGGAAGGTTTTGAGGCCTCCCTTAGGGAAAGAGTTTACCTTCCAGTCATAGTCCTGGTGACATGCAGCTGAAGAAAACTCTAAAACAAACACAAAAACATGCCACGTGTGAGTAAATCCCTATACTAGACTCACACTGACAAAAAGGTGATACACTTCAAGGCATATACTGGATATAGAATGCTGTAAACTCAAATAAAGTGTACATACGCTGCTGAAACAAAGTGCCTTCCAAATCTTGAAACCGCCAGACCAAAAACAATTCTCCTGGCTTGTTAAATACTAAATTTCCTACTAACGTTAAAAAACGTGATGACGTCATGACGCTGAAAAACGGGGCCCGAGAATCGTTTTTGGTCTGGCGGTTTCAAGATTTGGAAGGCACTTTGTTTCAGCAGCGTATGTACACTTTATTTGAGTTTACAGCATTCTATATCCAGTGTATGCCTTGAAGTGTATCACCTTTTTGTCAGTGTGAGTCTAGTATAGGGATTTACTCACATGTGGTATGTTTTTGTGTTTGTTTTAGAGTTTTCTTCAGCTGCATGTCACCACAGCAAATTTTACCAGCATGAAAGTAATGGAACCTGTTTAGAGAATCAGCAATCTGGTCCCCTGAAACAGGGTATCGAAACGGGGCCGCGTTGGGACCCCCCCTAAACCTGCTTATAAGTTAAGTAAACTTGTTAGAACTTGCCATAAGTGCAGTGACAATTGCAAGTTTTAAACTAGTACCTTGTTGGACATTTTTTGAAGTATTTTGAAGTGGTTTTTCATATAATACCTTTGGAGGAGTGATTAAACATTTTTCATAAGAGGACTATGACTGGAAGGTAAACTCTTTCCCTAAGGGAGGCCTCAAAACCTTCCCTTCAGAGTTTCAAATCTCTGAGCTTTCTTATAATTTTGTTTCAATCACCCTTCACTGGTTTATTATTTACAAGGCCAGTTTTTCGGTGTATAAAGATGGATGCAAGGCAGAAAGTGAAGACGGAGAGAAAACCAGTCAAAGGACAAGAAGGCCCTGGAAACATAGTTAAATGCACAGAAAAATAAAGTCACCAAACATCAAAGATAGGGAAAATGATTTTACTTTCAATATAGTGATTGAAATGTGTCAGTTTTGAGAGAGGAAAGATATTAAACTCTAAATGTGAGAGCTGCAGAAAAAATAGGGTACTTGGAGGGCCGCAGAAAAAATAGTTAATGACAATTTTGCGTAAGGTAAAACTCTATAGTTTATAAATCTTTCCTTTTAACTGTTAAAGGAAAGATTTATAAACTATAAAGAGTTTTACCTCATGCAAAGTTGTCATTTCTTTAATAAGACATTAACTCTTTTTTCTGAGGCCCTCCAAGCACCTACAAATCCAAAATGTGGCCCCACTAAGGGTTTGAATTTGAGACCACTGCTCTAAAACCACTGAGCACATCTGAGCTGTTCATGTTGGGCATATTACAACCACAGACTCTGTCAAAGTCTGCAAAGTCCCAGGAGTGACAACACGGAGGCATCAGTGAGAGAACAGGAAGAGGGCCACATGGAGGCTCAGTGGGCCTAAAGTCTCGCTTCTTTTTCTAACCCTGACTTTGGCTTCCTAAGGACAGCACCGTATGAAAGCCATGCATTTGGGACTTTTAGTTTGCTTTACAGTCACAAAACAGAAATCGCCTGTAGTGAGGAAGGACCTAACTCTTGTAACATATTTTCTGGGCTAGCGTTAGGGCATTGGAAGACAGTGCAGAACAAAAGGACGGAAAATAATCTCGCGATAACCACAGCACTGTTTATTTACCTGTATAAATTACAAAGGTGCGTTAGGGCAAACTCCTCTGGAGCAATTCTAGGAGAAACAGGAAGTATTGCTGGGTGGGGGTGGGGGGATCCAAAGGAGAAGGTGTCTTTTAAAAGCTGCTAAAGCTTCGATTTATCATTTCTCCTGGGCAGGTTTGTCTTGTCAAGCACTTCCAATGAAACCAACATGTGTAAAGCTCTCCTTAATCTTTCTGCCCTGCCTTTTATGTTTAAAGCGGTTTACTGATCCAGAAAACACGACCACTGGGCCCAAGAGCCTAGTTAACCACAAAGCACTTTGCCATCCTAATGTTCTTGCTTTAACGTCTTCATGATCAGGATTCCCAAACCTTATGGCCAGTTGGGTTTTAGACTCTCTGCTATGACACCCCTCCCCCCCAAAAAAAAAAAAATGTTACAAACAAACAAATTACCCTAATCTCACAAATGATGAAGGCGAGGAATGGTATTGACTTTTTCAACCAATAATTCTAATTCATCTTGAATGCTAGTATGATAAGGGGATAAATTCCGTACAAACGTAAGGAAGTTCTTCTTCACCCAGAGACTGGTGGAAAACTGGAACGCTCTTCCGGAGGCTGTTATAGGGGAAAATACCCTCTAGGGATTCAAGACAAAGTTGGACAAGTTCATGCTAAACTGGTGAGACTGGACTCATTTGGAGCACTGGTTTTGACCTTAAGGCTGCCGCGTGAGCGGACTGCTGGGCAGGATGGACCACACTATCGAAAGGACGTGCTGAGGATCGAGTCGGTTCAGCGAACGGCCACCAGGATGGTCTTGGGGCTCAAGGATCTCACGTATGAAGAAAGATTTAAAAAATTGCGGCTGTACTCACTTGAGGAAAGAAGAGAATGGGGAGATATGATTGAAACATATAAGTACATCACGGGACGTATCGAGTCGGAAGATGATATCTTCTGGCTCATGGAACCTTCGACCACCAGAGGGCATCCGCTGAAAATCAGGGGAGGGAAGTTTCATGGCGACTCCAGGAAGTACTTCTTCACCGAAAGAGTAGTGGATCATTGGAACAGACTCCCACTCCAGGTGATAAAGGCCAGCAGCGTGACGGATTTTAAGAGAAAATGGGATACTCAAGTGGGATCTTTAAGGGAGTAAATTCAGGGGAGGGATACTTGGAATGGGCAGACTTGGTGGGCTAAAGCCCTTTTCTGCTGCTTTTTTCTATGTTTCTATGTTTTTTCTATGTTTCTATTGGGCTGACCCAGCAGCAGCATTTCTTATGTTCTTAAGTTTCATGATAAATCAATATGAAAAACTATATGACGATTGAAGAAGAAATTAATGAGTGAATTATTGGTTCAAAAAGTCAATACCTTTCCTCGTCTTCATCCTTTGTGAGATTATGACTATATATGAGACAAATCTGTATATGCATTTTACCATATGCATATTCAGTGTGGATAGTCTACGAACTCAACAGGCAGAGAGGCGGTCACACCAGCATAGGTTTACCCGTTTACCATTTCTCGCTTTCTTCTGTTGTGATATGTTTGGAATCTACAAGGGTTGAGGCCTCAGAATTGTGGAATTTGCCCTCCTCCCCTCCCCCATTCCAAGGCTTCTTGGCCCTTCCTGTGCTTAGTTTAAAAGTTGCTTTAAAGATAATAATAATAATAACTTTATTCTTCTATACCGCCACAATCTTGCGACTTCTAGGCGGTTTACAATCAAGAGAGCTGGACATTCAGCAAAACACAATATGCAGATATACATATGAAGTACAGATAGCATAGACTGTAAGAAATCAAGAATATTGAAATACAATTTGCTTAGCAAGAGTATAAGATGTACATTTTGGTAGGTAATGTCTGAGCGGACCTGTTTGGAATAGGCCGCATGTTTTAGAAAATAACAACGAAAAATAACAATATTATAAGGATAATAGATTACAGTGTATGTATCACAGTTACGTGAGATTCAGGTGGACTCAGGGGGGGGGATAGAGGTAGGGGGTGGAGGAAGAGGAGAGTGGGGGTAAAGGTAGGGGTATGGTAGGGGGAGAATGTTCTTGGGGAGAAAGAGAAAGAGGGTCAATTGTTTAGGTATTTGAGGAATAGGTATGTTTTTAGGCGCTTCCTAAATTCCTCGTAGGTAGTGGGCGAAAGCAGTTGATCTAGGTCTTTACCCCATAGGGCTGCTTGGTGAGAGAGGAGGTGTTCGTGGTGTTTTTTTAATTTGCAACCGCTAACTGGGGGAGAAATGAATTTTGAGTGTGAGTTTCTCTTACGTTTGTTGTTGGAAAATGAGAAAAGGTCTGTTATGTACTTGGGGGCAAGTCCATAGAGTACTTTGAAGCAGATGCAGGCAAATTTAAACCTTACTCGTGCTTCCGTTGGCAGCCAGTGTAACTGCCGGTAGTAAGGTGTCATGTGGTCGAATTTCTTCAGCCCGAAGATTAGCCTGACCGCAGCGTTTTGTATTATTTGAAGTCGTCTCATATTATTTTGGGAGATTGCTAGATAGGCGATATTGCAGTAGTCGAGTTGACTCAGTACGAGGGATTGCACTAGGATTCTGAAGGTAGATGTATCGAAGTATGATTTAATGGATCTGAGTTTCCAGAGTGTAAGAAAACCCTTTCTGAATAAAGATCCACCTGTATTCTCCGCTTACAGGGTTCAAGTCTTCAACGGGACACGCATAGCTCACACTTCATGTCTGCTTTTCCCTACCTTTTGTTCTAAAGTTTCTTTTTTTTTCTTTCTTATATGTCTTGTCTAGATTGTCATTTTTAATTATACTGTATTTAAATTTCAAATAAACATTAACCTCTCCATGGATAGCTAAGTCTCTGTTACCTTTTTCAGACCCAGTATTAATCTTCTCTGTGCTCCAGATGCTGCAGCCACGGTGGCGGGTGCTCCGGGAGCCCCCCTCAGTGTGAAGTGTTCGGACGTGAACAAGGACTCCCTGCTCCTGTCCTGGACACCGCCCAGCGATGACCGAGGAAGTCCCGTCTTTGGGTATTATATTGAGAGGTCAGTAGCTCTCTAAAAATGTCACACACGAAGACCCTCCTTTTCCGAGTGATTTTTCCTCTCGGTCTGGGACTGTATCAGCCTGGTTCTGAGAATAGAGCCGAGAAAGAGAAGTGAGTAGAAGGAAATGTGGTCTCTCTGTACGGAATATTGCCGAGCCAGACTGAGTTCCTAAATAACCGCTTCCTGCCATATTTGGTCTCAGAAAGGGATGTGAAAATGATTTACAGAAAAACGCATTCGAAAGAGAATAGCAACGCCCTGCAGGCTTTAAAAATAAGTGCCTCACTCAGTGGCATAGCGAGGGTGGGAAATGCCCGGGCGGTGGTGCCCCCAGCCCTGTTCTCTGACTCCGCTCCTTTCCCGTGCACCCCATTCCCTTCCCCCGTACCCCTTTAATTTAACCGGCGGGAGGAGCATCTCCAACTTGCTTCTCGCGCTGGTCTCTGCTCTCCCTCTGACATCACTTCCTGGACCTGTGGCCAGGAAGTGAGTCAGAGGGAGAGCAGAGATGGATACGAGCTAGAGGTACGGGGTCGGGAAGTGAAGGCGCAGGAGGAGTGGGGGAGGGGTGGGAAGGAGCAAGGTTGGAGAGGTGCCCCCACCGAGATGGCACCCGGTCTGCCCCCCCCCCCTCTGTCCCCTCCTTACCACGCCTCCAGTCACACTTAAATGAAAGATTCCATGACAGTATGGGACTTCCAGCTCTCTCTGATCCCAAGGGCAACACATTCAAGGTCATATTTAAAAATCATTTATCTAGATAACAACTGAAGTTTGGACTAATCCTTTTGGTGGCCATATTCAATCCACTAATTGGAAAACTGTAGCTAATGTTAAAACAGCAAAAAAAAAAGGCGGTTTTGGTTACGCAGTTGTGTGTGTCAATAATTTAATTGTCGAAGATGTTGGGGAAAAAATGTGCGTGAATTTCTCCCGCGTCCCGTTTACTTTTCAGATGTGACGTAGAGAAGGATGAGTGGGTGCCATGCAATGAAAATCCCATGAAGATCTGCAGGTTTCCTGTTTCCGGACTCGTCGAAGGGAAGACCTACCAGTTCCGAGTGACGGCCGTCAACCAAGCAGGCGCCAGTCACCCTTCAAAGCCCAGTAAACCTGTCACAATGAAAGACCCTGAGTCCAACCGAACCATGGGTAAGCATGGCCTAAAAGCAGAGCGGGAGATTTGCCTAATGGATGCTTAAATGCAATAAACAAGCAAACGTGCTTCCCCAAAAAATTTAAAAAAATGGGGAGACCCAATAATCCACAGTGAAAACAATCCACCGATGAAAACAAAAAACTGTGGATACAGATGTTCCGGAGATAATTTACTATACACTGACATATAAAAACATGAAAATTCAATTTAAAAAGTACAATGATAAAAAATACAGTGGTAAAAATCCAACCGGACCCTACACGGTTTCGGCGAACACACCTTCCTCTGGGGTCCAACTGTTTGCTACTTCAGCTTGTCTGCGGTGTTCTTTGCTCACATGTTTAAAGACAATAGACTGTTTTCAGTCCAATTCTTTATATGTAAGTTTGCAAACCATTGGACCCTTGAGGAAGGTGTGTTCGCCGAAACACGGACCGTGTAGGGTCCGGTTGGATTTTTATCACTGAATTTTTTATCATTGTACTTTTTAAATTGAATTTTCTTTTTTCTTTTTTTTTTTTATAATTCTTTATTCATTTTCATATTTTACATGAAGTGTACAAAATATTGAGTTACAACTAATGAATACACAATATCACTTTTATATCTATTACATAATATTCTGAACAAATTTTTTTTATCCCCTCTCTCACCCCCCACCCTTCAAGTACTTTCCAATCACCTTATACATATTGTATATCATATTATAACATGTTATGTAAAATTATTTTCACTACTAAATTGAATTTTCATGGTTTTATATGGCAGTGTTTAAGAAATTATCTCCAGAACATCTGTATCCACAGTTTTTGTTTTCATCCCCAAAAAATTACACACAATTCATATCATTGTATTAGGAAGAATTTGTGCTCAGAGACATGGAGGAAAAAGGGGAATAAAATTCCCCAAAAAACCTCACCACCCAATCATTGCATTTCTTTCAATAATGCAACAATCCTAAAGATGTATTCAATCTTATAGTAAATACAAAGCACTTATCTTGTTGAATTTGATATTTGGCTCCGACGTGCCACATTTCGATCCTTCTTCAGGAAGCCAAACGATAAGGCTCTTAAGGAATGTAAAACTTACATTCCCATTGGGTGTCAGTCTCTGTAACGCAAAAGAAAAATCTTATAGGGGGTCATACAAAATAATATAATGCACTTTCAAAAAGGCTCTTGAAAAAAAGCCACAATATACATTTACAGCACAACTGAAGGGTACCTCAAAAAAGCGGTCAGAAAAATTTGGACGGAGAATCTCTCTTCACTGTCCTTTGTGGCGGAATGGAACGACAACAAACATTATAAAGACAGGTTCCGGCGCCAAAAGCGTAAGCACGCCATGACGCACACATTGGAATGCATCAAAAAATGGGGTACACTAACTAAACCGCGTGGAACAAACGCGTGCTGACAATCACGCGTGAACCCCCCCTTACAGAGGAAACTGCCATTTTACCTTGTTTTGGGGGTAATCGGCAATTTCCTCTGTAATGGGGAGTTCCCTCACATACACACCCCCAACGTGAGCGCGAATACTTTTAAGTTCAGTGGGTAGGTTCACACATATACACACCCCCTCGGAGCACTTACAGTAATTGTTTTAATCCGGCGTGCTGAAGTCCTGCACGCCATTGTCCCGCACGGTTATGAAGTACCACCAAAAATGGAAGGGAGCTCAAAAGTGCCAAAAAAGAGCAAAATTGAGGCAATCTAAGATTAAGAAGTTTCTTCTTTTTACCAGTGATCCCGTATGACGACTGGAAGCAGATTGTGATTTCCAAAGACGACTTGGAAGGTAAGTCCATAGCTTGACGGCCTTTCTCCTTTTTCATTCTACATGCAAGGGATGCGGCACATGGTATTTCAAAAATCCACTAACCCCCATGCAACCCAGTTCACCCTTAACCCCTAATTCTGTAAAAAGTGCCAAAAATTGTACTTGCAACTTAATAGAATAACACGCTAATTAGTTCTAATTGGCATTTTAACAAGCGATTATTGGTGTTAATTAGAATCAATTAAGGGTTGAGCATGTAAGTTTAGGCATGGAATCTGTGCCTAGATTTTACGCATGAATTAAAAAAGAGGGTGCAGAAATGGGCCGCCTAACAATTGGTTTAATTGGGTTTACGCAGCATGATGACTGGTTGCACCATTAAAACCCAATTAAACCCTCATTTTTTAAAAAAATGGTGCCGCTACCAGTGGCGTAGCAAAAGTAGGAGGTGCCCAGGGCAGTGGCATCCCCCGCCCCACGCCCTCCTCTTCGTCTTCCTATGCTCCTTCCACGCCGTGCCCTCCCTTCCCACCCCTGTACCCGAGGCTATCAGGATAAGTCTAACCGCTTCTGTTCATTTTGTTCACTCTATAACACAGCTGTGAAATGGTTAATTGTGGTTCATCCTAGGAAACATTAAAATTCCTCTGCCACCAACCAATGTCCACGCATCCGAGGTCAGTGAGGATTACGTGGTGATTGCCTGGAACGAGCCAGACCCCAGAGGCAGGGAGCCAGTGAGCTACTATGTGGAAAAGGTAAAGCAAGCGTGTTGGGTTTACAAAACTAGGGTTACCAGATTTCCATTTGGAAAATGAGGACCCCCCTAGCTTCACCCATTCCTGCCATGTCACGCCCCAGCCCCGCTGCCTGCTCTCGTCAGGCAGGACATCTATGCATGCGCCGACGTGACACGATATCATGCGCGTGTGCGCATGACATCATCGCGTGGCCTGACGCGATGTGGAGTAAAGCTTTTCAAAACCCGGACAAAGGATGACATGTCCGGGGAAATCCGGACGTCTAGTAGCCCTATACAAAACACCCACTAGCTACTTGATTCAAAAGGGTTTGCGTTCTCTGGAAGGTAGCTGACTCTTATATGCTGGGCCCGGGGCTCAAGTTTGGAAGGGAGCTCCAAAGCCGATAGCAGGCTGTGCCTTCTTCAGCTTCAGACAGTCTTGGAGCCCCCCCTATAATATGGGGCCAAAGGAAACTGTCCTGGCTGCACCCCCCTTAACACCAACTCTGACTTCAGGCCAATTTCTGGAATGAGCGTGGTTCTGTTTTACGGAAAAGAAATTCTAGAACAATCGGAGGAGACTCAGGCATAACATTAGGAAATTTTTCTTCATGGAAAGGGTGGTGGGTGCATGGAATGGCCTCTCAGGGGGAAGTGATGAAGGCAAAGGCAGTAATGGAGTTTAGGAAAGGCCAGGATAACGGCTAGGAAGTGAAGACAAAATTAGAGATTGGTTGAGTTCTGAGGTTAGGGCACTTTAGTTAGAGGGGAAATTTGATTGAAGTCTACAAAATCCCGCTGTGGAATGGGTGCATCGACTTTTTTACTCCATCAAAAATTACAAAGACTAGGGGGCACTCGAAGTTACAGGGAAATATTTTTTTCACTCAGAAAATGGTTAAGCTCTGGAGCACATTGCCAGAGGTTGTGGTAAGACCGGTTAACGTACCTGGTTTTAAATAAAAGTTTGAACATGTTCCCAGAGGAAGTCCATAGTCTGCTATTGAGAAAGACATGGGAGAAACCACTTGCTTTTCCTAGGATCAATAGCATGGAATATTGCTACTAATTGGGGGGTTTCCAGGTACTTGTGACCTGGATTGGCAACTGTGGAAACAGTGTACTGAGCTAGATGAACCATTGGTTTGATCCAGGGATCTCAAAGTCCCTCCTTGAGGGTCGCAATCCAGTCGGGTTTTCAGGATTTCCCCAATGAATATGCACTGAAAGCAGTGCATGCACATAGATCTCATGCATATTCATTGGGGAAATCCTGAAAACCCAACTGGATTGCGGCCCTCGAGGAGCAACTTTGACACCCCTGGTTTGATCCAATATGTCTATTCTTATGCTCTTATCTACCACCGCATTCTCTCCTTACAAGGTTGTGTGTGATGAAGGACATTTTGGAACTCTATGATAAGAATGAAGGACACGTCCTAAGTCCTCTTTAAAAATGGATTGAAGGACCAAATGAAACCTGAAGGAACTTCCTCTGTATTGTATACTGCCTTGGACAGCCTAGTATTTAGAAAAGCGACATCTAAGTTTTCAGAAAAACTAATTAACTAAATATCCTATAGGTAGCCGGTTCCTTTCTCTTATAACCTTGTTCCTCTCTCTCTCCCCCCCCCCCCCCAGTCAGTTGCTGGCACCGACAGCTGGCAGAGTGTGAATCTGGATGCTGCTTTGGATTCTACGAGGTGTGCCATCTTCGATCTGGTTAAAGGGACCTCTTACTGTTTCCGCGTACAGTCTGTGAACAAGTATGGAATAAGTGCTCCATCCCTACCTAGTGAGCCCATCTCTCCCGTCGCTACACTAGGTAACTCTGCTTATATCAAATGCACTATTAGAACTTATGAAAGTGAAATCTGATGTTACAATTTTCTATTTTTCTTTTGGCCCTTCTTTTCTTCCTAAAGTGGAAAAAGATTGAATCAATTTCAGTGGTTCATACAGGCAGTAGCAAAGGGAGTCTTCTGGCTGTGGTAATGCTTGTAGCCCTTACTCACACCAGCCTTGAGCAAGACTAAATATATTTGGGTCTAAGGACTGCTCTGACTAAAAGAGACTTGTGTATCTGGGAGGGTGATTATAGAGAGGCCTCTGGATGCTGTGGAGGGCATTCAAATATTTCTCACTGCTCACTCTACAGCAGGGTTGGGCAACGAGGGCCGGAATCCAGTCGGGTTTTCAGGATTTCCCCAATGAATATGCATGAGATCTATTTGCATGCATTGCCTCCATTGTATGCAAATGGATCTCATGCATATTCATTGGGGAAATCCTAAAAACCCGACTGGATTCCGGCCCTCGTTGCCCATCCCTGCTCTACAGAGACCAAACTACGAGGGCTAATCAAAAATTAAGAGCAATTGTTAAATCTACACAATAACCAGAACAGAGCTAGCGAAATGCAACATATATACTTATGCTTTGCCTGTGGGATAGTTTGTCCATGTACAGTGCAGCACTTGGCCTTTTGTCGTGTGGCAGCCATGAGGTCAGAAACATGGACATAGTAACATAGTAGATGACGGCAGATAAAGACCCGAATGGTCCATCCAGTCTGCCCAACCTGATTCAATTTAAATTTTTTTTTTAAATTTATTTTCTTCTTAGCTATTTCTGGGCAAGAATCCAAAGCTTTACCCGGTACTGTGCTTGGGTTCCAACTGCTGAAATCTCTGTTAAGACTTACTCCAGCCCATCTACACCCTCCCAGCCATTGAAGCACTCCCCAGCCCATCCTCCACCAAACGGCCATACACAGACACAGACCGTGCAAGTCTGCCCAGTACTGGCCTTAGTTCAATATTTAATTTTATTTTCTGATTCTAGATCCTCTGTGTTCATCCCACGCTTCTTTGAACTCAGTCACAGTTTTACTCTCCACCACCTCTCTCGGGAGCGCATTCCAGGCATCCACCACCCTCTCCGTAAAGTAGAATTTCCTAACATTGCCTTTGATTCTACCACCCCTCAACCTCAAATTATGTCCTCTGGTTTTACCATTTTCCTTTCTCTGGAAAAGATTTTGTTCTACGTTAATACCTTTCAAGTATTTGAATGTCGGAATCATATCTCCTCTGTCTCTCCTTTCCTCTAGGGTATACATATTCAGGGCTTCCAGTCTCTCCTCATACGTCTTCTGGCGCAAGCCTCCTATCATTTTCGTCGCCCTCCTCTGGACCGCCTCAAGTCTTCTTACGTCTTTCGCCAGATACGGTCTCCAAAACTGAATACAATACTCCAAGTGGGGCCTCACCAATGACCTGTACAGGGGCATCAACACCTTCTTCCTTCTACTGACTACGCCTCTCTTTATACAGCCCAGAATCCTTCTGGCAGCAGCCACTGTCTTGTCACACTGTTTTTATGCCTTTAGATCTTCAGACACTATAACCCCAAGGTCCCTCTCCCCGTCTGTGCATATCAGCTTCTCTCCTCCCAGCATATACGGTTCCTTCCTATTATTAATCCCCAAGTGCATTACTCTGCATTTCTTTGCATTGAATTTTAGTTGCCAGGCATTAGACCATTCGTCTAACTTTTGCAGATCTTTTTTCATATTTTCCACTCCCTCTTCGGTGTCTACTCTGTTACAAATCTTGGTATCATCTGCAAAAAGGCACACTTTTCCTTTTAACCCTTCAGCAATGTCACTCACAAACATATTGAACAGGATTGGCCCCAGCACCGAACCCTGAGGGACTCCACTAGTCACCTTTCCTTCCTTCGAGCGACTTCCATTAACCACCACCCTCTGGCGTCTGTCCGACAGCCAGTTTCTGACCCAGTTCACCACTTTGGGTCCTAACTTCAGCCCTTCAAGTTTGTTCAACAGCCAGTTTCTGACCCAGTTCACCACTTTGGGTCCTAACTTCAACCCTTCAAGTTTGTTCAACAACTGTATCAAAGGCTTTGCTGAAATCCAAGTAAATTACATCTAGCATATGTCCTCAATCCAGCTCTCTGGTCACCCAATCAAAAAATTCAATCAGGTTCGTTTGGCACGATTTACCTTTTGTAAAGCCATGTTGCCTCGGATCCTGTAACCCATTAGATTCAAGGAAGTACACTATCCTTTCTTTCAGCAACACTTCCATTATTGCATCATTGAATTACAATGTGTAGCAGTGCGCACTCTTTTGGTAGAGGGGGTGAAGCTTGTGGACATTCACTGTCCGATATTGACTCAGTATGGACATAGTTAATGAAAGGTATATGAGTGGGTTAAAAGGTTTAAAGCGAGAAGAACAGGTGAACCTGACGAAGGTCGTTCTGGTCACCCAACAATATCGCATACACAAGAGCACATTGACAGGGCAGATGCCTTGATTAGAGAAGACCAACGGAAAACGGCGTCTCAATTGGCTGCAGATTTGGATTTCAGCTATGGGTCTGCATTTGCCATAATGCATGATGACTTGGGATACAGGCAAGCCTGCGCGCGAAGGCTTCCCAAACAGCCTACTGATCTTCACAAGCAACAGCGTGTGGAGGTTGCGACTCAGTTCCTGAGACGGTTTGAAGAAGATCCGAGGATTCTGGCGACAAGACATGGGTGCACCACTGCGACCCGGAGAGCAAAAGACAAAGCATGATGAAGTACAGGAAGCGGTGCTTACCTGGCTTTAGGAGCGGCCGAAAAACGTCTTCTCTACAGGAATGCAGAAGCTAGTTGAACGATGCAACAAATGCGTCGTCTTGCATGGGGACTATGTGGAAAAACGATATGTTCCATTGCTCACAGTTACTTTTAATGAAGCCATTAAGTGCATTTTGCCTTTACTTTTTGATTTACCCTCATAAATCTTGGTCTTGGGAGCAGAGCCTTGGAGAATTGGGCAGATAAATGGCAGATGAAGTTTAATGTAGAAAAATGCAAAGTGATGCACTTAGGCAGAAAAAATAAGGAACACAAGTATAGTATGTCAGGTGCAACTCTGGGAAAATCTGAACAGGAAAAGGACCTGGGAGTATTAATCGATAGGACACTGAAGCCGTCGGTGCAATGTGCAGCGGCAGCGAAGAACACAAATAGAATGCTAGGTATGATAAAGAAGGGAATCACGAGTAGATCGGAGAAAGTCATAATGCCGCTTTATAGAGCGATGGTCAGACCACACTTGGAATACTGCGTGGGATATCATACTGCTAGAGAGGGTGCAGAGACGAGCAACAAAGCTGGTGAAAGGTATGGAGAACCTGGATTACGAGGAAAGACTTAAGAGACTGGGGTTGTTCTCCCTTGAGAAAAGGAGACTACGAGGGAATATGATCGAGACATTCAAAATACTGAAAGGAATCGACAAAATAGAGCAGGAAAAAACATTATTTACAATGTCCAATGTGGCACGGACAAGAGGACATGGGCTGAAGCTAAGGGGGGACAAGTTCAAGACAAATATCAGGAAGTTCTGCTTCACACAACGAGTGGTGGACACCTGGAATGCTCTCCCAGAAGAGGTAATTGTGGAATCCACCATTCTAGGATTTAAGGGTAAGTTAGATGTACATCTCCTTATGAGTGGCATGAAGTGACATGGGTAGGGGTAGGCTAGATGCACTTCTCTTTACGAGAAGCTTGGAGCGATATGGGGACCAAAACTATGCCAGGGTACACCTGGCGGGGCCTCCGCGTGTGCGGATTGCCGGACTTGATGGACCTAGGGTCTGTTCCGGAGATGGCGCTTCTTATGTTCTTATATTCTTATGTTCCTATGTGACTGCATTGCCTCTTAAGAGCCAGTTGATCTCACATGCAATTAACGGATGATATGTTTTCTAGGAATATTAATCAAACATGCAGAACCATGAACCAAATACAAGTGCTTTCCACTTATTTTGCCTTTCCAGTTCCTCCGCCTCCTCCTGAGCATGTGGTGGCTTACAGAGACACTAAGACCTCTGTTGTGGTGGAGTGGGACAAGCTAGATGATCATCACGAGCTGCTTGGCTACTACGTCTATTGCCGTGAGCCTGGTGCGGCTGAGTGGCAGACTATCAACAACAAACCGGTGACAGACAACAGGTGAGCACTGGAAGTCTAGCATGCTCCTATCATCCAGGCACCAGACACAGCAGGGAAAGCCAATAACATGCTGTCCAGTTCAAGTGTCCTCAAGACCTCTTTTTGGCAATGGCATACCTAGTATATTTGATACCTGGGGCCAATCATATTTTAACACACACACATCCTCCTTTATATGAAAAATTATTTTTAGTAATAATCCACGAGTCACACAACAAGGTGTTACTAGGAAAAGGTAGCATCTTAAATACTGCAGTGAGCACTAGAACATCAATACTCATATACTGACAGACTGAAAAAGCTGGGGCTGTTCTCCCTGGAAAAGCGGAGACTTAGAGGAGACATGATAGAAACCTTCAAGATCCTGAAGGGTATAGAAAAGGTAGACGGACAGATTTTTCAGATTATGGGGAACCACAAAGGGGGCACTCGGAGAAATTAAAAGGGGACAGGTTTAGAACAAATGCCAGAAAGTTCTTTTTCACCCAGAGGGTGGTGGGTACATGGAACGTGCTTCCGGAGGCTGTGATAGGCCGGAGCACGTTACAAGGCTTCAAAGAAGGTTTGGATAGGTTCCTAGAGGATAAAGGAATTGAGGGGTACAGATAGGAGTAGCGGTAGGTTATTGGGATAGTCTGGGACCATTGCTCAGGCAATGGGCCTGATGGGCCACCGCGGGAGCGGACTGCTGGGCGAGATGGACCTCTGGTCTGCCTCAGCGGAGGCAACTTCTTATGTTCTTATGTTCTAATACACAGATTGTAAACTTAAACAAGCCAGATTAATACAGATTGATCCTGCACAGTTAATACTTACAGAAAACCATGTCTTTTTCATTCATGCAGAACACAGACACACCCTTGTCCAGAATGGACTAAGTTATCACAAATTATAATAAAAAAATATGTAGACAAAAGTTAAACTGAACTGCCAAGAAGCCAGACTCTGCATACAGTGCAACACTACAGAAGCAGTGATGCATGCCTACTTGTGAACGGGCCGAGTGGTCATCTCCCGTCACATTACTAGCACATGCAGTGCTCCTGGCCAGGTGGAATAGGGTGGGGCCATGTGTCCGAGGGGGTTTTGGCCCAATTTGGTAGACGTCGAGAGCCATGCTCCAGAATTCCAGTCTCCTGTATTTCTTGTGAGCTGTAAATACATTTCAGTCTGCATCTCCCTGTCTCTTGTCTAGAACAGAACACTGTGAAATCAAAAAGCTATATTTAACATCACAACCCAGTTTGCAATATCAGCCTCTTAATTATGGTGCTGAGGTCAGTGCAGAGAAGTTAGTCCAACCCAGGTTTTCCCCATTACATCTACAATTAACTTAGAGTCCTGCTTTTGCTAGATGCATTGAATCTACAGGCCCCTCTGTGGAAGAAGCCAAAGCCAGAACCAGGTCATCCTTCAGCAACACCAAAAAACATGTCTTGCAGGTTCACTGTTCCAGGACTCCAGACGGGGAAGGAGTATGAGTTCTGCGTGAAGGCCGTCAACGAGGCCGGCGTTGGTGCGCAGTCTCCAAAATCTGCACCACTAGTTGTCAACGAGGCCGTATGTAAGTATTAATGAGGAGGACACAGGCACACTGTCCTAGTACAAGAACCACCATCCGATACACCCGCCCTCATCACCGGAAAGAAATCACGGCCAGGCGTCACACCACAGGCTCATGTAATCCTGAGGTGTGATCTAAATGTTTGTCCTGTCGGTTCCCTGTGAAAACTGCAGTTCTGGCAATGAAATATGTATTTTTAGGGGTGTGATGTTATCTCTTTTATCTAAGACCTTTATTCATAGCTAATTACATCTTCTCAGGGTACCAATGGATGGTACTGGTACACACTGTTGTAGTTGATGGGGGATGCTGGCACCTCTCTGCCCCCCTCACATCTTCCCATTCCCCCCCTCCCCCTATATCTCTTTGTCAGGATGACCAACTTCTTCGGCCTGCTTCTCATGCCGGCCTGGCTCCCGTCTGAAATCACTTCCAGGTCGTGGGGCCAAGGAGTGACGTCAGAGGGAGAGCCAATGCTGGCGCGAGCAGCAGGCCAGAGAGGCTGCTCACGCTGGCGAAGATTTAAAGAGGTAGAAGGGGAGGGAAGGTGCGAGTATGGCATGGGGAAGCGGAGAAGGAGTGGGAGGTGGGCAGAGAGGAGGGTGCGGGGGGTGCCACCGCCCCAGGCACCTCCTACCCTCGTTATGCCACTGCGGGTACATAATGTATATCTGATTACACCTCTTTGGGTGGAATCAAATCTATACTTTTTGTTACTTAGGGGTTCTTAGCACAGAACGGGCACAAAAACTGACAGAAAGACACTCAGAGAAGCCAGTAGAGGGGTGAGAGTAGGGTTACCATATTTGAGCCCGCAAAACCCCGGACACAAGGGCCTGCATTGTTCCTCCCCATAGCCTCCTCTCTCCTTTCCCGATGAGCTCTGGAGGGCCTTTAGGAAATGATCCTTTAAGTTGGAAGCCCTCTGGGAGCAGGGGAAATGATTCATAGACAGTGGAGCGCAAGACATCAGCGCGCGACAATCCAGAACCGACAATTTGGCGCAAGACAGAAGCGCGCGGGGGAAAAAGTAATTTTTAAAGAGCTCCGACGGGGGGTTTGGGGTGGCAACCCCCCCACTTTATTGGTTAGTGTTCGCGCTGCTGTTGGAGGGGGGTTCGGGGGGTTGGAAACCTCCATTATAGCGAAAACGGAACTTTTTCTGATTTTTTATGGGAAAAGTTCCGTTTTCTCTATAATGGGGAGGTTCACCCCCCCCCCCCCCCGCAATGGCAGCGCGAACACTAACCAATAAAGTGCGGGGGTTGCCACCCCAAACCCCCAGTCGGAGCTCTTTAAATATTATTTTTTCCCCCGCGCGCTTCTGTCTTCCGCCGAATTGTCGGCGCACTGGCGTCTGGCACGCGATTATCCCGTCACCGAGGAAATATTTATTGGATCTGGATGGGGAAAGGTTACGGTTACCAGACGTCTGGATTTCTTCGGACATGTCCCCCTTTTTGAGGACATGTTTGGGGGTCTAGACGACTTTTCAAAACCTGTCACTTTGTCCAGGTTCTAGTGCACGAGCTTCTAGCGCACGAGCAACGTCGGGATGGCATCTGCACATGGGCGGATGCGACCCAGTGACGTCACGTGTGCGCGTGTACAGATGCCATCCCAATGAGCAAACAGGTTGAGGGGGCAGGGCTGGGGACGGAACAGGGTGTGGCTCAGACAGAATGGGGCGGGGCCATGGATCTGGATTTTTGTTTATGAAAATCTGGTAACCCTGGGAAGAGGTCATGGGATTTCATATACAGTGTTCCCCCGGTCATTCGCGGTCGGCGGTTCGCGGTCCCAGTCATTCACGGTATTTTCCGACCGCGAACCGCCAACAAGGAGAGGACAGCTAGAGAGGCAGAAGAGAGCAGCCGGAACGCCGGCGAGTGCAGGAAATCACTCACTGTATGCTCCGACCGCCTCTTCCTGCACTAAATCAGGCCTTATCCAGTCAGGAGCTGCTTTGACACACAGCTCCTGATTGGTAAGGCCCGAATTAGTGCAGGAAGAGGCGCATACAGTGAATGATTTTCTGCACTCGCCGGCGCTCCGGCTGCTCTCTCCTGCATCTCCCGCTGCCCTCTCCAGTCTCTCCCATGAAAAACCGTATTTGCGGTTTTTCAAGATTCGCAGGGGTTCCTGGAACAGAACCCCCGCGAATATTGGGGGAGTACTGTACTGCCTTTCTGCGGTTGCAATCAATGCAATTTACATATTATATATAGGTACTCGGGGCAAAGCAGCTGCACTGGGAGTAGAACCCAGTTTCCCAGAGTCTCTGGCCACTACTCTTAGCATTAGGTCACTCCTCCTCTCCCTTTCCTTAAACTTCACATGGAAAAGTATGAGATAAAATCCCCAAAGTGGATAAAATTTGCAAATCCTAAGTTAGAGAATGACACGGTGACAAAATTCATCACCATTCCCGTCCCCGCGGATAACTGCGGGAAATAATCCCATGTCATTTTCTAGTGTCTATTTCAACCTCAGTCCTTCTAAACCAGCATTGTTCAGAGCAAAGCTTGCAGGTCAGTGGTTGTGGCCATTCATACTCTGATTCTTATGTGAGCCAAGGATAATGAAGCCATTGTGACATCACTGATGTGATTGGCTCTTAGGCACTGGTGGAATGAGGCATTATGACATCACAATATCTGCTCTGGATACCAGAGACTGTCATTCTGTAGTGTCTGTTTCAACCTCGGTCCTTCTACACCAGCATTCTTCAAAGCAAAGCTTGCGGGTCAGTGGTTGTGGCCATTCATACTCTGATTCTTCCCTCTCTCCTTAAAGAATGACATGAAGATGGTTTCCCGCGGTTATCCGCGGGGACGGGAACGGTGATGAATTTTGTCACCGTGCCATTCTCTAGCCTAAGTCCTCGTCTGTCCATTGTCTACTTCATTACCAGAAGCCCTAACCTAGGGTGAACAGATTTGTTTAAGAATACGAGAGGACACGTGGCCCTGCCCCCGTTCCGCCCCATTTTACTCCCACGCAAACCTCATTTCTTCTCCTCCCCCAAGTCCGGGCCGCATCTGGAGGGCCTCCGAGCATGCACCGGATGCGGCGCGCACACGCGTGATATCATCGTGTTGCAGCCACGCATGCTTGGAGGCCCTCAAGACAAAGCTCCGAGCTCGGGACCTTCCAAATCCCAGATAAACTGTCAGGTTTTGAAAATCCTTCAGAGCACCCGTTTCCCCAGACATCTGGTAACCCTACCCTGACAGATCTCCACGTTTACCCTTGTCTCCTGCTTCCACACACTAGGCCAGTTCTCGGAGGCTAGAGATGAGCAAGGTGGCTGCTCTGGACCCCCAGCATCACCAGGGTGATGCCACTGTGGAGGACCCTCAGGCATTTCCCACCACCTGAACCCTACTCTTCAGTTTTTGTCCCACGCTCCGGCGTGTCTAACCCCAGTCCTTCCCAGATGTCCTTGAATACAGATGTTTTGGTCCTCCATCATCTCCACTGGGGAATTATTCCACACATCTTCCACCTTCTCTGAATTCATTTTTTTCTTTGGTTTCTCTTGAGTCTGTCCTGCCCCTTTCAAAATCTCGTTTCCACTGCAGAAAAAAAGAAGGCATAGAAACATAGAACATGACGGCAGAAAAGAGCCACGGCCCATCTAGTCTGCCCACCCCCTAACTACCTCCATGAAGAGATCCCACATGCCAATCCCTTCTTTTCTTAAAATCTGGCACGCTGCTGGCCTCAATTACCTGTTGCGGAAGATTATTCCAGCGATCAACCACCCTTTCGGTGAAGAAATATTTTCTGGTGTCACCATGAAATTTCCCACCCCTGATTTTCAACGGATGCCCTCTTGTTGCCGTGGGTCTTTTTTTTTTTTAGTGAAAACTGTTTTTATTAAACAACGAACCACAACAAGTACAAACAGTAGGCAAAAAGGCAAATATTGAGTACATAACTCCCCTCCCCAAGAGGACTGGACTCTTATGTCCTCTCAGGTTACACGGTTCCCCATCCCCCCACCCCCCCCAAGCACACCCCCTCCCCCCCCCCCAGAACCCCACCCCCCCACCTCACCCCCACCCCCCAGTTCAGACAGGCGGAATGGCATACATCTGCAATCTATTCAAGATACGACTACGTATCCGGGGAGATAAACTGTCCAAATATGGAGTCCAAATATGAACAAAGTCTCTGCTTCGGCGGCGAGAAGCAGAAACCAACGTGGCCTCCCACCCTAAAAGTTCGTGTAATTTATTTCTCCAGTACCAGAAGGAGGGCGGGGTATCCGCCAGCCAGAAGTTCAATATACATTTCTTCCCCAAAATATAACATTTGCTCAAAAACATTTTCTCTGCCGATGTATACACCGAAAACAAAGAAAAATGAGCGAACAACATATGGTATGCAGAGACAGGAACAGACACCCTTAGGAGACCCTGAAGATAGGAAGCCAAGGCCCCCCAAAAACTCTGGATACTCTCACATTCCCAAAGTCCATGAAAATAAGAGTTCACCTCCACCTGACAGGTGAGACAGTATTGGGTATCGACACACCCCATATGGTAGGCCCGGCTCTGGGAGGCATACCCTCTTAGCAAGGTCCTAAAGTGACATTCTCGAAGCTCCGCACTATGCACCAGAGTAGGAGTATGACGAATAGCCCGCAGCAAAAACCCCACCCCCAGCTCCTGCCCCAAATCCCTCTGCCAAGCCTCCAGCACCACAGTAAAATCCCTCGGGGGCCCCAGTGCCCCAAGCTGCTTGTGATATACAGAGACTGAGATCCCAGAGGCTAGGTCCTCTCCCCCCTCCAAAAAGGCACGAAAACTGATCCCAAACTCCAAAGAAAGAGCGCTCTGCGGAAGGGACTTCACATAATGCCGCAGTTGACAATGAGCAAAGAGAAGGCCCGATGAAGGCAGACCACATCGCAACAACTCATCGCAAGAGAGGAGCGTCCCATCCTCCCGCATCATATGAAAAAGACATTCAAACCCTCGAGCCCGCCAACGCCCAAAAACAGAAGGAAACAGCCCCGGGAGAAAGGAGCGATTACCAGTAATGGGCAATAACACACTAACATGAGGATCCTGACGCCATAAAGACAACACCCGTCTCCACACTTCCCAAAGGGGGCGAAACAAAACACTACGGCGACAAAACCCCGGCAGAACCGACAGCCGAGACTGCAATAGAAAGAGCAGATGAGAAGGATAAAAATAATCGCGCTCCAGGGATATATCAGTATAAAGGTCAGTACCCAAGACCCAGTCCCGGACATGGCGTAATAGACACGCCTGATTATAAAGAGCCATATCCGGCACACCAAACCCGCCCCGAGCCCAGGGACCCACCAGCAACTGCCACCGCATCTTCGGTCTCCGACCCCCCCAAAGGTATTTAGACAACAAGGACAAGAGAGCCCGGATATCCTTACGCAAAAGGTACAGCGGTAAAGTCTGTAAAACATAAAGCCACTTAGGGAATAACACCATCCGAAAAAGTTGCACCCTCCCCATCAAAGAAAGCGGCAGAGTACGCCAAGCGGCCAACACCGAGCCGGTAATGGAGAGCAAACGAGCGACATTCAACCGGTAGATCTCCCGAACATCCATGGACAACTGCACTCCCAAATAGCGAAACGAGGAATCCGCCCATTGCAAGGGAAAAGTCCCACTCCACGAACGCTGCAGGCCTGCATCTGAGGCCAAAGCCTCCGATTTCTTTAAATTTAAGGTGAACCCTGAGAAATCACCATACTCCCGAACACTCTCCAAAAGGGTAGATAAAGAACGCTGCGGATCAGTCAAAAAGACCAAAAGATAATCAGCGAAGGCCGCAATCTTAAAATGAGCGGCCCCCAGTTGAAGTCCCCGAATGTCAACATTAGATTGCAGCTCTCTGATCAAGGGATCCAAAGACAGCACAAACAGCAAAGGCGACAGGGGACAGCCCTGACGGGTCCCCCTACAGATGGAAAAGGGGTCCGAATAGCCACCATTCACCGAAATCCGCGCCACCGGGTCACTATACAACGCTAAAAGGGCGTTAAGAAAAAAAGGGCCAAAGCCATATGCCCGCAGCGTAGCAAAGAGGAATCCCCACTGCACCCGATCAAAAGCCTTTTCAGCATCGAAACTCACGAGTACAGCAGGGTCTCCGTCTACAGCAGACTTCTCTAGGGCCAGCAAGATACGGCGAAGATTTTTAGATACCGGCCGATCACGCACAAATCCTACCTGCTGGTCCGATATTAAAGAAGGCAGCACCCTAGCCAAACGATTCGCCAGCACCTTAGCCATCAATTTCGTCTCATAATTCAGCAGGGAAATGGGTCTATAGGAGTCCGGCAAAGTGGGGTCCCTCCCCGGCTTAGGAAGAACTATTATCTGAGCCGAATTCAAATAACGCGGTAAAAACCCCTTAGCCACATTCAAATTAAAAATTTTGGACAACACCGGAGCAACCTCATCCACCAACATCTTATAGAATTCACCCCGGAATCCATCGGGTCCCGGAGCCTTGCCCAACGGGCTGGCCCGAATCACCCACGCCACTTCCTCCACCTCCACCGGGCGCTCCAACATCGCCAAGTCTACAGGAGAGATATGGGGTAAATCCAAGCTGTCCAAATAAACCCCCCCATCAAGCACATCCGGGCCAGGCGCAGCATACAAGTCAGCGAAAAAGTCCCGCAGAATACGCCCAATGTCCTCAGTCTTATGATACAGCGTTCCTTGCGCATCACGCAAAGCCGAGACCCCCGCGGACCCACGAGAGGAGCGAGCTAAACGCGCCAACATCCGGCTACTCTTATTAGCGAACCTGAAGAGCTGGAATTGATAGTGTTCCCGAGACCTCTGAGCCCCCCTATGCAGGAGTTCATTCAAGGCCTGCTGCGCCTCCAAAAGCTGCCTCTTAAGCGCCAACGTGGCAGCACTTGCGAAACGTTGCCGCAGAGTCCGAACCCTACGCTCCCAGGCCAGAATCTCCCTCTGACGCGCTCGAGCCTCAAAGGCCACAAAGGACATGATTTCCCCACGCAACACCGCTTTCGCAGCCTCCCAATAGAGTATGGGGTCCTCTCGATGTTGCAAATTCGTACTTTGAAAATCCCTCCATCTAGCCAACAAAAAGTCATGAAAACGGGCATTGCGATACAAATGACAAGGGAACCTCCATGAAACCCCTCCACCCCGAGGGGACCCCCACAGCCACCGCAGGCCCACCCATGCATGATCCGATATTTCAATCGGACCCAGCATGGCCTCCTGAACCCTCGGGAGAAGACTCCGGGAAAGAAGAATAAAATCAATACGGGAAAGCGTCCCATGCGCTCGAGATAAATGAGAATAGTCCCGCTCCACCGGATGAAGAACCCTCCAAACATCCAATAAATCCAAAGAGGAAGCCAGCATGGTAGCCCCAGTACAGGCCCGCAGCGATTCCCGACCCACCGAAGAAGAACGATCCAGCCGAGGATCAGGGACCTCGTTGAAGTCGCCCCCGAGAATTAAGGGAATATCCCCAAACTGCAACAAAAGGTTACGCAACTTCTGAAAAAATTTGGCAGAAGGATTATTAGGGGCATAAAGATTACAAAACAGCAAAGGCTTATTGTTTAGAGAGACCGAGGCAATAACGTACCTACCCCCAGGATCCCGAACCACCTGATGTACCTGCAGGTGAAGGCCCTTACGAAAAAGGATCACTACCCCACCCTTCCCCCCCAGAGCCGGAGCCTCCAAATGCGTACCCACCCACCAAGAGCAGAGCTTAGCATGCTCCACAGAGGACAACCGGGTCTCCTGTAGAAAAGCAATAGAGGCCCTCTTACGATTCAGTGCTTGCAATATTTTATACCGCTTAATAGGCGAGTGTATCCCCCCCACATTCCAAGAAATCAAATTATGTTCCAGAAAAGACTAAAAAGAGCACCACAAGCAGATACTGAATAACCCATCGCAGCATGCCAGAGGAGCGTCCCAGCCACCACCCCTCCAACCACACACTCAAAAATCCGCCCATCCCCCACCTGTCTGACCCAAAGGAAACCCCCATCCCCCAACCCCCACTCCCCCTAACCCCCCAACTCCCCCCAACCCTCCCCCGCCCCCCAACCCTTGCCCATCCAAATACTGCACCCCAATAGGTGCCACTTCCAGAAAGCTGGCGCGCCCGCAGCAGGCCTCCCTCAAACCCCTCAGCCCCCCCCCAAGCTTCCCATAGGCTAACAAACACTCTCCATTCCCACCACCAACCAGCGAACCCCATCCACTCCTCCACCCAGGCTATCAGCCCTCCCCATACAACCCCCCTAGACAAACCCTACCACCCTCCTCCTTATAGCCACCCCTTCCCCCACCCCCACTCAAACCAACACAGCCCAAACACTCACCCCCTGCCCCCAACACAGCAAGGCACAACTAACACAAAATGCAGAGAACCCAACAAAAATGCTGAGTGTAAGCTGGTGAAGTCTCAGCGGCCATGGGGAAAGACCCACAGGGGAGACAGCGCATCATCCACAAAGTCAGAGTATACAGCCGTCAACTCCCAGCATCGCCAACCCCACCGAAGAAGACAGTCAGAAGATCACGGCGCCACCTCCGGAAACTTTTCCTCCACAAATCGCTGGGCCTCCTCCGGCGTATCAAACTGGTGCGACCGGCCGGCGTGCATCACCCTCAGCCTCGCTGGATACTGAAGAGAAAAAGGAATACTGCGCCGGACCAGACTGGAACAGAGTGGAGAAAACTTGCGTCGAGCCTGAGAGACCTCCGCCGAATAATCCTGGAAACAGAGGACCTGCTTGTTGTTGTAGAGCAACTTCTTCCCCTGGCGCAGGGCCCTAAGGACCGCAATCTTATGGCGATAGTTGAGCAGACGACAGATAACCACCCGTGGACGCTCCAGACCATCTCTCCGGGGCCCCAGACGGTGCGCCCGTTCGATATAAAAGGGGCCCAGCTGCTGCGGGGGGGCCAAAGACTCCATCAGCCATTTCTCCAGAAAGTCTCCCAGGTCCGAGTCCCCCAGAGATTCAGGCAGACCCACAAACCGCAGGTTGTTCCGGCGGGACCGGTTCTCCAGGTCCTCCACTTTTGCCCGGAGCGCCGCCATAGAGGTAGAGTGGCCCGCCTGATCTTGTGTAAGCCGCTGCACAGCATCCTCAGTGGAGCTGACCCGTTGCTGTGTCTCCCTCACCTCCGAGGACAGAGCTGCAAAACGCTGATCCAGGGTGTCTAACTTATCCAGAATCCGTTGCAGCTTGTCCCCCAGCGTGCCCTCCAATGCAGCCTGCACTTCCGCTGTTACCTCCGCGACCCAGAGGGAGCTGGGGGTTTCGGGCGATGCAGGTGCCACGTGCGCCGCCATTTTACTTTCAGGCTGCTTCCTTCTCTCTCGTTCCGTCTTATTCGGACGCGCGGCCATCCCCCAGACCGCCGCGAAATCGCTACACGGACCCCCAACCGCGCTCCCCGACGTGCTGACACCGGGAGCCGAGGAATTCAATGCCGCTCAAAAACAATTACCGCCGCGGGCGCGCCGGAGCCTCGAGCCTGACCTGCTCACAGCCCCATGCTTCCGCCGGAAGTCGTTGCCGTGGGTCTTTTAAGGAAAAAGAGATCCTCTTCCACCTCGATACGGCCTGTGACATATTTGAACGTCTCGATCATGTCTCCCCTCTCTCTGCATTCCTCGAGTAAGTACAGCTGCAACTTACCCAGTCGTTCCTTATACGGGAGATCCTTGAGTCCTAAGACAATCCTGGTGGCCATTCGCTGAACCAACTCAACTCTCCGCACATCTTTTTGATAATGCGGCCTCCAGAATTGTACACAGTATTCCAGATGGGGGTCTCACCATGGATCTGTACAACGGCATTATGACCTCGGGCTTACGGCTGACATAACGTCTATGGATACAGCCCATGATTTGTCTAGCCCTGGATGAAGCTTTCTCCACTTGATTGGCAGTCTTCATGTCTTCGCTAATGATCACCCCCAAGTCACGTTCTGCTACAGTCCTTGCTAGGGTCTCACCTTAAAAGAGGAACCAGAATTGCAGAAATGAGCAATCTAGATAGCATTTCTGCTATCATAAGGCTTATGTGTCATTGCTCTGGATTTAGGGTTACTGGATTTTATGTTTATAAAATCTGGACCCACATGGCCCCGTCCAGTTTCACCCATGTCACACCCGTTCTGCCCCAGCCCTGCCCCCCTCAACGCTCAGAGGTGTGTCAGGAGTGCATCTGCTTATATGCAGGTGGTACGTGATGACATCGCATGCGTGAGCACAAACACAGGACGTCATCGCGTTGCATCTGCAGATGCCTTCCCGACGATATTCTGAGCTGGAAGCTTTTCGAAACCCGGACAAAGTGCCGGGTTTTGGAAAAGCCACTCGGACGCCCGGACAGGTCCTCTAAAAAGAGAACCTGTCCGGGTGAATCCGGACGTCTGGTAACCCTATCTGTGTCCGACTGTGTATTATTCTTCGCGCATTACAAAATCAGCACTGAAGGGCAAATTCTATAAGAAGCGCCCAAATGCTAGGCACTGTTGAGTGCGATTCAAGTAAAATTGGCCAACTCTAGGTGCAACAAAAAGTTAGGCGGTCATGCAAGCGCTTAAGCACACTTAAGAGCAGCGATTCTGTAACAAGGTGCATAACACGTAGCTACGCCCACACCTAACATGCCTATTTTTTTGAAGGCCGCCTAAATATTTAAAGGCGCCTTATTACAGAATCGCTCTTTCTTGATAGGCGCCTAGGTTTCAATTATTGCTGAGTAAAAAAAGCTTAATTGAGCTTGTTAATCAATTTAGCTAGGCGCCTATCTAGGTGGGCACCTCCAAAATAGTTGCCTAACATCAGGTACCGGTTACAGAATTTGGGCCAGAGTGCAAACAGCATTTATGAGGCTCTTAGACCTCTGGGAGCCATCTGCTCCGTTCCGTGCTTCAGTCCCGCCAAAGCATTTGCAATTATTGGCCAGTAGGTGGAGCTGCAGACGTGTGTGTGTTCTGTTGGCAATGGTTTCTGTAGGGGACAGAACACCCCCCCCCCCCCAGCTCTGAAGAAATTTATCACAAATAAAATAGGCTGCAAGTTACAAATTAACTAGAAATAAGGGGGAGGTTGTTAGTGCTTCTAGATAAGCCTGTGCTACTTCCAGTTTTGAGGACTCTAGCCATTATAAAAATTAAAAAACCATGATACATGAGAACAAAATAAGTGCTCCCCCTTTGAGCTTCAGGCCCACATCTCTTCTGGCGTCCAGCACTGCTAAGTATCTGCGTTGATGTGATTCTGGCGCCGTGTTTCATAGGTGCCTGGTGGTGCCTATTGGTTGTTTTGTTTTTTTTCATTTGTTATTAATTGGATTTTAACAGCGCAGTCAATTAGTACACCGTTAATAGCCAATTGAAACAATTAACTTAGGCGCCGGAAGAGCACCTACTGGCGCTTCCAATGGCGCCACTTTTAGAATCCGAGCCCGGGCGCTACTTCCCACGCCGAAGTTTTGGGCATGAAAAAAGTGTTCTAATGGATGAAAGGCACCAGAACAAGGCAGAAACCAAGTTTCCAAGTTTATTAAAGATTTGCCATACCACCTATTCAGGCTTCTAGGAAATGTACATTAAAATAAAATACATGTATTACAGTTAAAATTAACATATACAGACGGCAAAAGAAAGAAATGGTAAAACTACAATCTTAAAAGAACCTAAAAGGGAAGAAAAAAACAGGAGGGAGGGGAAAAAGAAACGGATCCATGTGAAAACATGCTTATGCATCCATTTATAGAAAAGATTCTAATAATAATAATAATAACAGTTTATATACTGCAATACCGTTAAGTTCTATGCGGTTTACAATAGATTAAGTGAGGTACAAATTGATTGAATTGAGAGGGGGGAAGAGGAGAGTTAATAGGACTGGAAATGCGTTGTTGAGGAGATAGAGATTAATAAGTGTTTTCTTGTGGACTTGCAAAGGGGCATGGCCATGGGAGGGGCATGGGCAGGTCAGGGGCGTTCCCTAAGTGTTATAGAACTCAGGGGTTCCGTGCCTGGCCTGCGCACCAGGATTTACATTTGGGTTCGGCCGGCATAACTTCTGCCTAGGGTTACCAGATTTTCCGTTTGGAAAATCTGGACTCCTAGTCCCGCCCCCCAGGCCCGCCCAGTACCACCCAACTCCGCTCCATCACGCCACAGTCCTGCCCCCAATCTCGCCCCAGCCCCCCTCCCCCGCTGCCTGCTCTCGTCGGGCAGGATGTCCACGCAAGCGCGGATGCCTGACGCAATGTGGAGTAAAGCTTTTCAAAACCCAGACAAAGTGCCAGGTTTTGAAAAGCCATCTGGACATGTTCGGGGAAATCCGGACGGCCAGTAACCCTACTTGTGCCCAAAGTTGAACGTGAATCCTACTGCTGTGCGCTTTTTTATAAAGGTCACTGATCTCATAACACCCATTATGGAATACCATTCAACACCAATTTTTGTCAGCTCCGAATTATGATTGTCATTTAGTGAATTTCCCCATAATGCAATTTCAGCACACAAACCTATGCTTTAGGAACATAAATGGCTTTTTAAATTGCTCTTAGCCCCCTCTCTGTTCCCCTTAATCTTCCAAAATTGCAAAGATGCCATGTATGTTTCATGATCTCACTTGCCTCCGAGTGCAGACTGTCCATCGGCTCCGTATGATTTTGCTCTGCTGAACTGTGGAAAGACCGAAATGGTTATCGGGTGGAAAGCTCCCAAGTTCACCGCTGGCAAGGCCATTCTTGGCTACTTTCTGGACCAACATGACTCGTCTGAAACTGAATGGCACAGCGTCAATGTCAAGTCTATTCCTAAGCGCATTTGCAAGGTAAGAATCCATTTTTAGCATCAGGAGAATTAGCTGCCATGGGGTCTGACCCAATATGTGTTAAAAATGTTCTCCTCTTCCTTCCCGAGAAGTCATAAGAAAACCACTGTCAGTTTCTCCAAATTTGTTTTCATAGGGATGAGGCAGAATGGAAGAATTAGAAGAAGTATTTTTGGAGAATTTGGTTGAGTTCCTGCTTGAACATCCAGGACGATGCAGTATATCAATGGAGTTTTGCCCTGTTTTTAAGGAGGCTGGTTCAGTAGACCACTCCCCTCCCTCGAAACCCCGCCTCCTTATGCTTTCCTAGAATAATCTTATTCTTGCTTGTTACATATGGGAGATATCTTTTACATGTGTAAATCCAGAATCAAATTCTACTATTTTGGACTAATATTAGGGATTCAATCGGGGCATCTACATTTAACAAGTGTTTTCTTTATTTCTGATCTCAAAGGTCAGCAGTCTAACCGAGGGGCATTTCTACCAGTTCCAAGCCCGGGCCCTGAATGTAGCCGGCCTGGGAAAGATGTCTGAACCTAGCGACCTCTTTAAATGTGAGGAATGGACAATGCCCCAGCCAGGTGAGAGAAAGACCAGGCCAAATGCAGGGAGGTGACTGGACAACATCTCCAGGTCATCGGGGACAGGCTGTATCGGTTTGGGGTTCCGCTAAACACTGCTGATTCTACTGAGATAATGAACATAAATAACAAGTTAAAACAAATTAGTCAATGGTTAAAAGACAACATGCTGGCACTAAATCCATCTAAATCTTCAATGATGTTCCTACCATGGAAAAAGGACATTACATTTACATTACAATTTTTTTGGACAATTTTCTACTACAAAAAGTGACAACGACAAAAATATTGGGAATATTATTGGACCATGAACTATCAGATCAGTTCTGTAGTTAAAAGTTGTTTCTATAAACTACGCCTCATCAGATCCTTAGCCAAAGTCTTAGAACCAAAAGCTCTTAATGTCCTAATTCACTCTTTGATAATTTATAAGCTAGATTATTGTAATACATTATACCAAGGCATAACACAGAAAGAAATACGAAGACTACAAATTATACAAAACACAGCAAAAAAATTATTACTAACTCTAAAAAATATGATCAGGTCACTCCTCTTTTGCAAGAAGCACACTGACTACCTATTTCACATATAAAATTGCATTATTAACATTCAAAATTCAGAAAACTAATACTCCAATATTCTTATATCAATATTTAATACCTTATTCCCCAGTTAGATCTCTTAGATCAACAGATCAGTATTTGTTGACCATTCCATCACTAAAAGTAATTGGCACCAGAAGAACCACAACCTTCTCTATTTTCGGTCCTCAGCTTTGGAACAAACTTCCAATCTATTTGCGCACTGAAACCTCCCTAGAAAAATTTTAAAGTAATCTAAAAAGCTATCTTTATAAAGATGCTTATGAATCTTAGATCAGACAATCCTTTTGATCCTCCTCTTCACTTATAGATCAGGTCTCTTCTTAACAATTACGCTTAGACTAAGTCTTCATAAAAAATTGTTCTTCTCTAATTGTTATTCTATTTTAATTGTTTATTTTAAATCAAATGTAATTTAATCTCTAATTCTTTACGTATCTTTAATGTAACTATGGATAAAATTGTATGTATATGGTTTTAAACTGTTTTATTTGTCCCCCCAAAATTATTATTGTTATACGCATTGAAAATACTTGATATTGCGTTTAAATCAAAATTTCAATAAACTTGAAACTTGCATTTTGAGAGATGAGGACTCCACTGATTTGGGGAAACAATAATAACCTAGAACACCACACACCCCCAACCAACCACCAACCCCTCCCCCCCCCATCAACCCCCATTATACAAGGAGTGTGCGCTCTGGGCATTTTGACTTTGCTCATCTAATGGAAATATATATATGAGAAAACATGAGTAAAGTTGTAGATCCGTTCTGAACTTTAGCACTCAATTTCTCAAAAATTACTTTAAGTAGGGCTCAGTGGGGTAGTGAATTAATTAAGCAATTTAAGAGTTTAATACCAAACTCACCTAAGTCTCCTTAGGTGCCGCTAGTCGTGATTCTATAAACAGCACTACTGCTGCTAATCACTTACATAGCGCTGAAGGCGAACGCAGCGCTGTACGTTTTGACATTTATAGTGCCTAGCAGCAACTGCGCCATTTACAGAATCCGGGCCTCAGCGTCTCCCTTCCTGTCACTTAGGGGGTAATTTTGTACATGCACATGTACTCCTGGATTATAGACACGGCGCGCAAATCGACACGCACAATTGCAGGCTATCCTGAGACGCGTGTGCAACCAAATTGGCTCACGAGCCACTTAGGGGTCCTTTTATCAAGCTGCTGGTAGGGGTTTTAATGCGCGTCATACCGCGTGTTAAACCGTCTGCCGTGCTAGCCGCTAACGCCTGCGCTGAGCAGGCATTAGTTTTTTTAGCCGGCCGCGGGGGTTAGCATGTGATGAAATGTCCGACGCGCTAACCCCCGCTAGCACGGTGTGATAAAAGGAGCCCTTAGTGCCATCAGTTACTGGCATTTTTTAGAGAGTTGCAAGGGGACAGAAATCCCACCCATCCCCGCCCGTCCCCGCCAGGATCCTCTCCGTCCCCGCCCGTCCCCGCCAGGATCCTCTCCATCCCCACCCGTCCCCGCCAGGATCCTCTCCATCCCCACCCGTCCCCGCCAGGATCCTCTCCGTCCCCTCCAGGATCCTCTCCATCCCCACCCATCCCCGCCAGGATCCTCTCCATCCCCACCCATCCCCGCCAGGATCCTCTCCGTCCCCTCCAGGATCCTCTCCGTCCCCACCCGTCCCCGCCAGGATCCTCTCCATCCCCGCCAGGATCCTCTCCATCCCCACCCGTCCCCGCCAGGATCCTCTCCATCCCCACCCATCCCCGCCAGGATCCTCTCCGTCCCCTCCAGGATCCTCTCCGTCCCCACCCGTCCCCGCCAGGATCCTCTCCATCCCCGCCAGGATCCTCTCCGTCCCCACCCATCCCCGCAAGGAATTACCTCCATCCCCGCCCGTCCCCATAAAAAGCAGCAATTACTTCTGACAGGATCATCAATTCCACAGTTTCTTTTGTGTTTGTGCTGCTGTTTTCCTTGTGGAATCTCTTTGGTGGAACCCTTTTTTTGTTTTCTGTTCAGGTAATTAACTTATAAACCCCCTCTTTTACTAAGGCTGACGTGTCCATTATATTATATGGACGAACCCTGCTTCCAAAGCCTTCCATCCCTGTGGGAGTCCCGTTGGCTAGAGAGGGGTCCCTGATGGAGTCCCGTGGGCCAGAGGGGGGTCCCCGTGGGAGTCCTGTGGGTTAGGGGGGGATCCCCGTTCCCGTGCAGACCTCTAATTTGGATTTGCGCCTGCAGTTTGCTGCGCTCTATTCTATAAAGATCCGTGTGTAAATTTTAGAGCACAGAAAGCAACAGTAACGTAGTAAACGATGGCACAGATAAATGTTTGCCCCGTCACACCCATGCTTCTCCCCTGGCTACATCCCCCCTCCCCCGGAATTAATGCACTAAGCAAGTTGTGCATGTCACTTATAGAATAGCACTGGATGCACACTTAACACATGTATGCATAAGGCTGCACTTACCAAAGGAAGTATGCACAACTTGTACTTGTACATTTAGGTCCAAGTCATAGAATGAGGGGCTTATTGATTTATCTATTGAATAAGGCAGGAATACAAAGTGATTATGTTAAGGTAAAAATGCCTCTTATTGTCCACTCGTTTGCCTTTGGCACAGGTCCACCCTATGATGTGAGATTCACTGAAGTGCGAGACTCTACCCTGATGCTCCACTGGGAGCCTCCACTGTATATCG
Organism: Geotrypetes seraphini; assembly: GCF_902459505.1. NCBI lineage: Eukaryota > Metazoa > Chordata > Amphibia > Gymnophiona > Dermophiidae > Geotrypetes > Geotrypetes seraphini. The sequence goes on along the minus strand of NC_047091.1, from coordinate 33,246,827 downwards.
GAGCCAGCCCAGTCAAAGGCTACTACGTAGAGAGCTGCGAAGAGGGGTCAGACGAGTGGAAAACGCTCAACAAGCAGCCGGTTTCTACCGCGCACATGAGGGTGCGTGCCCCACATGTCAGCCACAACCCTGTGCATGCAAAAATCTGGAAGGTTTAAATAGCTCTGTGGCGTTGAGGCGGATCAGAACCTCATCCCACGTGACATGGAAAATGGGGAACGAGCCAGGAGGAGGGCCAGAATTGACTGCTGTAGAAAGCGATTAACTCCAAGAAATAAAGTGTGGGAGATCGGAAAGGGAAGGAGACCTAGGGAGCTTGTTAGTGCCAAGAAAGAGGCAAGCTAAGATTATGAGCAATTAGGAAATACTGAGGCTTTAAAGGGCTAATGGCAGATAAATTAAGTTACTCCAATAAGAACATCTCATCTTTTTTCCATCGATTTCTGGTAAGGCCCAAATTCTGTAACCGGCGCTAATGTTAGGCCCCTATTTTGGAAGCTCCTATCTAAACTGAATAACAAGCTCAATTAAGCTTTTTAATCAGCAATAATCAAAACGTAGGCACCTATCAAGAAAGAGCAATTTTGCAACAAGGCGCCCCTAAAAATTTTAGGCAGCCTTCAAAAAAAATAGGCGCTATGCACGTTAAGCATGGGCGTGGCTACATGTTAGACACCTTGTTACAGAATCGCTGCTCTTAAGCGTGCTTAAGCGCTCACATGCAGGGCAGGATTAATTCATCGAGGGCCCCTAGGCATACAAGTACACAGGGCCCCCTGCCCCCACCCCACCGTGTGCCCAGGCGGAAACAGGAAGCTGCGTCAGAGGGAAGCTTTGGGCGAGCAGCACCGCTTGCACAATTACAGTTCCCGTTGCCTTTCTTACCCGCATTGCTTGCTTGTCTTAATTTCCGTCGATGGGGAGGGCTGCGTTGCCGATTGGGATGGGGCCCGCGTTACCGATCGGGGGGGACCCTTGTTGCCGATTGATGCTGGAGGGGTCCATCGCCTTTTAGAAAAAAACAATGTTGATGCCCTCCTTCATCGGGCCCCTCTGACCCTTTCGGGCCCTAGGCACGTGCCTACTTGGCCTATTGGTTAATCCTGCCCTGCTCACATGGCCGCCTAAGTTTTAGTTGTGTCTAGAGCTGGCCTATTTATTGGGCTCCTCCAAAAAAGGCGATTCACTAAACAGCAGCCAATTGTACTTGAATCGCGCTGAACGGTGCCTATTTCGGTGCCTAAATTTTGCATTTCTTATAGAATTTGCCCTTTAATTTCTTGTCAGGAAATCAATATATATTATTTTCTTCAGCCTGTAACAACTGGAGAAGTTTCTAATGAAAAAGTGAAGTTAAACAAAACTTCCGTATTCTGTTTGGATATAGGTTGTTTCATTCTCCGTGATAAGGGCCACTTAATTGTGGGGGAGTGCGTGGTACAGTGGTTAAAGCTACAGCCTCAGCACCCTGAGGTTGTGGGTTCAAACCCGTGCTGCTCCTTGTGACTCTGGGCAAGTCACTTAATCCCCCCATTGCCCCAGGTACATTAGATAGATTATGAAAAGTTTCAGCCTCTGGTAACCAGAGCTGGTATTGTGACATCATAATGCCTCATTCCACCAATGCCTAAGAGCCAACCTCATCAGTGATGTCACAATGGCTTGATTGTCCTATAGTTGGCTCACTTTTTCTGTGTTATGATTTCTAGAGTGGTGCAGTGGTTAAAGCTACAGCCTCAGCACCCTGAGGTTGTAGGTTCAAACCTGCGCTGCTCCTTGTGACCCTGGGCAAGTCACTTAATCCCCCCATTGCCCCAGGTACATTAGATAGATTGTGAGCCTGCAGGGATAGATAGGGAAAAATGCTCGAGTACCTGAATAAATTCATGTAAATGGCTCTGAGCTCCACTGGGAGAACAGTATAGAAAACTGAAGAAATAAATAGAGTGAAGAGTTTCAGCCTCTGATAACCAGAGCTGGTATTGTGACATCATAATGCCTCATTCCACCAATAAGAGCCAACCTCATCAGTGATGTCACAATGGCTGGATTGTCCTATACTTGGCCCACTTTTACTACATTTTGATTTCTAGAGTGGTGCAGTGGTTAAAGCTACAGCCTCAGCACCCACGCTGCTCCTTGTGACCCTGGGCAAGTCACTTAATCCCCCATTGCCCCAGGTAGATTAGATAGATTGTGAGCCCACTGGAACAGACAGGGAAAAATGCTCGAGTACCTGAATAAATTCATGTAAACTGTTCTGAGCTCCCCTGGGAGAACAGTATTTGAAAACGAAATAAATAATTACTCAATTGTTTGTTATTTCTTCACTAAAGTGGTAAATTTATATTTTTTGGAAAACAATGAAAAAAGTTGTCACCTATAGCGTTTTGGTTGACCCTTATATTCACCCATCCAGGCAACACTTCTTCCACATTATGTGTTTTAGTGGTGTTTATTAGCTAAATCAGAAACCCTAATGACAGCTTATACCAGTTATATGGTCAGGCAGAACAACCTCACACATACCTGTTACTGGAATTAACAGAACTGGGAACTGTCATTTGTCAGTGTTTTGAGGTCTTCTGTTTGGCATTTGCAGGTGTCTGAGCTGGAGAAAGGAAAGTCTTATGTTTTCCGGGTGAAAGCAGTGAACAACGCTGGCACCGGAACGCCATCGGTTCCCTCAGATCCCGTAATAGCTGAAACTAAACCAGGTACATCCCACTAGCAAGGGGGGCTAAAATTGAAAGAGGACTCCCCTCTCGTTTGGTTTATGTGCTATCCCCTACATGAAACAAAAAACAAAAGTATCAAAATCAGGTCTCTTTAAGGAAAGAAAGAATGGGGGCAGAGGGGGGGCAGAATGGGGTGTGGCAGAACAGGGCGGGGCCACATGTCCTCTTTCTTTCATTAAGGAATCTGATAACCCTAGACTTAAAGGTCCGTACCAGTGAAGCAGTGGTACCGCATAATTAGAAGGACAAAGTCCCAAACCAGGATTTTTGGGTCAAGTCTAAGAAGTCTACGATAAGATTTTGACTTGTAAGAACAAAGACAACTTCCAAACTTGAGCATGTGAAATTGTTTTGAGTTTCAGAAATTAATATCTGTCTGAAGGGAGATTACCCAACCGATATTCAGAGCTATTTAGCCTGGCCAGTTAAATAGCATTCAGCCGGCCAACCGCTAATATATCTCATGACTTCAGCCAGCTAGCTGCAAATATTTAGATATTGGCTGCCTAAGTTTAGCATCCAAACTTGGCCACTTAAATAGCTAGTCTATCTTCCTGAATATCTTCCTGAATATCGCATAGCCGGCTAACTTTTTAACAGCCCTAAAACTCCTGGATATTCAATGCTGATTACCGAAAACAGCCTGGCATTGAATTTCCAGCATTTCTTAATAATGATGGGAATAGCAATGCAGATGATTACACGCAATTGGAAGAGTTATGATAGACTTAATTATACTTTTTGGTGGGCGAACTTATGTTGCAGTTATAAATATGAAAGAATGAAAGCTGAATTTTTGGGATATAGTAATGCATTTTAGGAGATTTTAATATTCATTTTGATGATCTTAATAATACTTTTACCTCAGATATCTTTACTCTCTTAAAGGATTTAAACCTCATTCCATTGGTAAACTCTCCCACTCATATAGCAGGGCATACTTTAGACATGGTTCTCCTAGGACAAGCAGGATGAGTCAGCCACATATGGGTGTTGTCCCAACACCTCCCAATTTGCGGATAAGCTCTCCAATAGCTCAAAGAGATTTTTTTTTTTTTTCTCTGAGCACGTGCAGTGCCCGGGCCCCACTGGGCATGCCCGAGCCCTACCCATTCCCCCTGCTTCCCCCTAATCCCCAGTCTTTAGTTTCCGCCCGTTCCCATCGGTCGGATTTTTCTACAGCTCTCCATTACAACTTTTTCTACTCATCAACTTGAAGATGCCTGAATCATCTAAAGAAACAACTGGGATGCAGGAGGAGGATGAACACACTGGATCCCCATGAATTGTGCGCCCACTGATTGGATCCGGCGCTCGAGGTTTCCGTGTGGCTTGCATTGTGCGCACATGTCACCACGTGCACGCAAGCTAAGGAAGAGGGCACTGAGAGACTTCATGAAGAGAAGCGAGGTCCGAGAATCTTCCTCCAGCAGCCATCCTCATCGGAGCGTAGCAGCAGGGGATCCACAGACGAATCCGGTGAGGAGCCTCCAGGACATCCTGGCTCAGTCAACCCCCCCGACTGCAACTTGCCCGGTCGAGAAATCTCTCCCGGAGGTCCTGCATGCTGTCGCTAGCCGCCAGCCCCTGCAGGAAGCCGATAGGAGTCTCACCAGACCGAGAGATCTCTCCAGGAGTTCCTGCATGTTGCTGCTTACAGCCAGCCTCTGCAGGGCATGAAGAGAAGTGAGGCCCGAGAATCTTCCTCCAGCAGCCATCCTCATCAGAATGCAGCAGCGGGGGATCCACAAGCTACAGTGGCAAGGAGCCTCCAGGATGCCTTGGCTCAGCTAATCCCCCCGCCTGCACTTGGCCCGGTAGAGAAATATCTCCCGGAGTCCCTGCATGTTGCCGCTTAGAACCAGCCTCTGCAGGGCAGCCGATAGGAGTGTCGCCAGACCGAGAGATCTCTCCAGGAATCCCTGCATGTTGCCACCTACAGCCATCCTCTGCAGGGCAGCCGATAGGCGTCTTGCATGCTGCTGCGTAAATCCACAGCCTCTGCAAGCAACAGATCGGGGCTTTCACCCTCCAGACGGCATGCTGCCACTTACAGCCAGCCTCTGCAGGGAGCCGATTGGGGTTCAAAGGTAAGTCCTATCTGCTTGTTTTTGGTAAAACCTCTGATAATCTGTTGTAGCCCAGAGGGCTCTGCCCCACCCTCCTCCCAATCTGAATTTAAGGAGAAAGAATCTCCCATGCTTCTTTCCCTTGGAGGGGACCTGCAGACCTCTCTCCCCAGTAGGAGACATGCTGCCCCAGAGTTCAGCTTATAAAGGACATGCTGAAAAAAAAACAAACAAAACTTGATGTTTCTTTCCCACTTGGGGTCCTGCAATTCACACCTTTCCCACCCCGTCCCCCTCCCCCTCTCATGTTGGGAACGAGGAGTCTGCCTTTCTCAGCAGGGTGCTGATATCATCAGAGATGCGGCATGTCAGACCATGCCTCTCCAAAGGTGGGGGTTTGAAACTCCTCAGTCTAAAAAGCTGTTTGCTCTTCATAAAACCTAGGCAGAGTGCTTTTCCAGCTAGCATGAGGGACTCTGTACTATTCATGATTTCTATAGCACTGAAAGGCATATGCAGCGCTGTACAGTTTAATATACAATAGGCAGTACAGCAGCAGAAGCCCACTCAAGAGGCATTATCACTCCTCTTTCTCTGCCTCCAGGCACAGTGGGAAACGCAGCCAGGAGCACTGGCACAGATGAAGGGGTGCATCCTGCCCCTTCTCTGCAGGCTCTCCCCCCCTCTCAAGAAGGACAGAGAAGGGCGGTGGGGTACAAGGAGCCACCCAACCAGTCAAGTGGAGCAGCACATGAACCTGCGAACCACCAGGGGTGGGACCAGCAGCCACAGTTAATCCTCCTGCTGACCCACTCCTCTCTCAGCGGGCTACACTCCCCACAATGTCCCCCTTTAGAGGGAGCCACGCACAACAACATGGCGCGGTTCAGCAGCATGCCATGCACCCAAGCAACGGAGGAACAAGCTACACACCAGCCTCCAACCACGCACCGAGTCACCACCCACAAAAATAAATAAATATTTACTAAAAAAAAAAAAACAACAAAAACCCACAAACGAGGACTCACCCCAAGTCCCTCCAGAAACTCACAGCCTTTCTCAAGATCCACGTGAGTGGACAACAAGTACCCAAGACAGAGTACTACAAGGCCTGAACTACCAGTACCAGTACTTCACGCAGGCAGTGGCGATTCCAGTCCACAAGAACCTCCTGGACTGCAGAGACAAGATTTGGCTGACTCCCTCCTCAGGGCAACCAACATCAAGGAGACTGGGATTGAAGTACCAGATCTTTCCAGCCCAGGGATTCAACAACCCGCAGCAGCCATACATGGGCATTGCGGTAGCTTAAGAGAAACAGGGCAGCACGACCCCCCCTCCTCCAACCCCCGTCAGGGAAGGACCTGAAAAACCCTGGTTTCCACAGGGAAAAAGACCTTCGAGGTGATGTCTGTTCTTCCCCTTCTGCTTCCTAAAAGCCTGGCTTTTATACATTTCTTAGTGGCCAACACCACGTTGGTTTACATCACATGATACATCTTCATTGGCTACTTTCCTATGCATTACTGCTTAGTTACATTCTTTTATTGGCTGGTTGACCTGCGTCACGTTATATGTTTACTCTGTTTACCGTAAGACCTAACCTGTTCCCCGAAATGCCTGTTTCCTCCCCATATTAGTATTTCCGAGCACAAGACCCCCTCCCAACCGTAAATATCTCTGACACTGTAGATGATATCTCTTGAGAATTCTATCTTCGGACCATGGTCTGTTTATCTCTTCATGGTATCTGGCTGTGTGGGCCTGATGCCAGACCTCAGTATCAGGACCTGTTATTTTCTCTCCAGTTTTGCTGACACAGTAGCTAACTTTTCTTAAAACCTGGGTATTTCTTCATTCTTGCATGTTTTCTGGTAAATTGTATGCAATATCTCTTTACAGGTAATCTACTGTTTCCATCAGCTGCAGAGATAAGATACTAGTTGTAGGGGGAGAGAAAGGTTTTTGTAGAGAGAACAGTTTCTATGAGCTATGAGCTTATGGTTTTCCCTTGTCCCACTTCACCTGGTTTAATAATGTCAGGACTTACAGGGATTCTTCCAGAGGGATTCTTCCAGAGCTTCCATGCTTTTTCTTCTTTCCATTTCCCTCCCTCTCTCATCCCCTCTTCAAAGCCCCGCCAGGTGGCTTTGACATCCGGTCATTTGGCGAAGGGTTAGATTGTGTCAGAGATTACACAGTATGGGCCCAGGGCTATGTGCTAGGAAGTACACACGGAAAAAGGAAAGAGACAAGTGCCCACCCTTACTATGCTACCGAGGACAGAGTAATATAACCTGTCGCAGCAGTGTTCTTATTGTTTATAACACTAGGCTAAGCAGTAAATAATCCAGCTATTGTGCAAAGCAGAAATTACATGGGTATTCAGGTGCTGCATTAAACTCATGTCAAATGCTACATAAAGCTTATACCTGCCGGGCTGTGATAGAAACATCAGCATAAAGTGCCGATATAGGGGGAAGAGGAGGTGGTGGTGGAGGTAACGGTTCCTGGGAGAGAATCTCAGGTGATGTGGTTTCATAGGAAGGGGCATCAATATCAGCGGAGTCACACTCGTTAAAACGAGTACAATCAGTAAACTGATCGTGCGTGGGTAGCATAGGGAGGTAATCCCCCTCAACTGGTAAGGAATTGGGGAGACAGTATATCTGTGCTGCAAACATTTGCCGAGACACCGATATGGTAGTACTACGTACTAGACTAATACAGCAAGGAACACAACAAGGTACTAATAGGAAAATGAGGCACAAGATGCATAAGAAAATCAAAATAGGGCGTAAGGCACCGATGTTAGGAAACCAGGAAGTGAACCAGTCTGGTGCAACTCCACTCCAAGTTTGTACCGGGACATGTGCAACCTCCTTCATACTATCAGTAATATCCTTTACAACCTGACCTATTTCATCAATGTGTAAACAACAATTAGACAAATTAAATTTACCACATACACCACCCTCTGCAGCCAATAAATAATCCAGAGCTAAACGATCTTGGTACATAGCATTTCTAAGTTGATCATCATGGGCAGCCAGAAGATTTAGGGCAAGGGAGGTGGCGTTTGTAATGGTTTCTACCACTGCCTGGAGTCGAATAAGCCTATTCAACATGTAAATAGGGGTACGATATCCCCACATGCCATCAGCTGCCCAAGTGGCAGGCCCATAGTAACTGATAATACGAGCAGGGGGCCATTCTTTATCCGTCCAGGCACCAATTAGCAAATTTTTACTAACATCTACATCCCGCTTGGTTCGGCTGAGGGATTGGTACACTTGAAATTTTAGGTAATCTATGTGTGCAAGAGGGAGCAGAAAAAAGCTGGGGCGAATTATACCTAAAGTACATGACCCCTCCCAATTCCTGGGTAACCAAATATATGCTTTACTCTCACATATCCAATAAAGACCATCTGGGGCTGGCCAATTAACTAGTGCAGAGGGGCCTTTCTGGAGCTTAACATAACGAGAATGGTGTAATAGTTGAAAGAAGGCATCTTCGAAGGGTGGAGTATCAGCAGGCCAGGTGACCCACCGAGAATGATTCCAGGTATAAGTATGGGTGCAAGCGGACCATCCTGCTTGGAAAGCCCCAAAGCTTTGGGAGGTATGAGGCCTTACCAGGCAAAAACGGGGGACAAAAAGGGATTTCAGAACCCAGGGGGAACCTATCGTTGCTGGGGGAGGCCTGGTAAGATTCACTATAAATGATGACGTTTTGGTAAGGTCAATCTCCTGTGCTTCCCATGGCCAGTGTTCCCCCATATGAGTACCACCACAAACATAGCAGTTAGTGATATTTAGGCTGCTTGCTATAGTTTCAGCTAAGGCAAGAAATAGGTTGTTTGCGGAGGTACCATACTCAACTGAATGTTCTATTTCTTCAATTTGATGGGTCTTATGGAAAGAGACTGGTTGGGTGAGTCTAAGGCCTATTTCCATGAACCCATAAGGGGCTCTTCCTCCCATCTCAATAGCTATCTGATATCGTCGAGGGACCAGGAAAGCCTTAGGGTTCTGTATCTGGAAATAGATTAAGGAACAATTATTGTGGCGAACGCACTGTTTATCTGGGACCATGGAACTTTGGGTTATTTTTACTAAAGGATCTCCTCCAAAAGCAGGGTTCTGGGTATCTGCTATAACCAGGGACCAGGAGCTACACCAATAATATCCATCATTGGTGTCATAGGTGTACCAGTCCCGTTGTGGACAAAGATATTTCCTAAGGGGAAAATATTTGAAGGGGCTAAGCTTGTCACAGTTATGATGTGAAAATTTCTGGTAGTTGATGACCGTGCAAACATCTAAGGGGAAACCTATAGGTGTGTCAAGGGAAGGGATTTTTAAAGAGTTGCTCTTTGTATTCCAACAGCGAAATCCCCCAGTGAACTTATGATTATCACAGGATCGTATATACAGCTGGTAAGAGGGTCGGGCTTGAGGGTCGAAACAAACATGAGTGTAAGTATTATCCCCTGCCCCTCTGGGAACTACACACATATGATAGGTGTAGTCTTTATGTACACATTCCGTGATGGTAGTATTACAAGCAAAATGTTTGTAATAAATCAATGTATTAGTAATATGGGTGCCTGTTCGGGTCTGATGTACACAAGCGGTGCAAGCCGGCAAAGGGGAAGACGTCCCAATCCAGGATTCCCTTGGAGCGGTTGTAAGCCCTCCTGCGCAAAACCAGAGGAAGACAATCAATCGCAATAGGTTGTTCAGTTTATGGCTCATTATCCGGGAGAAGGGAAGTTTCCCTGGGTGAGGATCAGGGAAAAGGCTACATGGAGCTCCCATTTGGGTTATCCAGGTAGAAAATTGGGGGCCGGGTTTGGGCTAACGGGGGAAACCAGTGGGGGAATGTACAACGAATCCGCCCAGGAAGTTGGCAACCCCCCAAAACCAGTTAGAGGCTTTCAACAAAGAAAAGGAACCCTAAAAAAAGGAAAAAAAACCAGAATTGGAGCGGCAACTTAATATGTTACTCATGCAAGGTGAAGGGGATGTATGCGTTATCATTTGACAAAGTGTACATGCAACCCAAAGTCTATGGCTGTTCTACACCTCTTGGAACACAACACTAATATAACATATCCTAACAGCCAGGAAATACTGAATATATATATAAAACAAATAAAGTCAGAAGACAGTAAGTTAGTCCACCAGCTCATAAGCTGGATTAGTTATTTGTCTCGAGTTTCGGTCAGGGCAGACATTACAGTAGGAGCCGGCTTAAGATCTTTATGGTGCACCAATGTAGTCTGTCCTTGTAGCTTGACTGCAAACGGATATGCTTCCTCGATAATATATGGTCCGTGAAAGGCCAACTGTTTCCAGTTCTGCTTCTGGTAATTACGTTTATACACCTGCTGTCCCTTGTGGTACTTGTAGACCCACGGCGTCGGGGCCCTTACTGAGGATTGCCTTTTGTCGTCCAGTAATTGCAGCGCTGTCTGCAAAGAAAACACATAATCAGATATAACCTGCGGCAAGGCCCTCTGGCCCGGCTGTTGAAAGGGTGGAAAATATGGTAGCCTTCCAGTGCACAACTGGAATGGACTGGTTACAAGATCCTTAAATTGTAAGGTCCGATTCCGGACTGCATAGAGTGCTGCCGGCAAGTACTTCAGCCAATTTTTGGACTCTAAAGGCATTAGTTTCTTTAAAGCCACCTTAATGAGATCATTGGCCTTCTCAACCAAACCATTAGCTTGTGGTCTGTAGATAGTGACAAATTTTTGTTCAATGCCCAAAGAGCCACATAGTTCTTTTAGGAGGTCATTCCGAAAATGACTGCCATTATCTGAAATAATGGCTTCAGGTACCCCATGTCTACTTACAATTTCGGCACAAATCTTTTGAGCTGCATCTTTCCCAGTTTCAGAAACGCACGGATAGGCTTCGATCCACTGAGAAAAAGGGCAGATGCATACCAAGAGATATCGTTTCCCTTGGTTCTCAAATATCATATCTGTGTAATCAATATGCCACTTCCTGCAAGGCCCTTCAGGAATGGGTATAACCCCCAACGGGGTGGGAGTGCCCCTGGGATTTGTTTTAATGCAGGTGGGGCATGATCGGAGTACTTCTTTTAAGATGGCATCCAGTTTCGGATGCCAAACTAACGGTCTAAGTCGGGTACTTAGGTATGAGAACGGGGCATGTGTCTTCACATGGTAATCTTGGGCATATAGCCATAATGAAGCTGTAGATATACATGTTCTCATATCTTGTGTTTTCCAAACGCCTCTTACCTTTTTACACCCCATATCCTGCCATCTTTGTAATTCTTCTAACGTGGCTCCCTCAGCAAAGGAGGCCGCGAGCTCCGTAGAGTGAGCCCTCGTGTTCACATACAACAGAGTGGACTGAGAATACGTGGTAGCTTCTTTGGCCAAAAAGTCAACGTGCTGATGTGCTTTTTGAGGGAAGGACCCGTCTGTGTCATCATGAGCCTTGATTTTTACAATTGCTGCAGGGGTATTTCTGTTCTGTATGGCTGTCATAAGACGCTCCAGAAGAGCAATATGTTGTAGTGGTTTGCCTGTGCTATCAATGAAGCCTCTCACCCGCCATTTATCATGATTCTCTGTAATACATTTAATAGCATAGATAGAATCAGAGTAAATTGTCAGAGTTTGGTCAGGATAGGTTTCAAGGGCGTGCAATAGAACTGCTAGCTCCGCCGCCTGTGCTGTAAGGGATGTGGGCATAGTGCTCCACCCACTTTCCCAGACTTGCTCCTTAATGTTGTACACAAACCAGGCAAAAGCCGTGCCTGCGCTCGTTTGTGACCCATCCACAAAGATATGAAACCCATCTTTATACGGTTTGACAAATGGGTTAGTAGGTAATTCTTGGGGGCAGCCATGCAGGGCCGTTGCTTCGGGACCAAAAAAAGCAAGGAATGGCTGTACTTTATCCGTCAGAACATTATCCGTTGGTACGGGGCGAATGTCAATGTTCCCTGTAAGGAGAACTGCTAGGTAAGTAGCCAGTCTTCGTGTCGTAAAGGTGACTGTGGGAAGGGATAGGATTTTGGACAATGCATGAGTAGAATGCAAAGAGATACAGGCATAGGGCAAAAACTGGTAAACTTTCAAAACAGCGCTAACGGCCGCAACTACCCCCTGTTCACACTGGTTGAAGCATGCCTCAACCAGTGTGAAAGAGCCTGATAAGTAACAAATGGTATGATCACCCTGGCCAGCCACCGCAGCCCACCCCTCTGGGTGGTTAATGACATAGAGGTCAACCGGGAGTGTGTGAAGGGGTAACATGAATTGCGGGGCCAATTTGAGGTCAGCTTGTAGGGATTTGATGACGTCGACATCCGAGGAGGAGAGATGAATGGATTGCTTCCCCTCTGGGTTCCCCTTTAAATGCGCGCGGAGAGACAGAACACGGGTGCTTAAACAGGGAATATACTCCCGGCAGTAATTAAGTAAGCCCAGCAGGGCACGGAGATCATGGACCGTGAGGGGAATAGAAAGAGAGTCGATCTCATTAAGTAGAGTAGGGCAGAGAAATTTACTGTCAGCCCGTATGGTGTGGCCCAAAAAGGTAACTTCCTGTTGACAATATTGCAACTTTTCAGAGTTAATGGCATACCCCTTAGAAATCAGATAGGACAGGAGATCATCGGTGAGCCTATGACAGAGTAACTCAGTGTCAGCGGACAAGAGAAGATCATCAACATAAGCAAAAAGCGATGCTTGGGAATCAGGGGGCAAGGCGTCGCGAAACCCCTGTAGGTCATGGGCAAGGACACGAGAAAATATACCAGGACTCTCGTGGAGGCCCTGGGGAAGGCGCTGCCACATGTACCGGTCAGTGCCTACGGTAAACGCCGTAAGGGGCCGGGAATCAGGGTGCAAGAGGATTGAATAAAAGGCATTTCTGAGGTCAATGACAGAGAACCAGGCATGTAGGACGGAAGAGGTAAGTAACGTGATGGGATTAGGGACAACAGGAAACTCCTGCTGCAAGAGGTGATTGAGGCCGCGTAGATCATGTACTAGACGCCAGGTCTTACCATCCGCCTTGCGAATGGGAAAGAGGGGGGTATTCCAAGGGGATTCAGTGGGTTCAATGATATTATGTTCCAAGAGTTCTTGAATTAAAGCACGGATACCATGCAAAGCATCCGGCTTTAATGGGTATTGTGGGATGGTCGGACCAGTGGATGGGTCTTTGAGGATAAGCTTGACTCCAGCGACACTGGTCACACAACCGTAGCGAGTGGCAGGGTCCAATACGGGAGCAGAATGATGAAAACCGACAAATGTGATGACGGCCCTGATTTTAGAAAGCACATCACGGCCCAAGAGGTTGACCGGACAGGAGGAAACGTACAAAATGTCAGCAAGCACGACCTGACCATCAATGATCAACAACACATCAGGGATGATGTGATGTTGCTGAGCTGCCCCTTCAATACCGATGGTAGGGACCGTCCGGGTGGAAACAGGGTAGTGGGGAGGAATGAAATTAATAGAGGTTAAAGTGGCGCCGGTGTCAACAATAAAGGGGATGTTGGCGTCATCGCCGATCTGTACCAGCTTGATGGGTTCAGTGTGACCAGACACAGAAATGTGAACAAAATGGTGGGGTAGTCATAAAGAGTCTGGGGGAGGTTGAGGGCCAGCTGGTTCAGTGGGGTCGTACCATGGTTGTGGAGGAGCACAGGGATAGGGGAAAGATAAAGGGGGAGGGGAAGTGGAGTCAGGAGCAGCAGTAAGGGGAGCAGGATGCCCCCGACCCCTTGCCACACCTCTGGTGGCTCGGGAGAAGGGGTTCAATTGACACCCAGAAGATATATGACCATATCTATTACAGGTCCAACATTGGGGTCCGGAGCGGCCTCGAGGTTGAGAAAAGGAGTTACGCTCAGTGTTGCGTATACCCCGAGGTGTAGAAATGGGAGCAGCCGAAGGCTGCCAAGGTTGCCAGGGGGAAGCAGGCTGAGACCATTGAATCTGAGCAAGCTGGACAGCTTCTTGCTGAGCAAGCCGGACAGCTTGCTTCATTTGAGAGAGAACATCGGGTGCCATTGGGGCTACGGGAGGGGAAGGTGGAGATATGGGCAGTGGATGAGACTGAGACTGAATTTGAGAGGTCAGAGCCTTTTTCTGTAATTGAAGTAATTCTTTCTGCTCCTTGATTTCCGCATCAGATAAGAGATGGGAATAATGAGTAATATGAGTAATAATTTCTGACCAAGGCTTGCCAGCCATACCCACAATCCCATCTAGTTTGGTTTGTATGGCCTTTGGCATAGTACCACGCAATGTTTGGAAGGCCAAGCCTTTAATCTTATCCTTGGAACAAGGATCGCCAATTTGTAGTTCCCATATGTCCTCAAAATCCCGAATAAAAGAGTATATGTCAGAGCCAACTTTATACTGCATGGAGGTAAGTTGGGACATATCTTTCTCATCCGGGAAATGAGTACGAAGGGCTTTCCAGACTGAGGACCTATAATTATTAAAACGGTCTCCGTCAAAATTTTTGACATCAATGGTATAATTGGCAATGCCTGCATCAGCAAAAATATCAGTAGTTACTTTGCCAATGCATTCAACTAGTAAAGAGCGAACATCCCCCAGAGCAAGTTCCCATTGGGAAGTAATCTGCTCAAATTTGGAAATCCATGGAGATGCACCCTTCAACAAGGGTGGAAGTTGAGCTTTGATAGAAAGTTTATCAGCAAAGCTCCATGCATCATATTCAGTTTTGGTGGAGCCGGCAGTGGTGTGCTTAGTAATGAGAGGGACTTGCAACGCGGGGATAGAAATAGCCGTAGTAGAAATGGCAGGAACTGCGTTAGTAGGGGTAGCACTAGGAGAAGAACTAGTAGGGGAAAATCCGGAGAAGATAGGTTGGTGGGTAGGGGGTTCAGCAGGCTGGCCAAAAAATCTGCGCTCATATTTTTCCCAAATTTTTAGACCATCCTTCATGTATTGTAAATCCCAACCAGAATCTTGGAAGCCCTGACGAATGCATAAACGGGCTGTATTCATATGTTTGGTCTCGAAAGAGCCTTCACGAGGGAAGGGGATAAGTTGGGGAGCACACGACTCTGTCCAACCGGCAAGATTGTCAAGCCACGGGTGGACATAATGAGTAGAGTGTTCATGCTGCGCGATTATCTGCTTTGGGGTGAGACAAGACTTGTAGTATGATCCAGCAAAATCAGTAGTCAATGCACCAAGGGGAACAGGAGGGACATATTCAGAAAACAGCAACGGTCGGAGGGGCTCCGGAAAAGGTCTGGAATGTCCCGTAGATAGACTAATATGAGGGGGAAGATGAATACAGGCTCCATAGGATGTACAGTCTTGGGGGTTCGGGCAAGAAGGAAAACCCAGACACACCCGGCAATACTGACACTGACAGTTAGAAGCCATGTGGCGCTGGGCGTAACTGACATGAAAGGCGCGACCTCCGCAGCCAGCATTAAGGGCACAATCAGCAGGGGCTGGGCAAGACGTAAGCTTCCAGTCGGGAGTAAAGGGGGTTGTAGGGCGGTCCCCATGAGAGGAGGAAGGTGGGGTAAGAGACGGTACCAATGGAGAATGTATGGGATGTGAAGGGAGGGTAGAAGACAGCGGGGTAGACATAGAGAGAGAGCCATGCTCGGGAATATCTGACAGAAGGTCACCTAGGGATGGAGAGGCTTGGGGGGTCAAGATAGTGGTGGGAACAGACTGTGCAGAAGAAGCAGATTTATACCATGTTCCAGAAGTGTCTGCTAAATCAATATGGACTGAATTGCTATCTGCCAGATCGATATAGACAGTTTTCTTTTTAGGTAAAATGGGGGAACTTGGGAGGGCCGGGGATGTCCGGGGCTCTGGCCTAGGGCCCCTGGGTGTGGCTACGGGGGCAGGCGCTGCTACAGGAGCAAGACGGTCAATGATAGATGCACGGGATGGGAGCGATGTAACCATGGGGCACTCCCGTGGAGACTCACTGAATGAACCCTCTTGAGGGGCTTTGAGGGCGACGGGGGGTACGGGGACTGTACAAGTTGAGTTATCCAGGGTGGGCTGTTTAGAGATAGGAGACCAAGGGTGAACAAGGCCGTCAGAAATATTTTTATGAGCTGCTACGATAGTACACGCACCAAAGGCAGTACAATCCTGTGGGTCGGGACAAGAGGGCAGACGGTAGCAAACACGACAACCGCGCTGCTCATATTTGCAACCGGAATCTTCATGTTTCTGGGCAAAACTAACATGATCCGGAAGGCCATGACACTCTGCAGAAAGGCAGTCAGAGGGGTTAGGGCAGTGGGATATTAGGGAAGGTAAGGTAGCCCGACTACCTTTGTTCTGTAGGATATGATTGGTACAGGAGCCTAGATCATGTCTAAATTTGGCTAATTCCTCATCCTGCCAATGCACCTGTATGTTTTTAGCGCGTTGGTCTAGGGAACCAGCTTTGGAAGACGGGCCGGATGAGGTGTCAGGGGGAAATAAAACATCGGGGGGTATTGGAGACAAATCAACAAAACCATTTATCTGATAAGAGGGTGCGGTGATGGGGGCAAGGGGGGCAGTCAGGATTGACTGACTGGGAGGTTTATCGGTCTCCGGTGGCACATAAGGGGCTTGGTCATATCCACAGGCCGGGGGTTGCAGAGAAGGATATATACCAGATGACGGAGCGGACGACCCTGGAGTAGTAGGGACCGTGCTATATGGGGGCGGAGAGGCGACCTTCTGGGAACCAAGCTTGGATGTCGACGGGTCCGGGGCCGATGGACTAGCAGCAGACATGTGTGGTGTAGCTGCAGAGGGGGGGTCCACGCAATGAGCCCGCCACAATTTCCACATTTCTAAGTGTTTTTCTCTTGATCGTCCTTGCTTGTCATTGAGAATAGCGGTACGAAGGGAAAGTAAATCATCATAAAAGAGGGACCCCTGTGGGGGCCACGTCCAATCCGGAGAATTTGGGGAGTGTTTTTTTGAAGTATGTTTAACCCATTTGTCATGGAAATGGTGCAAAAGCTTGTGTAATTCCGGGTGGGTTACACTTTTTAGAAAAGCTAAGGGGAACATAGTACCTCCGTTTAGTTCAGCAATTATAAAAGAAGAAAAATCATGTATTTACCTTGAGACGAAGCACTCCCCTCAAAAGAACCAAAGAAGAAAAGTAGTGGGAGAACGAAGGGCCAGATGTTGGCAAAAAAAACAAAAAAAACAAAAAATCAACCAGCAATTGGATCGGCGCCTGTATCAAAAAGAGAAGTATATAAAAAAAAATATAAGAAAACATATAACTGGAAGTGGTACTCAATGTCAATTTGGCTGCGTTGAACTATACTATACCTAAGCTTAACTTATCACATATATGCCGGCTGCCCTGCCATCAGTCATTAAACAAATTAAATACATATGCTGGCTATACTCCCACCAGTCATTAAACAAATTAAATACATATGCTGGCTACACTCCCACCAGTCATTAAACAAATTAAATACATATGCTGGCTGCACTCCCACCAGTCATTAAACAAATTAAATACATATGCTGGCTGCACTCCCACCAGTCATTAAACAAATTAAATACATATGCTGGCTACACCCCCACCAGTCATTAAACAAATTAAATACATATGCTGGCTACACTCCCACCAGTCATTAAACAAATTAAATACATATGCTGGCTACACTCCCACCAGTCATTAAACAAGTTAAATACATATGCTGGCTGCACTCCCACCAGTCATTAAACAAGTTAAATACATATGCTGGCTACACTCCCACCAGTCATTAAACAAGTTAAATACATATGCTGGCTGCACTCCCACCAGTCATTAAACAAGTTAAATACATATGCTGGCTACACTCCCACCAGTCATTAAACAAATTAAATACATATGCTGGCTGCACTCCCACCAGTCATTAAACAAATTAAATACATATGCTGGCTACACTCCCACCAGTCATTAAACAAGTTAAATACATATGCTGGCTGCACTCCCACCAGTCATTAAACAAGTTAAATACATATGCTGGCTACACTCCCACCAGTCATTAAACAAATTAAATACATATGCTGGCTACACTCCCACCAGTCATTAAACAAATTAAATACATATGCTGGCTGCACTCCCACCAGTCATTAAACAAATTAAATACATATGCTGGCTACACTCCCACCAGTCATTAAACAAGTTAAATACATATGCTGGCTGCACTCCCACCAGTCATTAAACAAGTTAAATACATATGCTGGCTACACTCCCACCAGTCATTAAACAAATTAAATACATATGCTGGCTGCACTCCCACCAGTCATTAAACAAATTAAATACATATGCTGGCTACACTCCCACCAGTCATTAAACAAGTTAAATACATATGCTGGCTGCACTCCCACCAGTCATTAAACAAGTTAAATACATATGCTGGCTGCACTCCCACCAGTCATTAAACAAATTAAATACATATGCTGGCTACACTCCCACCAGTCATTAAACAAGTTAAATACATATGCTGGCTACACTCCCACCAGTCATTAAACAAGTTAAATACATATGCTGGCTACACTCCCACCAGTCATTAAACAAGTTAAATACATATGCTGGCTACACTCCCACCAGTCATTAAACAAGTTAAATACATATGCTGGCTGCACTCCCACCAGTCATTAAACAAATTAAATACATATGCTGGCTGCACTCCCACCAGTCATTAAACAAGTTAAATACATATGCTGGCTACACTCCCACCAGTCATTAAACAAATTAAATACATATGCTGGCTGCACTCCCACCAGTCATTAAACAAATTAAATACATATGCTGGCTACACTTCCACCAGTCATTAAACAAGTTAAATACATATGCTGGCTACACTCCCACCAGTCATTAAACAAATTAAATACATATGCTGGCTACACTCCCACCAGTCATTAAACAAATTAAATACATATGCTGGCTACACTCCCACCAGTCATTAAACAAATTAAATACATATGCTGGCTGCACTCCCACCAGTCATTAAACAAGTTAAATACATATGCTGGCTACACTCCCACCAGTCATTAAACAAATTAAATACATATGCTGGCTGCACTCCCACCAGTCATTAAACAAATTAAATACATATGCTGGCTGCACTCCCACCAGTCATTAAACAAATTAAATACATATGCTGGCTACACTCTCACCAGTCATTAAACAAATTAAATACATATGCTGGCTACACTCCCACCAGTCATTAAACAAATTAAATACATATGCTGGCTGCACTCCCACCAGTCATTAAACAAATTAAATACATATGCTGGCTACCTGAACCCTGTGAAGGCTAGTCCATACAGGACCAGTAGGATAGCTAAGGATGGGAGCCCGGTCCCGGGCGAATCAACATGGAATCCTGCTCCTGGGTCCGGGGTCGTCCAAAGCTGACACCACTGCGCCTGTGTAGCAACAAACAAACAGGAATAGTAAGAAAAGAGAAAGCAGTGTTTAAGGCAGACCACATTCCATTGCTGGCTTCAAGCTAGAACAAGAAAGAAAAAACCGCAGAAAAGGGGAAGTAAAATAACACAGCAAATCTGCAAGGAAATAAGGAAGTTTAAGCAGAGACACTGCATAAGTACAAGTAGGCAACCCAGAAACACACTTTTGGCCAAAAGTAATGGAGAGGCAATCTGACAAGCAGAGTATAGGCCTGCAATCCAGTGAGGTCTCTAAAGGTGCATATTCCCTTTTTCAACGTCGGGGTTCAGAAGGCTGCGTGTTCGAATCACGTCAGGGTCACCACTGATGTCTGTTCTTCCCTTTCTGCTTCCTAAAAGCCTGGCTTTTATACATTTCTTAGTGGCCAACACCACGTTGGTTTACATCACATGATACATCTTCATTGGCTACTTTCCTATGCATTACTGCTTAGTTACATTCTTTTATTGGCTGGTTGACCTGCGTCACGTTATATGTTTACTCTGTTTACCGTAAGACCTAACCTGTTCCCCGAAATGCCTGTTTCCTCCCCATATTAGTATTTCCGAGCACAAGACCCCCTCCCAACCGTAAATATCTCTGACACTGTAGATGATATCTCTTGAGAATTCTATCTTCGGACCATGGTCTGTTTATCTCTTCATGGTATCTGGCTGTGTGGGCCTGATGCCAGACCTCAGTATCAGGACCTGTTATTTTCTCTCCAGTTTTGCTGACACAGTAGCTAACTTTTCTTAAAACCTGGGTATTTCTTCATTCTTGCATGTTTTCTGGTAAATTGTATGCAATATCTCTTTACAGGTAATCTACTGTTTCCATCAGCTGCAGAGATAAGATACTAGTTGTAGGGGGAGAGAAAGGTTTTTGTAGAGAGAACAGTTTCTATGAGCTATGAGCTTATGGTTTTCCCTTGTCCCACTTCACCTGGTTTAATAATGTTAGGACTTACAGGGATTCTTCCAGAGGGATTCTTCCAGAGCTTCCATGCTTTTTCTTCTTTCCATTTCCCTCCCTCTCTCAGAGGGTGCAATGCTGAGCGCACGAATTGCTGCGCTCCAGTTCCAGATGCGGCTTTATCAGGAGGCCAGTGAGAGGAAATAAATAAATTAAATAAAATAGAGACTCCAGCTCACAACTGAGCCAGTCCACACTGGCAGCAGTCTGTGCCCCAGCGCTCGCAACAGTAACATAACTGCTACGCAAACAAGCACCGCCCGAGGGGCAGGGGCATCCAAGAGCAGCCCTCTCCCCAAGACAAAAACAGAACCTTGACCACCCTCCGGCCCAGCAGGATCAGATTGTCTGCGAAGGCTTGGCCCAGGATCACCATCGACCAGTGGGCCCTCAACATCATCAAGCAGGGATTCTGAATTCGTCTCCACTCCCGCCCCCCCCCCCCCGAGTGGGCGGGGCACCTTCCTTCTGACGACCCAACTTTCCTGCAGCAAGGAGAGGACCTGCTTCGGCAGAATCAATAGAGGCGGTGACGAACAGAGGAGATCACCAAGGGGTTTCTACTCCAGGAACCCCCGCATCACCATGGACAAGGACAACGCTCGTTCCTGGATCTCTGTAAGCTCAACAGATGCATACACAAGGTCCAGATGCACTCTCTGGGTACAGTCTTGGCCCTGTTACAGCCCGAGTATTGGCTAGTATCCCATGCACCCAGCCCACAGGAGGCATCGTCGCTTCTAAAGCCAAGACAGACGCCTCCAGTACAAGGTCCTGCCCCTTGGACTCTCAACGGCTCCAAGAGCGTTCACAAAGTGCGTGGCAGTGGCACATCCTCGCCTTCAAGGGGTGCGCGTCCTATCTTATTTCGACAGCTGGCAGCCCCGTCAACCACCATAACCCTCCTCCAAGAACTGGGGTTCCTCATCAACTACATGAAATCCCACCTGATACCCACCCAGGGGATATCGTTCATCTGGGCAGTTATCGACACCACACAGACCAAGGCCGTCCTACGGGACTACCAGATCGACGCCATGACATCCCTGGCCCAGTGCATCCCTGCCAGCATCTCATCGTCAGCACGCTCCGGTCTTTGTTGTGCAGCACACCAGACTACTCATGTGATCCCTGAAAGGGCACCTCAGACGTCACTGGGACCAGTGTACCCAACCTCTGACCACCCACCTACTGGAGCTCAGGGCCTTAGGGAATGCCCTCGAAACCTTCAAACAGGCATGGCAGTCCTCACCCAAACAGAAAACCAGGTGGCCTTGCACTATACCAACAAACAGGGAGGGACAGGGTCAACCTCGCTATGCAAGGAAGCTTGCCACATGTGGGAGTTCTCCAACTCCATTCAATGCCCCATCCAGGCAACTTACCTCCTGTGGGAGCAGAAAGACCTGGCAGAAAGACTCAGCCACCAGCTGGATCCCGATGAGTGGTGTCTCAACCCAGCGGCGATGAAGAAGATCTTCAGCACCTGGGGCACACCGAGCATCGACCTGTTTGCAACCGAACCGAACTCAAAATACTCGACCTTCTGCGCAAAGAGATCAACCCATCGCCGTCTCAGCCCCGACGGTCTGTCTGTGAGTTGGAACACCCTAAGTCCTGCAGAAGATTCTTCAGGACAGAGCAACGGTGATCATGATTGCCCTGTTCGGGCTGCTGCAACCATGGTTCCCGTTCCGGCAAGGGATAGCGGTTCACCCACCTCTCCCCGCTCCCGATCAGTGCAGTTCTCATTACACAACGCGGGAACCTTACCCTCCACCACAACCTGCGTTCCTTAGCCCTGACCGCATGGATGATGAGAGGATGAACCTACCACAAGACGTGGAGCACACTCTTATGGCAGCCAGAAGACCTTCAACCAGAAAACGCTATGGGTTGAAAGGGAGAAGGTTCTGCTACCAGTGCACAGACACGCAGCGAGACCCCTACAACTGCCCCATACTGGACATCCTGCAGTACATACTGAGCTTATCTCAGGGGGACCTAAAACCCACTTCCATCAAGGTCCACCTTAGTGCAATCACGGCATACCACGCTGGCCTAGACAGCAAACCAGTGTCGAGGCATCCAGTAATCACAAAATTTCATGAAGGGACTGTCCAATCTGCACCCACCGGTCAGACCACCACCACCCAGATAGGACCTCAACTTGGTGCCGCATCATCTCACCTCGACCCCTTCAAACCTTTGGGGGAGGCAGATCCCGTATTCCTGGCTGGGAAAACCCTGACCATCGTGTCTACCGACACACTCCCTCATGAGAACAGGGTGGTACCCAGAACCCACCCCCGATTCTTGCCGAAGGTGGCTTCAGCGTGCCTCCCGGCACTCTACATCTCCCCACAGGGAGGCATACTGCCACCTCAGCAACACCTCCTGGACTGTGTGCGGGCCCTGACTATGCAGCAGATTAGACAAGCCTCAATTGTTCGTCTCCTACGACCAAAACAGACCAGGACTTCCGGCCACCAAACGCAGGCGCTTGCACTGGATATAAGAGTGCATCCCCTTCACCTATAGAAAAGCGCAGCATCAACCGCAGGTGGGAGCCAACGCCCACCAGCGCAGAACCATAGCCAACACAACGGCACATCTGCACCACACACCAATAGGGGACATCTGCGATGCAGCCACTTGGTCCTCCATGCACACCTTCACCAAGCACTACTGCCTCGACATAGCATTCCACGCTCCAAATGCATTCGGCTGAGCAGTCTTTGAAGTGGCTCTTCCCTCCCGGGAGGGACAGCAACCACTAGCACAGCCTTGACAAACACTGATCAAGTAGGGTGTTATAGATATTGATTAAGTAGGTCTTCCAGCACTCCTTCCTAGACTGAATGTGGAATAGGCAAGTATGAATTCTCACATGCAAGTACGATTTGTCACTGTTGACCAGTTGGTTTCTCACTGTTCATTGATTCTAAACTAGTAGAATTATCAGAATCATCTATTGAGGAGAACGTTGCCTCATGGAAGGCTTCGATTACTAAACTTTTAGATACCCTAGCGCCCACTGTTACTTTACCATTTCTCCACGTAAACAAAAGAACCCTTGGTATAGTTCTAATCTTATCCTTATAAAAAAACAACTGAGATCCCTCGAGAGAAAATGGCGTAGAAACAAAACCCTACACAACCTAAATAAATTCAAGAAACAAGCCAACTTTTATAAATCTGAGATCAACAGATCAAAAAAAGAATACTATTCCAAACAAATCAAAAAAGCTAAAAACACTTTTGCATTATTTTTTATTACAAAATCATTAACCACACAGAGGACAGCGTCCAAACGGACTGCTTCAGCTCAAGCAATTGCCTCTTATCTTATCAAGAAAGTCCAAAAAATTAGAGGCTCCATTTCTCAGCCAAGTATTGCCAGCTTAAATCCTACTTTCGCCTTTACAGTGGACATTGTTAAAAATCTGAAACTATACATTTCCCCCTCTCTAAATGTTCAAAATTTACCCTACCCACTCTTCAAGAACTACAGAGAACTTTAAATACATTAAACATAAAGGGTTCCAATTCAGAGATCATTCCACCAATTTTCCTAAAACAATTTTTTTCATCCTTTGGACCTGATATTTTAAATCTGATCTGTACTATTTAAATACAGGTACCCTTCTAAAAGTATGGAAAGAAGCAGTTATCCATCCCATTATCAAAGACTATACAATCTGTTCACAAGAGGTTTCAAATTATCAACCTATTTCAAACATTCCATTCTTGGCAAAGCTCACAGAAAAGATAGTTTTCCGCCAAATTTCAGATTTTGTAGAATAAACAAAAGTGCTCCATCCAAACCAAACTGGATTCCATCAACATCATTCCACAGAACTTTCACTTATTGGGTTGACCACTAAAATTCTCTATCACCTCGACCACCACCAGTCTGTTTTACTTATCTCTTTAGATCTATCATCGGAATTTGACACGATAGATCATAAGCTTCTTCTGTCTCGTCTGAGTGAAATTGGTATTAAAGACCAGGTCTTGGACTGGTTTTTATCTTTTTTTACAGATCGTTCTTCTAAGGTAGTGTTTAATTCTACATCGTCTGACTCATTTACAACTGATTATGGGATTCCTCAGGGTTCTATTTTATTTCCCTTACTTTTCAATATTTTTCTGGCCCCCCTTTTAACATTAGGGCAATCTATCGGGTTTACAATGTTTGCCTATGCAGATGACGTCCAACTAATACACCCGATAGATCTAAATAATCCCTCAGAAATAAAGTTTATAAACCAAAAATTGGAAAAGATTAACTCCTGGTTGGACGTACATATGCTTTCGTTGAACATTGAAAAATCCAATGATTTTTCCCAACAAAGAAGGACTTTCTTTGCAGACCCTTCTTACATTCAAATCTCAATCTATCACTTAAATTACTTGGAGTAACTTTAGATAACAAATTTAATTATCATTTTCATATCAGTACAGTGGTCCAACGTTGCTTTTATAGGCTACGTGTGATCAGATCATTATCGAAACTATTAGATGCCGCATCCTTGAACATTTTGATCCACTGTGAATCGACTACTGTAATGCCCTTTATAAAGGTATAATCAAAAAAAGAAATACAAAGACTTCAGATAATATAAAACACCGCCGTAAAAATCATATTCAATGCAAATAAATCTGACCATGTCACCCCCTTGTTGCAAGAAGTTCATTGGTTACCAGTGGAACACAGAATCACTTACAAAATTCTTCTGTTAACATTTAAGACTAGACAAAACAACCAACCTGAATTTATAAATAATCTTCTTAGTCTCCTTGTACTTACCCATTCAGGGCAATGGAGCCTTTCAGCCTGGATTACAAAATACCTCCTTTCAGAGGTGGAGTATGCAGGGGCTTCAATATCTTTTCCACCTGTTTTTGGAGGAGGGGAGAATAGCACCTTTTGCGGAATTACGTGGGACTTTTGATTTACAGCCTAATGACTTGTTTGCCTATTATCAGATCCGACATTATGTACAATCTCTACCGGAGGCCCACCTTACTGAGGATAATAGAGAGGCCCTCTCGGAACTCTACAGCCTTTCTGCGCAACAGAGGATTCCTCTTCGTTTTCACATTGTGGGGGTACGGGATTGTCAACCTGGCCCTAACTTGGACATTTTAGCGACAACATGGGCAGAGGACTTGCAATGTACACTCACGGCCCACCAGTTACAACAGGTCTTGAAACATATTCAAAAGATATCTCCTAATATCACCCACTGGGAAATGCAACTGAAAATTGTTTTGAAACTCTATATTCCGCCGGAATGTGCAGCCCGGATGGGGATCACGCCGTCTCACTCATGCCCGAAATGTGACCATGCTCATGCCTCTTTGGGACATATGCTTTGGGCCTGCCCTAAAATTTTACAGTTTTGGAGTCACCTGGGACAATATATAACGCTGCTTTGGGGGAGGCGTTGGCTACCGCAACTGAGAGCATTATTTGGGTATTACAATATAGCCACACCTAAACCCAAGGGTATGTCCACTTTCATTACCAGAGCACTCTTGATGGGGAAGAAAGCCATTCTCACCAACTGGCTGTCTAGTACTCCCCCGACTTATGCCCAATGGAGATCCTTGATGATAATCCACGCAACGCTAGAGCGGAGAATAGTAGGAGACTTGGATCGTGGTCCGGGTCGTAAATTTCGTCAGACCTGGGAATGTTTCTGGCAGGATCTCACCCCACATGCACGTAGTAGACTTTTGAATATTTAAGTCTGACTCGGACTCTCAGGTTTTTTGATCTGGCACTGGACTCCGGGGATGGGGAGGGATGGGTGGGGGGGGGGATAGTTGCATCATTGTTTACTGAACTATACTGCTGATTGTGTTGAGTGTTTACTGTTGAAACAATAAAAAACATTTGAACATAAATAATCTTCTTACTCCTTATATTCCTTCTAGGTCCCTAAGATCAACAGCTAATAACCTCTTCTCTATACCGTCACTGAAGTTTATATATACAATGAGGTCTACTATCTTCTCTGTCACTGCCCCCTCTTTTTGGAATAGTATTCCAAATTATTTACGCGAAGAATCAAATCTTAATAATTTTAAGACGAAGCTAAAGACATTTCTCTTCCTTGATGCCTTTGAGGCCTAACTGTCCTTTTAAGGGCATTCGAGCGAAAATATTATTGAGTATAATAGCAGCCCTCCCTCTTGTTTTTTCCTTAATTGTCTCTTTTACTTTGTCTAATGTAGTTCTTGCCTTTTACCTTTTGCTTTTGTTTGTCTTTGTTTTTAATAGTTTTAATAGTTATAGTTTGGTGACGTATTGTCACCTCAAATGTGTATTTTTGCTAAAGTTTGTCCTCTGTTTTTTACAAATTTGTACACTGCCTAGAAGGCTGATTGGGCAGTATAAGAAATTTTAAAGAAACTTGAAGCTTTGGAGCCCGTTGACTTCATTTGTTGAATCACATTAGTTGTCATGTACCTTTTCTTTTTAGTTAATTTCTTACACATCCAGGGTGGGAGGGAAGGAGGTGGGAAGGCATCATTATTTCTTGTATTTAGTTTATTGAAATTCTATATGTGGTTATACTTTTGTGGATGAATGGGAGGAAGAGGGGAAGAAAATTATTGTTTTCAGAATGTTGGTATATTTAAAGTGCTTTTCCTGATTCGTTTATATGTTTAAAATTTTTGCAATGCACTATTAATATTTGAAAATTAATAAAGACTTTTTAAAAAAAAGAATTTCCGGACTCAGCCCCAGCCCCAAGTGTTAGCCACGCTGCCTCCCACAGTCTGAATACTGGCCCCTACATACCTATGTTATAACAAAACTTGGAATGTGATTACAGATAATGACCACCCAGCCTGTCCAAAACAAAGACCTGGGAGCACAAGGAAAGGGCCCTGTCTGGTCTCTTTGATTGTAGATTTGTATTTTTGGGTTTTTTGTCCTCCAGGCACAAATGAAATTGAATTGGGCGTGGATGAGGAGGGCTTCATTTACCTGGCTTTCGAGAACCCTGAGCCACTGGATGACCCCGAGTTTATCTGGTCCAAAGATTACGAAGGACCTCCAGATGCAGAGCGAACCGAGATCCAAAATGATGGAAACAAGTATATTTACAAAGTTTGAATTGAAGTCCAAGGGTCAGCTGGGTACTGTTCCTCTCAGCTGAGCAGGAGTTCCCCAAATGCATTGCCACCAGTAGGGGGCAGTGTTTCAACATTGTGTTTATAGGGATAGGCAGGTTCCCTGGTGTCCTGAAGAGCTTGCCTGTCCCTTAATATTGAAAAGGTGATTGTGAAGGACTCACACTCAGCTTAGAGGGGAGTGTGATTGGCCAGGAAGGAGGGAATAGGGCTAGGAAGGTAAGAATGATGACAAAGAGATAGGTACAGGGAAAAAGGAGAGAAGATCAGAGGCGAAGAATCTTTCAGACACTGAGCTGGGAAAAATTATAGACGCCATGAAGACTCTGAAAGGCAGGGTCGTCTACCAATGAGAAGAGCAGGAGGTGATGAGAGGTGGCACTTCCCGTATTCTTACCAGAGGGGATAAGGGATTTGGTAGCGAGTTCAGAAAGGAAGGGACACACCCCACAGGCCCGCCCAGTTCTGCCTGCAATTGCCCCATCAGCCCCATCTCCAACCCCACCCATTAACCCGTTCATGCTTCGGGATGGCATCCGCACGTTCGTGAATGTCATCCCGACGTTGAAAGCTTTTCAAAACCGAGACAAAGTGCTGGGTTTTGAAAAGCCATCCGAATCCCCGGAGGACATGTCCAGGGTAATCCTAATGCTAGAGATTTAGGAAAACACACACCATCTTGTAGCAGTGCTCAGGGAAGATGCAAGGAAGAGGAGAGTGGCTTCAGACACGGTTCCAAGGCTGGTCTATCTTTGGCCATCTTTGACCTCTAAAAAGTTAGCTTGCTGAATTTTGCATAGCTGGCTAACTTTTTAATGGCGCTGAATATCACATAGCCGGCTAACTTTTTAATGGCGCTGAATATCGCATAGCTGGCTAACTTTTTAATGGCGCTGAATATCGCATAGCCGGCTAACTTTTTAATGGCGCTGAATATCGCATAGCTGGATAACTTTTTAATGGCGCTGAATATCGCATAGCTGGCTAACTTTTTAATGGCGCTGAATATCGCATAGCCGGCTAACTTTTTAATGGCGCTGAATATTGCATAGCCGGCTAACTTTTTAATGGCGCTGAATATCGCATAGCCGGATAACTTTTTAATGGCGCTGAATATCGCATAGCTGGCTAACTTTTTAATGGCGCTGAATATCGCATAGCCGGCTAACTTTTTAATGGCGCTGAATATCGCATAGCTGGATAACTTTTTAATGGCGCTGAATATCGCATAGCTGGATAACTTTTTAATGGCGCTGAATATCGCATA
Source organism: Geotrypetes seraphini (assembly GCF_902459505.1). Classification (NCBI taxonomy): domain Eukaryota; kingdom Metazoa; phylum Chordata; class Amphibia; order Gymnophiona; family Dermophiidae; genus Geotrypetes; species Geotrypetes seraphini. The sequence continues at coordinate 33,218,146 of NC_047091.1, read as the reverse complement.
GCCGGCTAACTTTTTAATGGCGCTGAATATTGCATAGCCGGCTAACTTTTTAATGGCGCTGAATATCGCATAGCCGGATAACTTTTTAATGCCGCTGAAATAACTTTTTAATGGCGCTGAATATCGCATAGCCGGCTAACTTTTTAATGGCGCTGAATATCGCATAGCCAGCTAACTTTTTAATGGCGCTGAATATCGCATGGCCGGATAACTTTTTAATGGCGCTGAATATCGTATAGCCGGCTAACTTTTTAATGGCGCTGAATATCGCATAGCTGGCTAACTTTTTAATGGCGTTGAATATCGCATAGCCGGCTAACTTTTTTAGGCGCTGAGTGGAAGGACTGAAAGAGGAGGAAAGGAAGCGTGTTTGAATATATTGTCCTATTATAATCCATAATAACATTTCAGGGGCCGATTAGCTAGAACCTGTCACTGTTGTAAGTGAGACCAGTGCCCAGTATTTTGCAATTTAGAAAAACGTTTAAAATGATGTTATTTGAATGTGTTTTTGCTTAACAGGCAGAGAGATATATTTTGTTTTTACATGTGATTATTGACAGATGGCACCGTTTTGCTGTTGTTTTTATCTTTTATAACTTGCTGTTATTATTTTATTGTTATTTTTTTTAGAGATTATATAGGCCATCTTGTTTCATTTTTCTTATGTGTTTACAGTGTATTTTTGCATTTTATTAAGGATGTTCATTTGTGACCTGCATAGAATTATTGGCTATGCGGGATATAAATTTTTAAATAAATAAATAATACACCTGCCTTTCACTCCCCCCCCCCCAATGGCATCTTATGCTTCTGTTTCTCCAGGACTAAACTCATCCTGACGAAGCCATCGTTGGAGGATCTGGGAACCTACTCGGTGGAGGTGCCCAACACAGATGGCGTCTCTGCCAGCCGCACTCTTACAGAAGAAGGTAGAACAGAGGTGTCAAAAGCCTCTACTGAGATCTCGGGTTAAATTGTATCTTGTGTAGGTGAAAATGCATTGCCAATGTTCTCATCACTTTTGCTAGGGTATAGGGCAGTGTCTCTCAAACTGTGTGCCAGGGCACAATGGTTTGCCCCAAAGAGATTCCAGAATCTTACCTTATTTTAAAAAATTCCCTTCATGAATATACACTAGAATAGATGACATGTAAGCCGTGTACACAAGAGCCTGTCAGTGTTATGAGCGTCTGATACAACCACCCAGACAAGCATTGTTCTGTGGCGTGATTTGTCCTTGAAAACTAATGGCAAGTAATTTTATTTTTAATGCAGTAGTTATCCTAACTTGATCAACAAAGCAATCGAGGCTTTGTTACCATTTGCATCTTCTTAATTTTGCGAACTTGGATTTTCAGCTCTGACAGAAATTAAATTGAAAATAAAAGAGAACGACTATGCATTCTAGTCTTAATTACATGTGAACCGAGTCGAGCTTCGTTGGGAGATGACCTGGTATATAAATCAAAGACTAGATTAGATGAGATCTGCACATGCCCGTGACATCACGGTGTTGCATCCCCTCCCGACACGATTTCTTTTCAAAACCCGGACTTTCAAAAAGTGTTGGGTTGTGAAAAGCCATCCGGCCCCCGGACGTTTCCTCAAAAGGAGGGCGTGTCTGGGGGAATTCCGGATGCCTGGTAACCCTACTCTTCACTTCTTTGCCACTACGCAGTTCAAACGCTGTGATCAGCATGCTCTGGTCCTTTGTATAACCCCAGTGTACTCCATTCCATGATGCTTAAGGGTGCACAGTGCCTTGGTCTTTTCCGAGGCACACATTTTCACAAGTTGGGCAACTCTTCAACTTAAAGGTTTTTCCAGTTTTTCTGTGGTGTTTGCACCAAGGAGCCAACCAGGATGTGTTCCTCCCTCACACAGGAAGGTTTAACATTTAGTCTAGAATTCTGGAGCATTTAACTTCCTCGCTTTTTAAAAAAATGTTTTTATATCACTGACAAGCTATTGAAGCATTCAGGTACTGAAGGTAATTTTCTGTTCCCGAAGGGTTAAGAACATAAGAACATAAGCAGTGCCTCCGCCGGGTCAGACCATAGGTCCATCCTGCCCAGCAGTCCGCTCCCGCGGCGGCCCGAACAGGTCACGGCCTGTCTGAGTCACCAGAAGGGGCCCCCTTGCCACCTTGGTTTCCCATTGAGTCCTATCTTCCCATCGAAGTCCTAACCCTCCGGTCTTGCACATCCACGACCTGGTTGGATTTCTATACTTATTTCCTGGTTAGCTTTCTATACCTGTGTTACATCCCAGAACCTCTCTCAGTATCCCACGATCCCCCTATCCCTCAGGAATCCGTCCAATCCCTGTTTGAACCCTTGTACCATACTCTGCCTTATCACTTCCTCCGGTAGCGCATTCCAAGTGTCCACGACCCTTTGGGTGAAAAAAAACTTCCTTGCATCTTAAGTTTGTACCTGAGGCAGTGGAATATTAAATGACTTACTGAAGGTGTCCTAAGCCAGGAAGCTGTTCAACAAACTATGTACAGATACAGAAATTCCCTGCTTTGAAGAGCTTACACTTTATGTGAGTGTGAGACACAGAGAGATAACCTAGTCTGCCCCGGGTAGCCGAGTGGCAGAATTTGAACTCAGGTGTTTTGGCTCAGGGCACATTACACTCCCTCTTCTACCCCAACCTGACACCTTTCAGTTACATATTTTCCCAGAATGTAACCTGTATGATTGTCTTTCTTTTTTTTTTCAGAGCTCAAGGACCTGCTGAAGCGCAGCCATGAAATACGAAACCCACGTAAGAAGAACCTATCATTCATTTTTGGCATGGCACAGGTTGGAGACTGACCAGCTGCTAGGGCTGACATCTGCACATGTGCAGAGACCCTCCAGACGTGGCTCTGAGCTCGGGGCCTTCCAAAACCCAACTTTTGGAAATCCCTCCAGGCATGTGTCTGGATTCTCCCGGACATCAGGTTACCCTGCCTAAGAAGTTCAGGTTTCTGATGGGATTCGTCAGTGAAGGAAAAGCCATTTGTTCCGAGTTGATATAAATAAAGTTAAACAAGAAAAAAAAAAACCCCAGAATGAGGGCTAGAGTTACCACAGAAGGGCTGTGGTTTTTGCACCTGGCCCTGCACCCCTCCACAAGCCATATCTGATAGGAATTAAGGATGCTTAGGTGTTTGGGGTTTTTTTTTTTTGGGGGGGAGGGTTGGGGGGGCAGAATAAGCAGGGCAATTGCCTGGGACCCTAGCGCTATAAATGCATGATTTCTTTAATGATGCTGAATGATATTAGCCATAGGAGCCAGCTCTGTGGGTACAGCAGGTGTGGTACCCCCAGTACTAAACAAGCTTCTTCATTTCTGTCCAAGAAGGTGTAATTTTATTGTGTTTATCCCCCAATTTATAGAAATGCTGGTGCTTTTATGTCACTGAGGTGGAGTTTCAGAAGGCCCTGGCTCTAACTAAGCTCGTTCCACAGTCTCTGCCTAGCCCCGGTATCGCTGACATCGCCTCCGATCCTCACTCACACACAGCTTTGGGAAAAGGCTGGGCCAATAGCCGTGATGCCTCCCTCAGGTTTCCTTCACAGACCTTCCATCCCAGCCTGCATCCACCCCCATCCCTCTGGCTCAAGGCCTTTGGAGGAGATTAAACCCTTAAGGCAGGGGTGTCAAAGTACCTCGTTGAGGGCCGCAATCCAGTCGGGTTTTCAGGATTTCCCCAATGAATATGCATGAGATCTATTAGCATACAAAGAAAGCAGTGCATGCAAATAGATTTCATGCACATTCATTGGGGAAATCCCGAAAACCCGACTGGATTGCGGCCCTCGAGGAGGGACTTTGACACCCCTGCCTTAAGGGCTGTTCCCTTTTCCTAGCATGCTGGAACGTGTCTATTGAATTTGTAAAAAGTGCAGATTATACTGTGTACACAACACTTATTAGCTTCTTCGTTTGCATTTACACAGTCACCTAAACCACAGGGATAAGCAAACACACGAAAGTGTTTGATAGAAACCACACAAAACAGCAGAGAGTATAACAGAGGAAGCCTTTCAACGTCACACTGAAGCACAACCGAGCAGGGTAACGCACAGGGGCTTTTGCACGATGTTCATGTAAGAGTGGCACACAGTCAGTAGCACTGGTGAATAGGCTTGTGGGATCTCTTGGAGAGAGGAAGAGATAATGGTTACTGTAGATGGGCAGCATTTGGCCTTTATCTGCCGTCATGTTTCTATAACCATAAAGCGCTATGACCTCACAATGCAGGTGTAAAGAGCCTTAGCCTATAGGGAAAGGAGATGCAAATGTTAAGAGCCTTAGCCAATAGAGAGAGAAGGAGATAGTGGATGCTGCAGAAAGGCCATTTGCCCTTTATCTGCCATCATGTTTCTATAACCATAAAGCTCTATGACATCACAATGCAGGTGTAAAGAGCCTTAGCCTATAGGAAGAAGAGATGCAAATGTTAAGAGTCTTAGCCAATAGGGAGAGGAGGAGATAGTGGATGCTGCAGATGGGCCATTTGCCCTTTATCTGCCATCATGTTTCTATAACCATAAAGCTCTATGACATCACAATGCAGGTGTAAAGAGCCTTAGCCTATAGGAAGAGGAGATGCAAATGTTAAGAGTCTTAGCCAATAGGGAGAGGAGGAGATAGTGGATGCTACAGATGGGCCATTTGCCCTTTATCTGCCATCATGTTTCTATAACCATAAAGCTCTATGACATCACAATGCAGGTGTAAAGAGCCTTAGCCTATAGGAAGAAGAGATGCAAATGTTAAGAGTCTTAGCCAATAGGGAGAGGAGGAGATAGTGGATGCTGCAGATGGGCCATTTGCCCTTTATCTGCCATCATGTTTCTATAACCATAAAGCTCTATGACATCACAATGCAGGTGTAAAGAGCCTTAGCCTATAGGAAGAGGAGATGCAAATGTTAAGAGTCTTAGCCAATAGGGAGAGGAGGAGATAGTGGATGCTGCGGATGGGCTATTTGGCTTTTATCTGCCATCATGTTTCTATGTTTCTATGAATACCTCTCTGCTTGTCTCTCCCCCTGACTCTCACACCCCTACAGTCATCCAGCTGATATCCGGGTGGAACATTGACGTTCTGGAAAAGGGGGATGTGCGCCTATGGCTACAGGTGGAAAAGCTGTCACCCGCTGCAGAGCTGCTGTTAACGCTTAATGAGCAGGAGCTTTCGGACACTCCGGTTTGTGCCGTTTGTATTACAACTTGCTTATTTCCGATAATGTCTTTTCTGTGTGGCGAGATGGCGCTGTCCTCTCCACACTTAGCACGCTGCGGGCTAAACTGCTCATTCCCGTCACTGCTGCTTACCTGCGGGGGCAGTTTCTTACCCCCAGCTGGAGGCTCAGTAGCAGCTGTTGCTTACTCATAGGCATAGGGTTACTATTTGGCTCCAGAAAAAGGAGGACGGATGGAGACATCCGGGTTTTACTTCCATTGCTTTCAGTGGAAGTAAAACCTGGATGTCTCAATCCGTCCTCCTTTTTCAGGAGCCATATGGTAACCCTATGAGTCATAGGAAACCCAAGGAGGAAATGCTGTGTATTCAGTCGAAATATGGTCCTCGATCTGAACTTCTTGTCATCCTTCAACCCATCTCCTCTTCACCAATAGTAACACCCCCTCTGTGTACCCCAGTACTCTTCAGTTTGCCCCTTCTGTCTCACCCTCAGACCATTTCCTCTGCATCCACAGCAACAGCCATCAACCTGCCCTCTCTCACTCCATGTCCTCAGCCCCTAGACACTGCCTGGCTACAGATGACTTTTCATAAGCTACAGGTGACTGAAGTTGATCAGAAGCTGTAGAAAGAAATTAAATCAGCTGGTTGAGAGCTTTCCCAGGGCTAGTGTCACCCATGCTGGAGTCCAGGGCAGAATTTCAAAAGGAAATCTCAAAGCCCACCAGCAGGCTGTGACTCCTTCAGCTTGGCATAGGCATGGTGACATGGGGGCCTAGAACAATTGACTTGGTTGCATCCCGTCTAATACCAGCCATGATCTGGCTAAAGGCTGGCAAAGGCTTCTTAATACCTAGGAAATTCCTTACCTTGCTTTCTCTGCTTCAGTTGCAAGGAAAATTCAGGGCCTAGTATATAAAACCCTTGAACCAGAACAGGTGCTAGCTGGATTTTCAGAACTAGTGAAAATGTGAGCAGAGCTCCACAACACTATCCAGTTAGTGCCAGGACAGCCTGGCGATGGAATCTGAGTGAAGCCAGGATTTACCAGGTTAGTGACATTTTCAGTCCGCTAATCAGATAAGTGTCCAATTAAAATTAATGCAGATATTCACATAGTTATCTTGGTACCATGCTGAGCACTGGCCAGCACCTGGATAACTTCTAGAAACCAGGCAACACCCAGATATGTTATGCCAGCACTTGGCGTAGACCCAGTATTGAACATCTAGGATAAATTCTACCTGCAGCGGTCAGCACCTAAATAAAAAAAATCACTGACCACAGCGGCCTGGATATCTGACCCTAGATTTTTATGGAATCCATCTTTGGCCAAAGGTCACCGTCAAACCGTGCTGGACTCTGAATTTAAAAAATGAGCAGTGGATTTCTTTTATTTTCTCCAACAGACACGGAAAATCAACTTTGACCGGGCGAACGGCCTTATAGAAATCATAATCCAAGATTTCTCAGAAAAGGACAGGGGAACGTACACGGCGGATCTGAAGGATGGAAAAGCCAAGAATCAGTTCACTCTCAACCTCGACGGGGACAGTAAGCCTATTTCGTACAGAGTTACCCTGTTAGAAATCTCTTTATCTAGTTAAGAGGTCGATATTCAAAACGATCGAACGGTCCGGAAACAGCTCCTGGCCAATTATATCCCTTGCGTGGGGTTATCCGCTGATAAATTGAACGGCAATTAACCAGTTAATGCCACTGCACATCACCATAGACTGCTAAACTCAGAGCCAACTATTTTGTGGACAGTCCGGGAGCGAAGCTGCTCGCCTAACTGCCCTGAGGGGAGGATTCATCAAGAGACAATAAGCTCGTTATCACGAGCAACATATCATGGGCGTCTTTAGTGGTTAGCACATGCTATCATGGTTGTGTGTGCTAACGCGCTTATCACTCGTTTGATGACTTCCCCCCAAGGACCTATTTTACAAAGCCGTGGTAGCGATTCTCCTCCAGCAAATGCACCGAAGCCCATAGGAACTGAGTGGGCTTCAGTGCATTTGCTGCGGGGAAATCGCTACCACGGCTTTGTAAACGGGTCCCTTAGTTTAGGGGCAAAATCTGATCTCATAAAAGCCAATCCTATCTTTTTGCCTTGTTGCTTCACTTGTTTAGATGAACACTGCGCTTAAGCGCCTAAAAGATAGCCAGCCACATAAACTCAGAAGTTCAGTGCTGGTGGCTGGACGTGGCCCAGGGCAGAATATCCAGGAATAAAGCCAGTGGCAATTTTAAAAAATGCTGATCACAGCCAGTTGAATATATATCGATCCCTTAGTTTTTAAAATCAAGTTTCTGTAAATCAAACTGGATCCAAGGGCCTGTTTTACAAAGCCACGTGGCAACAGCCCCAAAGTCCTTTAAATCTTTATGGGCTTCGGGGCTTAAGGGCTTTGTAAAACAGGCCCTTAAGGGTTTGTTTGTGGTTTTTGTTTTGCTTTTTTGCGCAAGGGTAGATTGTATGGCATTGAAATTATTATTATGTTATTGCTTTTAATTGTGAATTATTTTATGTAATGTACGCCACTGTGACATTATTTGCTGTTGCTTTAATTAGTCTTCAACGCAATTATATCATTACAGAGTAATCTATATCCACATAGTTTGATTTTTTGGTCATCAGATGTGCTTTCTCATTTCCTTATCATTCTGAATCCAATGCCTCTACTATGTAACCGACCCTAAATTGTAACTTCCTGGAAATGTCCAGCTGTCTTCTACTGTAATCCGCTTAGAATTGCAAAGTACAGGCGGAATAGAAGTCACTAATGTAATGAAAGATATGCACTGCTTGGACAAGGATTATAGATCGATTAGCTCTCAAAATCATTACAATTTTGACGATCTAATCAATTTAAGTGTAACACTTGTCCCCCAACCGACATAAAAGGAAAAAGTACACAGATAAGTATTACAATCATACATTTTAATAAAGTTTCGTAATAAGAAAAAAAATAAAAATAAATATATATGAGATTTGTGGTCATCAGATGTGCGAAGTTGATATAGATTACTCTGTAAGGATATAATTATTTGAAGGGTGGCATATCAAGTATTTTTAAACTAATAGTTAGGGGTACAATGTTTTCAGTTTGGAAGCTGAACTTGAACCATGTCATGCGAGGTAGACTCCACCCCTATGTTGCGGATTTTTTCTCCTCCATTGCTTACCCAATGACTGAGCAATGATAGTTTTTCCTCATAATGATGTCATCATGTTCTTCCTGTTCATGACATCACAGTCACAATGGTATCAGTCTGTTTAGCATGGTCTGGGGATGCAGCGAGCGCAAGACACCTATTGTCTTAATATGATCATGATATAATACCACAGACGGACAGGACAGGGCGGCCCCCAGTTTTTCATTTTGTTTCATGTCCCACGCCGTTTGTAGCATTGTTCGCTTTGGTTACTCTTCATTTTCGGGGCAATGTTATTAAAGAGTGCGCACTATTATCGGCAAATGAAAAACATCAAGGACTAACACCACCACCCCCCTCCCCCCAATTTTACAAAATCCGATAGTGCGGGCCACTGTGATAACTTCCCTGAAGCTAATAGGGATTTAAAGGTCATTGGGGCTTTGTAAAAGGGAAAAGACTAATTATTTCCCAAATATACCCCCTCTTTTACGAAGGTGCGCTAAGCTTTTTAGCGCATGCTAAACGCTAACGCGCGCATGTTATCCTATGGATGCGTTAGCGGTTAGTGCACGCGTTGATTTGGCACGCGCTAAATCCATGTTAAAATGCTTAGCGCGCCTTTGTAAAAGAGGGCCATAGCCATCGTACATTTAGCATGTTATATCTCCTCAAAACCTAAGAGAAAGCCTGAACAAACAAATGCCATTTGAACTGATGGACAGTGTTACAATAATGCATTCCATAATTTGGGGGCCCGTTTACTGGGAAACCACCACGGGAACTTGCTTACATGTTGAATTGTCCGTAAATCTGGTACCACCACCAGTGTTCCCTCTAAGCGGGCGGGTGTTGTGAGCAAACTTTTTTCACCGTGAGCCAAAAATATCGGGCGCCAGCAAGTTATGAGCCAACTCGCCCGATTCTCCTCTCGCCGCCCTGCCATCTGCCGTACGCCTCTTCCGATTGTGCGCTGTGACGAGAAACGTGTGCGCTGCGATGTAATATTTTGTGCGCCAGCGCAGCTTAGCGGGAACACTGGTTCAAATGGTTTTATTTATTTCCCCAAATTTATTTTTGTTATACGCATTGAAAATATTTGATATTGCGTTTAAATCAAAATCTCAATAAACTTGAAACGAGTGCCCGTGAGATTGTGGGAGGGTTAAATACTCAAAACTTAGAAGTTTTTGCTACGCCAGCTTTCTGGTATCTTTACATACAGTGGCGTACCTAGCATATGTAACATCCGGGGCCCATCATTTTTTGGCACCCCCCCCCCATCTGTAAGAAAAACATGATTTTTAGTAACAAACCACACGTCACACATGAGTACCTAGGAAAAGGCAGCATCTTACATATTGCAGTGAGCAGTACATCAATACACCCATTGTAAAACTAAACAAGCCAGACCAGCACAGATCAATCCTACACCGTCAATCCTAACAGAAAACACACAGAACACAGAAAACACCTTCGCCTAGTAAGGAATATGTAATCACAAACTAACCCCTCCCTCTTTTACAAAACTGTAGTGTGGATTTTAGCTACGGAGGTAACAGCTCTGATGCTCATAAAATTCTGAGCATCAGAGCTGCTACCACCAAGGCTGGTGCTAAAAACGCTTCACAGTTTTGTAAAAGGGGGGATAAAATAAAAATACATAGACAAAGGTTAAATTGAACCAGCAAGAAGCTGGACTCTGCATACAATGCTTCACAGAAACAGTGACACATGTCTCCTAAAGCAATAAATAAATAGAAATTTTTTTCTACCTTTGTCTTCTGTGGTTTCTCCTTTCCTCATCTTCTTGTAACTCTCTTCCTTCCATCCACTGTCTGCCGTCTCTCTTCCCCTATATGGCATCTTCTCTCCTTCTATGCCCCTTCCAGAAACTGTATGCCTCCCCCTTCCATCTCTCCTTTCACCCCATTGGTCTGGCATCTCTCTCCTCGCCTTCCCTCTCCCACACCTCTCCTCATAGTCTGGTATCTCCCCTTCCCTGATTCTCTGGCATCTCTCTCCTTTCCTTTTCTTCCATCTTTCGCTCCCCCTCCATGCTCTCACATCTCCCCCTTCCTTTTCCCTTAGACTGGCATACCTTCCTCCTACGCTCCAAGCCCTGGCATCTCCTTTAATTCCCTCCCTCATCTTCCTTCTCCCTCCAGCTGGGTACCGCAACACTCTTCCCTGCAGCTCTGCACTTCCCCACAATTGCCATGCTTCGGTTCCTCTTCTTCCTTCCTTCCTCCCCCCCCCCCCCCCGCGGGACCCTGCGGCACCATCAACTCTTACTCCCTCTAATGTCGGCCCTGCAGCTCCAGACTTCCTCGCACCTTCTCCCCTCCCCCTTTGGATCGCTATTATTTTAAATGTTATAGCCGCGGAGCTGTATCCATCAGTGGAGATGTCTAACCTCGGCCTGCCCCGGAACTCTTACTGCAACAGTGACTTCCTGTTCCTGCCTAGACGGGCGGCTGCTGCAGTAAGAGTTCCGGGGCAGGCCGAGGTTAGACATCTCCACTGATGGATACAGCTCCGCGGCTATAACATTTAAAATAATAGCGATCCAAAGGGGGAGGGGAGAAGGTGCGAGGAAGTCTGGAGCTGCAGGGCCGACATTAGAGGGAATAAGAGTTGATGGTGCCGCAGGGTCCCGCGGGGGGGGGGGGGGAGGAAGGAAGGAAGAAGAGGAACCGAAGCATGGCAATTGTGGGGAAGTGCAGAGCTGCAGGAGCTGTTATAGCCGCGGAGCTGTATCCATCAGTGGAGATGTCTAACCTCGGCCTGCCCCGGAACTCTTACTGCAGCAGCCGCCCGTCTAGGCAGGAACAGGAAGTCACTGTTGCAGTAAGAGTTCCGGGGCAGGCCGAGGTTAGACATCTCCACTGATGGATACAGCTCCGCGGCTATAACATTTAAAATAATAGCGATCCAAAGGGGGAGGGGAGAAGGTGCGAGGAAGTCTGGAGCTGCAGGGCCGACATTAGAGGGAGTAAGAGTTGATGGTGCCGCAGGGTCCCGCGGGGGGGGGGGGGGGGGGGGAGGAAGGAAGGAAGAAGAGGAACCGAAGCATGGCAATTGTGGGGAAGTGCAATCCCCCCAATGCGTCCCCTTACCTTACCTCCCCTTACCTTTGCGACGCGTGTGTGCGCTGTGAAGAGAAACTTGTGCGCTGCGATGTAATATTTTGTGCGCGAGCGCAGGCCAGCGCAGCTTAGCGGGAACACTGATTCCACCACCTTTTTCTTCTCATTTCCATGTTGAACTTTGGGCCCGAGGATTTAGTTCAGCTGAAGCCTGAAGTTAGACGTCAATGGCCCGATATTCGGTAATACTGCATGCATCTTTAGTGAACGCCCCTGACCCACTCATGCTCCTCCCATGGCCACACCTCCTCTTGAGTTGCACGCGGATCTTTATACATAGCACTTAGCAAGATGTGAATGCAAATCCAAAATGATGCTAATAATTGAATCGTTCGTGCCCCATTAATTGGCTCATTGGCCAATTTAATTGGAATCGCATCTCAGGACAGCACACAGTTATGCACCCAGCGTGACATTTACTGAAACCTGGCTGAAAATGTATTTTTTTTTTCCTGCACCGATACGAGATACATCATCTCTACTGAGTGCTTATGGGGGAGTACAAATGGAATGGAAATGCATTTGCATGGGAAAACATTGATGCAGCTGTTAAGACTATGGTTTACTTGAAAGAGTTGCTGTATGTATTTGCAGAGTTTAATGACGTCCTGGCAGAGATGGAGCGCAAGCGTAAAGACTGGTTGAGAAGACAAGGTAAGGCCTTCAAAGCCATTGGCTATTCCAGAACCTCACTCTTGCTTAACCTTGAAGAAGCATTATATTGACAGTGTGCAAAGAACTCAGAGAAACAAAAAATATCTTTGCTGCTGCTACTAATCATTTCTAGAGCGCTACCAGATGTACGCAGCGCTGTGCAGAGTCATACAGGAGACGAGACAGTCCCTGCTCGAATGAGCTCACAATCTAATCAATCAAGACAGACAAACAGGAATGCCAGGGTAGGGGTTACAGTTAGAGGGGATGGTCAAGCACCTGGCTGGGTTGGTGAGCAGAGGGCACTGGGGAGTAGGTAGGGTTACCAGACATCCTGGAAAACCCGGACATGTACTCTTTTTAGAGGACTATCTGGGCTCCCATATAGATTTTCCAAAACCTAGCATTTGTCCAGGTTTTGGAAAGCCCCGACGAGCTCTGGTCGCATCTGGAGGGCCTCTGAGCATGCGCAGATGACATCACACACATCTGCACATGCTCCAGGCTCTCCAGACCTGGCTGGAGCTTGTCCGGAAGAAGAGAGGAGGTTTTGTGGGGGTGGAGCTTGGAGCAGAACAGGGCGGGGCTGGAGGCGGAACAGGATGGAGTCGTGTGTCTGGGATTTCCCGGAGAAAAATATGGTAACCCTAGGAGTAGGGGGAATGGAGAGTACTCGAGTCCTGTAATTCCTTTTTTAGTTCATTTCTGGGCAATATTTGTGTTTCCTGCTTTTGAAAGTTCTTCCTGCTCCGTCATGTCTCATGTTATGAATCTGAGTGTATATACAGGTAGAGTTGTGCCAAAATTTCTTGCATCCTCATGTGGGAAATATACATACTTGGGTGTAAACAGTGGCATAGGAAGGGGGTCAAGGGGTGCCAGCACCTCGCTTCCTCTCCGCCCCCCTGTGTGCCTCTTTAAATGTTCGCTGGCACAAGCAGTATCTTCCACTTGCCTTGGTATCCCTTCTGACGTCGCTTCCTCATTGCGGGACCAGGAACCAAAGGGAACTGAGGCCAGTGCGAGCAGCTGCTGGAAGGTGCTGCTCGTGTCGGTGAACATTTCAAGAGGTATGTGTGTGTGTGTGTGAGCACTCAAGCAGTGGGGAAGAGTGGGGCGGGGGGGGTGGGAGGCGCACAGTGTGGCAATGCCAGGCACCATCTCACTGGGCGCCAACATCCCTTGCTATGCCACTGGGCGTAAAATGGATATTATTAAACTGAACAGTTGTCTGATCTGTTTGAACCATTTATTGTATCAAAGGGAAAAGAAGAGAAGGGAAAGAAAGACAGGAAAGAAGGGAAAATCAGGAAAAGAAGTACAGAAGAAAGAGGAGATGATACAAAGAAAGCGAGAGGAAAAAGGACAGGAAAGAGGAAAGAGGATACAAAGACAAAGGGAGGAAAAAGAAGAGATGGACAGAGGAACGAGGATACAAAGAGGAAAGAAACAAACAGAAGGACAGAGGAAAGAGGAACAAAGACAAAGGGAGCAAAAAGAAGAGAAGGAAAGAGGATACAAAGACAAAAAGAGGAAAAAGAAGAGAAGGGGATATAAAGAAAGACAGGAAAAGAGAAGTACAGAAGGAAGAGGAAAAGGGGTACAAAGAGAAAGAGAGAGAGTCCAGAGAAGAGTTCCAGAGATAGAGAATACAGATTGCTGTTAAAAGGGAATTAAATCAATGATTGGTTAATGGTCTTGTCTGGGTGCTAAATGCACCATGTGTCCTTTCAGAGGCCGAGCATTTACTGAAAAATAAGATAAGCACATAGGCTGGCCAGTTTTGGAGGAAAGGGTTCGTGCCAGTGGGCCAATAACAGATGTGGTGTTTCTTTCTGTCATTGCAGGCCCTCATTTTGTGGAGTATCTGCAGTGGAGCGTGACGGAGGAATGCCACGTGTTGTTGAAATGCAAGGTGACGTGCCGCTCTTTGAAAGCTCTGCGTTAATCGATAGGTGCTGGGACGATGATAAAGGCAGCATTATGTTCTTTTCATCTGAGTGGTTCATTCCAGCGCTGCTGTGTTGAAATAGTTAAAGCAGCCGGTACTCTTGACATTGGTGCCAGATCATTTTTCCAGAACATGGTCATGGCTGAGGGCGCACCGCCAGGCGCTGTTTGTGATTTACAAAAACCTCCAAATTCTACGTCCACACGTGCATAATTGTACAGTTAGCGTGCAAAGCTGTGCGCACCGTTGTGCATATAACTTAGTAGCTTAATTAGATGCTAATTGACATTAATGACTAATTACTGGCTAGAAGTGGCCTTAGTTGGCACTAATCAAGCGGGTACACACATAACCACCATTAATTGATATTCTATAAATTGCGCATTGAAAATCCATATTGCACAACTGGATAGGGGTGTGGCCCTGGGTGGGTAGGGGCAGGTCATGGGCGTGGCTTTCTAAAGTTAGATGCATGCATTTACATCCGCCCAGTGACATAGCCAGAGTCAGTATTTTGGTTGGGCCCACAGTTAACTAGGATGGGCACTTCAGGTTTTTACGCCCATCCAACATCTCTCCCCTCTCTCCTCTGCCACTATTCACAGAAGTGGCAGGGCACGAATATACATTCTTTAGCACTCTCCAGACCAGTAGAGGTTAACTTTACGAATGGGTATATATCTAATCATGACCAGCAGGTGGAGACTGAAAACAAAACTTTGGGACAGTATATACTATCCTCCCTTCTCTATTTCCCTCAGTCTTCTTTCAGTCTCCAGCAGGTGTTGAGTGATCTGTACCCATCTCTCTTGGTAGGGCTGTTGGAATTTGTTTAGGGGTTTATTGTCCCTGTTTTTGGCCGGACGGAGCTTGGTCGGGCCCTGTTTGGGGGTCCGTCCGACCTCGGGGGTGTCAAACCCGGCGGGTCACGAGCGGGGTCCCTCCCCCCACTTCCTCCACCTCCCCACATTTTTTTAGAGGAGCCTCAGCAGTAAGCCTTGCCCCCTAAGTCAAGCAAGGCATATTGCTTCGAGAGCCTGTGGAGTCTGTTCTGTAAAAAAAAAAAAAAAAAAAAAAAATCCTGAGGTAGTGCTGGTCTGAAGGGTTGTTTCCCTTTAAGAAAACTGTATTTTACTGTATTTTTTCATGTAACCAGCACTTTTTTATAGCTAGGTCGCGTCTGGAGCAATTGTGCCCTTCTCCGGGGGAGTAGGCCACAATTTTAGTCCAGCCGCGAGGCACTCGCGGCCGGCCTGAACTCGGCGGTTTGGGTCGGTGAGGTGGTGGAGCTCCGTCGGCAGCGGCTGCAGGCGCCCAGAGCTCCCCGCCGATGGTGCCTCGCGAGTCGGCTTGGAGCAGTGGGGAAGCCCGGTCTTCCACAACCGCCCACGGAGGGATTCCCCGAAGGATTCCCTCTCAGCTGATTTTTTGACAGCTGATGCCGACTTGCCTGTCTTAGCGGCTGGGACTGTTCAGTCTTCTCAGCCGCTACAGGCCATGGAGGGAGCATTTTTGGCGGGAACTTCGCCATTTTCTTTGTCTGGCCCCTCCATTTTGTCTGCAACCTCAGGTGACCTTCCCCCTGTATGGCGAACACAGGGGCAGGTTTCAGCATGGACCCCTGCTGGGGCAGGGAGTCCCTGGGGACCCCCAGGGGTTTTTTGCCCCCAATTTATTTTCTTTCTTTGTGCGGACTTTTGGGGGTCCCACGTGCGCCTGGGGGGTTTCGGGGGGGGTTTCCCTCCGCGCCCCCTATGGCTTTGCCTCCCTCTTTTCGTTTGGCGTCCCCTCTTCCTCCTCCCTCATCCAAGCGCCCGCGGGGGGGCTTGGATTGCGAATTGGTGGGCGGAGGAGCGTGTTGGCCTGGTTGAGGACCTGGCTGCTTTGGCGGGCTTCCAGGATCCTCTAGAGGGGACGCCTGTTGGCAGCGGGGCGGCGGGTTTCCCGTCTTCCAGAGCAGATGCGTCCGTGGTGCGCTTTTTTATTCAGAGGGATGAGCTTTTAGACCTGTGTAGCAGGTCTCCTTGGTGCTGCATTTTTGCAGTGGCGCCGCCGGAGACCCCGCGTATGGGGGCCCCTCTGCTTCAGGGGGTCTGTCCTGGTTCCCGCTCTTTTCCTGTGCGTCAGGATTTGCGGGATTTTGTGTTGGCGCAGTGGCCTATGGGCGCAGTTTCGTTTGGTGTGCGCCTTGGCTCTTGGGTATCCCGTCCCGGAGGGAGGTAGGGCTACCTTAATTTCGCCAATGGGGAACGCGGTGGTCTCGGCACTTCCTAAGCGGCATACCGTGCCTGTTATGGACGGTTCTGCTCTTAGGGTCTCGGAGGCGCGTGCGTTAGAGACTCTTCTTAAGTATGATTTTGATGTCTCTGCCTTTGGGGTCCAGGCGGCTGTTTGTGGGGAGCTAGTCGCTCGCGCCGTGTTTCGGTGGGCTGAGCGTGTCCTGGATCGGGAGTCTGATGACTGGTCTCTAGTGGATCAGGAGGTAGCGAAGATTGCGATGGCTGCCTCGTTCCTCTCAGATGCTCTTTATGACTTGGTGCGGATTTCGGCTAAGTCTATGGCATGGCCGCGCGGCGTATTTTGTGGCTGCGCGCTTGGGCGGCGGATTCTGCGTCCAAAGCTAATTTTACTAAAGTTCCCTTTAGGGGGTCTTTTTGTTTGGAGAGGAATTAGATGAGTTGATTCAGACTCTGACGGACTCGAAGGTGCCCCGTCTGCCTGAGGACCGTGCCCGCCCTGCGTCTAGGTGTGGGGCTGCCCGGGGGCGTTTGCGGGAATTTCGCAAGTATCGCCCGGGGCGTGGGGCTGCTTCTTTCCCGGCTCAGGGTTTTTCCCGGGGTCGGTTCTTCCAGCGCATGCAGCCCTTTCGGGGGGCCCGTCGGGGGGCAGGGAATCCCTCCGCCGGTTCCCCCGCTTCCCGTCCTGCGCAATGACTCCTTGCCGGCGCCCCCTTTGGTTCCGGTGGGGGCCCGGCTGCGCAAATTTTTCCCCAAATGGGCCGAGATCGCGTCCGATCAGTGGGTCCTTGAGGTGGTGCGGGACGGTTACGCTCTGGAGTTTACCCGCTCTCTGCCGGACCTTTTCCTCGCTTCTCCATGTCAGACTCCATGGAAGACGCAGGCTTTTCGTCAGACCCTTCAGCGTTTGCTAGATCTCGAGGCAGTGGTGCCGGTGTCCCCTACGGAGTGGGGCACCGGCAGGTACTCCATTTACTTTGTGGTGGCCATAAAGGAGGGGACCTTTCGGCCCATCCTGGATGTCTCTCGATCTGACGGAGGCCTACTTGCAGGTTCCAATTCGGGCCTCTCATCAGCACTTCCTTCGCTTTGCGATCTTGGGGCGGCACTTTCAGTTCTGTGCGCTTCCCTTTGGTCTGGCCACGGCTCCTCGGACGTTCACCACGGTAATGGTGGTCGTCGCGGCAGCCTTGCGGTCGGTGGGCATCCTGGTTCTCCCCTACCTGGACGACTGGTTGATTCGGGCAAAGTCGTTGCAGGAGAGCTCCCGGGTTACGGCTCGGGTGGTGGAGTTTCTCCGGTCGCTGGGCTGGGTGGTCAACCTTTCCAAGAGTCGGTTGGTCCCGGCTCAGCGTCTGGAGTGCCTTGGGGTTATGTTCGACATCTCCTTGGGGAAGGTCTTCCTTCCAGAGGCCCGGGTGAGCAAATTGCAATCTCAGATTCGCCTGCTTTTGGCGTCCCGGGGTCCTCGGGCGCGAGATTTCCTCCAAGTCCTGGGGTCAATGGCGGCGTCCCTGGACGTGGTGAGGTGGGCGCGGGCCCACATGCGTCCTCTTCAGTATGCTCTGCTCCGGAGGTGGTCTCCCCGGAGGCAAGATTTGGATGTTCCGGTTCCCCTGCGAGGCTTGGCGCGCTGCAGTCTGCGCTGGTGGCTCCGGACCCCTCACCTGGTTCAGGGGGTGGGTCTGGATCTCCCGCAGTGGACGGTGCTCCTTACGGATGCGAGTCTCCTCGGTTGGGGGGCTCAGTTTATGGGCCACTCAGCTCGGGGCACCTGGTCCGCGGAGGAGGCCTCCTGGTCGATCAACGAGTTGGAGACCAGAGCGGTCAGGCTGGCGCTGTTAGCTTTCCACTCCCTTTTGCTGGGCAAGTCGGTCAGAGTCCTGTCGGACAATGCCACGGCGGTGGCTTATGTCAATCGTCAGGGGGGCACCAAGAGCACTCCTGTGGCGCAGGAGGCGGCTCGGCTCATGGTTTGGGCGGAGTCCCATCTTCTGGACCTCTCGGCTTCTCTTATAGCCGGGGTAGAAAATGTTCAGGCAGACTTCCTCAGTCGTCACTTCCTGGATCCAGGAGAGTGGTTTCTCGGCGCCGGAGCGTTTCGGTTGATAGTGCAAGATTGGGGGCAGCCCCTGATGGACCTGATGGCCACGAGTGGCAACGCCAAAGTGCCCCGCTTCTTCAGTCGTCGCAGGGAAGGGCTGGCCGAGGGTCTGGATGCTCTGGTCCAGCCGTGGCCAACGGAGGGGCTGTTGTATGTGTTCCCTCCTTAGCCGCTGGTGGGCAGAGTGCTTCTTCGCATTGTTCACCATCCGGGTTTGGTGGTGCTGGTGGCTCCGGATTGGCCTCGACGTCCGTGGTATGCGGATCTGGTGAGACACCTGGTGGCGGTTCCTCTTCCTCTGCCTCTCTCGGACGACCTTCTGATGCAGGGTCCCATTCCCTTGTTCGACCCGTCTCTCTTCTGTCTTACGGCGTGGCTCTTGAAAGGGGTCGCCTTAGCAAGAAGGGATATTCAGACAAGGTGATCGCTACACTGTTGGGGTCCCGGAGGCTTTCTACCTCTCGGGCTTATGTGCGGGTTTGGCGTCTCTTTGAGGAATGGTGTCGGGCGCGGGGAGTGACCTCTTTTCGCGCTTCTCTGCCTAACATTCTAGAGTTCTTGCAGGATGGCCTGGATAGAGGCCTGGCTTGGTCTTCTCTCCGGGTTCATCTTGCGGCCCTGTCGACCTTTCGAGGGTTGGTGTCAGGTCAGCGTTTATCGGCTCTTCCTGATGTGATTCGGTTTCTGCGGGCGGCCAAGTTGCTTAGGCCTCCCCTACGGCCCTCGGTTCCCTCTTGGGATCTTAATCTGGTTCTCTCTGTTTTGGTGCGCCCGCCTTTCGAGCCCTTGGACGACTGTTCTTTGAAGGACCTTACTTTGAAGGCGGTCTTTTTGGTGGCCATTACTTCTGCTAGGAGTATTTCTGAGCTGCAGGCTTTCTCTTGTAGGGCTCCCTTCTTGGAGTTGTCTAGGGAGCGGGTCGTCTTGCGGCCTGTTCCTTCCTTTCTGCCGAAGGTTGTTTCTCCTTTTCATGTCAATCAATCGGTGGTTCTCCCGGTCTTGGGTGGTCGGGAGGGCTCTTCTGAGCAACGGCAGCTGCGCAAGTTGGATGTCGGTCGGGTCCTTCGCTCTGATGTGCAGCGGACCCAGGAATTCCGGAAGTCCGATCATCTCTTTGTCCTCCTGGCTGGTCCTCGTCGGGGAGCTGGCGCTTCTAAGGCTACTATTGCGCGCTGGATCAAGGAGACGATTGCTTCCGCTTATCTTCTGAAACAGCAGCCTGTTCCGGAGTTTCTCAAGGCTCATTCCACTCGGGGTCAGGCGGCTTCTTGGGCTGAGTCGTCGCTCGTGCCTCCGGTGGATATTTGTAAGGCTGCGGTTTGGTCCTCCTTGTATTCTTTTGTTAGACATTATCGGGTAGATGTTCAGGCGCGTCGGGACGCGGTGTTCGGTGAGCGTGTTCTGGTATCGGCCCTTCGGGGGTCCCGCCCGTGAGAGGGACTGCTTTGGTACGTCCCATTCGTAAAGTTAACCTCTACTGGTCTGGAGAGTGCTAAAGAAGGAGAAATTAGGTTCTTACCTGCTAATTTACTTTCTTTTAGCTTCTCCAGACCAGTAGAGGTCCCCACCCTGTCTGTTGTTGTTGTTGTTGTTGGGGCTGTTTTCGCGGGCAGTTTTTGTTTTTTGCTGCGGGTTCTAGTATTTTTCTAGGGCCGGGGAGAATTAAAGAACAGCGGCTGTGGCTCGGCTGGCTTAGCTGGCGAGCTGTGGGGACATTTTCCTTCGGGTATTTCTCCTCTGCATTTTCCAACAGCATTTGGGTATGTTATTTGTTACTCCTGTTCGGAGTATTGTTTTCTTCCTGTTTTCCAGTTCTTGGTTCTGCTTGGCTATTCGGCAGACTGAGGGAAATAGAGAAGGGAGGATAGTATATACTGTCCCAAAGTTTTGTTTTCAGTCTCCACCTGCTGGTCATGATTAGATATATACCCATTCGTAAAGTTAACCTCTACTGGTCTGGAGAAGCTAAAAGAAAGTAAATTAGCAGGTAAGAACCTAATTTCTCCTTCTCAGTGGTGACCAGCACCAGCCAGAATAGCTAGACGGTCTGCAGCGATATTCAGCTGTTTTTGTGGCTTAAGTTAGGACAGCTTCTAGCCAGCTGAATTGCAGCTAAGTATCAAGCTCCCATAGATTTATTCGCAGGAATGCCCACACTCCGGCTGGCTCTAACCAAGTAGTGTCTAAGTGGGCTGTGGACTGGATTCAGTACATGGCACTGGAAAAAACTAGCAATCGGCAAGATTTTGGAAAGATCATTAGTGCCTTTCAACAGTGTTTCCCAAGTCAGTTCTGGAGCAGTGACGTGGGGGAGGGGGTCCGTCCCGAGCACCATCATGGTGGGGGGCGCTGGCACCCGTCCTCATCTCTGCTCCCCTCCGCTCCTTCCCTGCCCCCCATTAGCACAGGCAGGTGCCCCCAACCTGCTGCTCGTGCTAGCATCGGCTCTTCCTCTGACATCACTTCCTGGACCTGTGCTGAGGAAGAGCCAATGCTAGCGCTAGCAGCAGACCGGGGTTGCTGCTTGTGCTGGAAACATTAAAGAGATATGGGGGAAGGGAAGTGGTGTGCGCGTGCATGCAGGATGGAGGAGGGGTGCCGCGCCCTGGGCACCTTTCACTCTCGCTACACCACTGTCCTGGAGTAACCCCCCCTTGCCAGTCAGGTTTTCAGGATATCTACAGTCATAGGCACTGGAATGCTTTTTTGTTTGGGGGGGGCGGAGCAAGAGCGCCGCCCAGCAGTATCCTGCAGTATGTCTCTCTCCAGCTCCCGACTCCCCCACCCTCCTTCTCCCGGTCGCTGTAATTTTAAGTCTTCGGGCAGCCACTACGCAGCGTCAACGAGCAGGCCTCCCCAGAAGTATTCATTCTGCAGAGACGCTCATCGACGCTGTGCGGCAGCTACCAAAGACAAAATTACAGCGACTGGGAGGAAGAGGGTGGGGGAGCAAAGCCACCCACCCAATTTGGGGGGAGGCCATGGCCTCTGTGCTGTGAAAGGCATGTCCTGTAGGCAGTCATCCGGCATCAGTGCCTCTCCTCTTCGCTGGCATCTCATGGCACACCTGGACTCTCACCGCCACCCAGTTTGCGATACACTGATCTAGAAGTATCTGGAAAATATATAGGGCCTGGGACAGGGCATTCATTTGGAAAGCAGATTGGACAAACCCAGAGTTAGTGGGCAAACATGGCAACTGGCCCAGAAAAGCTTGACAAAAGTCACAAAAACTTGCCAGTTGCGTGTCGGACTACTAACTGTTACTATGTTGTGTCACTCTCAATCCAGCCCAATCTGGCCATAGTTGTACCATGATTCACGGCCCCTAATGGTGCATCTGGAACTACAGCTCCCTGCCTGCACTGGGGATAACCCGAATCAGTCTGGCCCACAAACAAAATGAAGTCTATTGAGAACTGTAATTCTGTGATACATTTTGCCCCAGGTGCTGTTTCTTTCTGCATTTTCCCCCAGAGCACATTCCATAGTGAGAGGATCAGCTGTGAATTTGGTTTCCCACTGTATTTTTCATCAACCATAATGGGATTTTAGTGAGCCCAGGGTAGTACATTAGTTTGAAGCGTGCTATACTGTATACCCACATCCTCAGGCTATTTACACTTTATTTTCTACAGGTAGCCAACACAAGGAACGAAACCACTTTTAAATGGTTCTTAAACATGAAGCCGCTCCCCAAAGGTCAATATGACCCGGAGACGGGATTCGGAACGCTTCTCATCAAGAAGGTAAGAGACTTTTGTTCTTTGTTTGTACATCTCTGTGTTGATTTCTGAAAATACATCCTACATCACCGGAGGCCTGTTTCATTTCTAGAATTCATCTGTGTGCTATGCAAGGTTTAAAGTGGGAAAACAGTTTCACCTAGGTGTCTTAGCCAGGAATTTATAGATCAATATTAAACTAGTAAGAGAGTAATCTTGTAAATAAGCCTTATAGCATAGACAGTAGAGCCTGACTGAACCCAGGATCCTTAATTTCTGCCGAAACTGAATCCACGACAGACAATGGTTGCTCAGTTTTGGTAGGGTTACCGGATTTTACTTACGTAAAATCCGGAACCATAGACCCGCGCCCAGGCCCGCCTCAATGCGCCCACGCTACGCCCCAGCCTTACCCCTAGCCCCACCCCCCTCAGCCTGTTCTTGACGGTCGGTCGGGCATCCAAGCACGTGCATGTGACATCACTGCATTGCATCCACGCATGCCCACTCCTGACGCGATCTGCTTTTCAAAACCAGGACAAAGTGCCGCATTTCGAAAAGCCGTCCGGACACCCGGACATGCCCTCTAAAAAGAGTGACATGGCCGGGTAAATCCAGATATCCGGTAGCCCTAGGTTTTGGTAGTCCCAAAGCCAAAAACGAAACCAGTCAGGCTCTGCCCCCTGCCACCAGTACCACTGCTATCGCACACAGCTAGCCTCAATCCCCCCCCAAACCGCCGCAACCCACAGCCTCCCTTCCTCCCTCCCAAACTCACCCATCAACCAGATCCCCCCGACCTACCATAGGCACCCTGGTGGTCTAGTGGCCTAACTGGGACAAGAATGATACACAGCTGCTTTTGCGCCAAAACGGCCACCGTGAGCTTCAGCAGCAGCCGTGCGAGACTGCCGCTGAAGGTCTCGGTGGCTATCTTGGGACTGAAGCCGGTAGAGGTTGGAGCTACAAATCCAAATCAGTCGGCCTCTAAGGTGCAGGTTAATAATAATAATAATTTTATTTTTATATACCGCAATACCTCAAATAGTTCAAAGCGGTTTACAGCCAAAAAGAGACTGCATACAAACAGCAATGTTACAAAAGGCATTCAGATATACGTAGGGCTCCTTTTACTAAGGTGCGCTAGCATTTTTAGCGCGCCCACAAAATTACTGCGTGGTACGCTTCTAGAATAACGCCAGCTCAGTGCTGACGTTAAGGTCTAGCACGCGCTGCAGTTTAGCACGCACTATTCTGCGCGTTAAGGCCCTAACGCACCGTAGACAAATGAGCCCTTAGTGTGTGCCAGGGAGTGCATTTATTAACGTTCCTTGTGTGTACCTTAAAAAAATTTAGAGCAGGCAAAATCCATTTAATGTGTGTTAACCTACAAATTAGTATGGAGTCAATCTATATGTGTTAACACGTTTTCATTAGAACAAATGCACAAAATGAACCAAAGAAGTCTGAAAACAAGCTGAAATTCTTTTGCCTCTGCTCTTCCCTAGTGTGTGCATTTTCACTTATGTTGTACAGGGGCATTCTTTGGCTTCATTTAGGTCCAGGGTCTGGGAAAACATTAGAACATAAGCATTGCCATACTGGGTCTGACTGAAGGACCATCAGAAACCAATATCCGGTTTCCAAAAGTGGCCAATCTCGGTCACAAGTACCTGACAAGATCCTAATTGAGTAAAACAGATTTTATGCTGCTTATCCTAGAAATATCCTGGAATTTTCTTAAGTCATAAGAACATAAGAATTGCAACTGCTGGGTCAGACCAGTGATCCATCGTGCCCAGCAGTCTGCTCCCATGGCAGCCTCTAGGCCAAGCACCTGAGCACTAACTGATTCTAGCTATGGCTTATGGACTTTTCTTGTAGGAACCTGTCCAAACCTGGGTTTTTTGTTTGTTTGTTTGTTTTTTAAACCCTGCTAATCTAACTGCATTTACCACATTTTCTCACAATGAATTCCAGAGTTTAATTACATATTGAGTGAAGAAATATTTTATCCAATTTGTTTTAAACGTATTACATAATAGCTTCATTGTGTGCCTTCTAGTGCTTATATTTTTTGGGAAAGAGTAAACAACCACAAGTATATTTGATTTTGCCCTTCTGAGGCTGCCCACACAAATAGCAGATTCACGATGCATAGGTGCTTTTAATGTGCACACTTTGTGTTTGACGAAACCTGTGAAAGTTCCCTTTGAAAATGCGGATGAAATGCAGGCCCTCAATGTGTCCGCCTGGTTTCCATCTACATGAGCTGTTTGTATATTGCCAATGCGCAAAAGGATCAGTTTTCAGCCAGTGGGGAGCGCAGTGAGTTTGAATGAGGACCAAAGCGTCTCTTTGCAGTCAGCCATTTGAGTTTGCTTTTGAAATGTTTCCCCCCAGTTCACCGAGGAGAATAAAGGGTTATACAAGACCGTTGTTTCAGACATTCGAGGAGAAGACACCAGTGAACTCGACCTCTCCAAGGAAGGTCAGCACAACATAACTCTGACTGGTTTTAGCAGCATTTTTGCATGGCCAAACATGACTATTATATTTTCACATTCTAATCATTTCTTTAATTTATTTTCTATTCCCTTTTCCCCAAAACGCTCAGAATTATATTAAAGAAACAATATCATCTCAATTAATGCCCTAAGAATAAAACCTTACACCACAGTATCTAAACAATAAAAAATAACTAACTCCTCTCCCCACCCTCCCCAGCAACATCTTGAAATTTTTTTTTTTTTAACATGAATTAATTAGTTATTTCAATAAAATAAATAAAAAGAAAGGGTCCTTTTACTCAAGGGCATTAATCCTTAATGCAGCTTTAGCATGGTAAATGGGGGAGAGGGTGGCACAGTGGTCAAAGCTACAGCCTCAGCCCCCTGAGGTTGTGGGTTCAAACCCACGCTGCTCCTTGTGACCCTGAGCAAGTCACTTAATCCCTCCCAGGTACATTAGATAGATTGTGAGCCCACCAGGACAGACAGGGAAAAATGCTTGAGTACCTGAATAAATTCAAATAAACCATTCTGATCTCCCCTGGGAGAAAGGTATAGAAAATTGAATGATTGGTGTGAACAGTTTCAGCCTCTGGTAACCAGAGCTGGTATTGTGACATCATAGTGCCTCATTCCACCAATAAGAGCCAACTTCATCAGTGATGTCACAATGGCTTGATTGTCCTATTCTTGGCTCAGTTTTACTACATTTTGATTTCTAGAGTGGTGCAGTGGTTAAAGCTACAGCCCCAGCACCCTCAGATTGTGGGTTCAAATCCATGTTGCTCCTTGTGACCCTGGGCAAGTCACTTAATCCCTTATTGTCCCAGGTATATTAAATAGATTGTGAGCCCACCAGGACAGACAAGGGAAAATGCTTGAGTACCTGAATCAATTCATGTAAACCGTTCTGAGCTCCCCTGGGAGAACAGTATAGAAAACTGAAGAAATAAATAGCATGAAGAGTTTCAGCCTCTGATAGCCAGAGCTGGTGTTGTGACATCATAATGCCTCATTCACCAATAAGAGCCAACCTCATCAGTGATGTCACAATGGCTTGATTGTCCTATTCTTGGCTCAGTTTTACTACATTTTGATTTCTAGAGTGGTGCAGTGGTTAAAGCTACAACCTCAGCACCCTGGGGTTCTGGGTTTAAACCCACGCTGCTCTTTGTGACCCTGAGCAAGTCACTTAATCCCTTATTGTCCCAGGTATATTAAATAGATTGTGAGCCCACCAGGACAGACAAGGGAAAATGCTTGAGTATCTGAATCAATTCATGTAAACCGTTCTGAGCTCCCCTGAGAGAACGGTACAAAAAATTAAATAGATAAAACAGGTTACCATCTGTTTGTGCATGCTAATTCACAAGTTGCGTATGTTTTTGGACAGGGCTTTGTATGGGTGGAGAACTGGTGTTCCCGCATTTTCCAGCTAATGCTAATGCTAATTGGCTATCGCAGAGTTAACACGGTAGCACTAAGCCCCTCCTAAATAGGAGGCAGTAAAGGCCTGATTCTGTCTATCTCGCCTGAAAAAAAAAAATCAACACCGACTTGTGCGGCGCAAAGCGCGATTCTATAGAAGTTAGGCGCCCATTATACAATCACGCACAGGTGGCACTAAGAAGTATAGCATGTAGAAACATAGAAACATAGAAGATGACGGCAGAAAAGGGCTACAGACCATCAAGTCTGCCCACTCTGCTTACCCACCCCCTGTCTATGCCCTAATGACCCAATTTCCTTATCTTAACCCTCGTAGGGATCCCACATGGGTATCCCATTTATTCTTAAAGTCTGGCACGCTGTCTGCCTCGATCACCTGCACTGGAAGCTTGTTCCAATGATCAACCACTCTCTCTGTGAAGAAATACTTTCTGGTGTCGCCATGAAATTTTCCGCCCCTGAGTTTGAGCGGGTGCCCTCTTGTGGCCGAGGGTCCCTTGAGAAAGAAAATATCATCTTCCACTTCGACACGTCCCTTGAGGTACTTAAATGTTTCGATCATGTCTCCCCTCTTCCTACGTTCCTCAAGAGTGTAGAGCTGCAATTTGTTCAGTCTCTCTTCGTACGAGAGACCCTTGAGCCCCGAGATCATCCTGGTGGCCGTCCGTTGAACCGATTCAATTCTGCGCACATCTTTACTGTAATGTGGCCTCCAGAATTGCACACAGTACTCCAGATGAGGTCTCACCATGGCCCTGTACAACGGCATTATGACTTCAGGCTTTCGGCTGACGAAACTTCTATTGATACAACCCAATATCTGCCTTGCCTTAGATGAAGCCTTCTCCACTTAATTGGCAGTTTTCATGTCTGCACTGATGATTACTCCTAAATCTCGTTCTGCTGAAGTCCTAGTTAAAGTTTCTCCGTTCAAGAAGTACGTCCTGCATGGATTTCCGCTTCCAAGGTGCATGACCTTACATTTCTTAGCATTGAAGCCTAGCTGCCAGGTTGAGGACCAACTTTCCAATGTAAGCAGGTCCTGCGCCATATAATTCTGTAAACTGCATTCACTTACTATATTACATAGTTTGGCATCATCGGCGAATAGTGTTATTTTACCTTGAAGCCCTTGAGTCAGATCCCCTTTGAATATGTTGAAAAGGAGTGGACCCAGGACCGAGCCCTGCGGCACTCCACTGGTCACCTCCGATGTTTTAGAGAGGGTACCATTAACCACCACACTCTGAAGTCTGCCACTCAGCCAATCATTGACCCATGCAGTTAGTGTCTCTCCTAACCCCATCGATTCCATCTTGCTTAGCAGCCTGCGGTGTGGGACACTGTCAAAAGCTTTCCTGAAGTCCAGGTACACGACGTCCAAAGACTCTCCCAAGTTCAACTTTCTTGTTACCCAGTCAAAGAAGCTGATGAGATTGGATTGGCAGGTCCTACCCTTGGTGAATCCATGCTGACTGGGATCCCGAAGATTCCCTTCATTCAAGATCGTGTCCAATTTGCTTTTAATTAGTGTTTCCATGAGTTTGCACACTATTGATGTGAGACTCACCGGTCTATAATTCGCAGCCTCTGCCCTGCAACCCTTTTTATGCAGAGGAACGACATTAGCTAATTTCCAGTCCAGGGGAACTTTCCCCTTACTTAGGGAGAGATTGAATAGCTCAGCCAACGGTTTTGCCAGGACATCGCTCAATTCTCTGAGCATTCTTGGGTGCAAATTGTCTGGTCCCATGGCTTTGTTCACCTTGAGTCTTGCCAGTTCACTGTAAACTTCACCTGGTGTGAACTCAAAATTCTGAAACGGGTGTTCTGTGCTTTGTGTTGCCTTCAACTGCGGACCGTGTCCCGGTGCCTCACAGGTGAAGACTGAGCAGAAGTATTCATTCAGTAGTTCGGCTTTATCGGAATCTGCTTCCACGTAACTTCCGTCTGGTCTTCTAAGGCGTACTATCCCGCCTGTGTTCCTTTTTCTGTCACTAATATACCTGAAGAAGGATTTGTCCCCCTTTTTAATGTTTTTTGCCAGAATTTCTTCCACTCGAAGTTTTGCCTCCCTAACTGCCATTTTGATCGCTGTAGACCTGGTCCTATATTCTACTTTTGCCTCTCTTTTCTCCGTGCGCTTGTAGGAGAGAAACGCTTTTTTCTTCTCCTTAATGAGGTGCGAGATCTCCGCGGTGAACCATTGGGGTTTATTGTTTCTTTGTCGTTTATTTACTGATTTTATGAAGCGGCTAGTTGCTTCATGTATGGTTGATTTCAGTGTTAACCACTTAGCTTCTACATCATCGGTCTCCGCTTGGTCCTGCAGCGTCTGATGGACGAAATCTCCCATGCGTGCGAAGTCTGTGCCCCGGAAATTGAGTACCTTTGTTTTCGTGTTTGATCTAGGGAAGCCTTTCCTAAGGTTGAACCATACTATATTGTGGTTGCTGGAGGCTAGCGTATCTTCTACTGAGACCTCTGAAACGCTTTCCCCGTTGGTGAGTACCAGGTCGAGGATCGCCTGGGCCCTAGTGGGCTCCGTTACCATTTGTTTGAGACGTGCTCCCTTTATGGAGGTTAAGAGCCTCCTGCTACCGCTGGTTGTCGCTGAAAATGAGTTCCAGTCTGCATCAGGCATATTGAAGTCCCCTAGCAGTACAGCTTCTCCTCGTAGAGTGATA
The DNA here is from genome assembly GCF_902459505.1 of Geotrypetes seraphini. Taxonomy (NCBI): domain Eukaryota; kingdom Metazoa; phylum Chordata; class Amphibia; order Gymnophiona; family Dermophiidae; genus Geotrypetes; species Geotrypetes seraphini. The sequence continues at coordinate 33,189,310 of NC_047091.1, read as the reverse complement.
TTCTCTATGTCTTCAATTAATTCTGCGTCCATGTCTTCCAGTTGTCTTGGGGGTCTGTAAACCACACCTAGATACAGGCATTTTTCTCTGCCTCTTGCCAGGTTTACCCAGAGGGACTCCCCGGTGTACTTGACATCTGTGATCCTGGTGGTTTTGATGTCCTCTTTAATATATAGAGCTACCCCCCCCCTCCTAACCTGCCCTCTCTGTCCTGACGAAGTATAGCCATATCCCACCCATGTGAGTCCGTGAACCAAGTTTCAGATATTGCCACCACATCTAGGTCGGCATTCCTTATTTCAGCCTCCAATTCTAGAATTTTGTTGCCTAAACTGTGTGCATTGACATACATGGCCCTCCATATCTTGTGTTTGCTAAGTCCCTGTGAGGCGTATCCTACCCGAGTCGGTGTGACTCCCAAAGAACTGTTTGCAATGTGGGTACTTACCTTGGACATGGAAGCGGAGTTTCGACTCACCTCATCAGGATAATTCCTTTCTGCACTAATATGTGAATGGGTACCCTCCCCCGACTTACCTAGTTTAAAGCCCTGTGAAGCAGGCGGGCTAGTCGGTGTCCGAAGACGTTCTTACCCCTACTGGTCAGATGGAGACCGTCTGGTCCCTGAAGTCCTTGTAGCGCTTCCCCATGGTTTAGGAATCCGAAGTTCATATCCCGGCACCATCCCTGTAGCCACTCGTTCGTCCTCAGGATACGTTCATCTCTGGCTCTTCCCTTGCCTCTAACAGGGAGGATCGATGAGAAAACCACCTGCGCTCCTGTCTGCTTCAGCCTCTCACCCAGTGCTCCAAAGTCTCTGGTGATGGTCTCCGGTGTGTTCCTGGCAGTGTCGTTGGTTCCTATGTGGACAAGAAGCATAGGAAAGTGGTCTCGGGGCGTGAGTAGTCTATCCAGACTGGCGCACCAGGATTTTCTTGACCTAAACGTCTGCGCCTAACTCAAATAACACTCCCACCATCTACCCCTAGCCCTGGCCACTTTTAAACTAGGTGCTTTGCATAAGCGCCTAACTCTTGTAGAATCACGCCTACCACGTTAGGTGCCTAACTTTCAATTAACTCCACTTGGTGCCAATTAAGAGATACCAAATTTAGCCTATTACTCAATTAACCCCCCCCCTTAACAAAACCACCCAAGAGGTTTATAGCGCTGAATGCTCTGTGTTACTCCGATGCTCATAGGAACTCTATGACTGTTGGAGCAACGCAGAGCATTCGGGGGTGCCGGCTGGAGTCTCAGAGGTAGGTCTTTAGCGTCTTATGAAACGTGAGGCTGTTTAGTTTGAATTCTGCTGGGGGTAAAAATGTTTCCCGTCCACATCTCTACTAGTGGTAGGCAAATGCGGTCAGTGAACAGGACACGGTGCCATGTAGCGAACGTGGAAATCTGCTACGGAGTTGTCTTTCTTACTAAATCTTTCATTTTTGCTTTTCCAGTTTTGGAGGATATTCTGAAAGAGCTCGCCAGGATCAGTGGTAAGCACGGCATGCATGATTTCCAGGTTTCCCAAGCCAAAAGATCAGTGTCTCTTTTTTTTTTTTTTTGTGGGGCCCACAAAACAGTTTTAGAACCTCGATCCTATTTTTCTCGAAAGACCAAAAGAACTGCTTCCAGCCCACCCACCAGATACCGCCAGAACCGTATCCGTTTCAGATCTGAAGCCTGTTTGACTTTAGGAGGAGCAGTTTAAATTAAACCATGATCATTCGATGTTATTTATTGAATATTATTGTCCGAAACTATACAGAGATTGTGTTGAGATTAAAGTATCTCCACTGTTTACTGAGGAGCAGAGACAGCTTGTCCATTTGATGAGATGTCCAGGAACCAAGAGTGAGATGTACCAGTTACTAAAAAACCTTTATTGGGTAAACAAAAAGCCTGACATGGCTGTATTTTATCCGTAGGTTGTTTTAGGGGGAAAAATACAAATCCTTGGTTTTCTCAACTGGAATGTAAAGCTCTGATTGAGGGTAACAGACAGGATGTTTCTGACACAGGAATTCAACACAAGACGATTCAAGCTGCCCAGCAATGGCACAATGACCTAACTGGTGTTTCTCGCTCTCTCTTTTGGTTCATGTCTCTTGGTTGCTTTGCCTCAATGGATGAGATGTACAAAGTGTTATTGCTATGTACACAGGTCTTGGGTATTCCCAGTGGCATAGTAAGAAGGGGGGGAGGAGGTGGACTGCCCCGGGCATCATCGTGGTGGAGGTACAAGTACCTCTACACCCACCCCCCACATCATAGTCGCGCCCTCCCTTCCCCACCCCCACCTCCATCTCTTTAAATCTTCGCCAGCGTCAGCAACTTTTCCAGCCTGTTGCCTGTGCCAGCCTGGCTCCCCTCTAAAACCACTTCCGGGTCACAGGGCCAGGAAGTGACATCAGAGGGGAAGCCAACACCGACGCAGGCAGCAGCCTAGAGAAGCTGTTTGCGCTGGCGACGATTTAAAGAGGGGGGGGAGAGAGGGCACGAGTGTAGCGTGGGTTGTGCAGAAGGTGCGGGAGGTGGAGAGGGGCAGGGCAGCGCCAACGCCCCAGGCACCTCCTATCCTTACTACACCACTGGGCATCCCAGTCGAAATCCAGCCTAAATTTAATGGTCAGTAATTTGAACTGTGCTGAAGACGCCTAGCAAGACAGAGCTGTTAACAGTTTTTTGCTTATATTCTGCTTTTTCTTCAAAGCGGATTACAATACATACATAATAAACCAATACAACTGTTATTAAATGTGAAGATAGTTGTCAGTGTAGTTGTTGCCCAGGGTTGAGCCCGAGTCTGTGATATGAACAGACAGTGCCACTTTCACTGCATTTTCAATCATAAAGCTCCTCTTTTTGACTCGCATTGCGCCCTGCCTGCGCCCGTGAGGCTCCCCCCCACGCTACCACAGGCTCCACCTAAATTAAGATCCCGCCTCACTACTAGTAGAAGACAAAGTATTCCACGATCAGTAACCCACCGCTGAGGATCCCGAAAAGTTCATTCTCTAGAATTCTTTGTTCTCACCGACTCTTTCTCACCACTTTTGTTTCCCGATCAGCCTTGTCTGCATCGCCTCTGAAGCTTGAAAGTACAGCAGAGGGCTTCAAAATCTACAGCATAGTCAAGTATTTCACAGACTACATGAATCCCAACTGGTACCACAAGTATGTTGCCGAAATGTTTTGCATATTTAGGTTCTTTTTAACATATTGTCCCAAACCAGGTGGGGTGTATAAACTGCAGTGCCTCTGTATATCTTAGTGTAATCCTGCATTATCCCTAGACCCCAGGTCCCATTGGATATTAATGCAATCAATAGCCTTTGTGCCCCCCTTCCCATATGCCCTCCTTACTTTTACCATGCCTTTCAAAGTTCTTAGCCTTCAAAATGTGTCTTCAGTTCATGTCCCTCAGCTGACTGTATGTTTCTGAATTAATGAACTAGCAAATAATAATAATAATAATAACTTTATTCTTCTATACCGCCACAATCTTGCGACTTCTAGGTGGTTTACAATCAAGAGAGCTGGACATTCAGCGAGTTACAATGTGCAGATAGTCAGAGGAAATACAGAGTGCAGAAACATTAAGGAAGCAAAATTATAGATATACAATTTACTGAGTGAGAGTATACGGTATACAGATTGGAAGAAATTTCCAAGTGGGCCTGTTAGGAGAAGGCCGTGCAATTCAAAAAAATACAGTAAAAATTACGATATGGTAACAGCAACAGTTTATATATATCACAGAACCATGAAGTTCTAGGCGGACTTAAGAGGGGAGAGAGGAAAAGGGTAAGAGGTCAGGAGGACCGTTATTGAAGAGAGAGAGAAGAGCAGTTGTTTAGGTGCTGGGAGATCCTGTCAGAGAGACAATAAAATCCCAAAAGGAATATCCAGTACACACTTCCAACATAATTAGAAAGGAAATCACCCACCCTCCCCTTTTCCCCAAAATGATCAAATCGTATTAGATAAAATGAGAAAGGACGTTTTGGTTCTTATAACCCCTTCTCAATGGTACAGGTCAACCCAATAACTCCCCCAACCCAACTCTCTCCCATAGACTGTCAACCCCCTAACCACCAATTACTATAGAACCTTCCAAATGAACTTATAAGAATCCCATGGCGCATCCCTGAATTAATCCAATTTGCTCAATATCACACTCCCGAGATCTCAGGGAAAGAGCAACAGCTTTTCTAAAATCGCTACCTACTCGTCTATGTCCATGTATGGATGCAAGCTAGTTATTTTCTTATGTAACTGATCCTTAACCCTTCTAAAATCACTTCCATATTTCCTTTGTTTAAAACAGTGGTTCCCAATCCTGCCCTGGAGGACCACCAGGCCAGTCGGGTTTTCAGGATAGCCCTAATGAATATGCATGAGAGAGATCTGCATATAATGGATGTGCCAGGCATGAAAATTTGCTCCATGCATATTCATTAGGGTTATCCTGAAAACCCGACTGGCCTGGTGGTCCTCCAGGACAGGGTTGGGAACCACTGGTTTAAGGTCTTCTATCAGCCACTAAATACTCACCTCATAATGTTTCATGGCTGATATAGAAACAGTAAAAATAATAATAATAACAATAATTTTATTCTTCTATACCGCCATACCAAAAAAGTTCTAGGCAGTTCACCACAAGGTGAGCTAATACATGGGATACAGATAAAATACAAATTAGAACAATGGACTTAAAAACAGATAAAGACAGGAAGCATTTACAATATAATGGCAGGGAAAGGAGTAATACGTAGAACAGATCAAATACATCAAGTTGAATAGAAGGAACTTGATTGAAAAAATGAAGTAGAATGCATTAAGATAGCAGCCTATCAAAGAGTTGAGTCTTTAACAATTTTCTAAAATCAAGGTAAAAAGGTACGAGTCACACATATACTTGTGTGTACTTGGAAGGATCATCCTAATACTGTCTTTGGTGAATAAAGAACATGTTGTAAAAAGTCCCTTCAGAGCTGTGACATGTATGGAGTTTTTTAACGTATCGGTAAATATCCATTATTTCACTTCAGAGACAGGAAGTTGTCAAGTACCGAGCGATTGAAATCTGGAAGTACTATGAATCAAGTGTGGCTTCAGATCTTAAACCCCACTGAGGGGGACAAGGGCGTGTACACCCTGGAATTATCCGATGGCAAAGAGATTCACAAACGATCCCTTGACTTGTCTGGGAAAGGTAAGGTGCCCTTTCCTAATTCTGCTTTTGAGCTGATCTGAAGTTTCCCCAGTTACTTATGGCAAAACTCTTTTTCCTGCTCTTATTTCTAGTGTTTGATGACGCGATGGCCGAGTATCTAAGATTAAAGTAAGTCTTTCTCATGATCTTTATAGGTCCCTCGAGGAAATGTTTTCTCCGATTCTGTACTAGAAGAAAAAAAAAAATTTCCATTCAGCAGTAATAAGGCCAGATTTAGAGTGAAGACACAATCGGCACAAAGCCATTTTCTTTGGCACAAAAACGTGGTTTCTTTCAGCTCCTGGATGGGAACAAATGCAGCAGAAAAATGTTTGCCTGCAGATTTTATGTAGACTTGCTGTGGGGTTTGAAGCAATTTTATGCCAATATCCTAAACTGGCTCTTGATTCAGGCCTGCCGTTTACATTTCAGAGGAAATATTGGTAGGATTGTGCAGTAGCAAAGTAAGAGGGGTGCGGGAGGTGCGGCACCTCTCCACCCTACCGTACCACTCCACGCCACCCTTGCGCCATCCCTCTCCCCCCACCCCATACCTCCATATTATCTTTGCTAGTGCGAGCAACTTCTGCCTGTTGTTTGAGCCAGCCTGGTTCCCCTCTGAATCACTTCCGGGTCACAGGCCAGGAAGTGACATCAGAGGGAAATCCAACGCTGGTGCAAAGAGCATGCTTGCAGAAGCCACTTGTGCTGGCGAAGATTAAGAGGTACGGAAAGGGAGGGAGAGCGTAAGTGTGAAAGGGGGGGCGGAAAGGAACGGGGTGGGGGGGCGCCACCACCCCAAGGAATGTGGATCCAACAGTGCATCATTTGGTTCATTAACAATGTAAAGAGCAATTCTATTAAGAGTGAATACATTTAGGGATCATTTATGCATTCTGATGCATAGAACAGTTCCACCTATATGCATAAATAATGCCACTAGTTGGCGCTAGTCTATAAACAGTCTCTGGATTCTACGAGGGTCATTTCATAAATAATGCACACTATTTTTTTTTTTAAATTAACATGATTTATTTATTATTTTTCAAGTATTTCTTTACAATACTTCAATATAGTCTCCCTGCTTTACAATGACCGAGTCCCAACATCCGGGAAGCTTCATTATTCCATCCAAGATACTGTTTTTGTTCAGTTGCCGAATGGCTTGGATACCGGCGGAAGAAAGCTCTTCCAGAGATGCAAAATGATGTCCACGCATAGGTTGTTTCAACTTTGGAAAAAGGTCGAAGTCTGGTGGACTCATGTCTAGACTGTAAGGAGCATGAGGTAACACCTCCCAGCCGTATTCGCGTAGTTTTTCAGTGACAACATTCCCTATGTGCAGGCGAGCATTGTCGTGAAGAATGAGTGGCCCAGCCAAGAGCAACTGAGGTCGAGGATTTTGCATAAAATCACAATAATTCACTGCTGTGACACTTCTTCCAAATGGAATTTTGTCTGTAATGATGATGCCATCATGATCATAAGCAAAAATCATCATTTGTTTGACTTTTGAGCTCATTGAAATTTTTTTATTCGTGCGGAAGATGGAGCTCTCCATTCGTCATTGAAAAACTACGTGAATACGGCTGGGAGGTGTTACCTCATTCTCCCTACAAGTCCAGACATGAGTCCACCAGACCAACCTTTTTCCAAAGTTGAAACAACCTATGCATGGACATCGTTTTGCATCTCTGGAAGAGCTTTCTTCTGCCGGTACCCGAGCCATTTGGCAACTGAACAAAAACGGTGTCTTGGATGAAATAATGAAGCTTCCCGGACGTTGAGACTCGGTCATTGCAAAGCAGGGAGACTATATTGAAGGATTGTAAAGAAATACTTGAAAAAAATAATAAAACATGTAAATTAAAAAAAAAATAGTGTTCATTATTTATGAAATGACCCTTGTATATAAGGTACCCAAAGTTGAATGTTCAACTCCGAGAGCACTTCTGAGATGCACACACAAGTAAATTGGATACCGAGCTCCGAACTATCAATAATTAGGTGCTGAGGACCAATTACTGATGTTAATTGGGGCTCATTAAAATTTGCACGCTGTTCTATAAGTTCATCTAACTCATGGGCATGTCAGGGGCATTCAGAAAAACTGTGCATGGGATTACAGAATACCGTCTAACGGTGCCTTGGGTTCCAGCATTTACAATGGGTTTCAGCAGAAGTAAGTCCGACACTCAAAAATTAGGCGCAGGATCCGCACACAAAGCTGCTCTATATAAGATGCATGCCCCTTATAATATAACGCTTCGCACTGCATTTTTTTCAGCATGTAAGCTTCAGCGCCATTTTATTGAATTCCCTCCAGTGCACATAAGGCCTGATTCTGTACATGGCGCCACTTGATGCCGTTGTCAATTAACTGCTAGGCACCGTTTACAGAACCACGTCTACCGGTGCCTAACTTGACTTAGGCATCACTAGACGGCCTAATATTAGGCCAGGGATTTCCTGGCCTAATTTACCGGCACTTAACACAAACGCTAGCAACTCCTAAGTCATACCAGGCCTATTCTCCGCCCCCAACCACGCCCACTGTTGAGGTAGACATTGCTAGGTGCCGGTAGGTGCCACGTTGAATTCTGTGTGCAACTTCAATTAAAGTTATATTAATGCCTTTTTTTATTGACTTTTAATGGCATTTTCAATTAAAATGCCAATTAATGTCAATTAACAAATTTGAATCTCTGCGTGGAATCCAGCTAGGCGCAGATGGGCACCACTGATTTAGGCACCCCCCCATAGTGCGGAACTACTCCCACATGGCGTACAACTGCAAAGGTTTGTAAAAATGGGAGGAGCCTGGGTTGTTGTGGTCACCTAGTGACATGCACAACTTATAGAATACTCTCGGTTGCGTACATTGCAATGTGGACTTAAGTGCACTCTATGCCTGGTCATTGACATTGCATAAGTGACTGTGCTACTGTGAGGCACGCCCAGGGCAGGATTACTTCAATGGGCCCCCTGGCCCCACTCCATTCCCCCTACCCTGCCCCACATCCCACCATCTGCCCCAAGGGAGAAGGGGATGAATGTGGGAAGATAGCCTAAAATACAGGAAGGGGGAAGGGGAAGAGCACCCATGCACGGAGGGAAGATTGATGGGGACTAGGGAAGGAGCCTACACAAAGGGTGAGGAACCCATACTACTGAGGATGGGTGGGAGGAGGAGGAGGAACTCAAGCTCTGGGATAGGAAGACATATGAAGAGAAGATGGATGAAGAGGTCTCATGAGAAGATGAAGGAAGAGTTCACAAGGAGGGAAGAGCTCACACACAGGAAGGTGGACTCATGGGAAAATGGAGGAAAAGCTCACATACATGGGGAGAGGGCCTCATGGGAATATGGAGGAAGAGCTCAAACATGGGGAGGTGGACTCATGGGAAAATGGGGGAAACCAAACCAATTCATGGGGAGAGGGCCTCATGGGAAGGAAGATCTCACACAAAAGGAAGACCGAAGGGGGAAGAGTTCACACACAGGGAGGTGGACTCATGGGAAAATGGGGGAAAAGCTCACATACATGGGGAGAGGGCCTTATGGGAATATAAATGCCTTTTTGACCAAACAGTTACTTAATAAACCAACACAGATCTTTTGTTTCTTTCTTTCAGGGAAGCGATGATAGCAGAAAAGAGTGAGTACACTCAGGGGTCATCCTTTGTAGAGCGCATACAGCAGGAGTCAGCAATGTATAACCCCAGCCATTAGAGAGTAGTAACTCCCTATCGTTTTCCCTTCCCAGATCGTGCCAAGGTTGTCCGAGGTCTCCCCGACGTTGCCACAATCATGGAGGATAAGGTAACCTTCCCCAGTAACATTTACGTTAACGAGTGGTTCTGCAATTGTAACATTTTTATTGAGAGCGTGAGAAATGAACATGACATTTGATTTTAACTGATATTCAGGAAGTGCAAAGGTTTGAGTTTGTTTCATTATTATTATTATTGATCTATGTTTTAGATATATGTGTGAATAGGGGGTATGTATCATTCACTTAAAGTGACCCGACAATTGCGCCCTGACAGGTTACTATTTTGTCTTTTTGAGGGTTACAAAGTAACCCTCTTTTTTGAGTGGGGGGGACCCCCTCACACACAACACTTAAAAGATTCACTTGGTATCTAGTGTTAGGGTAAGGTTTAGATGATGATTATGGGAACCCTATACATAAATGGATATCTGGAAGGCCCTGATTTGCTCAGACTCCTCGGCCCCTTCCATTGGGAGGGGCTTGAGGCGCCTGAACCAATACGGCCCTTAGGCCCCTCCCCATGCATCACATGATGCACCGGGTAGGGACCTAAGGCCCAATGTCGTCGTCAAGGGCAGATTCAGAGTATCACAATGTATGTATACTGTATTTATGGGGGAATATATCTCTTCTTTCAAACGTTCCCTCTTTGGTGTGCGCATTTCAAGGGGTGCAATTGTCATGCGCACATTTGTCAGTGTACCTCCCTCTGCCACATCCTGCCCTCACTGACATTACTTCCTGTTTCCTTACTGGTAGAAGGCGGGAGAGGGAAAGCAATAATCCAGTTGGGAGAGAACCACTGCATGCCTTATAGCTCTCTCAGCTCTGCCTCATCCAAAAATGAGATAGCTAGGGGAGAAGATAACAAACATCTGTCAAGAGTTAACATAAGCCAAATATTTCATTGGTAATATGCCTTACAGATATCAAGTGTTACTTCTTTTTTAAAAGCTGTGTATGAACTCCCTACTCTGACCCCATTTCCTCTCTTCCCAGACCTTGTGTTTGACCTGTCACATTGGGGGAGACCCGATTCCTGAGGTCACCTGGCTGAAGAATGACAAAGAGGTCGTCTTCAAGGAACGCTACAAGCTAGAAGTGAAGGGCACAGTCGTCACCATGACCATCGAGAAGGTGTGTGGGGATGACTCTGGGCGCTACGGCATCTTCGTCAAGAATAAGTATGGGTCAGAGACGGGCCAAGTGACGCTCAGTGTCTTCAAACACGGAGAAGAGCCAGAAGAACTGAGAAGAAGGTCAGAAAGTCGTTACAGCTCCCCCATTGAGGCCTGACCTGACAAGGATATCGGTCACAGAAACAGAATGAAAGCAGGCATCCCAAAATCACCTCCGGGGCATCCCCAAACCCATCGCACTACTCTGTAGAGAAATCTATATATAAAACAACATATGGGAAACATTGAAATGTAATGAAATAGTTCTGTACTTCTGTTAGTCCACTTACATGTAAGTGCCTTAATAAGAGCTCAACCATATCGGGTTTGTCCAATTAAAAAAAAGAGAACCGCTTGCAAATGGTGTGTCGAATTTTCATTCTGTGCTCTTCAAACTGTGTAAAAAAAAAGGTTCTGTATTCTCTTGTTCGAAGCGGTGGTCTACAAGAGTTCTATTGTCTCACCTGCCTGGATGAGAACTCCTCATGCTACATTTGAGCTTGGTAATTGTGGCTTTACCAGTCCACACAGTGTTCTCTTTCCTTTTGTACTGAACTAGATGGCTCTAGCTCTCATCGGTTTTGTATCATAAGGTTTTAAAGCCAAATCTCAAATGGACTGGTCGGTTTCCAACAGCATGAACCACTCTTCAAATACTACATATCTTTTGCATTACAGGACAACTCATGTGGCATAAATAGGCGCTGACCTTATTGCAATAGGGTACTGAGCTTATTTCTAAGGTTACCCTGGGGTTGTGGGTTAAAACCCTTGCTGCTTCTTGTAACCCTGGGCAAGTCACTTAATCCCCCCATTGCCCCAGGTACATTAGATAGATTGTGAGCCTGCCGGGACAGACAGGGAAAAATGCTTGAGTACCTGAATAAAGTCATGTAAACCATTCTGAGCTCTCCTGAGAGAATGATATAGAAAATTGAATAAAATTTAAAAAATAATAATAATATGCAACAGCCATAAGTTAAAGCTTGCAAGAGACTACAATATATGCAAAGCCACCAGATGGCACTGTTTAAGGGTGATATGGATGTGCTGAAGTTTTGTTTTCAGTTTACCACTGTATCTTGTTTGAATATGTTGAAATAGGCACAATCTATGAAACTGGGGACTTTTTTTTTAAATATGTGTGAGAGAAGAAACAGCTTTATTAAATGTTTAAAGCAAAGGAGGTTTCACCAGGCATATGGCAGAATTTCTGATCTGTGAGCCACTGCAAATGAACAATAAACAAAAAATGAGTTAGGGAAAGGGAGCAAAGGCCCTTTCTTTTTTAACCAAATATATTTTAGAAGTATATGCATTAGTATACTTTTCATAACATTAAAACGCTAAAAATCAGGGGCATGAAATTTCCCACCCCTGATTTTTAGCTTGTAGCCGAGGGTCCTTTAAGAAAGAAAATATTATCTTCCTCCTCAATACGACTGGTGATATATTTAAACATCTCAATTATGTCTCCCCTCTCCCTACGTTCTTTGCGGCTGTACTCTCTCGAAGAACGTAGGGAGAGGGGAGACATGATTGAGACGTTTAAATATATCACCGGTCGTATCGAGGAGGAAGATGATATTTTCTTTCTTAAAGGACCCTCGGCCACAAGAGGTTATCCGCTAAAAATCAGGGGTGGGAAATTTCATGGCGACACCAGGAAGTATTTCTTCACCGAAAGAGTGGTCGATCATTGGAATAAACTTCCAGTGCAGGTGATTAAGGCCAGCAGCGTGCCAGATTTTAAGAGTAAATGGGATGCGCATGTGGAATCTCTAAGAGGGTAAAGTTGGGGGGAGGGTCTTCAGAGTGGGCAGACTTGATGGGCTATGGGATATCTAAGAGGGTAAAGTTAGGGGGGTGGATCTTTAGTGTGGGCAGACTTGATGGGCTATGGCCCTTTTCTGCCGTCATTTTTCTATGTTTCTATAGAGGGGCATAATTGAAAGGAACGTCTAAGTCCATTTTCATCCAAGTCGTAAGTCATCCAAAGTAAAAAATAGCGTAAGACACATTTTCAAAAAATACGTCCAAAAAAATATTTGCTTTCGAAAATCATCTATCTATACGTCCAGCCGCCCGATCGTCCAGATCGCGAAATCGTCCATCTTTATACCACATTTTTGTCCAACTTTTCGTCCAAGTCCAAAACACCTAGAAACAGACCTTTTGGACATGGGAGGGGTCTGCAAAGTGATGGACAGGACACCCACACAGGGCACCTAAACAGTGGGCTACCTTACAGGGCACTGCTGTGAATTTCACAAAAAGAGTGCCACAGCTCCCTTATAGGTAAATGGTGAGCCCCCCAAATCACCTCCAGAATCTCCTAGACCCACCTATCTACCACCCCAATAGCCCTTATGGCTGCAGGAGCCACTTATAAGGCAGTACAAAAGGGTTTGGGTTTTTTTTAGGGGACTGCACATGTTTCACCATCAATGCAGTCATTACGGTGGCTTATGGACATGGGTCCTCTTCTCCATGAGTTCCTAACCCACCCCCAAAACTTCTTAAGATGCCTCTATGCAGCACAACTAGGCTTTCCTATGCCAGGCTGCCAGGTACTGATGTTCTGGAGGCAGAATTTAAAAGTTGTGATTATGATTTTTATGGGGGTGGGGGGGCAGTTTTGGTGATCACTGGGGTAGTGTGTGGGGGTCTGTACTATGTGTTAGCAGTACTTAACTGGTCACTTTAGGTTGGTTTTTGTGACTTAGACCATGTTTTAAATGGTCTAAGTCAAAACTTCCAAGTTTCGTCGAACTCCGGTCCTCGAGAGCCTTATTCCAGTTGGGTTTTCAGGATTTCCCCAATGAATATGCATTGAAAGCAGTGCATGCAAATAGATCTCATGCATATTCATTGGGGAAATCCTGAAAACCCGACTGGAATATGGCTCTCAAGGACCGGAGTTCCCTACCCCTGGTCTATACTGTGTTGTAAAACATTCGGTTATACATGCTGTACGACTAAGTCTAAGCCGGCCCAATTCCCGCCCTCGATACTCCTCCTGAAACGCCCCATTTAGCTCTGGTCGTTCAGCGGCACTGTGAAGGCCTAGGTCATTTTTAAATACGTCCAAAACCCGTGCTGACTTAGGCCGTTTTTTGGACGTTTTTCACTTTCGATTATAAGCCCCAGATTCTTTAATTTTTTTATTTTTATGCTAAAGCTACTTCCCCGTTTCTGAAAGATCTTTTGGACTCAGTTATGCTGAATTTGTGTTTTTATTCATTGCTTAGAAATGCTCTACTAGTTTCTTATTGAAGATGCTTTTGCCAGACCTGTTCCACTTGAAATGCTTTTTAACTTTCATAAAGTAATTTTAATAGAGTACTCCCAGGAGCTCCCTGCACTTCACTGATGTGTTCTGATGGTGATCAGCACAGTAGCATCCCAAGTTAGTACAAACTGTTAATGCTGGGAGTGATAAAAGCGACAGTGCTTTTAAAGACAAAGCAGAATAAAAGGGACTGTATTAATTTTGCCTCACTAGGCCTGTCTCCTTACCAGAAGAAAGTTCTGGCATGTACTTATGGCAGCCTTGAGAGCAGAGTGAACCGAGGTTACAGTAAGGCCTAACCAGAGCTTTCACTTCACGGTCAGTGACTTCTCTTGAGCTCCAAAGCTAGTGTGACTTTTTGTTGGGTTTTTTTTTTTTGGGGGGGGTAAGGAAATTTTAATTCTTATTGTCAAAACTGCAAAGCCTGTTCTAAGAACATTTTCACAGAGTCACCTGTGTCATTTTCAAACCAATCTGGAAATTGTGCTTGAGGTCACAAGCATTATTTGCTGAGTCAATGAAGGGAAGGGGGATCTGAGAAAAATTGAGGGGGTCATTTTAAAAGCTATGCACACTGCTTGCCCTGGACCGGGAGCATGGAATGTCGCTACTCTTTGGATTCTTGCCGCAACGTATGCCTAGATCAGGCTGCCTGAATCAATACATCACGCTCCACCCCTAGCAGTAGTTCAAATCCAAACTAAAAGCCCACTTTTTTGGATCTGCCTTCAACTCTTAACTCCAATTCAATGCTATCAGATACCTCGATCCACTGTATCATTTGCTCTACATAATCTCCCCAACCCTGAGATGTCCTGTCTATGAAATTAGATTATAAGCTCCTCTGAGCAGGGACTGTCTACTGTATGTTAAATATACAGCGCTGCGTACACCTTGCAACGCTATAGAAATGATAAATAGTAGTAGTAGGTACTAGTGACCTGGATTGGCCGCCATGAGGACAGTCTACTGGGCTTCATGGACCGTTGGTCTGACCCAGAAAGGCTATTTTTATGTTCACACGCATAAAATAGAGGTTTATAAACAGAAATGGCATCTTCTAAAATTTTCTAGACCATAAATAGTACACTAAAAAAAAAAAAAAAAACCCACACTTATAGCCTAAGTGATTTATATTGAGATACAGGAGCGCAAAGCATTCAGCATGCCAGCCTGTGCTAAAAACAGCTATCACGGTTATGGGAAAAAAAAAAAAAAAAGGGGGGTGGGGGGTAAATAAAATCAAGAGTGCCTTATGTCTGGGTTTTAATGTCATGTGAGAGTACGCAAACACTTTCAGCTGCATGGAAAGCTGTCATTCAAGTACAAAATAGACTGGGGCAACCCTGTGTTTGAAAGTTGCCGGGTTTATGGGAACCAAAAAACATGCATTCAAAAGACACCAGATGCCATGCAGTGCCACACTGAGAGAATTGGCACAATTTAGGCTCCCAGCAGAGTGTCAGACCATCCCAAAGGTGTATGGGTCAGAGAAAAAACGAGATTGTGATAAGAGGGTGAACTCTAGGTTAGTTCCATTGAGAATCAACACTGGTTTAATCATTTATCCCTCTTCTGTTAATAATTGGGAAATAGCATGTCTGGCTCATAACCCCCGCATTCTTTATAAGGGTCTCCCTAGCTCATCTACGCCTTCCCTAACAACTGTGCTCTTCCCACTCCATACTGGCATAATGGTTTTCAGTGGGACCTGGCAGGTATATGCGCAGGAGAACTACGAGGCATTCCTCAAGGCTGTGGGTGAGTTGAGCAGGTCATGCACCAGGTATGCAATCTGTGGCTGGGTAAAATGTGATTGGGAGGTTCAGCTAGAGAACCGGGAGTCACGAGAGCTCAGGGAACACGAGGAATCAAATTGAACACTGCCAACAAGCATCAAAACTTCTCGTATTGGTAGTCACACAAGTAGCTTTCATTTGATTAATTCCCTCTACCAGAAACAACATGCATTCCTTTGATTATACCAAGCGACATGTATTAAGAACATAACATAAGAATAGCCGACAAGCCCAGTAGCCCGTTCTCACGGTGGCCAATCCAGGTCACTAGTACCTGGCCCAAAACCCTAGTGGCAACATTCCATGCTACCGATCCAGGGCAAGCAGTGGCTTCCCCCATGTCTTTCTCAATAACAGACTGCATAGCTCCCTTCCCCTCCCCCAGAATGCCTTTGAATAACGGGCATCATTACCCATGTAGATTAGAAGGTGTGCAATTTTCAAAGCATTCCCAGGGGTAGCATCTAGCATGCATTTTTGTGCATGGAAATGACCTTGAATAGTGTACTTACCATGCATGCCAGTCCTAATCCTAGCTCTGCGACTGGAGCTCTACCTTACTCCAGGAAAGCCAAGCGTAAGAATAGCCATACTGAGTCAGAATGATGGTCCATCAAGCCAATATCCTGCAGTGGCCAATTCAGGTCCCTAGCAGAATCCCAAAAAGTACCAAGATTCCAGAGTCCCAAAGAGTACTAAGATTCCATGCTACTGATCCCAGGGATAAGTAATGACTTCCCCCTTTCCTTGGGTCAAATCTGAGCTCTTTCGTGAATCTTTGTGTGACCCTGAGGATATTATTTTGTCCCTGTATGCCAGTTCTAAGTTATGAAGGCTCTGACACTGATTTTCTATGTGTTCTCTGGTGAGTCACTTTAATATCCTGGATCTATTTACCTAGCAGACACAACCATACAGAGTCAATGTGAATTCGGTATTCAAAATCACTCTAGTGGATAATTAGCATAATTATTTTGAAATGCTGTAAGATTTCAAAATTCACATGTAGCTGCACAGAAAAATTTCCCACAGAAAGCTTTCTTGGAAAAATTCCCTTCTGAGAAGAATCCTGGGCACAAACATATATTGACATCAAAGTCTTTCTCAAAAAGGTGTTGCAGTTGGGAAGAGGAGGAATTATGAATTCACAGTGCCTGCTTTACATACACTCCTCTGTTGCCAGGAAAAAAAAATTATAATTTACTGTAGTTTTTATGTCCAAAGAAGACCAGAAAAGTGAAAAACAGTGTAATATACAAATACAGTTTCTCCGCAAAGGATCAAGCGAATGATTTTTCATATAGCTAGATTAAAAACCCAATAGTGAGAAGTCTTGACGTATCAAATGACAAAGTGGTGAGATAAACAACAAACAGCTACGTTACATGTATGTTCTGATGTGCCCGAGAACCTTATTTATGGCACAGATCTCCTTTTAAAGACCCATACTGGGAAAGATTGTTGAAATCCATATATGTCCCATATATGCTTGTTCTGGGCTGCCATTCCTTGTACCTGAAGAGGGTAATTCTATAAAGAGAGGGGGGGGAGGTATTTTTAGGCGCTAACTGCCAGATTCTCTAAAGGGCACCTAAGTCAGCAGCCGCCGATCATATGTCAATCGTGCGAAGGCGCCGTTTATCACGCCTCCTGGAAAGATAGGTGCTGGTTTTCAAGGCCTACATTTCCAGCGCCTATTTTTGATGTGAATGGCACCTACGTAGGCGCTTTATGGTGCCTAATGCCGCTTCCAGTGTTGGCCATGCCTATAGTAGCATTAGGCGCCACCGGAGGCATGATTACGGCACCTTTTGATTAGGCGCCAGTAGGTACTTTGAATTTATAGTTAACTGGCATTTCCGTGTTAACTTAGGCGCCTAAGTTATGGCACCAATTATAGAATTTCCCCTTAAGAAAGCACCTATCTGGAGCCTATTCCATAATGAAAACTAGGCATCTACTTTTTTTTATAAAATACTAGTGTAACTAGGTGTGTACGTGCAAGCACCTATGTCAGCCATAAAGCTAGTATAAATGCACCTAGATTGGGAAGATATGCACATATATTATTATATTCTATAATTTATATGCATAAGTATGTGCCTACCATCCTGACTCCGTCCATGTGAACATCCTCCTTAAAGTATATTCCCAAAGGGTGCCAGTAACCCCTAGCGGCAGCCCTGTGGTACTATCACGAGAGGTCAGGTTTCCATATAAGTACCCCAAGATTACCACTAGAGGTCGCCAACACCATTATGGCATCAGCAAGGGCAGAAGTATCTGGGAATTGCTCTTACTAAGACCCAACTAGACTACTTGAGACCCTGTAATTTAATCGAACAAGCTAATTAGCGCCAATAATTGGACACACTCAATTATTGGTCCTAATTGGCATTAATTAAAATGTATGTGCACATTTTTTTTGGCGCTAGGATTCACGTAAATTTTATGCATGGATCCAAAAAGGGGATGTGGCCTTGGAAAGGGTATGAGCGGATCGAGGGCGTTCCTGGAGTTTACAGCCAGTTTTATAACAAAAGAGGTTTTATTGGATATAAATTCTTGCACCTACAATTGAGCGTGGATCCTGGAGCTAAATACTATTCTAGAAATGGCACCCAACTCCGAGTGCCGTTTATAGCAGTGTATCGCAAACTGTGCCTCCTGAGATTTGAGGTGTGCCGTGAGAAACTGGGGAGAAGGAAGGGAGGCGCCAGCGCCAGCTGACTTGCAGAGAGGCCTGTCTTGTAGGCAATCAGCCCGCGCCTCTCCGCACATGTTCCCTGCTGGCACCCCCCCCACTGGCAGCTCAGGGCCCATCTGGAGGGCCTTCGTGCATGTGCCGACGTTGACATGATGATGTCACACATGCGCGTGAAGTCATGTCGATATTGGCGCACTTTCGCATGCCTCGAGCCGTGGCCACTATGTTTAGTGGGCCAAGGCTCAACAAAGTTTGCGGGACACTGGGATTTTTTTTATGAGCACCATATATAGAATTTTGGCCTAGATGGCCTTCCATAGGGGGTGACAATAATATTCATTAATCATTACATTACATTACATTACAGATTTCTATTCCGCTTGTGCCTTGCGGTTCTAAGCGGATTACAAATTAGGAGACTGTATAATTTCAGGAATATTACAGTACATAGAATCAGGAATGTATCAAGTTACAATTGATTAGTCTGGAAGTTTCCAGGAGAAATTTAGAGCACATAGTAGATAAATAGTAGGTTGTTGAAGTGAGTTGTACAATGTTTAGGTATAGTTATGGTGGTGGTGTTCGAGTGTGTATTTTCTAGTGCTATGTTGAGGTTAAGATGATGGAAAGTATTTTTTGAAGAGATGAGTTAATCACAGCTCTAATGAACTTAAACTATCAATAATTAGTGAAGTGCTCAGACCATAACCTGTGATTCAGTGATAACACCAAACCGAGGTTAGCAAGGGGACCATCATCGCCTTCACTGTCCCCCAAGCCATCCATATTGAAGAATCAATCGCCAATATAAATAAAGATAAATATAACTTATCTGAGATGGATGGATTGATGAATATTGCTAAACCTCAGTGGAGTTAAAGTGCCATATAATCATGTGAAGAAATTAAAACGTTATTCTTTGTCAAATCATGATATCTTCCCAGTCCCCCCGACTCGAGTTTCAACTCTTCCTTAGGGAGGGATACTGTTAAGAACAAACATTCATGTATTAGAAGAAGAATTCACCATAAAAATCCTGAATCCACAATTAAACTATTACATCATTTAAATACTACTCATCACAGAATACTATTTGTTATCTCCTTATTAAGTAGATTCTTCCATAGGGGTGAGCCATGCCACCAGTAATGTACAGAAGGAAGGACATTGACGGTGACAGGAATATAGGCGTCATTAAAAAGCACACACACCATGCACACACAAAACTTGTACCAGTTTTTCAAAGGGAAACTATGCACAAGGGGGAAGAAGACAGCATGGACATCTGCTGGCCAGATAAGAGCAAAATGATCAATGCAGGAAGCCCCTGGACCAAAATTCTCTTTTCTGCTCTGCCACAGGCCTGCCAGACGATGTCATCAAGATAGCCAAAGATGTCAATCCAGTCATTGAGATCCAGCAGAATGGAAACAACTTTGTGGTCACGTCCAAAGCGCCCAAACAGTCCGTAACCAACTCATTCACCATCGGTAAAGAAGCCGATATCACCAGCATGGATGGTAAAAAAATGAAGGTGAGGAGGTTTCCGTGACTTGTTTCATGCAGTTTCTACTTCGATGCAGAAAGTTCTGTGTTAAATTCTGAGACCCAGATTTATATGCACAGATTATTTATTTATATAAAACCCTTTGTATATCAATGTAAGAGTATCTGTCTATGTTTATCTGCCTAGAACAGCCCGCTTGTTTGGTTATTAACATCTGTTCATACAGCAGCTAAGTTCATTGCTAAAGTATTAAATATTTGTGGTTTCCCATCACACACGGGCACATACTGTATCCTGCCCCCCCGACAGTGAGCTATTATTAGACTGCTTGGTTGGAACAGTCAAAAAAGCTATTAGTGTAAAAATCATAGGACCTGTGGTACCTGGTCAACTTCAGCTTGTAAGAAGCGTCTGTTCCAGGGGGTCTACGATGGGTGCCATTTCTAGAATCTGGGCCCTAGTGTATTCCTCGTATCGTGGCTACGGTGAACACTAGAACAAACTTGCCCTGTAAATAACTAAGGAATAAGTTCTATTTGTTCTGCATCTGCAGTGCACCGTGTACCTGGAAGATGGGAAGCTTGTGTGCAGGTCGGAGAAATTCTCCCATATCCAGGAAGTAAAAGGCGATGAAATGGTGGAGGTGAGTAACCCAAAGACTAAAACCACAAACATCAGTTGAAGTTCAATTTATTTGATATACCCTTAATATAAAACCAAAGTTAAAATCTAAGTGGCTTACAATAAAAATTGGGTAAGGGGATTGAAGACACAAACTAAAAAAAAAAAAAACAACAACCCAAGAAAGAAACAATCAAGACTGGAAACGTAATGGACAAGGCGAAGGGTAAAATGACAACATTTTTTAAAGGAAAAAGGGGATGGCGAAAACAAGGGTTAAAGGATAATAAATGATCTCGATAAAAAAAAAAAGAAAATAAGCCATGTATTAAAGGCTTGTGAGAAATAGTAGGTTTTTAGTTGAGCTTTAAAAGTTGAAAGAGATCTTACATAAGAACATAAGAAGTGCCATCTCCGGAACCGACCCTAGGTCCATCAAGTCCGGCGATCCGCACACGCGGAGGCCCCGCCAGGTGTACCCTAGCATTGTATTAGTCCCCATATCACTCTAAGCTTCTCATAAGAGATGTGCATCGAGCTTACCCTTACTTATGTCACCTTAAGCCACTCATAAGGAGATGTACATCTAACTTACCCTTAAACCCTAGAACGGTGGATTCTGCAATTACCTCTTCTGGGAGAGCATTCCAGGTTTCTACCACTCATTGCGTGAAGCACAACTTCCTGATATTTGTCCCCCCCTTAGCTTTAGACCATGTCCTCTTGTCTGTGTCACATTGGACATTGTACAAAGGTTTAAGGGAAGAGAATTCCAAAGAGTAAGAGTCATACTGTAAAGGCAGAGTTTCCATGAAAATCCAAGAATAATTGCCAACTCCTCCCCTTTACATAACTCCTAATTTCTGACAAATTGATTATTAGCACCTAATTAGCCAATTTGTTTACACATAGATCTGTGATCCATGCCCAAACTTGAACGCCCAAGTTTGGGTGACCTATGCAGAGTCTGGCTGCTAGTGCCAACAAATATCCATAGATTATGCCACCTAAGGGAATTATATGGATAACGGCTACTGTTGTCCAGGTAATTCCTTTTGAAGATCTGGCCCTTAGTTTATAAATATATAGCAGTAAAACATAAGAATGCAATGTCACAATTAGACAATTAGTGGCATAGCCAAGGGTAAGCCCAGGTGGACAGAGGTCCATCCAAACAAAATTGGTGCAGTCTTGCTGTGGTGCAGGGACCCTCAAGACCTACCAGCTGAGGACTTCCACCTAGAGAATGACACGGGGAACTCAATTTCCCGTCCCCGTGAGTTCTTTTCCTGTCCCTGACCCATTCCTGCAAGCTATGTCCTCATCTGCACAAACCTCAAACATTTGAAAATCCTAAGTAGCAATATTCTAGAACTCAGATTGTGATGTCATAATGTCCCATTTCACCAATGCCTAAGCTCCATCCTCATCTTCATAAGCCTCAAACACTTTCAAATCATAAGTAGCAACATTCTAGAGCTCAGATTGTGATGTCATAATGCCTCATTCCACCAATGCCTAAGCTCCGTGCTCATCTGCAGAAGCCTCAAACACTTTCAAATCATAAGTAGCAACATTCTAGAGTTCAGATTGTGATGTCATAATGCCTCATTCCACCAATGCCTAAGCTCCGTGCTCATCTGCACAAGCCTCAAACACTTTAAAATCATAAGTAGCAACATTCTAGAGCTCAGATTGTGATGTCATAATGCCTCATTTCACCAATGCCTAAGCTCCGTCCTCATCTGCACAAGCCTCAAATGCTTTACAATCATAAGTGTTCGATGCTTGTGCGGTTAAGGCAGAGCTTACAGTAATGGGTCAGGGACAGGGACAGCAACAAGACGGGGAAAAATTTGTCCCTGTGTCATTCTCTCCTTCCACCTCTAGTGGCCAGAATGTGTTGCAAGCTCAGCAGCCAGCAGAAGTGTCCCCAAGCCACTGCTGCTGCCAGCCCCAGCCCCCCTGCATCCACATGTGCACATGCATGAAAACTGAGCGTGCAGGAGGCAGGGCTTGAGGTTCCTCACCAGCTCAGCTTCATGTATTTATATTTTGTGTTTTAGGGGGAGGGAGGGCAGAAAGGACAGAGGAGGGTGGAAAGAAAAATTTTGTGTCTACTCTCTATGGGCTCAAGCCCACCTGAAATTAGCTATCTGGCTATGCCATTGATTACAGTCGGTCCGCAGACATTTTTAATCAGCTAAAGAAATTAATAAACAACTTATTTTTCTTTACAGAGGTTGACCATTGGATCAGCAACACTAATCAGAAAAAGCAGAAGAGTCTGAAGAGCCTTGGAATGGTTATGGTTTCTTCTTACATCTGCTGTAACTTAATTTGTACCATCAAATAAAGACTACATTCTAGTTCTTTGGACAAAATGTGTTCCTAAGAGCTGCAAAGCAGTTTGGTTTTCAAGGCAATTAAAGAGGGCACTGCAGTAAGACACAACATAAATACTTTCCTAAGCATTGACGAATTAAAAGCATCGTTCATGTGCACAGTCTAGATATCACACAGACATTTTTAGGCACTGCAAATGGTAATTATTTTCAAATGAGTCTTTTGAAATTGCATAAATGCTTTGGACCCTGCCGAACACTGTCACTGGCTTTCTTATCGTTAAACAAGTTTCAAGTTTATTATTTATTTTGATATACCATCTATCATTACGTCTAGGTGGGTTACAATAAATTTAATAAAAACATATCTGATAAAACAGGGGATTAAAAGATAACATTACTGGGACACATAGACAATTTTCCAACTCTCGCTCTCATTCTGATAAATTCCACCCCCCACCCCCCACATTGGAGGGTGGGGCTTTCCCCCTTATCGCGTGACATATGGGGTGATCAGATTCAGGATCAACCACAGATTCTTCCAAGGTTTTCTTCCCACTGCGCTGGGGGATGGGCAGCTCCGAGGGATGGGCAGGCAGTGGCTCTGTGACGAAGTCTGAGTGCAACAAGGATCCTGGTTTTAAGAAAAGTTTGGACAAGTTCCTGGAGGAAAAGTCCTTAGTCTGTTATTAAGAAAGACATGGAGGAAGCCACTGCCTGTATTGATGGCATGGAATATTGGTACACTTTGGGTTTTGGCCAGGTACTAGTGACCTGGATTGGCCACCGTGAGAACGGGCTACTGGGCTTGATGGACCATTGGTCTGACCCAGTAAGGCTATTCTTATGTTCTTATCCTCATGTGTTTGAATATTTTGACTGATCCTCCAGTAAACTCGATCAGCATGGGATGTGTCGTTTCTGGTGCTCCTAAGTGGGAGGGACCAGCATTGTGGGAAAGGGATTTGGATTTAACATATATCTTTGCAGCAGAAGCTCAGGGTGAGTTACTTTCAGGTATAAGAGGAGTTATGACAGTGGTAGAGTGGAAACTCTCTTCTATCCCGTCTCCCTCCTTCTCTGCCTGTTCCCTCTTTTTGTTGATGGCCAGTGACAGCTGGGCTCCTTTTCTGCCTCCCGTCCACAGCAACAGTTTGCTTAATGATGGCAGTTGCTCTCCTGCTCTGGCCCAGCTCCTCCAATTATATGGTGTATATATTGTATGTACTGAGTAATATTTTGATCAATTTCTGTTATGCTGAGAGACTGTGGCAGCCAAGATTAACCCTCACCAGTCACAAGCATTCTCTTGCTCTCATCCAAGCTTTGGTGTTTAGAGTCTGAAGCTTCTGTTCAGGAAACATAACATAAATCTTTATTTATATATCGCATTAGCCTTCCAAACCAGGCAGTCCCAGTCACTTGCAACTGGACCGAGTGGTTTTGCCCAATATGGAGTCACTGGAACTGGCTGGATTAACTACTACTATTTATTATTTCTATAGCGCTGAAAGGCGTACGCAGCGATGTACATTTTAACATACAATAGACAGTCCCTGCTCAGAAGAGCTTGCAATCTACTGTAATTTAGACAGGACATTTCAGGGTTGGGGAGGTTATAATGGGTCTAGGTATCTTATAGCAGTGAGGGAGAGTTAAGAGTTGAAAGCAGTTTCAAAAAAGTGGGCCTTTAGCTTGGATTTGAACACTGCCAGGAACGGAGCACGGTGTATTGATTCAGGCAACCTGTTCCAAGGCATACGGCGCCGCAAGAAAGAAGGGACAGAGTCTGTTGTTGGCAATGGAAGAGAAGGGTATAGATAAGAGGGGCTTGCCTGATGAGCGACCGATTCAATTGCTCAGTGTGCGATTGACACATGTGCAAAGTCCTAACAGCAGTGACAGGAAAGAAGCCTCCTGTCATTACTGTTAGGGCTTCTGGATTTGTATTTTTAAAAGACACAGATGTTGTGCTGTGTTAAACACAACCTGTCCCATTACAAAAAAAAAGAAAAATAGCCCCCTGCAATGTCCTCCCACCCTGCACCGGCACCCTGAGCCACTGCACACCCCCGCCCCGTGGCAAAATGGCAGGAGATGCCCATTCCCTCCTGCCACAAAGAAACTCCCTCCCCCCACCCCCTCAAAAAAGCAGGGATGCCCACTCCCTCCTGCCATGAAGGAGCCCGCTCCCCCACCCCCAAAAAAAGGCTGGAGGGTTGCCCACTCCCTCTTGCCACAAAGGCGCCCACTCCTCCTCTGAAAAAAAAGGCAGGATGGATGCCCACTCCCTCCTGCCATGAAGGTGGCCACTCCCCAGCCAAGTCCCCAGCCCCGTACCTTAAAAGTTGGGAGCAGGAGGTACTGAAAAAACCTCCTGCTCCTCCGAGTCCTCCCTCGATGACAACACTGGGCCTTAGGCACCTCTCTGGTGCATCATGTGATGCACAGGCCCTGATTGGCTAAGGCCCTGTGATGCCTAAGGCCCTGATTGGCTCAGACGCCTCAAGCTCCTCACTGGGCTCAGGTCATGGGTGACTCTCACTATTGCACAGGTAGTATTTAGGTGCAGGGTAATATACTGTATCTAATGGACCCTGTAACAAAACTGTCATAGGATTTGCACTTATCACTTATATTAACAGCAAACATGAATGTATGGTAAGTGCAAAGTTTGTGGGGTGGGTGCAGGTCTGCTTTAAATTTCCTGCACAGGGCAGTTAACATATGCTCATTGTTACATGCCTAAGGCAATACGGGTCAGTGATATTTTTTTGAACCTAGTGCTGAATGAAGAGAGTGGAAGGGGATCACATCTGCTCCTTACCATTGGACCACCAGTCCCTTCTGGGTAACTGTTGGAGGTGAGTTGGATTGGGGACAGGTGGTGATGGTGGGGATAACATAGGAGGAGCTTGGAAGGAGGTCAGACATGTCATGAGGGATTCAGGGGGGTTGAATATGCGGTCTGAATGTTTGGACATGTCGGGAGGGGGAGGGGATCAGAGGCAGTGGATGTGATGGGGGGGAGTTCAGGGAAGTCAGATCTGCATTAATCTTTTCTTGAGGTTATAATATATTCAGCAGTCATGATTACCCCTTCACTAGCTGTCACAGCCATCCATTTCACGCCTGTTTCCTGCCCTCTCCCGCATTAGCTAATGTGGATTTTTTTACTCATTGACTGATGGGCCTGCGCTAATGTCTACTGCATGGTAAAAAAAAGCCATGTTGGCAGCTTAATTGCAGATTAGTAAAATGGCCTCTAAACATAACTTCTCAAGCTAGTAACTATGGGTGAGTTATAATTCAAGATTTTGAAGGCAGAAAAAGGAGGACAGAGACATTTCTTCCATACTTTCAATGGACACCCCCATACACACACACCGGATGTCTTTGAAGCTGCTTTCAGTTCCAAGCTCTAACCTACCTGCTAAAAGCACCAATCACTGGTGCTTATCATTCCCTCTGTAGTTCCCCCACCTGAGCACAGTGTATTGGAGCACCTTCTTGTCCAGTTTCTCTGTCTTGCCTAGATTGTAAGCTCTTTTGAGCAGAGACTGTCTCTTCTATGTTTTCATGTACAATGCTGCTTAGGTGTAGGATGCACGGCAGTTTAAAGCTCCCTCAGACGTTATAAATCCCCTCGACCCTGAAGAAAGTTTCCTCTGAAACATGCATGTCGGGAGAGGTGGTAAAACTGAAGATTTTACAATGCACTGAATAATAAGCACAAGATAAGTGGTGAATAAGTTTTATTTTTTTTTTTTTGCACAATGATAAGAAGAAGATATATATATATACACACTCATTAAAATTTGTTCTATGAAGACCCAAGCAACTGGGAGTATGTTGTCCCTTCCTGTGCTCTGAAGATCCATACATTAAAAACTATTTAATTGATGGGAGTGTTTATGTACAGTAAAACCTTTGTTTGCGAGCATGCTTGTAATCCAAAGCACTCGTATATCAAAGCGAATTTCCCCATAGGAAATAATGGAAACTCAGACGATTCGTTCCCCAACCCAAAAACTTTAATACAAATTACTATACGTACTAGTATTTTAACACCTCATTCATTTAGAACAGTGTCAGAGAGATAACCATTGGCTCAGTTGTGATGTGTGTATACTGTACGTACTTGCATTGCAAGACATTGCTTGTATATCAGGTTAAATTTTAATAAAATGTTTTGCTTGTCTTGCAAAAACACTTGCAATCCAAGGTTTTACTTTATAAACATTCTTATGATAGATTGAAAATTTGTCCAGTATTTAGAGGTTGTACTTGTATGATCATGTGGCTTTTGCAGCCATATAGCAATAATTAGCCCAAATCAGTTCTCCTTTATCTGGAGCCATATGGTAACACTAGCCCCAATCATTGGTCTCTCTGCCACCCAGTACTTTAAGCAAAAAAAGATTCAAGGTAAAGGAGTAAAGATACCTCAAAAAGAAAGCAGGCAGTGAAAAACTTTGTATATAATAATATCAGAGCACTGCCCAAAAAATTACCTAAATAAAGTTAAAGATCAGCTCAGAGACATGGAGGGGCTTTTTCAGAAGGTGGCAAAATTAGGGGGGTTTTACCTTCTGAAAAAGCCCCTCCATGTCTCTGAGCTGATCTTTAGCTTTATTTAGGTCATATTTTGGACGCAGCTCTGATATTATTATATTATACCCAGCACTTTACTTTATAACATTTTATTGAAGAAATGCAATAAACACATAATAATATAACAGCGTAAAATAGTCATTACATTTAAATTGACCATATTAACTTCTAATAAATGTTTATCATTCCTTCAAAATAAATTTAAAGCATTTCTATGATTTTGTTTATTGAATCGTAAATTGATGTCATTGCCTATCACCACCTTAAAAACTTGCATGTTTCACGAGTAGTTGGTTGGGGGAGCAGACAAACCCCCTCTTGCCCGCCCAGACAAAGCCTGATGCTTCTAAATCCACGTGTGAGACGGGCAGGAGAGCGCGCAGGCGCAGTCGGCACCGGTAGGTAGGCAGGCGCGCGCGCAAAAGCATTGTGGCGCGAGGGAGCCTTTGAGTTCGGCGCGCGGCCGGCTCACTGGCCGGAGGGAAGAGGTTGGGGAAAGCGCCTTGCCGGGGCCGCTCTTTTTTTTTTTTCCCCCTTCGCTCTCTAGTCTCGCGAGACTGCCTCGTGCGTGCGTTCGCGCGCTCGCCCGCCTCTGGTGCTGGGGGTTAACGGCCTTCATCTCCCTTGCCGTCCGTTGGAGTTGGTAACGGGCGGGGTTGGGAGAGGAGGAGGGGGGGCCGCCGCCGCTTCTCCCTTCGGCTGCTGACGAGAGAGCGGAAGGAAATACCCCGCCTCCCCCCGGTAGCCACCCGCCCGCCCGCCCGCCCGCCCCTCGGCGGCCATGTCCCGCTACCTGCGGCCCCCCAACACGTCCCTGTTTGTGAGGAACATCGCCGACGATACCAGGTGAGCGGTCCGGGGCCTCCGTCGACGAGGACGGGGCGAGGGAGCCGGGCTTTATTTTTTTGTTCTCTCGCCGTAGCGGGAGGACTAGGCCGCGGCGAGCCACATGGTCCTCCGGGCTTCGGCCGCGGGAGGCAAAGGGGCCTCGTTTCCGCCTTTGCATTTTTTTTATTTTTGCCGGGCTCGCGCTCTAGATGAAAGTCTGGACTTGATTTTGTATGAAACGTTCCCAAAAAAGTGCGGTGGGGGGAGGACTTTGGCGGCCTTTCTGAATGTCCGTTTTCCCGCTTCCTTTCGTTCCGCTGCTCGGCGCCACGTGCTCCGCACTCTGTCCCTTGGAAAAAAGATCGCGCGGCTGAAGCTGGGTTTTGGTTTTAAAAAAGGGAAAAAACTGTGACCGTCTTTTTAAGTTTTCTTTTTTGTTTTGTGTATTTAAAGTGCCTTCTTTGAAGTGTTTATGGTTTCAATGAATTGAAGGTGCACCGGAATGCTATTGCGAGACTGAGTAGTTCTTTCTCACTTTTTATAGAAGGGTGTAGCTCCGGATTTTGGCCTCTTTGACTATTGATTGAACGTTTACTATTGGCCGTTGCGTGTGAGATTTTCAATTAATTCTATGGCATTGTCAAAAGTTTGGGAAAATTAATAAAGATTAAAAAAGAAAAAAAAAAGTAAGTTCATCCCGGAAGAGTGAGAGCAATGGAAGTGTGCAATAGTGGTATAATCGTTTCTGTTGTTGGGACTATTACTCGTTGCTTTATAACCTTTGTTAGTGAAAATTTCAATAAACTTATAGTTTAAATTTTTTTTTTTGTTTTTGTTGGGCGAGCTTATGTTTAAACTATAGGTATGAGAAAATGAATGCCGACATACTAACTTAGTTTGGGGTCCATTAGCGTCTTTTGTACAATTGTTATAGTTCTTTCATCCTTCTTTTTGTTGGTATAATTCGGACACATTGGTGGGGGGGTTATATTGTTGCATTGCCGCTGATTGATTTTAAGTGCTTATTTGTTATTGATATGACTATTGTGTTGCAGTTTTTGTTAGTAATGGAAAATCGATAAAAATTTAAAAAAGTGCAAATGCCGTCTGCAAATATCGTTCCTTATCTGCACGGTTTTAATACGTTTCAATGCAAATGTTTTCGGGTCTCGCACGGTGCTGGATGGTGGTTTTCTGGTTGTTGTTGTTTTACCACGTTTTTTTAAGTAAACGCCAAACAAATTGGAAGCAAGACTTGGATTCCAGTGTGTGTTTCGGTACAATTAATAAAGCATTGAACGATTTTTATCCCCTGGCTCCAATTTCTGTGGCTCTGCCCCCCCCCCCCCGGTCTTTTGCCTCTGCCTTCGACCCGTGCGCCCTCTCGCTTTAAGTAAACTCCAGCATCTGTGCTGGAACCCCAGCAATAGTGTGGGGGGGGGGGGATGGCGACAGAATTGTGCTGCTGCTTTTTGCGTGTTCGGTTTCGTCTCATTAGTGTTTATTTATTTTTTTAATTTGAGACAGTGCAAATGGAGATGTCAGGAAAAGAAAAAGTGGTGATCGCTTTGCTACTAATACAGCAGGTTTAAGCTTAGTGTGTGTGCAAGATATTTCTTTTACTACCGTTGTAGAAATATATTGCTGGGAGTTGCTAGAGAGCCCACAGACTGCTTAATATATGCCTTCCTGTCACATAAGAACAAGGTTAATTGACTTATTTATGAGTCCAGCATCCATCTTGCCTCGCCTGCACCCTGATGGACCTGCTGGACCCACCCCCCCCCCCAACCACACACTTCTGGTCCAACCCTTCTCTCCCCTCCCCCCCCAATGTGGGTTTGGCCTCCTGGACCCCCTTCACTTACCGAAGTGGCAGGGCCTTTACTCTGTCATGTTGGAAGTGACGCATCAGAAGAAAGGCCCTGCTGGGGCTGGTCGTATACCTATTTTCAGCGCTGCCGATGCTCCTTCAGGTTAGGGAGGGAGGGGGGTTGTGTCTTAGGACTGTTTCGGGGCTGGAGGGGGGAGGCAGTTCAAAGCTCAGGACCAGTGCTGCTGCTTTGGAGGCTAGAGGGAGGAAGGGTGTTTTTTGGGGTTCCTGTCCCACCTCCAGTTGGGTGAGAGTGTTGGCTTGAGTACCAGTTAATCGTGATTCTACTATACTTTGGTTGTGGCCTGGGGGGCTTAGGCTTATTGGGTGGCTATGGGATATACTTTGAGCATTGGCCCTGGGAGGCTCCTTTCGACCTGTACTCGACCTCAAGCTAGCCAACCAATTCCTGTGGGTAACACTTCAGGAAGGAAGCCCTGTGCTCTGTGATTGCAGCAGTGCAACTGGGGGAATTCTTTACCTCCCTGGACATCACAGAGGTCTATTTGCATATTCCCATCTGGCCTCTCCGTTTTCTTCAGTTTGCGGCAGGGCTGTAGAGTCGGTAGATAAATCCTTTGACTCTTGACTCCTCAGTTTCTGGTACCCACGACTCTGACTCCCGGTACCCAAAATTGTCTCAGACTCCACAGCTCTGGTTTGCGGTCCTGGGACAGCACTTCTAGTTCATGTCCATACCCTTTGGGTTGTTCACCACCCCCAGGACATTGTGGTGGCAGCGTTCCACTGCTGGAAGGGACTCGAGGTACATCCATACCTTGACAATTGGCTGTTTTGTCTGATTCAGCACTGGAAGTGAGGAGAGCTGCCGCCCGAGTAGTGTCTGTATTGTAGTCTCTAAGTTGGGTGGTCAACATCACCTAAAGCCACCTGGAACCGATGCAATGTCTGGAGTATCTGAGAGCGGTATTCAGTACAGTTCGAGGGATGGTCTTCCTTCTGGAAGCTAGGAGAACCAAACTGATAACTCAGATCTGGCTCCTACTCTCAAACTTGTGTCCCCGTACCGGGGATTATGACGTTCACCTTGGTTGGAGCCCGGATGGCAGCATTTCATGGTGGCTCAACCCTGTCAATCTCGGCAATGGGCTTCCATTGGTGTCACTAACAGGATAAAGAAAAATGATGAAGTGAGATTAAATGGAGCCTTCCACAAATAAAAATCATCCCACTTCAGAGTGTAATATATAAGAAAGGAGGGTAAAGGGTCTCAGAAACCCGCTTGATTTAATACATACATATGTAATGTTAAAACTAAATGGGTTAGTCTTAATTATTGAACCTTGTCATCACCATCTCCTTAATATTTTGCCAGAATCTTACTGTTGCTAATTTACTCTATAATTGGATTTCAATAAAGCATTGTCATAGTAAGTTTTATCACTTATCTTTAATATGCAGAATTACTAGCCAGCCTGATGGGACCTGTTTCGCCATACAAAGGCTTTGTCAAGGGTTCTAAAGGAGCTATTGTGAAGCGCCCTTCATTTGGGGGCTAGGTTTGACTGCTGGAAAACACTGGACAGTTGGAGTGGAAACTGTCCCCAGCGGCCTTTCGGCTCATCTCCAAGAAATAGGGTCTTCTGCAGTTGGATTTGATGGCATCCCACTGCAACTTTAAGGTTCCTTGCTGCTTCAGCAATAGGCGAGAACGGGAGTTGGACGGGGTAGATGCTTGCTTTCTCTCCTGGTCCTCCGAGCCTCCTCTTTATGTGTTCCCACCATGGCTGTTGATTGGAAGGACAAACAAAGCAAAAAACTGCAGACCTTGTACACGATGCAGGCAGGCTTTATTATGACAAGTAAATTTAGGTTAAAAACCTTTTACCAGGTGAGGGACCCAACACGGTCCGTGTTTCGGACTAACCTTCGTCAGGGGTCCAATTTTGGTAAAGCAGAAAATTATCAAAAGAAAAAAGCCTTGGGTGATTAGCCGATAGGTGACATGCTGAAAAAACCGCCCGAGTGAAAAAGATTGGAAGGGTCATTTTCTGAATTGGGAGGCATCGGAGTCGAGTTGTTCTTGGTGCCCTGGATTGGCAACGGGACCTGATATGCCTGGTGGTGGGCGAGCCCTTATGGCTCCGGACCTACTTTATAAGGGGCTAGTTCTCATGGAAAACCCGTTCTGCTTTGGTCTTATGGCTTGGCTCTTGAGTGGGTGAGGTTGGAAAAAAAGGGGATTTTCTGATTCTGTTATTTCCACTTTGCTATGGTCTCGTAAGTGATCCACGTCGGCAGCTTACACCAGAGTATGACACTTGTTTAAGTCTTGGTGCTCTCAGTCTACGTTATCTCTATTTTGGGCTACATTGCCACAAATCTTATCCTTCTGCAGGAGGGATGTCAGAAGGGATTATCTGCCAGTTCCTTGTGGGTTCAAGTTGCAGCATTGATGTGCTTTTGAGGGAGAGTTCAAAATTCTTCACTGACGGCTTACCCTAATATTGTTCGCTTCCTCAAAGTGATGAGTTTCCCTTGAGAAGGCCATTCCTAGAGTGGAAGCTGAACTTTGTACTAAGGGCACTGCAGAAGGCTCCCTTTGAGCCTCTTCAGCGAGCTACACAATGATCTCACTGACCAGTCTTTTTGGTCGTCATCTTGTCTGCAAGAAGAGTCTCAGAAGCTGGGTTCTCGGTTCGTACAGTTTCACCCTTTTTACCTAAGGTGGTATCTGCATTTCACATGAATCAGCCATTGTTTCTACTGTCCTTTTGGGAAGAATTTTACCAGAACAGTTTTCATCAACTACACTTCCTAGATGTGAGGAGGATCTTGCTGCACTACTTGCAAGTCGTGAATGAGTTTCATCATTCTGACCACTTGTTTGTTCTGTTCAGGGGACCTCACAAAGATGTCATGGCTTCGAAAGCCACAGTAGCTTAATGGATTAGGGAAGTGATCTCAACAACCTACTTGTTGGCAGGCAAGCAGTTGCCTCTGTCTTTAAGAGTGCATTCTACTAGGGTAGTTAGCAGTGTCCTGGACAGAGTCTTGTGCATATTCCTTGGGAGACATTTGCTGAGTGGCCAATTGGTCGCCAGTTCATTCCTTTGTGAGACATTATAGAGTAGATTCTTCAACTGTCCTTGCAACGGTGTTTAACCACCCTATTTGAGGATAGAAACATAAGAACATGATGACAGATAAAAGTCAAATGGCCCATCCATTCTGTCTATCCGCAGTAACCTTTATCTATTCGTCTCTCTAAGAGATCCCACGTGCCTATCCCATGCATCTGGATTAGTCTGCTGCTGACATTGCATCGGTTCCAGGTGGCTTTTGGCGGTGTTGACCACCCAACCCAGAGACTGCAATACTGACACTACTCGGGCGGTAGCTCTCCTCACTTCCAGTTCTAAATCAGCCAGTTGTTTTACCTTGTAATTTTCTTACCTTTAGTTAGAGCAGATGAATCCAGAGCTCCGCCCTTGGTATGGAGAGTTGATATCTGTCTCTCTGCTGTTCGCTCTTTGTTTTGTAGGGTGAACTTGTTCGCAGGAGTAGTGTGAGGAGAGAGTCTTGACTTGAATGCTTGATGAAGCCATCCATGCAATGTGCAGCGGCGGCGAAGAGGGCGAACAGAATGCTAGGAATGATTAAGAAAGGGATCACGAACAGATCGGAGAAGGTTATCATGCCTCTCTACCTGGCCATGGAACGCCCTCACCTGGAACACTGCGTCCAGCACTGGTCGCCGTACATGAAGAAGGACACAGTACTATTCGAAAGGGTCCAGAGAAGAGCAACTAAAATGGTTAAGGGGCTGGAGGAGTTGCCGTACAGCGAGAGATTAGAGAAACTGGGCCTTTTCTCCCTCAAAAAGAGGAGACAGAGGGGACATGATAGAAACATTCAAGATACTGAAGGGAATAGACTTTGTAGATAAAAACATGTTCACCCTCTCCAAGGTAGGAAGAACAAGAGGGCACTCTCTAAAGTTAAAAAGGAGATAGATTCTGTACAAACGTAAAGAAGTTCTTCTTCACCCAAAGTGTGGTGGAAAATCGGAACGCTCTTCCGGAGGTTGTTATAGGGGAAAACACCCTCCAGGGTTTCAAGACAAGGTTGGACAAGTTCCTGCTGAACCGCAATGTATGCAGGTAGGGTTGATCTCGGTTAAGGCTCTGGTCTTTGACCTGGGGGCCGCTGTGGGAACGGACTGCTGGGCGCGATGGACCCCTGGTCTGACCCAGTAGTGACAATTCTTATGCTCCTTTTGATGCTTTGATAGCGATACTGGAGAAGGAAGGAGCATGCAATCTGAGGTGATGGATAAGAGCTTTGGTGTTCTTTGTATCCGCCTGCTGATGGGTAGACTTAACCCATGTGTCTGGATTCATCTGCTGTGACCTAAGGGAAAGAAAATTACCAGGTAAGACATAATTTTACCTTTAAACCCACCTACTATTCTACTTTCATGGCATCCTCTATCGGCAAATTCCATGGTTTGACTACTCTGAAAAAATATTTTCTCTGATTTGCTATCTGTTAGCATTTAATTGCATAAGGATAAAGTACTGGGTAACTTTGTTTGGCCATTTGTGCTTACATGGCTATGAAGAAATACTGTATTAGTGTTTGCTTTATTTTAGGTCTGAAGAATTGCGTCGTGAGTTTGGTCGCTATGGTCCTATAGTTGATGTTTATGTTCCGCTTGATTTCTACACTCGTCGTCCAAGAGGATTTGCTTATGTTCAATATCCTTTCCTCAGTCAACTGGTTTGTGAATGGTGGTGAAGCTTGAAATACAAGTTTGTGTGAGGTAATTCATCTCAATGTACCACCATACTTCTTTGTTGTAAACTTTGTTTTCCTTTTCATATTTTTAGTTCTAATAACAAATTAATCCCCCTTTTACTAAACCATGTTAGAAGTTTCTACCATGGCCCAGAGTGCTAAATGCACTGACTCTCTGGGCTGCAGTAGAAGCCTCTATCGTGGCTTAGTAAAAGGAGGGGTAAGTTTTCTTTACAAAGAAGACATTAAAATCATTAAATATTTTGTAGTCTTGTTTTATACATTTTAATTATTTGTTGTATTTTAAATATTGATGCTTACATATTAGTTACTGACTGCCTCAGTAAGTCAGTTGCATTTAGTGCTGATATATATATATATCTGATAATACTGAAAATAAAGCTTTTGAAGCTACTTAAAATACTACACAGAATTTTTAGCATTCATTGTTAAACACTGTATTGAACTGAGGTAAGCATTTTTAAGTACCATCCCCTAATTGTACTGTCCTCTGTTGTTATCTCAGAGATTGTAAAGCTGTACAGTAATGACGACCCCACAGAGAAAGCATGAAAGAACCTTTAGAGTAGAGTTCAACAATTAAGACAAGTAGACAACCCAAAGACCTCTTAATGATCAGGCTTGAAGAGAAGGGAGAGTTTGGGAAAAGAAAATATAAAGAAAAGCTGGAAGAAGGACAAGCCATAATAGGAGACAAAGCTTCGGTTTATCTACAAAAAGGGGGATTTTTTTTTTTTTTTTTTGCCTCAAAGTAAAAGCTAAAATCATCTCTCATATTGGGCAAGCACTTCATACAAGTTCTTTTGACAAGCACTTAAAATAAAAGATCAAGACCAAGTTCAATGATGGCCAAGATTAAAGGAGCCGTGCCTGATGTATCCTCCAGACTAAAGATCTTTATTCAGTCTTGTGTAAGTACACAAATTTGATGATTTGGGGATTGATGTAGGGGCAAAATCTGTAGTATTTAGTGGCAGCTTTGATTTTCTGTGTGGAATTTTACTTGACATGAATACATTGAGGAGTAACAGGAAAGTGCTTTCTTGGCACATTATAGTCCAAAGTAGCATGGAGACAGAACTGCCTTAGGGTAGTTGTAGTCCATTGCAAGCAAGTAAGAGAACTGTTTTAATTGTTCAGTACAATTTCAGCTTAGTTTAGTTGCTTGATATCTGCATACAAATTTGCTCAGATTTATTTTCCTAGTCTGTGCTTTATAATTCCCCTTGTAAGCAAGGATTTCTTTTTACAGAACAGTAGTATTAATTGGCATTAGCTCTCTAAAAGTAAACTAATGTAATTTCTCAAATTGTATGAGCAGCCTTTTAGAAAATTTACTATTCATCTGCTTCAGTGCAGTAATGATGACATTGGGTTTTGCCCTGGGATTTCTCTCTGTAATTAGCCATGTGAGTGAATGTCAACATCTGATAGCACCAAGACAGAACAGCTCTCCCAGAGCTCAAAACTAGAGTTTTGAACAGGTTTGGTTTCTACTGTACTCGGTAGCACTTAACTCTGGGTGTTCTGCTTAAGAGGTGAAACAAAGCTTTGCCTTCATTAAAAACTTATGACATTTTCTCCCTTGTTTTTGTTCATTTCTCCTCTTTGTGTTGTTTTTGTTTTTAACATAAAAGTTTTTAAATTAAATTTATTTTCTTTCAATTCCTCAGTGTGATGCCATGACTGAGACTATTAGCCTGGATTCTGTCTCTTTCCTACTTGCACCTGCAGGATGATAAATGAGATGCATAGGATCTAGGCCTTGCTCATTAGCAGGTTAACTGCTTTGAGTATGGAAGAATGTCATTGAAAGCCAGAAAATATTATTTCCAGGAACACTGAAACTCAAAATGCCTCTTCAAACTTCAAAGAAAGTCCTCTGCAGAAGCCAGGTGCTTAAGTGAAATCAAGCAGTTTCTTTTCACTGGCTGATTCTTCTATCCCTTTATGCAGTGGCCTTGAGTTCAGCCATTAAAAAGGAGGAACTCTCTTCTAAACCACACACAAGTCTTGGTCCTTTAACCTTAAGGTAATTGGGTTTGATCAACCCAATACCCTGCTCTTCTTTTGTGCATAGGACTTCACCCCATATGCTGTGCTGCTTTCTTGTGATTTTTTTTTTTTTTTTTTTTTTTTTACAGCTTAAGGCTTGCATGTTTTTGACATCCTTGGAAGTGGCTTGGCTTATTGCAGGTTTTTCTTTTCATTTGCCAAAAATATAAATCCTTCTGACATCTGTTTGTCACATCACTTAAGTTTCTGACTCAGTTTCTTTTGAACACATACTAAAGGCACTTGGTTTGTTTATCATATGAAGCAGCACTAAAGACCTTGCTAAAATTCAAAAGTACCATCTAGCACTCTCTTGTGATCCAACTCTGGTAAAACGGAGTCTTCATCCTGTAATCCATTGGATTCCATAAACTGCAGTTTCTTGTGTTTAGTAATGACTCTTAATTTATCAACACTGAGATTAGACTAATGGACCTAAAATTCTTAGCCACCACAGCCTCTTACATCTGCCCATCTTCATTCCTTCAGACGTATTTCTGTGTCTTAAGGCAGTGCTTCTCAACCCACTCCACAGGACATACCCTGAAAACTTAGCTGACTTGCATGTACTGCCACTTTGGTTAGCATATTCATTATGGATATCTTGTAAACCTGAGTGGGTGTGCCCCAAGGACTGAGTTGAAAAGTACTTCTTTAAAGAATTGATTTAAAACATCTGACAGTAGAGCCTCCAGAATACCCATGCATTCCTTAATACACTGGGATGCATCTTCTCTGGCCCTATAGTTTGGCTACTCCTAAGTAGTCTGCTGAAATTAGTTGTCAATCTGCTACTACTTGTATTTCTAGAGCGCTACCAAACATGCAGCGCTGTACAGAGTCACAAAGAAGACAGTCCCTGCTTCAATGAGCTCACAACCTAATCAAGTCAAATAGGATGCCAGTGTAGGGGGTTATATTGCTTTCCTTCATGTTTGTGTCTCTTTTCTCTGGTTCTGCTCTGGTTCTTCAGTATATAGAAATGTTGAGCAGTTTTTCCTATAAACCTTTAAGTCTCTTAATGCAGTTTCTGCATGTCCTCTTTATCAACATACCACACTCGACTTCTTTCCTTTAACTTTGCCAGCTATTGTTTCAGCAAAGCAAAAGACACGTATGTCCATCCCCTGGGCAGGACTTCCACGTTTACTGCCTTTTTAGCCAAATAACCAAAGCCTCCCATATCTACAGGAGGGCCAAAAGTAGGTATACCGTATTTATTCATTATTTATTTTTATTTTACAAGTTTCACAAATAACATTCATGTGACGTTTTTGTATCAGTTACATCATTTCGCTTTTACTTCATTATCGTTCAGTACTATATTATACTGTTTCCAGTGCAATAGGTGAGACATTCTGGACAGTAGGGTTATTTCCTATAGCCGCATGCTACTGAAGAAGGAATCCACTCCAGATTGTTCACTCTGCCTCTGTTATACTTTACTGGGCTCTCTAGCTCCGCCTTCAGTTCTTTCCTTCTGAATGCATACCTGCAGGAGTGCTTGTTCTGCACTCCCCATTTTATTTTAATTTGATGGAATTTCATCACCTTTTCAGGCAATTTAGTGCTTGGAGCTTATTTGAAGCTCTGCCTGGTTGAGAATTCCCAGACTTGCCGATCCCTCTGAGTACCTGTTAGCCAACCTGTATAGTTTCTCTGGAGCTCAAGGCCATCCCTGAGGTGGTCTCACCTCCTGTTAATCAGGGGTCAAGTACAGGCTTTTAGGCGCTCTTAGGAGGGTCGGCGAGGTTTCACAGTGTGCCGTCTGCGTTATCGAGCCTACGCCCATCCCGATGCGCATCTGTTGGTCCGTAGGGCTGGAGATGCAGTCAGACATAGGAGTCTGGCAGCCTATGGATCAGCTTTCCAGAAGCATTCCCAGCATTGTGGCAGTGATATTTCTCATCCAGCTATTGTGAGAGCTGTAAGCAGGCTGCAGTACAGATCCTGTCTGGTCACAGTAAGTACACAGGCTAATAGCCTGTGAGAGACATCGGGAGGTTGGAAAAGTGGGGCTTTGAAGGTTTCTAAATGTTCCCCTATTTTCCCCTCCTGAAAATCCTAAAATTGACATTTTTACTGTTTGGCAAGTGTGAAAAACATTGTGATTTTGGTGTGAATTTTTTTGACGGTGGCCATCTTGGATTTTTAACAATCTTTATTTTTTTTTTTTTTCTAAAGTTCTCTGCTTCTTCAAAACTGCAAATTTTGCCAGGGAAATTGCTGGGATGGATTCCTTAGGCTCTTCTCATGTGGATTCTTGCCAGGATTGCACAAATTTAGCGCTTTTAGAGCGTCCTTGTGTGTGGGAGGGGGGTTTACAGTGCCCAACTTAGCTTCTCCCTGTTGAAGCAAGTGACCAAACGCTCAGCTAGCCTGGCGGGGTGGCTATAGTTGTTTTGGGGGCTCGGCATAGTTGGTACTTTCGTCAGCCAGGCTGCAGATCCTTCACAGCCAAAGAAATCCAGGAGTCGGACACTTTTTCAAAATTTGACATTTTTGTGGTCAGAGTTTCAGACCAAGTGTTCTCCCCTGAACAGTCTCAATCCGCCTCTGTGGCATCTTAGTAGTGTGGTGCCTCTGGGCATGGCCTCTCCTCAGACTGCTGTGGATTTTGTGCTGCTTGACCCTGATCTGGGGGACCCGGATGCTGATATCACCCTTACTGATCCCTTGTTTGCAGGTACAGCGCTTCTCAAAGTAGGAGATCAGGAGCTACATCCCCAACCCTATATGTCATGTCTATCAAGTATTGCGCTGTATACGCCTTTCAGTGCTATATAAATTATGATTAGTAGTAATACTGTGTGGAGGCTAGAGTAATTTTCAGATTTGGTTGTATGTGTGTTAAAGTTTTGAACAGACTATTGCCAAGTTATCTTTTTGATCATTTCAAATTTTGTAAACAGGAAACATCTACAGATAGTACGCTTCTTTGATTTTCCATCAGTAAAGGGATGTGTTTACAAACAATTTTTTGGTAAAATGTTGGCAGATCGAGCAACTCTATGGGAAAAACAAGTTAATACTTACATATTATTTCTCACCTTCTATTCAGCCTTCAGAAAAATGTTGAAAACATATTTTTTTTGGTAAATACCTTTATGATCTGCTATACTGTTAGTATTTCTTGATTTGTAAACTGCACAGAACCATAAAGTAGTTGCGGTATATAATAATTTGTTATGTTATTTAAGTTTGCGACCCTGCCAGACCTCATTTCTGAATCATTCCAGGAATTTAATTTATTCACTCAGCTGGCTCCATCCACTACTTCCTTGCAATGTGGTGTGTGCTCGCAGTCAGCTACCTTTCCCTGGCACCGTGATATGAGTGTTCTTGTCTCAAAGTAGTTTGACTCTCTGGAGGATTCTCTGAAAATTGCTAGAGCTATGTCTCATATCCTGTGGCACAGGAATGTCGGCAGCTTTTGGTTCAGCCCAGGGTGGATTCTTTGGTGGCGCAGGTGATTCAATGCACCTTTCTCCCCAGTGCGGGTGGTGGTGTGTTAAAGGACATCCAGGACTGCCTTGTGGATGTAGTTCTCGTGAAAGTTTTTGATGCAGCTACTTTAGGTATCAAGGCTGCTTCGGCGACGTTGTTTGTGGCACGTGCCTGTCTCTCTTGACTGCACACCCTAGAGAGTGAGGCAGTAGATCTCCTCCCCCCCCCTCCTCAACTTCTGATGGCTGGGATAGATTATATGGCAGATGAATTGTATGATCTTATGAGAGGCAAAGGTGTTGGCGTACTGCATCTCTGTCTGCCAATGGGCTGGTGATTCACTTCCAAGGCTACTTTGGCTAGGCTGCCTTTTAAGGGGCAATTATTTGGCATAGGTTTGGACAACCTTATGGATTCAGTGATGGATTGCCCTGGGACTCTGGCCAATAGTAGACCCCTCTAGGGTTCCATATACAAATGCCACATCGTAGAGATTTTCCCAGGGCTCCAGACGACGCTACACTGACTACAGGCATTCCCAGCTTTCCACCTTCGGTTCAGCACCCTCTACCAGTAAGGCTAAATGATGCCAGGCTGACGGATGCCCCTCCGCAGATAGGGAGCCAACTCTCAGCATTTCTTCCTGCCTGGATGTGCATTACATCCAACCAGTGGGTCTTGGACATTATTCGGTCGAGTTACAAGCTGGAATTTGCTTGACCTCTAGATTGGTTTGTGAACTCTCCAGGTCGCCTGGACAAAGCGCTCTGGTTCAAGCCACTGTTCAGTTGCTTGCTAGATATTCAAGCTAAAGAGCCAATACTGCTCGATGGCTCGGGCAGATACTCCATTTATTGTATCGTGCCGAAAACAGGCTCAGAAGATTGGAGACCTATTCTGAATCTTCAGCACATGAATGTGGCTCTCAAGATTCCGAATAAAGACTGTGCGTTCAGTTATTGCAGCAGTGGCCCCAGGAGAGTTTCATGCCCCTCTTGATTAGAGAATGACATTTGTCCCCGTTTCCACCCCGTCCTCACAAACCATCTGATCCCATCCGCACTAGCTTCAAATAGTTTGATACTGAACTTATTTTATTAAAGTGTAAAAAGAAACAATATTCTGTATAATTGTTGTTTTATAAATCAGAGCTCTGGCTGCTGAACTAGAGGAAGAGAGAGGGGAGGAGAGGGAGATGGAGCACATACTGGATGGAAGGAGATAAAGGAAAAAAAAAGGCACATGCTGGATTGGGGGAAGAGTATAGAGTTAGTGAGGGTAAGAGGTGGCAAGTTGTAGGTAGACGCAATGAAAGGGGCATTGAAGACTGGAAAGTAAAAAAGTAGACGAGGTAGAAAACAAATTGAGAAGGAATAGCAGAAAAGGAAGGGAGAGGAGAGAGATACCAGAGCATTGGGGGATGGGGAGGAGACAGATACCAGATCTGAAGAGAGAAAAGGAGGAGAGAGATGCTAAAAACCACCTGGGGAGGGAGTGAGAGATGGAAGGGAAGAAGACAGATGCCAGACTATGGGAGGACCGTAGGGGAGGGAAAGATGGAAGGGAGAGGCAGACAGTTTCTGCTAGAGGCATAGAAATAGAGCAAATGCCATATGGAAGAGACAGAGAGAAGGCAGACAGTGGATGGAAGGGAATGACAAGAAGATGAGGATAAAGTAGTATTGTAGCTGTGTTGATAAACCGTTTATAAACAAAGCCCTGCCAGCTGAAGAGCTCTTCCTCTAGTTCAGCAGCCAGAACTCTGATTTATAAAATGACAATTGTACAGAATATTGTTTCTTTTTATACTTTATTAAAATAAGCTCAATATAAAACTATTTGAGGCTTGTGCAGATGGGATTAGATAAATTGTGGGGATGGGGACCTAGTTCATGGGGATGGGGTGGAGAGGGGGGACAAATTTTTTTTCCCCCGTGTCATTCTCTAGATCTGCGTCACTTTGCTCTTACGGGCATGGCTCTTGAGCGCGATAAGGGAGTCCTGTTTGGCATGGCTGTTAGCCAAGTCTGTCTACTGGAGGCAAGCAGACAAGCTGTGCTCTCATATTTCTTGTCTCTTGAACAAGTCAGCCCCGTCGGTGTGGGACTACTGAATATAAGTTATCCCGGCGATGCAGGTTGCGGGTGTGGACAATGTGCAGGCGAACTTCCTCAGCAGACAAACCTTGTATCCGGGCGAATGGGCGCTGTCTCCGGTAGCATTTCAGGCTGCTATTCAGCGCTGAGGTCATCCTCACTTAGACCTCAATGGCAACAGCAAAGAACAAGAAGGCAGACAGATTCTTTAGTTGAAGAGTTGAGCCTAGAAGCGACTGATTGGATGCGTTAGTCCAGCAATGACCTTGGAGAGTCCTGTTATATGTTTTTCCTCCCTGATTCATGATAGGCTGAGTCATTCAGTGGATAGCAGCTCATCAAGAAAGTGTTATTTTGGTAGCTTCAGATTGGCCTCGCAGGCCGTGGTATGCAGCTTTGATCAGGCCAAGACCTCAGGTTGCAGGTGCTTCCAGACCTGCATTCACAGGATCCAGTATGCATCCAGATCACTTTGCATTTATGGCATGGCTATTGAACATGAAATGTTAAGAGTGTAAAGGTTATTCAGAAATGGTCATTGCCACCCTTTTCAAGTCTTAAGAAGTCGGACTATTGTTTCTGCCTATGCTAAAGCGTGGAAAACTTTCCAGCATTGGTGGAGCCATTCTTTCTGGTTTCAATGGTGCTGGCTTTTCTCCAGGTGGGCCTTGATAAGGACCTCACTGTGGCTTTGCGTCAGGTCTAGATGGCTGGGCTCTCCTGTTTCAGGGCATGGGTCCGTGGTTCTACACTGGTGTCTCATCCGGATGTTGCCAGATTTCTGAAGGTTGCTCTCCAAGTTAGACCACTGCTTAAACCACCGTTCCCTTCATGGAACCTCAATGTGGTTCTTAAAGGCCTCACTAATGCTCCGTTCAAGCCTTTGGAAGCAGCATCCCTAGTGGACTTGACACTTAAGGCATTTTTTCTCCTCAAGAGCCTTTCCTCAATATTTCAGAGATTGGAGTTTCCTTGTGCACTGTTCTTTGTTTTTGCCGAAGGTGGTTTCGGCATTTCATGTGAATCAGGAGGTCCGTTTGCTTGCTTTTATTATTCATTTATTGCATTTTATTGTGTTTATGCAACACACTTGCCAAAATAGTTTCTGGAAACTGATATTATCGACCAGATAATGTAACCAGTGGAGAAGAGAGTACAGAAATAGGTGGTAGTCTGGCACCCAGCAAATGTCTTTCAGGCCAGTAACTTATCATAAACTTTATGAAGATGTCATTTTCTTCAACTAATACTTCAGCAGTGTTGCTAGTTCACCATTTGTTATCATATATGCATGCAACATAATAACTAGAGAGCCATTGTGATATTCTCAAGCATGGAATTGTAGTATGAATACTCAAAAGTTTTTTTGCCACAAAGTTTAGTATCTGAAACCTTGCTCACACAAATGGCATTTGAGTCAAGTGGTACAAATTAATGATGATCTTTGGTTCCAGCTGTTGTGCTTCTTTCTTTCCATCTCTCTCCCTGAAATTTCTTCCTTTCAACAGTTTCTTCTTTATGAACAAATATGTATTTTATTACATGTATACTCTTATCACAGAAATTGAATAGTTCTCATTAACATTATATGGTCAGGTAAATTTTTCCAAAGTTTGGCAGCTTGGTAAGCAAAAGTGGAAGTAAATATTTTGTATATTTTGTTCCTTTCACCTCTGGGAATCGAAAAGGAAAATGCTGTCTTAAGCTATGTAATCTTGCTTCTAAGTGCACATGGCAAAGGAAGACATAAGAGGTGCTTCTCCATGCTAAATTTTAAACAGCATACAGAAGAAAACCAAATTCTGGCTTCAACAGGAAGCCAGTGAATCTTTAGCAGATATGGTGTAATTCTATCACCTTTTTTAAATCCATAAAATCAATCAAATTGCAGTATTTTGTAAAGTTTGCAATTTCAGTAATATAGATTTAGGACAATCACATTGGAGGAATGTTTCTGATTTGTATTGTCTCAATGCAATGTTTAACATGTTTGTTATAGTCTCAGAGCAGCATAGCACTGTATTATCCCAGGACAAGCAGGCAGGTATTCTCACAAGTGGGTGACGTGATCCAATGGAGCCCCAATGCGGACGCCTCACAAGCAGATTTGCTTGAAGAAACTCGAAGTTTCGAGTCGCCCGCACCGCGCATGCGTGAGTGCCTTCCCGCCTGACATCGGGCACGTCTCCTCAGTTCTTACTTTTCCACGGAGCCGAGAAGTCTGTCTTCG
The DNA here is from genome assembly GCF_902459505.1 of Geotrypetes seraphini. Taxonomy (NCBI): domain Eukaryota; kingdom Metazoa; phylum Chordata; class Amphibia; order Gymnophiona; family Dermophiidae; genus Geotrypetes; species Geotrypetes seraphini. Next base: position 33,144,942 of record NC_047091.1, on the reverse strand, counting down.
ACTCTCTGCGTGAAGTGTTTTTCACTTGTGCCTTCATTGTCCGCGGTTTTGGGTTTATTTTTCTCAGAATCGCCGGTTTTCTTCTTTCTTTTAAAAAAAAAAAAAAAAATTTCTTCTGTTTGTTCGACCAAGCAGGCCAAGTGGCCGCAGCCCCGCGGCTTCGATCTTGCGGCGGAGCTTTTTCGGCCTATGTCCCGGACTGCAACTGGTTTTTAAAAACTGTTCCAAGTGCCAGCGCGCGATTTCTCTGACGGACCCTCATCAACGCTGTCTTCGGTGTCTCGGGCCTCAACATCTCCCGAAATCGTGCCGGCCTTGCTCAACACTTAAGCCTCGTGCTTTCAAGCGTCGTTGCATCCTTTGGGAACAGCTTTTCAGCATGGAGTCTTCGATGGAGCTTTCGTCATCGTCCGATGCGCTCCAGGCTTCCATAGCTTCTGCTCCGGGCCTTATCAAACCTGCCTCGTTTGTACCAGCTATGTCTTCGACGCCTGCTGCAGTGCCTTCCTCTGTCTCTTCAGGTCAGGTAGCACAGCATCCCATTCCCCTGGTGGTGCTTAAAGTGCCCAAGGCTTCTAAGTCCAAGCACTCTCACACTGCCTCTAGGGAGCACGAAGCCCGTGCAGGTGATCCCGTTGGAGACGCGGATCCATCCTTGCCGGCTTCATTCCAGACCTTGTTGGAGAAGCAATTCATTCAGCTCTTTACTACCATGGGACCGAAGCTTCTCTCACAAATCCAGCCTGGGCATTCGGAGGTCTCCCGCGAGGTCGAGCCGCCTCCTGTGCCTCAGTCATATGCACACTCTCTGCAGGGAGCATAGTCTCTGCGAGTGTCTGGTCTGGCATCTCGGCATGCATCGCAAGGAGCAGAGTCTTTGCCCATGCCTCCGTTGGAACTCGTGCACTCGATACAAGGAGCAAAGTCTTTGCGAGTGCTTCGAGGTTCTTCCACTCAACAGCCTCTGCTTCGTTCCACTGCCTCCAGCTCTATCCATTCTTTGGGGGCTTCAGCGGGTACCCACTCTCCTCGAATGTCGAGGCCTGCTTCCAGGCACAGCTCACACCATCGCTCGAGGCATTCTTCGAAGCATTCATCCAGGCATGCCTCGCCTCATCGGAAGCAGCCTTTTCTGCAATATTCCCCACCACATACCTCGACTATGCCGCTTCCGGATCTCGAAGACCTGGTGGGTTCTCTTTCCCCATCAAGATCGACATCTTCATTGGGGCATGCTGCCTCGACGTCCTCGAGTCCTTCTCGAGGCCAGACTTTGGCAGATCAGCTGTCCTTTTTATCCTTTCTACGTCAGATGGCAGCTGATTTAGATATTCAACTTGACACTGGCTCCAAGTTTTCCAAGGAGTATCTCGAGACCATGCATCTCCCTCAACCTCCTGCTGAATCCCTCAAACTTCCTCTTCACAAACTTCTGGATTAAACCTTTGTCCGCTGTCTGGAAACTCCTTATTCCATTCCAGCTGTTCCAGGCAAATTGGATTCCAGATACAGGACTGTTCATCATAAGGGATTTGACCACGCTCAATTGTCTCACCAATCCCTTCTAGTCGAATCTTCTTTGAAGCGTTCTCACCTTTCTCAGGTTTATGCCACTGTTCCGCCGGGAAGGGAAGTTAAAACGATAGACGGGTTTGGCCGTCGCATCTACCAGAACTCAATGATGACCTCCAGAGTCCTCAACTACAATTTTCATTTCATCACCTACTTTGAGTTTTATCTCTCTGTTCTCCAAAAATTCATGCCTTATTTGGATTCTCGAGCACAGTTTGAATATCAAGAAGTTCTTGCATCCTTATCCCAACTCCATCTGCAGCTTCTTCAGTCCTCCTATGATGCTTTCGAGCTGTCTGCTCGAGCTACTGCTTGCTCGGTGGCCATCAGGCGTCTGGCATGGCTCTGTACCATCGATATGGATCCTAACCTGCAGGTCCGGCTGGCTAATGTTCCTTGTGCTGGCACTGACCTCTTTGAGTTCATTGAGGCAGCCACCAAGAAGCTTTCAGACCATGAGAAGTCTTTCACATCTATTCTTCGTCCCAAGCCAAAGCCAGTTCCTCCTCGACCTGCACGCCCGCCTCTAATTTACCAACGGCGTTTTCCACCTAAACAGGCTCCTGCCATTTGTCCACCTGTCAAGAGGCAACATCCGCAGAAACAGCAAAAGCCTCAGCCACCTGCTGTTCCTAAGGCTCCTCAACCTTTTTGACTGTCTAGTAAAGAGCATAACCTCAGTCATTCTGCCTTTTCCCGTTTTTCCCCCTATCGGAGGTCGTCTCCATCATTTTTTCCACCGATGGACGACTATTACCACCGACCTCTGGGTCCTTTCCATTGTCAGGGAGGGATACTCTCTTCAGTTCCATCAGGTTCCTCCGGAACATCCTCCAAGAGAGTATCCTTCCAACTCTGCCCAGACCGTCCTTCTTCTTCACGAAGCTCAAGCTTTGCTTCAGCTCCAAGCTATCGAGCCAGTTCCTCTGGCTCAGTAGAACAAGGGATTTTACTCCTTGTACTTCCTTGTTCCGAAGAAGACGGGCGATCTGCGACCTATTTTGGATCTCAGGGTGCTCAACAAATTCCTAGTCAGAAAAATTTTGCATGTTGACCCTGGCTTCTCTTATCCCCTCCTCGAGCAGAACGACTGGTTATGCTCTCTGGATCTAAAGGAGGCCTACACTCACATTCCTATCCATTCGGCCTCCCGCCAGTACCTCAGATTTCGGGTGGGAAATCTACATTATCAGTACAGAGTGCTCCCTTTCGGCCTGGCCTTGTCACCCAGAGTCTTCACCAAGTGCCTGGTAGTGGTGGCCGCAGCGCTCAAGAACCATGGTCTTCCGGTGTTTCCCTACCTCGACGACTGGCTCATCAAGGATTCCACGTCTCAGGGAGTCGTCCTAGTGACCCAGTGGACTATCTGGTTCCTGCAGAGTCTGGGGTTCGAAATCAACTTTCCAAAATCCCATCTCCAACCTTCTCAGACTTCCCTTCATCGGAGCTGTTCTGGATACAGTCCAACTCGGAGCGTTCCTTCCTCAACAACGTCTGGAGACTCTTCTCCATCTTTGTTAGTCAGTCTCCTCTCGCCCGTCTATCTCGGCGAGACACATGATGGTTCTTCTGGGTCACATGGCTTCCACAGTACATTTGACTCCTTTTGCCAGACTTCACCTCAGAATTCCTCAGTGGACCCTGGCATCGCAATGGACGCAGGTTTCCGACCCTCGACTCGACATATCCAGGTCACTCCTGCTCTGACAGTCTCTTCGCTGGTGGATGCTCTCTTCCAATCTATCCAGAGGCTTACTTTTTCACATGCCCCCCCATCAGAAGGTTCTCATGACCGATTCTTCAACTTACGCTTGGGGAGCTCATCTAGATGGTCTCCGTACTCAAGGCTATTGGACCAGTGCAGATCGTCAGTGCCACATCAATCTGCTGGAACTCAGAGCGATTTTCAATGCTCTCAATGCTTTTCAGCATCTGCTTCACGACTGTGTAGTCCTCATTCGCACGGACAATCAAGTCGCAATGTATTATGTCAACAAACAGGGCGGCACGGGATCTGCCTCCCTCTGTCAAGAAGCTCTGAAAGTTTGGGATTGGGCAATTCGCCACAACACCTTCCTCAAAGCTGTCTAATTCAGGGGGCGGACAATGCCTTAGCAGACAACTTGAGTCGTCTTCTCCAACCGCACGAATGGACTCTCCATTCCACGCCCCTTCATCACATCTTCTCTCTGTGGGGAATGCCTCAGATCTCTTTCCAGCCCCCCCACAACTTCAAGCTGCCTCAGTTCTGCTCCAGGATCTACACTCATCGCCTCGAGGCAGATGTTTTTCTACTGGACTGGACAAATCTCTTTCTATATGCGTTTCCTCAGTTCCCTCTCATTCAAAAGACGCTGGTCAAGCTGAAGTCCGACCATGCCACCATGATTCTTGTTGATCCTCGGTGGCCCAGGCAACCCTGGTACTCCCTTCTCCTTCAACTCAGCAGCAGGGAACCATACCTTCTACCAGTTTTTCCCTCTCTGCTTACGCAGCATCAGGGATCTCTATTTCATCCCAACTTGCAGTCTCTACACCTGACAGCTTGGTTCCTCTCAACATAGCTCCTCTACAGTTTCCCCAATCTTTGAGGGATATTTTTGAAGCATCCCGGAAGCCGACTACTGGACAATGCTATCGCCAAAAATGGACTAGATTTTCTACTTAGTGTTTTTCTCATCATAAGGAGTCTCAACGTTCCTCCTTATCTTCTGTTTTGGACTATCTGTTGCACCTTTCTCATTCTGCTCTCAAGTCTACCTCGATCCGAGTCCACCTTAGTGCAATTGCTGCTTTCCATCAGCCTATTGAAGGGAAACCTCTCTCTGCTCAACCTGTGGTTTCCAGGTTCATGAAAGGACTTTTCAGTGTCAATCTTCCTCTCAAACCGCCTCCAGTGGTTTGGGACCTCAATATTGTTCTTTCTCAATTGATGAAACCTTCATTTGAACCAATGGACAAGGCTCATCTGAAGTATATCACTTGGAAGTGGTGTTTCTCATTGGCCTCACTTCTGCTCGACGGGTAAGTGAGCTTCAAGCGTTGGTTGCAGATCCACCTTTTACAGCGTTCCACCATGACAAGATGGTTCTTCGCACTCATCTGAAGTTCCTTCCTAAAGTGGTCTCGGAATTTCATCTCAACCAATCCAGTGTTCTTTCCAAAGCCTCATTCTTTAGCACTCTCCAGACCAGTAGAGGTTAACTTTACGAATGGGTATATATCTAATCATGACCAGCAGGTGGAGACTGAAAACAAAACTTTGGGACAGTATATCCTAGCCCCTCCTCTCTATTTCCCTCAGTCTTCTTTCAGTCTCCAGCAGGTGTTGAGTGATCTGTACCCATCTCCCTTGGTAGGGCTGTTGGAATTTGTTTAGGGGGTTTATTGTCCCTGTTTTTAGCCGGACGGAGCTTGGGCGGACTCTGTTTGGGGGTTCGTCTGACCTCGGGGGTGTCAAACCCGGCGGGTCACGAGCGGGGTCCCTCCCCCCACTTCCTCCACCTCCCCACATTTTTTTAGAGGAACCTCAGCAGTATCCCTTGCCCCCTAAATCAAGCAAGGCATATTGCTTTGAGAGCCTGTGGAGTCTGTTCTGTAAAAAAAAAAAAAAAAAAAAAAAAATCCTGAGGTAGTGCTGGTCTGGAGGGTTGTATCCCTTTAAGAAAACTGTATTTTACTGTATTTTTTCAACTAACCGGCACTTTTTTGCAGCTAGGTCGCGTATGGAGCAATGAGCACTTCTAAAGGGAAAAAGTGCTCATTGTGCTCCAGACGCGAGGCACTCGCGGCCGGCCTGTGCAAGCGGTGTTCAGGCCGGTGCGGTGGAGGAGCTCCGTCGGCAGCGGCTGCAGGCGCTCAGAGCTCCCCGCCGATGGTGCCTCGCGAGTCGGCAGGGAACGGTGGGGAAGCCCGGTCTTCTCCGTCCGCCCACGGAGGGAATCCCCAAACCGCCGACGGTCGGGTTTTAGAGGATTCCCTCTCAGCTGATTTTTTGACAGCTGATGCCGGCTTGCCTGCTTTAGCGGCTGACACTATTCAGGTTTCTCAGCCGCTTCAGGCTATGGAGGGAGCTTTTTTGGCGGGAAAACCGCCATCTTCTCTGTCTGGCCCCTCCATTTTGTCTTCCACCTCAGGTGACCTTCCCCCTGTTTTGACTATGCAGGGGCAAGGTTCTGCTGGGTCCCCTGCTGTGGCAGGGAGTCCCTTGGGACCCTCGGGGGGGTTTTCTCCTGAATTTTTCTTTTCTTTATGCAGAGCCTATTTTCAGGCGGCTGGGGGTCCCGGTTGCGCCCAGGGGGTTTCGGGGGGTGGGTTTTCCTCCGCGCTCCCTGCGGCTTTGCCTCTTTCGTCTGGCGTGACGTCCCCTCCGCCGCCTCCCTTGTCCAAGCATCCGCGGGTGTCGTGGGACGAGAATTTGTGGTCGGAGGAACGGGTCGGTCTGGAGGAGGACCTGGACCCTTTGGAGGAGTTCCAGGACTCTCTGGAGGGGACGGAAGCTGGTGGCGGGTTGTCGGATTTCCCGTTCTCCAGTGACGAGGCGTCCGTGGTGCGTCTTTTTCAGAAAGATGAGCTGCCTGACCTTATTCAGCAGGTTTCTTCAGTCTTGCGTTTTGAGGACGCGCCGCCGGAGACTCCGCGTGTGGGGGACCCCCTGTTGCGGGGGATCCGTTCCGTTTCCCGCTCTTTTCCTATGCATCAGGATATTCGGGATATTATTCTGGAGCAGTGGAAAACGCCGGAGACGCCGTTTCGGCTGGCGCGCAGCATGGCTCGCCTGTATCCCATTCCTGAAGGGGATCGGGCTACGTTAGCTTCGCCGGTCGTGGATGCGGTGGTCTCGGCAATTTCCAAGCGGCATACCGTGCCTGTTGAGGGCGGTTCTGCCTTGCGGGAACCTGAGGAGCGCAAATTAGAGAGCATCCTTAAGCAAAATTTTCAGGTCTCTGCCTTTGGGGTCCAGGCGGCTATTTGTGGGGGACTGGTCGCTCGCGCCGTGTTTCGGTGGGCGGAGCGGGTCTTGGATCGAGAGTCTGACGACTGGTCTCTGGTGGATCAGGAGGTAGCGAAGATTGAGATGGCGGCCTCTTTCCTCTCAGATGCTCTATATGACTTGGTGCGGATCTCGGCTAAGTCTATGGCTTTTGGCGTGGCCGCAAGGCGTGTGTTGTGGCTGCGCGCTTGGGCGGCGGATGCTGCGTCCAAAGCTAAGCTTACTAAATTTCCCTTTCGGGGGTCGTTTTTGTTTGGAGAGGATTTGGATAAGTTGATTCAGACTCTGTCGGACTCGAAAGTTCCCCGTCTGCCGGAGGACCGTGCCCGCCCGGCGTCTCGGGGGGGTGCGGCCCGGGGGCGTTTGCGGGATTTTCGCAAGTATCGCCCTGGGCGTGGGGCTGCTTCTTTCCAGTCTCCGGGGTTTTCCCGGGGTCGGTTCTTCCAGCGCATGCAGCCCTTTCGGGGGGCCCGTCGGGGGGCAGGGAATCCCTCCGCCGGTTCCCCCGCTTCCCGTCCTGCGCAATGACGCCTTGCCGGAGCCCCCTTTGGTTCCGGTGGGGGCCCGGCTGCGCGAATTTTTCCCCAAATGGGCCGAGATCACGTCCGATCAGTGGGTCCTGGAGGTGGTGCGGGACGGTTATGCCCTGGAGTTCGCCCGCTCTCTGCCGGATTTTTTCCTCGCTTCTCCATGTCAGACTCCTGTGAAGACGCAGGCGTTTCGCCAGACCCTTCAGCGCTTGCTAGATCTCAGGGCAGTTGTACCTGTGCCCCCTCCGGAGTGGGGCACGGGCAGGTACTCCATTTACTTTGTGGTGCCCAAGAAGGAGGGGACTTTTCGGCCCATCCTCGATTTGAAAGGGGTCAACAGGGCTCTCAAGATTCCCTCTTTCCGTATGGAAACTCTGCGGTCGGTCATTCTGGCGGTTCAGCCGGGGGAGTTTCTCACTTCTCTCGATCTGACGGAGGCCTACTTGCATGTTCCCATTCGGGCCTCTCATCAGCGTTTCCTGCGCTTTGCCATCTTGGGTCGGCACTATCAGTTCTGTGCGCTTCCCTTTGGGCTGGCCACGGCTCCTCGAACGTTCACCAAGGTGATGGTGGTCGTCGCGGCAGCCTTGCGGTCGGAGGGCATCCTGGTACACCCCTACCTGGACGACTGGTTAATTCGGGCAAAGTCGTTGCAGGAAAGCTCCCGGGTTACTGCTCGGGTGGTGGAGTTTCTCCGGTCGCTGGGCTGGGTGGTCAACCTTTCCAAGAGTCTGTTGGTCCCGGCTCAGCGTCTGGAGTACCTAGGGGTGCTGTTCGACACCTCCTTGGGGAAGGTCTTTCTCCCAGAGGGCCGGGTGAGCAAATTGCAATCTCAGATTCGCCTGCTTTTGGCGTCCCGGTGTCCTCGGGCGCGAGATTTCCTCCAGGTCTTGGGGTCGATGGCGGCGTCCCTGGACGTGGTGAGGTGGGCGCGGGCCCACATGCGTCCTCTCCAGTATGCTCTGCTCCGGAGGTGGTCTCCCCAGAGGCACGGGATGGATGTTCCGGTTCCCCTGCGAGGCTTGGCGCGCTGCAGTCTGCGTTGGTGGCTCCAGACCCCTCACCTAGTTCAGGGGGTGGGTCTGGATCTCCCGCAGTGGACGGTGCTCCTGACGGATGCGAGTCTCCTGGGTTGGGGGGCTCAGTGTTTGGGTCACTCAGCTCAGGGCACCTGGTCCGCGGAGGAGGCCGCCTGGTCGATCAACGTGTTGGAGACCAGAGCGGTCCGTCTGGCGCTGTTGGCTTTCCACTCCCTGTTGCTGGGCAAGTCGGTCAGAGTACTGTCGGACAATGCCATGGCGGTGGCTTATGTCAATCGTCAGGGGGGCACCAAGAGCACTCAGGTGGCGCAGGAGGCGGCTCTGCTCATGGTTTGGGCGGAATCCCATCTGCTGGACCTCTCGGCCTCTCATATAGCCGGAGTAGAAAATGTTCAGGCAGACTTCCTCAGTCGTCACTTCCTAGATCCAGGAGAGTGGTGTCTCGGCGCCGAGGCATTTCAGTTGATAGTGCAGGCTTGGGGGCAGCCCCTGATGGACCTGATGGCCACGGGTGGCAACGCCAAAGTGCCCCGCTTCTTCAGTCGTCGCAGGGACGGTCTGGCCGAGGGTCTGGATGCTCTGGTCCAGCAGTGGCCAACGGAGGGGCTGTTGTATGTGTTCCCTCCTTGGCCGCTGGTGGACAGAGTGCTTCTTCGCATTGTTTACCATCCAGGTTTGGTGGTGCTGGTGGCGCCGGATTGGCCTCGCCGTCCGTGGTATGCGGATCTGGTGAGGCACCTGGTTGCGGATCCTCTTCCTCTGCCTCTCTCGGACGACCTTCTGATGCAGGGTCCCATTCCCATGTTCGACCCGTCTCCCTTCTGTCTTACGGCGTGGCTCTTGAAAGGGGTCGCCTTAGCAAGAAGGGATATTCAGACAAGGTGATCTCTACACTGTTGGGGTCCCGGAGGCTTTCTACCTCTCGGGCTTATGTGCGGGTTTGGCGTCTATTTGAGGAATGGTGTCGGGCGCGGGGAGTGACCTCTTTTCGCGCTTCTCTGCCTAACATTCTGGAGTTCTTGCAGGATGGCCTGGATAGAGGCCTGGCTTGGTCTTCTCTCCGGGTTCATCTTGCGGCCCTGTCGGCTTTTCGAGGGTTAGTGTCAGGTCAGCGTTTATCGGCTCTTCCTGATGTGATTCGGTTTTTGCGGGCGGCCAAGTTGCTTAGGCCTCCCCTACGGCCCTCGGTTCCCTCTTGGGATCTTAATCTGGTTCTCTCTGTTTTGGTGCGTCCGCCTTTCGAGCCTTTGGACGTCTGTTCTTTGAAGGACCTTACTTTGAAGGCGGTCTTTTTGGTGGCCATTACTTCTGCTAGGCGTGTTTCTGAGCTGCAGGCTTTCTCTTGTAGGGCTCCCTTCTTGGAGTTTTCTAAGGAGCGGGTCGTCTTGCGGCCTGTTCCTTCCTTTCTGCCTAAGGTTGTTTCTCCTTTTCATGTCAATCAATCGGTGGTTCTCCCGGTCTTGGGTGGTCGGGAGGGCTCTTCTGAGCAACGGCAGCTGCGCAGGTTGGATGTCGGTCGGGTCCTTCGTTCTTATGTGCAGCGGACCCAGGAATTCCGGAAGTCCGATCATCTCTTTGTCCTCCTGGCGGGTCCTCGTCGGGGAGCTGGTGCTTCTAAGGCTACTATTGCACGCTGGATCAAGGAGACGATTGCTTCCGCTTATCTTCTGAAACAGCAGCCTGTTCCGGAGTTTCTCAAGGCTCATTCCACTCGGGGTCAGGCGGCTTCTTGGGCTGAGTCGTCGCTCGTGCCTCCTGTGGATATTTGTAAGGCTGCGGTTTGGTCCTCCTTGCATTCCTTTGTTCGTCATTATCGGGTTGATGTGCAGGCGCGTCGGGACGCGGTGTTCGGTGAACGTGTACTGGTATCGGCCCTTCGGGGGTCCCGCCCGTGAGAGGGACTGCTTTGGTACGTCCCATTCGTAAAGTTAACCTCTACTGGTCTGGAGAGTGCTAAAGAAGGAGAAATTAGGTTCTTACCTGCTAATTTACTTTCTTTTAGCTTCTCCAGACCAGTAGAGGTCCCCACCCTGTCTGTTGTTGTTGTTGTTGTTGGGGCTGTTGCGCGGGCAGTTTTTGGTTTTTGCTGCGGGTTCTAGTATTTTTCTAGGGCCGGGGAGATTTGAAGAACAGCGGCTGTGGCTCGGCTGGCTTAGCTGGCGAGCTGTGGGGACATTCTTCCTTCGGGAATTTCTCCTCTGCATTTTCCAACAGCATTTTGGGTTTGTTATTTGTTACTCCTTTCGGAGTATTGTTTTTTCTCTCTGTTGTTTTCCAGTTCTTGGTTCTGCATGGCTATTCGGCAGACTGAGGGAAATAGAGAGGAGGGGCTAGGATATACTGTCCCAAAGTTTTGTTTTCAGTCTCCACCTGCTGGTCATGATTAGATATATACCCATTCGTAAAGTTAACCTCTACTGGTCTGGAGAAGCTAAAAGAAAGTAAATTAGCAGGTAAGAACCTAATTTCTCCTTCTCACCCTGGAGAATCAGTTCTTCATACTCTGGACTGTAAACGTGCTTTGGCTTTCTACTTGGAACGCACCAAACCATACAGAATTGCTCCTCAACATTTTGTCTCCTTTGATCCGAACAAGTTGGGGCGTCCCATCTCTAAGCGTACCATCTCCAATTGGATGGCGGCTTGTATCTCATTCTGCTATGCCCAGGCTGGATTTCCTCTTCACAGTAACGTCACAGTCCATAAGGTCAGAGCAATGGCAGCTTCTGTTGCTTTCCTCAGATCTACACCTATTCATACCTTCACTTCTCATTATTGTCTGGATACTTTCTCCAGACGGGATGGACAGTTTGGCCAAACAGTATTGCAAAATTTATTCTCCTAAGTTGCCAACTCTCCCACCATCCCAGCTTGGAGATCACCCACTTGTGAGAATACCTGCCTGCTTGTCCTGGGATAAAGCACAGTTACTTACCGTAACAGTTGTTATCCAGGGACAGCAGGCAGCTATTCTCACATCCCACCCACCTCCCCTGGGTGGCTTCTCTGCTAGCTATCTGAACTGAGGAGACGCGGCAGATGTCGGGCGGGAAGGCACATGCGCGGTGCGGGCGACTTGAATCTTCGAGTTTCTTCAAGCAAGTCTGCTTGTGAAGCGTCCGCATCGGGGCTCCGTTGGATCACGTCACCCACTTGTGAGAATAGATGCCTGCTGTCCCTGGATAACAACTGTGCTTTTCGGGGAGTTTCCTTGTTCCCCTTCTTACTTGTATCTATATAGGGTGAAAAACAACAATTAACAAAATATTGTATCCAAAATTGTTCATTTAAGTCATTTAAAAATAAAAAAAATTTAAAGAAAAACTGAAATTAGCTGTAGGCGATTAACACAACATTTAATCCTTAACAGAGACAGTATGTTTTATTTCATATGAATTTGCTTTAAAATTAATAAAGATCCTTGAAAAAAATAAAATTTAACAATTTCCTAAAGATATATTAAGAAGAAACTTCTTAGTGCAGCTGGAAGATCATTCCAAAGCTTTGTCCTATAAACTCAAAAGATATGGTGTTCATCAAAGATTTCAAACGACCATATGAACTTAAAGAATAGCCAAGCCTCAATGACTTTATACCGGGAGGTAGTTCTATTTATTGAGAAAGTTATATATTTCATTAAACCTTCTGGTCCCATTCCCGTCAACAATTTATATACTGTATAAGTATAACCAATTTAAAATTTACTCTCTTCTCAATCTTATACCAGTGTAATTGATTCCTTTCATAGGAAACCTCCAGGGTATGCTAGCACACTGGGTAGGATTCTGTATTCATCTCTTAGTCAAGCAAATGGCCCTCTGATCTCCAGAATAAAGTTGAATTGGGTTAGATCCACTTCTATCATGGCTCTCTTGAACACATATGTAAAGTAGCTGCACTATTGCCTGGCCCAGTTTTCAAACAAGCTATCCCTTTAGGTTAAACAATACCAAAGAATCAATCCATATAAACTCTTCAGCTCTTGCATACACATTTAGACAGGTAATCCCAGAACACTGGACAGGTCTTCTCGGATGTGTAGCAACTTTAAGCTTGAGGGTTGCGCACTTATGGCTGTTTACGTACAGCTTGTCGATGGAGAAAACAAAGTATTCTTCATAGACAACAGGAATAATCAGATATAGAATCCCCTTTATCTCCCTGAGAGTTGACATTAAACTTTAAACTGTAGATTTGCTGTGCACAAGACGGGTCATGAATGTTTAGAACTTAAGACTTCCGAGTTTTGGGAGAGCTCTTTTAAAGACTTTAGTAATGTTACTGTGTAATGAATTTAGCATCTTTTTGGTCAGAAAGTTGAATACTGAAAATCAAATGCTTACAAAAAAGTAATAGGAACAAAATTTCTGGAAAAATTCTATTTCAGTACTGTTTCTTACAAAAAAAAAATTAAAATTGTCATTAATGAATCAAAATCTGTAAGAAATGAAAGTCGGTTCACCGAGCCTTTCTTCTGATTTTGTTTTCTTCTGTTTCAAGTTTTATTAAAATTTGATTGAACGCTTGCTTAACAATAGTTCTAAGCGATTTACAAGTTAAATAGGGGATACAAAATGATAAATAAAATCACATAAGCATGACATAACAAAACAAAAAACTAACTGATAACAAAAGGAGAAAGGGAGGAGCTACAATTCTTAATAGGATAGAAAACAGTCTGTAAGCTTATGTAACCCTTTTTCAAGCTTCCTAACATAAAGAAAGTTAGAAATAATTTATGTAAAAGGGATTGCTATCCATCCACCTATAGCCACATATGCTTAGAAAAAGGAACATTCTAGAATTTAACCAGATTTGACATGCAGGAAGAATGTTAATATCTCAAATTACTTAGAAAAGCAAAAAACCCCTCCCCCCACCTCCGCAATAAAAGCTTTATTGCTAGTTGCCCTGTAGATGTTAGCAACCCCTGCACTCTTATCAGCATATTGCTGCAAAGTAATACATATAAGATATACCTTTATGCCTCGGTCAAAAATATAATTGAAGCAGTATGTAGAGGATGACACCAGAAGGCACTTCAAAATACTCTGCCTACCCACAGATATTGTTTGTCCCCCAATACACTTCCACCCCACTTCAGATGAGTGTGAACTTTCATGTACACACACTTAAGATCACACATTCATTGCCCCTACAACTTGAATATTTTTGTGCCCATACAACCTTTGCTGTACCTTCTCATAGACTCTACCCTTTTCCACATCCTTATTACAGCCTTTTCCCATTCTGCACATAGGTACTTATGAAGCTATTGGAAAGTGTTCCTGAAGTCATGTCCCTGCGTGCTTTGCCAACTGTTTTCATTTTACTATCCCTTTTCATTTGCTTAAGTTTGTTTTGTCATAAAGTATTTCACTGCTAGCTTTGCAGTTCACCTTACTGGCTTCCTGCCAACCTTGCTCCTATTTCTGCCACCTGCCACCTTGCTCTGACTTCTCTAAACTTTGACTTGTAAATGTAATTTTTAAAGAAGCAGTACCAGATAATTTCCTCAAAATATTAATTATAGTGTCTGGATTCTAATTTTTTTCTTTGTGGACTTTACGTATAGATCTCCCCTTTTTTTTTTGTTTTTTGCCTTTCAATTTGTTTTGACTACTTTGGAAATAGAAAAGTATATACTCTGTTATCCCAGGACAAGCAGGCAGCATATTCTCTACATGTGGGTGACGTCATCCACGGAGCCCTGTCACGGACAGCTTTTCAAGCAAACTTGATTGAAGATCTCAAAGTTTGCTAGTGCTGCACCACGCATGCATGTGCCTTCCCGCTCCACTAGAGGGCGTGTCTCCTTGTGGTCTTCAATTCTTAGTTTTCCACGGAGCCAGAAAGCCCTGTCTCTCATCTCTGCGTTCTAATTGCCTTTCTTGCACCGCGGCTTCTTTATTTTCACTTTGGGAATTGCTGTGCGGTATTTTGTACTTTTTTTTCTCCGCTCGTATGTCTTTTCTTTTTCGTTTTTGGTGACTGGGGGATCCTGGTTCGCCTTGACCACCTGGCCTCACGTGGCCGCGGCCTTTCTTTTACCTTATGTCCTGGCCTCTTAACCGGGTTTAAGAAGTGTACGCAGTGCGGTCGGGTAATTTCCATCACAGACCTGCACCGCTGGTGTATCTTGTGCCTGGGTGCTGATCACCCTAATAATAATAATAATAATAACAGTTTATATACCGCAGTACCGTTAAGTTCTATGCGGTTTACAAAAGATTAGTGAAGTACAAGTTGAGAGACACGTGGGATCTATTCACAGAGAAAGGTAGGGGAGGGTCATTGGGGTGGGCAGACTAGATGGGCCGTGGCCCTTATCTGCCGTCTATTTCTATGTTTCTATGAACTTAAGGGATGGGAGAACAAGAGGGGGATAGGGCAGGAGAACCGTTATAGATGGGAAAGAGAGGAACGGGTCAGCTGTCTAGGTACTTCAGGAACAGGTGAGTTTTGAGGCGCTTCCCGAACACCTCGTAAGTGGTGGAAGGAGTTGTTCTAGAAGTGGGAAGAATTGTTCTAGATCTTTACCCCATAAAGCTGCTTGATGTGAGAGAAGGTGTCCATAGTGGTTTTTTTTAGTTTACAACCTCTAACCGGGGAAGAAACGAAATGCAAGTGGGAGCTTCTCTTGTGTCTGTTGGCTGAGAAGGAGAAGAGGTCAGTTATGTATTTAGGGGCTAGACCGTAAAGAACTTTAAAGCAAAGGCAGGCGAACTTAAACTGTTGCGCTACCCTTCAGCCTCGGGTTCTTCGGTGGCGGCGGGCCAGAATTGTGGAGTTCTTCGCCATGGAGGCTGACCCCTCTTCGGCCCCGGTCTTGGCTTCGACGTCGGCCTCGAAGATCACGGTCCCCGGCAAGTCTCCTTCGACCTCGAAGGCCTCGGTGAAGTCTCCTCTTCCTCCTTCAGGTTCAGTTGCACAAGAAGCCACCCTCGGAGTCTCTGGCCATCCAGGCGGTGAGTGTAGTCACGCCGGCCTCGACGAAACCTCCTAAGACCTCTAAGCGTGCCTCCACCATGCGGGAATACTCTTCCTCAAGGTTGCCCTCGGTGGAGTACACTGCAGCACCTGTCGGATCCAACTTGGTCTCGGTGTCCATGTTTGAGGATATGCTGAAGGCTATTATCTCCTCGCAGCTCTCCTCGGCTTTGGCCCAGCTTGCCCTGACCTCGACCTCGCTTGTTGCGGAGCAGCCTGAGCATCGCCCCGAGGTTCTCGAGGCAAGGTGCGTCGGTCTTCGCGCATGTCTTCGACTGATTCCTCTCCTCTTCTATCGAGGCATGCTTCTCTCGCTGCCCGACCTCAGTCGCGGCACTGGTCGAGGCGTCTGTCCCCTTCGTCCCGGAGGCCTACGAAGAAGCCCAGGGATTCTTCCCCGAGGCGGGGTAGGTCCCCGGGCCCTCGTACTACGGGGTCCCTCAAGCCCTCGGTCTCCCGTGCAGTCTCGGGTTTTGCATCGTGAGGCCCCAGTGTCGGGGGGGTTCTGGCTCTTTTTCCCCAATGCTTATCTTCATCCCAGGGCTCTCTGGGGCGGCTTCATCGGGCCTCGGCACCCCGGCGCAGTACTCCAGGGAGGCTTCTCCCTCCTTTTCTGCTGCCTTGCAGTCTCGCTCGGCCTACCCCATTGAGGGGCAGTCTCAGAGCCGACCTTCTTCCTTCACCAGGTTCGTGCAGGACATGGGGAAGGCGTTGCATTTGGACCTCCAGTCTGATTCCAGGTACACCAAGGAATTCCTGGAGGAGATGGAACTTCCCCATCCTCCTAAGGAATCCTTGCGGCTCCCCCTGAGTCTGTTGCAACAGACTTTTATTCAAAACTTGGAGACTCCTTATGCTATCCCGGCCATTCCATCTAAAATGGAGTCTCGGTAGAATCAGAAAATAATATTAAATATTGAACTAAGGCAGACTTGCCCGATCTGTGTCTGTATATGGCCGTTTGGTGGAGGATGGGCTGGGGAGGGCTTCAATGGCTGGGAGGGTATAGATGGGCTGGAGTAAGTCTTAACAGAGTTTTCGGCAGTTGGAACCCAAGCACAGTACCAGGTAGAGCTTGGATTCTTGCCCAGAAATAGCTAAGAAGAAAAAAAATTAAAAAAAATAAAAAATTTAAATTGAATCAGGTTGGGCAGACTGGATGGACCATTCAGGTCTTTATCTGCAGTCATCTACTATGTTACTATGTTACCGGACGGTCCCCTGTAAGGGGTTTGAGAAGGCTCAGCTGTCCCACCAGTCTTTGGTGATGGAGTCTTCCCTCAAGAAGTCTCACCCTTCCAAGGTCTACGCTGCGGTTCTGCCGGGCCGGGAAGGCTGGACTATGGATAAGTTTGGCAGACGCCTGTACCAAAATTCCATGATGGCTAACAGGGTCTTGAACTATAACTTTACTTTCACGTCCTATTTGAAGCAGTGCATTAAGTCTCTGCCGTCTTTCCAGGATGATTTGCCGGTCTATCACCGTGCTGAGTTTCGCCGGCTTGTGGATGCTCTTTCGCAGATTCGGCTTTATATATTTCAGGCCTCATATGATGCCTTTGAACTTTCTTCCAGGGTTTCAGCCTTTGCGGTAGCCATGCGTCACCTAGCTTGGCTCCGCATCGTAGATATAGACCCGAACCTGCAGGACTGGTTGGCGAATCTTCTGTGCTTGGGTAACGAGCTGTTAGATGATTCCATTGGGGCCGCCACCAAACGCCTCTGAACATGAGCGCTCCTTTGCCTCCTTGGTCCGGGCCAAGGCGAAGCCCGCTCCGCCCAAGTCTTATAGGTTGCCTCCCTGGCGCTATCCGCAGAAATCAACGCCGGTGTTTTCTAGGCCTCCGCCTCGGCGCCAACAGCAGCAGAGGGCTCCTAAGCTTCAGACCCCTGCAACGACCAAGCCGGTGCCGTCTTTTTGATTGTCCCGGCGGGAGGGGGCTGGCCCCCTCCACCCTTTTTCTCTTCCTATCGGGGGCCGTCTCCACGCCTTCTCTCACCACTGGGCGCTGATCACTGCGGACGCTTGTGTCCTCTCCGTCGTCAGAGAGGGGTATTCCCTTGCCACCGGACAGGCCCCCAGGAGAGTCTCTTTCCAACAGGGCGCAGCTTCCCCTGCTTCTCCAGGAGGCTCAGGTCTCCTTCACCTTCGGGCGGTGGAGGAGGTCCCCCTTTGTCAGCGGGACTCCGGATTTTAATCCCGGTACTTTCTGGTTCCCAAAAAGACCAGGGACCTCCGCCCTATCCTGGATCTTCGGAAGATGAACAAGTTCCTGGTGAGGGAGAGATTCCGTATGCTCTCTCTTCCCACTTTGTATCCTTTGATGGACGAGGGGGCCTGGTTGTGTTCCTTCGACCTGAAGGAGGCCTACACTCGTGTTCTTATCCACCCGGCCTCCAGAAGGTTCCTTTGTTTTCAGGTAGGAGACCTTCATCTACAATATCGGGTCCTCTGTTTGGGCTCACTTCGTCCCCATGGGTCTCCACGAAGTGCTTCGTAGTGGTGGCGGCATCCTTTCGGTCGCGAGGACTTCAGGTTTTCCCGTATCTCGATGACTGGCTTACCAAAGCCCCGTCGAGGGAGGGGGTTATTTCAGCGACCCGTCAGACTATTATCTTCCTTCAGTGTCTAGGCTTCGAGGTCAACTTCCCAAAGTCACAGTTGTACCCATCTCAGTCCCTGCAGTTCATTGGGGCCGTGCTGGACACGGTTCACCTCTGTTCGTTTCTGCCCCAGCCTCGGCAGGCCGCCCTCATACGGCTCAGTCGGCTGGTCTCCCTGAGGGCTTCGGTTTCGGCCAAGCAAATGATGATCCTCTTGGGGCACATGGCCTCCACCGTTCATGAGATGCCCTTCGCCAGGTTGCACC
Source organism: Geotrypetes seraphini (assembly GCF_902459505.1). NCBI lineage: Eukaryota > Metazoa > Chordata > Amphibia > Gymnophiona > Dermophiidae > Geotrypetes > Geotrypetes seraphini. The sequence goes on along the minus strand of NC_047091.1, from coordinate 33,126,947 downwards.
TTCACGTCCCTCAGTGGACCCTGGCGTCTCAGTGGAGACAGAATTGGGAACCCGCTTTGCAGCACATTGCGGTGACTCCCTCCTTGAAACACTCACTCCGTTGGTGGACTAGCTCTTCCAATCTTTCCAGGGGTTTGCTCTTTCTCGTGCCCCTGCCTCAAAAGGTTCTGACGACGGACTTCTCGACGTACGCCTGGGGGGCGCACCTCAACGGCCTTCGGACTCAGGGTGTTTGGTCGAGTGCAGACAGTCGCTGTCACATCAATCTTCTGGAGCTCCTGGCCGTTTACAATGCCGTGGTGGCTTTTCGTCATTTGCTTCAGGATCAGGTGGTCCTAGTGCGCACGGACAACCAGATGGCGATGTATTATGTGAACAAGCAAGGGGGTACGGATTCCCTGTCTCTCTGCAGGGAAGCTCTTCGGCTTTGGGAGTGTGCTTTGCACCACAACATCTTCCTTCAGGCGGTTTACATCCAGGGCGAACTGAATTGCCTGGCGGACAGGTTGAGTCGCCTTCTTCAGCTGCACGAATGGTCGCTCCATGCCTCTGGGGGACACCGCAGATAGATCTGTTCGCTTCGCCCCCTCAATCGCAAGTTGCCTCGCTTCTGCTCCAGGATTTACTCCCCAGATCGTATCGAGGCAGATGCTTTCCTTCTGAATTGGACGGGCAGGTTCCTCTTTGCATTTCCTCCCTTTCCTCTAATTTTGAAAACTCTCGTGCACCTCAAGTCGGTACGCGCCACCATGATTTTGTTAGCTCCTTGGTGGCCCCGGCAGCCGTGGTTCTCCCTGCTCCTCCAACTCAGTGTCAGGGAACCTCTACTTCTGCCTGTTTTTCCTTCTCTGCTGTCTCAGTCGGGATTTGCTACTGCATCCCAACCTGCAGTCTCTGCACTTGACGGCTTGGTTCCTTTCCACCTGACTCCTTCCTTTGAGTTTTCTCAGTCGGTGTGGGATGTCCTGGAAGCTTCTCGGAAGGCTTCTACTAGACTGTGTTATTCCCAGAAGTGGACTAGATTTGCCACGTGGTGTGCTTCCCACCGCTTAGAGCCTCTGTCTGCCTCCTTGTTCTCAGTACTGGATTATTTGCTTCATTTATCTCGGTCTGGCCTCAAGACGAATTATATTTGAGACCATCTCAGTGCGATTGCTGCCTTTCACCTTGATGGGAAATCGCTCTCGGTCCACCCGCTGGTTTCTCGCTTCATGAGGGGCCTCTTGAATGTCCATCCTCCTTTCAAGCCTCCCCCTGTGGTTTGGAATCTGAATGTGGTTCTCGCTCAACTGATGAAGCCTCCCTTTGAGCCCATTGATAAGGCTCCTCTGAAGTTCCTTACTTGGAAAGTGGTGTTCCTGATTGCTCTCACGTCTGCTCGCAGAGTCAGTGAGCTGCAGGCTCTGGTTGCGGACCCACCTTTTACTGTCTTCCATCACGACAAGGTGGTCCTGCGTACTCATCCTAAGTTCTTGCCTAAGGTAGTTTCGGACTTCCATCTTAATCAGTCTATTGTCCTTCCGGTGTTTTTTCTTAAGCCCTACTCTCATCCAGGAGAGGTAGCGCTTCATACTCTTGACTGTAAGAGGGCGTTGGCTTTTTATATCCAACGGACCCAGTCTTATCGGAAGGTTAATAAGAACATAAGAAGTTGCCTCCACTGGGTCAGACCAGAGGTCCATCTCGCCCAGCGGTCCGCTCCCGCGGCGGCCCATCAGGTCCGCGACCTGTGAAGTGGTTTCTGACCACTTCTATAACCTACCTCAAGTTCTATCTGTACCCCTCTATCCCCTTTTCCTCCAGGAACCTATCCAAACCCTCCTTGAACCTCTGTACAGATTTCTGGCCTATCACATCCTCCGGAAGCGCGTTCCATGTGTCCACCACCCTCTGGGTAAAAAAGAACTTCCTAGCATTTGTTCTAAACCTGTCCCCCTTCAATTTCTCCGAGTGACCCCTAGTGTTTGTGGCTCCCCTCAGTTTGAAGAATCTGTCCCTATTCACTTTCTCTATGCCCTTTAGGATTTTGAAGGTTTCTATCATGTCCCCTCTAAGTCTCCTTTTCTCCAGGGAGAACAGCCCCAGCATTTTTAACCTGTCAGCGTATGAAAAATTTTCCATACCTTTTATCAGTTTAGTTGCCCTCCTCTGCACTCCCTCTAGTACCGCCATGTCCTTCTTGAGGTACGGCGACCAGTATTGAACACAGTACTCCAGGTGCGGGCGCACCATTGCACGATACAGCGGCATGATGACTTCTTTCGTCCTGGTTGTGATACCTTTTTTGATGATGCCCAGCATTCTGTTTGCTTTCTTTGAGGCTGTCGCACACTGCGCCGATGGTTTCAGTGATGTGTCGACCATCACCCCCAGGTCCCTCTCAAGGTTACTCACCCCTAGCAGTGTTCCCCCCATTTTGTAGCTGAACATCGGGTTCTTTTTCCCTACATGCATGACCTTGCATTTCTCTACGTTAAAACTCATTTGCCACTTTTTTGCCCAGTCTTCCAGTCTCGTTAGGTCCCTTTGCAGGTCTTCACAGTCTTCCGTGTTTCTAACCCTGCTGCAGAGTTTGGTGTCATCAGCAAATTTGATAACCTCACATTTTGTCCCCGTCTCCAGATTGTTAATAAATATATTGAACAGTAGGTTGTTCAACTTTTCTTGTCCTTTGATCCTAATCGGTAGGGGCATCCTGTCTTCAAGCGCACCTTGTCAAACTGGTTAGCTGCTTGTATTTCCTTCTGCTATGCTCAGGCTGGTCTCTCGCTGCCCGGTCGGGTCATGGGGCATAAAGTCCGGGTGATGGCAGCGTCTGTCGCTTTCTTCAGATCTACGCCTATTGAGATCTGCAAGGCCGCCACTTGGTTTTCGGTTCATACCTTCACCTCTCACTACTGTCTGGATGCTTTTTCCAGACGCGACAGCCAGTTTGGCCAGTCGGTTTTGCGTAATCTGTTCTCCTAAATTGCCAACTCTCCCACCGTCCCCTTTGGTTAGTTTAGAGGTCACCCACATGTAGAGAATATGCTGCCTGCTTGTCCTAGATAAAGCACAGTTACTTACCGTAACATGTGTTATCCAGGGACAGCAGGCAGATATTCTCGCAACCCTCCCACCTCCCCGGGTTGGCTTCTTTGCTAGCTATCTGAACTGAAGACCACGAGGAGGAGACACGCCCTCTAGTGGAGCGGGAAGGCACACGCATGTGTGGTGCAGCACTAGCAAACTTTAAGATCTTCAATCAAGTTTGCTTGAAAAGCTGTCCGCGACGGGGCTCTGTGGATGACGTCGTCCACATGTAGAGAATATCTGCCTGCTGTCCCTGGATAACCCCTTTTATGGTAGGTAACTATGCTTTATGGTCCCAGCTGCTAATTTTAAAGCTCTGTTGTTTATTGTCCCTCCAGACCATCGCAGACGGATGGTTTACGTTCCTCTGCCAGCACATGGAGACTGAAAACACACTGAATTTTTACAATACAATGGGCTGTGCAGTCCCTCCATAGAATTAGTCTGTTCTCAGTCTCCAGCAGGTAGAGTAGTAAACCTATGCAGTCTTCTTTTAGGCCTTGGCAGGTTCTGTTGGAAAGATTAGGCAGTGGCCTTTTTGTCTGCCCCTGTTTTCTGGTTGGACTGAGCTGGGGTCCCTTGGGACCATTGCCACTTTGGGGGTGTCAACACTTGGATGATCGAGTCCCTCCCCCCGTTTCCCCAATTTTCTTTAGAGGCGCCTCAACTGTACACCTTGCTAATGTCCGGCAAAGACTACAGTTTTGAGTGCCTGTGGGGTCTGCTTTTATTTAAAGTTTCCTTACAAAAAAAACAGACTAGAGGTAATGCTTTTCTATCTGTACTTGTTTGCAGGGCTGTGTTCATTCATAAATTTTTTTTTTTTTTTTTTTTTTTTTTTCATCCCATTCAACTTCCGGTTTCATTGAGCTTGCCTGGCAGTTAACAATGAGCACTTCTCGCAGATCCAAAGAAGTGCTGTCTGTTCTCACTGAGGGCTTAATGTGGCTGGCCTCCATTGTTTTTGTTCATTGCTGGAAGAGAATCCCTCGCTAGCTTTGGAGTTGGCCGGCTCAAGGGTTTCCTCAGTGGTCGTGAAGGGTGCATCGGCCGTGGGAAGGCCCGAGGTTCCCTAACCGCTGACGGTGATGGGGATTCCCCAGCCAGGGGGGGGGGGGGGGAGACCGGGTTTCCCTTCTTCAAGCCTCTTCAGTGCCCTCAGCCTCAGTTATGCCTTTTTCGGTGGGGTTTTTCTTCTTTGTTGGGAAAATCTGCCTTTTTGGCTTAGTCTTCTCAGGAGCTCCCCCCCTCCCCCTCCCTCTAGATTAGAGGGGCAGGAATAGGTCTTGCAGGCCTCTTCCTCTGCTGGGGAGTGTGACTCTGGCCCACTCGGAGGTTCCCCCCCAGATTTTATTCTCGCAATGTACAAGGCATATTTCATGCACACGGCTGGTGGCCCTGTCTCCTCTTCAGTGGCTTCAGCCTTGGGGGAGGGGGTCATCTTTGTCAGCACCTCCTCCACCTCTTCCCAAGCAGCAGTGTGTTTTGAGGGAGGATGATGTGTTCCTGGATGATGATTGTCACGTGATGAAGACCTAGGGGTCTCAGACCTGTAGGACCATCTTGGGGGGGAGGGGGGGCAGATGATGTAGGGTCTGGTGATCCTGGTGGAGGGGTCCGTGTGGCCAAGACAGGACGGAGTAGACATCTCTCCTGCCTCTTTATATTTGTTCCGGGGGAGGGGGGGTAGCGGCACACTGTTGTTAGTTTTTTTTTTTATGGGGTAGATATTGTGCCTGTGTAACACACATATAACATCAGTGCTCAAAGAAAAAATATGGCCGACTTGTAGGTAATCTTGGGCCCTTAGCAGTCATCACTAGATTTAAGGCATGCCCTAGCGAAGTTATATGTTTTAATATTAATAACCTAATTTTAATACTAATGAGGTAATTTGCATGACAGAAAGTGCATGGAAAAGCAAGCGGTTGAGCCGTTGTGTACATCGAGTTGGCAAATTAGGCCATCACTAAACAGATTGGTTTAGTGACAATCGGAGTTTAGTGCATCCAAGCCATAATCTTTGCGCTCATTTCATATGTAAAATGAATTTGGCAGTTGGGATTTAATTGTGAATTAGTAAAGAGTTTGCTGGTACTGCTACTTTAAATAATAATCATTATATTACATTAGTGATTTCTATTCCGCCTGTGCCTTGCGGTTCTAAGCGGATTACATTAGAAGATATCTGGACATATCCAGGAGAATTACATGACAAAAAGAAAGCATATTTCAGGTTACAATAGAGAATAAACATTCAGGTTACAAAAGAGAGTTACATAACGTTGAAGGAAGCAGGTTTCTGGTTACAAATGGAGGTTACATGTTGAGGTTTCTGAAGTTTTGAGATGTTGAGGATAATCCTTTGCATTATATACAAAAATATTGGCTAGAATATCCATTCATGCTTTAGTTTTTAAACTCCTGAAAATTTGCCAAGCACCTTAACAGTTGGCACATTTGAAGATGTTCGTGATGCTGAAGATGCCCTCCATAATTTGGATAAGAAGTGGATTTGTGGCCGCCAGATTGAAATCCAGTTTGCCCAGGGTGACCGAAAAAGTAAGTGACCACTTGATACAGTTGAGCATCAGAAAATAGTTTGTCAACTCTTTAAAATGTGTGTGCGCAATGTTTGACAATGGTTTTTAAGTATTACTGCTTTTCCACAGCACCAAATCAAATGAAAGCCAAGGAAGGGAGAAGTGTATATGGCTCTTCTCGTTATGATGACTATGATAGATATGGGCGATCAAGAAGCCGAAGCTATGAGAGACGACGATCTAGGAGTCGTTCCTTTGAACAAGACTACAGACGATCCTATAGCCCTAGAAAGTAAGTATATGATTTCCTTTTGTTTTCATTGGAGAGGAAAGTACTTATTGCATTCTGTAAGTCCCGTTAAGTAGAAAATATGGTGTAAGTCTTTTAAAAGTTTAATGGTAGATCTGTATCAATTAGAAGTGTCTATTTGTATACATTTGCATATAATATGTATAAAATATCAGTGTAAATTTGTATTAAACCCTTCAATTTATCTCAAAACCTAAAACATTGCAGCATTTGTGAAAGATTGAATTTTTTCCTGCATTTTCTCCTTTTTACTTACTGATCTTCCTCATCATATTATATACACTACAATCTCTCTACTCCTAAATGTGCGCACCTCCCACAATTCTCTTTCCATTTTTGCCCCTTCATTCACGGATATGAATACATTTTACCACTTGCCATAATGGACATGCTGCTGCTTAGCAAAGGGTTAAATTATTTGAATGGAAACTAAAGGGAAAAAATGCTGCAAGATTTTACAAGCATATAAACAGGAGCTTTTGGAGATGTTTTATTATGATTTCTCTTAACACTGTATGAAATTGGAAGTCATTTTGTTATGGTATATAATGATATTTTTATGTTCATTCTGCTATTAACCTGAGATCCTAAGCACTTTTTCATGTCCTTATGGTAAGATCATCTCTGGCCTCTTGAATGGGTAGAATGCACGCTCTTAAGATTATGCTCTTTCTTGAAGGATAAAATTTGAAAAATCTTAACAAAACTGTAATATAACATAATGTTTGATTCCATGCTGTTTGTCACTTGTTAAAAGCATTGTACAATATAAAATGAGCAGTTCCAAGTATAAAGAAGTAAAATCATTTAAAATCACAAATGTGTGAGGGACTAAATGAAAATTAACATTTTCTACTCTAGCTTGTCAAGACACTTTTGGGCAGTGCCCTGTGCTGGACTGTTTTTAGTAGTAAAAGCTTGCTAGTTTGAAATTTTGGGAGGATAATGAGTATGTTAGATCATTTTGCAACTGCAGTTGATCAGAAATGCAAATTATTGTCAAAGTGTAACAGTATACATTTGCTGTGATTTTTAATTTTAGCAGTCGACCTTCTGGACGACCCAGGCATAGTAGAAGCCATTCTGACAATGACCGGTAAAAATGTTACGTTTTGCTTTTTTCTGTTCTGGGGCAGTTTGAGAACTTGGGCATTTTCTGTTAAATGCTGATACAAAGGTATGGGGCAATCCAAATGACACACTGAAATAATTTGAAATCCTCTTGCTGAAGGGTTTAGTTCTGATCAAAGATAAGTAATTTTACCACAAGTTTTAAAAAATAGTGGATTAGTAGTCTTGTGGTTAGAGCAGCAAACTGAAAACCAGGGAAGCAAGGGTTTAAATCCTGCTGTTTCCACAAATTCTTGTGATCTCAAGCAAGTTTTGGTTTGGATATAAACGTAAATTGTAAGTCCTCTGGGGGCAGAGAAATATTGTCCCTGAATTGTAATTTGCCTTGAGCATGGATTAGAAAAGCAAGCAATCAAATCCTAAGGACAGAGGGTCTCATTGTCTGTCTGTGTATTACTCAGCATCTGCTTACAGGAAGCTGTGAAGTGTTTTACAGGGGTACACAAGCTGTTTGTGAAACCTGCAACATAAATCAAACAAAAAGAAACTTATTGATGAGTGATGGGAGACCAGCTGGAGAGCTGCTCTAATCACTAGGTAGCACAGAGCATGGCTTTAGGTGTATACCTTTTTCCTTTGTATGAGTAAAATTAGCTATGTTTGATATTTTTTCATTCCCTGGTTTCCACAGGTTCAGCCGACGCAATCGATCTTATTCGAGATCAAAATCCAATTCAAGATCACGATCCAAGTCCTATCCAAAGAAAGAGATGAAAGCAAAGTCGCGTTCTGGCTCTCGCTCCCGCTCCAAGCCCAGAGGAGCAGCAAAAAATGATTCTAAGGCGCATTATAAAGGCAGTTCAAGATATGAAAAAGAATCAAGAAAAAAAGACACACAAAGATCTAAATCACGATCACGATCCCAATCTAGGTCTAGATCCAGATCTGTATCTAGATCTAAATCCAGATCAAGATCTTGGACTAGTCACAAGTCCAGTGGCCACTGACTCTTTCCTTGTGTGTTTGGCATGCATAATTCACTTACACACAGTTCAGTTATTAAAATTAATGGCACTGATGTTCCAACAGGTTTTTTTTCTCTTGTCCTTTCCCCAGTGTGGTTACAAATTAAATAAAGAGTTGACACCACTGAGGTGAATTTCTGGTCATTAAAGTCCAGGGACACCTTTAGTTGTGGCATGTTGTGTATTTTTCCTGTAACTTTTTTTTTTTTTTTTACTTTCTTTTAAAAGCTTAAGATATTGGTGATTACTTTTTTAGATAACCATATGTTGCAACATAGTTCTACAATTTGTATGTATATAATATTTCCACATAATCAGTAAAACTTTGGGTAGAAAGTGGTTAAATTATTTCTAGATGTTAACTACTAATTTAGATTTTTTAAAGTACATTGTATTAATATTTTGAAATATGGGCAGTTTCTGTATGAACAGAATACTGACAGCTTTGAAACCTATAGTGTTAGTGTGCAGCTTATGCATTTGAAGGGGGTAGATCTGTTTCCACATTTGTTCTTGGACAGCTGTGAGTTACAAAGAAAGGACACTGTTCTTAGGAGGTCACTGCCTTTGATTGCTACCCATAATTGGGGTGGAGGGGTTGGAAGCCAAAGAATAAGACCTAAAGAATTCAAAGTGTAAGCAAATTTTTGGTGGCTAGTAAGTGCATTTAAATGTATACTTCTTACTCTGTTTCTTTTATTTTTCTTTAATAGCTCAGTTTGCTAGTTTAGTATGAAAAGTTGTGTGTTTGTTTTTTCTTTTACATTTATATACAATCATCCATGTTCTGTGGAAGTCAACTATTTAAATTGTGGTACTAGTGACCTGCATACTCAGTTGGGTATGATAACAATGCTCTTTCTTAACCAACTTTTTTTCCATGTAAAAATCTAGAAGCTTGTTTTTTTGAACTGCGAAATCAGGCAAGCCTTAGTCATTTCATTTTTCTGCAGTTATATTACTTAAGTTTACATAAACTGGCACTTGAAGGGCTTATTTAAAATTATCTATTTGACCATACAGTTAAATATAAAATTTAAATTGAGACCTCAATGCTTTACATTTCTATCCATATCTGCCTGTTTTGTGCTCTATAGATTTGATACAAAAACTTCATGAGTATTTCCTTGTAATGTCAAGTGTTAAATATAAGATACTTTCTTAAATCTAGACTGCCTCACATAAGCTTGAAATGCCCCTGTTTTCCTGTTGTTAAAAAAAAATAATATAGCAAGAGGTATGAACCTGGCAAAAATTTGTATAACCATCAGTTTGGTCCTGACTTTGCCAGTAGTAATTTAGATATAGCCTGCAGGAAAGTGAGTTTTAAACATTAGGTATAAAATGTCCAGTTATGGGGCTCAGTAAAGAACCTTTGTATACTTGATGTGGGTTTTTTTGTTTGTTTGTTTTGTTTTTTCCTTGGCAGTAAATTCATGTTTTTGCTATGCAATTACATAATTTCCTTTTCTTAGGTTTCCCTTGATGTTAGAAGTACTTAAAACTAGCAGTAGAGTGCAGTTCTAGCAGAGGCAAAGGACGTTGTGGGATTGAACTTTTTATTTCCTTTCTTATAGAAACTTGTGTAAAAAAAAAAAGAAAAATATTTTTATATGTTCTTTTTAACAAATACTGGGTATCTACCTTCAAACATCCAAATGTCCTGATCAGAATAAGCTGAAATCCCAACTCAGTCTTGTTTTCTGCTTGCTGTAAATTTAGCAAACAGGCTACAATAAAGTGAAGAAAAAAATCTGATGGGCTTCATTTTTGCTGTCTACCAATATTGACCATGTAATGAAATACTATAAACCTCAGATTGGCTGTTGATATTTTTATATACAGTAAAAATCTCAATAGATCAGGTAATGGCTGTATGTGTTTTTTGGGGAGGGGGTTATGTTGTTGATTTTACATTTTAAAAATAAAAGTTAATGAAAATGGAGAAGAATGGTGTTTAAGATAATAGTGAATGGGAAAATTGCCTTAAAATAGCCTTGTGTGGTGAAACAGGAATTTGTGTCTGCTTGATTATTAGAGCTACATCCCCCCCCCCCACTCATACAAACAAGTGAATTTTGATATGCACTTTTGAAATATATATTGATGAAGTGTGGAAATGACAATATATTTAGAAAAATGACAATTATCATACCCAGAATTCGTTAAGAGTAGCTATAAAAATAACTAAGAATGTTTATAGACTGAAGAAATTTGAGTGAAATAGTATCATTGACTCACCTTCGATGGTCCTTTAGATAGAGAGACAACAATGCAGTATATGTACTATGGGTAAATAGTCATCATTTATGTATTTTTAAACAACCTAGAGAGTACTCTGAATCACTGTATACTTTTATTTTTAAAATGACATATACAATGAGCTTTTAAATTGTTCAAATGAAAGCACATCCTTGTAAGAAATGGATTCAAGTTCTAAAGGCGAGGGGGTGTTCTGCGCTGGTGGTTGGTCTAGGAACAATGGGCAGAAAGGATAGAAAATTGCTATAGTATAGTAGACTGTTAGCTGGAACTCAAGCAATTAGAACTCTCAAGCAACCAGAAAAAAATTGAAAAATACTGTAAATAAATACAATGAAAATAAAATCAATTTCTGGTGGAAATTAGTGTAAGCCTACCACATGTCTGGTAGTTTGTAACAGTTTATGGTATAGTATTAGACTACAATTCAGTAGCAGGAGACAAATATTAAAAAAAAAAAAAATAATAATAATAACTTTATTCTTATATACCGCCAACAATCTTGTGACTTCTAGGCGGTTTACAATGAAGAGAAACTGTACAGACACGAATTACAGAGTATAGCATTGAACATCTAGTGATAGTAACAGGAGAGTTACAGGGCTGTGTATTACATGGTTTCACAATGAGTAGCATTATACAGTCGACGATATTCAGAGCATAAGTAGGAGAAGAGAAAGGAGATTGCGCTTTGAGTTACAAAGGTGCAAGGCTGCGAAGGTGAAAAAGATAACATAGGATGTTGATGAGAAGTAAGTTGTTAACTTGGTACATTTGAACGAAGGACGGGCACCAGTGGGAAAAACTGGTAACAATTAAAGATAGAAATTTTGGCAGAAGAGGGTAGACGGACTCCTTGGGATGGGAGGAGGCTCCGATTTTAGGGGAGAAGTCTGGTTAGGTTATAAATTTCTTAAACAATGTGGTTTTTAGTTCTTTCCTAAATATACTATATGATTCTCTGGCGGCATCAGTGAAGTAGCCTGTCCAAGTTTGCAGTCTACCTGCTTGGAATTTGAATGTTCTATCAAAGAAGGTGCGATATCTACAGCCTATGATATTTGGGTAGGTAAAGAGGTTATCCCAGGACAAGCAGGCAGCTATTCTTGACTGATGGGTGACGGCACCGACGGAGCCCCGGTACGGACAATTTTAGAGTGATTGCACTCTAAGAACTTGGAAAGTTCTGGCATGCCGCACCGCGCACGCGCGAGTGCCCTCCCGCCCGACAGAGGCGCGCGGTCCCCAGTTTCTTAGTTTCCGCGGAGCTAAGAAGACGCGTTTTTTCAACGGCTGTTGAAAATTTTTTGAACTTGCCTTCCCGCTCGCGTAAACCTTTTTGGCTTTTGCCTCTTTCTTTTTCTTTCATTATTTGTAAAAAAAAAAAAAATCTTTTGTTTTTTCATTCAATTTGGCTTTTCCCCTGCGGGGCCTTCTGCCACCATCGAAGCCTCGGCCTTCGATTTGGCTGAAGCGGTTTTCACGTTCATGCCCCCTCAGCCAGGTTTTAAAAAGTGCCAGCGGTGTGCTCGGCCCATATCTCTCACGGACCCACACAACTGGTGCTTACAGTGTTTGGGTCCTGAGCATCAGGCCTCCACCTGCACCCGCTGTGCCACACTGAAAAAAAGAACATTAAAAAATCGCCAAATACGATCCCGTTCCATCGACTCCGACTTCGGCACCGGTTCAGTCGGCACCCTCTTCTTCGACGCCGCGAGATTCCGCGCCGGCGTCCCAACATGCAGGTAAGCCGGCTAAGAAGCCTTCCCCGCTGGAACGTCCTCCGGTCTCAAGTGCAGTGAGTCCAATCCTGCCGACTGTGAGGCGCCAGCGGAAGCGCTCCGCCCCTATTGAGGTGAGTCCCTCGACATCGGGCTCCTCATCTCCGGGGCGTCGAGCGGCACCGCAGGTACCGCAGAAGAAAAAAGCGGTACCGGTGCCATCCCTTGATGACCGTATTACGGCCATTCTCCAGGAACAGCTCAAGCAGCAATTGCAACAGCTCCTTCCTACTATCCTGGCACCGAACCTTCCGGTGCCGGTCCGCACTGAGCCGGTACCGATAGTGGAGCAACCTGTATTGTCGGTATCCACTCCCTCGGTACCGATTCACTCCACTTCATCGACATCGATGCCAGTCCTTGCGCCGGAGCCAAGAGCTCAGCATCAATCGGTGCAGACTTCGGCTCCGGTACAACCGATTACATCGCCTGGGTCGATGTCGATGAGATCGGGTAAGTCGGTGCGCAAGACCCGGCATGTAGACCCAACTACCCCTGAGTCTCGGGATCGTTCTCCCCATGTCAGGGATCCTGATCTGTGGGGAGATTCAGAAGAGCCTTTTCTCTCTGAAGGAGAATGTTCCTCAGATGAGGAGGAGTCTGCTGTACATGACCCGTCCTCTAAGCATGACACTTCATCTTTCTCCAGTTTCCTGAAAGATATGTGTGATTCTCTGTCTATTCCTTTGGAGGCTGAATCCAAAAAGTCTAAAGCTTTTTTGGACGCCCTAGACTTTGACCAACCTCCAAAGGAATATTTGAAGCTCCCTCTTCACGACATCTTGAGGGAGACTTTTTACAAGAATTTAGAGACTCCCTTAACGGTTCCAGGGGCCCCGCCTAAGTTAGACTCTCTGTACAAAGTAATTCCCATTCCTGGGTTCGACAAACCACAACTTCCTCATGAATCTTTACTTGTCGAATCCACCCTTAAAAAATCTGCAGGAGCCAATGTATATGCTTCTGTTCCTCCTGGCAGAGAGGGTAAAGCCATGGATAAATTTGGTAAGAGGCTCTACCAAAATGCAATGTTGGCAAATAGAGCTGGAAATTATGGCTTTCATTTTTCTTTCTATCTGAAACATCTCCTTACCACCATGGCTTCCTTTGAGAAATACCTTCCTCAACGGAAACAACAATCTTTCCACCATTGCTTGTCTTCTCTGTTTCAGTTGCGTAAGTTCATAGTTAGATCCATTTGACACCTTTGAACTTACATCCAGAGCGACAGCAATGTCTGTGGCAATGCGTCGCCTGGCCTGGCTTCGGGTATCTGAACTTGATGTTAATCATCAAGATCGGTTAGCCAACACCCCATGCCTAGGGGATGAGCTTTTTGGGGAATCCATGGATTCGACTACTCAAAAGCTGTCGGCTCATGAAACACGTTGGGATACCCTTCTTAAAAATAAGAAAAAGCCTCCCCCAACAAGGCCTTTTAGACAACAGTCAGCCTATCAACGCCGTTTCACAGCTCGGCCATTGCCAACAACTGCTCAGCAACCCAGGCGTCAACGGCAGCAACAACGTCAGCCTCCCAGGCAACAGCAGCCTGTAAAGCCAACTCCACAGCAGAAGACACAGCCCTTTTGACTTACTTCTCCAAAGTATAGCCAGTACTCCTATATCTGCTCTCCTGCCTCAACCTATAGGAGGTCGTCTCTCTCTATTCCTCAGCCGGTGGGAAGTTATCACTTCGGACCAATGGGTCCTCAACATCATCCGCCACGGCTACTCTCTCAACTTTCAGACTCTTCCATCCCAAAACCTGCCAAAAGAGTCTGCTTTGAACAGTCCTCAATCTGCCCTCCTCATTCAGGAAGTTCAATCCCTCCTTCTTCTAAACGCTATAGAAGAAGTTCCTCTAGATCAAAAGGGGCAGGGATTCTACTCCCGTTATTTTCTAGTCCCCAAAAAAACAGGAGATCTCAGACCAATTCTAGATCTTCGCGATCTCAACAAACATCTGGTAAAGGAAAAATTCAAGATGCTTTCCTTAGCCATTCTTTATCCTCTTCTCAACCAAGACGACTGGCTATGCTCCCTCGATCTCAAAGAAGCATACACTCACATTCCAATCAATGTAGCCTCCAGACAGTATCTCCGTTTCATGATCAATCAGTGTCATTACCAGTACAAGGTGCTGCCCTTCGGTCTTGCTTCCTCTCCAAGGGTGTTCACCAAATGTCTCATCGTGGTAGCTGCTTTCCTGCGCTCTCACCACCTTCAGGTATTTCCTTACCTGGACGACTGGTTAATCAAGGCCACATCCGCTCCAGCAGTTCTCCTGGCCACCAACCAAACCATCCAGTTTCTACAAATATTGGGATTCGAGATCAATCTACCCAAGTCTCATCTCATTCCCACTCAAAGACTCCAATTCATTGGAGCGATATTGGACACACTCCTCATGAGAGCATTTCTACCATCCAACCGTCTTCAGACTCTTCAGTCTCTATGTCAGCAGGTACTTCCACAACATTCCATCTCTGCCAAACAAATGATGATACTCTTGGGTCACATGGCATCCACAGTTCATGTCGCACCCCTCGTACGTCTTCACCTGCGAACTCCTCAATGGACCCTTGCATCTCAGTGGTCCCAAGCGACGGATCCTTGCTCACGACACATCTCTGTGACATCATCGCTTCGTCAATCTCTACAATGGTGGTTGGTATCCTCAAATCTATCCAGAGGTCTTCTGTTCCATCAGCCTCCTCATCAACTAGTCATCACCACCGACGCCTCTCCTTATGCATGGGGAGCTCATTTGAACGAGTTCCAGACTCAAGGTCTTTGGACAGCCCAGGAAAAGAAGCATCACATCAATTTCCTGGAACTCAGAGCGATGTTTTATGCCCTCAAGGCCTTCCAACATCTTCTCTTTCCTCAGGTCCTTCTGCTGTGCACAGACAATCAAGTGGCCATGTACTACATCAACAAGCAAGGGGGGACAGGCTCTCGCCTCTTGTGCCAGGAAGCACAGAAGATCTGGACTTGGGCCATAGATCACCATCTCTTCCTGAAAGCTATCTACATTCAGGGAGAACAGAATTCCTTAGCGGACAAGCTCAGCAGAATTCTCCAGCCTCACGAGTGGACACTCGATCCTGTAACTCTACAGTCTATCTTCGCTCAATGGGGCACTCCTCAGATAGACCTCTTTGCAGCTCCTCACAATCACCAGCTGCCCCTATTCTGCTCCAGACTCTACTCCCCTCTCCGTCTGGCAGCGGATGCATTTCTCCTCGATTGGTCAAATCTGTTCCTGTACGCTTTCCCTCCTCTGCCTCTCATGTTGAGAACCTTATTCAAGCTCAAGAGGGAACGAGCCACCATGATTCTGATTGCTCCGAGGTGGTCCAGGCAACATTGGTTCTCCCTTCTACTTCAACTCAGTTCCAGGGAACCTTTTCTTCTTCCACTGTATCCTTCTCTGCTTACACAGCATCAGGAGACCCTTCTACATCCCAACCTCCAGTCTCTGCACCTGACGGCTTGGTATCTCTCGGGCTGACTTCTCATGATACGCTTTTGTCTCAGCCTGTTCGTTCCATTCTAGATGCCTCCAGGAAGCCAGCCACTCTGCAATGTTACCATCAGAAGTGGACGAGATTTTCTTCCTGGTGTCTTCTTCATCATCTTGATCCAACTTCCCTGGCAGTGGAGACGTTGTTGGATTATTTGCTTTCTTTGTCTGACTCTGGCCTTAAGTCTTCTTCCATCAGAGTCCACCTCAGTGCCATTGCTGCTTTTCATGAGCCGATCCATGGAAAACTTCTATCAGCTCATCCCCTGGTGTCCAGGTTCATGCGGGGTCTTTTCAATGTGAAACCACCTCTTAAAGCCCCTCCTGTTATCTGGGATCTCAATGTGGTTCTTTCCGCCTTGATGAAGCCTCCATTTGAACCTTTGGCTACCGCTTCTTTCAAGTTTCTCACTTGGAAGGTACTTTTCCTTATTGCTCTTACCTCTGCCAGGAGGGTCAGTGAGCTTCATGCACTGGTTGCAGATCCACCTTTTACGGTCTTTCACCATGACAAGGTGGTTCTGCGTACGCATCCAAAGTTTCTCCCTAAGGTTCTCTCTGAATTCCATCTCAACCAATCCATTGTTTTGCCTGTTTTCTTTCCAAAACCTCATTCTCATTCTGGGGAACAAGCTCTGCATACTTTGGATTGTAAGAGGGCTCTAGCTTACTATCTAGAGCGTACGAAACCCCACAGATCAGTTCCCCAACTCTTTCTGTCCTTTGATCCGAATAAATTGGGACGTCCTGTTTCTAAACGTACGTTGTCTAATTGGCTGGCAGCGTGCATTTCATTTTGTTATGCTCAGACCGGACTGACACTGGAAGGTTCTGTCACGGCCCATAAAGTCCGAGCTATGGCAGCATCTGTAGCTTTCCTCCGTTCCACTCCTATTGAGGAAATCTGCAAGGCTGCTACTTGGTCCTCAGTTCATACTTTTACATCTCATTATTGTCTGGATGCTTTCTCCAGACGGGATGGACACTTCGGCCAATCTGTTTTGCAAAATTTGTTTTCATAATGGCCAACCTTCCCTCCATCCCTCTTTTTGTTAACTTGGAGGTCACCCATCAGTCAAGAATAGCTGCCTGCTTGTCCTGGGATAAAGCACAGTTACTTACCGTAACAGGTGTTATCCAGGGACAGCAGGCAGATATTCTTGCGTCCCTCCCACCTCCCCGGGTTGGCTTCTTAGCTGGCTTATCTTAACTGGGGACCGCGCGCCTCTGTCGGGCGGGAGGGCACTCGCGCGTGCGCGGTGCGGCATGCCAGAATTTTCCAAGTTCTTAGAGTGCAATCACTCTAAAATTGTCCGTACCGGGGCTCCGTCGGTGCCGTCACCCATCAGTCAAGAATATCTGCCTGCTGTCCCTGGATAACACCTGTTACGGTAAGTAACTGTGCTTTACGGTTTCTGGTAGGCCTAATAGAGGAGTGGAATGCGAAGAGAGGTAGTAGGTAGCTGGGGGCCAGTCCCCAGATTAGTTTATAGCAGAGGCAGGAGAATTTGAATAGAATTCGTGCTTCAATTGGTAACCAATGAAGGAGTTTGTAGAATGGACTAACATGATCGCTCTTCTTTAGTCCGAATATTAGACGGATGGCCGTATTTTGAACTATTCTCAGTTTTCTCACATTTTTTTTAGATATTCCCAAGTAGACAATGTTACAGTAGTCCAGGGTGGATAAAATCAGTGATTGTACCAATATTCTGAAGGATAACGGGTCGAAGTATTTTTTTATGGTTTTCAGTTTCCAAAGGATGAAGAAGCATTTTTTAGTCACCGAGTTTATGTGCTCGGTCAGGGACAGGTGGGTATCCAGGGTGACTCCCAGTATTTTTATGGTTTTTAGTATTGGGTGATCATGGCCGTTTACATATATTGTAGTTGCGGAGATTTTCTCGTTTGGGCTAGCAAGGAAAATCTTTGTCTTTTCTGAGTTTAATTTCAGTTTGAAGTTTAAAGTCCATTTTTCTATTTCGAGCATGATGGAGGAGATATGTTTTGAGTTGATTGAGGTCACATTTGTTATTGGTATTAGTATGGAGATGTCGTCTGCGTATATATAATAAGTTAGGTTAAGCTTTTGTAAAAGGTGGCCTAGAGAAGAGATGTATATATTGAACAAGGTATAGATTTCTCAAAAATATATCAAAATATCACAAAGAAATCTCACCAAAAAGTAAATTATAAATTACTATAGTGCTCAGTAAAGTATACCCACTAGGCCAAGGATGGAATATTTGAACATCATAGCACCAGCCCTATCCAACCACCTTATGAGATCAAAAATAACCCATAAGAGTTTATCAGAAACAAAATAAGAATTCCTATGCTTTCAGGCAGATTTTCTGGGACACCAGGCTGCGCAGTGGTATAAATTATTGTCTACTTATTTGAATAAGAAACCAAAAAATGGGTTTAGGGATATTAGCAGCATTGAGATTAAGCATCAGATTAATGCATCTCAGAGGCCACGTATTTGGTCTTGGAGGATGAAATGTACAATGTCTGCATCTATGAGGCAAACATGGTTATTCCTGTTGCATAGAGCATTCTGGACCCCTGTTCGTTTACAAAAATTGGATTGCTCTAAGTCTAATAGATGTTGGCATTGTCATATTGAAGTTGGATGGAACTTTAGATCATCTATTTCATTGTCCATTCATTAAGGCCTTTTGGTATTCAAGTTTGGACCAAGTTAATCTTATGATGGAAAATCATGTGGCACTGTCTTATGACACGATATTGTTTGGAATGTCTGAGGGCTAAAAGTCAAATATCTTCTGCAAATAATAAGCTTTTGATGATCCTTATGGGTGTGGCTATTCAACAGATAACGTACAACTGGAGGAATTGGACTAGATTAACTTATAGTTTTTGGTGGAACTCAGTGTGCCATTTGTATAAAATGGAAAGATTGCTTGCAGTACAAAAAGGTTATTTTAATAAGTTTAAGGATGTATGGGGGCCATTAATAAGTTATCATAATGAATAATGATTATTTGTTGCTTTTCCTTATGAGTTGCTATTGGGGAAAAGGGTGGGTATTGATATTTTAATATTTGGGATATATGATATATAGGGATGATTAGATAAGAGGGTGATAATTCTTATTTTTTAAAAACTTTTTGTGACTTTTCAAGTGATGTGATGCTTTATTGTGTATATTTTCTGTGCTTGATTATAAAATGAATAAAGATTATTAACAGAAACAAAATAAGTTAAATCAAGCTGTTAAATGAAAAAACAAGAACTTATCTAATTAATGATTTTGTTTGTTTGATTGGACTTTTTCATGGAGTGGATATTACTTTTGCATGTTTTTTGTCATGTTTTGATTTTTTTTTTTTTTTTTGACACCTGGGGATGGACTTATCAGGCCTTTGAACTTTGGTGCTTCAACAGGACCCAACATATTAGGAACTGAAAGCTTTCGTCATCTCTAAGGACTCGGATAAGTTCTTGTTTTTTCATCTAACAGCTTGATTTAACTTATTTTGTTTCTGATAATCTCTTATGGGTTGTTTTTTATCTCATAAGGTGGTCTGATAGGGTTGGTGCTATGATGTTCAAATATTCCATCATTGGCCTGATGGGTATACTTTACTGTGCACCATAGTAATTTATTTTTTGGTGAGATTTCTTTGTGATATTTTGATAGTATTAGTTAGGCCTATTTTTAATAGTAACTCTCAAGCAACCAGAACCATTATCTGGCATCTGTAAGAACATAAGAATAGCCTCACTGGGTTAGAGCAATGGTCCATCAAGCCCAGTAGCCCATATTCACGGTGGCCAATCCAGGTCCCTAGTACCTGGCCAAAACCCAAGAAGTAGTAACATTACATTCTGCCGATCCAGGGCAAGCAGTGGCTTCCTTTATGTCTTTCTCAATAATCGACTATAGACTTTTCATCCAGGAAATTGACCAAACCTTTCTTAAAACCAGCTACACTAGCTACTCTTACCACAACCTCTGGCAATGAGTTCCAGAGTTTAACTATTCTCTTGAGTGGAAAAAAAATTCCTTTTGATTTTAAAAGTATTTCCCTGTAACTTGTGTCCCCTAGTCTTTATAAGTTTTGACGGAGTGAAAAATCAATCCACTTGTACCTGTTCTACTTCAGTCATATCTCCCCTCAGCTGTCTGTTTTCCAAGCTGAAGAGCCCTAAACTTTTTAATCTTTCCTCGTATGAGAGGAGTTCCATCCCCTTTATCATCATGGTCACTCTTCTTTGAACCTTTTCTAGTGCTGCTGTATCATTCATGAGACAAGGAGACCAGAATTGAATGCAATACTCCAGATGAGATCGTACCATGGAGCAATACAGGGGCATTATAACATTCTTAGTCTTGTTAACCATCCCTTTTTTAATAATTTCTAGCATCCTGTTTGCTTTTTTGACTGCCACCGCACATTGGGTGGGAGGTTTCATTGTATTGTCTACAATGACACCCAAATCCCTTTCTTGGGCGCTAACCCCCAAGATGGACCCTAGCAGCCGGTAACTCTGATTTGGTTATTCTTCCCAATGTGCATTACTTTTCACTTGGCCACCCATCTTCCCATTTCCTAAGGTCTGCCTGCAGTTTTTCACAATCTGAATGCGTTTTAACAACTTTGAACAGTTTAGTGTCATCTGCAAATTTAATCACCTCGCTCGTCGTTCCAATTTCCAGGTCATTTATGAATAAGTTAAATAGCACCGGTTCCAGTACCAATCCCTTCGGCACTGCAGTGTTTACTCCATGGAGATAAATGATCATTTAACCCTACTCTCTGTTTTCTATCTGATATTTGGATTTTCTCAGAGCTCATGCCACTCGGAGGCTCTCCATGGAGATAAATGATCATTTAACCCTACTCTCTGTTTTCTATCTGATATTTGGATTTTCTCAGAGCTCATGCCACTCGGAGGCTCTCCATGGAGATAAATGATCATTTAACCCTACTCTCTGTTTTCTATCTGATATTTGGATTTTCTCAGAGCTCATGCCACTCGGAGGCTGGCAGCTTCCTTGGCCAAGTCCTCTCTTGCTTACCCGGTGGATAGCTGTAAGGCCACAGTTTGGTCTTCTCTACATTCTTTTGTGCATCACTACCGGGTGAACGTTCAGGCGCGTCAGGACACCGTTTTTGGTGTGTGCATTCTTGTGGCAGCCTTTCGGCATCCCACCCGTGATACGGGTACTGCTTTGCCAGTCTAGAGGGATGATGAACGAGAGATTTAGGTTCTTGCCTGTTAATTTTCTTTCTTTTAGTCCCTCCAGACTGGCACAGCACTGACCCTATTTTTTTTTGTGCATGATGAAGTGAAGACTTGGGTTTTTTTTCTTGGGGACTGTGATCACATGATTTTGGTTCTTTGTGCCTTTTCTGTTTTTTCTAGGGAGTACGACTAGTGTTGTTGGGTAACAATATTTGGTTTGTCTAATGTAGCTGGCGAACTGTGGGGTTAGTTCTGGTTATCTGTTCTGTACCTTCACCAACAGTTACGCTTGGTTTTGTACTGTTCGTGTTCATTGCAATCTGATACCCTACATTTCTGGATTTGACAAAGCTTATAGCTTCTGAGTTCCTGCTTGGCTATTTGTCAGACCGATTCTTTGAGGGACTGACCAGTAGAGAATGACACAGGGAAAATATTTATCATTGTTCCTGCCTCGTCACTGTGAGCTTGGTCCCCATCCCAACCCTGCCCTGCAAACTTAGATCTCATCCGCACAAGCCTTGAGTAGTTATGATTTTATACAGAACTTATTTTATTAAAGTATAACAAAGAATATTCTTTATAATTGTCATTTTATAAATACAAATAATACAGAGCAAGGATCAACACCACCCCTGTCTCCCCTCCACTATTGAGAAAACTGATCAAACCAAATTACAGAATGCTACATAGAAAAATCAAGCTAACAGAATACTTCAGTCACACATGGCAGGAATAGTATTAAGGGAGTGCAACTAGGGCAACTGCCCCCCCCCCTGGTCAGAGAGAGAACCTAAGCCAGCTGGAAGCTAAAGAAGCACCACCTGGGCTTTGTGGTCCCCAGTTATATCTAATATGCTCTAGCAGGATGCATATTTTGAATCTGAAATACTCTAATCACAAAATATAAAATAAATTAATTTTTTTCTACCTTTTGTTGTTTGGTAATTTATTCTTCAAATCACATTGGTCTCGGGCTTTGATTTTGGGTTCCTTCTGTCTTCATCGGGACATGGCTGACTCCTGAAGGTAAAATAGGTACAAGAGGAGATGCCAAGTCTGATATGGGTGCAATTTTTTTTTTTTTAAACCACAGGAGCAAGACTTTTCACTGTGCCCACAGGGCGGTAAAAGGTCTTGTCTCCATTCCTGCAGTAAACCAGTTGCAAATGTCTCCATTACTGCAGTGACCACGGTTTACTGCAGTAAATGGTCCCTGTGTCATTCTCTACTGTCTGCCTGCCAGAGGAGCATAAACCCATCCCTCTGTCCCAGTCTAGAGGGACTAAAAGAAAATTAGCAGGTAACCTAATTTCACACTACTGTTACTGTATCTACTCCAAATATAAGCTGACTTGGATAAACTCAGATAACTTTCCCCCCAAAAGGAGAAAAAAGGTTGACCAATATCGACTGGGAGGAGGGGATGTTGCCAGCTCTGCACATTCTTGAATGCATGGCAGTCATGCACTAGCAGCTCTCCACCGGGCAGGAGTTTGGTAAAACTGCTCTTGCTCACTGTTGGACCATGGGAATTTTAAAGGTGCTGGAGGTGAAAGTTGTAACAGGAGGCCGGAGAAAGCATGTCCTGCTGCTCGACCACCAAGTCTTATGGCAGGCCTGTGAGGGGGGTGGGTGCTGACACAAATATAAGCTGAGACACCCATTTTTTGCCCAAAAATCTCAGCTTATATTTGAGTAGATAAGGTACTATTGATTGCAGATTAGAACCTCCCTTAGCAAAAGACAGGAGGATAGGGTGCTTTTCAGGCATCTTCCTAACTGCCTTAGTTCTATATCTAGTTTTGCTGACATCTTCCTCCTAGGTCCAGCACTAGACTCGTATCAAGACACTTGAATCTCTGTCTACAGTTATTGGAGTGGTAGACACCTGGGCTACAACTAATTTTCTCAAACTAAATCAGCAAAAACCTAAAATCATCTGGTTTGGTGAGTACAAGGCCATCCCTAGTAAATATTTCAAACGGCCTACAGGTGAATCTCTCCAAATTGAAAATTAATCCAAAGTAGATATAGTAGATTTGGGACTAATGAAAAATCAGGTACATTTCCTTGTTATGAAGATTTTCCATAAGTTACACCTGTTAAGTATTAAAACATCTTTAGACCACAGTAGTTTTCACACAATAACTCAAGCTATACTGTTGCCTCTGCTTGACAACTATAATTCACTATAGCTGAGGTTCTCGACACACTGAACTGCTGGAGGGAGGAGTAAGTGTCTCTCTCCCCCCCCCCCCCCCCCACTTCCTCAAGGTAGAGCCACTGTTGTCACTGCTGAGAACTAAGTCAAGATTTGGAGGTATATCAAATTCTAATAAATGTGTTATCTGAGCAGGCCTCCCTGCCTGTCAGCTGCACACTCCCAACATGTAGCCGAAGCTGACCCAGAAGCCTTCCTTTTGATGTCAGAGGGAAGGCTTCTGGGTCAGGAGCTGCAGCTCTGCGAAGAAGTGCAGCTGAAGGTAGGAATAAAGAGCCAACCTGGATGGTCCTAAAGGGAGTGAGCAAGTGTATTGAGGCAAGGGTGAGAAAGACATGAAGGTGGAAGGAAGGAGCACATTGCAACAAAGGCAGGAATGAGGGAGTGGGCACAAACTTGGAACAGGAGGGAAGAGAATTGTTGAGTGTGAGGGAAAGGGTGCACATTTGTGAAAGAAAGAAAATTGAGGTAGAGCTACATAGGGTCTGGAGAAAATGGCGGAAGCACTGATAAAAGAAAACATTGATGAACATTTTGAAAGAAACAACCTTCTGATAACCAGCCAACAAGGTTTCTGCAAGGGGAGATCATGCCTAACGAACTTATGAAGGAATTAACATACGGATGGACAAAGGAGACCCCATAGACATATCTAGATTTCCAAAAAGCCTTTGACAAGGTGCCCCATGAACGCCTACTCCGGAAACTGAAGAACCATGGGGTGGAAGGAGATGTACACAGAGGGATCAGAAACTGGTTGGGTAGGAGTGAAGGGCCACTAGGACTGGAGGAGGGTCACGAGTGGGGTCCTGCAGGGCTCGGTGCTCGGGTCGCTGCTATTTAATATATTCATAAATGATCTAGAAACGGGGACGAAGTGTGAGATAATAAAATTTGCCGACGATACCAAACTATTTAGTTGAGCTCGGACTAAAGAGGACTGCGAAGAATTGCAAAGGGACTTGAACAAACTAGAGGAATGGGCGACGAGATGGCAGATGAAGTTCAACGTTGAGAAATGTAAAGTATTACATGTGGGAAACAGAAACCCGAGGTACAACTATACAATGGGAGGGATGTTATTAAATGAAAATACCCAAGAAAGGGACTTGGGGGTAATGGTGGACATGACAAGCCGACGGCACAGTGCGCAGCGGCTGCTAAGAAGGCAATCAAAATGCAAGGCATAATCAAGAAGGGTATTACAACCAGAACAAAAGAAGTTATCCTGCCATTGTATCGGGCGCTGGTGCGTCCACATCTGGAGTACTGCGTCCAATATTGGTCACCGTACCTTAAGAAGGACACGGTGTTACTCGAGAGGGTTCAGAGGAGAGCGACGCGTCTGATAAAGGGGATGGAAAACCTTTCATACACAGAGATTGGAGAAACTGGGTCTCTTCCCTGGAGAAGAGGAGACTTAGAGGGGATATGATAGAGACTTACAAGATCATGAAGGGCATAGAGAGGGACAGATTCTTCAAACTTTTGAATAATAAAAGAACAAGAGGGCATTCAGAAAAGTTGAAAGGGGACAGATTAAAAACGAATGCTAGGAAGTTCTTTACCCAACGTGTGGTGGACACCTGGAATGCGCTTCCAGATGGCGTAATAGGGCAGAGTACAGTACTGGGGTTCAAGAAAGGATTGGACAATTTCCTGCTGGAAAAGGGGATAGAGGGGTATAGATAGAGGATTACTGCACAGGTCCTGGACCTGTTGGGCTGCCGCATGAGCGGTCTGACCCAGCAGAGGCATTGGTTATGTTCTTATATTAAAGATGAGAGAAATGTTGGATATGGTGAAGAGGGAACTGGGGCAGGTTGAAAGGGATGCAAGGGGTAGGAATGTAGCAGGGGGCTGGTGGGCAGGGGAAAGATGCACATGATCAGGGAATAATGGAGAAATGTTGGATATGGGAGACATGCACCCTGGACCCCTCCCGCTGCAGCAAGGGAGGGAATGAGAGTAAGAGAGTCCCAAAGCTAAGCACATATCTAAATCTGGGATAAGGTACAGAGAATCCCCATCAACACAAGTAATTCACAAAATGGTTTACTCTGCAAAATGCCAACAAGTAAACAGGCACAAAGGCAACTCAGAAAAACATTGATGAACAATGTAGAACTAACCTGCTGTGTGCAACGAGAACCCCAAGAAAGGCCTTTGTTAATGAGCATACTCAGAAAAACTGGCTGGAAAATGTTCAAGCCTGGAAGGAGAGTAACCAAATTACTTGTGTTGATGGGAATTCTCTGTACCTCCTTGACCTGGATTTACAGGTATGTGCTTAGCTTTGGGATTGAACTAATTCTAACACTAGGAGGAGTGCAAGATGTATTCAGAAAAGATGTAGGTATCGGCAACACCCGGACTGCGGGTGGGGTTTGAGCACAGCGGATGGATGGGAAATAACATTTTTTTTCTGCGTAGTGTGCTTTGTGTAATTTACTTCTGTGGTTACCATTATGTATTGTTATAAGATTATATTGTGTGTATCTGAAAAATGAATGGAAGAAATTGCATTACGATTAGTACTATTATGGAGGTGGGGTCTTGGGCAGGGGTACTCTTGATATTTTTAGACTTAAGGGGTACTTGGCTTGAAGAAGTTGAGAAACTGCACTATATGAGTGCATCACAAAGAAACTTCAGTATAGAATTCAGCTCTTGCAAAATACAGCAACCAGACTAAGTGGGCTAAAACGATTCAACAGAGTAACTACAATATAGGATCAAATTCATAGAAACAGAGTATGATGGCAGAAAAGGACCAACGGCCCAACAAATCTGCCCACTCAAGAACCCTCCCTATTTGCTAGCATTATTTTTAAGGCCAAAGTTCATCATCATTAACATCCCCTTTTACTCAGCCACAGTAGAGGCTTCTACCGGGACCCGGAGTGCTAAATGCTTCAACGCCGCTCTGCCACTCATAGAATTCTAGGTGCATTGGAGCATTTAGCCATGGTAGAAACCTCTACTGTGGCTTAGTAAAAGGACTAAGTGCAAGCTGTCTTTTGCTTCATAATGTAGGCATCATGAGACGTCACAAGAGCAAAGTCTTAAGATACTCATTAAAATCTGTCAAATATAAGACATGATCTTCAGTGGTAATTAGAACTACATATACCTATCTACTGCATATTTTGTAAACTACTGAAAACCTGTTGAACAATGGCCTTCCCTCAAACTAATGTTTAGCAATATTTATAATTTTCAATATTTTTGTTCTTAATCACCCTTTTGTAAAATATTGTAATCTTTTATAAATTGCTTTGAATCCAACAAGAGCTAAAGCGGTATATAAAACACCATTAGCATTAGTTTACTTGAGACTTGTGAGAATTATCCTCTATTCCTTGTCAGAAACAGCCAGGAAGGTAATGCTCCTTACTCAACAGCAGCTACAAAGAAAAGGTAAGAAAAAAGTCCTGAAAAAGGGCCTAGCAGGCCATGTCACAGACTGCACAGGCAGATGACCATCACCTCATGGAGATTGAGCATGTATGAGGGGGAGGGGGGTTAAACTTAGTGTTCTGTCTCCATCTGCTAGTAGGTATAAATAACCCTAGTCAGTGACTAGATCAGTCTGGAAGACCTAAAGGAAAGAAAATTAACAGGTAAGACCTAATTTGTTTTTGATTTTTAATTATGTATTGTCTAGGCTGCACAGACAATACATAATTATATACTCACTTTGAGGTAAATGTTTCTCAGTCTGTTGGTAAGAGTGCATAATCTCATCTGAACTGAGCTGGAGAAACTAAATGAAAGCAAAGTTGCTTACCTGTAACACTTCTCCATAGACAGCAGAGGAATGCAGCCACACTTGCTAGTGAAGTCCTCTGACAGCCTGAGTGCGGGTGCTCCCCTAGGTATAATAATTTTTATGTTTTTTTTAAATACTTTCTGAACATGTGCGAACACTTTGCCTTCTGAGCTCCTCCCCCTGCTTAGTTTTGTTACTAGCTTAGAAGAAAGGTCCTGGGATGGTGGGTGGGCAAGTGTGGCTGCATCCCTGCTGTTTACAGAGAATCCCTGTTAAAAGTAAGCAACTTTGCTTTCTCCGGAGGCAAGCAGGGGAAAAGCAGATACACTTGCTGGTGAGTCCCTAGCTTCAAGAAAAAAGAGAGAAGGAAATAAATTATAGCACAAATAAATTGCAGAGGACTGTCTGTCCAAACAATATCTTGTGCTGAACTCTGGTCTAAACCATAGTGCTTAGTATGAACTAAGGGCCAAGTCCCTGCTTTGCAGATAACCTAAATTGGGATGGATTTTTTAAAAAAAATTGCAATTGAAGCTGCTGCATGTACTTGATTTGCTCCAATTTGTCCAAAAGATAGATGAGCTTTAGTATAGCAAAAAGAGATGCAATGGGCAATCCATGAGGATATAGTCCATTTAGATACTGAGTTACCTTGAGTAGCTGACTTGAAGGAAACAGAGCTGATTAGTGTTGGGGATAGCCATAGTTCTGTCCAGGTAGGAAAATAATGCTCTCCTGCAGTCCAATGTGTGTATATTTTGCTCTGCTGAAAAAGAGTGGAGGAGGAAGAAAACAACAAGGTTATTGATTGAGATAGAAATCTGTAACAATTTTTGGGTGAGTCCGCATTAGCACCCTATTGGGGAAAAATTGGAGGTATGGATAATAGATAACTAGTGCTTACAATTCTCTAACTTGCAGAAGTAAGAGCCATGAGGAAGGCTATTTTCCACATTAGGAAAGGTAATGTGGCAGATCCCAAAGGTTCAAAAGGATCCTTCATCAACTGGTCCAAGACAATATTAAGGTCCCAAGCTGGAAGGGGAGGCCAAAGGTTAATGAGACCTCTGAGGAAACGAGAAACTAGAGGGTTATGCAAAATTGGCTTCCCATCTAGAAGGTTATGGTACGGTGAGATGGCTGAAAAGTTAAACACACAGAACTGGTCTTAGGGCCCGAATTTGACAAGTGAATGCTAAAATGTGATTGATTGGGCAGCAAAAAGGATCTGGAGCTTGAGAATATGCCCAGATGGAAAAACGTTTCCACTTGATAAGATTTGTTTGTGGATGGGTGTTGGGCTGCAAAAAGAACCGTTTTCACTGATGGAGACACTGATAATGTCAGCAAGGATTGACTGTTCAATTTCCTTGCCATGAGACTGAGGCTGCGAAGATTGGGATGTAAGATGACCATTCTGTTGAGAAAGAAGAGAGGGATGATCCCCTAAAGGAAATGGAGAATCAAGGTCTAGGAACATCAGATACCAAATTTGCCTGGGCCAATGAGGAGTAACGAGAATCATTTGAGCATTGTCTCTGGTGACTTTGTAAAGAACTTTGGAAATAAGTGAAATTGGTGGAAGGCGAACGGAAGAGCGAGATTCCATAGGATGGAGAAAGCATTGCTTGTGATGCAGGACGTAGGGAGCAATACTTAGCACACTGAGCATTGACTTCAGAAGCAAAAAAGTTTATCGCAGGGGTGCCCCGTTGTTGAAAAATGTGTTGTACTACTGGATTCTGACTGAAGTAGGAGGAAGACTAGAGTTGGAAAAGATGTAAAAGATAGTCAAGCACAAATGATAGAAGGGAAATGATTGGATTCAGTGAATGATGGTTACACTGGGGCAAGGGAAAAGAAAAGGCATTAGGACTTGTATACGGACCTTTTTTTTTTTTTTTGCAGTATAAAAGCACTCTGGTTTACATTATCTAATGTAGCTATGGCTGTGACAAATTAAATGACTTGCTCAGATCCTGAGCAAGTCATTTAATTTGCCACAACCATAGCTACAGGCAGGAATACGGGTTATTAACTTACAAACCGAGTGCTGAGGCTGTAGATTTAACCACTCATAATAAAAACTTAAACATGTATAAAATCCCACCCAAGTCAACACAGGGGAAGAGAAAATTTGATCACGTGTCTCCAACTTCATTGGCTCCCGGTTTATTACAGAATACAGTTTAAATATGTGTGTGTAGTTTTCAAACTTCTGTATGGCATTTTTCTTTCT
This sequence comes from Geotrypetes seraphini, assembly GCF_902459505.1. Classification (NCBI taxonomy): domain Eukaryota; kingdom Metazoa; phylum Chordata; class Amphibia; order Gymnophiona; family Dermophiidae; genus Geotrypetes; species Geotrypetes seraphini. Next base: position 33,097,899 of record NC_047091.1, on the reverse strand, counting down.
TTGGTTCCATTGTCTTTGAATGTTAATCAATTCTCTGACTCAAGAAACATACATAGGTATAAACTCTCTTTTCCTTCCTATAAGGGCATAAAATTGGTTGGAATGAAAGTTAAGTCTTTTTTTTTTTTTCTTTCAGATTGACAGAAATTTGGAACGGTCTCCCTTTCTCTATTAGAACAATACATTCTTTCCAACTATTTTGCAAATCTATGAAAACATTGTTTCAACAATATTTAGATCTTCAATTTAGGTTACCAAAATCTTTTTCTTTTAGTTCTCTGTTTGGTTTCTTCTTAATTTTCTGTCTTTAATCTGAGGGTTTTTAAAATATTTTTTTTATGATTCTTTTTTGCCATAGCTATTTTGTTAACCAGGTCCAGCTCCATTTAGGCGATGACATGGTATACAAATCCAAGTTTTAGATTAGGTCCAAGTGCAGATAATTGAAACTGCTTTTTGGATGTATCCAGGGACATTTTAGGCCTCTGAATCCCACTGTGCACCCAGAGCTGAAAGGGGTGTTTCTGGAATAGTGGTTAGAGCGGGGTGTGGGCCAACCTAGTCTTAGGGCTCCTTTTACAAAGCTGCGCTCGGGCCTTAACGCGCAGAATAGCTCACGCTAAATTGCCATGCACGCTAGCTGCTACCACCTCGCGCTAATCCGATGCGTGCATTACAACCGCTAACGCGGCTTTGTAAAAGGAGTCCTTAGTCATCCTGCAGGGGTAATCAAAAGTTTGACAAGATTTCCTAGGTGAAACTTATACATTGTGAGTTAGACCACTGTTCTTCAACCGCTGGTCCGTGGACCGGTGCCAGTCTACAGAAAATTTCTGCCAGTCCGCACAGGGCCGGCGAGATTGATGGTCTTTAGAGGCGTGGTGCAGAAAATCTGTTGCTTTTACACTGGTGCCAAGTTAAATTCAGCTTCCTAACCCTCACCCAGCCTTATAGAGGGGTTGGAGTGGATCAATAAGACAGAGATCCTGGTGTTTTTTATTTTATTTTTTTTTGGGGGGGAAGTGGGGAAATCGAGCCCATAGTAGTTTTCTGGATAATAACACCACACATTGCACCGCCGATCACAGCAATGGCAGAAGGAATCACTTACACAGGGTGCGAGTTGATGAAGAGGCTGCCATCATATCGCCTCCTGATCCCTCGGCTAGACCCGGCGCTGGGAGGCTGCGATCCGCTGGACGGGACTGGAGAGAGAGGGACAGCAATGAAACAAAGCCAGATAGCGTGAGTACGAGAAGCAGGTCATGACTGCCTTGACAGGCAGCTTTGGTTATTTTTGGTGCAGAGAGGAAGGATCTGGTTGACCATTTAATTGAAAGGAGGGCTGGGGAGAGGGTGCTGCCCTTCTGCCTCCCCCTAGGGGGATGCTCCCAGCAGTGCCCCAGGAAGAGGACCTGAGCTTTTAGGATGCTGCTAAATGAGCGTAGGGCTCTCTCTGGGCTTCAGAAAGAGAAACCTCGTAGCTTGCACCTTGATGAAAACCCTTAAGCCAAAAGACACTTTATCCCAGGACAAGCAGGCATGATATTCTCACATGTGGGTGACGTCATCTACGGAGCCCCGATGCGGAAGCATTTTCAAGCAAACTTGATTGAAGATTTAAGTTTGCTCTGCTGCTCCACACATGCGTGCCTTCCTGCTCCACTAGGGGGCGCATCCCCTCGTGGTCTCCAGTTCAAAATTTTCCACTGAGCCTAGAAGTCGTGTTTTTTCAGGCTCTGCCCCAACTGCCTTCTAGCACCGCAATTTTTTCTTATTTTTCTCGATTAAGTCGCTGTGCGCAAATTTTTTCTTGTTCAACTTGTTCCTGCTTCGTTTTTGACCGACCCGGAGGCTTCCGGGTCCCCGTGGCCGAGTGGCTACTCGAGCCGCGGCCAGTTTCGATTCTATGTCCCGGCCTTTGACCGGCTTTAAAAAGTGCACCCGGTGTGAGCGGCTTCTTTCTATCACAGACCCGCATCGCCGGTGCATCCTCTGCCTGGGGGCCGCTCATCCTGCTCCTGCCCCCAGTGCGCTACTTTCCAGAACCGGGCCCTTCGCCGAAGAAAAGCCCGCATGGCGGATCTCTTTGCCGTCAACCAACCCTCTACCTCGGCCCCGGCCTTGACCTCGGCCCCGAATACCTCGGCATCGCCTTGAGACTCGAACCCGAAGTCCTTGGGACAACAGAAAGCCTCGGCTCCGGGTAAGTCCCCTCTTCCCTCTTCAGGTCCCGTAACAGCGAAGAAGCCAGCCTCGGGGACGCCGGCGACACATGGTGGAAGTCCCATGCTTACAGCCCCGGCGAAGTCCTCCAAGCCTTCGGGCCGTGCCTCCACCACACGGGAATACTCTGATACAAGGTCGCCCCCGGTGGAGCGCACCGAGGCAGTGGACATGCCCTCGATGCTGTCCGTGCCCGTTTTCCAGGACCTAATCTGAGCGATGATCTCATCGGAGCTGTCCGCTGCAATGGCCCATCTACAACCGACCTCGACCCCGCATGTGCAAGACCAGCCTGAGCCTCGCGTCGAGCCACCTCAAGGAAAAGCGCGCAAGCTTCGCCGCATCCCATCCTCCTCGCCGAGACACCCGAGGCGCTCTCCCTCCACAGACCGCCGCGGGGCAAAACGTCATGCCAAAACGACAGAAACCTCGAACCGCCGTACCTACAAGAAGGCCCGAGGTTCCCCCACTCTATGAGGCCGTTCACCTACACCTCGTACGGGACCGCTGAGGGTTACGGAGCTATCACTCTCCAACCCGCGCATCCTCCGAACTCCCCCTCGGACCAGGGCTCCGATCCGAGGTTTCGGGCTTTCACCGAGGGAGTCCGGGTCGAGGTCACCGATTCGACATCGATCGGTACCCCGAACCCCGGCATCGTCTCCGAGGGGCTCCTCGAGACGTCGGAGATCCACGACCCCGGAACACTTTCACAGTGCGTCCCCGGGCTCGGAGCGTGGATCGGAGCAAGAGCCTCGATACTCGAGGGAAGCCTTCCCATCCTTCTCTACCCGACGGAGGTCTCGTTCACCGACCCCGCACGGGGCCTCGGGAACATCCCGCCCATCCTTCTCACGCTTTGTCCAGGACATGGGCCACGCTTTGGACTTGGACCGCCAATCCGACTCCAGATACTCTAAGGAATACCTAGCGGAGCTGGATATGCCATCACTGCCCAGAGAGTCCCTTCACTTACCGCCTAACCCGGTACTCCAACAGGCTTTCTTCAGGAACCTGGAGACCCCCTATATGGTCACAGCAGTACCCTCCAAAATGGAGGCCAAGTACCGTACAGTATCCTTCCCGGGATTTGAACAACCGCAGCTCTCCCACCAGTCGCTGTTAGTAGAATCCTCCTTGAAAAAGGCTCACCCCTCCAGGGTCTCGGCGGCAGTCCCCCCAGACCGAGAAGGCTGAACCCTAGACAAGTTCGGCAGGAGACTATATCAAAATGCGATGATGGCCTCTAGGGTGCAAAGCTACACCTTCACCTTCACATCCTACCTCAAACACCTCATTGGACTACTGAGAGCCTTTGAGACTGACCTACCGGCCTCCCGCCAAGGAGCGTTTAACCTGCTTGCAGAGTCCCTCTCCAGCCTACGCCTCCATCTATTCCATGCGGCCTACGATGGCTTTGAACTCTCCTCCAGAGAGGCAGCCTTTGCTATCGCCATGCGCCGCTTAGCTTGGCTGCGCCTGGTCGACATGGAACCCAACTTACAGGACCGGTTGGCTAACCTCCCTTGCGTGGGTAAAGAACTGTTCGATGACACTATCGAGGCGGCTACAAAACGCCTCTCCGAACACGAACGCTCGTTTGCCTCCCTCGTGCGGCAAAAGCCTAAACCGCCCGCATCCAGGCCGTTCAGGGCCCCTCCGCGCCGCTACCACAAAAATCCACTCCTGCCTTCTCGCGGCCTCCACCCAGGCGTCCGCAAGCACACCATCGGGCCATGCCCAAGTCCCAACCGCCTGCGACTACCAAACCATCCCCGTCCTTTTGACAGGATACGCGGAAGGGGGCGGGCCCCCTCCGCCATAGTCCCAGGCCTCCTTCCCATCGGGGGTCGCCTCAAAGCCTTTTACCCTCGCTGGGAACAAGTCACGTCGGACGCATGGGTCCTTGGCGTGATCTCATCAGGATACTCTCTCAACTTTCGAGCCATTCCTCCAGACAACCCCCCAAGGAATTGCCCTCCCAACCGGACGCAGCTACCCCTACTCCTCTCCGAAGCTCGAGATCTGCTTCACCTGAGAGCAGTAGAGGAGGTTCCCCCCGACCAACGGGAGAAGGGCTTCTACTCCCGTTACTTCCTGGTACCGAAAAAAACGGGAGACCTCCGCCCAATACTAGACTTGAGACGCCTCAACAAATTTCTGGTACGGGAAAAATTCCGGATGCTTTCCCTACCGACTCTCTACCCCCTGATCGACGAGGGCGACTGGCTCTGCTCCCTCGATCTGAAGGAGGCGTACACACATGTTCCAGTGCACCCCGCTCACCGCAAGTTCTTGCGTTTTCAGGTGGGAGACCTGCACCTGCAATACCGAGTCCTCCCCTTCGGCCTAGCATCGTCACCTCGGGTCTTCACCAAGTGTCTCGTGGTGGTCGCAGCTACCTTACGCTCCCAAGGTCTTCAGGGACTGCGAGGGGCGTAGTTGGGATTTTGGGAAGTTTATCTCGAACCCCAGACTCTGTAGGTAGGTAATAGTCTGTTGGGTCGCTGAGATAACCCCTTACCTGGACGACTGGCTGATCAAAGCCCCGTCCAGGGAAGGGGTTATCTCAGCGACCCAACAGACTATTACCTACCTACAGAGTCTGGGGTTCGAGATAAACTTCCCAAAATCCCAACTACGCCCCTCGCAGTCCCTACAATTCATCGGGGCAACGCTGGACACGGTTCGCCTCCGTTCTTTCCTCCCCCCTCTGCGTCGAGAGGCGTTAGTAAGTCTGAGCCGAAGGATCTCACTGCTGACCTCAATATCAGCGCGACAGATGATGGCTCTCCTGGGCCACATGGCCTCCACCGTACATGTCACACCCTTCGCCCGCCTCCATCTGAGAATCCCTCAATGGACCCTGGCCTCTCAATGGCGTCAAGACCGGGACCCGATCGATCGCCCCGTGACAGTGACTCCTTCCTTGCAACGATCGCTCCACTGGTGGGCCGACTCTTCAAATCTTTCCAAAGGTTTACTCTTCCTCGCCCCTCCCCACAGCAAGGTACTCACCACGGACTCGTCGGAGTACGCTTGGGGAGCCCACCTGGACGGCCTCCGCACTCAGGGGATGTGGTCAGCAGAAGACCGCCGCTATCACATCAACGTGCTAGAGCTCCGGGCCATCTATCTCGCAGCTGTAGCTTTTCAACACCTGCTTCACGACCAGGTGGTTCTCATCCGAACCGACAACCAGGTAGCAATGTACTACGTAAACAAACAAGGGGGGACAGGGTCTTGGCCCCTCTGTCGGGAAGCCATGCGCCTCTGGACATGGGCAATCGCCAACAACACCTTCCTTCGAGCGGTGTACATACAAGGAGAACAAAACTGTCTGGCGGACAGACTCAGCCGCCTCCTCCAGCCACACGAGTGGTCACTGCACTCTCAGACCCTATGACAAGTGTTCAAAAAGTGGGGGACGCCTCAAATAGATCTATTCGCGTCCCCCCACAACCACAAGCTGCCTCTCTTCTGCTCCCGGATGTACTCCCCAGACCGGCTCGAGGCCGACGCCTTCCTCCTCAACTGGGAGGGAAGGTTTCTGTACGCGTTTCCGCCGTTTCCTCTGATCCTGCGGACGCTGGTCCACCTGAAAACGGTGACAGCCACCCTGATCCTGATTGCTCCTCGCTGGCCACGCCAGCCTTGGTTTTCCCTTCTACTTCAACTCAGTGTCAGAGATCCACTGCCTCTGCCTCGGTTTCCCTCTCTACTATCACTGAGTCAGGGTTCACTGTTACATCCCAATCTTCAATCTCTTTATCTGAATGCTTGGTTTCTTTCCCCCTGACTTCTCTCCCCGTGTCTCAATCAGTCAAGGAGATATTGGAGGCCTCTAGAAAGACCTCGACGAGAACCTGCTATTCCCAAATGTGGACCAGATTCTCAGCCTGGTGCTCTTCTCACAATCAGGACCCGGTGTCGGTCCCCGTCCCTCTGGTCCTTGACTATTTACTTCAACTATCTCACTCCGGCCTAAAGACCAACTCCATTCGAGTACACCTCAGTGCGATTGCGGCCTTTCATCAGCCCCTGGAAGGAAAAGCCCTCTCGCTCCACCCCTTAGTCTCTCGCTTCATGAAGGGTCTGCTGAATGTCCACCCTCCTCTCAAACCCCCGCCGGTGGTTTGGGACCTTAACGTGGTTCTGGCTCAACTAATGAAACCTCTATTTGAGCCCTTGGACAAATGCCATCCTAAATTCCTCACTTGGAAGGTGATTTTCTTGCTTGCACTCACTTCTGCTCGACGAGTTAGTGAGCTACAGGCTCTGGTAGCGGACCCACCCTTCACCGTATTCCACCATGACAAGGTGGTACTCCGCACACATCCAAAGTTCTTGCCTAAAGTAGTGTCTGATTTTCACCTCAATCATCTTGCCCGTGTTTTTTCCCAAGCCCCACTCTCACCCCGGAGAGGTGGTGCTTCACACTCTTGACTGTAAGAGAGCGTTGGCCTTTTACCTCCAACGCACTCAACCACACCGGAAAGTCCCACAATTGTTTTTGTCCTTCGACCCAAACCGGTTAGGCCACCCAGTTTCCAAGCGCACCTTGTCCAACTGGTTGGCCGATTGCATCACCTTTTGCTATGCTCAGGCTGGTCTCGCGCTGCACGGTCGAGTAACAGGACACAAGGTCCGAGCGATGGCAGCCTCCATAGCGTTCCCATTGAGGAAATCTGCAAGGCTGCCACGTGGTCTTCGGTTCATACTTTCACCTCCCACTACTGTCTGGACTCACTATCCAGAAGCGATGGCCGGTTCGGCCAATCGGTATTGCGAAATCTATTTGCTTAAATTGCCAACTTCCCTCCATCCCCTTTCAGTTAGCTTGGAGGTCACCCACATGTAAGAATATCATGCCTGCTTGTCCTGGGATAAAGCACAGTTACTTACCGTAACAGGTGTTATCCAGGGACAGCAGGCATATATTCTCACAACCCGCCCACCTCCCCGAGGTTGGCTTCTTTGCTAGTTAAGTGAACTGGAGACCACGAGGGGATGCGCCCCCTAGTGGAGCAGGAAGGCGCGCATGTGTGGAGCAGCAGAGCAAACTTAAATCTTCAATCAAGTTTGCTTGAAAATGCTTCCGCATCGGGGCTCCGTAGATGACATCACCCACATGTGAGAATATATGCCTGCTGTCCCTGGATAACACCTGTTACGGTAAGTAACTGTGCTTTTTTTGCACAAGAAGCCTTCCTAGATTACCCATCACAAGGTGCACGAGATCAGGGAGAGGGGGGCGCCTCTCTACCCCACCCCCAGCAAAAGGAGGGATTTCTGAAGAACACCCCACCACCTTCAAATCCTCTCGAGCAGGCTAATCTGCACGCCGGCCTTATCCCTCCTGACGTCACTTTTTCGCAGGACCAGGAAGTGATATTAGAAGGAAGATGCAGCCAACGAGAGCTGAAGCTAGGATAATCTGCACGTTGGTGGCGAAGAGGTTCAGGTAAGGGGGTATACCTGGTATCTACATTAACTTGTGGTGCTTTTCAAAGACTAATTACTGCCTCAGTTTTGGAAACCAGGCCTGATGAAAAGTTTTCGGCATGGTTTCCTGAACTCATCTTTGATGTGGCCAAATTAGAAGGGAAGGGAAGAGAGTTACTGCTGGACAGGAGGAGGAGGGAAGGGAGAAGGAAAAAAGGAAGGACACAGCTGGCAGGGAAATGAGAGGAGGGGAAGGGGAGAGATATGCATGAGAAAGTAGAGAGATTGATGATAGGAAGGGGGTCAGCAGAGAAATAAGCAGAGAGGGACAAAGATGCCAGATCTGGTGTAGGAGAGATAAAAATGAAGAGAGCAGTGAAGCTGGAATGAATCATGTAAAAAGGAGAGAGGGGGTGGAGGCTAGATGAAAAGGAGAGAGGGGCATAGAAAGAAGACAGATACCATATGGAAGGGGGAGAGGGCAGACAGTGGATGGAAGGGGCAGATGCTGGATTGAAGAGACAGAGAGGGCAGATACTGGAAGCTGAAACCAGAGATGACAAAAGGTAGAAAAAAAAAATTTATTTCTATTTTTTGATTAGAATATATCAGATATGAAATATATATCCTGCTAGAGCTGGTGTTTGACAGAACTGGGGACTGCAAAGCCCAGGCAGTGGCTTAGGGTTCTTTCTGACCAGGGGGCAGTTGCCCTAGCTGCACTCCTAACACTATTCCTGTCATGTGTGACTGCAGTATTCTGTTAGCATGATATTTTATTCAGTGACAGGGGTTTTGTTGATCCTTGCGCTGTATTATTTATATTTATAAAATGACAATTGTACCAAATATTGTTTTTTATACTTTAATAAAATGCATTCAATATAAAATCATAACTGAGGCTTGTGCAGATGGGATCAGATGGTTTGCGGGGACCAAGCTCGCGGAGACAGGGTGGAAACGGGGTTTTTAAATTTCAGCCTAGTATTTTGCCGGTCCACAAAATACTTATTTTATTTCCGTCGGTCCATAGGTGTAAAAAGGTTGAAGAACACTGAGGCAATGTAAAAGCAGGTATAGGTGCCAAAAAGGAATCAAAAGTGACCAGATAACCACTGCAGAGACAAAGTAAAGACACACACACACTCCCCGTGTGTTCACTGACTCCATCGCAACCCCCCCCCTCCCCCATATTCAGAATAAAAATGTACATACCTGCCTCCGGAACATCAGCACCTGCTATAGGAAAGCCTAGTAGAGCTGCACAGAGGTGGCTTAAGTAGTCTGGAGGGTGGGCTAATGAACCATAAAGAGGAGAACTCAGGCTCCTATATTAATGGTAGAAAATGTGAGCCCACCAAAACCCTACTGTACTATTCTCCGAGTGAAAAAATTTCCTCCTATTTAAAACCAATAGGAGGATTTTTTTTTTCACTCAGAGAATAGTTAAGCTCTGGAACGCGTTGCCAGAGGATTTGGTAAGAGGTACCGAGACAATTTTTGAAAAAAAAAAAAAAATTATTTGTCAAATCAATGAATATGGGAACCACACATTCAATGATTGTTATATTATGAGTGATTAAAGATACTGTAGTACATCAAAAACAAAATCACTCAACTCCTAAATGGTAAATCATAAAGGTGATATCAACTTATGAAAATCGTGCTCTGAGACATGGAGGTGAAACAAGGGTGAACCCCTAAACTATCACCTCACCACTCAATCATCGCGTATTCAATATTTTATCAGTTGATATTTTAAGACTTGTTATTTAGCTGTGTACCCACAGGTTAAAACTTTTTTGTGTAGTAATAGTCTAGTGATTCTTCAAAGAAACTTATCTTAAATGCCAGGTTCCGACGTGGCCCGTTTCGATCTTGCGTCAGGGAACCAAAAATATGACTTAAAAAAGTGCTTCAATGGGGAATGTCTCAAAAATCTAAATTCATTCAAAGCTTTAACTAGCGCAATGTTTCCTCCACCTGTGCAGGCCACCGCAAAAGGGAAGCCTCATTGGCATCGGGTGCCAGCATTCAGGCTTCCCCTTCACGAGTGCCTCACGAACTGGCAGCTGACAGCGGGGAAGCCCGTGCTTCCCCCCACCGCCAATGGTCAGGGTAAAATAGATTCCCTTAGCGCTGAAGCTACTGGGGATTCCCTTTTTGCTGCTGCTGTCTTGCCTGCTTTAGCAGCTGGGACAGTTCAGGCTTCCCAGCCGCTACAAACCTTGGAGGGGTTGTTTTTGGTGGGAAGCACCTCCATTTTGTCTGAAGCCTCAGGTGACCCCCCCCCCCCTATGTTAGAAAGGGTACACCACCGAAAGTGCATAGGACATAGCTGTGGCGACATCTGCGCGTAGGATCAATGCGCCACCGCTGCTTCCACTGCTTTTATGCCTTACCGTTAGCAGTAATGAGTTTTTGCCTATTTTGCTAGTTTCTCTTCATGTTCTCTTAGCTTTCTTTATCGGTGCTTTGCATCTAACTTGCCAGTGCTTGTGTTTCTTCTTATTTTCTTCATTCGGATCCTCTTTAAATTGTTTTCTTTTTCCCCCCTTTAATAGCCTCTTTCACTTCACATTTTAAGTTATTGCATTAGCAGTAACACTAACTCACAGATTACACATACACAATGGCGCCTTTGTGTATGCGCGATTTGAGAGTTTGTGAAGTTATTGGAATTGGCATAAGATCCCCGACGCAGTTTCGGTGAAATAAGGAAGTTCCCTGTCAGGTCCTGTATGGAAGAGGCCTGTATAACAGAACATGTGTCCTGTGTGTGCTGCTCTGTGCGGGGATTTGGCACAAGCGACATTTCTTGACTAGCAGCTAAGCATCTGCTTTCTCCTTCCCTTTAAGTGTGCATTGCTGGAACTGTGCCTTATGTGATATTTTGAACTTGCCTTATAACTTGAGAAATTTTTGATCCTACAGGATTTGAGTTGACGCTGCTGCAGACAAGTTTGATTGATCATTCAATATGATTTGGGAAAGTGGAATGTTTTGAGCCCATGAAGCGGAACTGAGGCTCTCTCTCCACTTCTTTTCTTTTTTGTTCTCTTGTTTTTCTTTGATGTGTGAGTGTGCTGTGGAGTGGTGTTCCTCTAAATTTGTTTTTCTAGAGTATGAACTTTTTAGACTTAGTGATTGAACATACTCGCTTCTAGTACTGTTGCCCAATTCTCCAGCTTTCCTAATCCCTGAAAACATTTCTTCATCTGTCTGCTCATTTTGTCCCGGGGGAGTTGTATAACCCTACCTTTATATTCCTTCCCTTCACACAAGGAATTTCTATCCATATGGATTCCACACTGCTATCTGTCATGCAGAATGTTTGATTTGATTCAATTCCCTCTAACATAAAGGGCAACCCCCCCTCTAATTTGATCTACTCCATCCTTTCAATATAATTTGTACCCAGGTAATAGTATCCCATTGATTATCCTCCTTCCACCAGGTCTCTGAGCTGCCTATTATATCTACCTCATTCAGTGTTATATACTATAACTCTCCTATTTTATTTTTTAGGCTTCTGTGACAGTTAAGAAAATGTGCTGACAGAGCCTGGTTCCATCCCGGTTAAGGTGGAGTCCATTCTTTCGGAACAAGCTCCCCCTTTCCCAGCCGGTTACCCAGTTCCTAACAAATCTAAATCCCTCATCCCTGCACCATCGATCCAACCACGCATTGGAACTTCCATGCGCAGGACCCAAGAGACAGGCAGAGCTCCGAACTGGGCTGGAAAAGCCAACCGCTTAGTTTTTTGTTGCTTACATTTTAAGAGTGATGAGGTAGGAGGGGATTGCAAGGCAGAAACAGTGCCCATGGGATGCCTTCCCGTCAAATCACAGGTGCGCCTTCTGTGAGCCCTGCACTGCCTTCGTGGAAGCTGGTGAAGGAGTTTTACAAGTCTCCACGACCGGCTGTCTCTTTTTTGCGCTTGCCGCAGGTGCTGTTTTCTCTCCAACGGCGTTAGAGCGATAAGCTTCCATCCCCGGCTATATCTAACCTGGGCCCTGAGGGGAAGGAGCAAGTGGCACTGGTTGCAGCCTTGGTGATTTCCCAAGAGCCATTGGTGCAAAACACTGCTCTGAGGGAGCTGCCTTCCATGTAGTGAAATAATTTGGAAAGACTCTTTATGGTCCTAGCGACCGCAATGTGAAACAATCCAGTGTTGGGAAAAAGTTGGTGAAGGATTTTTCTCTTTTAAAGAACAAAGCATTCCTATTATTTAGTTATTTCTGAAGAAGGCAAGAGAGGGACCCGGGTGAAGAAAAAACTTGACTAAGCAGGAAGAAAAGCTCAGAAGGCAAGATGTTTGCACATGCTTAGTAAATTTAAAAAACAACAACAAAAAAAAAAAAACATACTAGGGCAGGGGTCTCAAAGTTCCTCCTTGAGGGCCACAATCCAGTCGGGTTTTTAGGATTGCCCCAATGAATACACATAAGATCTTTGTGCATGCACTGCTTTCAATGCATATTCATTGGGGAAATCCTGAAAACCCGACTGGATTGTGGCCCTCAAGAAGGGACTTTGAGATCCCTGTACTAGGGGGAAGCACCGACACTCAGGCTCAGTCAGAGGACTTTACCAGCAAGTGCGCCTGCATTTCTGCTTGTCTCAGAAGAAAAACCCTTATCCACAAACATAGCTGACTTTCCCTGCTGTGTCCACCAGCTAAGGTCGAGCCAGCATGGGTTCTGCAAGGGTAGGTCGTGCCTCACAAACTTGTTGTACTTCTTTGAGGGGGTAAATAGCCAGGTGGACAAAGGTGAACCCATAGACATAATTTACCTAGACTTCCAGAAAGCCTTCGATAAGGTACCACATGAGCGGTTGCTCAGGAAACTATGGAATCACGGGGTGCGAGGGGAGGTCCACCGATGGATCAAAAACTGGCTGTCAGACAGGAAGCAGAGGGTTGGTGTAAAGGGCCACTACTCAGACTGGCAAGGGGTCACGAGCGGGGTTCCTCAAGGGTCAGTGCTGGGACCGCTCCTGTTTAACATATTCATCGATGACCTGGAGGCGGGAACAAAATGTGAGGTCATCAAATTCGCAGATGACACCAAACTATTCAGCAAGGTTGAAACCACGGTAGATTGCGAGGATCTCCAAAGGGATCTTACGACACTGGAAGAATGGGCGAAAAAGTGGCAAATGAGCTTCAACGTGGGGAAATGCAAGGTCATGCATATAGGGAGAAGGAACCCGATGTTCACTTACAAAATGGGGGGATCAACGCTAGGGGTCAGTAAGCTGGAAAGAGACCTGGGAGTGATGGTAGACACGACATTGAAGGCATCGGCACAGTGCGCCACAGCCTCGAGGAAAGCAAACCAAATGTTAGGTATCATTAAGAAGGGTATCTCGACCAGAACTAAGGAAGTCATCCTGCCACTGTACCAGGCTATGGTGCGCCCGCATCTGGAATACTGTGTACAGTACTGGTCACCGTACCTCAAAAAGGACATGGCAATGCTTGAGGGAGTCCAGAGAAGAGCAACTAAACTGATTAAGGGTATGGAAAACCTTACATACACTGACAGACTGAAGAAGCTGGGGCTGTTCTCCCTGGAGAAGCGGAGACTCAGAGGAGATATGATAGAGACCTTCAAGATCCTGAGGGGCATCGAAAAGGTTGACATGGACAGATTTTTCAATTTGAAAGAAACCACAAGATCAAGGGGTCACTCGATGAAATTGAAGGGGGACAGGTTTAGAACAAACGCAAGGAAATTCTTTTTCACACAGAGGGTGGTGGACACATGGAACACCCTTCCTGAAGCCGTGATAGGAAATAGCACAGTACAGGGTTTCAAGGAAGACCTGGATAGGTTCCTGGAGGACAAAGGGATTGAGGGGTACAGATAAGAGCAGTGGAAGGTTTAGAGATAAGTGTAGAGGTAGGCATAAAATTAGTCAGGGACTGCTGCTCAGGCAATATGCCTGATGGGCCGCCGCGTGAGCGGACCGCTGGGCAGGATGGACCTCTGGTCTGCCCCGGCGGAGGCGACTACTTATGTACTTATGTAAGAATCCTCATTACAATTAAGCAACTTTCCTAAACTCGCTTCATCCTAAAGAACTAAAATGACAGTTACCACATGAAGTTATTGAACTTAAAAAAACAAGATTATATAGGGGAAATAGGTAAGGAACTTTATTTTTCATCAATTCATAATTTTACAGAACAGTTCACAAATCCAATATTGAAATTTGGAAATTCAAACAGAGTTGAAGGCCAAAAAATTTAATTACTCAAGGTGACCAACTTTGGAGATAAGGATATAAAAATTCAGAAAAAAAATCCAATTAAACATCTCAGGAAAGATTTAAGTTGTTACCCTTGGAGCTGCCAACACATTATAAATGTATAACGCTAAACATGATATGTAATGCATACCTATATTTAGGACATTTTCATGAACCAGCAGACAAATGCAGTCAATATTTAACCACAGATGATTATGAAAATTGGTTTTCTATTGCAAAATGCCAACTTGAATAGTTACATTTAGAAATCAAATTTTTCAATTTTTGACTTAAGGGGTTTAATACTTTTATGTATTAAATTTTCTTCTCATTTTGTCTAACAAATATGCATCGTATTAAGTGTGCGCCAAGATCAAACCGGCTGAAAGAAAAACACATAGGGCTCCTTTTACGAAGCCGCGTTAGCAGTTTAACGCGCATAATAGTGCGCGCTAAACTGCCGGCCGCGCTAGACACTAACGTCAGCATTGAGCTGGCGTTAGGTCTAGCTGCGTGGCGCGGGTTTAGCGTGTGCTAACGCGGCTTCGTAGAAGGAGCTCTTATTTTCCGTGATGTGTTGATACAACAGTAAATTTCTAAGTTACACAGTTACTAGTGACTGGTGAGACCTTTTACATTACAAAAGATTTACAATATTGCCGACAGCTCATCTTAAGAAACCCTCCACTGTAACATGCATACTTTTATACACTAAAAATGTGTGTCTTTCAGTGGAATATTACAGCAGCATTTTTTTTTTATTTTTTTAAAACTTTTTTTTTTTTTAATGAAATCCTTTTGCACTAAGGGGGGGGGGAATTCATGAAAGAGCGATAGCACATGCTAACTGCCTTAACCTTTTTCTATCGCAATAAATTTTACATTACGCTGGTTCCAATTGTAATTATTTGAGCAAAGTTTTGTATTATTCACCGTTATCATTTACGGCTATTGTAAACATAATGTAAATAAGTCATAAGTCTCTAAATTCAAATATTTTGTGTTCCTGGCTCTTTATTAGTCCATACACACTGTTTATCCACGATGGCAACGACATTTTTGGAATGTCCCGTCATCCGGGACGCACGATAGGAAAAGGTTAAGACACCCATAAGAATATAATGGGGTTTTTAGCAGTCAGCATGTGCTATCTCACTTAACGCCCTTTCATGAATTCCCCCCCCCAATTCACTAACAAACCAGTCTGCAAGAAATCAACCAAACATGTTATGTTCATCAGTACTTAGTGCATAGGTAAAGCATCTTTATGCTTGCTTAAAAAGTTGTTAAACAAAATATTTTTCCATCAAGCCATATACTCTGCATGGCTCTACATTCAGCAGTTTTGTACTAAAAATACTTTATTTTTCTGCAGGAAAGCCCTGCATAGATTTACATATGCTACATGTTTTACATTTATTTACATGGCTCTCCAAACCGTATGTTTTTACACTAGCCACATAATTTTAAAGCAGCACTGTAACAAAGCTTGTACAAAAGTATTTTCTGTTGGAACATCACATACCCACCGATCAAAGCAGTGATGCAAGCCATTTTAGAATAAAGGAAATCTGTACATGAAAACTAGTGCCCGGTTGAAAATTTTGGACAATTTTTCTAGTTGCATCTCAAATTAGCTTTCCCCCCAAATTTAAAGCTGCTGTAGAACTTGTCAAAGAAAGGAGAGGAATTCATACAAAGGCTCAGGTTTCTTGCTCTCTGGCAAAGGAAGGTAAGCAGATTATTGCCTCCATTGGCTAATGAAGCATTTACTGGACATGGTGTCAGGTCAAAGGCGCGCACAGACAACTGAGCGCAACACGGAGGCGCGCGCCGAAGAAAATGACTGTTTTAAAGGGCTCCGACGGGGTGTGTGTGGAGGGAACCCCCTACTTTACTTTATACAGATCGCGCCGCGTTGTGGGGGGTTTGTAACCCCCCACATTTTCCTGAAAACTTCACTTTTTCCCTAAAAAACAGGGAAACAGTTAAATTTCCAGTATAATGAAGGTGGTTACAAACACCCCACAAAGCCGCCGCGATCTGTATTAAGTAAAGTGGGGGGGGTTCCCCAACAAAAACCCCCGTCGGAGCCCCTAAAACACTCTTTCTTCGGCGCGCACTTCCGTCTTGCACTCAGTTGTCGGTGTGCGCCTTTGTCTTCGAACCACTGGATATTCCAACAAGAAAATTTCTGCACAGAAATTGCATTGCTACTTCCAACAGCTATTTACATGGACATAACTGGAACACTAGCCTGCTTTTATATATATTTTTTTACATGTTCACAATTCTTTGAATACAAAGAAAATACAAAAACTGCATTTCATAAAACTGCTAAGTGCAAACCAACTGAACACAGCCACAGCTTCTGGACAATTATCTGGCAGTACAAAATGCTTCATTTGTTGGCACATTTCAATCAATTCAAGCTCAAATCATTTTTGTTTCCCCCTCCCCCCCCCCAACATTAAGGGCTCCTTTTATCAAGGCGCGCTACGGGAGTTAGCACGGATATTTCATCACGCGCTAACCCCCGCGGCAGCCTAAAATCCTAATGCCTCGTCAATGGAGGCGTTAGGTACTAGCGCGGCAGGCGGTTTAATGCATGGTATTCCTCGTGTTAAACCGCTACTGCGCCTTTGTAAAAGGACTCCTAAAATGTTCAATCAAGGTAGTCATAATTCTGTATATTCAAACAGCAAGTTTGTATTAATTTGGTATATGCAGTTGAGGAAAATACTGTAGTGCTGTGTACCAATTTTAAGATCAAAATACTCAAGATTTGTTTTTTGTTTTTTTTTAAACAGTATAACAACTGAAAATCAGTGTTCTTTATGCAAATAGACTTAAATCTATGAAAATTAAAGCAGTTTTCTTGTAAAATACTAAACATCACCTCAACTTTGCTTGGTGATTGAGGGAAAAATCTATACTGGCACAAGACATTCTAGTCAGCTACATTATAAACTAGCAAGTTATTTCCCAGCAATGATGATCCACAAAACTAGTAAACCTGTAGCATTTACAAATGGTCTATATAAAAATGCCCTATGCCCACACAAAATTTGAGGCATTCTAAATATGATCTGTTACATTAAGTGCAAGCATTGTGGATCATCATACATTTGGTTTCAGTGACCTTGCCACTGCAAGTACAACTTCTCAGTGCAATGCGCACAGCGCACAAGGCTAATGAGATGAAAGTGCTATGCGGACATCGAGAGAAGTCTGCCCATCACTTAAGGAGCCCTCACGTTTAACCAATTTAGAAGCCAGTTTTCCACACAGATGTGAATGTTAAAGCTTTAGAACTAGTCAAATCTACACTATACCATTTCATATTTGAAACATGTAAATCTCAAATGATAATTCATTTGAAAACTACAATTCAGGCCTGGACTTTTAGCAAGGTTTTCAGCTGGCAACTCATTATTTCTCTGTCAGGTGGATTAAATGAAAGAGGCACCCAGTGGCTTGGTGGCCTGGGAAGAACACTTGGTGAAGGGGGTTCACTAAACTTGGCCCCAGCATAATTCTGATTTGACTGACAATTTAAAAGGGGATGTGAACTTGATACAAGAGAACCCCAAGTTGGATTTGGGAAAGGGACAATATGCTTGCCCCCATTTTGCATGGCCTGCCATACAACTCCTGACTGACTATATCCATGCCCTCTCTCTTTCTTCAAGTGCATCTTGTTTACTGGGGTAGTATTTTGATCTTTGCTCTTCTGCCAGTTATAAAGCTGGTGGTTCTTGGTAAGTTTGTTCCTGGGCTGAGGAACTGGAATGGTAAACTTTTCACCTCCACCCATCTTCAACTTTTATGTCACCTAAAAAACAAAGGAAAACAGACAAGCTATTGAGTTAAAGAGTCAAGTCCATGTTGGTTAAAATGTCATTAAATTAAAGCTTAATGGTCAAAAGGAGGAAAACCCCTGCAGCAGGTATACCTTAGATTAGAACATGAAGGAACTGTAATAACTGGTTATAGGGAATTGCCTGGTATCATCCTTCTTATTTTTCCATAGGGAATGGGGCCCATAAGAACCTTGGTTCTCTAACCCAGAGACCATGGAAAGAAGGGTCAGAAGGGGGGGCCTATTCCTATATAAGTGTAACATAGAAAGGAATTTAAGCCCGAGTTACAGATGACCAATTAAGGCACTATGTGCCAACAAATTACAGGAAGATCCCATCTCCTAAGTAAGGAGAATGAAGCTTAACAGACCAATATGGGGAGAACAACTGCAACTCAGGAGAGATAGAGCTGATACTGTCAGTGATTTTCAGTCTGATAAATAGCTAAGTAACCACAGTTGAGCAGTTGTCTTAGCTTTATATGGCGAGTTAACCAGGCACCCATCTGAATATTGGCCTATACCCAATTAACTTCCAGGTTGGCAGATATACCTAGATACTGAATGCTGGGAGATATGCATGGCCCAGTATTCAATATCTGAGGTTAGTTCAGCCCGCTTCTAGAAGTGGCTTACCAGCTGCAGGCTGAATAAATCGACCCCTCGTTAGTTTAAACCTTTTTGATGAGCCTCTTCCCAAATTCTTACCTGGCCTGCTTCATTAACATGCTTACATTAGTACAGGGTCTACAAAAACCAGATTTGTGGGGTTTTTGGGTTTGTTTGTTTTTAAACATCTCAGCAAAACAAAAACACACAACCACCCTGGATCCTCACCCCTAATTCATAGTTTTACCTTTCTGTTGAGCGATCAGACTCCACGGCCCCCACTTTCTCCAACACCTGGGCCCCCTGTACTTCCCAAAATCTGTCACCGAAATGCTTTTCCTCCGATCCTTCTGTTTTCCAGATGGTGTAAGTTTGCATGAGCTGACAAGGTCTGTGCGGCTGTGAAGGCCAGACCCACAACATCAGAGTCCACTTGAAACAACAGCTTCAGTCCCAGCTGGAGACAAAGAGGAACCCGAGATATATCAAATGGCAAACACAAGTGAATTAAAAAGGCGGTAAGACACAGGTTAAATCAAAACAAAGATATTTCAAAGGTTTAGCTTGCCTTTCAGAACTACAGGAATGATAAGTAGTAGTAATGGCTTGTTAGAACTGTCTCCTATGTGTATCTAGTGATAGCCTAGAGAAAAAGATTATGTACTTACCCTGGCACGCTCTTATCCAGTAGATAGGTGAGACATTCTAGACCAGTGGTTCCCAACCTTCTCCTGGAGGACCACCAGGCCAGTCGGGGTTTCAGGCTAGCCCTAATGAATATGCATGAGAGAGATCTGCATACAATGAAGTTCCAGGCATGCAAATCTGCTCCATGCATATTCATTAGGGCTATCCTGAAAACCCGACTGGCCTAGTGGTCCTCCAGGACAGGATTGGGAACCACTGTTCTAGACAGGTGGTTATTTCCCCATACAAGTGAAAGAGAGGCACCTGGAGCAACAGGCTCAAACAAATTGTTCTGCTCAAGTAACTCAACAGTAATGTTAACTGCCAACACAGGCTTTAAAGGACCCAGTATCCTGTTTCCAAAAGTTGCCAAACCCAGGTCACAAATACTTGGCAAGTTACCAAGTAGTAAAACAAATTTCATGCTGCTTATCCTAGGAATACGTAGTGGATTTTCTAAAGCTTACTAAGCTTTCACCACCTGGCTATAAACTGCAGTTTAAAAACATGCTGTGAGAAGAAATCTTTTCTCCAATTTGTTTTAAATCTACCACTTAGTAGATTCATCACTGGCCTCCTAGTCCTAATGTCTTTGGAAAGAGTATATACCCACACATTTGATTGTACTATATATGAAGAGTCTCATCAACATAAATCAGAGAATGCATCAAAATACTCATCCCCTAAAGATGCCAAAGTGTAGCCCATATGGTAAATGCCTCATCTTCCCCTGGACCAACCCCATCACCCAGAGGCCATATGACAGATGGGGACCCCCCTCCCCTTTCCACTAGTTACATTCCAATCAGAGAGCTTCCACCTCTAGGCCTCCTCCTCGCACTTGAAAACACAGAACTTAGATTCCTGTGTTCTGGTTTAAGGACTGATTCTGATTAGAGAATGACACGGGGATAAATTTGTCCCTGTGAGTTTTGTCACTATATCTGCCACATTCCTGTAAGCTCTACCTTACCCGCACAAGCCTCTAACACTTATGATTTTAAAGTGTTTGAGGCTTGTGCAGATGATGTTGGAGTTTCCAGGAATGGGGCAGGAACAGAAAAAGAACTCACTGGGACAGGAAAATAGAAACAGAGAAACATGATGGCAGATAAAGGCCAAATGGCCTATCTAGTCTGCCCAACCACAGCAACCATTATCTCTTTCTCTCTCCGAGAGATTGCCATGTGCCTATCTCAGGCCCTTTTGAATTCAGACAGTGTCTGTCTCCACCACCTCCTCCAGGAGACTATTCCATGCATCTACCACCCTTTCTATAAAAAAAGTTTTTCCTTAGATTACTCCTGAGCCTATCTCCTCTTAACCACATCCTATGCCCTCTCATTACATTGTTTCCTTTCAAATGAAAGAGACTTGACTCATGCATTTATATTACATAGGTATTTAAATGTCTCTATCACATCTCTCCTCTCCCGCCTTTCCTCCAAAGTCTACAGATTGAGATCTTTAAGTCTGTTCCCATACGCCTTATGACGAAGACCACACACCATTTTAGTAGCCTTCCTCTGGACCGTCTCCATCCTTTTTATATCTTTTTGAACATCCGGCCTCCAGCATCGTACACAATATTCTAAATGAGGCCTCACCAGAGTCTTATACAGGGGGATCAATACCTCCTTTTTCCTACTGGCCATACCTCTCTCCCTATGCACCCTAGCATCCTTCTAGCTTTCACTGTCACCTTTTCAACCTGTTCGGCCAATTTAAGATCAGCACATACAATGAGTTTCTGCGGGGACGGGGGAAAATTTGTCCCCAAGTGTCATTTCCTAATTCTGATCCCCCAAAGTTTGGCAATTGCATTTGTGGTTCAGTGGCTGACCCCCAATGCAGGCGTTGTACACCTAAAACACGACTTGTGTTGGGATCAATAAAGACTAGTCTGGCCATTGAGGCCCTTTATGCTTTTTTTTTTGCTACAGGTTTTTAGGAAAAAACAAGAACTACAAAACTACTAACACTATTTATTACTTCTATCGTGCTGAAAAGGCTTACACAGCGCTGTAGATTTTAACATACAATAGATAGTCCCTGCTCAGAAGAGCTTACAATCTAATTTAGACAGAACATTACAGGGCAGGGGAGATTACGGTACAGGAAATGAAGAGTTGAAAGCAGTTTAAAAAAAAGGGGCCTTTAGCTTGGATTTGAACACTGCCAGTAAAATCAGAGAGAACAACAATTCCTAAAATAGCTAGAAAGTAAAGGGAAAACGAGAGAAGACGACGCACCACGGAGGCCACGCCCCTTCCCACGACGCACAACGGAGGCCACACCCCTTCCCCATCCCGGAAAAACATTTCGACTGTGGCAGTTGGGCTAAAGAAGTTTAAAGGAGTCGGGGAGGGGAGAGGTAGTCGGGGTTTGGTCCTCGCTGGGAGAGGGGGAAGATAAAAAAAGAGGCTGAAACTCGAGAGACACAAAAGAAAGGGACAAAAACATAGTGGGGGGGGGGAGTCGAGGACTCACCGGCTCTTTCAACGGCCTCGCGGGGGGTTGGCGCGAGACACTCTACAGCCGCCGCGAGAAGCGCGCGCTTTCCTCGTCGCTCGCCTTCGCCTGCTCCGTCGCTCGCCTTCTCTTCCTCCCTCTCTCTCTCTCTCTCTCTCTCTCTCTCTCTCTCTCAAAGCAAAGCGACACAAAATGGCGTCCGCACTTGCCTCCGCCCAACGCCCCCTGCCACGCAGCTTTCAAAAAGCTCCCCGGACTCGCCAATGGCGTCGCGTCGCGTCCGGAGTCTCGCCAATGGAACGCGGCGGGGTGGGAGGGGAAAGGGGAGGAAGGCGGAGCCCCGTCTGCGCCCAATGGCCGCGAAGGAGACGAGAGACGTAGGCGTTTGCGGGCGGGGACTGAGCGCGGTGGCTCGAGGGCGGAGGAGCCGCTTGGGGGTTGGCTCTTTTGTAGAGTGGGCGTGGTTAGTTTGCTGCACGTGGGTCTCTGTTTTGGATCCCACCGTGGATCAGACTTTCAAGGTGCTCGGTTTGCAAACGGTATAAAAAATGGTGGAGTTGGGCTTATAATCTTGATTTTAGAAAATTGTTAAAGACTCAACTCTTTGAAAGGCTGCTATCTTAATGCATTGTGCTTCATTTTTTCAATCAAGTTCCTTATATTCAACTTGATGTATTTGATCTGTTCTACCGTATATATTACTTCTTTCCCTGCCATTATATTGTAAATGTTTCCTGTCTTTATCTGTTTTTAAGTCCATTGTTCTAATTTGTATTTTATCTGTATCCCATGTATTAGCTCACCTTGTGGTGAGCCGCCTAGAACTTTTTCGGTATGGCGGTATAGAAGAATAAAATTATTATTATTATAAAAGTACAGGCCTTTGTTTAATGATATTACTTTTATTTTTAAATCTCATTTCTTTTTTTTTTCTTTTTTTATTATTTATTTATATTTTTCAATTTACAATTCAAGTATCACTTGTACAGAAAAATAAAGATAAGCCAATAAAGTACTAATATAAACATTTCTGCTCCCAAACTTGTTACAAGAAAAATCATTATAGCTTAACTTCAACTCTAGTCCACTATATGGATCCAAGGAATGCATAGCGGATGATTAAAGTAATTTTAACAAACTAAGTTGTTATTAAAAGAAAATAGGCCCTTTAGGCAGAGACAGGTCAACAATAATCAATTATCCTCTTATTCCCCCTTAAACCTGAGGTGCTGTAGACAAAAATGTTGTCAACTGGCTTGGATCAAAGAAAACATATTTTTTCATACTATATTGTATAACACATTTACAAGGGTGTCGAAGATAAAAAGTCGCCCCCAAAGCTATAACCCCTGGTTTTAGAAGAAGAAATTCACGTCTCCTTTTTTGTGTTTCTCAAGCCAGATCTGGAAAAATCAATATTTTAAGTCCCATAAATTTCTTAAGTCTATTTTTGAAGAAAAGCCTAAGCAACCAGTTTTTATCTGGTGCTAAGGCTACTATAATCAACAGTGTCGCTGGAGTAACCATTTCTATATCAGAACGCTCCAATATTGCAGTAACATCTAACGGTTGCTGGTCCTTTTCTTGTAAGCGCTGCTGTTCCTCTCTTTTAATAGGTAGATAATAAGCCTGCGTAAGAGGTGGCAACATATCTTCAGAAATTTCCAATATTTCCATCATGTAACGTTTCACTATGTCTCTCGGTGATATTGTTGCAATCCTCGGAAAGTTAATTAATCTGAGGTTATTATTTCTAGAGGAATTTTCTAAGGATTCCAGCTTCCTTCTCAAGTTAGTATTATCTTTTATTAGTGTTTCTCTAATTTGTTTAGAAACTTTTAATTCCTGATGAATATTTTCTATGGAGCTTTTAGACTCATCAAATTCAGCTTTTAAATTCCCCATTGTAACCTCTTGAACTTTAAGTCTTTCTTCCAACTGGCTCAGTTGGGGTTTCACAGATTTTGCCAAATCTGCCACCAGATCCCAAAGAGAATCCAGGGTTACCTCTCTGGGTTTTTCAATATGAAATGCATTAATAAAATGAGAAGTCTCACCAGTTGAAGTTGATGTTCTTTCTTGAACAGCATTTCTCTGGATCCAAATTACCCCTTCAGTTGTTGTACTCTCAGTCTCTTCCAAACTCTCCTGAAAAGAAGAGTTAGTCTCCAGTCTCCCCTCTCTGATATCTGTGGCCTCCGGGGGAGAGCACTGCTCATGCTCCAACAGCACTTCCTCTCGTGGGGAGCTGGTAACCTGAGGCGGAGGGGGAGGTACTCTGGCGTCGGGGCTTAATGTTGTTTCTAAGCCCAAGGAGTTGACATCCGTTCCGCTCCGGCGCGACTCCAGCGGGACCCCCGACGCCCGGGGTGTCTCCTGCATACGTCGGAGGATCTCCTCAATGTTGCCGAACACCGCTGCACCGGGCTGCCGCGAGGCTCCAGTGGCACTGCGTCCTCTTCGTTTCGGCATGAAGAAGGGAGCAGATATCTCGGGCAGCGGATTAAAAGTTGTTAGAGGTGAGACTCTTCGGCGTGTTACTCAGCCGGTAGGGTCTGCGGCCATCTTGGATCGCTGGATAGATTCCTCTAAATCTCATTTCTTATGTTCAAGTTACTGTCTTTTATTGTTAATTTTAACAAACAGATTGAAACATTAAAAGAAAGCATGCTGATAAATTTAGTTTAGTATACATTTACACTTCCCTCTCCGTATTCGTGGTGATAGGGAACAGCACGGCCACGAAGGCAGAAAAACCGTGAATAACGTTTGGTATGCTATTTGTGGGTTTTCTGTAACAAACCCTAGAAAAGGCACAAAACCACGAATAACCAGACCAGTTGTGGAGCCGTTACAGAGAAGATGTATTGTCGGCGCGTATTGATAACCTTAAGAGAGGGAACTGAAAGTAAATGCTGATCGTTAGACCTAAGAATTCTTGTACAGTGGTGCCTCACACAACGAACTTAATTGGTTCCAGGAGCAAGTTTGTTATGTGAAACGTTCGTTATGTGAAACGCGTTTTCCCATAGGAATACATGTAAAAAAAAATAATTCGTTCTGCAGCATAAAATATGCTAAGATGACATAAAAAAAGATAAATTTTTGGTTATTATTTTTATTTAGATACATCTAAAAACATAATTGTTTTTTAAAACAACACACATTTTTTAAATTTAAAGACAGACTAAGTAGAGTCTAATTTTACAGTGAGAGAGGGCAGAGTCTCAGCGGCAAAAACTGGGACTTAACTGTTCATTTTTTTTTTTTTCTACCGTGTTTCCCCGATGATAAGGCAGGGCCATCAAATAAGACAGCCCCCCCTTTTTAGAAAAAAATGTAAAATAAGGCACCCCCCCGCAAATAAGCCACCCACCGATACCTGCGCTTACCCGAATCGGGTGGTACGGTGGGTGACTCCGTGTGGTCCCTGGCACCCCCGACACGATCGGGGCAAGAGGGAGCTCAAGCCCTCTTGCCCCCCCGACTCCCCGACACGATCGGGGCAAGAGGGAGCCCAAGCCCTCTTGCCCCCCCGACTCCCCGACACGATCGGGGCAAGAGGGAGCCCAAGCCCTCTTGCCCCCCCGACTCCCCGACACGATCGGGGCAAGAGGGAGCCCAAGCCCTCTTGCCCCGCCGATTCCCCAACTCCCCGACAATATCGGGCCAGGAGGGAGCCCAAGTCCTCCTGGCCACGGCGACCCCCTAACCCCACCCTGCACTACATTACGGGCAGGAGGGATCCCAGGCCCTCCTGCCCTCGACGCAAACCCCCCCTCCCCCCAACGACCGCCCCCCCCAAGAACCTCCGACCGCCCCGACCCGCGACCCCCCTGGCCGACCCCCACGACACCCCCAACCCCCTTCCCCGTACCTTTCTGTAGTTGGCCGGACAGACGGGAGCCAAACCCGCCTGTCCGGCAGGCAGCCAACGACGGAATGAGGCCGGATTGGCCCATCCGTCCCAAAGCTCCGCCTACTGGTGGGGCCTAAGGCGCCTGGGCCAATCAGAATAGGCCCGGGAGCCTTAGGTCCCTCCTGGGGGCAGGGCCTGAGGCACATGGTCGGGTTGGGCCCATGTGCCTCAGGCCCCGCCCCCAGGAGGGACCTAAGGCTCCCGGGCCTATTCTGATTGGCCCAGGCGCCTTAGGCCCCACCAGTAGGCGGAGCTTTGGGACGGATGGGCCAATCCGGCCTCATTCCGTCGTTGGCTGCCTGCCGGACAGGCGGGTTTGGCTCCCGTCTGTCCGGCCAACTACAGAAAGGTACGGGGAAGGGGGTTGGGGGTGTCGTGGGGGTCGGCCAGGGGGGTCGCGGGTCGGCTGGGGGGCGGTCGGAGGTTCTTGGGGGGGGGGCGGTCGTTGGGGGGAGGGGGGGTTTGCGTCGAGGGCAGGAGGGCCTGGGATCCCTCCTGCCCGTAATGTAGTGCAGGGTGGGGTTAGGGGGTCGCCGTGGCCAGGAGGACTTGGGCTCCCTCCTGGCCCGATCGTGTCGGGGAGTCGGGGGGGCAAGAGGGCTTGGGCTCCCTCTTGCCCCGATCGTGTCGGGGAGTCGGGGGGGCAAGAGGGCTTGGGCTCCCTCTTGCCCCGATCGTGTCGGGGAGTCGGGGGGGCAAGAGGGCTTGAGCTCCCTCTTGCCCCGATCGTGTCGGGGAGTCGGGGGGGCAAGAGGGCTTGGGCTCCCTCTTGCCCCGATCGTGTCGGGGAGTCGGGGGGGGCAAGAGGGAGCCAGGCGGAGAGAGGGCAGTTAAGCGCAGTGCCTGCGCGGAAGGATGCAGCTCGGGCGACTTCGTTGTGTGAAACGAAGTTCGTTGTACGAATCAAGACATAAAGTTCGTTGTGCGCAGCGTTCGCTGTGCGAGGCGTCCGTTATGCGAGGCACCACTGTATAAGGAATTAAGAGCCTATTGATGAACTAAACTAAACTAAACCTTAAGTTTATATACTGCATCATCTCCACGGATGTGGAGCTCGGCATGGTTTACAAGAACTTAAAATATAGGAAGAGAAGGGAAATAAAAGGTTTACATAAACTTATATATAGAAGAGAAGAGTAAGGGGGGATAGAATTACATTTTAGTGAAAAGTCAGGTTTTCAGTTGATTGCAGAATAATTGCAGGGAGCCCAGATTCTGCAGCAGGGTAGTAAGGTCGTTCCAAAGACCTGTGATTCTGAAAAGAAGGGATTTTCCCAGTTGAAGGCCGGGGCTTTATGAAGAAGGCATTTAAGGGTTAATAGGCATATTGTTGTTGGGGTGTTTTTTTTTTTTTTTTTTTACCACATTTTAAAACCTAGATAATTCTTTTGGGACATAGAAAATATTCATGGAACTAGGATTGCCAGATTTCCTCTAAAAAAAAAAAAAAGAGAACATCTGGTCCTTCTCTGTTCCGCCCCCTCTCCCCCGTCTCTTCCCCAGCCCCATCCTCACACAAACCTCTGGTCTCCTTCCCCAAGCTTAGGGCCATGTCTGGAGAGCCTCTATGCATGCGCGGACGTCAACACATATGCATGACATCATTGCATCAACATCCATGCGTGTGCAGAGGGCCTCCAGACGCAGCCCCGAGCTTGGGGACCTCCAAAACCTGGACAGACTGCCAGGTTTTGGAAATCTCTCCGGGCCCCCAAACAGTCCTCTAAAAAGTAGACATGTCCGGGTTTTCCTGTACGTTTGGTAACAAGCTCCCAGAGCAGGTGATCATGGCCAACAGCGTGCTGATTTCAAGAATAAGTGGGATGCCCACGTCTGATCTCTACGAGGGCAGTGTAAAGATATCGCCACCTAAGTGTGATCTCTAGGAGGGTAGTTAGGGAGAGTTAATAGAGTGAGCAGACTTGATGAAACATAGAAACATAGTGGCAGAAAAGGGCTATAGCCCACCAAGTCTGCCCATTCCAAGTATTTGTTACCGAATTTACTCCCTTAAAGATCCCACGTGAGCATCCCATCTTCTCTTAAAATCCGTCACGCTGCTGGCCTCAACCACCTGCAGTGGGAGTCTGTTCCACTGATCCACCACTCTTTCGGTGAAGAAGTATTTTCTGGAGTCTCCATGAAACTTCCCTCCCCTTTTCTGCCGTCGTTTTCTATGTTTCTACATGCAGCCTGCTTTGATTTTAACATAGTAAATGACAGCAGATAATGACCTTCCCAGTCTGACCAACAGATACATTCATTGTAATGTCATGCATAAACTGGATCATCTTTTTTTTCTTTGTGCCTCTCTCCCATGGGTTTTGTTGATCGGTCCCTCCTCCCAGCTGCACTTCTCTTCACAAAGCCCGCGACCCATGGCCCGTGGTTGATCCAGAAGCCTAGAGGGAAGGCGTCTGGGTTAGCATGGGTAGCGTGCAGAAGCCGCTGCTCGTGGCTTTGTGAAGAGAAGTGCGGCTGGGAGGAGGGAGCCAGTAAAAGCCTGGGGACTGCCTGTAATGTAAATAAAATAAAAATTTATATGCGGCCCAATGTGGCACAGCTCATGGCCCGGTACTGGTCCACAGCCTGGTGGTTGGGGATCTCTGGACTAGGGGATGATTTAAAAAAAAGATGATTTAAAAAAAAAAAAAAGTTGGTTTACTGTAAGCCATGTGGAATATATATGCAAAAATACAGTACAGAAAAGGTTAAAATAAAAACATTTGTTGGTCTTACGCATATCTTCAGAAATGGAGGGATAAACTAGCAGAAGTCTGACATTTCTGACCAGTGTATGTTCACCAATGAAAACAGACCTTAAAGAGATGTTTCAGGAATTTTGCATGGATTCTGATGTGACCGACCAACACTGGTTCAACAGCTTTCCAGTTTGCAAGTGCTATATAAGAAATAATGCCCCCCCCCCCTTTTTTTTTTTTTTTTTTACTAAGCCATGGTAGAGGGTTCCACCGCTGCACCGAGCGCTAAATGAGCATCGGAGCATTTAGCGTTCCAAATTGCATATTTAAATATATGGAATGTATTTATAAGTATGATAAAATTAACAATTGAAGGAAGTGGCTTTGTTATAAGGAGTTTTTGTATGTGAAGAAGCTGGAAGGAGAAACCCAGATCTGTGTTGGGGAGAGCCGACAAGGAGTGTGAGTTGGAGAATGGTTTTAAGTCATTTGAAGATTGTCGTTATGGAGTGAAGAACGCAGGAACATGAGTAGCAGGAACAATGAATCATGTGGACGTTCATCGTACTATCATCTGATTTTTTTTCAGATAAGTGGGAAACTTTTGAAGTGCAATGATAGTTCCTAACATTTCTTTCCTCCATATTGGAAAAACATAAGGCACTTTTATCAAGTATAAGTTAATACCTTTGCACTTTGGTGGGGTTAAATATTGGTATTTATTTTATCTGTTTATTTTATTTTGTTTTTGAAGTCCTGTAAATTTTGACAAGTATTTACATATACAGGACTTATCGGACTGCGTTCCCCATTTGGCTATTTAGTAAAAGAGGACCAAAATAAAATAAATTTTAAAGTAGTTTTTTCTTTTTTTTTCTCTTAGGTCTATGGAAAAGAATCTTCCCTGGATCAGATGGAAAGGGTTTGCCCAGTTTATGGGGAAATGATCAGTACATAAGCCTGCTGTAATTTTAGCAGCATAAATTATATTTAAAAGCAATATCTTTAACATCCTACCTTCTCTGCTCTGCTTTTTGTTTGATGAGGTGTGTTATTGTTGATGCTGAAGTTTCTACAGCTGCTTCTGCTGTTATGAATCTGCAACTCAAGGGCATGCATTAGTGCTGACTCAGAAATTCCTTTTCGTCAACCTGCTGATGTGTCATGTTATTGCAGAATATACCAGGCGGTGCTGGGATCTCCTGGAAGAATTGGATGCAGGCAGGTATTCGTACATTAGATGATGTTATATCTAATGGGAAACTGCTTGATTTTTCACGACTGCAACAATCATCTGGTATTTTAAAGTCTCAAAATTATAGGTGGTTGCAGTTGAAGCAGGCCATTCAGAGTGGGTTCCCTGAATGGCAAAACTTAAAAACTTATTATAGCTTGCAGATCCTATGTTACCAGACCGATTTAGTAGGACATCAGGCCGCCCGGTGGTGTAAATTAATTTAGGAAATTTTGAATTAAAAAAACAAAAAATAGACTTAGAGACATTTGGAGCATCGAGATAAAACAGAATATTTCTGCATGTCGATGGCCACGAATTTGGACTTGGAGGATAAAATGTACAATGTCAGCATCTATGAGACAAACTTGGTTTTTCTTGTTGCATAGGATTTTTTGGATCCCAGTTAGTTTACAAAAGATAGACAGTTCTAAGTCTAATAGATGCTGGCATTGTCATGTTAATATAGGGACATTGGATCATCTGTTCTATTGTCCATTGATGTATAACGCAGGATCCCTTAGCTTCTGTTAAACAGAATGTGGCAACATCCCGTGGTCATTGATTTTAAATAGCCAGTGGCCACACATAAATGGTAACATTAGCCTATGGCCAAAACCCGATATAACAGAAAAAGATTGAATTATGGCCATACTAGAAATGGGCTTAGCCCGTGTAAGCATGTGCTAAGCCCATTTCACAGCTTAGCAAAAGGGCTCTGAAATTTTTAAAGGCTTACTAATGAATCAAATGAACTCCCCTGCTGGATAAAAGATTGCGCTGGACAAACTGTAACGAGGTGACAAAGGCCATAGGGAGGTTTCTAGCAAGAGTTCTGGACAAGCTGAATTGTATGGGAGTGGGCCAGAAAGTTGTAAATTGGTTGAGGAATCAGTCATCTACTATGCTATTGTATAAATCAGCCAAGATTTGGGGCCTTTTTCTTCCTCTCCACATGCTGGCATTCTCTGGACCATTTATTCGTATGGGGGTATATATAACATGTATTGAAATGCAGATATCCTTATAGATGTATCAGAACAGTGGACATCTGTGATGTAAATAGCCTCTGTTCAGGACTCCTGCGCTTTAGGGAACAGCGCCTGATCCTGCGGTAGCAGGAACAGCAGCAAAACGTAGCTCCCCCACGCTCAATGCTAATGGTGTGCAAATGGTATGCATGCCGTGAGACTGAAATAAGGGGAAGGAGAACTATGCAGTGCAGGAAAACCAGGAAGTGAAGCACACATCAACACCATTTTTCTCTGCCTTTAAACAGTGGCATAGTAAGGGTGAGGGGGTGAGGGGGCAGTCCATCCCAGGTGCAGTCTTCCTCGGGGCACCGGCACCCCCCCTCCCCTCTGCCTCCTTCCCACTCCTCCCCCTGCCTATGCACATTCCCCATATCTTTTTAACTTTGCCGTGAGCAGCGATGAACTTGCCGCCCGCGTCACTTTCAACGCTTTCTCTGATGTCCGGTAGGGGCACGGCAGGGCAGGAGACCTCGCTACCCCACTGCCTTTAAATATAAGACTTTCAAATTTTTTTTCATTTGAAAGGGTTATACTTAAGTGCAGAAAACAGGCACCAATGCATGCTTTCGATTTCAGATGGGCTCGGACCTGCACACATTTGTTTTTCACTCCCAGCACTAGGAGGCTTGCACTTCCACTTCCGAAACAAATAAAAGCCATCAGATTTTAAGCTGAAAATTATTAGAAATCCTCTCTTCAAACACCCCATTGCCAGCTGTGAGCTGGCATTAGGTTTCCAGCGGTAAGGGCAGAGTTTGCGCGCTGTTCTCTGAGCATTGGGAGGGAATAGCAAATCACCTCATTTACATCTGTTTGACTACATTTAAATAGAATTTGCACTAATCTTTGACTTGGCCATTGTTTCCTGCGCTGTAGCCCTCTGAACATTCTGCGCAGGTTAACGCCGGCGCTAGTCCAGCACTAATCGGCTCTTGTGCCGGCGTTAGGTGCCTTGGCTGAAGGGCATCTGGAAATGCATACGCGTTGATGCGATGATTTCATATGCCTGCATGACATCATCACATCGACATCCACGCTTGCTCGAAGGCCCTCCAGACAGGGCTCTGAGCTGCCAGTGTGTGTTGTGGGGGGTGGGGGGGGGGGGGGGGGGGAGGGGGAGGTGCTGCAAGAGGGAGGCGCCTAGAGGAAGAGACTGGTAAAATGACTTTCTGTTGTGCAGGAGTTAAGTTGTGGAACTCCTCGGTGGGTCAGATACGAAATTGCTGTGAAAAGGGCAGGTTCAGAGAACTACTTAAGATGCAGTTATTTGTAGATGCCTTCTTCTAGCTATCTCTAGTAAAATTGATGAACTATCCACGATTTTTAGTATCCAGTTTGTGATATCTTTCTGAGGATTGTTTGCATGTTTATTTTATCATGTATTTGTTTTACCATGTGTTTATTTTTATATTATTATGTATCTCAATTATGTAAACCGCTTAGTTTTAAACGGTATATAAATTTTTAAAATAAAAATAAAATACAGAACGTGCCTCTAGCCATGAGAAGCACATCCTGTAGGCAGTCAGCTGGCACCGTCCCTCTCCTCCTCGCCAACATCTCGCAGCGCACATTTTGCGATACACGGTTCTAGAGACACAAACTTGTATTTCCAAATCAGGAAAAGGATGTGTGAGAAATGTAATACTTCTACTTTGCCAGCAGATGGCAGCACCACATATACAGTATTTAAAAGAGGTGACCAATGTATTGAGGAAGCTTTTTCTTCCCTATCTTTAGGAGGACTTATGAATATTCTTCTCTCTCTCTCTTGTTTTTCCACTTCCAATTCATCTCCTTTTCCCAGAGAACAGCTGAGAGAACACCTTTCCATTTGGCTCCAGAAAAAGGACAGATTGAGACATCTAGGGTTTACTTCCACTGAAAGCAATGGAAGTAAAAACCCGGATGTCTCAATCCGTTCTCCTTTTTCTGGAGCCATTTTGTAACCCTACGGCTTTTCCTCTAACCCAGGGGTGTCAAAGTCCCTCCTTGAGGGCTGTAATCCAGTTGGGTTTTCAGGATTTTCCCAATGAATATGCACTGCTTTCATTGTATGCTAATAGATCTCATGCATATTCATTGGGGAAATCCTGAAAACCCGACTGGATTTTGGCCCTCGAGGAGAGACTTTGACACCCCTGCTCTAACCCAAGTGCAGCAAGGAGAGGCAAATATAAGCAACTGCCTAAAGCTCCAGATTTTGAATGCAGTACTGTGGTCTGTGATCTCTGAGGAAGAAACCACACTCCCTAGCACTCTCTGGCCTTGCCTGTGGGTACAAGTCCATATTTAAGATTTTGACATCCACCAGTGGCAGAGCCAGACAGCCAATTGTGGGCAGAACTGAGCCCAAATGGGTGGACCTCTCTCTCTCTCTCCACCCTCTATTCCCCTCCCAGCCTGTGCAGCAGCCTCTATCTGCCCCTCATACCTCTCTCCCCAGCCCTGCAGCAGCCTCTCTCTTTCTCTCCCTTCCCACCCTCCAGCCCATGTAGCAATCTCTCTATTTCCCTCCCTTCCCACTTCCCCCTAACCCATGCAGCATGTCTGTTTCTTTTCAGGTTGCCGGCAGCTGACCCAGAAGCCTTCGCTCTGACGCAAAACGCATAAGCGTCAGAGGGAAGGCTTCCAGGTCAGCCACCGGCAGCATGTAGGAGCCGCTGCTGGTGGCCTATGGCTGCTGGGTGGATGGGCCTGAGCCCACACTGGGCGGGCCAGGCCCACACTGTGGCTATGCCTCTGGCACCTACAGACAGGATCAGAGAGAGAATATTCATAAATGTGCTTGATTTTTTGCCATGTCACAGAAGATGAGTGAAAGCAAAAATTAAAACAAAGAGAACTGGGGGTGGTGGGGGGGGGGGCGAGGTTGCAGAAAGCCCAATCCCATACTGAACTCCTTTCAAACCTTGTGAATACAAAAGTGTTTGTGTCCTTATTCCCCCAGCAGAGAGGGTGAAACCGTGGGAGGAGACATACCTTGCCCTCCATTTCAAGTTTATTTAAAAATTTGTTATACCGCCAAATCGGGCTTCAAGGCGGTGTACATATAATAATTCAATTTACAATAGCAAAGGTGCATAACATAATTCATAATATAAGAAAAAACATAAAAACTGAGCATTATTCTAAACATATTAACACAAAGACATACAACAGAAAACAATAGGAAAAGGGGAAAATGAAAAGTTACAAGCTGAAAGAATAGTGGAAGACGTCCCTAAGAGGACGGTTATGGCCCGAAGGCATCTTGAAGGTTTTCAGTTTTGATTTGAAGTGATTTAGGATTGCTTCCTCTCTTAGATGGGTTGGGGCAGAGTTCCAAAGCGAAGGAGCGGTAACCGAAAAGTTATCCTTACGCTTGGTGTTGAGGTGTCTTAAGGATGGTATGGAAAGCAGGTTTTGTGAAGCTGAATGGAGAGTTCTTTGAGGAGAGTATGGTATTAGTGATTTATTGCCCATTGTTCAATATGCAGAGTGCAAACCCATCAGGACCTGGGAGAGGAATGGCATTGCTGTAAAGTCACATTTCCTTGATATTTGTAGAATTTCTGTCTTTGGACTGTGAATAGTGACTTTGATCATTTGGAGAACTGAAAGGAGACATTTATGTTTGGGAACTAATAGTATTCTCTTGTCCCAAACATTGTCTAGAGTGGAAGAGAAGTGAGTCGCTGGCAGATCTGACAGACCCTTTCTGTATCACTATTGAGAGTCTTGTATGAAAAAAAAGAGTGGCAACAAAGACCCACATATCTAAATTTCCCTTAAATTTATCTTAATTTTGCTCAGACCTTTGGAACAAATAGAACTGTAAAAAGACAAACAGACATTTTGGTTAGATTAACGCTGTACTGTGAGCAATATCCAGAAACCCATAGGAAGTGGACAGCACCACAGCGAAACTACTCTACTGCCCTCTGCCTTGCACGGGATAGTATATTATTTAAAAGGATGTCTTGTGGTTAGCTTGTAAGACAGGTGGAGGACTTTTAAAGCTGCAGAAAGCTGTCGGTGGAATACGATATTCCAGCATAAGAACATAAGAATTGCCACTGTTGGGTCAGACCAGTGGTCCATCAGGCCCAGCAGTCCACTCCCGCGGCGGCCCTTGGTCAAAAACAGTGCCCTAACTGAGTCTAGCCTTACCTGTGTACGTTCTGGTTCAGCAGGAACTTGTCTAACTTTGCCTTGAATCCCTGGAGGGTGTTTCCCCCTACAACAGCCTCCGGAAGAGCGTTCCAGTTTTCCACCACTCTCTGGGTGAAGAAGAACTTCCTTACATTTGCCCTAACTGAGACTAGCCCTACCTGCGTACGTTCTGGTTCAGCAGGAACTTGTCTAACTTTGTCTTGAATCCCTGCAGGGTGTTTTCCCCTATGACAGACTCCAGAAGCACAACATTTACAACCAGTTACATTTGTCAAAGTAATTAGAATTTCTGCTTTACAGGCGCTGGAAAGAAGCTTACTGTCGCTTTGAAGTGATAGATAGATGCACGTTTTGAAAGCTCTCATTACATTTGAAATATATTTCAGTCTGCTATGCAGAAAAGCCCAGTAGTGAGAGGAGCAGCTTTCCGTTGTTACCCCTTCTGTCAGCTCATGTTTGTTGGATGGTCGCTTTGCCACTACTGATCTCTAATCTGGCTCATAAGTTCTCAGTGGGGTTGAGATCTGGGTTGTTTCCTAGCCAATGCAGCAACTGAACCTTGCTCTTTTTGAGCCAGGTGAGGATTTCATGGCTGAGTGGCAGGGGGTGCCATCCTGTTGAAAATGAATGGTGGACTGGCACCAAAGATGTCGCTGGCTGAGGGCAGGACCTTGGGCTGAAGGACCTCCTTTATGTATTTTCAGCATTTATTTTATTTTTTATTTAGTCAATTTTTCTAGCCCGTCACCCCAAAAGAGTCCAGAACGGGTTACAATTTTACATACATAGTGAAAGGATAGCAACAAAGTTACAAATTTACACATAGCAAATATACAGAACAACCGATAAGGCAATAACAATAAGGCAATATGAGTATAGACGCTAGAGATACAATACATTCGTTGCATAGGGCAAATACATTCAGTAAATACATAGTGGAAGGATAGTAACAAGGTTACAAATTCACACATTGCAGATATGAAGAATAACCTATTGAAAGGATTATCACTCCATCAAAGCACCTGCAATTGACCCACAACATCTCTGGACATGCAGCCCCCCATCACACTCAGAGGATGCTTCATGGTGGCAGTAGTACACTGGCAAGCAGTCCTTGCTCGGGCGCCGAAGAACATAGCAGACACCATCACTGCCAAATATAGAGATTTGGGTCTCTTTGCTCCACAACACCTTTTTCCACTGCTCTGTGGTCCAGCTGACATGCTCTTTAGCCCAGTTCAAATGTTTAAGACACTGAGGTGGATTGAGGAAGGGCTTTTTCCTGGGAATTCTTGCTCCCTGGCCTGCTTTCACCAGTCTCTGGCAAACTGTCCAGCCTGACACCAACACCCCTGTTTCAGCCAGTGACTCATTGATGTCAGCGGCAGTTACTTTCCGATTCTCTATTCCGAAGAATGTGTCGTTTGGTAGAAGGGTGCTGTACTTATTATATATACTTACCTTCCACACCTTCTAACAGTTTGAGGTATGGTAACCTTTTTCTGGCCCCTTCCAGCCTTGTTTTTGATGCTTCTAGTCTCTTCAAAATCTTGCAGTTTCTGTACCTCAGCCGCTGACACACCTTGACCAATTTTGGCTGCAATCTCTCAGTAGCTGTAGCCTTCTTTTCTTAAGGATATGGCAGTTGTTCTCTTTTTAGGTGACCAGTCAAGTCTCTGCTGCACAATTTAGCAGGCAGCTGCAATTTTAGCTCATTTAGAAAATTAATAGTCATTTAATTCAATTAAATCACAATTAATGAAAAATAGCAATCCACATTTCGTCATATTGCACAGCTGTGACAACAACATCAAAGCATCAAAACGAAACACATAAACAATCTGCTGAACTATAGGTACTCAACATCTAAGCGATGTATATCAAAAGAAACATGACCAATTGACAATCTTTTTGATGTCAAACCACTAAGGGGTCCTTTTATTAAGGCGCGCTAACTGAATTAGCGCGCGCTTAGTGCTAAGGCATCCATTATATTCTACAGGCACCTAGCCACTAGGAGGGAGATGGAAAGAAAAAACCCAAACTATCTCCCTCCCCCTTCCCTCTAGCCCCCAACCACCCAAACCATGAACATGCTGGAAAAAAAAATGTTCAGGTTGCAAGGTGAACTGGCTGTGGGAGTTGGCAGGATGAAAATATAAGCGGCGGTGAAGAAAGCAAATAGAATGCTAGGCGTGATAAAGAAGGGAATTACGAGTAGATCAGAGAAAGTTATATGCTCTACAGAGCCATGGTCAGACCACACCTGGAATACTGCGTCCAGCATTGGTCTCCATACCTAAAGAAGGATATAAAACTGCTAGAGAGGGTGCAGAGACGAGCAACGAAGCTAGTGAAAGGTATGGAGAACCTGGACTTTGAGGAACGACTTAGGAGACTGGGGTTGTTCTCCCTTGAGAAGAGAAGACTGCCAGGGGATCTGATCGAGACTTTCAAAATACTGAAAGGATTCAACAAAATGGAGCAGGGAAAGCAGTTATTTACAATGTCCAATGTGATACGGACAAGAGAACATAGACTGAATGAAGCTGAGGGGGGACAGGTCCAGGACGAATATCAGGAAGTTCTATTTCACGCAGCGAATGGTGGACACCTGGAATGCTCTCCCAGAGGAAGTAATTGCAGAATCTAGGATTTAAGGGTAAACTAGATGCACATCTCCCTTGAGAAGCATAAGGTGATATGGGGACTAAAACTAGGCCAGGGTACACCTGGTGGGGCCTCCGCGTGTGCAGATCACCGGACTTGCTGGACCCAGGGTCTGATCCGGAGATGGTAATTCTTATGTTCAAAGAATAAGTAAGTTCTTCTTCTGTAGGTTGATAAAGCGATTATTGTTGCCAAAGTTTCTTAGAATATTTCTAAGCAGGTGGGAGGGGGGACTGGGTAGAAAAGAGGAAGCGGCGAAAAGCAAGTGTTGAAACTACTCTATCAGAGCTAAAACCTGGATAAGAGAGATGAGCTGGGATTAGCGTGAAATTATCTGCTTGGGGGTAGGGGGGAATTCAAAGAAGCTCTAGCAAGGGCTCAAGCAGAGACCAAGGAAGAGAGAGAGAAAAACCGTGCAATCAAGCCTTGAGAGATGAAAAGGAGAAACACTCTACCACCGGCAAGCTGGCAGTGAGCATGAATTTGGTTCCCCTTGCAGTAGAATCAGTATTACAGTTTAGCATCCACTGTAGTTAAGAGTAGACTAGAATTTTCTGGGATTGCCTTACAAGAACAAGGATCTGAGTAGCATGCTCCCATACCTTGAACTGGATCGACGTGGAAACTGTCCGGAGACATGCTTTTGCACCTGCTTCTCCCTCCTTCAGACCTGACTTTTGAACAGATGCTGAAATTCAGGACTGCTGTGGTACCGTGATACAGGTAAGTCTTTGGGAGCAGAATGTTGCTTTTGAGGAGAAGAAAAATTGTCCTGCTTTTATTGGCAGCAGTGAAAATGCTTCAGCAGCCAGACAGTCAAGTTTAACTTGTGAAGGAGAAGTCTACCGATTAACGTAATGGGCTGAGAACCAAGGGAAGTCGGGGTTCAAATCCCACCGCTTTGCATTTTTTAAAAATAATTTATATTCTGCATATCTTACAATTCTGTGCAGATTACAAATTACTCAGGTACTTGAGCATTTTTCCCTAACTGTCCTGGCAGGCTCCCACTCCATCTAATGTACCTGGGGCAATGGGGATTAAGGGACTTACCCAGGGTCACAAGGAGCAGTGCGGGATTTGAACCCACAACCTCAGGGTGCCAAGGCTGTAGTGCTAACCACTGCACCACACACTCCCTCAAATTATTGCAATCTCGAGTGACTTCACCCCTTGGGTACAAACTCTTTGGGAAGAGGAAAATACCTACAACTAACAAAAAAAAAAAAAAAAGGAATGATCTTAAACCTGGATATAATCCACAAATGTCAGCATGCACAAAACTCCTCTCGGTTATCAAATAGATTTCTCTCCGTCTGCAGTGATGCTGGGAGATTACCACACTTCTTGGCTTGCATGATGTTCATACTTTGCTTCACTTGCATAACAAGAGCATGAAATGAAGTAAGAGAATGTAGACATTAAAAAAAAAAATGTTTGATATAATTATGCAAGACCCACAAACACAAGTGTGGAAGGTAAGTATATATAATAAGTACAGCACCCTTCTACCAAACAACACACTCTTCCGAATAGAGGAGAAAAGAAAGGGTTAGTGACACTATTCCTGTCAATGCAAAGACTATGGTTAGACATATTAAATGCCCAATATGAAGGAAAAAGTGTAGTTACTTACCTGTAACATAGGTTCTCCGTGGATAGCAGGATAGTCAGCCACATATGAGTGTTGTCCCAACAGCTCCCAATTTGCGGATAAGTTCTCCAATAGCTCAGAGAGATGATTTTTTTTCTCTCTCTCTCTGAGCACGTGCAGTGCCCGGGCCCCACTGGGCATGCCCGAGCCCTACCCATTTCCCCCTGCTTCCCCCTAATCCCCAGGATGTTCCTAGCTGTGGCTGGGTCGGCCGTACGGGGAGGCGGGTGGGTTGTGTGGCTGACTATCCTGCTGTCCACGGAGAACCTACGTTACAGGTAAGTAAGTACACTTTCTCCTAGGACAAGCAGGATGAGTCAGCCACATATGAGTGACTCCCTAGCCGAGGGATGTACCGACTGGACCTGCGCCTTAGCGCTCTGTGCATCCCTAAGGAAAAAGATGTCATACCTACTTTAGCGTAGGATAAGAATATTTTTTCTTTATGCTTGCTCAATTAAAGATTACATGGACTTTATAGCATCATATCATAAATTTTGTGTCTCTCTCTCCCTGCATTGCTCAAGGCTTTGACATTTCTCAATGTAGAAGGTTTTTATGCCGATGAGGTAACTTACCCCTGGTAATTATCCCACACTTTGGGCCTCTTTTACAAAGGCGCACTAACGCGTTTTAGCACGGATTTAGCACGCTCTGAATCAACGCGTGCGCTAACTGCTAATGCGTCCATAGGATAACATGCACGCATTAGCGTTTAGCGTGCGATATTTAACGCGTGCTAAAAAGCATAGCGCACCTTTGAAAAAAAGGGGGTTTGTTTTACTCAAGGTGATGCGGATGGGGTTCTGAGGCTTTATCTTTCACATTGGGCATTTAATATGTCTATCCAGCCTTTGCATCGACAGGGATATTGTCACTAACCCTATCTTTTTCTCTATTTGGAAGAGTGTGTTGTTTGGTAAAAGGGTGATATAATCATGCAGCCATGCTATATGAACATTTGGAAAAGAAGATGATCAGATTAGGTTCTGAAGATTCGAATAGCATTATTTGCTCAGGATAGGATTCTGATTCTGTCAAGCGCGAATAGTCTTAGCTGTTTTATGAAACAAGGGGGAATTAAAGATGGACAAAATGTATATTATTACATAGAAACATAGAGTATGACGGCAGAAAAGGGCCGACGGCCCAACAAGTCTGCCCACTCAAGAACCCTCCCTCCTCCCTCCCTCCTTCGGGAATCCATCTTTTAAGCATTCCTCTGGAGCGACCCCACCTGTCTGTTCCATCGTCCCTTGAAGTCGAGCGTGGTTCTGGCCTCAACTACCTGACGTGGAAGACCATTCCATCGATCAATTACCCTTTCGGTGAAGAAATACTTCCTGGTGTCCCCATGAAATCTTCCCCCCCTGAGTTATAGCGGATGCCCTCTTGTCGCCGTGGGGCCCGCAAGACAAAATATTTATTCCTCCTGTTCTTATTTGTAGAAGCATTTCAATAAATGCTTTTTCCCCCCAGATTGTGAATATTTCTGTATTGATATGCTGTCGAGTGCTGTAAAATATGACTGATATGAAGGACCTGTTATTTGTATAATATGCGTTGTATGTCTTTTATTTTATAAGATTGTCTTTTGTAAAACTGCCTAGTTATAGGCGGTTAAGAAATCTTTTAAATAAATAACGGCATTTGCATCTAATGAGAGACAGAAGTGACTAGGGTAGTAAGATGCCCCTGTAAGCAGAATGTGTGTGTAGAAAGGGTCCCTAAGTACCGTGTGTAAACCCCGGGTCAGATATTTTGGTAAAATAAGAAAAAAGCTTTGTTTAAGCTGAAAATTGACATAAAAAACTAAGGGGTCCTTTTATCAAGCTGTGCATTGAGCAGGCGTTAGTTTTTTAGCTGGCCGCAAGGGTTAGCGCGTGATGAAATGTCCGAAGGAGCCCGAAAGCAAAGAAAATCAGATTTGAGCCTTGTCCAGAAAAGAAAAGAAAACTGTCCTAAGATGAGAAACCAGAGCAGAACGGTGACGTAACTATTTCATTCCCAGCTTGCGAGTCAGGTAAGTGAGGGAAGATTAGAAAAGCTATTTTATGAAAGGTCAATAAGTTTAATGGAAAAATATTATTTTGATCTCCAGTTCTTCTATCCTCCTAAGTTTTGGCTGCTGTGGGTTGAATGCATCAGGAAGGAATGTGTACACAGAGAGACAGAGTGAAAAACATGTCTGATATTATTTTATTTAACTGAAACACGCAGTCAAGGCTGAGTAACCATCAAACCAGGCTGTAGCCAAAACAAGTGGTCACTAAAGCAAAATTTTAGTGCAAATATACAAATCAAAGAAACAAAACTAATGTCATGAAAGTCACAGATAAAGAGACAGACCTCCATGACACTAGCTCTGACGGAACCTAATGCTTCTCCCTCCCTAAGCTGAGACTAAAAGTGGCAAAACTTTATTATTTCACAAACTAAGAAGGTAGCCTAGAGTTTAAGACGAATGTCTTGGGCCCTGCTGAGCTGGGTTCAAGACCAGCTTGAACCAAAAAAAACAAAACATTTTCCTGCCGCAGCTCTGGGCTAAAACACAGACCTCCCTTAGCTGAAATGTTTCCTCAAATTAATTATTATTAATAAGACGGTCAGCACAGATCCGTGGGGTAAGAAACGGCAACATTTACAGTGGTGGAATGAGGGGTTAAAACGCGGACCTGCAGACATGAAATCTGAAACCTCAGCTGTCAATAAATGAAGATTTTTGTTTTATTGTCCCTTTATCTTAGCCTTTTGGAACTCAATTTGGGATCAAGTAAATTGTTTCTTGGAAAAGCATGTGGCATTTTCTTATGATACAGTGCTATTTGGTATGTCTATGAGGAAAAAAAGCCAAATATCATCACATAACAATAAACTTTTATTGATAATGACAGGAGTCGCCATTCAGCATATCACAAGTAATTGGAAAAATTAAAGTAGACTCAATTACAATTTCTGGTGGAACTCATTATGTCATTATATAAAACTAGTCTTTAAGTCCGTTACATTAACGGGTGCTAGAATAGATGTGTGTGTCTGTCTTTCTTTCTCTCTCTCCCCTTGGCTGCTGTCTGTCTGTCTATGTTTATTTGTTTTTCTCTCCATGGACACTGGCTTTCTCTCCTTGGACGCTGCCTGAATGTCTTCCTTTCTGTCTGTCTCAATGGCCCCATGTGTGTCATTCTTTGTATCTGTGTCCTTGTGTCATTCCCCCGCCCCCCCCAGAGCTAAGCTGTCTGCTTCCAGCATACCCCTTCCCCCAAAGCAGACCCTTTCCCTCTCCCTGACCCCCTTGTGTCTCCCCCCCCCTGAGCAAAGCTGTCTACCCCCCAGCACACCTCTCCAACAAAAGCATCCCCCTGTACCTGCAGCACTGGCACGACACCCTTCAGCCAATCGTGAGTGCTCAGAGCGCAACAGGGAGCGGGGCCTGTAGCTTCTTTGGCGTCGGTGAGGAAGGAGAGGTTGGCCCAACAATCCGCTATCTGCACTCAGCACAACCCTCCCACCAGAACAGCCCCCTTTCCTGCCTGCTCCATGGCCCTTCTTTTTCCTCTTCCCCTCCCGTTCTTCCCCTCCCTCCAGTCACCGCTGCCATTCCTATTTAAAACGGCCTGCTGAGGTTCGCTACAGCCGGCCGCGAACCTCAGCAGGCCGTTTTAAATAGGAATGGCAGCGGTGACTGGAGGGAGGGGAAGAACAGGAGCGGT
This sequence comes from Geotrypetes seraphini, assembly GCF_902459505.1. NCBI lineage: Eukaryota > Metazoa > Chordata > Amphibia > Gymnophiona > Dermophiidae > Geotrypetes > Geotrypetes seraphini. Next base: position 33,055,262 of record NC_047091.1, on the reverse strand, counting down.
AGCGGTTGTTGCAGGAGGGGGTGAGTCGGCGACGTGCAGGCCGCTGTGAACAGGAGCGGCAGCGGCGGCAGGACCATGAGCCCTCCTCCCGCCATCCGCTTCCAGAGCCGCTCCTGTCGCCCGATGCAGCTAACTGGCGCATACGCCTCAAGCCGCGGCCAAGGTTGGGGACTCGCGCATGCGCACTCCTGCGACCACAGACCTACACCGCACAGAACACGCATATAGGAGTGCGCATGCGCGGCTAGCTCTTTATTATATAGGATGGAAAGAGCAATAGCTATACAAGGAAGCTATAAGAAATGTAATAAAATTTGGGAGCCATTAACTTATTGTAATGAGTAAACACCATTTTCTATTGTAATATACACCGTCTAAAGGGAGAGGTATATTTTACATTTTTCTTATTGGAGAAATAATAGAGGAATGATGGGAGGGGAGGGTGGTAATTTTATGTATTGTAAGATAAATCAGAAAGATTGTCAAGTGATGTGTTTAATTGTATTGTTTTATTGTTTGTGCACTTGATGTAAGATTGAAAATGAATAAAGAATTTGAGATTGAAAATGAATAAAGAATTTGAAAAAAAAAAAAAAAAGAAGATTTTTAAGGACATGCGGTTAAGATCTGCGAGGTCCGAGTTTTACCCCTTCCCGTCTCAGTCATCTTTACCGAGTATTAAGGTTTAGGAGCACTATAAGGGCATTTTATCTTTTCCGGACAATTGCTCTCCAGTGCAGGCACAACAGACTGGGGCCATGAAAGAGAATGGCCAGGGAGGTGCACTCAAAAGGTCCCTATGACAGTCGCACTAACCAAAGGAAATGCTGTTTTCACTGGTTTGCAGCATCATTCAGGAAACAAGTGGTGAGGTAGATATTTATATATTTGGAAACTTTTAAAGACCAGCGACTTTCAACAAATGAAACAGGTGCAGGTAGGTCTGGGATAGGAAAGCTTAGAGCAGGGGTTTTCAACCCAGTCCTCTGGGCAAACTCAACCCAGTCAGGGTTTCAGAATATCCAAAATGAATACGCCAAAGATTCTTTTGTATGCATGATCTACATTGCATCTCATGTGTTTTCATTGTGGATATCCTGAAAACCTGGATGGCTGGTTGAAACATAGTAGATGACGGCAGATAACGACCCCAATGGTCCATCCAGTCTGTCCAATCTGATTCAATTTAATTTAATTTTTTTTTTTTCCTTCTTATCTATTTCTGGGCAAGAATCCAAAGCTCTGCCCAGTACTGTTCATAGGTTCCAACTACTGAAGTTTCCGTCAAAGCTCACTCCAGACCATCTACACCCTCCCAGCCATTGAAGCCCTCCCCAGCCCATCCTCCACCAAACGGCCATATGCAGACACAGACCATGCAAGTCTGCCCAGTACTGGCCTTAGTTCTTCAATATTTACTATTCTTTTCTGATTCTAGATCCTCTGTGTACATCCCACGCTTTTTTGAACTCCGTCATCGTTTTCCTCTCCACCACCTCTCTCGGGAGCGCATTCTAGGCATCCACCACCCTCTCCCTAAAGTAGAATTTCCTAACATTACTCATGAATCTACCACCCCTCAACCTCAAATTATGTCTTCTGGTTTTACCATTTTCTTTTCTCTGGAAAATATTTTGTTCTAGGTTAATACCTTTCAAGTATTTGAACATCTGAATCATATCTCCCCTGTCCCTCCTTTCCTCTAAGGTATACATATTCAGGGCTTCTAGTCTCTCCTCATACGTCTTCTGGTGCAAGCCTCCTATCATTTTCGTCACCCTCCTCTGGACCGCTTCAAGCCTTTTTGTGTCCTTCACCAGATACGGTCTCTAAAACTGAACACAATACTCCAAGTGGGGCATCAACCCTAATTCCAAACAATTCACTGAGAAACAACATATTGGCAAATACACACTGAAACATCTTCATACCTAAGTTCCTTTCATCTGTGGTTAAGCTGCCCAAAAACAAGGGCATATTTCTTTTTTTCTTTTTTTTAGTTCAAGAAATTTTTATTGAGTTTTGCTAAAACAAGAAACAAAGCATATGATGTGAATCATAACGTCCATAGTTTCGACGAGCAATAGCACAAACTGATAATACAAAAAATTAAATAAATAAACCCAAACACATATATTTTGGTAAAGGTATAAGATGTAATACCAGGATGTCAGCTGTGAAAACCTCAGTGTGTCAACACCAAAGCGGAGCCTATGCGCAATGCTAGGATTTTGAGAGCTTTCTAATCAACCCATTTATTTAAATATAAAAATCAGTCCGATGAGTGATAAGGAGAAATAGTGAAATCCAGTCTTTCAAACTTCCGCATTGACTGGGACCTCTCAGCAGCAATCCGTTCGTATATTTCTAAGATCCTTGCGCCGGCCCTGTCCTTCTGTTGCGTCAGGCCATTGCTGTAGAATCAATGAATCTGCCAATCATTTTAGGAATAGTTCATTGTACTATATGGTTTAACGCACTTTCAAGATGCATTTTAAATGCTTCAAAACCTTTCTTGGAATACGAGTAACACCCAGTCAGGTAAATGATTAAAAGGGAAGGGATCTGGATTTTGCTCACACCTAGGGCTGGTGTGTGTGTGGGGGAGGGGAGGGGGTGCAAACAGGGCAGTTGCCCTGGGCTCCTGTGCTCCAGAGGGGCTGCAAAGTTGCTTAAATCTGAAGGAGATACAGTTTGTTTGTGGGCTTTGGGGTTCCTGTCTAAATTTCTGCCCTGGGGGGTCCCAGTATGTTTAACACTGGCCCTGCTCACACCTTTTGTGAATTGGGGGAGGGGTGGAGGAGCGGGTGTGGGCATTGTGTGTATGCGTGTGTGGTATGTGTACAGGAGTGTGGTTTTGGTGGTTTATGTGTAGGTCAATGTGGAACAGATGTGTTTGCTGGTATGGGTTGTGGGCATGAGTGAGTATGAGTGAAGGCATCAGTGTGTATGTATATGTATATTCGGGTCAGTGTGGGTACAGGTATGTAGGGTGGGTATGGGGCTATGTAGGTGTGAGTGGGTGGGTGGGTGTGGGTATAGGTGTGAGCACTGGTGGTGAGTTTCAATGTATATGTGTGTGTGTGTGGATTTGTGGGTCAGTGTGGACATAGGTGTCTGTGTGTGTGTTTGGTTGTAAGGCTGTGGGCATGGGCATTGTATGGATATGGGGTGTGTGGGTGTGGGCAGTGGTGTGGGTGTGTGTCTGAATAACTCGAGGGCAATACTTATTTGTGTTCCCGATTATTAAGCCTTGTCGTTTCAAGAAATTCTTTGATAAATTGCTGGGTTTTCAGGCAGGTAAAATGGATTCCTGGCTAAGTTCTATTATTTCTCAGGCCCATTCATACATGTCCTTTAGGAAACTATTGAAAACTGATTTATTTGAAAAGTTTGTAAATTGATGTTTCAGAATATGGATTGGAAATTTGCACATTGATTTTACAGTTGTACTTTTTGAGGAATATCTATCTATTTTCGCGAATGCATTTTATTCAATTATTGTATCATTTTAGTTGTTTTTAGATTTTCTACTTTTATTCAGTTTGTATATTTTTAGTACTGTTAAGCGAACCGCCTAGAACTATGTGGTAGGGCAGTATATAAAAATAAAATAATTATTTATTATTATTATGTGTGTGTAAGGATGTGGGTGTGGTTGTGTGCCTGTTTACCACCAAATGATGGTGAGAAGAAGATCTATGATTTTCCGAGTACGATTCCTCACTTTAACACTTTTTTTAATTATTACATTACACTACATTACAGATTTCTATTCCGCCATTTCCTTTCGGATTACAATAAGAGTTGTGGAGGGAAGGGTTACAAAGTTAGATCAGAGGTCGTTTCTGAGAGAGGGTAAGGCAGGATCAGGGGTAGGGGAGAGGGAGGTAAGAGGGGGGCATTCGTGATATTAGGCTTTATTCAGGGATTTCTTGAAGAGTATAGTTTTTATTTCCTTTCTGAACATCTTGTAGTCAGGGGTTGATATCAATAGGTTGGAGATTTGGTTATCTAGTTTTGCTGCTTGAGTGGCTAGTAGGCCATTGAAAAGTTTTTTCTGTTTTACTTCCTTGATTGGGGGGTGAGTGAAAGGGATGTGTGTTTTTCTATGCCTGGTAGAGGTAGTTTGGATAAGGCGGTTATTTAAATTTAAATTTAAATTGTATTCTTTCTTGGATTGGAAGCCAGTGTGAATCAATGTACGCCTCAGTAATGTGGTCATATTTCTTCAATGAGTAGACGAGTCTCAAAGCTGTATTTGAATTGCTTGTAGCTGTTTAATCATTATTGCCGGGCAGGGGAGGTAGAGGATGTTGCAGTAGTCGAGTATACTGAGGATTAGTGATTGTACTAGGAGCAGAAATTGTGGTCTTTTGAAGAATTTTCAGACTTGTCTAAGGTTTCTCATGACTGCGAAAGATTTCTGTATCATTTTGTTTATTTGTGGTTGTTTGGTGCAGCCACTGTCAATAGTCATTCCAAGTAGTTTTAGGGTGGTTTGTAGAGGGTAGTTGATAGAGTTGATGATATCAAATGCAAAGGGCAAACACATAATCAAACAAGTAATCTAGCATATTGCACTCTATTCCAACAAATAATATAAAACTGTCTAACCCCCCCATCCTACCCTAACCCACCCCCCGTCCTTCCTTGATATGTATTACAATAGATCATGAATCAAAGGGAAATAATAATAGTAATAATGATGATGATAGTTCATATTCATCACATTTTTTTCTTGGGACGTCGAGGGCTGCTCCCGATTTTTGGCTTTTATTTTGCCATTGAATGAGCATCTATTTCTAGCACTGCTTTTAAAATTACCCTCACAGGACGTTGGGCATGATAAAGAAGGGTATCACGAGTAGATCTGAGGATGTAATAATGCCGCTTTACAGAGCAATGGTAAGACCACACTTGGAATACTGTGTCCAACATTGGTCTCCCTACCTAAAGAAGGATATAATACTACTGGAGAGGGTGCAGAAGCGAGTGACGAAGCTTGTAAAAGGTATGGAGAACTTGAGCTACAAAGATCGCCTCAGAAAACTAGGATTATTTACCCTCGAGAAGAGGAGACTGCGAGGGGATCTGATCGAGACTTTTAAAATACTGAAAGGATTCGACAAAATAGAGCAGGAAACAACTTTATTCACATTGTCAAAGGTGACTCGGACAAGAGGTCATGGACTGAAGCTGTGGGGGGGACAGGGCCAGGACAAATGTCAGAAAGTTCTGCTTCACACAGCGAGTAGTGAAGGCCTGGAACGCTCTCCCGGAAGAGGTTGTGGAGGAAACCAGCATTCAAGGATTTAAGGGCAAGTTGGATGCAAATCTTCTTGAAAGACACATTGAGGGATACGAGTAACTAAGGTATTCGCCAGGGTAGGCCTGGCTGGGCCTCCGCGTGTGCGGATCGCCAGACTAGATGGACCCAAGGTCTGATCCGGTGCAGGCATTTCTTATGTTCTTATGATACACGAAAGTATTCCAGTCCGTGGTGCATTTCTGTTCCTGCAACACTTGTCAGAGGCCGAGCAGTGTTAAACTCGGACAGAGGAGTTTTGTGCAGGGCGGTAAGGACCCCACTTCCTACATCTCTTTATTGTTACTCTCCCATCATACCATTACATTTGGGTGTGCCAATGTGTTGTTCTTTCAGTGAAAACTTTTCTGGAAAGTGGGCACTTGGGACCAAGTTCACGAAGAGGATGAGCAGGAGAAACGGATTGCAACAATAGCTGCTCAGTGGTGATTTCCTCAGTCCACTTGAAAGTCTAATGCAGCTGGATCACTGGGATTAGGGTTATAACTAGAGTGACACGGGGATAAATTTTTCCTCGTCCCCGCAGGAACTCAATTTCCCCGTCCCGTCCCCATGAGTTTTGTCGCTGTCCCTGCCCCCATTCCTGTAAGCTCTGCCTTAACCGCACAAGCCTCGAACACTTATGCTTTCAAAGTGTTTGAGGCTTGTGCAGATGAGGATGAAGCTTGCAGGGATAGGAAAACGAGTTCCCGCGGAGACGGGGAAAAATTTGTCCCTGTGTCATTCTGTAACTGAGGCCTGTATCTAAGATGGAAAATTCCAGGGGTGGCAAAGTTCAGTGGGTTGCAATGATGGAAATAAGAACATAAGAATTGCTGCTGGGTCAGATCAGTGGTCCATCGTGCCCAGCAGTCCGCTCACGCAGCAGCCCCCAGGTCAAAGACCAGTGATCTAAATGAGTCCAGCCTCACCTGCGTACGTTCTAGTTTAGCAGGAACTTGTCCAACTTTGTCTTGAGTCCCTGGAGGGTGTTTTCCCCTATATAAGACTCTGGAAGAGCGTTCCAGTTTATAGAAATGGAGTGAAAAAATGAAACAAAACCTTTTTTCCATCCACACACCTAGTGCAAATTAAACACAACTCTGTTTTTCAATATAGACATAGGATTTTTATGTCATTGATACTTTGGACAGTGCTTAATTTTTCAGGGTGGACATCATGTCATCCACAGACTCTCACTTTTGCACATCAGACAGCCACATAAAAAGATTTTCTTTGGCTTATTTGTTGTTATGGGGAGGAGGGGGTTTCTCATCCTTCTGAAGCAGAAGTTTACCTTCCTTTTTCAGTTTCTCCTCCATCCTCCATCTGAGGAACCAAATCTAGCAAGAAAGGGCCAATGAAATAGCAGTGGGTTGCTGAGAGCTGGTCTTGAAAGGGACTGAGGCATAGAGCCTAACACTGGCATCAGAGCCAATTAGCGCTGGACTAATGCTGGCATTAATCTGCCCTGAATGCTTAGAGGGCATTAGCGCAGGAATTAATGTGCACCCATAAGACGGCCACAAATTATATTTAAATCCAACCAAACAGATGCTAATGAGGCCATTTGCTATGCCTTCCCAATGCTCAGAGAAGAGTGCACAGACAAACCCTGCTCTTACCTGGAAATCCTACCGCCAGCTTGAAGCTGGCATGGTGGGGGAGGGGGGATTGCACAGAGGATTTCTTTTGATTTTCAGTTTAAAGTCTGATGGTTTTGATTTCTTGGAAGCAGAAGAAAGACCGTGCAAGCCTGGAAGCGCCGGTACTGAGAGAAAGAAATGTCCGTGAGTCTGAACTAGGTTTATCAGATTTTACGTTTGGAAAATCCAGACTCCTAGACCCGCCCAGTTTCACCTGTGCCCACCCCAGTTCTGCCTGCTCTCATCAGGCAAGAGGGTCGTCACGTGGCACGGATGCCCTCCTGCCCAACAGCGATTTGATGGAAGGTTTTTGAAAACCTGGACAAAGTGCTGGGTTTTGAAAAGCCATCCGGACCTCCGGACATGTCCAGGGGAAGCCAGACGTCTGGTAACCCAAGTCTGAACAAACCCAAAAGTGAAAGCACACATTGGTGCCTGTCTTCTGTGCTTAAATATAAGTCTTCCAATTATATTTAAAGGCTCAGAAGAGCAACATTGATGTGCTTCACTTTTGGGTTTGCCTGGCGCAGGGATAGGCAACGAGGGCCGGAATCCAGTCGGGTTTTCAGGATTTCCCCAATGAATATTCATGAGATCTATTTGCATGCACAACTTCCCATTTTATGCTAATGGATCTCACGTTTTCTTTTGCAGGGGAGGAACAAGTGGATGGGTGGGGGTTGGAGGGAGGGGGGTGCGGATTGGGAAGGTTTGGTTACTGTATTATTGAGGGGGGGAGGTTTTTGCTGGAGGTATTTTGTCATTGGGAGGGAATTTTTGGAGGGAGTGCTGTGGGTGGTGGACCATGTATTTGGATTGTGCTTTTTGTATACTGTTTGCTGGTCCCGCATGGGAGGTTTGTTGATTTTGTTCCATTTTTGTCAATAAAAATTTATTTAATACAAAAAAAAAATAAAAATCCTGAACCCCCTCCCCCCCTTACTATGCCACTGTTTCCAGGAGAGGCGATAAAGTCAAAAATGGTGAGCAAATTTAAAAATGCTTGGGATAGACACAGGTGATGCCTAGATAGAAAGAAGATGGAAAAAAACAACATGGTTGATGAGGTGTTAGATGATGCCATGTTTAAATTGCCTCTTTATTGCTCTAATCTTTATAAATCTTTATTGATTTTCAAGTAGTAACATTGCAATACATATGAATCTGAACGTATAACAACAAATCAAGAAAAGCTCTTTGAACTTAGAAATATTCGAAAGTAATCTTTTCCCCCACCCCCTTCACTTAATAATAGAAATGCAATTATCCTTCCAATAACCCACTCTTATTTAAAATACTAGTACATTCCCACCGTGGATGTGAAGGAAATCAGATAAAACTTAAAGAGAAATGACAACTATATAGAAGCAATATAAGATGCTAATGGGCCCCACACCAAGCTAAATACATTACTATGTCCTGATATCTCAGCATTCATTTTTTCATATTTGCAGCTGGAGCATAAGTTCGACCACCAAAAAGAAAAGTTAAGGCGATCATAGTTCTTCCAATTACGTGTTATCATTTGCATGGCTATTCCCGTCATAATTAAGAAAAGCTGATCCATAGGGGGTTTAACATGTAATAATCTACATATTAAGACTTCATAAGTCAATGGGATTGACGACTCAAGTACAACATTAATTTGACCCCATAACGACTTCCAAAAATGAAGTATCAAAGGACAATAGAATAACAGATGATCCAAAATCCCTATATCAAGGTGACAATGCCAGCATCTATTACATTTAGAACTGTCAAATTTTTGCAAACAAACTGGGTCTTTATTGTTCTAATACTGCTTTCCATGTCCTTTTCTGATTATGTATCATGCTCATTTGTACTTAATTGCAATGGTTTGCCAAATTTTGAATGTACATAAACTCTTTTTTATCTAAACCTTACCACCTGGGTAGATTTTAGTGATTTGCATAGACTCATTCATGGTTTTTGATTTAGAGCTTAAATTTGTTTTTTCTCTCTTATCCGCTTTTTGCTTTTAATGCTGCTTATTTATGTTCAGAGAGCTTACAGGGACATATATATATATACTAGTCAGTAAAGTAAATATGATAATAAGTGAGAAACTGACTATAGTTATAAATACCAATGGTAGGAGAGCAAATGCCGTCTAACAATAGCTCAGAAAAAGTGAAACTCTGAAGGGAGGTGGATACCTTCCCTTGGTAAAAGAGTTTACCATCCAATCATTGCATTTGCTTTAAAAGACATCACTCTCTAACCAGGTAGAGCTTCAATTGTGTAACAAAAATGCTTAATCGACAAAAAATATGTTCAAAATTCTTATATATGAGAAAATCTCTTGTTGGCACTTATCTGTGCAGACTTGAAAAACTGTAACTGTAAGGGCTCTGGGGTCTCAACGTGGCCCCGTTTCGATAAACTGCTTCAGGAGACCCAATACACTACTGCACACTGGTATAAATGTGTATTCCCAAGAGATGATCTGAAAGTAACAACAAACAATTGTATCAGTCACAGCGCAACAAAAACTCAGAAATGAAGCGCTGAGGGACTAAATAACTTCTTGGCAGCCTAGGGGCAAAGGAGAAAAACACTCACATACCGTTTATCAAAATTTGAAGATTCCAAACGACGGAGACCGCTCACCTCCTCACTACTTTTATACTACAGTGAGGAGGAGGGGTGACCTCCAACGGAGCGTGATGACGTCAGAAAATCGATGACGTCAAAAAAGGTTAATGTATGAAAAAGAGAACACTGTCATTGTAAATAAAGAGCTGTTGAAAAAAACTTCTATTGGAAAAGAACTGCTGTTGAACCTAAGCTAAGAATCAATTCACAAAAACGCCACCCACTCGATCTCATTATTTAATCCGCTAGGGTGAAGTGTGTTAAGCTCAAAGATCCACTTCTGTTCCTTACGCCAGAGGAGTTTAGGTATATCACCCCCTCTGGTAGCGATGACTATATCGAGTACTGAAAATCTCAAGGTGGAGATATCATGCCGCTGTTGCGTCCAATGTTGCACAAGGGGGGCTTCTTGTATGCCAGAATTTATCCTGCTTATGTGCTCACCTATCCTAGTCTTAATGCTACGTACTGTACAACCCACATAGCTCAAACCGCAAGGACATTGTATTATATATACAACTTGCTTTGTGTTACAATCTGAAGCTTTATGGCAAAGTTTTCTTTTAGTAATCAAATTCATGTGCTGTAGAGGTACACTGTACTGACACATTCTACAGTGCCCACAAGGGTGATGCCCACTCATGTCAATAGAGATGTCCTGAAAAGATTGCTGGAACTGGGAGTGAACCAGCTGTTGTTTCAAATTCTGATTTCTGGAGAATGCAAATCGAGGGGGTTCCTGAAACTCTGGATGGTATTGCATGACATGCCAATGCTGTTTAATAGTCCGTTTGATGTGAAATGCCAAATGTGAGTAGGGTAAAACACATACTAGAGATTGGTCATCACTTTTGGATTGTGTTTCTAATAGTAAAGAACGGTTAGCATACAATCCCCTCTTATATGCTTTCTTGATGACAGAGGCGGGGTAACCCTTTTCTTCAAACCTGGCCTTCATGACTTCTGCCTTAGAAACATAATCCTGTGTGGAAGTACACAGTCTTCGGAGTCTCAGAAATTGACCTGCTGGGATATTATCCCTTAAATGCTTCGGATGAAAGCTATCATATTGAAGAAGATTGTTGCGGTCAGTAGGTTTACGATAAATGGATGTTTGAAAACTCCCATTGCTCAACTGAATGTTAATGTCCAAAAAAGGTACTTGGTGTTGATCTTTATACAAAGTGAACTGCAGATTAGCATCACAACTGTTCAACCATCCTAAAAATTGGTCCAATTCCTCTGCTGTGCCTGTCCATATACCAAAAATATCATCTATATAGCGTTTCCAAAGCGTTTCAACTGTTGCCAATAGATAGAAGGGTACAAAAAAGTATTGTTACTTTCAGATCATCTCTTGGGAATACACATTTATACCAGTGTGCAGTAGTGTATTGGGTCTCCTGAAGCAGTTTATCGAAACGGGGCCACGTTGAGACCCCAGAGCCCTTACAGTTACAGTTTTTCAAGTCTGCACAGATAAGTGCCAACAAGAGATTTTCTCATATATAAGAATTTTGAACATATTTTTTGTCGATTAAGCATTTTTGTTACACAATTGAAGCTCTACCTGGTTAGAGAGTGATGTCTTTTAAAGCAAATGCAATGATTGGATGGTAAACTCTTTTACCAAGGGAAGGTATCCACCTCCCTTCAGAGTTTCACTTTTTCTGAGCTATTGTTAGACGGCATTTGCTCTCCTACCATTGGTATTTATAACTATAGTCAGTTTCTCACTTATTATATTATTAGCTTATTTATGTTCAGCTTATAACGTTTACCCTCATACATATGCTTTTAATTATGTTTTCAATTATGGTTTTAATTATGCTGTTTTGTTCATTTCCAGCTTATAATGTTGTTTATATATATATATATATATATATATATATATTACATTACATTCCGCCATTACCTTGCAGTTCAAGGATTACAAAAGAATTATCCAAGATGTATTACAACAAGAACTTACAAAAAAAAAAAAAAAATTGGTCAATTTCAAAAAGAGTGAGAAATGGGTAAGGTTATTTGTTTGGGGTAGTTGGCTTTAGTGAGAGGTGGAGTTTGAGACTTGCGGTATTATTTCTTTTTTCAGAGTTTTCTTGAAGAGTATGGTCTTTATTTATTTTCTAAAAGTCTTGTAGTCGAGGGATGCCGTCAGTAGATTGGCGATTTGGTTGTCTAGTTTGGCTGCTTGAGTGTAGAGAGTTGCGCGGGGACAGAAATCCCACCCGTCCCCGCCAAAGTCCCACCCGTCCCCACCCGTCCCCGTGAGGAATCCCACCCGTCCCCACCCGTCCCCGTGAGGAATCCCTCCGTCCCCACCCGTCCCCGCGAGGAATCCCCTCCGTCCCCACCCGTCCCCGCGAGGAATCCCCTCCGTCCCCGCCCGTCCATATAAACTTCAGAAATAGTTATTTCATTTAATTATGCTACTGAATTAAAGGCTCTGGTAGAAACCCATTTACAAATAAGCAAAAAGACTTTATTAATTTGAAAATATTAATTGGGAAGAATACATACTTTGCAAATGGGTTTCTACCAGAGCCTCTAATGTTTATAAATTTTTATCAACACAACTAATATACTACTTTATCCTGAAGCAAAATAAAAAAAAAGAAATATAATTCTTTTCCTACCTTTGTTGCCTGGTTTCTGCTTTCCTCATATTCTCATTCAATTCCTTCCATCCACTGTCTCTCTTCCTTCTGCATCTTCCATTTGCTCTGTTACTGTGCCTCTCCCTTTCTTCCCCCTTCCAAATTGGTCTGGCACCCATCTTCTTCTCTCCGTTCCCCCCATAGTCTGGCATCAGTCTTCTTCCCTGCCAGCGTCTTCTCCCTACTCTCTCTTCCCCATTTCCTTTCAGCGTCTTTCTCCCCCCATCTTCCCCATGTCCTGTCAGCGTCCTTCTCCCCCCTCTGCTTCCCCATGTCCTTTCAGCGTCCTTCTCCCTCTCTGTCTTCCCCATGGCCTTTCAGCGTCCTTCTCCACCCACCCCCATCTTCCCCATGTCCTTTCAGCGTCCTTCTCCACCCCTTTGTCTTCCCCATGTGCTTTCAGCATCCCTCTCCCCCCTCTGTCTTCCACAAGTGCTTTCAGAGTCCTTCCCCCCCCGCCCTTCCCATGGCCTTTCAGCGTCCTTCTCCACCCCTTTGTATTCCCCATGTGCTTTCAACGTCCTTCTCCCTCCTCTGTCTTCAAGTGCTTTCAGAGTCCTTCCCCCCCTCTTCCCGTCTTCCCCATGGCCTTTCAGCGTCCTTCTCCCCACTCCTTCTCTACCGCCCCGGGTGCAGCACAGCCGGCCAGGTCCCCGTACTTTTGTGGCACTTCCCCGACCGACTGACAACAGCCCCGGTCCGACAAACCTCCCTGCCCTTAACTGCGAATCTAAATTACCTTATTACAGCTGCTGTAAGAAGATAATTTAGATTCGCGGCTACAGGGCAAGGAGGATTGTCGGACCGGGGCTGTTGTCGGTCGGTCGGGGAAGTGCCACAAAAGTAAGGGGACCTGGCCGGCTGTGCTGCAACCGGGGCGGGGTGTGGCGGGGCGGACCGCCCCCTCTCTTGGTAGCCACTCGAACCGCGAGGCTACTCTCCTCCTTACCTGCACTGCCTGCAGCACAGAGCCAAACGGAAGTCTTCCCGAAGTCAGCGCTGACGTCGGAGGGAGGGAGGGCTTTGTTTAAGCCCTCCCTCCCCTCCGACGTCAGCGCTGACGTCAGGAAGACTTCCGTTCGGCTCTGTGCTGCAAGCAGAGAAGGTAGGGAGAAGAGCCGCGCGACTGAGTACATCCAGCTCCGCAGGAACCCCGCAACCCTCGGAGGCGTCCCCACGGGATCCCCGCGACCCTAGGGGGCGTCCCCACGGGATCCCCGCGACCCTAGGGGCGTCCCCACGGGATCCCCGTGACCCAAAGGGGGAACCCGCGGGATGCCCGCGGGTCCGCGGGATTCCCGTCGTCCCCGTTCCCGTGCAGCTCTCTACTTGAGTGGCCAGGAGGCCATCATATAGTTTTTTCCGTTTGACCTCCTTAATTGGGGGGTATGAGAATGGGGTGTGAGTTTTCCTATGTCTGGTTGCGGTGTTGTGGATGAGGCGGTTATTCAGGTAGTTTGGACTGTCTCCGTATAAAGTCTTAAATAGTAGGCAGTAGAATTTAAATTGTATTCTTACTGGGATCGGAAGCCAGTGCGATTGGAGATATGCTTCTGTAATGTGATCATGTTTCTTTAATGAGTAGATGAGTCTTAGTGCTGTGTTTTGGATAGTTTGTAGTTGTTTTGTTATGGTTGTAGGGCATGGGAGGTAGAGGATATTACAGTAGTCAAGTAGGCCTAGTATTAAGGACTGAACTATGAGCTGGAATTGAGTTTTCTCGAAGAATTTCCGAACTTGTCTTAAGTTTCTCATGACTAAGAATGACTTTTGTATTGTTTTATTGATTTGTGGTTGCATGGTGCAGCATCTGTCGATAGTTATTCCTAGCAGTTTTAGGAAGGTTTGTATGGGGTAGTTGATTGCGTTGATTTCAATGTTGGTTATGGTTGGTATTTTGTTGTTTTCTAGGAGGATGAATTTCGTTTTATCTGGGTTCAATTTCAGTTTGTGATCTTTCATCCAGGTTGCTATTGATTTTAGTGTTTGGTATATGTTTTTATGATGTTTTTCATTATATTTTATTTTGTTTCAACATGGTCCTTTTAGACTCTTCATAAAGGCATGTACGCCGAGACACTGCCAGTGTCAAGTCTTTGAGTTATTGTGACATATTTACCAATAAAGTGACTTTTTGAACTATACACCCTTGGCTGACTCTCCGACATCTTGTCCTCAATACTTCGTGTTGTGTGTTATCTGATGCCAGACAGATTTCTACGGTCTGTGTCCCACAACTGGCAAAAAGACCAAAAGAAGGTTTGCCAAATCTAGCATGGGGGTCTTCCTTAACAGCTATACCATGGTGTGCTTTGGAAACCAATTTTGCCCGTTCACCTGATTTCCCCGAGTATAACAGTTTATGAAAGCTTTCACATTCTTTTTTGTCTCTCCCTTAGGGCCTGTCAGAAGGTGGAGAACTCCAGAGACACTTAGCGTGATTTTACAAAAGCGCTTTGGGGATTATAATGGGAAGATGAATCAAACACAGGGGAACACGTCTGAGTGTGGTCACTTTGTCAATGTGGACTCGTACATGGTCCTGACCATCTCACAGGAGATTGCCGTAGCTGTGCTGTGTTTCACCCTGGGAGCTTTTTGCATTCTGGAGAATTCGCTGGTGTTGTTCCTGATTTTTACCTCATCACATCTCAGGAAGAAGCCCTCCTACCTCTTCATCAGCAGCCTGGCACTGGCCGACCTCTTGGCCAGTGTGATTTTTGTGTACAGCTTTGTGGATTTTCATGTCTTTAAAAAACCAGACTCTTCCAGCCTCTTCTTGTTTAAGTTGGGGGGCGTCATTACTTCCTTTACTGCCTCCCTCGGCAGTTTATTGCTGACTGCTTTTGACCGATATATTTGCATCCATAAGCCTTCAGCATATAAGAGTACTGTGACCCAGCGAAGGGCTATACTAGCCTTGGTTGTGCTCTGGGCAATTACTCTAATCATTGCTTATCTTCCTTTAATGGGCTGGAATTGTTGCGCATTGAAATCCAAGTGTTCAGAGCTCTTCCCCCTCATTGATAAAGACTATTTATGCACATGGATCTGCGTGGTGTTGATTTTGCTCTTGGCTATCTTCTACGCTTATATCTATGTCTTCTGGAAGGCTCGCAAGCACCAGCAGGGCATGAAGAGCTATCAAGTGCAGCCTGGGAAAGCCAAAATGCGGATGGACATTATGCTTGCTAAAACCCTGGTGCTCGTGCAGACTGTGCTCGTGACCTGCTGGTCTCCGGTTCTCTTCTTCATGATCTACAGCCTGTTTACTGTCTTGAACGATGACGTCAAGAGGGTGTTCGCTTTCTGCAGCACCCTCTGCCTGGTGAACTCCATGATCAATCCTGTCATATATGCTCTGAGGACCAAGGACATGAGGCATGAATTGATAAACAAGCTCTTCTGGTGCAGGAAGGTGCTGAGGATTGCAGGTGGAACCCATAATTCGGTGGTTGATACTGTATGTGACAATACAATGCAGGACACAGATGGATTTGTATCATCAGATGTAATTATTCTCTACCCTGCCTGCAATGCACAAAATCACACCACATAAAAAGATAATTTCTTTACCCTGTTTCAGTAGAACCCAATCAAAGAATGAAATCTCCCTTAGTCTTAGGCAGGGGTTCTCAGGCACACCCAGTCAGTTTGAAATATCTACAAAGATTTACATAGAAATCAAGCAGGGCACACAAATTTCTCTCATGCATATTCATTATGGATATCTTGAAAACCCAATAGGTTGGCTGTGCCCTGAGGGCTGAGCTCAGAACCACTGAGTTAGGTGACCAGGTAACTCAACAAAAGCAGGTTGTTTCATTCTGGTTTTATGCCACAGCATGGGTGGAGAAGCCCTGCTCTTAGGAAGATCGAGAGAGACCACAGTTCCCTGCGTACAGGAGGAGATCCAGTCTTTAAATTAGCCTGCTCCTTTTAATTTTAAACTCTGTGGTCACCCTCCACATGCAGAATATTGGATGTCAGGTCCTCAGAATGCTCCAGTGCAGGGGTGCCCAATAGGTCGATCGCGATCGACCGGTAGATCGCCAAGGCAAAGTGAGTCGATCGCGGAGTCCATCCCGGGCTCCGTGATAGACTCACTTTGCATTGGCGATTTACCGGGCCGATCAGCCTTCTTCTCCCTGACGTCAATTCTGCCGTTGGAGAGGAAGTTCAGGTCAGCCAATCGCTGCCTGGCTGGGCCGGAACTTCCTCTCCAATGGCAGAATTGACATTGGGGAGAGGAATGCTGGTTGGCCCGACGCAGGGAGAGCTTGGGGCAGCGGCAGCTCTGGGGCCTGTTCCCTGATGGCGGCAACAGTGGCTTGGGGGAGGGCATGAAGAAAGAAAGAAAGAAAGAAAGGGGGCAGGCAGGGAGACAGAAGGAAAGAAGGGAAACAGAAAAAAAGAAAGGGGGCATGAAGAGAGAAAGAAAGAAAGGGCAAGGAGAGAGGAAGAAAAAATTGGGGGAGGGAATGAGGTCTGGAGGAGAGGAAGCATACAGGCTGAAAGAAGGGAATAAATATTGGATTCACAGTCAGAAGAAGAAAGTGCAACCAGAGACTCATGAAATCACCAGACAATAAAGGTAGGAAAAATGATTTTATTTTCAATTTAGTGATCAAAATGTGTCTGAATTTATAACTGCTGTCTATATTTTGCACTATGGCCTCCCTTTTACTAAATCGCAATAGCAGTTTTTAGCGCAGAGAGCCTATGAGCGTCGAGAGCAGCGCTGGGCATTCAGCGCAGCTCCCTGCGCTTAAAACTGCTATTGTGGTTTAGTGAAAAGGGAAGGGGGTATATTTGTTTATTTTTATATGGTTGTTACTGAGGTCATCTGCCTTGACCTCTTTGAAAACCCCCCGGAATATAAATGATAATTAACATTTTCTCTGCGTACGATCTGCTTTGTGTTTTTTAAAAATTTTTTTTATTGTTGGTAGATCATTTTGACTTGGTCATTTTAAAAGTAGCTCGCAAGCCCAAAAAGTGTGGGCACCCCTGCTCCAGTGGGTCTGGACAAGGCTGGCTTAATCAAGCAAGCAAATAATAGGGGGGATAGAGAAGCTTCCACTGGGATATTTTATTGAAAATTGATCAATTTGACTCAACACGGCCAGTGTTTCGGTCATATATTTAAATTGTGTATTTGTGGACAATGGATTTAATGTGTTTTTAAGGTTATGTTTGCAGAAGAGGTATTTTGAACACCGTAACACTGTCCGTGTTGAGTCAAATTGATACATTTTCAGTAAAATATCCCTGGGGGAACATCTCTATCCCTCTACCATTTGCTTACTTGGATTCTTTGTCGTAGGTGGGCTTTTCCTGCTTGTTGCACGCTAAATCATTAAGTAGCCTGGTGCGGGGGTGGGATTGGGGGGTTATTTATTAAGGTGAGTCATTGCCATACCTCATATTATGTTCTCCTTTAACACATGTTAAATGGCAAGAACATGTGTTATATTACTTTAATGTACACTAAGATACCACAGTATACAAAGTGAAGCACCTCATTTCTATGCAATTTGAATAACAAAAGTCGCGTTATTCCTGGAAAAAGGACGCTAGCAAAAAGCTGGCATTTCCACTTCTTAAAATGGCTAGGCAGTGCAGATGAAAGCTTCCCCTTCCTATGATTCCCCCTACTCTCCTATGGGACCTCCAAACCTACCTTGAAAAATCCATAGGGTCTAATGGGGGTAAGGACAGGAGAACTATTAGGCCATTCACACACCTGTTGGCACCAGGTTCAAAATGGCGGTGGCCCTACTAAAACCCATAGATTTTTCAAGGTAGACCTTTTATCCTTATATGGCAGCTTGATCACCCAGCAGTAATACAATGAGACTACCACTAGGGGTTGTCAATGCCATTTTCAACCAAGTAGACCCCATGGATTTTTCATGCGAGGTCTGGGGGACTTAGGGGGAAAGGGAGGGCATAGAGAGTTTGGGTAAAAGGGGGCCTTCAGGGGGAATATGCTGAAAGGGAAGCCATCGGGGAAATGGAAAAGGGAAGTCTTTGGAAAGTATGTTGAAAGGGGACCCATTGGGGACATTGACAGGGAGAATGAAGGGGTAAGGCATTGGGCAGGAAGGGGGTATTGCTAGTGAGCATTGAAGGAAGAGGCAGTTCAACCATTATCGGCTAACTCAGGGATGGGCAACTCCGGTGCTTGAGGGCCGGAATCCAGTCGGGTTTTCAGGACTTCCCCAATGACTATGCATGAGATCTATTTGCATGCACTGCTTTCAATGCATAGTCCTTTGGGAAATCCTGAAAACCCGACTGGATTTCGGCCCTCGCAGACCAGAGTTGCCCACCCCTGGGCTAGCTCCTTTAAAACGTGACGTTGATCAAAAGCAACGTTATTCTTTTACTGCAGGGGTGTCAAAATCCCTCCTCGAGGGCCGCAATCCAGTCAGGTTTTCAGGAGTTCCCCACTGAATATGCATGAGACCTATTAGCATACACTGAAAGCAGTGCATGCAAATAGATCTCATGCATATTCATTGGGGAAATCCTGAAAACCCGACTGGATTCTGGCCCTCGCGGACCGGAGTTGCCCACCTCTGAGCTAGCTCCTTTAAAATGTGACGTTGATCAAAAGCAACATTATTCTTTTACTGCAGGGGTGTCAAAATCCCTCCTCGAGGGCCGCAATCCAGTCAGGTTTTCAGGAATTCCCCACTGAATATGCATGAGATCTATTAGCATACACTGAAAGCAGTGCATGCAAATAGATCTCATGCATATTCATTGGGGAAATCCTGAAAACCCGACTGGATTCTGGCCCTCAAGGACCGGAGTTGCCCACCTCTGAGCTAGCTCCTTTAAAATGTGACGTTGATCAAAAGCAACGTTATTCTTTTACTGGGAGAGTGAATGACCTGCAATACTGAGATAACACAGGTTAGTCACCGCTGTAGAAATTACATAGAAACATAGAAAAGTAACGGCAGAAAAGGGCCAAGGCCCATCAAGTCTGCCCACTCTATTGACCCTCCCTCTTAGCTACCCTTTGAGATATTGTGCTCTGATGACCCATCCCCTTAACTCTACCCTCCTAGAGATCCGACCTGGGCATCCCATCTGTTTTTAAAATCTGCCACGCTGCTGGCTTCGATCACCTGCACTGGAAGCTCATTCCAATTGTCAGTATAAAGCCTGGTTTTTACTGCAGCTTAATACTTAACTAACCTTTCTCCCAGTGGTTGCTTTGGGTGGCAGCTTTTGTGTGTATGGGGAGGGGCTCGAAAAGCAGCTACAGCTAAAGCAGAACAATAAGGTCCACTCTTGATTATTATATTTACTGGAAAAAAAAAAAAAGCATCAACGCCTATGTTTACTGATAGGGAGAGAGGGAACATGTCAAATAATCATTTGCCCAGATAAATACATTGTGGAAATTGCCCTCGTGAGGGGTGATCTCACGACCTGTGAAATGTCACAAAAGCGCCTATAATTATGAGTGTAACAGGTCAAATGTACACTTATAATTTAGAGACGAGCACTTGGCACCAGCCATAGTGCTAGTGTGAACACTTGTGCTTAAATTGGTGGAACACGTGAAATTTACATATACTAACCCCCTCTTTTGCTTGTTAGCGCACGCAAAACGCTAACGCGTGCATGTTATCCTATGGATGCGTTAGCGGTTAGTGCACGTTTTGATTTAGCGCACGCTAAATCCGCGCTAAAACGCTTAGCGTGCCGTAGGCCCTCTTTTACAAAGGCACGCTAAGCATTTTAGCGCAGATGTAGCGCACATCACGCCAACACATGCGTGCATCGCGTTAGCAGTTAGCGCATTAGCGCACCTTTGCGAAAGAGGGGGGTAAATGTACGCCCCCACCCACGCACCGTCCAGACACCACCCATGTGTACGCTCACAGCTTAATTTGCGGGAGAATAGCCTGAGATACAGTTCCACCAGTTCTTTTCAGATTCCTGTACACCAGAGGCGTTCTGCCCTACCTGCTTCCTTCCAAGCAGCCTGCAGGAAAGAGGAAGCGAGGTGGTGAGCCTAATCCAGCCCCTCTTCTCCTGTTCTTCCTGGCCCTCCCAAGCCACAGTTTCACTTCCTTTTTGCCTACAAATTAAGCCCTCACCCACCTTCAAATGACATACATTTATGCACCTTGTTATCCAATAATGCATAGTTGGGGCTTTGGCAATGCCATTCACATGCGCTGTATTCTAGACATTTGCATCTGTGATTAGTGAATAAATATTTGTACTCCCGTAACGGCAAACTCTCTTGGGCAGGGACTGATTGCGCTGAATATTGAATACTTTTGTAGGGCTCTGCCTGCATCCCATAGCCCGATTATAAGTAAGGAAATCAGAACCTGCTTTCAGATGATTATCCAAGCCATTACGAGGGGATGCTGAAAAGTTCTCAGCCCGACCAACTTCCTAAAGTCTGAGCATTATTTTGTAGCTGAGAAGAGGGGTCTGAGGAGTCTGAGCAAATCAGGGCCTTCCAGATATCCAGTAAAAGAGTTCCCATAATCATGATTAAAACCTAACCCTAACACTTGATAGGAAGTGAATGTTTTTGAGTGTAGTGGGGGGGGGGTCCCCCTTCACCCTACCCCCTCCAAAAAGAGGGTTACTTTGTAACCCTCAAAAAGACCGTGCGCACAAATATCGGCACAAAATTGTCCTACGCGCATTTGATGGGTCACCGTATGGCCACCCCAGTTGCCCCTGCTTAAGGCCAGCCCCGCCAAAGGCTCCTTTGCCCATCTTCCAGCAGCTGGTAAACTCTGATCCCTCTTGCTTGGCGTCTTTGCCCTCTTCCCACCTTCTTTGCCAGTTGGTACAGATGGCTCTTCGTTGATGCTCAAACAGTGCCTTGTGAATGCATCGACTTAGAAGTTATTTATCCACTTTTGAGTATGTCCAGCTCCATCCCGCAGGGTTACGGTCTCCCGGGGCCTCATTTTAACCTCACCGACTCTTCGGGCAAGCTCATCCCTGGCACTTCAGCCTGTGACCCAGCTGCAAATTGTCCATGACCTACTTTGAGTTTCCATTCTCAAGCTGACAAAGCAGATCAGGAAAGGCAAACCTAATCTTTTGGTTTTATTTGGAAAATATTTTTATTAATATCAAGCCTAGAGAAACATAACACAGGTGGCAAGAAGAACAAGCCGTGTCACCAAAAAAAACACAGACATAACGATTTGCAATAGAATTAATACAACCCTAATCTTTTATTTTTGAAGGGAATGATTCTACAAAAAAACATGCTTACAAATGTTGCATACCAAGTCATCTGTCATCGTAGGAAATATTACTGTCATGCTCTCTCCTCTTCATTAAGCAACCTTGAATTCCTGCTTCACTCATTACTGCCTGCAGACATCGCATTAAGACTCTAATTGAGCAGCTCTCTGGGCACTCTTGTCTAATTATCTTCCAGTGCATTATGGTCAGTCTCCAATTAACAGTGTAGGGGTCAGCAATCAGAGTCACAGCTGGAATTACTAAATATTTCTCGATTTTAAATGATTTACTAGCCGGGGGAGGGAGGTGGAGGAAGAATTTAGTTAAATGGACACCAGAGACGGCACAGAGAGAATTCCGTCTCTCCTAGAGAGCGACGCAAGCACAAAAATGTTCATCCCCATTCCTTCCTCGCGACAAAAGATTTTTTTTCCCCGTTCTCACCCTGTCCTCACTGTGAAGCACATTCTAAACACACTAGATCCGAAGTGGATGGACCGTTCAGGTCTTTATCTGCCGTCATTTACTATGTTACAGTCCTTGAGGGCCATGACCCACTTGGGTCTTCATGATTTCCATAATGAATATGCCTGAGATCTAGCTGCATACAAAGGAAGCAACGTATGCAATTCAATCTCATGCATATTCATTGTGGAAATCATGAAAACCCAAGTGGGTCATGGCCCTCAAGGACTGTGGTTGCCCACCCCTGCTATGAAAAAAGTATATACCTACTCAAGGAATAGTTAAGCTCGGGAACTCCTTGTCAGAGAATGTGGTAACAGAGGTTAATGTAGATGGGTTTAAAAAAGGTTTGGACAAGTTCCTGGAGGAAAAGTCCATAGTCTGCTATTGAGACAGACATAGGGGGAAGCCATTGCTTGCCCTGGGATTGGTAACTTGGAATGTTGCTACTCTGGGGATTCCGCATGGAATTTTGCAGGTCTTTGGGGATTCCGCATGGAATGTTGCTACTATTTGGGGTTCTGGAACCTTGCTTACTCTTTGAGGTTCCGGAATCTTGCCACTACTGAGATTCTGACAGGTACTTGACCTTGATTGGCCACTGTAGAAACAGAATACTTGGCTAGATGAATCATTGCTCTACGTAGAGGCCTGTTTATGTAACCACCCTCCTAGCTGTGTTGAAAATAAATATGTTTCTAAACAGATTTCTTATCTATATACGGACAGGCAGCAGCCCTGCCACTAAACAGTAATTTCAAATTATTTATTTTGATGGGGTGTAATTTTCTCAAGGTCTATTTTTTACAGTAATGCCTTGTTTCCTTAATTAATGGATTTCTTTTTAAAATGTAAACCTGTGATTATTTAAAAATGTAAATAAAGCTACAGTTGTATCCCAAATGTTGAATCTGAGTGTATGTTTGCTAAATACGGCATTGTCGGACGGCAGGTCCGCACTTTGCAGACTGTTCCCCATAATTTCAGCTGACTCTGTAAAGTACGCATCTCTGTGTATGTATCTTTGTAACCCATTGTGGGCTCCTGGGAAGGACGGGCTATAAAAATGAATGAATGAATGAATGAATTAATGAATTAATAAATAAGGGGATAAAAATGATAACATTATAGAGCTGCCTTTCAAAACCTGGCACTTGTTAAGGTGGTTTTACAAACTTTTTAAAATGGCTAAAAAAAAAATAAATAAAAGCACATTAAACCTAATGTGACCATTAATTTTTTTCCTCAAAATGGAACGGGACAGGACCCCTTGCCCCCCCTCCCCCGCCGTTACCTTTTTTTAAATCCCGGCGATTGCCTCCTGTCCTGATGTCTTCCTGCCACGGCGAGCTTTTCACGCTCCTGCCTGGTCCCGCGCTGCTCACTGAATGGCTGCCGTCAGTTCTCTCGGGTCTAGCGAGAACTGACGGCAGCTATTCAGTGAGCGGCGTGGGACCAGGCAGGCGCGCTGCTCTGCCGCTGCCGGAAGACATCAGGACAGGAGCAAGCCGCCGGGATTTAAAAAAAAAGGTACCGGGGGGGGGGGATGGGCTGTATTCGCTACAGTTTCTTCAGCGGGACCCTGAAAACGGGACATTTCGGCGTCCTGAAGCTGGGGACAACGGGACAGGCTACCTAAAAACGGGACGGTCCTGTTCAAAACGGGACGTATGGTCACGTTAACTAAACAAAACCAAGAAACTATAATGCGAGTTAAGAGAAGACAGAAAGCAAAAGAACATTTCAGCTACATCTGCAGGACAACCCCTCCCCCTTCACCGCCCTCCCCAGTTGCTCAAACCCAAAGGAGAATGGCAAAAACCATGTTTAATGTTCTTGGTGTAAAAATAATGGTGCCAAATAGAAACGAGAAGTGGATTCAAGACACATAAGGAAGGGAGAAGGGGCTGGGGAGGAATAGAGAGAATGACAGGGGGAAATAAGGAATTAATGATTTAGCATTATCAGTAGATAACACCTTGTGAATCAAAACAAAGATTTTATATTTGACAGAATAAGCCACAATGAGCCACTAACAGAGGAGAGAAATGGCCGAATTTACGAGCGCCCATCGAGTTTAAATGTCTTTTCTACAAGTTGCAGGAAGGGAAACTTATCAGAGCCTACATTCTGCAAAGAGCAAGAAAAGCTGATCTCACGATTGCTGGCTTAGGCCGTGTTTTAGCAAGCGGAACAGGCATCAAAATGGTTGTTTATAGCAGCCTTGGAGCTAATTTCCCACTCCTTTCCCAGTTAATTATGTTTAAGCGTGGAGGGGCATAATCGATAGGGACGTCTAAGTCCGTTTACATCCATCTCGCAAGTCGTCCAAAATTAAAAAGAGCCTAAGACACATTTTCGAAAGATACGCCCAACTTTTTTTTACTTTCGAAAATCATCTAATTTTAAGTCCTGCCGATCTGATCGTCTAAACCACTAAATCATCTATCTTTATACCACATTTCCATCCAACATTCCGTCCATGTCCAAAACGCCTAGAACAAACCCTGTTGGACATGGGAGGGGTCTGCAAAGTGATGGCCTGCACACCCAGACATGCCACCTAAATAGTGGGGTACCTTACAGGGCACCGCTGTGAACTTCACAAAAAGGGTGCCATGGCTTCTCCTCACTACAGCTCCCTTATAGGTGATGGTGAGCCCCCCAAACCACCTCCAGAATCCCCTAGACCCACTTATCTACCACCCCAATAGCCCTTATGGCTGCAGGAACCACTTATATGCCAGTACAAAAGGGTTTTGGGGGTGTATAGGGCAGTGCACATGTTTCAGTATCAATGCAGTGAGTACAGGGGCTTATGGGCATGGTTCCTCCTCTCTATGGGTCCCTAACCCATCCCCAAGACAACTGAAGCTGCCTCTGGGCTGGACGACTAGGCTTTCCTATGCCAGGCGGCCAGGTGATGATAGTCTGGAGGCTGAAATTTAAAGTTGTGAATAAAATTTTTATGGGGGGGGGGGTCGGTGATCACTGGGGTAGTGTGTGGGGGGTCTGTGTTATGTGTTTTCAGTGCTTATCTGGCGAGTTTAGGTGGGTTTTTGTGACTTAGACCATGTTTTACATGGTCTAAGTCTCAACGTCCAAGTTCCGTCTAGGCTCTGTTGTAAAACTTTTGGTTATACATGCTGTACGACTAAGTCTAAGCCAGCCCACGTCCCGCCTGAGTCTCGCCCTCGACACGCCTCCCGAAATGCCCCATTTAGCTTTGGACATTGAGTGGCACTATGAAGGCCTAGGTCGTTTTTAAATACGTCCAAAACCCGGTTTTATTATCGGCGCTTGGACGTTTTTGAGAAATGTTCATCCAAGTGCCGACTTAGGCCGGTTTTTGGATGTTTTTCTCTTTCGATTATGAGTCCCTTAATATTCCGTTATGATTTGCTTATTTGTTTCTTAAATCCGCATAGACCACCAGGCTCAGGCGAGTGAATCTGTAACCCGTCTTTTCCTCGAGACAGTGAATTCACTGGGAAATAACAAACAGAGAGGCCCATTTTACTGATATGCGTTAAGTTTTGGAGTTAACGCTGTTTAATGTGGAATTTGCCCACAAGTTAACTGAAAATTTAACAGGGTACTTTTTAGGACATATTCAATTAAAAAAAAAAAACACCTCAGGGGAGAGTATGGCGCAGTGGTTAAAGCTACACCCTGTCACACCTGCCCAGCTCCTGTTCACGGCAGCGAGCTGGAACACTGTGACTGTTCCTGTCCATACGTGTACCCTTTAACCAGGATACCCTTCAGGCCTTCTTAGGCATCTGCCTAAGGTATAATATCAGATTCCCTGACATTACCAAAAGAAAAAAACAGGCAAGGGAAAAGAAACTCACACACCTCAAAATCCAGGATAGCAGAATAATCAAACAAAGGTTTTATTATGTTCACTGGTTGCATTGAGCAGACCTCAAAACAAGCACTCAAAACTATGAGGCAAAACACAAGCTGTTCAAACAGAGCAAAACTTTCAAAGAAATCCAGTGTCCAGGTTTTTGGGCGTGTCCCATCTTAACCTACCGTTCCACAGCCTCTGGACTTTGTTAGCACATCTATAAACAGTCCTGTTCACCAGAGTAGTTTGGATTTAGTAACTTTCCCAAAGCTGCTTCAGCTCTGTAAACCGTATTCTCTTCTTTAGCACAGAATTCACAAGGTCCGTGCAGGCTCTCAGCACAGCTCCCTGCTATGCCTTTCAAGTAATTAATTATGCACAGCTGTGAGGAAGAACGCTCTCGGCTCAGCTTGGCTGTTAGCAGAGAGAACAAAAAAAAATGCCAAAACATTTGCTAGCTTTACAACTAAAGCTTTCAAGCAGCAATTAACAGTTCATTATCAGCAGGGAGATAACTACAACTCCCCTTTAAACTATCACTGGCATAACGGGTAGCTTCACTACTGTGGACACAGGCAATACACATCCCCTTACTAGCTTCACTACTGTGGACACAGGCAATACACATCCCCTTACTGCTTATCAATGTCCATGGACACCTCCTCTGGTCCTACCAGACTCTCCTGGATTTCCATGGGTTCCCCTGGGGTTCCTTCCTCACTCCCTGGGTCAGCAGTAAGCTCTTCTGTGTCCACCATTTGCCAGTCTCCTCGGGCTGTGGATGAATCTCTCCTGTTTGTCTCCAGGCTGCTTCCTCCCCCCCTCCCCCTCCTCCCTCCCTCCCCCTTTCCTCCCCCCTCCCCCTCCCCCTTTTCAAAACTAGGCATTTTGTCTGGGATTTGAAAAGCTTCCAGGTAGCAGCAACGTCGGGACAGCATCTGCGCACGTGCGGGTACAATGCTGTGATGTCACGCACATGCATGTGACATTATCGCATCACACAAGCGCATGCACCCTCCCGACAAGCTAGAATGCAGGCCTGCCCCTTTCCAGTGCATTGTGGGATGCACCGGGGAGGGGCCTAAGGCCCTGGCGCTTAAGGCCTCTCCCATAGGAGGGAACTTAGGCACCTGGGCCAACCAAAATCTTAGGCCTCTCTCGCAGTCCATTCTGGGATGCACTGGGAGTGGCCTAAGATTCCGATTGGCTGGACCCCTTAGGCCATCCCCCAAGCACCTGGACCAATCTGGTGCATCCCACAATGTGCCGGGAAGGGGCAGGCCTACCATTCTAGTGAAGGCGGGCCAGCCGGCTGGAGGCAGGAAGGATGCCTTTGGCTGCCCATCTCAATAAGGTGGGGGTGGGAGCGGATGGGCTTGAGGGGGATCCTGGTGGGCTACTTTCAGGATGGGGGGGGGGTTAGGCAGGAGGGACTGGGCATCCATCCTGCTGATGATCTTTAAAGGGGGGTGTCCCAGCAGGAAGGATTGGGCATCCCTCCTGCCTGCGATCTTTGGGGGAGTCTTAGCAGGAGGTACTGGGCATCCCTCTTGCCAGTAATCTTTGCTGGGGTGGGCAGAGGCGTTTCTGTGGCCACTAAACTGATCATGACAGGGAGTTTCCCTTGCTGCGATCAGCTCAGTGGCAACGCAATTCTCTAACTGGTGTCTGTGACATGGACGCAGCTTAGAGAATCGTGATGTTAGGCGGGGTTAAGCGTCTGTAAGTGAGGACAGATGCGATTCTTGATTCTATATAGGACACCCATGTTTGATTCTCAAAAGCCGCTTGGGTGGCTTCCGAGACCGGGCATCCTATACAGAATCTGGCCCTTAAACTCAAATCATGGTACATGGACTCGCCATACCACTGAAGCTTGTGCGCTTCTGAGAAGCTGAAAGCTATGCCATCGGAAGTTTCACTCCCAGCAGGGCCTCCCAAGGCACCACCCATCTGGGCAGCAGCAGATGGTCAGTGTTGGAGGCAAAGGTTCGCGTCTGATGCGAAAACATTGAATTTATACTGCACAGAGGAAAGGCCCAGCAATCTACTGAATTCTGCCGCAAAAACTTGACAACGTTCATCAAGTCGCTAAGTCTGGAACATGAGTCGATGGCCCCTAACGAGTCAAGATGTTTAAGAGAAAAGTGGGTGGCTAGTGCCATCTTGTGACAAGCAGAGAAACAGCACACAGTTCCAAATAAGAAGAAGATTTATCAGCCACTGTGCTTCAGTCCTAATCTAGTGAGGAGTTCCGATTCCTCCTTCTACAAAATGCACATGCTAAACTGTCCTTATTTTTTGTGTAGGAAGTGTTGCAAGTCTCCAGACCCAATATGCAGATTTCTTTTCATATTTTCCATATCCTTTACCCCAGTTCTGGAGCTTGTGTGTTTAGAGAACTTTTTTTTTTATTATTTTTTAAATTTTCTATACCGTTCTTCCAGGGGAGCTCAGAACGGTTTTACATGCATTTATTCAGGTATTCAAGTATTTTTCCCTGTCTGGCCCAGTGGGCTCACAATCTATCTAATGTACCTGGGGCAATGGGGGGATTAAGTGACCTGCCCAGGGTCACAAGGAGCAGTGTGGGTTTGAACCCACAACCCCAGGGTGCTGAGGCTGCAGCTTTAACCACTGCGCCATGCTCTCCCCTATGGGGAACACAGGATATAAGAAAGAAAATGTAACACCCCTAACCTTTTATTTATTTAAAAAAAATCTTAGGTATAAGTGGATTATTAAAAAAACCAAAAAACATAATTATAAGGTAAAAAACACAACCCTCCCCCTTCCACCTAGTATAAAACATAAGAAAACAAAGCTTTATACAGGTACCATATCCATTATTCACTTCCCCCCACTTTTACAAAACCGTGATAGCGGTTTTTAGCGCAGGCCAGTGCGTTGAATGCTCTGCGCTGCTGCCAATACTCATAGAGTTCCTAGAAACGTCAGGAGCAGCCCAGAGCATTAATGCACCGGCCTGCGCTATAAACTGCTATCATGGTTTTGTAAAAGGGGAGGGGCTTATTCATTCAATCACTGGGGGAGTTGATGTGCATTAGCACCAGACACAGCTTAGTTAAAAGACTTCAAATATGCGCTATGTGTTGGCAATGTGCATTTTTATGTACGTAAATCCCTGCTCAATTTTTTAACTGCCTATATCTGCGTGTAAAATGCTACTTCATGGCCAAAAAAAAAAAGAGACTTATAAAGTTCCTTCTTAGATTCAAACATCATCAAATACAACAAATATAACATCAAGACACTGATTACAAGAATAATGCATCAAATATAATAAAATAATATACATAAGATACAATGGAAAAAGGTGGATATTTTCCATAATAGACAGAATTCACAGGGTCAGATTAATGCAATATTGGGCTCTAGGTGAACATGCATTTGTGACTTCCTTTAAGATCTCTAGTTATTCATTTATCTCCCCCCCCCTTGGTTTTACAGAGTCGTGTTAGGCCTTTTTTTATCACTGGCCGCAGCGGTATTAACTCCGATGCTCATAGGAATTCTACGAGCATTGCAGCTAATACTGCCATGGCCAGCGATAAAAATGCTTCGTAAAAGGCTCCCCCCCCCATCGGGTTACATTTGGCTCACTCTGTTTTCAGCTATAAAAAGTTGCATTTATGTACACTTGGTATTTCCCTGTCCCTAGAGGCTTACAGTCTAAAAGTGTATCATTCACGGTCCATTACCCCTCGTTGCCTATGCTGTCCTCTTCCTCCCGAAAGACAAAAAAGAAGACTGCAGACCACTGTACAAGACGCAGGCCATGTTTATTTCAATAAACAATTTGTTGCGTAAGATAGGCCACCTTAGGACAGGTAAAGGGACCCGACACGGTCCGTGTTTCGAGCAACACGGCTTCATCGGGGGTCCCTAAAGTGGTGGATAAGGCTTATTTTCGCAACAATTTTAGCCTGATCTGTGGGATACGGTGGCTGGCGAGGCTTCTCACTGCTGAAATACACATCGCCTGCATCTTGCACTGTGGTCTGCAGTTTTCCTTTCTGTCCTTGATGTACCGTGCCCTCACTGCAGATTTGTTGGGTTTCGCTCCTTTGTCTGTCCTCTCCCTCCCCTCCGTCACCTCTCCAGAAGTGTCCCGTTAGAGCTGCAGGGACAGGTTCCGAGTGTTCTCAATCCCTCCTTTTTCTGGAACCATATGGCAACCCTAGCCTGGGGAGGGGCTGCACTCAGGAAAAAGAGGAGAGCGGAGCTGATCTACAGCTCGGTGTACAGATTACCAGCAATTATATGACTAATAGGAACCTTTGCTAGCCACTGGCATCCATTAAGTAAACAATCTGCTTCCCAGTTCTACCATTTGTATAAAGTTTTACTGTTCTTAGCTGGGAAATTTGGCAGGTCTACTGTGGTTTCCAGGGTCAGCATTAGTGGGTGGCAGCCAGAGCAAATGCCCTGGGTTTCAATTTACAGCCCCCCCCCCACTTGCCTGAAGCTGAAGAAGGAACTGAGGCTACGTCCAAGTTTCTGCTCTTTGCCTTACAGGGTTGCCAATTGGATCCAGATTTGCCCTTCAGGGCTACTCCAGGCCAGGTTTTACCCCAAGGCATGCTGGGACATGTAGTTCAGACGTCCAAACTGTATTTCCTTTTGAAAAACAAGCTTACAAGTTCATGCATGCCATGGGGTAAAACCTGGACTGGATCAATTATATAGTGCATACCTGGAGTTGTCAAATCTAGCCCCTGACAAACTCTCTCTTAACTTTCAGTATTAGGCATGTGCCTAGTTGTCTCTGGTTGGGAGGAGTAGCCTAATGGTGAGAACCTGGGAAACTGGGCTTGATTCCCACTGCAGCTCCTTGTGACCCTGGTCAGGTCACTTAATAGTCCCTTGCCCCAGGTAGAAAAATGTAAATTATGATCCCACTGGGAACAGAGATGCCAAGTCACCCAATTCCAGGCTGGAGATATTGAGTCAGTCCTGGTTTTGAACTTCCATCCCAAAGCAATGTGGGATTTGTAGTGCCTGATCCTGCCCATTGAATTCGGTGCTGCGTGTCCCATAAATGCACCAGGATGGGAAAATCAGAAATCCAGGATGTCCCAGCCTGGAATTGGGTAGCTTGGCATCTGTGACAGTATCTGCCTATAATAAACGCAGCTCCTGATTGGTGTAGCCCGACTTTACTACAGGAAGAGGCGGTCTGAGCAGACCGCGAATGAATGAGTCCGCGATTCATGAACTGCGAATTCATGGTGGAACACTGTATATGAAACTCTATCCCTTTACCCTATTCTCCTCTTTATAGTAATCCAACCTGAGAATTCACGAAGTACTGAGTTACAGACGCCTGACTTAAGTATGACTCGTACTCTAATAAGGGGGGAGGGCAGTCTGCCTTGGGCGCCGGAAGCCCCCTTCCCACTCCTCATCCTGCCGCATGCGCGCCCCTTCCCTTCCCCCATACCTTTTTAACTTCGGCTTGAGCAGCCACCAACTTGCTGCCCGCGTCAGCTTCGGCTCTCTCTCTGACGTCA
This sequence comes from Geotrypetes seraphini, assembly GCF_902459505.1. Taxonomy (NCBI): domain Eukaryota; kingdom Metazoa; phylum Chordata; class Amphibia; order Gymnophiona; family Dermophiidae; genus Geotrypetes; species Geotrypetes seraphini. The sequence continues at coordinate 33,023,934 of NC_047091.1, read as the reverse complement.
CTTCTGGAACACGCGTCTAGGAGGTGACATCATAAAGAACGCCGAAGCCAATGCGGGCGGCAAGTCGGTGGCTGTTCACGCCGAAGTTAGAAAGGTACAAGGAAGGGGCACCCTGTGTGCGGCAGAGGGGGAGGGGCACCACCGCCTCAGGCGCCGATCACCATCACTACGCCACTGCTTGTAATTAAGAACGCGGTCGCGGCTTCATTTGATTTCACTGAGCAGCATTTCCAGTGGCAGAGACTCCTACCCTTCTCCTGCAGCAGATTCAGGAATGACGCATGGCCACATTAAGAAAAGTATGTGGTTGTGCATGCTGTACCTTAGAGGGAACCCTGGTAGGGACAGTTGGCCTTTTTGTCAGCTGGGAGCAGAGGGAAGCAGCAAGAATCTTAAAATCTGCAAGTTCTGAGTTACGTACAAATCCGACTTAGGAACAGCTTTAAAAATGTAACTCATTCTTAACCCAGGGGCTGCCTGTATAGGAATAATCAAGCCATTGTGACATCATGAAGTTGGCTCTTAGGCATTGGTGGAATGAGGCATTATGACATCACAATCTCAGCTCTGGAATGTTGCTACTTAAGAACGTGGCCACGGCTTCATTTGATTTCACTGAGCAGCATTTCCAGTGGCAGAGACTCCTACCCTTCTCCAGTAGCAGATTCAAGAATGACGCATGGCCACATTAAGATCAGTGTGGTTGTGCATGCTGTACCTTAGAGGGAACCCTGGTAGGGACAGTTGGCCCTTTTGTCAACTCGGAACAGAGGGAAGCAGCAGGAATCTTAAGTTCTGAGTTACGTACAAATCCGACTTAGGAACAGCTTTAAAAACGTAACTCGTTCTTAACCTGGGAATGCCTATAAATGACATTAAATGCACATCATGCAACAAGAGCAAACATAAGCACGTATAATTTCAGATTACATTGCACATCTTAGATAAAGTACCGGCAATGAGAAATGAGATACCTCTAGTCTACAACAGCAAATCTCTGTGTAACTGCCCCCCCCCCCCGGCTCAAGCCTCGCCCAAGAGGCGGACCTCAGCTCGACCAAACTTCTGGGCTTGGGAGGAATGGAGCAGGAAGGAGGGATCAGCGGAGAGGAACTTCCCAAACCTCCTGGCCCTGCTCTTCCCCATTCAGCTGTAGCTGTTCCCAAGAAGGGCTGAGAGAGACTGAGTAAAACAAGGATCCCGGGCTGAGACACTGAGAAAGAAGCCCCGGGTAAGTCTGAATGCATTCATCCGGGGTTAGGAGCCCATTTGACCTTTCCCGGTGACACACACTTGTGCAGCTGGAAGAATGGCAACAGGAAACCTGTTCTTTTTAGCTGGATAAAAAAACTGCAGGATAGTTGCTTTCTAGAATGGAAGGGGAAAGAAAAGTCTTGAACGCAAAAAAAAAAAATTCCTAACAAGTGCAAGTGTCAAAATCAGAACCAGAGGAAAAATGAAAGCGTTTTGCAAAAGGAAGGAGGGGCAAATATCAGACATTTGCATACTGGGCAGTGCAGTGATTCCCTGTGTATTTAAAGATTGGGAGGCATTGGAACCATTCTGTGGATCTACCCAATTTTTGTGTTAAAAGTTCATGTTAAATTAGTGCCTAACTTTTAAACTACATGTTTTCTTGAATTAACTTGCTTTTGGGCACTCAGGTGTGCCAAAGTTCCCCTCATATAGACAGTGTGAAATGTTGCTATTCTTTGGGATTCTGCACGGAATCTTGCTTATCTTTGAGGTTCTGGACTATTGCTACACTTTGGGTTTCTGCCAGGTACTTGTGACCTGGATTGGCCACTGTTGAAACAGGATACTGGGCAAAATGGACCATTGGTCTGATCCAGTTTGGCTATTCTTATCTGAACCAAGTATAGGACAATCAAGCCATTGTGACATCACTGATAAAGTTGGAATGAGGCATTATGACATCACGATCTCAGCTCTGAAATGTTTCTACTCTTTGAGATTCTGGAATATTGCTACTATTTGGGTTTCTGCCCCGTACATGAAGAAGGACAAGGTACTACTCGAAAGGGTCCAGAAAAGAGCGACTAAGATGGTTAAGGGACTGGAGGAGCTGCCGTACAGCGAAAGATTAGAGAAACTGGGCCTCTTCTCTCTCGAACAGAGGAGATTGAGAGGGGACATGATCGAAACATTCAAGGTACTGAAGGGGATAGACTTAGTAGATAAGGACAGGTTGTTCACCCTCTCCAAGGTAGGGAGAACGAGAGGACACTCTCTAAAGTTGCAACGGGATAGATTCCATACAAACGTAAGGAAGTTCTTCTTCACCCAGAGAGTGGTGGAAAGCTGGAACGCTCTTCCAGAGGCTGTTATAGGGGAAAACACCCTCCAAGGATTCAAGACAAAGTTAGACAAGTTCCTGCTGAACAAGAACGTGCGCTGGTAGGGCTAGTCTCAGTTAGGGTGCTGGTCTTAGACCAGAGGGCCGCCGCGTGAGCGGACTGCTGGGAATGATGGACCACTAGTCTGACTCAGCAGTGGCAATTTATATGTTCTTAGGTACTTGTGACCTGCGTTGGCCACTGTTGGATACAGGATGCTGGGCAAGACGGACCATTGGTCTATACTTATGTTCTTATGTATAGGAGATAAAAGGATATTTAATGTGGACAAATGCAAAGTGATGTATATTGGGAAGAAAAATCCAAATCATAGTTACCTGATACTAGGGTCCGCCTTAGGAGTCGGCACCCAAGAAAAAGATCTGGGCATCATTGTAACCACTACTCTGAAATCTTCTGCCCAGTGTGCCGTGGTGGCGGCCAAAAAAGCAAACAGGATGCTAGGAATTCTTAGGAAAGGGATGGTAAATAAGACCGAGAATATTATAATGCCTCTGTATGGCTCCATGGTGCCATACAGAGTAACGCATGCCACATTGAGTAACGCATTCAGTTCTGGTTGCCATAGCTCAAAAAAGATATTGCGGAATTAGAAAAGGTTCAAAGAAGAGCGACCAAGATGGCAAAGGGGATGGGACTCCTCTCGTATGAGGAAAGACTAAAGACTTTAGGACTTCTTAGCTTAGGGGATATGATTGAGGTCTACAAAATCCTGAGTGGTGTAGAATGGGTAAAAGTGAACCATTTTTTCACTCTTTCAAAAAGGCACAAAGACCAGGGAACACTTAATGAAATTACATGGAAATATATTTAAAACAGATAGGAAGTCATTTTTTTCTCTCAAAGAACAGTTAAGTTCTGGAACTTATTGCTAGAGGAAGTGGTAACAGCGATTTGCGGAGCTGGGTTTAAAAAGGTTTGGACAAGTTCCTGGAGGAAAAGTCCATAGTCTGCTATTGAGACAAACATGGGGGAAGCCATTGCTTGCATGGAATGTTGTTACTATTAGGATTCTGCCAGGTACTCGTGATCTGGACTGGCCACTGTGGAGAAAAGATACTGGGCTAGATGGACGACTGGTCTGACTCAGTATTGCTATTTGTATGTTAATCTGTTTTGAAAACACAGAATAAAACAACAAAGGTCATCATTTTTGTGCTGTTTTCAAATGACAGCTTACCCTTACTTCTTGTCATGTTTGTTCTCACCAAACGATCAACAATTGCTAGCCTGTTTTTCCCTTGCCAAAAGCCCACAAAGACCTATTGACTGAGCATTTTTTCCACTGACACACGAAACCCCTTTGGATAGAGATCTCCACATCCCTGACCCGTCCCATCCCTGCAAGCTCTGTTCTCATCTGTATAAGCCTGGAACACTAAAATCATAAGTGTTTGAGGCTTGTGCAGATGAGGAGGACAGAGCTTGCAGGAATGGAGATAGATCCCGAGGGAACAGGGACAAAATTGTCCCATGTCATTATATCATTTACCCCTCCCCCCAGTCTCTATAAATGTGGAGCATTTTTTAAGATACTTAAAGCAAGGGGTCTCAACCCAATCCTCAGGACACACCCAGCCAATCAGGATTCCAGGATAGGCACAATAAATTAGCATACAATAAACCTGCATGCAAATTTATCTTGTGGGCATCCTGAAAACCTGATTGGCTGTGCGCATCCCGAGGACAGAGTTGAGAACGACTGCCCTAATTTAAAAATCATATTTTGTGTTAATTGTGTGAAGGAATATTTTCTCCGGTTTGTTTTAAATCATAGCCCTAGTCCTAGTAATTTTGGAAAGAGTGAACAAGTGATTTGCATTAGAGAATGACATGGGGACAAAATTTTCCCCGTCCGCTTGGAAATTCATTTTCCTGTCCTGTCCCTGCCCCATTCCTTCAAGCTTCGTCCTCATCTCCACAAGCCTCAAACAGTTTAAAATCATAAGTGTTTGAGGCTTGTGTGGTTAAGGCAGAGCTTACAGGAATGGGACAGGGACAGGGACAAAACATGTGGGAACAAGATAGGGAAATTGAGTCCCTGCGGGAACGGAACACATTTGTCCCCATGCCATTCTCTACACTTGAGGTCCGTTTGCTCCTGAGTTGCTAATCTTTCTTTAAAATCTGAAGGATATTCACATCTATCACGGTTGCCTCTTTTTTGTGTATATTTTGTGGGTTCTTTATTCTCTACACTCCACTACTCTAGAAATCAAAATGTAATAAAAGTGAGCCAAATATAGGACAATCAAGCCATTGTGACATCACTGATGAGGTTGGCTCTTATTGGTGGAATGAGACATTATGATGTCACAGTACCAGCTCTGGTTACCAGAGGCTGAAACTCTTCACACTATTTATTCAATTTTCTATACTGTTCTCCCAAGTAGAGAATGACACAGGGACAAATTTTTCCCTGTCCCTGTGGGAACTCATTTTCCCATCCCATTGAGTTCTTTTCCTGCCCATGCCCCATTCCTACAAGCTCCATCCTCATCTACACAAGCCTCAATCACTTTCAAATCCTAAGTAGCAACATTATAGAGCTCAAATTGTGATGTCATAATGCTTCATTCCACCAATGCCTAAGCTCCGTTCTCATCTGCACAAGCCTCAAACTCTTGAAAATCATAAGTAGCAACATTCTAGAGCTCAGATTGTGATGTCATAATGCCGCATTCCACCAATGCCTAAGCTCCGCCCTCATCCAGAGAAGCCTCAAACACTTTAAAATCCTAAGCAGCAACATTCTAGAGCTCAGATTGTGATGTTATAATGCCTCATTCCACCAATGCCTAAGCTCCGCCCTCATCCGCACAAGCCTCAAACACTTCAAAATCCTAAGTAGCAACATTCTAGAGCTCAGATTGTGATGTCATAATGCCTCATTCCGCCAATGCCTAAGCTCCGTCCTCATCTGCACAAGCCTCAAACACTTTAAAATCATAAGTGTTCGAGACATTGCGGTTAAGGCAGTGCTTACTGGAATGGGGTAGGGATAGCGAGAAAACTCATGGGGACAGGACGGAGAAATTGAATTCCTGCGGGAACATGTCATTCTCATCCACAACACCGCAACCAGACATAGGAAAACTCACACCCCATTCTCATACCCCCCAATTAAGGAGGTCAAACGGAAAAAAACTAAATGATGGCTTCCTGGCCATTCAAGCAGCCAAACTAAACAACCAAATCGCCAATCTACTGATGGCATCCCTCGACTACAAGACATTCATTATTTTATAGAGCTCCATCATATCACCGTGAGCCATCTCTTCTCCAAGCTGTCGAGCCCCAGCTGCTTTAGCCTCTCCTCATAGGAAAGTTGTCCCCAAACTTTTTATCATTTCATTTGCCAGAGATATATTGTTTCAATTAGCTAAATATGTTTAGTTATAAATAGAGCCCAACTGACATTGTTGCCTTGCACTAAGACTTTTTCTTAGATTGCGACACAATTAACTGGCGTTACTATAGTTATCCCGTTAACCTATCTGTCGTCTGAGTTTATAAATTCGTTAAGTGACCATTTTAAGTCAGATTGAACTCTGTATGACCACTTTTAAATTGAAACTAAATGCGGAAAAAACTAAATTCTTTCTAGCAACTCCCAACGATAAGATCAAAGAAACAATGATTCATGTGAATGGTTTGGACCACAATATAGAACAATCCGTAAAAGTACTGGGTGTGACTCTGGACAAACATCTCACATTGGAACAACACACTGATTTATTGTTTAAGAAATGTATTTCGGTGCTTTGGGAGCTTCGCACCATTAAGAAATATTTTGATGAAACTTATTTTCGTGTATTGGTACAGTCCTCAATTTAAGTATTCTTGATTACTGCAATATTATATAATAGTCTTTAAGCCCGTTACATTAACGGGTGCTAGAATAGATGTGTCTGTCTGTCTGTGTTTCTTTATCTCTCTCTCCTTGGCCGCTGTACATCCTTCTGTCTCCCCCTCCCTCCCGAGCAAAGCTGTCTACCCCCAGCACCCACCTCCTCCCAAAATGTCTCTCCATGGCCCTCTTCTGTCTTCCCCCCCAGAGCAAAGCTGTCTGTCCCCAGCACACCTCCCCCCAAAGCAGCCCCCTTTCCCTATCTCTCCATGGCCCCTTCTGTCTCTCCCCAGCACACCCCTCCCCCCCAAAGCAGCCCCCTATCCCTCTCCCTGTCTCTCCATGGCCCCTTCTGTCTTCCCCCCCAGAGCAAAGTTGCTTGCCCCAAACACACCCCTCCCCCCAAAGCAGCCCCCTTTCCCTCTCCCGCTGACTCTCTCTCTTTGGCCCCCTTTCTCTGTCTGTCTTTCTGTCCCTCTCCCTGCCCCTGTGTCTTTCTTTCTTTCTGTCTCCCTCCCTCCCGCTGTCTGTCTGTCATTTTTCCCCATTTCCCTGTGCAGCAGCATTTCCATCCCACTTCCCTATGCAGCAGCAACAGCATTTCCCTCCCCCTTTCCTGTGTAGAAGCAGTAGCAGCATTTTCCCCCACTCCCCCTTTCCCTTCTCTTACCTTCTCTTCCCTGCTCTGTTCGGCCCCTCCCCCTTCTTTTACTGCCGTTGTCGATCCGGCCTGCTCCTGACCCTCCCACCGCCGACAAACCTCAGGGCTCCAGCCGCGTAGGCAGCACTTTAAACACGCTGCTTCGCGGCCTTCTACTGGTGATTTCCTCTGCCGCGTCTGTCTCCGATGATGTTATCAGAGACGTGACAGAGGAAATCGGCAGAGAAGGGCGCGAAGCAGCGTGTTTATAGTGCTGCCTACACCGCTGGAGCCGGGAGGTGACGGAGAGGGCAGGGGGTGCTAGCGGCCGGCAGCCGCCGCTCCGCAGGTGGAGAGCAGGGAAGGGCGCGCATGCGCTCTTGTCTTGCCTCGCGTGAGGCCAGACCGTAAGCCGCGCATGCGCACTTCCTATGGGTCGCTACAGCTCACAGAAAACGGACGCACGCATAGGAAGTGCGCATGCGCGGCTTACCATTTTATTATATTAGATTTAGGTGCCTACAAAAAAATTCTTAAAAAATTGAGAGTGATTCAGAATACTGCTGTTCACCTTATCTTTGGTTTAAAAAAATGGGAGCACATTACTCCTTTTTATTAGAAACTTCATTGATTACCGATAGAATCTAGAATTTTGTTTAAATTCTCTTGTATTTGTTATAAATCAGTTTTTGGTAGGTCACCTGGGTATCTTGTTCCTTACTTTGAATCACTCTAACAAGAACACACGCGGAGTGCACCTGTTTACATATCCCTCTACAAAATCTTGTCGTTCCAAGAAGTTCTTTGCAAGAACTCTCTCATTTCAGGCTGCTAAATTGAATATATGGCTTGGAAAAATTTTGTTAGAGGCTTCTTGCTATTTTGATTTCAGAAAACTGTTAAAGACACTATCAATAGGTTGGTATCTTAACGCATCTTGTTTTAACTTATTAAGTTGTTTTTTTTTAACCTGATGTATTTTATCTGCTTGTACTTTTATCTGCATTTTATGTTCTGCTTTTTGTGAACCGTCTTGAACTTTCCCCGGTATGGCGGTATACAAGAATAAATTATTATTATTATTATAGAACCTAATGCGGTTGTGCATGTTAGAACTTCAGCTTAGAGAATGACACGGTGACAAAATTCATCACCGTTCCCGTCCCCACAGATAACCGCAGGAAATAATCCCATGTCATTTTCTAGTGTCTATTTCAACCTCAGTCCTTCTACACCAGCATTCTTCAAAGCAAAGCTTGTGGATCAGTGGTTGTGGCCATTCATACTCTGATTCTTCCCTCTCTCCTTAAAGAATGACATGAAGATGGTTTCCCGCAGTTATCCGCAGGGACGGGAACGGTGATGAATTTTGTCACCGTGTCATTCTCTACTTCAGCTGTTATTCAGTCTATGAATGGACCCAGGCAAAGTTCAAGAAACCAAGGTGACTTTCATAAAACTATTTAATTACAGATTCTGGGGTTTAAGGGTGGTTCTTCCTAATGTTCTTCCTCTTCTGGATATAATAGGAAAGTCCCTGACTTTTATTTCAATTATTTTCAGGGGTGGGTTGGAGAAGGAAGCACTCATGGCTGAGATCAGACAAATGTAAGGCTGGTATTGTGTAATGATAAAGATGATGATAATAGTCCCCAAACTCTGCCCCAAAATACATATTATCTAAAAGTATTTTTGTAATAAGTCTGCGAGGTTGCGCGGGACTTCTGCATTAATTAATCTAGCCTGTTTTTGTAAAGAAATGATGTTATACGGAAAAACTGTAGCTGACTGACAAAGGTACAATGGAAAGAAATGGCAGAAAGTCTTAATGAACATCTTGAAGGAGATTAAAGTGGTCTAAGCTAGTGGTTCCCAACCCTGTCCTGGAGATAGCCCTAATGAATATGCATGGGGCAGATTTGCATGCATGTCACCTCCATTACATGCAAATCTGTCTCATGCATATTTATTAGGGCTATCTCGAAAACCTGACTGGCTGGTGGTCCTCCAGGACAGGGTTGAGAACCACTGGTCTAAGCTATGGGGAAATACCAAGGAAGTTCAGAGAGGTTTTCAACCCAGTCCTCAGGTTTTCAGGATATACACAATGAATTATGCATATTGTTTTAATCGCGGTTTAGTAAATGCATGCAAATCCCCTTGCAATACAGAGGTCTATGGACTGGCACAGCATATGCTGACTGGCCAAAATCTAGAAGTACAAACTACTCCCTCCCCCCAACCCATCCATCTAAGGCAGGGATCTGGATTGCGGCCCTCGAGGACTGACATTTGACACCCCTGCAGGTATGCATGGGTTTGTTTGTTTTTTATAACAGAGAGACAATAAACCAATAAATGTATCTAATCCTAAATTAATATTCTCAGAGTCAAACCTTAGATCAGGGGTCTCAAAGTCCCTCCTTGAGGGCCGCAATCCAGTCGGGTTTTCAGGATTTCCCCAATGAATATGCATTGAAAGCAGTGCATTCCCATAGATCTCATGCATATTCATTGGGGAAATCCTGAAAACCCGACTGGATTGCGGACCTTGAGGACCGACATTTGACACCCCTGTGTGTAGTCTATCTGACTGGGAGACTCTTAAGACTTGTTTCTAAAGACTTATATAGAAACAAACCAGCACTGATGCTGTAAGGTCCTGGGGGAAGGGACAAATGAATTATGTTGTTCTTCCTTCACTTAATGGGTGTTTCAGAAATTGTGTCTCGCTTAGCAGGGTGGGGCCGCACCGGGCGATCTGGTTGCATGAAACAGAAGCTGCATGCCACGTTTAGGACTGCCCATGCCTCTCTCCCAGTTTAGTTGTGGCTGCTGGTGAGGAACAGTGGGAGAATGGGTGGAGTTGCTCTTTGCAGCTTGGAAAGGGCAAGGACCTTCTCTTTGAAAATAACTCAACGGGAATTGTTGAGTAACATGGGACTGGCTCTAGGAAACCACATTTACCACAGTCCTCTGGATTCTTGCTTGCTTGTCTTGCACTGCTGACGTTTTTGGTGCCAGTCCATTAACCAATACAGACACAGCGAGGCCAATATGCTTAGTTTCAGTCGCTCCACACCTACATTTAATCTGTGTGACTATCGATGCCTGTCTCTCTTTAGCCGGCTGCATATTTCAGGAACTTAGCAATGCTCAAAGGTTTACTTGGGCAGCAGAATTGGTGGGGTGGTAACTTACCGTAATCAATATATTAGAAGCAACAAACTCTGCTGAAGAAACAAGGGCACTCAAAAACCATCTGGGCAATGCCTGCGCGGTTTTAAAGCTGTTGACAGCCATGGGCCGGATAAGACCTCAATATTGAGTAGAGGTCTATATCCGGATACAGACGCTGAGGGCTCCTTTTACCTGCCGCACGGGCTAGCTGCTACTGCCTCCTTTTGAGCAGGCGGTAGATTTCCGGCTAGCGCGCGCTATAGCACGCTCTAATCCGGTGCATGCGATAAAGGCTTTGTAAAAGGCACTCTGAATATCCAGGACCTTTAGTGGACCTGAAAATTGTGCGGATGTTAGCCAGTATTCAGTGTTGATACCCGTGCACCTACTGGGACTGTTTTTTGTGTGGTCCAGTTCGGTATGTGGACACCAACCACCCCAGCATTAATCAGACAGTGCCATGGAAGTCGGAGAGAATATTCAGCGGTACTGCCCAGTTAATATCCCCAGCAGACCCACTGGTTGGGGATTAAGGGTCTGATTCTAATCTAATCTAATCTTTCATTTTTTTTTTTTTTTTATACCGATTCATCCCAAAAGGAGGGCTCGACTCGGTTAACAAAATATTAATAAAATTATACAGGAGATTAGAGCAGAAACTATGGGCTCCTTTTATGAAGCCGCGTTAGCGGCTTTATTGCACGCGACTTTTTATCACGCGCTAAGCCCTGCGCTAGCCGAAAAACTACTACGTGCTCAAGAGGAGGCGGTAGCGGCTTGCGCGGCCGGCAAATTAGCGCGTGCTATTGCACGCTTTAAACCGCTAATGCGGCTTCGTAAAAGGAGCCCTATATCTTTTAGGCCAGAATTTCATCTTTTATGACTGATTATTTGAAAAAGAAGGATCATTAGTAAATTTCTGAAATAAATATGTCTTCGGTACTTTACGAAAAGTGGGTAGATGAGAGAGAACTCCAATTAAAAAAGAGAATGATCGACAAAAGTTGGCCATAGTTTTCATTCTTTTAATAATAATAATAATTTTATTCTTATATACCGCCATACCGAAAAAGTTCTAAGCGGTTCACCACAAGGTGAGCTAATACATGGGATACAGATAAAATACAAATTAGAACAATGGACTTAAAAACAGATAAAGACAGGAAGCATTTACAATATAATGCAGAAATTACCGGCTTGGCAGGGAAAGAAGTAATACATAGAACAGATCAAATACATCAAGTTGAATATAAGGAACTTGATTGAAAAAAGGAAGCAGAATGCATTAAGATAGCAGCCTATCAGTGGGAAAGTCACGTTTATATCTCTGAGAGCACCTAGAATTAGAGATTTCTTGTGAATTAAATGAGACAGGAACCAAAGGAGAAAAAAAATACCATATAGGATTTTGAAAATTACATAAGAACATAAGAATTGCCGCTGCTGGGTCAAACCAGTGGTCCATCGTGCCCAGCAGTACGCTCATGTGGCGGCCCTTGGTCAAAGACCAGCGCCCTAACTGAGACTAGACCTACCTGTGTACATTCTGGTTTAGCAGGAACTTGTCTAACTTTGTCTTGAATCCCTGGAGGGTGTTTTCCCCTATAACAGCCTCCGGAAGAGCGTTCCAGTTTTCTACCACTCTCTGGGTGAAGAAGAACTTCCTTACGTTTGTACGGAATCTATCCTCTTTTAACTTTAGAGAGTGCCCTCTCATTCTCCCTACCTTGGAGAGGGTGAACAGCCTGTCCATATCTACTAAGTCTATTCCCTTCAGTACCGTGAATGTTTCAATCATGTCCCCTTTCAGTCTCCTCTTTTCCAGGGAGAAGATGCACATTTAAATTGGATCCTCCAGTAAAGTAATTCCTAGGCACCGCTCAGCACAGCTGTCAATCAACAGAATCACTCCTAGAGGCACCTAAGCGGGCTTAAGTGTTGCTAGATGTCCTAATGGTGGGTGCTGGTATATGAGGTCAGGCAGTGGCGTAGCAAGGGTGAGAGGCGTCCGGGGCGGTGGTGCTTCCCCCCCCCGCTCCTTCCCCGGTTCTGCCTGCTGCACATCCCCCTCCCCTTGTACCCCTAGTTGAAGTTGTTCCTCTGTGGCAGTCAACAATGTTTTCCTTGTGAACCCGTCGGCTCTCTCTCTGATGTCACTTCCTGTGCGTGGCACCCAGAAGTGACATCAGCGGAAGAGCTGACGGGGTTGCGAAGAGCACGTCGTTGACATCAACCTGAGGTATGGGAAGAGGTGGGGGAGCGGAGAGGAGGAGGGGTGCCAGTGCCCCCCCATTATGGCGCCAGGGCGGACCACCCCACTTACTATGCCACCGAGGCCAGGGAAAGGATTTTTGTAAATTATCCACACAAATTATAATTCTGCTTGGGCTCCATTTAAAATTCACCTCTGTACAGGCCAACTAACACTCTACAAGAGTGTGTGTACGTTTCGGGTGGGGGTGGGGGAGCTTAGACCAGCGAGTTTTATGTGTGTAAACTGGTATATATTCGTAAACGCAAAAATGGGGACAGATGCTTCAAACTTTTGAAAACTTCAAGACCAAGAGGCCATTCAGAAAAATTAAGAGGGAATAGATTCAGAACCAAGTGCTTGGAAGTTCTTCTTCACCCAAAGGGTGGTGCACATCTGGAATGCGCTCCCAGAGGGCGTGATAGGACAGAGTACGGTATTGGGGTTCAAGAAGGGATTAGACAATTTCCAGAAGGAAAAGGGGATAGAGGGGTATAGATAGAGGAATACTACACAGGTCCTAGACCTGTTGGGCTGCCGCATGAGCGGACTGCTGGGCACGATGGACCTCTGGTCTGACCCAGCCGAGTCACTGCTCATGTTCTTATGTTCTTAGCAGCTGAGTATCATCCATTAGAATAGATGAACGTTTAGGTCTAAATAGCACGGCCCCATTTTTGGATGGATAATTCTAAATGTCTAGAAATAATACACTTAGGCCCTCTTTTACTAGGGTGCGTTAACCAATTAGCGGTCGCTAAACGCTAACACATGCATGTCAGTCTATGGACGCGTTAGCGGTATTGCACCTTAGTAAAAGAGGGGGTTAGTTATACACCAAAAAGATCACTGCACTCTGAGAATCTAGCGTTACTGAAGACGACTGTGAATCCAAGGCTTGTCGAGACTGGGAAAATGACTTTTTGCAGTGCAGGAGTTAAGTTATGGACCTCTCTGGTCGGTCAGATACGGAATTGCCGTGAAAAAGGCATGTTTAGAAAATAATTTTCCTCCCTGGCAGAATTGATGAACTATTCAAGGTCTTTAGTATGCAAGCTATGGCATTATTTTGTAGTCATGAATTCTGAGGATTCTTTGTGTGTTTATTTTATCATGTCGCTGCTTTAAAATTATGTATGCAAATTATGTAAACCGTTTCGTTTTAAACGGTATAGAAAATTTTATAATAAATAAATAATGTGTTCAAGTGGTCTGGATTTTTAAAAAAATCTTTTATGGGATCAGTTCCACGCCTGGCCACCCAAGTGCATTTGAACACTGACCTTGTTATATTCGGTGTATTTTCCTCCTGTGTAAACAGAGACCGGCACAGAAGGAATGGCTTCCAGTGAAGGCTTGGCATGGAGCAATCTGTGGTTTAATTGCTGTCGGTTTAGCCCGCACTAAATCACTTTAACATGTGGTAAAATAATTTAGCGCACACTAAAACGGACACGAAACAAAATGACATTTTGTTGTTTTTGTGTGTGTTGCTTCAAACAAAAAAAATGACAAAAAAAGGAGAAAGAACGGATGCTGGTTTTAAAATGATGACATGTCTTTCCTAATTGAGTGAACATGTCTTGTAGCTTAGATTTACAGTTTAAACCACTAGAAATAGAGGCAGCGAAGAAAGAAACTGCCAGATACCAAGCAAGCAAAATCCTTCTCAAATGTCCTGCAGTCTTTTTGCAAAAATGACTCGGATATGTGAAAACCACTGATAGTCAACAATACACTTTCACAAAAATGGAGAATCAAAAAGGGTACTGTGTTAGTATTGGAACATAAGTACATAGACCAGTCTTAATGGAGGAAAAAAAGCACATTGTTTGAACCATTTTTGCTAGGAGGTTTTTAGCCAGTGAAGTGACCGCTCGAACACCGTTATTCCACCATTGTGGAGGTGGGCGGGCCCCTGTCTGAGGCTTTTTTTCCTCCATTAAGACTGATCTATGTGCTTATGTTCCAATACTAACACAGTACCCTGCAGTCTTTTTGCTACATTTCCACAAAGTTACTCATTCAAATACTGAACAAGAGTGACTTTGTAACAGGGATCATCATTTCTGGTTCTCTCACCAGCTCTGTCTTTCAGTTCAGTTCAAAAGATTTTTTTTTTATATGACATGCCTCTAAGGTTTCTCACCCTTTGCTGGGGAGAGAACCTGAATACAATTTACCTCGATCTACCACTCAGTGGCGTACCTAGGGGGGGGGGGCGGGCCGCCCCGGGTACCAGCCCTAAGGGGGTGTTCCCGGCCTTGCCGTTCAGTCCCCCGCCACCCCCGAAGGACCGCTCGCCCCACTGGCCTCCCCGCACCACCTATGAACAGCCGCAGCAGGATCGCGAAGTCAGCGTCAGCATCCCTGCGCTGCTTCCTACGACGCGATCCCGCCCCTCCTCTGACGTCAGAGGAGGGGCGGGACCGTGGCGCAGGAAGCAGCAGGGATCGCTGACGCTGACTTCGCGATCCTGCTGCGGCTGTTCATAGGTGGTGCGGGGAGGCCAGGGGGGCGAGCGGTCCTTCGGGGGTGGCGGGGGACTGAACGGCAAGGCCGGGAACACCCCCTTAGGGCTGGTACCCGACGCTGACTTCGCGATCCTGCTGCGGCTGTTCATAGGTGGTGCGGGGAGGCCAGGGGGGCGAGCGGTCCTTCGGGGTGGGTCGGGGCATCAGGCCTTCAGGGTGGGGCGGGCGGGCAGGCAAGCAGGCTTTCAAGGGGGAGGGGGTGACAGGCAGGCAGGCAGGCCTTCAAGGGGGACAGGCCTTCGGGGGGGGGGTGCAGACATTCAAGGGGTGCAGGCCTTCAAGGGGGGCAGGCAGGCCTTCAGGGGGGTGCAGACCTTCGGGGGGGGGGTGTAGGCCTTTGGGGGGTGCAGACCTTCAAGGGAGTGCAGGCCTTCGGGGGGGGTGCAGTCCTTCAGGGGTGGGGTTTAGGCCTTCAGAGGGGGACAGACCTTCGGGTGGGAGGTAAAGTCCTTCGGGGGGTGCAGGTCTTCAGGGGTGGGGTGTAGCCCTTCGGAGGGGGGACAGACCTTCGGGGGAGGGGGGTCCTGGTGTAAAAGTACACAGAGGGAGAGAGGGAAGGGGGGGTTCAAAGATACATGCATATGCCAGACTTTGGGGGTTAGAAATAATGGGTCTAAAAACAGAGGAGTGGGAGAGAGATGGTGCATAATGGGATTTAGGGAGGGAAGGAACAGAAAGGGAGAGAACTTGGAAACAGGGGATGGTGTGGAGGGGGGATAGAGATACTGGATAGGAGGATAGTTGGGAACAGAAAGGGAGAGATGGTGGATCCTGGGGTGGTGGGGAGTTGAGAAAAGGTGAATCTGTGGATGGAGACAAAAAAAAGGAAAGATGCCAGATCTCCGGGAGAGGGAAGGGAAACGGAAGGGGAGAACAGAGATGGCAGACGGATGGTTAGCACGGAGAAAGGAGACCCTGGCAAGCAAGACAACAAGAGCCTGGGACCAACAAGATTTGAATATTGATCAGAGAACAAAAGGTAGAAAAAATAATTTTATTTTCTGTTTTGTGATTACAATATGTTAGATTTGAAAAGTGTACATGAGACAGCTTGAAATGGGAACTTTTCTATTTTTGTGAATGGCAAGGCTGAGTTCAGTTAAAATATATGCTTTATAAGAAAATATAATAATGTGTTTTATTAAGTTTATAAGCATTGCTGGCATACTCGGTGAGGTGTTCCTAGTGTTGGTGGTGGTGGTAGCATGTCAGTGTGTTGAGAGGAAGAGGTAGTCTGGGAAATTCTGCTGAGCAAACTCTGGGCCCATTCCACCCCCAGTTAGTCCACTCCACTCAACTGGTTCACACACTGAGTGGGTCTTTGGGTGTTATTTCTGGGTAGTTGTTTTAGAATCTCTTCCAGTGGTTTGTCAGTATCTCCTTCTGGTCCAAGGAAGGAAACTTTGTCAACCTTAGCATTGACCTTCAGAATATGTTTGTAACAGCGCTGCTTGTGTGGCATTAGGCTATGTAGTGATCGAAAGAAAAAAACAGACCTTTGCACATTTTTGCACTATATGGTGGGTGTATGAGGAGATTCATTTCCTGCACAGTTAAGTCCATTTTTTTCTACTGAATAATAGTATAGGTACAATGAAAGTAAATAGCAAAAATGTTTGAGTAGATAATTAAGGAAATCTTTTTCATATTGCTTGCTTATGGACTGGGAAAAAAGACTGTTCAAGCAAATGTCTCCAGAACTGCTTTAATGGAAAAAATGTGATTTTTTTTTTTTTAAGTACTTTGTGAAATTTATTGTTGTTGTGAAATTTATTGTTATACTTTGTTTAAACTTAAAAAGCGGTGTCATTAACAGTGAATCTAATCGAAAAATCGATTCAACAGGGTGAATCGGATCGAATGAAATATTTTTCTCTGAATCGGGCAGCACTATTGGCTACCATGAGAATGGGCTACTGGGCATGATGGACCATTGGTGTGACCCAGTTAGGCTATTCTTATGTTATGTTCTCATCTGTAGGGGCCTTTGTTTTCACTTCTTATTTTAATGTATTTTTTTTCCTGGGAACTTATCAGTGTTTTTTTATAATGGGAACAAAAATGGAAGAGAATTAATGTGTGTGGAATGGGGGGGGGGTAACTAATTTCTTCAGCTAAATAATTCAATCCACTTCAAACAGACATAGGAGAACTCACGCACCATTCACACACCCTCCAACCAAAAACGTCAAAAGAAAAAAACTGTTCGACAACCTCCTAGCCATTCGAGCTACAACACTTGACCCCAACTCTACAACCTATTGACCTCGACCACAAACTACAAAACCTTAAAAAAAGAAATAAAAACCCTTCTATTAAAAAAACACATAAAACCAAACTAACATAATCAGAACTGTCCCAAGCATCACCTGCAACTACTCCATATGTACTTCTGATGTCATGACAATTCAGACATAATTTATGTTATGTTATGTTTGGAATAATGGTTACATAAATGAGGTTCAATAAAAGAAAATTTTCTGTGGGAGCATTTGTTGGAACTTCTGTTATCCTGATTTCTTCTATCTGTGGGCTTTCTTTAGCTAACCTACTTATCTGGGGCTTTCCACTTCTGCAGCTGCCCTTTTCACGGTCCACTTTGCGCTTGCACTCTCTGGGGAGGGGGGGTTGGGTCTGGGCTTGGTGGGGTAGGTGTGTCTGGTAGTTTTGTCTGGGTGGTGGCTGGGTGTTTCTTGGGTGCTTGTTGTGCGGATTGGTGTGTCTGGTGAGCGGTCTGGGTGTTGTTGCTTGTGGGGGTTTTTTTTCATTATAAAATATGGCTGAGGGTCTAGTCCGGCTTATTATTCTTGTGGGTTCTGGGGTGGGATTTGTTTGCTTGCCCCAAGTTTTGGCCTTTTGTTGTGTATTGCTATGCCTCTCATTGGCAATTTTCTCTTGGGAGAGGCTTGTTCATGCTTGTTGTTGCTGTTACTCTCATTCTGTGTTCTTTTTGATAATGTATAAGTTTCTGTACAGACCATGGTTGCTTGTCTGGACCTTTTGCCATTCTCATAAAAATACTTTGGAAAAAAAAAAAAAAAAAAAAAAAGAAAATTTTCACTGCCTGTTTCTATTCTGACCATTTATTTCCATTTCATGGTTATTGCAAAAAAAAAAAAAAAAAAATTTTACATGAGGGGGGGGGGGGGGGTGTCAAAAAATGATGGGCCCCGGGTGCCACATACCCTAGGTACGCCACTGCTACCACTGTAAAGGAGTGATCTTAATCCAAAAATAAAGGCATACGTAACTTTTCCCCAGGCTGGTAAAGTGCAGGCTTTCTGCTGGTGCTGAAGCTGAGGGTAGAATGCAAAAGCTTCTGCATTTCAGAGCTGAGGTTAAGGGTCGCCACAGAGGAGCAAACAAATCGCTTTTCTAATAAGGATGTGAACAGTAAAAAAAAAAAAGAAAGAAAAAAAAGGTTAAATTTTAGGTTACTTTTGCACTTTCTCGGTGTGTGGACATTTCTTCAAAATTTTATTTATATTAATAAACTGTGGGATCCTTTTTATTAAGGTGTGCTGATTTAACGCACGCTAAGGGCTCCTTTTACGAAGCCGCGGTAGCGGCTTTATTGCGCGTGACTTTTAATCACGCGCCAACCCCCGCGCTAGCCGATAAATTACCGCCTGCTCAAGAGGAGGCGGTAGCGGCTAGCGCGGCCGGCAGTTTAGCGCGCGCTATTAGGCGCATTAAACCGCTACCACGGCTTCGTAAAAGGAGCCCTAAGTGCTAGGGCGTTCATAGAATATAATGGAGGCCTTAGCATTTAGCGTGCACTAGAACTTTTTAACACATGGTTAATCAACATTATCCAGGTTAATTTGTGGGCTAATGAGAATTAAAATGATTTTTTCTGTTTGTTTGATTTTTAATAAATTAAGAATACTATAGTACAACAGAAAGGCAAGGGGGGCGTCCTATCAGCCAATATTCGAACACATGGTCCCAACAAGGATCCCAGTTTCGGCGTGTGTAAAACTGCGGCCAGTTTGGCGCGTCTGCCTCTTTTTTGGGGGGAGACTAATTATCAGCATCTTTTAAGCGCGCTGCAGTGATTTCAGCGTCAGCGTCCCCTGAGGAAGGTGTTTTACACACGCCAAAACTAGGATCCTCTGTTCGAATAAAGACCGTTTATTGGCTGATTGGACGCCTCCCTTGCCTTTCTGTTGTACTGTTTGCATCTTAAGGCGAGAAGCTTCTTCTTTCGTCTGTTTGTTTTAGTGGATAATATAACAGGAGTTTTCAGATGCTATTACAAAATCCATGTGATGGTGCCCAAGTCGCCAAGATAGATTTGAGAGTGTGATTCTTTAAGGCTCTACCTTCCTCATACTTCCCAATTAAGCATGAATGGCTCCATCATTGCTGTGCACTTAGGGGTCCTTTTACAAAGGCGCATTAGCGGTTTAACGTGCGTAATACCGCATGCTAAACCACCGGCCGCGCTACCGCCTCCTCTTGAGCAGGCGGTAGTTTTTAGGCTAGTGCGGGGGTTAGCGCGTGATGAAAAGTCACGCACGCAGAAGCCGCTAATGTGGCTTCGTAAAAGGAGCACTTAGTTTTCGAGTTACCTTTCCGATAGCGAATGATGAGGCGTGTTGCAAGGGCAGTCATGTCAAAAGATTGAGAATATCTGATAAATATCAGGTCTGCAGCTGAGGAGCAGAGTATATCAATTTTGTAAGAAATAGGTACAGATTTGTCAATGGGTAGAAGGCTATAAATTTGATACCAGATTGAATTCCAGTCTTTATCCTCTCTAAACTGAGCGGGAGTCCTCCACCTACAGTCCTGCCAGGGGGTGGTGCTGTTTCACTATTGCATGTTCAACAATGAGGGACAAAACCATCTCTACAGGACTTCAGGGAACCTGCTTTCTAGAGATTGAAAAACAAAATATTGAAACAGCACCCCCTACTGGTAGCAATGTGGTTGGAGGACCTTCTCGGTTTAGAAGGATTAGTGATTCCAGTGTGTACAAACAACAAGTGAGTCATAATAAACTAGTAAGTGGGAAAAAAGTTCTTGTTTTTTTGAAGCAAGGCCAACAGTTATTATTCAATCCTCCTTTAGAAATTTTTGCTTTTTTTTTATGGGGTCCCATGCTTTATATATAATAAAGTAGGGAGATTGTGCAGTTGCTGCCAATACTGCCGGGTGAGATGTTTTCATCCACAAAATGATTTTATGTAGCATTAAATTTTACAAGGCTTGCTAATGAACCAAATGTACACTATCAAATTCAGATTGCTATTCCTACAATTTTGTTCCTATTTTTTCTTATACCTCCCTCCCCCTGAAAAATTGTGTTTGCTGTTTTTAAATTTTATGTGAGACTGCAGTCACATTTTCTAAGATAAACTACCACAAAATTTCCCTTTGCAAAATGTGGTAGTTGGAGGTGGGGGGAGGGGGCTACCCACCAGAGCGCTTTCTGGAATCCTGTAATCACCGAGTCCTAAATCTAGCCAAAGCATGATGGGATGGGGACAAACTTGGTCCCTGTCTCAGTGCTCAGGGAATGGGAGACATGACTTGGAAATTGAACCCAGGTCCCTCTGCAGGCCTGTTCTCAGCACTACCACAGAGAACCTTCCAGTTCTTAATGTTACATTTTTATAAAACACTGAAACAACCATTGGGAGGTCGGGCTGAGGTCCACCTCCATAATTTCATTTTTGCCTCCGGGGTACAAGGCTAGTGTACAACACCTTTAAAACTTTCTGCTTCTGTCTGATAAACTGTGTTTGTGTTACATGAAATTCACTCATCTCTTGCCAGGCAGGTCCTAGTCTTCCAGTACAGGAGCCACGTCATGGAGGAAGAAAGCATGAACAGAGGTTCTGATGAGAAGGCAGAAGATGAGGAGGCCCCTGAAGACGAAAGACCATGCCAAGCTTGCGCTTGGTGCGACAAGGTCCACAGGTCCATTTCCAAGTGGATGCTTCCTGAAGATTCCAGAGATACTTATCTAGAACGAGCTAATTGCATTCCTCCACCCATATTCATCATTTCGATCAGCATAGCTGAGGTACGGTCAACGATCTACTTCTCGGAGCTCCCTGTTCCTCTGAGTCATTTAACATACCATTCAAAACCCTGATGACGTTCATTGTTTTGTGTCGTTCTTAATTAGAAATAACAAAAAATGTGAAGGACCAAGGAATGGACCAATAAGAAATTAAGAATGAATAAATAAAACTGTATTAAAGACTTGATTAACATAAGAATCTCATAAAGACCCATTGTGGCCAAGTTTTAGTTGCTTGCAGTGGTGGTGGTGGATGGGTGGGTGGGTAAATCTCTGTTTTATCCATGGAAAAGGCTTTGAAAATGACATGCTAAGTTCTTATTCAACTTTATGGTATTGTAGTATGATTGTCAAGAAAGATTTCAGACACGGTGCCAGAAAACCCCGATACTGGCTTCTTAGGGCTCCTTCTACGGTTTAACGCGCATAATAGCAGGCACTAATTTTCTGGCTGTGCTAGCCACTACAGCCTCCTCTTGAGCAGGCGGTAGTTTTTTGGCTAGCGCGCGCTAAAAAATTGTTTGCGATAAAGCCGCTAACACGGCTTCGTAAAAGAAGCCCTTAGTCATTGCCACTGGCTCATTGAGTTTGCTGATTGTGTGTGTCTCATTTTAGCTTGCGGTGTTTATCTATTACGCTGTCTGGATGCCACAGAAGCAGTGGATTACTCTCAGCGAGGGGGTCTGGAACAGTCCTTTTACTTACCGACCGGATAAGAGGGAGGAAGCTTGGAGGTTCATCTCGTACATGTTGGTGCATGCTGGGTAAGCTTGCAGATTGGCCAGAAGGAACATTTTTGATTATGGATCATTTGCAGAAACGGGCACGATGAACAATGTTCTTGAGTAAGCATTTGATCCGAATGGGCACCTAAAAAACCCCCACACTGAACAAATTGTATGTATAGAGATGCATAAGCAAATGAATATGCGCACAATCAATTTGCATGCACAAAAACGTTCTTGCATGCGTACGATATATCACTTTTAAAATGCTGACCGCCGCGGGCAGAATTAGACCTGGATATTCAATGCCAGACATATCGGGACACCAGGATTGAATATCCGGGGCTAATTCCTGCTGTGGAAGCCACTGGACCTTATGTGGATCCAGTCTAATATTGAGCAG
This sequence comes from Geotrypetes seraphini, assembly GCF_902459505.1. Classification (NCBI taxonomy): domain Eukaryota; kingdom Metazoa; phylum Chordata; class Amphibia; order Gymnophiona; family Dermophiidae; genus Geotrypetes; species Geotrypetes seraphini. Next base: position 33,001,939 of record NC_047091.1, on the reverse strand, counting down.
GTGGAAAACATGAGAAAAGCACAGAAAAATTGCTTAAATGTTCTTTAAAACAAAGATAAACTGAACATTTTGAGGGCCGTGAACATGCCTGTTTGTTTGCTGGCTGCTAATTGCATTATTGTATGTTCATTATTGCAGACTAGGAGAGTGGTCTAGAACAGTGGTCTCAAACTCAAATCCTTTGTAGGGCCACATTTTGGATTTTTAGGTACTTGGAGGGCCGCAGAAAAAAAAGTTAATGTCTTATTAAAGAAATGACAATTTTGCATGAGGTAAAACTCTTTATAGCTTAAAAATCTTTCCTTTTGGCTAAGTCTTTATAATAATACTAGCTGATGCCCAGGCATTGCACAGGTATTTAATTATAGCAATAACACTGTAAATGGATTCAAAAAAAGATACTTTATAGTGGTGAAATAAATTATTTTTTTACAGCTTTATAAAAAGTACAATATTCAAATAATAATGTGAAATATTACTAACACAAAACTTGATTATAAACAACATTTTTAGTTTCACCTCCAGGAGCAAGAACATATACATTCTTGGGTGAACCTACCCTTGAGCAAGCAACATAGAGTTGTCCATGGGAAAAACAGGGGGATCTTAAATCCACTCCACAGTATGTAATAGTCTGTCCTTGTGATTTGTTGATTGTGATAGAGAATGCAAGTCTCACTGGAATTTGCAATCTCTTAAACTGAAAAGGAAGATCTGTTGGAATAAGTGGTATCCTCGGGATAAATACGGTTTCACCTTGTCCCTTTCCGGTTAAGATAGTCGCTTCAATTACATTGGACAGTAACCTCTTTACACAAAGCCTTGTGCCATTGCAAAGTTTTGGTGGGTCAAGGTTGCTAAGTAAAATAACTGGAGATCCCACAGCTTTTTACATTTTTCCCATTGACTTGAATGGGTGAAATCAGATTTTCTGTTTGTAGCTCCGCCCATGTGTGCAGGTGGGCCGCGAGACCCCCAGAACATATCACCCCAGGTAGTGAGGGATCTGCATACCAAGTTTCGTTCAAATCGGTCCCACAACTTTTTACATTTTTTCCATTGACTTGAATGGGTGAAATATGATTTTCTGTTTGTAGCTCCACCCATGTGTGCAGGTGGGCCGCGAGACCCCCAGAACATATCACCCCAGGTAGTGAGGGATCAGCATACCAAGTTTCGTTCAAATCGGTCCCACAGCTTTTTACATTTTTTCCATTGACTTGAATGGGTGAAATCAGATTTTCTGTTTGTAGCTCCGCCCACGTGTGCAGGTGGGCCGCGAGACCCACATAACATATCACCCCAGGTAGTGAGGGATCAGCATAGCAAGTTTCGTTCAAATCGGGCAAGCCGTTTTTGCGTTGGCAGCTTTTTACATTTTTTCCATTGACATGAATGGGTGAAATCTGATTTTCTGTTTGTAGCTCCGCCCACGTGTGCAGGTGGGCCGCGAGACCCACATAACATATCACCCCAGGTAGTGAGGGATCAGCATAGCAAGTTTCGTTCAAATCGGGCAAGCCGTTTTTGCGTTGGCAGCTTTTTACATTTTTTCCATTGACATGAATGGGTGAAATCTGATTTTCTGTTTGTAGCTCCGCCCATGTGTGCAGGTGGGCCGCGAGACCCCCAGAACATATCACCCCAGGTAGTAAGGGATCTGCATACCAAGTTTCGTTCAAATCGGTCAAGCCGTTTTTGCGTGATCGCGGCACATACACACATACACACACACATACACACCTCCGATTTTATATATATATAGATTGTAATTTATAGCTAAAGAGACATATGATCAAGAAACTGTTTTATTTTATTTTTGTGATTATGATAAACATACCGAGGGCCTCAAAATAGGACCTGGCGGGCCGCATGTGGCCCCTGGGCCACGAGTTTGAGACCACTGGTCTAGAAGGATTATATTAAGTAAAGTTGCTATCAATTTTTGTATGGAGATATCCCAGAATTGCTTAAAAGTAATATATTCAGTTATACACCAAAAAGATCTTTGCGTTCCGAGAATTTAGCTTTACTGAAGACATCTGTGAACCCAAGACTTGTTGAGACCGGCACAATGTCTTTCTGCTGTGCAGGAGAAGTTAAGTTATGGAACGCCTTGGTGGGTCAGATACAAAATTGTTGTGAAAAAGGTAGGTTTAGGAAACTTCTTAAGACGCAACTATTCGTAGATGACTTTATTTAGTTATGTCTGGTAAAGTCGATGAATTATCCATGCTCTTTATTGTTCATATCATGGTACTTTTCTGAGGATTGTTTGTATGTCCATTTTATTATGTATTTGTCTGTTAAATGCTTATTTTAAATATTGTGCATGTAAATTATGTAAAACCGTTTAGTGTTAAATCTAATATAATAAATCCCTAAGCTCGCATGTGCACTCCCACCTGCGTGCTCCCGTTTTCCGTGAGCTGTAGGGACCCGCAGGTAGGAGTGCGCATGCACGCGGCGGCACGGAGCCTGTTGGACGTGGCGGCTCTTGCAGTCTGAACTTAAGGATGTGAACTGGCCAGGGCGACGTCAGCGGGGGCCGGAACGGACTTTAATTGCTGCCTCCCAGGCTTCTCCTGCTCCGGCTGGGCCCACGTAAAAAAAACCAAAACAAAAACAACCCAGAGCTCGCTTCGGGTCCGGCAAGGGCTGCGGGTCCTGAAACCTTCCGATTCAACTCTACACACGCTGCTTCGGGGCCTTCTACTGCCCTGATTTGCTGGGCAGTAGAAGGCCCCGAAGCAGCAGTGTCTAGAGTGCTGCAGACGCTGCTGGAACCGAAAGGTTAGTCGGGACCGCAGGAAGCGAAGAGGGGAGGGGGGCAGTAAGGGACTAAGGGAGCCGGCCAGACCGCGGGAAGGGAAAGGGGGGGTAGGGGAAATGCTGCTGCTGCACAGGGAAGTGGTGTGGGGGGAGGGAAATGGAGGGGGAGGGAATCCTGCTGTGGCTGCTGCACAGGGAAGTGGTGGGAGAGAAATGCTGCTGCATAGGAGGCAGGGAGAGAAACAGATATATAGAAAGAAAAGAAGAAAGACACAGGGGCAGGCACAGAAAGAGACAGACAAAGGATGCCAGGGAGAGAGACAGACAGCGGGAGGGAGAGAGAGACAGAAATAAAGACACACAGACATATATTCTAGCACCCATTAATGTAATGGGCTAAAATACTAGTGATATATAAGTTTTTTTAAATAAATAATCCTCCATTACCCCAGGTACAAAATAAGCTCCTGTATATATGTGCCTTTGACAAAGTACCCCACGAACGCCTACTTCGGAAACTGAAGAACCATGGGGTGGAAGGAGATGTACATAGATGGATCAGAAATTGGTTGGCGGGTGGGAGTGAAGGGCCACTACTCGGACTGGAGGAGGGTCACGAGTGGTGTCCCACAGGGCTCGGTGCTTGGGCCATTGCTATTTAATATATTCATAAATGATCTAGAAACAGGGACGAAGTGTGAGATAATAAAATTTGCAGATGACACCAAACTATTTAGAGGAGCTCGGACTAAAGAGGACTGCGAAGAATTGCAAAGAGACTTGAACAAACTAGAGGAATGGGCGACGAGATGGCAGATGAAGTTCAACGTTGAGAAATGTAAAGTACTACATGTGGGAAGCAGAAACCCGAGGTGCAGCTATACGATGGGAGGGATATTATTGAAGGAGAGCACCCAAGAAAGGGACTTGGGGGTAATGGTGGACATGACAATGAAGCCGACAGCACAGTGCGCAGCGGCTGCTAAGAAGGCAAATAGAATGCTAGGCATAATCAAGAAGGGTATTACAACCAGAACGAAAGAAGTTATCCTGCCGTTGTATTGGGCGATGGTGCGTCCGCATCTGGAGTACTGCGTCCAATATTGGTCGCCGTACCTTAAGAAAGATATGGCGTTACTAGAGAGGGTTCAGAGAAGAGCGACACGTCTGATAAAAGGGATAGAAAACCTTTCATACGCTGAGAGATTAGAAAAACTGGGACTCTTTTCCCTGGAGAAGAGGAGACTTAGAGGGGATATGATAGAGACTTACAAGATCATGAAAGGCATAGAGAGAGTAGAGAGGGACAGATTCTTCAAACTTTCGAATAATAAAAGAACAAGAGGGCACTCGGAAAAGTTGAAAGGGGACAGATTCAAAACAAATGCTAGGAAGTTCTTCTTTACCCAACGTGTGGTGGACACCTGGAATGCGCTTCCAGAGGACGTAATAGGGCAGAGTACAGTACTGGGGTTCAAGAAAGGATTGGACAATTTCCTGCTGGAAAAGGGGATAGAGGGATATAGATAGAGGATTACTGCACAGGTCCTGGACCTGTTGGGCCACCGCGTGTGCTGACTGCTGGGCATGATGGACCTCTGGTCTGACCCAGCAGAGGCACTGCTTATGTTATGTTCTTAACCGCTTTGAGTGTGGTTGTATAATGACAAAAAAAGGTGGCATACACGCAGGGGCGTAACTAGGGGGGCGGGGGGGAAGGTCCGCCCCAGGTACACGCCCCAAGGGGGTGCACAGGAGAGAGCTGGACGGGGGACCCGCGGAGTTAAATACATCTCGAGCCACGAGGCTCGTCTTCTGTTCCTTCCTGCCCTGCCGCTCACATATAGCCGATGGGAAGTCTTCCCCGATGTCAGCGCTGACGTCGGAGGGAGGGCTTAAGCAAAGCCTGCCCTCCGATGTCAGCGCTGACGTCGGAGAATACTTCCGGTCGGCTATTTGTGCGTGGCAGGGCAGGCAGGAAACTGAAGACAAGCCTCGCGGCTCGAGCTCTTTTTTGCTGAGAAAGTTGCAAAGATGGGCTGGGAGGCAAATGCAGAACACAAAAGGGGGGAGAGAGTGCGTTTTGGACACAAGGCATGGACTTGGGAGAGAAGAAGGGAGGGAAAGAGATGCTGAGGTGGGGGAGGGAATGGGTTTTTGGACACAGAAGGCATGGACTTGGGAGAGAAGAAGGGAGGGAAAGAGATGCTGAGGTGGGGGAGGGAATGGGTTTTTGGACACAGAAGGCATGGACTTGGGAGAGAGGAAGGGAGGGAAAGAGATGCTGAGGTGGGGGAGGGAATGGGTTTTTGGACACAGAAGGCGTGGACTTGGGAGAGAGGAAAGGAGGGAAAGAGATGGTTGTGTACACAGGGAATAGAAGAAAGGAGAATTTTTGGTCATAGGGAGGGAGTGAGGTACAGATAGTGGCATACCAAGGTGGGGGTGGGGGGGGGCGGTCCACCCCAGGTTTACATCTCAAGGGGGTGCACAGCTGGCCATCCTCCAGTGTTCTCCCTAGGCCGGCAAACTGCGGCTCTTTAGCCACTTGAGTGCCACCGCCGCCATCGGGAACAGGCCGGCGCCAAGTTCTCCCTGCTTTTCCCTGTGGGGCCGACCAACTCTCGCCACCCGTGTCAATTCTGACATCGGAGAGGATGTTCTGGGCCAGCCAATTGCTGCCTGGCTGGCCTAGAACGTCCTCTCTGACGTTAGAATTGACGTCGGGTGGCGAGAGTTGGTCGGCCCTGCGGGGAAGAGAAGCAGGGCGAACTCGGCGCCGACCTGTTCCCGATGGCGGCAGTGGCAGCATTTTCCCAATGGTGGTGGCATAGGGGAGGGCAGGGAGAAAAAAGAAATGGGGGGGGACAGGGAGCCAGAAAGAAAGAAAGGGGGCAGGGTGAAACAAATAAAAATGGGGCACGGAGAGAGAGAGAGAAAGACAGACATACAGAACGAAAGAGGGTATGGAGAGAGAAAGAAAGAAGGGGGCAGGGTGAAACAAACAAAGAAAGAAATGGGGCACGGAGAGAGAGAGAAAAACAGACATACAGAAAGAAAGGGGGTATGGAGAGAGAGAAAAAGAAAGAAGGGGCAGGGAATGAGGTTTGGGGAGGGAATGAGGTCTGGAGGAGAGGAAGCATACAGGAGGCTGAAAGAAGGGAAGAAATATTGGATGCACAGTCAGAAGAATAAAGTGCAACCAGAGACTCAAGAAATTACCAAAGGTAGGAAAAATGATTTTATTTTCAATTTAGTGATCAAAATGTGTCTGCTTTGAGAATTTATATATGCTGTCTATATTTTGCACTATGGCCCCCTTTTACTAAACAGCAATAGCGTTTTTTAGCGCAGGTAGCCTATGAGCGTTGAGAGCAGCGTGGGGCATTCAGTGCAGCTCCCTGCGCTAAAATCCGCTATCGCATTTTAGTAAAAAGGGAGGGGGAATATTTGTCTATTTTTGTATAGTTGTTACTGAGGTGACATTGCATAAAGTCATCTGCCTTGACCTCTTTGAAAACCCGCGGAATATAAATGATAATTAACATTTTCTCTGCGTACAGCGTGCTTTGTGTTTTTAAAATTTTATTGTTGGTAGATCATTTTGACTTGGCCACAAAGATAAGAGGGAGGGAGGGAGGGGAGCTGCTGAAAGACATCTAGTAATTCTTGCAGGTGCAGGAAATTATTTTTGTAAAATTATGTTTTTTATGTGACTGGCATTATTTAGACTTTAATTTCTATGAATGAATAGAATGAAAATGATATAAATTACTTGCTTGTTTTTATGTGCGTGCGCTGAAGGAAAGTGGAGAGAGAGTGGGCTGAGGACGCTGAAGGGAAATGGGGAAGAGAGAGTGGGGAGAAGATGCTGATTTATAAATTGACAATTGTACAGAATATTGTTTCTTTTTATACTTTAATATAAACAATTGAAGGCTTGTGTGGATGGAATCAGGTGGTTTGCGGGGATGGGGACCGAGCTTACGGGGATTAGTCCAATAAAATGGTATTTTTTTATTTCTCATTATTTGTTTTATTTTTATTTGTTAATTTGTAAAGTAGTGATTGTTATGTATCAGTTTTTTCAAATTTACATCTACTGTCTTTATATTTTGCACTGTATTAGAGGACATGTGTTACTGTTTTTGTGGTGTTGCATTATATCCAGGGTCTGGTTTCTTGGCGGTTCAGTTTAACTTTTGTCTACATATTTCTATTTTTAGTTTGTGATTATTCCATATTGGGCGAGGGTGTATCTCTGTTCTGTGTGTATGAAAAGAACATAGTTTTCAGTTGGCATTGACTACAGGATCAATTAACTGTGCGGGATCTGGCTTGTTTAGTTTTACAATGTATGTGCTGGTGTTCTAGTGCTCACTGCAGTGTTTAAGATGCTGCCTTTTCCTAGGTACACTCTTGTTGTGCGATGTGGATTGTTACTAAAAATCATATTTTTCATATAGATTGGGGGGTGTGTCAAAAAATGATGGGCCCCGGGTGCCACATACCCTAGGTACGCCACTGCATACACGTCCCAATCCCTTTCTCTTTCCCCATTTAGGGGGGACCTTATCAACGTGCAGTAAAAAGTGAGTTTTTATCGACCTTGATTTCACCATGGAAGTTGCAACCTGCGGCATAACGTCCCCCCAAGTTGCCGATCACTGTGGTAAATGAATAACACGTTTTGAAAGCGGTGTTCTACCAGTGAACCAGTAGCATCGCTAGGGGGCACTATTTTGGAAACTGCAGCCATCAGAGCGGGAGCAACTGGGGATCGCACCTGCCTGAAGACCACTGGACCTCCAGAGATACTGATGAAAGGCCTTCAAAGACGGTGGGGTTGCCAGATATCCAGGAAAACCCAGACACATTCTCTTTTCAGGAGGACTCTCCGGGCTTCCGGATGGACTTTCCGAAACCTGGCCTTTGTCCGGGTTTTCGGAAAGCCCCGACAAGCTCCTGCAGCCTCTGAGCATGCATGGATGATGCCGAACACATCCGCATATACTCTGGGCCCTCTAGACGTGGCTGGAGCTTGTCGGGGAAGAGAAGCTGTATGTGGGCAGGGCTGGAGGCTGAACTGGGCAGGGCTCTGACAGAATAGGGTGGGGGTGGAGGCAGAATGAGGTGGGGTCATGTATCTGGGGGTTTGCAGAAGAAAATATGGTAACCTTAGTGGGGGGGATGACTTTAGGAGGGCATGTGGCTTCTTCAGAGGGAACTGGGATAGGGCGGGGGGGTCTGATTGAGTAATGAGAGGAATGTCACTGGCCTGGGAGCAACTTTGAGTCCTGATGTACTATGTTGGGAATAATAACATTTTAACTAATGAGCTTTATATAAAATGACCTCTATAGAGTTTAGTAGCTATAGAAATGTTTGTCATTATCAGTAGTAGAGCAGTGTATCGCAAATTTTTTGAAGCCACAACACACTAAACCTGGGGCCGTGGCTGGAAGGCCCCCGGACATGCATGCATGTTGACATGACATGCATGTGTAACATCATATCGACACCCGCACATGCACAGAGGCCCTTCAGATGGGGCCTTAAGCATGCTGACCCTGGATGGAAAGGTGCCAGCGCCGACTGATTGCTTATAGACCCTGCCGCTTGCTGTAGATAGTTACCCGGCACCTCTCCTTCTTGCTGGCGTCTCATGGCACACCCTGAATCTCTCCGTACCACAGTTTGCGATACACTGTAGTAGAATACAAATAGACGTTTACGCCTTCTTTGGAGGGGGTGTAAATTTGTGCTACTAATCACAATCATGGCCACCATTCGACCGGAGAATGCATAGCTGCAAGTACATTTTTCTGTACAAACTGCAGGAACTCATGCAAGATGGCACAGATATCCAAAATCGAGCTGCCACCTAAATCCAGATTGCTGTAGAACTGCATTACCATGCATCAGAACCATTCTTTCTGGGCTGGACCCTTTCCGTGAATTAATTACTCACTGTTAACATTCTTTTTGCTGCAGAATGGTCTTCCGTGAAGGCTAGGAACTCTTTAGCTCAAAGAGAAACAGAGCGTTCTCCGTGCTCCTCGCGCTTCTTTCATTAGGCGTGATATTGGTGTGCTCCCTAGCTGCGAAGATGCTTAATTCCTGGGGGGTGGGGTGTGCTCTCTTGCAGAGTTCAGCACATATTGGGAAACCTGTTTCTGCAGCTCGTGCTGGGCATCCCCTTGGAGCTGGTTCATAAGGGCCTTCGGATTGGGCTGGTCTACCTCGCAGGGGTCATCGGAGGTTTGTATGCTTTCATTATCCTACCTTTTGTCTTGACTTGGCCTTCCGGGCAATTTATCTGCCCCTCTAAGCCTTTTGGAAAGTGATTTGTTTCTGAATCGTTAATGTTGTTCTAATTATTAGGATTTATTCACAGCCTTTTTGAAGGAATTCACGCAAACTCAGCGTACAGCAAGAATACGTCAAACATAAGCAACAATTACAGCAGTAAAAATATTCAAATTACAATACAAAGTGTGGCATGGTATTCTACATTACAATGCCAACATAATATGTGATAAAACATTTAGTAGACAGGGTGTAAGCAAAGATGGTGTATATAGAAAGATAAGAGAGACAAAGAATGGGGGAGGATATTAGATTTATTACTCGCATTTTTCCAAATCCAAGATTGATGTAAATTTTGTTCAGGCCCATGAGTTATTCCCCTGCCCATGCCACCTGAGGGCCCCACTGACAAGGCTGCGGTAGCAATGATGCTGTAATAAATGCCCTGAAGCTCAGAGGAATACGAAGATCTCTCAATCAAAATCGGCTAGTAGTTCCTTCATTCAGAGAAAGATTTCTCGATCATTCACGTAATTCCACTGTCTCAGTTCAGGGCCCTGAGCTATGGAGACGCCAGACCTAGTTTCAAGTTTCTTTATTTTTGATAAACTGTTTATCAAATAAGTTTTACAGTAAAATAGAGATTAAAAAAATAAAATAAAACAAGGACATAACTTATCTAGAGTAAAATAAGTGCCATTCAAATGGTATAATTAATATATCAGACTTTTGCAGTCAGTATGAATGTTCAAACTATTCATCCCCAGCTTTAAAACACACCTTCAGTCTAGGATTACCAGACGTCCGGATTCCCCAGACATGTCCTCCTTTATGAGGACATGTCCGGGGGTTTGGATGGCTTTTCAAAACCCGGCACTTTGTCCAGGTTTTGAAAAGCTTCCTCGGGGGCGGGGCTAGGGCAGGATTGGGGCGTAACGGGGTGGGGATGGATGCAACTGGGAGGGCCTGGATCTAGGTAACCCTACTCCAGTCACTTTGGGAAGTTCTTTGCGATCAGTTTACAGCTTTGGATGGAGCTTGTGATAGCATTGGTCCCCAGGCAAAAGTCTATATCGCTGTGATGTCATTAACAGTGAGCTGGAACCCCCCCACACACATTTTTTCCCCAAATAATGGTAGTTTTACAGTACAAAAAGAGCAGACATGACCAAAATAATCAAACTGGCAAATGGACTTTATAAGAGTCCAACATATAATAATAATAATTTTATTTCTTATATACCACTATACCCTAAGTTCGAAACGGTTTACAGTGAAGTCGTGTCTAGAGAGAGTACAGTGTTAACAGAAAGATACAGGATAATACATCAAATTGGAACAGAAACCTGACACGGGATGCATTTCAGCACGTTTGCCTGCATCAGGGGTCCTACATAATCTTAGTACATGTGCTTCATTAAACTGATGAACAACAGATATATAAAAATAGCCAAATGTAAGTCGTAAGCAGTAAAACTTAACACCGACTCAAAAGGACGCGGAACTGGACTGCGGCTTAATTACATCCTAGATGTCTATGAATCTTGAAGCTGTGGGCACCGGAAAATTTAACCCAGACCACTAAAGAATATCACATTTTGGTGCATTCGTGGTGGTGAACTGATTAATGTGGTTTGACAGTGGTGATCAGAAAGTTTCGTAAAGTAAAGCTTGAACTGCCACTTTATTTGTAATATTTTTAACGAAAACTTCCTCAGGCTTTTAATTTTCTGCATTCACAGGTTCCTTGGCCAGCTCCATCTTTGATCCTCTTATGGGTCTTGTAGGTGCTTCAGGAGGGGTCTACGCCCTGATGGGAGGATATTTTATGAATGTTATTGTGGTAAGGATACCCCCAAAGATTAAGGGAGCTCTTCTAATTCTACTTTGTTCGAAAGCTGTCGTGACCCAATGCTTTCATATTGGTTCGTTTAGATCTAAAATGTCTATTATGCATATTTTATTAACTTATTTTAAAAATATGTATATGCCACCTTCCTGAAAATCAACCAAGATGGCTTACATACACATTCATAATCAATGTATACAATAACTTGTGTTTCAAGTTTCTTGCGATGGCGGTCTCAGGATTGGTTATTTAAAATTGTTTCCCCCTCTTGTCTTCCAGAATTTTAAGGAAATGGTGCCCTTGTTTGGAGTCTTTCGATTGCTGTTCATCATTCTTGTAGGTGAGTTCACCAATATTCGAGTATAGTTTTCAATGAAAGCTCACCCTGTGGTTTGAAAATACCCCCCCCCTTTGGAAAATGTTCTGCAGTTATACGCAGTGTCTCAAGAATCTACTGTTCCACCGATCCATCTCCTCCCTTCCAACCTGAAAGACATGAAGGACAACTCCCAAATTCTCTCTTTTAGGGCAGTGTGGGCATGTCTTAGATCCCGTCTGGAATGCGTTCAACTAGATGAATTTTCCTCTTTTTTTTAACATATGTTTATCGGAGGAGCAATGCACAGAAGAAATTTCTGTGCATGCTAAAATGTGATATCGTGTCTTATGCCCTAAATTGTACCAAGTGTGTGCTACAAATCACCCTCACGAGTGCATGCATTGTATTTAGCACAGATGTCAGTACAGAAAAGTATCTTTAGCTGCTTTAAAAATTTCCTGTGTAAAAAGGGTGCTTAGCAGGGGAAATGTCATCCCATTCAAAGAGAATTCCCCATCCCCTACACCCGTGGTAGGCAACTCCAGTCCTTGAGAGCCGGAGCTAGGTCAGGTTTTCAGGATATCCACAATAAATATGCATGAGATAGATTTGCATCTCAAGGAGGCAGTGCATGCAAATCCATCTCCTACATATTCATTGTGGTGATCTTGAAAACCTGACCTGGCTCCGGCTCTCGAGGACCGGAATTGCCTACCCCTGATCTAGTCCAGGGGTAAGCAATTCCGGTCCTTGAGAGCCGGAGCCAGGTCAGCTTTCAGAATATCCACAATAAATATGCATGAGATAGATTTGCATCTCAAGGAGGCAGTGCATGCAAATCCATCTCCTACATCAGTGGTTCCCAACCCTGTCCTGGAGGAACACCAGGCCAATCGGGTTTTCAGGCTAGCCCTAATGAATATGCATGAAGCAAATTTGCATGCCTATCACTTCTATCATATGCAAATCTCTCTCATGCATATTCATTAGGGCTAGCCTGAAAACCCGATTGGCCTGGTGTTCCTCCAGGACAGGGTTGGGAATCACTGTCCTACATATTCATGGTGGAGATCTGAAAACCTGACCTGGCTCCGGCTCTCGAGGACCGGAATTGCCTACCCCTGCCCTACACCATCATTTTGTGTGGTTGGAGGTTGATAGAAAGTCTTTATTTAAAGCAGCTGGTCCTAAATTTTGGACTATATCATCAGGGGCCCATGCTCTGTCTAGTTTGGGGTTATTTAAGAACGAGCTTAAGACCATTTTGTTTACGCGTGGTTTTGGTGTTCCTTCATAAATATTAGTGTTGGGAAACTGCTGCTAGTTTTGGAAAGCTGAGACAACCTGTGCTTTTGATGTGCTCATGTTTTATGATGATTTTATTGTGAACTTTGGATTATGCGGGATATAAGTACAAATCGCCAACTTTGACTATCGGGGCCAAAGCATTTAGCAGCAAAAACAACTTACAGTTTTGTTGAATACTGACTTTTGCGTCTCTCTCCCCCCTTCTAGTTGGAACAGACATGGGATTTGCTCTGTACAGAAGATTTATAGCAGAAGCTACTGGGCCAGCAGTAAGTTTACAGCTAAGAAACGGAGTCAGAGGCTATCATTTGGAGCTGTTGGGTTCATGCAGTCTGAATTGTCTTTATCAGGGCTCTGGAACTGGTACATAAAACCTTCGAGTTTGACGCCTCTTTTTTTCTACTGTCTGACTCCAACTCTGATTTTCTTGATATTAGTAGGGTTACCAGACGTCTGGGGGTCCGTATGGCTTTTCAAAACCCAGGTTTTGAAAAGCCTCCTCAAATTGCATCAGACAGGAAGTCCGTGCATGTGCCATGCGATGATGTCACATGCACACACGCATGCACGGACGTCCTCCCTGCTCGACGAGAGCAGGGGGCGGGGCTAGGGCAGGACTGGGGGTGGGAGTAGGGTGGGGATGGGAGGAACTGAGCGGGCCTGGGGCGGATCTGGATTTTCTGATTGGAAAATCTAGCAATCCTAGATATTAAGGGGTCCTGTTATCAAGCCGCGTTTACGCGTCAGACATTTCATCACGCGCTAACCCCCGCAGCCAGCTAAAAAACTAACGCCTGCTCAATGCAGGCATTAGTGGCTAGCGCGGCAGGCGGTTTAACGCACGGTATTACGCGCGTTAAACCCCTACCACATCTTGATGAAAGGACTGCTAAGCTTTAACACCCCCCACCCTCGTAGTGTTACCAGCGCTAAAAATCACTCTACAGTTTTGTAAAAAGGGGTGGGGTGGGGGTAAATTTTTTGTTTTGGTTCTAAAATACAGGTAAATACAACTTTAGATCCAGGACAAAGATATAGTAAATTTATTCTTTTATACTTATATAAACATATCTTACTAGTCTTTAAGCCCGTTACATTAACGGGTGCTAGAACATATGTATGTGTGTCTGTCTTTATTTCTTTATCTCTCCTTAGCCGCTTTTTTCATTCTGCCTTTCTTTTTCCTTGGCTGTCCATCACCACCCCATGCCTGCTCCCCCTGTCCATTTTCCCTTCCGTTTACCTCCCCTGTGTCCACCACCACCCCTTAACTGCTCTCCTTATGCAGCAGCAGCCCTTCTCCCTTTGTTTTACCTCCCCCCTGTCCAGCAGCACCTCTTTCCTTCTCCCCCTGTCCAACATTAGTCCTCCGTTCCTTTTTCTTCAACCCCCCTGTCCATCAGCATCTCTTTCGTTCTCCCCCTGTCCAATGGGTGCTAGAGTAGACGACTGGTTTTTTTTTTCCTTTCTCTCTCTGTGCTTGGATGCTGTCTGTCTGTCATTTTTTCTGTCTGTGTCCCTGCCTTGCGCCCTGCCTGCCTGTATTTCTCCATTGCGCCAAGCCTGCCTATTTCTCTGTGGCCCCCTTCTCTTCCCCGCCATGATTGGTGTGTGCCCCCAGCACACCCTTCCCCCCAAAGCAGCCCCGTTTCCCAATGCCCCTGCCCCCTTTTGTGCTATGCCTGCCTGCTCCGTGGCCCCCTTCTGTTTGCCCCCTATGATTGCTGTCTGGCCCAGCAAACCCCTCACCCCAAAGCAGCCCCCTTTCCCTCTCCCCTTGTTGAGCCATGCCTGCCTGCTCTGTGATCCCCTGCCCATGATTGCTGTGTGCCCCCTGCCATGCCTGCCTGCTCCCTGTGCATCAGCATCAGCATTTCCCTCCCCCTCACCTGTTCCTTCGTAGCAGCATGCACATAAAACGACTCCCTTAGTTCTTTGCTGGATTTTGTTTTAAGTTTAAAGATGCCGACGCGGCTCCTCTCACGATCCCGCCTGCGTCGGAAGCCTTCTCTGACACAGGCTGGAATCGTGAGAGGAGCCACGGCGGCAGCTTTAAACTTAAAAAAAAAAATCCAGCAAAGAACTAAGGGAGCCGTTTTCAAAGCCGTCGCCGCAGCTCCTCTCATGAGCTGCACTTATATTATGTTGGAAGATGAAAGAGGAGTCGCGGCGACGGCGGCAGATTTCAAATTAAAATAACTTAGGCGGCCAGGGAATTTAAGGGACAGGATTGTAGAGCTGGAGCAAGTCCGTCCTGGGCCCGCTTATGCCCTCCGCCGACAGCCGGCTCCCTCGAAGCCCTCCTTCCCCCCACCCTCTTTCCCTTCCCGCGGTCCATCTGGCTGCGTTCCCTGTGCAGCAGCATTAGCGTTTCCTCTACCCCTCCCCCTTTCCCTTCCCGCGGTCCGGACTACAAACGTGGTGATTACAGCAGTGTGTGCATCAGTCTCCACACGCTGCTTCGGGTCCTTCTACTGCCTAATTTACTCAGGCACGTCCCTGATGACATCATCAGAGACGCGGCAGAGCAAATCAGGGCAGTAGAAGGGCCCGAAGCAGCGTGTGAAGACTGATGCACATGCTGCTGGAATCGCCATGAGGGCCCGCGGGAAGAGAAGGGAGTGGGCAGCAAAGGAGGAACGGAGATCGGCGGCGGCAGGAGGAACGGAGATCGTCGTCTGGCTGCGGTCCGGCTTGTGGAGGCGATCGGGTGGTGACGTATTCGCGCGCATGCGCACTCCTTCGGCCACAGACCTACAGCGCACGGAACACGCAAATAGAAGTGCGCATGCGCGAGTTAGCCTTTTATTATATAGGATGTTTTCTTGTTTATTTTGAAGCTGGAGCTAGAGTTGGTATGTTTTTACCGAAACCAACTCAGACTCCACAACCCTGGTCTTTATTACCTGGTTTTAAGCACTATGGAGAGTCTGAAAATTGAGCTGTACAGAGTTTTATTGTCCTGGTTGTGTCGGTTACAATGTTCACTTAGAGTTTAGACCCTACACCTTTGTTTCTTGACAGCAAGAATCCAAAGATTTACCTTGGTGAAAGCATGTTTACCCGTGAAAGCTACCTTTCCCCCCCTGTGAAAGCAGCTAAGAGGTACATGCCCTGGATGACTGCATGCACACTTTTAGCTGCGTTTCTCACTAAGACTCTAAAAATGAAATAAAATGAATAACTAGAGTAAAAATAGGTGGCAGGGATGGGGATAGGAAAATCATGTGGCGATTTCATTGCGAAAGTGACACACTCGCTTTCATGTTGCTGCTGAGTTCATGGGAACCCGCTGGTCCAAAATTTTTAAATGGAAACTCTACGTTTTGAAAATTCCCTTACAAGATTGTTGATTCAAGGACTCTTGAGGCCTGAAATTAGAGAATGACACGGTGACAAAATTCATCACCGTCCCCGCGGGAAACCATCTTCATGTCATTCTTTAAGGAGAGAGGGAAGAATCAGAGTATAATTGGGCACAGCCACTGACCCGCAAGCTTTGCTTTGAAGATTGCTGGTGTAGAAGGACTGAGGTTGA
Organism: Geotrypetes seraphini; assembly: GCF_902459505.1. Lineage (NCBI taxonomy): Eukaryota > Metazoa > Chordata > Amphibia > Gymnophiona > Dermophiidae > Geotrypetes > Geotrypetes seraphini. The sequence continues at coordinate 32,985,844 of NC_047091.1, read as the reverse complement.
AACAGACACTACAGAATGACAGTCTCTGGTATCCAGAGCAGATATTGTGTTGTCATAATGCCTCATTCCACCAGTTCCTAAGAGCCAATCACATCAGTGATTGTCACAATGGCTTCATTATCCTTGGCTCACATAAGAATCAGAGTATGAATGGCCACAACCACTGATCCGCAAGCTTTGCTTTGAAGATTGCTGGTGTAGAAGGACTGAGGTTGAAATAGATACTAGAAAATGACATGGGATTATTTCCCACGGGGACGGTGATGAATTTTGTCACCGTGTCATTCTCTACCTGAAATCTCCCTACTGGTTTCAATTATCTCTCTTAAGCAACGCCTCTTGGCTCCTTTTCCCCCTGGCATGCCCGCCTGACATCGTATCCCCCCCAAGCTTGCTTAAATCCTGTCATTAGTATGGTTACTGCTGCAGGTAGCTATTTCCAGCTAACCACCACCACTTTGCGAAAGAGAGTGATGACCAGAGAAAAAAGCGCCTGGCGATTGATCAGTAGTAGGTTCTTGCTATTGCAAAATCTAATCTGGTTTAATGTTTTATCATTTCACAAACTTTGTCTAACGACCTTTCTTTTCCTGAAGGTCTCCTTTGTGGCCCACATTGCTGGTGGTATGGCTGGAATGACCATTGGTTACGTGGTCTTCAGCAGCTTTGACAAAAACTTGATCAAAGATCCCCGCTTCTGGATCGCTCTTGCTGCCTATTTCATCTGTGTGCTCTTTGCCATATTCTTCAACATTTTTCTGTCACCTGCTCCATGAGCTAAGCCCGAGATGGGAAGAGAAGCATGGTAGCGTGGAGGAAAAGAGAATAACACTGACAGAGAGACCTTGAAAAGCTGAACTACAGGCCGCATGGATTGTCCTAATGATTCCACCTTCTAAATGATTTCCTTAAACCTCAACCAGAACAAAATTAATGTAGATGTTAAGACACTTCGTAAGGAACCGCAACCTCATAAGAAACTAAGAATAGCCTTACTGGGTCAGACCACAAGTCCATCAAGCCCACTAGCCCGTTCTCATGGTGGCCAATCCAGGTCACTAGTACCTAGCAAAAACCCAAAAAGTAGCAACATTCTATACAGAATCCCATGGAACAGCAAAATTCCGGAATCTCAGAGAAACAAGATTCTAGAATCTCAAGGAGTAGTAACATTCCATGCTACTGATCCAGGGCAAGCAGTGACTTCTCCCATGTCTTTCGCCATAACAGACTATGGACTTTTCCTCCAGGAAATTGTCCAAACCTTTCTTAAAACCATCTCATGCAATATTACCATGTTTGACTGTATTCTGTGGCTGAGTTGTGACTCTAAAGATTTTTTCTGTTTTGATCACTGTTTTGTGGATACCTCTGGCCTTAGAGCTCCTGATAATCTCCATAATTGATTATGACTAGGGTTACCATATTTTTGGCATGAAAAAAATGAGGACACTTCCCCCTGAAACTAGTTTGGCAGGGTCAGCTTGCAAAGAATCCGGTGGTTCTCCCTCTCTTACCTTCTCAGTGCTGCAATTCTATTTTCTTCAGGCTACTGGCAGCTCAGCAATATGTCGGCCTGCCTTTCTGCAGCAACTTCTGCAGCAACTTCCTGTTCCTGCGGAGTTGAGACTTGCATAGAGGCAGCTTCCGGGGCAGGTTGATGGTAGGAGAGCCACTGGATTCTTTGTAAGCTGGCCCTGCCAAACCTGGACAGACTCCACTATTTAAAAACCCGTCTGGATACCTGGACAGTCCCCTATATAGAGGACATGTCTGGGTTTCCCCAGACATATGGTAACCCTTGTTATGACAGAACACTTTAATAAGTCTGGAGCATAAACACTGTGATTATATATGTTCTAGAATCTCTGCAAGTTGAAGACTGGACCAAGTAAATGGAAGAGATGGGAGGGACCATTGTAGTCTCAAAAAACCTTTAAACATCTTTGCATCCTGCTAGAACTCAGGTGTTTTCAGTAGCAAAACAGTTGTTATAGCAGCAATTTTAAAGTATTACAAATTAGTTGTGTATAGTACATGGATTATTTGCAATAAAAAGACCAAAAAACTGTGTTTCACTGTTGAATATTCACCTTCAGAGGGTTCACTGCATAGCTGTACACCACTACTCAACAAATTAGAGAATGGCCACTTGATTAGGGTTACCATAAGTCCAGGAAAACCCTTTCTAGGCGCCTGGAGGAATTTCCAAAACCTGGTAGTTTGTCAGGGGTTTTGAAAATCCTGAGTTCAGAGGCCACATCTGGAAGCCTTTGCGCATGTGAGGCCATCGCTGTGATGACATCAAATGCACACGTGCATGTGTGACATCATTGTGCTGGTCCATGTTTTGATTTGGTTTTAATAGGTTTTTAACGGTGTGACCAATTATTGCACCATTTAGAACCAATTAAAACCCTTAAGTTAGTCACTGGCAGGCACGATCTAGGCCCTCGCCAGCGACTAACATTCAGTGGGTTTTTGAGAATCCGGGCCAAAGATGCTACTGCCAGGCTGGTTGGAGGAATGTTCATGTTCCCTCAGTTGCTCTGAAAAATAAAAATAAATTTATTTAAGATATTTATTTACTGCCTATCAAGGTTTTCTAAGCACTTTACAATCAGGCACTCAACCATTTTCCCTCTCTATCATGGTGAGTTCACAATCTATCTAATATACCTGGGGCAATGAAGGATTGAGTGGCCTGCCCAGGGTCACAAGGAGCAGGGTAGGATTTGAACTCACAATCAATAATGCCTCATGTTAGTGCAAACCACTGCGGCTTCCTCCAGATCCAACCCAAACCCTGTACCATGCATTTTAAAAACTTTCCTTTATAATTTCATTTAGTCAGCTTCTACTTTTATTTATAGAACTACCTGAAAGGAAGAAAAGACTTGTGGGTGGGTTTCTTTACACAATTAGGCCCACAGCCCAGCACTCCTTAGTCCACTATGTAAAGAGAGAAATCTGAACATAGCAGAGTCCCATCTATAATAATAAAACGCTAAGCGCGCATGTGCACTCGCACCGTGTGTTCCCTGATCCGTCGGGATGTGGTGGCACGAGTGCGCATGCGCGCTTACTACGTCACCAGGACTCCAGACGGGACTGCAGCCAGCCGCCGATCACCTCCACAAGCCGGGACCGCAGCCAGCCACCGCGACACGGTGGAAGAACAGCAGCAGCCTCCGAGCTCCTCACCAGCCTGCCCCACCCCCTCGAGAAGGGCTGAAAAGCTGGCCTCGCGCGCTCTGCAACCAACTGCCGCTCGCTTCCGCGTGCCAGGGTGATGCGCAGGCGCGGGGGCTCCCGCAGTGTCCAGAAGCGGCGATGGCGGCGCTGCTCCCACTGCTGTGCGCGAGCGACACGCTGGAGCAGGACCCTGCCTGTCGGCAGAATGCGCTTCGCTCGGCTGCTCCGTCTCTGCTGGGGCTGCCGGACCCAGTTCCAGGAGCTCAACCGCCTCCTCTACAATGTCTCAGCTCCCACACTCTTCAAAGTGCTGCTCTCATCATCTGGCAACGCTGCTCCTCTCCCCCTGTTCCACCATCCCTCAACTTGCAGTTCTGTCTTCCTCCCATCAATCTTCATCTTTCTGCACTGCTCCTCTCCGCCCTCCCCTCAGCTCCCACACTCTTCAAAGTGCTGCTCTTCTACCTCAACTTGCAATTTCCTATGTCTTCCTCCCTTCCTGCTCCCATCACTCCTCATCTTTTTGTACTGCTACCCTCCCTCCCACATTTGCCACACTCCTCAAAGTGCTGCTTTCCTTCCCTTATCCTGCAACACAGATCCCCCCACCACTCATTTTGCAATGCTGCTCCCGATCCCCTCCCCCAGATCCTACCACCCCTCATTATGCAACGCTGTCTTGCCCCCCAAGCTCCAATCACTCCCTATGTGATAGCGCTGTTCTCCTCCCCATAGCTCCCACCTTCCCCCATATGGCAGTGTTGCTCCCTTAACCCCTCACGAGATGGCACTGCTCCACCTCCCTCCATCAGCAATCCCAAGAGGTTAGCACTGCAGGAAGGCCTGTTTTGGGAGTGAAGGTATGGGTGATTGCTTCTGTACTTTTGCTAGCCGCCCCGCCCAGGCCCCGCTCCCTCTTGCGGCGCTGGCGGCAACTGCGGGGAGGAGGGCTCCAAGCCACTGAAGACTGTCCCCAAAACACCGGTCCGCTATTTCCAGCCCGCTGTCGGCGCCTGCAGGCCGCGGTGTTGGTTTCAGGCCCGCGGTGCGGAGCGGCGGCTGACAGGAGGAGTCGGTTTCAGCTGCGCGCACTGGTGCGGAGCAATGGCTGCCAGGAGGAGGCCTTCACAAAGCGGCGCTGGCGGCCTTCCTTCAAGGCAGCACAGCTAAAGCACTCAGGTAGTACATAGGACAGGGGGGGAAAAAAAGGAAGGGAGGCCTACTGCTGGACAGGGGGAGCAGGAAGAGGTGCTGATGGACAGTGGGGGAAAAAGGAAGGGAGGCCTACTGCTGGACACAGGGTGCAGGAAGAGGTGCTGATGGACAGGGGGGGAAAAAAAGGAAGAGAAGCCTACTGCTGGATAGGGGGAGCACAGAAAGCGGCTAAGGAGACAGAGAGAGAAAGAAATAAAGACAGACACACACACACACACACACACATACATACATATTCTAGCACCCGTTAATGTAACGGGCTATAAAGCTAGTTAATAATAATAACTTTATTCTTTTATACCGCCATAACCAAAAGTTCTAGGCGGTTTACACTAAAAAGAGCTGGACAATCAGCGAAATACAATACAGTAAAAAAATACAAATACTGTATTTGTAAAATAAATTTCAATAATAAAACTCACTAAATAATAAACTTATAGAACAAAGAGATCTTAATTAATTTCCGAAAACAGCAATAGGATAACATAGCTTGCTGAATACATTTACCTAACCAAGATTGTTGCTAGGGTCCTATCTAAGAAGGTCTTATATCTACACCCATTAATTTTTGGATATGCAAATGAGTAGAAGTTTCTAATTTCTCCTGATGGTCTATGCCAGGGGTAGGCAATTCCGGTTTTCGAGAGTCGGAGCCAGGTCAGGTTTTCAGGATAGCCCTAATGAAGATGCATGGACGAGATTTGCATGTCTTTCATCTCCATTATATGCAAATCTCTCTCATGCATATTCATTAGTGTTATCCCAAAAACCCGACTGGCTGGTGGTCCTCCAGGACAGGGTTGGGAAACACAGGTCTATGCACCACAAAATGAGGAAAAAAGTAATCTGGAGACAGTCCCGATATCAGTTTAAATGCAAACCTGTCTCATGCATATTCTTACCCGGTAAGTTGCGAGGTCTGAGGAGCCCCGTCCGACCTGTTACCTTTTGCTCCAGAGCCTGGTTCATCTCTGCTTTGCAACTTCCCTTCCTCTCCTTAATTGCGGGGATCTCGCGCGCGCGAGCGCCGGGCAAACGGCACGAGCGCGCTGCGCAGCCGTCGCTCGGGCGAGGGAGCGGAAGTTTGCGCTCGTTTCCACGGCAACGGGACTCGGGAGCCCCCGATTGGCCGGCGAGGCTGCGCGGCGTGATGCGCGCAGGCGCAGAGGAAGGGCCGGGTGTGAAAGAGCAAGGGGCAGGAGCGTCGGCCGGGAGCTGCGGAGTCTAAGCATGGCGCACTACAAGGTGAGTCTGGCTCCGGCTTTCGTTCGGTCTCGCACTTCTCACCTCCCTTCAACCGAAGCGGGGGGGGGGGGAGAGAGAATGGGGTGAAATGAAGGAGCGGCGCGCGAGCCGCGTTTCCAACGTTTGCCGGGGTGGCGCGTGAGCGCAGCGAGTCCGGTGGCTTCGTTTGCGCGCGCGAAGGGGGGGGAGGGGCTGTGGAATTGGAGCTTTAATTCCCTAAACCTGCTGGGAGCCCCCTCTCCGTTCCCCTCCCCTGTCGGGGTCAGTGGCGGTTCAGCCCCTCGCGTTTGTTGACCTGTTGCTAGGGAGAGTTTAAATAGCGACCCCGTCCGTTCTGATGTAAAACTGCAGCTGTGACGTCGCCTCGAGGATCACGTGGGCCAGAGCTTGCATTCTATAGGTCAGATGTAGGCAATTCCGGTCCTCGAGAGCCGGAGCCAGGTCAGATTTTCAGGATATCCACAATGAATATGTTTGAGATGGATTTGCATACACTGCCTCCTTGAGATGCAAATCTATCTCATGCATATTATTGTGGATATCCTAAAAACCTGACCTGGCTCTGGCTCTCGAGGACCGGAATTGCCTACCCCTGCTATAGGTGAACTCTTTGGCCATTGTAAACACCAGTGTCCCAAGTGCAATATCTGCTGTTAATCTTTTCCTGATAGAAAGTCTAAGTAAGAAGGAAATGCAATGTTGTAAGATGCTTTTTTTTTTTTTTTTTTAAATTATCCTGCCCAATTACCTCAAAAAGGCAGCCCCAAAACAGCCCACCGTATGACAACCCGTTTTACTTGGATTCAAATTGCTTTGTAGATCTGGAAGTTCCCTAATACTCTATGGCAGGAGTGTCAAAGTCCCTCCTTGAGAGCTGCAATCCAGTCGGGTTGTCAGGATTTCCCCAATGAATATGCATGAGATCAATTTGCATGTACTACTTTTATGATATGCTAACAGATCTTATGTATATTCAATGGGGAAATCCTGAAAACCTGACTGGATTGCGGCCTTCGAGGAGGGACTTTGACACCCCTGCTCTATGGGGAGGGGATTGGACAGTGTTGTACCTAGGATTTGTGACACCTAGGGCTGATAACAACCTCCCCCCCTGCGATACAAAAAGGGATCAGTGGAGCTTCCCCACTGCCTGAGGAAGGGAATTTTGGTTTCCTAAAGTTAGTAAAAAAAGAATTAAAATTAGTTCAATAAAAAGATTACTTTTTTTCCATTTTCTATTTATAAATCTTTATTAATACAGCTACAATACTATACTACAGTACTTTATTCTAACGCAACAAAAAATCTTTTTTCTACCTTTTATCATCTCTGGTTTTTGCTTTCCTTATTGTCTCTTCACTCTCCATCCAGCTTCCACCCTCTTTCTCCGTCCCTTCATTTTTCTGTTTCCACTCTCTCCCCCATGCTCTGGCATCTCTCCCTTCTCCTTCCCATTCCAATGCACACCATGGTCTGGCATCTGTTTCCTTTCCTCCATGCCCTGGGCTCTATCTCCCTCCCCCTCTATGCTCTTCACCTCATGCTCTGGCATCTCCTTTCCTTCTTTTCCAATGGTCTAGCATCTGATTCCTCTCCTTCCCTTCCCTCCCATCTCTTTCTCTCCTTCCCTTCCATCTATCCCTCCCCCTCTATGCTCTGGTATCTCTTTCCCTTCCTCCCTGGTCTGACATTTGTCACCTTCCCTTCCCCATAAATTGGCTTCTCTTCACCTCCATGGCCTGGCATTTCCTTCCTTCCTTTCCTTGTAGTCTGGCATCTCCATCACGCCCTGGCATAGTGAGATCTCAGTGCTACAGTCCAAACTATGGTGCGTTGGAAAACCAAAGCTCCTAGCTTAACGTGTGAAGCAAGACTCTTTTTCAAGTTACGCTGTGCACCATCATGAATCTCACTTGTGCACAAATCATAATATTAAACAATATATATAAAGTGCAAGTGCTTATACAAAATTATTAATTAGCAAAAGGTTGTAGTGCTATCAATGCTTCAAGATTAAAGTTGAAGACCAGTGAGGTAGATATACTTGTTTAGAGGTAGCTGCCCATTATTATCATGTCCATTATTCAAAACGTTAATTCAGTTTCCAAACTCTGTATAACAAAAAAGTCCAATGTAACTTAGCTCATTAGAACATTAAAGCATGGTGCTCCCATTTGGGAGAGGGGTCACACAATGGAGTTTTAAACCTTCCCTCATTGTATAGGTTATTACTGGTCAAGAGGCCAAGAAGGAGACTGCTTTGGATGCTGTATTCGAATCTTAAAAGTTGAGTAACATCTGCATATTTGGGGTCTGAAGAAAAATTAGCTTATAACTGTCTGGATAAAATATCTTTTGCTTGTTTTTTCTTGATATCTTAGTTAAGTAGTAGTATAATTTAGGACGCTATTAGCCTAATATTTAGTTTTAATTTAATTTAGCAATTTTCTTTGTTTGCATCTGTTAATATAGTAACCAGACTTATTTTTTTCTCTAATAAAGGCAGGGTCCATGTCTTTGGACATAGTCCAAGTAAATTGGTTTCAGGTTATGCCATTTGAAAATCAGTCTAGGATACTAGTCTTACTTAATTATGCCCAGCTGATGTTGGTTGTCCAAGATCCTTGCTCAATCTGCTTTTCATCACATTGATCCTTAATCTACTTTGGCTGTTGCTGCTTTGCAGGATTTCTATATTTAGGTGCAAGGTGTTTCATCATTTGGGCAGTTCTACAACTAAATATCTCCATTTAGGTTCCCTGAGGATGTGTGATAGGAGTTTAGCCTATAATGGTATCTGGGCACCTATAGAATACTAATGGAGCCCAGCGTGGGCATTCTTTACATTCATGTGCCTGCAGTTGTCATGCTATGACTTCTGTGCCTAAAAGTGGCAAAGGTATATATAACTTATTGCATCCTGTAAATTGTGAATGTGACAGCGTTGCTAGTGCCTCTCCCATGTTACGCCTGAGTAAATGCTCCCTTGTTTGTATGTGCTATGCCACTTAAGCACTTGTTGCATAGCTGCCCCTTAAAGTGTGTGTAAGTGTACATTTACCAGTGAAAGTCCAGGCATTATCCCAGGACAAGCAGGCATGATATTCTCACATGTGGGTGACGTCATCTACGGAGCCCCAGCGCGGACAGCTTTTCAAGCAAACTTGCTAGAAGTTTCAAGTTTGCACACTGCACCACGCATGTGCCTGCTTCCTCGCCCACTAGAGGGCGCGTTCCACCTCGTGGTCCTCAGTTCATTTTTTTCCGCGGAGCCAGTAAGCCCTGTGGATTGTGAGCTCCAAAAACTTTTTTGTCGCCTGCTTCCTGACACCGCGTCTGATTTCTTAGGCGCTGTGCTTTTCGATTTTCTGTGTTTCTTTATTCTTTTCTTTTCAAAAAAAAAAAAAAAAAAATATTTTTTTCTTCTCGTTGGGCTCCGGGGGCTCCCGGAAGCCGTGGCCGCGGGACGTCGATCGTTCCCGGCCAGTTTCGTCGTTGATGTCCCGTCCTGTGACGGGTTTCAAAAAGTGCAGCCGGTGCGAGAGGCTGCTCTCCATTACAGACCCCCACCGGTGGTGCATCATTTGTCTGGGCCCGGAACACCCTACCACCTCGTGCAATCGCTGTTCCACCTTTCAGCCCAGGGCTCTCCGTCGCAGGAGGGCCAGAATGGCAGAGTTATTTGTGGCGGACCCCGTGGTGAAGGCCTCGACGTCGGCCTCGGCTTCGGCCCCGGCCTCGACCTCGGCCTCGACGACCTCGGGGCCCTCGGCCTCTCCTCGCCCTTCGACTTCCAAGTCGACCTCGGGAACGAAGACTACCTCGGGTAAGTCCTCCTTTCCATCCCCTACAGGGTCTGCAAAGAAGCCGTCCTCTGCTTCGACCAAGGCGGGTGGGTCGTCCTCGGCCCCGCCTCGGGCTCCACCCGCGCACGCCCCGAGGGAACACTCGAGACCGAGGTCGCCCTCCAGGGAGCATGCCCCGGATTCGGACCTCCCGACTTTCGTCGGGATCCCGGCTTTCCAGGACCTCCTCAGAGCGCTCATTTCATCGGAGCTGTCGGGGGCCCTGGAACAGCTGCAACGGGCTTCGACCCCGGCGGCTGTTGCCTCGGTGGCCTCGGCCTCGGCGACCTCGGCCTCGGGTGCCGGGGCTCCCTCGACCTCGGGGACCGGGGCTCCTCCGACCTCGGTCTCGGCTGTCGAGGCTCCGCCCGCCTCGGCCTCGGTCTTACCATCGACCTCGGGGGATCCGCCGGAGCGTAGCGTGCGGCCCCGGGACAGGATGCGTCGGGTACGCCGCATTTCCTCGTCGTCTTCCTCGAGGTCCTCCCGGGGGTCTTCGCCCTCGACTCGGACTCGGTCGAGGCGCCGGCCGAGGAAGCCGAAGCGCTCACGGGGTTCTCCTCGAGGGCGCGGTCGGTCTTCCCCGATCGGGGGCGAGGCGTTGCGGGTGTCGGAGTTGCGCATGGACAATCCGAAGCTTCTCCGCTCCCCGGCGCGAGGGGTGTCCCGTTCTTCCTCGCCGAGGAAACGGGAGGGGGCTCTCGTCCCCCGGACCCCGGGGTCCTCGCCCCGGGCCTCGTCGAGGCGGACGCATTCTCCTACCCCCTCGAGGCCTGTGGAGAAGACATCGTGGGGCTCTGGGTCAGGGAGAGATCCCTTGTATTATTCGCACGAGGCCTCTCCTGTCTCCTCGGCGAGAAAGTCGAGATCTCCTTCCCCGCCTGCTAGACCGTCCTCATTTTCGGTTTTTGTGCAGGACATGGCCAAGGCTCTCGGGTTGGACCTCTCGGTGGGATCCCAGTATTCCAAGGAGTTCCTTGAGGAGCAGGACCTTCCAACTCCGCCTAGGGAGGCTCCTCGGCTCCCATACAATAGGGTCCTCCTGCAGACTTGGTTAAAAAATTTGTCAAACCCTCTTACAGTCACGTCCGTCCCGTCCAAGATGGAAGGCAAATACAGGACGGTGCCGGCTAAGGGGTTCGACAAGGCGCAGCTCTCTCACCAGTCTTTGCTGGTGGAATCTGCCCTTAAGAAGTCACAACCTTCCCGGGTTTCTGCGGCGGTTCCACCTGGTAGGGAGGGCCGGACCCTGGACAAGTTTGGCCGTCGCCTTTATTCCAATTCCCTGATGGCCACCAGGGTGTTAAATTATGCCTTCACTTTTTCCTCCTATCTCCGGGGTATGGTGAAGGACCTCCCTCAGTTTCGTGACTCCCTACCGGACTCCCAGAGGGCAGGTTTTGATACATTCATGTCCAACCTGTCTCAACTGCGGTTGTACCTGTTTCACGCCTTGTACGACGCATTTGAGCTGGTTTCGAGGGTGTCGGCCTTCGCGGTGGCCATGCGCCGTCTGGCCTGGCTTCGCACCCTCGACATGGACCCAAACCTGCAGGACCGCCTTGCAGATTTGCCTTGTGTGGGGTCCGAATTGTTTGCGAGTCATTAGAGGCGGCGACCAAGAGGTTGTCTGAGCAGGAGCGCTCGTTGGCCTCCTTGGTCCGGCCCAAGCCTAGACCCCCGCCGCAGAAACCCTTCCGCCCTCCCCCGAGGCGGTACCCCCAAAAGTCTACTCCGGCTTTTTCCAGACCGCCACCTAGACGCCAGGCTCAGAGGGGCAGAGGGGGACAAACGCAAGCCCCGGCGCAGGGCCCTTCCAAGCCCGCGCCTTCTTTTTGACGGGCTGGGCGGATGGGGCAGGTCCCCCTCCGCGACCGCTCAGGAATCCCTGCCTATAGGGGGGCGTCTTCGGTCCTTTTACCCAGCCTGGACCGAAATAACATCAGACGCCTGGGTGCTCCGGATCGTCTCCGAGGGCTACTCTCTCAATTTGTTGTCTGTGCCACCGGATATGCCTCCGGGACCTTCCACTTGCAATCGGGGCCAGCTTCCCATCCTGCTGGCCGAGGCCCGGGCCCTGTTGAAGCTTCGGGCGGTCGAACCGGTTCCCGCAGATCAGCGGGGGACCGGGTTTTACTCCCGCTACTTTCTGGTCCCGAAAAAAACCGGGGACCTGCGCCCTATACTGGACCTCAGGAAGCTCAACAAATTCCTGGTCTGGGAGAAGTTTCGAATGCTGTCTCTCCCGGTTCTATACCCTCTCTTGGAGGAAGGGGACTGGATGTGCTCCCTCGACCTGAAGGAGGCATATACTCATGTTCCGGTGCATCCTGCCTTCCGGAAGTTTTTGAGGTTCCAGGTGGGGGACTTGCACCTTCAGTACAGGGTCCTGCCTTTCGGCCTAGCCTCGTCCCCTCGAGTCTTCACGAAGTGCATGGTCGTGGTCGCGGCGGCCCTGAGAAATCGTGGGCTTCAAGTTTTCCCCTACCTGGACGATTGGCTAATCAAAAGCACGACCAGGGAGGGGGTTATCTCAGCGACCCGACAGTCTATCGCCTTCCTTCAACGACTGGGATTCGAGGTGAATTTCCCCAAGTCACAGTTACAGCCGGCCCAGTCCCTTCAATTTATAGGCGCAGTGCTGGACACTGTGCGCCGGCGTGCGTACCTCCCGCAGCCTCGCTTGGCGGCCTTGGTTCGGCTGGGGCGGTGGGTCTCGCAGCTTCAGGTGGTATCGGCCCAGCGCATGATGATGCTTCTGGGCCACATGGCATCGACGGTCCACGTCACCCCGTTTGCCAGACTGCACCTGAGAATCTCTCAGTGGACTCTGGCCTCCCAGTGGCGTCAGGATTGCGATCCGGTGTCCCGTCTCATTACGGTCACTCCTTCTTTGAAACGATCGCTCCGTTGGTGGACCGACTGTTCCAATCTTTCCGGGGGGTTGCTGTTTCTGGCCCCTCCCTTTCACAAGGTCCTGACCACGGACTCTTCGGAGTATGCGTGGGGGGCCCATCTGGACGGGCTACGGACCCAAGGTCTGTGGTCGTCGGAGGACCGTCGATGTCACATCAATGTGCTGGAACTTCGAGCCATTTACATGGCGGTTCGTGCATTCGACCACCTCCTTCGCGATCAGGTAGTCCTAGTTCGCACGGACAACCAGGTAGCGATGTACTATGTCAACAAGCAAGGTGGGACGGGCTCTTGGCCCCTCTGCAGGGAGGCACTTCGCCTTTGGGAGTGGGCAATCTCCCGAAACATCTTCCTACAGGCGGTCTATATCCAGGGAGACCAAAACTGCTTGGCAGACAAGCTCAGTCGGCTTCTTCAGCCGCACGAGTGGTCTCTCCACTCCAGAGTCCTGCGCGAGGTCTTCGACCGCTGGGGGACTCCGCAAGTGGACCTGTTTGCCTCCTCGGAGACTCGCAAACTACCCCTATATTGTTCACGGATGTACTCCCCGGACCGTCTGGAGGCGGATGCCTTCCTCCTGGACTGGGGGGGGAGGTTCCTGTATGCGTTTCCTCCTTTTCCCTTGATCATGAGAACGTTGGTACGTCTCAAGTCATCCACGGCCACGATGATTCTCATTGCGCCTCGGTGGCCTCGTCAGCATTGGTTCTCCCTGCTTCTTCAACTCAGTGTCCGGGAACCTCTGCTTCTGCCTGTGTTTCCCTCTCTGCTATCTCAGAGTCGGGGTTCGCTGTTGCATCCCAATCTTCAGTCCTTGCACCTGACTGCTTGGTTCCTTTCCCCTTAACTTCGATCCAGGTTTCTCAGCCGGTGAGGGAAGTTTTGGAAGCCTCGCGCAAGGTTTCGACCAGGCTTTGTTATTCCCAGAAGTGGACCAGATTTTCATCTTGGTGTTCCTCGCGTCATCTGCATCCTGATTCGGTCCCGCTGTCTTCGGTTTTAGACTACTTGTTACATTTGTCTAATTCAGGTCTGAAGACGACATCTGTCCGGGTACATCTCAGTGCCATTTCAGCTTTTCACCGGCACTTGGATGGTCGTGCTCTTTCGCTTCATCCTATGGTGCAACGGTTCATGAAGGGGCTAATCAATGTTTGTCCCCCTCTGAAGCCTCCTCCTGTTGTTTGGGATTTGAATGTTGTCTTGGCTCAACTGATGAAACCTCCCTTTGAGCCTATGGACATGTCTCTTCTCAAATTCCTTACTTGGAAGGTGGTTTTTCTGATTGCTCTCACATCGGCTCGGAGAGTTAGTGAGTTGCAAGCTTTGGTTGCGGATCCACCTTTCACGGTCTTTCATCATGACAAGGTGGTTTTGCGCACGAATCCGAAATTTTTGCCAAAGATTGTATCGGATTTCCACTTGAACCAGTCCATTGTCCTTCCTGTGTTTTTTCCTAAGCCCCACTCCCATCCTGGCGAGACGGCGCTCCATTCTCTTGACTGTAAGAGGGCGTTGGCTTTTTATCTCCAACGTACCAAGTCTCATCGGAAGGTTCCTCAATTATTTTTGTCCTTTGATCCTAATCGTCTGGGACATCCGGTTTCCAAGCGCACCTTGTCCAACTGGGTGGCTGCTTGCATTTCTTTTTGCTACGCTCAGGCTGGTCTCCCGCTCTTGGGGCGTGTTACGGGGCATAGGGTCAGAGCGATGGCAGCTTCGGTTGCTTTCCTCCGATCTACTCCTATGGAGGACATTTGTAAAGCTGCCACTTGGTCTTCGGTTCATACGTTCACCTCCCACTATTGCCTGGACACTTTGTCCAGAAGCGATGGCCGGTTTGGCCAGTCGGTGTTACGTAATCTGTTTTCATAAATTGCCATCCTCCCACCTGCCCTTTTTTGGTTGGCTTGGAGGTCACCCACATGTGAGAATATCATGCCTGCTTGTCCTGGGATAAAGCACAGTTACTTACCGTAACAGGTGTTATCCAGGGACAGCAGGCATATATTCTCACAACCCACCCGCCTCCCCGGGGATGGCTTCTTTGCTAGTGATGGAACTGAGGACCACGAGGTGGAACGCGCCCTCTAGTGGGCGAGGAAGCAGGCACATGCGTGGTGCAGTGTGCAAACTTGAAACTTCTAGCAAGTTTGCTTGAAAAGCTGTCCGCGCTGGGGCTCCGTAGATGACGTCACCCACATGTGAGAATATATGCCTGCTGTCCCTGGATAACACCTGTTACGGTAAGTAACTGTGCTTTCTGCACATACAAGAGGCGTTTACATGCAGGCATCCTAGACTAAGAGGCCCCTCCTGAATTACATTTACTACAACCTTCAAATTGTTTTTCTTAGATAAGTTGTAGGGATTTTGGTTATTGATTTTTAACATGGGAATGAAAAATAAGCAAACATGGGTTTTAGATCGCTGTGAAAGGTGGTATTTTCTCTTGGCTGTAATCTCTTCTTGGCTACACCTGAGACAACTGGGAATTAAAAATGTTATGCATTTTATTTACTAGCTTCTTATAACCCAAATGTGTATGAAGGGGGGGGGGGAGCTCTCCTTGCAAAAACCTAGGTTTCTTGATTACATTCTGCTTTAAGCTCCCGTTTTGAAAAAATATAAATATTTCTGTTATGTGCATTTATTCCAAAAACATGTATGTTTTATGTCTCTTCAGGCTGCCGATTCAAAAAGGGAACAATTTAGAAGATACTTGGAAAAGGCAGGTGTACTTGATACCCTCACCAAAGGTAAAAGGAATAAGTCTTTAACAACGGTACTTTTCTGGTAGAAGATGCTTTTTTTTCTGTTACACTAGATATAAACTTCACAATGAAGTACATTATTGGCATTAAAGTTTCATTATTAGTTAGTTTGATAGTTCTTAGCTATGGTTTCCCGATTAGAGTGCTGACATCGCACATGACCTAACTTAATCATCTTAGCTGAATGCAAAACATGAGATGCTGCTCTCCCTTTTTGTTTAGCTGGTGGTGTCGACCATCCAATTAGAAATATAGACGCAGCAATAAAATTATATTAAAAAATGAAGCTAAATAACATTTATAAAATTTGTTTTCTAGTAAGCTACAAGAGAAAAAAAAAAAGTCTGAATGTGAGCTTCTTCCTGCTGCTTTCCTTTTGACTTCCAGCTTGCTTTGAACTGACCCCATGGCCACCATGCTTCTAGCTGCTTTCAATCCTTTTGGAGAAATGTGGAGTATAAGTCTGAAAAGAAACCTAAGGATTTTACCCCTATTTTATATCCCCACCCCTGGTTCATTTACCCAGTTAATGCCACCATCCTTAGCTGTTGATGAAGCTTTGGTGTCTGGCCCTCAATGAGCTACAGGCTAAACAATTTTATGTCTGCATATTAAGGCATAACTCATCATAAACCTGCTACTGGGACTGATCTAACATTTGAAAAATGTAAAAGCCTGTGAAGGGAAGAAGAAAATGTAAGGGAATTTAATAATTTTTAAAGAATACTTATTTGAAAAATACATGGATTGCATGTGAGATGTATCCAGGTTGCTCAACCAGAAAGACTTCAGCACACAGCAAAAAATGACTAGGAATTTAAAGGATTCTTCTCTTCCCCCCTTCATGGTCTGTATTGCAAAGCATTTGAGAAGTACCCAGGAGCCATGTACAACTTTGATGTTTGGAATCCTTTTGTGTATTTTAAAGTTGGAAATATGGGCGCTTATAATTTGTTTTCTACCTGCATTAAAACTATAGAGCTCACCAGTTTTAGATAAGCCGTATTCCTGCCATGAGTCGGTGGAATCTCTGTTAGTCCATTATATACTGTAGTTGGTGTGGATCCCATTAAAATAGGAGTTGTTTTAATGATTGATTTGCTACCATTTTCCCCCTTTCCTTATCCTTATTCCTTGAAGATACAATGTGGCTTACTAACTGCCAATACTGAAAACTTGTCCCTTTGCCCTTTTATCTTCAGCACTGAAAATGAATGCCCAAGAAGAGAAAATGTTGATATTAGACCCGATCCTCTCATTCTCCAAGACCAAATTTGTGGCCATTGAGACGCTGAAATATCATGCTTAATCTCAATGCTCCAAATATCCCTAAGAGTATTTTTAGGCTTTTTTTTTTAACCAATTCACTAATAGTTTTATACCAGTGTGCGGCCTGATGTCCCAGAAAGTCCGCCTGAAAACATAAAAATTCTATGCTAGGTTGAGTATTCAAATTTTTCCATTCAGGGAACCCTGCCTGAATGGCCTGCTTCAATTGCAACCAACGAAAATATTGTGATTTGTGAAGCCCAAATTTATGTTGCAATTGTGTAAAATCCAGCAGCTTACCATTAGTAATTACATCACTTAAAGTTCTGATTCCTGCAATTATCCAATGTCAGCGTCTATGAAACAAACTTGGTTTTTTTTTTGTTACATAGAGCTTTTTGGACCCCAGTTAGATTGCAAAAGTTAAATAGTTCTTTGTCTAATAGATGTTGGCATTGTAATCTGGATATAGGGATTTTAGATCATCTTTTGTTTTATTGTCCCCATATCTTAGCCTTTTGGAACTCAATCTGGGATCAAGTAAATTGTTTATTAGAAAATCACGTAGCATTAACTTATGATACTGTACTTTATCCCAGGACAGCATATTCTCACATGTGGGTGACGTCATCTACTGAGCCCCAGCGCGGACAGCTTTTCAAGCAAACTTGATTGAAGTTTCAAGCTTGCTATGCTGCACCACGCATGTGCATGCCTTCCTGCCCACTAGAGGGCGCATCCTCACCTCGTGGTCCTCAGTTCAGTTTTTTCCGCGGAGCCAGAAGCCCTGTGGAATTTGTGCTCCGTGCCTTTTGCCTTCTGACACCGCGGCTGGGTTTGTTTTCTCGGTCGCTGTGCTTGATTTATTGTTTTTGTTCGTTCGTGTGTTCGAAATCGTCGAAAAAAAAAAAAAAGTTTTTCGTTCCGGCTCCGGGGGCTCCCGGTAGCCGCGGCCGTGGGACCTCAATTGTTCCCGGCCGTTTTTCGTGTTCATGTCCCGTCCTTTGACGGGCTTTAAAAAGTGCACCCGGTGTGATCGGCTGCTTTCCATCACCGATCCGCACCGGTGGTGCCTTGTTTGTCTGGGTGCGGATCACCCGACTGATTCCTGCACTTGGTGCTCGACTTTTCAGCCTCGAGCGCTCCGCCGTCGGCGCGCCCGCATGGCGGAGCTCTTTAGTGTTGACCCTGCGGCGGGGAAGGCCTTGACGTCGGCCTCGGTCCCGGCTTCGACCTCGGCCTCGACTCCCTTGACCTCGCCGCGGAGACCTTCTTCGTTGAAGCCTGCCTCCTCGACCCCGAAGTCCACTGTGGGTAAGTCCTCACTTCCTTCTTCTACTCCAGGGTCTTTAAAGAAGCCATCCTCGGGCTCCTCGACGGGGGCGTCGTCCTCGGCCCCGCACGTCGAAGTCGGGTGCTCCAAGGGAATACTCCTCGCCGAGGTCGCCCTCGAGAGAGCACCTGCCGTCTTCGGACATGCCATCTATGATGGCTGTACCGGTCTTCCAGGACATGCTCCGAGCGCTTATTGCCTCGGAGCTGTCCTGTGCCATGGCTCACCTGCAGTCGTCCTCGACCGTAGCTTCGACCTCGGCCCCGACCTCGGCTCCGGTGGTGGTCCCGGCCTCGACCCCGACCTCGACCCCGGCGGTGGACCAGCCTGGGCAGAGTGTGCTACCTCGGGACAAGGTGCGCCGGGTCCGCAGGATTTCCTCCTCCTCCTGGTCGAGGTCCTCCCGCGGGTCCTCGCCCTCTGGTCGGCCCCGGGCGAAGCACCGGTCCCGGAAACCCAAACGTCCTCGGGGGTCTCCGGAGGCGCGGTTGCTCCTCGCCGACCCGGGAGATGCAGCACCTCGGGGTTTCGGAACTCCGCCTTGATAATCCGAGGCTTCTGCGTTCCCCTGCAGGGAAGGGATCCAGGGACTCCTCCCCGAGGAGGAGGGGGCGGACCTCGGTGCCTCGGACCCCGGGGACTTCCCCGAGGGGCTCCTCGGGTCGTCGGAGATCTCCGACTCCGACGAAGTCCCTTGGTGCAGTTTCGTGGGGTTCAGGGTCTGGCACTGGGCGGGAACCCAGATACTCCCGGGAGGCTTCTCTGTCCTTCATGGCGGCTGGGGCCTCGCGCTCCTCTTCCCCACCCTCGAGGCCCTCTTCATTCTCGAGGTTCGTGGTGGACATGGGGAAGGCCTTGGACCTCGACCTGTTTTCGGGGTCTCAATATACGAAGGACTTTTTGGAGGAACAGGATTTGCCCTCTCCTCAGCGGGAAGCTCCGCGCTTGCCTTTGCACAAGATCCTCCATCATACGTTCTTGCGCAATTTGGAGTCCCCTTATGCGGTCACGGCTGTCCCTTCGAAGATGGAATCGAAGTACCGCACGGTTCCCTCTAAGGGCTTCGAGAAGGCCCAATTGTCCCACCAATCTTTGCTGGTGGAATCCTCGTTGAAGAAATCCCAGCCTTCTCGCGTCTCTGCAGCGGTTCCGCCCGGGCGTGAGGGGCGGACGCTAGATAAGTTTGGGCGCCGCCTCTACCACAATTCTATGATGGCCAATAGAGTGCTCAACTACGCCTTCGCCTTCTCTTCTTATCTGCGGCGACTAGTCAAATTTATGCCCCGTTATCACGGGGTCCTGCCTGACTCCCATAAGGAGGACTTTAGTGAGCTTATTGATACTTTGTCCCAGCTGCGTCTCTTCCTGTTTCATGCAGTCTACGACGCCTTTAAGTTGTCGTCCCAGGTCTGCGCCTTTGCCGTGGCCATGCGCCGTCTTGCGTGGCTGCGCATTGTCGATATGGACCCGAATTTACAAGAACGCCTGGCAAATTTGCCGTGCGTGGGGTCGGAACTGTTTGATGAGTCCCTGGAAGCGGCTACCAAGCGCCTGTCTGATCATGAGCACTCCTTTGCCTCGTTGGTCCGCCCCAAGGCCAAAGTGGCCACTCCGAGGCCTTGCCGACCTCCCCCGCAGCGTTACCCTCAAAAGTCCACGCCGGCTTTTTCTAGGCCTCCTCCTCGGTGACCCCCTCAGCAGGCCAGGGCGTCCCACCAGAAGCCTCAGGCGCAAGCAGCGTCCAAACCGGCGCCGTCTTTTTGACGCTCTGTGCGGATGGGGGCGGGCCCCCTCCGCGCTGTCGCCGTCCCCGCTTCCAATCGGGGGCTGGCTACGAGCTTTCCATTCGACCTGGACTCAGATCACATCCGTTGCTTGAGTGCTCCGTGTCATCTCGGAGGGTTACTCCCTCAACTTCATGGAGGCTCCTCCGGACAGCCCTCCCGGCGCGTGTCCTTCCAACCGGACACAACTTCCCCTTCTCCTCTCGGAGGCCAGGGCCTTGTTGAGTCTCCGGGCAGTCGAGCGGGTGCCCCCCAACCAACGGGGTCAGGGGTTTTACTCCCGTTATTTTTTGGTCCCGATAAAGACCGGGGACTTGCGCCCCATTTTGGACCTCCGGAGGCTCAACAAGTTCCTTGTCCGGGAGAAGTTCCGTATGTTGTCGCTTCCGGTCCTGTACCCACTGTTGGAGGAAGGGGATTGGATGTGCTCCCTGGACCTGAAGGAAGCTTATACACATGTTCCGGTGCATCCTGCCTTCCGCAAGTTTTTACGGTTCCAGGTGGGGGAGTTGCACCTTCAATACCGGGTCCTCCCCTTTTGGTTGGCTTCATCCCCTCGAGTCTTCACGAAGTGCATGGTAGTTGTCGCGGCGGCCCTGCAATCTCAGGGTCTGCAGGTCTTTCCCTACCTGGATGATTGGCTGATCAAGGCCCCTTCCAGGGAGGGGGTTATCTCAGCCACCCGACAGACTATCATCTTCCTTCAACGTCTGGGGTTCGAAGTGAACTTTCCCAAGTCTCAGTTGTGCCCGGCTCAATCCCTTCAGTTTATCGGGGCCGTGCTGGACACGGTTCGCCTCCGTTCGTTCCTCCCCCCTCCTCGGTTGGAGGCCCTGCTTCGACTGAGCCGCCAGATTGCGCTGCAGCCCTCTGTATCAGCTCAGAGTCTGATGATTCTACTCGGCCACATGGCGTCGACAGTTCATGTCACGCCGTTCGCCCGCTTGCACCTGAGGCTTCCTCAGTGGACCCTGGCCTCCCAGTGGCGTCAGGATCGGGACCCGGTCTCCAGTCCTGTAACAGTGACTCCTTCCTTGAGACGCTCGCTCCGTTGGTGGACCAACTCTTCCAATCTTTCCGGGGGTTTGCTCTTTCTCGTCCCTCCACATCGCAAGGTCCTGACCACGGACTCTTCGGAGTACACATGGGGGGCTCATCTCGACGGTCTGCGGACTCAAGGTCTATGGTCGGCGGAGGACCGTCTTTGTCACATCAATGTGTTGGAGCTTCGTGCCATTTTTCTGGCTGCTCGAGCGTTCTGCCACCTGCTGCACGATCAGGTAGTCCTCGTGCGGACGGACAACCAAGTGGCAATGTACTATGTGAACAAGCAAGGGGGAACGGGCTCTTGGTCCCTGTGCCGGGAAACCCTGCGCCTTTGGGAATGGGCGGTTTCCCAGAACATCTTCCTCTGGGCGGTTTACATTCAGGGAGAGAGGAACTGTCTGGCCAACAAACTCAGTCGTCTGCTACAGCCGCACGAGTGGTCGCTAAACTCCAGAGTTCTGCGCGAGGTCTTCGACCGCTGGGGGACTCCTCAGGTGGATCTGTTTGCCTCCCCGGAGACTCACAAGCTGCCCCTCTATTGTTCTCGGATGTACTCCCCGGACCGTCTCGAGGCCGATGCCTTTCTTCTCGACTGGGGAGGGAGGTTCCTGTATGCGTTTCCTCCTTTCCCTCTGATCTTGAGAACGTTGGTACATCTCAAATCGACCAGAGCCACTATGATTCTCATTGCGCCTCGTTGGCCTCGTCAGCACTGGTTCTCCCTGCTTCTTCAACTCAGTGTCAGGGAGCCTCTGCTACTGCCTGTTTTTCCCTCTCTGCTGTCTCAGAGTCGGGGGTCACTGTTGCATCCCAATCTTCAGTCCTTACATCTGACGGCTTGGTTCCTTTCCCCTTGACTTCGCTTCCCGTTTCTCAGTCTGTACGGGACAAGTTGGAAGCCTCGCGTAAGGTTTCGACTCGGCTTTGTTATTCACAGAAATGGACAAGATTTTCCTCTTGGTGTTCCTCGCACCGTCTGGATCCGAGTTCGGTTCCGGTGTCTTCGGTTCTGGAATATTTGTTGCATTTGTCACGGTCCTGGCTGAAGACGACTTCCATTCGGGTGCATCTCAGCGCTATTGCTGCTTTCCATCGGCATCTCGAGGGTCGGTCTCTCTCTCTTCATCCTCTGGTTGCTCGTTTCATGAGGGGACTTGTGAATGTTCATCCTCCTCTGAAACCTCCTCCTGTAGTTTGGGATCTTAATGTGGTTTTGGCTCAGCTGATGAAGCCTCCTTTTGAGCCTATTGACAAATCTCATCTTAAGTTTCTCACTTGGAAGGTGATCTTTTTGCTTGCGCTCACGTCCGCTCGTCGGATTAGTGAGCTGCAAGCTTTGGTTGCGGACCCGCCTTTTACTGTGTTCCATCATGATAAGGTGGTTCTTCGCACTCATCCTAAATTTTTACCTAAAGTTGTGTCTGATTTCCACCTCGATCAGTCCATTGTTCTTCCGGTGTTTTTTCCGAAGCCCCACTCTCATCCTGGCGAGGTGGCGCTTCACACGCTTGACTGTAAGAGGGCGTTGGCCTTTTATCTTCAGCGCACTAAGTCTCATCAGAAGGTTCCTCAATTGTTTTTGTCCTTCGATCCTAATCGGTTGGGACGTCCTGTTTCCAAGCGCACCTTGTCCAACTGGTTAGCTGCTTGTATCTCTTTTTGCTACGCTCAGGCTGGTCTCATGCTCCATGGTCGAGTCATGGGGCATAAGGTCCGAGCTATGGCAGCTTCTGTGGCTTTTCTCCGGTCTACGCCGGTCGAGGACATCTGTAAGGCTGCCACTTGGTCTTCGGTTCATACTTTCACCTCCCATTACTGTCTGGATACGTTGTCCAGAAGCGACGGCCGGTTTGGCCAGTCGGTTTTGCGTAACCTGTTTTCCTAAATTGCCATCCTCCCACCTGCCCTTTTTTGGTTGGCTTGGAGGTCACCCACATGTGAGAATATGCTGCCTGCTTGTCCTGGGATAAAGCACAGTTACTTACCGTAACAGGTGTTATCCAGGGACAGCAGGCAGATATTCTCACAACCCGCCCTCCTCCCCGGGGATGGCTTCTTTGCTGGCTATGGAACTGAGGACCACGAGGTGAGGATGCGCCCTCTAGTGGGCAGGAAGGCATGCACATGCGTGGTGCAGCATAGCAAGCTTGAAACTTCAATCAAGTTTGCTTGAAAAGCTGTCCGCGCTGGGGCTCCGTAGATGACGTCACCCACATGTGAGAATATCTGCCTGCTGTCCCTGGATAACACCTGTTATGGTAAGTAACTGTGCTTTTTGGTATGTCTATGAGAAAAAAGAGTCAGATATCAATGTGTAATAACAAACTTTTATTGATTTTGCCCGGAGTAGCCATTCAACATATTACTAATAACTGGAAGGACCATAGTAGGCTTAATTTTAAATTTTGGTGGAATTCAGTTTGTCACATATACAGAATGGAAAGATCAATAGCGGTGCAAAATGGAAATTATAAAAACTTTATTAAAATTTGGGAACCATTAACGTCCTTTTGTCATGATTGATGCCATTTTTCTAATATTTCTATTTCTATATTTAATATGTAAGATAAGGGTGGGGAGGGGGGAGGGTTTCTATTATATGAAAAATAAAAAGTACTAGAGGGATTTCAGGAGGGGAGAGGGAGGGTTATATTTACAATTATAAGATATAATGATAAGATGTACAAGTGTTTAAATCTATATTATTGAGTTGCAATTTTTGTACACTTGATGAAAGTTTTAAAATGAATAAAGAATTTAAAAAAAAAAAAAAAAGAACCGATCCTCAGTGGATTTCTAATGTATGGATTTTTTTTGTTTTCTTTTTATTTGCAGTTTTGGTGGCCTTGTATGAAGAGCCAGAAAAACCAAACAATGCGCTGGAGTATCCTTTTCCTTGTATTACCCAAAGGAAAAACATAAACTGTACTAAATTTGTGTGATTTTTTTTTTCTACTATTCACTTTTTTTTCTTGCCATTTAGTACCACCTCCACCTGTCTGACACCTACATGTGTGATATTATAGCTGGATGGCTCATAGGTTATGCTGTATTTTTAACGCACAGTCATTTAACATCTAAACTAACTAAACTAAACCTTCTGTGCAGAAAAGAAGCGCTTTTATTTTTTTAAACTTTCTAGGACCCAGTATCCTCCTGAGCAGCAACTGCTACCTAGGCGAATGATTTTCAGCAGCATTATCTCTCAAAATCATTGTAGGTTGATCTGGTCCTATCCAAATTGTGTTGGGATGCTTCTGGAGAGAACCAACACATTTTCCAGGTATTCAGCACTACTGACTGTCTCACTAAAAACAGGACAGCATTTTGTCTTAAGTATTTCCAGATTGCTATTTGGCTAGAAGCAGCAGCAGCAGCAGCAGCGGTCACTGCCGTACCCAGATTCAGTGTAGATATTAGCTGGTACTGAATGTTTTGGGTTTGTGTTTTTAAATGCTGGTTGTGGTATTTAGGGAAATGCTGATGGAGTTTTGATTTTTGACCTGCTAGTGTGTAGCAAGATTATACTAAAGAAACAGTTGTAATTCAGAGAAGTCTTTATGGGCCCTAGTTCTCAAAGTTATTTTGGAAATAGGATGGCAAATAAAGGTCAAATGGCCCATCCAGTCTGCCCATCCACAGCATCTATCTCAGTGTCTCGCAATTTTTCTCGAGCTGGGGCACACTAAACCTAGTGTCCGCGGCTCGAGACACCTGGAAGTGCGTGATGTCATCACGTCGACGTCGGCGCATACACAACGGGCCCTGTGCTGGCAGTGGGGGGTACCTGCAAGGAAACTGGCTGGAGAGTAGAGGCGTTGCCTGATTGCCTATAGGATGTGTCTCTCTTTGCATGCCCTGTAGGCAGTGCACTGGCGCCTCTCCTCCTCCCGTGTGCCATGACACACAGTTTGTGATACACTGATCTATCTATGCCTTTCCCTAAGAGATCCCTCATGCTTGTCCAAAATTTCTTGGACAGGCACCTCTACTGGGAGACTATTCAATACATCTACCACCCTTACTTTTTTTTTTTAAGAATTACCTTAGATTACTCCTGAGCCTATCACCTCTTAACCTCATTCTATGCCTTCTCACTCTGGAGACTCTTTTCAATTGAAAGAATTTTGCCTTATGTATATTTATGCCACATAGGTATTTAAACATCTCTAATATCTCCCCTCTCCTGCATTTCCTCCAGTATATACATATTGAGATCTATGCCTGTCCCCGTATGCAGAGTCTAGACCTTCAGCCATTTTAGCTGCCTTCCTCTGGACCAACTCCATCCTGTTCATATCTTTTTGAAAGTGTGGTTTCCAAAACTGAACGCAATATTCTAAATGAGATCTCACCAGAGTCTTATACAGGGGCATCAATACGTCCTTTTTCCTATTGGCCATTCATCTCTCTGTGCACCCAAGCATCATTCTAGCTTTTGCCTTCACCTTTTCAACTTGTTTAGCCACTAAAGATCACCTTAACTAATAGACAGGTTTGTTAACTTTTCTTTTAAATTTCCTTTTTCTATTCCCCATCCATACTGTTTTATCCTTTTTTTTTTTTTTTTTTTTTTTTTTTTAAAGTGTCTTCCTGTCCTATCATTTTAAATTCTTTATTCATTTTAAATCTTAAACAAGTGTACAATAAAATGTACGTTAAATGTATTTCTTCCCCCTTTCCTCTCGGATCATGTACATTGTAATGTGTGAGTTTTTATGTATCTTGTTAAAACCCTTTTATGCTTTGTACATCGCTTAGAATTTGGATAGGTGATTTATCAAATTTTAATAAAAACTTGAAACTATGGCACCCAAGACCCACTCCTCTTTCGTGCACAAGTTCTTCACCCCCTAAACTGTAACGTTCCCTCAGATTTTTGCAGCCCAAATGCATGATCTTGCATTTCTTAGCTGCCAAATTTCAGACCATCCCTCAAGCTTCACTAAGGGCCTTCCTCATGTTTTCCACACCATCAGGGTATGTATTCTATTGCAGATTTTGGTGTCATCTGCAAAGAGGCAAATCTTTCCAGTCAGCCCTTCAGCGATATCGCTTACAAAAATGTTAAAAAGAACAGGCCCAAGAACTGAACACCACTGCCAACGTCTATTTCCTAAGAGTGATCTCCATTGACTGCTACTTTCTCGCTTTCCACTCAACCAGTTCCTGACCCAGTCCATCACTTTGGGGCCCATACCGAGGGCACTCAGTTTATTTATTAGATGCACAAAGGCACAAAGGCTTTGCTAAAATCTAAATATACCATATCTAGTGCTCTCACTCTCTCTAATTCTCTGGTCACCCAGTCAAAGAAATTGATCAAATTTGTCTGACAAGACCTGCCTCTAGTGAATCCATGTTGCTTTGGGTCTTTAATGCAATGGATTCCAGAAACACTACTGTTTTCTGTTTTGAAAACATTTCCTTTCATTTACTTGCCACAGAAGTCAGATTTATTGACTTGTAGTTCCTACTTTTATTTTTGTGGAGAGGGACCACATCCTCCCATCTCCACTCCCAACTCTAGAGAAGCATTGAAAAGGTCAGTCAGTGGAGTCACCAGAACTTTCATAAGTTCCCTCGGTACCCTCAGATGTACTCCATCCGGCTCCATCGCTTTATCTACCTTTAGTTTAGCAAGCTCCTCAAACACAGTCCTCTGAAAATGATCAGGGTCTGCCATACCTCCAGTCCTATTTGCTTTTGTTTTCTACAGTCCTGTTCCTGGTGCTTCAGCTGTGAACACAGAATATAAAGATTTGTTAAGCATATCTTTCAGCTTCACCGTTTTGAGTCTCACAATGACACTTCTGCATGTCCTCCTATCACTAATATATCTAAAAAAAGTCTTGTCCCCCTCATTTTACTGTCTCTATTTTTCTTCCATTTGCATCTCTGTTTTCCTTTTTTTTTTTTTTTTTTATTCTTTATTCATTTTTTTATGTTACAAGTGTAGCAATTAAACTCATATGAACTTAAAGATACACACTTGATTAACTCTCATTTAAGCATAAAGTTTAACATTTCATTACAAATTAATATTCTATAATATTTTAAATATTATGTAAGAAATCTAAAATTTAAATCATTTTAATTGAATATAATAATCCCCCATCTCTCCCTCCCTATTCAATAATACTACTCAACCAGCCTCTCAACTCATCCAGATATTTTTGCTGCAGAAATGTAAATTGTGCTCTTACTTAATCTGTGTTTTGGCTAAGAAATATAGACTACCATTGTAGTCACATTGCCGAAAGATGCGTTTTTAAGACTGCTTTATTCCATGTTTTGTCAAGATTTGATGGTGCAAAATACCAAAACCAAACTATAACTTTTCAGAGAATGGATTCTTAACTTCAGTGGTTAGCTTTCTGAAACACCATTTAGGAGCTTCTGGTCCTGAGACGCCAGATGTGGAGATTCTTCGGCTGGAGTTGGCAGAACTCAAACAGAAATATGAAGTTATATTGGAAGAAAACAGAGAGCTTAAGACAAGGGTAACTTTGCACACAAATACCCTGTTTATATAAAAACATTCAAAAGTAGCTGCAGGCACTTCAAAGAAGTAGATATATCTGCTGCATTTTCTTAATGTTGTTCATAGGGTTGGAGGCAGGGTAGCACTAGTGGGATGCAAACAAGGCAGTTGCGCTTGTTCCCCATGCTTTAAGGCAGGGCTGTGGAGTTGGAATCAGTTCTGGGTGGAGTCAGTAAAGATGTACTGACTGACTCCAGCTTCAGAATAAAACCTTAGATCTATCATATTATACAGTATTCCCCCAATATTCGTGGGGGTTCCGTTCCAGGAACCCTCGTGAATCTTGAAAAAACACGAATATGATTTTTAGCGGGGGAGACGGGAGAGAGCAGCCAGAGTGCTGGCGAGTGAACAAAATCACTCCCGGTATGCTCCGACTGCCTCTTCCTGCAATAAAATCGGGCCTCACCAATCGGGAGCTGCTTTGACAAGGTCGAAAAATACATCGAATGACTGGGACCGCGAATCGCCGACCGCGAATGACTGGGGGAGCACTGTATACTAATATATAAAATTTGTCCTAGATCCAGGACAAAAATTTAAAGCCATCAGTTGGAGGTGGACAGTAGAAAAATAAAGGAGTTGGGAGTCAAAACGTTTAGATTACTATAAGGAACATCAAGCTCATTTGAAGATGGAAGACATGCAGCCTGCTGTTTAGATTTTGGGCCCTCTTCTCAAACTTTTGTCCTAAGCCCTAGCATGTTTAATTTAAACTGCCTTTTGACTATAGGGTTAAACTACAATAACAGCAGTCCTAGTTAGAGGTTAGTGTGTCACCTGCCTTTGCCATTCACATCTGTGGTTGTCATTGCACCATCTCTTTTTTTCCCTATATAGGACACTTTTTATTATAGCAGATCTTTTTGAGCATTTTAGAAGTTATGGGTTGGTAATTAGTAATCATAGGATTTTGTTGGACAAGCCCTTTTAGTGGGCTTGTCCAACAAAGAACTAATGTCTACATAGAACTAATGGCACATACTTTCTGGTTCATGCATGCAACTGCATACAAACAAATCCCATCATGATATCCTTGTACCATCTGAAGTATTAAAACTTTTGGTGTAGGGAGGACATGAAATATTATTTATGAAGGATGTGTGCAGACTCATCTGCCTTTTATCAGATAAGCTGCCTAGCCATTCCAGTAAGTAGAAACTTGACTTTCAGGTGCTTCCTTCCTTTATAGGATTTGATTCCACTATGAACTTCCTTTATAAATTTTGCTTTTTTTTTGTTCTTTACTATTGTGTATATATATTTTTTGAAATTATCTAACCAGCTCTGTTCTTAAATTCTTTAGCTTGCTGAGTATGACCCAACTACAGAAGACAAGCACGCTGAGTAAGGCTGCCTCCTAGAACATCTCGCTTAATGAAACACTTCACCTGACCCTGTACAGCTGTATGTGTTGTATATTGTGTAATAACTGTTTCTTTTGCTTTGGGGCGTAAATAAATAGTGGGGAATTTTGATGCAATACAACACAAGCTGTTTTCAAAGTATTGGCTCTTCACTGAGTAATATCTGTCTGAAGATCTAGCAAAGCAAAGTACAGTACACTCTTGATTATTCACTTAAATGGGACTGACCCATTTTTGGATAAATGAAAGTCAGATAATATGGAAAACAACAGTAACTCCCTCAAACATAAACAAAGGCAGTAAAAGCAGGTCCTGGGTCCAAAACATTGTCTCGAGTATGAAACTTTCCTCTGTTACACTGTAAAATGGAAAGAGAAGCTGTATGTCTTGCTGGGGATGTGATGACACGGTGGGGGCTCTTGGATATGTCAGATGGTCAGATTAGCGAAGGTGGATAATCAAGAGTGTACTGCAAGTCTTAACGTGAGCGGATTATTTTCATGGAACTAGCTTGAACACAGTGTAGCTCACTCAGAGTTGTGGATTTCTCTTGGTCTAAAATTGCCTACTTTTAATATTAGTATATTTGGTTTTACTGCTTCTACTGGAAGCTTTGTGTTTAACCTTGAGTTCTCAACCGCCACCTTTCCTTCCTTCAATCCTTGCCACCAAAGGCATCTATTCTATCCTCATCCTTCTCAATCTATCTACTGCTTTTGACCACCACCTACTCCTTAGCAGCTAACAAATATAGGCTAAAAGCCTACTTTTTTGAAGCTGCTTTTAACTCCCAGCTCCCACTACAGTCCCGTTCCTGGTTATAAAGTACCCATGTCTGGTTTTATTATGATTTTTCAGAAAAACTGTGCAAATTGATAGCCTTTTTACTCCATTAAAAATTTTTTGTGTGTGTTGACCCCTTTAGTTTTCTCCACATACCATATAGTAGTAATCATAGAACAGGGTCCAAGTTTTTGGATTTTGAAGACCATAGAATTTGCTATTTTCCAGTAGTAACAACGTTTTGCTTCCTAGTAAAGGAGTTTAAAATGGGAACACAGCTGAAATATTCCTTAATCGAAGTGGTCACACTCAAGAGTATATCCTAATACTACTACTCCTACTATCCATTCAGTTGCATCCAACCCCTCGATACGCTGTAGGCCAGTCCTTGCCATGCTTCCCATGTTGTCACACTTGTATTTTCTTAAACAGAATCACAGCCTTGCTGTTCTTCAAAATCTAAAATCCTAACTTCACAATTACTGTTTTCTGCCTGCCTCAGTTGATTTGCTACAGAGAAGGTGACCTATGGTGTTCAATGTCTTTATTGCAACATGTACATGTTTTTGGCTGTATTATGAAAAATCTTAGCTTCAATATGATATTCTCAATATTGTAGTATTTGATTCGATCATGCAAATAAAAAAAGCGAGCTAAAATAAGAATGATTGTTTCTTCTGAATCAAGTGCTCTAACTGTGTCCCTGCTTGACACCGTTAGATTGCTTGATTCAGAAGAAACACTCTCATATCATACCATTTTTATCCAACCCATTTTCATTACTCTCAAAGCTACTTCTCTACTCGGAATAGATGACTTCCTATGATGAGGGGATGCTGAAACTTTCTCAGCCCAGTCAAGAAGGGAAATGACATAGTATCATGAAACTTACAAGTTATCTACATATTTACCCCTAAGTTCCACCCACTTGGCAGATAATGTCTGCAATTGCTGTAACCCTTCCAAATGTGGTCACTGAAATTCTGCTCTGCTGCTGCTGCAATCACCTCTGGATCACTTGAAACCTGTCATCCTTTCAAATTCTTTTTAAGGTTTAAAACGGCACATAGAGCAAGATCTGGTGAGTAGAGTAGATGGTTTATACACTAAAACCCCAATTGTGTAAAAAAAATATATCCATTGTTTTGTGAGCCTTTTGAGCAGGTGCATTGTCTTGTAAAAAAAAACCCAAAACCTACTCCTTTCTGCAGCTTCCCTCTCTTTTCTTTTTTTCAATGCCTACATTAGTATTCTGCATTAACTGTTTGGCGCCTTAGCAGACAGTCAGTCATTACAACACCTTCCTGATCCTAAAACACTGTGCCCATGACCTTTCCTGATGACTTTTGGGTTTTGCATTTGCTTGGCCTTATAGAACCCGAGTGCTGTCATTGCATGGACTTGTTGGCTTAGGACAGGGGTGTCAAAGTCCCTCCTTGAGGGTCACAATCCAGTCGGGTTTTCAGGATTTCCCCAAATAATATACATGAGCTCTATTAACATACAACGAAAGCAGTGCATGCAAATAGATCACATGCATATTCATTGGGGAAATCCTGAAAACCCGACTGGATTGCGGCACTAGAGGAGGGACTTTGACACCCCTGGCTTAGGCACATAGTAGTGTAACCATTTCATTAACAGTAATTAATTGTAAAACATTGGCACTAGCTCGCTGAAAATGGAAGAGTCCATTCAACATGGTTTCTAGTAAGCATTCAAACATTTGGGCACCCACTTGGCTGATAGCTTCTGCATATCCAGCTGCTTGTGGATTATACACTCAAAACATTACTTGCATAGCTGTAGTCTCTTAGTAATTGTTTTAGCTGTTCTTTGGTCATGGACATGCTGGAAGTTTACACATCATTTCTTCACTGGAGTATGATGGGCATTTGTCATTCAAAGTTTGCATAGTACATTCATAGATTTCCTTTGGAGTTTTCTTCTGCCCGAATAGGAACTTTATGATAGTTCAGAGTTCCACACTTGCAAATGCTACACTTTTGGTTCACACACATGGTTCAATCAATAATCTGAAACAATGTCATGACATAGCCTTATGATTCTGCAAATTAGCAGTTTGTAAAATAAAATAAAACTATTTTCAGGAAATTGAGTGGGCTGAGAACTTTTCAGCACCCCCTTGTACTTTATTATGCATTCCCCATTGGAATGGGTACAATACTTTTCTAAAAAGCAGGGTTAATTCTCTCAGGCCCTCCCAGTCTAGGAGCATGGCAGCTACTGCCATAGCCCCCCCCCCCTGTTTTACCCACTACTCAGTGGTATAATAAGGGTGAGAGGTGCCCACTTCCCTTTCCCTGTACCTTTTTAACTTTGCTTCAGCAGCATGCCCATGTTGGTTTGACCTTTGATGTCACTTCCTAGGCGTGGGTCCTGGAAGTGATGTCAGAGAGTGTGCCAATGCTGATTCAAGCTGCAACCTCATGCTGGGGCAGTCAAAAAGATACAGGGGAGGCAAGGGCTGTGTGGGAAGGAGAGGTGGTGGGGTTGAAGAGGAGGTAGGGTGAACTACCTCGCTACTGCCACCACTGTTCATACGGCTCTAGCCAACCCTCTTAACTGTGGCACATGATCATACTCTTTCAGCTTTGGTACCTAGGTCCAAGCACCCTCAGAAGCCCTCCATTTCTGCATCTCTCTCCCCCCTCAACTTGGTTGTAATTTAGTGGGTGGGGTAAGGGCACAAGCAGTGTGTTAATAGGGTCTGCCCAGGGTGGGATGCTTCTGCCAGCAGCTGACTTACTAAGGCACAAATCGTTTCTGGGAGCCAGTGACTTGGTAGAAACGAGAGGCTCCCTAATCACGTTTGGGTCCTGGGCAGGTGGCTAGTTTATCAATGCTTTAATCTTGTTCTCACTAAAACCCTGAGAGCTCATTTTGCTCAATTGAAACACTTGACTAATAGCCCCTCCCTTATGTATCCACGTAAACGAAATGAGCTTTCAAGCGCCGGGATCTAAGCATCAAGCTGAAGCACACAGAACCGAAAGCAAAAGTAGCGGGCGCGAGCAAGCTGCTCCCAGTTCAGAGTTCTTAGCCGCTCCTCGCGGAGGGTCAAAGTTCAGTTGCAGTGGGCGCTCTGCTTCTCCGCCCCACGTCAGGTGATTCTGAAACACATGACCGCCGGCCAACCTATCTTCTGGGCTGTTCCGGCGCCCTGACCGACGTAGGCCAGCATCCAATCGGGAGCGGCGCCCCGCTCCCCTCCACCAATGGCGACGCCGGGGCAAAGGGCGTGCCCGGCGGTCCACCATGTTGGACTGTGCCGGCGGCTGAGGTGTTTCGGCTGGCGGGTGGCATCCGCCTCCTCTGCCGCTCCTCGCGCTCTCGGCCGCTGGCCCTCGGCGCGGGCCATGTCGCTACCGTACGGGGACGAGGAGCCGCTGGCGGGCAGCTACGGCGCCGTGGACTCCTTCCCCAAGGACTTCGGCTACGGGGTGGAGGAGGTGGACATGGAGGAGAGCGCGGCCCCCGCCGACAGCAAACCCCGCATCCTCCTCATGGGGCTCCGGCGCAGCGGCAAGTCCTCCATCCAGAAAGTGAGTAGGACCCAGCACGTTCATACAGGCAAAGAAGCAAACCTTGGATGGATAGTAGCATTTTCTCTCTCTTCCCCCCCCCCCCCCTTAGCATTGCCAGGACAGGGGGAAGCGATTCCGGTCCTCGAGAGCCGCAGCCAGGTCAGGTTTTCAGAATATCCACCATGAATATGGATTTGCATGCACCGCCTCCTGGAGATGCAAATCTATCTCATGCATATTTATGGTGGAGATCCTGAAAACCTGACCTGGCTCCGGCTCTCAAGGACCAGAATTGCCTACCCCTGGTATAGGAACATTCTCTCTCTCCTCTCCTCCCACCCCCTTAGCATTGCCCAGAACAGGGGTAGACAATTCCGGTCCTCGAGAGCCACAGCCAGGTCAGGTTTTCAGGATCTCCACCATGAATATGGATGAGATGGATTTGCATGCACTGCCTCCTTGAGATGCAAATCTATCTCCTGCATATTTATTGTGGGGATCCTGAAAGCCTGACCTGGCTCTGGCTCTCGAGGACCGGAATTGCCTACCCCTGCCTAGAACTTCTATGCACAGATTAGTGCAGTGGTTCTCAACCATGTCCTGGGGACCCCCCGCCACTCAGATTTTCAAGATATCCCTAACGAATATGCATGAGAGAGATTTGCATACCTGTCACTTCCATTATATGCAAATCTTTCTCATGCATATTCGTTAGGGATATCATGAAAACCCGACTGGCTGGGGTAGTCCCCTGGACAGGGTTGAGAACCACTGGATTAGTGTCTGGTTGGTGATCTTCATATTCTATACACAGGGATATCCACCCCCTGTATACATTCCCACTCAGGTTCTCATATGATACATTGTGTTTATTTTGACGTACAAGATATTCGTACATCATATGTGCACCTCCAACCAGGAATGTGTATACAGTATAATCTCGTTATAACGGAACCTCGCCTATAGCGAACAAGGTCCGCCGGTCCCGGCCAAGCACCATTATAAACATGCAGAAAATCATCGCATATAACGGACAACTATTTTGGTCCCCGGAGCCACTTTTAGCTGTAGTTTTATTTGGCTATAACGGACATGCAGGCGCGTGGCATGCCGGTGATATAGTCTCAAAATGCAGCCCAGAAAAAAAGTGACAGTATTTTTCTTTCCAATACAGTGTTCGGGTTTGCAATCATTTCGTGCCATACCAATGTTTTGCTGAGTTTTGTTGTTCATGTTGCTGATATGCTTGTGCAGTGATTGTTGTTCATCGATTTACATTGTTTCAAGTTGCCCTAAATAAAGTTTTAAAAAATGCAACTCTGGATATAACGGACCGTTTTACCAGGTCCCTTGAAGTCGTTATAACGTGATTATACTGTACATATTTATAGGGATATACCTTCCTAACCATCCCCTCCCAAACTCTCATACAATGCATGTACATGTGAGCAGCTTTCCCGTGGTGTGTGCACTCCCGAGCCCTCATAAAACGTATTCATGAGCACAGCACTTCTTGGGCTCCTATATCCACTGTAGAGGAGCATGCTTAATCTCTATGTAGTCCTTCCCAGACAATCTAGTTCATAAACAAGAAGGTATAGATTTGAGGCATGCACACTCAACATAAAAGAAAAAAACAACTCAATTCCCCTTTCATGTCATATTTTGTATAAAATCTAATATGCAAGAGTAATTGGTGAACTTTTACTTTTCTGATGCCATAGTTAAGTTCTGCTTATATTTGCATGTGTGCCCCGTGCTCTCGCTCTCTTTTATATATGCATTTATATACAGCCACCTACAAATATATAGAAATAAATATCAATATTGCATTTTATATTCATACTTTCCCTTTGCATACATACATTCCTATATGCCACACAAATAATTGTGTGCATCAGCTCTCAGTGAATAGAAGCTGATGCAAGCTTTACAAAGTAAAAATATAATCATTCTATGAATTTTTATTGCATAGCTGCTATTAGCTGGTTTTAAAAGATTGAAAACAAGCTTGCAAATGCCAAATTTAGTGTGACACAATGGCATGTTCCCCCTTCTTTCTTTGTGGACTTGGGTATGTTGGAGGGGACAGCTGTAGTCAAATGTCTCAAAAGTAGCAGAGAATGTGTGGGAGAGGAGAGTGGGTATGGGGTTTGAGTAGTGTTCTATTGGTTGTGTACATTTCTCTATAAAGAGGGTTTAAGTTATGTATCTGAGGGGAGGGGTTGTTTGTGGCTTTTTACATATAGGCTACCTTTTTCTCCACAAATTCTATCACCTTGACTCCTTGGCTTCTAATTTCCTCACAATGGCAGTGGTGGAAGAGGTTGGGTCTCCATTGGCAAGCTGCTTCTTTCTTAACTATAGCTCAGCTACTCTTTGGGTGATAGGAACTAGCCTCCTTGCCACTCGGAGTTCACAGGTTCATCTTATCCCAGGACAAGCAGGCAGCATATTCTCACATGTGGGTGACGTCATCTACGGAGCCCCAGCGCGGACAGCTTTTCAAGCAAACTTGATTGAAGTTTCAAGCTTGCTATGCTGCACCACGCATGTGCATGCCTTCTCCCTCCACTAGAGGGCGTATCCCCACCTCGTGGTCCTCAGTTCAGTTTTTTCCGCGGAGCCAGAAGCCCTGTGGAATTTGAGCTCCGTGCCTTTTGCCTTCTGACACCGCGGCTGGGTGTGTTTTCTCGGTCGCTGTGCGTGATTTGTTGTTTTTATTAGTTCGTGTGTTCGTTATCGTCGAAAAAAAAAAAAAGTTTTGTTTCGGCTCCGGGGGCTCCCGGCAGCTGCGGCCGCGGGACCTTGCTCATTCCCGGCCCTTGTTTGAGTTCATGTCCCGTCCCTTGACGGGCTTTAAAAAGGGCACCCGGTGCGATCGGTTGCTCTCTATCACCGATCCCCACCGGTGGTGCCTGCTTTGCCTGGGTGCAGATCACCCTACTGACTCCTGCCCTCGGTGCTCCACGTTTCAACCTCGTGCTCTCCGCCGCCGGTGTGCCCGTATGGCGGAGCTCTTTGCTGTGGATCCCGAGGCGGGGAAGGCCTCGACGTCGGCCCCGGCCTTGACCTCGGCCTCGACTCCCTCGACCTCGCCGCGGCCGACTTCTTCCTTGAAATTGACCTCGAAGCCGACAATGGGTAAGTCCTCTGCTCCAGGGTCTTCGAAGAAGCCATCCTCGGGATCCTCGACGGGGGCGGGTGGATCGTCCTTGGCCCCGCCCCG
Organism: Geotrypetes seraphini; assembly: GCF_902459505.1. Taxonomy (NCBI): domain Eukaryota; kingdom Metazoa; phylum Chordata; class Amphibia; order Gymnophiona; family Dermophiidae; genus Geotrypetes; species Geotrypetes seraphini. Next base: position 32,949,750 of record NC_047091.1, on the reverse strand, counting down.
GGTGTCCAAGTCGGGTGCCCCGCGGGAATACTCGTTACCGAGGTCGCCCTCGAGGGAGCACCCACCGACTTCGGACATGCCATCTATGATGGCAATACCCGTCTTTCAGGACATGCTCCGGGCGATGATCGCCTCGGAGCTGTCCTGCGCCCTGGCCCATCTGCAGCCGACTTCGGCCCCGGCAGCCTCGACAGCCTCGGCCTCGGCTCCGGGGGTCCCGACCACGATCCCGACCTTGCCCTCGACCTCTAGCCTGAGCGGAGTGTGCGGCCTCGGGACAAGGTGCGCAGGGTTCGACGGATTTCCTCTTCTTCTTCCTCGTCTAGGTCCTCCCGGGGATCCTCGGCCTCGAGTCGGCCTCGGGCGAAGCATCGTTCCCGTAAGCCTAAGCGCCCTTGGGGGTCGCCTCGGCGGCGGGGTTGCTCTTTGCCGGCAAGGAAAACGAAGGCTCTCCGGGTGGACAACCCAAGGCTTGTGCGTTCCTCGGAGGGCAGGGGATCGAGGGACTCCTCCCCGAGGAGAATGGAGCTTGCTTTGGTGCCTCGTACCCCGGGGGCTTCCCCGAGGGATTCCTCGGGGCATCGGAGGTCACCGACCCCCGACAAAGTCCTGTGGTGTGGCTTCGTGGGGCTCGGAGTCTGGTACCGGTCAGGAACCCAGGTATTCCTGTGAGGCTTCTCCATCTTTCTTAACGGGCCGGGCCTCTCGCTCTCCTTCCCCGACCTCGAGACCTTCCTCTTTCTCGAGATTTGTCATTGACATGGGGAAGGCGTTGGACCTTGACCTTTTGTCTGGGTCCCAATACTCAAAGGAATTTTTGGAGGAGCAAGATTTGCCATATCCCCCACGTGAGTCTCCGCGTCTGCCCTTAAACAAGATTTTACATCAGGCATTCTACGGAACATGGACTCCCCTTATGCGGTCACGGCGGTTCCCTCAAAAATGGAGTCAAAATACCACATGGTCCCCTGTAAGGGCTTCGAGAAGGCACAGCTGTCCCACCAGTCCTTACTGGTGGAGTCGGCTCTGAAAAAGTCCCAGCCTTCTCGGGTCTCGGCTGTGGTTCCGCCTGGGCGTGAGGGGCGGACCTTAGATAAGTTTGGGCGCCGCCTCTATCACAATTTGATGATGGCTAACCGCGTGCTTAACTACACTTTCACCTTCTCTTCCTACCTGCGCAAGATGGTGAAGGCGATGCCACGTTATCACGGGGTTATGCCGGATTCGCATAAGAAAGACTTTGGCGAATTTATGGAGACCTTGTCTTAGCTGCGCTTGTTCCTCTTTCACGCCATCTATGACGCTTTTGAATTGTCTTCACGGGTCTCCGCCTTTGCGGTGGCAATGCGCCGTCTTGCGTGGCTGCGCACTGTGGATATTGACCTGAATCTGCAGGAGCGTCTGGCCAATTTGCCATGCGTCGGCTCGGAACTCTTTGATGAGTCGCTGGAGGCGGCGACAAAACGCCTGTCAGAGCATGAGCGCTCTCTCGCCTCCTTGGTCCGCCCTAAGGCCAAGTTGGCGGCTCCGAAGCCGTATAGACCTCCGCAGCGGCGGTATCCGCAAAAGTCTACGCCGGCATTTTCCAGGCCTCCTCCCAGGCGTCCGCCTCAGCAGGCCAGGGCACCGCACCAGAAGCCTCCAGCGCAAGGGGCGTCTAAGCCGGCGCCGTCTTTTTGACATGCTGAGCGGATGGGGGCGGGCCCCCTCCGTGCTCTCACCGACCCCGCTTCCCATCGGGGGTCGGTTAAGGATTTTTCATTCGGCCTGGACTTTGATCACTTCGGACGCTTGGGTGCTCTGTGTCATCTTGGAGGGTTACTCACTAAACTTCATGACTACGCCGCCGGACAATCCGCCGGACGCGTCTCTGTCAAACCGAGCACAGCGTCCCCTTCTTCTTTCGGAAGCCAAGGCCCTGTTGAGCCTTCGGGCGGTGGAGCGGGTTCCCCCAGATCAACGGGGACGGGGGTTTTACTCCCGTTATTTTCTAGTCCCGAAAAAAACCGGGGACTTGCGCCCCATTTTGGACCTCCGGAAGCTCAACAAGTTCCTTGTCCGGGAGAAGTTCCGTATGTTGTCTCTTCCGGTCCTGTACCTGCTGTTGGACGAAGGGGACTGGATGTGCTCTATGGACCTGAAGGAGGCTTATATTCATGTTCCGATGCATCCCGCCTTCCGCAAGTTTCTACGGTTCCAGGTGGGGGAATGGCACCTTCAGTATCGGGTCCTCCCCTTTGGCTTGGCTTCGTCCCCTCGAGTCTTCACGAAGTGCATGGTGGTGGTCGCGGCGGCCCTGCGTTCTCAGGGTCTGCAGGTCTTTCCCTACCTGGACGATTGGCTGATCAAGGCCTCTTCCAGGGAGGGGGTTATCTCAGCGACCCGACAGACTATCATCTTCCTTCAACGTCTGGGGTTCGAAGTGAACTTTCCCAAGTCTCAGTTGTGCCCGGCTCAATCCCTTCAGTTTATCGGGGCCGTGCTGGACACGGTTCGCCTCCGTTCTTTCCTCCCACCGCCTCGGTTGGAGGCCCTGCTTCGATTGAGTCATCAGGTTTCGCTGCTGCCCTCAGTATCGGCACAGCGCCTGATGATTCTTCTCGGCCACATGGCATCGACGGTCCATGTCACTCCGTTCGCCTGCTTGCACCTGAGGCTTCCTCAGTGGACCTTGGCCTCCCAGTGACGTCAGGATCGGGACCCAGTCTCCTGTCCTATAAGAGTGACTCCTTCCTTGAGATGCTCGCTCCGTTGGTGGACCAACTCTTCCAATCTTTCCGGGGGTTTGCTCTTTCTCGTCCCTTCGCATCGCAAGGTCCTGACCACGGACTCTTCGGAGTACGCGTGGGGGGCTCATCTCGACGGTCTGCGGACTCAAGGTCTATGGTCGGCGAAGGATCGTCTTTGTCACATCAATGTGTTGGAGCTTCGTGCCATTTTTCTAGCGGCTTGAGCGTTCTGCCACCTGCTGCACGATCAGGTAGTCCTCGTGCGGACGGATAACCAAGTGGCAATGTACTATGTGAACAAGCAAGGGGGGACGGGCTCTTGGTCTCTGTGCCAGGAAGCCCTGCGCCTTTGGGAATGGGTGGTCTCCCAGAACATCTTCCTTCGGGCGGTTTACGTTCAGGGAGAGAAGAATTGTCTGGCCGACAAACTCAGTCGTCTTCTCCAACCGCACAAGTGGTCGCTGAACTCCCGAGTTCTGCACGAGGTCTTCGACTGCTGGGGGACTCCTCAGGTGGATCTGTTTGCCTCCCCGGAGACTCACAAACTGCCCTTCTATTGTTCTCGGATGTACTCCCCGGACCGTCTCGAGGCCGATGCCTTTCTTCTCGACTGGGGAGGGAGGTTCCTTTATGCGTTTCCTCCTTTCCCTCTGATCTTGAGGACGTTGGTACATCTCAAGTCGACCAGAGCCACTATGATTCTCATTGCGCCTCGTTGGCCTCGTCAACACTGGTTCTCCCTGCTTCTTCAACTCAGTGTCAGGGAGCCTCTGCTTCTGCCTGTTTTTCCCTCTCTGCTGTCTCAGAATCGGGGTTTCGCTGTTGCATCCCAATCTTCAGTCCTTACATCTGACGGCTTGGTTCCTTTCCCCTTGACTTCGGTTTCTGTTTCTCAGTCTGTCAGGGAGGTTTTGGAAGCCTCGCGCAAGGTCTCGACTCGGCTTTGTTATTCCCAGAAGTGGACCAGATTTTCATCCTGGTGTTCCTCGCACCATCTGGATCCGAGTTCGTTTCCGGTGTCTTCGGTTCTGGAGTATTTGTTGCATTTGTCCAAGTCTGGGCTGAAGACAACTTCCATTCGGGTGCATCTCAGTGCTATTGCTGCTTTCCATCGGCATCTTGAGGGTCGATCTCTCTCTCTTCATCCTCTGGTGACTCGTTTCATGCGGGGTCTTGTGAATGTTCATCCTCCTTTGAAACCTCCTCCTGTAGTTTGGGATCTCAATGTGGTCTTGGCTCAGCTGATGAAGCCTCCTTTTGAGCCTATTGACAAATCTCATCTTAAGTTTCTCACTTGGAAGGTGATCTTCTTACTTGCGCTCACGTCCGCTCGTCGGATTAGTGAGCTGCAGGCTTTGGTTGCGGACCCGCCTTTTACTGTGTTCCATCATGACAAGGTGGTTCTTCGCACCCATCCTAAATTTTTGCCGAAGGTTGTATCTGATTTCCACCTCAATCAGTCCATTGTTCTTCCGGTGTTCTTTCCGAAGCCCCACTCACATCCTGGCGAGGTGGCGCTTCACACGCTTGACTGTAAGAGGGCGTTGGCTTTTTATCTTCAACGCACTCAGTCTCATCGGAAGGTTCCTCAATTATTTTTGTCCTTCGACCCTAATCGGTTGGGACGTCCTGTTTCCAAGCGCACCTTGTCCAACTGGTTGGCTGCTTGTATTTCTTTTTGCTACGCTCAGGCTGGTCTCGCGCTGCATGGTCGGGTCACAGGACATAAAGTCCGAGTGATGGCAGCTTCTGTCGCTTTCCTCCGGTCTACTCCGGTGGAGGACATCTGCAAGGCTGCCACTTGGTCTTCGATTCATACTTTCACCTCCCACTACTGTCTGATACGTTGTCCAGAAGCGACGGCCGGTTTGGCCAGTCGGTTTTGCGTAATCTGTTTTCCTAAATTGCCATCCTCCCACCTGCCCTTTTTTTTTGGTTGGCTTGGAGGTCACCCACATGTGAGAATATGCTGCCTGCTTGTCCTGGGATAAAGCACAGTTACTTACCGTAACAGGTGTTATCCAGGGACAGCAGGCAGATATTCTCACAACCCGCCCTCCTCCCCGGGGATGGCTTCTTTGCTGGCTATGGAACTGAGGACCACGAGGTGGGGATGCGCCCTCTAGTGGAGGGAGAAGGCATGCACATGCGTGGTGCAGCATAGCAAGCTTGAAACTTCAATCAAGTTTGCTTGAAAAGCTGTCCGCGCTGGGGTTCCGTAGATGACGTCACCCACATGTGAGAATATCTGCCTGCTGTCCCTGGATAACACCTGTTACGGTAAGTAACTGTGCTTTTCCACATCTTAATTAGCCTTTATGCATCAGTTTTCATGATCACAAGCAAATGCTTATAAATGGGCACTGCTGCTTTAGGAAAATGTGCCTGAAAAAACCAATGTGGCATAAAATCTGTTTATAGGCTCGAAGAAGAGTAACCAAGATGATACAGGGGATAGAGCACCTCTCCCATGAGAAAAAACTAAAGAGGTTAGAGCTCTTCAGCTTGGAAAAGAGATGGCACAGGGGAGATATAATTGAAGTCTACAAACTTAAAAATCATGAGTGGTGTAGAACGGGTGCATCTTGTATTCAGGTCAGCACCCCCCCCCCCTACGGATTTCTTGTAGGCTTCCACCGGGTGTCTGCCATATGACCTGGTGGGCCAGGACAGGAGAGATCATACGGTGCCCTCGGATTGGAAGAAATCATATATCCGCCCAATAATTAAAGATAAAAATGTAGGTCAAGAAGAACTGTCTAATTATAGACCAATTTCTAATATCACATTCTTGGCAAAATTAACAGAAAAAATTGTTTTCAATCAAATTTCAGAGTTTATAGAACAAACCAATGTGTTTCACCCGAATCAAACCGGTTTTAGACAACACCATAACACAGAACACTCCCTTATTGGTATGACAACTTCAATTCAATATTTTTTGGATCATCATCAATCAGTGCTGTTAATTTCTCTTGATCTTTCAGCAGCGTTTGATACAATTGATCATCAGTTGCTCCTTGCTAGACTTCAATCTATTGGGGTTACAGATGAAGTTCTAGCTTGGTTCACTTCTTACTTTACTGATCGCACATCTACAGTTATTTTCAATAATTCGTCATCCCTCCCATCTCAAATTTCACATGGGGTTCCACAAGGATCTATTCTTTCACCTTTGCTTTTCAATATTTTTCTGGCACCTCTGTTGACTTTATGCCAATCCATAGGATTTCATGTCTTTGCCTATGCCGATGATATCCAACTATTGCACCCCTTAAATAATAATAATCAAAGTGAAATTTTGGTCATTAATGAAAAACTAGATCAAGTACAACATCATTGGCTAGATAAAAACAGATTGGCACTCAATATCAATAAAACCAATGTTATGCTATTTCCCTGGAAAGAGAGTTTTCCTCTTGTGGCTCCAATTTCTATTCATAATGTTCCCCTACAATTAGTCAAAAATACAAAAATTTTAGGGGTAATTTTTGATACTAAACTTACTTTCCATGACCATATCAGTAACATTGTGAAAATCACCTTTTATAGGTTACGCAAAATTCGTTCCATTTCGAAATTTCTTTGTCCCAAATCACTTACAATATTGATTCACTCTTTGGTGATGTCTAAAATTGATTATTGCAATTCTTTATTTAAAGGAATTGCATTATATGAAATTAAACGATTACAAATCATACAAAATACAGCTATAAAATTAATAACCAATTCAAAAAAATTTGATCATGTAACACCACTCCTCAAAGAGGCTCATTGGCTCCCTGTTAATTACAGAATTACTTATAAATTATGTTTAATTATGTTTAATTATCTTTAAAACTCTGATTAATAAGACCCCTGCATTTTTATATAGATTTCTTATTCCATATTCTACAAAGAGAATTCTACGTTCTAGCGAACAAAATCTGCTATCTATCCCTTCATTAAAAATTATCAATACAAGGAGACAATTTATTTTTTCATGTACTGCACCGCAAACATGGAACGCCCTCCCTATTTTTTTACGAGAGGAAAAAGAGCTTGGAAAATTTAAAACTGAACTTAAAACCTTCCTTTTTAAAGATGCTTTTACAACATAATTTTAGTTTCAGTATCATGTTTTCCTATATGATACCTGTGTTAACTATTTCCCTTTGTGTTTTCCCTCAATGTTTCTTCTTTACTTTATGAATTGTAGTTCATCCCTCCTTTCCCATGTTTATCAATGTTAAAATCAAGAGTTCTTACCCATTTTTTTAAGTAATTGTATGTACTGTATTGTTTTTATTTTTTTTTATATTTAATAATTGTAAATTTTAAAGTGTACATCGCTTAGAATATTTGATTAAGCGATTGATCAAGTCACCTAATAAACTTGAAACTTGAACTTAAAACTTGATCCTCCTGTCCCGGACGACTCTGACAATTTTTTAACCTTTCTCCCGCCTCCCCCCGCATACCTTTTTGAATCCCTGTCGGTCCAGCGGTGTACCGGGCAGGAATGAGCTTTTTGCGCTCCTGCCCAGCGCTGAGCCACTCACTGAATGGCTTCCACCAGTTCTTGCGGGACTCATGAGAACTGGCTGCAGCCATTCGGGGAAAAGCTAAGAGCCAGGCAGGAGCTTGCTCATGTCCAGTACACTGCTGGGCCACGAGAACTCGAAGCAGCCATTCAGTGAGGGGCTCAGCATGAGGCAGGACTGCAGAAAGCTTTCTCCTGCCCATTACACCACTGGACCACCAGGGATTCAAAAAGGTACCAGGGAGGGGGGGGGGAGGGCAAGAGGGAGGTAAAAGAATTTGTCAGTCAGCTGGGACAGGAGACAGGAGGGATCTTTCCTGTCCTGGCCTACCACTGGATCACTAGGTCAAGCGGCAAGCTCAGTGAAGGCCTGCAGGACATCGGGAGAGAGGTGTGACAGGGTGCAGAGCCTGGCAGTGAGAGAGGGAGGAGAGTCTGGTAGGGCAAGGAGTGAGGGAGGGCTGGGTGCAGATCCTGGCAGGGCACATGAATATTAAATCTCTCTCCCCCGGCTTATATTCAAGTCAACCTTTTTTCCTTCTTTTTGGGATCGTCTTGTATTTGAGTATATACAGTAATTACATGAAAATTCTGGTCAGCTCTACAAAATAAAGGAAGTAACCTGCCAAAAAATTTAGCTGAAACTAAAGAATTGTCCACAGAATCCATGGTATAAGTTTGCTTATAGAACAACGATCTGCATTGGAGAATAGCATCTTCTATGACTTTATCAGAAAATCACATCTAGTTCTAAAGGACTTATCGAGGCTTTCTTTTGCAAAATGCTTTGGACTGACTAAATGAAAATTGAACTGGTCCCACGCTAAAAACAAAAGACTGTGGATGTAGATGTTCTGAAAGTTGATTTATTATTCGTTCTTCGCAATAAAAACATTAAAAATGCAAATGGTAGTCTATAGTACATACATTTTCAGTTACCTGCTCAAAGACAAGTACACTATTTTTAGTCTGTTCTTCTATCTGTGTACCCTACATCATCTGGACCCCCGGTTGGAATATCACATATGTACATTTACATTTACAACCCCACTCGCACCCTCCGCTCAAAGTCAGAGATACGCCTATGCACCCCCCCCCCCCCCCGGAAGATCCCTGCTCACAGAAACCGCCCACAAACGATCCTACAGCCACTTCATTCCACACCTCTGGAACCAACTCCCCCCCCCAACTTAGACAACAGAACTCATTATTAACATTCCGTAAATCGGTAAAGACCCTCCTCTTCAACTAAAGATCTCCTCTGTCTTCTCCCCCCCTTACGCCCCGCCCCCTACTCTCCTATCACCTTCCCGAACTCCAGTATAACCCTCTCTTACTCTACCCACTAACAAATTGTACCTAAACGCATATAACTTTCCTTAAACTAAACTACTGTATTTCCCCCTTCTCTCTTTCTGCTATACTCTCCCTGTATTTAATTCTCTCCAAAATCTATAAATCCAATCACTAAACCTGTTGTACTACTTATATGTCTAGTTACTCCCCACTGTGTATGTTCATTTGTAAACCGTTCTGAGCTACTGGGAGGACGGGATAAAAATCCAAATAAATAAATAAAAATAAATAAATAAATACTATAGACTTACATTTGCATTTTAATGTTTTTATTGAGTCTTCTTTTTGTTTCTTGTGTTGCACTGTTTGGTCCCAGCCACTTAAGAAACAACTATGTAACATTAAAGAAAGTAAATTACTTGCTACCTTGCATTGTCACTGGAAGTATTGTGTGGGTAGAAGGAAGAATGGAGTCAATTAAATAATCAAGGTATCCTTGAAGCCAAAGTTTCACAGATCATTTAAGAGAGATTGTCTTAAGGAAACGCCCAATGATCCAAACAAACATATCTCAAAATCAATCATGAAATACTTTAAAGGGAAGAAGAAAGTCAAAGATTTAGAATGGCCTTTGCAATTGTCAGACTTGAATGCTAGTAAAGATCTGTGTGGAGATCTCAAATATGCAGTGCATGCAAGAAGATGTAAGAATATTTTGGGCTAGATTCACAAAGCAAACCGATCACTTTGCGACCCCGCTCCCATTCACTAACCTTACTCCCGATCCAATTCCTGCCCGATCCGATCTGCGCATGCAAATGAGGGGGAATGGCATGCAAATATAGGAAGGAAGCGATTCACAAAAGAAAACTTCAGGAACACCGACTGGGCTGGCCAATCAAAAGAAGCGACTGCTGGGGACCAGTTACTCACCGCCTTTCCGACGTCCTGCTCTCTGCCTGAAATCCCAGCCCTGCAGCCCTGAAACTACCCAAAAAGCGCCCAGCTCTCTGCCGCTCTCCTCTCTTCCGCCATGCTGCCCTGCTTTCTTCTTCCCTTGCCTCTGCCATGCCGCCCTGCTCTCTTCGGCCATGCCCCACCGTGAGCCCGTGGTTTTAACCCGCAGGTTAAAAGTGGGGCTGCATTTCTCGCCACCAGCCCCGGCTGATCTCCTTCACATCTCCTTCCCGATCGCAACTGCCTGCCTGCCCCGAACACGCCTGCCTGCCCCAGTGCAAGCCCATGGTTTTAACCCGAAGCGGATTAAAACCCAAACAAACTATGACGGCCCCAGAGCTCCAGCGCATGCGCAGACCATCTAGAGATGAATTCATCAGACCTGCGGTTTGTGAATCTAGCCCTTTGAGTTTGTTCTGCAAGGAAGAAAGGGAGAAAAAAATAAATTAAGAAAAGCAAGACTTGAAAGACTTAGCTGGTTGCAGGAAATGGTTTGGAAGTGTCATTTCTGCCAAAGGTGGTGTTACGAAGTATTGACTGAAAGGATGTTTAAAGATTGCACCTGCCATATTCACTGAATCTGGAAAAAAAAAAAAATTCTGCATATACTAATTGGACATTATAGTTTGCAGAAAGATGTTGTGCTGTGCTTTTTTGCTATGTCGAGGCTATCAACTTCTTTACTTAGGGATTGGTTGAAACAGTTTTGAGACTATGGGCACCTAAAGACTTGCAAACTTGCTTTCTATATATGCATGCACATACATATCTTAACCAAATAACATTAATGAAACAAGCCCAAGTCCTTATTTTCCTATAAATAAGTTTTTACTGAGAACATTTAGTCAGTGAAAAGAACAACATTGTTTTCTTCTACAGGGGAAAATGACTAGATTCTCAATGCATTGCCATTTCGGTTTTAGCTGATATGTTCTTATTATTTACGAGTATTATTTAAACTTGTCAGTCCACCAAGAGACATTAGTCTGTGGAGTAAGTTTTGCTTAGCAATGAGGGTTTTTGTGCATGCACCAGATGGGGTACTTGAAAATGCAGGAAGTCTGAAAGGTGAAAAAACAGCTTGTATAGCTGCTGGGAAATCAGGTGAAAGGAGAGCTGTGTAGGTTTCTGAAATAGTCTGTTGGCTGTTTCCTGGTAGCACCTGTCATTAGCCTTGCTGTGATTTCGTTTGGCTGCTTCCACTGTGTGGCTGCACCTTGTTTGAAGGGTATCTATGCATTAGAAGCATCCCGGATCTCTGCTTTGAGTAGCTTCAAGGTGATAGGTAGCTGCTGCTAGCAACAGTTAATGCTCAAGTGATTAAGATATCTACTGCTAATGAGACCTCCTCACCTTTTCCAGTGCTCAGGAAGCATGAGCTACTTTGAACCTTTTTCAGAGGCATGCCTTTTGTAGCAGAACAGGCTGGCATTGTGATTTGATGGGTTATAACTGACCAGTTCCAAGAGATCACTGCAGTAGCGACAAGGCGAAAAGAAAAAGTTTCTAGTAAACTTATTTGCGATGCGTTAACAGGAAATTGCATCTCTCTTGAAGTCATTTCATATTATATATTATGAAAGCAACAAAATTAGTGTTTTACAAATATTAGTACTGCTTGATAAGTACTAATATTTTTCTTTTAACTTATCAAAGGAAATGCGAAAGCTGCGCTTCTAAATGTTGTAGGACCCCATACTAGGATGTGTGTATAATATATATGGATGTAAATAATTGAATATGTATATCTGAGTACAAACGTTTATAGCGTGATATGCAGGTTAGTACATATATAGCAGTATCAGTGTTTGCAAATACTAGCAGCTCTGTATCCGAGCGATGGTGCGACTGCATCTGGAGTACTGTGTTCAGTACTGGTTGCCGTACCTGAAGAAGGATATGGCGATACTTGAGAGGGTCCGGAGAAGAGCTACACGTATGATAAAGGGTATGGAAAACCTTTCATACACAGTCAGGCTAGAGAAACTGGGGCTCTTCTTCCTGGAAAAGCAGAGACTCAGAGGAGACATGATAGAGACATATAAGATCATGAAGAGCATTGAGAATGTGGAGAGGGACAGATTCTTCAGCCTACGGGGAACTACAATAACAAGGGGGCACTCGGAGAAACTAAAAGGGGACAGGTTTAGAACCAATGCCAGGAAGTACTTCTTCACTCAGAGGGTGGTGGATACCTGGAATGCACTCCCGGAGGGTGTTATAGGACAGAGTACTTTACAAGGTTTCAAAGAGAAATTGGATATATTCTTGAAAGAAGAAGTTATTGAGGGATATAGATAGGGAAGATATAGGATGAAGAAGGATACAGTTAGAAGGATATAGATAAGGTAGAAAAAAAAAAAAAGGATTGAAGGGATAGAGGGGTACATACAGAAGACAACTACGCAGGTCCTAGACCTGATGGGCCGCCGCGCGAGCGGACTGCTGGGCACGATGGACCTCTGGTCTGACCCAGCAGAGGCACTTCTTATGTTCTTATATATTTTATTTTCTTTACTGTTCTCCCAGAGGAGCTCACAGTGGTTTATATTAATTTATTCAGGTACTCGAGTCTTTTTCCCTGTCTATCCTGATGGGCTCTCAATCTGTCTAATGTACCTGGGGCAATGGGGGAATGATTAAGTGACTTGCCCTGGGTCACAAGGAGCAGCGTAGGTTTGAACCCACAACCTCAGGGTACTGAGGCTGAAGCCTTAACCACTATACTACTCTCTCCGCCCAATTCATTTCGGGAAATACCAGGCAGGACAGAGTGATGCCATTTTAAGGATGGTGCCTGGAGAAGCAGGAGAAAGTGGGCACCACAGCCCTTTCTACAGGGTCTGAGGGTCTAGGAAATGAGTTGGGCATCCACTAGACTACCAGGCCAAAGTGACTTGGAGGGATGGGCCTGGCTTAACCAAGGGTAGAGATAGGACCACTGGACCACCAGGACCTGTGATGGATGGGAGGAAGGGATGGAGGGGGGGGGGGGGCAATAGACCACTGGATCACACTTTTATGGGTGGAGAGGAGCTTTGCTTGAAACTGGTTGGGGGGGGTCTCTCAGCTGCAAAATACTACACGGAAGTCTAAGGCTATGAAAAATGGATGGGACCAATTGTAACAGACTAGCATTCTCCCTCAGGGTGTCAGGGGAACCTTGGTAGATGCAGAAGGAGCAATAAAAATTGACAGTAGATTGTCCTCGGTGAATGTCACTGTGCTTGGGGAATGCTTTTAGCTGACCAGCATGCTGCAGATGCCTTGCACAATTAGATGAGTGAAACACTGCACTGATAAGAACATAAGAATAGCCATACTGGGTCAGACCAAGGGTCTCTGTTGCCTACTATCCTGTTTCCAACAGTGGTCAATCCAGGTCACAAGTACCTGGCAGAAGAAGCCTCTTTTTATTATCTGGTAGAGCCCGCCCTACTGATGATGCTCTCCCAGTATTACAGCTCCACTGCTAACCTTTGAACCCGAGCATGGCTGTTGGCAAGGCTTTTGGAATGCCAACCTTAGATAAAAGGAGTTTTGTGCTTTTCATTTGAACTGCGTGACAGGATCGGAAAAAAAATTCAAGCTATAATCCTTCAGATTCTGTATTGGTCACCAGAAGTTGTGAATGAAAATTAGGAAACGGATTGCGTGTGAAAACTTGAGTTAATCAGGTGTTAAAAAATCAATACTTGGTGTTAATTGACAGTCATTAGGAGCTCTGAATGGACCTGCCCTACGCCCTATTCGATTATATGTGGGGAGTGTGTGGCACAGTGGTTAAAGCTACAGCCTTGGCACCCTGAGGGTTCAAACCCACGTTGCTCATTGTGACCTTGGGCAAGTCAGTTAATCCCCCCCCCCAATTGCCCCAGGTACATTAGATAGATTGTGAGCCTGTCCGGGGGGGGAGGGGGGTGGAGATAGGGAAAAATGCTTGAATACCTGAATAAATTCATGTAAATTTTCTGATCTCCCCTAGGAGAACAATATGGAAAATGGAATAAATAAGCCTCTGATGACATCATAAAGCCTCATTCCACCAATAAGAACAACCTCATCAGTGATGTCACAATGGCTTGATTGTCCCATACTTGGCTCACTTTTACTACATTTTGATTTCTAGAGTGGTTAAAACTACAGCCTCAGCACCCCGAGGTTGCAGGTTCAAATCCACGTTGCTCATTGTGATCTTGGGCAAGTCAGTTAATTCTCCCCCCCCCCCCATTGCCCCAGGTACATTAGATAGATTGTGAGCCTATCGGGGAGGGGGGGGAGACAGGGAAAAATGCTTGAATACGTGAATAAATTCATGTAAACTGTTCTAAGCTTCCCTGGGAGAACGGTATAGAAAATTGAATAAATGTGCGTCTAAATTTTATGGCCGTAACTCCAAAGTGGCTGTGGCTGTGGCTATGGGAGGGGCATTAGCATGTCAGGGGCATTCATCAATTTAAACTTTTTCTCTTCCTTCTAGGAAAGGAATTCAAGGAGTTAAGAATTTTAGCAGCTCTCTGGCGTTTAAATTTTCCCAATTATGGAATGAACTTCCCCTAATTTTGAGGTGTCTCAGTTCCTTCCAACTCTTCCATAAACTTCTAAAACCTTTTTTATTCACTAAACATTTTGAAAATTTAACTCTTTTGTATTTCAGTTTACTTTATTTTTTAAATTTATTGGTAACCGTGTCGGGCTTCCTTTGGTTGAAGACCCGGTATATAAGGTTAAGTTTTAGTTTAGGTACGATGTTGCTGTTTATTTATGTACCTAACTGCTATTAGTTGGGCACAGCTTTTGGCAGGCGTAAAGTTTCAAGTTTATTTAAAATATTTGATTTGATTGCAAAATCCAAATCCAATGCGATTACATTTAGTTAGGCACTAGGGGCCATATTCTATAAATGGCGCCATAAGTTAGATATTACATTACATTAGTGACTTCTATTCCTCCAATACCTTGCAGTTCTGGGCTTGGAGGGATGGGCCTGGCTTAACCAGAGATAGGACCACTGGACCACCAGGACCTGTGATGGATGGGAGGAAGGGATGGAGGGGGGGGGGGGCAATAGACCACTGGATCACACTTTTATGGGTGGAGAGGAGCTTTGCTTGAAACTGGTTGGGAGGGGGTCTCTCAGCTGCAAAATACTACACGGAAGTCTAAGGCTATGAAAAATGGATGGGACCAATTGTAACAGACTAGCATTCTCCCTCAGGGTGTCAGGGGAACCTTGGTAGATGCAGAAGAAGCAATAAAAATTGACAGTAGATTGTCCTCGGTGAATGTCACTGTGCTTGGAGAATGCTTTTAGCTGACCAGCATGCTGCAGATGCCTTGCACAATTAGATGAGTGAAACACTGCACTGATAAGAACATAAGAATAGCCATACTGGGTCAGACCAAGGGTCTCTGTTGCCTACTATCCTGTTTCCAACAGTGGTCAATCCAGGTCACAAGTACCTGGCAGAAGAAGCCTCTTTTTATTATCTGGTAGAGCCCGCCCTACTGATGATGCTCTCCCAGTATTACAGCTCCACTGCTAACCTTTGAACCCGAGCATGGCTGTTGGCAAGGCTTTTGGAATGCCAACCTTAGATAAAAGGAGTTTTGTGCTTTTCATTTGAACTGCGTGACAGGATCGGAAAAAAAAATTCAAGCTATAATCCTTCAGATTCTGTATTGGTCACCAGAAGTTGTGAATACAGAAGAAGATAACTGGACATTTCCAGGAGAATTACAAATTAGGGTGCTGTTCACATGGTTGAGAGGTTGCTGGGAAATTTACAAGAGTGAGGATAGTCATGGAGATGTGTTAGGATTTCTCGATAAATTTTTTGAATTACAGGGTTTTGATTTCTTTTCAAAATGATTTGTAGTCGGTCGTTGTCAGCATGTTGGAGATGAGGTGATCAAGTTTTGTTGTCATACATCTTCTTGCACTGTGTACCTTTGATTGGAGGGTGGGTAAATAGAGTCTGAGTTCTCCTTTGGTTGATTTGTTCCAGTTTAGGCACCCTACCGCTGCCTAACTTAATTGTTTTAATTGTCTTTAAGCAACGCAGTAATTGACCACATCATTTAAAACCAATTAAAAACTGGTTAAAAAAAGAGGCACCAGTAACGCATCTCCAGCAGGTCTCCTAATGGCGCCTTGCACCTAAGTGGGCGTGGTTACAGGTGGAGCAGAACTTAGGCGCCGTTAGGCTTGATTTACTAAAGAATTTAGATGCCTGCAATGTAGGCGCCATTAGCCGTGATTCTGTTAATGGCACCTAAGGGTGATTGACACGCAGCCCGCATCCATTTTTTTGGACGCTGCAGACTTAGGTGCCATTAACAGAATCCAACCCTAGATGCATGCTAAGTTATAGGTCATTCTGTGCAGAGCACCCTTTATTGCGGATCATCCCAACGCTTAAACTTGGACGCCATTTACTGAATTCCCTCAGAGTATAAAACCAACCCCTTTCACTGTAGCTCACGTGGAGGTATAAACCTAGTCTTGTGCAGTTGTGTTAAAGCAAACTATTGCCTGATCTGGCTCGCAGCTGGTGATTTCTGTGTCTTTGAACATTAAAAGATGTTTTCTTTAGACTTTGCTTGACTTTCTATCAAGAGTTGAATAGGAGACCCCATTGCAATCCCAGGGAAATAATTTAGAGCTCCTTTCACTAAGCTGTGATAGCGTTTTTAGCGCATGCAGAATTTTAGTGTGTGCTAAACCCGTGCTACGCGGCTAGAACTAAAGCCAGTTCAATGCTGGCGTTAAGGTCTAGTGCGCGGGGCAATTCAGCGCGAGCTAAAACCGCTATCGCAGCTTAGTAAAAGGTGCCCTTAGAGTCTGGAAGATGCTCTTGTACAAAGAGGAAGATTCTCAAAACTTACTGTGCCCTCAATGATGGTCACTCGCCCGGTTCCAGCTGGTTTAGCGTGCATGTATTTTAGCTGCCGATTATCAAAACGACTCACCGTGGTCTTTCCCGAGCTTCCTGGCAGACTCCAACTCTAATATAAGAGAACACAAACAACCTTAGCTATTTACGGTTTAGTCCCGCTATAAGACCTCAGCGGTGTAGCCTGCATGTAGATTTCAAGCGCAGTTTCACCAACGTCTTCATCGGTCTATTTTTTTATACTTCTATCTATAACTCTATATTTGTTTATTTTTATTTTAAATTTTCAATACTCATCTCTTTCATGAAGCATAGCAGGGGTTCTTCGTTCCAACATAGGCTACGTTTCGCCCAAAGGGCTTTATCGAGGTATTTCCCCTGACAATATAAAAGAGGTATATCAGTAAATATAACTCAGCCGCATTTATTTTTCAAACAGTTTTATCCCTCAGGAGCATAACTTAAAAGTCTCAAGAGGTAACCTTACTAGACTAAGATCGATATATTTAAATAAGCACATTTAAACCTATAGTGCTATTTCAAATACCTTAATTATGCCGGTTCCATGAGTGCTGTATCGTCAGATTTCCTTAGCAAACATGGCCGCGGCGTTTTTTAAGAAGAATTTAAACGTAATGATCTCGTAGCACGCATCCAATCAGATTTCAAAGCTATTTAAACTAATGACATCCATTCTGCTTCCATGTTAAGACCCCGTGGTTTAACAGTATTTAGTGAAAAAATCAATTTCTGTTCTTTAAAATTTAAATGTTCTACATAATTTCCACCCTACTTCAATATAGTCTATAATTCTCCATCATGTCTGTAATTTTATGCCTCAACACTTGCCAATGTTGGACAAGGGGTGCATCCAGACTCCCGGTATTGATTTTAGATTTGTGTTCAGTAAGCCTAACATTGATTTTCCTGCTTGTTCTAGCTACATATACCAAATCGCACGGGCATTGGATAATATATACTACCTGAGTGCTCACACATGAAGTGTTTATCCTTGATTTAAAGACCTTCTTCGTACCTGGGTGGGTCCATTCTGGACCCACTATAGCTTGCATACACCATTGGCATTGCCCGCAGGTTTTATGGGCAAAAATTTGGTCAGCTTTCTCTACTTCACCCCTTTTCACAAATTTCTGAAGAGATAATATTTCCCCTATAGTCCGTCCTCTCTTATAAGATACAATCGGGTATTGCTGTAGACTTGGATGAAGCTGCAATACTGACCAATGGTCTTTAATACATTGGAAGAATTTCCCACTTATATCTGTTTAAGGGAGTACACAAATCAGATTATCATCTGTATCTTTTACCATTTTTTCTTGAATAAGTAAGGACCTCTGGGCAAATTTAGCCCGAAGGTAAGCTTTCCTAATGGATTTCTTTGGGTACTCTCTTTCTTGAAACCTTTGAGTCATTATTTTAGCCTATCCGTCAAATTCCTGATATACCTCTTTTATATTGTCAGGGGAAATACCTTGATAAAGCCCTTTGGGCGAAATGTAGCCTATGTTGGAACGAAGAACCCCTGCTATGCTTCATGAAAGAGATGAGTATTGAAAATTTAAAATAAAAATAAACAAATATAGAGTTATAGATAGAAGTATAAAAAATAGACCGATGAAGACGTTGGTGAAACTGCGCTTGAAATTGATTTACTGCCTAATTTATCTGTGTAGACTCCAACTCTGCCATGCAAATGTATTACAAAAAGATCATAAATATTAAAAAGGTAGTGAAATGGGCTCATTAATATTCAAAGGTGCACTCTGGGCAATTCTCCATCATTGCCGTGTGATTCCCCATGCGCGGTGCTGGCTTTTGGCGACCAAGAATCACCGACTGGACCAGGGGTGCCAGTACTGTGCAAAGCACGTCTCTGGCGTGTATTTCTGGCTGTAGCTCATAATAAAATTTGACTTAAAAAAATTACAAGATTTACTTGAATTGTGGGGGGATTGTGGGAATTTGTGGGGGGGGGCGGGGGAAATCAAAAGCCTGCTTCTTGAACACATTTATATTAAAGGCGTGCGCTTGTGGAAAGGCGACACTTGCACTTCCCCTCCAATAAGGCATACACATGATAGGTGTGCCTAGACGTTGTTTTTCCTGGCACATGCACACATTTACGCCTCTTTTTGTAGTGAATTCTGCATATGTACCGATCCCTATCACCAGCAACTCATCACATGTAAATTTTGCGATGCTTCTCAAACCTCCGTAAACCTCATTTGCATGCATGGTTTTTTGAGAATGGCTCGTCTTTTTGAAATTATTACAATAACGGCTGCCACAGCAACCCATCAGATTTTACCGTGAACATTAGAGAATCTTCCCTTTAGTGTCCCAAATGGGCTTTGGAGAAGTGTTTTTGTCTCGACCAAATTCAGCGCATCTTCCATTCTCAGCTTTCTTGTTCTCTTAAGTGGATGTTAGGCCTGCAAAGACAGTATGCATTTCCTTTCTGGCATTCTCCAAATCCTCAGTATATGCAAAACAAGTCAAGCATCTCCTGACCACTGATTCAGCTTTGACAGTATCAGTCTCTTGAATATAGTTCCCTATTAGAGTTTAGCTGTGTAATTATAATGCTGTATGTCCGTAGGAGGAGGAAGTAACTATTAAAGGATTGTTAACATATCCCTTCTTATTTTCCATTCTGTTTCTCTTCTAGACCTGCCACCACCCCACTAGTGGCAGCTATTTCCCCTATACTTTGAGGCATGTCTAGCTCCTGATTTTGCTTACTTATACGGGAGTTCTTCAGAGCACAGAATTTGTGTGGAATTCCACATGGTGACTTGAGGAAAGGACAACAGTGTCCACCAACTTGGGCGGAAGAAGGGAGGCTTCTGCGGTAGGGATTTTCCTGCAGGCCAGACGTAAGAAGGATGCAACAAAGGTGGAACTGAAAGAGCAGGGAGTACAGAGGTAGAGCTAGGGAGGGGGGAGACAGAGAAACAAGCTGAAAGTAAGGAAACTGGGAAATGAGGGGTTTTGAGCCTGTGGGACAGGAGGAACATGGAGAACTAGGGGTGTTTTGAGACAGGATTGTGTTGGGGACATAGAAATATAGAACATGATGGCAGAAAAGGGCCGATGGCCCAACAAGTCTGCCCACTCAAGAACCCTCCCTCCAATTAGTCTGCTTGCTCAAGTACCCTTCTTCCCTGGAGTATCTATTTATTGAGCATAACTCAAAGTAAAGTGAGAGAATTGAAGAGCCGAGAAGGAGATGAGGGTTGGATTGATCTTGGAGTGAACAGTAGTTTCAAGTTTTATTAGGTGTTTATATACCGCCTATCAAGGTTATCTAAGTGGTTTTACAGGTACTCAACATTTTCCTTGTCTGTCCCGATGGGCTCACAATCTATCTAATGTACCTGGGGCTATGGAGGATCAAGTGACTTGCCCAGGGTCACAAGGAGTAAGTCGGGGTTTGAACCCACAACCCCAGGGTACTGAAGCTGTAGCTTCATCCACCGCGCCAGTAGATAAAGGGTAAGCTGGTGGGATTGACCCTGACATGAGGGATAATGGAGAAATCAAGCCTAAGGGAGGACAGCTGGCTGAAGTTAGGATTTTCATTTTCATTCTCTACCTTACTGTATTTTAGTATATCTACTAAGGGGTATAGATAGGAGATTTTATGGAAAAATAAAATACAAACTTTTCTTTTCTCTACTATGATTCTTCATGCATCGTGGGAGAATTCTGCACATCTAGGTTTCCACCATCCTTTTTGGCTATATTGCCCCCCTCTTCCTTTTGTTGGTGTTGCCTGAGTTTTGTCTTATGAAGGTGCTTCAAATCTATAAGCATCTTCTCTTTTGGCTGATCAGCCTGCTAGAGGGCATCGGAGAGCTATTCATAAGAAAAGCACGTTAATTTCTTAGGATTGTAACAAAGGTTTTAGGATGAAGCGCCACATGAAAGACTTCTGAGGAAATTAGAAAGTCATGGGGTAGGAGGTAATGTCCTATTATTGATTTTTAGAACGGGTTGAAAGGCAGAAAACAGAGTAGGTTTAAATGGTCAGTATTCTCAATGGAGAAGGGTAAATAGTGGGGTTTCTCAGGGGTCTATGCCGCTGAAGGCTGGAAGGAGCAGCAGCCCAGCTGAAAGGAGGTAACTGAGATCCTCCGCTGACCCGGAAGGCTTCTCCCTGACCTTGGCTCTGACATCATAGGGAACCTTCTGGGTTGGCTTTGGTGGAGGGGAGCGGGCAGGAAAGAGGGCATGGGATCCTCAGTGGGCAGCGTCTTCGTTGGAGGCCGGCAGGCAGGAAAGAGGGTATGGGAGCCCTGGTGGCTATTGAGCAGGAAGGGAGGTGGGAGACCTGCGCAGTGCGCACCACCAACAAGCGGCTAAGGGTACGCATACCATGTGTGAAGAACCTCTGCTCTAGAGCAGTGTCTCAATCTGTGTGCCAAGGCACAGTGATGTGCCCCGACGAGATTCTGGGTGTGCCATGAGAGATTCCAGAATTTTTACTGTATTTTTAAAAATTCCCTTCATAAGTCTACATTAGAATAGATGACATGGTTATCATGTATGCAAGAGTCAATATTATGAGCATTTGTGTGCGTAAGGAAACAACCGCCTAGACCAGCACATTCTTTGATGTGATTGATCCTTGAAAACCAACGGTAAATAATTTTTATTTTTTATTGAGCAACAAAGCAATCAAGGCTTTGTTACTGTTTAGATCAGGGGTGCCCACACTTTTTGGGCTTGCGAGCTACTTTTAAAATGATCAAGTCAAAATGATCTACCAACAATAAAATTAAAAAAAAAACCCCCACAAAGCACACTGAAAGGCAGAGAAAATGTTAATTATCATTCATATTCCGGGTTTTTTTCAAAGAGGTCAAGGCAGATGACTCTATGCAATGTCATCTCAATAACAACCATACAAAAATAGACAAATATAGCCCCTCCCTTTTTACTAAACCACATAGCAGTTTTTAGTGCAGGGAGTTGTGCTGAATGCCCCATGCTGCTCTCGACGCTCATAGGCTCCCTGCGCTAAAAACCGCTATTGCGGTTTAGTAAAAGGGAGGCATAGTGCAAAATATAGACAGCAGATATAAATTCTCAAAACAGACACATTTTGATCACTAAATTGAAAATAAAATCATTTTTCCTACTTTTGTTTGGTGATTTCATGAGTCTCTGGTTGCACTTTCTTCTGACTTCTTCTCACTTCACTCTGGCTGCACTTCTTCTGACATCTGACTTCAGCCCACTCCTGCAGCCAATATTTATTCCCTTCTTTCAGCCTCCTATATGCTTTCTCTCTTCCAGACCTCATTCTCTCCCCCAACTTTTTCTTTTTTTCTCCCTGCCTCCTGTTCTTTCTTTCTCTCTCTCTCCATGCCCACTTTCTTTCTGTCTCCCTGTTCCCTTTTTCTTTCTGTCTCCCTGCCTGCCCCCTTTGTTTCTTTCTCCCTGCCCTCCCCCAAGCCACTAGGTTTGCCGTCGCCACCGGGGAACAGGCCTCCAAGCCACTGCCTCCCAAGCTCTCCATGCAGAAGCCTTGCACGACCAGTATTCTGCTCCCCTTCAATTCTGATGTCGGAGAGGAAGTTCCGGGCCAGCCAGGCAGCGATTGGCTGGCCCAGAAATTCCTCTCCAATGTCAGAATTGATGTCGGGGAGAGGAATGCTGGTCAGCTTGAGGCTTCTGCAGGCCCAAATCTCCGGACCTCCAGGGCCGAGGAAAAGAAAAAAAGCCAGTCTTCCGTGAGAGCCGTTCCAGTCTCTTTTTAGCACGACGCTCAACTTCCCATTTTCAGGCTCAAGACGACAGAGCAGCAGCAGCAGCTTCGGCATTTTTGGGCAGAGCACCTCCTGCCCCCGACCGTCGATTCCACCAGGGGAAGCCGGCGCTCAGCTCTCCAGGGTCGTGACTTCCCTAGACCTCCCTCCCGCCTTCTCCCAAAGGAAGTGACATCATCCCCCAGTCGGAAGACGGGTTCTGCCAGTCGGGCAGGAAGGGCGCAGCAAGAATGAGTGTGCATGAAGTGATGACCGGTGGGGAACCTTGGGGAGAGGAAGGCTGATCGGCTGGTCGATTGGGACGGCAACACAAGTCTATCACGGAACTCGGGATGAGCTCCGCGATCGACTGGCATTGCCTTCCCGATCGACCGGTCGATCGCGATCGACGTATTGGGCACCCCTGGTTTAGATCATCTTATCTTTGTAAACATGGAATTTCAGCTCCGATAGAAATTTGAAAAAAAGAAGAGAACGACTGCAGATGATTGGTGATGAAATGCGCGTTTGCGTGTCAACTATCGAGCCATGTTGTGAGTTAATTTGCACTCAAAAACAAGCACATCTATCACGTTAATTAGCAATTCTATCTACTTTAGTTTCACCATTGTTACAATTACCCAAACATAGCTTAAAGAACTTTAAATTCATTAAATTTTTTGTTGGTTTTGCAATTTTATAATTTCAGTTATAATGTGCTGTGAAAAACGTGCTCCATTTAGTGTGCCAGAGCTAAAAAAATTTGAGACACTGGTCTAGAGAAGTAGGTCAACAATATGTTCTGAAATTTGCAAATGCAAGAGAAATCGCACATCTAGTAGCACTATAGAAATAACTAGTAAAAGTTAAGGTACACTTCTCCCTCCGTATTCGCGGTTTCCTTAGCAACAGCTGCAGATGAATCCAGAGACCAATGGGTTACATCAGCTCGTATAGAGAAATCGCTGATTCCCAGCACTTTCTTCAGCCTCTCCTTTAGGAAAAGGTCGGGTCTCCCACCATGTTTTTCACGGTTTCACCATATTCACGATGTTTTTTAATAGAAAACAGCGAATCACATAAGAAAAAGTTATTTGTGGTTTTTCTGTATTCGTGTTTCTGTTAATCCCCTATCACAGCGAATACGGAAGGAGAAGTGTATTTGAAAGAGAATATTTCAGCTATCTTGAAACTGAGCAGTGTAGCCTGACGGAGTTGTCTTATTGGTTCCCCACATTCTCTTTTCCTTTTTGGAATTTTTCTTTATCTTGTGATTTATTTTTTTTAATCTTTCTTTCTTTGCATTGCATGCTTATAATCTCAATAAATAAACCAAGATTTAAAAAAAAAAAAAACAACACACATCAAAAAAACAGTTTTGCATATCTGAATTTCAATGATAACTTAATATTTGTCGGGGTTGCTTATTTGCTTGTACTGCATTCTAAGCTGTGTGTTTTTTAAGCATGCTCATTGTTTCATGGTTTTTAGACATCTGCAAAATAAGTATTAGCCATCTCTCTTTTATTTACTCCCCTTTTACAAAACCATGCAAGAGGTTTTTAGTGCCGGTCGGTGCGCTCAGTGCTCTGCTCCGATGCTCATAGGAACTCTATGACTGTAGGAGCAGCGCAGAGCGTTCAGCACGCCAGCTGGTGCTAAAAACCTCTTGCGTGGTTTTGTGGGAAGGGGGGAATTAGAGTCTTAAGCACACACAGTGCTATCGGAGATAGGTGGCAACCTTTTTGACCAGGCTGCTAGTTTGAAAACAAATCTTTTTGTTTTACTTTTTCTTAATGTGTTTTTAGGCTTAGTATTTGTGAAATGCCTTGGTATTTTAAATGTATCTCCAGAATTTTCATGGAATCACAGTGAATGAGCCCTTTAAGAATTAAGGGGCTTTTGATGAACTTGCAGCTTGAGCCACAATAGTGAGTCTTGTCTTTGGTGTTGGAGACCACGTATTATTTTTTTCAGGGCACGGCAGTATAATGAGTACCACAAATGCATGCAACATGGAAACATGAGAGCAGATAAAGGCAAAATGGCCCTTAAAGTCTTCCCATCTGCAGCATCCACTATCTGCTTCTCTCCCTAAGATATTCCATGTGCTTGTTCCAGGCTTTCTTAAATTCAGATACATACTTTGTCTCCATCATCTCTTTATGATGTGACATTGATAGAAGAAAACTGGTCTTTCCTCGGTGTTTTTCATTTTGACACCTGATTAGTTTCTCAAACTTAGCCTTTCAAGTGGATCGGTTTCTTAATCACCATTTACAGCATAAACACATCCCCATGTTAAAGGTTTGGTCTCGATTTTCCTTCTGAAGAGAGAAGATTGTGAGATCATGTGTGCATGTATGTCTAGCTAATAACTCTTAACTTTGTGTTGTTGTGTTGGATTCAAACTTACAAACATTCATGAATGTGTGTAACTCCTGGAAAGCGAGTTCTTTTAGCTTTGGGTGCAACGTCTTGTTCTTGAGAGAGCTAATTTGCAGTTTGAAAATGTTCTTCGCATGATCCAGCCCAAGTGTGTTTTTGCTTACAAATCTAGAGTCTGCTTCCTGAGCTGGAGAAATATGGGAGACTTTGGTTTATTGTGAGAAACGAATTAATCCTGCATCTTATTTTTCTTGTCTCACTAGGTAGTCTTTCACAAAATGTCACCCAATGAGACACTTTTCTTGGAGAGCACCAATAAAATTTACAAGGATGACATTTCCAACAGCTCCTTTGTGAATTTCCAGATATGGGACTTTCCTGGCCAAGTAGATTTCTTTGATCCAACTTTTGACTATGAAATGATCTTCCGAGGAACAGGAGCGTTAATATATGTTATTGATGCTCAGGTATGGTGGATATGAATATAGAGAACTTAATCTGTAGGATTCTTTGTGCAGAGATGGCTAAATGCTTTTCTTTGCTACTTATTGATGTCGAGAAGTTTACAGGTTATGGCTTTGGTCTCCATATTTGTCTAATGATCTCATAAGAAAAAAAATATACAAGATTTAAGCTAGACCCTAACGCATGAATGCAAAGGAGTCCACGATTTAAAACCAAGCTTAAAAATGTGTTTAAATATATCGCAAGTGGTGCCAATGATATGGCTGCTTAATTTCAGTGGGCTTCTGAAGATTGGGTGGCCTAAATCTCTCGTCTATCAATAAGTATGTTGCTTTTTTAGAGAGAAGCCTTCTGGGGAAAGTCGAATAAGCAAAGAATGTAACAACTACCTAATTATTTTACTATGTTAGCCACTGGCTAGTCCAGAAATAGTGCTTAACTTAAGTAGTTTATTTTGGATTGAAATAAGACTAAATCACAGCCCTGTATGTCACAGGCAATGTCTAAACCAGGTTTCATTCAAGCAGTTGTAACTACTTTTAAGATTAATGGGGGATGGGATGCTTATTCCAATATTTGTATGTCCTAATGATGCACTTTCCCAGGATGACTACATGGAAGCATTGACGAGACTTCACATAACCGTTTCTAAAGCCTACAAAGTAAACCCTGACATGAACTTTGAGGTTTTCATTCACAAAGTTGATGGCTTGTCAGATGATCATAAAATAGAGACCCAAAGGGACATTCATCAGAGGGCGAACGATGATCTTGCAGATGCTGGATTAGAAAAACTCCACCTTAGGTGAGTGATGTCCATTGTGCATCTAGAAACAAGAGTACATTTTTTTTCATAGCCTTTAGTTGTATATTACCTTGATTTTAATCTTGTGAAACCTCAGAAGACGCATGTCATGGTGTTAACGATCTTTGTGTTGGAATAGGCACCCTTTTGTTTATGTTTATTGAAAGATGCTATACTGCTACTAATGACTGGGGAATCAATTCAGAGCAGTTTGCACGAGCTTCTGTAGAGGTGTTACAATACAGAGTTACAAAGAGTTTCTGTGAGGTGTTAACAATATATGAGCTTCTGTAGAGGTCTTAAAAAAAAAAAATTACACTGGATCTGAATGAATCCAGCAACTACAGTTCAGTCTTCAACCTTCTCTTCATCTCCAAGATCCTTGATAAGACTGTATTATCGTAACTCCTGGCCTTTGTCAACAGACAGAACGCCCTCTTCCCACAACAATCTGGATTCAGGAACATACTAGACAAAGAAAACGATGGGCTACTGGTCCTTCTAGACCTCAGTGCCGCCTTCGATACCATTGACCTTGCCAGACTCTCAGCCATTGGAATAAATGATCAAGCGCTCCAATGGTTTTCTTTGTTCCTGAGCCATAGTATCCAAAGTGTCCTACTTAAATTACTCTATTGCGACCTAAACCAATAAAAAAAATGGAGTATCGCAGGGCGTCCTCCTATCCTCTTTGGCTTTCAGCCTCTATATCAGACTGGTGATAAGACATTGCCTCAAAATACCAAATAAAGATCCACTCGTTTCCTGACGACATACAAATGTACCTACCGCTAGGCTTAAACCGAGACGCTCCAAACTACACAACTGCCTCTCAGAAATAAAAAGCTTGATGACCCAAAACAAGCTGCAACTAAATGTGGCAAAAACCGAACCCCTCTGGATAAGAAGATATGACCCCAAACTTACACGTCCGTCGATCTCCTGGGAATTTGCCACTCTAACGACCAAAGACAAAATAATACAGCCTTAGGGTGATCATCGACCGCGACCTTTCGCTCTCTAACCATATCTTCCAAGTAGTGTCCATCTCGTTCTATTACCTCTGGCAGCTATGAAAAATCAGACAATGGACTTCGCTCAGCTACTATATGTTTTTGTCCTCATATGGGCTATTGCAACATGCTCCTAAATGGGCTCACTACAAAAAAAACGCCCATCGACTAAAACGAATACAAAACACCGCCATCTGACTCCTGAAAAATCTTCACATACGAGACCTGATCACCCCTGCGCTACCCTCTGGCTGTGGATTGATAAACAAGGCCTAGTAATGGCCTATAAACTCTTCCATGACATGGTACCAGCCTATATGGCAAACAAAATTACTAACCTACACCCCAAAATGATCACTCCGCTTGCAAGAAGAAAAACGATTACGCACGCCCTTGGGACTTTCCCTCAGCCTTGAGAGTGCCTGGAAAAGATCTTACACGCACTACCTACACGCACCTCTGGAACAAGCTACTTACCCACATAGTAACATAGTAGATGACGGCAGATAAAGATCTGAATGGTCCATCCAGTCTGCCCAACCTGATTCAATTAAAATTTTTTAAGTTTTTTCTTAGCTATTTCTGGGCAAGAATACAAAGTTCTACCCGGTACTGTGCTTGGGTTCCAACTGCCGAAATCTCCGTTAAAACCTACTCCATCCCATCTAAACCTCCCAGCCATTGAAGTCCTCTCCAGCCAATCCTCCCGCAAACGGCCATATACTGGCCTTGGTTCAATATTATATTATTTTCTGATTCTAGATCCTCTGTGTTCATCCCACGCTTCTTTGAACTCAGTCACCGTTTTCCTCTCCACCACCCTCTCCGTAAAGTAGAATTTCCTAACATTGTTCTTGAATCTACCACCCCTCAACCTCAAATTATGTCCTCTGGTTTTACCATTTTCCTTTCTCTGGAAAAGATTTTGTTCTATGTTAATATCTTTCAAGTATTTGAACATCTGAATCATATCTCCCCTGTCCCTCCTTTCCTCTAGGGTATACATATTCAGGGCTTCCAGTCTCTCCTCATACGTCTTCTGGCACAAGCCTCCTATCATTTTTGTCACCCTCCTCTGGACCGCTTCAAGTCTTCTTACATCCTTCGCCAGATACGGTCTCCAAAACTGAACACAATACTCCAAGTGGGGCCTTACCAATGACCTGTACAGGGGCATCAACACCTTCTTCCTTCTACTGGCTACGCCTCTCTCTTTATAAAGCCCAGCATCCTTCTGGCAGCAGCCCACTGCCTTGTCACATTGTTTTTTCGCCTTTAGATCTTCGGACACGATCACCCCAAGGTCCCTCTCCCCGTCCGTGCATATCGGCTTCTCACCTCCCAGCATATACGGTACCTTCCGATTATTAATCCCCAAATGCATTACTCTGCATTTCTTTGCATGATTATTAGAAGGTATACTGAACTTCAAGAAGGCAATAAAAACTCATCTCTTCCCTTGAGAATGTACCTACCCAAATTTCCAAACCTTACAAAGAAGAGTACCAGCCCTTCGCTGTCACGAGTCTCAAATGCTGATGCGCTTTGCCCACCATACCGTTAACTGTTGCACTTTATATTACCTATCATATAATGCTCTACCCTACCAAGTCGCTTCCTGTGGTATAATATGCAGCCTCCACTGTGCAAGATCCCACTGTTCTGTCTACTATATACTAAGTTCAACCACACCACGCTTTGTCAGACAATGGTTTGCCACATTTCGTCATACGGTCACCTTTCTCATTCTACTATACTATACATTGTATCTTTCATGCCATGATTACCACACTACGTCTACTGTGCTACATTCTCATGCTATGCCCATTACACAGTGTTTGCCATCCCATGTCTACCACGCTAGGTTCTACCTTGTAACATACCATACTGTCATGTCATACTAGGTTAGCCACACTTGTAAAATATATATACCATGCTATGTTTGCCATGCCATGTTTTGTATATATAATACTATGGTTGCCAAGCTATGTCGACCTTGCTTGTAATACAATTTTTGTCATGCTATGTTTGCCATGCTATATTTTGTCATACAATGCTTGTCATACTATAATCTCACTATACCATGTTATGTTGGGTTTTGCCATGCTTTGTTGACTCTTTTGCCATCTCTGTCAGACAATGTCCTGCCATGCCAGGCTTGCCAACATCTTGTATAAAAACACTTTATGTATGTATGTAAACTTGTAACCCATTCTGAACTCCCCTGGGAAGATGGGATATAAAACCATAAAAATAAATAAATGTATGTTACAATACATGAGATTCTGTAGAGGTGTTACAGTGCAGAGTTACAAAGAGCTTCTGTGATGTGTTAATACCAGCATTTTTATGCCATAATCGATCATCCTACTTATATGCACATAAGTTATCCTACTTATAGGCACACTTTTATACTAAATCCATCGTCCTAGATATATACACATATAATACTAGACACAAAACTCAAGCCTTGTCTGCCTTCTGTACTTTGAAGAACCTGTGGTAGGGTTCATGAAGTGCCATTATGGATTTGGTTTTCTGACCTATTAAATCACTGGTAATGGTCACTGTGTCTTGGTCTGTATGCATCAAAACATATTTTAAAAAACAGAATTGTTGCAGACTGAAGAAATTCCCGTTGTGCTTTTGAACCTAGAATGATTTTGAGGTTGGCTGACAGAAGTTGGAAAAGGGGTTTTGCTGACTTTCAGAAACTGATAGCTGATGTGTCATGTCTTATGAATTCAATATTAAAGATGGTCCTTTTTAACTACAGATTTTCCAGCAACCCGACATCAAATATACAGAAGTAATATGATCACCAGAACTGCCGCTACACACAGCTTCTTATTTTTAAAGTAATTTTTATTTATTTGGCCTCGGAGCCACCACTCCACCGCCCTTTGTTCATGTGGGAAGCTTTACGTGAGCTTAAATTGTAGCGAGTCGGGTGACGACGGTGACTCTGGTGGGATCCTCGTAACAGCTATGGCCAAACATGTCGGATCCAGCCCTCCCAAGTCATTAATAAGATAAGTGGAAAGTGATATAAATATAATGATTGGACCCTAAAATTATGGGGGAATAAGATATATAAATAAAAATTCTTTGGACAATGTTAAGTAAAATTATTCACAAAGTGATTGAGATGTTGAATAGTAAAAAGTAAAAGGCCGGTGAGGTCACGCACACGTAAAGCGTCCCGCGTGAACAAAGTTTGTTCCAAGGGCGGGAGTGGCGGCTCTGAGGCCAAATGAATAAAAATTACTTTTAAAATATTAGAACAACGGAAGAAACTGTGTGGCGCGGCAGTTCTGGTGATCATATTACTTCTGTATATTTGGGGCTCCTTTTATGAAAGTGCGTTAGGGCCTTAACGCGTGGAATAGCGCGCGCTAAAATGCTGCGCGTGCTAGCCGCTACCACCGCCCCTTGAGCAGGTGGTAGTTTTTTGGCTAGCGCGTGCTCAAAACGCTAGCGCACCTTCGTAAAAGGAGCCCTTGCTGTCTTAAGAATTTCCATACTGAGTCAGACCAAAGGTCCATCTAGCCAATCCAAGTCACAGGCACCTGGTGGGATCCCAAAAAGTAGCAACATTCTATGCTGCTGACCCAGGGATAAGCAGTGGCTTTCCCAAGGTCTAGCTTAAGTGTGTTGCTGTTTTGTTTTGTTTTTTTATGGACTTTTCTCCAGAAGCATGTCCTAAACCTTTTTTAAACCCAGCCCACATAGGCCAGCTCAAATCAAACCCCAAGCATTTGAAAACACTCTCTTAAAACACTTTGCTTTTTATAACGAAAGCAAAAACGCTCTTAGTAGCTGTTCAGATTTAGTTCTTAGTCGCTGAGGACTATAATTGGGTACACTTCTCCCTCCTCATTCGCAATTTCAGCAATCGTGGTTTCGATTATTTGCGGGTTTTAGCTTGCTGGCTCCTCCCTCCCCAAATTCCGTCGGCTTGCATAGAGAAATCGCTGATTCCAAGCGTTTACAGAGAAAACCGCCGATTCCCGGCACTTTCTTCACCATGTTTTGCCTCTCCTTCAGTAACAGGCTGGGTCTCCCACCATGTTATTTGCGCTTTCATCCTATTCACGATGGTTTTAATTAAAAAAAAACAAAAAAAAAGTGAATAACATATGAAAAAGTTATGTGCGGTTTTTCTGTATTCGTGGGTCTGTTAATTCCCTATCACAGCGAATACGGAGGGAGAAGTGTACTTCTTAATTTTTCATATTTGATGATGAACGATGGAACCTGAAAATTTGACCTTGATGCAGCCATTATTAAAAGTACACCCTTTTATCTTTCAGCTTTTATCTGACTAGTATCTATGACCACTCAATATTTGAAGCATTCAGCAAAGTAGTACAGAAGCTCATCCCACAGCTTCCGACATTGGAAAATCTGCTCAACATATTTATTTCAGTAAGTGTGGTGATTAAACAGCTGTTTTGTTTTTTTTCGTTTTTTTTCAGTTCGCTTCTGGATCAGTGTACCATGATGGTATTAGTTATTAGTGGAGAGGCTAATATGTTTGATTTGAATCCTTGTGTGTGTTTAGATCGAGGTTTACACGGAGAGCCCGTGGCTTTGCCTTTTCATTCGTTCAGAGTTAAAGAATGAATGTTGGCCCCTCTTGAGATCCCAGCACTTGCGTTACTCCACAGCACCACATAAAAATTCAAAGCAAGACAGAATGAAGCAGAACTAGTTTGAAATACCATGGGATATTTGGATGTTTTGAGACTTTGTCTACTGTGACTCGATCTCAGCATGCAAGATAACTTAGTTTGATGTATTCAACATATGCTATTTGACCCTCTCCTTCTGCTCCTTTTGTTTTGGTTGGTAGAATTCGGGTATTGAAAAAGCTTTCCTTTTTGATGTCGTCAGCAAAATCTACATAGCGACGGATAGCTCACCAGTGGATATGCAGTCCTATGAATTATGTTGCGATATGATAGATGTTGTAATTGATGTATCGTGTATATATGGGTGAGTAGACCAAATGTTTGGAGGGTAAGGAAACTCTCTTTATTTACACACGCATAAGATGGCAACAAGTGCTTAGAAATTGTGGACCCCTAAGTAGGGAGCGTGCAAGGTGGCAGATGTAACCACTGGGCCTACAGATATCTTTAGTTTATTTTCTGTAATGATCGTTGTTCAGTATATGTACGCATATATAAGGTTGGGTCTCTATTGTGCAAGAGGTGGAAGGGGGAGGGTAGAAACAGTGCTTTACAATGGTGAGTAATGTAGAGAATGACACGGTGACAGAATTTGTCACTGTCTCCACAGATAACAGCGGGAAACCATCCCTTTGTCATCCTTTAAGGAGAGAGGGAAAATCAAGAGTATGAATAGACAGAACCACTGACCCTCTAGAGCCTTGCATTGAAGAATAGAATATAGTGTCAAAAACTTAGATTCGAGTTTCGTTTTCAGACTTCATTAGGGTTTGTTCAAACTTACCCCCCCTCCCCCCTTTATGAAGCCGCGTTGGGCTTTTTTATTGCCAGCCGCGGTGGTATTAGCTCTGATGCTCGTAGGAATTCTTTGAACGTTGGACTAGTACCACTGTTGCCGACGATTAAAAAAAAACCAAAAAACCTAACATGGCTTTGTAAAAAAAAAAAAAAAGGGAAGGGGTTAGTTTATAAACATGGCCTACTGGTTACAGCTAAAGCCTCAGCACCCTGAAGTTGTGGGTTCAAGCCCCATGCTGTTCCTTGTGACCCTGGGTAAGTCACTTAATCCTCCATTGCCTCAGGTATATTAGATAGATTGTGAGTCCACCAGGACAGAGAGGGACAAATGTCTGAGTACCTGAATGCAAACCGCTTAGACAATTAATGGGCGGTATATGAAGAAATATAAATAAATACAGTTGTAACGTTCTGCTCCCACTTGCAGTGCCCTACAAATATTAACCTTTAATAATAAACCCCAGATACCTGCAAAGCTCCTGGCATTGCTCCTTTTTTTTTTTTTTTTTTTTTCTGGTTTCCAGCTTGCTCAATATTTGCCCCCCATCTGGGACTATGATGCTGGGAGCTTTCACAAATGCCTTGAAGGGGGGGGGGTTACAGAGTTGCATTCCTTTCCACCCTGCTTTGCCTAGCCTTGCCATTATAGTTGTGCCACACTGCAGAAGGAACCTGGATGAAAAATGCAATTTTGAGACGGTCAATAGGTGTTGAAACAAAAATGGACCTTTATTTTTGGAGGGGGCTGTAAATTGTTGCTGTTAGCTTGTAGTTGGCTGGATCCAGGAACTGCATTTGGCTTTCAGCTCACTGTAAAGGAAAACTAGTTTGTTTAAAGGCTTGAACATATCTGAATATGGCAACTAGAACTGGAAGAAAAGCTAATTTTTTATTTTTTTTTATCCTCCTGACTTATTGTGAGCTTCCAAGAAAAATGGACAGACACTTTTTTCAAAGGATGTCTGTTTCACTAAAACAACGCATACCTAAAGGTTATCAGACTTCTGTAGGAATGTAAAAACTTTTCTTTCTTTTTCTTACATAGCTTAAAGGAAGACGGCAGCGGCAGCGCCTACGACAAGGAGTCCATGGCAATCATTAAGTTGAACAATACAACAGTCCTCTATTTAAAGGAGGTGACAAAATTTCTTGCACTGGTCTGCATCCTTAGGGAAGAAAGCTTTGAACGTAAAGGTAACTGCATTGTTTGCACTGGAATAGTGTTAATAGTAGATCAGATTTTAAGAGAAACATAGACACCTTTTAAAACTCTCTCTTTGTTTGCTCATTATCATTGCTGGTGTTGAATATTGATTTCTTGATGAGCTGCAAGAATGCTATTGAAAAGAGCAGCTGCATCTCAGTTGTTTAATGGCTTCTTCATCTAGATCAGGGGTAGACAATTCCGGTCCGCGAGAACCAGAGCCAGGTCAGGTTTTCCATCATGAATCTGTATGAGATGGATTTGCATGCACTGCCTCCTTGAGATGCAAATCTATCTCATGCGTATTTATTGTGGAGATCCTGAAAACCTGACCTGGCTCCGGCTCTCGAGGACCGGAATTGCCTATCCCTGATCTAGGTTGTCACCCTATTCAAAACCTTTCCTACCCCTCCCCACTTAAAGCTTATTCTTATTTTATTGTATACAAATGTCTTTGGGGTGTGTGAGTGGTTTTTTTGTGTTTTGTTTTTTTCTTGCACAGGTTTGATAGATTATAACTTCCATTGTTTCCGCAAAGCCATTCATGAAGTTTTTGAAGTCGGTGTCGTTTCCCACAGAACCTTCAGTCACCACCAAGCAAGCACCCCGAACCTGAATGCAGTGACTCTGAACGGCACACCGGCTAATGTGGTTTAGCCAGACAATTATTCTCACTGACCGACTGTCTTTTTAACCCAAAGCCGGAGCTGTAGTGACAAACTCAACTTTGTGACAGTTTTATGCAGCTTACCTGCTGTTGGCTGCAGTCCGTAGTACTTGCAGTATAGACGCAACAGTCAAAGTTGACCAACTGGTCTCATACACATGAAACATCTGAAGACACTGGAAGCCCATAGTCTGTAAACTGAGAATGCTTGGAGAATATAAGCTTTCCCTTTTCTTCTCCTACGATGATCATCTCTTAAGGTCATAGGTCTGACTTGAAAAATGACCAAAAAGCATCTGTTCTGGTTGCGGCAGCAAGGGAAGAAAGTAAGGCATGGCTTATAGACTGAGCATAATGTGAAATACTGTTTCATATCGCATCAAAATAATTTTTTTAATTTGCTTGGTCTGGAAAGTATCTGTTATGCTTGCATTTTAACTCTTTACCTTTAAAGAGAAATTTAGTGGGTGTGTTTTTTTTGTTTTTGTATTTGTTGCAGTTGATATGAACTCACAACCTTGTACATAAGGTTGGTACCGAGGCCCGTTCCTTTCTTCTCCCTCTAGAAAGCATTCCAAGGCAATTCCTGTTAAATGTTTTCATTCTTTACCGTGCAGTAGGGCAAACACAGGTTGCAGATGGCCAGCGATAACTAAGCTGTTAACTTTTTTGTGATAACATCACCCACGTTCAATAACGAGCGTGCAGGATGCAGCACCACTGAACCTTGCTGTCCTCTTCGTTGAGGGAAGGCAGAATGTTTGGTTTTAAGACTTTGGAGATAAAGTTTAAGCATAAAAAGGGAAAGAAATGTTTGTACTGTTTCACATGGATGGGGAGCAGCAGTAATGTGGTACACTCCTCTTAGGAAAAGGGAATAAATAAGAAGAAAAAAGTTAATTTTCTCTAGAAAAGATGGGTTTTGAGGCATCATATCCCACTGTAGTCAAAATCTTCTATCCTTGTCCCACAATAAATAACGCTATTCCACTCAAAGGTAGAAAGGTTCAAAATGCTGTACATTTAGAATCTTAGTGTACCTGGCTATTGTGGCAGGCAGTGTACTTTTAAAAAAGTGCGTTTTTGCAAGTTGCCCTCTCATAAAAGGTGCTACTTAAGGATTTTTGTGTTTTTTTGTCTAGAATTTTTTTTTAGTTCTTTAACAATGTCAATTAGGGATTTCTTAGTTCATGATCTCATCATACAGCCACCCCCGCCTCAGAAAAGTCTTGTCCATAAGTCTTTAGCAAAGCCGTGTTGAAGAAAGTGAAATCTTTTTCTTCCAGCCCAACCTGCCAGTGATCCCTATCCCATGTGACAGATAGATGCCAAATTATTGGAAAAGTTCCAGGAATGTTTGAGTAGCACTGCAGACTCATTGGAAGTCACACAGCAGCCATTGTACGCCATTGCCGTGTTGGCTGCCTGTATGTTTTTTTTCTGTATTTATGATGCCTTAATGCAGTGGTTTCTTCATACATTGGGAGTTTGGTTTTGTTTCTGCCTTCCACTTTAATGTAATGTTTTGTAAGCGATACAAACTTGGAATTATTTTGACCACTAGATACTCTGTGATTCTTATTCCAAATGCATTTTTTTTCCTTTAAATCCTGCTTTCTAACTTTATCAATCTTGTGAAAGGGGAGGATATCTCTAACACTTCACTGCTTCAACTTTTAAAGATATAAGCACCTGTATATTCAACAGTCATCACCCCACTTAAGTGCAGAGGTACCACTGCAAAATGTGTGTGTGTATATAGTGCTGGCTCCACTTGCCAGTGGGACTGCCTCTTGAGCGTTCTCTGCAGCTGTTTGCCACTGATTTATTCAGTTATGATTGCATCGGTAATTACCTGGACCACAACGATAGCCACAAGAGAAAAAAAAAACTAAGCTGATGCTTTTATATTTATAGACTTTTCTTTCACTGAACTGTGTATAATAAGGGGAACCAATAAATTTATTTACTCACGTGGTGTGTGTTTACACAAGGAATGTGCAAATGGAGAGACCCATTATTTCGATTTCATAGTATGGGTAAGGTAAGACCAATAGCAAACTGCAGGTGATCTTGCATTAAAATATGACATGGGGCCGAGACTCCAGAAGTGAAGAAAGGACTCTTATCAGTGACTGAGATGGGAGGGACTCTTGTTTGCATCGCAAGGTAAGTATTTTTATCTCTTTACTGAAACAACATAAATTTTCATTTAAATTTTTGTTCTCTTAGGATACCGCAGCTGGCGTCATAATTGTTTGCTGTTTTCCGGGTCTTGCTGCATCTGGGTAGGTAGAACCAACATTTCAGCCACGGTGAGACCCGGAAAACAGCAACAATCATTTTTAGTTATTTCCCATCTAACTGCGGAAGCTTAGTGACTCAGCCCGCCGAACTCCCAAGATGTGCTGGCCATCTTTCCAACTGTTTTGAGTAGTATCATAGGCTATTAATAGCATGGAGAAGCGTCTGCTGCTGGCATTCTGCAATTTAAACAGACTCTGAATACTGTGCAATCAGGAGCTGAGATCAATCAGATGACAGTGATTAACGTGGCAGATAAGAGAAGAACTGATTAGGTGCTGGGATATAAATTTGTATAAATGAAGATGCTACAATCCAGGAGTTGATGTCAACAACAAGGGTGAAAACCTCAAAGGTGTGTTTATATGAGGTTGTGCTTGTAAGGCAATGATGGAATTTCTGTGTACATCAGTGTATCTCAAACTGTGTGTCAGGGCACACTCGTGTGCCTCCTGAGATTCCAAGTGTGCCGCAGCACACTGAGGAGGAAGGCGTCTGCCAGCTGACTTCAATTCACAGTGCGGCGCCAGCGCTGTCTGATTCACCGAAGGCCTGCATGCTTCCCCCTTCTCTCTAGTGTCCTCCAACTTCCCCCCTGGCCTCCCAGTCTCACCTTTTTAAAGCTAATTACAGCAGCCTGCAGAGGATCGCTGGTAGGTAAAATGGTTTTATTTTCAATATGGTGATTGAAATGTGTCAGTTTTGAGAATTATATGTGCTGTATAAATTCTAAATGTACAGCATTATATGAAAAACGAATGGAAAAAATTGCATTACAATTAGTAAAGGGGATGGGATCTGAGTGGGCCTAGGGAGGTCTGTGGTTGGGGTACTCGGTTGATACTCGTTAGACTTAGAGGGTACTTAGCTTGAACTAGTTGAGAAACTAGTTGTAGGCAATCAGCTGGCGCCATGCCTCTCCTCTCCGGCCCTCTTCCCTGCTGGTGCCCCCTACTGGCGTCTCAGGGCCCATCTGGAGAGCCTCTGCACATGCGTGGACGTCAACGTGATGATGTCGCCAATATGCATGATGTCATCACGGTGACGTCCGCCCACTTCCGAGTGCCTCAAGCCGTGGCCACTACCTTTAGTGTGCCCCGGCTCGAGAAAGTTTGGTGTAGATGAATTCCTGGTCTTGTGCTATTTCTTGCCACCTTAACCAAAATGCAGAAAAGGTTCCAAACCCAGGAGTTCCTCAGTCTATTCTGGGATATTCACAGATGAGTATGCATGAGACTAGTGTGCTTAAATTGGGTTTAATGTCCCTACAAATTGGTTTTGTTGTGCATTTCCTGAGCATAAGAATAGCCATACTGGGTCTTGTCAATAGTCCATCTAGCCCAGTATCCTGTAAAGTACTTGCATATAATATATGTTAACTACGTTGGTTGTTCGCACAGAATGGCAGTATATAAAATCCATGATCATTTTTCCTACTGTGGCCAGTCCAGATCACAAGTACCTGGCAGAAACCCAAATAGCAACATTCCATGTTACAAATCACAGGGAAGCAGTGGCTTCCCCACATCTGTCTCGATAGCAAACTCTAGACTTTTCCTCCAGAAACTTGTCCAAACCGTTTTAAACTCCGATATGCCAACCACTGTAATCACGTCCTCTGGCAATGAGTTCCTGAGCTTAACTATTCATTGAGTGAAAACCAAACTTGCTGTGAGATCGCCATGATAAATTTGGGAAGCCCTGCTCCAGACTTCACCCACCTAGAACATGAATCACCATCTCGTCAAGTATCATGTTTCCAGCAGTGGCCAATCCAGGTCGCAATTACTTGATTGTCCCAGGGATAAGGTTTAGCTTTCCCCAAATGTACCTTTTGGCCAAACTTTTTTTTCCCTCCCATACCCTGAAGAAAGCCACAGCATGATGACTGTGGAGTCACGGGGTGGAAGGGAACGTGTACAGATGGATCAAAAATTGGCTGGCGGACAGGAAACAGAGGGTAGGAGTAAAGGGGCACTACTCTGACTGGATAGGGGTCACAAGTGGTGTTCCGCAAGGGTCAGTGCTGGGACCATTGCTGTTCAATATATTTATTAATGATCTAGAAACGGGGACAAAGTGCGAAGTTATCAAGTTCGCGGATGACACAAAACTCTCCAGCAGGGCCAGAACTGTTGAGGAATGCAAAGAACTGCAGAGCGACCTGAACAAACTGAGTGAGTGGGCAAAAAAATGCCAGATGAGCTTCAATGTGGAGAAATGTAAGGTATTGCACATAGGGAAGGGGAACTCCATGTACAGCTATACGATGGGAGGGAGGGTACTCGGGGGAAGCAGCCAAGAAAAAGATCTGGGGGTATTGGTGGATAACACAATGAAGCAGGTGGCACAATGTGTAGCGGCCTCAAAAAAAGCAAACAGAATGTTGGGCATTATCAAAAAAGGTATCACTACCAGAACAAAAGAAGTTATCCTGCCACTGTATCGAGCAATGGTGCGCCCACATCTGGAATACTGCGTCCAATACTGGTCGCCATACCTCAAGAAGGACATGGCAATACTCGAGAGGGTCCAGAGGAGGGCAACGAGGATGATAAAGGGTATGGAGAACCTTTCATATGCCGAACGGTTGGACAGGCTGGGGCTCTTTACCCTGGAGAAGCGGAGACTGAGAGGGGACATGATAGAAACTTATAAAATCATGAAAGGCATAGAGAAGGTGGAGAGGGACAGATTCTTTAGACTAGCAGGGACAACTAAAACAAGAGGTCATTCAGAAAAACTGAGAGAAGACAGATTCATAACGAATGCAAGGAGGTTCTTCTTCACTCAGAGGGTGGTGGACACCTGGAACGCGCTTCCCGGAGAGGTGATAGGACAGAGTACAATTCTGGGGTTCAAAAAGGGACTGGATGATTTCCTGGAAGCAAAGGGAATAACAGGGTACAGATAGAGGTTTACCTTACAGGACATTGAGCGAATAGGGTATGGATATTTTAGGTTAGGTAGGGAACACTTTCAGGTCATGGACCTGGGGGGCCGCCGCGGGAGCGGACTGCCGGGCACGATGGACCCCTGGTCTGACCCGGCAGAGGCAACGCTTATGTTCTTATGTTCTTATTGGTTCTACCTATCAGATACGGCGAGTCTCTGACAACTGCAACAATCAATAATGCAATTGATTAGTGTTTTGCTTCTTCTGCTCCATTCAGCATTTTGTAGACCTTTATCGTGCCCCCCCCCCCTCTCAAGCAGAAGAGCTCCAACAACTTTAGCCTTTTGTCATATGGGAATCCTTAGATCCCCTTAATTGTTCTGGCCACCCTTCCCTAATTCCTAAATCCATCTCTTGAGATGCAGCGACCAGTATTGTACTTAGTACATGAGGTGCATTTGTATTGTGAAGCCACGCAAAGGCATTGTGATAGTTTTTGATGTCTTTTCGACGTTTGCTTTTTTTGTTGCAAAAGATTTCAGTGTGTTGTCCACAGCGACATCTAGATCTTTCTCGGGTGGTAACTCTTAGGGCTCCTTTTACAAAGGTGTGCTAGCATTTTTAGCGCACGTACCGGATTAGCGTGTGCTGGCCGAAAAACTACCGCCTGCTCGCGGGGCATTTTAGCACGTGCTATTCCACGCGTTAAGGCCCTAACGCACCTTCGAAAAAGGAGCCCTTAATGTGGAACTATAATTTTTGGATATTTTTCCCTGCATGCATCACTTTGCACTTGCTCCGTGTTAAGTTTAATTTGTCATCTGGATGTTCAGTTTCCCACTCTTGCAGGGTCATAAGAACATAAGAATTGCCATCTCCGGATCAGACCCTGGGTCCATCAAGTCCGGTGATCCGCACACGCGGAGGCCCCGCCAGGTGTACCCTGGCATAGTTTTAGTCCCCATATCACTGTATGCTTCTCAAGGGAGATGTGCATCTAATTTACCCTTACCCGTATCACTCTATGCCACTCTTAAGGAGATGTGCATCTAGTTAAGAACATAAGAAGTTGCCTCCGCTGAGTCAGACCAGAGATCCATCTCGCCCAGCGGTCCGCTCCCGCGGCGGCCCATCAGGCCCATTGCCTGAGCAGTGGTCCTTGACTATTTTTATAGTCTATCTCTACTCCTATCCCTATCCTTAATTCTTATCTGTACCCCTCAATTCCCTTGTTCTCTAGGAACCTATCCAAACCTTCTTTGAAGCCATGTAACTTGTTCTGGCCTATCACAGCTTCTGGAAGTGCGTTCCACATATCCACCACCCTTTGAGTGAAAAAGTACTTCCTAGTTTACCCTTAAATCCTAGAACGATGGATTCTGCAATTACTTCCTCTGGGAGAGCATTCCAGGTGTCCACTAGTGCTGCCCAATTCAGGAAAAAAATTTTCGATTCGATTCAATTCAGCCTATTGAATCGATTTTCCTGCCGAATTGGGTGTTTTTTTTTCCCCCCCCAAATATCCTGATGGGTTTATTTTATAGCCTCTTCACCCCTTTTATAGCATCTAACCAGTAAAGTGTAGCAAACTCAATGCTAAAATCAATGGTCAACATTAAATGATATGAAATATGAGATAAATCCATATGTTAAAAAATATGTTAATACATAATTGAAAAACACAAATGTACATGGTGTTAAAAAGGAATCTGAAGTGTATATAACACAAGACCAGATGAAATATCCATACAGTCTGTGGAAAACATAATATTAAACGACCAGCAGAGCACAACAGAGTAACTTGTACAATTATACGTTAAGGCGGAAGGAAAGCTAAATGGACCAAATGAAGCAGTGAGTATAATGAAAGAAAGATGGTCCCATAGTGGGAACGGAGCCAAAAGCAAAACCTAAAAAAACAACTCAACCATCGGGAAAACAAACCAGACAGAACAATGAGTTAGACTGATTAGAAAATGGTACCAGTACCGGAACAGATAAAGAAGCCCAAGTTAACCAGAGAAGTTAAAACTATACACTGGGACATCACAGAAAATATAAAAACCTCAGTTGAAAAATACTGTTTAATGGCAATAACGCTGAAAAGAAAAAAGTAAGGTAACCAAGTCAAGAAATAAAAGATGGGAGACCGGTAGATAATACAGGGAAGGCGTCCTTACCTTGAGCAGAACTGAACCAGCATGTTCGGCTGAGCGCTATGAAAATGAAAGTGAAACAGCGCAATAAAAGGGGGACTTAAATGTTGAAACCGGCACTGGTCACTTGATCAAAACAGGTTGCTTTATTAGCTAAAGGTAATACAGGGAGGGAAGCCGGAGGACGCTGAAAAGGCCTATGCAGCACTTCCTGACTGACCCTCGCCCCCTAAAGCAGGAGCGGCAGCAGAAGTGGACATCCAGCAAGAGGCAGTGCTGCCGCTCCTGATTTAGGAAGGCATGGAGGGAAGGGTCAGTCATTGAATCGGGAGGCCAATTTTTATTAAAAATTTTTTTTATTGAATCGATTCGAATTGGTGAATCGATTCGAATTGTGAATCGGGCAGCACTAGCGTCCACCACTCGCTGCGTAAAACAGAACTTCCTGATATTCGTCCTGGACCTGTCCCCCCTAAGCTTCAGTCTATATTCTCTTGTCCGTGTCACATTGGACATTGTAAATAACTGCTTTCCCTGCTCCATTTTGTCGAATCCTTTCAGTATTTTGAAAGTCTCGATCAGATCCCCTCGAAGTCTTCTCTTCTCAAGGGAGAACAACCCCAGTCTCCTAAGTTGTTCCTCATAGTCCATGTTCTCCATACCTTTCACTAGCTTCGTTGCTCGTCTCTGCACCCTCTCTAGCAGTTTTATATCCTTTAGGTATGGAGACCAATGCTGGACGCAGTATTCCAGGTGCGGTCTGGCCATGGCTCTGTAGAGCGGTATTATAACTTTCTCTGATCTATTCGTAATTCCCTTCTTTATCATGCCTAGCATTCTATTTGCTTTCTTCGCCGCCACACATTGCGCCGACGGTTTCAGGGTCCCTTCTATCAGTACACCCAGGTCCTTTTCCTGTTCGGTCTTTCCCAGAGTTACACCTGACATACTATACTTGTGATCTTTATTTTTTCTGTCTAAATGCATCACTTTGCATTTTTCCACATTAAAATTAATCTGCCATTTATCTGCCCACTTCTCCAATTGATTCAAGTCGCTCTGGTGTTCCTCGCTGTCCTTCTGCGATCTGATTGCCCGGCATAGCTTTGTCATTTGCAAACTTGATGATTTCACTGGATGTTTCCTCTTCTAGGTCCTTGATGAAAATATTAAATAAGATGGGCCCAAGTATCGAGCCCTGGGATACACCGCTAGTCACTTTTTCCCATTCTAAGAACTTCCCATTTATGCTCACTCTCTGTTCTCTGTTCTCTAGCCATCTGTCTATCCATCTTAGTATATCTCTCTCTATTCTATGGCCTTGTAATTTCCTGAGAAGTCTTACATGTGGAACCTTGTTGAACGCTTTTTGAAAGTCCAAGTATACAATATCCACCGGTTCTCCACTATCAATTTGTCTGTTCACTGTCAGTTTCTCACAATTTGCAAGCATTTTAACAACTTTGAATAATTTGCTCTCATTGGAAAATTTGATCAGCTGTTTTCCCCATTTTCAGACCATTTATAAATTGTTAGAGCAGCAATCTACTATGGATCCTTGGGGTACTCTACTATTCATATTCCTCCTTTGAGAAAATCGGCCGTGTAACCCTACCCTCTGTTTCTTTTAATGTTCCTGATTGATCGTAAGGCATTGCATCCTATCCCATGGTGGTTGTTTTTTTTTTTAAATTTCTCGGCTCTCTGAAAATCTGCATATATTATATCAACCGGCTTCCCTTTATCCACATCTTTATTCATGCCTTCCAAAAAATGTAGCAGACTTGAGGCAAGATTTACTTTCGGTCATGCTGCTTCCTTTGAGGACCTCTTTCTTGACTTGTTAGTGGATAAATAGATTTCCTCTAAAATGCTATATTTTGCCCCTGAGGGTCATACCTTGTAATCAAGTTAGATCTGAGACCTAGTTTTCGCTCTATATACAGATAAAAGTTGCCAGCTGGCGCCAGACTTTTCTGATCCAGTTCTGGGTTTATCTCATTGCATGCAGGGACTTGTAGTTCTCATTACATTTCATATGAAAAGCAAGCCTACAAATCCAAGCAAGCCTACAAATCCCTACATGCAGTGGACCAGACCAGCCCTTAACATGAATCTGGTTGGTAGCCCTCTAGAACTCTTAGATCTTCCTTCCAAAATTTACTCTTTGTCCCCTCCCTTAAGACTTTTTGTACTTGCCATACAA
Source organism: Geotrypetes seraphini (assembly GCF_902459505.1). NCBI lineage: Eukaryota > Metazoa > Chordata > Amphibia > Gymnophiona > Dermophiidae > Geotrypetes > Geotrypetes seraphini. Next base: position 32,905,980 of record NC_047091.1, on the reverse strand, counting down.
CATTGTTTGCTGCTAATTCTCCCCTTATCTGGAGCTTCCAGCCCCCCCCCCATCTCAGAGGAATTTAACTTAGATAAATTTAAAGGAGCTTTAAAATGTTTCTTATATAGAGATGCTTTTGAGCACTGATACCGATACCCATCCTGGAATTCGTAAAGGCAGCTTTGACTGATTCCTCTCCACTCCCCTTTTGTTTTTGTTTTTTCCTTCTTTGTTCTCTTTTCTGACCTTATTGTAGTTCATCTCTCCCTTTTGTTTCTCGTTCGTCTATTTTTATCTAACCCCCTCTTTTTCTAAGGTGCGCTATGCTTTTTTGCGAGTGATAAATGCTAACATGTGCATGTTATCCTTAACGCAACTTAGTAAAAGAGGATCTAAGTGTTTTGGCTTTGTTGATTATTTTAAACTTGTAATTCCCTGTTTTTAATATTATTGCATATCACTTAGAATTTTGATTTGCAATTAATCAAATTTTTATGAAACCTTCCTGATAAGCGGACAATTTCTCTGTAACTGCCCCTTCACTCTGGAACTTTATCCCAATCTACATTAGAGAGAAGAACCCCTACTCGATCATTTCAAGTTAAAATTGAAATCCTTTCTATTTAGAGACGCCTTTGAAACTTAAAAGTCACCTCAATTAAACTTCTTCAGACAGGATCCCTATTTCCTACTGTTCCATCCTTACCTGGCTTACTTTCCTATTGATTTAATGGAGTTCTCCCCTAACCCTCTTGTGTATTGTACATCAGTTAGTCTCTCTTACATACTTTGTTTATAATTGTATATGTAATTCCTTTTTTTATGATACTTGTACACCGCTTAGAATTACGATAAGCGGTATAACAAATTTTTAAATAAACTTGGAAGTAACTACAGAGGATAGGAAAGCTTTTTTTTTTTTTTTAAACCCTACACACAAAGGATGTCTTTCAAAATATACCCATCTGACTGCATTTCAGAAATAGTTGAAATTGCCTTGGTTAGTAGTAAGTTTGATTTTTATTCTGTTTGTGTCACCGGGGGCTATGTTCCCTCTAAGCGGAGAATGTGAGCAATCACTCATACATTCTGGGAGCATCGCTCGCAGATTTTATATAGTTGCTCACAAAAATACTTTCAGATCTAAAAACCAACAAATTTTCCAGAACTTGTCACTCGCATGAAAAAATATTTGCATGCACCTGGTCAGTCCTCGGAGGGAGTATTGACTAGGGGATGTTGATTGGATTGTTGATGCTTTTAACTTGGCAGGTTTATCAATGGGCTCTGCCTCTTTATCTGCCCTCATTCTATCTAGTCTTTAAAAAAATATTTTTCCATTGGAAACAGTGGTGACAGATGGTTGATATATCTACACTTCTTCCTCCGTATCCGCGGTTTCCGTATCTGCAGATTCACTTATTCGCGATTTTTCAGAAACTGACTCCGCCTCCAAAAATTACATCATCATTAAAGTTATTTTTCCTTTTACTGTATCGATAAAGTATATCGCTTACCATTCACTCTGAAAATCGCTGCTACCATGCTTTCTCCCACAGATTCGCTGCTTCCATGCTTCCCAATGTGCACAGAGAAAAACGCTACTTCCCAGCATCCATAGAGAGAAAGGCTTCTTCCCAGCATGCCTGCCCAGAAATCGCTGCTTGCTTGCCTGCCCAGAAATCGGTGTAGAAAAGTTATTCGCGGTTCCAATAATAAAAACGGAAGGCTTTTTCTAAAACGTTATTTGCGGCTTTTCCATATTCACGCCTATGGTCTGCCCGCATCCCAAGCGAATACGGAGGGAAAAGTGTAGTTTCCATTAAGGAAACATATACATTTTACAACCAAGTCTACCCCTTCATCAACCTCCCATGACCTCTTGTTCAGAGACTTCTTTCCATTGAAAGAGGCCTGCTGATGTGCATTTATTCCTTCAAGGAATTGAGATGTCTCATGATTCTCCCCCTGAGGAAACATTATGCGATTTTTTTTTAGAAAGGGTTCCAGGGGAGATCCAGGAAATTACAGACCAGTAAGCCTGACTTCAGTGCAGGGCAAAATGGTAGAAACAATTATAAAAAATAAAATTGTGGAACACGTAGGCAAACATGATTTAATGAGACGGAGTCAGCATGGGTTCAGCCGAGGGAGATCTTGCCTCACCAATTTGCTGGACTTGTTTGAAGGTGTGAATACATATGTGGCTAAAGGTGAGCCAGTTGATATAGTGTATCTAGATTTTCAGAAAGCTTTTGATAAAGTTCCTTATGAGAGGATCCTGAGAAAATTAAAGAGTCATGGGATAGGTGGGAAAGTTCAGTTGTGGATTAGGAATTGGTTATCGGATAGAAAACCGAGGGCAGGAAAAATGTTCCAGAGCTTAACTATTCTCTAAGTGAAAAAATATTTCCTCCTATTTGGTTTTAAAAAGTATTCCCCTGTAACTTCATTGAGTGTCCCCTTGTCTTTGTAATTTTTGATGGAGTGAAAAATTAATCCACTTGTACCCGCTGCCTTTGTAAAAAGGGGGGTGGGGAAGTAAGTTAGACACGCAACTGGCATTCGATAAATTACTTGTCCAAATTTGCTCTCTAGTCAGAAATTTGGATGCCCAGCTTATAAAATCTGGGGTTATTGTATTTGACTATGCTGTAGGCTTATGATTTTTTTTTTTTTTTTAGCTGATAGAGCTCTTGTTATGGAATGCTTTTGAAGTATTTGTTTTTATGTGTCCTATTTTATTATGTATATTTTTCTAAGCGAACCGACCTTGAATTTCAAGGTAGAGAAGGCTAAAAATATTGCCTTCAGCAGTTACCTACTGCTCGTGTTTGCATAAGGAAGTCTCTCAGCCAAAGAAACTTTATTTTTCTACCTTTTTTTTTCCTTCTCCCAAATCAGTGTTCTCAGTCCAGTAATCGCAGGCTGCCTGGCCAATTGACTTTTCAGGATGTACACAATGAATATACACAAATATGTCAAATGCATATTTATCATAGTTATGCCAGAAACCAGACTGATTAGACTTGCCCCAAGGGCTGGGATGAGAGCTACTGCTACAGGCCTTTCAGTAGAAAAGATAAGTTCTTTAAAAAAACAACCCCTCAAAAAACAAAACTTTCATATCTTCCTCTGTTATACCATCTGCACTTGAAAACGCAAAGATTTAATAGTGCCATAAAGGACATTTCAGTTGAAGACAGAGTGGATTTGATTTAAATCAAATCAATTTAAATCGCTAGTCCAGAAAGATTTGATTTAAATCATGTCACTCACCCCTAGCTCATTTCCTTTACTTATAGTCTTAATTTAAATAATCAATTATCCTACTTAGGACAACAGGTTATTGCATATTCTTATTACATTTCATTAATTGCTAAGACTCAAACACTAAAGCATACAAATTTTTACCTCCCTAGCACTCACTGAGGTAACATTTATCCAGTCAATGTTGGGGTGGTTGAAATCGCCCATGATTATACTGTTGATCCCGGGGGACGGTAGTATAACCCTACCCGTATATTCCTTCCCTTCACATATGGAATTTCTATCCATATGGATGCCATACTGCTATATGTGTTGTACAGAATGTTTATTTTGTTTGATTCAACTCTCTTTTTAACATATAGCACAAAAACCTCCCCCTCCCCAATTTGATCTACTCTATCATTGTGATATAATTGATTGTCTTCCTTCCACCAGGTCTCTGAGATGCCTATTATATCTTCCTCATCATTCAGTGCTATACTGTATACTTAACTCTCCTACTTTATTTTTTTTAGACTTCTACCATTTGTATACAGACACTTCAAATTGTGTTTTTTGCATGTATCTTCATGCTGCTGAGAAGATGACAGGGATAACTTGACATCTTTACTCTGCTTCCCTCTTAAGCACGCTTGGCTTTCTTTCACCATTTTTGAAACCTCTCTATTGGAACTACCTAAATGTTCTGATTCAACAGTATCCTTCAAGGACACACCACACCAAATCATCTGCTGCTGGATGACTGCCTGCTTCCCTCCCATCTTAGTTTAAAAGCTGCTCCATCTCCTTTTTAAACATTAGCGCCAGCAGCCAGGTTCCATCCTGGTTAAGGTGGAGTCTGTCCTTTCGGAATAGGCTCCTCCTTTCCAGAAAGTTGCCCAATTCCTAACAAAATTTAAATTTCTCAACCCTGCACCGTTGTCTCAACCACGCATCGAAATTAAAATTTTAATTTAAATACAGCCCTTATTTATTTATTTATATGGTTTGGTTATAAGAACCTTCTACTAATGACATCAAAGTGGTTTTCATAATTTATGATTCTATCTCTCTCTGGAAGCTGGTAGAACTCAAACTGCCAGCTGTCAAAATCAACATTTTTTTTTTTTTGTACTTCAAGGAATCCAATTTTCAGATATACTGGGCCCAGACTATGCAACACTTTTAAACGCCAGGATCTTGTGATGGAAGCCAGTGCATGGACTTCAGGACTGTTTTAAGATAGCCCCAAAGCATTACCGCTCTTGCTGCCTGATTGTTCATGATTTGACGTCTACATCTGTCCTTTAATGGGGGCTCTTACTATAACGAGGGATGCACAAGAAATGTGGACATTGTTCGGTTTGTGCCTTGATGATAGAAACTTCATTCTTTTTAATGTCAACACTCAAAAGACTATAATGTTAAGATCTGTAACCATGCACCTCTATGCTTTGATATGCCCCTGTCAATTGATATACACTTCTCCCTCCGCATTCGCGGTTTCAGCATTCACGGTTTCAATTGTTCATGGTTTTTAGCTTGCTGGCTCCTCCCCTCAAATTGCATCAGCTTGCGTAGAGAAATCGCTGATTCCAAGCGTTTACAGAAAAAATTGCCGATTCCCAGCACTTTCTTCACTGTGTTTTGCCTCTCCTTCAGGAACAGGCCAGGTCTTCCACCATGCTATTCGCGGTTTCACCATATTCACAATGGTTTTTAATAGAAAACAGCAAATAACATGAAAAATGTATTTGCGGTTTTTCTGTATTTGCGGGTCTGCTAATCCCCTATCACAGCGAATACGGAGGAGGAAGTGTACTGTACATTGGGCAAACATCAGGGCATCTGGAAACTAGGCTAATAGAGCACAGATGTTGTGTGACATCTTAAAAAAAAAAAAAAAATGGAACCGCAGATAGAACTTTGTGAAGAGAGAGGACATAGCTTCTCAATGTTCAAATATGTTGTAGTGGAGCATATACCTACAAATAAACGCAAGGATAATATCAGGAAACAACTGAAGAAGCAAGATCAATGCTGGATGATCATGCTGAAAGGGTTGAATTCTGTGGTTGAGTGGAAAGTGTTTTTTAAAAATAAATCTTTGGATTTGTTGGAGTGCCGAGATACGGACTGACGTCATGTCGCCAATATTTGAAATGTAGGCGTTTGAAGTGGGAGTATCCATGTTTAAGCAGCCAGGGTGTGAATTCTCTTGCAGACTTCCCCTGAAGACGCGCTTGGCAAAACGGGGTACTCCTGTAGGGACTTTATTTGCGGTGCAGTGTTGCAGGATAAAGAAGACGGCTGAAGTTGGACAATTTTTTGAGTTAAATACTTTGCTGCCTTTAATGTGCAATTTGGAGAGAATTTTATTAAACTTTCCTAGAATTGAGAGAGAAACGGCGGGTACAACTATTATTACAATTGAAGTGGAGCTTTTTTAATGACTAGTGGTTAAGGTGTGCCTACTTCTGTGTTTGAGCAGACGCTAAAAACTCCTCTTACCTACAAATGCATTCACTTCAGCTGCCCCTCACTATCGCTTTTCATTTATCTCCCTCTATGATTCCCCCCTCCCCCCTGAGCTCTGCTCAGCTGGTAAGTCCCTCCTATCTGTGCCCTTCTTTTCAATTGCCAACTCCAGACTCCGTCCCTTCAGCCTTGCTGCGCCGTATGCTTGGAACAAGCTGCCCGAATCTCGACGGCGGGCTCTGTTTCTGGTAGTGTTCAAGGCCCAGTTAAAAGCTCACCTCTTTGAGAGTGTTTTCGACTCCTAACTCTTCAGCCTATATGTCATGTCTGTCTGCCAAGTTAGATTGTAAGCTCTTCTGAGCAGGGACCAAATGCTGTGTATGTCAGTGCTATATAAGTAATTAGTAGTAGTAGTAGTAGTAGTGCACTGTGAATACTGAGGCCTTCACCCACAACACCCCCCTCCCACACACACACACTTTTTTTGGACTGCAGTCAATTTCTCATCCTCGCTGGAGTGTTTTGGCTCTTAATATAACCCATTATAAGAAGACTAGGTATAATCACTGCAGTCACCACTAACCAGAGAGTTCTCTGGTAGAAACCTCTGGAAAAGGCAGATCTGCCATAGGGAAATTTTGTACATATTTTGATTATGTACTCTGGTGGAAAGAGCTGGCCCTACCTTTGGAGGGATGATTATTTTTTTTCCCCACATCACCCTACTTTTCAACCCCTATTGATATATGTAAATGAGACCCATATGAAAGTCTCTAGCCCCCTATGGCTGCATGTCCCCAGCGGGCTGCTCGTGATGCTGAAATTGGGCACAATTATGCAGTGAAATCAATAAGTTCAGGGGACCTACCCTGCTTATTTAAATTGGGGCTAGAAACAGAAGGCTGATGTAGTAAAATTAATCCTTAAAATCAATTGTGTTCACAAATAATTTAAAAAAAAGCATGTCTGCTGAGACATGTTACAAAGCCTGTTGAAACACATTCGTCTGAGAGATTTTATTTATATTTTTGGCAGGACAGATTGATAAATTAGGTATGGCTTTAATCAGAGAGAGGATAGGACCCTCCAGCTGGAGTGCCTAACTGACTGGAGAGTGTTTCTTCTTGGTCCCAAGTACATTTTTGTTGTTTTTCATTATTGTTTGTGTCCACCAGATGGCAGTATTACAGCATATTGTAAATATAAAACTAATGCTTAACCCAGAGCTTCCCAAAAAAGGGGGGGGGGGGGGGGGGGGGGCAGGATTCCAAAAGGGGTTGAAAGGCAGTCTATCAAATACCATCCCCTTTCCTTAAAATGGAGCGGAGCAGTATCCAAATTTTTAGGGTAGTGGCCTCAGCACCATGGGAACCCAATTGTTCTGGGCAAGCCCCAGGTACAAAAGAACTACCTGCATATATGTATTGTAAACCAGCCAGGGCTGTGGAGTCGGTAGATAAATCCTTTGCGACTTCTCAGTTTTTGGTACCCACGACTTTGACTCCAGTACCCAAAATTGTCTCCGACTCCACAGCCGTGTAAACCACTATGATTTGTAACCACAGAAAGGCAGGGTCATAAAAGCCCATTTGGGTTCACAACCACTGCTCCCTCTAAGCTGAGCAGGAGTCCTCCAAGCATAGTGCTACCTAAGGTTACTAGAAGTCTTGGAAAACTCAGACATGTCCTGTCCGGGATCCTGGATGGATTTTCCAAAACCCGGCAGTTTGTCCTAGTTTTGGAAAGCCCTGACGAGCTCCGGCCACATTTGGAGGGCTTCTGAGCATGCACGGAGGACGTTGCACATATCTGTGCATTCTCCAGACGTGGGCGGAGCTTGTCGGGGAAGAAAAGAGGAGATTTGTGGGGGCCAGGCTGGAGGCTGTACTGGGAGGGGCTGGGCAGAACGGGATGGGGCCATGCGTCTGGATTTTGGGGGCCTGAAAAATGGTAACCATATTACTATCAGAAAGGGGTGGTGCTTTAATATTGTATTTTCAATCTTTAGGGATAGGCAGGTTCCTGGAGTCTTGCAGAACTTGACTGGCCCTCACTATTGAAAATGGATGATAATGAAATCGTGTCCTCCACTGGTGGGACTGTAAATGGAAGACTCCTTTAGAGCAGTGGTCTCAAACTGAAACCCTTGGCAGGGCCACATTTTGGATTTGTGGGTACTTGGAGGGCCGCAGAAAAAATAATGTCTTATTAAAGAAATTATAATTTTGCATGAGGTAAGGCGCAAAATTGTCATTTCTTTAATAAGACATTAACAATTTTTTCCTTCGGCCCTCCAAGTACCTTATTTTTTCTGTGGCCCTTCACGGTTAAAGTTTAACATCTTTCCTTTTCCTTTGAATGAATAAAAGATTATTAACAGTTAGCAGGCATCCGCAACAGCCTTCGGCTCTCACCTCTTCCAGCACCGGACACACGCAAAGCTGCACTGCCTCCAACCATTGCTCCAATGGTTACCTTACGTTCTGGAACGTTAGCCTCACGCAAGCGCTTTCTTGTGTCTGCGTGCGATTGGACGCCACAGGAAAGCGCTTGCGTGAGGTTGACATGACCGCCGGACACTTGTGAAGTTGGACAATCGCGTACAGACCGAGGCCCTCAAAATAGTACCTGGCGGGCTGCATGAGTTTGAGACCGCTGATTTAGAGGGAGCAGTGCAACTTAAGTGGCTTCTCCATAGGTGCACCATGATGTTGAACCAATTCTATTGGGTCGTGATCACGGGGTCACAGCTCCAAAAAGATGGTAATCATTTACCACTGTGCTCAGGTGGTCTTTGCTGCTGTTCATCTGAGCAGTCCTGGAAATTAGGGCTGTAGAGAATATTCATATAAATACATTATTCATATTTAGCTTTTACAATTTAATTTCAAATACAAATCATCTGGGGCTCATGGTGCAAGCATTAACTCCTACCTGCCGCTCGCGCCAGCGTCAGTTCTTCCTCTGACATCACTTCCTGGACCCGCGCTTAGGAAGTGATGTCGGAGGAAGAGTTGATGCTGTCGTGGACAGCAAGTTGGGGTTCTTCATGCCGCAAATGTTAGAGATATAAGGGAAAGGGGTGCAGGTGTGTGGGAAGGAGCGGAGAGGATGGGGGAGCAGAGGAGGGTGGGGAAGGGGCACCTTTCACCCTCGCTATACCACTGCTTCCAACCAATGTAAAGTTTTAATCAGATCAAGATTTGACACGGAGCATGTTTTGGCAGCCACCCGTCTGCATCAGGAATCTCAAATTTTTATATTATAAAACCAATTTGAAAATCTCTCTCTGTGCTTCACAAAGAAGCGTCCTGCAACAGCAATTACCAAGTGAAATCTGTGATTCCTGGTGCAGGTGGGTGTCTGCCGAAACACTGCTCCGTGTCGAGTCTTGATCAGATAAAACTTTTAAATTGAAAAAAGACTTCATGTTGTTAAACTTTACATTGGCTGGAAGACATTGGGTCAGACCCCACTACTCCTTTGCTTCTCTGTTGGTTTTGCGTGGGGGCAATCTTTTTACCCTGCTGTGTGGTTGCTTTTTTTGCTCTTCCATTCAGTACCTGTCTGCCTCTTAATGTTCTACCGAATACCTAAGATTGGGTTCTGGGAGCTGTAGGACTGAATTGAAATATGCAGCTGTAAACTGCTAAGAGAGCTGCCCCCAAAGTTGGATTCTTTCCTGTGTTCGACCTCTGACTTCTAAAGTCGCTGTGACCTTAAGCAGATTTGTGAGTCTAATCTAAAAACAAAACCAGTTGGTTAACTAAATTAAGCAGTTCAGTTTTTTTTTGTTTCTGGAATTGTTTTAGGGAATATATTGGTGTGCTCCAGCAGTTAAATCTGGACTTTAGGAAGTCTGTGTCCCACAAGTGGCAAAAGACTGAAAGAAGATTAGCCAAATCCAGCAGGGGGGGAACTGAGGCCGATGCGGGACAGACTGTTATGGTCTGTCTCCTGCAAATTTAAAAGACAGGTGATGCTTTGGCAATCGCTGTGCTGCAAATGAGGGTGCTGGGCAGCTCTTGGGGGTAGGGAAGACATCTGGACTGGTAGGTTGAATACTGTCAGCAATAAGTCTTGTTAAAACCACGCATCACTCCTATCATGCTTGACTGCTTATATAGTTGGCGTGCTGGAGACTTGACAACCAGCATTTAAACATGGGTGACTGGGGCCTGCCCAGAATAGCAGATGCAGCTCTGGCCATCTTTTGGGATAGACTGGAGGTGGGGGAGGTATTTTTGTGCTGTCATTTACTATGCAATGTCCTGGCTTTGGAATGCAGTGGGCTTTTTTCTTCTATTGCTGGACACATTGATTGGCATCGGGCATAATTCTTAGTATTGAGTGTTGAAGCAGTGCCAAGCAGAACTTCCAAAATTATAGTTGCAAAGAGCCTTTTTGTGAGATTAAATATTTAATATGCATTTTAACAAACAGCCTAATGGTAGCCTTTTTTATTTTTATTTTTTGCTTTTCCATTCATGTGTTAAGTTAGACTCTGATCTGAGTTCACACCAAATAACTGCATTCTTTTGAAGTAGGACAGTATCTTGTCTGGTCTTGCTGTGGAACTGGTTTCACTCCAGTACAACCTGTCAAGCTTTAAATCTGCTCTTGATGGTGCGTGGTGGGGAGGCGGGATGGAGATTAAAAAAAAAATTGTCAGAGTTGGCCGGGACAGAAGACAAGAGAGATTTCTCATGTCCCTTCTCTCATGTCCCAGCACACCAGGTCATACGGTAGGCAACAAGTCCGGGAGGGGGGCAGGTGGGCACTGACCCGAATAGAAGACAAGACTCCATTCTGGGGCCATTTTTTGGCCCAAGAATCTTGTCTTATATTCAAGTATATATGGTAACTTTTTAATAACATTTTTGCGTGCAAAACCTGCTCTATGTATAAATCTGGGTGTAGGACTTGGCCCCAGAAGCAGAGTTTGGGAGGAGCACAGGTAAAGCTGTGATGCATCTGGGTGAATACACAGAACACACACACACACGTCCTCTTTGGAGCAGGTTTCAACTTGTATTTGTGTGTCATGAGGGCTGCTTCCAGGTGCCTGTTTAAAAATGGCACATAGACACCCGTGTCTCCTTTTTAAAGGTGGCAGCCTTTTGGATATTTCCGCCTGATTGCTCTTACAAAGACACCTCGGTCGTGTGCCACGTTTACCTCTTAAAAGCAGGGGTTAGTAACCATGGTCCAAAAGGGCCAAACCCTGGGTTTTCAAGATTTCCACGATAAATATGCACGATTGATTTGCATGTTCTGCTTTCATTGTATGCAAAGCAATCTCATGCATATTCATTGTGGAAATTTTGAAAATCCATCCGGGCTGTGGCCCTCGGACTATGGTTGCCTGGCCCTGTAGTAAAGGAGAACAGTTCTCCAACCAAATGACAAACTGGGATGGGGGGGGGGGGGGGGGGGGAAGAACAGCTGTAAAATGCAGGCTTTCTAAACCTCCAAAGCTCAAAGCTTCCATGCTCAAAACTTCTTTTTTGGATGGTATTCTAGAAACCAACCAGTGCTCTTACCCCAACAAAAATGCTCTTTTTATTTTTTTTAATAGATTCTAATCATTTTGCAGAAGAACAGATCAATATTTCTGTAGTTTTTAACTGTTTTGTTAAAATCCTTTGCCGTAAAATGAAATAATACCTTTAACACTAGCTTGGAGCTACTGTGATGTTAATTCCCTGGTTTTGTGTCAGTTAAGGGCAAATTAAGCCTCCCAGCTCCAGTCATGAGTCATTATGTCATTATGTGGTAGGCACTTACTCCACTGCCGTGCAATTTAGATCCAATAAAAATTTTGACAGCGTTTTTTATCCACTTCATTAAGCTACTAATTTCTTGAACAAAAAAAATGTACATTAATCTTTTTTGTGGCTTCCTTCGCAGTGGCATATTTTCAGTCTTTAACATTGATTAGGTGCTGGTTAAGACTCATTTTCATGGCACTTTTAAAAAAAATGTAGATAAAGCACCTATAATGTCTCAAATCTTATTTCTGTTCCTCTCCTTTTTCCTTCCTGTCTCATGTGCCCACTCTTTCTCCAACAAACTTGCTTACTGTCACCACTGCTTTATTTCTAAAACTTTCCATTTGTTTGCACTTACTGCCCTGAAGGGACTTGTATACCACCTATTTGTGGTTTTACAACCACATTCAAAGCAGTTGCCATACAGGTACTTCAAGCACTTTCCCTGGTGGGCTCACAATCTGTCTACTGTACCTGGGCCAAAGGGGGATTAAGCGACTCTCCCAGGGTCACAAGGAGCAGTACAGGGTTTGAACCCACAATCTCAGAGTTCTAAGGCTGTAGCGCTAACCACTGTGCCTCGCACTCTCCAATGCAATATCAGAAGTGAGCCAAGTCTAGAACAATGAAGCCATTATGACATCACTGATGAGGTTGGCTCTTATTGGTGGAATGAGGCATTATGACATCAGGGAAAGCGATTGGGACTTGTATACTGCCTTTTTGTAGTTATACGACCACAATCAAAGCGGTTTACGTACAGGTCCTTCAGTTTTCCCTATCTGTCCTTATAGGCTCACAGTCTATCTAATGTACCCGGGGCAGTGGAGGATTAAGTGAACTTGCCCAGGGCCACAAAGAGCAGCGCGGGATTTGAACCCATAACCTCGGAGTGCTGAGGCTATAGCTCTTAACCACTGCACCACACGCCAGTTGGTGACCTTTTCTCCCATATATCTCACCCAGTTGGTCACGGAGGTGATGCTGGGCTGTTCCTCTCACCTTCTAGTTCACAGTTCTTCAACCACCAGTCCGCAAAAAAATCTTGCCGGTCCGCGAAGGATTCAGGACCCCGCCACAGCAAAAGGTGCCGGCGTCAGCTGATGTGCAACTTCCTGTTGCCGTCGCTATGCCGGCACTCCTGCCTGCCACCACCGACTCCTGCCGCGTATGTCTCCGCACTCCCAGAAAAGCAGCGGCAGGTCTGTGTGCTTTTAAATTCAGCACACAGCTGGCTCTAGGCAGTATTTTAGTGTGGTTTCATGAGGCAGCCTCGGGGCCTTTGGTAGGCCGGCCCACATTGCATCATTGAAGCGGGCCGGCCTACCAAAGACCCCGAGGCTGCCTCATGAAACAGCGCTAAAATACTGCTTAGGGGCAGCTGTGTGCCGAAGTTAAAAGCACACAGAGCTGCCGCTAGCCTACATCGAGGAAACATTTGCTGGAGAGGGAAGGGAGTAGAGGTGCTCCTAGACAAGGGAGGGGAAGGGGCTACTGCTGGCAGGGGAGAAGGGAAAGGGAAGGGATGAGAATTACTGTTGGATAAGGGGAGGAGGAAAGAGAGAAGGGGTACTCCTGGACAAGGGAGGGGAAGGGGCTACTGCTGGCAGGGGAGAAGGGAAAGGGAAGGGAAGAGAGTTACTGTTGGATAAGGGGAGGAAGAAAGGGAGAAGGTACTGCTGGAACATTGGAAGGAAACAACTGGCAGGGAGATTAGAGGAGGGGAAGAAGTCAGGATGGAATGGAGAGATCAGATGAGGGAAAGGGGAGAGACAGAGGAATGACAAGGTAGAGAGAGATTGATGCTGGGAAGGGGGTCAGATGAAAAATAAGGAAAGGGACAAAGATGCTAGATCTGGTGTAGGAGAGAGGGAAGGAGTCAGGATGGAATGGAGAGATCAGATGAGGGAAAGGGGAGAGACAGAGGAATGACAAGGTAGAGAGAGATTGATGCTGGGAAGGGGGGTCAGATGAAAAATAAGGAAAGAGGGACAAAGATGCTAAATCTGGTGTAGGAGAGAGGGGCATAGAAAGAACGCAGATACCATATGGGAGGGGTAGGGGTAGAGGGCAGACAGTGGATGGAAGAGGCAGACGCTGGATGGAAGAGAGTGAAAAGACGATGAAAGCAGAAACCAGAGACAACAAAAGGTAGAAAAAAATAATTTTATTTCTATCTTGTGATTAGAATATATCAGATTTAAAATATGTATCCTGCTAGAGCTGATGTTAGACATAACTGGGTATTGCAAAGCCCAGGCAGTGTGTCTTTAGCTTCCAGCTGGCTTAGGGCTCTCTCTGACCAGTAGGCAGTTGCCCTAGTTGCACTTCCCCTAACACCATTCCTGCCATGTGTTCCTGCGGTATTCTGTTAGCAAGATATTTGTGTAGCATTCTGTAATAATTTGGCTTATTCAGTTTTCTTGATAGTAGAGAGGATATATGTGAAGGGGAGGGGAGACGGGGGTTTTGTTGATCCTTGCCCTGTATTATTTATATTTATAAAATGACAATTGTACAGAATATTGTTTCTTTTTAAACTTTAATAAAATATGTTCAGTATAAAATCATAACTATTTGAGGCTTGTGCGGATGGGATCAGATGGTTAACTCGCGAGGACAGGGCGGCAATGGGGTTTAAAAAAAAAAAATTTCAGTCTTATTAGTTTGCCGGTTCACGAAATAATTATTTCTGCTGGTCCATAGGTGTAAAAAGGTTGAAGAACACTGTTCTAGTAGATTTCAACCTCTTCCACCTCAGTCTTGCTGTTTTTCTTCCTTCGAATTCCACTCCATCCTTCTATTTGCTCCTCTTCCTCTCCGACTAGCAGTCATTTATCGACCCCTCCCCCCTCCCTTTCTTCCTTTCTCACTGGCTTTCCTTCTTTCTTGAACATTCATCTCCTTCCCTCATTTTTTTTCCTGGTTTTAATATTCATGCTAATGACTCCTCTCTCTGACTTTTATGCATCTAGGTTTCTCACTTTAATATTGTCATTCACTCTTCAGCTTCGCTCCACTATTGCTGACTCCCCCCCCCCCCCCACACACACACACACCAGAGTGGCCACTGCCTTGATCTTGTCTTCTCCTACCGCTCTGTTGCCAATTTCTGCATGTTAGTTCTTCCCCTATCTGACAATCATCTGATAACTTTCACAATTTTAACATCCTCCCCAATTTCTACCATCCTCTCAACCACTATATTATACAAGTCCATCAATAAGGCTGTCTCTTTCTATAATACCATTCTCTCCTCTGCTCTAGATACCCTTGCTCCTCCCACTCCATGTTCTTTAAGGCGTACCCTGGATGACCTCTAAAATCTGCTACTTAAGTTCCTGTTCCCAGTCTGCTGAATGTCTTTGGCTCAAATCCTATACTCACGCTGACTTCATACATTTCAAATTCCTGCCGACCTCTGGTCTGCTCTTTCACTTTCCAAACAAGACAACACCCATTTGAGTAACTCTCTTGGTTCATAAGAACATAAGAAATGCCTTCGCCAGATCAGACCCTAGGTCCATCATGTCTGGCGACCTGCACATGCGGAGGCCAATCCCGGGGTTCCATGCTGAGACCTTGTTTACCCGTATCCCTCACTGTCTCTTTGCCACACTGAACTCTCTACTCAAAGTGCCCTCGCCTCCAACCCCTCCCCCTTCACTTTTCCTCAACCGTTATATGCCTGTCCAAATTAGATTGTAAGCTCTTCTGAGCAGGGACCATCTATTGCATTTTAAATGTACAGCACTGCATACGCCTTTCAGCGCTATAGAAATTCATTTATTTAAAACATTTCTAATCTGCCTTTATCCAAGGCAGCTCACAGTATTACATACATATTTCAGGATTTGCACAACATAAAAGATCCCATGCATCAGCAAAAATCATAAGATTATACCATTTCAGCCTATACATACATCTCAACCGCTCATTTACTGCATTACTTCAATCAAGAAGCACAAATCTAATAACCTGCAAAAAAGATGATATTCAGAAAGTAAAATATTAGCTTAAAAAAGCTTGACCAAACAAATGGTTCTTGATCAACTTTCTAAATTGCAACAGATTTCTACAAAACCATAAGGTACCAGACAATGCATTCCACATAAATTGATCCAGCTGTAGAGAAACATGAATTTTTGGTCCGTACCTATCGTAAAATATTCCCCTTTGATGTGTCTTAACAACCAACAATTCTGTGACCTCAGTGTCCTTGGCGGAGTATATAGTATATAAATAATTTGGCAGGATGTCATAAACACTTTGTTGGACAAGCTTCAAAATTGTGAAATGGATATGAAACCAAATCTGCAACCAGTAGTAATAGTAATACACTTCCCCCTCCGTATTTGCGGGGGTTAGGGGCAAAGCCGGCCCGTGAATATTAAAAAAAATGTGAATAATATTCGGGTTGGTTCTTCCCCCTGGCTATTTAAGCCCTGTAAGCCCCCCCTTAAGCCTTATCTGGCGGGTTTTCGGGGCAGGAGCGATCTTCCCATGCTCCTGCCCCGTGCAGATCGCTCACAGGAAATGGCTGCCTTGAACTCCCGTAGTCTGTTGAGCCATTTCCTGTGAGCGTGGGAAGATCGCTCCTGCCCAGAAAACCCGCTAGACCACCAGGTAAGGCTTATGGGGGGGGGGGGGGGGGCTTACAGGGCTTAAAATAGTCTAAAAAATGAAAATGCATTTTTTGGTTTAAAACCGCGAATAAGCAAATCCGTAGATATGGAATTCGCGAATACGAAGAAGGAAGTGTATAATGTTGTTTTTCAGTTGGTATGACTGCATTGATCTCAGCCTGAAACAATTAACTCTATTCAAGTTTCTTTATTTTTGATTATACCGTTTATCAGACGGGTATCTAAACGGTTTACAATAAAATGAGATTTAAAAACAAAAATGTCAAAATAAAAGATACAGTACTCCCCCCCCCCCCCCGATATTCGCAGGGGTTCTTCGCCTGTCAAAAGGCAGGAGAGGGCAGCCGGAGCGCTGGCGAGTGAAGAAAATCACTTGCGGTCTGCTCCGACCGCCTCTTCCTGTTACTAAAGCAAGGCTACACCAATCAGGAGCTGCTTTGACACGCAGCTCCTGATTGGTGTAGCCCGTCTTTAGTACAGGAAGAAGCGGTTGGAGAATACTGTGAATTTGCAGGGGAACACTGTATAGCATATCTAGCGTTAAAAAGGGAGGCAAGTAGAGAAGGGAAACTACATTGGAGTAGGGCTCACTTCAAAAGGAGTGTTTTGATTTTCCAAATTACTTCGGAGAGTTGTAAGATAATTTTTTTGAGAGAGCTGGGATTAAATAGATGGGTGTGCAGAAATGTGGTACAAGATTTTGTGGCCGAGCAAAATTTCAGCCGCACTTGTGCACAAAATAAAGGCGAGGATTGATCCTGTTCTGAGGATTTTAAGAGGGGCAGTGCCCACCTCAGTGATGCCAGTGACTAGGGAATATTTCAGGTCTCGTGGCACCGTGGACCATTGTGGCTTTACGGTTTGAGACTCATGAGCCATCAGGGACCTTGAATCCCTATGTATGGGGCCCGTACGGTTGTAGTCCCAGTTTGACCTCCTTGCATTCGTGGAAATATCGCAATAGGGAAATTGGAAGCATAAGAGTAAAATTATGTTTGCCTGCTTTCAGTGAGGTAGAAGCAAAGCTGATCTAGCTTGCCTCCGGGCCATGGCATTTTGGGATCATCCCACCAAAGCTACACATTCCCATCTCTACACAAACCAAAACAACCACAACCATCTCCAGATTCTCAAATGTTTCCGATAGCACTCATGGTAAAAATTGGTGCAATGATTCATGCCGCCATTCATTGCCAGTTTAGAGCTGTTTCCGGGACCCCTAAGGCTAGATTATTTCCGTCGTATTTTGCTAGAAGTGGTAAAATGAAACTTTTGTTCTGGGCTGACAACTTTTAAGGTCCTTAAGCTACTACGGCCTAAATAACCAGCATTTAATTTCTCCTACTGGGCTCTGTCTTGAGAATTTCTGGCACCAGTTTTAGGTCCTCATTTCTGTGGAGAGGATCAACTGCGATTTTAAATTTAAGGCTGCAACACGTGCCAATGTTTTCTGTGTTTAGAGAGAAAGTTCACGTACGGGGAGGGTAACGAAGTATGCTGTGCTGCTGAAAATTTTAACCAAGAAAGGGGAAAGCAAATGTTTTTTTTTTTTTTTTTTTTTTTTTTTTGAAGTTTAAAATTTTTTATTAAACAAAATGAAAACAGTACACAGGCAGTATGCCAACAGCAAAAGTACATTGCCCACATGAAACAACAAACCCCCCCCCACCCCCCCCACCGAGTGATACAATATAAGCCTAAAACAAAGGAAGATGCAAAAGAAAAATAAGAAAAGTTTCAAAGTAGACCTCGCCAGGAGCTATATCGAGACCACTGTCGATGAAACAATCCACAGGAATCATTATTTAGAGCAGTCAATTTGGACATTAAGTAAATTTGGTCAACCTTATGTAACAGTTCAGTACGAGAAGGCAAAGAATCCCGCTTCCAATATGTAGCCACTAAAAGTCTGGCTGCCGTAGCAACCAGGGCCACAAAATGATTCTGATCCACATCCAAACTTCCCAAAGGATAGTTAAGTAAAAATGTTTCCATACGCAATAGGATGGGTAAGCGTAACACATCAATCAGCAGTCGTTGAACCATCTTCCAAAAAGGTACAATCTTAGTACAATCCCACCACACATGCCCAAAGGAGCCCAGACACCCACAGTTGCGCCAACAGTGCCCGTTCCCACAGTGATAGAAACGATGCACCTTTTCAGGCGTGAGGTACCACTGAAATAGCATTTTATACCCCTGCTCCACTAAGGGAGATGCCAAGGAGACTCTCAGCAGTGTACCATAAAGACAATCCCATTGTCGATATTCCAAAGCCCTCCCTAGCAAGAGTTCCCAACGATGTTCATATGTGTGGGCCTGTGGTCGAGTGTATAAAAGAGCCCTATAGAGACGGGAAATAAGGCCTACCCCAGATCCCATCCTAAAAACTTGTAAGAAAGCAGAGTCTGCCCCTTCCCACTCTGGGATCACCCTCTTCACCATAAAATCTCGAAGTTAGACATAGGCGAAAAAGTCAGTCGAGGGGAGATCATATATGGATTGTAAGGCAGCAAAGGGTACCAGTTGTCCACCCACTACCAGCTGACCTAGGACCCTAAGACCCTCCATTTCCCAACGCCGAAAAATCCCAGTATCTTTAGCAGGCAGAAAATCAGGGGCAAATCTAATGGGAGTAGCATAAAAATAGCGCTGACGTGGGAACCAAGCTCGTCGAACCCGGCTCCACGCATGCAAAGTACATTCCATCCCATAAGATGTCTCAGTCTGCAGATCCCGAAGGATATCAAAAGACAGCCAGGGCACTGCTGCCAAAGGGTAAGTAGGTTGTAAGGCCTGTTCTAGTGAGACCCAGCGCTGGGAGGGATATGCCCAATGAAATAGTCCCTGCAATTGGGATGCATAGTAATATGTAGAAAAATCAGGAACACCCATTCCCCCATGTAATCTGTCCCAGTACATACGTTCCCTCCGCACCCTAGGGGGTTTACGTGTCCAGATATAAGCAAAGGCCCGCCTTTGTAGCCTAAGCAAGAACCGTTTAGGAATTGAGAGAGGTAGGCAGGAGAACAGATACAAAAAACGAGGCAGCACATTCATACGCAAAGCACTAATCCTACCCATCCAAGACAATCTCAATCCCTCCCATCGGTCCAGATCGGCAAATACAGTTCTAAGCAACGGAGGGTAATTCAATTCAAAAAGGTCAGTAAGTCTTCGAGATATACGCACACCAAGGTATCTAATGGATTTAGCCGCCCATCGAAACGAGAACCTAGTACGTAAGTCCGTCACCAATAAGTCCGGAAGGGAAATGTTAAGCAATTCAGATTTTTCGATGTTAATTTTAAAGCCAGCTACCACACCAAATGTAGTCAAAACACGAAGCGCCTCCGTCAGAGAACGAAGTGGGTGGGTCAAGGTAAACAAAATATCATCAGCATACAATAAAATCTTATGCTCTTCACCACCCACCACAATTCCCCGAATGTCAGCATTCGCACGTATAGAGGCTGCTAAAGGTTCCATGACCAGCGCGAAAATCAGTGGTGACAAAGGGCACCCCTGCCTAGTTCCTCTACGGATCATAAAATTAGCAGTATATCTTCCATTAACTCTTAGACAAGCCTCCGGGGCAGCATATAATAAAGTCACCCAGTGTAGAAAAGCACCCGAAATGCCCATTTTCTTCAAGGCCGCTAACATAAACGGCCAATAAACCCTATCAAAGGCTTTTTCAGCGTCAACTGATAACAGGACTGCCGGAACAGAATTTTGATGGGCCACTCCAATAAGATCTAACACTCTTCGGATATTATCACCAGGTTGCCTCCCTGAAATAAAGCCACATTGATCTCCATGAACTAGGTAAGGCAGAAAGCGTTGTAACCGGACTGCCAAAATACGAGTAAACAGCTTATAATCAACTCCTAACAATGAAATAGGGCGGTAAGACCCACAAAGGAGGGGATCTTTCCCAGGTTTAAGAAGAAGGGAGACCGCTGCCTGACGAAACGAATACGGCAGACAATCCCCCTCCAGAAAAGAATTAAACAATCTAGTCAGAGGATTGACTATATGGGCCTCCATTTTCTTATAAAACAGGGGGGAAAAGCCATCAACACCCGGTGCCTTGGAAGCAGCCAGATGACGTATGGCAGCCACCACCTCAGCGGGTTGAATAGGGGAAGAGAGCCACTCCGCATCAACTTCCGCCAAACAAGGCAAGGTAACGTTAGATAGAAAAGCCTCAATCTCCCCCTCCGTGGATTCAATTTCCGGAGTGTACAGAGTCTGATAGAAGGATAAAAAAGCCTGATGGAGGTCCCCATCGTCCACACAAAGCTGACCCGAATCATTACGAATCCGAGTTATGGAGTGTTGTGCTTGAGTTTGCTTGATCTGTGCAGCTAACAAGCGGCCTGCCCTACCACCCCATTCAAAATACTGTTGTTTCCGCCTCTGCAGGGCCCAAGCCATGCCCTCTAAATCAAGTTCTTGTAAATCTCTCCGGCACTCCGTCAACGCAACCCCCCCAGCCACCGACGGGGCTCTCTTGTGAGCATTCTCTAGGCGTCGAAGGCGAGACACTAATTCTAATCTGCGTGCCACTCGACATTGATTTCTGTACGACCCCCTCGAGATACAACAACCCCTAAGGGTAGCTTTAAAACTTTCCCAAAGAATTGCAATATTAATGCCAGCTATGTCGTTGAATGCAAAAAATTCCTCGACATCCGTCTCTAAAAGAGTCAAGGTATTGGGATCTTTTAACAAAGAGTCATTCATACGCCACAAGCGACGGCCGCCTCTAACCTGTCCAATCTGTAACTCCAGAGTCAAAGGAGCATGATCTGACCACACCCGGGGCTCAATACTGGAGGCCAGGGCTCGAGGCAAAGCAATACGAGGTAGCATCCACATATCAATTCTAGTATAGGAATTATGTTTCGATGAATAAAATGTGTAATCTCGCGTGCCTGGATGTAAATAACGCCACACATCTATCAAATCATGCCTACGCAAGAAGCGCAGCAAAGCTCTTCTGTCGCCTCTAGCGTAGCGGATGGATGAATTTGAATTATCCTCCTGAGGATAGCAAGTAAGGTTAAAATCTCCACCCACAAGGAGTGTACCTTCTACATGATCTAACAGCACACGTTCTAACAACGTAAAGAAGGCTCCCTGACCAGCGTTTGGGGCATAGACATTCAGCAAACTATACAAGGCGCCATCCAACTCAGCCTTGACCAATATGTAGCGGCCCTCAACATCCCGCACCACCTCTCTCAACACCACCTGGACACGTTTATGTATTAAGATGCCCACCCCCTGGGTCTTTTTCCGAACCTTATTAGAAGAAAGGAAAACGTGTGGGTAGTTGTGGTGTGTAAGCAATTTCTCATAGTGAGATTGAAAATGGGTCTCCTGAATAAATCCAACCGCACTATTCAGGCGGCTCATTTCTTTAAATAACAAGCGTCGTTTTTGTGGAGAATTCAGCCCATGTACATTATAAGATAGCAAAGTGAGTTTATCCATTTGTACCAGAAAAGAAAAAGCACAGCATTACCAAATCAACCATTAGTTCCAAAGCAGCCAAATCAACCAACCCCTGCAATCGTAACCTTAAGAGAAACATTATACAAACACTCTTCCATACAATCATACAAGAAAGCACTCGGTCACCACTTTTCCCAGCACCAACACCCCCCCCTCCCCCCAACCCCCCAACAATACCCCACATGGTCCAGCCACCGAAGCACCTGGTAACCATGGTACAGGAAGTGTAGAGAAACAGTTCACAAAGGGACCCCCAGAACAAGCCCTATAAACAATCTTCGCGACAGATGTCGCTCAGCAAAGAGAAGAAAAAACAGTCACAGCACAAAATTTCTTAATCACAGTGCACAAATATAAATGTTCAAGTGGATGAGGGGGCAGCTGTCTCCAAAGGGCGACGAGCTGCAGCCGATCTAGCCACTCTCTGCCATCCCAGCCCTCTT
This sequence comes from Geotrypetes seraphini, assembly GCF_902459505.1. Taxonomy (NCBI): domain Eukaryota; kingdom Metazoa; phylum Chordata; class Amphibia; order Gymnophiona; family Dermophiidae; genus Geotrypetes; species Geotrypetes seraphini. The sequence continues at coordinate 32,883,888 of NC_047091.1, read as the reverse complement.
CCTGATTTGGGCACAGGAGACCTCTGAGGAAGTGGTGCCATTTCTGAAGCTGCCATCAAACCTGCTTCCACCATTCGAGCCTGAACATCCGCCACAGTTATTGCAGTGTAGGTCTTGCCTGCATGTGTAAAAGCCAGTCCGATGGGATAAATCCATCTATATCGAACACTGCGCTCCTGCAGTATACGGGTGCAGTCTCTATACGTGCGACGGCGGGCCAGGGTTGCTGGAGCTATATCAGGATAAACATCAATGTCCGCTTCTTCCCATTTCACAGTTCCCCCAGAGCGCCTCACCGCCCTAAGCACATGCTCCTTATCCATATAGCGATGGAAACAAGCCACAACATCACGAGGGCGGTTCACATCACGAGGGCCAGGTATGCGGTGTGCCCTATCCAGCAATGGTTTACCCACTTCCACAGGCAAGCCAGCAGTCTCTAGTGCCTGTATACATATATGATCAATCACCTCCATACAGCGAGGGTCAGAAACAGTGTCTGGCACACCCCGAAAGCGAAGGTTGCACCGTCTGGAGCGATTCTCCAGATCCTCCAGCTTAAGGGTGCTCACATCAGCCTTTTCCTCCAGCGCTGCAATCCTGCCTCTCAGCTGTGTTATTTCAGAGCCATGTGCTTCCACTGCAACCTCCGTCTCTCCCACCCGATTTCCGATTTCACCCACCTCTCGTTTTAGCTCAGCAACAACAGCATGGATATCAGCTCGAACTGCAGAGATTTCAGATTTCAGTTCTTGGAACCAACCACGCATCTCCAGCTGTAGAGTCGGCAGCGTTGCATCGGCAGGTGGGCCCTCCGCAGCCGCGGCCGGATCGGGCGCCATTTTAGAGCCAGGTTTAAGAGGCCCATTCGGGATCGGTGAGGAGAACGCTTTAATATCTGTTTGTTTTTTTCGCGTCGCCATCGAGACGCAGCAAGGCAGCTTCACAAACAAGCTGAGGGAGGCAGACAGTGCAGGCACGCGAACTCGCGCGAAGATCGCCAAAAACAGCACGGGGGTCCGCGGAGCTATCGCTCTAGGCTGCCATCAGCCACGATGACGTCACTTCCTCCGAAAGCAAATGTTTTTGACAGTCTCCTGAGGGCTGAGATCAGAAGACGGAGCATCAGCAAAATTGCTGGTCATGACCAATTTTTAAGCAATATTTTTGTGGACCTGGTACTGGAAATCTAGAGACCTAAGGAATGCTCAGGGTAGGGTTACCGGATGTCTGGACTTCCCTGGACATGTCCTCCTTCTGAAGATGTGTCCGGGGGTCCGGACGGCTCTTCAAAATCTAGCACTTTGGGTTTTGAAAAACTGCCTCAAATCGCATTGGGCAGGCAGGAAGTCCACGTGTGTGCAGATGCCATGCGATGATGTCACACATGTGCAGAATTCCTCCCTGCCCGACAAGAGCAGGCAGCGGGGGTGGGACAGGGGCTAGGATTAGGGCGTTACAGGGCGGGATGGGCGGAACTGGGTGAGCCTGGGGACAGGTCTAGGGGTCTAGAATGTCTGATTGGCAAATCTGGCAACCCTAGCTTAAGGCCTCTATGTATTTTGACCTACACCACCTCCTCTTGCAGCATTCCTGTTCGTAGCCAAACATCGCAGCTTTAATATCTTGGTGAATTTTATAACGCTGCAGTCTAACTTTGGTACAGGCATCTGGCCATTTACCAGCTGTGTACTCTCCCGGTAGAGGTAGTGGAGATGAGAAAGCATGGGACAGACACGTGGGATCTCTTAGGGAGAGGAGAAGATCGTGGATGCCGCAGCTAGGCAGACTGGATGGACCATTTGGCCTTTATCTGCCACCATGTTTCTATAACCTTAAAGCTCTATGACCTCATAATGCAAGTGTTAAGAGTCTTAGCTTATAACAAAAATGTTCTATGACCTCATAATGCAAAATGTTCTATGACCTCATAATGCAAGTGTTTAGAGCCTTAATTATAACAAAAATGCTCTATGACCTCACAATACAGGTTCAGAGCCTTAGCCTATAGGGAGAGGAGGAGATTAGTGGATGGGAAAACTGGCTGGGCCATTTGGCTTGTATCTAAACATCTGAAGAAGTTTTGGCTTTAGTAGGGGCTTTCCCCCCCCCCCCCCTACTTTTATATTTCAGACTCCTCCTCTGAGGATCAGATGGTCCTTGTGGATTTTTCTCTCTGGCTAGAGGCTGTGATCCTGTGGATACGTTTTTCTTTGTTTGTTTTTCCCCACACCTGAATTTTTTTGGGACGAGGGGTCTTTCTGAATGTTGGGTTTTAACACTAGCTTTTGGTAAATAAGACCATCTTTCATCGAGGGACAATATTACAGTTATAAAACATACAATTCGGAGGAAGTATTCAGTTCAGTTATCGCTGGGTAGCATAATATAAATTTTTTACATACTGTTACTGTGATATAATGCCCCAACCCAAATGCTTCAGTGTTCCCAGGCAGAGTATACATACAGTAATATGTCTTAAGCATTGGCATGCTGAGATGCAGATTAATCACACTGGGGGGAAGGGCCGGATGCATCTGTTTAAGAAATATTAATTTTTCAGGCAAGGAATTGACAGCCTGTCTTTCTCCCCCCCACTTCCCCATTTTAATGTAAAATGTTTTTTTTTTTCTCAGCCTGCCTGTGCCTACTAATGCCATGTCTTGCTTTCACCATTCACTTTCCTCTACATAGCAGGCAAAAAAAAAAAATCACCTACCGTTTACACTTCCTGAGGGAGTTTTAGCTTCTCCTTATTAAAAGTGAATAATAAAATTCTCTGCTTTCATCCTAATGGAGTTTGCTTATTGTAGCTAAGAGTTCAGATGAGATCTATGCAACATTAAGATGGGGGTCACAGTCGGAAGAGCACTGGAAAAGAACCGGGAGCAAGAGGGACGTTTTTGGCTTCATTCAAACAATTTGACCTTGGCTGTGGCAGTAAGACTTGTATCTTTCACCTGCCAGAAATATCCCTCAAAATAAATTATTTTTATTTGGTGCCCTTTTACTAAAGTATGGTAAAATGTGGTCTTAATAGGGTTTTTTTGCTCTTTGCAGGACATGCACTGATCCCGATAGCACACGGTACCTGCAAAAAAATGAACATCGGAGCACTTAGGGGCTCATTCTGTAAGTTTGACAGGTACCACTTACAGAATCTAAACTAAACTCAAATATTACCAACTTAACTTTTAAAATAAACCACTGTATTTCTAAACTTCAAAACTTGGGCTACGTCTGTCCAGATGAAGCTAAATGCAGCCAAAACTAAACTTTTGTGGTTAGGCCCAAAATTGGATCATCTTAAGAACATAAGAAGTTGCCACCACTGGGTCAGACCATTGGTCCATCGCGCCCAGCGGTCCACTCTCGCGGCGGCTCGTCATGTCTATGACCTGTAATGTGGTTCCTGTCCATTTCTGTAACCTACCTCTTCTTTTTATCTGTAACCCTCAATCCCCTTTTAGGAACTTGTCTAAACCTTCCTTGAAACCCTGCAATGTGCTCTGGGCTATCACAACCTCCGGAAGCGCGTTCCATGTGTCCACCACCCTCCGGGTAAAAAAGAACCTCCTAGCATTTGTTCTAAACCTGTCCCCTCTCAATTTCTCCGAGTGACCCCTGGTGTTAGTGGTTCCCCACAGTCTGAAAAATCTGTCCCTGTCCACTTTCTCTATGCCCCTCAGGATTTTGAAGGTTTCTATCATGTCTCCTCTAAGTCTCCGCTTTTCCAGGGAGAAGAGCCCCAGCATCTTCAACCTGTCAGCATACGAAAAGTTTTCCATACCTTTTATCATTTTAGTTGCTCTCCTCTGGACCCCCTCGAGTACCGCCATGTCCTTCTTGAGGTACGGCGACCAGTACTGGACACAGTACTCCAGATGTGGGCGCACCATTGCACGATACAGCGGCATAATGACTTCCTTCGTCCTGGTCGTGATACCCTTTTTAATGATACCCAACATTCTGTTCGCTTTCTTTGAGGCCGTTGTGCACTGAGTTGATGCTTTCAATGTTGTGTCCACCATCACCCCAGGTCTCTTTCAAGGTTGCTTACCCCTAGCAGTGATCCCACCATTTTGTAGCTGAACATCGGGTTCTTCTTCCCTACATGCATGACCTTACATTTCTCTATATTAAAACTCATTTGCCATTTTTTTGCCCACTCTTCCATTCTTGTTAGGTCTCTTCCTGCCACTGTACTTCTGGACTCTGGAGCCTCCCTATAAATTGAGTTCTCCAAGATATTAGGAATACTTTTCGATTCTTCCCTTACCTTTCAAGGATCAAATAAACTCTCTGGTTAAGAAATGTTTTTTTCAGTTTACGAATACTGAAGAAAGCAAGATCTCTTTTCCATCAACGTCATTTTTCTGTCTTGGTCCAATCAATTATACTATCTCAGTTAGATTATTGTAATACCATTTATCTCGGCATCGCAAAGAGCTGCATTCAAAGACTACAATTGACTCAGAATACCGCTGCGTAGAAGATTTACGGAAAGAGTAAATTCGATCACGTGACTCCTTTGCTTTTGAGCCTCCAATGGCTCCCGGTTTATCTCAGAATCCAGTTTAAATGTTTATGTATTATTTTTAAAATTTTATATGGTATTTTTGTTCCGCTTGTTCCTTTTCTATGGAATGTTTATAGATTTTCACATGCGAGAGGCTCTCATCGATTTAAACTTTCTCTCCCTTCCAGGAAAGGAATTCAAGGAGTTAAGAATTTTAGTACAGTGGTACCTTGGTTTATGAGCATAATCCGTTCCAGGATCATGCTCGTAATCCAAACTGCTCGTTTTGCAAAGCAAAGTTCCCCTAGGCTTTAATGCAAACTCAGAAGATTTGTTCCACAACCGAAGTTTGCAATGGTGGCCCAGGGATGAGTACCTGCCTGCAGGTGCTTCACAGCAATTCGAAAGTGGTGCCTTCCTTGCCACGGGGTCCCCATGCGGCTGCCCTCCTGCTTCGGCGATGCCTCTGCCGTCCGTCAGCGCTCTCCTGGCTCCCATCTAAACCGGCCGCCATCCTGAATGAGCATGCGCGACTTCACCTCTCTCCTCTCCTAAGTCAGCCGCTGCCCCGACAACACGCTCACCACGTACAAGCACGCAGGATGGACGGCAGCCGCATGGGGACCCCGAGGCAAGGAAGGCACCTCTCTCGAATCGCTATGCAGCACCCGCAGGCAGGTATTCATCGGGGCAGTGCTCGGTTTACGAGACAAAAGTTTGCTGAGTGTTTTGCTCGTCTTGCAAAACACTCGTAAACCGAGGTACCACTGTATTTCTCTAGCGTTTAAATTTCCCCAATTATGGAATGAACTTCCTCTAATTTTGAGGTGTCCCAGCTCCTTCCAACCTTTTCGTAAATCTTTAAAAAAACTTTTTTATTCGCTAAACATTTTGAAAACGAAGAGGTCCTTTTATCAAGCCGCGCTAGTGGGGTTAGCACGTCGGACATTTTGTCACGCGCTAACCCCCTTGGCCGGCTAAAAAAGTAACGCCTGCTCAATGCAGGCGTTAACGGCTAGCACGGCAGGCAGTTTAACACGTGGTATTACGCGCGTTAAACCCCTACCGTAGCTTGATAAAAGGACCCCTAATTCTCTAGTATTTTAGCTTATCTTTTAAGAACATAAGAACATAAGAACATAAGAAGTTGCCTCCGCTGAGGCAGACCATAGGTCCATCCTGCTCAGCGGTCCGCACCCGCGGCGGCCCATCAGGCCCATTGCCTGAGCAATGGTCTATCCTATCTATACCCCCCAATCCCTTTTTCTTCTAGGAATCTATCCAAACCTTCTTTGAAACCATTTAATGTTTTCTTGTCTACAACAGCCTCTGGAAGTGCGTTCCATGCATCCACCACCCTCTGAGTGAAAAAGAACTTCCTAGCGTTTGTTCTAAACCTGTCCCCCTTCAGTTTCTCCGAGTGCCCCCTTGTACTTGTGGCGCCCCTTAATTTGAAAAATCTGCCCCTGTCTACTTTTTCTATGCCCTTCAGGATCTTGAAGGTTTCTATCATGTCTCCTCTAAGTCTTCGCTTTTCCAGGGAGAAAAGTCCCAACTGTCTCAATCTGTCGGTATATGGGAGATTTTCCATTCCCTTTATCAGTTTGGTTGCTCTTCTTTGTACTCCCTCAAGTACCGCCATGTCTTTCTTGAGGTACGGCGACCAGTACTGGACACAGTACTCCAGATGCGGTCGTACCATTGCACGATACAGCGGCATGATGACTTCCTTCGTCCTGGTCGTAATACCCTTCTTAATGATACCCAGCATTCTGTTTGCTTTCCTAGCGGCTGTGGCGCATTGCGCCGATGCCTTCAGTATTGCGTCTACCATCACTCCCAGGTCTCTCTCCAGGTTACTAACCCCTAGTGGTGTTCCCCCCATTTTGTATGTGAACATCGGGTTCTTTTTCCCCACGTGCATGACCTTGCATTTCCCCACGTTGAAGCTCATCTGCCACTTTTCGGCCCACTTTTCCAGCTGCGTTAGATCCTTTTGGAGATCCTCGCAGTCTTCCTTGGTTTGAGCCCTGCTGTATAGTTTGGTGTCATCTGCGAATTTAATGACTTCACACTTAGTTCCCGCCTCTAGATCATTTATGTAGATATTGAACAAGAGCGGTCCCAGCACCGACCCTTGCGGGACTCCGCTCGTGACCCCTTTCCAGTCTGAGTAGTGTCCCTTTACGCCAACCCTCTGCTTCCTGTTTGCCAGCCAGTTTTTGATCCATCGGTGGACCTCCCCTTGTACCCCGTGGTTCCATATCTTTTTAAGCAGTCTCTCGTGTGGCACCTTGTCGAAGGCTTTTTGGAAGTCAAGGTAAATGATGTCTATAGATTCCCCTTTATCCACCTGGCTGTTCACTCCCTCAAAGAAGTACAATAAGTTTGTGAGGCATGACCTACCCTTACAGAAGCCATGTTGACTCGGTTTTAGCTGCCCATTTTTTTCGATGTGTTCACAGATGCTGTCTTTAATCAGTGCCTCCATCATCTTTCCCGGGACTGAGGTCAGGCTCACCGGCCTGTAGTTTCCCGGGTCTCCCCTTGCGCCCTTCTTGAAGATGGGCGTGACATTTGCTATTTTCCAATCCTCCGGGATCTCTCCGGTTTTTAAGGATAGGTTGCATATCTGTCGAAGTGGCTCCGCTATTACGTCTTTTAGTTCCTTGAGTACCCTTGGGTGAATGCCATCCGGACCCGGCGATTTGTCGCTCTTTAGTCTGTCAATCTGCTTGAGTACATCCTCTTGGCTTACCTCTAAATCGACCAGCTTATCGTCTTTGTCTCCTATTACGATCTCCTCGGGTTCTGGAATGGTGGTTATATTCTCCATCGTGAAGACTGACGTGAAGAACTCATTTAACCTGTCAGCTATCTCTTTCTCTTCTTTTACAACTCCCTTTCTATCTCCATCGTCCAATGGTCCCAATTCTTCTCTCGCCGGTTGCTTCCCCTTGACGTATCTGAAGAACGACTTGAAGTTTGTTGCTTCCTTTGCCAGTCTCTCTTCGTATTCTCTTTTTGCTTTTCTAACCACTCGGTGACACTCTTTCTGGTGTTCTTTGTGTCCTTTTTGGTTCTCCTCTGTTTGGTCTTTTTTCCATTTTTTGAACGATGCTTTCTTGTCGCTTATCGCCTTCTTCACTGCACTTGTTATCCACACGGGGTTTTTTGTTCTATTTTTTTTGCACCCTTTTCTGAACTTGGGGATGCATATGCTTTGTGCTTCGTGCACAGTCTCCTTGAATAAGGTCCAGGCTTTTTCTACGGATTCCGTCTTCCCTATGTTGCCTTTGAGCTTCTTTCCCACCATTTTTCTCATGGCATCATAATTTCCTTTTTTGAAGTTGAGTGCCGTCGTTGTGGTTCTTTTCCCCTTTGATGATCCAATTTCAAGCCTGCACTGGATCATGTTGTGATCGCTGTTACCTAGTGGGGGTAATACCGCCACCTCCTTTGCTGTCCCCCCTGGTCCGTTGAAGATTAGGTCGAGAGTGGCATCTCCCCTTGTTGGTTCCGTGACCTGCTGCTCCATGAAACAGTCCCTCGTGACTTCTATGAATTTTGTTTCTCTTGCGCAGTTTGAGTGCCCAATACTCCAGTCTATCCCAGGATGGTTGAAGTCCCCCATCACCACCACATTTCCGCTTCTGCATACCTGCTTCAGTTCAGCCTCCATCTCCTGGTCGATTTCTTCCGGTTGTCCAGGTGGGCGGTAGTACAGACCCAGTTTAATGTCTGCTCCTGCTCCTCCCTGTAGCTTAACCCATAGTGATTCCAGTCCATCCGCCCGTACTGTTGTTTCCGTCCTGACTGATGGTATGGAGTCTTTTATGTACAGCGCTATTCCTCCACCCTTTTTATGTATCCTGTCTCTCCTGTATAGCTTGTACCCTGGTATGGCCACATCCCATTGATTGTCCTCAGTCCACCACGTTTCTGTGACTCCAATTATGTCTAGGTCCTTATTGCTGGCTGTGATTTCCAGTTCTCCCATTTTGGCCCTCAGGCTCCTAGCATTTGTGTATAGGCAGTTTAAGACCCAGTTTTTTGTCCTCTCTCTTTGTTTCCCTTGTGCTTTGGTATTCCTGTAGTTTCCCTCATGGTTTACCAGCCCCTGAGCTTCCTCCTCCTCCTGTTGTGTGTGTGTGACGTCCTCTGCCTGTTTCCCCTGCGCCTCCTGCTCTCCTAATTCCCACTCAATTCTGGGCTCTTTTTCACAATGACTTTGCCCCTCTGTTTCCTGTTGTTCTGTGTTGTTGCCGCTTACCTGGTCCATTTGTGCCCTCGATCCCTGCAATGCGTCTTTAGGTCCTTTTTCAACCCATACACCCTCAGTCCCGAGTTCTCTTATACACTGTCCCAGTTCAGTACCTTTGTCAGGTACTGATGTCCGATGTGTCGAGGTCAGGTCGACTATCGGCTTTCCCCTTCTTCTCAGTTTAAAGCCAAGTCTATGACGTTCTGGACGTTGCGTGCCAGCATCCTCATCCCAGCTGTGCTAAGGTGCAGTCCATCTTTTCTGTAGAGCTTGTTCTTCCCCAAGAAGGTAGTCCAGTTCCTAACAAAGTGGAAGCCCTCCTCCTCACACCATCTCCTCAGCCAGAAGTTAATTGATTGTAGTTCGCTCTGTCTCTTTGTGTCCGCTCTCGGTACTGGCAGGATCTCTGAGAAGGCTATCTTCCTTGTCCTTAGTCTCAGTTTCCTCCCCAGGGTCCTGAACTGGTCCGTTAGTGTAGTCCTGTTGAAGTTTCTCCTGCTGATGTCGTTGGTTCCGATGTGGATTACTACTGCTGTCTCCTCCGTCTCGGCTCCCTCCAGGATCCTCTCTATATTATTGATGATGTCTTTTGTTCTTGCCCCTGGGAGACATGTTACCAGTCTGTCCTCTCTCCCTCCGGCTATATGACTGTCTACTCCTCTCAGTATTGAGTCCCCGACCACGATAGCCGATCTCCCCTTCTTCAACTGTCTCTCTGGTCTCAGATCTGTGTCATATGTGTAGTCCGTTTGTCCGTCCTCTGGGCTCTGCTGTGTCTCCGCCCCTGGTCTCAGGTCTGTGTCATCTGCGCAGTTCGCTAGTCCTTTCTCCTGGCTCTGATGGATCTCCTCCTCCTCTGCCTGCCCAGGTCCTCCGCAAGGTCCTAGTTCGATGGTGTCTGGTGATTCCTGTCGTCCAACTGTTGGTTCCCTCCTGGTGTGTTGGTGGTCCTGTGCCCCTACCCTCTTGCAGGCCTCCTCAATGAATTTCTCGAGCTCCCTAACTTGTTCTGCGATGTGGCTCTCTCTAGCGGTGTCCACGGTTGTCCAGCACTGTTCTTCCAGGGTGCACAGTCCCTCCAGTTCTTGTACTCGAACCTGCAGTCTCCCGACCTCCTTCTTCAGGCTATCCAGTTCCTGACATCGATTGCAAATGTATACCTGCCTCCCGGAGGGGAGGTAGTCATACATATGGCACTCGATGCAGAAAACTGGGTAGCTCCCCTGGGTTCCTGTAGCCTCCATTCCTGTAGCCTCGGTGATTTGGGAGCGGTGCCTGACGTGCAGTTATCTGAAAAAGTAGAGAGAGAGAAAGAGTGATAAGAGTGAAAGAGAATAGAAATTTTTTTTTTTTTTTTTTTTAGGTTAGAAGTTATTGAGGTTAGAAGTTAGAAGTTGGGTTAGATTTGCTGCTGGGCTGCCTGGGCTCCTTCACAGGCTTCCTTCGCAAAGGCGCTCTCGCTAAGGCGAGCGCCTTTGCCGCTCGCCTTCGCCGCGCGCCGAACGGCTGGGCGCCGTTGGCTCCCCTCCTTTTAAGGGGGGGAGTCCGGGCACCGACGCTGCTGTGACGCGGCACGGGTGGGCGGAGCTACCTCTCGCCACCCGTTCTGCGCTGTCGCTATCCCCTGCCTCCTCCGACCTGAAAGAAAGAAAAAAAACACAAACGCCTCCTCTCCTCTCCCTTTGGCTTCCTCAGCCGCTGCCCGCCCTTGCTGTCTCCACGCGCTGAGGAGCCTTAGCGCCGCTGGCCCCTCCTTTTAAGGGGGGGAGTCCGGGCACCGACGCTGCTGTGACGCGGCACGGGTGGGCGGAGCTACCTCTCGCCACCCGTTCTGCGCTGTCGCTATCCCCTGCCTCCTCCGACCTGAAAGAAAGAAAAAAAACACAAACGCCTCCTCTCCTCTCCCTTTGGCTTCCTCAGCCGCTGCCCGCCCTTGCTGTCTCCACGCGCTGAGGAGCCTTAGCGCCGCTGGCCCCTCCTTTTAAGGGGGGGAGTCCGGGCACCGACGCTGCTGTGACGCGGCACGGGTGGGCGGAGCTACCTCTCGCCACCCGTTCTGCGCTGTCGCTATCCCCTGCCTCCTCCGACCTGAAAGAAAGAAAAAAAAAAACACAAACGCCTCCTCTCCTCTCCCTTTGGCTTCCTCAGCCGCTGCCCGCCCTTGCTGTCTCCACGCGCTGAGGAGCCTTAGCGCCGCTGGCCCCTCCTTTTAAGGGGGGGAGTCCGGGCACCGACGCTGCTGTGACGCGGCACGGGTGGGCGGAGCTACCTCTCGCCACCCGTTCTGCGCTGTCGCTATCCCCTGCCTCCTCCGACCTGAAAGAAAGAAAAAAAACACAAACGCCTCCTCTCCTCTCCCTTTGGCTTCCTCAGCCGCTGCCCGCCCTTGCTGTCTCCACGCGCTGAGGCGCCTTAGCGCCGCTGGCCCCTCCTTTATTACTGTTTTTCTACTGTTTTATACTGTCTTACCTGGACTTATTTTGTTGCTTTATTATTTTCTTTTAGTTTAATTTTCTTCCACCGCCGCCGCACAGCGGCGGCGCGCCGGACCCTCCCTCTTCAGGTCAGCTGATGTCATTTATATTCGGGCTCCCTGCGGCGCACGCCTCGACACTTTTTCACCAGCACTTGCCTGTTTGCCACGAATTGCTATTATTACTGTTTTTCTACTGTTTTATACTGTCTTACCTGGACTTATTTTGTTGCTTTATTATTTTCTTTTAGTTTAATTTTGTTCCACCGCCGCCGCACAGCGGCGGCGCGCCGGACCCTCCCTCTTCAGGTCAGCTGATGTCATTTATATTCGGGCTCCCTGCGGCGCACGTCCTGCTCCTTGGTGCGCTCCTTCGTGCGCAAACTGAGGGCGCATCTTGTTTCATGAATACAAACGTATTCCATGTTTTTAAGCGCAACATTTTGCTTCAGCATATCATATTTTTAACTTTTTTTAGCCTTTGGTTTTCCTTTGGTTTAACATTCCCTTTTTCTAGTATTGACTCATCTCCTAAAATGTCTGGAACTCTATTTCAATATAATATTCCTACCATTTGGGGCCATCGTCCTCCTAAATTCAGATCTTCAACTCAACTCCAGCCTTGTCTTTCAGAAATTCCTATTGTATCTACTCTGAATGATTCTCAAAATAATTGTAATTTAAAAATAGGCCTTATCAACGCTCGATCCATCAAGAATAAATATCATTTAATAAAAGATTCTATCACTATTCAACAATTACATATGCTTTTTATTACCGAAACCTGGCTTTCTGATGGGGAGGAAGCTTATCTATCATACTGCTGCCCCCCAAATTATAACTATTTTTATAATCACCGATCAAACCGTAAAGGAGGCGGCCTTGCCGCAATTTTTCAATCCAATCTAATTAATCTCAAAGATCAATCTAATGGAAATTCTGCTATTGAATATCTTGAGCTAGAACTTAATTCTAACATAAACTTCAACTTTCTGCTGCTATATGTTCCTCCACCTGTATGTCAAAATAAAATCACTTTACTTCAAGAGATCATCTTTGATTTTTGTTCATCCTCATTATTCCCACTAGTCCTAGGTGATTTTAACATTCATTTCGACAATCTCTCAGACAACAATAATCAAGACATATTAAATTTGTTTAGTTCATTAAATTTAGTCCCAAAAATTGAAGGCCCAACGCATACAGCAAATCATACATTGGATATGATTCTTGCTCCCAACTCTCATTATATTAATTGTTCCACTCCCTTAATTAATCCAGTACCTTGGTCCGACCATTACTTCATTTCTATAAATATAGCTTTTCCAACTCTAAAATCTCATAAAAAGCAAACTGAACCTAAAATTATTTCATTCCGCAATCTCACTAAGTTAGATGATATTGACATAGCACCTTTTTTCGATCCCTCAACCATAGAAGATATGCCAACTACAATTGACGATCACCTTTCCTTTTGGAATTCTTCCCTTACCTCATTTCTTGATACAAAGGCACCAAAAATCTCTAAATTGATCTCAGCACGAAAATTATCTAATCCATGGTTTACACCTGAACTACACCTAATAAAAAAACAACTCAGAGCTTTGGAACGAAATTGGCGTCATTCTAAGACCCAAAAGAATCTTTTAATCTTTAAAGAACAAGCTGCTATATACAAACTCAAAATTAACCAGTCTAAGAAAAAATTTTATACAGACAAAATTAATAAAGCTAAAAACTCTTCAGCTCTATTTAACATTCTAAAATCTATCTCATCTCAAAATACAAAACATTCTACAAAACAGACACCGCTTTTAAAAGCACAAGGTTTAGCAGATGCTTTTAATCAAAAAATTTACAACATCCGAAATACGTTTAATTCCAATATAAGCAATAATAACTCTATAGATTATTCTGAAGATCATCTTTTTTCAGCTAAATGCTCAAATTTCAAACTCCCTTCACTTAATGATATTAAATCTCTCATGTCACAAATAAACTTAAAGAGCTCTGGATCGGAAATTCTACATCCATTTTACCTAAAAAAATTTTTTCATCTTTTAGGTCCATTCATTCACTCCATCATTCTAAAAAGCTTACAATCTGCTACAGTACCTATGATTTGGAAAACCGCTACCATTATTCCTCTACTTAAAGATCACAAAATTAGTATAAATGATCCATTAAACTATCGCCCAATCGCTAATATCGCTTTTTTAGCAAAATTGACAGAAAAATTTATATTCAATCAGATTTCGGATTTCATAGAATCCACTAATGTATTACACCCCAATCAGACAGGTTTCCGCAAACACCATAACACAGAACATTCCCTTATCGGCTTAACAAATAACATTCACTATTTTCTGGATCATCACAGATCTGTAGTCTTATTTTCTCTGGACATCTCTGCAGCATTTGATACTATAGATCACGATTTACTTCTCAGGAGATTAGAATCAATAGGCTTTCGTGATCAAGTCCTTAACTGGTTTTCTTCTTATCTTACCAATCGAACCTCTCATGTCAAATTCAACAACGAAGAATCAGAAGAATATACAACAACCTTTGGCATCCCTCAAGGTTCAATCCTATCTCCCCTGTTATTCAATATTTATCTTGCACCACTACTGAATCTATGCCAGTCTATAGGATTCACTGCTTTTTCATACGCAGATGATATACAGTTAATTCACCCATTTAATCCTGAAAATTATGAAGACATCAAATCTTTAAATGTAAAACTCAAACAAGTTCATAATTGGCTTAACAATAATAAATTATCATTAAATATAAATAAAACAAAAGCAATGATTTTTAACTGGAAAAGAGATATAGGACTAAATTCTTCTTTCCTACTTAACAATAAACCCATTGAAATCGTCCCCAAAACAAAAATATTAGGCGTAATAATTGACGATAGTCTGGAATTTAAAGATCACATTAATAATCTAGTTAAAACCTGCTTCTACAAATTGCGCTTAATTCGATCTCTTTCTAAATTTCTCGAACTCAAATCTCGCAATATCTTAATTCATTCTTTGGTTATATCAAAACTGGATTATTGCAACTCTTTGTTGCTCAATGTTACCCAAAAGCAAAAACGACAAATGCAAATAGTTCAAAACTCGGCCATAAAACTAATTTATGATGCCAAGAAATTCGATCACGTCACTCCACTCTTTAAAGATGCACATTGGCTTCCTATTTGCCAACGCATACAGTTTAAAGTTTTACTACTTATCTATAAAAACTTGACCTTCAAAGAACCACAATGCATTTCTAAGATGCTAATCCCCTACTGTTCTGCACGCTCTCTCAGATCATCTTCCCAAAACCTATTAGTAATTCCATCTTTGAAAATTATAGGCACCCGTAGATTGGAAATGTTTTCGGTCGTAGGCCCCCAATGGTGGAACTCTTTGCCCCAATATATAAAAAACGAAAAAGATGTTCCTTCTTTTAAGAAATCTCTTAAAACTTATCTTTTTAAAAAAATTTTTTTTAATACATAAATAATAAAAAACAAATTCTCCCATTTTTTTAATTTTTCGTTTCAAGTATTTTAATACCTCCCTGATGTTCTTTCCTTAAATGTATTTCTTTTTTTACGATATGTAACTTTAACCTCCCTTTCCTCCCAATTGTTGTTGGTCCTGTCTAAAATCTATCGTTTTTTTATTGTATGTTATCATTATTTTAATGAATTGTATGTTTTTATTATCTTATCTGATTGTATTTTAATGTACATCGCTTTGTATAACGATATAGCGATCCATCAAATATTTAATAAACCTTGAAACCTTGAGTCCGGGCACCGACGCTGCTGTGACGCGGCACGGGTGGGCGGAGCTACCTCTCGCCACCCGTTCTGCGCTGTCGCTATCCCCTGCCTCCTCCGACCTGAAAGAAAGAAAAAAAACACAAACGCCTCCTCTCCTCTCCCTTTGGCTTCCTCAGCCGCTGCCCGCCCTTGCTGTCTCCACGCGCTAACTTTTTGTTAACCGCGTCGAGCTTCCTCTAGTTGAAGACCCGCTATATAAGGTTGAGTTTTTACTTTAGTAAGTTCGACAGGCACCACTTACAGCATCATGGCGTAGTAAGGGCGAGTGGCGCCCCTCCCTGCCCTCTTCCTTGCTGTGTGCACTCCCCCCTTTCCTTTCCCCCTCCCTTTTTAACTCCTCCAACGTCCTTTGATGTCACTTCCTAGTCGTTGGTCCCAGAAGTGATGTCAGAGAGAGCACCAATGCTGACTCGGGCAGCAACCTTGTGCCGGGGAAGAAAAAAAAAGGGTATGGGGAAAGGCAAGGGGTCGTGCACGCGTGACGCGGAGAGGAAGAGGGATGCTGCCCCTTAGGAAGACCCCCCCCCCCCCGTGCACCCGTCTTACGCCACTGACTAGTAAAAATTCTAGGCACTGGAAATGTAGGGCAGGAGTTTACAGGCCTACGTTTCTGGCACCTAAGGTCCTTGTAGAATCACAGCCAGTGGCTCCAAAGTCTGGCACTGCCCTTAAACACACTCACTTCTGGGCTTTGTCACTAGGCACCACTGACTGCCATGGACCCAAGCACTAGTCCTGTCCGCCGCCTAGCAGCGCCTAATTTTTTTTAAATCAGTTTTTAATTGGTTCTTAGCGGTGCAACCAATTTTTGCACCCAGTCTATCAACCTCTAGTTCTACCATTTTCACCTCTCCGAAAAAGTAGGGTTACCAGACGTCCAGATTTGCCTGGATATGTGCTTTTTTTAGAGCTCATGTTCGGGTGTCCGGACGGCTTCTCAAAACCCAGTGGTCTGTCCGGGTTTTGAAAAGCAAATTGCGTCGGGAGGGGCATGCACAGATGCCACGCGGTAGTACCACGTAGCATCCGCACATGGGCGGATGCCCTCCCGACCGAAATGAGCATGCTGAGGGGGGCAGGGCTAGGGGGTGAGGCTGGGGCGTGGTATGGGTGGAACTAGTCGAGGCTAAGGGGGGTCCCTATTTTACTTACGTAAAATCTGGTCACCCTATGAAAGGCTAGTTTGTGTGTGAATATTTGTCAAGTATGTAAACACCTGTATCGTACCTCCCATCTCTCCTTTCCCCAAGGGTAGTCGCAATGATTAGCTCTAGCAATGTGCTCAGCTGTACTACATCCATTCTCTAACGCAGTGTGTATGTGTGAAGGGCTGTACACATGAGCTTGGCGCCATCTTAGGCGTGTAACTTAAAGCATACTATATTAACATGCGTTGCACGATATCCTTAAGTGCGCCAACACTAGTCGTAGGCTTGGCGTAAGTGATGATATCTAAATAGAACTGTCGCTGCTAGAATTCCATAATGGAATCTTAGTGCCCAGTTGGCATCTGGTGCTCGGCGCATGGCATCAGGACATCTAATTTGAGGTGTATATTACTGTTCTATGATGTATGTCCTTTAGACCCGTGCAGGTTTGGTAAATGAATGGCAACCAAAATAAATATCGTTTATTTTTTTTCCTTTTTGATTTAATTTTCAAGATAAAATAAAACAAAAATGCATCTGTTAATACCAAGCTCATCCTTTAAAGACGCCCCTCTAGAAAACGCAGGTCTGAATGTGCTACGCTGATGGCATGATCTTTTTAACTGTGGCTAGTAATTGGGGAGGGGGGAGCGTATCGGCATGTTTTGGAATTGAGGGCCTTTGTTTGCGGTGGGGAATTAATTCCTTTTCAGTCAGTTGAAGGTTATTTCGCAGATAGGCTGGATAAACATCCTGGCTTCCTCTATCTAATTGGGGAACAGAACTGTTCACAGAGTGACATCCGTCTAGCTGAGAAGTGTCTGTGCAGCAAGGGGTGCTGTGGGCGTTCTGAAAATGCAAACTGGGGAGGCTCTTCCCTCTGCTTTACGCCCAGAATTTAGCAATGGGGCTCATTGGGCAAAATGCATGTTTTTTGGCCTTGACTTTCTTTACCAACCAGTTTCCAGCATATGCACTCAAAAAGCACCACCCCCCCCCTAAAAAAAACAACAACCCAAAACACAAACCATGCAACTTCTTACCCAGTCCTGTGGCTGATGCATCTTGAGAGGAGATAAAGCTTTAACCTCGGCCATGTTTCATGTTTATTAAAATTTGATGCAAACGCTTACAATATTTATTTCAAAGCAAATTCCATATATTTAAAAATCAGGGGTAACAAAGAACACAAAATTATACGTACGAAGACAAATTAGATAAAGAGACAGAAGAAAAAAGGGTAGAACTACAATAGTTTAGAAAAAGCTACACTGAAGGGTAACATAGTTCGGGGAAGAGAAAAGAGTAGAATGTTTAAAATAAATAAATGGTAAGATCTGTAATAATATTATCAATGAAAAAAAGATTTAATTATCGAAGGCATCTTTGTAAAAAGAGGTTTTTAATGCCATGGTTCGACTCGTACTAATTCAGAATACAGCGGTTAGACTAGACATGGGCAACTCCGGTCCTCGAGGGCCGGAATCCAGTCGGGTTTTTAGGATTTCCCCAATAAATATGCATGAGATCTATTTGCATGCACTGCTTTCAATGCTTATTCCTTGGGGATATCCTGAAAACCCAACTGGATTGCGGCCCTCGAGGAGGGACTTTGACACCCCTGATCTACAGTCTTAAAAAAATATGATCATGTGACTCCATTCTATTGTGAATTGCATTGGCTGTCAATGGAGGCTCATGTTTTGTTTAAGTTGGGTTGCTTTTGCTATAAGGTCATGTATGATACTGCTCCGTCTTATATGGTTAATAGATTCTCTCTAGCATCGTATAAAAATAGTATAAAGTCTCATGCCCTATTCACCTTTCCGTCAATACAGGGCTGTAAAAGCAAGAAATTTATGGATCATACTTTAGCATGAAGAAGGACACAGTACTACTCAAAAGGGTCCAGAGAAGAGTGACTAAAATGGTTAAGAGGCTGGAGGAGTTGCCGTACAATGAGAGATTGGAGAAACTGGGCCTCTTCTCCCTTGAAAAGAGGAGACTGAGAGGGGACATGATCGAAACATTCAAGATACTGAAGGGAATAGACTTAGTAGATAAGGGCAGGTTATTCACCCTCTCCAAGGAAGAGAGAATGAGAAGGCACTCTCTAAAGTTAAAAGGGGATAGATTCCGTCCAAATGTAAGGAAGTTCTTCTTTACCCAGAGAGTGGTGGAAAACTGGAACTCTCTTCCGGAGTCTGTCATAGGGGAAAACATCCTCCAGGGATTCAAGACAAAGTTGGACAAGTTCTTGCTGAACCAGAACTTACGCAGGTGAGGCTGGACTCATTTAGAGCACTGGTCTTTGACCTGGGGGCCGCCACCTGAGCGGACTGCTGGGCAGGATGGACCACTTGGTCTGACCCAGCAGCAGCAATTCTTATGTTCTTATTCCAAGCAGCTTCACACGACGGAGAATTTCAATTGTTATTGCTTGGAGCTTGTTCTTATAAATAGTTCAGAACTCAACTGAAAACTTATCTCTTTTCAAAATACTTGGTCAAATAATTTTCTTTCTGTCATTCTTAAATTGTTTTTAGTTTATAATCTTTTGTAAACTGCATAGAATTCATGGTTAAGCAGTTAAGAAGTATGATGTTATTATGTTAAACCTGTCTAGTATAGATTTATCCAGGGAGTGAGTTCCACAACTGAAAAAATCTCGACCCGTCTTGTGCCGATAATCTTTATTACCCTTCTTAGAAGTCTGAAGTTGATTTCTGTAATCTCATTTCCTCTGCTAAAAAGAGGAACCCTTGATATTCCCCCATTCGTGCTGCTGTGTTAATGCATTTGTGGACCTGAGCTCACAAAACCAGCTTTCTTTGCTTTCGTTTGCACCTCGCAGTTGGGCTTTACTTCCCCCAATGAACCCGGATGCATGGCCCGCCTTGTTCCGTCCCATCACCACCTTGTTCTGCCTTCAGCCCTGTCCAGTTCCGCCTCAAATCTCACCCCATTCCACCCCCTCAAAGCCTTATTCACCGACTAGCTCTGGCCACATCAGGAGGGCTTCAAGCATGCGCGGATGTGTGTGACATCTACGCATGCTCAGAGGCCTTCCAGATGCGGCCGGAGCTCGTCGGGACTTTCCAAAACCCGGATAAACTGCTGAGTTTTGGAAAGTACGTCCGAGAACCTGGATTATCCTCTAAAAAGAGGGCATGCCTGGGTTTTCCTGGCATCTGATAACCCTATCCAAAGAGTCTCCCTCCTTGCGCTGGGTAACGTAGCAGCATTGTAGCAGTGCGCCAAGATCCAGAGAAATTGTACAACTTATTTTCACCTTCTGTTTCCTCTAGTGCAAAATAGAGGTGCTAAGACACAATGCAACTGAGATATATTGTTACAAACTGCGAACGGCAAAATAAATAAAAACATTTTGGTGTTTCTGAAAGGCTGTAGACAGAATAGGCAAGATGTAGACAGAATAGGCAAGATTAGGGCAGTGTTCCAAGGAATCTGTCTAGGAAACCTGATAACTAGCTGCGTAAATTTCCCAGGCTGGTAACATTAGTATGCCCACGGTAGGTTGCAGTAGCATAGCGAGGGTGGGGGGCACCTTTGCTTCAGTTCTCACGAGTCCCATGAGAACTAATCTGACGGCATCAGCACGCAGGAAGTAACGTGGGGCCAGGAGGGAGATCGAAAAGATCTCTCCTACCCTGCACTGCTGGCCACGATTTGAGGCGGCAGCGATTCAGGCCATCCAGCAAGGGAGGTAAAGTGGGGGGGGGGGGGATATTTAAAATTTTTACATAGGCCGCCCCATATAACTAGGCTGCACACCCCATACACAGGTTTGTAAAACCCATGTATAGGCCACGGCTTATCTATGGGGAAATACGGTAAGCTTGTAATTTGTTATAGTGTGTCCTTGAAGTGTTTTGTACGACAAATGTTTTATTTTGTATGTTAATGTGTGACTTGCCCTGGCGGGTGAGAAATAAACAATGGGCTAAATTGTGAAAAATATTCATATATTATAGCCATCATTCCACCTTTGTCTACAGATTTGTACAATCCTAAAAAACAAAATCCAAACAGGTGACAGTCCAAAGCTCCTGAGTCCTCAGAACATCTGATGGCACCCCTCTAAACTTTTGGGCCTTAGACACATGCCTAGTTTACCTATGCCTTAATCCGGCTCTGCACAGCCCTCTCTTTCCTCCCAACTCCAACAGTCTCCTGTTTTTCTTTTTGTGTGTGTGTATGTGTGTGTGTGTGTGTGGGGTGGGGGTGGGGGTGGGGGGTTGGGGGGTTGGATGTTTTTTTGCTATTCAACCAATGAGTGTTCCAAGCCTCATTCTGGAGTCACCAGAGATTTGCGGGATTCCCCTGGCAACTTTTCTCATCCCCGTGGGAATCCCGTGGAACTTCCATCCTTGTGGGAATCCTGCAATCTCCATTCCTGTGCAGTTCTCTGTAACCAAAACAAAGTGAAGAATGATGCAAACAGTACAGGAAATGAAGCAAAATGAGCATTTTTGGGCTGCCCATCCCTAATATGTATTGTGTTTGCCACTATGGCTGGAATCATGCCTAGTTACTGGGTAACAGCATTCCTTTATCACCTGTTCATAGCAAGTTTCAAGTATTTACAATTACAATTGATAGAGAGTTTTTTTCCTACATTTTATTATTCACATTATCAACACTTGTTGCTTAAAGCAACGTGTAGCAATTGTGCTCTGCAAAGTAAAGACATCCCCCCCTGGATTTAAGGCTACGTGGGCATGCAATATGGCTGAGTGCTGATCTGTAGAAGAGGACATAAAAATTATTTAAGATACAGAACTTCTTCAACAATTTAAGAAAATCTTGAAGATTCACCTTTTTTTACAGGCCTTTTTTATTTATTATAATTTTCAAAAAATTCTATTTTACAGGCCTTTCTTGATATGTTAAAACCTTGCTATTTTTTCTTCTTTTTTTTTTAAATAGCAGATTGAGAACTTTCATGTACTGCAGACTATTTGTTGCTGCTAATTTGTATGTTGGCTTGATTTGATTTTTTAAAAAAATTTTATGTATGTTTTATTTTTTAGATACTTGGAGGGGCATAATAAAAAAACATCTAAGTCCATTTTGGGCCTAAGGCACTAGTCGTCCAAAGTCGGCAGCGTCTAAAGTCCAATCTCAAAAGAAACTAGAACTACATTTGGCTTTGAGCCAGAGCCACTGACTCCTTTTGCATGAGGGAAGAGGGTTATAATGCCTTTATATTGCTCCATGGTGCGGCTGCACCTTGAATGCTGTGTGCAATTCTGGTCTCCACATCTCAAAAAAGATATAGCAGAAATAGAAAAGGTACAAAAAAAACGGTGATGAAAATGATAAAGGGGATGAGATGACTCTCCTATGATGAAAGGCTGAAGCAGCTAGGGCTCTACAGCCTGAAGAAGAGATGTCGCGGGAGATATGACAGAGGTCTATAAAATACTGAGTGTAGTAGAAAGGGAGATGTGAATCGCTTGTTTATTCTTTTTAAAAATACTAGGATTAGGGGACATGCAATGAAGCTACTATGTAGTAGATTATAAAAAAAAATGGAGAAAATATTTCTTCATTCAATGTGTAATTAAACTCTGGACTTCGTTACCGGAGAATGTGGTAAAAGCAGTTATCTTAGCTGGGTTTTATAAAAGGTTTGGATGATCTCCTAAAAGAAAAGTCCGAAGTCCATTATTAAGATGGACTTTGGAAATTCCATTGTTTATTTCAAGGATAAGCGGCTTAAAAATCTGTTTTACTCCTTGGGATCTTGCCAGGTACTTGGGAACTGGATTGGCCGTGGTTGAAAACAGGATACTGGGTTTGATCGATCTTTGGTCTGTCCCACAATGGCAAGTCTTATGTTCTTAGGGTTACCAATAAATACATATTCACCTATTTTGACCTCTTTCCCTCAAAAAAAAAAGTTGGTGGTTCTGCAGTGGCAATCTACCACCACACATTTCTATAGGCAGTATATAGTACCTATTCAGACCAGAAGCTGTCCCTGCTGGATAGAGCTTACAATCTAATGGGAGACCCCCAGTGTCTTAGCTAGGGTTTCCAATAATGTTGGTTAACATAGAAACTCAGCAATGGACTGTGAGAACCCAGGAACGACTTAGCTGATTACAAGATGGACAGTCAGCCTAGTGATGGTTAAAACATTCCTTTTCGTCTTTGAGCTTTGAAAGATGGAAGTTCTTGAGCTAGTAACCATACTTCCTGCTAAGACTGGATTATTTTTTTATTTTTGGCAGCAGCAGACACCCAGCTCTTCGTGTTTAATAAGAAATAAGTGAATCTATCCTGCTTTATTGAAAAGGAACGGGGGAGGAGGGAATCCTTCTTTGGGAAACTTCCAGAAAGCTTTAGAACAACCCTGATTCAACCTGGTCCTCTTGCCTTGGAGTGAGCCAAATGCTCGACTTAGTTTTTGGCACCGAAACAAAGAGTTTTGAGCCTGTGTTAAATGTGCTAGCCACAAATGGAATTTATTACCCCTGGAGACACAAGTTCTTTAACCGCATTGGGGAATCCCAGCTCCCACTGTTTAAGTAATTGCAACAAGCAATTTTAGTGCTCGAAGGCACACTTCTCCGAGGACAACCCATGGGGTTATTCAGGTCCTGAGTTCCTAAATGATGAACCCAGCTGCTCCCGTGAAGGTGAACTATACATTACTTAATTTTTTTTTTAAAAGGGACTTCTCATTATTCTAAAAGCTTTGTGTTTTTACAGTTTTTGGTGGCTTTCTTCCTTTCTCACCGATATAATCTCGGGCCATGTTTTAGCTCAGTACAGCCTAAAACCTCTAGGTGGCTGTCTTGCTCTCCTTTCTTCTCTGATCAATGTAATAGGTACTGTGCTCAGAACTTGGAGTGGCTGTGCTCTTTCCCCCCTCCCCCAACAGGCTGCAAGTTTCCACATCTTAATGGCAAACACACGCACTTAGAGCGTCGGCCGAGTGTGACTGTGCCATTGTGAGCTGGCCGTGAAGATACGGCAGAAGAGATTGTATATATGTTTGTGTGTTGATGCCAGTTCTGGAGGAGCAGAACCAGAGTTGAAATTTCTTCATTACTATTTATTATTTCTATTGCGCTATCAGATGCAGGGCTGGATTAAAGGGTAGGTACGTGCCTCGGGCCCTCAGGGCTGGCATTAGGGGGGGAGCAAGAAGGGCGGGGGGACCCCCCGACTGCCTGGTAAGGTCAGCTTTCCTCCCTTCCAGTCCCTCGCTGCCCTCTTGCCCACCGCCTGCAAGTGAACTGAACCCAGGCCGCGGGGCTCTAACACTGCACGTGCTGGCTTTCTGTCTCATCTGAAACAGGAAGTTACATCATTCCTGTTTCGGACGAGAAAGGAAGCCAGCGTACGCAGTATTAGAGCCCTCCCCCGGGCCTGGGTTCAGTTCGCTTTAACACTGCGTGCGCCAACTTCCCTTCTTGTTATGGGCGAGGGAGGAGAAGGGAAGCCGGAGCGCACAGTGTTACAGTGTTATAGTGAACTGAACCTGGGGGGGGGGGCTCTAACATCACATGCCAGTGGGGTGGGGCAGGGGCTCCAGTGGACTTGTGTGCCTAGGGGCCCTCAAATTAATCCTGCCCTGATAAATGCACGCATTGTTGTACATTAAACACGCAAGAGATGGTCCCTGCTCGACGGAGCTTACAATCTAACATTATTTTGGTGGGTATGGCATTACATCATATCTGTGAAAAGTCAGAGGCAATGGTCCAGACAAACAAATGGCATTCTAGCCCACACATCCAGAAATGTTCATTTAGAGCAGGACTGCTCAATTCCGGTCCTTGAGATTACAGGCAGGTCAGGTTTTCAGGATATCCACAATGAATATGCATGAGAGAGTTTTGCCTGCACTGCCTTCTTGGTATGCAAATCTCTCTCATGCACGTTCTTTGTGGATATTCTGAAAACCTGGCCTGCCAGTTGATCTCAAGAGAAATTTTCTGACTTGAGGTGAGGGGACTTGCCCACCGGTTTCAAACAGAAGCTCATGTAGTGTAACCCCTTTTACAGAAACTCATCATGCAAACCGCTCTGAATTGACTTCCCAATCGTTAGTAGCGGCATAGAAGATTTCAATAAACAATAACGGTTACAGTGTCGATCTTGGGTGGCTATGGAGTGTCAGCAAGCCAAGAAAGCTCAACTTTTCAGAAAGCCTTCTCATCCCCAACTCAGTTGTGCAATTCTTCCTATTACAAAAAAAAAAAAAAAAAAGACCCTATTTTAGGTCTATATGGCTCTGCGGTGTTGTCCCATGTCGGCGCTGCTGTCTATATTAGTTGGTAGGAAATCTATGGAGACCACCAATCGCCTATAATTTGTTATCCAGGACAGACTTGAACCTGACTGTTCATAGCTGAAAGAACAGTGCATTAATCATAAGATTGCCTAGCCTAGTCAGGCCCAAGCTCTCCTCCCCCTTTCCTTAGTCTTTGCCTTGAAAACTGGCTCCAGAAGCCAATCCCTTTGTCTGCCGCAAGCCGTGCCTGCTGGACTAGAGGGGTTTCCCCCATCGTGCCTATCAAAGGAAGCATAGAAGCTAGGCCCATTTAATGAACCACATCGGTCTTCGGCCTTGTCTTCTGCTTTAGCTGGCATTACCTGCATGCATATACCCTTGATTTTTAAGCACAAAATCCTGCCTGCAAGGTTTGAAATAGTAATTGATTACTCATCAGTTTCTGTCTAGGGGGTGGGGGTTAAATGTCGGTGTTAAGACCTGCTGAAAAGTGAGTTTCTCTTAGAACGTGGGAGCTGGAAACATCAACCGTTTAGCAGATTTGTGCAAAATTTAAAACAAGAGCAAATTATACACAAACACATCTCCCCTATGAGAGAGACCTGCTTTTCAGGTTTAATCGACCCCCTTCTTCCAGTACCACCATGAAATCATAAGTTGGCACAAGAATCATCTAAAACTTTTGGGGAAAAAAAATTCTTGTGCATCTTGAAGACAGTCATAAGAACATAAGAATTGCCGCTGCTGGGTCAGACCAGTGGTCCATCGTGCCCAGCAATCCGCTCACCCAGCGGTCCTCTGGTCAAAGACCAACGCCCTAACTGAGACTATCCCTTCAGAGGGTGGTGGTCAACGGCACCCTCTCTGAGACATCGGAGGTGACTAGCGGAGTGCCGCAGGGATCAGTCCTGGGACCATCCCTTTTCAACATATTCATAAGGGACTTGACCCGGGGGCTTCAGGGAAAAGTAGCACTGTTCGCCGACGACGCCAAACTGTGTAACATAGTAAGTGAAAGCAATCTCAAGGATAGTATGACACAGGATCTGATCACGTTGGAAAACTGGTCCTAGACATGGCAGCTGGGCTTCAACGCTAAGAAGTGTAAGGTCATGCATCTCGGCAGCAGAAATCCATGCAGAACATACACCTTGAATGAAGAAGCACTAGCTAGGACTTCAGAAGAACAGGACTTGGGAGTAATCATCAGTGCAGACATGAAGGCTGCCAAACAAGTAGAGAAGGCCTTGTCCAAGGCAAAGCAAATGATGGGATGTATCAAGAGAAGCTTCGTCAGCCGCAAACCTGAAGTCATATAGCCACTTTACAGAGCCATGGTGAGACCTCATCTGGAATACTGTGTGCAATTCTGGAGGCCACATTATCATAAAGATGTGCTTCGAGCCGAGTCGGTCCAGCGGATGGCCACTAGAATGGTCTCCGGACTCAAGGGTCTCTCATACGAAGAAAGACTGGGCAAATTGCAGCTCTATACTCTAGAGGAACGCAGGGAAAGGGGTGACATGATTGAGACATTTAAATACGTCACAGGTCGTGTAGAGCTGGAAGACGACATTTTCGTTCCCAAGGGACCCTCGGTCACAAGGGGGCACCCGCTTAAACTTAGAGGAGGGAAATTTAGTAGTGACACCAGGAAGTACTTCTTCACAGAAAGGGTGGTGGATCATTGGAACAAACTTCCGGTGCAGGTGATCAAGGCCACCAGCGTGCTCGACTTTAAGAATAAATGGGACATCCACGTGGGATCCCTACGAAGGTCGAGCTAAGGAACTAAGTCATATGCACTCAGACTTAATGGGGTGGGTCAGTAGAGTGGGCAGACTTGATGGGCTGTAGCCCTTTTCTGCCGTCATCTTTCTATGTTTCTATGTTCTATGTTTCTACCTGCTTACGTTCTGGTTCATCAAGAACTTGTCTGGAGGGTGTTCTCCCCTATGACAGACTCCGGAAGAGCGTTCCCGTTTTCTTTCACTCTCTAGGTGAAGAAGAACTTCCTTACGTTTGTACGGAATCTATCCCCTTTTAACTTTAGAGAGTGCCCTCTCGTTCTCCCGGAAGAAGTAATGGAGACAGAGACTGTGTCTGAATTCAAGAAGGCATAGGATAGGCATGTGGTATCTTTTTTAGAGAGAGGAAGAGATAATGGTTACTGTGGATGGGCAGGCTGGATGGGCCAGTTGACCTTTATCTGGTCAACCAGGGAAGAAAAGGGTACATCAAGGAAGATAAACAAATTGCAGATAAACTAAATTCCTTCTTTGCGTCCGTCTTTACGAAGGAGGACACCTCAACAATACCTGAAGCGGAGAAAGTGTTTGCAGGAGAAATAGAAGACAGCCTGACCACAGTTGAAGTGGACTTAGACTAGATATACTATCAGATCGACAAACTTAAAAGTGACAAATCCCCTGGACCGGATGGAATTCACCCGAGAGTCTTAAAGGAATCCGAATCATCTGTGGAGGCCTCAAAAGCCACTTTCTTCTTAGTTTGAATCGGGCTCGGTTTTTTGTTCCAGGTATAGACCTTGCCTGCCATATAATCTCTCTCGTCCCTCTTCCACTTCTTGATTTTGGTCTGTTTAATGGATTCACGAAGTTGTTGTAACGAATCACTAAACTCTTTATGCTTACTATCATATTCCTCCTTCTCCATCTTATTCAATAGTTCTTGTTCAATGTCAACAGCTTTAACCTTGCAATACAATAAAAATACATTCAATACAATAAGAATCATCTGAAATAATAAAATGCTAGCCGCGCATGCGCATTCAACTGCGTGATTCCGTTTTCCCTGATCTGAGATGTAGGTCCGTGGCCTTGCAGGAGTGTGCATGCGCGAGTCCCCAGCCTTACTTGGCCAGCAAGAGTGCGGAAGTGGCGGCCACACAAATCGGAAAGCGCTGGCCTCCCTGCTCTCGCACACCTCCATCAACGAAAAGCGGCACTACCGGCTGAAATTTATTTTAAAGTTTAAAGCCACTGCGGCGGCTCCTCTGATGAGATGCACCTGCATCGGAGAAGGCCTCAGATGCAGGCGGGGATCGGGCAAGGAGCCGCGGCGGCAACTTTAAACTTTACAAAAACTGAACTGCGAGAGAAGACTTTAGCCACATCAGCAAGGATACTTTCGCAATGGGGCGATAGAACCCGCCCACACCAGCCCCCGACGCCACCACCTCTTTATTTTCAGCTTAAGACTCTAAAACTCCTGCTTTTACTTCTCCTTTCCTCAGGAGAATAAAACGATCAATAATTAAGCTTTCAGCAAGTTTCTTTAAACACCTCCCATCCGGGTAATAGCAGGCACATTCCATGGTCGCCATAACAATTTTGCGCGTGCACACGTTCGGAGCGCGAACTTTTGCTTTCAAAAGAGTGTCAAGTGGCGGTTTTACTTTCACAAGTCACTCTGTGCCTATTTAATACTTACTACGATTTATACTCTGTGCTGCATTACTTCAAACGACTTACTCTGTGCAACTTCAGTCATTATAATAACAAGAACAAAAAAAGGTAGGTGTGAGAAGGGCCATATTCCCCCAAAAGCAACCTGACATCTCCACACATAACATCCCCCTTACATCTACACACACACATAGAAGGACAGGGGGCCAGGGAGAGACATTTAAATTAAAAAAGGAACATTGACTGAAACACTCAAACACAGGTAGATGGCAGTTAAAGACACACACAGAAGGACAAGGGGACGTTTTATATAATTGAGGCTTTGGTGTACATGTTTGTATGCATAGTTAGTTGGGGAGTGAAGAGCATTTTTGAATAAAATACTAACATTTATATTGTTTCAGCAGATATGGATATCAAATATTTTTCAGACACTTTGGATTTCAAAATTACACCTATATGCCCCAGTAGAACACAGATCTGCTGAAAAAATGGAACAGCAAATACTTTAAGTCCACAACATGCAACAACAAATATAAAAACTTAAAAAACAAAACAAAAACCTTACAAAGATTATTAAAGATCTCAACAAAAGTTTTTACTAAAATTTTTTTAAAGGTTAAGTCTGCACATCCATTCTAGCACCTGTTAATCTAACGGGTTTAAACACTAGTAATAATAATATTTCATACAAATTTATATCATTCTTTCAAATTTAAATTTCCATATGAACTAATCCAATCTTATCTACACTCCCCTTAATTCCATCCCCTACCCCCCTACCTTTCCCCCTAAATGAAATTCCTCACCCTGGATTAAAGTTGACAAAAATAAAGAATTAAAATAAGTAACTGGAATGTAATTATTAAACCTAAGTTCATAGTAAATTATTGATAACCAAACTTCATATTCTTGGTGAAAGATTCTGAATATAAGGATCCCAAACCTCCATAAAAAGATGAGTTTTTCTAGGTGAACGTCGAACCTCCCTACTCTCAAGTAAAAATAAACGATGCAATTGATTCCTCCAATGCCAGAAACTTGGAAATTCTTTCTGTAGCCAAAATTGCAAAATACATTTATGCCCAATCATACAGGCTTTCTGAAATAAGACATTTCATTTGGCCAAAAACCCCACAAGCTGCTGAAAGTCCTCTTTCAAATGGCGTTTTGGACTTAGCTTACTCGCCGGTAGGGCGCCTACCGGCAGCTACGTTAAGTTGCCATTTAAAGAATTTAAGCCTTAATACGCATTAATCATTAACGGGAGCTAATTCGGTTACTGCCACTTAATGACTTCCTCCCTTAATATTGGCTCGGACATGGCCTACAGTAGAGGTGGTAGAGGCTTTAAATTGGCACCTCATTTTAGGTACTACTTCTGTAGCAGTTTAAAGGTGTAGGGCAAAGCTCCACTGGCTTGCCTACAGGACAATAGCTGGTATAAATTAGGCATACTTAAGTGTGCTGTGCCATGTCTGCAACTGATAACACAGGCCAACAACAACTCCAAAAATTTCTTAGTGCCTTGGGTTTTTGACCTGTACAAATATGTGTCCTTCATGCTTAAAGGATATTAATTTAAACACTATTAAAATATCCACATTTTTAAATGGGCAAGCAGAGTGAAGAGTGGTACATAAGTACATAAGTACATAAGTAGTCGCCTCCGCCGGGGCAGACCAGAGGTCCATCCAGCCCAGCGGTCCGCTCACGCGGCGGCCCATCAGGCATATTGCCTGGTCAGCGGTCCCTGACTAATTTTATTGCCTACCTCTACAGTTATCTCTAAACCTTCCACTGCTCTTATCTGTACCCCTCAATCCCTTTGTCTTCCAGGAACCTATCCAGGTCTTCCTTGAAACCCTGTACTGTGCTATTTCCTATCACGGCCTCCGGAAGGGTGTTCCATGTGTCCACCACCCTCTGTGTGAAAAAGTACTTCCTTGCGTTTGTTTCAAACCTGTCCCCCTTCAATTTCATCGAGTGACCCCTTGTTCTTGTGGTTTCTTTCAAATTGAAAAATCTGTCTTTGTCAACCTTTTCGATGCCCCTCAGGATCTTGAAGGTCTCTATCATATCTCCTCTGAGTCTCCGCTTTTCCAGGGAGAACAACCCCAGCTTCTTCAGTCTGTCAGTGTATGTAAGGTTTTCCATACCCTTAATCAGTTTAGTTGCTCTTCTCTGGACTCCCTCAAGCATTGCCATGTCCTTTTTGAGGTACGGTGACCAGTACTGTACACAGTATTCCAGATGCGGGCGCACCATAGCCCGGTACAGTGGCAGGATGACTTCCTTCGTTCTGGTCGAGATACCCTTCTTAATGATACCTAACATTTGGTTTGCTTTCCTCGAGGCTGTGGCGCATTGTGCCGACGCCTTCAATGTCGTGTCTACCATCACTCCCAAGTCTCTTTCCAGATTACTGACCCCTAGCATTGATCCCCCATTTTGTAAGTGAACATCGGGTTCCTTCTCCCTATATGCATGACCTTGCATTTCCCTACATTGAAGCTCATTTGCCACTTTTTCGCCCATTCT
The DNA here is from genome assembly GCF_902459505.1 of Geotrypetes seraphini. Taxonomy (NCBI): domain Eukaryota; kingdom Metazoa; phylum Chordata; class Amphibia; order Gymnophiona; family Dermophiidae; genus Geotrypetes; species Geotrypetes seraphini. Next base: position 32,853,399 of record NC_047091.1, on the reverse strand, counting down.
TCCAATGTCGTAAGATCCCTTTGGAGATTCTCGCAGTCAACCGTGGTTTCAACCTTGCTGAATAGTTTGGTGTCATCTGCAAATTTGATGACCTCGCATTTTGTTCCCTCCTCCAGGTCGTCAATGAATATGTTAAACAGGAGCGGTCCCAGCACCGATCCTTGAGGAACCCCGCTGGTATATGGCACATCTTCTATATCTCCAAAACTAGAGCTGATAGGAGAAAACTGGTGCTATTTTTGGAATCGGAGCAAAATGAGTGTTGGCTAGTGTAATCTATACATGTCATGTGTCATTTGGTGATACACTACTGACACGCTACTGACATGTGACATCGTCACATACGAAGGAATTTAGGTGCACTGTTTATAGATAGCACCTATCGCTTAGGTGCATAACTGGCAAATTATTGGTACCAGTTGTGTGTAAGCCCTCCTGTTCTGTGAACTAGGCACAGATTTAGCGCCTAAAGATAGACACAAGCTTATAGGCTTGCCTTTCATGACTTTAACAGATCCAGGAAGTGTTTGGGAGGGCAGTGGTAGGGCACGACGTGAAAGTTCAGGTGAGAGGTGTGACTGACGGGATGCTGAAGATGGGTTGCACTAGAGTGTTTGATGTCATAAGAACTGTCCTACTGGAACAGACCGAAGGTCCATCAAGCCCAGTATCATGATTCCAAAAGTGGCCAACCCAGGTCCCAACTCTGCCCAATCGCCCAGTGAGTCTTGGCCTCTGTAGCCTCATAGGAAAGTTGTCCCATCCCTTTTATCATTTTTGTCACCCTTCTCTGCACCTTCTCCAATTCCACTATATCTTTCTTGAAATACGACAACCAGAAGTGCACATAGTATTTGAAGTGCAGCCGTACCATAGAGCGATACAAGGGCATTATAACATTTTCATCTTTGTTTTCCATTCCTTTCCTGATAATTCCTAACATTCTATTTGCTTTCTTAGCAGCCGCCGCACATTGAGTTGAAGGTTTCAATGAATCCTCAACAATAACACCTAGATCCTTTTCCTGGGCAGTGACTCTTAACACAGAACACAACATCACGTAGCTATAGTTCGAGTTCCTCTTTCCCACATGCATCACTTCGCACTTGCTCACATTAAACGTCATCTGCCATTTTGACGCCCAGTCGTCAAGTCTCACAAGGTCCTCTTGCAATTTTTCACAATTCCCTTGTGATTTAACAACTTTGTGTCATCAGCAAATTTAATTATCTCACTAGTTATTCCCAGCTCTAGATCATTAATAAATATGTTAAAAAGCAGCGGTCACAGCACAGACCCCTTGGGAACCCCACTATTTAACCCTTCTCCATTGAGAATATTGACCATTTAAACCCACTCTGTTTTCTGTCTTAACATAGTAGATGACAGCAGATAAAGACCCGAATGGTCCATCCAGTCTGCCCAACCTGATTCAATTTAAATTTGTAAATTTTTTTTCTTAGCTATTTTTGGGCAAGAATCCAAAGCTCTACCTGGTACTGTGATTGGGTTCCAACTGCCGAAATATCCGTTAAAACCTACTCTAGCCCATCTACACCCTCCCAGCCCTTGAAGCCTCTCCAGCCCATCCTCCCCCAAACGGCCATATACAGACACAGACCATGCAAGTCTGCCCAGTACTGGCCTTAGTTCAATTTTTAATATTATTTTCTGATTCTAGATCCTCTGTGTTCATCCCACGCTTCTTTGAACTCAATCACAGTTTTACTCTCCACCACCTCTCTCGGGAGCACATTCCAGGCATCCACCCCCTCTCCGTAAAGTAGAATTTCCTAACATTGCCTTTGAATCTACCACCCCTCAACCTCAAATTATGTCCTCTGGTTTTACCATTTTCCTTTCTCTGGAAAAGATTTTGTTCTACGTTAATACCCTTCAAGTATTTGAATGTCTGAATCATATCTCCCCTGTCTCTCCTTTCCTCTAGGGTATACATATTCAGGGCTAACAGTCTCTCCTCATACGTCTTCTGGCGCAAGCCTCCTATCATTTTTGTTGCCCTCCTCTGGACCACTTCAAGTCTTCTTATGTCCTTCGCCAGATACGGTCTCCAAAACTGAACACAATACTCCAAGTGGGGCCTTATCAATGACCTGTCCAGGGGCATCAACACCTTCTTCCTTCTACTGGCTACGCCTCTCTTTATAAAGCCCAGCATCCTTCTGGCAGCATCCACTGCCTTATCACACAGTTTTTTCGCCTTTAGATCTTCAGACACTATCACCCCAAGGTCCCTCTCCCTGTCCGTGCATATCAGCTTCTCACCTCCCAGCATACCTTCAACCGTAATAGGACATTGCCTCTTATCTCATGACTTTCTAATTTCCTCAGAAGTCTTTCATGAGGCACTTTGTTAAATGAGTTTTGAAAATCCAAATACACAATATCAACCGGTTCACCTTTTCCTATCTGCTCAAGTAGAAGAATGATGGCGGTTCAGATTGAATGGGCTAATGTGGACCCTCTCTGTTGCCCTTTAATGGTTACTGTGTTGAAAATTATATTATGGGTATGGGCTATACATTTGAGAAAGCGCCTTCCTGTGGTACAACCAAAGCAGTTTATGTATTTTTAAGTACGTTCTCTGTCCCAACAGGGCTGTCAAGCTAAGCTTCTGTACATGGGGGTAACAAGGTTAAGTGACTTGCCCAGGGTCACAAAGAGTTACAATGGGAACTGAACCCAGTTTCCCTTGTTCTCACCCTATTGCACTGATCATTAGGCTTCTCATCCACTCATTCTGAGTTTCAGTTCATCACTGGAGCTTTTAATCATTTATATGCCGGTGGGGAGGGGGGGAGGAAGAGAAACTCATGTTAAATTGAGACCTTGGATGCTGCAATGAAGATCCTGTTGCATTAGCAGATTTCCTTCTAGCTTTATAACTCACTAACTGATTACCTGGCATTGCCCGGCTATTTACTTATCCCAATTATCTATCGTTTTGCACTCATTTTTACGTCACCCCCTTCCCACCTCCACAGCATTTTTCCCCAGATAGTAAGTGAATGTATACCAAGTTTGGTTGAAATGTCTCCATGCATTTCAGAGTTATGCTGGAACATTCATAACATACACACACAGATACATCTGATTTTATATAGAGAGATTTTGCCACATCCATGGTTATGTCAATATGCAATCATTTAAAATGTGAGAGGACTTGAATGCCTTTAAGAATCCATTGCCATCTCCTTCCACCATTCTTTCATGTGTGTGTTATAATGTGTAAAAATAATATTTTTAACTTGAAAACAAGGTACTTGGGTCCATCTTATTTAATATTTTTATCAATGACCTAGAGGATGGAACATCCAGTGAGATCATCAAGTTTGCAGATAACACAAAGCTAGGCTGGGCCATCAAATCGCAGAAGGACAGTGAGGAACTCCAGAGCGACTTGAGTCGATTGGAGAAATGGGCAGATAAATGGCAGAAGAAGTTTAATATGGAAAAACGCAAAGTGATGCACTTAGGCAGAAAGAATAAGGAACACAAGTATAGTATATCAAGTGCAACTCTTGGAAAAACCGAACAGGAAAAGGACCTGGGTGTACTAATTGATAGGACCCTGAAGCCGTTGGTGCATGTGCGGCGGCAGCGAAGAACACAAATAGAATGCTAGGCATGATAAAGAAGGGAATCACGAGTAGATCGGAGAAAGTAATAATGCGGCTTTATAGAGCGATGGTCAGACCACACTTGGAATACTGCGTCCAACATTGGTCTCCATACCTAAAGAAGGATATAAAACTGCTGGAGAGGGTGCAGAGACGAGCAACGAAGCTAATAAAAGGTATGGAGAACTTGGAATACGAGGAATGACTTAAGAGACTGGGATTGTTCTCCCTTGAGAAGAGGACACTGCGAGGGGATATGATCGAGACTTTCAAAATACTGAAAGGAATCGACAAAATAGAGCAGGAAAAAAAAATTATTTACAATGTCCAATGTGACATGGACTAGAGGGCATGGACTGAAGCTGAGGGGGGACAGGTCCAAGACAAATATCAGGAAGTTCTGCTTCATGCAACGAGCGGTGGACACCTGGAATGCTCTCCCAGAAGAGGTAATTGCGGAATCCACCGTTCTAGGATTTAAGGGTAAGCTAAATGTACATCTCCTTATTAGAGGCATAAAGTGATACGGGTAAGGGTAAACTAGATACACATCTCCTTATGAGAAGTTTAGAGTGATATGGGGACTAAAACTATGCCAGGGTACACCTGGCGGAGCCTCTGCGTGTGCGTATTGCCGGACTTGATGGACCTAGGGTCTGATCCGGAGATGGCAATTCTTATGTTCTTATGTAAACATTGGGCTGGGACTTAGCACTGTTCAACTAGTCATTGTTCACTTTCTAAAGCTAGCAATATGTCCTGTCTGTCTGTCCAAATTAGATTGTAAGCTCTTCAGGGCAGGGACTGTCATTACATGTCAAATGTACAGCGCTGCGTACGCCTTTCAGCACTATAGAAATGTTAAATAGTACTAGTAGTTATAGTAATGTGTTGAAAATGCTCATCAATTAGCTTTTAGCTCTGACCGTTCCTCTTCAGATGTGACTTTTTTTTTAAACAGGATATGCAAGGGATGAATTTTTATTAAAGCATTTGTCTTTGAATGTTCTAATTAATTCAGACCTGAGCAACCCTTTTTTTTTTTTTTTTAAAATAAAAGGAGGGGGGGGGGAAGAAAGAGAACTGCTTGCTATCATTTTTTTTTTTTTGCAAGGGGAATAGCCACGCAATTTGTTACATGTTGTAGAAAAAAAAATATCCCTAAAAAATAGATGACGGAGGGAGGTGAGAAGAAATTGGTGGTTGAATTGGCACCATCTGTGCCTCTCTCCTGGTGCTGAGGGGGCTTCGGCACATTGGAAGGAGTGGCTCTGCAAGCAGCTATCTTCGAAAAGGGCGGGCTATGATCACTCTTGGCTCAGAGCTCTGAGGCAAACAAGAAAACTTTTTTTTTTTGTTATTTTTCATAAAAACAGTTTAAAAATGTAACCTACGGGAAGATGTGGTAATGTTCTGCCATCCATTTAAAGCCTGGTTTGGGAAGGGATTTCTAGGTTTTGTAAATATCCTTGGTTCTGGTAAATATCCTTTGTTGGGGAGGGGGGTAAGGATGGAATTTGAGTTTTATTCAGTACCGTATAATCTCATTATAACGGACTTCAAGGGATCTGGAAAAACGGTCGCATTTTAAATAACTTTATTTAGGTCAACTTGAAACAACGTACAATCAATGAACAACAGTCACTGCACAAATAATAGCAAAACTCAGCAAAACATTGGTATGGCATGATTGCAAAACCAGAACACGAAAAGATCTTCTAAAGCCTTATGTCGTACTGTACTGGAAAGAAAAATAATCTGTCATTTTCTTCTGGGCTGCATTTTGATACTATATCACCGGCATGCCAGGCGCCTTGTAGGCGGAGCCTGCATGTCCATTATAGCCAAACAAAACTACAGCTTAAAGCGGCTCTAAATTGGTTCTCCGTTATATTGGAAAGTCTGTTATATGCGAGTCCGCTATATGCGATGATTTTCTGTATGTTTATAATGGCGCACGGCTGGGACCAGCAGACCTCGTCCGCTATAGGCGAGGTTCTGTTATAAGCGAGTCCGTTATAACGAGATTATACTGTAATGCAAGGGAAAGTATGAGGAGCTGGATTTTAATAGTCACCTTTGCTGGGCACTGGTGCTTATGCTGTTTTTGTATTTTGCTGAAGTTTCATCATGTGCATTTTCTGATGATGCCACCGAAAGAGAAATTTGGGTTGGCGTTGTCCCTTTCAAGAAAACTGTATCTTTAAAGTGCTTTGCAAAGATCTAGCGCCCTCTGGAGGGGGTACCCTCAAAATGCACGTAGCACACTATGTTTAGCCTTATGAGTACAGTATTTTGTTGATACAGATATTTCAGGGGTGTCAAAGTCCCTCCTCGAGGGCCGCAATCCAGTCGGGTTTTCAGTATTTCCCCCATGACTATGCATGAGATCAATTTGCATGCACTGCTTTCATTATATGCTAATAGATCTCATGCATAGTCATGGGGGAAATCCTGAAAACCTGACTGGATTGTGGCCCTCGAGGAGGGACTTTGACACCCCTGAGGTATTTGATCTATACAGGAACTCAGCAGAACTGGATTAGAGGAAGCATCTGTGCATCTTGCTGAGAAAGGGAATGGGGACTTGAATACTGCTTTTTTTGCTTGCTTTGGCATTTCAAAGCTGACCTTCAAAGTGGTGAGCACTGGGGGATTAGGTGACTTGCCAAGGGTCACAAGGAGCAGCACTGGGATTTGATCTTGCAATCTGAAGCTCAAGGATCTTCCATATGAGGAACGGCTGGGTAAGTTGCAGCTATACTCACTTGAGGAACGCAGAGAGAGGGGAGACACGATCGAGACGTTCAAATATGTCATAGGCCGTATCGAGGCAGAAGAAGATCTCTTTTTTCGTAAAGGACCCACGGCAACCAGAGGGCACCCGTTGAGAATCAAGGGAGGGAAATTCCATGGCGACACCAAAAACTATTTCTTCACCAAAAGAGTGGTTGATCGCTGGAATAGTCTTCCGCAACAGGTAATTGAGGCCAGCGGCGTGCCAGACTTTAAGAAACGATGGGATTGGCATGTGGGATCACTTCATGGGCATAGTTAGAGGATGGGTCATTAGTGTGGGCAGACAAAATGGGCCGTGGCCCTTTTCTGCCGTCATTTTCTATGTTTCTATGAGCCACACCTTCCCACATTGCAGGGTTGACTGAGGCAAGGAAGAGTCAACTATTTTAAACACGAAAGGTGTTTGTGCCACTGCAACTACTAGATGTCCAGATTCCCTCGGACATGTCCTCCTTTTGAGGACTTGTCTGGGGGGTCCGGACAGCTTTTCAAAACCTGGCAATTTGTCCGGGTTTTGAAAAGCCTCAAATCGCATTGGGCAGCATGCCATGTGATGACATTACGCGCGGCATCTGTGCATGTGCGGATTTCCTTCCTACCCGACAAGCAGGCAGCGGGGGTGGGATTAGGGCGTTACACGGCGGAACTGGGGACAGGTCTAGGGGTCCGGATTTTCCAATTGGAAAATCTGACAACCCTAACTGCAACCAATGACTTGAAATGTAATGGATTTTGCAGGCACTGCCTCCTTGAGATGCAAATATAGCTCATGCAAATTTATTGTGGATAGCCTGTAAACCTGACCTGGCTCCGGCTCTCGAGGACCGGAATTGCCTACCCCTGATCTAGACCAATAGCCCGTTCTCACAGTGACCAATCCAGGTCTTTAGTGCTTGGCAAAAACCCAAATAGTAGCAACATTCCAGACTGAATCTCAAACAGTAACAAGATTCCACATAGAATCCCAAAGAGTAGAAACATTACAGAATCCCAAATAGCAATGTTCCATGTGGAATCCACAGAGTAGGAATGTTCCATGCTACCGATCCAGGGCAAGCAGTGGCTTCCCCCATGTCTGCCTCAATAACAAAACTATGGACTTTTCATCCAATAAATTGTCCAAACCTTTCTTAAAATCAGCTACATTAACCGCTCTTACCACAACCTCTGGCAACGTGTTCCAGAGCTATCCTATCTGGTATTTTTTCTAATCATTAGAAAATCATTAGGGGTGCAGATTAAATGTGACTGGGTACAATTATTTTCATAAACTCCAGTGTTGTAAGACAAAACTTTTTTGTGTGTGTGTCTAAATCCCCAGCGTATGAGTTCATAGGTGATAAGGTTTTGCCATCTTCAGTAGCGATTTATCACTGCAAATCTGCTTCTTCTCTGATCTCTGCACACCTAGTCAAAAACTGCAGCTCTTCTCTGTTCAGCGTGCGCGGGCTGTGGAATTGGCTCAGAGCCTCGGAAAGCGAGAGTTTTCAAATGCCAAGACCGCCCTAGGCCCTTTTCATAACCACCTCCCGATCAACATTTCTGAATCCTCAAAAAATGTTAAAGAGATGCAAAGGATCTGTGCATGCTAATGAGGCATAATTTTGCAGAAATAATTATTTACAATGTCCCTGGCTTTCCGTTAATCAAGAGGAAATCTCCTGTTCAGTGCTGGCTGCCAGCTTGAAAATTAAGATCATTGTAGTTGGAAATTGATTTTTTTTTCTCCTTATGATTAAATACACTTAATATTCGGGCTTTGGGACCAGTGTTATGAATAGTCATTTTCAGACAATGAGAACTGAAGGATTTTATTTTAATATCACTAAATCCTTGTTTTATGCAACTTTAAAGATGGCAGGAAAAATATTGTTCACTTTTTAAATGGCCACCTGTTCTCATTACTTTAAGATGTATTCAGAGATAAATAAAAACACAAGGGTTAACATTCAAAGTGATTTAAATGGCCAAGAGAGGTTCCCGGCTGTTTAAATTGCTTCTATGGACAATCTGGAGATGTTTGTCCAGGTAATGCAGCTAAATAGGACTGATTTTCCTCCATGGATTTCAAAGTGGTTTACAATACACTGAATCATAAGCAGGCACTCACCGTGGCGTAATACGTGGGGGCGGTCCACCCCCAGGCACTATCTTGGCGTCCTCCTCTCCACCCTTGCTCCTTCCAGACTCCCCCTGCCCCTTCCCTCGTGCCTCTTTAATTGTCCTGAACTTGCTACCTGCGTCGGTGTCGGCTATCTCTGACATCACTTCCAGGTCCCGTGCCCAGGATGTGACGTCAGAGGGAGTGCTGATACGATGCTGCTTGGGCTGGGATAATTGAAGGGTGTATGTGCAAGGGGTGGGGTGGGGGAGGGGTGCTGATGCCCCGGACACCACTTACCCGCACTATGCTACTGGGTACTATTAAGTGTTTTCCCTATCTGTCCCTGAGGGCTCACAATTTAACTATAGTACTTGGGGCAATGGAACATAAGAACATAAGAATAGCTATACTGGGTCAGACCAAAAGTCCATCAAGCCCAGTAGCCCATTCTTACGGAGGCCAATCCAGGTCCTTAGTACCTGGCCAAAACCCAAGGAGTAGCAACATTCTACACAGAATCTCAAAGAATAGCAAGATTCCGGAATCCCAGAGAGTAACAAGATTCTAGAATCCCAAAGAGTAGCAACATTCCATGCAACCGATCCAGGGTAGGAAGTGGCTCTATGTGATAGCGCTGCTCTTCTCCCCTTAGCTTCCATCTTCCCCCATATGGCAGTGTTGCTCCCTCAACCCCTCATGAGATGGCACTGCTCCACCTCCCTCCATCAGCAATCCCAAGAGGTTAGCACTGCAGGAAGGCCTGTTTTGGGAGGGGAGGTATGGGTGATTGCTTCTGTACTTTTGCTAGCCGCCGCGCCCAACCCGCCCAGGCCCCGCTCCCTCTCGCGGCGCTGGCGGCGGCTGCGGGGAGGAGGGCTCCGAGCCGCTGAAGACTGTCCCCATAACACCGGTCTGCTATTTCCAGCTTGCTGTCGACGCCTGCAGGCCGCGGTGTTGGTTTCAGGCCCGCGCAGTGGTGCGGAGCGGTGGCTGACAGGAGGAGGCCTTCACAGAGCGGCGCTGGCAGCCCTCCTTCAAGGCAGCACAGCTAAAGCACTCAGGTAGTACATAGGACGGGGGTGGGCGGGGGGGGGGGGAAGGAAGGGAGGCCTACTGCTGGACAGGGGGAGCACAGAAAGCGGCTAAGGAGACAGAGAGAGAAAGAAATAAAGACAGACAGACACACACACATATTCTAGCACCCGTTAATGTAACGGCCTATAAAGCTAGTGTCTTAATAACAGTCTATAGAGGGCGAAATGATCTTGCCTTGGGTCACAAGGAGCATTCTGGGCTTGAATCCACAATCTCAGAGTGCTGAGGCAGCAGGCTCTATTTACGAGGCCACTCCTCTACTGTCCCCTCTAACCACCTATGCTGAAACAGGTTAGTTTGGGGGGAGGGGGCGATTGAGAGGTGGAGTTAGGATGGAACAGAAATTTAGCTGGTTAGCGATGACTGCCTGTCCACTAACCAACTGAGCTATCGTGCAAAGTTAGATCAGCAAAGCAGCTGTCCTAAGTTTTTGTGGTGGGTTAACCGGACACCGATTTGAATATCGGCCAGTGCTCGGTTAACGTCTGGCTTGGTGGAGATACCTGGATTTTTAATGCTGGGAGCCGCCCGGGCCCTGGTATTGGAATGCCTGGAGTTAGTTCATCCCATGGCTGCTAGAAGCTGCTTTCTCCCATGGGCTGAATATTGATCCTCCAAAAATCGCAAAAACAGTGAAAATGGAAAAAAAAAAACCCCAAGCAAAAACTAGATCCTCAAAAGAGGTTTAAATAACGCAAGCAAGTGCTAGATGGAAGGAAAAGGATCTGGGAAACCCACGCCAGAAATCATGTGGTCGTGCAGTTAATTGGTCGACCCACTCTTTGCCTTGAGAAAGCCCGCAGTGCACGGGCGAAACGGCTCCCGTCGGATATTGCCTCGCATGGCGCAGAGAGCCATTCAGTCGATTTGGGAGTGAAACGGTCCCACAGTTTGGCAACAAAAGATGAATAGCTGACCCTTACCCCCTCTTCTACGAAACCTCGCTAGTGGTGCCACATTGAATGGACCGCGCTGCTCCCGACGCTCAATGAGTGTCGGGAACAGCACAGGCCATTCAGCGCAGCTCTCTGTGCTGAATGGTTTCGTAGAAGAGGGGGGGTAGGCCCTCTTTTACTAAGGTGCGCTAACCGATTAGCAAACGCTAAACGCAAACGCGTACATGTTAGTATGTGGATGTGTTAGCATTTAGCGTGCACTAGTTCGATTAGCACACCTTAATAAATGAGGGGGTTAGTATGTTTTAAGCTATCATAAAATAAACGATTGCACTTTATTTTTTTTTTTAAATAACAGCTTTTATTGAAATACACCTCAAGCATTACATCAACCAATAACATACAGCAACAAGAAATTAAAGTGCAATCAACTACACTCCAAATAACACCCGAAGTGTAATCAAGAACAATACAAATAACAGCTCCCCAATCCAAGAAAAACCAACCACAAAACCCACCAAATCACAGTCAAATCTTCCCTCCCACCCACCCCCCAGGGACAAGACACAGTTCCCACAACACCCAATAAGGTCGAGAAGCAGCCAATGCCAGAAAAATGAAAACAGAAAAACAAAAAAAAAATTGGAACAGGAGTATAAATAAAGGTGTCCCCCAATCTCCACCACCCTAGTCCAGGCTCATAGTCAACTCAATGTCCCAGTCCTCCCCTGCCACTAATCCCCACAGAGGCCCGAAATCTACGCCAGATATGAGCATAGCCATGGAGTTTGCCATGGCGTAAGGCTGTGAGATGATATAAAAGTTGCCAAGTAAGCAAACGACGCTCCACCATGGCCCACGTGGGAGGGAGCACTTGGTTCCAAAGGGAGGCAATAGCTAATCTGGCAGCAGTGAAGGCCAACTTACAGAACATAGAATCCCCCCAAGCTAGATCTAATTGATGCCAAAACAACAAGGCTACGATTGCACTTTAAATGAATAAATGATTACATTTTGAAATGAATTTCATGGGGTGCAACAAAATATACAGAAACAAAAAAAAAAAAAAAAAAAGGGATTAAATGATAATATGAAAAATATTTTAATTAATATATAAACATAAAAGATTGTTGAATGATTACACAATTTAGTTATAATTGAAGGTTTTTCTGAATATTGATCCCCCAAATTTTACAACTTAAATTCCTTTCATAACCCCCTAGTCCAGAAATTACACTCTTCTGTACCGCAGCAATTCTCGTGTAAATGGAAAAAAAGACAACTTGCTTATGGCCACCACGGGGTGGCTGCTGAGCTGTGGAATAGCTTCTATGGGGAGCGGAAAGCGATAGAGGTTCTGTTCCTGAGCATAAACTATAACTATATGGTGGACACGTCTTTGAAGGCGTCGGCACAGTGCGCCACAGCCTCCAGAAAAGCAAACAAAATGTTGGGTATCATTAAGAAGGGTATCACGACCAGGACAAAGGAGGTCATCCTGCCACTGTATCGTGCAATGGTGCGACCGCATCTGGAGTACTGTGTCCAGTATTGGTCGCCGTACCTCAAAAAGGACATGGCGGTACTTGAGGGAGTCCAGAGAAGAGCAACTAAACTGATAAGAGGTATGGAAAACCTCTCATATACTGACAGACTGAAAAAGCTGGGGCTGTTCTCCCTGGAAAAGCGGAGACTTAGAGGAGACATGATAGAAACCTTCAAGATCCTGAAGGGTATAGAAAAAGTAGACAGGGACAGATTTTTCAGATTATGGGGAACCACAAGTACAAGGGGGCACTCGGAAAAATTAAAAGGAGACAGGTTTAAAACAAATGCCAGAAAGTTCTTTTTCACCCAGAGGGTGTGGACACATGGAACGCGCTTCCGGAGGCTGTGATAGGCCGGAGCACGTTACAAGGCTTCAAAGAAGGTTTGGATAGGTTCCTAGAGGATAAAGGAATTGAGGGGTACAGATAAGAGTAGCGGTAGGTTATAGGGATAGTCTGGGACCATTGCTCAGGCAATGGGCCTGATGGGCCGCCGCGGGAGCGGACCGCTGGGCGAGATGGACCTCTGGTCTGCCTCAGCGGAGGCAACTTCTTATGTTCTTATGTTCTTATAAAGACAGACTGTTCACACTTTCCAAGGTAGAGAGAACGAGAGGGTACTCTCTAAAGTTAAAAGGGGATAGATTCCGTACAAACGTAAGGAAGTTCTTCTTCACCCACAGAGTGGTAGAAAATTGGAACGCTCTTCCGGAGGCTGTTATAGGGGAAAACACCCTCCAGGGATTCAAGACAAAGTTGAACCTTAACATATGCAGGTAAGGCTGGTCTCGGGGCACTGGTTTATGACCTGGGGGCCACTGTGAGAGCGGACTGCTGGGTACAATGGACCACTGGTCTGACCCAGCAGTGGCAAATTCTTATGTTCTTATGCCCAGCCATGCCCTATCCAGCTACTGGCACTGAATCACCGGGCATAAGTTGGCCAGTGGAAGTTACCAGGGTGCTGCCAATATTCAGCGGTAAGACCCAGCTAGTTACTGGGTTATCTTAGGGCAGCCTCTTTGCGGTCTTAAATTATCTGGTCACTGCTGCTGCAATCCCCCTAGATTTTCACAGCGCTATCCAGTTATAAACCACTTAAAATTCAGGTATGGTCAGTGCTACATAACTGAATATCTTGCCCATAATTATGAGTTTTTCTTACTGACCAACGGGTAAGAAGATGAGGCATAAGGAGACAATGCAAGGTAGATATCACGAAAAATTAGCGGTAAAGTGGGTTTTGCCGTCTCCTCATCCCTGTAGTTTTCCTGCCTGGCCGTGTGTTAATGTGTTTTCCATCTTCTGCTTTACTCTTATTTCCTACACTGGAGGTGAGGTGTGGCCTAGCACCCTGAGGTTGTGGGATCAAATCCCAGCACTGTTCCCTGTCACCCTTGGGCACGTCACCCAGTCCTCCATTGTCCAGCACTTTGAATATGTAGCCTCAAAATAGTGGTATAAGCTAAACAAACTATATAATCTTCTTTCTGGGTGTAAAATGGTAGAGTGTTTAGGGAACCTCTGACACAAGTCCTGTATTGGAGATTTGACCCCCCCAAAAGTGAATTAATTACGTTTATAGCATTTTTTTACACAATTGATGGTTGATTTTAGCAGTGAGACGTTCAGTACTAGTTGGCAACAATTGGAATACACAAGACATGACGCTCCTTTTTTGAATTTTGGTTAAGTCTACATGGTTGACAGTATTCTTTGAATATCATCATCCGTGATTTTTAAGACTCCTGAGGCAGGCCTGTTGGCCGAAACATGTACATGTCGAGTCATTGAGTCGTTGAATGTATCATTGTGTTATTGTCTGTGGCTGGTTGGGGATGTTTGAGCCCCTGGTTTTCTCATCTGAATTAAATTATATATTAGTTTGTAACAGGATATTTTGAAAAGTGGTAGATATATTTCTGGTCTCATTGTATAATTATTCTTTGACTAGAAAATATTCCCCCCCCCCTTATATAGTTTGTGTGTTTTGAATGTGGGTCAGCCATAACTAGGGGAGGGGGGAGTTTCTCTTTAAATAGCTTACTATGGAACTCCAGATTAATAATGATTGATTATCCAGGTATTAATAGTTTCTAAATTAGACTACTATAATTCTGGGTGACGGGTCAAAAGCGTGCGAGGACAAAGGCGCGCCGACAACCCAGCACAGACAACTGAGCGCAGGGCTTGATCGCGCAGAAGAAAACCCATATTTTAAAGGGCTCTGACAGGGGGTGTGGGGGGGAACCCCCCCACTCTACTTAATATAAGAACATAAGAACATAAGAAGCGCCATCTCCGGATCAGACCTTCGGTCCATCAAGTCCGGCGATCCGCACACGCGGAGGCCCTGCCAGGTATACACCTGGTTTATTTTATAGCCAACCATACTTTATATGCCTCTCTCAAGGAGATATGCATCTAGTTTGCTTTTGAAGCCTAGGACTGTCGATTCTGCAATAATCTCCCCTGGGAGAGTATTCCAGATGCCAACCACTCTCTGTGTGAAGCAGAACTTTCTGACATTAGTCCTGAACTTGTCCCCCCTTAGCTTCATTTCATGTCCTCTTGTCCGTGTCAAATTGGACAATGTAAATAATCTCTGCTCTATTTTGTCGATTCCTTTCAGTATTTTGAAGGTCTCGATCATATCCCCACGCAGTCTCCTTTTCTCAAGGGAGAACAATCCCAGTGTTTTAAGTCGATCCTCATATTCCAGTTTCTCCATACCCTTCACTAGTTTGGTTGCTCGTCTCTGCACCCTCTCCAGCAGTTTTATATCCTTCTTTAGGTAGGGAGACCAATGTTGGACGCAGTATTCCAAGTGGGGTCTGACCATTGCCCTATAAAGCGGCATTATAACTTTCTCCGATCTACTCGAGATTCCTTTCTTTATCATGCCCAACATTCTATTTGCCTTCTTTGCCGCTGCCGCGCATTGTGCTGACGGCTTCAGGGTCCTATCTATCAGTACACCCAGATCCCTTTCTTGTACACTTTTTCCCAGACTTGCACCTGACATTCTGTACTCGTATTCCTTATTCTTACTGCCTAAATGCATTACCTTGCATTTCTCCACGTTGAACTTCATCTGCCATTTCTCCGCTACCTCACGCTGCCATGTTGGCGGGGTGTGGGGGGTGTAACCCCCCACATTATACTGAAAACTTAACTTTTTTCCTAAAAAACAGGGAAAAAGTTAAGTTTCCAGTATGAGGGGGGTTACAACCCCCCAAACCCCCCCAACGCCAGCGCGATCTCTATTAAGTATAGTGGGGGGTTTCCCCACCAACACCCCCTGTCGGAGCCCTTTAAAATATGTTTTTTCTTCAGCACGATCAAGCCCTGCGCTCAGTTGTCTGCGCTGGGTTGTCGGCGCTCCTTTGTCCTCGCACGCTTTAGACTATGAACGGTAATTCTGTATATGTGGGCTGTATCAAACTATTGATTAGAAAAATGCAAATTATTCAGATTATTGCATCTAGACTTGTTTTTACCACTAGTATGATCATGTATTTCCTATGTTGATCTCATTACACTAGTTGCCAGTATAAGTTCGTATTAGGTTTAAATTGAATCTGTATTGATGTTTAAGATTTATCATGATTGGGCTCCGTATTACGAGGGGGGGGGGTACTGAAAAGTTCTCAGCCCATCCGAGAATGAGATGGATATGGTCAGTGGCGTAGCAAAGCTAGGAGGCAGCTGGGGCAGTGGTGCCCCCTGTGCCCTCCTTTTGCCCACCTGCTCCTTCTGTACCAACCCCCCCCCCACTTGCACCCTCTTCTCTGCCCCCCTCCCACACTCCTTCTGCACCACACTCTCACCCTTTCTTCTCACTCCGTACCTCTTTAAATCTTTACCAGTGCGAACAGCTTCTCCGGCCTGCTGTTCACGCTAGCTTTCCCTCTGATGTAACTTCCTGGCCTCGTGACCAGGAAGTGATTTCAGAGGGAGCCAGGCCAGCCAGAGCAGCAAGCCAGAGCAGTTGTTTACGCTGGCAAAGCAGGAAAAGAAGGGCGCGAGGCTGATATGGGGGAGTGGAGAGAGCTGGTGCCCAGGGCGGTCTGCCCCACCCCCACTTCCTTACTACTCCACTAGATATGGTTCAATCAATGATCTGAAAGAATGTAAAGCAACCATAGAATTTCATTTCTGCAAATTGGCACTTAACAAAATAAGATAACGCTCTTTTCAGCCACAGTGGCAAAATAATGCTCAGAAGTTTAGGAAGTTGGTTGGTTAGTTGGGCTGAGAACTTTTCAGCACCCCCTGGTATGTAATAAAAGCGAGCAGAGCCTAGGACAATTGAGCCATTGTGACATCACTGATGAGATTGACTCTTATTGGTGGAATGAGGCATTATGACATCACAATCTCAGCTCTGGATACCAGAGACTGAAACTGAAAGTTCTCAGCCCAACCAAGAAGAGAATGACCTGGATATGGTTCAGTCAATGATCTGAAACAATGTAAAAAAAAAACAGAGAATTTTGTTTCTGCAAATTGGCACTTAACGAAATAAGATAACACTCTTTTTAGCTGCAAAATAATGCTCAAATTTTAGGAAGTTGATTGGTTGGGCTGAAAACTTTTCAGCACCCCTTTGTATCTGATTCAATTGGTTACATCTTCTTTTGAAGTATTAAGACCCAGTTGTAGAAACTATACACGGTTAAATTTTCCATCAGCAAAAGCTGTGAAATTAAAAAAAAAACCTGTTTACTTCTATTCAATATCTATCGGTCTTTTATGCAATAAACTTCCTGTAGAAGTGAGACAAATAATTATATACCGTATTTTCTCGCATATAACGTGCGCGTTATACGTGGTTTTTACAAACCGCGCATAACCTTGCAGGTTATACGCGTGAGCGCGTTGTACAAAATTTTTTTTTACATAGTTCCCCCCCCCCGATGCCCGATTCATCACCCGGAAGGAGCGCTCGCACTCCCACCCCGAAGGACCGCTCGCACCCCCACCCGAAGGACTGCTCGCACCCCCACAGCCTCCCCCCCCTCCCCCATGGAGAAGCTGTCTACCTTGTTTCCAGATGCCAGCCCAGCTGCTTCCTCTGCCGGCGGTCCTGCCCCTTCTCATTCGCCTTCGTGGTCTGCTCCGACCGCCTCTTCCTGTAGTAAAGTCGGCCACACCAATCAGGAGCTGCACGTCAAAGCAGCTCCTGATTGGTGTAGCCTGACTTTACTACAGGAAGAGGCGGTTGGAGCAGATTGCGAGTGATTTTGTGCTCCAGCTGCCCTTTCCTGCCTCCCCTGCCTTTTGACAGCTGAAAAACCGCATTCACGATTTTATTTCGGGGAAGAATTGTATTTGAAGAATTTTAAAAACGATCTAAGTAATCTTTTTTTTTTTTGGGGGGGGGAGGTTGTTGCATATTTCTTATATATATATATATATATATATATATATATAAAACGGGCTATAAGACTAGTATGTATATACATATATACATACTAGTCTTATAGCCCGTTACATTAATGGGTGCTAGAATAAATGTGTGTGTGTCTGTCTTTATTTCTTTCTCTCTCTCTCTCTCCTTAGCCGCTTTCTTTCTTTCTGTCTTTCTTTTTCCTCGGCTGTCCACCCATTCTCCCTTCCTTTTATCTTCCCTGTGTCCATCACCACCCCTTCACTGCTCCCCTTATCCAGCAGCAGTCCTTCTCCCTTTTTTAATCTTTCCCCTGTCCATCAGCACCTCTTTCCTGCTCCCCTGTTCAGCAGTAGGCCTCCCTTCCTTTTTCTTCCCCCCTAGCACCTCTTTCCTGCTCTCCCATCCAGCAGTAGGCCTCCCTTACTTTTTCTTCCCTCCCCCGTCTCTTCCCCTGTCCATCAGCACCTCTTTCCTGCTCCCCCGTCCAGCAGTAGGCTTCCCTTCCTTTTTATTCCCCCCTAGCACCTCTTTCCTGCTCCCCCATCCAGCAGTAGGCCTCCCTTCCTTTTTCTACCCCACCCCGTCTCTTCCCCTGCCTTGCGTCTGCCTTCCACCGACAGCTGCCTCAAGCCACCGCAGCAGACAGCCTCTGCGCTGCCCGAAGCTGACATCTGCCTTGGGAGAGAGAGATGCGTGGAAGCGCGCATGCGCACTCCTACCTGCGGGGACCTACAGCGCACGGAAAACGAGAGCACGCAGGTCAGAATGCTTAGGCTTAGGCTTTTATTATATTAGATAAAAAATATAATAAATATATATATTTATTATCTCTCTCTCTCTCTATATATATATCTATATCTATATATATCTAATATAATAAAAGCCTATATATATATGAATTCTGGTTTATTTTTCAGTCTTTTAAATTTGTGATGGGCATAGAGCTAGATAGGTTTATTGCAGAAATATAAGAACTACAGCCTGTAACTCTAGCTGCCTTTCAGGAGGGCAATTTTTAGTTGAAGTATTTTTGCCCAGATAAATATCTTTGACCGAGCTGTCTCGACACACATTTGTCTTTGTTTCACGAGGCCTTTGACTTACATGACTAGGGTGAAAACAAAAGGCCATAACTGGTCTGGCAACCCTAAGTGCTCTGTCTGCACTGCAGTGAACATTTCAAGTCAACAGAGCCGATAGGTGCATTTATTTTTCTTCCGTTTGCTTCCTCTGATCTATTTCAGCTTTCAAAGCCAGGCTCACAACTCTGAAGCTTCTAAATGCTCAGTGTGACCTTGCAAGGTATATTGCTTTCTCCTTCCCTTTGCTGCGTACCTAATTTTTTTTTCTCAGCTTGTTACACTGAAGCCCAGAACTTTTGGGAGATGGATGCTCTCAAAATGGAATAACAGGTGTCGAAGCAGCTATAAATGGTTAGGGCTTCTGTGTTTAGCGTTCAGAAATTCTAAATTGAGGAGTTTATTAAAGGGTGTTTTTTTGCGAGTACAAAAAATTTGGTGTTGGGGTTTTTTGGGGAGAGGGTATTTTTTTCTCATCGCAAGCACTATGGCTTGGTCTCTTTTGAGGGGCTCAAAAATATGTGCTGCTTTTGCAGTGGTGTAGTGAGGCGGTGGCACCCCCCCTCCTCTCCACCTCCACCCGCTTCTTCTCCGCTCCCTCCTACCTCGTTAATGTTTCCAGCGTGAGCAGCAACCCCATTCTGCTGCTCGCCCTAGCGTTGGCTCTTCCTCTGACATCACTTCCTAAGCGCGGGTCCAGGAAGTGATATATATTTATTTTATGTTCTGTCATTATTATATATACACATATCTATATTTTGCACCAGTCACTTTATAAATTCATAATATCCACTACACTCGCAGACATAGGAATGCGTACATTGAATACTGTAAGATTGCGCTCATTAAATTGTCATTTATAGGACTCCTAAGGAAGACAGCATTGTCGAATCACAGATCATGTTGGGTCCACAGCTCCTAATGGTTTAGGTCCTAGATAGATTTTATGTGGAGCACCAAATTGTATGTTCTTAAATAAAGCCTGCATCTTGAACATCACCATCTCTACAGAGTTTCCGTTTTCGGCAGATAACGATCTGCATAGTCCATCCAGTTTGCCCAACAAGGAGGCTAGAGTTGAATCTGGCACTCTGCATTAGTTCCACTTCTTCATGATTAAACGCTGGCATAGTTTATCTCTGTCCCTGCCAGTATGGGGGCACAGATCATAGAAGTCTCCCCAGCACCAGTCCTACTGCCCAAATACTGGATTTGCTGTCAAAGCCTATTCTGGCCTTGATCCTGATCCATTTTTTGGGACTCGGACCATAAAAGGCTTCCCGACCTCTGAAGCTGTTGTCAAAGCTCACTCAAATTTGCTTGAATTGGATTCCATCCTTTTCCTGTGAAAAGCCTGGGATAGGCACGTGGGATCTCTTGGAGAGAGGAAGATATAATGGTTACTGCGGAGAGGCAGACTGGATGGGCCATTTGGCCTTTATCTACCATTATGTTACAAAGTTTCTATAACCATAAAGTTCTATGACCTCACAATGCAGGTGTAAAGAGCCTTAGCCTATTGGAAGAGGAGATGCAAATGTTAAGAGCCTTAGCCTATAAGAACATAAGAACATAAGAAGTTGCCTCCGCTGGGTCAGACACAAGGTCCATTGTGCCCAGCAGTCCGCACCCGCGGCGGCCCTTCAGGCCCATGACCTGTAATGTGATCCTTCTCTAATCCCTTTTATCCTTCTATCCATACTCTGTCTAAAACCTATCTCTACCTCTATCTGTATCCTTCAATCCCCCTATCGTTCAGGAATTTATCCAATCCTTCCTTGAACCCCCGTAGTGTACTCTGTCCTATCACAACCTCCGGAAGCGCATTCCAGGTGTCCACCACCCTCTGTGTAAAGAACTTCCTAGCATTGGTTCTAAAATTGTCCCCTTTCAGCTTCTCTGAGTGCCCCCTGGTGCTTGTGGTTCCCAATAATATGAAGAATCTGTCCCTTTCCACCCTCTCTATGCCCTTCATGATCTTGAAAGTCTCTATCATGTCTCCTCTGAGTCTCCTCTTTTCAAGGGAGAAGAGCCCCAGCCTTCCCAACCTGTCTGTGTATGAAAGGTTTTCCATACCTGTTATCATTTTCGTCGCTCTTCTCTGGACCCTTTCAAGTATCGCCATGTCCTTCTTGACCAATACTGGACACAGTACTCCAGATGCGGACGAACCATCGCACGATACAGCGGCATGATGACTTCCTTCTTCCTGGTTGTAATGCCCTTCTTAATAATACCATAGTAACATAGTAACATAGTAACATAGTAGATGACGGCAGATAAAGACCCGAATGGTCCATCCAGTCTGCCCAACCTGATTCAATTTAAATTTTTTTTTTTTTTTTCTTCTTAGCTATTTCTGGGCGAGAATCCAAAGCTTTACCCGGTACTGTGCTTGGGTTCCAACTGCCGAAATCTCTGTTAAGACTTACTCCAGCCCATCTACACCCTCCCAGCCATTGAAGTCCTCCCCTGCCCATCCTCCTCCAAACGGCCATACATAGACGCAGACCGTACAAGTCTGCCCAGTAACTGGCCTAGTTCAATCTTTAATATTATTTTCTGATTCTAAATCTTCTGTGTTCATCCCACGCTTCTTTGAACTCAGTCACAGTTTTACTCTCCACCACCTCTCTCGGGAGCGCATTCCAGGCATCCACCACCCTCTCCGTAAAGTAGAATTTCCTAACATTGCCCCTGAATCTACCACCCCTCAACCTCAAATTATGTCCTCTGGTTTTACCATTTTCCTTTCTCTGGAAAAGATTTTGTTCTACGTTAATACCCTTTAAGTATTTGAACGTCTGAATCATATCTCCCCTGTCTCTCCTTTCCTCTAGGGTATACATATTCAGGGCTTCCAGTCTCTCCTCATACGTCTTCTGGCGCAAGCCTCCTATCATTTTCGTCGCCCTCCTCTGGACCGCCTCAAGTCTTCTTACGTCTTTCGCCAGATACGGTCTCCAAAACTGAACACAATACTCCAAGTGGGGCCTCACCAATGACCTGTACAGGGGCATCAACACCTTCTTCCTTCTACTGACTACGCCTCTCTTTATACAGCCCAGAATCCTTCTGGCAGCAGCCACTGCCTTGTCACACTGTTTTTTCGCCTTTAGATCTTCGGACACTATCACCCCAAGGTCCCTCTCCCCGTCCGTGCATATCAGCTTCTCTCCTCCCAGCATATACGGTTCCTTCCTATTATTAATCCCCAAATGCATTACTCTGCATTTCTTTGCATTGAATTTTAGTTGCCAGGCATTAGACCATTCCTCTAACTTTTGCAGATCCTTTTTCATATTTTCCACTCCCTCTTCGGTGTCTACTCTGTTACAAATCTTGGTATCATCTGCAAAAAGGCACACTTTTCCTTCTAACCCTTCAGCAATGTCACTTACATACATATTGAACAGGGTTGGCCCCAGCACCGAACCCTGAGGGACTCCACTAGTCACCTTTCCTTCCTTCGAGCGACTTCCATTAACCACCACCCTCTGACAACTGTCCGACAGCCAGTTTCTGACCCAGTTCACCACTTTGGGTCCTAACTTCAGCCCTTCAAGTTCTGTTTGCTTTCTTGGAGGCCGCTGCACATTGTGCCGTTGGTTTCATTGTAGTATCTACCAGCACACCCAAGTCTTTTTCAAGATTACTATCCCCTAGCACTGACCCCCCCATTTTGTAGCTGAACATCGGGGTTTTTTTTCTTAAATGCATGACCTTGCATTTCTCTATATTAAAGCGCATTTGCCATTTGCTTGCCCACTCCTCCAGTTCGTTTAGGCCCCTTTGTAGGTCTTCACATTCATCCGTGGTTCTAACCCTGCTGCAGAGTTTGGTGTCATCCGCAAATTTTATAACTTCACACTTCGTCCCTGCTTCTAGGTCGTTTATGAATACATTGAACAGCAGCGGTCCGAGCACCGACCCCTGGGGAACACCGCTCGTGACCTTCCGCCAGTCCGAGTAGTGGCCCTTCACTCCGACCCGTTGCTTTCTGTCTGCCAACCAGTGTTTAATCCATCTGTGTACGTCCCCTTCCACCCCGTGGCTCCACAGCTTCCTAAGAAGCCGCTCATGGGACACCGTGTCAAAGGCCTTTTGGAAGTCGAGATAGATGATGTCTATGGGTTCTCCTTTGTCCATCTGGCTGTTTATCCCTTCAAAGAAGTGTAGTAGGTTTGTTTGGCACGATCTTCCCTTGCAAAAGCCATGCTGGCTCACTTTTAGTTGTCCATTTTTTTCTATGTGTTCGCAGATAGTGTCCTTTATTAGTGCCTCCATCATCTTGCCTGGGACTAAAGTCAGGCTTACTGGCCTGTAGTTCCCCGGGTCACCCCTCGATCCCTTTTTAAAGATAGGTGTGATATTTGCTATTTTCCAGTCCTCCGGGATCTCCCCGGTTTTCAAGGACAAGTTGCAAATTTGTCGGAGAGTTTCCGCTATTTCGTTCCTTAGCTCTTTTAGAACCCTTGGGTGGATTCCATCCGGGCCCGGAGATTTGTCGCTTTTTAGTCTGTCTATCTGTTTGAGGACCTCCTCATGGCTTATCTCTATATGCACCAGTTTTTCTTCCTGATCTCCACTTATGATCTCTTCGGGTTCTGGTACATTCGATGTGTCCTCGCTCGTGAAGACCAACGAGAAGAACTTGTTTAACCTGTCGGCTACCTCTTTTTCCTCCTTTACCACCCCCTTTCTGTCTCCATCATCCAACGGTCCTACTTCCTCCCTCGCCGGTTGTTTCCCCTTGATGTATCTGAAGAACGATTTGAAGTCTCTGGATTTCTCAGCCAGTTTCTCCTCGTATTCTCTCTTTGCATTCCTAACTACTCGGTGACATTCTTTCTGGGGAGAGGAGATGCAAATGTTAAGAGCCTTAGCCAATAGGGAGAGGAGGAGATAGTGGATGCTGTGGATGGGCCATTTGGCCTTTATCTGCCATCATGTTTCTATAACCATAAAGCTCTATGACCTCACAATGCAGGTGTAAAGAGCCTTAGCCTATAGGAAAAAGAGATGCAAATGTTAAAAGCCTTAACCTTTTCCCTATTATGTTTTAATTTTGTATCTCGCTTAGAAATTGGATAAGCGACTGAATCAAATTTTAATAAAAACTTGAAACTTGAAAAACTTGATTCTGTGGATGGGCCATTTAGCCTTTATCTGCCATCATGTTTCTATGAAAAGTTCTCAGCCCCACCAACCAACATCCTAAATTCTGAGCGTTATTTTGCCGCTGTAGCTGAAAAGAGCATTATCTTATTTTGTTAAGTGCCAATTTGCAGAAAGGAATTCTATGTTTTTGACATTTTCAGATCATTGATTGGCCCATATCCATGTCATCCTCTTCTTGGTTGGGCCGAGAACTTTTCAGCCACCCTCCCCCCCCTCGTAACATACATAATACCAATCTCTATAGAAAAAAATTCTATACTCTTTCTAATGATTCTGGCCCTTATGATTTAAGAAGACAACACGTGACTGTTCGACGGACTTTTACTCCTTGAAAATGTATTTTTCTCTCTCAAGCAGACGGCCTGGTTTAGATCAATTCAATGCATCAGACTGAAAGGAAATGCAAGTTTGGATGGTGTATTTGCACAGTCTAACTCGGTGCCGCTCCTGTATCGTGAATATTATCACATGCCCACAGCTCAGCCAGCTCTCTTGACAGCAGGTAACATGAACCTTCTTCGATAGGTCCCCCCTCCCCCCCCCCCCCCCCGAGCAATAGTAAGGAGCTGCTTTAATACATGAAGTCCACCATGAATGCTACACGTCTGTTTACCAATGCATAGTAAAATCTTTAGGATTCTTTGCAGTGTTCAATAAGAGCCAGCTTTATGTGCCTGCCCCCCTCCCTCCCCCCCCTGGTAATAAGCAAGGTCCTTCTCTGTGCCTAAGAAAGGAAAATTTGTATTGCATTGTGCATACTCAATCATTTAGAAATGTCAGTGCCTGTGGCCACCTCCCCATTTATAACAGGGGCTAGTCATTTTGCCCTCACAGTAGCCAAAGCTTGCTCACAGTGTGACACTGTGCCAGTTCATATGAAGCCCGGGCTATTGACTATAGAGAGATCTGTCAAGGTGGTAGCACTGTGCTACGCCTGAAATTCACTGAGCATTTTGGGAGGGGGGTAGGGGGAAGACGAAACTGAATACAAGAGAACAAATTTAAAAAAAAAACAACCCTATAAAATTATAATGAGGCCGCATGCAGTCACTCTCGGCGAGCGGCTCAGCAGAGCAGAAGCGCGGCCTGCGTCATGCCACTGTGACTCATTATTAGAGGCCTCTGCCTGGAGGCAGGGAGCAGCCAAGCAGCGGAGCTCCATGCTGGGAAGCTGATAGCTCATTGGAGTGACGGCGAGACTAATCAGACAGTCGCCGCTGCTCGGAGCTCGCACTTGTTTCATGGCAAGGCACGTCCTGAATCCGGCACTCGGACTGTACCGGGGATCACTGCAGTCCTGGCAGGGCGCAGGAGGCGGTCTGTGTACACAGAATTCATGTGAAGAGCAGATTATTTTGCATTCCCGTGTGCATTTGGAAATGCATTCAGGGTGCGTTAACCTAATGAGGGGGGAATGCGAATAAAGTTCAGCTCAAAATGCCTTATGCCTTTTGAAACTGAAAAGGTGAAATGCATGGAACTGTTTCTGGAAGGTTAAATGAGGGGGGGGGTTGCTTATTTTTGGAATATATTTGAAATTTCTTTAAGATATTTTACACCTATCACCCATTATATATTTTTGAAGTATTTACAAAGTTTATCCAAAATAGGTTGTTGATAATTATGGAATGCATATATTCCTGCTCCACTTTTTCCTGTTTATCATTTTTTTTTTCTTAATACATGTCTACCTATCTTTGTTTACCTCCACGAATCATTTCAAGTTCCTTGGGAACCCTGAATGGTTATGTTGCATCTCTGGTGCTGAACATCCAGACAGGTCTGACGTATCTTGAAACAGTTCACATGAGTTTTATTTTTTCCAGGATACTGGACATGAAAGGAGCACATGAAGACGGGCTTGAAACGACTGCAGTTTAATGACTGAGCCTGCTTCCCATGTCACGCTCATCACAGTCTGTGTCCCCCCACTCTCTGCAAATCTGCAGTAGCAAAGGGCCTGAGCTGTGGATGCACAGTCTGGATGGTAAATTCTACCCAGCCCCAACCTCTTTTTTTCAGTCGCTTCTCATGTCAGCCTAGTTGTAAAGCAGAGGTTCTCAATCCAGTCCGTGGACCACACCTAGCCAGGACAACAATGCATTTGAGAAATCTGCATACAATGGAGGCAGTGTATGCAAATTTAGCTCGTGCATATTCATTGAGGATATCCTGAAAACCTGACGGGCTAGGTATGTGCTCAAGACTGGGTTGTCAACCCTGTTCTACACCAGGGTTTCTAAATCCACTGCTTAAGGCAGTCTCTCTCAAACTGTGTGCCCCGAAGAGCTTCCTGGTATACCACGAGAGATTCCAGAATTTTACTTTATTTTCAAAAATTCCCTTCCTAAGTATACACTAGAATAGATGATATGTACGCCGCGCAATCAGTGTTATGAGGGTTTATACAACCGCCCAGACAAACATCATTCTTTGACGTGATTGGTCCTTGAAAACTAATGGCAAGTCATTCTATTTTTTTATGCAGTCGTTATCCTAACTCAGGGGTAGGCAATTCCAGTCCTCGAGAGCCGGAGCCAGGTCAGGTTTTCAGGATCTCCACCATGAATATGTATGAGATGGATTTGCATGCACTGCCTCCTTGAGATGCAAATCTATCTCATGCATATTTATTGTGGATATCCTGAAAACCTGACCTGGCTCCAGCTCTCGAGGACCGGAATTGCCTACCCCTGTCCTAACTTGAGCAAACAAAGCAATCGAAGCTTTGTTACCGTTTGGATCTTCTTATCTTTGTGAACTTGGATTTTCAGCTCTGACAGAAATTAAATAAAAAAGAAAAGAGTGATTGCAGATAATGAAATGTGTGTTTGCTTGTCGACTATCGAGCCGCGTTTTGAGTTAATTTGCTCTCAAAAACGAGCACATCCATTGCATTGATTAGCAATTCTATTCTATCTACTTTAGTTTCAGCATTGTTACAATTACCCAAACATAGCTTAAAGAACTTTAAATAAATAACTCTCTAATTTAATTTTTGGTTGGATTTACAATTTTATAACTTCAGTTATAATGTGCTGTTTAGTGTCCTGGAGCTAAAAAAGTTTGAGACACACTGGCTTAAGGGAAACAAATAGGTCCGGTTATCAGAATAACTTGATTCTTCTTGTCTAGATGCCTACAGATATTTCTGTCATATTTCTGGTGAAAAGAAATCCTGAAATCCTATTTTGCCCGATTGTGGGGGTGGGAGTGGGGGTGCCTGATGAAGAGGAAGGAACTGAAGAGCCCTCCCGGGACAGGAAGCCAGCGGTGAGGAAACCGAAAAAAGGCCCTACCCACCGGAGTTAAAGAGTCCAATGAACCGCTATTAGTAAAGCATTTTTTAATTTGTTTTATTTTCTGTTATTTTTTTCTTGGCCGTTAACGGCTGCATTCCACAGCAGCATCGAGGGGCCTCTTTGTCTCCACTGGACTGGAGTATCTGACTGGAATTTATTTTTCTTTCTTCTTATTATTTTAATTAATTTTAATTTATAATTAACTAGTATTTTTATTTTTACTGTAATCTTTTCATCCTCATTGAATGCTTGTTAGGATATACTATCTTATCTTATCTTTCCTATCTTCAACGGAGTTCCTTTCTGTAATCGGTTGTTGCATTGTAAACCGCTTAGGTCCATGATATGCAGGAGCGGTATATCAATTCTTAATTTAGCTGCAGGAAGAAATGGATACCCAAGTTCCAATCCCACCTACATCATCCCCTATGAAACCTCACGCAAGCCACTCTTAGGGCTTCTTTTATGAAGCCGCGTTAGCGTCTTTATCGCACGGGACTTTTCATCACGTGCTAACCCCCCCACGCTAGCCGAAAAACTACCGCCTGCTCAAGAGGAGGCGATAGCGGCTAGCGCGGCCGGCAGTTTAGCTACCGCAGCTTCGTAAAAGGAGCCCTTAATCTTTCTGCACAGCCATGCCTCTAAGCTTTTCGAGGACGTACCTCCATGCCTTTTTCAGTTGAGACAGTATGCTCCCTGTAATAAGTAGCTTTACCATTTTATATGACCATATATAAGATAAGCATTTACAGGGAAATTCTATAAAGGGTGCCTAATTTATCCCCTCCCCCCACACTTTGTTAGGCTTTTTTTTATCACCAGCACCAGCGGTATTAGGTCCAATGCTCATAGCATTCCTATGTGTGTCGGAGCTAAAACCGCCATGGCCGGCGATAAAAAAGCCTAACGTGGCTTTGTAAAAGGGGGTGGGAGTTCAATTGCAAAAATACTCTATCCGATTCTATAAAGTGGCCTAAGTGGACATTTTTGTGGGCGTAACATGTCTTAGGTGCTGCTAAACGTAGGGTTACCATATTTTCTTTTGCGAAACCCCGGACGCATGACCACGCCCTGTTCTGCCAAAGCCCTTCTCCATTCAGCCTCCAGCCCTGCCCCCTTCCGCCTCATGCCCTGCCCCCACACAGCCTCCTCTCTTCCCTGACAAGCTCCAGCCATGTCTGGAGGGCCTGGAGCATACGCAGATGTATACAACATCATCCACGCACGCTCCGAGGCCCTCCAGATGCGGCTGGAGCTCATCGGGGCTTTCCAAAACCTGGACAAATGTAGGCCTTTAAAACCTTTGCCTACATCTGTGGTGGAAATAAACGGGCCAATATATTTAGAATGTGAAAGTTAGCTGGGCTGACTCTCTCAGTTGGCGCTGAGCCACACAAGCACTCTTCCTTCCTCCCCCCCCCCCATACCTTGTTAAATCTTCATCAGAGCGAGCAACTTCTCTGGCCTGCTCCTCACGTTGGCACTGGCTTTCCCTCCGACATCACTTCCTGGCCCCGCAACCCGGAAGTGATTTCAGAGGAGAGCCAAGCTGGCGCAAGCAGCAGGCCTGAGAAGATGCTGGCAAAGATTTAAAGAGGTCCGGGGTAGAGGGAAGGGTAGGAGGGCATAAGTATGGTGGGCGGGGGTGGAGAGGTGCCAATGCCAACACCAAGATGGCGCTCGGGGTGGTCCACACCCCACCTCCCCCTCACTGTGCCACTGTGTAAATCACACAGAAAAATAGCAGTATATCAAGTCCCATCTTTCTTTACATACCCCCTCTTTTACTAAGGTGCGCTATGCTTTTAAGCGCATGGTAAATATTAGCGCGCTCTAATTATGCGATACATGCTAATGTGTGCATGTTGTCCTATGGATGCGTTAGCGGTTATCGCAAGCATTGATGTAGCTCGCGTTAAACGCGTGTTAAAACGCTTAGCGCACCTTTGTGAAAGAGGGCCTTAGTGTGTATCATTTCAAGTTTTAGTTATTTATATACTGCATATCAATTGAGGTTATCTTGGCAGTTTTTACATTCAGGTACTCAAGCATTTTTCCCTCTCTGTTCTGGCTAGTTCACAGTCTACCTGGGACAAAGGATTGAGCGACTTGCCCAGAGTCACAGGTAGGATTACCAGATTTTCCAAACGGAAAATCCGAACCCCTAGACCCGCCGCCCAGTTCCACCCAGCCCCGCTCCATTACACCCCAGCCCCGCCCCCAATCCCGCTGCAGCCCCTGCTGCCTGCTCTCGTTGAGCACATTTGCGGATGCCCTCCAGCCCGACTTCGATGTGTTGGAAGTTTTTCAAAACCCGGATAAAGTGATCAGTTTTGAAAAGCCGTCCGGACCTCCGGACATGGCCGGAGAAATCCGGACCTATGGTAACCTTAGTCACAGGGAGCGGTAATGGGCTCAAATACACCATCTTAAGGTGCTGAGGCTGTAGATGTAACCAGTAGGCCACACCTCCCTGTCCAGGGATTTCTGCACAGAGCGAGCCAGACTGCGTAAACCTAAGTCGACAACCCGAGGAGGAGATGAGAAGAGAGAGCCATACAGGGCTGTGACTTCAGTAATGTAATTACTCAGTCTTAGAATTGCCAGAGTATGATATTTTCATTAATTGTATTTTGATAGCAACCATAAAGAAATGCGCCCTCTCCTCCCCAAGTACACTTCACTTTAAATCAAAGATTGGATCGATAAGGTCTTTTTAAAAAAAAAAAAAAAAAATGCACTGACCTGTCTCTTCCAAACCTGATTTAGCCCAGTGCAATAAGCTAGACATAAATTTCCTCTTAATTTGAAGGGGGTGTAGATCATGAGGGCTGGAAGCGAAGGCATTGCCGGGCGTATTCCTTAAGAAAATGGCCCTGCTTCATTCCGTTTGCAGTAACAGAATAAACTGTCCCAGTGGGATTCTACAGGCAAAGAGAACAGAGTCCAATATGCATTTCTTAATATTTCAGAAGCCCTCTTAATCTCATTGTTCAAACTTTTCAATAAACCCTAATGCTTATTAGTCCTTTTTTCATTTCCCACTATTGGATAATTTTTTTCTGCTTGCCCTGGATAAACGGAACCCGCAGTCCTTCAGGTGGTGGTTCGATGCGATCTACCTATATTTGACCAGACAGCTGATGCAATAAAGCAGTATTGCACCTTCCGCTGTGTTGAACTCGGAGGTTCAATGTGTTAATGCAATTGAATTGATTTGTAATATTTTATCAAAGTTTTCCCAGCGAAAGCTACTGTCACAGGTTGGGCTTGTCAAAGTCGGCGAGTGCCGCTGGAGTGTACCAAGCCACAGTGACAGGTCTATAGCTTTCAATCCAGCTGGACACATTTCAGGCTTAGTTTTCTCCAATATATATATATTTTTTTCAAGTGTTTTGTTCCTTTTTACCTTTTCCATTTACATTTTTAGCGATTGTCTGTTTTTCTGTTCTTTTGGAATCAGAGATAAGGAGTTTGATCAGAAGGGTTATTTAAAGCTAAGTTCCTTATATGTTTGATAACTTATAACTTTTTGATATTACACAATTTAAATTGATTGAATAGTTATCACATGTTCGGAGGGGTGACCCGTCATTTGCACGCTGGACAGAAGCGCACTGATAATTGCGTGCCGACAACCCTGCGTAGGACTGATGTGCGTTGGCTTAAAACACTTCCTGTTCTTATGTTCTGTTAGCGCTGTGAGGGTGTGTGTGGAGAGGAACTCTCCCCCCACTAAACTTACAAGTGTTCACACTCCCGTTGGGGTGTGTGTGTGTGGGAACACTCCCCCCCCACTACACTAAAAACTGCCAAATATCCAAAAAGCTAAGGAAAATGGCAGTTTTCAGTGTAGTGACCCCCCCAGCGGAAGTGTGAACACTTGTAAGTTTACTGGGGGGTTCCCCCCACACCCTCCTCACAGCGCTAACAAGTGTTTTAAGCTGGCGCTCATCAGTCCTGCATGGGATTGTTGGCGTGCTTTTGTCCGGCGCGCTTCTGTTCTGGTACCATTCAAAGGAGTGGTGGATCAGTGATTAAAACAACACCCACCGAGTAGATCAGCTTTTACTGCTCTATAGTGAGTTGGGTTAGAGGACCCTGAAGTCTTTCCACCCTCCGACATATTTATGACACGATTTGAAAATGTTTGTGAGACAGGTTCAGTCAAGTACATCTAAATAAGAACATCTCATAAGAACATAAGAATTGCCGCTGCTGGGTCAGATCAGTGGTCCATCATGCCCAGCAGTCCGCTCCTGCGGTGGCTCGCCGGTCAGTGCCCTAACTGAGACTAGCCTTATCTGTACGTTCTGGTTCAGCAGGAACTTGACTAACTTTATCTTGAGTCCCTGGAGGGTGTTTCCCCCTATAACAGCCTCTGGAAGAATGTTCCAGTTTTCCACCACTCTCTGGGTGAAGAAAAACTTCCTTACGATTGTACAGAATCTGTCCCCTTTTAACTTTATAGAGTGTCCTCTCGTTCTCCCTACCTTGGAGAGGGTGAACAACCTGTCTTTATCTACTGAGTCTATTCTCTTCAATATCTTGAACGTTTCGATCATGTCCCCTCTCAGTCTCCTCTTTTCAAGGGAGAAGAGGCCCAGTTTCCCTAATCTCTCACTGTACAGCAACTCCTCCAGCCCCTTAACCATTTTAGTCGCTCTTCTAAGGATGAGATTTTGAGATTTTATAAAGAAGATACATTTTTGTAGTTTGTCTTCTTTGCATTATGAAATAGCAAATCTCAGCATGGGGGGGGGTGTCTATTGGAGGAGGGGCAATATTCATTGTAGTTTAATCTGGATGAGGTGCAAAATGGCGCAGTAAGGGGAGTCGGGGTAGGGGACCGCCCCGGATGCTATCTTTGTGGGAACACTGGCGTCTCTCCTCCTCTCTACCCCCCCATGTACCCCTTGAAATGTTCGCTGGGGCGAGCAGCATCTTCCACTTGCTGCTCGCGCCAGCCTCGACTCCCTTCTGATGTCACTTCCTAGGAAGTGACATCAGAGGGATGGATGGGAAGGGGGGGGGTGGGCACCCCGCTACGCCACTGCTCCTCAACACACTCCTTGGTGCACACTTATCCAGTTAGGTTCTTACGATACCCACAATGCATGAGAGATTTTCATGCAACACCTCACTTGTATGCAAATCTATTTCATGGCTATTCATTGTGGGTAAGAACATAAGAATAGCTCTACTGAGTCAGACCAATGGTCCCATCTAGCTCAGTATCCTGTTTCCACAGTAGCCAATCCAGGTCACAAGCATCTGGCAGAACCCCAAATAGTAGCAACATTCCATACCACCGATCCCAGCACAAGCTGTGGCTTCCCCTTGTCTATCTCAATAGAAGACTATGGACTTTTCCTCCAGGAATTTGGCCAAACCTTTTTTTTTATATACGACCAAAAAAGCAGTAACAGGAAATAGGAAAACTATTCTATTAACCTGGCTTGTGAGAGTTGCGTTGAGAACTCTTGGTCTACTCTAAGGCATGGCTGCTTGTAATACCCTAACACACAGGAAGGGGGGGGGGAGGGTCACTGTATGAGCATAACATTGTGCATGCTAATAGCTGTGACATATCTATTAATGTTCATAGGTTCTTCCTTATTGAAACTATTAAAAGCTGTCGCCTCTTCCCTCTCCTTTCTCACTTCATCTCCTCTAGCTGTAGGGTGCTAGAGGGAGATGCAGGGTGAGCTTATTTGAGTGAAAGAAACATCTCCTTACCTGAGCTTTCTTCTTGGAGGGGGGAGAGGGACAGGATGCAACTGAAACAGTGAGTCATGGGGGCCAACCCAGCAAAGTGGTCTGTGCGTAACACATAATGAAAGGTTGAACTTGGCTGTCTCTGAGGTGGCATAGCAGATCAAATCACAGAGGATCAGGCAGTGCCACGTTGCCTGGCTCTGAGTGGCAGAAGTTAATAATTAGTGACGGTGATTGACAGAGGCGCTCCATCTGCTGCTCTGATGCCTGGGAACAGGCCTTGCACACTGAGGTCCTGGGGGAAAGGGGGCTGGCTTGTGATTGACAGCTGCCTCCAAGAGAGACAGGCCAGAGCTAGGAAAGCTAGTGTCAGCAGAAGTGCTTGTCTTCCTTACCCCCTCCCCCCCCCCGCCCACTACCTCTGTGCCCTTGGGCTCCTTCGCCTCCCATTTCCTGGTTGCATGCATTTATTTGATGATCTTTATCATGTCAGATATGCCTCTAAATGCATCACTGGCTGGGCTCCTTTCTGTGTGTATGTGAACATGCTTGCTCTAAGGCTTTGTTCATCCACCTGCCGCCCTTTGTCCAGTTCTAGCTCATCCGTAGCCCCTGTCGGTCAATAACCTGCTGCCCTCCGCATGTGAGCAGGAAAGTCCTGCCAGATGATGGATGGCTGAAGATGGGAGGGGTTTATTGGCAGGTGCAGCTGATAGTGGCCTGCAGGGGGCACTGGGATGACCAATACCAGCTCCCTTAGAGAATTATGTATGCATTTGATACCAGGTGTCACCTTATTCTATGTTTCTCCCTCTATTTGTTAACCTTCACTTCTGTGCATCCTCCGGAAAATAAGAAAGGGACTCATAGTACCAGGTCTGCCAGCACAAATAAAGTTTCCACCACAGCGGAAGAAGAGGTTCTTTGGGCTAGAGCTGTAGTGAGGTATATGCAGCTGGTCCAACTTCACAGGGTGCAGAGGCCAACATGTCCCCGTCCCCTATGCCCTTCCCAAGCACATTCACCTGACTCCTGAAGACCCCCCAATTGTCTGTAGATCTCCCCAAGCCAATCTAAAGGATTACTGCTGCTTCCCTGCCCTAGAAAACCAGAACATTCTTCAGGTAGGCCTGGGGAAGGATATAGGAGAGAGGGCTATTTGGGGGGGGGGGGAATGGATACCAGTGGGGCGAGGGGGTAGAGGGATGGGTGACCGGGAGGGGGTGGGGGGTGTCATTGAATTGTATAAGGCAGAATTATAGCTTGCTGTGTGGCCCTACCTTTGCCATCAGCAAAAAGGTAAGGCA
This sequence comes from Geotrypetes seraphini, assembly GCF_902459505.1. Taxonomy (NCBI): domain Eukaryota; kingdom Metazoa; phylum Chordata; class Amphibia; order Gymnophiona; family Dermophiidae; genus Geotrypetes; species Geotrypetes seraphini. Next base: position 32,819,335 of record NC_047091.1, on the reverse strand, counting down.
GAGACTCAGGATGGAGATGGTCTGAGAGGAAGAAAATACTGGTAGAGAATTATTATTATTATTATTTTAAAATCTTTATTCATTTTCAAACTTACAATAAGTGTGACAATATATTCAAACAAATTAAAAATAAATATATCACTTAATAATCATCAATGGTACAAATGATATGCTCTTATCTCCCACCCTTTCTTATCATATAATCAAATAGAGAGGATTATTAAGAATGGGCTGAGGGGAGAGCGGTAAGGAAGAAAGAGGGAAGGGTTGGAGGGAAGGAGCATGTGTAGTTGCACGGCAAGGGGGGAAGAGAGAGAGAAATACATCCTGGGGATGGAGATGATGGTTTTTAGAAAGTCCTGACCCATTTAAAGATGGAGAGATGGTTGGCATACCATCCTCCCATCCCCACTATCCTGCACCCTTCCAGACACACACACTGCTGATCACCTTCTGTTACAGAACCACTTCTCGGTCCCCTACTGGCGTTGAGCTCATTCTGCAGCCTCTTTCCATGATGGACACAGATGTCAGGGAATCCAGAGCATTTGCTCTTTCACCACTGGATTTTAGCAGTGTCTGTAAAATGCCGTGGGGGCAGTAAGTCGGTGCTAGTTAAGGGGCAGAAGAGTCTTCTACCCAGTCAACTAGAGGTGGCAAAGAGGATATTCAGTGGCACATAATCAGATGCTGCTGCTCAATATTGTGGCACTGACAGGTTAGTGCCAGGGCAGTCCAGCTGTGAAGTTGGGGCAGAGCCGTGAATTACCCTGGTGCTACTATGTTCCTCTCTTGGGTAGCTAACCAGATACCAACACTTAGTGATACCCAAGTAACCCCTAGCAGATCACCAAATACCCAGGCAGAGGCTGGCATGGAATATTTGGGTCTGATTCATAAGAACATAAGAATAGCCTTATTGGGTCAGACCAATGGTCCATCAAGCCCAGTAGCCTGTTCTCATGGTGGCCAATCCAGGTCACTAGTACCTGGCCAAAACTCAAGGAGTAGCAACATTCCAGAATCTCAAAGAGCAACAAGATTCCGGAACCCCAAAGAGTAGCAACATTCCATGCGGAATCCCCAACGAGTGGCAACATTCTATGCTACCGATCCAGGGCAAGCAATAGTAGCTGGAAATTAAAGAAATGGTGACCACTGCCACCTACATGTTGGCATATGTAACCTAGCACAGCTTACGCATTCTGAGGCCAAGTGAAACTTCCAGGCGCAGGAAGAAATTTTGATTTTCCCATGCCACTCCATATTGCATGAACTGTAGGTGTCTTATGCCTTTTTTTATTTGAAAAGAGCACAAGAGAGATGGGTGTTAAGGTCAAGTTGTCCTCAGTAGGAACAGGAGAGCTGAGAACTCTGCCTTTATGTGCCTCATGAGATCTACACTAGGAAAAAAGGGAAAGGGGATTTAATATACCGCCTTTCTGTAGTTACAAAGTGATTTACATATTATATACAGTTACTTATTGTGTACCTGGGGCTATGGAGAGCATGAGATGAATTGTTTTAAGTAAGATACTAATGTACATTATGTATTGATTTTTTAATGCTTTTGTAATTATGGTTTTTTTAAAAAAATAATTTTATGTGTGTTCTTCTGTAATCTGCTTAGTGCAGAATATAAGTGTGATGAATAAATACCGCCCCCCCACCCCATAGCGTGGATTTTAACTCTGGTCATGGCGGTAACAGCTCCGAGACTCGTGTCGGAGCTGTTACCGCCGCGGATGGAGCTAAAAACCGTGCTATGGTTTTGTAAAAGGGGGAGGGAGTTAAGTGACTTGCCCAAGGTCACAAGTAGCTGTGGCAGGAACTGAACCTAGTTCTCCCGATTCTCAGGCCACCGCACTAACCATTAGGTTACTCTTCTGGGGAATCTGGACTGTGAAGTCTGTCATAGTTCTGTTTCTCCATGTATTCACAATTTTTCAGCTGTTTGCCTCTTTCCTCTTTGTGTGTGGCACTAACTGCATTCAATTTTCAGACCTAGGCGAGCATGAAAATCGGAATGACTGACTGACTGGGCTCAGCCTTAGATTGTGGGACTGGATGTGTGTGTGTGTGTGTGTGTGTGTGCAGTTAAATGAGTATATCATTCATCCTAATTCTGAATCTAGGCTGAGGGAAACTGCATGAGAAAAGGCTCCCCTCTGCTAATTGCTGACATGGCCTTGGGGTGCTGGGGCTTTGCTATCGCACTTTGGCAGGGTAAACTTGAATTTCTGAAGCCAGGCGTTGAGTACCTTTTTGGAGAGAGATGCACACGGGCGTTTCAGACTAGAGAATGACATGGGGACAAATTTTTCCCCATCCCCGCAGGAACTCATTTTCCCGTCCCTTCCCCGCAAGTTATTTTTCTGTCCCTGCCCCATTCCTGCAAGCTTCGTCCTCATCTGCACAAGCCTCAAACTCTTTGAAATCACAGGTAGCAACATTCTAGAGCTCAGATTGTGATGTCATAATGCCTCATTCCACCAATGCCTAAGCTCTGTCCTCATCTGCACAAGCCTCAAACCCTTTAAAGTCATAAGTAGCAACATTCTAGAGCTCAGATTGTGATGTCATAATGCCTCATTCCACCAATGCCTAAGCTCTGTCCTCATCTGCACAAGCCTCAAACCCTTTAAAATCCTAAGTAGCAACATTCTAGAGCTCAGATTGTGATGTCATAATGCCTCATTCCACCAATGCCTAAGCTCCGTCCTCATCTTCACAAGCCTCAAACACTTTAAAATCCTAAGTAGCTACATTCTAGAGCTCAGATTGTGATGTCATAATGCCTCATTCCACCAATGCCTAAGCTCTGTCCTCATCTGCACACGCCTGAAACACTTTCACATCATAAGTATTCGAGGCTTGTGTGGTTAAGGCAGAGCTTACAGGAATGGGACAGCGACAAAACTTGTGGGGACAGGACAGGGACAAATTTGTCCCCATGTCCTTCTCTATTTCAGACCATTCAAGACTTTCTAGGCTTTTGCTTGAGAGTCAATCCTATTAGTAGTAGCTGATAATAGCAGCACTAGCCAACCAAAACAAAGTCAAATAAATCCAGCAAGGTGCCATTTCAAAGCTAACACATGTTTAAAAGATGCTGGGGCCTTTCTCAGGTAGTCACAGAGCCACTGATGAGGTTTTCAAATGTCAGCAATTTGTGCAGGAAATGCTTCCTGACTGCTGTACTCTGGGCCGGATTTTCCTATAGGCTAACTAGGCTTCAGCCTAGGTCCTCAAGATCAAGAGGGGCCTACATTCAAATTGTTAGCAAAATTAAAATTACACTATTCTAAAAACAGTGAACACTAAAACACTGAACTGAAAATAAGGAGAAATTCTATGCTTCGGGATCTGAACCGGCTCCGGCCGCCACGGGGCGCCGACTCGGCTTCTCCCTTTCTTTTTCTCGCCCTGGGAGGAGGATCGGGGAGGGAAAGACGTCAGTCCGGAAACAGCTGGGCAAAGCCCAGCCCCGCGGGGAGAGAGGCAAAACGTGGATCTGTCAGGACAGGGCGGCCCAGACTGGCATCGGGGGGGAGGGTTCCAGTGGAAGGGGGATGGGAGGTAGGCAGGCTGGCATCGGAGGGTGGGGTGGGGAGGTTTAATGGAAGGCAGGCAGGCAGGATGGCATGGGGGTGTTCAATGGAAGGGGGATGGGAGGCAGGTGGGCATCGGGGGGGGGGGGGGGTGAGGTGAGGAAGGACGCACTGGGGGCACTATGGACATAGGAAGGGGCAATGTTGTGTGTTATGTTTGATTAGTTATTGTTACAAGTACTATATATGGTGCTGAGAATAAATGTCCAAATAAATGTTCTTGACTTTTTTTTATTTATTATCTGTGTCACATTTTTTATAAAGGTTAGTACCAATAACAACATGTTTCATTTAACATATTGATATATATCACAGTAATGATGTATTTTATTATCTCTCATGTAATTTACAAACTTAAAAATGGGAGGTGAAAGGGCCTCATAAGTGGAATAGCCTAGGCCTCTTTTCATCTAAATCTGGCCCTGGCTGTACTTATTTCTCTGCAACCCAGAAATATGCATGCTGCTTGGAAAAAAACCCACAACAAATGCCATTGATAGATTTGGAGGCATATCCAGGGAGGTTAGGGTTGAAATCCCACTGCTGCTGCTTGGGGAAGCCACTTAGCCCTCCATTCAACCAGAAGCAGTCCGCATTTCTTTAGCCACTGACCACTCTGACTGAATTAGACCTAGCACTGAATAGCAGGGTCTGTGGCTACTGGTGGGAGTTACTGGGACACCAGTAATATTCAGAAACAGTACCTGGGTACCTTCCTAGTTAGTCAACACAGGACAGCCTTTATTCTGGGGAGAGTGTGGCATGCAGTGGTCAAAGTTACAGTCTCAACATCCTGGGGGTTCTGGGTTCAAGCCCACACTGTTCCTTGTGACCCTGGGCAAGTCACTTAGTGCTGTACTAAACTACCCTTCCACTCCCCCACTAGTAGTGGCCCCCTCCCCTGTCTCCACCACACCCCTCCCCCTTCCCTGAACAGATGAGCTGGACAGAGGTGGTCTACAATGACACCCAGATCCTTTTCTTGAGCGCTAACCCCCGGTAACTGCGATTCGGGTTATTCTTCCCAAGGTGCATCACTTTGCATTTGTCCACATTAAATTTCATCTGCCACGTGGACGCCCAGTCTTCCAAGTCCTAAGGTCCGCCTGCAATTTTTCACGACTTTGAAGAGTTTAGTGTCATCTGCCAATTTAATCGCCTCACTTGTCGTTCCAGTTTCCAGGTCATTTATAAATAAGTTAAGCAGCACCGGTCCCAGTACAGACCCCTGCGGCACTCCACTGTTTACTCTCCTCCATTGAGAAAATGACCATTTAACCCTGCCCTCTGTTTTCTATCCGATAATTAACCGATTCCTAATCCAACCCCCTTACAATGTAAGGTGAGCCCTCCAAAACTCCCCCAAATCCTACTATACCCATATGTCTACCACCTTATAGCCCTTATGGCTGAAGATGCTACCTCTATGGCAGTAGAGTAGGATTTTGGTGGGTTCACACTCTCTACTATAAATGTAATATTTAGAGTGGCTTCTGGGCCTAGGTCTTTCTCTCTATGGCTCACCAGCCCACTGACCAGGCTACTTAAGACACCTGTGTGAGGCTCTACTAGGATTTCCCATACCAGGTGCTGCTGTTCCAGAGACAGGTATGGGAGTAACTATTAGTGACCCATATTAAATATCCTCCTTTATTTCCTGTCATATTAGGTGCCCATTTAGTTTTGAAGTTTTCTTTTGTGGGGGTGGGGGTGGGGGGCAGATATTTATTATAGTTGAATGCTACCAATAAGTATAATTGAGGGGGGCAGATCTGAAGATGCAGAGAATGTGGCTTCGGCTCACGTGCCCTTCCAGCATGTGTGTGGGGTGGTCACGCACGAAGATCCCTGTCCGTGCCTGTTAGTACTGAAAGCTGAGCCTTGTTGAGTGCCTGCTCGCCGGCGCAGCGGGACGTGCGCCTCATCTGGCTTCGAATAGAGCCCCTGTCGTTTCAGCTGACACATACAAGAATCAGCATGCCTTGCAGAGATGAGAATGCGCTAACTCCACAGTCAACATAAATATTCTTGAGGCAGAAGGAAGCTTTCTGTGTTAGACCTATCTTGACAATGGAATGAGACACTTTTAGATTGCGTTTTGAAAAAAAAAAAAATTTAGAGCAGTTCCACGGCTCTAGCTCTCGGCATCTTTCTTAGCATACAGGATGTAAGCTTAAGTTTTCCCCTCCCCCAGCCTTCATCTGTAAAGTGAGCTTTATAAGAGGGCTTTACAGACCTGAACTGATCTGCGTTTCGCCATCTTTGTCAGACAATGTTCTGCCGTGCCATGTTTGCCATCACTTTGTACAAATACGCTTTATTATGTATGTAAACTTGTAACCCGTCCTGAGCTCTTCTGGGAGGACAGGATATAAAACCAAATAAATACCTTTTCATTCATTCAATTTTCTATACTGTTCTCCCATAGGAGCTCAGAACAGTTTACATGAATTTATTCAGGTACTCAAGCATTTTTCCCAGCCTGTCCTGGGGGGCTCACAATCGATCTAATATATCTGGGGCAATGGGGGGATTAAGTGATTTGCCCGGGGTCAAAAGGAGCAGCGTGGGTTTGAACCCATAACCTCAGGGAGTTGAGGCTGTAGCTTTAACCACTGCACCACTCTAGAAATCAAAATGTAACAGAAGTGAGCCAAGTACAGGACAATCAAGCCATTGTGACATCACTGATGAAGTTGGCTCTTATTGGTGGAATGAGGCATTATGATGTCACAGTACCAGCTCTGGTTATCGGAGGCTGAAACTCTTCACGTTATTTATTTACTCAAATTTCTATACTGTTCTCCCAGCGGAGCTTGGAATGGTTTTATATGAATTTATGCAGGTACTCAAGCATTTTTCCCTCTCACAATCTATCTAATGTATCTGGGGAAAATGGGGGGATTAAGTGACTTGCCCAGGAGTAGCGTGGGTTTGAACCCACAACCCCAGGGTGTTGAAGCCGTAGCTTTAACCGCTGCACCACACTCTCTTTGGGATCTTTTGGGTACTTGTGACCCAGACTGTCAGGATGCTTGGAATGACAGATGTTGGTCTGATGCAGCGTGGCTTTTCTTATGAGCTGGGAGAGGGTGGAAGAAATCTTTGCAGAGGATATCAGTGCAGCTGGAAGCTATACTTGTATTTTTTAATCCATTGTCTTATTGTAACGTGTGCTTTATGTATATTAATACATATTTGTTAAATATTGTTCTCTGCTTAACAAAGACTGTCCTCACGCTCTATGTTCATTGCTCACTGGCAGTTTTTCCTTCATAGGCAAATTACAGTGGGGATGCACTGTCCTGAAAATATCACCGATGAGTTAATATTGTTCTGTGTTTTCCATCCCAAAATTGCACACACAAAAATATGAATAAAATTGGTTTCACAGTGTGTCGTTATAGCATATATGATTTGTGGCCCACACACAAATGAGGTACAGAGAAAAATAAGATAGAATCTGCTGAAATGCAAAACAAGGTTTCAAGTTTCTTAAAAATTTCTTATACCGCTCAATCGGCCTTCTAGGCGGTGTACAAATTTGTAAAAACAGAGAACAAACTAACTAAAATACAAGTTTGAGGTGACAATACGTCACCAAACAATAACTATAAAAACTTTTAAAAACAAAGACAAACAAGAACAAAAGGTAAAAGGCAAGAACTACATTAGACAAAGTAAAAGAGAACAATTAGGGAAAAAACAAGAGGGAGGGCTGCTATTATACTCAATAGTATTTTCGCTCGAATGCCCTTAAAAGGACAGTTAGGCCTCAAAGGCATCAAAGAAAAGAAATGTCTTTAGCTTCGTCTTAAAAATATTAAGATTTGATTCTTCGCGTAAATAATTTGGAATACTATTCCAAAGAGAGAGGGCAGTGACAGAGAAGATAGTAGACCTCATTGTATATATAAACTTCAGTGACGGTATAGAGAAGAGGTTATTAGCTGTTGATCTTAGGGATCTAGAAGGAATATAAGGGGTAAGAAGGTTATTTATAAATTCAGGTTGGTTGTTTTGTCTAGTCTTAAATGTTAACAGAAGAATTTTGTAAGTGATTCTGTGTTCCACTGGTAACCAATGGACTTCTTGCAACAAGGGGGTGACATGGTCAGATTTCTTTGCATTGAATATGATTTTTACGGCGGTGTTTTGTATTATCTGAAGTCTTCGTATTTCTTTTTTGGTTATACCTTTATAGCTAGGCAGGTAAAGAAAGGAGAGAAATCCTTTTTTAAATACGTTAGCAACAGGAAGAAGAGCACAAGTGGTATTGGGCGCCTAAAGAAACCTGACGGCAGCTTTACAGACTCGGATGCAGACAAAGCAGAAATACTCAATAGCTACTTCTGCTCAGTCTTCACCTGCGAAGCGCCAGGATCCGGTCCTCAGCTACAGACAAAGGGAAGTTCGAAGGACCCATTCTGGGACATGGAAATTACTGCGAGCGAAGTCTACCAAGAACTATCAAAATTAAAAGTAAACAAAGCTATGGGCCCAGACAATCTATACCCTAGAGTACTTCGAGAATTGAGTGACGTCCTGGCAGAGCCGTTAGCCGGGTTATTCAACCTTTCCCTTAGCAAGGGAAAAGTACCCCTGGACTGGAAAACTGCCAACGTTATCCCGCTCCACAAAAAGGGATGCAGGTCAGAGGCTGATAATTATAGACCGGTGAGTCTCACATCAATAGTGAGTAAACTCATGGAAAAGTTGATTAAGAATAGATTGGACACGTTTATGGACGATGAAAGATTAAGGGATCCCCCACCAGCATGGCTTTACAAAGGGAAGGTCTTGTCTATCCAACCTGATAAGCTTCTTTGACTGGGTAACAAAAAAACTGGATGGGGTGAGTCCCTGGACATCGTGTATTTGAACACTTTGATAGTGTTCCACACCGGAGGTTACTGAACAAGATGAAATCATTAGGACTAGGAGAAACACTGACAGCATGGGTACAAGACTGGCTAAGCGGCAGACTTCAAAGATTAATGGTAAACGGTATTCCATCAAAAACGTCAAAAGTGACCGGTGGAGTGCCACAGGGCTCAGTCTTGGGCCCGATGCTATTTAATATCTTTGTAAGGGATCTGACTAAGGGACTTCGAGGCAAAATTACATTATTTGCCGATGATGCTAAACTATGCAGCATTGTGGGCAGGGCAACAGAACCTGACAGCGCAACCAGCACTATGGAGCAGGACCTGCTTTTATTGGAACAATGGTCCAGTACTTGGCAATTAAACTTTAATGCCAAAAAATGCAAGGTAATGCATCTTGGGAGTGGAAATCCATGCAGAACATACACCTTCAACAGTGAAAACTTAACTAGAACTACTACAGAAAGAGACCTGGGCGTTCTCATCCGGGAAGATATGAAAGCTGCCAATAAGGTAGAGAAAGCATCAGCAAAGACTAGACAAATGCTGGGTTGCATCAGAAGAAGCTTTGTCAGCCGAAAGCCTGAAGTCATACTACCGTTATACAGAGCCATGGTGAGACCTCACCTGGAGTACTGTGTCCAGTTTTGGAGGCCACATTATCAAAAGGATGTGAAGAGAATGGAGTCAATCCAAAGAATGGTCACTAGGATGGTCTCAGGACTGAAAGACATCCCTTATGGAGAACGTTTGACCAGACTGCGCTTATATTCTCTCGAAGAGCGTAGAGAAAGGGGGGGGAGGGACATGATAGAAACATTCAAATACATCACGGGTCGCATTAAAGTGGAGGAAGAAATCTCCTTTCTAAAGGGTCCCACGGCGACAAGAGGGCATCCGCTGAAACTTAAGGGGGGAAGATTTCATGGTGACACCAGGAAATACTTCTTAACTAAACGGGTTATTGATCAATGGAATGATCTTCCATGCCAGGTGGTTGAGGCCAGTAGCGTGTTCGACTTCAAGAGTCGATGGGACAAACTGGTGGGGGCACCACAGAGCTATGCCCAAAAGATGGATACCCCAGGGAGGAGGGTTCTTATTGATTAAGTGGGCAGACTTGCGGGAGGGAAGGTTCTGGAGTGGGCAGACTTGTTGGGCTGCCGGCCCTTTTCTGCCATCATACTCTAAGTTTCTATGCTTCTATGTTACAATAGTCAATGCACGAGATCACATGGCCACAATCAGCATTTACCTACTTTGATCCAGGTTTATTCAGAAAATCACATAAGAAAACAAGACTGGGACAGACAGAAGGTCCATCAAGTCTAGTATTGTGTTTCCAACAGTGGCCAACCCAAGTCCCATGTACCTGGCAAGATCCCAAAAGAGTAAAACAGATTTTATAGACTCTGGAATTTGTTGCCGGAGAATGTGGTAACATCAGTTAGCTTAGCGGGGTTTAAAAAAGGTTTGGATAATTTCATACAAGAGAAGTCCATAGGCCATTATTGAGATGGCTTGGGGAAATCCACTACTTATTCCTAGGATCAGCCTTCGCCAGGTCAGGTTTTCAGGATTTCCCAAATGAATATGCATAAGATCTATTTACATGCAAATTAATTGGGGAAATCCTGAAAATCCAACTGGATTGCGGCCCTCAAGGACAACCCTGGCATAGTGTAGCCCCATGCAAACTTTTTATAGAATCACTGTGCTGGGAACAGCTTTACTAGACAGTCTTTACCATAGAATTTCACTGAAACCTCCTCAGGTTTTGTACTGAAAACCAGAGACTCCACAAGTGGCCAAGCACTAAAGAACTCACTGCATTAAATTGGCACTTCTCTGAAGATCCCTTTCAGTTAACCCTTACTTCTGTAACCTTAGTGTTATCAGCCAGACTCTGTAGCTTTTGAACAATTTTATTTAGTAACTTGAATAAACACTCACAATTTGAAGATTTCAAGGCACTCTAACTGTTACAAAATCTTCTTATTCTACCAACACATCCTATTCAAAGGGAAGCTGGGAATGTGTCCACATAACTTGTGGGAAATAATGCTGTGCTCCAAACTTAGATATAGAACCTAAGCTGTAGTAGGCTAGCAGAAATATTTATTTATTCCCAGGCCCTTTTGAATTCAGAGACTGTATCTGAATTCAAAAGGGCCTGGGATAGGCACCTGGGATCTCTCGGAGAGAGAAAGAGATAATGATTACTGCGGATGGGCAGACTAGATGGGCTATTTAGCTATTTTCTATACTGTTCTCCCAAGGGAGCTCAGAACCATTGACATGAATTTATTCAGGTATGCAAGCATTTTCCCTGTCTGTCCTGGTGGTCTCACAATCTGTTTAATGTACCTGGGGCAATGGGAGGATTAAGTGACTTGCCCAGGGTCATGAGGAGCAGTGTAGGTTTGAACGCACAACGAGAGGACAATGCTAGACCCAAGTTTTTATGCAGCCATGTGGTCTTACAAAATGGATACTGTTCTCTCCCAGAAGCTAAAGAAGGGTGAGCTTAAGCTCTCTGGTGGCAGCTTGGCTCTCTGGAAGAAGCATAACTTTCTGGGGATTTGAGTCCACAAAGCACACTTTGCTTACACATCTTAGCATAAACTTGTTTATACAAGAACTGAGAAAATGCCCACATAAAATGGAGGCAGAACAATCATACTTTCTGATTGCACGTGCAACTTTTAATTATGGGGTTTTAATTGTCAGTATTTAGGCAGTTAATTCGTAAAAATTTTATTATGCACTATTTTGATCATTTTAGTGTCTCTAATTATTGGCTTTTAACTTTTTTAGTTCTATTCAACTTCTTTTATTGTTTTGTTTTTTAAACTATTGTAAACCGCATAGAACTTTACGGCCTTGCGGTATATAAACCGATTATTATTACCATTCTACCAGGGGAGCTCAGAATGGTTTACATGGATTTATTCAGTGGTTTTCCCTGTCCTGGTGGGCTCACAATCTATCTAATGTACCTGGGTCAATGGGGAGATTAAGTGACTTGCCCACTGCACCACATTCTCCCGCATTAAGTTGTGCTTGCAAATTGGCTGTGCAAACTGATTTGCACACACAACGTAAGTTGCCATATACAGAATTTAGGGGTATGTTCACAGAATGGTATAAAAATTGATGATAAGGAATCATGTAGGTCAGGGGTGTCCAATGTCGGTCCTCGAGGGCCGCAATCCAGTTGTGTTTTCAGGATTTCCCCAATGAATATGCATGAGATCTATTTCCATGCACTGTTTTCAATGCATATTCATTGGGGAAATCCTGAAAACACAACTGGATTGCGGCCCTCGAGGACCGACATTGGACACCCCTGATGTAGGTTCTCATAATACTGCTTCATGGCTACTCGGTTCCGGTTCGCGAGGTCCCCAGCCAGGCCAGGTTTTCAAGATGGCCACAATGAATATGCATGAGAGATTTGCATTCAAATTTTTCTCATGCATATTCATTGTGGATATCCTGAAAGCCCAGCCTTCCTTGTACATACTTAGGTTCCAAATGTAGCTGGCAATAATGCTGTCTCAGTTTCTTGTTTCTCTGTTTTAGTACACCCTCCTCTTCTCCCCTCTTTCTCGTTCACTCTTGGTGGTTCTTGGATGACCCTCTGCTTACCGTATCTGCATGAGGCTGTTCTGCAAAGGTTAGTAATTGATGATGTTTCTATGACTTGCTTTAATGGCTATCGAATCACTAATTGTTTGGGGGTGGGGGGTGGAAAAGGCTTTTCCTTCCTTCCTGAATCAGGTTGGGCAGACTGGATGGACCATTCGGGTCTTTATCTGCCGTCATCTATTATGTTATTATGTTCCTCAGGCAACAGATGCGTTCTGCTCTCCTGAAAATCAGAAACTACTTCACTGAAGGGATGCACACGGGGGTAGGAATGCTACATTTGGAGACGAGGGAATCCTACACGTGTTTATCTTCAAACTTAGTGCATATTATTCAATGCAAAATATCTGAAGAGGGATGCAATGCTGGAGAGACAGGCCAGACAGGAATCGGCCTACACAGACACCATACTAAAATACCATAGTGCAAACCAGGGTGACAGTGCTTCTCAAGGCCAGGCTTCTGCATCAATGCCATTTATAGTGAGAAAATCTGGGATTCCACCAAAATCTTTATTGTTAAAGAGCGGTATGGCTCATACTACAGGACTGACTTGGGAAACACTTCCCTACACAAATTTTATTTGAGATACTACCAGTTGAGTTTTGGCATCGCTTATCCTCAGTCCTCGATCGTACAGCCAACCTGATTCCTTCTGAAGCGCACAAACCATGGCTCCTAATTAGCACGAGAGATCTAATTTACATGGCTTATTATATACCATGATGTCATAGAAACATAGAAATAGATGGCAGATAAGGGCACGGCCCATCTAGTCTGCCCACCCCAATGACCCTCCCCTACCTTTCTCTGTGAATAGATCCCATGTGTCTATCCCATTTGGCCTTAAAATCAGGCATGCTGCTGGCCTCAATAACCTGAAGTGGAAGACTATTCCAGCGATCAACCACCCTTTCAGTGAAAAAGAATTTCCTGGTGTCCCCTGATTTTCCACGGATGCCCCCTTGTTGCCGTGGGACCCTTGAAAAAGAAGATATCTTCTTCCACCCCGATGCGGCCCGTGAGATACTTGAATGTCTCGATCATGTCACCCCTCTCTCTGCGTTTCTCGAGTGAGTACAGCTGCAACTTATCCAGCCGTTCCTCGTATGGGAGATTCTTGAGTCCCGAGACCATCCGGGTGGCCATTCTCTGGACCGACTCCAGTCTCAGCACATCCTTACAGTAATGCGGCCTCCAGAATTGCACACAGTATTCCACGTGGGGCCTCACCATGGATCTATACAATGGCATAATGACTTCAGGCTTACGGCTGACGAAACTCCTGAGTATGCAACCTATGATTTGCTTTGCCTTGGATGAAGCTTGCTCCACTTGATTGGCAGACTTCATGTTCTCACTGACGATCACCCCTAAGTCTCGTTCTGCTTCAGTTCTTGTTAGGATCTCGCCATTAAGGGTGTAAGTCTTGCATGGATTTTGGCTGACCAGATGCATGACTTTGCATTTTTTGGCATTGAAGCTGAGTTGCCAGGACCTAGACCAGCGCTCCAGTAGGAGTAGGTCGAGAATTTATGTTTGTTGTGCTTTTGCCCACTACATTGCTTAGTTTGGCGTCATCGGCGAATAATGTTATTTTACCTCGCAGCCCTTCTGCCAAGTCTCTTATAAAGATGATGAATAGGATCGGGCCCAGGACAAGAGCCCTGCGGCACTCCACTGATTACCTCTGTCATTTCCCTCTGAAGCCTACCTCCAAGCCAGTTCCCAACCCATTTTGTCAATGTGTCGCCCAATCCTATAGAACTCATCTTGCTCAGCAACCTGCGGTGTGGTACGCTATCGAATGCTTTACTGAAGTCCAGGTATACGATGTCCAGGGACTCCCCAACATCCAGCTTCCTCGTCACCCAGTCAAAGAAGCTGATCAGGTTAGATTGGCAGGATCTCCCCTTAGTAAATCCATGTTGACGGGGATCCCGTAGATTAGAAACATAGAAACATAGAAGATGACGGCAGAAAAGGGCTATCTCAATCATGTCTCCCCTCTCCCTACGTTCTTCTAGAGTGTAGAGCTGTAGTTTGTTTAGTCTCTCCTCGTACGAGAGACCTTTGAGACCCGAGATCCTCCTGGTGGCCATCCTTTGAACCGACTCGACTCTAAGCACATCTTTACGGTAATGTGGCCTCCAGAATTGTACACAGTATTCCAGATGAGGTCTCACCATGGTTCTGTACAATGGCATTATGACTTCAGGCTTCTTGCTGACAAAGCTTCTACTGATACATCCCATCATCTGCCTTGCTTTAGATGAAGCCTTCTCCACTTGATTGGCAGTTTTCATGTCTGCACTGATGATTACTCCTAGGTCTCGTTCCGCCGAAGTACTAGTTAAAGTTTCTCCATTCAAGGTGTAATTTCTGCATGGATTACCGCTACCGAGGTGCATAACCTTGCATTTCCCAGCGTTGAAGCCCAGCTGCCAGGTCGAGGACCATCTTTCCAATGTAAGCAGGTCCTGTACCATACTATCCTGTAAATTACATTCACTTACTGTATTGCATAGTTTAGCGTCGTCGGCGAATAATGTTATTTTACCCTGAAGCCCCTGAGTCAGATCTCCTATGAATATGTTGAAAAGGAGTGGACCCAGGACTGAACCCTGCGGTACTCCGCTGGTCACCTCCGATGTTTTAGAGAGGGTACCGTTAACTATTACCCTTTGAAGTCTTCCACTTAGCCAATCATTGACCCAAGTAGTTAGTGTTTCTCCTAACCCTATTGATTTCATTTTGCTCAACAGCCTGCGGTGTGGGACGCTATAAGAACATAAGAACATAAGAACATAAGCAGTGCCTCCGCCGGGTCAGACCATAGGTCCATCCTGCCCAGCAGTCCGCTCCCGCGGCGGCCCAAACAGGTCACGACCTGTCCAAATCACCAGAAGGGGCCCCCATGCCACCTTGGTTTCCTATTGCGTCCTATCTTCCCATCAAAGTCCTAGCCCTCCGGTCTTGCACATGCACGACCTGGTCGGGTTTCTATACTTATTTTCTGGTTAGCTTTCTCAGTATCCCACGATCCCTTTATCCCTCAGGAATCCGTCCAGTCTCTGTTTGAATCCTTGTACCGTACTCTGCCCAATCACGTCCTCCGGTAGCGCATTCCAAGTGTCCACGACCCTTTGGGTGAAAAAAAACTTCCTTGCATTCGTTTTGAACCTATCTCCCTTCAGTTTCTCCGAATGCCCCCTCGTACCTGTTGTCCCCTTCAGCCTGAAGAATCTGTCCCTATCCACCCTCTCTATGCCCCTCATGATCTTGAAGGTCTCTATCATATCACCCCTGAGCCTCCTTTTTTCCAGAGAGAAGAGCCCCAGCCTATCCAACCTCTCGGCATATGGGCAGTGTTCCAGCCCTCTTACCAGTTTCGTTGCTCTCCTTTGGACTCTCTCGAGTACCGCCATGTCCTTCTTGAGGTACGGCGACCAATATTGAACGCAATATTCCAGATGCGGACGCACCATCGCTCGATACAGTGGCAAGATGACTTCCCTCGTCCTGGTTGTTATGCCCCTTTTTATGATGCCCAGCATCCTGTTGGCTTTTTTTGAGGCCGCTGCGCACTGTGCAGATGGCTTCAGTGATGCATCCACCAGCACTCCCAAGTCTCTCTCAAGACTGCTTTCTCCCAACAATGCCCCCCCCAATTTGTAGTTGAACAACGGGTTTTTTTTCCCTATATGCATGACCTTGCATTTTTCCACGTTAAAGCGCATTTGCCATTTGTTCGCCCAGTCTTCCAGCTTGTTTAGGTCCCTTTGCAGGTCCTCACACTCCTCCCTGGAGCTAACCCTGCCGCACAGTTTGGTATCGTCTGCAAATTTTATGACCTCGCACTTTGCCTCCTTTTCCAGATCATTGATAAATATGTTGAAGAGTAACGGCCCCAGCACCGATCCCTGCGGCACACCGCTCGTGACTCCCCGCCAGTCAGAATATTGGCCCTTCACTCCGACCCTCTGCAGTCTACCCGACAACCAGTGCTCTATCCATCGGTGCACATCCCCTCCCACCCCGTGGTTCCACAGCTTCCTAAGCAGCCTTTCATGTGGCACCTTGTCGAAAGCCTTTTGAAAATCGAGGTAAATGATGTCGATGGGTTCCCCATTGTCCACCCGACTGCTTATTCCCTCAAAGAAGTACAGAAGGTTCGTTAAGCATGACCTTCCTTTACAGAATCCGTGCTGGCTTGTTCTCAGTAGGCCATTTCTCTCAATGTGTTCGCAAATGCCGTCCTTTATCATAGCTTCCACCATCTTCCCTATAATTGAAGTCAGGCTCACCGGCCTGTAGTTCCCGGGGTCACCCCTCGATCCCTTTTTGAAGATAGGTGTGACATTCGCCAATTTCCAGTCCTCCGGTACCTCTCCAGTTTTCAAGGATAGGTTACAAACATGCTGGATTGTGCCCGCTATTTCTTGTCTTAGCTCCTTCAGAACCCTCGGGTGGATCCCGTCCGGACCCGGTGATTTGCCGCATTTTAACCTGTCTATCTGTTTGAGGACATCCTCCTTACTTACCTCTATATGCTCCAATTTCTCAGCCTGTTCCCCACTCATGAGCTCCTCTGAGTCCGGTATATTAGATGTGTCTTCTCTCGTGAAAACCGACGAGAAGAATGTGTTCAGCCTCTCAGCTACCTCTTTATCCTCTTTAATCACTCCCCTCCTATCCCCATCGTCCAACGGCCCCACCTCCTCTCTCGCTGGTCGTTTCCCCTTTACGTAACTGAAGAATGCCTTGAAGTTTTTCGCCTCCCTGGCCAGCCCCTCTTCGTATTTCCCTTTTGCTTTTCTAACCTCTCGGTGGCATTCTTTTTGGCATTTCCTGTGCGCCTGGTGATTTTCCTCCTTTGGATCCTTTTTCCATCTCCGGAAGGATACTTTTTTGTCGTTTATTGCCCTCTTTACTTCTGCTGAGATCCAAATCGGGTCCTTTGACCGCTTGTTCTTGCAGCCTTTCCTGAAACTGGGGACGTACTTTTTTTGTGCTTCCTGCAGGGTGTCCCTGAATAGGGTCCAGGCGCTTTCCACAGTCTCCATCCTAAAGATGTTTCTGAGCTTCCTCCCCACCATTTCCCTCATAGCAACATAGTTCCCCTTCTTGAAGTTGAGCGCAGTTGTTGCGGTCCTCCTTACTATGGGTGTCCCCCTTTCTAAAGTGAATCTGATCGCATTGTGGTCACTGTTGCCTAGTGGTCCTCCCACTTCTACCCCTCTTGCAGGCCCTCCTAATCCGTTCAGGATGAGGTCAAGAGTAGCACTCCCCCGCGTCGATTCCCTGATCAGTTGCTCCATAAAGCAGTCCCTCACAGCTTCTACAAATCCTGTTTCCCTAGTGCAGTTGGAGTGACCCGTACTCCAGTCTATCCCCGGGTAGTTGAAGTCCCCCATCACTGTTACACTTCCAGTCCTGCACTCCTGTCTCAGTTCAGCTTCCAAGTCGTGTCCGACTCCTTCCGGCGCACCAGGTGGGCGATAATACAGCCCCAGTTTTATGTCTGCACCCTTGTTTCCCGGCAATTTGACCCATAGCGATTCCAGCCCTTCTGCCTTTGTTGCCATATCCATCCCGACCGAGTAGATAGAGTCTTTTATATATAGTGCTATGCCTCCCCCCTTCTTGTGGGTCCTGTCTCTCCTGTAGAGCTTGTACCCCGGTAGCGCCACATCCCATTGATTCTGCTCTGTCCACCCTATCAAATGCTTTACTGAAATCCAGGTACACGAAATCCAGGTACACGATGTCCATAGACTCTCCCAAGTCTAGCTTCCTTGTCACCCAGTCAAAGAAGCTGATGAGATTGGATTGGCAGGACCTACCCTTGGTGAATCCATGTTGATTGGGATCCCGTAGATTCCCCTCATACAGGATCATGTCTAATTTGCGTTTAATTAAAGTTTCAATGAGTTTACACACTATTGATGTGAGACTCACCGGTTTGTAATTCGCAGCCTCTGTCCTGCAACCCTTTTTGTGCAGAGGAATGACGTTGGCTGTTTTCCAGTCCAAGGGTACTCTCCCTGTGCTTAGGGAGAGATTGAAGAGTGCGGCTAGTGGTATTGCCAGGACATCGCACAACTCTTTGAGCACTCTTGGGTGCAGATTGTCTGGTCCCATGGCTTTATTTACCTTTAGTCTTGACAGTTCGCTGTAAACTTCACCTGGTGTGAACTCAAAATTCTGAAATGGGTCGTCTGCACTTGACTTAGCCTCTAACTGAGGACCATGTCCTGGTGCCTCGCAAGTGATTCTCCTCGTTCAGGATCGTATCCAATTGGCGTTTGCAATTGGCGTTTGATTAGAGTTTGCACCGGTCTGTAGTTTGCTGTCTCCATCTTGGAGCCTTTCTTGTGGAGTGGAATGACATTAGCCGTCTTCCAGTCCAACGGGACGTTACCCGTACTAAGGGAGAGATTGAAGAGTGCGGATAGCAGTTCCGCCAAGACATCACACAACTCCCTGAGCACCCTGGGGTGTAGGTTGTCAGGCCCCATTGCCTTGTTAACCTTAAGCTTTGACAGCTCGCAGTAGACACCGCTGGGTGTAAACTAGAAATTACTAAACGGGTCATCTGCGTCAACCCTTGTCTGTAGCTGAGGGCCGAGTCCTGGCGCCTCGCGGGTGAAGACTGAGCAGAAGTATTCATTTAACAGTTGGGCTTTTTCCGAGTCTGCTTCTACATCAGCACATATTCTAAACTCTAATCCCACACTTCCCAAAATATCAGAGAAGGAGCATATTTAGAAATTAAACAAGTTGGCCAACAAAACTGATCCTTGTGGCAACCCTTACCTATTAATGTTCAGTTTGAGCCTGGCTTTGATTGCCTCTAACAGACAAAGTGCTCACCAGCAGTATGTTGAATTAAGGCGGATCTGCTTTCTGTTGAGGGGCGATCTAATTCGGATCTTTCTACATAAGAAGTTGTCAGATATCAGACTGTGCTGGAATTTGTCCACAGAACTAGGATTAACATTCACTCCAACTTATTCCATCTTTCCTTCTCCTTCCCCCACCTCCAAAACTCCTGCATGAAATGCCCTGGGTTATCATATAGATCAGATCTTGCCAAACCTGTCCTAGGCCTCCAACAGCCTATTGTGGTTGCAGGATATCCACACAGTACAGAGGAGATTGAGAGGGGTCATGATCGAAACATTCAAGGTACTGAAGGGAGTAGACTTAGTAGATAAGGACAGGTTGTTCACCCTCTCCAAGGTAGAGAGAACGAGAGGGCACTCTCTAAAGTTGAAAGGGGATAGATTCCGTACGAACGTAAGGAAGTTCTTCTTCACCCAGAGAGTGGTGGAAAACTGGAACGCTCTTCCTGAGTCTGTTATAGGGGAAAACACCCTCCAGGGATTCAAGACAAAGTTAGACACGTTCCTGCTGAATCAGAACGTACGCTGGTAGGGCTAGTCTCAGTTAGGGCGCTGGGCTTGACCAGAGGGCTGCCACGTGAGCTGGGCACAATGGACCATCGGTCTGACGCAGCAGCAGCAATTCTTATGTTCATCGTTATGCAGATTTATCTCCAGCATGTTCAATTTGAATATATCCTGAAAGTCCAACTAGCTGTGGAGCTCCCTAGAATCCATCTCATGCCGGTGTTGGCTTGTAGGAAAGAGTATATTCCTGAACCCTAGATGTCATTTTATGGCATGTCTCCTGGTTCCTCGGAGGTCCCCGAAACAAAATACTCTACATGTCTTATTGACTTTGAGAGCATATGCAATTGGAGATGCTTCTCATACTGCCAGGGAGCCCAAGATACTCTGTTCCTTCCTGCCTTACAGCCTCCACATGCTTCAAGCGACTCAGGCTAGGTTGGTGCGACACTAGCCTTGCATCCACTGTGGCTGATTTGAATGGTTGTCCATTGTACAAATAGGACATAAGTAATGTTTAGTGTTGCTGAGTGGAACTGGATGGAAATGCCAGGTAAGGTCTAGATTTAATGAATACAATGGAGGCAGCACATCAAGAATGTCAAGAAGACACATCGGGAAGTCAGGAAAATAGACTACGCATTTTTTTTTTCTTCATCTGCCTATGGGCAGGAGAGAGAGAAGTTTTATATGCCTCAAAATGCCTGGTTTAATTTGTACCTGCCGGGCTGCTGTCAGATGAACACTTTGAAGGTTTCCAGCTGCTCTTTCCTTACGAACACCTGTAAGACATTCTCTATATTAGGCATTCCTAGAGGACATCTGATATGAAAATGTTACTGACACCAGCAAGTGTCTGATCTCACCTTGACTGGCTGACCTTGACCTTGATTTGGAGGATGTCTGGGTGCCGACGCTTTCAGTTCTTAAAATACATTTGCATTTCGTTTAGTGGAGTTTTGGGCATAGCAAAATGTGCAGGTTGTGTGGTCTGAATTTTCAGTGCTCTACAGACAGCTGGGTGGGTAGTATGATGCCAGTTTAAAACATGTTCTAAGCATATAGAGCAGGGGTGTCCAACCTGCGGCCCAGTGAAGTATTTTGTGCGGCCCCGGTCGAGGGCGATGCAGTGTTTTCCTCTGCTGCCACCGGGTGTTTACCGTCTGGCCGGCTCCTTCCTGTTTTGCTGCAGCGTTTGCATGTTTGTGCGGCCCCAGAAACATTTTTTTCGGCCAATGCAGCCCAGTGAAACCAAAAGGTTGGACACCCCTGATATAGAGCATTCTTAATTTAACAAGAGCACGTTTATATTCTGCTTTATACTTTGGTAGAAGGCAGAATACAACAGTAATCATGAAAAAAAAAATTCTGGTCTCTATCTTCCGTCATTTAGGCCCTCCTTCACAAAGCCGTGCTAACGTTTTTAGCACCGGCCGTGGCGGTAAGACCTCCGATGTAGAGAATGACATGGGGAAAAAATTTGTCCCTGTCCCCGTCCCCGTGACCACCGTCCCTGTCCCCACCCCGTCCCCATCCCTGCAACCACTGTCCCCGTGACTACTATCTCCGCTGCATCCATACAAGCCTCAGCACTGCAATATTTAGGTTATTCCTTCCTTATAAATCAGCGGTCTCAAACTCAAACCCTTTGCAGGACCACATTGTGGATTTGACGGTACTTGGAGGGCCTCAAAAAAAATAGTTAATGTCTTATTAAAGAAATGACAACTTTGCATGAGCTAAAACTCTTTATAGTTTATAAATCTTTCCTTTTGGCTAAGTCTTAATAATAATATTGTCATTTATAGCTAAAGAGACGATCAAGAAACTCTTTTATTTTACTTTTGTGATTATGATAAACATACCGAGGGCCTCAAAATAGTACCTGGCGGGGGCTGCATGTGGCCCCTGGGCCACAAGTTTGAGACCATTGACATACATAATAAGAGTTTGCAATTTAAACTCTCCCCCCTCTTTTTACAAAACCGTGGAAGCGGTTTTTAGTGCAGGCTGGCATGCTGAATGCTCTGCGCTGCTCCCAATGTTCAGAGGAACTCTATGCATGTTGGGAGCAGCGCAGAGCATTCCGCATGCCAGCCGGTGCCAAAACCCGCTTTTGCAGTTAAAAAAAAAAAAGAGGGGGGGAGAGTAAGTTCGTAAGGCTCTTGCCACCACCCTTGACCTGGCAACCAGAAAAAAGTGTGCTTCAGCTCTACCTTTGATCTCTGTCTTTTCCTCTCTAGCCCTGGTGACCAATTGAGCGCTGTCTGGGTACCATGAGCTTTATAGCTACCATAAGAGAAGCGGCAGAGCCAGTAAGTCCATGAATACGATTTAAAACAATCAGAACTCTGGCACGAACCTGGGTGACACAAGACAAAATGCACAAATGTCAGCTTAGGAGGTTTATGAATCTTACCCTGGACATATCCAGAGCTACTGTAGTTACACCACCTTCGAAAGCTCTTCATAAAATGCATTGAGTTAGGCCAATTAAAAATGGTATTACCTTACTTGGGGAGTGTGTGGCGTAATGATTAGCGCTACAGCTCCAGCACTCTGCAGTTGTGGGTTCAAATCCCATGCTGCTCCTTGTGACCCTGAGCAAGTTGCTTAATCCCCCCATTGCTCCTGGTAAATTAGATAGATTGTGAGCCCACCTGGACAGACAGGGAAAATGCTTGAGTACCTGAATAAATTCATGTAAACCGTTCTGAGCTCTTTAGGAGAACAGCATAGAAAATGGAATAAATAAATGGTG
The DNA here is from genome assembly GCF_902459505.1 of Geotrypetes seraphini. Taxonomy (NCBI): domain Eukaryota; kingdom Metazoa; phylum Chordata; class Amphibia; order Gymnophiona; family Dermophiidae; genus Geotrypetes; species Geotrypetes seraphini. The sequence goes on along the minus strand of NC_047091.1, from coordinate 32,797,011 downwards.
TGAAGAGTTTCAGCCTCTGATAACCAGAGTTGGTACTGTGACATCATAATGCCTCATTCTACCAATTAGAGCCAACCTCATCAGTGATGTCACAATGGCTTGATTGCCCTCTACTTGGCTCACTTTTACTACATTTTGATTTCTAGAGTGGCGCAGTGGTTAAAGCTACAGCCAAAACACCCTGAGGTTATGGGTTCAAACCCACTCTGTTCCTTGTGACCCTGGGCAAGTCACTTAATCCCCCAATGCTTGAGTACCTGAATGTAAACCACTTAGGCTATAAGAGCTATATAAAAATATTGCCTTTATATTTTGTTTTATTTCTATATAATGGCAAGGTATTTACTGTGCCATGTTCCACTGTCAGGCACCTGCACTTTTAAGGTGGATGTAAATTTTGTTAGCCAGTGCAATAGGATTCGTCAAAGGCGTGCATCAATTTTTCCCTCCTTTCCCTCTTCCACGCTCACCAGAGGTCTCTCCTGGGCATGAAGGTTAATTATAGTGCATTAAATTTTACACAGTTTTTCCTCCTGATGTTTCAGAATGGTTAAGACCTACATATGTGAATTAAAAAAAATAAAATACAAAACAGTCTTGGTCTGCTAAATCCATACTGAAATTATTTTAATGTATTTTTCCTTCCACTCCCCACCAACTCTTCAGGGTCCTGCTGTCAGTAGTAGGTAGAAAGATCCATCTGTCTTCATTAGAACGTCGACATGCATTAGGATTTGAGAATCGTACCGCCCTGGGTTCTCCCTCAAAGTGGGCCTTAGTGCTGGCAAAATAAAAGAGAGGGAGCGTGAGGCACCAGGAAAGAAAAAAAAAAAAAAAGAGGTTTAATCTGATGCATTGGAGGACGGAGGCTAACCAGATTACTGTTCTCATCACCTTCAGCTGACGCGGAGGTCATTTTTATACAGCGGCTTTTATTCTGATGTTGGGTGGATCAGAATATTAAAAGTGTATAAGGGTCAAAGGGTGGGGGGGAGGGCAAACATATGCAAGTCTAGCGTAGGACAGAGGAAGGAAATAGCTCTCCGACATTGCTATATATCTATACTGCCAGGCTTCTTTGTAAGTCCACTGTTAACCTCTTTTACCAAGTGTGGTTGTAGCTCATTGACTTTGGTCAGTTTGATCTCTTTTATAAACCTCATAGAACTGAAAGGCTTATGTGATATATAAATAAGAACATACGAATAGCCTTACTGGGTCAGATCAATGGTCCATCAAGTCCAGTAGCCTGTTCTCATGGTGGCCAATCCAAGTCACTAGTACCTGGCTAAAACCCAAATAGTAGCGACATTACAGAATCTCAAGGAGTAAGCAAGATTCCGGAACCCAAATAATAGCAACATTCCATGCGGAATCCCCAGCGAGTGGCAACATTCCATGCTACCGATCCAGGGCAAGCAGTGGCTTCCCCCGTGTCTTTCTCAATAACAGACTATGGACTTTTCCTCCAGGAATTTGTCCAAACCTTTCTTAAAACCAGCTACACTATCCGCTCCTACCACAACCTCTGGCATTTATGTTATATTAGTGCAAGCAAACCCAGTGGCATAGTAAGGTGGGGCAGGGAAGACGGTACACCCCGGGCACCATCTTAGTGGGGGCACCAGCACCTGTCCTCCTCCTCCCCGCTCCTGCCCTGCCCCCTTCCATAACTGCACGTGCACACTGCTTCCCTCCCCCAGTGACTCTTTAACGTTCACGGCACGAACAGCAACCCCAACCTGCTGCTCATGCCAACATCAACTCTTCCTCTGACATCACTTCCTGAACCCATGCTGAGGAAGTGATGTCAGAGGAACAGCCCACACAGTTGAGGTTGAGGTTGTTGCTCGTGCTACAAACGTTAAAGAGATCTGGGGGGAAGGGAAATGGCACATGCGGGCGGCAGGAGGGGGCGGGTGAGGGGTGCCACTGCCCCAGGTGCCTCTCACTCTCGCTACGCCACTACACCAAGGCCCCAGGTACTTGAGAGCAGGTGAAGCCTAGTGGTTAGAGCAGTAAGGTGGGAACCCACTGATACTCCTTGTGGCCCACTGTTGCCTCCGGTAAAAACTCAGAAGCCCTTCTACAAAAATGCAGGTTGTACATTAACATTTAGATTAATGGATGATGTCTGCTCTAAATGAATGTGGAACCCTTAGCGCCACCTGTTCATTTATTTAAAAGTATTTATAACCCGCCTATTCACAAATCTAGGCGAGGGACAAAGGGAACATACATAGTAACCGCAAATAATACATACAAGAAAAGTACATCAAAACATTTTTTTTTAAAAACCATCATTGTAACATATTAAAATCTTACAAAGCTGACCAACCCCTGGAAAAAAAAAAAAAAAACCATATACATTTTTCTCTTTTTTTTTTTTTACCTCCCTTTCTTTTCTTTCCTTTCATTTTTGGGTCCCTGCCTTATTTTCTTATTCATTTCCAATTCTCTCCCTCTTCCCCCTTTCTATCCTATTCCTACACTTTCTTTATTTAGGAGGAGGTAAGTGGTCCCACATTAACTCTGTGTTACCCACTTAGCATGTTAGGTTTGGACAAGTTCCTGGAGGAAAAGTCCATAGTCTGTTATTGAGAAAGACATGGGGGAAGCCACTGCTTGTCCTGGATCGGTAGCATGGAATGTTGCTACTCTTTGGGAATCTAGAATCTTGTTACTTTCTGGGATTCCGGAATCTTGTTACTCTTTGAGATTCTGCAATGTTGCTACTCTTTGGGTTTTGGCCAGGTACTAGGGACCTGGATTGGCTACCGTGAGAACGGGCTACTGGGCTTGATGGACCATTAGTCTGACCCAGTAAGGCTATTCTTAGGTTCTTATGTAATGCTTCCATGTTCACTTTCCATCGATGCCATGCCCCCTGACAGAGAAATTATTTTTAAATTCAGTAATACATGTTTTAATGCATGAAAACAGGCAAACTACCACAAAACCCCTTAACAACCTGTTCCCATGTATTAAGTGCTTCACACGCTTTAGTAAAAGGGCTCTTTATATTCTAAACCTTCTGAGGACGGATTGAAACAGCCCTGAGCTAAAATATAACAATTTAAAAAAATATCCTGCTTTGTTGTGGACTTTTGTGACTGCAAACAAGCCGTGTTCTCTGTGTTTGTGTGTGGGGTTTTTAAAAAAAAAAAATACAATCTGTGACAATAACAGTTCTGTGGTCACCTCCCCTGTCATTCAGCTCAAGGAATCAAAATTGGTGACCAGACTGTCCACCTTCGAGATGTCTCCGCTGTTGACTTAGAGGCTCTCATACAAAAGAGAGAAATCCATTGTGCAAAAATAAATACTGTATATAGAACATAGATGGGTATAAAAGCTGGTACATAACTGGTTATGTTAATGAATGTTGTGTTGGTTATGGTTCTTTTTTTTAAATTGATTTTAAGATTTGACATTTTCAGATTCCAAATCTAAAGAAAAAATACAGTGTAAATACAATCAAAATAGGATAGACAATTAAGAATCTACATACAGTTATTACAAACTATTAATTGGAGGAGGGGCTGATAATGGACTGAAATCTTTAACACATAAGCAAATGTAATAAGTGGAAAACAAAGATGCAGTCTAATTGCCCTTGGACTAATCTCTCTGAGCTAAATTGGAACCAGCCATACCCATAATTACTCAAGGATTTACTTTAGTAGAAATACATTTAGATAGTTGCTGTGGATCATAGAAGACATACCTGGTTATGGTTCTAAGATTCCAAAGAGAGCCGGTTATATTCCTGATGCCATCACAGTGACCTGATAACCTTGGCGGGTTGGCATTAGGGGGGACAACCCCTCCCCCATCCCTCCGGTGAAACACTGCTGTGGTCATAAAATTCTAACTGTGATTGAGAGCAGGTCTAACTCTCAGCTTCGATCTTTCAGGACATGGACCAGGCGGAGGGGGCCATTTTCAACAGTGCATCCAAATCCGACTTTGAATATTTCTTGGAAGACATCCAAAGTTAGAGGCAGAGAAATGGCCCTTTTTGAAATCGCTGGACATCCCAACCTCTTTTTTCTTTTTTTGCAAAATTGTCTATTTGGATGTCTTGGCTCATTAGCCCACTCATTGGGCTACTTAAGAAACCTGTGTGATGCTCTACTAGGATTTCCTATATCGGATGTTACGGTTCTAGAGACAGTTCAGATATGTACTGTTTCATTCAGATTTTTAGGGGGTGGGGGAGTCAGTGACCACTGGAGGTGTGTGTGGGGGGTCATTACTTATTCCCTCCCTCATTTGTTCAGTTTGGGTACCTTTATAGCACTTAGAAGCTTCTAAAAGAGCTCTAGCTCCGGACATCCAAGTTCTGTCCTGGACATCTTGGGAAAGGTTTGATTATAACCGTAAAATGTTCACGTCTAGGTCCGCCTATAGCATGCCTCCAACACGTCCCCGTTGAGTTTCGGACACATGGTGGCTGGGAAACCTCAAAAGATGTCCAGAAAGTCAGTTTGAAAAATTGGCACTTTGATATCCCAGCGATTAGGACGGCCAAATGCAGGTTTGTGAATGATTATATATATACGGTCCTTAAATGGATGTTTGACAATGGGTTGACGCTAAATATTGATAAAACAGAAATAATGTTTATAGGAGAACGACAAGAACATTGGCCTAGTGAAATACTTTTAAATTATCATCGGATTATGATTAGCGAAGAGATTAGAATGTTGCGGGTGATTTTTGATGCAAAATTATTGTTTAAATCTCAAGTGGCCAAAGTAGTGCAGACTGCATATTTTGCAATTAGAAAGTTGCGTCAACCCCATAATTTTTTATGTGGTTGGGATCTCCGTCAAGTTTTGCAGACATTGGTACTCTCAAAGCTTGATTATTGTAATGACATATATTTGGGTCTAAAAATTTCACTCCAAGACAAAAGCACCACACAAGCCAAGAAAGCTAGCTTATTACTTGAGCGAAAGAAAAGCCTCAGACAAACGGAGAGGTGTACCCACACTCTTCCATCCAAGCATCATAGGTAAAAAACTTTTGCACAAGTTTAAAGTTAGCAGGTGGGAGTAAAAAAATAGCCGAGAACGATTAATGGTAAAAACCACTGAACACAAACAGGCCAGGCTGACGGTCATTTTGTGACCGGTAACCACTGCTTCAGGGCCTTGGTGCCAAATCCTAATTGTTGCTTTCAAGCAGATCTGCGTACTGATAGCCTGGATTTGGTGCTAAGGCCCTGAAGCGGTGGTTACCGACCATGAAACAATTGCCAGCCTGGCCCGTTTGTGTTCAGTGGTTCTCGGCTACTTTTTTGCTCCCATCTACTAACTTTAAACTTGTGCAAAAGGTTTTTTTGCCTATGATGCTTGGGTGGAAGAGTGTGGGTACACCTCTCCGTTTGTCTGAGGCTTTTCTTTCGCTTAAGTAAAAAGCTGGCTTTCTTGGCTTGTGTGGTGCTTTTGTCTTGGAGTGATATTTTTTGATTTTTGGATTATACTTCCCTCCATTCCTCCCTGTTTGTTGTGGATATATTTGGGTCTTCCATCTACATGCTTGAAAGCATTACAGATTGTACAAAATTCCGCAGCAAGTGTCGTCATCGATACATTACAATATGAACATTTTGCACCCATTCGAAACAAATTGCATCGGCTTCCAATCTCCTGCCGAGTGCAATTTAAGATTTTGAAAATAGTCCATCAAGGGATATCTGATATTTTGCCAGATCACCTGTTTAAATGTCTGAAAATATATGAACAGAATAAGAACATAAGAATAGCCTTACTGGGTCAGACCAACGGTTGAGAGATGAAGTTAAGTATCTTGTTTTTCAACTGCAGGTCAGACACTTTGGAATGAGTTGTCGGGAGTGATACACTTTTGTAATAATGTCATTTCGAAAATTACTTAAGACACACTTATCCGTATTAGCGTTTAGCTGATTCCCAAGGGTCTGATTGGATACATGTGGTTTGATATACGCTTGAAGAGCAGAAAGAAAAGAAATATTAAGGCTGATTGATGGGTCTTTCCCTTTTTTTTACATGTTGATTTTGTATTTTACTGTGGTATGTTATGTAAAATTTTCTGTGCCATTGTGAATGCTTTATTTTGGAAGCCGCTAAAGTATATAAGCGGATTATAAATGTTTTAAATAAATTAAATAAATAAATGTCATTTTTTGGGGATGTCTGCATTTTTTTGAAAATGAGCCCCTATTAGTCTCCATTTGAAATGGGAACTCAATAGGTCTGATCTTGCCATGCTTAGGCCATGCTCCTTTGACATTTGCCTGTCGCTTCTGTCTCTTCAATATCACCAAAATTCACCCCTTCCTCTCTGAGCTCTCGTAACCTCATGCTTAGATTACTGCGATCTACTCCTAACTGGTATCCCTCAGTGTCGCCTCTCCCCCTTGCAATCTGTGCAAAACTCTGCTGTGCGACTCATCTTCTACCAACCTCGCTACGCTCATGTCACCCCTCTCATTGAGTCCCTTCACTGTCTCCCTATCTGACATTGCATACAGTTCAAGATCTTATTGCTGCCCCTCAATATCTCTCCTCGCTTCTCTCTCCTTATACACCTCCTTCGCTCTTAACATTACCCTTCTCCTCCACTGCCAATCCCAGACTTCATTCCTTTCATCTAGCTGCCCCCTATGCCTGGAATAAATTACCTAAATTTGTCCGTCAAGCCCCTTCCCTTGTTTAAAAGCAGACTGAAAACCCACCTTTTTGATTTAGCCTTCAATCTGTAACCCTATTCCTCTGCCTTCCAACCCAGTCCGCTGTTGAACCGTTCCCCTTAACTATATCCATGGCATCCTGTTTGTCTTGCCTGTTTAGATTGTAAGCTCTTTGGAGCAGGGACTTTCTTCTTTGTGACTCTGTACAGTGCTGCATGTGTCTGGCAGCGCTATAGAAATGAAGTAGTGTGAAGAGTTTCAGTCTATGGGAAACAGAGCTGAGATTGTGATGTCATAATGCCTCATTCCACCAATAAGAGCCAACCTCCTCAGTGATGTCACAATGGCTTGATTGGCCTGTACTCCTTTCTGCCCTCCAACCCAGCCAGCAGATGAACCCTTCCCCTTAACTGTATCCATGACATCCTGTTTGTCTGTCTTGCCTGTTTCGATTGTAAGCTCTTTGGAGCAGGGACTATTTTCTTACTCTTTGTGACTCTGTACAACGCTGCGTGCGTCTGGTAGCGCTATAGAAATAATTCATAGTAGTAGTATTTGAGCCTAATACATGCATGTCTCAGGCTTAGTAAAACGGGTACTTAGATGTTTTGCAAACGAGGGTCAGAATGTATAGGCAGGTGAAACTGATGAAAGGCTGTTTATGTACTGAACAAGGGAGGTGGGCCAGGAAGAGAGCAAAAACGTGTCGGTCTTACTTCATTTACCTTTTCCCTCATCTCCGCCATTTTATATAATAACTCAACCTTTTTTTCCCCCACAAATATGCTATCTGTATGTTCTGGATGTCTGATTCATTGATCCAGGGCTCGCTTTGAAGCCTAAGTATGGCAATCAATCATACTCAGCATGCTTGGTCCCTCCAGAGTCTAGAGCTGTAGGGGGCTTCTCTTCCATACAGTGTCGTAACTGACAAGCTATGATCATGTTTGCTGGAGTCTGCGTTCCGAAGCCATCCAGCGTGGCTACGGTTTGATTTCTGACGCTCTTCTGCCTACCTTTAAACCCTTTTGTCTTAGTCAAAACCTATTTTAAAGTTTAACGTTCTCGTTTCTCCTCTCTGTAAATGTCTTACCAGAGTTAATATCTTCGTTTTTGGACATGGGTGGGGGGGAATGATGGTAAATTGTTTGGCACTTAATAAAGTGTCTAAAGTCTTAACGCGGAACTTGTAATCTGCAAATTAAAAAAAAAAAAAAGCTGCCGACTGCTTGTATTCTCAGTTCAATTTTAGCTCATTTCTTGTTGTTTAATATAAGATAATCATAATTTATAATTGTGCCAATGTTCTTATATAGATGAATGGATGAATGGATAAAATATTTTTAAAAAAGAAAAAAATAATTAAAGCATCTATAAAAAAGTTTGAATGAATTAAGGCCGGTGAGGAATATTCTATACCTCAACTCCCGCCAGATGGAAGTGAACATTGGCACAATTATAAATTATGATTATATTACATTAAACAACAAGAACTGAGCTAAAATTGAACTTTTGGATACCCGGATGTTGGACTGAGAATGCATTAAAAAAATATTAGCACATAAGCCCTTACTGGTACATATTTGGTTGGCTACGAAGGCTCATGTGCTAATTGTGGACAAATCAGTTGACTTGTCACCGTTGCAAATGTACTAACTCAGGGATCTCAAAGTCCCTCCTCGAGGGCCGGAATCCAGTCGGGTTTTCAGAATTTCCCCAATGAATATGCATGAGATCTATTAGCATACAATGAAAGCAGTGAATGCAAATAGATCTCATGCATATTCATTGGGGAAATCCTGAAAACCCGACTGGATTCCGGCCCTCGAGGAGGGACTTTGAGACCCCTGTAGTAACTGATTAGTAAAGAAATGCCCACTTTCCATTCCTAGACACGCCCTCTCTTTAAAAAAGAAAATAATTTTTATAATGTGTTGTACGTGAATGCAAAGTCCAAAGTTATCGTGGGACATTTCAGTGCGCATCACAGTACGCTGTCTCAAGCTGTAGTAAGAGCTTGCTAGCGCTTAGCCACAGTTTACTTAACGGACCCTTAAGCTTCCATTTTACAGAGCTGGGATACGCACGTTTCAAATCTGAGCGCATGCAAATGGTAAGGGGACATCATCTGGGCACGTTTTGAGTGGGAGAAGGCACATTCATAGACATCTATTCTCCATTTCAGACGGGGACTAAGGCCCTGATTCTATAAACGGTGTCTAACTCCTAGGCGCCATTTGCCGTGGTTGTTAATCAACAAGTAAGTGCCATTTAAATAGGTTTACCTTATTTTGTGTTGAAAAATCCCGGATGTATGGACCCATTTTGCCTCAGCCCCGCCTTGATCTGCCTCTAGCCCCAACCCAGAAAGCTTCATCTTTTCATTTCTGACCCATTAGAATCAAAAGTCCCACCCTCCCGGATGATGACGGCCCTCCCCACCGAACCGGCATCAGCACCATGATTGACCCCCCCCTCCCGTGGCAGCATAAACAGCAGGAGAAATGCTCATTTCCTCCTGCAATGTTGACACCCTCCCCATGAAAGAAAATTGGCAGGAGAGAAGCCCACTCCCTCCTGCCAACGGAGCCCCCCCATCCAATACCATCCCTTACCCTCCACCTTCCTCCCACATCCAAAATAAGGCAGGAGGGATGCCCATTCCCTCCTGCCACTGGATGCTCCCCCCACTACCTTTGTCCATTGGAAAGAGGAGGGAAGCACTGTCTCTCCTCCTTCAAGGCCCACCGATCCTAACTGGTGGGCTTTCCCTCCTCAATTCATCATGTGATGCACTTGGGAGGGTCTTTAGGCATCTAAGTCAATCAGGGCCTTAGGCTCCTCACCATGCATCATACGGGATACAGAGGGAGGAGTCCAAAACCCAGATTGGCTCAGACACCTTTGGCCCGCCTCATGCATCATATGATGCACCAAGGAGGGAAGGCCTGCCATTTAGGATCAGCGGGTCTTGAAGGAGGAGAAACCGTGCTTCCCTCCTCCTTCCAATGGAGAAAGGTACGGTGGGGGGTTCAGGGGAGCATCCAATGGATCCCGCGCCTATATATATATACAGGCATACATATTAATTGAATCCTATTTCTGCCATGGATTGCTTGTTAAGACCCCAATTATTGCTGTTAATTGACTCGATAATTAATTTGTGCCCAAATTTGCAAGGACAATTTTTAGTATCTTTTTATAGAATTCGGGGGTATATGGATAAGGCCTTTGAACATCCAGCTCGTTTGTTATCTGCTTAAATTCATAGTTGGAAATGTTTAAGCAAACTTTATCCTTTGTGCAAAAATGCTTTATAATAAGTTTGGTCTGTTCCGTTCTAATACCAGTTTGTGATTTTATAACTATAGAAAACAAGCATGCAAGTTTCACCTACTAAACACTGCGATCGTATTGGATTACAGCAGGGAAGTGAACATTTGTTTTGCTCCTATTTGTCTAATGATAGAAAACATATTTTTTCAGTGAGAAGTAATGCTGTGTAATTGTGTAGGGAAATATATAATTTCATCCATATATCTATATATCTTTTTAATAACCTATAATTTTGTTGTAAGGATAAGTAACATCAGCACTCGCTCGCACGTTACAGCTGGGATTACAAATACTCTAGGGTCTGGAAAGTAATATCTTTGTGTCGTCTTTAATCAGCCCTGCAAAGGTGCATATCCCTCTCTTTTATGCAGAAAATGAATTGGTCCTGATGAACTGTCCTGAAATACAGTGGAAGGCAAAGGGAAAACACTTTCAAATCTTTACTGATTATATTGCAGGCGGATTGCTATGATCTAGCTCTAAGTAACGCAATTAAAATGCTGAAAAAAAATCTATTTTTGTTGGCACAGAAAAAGAATTAAAGCTGATGGTGGAAAAATCTTGCCTCGCTTTCAATTCAGGTTTGACCTTTTCGGAAATATTTTGGCTTTTGATTTGTTGTGACATTTGTTTTGATTCTGTAAAATTAACGTTCACGTTGTGGAGCTTCTGGGGGGTTTTCTTTCCTTATTTTTCCATTTTAACGGCTTTCTGTCCTCTCAAGAGTCAACTGTTCTTTGCTTTTCTTCTGACTCACAAATACACAGACAAATGGACTTGGCACTGGTTTGAAAGTTGGGAACTGCAGCATCAGTCATGCGGACTTCAGATCAAGGTTACATTGGTGCATCTTTTTTCAGCATTCACGAATCAGTCAGTGTTATAGGATAAAACTGCTCTTCGTGCATTTAATAGTTACAAATGGGCTGGTAAAAAGAGGTCTATGAATGCTAACCTGTAATGTTATAGCATTGCCAGGGTTACCGGATTTTCTGTCTGGAAAAATCCAAATTCCTAGACACGCCCCCAGGCATGCCCAGTCCCACCCATCCCTGCCCCATTATGTCCCCGATTCCACCTTATCCCCACCTCCATTCCTGCCCCCTGCTGCCCGCTCTTGTTGGGCAGGACATCTGCACATGCGCGCATGCCCTCCTGCCCGAAGGAAAGCTTTTCAAAACCCGGACAAATAGCCGGGTTTTTGAAAAGCCGTCCTGACTCCTGGACATGTCCTCACAAGGAGGACATGTCTGGAGACATCCGGACATGTAGTAACCCTAGGCATGGCTCAGTGGCTCTCCAGACATGGCTGCGAGCTCAGGGCCTTCAAAAACTCAAACTGTTGGGTTTGGGAAATTCATCCAGACAACTAGACAGTCCTCTAAAGAGAGGACGTATCCAGGTTTTCCCAGATGTATGGTAACCCTAAATTTGGGTAACTTTCACTTAGGTCGGTGGTCTCCAACATGTGGCCCCTGCAAGTCCTCCACTAGGGCCCTCAAACAGCTGGCTAAATGCTCTTCAAATCCTGTAAATGCGTTCATTTCAAACAGGCCCACTTGATACAGGAACTGCAATCCAAAATAAAGTGAGTTTTTAAAAGTGTTGTACAATCAATATCAGTATTAATTTTTAACGTTTTAACACCCAGTCTGAACAAGCAAATCAAGACAGTTTACAAAATTAGTAGTATGTCTAAGCTTGAGATTTTTTGGTGACTCTCAGAGTTTTCTCATAATCACGCTGTGGTCCATCACGTGAAAAAGGTCAGAGACCACTGACCTAGGTGATGACATCATAGGTCAGTTTTCATATACTCTGAACAAATGACATCACTAGCGTGGCATTTGGTTTGTTCCTCTCTCAGAGCCCATCAGTGCAGCACGGGGCCGTTCCTCGTTACTCTGGGAATTAAAATAAGATGTTTCTGCCATCGGGGGACCAGGGGCATAGAACCAGAAATGTACTTTGAGAGACAAACAGACGTTTCTTCTTAAATATGCAGCAGTTGTCCAGCGGCACTCTGGAATGAAATGCATTATTGACAAGAGAGATGTTTGCACTGAAATAACTTTCTGCTGATCCACTGTGAAAATTCACATAGTGTTCAACAGCCCTCAAAATTTCTCATTTCTTTCCTGTGGTGGGGTTCTATTTATTGATAGACTTTTTTTTTTTTAATATAAAGTTCAGTGTAAGTGCAACAACTCTTTTTTCCATTATTGCAGGATGCTGAGGAAGACTTGAGATCTTGGTGCAATCTCCTTATTTAAATGCAGAAATAACTTTGATAAACTAGAACTGAGTGCCATGAGTCACAGAAAGGTACAAACGCATCGAAACAGCATAGAAAGGGAAGTGCGGGGGGAGGGGCAGCGGTCTGCCCTGGGTGCAGTCCTCCTCCTCCTCCTCTCTGCTCCCCTTCTCCTCTCGTTGCTGTGCACGCCCCTTGTCTTCCCCATACCTTTTTTTTTTCCTTCCCCAGCATGAGGTTGCTGCCTGCGTTGGCATCGGCACTCTTTCTGATGTCACTTCCGGGACCCGCACCCAGGAAGTGACATCAAAGGGCGACACCGTAAAACCCGATGCAAAATAGCCAAGCAAGAATGTAAGTGAATCAATCGCTTGGCTATTTTGTATGGGTTTTTTTGCTAATTTGCATGCCCGGATCGGAAAACGGGTGATTGTGAATTGGGTCAGTTGGCAGCAATCGTTGCTAAACCTGTGAAAAACGGGTTTAGTGACGATCGCAGACTTTAGTGAATCGGGGCCTTAATACTCTTACATCTGCCCTGGTAACTACAGCCATTGAGCGTTGAAAATTTAAAAGCTGGAAGCCAAGAGGCCACCTAAGTCCCTAGGTCTCCCAAGGGCCTTTCACTTGTGAGTCATTTAAACTCGAGTGCATCATGTTCTAACCACTTTTCTAATTTCTTCCTTCTCTCCTATTTAGAGAGCAAACAGACTCTCCCCCCACCCGACCCCCCCCCTCTGCGCTGACTTCTCAATCCTGGAAGGATGCAGGAGGTTGTCCTACGTCCCTGGTTTCATTTCTTCGGCCCTGACCGTGCCATTTCTGTCGAGCAAAGCTCAGGAAGGTTAAGTAGCGTGCTCAGAAGTGACGAAGGCTCGGGCAAAGCAAAATGAACCCATTTAATTCAGACTTTTTTTTTTTTTTTTAACAAATGGGATATTTTGGAACCTAATATGATGAATCCAGAGCCACGCATGTTGGTAGATGGAGGTCCCTGACCTTCATTTCAGATGATTGATCGGGCAGAATTAGATGCTAATTGGAAAATTGACCAAAGTCCCCACTGTTTGGTTCCTCTCTTCCCCCTCCCCTCACCCCATAGCTTCCCATTTGTAATTAGACAGTGGAATTTGAAAATTGTTGCTCTTAATCAACGCAGATTACATTCGGTCACCCTTTTCTGCCTTTAGTAAGGATAACCTGTCCCATAAGGCAATGCAGCTGGTCCCCCTTTTCATTATTGCATCATCTTTCAAGAAGAGAGGGAAGTCTTGTCAGTATTTGTGATCATTGCATCCTTCTTAAGAATATTAGAATTACCATACTGAGACAGACTGAAGGTCCATCAAGCCCAGTATCCTGTTTCCAACAGTGGCCAATCCAGGTCCCAAGTTCCTGGCAGAATCCCAAAGAGTAGCAATATTCCAGAGCTGAGAATGTGATGTCATAATGCCTCATTCCACCAATGCCTAAGAGCCAACCTCAGCAGTGATGTCACAATGGCTTGATTGCCCTATACTTGGCTCACATAAGTATTACCATACTGGGACAGACTGAAGGTCCATCAAGCCCAGTATCCTGTTTCCAACAGTGGCCAACTCAGATCACAAGTACCTGGCAAGATCCCAAGGAAAAAAACCCCAACATCTTATGCTTTAGGAATAAGCAGCGGATTTCCCTAGGCCATCTCAATAATGGCCTACAGACTTCTCCTTTAGGAAATTATCCAAACCTTTTTTAAACCCTGCTAAGTTGACTGCTTTCATTACATTCTCCGGCAACAAATTCCAGAGTTTAGTTACATGTTGAGTGAAGAAATATTTTCTCTGGTTTGTTTTGAAACTACTACATAGCAGCTTCGTTGCATGCCCCCTTGTCATACTATTTTCAGAAAGAGTAAATAAGTGGTTCACAGCTAGCCTTTCTTCATGGGGAAGTCATCCCATCCCTTTTATCATTTTTGTCACCCTTCTCTGTACCCTTTCCAATTCCACTATATCTTTTTTGAGATATGGCGACCAGAACTGCGCACAGTATTCGAGGTGTGGCCGTACCTTTCCTGATAATTGCTAACATTCTATTTGCTTTAAGAACATAAGAAGTTGCCTCCGCTGGGTCAGACCAGGGGTCCATCGCGCCCAGCAGTCCGCTCACGCGGCGGCCCATCAGGTCCATGACCTGTAAGTGATCTTGTCTAAAACCTTTCAATACCCCTTCATACTCCTATCTCTGCCTCTATCTATATCCCCCAATCCCCGTATCCCTCAGGAACTTGTCCAATCCCTCTTTGAATCCTCTTAATGTAATCTGTCCTATTACATCCTCCGGAAGCGCATTCCAGATGTCCACCCTTTCTTGGCAGCTGCCGCACATTGAGCTGAGGGTTTCAACGTATCCTCAGCAATGACACCTAGATCCTTTTCCTGGGAGTGTAGCTATAGTTTGGGTTCCTCTTTCCCACAAGCATTACTTTACACTTACCCGCCTCAATGTACACAGCTATCCATGCCTTCCTTATCTCAAAATTTGACTATTTTAACACGGTTTATGCAGGTCTTCCAGTGACTGAAATTAAATGCCTCCAGACTTTACAAAATTGTGCAGTTTGCTTTCTTTGTAAAGCAACTAGATATGACCATATGGCCCCTCCTTCTTTGTCATCTCTATTGGCTACATGTCCTATTTAGAATAAAGTTCAAGTTCTTGCTATTGGCTTATCAGGCTTTCCATCTATGTATTCTCTTATATTTTTCCTCATCTACCATGCCTTTTACTGCCATCGCTACCTGCATTCCCTGGATTCAAATAGGATGGTGGGACGGGACCTGCCCTTTGGAATTCTTTTCGAGATCACATTCACTTGGAACAGTCCATTTCTTCGTGTTAAGACTCTTCTGAACATGTACTTTTTCTCCTTAGCTTTTCAATAGGTTAGCTTCCGCTGGTTGGCGAGCTGGTGAACGAGTGGCAGGTGGAACCCGCATCCCTTAGTCTTCTGATCCATTCCTTGATTCTCGCTCACTTGGATTATTACAATTCCCTCTACTCTCGAATGTCCTAGAATGAGATCCGAAGACTCCAAATCATTCAAAATAATGGCAATAAAACTCAATCTACAATGCAAAAAAAAAAAAAAATTGGATCGTGTAACTCCTTTGATGAGAAAAGCTCACTGGCTACCAATTTCCCTCCGTATTACGCTTAAAATTCCAGTTCTTACATTTACAACAAAATCTGCGCATTCTCCCGCCTTCATTGATAAACTGATCATACCATATTCTAGATCAGTGTTCTTCAACCTTTTTTACACCTATGGACCAGAAGAACTAAAAGAATTATTTTGTGGACCAGCGGTTGAAGAACACTGGGCTAAGTCGTAGGCCAGACTCCGCCCATCTCCGCCCCATACCCCGCCACCATAATAGTACTAATTGTAACACTATTTTTTCCATTCATTTTTCATATATAAACACAATATAATCTTATTAACAACACACAAAATTAAACTACACAAAGCCCACTGTATGCTTCACAACATTCATTCCTACCAGAACGTAGATAACCCCTATGCAAATATGCGACCAAAAACTAAAAGTTCTAATATATACAAACAAAACCCTAAGATTCAAGACTCTGCACACAGTACAACCCCCAGAGAAAAAGAACATAAGAACATAAGAAGTTGCCTCCACTGGGTCAGACCAGAGGTCCATCCTGCCCAGCGGTCTGCTCCCGCGGCGGCCCATCAGGTCTGCGACCTGTGAAGTGGTTACTGACCACTTCTATAACCTACCTAAAGTTCTATCTGTACCCCTCTATCCCCTTATCCTCCAGGAACCTATCCAAACTTTTCTTGAACCCCTGTACAGAGTTCTGGCCTATCACCTCCTCCGGAAGCTTGTTCCATGTGTCCATCACCCTCTGGGTAAAAAAGAACTTCCTAGCATTTGTTCTAAACCTGTCCCCTTTCAATTTCTCCGAGTGACCCCTAGTGCTTGTGGCTCCCCACAGTTTGAAGAATCTGTTCTTATTCACTTTCTCTATGCCCTTTAGGATTTTGAAGGTTTCTATCATGTCCCCTCTAAGTCTCCTCTTCTCCAGAGAGAACAGCCCCAGCGTTTTTAACCTGTCAGCGTAAGAGAAATTTTCCATACCTTTTATCAGTTTAGTCGCCCTCCTCTGCACTCCCTCGAGTACCGCCATGTCCTTTTTGAGGTACGGCGACCAGTATTGAACACAGTACTCCAGGTGCGGGCGCACCATTGCGCGATACAGCGGCATGATGACTTCCTTCGTCCTGGTTGTGATACCCTTTTTAATGATGCCCAGCATTCTGTTTGCTTTCTTTGAGGCTGTCGCACATTGCGCCGATGGTTTCAGTGATGTGTCAACCATCACCCCCAGATCCCTTTCAAGGTTACTCACCCCTAGCCGTGTTCCCCCCATTTTGTAGCTGAACATCGGGTTCTTTTTCCCTACATGCATGACTTTGCATTTCTCTACGTTAAAACTCATTTGCCACTTATTTGCCCAGTCTTCCAGTCTCGTTAGGTCCCTTTGCAGGTTTTCACAGTCTTCCGTGTTCCTAACCCTGCTGCAGAGTTTGGTGTCATCAGCAAATTTGATAACCTCACATTTTGTCCCCGTCTCCAGATCGTCAATAAATATGTTGAACAATAGAGGTCCCAGCACCGACCCCTGTGGAACTCCGCTCGTGACCCATTGCCAGTCTGAGTATTTATTGGCCCTTTACTCCAACCCTCTGTTTCCTGCCTGCCAACCAGTGTTTGATCCATCGGTAGATATCTCCTTGCACCCCGTGGTTCCACAGCTTTTTTAGTAGCCGCTCGTGAGGTACCTTGTCGAAGGCTTTTTGGAAGTCAAGGTAAATGATGTCTATGGATTCCCCCTTATCCATCTGGCTGTTTATTCCTTTGAAGAAGTACAGCAAGTTTGTGAGGCACGACCTTCCCTCGCAGAAGCCATGCTGGCTCGCCTTCAGTTGTCCATTTTTTTTTATGTGTTCGCAGATTGTGTCCTTTACCATTGCTTCCATCATCTTTCCCGGAACCGAGGTCAAGCTCACAGGCCTGTAGTTTCCCGGGTCACCCCTTGATCCCTTCTTAAAGATGGGTGTGACATTTGCTATTTTCCAGTCTTCTGGGATCTCCCCAGTTTTTAGGGAGAGGTTACATATTTGGCGAAGTGTCTCTGCTATTTCGTTTCTCAGTTCTTTTAGTACCCTTGGGTGGATGCCGTCCGGGCCTGGTGATTTGTCGCTCTTCAGTCTATCTATCTGTCTGAGGACATCCTCTTTGCTTACCTCTAGTTGCACCAGCACAAAGGCATTTCTTCCTGAACAGTGCAAAATACAGACACAGATGTAAATTCTCAAAATTGACACAATTCAAACACTAAATTAAAAAATAAAACCATTCCCCCTACCTTTGTTGTCTCCGTCCCTCCATGCTGTGCCTTAATTTCTGGCCGTTTTATGCCACCCCTGGTGTTATCTTCGGGCCGGCTCCCTCTTCCTCACTGACACAATGCACAAAGCCGCGGGCAACAGTTCCTCGCGCGTCCCAAACCTCATCTGGAAGCCTTCCCTCTGATGTTGCGACGTCAGAGAGAAGGCTTCCGGTTCAGGCGCATCGATCGCACCACGGACCGGCGGTTGAAGAACACTGTTTTGGGCCCGATTCACATGCCGGCCCTGTGGACCGGCAGGAAATTTCTGCGGATCAGCACCGGTCCACGGACCGGCAGTTGAAGAACACTGTTCTAGATCACCACGCTCCACTAATTAATACCTCCATTCATAGATCCCTTCTCTCTGTTGTTGCTCCAACTCTAGGGAAAGCTCTTGTCTATTCACCTCAGACAGCAAGATTCTTTCTCAAAATTCAGATCGGATTTAAAAACTTTTCTATTGAAAGACGCTTACAGATGTTAGGACTTAGCAGGATTTGGGGCCCCTTTTACAAAGGTGCATTAGGGCCTTAACGCGCGGAATAGCGTGCGCTAAGTTGCCTCTCGCACTAGACCTTAACGCCAGCATTGAGCTGGCGTTATTCTAAACTAAACTAAACCTTAAGTTTGTATACCGTATTCTAGAAGCGTACATCACGGTTTAGTGCACGGTAATTTTGTGCGTGTGCTAAAAACACTAGCGCATATTTTGGATTTGCAGTACTCTTTTTTTTTTTTTTCTTAAAACCCCTCCTTTTGTTCTCTTACCTCCCCAGCTTTCCTTTCCTTGAATTGTATTTCTCCACCTCTTCCCCTTTTCTTTCTTTCTGTCAAAAGCCTTTCCATGTATTTAATATGTCCACGCGTACTGTTAATTTATTTTTAATCATTTTACTGTACACCGCCTAGATTTGTTTTAGATAGAGTGGTCTATCAAAGCCTAATAAACTATTGTATGTGTTCGCTGTCTGTCCCTAAGGGGAAAATTCTATAAAAGGTGCATAAAGGTTTGGTCAAATTCCTGGAAGAAAAGTCCATAGTCTGTTGTTAAGACATGGGGGAAGCCTCTGCTTGCCCTGGATCGGTACCATGGAATGTTGCCACTCTTTGGGATTCTAGAATCTTGTTACTCTGGGATTCCAGAATCTTGCTATTCTTTGAGGTTTGGCCGAATTCTTGCTATTCTTTGAGTTTTGATCGAATTCCTGGAAGAAAAGTCCAGTCTGTTATTAAGACATGAGGGAAGCCTCTGCGTGTTCTGGATCGGTACCATGGTATGTTGCCACTTTTTGGGATTCTAGAATCTTGTTACTCTCTGGGATTCCGGAATCTTGCTATTCTTTGAGGTTTAGTCGAATTCCTGGAGGAAAAGTCCATAGTCTGTTATTAAGACATGAGGGAAGCCTCTGCGTGCTCTGGATCGGTACCATGGAATGTTGCCATTCTTTGGGATTCTTGAATCTTGTTACTCTCTGGGATTCCGGAATCTTGCTAGTCTTTGAGGTTAAACCCATCTGTTCTCAAAATTCTTGTAATCCCTTCAAAGCAGCATACTGATGTGAAACTATTAACTCGTTGAAGCCAATATTCTATTTATTGTAGCTCACTGACAAAGGTCAATCTTATGTAAACCGCATAGAACCGAAAGGCTTTTGCGGTATATAAATAAAAATTTATGTTATGTTATGTTGCTACTCCTTGGGTTTTGGCAAGGTACTAGGGACCTGGATTGGTCACCATGAAAACGAGCTACTGGGCTTGATAGACCATCAGTCTGACCCAGTAAGGCTATTCTTGTGTTTTTATGTTCTTAACTTGGTGTCCAACTTAATTTAAATAAGACTCTTGCTTCGATAAGTACCCAATGTAATTGACGATAATATGGGCTAACATGGTCATGCTTTTTCAAATCAAAGATTAATCGGACAGCTGTATTTTGGATTATCCTCTGTCTTCTTAAGATTTTCTTGTAAGATCCCAAATAGATTATATTACACTAATCCAGAATCGACAAAATTAACGCCTGTACGAGCAATCTGAACGATGCAGGATCAAAGTATTTTTTGATGGTCAGCAGTTTCCATAAGGCAAAGAAACATTTCTTTGCTAATTGGTCTGTATGCTCGACCAGAGTTAAGTGATGATCTAATGCATGGGTAGGGAACTCCGGTCCTCGAGAGCCGTATTCCAGTCGGGTTTTCAGGATTTCCCCGATGAATATGCATTGAAAGCAGTGCATGCAAATAGATCTCATGCATATTCATCGGGGAAATCCTGAAAACCCGACTGGAATACGGCTCTCGAGGACCAGAGTTCCCTACCCCTGGTCTAACGTAACTCCCCAAATTTTAATGGAGGCAGCTATCGGATAATCATGCCCGTTAAGTGTATTATGCCTCATCTGGTGTCATGATTTTTCACTCGTTGCTCGCTCTGGTTGTTATGCCTATCTCTGTTTTCTCCACTTCTGGTTGTATGTCCCTTTGCAATTGCTAATAAAGATATTAAAAAAAAAAAAAAAAAAGACGAAATAACGTATCTGTCATTTTTCCATTAGGACTGGCAAGAAAAAAATCTAGTTTATTCTGTTAAGTTTCCTTTCAAACCCTGGCCTATATTACAGGTGATGCTAAGCGTTTAACCCTTTTATGCGCCAATTACAAATTCTGGTCCCTTCATTGTGAATGGCATCTTTCCTGTCAATTTACTGGCTTTCATCTTTCCTTTCCTTTCCTTTTATTTATTTTTTGTTTTAGTTTTTTGTAAGCTGCGTAGAGTTTTATCCTCAAGGACAATGTGCGTTTATTTACAGTACTGTACAGATAGTACAGAAATTTTAGCTCTCAATTTAGGGATCTTATACAAGGCAAATGTGCCACAAGATAAATATTGTTGAATGATTAATTATGACGGGTTGGTAGGAACTTGCTCTGATTAAGGCCCAGATATGATCTTTCTTCTTTCTGCTGCTTGTGGTTGGAATAATAATAATAATAGTAATAATTATTCAAGACCTCTGCGGAGGTCTTGAATCCGCAGAGGGAAGCTTGAGATGGTCCTTGCTGGAAGAGAAGTTTTCTGTTTGCAGAGTGATTGGGAGTGGACTATGGCGAGGGACTTAGGTATGGATGAGGAGCTCAGCAAATGAGAGTCCAGAGAGAGCTCAACGAGCGAATCCGGGGGGGGGGGGGAGGGGGGAGAGGGGGAGATGGTACCTGCTGTGTAGCGCAACTATCTTCCACGGGCCTTTTAAAATTTTGAGTTGGTTTAATCTTCGTGCAGTGTAGGTTACTTTCCCCGTGATTTAACTTTTTCCGAGTAACTCTCCCTACTTTTTCTTATGGGGGTATTTTTTTCCCTCCTTCTTGCTAATTTCAAACATGTTTTAATAACTTTTGGAGCTCAGCTGTCAAAATCAAAGGCAGTTGTTTTTTTTTTCACTGTCCTATTGTGCAAAAGTTTTTTTGACGTTGGCATCGGCAATTAGGATGTTGAAAAGAACATGTCAAAAAAAAAAAAAAATCATAGGACAATCTTTTAGGATAAAAGTGGCCCCTTCTACATCTTATGCTCGTCATCTCTCCCCCCGTCCCGAACGTAGCTTTTTTTTTTTTGTTAAGTGCATTCTTGATGCCACATTGAAACAGAAAATAGCTGGAATGAGCCATCCACCAAAGGCTATTTATATGCTAATATGTATTCCCCAAGCTGAAGTAAGCGCCTAGAGCCCATTCCTACAGCTAATGATGGTTGTGCTTTAACCTCTGCAAAGAAAGAAAAGTATTCTCCTTAAGAAAACAACTCAGTTACTTTAAGATGAAATGTAATTATCTATTATCAGATGTCCCTTAAACTGCTAAGCCTATTAAATCTGCTAAAAGTACTGAAGACCTAATTCTACCATAATAGCAATTTAATTTCAGCAAATCACGGTTCCATTCTTACAGGATATTTTGTTGAAGGGATGCAGCGAAAGGTCCATTGGAGCTATTTCCCTCCCCCCCCCTCACCATTTTTCTTTCCTTAGAAGCACAATTAAATCTTTGCAGTAATGTAACCTTTGCTGACACAGTATTTTACCTATCAAGAAGGAAAACAATGGCCGTTAGCATTTACAAGAGCTTTTGTTGTTCGAGTGCTTAAAGTTTTATCTTCTTGTGCTCTTGGCAGAGATATTCCTTCTGCTGTTAGTTCATCCCCTCGGCCTCTAATTGATAATTCCGTTTCCAGTCCTATACATTCTCAAGACAATTAGGGCCGGATTCTCAAGAAGCTGCCAAAAGGCACCGAGATTGCACCTACTGGTGGTAGCATAGTAAGGCAGAGCCCCCCTCTTCCCACTCCTCCCTCTGCCATGTATATGTCCCTTCCCTCCCCCAGTTCCTTTTTAATTTTGGCGCGAGCAGCCGCCAACTTACTGCCTGCGTCAGCTGTGGCGCTGTTGCCGATGCCGCTTCCGGGTCCCGCACCTAGGAAGTGATGTCAGAGCTGATGCGGACAGCAAGTTGGTGGGGGAAGCGCAGCCCCTTTGACTAGGGCTTATTTTTTGGGGGGTAGGGCTTAGATTAAGACCTACCCTGAAAATCATGCTAGGGTTTATTTTTGGGGTAGGTCTTATTTTTGGGGAAACACGGTATTCATCTCCACCACCTCCATTGGAGGACTATTCCATACATCTACCACCCTTTCTGTAAAGAAGTATTTTTTTTACATTACTCCTGAGGTTATCCCCTCTTAACTTCGTCCTATGCCCTCTCCTTCTGGAATTTTGCTTAATTTGAAAAAGACTCACCTCCTGCACGTTAATGCCACAGAGATATTTAAATGTCTCTATCATATCCCTTCTCGCCCGTCTTTCTTCTAGAGCACAGTTCTTCAACCACCGGTCCGCAGGAAATTTTTGCCGGTCCGCACAGGACCGGCAAGATTGACTCATTTCAACTTCCTGCTGGTCCGCACAGGACCGGCAAGATCAGCATCGGAAGCGTGCGCTGGGCCGGAGAGATCTTGGGGAGCCTCCGACAGTGGCTTTCTCCTCTCTCTGCAGCTCTCCTTTACTTCCCAGCGCAGCGATTCACGAAGGCAGCCTCGGGGCTTTTGCTGGGTCGCGGCTGCCTCTGATGATGCAACTTCCTCTTTCCTCAGAGGCGGCGCGACCCAACAAAGGACCCGGGGCTGCCTTCATGAATCGCTGCGCTGGGAAGTAAGAAGAGCTGCTGGGAGGGGAGAAAACCACTATCAGAGTCTGGGAAGCTGCTGGGCAGGGGAAAAAAGGGACAGCTGCTACTGGAAAGGGAGAAGGAGAGATGCTTCTGGGAGGGGAGGAGGGAAAGGAATCTGGGAAGCAGTTGGGCCAGGAAAAAAAAGGGACAGCTGCTACTGGAGAGGGAGAAGGAGAAGGAGAGATGCATCTGGGAGGGGAGGAGGGAAAGGAATCTGGGAAGCTGCTGGGCCAGGAAAAAAAAGGACAGCTGCTACAGGAGAGGGAGAAGGAGAGAGGCTTCTGGGAGGGGAGGAGGGAAAGGAATCTGGGAAGCTGCTGGGCAAGGAAAAAAAAGGGACAGCTGCTACTGGAGAGGGAGAAGGAGAAGGAGAGATGCTTCTGGGAGGGGAGGAGGGAAAGGAATCTGGGAAGCTGCTGGGCAAAGAAAAAAAAGGGACAGCTGCTACTGAAGAGGGAGAAGAAGGAGAGATGCTTCTGGGAGGGGAGGAGGGAAAGGAATCTGGGAAGCTGCTGGGCTAGGAAAAAAAGGGGCAGCTGCTACTGGAGAGGGAGAAGGAGACGGAGAGATGCTTCTGGGAGGGGAGGAGGGAAAAGAATCTGGGAAGCTGCTGGGCAAGATAAAAAAAGGGACAGCTGCTACTGGAGAGGGAGAAGAAGAAGGAGAGATGCTTCTGGGAGGGGAGGAGGGACAGTAATCTGGGAAGCTGCTGGGCAAGGAAAAAAAGGGACAGCTGCTACTGGAGAGGGAGACGGAGAGATGCTGCTGGGAGGGGAGGAAGGGAAGAGAGTTACTGCTGGACAGGAGGAGGAGGGAAGGGAGAATGAAAAAAGGAAGGAAACAGCTGGCAGAGAGATTAGAGGAGGGGAAGGGGAGACACAGGCATGAGAAAGTAGAGAGATTGATGATAGGAAGGGGTCAGCAGAAAAATAAGCAGAGGGACAACGATGATAGATCTGGTGTAGGAGAGATAAAAATGAAGAGAGCAGTGAAGCTGGAATGAATCATGTAAAAAGGAGAGAGGGGCACAAGCTGGATGGAAAGGGGAGAGGGACATAGAAAGAAGACAGATACCATATGGAAGGGGGAGAGGACAGACAGTGGATGGAAGGGGCAGATGCTGGATTGAAGAAACAGAGAGGGCATACGCTGGAAGGAAGAGAGTGAAAAAAAGATTGAAAGCAGAAACCAGAGACGACAAAAGGTAGAAAAAAATAATTTTATTTCTATTTTGTGATTAGAATATATCAGATTTGAAATATATATCCTGCTAGAGCTGGTGTTAGACATAACTGGGGACAGTGTTCCCGCTAAGCTGCGCTGGCGTGCGCTGGCGCACAAAATATTACATCGCAGCGCACAAGTTTCTCGTCACAGCGCACACACGTGCTTGCAGGCAGGCGAGCTGGCAGTCCATGTAACGCGTCGCAAAGGTAAGGGGAGGCTGGGGGAGGAATCGGACGTCGGGGTGGGGGTGCGAGCAGGGAGGGGGGCGATCGGAAGAGGCGTACGGCAGATGGCAGGGCGGCGAGAGGAGAGTCGGGTGGGGGGGGGGAGTAACACCGGAAGAGAGCGGCAAATCCGGGCAAGGCAAGACTTGCAGAGGCGTACCTAGGGGGTGCGGGGGGTCGATCCCGACGGTCCGCTCAGCTCGCCAACAAGGAGAGGCAGCCGGACTCGCGTACGCTCCGACCGCCTCTTCTTGGGGATGATGATGAAGATATTGATGATATCTAACTTGAGTGAAGAATTGATTCCATTCCAGTTTCACAACAATTATTCTACAACATATTGAGTGAACTCTTCTCACTGAAGGCAAACTTTGTGCCCAATAAAATGGTTTTCAATATTTTGTTTTAATGTATTTATACTTTTGTGTAGAAGCTGGAATTGATAGATTGTCTAGAAATTGAAAGCATCAAACGTATTGTCTTCTGGACTGTTTTTAATTTACAGTTTACACATATGGATGTAACAGACATAACTACATTTGTTGTAAAACATTTATTAAGATATCATTTCATCCCTACAATTTCTGTAGACTGTTTTAAAATAAATTTGAGTTTTTCTGGTAAAAAAAAAAAATAAAATAAAGAATTTTGTACTTTCAAGAATTAATGCGTTGTTTTGTGTTCTTAAAAATATTATTTAACGTTATTTAATTTAGCGTGTAGGCCTAAAATTCCTTTGAATACCTCGTCCTCATGTATCAGCAACTTTGACAACATATTTATTTGGCTCATAACTTGCTGGCGCCCGATATTTTTAGCTCACAGTGAAAAAAGTTTGCTCACAACACCCGCCCGCTTAGAGGGAACACTGACTGGGGACTGCAAAACCCAGGCAGTGCTTCTTTAGCTTCCAGCTGGCTTAGGGCGCTCTCTGACCAGGGGGCAGTTGCCCTGGTTGCACTCCCCTAAAACTATTCCTGTCATGTGTTACTTCAGTATTCTGTTAGCATGATATTTCTGTGTAGCATTCTGTAATAATTTGGCTTGTTCAGTTTTCTTGATAGTAGAGGGGATATATGTGAAGGGGAGGGGAGACAGGGGTTTTGTTGATCCTTGCTCTGAATTATTTGTATTTATAAAATGACAATTCTACAGAATATTGTTTCTTTTTATACTTTAATAAAATACATTCAATATAAAATCATAACTGAGGCTTGTGTGGATGGGATCAGATGATTTGTGGGGACCGAGCTCGCGGAGATGGGACGGAAACGGGGTTTTTAAATTTTAGTCCTAGTAGTTTGCCGGTCCACAAAATAATTCTTTTTTTTCTGCCTGTCCACGGGTGTAAAAAGGTTGAAGAACACTGTTCTAGAGTATACATATTAAGGTCTCTAAGTCTGATTTATGACAAAGGCCACTAACCAACTTTGTAGCAGCCCATCCTCTGTATATCTTTTTGAGGGTGGGGTCTCCAAAATTGCACATAATATTCCAAGGGGGCTTCACTAAACACTTATACAATGGCATTATCACCTCCCTTTTCCTACTGGCCATTCCTCTCCCTATGCACTCAAGAATCATCCTGGCTTTGACCGTCACCTTTTCTACCTGTTTAGCCACCTTGAGATCATCAGACACAGTCATCCCTTCGTACCGTTCTTCTTCCGTCCACAGAAGTTCCTCGCCTCCTGTACTATACCATTCTCCTGGATGTTTTTGCAGCCCAAGTGCATGACCCTGCTTTTTTTTTTTTTTTTAGCATTAAATCTTAGTTGCCAATTGCTTAACCATTCATCAAGCTTCGCCAGATCCCTCCTCACACCCGTTATTCACACCCGCCGGGGTATTAACACTATTACTGAGCTTGGTATCATCTGCAAAAAGGCATACGTTACCACAATATCACTCACAAAGAAGTTAAATAGAGCCGGCCCAAGGACAGATCCCTGTGGCACTCCACTAACAACATCCTTTTCCTCCGAGCAAACTCCATTTATGACTACCCTTTGTCTTCTTCCACTTAACCAGATTTTAATCCTGTTTGTCACTGTTTATCAATCTCCTATGTGGCACCGTGTCAATAGCTTTGCTACAGTCCAAGTACACTACATCTAACTCAAGTGTTTTAATTGGTTCTAATTGGCTTTGATAATTGCTTGTGCCATTAAAAAACAATTAAAACCTCATCAAAACAAAACAAAAAGATAGGCACTGCTAAGGGGCCTCCAGGACTTGCACCTAGGATCGCCTAGTGACGTCAAAGCCCAAAAGTGGGCATGTTTAGAGGTGGCACCGGACTTCAGCATCACTAGGCAATGGTAGCCATCATTCTGCAAGGACCCTAGGCGCTGGAAATGTAGGCCTGTAAAAACCCTGGCACTTAGGAGCCTTGCTAGACGCCGGTCTCCTTGATTCTTAAAGCAGCACCTGGCCGTGATTGATACGTGGCAGGCAGTGGCGTACCTAGGGTATGTGGCACCCGGGGCCCATCATTTTTTGACACCCCCTCCCCCATGTAAAAAAATTTTTTTTTTTTTTTTTTTTTGCAATAACCATGAAATGGAATAAATGGTCAGAATAGAAACAGGCAGTGAAAATTTTCTTTTATTGAACCTCATATATGTAACCATTATTCCAAACATAACATAACATAAATTATGTCTAAATTGTCATGACATTAGAAGTACATATGGAGTAGTTCTGATTGTGTTAGTTCGGTTTTATGTGTTTTTTGAATAGAAGGGTTTTTATTTCTTTTTGAAGGTTTTGCAGTCTGTGGTTGATATCAATTGGTTGTAGAGTTGGGGGTCGAGTGTTGCAGCTCGAATGGCTAGGAGGTTGTCGAACAGTTTTTTTCTTTTGACGTTTTTGGTTGGAGGGTGTGTGAATGGTGCGTGAGTTCTCCTATGTCTGGTTGAGGTGGATTGAATTATTTAGCTGAAGAAATTAGTTACCCCCTCATCCCACACACATTAATTCTCTTCCATTTTTGTTCCCATTATAAAAAAACACTGATAAGTTCCCAGGAAAAAAATACATTAAAATAAGAAGTGAAAACAAAGGCCCCTACAGATGAGAACATAACATAAGAATAGCCTAACTGGGTCAGACCAATGGCAGGCACTCGTTTACAGAATCAAGAAATAGGGCAGATGGATCTGCGACTTCTTGAAAAGGTTGGCAGAGGGCAGAAGGTCCATTTAGCCAACCAGGTTGCCCACCGGCACCGTTCTAGCTGTGGTTATCTCCCAGGAGCAGTTGCACAAACTTCACTGACCGGTTGAGCAGGCTGCCTCCTTAACAAAAAAGCAGGGCTCTAGAGCTTGGGATTCAATGAGTCCCCTGAATGCCCTCACCGCATACCACTGCCTATTTTAGATATTTGATTTTGTCAGATCTACCCAGTCTTTTCCTTTCCCTTACTGTCTGCTTTGATTTTCAGATTTATGCCTGAGAAAACGCTGAAATTTCCTTATCTTAGTCACAAACTACCGTGGCTTTGCTTCCTCCATTACAAAGCCAGGACTGATAAATGATTTCCCTCTGGCCACAATGGCTCCCTCTAGAACCTTCAGATAAAACTTGACTCTGAACAACCCTGTGGCACATTTTTATGTCAACTGAACTGAATCAAGCAAATGGATCTTTCGTATGAACGTCCAGTGCTGGGAATTCTCGGGGATGCACCGGGAGCTGCTGGGGCTTTATCTACCTCCGTCAAACTTCCATCTTTGTAGATGAATCTCCGTTTCTTTCTTACAATCCTTGAATAACTCTGAGAGGTTAAGATTGAGGATTCACAGAGGAAGGAGAAGCTGGCAGCAGTGTACGCTTGATACCACCGGAAATGTACAGTGTGGCTTAGGGGAAGTTTTTCTTTCAAGAACAAGCTGTCAATATTTGCTAATAGGGACCAGTTTAAGAACAACTGTTCTAGATCTTAGATCCTTAAAAAGAAAACACAGGAAACTAGTAAGGAATTGGCTATGGCCCTTCTCTCTACTCTGCACCTACCTTCTGCTTTATCATTTCTCTGTCCTTTCTATGGGGTCCTTTTATTAAGGTGTGTTAACCAATTTAGCACAAGCTAAAAATTAGCATTTGATAAATGCTAAGGCCCCCATAGAATATAATGGATGCCTTAGCATTTAGCGTGTGCTAAATCAATTAGTGTGCCTTATTAAAAGGACCCCTATATGTTGTAGTTCTTTTCCATCTGTTTTATGATTAGTTTGTAAACTGCTCTAATTGCTTATCTGAAGGAAACTCTTAACTCCTCTCACCTTGGGTTCTGCATCCCTAACCCTATATGTCATGTCTGTCTGTCCAAGTTAGATTGTAAGCTCTTCTGAGCAGGGACCGTCTATAAATGTCATCCCACCTCTTCAAGAGTGCTTTCGACTCCTAACTCCTCTCACCTTGGATTCTGCATCCCCAACCCTATATGTCTTGTCTGTCTGTCCAAGTTGGATTGTAAGCTCTTTGGATCAGGGACCATCTATAAATGTCAGCTCACCTCTTTGAGAGTGCTTTCGACTCCTAACTCCTCTCACCTTGGGTTCTGCATCCCTAACCCTATATGTCATGTCTGTCTGTCCAAGTTAGATTGTAAGCTCTTCTGAGCAGGGACCGTCTATAAATGTCATCCCACCTCTTCAAGAGTGCTTTCGACTCCTAACTCCTCTCACCTTGGATTCTGCATCCCCAACCCTATATGTCTTGTCTGTCTGTCCAAGTTGGATTGTAAGCTCTTTGTATCAGGGACCATCTATAAATGTCAGCTCACCTCTTTGAGAGTGCTTTCGACTCCTAACTCCTCTCACCTTCGGTTCTGCATCCCCAACCCTCTATGTCATGTCTGTCCATCCTAGTTAGATTGTAAGCTCTTCCAAGCAGAGACAGTCTATTAAATGTCAAAATGTGCAGTGTTGCATTTGCCTTTCAGCGCTATATAAGTGATATAAAGCAGCAGTAGTAGCAGGGATGTGCGTTAATTAGCACACATTCAGTTTATTAATTTGCCTTGAAAAGTTTGCTCTGTGCAACATTGTTTGTTAACCTACAAAGCTACAAATTAACACCTGCACAAATGATTTGCATGCAATGACAAGGTCTAATGCAGGGGTGCCCACACTTTTTTGGCTTGCGAGCTACTTTTAAAATGACCACGTCAAAATGATCTACCAACAATAAAATAAAAAAAACAAACAACAAAGCACACTGTATGCAGAGAATATGTTAATTATCAATTATATTCAGGGTTTTTTTTCAAAGAGGTCAAAGAGACTTTATACAATGTCACCTCAGTAAAAACTATACAAAAATAGACAAATATACCCCTCCCTTTTTACTAAACCATGATAGTGGTTTTTAGCGCAGGGAGCTGCAGTGAATGCTCGCGCTGCTCTCGATGCTCATAGGCTCCCTGCGCTAAAAAACACTACTGAGGTTTAGTAAAATGGGGGGCATAGTGCAAAATAAAGACAGCAGACAAAAATTCTCAAAATAGACACATTTTGATCACTAAATTGAAAATAAATTTTCCTACCTTTGTTGTCTGATGATTTCATGAGTCTCTGGTTGCACTTCCTTCTGACTGTGCATCCAATATTTCTTCCCTTCTTTCTGCCTCCTGCATGTGTCCTCTCCTCCAGACCTCATTCCATTCCCCAACCAACATCTCTCTCTGTCCCTCCATGAGTCCAATTTTTTTTCCTCTCTTCCTGCCTGCCTCCTGCCACCCGACACATTCCATTCCTTCCCCCAACTTTTTCTTTCTCTCTCCCTGCCCCCTTTCTTTCTTTCTCTCTCCCTGCCCCCTTCTTTCTTTCTGTCTGTCTTTCTGTCTCCCTGCCCCCTTTCTTTCTTTCTGTTCCTGTCTTTCTTTCTTTCTGTCTCCCTGTTCTGCCTCTCTGTCTTTTTGTCTCCCTGTCTTCTGTTTCCCCTTTCTTTCTTTCTGTCTGTCTGTCCTTTCTTTCTCCCCAAGCCACCTCCACCATCTGGGAACAGGGCCCTAGGCCACCGTTGCCACAGAGTTCTCCTTGTTCCCTGACACTGCTACAGACCAGCAGCGACTGCATAAGTGCCAGGTCCACCAGTCTTCCCCCCTCCCCCGAAGTCAATTCTGACATCGGAGAAGAAGTTCTGGAACTTCCTCTCCAATGTCAGAATTGATGTCGGGGGTGGAGTGGGGGGTGGGAGGAAAGCTTGTGTGCCCGGCACTTCTGCAGTCGCTGCTGGCCTGTTACAGCATTGGAAAAGCAGGGAGACACAAAAGCAATGCGTGTCTATCGCGGAGCCCGGATCGACCTTTTGGGCACCCCTGGCTTATACAGTTGTACCACTTGTTTCAAATACCAAGGCATTAGATCAGTGGTTCCCAACCCAACCACTTGGGTTTGCAAGATATCCCTAATGAATATGCATGAGAGAGATTTGCATATAATGGAAGTGACAGGTATGCAAATCTCTCTTGTGCATATATATTAGGGATAGCTTGAAAACCAACTGGCTGGGGGTCCCCCAGAACAGAGTTGGGAAGCACTGAATTAGATGATGTAAGCTTTGATAAATCAATATTAAGATCTTATACTGAATCTGATACTTTTGAATTTCATACAATCAATGCAATTGTTCTCAATAGCTTTTCCAGGAAACAGTAGAAGATCTCATGCCCTTTTCGTATTTCCTTCCGTCAAGGGTTGTAAAAAGAAGAAATATCAACATCATACGCTCTCATTTCAGGCAGCTTTCCACTATAAGGACTTCTGACACCTGTTATTTACATCTCATTCTTAAACTTATCTTTTCTCGAAATTCTTAGTTGATTAGGTCACCATGGTTCATTTCATTTGTTATTATCTAACTTATTGTAAACCGCATTGAATGTCAAGGTTATGCGGTCTAGAAATCCGATTTTATGTTATGTTATGTCACATGCTGAAACGATTTATGATTTCCCTACAAAAAAGCAGGTAGTATTTATTTATTTATTTAATTTTTTTTTTTAAATAAATCTTTATTAATTTTTCAAAACTAATACAAAGTGCCAGAAATTATACAGACATTAATAAACAAAAATAAGCACTTAAATTCAATCAATAACAATGCAGAAGAAAAATATCCCTCCCCTCCCATCCAGTATATTTAATCAAAGAATTAACCAAAAAGATATCCCCCCTCATCCTGTCCTGGATATTTATAAAAATAAACAAAATATTAAAACAAAAGACGACTATGTTGAAGTAACAAAGGATGTCATCGAGGCCCAAACCAATTTAAATAAAATTTAATTAATTTTTAAAATTCATATACCGTTTTATTCCCAAAACGGTTTACAAATAGTTACATACATAAAATATTATAAAATTCAGTACAAGGTTAACACAAGACAAACAGATTCAATCATTACATGAAATCATTTTCTCAGAGAAATGCAACTACATATACAATAATTGTGTTTTCAGCATTTTCGGATTTGACCAACCAGGCCATTCCACAACTTAACCCCTGCACATGTAAAAGTCATGGCATCCGTTTCCACATACTTAGGGTTAGCCTTCATTTTCAGCAATGCTGAACTTTCGGAGCGTAACGACCTTAGTGGTTGATACTCTGACATCAAGCCTTTAAAAAATTCAGGGATCGTACCATATAAAAATTGGTGACATATCATGATTGCTTTGTATTGCAACTGGCAACCAATGAAATTGTCGGAGATATGGAGTAATATGCTCATATCTTGATGTTCCAGTGGGAGGGTAAAACCAAGACTGGATCAACTTATCCTGCCATAAATGGAGTCAGTGGAGAAACAAAGTTGCCTTTAAGAGTCACAATTTTCTCTTGCTTGGCTACTGTTAAACTGTTGTTCCAACTGAATAGGGCAGGAGAGTCCCCTGGGAGTTTTTAAGAATTTACCTGGCTCTTGCATTTGAAACGTGCTGTGTCACAACCGATGGTAGGAACGTGGGTGACAGTCTTGTGCACCTTCCAGGGAATGTTGGTAGGAGACTTTGGGACTCATTTTCAATTTAAAAAAAAAAAGGAAAAATGGCCAAAAGGCGGCATAAAGGTGCGGGTGGATGCTTTTCAAGTTTTCAAGTTTTTATTGATATTTGATGAATCGCTTATTCATTTTGCAAAGCGATGTACAACTTTCTAAAAAAAAAGTTCGGGTTACAAAAACTGACAAAAATAACATCATTCTTACAAATATAAAACAGACATGAGTCGGGAAGGAAGGAGGGGAAAAGTTACAATTCTTTCTTAGAAGGAATAAACAAAAAAGGGAAAGACGAAAGGGAGGGTAAAAAGTTAGAAACCTGAAACATTTAGTCGAATGTCTAAAATTTAAATGTTAAAAGCGTCTTTAAAAAGATAGGTTTTTAAAGATTTTTTTAAGGAAGTAAGGTCCTTTTCTTCTCTAATGTATTGAGGTAGTGAGTTCCACAGTTGAGGAGCCATTATCGAAAACATATCATGTCTTCTGGTGTCTATAATTTTCAGGGAAGGGATAGTTAGGAGATTTTGGGAGGTCGATTGGAGGGGTTGGGAGGTATTATGTGGGATGAGCATTCTGGATATGAATTGGGGTTCATTAAAGATTCATGTTTTATATACTAAAAGTAGTATCTTGAAGGTGATGCGGTGGCTAATTGGGAGTCGATCATTAAGGGCGCGATGTAGTCATATTTCTTGGCATTATGGATAAGTTTAACAGCTGTATTTTGAATAATTTGAAGTCTTCTTTTTTCCTTTTGTGGGATATTAAGTAAGAGAGAATTACAATAATCCATTTTGGCTATAACCAGGGAATGAAATTAATATGTTGATGGATTTAGGTTCGAGAAACTTAGAAATTGATCGTATTGATCGCCAAACCTTCTGATTTGCTATTTTCAAAACCTTTGTTCTGGACGGATTTCTACGCTGTTCGTCTGCAGTTCACTTAAATCTCAAGGGGGGGGGGGCGTGTTTGATGTGTGGTGTGGGTGGAACTAGGGCGGGCTTATGACTTGGGTGTTTTTCTGCCGTGATCAAACATTCAAGGATATATGTCCAGTGCCCAATTTGGATGTTTGGGACGAGATCTGTTTTAATAATGAATAAATGCCAAAAAGGTACCCAAAACTGACCAGTTGACCACTGGAGGAATGTAGGCATGTCCCCCCCCCACACTCCCCAGTGATCACTGACATTCTACCCTTCCCCCAAAAAGTGAATTAAACAGTACGTACCTGCCCGCCTGTGCCAGCTGCAGATGCTATGACCAGTCCCAGTAGGGCAGCAAGCAGGTTTCTATAGTTGCCTAGTGGTCACTGCAATGGATTTCAGAGAAGGGGGCCCAGGTCCACATCCTACTCTAACTAGTACATTTGTGATGGAAGGTGTGAGTTCACCAAAAATCTGCTGTACCCTCATATAAGTGACACCTGCAGACATGAGGGCTATTAGTGTGGTGTACAGTAGGCATTTGGTGGGATTTCTCACTAGATGCTTTAAGGGGGTTATGGAGAGATGGGTCTTTTATGTGACGTTCACTGCAGTGCCCCCTGCTGGGACAGCGCTGCTCTGCTGGGATATCTGTGTGGCCAGTCTTCTACAAATGCTGGCCTCTTCCTACATCCCAATGGCTTGTTTTCTGCATTTTCCTTTTGGACGTGCGTTTTATTTTTTTTTTTCAAGACTGGTTTCAAAAGACGCACATCTGAAAAATGGCCATTTTCAACCCCCCCCCTCCCCTCACAGGATAGACGTTTTGCAGTTTTGAAAATGGGGAATGTTTGGTGCTGAATTTTGTGAGTCTTCCTCAAAAAGTCCAAACTTGGATTTGGATGTCGCATCGAAAATGCCCCTCCACATCCACAGAGCTGCTGAAGCAGGAAACTGTTCATGAGTGAGTTATATGAAGTTACTTCCCTGTAACGGAGGTTCTCCATGGACAAGCGGATTTGCTCTCCTAGAGCTCAGAGGAAGGCTTTGGTAGCCCCCTCTGAGCATGTGCTAGCACCCCCTTTATATGCCCTTGTGGCAACCTCGTGCTCCAGTGTTTACCATCCGCTGCCCAGCGGGACAGTACCTGCTGTCGGTTCTACAACGCCAAGGTAGAGAAAAGACCAGAAAAAGAGCTCTACAACCAACAAGCCAGGTTTCAAGAGATGTCCGACCTGTGGGAGAAAAATGAGCAAGGCAGATGCCCACGACATCTGTGTCCAGTGTCTGATAGAAGCCCACCTTATGACAAACAAAATCAGACTTAAAAATCAAGGCCCATTCTTGCTCCGTCCCTTGTACTTTGGCAGCCAGGGATTTCTCCACGTTCATAATTTGTCTAAACTTATTTATCACATTTCAACAGTCAGTGCTTTCATAGTTTTCCCAATTAGCTGCAATCACCATATGGGATGCTAATATATATTTATATATATAATATTATGCAGCATTTTCTTATGTAATCTTGTTCCTTGGGAACCCTCATCATATCCTAATGTCATAAAAGAGTAACTTAACCATAATTGTTTTATAAATTATTTTTTTGTGTCTCCCTCCAAATTTTCCCCCAAAACTTTTGATATCAGGGCATTCCCTCCACATCTGCATAAAGTTTCCTTCTTTTAAAGCCTCTCCAGAAACTCTGAAATCTTCTGTGGGAACCCTTTAAGGGAGAAGATAGAATGAAGATTAATAGGGGTTCTTAGAGCATTTAACCAGTGGCATAGCCAAATGGCCAATTTTGAGTGGGTTTGAGCCCAAAGTGGATGGGCACAAAATCCCCCCTCTCCCAACTGTCTCCCAACTGTCCCCCGTCTCCCAACTGGAAGACAACATTTTCTTTCTCAAAGGTCCCTCGGCCACAAGAGGACATCCGCTGAAAATCAGGGGCGGGAAATTTCATGGGGATACCAGGAAGTACTTCTTCACAGAAAGAGTGGTAGACCATTGGGCTCGGTGCTCGGGCTGCTTCTATTTAATATATTCATAAATGATCTAGAAACAGGGGTGAAGTGTGAGATAATAAAATTTGCGGATGACACCAAACTATTTAGTGGAGCTCAGACTAAAGAGGACTGCGAAGAATTGCAAAGAGACTTGAACAAACTAGGTGAATGAGCGACGAGATGGCAGATGAAGTTCAACATTGAGAAATGTAAAGTATTACATGTGGGAAGCAGAAACCCGAGGTGCAACTATATGATGGGAGGGATATTATTGAAGGAGAGTACCCAAGAAAGGGACTTGGGGGTAATGGTGGACATGACAATGAAGCCGACGTCACAGTGCGCAGCGGCCGCTAAGAAAGCGAATAAAATGCTAGGCATAATCAAGAAGGATATTACAACCAGAACGAAAGAAGTTATCCTGCCGTTGTATCGGGCGATGGTGCGTCTGAATCTGGAGTACTACGCCCAATATTGGTCGCCGTACCTTAAGAAAGATATGGCGTTACTCGAGAGGGTTCAGAGGAGAGCGACACTTCTGATAAAAGGTATGGAAAAACTTTCATACGCTGAGAGATTGGAAAAACTGGGACTCTTTTCCCTGGATAAGAGGAGACTTAGAGGAGATATGATAGAGACTTACAAGATCATGAAGGGCATAGAGAGAGTAGAAAGGGACAGATCTTCAAACTTTCAAAAAATAAAAGAACAAGAGGGCATTTGGAAAAGTTGAAAGGGGACAGATTTAAAACCAATCCTAGGAAGTTCTTCTTCACCCAACGTGTGGTGGACACCTGGAATGCGCTTCCAGAGGACGTAATAGGGCAGCATATGGTACTGGGGTTCAAGAAAGGATTGGACAATTTCCTGCTGGAAAAGGGGATAGAGGGGTATAGATAAAGGATTACTGCACAGGTCCTGGAACTGTTGGGCCACCGCGTGAGTGGACTGCTGGGCACGATGGACCTCAGGTCTGACCCAGCGGAGGCATTGCTTATGTTCTTATGTTCATATTGGAACGAACTCCTGGAGCAGGTGATCTTGGCCAGCAGCATACAAGATTTTAAGAAAAAATGGGATGCCCATGTCGGATCTCTGCGAGGGTAGTGTAGAAGTGATGCCACCTGTGCGTGACCCCTTGGAGGGTAGTTTGGGGAGGGATAATAGAGTGGGCAGACTTGATGGGCTATGGCCCCTTTCTGCCGTCATCTTTCTATGTTTCTATCTCTCCCTCTCTCTTCTTCCAATACCTACTATGCTGGCGATCCAGCATCACTCCCTCCATTCTCCTGCTCCTTACCAATGATCCAGTATCTCCCTCTCCCCTTTTGGGAGAATGGTATAGAAAATTGAATAAATCATAGGTGCCAGCTCTGCCGGTACAGCGTGTGCTTGAACACCCAAATCTTAAGCAAAATCCACGGTGTCCAGGATGAGGCAATTTCTATTGAGTTTAGTGTCCCCCAATCATTTAAAAAAGTTGATTCCTATGGTTGCTGGCATGCTGGACTGTGGCTGACCTTACCCACGCCTTTGGATGGCCTTGAGTTGGTGCATAGAAAAGGCAGTGGGGTCCCAGGCAAAGAAAGGAGGGCAGGTAAGTAGGAGAGAGGGCTTGGATGAGGATAAGGGATAGAGACGAGGAGGTTGCACCTTCAACAAGATATAAACAGGATGGAGTCGGTCCAGAGGAAGGCTACTAAAATGATGGATGGTCTTCGTCATAAGGCGTATGGGGACAGACTTAAAGATCTCAATCTGTATACTTTGGAGGAAAGGCGGGAGAGGGAGATGTGATAGAAACGTTTAAATATCTATGTAATGTAAATGCGCATGAGTCGAGTCTCTTTCATTTGAAAGGAAGCTCTGGAATGAGAGCGCATAGGATGAAGCTAAGAGGTGATAGGCTCCAGAGTAATCTAAGGAAATACTTTTCTACAGAAAGGGTGGTAGATGTGTGGATCAGTTTCCCAGAAGAGGTGGTGGAGACAGAGACCGTGTCTGATTTCAGGAAAGCCTGGGATAGGCACGTGGGATCTCTGAGAGAGAGGAAGAAATAATGGTTACTGCAGATGGGCAGACTGGATGGGCCATCTGGCTCTTATCTGCCATCAGGTTACAATGTTTCTATAACCATAAAGTTCTATCACATCATAATGCAGGTGTAAAGAGCCTTAGCCAATAGGAAGAGGAGATGCAAATGTTAAGAGCCTTAGCCAATAGGGAGAGAAGGAGATAGTGGATGCTGCAGATGGGCAGACTGGATGGGCCATTTGGCCTTTATCTGCCACCATGTTACAATGTTTCTATGTCACAGAGCAGGCAAAACTTGAATTTCAGGAGAAAATTGATCAGAAGTTGTTGACTCAAGAGGTTCAAAGAGCGAAGACCATGTCTTTCCTTTGACCAACCCAAGAAAGCCAGCACCTGTAGTTCATTTTTCTTCCCATCCCACTGCCTCAAGTGGCAAAAGCTTAAATAATACCACTGTGTTCTGTTCTCTTCTCTTCACTTGTCCCCTGTCATAAACCAGTGAGGAGGTGGGCAGCAGAATTCACAGTAATCTGACAGGAGGCCCTGGCGTGAACCAATCCTGCTACACAAAAGGAGGCGGCTAGTGGTTGGTGTGTGTTGACAGAGCCGAGTGCCTGCCCTCTGACCTTCTTGCAGATCTGTGGCTTCAGGGTCTCCAGCGTGCGTGTGGATTTTGAGTGGGATAATCCTATCCACAATACTGTCAGTCTAAATCCTTCCCTGGATTTTTTTTTTTTAAATCTCTGAAGAGTCGTGATTACCTTAATTGGCTTCGCTCATCAGCTTACAAAAGAAGGAGAGGTCTTATCAAAATGGAATTAAAAAGAAATCACCAGCTATGCCCTATAAAATTAAGCAGTGCTACCGTTCATTATAAGGTATAATACGCTGTTAACACCCTAAATAGGTAGTCAGGATGGTTATAATTCAATTAAAGCCTACTTATACTGCGCTTGAACAGAGGAACAGCGGCGGCACTGTGTCTCTTGCTGGATGAAACAAGCTATTTAAGCTAAATCAACTCCCGCCTAAGTGAGCGGTAATAAGCATTCAGAGGGGCAGCTCAAGCCCTGGGGGCATCATCTATCACACTGTAATAGAAAATCGGAATGAATAATAACACCTGGGCATGCAGCAGGAGCTTGAATGTATTAGGTTGGGGGGGGGGGGGGTGAGGAGATGTGAATAATGCTTCGAACAGAAAGATGAGGTTTTGATTGCAAACCTCTGCTTGGCGTGTTGCATGTGCTGTAGGAAGGAAAGACCCCCTCTCTCCTGCAAGCTCTGCAGTGCATAACCATCAGACCGCCATAGGGTCCTCGGTTAAAGAGGGGGGGGGGGAATGTCTGAAGCAAGAAGACCTAGCAAGGAGCTGCTTTCAAGGGCACAGGGTCTGTATGGGATCTGGAAAGGCCCGGTTGACCACTCCCTCCACTCCGTGTTTTATCCTCCCCCTGCCCATTAGCATCCCAACTCTCCCTCCCCCCCCCCCACTTCGTGATACATTCTCTAGGGTTACCAGGTTTTCCATTTGGAAAATCCAGACCCTCCTTAGACCCACACCCAGGCCCGCCCAGTTCCTCCCATCCCCTCCCCCTCCCTGCTGCCTACTCTGGAAAGGCAGGAGGGCATGCGTGGGTGCATGTGATGTCATCGCGTTACCCTCCCGCCTGACGGCGATGTCGAGGGAGGCTTTTCAAAACTCAGACAAAGTGCCGGGTTTTGAAAAGCAGTCCAGTGAAATCCAGACGTCCGGCAACACTAGCATTCACACCCTTTGCAAAGAACACCATATAAACAAACGAGAACACTCTGGAAAAACCAGGCTGCAGCTCTGTTTATT
This sequence comes from Geotrypetes seraphini, assembly GCF_902459505.1. NCBI lineage: Eukaryota > Metazoa > Chordata > Amphibia > Gymnophiona > Dermophiidae > Geotrypetes > Geotrypetes seraphini. Next base: position 32,757,777 of record NC_047091.1, on the reverse strand, counting down.
GGTAATCACAAACATGTGCAAACAGAAACATAAGAACATAAGAATAGCCTTACTGGGTCAGACCAATGGTCTATCAAGCCCAGTAGCCTGTTCTCATTTTGGCTAATGTAGGTCACTAGTACCTGGCTAAAACCTAAGGAGTAGCAATATTCCATGCTACCAATCCAGGGCAAGCAGTGGCTTTCCCCCATGTCTTGCTCAATAACAGACTATGGACTTTTCCTCCAGGACCTTATCCAAACCTTTTTTAAAACTAGCTACATTAACCGCTCTTACCACATCCTCTGGCAATGCGTCCCAGAGCTTAACTATTCTCTAAGTGAAAAAAAATTTCTTCCCATTGGTTTTAAGATGTATTTCCCTGTAACTTCATCGAGTGTCCCCTAGTCTTTGTAATTTTTGACGGAGTGAAAAATCAATCCACTTGTACCCGTTCTACTCAGGATTTTGTAGACTTCAATCATATCTCCCCTCAGCCGTCTCTTTATAAGAACATAAGAATACCACAATGTGCCATGTAACACTTCAGGCCTCGTACCCCACCATGTCGACTAGGGGGGTGGCATGCACCTCCATGCCCCATTCTCCAGGTTTGCCTGACCCAATGGCATCCAATCGCAGAGCTTACTGCCAGCCAGCCGCTCATCGCCGGATGAGCCTAGTACTCGGTAACTCGGGATCATCACCAGTACACATCCTGAGGTCCCACTGATCCAACCACAGCCCTCCAAGAAAGGACGGATGGGAGGGAAAAGCCACCACTGAGGAGCAGGAAAAGACCCAGGGTTCATATCCCGGATGAGCCCCCATATTAAAAATAGCTGGGACTAACAGGGCTAACAGGTTCGGCAACCATTGTTAGCTAAGACTAACGACAAAGCTATAAGAATGATAGGGTTCTGATTTTAATGATATTTAATCATTTTTCTTGACATAGAGTCAGCACCACTTAACACTTAGATGTCTTATCGGTCTTGTATCATGCATGATTCAACGCTATTAAGGTACCTTCTCTTCTGTGATCACACTTCATCTTTTTGTAAGTATTCTTTCTTTTCTTACATTCGTTAGTAAATGCCTTATTTTTTTATTTTCAGATTCATTATTTGTACTTAGATATATTGATTATTTCTTCCATGTTGCCTGCTCCCGCAGTCTCCCCCCTCAGCCTCAGTTCCTATGCCACCTGATTGCACTGATACCACTGTATGACACAGATATTATGAACCAATTAATAAACTGAGAAATGTAATGACGTTTGTAAATGACCAATAAAAACTAACAATATGATATGCACCAACGTGGCCTCAGGCTATCAAGAATTGTATAAGAGACAGCCTTTGTGATTATGAAAGGACAGACATCCAGGTATACTCAAGCGCTTGAGGCATACTATCTGTCAGCTCCATATGCTGTAAAGATTTGCTCTTGTAACCTGTTATTGATTGTTAATAAAATATATATTAATTAAACCAGCATATTGGGCTTCCGTGAAGTCAGTGGTTTTGAAGGCCGTAAACAGGCGGCTTTTCAGAGGTCTCAACTCTTATACCCTTAGCATCTGACCCCTCAGCCAATCCACCTCCACCCTTCCCTCCCCCCCCCCCACACAACCCTAACCTTCCCCCAGAAGATCTCAACAGTGGATGCTGTGGATGAGCCATTTGGCCTTTATCTGCCATCATGTTACAATGTTTCAATAACCATAAAGTTCTATGACCTCACAATGAAGGTGTAAAGAGCCTTAGCCTATAGGAAGAGGAGATGCAAATGTTAAGAGCCTTAGCCAATAGGGAGAGGAGGAGATAGTGGATGCTATGAATGGGCTGTTTGGCCTTTATCTGCCGTCATGTTTCTCTGTTTCTATTTTATATTACTATAGATTAAAATCCAGTAAAGGTGCAAAATGGTACAAAAGCTCTTTGAACTCATGTGGTAGGTAGACTTTTCTTTTATATTTCTATAAAAGGAGAATTAATAGAAACCTCTAACAGGACATTTTGATCTTGGGGAAATATAACAAAATAGCATTCCTTTGGATTTCAAGTTCACTGCGTTATTTGACTCGTCTCCTGTTATCAGTTTAAAGACTCTCTTGTTTGCATATTGTGTATAATATCCCAATGCAATTTCAGAAGTGAAGGAAATCTCACGGGCTCCCCTGCAGATTCCAGTGAATGTACAAAAAATGAAAGCCTTTTGAGGCCATCAGATAATAGAACGCTAGTTTGGATTCCAGAGCGATCGTCGTTAGCAACTCTTAAATGAGGGGGAGATGATGATGATAATAATGTGTGAAACTGGGGTGGGGGGAGGGGGAGGAAAATCCTGCTTGACTTTCATGGATTAGTGTAACTTTGGGGGGCTGAAAACACCCACACAAAAGTGTAAATATGGCATGGATATTAGAGATTGGAGTAAAAATTTTCATTTTAAAATGTGACATTGCTCCCTGGAGGGTCACTAACTGCAAAGTTCTAGTTCCTGGAGAAATACCTGTCATGGGGAAAAATCTGCTCTACTTGATTGGAGCCCAGATAAAACATTAGCAAGTTGTTATTTAAAAGTATTTCTGCTGGCCTTTCCCCCCCCCCCCCAGTCTGGGCCACTAAGTCATGGCCTGATTTGCTCATGACTGCCCCCCCTTCAGATACATCCACCTCCCAATGTCCTCCTCCCTAAACACATATTCTTCCAAGGGCCCATTATTTATCTCCCTCAAAGAAGCCTCTTTCCCCAAAATACCCCCTCTAGTAAGCCCCTCATCTACCTAGTGAAATTCCTTAGTGTCTACTGGCTAAGCATGATCTCCAGTTGCTCCTGTCTCTGCTGGTGCTGGGTTTAAAATTGTGCCAGTAACCCCTAGAGGTAGTCTGATGGTACTACAGGTGTCAAGCTGCCATATAAGAGCACCCTGATAATGCAGCGTGACCCTAGCAATAGTCCCATGAAACTACAACCAGGGGGTTGCTGGTATCATTTTGAACCTGGCAGTAGCAGGGGCAAGAGCTACTGGAAATCATTCCTGCCCTGACCCCACTAGACCCCAAAGGAATTTCACCAGGTATGCCTGAGGAAGGAGGCAGTTTGGGGGGTGGGTGGTATATATCTGCTGGGAGGGGGGGGGGGAAACTCTGGGATATATCTGCTGGGAGTAGAAGGAACACTCATGTCCAGTCCCTTTAAAAAGCATCCTAGGAGCACTAGGCTATGTCTTTGTGGCTGATGCTCTTTGGAAGTATGATAAGCACAGCTTTTGAGATGAGTGCAAGCTGCATTATTCGTATATCATAGGAAACACTAGAGATACTGCAGATTATGACCTCTATGGTAAATTAAGGTGCAATAAAAGCCTGACCTTTACTTCCCTTTAATAACTATCCCCCTAGCTTTTTGGTCAGCCTAGTGTTCAGGTAGTGCTCTGAACTAGAGAATTGGAAGATTGGCTTAAATTCTTCAACTTAGTATAAGGTGAAGTCACAGAATTTTCTTAACTTAAGGTGGTGTTGTAAATCACCTTAATTGCCTTATACCGACACTGCTTTCACTCTCTCAGCCCTCAGAGATGCCACCAGGGGATCAAATGATCATATCCTCTGGCTTTATGCACCTAATCTTCATAGGGTTGATATTATATTTTTAGGTATGTTTTTAATTTTATGATTTTATTATTTTTTTTTTTACTATTATTAACTCTTATTGGTAATTTTTTAAAACAATAAATATACTAAAGAGTATTGATACTTAGCTTTATACGGAGTGGTTGCTGGAAAGGGATAAACAAGCCAACATGTTTCACCCGTAAAGGGGGTTTCCTCAGGGCTATTACCCCTGTAACAAAAAAGGCTGGCTTCAGTAAAAAACTAAGTCAAATAACAGTGTATGTTATTTGACTTAGTTTTTTACTGAAGCCAGCCTTTTTTGTTACAGGGGTAATAGCCCTGAGGAAACCCCCTTTACGGGTGAAACATGTTGGCTTGTTTATCCCTTTCCAGCAACCACTCCGTATAAAGCTAAGTATCAATACTCTTTAGTATATTTATTGTTTTAAAAAATTACCAATAAGAGTTAATAATAGTAAAAAAAAAAAAATAAAAAAAATAAAAAAAATAATAAAATCATAAAATTAAAAACATACCTAAAAATATAATATCAACCCTATGAAGATTAGGTGCATAAAGCCAGAGGATATGATCATTTGATCCCCTGGTGGCATCTCTGAGGGCTGAGAGAGTGAAAGCAGTGTCGGTATAAGGCAATTAAGGTGATTTACAACACCACCTTAAGTTAAGAAAATTCTGAACTAGAGAATGACATGGGAACAAATTTTTTGTCCATCCCCGCAAGTTCTTTCCCTGTGTCTGCCCTTTTCTGCAAGCTCCGTCCTCATCTGCACAAGCCTCAAACCCTTTAAAGTCATAAGTAGCAACATACTAGAGCTCTGATTGTGATGTCATAATGCCTCATTCCACCAATGCCTAAGCTCTGTCCTCATCTGCACAAGCCTCAAACCCTTTAAAGTCATAAGTAGCAACATTCTAGAGCTCCGATTGTGATATCATAATGCCTCATTCCACCAATGCCTAAGCTCCGTCCTCATCTGCACAAGCCTCAAACCCTTTAAAGTCATAAGTAGCAACATTCTAGAGCTCTGATTGTGATGTCATGATGCCTCATTCCACCAATGCCTAAGCTCTGTCCTCATCTGCACAAGCCTCAAACACTTGAAAATCATAAGTAGCAACATTCTAGAGCTCAGATTGTGATGTCATAATGCCTCATTCCACCAATGCCTAAGCTCCGTCCTCATCTGCACAAGCCTCAAACACTTGAAAATCATAAGTGTTCGAGGCTTGTGCGATTAAGGCATAGCTTACAAGAATGGGACAGGGACAACGACAAAACTCCCGGGGACGGGATGTGGAAATTGAGTTCCTGCGGGGATGGGGAAAAACTTGTCCCCATGTCATTCTGTACTCTGAACCTCTTCTGCAAGCTCATGAAACTTGAACCCTTTCCCTCTACCCTTCCTAACTCACCTTAATTTATAGTATTCAGACCTGAATTCTGATTTTAGGGCTATATGAGAAATCATGTGCTCGCAAGATCCCAGAGTTTCGTGCATCATGATTTTTTTTTTTCCAAAATTACATATTGCGAAGCTAAAAACAGTATTTATATAGCACTTATAGCCTAAGTGGTTTATATTCAGGTCCTCAAGCATTTTTCTCTATCTGTCCCTTTGGGTTTACACTCTATCTAATGTACCTGGGGCAATGGGGGTTAGGTCCCCAAACAGGACGACCCACCTTAAATTTTCCATGGAAAGACTCCCGACTCACTGACTCTATTCCAAATTGTTGCTCTAAGGCAGGGGTAGGGAACTCCGGTCCTCGATAGCCGAATTCCAGTCGGGTTTTCAGGATTTCCCCAATGAATATGCATTGAAAACAGTGCATGCACATAGATCTTATGCATATTCATTGAGGAAATCCCGAAAGCCCGACTGGAATACGGCTCTCGAGGACCGGAGTTCCCTATCCCTGCTCTAAGACTATGAACGTTACGACCTATTTATTTATCTCCCTCCTTATAAAACCCCGCGTAACCTCTCTCTATGCAATCTCTACAATTTTCAGTCCTCTCTCTCCATTGCTGTAGCTCGCTGATTCCCCTCAGCCATTTTTCCTATAAACCGCCTCGAACCGAAAGGCTTCGGCATATAAATAAAGATTTATGGCTTGTTAGGTGACTTGCCCAGGGTCACAAGGAGCAGTATGGGACCTGAACCCAAAACCTCAGGTTGCTGAGCCCGTGGCTCTAACACGGCGCCACACACTCCCCACACTGAGGATGGGTGAGGGGAGAAAATTTTAAATTAAGAGAAGACACTGGGATGGGGCCAGTAGAGAGTTCCCCTTTTAACTCCAACTGTAATGGGGGGAAAGAAAGCATGTTCAAAGAGGTTCTGGGTCAGCATCTCCCGCCCCCGAAAAAAAATTGAAATCACCAAAGAAATCGGGGGTCCTTTTTAGCACGCTTAACGCTAACATGTCCATTATAGTCCATGGACACGTTAGCGTTTAGCGCGCACTAATATTTAGCGCATGCTAAAATGGCTAGCGTGCCTTAGGGCTCCTTTTACAAAACCGCGCTAAGGCCTTAACGCGTGGAATAGCGCGCGCTGAACTGCTGCGCCCGCTAGCCGCTACCGCCTCCTTTTGAGCAGGCGGTAGATTTTTGGCTAGCGCGCGCCAACCCGGTGCGTGCGCTAAAACGCTTAGCCCACCTTCGTAAAAGGAGCCCTTAGTTAAAGGACCCCAAAGCCTAACTACATTTCCCATGGAAAATTTAGGGCTCCTTTTGCAAAAGCGCGCTAGGGCCTTAACGTGCGAAATAGCGCGCGCTGAATTGCCACGCCCGCTAGCCTCCTTTTGAGCAGGCGGTAGATTTTCGGCTAGCGCGCACTATAGCGCATGGCATTCCGGTGCGTGCAATAAAAGCGCTATCATAGCTTTGTAAAAGGAGCCCTAACTCTTGATGTATATTTCAAATGACTATAGCCCTTAACAACAATGCAGCAAACAATCGTTTTCTGATTTCTTTGGTTAAAAGGCTGCTTTAGTTTTGTTTTCCTGTAGAATATCTTACTCTTGATAAATTATTTCTCTCTCCTCCCCCCCACCCCCCCCGCCATCAAAAGTTAAGCTTTCCTACCCACCCCCAACAAAACACACCTGCCACGCAAGCTCCTATTCCATATATTATTCATAATAATCAAATCAGACACTGTGGTAGCTCTCAGTAAACTTGCTTTTCATATCAGAATTGCTTTTATTGAGTAACACACTCTGCAGACCTTAGCTTCCAGCAGCCAGGGTTGAAATGAGCAATTCTCTCATTGTAATAACGCGGCTCTGTCATCTCCTTATTATCGGCATGATAAAAGATGAAATATTCACAGATGCTGCCCTCCTAACCTGATCACAGCTTGATATTTGAGCTTTGGAAATGAGTTTTATAAGCTTTAATATACTCCTTGGCGGAGTGACCCCTGAAATTAAACATTATTACAGAGCGGATATTTAAAAAGCTGGGGCCGCAAATTACATCAGAATGAAAATATTAAGGAGTATTACGGCTATACTATGTGGAAACTGGCCGCTTGGGAAGCAGGCGATGTCATGGAAGCTAGCTCAAACATCAAGAAAAAAAAAATAATAACAGCCGCGGCACCTTGACTCCAGCTATTTTATATTTAGGTGGAAACTGAATTACTGGCCTGGCTTCTTTTCCTACAGCCTGCTTTTCTAAGACGGGAAGAAGAGTACATTAGCCTCTGTTTTCTTCCCGTTATACATTTCATGCTTGCTTAAAAAGATGCATCCACTGGGCTATTGTTTGGCGGTGTTCCACCTTCTGCTCCTCAACCCTCCCCCCCCCCTTCCTTCTAAACAATAAATAAAAGAAAATACCTACAAGTAATGGAACCAAAAATCAGGCTAAGAGGAAAGAGTGAATAAACAGAAAGAGCCTTCTAATTCAATTTTCTCGGCATTGGTATCTTGACGGACAGGTCTTCAGCCGAGCTGGAATCTGACAGTAGGACGTAGTCAGAATACTTACTCTCTGATTGGAATAATAGGATTAGATATCTGTTCTGGATCTTTATATCTGACACTTTTTTTTTTTTTTTTTAAAGTAGGCTTTAGGATATATCCTCCGGAAGATGTTTGGTTGATGTATCGTACAACCAGCGAGGAAAATTCCCAGAATAATGTGTCCATGTCTAGAAGAAAATAATAGCTTCTAGGATAGTGTCTAGAAAAGAATGATACCTTCTAGAATAGAGTTATTTTGGTCATGTGACTTTCCATTGCCATCCTCTGTTGAGTATTAAAGAATTTTGCAAAACAGATAGCAAAGTAGTCTTCCTATCCTTCAGGATGAAGTTGGAGTTTTCTTTTCCTTCATACAATGTACCTGAACATCTACAAAAAGTCCTCAAGAGCCAAAATTAAAGGTGTCATAGGAACATAAGAACTGCCATACTGAGACAGACTGAAGGTCCATCAAGCCCAGGATCCCATTTCCAACAGTGGCCAACCCAGGTCCCAAGTACCTGGCAGAAACCCAAAGAGTAGCAACATTCCAGAGCTGAGATTGTGATGTCATAATGCCTCATTTCACCAATGCCTAAGGATCAAACTCATCAGTGATGTCACAATGGCTCGATTGTCCTATACTTGACTCACATAAGAAATAAGAGCTGCCATACTGGGACAGACCAAAGGTCCATCAAGCCCAGCATCCTGTTTTCAACAGTAGCCAACCCAGGTCCCAAGCACCTAGCTAGATCCCAAGAGGTAAAACAGATTTTACGCTGCTTATCCAAGGAATAAGCAGTGGATTTCCCCAAGCCATCTCAGTTATGGCCTATCGACTTCTCTTTTAGGAAATTTTCCAAACCTTTTTTTAAACCCTGCTAAGCAGGAATAATTTATAATACATGAAAGGCTGGAGGTCATTCCTCTTCAGATTAATACTGTATACACTAGTTCTGCCTGATTTGCATCGATTCACTTTGATGAATTGGATTCACCGATTCGGTGATCAACACCCCACCCACCCTCAACCCGGTGAGACCTGACATACCTCTGGGCCTTCTCACACTTCCCAACATTTCCTGCAGATCTTTGCTTTTATTTGAGCAACCTCTGCAGTAGACACGTGTCCTTGTAACTGAGAAAAGTATGCCAGAAATGTTGTTAATGAGTGAAAAGAAATTTACATATGCTCTTTGGACTGCAACTAAAAGCTTGATAAAACTGCTTTCTGATTTTATCAAAACCCCCCCACCCCCACCCCCATCCTCCCTGCCATTAACCTAATATGTCTTAATTCCAAGTGTTGGATTGAGCATCCAAACTTTTGCAAATTACTTCCTGTGACTCCTATTAATCAAACTATGTCAACAGGTTGGGTTGTCCAGAGCTCTGTGTTTCTTACATTCCAGCAGACTGTAGTTCCTAGGAAAGCTTCACACTTGCACAGCAACATAATTTTTTAAAAAATAATTTTTATTAAAGAGCCAAAGAAGCCAAACATACGAGGGGCTGCTGAAAAGTTCTCAGTCCAACCAGCCATTGTGACATCACTGATGAGGTTGGCTCTTAGGCATTGGTTGAATGAGGCATTATGACATCACAATACGTGGGGCCCAAGCAAGAAGAGAATGATGTGGAGTCATGAAACTTACAAGTTATTCCACACTTTTCTTGACACTTTTTGTTTCATTTCATATCATTGAAATGAAGTGTCAAGAAAAGTGTGGAATAACTTGTAAGTTTCATGACTCCACATTATTCTCTTCTTGGTTGGGTGAGAACTTTTCATTGGCCCCTCGCATTGTGATGTCATAATGCCTCATTCCACCAATGCCTAAGAGCCATCCTCATCGGTGATGTCACAATGGCTTGGTTTCCCTATACCTATGTCCATTTACTAGATGCATTTGTCTCATTGAAACGAAAAGAGTCAATAAAAGTGTGGAATAACTTGAAAGTTTCATGGCTCCACATCATTCTCTTCTTGGCTAGGCTGGCTGATAAGTTTTCAGCGGCTTCTCATACATTGTTAGCCACAATTATCAGCACAAGCCATATACAACAGCAAGTTTAGAAACATCTGAAAATTATATAAACTAGCCTTGAGCTACTGGGCATGGATAGTCAATGGCAGGAGTATGTGAGCACACCTAAGTGTGCCATGCCACATGCCCAACTTATATTATTCTATAAGTTGCAGGCATTGCGAGATGAAATGCCTAGGCTCCGCCCACATTTGATATACTGCAGCTAAATTGGTGCATGCAAATCTGTACGAATTCCGATATGCATGTGCAGCTTAATTAGTTAACAAGCCAATCAGCTCTGATAATTGCCAATTAAAAAGAAATTATTGGCACTGAATAGAATTTAGTGCACAACTTCCTAAGCATATTCTATGAAGTGGTGTATGTTAATTCTAGTGCATGGATCTCAAATGGGGGCATGCCGAGGGGAGGGGCACAGGCGGGTCGTGGGTGGTCCTAAATGTCAGTTGCATTGTTATAGAACACAGCCGACCACACGCAATTTAGATGCAGGCATTTATGCCAGGCTGTCATTGGTGGACATGGCCGCAGCTAAATTTTAATCACAAGAACGGGTGTTACGCACATTCTATAAATTGTACCTAACTCTGGATGTGACTTATAGAATAGCGTTAAGTGAGGATTTTTTTTTTTTAGGTGACATAAGAACATAAGAATTGCCATCTCCGGGTCAGACCTTCGTTCCATCAAGTCCGGCGAACCACACGCGCGGAGGCCCAGTCAGGTGTACACCTGGCGTAATTTTAGTCACCCATATCCCTCTATGCCTCTTGAGATTATGTATAGAATGTTGCTACTCCTTGGGATTCTAGAATCTTGTTACTCTCTGGGATTCTGGAATCTTGCTATTCATAAGAACATAAGAACCACCATCTCCAGATCAGACCTTCGGTCCATCAAGTCCAGCGATCCGCACACGTGGAGGCCCAGCCAGGTGTACACCTGGTGTAATTTTAATCACCCATATCCAGGGCCGGGTTTAGATGAAAAGAGGCCCTAGACTATTCCACTTATGAGGCCCTTTCACCTCCCATTTTTAAGTTTGTAAATTACATGAGAGATAATAAAATACATCATTACTGTGATATATATCAATATGTTAAATGAAACATGTTGTTATTGGTACTAACCTTTATAAAAAATGTGACACGGATAATAAATAAAAAAAAGTCGAGAACACTTATTTGGACATTTATTCTGAGCACCATATATAGTACTTGTAACAATAACTAATAAAACATAACACACAACATTGTCCCTTCCTATGCCCATAGTGCCCCCAGTGCGTCCTTCCTCACCTCATCCCCCCCCGATGCCCGCCTGCCTCCCATCCCCCTTCCATTGAACACCCCCATGCCATCCTGCCTGCCTGCCTTCCATTAACCCCCCCACCCCCCTCCGATGCCAGTCTGGTCCGCCCTGTCCTGACGGATCCACGTTTTGCCTCTCTCCCCGCAGGGCTGGGATTTGCCCAGCTGTTTCCGGACTGACGTCTTTCCCTCCCCGATCCTCCTCCCAGGGCGAGAAAAAGAAAGGGAGAAGCCGAGGCAGCGCCCTGTTGCGGCCAGAGCCGGTTCCGATCCCGAAGTGTAGAATTTCTCCTTATTTTCGGTTCAGTGTTTTAGTGTTCACTATTTTTAGAATAGTGTAATTTTAATTTTGCTAACAATTTGAATGTAGGCCCCTCTTGATCTTGAGGCCCTAGGCTGAAGCCTAGTTAGCCTATAGGAAAATCCGGCCCTGCCCATATCCCTCTATGCCTCTCGTAAGGAGATGTGCATCTAGTTTGCTTTTAAATCCTAGAACGGTGGATTCCGCAATAACCTCCTCTGGGAGAGCATTCCAGGTGTCCACCACTCGTTGCGTGAAGCAGAACTTCCTGATATTTGTCCTGGACTTGTCCCCCCTTAGCTTCAGTCTATGTCCTCTTGTCCGTGTCACATTGGACATTGTAAATCAGGGGTGTCCAATGCCGGTCCTCGAGGGCTGCAGTCCAGTCGGGTTTTCAGGATTTCCCCAATGAATATGCATTGAAAGCAGTGCATGCAAATAGATCTCATGCATATTCATTGGGGAAATCCTGAAAACCCGACTGGACTGCGGCCCTCGAGGACCGACATTGGACACCCCTGTTGTAAATCATTTGTTTTCCTGCTCTATTTTGTTAATTCCTTTCAGTATCTAAATAGAATTTCCCCCTAATGGACTTGAACACCCATTTTACAAATTTTGGATATTCATCGTGTGCGTAAGTGAACATTCTTGGCGCCTAGCTTCAGGTTCGCCTTAAATTTATTTAAAAAATTTCTATACCGTTTAAGGCATAAACTGTTTGCATGGTGTTACATACATAAATTTGTAAAACAAAATTAAAAACACGTGAACACGAACAAACAAATCCTCAGAAAATCAGCAATAGGGAAATCAAAGCCCAAAAGAGGCCTATGCGAACAATTATGAAAAAGTTTCATGAGGAGTCAATATCTAGAAAAGGACATTTACAAACAATTGCGTTGTAGGTAGTTTCCTGAATTTGCCTTTGTCTCCACATTTCCCTAATTGACTCCCAAGTGAGTTCCACAATTTAACCCCTGCACGGTAAAAAGTCATTGCGCTTGTCTCAACATATTTTGGGTTAACGGGATGGAAAACCTTTCATACGCTGAGAGATTGGAGAAACTGGGTCTCTTTTCCTTGGAGAAGAGGAGACTTAGAGGGGATATGATAGAGACTTACAAGATCATGAAGGGCATAGAGAGAGTAGAGAGGGACAGATTCTTCAAACTTTCAAAAAAATAAAAGAACAAGAGGGCATTCAGAAAAGTTGAAAGGGGACAGATTCAAAACGAATGCTAGAAAGTTCTTCTTTACCCAACGTGTGGTGGACACCTGGAATGCGCTTCCAGAGGACGTAATAGGGCAGAGTACGGTACTGGGGTTCAAGAAAGGATTGGACAATTTCCTGCTGGAAAAGGGGATAGAGGGGTATAGATAGAGGGTTACTGCACAGGTCCTGGACCAGTTGGGCTGCCGCGTGAGTGGACTTCTGGGCACGATGGACCTCAGGTCTGACCCAGCGGAGGCATTGCTTATGTTCTTATGTTCTTAACGTTAACTTGCCTTTACTGGGGCTGAATTTTCAGAGCGCATTTCCCTTTTCGATCGAAAGCCCTCTGCGGACGGGAACCTGCTTGCCCTCTCTTTTGCAAAGGTGTGCTATGCTAACGCGTCCATGTTAGCGGTTAGCGCACGTGTCGATTTAGCGCCCCTTTGTAAAAGAGAGCCTTAGTGTACCTGAATGAAACTCACCTCAAGAGCTGAAACCTGCATTAACTGGACCCAGTGGCGTAGTAAGGGTGAACGGCGCCCGGGACGGTGGCGCCCCTCCCACGCCCTCATCCCCACACCCCCCTGCCCTGCATGTGACCCCCCTTCCCTTTCCCCATACCTTCTCTGGCGTGAGCAGCATGCCCATGTTGGTGTCGACTCGCCCTTTGACGTCACTTTCTAGGCGTGGGTCCCGGAGGTGATGTCAGAGAGAGCGCTGATGCTGTCGTGGGCAGCAACCTCATGCCGGCGAAGTAAAAAAGATACGGCGGTGCATGCGTGGCAAGGAGAGGAGGAGGGTGCTGTGCCCTTAAGAAGACCACACCCTTAGAAAGACCATGCCCGGGGTGGACCGCCCCACATCAGCACCCTCTTTACTATGCCACTGTCTAGACCAGGGGTGTCAAATGTCAGTCCTCGAGGGCCGCAATCCAGTCAGGTTTTCAGGATTTCCCCAATGAATATGCATGAGATCTATTTGCATGCACTGCTTTCATCGTATGCTAATAGATCTCATGCACATTCATGGGGGAAATCCTGAAAACCCGACTGGATTGCAGCCCTCGAGGAGGGACTTTGACACCCCTGACCTAGACTCAATCTCATTCTTTCCCTTTCCTTTGGTAAATGTAAGTCCTCAAGAAGTTGCCTGTTCTTTGCACCTCTTGATGTCTAGTCATGTGGTCACACGGTCTGTGCTACTGAAAAGTCATTTGAAGTTTATCCACCGTGCTTTGGGTATCACCAAGTCAAAGTGATTGTAATATTCTCTCCAAGTGATCTAACCAAAGCGCTCACTAAATTGAGCTCAGCAGGAGAAGGTCCAGAGACCTCATAAATGGTGGAAATGATTGCAAATCAGAATTCATATATGTTCCCCTCCCAGTAGGCATTCTTATCCCCCACAAAGGAAGCAATCATCTTTTTCAAATTCCTTGTTTGTGCTTTCACTGAAATATGTTTGACAATAATATAGAGAAAAGTTTTGCAGAATAGGTCTGTTGCCCAAAAACATATATGCAAGTCATGTCCTGCGACACCAGGTTTAGAGTTAATGTTACTTTTTCCCATGCTGCCATCTTCTTCAGCGATGCATCGGTTATAATCGGATGAAACAATTTGTTATATCAGGAGTAAAGGTTCTATATTTGCCCTTTCACCAATAAAGGATCTCGGGATTTGAACCTGGGGGGAGTGTATGGTGCAGTGGTTAAAGCTACAGCCTCAACACCCTGAGGTTGTGGGTTCAAACCCACGCTGCTCCTTGTGACCCTGGGCAGGTCACTTAATTCCCCCCCCCACCCCCCATTGCCCCAGGTACATTAGACAGATTGCGAGCCCACCAGGACAGACAGGGAAAATGCTTGAGTACCTGAATAAATTCATATAAACTGTTCTGACCTCTCCTGAGAGAACAGCATAGAAAATTGAATAATAAATAGTGTGAAGAGTTTTAGCCTCTGATAACCAGAACTGGCATTGTGACATCATAAAGCTTCATTCCACCAATAAGAGCCAAGCTCATCTGTGATGTCACAATGGTTTGAATGTCCTATACTTGGCTCACTTTTATTACATTAGGATTTCTAGAGTGGTGCAGTGGTTAAAGCTACAGCCTCAGCACCCTGAGGTTGTGGGTTCAAACTCACTGCTCCTTGTGACCCTGGGCGAGTCACTTAAACCCCCCCCCCCATTGCCCCAGTTACATTAGATACACTGAGATCCTGTCAGGAAAGACAGGGAAATATGTTTGAGTATCTGAATAAATTCATGTAAACTATTCTGAGCTTTAATGGGAGGAACGGTATAGGAAATTATATGAATAAATAAATAAAACCTTTGTGAACAATTCTACAAGAGCAGAAAAAGTTAGGTGACCAAATCTGTGTGCTATGATAGTATTCTAGAAATAGCATCTGGGTGCCCAGATTTCATTATACAATAGAGCCTAAGTTGGCATGTTGGATGCCACCATCACTTGCACCATATACAAGGCAGGAAGAAGTTTCAAGGATCCACGTTCGCGGACCAAGGTCCTAAGGTCCCAAGGTTTGGAACAACCTCCCGCTTCACTTGCGACAAACACGAACATACTAGATCTTCAGGAAAAGGTTAAAGACTCATCGTTTCTCCCAGAACCAGTAACACTATCGAACTCAACTAATATTCACCAGTGCTCAAGTCCTCTAATCAAAAACATTACCACGAACCACATCTCATCCTATTGTAAAGCGCAACAATCTTCTTGTGAACTGCATCAAATCTTAGTTGAAAATCACGGTAGGGTACCTAAGCGTGTGCCTTGCAGTATTCTCTAAGGGCCTCTTCTATTAAACTGCACGGGGAGCCGCACTGAATGGCCCGCGCTGCTCCCAATGCTCATAGAGTTCCTATGAGCATCGGGAGCAGCGCGGGCCATTCAATGCGGCTCTCTGCCCTAAAAATTGCTAGCGCAGTTTAATAGAAGAGGGGGTAAGTCTAGCACTAACTGTGTGACCCTAATGTGAGACCTTAGCTAGAACTTCAACAGAACGAGACTTGGGAGTGATCATCAGCGCAGACATGAAAACTGCTGATCATGTGGAGAAGGCTTCATCTAAGGCAAGACAGTTAGGTTGCATCCGCAGGAGTTTTGTCAGCCGGAAGCCTGAAGACATAATGCCATTATACAGAACCATGGTGAGACCTCATTTGGAATACTGTGTGCAATTCTGGAGGTCACACTACCGAAAAGATGTGCTGAGAGTAGAGTCGGTGCAACGGATGGCCATCAGGATGGTCTCGGGGCTCAAAGATCTATCGTACGAGGAAAGGCTGAAAAATTTGCAGCTGTACTCGAGGAACGTAGGGAGAGAGGAGACATGATCGAGACGTTTAAGTATATTACCGGCCGTATCGAGATGGAAGAAGAGATTCTCTTTCTCAAAGGACCCTCAGCCACAAGAGGGCATCCGCTCAAACTCAGGGGCGGGAAATTTCATGGCGACACCAGGAAATATTTCTTCACCGAGAGAGTGGTTGATCCTTGGAACGAACTCCCGGTGCAGGTGATCGAGGCAAACATCGTGCAAGAATTTAAGAGCAAATGGGATGCCCATATGGGATCCCTTAGAGGGTTAAGCCAAGGGAACCTGTCACCAGGAGTGGGATCCCTAGGATAGTAGACTTGGGGGTGGGTCAGTAGAGTGGGCAGACCTGATGGGCTATGACCCTTATCTGCCATCATCTTCTATGTTTCTATGTTCACCCCTCCTTTAAAAGTTAGGCACTAAGAGGGAAATTCCAAAACAGTTGCTTATACTTACGCACCCATAGGTGCCCTACCGGTGCTGGAATCATGCCTACATAGGCACTTTAGGCTGCCAAATGCCAAAGTAGGCGTGCCCAATGCCGGAAGTGGCGCTAGGCGGCCTAAAGCGCCTATGTAAATCACGATTCACGCAAAGATAGGTGCCATAAATGTAGGCCCGGAAAACCCTGGCCTCCATTTCTGGCGCCTAGCTATCCCATCGGTGCGACGCCTGATTGACATGTGATTGGCGGCAGCTTTTTAAGGCGGCAACTGATATTGGTGCCGGTTTACAGAATCTGGCCCCAAAGTGCTTAGGCAACCACGTATAGAATAAAGCCTAAGACCCTAATTCCATAAATGGCAGCTAACTTCCAGGTGCCGAAGAACGCAATTGTCAATCATCTGGTAGGAGTTGTTTATAGAATCACAATCTTAGGCACCAGTACCTTTAGGCGCGCTCCATTTACGCCAGGGTTTTCTTGGCCTAAATGAGTTCACCCAAGGCGCCTAACAGTGCCTAAGTCAAACCATGCCCAAAATCCACCCCTAACCATGCCTGCTTTCTATTAGGCGGAATGGAGTAGAAGCCTACCTAGGCGCCCAAGACCAGTGTTAGTTTCTGCGTTGCGTTGGAGTGACTCCATAATCATCCTGATTTGGATCCATTTGAATGCGTTTAGATGTAATGGCCCAGGAAGTGACATCAGAGGAAGAGCCGCTAGGAACATTACAGAGATATTGGGGAAGGGAAGGAGCGCACACGTGTGTCAGTGGGGAGCAGGGAAGGAGCGGAGGTGAGTGGAGGCGGGAGGAGGACGTGGGCCTGCTTCCTCACCAAGATGGCACCGGGGGGTGTGTGTGTGTGTGTGTGTGGAGGCGGCCTCCCCCTTACTACACTTTTGGAGAGGGATGTGATCAAAAATTGAGGACTGGGCTCTAGCACGAATGAAAATAGGGAAAGCCTCTTTCCTTCAGGAGATTGCACAAGATTCCTGCTTAATGATTTAAACAGCTGGTAGAACAGTACAAATAATCACACATTTTCACAGGTATCTACAAAGTGCTTCATCTATCCATCATTAATTCCACGATTTCCTTCTGCAGACATTCTACCATTGACAAGACTGTCAGGTGAGCCCTACTGATCCTTCCGCCCGCAGAAATATCTTTCACAGCTCTTCATCTGACAGAAATGAGGTGCTTTGTTTGATTAACACTTGATTCCCCCCCCTTTTTTTCATTCTATTGTCTTAAGTGACAAAGTGCACCCTGTAGCAGTATCTGAGGCCTTATTTTTAATGCGAGATACGCTATGAAATATAACTGCATATGTTATTTCCTGCACCTTTATGGCACTCACAAATGTATGTTGCTAGTGTAATTTTAGGAATTTGTAAGCAGGTGACTTTGCATGGTTTACATGCAAAGTACACTTCTCCCTCCATATTCGCTGTGATAGGGGAATTAACAGACCCGCGAATACAGAAAAACCGCGAATAACTTTTTCATATGTTATTCGCTGTTTTCTATTAAAAACCATCGTGAATATGGTGAAACTGCGAACAACATGGTGGGAGACCTGGCCTATTCCTGAAGGAGAGGCAAAACACGGTGAAGAAAGTGCCGGAAATCAGCGGTTTTCTCTGTAAACGCTTGGAATCAGCGATTTCTCTATGCAAGCTGATGTGATTTGGGGGGGGGGGGGGGGGGGGGGGAAGGAGCCAGCAAGCTAAAATACGCGAATAATCGAAACCGCGAATACAGAGGGAGAAGTTTACCTTTCAAGATCAGTCTGGGACCTTCCAAGATAAGTGAAGTTGCTTTTGATAACAAATTATATTTTTGATGATCAAATACAGAAAGGAGGTTTCTTTCTATGAACCAATGATTGAAGATATTCCTATAACCCCTCTATTTATGAAAGGATAGCGCAGGTTTTAGCGCCGGCAGGCGGCGGTGACTGCTCCAACGTGCATAGGAATTGTATAAGCGTCGGAGCAGTTGCTGGCGCTCAAAACCCGCACTATGCGTTCGTAAAAGAGGGGAGAGGTGTGGCAACCTGAGGAAATTTAAGAAGATGTGGGACTATTTGCTCAAATTTAAGGAGTAATAGTGGGTAACTTTTACATTTCATTACATTAGTGATTTCTATTCCGCCTTTACCTTGCGGTTCAAGGCGGATTACATAAGAATTGGTATGATATTAAGAAGTAATTAACAAATAGTTTGAACATTTTCAATTTGCTAAGGAGTAGTTTGTAATTGCAGGAGGAGTTCGGAACATGTTTGGTTGTGTTATATTGGTTTTATGTATTTTTTTGAAGAGTAGGGTTTTTGTTTCTTTTTTGAAGGTTTTGTAGTCTGTGGTCGAAGTCAGCAGATGGATGAGTTGTCGGTCCAGTTTCTCTGCTCTGGTGGCCAGTAGTCACCCTATGACTTATTTATTTATATTGTATTATTATCATTTACGTTTTGAATTTCAGTTGTAATAATTTCTTAAAATTTTAATAAAATATTTATGGAAAATAAAAGATATCCCATACAACAGGTTTTCATTGCCTACTTTGAAAAAGTTTGAAGGGAGTCTGAGGTCTTTTTTAACTCCTTCACCCAGGAGTTTGAAGTCAGTATTTAACACAACATCAGAACATAAGCAGTGCCTCTGCTGGGTCAGACCAGAGGTCCATCACGCCCAGCAGTCCGCTCACGCGGCGGCCCATCAGGTTCAGGACTTGCATAGTAATCATCTATCTGTACCCTTCAATCCCGTTTTCCTTCAGGAAATCATCCAATCCCTTCTTGAACCCCAATACTGTACTCTGTCGTATCATACCCTCTGGAAGAGCGTTCCAGGTGTCCACCACCCTTTGGGTGAAGAAGAACTTCCTAGCATTGGTTCTGAATCTGTCCCCTCTTAATTTTTCCGAATGCCCTCTCATTCTTGTTGTTTTCGAAAGTTTGAAGAATCTGTCCCTCTATACTTAAGTCTCTATCATGTCCCATCTAAGCCTTCGCTTCTCCAGGGAAAAGAGGCCCAGCTTCTCTAATCTTTCGGTATATGATAGATTTTCCATCCCCTTTATCAGTCGCGTCGCTCTCCTCTGAACCCTCTCGAGTATCGCCATATCCTTCTTAAGGTACGGCGACCAATATTGGACGCATATTTAAAGCCTCATTGATACATTTGACATTGCTATTACCTCACTTTTCTTCCTGGTTTTTCTGTTGAATTTTGTGAGAGTTTATTTCATCATTTTTTTCCTTCTTTTAAATACAAGGTAATCCATTTGCACATGGAGCACATTAAAAAGAAAAGCCATTTTTTTCTTGTGCATATCTGGCATGCACAGATTTGAAAGGGGAATGTTCTAGGCATGGCTTGAGTGGACCTAAAACTTATGTGTCTTTTTCTTTTTGCAGCAGAAATACACTTGTATAATTCAAGCAAGTTCCCCATTGACATTTGCACCTGTTCTGAGACCGGGCTGATTGAAAAGTAATGAGAGACTGCCTCTGTTTTCCTTTCCGACAAGCGGACGAGGCAACGCTGTGCTGGCTCTTTTGAAGGTCCTACATCGGCGTTTCTGAACCTGCAGTTGCTCTGCCGTAGTCTTTGCTGCTGGGTCACAGCGAGAGGAAGAACTGTGTATGTTTCGTCATGGCAGATGAGGAAGAGATAGGGCTACCAAGCGTCTGTATATACCTGAACATGTGATTGGATTTTGTGTTAAACTTGAAAAGAGCAGTACTGAAACTCTTGAGATGTCATGGCAAGCGTATGGTAGTGAAACCGTTAACCATGCTGCGCACTCTCGCAGACACCTCTTCCTAGGGTTACCAGATTTTACTTTTGAAAAATTCAGACCCATGGCCCCTCCCCTAGGCCCTCCCAGTTCCACCCAGCACTTTGTCTGGGTTTTGAAAAGCTTCCAGCTCGGGACTGCGTCAAGAGGACATCTGTGCATGCGCGCAACATTGTGCCACACCTGTGCAAGCGCAGATGCTCTTCCAACGCGGCTCTGAGCACGAGAACAGGTTGAAGGGGGCAAGGCCATGGCGGAACGGAGCAGAACTTGGCTGGAACGGCATAAGCATGGATGCCGTCTGGGGGCGTGGCTGGGGAGGCCAGAACTGGGCGGGCCTGGGTGGGCATGACACGGGTCCGGATTTTCCTTCAGAAAAATCTGGTAACCCTACTCCAGTTGAAAGCTGCTCATTTGGATATCCATATTATGAACCCTCCCTAGTTCCACCAAAAACCGCAGTTGCGTATCTCCGAATCCCAGCTTTAAAACTTGGGTTTCAGACATCCAAAACATGAACAGAGCTTCTAAAGTAAGGGTCATAGGCTCATATGTTCCCTTTATTAAACAAATACGCTATACATGCCTGTGTGGTTCTCCTGCCTGGACCCCGGGTGATAATTTATCTCCTGAATCAGAACAGACTAAGGGGGATTTGACGTCTCCCAGCTGGGACTCTGGCTCTGTAGGTGAAAGGAAGGTCCACCTTTTTAAATCTGTTTTGTTGTACCAATGTTATTTCATGACTTAAAGATAAGGAGAAAGGTTGAGAGACAGCTGGGGTGACACTGTTTGATTGTAGATTTGACAACTGACAAATCTCGCATGCCTTAGTAATGACAGTGATAGAGGAATAATGAAAAACAAATCCTCTGTGCACCCCCTCCAACGAATAAATGCATTGTCTTAAGACGCAGAAGCCGTAACACTGCAGAGGAAACAGAAGCAAGATAGTAATTTCATGTAACTTCCTTCTCTGTCTCAGACATCAGCAAATATAGTTGCCAACACGTCTAGGGAACTGTATTTCTTAAAAAGTACATTTTAGGAGCAGGAAGCTTTTCACTACAAGTACAATGGTGACCCATCAAAAGCGCGCCAACAATCACGCCCCGACATATGCACGCAGGTCAAAAGCGTGCCGTTGCTCTGACTGCTCTGAGGCCTTCCCGTTTGCGCTCTGAGGGTGTGTGTGGGAGGGGTAACCTCACGTTCCCGTTTACACTTAAAAGTCAAGCTCTCCTCCCAAAACACAGCTCTTCCGCTCTCAGAAGGGTGTAGGGGGGAACACCCCTCCCCCCGCACTACAAACGCACTCTCATTCGGGGGATGCCGACGCGGTCTCAATTTCAAGATTGTCGCAACCCCCCACCCCCACTACACTTACAATTTTGCCCCGTAAACCTTGCTCCCTTCATGCGTGTATTTGACGGAGAGCAATTGTCCTGCGTGCTATTGGTGTACCACAATCGTACCATGGTATTCCTTCCTGAAGAATATGCAACCTTATTCTAGAGCGATGACATAACCTGAATACTAAGGGGTCCTTTTGCTAAAGCTTAGCATAAACTAACAGAATTTGGCCTGGATTCTGTCAACGTCGCCATTGTCGGCGGCCGCCTTAAAGATGGCCGCCGATCACATGTCAATCACGCAATGGCGCCGTTTACAGAACCACAGCTACACTCCAGGGTTCTAAAGGTCTACATTTTCGGCACCTATCTTCCGTGGGAATCACGTCCACGGAGGCGCTTGAGCACACCTAACGGCACTTCCGGCGTTAGCCGCGCCTACAATGGCATTATGCCTCATAAAAACGCCTCTTTAGGCGGGATATTGGCGGCCTTTTAGGTTTTTAATCAGCACGATCAGTGCGCCGATTAAGCCAATTAAAACCGGTTAAGATAGACAGCGGTAGAGTGCCTACCACTGGCTAACTTACAGCGCACTGTCGAGAAATTGGGCCTTAGTGTAAACTAAGTACTAACTTCTTAGCGTTTAGGGCAGGGGTAGGGAACTCCGGTCCTCGAGAGCCGTATTCCAGTCGGGTTTTCAGGATTTCCCCAATGAATATGCATTGAAAGCAGTGCATGCAAGTAGATCTCATGCATATTCATTGGGGAAATCCAGAAAACCCGACTGGAATACGGCTCTCGAGGACCGGAGTTCCCTACCCCTGGTTTAGGGCCTTAATGGTGCCTAAAACATAGGAGAAAAAGACGGTCCCTTGAGCAAGTCAATCGTGAGTCAGGCACCTAAACTGGACTTAGCACCCCTTATTTAGGCTGGGGTTTTCGTAGCCTAAATACTTGGTGCCCAAATCCAATTTAGACGCCTACATGCAAAACACACCCAAGATCCACCTCCTAACCACACCCACTTTCTGATAGGCACCTTGGACTAGACGCCTACCGCCCAATTCATTTTAATTTTTTGTCAATTATGGACTCATAGTTGGTCATTATTGACACCGATTAAGAGTTTTATTATTATTTTTTTTAATGGAGACATTTTTCTTTAAAATAATATGCAAACAGCAAATTACATGGTAGCAAGAAATATCAGTAAACGTAGGAGTACAGTGTTTCTTCAGTACCCCTCGCACAGAACAACAACCAAGGAGTCTCCCTCCCTCCCACCCACCGCCCAACTCCCAAACTATTCGGACATCATGAAGTTTGTCTCCAACGGTCAAACCGACCCCAAATTCGTGCATTCTTTTATGGTGACGCGCAGTTAAAAAGCGTCCAATTTATTTATCAACAACCGAATAAGCTTTTTAAATAATTAACCCCTCCCCCCCTTTTTACAAAACCGCGCAAGAGGCTATTACCTCTGGCCGGCACGCCGAACGCTCTGCATTTGTTCTGATGTTCGTAGAGTTTGTATGAGCGTTAGGGCGACGCAGAGCATTCAGCGCACCAGCAGGCGCTAAACGCCTCTTGCGCGGTTTTGTGAAAGGGGGGTACGTTAGGTGCCTAGATTGGCTACGGTCGCCGATCTTAGAGCGCGCTAAGCTTTAGTAAAAGGGCTCGTAAGTCTATAGTTATGAGTCTACGCTTAGGGCTCCTTTTACAAAGGTGCGCTTGCATTTTTAGCGCCCGTGCCGGATTAGCACACGCTCTCTGAAAAACGACCTCCTGCTCAAGAGGAGGCGGTAGCGGCTAGCGCGTGCGGCAATTTAGTGCACATTATTCCGCGCATTAAGGCCTTTGTAAAAGGAGCCCTTAGTTACGCTCACGTACGCCATGTCAATAGCAGACTTGAATGCGCGCACTTAAATATGTATTTGGATTTATTCACCGCCTTTATGAAGAGATTCGCCCAAATATGCCACTTATATTTCAACTTATACTTTACTTAGAACCAAACTAGCATTACACATTTCTCTTGACACAGTATTAGTTTTGGACTTGCTGAATGTTATAACCCTGCTTTATAACGCATTAAGCCCCAAGCGTAACACACACTTTAGTGAAAAGGGCCTTAAACTGCTTCAAACCAGGACTTTGATCTGTGAGAATAAAGTCAGACCTGCAAAAATGCAAAGAAACAGAGATAGGCAAAGCAAAGAAGATGTGGCTGCAAGCAGGACGTATTTGAAAGAAGGAAATCTTGACGATGAGCAGAAAAGTGAAATGGGGTTATCTTAGGTGAGAGAGAAACTGATAATTGATTGATTGATTGATTTGTGACTTTCTATACTGCCTTTTACCGTGTGTAACAGAACAATCTAAAAACAAGGGAAAAAACTCCCAAAGAACTAGTATTTTTGGACAGGACAGAAACAATCATTCTAAAGTCATCATAACTCAGAGGCTAAGTCAAGGGGGAGGGGAAAAGGAAAGATTAGAAAGGGAGGGAGACATGAAGTAGAGAATGACACGGGGACAAATTTGTCCCCGTCCCCACAGGAACTCAATTTCCCAACCTCATCCCCGTGAGTTTTGTCGCTGTCCCTGTCCCTGCCCCATTCCTGTAAGCTCTGCCTAAACCGCACAAGCCTTGAAAATTTATGATTTTAAAAAGTGCTTGAGGCTTGTGCAGATGAGGACGGAGCATAGACATTGGTGGAATGAGGCATTATGACATCACAATCTGAGCTCTAGAATGTTGCTACTTAGGATTTTAAAGTGTTTGAGGCTTGTGCGGATGAGGACGGAACTCAGGCATTGGTGGAATGAGGCATTATGACTTCATAATCTCAGCTCTAGAATGTTGCCACTTAGGATTTTAAAGTGTTTGAGGCTAGTGCAGATGAGGACGGAGCTTAGGCATTGGTAGAATGAGGCATTATGACATCACAATCAGAGCTCTGGAATGTTGCTACTTATGATTTTAAAGTGTTTGAGGCTTGTGCAGATGAGGACAGAGCTTGCAGGAATGTGGCAGGGACAGAAAAAGAACTTGATGGGATGGGAAAATGAGTTCCCGCGGGGATGAGGCAAATTTTGTCCCCCGTGTCCTTCTCTAACATGAAGCCAAAAACACAAACCGAGGTGCCGCCTCATAACTCTCGAAGAGCCTGGTTAAATAACCAGGTTTTAGTTGCAGCTTCAAACTTCTTAAATTGGGGGTTCACCGTGTATTTAATGGGGAAGGGAATTCCAGAGTGCTGGAACTAGGAAAAAGAATGCAGAATTTCTAGTGGATTCAAAACGCTCAAGAGAAGGGGCTGGGAAAGATATGGAGCAGATGAGAGAGAAAGGAATGGATGTAGTTGATAAGCACAAGGAAAAGTAAATACCAGATGGCGAAGAAGATAGCAGTGCATAGGAAATGTTTAATAAGTGACATACCTTTCTGGAAAGTGCTGTACAATTAAATTAGCAGAATTTGTGGACAATTTTTTTTTTTTTCCTGAGCTTAATTAATTTTATACAGAGGAAATGCAATTGTGCCGGAATTAAAACAGAACACGAGAATTAACCATTCTTAGAGCTTTTTGCATGAATTCTTTAATGCCTCAAGATGAACTAAACCAGTGTTCTTCAACCACAGGTCCGTGGACCGGTGCCGGTCCGCAGAAATTTGCTGCTGGTCCACATGGTCGGCACGTGCATCGGCTGTCTGTATTTTGCACTGTTCAGGAAGAAATGCATTGGTTTCTTTTCCTCTGGGGTTGTACTGCTTGCAGAGTCTTGAATCTTAGGGTTTTGTTTGTATATATTAGCACTTTTAGTTTTTGGTCCCGTATTTGCAAAGAGGTTGTCTGTTTTCTGGTAGGAATGAATGTTGAGAAGCATACAGTGCGCTTTGTGTAGTTTGCGATCAAACAATTTTTTTATTCATGCAAAAAACAAATATAATCACCAATGGCAAATTTAGGAATATAGCTCTGTGTAGTTTAATTTTGTGGTTAACCATTATGTGTTAATAAGATTATATTGTGTGTTTATATATGAAAAATGAATGGAAAAAATTGTGTTATAATTAGTACTATTATGGGGGTGGGGTCTGGGGCAGAGATGGGCGGGATCTGGCCCACAACTTGGCCCAGTGTTCTTCAACCGCCGGTCCGCGGACTGGTGCCGGTCCACAAAATAATTCTTTTATTTTCACCGGTCCATAGGTGTAAAAAGGTTGAAGAAGACTGAACTAAACCTCAGCTTTATTGCAATTAAGGATCTTCCTGACGTTATTCTGGAACCATCAGTAGACAGATGGACCTGGGGAAGGGGCACAGGTATTCTTATTTATATGTTGTTGATAACTTTACCCCCTCCCCCTTTTACAGAAGCGTAGAGCAGTTTTTAGCGCCATTCACAGTGGTAACAGCTCCGACGCTCATAGAATTGCTATGAGTATAGGAGCTGTTACCCCCCCGGCCGGTGTTATGGCTAAAATAGCAATTGTGTTTTTAAGGCCGGTGTCAGGCAGCGGGCTTCTAACTGGACATCGAGAGTATGCTTTTTGGTTTCATTATTTGCATTCTGGCGCCATCTACTGGGCTTCATTCATACACCCCTGAAGAAGGCTATTTTAGCCGAAACACAGACCGTATTGGGGTCCAGTATGAAAAAGGATTGAAAGATTCTTTGTTATGCCTGCTTTGTTTTATGTATATGCTATATATGTATCATTGATTTATATTGTTCAAATAAATTGATTGTCCCTGAAGCTGATTGACTGTGTCCCTTCCTCACTCCTATATGATTTTTAATTTGTACACCAAATAGAATGTAGAGTACTCCCCCAAAATTCACAGGGATTCCATTTCAGGAACACCTGTGAATACGGTTTAAGGGGCTGATCGAAGGCAGGAGAGGGCAGCTGGGACGCCGGCAGGTGCTGAAAATCATTTGCGGTATTTTCCGAACGCCTCTTCCTGGTACTAAAGTCAGGCTACAACAATCGGGAGCGGCTTTGACACGCCAGATAACGTGTCAAAGCAGCTCCTGATTGGTGCAACCATGACTTTAGTGCCAGGAAGTGGCAGTCGGAAAATACCACGAATTACTGAGTCCGTGATTCGCGAACGAACCATGAATTCGCGGGGGTTTGCTGTATACTGATTTGGCAGTATATCAAGAATTAATTCAACTTGAAGCTTGAAACATAACTGAGATTATTTTTAATTGCATTGTAGCAGTAATTGCATATCATATAATTTTGATGTTTTGCAAAACACCGTGGTATGATAAGGTGAAAAACTAAACAAGAAAGGAAACCAATGAATAAAAGTTGTAAGTTGTAAATGATACCTTAGTAACATAAGAATAGCCTCACCGGTTCAGACCAATGGTCCATCAAGCCCAGTAGCCCGTTCCCACAGTGGTCAATCCAGGTCACCAGTACCTGGCCAAAACCCAAGGAATAGCAACATTCCATACAGAACCCCCAAAGAATAGCAAGATTCCGGAATCCCAAAGAGTAACAAGATTCTGGAATCCCCAAAGTGTATCAAAATTCCACACAAAAATCTCAAAGAATAGCAAGATTCTGGAATCCCAGAGAGTAACAAGATTCTAGAATCCCAAAGAGCAGCAACATTCTATGCTACTGATCCAGAGCAAGCAGTGGTTTCCCCCGTGTCTTTCTCAATAAGAGACTATTTTTCTGTTATGATTTATTCGAGGTCTCTGCTTCCTTCATGGGGGTCACTTGCCTGATGGAGGGAGCAAAACTCTTCAAAGCCAGAGAACTGAGTTTCTCCAGTGAAATGGTAGCCTCTATATTTGCTGACTGGTACGGATATGCATCCATTTTCACCCTTTCTGGTCTGGATTTCTGCACCCCCCTGTGTCACAAAGGAGAACGCCATTCCAAACAGGATTAGAAAAGCTTTAGGAAAACTCTTATCACAGACTGACCCTTGAGAAAGAGAATCCTTCCAGCATTTGGCTGTAAAGTAACGTCATTAACCTTTGCCTTTTAAGGATACCCGCTGAGCAGGATGGTAATTTTAAGAGCTTCTCACTCCAAGTGGACAATTCTCAATTGGTTTCCCATAAAATTAAACTGTATTTAGCTCATTAATAAATACGGAGATCAGCCAAAGTATTTTTTTTTTACAGACAGCTCTTGGAATACAGTATTTTCAACGAAGGGAATGAGAAGAAATGCACCGAGGAGAATATGGAGGAGGGTAACACCTCACAAAGGGGTTATGGGATTCCAGGGGAGCCCAGTGCCAATAGTGCCCTGTGGGAGACTCCAGATTGAAGCTTCAAGGGTTTAATAGAAGTTAATGCCACTCGATGCCTTGGTAGATTAAGAGGACTCCCACCCATAAAGAGCTCATTGCTAATGAGGACACCTGCTAGGTTTTAGCTGGTTATAAGCAAAGATGAAGTGTTACAGGTTTTGCAAATCCCTCTGATCTAGACAAAACGCTTTCATTTTGGAGAAGAAAAGAACAGATTCTTTGCAGGTTTTAGTGCCTTTGATTGGACCAGTAGAAGAACTGACCATTGCGCTGCACGAGGACTGAGAGTCCATGTTCAAGTGGGACAGACGTGAAATGAATCAGAATTGTCTTCCATCTTCTTAACCAGCTGTCACCTGGACAACGCCTTCAGAGGAGCCAGCCACTAGGGTTGTGCTGGGGTTTTAGTGCAATCTCATTTCTTGGGTTTTCATTTAGACCCCTTTCATCAAGTCACGTTAGAGTTCATTTTTTCTTTTTTTTTTTTAATCGCCGGTCGCTGCAGTAAAAGCTCCAGCGCTCATAGAATTCCTATGAACGTCGGAGCTTTAACCGCAGTGGTCAGCGATAAAATTCCCTAACGCAGCTTGATAAAAGAGGGCATTGGTCTTTCAAGGTGTATTTTTCCTTCAATGTCTACTTTTCACTCTCCTGTTCCCCATGTGATGTGATGTGAGACGTAAAATAAAGCCCCCCTCCAGACCTCCCCACCTTACTCACGTTACCCAGAGTCTTCAGAGACAGGAGAGATACCCAAGTTTCACCAACAAAAGAATTAGCTGGTGCCAGTCTTCAATATAGCATCAGCAGTGCAGGAGCATACTGGGGAGCTCTCCTGCCCAGTTTGAACCCCCCCCTCATAAGGGATAAGCTGGGGGACTCGGTATGAGCCAACTCAAGTGCATTTTATAGATGGCATTTAGTCGAGGGAAAGGAGTTTAAAAGCCAGATTGTTGAAGTTATACTTTTTTAAACAAAATGAGAGGGCACTCTTTAAAGTTAAAAGGGGATAGATTCCGTACAAATGTAAAGAAGTTCTTCTTCACCCAGAGAGTGGTGGAAAACTGGAACGCTCTTCTGGAGTCTGTCATAGGGGAAAACACCCTCCAGGGATTCAAGACAAAGTTAGACAAGTTCCTGCTGAACAAGAACGTACACAGGTAAGGCTAGTCTCAGTTAGGGCAAACGTAAGGAAGTTCTTCTTCACCCAGAGAGTGGTGGAAATCTGGAACGCTCTTTCGGCGGCTGTTATAGGGGAAAACACCCTCCATGGATTCAAGACAAAGTTGGACAAGTTCCTACTAAACTGGAACGTACCCTGGTGAGGCTGGACTCATGTAGAGCACTGGTCTTTGACCTGGGGGCCACCGCGTGTGCGGACTGCTGGGCATGATGGACCACTGGTCTGACCCAGCAGCGGCAATTCTTATGTTCTTATGTCAATAAAGTAAAAGAAAAAAAAAAAAAGATGCACTTTCATGATGACTTTCATTCCAGAACCAAAACAAAAAGAAATGATTTGGCTGCTCATTCCTAGTTCTCACTTCCAGACCTAGGAGGAGATGACCAGAGCTATGACCTTATCGCCACATTTTCCCAGGATGCTTCTGGCGCTGCATCGTGCCTTTCGAATTTCCACAGCGGAACCTCAGGCTCCACAACCGTTAGATTCGGCATTGCTTATTCCCTGTTATGCTAATTTGTATTTTCTTGTTTGTTTCTAATGGGAGTTTTCTGCTTACTTCGTGCCCCTACCTCAGAATCCAAGAAGGCTGTTTCTGAAAGAAGCTATCAGATCGGGATGGTGCAGAACAAAAACAAAATTTGATAAAATATAATTACCTGTTATAAAATTTGTGGAAAATAATGTTAGATGTGAATAATACGCGTACGTATATTTGAATATGATGTTGCACTCTCTATATGAGGGGGTAGGGTGGGAATTATTTATTTTAGACTTATATGTATCCCTTGCGTTGGGAATTGTTATGTGGAAATATTTTGAAAAATGTGTTCTACTGTCTAATTGTTTACATGGAAAAAAATTTTTCAATAAAAATATTTGAACTTAAAAAAACCAAAATAATAATAATGGCAACTTTATTCTTCTATGCCGCCGCAATCTAACGACTTCTCAGCGGTTTACGTCCAAGAGAGACTGGACAATCAGTGAAGTACAAAATAGAAATAGCAAAAGTACAGTCTATTTTTTAAAGATAATCAGAAAAGAATTATTTCAATTATTAAAGAATTATTACAATTAATCTAATTTCTATTTAGGGGGGAATTTTCTTGAAACAGCCTATCGGCTAAACATGTCGAAATGACAGGCCCCTTCCCGATACGAGCAACAAATAGCGCAAAAGATAAGTTTTTGTCTTTTATACTCGTACACTGCTATTTAAGCAAGTTTGAATGAGCACTTTAAAAGAATTAAGTAAGAAGAAAAAATTAAATAACTAACAAAATAAAAAAGCAGGTCTAACGAGGTAGCTCTGATTGTGGAGCATCTAATGATTGCTTAACTTTCATTTCATGGTGTTTTCCAAAGATTTGCCCCTGCAGAGGGTTGAGGCTTGATATACCATTTTTCCATGTGGTTTACACAATCAAAGTGGTTGACATATTTTAAGACAGGCTCTTATTTTGTACCTGGGGCAATGACGTGTTACACTGCAGTGGGAATCAAGCTCATAACCTCAGGGTGCGGAGACGGCTGCTCTAACCACTAGGCCTCTCCAAAGTCTGTGAGACATTCAAAGTCTATTCTCTGAACTGTTACCTTGGACTCCAAGCAGCTGGTGGCCTCTTTGCAGCCTGACGACCATATCTTCCATGAAAACAAATCTTGAGGTTGGCTACTCCAGATTTTTTGAGCTGCAGTCACGTGAGGTAATATGAGAACATGGATTTTTAATATAGGAGCCGACCTGAAAAGTTCAGAACAGATGTATGGAGATAGTCTAAAGCAGTATTTCTCAACTCGGTCCTGGAGTATCCCCTTGCCGGTCAGGTTTTCAGGATATCCACACTGAATTTGCATAAACTTGATTCGCATACACTGCCTCCATTATATGCAAATGTCTTTCATGCCTATTCATTGTGGATATCTTGAAAACCTGACTGGCAAGGGGGTGCTCCAGGACCGAGTTGAGAAACACTGGTCTACAGGTCTTCAACAGTGACGCTCACCACCGGGAAGCCCCATTCTCCATTTCCCGAGCAGAAGGAATAAAATGTGTCTTGGAGAAAGTTTTTATCGTACTTGGAGAATCTTTGCTCATGCCTTCGTGTGCGAGAACCGATCTTTGAGCTTCCGAGCGCCTTGCAAATGCTTCTTTGCTCTGCAATAGGAGCTTGGAATAATGGTGCAATCCATGGTCTATTTTTAAATCAGCGATAACATAATACAAAAAAAAAAAAAATTTGCATGAAAACCCAGTCTTCAATCTACACCTGAAAATTATTTCAATTCCCGCATTCTGTTCAGAAAAAGCCTCCAGGTCAGATTCCTGTCTTGGACTCCCCTTACCGAATAACTTGAAGATAGTTAGTCTGTGCTTAAAAATTCTGTCGTCATGGCAACTACAGTATTAAAACAGCTGCTTTTCTCCCCCCCCCCTTCACCTACTTTGGGTCTGTATGGAATTTAATAAACAAATGTAGATTATACAGCCCCTGGTAAAGTCTGCTTGTGTAAAAATAAATAAAACATGGAGAACGTGAATGAATGCATGGCATAAAGATCTTCCTCTGTACGACTGCAAAGAAAGAAACTGACAGTGCCTTTTTCTAAAAATGACTTCTGCAAAATGTTCACTTTCATTGGACAGATTGACATCTTTTATGCCAATCTGTTGGGGCAGTCTGCCGTTGAAGTTGCAGGGGTGGACGACTGGGCTGAAGTGGCCAGCGGTGCCGGTTTCTGTGAAACCAGCGGGCTTCTCGAGAGCCGATGTTTTGCGAGATGCAACTGGAAGATCACCGACATGGATGCATGGCACTGCTGGAGGGGATCAGGAGAAGGACAGAAGGTTTATTAGCGGTGAGAGGGAAGAATTCAGGAAAGATCGCCCAGAATTAAATATCACTGCGCAACACATTTTAACTTTTTTTCTGCGGCAAGAAGAAACTGAGGTTTACTGTCTAGAATTTGACCTCCTGTTTATAAAATACCCTCTGTTTTCTCCTATCACGTATCATTTTTGAGCCCATCGCAAATATTTATAGCATGAGAAGTCATAATGTAATGCATTACGCCAATTTAAGAGCTCCTATAAATATTTTCTAGAATCGTTTTGCCGTTAAAGCGCGTTTATAAATGAGATTAGGAGCGTCTCTAATTAATGTCCAACAATAGTCAGCGAGCATTGATGAATTCCATCTGCCCCGATATCGTTTCTCTGCGAGGTAAAATAACATTATTCGCCGATGACGCCAAACTAAGCAATGTAGTGGGCAAAAGCACAACAGTCATAAATTCAATGTCCGAAACATGATGCACGACCTACTCCTACTGGAGCGCTGGTCTAGGTCCTGGCAACTCAGCTTCAATCCAAAAAATGCAAAGTCATGCACCTGGGCAGCCAAAATCCATGCAAGACTTACACCCTTAATGGCGAGATCCTAACAAGAACTGAAGCAGAACAAAACTTAGGGGTGATCGTCAGTGAGAACATGAAGTCTGCCAATCAAGTGGAGCAAGCTTCATCCAAGGCAAAGCAAATCATAGGTTGCATACTCAGGAGTTTCGTCAGCCGTAAGCCTGAAGTCATTATGCCATTGTATAGATCCATGGTTAGGCCCCACCTGGAATACTGTGTGCAATTCTGGAGGCCGCATTACCGTAAGGATGTGCTGAGACTGGAGTCGGTCCAGAGAATGGCCACCCAGATGGTCTCGGGACTCAAGGATCTCCCGTACGAGGAACGGCTGGATAAGTTGCAGCTGTACTCACTCGAGGAACACAGAGAGGGGTGACATGATCGAGACATTCAAGTATCTCACGGGCCGCATCGGGGTGGAAGAAGATATCTTCTTTTTCAAAGGTCCCACGGCAACAAGGGGGCATCCGTGGAAAATCAGGGGCGGGAAACTGCACGGGGACACCAGGAAATTCTTTTTCACTGAAAGGGTGGTTGATCGCTGGAATAGTCTTCCACTTCAGGTTATTGAGGCCAGCAGCGTGCCTGATTTTAAGGCCAAATGGGATAGACACGTGGGATCTATTCACAGAGAAAGGTAGGGGAGGGTCATTGGGGTGGGCAGACTAGATGGGCCGTGGCCCTTATCTGCCATCTATTTCTATGTTTCTATGTTTCTATGTTACCCATGTCCTGGTGAAACCTTTCCCCGTGCTCATCGCTAACACTACCAAGATTATCGTGAGGAAAAAATCCTGATGCGAGTGAAGAAAATGAATTTTTAGTGACAGGTTGCATTTGAGATCACAGAATGCTTTAAGCGTCGTCTCCACCATTTGGACATAGTCTGGTGCCTTCCTATTCCCCAGAAAATTCTCAAATCCATTCTTCAATGCTATCTGTGCACTTTTCTCATTTTAGCTTAAAAATCTAATTTGAGGCAAACGGTTTTGATATTTCAGAGATTGTTATAACATTTACTCCAAGCATTTTGAAAATATAGCGAAAATGTTAATTTTTGCATTATAATGCGCTTTTGACAAAAATCAGAGGGTTATACCGAAAAATTAAGGTCAGTTTTGAATTCAGCGACCCACGAATCACTACAGGACACCCACTACAATTCATGCCCCTCAAACCTCTGTTGCACAGTGATATTGGGATGATGTCTGCTAAGCACAAACGCCATATCGGCAGTTCTGCCCAGCGTGGAAAAGACGCCCTAATGATTAATGCAGGGGGGCTGAAAATCAGGGGAACTGGGGTTCAGCTCCTTGAGACCCTGGGCAGATAACTTAATCCTCCATCGATCTGGGTACAAAATCTTAGGTTGCGAGCCCTCTAGGGACAGAGAGAGCACCTGGCTCGGGTAGCATACCGCGCCATATAGGTTTCTTATAGCCCGTAATTTTCTACAAGGAATCATTGCGGCTTACAATAAGATTGGGAACAGTTGTTCCATTAGCAAGCAGATTCTAGATAACGGGTTGGGTAGAGATTGGCCATTATGAGGAGAAAAGAGAAGTCCGACATTCTTCTGAATAATGTTAACGACTTTGCTTGTACCACAGAAAGGCACATATCAAATCCATGACTCCCTTTATTTACTCTGACTGCCGTTATAGAATAGTTATTTATATAATTATTTATATACCACTTATATACTTGCTTAAGTCCGCATTTTCATGCCTTGCTTTAGGCGTGAGCCAAAGCCTCGTGCAAATGCTCATGCCCAGTGGGATAGCGAGGGTAAGAAGCGCCCGAGTCGTTGGTGCTCCTCCCCTCTCTCTTCTCCGCCCCGCCCACCTGCTCCTTCCGTGTGCACGCCCGTCCCTTCCCCTGTATCTCTTTAAGGTTCACGGTGCAAGCAGCAAACCCCACCTTGCTGCTTGTGCCAGTGTCAGCTCTTCCTCTGACATCATTTTCTACGCGTGGGTTCAGGAAGTGACATCAGAGGAAGAGCAGCTCAAATATTAAAGAGGTACGAGGGAAGGGATGGGGCATGCGTGTGGCAGTGGGGGGGTGGCGGGGAGAGGAGGAGGGGGGCTGGTGCCCCCACCAAGATGTTGCCCGGAGCAGACCACCCTTTGCCCCTCTTACTAAGCCACTGCTCGGGCCTAACTACTGGCATTGGGCCAACCTAAACAAAAGCGTTCTATTGTATAAAACCACGCTGAAATTTATTATTTATTTATTTTAAAAATTCTATACCATTTTTAAACCAAAACGGTTTACAAAACTGTTACATCCATAAAATCTAAAACATGTTAAGACAACTTTCAAACACAAATTAAAACAAATAAGGGCAGAAGGACTCAATTTTTTCAGGAAATCAGCAGACGCGGAAAAATCAAATACTTAAAGAAACACATTTACAAATAATTGTGTTATAAGTAACTTTCTAAATGCCCCCCCCCCCCCTATCACTGCATTTCTGAATTTGCCCTATAAGGGAATCCCACAATTTTACTCCTGTGCAAGAAAAAGGTCATCGCATCGGTTTCCACCTATTCTGGGTTGACATTTGTCTTCAGCAGCGCAGAATTTTCAGAACGCAATCAGGGCAGGATTAATTTGCTGAGGGCCCCTAGGCACACAAGTACACTGGGCTCCCTGCCCCCCCACCCCACCATTCGCCCAGGCGGAAACAGGAAGCTGCGTCAGAGGGAAGCTTTGGGCAAGCAGCACTGCTTGAATAATTACAGTTCCTGTTGCCTTTCTTACCCACATTGCTTGTCTTACTTTCCGTCGATGGGGGGGGGGAGGGGGGCCCGCATTGCCGATCGGGGGGGGGGCATGTTGCCAATCGATGCTGGAGGGGCCCATCGCCGTTTGGAAAAAACAATGTTGATGCCTTCCTTCATCGGGCCCCCCTGACCATTTCGGGCCCTAGGCACGTGCCTACTTGGCCTATTGGTTAATTCTGCCCTGAACGCAATGCTCTTGCCGGTCGGTAACTAGACATTTTGCTCTTGACGAATTCAGGGATAGTACCGTATAAAAATTGATGACA
Organism: Geotrypetes seraphini; assembly: GCF_902459505.1. Taxonomy (NCBI): domain Eukaryota; kingdom Metazoa; phylum Chordata; class Amphibia; order Gymnophiona; family Dermophiidae; genus Geotrypetes; species Geotrypetes seraphini. Next base: position 32,722,396 of record NC_047091.1, on the reverse strand, counting down.
AATCAAAACAGCTTTTCAATCCTGCCGCGGCATTTTGCACCACCTGCAATGCCGGGCACATTCTTGACCCTGCCTCACCCCTCCCCTTGGAGTTGTGCATTATAAAAATTGGATATGCTGTTTATGGAGTAGGGTGTCGATCGATTACATGTGTAACTGCTGATTTTTGCACCAATTAACACTTCTTAAGGCCAATCGTTGATAGCTATCGCCAAATTAAGCCAATACGTTTGACCCTCCTCTATAACTGCGTGCTTAATTCGAGGAAAGTGGCCAAAATTATATTTAAGAGGGTATATAAAAATGCGGGAGGCTGACAGACAGTCCACAGTCAGGAAACAGAGTTGGAATAGAGAAAACAAAACAGTATGGTAAAAAAAAAAAAAAAAAAGTTTTTAATAATATCTAGTTCACCTGCCCGACCCTCCTGCTTCTGGGCCACATGAAGTTACTTTCTGCCCCTTTGCTCAACTGAGTTTTTGAACTGTAGGAAGTAACATCACACGCAAAAACGTGGCCATTTTTGAGGATTTATAACCTGTTTTGATTGCTTGACTTTCTTCCAACTCTGTTTTCTGACTTCGAGAGGGTATATACAGCAACCTAGGCGAGAGGATAAAAAAAAAAAAAAATCAAATTCAAGAAGATTAATGGTAGACTGCCGGGTGTGGGCCTGGAAGTTAGCAAATTCAAACGGTGTAATCCCCTGCCTTTTGGAACTCTGGAGCATTTTATTGACAGTGGAAACATAAGAACATAAGAATTGCCACTGCTGGGTCAGACCAGTGGTCCATCGTGCCCAGCAGTCCACTCACGTGGCGGCCCATTGGTCAAAGACCAGCACCCTAACTGAGACTAGCCCTACCAACGCACGTCCTTGTTCAGCAGGAACTTGTCCAACTTTGTCTTGAATCTCTGGAGGGTGTTTCCCCCTATAACAGACTCCGGAAGAGCGTTCCAGTTTTCCACCACTTTCTGGGTGAAGAAGAACTTCCTTACGTTCGTTCGGAATCTACCCCCTTTCAACTTTAGAGAGTGCCCTACATTGTGGCAAGAAAAGTTCGAATCAACAGAAATAGTTGCATTTTGGAAGGAAAATATAACTTTGCTTTCATTGCAATGGTGCGCCCACATCTGGAATATTGTGTCCAGTATTGGTTGCCGCACCTCAAAAAGGACATGGCAGTACTTGAGGGGGTCCAGAGAAGAGCGACTAAACTGATAAAAGGTATGGAAAACTTTTCATACGCTGACAGGTTGAACATGCTGGGGTTGTTCTCCCTGGAAAAGCGGAGACTTAGAGGGGACATGATAGAAACCTTCAAAATCCTGAAGGGCATAGAGAAGGTAGACAGGGACAGATTCTTCAGACTGTGGGGAACCACAAGTACCAGGGGTCACTCAGAGAAACTGAAAGGGGACAGGTTTAGAACAAATGCTAGGAAGTTCTTTTTTACCCAGAGGGTAGTGGACACATGGAATACGCTTCCGGAGGTTGTGATAAGCCAGAGCACATTACAGGGGTTCAAGGAAGGTTTGGATAGGTTCTTAAAGGATAAGGGGATTGAGGGGTACAGATAGAAGTAGAGGTAGGTTATAGAAATGATCAGGAACCACTTCACAGGTCATGGACCTGATGGGCCGCCGTGGGAGCGGACCGCTGGGCGCGATGGACCTCTGGTCTGACCCAGTGGAGGCAACTTCTTATGTTCTTATGTTCTTATTCCTTGTTTCACACCCATCCCAAGGCAATGCGAGGGGGAGCCCAACCAACCCAACTTCCTAAATTTTGAGGGTTATTTTGCCACTGTAGCCGGAAGGAGTGTTATCTTATTTTGTGAAGTGCCAATTTAACGAAAAGAAATTCTGTGCTTTGACATTGTTTCTAGATCATTGATTGAACCAAGTCCACGTCGTTCTCTTCTTGGTTGGGCTGAGATTTTTCAGCACCATCTCATAGAACTGTAACACTCAGCTCTTCCAAGACGTTCAGTAGCTCTCTATTATTTTTTTTTTAGACGTTTTTGACTTATAATTGCTCTCTAATCTCCTATTTTGGGGCAGAGGAAGTAGAGGGAATCGAGGAAACACTGTATAAATCAAATCTCTTGTTTCAGATTATTTCGTAGGCTTTCTCCTGTCTTGTTCAATGTTGTGTAGTAACTAAGGGCTCCTTTTACTAGCTAGCATTTTTAACGCACACACGAAATTAATGCGCGTTAAACCGCATGGTATATTTCTAGAATAACGCCAGCTCAACGCTGGCGTTAAGGTCTTAACATGCGGGGCAATTTAGCATGCGCTATTCCATGCGTTAAGGCCCTAACGGAGCCCTAAGTTAATGTAACTAATTTTTGTAGTTAAGTAACATTTTTTACTTTTACTGAAGTAATAATTTCACCAATTTTCACTCTTTTTACCTAGATCCATCTGATGCTTACAGTTAAAAGTAAAAAGTAAAAACAGGACAAACAAAGTGGAAATAATAATTCCTCAGTAAACCAAACCAAACAACCAAACCAAAGCCTGGAACATGATTTTGCCATTGTAAATCTCATCATGCAAACAGTGGATCATTTCATCTTATATAAGAACAAAACATAGCTTTACTTGGTCAGACCAATGGTCGATCTAGCCCAGTAGCCCATCTTCACTGCGGCCTATCCAGGTCAAAAGTACCTGGCAAAAATCTAAGTAGTAGCAACATTCCAGAATCGCAAAGAGTAAGCAAGATTCCGGAACCCCAACGAGTAGCAACATTCCATGCGGAATCCCCGAGTGGCAACATTCCATGTGGAATCCCCAACGAGTGGCAACATTCTATGTGGCATCTCCAACGAGTGGCAACATTCCTTGCTACCAATTCAGGGCAAGCAGTGGCTTCTCCCATGTCTTTCTCAATAGCAGACGATGGACTTTTCCTCCAGGAACTTGTTCAAACCTTTCATAAAACCAGCTACATTAACCGCTCTTACCACAACCTCTGGCAATGCGTTCCAGAGCTTAACTATTCTCTGAGTGAAAAAATATTTCCTCCTATTAAAAGTATTTCCCTGTAACTTCATTGAGTGTTCCCTAGTCATCGTAATTTTTGACAGTAAAAAATGAATCCACTGGGACCTGTTTTACACCATTCAGGATTTTGTAGACTTCAATTGTAAGTTATTTTTTTCTACTATACAAAAAAAACTGGAAACTCGCTGGCCTAAGTGCAGAGCCCCTAGTGGAGAGACTGCATTGTTTAACTTGCTTTTTTATCACACTTTTTCAAACCACCCTCGTACTGCTCTTTTCTCAAAAATTATAGCGAGTTATGGTTTATAGAGCCTAATAAAATCCCTAGGACAGACTGACCACTCCCTATTCTCGCTTGAAAAGCTGCAAAAATCCATGCTGATAAATATACTTTCTCCTTACAGTCAAATAGTTCAGAGCTCATTATCTAATATATTTTGTGCACATATCTCAGAAGCACATCCAGGAAGATTGCTATCCCAAGCTACCAAGAATCTCCTTACTCCACAGCTAATATCACAGTACCCCAAAAGACAGAAAGTTCCTAGTCCTTTGACCTTCCAAAGTGGTAATCATCTACTGCTAATCATTTCTATAGTGCTAATCTAATTTAAACCTTAGACTTGTAAACCGAATCGTCACTTAAAAGGAGCTCGACTCGGTTAACAATAAGATAACCTAATAAGATAATGTAGAAAAGAGAAAGCGAGGAGAGAATACAAATATAATTTTGTTATTCAAGATCGAGAATCTAAATATCATTGGAATAATTGTGTTTTCATAGATTTATGAAAAACTAACAGAAGCTGGAACACCATTATATGCAAGAATAATAATAATAATAATAACTTTATTCTTCTATACCGCCACAATCTTGCGACTTCTAGGCAGTTTACAATCAAGAGAGCTGGACATTCAGCGAAATACAATAAGCAGATATTCAGAGGAAATATAGAGAGCAGAGACTTTAAGAGGCAATAGTATAGAAATACAATTTGCTGAGCAAAAATTAAAGATGTACATTTTAGTAGGTAATGTCCGACAGGACCTGTTGGGAATAAATAGCAATGTAAAATTACGATAAGATGAAGATGACAGATTATATATATATCTCTACTCAAACTCCTATGTTAGGCCAACAATAGAACTGAGAAGTAAAACTTGCTCATTAATAGAGATGAAGACTTTATTTCTCAAGTGCCGTAAATTCTGGTGGAATAGGGAGGGGGGAGGGAGAGGGGAGGGCGGGTCAATTGTTTAGGTATTTCTGGAACAGGTATGTTTTTAGGCGTTTCCTAAATTCCCCGTAAGTAGTGGGCGAAAGCAGTTGGTCTAGGTCTTTGCCCCATAGGGCTGCTTGGTGAGAGAGAAGGTGTTCGTGGTGTTTTTTCATTTTGCAGCCTCTAACTGGAGGGGAAATGAATTTTGAGTGTGTGTTTCTCTTGAGTTTGTTATTAGAAAATGAGAAAAGGTCCGTTATGTACTTGGGGGTAAGGCCGTATAGTACTTTGAAGCAGAGGCAGGCAAATTTAAACCTTACTCAGGCTTCTGTTGGTAACCAGTGCAGCTGCCGATAGTAGGGTGTCACGTGGTCGAATTTCTTCAGCCCGAAGATAAGTCTGACCGCATCATTTTGCATTATTTGGAGACGTCTCATATTCTTTGTGAGATTGCTAGATAGGCGATGTTGCAGTAGTCAAGCTGACTCAGTATGAGGGATTGCACTAGGATTCTGAATGTTGACGTATCGAAGTATGATTTAATGGTTCTGAGTTTCCAGAGAGTAAGGAAACCTTTTCTGAATAGGGAATCCACTTGTTCCTTCATTGTTAGGCATTGGTCTAGAGTAACACCTAGTATCTTCATGGTGGGCTGGATAGGGTAGTTGAGTTTATTGATGCATATTGGGGTTTTATTGTCAAGCAGTTGAGGGGAGGCAACAAAGAATTTTGTTTTTTCTGGGTTGAGTTTGAGCTTGAAATCTGTCATCCATTGTTCCATCTCTTTTATGGCATCGGATGCCTTGGGAATGGTTTCTGAGATAGAGTTGGCGAATGGGATGATGATCGTAAAGTCATCTGCGTAGTTGAATAGTTTTATTCCTAGTTGGGTTAGTTTCACACCTAATGAGGACATGTAGATATTGAAAAGCAGTGGGGAAAGCGGTGACCCTTGTGGAATTCCGGATGAGTTGCTCCAGGTGTTGGAGTGATCGTTGTTAAAGCGTACCTGGTAAGAACGGGATGTGAGGAAGCCACGAAACCAGTTCAGTACCTCAGCTCTAGTGGGCTCCCAATCTCAGTTTTGTACCAGGGGGAGGGACGAGTTAGGCGACTTGCAGTGGGAGTTGAACCCAGTTCTCTGGGATCTCATTAGGCCACTCCTCCACTCCCATTAGGCCACTCCTCCTTTGTGAGGCTTGGCTATGAACGCATAGCTCGCCGCTGATGACATGATGGAGGTAAGGCTCCCAAGAGGGACCAGGACCATGCACCAGCAAGTAAGTCTTCAGCTGCTCCGTCCATGTGTGTTATCCCCCTCTCCATTCATTTTTTTAAAAAAAGTGTCATTTAACTTTTGCTTTGGGTGGAAATGCTCTGCACTTGAATTTCATTCTCTTAACACAGAAGGATGGCCCTTCATGTTTAACCCACACATTTTCTAATTTCCTTGCTATTTGTGTTCCTACCACCTCTACTGGGAGGGCCATCCAAGGATCCACTACCCACTTAATGTGTGAAAAGCATTTCTCTATGTTTCATTGTACGTCCTTTAGCTATAAGAGTTCTGTTTATTTGAAAATACCAATTACGACTTATGACCGTAATTGGTTCCGACTGACAGTTCGTAAGTTGATCAGGGCATAAGTCAGCCTATGTTAGACTAAGGTAAGAATACTGTATTAGACTGGGTAATGATATTGTAATCATTTTAAAGTCATATTATATCAACATTTTCTTACTTTCTAAGTCAAGCACAGCGCAATCCCTTTGTGGTGAACATTCGTTGTGGCATCTCCTCCTCTTTATATTATTACTGCTGCGTAGCGAGACTTGGGAGTGCGGGAGACGGGGGCTGCTAACTGGAAACTGTAGTAAATGCGTCGTAAAGTCGAACAGTCGTAACTTGAATAGGTTGCAAGTCGACGAGTACCTGTAGTTGATTTATTTTTTAAACCTTTCAAATGTTTAATCATTTGTATCATATCTGCCCTGTCCCTCTTGTAGGGTACACACATTAGTGTCTTCAAGCCCTTCCTCATAGTTCTGGCACAGGAACTATTTTTTTGCACTCAGAGGATAGTTAAGCTCTGGAACGCATTGCCGAAGGTTGGGGTAAGAGCAGATAGCGTAGCTGGTTTTAAGAAGGGTTTGGACCATTTCCTGGAGGAAAAGTCCATAGTCTGTCATTGAGAAAGACATGGGGGAAACCACTGCTTGCCCTGGATTGGTAGTATGGAATGTTGCTACTCTTTGGGGTTCTAGAATCTTGTTACTCTCTGGGATTCCGGAATCTTGCTATTCTTTGAAATTCTGTATAGAATGTTGCAACTCATTGGGATTCTAGAATCTTGTTACTCTCTGGGATTCCGGAATCTTGCTATTCTTTGAGATTCTGTATGGAATGTTATAAAACCTTGGGATTCTAGAATCTTGTTACTCTCTGGGATTCCGGAATCCTGCTATTCTTTGAGATTCTGTATAGAATGTTGCAACTCATTGGGATTCTAGAATCTTGTTACTCTGGGATTCCGGAATCTTGCTATTCTTTGAGATTCTGTATGGAATGTTGCAAAACCTTGGGATTCTAGAATCTTGTTACTGTCTGAGATTCCAGAATCTTGCTTTTCTTTGAGATGCTGGAATGTTGCTACTCTTTGGGTTTTGGCCAGGTACTAGTGACCTGGATTGGCCACCGTGAGAATGGGGTACTGGGCTTGATGGACCATCGGTCTGACCCAGTATGGCTATTCTTATGTTCTTATGTCACATTCGTTGCTTTTCTTTGCATAGCTTGGAATCTTTTGCTATCCTTAGTGAGATACAACCTCAAAAATGGAACACAGTAAAGCCTCACTAATGACCTGAACAGGGCCATTATTGCCTCCTCCTCTTTGCTGCTTATATCCCTCTCTAAAATATCCCCCTACCATTCTTTATAATCTCCTGTTTAAAATCATCTGGTCAATGCAGGGGTGTATGGCCCATTTCAGTGATGGTATGGTATTTGGCTAGTTCCAAAGAGAAAAAGCAACAGAAAGCATTGCATTTTGCTAAATTTCCAAATCATAGTTTTTACATATTGCCATTTTCATTGGTTTGCAGTAGCACGGACAAGACATGAATTTTAAGCATGCCCCCAGGGCAAAATCTGACAGAATACTGAATGAGAGTAGCTTCTTGGCTTTCAAAAACATTAAGATTTCTAGAAAGGGAAAGAAAATCCCTACATTCTGTGTTTCTGTGAATCTGACTTTTTTTTCTTTCACTAATACATTTCCTAGGGAGGGTGGAACACTTTGAAAATGCATTAACCCACTGGCAGTGTTGTGGAGCAAGACAGTGGCATAGCCTGGAAGAGCACTTCTACCTGGCATGTTCTCTCTGTTGCTTCACAGATAAAAAAAAAACAACCCAAAACCCACCTTCCGAGCATTGACTGCGTTTCTGCAAAGTATGAACATCAAGAAATCACAGCTGTGTTAAATCAAGCTCCTGCCCGATAAACACCGCAGCCTGAATTATTTCATGTGTCAGCTGACAAGTGTGTCTTCCTTCTACACAGAAGAATTGCTATAATTTAAAAAGTTGGCGATTAATTTTTAATTGCAGTAAGAATATTTTCACTTTCTGGATGCTGTTATGGGCAGAAAGTTTTGTCATTTAAAATTCAGTTTGTATGAATCGCAAATTGTGAGTACCACAGCAAGGGGAAATCAAATGAAAAGTTCTTCAGTAATCTTCTGTAATTATAGCTTCATTCAACATTAAAAGAGGGAAACATATAATTAACAAGGTAAAAACGTTATATTGGGCTTGGATGGAGGGAAGGTGGTCAAACACAGCTAGAATACGGAGATGGAAAGACCTAGGGGGGAATTTTATAAGTGACCTGAGTACATTGACCAGCGTTTTCCCCTGGATTCTATGTATGGCACCCAAAACTGCCGTCTCAAATTTGGATAATCGTGCATTACAGTTTCATGATGAAATTAAAATGGCCTTTTTTCTTTGTTATTTCTGGGCCATAGACCTTAGAAATCTACCTGGAACTGTCCTTAGGTTCCAACCCCAGCCTATCCTTTGCGGGATTCAGACCGTGAAATTTATTTGTACATGCAATTTAAGTGAGTGACAAGCAGATAAGTGGGTGCGACCGACCAATGATTACACCTAATTGACTCCAATTAGAACGTGCATGTGCAACTTGCTAAGTGCAATTCTATAAAGATCTCTGCACAAATCTTTTAGGTGTGGCGCGGTGATTAAAGCTACGGCCTCAGCACCCTGGGGTTGTGGGTTCAAATCCATGCTGCTCCTTGTGACCCATTGCCCCAGATACATTACATAGATTGTGAGCCCACCAAGAGAGACAGGGAAAAATGCTTGAGTACCTGAATAAATTCATGTAAACCGTTCTGAGCTCTCTTGGGAGACCAATATAGAAAAAGGAATAAATAAATAGTGTGAAGAGTTTCAGCCTCTGATAATCAGAGCTGGTATTGTGACATCATAATGCCTCATTCCACCAATAAGAGCCAACCTCATCAGTGATGTCACAATGGCTGGATTGTTCTATACTTTTGCTCCCTTTCACTACATTGTGATTTCTAGAGTAGTGCAGTGGTTAAAGCTACAGCCTCAGCACCCGAGGTTGTGGGTTCAAACCCACGCTGCTCCTCTGGCAAATTGTAACCTGTAACCGTGCTGAGCTCTTTGGGGAGAACGTGATGGAAAATGAAATGAAACAATAAATAAACATTACTTAGAGCATTTATCAATCACTGTACCAGCTCTGCAAGCTGTCTACATTAAGTTTGACTACTCCCGCCTAGGGATTGCCAAGAAAGACCCTTCACGAAGGTTGTGTAGGGCAGTGGTTCTCATATCTGATCTCAAACAACCTGGTTTCCAGAATACCTAAAATGAATATTCAAGAGATCCTTGCCCTCTCCTTTGGGGGGAGGGGGAGAATTAAGAACGTTATCTCCAAGGCATCCCCTAGTTCTGACTAAGTCAAGCAAGAAATCCCAGCAGCCCACAGCAAAGCCAGTGAGCCACTGGGATTGCTGAACAAATGGCCAGGTCTTTCTACTATATATTCGTATGTAACATTGTCACTACCCCTCCTTTCAAATATAAATTTATGCTTAATCCTTCCTTTCTTCATCTCACCTCTGTTATCTTTGGTGACAGGTCAAATGCGCGCAAGACAACAGCACGGGGACAAAAACACAAAGACAAATCAGCGCAAAGGTAATACCGAGCAAAGACAATAGCATGCGAGACAATTGAGCGCAAGGATAACTCAGCGCAAGACATTTGAGCACAACGATAACTCAGCGCAAGACAATTGAGCGCAAGGATAACTCAGCACAACGACAATTCAGCGTGCCTCAAAACGGTGCGTGGCGAACGAAGGGCACGCGCTCATTCACCACATTAACACGTGATCACGTCACCACATCATCAGTATGGTTCCCTTGCCTCTTTTGCGTTTTGAATATTAGTCACGTGAATGCATCTTCGTTACTATGGTTACGTTTCCTCTTTATACATGTGCTCCGAACAGCCCGCCCTCCTTTCGCTGCCTGACCGTGTCCGTTATAGGTAAAGATCTGGTTTTGCTAGAACTTGATCTATAACGAATATTTGTCTTGCGCGGATTTTACTCGCCTCTGGTGAGAGCAGCACTACTTCCAAATTTCTTCATTTGCAGGTATGTTTATATTTTCGGTTCAAGCGCACGCGGTCCGTATATTTTTATGTCGCTACTTTTGAAAGCTATATAAGATGCGCGCTACACAATCGCAAGAAAACCAAGGGTATAATAATAGAACTCTGACTGTTCAAATTAAAGTTTTGTTGGTTATCATGGAACGCTTAGCGCGCATGCGCGGATCAAAGTTTCGTCATTCTTGCACCCGTCTTGCGCTCAGTTGTCCCGCATAGTAAAAGCGTTATCTTGGTGTGATGCAGCTATTTCAATGCACATTCTGAATTTCATCATTCTCTGCCACCAACTCCAGTCCCCCACAAACCTGCCACAGTCTGGCATATCATGATTACAGATGAAAAAGTCATAATCCGCTAATCATAATTCTCTACTTTGTAGTAGAGAATGACATGGGGACAAATTTGTCCCCGTCCCCACAGGAACTCAATTTTCCCGTCCCTGCGAGTTTTGTTGCTCTCCCTGTCCCTGCCCCATTCTTGTAAACTCTGCCTTAACCGCACAAGCATCAAACACTTATGATTTTAAAGTGTTTGAGGGCAGGGACAGGAAAAGGAGTCACCGGGACGGGAAAATGAGTTCCTGCGGGGATGGGGGAAAATTTGTCCCCGTGTCATTCTCTACTTTGTAGCTTTGGAAGAACTGTGAGAAAGCTTAGGCCTTAAAAAGGTAAGCGATAACATAAAGTCTTATTCAATAAATAGAAATAAAATAAATAAAAATTCTATATCAGTGGATGTACTTTTTCAAAATGTGTATATTTGCATAAGCCCTATGTTTTGACTTTGCAACACTGGGTTCCTACGTGCCTATAAGGAAAAAAAAAACCCACCCCAAATAACTCCTGATTTTTAAATGTCAAGAGATAAAGCGAGCAAGCGGTGAGGTAGATTAGAAGAAAAATCACAGAACAACATGTTATTTTTAGCAAACAAAATGCTTCAGAAGATGAATCACAGATCCATATTTTCAAGGCAGGAGAACAGTCTGAACAGTGTAGAAGTATTTTGAGTTGAGCTGCAATTTGGTGACCGAAAATCTCAGACCCTTATGAGTGATACCCATGTTTAATACGTGTTGGAAGTCCTGTATTTTAAAGCTACTTGACCCCCCCAACACTCTTCCTCATATCCATATGCACAATGCCTAGCCTTCGATGCTAAATAACTGATGATAACTTACCTTCCTCCCTAGGACAGCAGAGAAACATGGGTAGCTGATTTTAAGAAAGGTTTGGACAAATTCCTGGAGGAAAAGTCCATAGTTTGTTATTAAGACATGGGGGAAGCCTCTGCTTGCCCTGGATCGGTACCATGGAATGTTGTTACTCTTTGAGACTCTGGAATGTTGCTACTCCTTGGGTTTTGGCCAGGTACTAGGGACCTGGATTGGCCACCCTTGAGAACGGGCTACTGGGCTTGATGGACCTTTGGTCTGAACCAGTGAGACTATTCTTATATTCTTAGGGGTCTGCCTTGGCAGTATTGTTCCCTCAAAATGTAGACAAGCTGGTCAGAATCAGTGGAAGAGAATATTTATGATGTCAACACTGCAACATTCAAGAGGGAGAAAGGCCGACTTGCCTTTAGTCATTTTAAAGATGAGAAGTGGTGGGTGGCATTAGTTCAGTACTGAGGCATCATATGGGGTTATTTGCCCACCTTTCATAGAGTTTTCCCCAGAATGAAAAATGCCTATTATAGGGCATAGTTAGTGGACAAGTAATCCATTTTAATGGCAGCCCATGTTGATAACGTCCCGCCTTAGTGTAAAGAGTTTCAATGTCTGGAAACCAGAGCTCATATGATGATGTCATAATACCTCATTCCACCAATAAGAGCAGAGAGAGGAGGAAGGGAGTCAGCTCTCTCCACTGGAGGATGTCAGCTGATTTGCATGTGAGCCTTTACCGCCTACAAAATAATGGCGGTAGGGACTCATACACTAATGGGCACATCTTAATAGGAAAATTATATCTCAGAATAATTTTATTAATTTTAAGAAAATGTACAAACTAGGAGAGAAACTATATATACTGTACATAGAAACATGATGGCAGATCTAGGCCAAGTGGCCCATCTAGTCTGTCCATCTGCAGCATCCACGATCTCCTCCTCTCCCTAAGAGATCCCACACTTCCTTGAATTCAGACATGGTCTTTGTCTCCACCACCTCTACTGGAAGACTATTCCACGCATCTACCACTCTTTCGGTAAAAAAGTATTTCTTTAGATTACTCTTGAGCCTATCACCTCTTAACCTCATTCTATGCCCTCTCCCTCTGGAGTGTCCTTTCAATCTACTCAAGGACTCCAAAGAAAATGCAGATTAAGCCAGGTCTTCAAATGAACCACACTTTAATGGCAACCAATGTAGCATATGTAACGTAACAACTAAACAGACGTGGATTCGACGTGAGCTGTGTTTTGGCTAGTCAGTCTACACCAGGAGCCTGGGTTGTTAGTCACTGTTTCATAAAACGAGTCAACGCCCACAGTTACCACACTGAATCATAAAATCTGCCAGAGAAACGTGTCATCCAAAGTGAGGAAATATTTGAAGGCCTGGCTTACTCTGCTCTTTTGGGGGGCATTCCTTGAGATTTGTGCAGAGTAGACCTTCTCCTTTGTTTGGTGCCTTTCGATTTACTCGCCTCATGAGTATTTTTATGCCACGTTAATCTCTCTGCAAAGGGTGCTGGTTCCAGAAGATTTTATTATCTTAAAGTGATTAGAGACCCCCCCCTCCCCAACACACACATTCACTAAGTAAGATGACTGATAAATTTGGCCTGCTTTATTTAAACTTGTTGTCATAACTCTGCTGTTTTACAAGCTCAACGGTGGACACTCTGTCACTTGGAGCCATCTGCTCCCTGTACCCAGTAACAACACATTCCCAATAACGTTGGATGACTACGTGTTCCAGCTGATAGCTATTTGCTTCAAACGTGGCTATAGATGGGCTCTGATGAATGAAAGTCTGATAGAGGAATGCAGAATCTTTATATCTAGGACTGGAAGTTTCATTGAATAGGGGCTGGGATACAAAGCCTATTGCCTCTAGCATCGGAGGGATGGGATGGTCACAGGGATACAGGACACTGTCACCTTAGCGGACAGGCTTAGAGATACAGAGCCTATTAGTTCCAGAACTGAGGGAGACTCAGATACAGAGCCTGGCATCTCTTGGACTGGATGATGATAACTGAGGAAAGTCACATGGCCTGCAGTTGGGACATCAGAAAAAATGCGCTCGCTGACAGTGGTTTACTGAGGATAAAGGAGAAATGGATAAAGGATAAAGGAACTTATTGTGCTGAATTTGGCTGACACTGTAGAAAAGCTTAAGGAGGGAAAATTCAAACCATGGCAGTCAACATTTTTTTTTAAACACCAGCAGGCACATGCTTTTATACCTGTATATTCAGTGTTGGATATAATGTGGCTACCGGTACTTAGCCGGGTCTCTGGTGCTCAGTGCTGTGCTAGGTTCAAAGTGGCATCAAACCCTAGTGGTAATCTCACAGCACTACCACTAGGGGGTCCAGTTGCCAACTAAGGGCACAAATACACTGGTCCATATAGCATTTGAAATGAACCATTACAGTTCCAGACATTTTAATGGCATAGCAGTCCATATTGAATTGAATTGAGAAATGCCACATAACCAGGGATTTTCTGTTTTTAATTAGAATTTATATTTTCTGTTTGTATTTTTTATATGTACAGTATATTTATTGGTTTGATGCTGCAGCCTGCTTCAGGCCAAATTATGTAAATTATCAAATGTGATTTATAATCAAGTAATGGGGTTAATATTCAAAAGAAATTATATGTTCACTGGCAATTGATAAACACATAACTCCGCCATCTGTGTATTTCCAGCCACTATACAGATAACCACTACCTCTATATTATCCATATAGTGGAAGGATAGGGTGAGGGTAGCTGTCTGAGATTAGTTATGTAGAGTGGTGAGATTCAGCTTCTGTAGGGGTAATTCTCCGTCGATCACCTACAGTCAGGCGCAAATTCTATATCACCAATTTTGTGTTTGTTTATTGCGAATATTTGAATTTACCCCACCTTGACGCATGCACTTTGACAGTTATAAGAGTTGTAAATAAATCTTTATTTAAAAATTTGATAAATCACTAAATCATGTCACAGCCAAATCTAAGCGATGCAAAATAATGACTTTATGCATCAATAGTTTGAAAAGAATTCCATAATTAAAAGTAAAACTCACACCCTCCCAGATTTATACCTGGTTTCAGTTGGTGGAACCCCTCGTGCCCAAAGTTGAGTGTTGAACCTGGCGCTACGGGCTATTCTGCGAAAGGCACTGATACAATTTCATTCGGTGTCAAATTTTGAGCGCCTTTTGCTGAATCCAGCTTTTATTGTTTAATCACTACCAAAAATTCATGACCTTATTTCAAACTTGCTAAAATGGGAAACTTCCCAATCTGCCACTCAAGTTATTTGAATCTGCTCCGAGTTCAGGGATATAGAACATGCACTCGGTTGAATACAAAGCTGCAGCCTCAGAAAGTGGGCAGAAGAACCCCAGAAGGAGAAAGCAACTTTTTAATGTTTCCCCCCTCCCCCATGTGTTGTAGGTATAGAGTGCCTAATAACGAGAACCCAGGAACTTCTGGGTCCTTAATGAGTCATGCTACTTCAAAGGTAAAGAAGCCAGGATGGAGAGGAAGTGACATCGCCATCCGGAAGGGTGGTAGTTAGTGAAGCTCTGCACCTCTCCCCAATTATTCACACCCGTATGTTGGTAAAATCGGGTGCTTTGAGCTGCAACTGGGTGGACCAAGTGGCAGAAGCTTGATTGGAGGGAGCAGTATAGCCCGATGTCTGTATCTTGGTGCTGTACCCTGCAGGAGTCTGTTTTTATTTCTAGCGGCCCCGAGCATGCCAAGATGGCGGCCAAAGATACACAACATGCAGACCTAGGCCCTGGTGAAAATTCGGTAGCGAATGTGACTTTGGCACCCAAGCCTGACCCGATGGAGGAGATTTGGGCAATGCTGCTTGAAATCTGAGCTGATCTTAAAGCGCTTTGGGATGAACGCTCCACCTTAGCAATGGATCTTAGAGGTGAGACGGAGGAACGCGTGGACAAACAACATGAACAGGTGGCACAGTTGAACTCCCATACAAAATAAATTGGTGACTGAACATACCTACAGTATTTCCTTGACAAATTAGAAGATCTTGAAAACAGAAGTCGACGGTCCAATCTCTGGATACGTGGTGTACCAGAGTTGGCGGATTATATGAACTGTACTCAGGTAGTACAAGAGATTGCCAGCCTCCTGCTATCTGACATGACAGCTACAGTGTCTTTGGATTCGATTCAGCTTGAGCGTGCTCACCGAGTGCTGGCGGCCCCACGATATAGCATGTTTCACAGACTATAAGTTTAAAGAATCAGTGATGCGGGCGGCACGGAGTAGAGATAGCTTGCAATGAGATACCTATGATATTGAGGTATATCAAGACCTGTCCGCAGTCACACTACGCAGACAGGCAGAAGCCAGGATGGGGAAAGAGACATGCCCAGATGTGTAAGTCCCAGAACAGGGGATTACTTCCAAGTTTTCCTGGACAGCACACTCAAATGGAAAGATTTTAAGTGGGAAGAAAAAACACATTTCCCAAAGAAGGCTTTTTTTTAAAAAAGTTAATTAAACATGAAAAACTTTCACTGGCTGAGTCCCCCTGGGATTTTAATGCCAGTTCCAGAAACCAGTGCCCTGTGCCACTGAGAACAAGACTCTCCGACAGCGTACCATGCATATTTTGAGGAGCATGGGTTTTGAAGGGATCATTTTTAAGGGGCCTACAGAAAACTGTTTTTAAAAGCCTGAATATGGTAGAGCAGCTGTGGTCAGAGGCTGCCTCAATTAAAAGCAAATCAGTCCAGGGCCACAAAGAAAAAGTCTTTATGATTTTCCCAGCTGCCGTTGTGGGAGAGGACCTGGAGGTGGTGCCATTTAACTGTTATCACCCGGGGATGCGGCGCTTTCAGAGCCAGCTCCCCGCTGCGGAGTCCTAAGGTTGAAACACTTATTAACCTCCTCCTTCCCAGTGAAGGGAGTGACTGAAAAACTGTAACATGGATCTGCTGGAACAAAGGAGAAAAAAAAATCCAACTTAGTTCTATATACCAAACCAAAATAATTACTGCTCAGCTCTTGATCGATTTTATTTTTTTTTGGGGAGGGGGTGTCTTTTTATGATCCTGTCCTTTGTCAAACCTACCTCTGCTTTCAAAGTTTTTTTTTCTTTTATGGTGAAGTGTGCATCTGTTTCCACAGCCTGGCTGAGACAATTTGTCATCAAAGGCCTCTATGTTGTTTGACAAATGTATATAATGATCATTGTTTTCTCTGATATATATAAAAAAAAATGTTTGTATTTTATACCCGATACTCTGTTCCATAAAGCAATGAAGCTTTTAATTGATGCTCAGTTACCTGATTCGCTGCAAGAAGGTGCTTCTGGCAGGTCTGCTTTGTGCATTTTTAACAGGGCTTTAAAAAGCTTCATAATTCTTTTCTTTGTTACGTTGGGTGTTACAAATCATCTCCGGCCCATATGAAATTAGCTTCCTTCTCAGTCTGCATAGGAAAAAGAAAAGTATTTTGGAAGTGAAATTTCTGGTGGTGGGTGTGCCTGTGTATAGGGTTGGGGTGTGGTAAGGGTTTATTCTAGCTTTATTAACCCTTTGGAGTCTAGGGACAGGATATCTGAATTGGCCAAATACCTCGGTGGGAAAAGGGTGGACACTGAGAACCTGCAGGCTCCAAAGAATTAAATTTTAAGCCTCCTGAGAGGCAGCACAGGATGGAGATCAATGTTCCTATCTGTAATCATGAAGGGCAAGATTCTCAAAACTTTAATGCCGTCGCTAAGCTGCTTTCCGGCAGTTTAGCCTGCACGCATTTTAGTGGCAGATTATCAAAATGGATTAGCTTTGTCTTTAGCGAGGTTTCTAGCAGTCGCCGATGACGGACTGGATTCTTAAAAACCGCTGAGGCATTTTCGAAGAATGGCTTTTGGCGACAAAAAGCAGCGACTGGTCCGGGGGTGCCGTTACGGTGCCAGCACTTGTGTTTTGACTGTGAAAAAAAATGTGTATCTATTTATTTTTAGTGGAGGGTAGTAAAATCACGCTTCTTTGAGGTTTTGGCGTGTTTTATATGCGCTTGTTAAAAGCCAACGTTTCTTCTTGAGCGCGTATGTGATACCTTGTCTTGTGTGTTTCTGGCTGTGGGTCTTGATTAAATTTTACATTAAAAACATGTTACAAGATTTACCTGAATTATACCAGTATTTTGGAGAGAAAGGCATATTTTTTGCACGATTGAAAAAAGTCAACGTTGCGTCTCCCCTCCTCTCCCTTCCATTCGTCCAATAGTTGGATTTTTTAAATGACGTTTTTCTGCGCATGTGCCCATCAACGATGGAAATCTTTGCTGCTGTCCGCTGATCTTATTTGTATGGGCAATTTTTAAAGAATGTCTCGGGTTTTTAGATTCGGTATCAAAACGGCTGCGGTAGCAGACCGTCGCTTTCTAACACGGGTTTTTGAAAATCCTGGCCTAGAACTGCCTTTAGTAAGGAACTTACCAGCACAGGTCAGGGTATTTTTATGAAATCTCGCTGATCCCTTCCCCCCCCCCCCACACCAAATCTGGGGTTATAAAAGCCTCTTCATAAATCCATACATGTTGCATACATGACACAAGCAAAGGGTGTGTTCAATATGCATCTCACATCCAACATGCTTTTAAAGAAATTTCTCTGCTATAACAGAGTGGAATAGAAGATTTCTAGCAAGGCCAGTGTGGCCATTAGACTAATTAAGCAGTTGCCTAAGGAAAATAATTCTGTGGAGGTGAGAAAAGTGCAGCTGCAGTGAAAGCAAAAAAAAAAAAAAAAAAAAGGTCCTGACAGTCATACTAACAGATGTTTATCCATAGATAATTTGCAATTTACCTGGGTAAATGGCTTTTGGAAATCACTCACATTTATATATAGTTTAATATTTGAATGTATGGAGGTCAAACTGTAAAAACATTTACATGGCCGAACACCAGCACCAACTACATACAGGGCAGGATTAATTTGTCAAGGGCTCCTAGGCACACAAATACATTGGGCCCCCTGCCCCACTCCATCCCACCATGCGCCCAGGCGGAAATAGGAAGCTGCGTCAGAGGGAAGCTTTGGGCAAGCAGCACCGCTTGCACAATTACAGTTCCCGTTGCCTTTTTTTACCCGCATTGCTTGCTTGTCTTACTTTCCGTCGATGGGGGGGGGGGGGGCCGCTTTGCCGATCGGGGTGGGGCCCGTGTTGCTGATCGGGGGGACCCGCGTTGGCGATTGATGCTGGAGGGGCCCATCGCCGTTTGGAAAAAACAATGTTGATGCCCTCCTTCATTGGGCCCCCCTGACCATTTCGGGTCTTAGGCACGTGCCTACTTGGCCTATTGGTTAATCCTGCCCTGACTACGTAAGTACCTTTTAAAAGAAAATCTGCCTCATTTAGGGGCATAATTATGATTGCAGGCTACCATTAAAGGCTTTTTATTATACCACTAAATGTATGCGATTTTAGCTCAGGTCCCATTTTATGTAATTAGACCTAGTTACTACTAACTAGGGTTAACAATACAATAACAGATCTTTACATTGATAATTACACCCCCTTAATCAAAGAAAAAGAAATATCTTTAGAAATATATAATAAAATCTTTAGAAATATATGATAAAAGTGAGCCAAGTATAGGACAATCAAGACATTGTGATATCACTGACGAGGTTGGCTCTTAGGCACTGGTGGAGTGAGGCATTATGACATCACAGTATCAGAAGTAGCCAAGCATAGGGCAATCAAACCATTGTGATATCACTGACGAGGTTGGATCTTAGGCACTGGTGGAATGAGGCATTATGACATCACACTATCAGCTCTGGTCATAGAAGCCAACTCAATGGGTGCTGTAGGTGCTTGAGCACCCCCAATATTGACCAAAGTCCTTGACTGTGTCCAGGGAGGGATCATTTCCATTGGGGTTAACAGCCCCCCAATTATTGCACAGACCTTTGCACCTACCATGCGTTGATTTTTGCCGTTAAAAAATAGACAGTTTACCACATGTCTCTATGGAAAGAAAGCTTTCTATTAATCTATATAGCACCCATCTCTATCAGGCCTAGGTGGTGGTACAATAAAACCCTCAGAAAAGGCTCATTTCTTTTCCGACTGTCTCATCTTGCTCTCAGTATCACAAAAAGAAAAGCTCACTTCAATGGATGCCTCTCTTTGGCCTTCACTAACATTAAACAGATACATGCCCTGAACAAATTGGAGAGCAAAGGAAGGTGAACGTGTTACATTCCTAAACGCTGTCTGTGTGTCCTGGTATCATTATCAGTTCACATACAAGGCGCTTACTGCAAAAACAAATTAAAGTTTGGCTAATCCCTACTTAGGAGGCATGCAGTCAAACAGGCTTAGCACCTTAAAGTGAACCCCCCCCCCAAACCCTTGTTCTCCTGTTTAAAAAAGGTTATACACATATCATAAGCAATCGTATTAAAGACTGTGCAAGATCATACATGTGAACAAAAATAATCAAGATTTTGGATGAAAGAGAAAGCTCAGAAAGTGTCTATCATGTAAAATGCAATTGACTTCCCCCCTTATAAATTAGACTCTCTGGGGAGAATCAGCTGTCGAAGGCTAATAATGATTGTTTATGTGAGGTGTCATCGGAGAGGCTCGGCTCGTATCTCAGGGTAACAGTAAATAACAGAAACACGCTAAAGTTTGGGCTGTATGTGATACAATCTGGTGCCGTCTGTTGCAATCTGTAATTTCTCCAAGCTTGAGAAAGCAATCCGCTCGGAGTTCAATGTATGCCATCCCAACCCCCATGCATGGAGTTTTCCAATGGCCTGTTAATGCCCTGCAAGTGGGCCCAAGGAATTATAAACTGCTTGGTCATGATCCAAAAAGATGACTCCTCCAAAATCCAGGAATCTTCTAAACAAGACCCTATTTGATTTTACATTCTAAGTTGTTCATAAGGGAAGTAGGAATTCCTGCATAAATTTTGCTTAATATCTTTTGAGGGATAACGGAGATGACATGCCCATGTGTTTTGCACTTAGAGTTTCTGCTCAATGCGGATGGTTTTAGGGGGGGTGGGGGGGAAGCAACGAGAACACAGCCTTTACTGTTAACCTGTCTGTGCTGACCACAGGATCCAGCTCTGTGAGTGCTTGAGCACTCTCGGTATTGAACCAACTCTTCGACTGTGGCCAGGGAGAGGTGATTTCTATTGGACCTTGGGCTAGATTCACTAAGCAAACCGACTGTATACCGCTCAGTTTGCGCTCACTTTCCGACTACGGCTCGATTCACTAACCTTCCTCCAGACCCCATCCGATCTGCCCATGCAAATGAGTAAAAAGGCATGTAAATTTCTTAAGGCATCGATTCATGAAACCATTTCGTCCAAACCGACTGGCCTTTCCGATCCAAAAAGTTTTGACTGCTAAGGCCCAGTCGCTTTACATCCTCGCCTAGCAACTGCCGCGTGCATGTTAAGAACCCCATTAAAAATATATATCTACCCCGCAAAAAATCCAAAATATATCTAAACTTTAAATATATGTAAACTTTCATGTACATAAGCGTTTGAAATATTTTTTTGATTTTTTGGGAATGCTTATAGTGAGTGCGGGCGGGAGTGACTCTCAGATTTGCAATGCGCATGGTGAGAAAATCGCGGATTAACCCTGTGCTCTCCTTGCGCATTGTACATTTCATATATCAATGCAAAATTTTTAAAAAAATCATAAATAACTTTTAAGGACCACCTATCCCTCCCCCCCTTCCTTCCAGCTAGGATTGTCACGTGCATCTAACATCACAGGGTCGCCTTTGGTTGCTTCGTGCTTCAAGGCAAAAAGAGCCGCACAGCCTCCTGGGATTCGTTGGCTGTATAAAACAGTGCGTGATTCCAGCGCATTCAACTGCTGTTAACGGTTGTGCCTTCTAGCAACTTAACAGTTCTTTTCCTAAGCTCGTCGGCTACGCTATCTGCTTTTTTTGGAACACGAGAATGCCGAGGAGAAGTTGCTAAAAACTACAGTTCTTATATTGCATTTTTTATGACAACAATGCTTTGCGGTAGGCGCATTCGGAGCTTGCCAATGACGTCGGCAATTAAACCCAGCCCCATTTCTACGCAGTGAAGACCTAAAAAGCTAGCGCATGCGTTATGTGCTTCAAAACCAACAAGGATACAGTGCGCACGACGTCGATTGATGTTACAGCGAGATGTGTGCGTGAATGGGGGCGTGTTTACGATTTGATCATTTGCATGGACAAGCTTTACTGAATCAATCGGCCAGAATGACTCGGAAACGGATAGGACACGAATCGGATCGATTTGTGGACTTTAGTGAATCTACCCCTTAGTATCCACAATAATTTTGAAAAGTTGCCTCCTCTGGTGCTGGCTAACCCTCGACCTGGCAACTGGATCTCCTGCGTGAAACAGAACATATGACATAAGAAAATAAGAACATAAGAATTGCCGCTGCTGGGTCAGACCAGTGGCGGCCCTTAGGTCAAAGACCAGTGCTGTAAATGAGTCCAGGCTCACCTGCCTATGTTCTGGTTCAGCAGGAACTTGTCCAACCTTGTCTTGAATCCCTGAAGGGTGTTTCCCCCTATAACAACCTCTGGAAGAGCATTCCAGTTTACCACCACTCTGGGTGAAGAAGAACTTCCTTACGTTCGTACGGAATCTATCCCCTTTTAACTTTAGAGAGTGCCCTCTCGTTCTGGAGAGGGTGAACAGCCTGTCTTTATCTGCTAATTCTATTCCCTTCAGTATCTTGAATGTAGACAGTTTTAGCTCAGGATTAAATGCACCAGTCTTGATTTACAAATCTGTAAATCTTCCAGCCTCCCTTCCTTCCCTCCCCTTCCCACTAGGGCAGTAGTTCCCAACCCTGTCCTGGAGGACCACCAGGCCAGTCGGGTTTTCAGGATAGCCCTAATGAATATGCATGAGAGAGATTTGCATATAATGGAGGTGCCAGGGGCTATCCTGAAAACCTGACTGGCTGGTGGTCCTCCAGGACAGGGTTGGGAACCACTGCTCTAGGATGTTTTTCCAGATTCCACCCAATCCACATGTTTAACGCCCGGAAGAACGCACGCTACATTGCCATGCCTTAACGCCTGCATTGAGCTGGCGTTAGTTCTAGAAGCGCAGCGTGGGTTTAGCGCGCGCTAAAATCCTGCGTGCACTAAAAACGCTAGCGTGCCTTCGTAAAAGGTGCCCTAAGTGTTTTTACCCCAGTCTTAGGGATGGCCCCTCCCTTACCTCAGACTTGAAAGCTATCTTGAAACATTTCAATTTCAGGATTTTTTTTTTTTTTTTTAAATTTTCCTCTTTCCTTTCCTTCTCCCAGTTACTGTTAATTCTTTGAGCCCAAGCCTTTATTAAGGGTCTCTCAGGAGAGTTTTTGTCTCAGGAAGTCAGTCTATTTTTTTTACTCTTCTCTCCTCTCCTCCACTTGTTTCACTACTTTTTTTTTTTTTTTTTTTGTAGAATTGAACTCTTTTCCTCCTGTGCCAGTGCAAGTCTTATGGGCTGCTTTTAATAAAGTGCGCTAGCGTTTTTAGCGCACTCTACATTGCTGTGCGCGCTAACCCTGTGCTACGTGCCAAAAACTAATGCCAGCTCAATGGTGGCGTTAACGTCCAGCACGCACGGCAATGCAGTACGTGCTAAGCGCGTGCTAAAACCGTTAGCGCAGCTTTGTAAAAGGAACCTGCACCGGATCAGACCTTGGGTCCATCTAGTCCAGCGATCCGCACAAGCGGAGGCCCAGCCAATCTTACCCTGGCGAATACCTTAGTTACTCGTATCCCTCAATGTGTCTTTCAAGAAGATGTGCATCCAACTTGCCCTTAAATCCTTGAATGGTAGTTTCCTCCACAACCTCTTCCGGGAGAGCGTTCCAGGCCTTCACTACTCGCTGTGTGAAGCAGAACTTTCTGACATTTGTCCTGGCCCTGTCCCCCCCACAGCTTCAGTCCATGACCTCTTGCCCGAGTCACCTTTGACAATGTGAATAAAGTTGTTTCCTGCTCTATTTTGTCGAATCCTTTCAGTATTTTAAAAGTCTCTATCAGATCCCCTCGCAGTCTCCTCTTCTCGAGGGTGAATAATCCTAGTTTACTGAGGCGATTTTTGTAGCTCAAGTTCTCCATACCTTTTACAAGCTTCGTCACTCGCTTCTGCACCCTCTCCAGTAGTATTATATCCTTCTTTAGGTAGGGAGACCAATGTTGGACACAGTATTCCAAGTGTGGTCTTACCATCGCTCTGTAAAGCGGCATTATTATATCCTCAGATCTACTCGTGATACCCTTCTTTATCATGCCCAACATCCTGTTTGCTTTTTTTTGCCGCCGCTGCGCATTGAGCCGACGGCTTCAGGGTCCTGTCTATCATTACCCCCAGGTCCTTTTCTTGTTAGCTTTTGCCCAAAGTTACATCAAACAAGGTATACTGGTGCTCCTTGTTTTTCCTGCCAAGGTGCATCACTTTGCATTATTCTACATTAAATTTCATTTTCCACTTCTCTGCCCATTTCTCTAGTTGTCTCAAATCTCTCTGGAGTTCCTCGCTGTCCGTCTGTGACCTGATTGCCTGACGCAGCTCTGTGTCATCAACAAACGTGATGATTTCACTGGTCGTTTCTTCTTCCAGGTCATTGTGAATAGTTGTTTGGTGAATATTTTTTTATTTATCGCCCTTATTATTGGCACTAATCTAATCTAATCGGTAGTTTTATATTCTGCTAGTTTTCGATTCAGAGTGGATTACAACCAGAAGAATGCTACATTAAGGGGACCACATATACTTTAAAATGATTGCACACAGAGAGAAAATATCAAGCATAACGTTTATCAGAAAAGTGGGTCTTTAAAACTTTGTGAAAAATAATATGTGACTTCAGTCTTCTTATTTCTAAAGGAATTGGCAGTAATTAAAATTTGCATGCGCAGCTTTAGGCGCTGGTATCTGCTTGTAAATTTTACACATGGATCCAAAGGGGGGGGGGGGTGGCCATGGAAAGATCTTGGGCAGGTCAGGGGTGTTCTTGGAATTTTCATGTAGTTTTATAGAGTAAGGGAGATCTGCACCTAATTTGGCCGTGATAATTTACACAGGGTTTCAATTATAAATCTTTGCATCCAAAATTGGGTACAGATTCTGGTACCAAATTACCACTACTACTACTATTAATTACTTCTATAGCGCTACCAGACATACGCAGTGCTGTAGAGTCACAAAGAAGAAAACAGTCCCTGCTTGAAAGAGCTTACAATCTAAACAGGCAAGACAGACAAACGGGATGTCATGGATACAGTTAAGGGGAACGGCTCATCTGATGGCTGGGTTGGAGGACAGAGGGGAGTACAGGACAATCAAGCCATTGTGACATGGTGGAATGAGGCATTATGACATCACAATCTCAGCTCTAGAATGTTGCTACTTAGGATTTTAAAGTGTTTGAGGCTTGCGCAGATGAGGACGGAGCTTAGGCATTGGTGGAATGAGGCATTATGACATCACAATCTCAGCTCTGCTTCCCAAAGACTGAAACTCTTCACACTACTACTATGAATTATTTCTATAGCGCTACCAGATATACGCAGTGCTATAGAGTCACAAAGAAGAAAACAGTCCCTGCTCCAAAGAGCTTACAATTGAAACAGCCAAGACAGACAAACAGAATGTCATGGATACAGTTAAGGGGAACGGTTAATCAGCTGGCTGGGTTGGAGGGCAGAGGGGAGTACAGGACAATCGAACCGTTGTGACATCACTGATGAGGTTGGCTGTTATTGGTGGAATGAGGCATTATAACATCACAAGCTCAGCTCTGCTTCCCAAAGACTGAAACTCTTCACACTACTACTATGAATTATTTCTATAGCGCTACCAGACGCACTCAGTGTTATACAGAGTCACAAAAAAGACAGTCTCTTCCCCAAAGAGCTTACAATCTAAACAGAGAAGACAGACAAACAGGATGCCATGGATACAGTTAGGGGAACGGTTAATCTGCTGGCTGGGTTGGTGGACAGAGGAGTAGGGTTAAGGTCTGAAGGCTATATAAAAAAGGTGGGGTTTCAGTCTGCTTTTAAACAAGGTAAGTTATACATGGAGCACTGTTTATAGAATAGGTAACTCCAGTAGCTGGAACCTAAGGACAGTATTGGGCAAACTTTACAGTTAATGGCCCAGAAATAACTATAAATAAAAAAAAGACAATAGCGCTTAGTTCTAATTTTTTATCCGCACCCAAATTTGGCCAGCATTTATAGAACTGATTCCTACATGTATAACTTGTATTAATGTTCATTAATAAATCAGGTCCTATTGTTTCAATCTCTAAATATATCAATGGAGTTCCTTTGCAATCTAATATGATTTATTAGGCAAATGTAATTATCCCGAAGTGTGGTGCATGAGTTCTCCAGATCATGTAGGATTCTCCTTCAAGTAAGAATGGACTTATGCAGTCTGGAAAGTCCCTGCATGATTGCATCAATCAGTAAATAAAAGTTATTGCAATACGTAAAGAATCTTGCCTAGATCTAGTCTGTGGTTGAGCATGACATGTAGCTAGAAAGGAAAGTAAGATAAATCAAATCCAGTGAAACCAAGAATGACACAAACCCTTGTGGCTTCAACCAAATGTGTTTCACTGCTTTTCAGCACTGGGGTCTGGACAGCTCCTGTGTAGGACAGATGGACCTGTTAATCTGAAAAGCGCATTTCACTTTTTTTTTTTTTAAAAAACATTCCATAAACAAAATAAAAAAAGTTAATGATTGTGATTTTTTTCTGACTGGTGACTGTGAAGTAAAACGTAGGGCCCAGAGGAGAGGAGATCAGCAAACTACAAGCAGCTAACAGGAAGGTTTTCAAGTTCAGCTGAGGAAGGGAAGGCTAGCTGTAGAAAGAACTGGATTCCCAATCAAACTACTGGGTAAAAGTTTAACAATAAGTCCCCAAAGTGTTGAATTACTCAGCTAACAATAACGGGTAACTATAGAACATACAGAGCCTTAGAACCGAGGTGGTGCTCAGAACCATGAAATGGTAAGAAAATCACGAATCGGGGACGCTCCCCTGTAAGTGTTTTCAGTAATCTATCATTGCACCATCTTCATTTGGTAAACAGGTCTCAAAAAAAAACTTGAAGTGTTCATTTCTATATATTAAAAAAATATGATCTTCAATTGATTGAACTGCTAATTTGACTTGTGAAAAAACTTAATTTTAGTAATGTGGTTATAAAGTTGTCACACTCCAGTGGGTCCTGACGCGTTTCGCCAGCGGCTTCCTCAGAGAACCCCCACTTGCTGGCTGTAAAACTTCTTCCTTGCTCTTCACCCGTAATTACATCACTTCCTGTTAACCTGTCTACCGAATGAAGATGGTGCAATGATAGATTACTGAAA
The DNA here is from genome assembly GCF_902459505.1 of Geotrypetes seraphini. NCBI lineage: Eukaryota > Metazoa > Chordata > Amphibia > Gymnophiona > Dermophiidae > Geotrypetes > Geotrypetes seraphini. The sequence continues at coordinate 32,695,831 of NC_047091.1, read as the reverse complement.
ACACTTACAGGGGAGTGTCCCCGATTTGTGATTTTCTTACCATTTTATGGTTTGGAGCACCACCTTCGTTCTAAGGCTCTATATCAGTTGTCTCAAACTTGCGGCCCGCCAGGTACTATTTTGAGGCCCTCAGTATTATAAAGAATGGCTCTTTATGGAAAACCAGTGCCTCAAGTGTACGGCGGTCATGTCCTGGAACATTACCCGCCTCGCTGCTGTAACCTCAAGCAAGCGCTTTCCTGCATCTATACGCGATTGTCCTCTCCACTCCACCTCACAATCGGGTGCAGACGCAGGAAAGCGCTTGCGTGAGGTTACAGCAGTGAGGCGGGCAACGTTCCAGAACGTAAGGTAACCACTGGAGGCAGTGCAGCTTGTGCGTGTGTCCGGTGCTGGAGGACACTTAAGGCACAAGTTTTCCATAAAGAATCAATCATCTTTTATAATACCGAGGGCCTCAAAATAGTTGGTCCAAAATCTTGTCTCTTGCAGTTGATACTTTGATGGTTTTTCACTTTCTGCATGTTGCACTGCTTTCTGCTGTGTATAGCTGAAATTATCAGAAGCAATTAAGGAAAGATCTATAAACTAATTTCAGATAATCCACATTTTGGATCATGCAAAGTTGTCATTTCTTTAATAAGACATTAACTATTTTTTTCTGCGGCCCTCCAAGTACCTACAAATCCTAAATGTGGCCCTGTAAAGGGTTTGAGTTTGAGACCGCTGCTCTATATGTTCTACAGTTCCTCTTTAATGATAGCTGAGCTGTAGAAAGAAGTCAGGAAATGAATTATTAGCACAGTCTAAAGCTGTCACTTTATAGATCTTTCTTTGACCAAATTAAAAAATAAAAAGATAAAAAAAAATTCAGTGGCCATGAGAGGCTTTTGCCTGCTTAAATCATGCTGACCTGGTGATCTCTGGATTTTCAGTGACACATAACTGGACGGTGCTGCTGAAAATCTGGAGAGACAGCTGTGGTACTGTCCAATTAGATCTGGGTCAATTGTAGCTTGGATTTACCCTGTGCCAGTTTTCAGTTTGATTATCAGCAGTGTGGCAGGATAAAGTTATGACAGCAGAAAGGCAGGTCTAACTTTATCCAGGTAGTTACCCAGATACCAGTCTGAATAATAGGTGGCATCTGGACCAGGCCAGTGACCAGGCAAAAGCTGGATATTCAATGCTGGTGCCTGGATTAAACCTGGCATTGGATTTCCTGACCAAGAAAGGCATGTGTGTGTGTGTGTGTGGGGGGGGGGGAAGTCCTTTTATCCAAAGCAATCTTTACTCAAGAACGTTCCAACAAGGATCCTGGTTTCGGTGTGTGAAACAACATCTTCCTCAGGGGACACCATGATAAAACCTAGATAGATCATCTATACAACCCAAAACTTTAAAAACAAATAGAAAATAGAATGACGTATGGGGTGCAGGTCCTTGTTTTCAAAGACCCGCACTTTCAGTGCGCCCTTTTTTTATGTGTTAACCACATACCACGGCGTTTGTAAGACTCAAACACCGCTAGGTAGGACCAATGGCCCTTTTTCTTTTGGGGCTTCTACATTGCTCTATGTGGCGTTTATGTCAGTGATTCTTTTGGGGATTTTTAAAATATTTTTATTCGCAGCGTTCTCTTCGTAGTGCTTACGCCAGATATTTATTTAATCTCCCTTGCGTGCAGTTTTTAAAAATCTTTCTTCTCTGCACCACACGTACCTTATTGGTGTCTTATCGCAGTCCCTCCTTGCAGATTACAAGTTGGTTTCGCTCTCCACGGTTTTACCAACTGATTCTCCGGTTTCTCTGGTCGTCTGCATTAAGCTCACAGTTTCTCATCTGCTTCATAGTCGTTTTTGAACCCGTGCTTATATTCCCTGCATTTCATCCGTGCACCACTCTGCACGTCGTATCTACTGTACATTGCTTACATTAATATTGTATTCTATTTTATATTTTATAATTGTTTTTAATGTTCAATAATTTTTATTGAGTTTTAAAAATAAAATATACATAGCAAAAATGTAGTAACTGAGTTGAGATGATATTCTTTGTAAGATTTTATAACTGTTTTTAAAGTTTTTGGTTGTATACATGCTCTATATAGGTTTTATCATAGTGTCCCCTGAGGAAGGTGTTGTTTCACACGCCGAAACCAAGATCCTTGTTGGGACGTTTTTGATTAAAGATTGTTTTGGCTGAAAGAACTCCTCCCCTTGCCTTTCTTGTTGTTCTGCTGTTCTCTCAAGGCGAGGTGTTATTCTTTTTTAAAAATTTTACTTGTGCCATTCAGTGCCTTAAACATTACTGACTGCCTCAAGCTCTTTGGGGAAAATTCTATAAATGATGTCCCGATTGTAGGCAGCGGTAGGTGTCTAACCAGCCAATCGGGATGCATGTTTAAAAAAACACACCCCACAGAAGGCAGCCTACATTGTAGGTGTTTTCACAAGCCTAGGAAGGCACATAGGGCCGCTTAAGCTCACCCAAGGCTAGGCATGGGCTTATTTTCACCCGAAAGTGGCCTTAGGTGACCTTACATGGCCCTAGGCATCTCCCTAGGGCTGTGATAGGTGCCTGAAATGTAGGCCAGCAAAATGATGGTCTACATTTCAAATAGATGTGGCCGCTGAGCTGATCGTTACTAGGGAATCACCCTGCCATGATCAGTTTAATGGCCACAGCAGGCGGCCTGTTCCCCCCACGAAGTAGACCAGCAGGAGGGATGCCCACTCATTCCTGCCAGAACCCCCAAAGACCCCTACCCCTGCATGTCCACGGCAAGAGGAGTGCCCAATTCCTCCTGCCACCCCCCCCCCTCCTGGAGACATCCTCCAGCAGGAGGGATGCCAGTCCCTCCTGCCGCCTCTCTTCCACGATATCCCCCGACAAGAGGATTGATCACTCCCTCCTGCCGGTAGGCCTGCCACTGTGAAATGGTGGGCCTTCCCCTTCTCAGTGCATTCTGAGATGCACCGGGGACGGGCCTAAGGCCCTGATTGGCTCAGATGCCTAAGGTCCCTCCCATAGGAGGGCTCTCCCAGTCCACCCTTGATTGTCCCCCCCTTCCCCCCATATGGAGTTCTGGCTACACCCCTGCTCCCTCCCTGTGATCTCTAGTACCTCTGTCTTCCATGCCCCAACCCACCTCCCTCCTTCCTGTGGTTTCCAGGTTCTTTCTCCTTTCTTCCCTTCCACTCTGAGGTGTTCAGCTCTTGCCTTCTTTCCTCTGGGGCAGTGATGCAGCAGTCTGCAGCTATAGAAGAAGTATCCTAACCAGCATAAGGCCTTGAGCATCCACCCACGCTCAAGCCCTGGTGGCTCCCGCCCCTGTGAACTTCCTGTTTCAGAAAGGGTAGGCCTTTGACATGTGTGGATGCTCGAGGCCTTGTGCCGTCCATCATGCCGTTTCTACAGCTGTTGTATCGCCATCCTGTAGGAAGGAGGTAAGGACTGAATACTTCGGGGCAGAGCGAAGGAGAAGAAACCTGGAGACCAAGTGCTAATACAATGCCCTCAACCAAATACTATGTAGAGTCGGATGACAGTGACACCCTCGGGAGACCCTTGATAAAGCACGAGAGTGCAAAACATGTCGGGTCGTCTCTCCCGAGTCATGTTAGCATAAAGATAAGTGGCTTAAACAATACATAATGGTTATAATAGAGTTTTATTAGAACTTAAGAACAATATTAAATGTGAAGTAAAGAAGGTGCAAATGGAACTGGTTAAAGAGAGATCTTATGTTTCTCGTAAGATGGAGAATTTTGAAAATCAACTGAGGAAAAATAACTATTATATCACCAGTTGAGATGGCCAGAAAATATTTCCGTGAAACTTTAGCCATTCCATCAGAAAATTTACCTCCAATTGTTAGAGCTTATTATTTGAATATAAAGACACCACAAGGGGAATCCACTCCTACAGAAATTCCGGTAGATAAAGCAGTGGACATGAATTTGTCTTCACTTCTGGAAAACTCCCTTGAGGTTGTCACCCCAAGAACTACCATGCTGTAAACTCTAGCCTTGGAGAGTGATAGGGAATTTATCCTTCGCTTGCATTTTCGTCATATAAATGATAAGTTTTTAGGCTCTAATGTTCGAGTGTTTCCAGATTTGGCTCAGAAAATCTAGAGACGTAGGAAAGAGTTCTTGTCCTTGAGGCCAAGAACTCTTGTTTTGGGGGCTTCATTTCTTGTTAAATTTCCTGCAAAGTGTTATGTATCTTACCAAGTTAAGAATTTTCTTTTCTTTGAGCCTAAACAACTTTTAGAATTTATTGGATCAAAAGAAAGGTAGGTAACCATGTCTAGTGATGTATGACCTACCATCTGGCTGTAATTCGGGAATCTAATGCCGTGACCTTAAGTTAATTTTTGTTATTTCTGATTGGAAGCTTATTTCTTTTCTTGATCCTCATTTTTGTGGACTAAATAAGAGATAGTTAATGTTTCCTTTATATGTTTTATTGAATATAATTTCTGGATCTGTAGCAAATTGCAAATGCAATGCTTGTATTAAAAATTGAAAATTTTATATAAAAAAGAACAATATTAAAGAATATTTAAATATAAAATAAATAGATGAGATTGGAAGCCGATGAGAACCACGTAATTCTTCCCGTTGCCAAAATTAACCATAGAGGTGGAGTGGTGGGGCTGAGGCTTTCTTAAAAACCCAAGTAAGGGTTTAATATAGAGTTCTATATTCGGGACTCGAATATTGAAGCAGACCATAAATTGTTCCGAATTAAACCATGGAAAATTTATCACATTTATACAAGTGATCAACTAAATTGTGACACTCTAAACAGCTGCCTAGTTTGCCTAGAGGATAGTCTTGCAGTGCATAGTCGGAAAAATATAGGTGTATTCACTTTCTACAGGGAGAGAGCAAATATAAGGCCACAGTCATCTGTATTTTATATCTTATCCAGCACAGACAAACTGGTTAGCAGCAAGTAGCAAAAAACAGGCCCTCCTAGAGTTACAGAGAGGCTCCCATCATGGTGCAAAACTAACCATCCAGTGGCATGAATGATCAGCAGGAGAAAATGGTGGTAGAGCAAGGATTTGAACTCATTCACTTTAGGTATATCACTGAGACCACACCCACCTTGGGATCTACTGTAGCTAGGTACTTGGGACCTGGGTTGGCCACTGTTGGAAACAGGATATTGGACAATCGAGCCATTATGACATCACTGATGAAATTGGCTCATAGGCATTGGTAGAATGAGGCATAGAAACATAGAAATCGACGGCAGATAAGGGCCACGGCCCATCCAGTCTGCCCACCCTAATGACCCTCCCCTGCCTTTACTTTGTGAATAGATCCCACGTGTCGATCCCATTTGGCCTTAAAATCAGGCACGCTGCTGGCCTCAATCACCTGAAGTGGAAGACCATTCCAGCGATCTACCACCTTTCGGTGAAAAAGAATTTCCTGGTGTCACCATGCAGTTCCCCGCCTCTGATTTTCCACGGGTGTCCTCTTGTTGCCGTGGGACCCCTGAAAAAGAAGATATCTTCTTCTACCTTGATGCGGCCCTTGAGATACTTGAACATCTCGATCATGTCTCCCCTCTCTCTGCGCTCCTCGAGCGAGTATAGCTGTAATTTATCTAACCGTTCTTCGTACGGGAGATCCTTCAGTCCCGAGACCATCCGGGTGGCCATTCTCTGGACCGATTCCAGCCTCAGCACATCCTTACGGTAATGCGGCCTCCAGAATTGCACACAGTATTCCAGGTGCGGTCTCACTATGGATCTATACAAAGGCATAATGACTTCAGGATTATGGCTGACGAAACCCCTGCGTATGCAACCTATGATTTGTCTTGCCTTGGAAGAAGCTTGCTCCACTTGATTGGCAGCCTTCATGTCCTCAGTGACGATCACCTCTAAGTCTCGTTCTGCAACCGTTCTTGTTAGGATCTCGCCATTAAGGGTATAAGTCCTGCATGGATTTTGGGTACCCAGGTGCATAACTTTGCATTTTTTGGCATTGAAGCTGAGCTGCCATGTCTTAGACCAGCTCTCTAGTAAGAGTAGATCATGCATCATATTGTTGGGCATTGAATTTTTATCTATTGTGCTTTTGCCCACTACATTGCTTAGTTTGGCGTCATCGGCAAATAATGTTATCTTACCTCGGAGCCCTTCAGCCAAGTCCCTTATAAAGATGTTGAACAGTATCGGGCCCAAGACAGACTCCACTGATCACCTCCGTCATTTCAGAGGGGGTGCCATTCACCATTACCCTTTGAACCCTGCCTCCAAGCCAGTTCCCAACCCACTTCGTCAATGTGTCGCCCAATCCTATGGAACTCATCTTGCTTAGTAACCTGCGATGACGCACGCTATCGAATGCTTTGCTAAAGTCCAGGTTTACAATGTCCAGGGACTCTCCAACATCTAGCTTCCCCGTCACCCAGTCAATGAAGCTGATCAGGTTGGATTGTCAGGATCTCCCCTTAGTAAATCCATGTTGACGGGGATCCCGTAAGTTCTCTTCATTCAGGATCGTATCTAATTGGTGTTTGATAAGAGTTTCCATTAGTTTACTCACTATTGATGTGAGACTCACTGGTCTGTAGTTTGCCGCTTCTGTCTTGGAGCCTTTCTTGTGGAGTGGAATGACGTTAGCCTTCTTCCAGTCCAATGGGACGCTACCTGAACTAAGGGAGAGGTTGAAGAGCGCTGACAGCGGCTCCGCCAAGACATCACTCAACTCCCTGAGCACCCTAGGGTGCAGGTTGTCCGGTCCCATTGCCTTGTGAACCTTGAGCTTAGACAGCTCAACGTAGACACTGTTGGGTGTAAATTTGAAATCGCTAAAATGGTCAACTGAGTCAGCCCTTGTCTGTAACTGAGGGCCTTGCCCCGGTGCTTCTCAGGTGAAGACAGAGCAGAAGTATTCATTTAACAGTTGGGCTTTTTCTGAGTCCTTTTCCACATAGTCTCCGTCTGGTTTCCTTAGACGTACTATTCCCCCTGAGTTTTTACTTCTGTCACTGATATACCTGAAGAATGATTTATCTCCCTTCTGGATGTTCTTTGCTAGAGATTCCCCCATGTTGAATTTAGCCTCACTGACTGCTGTTTTGACGGCTTTTGACTTGGTCAGGTATTCTGCTCTGGAGTCCTGTTCCCTTGATTGTTTGTAAGAGATGAATGCTTTTTTCTTTTCTTTGATGAGGTCTGAGATCTCCGCAGTGAACCACTGTGGTTTATTGTTTCTATGGCGTTTACTTACCAGCTTAACATAACGGTTTGTCGCTTCCTGTATGGTGGCTTTCAAAGTCGACCACATTTCTTCCACACTATCGGTTTCTGCTTGGCTTTGTAGCATCTGGTGAACGAAGTCACCCATCTCTTGGAAGTTTGTGTCCTTGAATTTGAGGACCTTGGTCAGTGTGGCAGGTTTAGTGAAGCCTTTCCCAAGATTGAACCATATCATGTTATGGTCGCTGGAGGCCAATGTGTCTCCTACCGAGACCTCTGTGACACTTTCACCATTGGTAAGCAACAGGTCCAGTATTGTTGGGTCCAACACCAATTGCCTGAGACGTGCTCCCTTCAAAGAGTTTAATAGCCTCCTGCTGCTGCCGGAAGCAGCGGTAAGTGTGCCCCAATCCACATCAGGCATGTTGAAGTCACCTAACAATACATTGTCCCCACGCAAGGTGATATTCTCTATATCTCCAATCAATTCCATATCCAGGTCATCCTGTTGTCTTGGGGGTCTATAAATAATGCCGAGATACTGGCATTTGTCCTTCCCTCTGGCCAAATTAACCCAAAGGGATTCCCCAGTGTATTGGACATCTGTGATCCTTGTGACCTTAATGTTATCCTTTGTATATAATGCAACACCACCTCCCAATCTGCCCTCCCTGTCCCGGCAAAGCAGGTTGTAACCTGGTATGACCATGTCCCACCCGTGGGAGTCTGTGAGCCAGGTCTCAGATATTGCCACCACATCCAGGTCGGCATTCCTTATTTCTGTTTCCAGATCCAGTATCTTGTTTCCCAAGCTGTGTGCATTAACGTACATAGCCTTCAATGTTGTGTTTTTATTATGTCTTAGTGGGGATATACCTGTTTGAGTTACTTGGACACTTTTAGCATTATTCGCATATTTGGTATTCTCTCTAGACCCAGAGCTATATCTTGTACCTGACCCGGACTCCTCAGACCCAGAGCTACAGTGTGTACCTATCCCAAATACGGAAATGTGTGTATCCTGTGGGGGAGTTCCCGCATGGGCTACTTGAACTCCTTTCACACAATTTGCAATGTGTGTATCCCCGCTGGACCCAGGATTACAATGTGTACTGCCCTTAGTCCCGGAATTACAGTGTGTACACTCCCCGGACCCAGAATTGCAATGTGTAGTCCTCCTAGATCCTGAATTACAATGTGACCCAGAATTGTAATGTGAACCTTCCCTAGACTCGAAAGTGTGTATACTACTTATCCCAGCCTCAAAAAAGTATTGACAGTTTAGCACACCAGGTAGGTAATTTGTGCCCGTACCCTCCCCCAACTTACCTAGTTTAAAGCCCTGTCAAGTAGGCGGGCTAGACGGTGTCCAAGGACTTTCTTCCCTCTTCTGGTCAGGTGTAACCCGTCTTGTCCTAGTAGTCCCTGCAATGCTTCTCCATGGTGCAGGAATCCGAAGTTCATCTCCCTGCACCATCCCTGCAGCCAGTCGTTTGCCCTCTGGATGCGATCCTCCCTGGCACTGCCCTTGCCCCTTACCGGGAGGATCGAGGAGAAGACCACCTGCGCATCCATTCTCCTCAGCTTCTCACCCGGGGCCCTGAAGTCTTCAGGTAAGCTGTTCGCGGTGCTCGTGGCGGTGTCGTTGGTCCCGACGTGGATGAGGATCATGGGGAAGTGATCTCGGGGCCTGATGAGTCTGTCAAGGCAAGCGGTTACATCCCGGATCCTGGCCCCTGGCAAACAGCAGACCTCTCTTGATTGCAGGTCCCCTTAGCAGCGAATCCCCAATGACCACCACTCTGCATTTCTTAGGGGTGGGTCTAACTGTTGACTCTGGAATGGTCTGCTGAACATCTTCCTGTACCTCGTTGTCAGGACCCTCCTGTAGCAACTGGTATCTGTTCTTAAGGATGATTTGTGGTGTCGATGTAGAGCTGCCCTGTATGTGAGAGAGAGAGACAGAATTAGGTCCTCTGCGTTTCCCTGTGGAGGAAGTCACCAGCTGCCAGGAGTCAGCGTCACCAGCTACTTCTTGCATTCCAGCAGTTGGTCTCAAGTTTGCGGGTTTGGATGCTTTGGGTGTTCCCAGGGTGGTCCTGTCAGGTTCCTGTTCCTGATCCGCGATCTGAGGCATTATGACAGCTCTGGAATATTGCTACTCTTTGAGTTTCTACCTAGTACTTGGGACTTGGGTTGGCCACTGCTGGAAAAGGATCCTGGGCTTGATGGACCTTCGATCTGTCCCAGCAAGGCAATTCTTAGGTTCTTACCTGTTCCTCCTACCTCTCATCCTTCACAGACTTAGCAAATGAGCCTGACAACCTTCTGTGTGGTAAATGTGTTTTAGTATTTTATTGCAAAAAAGTTTCCTTTTTTCTTTTTTTTTTTCTTTACAGTATTATTTACAAAGAAGGGAATATGTTAAGCAGATAACAAGATGGTTTTGGCAATATTTTTTTTCTCTCTCAAATAAAATAGTTATTTTTAACTTTCAAACTGTCTGTTCTCATCATTTTCAGAGTCTCTGCGACAGCTCCAGTCTTTGGCTCAAAACTAATCGTGGCTTCTGGCCAAAGATTTTCTCCTAAAACCAGCTTCTGCCTTGGTGCCATAGAAGAACGCTGAAGAATTATAGATTGATGTTACTGTATATTTATATCATTAGAAGAAGGTCTCACTATGGAGATTAGGGATGGATGGCCAGAAAATATTTATAGTATTTTTTTTTTTGGGGGGGGGGGGGTTAATGTCATTACTGGAAATGTTGATTTCAATCATTTTTGGGTGGCCCATTTTTCATTACAGAAACAAAGTCATATAAGGGCCATATTCTGCAAAAGATGCAAAAATTAAGCACCAGGAAACATCTATGTTTGGTGCTATTAAATAAAAAGCCCGTAACTTTGGGCATAAGGACTTACAACTGCTGAAACCTGAGGTAAATTTTGGTGGGCAATACTACGGGGCCAATATTCAAAGCTCTAAGTGGGGCTATTCATCAACACTTACCCTCCACCCCCCCCCCCCCTTTTTACTAAGCCATGGAAGAGGTTTTTACCATGGCGTGGGGGCCCTAAATGCTCCAATGCTGTTCTGATGCTCATATGAATTCCATGAGAGTCGGACCATTTAGTGCTCTGGGCTGTGCAGCAGCGGCTAAAAAAGCAAACAAGATGCTAGGAATTATTTTAAAAGGGATGATTAACAAGACTAAGAATGCTATAATGCCTCTATATCGCTCCATGGTGCGACCTCACTTGGAGTATTATGTTCAATTCTGGCCTCCTTATCTCAAGAAACAATTCATAGTCTAAATCGCGCAAGGACAAAGGCGCGCCAACCACCGAGCGCGGACAACTGAGCACAGGACTTCATCACGCCAAAGAAAAACCATATTTTAAAGGACTCCGACGGGGGTGGTGTTGTTGGGGAACCCCCCCACTTTACTTAATAGAGATCGCGCTGGCGTTGTGGGGGGTTTGGGGGGTTGTAACCCCCCTCATTATACTGGAAACTTAACTTTTTCCCAGTTTTTTAGGGAAAAAGTTAAGTTTTCAGTATAATGTGGGGGTTACACCTCCCCAACATGGCAGCGTGAGGCAGCGCGATCCCTATTAAATAGAGTGGGGGGTTCCCCCCACATCCCCCGTCAGAGCCCTTTAAAATACGGGTTTTCTTCGGCGCGATTAAGCCCTGTGCTCAGTTGTCCATGCTCGGTTGTCGGCGTGCCTTTGTCCTCGTGCACTTTTGACCCGTCACCCAAGAAACATATATCAGTGCTAGAAAAGGTTCAAAGAAGAGCGACCAAGATGGTAAAAGGGATGGAACTCCTCTCGTATGAGGAAAGACTAAAATGGTTAGGGCTCTTCAGCTTGGAAAAGAGACGGCTGAGGGGAGATAGGATTGAAGTCTACAAAATCCTGAGTGGAGTAGAACGGGTGCAAGTGGATCGATTTTTCGCTCTGTCAAAAATTACAAAGACTAGGGGACACTTGATGAAGCTACAGGGACATACTTTTAAAAAATCAATAGGGGGAAATATTTTTTCACTCAGAGAATAGTTAAGCTCTGGAACGCGTTGCCAGAGGTTGTGGTTAAAGCGGATAGCATAGCTGGTTTTAAAAAAGGTTTGGACAAGTTCCTGGAGGAAAAGTCCATAATCTGTTATTAAGACATGGGGGAAGCCTCTGCATTCCCTGGATCAGTAGCATGGAATGTTGCTACTCTTTGGGGTTCTAGAATCTTGTTACTCTCTGGGATTCCAGAATCTTGCTATTCTTTGAGAATCTGTATGGAATGTTGCCACTCTTTGGGATTCTAGAATCTTGTTACTCTCTGGGATTCCGGAATCTTGCTATTCATTGAGATTCTGTATGGAATGCTGCTACTCTTTGGGTTCCAGAATCTTGTTACTCTCTGAGATTCCGGAATCTTGCTATTTGAGAATCTGTATGGAATGTTGCTACTCTTTGGGGTTCTAGAATCTTGTTACTCTCTGGGATTCTGGAATTTTGCTATTCTTTGAGATTCTGGATGGAATGTTGCCACTCTTTGGGATTCTAGAATCTTGTTACTCTCTGGGATTCCGGAATCTTGCTATTCATTGAGATTCTGTATGGAATGTTGCTACTCTTTGGGTTTTGGTTAGGTACGAGAGACCTGGATTGGCCACCGTGAGAATGGGCTACTGGGCTTGATGGACCATTGGGCTGACCCACGTGGTCATTTACACTCTCTTTTACTAAGCACGGTAGAGGCTAAATATTCTGACGCTGCTCCAACGCTCTTAGAATTCCCTTGAACGTCGGCGCAGCATCAGAGCATTTAGAGCCCTGGGCCGTGGTAGAAACCTCTATCACAGCTTAGTAAAAGGGGGCTTTGTGTAATGGCCGCACGCCAATGGTGAGATTAGCGCAAAATGGGAAAATCAGCCATTTTCTGGCCATGGCACAAGTGTCCTTAGCGTGTGAGAAACCAACACATAAGCGGTGTGCTAAGGTCACTGTTGGCATGGCTTTATTAAAAGGACCCCTATATTTTTCTTTTAAAAAGAATTTCCAAAAAAAAAAAAAAAATCTGTATATTTATTTACAAGTGATTAGTCCATGGTTGCATTTCAAAACTTTCAATAAAGAAAAAAAAAAAATTATAACAGAACTCTGCAACTATACCGTGCGACACCAGGAAAGTAAATTTTTATTTAAAATGTGTTCTTTGAGGCCAATTTCAAACTGCCCGCCTTAGCGCCTAGTCTGCGGGTATTTTTCATATTCTGCTTCAAAGCTGAAAAGAGGAAGTGCGTAAAGGACCCTCAGATCTTTGAACCAGCTTTAGCACAGGGAAAATTGTGCCTGAAAAAAAAATGCAGGCTGATTTGAAACCTTTCGATGTTGCATGCTATTTTCAGAGCTCAATCAAACTGCACCCCCCCCCCCCAGACACACCACCACACAATCCATGTAAAGACAGGGCATTCTGTGGGACCCTCAAAACACTTCCATTCAAATAACAGGAGAACGATTTTCAGACAGCTAATTAACCCTTGTAAACATTGTTGAAAATTACCCTCCCTATGGTTTACAAAATGTTATCCAGAGACAGAATAAGAGCTGCGTCGGGATGCCCAAGAGGTTGGTACGTGAATTTACAGTAGAGGCACAAATAACATTTCACGATGGGAGACTCTTTGCCAGTCTTTTGCCAAATGAAGCAGGGACGAAAAGCAATATAAATTCATTGCACCCCTGATAGAAATACAGCATATGGCAGCAGTTAAAGTCTGCATGGCTCGTCTTGTTTTCCCATTTTGCTTTACCGTTGTAATATTACAGAACTCTCCCAATATCCCATTTGACTCCATCTTTCTGATAACTAAAGGTTTTCGATACTTATCCCAGGCTTTCACTTATTTATTATCAGTCAAAAGATTGTTCAAAATGGTTTACAAAAAAACCCAACTCAACCCATTAAAATGCAAATCAACAATAAAGAGGAACAGTAAAATTGTAAACAAACACCAAAACCCAACTAAACGATAGATATGTAGAATGCAAAATAATAAAATGTAAAAAATCAGTGTATAATACAAAAAAAAACAACAAAATCATCAACTGCTCTCTTGGATTCTAGAGCTATTTTTTTTGTCTGCCGTGCCTTCCTTAGGAGACTGTCGGAGGAGTTGAACAACACGAACAATATTGCTTTCCTTACAAATATTTCCTGTGCTCTAGACCAGTGGTTCACAACCCTGTCCTGGAGGCCCACCAGGCCAATCGGGTTTTCTGGCTAGCCCTAATGAATATGCATGAGAGAGATTTGCATATAATGGACGTGACAGGCATGCAAATCTGCTCCATGCATATTCATTAGGGCGATCCTGAAAACCCGATTGGCCTGGTGGGCCTCCAGGACAGGGTCGGGAACCACTGCTCTAGACTGAGCTATGCTAAGCTCTAAAATAGTCCCTGTAAGGCTGATCTATGGCATTGTAGAGAATGACACGGTGACAAAATTCATCACCGTTCCCGTCCCCGCGGATAACTGCGGGAAATAATCCCATGTCATTTTCTAGTGTCTATTTCAACCTCGGTCCTTTTACACCAGCATTCTTCAAAACAAAGCTTGTGGGTAAGTGGTTGTGGCCATTCATACTCTGATTCTTATGTGAGCCAAGGATAATGAAGCCATTGTGACATCACTGATGTGACTGGCTCTTAGGCACTGGTGGAATGAGGCATTATGACATCACAATATCTGCTCTGGATACCAGAGACTGTCATTCTGTAGTGTCTGTTTCAATCTCGGTCCTTCTACACCAGCATTCTTCAAAGCAAAGCTTGCGGGTCAGTGGTTGTGGCCATTCATACTCTGATTCTTCCCTCTCTCCTTCATGAATGACATGAAGACGATTTCCCGCAGTTATCCGTGAGGACGGGAGCGGTGATCAATTTTGTCACCGTGTCATTCTCTAATTGTAATATCTAGCACTTTACACTTATCCCCAAACTCTATGGGCTCCTTTTACAAAGGCTCGCTAATGGGGTTAACGCGCACGACTTTTCATCATGCGCTAACCCCTGCGCTGGCCAAAAACTACTGCCTGCTCAAGAGGAGGCGGTAGCGGCTAGCGTGTCCGGTAGTTTAGCACGCCTTTGTAAAAAGAGCCCTATATATGGTGCTCTAAATTGTTTGTGCAAATTCGGGTACACACCCAACTCACACCTGCAATTTAACCAAATACTGAGCCAATTAGTGCCAAAAACTGTGCGCTAGCAATTAATTATTGAAGCTAATTTGGAACCATTTGGATTGATGCGTGGATCTTCCTAGTCGGTATTCTATAAAAACGCACATGTAAATTCTTATGTGCAGATCTGTAAAGGGGGCGTGGCCCTAGGAGCGGCATGGGTGGATCACGGGAGTTCCTGGAATTTGCGCCGAAGACCAGATTCCGTAAATGGCGGCTACATCAGGTGGCAGCTACAAAAACGGCGCCTTTCAAATGTCAGTCATACATAGGTGCCGTTAACAAAATCGCAGTTATGGAAAGACTTGTGCACCAGTAATGCAGGCCGGGATTTTCAAGGCCAAACTTAGCGGTGCCTAAATTTGACTGAGAATCGCGGCTAATGGTGCCTACGGTCATCTTCGCCCCTAACCACGCCTGCTTTGACCTTAGCTGCAATTAGGCACCGTGCTTAGACGTGATTCCAGCGCCTACTTTTTTTAAATTCGTTTGTGCTCAATTACCGCACCAATTAAAACCAATTATTTATTTTATTTTTGTATTTATTAAGTTTTCTATACCGTTCTCCCAGGAGAGCTTAGAACAGTTTACATTAATTTATTCAGGTACTCAAGCATTTTCCCTGTCTCGCCTAGTGGGCTCACAATCTATCTAATGTACCTGGGGCAATGGGGGGGGGGGGGGATTAAGTGACATGCCCAGGGTCACAAGGAGTAGTTTGAACCTACAACCTCAGAGTGCTGAGGCTGTAGCTTTAACCACTGATCCACTCTAGAAATCAAAATGTAGCAAAAGTGAGTCTAGTATAGGACAATCAAGCCATTGTGACATCACTGATGAGGTTGGCTCTTATTGATGGAATGAGGCATTATGACATCACAATTCCAGCTCTGGTTATCAGAGGCTGAAACTCTTCACACTATTTATTTATTTTGCTACATTGTTCTCCCAGGGGAGCTCAGAACAGTTTACATGCATTTATTCAGGTACTCAAGCATTTTTCCCTGTCCTGGTGGGCTCACAATCTATCTAATGTATCTGGGGCAATGGGGGGATTAAGTGACTTGCCCAGGGTCATAAGGATCAGCATGGGTTTGAACCCCCAACCTCAGGGTGCTGAGGCTGTAGCTTTAACCACTGCACCACACTCTCCCAAAGCCATTAAGTAAAATGCTGCTTAATCCGGGCCACAGTATTATAGAATACGGCAGATCTGTGCTTAATTTCGGCACGAGGATTTATACCAGGTTTGAATTAGTGTAAATCCTTGAACCCCTAATGGAGAGCAGATGCAAATGCTAGTCTTTAAATGGCACCATGCGCACTCTTGTCGCGTGTTCTCTGACTCCTGATCTGTCGGGATGTGGCCGGCAGAGTGCGCATGCGGCTAAGGCAAAGGCGGTGCGGAGCGGAGGATGCCAGGAGGAGAGCTTGCCGGCTCTGGCCTGACTCACAGCAGGTAACACGCCTTGACTCCCCCCCTCCCCCCCGGCGCTGACCCTACCCAGCACACCCGAAACCCCTGTTGACCCTCCCAACCGCACCTACCACCGCGCGACGAACACAAACCTTCCGGCTCCAGCAGCGTCCCAGGCACAGTAAACACGCTGCTTCGGGCCTTCTACTGGCCTGATTCCTCTGCCGCGCCCCTGATGACATCATCAGGGATGGGACAGAGGAAATTAGGCCAGTAGAAGACCGCGAAGCAGCGGTGTTTACTGTGCATGGGACGCTGCGGCTGGAAGCGCGAGACTGGCAGGTCAGCGGGCGCTGTGGCTGTCCGGGGGTGGGAAGCGAGGCTGTAGCAGCTCCAGGGGCTATTAAGTGGTATAACAAATTTAATAAATCTATAAAATCTGTAATTGAACTGTGGGTTGTCCAGTGGAATTTGAGCAGAGGTGAAGCCTGATTTCTCTTTTTTCCCCCCTATCAATTCTTCTCTCAAAATTTGGAGCCACAAGAACAGCAGAGAACTCTGTACCACATAATTAGAACACACTGGAGAAAAGTCCCTATTTCTTTAACTGTGGAAGCAGCAGCAAACTGTAATGTGAGGAGGACAAGAGGCCAGGCCGATGCTAATTGCCGTAGGGATTGGAAATGGTTGATTAGCTAGAGGGGAATATGAGAGAGAGAAAAACTGAGTGAAGACAAGATGAAGTATCTGAAAAAAAAATATAGAAAAAGACTGGATGCAACAGTGTGTGTGTGTGTGTGGGGGGGGTGTTCCTGATCCATCGTACAGCTTTGTAAAGGAGGAGTGGGTTTGAGAGGTGGTCGTGCGCAGGGAGGAGGGGCCAGGGAGGGAGACAAGGGGAAGGGAGAGCGACAGAAAGAAAGACAGACATGGGGCCAGGGAAAGAGACAGAAAGAAAGAAAGAAATGCCTAGGTCTACACATCTATTCTAGCACCCGTTAATGTAACGGCTAAAAAACTAGTAATCGCATATCATAACCCCTCAAAAACTAGAGAAGCAATATATTACCAATCTGCACTAAATTAAACCATCATGATCATAATTCAAGATAGCCTGGCTAATATTACAACACAGGTTCAGAAAAAGGCCTCAACATATAATTCGGTCTTCAACATTTCCCTGAACTTTAACCGGTCAGAACAGGTCCTCAGGATGCCAGGGAGGTGGTTCCACAGTTTCACTCCCGCCACAGACATTATTGATGTTCTAAATTTAACATACCGAACAACATTTTCCTTCATAGAAGCCAGTTTCTATGACGCTATAACAGACAAATCTCAGGCTTTTCCCAGATCCCACAGAGAAAACCCATCAGGTTTATTTTTTTATCTACCAGAGAACTTGGGAGGTGATACAGATTTATTTTTAAAAAATAAATAAATAAAAATCCAACATAAATTCATCATAAAACAAAATCCAAAGCATGCTATTTATTGTTTCGAAATCTATTTCAGAGCTCATCCAAGCAACTTGATAGAAACTCAGAAATTTTTTTTTCAGGTTTGAAGGATTCTTCTCTAAAACTCATATTGAAGACATTTTCTCAGAAGGGTGTGGTCACGATGGAAATGTATTGCATAAGAGGTGATCCCGACCCTAAATACTCTCAGATTCAAGTGCATTTCAGATTATTAGATGCTTGTACAAAAACGTGAAAGCGGGTTTTTAGCGCAGACTGGTGCGCTGAATGCTCCGCACTGCTCCTGATGCTCATAGAGTCCCTGTGAGCGGCAGGAGCAGCGTGAAGCATTCAGCGCGATAGCTGGCACTAAAAACCGCTTTTACGGTTTTGCAAAAGGGGGGTTTAATTAGTAGATTACAGAAACATTGTTCTCCAAAGCGAGCACATAAGAAAGCTGCTCCCCCCTTAAAAGACAGATTATTTAACAACTTGAAAAAAAAAAAAAAAGACAAAATTAACACAAATATGAGGGGGTGCTGAAAAGTTCTCAGCCCAGCCAAGAAGGGAGTGAGGTGGATATGGTTCAATCCATGATCTGAAAAATGTCAAAACATAGAATTTCGTCTGAAAACTTAATGAAATAAGATGCCACTCTTTTCAGCTACAGTGACAAAATAATGCTAGGAAGTTAGTTGGTTGGGCCGAGAACTTTTCACCACCCCCTTATATGTAATAAAAGTGAGCCAAGTATAGCACAGTCAAGTCATTGTGACATCACTGATGAGGTTAGCTCTTATTGGTGGAAAGAGGCATTATGACATCACAAGCTCAGCTCTGGTTACCAGAGACTGAAACTGAAAATTCTCAGCCCAGCCAAGAAGAGAATGACGTGGATATGGTTCAATCAATATGAAACAATGTCAAAAAACCAGAGAATTTTGTTTCTGCAATTTGGCATTTAACGAAATAAGATAACACTATTTTCAGTTATGGTGGCAAAATAACACTCAGAATTTTGAAAGTTGGGCTGAGAACTCAGCGCATCCCCTCATAGCTATGAAAGATACTTTGAAAAGTTTCTGTGTATGTGTGTTTTGATTATCACCGATATATAATCCAAAGCAACCCTTTTGCATCGAATATCAGCTCATTGGCTGCTTGGCCTTATTTTTCCCACTGTGGATGTTTTTTCTTTCTTTCTTTTAATTACTAAAATCTTATATTCTAGTGCCCCATTTTGAGTTTCCAGCATGCCGTTTGACTCTTCATCACACTTATAAACCTGAAGAGGAATCAATGATGTGCACTGAGCACTGTTAATCTAGAATATGCATCAGTTTTCCACAGAATGTACACGCTGCATGCATACCACTGAAAAGGGACTTGTTTGGCAAAGGAATGCACATTGCCAGATGATTGAAATCTACAAAATCCTGAGTGGAGTAGAACGGTTACAAGTGGATCGACTTTTCGCTTCGCCAAAAATTACAAAGCCTAGGGGACACTCGATGAAGTTACGGGGAAATACTTCTAAAATCACTAGGGGGAAATATTATTTCACTCAGAGAACGCGTTGCCAGAGGTTGTGGTAAGAGCGGATAGCGTAGCTGCTTTTAAGAAAGGTTTGGACAGTTTCTAGTGGAAAAGTCCATAGTTTGTTATTGAGAAAGACATGGGGGAAGCCACTGCTTGACCTGGATCGGTAGCATGGAATGTTGCTACTCTTTGGGATTCTAGAATCTTGTTACTCTCTGGGATTCCAGAATCTTGCTATTCTTTGAGATTCTGTATGGAATGTTGCTACTCTTTGGGATTCTAGAATCTTGTTACTCTCTGGGATTCCGGAATCTTGCTATTCTTTGAGATTCTGTATGGAATGTTGCTACTCTTTGGGATTCTAGAATCTTGTTACTCTCTGGGATTCCGGAATCTTGCTATTCTTTGAGATTCTGTATGGAATGTTGCTACTCTTTGGGATTCTAGAATCTTGTTACTCTCTGGGATTCCGGAATCTTGCTATTCTTTGAGATTCTTTATTTAATGTTGCTACTCTTTGGGATTCTAGAATCTTGTTACTCTCTGGGATTCCGGAATCTTGCTATTCTTTGAGATTCTGTATGGAATGTTGCTACTCTTTGGGATTCTAGAATCTTGTTACTCTCTGGGATTCCGGAATCTTGCTATTCTTTGAGATTCTGGATGGAATGTTGCTACTCTTTGGGATTCCAGAATCTTGCTATTCTTCGGGATTTTGTATGGAATGTTGCTACTCCTTGGGTTTTGGCCAGGTACTAGTGACCTTGATTGGCCACCGTGAGAACTTGCTGCTGGGTTTGATGGACCATTGGTCTGACCCAGTAAGGCTATTCTTATGTTAATTGGCATACCACAGTCATGCGCCCACAATCTTTTCACAGTGATAATAGTGTAAAGGCCCATGTACTATTATCTGGTAATGAGGTAAGTAGCACCCCCTAACAGTTAACATGGACATTGGATTGACAGAGGCTAGTTGCTAATTTACATTTTAACAGCTAGTGCCGAACAGGTTAGGAATATCTTCAGTGAATAGCTGGGGACTATGCCTTATGGTGAGGGGCCAAGGCAGAAAGCTTATTCATGGTTAGTGCGACACCTGTGTGCAATTTCGCAGGCATATGATGTAGAGAAGTGTTTCACACAGAAGATAAGACTATATAAATTTGTCCATAGAACACTGGTGTATTACAATGAATGTTACTGATTTGATCTTGATACAGAGAAATGTGTGGAAGACTTGAAGGCTGAGCAAAGGGAGGGAGCTTTAATGCAACCTCGGATGAGGTATAGAAGGGTGAGTATGATTGTAGCAGGTTTCCAGGTCTTGCCGCTTCTGTGTAGAAAGAACCAATGTTTCAGCCGGTTCTTTCTATACAGGCGTGGTGAGACCCAGAAATATGCTACAATCATGATGCCAGCCAAGAAAGCCTATGGGAACAAGGGTGAGTATGATCTTCTGCAGGACAGCTTGTGAGGATTCTATACAGGCTGCATCAATTTGAATGTGGATCCCAGGTCCGCATGCAAACTAATTAGTTAATGAGCCATACTCATCTTCTCAACACTTTCAAAATCATGTATTTTTAATGGGTATAACTAATGGGCAGACTGGATGGACCATTCAGGTCTTTATCTGCTGTCATTTACTATGTTACCATGTAACAATCAATAGTTTGTGTTAATTGGCACTCATTTGGGTTTGCATGTTGATCTGCCCTGCACCCTGTTCTTTAAAATGGGCACCTAATTTTTCTAGCCTGCTGCTCAAAAAGGGACATGACCAAGTGAGAGGTATGGGCAAGTCAGGGACATTCACAGATAAGCATTTAAACTAGGTTTCAGCAGGTGTAAGTGCTGGACCTAAAGTTAAGAATACGATCTATGCCAAGCTAGCATTCTGTAAAGGGCGCTCTTCACAGAATACTAGTTCAATGTTGGTCTTTCTGGTGCCCTTTCGGGCGCCATCTATAGACTTTCCCCCTTAATGCCTTTTTCTTGTTTTTCCTGCGAGCATAACAGTATTTGCAGCTTTTTAAGACAGAAAAAGAGGTGACGGTTCTGGGCCCAGATCTAAGCAGAAAAACTTTTATCTGTTCATGTGCTAGAATATTGGTCTAACTTCAGATTGGAAGGGTGTATATTCTCTTACCCCTCTTAACTCTCTTCGCAGTGAATAATACGTTTATAGATCCTCAGAAGTACCATCTAGCACTTATACAAACTCATTGTGTCAGGCTTTATGTACTACTTCCTCACCGGATCTTCCAAACTTTGCTATTAAATTTATAAATACTTTTTTCCACCTTAGTGTATAAATAGTTTAAATACTTAGCTTAAAACTTGTGGTCATGTTTTCAGGGATTTATACTGCCAACATGTTTCACCCAAAGGGGTTTTATCAAGGCACTATATCCCTTTCAAAATGGTCGGTTACAGCAGCGTTAAGTTTTAGAAAGGGATATGATGCCTTGTGACCCTGGGCAAGTCACTTAATGCTCCATTGCTCCAGGTACAAAATAAGTACCTATATATATATGTAAACCACTTTGAATGTTTAACCACAGAAAAGCAATATATATGTCTCATCCCCTATCAGTGGTGCACAGAAAATTCACAAGATCCACCAAAGTCCTAGAAAATCAGTGTCAGCACTTTGATATATTCCGATGCTGAATATCCGAGTCTAGTCTGGTGTTTACGAAAATACCGGCCATCACAGGCTGAATTTTAACCCTTTCATAATAATCTGCATGTCAGTAAATACAACCTTGCATGCCTGATGTAGCCAGCAGGAAATGTGGTAGCAATTGTTGAAAATTCAGACATATCCTCACAGCATCCCTGTTGCTCTTCCATATTTCATGAATTTTTTTTTTTTTTTTTGGTCTGTTTTGGCGATTCTGTGTGGAGTCATCCTTGCTGTACAAATGATCTGTGTCAGCAGTGGCGCTTTCCTCAAGTAGAAAGGGTTAAGAGCGGTGAGGGTGCTGTTTCATTACAGACCTGCAGTGTGTCCTTGTGGAGTTTGCCTGGAGCGATTCTAACCCTGCCAGCTATTCTTCCCAAACACTGTCAGGGTAATGATTTATAACCCTGCTTAAGTGAGGGCCAGGCTTGTTCCCAATACAGCTATTTGCTTCTATTCACAGTTTTCTCTCTCTCTCTCTCTCTTTTAACTGTTTCAGGAGAATGGAGTATTCAAGGAGCTAAGAAACAACCCAAACACCACCTTTGCATAACTAGTTGTAGTTTTACTTATCACGACACTCAAGAAATCCTCTCAGATATGGTGACCCATAGTACTAATTGCGTCTAGTCTGGAGTAGAGGTCTGCACGGAAACGGGGATCGCGGGAATCCCCCCCCCTAACCCACAGGACTCCCACGGGGACTCCCCTCTGGCCCACAGGACTCCCACAGGGACCCCCTTCTAGCCAACGGGACTCCCATGGGGATGGAAGGCTTTGGAAGCAGAGTTCGTCCATATAATACACACGTCAGCCTTAGTAAAAGAGGGGGTTTATAAGTTAATTACCTGAATAGAAAACAAGAAAAGGGTTCCACCAAAGAGATTACACAAGGAAAACAGCAGTGCAAACACAAAAGAAACTGTGGAATTGATGATCCTGCCAGAAGTAATTGTTTCTTTTTATGGGGACGGGCAGGGATGGAAGTAATTCCTTGCGGGGATGGCTGGGGACGGAGAGGATCTTGGCGGGGACGGGTGGGGACGGAGAGGATTCTGACGGGGACGGGTGGGGATGGAGAGAATCCGGATGGGGATGGGTGGGGACAGAGAGGATCCTGACGGGTACGGGCGGGGACGGAGAGAATCTTGGCAGGGACGGGCAGGGATGGGTGGGATTTGTGTCCCCATGCAACTCTCTAGTCTGGAGGCACTTCCCCATTCAGTGTCACCCCAAACCAAGTAACAACGAAACTAGAAATGAAAAGTAAATGCTCTACTATGTGTTATCAGCTTGCTTACATTACATTTCACACCAGCGTTTCAGAGGCATAAGCAGATGTACAGTATGGTATAAACCCAAGGAAAAGGCAATGTCCCAGGTCATCGGCCCTGGGGCAAAGTCCGTAGCTCCTTTGGTACCCAGGTAATGTTAGCCAGTCTTCAAGGAGCAACTACATGGTTCGTATCTGCAGACTTTGTCCCTAGGCAGATTAGAGTCAAAGCTAACACATGTTAGTTTATCACAGGTCTCAGTTTATGTAATGAGACCTAGTCACTATTAGTGTGTCTTGGCCTACATGAGGGCGCCTAAGTCAAACCATGGCCAAAATTCATCCCTAACCACGTCTACTTGCTGGTAGGTGTCTTGGTGTAGATGCCTGCCTCAAAGTGGTAGGCGCCAACCGAGTTAGCTAATTATTATTTTTTTAATCAATTTTAATTGGTTTTTTAATGGCGCTTTCAATTGGCGCCAATTTAAAAAATTAAGCCAGGTGCTTCAATCGGCCAGGTTTGCCAATCTACGTGCTTATCTTTAGGCATCATTTATAGAATCGGGGCCTACTTTCTTACTTCTATAAACTTGTGCATCCAATTTGGCACTTGTCCTTGGCTTCTTTATAGGTCGCCCAAATGTGGATGGGGTTCTCAGATCTGCGCACAAAATAATGAGTTAATGAGCTGTTTACAATCAATAACTGTTGATGGGGGTCGATTGGCACTCATTAGGCGTTACATGTGGATCTGTCCAGTGTCCTCGTCTTAACACATGCGATCAAAATTTTATGGCGCGCAACTGGAAAGGGGTTGTGGCCATGGGAGGGACAAGGGCGGGTCAGGGGCAGTCCCAGATATCTACGACTACATTTTATCGTTTCTATAGCGTTGAAAGGCCTAAGCAGCGTTGTCCATTTCAAGTTTCAAGTTTATGAATTCTTGATATCCCGCCAATCGTATGACAACTAAGGCCCTCTTTTACTAAGGTGGGCTGATTATCATGCACTAATTGATTTAGCGCATGCTAAATACTAACGTGTGTACGTTACCCCCCTCTTTTCCTTTCCTAAGGTGCGCTAATCGATTAGTGCGCTCTAATCGAATTAGCGTGTTCTAAATGCTAATGCGACCATAGACTAACATGCACGCGTTAGCGTTTAGCACTTGCTAAATCAATTAGCGCACGCCAATCGTTTACCACACCTTAGTTAAAGAGGGGGTAAGAGATCCTTTTACTAAGGCGCGCAAGTGTGTCTTAGCACACGCTAAATGCTAACGTGTACTAACGCGTCCTTTATATCCAATGGATACATTGCCATGCGTTAGTATTTAGCACGTGCTAAGACACACTTGCGCGCCTTAGTAAAAGGATCCCTAAGTGGCTTACAATATAAAGGATACAAAAAACTAGCAAGATTAAAAAATAAAATTAAAAGCAATAAAAATTATAAAAACTGTATGACACAAAGGGACGGAGGGAAGAAATACAATGTATAATGAAAAAGCAAGGGCATGGGGTGATGGTGGGCTACATACTTCAACTGGTATGACCGGCATTTCAGTTTATAGCAGGGGTGTCAAAGTCCCTCCTCGAGGGCCGCAATCCAGTCGGGTTTTCAGGATTTCCCCAATGAATATGCACGAGATCTATTAGCATACCATGAAAGCAGTGCATGCAAAAAGATCTCATGCATATTCATTGGGGAAATCCTGAAAATCCGACTGGATTGTGGCCTTCGAGGAGGGACTTTGACACCCCTGGTTTATAGGAACCAATGCTTATGAGTAAGCATTGGAGAATAAAAAAAGATTTGAGATCTTTCTTGAAAGTAACGACAGAGGTCTGAATCCTGAGATGGCTTGGAAGAGCATTCCATAGTTCTGGACCCTGAACTGACAAAATTGAATCACGTGTAGAGTCCAGAAATATTTCTCGAAAAGTAGGAACGATTAAACAATTTCAATTTAGGGATCTAAAGTTCGAGAGGGAGTGTAGGACGTTAAAATTTTTACTAAGAAACAATGGGGTGTCAGTAGAATGGATTTTAAATACTAATAATAAGCCCTTTCTTTCTCCTGGGGGGTTTTGTTGGGGGGGGGGATTGATGGGGGGAGTGATTTAGGGGGAGGGGTTGGGGAAGTTGGAGGACTGTTCTTGTTGAGTCTTTCTTTTATAATGTCATCCATTGTATGGCATTTAAATCAATAAAAAAAGTTTTCACGCTAAATACTACTAATAAAATTTTGGAAGTAATTCTGTGAGAACCCTCGGAAGTCGAGCGCGCTAAATGCTAAGAAGCCATAGTTAGAAAATGAACTTTTCGAAAGTAGTGTACTAATTCCATTAGCACATGCTAAGCTTTAGCAAAAGGGCCCCTTAGGGGCCACGCTAGGGCCTTAACACGCAGAATAGCGTGCACTAAATTGCCGCACGTGCTAACCGCTACAGCCTCCTTTTGAGCAGGTGGTAGATTTCCGGCTAGCCCATGCTATGGCATGCGCTAATCCAGTGTGTGCGATAAAACCGCTAACGCAGCTTTGTAAAAGGAGCCCTTAGTAAATTAGCCCCCCCTCCCCAAAGTTGAGACTGTTACTGGTCTTCAAGACAAATGGAAATGTCTAAACGTCTTATTCAACCAAAAAATGCTACTTCTCCTCATACCTCACTCTGTCTACCCCTCAGCCCTTCGTTCCCAAGAAAGGAAAGCGTTGCGAATCTCAGTGAAAAGTGCTGGAAAGTTTTCAGATCGCCTCAGACCTGAGCATACTGATGTAGTGTAAAGGTTTCGATTTTGCTAATCAGGCCGTTCTGAAGGTGAACCTATTCATCAATGTATTTTTGCCCTCTGGAAGGCTTTGGCAGCGAATACATTTGGGCCTCTACGTGATTAAATGATTGGTGATCAGCTCCTTGAGAAGGCTATAACTCAGGAAAAGCTTGCATTTTTTTAACCATGACGGTAACGAGCTTATTCTCTGCGTGGTACAAAACTGTCAGGAGCTGTTCCAAACAGGGTCTGCTGGCCCACGTGGCACAAATTTGAACTAGCTGCAGGCCGCCGGTCCATTCTGACTCTTACAAGTCTGCACAATAGACTTGAAATTGCTTGTTGCATCTTAAAGAGGAGACAATTCACTTTCAGACCTAATCAAATCTGTGTTTGTTCAGGAGAAAAGGATTGGGCTGAGGTATTTGAAGAGACACTGACATGAATTGTATGCCTTGATGTATCAAAAGTTTGCCCCATGGGCACAGAATAGGAGCAACGCTTGGATAATCCATCTTTATAATGTTACTTTGATAAATGCTTACTGCACTGTACATTAAAGGATGGTGATGCCCATAGGTACCTCTAAACTTCACAAAGGGGACATAAGGATTAGTGTTGAACCACTGGTAGTGGGAAGAGGATTACTTTAGTTTTCAGCTTGGACTTTACTTCTAAAATCCTCCAAAAGAAGGGAGTAGAAATGAGAAACTTCTAGAATAAAAAAAAAATTGGGTAATGCATTGTTTTTGACATACGGAAACAGGCAAACTATCACAAACTCTCTGCGTTAAGGGCTTAATGCCCTTTAGTAAAAGGGTCTTCAGGCAAAGATCCTGCAACAGTGCAGCCCAAAAAAGGAATTGGAACTAGACTGCCCTAAGTGAGGAGCAATCTTAACAATGGTCAACCTCTGTGGCTAGCAGCTGGCTTCTTTAGCAGTTACATTAACGGGTGCTAGAATAGATGTGTGTGTCTGTCTTTTTCTTTCTTTCTCTCTCTCTCTCTCCATGGCCGCTGTCTGTGTGTCTTTTTTTCTTTGTCTCTCTCTCCTTGGATGCTGTCTGTCTTTCTTTTTTTCTTTGTCTCTCTTTCCTTGGACGCTGTCTGTTTGTCTGTCTTTTTTTCTTTGTCTCTCTCTCCTTAGATACTGTCTGTCTTTCTTTTTTTCTTTGTCTCTCTCTCCTTGGATGCTGTCTGTCTGTCTTTTCTTTCTTTGTCTCTCACTCTCCTTGGACGATGTCTGTCTTCCTTTCCTTTCCTTTCCTTTCCTTTCCCAGAGCAAAGCATGATTGCTGTCTGCCTCCCAGCACACCCCTCTCCCCAAAGCAGCCCCCTTTCCCTCTCCCCCTGGCCTCCTGTTGTGCCATGCCTGCCTGCTCCATGGCCCCCTTCTGTTCCCCCCTCCCAAAGTAAAGCATGATTGCTGTCTGCCTCCCAGGACACCCCTTCCCTCAAATCAGCCCCCTTTCCCTCTCGCCCTGGCCTCCTGCCTGCCTATATTGCTCCCTCTTCTGGCCCACTGGCACGAACCGCCGCTGCTGCTCTTCTTCAAAGCAGCCTGCTGAGGATCGCTGGCCAGCTGTAGCGAACCTCGCAGGCCGCTCTCCACCTCGGTAGCACGTTACCTCTGACGCATGGGATCGCGTCAGAGGGAACATGCTACCGAGGTGGAGTGCGGCCTACAAGGTTCGCTACAGCCGGACGTGATCTTCAGCAGGCTGCTTTGAAGAGGAGCAGCGGCAGTGGTTTGTTGTCTGAGTGAGTGAGGGCGGGAAGGGGGAGTCACCGCCGTGTTCCCTGCCTCCGTGTTTGAAAATGGAATTCAGCACGGAGGGACACATCACACTGTCAGGGAATTAGGGTTTTATTATAGAGGATTTATCTCCTATGAGGATTTATCTCCTGATTCTAAATATGGTGCCAAAAATTGTGAGCCCAAATGAATGCTCATGTATCTTAATTGAATAATGATCCATTAATTACCAATAATTCGGTGTTAATAAGGCAACAAAATTTTTTTTTTTCGGAATCATCTGACAACACAGCATGTTTTTCTAAATCAGTTTTTCACGCTGATTTCAGATCTGTTATTTGTTTTTTTCAGTCACATAAACTTTTAAAATTATGACTAATGTTCATTTATAGGGTTTTAAGAATTGCAGCATCGATTTAAAGAAATGTTGCCGTGTCTTCGGTCCAAAGTCAAATAAGCACACAGCATAGCATCATTATACTGGACGGTGTCCCTTAGCAACCAATATTTCTTCAAAAATGCTTTTTTTGTGAGTTGTGTCTGGATTGTCACGGCACAACATCCAGCAGTAGTTGGCCATTATACTCTCATTCCAGAAACCTTGGTAGCGACACTCCATTGACTGAATGTGCTGGTGAAAATGTGCTCCTCGCTCATCACTCACCATACTGAGATTTTCCAGTCCTGCAGTACATCATATATTTTGGGATTCCAGCTTCATTTGAAACTAGTCTGAGTAACTGTAGTGCCATGCTCAATTGCCGCACAGCTGGATAAGCTGATACGGCGGTGTCAGGTCAAAAGCGCGCCGGGACAAAGGCGCGAGCAGACAACTGAGCGCAGCGCGGAGGCGCGCGCCAAAGAAAAAGACTGATTTTAGGGGCTACGATGGGGGGTGTGGGGGGGGAACCCCCCCACTTTACTTAATACAAATCGCACCGCGTTGTGGGGGCGTTGTGGGGGGTTTGGGGGGTTGTAACCCCCCACATTTTAATGAAAACTTAACTTTTTCCCTGTTTTTAGGGAAAAAGTTACGTTTTCACTAAAATGTGGGGGGTTACAACCCCCCCAAACCCCCCACAACGCCGCCGCGATATGTATTAAGTAAAGTGGGGGAGGGCTCCCCAACAAAAGCCCCCATCGCAGCCCCTAAAAACAGTCTTTTTCTTCAGCGCGCACCTCCATCTTGCGCTCAGTTGTCGGCGCGCGCCTTTGTCTTCCGCGTTACTGTCTATGAACCGATACGGCAGCCTGTTGATCTTTTTAGAACTAGATGGATGCACCAAGTAACTAGAGTCATCGTCATGGTACAAGATCACGACTCGTGATCCAGTGGTTTTGCTCTGGCAACTAATTGGAAGGTGCTGTCACTTCACTGGTCATATCAGCACAATTCATTAAGGTGGTGTTTCTCAAACCTAAACGCTAAACGGAGCAAATATCTTTCACGGCACATTATAACTGAAATTATAAAATTGCAAAACCTATAAAAAATTAAATTTGAGCGTTATTTATTGCTATGTATGGGTAATTGTACAAACGGTGAAACTAAAGTAGATAGAATAGAATTTCTAATCAACGCAATGGATGTGCTTGTTTTTGAGTGCAAACTAACTCAAAACACGGCTCGATAGTTGACAAGCAAACACTCATTTCATCATCCACCATCTGCAGTTGTTCTCTTTTTTTTTTTTTCGATTTAATTTCTGTCAGAGCTGAAAATCCAAGTTGCCAAAGATAAGAAGATCCAAATGGTAACAAAGCCTCAATTGCTTTGTTTACTCAAGTTAGGATAACGACTGCATAAAAAAGAAAATTACATGCCGTTAGTTTTCAAGGACCAATCACGTCAAAGAACGAGGCTTGTCTGGGCGGTTGTATCCTTACGCATACAGATGCTCAAAACATTGATAGACTCTTGCATACGCAACGTACATATCATCTATTTTAGTGTATACTTATGAAGGGAATTTTTTAAATTAAAGTGAAATTCTGGAATTTCTCATGGTGCACCCAGAATCTCTTCGGAGCACACAGTTGGAGAGACACTGCATTAAGGGAATGAGTCCTTGAAGATGAGGTTTTGTGTACTGTCTCACGTCTTCCTGCAATGTGACAACATTATCCTTCTTATTAATTTTGCCGGAGCTGGAAAGTGTTTGTGTTTTTTAATCAGGTGACCTTGAAGTACTAAAGGTGACCAAGGTTAATGGTTTGGTCCTTTTACTGCATGGTTTTAGCCTTTGCTTTTAAGGCTTGGTTATCTATCAGCTAAACAGGGCTGCTGGTATCAGAATTCTCAAGCTGATTTCCCTGACATCTTTCAGAAAAGTGATTGGATGCGGCAAGGATAAATTTAAAACTGCAAAAGCTGGATTTCTTAACCTAGGCAGTATCTTTCACACAATGTTCCAGTGTACAGAACACAGCGTTGGACGGGGTATGTAAGAGAGAAAGTGCAGAACTAATGAGTCAGGATGAATTCTGGGCTACATTTCAAACTCCCACCTCTGTGGACTTGCTATGACCTCGGACAGGTTGCCACCACCCTGCGCCTCGGTTTACTCAACTGCGTTGGGGGGTAGTTTAGAGTAATTCTGGGTCCAAGGGGAGTACACATTGTAGTTATGAGTCTAGGGAAAATAAAAACAATGCTAAAGGTGTTCAAGTAGCTCAAGCAGGAACACCCCCACTGAGACGTAACAAAAATACAACGTGGAGGGCTATGTACGTCAACGCACACAGTTTGGGAAACAAGATCCTGGAATTAGAAACGGAAATAAGGAATGCCGACCTGGATGTGGTGGCAATATCTGAGACCTGGCTCACAGACTCCCACGGGTGGGACATGGTCTTACCAGGTTACAACTTGCTTCGCCGGGACACGGAGGGCAGAATAGGGGGAGGTGTAGCATTATATACTAAAGATGACATTATGGTCACAAGAATCTCAGATGTCCAGTACACTGGGGAATCCCTTTGGGTTAATTTGGCCAGAGGGAAGGACAAATGCTTGTATCTTGGCGTAATTTACAGACCCCCAAGACAACATGATGACCTGGATATGGAAATAATCAGTGATATAGAAAATATCACCTTGCGTGGGGACACAGTAGTGTTAGGTGACTTCAACATGCCTGATGTGGATTGGGATAAACATACCTCTGCTTCCGGCAGCAGCAGGAGGCTATTAAATGCTATGAAGGGAGCTGGTCTCAAGCAACTGGTGTTGGACCCAACAAGGGATCAGGCAATACTGGACCTATTACTTACCAATGGAGAAAGTGTCACAGAGGTCTCGGTGGGCGACACATTGGCCTCCAGTGACCACAACATGGTATGGTTCAATCTTAGGAAAGGTTTCACTAAATCTACCACACTGACCAAGATCCTCAAATTCAAGGACACAAACTTCAAAGAAATGGGAGACTTCGTTCACCAGGCGCTACAAGAACAAGCAGAAACCGATAGCGTGGAAGAAATGTGGTCAACTTTGAAAACCACCATACAGGAAGCGACAAACCGCTATGTTAAATTAGTAAGTAAACAACGAAGGAACAATAAGCCGAAGTGGTTCACTACAGAGATCTCGGCCCTTATCAAGGAGAAGAAAAAAGCATTCATCTCTTACAAACAATCAGGGAAACAGGTCTCTAGAGCAGACTACTTGACCAAATCAAAAGCCGTCAAAACGGCAGTCAGGGAGGCTAAGTTTCACATGGAGGAGTCTCTGGCAAAAAACATCAAGAAGGGAGATAAATCCTTCTTTAGGTATATCAGTGACAGAAGTAAAAACTCAGGCGGGATTGTACGTCTTAGGAAACCAGACGGAGACTATGTGGAAAAGGATTCGGAAAAAGCCCAACTATTAAATGAATACTTCAGCTCAGTCTTCACCCGAGAAGCGCCGGGGCTTGGCCCTCAGCTACAGACAAGGGTTGACTCAGTTGATCCGTTCAGTAACTTCGAGTTTACGCCAAGCAGTGTCTACAGTGAGCTATCAAGGCTCAAGGTTAACAAGGCAATGGGGCCTGACAACCTACACCCCAGGGTGCTAAGGGAGCTGTGTGATGTCCTGGCGGAGCCACTGTCCAAGCTCTTCAACCTCTCCCTTAGTAAAGGCAGCGTTCCGTCGGACTGGAGGACGGCTAACGTCATTCCACTCCACAAGAAAGGCTCCAAGATGGAGACAGCAAACTACAGACCAGTGAGTCTAACATCGATAGTAAGCAAACTAATGGAAACTCTGAT
Organism: Geotrypetes seraphini; assembly: GCF_902459505.1. Taxonomy (NCBI): domain Eukaryota; kingdom Metazoa; phylum Chordata; class Amphibia; order Gymnophiona; family Dermophiidae; genus Geotrypetes; species Geotrypetes seraphini. The sequence continues at coordinate 32,664,194 of NC_047091.1, read as the reverse complement.
AAAACACCAATTGGATAAGATCCTAGATGAGGAGAATCTACGGGATCCCCGTCAACATGGATTTACAAAAGGGAGATCGTGCCAATCCAACTTGATCAGCTTCTTTGACTGGGTGACGGGGAAGCTAGATATTGGGGAGTCCCTGGACATCGTGTACCTGGACTTTAGCAAAGCATTTGATAGCGTACCACACCGCAGGTTGCTGAACAAGATGAGTTCTATAGGATTAGGTGACACATTGACGAAATGGGTTGGGAACTGGCTTGGAGGTAGGCTTCAAAGGGTGGTGGTGAACGGCACACCCTCTGAAATGACGGAGGTGATCAGTGGAGTGCCACAGGGCTCGGTCTTGGGCCCAATCCTATTCAACATCTTTATAAGGGACTTGGCAGAAGGGCTTAGGGGTAAAATAACATTATTCGCCGATGACGCCAAACTAAGTAATGTAGTGGGCAAATGCACAATAGATGATGTTTCAATGCCCGACAACATGATGCACGACCTACTCCTACTGGAGCGCTGGTCTAGGTCCTGGCAACTCAGCTTCAATGCCAAAAAATGCAAAGTTATGCACCTGGGCAGCCAAAATCCATGCAAGACTTACACCCTAAATGGCGAGATCCTTACAAGAACTGAAGCAGAACGTGACCTAGGGGTGATCGTCAGTGAGGACATGAAGGCTGCCAATCAAGTGGAGCAAGCTTCATCCAAAGCAAGACAAGTCATGGGTTGCATACGCAGAGGCTTCGTCAGCCGAAAGCCGGAAGTCATTATGCCATTGTATAGATCCATGGTGAGGCCCCACCTGGAATACTGTGTGCAATTCTGGAGACCACATTATCGCAAGGATGTGCTGAGACTGGAGTCGGTTCAGAGAATGGCCACTCGGATGGTCTCAGGACTCAAGGATCTCCCATACGAGGAACGGTTAAACAAATTGCAGCTATACTCACTCGAGGAGCGCAGAGAGAGGGGGGACATGATCGAGACGTTCAAGTATCTCTCGGGCCGCATAGAGACGGAGGAAGATATCTTCCTCTTCAAGGGTCCCACGACAACAAGAGGGCATCCGTGGAAAATTAGGGGAGGGAAACTACGAGCTGACACCAGGAAATTATTTTTCACAGAAAGGGTGGTTGATCGCTGGAATAGTCTTCCACTACATGTGATCGAGGCCAGCAGCGTGCCTGATTTTAAGGCCAGATGGGATCGTCACGTGGGATCTATTCACAGGGCAAAGGAAGAGGAGGGATCTATTCACAGGGCAATGATAGGGGAGGGACATTAGGGTGGGCAGACTGGATGGGCCTTGGCCCTTATCTGCTGTCTATTTCTATGTTTCTATGTTATTTTGCCCTTTCTTCTCCCCCCCCCTTGGAAAGCTGCGTTTCGCCCACTCCCCGAACGTTTGGCTTTGGATACGTTTGTGAAAACTAAAAATACCCAGTATAGAAAAGAACCCGTCTGGATCAAAAGTGCCAAAGGAATCAAAATTATGCTTCTTCTTAAAGTGCTGGCCACCGAAAATGGTGAAAATATGCTTAGATCTGACAAAGACCTCAAGGCATTAATATATGGGAAAATAAATCTGGAAGTTAAAAAACAAAACCAAACCAGAACAGGATGACATTTTGAAATGCAAAGTAAAGTTTCCTTACAGACAGATTAAATTGACAAAGGTTCCCAGATATAGTAAAATCGCTCTCCCCTGGCATAAACTGCTATTGGTCAATAGATCTATGCCCGTTCGCTCGACATGGCATGCCAAAAGTTAGGCGCCAATTCAACAAATAACTACCACGCTATAATGACAGTTACACGCCAAAATGGGGGTAAAATGGAGGAGATACGCATAAGCGCGTTTAGTTGCTATGCTGTAACTTGGCCCTATGTGTTCTAGTGTTTAGCTGCAAGGGCGGGGGGAGTGTTGCTTACATGGTAGGGGCATGGGCGGACCACGGACTTGTCAATAACCCATGCATTCTATATATGGCACCCAAATTTGTGCAACCGACTTTGGACGCCCTTCTGAGATGCGCGTGCAAATAAATTGGATATTGAGTTCTGAGAAAAAAAAATCTCGTTATGAAACCAGAACAACAGAAAAAGGCAAGCGAGACGTCCTTTCGACCAACAGTGTCTTTTACTCAGTTGCTTTGTCCCAACAAGGATCCGGGTTTCGGCATGTACATATGCCTTCCTCAGGGGACACTAAAAACATGTAAATCAAATATAAACCAATCGATATAAAAATAACACATTTAAAACACACAAGAACATAAGAACATAAGCAGTGCCTCCGCCGGGTCAGACCATAGGTCCATCCTGCCCGGCAGTCCGCTCCCGCGGCGGCCCAAACAGGTCACGACCTGTCTGAATCACCAGAAGGGGCTCCCTTGCCACCTTGGTTTCTCATTGAAGTCCTAACCCTCCGGTCTTGCACATCTAAATATGGGTTCATAGACGAAAGCGCGCGGGAGAATCGCGCGAGGACAAAAATGCTAAGACAAATGCGTGCAGGACGTCAGCGCGCCGGATTAAAAGGTAACTTTAAAGCGCTCTGAGGGGGTGTGAGGGGGAACCCCCCGATTTTACTTAGAAGTGTTGGCGCTGCCGTTGGGGGGTTTGAGGGGGAGGAAACACCTCCCCCCATTAGAGAGGAAAGTGTAATTCTTCCCAGTGCTTTAGTGAAAAATTAGTTTCCTCTGTAAATGGGGGGGGGGGGGTTCCCCCACCCCACCCCCAACAGCAGCGACAACACTTCTAAATAAAAAGGGGGGTTCCCCCCACACCCCACTTTGAAGCGCTTTAAAGTTACCTTTTAATCTGGCGTGCTGACATCCTGCGCGCATTTGTCTTAGTGTTTTTGTCCGCGCGCGATTGTCTGGCACGCTTCAGTCCCGTCACCATAAATATGCAGTGGCGTAGCAGGGGTGAGTGGTGCCTGGGACGGTGGCGCCCCTAACACGCCCTCTTCCCCTCCCCCCTCGCTGCGTGCGCCCCCCTTCCCCACACCTTTTCACCAAGTTTCACCAAGGTTTTACTGTACTGTATATGTTTTAAATGTGTTGGTTTTATATTGATTGGTTTATATTTAATTTATGTGTTTTTAGTGTCCCCTGAGGAAGGTATATGTAAATGCCGAAACCTGGATCTTTGTTGGGACAAAGCAGTTGAATAAAAGACACTGTTGGTTGAAAGGACATCTCTCTTGCCCTCTGTAGCCACAGTTCACATGAAATGTAGGCCCTGGAAATATAGGTCTGCAGTTTATCTTTATATATAGTGGGTCCTCAAACCTGATTGGCTGTGGCTTGAGGTGACTGAGTCAGGAAAGTCCGTTGGTCATAAATTTGAATCTTGGCAGGACAGTCCACCTGCCGCAAATTTGAATTTTGATGGGAAAGTCTGTTGGTCAAAAATGAACCACACACGTCTAGCCTGTTGTTAGAACTGGATATTCAGTACTGGATCCTGGATACGACCTGACATTGAATATCTGGGATTAATTCAGTCCACGGCTCTAAGCAGATTATAAAACGCTGACCGCTGCCAGCTGAATATTACCCTCAATGATCTGATAGTTTTTATGGGTCAGAAGGAAGTCTTTCTCCTGTCCTTACCATGAAGCATTTCTGCGCTGGGTTGAGAATGCAAATTAAACCACCTGTCAGCAAGGACCCTAAATCTATTTCTTGTAGCTGTGAATACTACCAGAAACAGATCCAAAGGAAACAAAGCACAGTGTGACAGAGAAACAAATGTCTTCCAAAGGCCACAGTGCATGAAAGCCTTCTACAAATTAATTAAATCAAACCAGTGACGCAGCAGGGGTGAGGAACTAACATCCATCCGGAAGATCATTTATGCCAGGAGGGTGAAAGTTAGAAACATAGAAACATGATGGCAGATAAAGGCCCATCTAGTCTGCCCATCCGCAGCATCCACTATCTCCTCCTCTTCCTATAGGTTAAGACTCTCTACACCTGCATTGTGAGGTCATAGAACTTTATGGTTATAGAAACATTGTAACATGATAGCAGATAAAGGCCAAATGGCCCATCTAGTCTGCCCATCCGCAGTAACCATTATCTCTTTCTCTCTCCGAGAGATCCCAGGCCCTTTTGAATTTAGACAGTCTCATACCAGATTTATTTCAGGAGTCCCTCGGGGAGAGCAGAAGGAATTTAGTTTTGTAGATGCAAGTTGTTTCATGTTCTATTTTATTTTGCTTTTTTTTTTTTTCGGTCACTTACCATGCATTAAAACAAGAGCAACAGTATAAATATATACAGTGGTACCTTGGTTTATGAGCATAATTTGTTCCAGAAGCATGCTTGTAAACCAAAATACTCGTATATCAAAGCGAGTTTCCCTATAGGAACTAAGGGAAACTCGCTTGATTCGTTCCCACCCACTCCCATCCCCCGAGGCCAGCGGCGTTGCTCTACCCCCCCAAGAACTGGCATTGCTCCCCTGCTCATAAAGGCCCCCCCCCCGTGTGATCCGCCATCCCCCCACTCATTTTGCCCCCCCCTGTTCGTAGCGCCCTCCCCCCGCGATCCGGCACACTCCCCCCCCACGATCCGGCACCCTCCGCTCCCGTCGCACCCCCTTCCCGCCGCGACCCGGCATCAAAAAGGCACCCACTCACCCACCCGATCACATTTCTTACCCCCCATTTGGCACCAGCACTGGCACCAACGCACAAGACATGCCGGTGCCGGTGCCCGAAGATCTGCCTTCTTCTGCGCTGGGCCTTGAGCATCTGCGCATGCTCAAGGCCTTCATGTTCCACACTCTCCCGCTGCACTAAAACCTTCCATGCCACTAACCTGACACCCCCCCTCCCGCAGCAGGGGAGTGCAGGGGGTGGCAGGGAGGGGGGTTTACTTGCCAGCGGGAGAAAGTGGGCATCTCTCCCACTGCAGGGGTGTGGGGGGTGTGTGGTCAGATTAGTGACGGGAAGGTTTTAGTGCAGTGGGAGAGTATGGGCATCTCTCCCACTGCAAGGGGGGGGGGGTCGGGTCAGTCGCGGTGTGTTTTTGTTTATAGGGTTTTTTTTTTTTGGGGGGGGGGGTTTATGACGTCATTGACAGCAACATTTTTTTTCTGCGCATTTTCCCATCAGCGATGTTCACATGCACATGAGGAAATCTTCACTGCTGTCCGCCGACCTTATTTGCATGTGGGATTTTTATAAAATGTCTCGGGTTTTTAGATTCGGTATCGGAACGGCTGCGTTAGCGGACCGTCGCTTTTTAACACAGGTTTTTGAGAATCTTCCTCCTAGTGTTTCCATTCCTGCCCTCCCATGAGAGACCCCTCAACCGAGTCACACACCCCATCTGCCAGGACTGCTAATGTAAGATGAGAGGGTGAACACCTTGGAGCAGCTGTGGACCTGCCTTTTCAAGGTCATACTAAAGTCAAAGCTCGGAAAAGTGAAAGCGGAAGAAAACCATTTCAGAGGTAGAATGATTTAATGGCACTGTAGATGGCGCATATTTATTCTCAATTAATGCCTTGTTAACAAATTTAATTTCTGTTTTTTCTGCTAAACAAAACACAAAGGGAAGAGTAGAGACTGGGTGATGTTGGGGGCACCATCTGCTTTTGTTCTAACTACGAGGCTGTGTAATTATGCAGAAAATGAAATAGCTAGCAAACATTAATGAGACTAACGTTTGTACATTCAATTAACGAAGGTATTTGCTTGTCCAAATGCATTGTCTCTTACCAAGAACATTCGTTTTTTTCTTCTCTCTCTCTGCCTTTTCCCATCCCTCCACTGTCCTTTCACAGCTTGCCTGCCGTCTGCAGGTCTCTCTCCCAGATGAGCAAGACGTTGCACCCAAATCCATTTCTCACGTTTTTAAGAGAGATTGATTACCTCCCATTCTTATCTTTACCACTTTCTTGCATTCCAGGGACCGCTTGCATCTCTCGACATGAATTCTGCCTGGTTGATGTAAAGAGAAAACGTGGTGTGGGACAGGCCTGGCGTGCAATATTCCGCTCTTAAAAGCTGCTGCGTGCTATTTTGAAGCTGTAAAACTCCCTTCGTGGAATAATCGTGAAGTGGCAATCCTACGTGGGGTGTTTATCGACAGTCTAATGAAAATGTTGCGCACGGTGGAGAATCCCAGCAAAATGACAAAAGAGACAAACAGGAATGATCCAGGACATGCTATGTTGTCTTGCCTAATTAACCTGTGCAGGGAACATATTTACATAGGGCTCCTTTTACTAAGCGCGCACTACACGCAACGCCTCCATAGAGCTTGCGTTAGTATTTTCCGTGTAGCGTGGGGCTAGCGTGAATGGCATTGTAGCGCGCTAAAAACGCTAGCGCACCTTAGTAAAAGGAGCCCACAGTGAAATTTAGTGACCAGAAAAGTGTAGTTACTTACCTGTAACGTAGGTTCTCCGTGGACAGCAGGAATAGTCAGCCTGCAGGAACTTGATTCAGGCTATCAAGTGGAACGTGAAGGTATTGGAAAAATGGCGGATCTGAGCTCCAATGCTGCCATAGTGCTTGTCCCACTGAAGATATCTCTCCAAGTTTGACATTTTTTTGGGGGGGGACTGGTGGAGGTAGCATTAGCTTATAACCAGGAAGGGGGCCACAGAACCCAGCCATGGGCATGTGCCCAGTTCAGTTTTCCAAGTGCAACTCTGAAAATGAGTTTACAGTCCGATGGGTAAAGCATACAAGGAAGGGACCCTCTGCAAGAAACTTCATTTTTAAGCTCCCAGATTCAGTGGATTATCCTTGTAAAAGCGCATCTCAATTAGAAGATTTAAAGTGTTAAGCAAAACTGCAGATCTGAAGTGATGCACTCACTTGCTCCGAGCCATGGTGGAGGTGTTAATCACGCTGCAAAGTTCTCACTCCACCCATCTCAGCCTGAGATGCTGTCAGATAAAACAAAAATGAATGAATGATGGCTCCAGTTTGGCCTGGATGCTTTTTCCTTATGGTTTTGAAGTATCTCACTCTGGGCTACGTTACAGCTAGAATTTGCTGAACAGAAGCAGCTAAAGCAGTGGTCTCAAACTCGTGGCCCGCCAGTTACTATTTTGAGGCCCTCGGTATGTTTATCATAATCACAAGAGTAAAATAAAACAGTTTCTCGATCATGTGTCTCTTTAGCTGTAAATGACAATATTATTATTAAGACTTAGCCAAAAGGAAAGATTTATAAACTATAAAGAGTGAAAAATTGTAATTTCTTTAATAAAATATTAACTAGTTTTTTCTGAGGCCTCCAAGTACCTAGAAATCCAAAATGTGGCCCTGCAAATGGTTGAATTTGAGACCACTGAGCTAAAGTGTAGGCAAAACCCTAGGGCCCTGACAGAAATAGTGGCATAGTAAGGGGGTGGGGCAGTCCGCCACTTCCCACTCCTCCCCCTGCCACCCACGTGTCCCTTCCTTTCCCCATAGCTTTTAAATTTTGGCGTGAGCAGCCACCAACTTACTGCTCATGGCAGCTTTGGCACTCTCTCTAACATCACATCTGGGACCCGCACCTAGGAAGTGATGTCAGAGAGAGGATGCCTATACCCTCCAGTCAGCAGGCCCGCCTCTTCAAAATGGTGGGCCTTCCCCCATCTCGGTGCATCCTGAGATGCACTGGGAGGGGCCTAAGGCTCTGATTGGCACAGACGCCTAAGGCCTTTCCCATGGGGGGGGGGGGGGAACTTGTATTTTCTGTTTCTAAATATTGTGACCAGTCAGACTCTGTGCCTGACGTGTTCCCAGCTAGAAACCCCAGGAGAGGCAGAGACAGGGCTAGGAAAGCTGTTCCCAAGCCCCGCACAACCCAGCAGCCTAGGTTCCCTGAGTACAGTAGGGAGGACTCCGCTGAAGATGAGGTCCTATCTGACTATTCAGAAGCTGAGGACATGGAAACTCAGCCCAGTTCTGCTAGGTTTGCTCCCAAACCTGTGAATATTAGGTTTAGGCAAAATGCCCCTGTGAGAAAACCCTGCATTTACCCGACCATCCACAGGGGGAGCCCAAGAGAGCCTCAGAGCAGTGCAGATAGCTGAGAGCAGGGCATGGCTCTCCCTCTGAAAAGCCAGCTGCTTTCCCTTCAGAATGAGAGAGGCAAAAGTAGGGAAAAGGTCCTCTCTCCGGTGCTCAGGAGCCAGCCAGTCCAGAGCGACTGAATAGCCTAGAGCCTATGGAAGTAGATCATTTAGCTCCAGATCAGGTTGCTGAGGCCATGCCTCAGGAGGAAGACATGGACATTGTTGAACAGGTATTTCCAGACCCAGAAGCCGTGGAAATAGGAGTAAGGCCCACTGAGCTCTAAAACTGTTTGTTTTGTGAGAGGTTTTCATAGCTCACTATTGCTCAGAACTGAACTGTTTGAATGCTGTTTTGGGTTGGGTTTTTTTTTTTTGGTATGAACAATTACTAGGACTTGTGTTGCAGCCTGCAATTTAAGGAGAAAGAGGTTATTTTTTACTTTTTCCTTTGTGCTACCTGGGCCTACAGCACTACTGTGGCCTATTACTAGGCCCCAGGCAGGGGTAGGGCTCTTTAGCTCTAATGTTTATAGGACTGTTACTGGTGCTTTCCCAGTTTGTTTTGCTGGGGAAATGTTTTGTTTTATTTTGAACTGCATGGTTTTTGTTTGAGCGCAGTAAAGCCCAGGAACTGAGAACTGTACTAATGAGGGAGAAGTTTGTCAAGACTTTTTTTGCTTCGGAAGGTTTTGTTTTTTTCACTGTGTTAAGGGAGATTAACTTTCTCTAGAGTTAGGCCAAGGCCCGGGTGAGGCCTAGCTGCAGGAAACGGTGCCAAACTTGCTAAGGCACCTGGACTTTGTATATCCTAATTTGCTTACCAGGATTTTTGCTTTTGAGTTTTTTCCTTTTTGTTCCTTGTTTGCCATTCTGATTTTTTTGTGGAATAAAGAACCCTGGATATAATTTGACTGATTACCTGGTTTCCTCTTGACTGATTTATCTGATATTTGGCCTGTGGGGACTGTCACCAGTTTGAGCAGCACGCCAGCACAATTTACCTGTGGCCCACCCGGGGCGCTATTCGCCTAGTCCAGGGCCCAGTGGCCACAGAATTAAAAACAGTTTGAAAGGGCGACAATGTTTGAGTGATTCGGGGTGATTGCAGCAGCGGAGCAGTGTTTCAGTGACCAGACATCAGAGTATTTTTTTTTTTAAAGGGTTACAGAAACTTCAGACATCGATGTGCCAAGTGTGTTGAACTTAGGGGGTGAATATGTGGAATAGCTTGAAAGTTTTGTGGCTCCACATCATTCCCTTCTTGGTTGGGCTGAGAACTTTTCAGCGCCCCCTCGTAACTTCTCTTTGGAGCTTTTGAAAGAATACAGACAAGGCCGGAGCAATCTGGGTGAATTTTTAAGCTGAAAAATTGTCTTCTACCCAGTAGTTTAAAAAATGTAAATCCTGTAGTACAATGTACCTCAAGCGGTGTGTCTCCTGAGATTCCAAATGTGCCACGGCACACTGAGGAAGAAGAGAGGCGCCTGCCAGCTGACTTCCTTACGCGGTACAGCGCCAGCACGGCCCGATTCGCCAAAGGCCTGCATGTTTCCCCCTTCTCTCAAGTGTCCTCTGGCTTCCCCCCTGGCCTCTCGGTCTCACCTTTTAAAGCTAATTACAGCAGCCTGCAGAGGATCGCCGGTAGGTAAAATGATTTTATTTTCAATTTCGTGATTGAAATGTGCCAGTATTGAGAATTTATATCTGCTGTGTATATTGTGTGTATATGAAAAACGAATGGAAAAAATTGCATTACAATTAGTAAAGGGGATGGGATCTGGGTGGGCCTAGGGAGGTCTGTGGTTGAGGTACTCAGTTGATATTTCTTAGACTTAGGGGGAGTGTGTGGCGCAGTGGTTAAAGCTACAGCTTCAGCACCCTGGGGTTGTGGGTTCAAACCCACGCTGCTCCTTGTGACCCTGGGCAAGTCACTTAATCCCCCCATTGCCCCAGGTACATTAGGTAGATTGCGAGCCTGCCAGGACAGACAGGGAAAAATGCTTGAGGACCTGAATAAATTCATGTAAACCGTTCTGAACTCCCCTGGGAGAACGGTATAGAAAAATTGAATAAAATAAAATAAAAATAAAAATAAATACTTAGCTGAAGTAGTTGAGAAACACTGCTGTAGGCACCAGTGCCTCTCCTCTCTGGCCCTCTTCCCTTCTGGCACCCCCTACGGGCGTCTCAGGGCCCATCTGGAGGGCCTCTGCAGATGCGCGGTGATGTCATATGCGTGAAGTCATCATGGCGATGTCCGCACACTTCTGGGTGCCTCAAGCCGTGGCTACTACCTTTAGTGTGCAAATACCTGTATAGCAGCTTATTACTAAGTAAATCCCATAATGTGGCGTGCATTATAGACCTTTAATTCCAGTAAAATAGACCCAGCTGCTCCTATGGTCACCAAGATCCTCCCCAATAGTGCCCACTTATGCCTTGAATACCCCGAAGCTGTGCCCCCACCCCAGGTCTTTACAGACCCCTGCACCTTCTCACAATCCTCCCTCACCTATACCTTAACAAATCAATGGCGCTGTAGGGGGAAGGATCCAATATGGTGCTGGCAACCCCTAGTGGTACTCTTGAGGTACTAGCACTAAATGCCAGGATCCAAAATGGTGCTGGCAACCCCCCTAATGGTAGTCTTGAGTTACTAATGCTAGGAGTGGCTGGTGCCACTATGAATCCTGGTGCCACCAGACCATGAGCAAATGGGAATTGCTTCTGTCACCCCCTAGACCACCGCTGATATGTTAAGGTGCCAATGAGGTCGGATCTTGGGGGAATGAAGGGGTCTTTATTGACTAGGTGAGTGTTTTAGGGAGTTAGTGGCATACCTTAGGGGAGTTGGGGTCACTATAGAAAGGGACCTTGATGAGGGGGGAGAAGAGCTATGCAGAGGGCATGTATAAATAGGTGAAGCTCCTTTACAAGATGGCCCGGAAGCTTCACAAGCAGCATTATAATATCCTTTACCACAGGAGTCAGGAACCTGCAAAACAGAGATACCACAGGTTGGTGGCATCTGTGGAAAATCAAGGTGTGGTAAAGACTTGTATTTTACTGCATCTTGGTAACTCACCACCTACGTATTTGTTAGAAAACTTGTGCAACAACTACTAATATAATTGGCATATCGAGGTCTCCACCATTCTTAATTTCTGCCATATAACAAAATGATGCAGGCCTTGACCTGCCCCAGAAGAAGAACCAAAAGACATGGGGGAAGCCACTGCTTGCCCTGGATTGGTAGCATAGAATGTTTCTACTCTTTGGGGTTCTAGAATCTTGTTACTTTCTGGGATTCTGGAATCTTGTCATTCTTTGAGATTCTGGAATGTTGCTACTCCATGGGTTTTGGTCAGGTACTAGGGACCTGGATTGGCCACCATGAGAACAGGCTACTGGGCTTGATGGACAGTTGGTCTGACCCAGTAAGGCTATTCTTAGGTTCTTAGTAATTGACAGGAGAGCCTGGGGAATTTGGGGGTTGTTGCTTGTTTTTGGTGGCTTTAATTTTTTTAAGGAACCTAACAAAATGCAAACAACATTTTCTTCAATTTTGCTCCATTCTAAAAACAAAACAAGAAATTTCATTTCTTGTGTCACTTTAAACAGAAGTAGATCCCTAAAACACTCAACCGCAGTACTTTACCGATGAGGGTGGAAAATTCCAGAGGGAATATTGCAGACGGTGGTTAATGCCACCAGCCCCCGTGGCATGAGGTCTTGCTTAATGCACCGCATACACAGGGCTGGGTACTGTAATGCCATTTCCCAATTTAATTGTGCAAGTCTCCTGATACCATGAAAGATTCTCGATTCAGGACTACCAGAGAATTTATGTCTTTTATTAAAATTCTTTGAGTCTAGTGGAAAAGAGTTTCATTGTGTTTTGTGTCTGTGGGGATTTATGATTTGTTTAATGCATATAAAAAAAATGGAAATTCATAATAGTGTCCTGTGGGATACGGAAATATATCCTAATACCACGAAAAGGAGAGGCTGAAGCAGTTAGGGTATATTACTCATCTGTCTTTATTTTTCAGGTTTCAAAGCACCTCTAGCAGAGTTCTAAAAATGAATCTGTCACGTGCACGAAATGAAACAGTTCCATTCCCCTCTTTGCAAGACTTTAGAAAATATTTAAATTTAAGACATTGCTTTTCTATAGGATTTAATGCAAAAAAAAAAATTTTTATGCCCCCAACAGCCAAAATCTTTTAAATGTTCTGTGAAACCTGTTAGGACAATCCTCAAGAGAAACGGGACGCTTCCGAGTTAAGGTGGGATTTTACCAAGTAGTGGCGCAGCGAGGGTGGAAGGCGCCCTGCTCTCTCTCCTCATGACCCAGAAGTGATTTTAGAGGGGAGCCAAGCTGGCGCGAGCAGGAAGCTGTAAACGTAACTCGCACTGGCAAAGATTTAAAGGGGTGGAGGTGGGAAAGGGAGGGTGTGAACGCGAGAGAAGCGGGGGCAGAGAGTTGCCCACGCGCCCACCAAGATGATGCCTGGGGTGGTCTGCTCCCCTGCACCCCCATTTACTATGCTACTGTTACTAAGGGCTCCTTTTACAAAGCCGCGTTAGGGCATTAACGCGCGGAATAGCGCGCGTTAAATTGCCACGCACGCTAGACGCTAATGCCAGCATTGAGCTGGCGCTAGTTCTAGCCGTGTAGCGTGGGTTTAGCCTGCGCTAAAATGCGTGCGCTAAAAACGCTAACGGAGCTTAGTAAAAGGAGCCCCAAGTGTAATAAAAAAAAAAAACAGCTGGATTTTCAATAGCCCAATTCTCTGAGATAGGAGCCAAAAATAATAAGAGAAAATAGGCATATTTTTACTGTGCCTATCGTCACCCGATTTTTATCTTGGCATGTAAATTCTGGACACTACGGAAACAAGATAGAAAGAAGATAGACTCTTTTGAGCTTTGGTGCTGGAGAAGGATTTTAGGTGTGCCACGGACCGCCAGAAGAACGAACAAATCAATTCTGGAAGAGATCAAACCGGCTCTGTCTCTCGAAGCCCGAATGAAGTTATTTTGGTCACACCGTCAAGAGAGAGAGATCACAGGAGAAGGATATCATGTTTGGGACGATCGAAGGAGTCAAGTGAGGAGGGTGACCTGCAATCAGGTGGCTGGACGCGTTGGAAACCATCATGGGGGATGACGCTGGAGGACCTTTCCGGATCAGCTCAAATCGGAGGTTTTTTTTGATCCGCAATTCATCACGAGTCGATGGCGCCTAACAACTACAACATGGAAATTTTGACAACTTGCCTACTTTTGCATAGGAAAAGGGACTTTGAATTTAGTTCATGTCTTTTTTTTTTCAGTAGCAGCTCAAGGAGAGTTACATTTATGTAAATCCCTGTCCCTAGAGGACTTAGAAATGAATTTTGCACCTGAGGCAACGAAGGGTTAAAGGGGCAATTCTATAAAGTGGTGTCCTAGAGATAGACAACAGGTCCCATACGCTCGAAACTCACCGCGCATTTAACGATCAATGTTTAACGTTGAAATATTTCAGCTATCGATGACCAAAACGGCAAACCGCGGTCTTTGGCGTGGTTTGTAGCAGCCTACGATAATCGTACGTAAATGGATTGCAGTGAGTTTATCGATATTAAAATGAGCACTCCCATCGGTGTCCAGATGATGCAGAAAATGAAGTATAATATAAAAAATAGTTGGTAAGAATTATCTTGGATAAATCACCATTGGAGGCACGTGGCACTTTAAAAAAAGTCAAACAGACATTCCAAAAAGTAAGAGAAATGGAATTAACTAGAAGGTTTCAGTATGGGCTTAATTTTCCCTCTGAATGGCCAACAGCCCCGGGCAGGTTTTCATGAGTGAACAAGCACTTAGAACAACGTCTAAATAAATCCTGCCCCGTACATCATGTAACCTTTAAATAAATAAATAAATAAATAAATATAAAGTGCAAACGTGCATCCAATGTGGGAACCAAGAAAAAATACAAAAAGTATGTCCAAAAAGAACCCCAAAACTTCAAAGTCAAAAAATAGAAACAAATATCCCCACGTGTGAAACCATGTATAAGAAAAAAGTCCCAAAAATCATAAGGAAAAAGTTCAATAATCCATATAAAGATTCATCTTAAATCCATCTCCAATACATTTGCAATGTGATATCCGATATTATGAATAAATGAATAGTAAATCGTGTCTTTGTTCAATAAATAGATAATAAATAAATAAATAATATATCCATTCACGCAATCAATCAATTGAATGGATAACTTAGCTCAGGTGTTCGTAGTATCTCCGCATCACTTGTCTCTACTTAAGCAGACTGTATCTCCACTCGACAGGTCCTGAAGTGCCAGCTTTTAACGATCCAAATTTAGGGACAGGTCAGGAGGTGCTGGTAGCATCGACACATCTGTGTTAGAAGCATATGCTGGCAGGTCTGGGCCGTGGATTGCATGTGGAATTACTTTTTTTAATGGAATCCAACCATTGGAGGCACTCGGTTAAAGAATTAACCCTTGATTGACTACTTGAAAGATAGCCAGGGCTAGATTTAAGTAGTGAAGTATCCATAGAAAAGAAGGGAGAGGATGATTTCATTTCAAAAATCACCAGAGGGTGTCCCACTTTCCCCCTCCATCACCCTTGCTTGGATTCATAAGAACATAAGAAGTTGCCACCACTGGGTCAGACCAGAGGTCCATCACGCCCAGCGGTCCGCTCCCGCAGCGGCCCATCAGGTCTGTGAACTGTGAAGTGGCTCCTGACCATTTCTGTAACCTACCTCTACATCTATCTGTAACCCTCAATCCCCTCATCCTTTAGAAACCTATCTAAACCTTCATTGAAACCCTGTAGTGTGCTCTGGCCTATCACAACCTCCAGAAGTGTGTTCCATGTGTCCACCACCCTCTGGGTAAAAAAGAACTTCCTCGCATTTGTTCTAAACCTGCTTTTTTGACATTCCTTCCTTAAGGAGGACAGGCCAAATATTTTATGAACTGCTTCATGTCGGGTGATCTGCCACTAGGAGTGAAAGGCCACGCTACTTAATGTTTACCTAAGAACATAAGTGTTGGCAAACTGGGACAGACTGAAAGTCCAGGAAGCCCAGTATTCTCATTCCAACCGTGGCCGATCCAGTTCACAAGTATCTGGCAAGATCCCACAAGAGTAAAACATTTTATGCTGCTTATCGTAGAAATGAGCAGTGGATTTTCCAAAGTCTATTTTAATAATGGCTTATGGACTTTTCTTGTAGGAAAGTTTCCAAACCTTTTTTAAACCCTGCTAAGCTAACCGCTCCCACCATATTCCAGAGTTTAGTTACATATTGGGCCCGATATTTGGTGCTATTTAGCTGGCTGGGAACACCTCCCAGCTGGCTAATTAACACACAGCCAGCTATGCGCCAGTATTCAGCAGAAGATCAACTATCTCCCATTGACTATCCCATTTAACGGATAGCCTGTTAAGTAGCTATGTCACATGACATAGCCGGTCACCTTCAATATTCATTGGCTGGCTGACTAAGTTCAGTGGCCAGATAGACCAGTGTAAAAAAGCAGGTCTAAATTTGGCTGATATGACTTAGCCATCCAACTGATGAATATCGGCTTAGCTGGCTAATTCTTGGCCAGCCCCCTCCCCCCCCCCCCCCCGAAATTCAATGAAGTTCACTGGATGCGGCACAGGCATTGAATTTCTGGGTTCACAACGGACCGCAGGAGACAGCCAGCTATCTCCCATGGTCCGAATATCAGGCAGATTGAGCGAAGAAATATTTCCTCTGATTTGATTTTGCTGCGTGCCCCTGAGTCGTTGTATTTTTGGAGAGTAAACTAGCAATTTAAGTCTCCTCATTCCATTCTGCTGAGTATTTTATAGACCTGTATCATATCCACCCCCCTCCAGCCGTCTGTTCTCCAAGCTGAAGAGTCCTAGCCACTTTAGCCTTCCCTCATAGGGCAGTCGTCCCATCTCTGCACCTTTTCTAATTTGGCAATATCAGAGTCTGGCAACCCCTAGAGGTGGTCTTGAGGTACTAACGCTAGGCAACATATCTGGCTCATAGCATACTTTACGAAGGCCGTTCTACACTTGTGGAATATTCACCTTCTTGATAGGAAAACGGGTGCAATGAAGCTTGGATGTTTTTCTTTTAATGCAGACGTGAAGGCTAAGGGACATCACTCATCACTCCTTTTTTTTTAAAATTATACCCCTGTATCTCCAGTCAATGCTGAGTGTGTGCTTTGTCTGAGCAGTGATGCCCAGCTAATAAGCAATGGCCCTGATTTCAGGTGTAATGCCTGGAAATCAGGTTGGAAGAGTGAAGCTGCTCTGCCCGGTGTGACTCATTAGACTGCGTTTCATCACGGCGTATGTTGCTCCAGAGGCCTGGGGAGGTTGTATTAGACGAGACACTTTAGCCAGTTCTCTGCAGGTACGGGAAGCACTGCCAGCTCTGAGTACATGGTTGATTAACTGCATGAAGTCCTACTACAGCGGATAGCGTTTGTCATCCACAAATGCCAGTGGATGTTGAAATGCTGGAAGCGTGTATGTGTTCGACACCCCTAAGAGCTGTGACAGGTTTATTCCCTGGTATGTGTAAGGAGGGTTTTCCAGAATGTGGTATCGTAAATCGACTGGACATTTACAATCTATGCACTAGAATGGGGTTACCCAAAAACTTGATTTTATATACATATATATTATAACCATTATATTACATATATTATAACCAGTATATTATATGTACTGATTTTCTATATACTGAATATATTATAGCTAGGCAAGAGGCAACACTGCTCCCAGAATGCCCTCAAAAGACCTACTTTTCAGTTTGGCACCAGCTGGTTTTCAGCCACTGAAAATTAGTATAGCTCTGAACAGGCGATTGAACTGGCCAGGAACCATTTCTGACTTGACTAAATCAGATTGCATATCAACCCATATAATTTTAGCGCACAAATGGTGGCTTGCATATGCACGCTGAAGTTACCAGAATGAGGGGTATTTGTGAATATTATTTACGAGGATTTATATATGTCATATTGATATTATGTATGAGGGGTTGCTGAAAAGTTCTTAGCCCAACCGACCAACTTCCTAAATCCTGAGCGTCATTTTGTCACTGTAGCCGAAAAGAGTGTTATCTTATTTCATTAAGTGACAATTTGCAGAAACGAAATTCTGCGTTTTGACATTGTTTCAGATCGTGGATTGGACCATATCCACGTCATTCTCTTCTTGGTTGGGCTGAGAACCTTTCAGCACCCTCTTGTAGGTTTAATTGTAATCTACCAAGAATTATAGATTGTAAGGAATAGAAAATGTGAGTATAAATAAATAATCAAACGTCAGATGCAAAAGTGCCGTTTGAAAATTGTCTTCAATGTGTAATGAACTGTACATAAAACTAATGGAGCCGGATGTTGTGGAATTACAGCCATAGTTAGTTAGCTGGTTATGTGTTTGTTTGGTTTTTTTTTTTGTATATCTTTATTGAATTTTCAAACTACAATTATGCAACAAGTAATTCATATACATAAAATATTACAAGACAAGCACAATAAACTTTCTGACACCCTCCCACTCAAATAAAATAAAACCTTCAAGAAACTACCCATAAATTCCCTGAATCAAATTCCCACCCTGGATGTGTATGTTTACAGGTCTATAAAATAAAATCAGTTATCATTCCTTACAAAATATAGCCAATGGCTCCCAAACATCCATAAAACTCCTGTAACTCCTGGTTATGTATTTGAATTTGGCTTACACCTTCCTCAGTTGTAGCTCAAGGTGAGTTGCATTCCGGTACATGTTGTCAGGGCAGGATTAATTCTTCGAGGGCCCCTAGGCACACAAATACACTGGCCCCCTGCCCCCCACCTCTGTCTATATTCTTTCTTACTATTCAATCTTTCATTGTATCTACCAACAGCTTTGCCACCTCTTTCCCTCACCCCTTCCAGTATCTAACTCTATCCTCTGCCCCCAATCCAGCATGTGCCCTTTTTTCTCTCTCCTCCCCACTTCCTTTCAGCACCTGCTCCCCTCTCTTACCCCCCCTTCCATTCAGTGTCTGTCACCCTCTGTCACCCCTACTTCCATTTAGCATCTGAACCCCTCTCTCACCCCCCACTTCCATTCAGCATCTGTCCCCCCTCTTTCCCCCTCCCCACTTCCATTCAATATCTGACCCCTTTCTTTCTTCACACAATAAACCTAAAGCGCCACTCAACCTCTTCCCCTTCTTATGCCATCTCCCTCCCTTCCCCTCACTTTTACAGATGCTTTCCAAAACCAAAGCTCTCTCAGACAGGCCCTGACGGGTAAGTCATTCTCACTAGTTGGACGCGGCTGCCCTGAAGCTTCTCCTCTGTCGCAGCTTCCTGTTTCTGCTGGATCGCGTCAGAGGACAAGCTTCAGGGCAGCCACGTGCATGCAACTAGTGAGAATGGCTGCTGCATCATGGCACCACAAAGGTGAGGGGAAGGGAGGGAGATGGCCCGAAAAAGGGGAAGAGATGCCCAGACAGCGGGGCCCAGGTGCAGCATGGGATTTGAACTCACAACTTCAGGGTGCTGAGGCTCTAACAACTATGCCACACTTTCCTCCAATACAATATCAGAAGTGAGTCAAGTATAGAACAATGAAGCGATTGTGACATCACTTATGAGGTTGGCTCTTATTGATGGAATAAGGCATTATGACATCACAATATGAACTCTGGAATGTTGCTACTATTGGGTTTCTGCCAGGCATTATGACATCAGGGAAATGGATTGGGACTTGTATACTGCCTTTTTGTAGTTATATAACCATACTCAAAGCAGTTTACATACAGGTACTTCCTGTCTGTCCCAGTGGGCTCACAATCTATCTAATGTACCTGGGGCAGTGGAGGATTAAGTGACTTGCCCAGGGTCACAGGGAGCAGTGCAGGGTTCGAACCCACATCATCAGGGTGCTAAGCCTGTAGCTCTAACCACTACGTCGCACTCTCCTCATTATCCTGTTGGAGGTCTTGATTAGCAGGTGTCACCTTCTAAATTTTCTGGCACACCATGCTCAGGTGGCGTGCATTCATACCAGGAAACACTCAGTGGTAGCCCCCTGTGAGCTCTGCAGTGTTTCTCTAGTCTGTAGGGTGCCTTACACTGGACAGGAATAAGGAATGCCAGGCCTTAAAGGCCGTGGGATGGTGAACCCCACCTCCAAAGAAGGCCCGGGATAGAACACACAGATTTCCTAGTGTCTAACCTTGCTGACCTCCGAGTGAGGGCAGGGGAGCACATTCGTGAAGTAGAAGCCTTATGGGGCTTGATTAGAATGCTGAATTGATGGCATTCAGTTTGTACAGGATGGGGGAAGGCCCCATGGGGGCCATTACAAGGTGTGATAGGCAGTTAATTACTATGTAGCAGCTTCTCGCTCAGGCTTCAGTGCAGACAGGGGCATCCCAAGGATACCGCCTCTCTTTCTCTCCCCCTTCCCTTCTCTGTCTCTCTTCCTCCCTTTCTGTCTGTCTATCTCTCTCTCGTTCCCTTTTTATAAACACATTTTTCTAAACAACCAAAGATGTAATGAAACAACCCTCCCCCCCAAACAGTGATTGTGTTAGGTAGCTAGGTATAAAGTCCATTCGGTTTCATTTGTTAGTGACATCATTGTTTTGGGCCAGTTAAAAGATGTGCATGGGGACTTCAGGTCCCCATCCATCTCCAGACAGTTTGGATCCATCCCCACCCCATCCTCCATCAATTCTTTCCCATCCTTACCCCCATCCCTGGCATAAATACCAAGATTCCTATGGATTTCCCTTAGACTCTCAAAAAAATCCCCAAAGTGGCGAAAAAGGTTTATAAATAATCAAAAACTTATGATGAAGGAAAAGGATCTCAGAAATCCACGCCGAGAGATCATTACAATCTCAACATGGCTCAATTGTGGACGGGGGTTTCGTTCATCGATCCTAAAGCTTTATATGAGACAAGTGTTTTGTTAAATGTTTTTTTAATCAAATTGGTGACAGCACAAGCATTATGGTGAGAATAAGTTAATTAAATTATATTAAAGAAAAACAATAAAAAGTTAATTAAATTATAAGGAAAGAATTGAAAATTAAATAAAATAAGAATTGCTAGGTGAAGTTGCAATTCAAGTAACTTGAAGGGTTGTTTTTTGTTTTTTTTAGGATCGATGAACGAAACTCCCATCCACAATTGAGTCATTTTGAGATTGTAATGATCTGTTGGCGTGGATTTCTGAGATCCTTGTCCTTCATCATAAGCACTTTTTAATAATTTGCCCTGTCTTCACCTCTAGTGCCAGTATCTCAAACCCACCCACAAAGCCGGTGGCAGTACAGCTAGGATTAGCTTAGCCCATGCTTGAGGACAGGAAGATAAGCTGACATGAACATGATTTCATAGAATTATCTAAAAGCGAGGATTGGTACCACAATCGAAACACCAGAAGAATCACTAATGCAATTCTCAAACATCCCATGTACTATCAAGGACATTTATTCTCATTTTTAATATAAGAATAAAAGAAAAATAAACACAAATTTGTTTTAAAAAAAATTAGACTGTCACAAATTTGTTTTTCCTGAAATTTTATTTCAATCATTTTAAAAATGTTTCTGATCATCCCAGGTTCCTCTTCATGGGCAGGAGCATTCCTCAGTCACGTTTGCCCCACTAATGCAGCGATTTCAGATAGCGCAAACAGACTCGGGGATAGATGCTCTAAAAATTGCCATTAAAATCCTGTGGGTTGCTTGGCGTCGGTAAATTGTCTGATTTGAAAAGGACGGTCGATATTCAAACAGTTTTGTACGCAAATGAGGTTCACGGAGGCCCGCGGAAATCCCATCCGATCAGTCGTTGGAAAAAAGCAACTGACACATGCGTCAATCGTAGGTGTGCTTTATAGGAGCCCATCATAGGGCGCATGTCATACGTGAAAATATTTTTTTACGCTGTTTCGGCGGGACAAGTGTTCCTCTCGTACAATCGGCAACACCCTCTCCCCTTCCAAATATGGTGAGCTTCTACCTCGCATGCAATGAGCAACCTAAGCTTTGATGCATGCAGCTCAGACACACAGTCAACACACGCCCTTGAGCTGCATTTTTAACACTACTGGCACCCTAGCCAGTAATTTTGGAGTGTTAAAAGTCAACCAGTGGCGCGGTAAATGGAGGGGGGCAGGCACCCTCTTGGTGGGGGCACTGGCATCCCTCATTTTCTCCACCCCCCGCTCCCCACTGCCACACGTGCGCCCCGCTTGCCTCCCCCATACCTCATTAACATTTGCGGCACAAGCAGCAACTAAAACCGGCTGCTCGCGCCAGCGTCACTCCTGATGTCGCTTCCTGGACCTGCGCCTAGGGAGTGACATCACAGGAAGAGCTGACACTGACGTGAGCAGCAGGTCGGGGTTGCTGATCGCATCAGGAACGTTAAAGAGGTGGGGGGAAGGGAAGGTGTGTACGCATGGCAGGAGGGGGGGGGCAGATTGATACAATCTATATAATCTGTATAATCACTAATTCTTATTATATTTTCCTTTCTTTAAAATTTTTGTAAACCGTTCTGAGTGCTATCTTCATAGAGAAGATGCGGTGTATAAGCTTACGGTTTAGTTTAGTGAATTTAGTTTAGATGGGGGGGCAGAGAAGAGGGCAAGGGAGGGGCACCACCCTCGCGATGCCACTGAAGCCAATATTTCATTCTATGCATCAGGCAAAGTCGGAGCATCGCTCATTTGACTACATTTACATAGTGGAGTCGAACGTCGCTAGGAAGCATGAAAAAGACCGTGGCGAGCCATTATGTGCATTGGTAAGTAAAATACTTCAACGCTAAACCAGTAAGATCCGGCGCAGCGCTGATTGTTAAACGCACAGCGAGTTTAGAGCATGTGGGCCCAAGGCCGGCAACCTTGGCAATTTCTGCTGTGGCAGAATATAAGACACCATGGCCAGCACTGTTGTACATCAGAAATTTGCAATGCAGTTCGCAGGAACGAAGGGGATATCGCCATTTATTGAAGGCATTACCTCATGAAACTCCAATATTTATCAGTTCTGTTCTTAAAGATATATATACCAGCAAGGGCGTTGAGATCATATAATTGAAATTTGCTTGATCCTTTATTTCATTAGGTTCGTTTTGATGTTACGTTCAATAATTTTTTATTAAGTTTTAAGAAAAAATATGCATAATAAAAATCTTACAAAGGATATTATCTCGACTCAGTTAATACAATGTGGATATATAAATTCCAAGAAATCAATAATCAATTATTGCCACAATACAAACATGGTAAAGTACCTCCCAACACCCCCTCCACCCAGCCCATTCCCAAATATTTTTTATATTAATTGTGAGTATGTGTTTGCTATTGCCGGGACAGACAGACATTATGGAATGAATTATTTTAGTCATTTGCGATCTATCATCTGTACTTCCAACGTTTTATAAAATGCTTAAAGCATTTTTTTTTTAAAGGCCTGTCCTGCATGTGTTACACACTTGGAAATCCTGGAGAAAACATGAGGGATGCAGATTTATATAATGAATATACACTTCTCCCTCCGTATTCGCTGTGATAGGCAAATGCAGAAAAACCGCGAATAACTTTTTCCTATGTTATTCGCTGTTTTCTATTAAAAGCCATCGTGAATATAGTGAAACCACGATTAACATGGTGGGAGACCTGGCCTGTTCCTGAAGGAGAGGCAAACCATGGAGAAGAAAGAGCTGGGAATCAGCGATTTTCTCTGTAAACGTTTGGAATATGCAAGCTGACGTAATTGGAGGGGGGGGGAGAGGGAGGAGCAAGCAAGCTAAAAACCAAAAATAATCGAAACGCGATTGCTGAAACCGCGAATACAGAGGGAGAAGTGTATAGGGAATGTAGATTGATACAAAGGGCATTAATCTGATTATAAGAGCTGGTTGGCTATGTATGTATTGAGTGAGTTTGTTTTTTATACTCGTGTAATGATTGTTTTCTATATTCTTTCTTGTTCATTGCTTTTGTCAGTTTTTGTGCATTGTCATGGAATTACACAATTCTGTATTGTTTCTATTTCTTTTCTACTCCGCCCAGAATTGTAGACGGCGTGGATTATAAATAGCTGTAAATAAAAGAAGGAAAGAAACATTGTTCACTCCCTGGCCTCTTGTTTCTCTGCGAATTCCCTTAGGTGCATTCCCCCGCTGCAACATTCGCTGCCCTTGGTCTCTGGCAGGGTTCCCAGTGCTCGCTCGGTCCTTCCCTGGATGCCTGTCAGACCTAAACTGGAGTATTAAATTAGGTGGCAGGACTGGTGTGGAACAAATCACCAAAAAGGGAGGGAAGATGCTAGAAAACTCATTCATTCTCTACAAATGGGTTACTATGTAGCTGCTATGTGATCCCTGGTCAAACATCTGTCTGCCTTCAAGCACACAGCTGGGGCTAATCAATTTGTGTTTAGCTACTACAAGAGGTTTTTACCATCCTGCCTCACTGTAAAAGGCCACGGTTCATATATCGTAGCCCTGGAAATGTCGGTACTTCTGAAATCCACCTTGGCTGCAATTCTACAGATGCAAACAACATCCGGCTCCATTGGTTTTATGCACAGTTCATTAGCACCGTGAAGGCAATTTTCAAAAGGCACTTTTGCATCTGACGTTTATTTATTTATGCATAAAATTTATATTCCTCGCAACCTATTCTTGGTAGATCACAATTAAACCTGCGAGGGGGTGCTGAAAAGTTCTCAGCCCAACTAAGACGAGAATGACGTGGATATGATTCAATCAATGATTTGGAATAATGTCCCAAAACATAGAATTTTGTTTCTGCAAATTGGCACTTAATGAAAAAAGATGCCACTCTTTTCAGCTACGGTGGCAAAATAACGCTCAGAATTTAGGAAGTTGGTTGGTTAGGCTGAGAACTTTTCAGCCTGGTATGTAATAAAAGGGAGCCAAAAATAGGGCAATCAAGCAATTGTGACATCACTGAGGTTGGCTCTTATTGGTGGAATGAGGCATTATGACATCACAATCTCAGCTCTGGTTACCAGAGACTGAAACTGAAAGTTCTCAGCCCAGCCAAGAAGAGAATGATGTGGATATGGTCCAATCAATGATCTGAAACAATGTCAAAACATTGAATTTTGTTTCTGCAAATTGGTATTTAACAAAATAAGATAACACTCTTCAGCTACAGTGGCAAAATAATGCTCAGAATTTAGGAAGTTGGTTGGGCTGAGAACTTGGATCTTTTCCAGATAAGCCCCGCCAAAAAGTTAACCCCCGCCACAGTTTTAGCTAACACCATGCTAAGTGAATACTTGGGGAAAGTGATATACAAGGGGGGGGGGGGGGCTCTGTCCCCCCTTGAACCCCCCCGAGTCATTATTCAAATCATGTAAATAATTTCCTCGGAGGGCTTCAATAGTTTAATAATTTATAAGGTGGTGGGGCTTAAGTTTTCGCCCGTGCACTTTTTGCATTAGTGGCGGGGCTTATCTGGAAAAGACCCGAGAACTTTTCAGCACCCCCTCCTATGTAATAAAAATGAGCCAGTCCTAGGACAATCAAGCCATTGTGACATTACTGATGAGGTTGGCTCTTATTGGTGGAATGAGGCATTATGACATCACAAGCTCAGCTCTGGTTACCAGAGACTGAAACTGAAAGTTCTCAGCCCAACCAAGAAGAGAATGACCTGGATATGGTCCAATCAATGATCGGAAACAATGTCAAAAAACAAGAGAATTTTGTTTCTGCAAATTGGCACTTAATGAAATAAGATAACACTCTTTTCAGCTACGGTGGTAAAATAACGCTCAGAATGTAAGAAGTTGGGCTGAGAACTTTTCAGCACCCCCTCGTACACAATATCAATACAACATTATGACATATAAAAATGCTCGGAAATAATATTCATTGGCAGTATACAAATACTCCTCATTCTGTAACTTCAGCGTGCATATGTAAGCCGCCATTTGTGCGCTCAGATTATATGGGTTGATATTCAATCTGATTTAATCAGTCGGAAATGGTTCCTGGCCAGTTAAATCTCCTGTTCAGTGGCATTGAACTGGTGAGTGCAGCTGATAACCAGCTGGTGCCAAACTGAAAAGTGGATCTTTTGAGGGCCTTCTGGGGGCAGTGTTGGCCCTTGAGTGGTTAAGTGCCTATATTCAGCGCTTAACTGACCAGGTTAACTGAATAAATAGGATGGCATTCAAGTCAGTCCTATCTTTTTGCGGTAACCCGTAGCCGGTTAAGAGCTGAAGATTGCACATAACCGTTTATGAATTAGCTGGCTCTATAAACCTGCAAATTTGGTGCTGAAACCTGGAAATGTTCTAGTATTGAACTTCCAGGTTTGACACAGTCACTCCCTCCTCCCCGCAAAGATCACCATCAGGAGGGATGCCCAGTCCCTCCTACCAGAACCCCCACCCTGAAAAGTAGCCCACCCAGACCCCCCCCCCATATTTTATTGAGATGGCCAGCTGGAGGCATCCTTCCTGCCTGCAGCCAGCTAACCCGCCTTCACTAGAATAGCAGGCCTGCCCCTTCCCGTGAGATGCACCATGGAGGGGCCTAAGATACACTGGGAGTGGCCTAAGAATCCAACTGGCTAGATCCCTTAGGCCACCCCCCACCACTGATCCAGGGCAAGCAGTGATTTCCCCCATGTTTGTCCCAACTGCAGACTATGGACTTTTCCTCCAGGAACTTGTCCAAACTTTTCTTAAAACTAGCTGCACTATCCGCTCTTACCACATCCTCTGGCAACGTGTTCCAGAGCTTAACTATTCTCTGAGTGGAAAAAAATTTCCTCCTATTGGTTTTAAAATATTTCCCCGTAACTTCATCGAGTGTCCCCTAGTCCTTGTAATTTTTGACAGAGTGATAAATCGATCTACTTGTACCTGTTCTACTCCACTCAGGATTTTGTAGACTTCTCCTATCTCCTATCTCACCCTCAGCCGTCTCTTTTCCAAGCTGAAGAGCCCTAACCGGTTTAGTCTTTCCTCATACGAGAGGAGTTCCATCCCCTTTAACATCCTGGTCGCTCTTCTTTGAACCTTTTCTAGCACTGATATATGTTTCTTGAGATAAGGAGACCAGAATTGAATGCAATACTCCAGATGAGGTCGCACCATGGAGCAATACAGGGGCATGATAACATTTCTGGTCTTGTTAACCATCCCCTTTTTAATAATTCCTCGCCTCCTGTTTGCTTTTATGGCTGCCGCCGCACATTAGACAGAAGTTTCATCGTATTGTCTACGATGATACCCAGATCCTTTTCTTGGGCGCTAACCCCCAAGGTGGACCCTAGCATCCTGTAACTGTGATTTGGGTTATTCTTCCCTATGTGCATCACTTTGCATTTATCCACATTAAATTTCATCTGCCACTTGGACTCCCAGCCTTCCAATTTTCTAAGGTCCACCTACAATTTTTCACAATCCGCATGTGTTTAATAACTTTGAACCGTTTAGTGTCATCTGCAAATTTAATCACCTCCCTCGCCATCCCTATTTCCAGATCATTTATAAATAAGTTAATTAGCACCGGTCCCAGTATAGACCCCTGCGGCACTCCACTGTTTACTCTCCTCCATTCAGAGGTAGCATACAGTGTAGTTACTTACCTGTAACGTAGGTTCTCCGTGGACAGCAGGATAGTCAGCCACATATGGGTGTTGTCCCAACACCTCCCAATTTGCGGATAAGCTCTCCAATAGCTCAGAGAGATTTTTTTTTTTTTTTTTTTCTCTGAGCACGTGCAGTGCCCGGGCCCCACCCATTTCCCCCTGCTTCCCCCTAATCCCCAGGATGTTCCTAGCTGTGGCCGGGTCGGCCATATGGGGAGGCGGGTGGGTTGTGTGGCTGACTATCCTGCTGTCCACGGAGAACCTACGTTACAGGTAAGTAACTACACTTTCTCCTAGGACAAGCAGGATGAGTCAGCCACATATGGGTGACTCCCTAGCCGAGGGATGTACCGACTGGACCTGTGCCTTAGCGCTTTGTGCATCCCTCGCCTGGCTGTGGAGGCCAAGCCGGGCAGGGTAATCAGGCAAAGCAGGTAAAGTTGTGGAAACAAGGTTTTAGATAAAGTGCTGTGTTAACTGAGCAATAATACTCAGAGAACAATGAACTGGTCAATGACAATCAATGAACAGTGAGAAACCAACTGGTCAACAGTGACCATTCGTACTTGCATGTGAGAATTCATACTTGCCTATTCCATATTCAGTCTAGACAGGAGTGCTGGAAGACCTACTTAACTCACAGAACAGCGAAATTGGTCAATGATAATCAATGAACAGTGAGAAAACCAACTGGTCAACAGTGACAATTCTTAACTGGTCAACAGTGACAATTCGTACTTGCATATGAGAATTCATACTTGCCTATTCCACATTCAGACTAGACAGGATTGCTGGAAGACCTACTTAACTCACAGAACAGTGAAATTGGTCAATGATAATCAATGAACAGTGAGAAACCAACTGGTCAACAGTGACAAATCGTACTTGCATGTGAGAATTCATACTTGCCTATTCCACATTCAGTCTAGGAAGGAGTGCTGGAAGACCTACTTAATCAATATCTATAACACCCTACTTGATCAGTGTTTGTCGATATTTATAACACCCTACTTGATCAGTGTTTGTCAAGGCTGTGCTAGTGGTTGCTGTCCCTCCCGGGAGGGAAGAGCCACTTCCAAGACTGCTCGGCCGAATGCATTTGGAGCGTGGAATGCTATGTCGAGGCAGTAGTGCTTGGTGAAGGTGTGCATGGAGAACCAAGTGGCTGCATCGCAGATGTCCCCTATTGGTGTGTGGTGCAGATGAGCCGTTGTGTTGGCTATGGTTCTGCACTGGTGGGCGTTGGCTCCCACCTGCGGTTGATGCTGCGCTTTTCTATAGGTGAAGGGGATGCACTCTTATATCCAGCGCGAGCGCCTGCGTTTGATGGCCGGAAGTCCTGGTCTGTATTGGTCATAGGAGACGAACAATTGAGGCTTGTCTAATCTGCTGCATAGTCAGGGCCCGCACACCGTCCAAGAGGTGTTGCTGAGGTGGCAGTGTGCCTCCCTGTGGGGAGATGTAGAGTGCCGGGAGGCACGCTGAAGCCACCTTTGGCAAAAATCGGGGGTGGGTTCTGGGTACCACCCTGTTCTCATGAGGGAGTGTGTCGGTAGACACGATGGTCAGGGTTTTCCCAGCCAGGAATATGGGATCTGCCTCCCCCAAAGGTTTGAAGGGGTCGAGGTGAGATGATGCAGCACCAAGTTGAGGTCCCATCCGGGCGGTGGTGGTCTGACCGGTGGGTGCAGATTGGACAGTCCCTTCATGAAATTTTGTGATTACTGGATGCCTCGAAACTGGTTTGCTGTCTAGGCCAGCGTGGTATGCCGTGATTGCACTTAGGTGGACCTTGATGGAAGTGGGTTTTAGGTCCCCCTGAGATAAGCTCAGTATGTACTGCAGGATGTCCGGTATGGGGCAGTTGTAGGGGTCTCGCTGCGTGTCTGTGCACTGGTAGCGGAACCTTCTCCCTTTCAACCCATAGCGTTTTCTGGTTGAAGGTCTTCTGGCTGCCATAAGAGTGTGCTCCACGTCTTGTGGTAGGTTCATCCTCTCATCATCCATGCGGTCAGGGCTAAGGAACGCAGGTCGTGGTGGAGGATAAGGTTCCCGCGTTGTGTAATGAGAACTGCACTGATCGGGAGCAGGGAGAGGTGGGTGAACCGCTATCCCTTGCCGGAACGGGAACCATGGTTGCAGGAGCCCAAACAGGGCAATCATGATCACCGTTGCTCTGTCCTGAAGAATCTTCTGCAGGACTTAGGGTGTTCCAACTCACAGACAGACAGTTGGGGCTGAGACGGCGATGGGTTGATCTCTTTGCGCAGAAGGTCGAGTATTTTGAGTTCGGTTCGGTTGCAAACAGGTCGATGCTCGGTGTACCCCAGGTGCTGAAGATCTTCTTCATCGCCGCTGGGTTGAGACACCACTCATCGGGATCCAGCTGGTGGCTGAGTCTTTCTGCCAGGTCGTTCTGCTCCCACAGGAGGTAAGTTGCCTGGATGGGGCATTGAATGGAGTTGGAGAACTCCCACATGTGGCAAGCTTCCTTGCATAGCGAGGTTGACCCTGTCCCTCCCTGTTTGTTGATATAGTGCAAGGCCACCTGGTTTTCTGTTTGGGTGAGGACTACCCTGGCTGTTTGAAGGTTTCGAGGGCATTCCCTAAGGCCCTGAGCTCCAGTAGGTGGGTGGTCAGAGGTTGGGTACACTGGTCCCAGTGACGTCTGAGGTGCCCTTTCAGGGATCACATGAGTAGTCTGGTGTGCTGCACAACAAACACCGGAGCGTGCTGATGATGAGCTGCTGGCAGGGATGCACTGGGCCAGGGATGTCATGGCGTCGATGTGGTAGTCCCGTAGGACGGCCTTGGTCTGCGTGGTTTCGATGACTGCCCAGATGAACGATATCCCCTGGGTGGGTATCAGGTGGGATTTCATGTAGTTGATGAGGAACCCCAGTTCTTGGAGGAGGGTTATGGTGGTTGACGGGGCTGCCAGCTGTCGAGATAAGATAGGACGCACACCCCTTGAAGGCGAGGATGTGCCACTGCCACGCACTTTGTGAACGCTCTTGGAGCCGTTGAGAGTCCAAGGGGCAGGACCTTGTACTGGAGGCGTCTGTCTTGGCTTTAGAAGCGACGATGCCTCCTGTGGGCTGGGTGCATGGGATACTAGCCAATACTCGGGCTGTAACAGGACCAAGACTGTACCCAGAGAGTGCATCTGGACTTTGTGTATGCATCTGTTGAGCTTACAGAGATCCAGGAACGAGCGTTGTCCTTGTCCATGGTGACACGGGGGTTCCTGGAGTAGAAACCCCTTGGTGATCTCCTCTGTTCGTCACCGCCTCTATTGATTCTGCCGAAGCAGGTCCTCTCCTTGCTGCAGGAAAGTTGGGTCGTCAGATGGAGGGTGCCCCGCCCACTCGAGGGGGGGGGGGGCGGGAGAGGAGACGAATTCGGAATCCCTGCTTGATGATGCTGAGGGCCCACTGGTCGATGGTGATCCTGGGCCAAGCCTTCGCAGACAATCTGATCCTGCTGGGCCGGAGGGTGGTCAAGGTTCTGTTTTTGTCTTGGGGAGAGGGCTGCCCTTGGATGCCCCTGCCCCTCGGGCGGTGCTTGTTTGCATAGCAGTTATGTTACTGTTGCGAGCGCTGGGGCACAGACTGCTGCCAGTGTGGACTGGCTCAGTTGTGAGCAGGAGTCTCTATTTTATTTTATTTATTTATTTCCTCTCACTGGCCTCCTGATAAAGCCACATCTGGAACTGGAGCGCAGAAATTCGTGCGCTCAGCATTGCGCCCTCGAAGGTCTTTTTCCCCGTGGAAACCAGGGTTTTTCAGGTCCTTCCCTGATGGGGGTTGGAGGGGGGGGTCGTGCTGCCCTGTTTCTCTTAAGCTACCGCAATGTCCATGTATGGCTGCTGCGGGTTGTCGAATCCCTGGGCTGGAAAGATCTGGTACTTCAATCCCAGTCTCCTTGATGTTGGTTGCCCTGAGGAGGGAGTCAGCCAAATCTTGTCTCTGCAGTCCAGGAGGTTCTTGTGAACTGGAATCGCCACTGCCTGCGTGAAGTACTGGTACTGGTAGTTCAGGCCTTGTAGTACTCTGTCTTGGGTACTTGTTGTCCACCCACATGGATCTTGAGAAAGGCTGTGAGTTTCTGGAGGGACTTGGGGTGAGTCCTCATTTGTGGGTTTTTTGTTTTTTTGTTTTTTTTTTAGTAAATATTTATTTTTGTGGGTGGTGACTCGGGGCGTGGCTGGAGGCTGGTGTGTAGCTTGTTCCTCCGTTGCTTGTTGTGCATGGCTCCCTCTAAAGGGGGACATTGTGGGGAGTGTAGCCCGCTGAAAGAGGAGTGGGTCAGCAGGAGGATTAACTGTGGCTGCTGGTCCCACCCCTGGTGGTTCGCAGGTTCATGTGCTGCTCCACTTGACTGGTTGGGTGGCTCCATGTACCCCACCGCCCTTCTCTGTCCTTCTTGAGAGAGGGGGAGAGCCTGCAGAGAGGGGGCAGGATGCACCCCTTCATCTGTGCCAGTGCTCCTGGCTGCGTTTCCCACTGTGCCTGGAGGCAGAGAAAGAGGAGTGATAATGCCTCTTGAGTGGGCTTCTGCTGCTGTACTGCCTATTGTATATTAAACTGTACAGCGCTGCATATGCCTTTCAGTGCTATAGAAATCATGAATAGTACAGAGTCCCTCATGCTGGCTGGAAAAGCACTCTGACTAAGTTTTATGAAGAGCAAACAGCTTTTTAGACTGAGGAGTTTCAAACCCCCACCTTTGGAGAGGCATGGTCTGACATGCTGCATCTCTGATGATATCAGCACCCTGCTGAGAAAGGCAGACTCCTGGTTCCCAACATGAGAGGGGGATGGGTGGAGGGGTGGGAAAGGTGTGAATTGCAGACTCTGCAGGACCCCAAGAGGGAAAGAAACATCAGTTGGGTTTTTTTTTTTTTGTTGTTTTTTTTTCAGCATGTCCTTTATAAGCTGAACTCTGGGGCAGCATGTCTCCTACTGGGGGGAGAGGTCTGCAGGTCCCCTCCAAGGGAAAGAAGCATGGGAGATTCTTTCTCCTTAAATTCAGATTGGGAGGAGGGTGGGGCAGAGCCCTCGGAGCTGCAACAGATTATCAGAGGTTTTCCCAAAAACAAGCAGATAGGACTTACCTTTGAATCCCAATCGGCTCCCTGCAGAGGCTGGTTCTAAGCGGCAACATGCAGGGACTCCGGGAGATATTTCTCTACTGGGCCAAGTGCAGGCAGGGGGATTAGCTGAGCTAGGGCATCCTGGAGGCTCCTTGCCACTGTAGCTTGTGGATTCCCCGCTGCTGCATTCTGATGAGGATGGCTGCTGGAGGAAGATTCTTGGGCCTCACTTCTCTTCATGCCCTGCAGAGGCTGGCTGTAAGCAGTAACATGCAGGAACTCCTGGAGAGATCTCTCGGTCTGGTGAAACTCCTATCGGCTTCCTGCAGGGGCTGGCGGCTAGCGACAGCATGCAGGACCTCCGGGAGAGATTTCTCGACCGGGCAAGTTGCAGTCGGGGGGGGGGTTGACTGAGCCAGGATGTCCTGGAGGCTCCTCACCGGATTTGTCTGTGGATCTCCCGCTGCTACGCTCCGATGAGGATGGCTGCTGGAGGAAGATTCTCAGGCCTCACTTCTCTTCATGAAGTCTCTCAGTGCCCTCTTCCTTAGCTTGCGTGCATGTGGTGACATGTGCGCACAATGCAAGCCACACGGAAACCTCGAGCGCCGGATCCAATCAGTGGGCGCACAATTCATGAGGATCCAGTGTGTTCATCCTCCTCCTGCATCCCAGTTGTTTCTTTAGATGATTCAGGCATCTTCAAGTTGATGAGTAGAAAAGTTGTAATGGAGAGCTGTAGAAAAATCCGACCGATGGGAACGGGCGGAAACTAAAGACTGGGGATTAGGGGGAAGCAGGGGGAAATGGGTAGGGCTCGGGCATGCCCAGTAGGGCCCGGGCACTGCACGTGCTCAGAGAAAAAAAGAAAAAATCTCTCTGAGCTATTGGAGAGCTTATCCGCAAATTGGGAGGTGTTGGGACAACACCCATATGTGGCTGACTCATCCTGCTTGTCCTAGGAGAATATGCATGTTTTCTTTGTTTCCTGCTGGTTCTGTATCCTATCCAGGGCTTCTCCACTTTGGGGCTTATTTAGAATTGATTGGGAAAGTTGCTCTTAGGCTGGAGCAAACACAGGACTGAACTGTTTCTGAAACCTGGTAGAAATAGCTGAGTACGGATTTGGGGGTGGCTTTCTGATTGTGCTATGGATCCACACTGAACCATTTCAACAGCTGAACTTCAAGGAGACATGCTGAAATTGTTCAAAGGATGATTTATACCATCATACACAAAATGGAAATTAAAAAAAAAAAAAAAATTAAATAAAAAAATTAAGTCCGGTAAATTGAAACTATTTTCGATAATACCTTTTCAAAGCCATTAAAAGTGCAGAAAAATTCCAGAGAAGGAGAATCCTATTTCGAATAAAAACCTGCACTTTTACCTTCCTGCCACTTAATCTTGACGATTGAGTGTACATTTATTCCCCAAAGCTCAAAGAACAGAAGGTTAATTCAGACTTGGCATGACTTCCATTTTTAATGCAGGCTGATGACAATTTGTTGGAGAGGATGACGCGCTCTAGAGAGTGCCACGATCCTTACCCTAACCTTGGCTGGTTTGAGGGTTTCTAAATGGAACCTGTATGATAAGGTTCCTGTTTCGCTTTGCAGATGATTAAATGGTGACACTTAATTAAAAGTATGCTGGGGGTGGAGCTGGGTATCAATTAATGTTAGCAAGGAAGCTGCACTTGAAAGGCATTTATATTATTTCAGCTCCTCGTTACCCAGCCCGCTGTTCCAAAATCTGTGTTCCAGGAGTGATGTATAAGCAGACCTTGAACATCTGCAATAACCAAACTCAATAGTTTCCACTTCCTGAAGGTAAGGGAGAACATTTAAAAGGAAAAGCTGGGCAAAGCATTCCAACTATTTACAAAAAAAAAAAAAAAAAAAAAGGCACTGTTTACTGAGATTTCAGGGAACAGAGGGGGGAAATGGAATTTAGAAGAAGATGTGAAATTTCACTGTTAAATATTAACAGCAGGACACAGTTGTGGAAAACCAAGAAGATGGTGCAAAAGAAAATTATTTTTACCTGGGGAAGTCGAAAGGTTCTCAGTCCAACCAAGAAGAGAACGACGTGGATATGGTCCAATCAATGATCGGAAACAATGCCAAACAACATAGAATTTTGTTTCTGCAAATTGGCACTTAATGGAATAAGATAACGCTCTTTCAAGCCACAGTGGCAAAATAACGCTCAGAATTTAGGAAGTTGATTGGTTGGGCTGAGAACTTTTCAGCACCCCCTCATATGTAATAAAAGTGAGCCAAGTATAGGGCAATCAAGCCATTGTGACATCACTGTTGAGGTTGACTCTTATTGGTGGAAGGAGACATTATGACATCACAAGCTCAGCTCTGGTTACCAGAGACTGAAACTGAAAGTTCTCAGCCCAGCCAAGAAGAGAATGACGTGGATATGGTTCAATCAATATGAAACAATGTCAAAACATTGAATTTGGTTCTGCAAATTGGTATTTAATAAAACAAGATAACACTGTTCAGCTAGAGTGGCAAAATGCTCAGAATTTAGGAAGTTGGTTGGGCTGAGAACTTTTCCACCAATAAGAGCCAGCCTCATCAGTGATGTCACAATGCCTTGAGGCATTATGACATCACAATCTCAGCTCTGGTTACCAGAGACTGAAAAACTCTTCCCACGAGGAAGGGGTGCTGAAAAGTTCTCAGCCCAACCACGAAGAGAACAACGTGGATATGATCCAATCAATGACCTGAAACAATGTCAAAACGTAGAATTTTGGTTCTGCAAATTGGTATTTAACAAAACAAGATAACACTCTTCAGCTAGAGTGGCAAAATAACACTCAGAATTTAGGAAGTTGGTTGGGTGGGCTGCGAACTTTTCAGCCCCCCCTTGTATGTAATGAAAATGAGCCAAGTATAGGACAATCAAGCCGTTGTGACATGGCCCCGGAATCGGCCCCGGACAGCTGGTAACCCTCTCGCTGTATCTTAGCAAGTGAGAGAGATTTTTCAGGTGTGTCTAAAGGAATTACCTGAGCTTGGAATGTCTTGAAATAAATCCCCAGATGTAACTCATGTGGAAAGCAGTCAGGAGACCGACTAATGAAATATGCAACGCTGCTGCTTATTTGGCCAGCTGTGCGTTGGTTACATAGACTAAGGATGTTCTCGGATTCAAGTTCCTCTGATTTGATTATGTAATTGTCCTGTATCTTTGTATAATTATCAAGCAACATGGACTCCTGAGGAAGGCATACTGCTGAAACGCGGACCGCGCCGGGTGCGCTTCGATGTTTTACCTCATGTTGCCATACTTTTAAAAAGACTAATACAAGTTTTAAAAAAAATTTTAAAGCTTTTTTTTGTCTCTCAGTCATCCAGGTATGTTATACTTTTATCCACTTTTTTTGTGTACATCCGTGCATATGGGCTATCCTGGAAGCGTACGCTATGTTCAATCATGCATACCTTGCAGATGGGTGTTCATATGGACTGTGCCTGGGCAGAAGACATAGCTTACAGCAGGGGTCCCCAAAGTCCCTTCTTGAGGGCCAAATCCAGTCGGGTTTTCAGGATTTCCCCAATGAATATGCATGAGATCTATGTGCATGCGCTGCTTTCAATACATATTCAATGGGGAAATCCTGAAAACCTGACTGGATTCGGCCCTGAAGGAGGGACTTTGGGGACTCCTGGCTTATAGGATACACTAACTAAAACATACCAGACAAATGGGCGCTGACAATGGCGCGCAGAACTTATGCGTGCCAGATTAAAACAGTTACAGCAAGCACTCCGAGAGTGTGTGTGGGGGAACCCTCCCATTAAATTTAGAAGTGTTTGCACTCCCTTTGGGGGGGTGTGTGTGGAGGGGGTGAATCCTCCCATTAACGAGGAAACTGCCGTTTTACCTTGTTATGGGGGATAATCTAAGTTTAGGGGGGGTTCCCCCCAACACTCCCCTCTGAGCGCTTTAATCAAGCGTGCATAAGTCCTGCGCATGATTGTCGGCGCACATTTGTCTCGCGAGGTGATGACGGGTCACCGCTTAGCGTTGGCGGTTAGCACACGCATTGATTTAGCGTGCGTTAAATCCACTCTAAAACGCGTAGCGCGCCTTTGTAAAAGAGGGCCCTAATCTCCATCCTCAGATAGACACCTAGCACTAAAAAAATAATTCTGTTTTTTTTTCGGATGTGATTTTTGGCCTTAAAACATATGATCGCGTAAGCCCCTATTATCTAAAGCTCCATTGGCTGCCATTTGAGGCTAGAGTTTTCTTTAAATTTGGTTGAATTTGTTTTCAAGTTTTATTTGGACTGACTCCAACCTACCTCTCTTCCCACTTTGAATTTCATAATTCAAACAAGAATGCACGAAGGACACGTTGGTTTATGTTCCCATCGGTCGAAGCATGTCGCAGCAAGAGATTCTAGGGAAAAACTTTTGCATTTCAGGCTAGTGCAATGAATACATGTTGCTCTTATCCCCCAAGCTCAGGGTTCATAGTCGGTCGGGCGCGAGACACCAGCGCGCCGACAATGGAGGGCAGACAATTCGGCGCAAGACACCAGCGCGCTGCGGGAAAACTTTAGTTTTAAAGAGCTCCGAAGTGGGGTGTGAGTGGGGTCCCCCCCACTTTACTGCATAGTGTTCGCGCTGTTGTTGGGGGGGGGGGTTGGAACCCTCCATTATAGAGAAAACGGAACTTTTTCCGATTTTTTTCTGGAAAAGTTCCATTTTTTTTCTATAATGGAGGGGTTGCACCCCCCCACCCCCCCAACGGCAGCGCGAACACTATGCAATAAAGTGGGGGGGGTCCTTACTCTCACCCCGCTTCGGAGCTCTTTAAAACTAAGTTTTCCCGTGGCGTGCTGATGTCTTGCGCCGAATTGTCAGCGCTCGATTGTCAGCGCGCTGGTGTCTGGCGCGTGATTGTCCCGTTGCCAAGCTCAGTCTTATCTATTTTGAAAAATTCTTAAAACTTATCTGTTTGATAAATATGTGATTTAGTTGCAATTTGTATTTTCTGAGAAACATTTGATGCTCATGTATGTAATTCACTGTTTGTCCAGCCTCTTCTTGTTGTGAACCGTCTTGAACTGATGGTTTGGCGCTATATAAGAATAAAATTATTATTACTATTATGCCGATCTCAAAACTACTGTGAGATTCCCGAATGTGTCCCGTGGAAGTGCCTTTTTAACCTGCTGTAAGCAAGGATTGTTTACCGCATCATAGTAAAAGGATTCAAATATTATGTATATTTCCTAAATATAAGGTTTATTCCTATTTTTTTCACCTGAACATTTGTTTCTTTGTGTCCTTGTCAAAAGTTGATTGTCATATTTCAGTGTGCATAATAATCCGCTATAATAATTCCCGTAGCGCGCATGCGCACTTCAAACCTGGTGGCTCCGTGCGCCCGTAGCTCCGTGGCCGGCAGAGAAATTGTATTGTAAGAAGAAGAGAAGTTGGTAAAGTGTGGGACGCTTTCGGCGCATGCGTGTGTGCGATGCGTACATTCGATTTGCTGCGAGTGGCGGTTTACTTTACTCAGCAGCAGTTATTCTGTGCCTTTTGCCGTTTGCCGCTTGATTTAAAAAAAACCCAAAAAACGGTAGTTGGGAGAAGGGGCACAATAATTGACCTCCCCCCTAACATCACCAATATTCCCCTGACATCCCGGCCCTCCCCCAACATCCCCCTGACATCTCTACACACACACACACACAGAAGGACAGGGGCCCAAACAAACAGGACATTGACAGACTGACAGAAAAGGTGGCAGTGAAAGACACACACAGAAGGACAGGAGGCCAGGGAGAGAGATTGAAAGAAAAAATAAAAAAGACAGTGGACAAGGAGAGAAACGCACACAGAAAAAAAACCATATAGCAGCTGAGGAGACAGACAGTAAAAAAAGACAGACAGACAGACATACAGTGGCCAAGGAGACAGACAGCAAAAAAAGACAGACAGACAAGACAGCGGCCAAGGAGATAGACAGCAAAAGAAGACATACAGTGGCCAAGGAGACAGACAGCAAAAAAAGATAGACAGACAGCGGCCAAGGAGACAGACAGCAAAAAAAGACAGACAGATAGACAGCGGCCAAGGAGACAGACAGCAAAAGAAGACATACAGTGGCCAAGGAGACAGACAGCAAAAAAAGATAGACAGACAGCGGCCAAGGAGACAGACAGCAAAAAAAAGACAGACAGATAGACAGCGGCCAAGGAGACAGACAGCAAAAAAAGACATACAGTGGCCAAGGAGAGAGATAGCAAAAAAAAGACATATAGCGGCCAAGAAGAAAGACAGCAAAAAAAGACAGACAGACATACAGTGACCAAGGAGACAGACAGCAAAAAAAAAAAACCAACAACCAGACAGACATACAGTGGCCAAGGAGAGAGACAGCAAAAAAAGACATACAGCGGCCAAGGAGACAGACAGCAAAAAAGACATACAGACATACAGTGGCCAAGGAGAAAGACAGCAAAAAAAGACATACAGCAGCCAAGGAGAAAGACAGCAAAAAAAGACAGACAGACATACAGTGGCCAAGGAGACAGACAGCAAACCCCCCCCCCCCAAAAAAAAAAAACCCAGACAGACATACAGTGGCCAAGGAGAGAGACAGCACAAAAAAGACAGACAGACATACAGTGGCCAAGGAGACAGACAGCAAAAATACCCAGACAGACATACAGTGGCCAAGGAGAGAGACAGCACAAAAAAGACAGACAGACATACAGTGGCCAAGGAGACAGACATACAGTGGCCAAGGAGACAGACAGCAAAAAAACCCAACAAAAACCAGACAGACATACAGTGGCCAAGGAGAAAGACAGCAAAAAAAGACAGACAGACATACAGTGGCCAAGGAGACAGACAGCAAACCCCCCCCCCAAAAAAAAAACCCAGACAGACATACAGTGGCCAAGGAGAGAGACAGCACAAAAAAGACAGACAGACATACAGTGGCCAAGGAGACAGACAGCAAAAATACCCAGACAGACATACAGTGGCCAAGGAGAGAGACAGCACAAAAAAGACAGACAGACATACAGTGGCCAAGGAGACAGACATACAGTGGCCAAAGAGACAGACAGCAAAAAAACCCAACAAAAACCAGACAGACATACAGTGGCCAAGGAGAAAGACAGCAAAAAAAAAAACAGACAGACATACAGCGGCCAAGGAGAGAGACAGGAAAAAAAGACATACAGCGGCCAAGGAGAGAGACAGCAAAAAAAAACAGACAGCGGCCAATGAGAGAGAGAGAAAGAAAGAAAGAAAGAAAGACAGACAGACAGAAAGCGGCCAATGAGAAAGAGAGCGAAAGAAAGAAAAAAAAGAAAGACACACACATCTATTCTAGCACCCGTTAATGTAACGGGCTTAAAGACTAGTAATAAATAAAAGACTTGCCCTTGTATATGACCATCCTGTCTATTTATTAACTAAAGGAACCCTTGGAAAAGGGGTGGATTTGATGTCATGGGCAGGTCTGATCACCCAAGAATCTGCTCAGTGTGCTGGAAAACCCTGCGGCGAAGAAATGCTCGGGTATATAAAGTGATATGGGTAATGTAACTGTCAAGAATTCAGGCTCCTAAAAAATCAGCACTGTAATTAGCAATCAGTAATCACTGTTATAGTGGAATAAGTCTTGTAATCTTCAAATTACCTGTTTGCACCAATTACATCGTACTGATGAAACATACCAATCAAGGGGGAATTTGCTCCGCGTCACATAAATGTGTCGGAGCTTACAAAAACACTCGACTGAGTCTTGCACCAGAGCGTCAAGAAGCCTAGGGAAGAAAGAAGATCTGGAAGAGGCCGGCATTTGCTGGCAAGATGCAGGAACGGTTCGTGCTCCAGTAGGTTTATCATTCTGCAAGGACTGGTCTCTTATAGGCTTTGTTCAATGTCCTATCCCTAGGGCTAGCACAACATATTTCTCCTGCCGTACAGCGAAAGATTAGAGAAACCGGGCTTCTTCTCCCTCGAACAGAGGAGATTGAGAGGGGACATGATCGAAATATTCAAGGTACTGAAGGGAATAGACTTAGTAGATAAGGACAGGTTGTTCACCCTCTCCAAGGTAGGGCGAACGAGAGGGCACTCTCTAAAATTGAAAGGGGATAGATTCTGTACAAACGTAAGGAAGTTCTTCTTCACCCAGAGAGTGATAGAAAACTGGAACGCTCTTCCAGATTCTGTCATAGGGGAAAACACCCCCCAGGGATTCAAGACAAAGTTAGACAAGTTCCTGCTGAACAAGAACGGGCGCTGGTAGGGCTGGTCTCAGTTAGGGCACTGGTCTTTGACCAGCGGGCCCCCGCGTGAGTGGACTGCTGGGCGCGATGAACCAGTGGTCTGACCCAGCAGTGGCAATTCTTATGTTCCTGTTTTCAGATGTGAATCTCCACAAATACTGCCCGAGAACATAATAACAGCCTTACTGGGTCAGACCAATGGTCCATCAAGCCCAGTAGCCTGTTCTCACGGTGGCTAATCCAGGTCATTAGTACCTGGCCAAAACCCAAAGAGTAGCAACATTCCATACAGAATCTCTAGAATCCCAAAGAGTAGCAACATTCCATGCTACGTACCGATCCAGGGCAAGCAGCGGCTTCCCCCATGTCTTTCTCGATAAACTATGGACTTTTCCTCCAGGAACTTGTCCAAACCTTTCTTAAAACCAGCTACGCCATCCGCTGTTGCCACAACCTCTGGAAAATTGCAATTTGATTTGATGCGCTGAATTATAACATTGGATAAGTGGGGAGGTGGGCTTATTGTTAATCCCAAACAAGTGCTAATTCTTCATATTTGCCCTGTGCTGTCCTTGGACTAAAACTGTTTTGAGTATTCAGTCTTAGTCTGTATTTAAAAATTTTTTTTTTAACTCTACTTACTTCTAATTAACATGTGCATGTAATCCATCTCTACGGTAAATCTTACACTGAATTAGGTAAAGCAGCCCTATTTATCTGACCTAATTATCGTGCTGAAGACTTCCTGTGCAGGATTATTTCACATTTGCATATCCCTTTTAAGACCTGTGCAAAAAAAGAAGAGTAGGCTGGACTGAGAAGGAGAGTGTGAGGGTGGGGAGGGCTCGTCTGCTACCAAATATTTGGATCCAGATGTGTCCCTGAAAAGCATTGAACTGAAGCATGTGAATTGTAAGCTAGAGGCATAAGGCTCAGAACAGAAGCCCCAAGCAGATGCTCAGCCTTCCAAAATATGACGCTTTAGATGGTGAATAGATGTGAAATAAACCTGCACTGCTTTGTAGGCTGCTATGGCAAATTCCGTGGCTATGACGAGGCGATACAAATTAGGGAGGAGTGAAGTCGCTCTGGTTCGCTTGTAATGCCATCCATCAAACTTTTTCTCTATTGCAGTGCAATGCCATGCAGTGGGGTGGTGACGGTGAGAGGCACCCAGGGCGGTTGTGCCCCTCCCCCCTCTTCTCCACCCACCCCCTTCTACTCCACACACTTCCTTCCCTTCCCCTGCCCCTCTTTAATGTTCCCGACGCGAGGAACAACATCACTAACTTGCTGTCCACGTCGACTCTTCCTCTGAGGTCACTTCCTAGGTGCGGGTCCAGGAAGTGACCTCAGAGGAAGAGCCGACAGCAGATTTGCTGTTCACGCCAGAAACATTACAGAGGTA
Source organism: Geotrypetes seraphini (assembly GCF_902459505.1). Classification (NCBI taxonomy): domain Eukaryota; kingdom Metazoa; phylum Chordata; class Amphibia; order Gymnophiona; family Dermophiidae; genus Geotrypetes; species Geotrypetes seraphini. The sequence goes on along the minus strand of NC_047091.1, from coordinate 32,622,663 downwards.
CAGGGGAAGGGATGCAGCGAGCACACGCAGCAGTATCTGTGTGGGGGAACGGGGAAGGAGTGGGGAGCAGAGGAGGATGGGTGTCAGCACCCCCACCAAGACAGCACCCGGGGCAGACTGCCTCCCCGCTCCCCACTTAATAAGCCACTGTTCACATGTGCAACACACTGAACACTACAATTTACACCTGAATAAATTAAAAACTTGCATCATTGTGCTAACATGCTACAAGGAAAATACAGATGAAATGATGGTGTTTACCAGGCTGGAGGGTGGGCTAGAAGCCTCAACATTTCTAATTGGGGCTGGTGGTAGAGGCGGGGATTAGTAATAAAGATATCTAGTGCCTGACTTCCTGGTTCTCAGCTCTCCTTGACCTTTTTGAAGAACGCACATGGTTGCTGTCAAATTTTGGGTGACACACCAATGCATCCTGACACACTTGTTAAGAAGCACTGATCTAAGAGATTTGGGTTGGGTTGGGCTTAGTTAACATGACCTGCTTCTGACTGTCCCAGAATTTCCCCTCAGTTCAATGTAACTAACTAATGTGGCATACGTGGAATCATATTCCCGGTTCTGTCCTGAGCTTGACCCTCTTTTCATGAATTGGGGGTTTGGGTTTTTTTTTTTTAATTCTTTTAATTAAACTTTTTTGCATAAATCAGAACAATGAAGCAGAATATACAGCTTGAAGGAAAGTTGCGTTGCCCCTAGCAGTCATGCTTCCACCCCCTGAAGGGTCAGTTTATATTCAGAGTGGGATTTCGTAGCTATGAGCTCATTGCTTCTCAACATGAGGCCCAGTGAATTTGACCACTCAGCAATTAAAAAGATGAAAGAGATAGATATCATTGGGGACCCCCCCCCCACCAAGGGGGAGATTCCGAACATGATGCCAAAAATTAGCCACTAAACTAAGCCGTTCCACACAGAGCCATCTTTCTAGGATAAAAATTATTTTTTGTGCTTAACTTTAGGTGTGAGCAAAGTCTGGTGTAAATGCTTTTGCCTAACTCCTCTCAGGGGCAGATATGGAAGTGTTCTATAACTCCACGTATAAATCTCAGAAATGCCCATGACCCACCCATGCCTCTAAGAGCAGAAAAAGGAAGCGGGGAAGGGGCACAGGTCAAACCACTGTGTGGACAATGCATTAATTTAAAATGTCAACAAGTTACGGTTAAAAATACACAAATATATGAATGTGACAGGCGTAGAAAGTCCTTTTATCATAAAACATATACTGGACCCCAGCACGGTCTGTGTTTCGGCCAAACGGGTCTTCCTCAGGGGTGTAAAAGGTAGCCCAGTAGATGGCGCCAAATTGCATAAAACCAAGTAAAAAAGGGGGTTACTTGCGGTGAATATTACAAAGTTCCTGCCATCTGGCACAATGTCCAAACCCCCCCTCCCACCGCGATCTTGAAATAACGCTGCGACAACACAAGAATCAATGCCTCTACCTCGACTACACCACTTTTGGACTCGGGCCCAGATTCTGTAAATGACGCTTGAAGTAGGCACCTAGCCGAACTTAATTATTCAATTAGGCTTCCTCGGCACCTGTAATTGAAAAGTGCCATTAAAATAAACCAATTACAAAAAAAATGAATTAGCTGGTAGACGCCTAACTCAATTGACGCCTACCACTTTGAAGTCGGCGTTTACTCCGAGGCACCTACCAGAAAGTAGGCGTGGTTAGGGATGGATTCTGAGCAGATTCAGGGTGGATTTTGGACATGGTTTGACTTAGATGCACTTATTTAGACGAAGAAAACCCCTGGCATAAATGAGAGTGTGCCTAGGGTTCCAACGCCTACGGCACCGCTAGGTACAGTTCTATAAACGGCACCTAGCGGATGATTGACAATGGTGCTCAACGGTGCCTAGGAGATAGGCAGCGTTGATAGAATCAGGGCCTCAGTTTGCAGAATAGGGGTGTAAATCGGGAACGTGTGCGGCTGCTAATTAATTTCAATTAGTCCTTGTTAATACCAGTTATAGGTACTTATTCATGTTAGGAGGAGTGTGTGGCGCAGTGGTTGGATCTACAGCCTCAGCTCCCTGGGTTCAAACCCCGCCCTGCTCCTTGTGACCCTGGGCAAGTCACTCAGTCCTCCGTAGCTCCAGGTACGTTAGATAGATTGTGAGCCCACCGGGACAGATAGAAACATAGAAACATAGAAAGATGACGGCAGAAAAGGGCTACAGCCCATCAAGTCTGCCCACTCTTCTGACCCACCCCATCAAGTCTGAGTGCTAATGACCCAGTTCCTTAGCTCGACCCCCGTAGGGATCCCACGTGGATGTTCCATTTATTTTTAAAGTCGAGCACGCTGGTGGCCTTGACCACCTGCACCGGAAGTTTATTCCAGTGATCTACTACCCTTTCTGTGAAGAAATACTTCCTGGTGTCACCATTAAATTTCCCTCCTCTGAGTTTGAGCGGGTGCCCCCTTGTGACCGAGGGTCCCCTGAGGAAAAATGCTTGAGTACCTGATTGTAAAAACCGCTTAGATAACCTTGATAGGCGGTATATAAAATCCTAATAAATTTGAAACTTGTTTTTATACCGACTATTAATTGTCTAAGTGGTTTACATTCCGGTACTGTCATGTGTCAATATCTGTCCTGGTGGGCTCACAATCTATCTAATGTACCTGGGGCAGTGGAGGATTAAGTGACTTGCTCAGGGTCACAAGAAACAGCGTGGGGTTTGAACCCATGACCTCAGGGTGCTGAGGCTGGAGCTCTAACCACTGCGCCACACTCTCCTCCAGTACAATAGCAGAAGTGAGCCAAGTCTCCTGTCTCCTTCTCTTGCAAACAGGGCAGCTTTACATCGACCCCACTAATAACCTTGAGGAACAGATTCCAGATACTACAGGAAGGACCTGCGAGTGAGGCACAGGAGGTCAACCGACAGATGGTCCCAGTTCCGGAGACAACTGATCGGCTCCCCTCAAAGAAGCGCAGAGTGGTAGTCATTGGGGACTCCCTGCTGAGGGGCACCGAGGGACCAATCTGCAGACCGGATATGCAGTTGAGAGAGGTTTGCTGCCTGCCAGGGGCCAAGATCCAAGATGTAACCGCCTGCCTGGATCAACTCATCAAGCCCGAGGACTATTTCCCCATGCTCCTCATTCACATTGGAACGAATGACACTGCCAGGAACACCCCAGAGAATATACCTAAAGACTTTGGAACCCTGGGTGAGAAGCTAAGGCGGATGGGAGCACAGGTGGTCTTCTCCTCGATCCTCCCTATAAGAGACAAGGGAAGAGCCAGGGAGGAGCGTATCCAGAGGACGAACGTATGGCTACATGAATGGTGCAGAGAGATGAACTTCGGCTTCCTGGACCATGGAGAGGCACTACAGGGACTGCAGGGACCAGACGGACTCCACCTGACCAGAAGAGGCAAGAACGTCTTTGGACAACAACTAGCCCGCCTACTTCGAAGGGCTTTAAACTAGGTAAGTTGGGGGAGGGTACCCACTCATGTACAAGCGCAGTAAGTAATTTTCCAGGAGAGGTGAGTTGACATTCCATTTCTGAGACCGAGGTAAGTACACACAGTAAAAACAATTCTATAAGAGCCACTCAAACTCAGGCGGGAAATTCTACACAGGGTCTTAGCAAACACAAAGTATGGAAGGCTATGTATGTTAATGCACACAGCTTAGGCAATAAAATTCTAGAATTGGAAACAGAAATAACGAACGCCGACCTCGATGTAATAGCGATATCTGAGACTTGGTTCACGGACTCACATGAGTGGGACATGGCTATATCAGGTTACAACTTACTTCGTCGGGACAGAGAGGGCAGGATAGGGGGTGGGGTAGCACTATACACTAGGGATAACATCAAAGTTACCAGAATCACAGATGTCAGCTACACCGGGGAATCACTCTGGGTGAACCTGGCCAGAGAAAATGAAAAATGCCTGTATCTTGGTGTGGTATACAGACCTCCAAAACAACAGGAAGACAGGGATATGGAATTAATCAAAGATATTGAGAACATCACTTTACGAGGGGACACGGTACTGCTAGGGGACTTCAATATGCCCGATGCTGATTGGAACACACTTTCCGCTACTACCAGCGGCAGCAGAAGACTTTTAACCTCCATAAAGGGAGCGAGACTCAAACAACTGGTACTGGAGCCCACTAGAGATCAGGCGACACTGGACCTGATACTCACCAATGGAGAAAGCGTTTCAGAAGTTTTGGTAGGCGATACGCTAGCCTCCAGCGACCACAACATGGTATGGTTCAACATCAAGAAAGGCTTCACTAGATCAAACACAGCAACAAAGGTCCTCGACTTTCGGGGCACTGACTTTAAACGCATGGGAGACTTCGTCCATCGGGCGCTACAAACCAAGCTGAAAACGTTAATGTAGAGGCTATTTGGTCAACCCTGAAATGCACTTTGCATGAGGCAACAAACCGCTATACAAAGACAGTAAGCAAACGATGGAGGAAGAACAAGCCCCAGTGGTTCACTGCAGAGATCTCGGATCTTGTTAAGGAAAAGAAAAAAGCTTTTATTTCCTACAAGCAAACAGGAAACAGGGTGGCAAAAAAAGGCTATCTGACCAAGTCTAAAGCAGTCAAAGCAGCAGTCAGAGAGGCCAAGATTCAAACAGAAGAACATCTAGCGAAAAACATTAAAAAAGGGGATAAATCCTTCTTCAGATACATTAGCGACAGGAAACGAAACACAGATGGGATAGTATGCCTCAGGAAAACAGACGGGGATTATGCAGAATCGGATTCTGATAAAGCCAAACTACTAAATGAATACTTTTGCTCAGTCTTTACCTGCGAGGTGCCGGGGACCGGTCCTCAACTGCAGGCAAGGCAAACCTCAGAAGACCCGTTTCAAAATTTCAAGTTTACACCCAGCAGCGTCTACTGCGAACTATCAAGACTCAAGGTGAACAAAGCCATGGGACCGGACAATCTACACCCCAGGATTCTTAGGGAGTTGTGTGATGTCCTAGCGGAACCGCTATCCATGCTCTTCAATCTTTCCCTGAGTACCGGAAAAGTCCCCTTGGACTGGAAAACGGCTAACGTCATTCCACTGCACAAAAAGGGTTGCAGGACGGAGGCTGCGAATTACAGACCGGTGAGTCTCACCTTAATAGTGAGTAAACTCATGGAAAAACTTATTAAACACAAATTAGATACGATCCTGATCGAGGAGAATCTACAGGATCCCCACCAGCATGGATTCACAAAGGAGAGTTCCTGCCAATCCAATCTAATCGGCTTCTTTGACTGGGTTACAAGGAAACTGGATATGGGGGAGTGTCTGGACATCGTATACTTGGACTTCAGCAAAGCTTTTGATAGCGTCCCGCACCGCAGATTATTGAGCAAGATGACATCGATGGGATTGGGAGCAACTTTGACGACATGGGTCAATGACTGGTTAAGCGGCAGACTCCAGAGGGTAGTGGTTAACGGTACCCCCTCCAATGCATTCGAGGTGACCAGTGGAGTGCCACAGGGCTCGGTCTTGGGACCGATCCTTTTCAACATATACATAAGAGACCTGACTCAGGGGCTTCAAGGGAAAATAACATTATTCGCCGACGACGCCAAACTATGTAACGTAGTAGGTAACAGCGCTTCGCCTGACAGTATGGAGCAGGACCTGCTCTTATTGGAACATTGGTCCTCAAATTGGCAGCTAGGCTTCAGTGCTAAAAAATGTAAGGTCATGCACCTTGGCAGCAGAAACCCGTGCAGAACATACACTCTAAATGGTGAGACCTTAGCTAGGACTAGGGCAGAACGTGATTTGGGAGTGATCATTAGTGAAGACATGAAAACTGGCAATCAGGTGGAGAAAGCTGCATCCAAGGCTAGACAAATGGTAGGATGCATCCGTAGAGGTTTCGTCAGCCGGAGCCCCAAAGTCATAATGCCTTTATACAGATCCATGGTGAGACCTCATCTGGAATATTGTGTTCAATTCTGGAGACCACATTATCAAAAAAATGTACAGAGAATTGAGTCGGTTCAACGAATGGCCACCAGGATGGTTTCAGGACTCAAGAACCTCCCATATGAGGAAAGACTGAATAAATTGCAGCTATACTCGCTCGAGGAACGTAGAGAGAGGGGAGACGTGATTGAGATGTTTAAATATATCACGGGCCGCATCGAGGTGGAAGACGGTATCTTCTTTCTTAAAGGACCTTCGACCACAAGAGGTCATCCGCTGAAAATCAAAGGCGGGCAATTTCATGGCGACGCCAGGAAGTATTTCTTCACCGAAAGGGTGGTCGATCATTGGAATGGACTTCCACTGCTGGTGATCAACCCCAGCAGCGTGCTAGATTTTAAAAAGAAATGGGATATGCATGTGGGATCTCTAGCGGGATAAAGTCTGAGGGTGGGTCATTAGGTGGGCAGACTTGATGGGCTATAGCCCTTTTCTGCCGTCATTTTCTATGTTTCTATGTTTCTATCTAAGTATAGAACAATGAAGCCATTGTGACATCACTGATGAGGTTGGCTCTTATTGGTGGAATGAGTCATTATGACATCAGGGAAAGGGGTTGGAACTTGTATACCACCTTTTTGTAGTTTTATAAACACACTCAAAGTGGTTTATATACAGGCACTTCAAGCATTTTCGCTAACCTGCCCGATCGTGACTGATCCATGTCCGACCTGGGCAGGTCCAATGGATTCTTGAAGCCACAATATTCCAATGGGGGCGATCGGAGGAATGCCTCCACGCGTCGACATGGATCGCTAGTGTGCCATACAGACGCATGCGCAGAGCATCTGCTTTCCCTGTAGATGGTCTGTGCATGCTTACATGTTTGTTTGCTGCGTTTAGGGTTTTTTTTGGGAGGAGGGCCCCCCAACTCGATCCCCGGTGGCAGCAGCAGCCTCTTTTTACAACTTTTTAAAAAACCTCTCAACTTCTTTGCGAGCCTGTGGTTTTAACCCATTTAAACCCACGGGTTAAAACCATGGGCTCGCTGTGCGGGGAAGGGCAGGAGAGATTTGGGGCACCAGGTGGGAGATTCGGGGGAGAACAGGGCAGCGATTCGGGGGAGAGCAGGGCAGCGATTCAGGGTGGCAGGCAGGAGAGAATCAGGGGAGAGCAGGCAGGAGAGAATCAGGGGAGAGCAGGCAGGAGAGATTTGGGGCAGAGAGATAATTGTCGGGACAGCAGAGAGCAGGTTGGTAATGGAGCTGGAGAGTCAGAAAGGACGTTTACGACTGGTCCCCAGCAGTCTCTTCATGGGTTGATCAGCCAGCCCAGTTGGTTCGCAGAATTTGTTATGTGAATCGCGTCCCTGCCTACTTTGCATGCCGTTCCCCTCATTTGCATGCGCGGATCGGAATCGGATCGGCAGAGAGGTAAGGGAATCGGGCCGGAGTAAAATCGGGTCGCAAAGGGGTCACAAACTGATTGGTATACGATCGATTTGCTTAGTGAATCTAGCCCAAGGTAACTTACCAAGGGTTATAAGGAGCAAAACAGGGTTTAAACCCACAACCTCACAGTGCTAAGGCTGTAGCTCTAACCACTAGGCCAATGTAGCACCAATTAGCTAATTATGTTACACATGTAACTGATCCTATTGTATAACTGAGCATGCATTTGCACGCCCAATTTTAGGTACCATTTATAGAATTTTGGGGTAAATGACCTCTAGATAATTGTTTTAGACCTGGGAACAGAGCTATAGAGACTTTAATAAGGGGGCATCTTCTCTCCCCCAACCTACACACACAAACATTGTAAACATTTTTCTAACAAGAGAGAGTCTCTCCTTAATAAAAATAAAAAGCCTCTTTAGTAAACCAAAGCCAAAAATCACTCTGCAAAGGAGCTTCTGAGGGTGTCAAGATACTTTATTGTCAGAGCTTGCAAATGCACCTTTTTGCTTATTAAAAAACCCCCACAAACAAACATGAAGAAAAAACCCCCCTCCAGAAATAAAAATCAACAATTTTGTTTGCTGGTTTTCGGCCTGAGTGATCTGCAGGTAATGCAACATTCAGAGTCAGAACGGTAGAAGTTAAAATTGGTGGATTGAACAATAATTATGGATAGAAATTGGGAGGCCAGATCATTCTTCTAAACTATGGTTACTTGCTGGCATCTGCAAGACGTAGAGCATTGACATTTCTTCCTATAAATAAATAGAAAAAAAACCCCAACAACCTTTCAGCTTCATAGCAATCTGATTCCAGTTCTGCTAAATTTAAAAAAAAAAGAAGTTTCTAAATCAATCCCAGTTTAGTTCAAATCTGTTTCCTAGCAAAGTACAATTCAATCTGTTTAGCTGTTGTATAAGATGTACATTCCTTATTCACTAGCAAAGCGCGACCTCTGAAACTTAATGATCTTTCTTTTTTTTTTTTTTTTTCATTTTGTTTATGAAAAACATTAGAGCTTGGGAAGTTCTGCACAGAAATTCTCAAAAGACTTATTTAATGCCACTTATGATAGTTTTTTTTTAAATAGAAATGATCGCAAGCAGTGCTCTTGAGTCTAGGGACACCAATTAACTCGCTCAGGGTATGTCATCAAATGTAGCAGAGGATCATTAAGCGGGATCTCGAGGAAGAGTTACTGATGAAGGCTCTATCACTCATAAAACAAACTACTAGAATGGGTCAGTGGGGTCATCCGAGAGGGTAATGAGGTCAAGGTGTGCTGCAGGTCTCCCAGGATCTGGAGTCAAACTACAGTCGTGGAAGCAATTAATTAATTATCCAAACTGGAAAATAATTTATCATAATCATAAGAGTGGCAGAGGTTGGCGAAGATAATGATGCAAAGAAAAGGGAGAAAAAAAAATCAAAGAAAATATTTCTCCACTCAGTGTATAATTAAGCTCTGTAATTCATTGCCAGAAAATGTGGTAAAAGCCATTAGCATAGCAAGGTATAAAAAAAAAAAAAGGTTTGGATACATTTTTGGAACAAAAGTCCTTAAACCATTATTAAGGTGAGTTGGATAGGCCACTCTTGGAAACAGGATACAGGGCTTGATTGACCTTCTGTCTGTCCCAATACAACAATACGCAGAGGTTAAAGCTGCAGCCTCGGCACCCTGAGGTTGTGGGTTCAAACTCATACTGCTCCTTGTGACTCTGGGCAAGTCACTTAATCCCCCCACTGCCCCAGGTACATTAGATCGATTGTGAGCCCCCAGGACAGACTGGGAAAAATGCTTGAGTACCTGAATAAATTCATGTATACCGTTCTCAGTTCCCCTGGGAGAATAGTATAGAAAATGGAATATATAAATAGTGTGAAGAGTTTCAGCCTCTGATAACCAGAGCAGGTATTGTGACATCATAATGCCTCATTCTACCAATAAGAACCAACCTCATCAGTGATGTCACAATGGCTTGATTGACCTGTAGTTGGCTCCCTTTTACTACATCTTGATTTCTAGAGTGGTGCAGTGATTAAAGCTACAGCCTCAGCACCCTGAGGTTGTGGGTTCAAAGCCACCCTGCTCCTTTTGATCCTGGGCAAGTCACTTAATCCCCCCACTGCTCCAGGTACATTAGATAAATTGTGAGCTTACCAGGAGAGACAGGGAAAAATGCTTGAGTACCTGAATAAACTCATGCAAACCGTTCTGAGCTCTCCTGGGAGAACAGTATAGAAAAATTGAAGAAATGAATAAAATGTGTGAGCTGGTACCAGCATCACTCCTTGGGTTTTGGCCAGGTACTAGTGACCTGGATTGGCCACCGTGAGAACGGGCTACTGGGCTATTGGTCTGACCCAGTAAGGCTATTCTTATGTTCTTACAGTAGCATAGTGAGGGTAGGAGGCACCTGGGGTGGTGGCACCTTCTGTGCCCTCCTCGCCGCCCCCATGCCACACTTGTACCCTCTTCCCCCCCTCCCCCTGTTCCTCTTTAAATCTGTGCCAGCACAAGCAGTTTCTCCGGCCAGCTGCTCGTGCCAATGTTGGCTTTCTCACTGAAGTCACTTCCTAGCGGAGAGGTTCCGGCGCTGACACAAAAATGGCACCCGCCCCCCCACCCCTTACTATGCCACTGAGTGGGTAAATGACTTGTTTTGAAACTGTCCTCATTATTTATGTATTTGATATATGCATATAACAAAGACACCCTCTCCAAGGTAGGGAGAACGAGAGGGCACTCTCTAAAGTTGAAAGGGATAGATTCCGTACAAACGTAAGGAAGTTCTTCTTCACCCAGAGAGTGGTGGAAAACTGGAATGCTCTTCCGGAGGCTATTATAGGGGAAAACACCCTCCAGGGATTCAAGACAAAGTTGGACAAGTTCCTGCTGAATCAGAATGTACGCAGGTAAGGCTAGTCTCAGTTAGGGCAAACGTAAGGAAGTTTATCTTTACCCAGAGAGTGGTGGAAAACTGGAACGCTCTTCCGTAGGCTGTTATAGGGGGAAACACCCTCCAGGGACTCAAGACAAAGTTAAACAAGTTCCTGATAAAGCAGAACATACGCAGGTAAGGCTAGACTCAGGGCACTGCTCTTTGACCTAAGGGGCCGCTGCAGGCAGCGGCAATTCTGATGTTCTTAAAACCATGATGTCTTTGGGGGAGAAACATATTAATTTCCAAGTTTATTTCAATCCTGATGTCCCGCCTATCATAAAGAGTGATCATATGACAGAATGCTATATATCTTTGTACTGGTTAAAATGAGAACATTGAATCCTTTATAAATTGCTGGTCATGGCGCATCTTTGTATACACAACAAGGCACCGAAACATTTGACGGCTAGCATTCTGCCGTACGCACCGCAGCGCATGTTGCGCTCGGTGACTCACGATGACCTGCGTATTCTGACAGCGAATCAGCTGCGGCTGGCCTCGCCTAGAGCTAGCATGTTTTCCTGCGCGGGTCCTCGGGAGTGGAATAAGCTTCCGGGATATTAGCGACAGCAAACACGTTTGAGTAGTTTTAAGAAAATGTTGAAGAAACACCTCTTCTGTAAGATGAAATATGGGACTTGATTTTTAGTTTTTTGATGCGAAGCGCTGGCAGCCTCTTTGAAATTTTAGGAGGTTTTACATTATCGCTATGATGTTTTATTCACGTTCGATGTGTGGTACTGTATTGTGACCCACCTTTGGAAAGGTGGGGTGTAAATAAAGAAATACAAATACATATAAAATGACTAAGTGGCTTACAATTAAAAAAAACAAACTAAAAAGTGTTAAAACAAAATTTAACAGTGAAGAAAAAGGGGGAACGAACTACAATTTTAAATAGTAAAGAGGGGCAGGAGGTATTGCTCTCCTGAGCACAACAAATATGGAATTCCTTGCCAATCTATTTAAGAAAAGAACATGATATCGATAAATTTAAGATCAACCTAAAAACGTTCCTTTACAAAGACGCTTTCGATTAAGTACTCATAAATAGGAACACAATGATGCATTAATCTTAATTCCCAACCTCATGTTTTGACCCTACCTCTCTTTTTATTGAATTTTGTATTTCTTATCCCTTTTCCCTTTTATTCATGTCTTGTCAAGTATGTATATAGTATATGTTTACTGATTATTGATAATTAATGTTTTAGATTATACGTAATTTTTATTTTTATTTTTTTAATAAGGTAATTTTGTATCCACTCCTATTACTTTGTATTTATGTTCATCGCTTTGAAAATATGACAAAGCGATTAATCAAAAATTTAATAAACTTGAAACTTGAAACTTGAAACTCTCTGGTTCATAGATGAAGGTGCACGAGAAGATCGCGTGCGGACAAACGAGCAGAGACAAATGCACGCAGGACGTCAGCGTGCCAGATTAAAAGTTAAATGTAAAGCGCTCCGGTGGGGGGGGGGAACCCCCCAGTTTACTTGGAAGTGTTGGCGCTACTGTTGGGTGGTTCGGGGGTAAACCTCCCCCCATTACAGAGGAAAGTTTCCTCTATAAGTGAGTGTGGGGGTTCCCCCCCCCTCACATCCCCCCTCGGAGCGCTTTAAATTTAACTTTTAATCCGGCACGCTGACGTCCTGCGTGCATTTGTCTCTGCTCGTTGGTCCGCGCGGGAATGTCCGGCGCGCTTTAGTCCCATCACAGCCTCTCTAGATGCTCTCAGCCTATCTAGAGGCATCGGAAAAGAGAAATGTCTTAAGATCCTCCTTGAATTGATTTAATGAGTTTTGAAATCTTGGATGAGATGGTTAAAGGCTCCAGAATTCAGGTCCTGATACAGAAAAGAGAGAGCCGCGCTAGGCATCAAGGGATGGGCTGCGTAGGACTGAAGGTTTCCACCTAGGGCGCCCAATACCCTTGCGCCGGCCCTGAATAAGATCAATGGGCAGAAAATGTTAACAAGGAACGCTTTGGCACGATGGTGTGATACTGGATTTTCTCTATTGTTAATTTTCAATTGGGTAGCATGTGTGGGTAAGATGCAACATATGCTATTTTGCCTTTGCCAGATTATAAGTAAAAGTCATCTGTATTTTTAGCTTCCGAGTACTCTGTGTGATAGGTCTGGTGATTGACAGTAGCCCAAAAAGCTCTTATCGTTTGGAGCTCCTACACTTGTCCTCTGATGTTTGTGTCGTGCTGGAATTACACGGCAAACTTCTGCTGCCTGAGCATCGTGTGGGGTAAGCCTCCTTGGGAGACAATAGAAATGGAATTCAGAGAGAGCCTGGTGGCTCAGTGGCAAGCGCCCACGTGGGCGAACTTGGGATCGGTTCCCGGTTCAGGGCTGCTGTTTTTTGATTCAGCCGGGACGGGGCTCGGGATTCCGTGAAGCCCTGGAGGAGAAGGATGTGTGTGTGCTGGCGATGGCGGCAGGGCACGGTGAGGTCTAGTCACTACAGAACAGAAGCAACTAGTGGCCTAGATCTAGAGCCGGTGGAATGAGAATATTTATTTATTTATTCAATTTTCTATACTGTTCTCCCAGGAGAACTCAGAACGGTTTACATGAATTTATTCAAGTACTCAAGCATTTTCCCTTGTCTGTCCTGGAGGGGGGAGGGGGGGGGCTCACAATCTATCTAATGTACCAGGAGCAATGGGGGGATTAAGTGACTTGCCCAGGGTCACAAGGAGCAGCATGGGTTTGAACCCACAATCCCAGGGTGCTGAGGCTGTAGCTTTAACCACTGCACCACTCTAGAAATCAAAATGTAGCAAAAGTGAGTCTAGTATAGGACAATCAAGCCATTGTGACATCACTGATGAGGTTGGCCTTATTGGTGGAATGAAGCATTATGATGTCACAATACCAGATCTGGTTATCAGAGGTTGAGACTCTTAACATTATTTATTTATCCAGTGTTCTATACTGTTCTCCCAGGGAAGCTCAGAACGGTATACATGAGTTTATTCAGGTACTCAAGCATTTTTCCCTGTCTGTCCCGGTGGGCTCACAATCTGTCTAATGTACTTGGGATAGTGGAGGGATTAAGTGACTTGCCCAGGGTCACAAAGAGCAGCGTGGGTTTGAACCCACAACCTCAGGGTGTTGAGGCTGTAGCTTTAACCACTGCACCGCTCTAGAAATCAAAATGTAGCAAAAGTGAGCCAAGTATAGAACAATCAAGCCACTATGACATCACTGATGAGTTGCCTCTAAATGGTGGAGTGAGGCATTGTGGAGCTCAGAATAGTTTTTTATGAGTTTATTCAGGTACTCAAGCATTTTTCCCTGTCTGTCCCAGTGGGCTCACAATCTATCTAATTTACCTGGGGCAATGGAGGGGATTAAGTGACTTGCCCAGAGTCACAACGAGCAAAGTGGGTTTGAAACCACAACCTCGGGGTGCTGAGACTGTAGCTTTAACCACTGCACCACACTCTCCCCACTTTTTGAAAAATCCACAGACCGTTGCACCGGAGGCTCGGGTGCCTTATCCCCAAATTAGTGTTTCTGGTGAGCTGGAAGCCAAAATAAATTTTAAAAAAGGGCAGAAGGAAATTACTTGGCCATAAAAAGAAATGTTGAGTTAGCTGTACAACGGCCTTTTCTTGTTTACACGCTCAACGGCGTAGTTTTCATGCAGTTGAACAAGTCTGGCACGAGGATACAACAGACTGAGATACTAGGTTGGTAATGTGATGGTCTTGTTTCATTAGTTTGGTAATTAGTTATGTGAGGTGAGGAGACATTAAAAATTTGTCAAACCCAAAAATATGCCTCTTGCAAAATTATTTTCAAAACCCTACGCCTTTTTTTTTTTTTTTTCTGCCATAGCTCCTAGAAGGATATTATACAAGAATGAATCAAAAATTAAAGGCAGTTTGTTAAATTTCACAATAACCGGGCCAGAGCTAGCAAAATGCAACGTATGCACTCGTACATTGCCTGTTGGATAGTTCATCCACGCGCTTGGTCTTTAGTCATGTGGCAGCCACAAGGTCAGGAACATGGACGTTCCATTGCAAGCCATCGAAGAACAGCAGGCCGTAGTTTGCTTTCTTTGGTAGAGGGAGTGAAACCTGTGGATATTGACGGAATTTTTAGTGACTACGATGCGATAAGAGATGGACATAGCACCATAAACCAACGAAAGGTTTATAAGTGAGTAAAAAGGTTTAAAGCAGGAAGAACAGGTGTAACCGACAAAAGTCATTCTGGTCGCCCACCAACAACGCGTACAAAAGAGCACATTGATGGGATGGATGCCTTCGTTAGAGAAGACCGACAGATAATGGCGTCTTAACTGGCTGCAAATTTGGATATCGGCTATGGATCTGCATTTGCCATAATGCATGATGTCTTAGGATACAGGAAAGTCTGCGCACGATGGGTCCCCAATCAGCTTACTGATCTGCACAAGCTACAGTGTGTGGAGGTTGTGACCGTTCCTGAGACGGTTTGAAGAAGATCCGAGGATTCTGGAGAGACTTGTCACTGGGGATGAGACACGGGTGCATCATTGCGACCTGGAGAGCAAAAGACAAAGCGTGATGAAGTGAAGGAAGCGATGCTCGCCTGGCTTCGGGAGCAGCCGGAAAACGTCTTCTCTGCTGGAATGCAGAAGCTAGTTGAATGATGCAACAAATGCGTCTTCCCTAGCAACAGCAGCAGATGAATCCAGAGACCAATGGGATAGCACACATCTACCAGCAGGCGGAGATAGAGAAACTGATGAACAGGTGGTCCCATTGGCTGGCACTCCTCCTGTATCTCCAGTATTCTCTATCTCCCAGCAGGAAATGGTCGCTATTCAACTAGCTCCTGAATTCTGGCTGTGACTGGAACTTTATTTTCTCCTGTTGAGGTTTCTCTTCTGTGAGACAGGGGTGTCCGGCTGAATGGTGCCGGCTTTAGGGGTTACACCTGGGCCTCCCCAGGTCCCTGCCTCACCCTCCCTCCATTGCTAGAGGGTCTGACTGGGACGATGTGGAAAAGTGATACGTTCCATTGCTCACAGTTACTGCTAATAAAGCCATTGAATGCATTTTGCCTTTACTTTTTGATTTACCCTTGTATTAATTTGTGGTGCTTTTAACATTTTCCTGTGGTTTCATCATAATTCTAAGTTTCTACCAGGCATTTTAGCAATGAGCGGACAACACTTTATAATGTTGGCAAAACATTCACCAGATTTTGACTTTCTCAGACAGACGTTGCTTTAAATTCTGCAACAAGCACAATTTCCTATAAATTTATTATTTTTTTTTTAAAAAAGCAGTACGATCCTCTTGCCAAACTGCTGAGGTGATAAATGTTTTTTTTTAAGGATATGCATTTATTTAAAATTGTTAGAAAATTAAGGGGGGTGGGGTGGGAATTCATCATGGGGTGATAAGCAATTTAGCGCATGCTACGTAAATGTGTTAGTCTGCTAATGATTAGCACACATTAAATGTTAATAGGCCCATTAAAGTCCTATGGGCAACTTAGCATTTAGCATATGCTAATCAGTAGTACCCTTGATGAATTCCCCCTATGGCAGGGGTGTCAAACTCAATCGCATTAAGGGGCCAAAATCCAAAACACAGGCCCCGCCCCATCTCCGCCCCAGACCCCACCCCCATAATAATACTCATATAACACCACTTTTTCCATTCATTTTTCATATATACGCACACAATATAATCTTATTAACACATAATGGTTAACCACAAAATTAAACTACACAAAGCACACTGTAAGCTTCTCAACATTCATTCCTACCAGAACACAGATAACCCCTATGCAAATACGGGACCAAAAACTAAAAGTACTAATATATATATTTTTTAAAAACCCATGCCGCACAACCCCCATAGAAAAAGAAACAAATGTATTTCTTCCTAAGCAGTGCAAAAGATAGACAGCAGATTAAAATGCTCAAAATTGACACAATTCAAACACTAACTTGAAAATAAAACCATTCCCCCCTACCTTTGTTGTCTCCCTCCCTCCGGCGGGTGTCTAACCTTCTGGCCGGCTCCAACCTGGCCGTTTTATGCGGCCCGCGGTCCGATGCCCCCCGGTGTCATCTTGTGGCCGGCTCCCTCCTCCTCACAGCCGTAGTGTGCACGGAGCCGCGTGCAGTGGCATCCTGCATCTGAACCGGAAGCCTTCTCTCTGGCGTCGCAACTTCAGAGGGAATGCTTCTGGATGAGGTGTGGGACGCGCGAGGAGCAGCTGCATGTGGCTCCATGCACACTACGGCTGTGAGGAGGAGGGAGCCGGCCACAAGGTAACACTGGGGGCATTGGACCGCATAAAATAACCAGGCAGGCCGGATTTGGCCCCCGGGCTTTGAGTTTGATACCTGTGCCCTATGGGAACCTTTTACTAACCAGCACTATGAAATGAGTCCTTATGTGGGTATTTTAGAAACATAGAAACATGTTGACAGACAGTGGCGTAGTGAGGGTGAGAGGAGCCTGGAGTGGCTGCACCCCTCCCCCACCCTCTTCTTCAATCCCACCCCTACACACTCCTTTCAAACACCACTTCCCTTCCCCCGTACCTCTGTAACGTTCCTGGGGCAAGCAGAAACCCCCAACCTGCTGTCGCAACTGCATGGCTCTTCCTCTCACGTAACTTCCTAGGGTCCAGGAAGTGACATCAGAAGAAGAGCCGAGGCAGGTTAGGGGGTTGCTCTTAGCCGCTAGGAATGTTACAGAGGAACAGGGGAAGGCAAGTGACACACGCGGGGTAGTGGGAAGGGGGCGGGGAAGGAGCAGGAGAGGAGGACGAGTGCCATGCAACTATGAAGATGGCGCCTGGGGGGGGGACCACCCCCCTGCACTTCCTTACCACGCCAATGTTGGCAGATAAAGGCCAAATGACCCATCCAGTCTGCCTATCTGCAGCATCCACTATCTCCTCCTCTCCCTATTGGCTAAGGCTCTTAACATTTGCATCTCCTCTTCCTATAAGCTACGGCTCTTTACACCTGCATTGTGATGTCATAAAGCTTTATGGTTATAGCAGATAAAAGCCAAATGGCCCATCCACAGCATCTACTATCTCCTCTTCTTCCTATTGGCTAAGGCTCTTTACACCTGCATTGTGAGGTCATAAAGCTTTATGGGTATAGAAACATGATGGCAGATAAAGGTCAAATGGCCCATCCAGTCTGCCCATCTGCAACATCTACTAACTCCTCCTCTTCCTAAGAGATCCCACGTGTCTGTCCCATGCTTTCTTGAATTCTGTCCCATGCTTTCTTGAATAGTCTTTGTTTCCACCACCTCTACTGGGAGACTATTCCACGCATTTACTTTAGATTACTCCTGAGCCTGTCACCGTTTAACTTCATCCTATGCCCTCTCATTCCGGAGCTTCCTTTCAAATAAGACTTGCCTCCTGCACATTTATGCCACATAAATATTTAAATGTCTCCTGCCTTTCCCCAAAGTATACATATTGAGATCTATAAATCTGTCCCCACACACCTTATGAGAAACACCATCAACCACTTTAGTAGCCTTCCTCTGGACCGACTCCATTCGGTTTATATCTTTTTGAAGGTGGGGTCTCCAGAATTGTACACAATATTCTAAACCCTCTCCCCACCTTTTACAAAAGCATAGCGGTGGTGACAGCTTGGATGCTCATAGAATTCCTATGAGCGTTGGAGCTGATACCGCCATGGCTGGCGCTAAGAGATGATAGACTCCGGAGTAATCTGAGGAAATATTTGTTACAGAAAGGGTGGTAGATGCGTGAAACAGTCTCCCGGAAGAGGTGGTGGAAACAGAGACTGTGTCTGAATTCAAGAGGGCCTGGAATAGGCATGTGGGATCTCTCAGAGAGAGAAAGAGATAATGGTTACTGCGGATGGGCAGACTAGATGGACCATATGGCCTTTATCTACCATCATGTGTCTATGTTTCCATATGTTGATTGGGTCAGTGTTTAGACGCAGCTTCAAATAAGTGGGCTTTTAGTCTGGCTTTGAATAATGCAAGAGATGGAGCCTGATGTAGCCAGGCAGGCAGGTTGTTCCAAGCATGCGGTACAGCAAGGTTGAAGGGACGGAGATGGGTGTTGGCGATAGAGGAGAAGGGTACAGAGAGGAGGGACTTGTCTGATGATCGGAGTTCCTGGAGGGGAGTATCGGAAGTAAGAAGAGAGGAGAGATACTGAGGAGCTGCAGAGCTCGAACACTTGAACGTCAATAAGAGGAGTTTGAATTGTATGCGGAGACGGACAGGGAGCCAGTGAAATGACCTCTGGAGAGGAGTAATGTGGGTATAATAACCCTGGTGGAATACGAGGCACGCAGCGGCGTTCTGATCAGCCTGAAGTGGAGAGATATGGCTTAGAGGTAGACCGGTGAGAAGCGCATTGCAGTAATCCAGTCGAGAGGTGATGAGGGTCTTGGCAGCGTGCTCAGAAAGGAAAGGATGGATTTTTAACAATATTATTGAGAAAGAAGCCAAATAAATGTGGTTTTGACAGGTACCCCCCCCTAGGAGAAATGATGGCCTAAAATTCTCCACCAAGAGCTCTGGGAAGTTAACCCCATCCATTCTTCCTACAAGGGAGAATTTCTAAACTGACTACTTTGCGAATGCAATTTTCTTTTTATAGACTTTAAGAAACCCCAAAAATGTGAATTTCCACTCAAATAGAGAGAGAGAGAGCGAGACCATAAAGAAAGCCTTTAGTATTAATTTTGACATAGCTCCAAGGTGCTTATGTAAGTTTTATAAATTAATTAACCTAATTGCAGCTCCTCTGTATAATATTGTGCTAGATTAATGCTCCGAAAACCCAGAAAGGTTCTGACCCTTATTAATAAGGGACTTGGAATAAAAAGGTCTCCTTTAGTTTGAATTCCTTCATTAACGATTATAAATGTATGATCACATCCTCGATGATTAAATGACCAATTAACAAGTCAAATTTATATCCCCAGGGGTCTTTAATAAAAAAGGAAACGGTTTGAATTATTTACAGTTAAATGCAGTAAAAAAAAAAAAAAAAAAATCTATTTTATTTTGTTACCGTGAGTCTAACTGAAGGTGCATAAAAAGAATGGCGTGACTGCTACTATTTCTCATTTCTATAGCGCTGAAAGGCGTACGCGGCTAATGGTTAGAGCAATGGGGCTGAGAATAAGGGAAGCCAGGGTTCAGATCCCCTTGCCTCTCCTTGTGACCCTGCTTAACCTCTCTCACCTTCCCCCCCTCCATTAAAAATCTAGGAGCCCTTTTACTAAGATGCGATAAGAAATGGGTTTTAATTTAGGATATTCCTATCTACTAACCCCATTTTTAACACAGACAATAAAAAGGGCTTTTTTATTTTTTGCAGGTCCTTTGCTAATTGAAAAATCAGCATTCGAGACCTGCAAAACTATTAACAAGAGAGTACTTACCACTTTCTGCCCAGGTATAATATCTACCCTAAAGGGTGCCCCCTCCCTGGGTCTAGCAAGACCCCCGCGGCCCTTCATGACCCATCTTCACCTGTACCTTTATGGCAGTGGTCTCAACCTCAAACCCTTTGCAGGGCCACATTTTGGATTTCTAGGTACTTGGAGGGCCTCAGTAAAAAATAATTAATGTCTTATTAAAGAAATGACAATTTTGCACTCTTTATAGTTTTTAAATCTTTCCTTTTGGCTAAATCTTAATAATAATATTATAATTTATAGCTAAAGAGACACATGATCAAGAAACTGTTTTATTTTACTTTTGTGATTATGATAAACATACCGAGGGCCTCAAAATAGTACCTGGCGGGCCGCATGTGGCCCCCGGGCTGCGAGATTGAGACCACTGCTTTAAGAGAAAGCAGTGCACAGTTTGAGAGCACTGAAGGATTACTAAAGCAGAGCAAACAGGCAAACTTCATGGAAGATATGTGGTGGATTTAATCTATCAATGTGTTTCAGCATGAATGACAATTAAACTGTGCTCTTATAAACAGCAGTCAACACCAATAAGCATATTATTACAGACTAGTCTTTAAGCCCGTTACATTAAAGGGTGCTAGAATAGATGTGTCTGTCTGTCTGTCTGTGTTTCTTTATCTCTCTCTCCTTGGCCGCTGTCTGTATTCTTCTGTCTCCCCCCCCCACGAGCACAGCTGTCTGCCCCCAGGACACACCTCCCCCCCAAAGCAACCCCCTTTCCCTCTCCCTAACTGCCTCTCCATGGCCCTCTTCTGTCTTCCTCCCCCCCCGAGCAAAGCTGTCTGTCCCCAGCACACCTCTCCCTATCTCTCCATGGCCCCTTCTGTCTCCCCCCAGTACACCCCTCCCCCCCAAAGCAGCCCCCTTTCCCTCTCCCTTTCTCTCCATGGCCCCTTCTGTCTTCCCCCCCAGAGCAAAGCTGTCTGTCCCCAGCACACCTCCCCCCCCAAAGTAGCCCCCTTTCCCTCTCCCTATCTCTCCATGGCCCCTTCTGTCTCCTCCCAGAGCAAAGCTGGCCCCAGCACACCTCCCCCCCCAAAGCAGCCCCCTTTCCCTCTCCCTCTCCATGGCCCCTTCTGTCTCCCCCCAGCACACCCCTCCCCCCAAAGCAGCCCTCTTTCCCTTTCCCTCTCCCCCTGCCTCCCGGTATTGATCCCCTTCTTACCCTCCCCTCCATCCCGGCGTCTTCTGGCCTGCTCCTCTTCAAAGCAGCCTGTGATCTTGGTGGCCGGCTTTAGCGAACCTAGCAGGCCACTCTCCAACTCGGTAGCACGTTCCCTCTGACGCGATCCTGTGCGTCAGAGGGAGCGTGCTACTGAGGTTGGAGAGCGGCCTGCGAGGTTCTTTAAAGCCGGCCACGATTGCAGGCTGCTCTGAAGAGGAGGATCAGTGGCGGCAGCGGCGAGTGAGGTGACACGGCGAGGACGCGGGCAGGCAGCTAGAGAGAGGCAGCGGCGAGTGAGGGCGGGCGGTGACGCGCCGAGGACAGGGAGAGAGCACAGTCGCGCGCCTTCAGCCCCCGCATACGCCGTAAGGTTAGAATGTTGCCACAGAAGCACACCTCAAGGCGCCACACCTCACGAATTTTCGAGAGCGCATGTGCGCTCTAGCGTTTTATTATTATTTGATAGTTGAATAATTTATATTCAGAAGGTGGGGGCACAAGGAGTTTTTTTTGAGCCGATGAGGTGGGTTCCCTTTCTAGGCTGCATGTAAGACTTGCTCTTGCTGCAGGTGGGGATCTGAGGCTTTTCCTTCCTTTATGAAGTACTAGTTCACCAGTTTGAAGTAAGACTACAGGTTTATGGTGTCTGTAAGAATTTGGAGAGAACATCACAGAGAGAGGCTGTATGGCATAGTGAACAATTGTGAACCTTTATATCTGCTTGTATTGGGTGCTTAAAGAAGGAGCAATCCCCAGTTGCCCTGCTTTACCAACAGTAAAATCCAAAATGGCAATCAGCAACCCCTAGTGGTAGTCTTATGGTACTTTAAAGAAAATCCTGTCCCAAATGGCAGTGCACCTAAGGATTCAACGTCTACCAGCGCTTAAGACCACTTAGGCACCACTAGGCACAATTTTGTAAACAGTGCCTAGTGCAGGATTGACAATTGCGCTCAACGGCAGCTATTTATAGAATCAGGGCCCTACTGCCTACAAAATAGGTACTGGTAAGTACTAACTTGTGTGTATGTATCTTTCTGTATAGACCCCCTAATGCAGGAATTTGTGCCAAAACACGGCCTGTGTCGGGTCATTCAATAAAGAAAATTCTACTATCCCATTCTGTGAGGCCACTGGTACTTTTTTTTCTCGCTTCAACATTAGCGCAAGGCCATTAATGCAATAAATGGAAAATTGTGCCCTTTTACTGTGGCAGTAAAATGTTGCAAATTCTGGCCCCTCCTATATCCCAATGGATTGTTTTGTGAGTTTTTTTTCCTTTGGACATGTTTCCCCCCTCCCCCCCCCGAAAGCAGTTCAGAAAGATAGATGCAGTAAAAATGGTCTTAGTAAGGGTACGCTAAGGCCACCTTATACCACAGCCTAGTAAAAAGATCCCTATGTGTACATAGCAGGTTCTGAAATTAATAGGTACATATGGATATGTTTTTAAAATAAAAACCCACTTGTCGTAGTAATTTTAAAAAGCTATGTATTTTGCTTGTTTTTCTTTTTTTTTTTTATAATGCACATGCTTTTTATTAATAGGCAACGTCAAAACATTTCAAAGCACGCTCACACACACGAGTGCGCATTAAGATGATCTAATGACGGCATGAAATGTTTTACTTTTTCTGTGTCACTTTGGATGGGAAATGACAGAGTGACAAAAGTAATACCTTCATGGATCCATGTTGCTTTTAAACGATAGCACATCCCTCGTGCTCTGCCAATAAGCAGAGGGAGGAGAGAGTCGGTAGCACTAGAATAATTTTAAGTAGGTCATTTTCAACACTTGAATCTGTTTTGAATATATTACCGTGCTGTTGCAGTGTTCTGTTGCCCCCGTTGCAAGCTGCTTCTGTCCCTAATTTATTCAGCAGTGCTCTGGCATTTCCCCCCCCCCCCACTCCATGAATGTGCACTGTCGGCTGACTGGCCTTTTAAGAAGGGTTGTGACATGAAACTGGGGCGCTGGCATGAAATCGGCTCCATAGATGGTTGTAAAACAGAGTTTCACTGTTTTTGTTATTACTCAATCAACAGTACATGTCTTCTGTATGTGAGCTTCAGACTGCAGGGCAGTTGAATCTGGACACAAGGAACACCTACAAGTCCTGTGGCGTGTGTGTGTTGCCAGTCTGCAGAATAGATGAAATCATTTTTTTGGTAGTCTTTCTAAGTCAAGTTGCTTTGTGAAATCAGATGGGGCAGCCCTATGAATTCTGGGTTGTTTCCCAAGTAGGTTAAAAGAAATTCCACCTGGGTCTTCTATGCTGTTTACTGCTTCCTGGGGATAGCTTAGAAAGGCCGGGCAGCTTCCTGTTTGAAAAGAATGTAGTATGAGACCCATGCTAGGCCAGTGGTTCTCCTATGTCGGACAGATCACAGAAGAGCCAAGCTCAGCTTATTTACATGCATTCTAAGCAGCAAGAAAGCTTGTCTGCAAATAGGAAACTGAGCAAGTAAGTCACACTGCAATCTGCTTATTCAAATGACTTATATCGGTATAGAGACGCTTTCAGGGTGCAGCTTGAGCAGATAACCAGCATAATAACACGATGATTGCAATTTGCATGTCCTTCTCAGCCAGAGGATGCCACAAAGCTTTCAGATTTAAAATTTCAGAGACAAACTTGCGTCTGTCAGGGAACTAACACCGGGGGCTGATCAGCACGACGGCTTCCCAAAGAAGAGAAGAGCGGACGGGAACAATGCTGCCATTACTGTTGTGATTATTGGTAAGCGATTTGTCCAAGGTCACACAGAGTCAGGAGAAAGGCAGGTTGTGCACTTACAAGAAGGCTTGGAAACTCTTCAGGCCCACAACTCACTATGCTCCTGTTCGATTCACTCCACCTCCTCTTCTGTTCTTTGCTTTTCTTAGAAGATGTTGCCAACCTGCTTTCGTTACAACATTGTGTCCCCAAAGGGAGGAAATTCTATAACTGGGCACCCAATATAACTTGCAACCCGTTCTGGGCTCCTCTGGGAGGATGAGCTAAATAAATGAGAAAATAAATGAATAATTAGCGCAGTGGCAGAGGAACCAGGTTCAAGTCTCACGATAGCTTCTTGAGACTCTTGGCGAGTCACTAGGCCCTCAATTGCTTCAGATAAAAAATAACTACCTGTATGTAATAATGTGTTGCATCAATGGGTGTCTTATTAGACTCAACGTTATCGTTTAAGCCTCACATTAAGTCTGTGGTATCGCAAGTCTTTTATAAGCTTCGGTTGTTTCGGAGGCTAAGAGATTATCCTGCATAATGGGGTGCATTGTGGAGTAAAGACCTAGATCAACTTCTTTCGCCCACTACTTATGAGGAATTCAGAAAACGTCTAAAAACTCAACTGTTCCTAAAGTATCTAGACAACTGACCCACTCATCTTCTTTCTCCTCCATAGTGATTCCTCTGTCCTATTAATCTCTTTCTCCTCAACAACGCATTTCCGGTCCTATTAACTCTCCTCTTCCCCCCCTCTTAAATTCAATCAATTTGTACCTCACTTAATCTATTGTAAACCGCATAGAACTTAATGGTATTGCGGTATATAAACTGTCCAGAGAAGAGCGACTAAGATGGTTAAGGGGCTGGAAGAGCTGCCATACAGCGAAAGATTAGAGAAACTGGGCCTCTTCTCTCTCGAACAGAGGAGATTGAGAGGGGACATGATCAAAACATTCAAGGTACTGAAGGGGATAGACTTAGTAGATAAGGACAGGTTGTTCACTCTCTCCAAGGTAGGGAGAACAAGAGGGCACTCTCTGAAGTTGAAAGGGGATAGATTCCGTACAAACGTAAGGAAGTTCTTCTTCACCCAGAGAGTGGTGGAAAACTGGAACGCTCTTCCGGAGGCTGTTATAGAGGAAAACACCCTCCAAGGATTCAAGACAAAGTTAGACAAGTTTCTGTTGAACAAGAATGTGCGCTGGTAGGGCTAGTCTCAATTAGGGTGCTGGTCTTAGACCAGAGGGCCGCCGCGTGAGCGGACTGCTGGGCATGATGGACCACTGGTCTGACTCAGCAGTGGCAATTCTTATGTTCTTATGTTCTTCTTATTATTATCTCACGATGGAAAATTTTCGAACAGTGATTACTATGCTACTGACTCCAGTATTTGATTATTGCAACTCATTGTATCTTGGCCGACCCAAATTTGTGATACATGCTCTACAAATGGCGCAAAAGGCTGCGGCCTGAATTAAAGTGTGAGCCTCCAAATACGAGCATATTACACCAATTTTGTGTCGTTTACATTGGCTACCTGTTGCCCGGCGTGTTTAGTTTAAGACTTTGAGTTTGATCTTTAAAGGCCTGAAAGACAACTGTCCTGTAATTTTAAGCTCATTATTCTCTAGTTATCAACCAAAGAGAGCATTGACATTTGAGAATCGGATGTATCTTGAAATTCCGTCATTGAATTTGGTGAGACAAGTAAGAATTTGACAATCTATCATGTCAGTACAAAACATAAGAATAGCCTTACTGGGTCAGATCAATGGTCCATCTAGCCCAGTATCCCGTCTTCACGGAGGCTAATCCAAGTCACAAGTACCTGGCAAAACCCCAAATAGTGGCAGCATTCTATACCACCGATCCAAGGCAAGCAGCGGCTTCTCTCATGTCTATCTCAACAGCAGACTGTAGACTTTTCCTCCAGGAACTTGTCCAAACCTTTTTTGAAACCAGCTCCAGTGCTCCAATCTACAGTATTTGTCCTGAAGAGAAACTCGAGTAACATGTTAAAGAAGCTGGAACGAAGTTCTGAGTGAAGTGATCATGGTCTGCGGTATAATCACAAAGCCCCATCTCTAACTGGGCATTGACTGGGGGTGGAGTTTATTATGTCATCATCTACAATTATGATCTTATCAAATAAACAGTGCCAAAACTTTGATTTTCAGACATTTTTGCAAGAAGTGCATCTTATGAGCTTTCACTACCTTAAAAAAAAGTGCAACAAAACACCCCCCCATACGATGAGTCAATCAACTTCAATCTATCAGGGGATGAAAAGACCATTTTTGTCAATGAAAAGCAGTACAAAAGTACAACAGCACTTTCCCTGAAGAAGCCTGGGTTATCCTGGTGAAACGGAGGCTGGAGTTCCATTCACTTACTACACAAGATAAGAGCTGTTCTTAAAGTTTTGCACTATCTTTTTGTATTTCAACTAATTTATAATTGAAACCTTATTCTGCATTTTGCACTTTTCACATTAAGCATCACGTGGGGTTTTGACCAATGATTGAGACCTGACCTGCTTCACTTGCTATCTTAAAGCCGCATTGTGGCTTTTAAAGGTCTCTGAGGTCTTTTCATCCCACGGTATAAGCGGTTAGCATAGCTGGGTTTAAACTAAGCTAAACCTTAAATTTATATACCGCATCTGCTCTATAAAGATAGAGCTCGGCACGGTTTACAGGAACTTTAATATAAGGAAGGAAAAACATAAATAAGAATTAGTGATTATAAAGAGGGTAGCGAGATTTACATTTTTGAGGAGAGCCAAGTTTTCAGATGTTTTCGGAATAATTGGAAGAAGCCCAGATTCCGTAGCAGGGCAGGAAGGTTATTCCAAAGCTCAGTGATTTTGAAGAAAAGAGATTTCCCTAATTTTCCAGCATCGATAACGCCTTTTAACGAGGGGAAAGATAGTTTAAGTTTTTGGGTGGATCTGGTAGTGTCGGGTCTCGTAGAATTCCAAGATAGTGGAATTAGAAGAGGAAGAATGCCATGCAGGATCTTGAATGTTCGGCAGGCACATTTAAAGTGAACTCTAGAGATTACTGGAAGCCACTGAAGTTTTGACAGAAGCGGGGAAACATGATCAAATTTACTTTTTGCGAAGATCAACCAGTATTCTGGATCTGCTGAAGTCTTTCAAAACTTTTCTTGGTTAGACTTAAATAGATGGAGTTACAATAGTCCAGCCTGGAAAGAATGATTGATTGTACAAGGACAGCAAAATGTTGTTGGTGAAAGCAGGATCTCACTTTTCTCAACATGTGGAAACTTAAAAAAAACTTTTTTTTTTTTTTTTTTTTACCAGAGAGTTGAGATGGCCATTAAAAGAAAGTGTAGAGTCAATAAGAAAGGTTTGGACAAATTCCTGGAGGAAAAGTCCATAGTCTGCTATTGAGACAGACATAGGGGAAGCCACGGCTTGTCCTGGATCGGTAGCATGGAATGTTGCTACTCTTTGGGAATTCCGAATGGAATGTTGCTACTCTTTGGGTTTTTGGCAGGTATTAGGGACCTGGATGGGCCACTGATGGATCATTGGTTTGACCCAGTAAGGCTATTCCTATGTTCTTAAAGTCTGGGAGATTGTAATCACAATTAAAAATCATAACCAGGTTATTTTCTCCTTCTCTACGTGTGCCACTGGGTGTAACATCACCGAGTAGGGTTATGCATGTTAGAGCATCTTTAAAAAATAAATGCACACAAAATCAATTTAATCCATGTTAACCTGCTAAGTATTTATTTATTTACTGGGATTGATTAACCGTCTTTATGAATCACCCAAGCTGGTGTAGTGATGGTAACATAAAATTTGCATGTGCTAAAAGTTTGTTTTTTTTAAAAAATTAAAAAAAAATTTCAAACAGACTGAAAAAAAAATAACATCAGAAAAATTGGAAAAAGTCCCCATATGATTTTGAAAATGAAACAACAATTATTTTACGTACTCACCCATATCACTGAGCCACTGGGCTTGCCTGACAGTGTAGCTGAGAAATGTGAAGGTTAACAAACCAGCTGGGATTTTGGAGAAACTGGGCCCCAGTAAGATTTCTAAAATGATTTCCCATAATAAATTGCAAGGTCCTTTTCCACACACACCGATGCATGTTCCAGGCACTCAGCATATTGAGATTTGCAGAAAAGGGGGAGGGGGAGGGGCTGATGAATGGCCCTCTTTTTTCCCATAGCATAACTGTTTTCCTATAGGAGGTTGCGGCCATGCCTCAGAGACTAGGGTCTGCCAGAACATTTCTGGGTGCATTTACAAACCCCAAGAAGTCCCTGAGTCAGCAGTGACCACACGGAAATAATGAATAGGTTTCTCTCAGATTGTGCTCGGCAGGCTTTTCATTGATTGGTTGCAATTTGATAAATTAAAAGTTTAGAGTGAGTGCGTCTTTAATATATGATTGATCAGATTTATGGATGTTTCATAAGGCTGAAGATCATAAAATTCACTGGTATAAGGTCTTGTTATTAAAATAATTTTTTTATTGTCCTTGAGGACTGTTTATGATTATAAGAACATAAGAATAGCCATACTGGATCATACCAATGGTCCAACAAGCCTTGTATCCTGTTTCTACGGTGCCGGGACCAAAGTGCGCGAGAGAAACACGCGCTGAGATTTGAGAGCGGACAATTGAGCGCAAGACTTCAGCACGCCACTCTAAAAGCTTTTTTTAAAGGGTTCTGATGGGGGTGTAGGGGAACCCCCCCCACACTTTACTTAATACTGTTCGCACAGCCGTGTTGGGAGGGTGTGGGGGCTTATTCATTCACTAATCATTTCTAGGTTAGATTACTGTAACACTTTATACCACGGTATAACCAATAAAGAAATAAGAAGATTACAGATAATACAAAATACAGCAATAAAAATTTTTACGAATTCAAAAAAATATAATCACGTTACACCACTCTTACAAGCTGCACACTGGTTACCTATTTCACATAGAATAACGTTTAAAATAATACTACTAACATTTAAAATTCAACAATCGCATATGCCGATATTCTTGGACCGACTCTTAAAACCTTATTCTCCATTTAGGACACTCCGATCAACACAACAAAATTTACTAAGTATTCCTTCTTTGAAAATAATTGGGACCAGAAGAGCAACCATCTTTTCAGTATTAGCTCTCCAGCAGGGGAACAATTTGCCAATTTACTTACGTGGCGAACCATCCTTAGATAAATTTAAGTGCGCCTTAAAAGGTTTCCTTTATAAAGATGCATTCAATATATAGATAGAATAATTAATTAAATACAACATCTTGACCCTAATGCATTAAACAAATAGGTCATCAAATTTAAAAAAAAAAAAAAAAAATGTAAGCATTCCCTAAAATCTCTTTTCTATAAAGAGGTCAATATCACATAGTCTGTTCAATAAAACTAAATCTATACAAACTATTAAAATATCTTCATCTTATTCATTTTATACCTTCCTCAAGTGATCCCATCCTTTGTGTTCTTACCTCAAATGTTCCCCTTTTTTATAAATTGTAGTCCCTCCCATCATCTATTTGTACCAGTTTGTATCAGTTTGTAATAGAACAAAAATGATATGTATGTATTGTCTTACTTTATTTTATTTTGTCCAACCTGTTTTCTTTTATATAATGGATACATGTTATACGCATTGAATTATATGACATTGCGTAAAATCAAACACTATTAAACTTGAACTTGAAGTGATGAGTAGTCTGGAAAAATGGCTGTTTCTGCTGGATGTGTCTTCTCCACAGCCTTAAAGGTACATGAAGCTGAGCCTTTGCAAACTGTGAATATCTTTGAGGGCAAATTGACAACATAGGTGCTAACATTTCTGTGCTCTTTATATTACATTACATTACATTAGAGATTTCTATTCTGCCATTACCTTGCGGTTCAACGTGGATTACAAAAGAAATAAAAAACGGAGGGTTACAATGGAAGAACATTTGTCCTTTCTGGAGAGGTAAAGAGTAGGTTATGTAGTTTCTGTGTGGCGGGAAGAGGGAAGGACGGTAAGTTTGAAGTTATATGTATAAATGCTTCAAATAATGACAATTAGAACATAAGAATAGCCTTACTGGGTAAGGGCAATGGTCCATCTAGCCTGGTGACCCATCCAGGTCACTAATACCTGGCAAAAACCCAAAGAGTAGCAACATTCCAAGTGGAATCCCCAAGTGGCAACATTCCATGTGGAATCCCCAAGTGGCAACATTCCATGTGGAATCCCCAAGTGGCAACATTCCATGCTACTGATCTAGGGCAAGCAGCAATGGCAGACTATGGACATTTCCTCCAGGAACTTATCCAAACCTTTCAAAAAACCAGGTACGTTAACCGCTCTTACCACGACCTCTGGCAACATGTTCCAGAGCTTAACTATTCTCTGAGTGAAAAAATATTTCTTCCTATGCATATATGTATGATTAATGCATGCAAACACCAAAATTCCACCTAAGTGCTACTCTGCAAACACCTCCTTATGTTACAGTACACAGGGGCCTTTTTACCAAACTGCAGTAAAAAGTGGCTTTTAGCACATCCTTACACGGGCCATTCCCACATGCAAGGCCATTTTTACCACTGAGGTAAAATGACCAGTTTTTATATTTTTCCTATTAATGGCCCTACGCTAATGTTCAATTAGCACATGACCCACCAACATGCGAGTCTTTACCATCACCCATTATGTAGGTGGTAAAGGTTCATGTGTCAAGCATGCGCTAATTAATTAGTATGCACCCCCTTCTCCGTTCTACCCCGAGATGGAGCAAATCTGCTTTGCATGGCATGACATGAATAATTTCACTAGTCAAACGTTTCCATGTTGTAGATCCTTAGAAGTTGTATGGAACAGAAGCCAGAAGTTGTATGGAACAGAAGCCAGAAGACAGTGATGATGACATGAGAGCATAAGAACATAAGAACATAAGAAGTTGCCTCCACTGGGTCAGACCAGAGGTCCATCTTGCCCAGCGGTCCGCTCCCGCGGCGGCCCATCAGGTCCGTGACTTGTGAAGTGGTCTCTGACCATTCCTATAACCTATCTCAAGTTCTATCTGTACCCCTCTATCCCCTTATCCTCCAGGAACCTATCCAAACCCTTCTTGAACCCTTGTACAGAGTTCTGGCCTATCACATCCTCCGGAAGCGCGTTCCATGTGTCCACCACCCTCTGGGTAAAAAAGAACCTCTTAGCATTTGTTCTAAACCTGTCCCCTTTCAATTTCTCCGAGTGACCCCTAGTGCTTGCCTCAGGTATATGGTGAATGAAACTTTTCTACCACTTTTCTACCCCCTTTTCTCTGGAACAGTATCCCTAACTACTTGCGGGAAAATACAACACTAATTTTAAGGCGAAGCTAAAGACATTCCTTTTCCGCGATGCCTTTGTAACCTAAACTGTTCTTTTAAGGACGACTTAGATTTAAGAAATATTTCTACTTTCACTTCCCCAACCTTTTGTTCTTCCCCTAAAGTGTTTTCTTTTCTTTTTCTTTCTATTAATTGTCGTTCCAATCCCTTCTTCCCTTTTGTTCCCATTTGTCTTTGTCCTTGAATTGTCTTTTCTCTTGGTTTGTTTTTGATTAAATTATATTTTAATTGGTATATTGTTATGGCATTTTTGTACACTGCCTAGAAGGCTCGAGTGGGCGGTACAATAAATTTTAAATAAACTTGAAACTACAAGCGTTCCAAAACAAATAGGCTGAAACAGATAAGTTACACTTTGCTTAAATACTAGTAGACAAGACTCTACTGGCTGAGGACTCCTGCAGCTATTAGAGATAGATGACTATTTCTTGGAAAATGTTTTGTTGTTTTTTTTTTTCTGAACCCCACCCAATAATTTCTTGGAACTGTCATTCAACACACAAGCTACTACAACTATTTTTCAAAAATTGAACGATTTTTGGTACAATGCTGCTTAGCAGTTTTGGCAGCCATTTTGGAATTTTCCCCATCCAGACTGTATATTGACTGGGGAAACCACGCTTGGAGTTCAAGATGGTTGACTATCCAGTCAAGTAATCCTGGGGCTGAGCAATAAGTCAACGCGCTACCGTAATTTGGTCACAATCCAGGAAAGTGGTACCAGCAGCACTTATTTTGAAGCAGTGAAGTTAGAAAGCTTTTTCTGATTTGTGGTAGAGGGTTCTGTGACGTCAGCCCTCCCTCAATTGTCAGGAATGCAGTTGGAGGCACAACGTGTAGGCTTCCAGTAGCAGAACTCCTTCTTCAGGTCAGGCCTGCTCCCAATCTGCTTTGATCTAAAAATGAGTCTTCCTTCCACTGATCAACAGTTTCCCCTAAAGTTTGAAATTCGTGTGAAACATGGCAGCATTTATGGAAAGTTCTCAGCCCAACCAATCAACTTCCTAAATTCTGAGCGTTATTTTGCCACTGCAGCTGAAAAGAGTGCTATCTTATTTCATTAAGTGACAATTTGCAGAAACAAAAAATTCTATGTTTTTTGACATTGTTTCAGATCATTGACTGGACCATATCCGCGTCATTCTCTTCTTGGACGGGCTGAGAACTTTTCAGCACCCCCCCTCGTAGTGTGACGAGTTCTCAGTCTCTGTGACAATACTAGCTCAGAGACTGAAACTCTTCACACTATTCTGCTGGTCACGGAGGCGTTCGATGGTCTGGTTTGTTTTATTTGGTTTAATGTCTGTTATTGAGGCATCTTGTATGACTTATGGAATTTTATTTTTTGATGTATGTGTGGGTGTGGCCAGTTTTGGCTTTAAATTATATTTGTCGCTGATGTGACGTGTATGTTATATGTAATTTGATTTGATATGTAAGTGTGCAATTTGTTATTGTGTGTCCTTGAAGTGTTTTGTACGACAAAAGTAAATGTTTTAATTTGTATGTTAATATGTAATTCGTCCTGGATAAGGTCGGGTGAGAAATAACCAAACAAACATTTTTTCATTCAATTTTCTATACCGTTCTAGGGGAGATCAGAATGGTTTACATTAATGTATTCAGGCACTCAAGCATTTTTCCCTGTCTGTCCTGGCAGGCTCATAATCTATCTAATGTACCTGGGGCAATGGGGTGATTAAGTGACTTGCCCAGGGTCACAAGGAGCAGTGAGGGATTTGAACCCACAACCTCAGGGTGTTGAGGCTGTAGCTTTAACCACTGCACCACTCTAGAAATCAAAATGTAGCAAAAGTGAGTCTAGTATAGGACAATCAAGCCATTGTGACATCACTGATGAGGTTGGCTCTTTTTGGTGGAATGAGGTATTATGACGTCACAATACCAGCTCTGGTTATCAGAGGCTGAAACTCTTCACACTATTTATTTATTTTTCTATACTGTTCTCCCAGGGGAGCTCAGAACAGTTTACATGAATTTATTCAGGTACTCAAGCATTTTTCCGTCTGTCCCGGTGGGCTTACAATCTATCTAATGTACCCTGGATAAAGTGACTTGCCCAGGGTCACAAGGAGCAGTGTGGGTTTGAGCACCACACACTCCCACATTGTTGTACCAATGCCCCCTACTCTTGCCCTGCTATACCCCTCCCTATTCCAGAACTGGGCCTTCCCCCTATTTCAGTGGCCTGCAGCATCCCCTGCTAATCCAATACCGGGGCATCGTTCCCTCCTCCCCCCTCCACACACAATCACAGCTCTGCCAGTGTGCCTTACTCCTGCCCGGCTACAACCCATTCTACCTGACAAATATTTTGCAGTTACAGATGAATAAGGTTTGTTATGACTTTAATTATGGCATTTTTATCTTATTTACTCATGGTAATATGAGGAAATACAATGTGCTGTTTTTGGACCATGGCGATATT
Organism: Geotrypetes seraphini; assembly: GCF_902459505.1. Classification (NCBI taxonomy): domain Eukaryota; kingdom Metazoa; phylum Chordata; class Amphibia; order Gymnophiona; family Dermophiidae; genus Geotrypetes; species Geotrypetes seraphini. Next base: position 32,589,066 of record NC_047091.1, on the reverse strand, counting down.
AGCTTCGACATTCATAGAAATTCTGTGAGCGGTAGAGCTTTTACCGCCGTGACTGGTGATAAAAAAATCCTAATGCGGCTTTGTAAAAGGGGAGGGGGGATTATGCGTTACAGTGATCAGTTTTACAGAGAAATAGTGTAATAGTGAGGGTAAGTGGTGCCAGGGATGGTGGTACCCCTCCCCCACCCCCTCTGCTGTGCACAAACCCCCTTCCCTTCCCCCGTACCATTTAAATTTCCCAGCCAAGAGCGACAGCACGACCTTGCTGCCTGTGTCGTGTCGGCTATCCCTCTGACATCAGAGAGTGGCGACACTGACGTCAGCGGCAAGTTCGTAATGCTGCTCGCGCAGGAGAAATTAAAGAGGTATGAGGGAAGGAGTACATGTCGCGCAGTGGGGTGGGGGGAGGTTGAGAAGGAGAGGGGTTCCTGCACCCTTTACAAAGGCCGCACCCAAAGCGGACCCCCACACACCCTTACTGCGCCAGTGCAGAGAACCAAACTCTGCATTCCACTCCTAAAACCAGTTATTAATGGTTTTAATCTTCTTAACGTACGCAGTTGAAAGCCAGCTGATTGTGTAAGGGAGGGGTGCACAAGATCAAATCAGGCTCTCTGTTTGATGTATTTACCCAACGGGGCTTTCGCTGTAAGGTAAGGCACATTGCATGAAGAATGGAGTGTCTCGTCTCAGGGCTAATCCTTAAACTCTGCCGCCACAGTTGTAAAATTGGTAGCTTCTTCCCCCACAGAGAAAGAATTAAACCGAGCAATGGAAACCTTTTTTTTTTTTAAACATGCAGAGGGATTTTAAGTGACGGCTGCAATGCAGACTGGAATTCTAGGCTACTTCCTTTTCTGACCCTCTTTTGCATTTACAGCCCAATAGAACTCAGAAAATAATCACACACCCCACCTCCCCTGTTTCCTCCTAAAAGCAAATCTCTGAAACTGAAAATTCCCATTGAGAAATGCAGAATCATCATAATAATTTAAAGCAAAACAACAACACATGGTGAGTGCCAGTTTTGATATGAGAAGGAATCATGTTTAACCCCCCTGGTATAAAAACACCACCTCCAGCAATATATAATCACAGATCAAGCAAGGTCTCTCCTAACTACTTCCTCACATTATCTTTCGCCCCTCTCGTTGCTTTAAAGGTGGAAGGCCCAGAGCAAGATTTGAGAAGGAAGGATTTTTCATTGATGGCACGCAGGGTCTCGTCAAGGCTTAGGGAACAAGGGATCCCTCCCCCCTTTCCCACTCAGATCTAACATCCAGGTTTATACATAAAGATTCAGCAGGGAGCAGCCCCAACAACCGCAGTCTTTCTCGGAGTGTGAGTGTTAACTGAGAACAGAAAGAGGAAAAAAAAAAAAAAAAATTAGCATAAGGAGAAGACAGAAAGGAGGCGAGAGTAAAACTGAAATTTTAATAGGTAAGCATACTTTTTTTTTTTTTTTTAACAGATTTCATTCTTCAGATGGTGAGGGAGGATTGAGAGACAAGTTCCAAAGTTCAAAAAAAAAAATCACAGAACACTTGGGCCTAGATTCATTAAACTCGCCGATCTGGCTCGTTGGTGGGCGATTCTTGGCCGAGTTTTGCCGAGCGACCGACTCACTACAGATTCTGCATGCAAATGATCTGGTCGGACGCACGCCCTACAGCGATCGAGACGCCTGCGCAGATTATCCTTGTTGGTTGTGGCTGCAATTTGCGCATGCGCTTGCTCTCCGCACAAGCGAGCTCAAAAGAAAGGGGGGAGGGGTGGCTGTAGTTTACTTGCTGGACATTGTAAAAGGAATGATTTCAATTTTTGTGCGGCCAGATTATGGAACAGAACAGGCTTTAAACCCGTGGGTTTAAACCATGGGTTCGCACTGCGCTTTTTGCAGAATATATTAGAAGGGAGTTTGTATGCATATGTACAGTAGTTTTATTTTTTATTTTGAAGGTTATTTTATTTGGGGTTGTAACCTCGATCCTGGGATTTCAGGGCGGCAGAGAGCAGGAGAGTCGGCAAGGACAATAAGCGACTGGTCCTCAGCAGTTGCTTCATTTTGGATCGGCAAACCCAATCAGTGTTCCTTCTCCTGTTTAGGGAATCAATGTCTTCCTACTTATGCAGGCCATTTCCCCTCATTTGCATGGGCGAATCGGATCGGGTGGGAGATGGATCGGCCGAAAGGTTAGCGAATCGGGTCGGGGAACTCTCGCAAACTGGTCGGGACACGATCGGTGAGTTTAGGGAATCTAGCCCTTAGTTCTGGCTTACCACACCCCAAATCTAAAACCCTCCTCTAGGTCCTGCAGTACGCAATACACTCGGTATTCAACAGGGGGCGCCTGACCGAGGCAACCGTGTAAATGTGCAATTCGCGGAGGTCAAACAGGTTTGAAACGTTTGCTTTTTTTACTTTACCCTTCCTGTACTTAGCCGCGATAGCGGACGCTCATAGGAATTCTGGGGTCCTTTTATTAAGGCATTGAGTATGCGCTAAATGCCATAGAATAAAATGGATGCCTTAGCATTTAGCGGGCGCTAATCTTTAGCGCGCACTACGTCGGTTAGCGCGCCTTAATAAAAGGACCCCTCTATGAGCATCAGAGGTGTTACCATGCGGCCGGCGCTAAAAATGCTAGCATGCCTTTGCAAAGGAGGGGGTTATTTCTTCCTCCCAAAGACTTGGTATTTTTTTTAATTGCTCTTGTTCTAGGAGATACTGTATAATGGGTTGGGGTTTTTTTTTCTATTTCATTTTCACTTTAAAAATGTGGTGTCCAGTAAACAGAAAATGCACGAGTGAATGAGCACACTTTTGAAAAAGGGAAATGAATGCGACTTTGTGTGATTGTGAACGCACGTTAACCGGTTTGGAGAGATCTGGACGGATGACCCAGCTTGGAGGCATCTACACTGACAATTTGGCTTGACATCCCATCCTCCCGGGGGAGCTCAGAACGGGTAACAAGTTTACGTACGCATTAAAGAGCTGCTATACAAGGTGTTGGCAAGCATGGCTTTTTGTCACTGCTGCGTAAATCGCATGTCCCACGCTCAAGGTTATTGCGCTATCCCATGTTAGAGGCTATAAAAACATTTTAGGGTGCGGCTCGATAAAATTTTACCATGCCCATAAAACTGGATTTAATACGCCGTGCAATAATTTTTTTTTTTACTAGGGCGTGCTAAAATGTACCCTTAATAGGTGGCCTGAATACTAGCACAGATGTTAAATCAGAAAAATGGAATATCCAGGGTAGCTGGAGGGAAATCCCCTTTGCTAACTAACTGAGCCTTCCACTTTGAGTCACTTAGGATGTGAGGTATCCTCTCCCCTAAATCCTGACCATGAGAAACTGCCCCTCTCTGCAAAATCGCCTTTCCCTATATCATCACCCACCAATACTCATCAAACACTGAAAAGCAACATTAAAACATCAAACATCACCTTCCAAAGTAACTACCAACAGGCCCCCAGTGGGCACCATCAGAACCCCTGTAGGCATCATGAGCGCTATTCTATAGGAGTCCACCTATATTAAGAATCTAATTCTTTAAAGGAAAACAGGTAAAATATTGCCAGAATTGATCTCGTCCATGGAACTGGTACAAGATGAATGCCTAGATGCCAGATTCGTAGGCAACATAGCATCTTATGAGTTACACACATTAGTGTGAGTCTCTGCCAAGCTTTACCCAGACTCCACCCATGTGTACACCTACCTATATAATATGCACTATAGAAGATATGTGGATATTCACATAATATTGCTTAAGTGGATTTTTGACATGCTAGTGTTCTAATCATTTACATGAATTACCTCCCCCACCCCAAGCTAGCCATCAACCTCAATTCATAAGAACATAAGCAGTGCCTCTGCTGGGTCAGACCAGAGGTCCATCGCGCCCAGCAGTCCGCTCACGCGGCGGCCCATCAGGTCCAGAACCTGTATAGTAATCCTCTATCTATACCCTTCTATCCCCTTTTCTTTCAGGAAATTATCTAATCCCTTCTTGAACCCCAAAATCGTACTCTGTCCTATCACGCCTTCTGGAAGTGCATTTCAGGTGTCCACCACCCATTGGATGAAGAAGAACTTCCTAGCATTGGTTCTGAATCTGTCCCCTTTTTATTTATCCGAATGCCGTCTCATTCTTGTAGTCTTTGAAGGTTTGAAGAATCTGTCCCTCTCCACTTTCTCCATGCCCTTTGTGATCTTGTAAGTCTCTATCATGTCCCCTCTAAGCCTCCGCTTTTTCAAGGAAAAGAGCCCCAGTTTCTCCAATCTTTCAGCATATGAAAGGTTTTCCTTACCTTTTATCAATCTCGTTGCTCTTTTCTGAACCCTCTCGAGTATCGCCATATCCTTCTTAAGGTACGGCGACCAATATTCCAGTACTCCAGTACTCCAGATGCAGGCGCACCATCGCCCGATATAACGGCAGGATAACTTCTTTCATTCTGGCTGTAATATCGCCCAGTCTCCAACCTCCCATTTGTCTCCAAACTCCTTGAACGAATTGTGCTCCACCGACTTCACCCCTTCATTGAAGAACAAGCTGCTCTATCCCCTGTCCAGTCCGGCTTCCGAAAAGGCCACAGCACAGAGTCAGTACTCCTTGACATCATTGATGATAGCTGGGCAATACTCGACAAAGGCAGTGATGCCCTACTAGTCCTACTTGACCTCAGCGCTGCCTTTGACACAGTCGACCACCACCTCCTCACATCCAGACTCTATGACCTCGGAATCAAGGACACAGCCCTCCAATGGATCACCTCCTTCCTCCATCAAAGGACCCAGACTGTCCTACTAGGAACACACAAATCTCGCCCCAAGCCTATCAAATATGGTGTTCCTCAAGGCGCCCTTCTATCCCCCCTCCTATTCAACCTCTACATCAGACCTGTCATTGATATAGCGCAGAAATATAGCATTAAAATCCACTCTTATGCAGATGACATCCAGCTGCTCCTCCCACTAGGCGAGAACCGATCGTCCCAAATTACTAACCTCCAACATTGCCTCTCTGATATGAAAACTTGGATGTCAAACAACAAACTTCAACTAAACGCCACTAAAACAGAACTCTTATGGATCAGGAAAAAAAGCACCAAATTCACACGTCCTACCCTAGCATGGGACTCCACTCTACTAACGGCAACAGATCAGGTACGCAGCCTAGGAGTAACTTTAGATGGACACTTATCCCTATCTGCCCACATATCCCAAGTAATCTCCACCTCCTTCTACTACCTCCGCCAACTGAAAAGGATCAAACCCTACATCTCCACACCTGACCTCACCCAACTCCTCTACGCATATGTCCTCTCCAGAATGGATTACTGTAACTCCCTATTTAATGGACTAACCAAAAATAATCTCAAACGCCTCCAACGTGTCCAAAATGCAGCTATCCGCCTCCTACACAACCTCAACTACCATGATCCCGTCTCCCCAGCACTCCGCGCTGAACACTGGCTCCCAATTAGCCAGCGCTGTGCTTTCAAGGCCCTAGCAGTAGCCCACAAGAGAATTTATGCCACCACCCCCCTCCTACATAAAATCTAAGCTTCCCATCTACACCCCCACTCGCTCCCTCCGCTCAAAATCGGAAATACGCCTATGCATTCCCCCTGGAAGGTCCCTCCTCTCAGAAACTGCCCACAAACGATCCTACAGCCACTTCATCCCACATCTCTGGAATAAACTCCCCCCCCAACTCAGGCAACAGAACTCTTTATTGACATTCCGTAAAATGGTAAAGACCCTCCTCTTCAACTAAAGATCTCCCTCAGTCTACACCCCCCCTTAAACCCCACCTCACTCTTCTCTCCCCTATTTAACTTCTCCTAAATTTCAGTATAGTCCTCTCTTAGTCTTTACTCTGATAAATTGTCTGTACTCTGAAAAATTGTTTGTACCCTGATAAATACTGCACAATTTTGTATGTCCAAGCACCTAAACCTATTGTACATCTTATTTGCCTAATTACTTCTACTGTGTATGTTTACTTGTAGACCGTTCTGAGCTACTGGGAGAACGGGATATAAATCTAAATAAATAAAATAAAATAAATAAAATAAATAAAATACTTTTCTTGATAATACCTAGCATTCTGTTCGCCTTCTTAGAGGCCGCGGCGCACTGAGCCGACGGTTTCATTGTCTTGTCTACCAGTACCCCCAAGTCCTTCTCTAGGCTACTTTCTCCCATTACCGGCCCTCCCATCGTGTAGTTGTACCTCGGATTTCTGTTTCCTATTTGCAAGACTTTACATTTCTCTACATTGAACTTCATCTGCCATCTCGTTGCCCACTCCCCTAGTTTGTTCAGGTCCCTTTGTAAATCTTTGCAGTCCTCTTTAGTCCTAGCCCCATTAAATAGTTTGGTGTCGTCTGCAAATTTTATTACTTTGCACTTCGTCCCTGTTTTCTAGATCATTTATAAACGCATTGAATAGCAGCGGTCCAAGTAGGTGGTCTTAAGCAACCTGGACCAATCAGTGTCTTAGGCCCCTCCCCATCCCAGGATGAACTGGGAAGGGAAAGGCCACCATTTTTAAGAGGCGGGCCTGCTGGGCAAAGGGAGTAGGCATCTCTCTGGCCAGCCTTTGTAAACAAGGTAAGGAGGAGAGGGCGGAGGGGTCTTTGGAGGCATGGGGGTTGCTTGATGTCGGTGGTGGGAGGGAGTGGGCATCCCTCCTGCCGATCTTTGATTTGGGGTTTATTTTGTCTGTTTATTCTGCGCATGTGCTGATCGCTATCACCAGCGATGGATACATGCAAATTTAGCAAGCCTTCACTACTCTCTGCCAACCTCATTTGTATGCGTGTTTTTCTGGAGAATGACCTGCCTTTTTTGAAATCGCTACAATAACGGCTGTGACATCAGACCTTCATTTTTTTACTGCAAAGTTTTGAGAATCTAGCCCTCAGTGACCGGCAGTACAAGCCGTTAAAAGTGTCTTGCCATAACAGATAATTCTATATAACAAACTAAAATATTCGAGTATATAATTCCGATCCCTACAGAGCATAAAATCTCTGTGTTGGTGCAGGGAGAGGAAAGGTCACACATTGACCTCTGGAGAAAGGAAGTGAACGAAAGGGTGTCTCAATTCACAGTTGTTTTTAATTCTGTTTTTATCTCTGTTCTTATCCCTATTTTCTTGCTGTAATAAGCGTTATTATTTTGATAAGCGTTTTATCAAATTTACAATAAACTTGGAAACTTGTTTGCTCTAAGCTCTGCACTCTAAAGGATGTCTCTTCTGTGCTTACAGATGCAAGAGGGAGCATTCTAGTAGAACTGAAAATCAGCGGGATCTTCGTACACAGCGATGGTTCCTCTCCCACAGAGCTGCGTCCCTTGTCCACGCACCCTCAGGCTTCAAGCGAGGGGTTAACCGACCACTATTATACACCAATCAGAGCCCAGGGCTGGCACTAAATGGTTCCAGCAACGGCCTATGGGGAAGTGAGTGGGCTTTCATCACCTCCCCGCCCTCAGGATGGGAAAGGACCCCAACCACGAGAAAGGCTGCTGTCCCCAGGAAACAAATACGAAAAATTAAGAAGACAATGTGTTATATTTATATGCACATCCTAGCATTATCTTGTGCCTGCTACAGGGGTTCAAGGAAGGTTTAGATAGGTCCCTAAAGGATAAGTGGATTGAGGGGTGCAGATAGAAGTAAAGGTAGGTTATAGGAATAGTCAGGGACCACTTCACAGGTCATAGGCCTGATGGGCCGCCGTGGGAGCGGACCGCTGGGCGCGATGGACCTCTGGTCTAACCCAGTGGAGGCAACTTCTTATGTTCTTATGTTCAATATATTCTGGAAATATGAGGGTAGCAAAGGGAAAATGTTCTCCCTCTGCTCTTCCTCCTCCCCCCCCCCCCCCCCAAGTAAAGACTTGACTCTGGAATGTAGAGAGGCTAAGACAGTGTTGGGTGACAATTAGGAGCTCCCTTTGTAGGAGCACAATGAGACAAAGTTTTCAAACTTGACAGTTTAACTGTGGAAGTTTTTAAATAACATTCAGGATGTTTACCTAGCCACACAAAAGCTGTCCCTTATTTCCTCGTACCTGTTTACGTTCTTCACTTTCCGAAGTTCTTTCACCAATCAGCCCTTTGAGAGCTCTTGCAAAGCCCTTGATTGCTGAGGAAAATAAAGCCCTGGTTAGTGAATCATTGGGAACGAAGCGGTCTGTAAAGAAGCTCTAGCCTCTTTAATAAGGGTCACCACAGAAGTTAGGAGTGGAGCATGTAGAGGGGTGGGGGTGTGGGGGGGGGGGGAAAGCCACTTTGTTTGAAAACTGTTTGGGAGACATTGCGGTGGAGGGCAGAGCCAAACACCAGGCCTTTGTGTGCAAATTTCCCACCAGAGTAATGCAAGCGACTCTTCTTTTTTTTTTTTTTTTTTCCTCTTCCCCTTTTCCCTCTTCCTTTTGCGATTTAATTAAGTGGGTTTGGAGTCCAGAGCTGGGCCTAACAAGCTTGCCTTCATGAATGAAAGATTTGTTCCCAGTAGTGAGGCAACGGTCTGGACAATGTCAACTCCAATTACTGCTGGCCCTGGCTGTTTTCCACTTCTTGTACAAAAAAAGAGGGTGACTGGAAGTGCGATTTGAGGGATCAGGGGGGAGATGGAGGCATTAGAACATCCTGAGCATCCAGGTGCACATCTGGGAAACCAACAATCTTACAGCAAGACACCAGTGTGACCAGCAATGTCTAAGAACATAAGAATAGCCTTACTGGGTCAGACCAATGATCCATCGAACCCAGTATCCTGTCTTCACGGTGACCAGTCAAAGTCACAAGTGACAAAAACCCAAAGAGTAGCAACATTCCATGCTACCGATCCAGGGCAAGCAGTGGCTTTCCCCATGTCTGTCTCAATAACAGACTAAGGACTTTTCCTCCAGGAACTTGTTTAAACCTTTCTTAAAACCGGCTATGTTAACTGCTCTTATCACATCCTCTGGCAACGCATTCCAGAGCCTAACTATTTTCTGATTGAAAAACTATTTCCTCCTATTGGCTTTAACAGTATTTCCCTGTAACTTCATCGAGTGTCCCTTACTCTTGACGAAGTGAAAAATCGATCCACTTGCACCCGTTCTACTCCACTCAGGATTTTGTAGACTTCAATCCTATCTCCCCTCAGCCGTCTCTTTTCCAAGTTGAAGAGCCCTGACCTTTTTAGTCTTTCCTCATACGAGAGGAGTTCCATCCCCTTTATCATCTTGGTTGCTATTCGTTGAACCTTTTCTAGTTCCGCTATATCTTTTTTGAGATAAAGTGACCAGAATTGAATGCAACACTCATGGTGAGGTGGCACCATGGAGTGATACAGAGCCAGTATAGCATTCTTAGTCTTATTTACCATCCCTTTTCTAATAATTCCTAGCATCTTGTTTGCTTTTGGTGGCCGCAGCCGCACATTGGGTGGAAGGTTTCAGCGTATTGTCTACAATGACACCCAGATATTTTTCTTGGGTGCTAAACCCCAATGTGGCCTCTAGCATCTGGTAACTATAATTTGGGTTACTCTTCCCAATGTCCATCACTTTGCAATTGCCCATATTAAATTTCATCTGCCATTTGAACGCCCAGACTTCCAAGTTCCTAAGGTCTGTCCGCAATTTTTCACAGTCTGCATGCGTTTTAACAGCTTTGAACAGTTTAGGGTCATCTGCAAACTTAATCACCTCCCTCGTCGTTCCAATTTCCAGATCATTTATAAATAAGTTAAATAGCACCAGTCCCAGTACAGAAATGAAAATAGGCCCCACCATATTTTCCTCATTCCAACCCCATCCTAGTACACTTTATCCCAATCTGCACCCCACCCTATCCTTATGCATTTTCTCGCCATTCCCACCCTATGCTCATGCAGTTTTTCCCCATCTCCATGAATTTAAACTTAGAAATAAGTCACATAGTGTAAAGAAAAATCTATTTAACTGTTAGGAAAAACACTGATTATATATTGTAGCTTTACAATTTCTTAAAGTCTATGTAAAAAATGAGAGTTCATAAACTGTTTCAGGCTTCAGCCATGTTCTTTGGCCATCTATGGTAAATCAGATGAGACACTGGTTGTTGGAACAGCTAAAAGATACTTTGAAACTTGTGAGAATGTTTTGTCACTTTGGCAGAACAAGGAAATGGTTTAGCCTAAACTAATATAGACACCAAAAGATATTCATAAAATAAATCCCCTTACCAGAGACTTTAGTAAAGCAGGTATCAAAAAAATACAGAGAAAAGACCTCAGTGTTCCCTGAGAAAAACCCAGGAAATTCTGCTTGCAAGTAGTTATTTTTTGGCCTAAACTAAGTCAGCTTGCTGAGTTCATGAAACATAGAAACACAGAGTATGACGGCAGAAAAGGGCCGACGGCCCAACAAGTCTGCCCACTCAAGAACCCTCCCTCCCTGGAGTATCTATTGTTTGAGCATAACTCTGTAGTACTCCCACCTGTTTGTCCCATCAACTCTTGAAGTCGAGCACGCTACTGGCCTCGACCACCTGGCGTGGAAGATCATTCCATCGATCAATCAACCATTTGGTGAAGAAGTATTTCCTGGTGTCACCATGAAATCTTCCCCCCTTAAGTTTTAGTTGATGAAGTAGCCGTTCTTCCAAATCAGTGCACTGACATTCGACCTGCCCTGGAAAGTTTGCTGAAGACTCTTCTACCCGCTCTGAGGCTGACCGAAATGTCCCCAGGAAATTCCCTGTGCCTTAGTATGCATTTCATAAAATGCACACATAAGTCCAAGCTCTGTGCCAGCTCTGCCCCCAGTGAAGTCTGTTCATTCTGGGTAAAAGTGTGCTCTAACAGATTTCCAATGCACACTTTTTACTCTCAGGCAATTTTGTAAACACCTGCTTTTGTGCATAAACTGCTGTTTTTAATCTTCATGTTTCTTCATTTTAACATTGTACAAAGTGCCCAAATAAAACACAATGGATTAGATTCAGTAAATGACGCTCAAAAATCAGTGTAAAAAAAATCAGGACAAAACCAAAAACTGTGGATACAAATGTTCTGGAGATAATTTATTAAACACTGACATATAAAACCATGAAAATTCAATTAAAAAAGTACAATGATAAAAAATACAGTGGTAAAAATCCAACCGGACCCTACACGGTCCGTGTTTCGGTGAACACGCCTTCCTCAGGGGTCCAATGGTTTGCAAACTCCCATATAAAGAATTGGACTGAAAACAGTCTATTGTCTTTAAACTTGTGAGCAAAGAACACCGCAGTCAAGCTGAAGAAGCAAAAAAATGCCCTTCTGCAGTAACCATTATCTCTCTCCTTATTGGCTAAGGCTCTTAACATTTGCATCTCCTCTTCCTATAGGCTAAAGCTCTTTACACCTGCATTGTGAGGTCATAGGGCTTTATGGCTCATCTAGTCTGCCCAACAAAGAAAAATGAGGAGACCCGATGATCCACAGTGAAAACAATCCACCGATGAAAACAAAAAAACTGTGGATACAGATGTTCTGGAGATAATTAATTATACACTGACATATAAAACCATGAAAATTAAATGAAATAAGTACAATGCTAAAAAATACAGTGGTAAAAATCCAACCGGACCCTTCACAGTCCGTGTTTCGGCGAACACGCCTTCCTCAGGGGTCCAATGGTTTGCAAACTCCCATATAAAGAATTGGACTGAAAACAGTCTATTGTCTTTAAACCTGTGAGCAAAGAACACCACAGACAAGCTGAAGGACTCCATACTGTTCCATAAAGATGAGCAACCATTATAGATTTAGCATAGAGTGCCAATTTTGGTGCTGAAATGTGGGCACCAATACTTATGCCTGCTGAAACTAGGTATAATTTCAGGGACCCTATTTGGGTGCACATCCCTGGTATTCTAGTGCACACAAATTTTAGGAAGGCCCCTGACCCGTCTAGCCATCTCTCATGGCCACGCCCCCTTTTCTGTTGTGCTCTGTGAGATTTGGGCACATATCGTTATAGAATAGTGGGGTCCTTTTACTAAGACGCGCTAACTGATTTTAGCGTATGCTAATCGATTTAGCACCTGCTAAAGATTAGCGTGCACTAAATGCTAAGGCGCCCATTATATTCTATGAGTGCCTTAGCATTTAGCGTGCGTTAATTTTTAGCATGCGCTAAATCGATTAGCACGCGCAAAATCGGTTAACACACCTTAGTAAAAGGCCCCCAGTGTGTAGCAAGATGTGGATCCAAATCCAAATTGGTGCCAATTAGCATACAATTACAGGCACTAATTGGCTCATTAGCCAATTTAGCTGGGTGCACATCTTGGACTGGCGCTCAATTTGGGACACCACATGTAGAATTTGTGGGAACATTCTTATATCTTAGCACATAACATAGACCACTGTTTTACCTGCAAAAATGGCTTATGCTATATATTTTTTTCTTTTTAAGACCTGTACAACGAGAGAGGAACCGCTTTGCTTGAACACCTGACTCACCACCCGCAAGGGCACTCCCCGTTAGGGTCTGATGCGCCAAATTAATCGATGGGATTTTTTATTTTTAGGTTTTGTTTGTTTCCTAATTTTTATCTTTGGTAATGGTTTGTTCATAGGGGATGATGAATTTGTATTATTATGTAACCGTTTTAATTATGATATATATTTTTTTTTAGCAAATATGCACCATTCTGTAAACAGTTGAAGGGTGGCATATCAAGTATTTAAAATTATTAAACTATTAATTGCCCCTTAATGCATCAATTTCAAAAAGCATTACCAAATAAAATGACCTGATGGAAAACTCTGCCATCCTCAAATGCCACTAAATGTGCGTATGGCTTCTATAACGCACGTGCTTTTAACCATGGTAAAAGATGAAATTCTTGTGGGCTTACTTAGGTGCTGAGAAGAAACCAGCACACATACATTTCATTTACAAATGTCGGACTATTTTTTGTCCATCTTCTCCCTTACAAAAACAAGATCTAACTAGGTGGGCACTTTAGAAAGACAATATTATAATTGGATGTCTGCATTTGCCATCCCTTTCGTACAGAGAGGAAGAGATAATGGTTACTGCGGATGGACAGACTGCCTGAGCCATTTGGTCTTTTTCTGCCATCATGTTACTATCCCCCTCTTTTACGAAACTGCGATAGCAGTTTCTAGTGCGGGGAGCAGCTCCCGATGCTCATAGGAACTCAATGAGTGTCGGGAGCAGTGTGGGCCATTCAGCACAGCTCCCTGTGCTAGAAACTGCTATAACCATAAAGCTCTATGACCTCACAATGCAGGTGTAAAGAGTCTTAGCCTATAGAAAGAGGAGATGCAAATGTTAAGTGCCGTAGCCAATAGGGAGAGGACGAGATAGTCGATGCTCTGGATGGGTCATTTGGCCTTTATCTGCCATCATGTTTCTATGTTTCTATAGAAAAATATCAACCCAAATGATCAAAATATACAATATAACTTCCCTTCTAGTAGATTCACTTAATCAGATCAGTGCATCTTACTACAATTTGTTCTCCTAATTCAGGAAAAGGCCTCAGAAAAGGAGCCTACGCACAGTCTTATCATAGACCGAGATGATCCACGTAGTTTATACTGCTCCAAGCTTCAGTCATCGGCCACAAAAACCTGAATGCTTTATTCACATTTTTTAAAAATTTTTTTTAATTTTTTAGTTTTTATCTCAATTAAATATCTTCTTAATATACAAGCTTCTTTATTTCTTTACCAAAACTTGTTCAAACTACTATCCCAAGCAAGCACAAAACATTTAAAATGCACTTCTCCTTTACTTAGAGAAAATTGACAGTTATTTTACTTATCTCAATCACTGTTATGCCTCTCATTCAGCGTTATTCTATATGCCAACGCAGGCCAGCGTTTCACAGAATTAGAATTTTACCGCTGCTTCAGGGCCATAAATAAAGCATCTATAAGTCAAAATATATCATTATTTAACAAGCCATACTTTTCTTACCAGGTAAATCAAACATTACTCACGTTCCTACTTGCGACTGTCAGAGATTCTCAAACATTAGCAAAATGGCTGCGGTGTTTGTTTTATACCCTCTCAATGACGTCCCATGTACTCCCTTGACGTAACTCCTCCCAGTGATCTCATATTGGAGGAATTAACGTCTAGCAGTAAAACACTGTAAGAGTTTACTTGCCCAAACACTTAATAGAAATGTTGCCATTCTATACTTTTATTGAGACCCATAGGAGTCAGTGTATCTAGACGATCTATCCGTCTTTGTTCATGTTGGGCCAAATACCATCTGAAATCGCCTCCTCTCTTTCCCTTACTCACAACTTCTATTATTACAGCTTTCAATGACCAGCTTTCAATACAATGTTTTGCCAACGGGGCACCAACTCTTTGATTTTTTATATTATTTTATGTTCAATGAGTCGGATGTTAAATTTTCTAGACGTTAGGCTCCTTTTCTGAGGCCTTTTCCTGAATTAGGAGAAGAAATTGTAGTAAGATGTACTGATCTGATTAAGTGATTCTATGTTTCTATAACCATAAAGCTCTATGACCTCACAATGCAGGTTTAAAGATCTTTAGCCTATAGGAAGAGGAGATGCAAATGTTAAGAGCCTTAGCCAATAGGGAGAGGAGGAGATAGTGGATGTTGCAGATGGGCCATTTGGCCTTTATCTGCCATCATGTTTCTATAACTATACAGCTCTATGATCTCAGAATGCAGGTGCAAAGAGTCTTAGCATATAGGGAGAGGAGATGCAAATGTTAAGAGCCTTAGCCAATAGGGAGAGGAGGAAATAGTGGATGCTCTGGATGGGCCATGTGGCCTTTATCTGCCATCATGTTACAATGTTTCTATAACCATAAAGCTCTATGACCTCACAATGCAGGTGTAAAGAGTCTTAGCCTATAGAAAGAGGAGATGCAAATGTTGAACCTTAGCCAATAGGGAGAGGAGGAGATAGTTTATGCTGTGGATGGGCCGTTTGGGCACCAATCTGGGTGCCTAACTTCTGATGCCATTTATAAAACCTGAGCCTTAAGGCATTTCACTTCACCTAGTTTGCAAAAATGTGGACTATATTTTAAAAGTGTTTCTCTTCTTAAGGTGGCCAGAGTATTGGACTCTATTGTAGATATAAGAGAGTCTGCTCCTTTACTTGTTACACAATGCAAAAAAAAAAAAAAAAAAAAGGGCCATATGCAATCAAAGAAATAAAAACAGCTCTTGCTGCTACTGTGCTGAGATGCTAAAATGTCAAGAGGGAGGAGAAGTTGGGCCAATTATTGCAAAAGTATTTAATTTTAAGTAAAACAGCACATTCGCTTTCGGTGTTAGCATGAAATCAATATGTAATAAAGCTTTCTTAACTGTCAGCTATTTTTGTAATGCAATCAAAGTGTCTGGGAGGTGCTTCAGATCTGCTTACAGTTAACTGTGAGTTACAGATGTACAGAAAATAAATTATTTTAATGTTTCCTAGCTTTCTGTGCCTGCTTTTTTCTTTTTTTTTACAGAAAGTTTGAAAAGGACTGGCCAGATTTCCACCATTCAAAAAGCAAGTGTTTCTGAGGATTGGCTTTATTTCTTGTAAAAATGATATGTTTTGCTCTTGGCCACCCCTCCCGCAACATTTTCAGAAAATTGGAATCGCAAACCAAATCCGAACGGCAGCTGCCATGGATAATGAGTAAGGTGAAGGAATCTATTAGAACTAAAAGAGAATCCTTCAGAAAGTGGAAAGATCCGACCGAAAATATAGTAATTATAAATAGCACATGGAATGACAAGTCAAATGCAAGGCACTGGTAAGGAAGGTGAAGAGAGATCTTTGAAAAGAAGATTATGCTATTAGCAAGAATCCGGGAAGAGAATCAGTTGGACCACTTGACGACCGAGAGATACAAAGGGCTCTCAGGGAAGATAAGGCTATAGTGGAGAAATTACATGAATTATTTGCTTCGGTCTTCACTGAGGAGGATGTGGGGGAGTTACCGGTGCCAGAAATGATATTCAATTCTGATGAATCAGAGAAACTCATACAAATCTCCATAGCACTTAATGATCTAATGCAGGGGTGCCCAATACGTCGATCGCGATCGACCGGTCGCTCGGGAAGGCAATGCGAGTCGATCACGGAACCCATCCCGGGTTCCGTGATATACTGAATGTTGCTGTCTCGATCGACTGGCCGATCAGCCTTCCTCTCCCCGAGGTTCCCCACCGGTCATCACTTCATGCTCGCTGCGTCCTTCCTTGCCTGACTGCCAGAACCCGTCTTCCTTGCGCGCCTTTGTCTTGGCGCGCTTTTGACCTGACACCCTTGCTTTCTCCCCTAGAAAATCTTTGATAGACTGGGGGATGATATCACTTCCTTCAGGAAAAGGCGGGAGGGAGGTCTAGGGAAGTCACGTCACTGGAGAGCTGAGCGCCGGCTGCCCCTGGCGGAATCAAGCTGCCAGATTGGAGAAAGGTGGTCAGGAGCAGGAGGTGCTCTGCCCAAAAATGCAAGAACTGCTGCTGCTCTGGCATCTTGAGCCTGAAAATGGGAAGTTGAGGAGGGGGGGGGGCTACGCATTTTTGTAAGTGCCCTGCTGAAAGGAGACTGGAACAGCTCTCATGGAAGGATTTATAGACTGGCTTTTTCTTTTCCTCGGTCCTGGGCATCCAGAGATTTGGGCCTGCAGAAGCATCGCGCTGACCAGTATTCCTCTCCCCGACGTCAATTCTAACGTCTGAGAGGAATTTCTGGGCCAGCCAATCGCTGCCTGGCTGGCCCGGAACTTCCTCTCCCACATCAGAATTGAAGGGGAGCGGAACCCTGGTCAGCGCAAGGCTTCTGCAAGGAAAGCTTGGGGCGGTGGTGGCTTGGAGGCCTGTTTCCCGATAGCGGTGGCAAACCTAGTGGCTTGGGGAAGGGCAGGGAGAAAGAAACAAAGGGGGCAGGCAGGGAGACAGAAAGAAGGGGGGACAGGGAGACAAAGAAAGAAGGGAAACAAAGAAAGAGGGAACAGGGAGACAGAAAGAAAGTGGGCATGGAGAGAAAGAGAAAGAAAAAACAGGAGGCAGGGAGAAAGAAAGAAAGAAGGGGGCAGGGAGAAAGAAAGAAAAAGTTGGGGGGAGAATGAGGTCTGGAGGAAAGAAAGCATATAGGAGTCTGAAAGAAAGGAAGAAATATTGGATGCAGGAGTGGGCTGAAGTCAGAAGATGTCAGAAGAAGAAGTGCAGCCAGAGTGAAGTGAGAAGAAGTTAGAAGAAGAAAGTGCAACCAGAGACTCATGAAATCACCAGACAACAAAAGTAGGAAAAATGACTTTATTTTCAATTTAGTGATCAAAATGTGTCCATTTTGAGAATTTATATCTGCTGTCTATATTTTGCACTATGGCTCCCTTTTACTAAACCTCAATAGCGTTTTTTAGCGCAGGGAGCAATGTGGGGCATTTAGCGCTGCTCCCTGCGTTAAAAACTGCTATGTGGTTTAGTAAAAAGGGAGGGGGTATATTTGTCTATTTTTGTATGGCTGTTATTGAAGCGACATTGCATAGAGTCATTTGCCTTGACCTCTTTGAAAAAAACCCAGAATATGAATTATAATTAACATTTTCTCTGTCTTTCAGTGTGCTTTGTGGGGTTTTTAAAAATTATTTTATTGTTGGTAGATCATTTTGACTTGGTCATTTTAAAAGTAGCTCACAAGCCCAAAAGGTGTGGGCACCCCTGATCTAATGGGTCAATCTGACAAATTGAACAGTAGCAAATCACCTGGACTGGATGGTATACATCCCAGAGTGCTGATAGAATTGAAACATGAACTTGTAGAGCTACTGTTAGTAATTTGTAATCTTTCTTTAAAAACCAGCATAGTACCAGAAGACTGGAGGGTGGCCAATGTGACGCCGATTTTGGGTTTTTTCTTAAAATATTCTTTATTCATTTAAAAACATATACAATAAGTGAAATACAGTAAATTATTCATTTTACAATATAGACATCACTTAAAATTTTTTAAATATTCATGCTTATTAATACCCACCCCTCCCCCCACCAAAACCTTTCCAACAATTTTTCCAACCTTATTTATCTCCCATCTCTCCCCCTCCCTGTATGTGCATATTATCTAATAACAAACCATAACTATAGAGATTCTACAAAGGACGTTAATGGGCCCCAAATTAATTTAAAATTTTCATTATTCCCTAATATAGCAGCATTCATTTTCTCATATTTATTTATTAGACATAAACTTGCCCACCAAAATGTAAAGTTGAGACGATCCCAGTTTTTCCAGTTTCGTGTAATCAATTGTATAGCCGTACTTGTCATAATTAAAAAGAGACGTCTTTTATGTTTATCTAGGGGATCTTTAATATGCAAAATAGTACCACAAGTTATTATTTCATAAGTTAAAGGAATCTCAGAATTTTAAATATTATTGATATGTCCCCAAATTGATTTCCAAAAAATCAAAATTCTAGGGCAATAAAACAGTAACATAGTAACATAGTAGATGACGGCAGATAAAGACCCGAATGGTCCATCCAGTCTGCCCAACCTGATTCAATTTAAAAATTTTTTTTTTTTTTTCTTCTTAGCTATTTCTGGGCGAGAATCCAAAGCTTTACCCGGTACTGTGCTTGGGTTCCAACTGCCGAAATCTCTGTTAAGACTTACTCCAGCCCATCTACACCCTCCCAGCCATTGAAGCCCTCCCCTGCCCATCCTCCTCCAAACGGCCATACACAGACACAGACCGTACAAGTCTGCCCAGTAACTGGCCTAGTTCAATCTTTAATATTATTTTCTGATTCTAAATCTTCTGTGTTCATCCCACGCTTCTTTGAACTCAGTCACAGTTTTACTCTCCACCACCTCTCCCGGGAGCGCATTCCAGGCATCCACCACCCTCTCCGTAAAGTAGAATTTCCTAACATTGCCCCTGAATCTACCACCCCTCAACCTCAAATTATGTCCTCTGGTTTTACCATTTTCCTTTCTCTGGAAAAGATTTTGTTCTACGTTAATACCCTTTAAGTATTTGAACGTCTGAATCATATCTCCCCTGTCTCTCCTTTCCTCTAGGGTATACATATTCAGGGCTTCCAGTCTCTCCTCATATGTCTTCTGGTGCAAGCCTCCTATCATTTTCATCGCCCTCCTCTGGACCGCCTCAAGTCTTCTTACGTCTTTCTCCAGATACGGTCTCCAAAACTGAACACAATACTCCAAGTGGGGCCTCACCAATGACCTGTACAGGGGCATCAACACCTTCTTTCTTCTACTGACTACGCCTCTCTTTATACAGCCCAGAATCCTTCTGGCAGCAGCCACTGCCTTGTCACACTGTTTTTTCGCCTTTAGATCTTCGGACACTATCACCCCGAGGTCCCTCTCCCCGTCCGTGCATATCAGCTTCTCTCCTCCCAGCATATACGGTTCCTTCCTATTATTAATCCCCAAATGCATTACTCTGCATTTCTTTGCATTGAATTTTAGTTGCCAGGCATTAGACCATTCCTCTAACTTTTGCAGATCCTTTTTCATATTTTCCACTCCCTCTTCGGTGTCTACTCTGTTACAAATCTTGGTATCATCTGCAAAGAGGCACACTTTTCCTTCTAACCCTTCAGCAATGTCACTTACATACATATTGAACAGGATTGGCCCCAGCACCGAACCCTGAGGGACTCCACTAGTCACCTTTCCTTCCTTCGAGCGACTTCCATTAACCACCACCCTCTGGCGTCTGTCCGACAGCCAGTTTCTGACCCAGTTCACCACTTTGGGTCCTAACTTTAGCCCTTCAAGTTTGTTCAACAGCCTCCTATGAGGAACTGTATCAAAGGCTTTGCTGAAATCCAAATAAATTACATCTAGCATATGTCCTCGATCCAGCTCTCTGGTCACCCAATCAAAAAATTCAATCAGGTTCGTTTGGCACGATTTACCTTTGTAAAGCCATGTTGCCTCGGATCCTGTAACCCATTAGATTCAAGGAAATACACTATCCTTTCTTTCAGCAACACTTCCATTATTTTTCCAACAACTGAAGTGAGGCTCACCGGCCTGTAGTTTCCTGCTTCATCCCTGTGACCACTTTTATGAATAGGGACCACATCCGCTCTCCTCCAATCCCCAGGAATCACTCCTGTCTCCAGAGATTTGTTGAACAAGTCTTTAATAGGACTCACCAGAACCTCTCTGAGTTCCCTTAGTATCCTGGGATGGATCCCGTCTGGTCCCATCGCTTTGTCCACCTTCAGTTTTTCAAGTTGCTCATAAACACCCTCCTCCGTGAACGGCGCAGAATCTACTCCATTTTCTCGTGTAACTTTGCCGGACAATCTCGGTCCTTCTCCAGGATTTTCTTCTGTGAACACAGAACAGAAGTATTTGTTTAGCACATTTGCTTTCTCCTCATCACTCTCCACATATTTGTTCCCAGCATCTTTTAGCCTAGCAATTCCATTTTTTATCTTCCTCCTTTCACTAATATATCTGAAAAAATTTTTATCTCCCTTTTTTACATTTTTAGCCATTTGTTCTTCCGCCTGTGCCTTCGCCAAACGTATCTCTCTCTTGGCTTCTTTCAGTTTCACCCTGTAGTCCTTTCTGCTCTCCTCTTCTTGGGTTTTTTTATATTTCATGAACGCCAACTCTTTCGCCTTTATTTTCTCAGCCACTAGGTTGGAGAACCATATCGGCTTCCTTTTTCTTTTGTTTTTATTGATTTTCTTCACATAAAGGTCCGTAGCCATTTTTATCGCTCCTTTCAGCTTAGACCACTGTCTTTCCACTTCTCTTATGTCCTCCCATCCTAACAGCTCTTTCTTCAGGTACTTTCCCATTGCATTAAAGTCCGTACGTTTGAAATCTAGTAGATGGTCTAATGTTCCTATGTCTAGGTGACAGTGCCAGCATCTATTAGATCTAGAATTATCTAATTTATTCAACCTAACTGGGGTCCAAAAAGAATGATGTAACAAAAAGAACTAAGTTTGTATCATAGATGCTGACGCTGTACACCTCATCCTCCAAGACCAAATACGTGGTCATCGAGATGCAGAAATATACTGCTTAATCTCAATGCTCCAAATATCCCTAAGAGCGTTTTTGGGTTTCTTTTCATAAGTTCAGATATTAATTTATACCACTTGGAGGCTTGATGCCCTAGCATATCTGCCTGTAAACAGAGGAATTGCACGCTGTAATAATTTTTTAAATTACGCCATTAAGGGAACCCTTTCTGAAAAGCCTGTTTCAGTTGCAACCATTTATAAAATTGAAATTTTGAGATACCAAAAGATTGTTGCAACTGTGAAAAATCAAGCAGTTTTCCATTTGAAATAACATCACTTTAATGTTCTTATGCCTGCTTGCATCCAGTCTTTCCATGCAATTTTTGAACCGCCTATTTCTATCTTGGAGTTGAGCCATAGTGATTGACACAAAGATTTCTCTATAGGAATTTCAGTTAATTTATTTATGCATCTCAGGGTCTTCCAAGTATCCAAAATAATGTTATTATCTTTAGCATAACTGGGTAATTTAATGTCTAATATATGAAATAAACGCACTGGGGACATAATTTTCCATTCCAAAATTAACCACTCTGGATAATGTTCCATGAAATCAGGTAGGATCCAGTACATACCCTGATGCAAAATATAGGCCTGATGATACCTATAGAAATTTGGAAAATGTACCCATCCCTCCTCAATCGGTTTTTGTAATGATACTAAAGCTATTCTAGCAGTTTTGCCCCTCCAAATAAATTTAATAAGAATACTGTTCAATTTTTTATAAAAAGAACTTTGAAAATAAATTGGTAACATTCCCATTTGAATAACATACCACAGGCAAAATCATCATTTTCACTGTTTGAACTCTTTCCCACCAAGATATATGTAACGGATTCCATTGCTCACACATTTCTGTCACCTTCAATAATAAATATTTTTCATTTATTTTTATTGTTTCTTCCAGTGTCTTGTAAATCCATATTCCTAAATATTTTATACCCTCTTCTTTCCAAAGAAAAGGGAACTGATCAAACAATCCTTTTTTAGAATGTATATTAAGCGGAAGGACTTCTGATTTATTCCAATTTATTTTATATCCTGAAAACTTTCCAAATCTTTCGATCAAATCCAATGAATGTGGAATACACTTCTCCTTCGTTATTCGCGGGGGATAGGGGCAGAGCCGGACCGAGAATATCCGGCTCTGACCCACCCCCGCCTTCCTTCCGCCTTCCCCTGGCATCCCGGCCTTACCTGGTGGTCTAGCTGGTTTTTGGGGCAGGAGCGATCTTCCTACGCTCCTGCCTGGTGCAGATAGCCATTAAGAAATGGCTGTGGGGAGTTCCCGTAGTCTCTCAAGCCAACAGTTTTCCATCTTTCAACCAGTTCATAATAATGGATTGATGAGAGAAAGCCAACATGGATTTAGTCAAGGGAAATCTTGTCTCACCAATTTACTGCATTTCTTTGAAGGGGTGATGGGATAAAGATGAGCCAGTTGATATCATGTATTTGGATTTTCGAAAGGCATTTTACAAAGTACCTCAGGAAGGACTTCTGAGGAAATAGAAGTCATGGGATGGGGGTAATAATAATAATAACTTTATTCTTCTATACCGCCACAATCTTGCGACTTCTAGGCGGTTTACAATCAAGAGTGCTGGACATTCAGCGAAATACAATAAGTAGATATTCAGAGGAAATACAGAGATCAGAGACCTCAGGAGGCAATAGTATAGAATGTCCTATTATGGATTAAGAACTGGTTGAAAGACTGAAAACAAAGAGTAGGTTTAAATGGTCAGTATTCTCAATGGAGAAGGGTTAAATAGTGGGGTTTCCCAGGGGTCTGTGCTGGGACCGCTGCTTTTTAAAAATATTTATCAATGATCTAGAGATGAGAATAACTAGTAGGATTATTAAATTTGCTGATGACACAAAGTTGTTCCAAGTTGTTAAATTGCAAAAGGATTATGAAAAATTAGAAGAGGACCTTGTGAGACTGGAAGACTAGGCGTCAAAAGGGCAGATGACGGCGATGAATGTGGGAAAGAGGAATCCGAACTATAGCTATATGATGTTGGGTTCCGTGTTAGGAGTCACTGCCCAGGAAAAGGATCTAGGTGTCATTGTTGAGGATATGTTTGAAACCCTCAGCTCAATGTGCAGCGGCTGCTAAGAAAGAACATAAGAAATGCCTTCACCGAATCAGACCTTAGGTCCATCTAGTCCGGCGACCCGCACATGCAGAGGCTAAGCTGGGTGTTTCCTGATGAAGACCCTGTTTACCCGTATCCCTCAATGTGATTTGCAAGAAGGTGTGCATCCAACTTGTCCTTGAATCCCAGAATGGTGGTCTCCGTCACAACCTCCTCCAGGAGAGCATTCCAAGCGTCCACCACTCGTTGTGTGAAACAGAACTTCCTGACATTTGTCCTGGGCATGTTGCCCCTCAATTTCAGTCCATGACCTCTTGTCCGAGTCACATTTGACAACGTGAATAACGGTGTTTCTTGCTCTATTTTGTCGAATCCTTTTATTATTTTAAAAGTCTCTATCATATCTCCTCGCAGTCTTCTCTTCCTCAGGGTGAACAAGCCCAGTTTTCCGAGACGTTCTTTGTAGCTCAAATTCTCCATACCCTTTACTAGCTTCATGGCTCACCTCTGCACCCTCTCCAGCAGTGTTAGGAATTATCAAGAAAGGAATGGAAAACAAAGATGAAAATGTTATAATGTCCTTGTATCGCTCTATGGTACGGCCTTACTTCAAATACTGTGTGCATTTCTGGTCGCCATATCTCAAGAAAGATATAGTGGAATTGGAGAAGGTGCAGAGAAGGGCAACAAAAATGATAAAAGGGATAGGATGACTTCCCTAAGAGGAAAGGCTAAAGCGGCTAGGGCTCTTCCGCTTGGAGAAGAGACAGCTCAGGGGTGATATGATACAGGTCTATAAAATACTGAGTGGAGTGAAAAGGGTAGATGTTATGTTATGTTATGTTATGTTAAGGTAGATGTTATGTTAAGTCTGTGTTTTCTATGTTGCACTACCCTAATTGTGTTAAATCTTTTTACTTTGTACATTGCTTAGAAGCATGATTAAGCGATTTAATCAAATTTTTATAAATCTTCAAACTTTCCAAAAATAGTAGGACTAGGGGACATGTGATGAAGCTACTAAGAAGTAAATTTAAAACAAACTAGAGAGAATATTTCTTCACACAATGTGTAATTAAACTCTGGAATTCGTTGTCAGAGAATGTGGTGAAATCAGTTAGCATAGCAGAGTTTAAAAAAGTCTTGGAGAATTTCCTCAATGAGAAGTCCATAGGTCATTATTGAGATGACTTGGGGAAATCCACTGCTTATTCCTAGGATAAACAGCATAAAATATGTTTTACTACTTGGGATCTAGCTAGATACTTGGGACCTGGGTTGGCCACTGATGACCACATCAGACTACAAGACATTCAGAAAAGAAATAAAAACAATACTTTTTAAGAAACTCCTAAATCAGCCCTAACTTCACCTAATTTTACCTCCATGTACACAATTTACTGTAAACTGTAATTATCCTTACCTCGAAACTACCTAACTGCCACTCTAATGTATCTTCAATTCCTACATTGTAACCCCATTTTATAAATCTTTTTGTAAGCCGCCTTGAACCGCAAGGTAATGGCGGAATAGAAATCCCTAATGTAATGTAATGTAATGTAACACTGGGCTTAATGGACTTTTGGTCAGTCCCAGTATGGCAACTCATGCAACTTATGTGAGCTAAGTATAGGACAATCAAGCCATTGTTACATCACTGATGAGAAGGAGAGAAGATGCCATATAGGGGAAGAGGGACGGCAGACAGTGGATGGAAGGAAGAGAGTTACAAGAAGATGAGGAAAGCAGAAACCACAGAAGACAAAGGTAGAAAAAATTTTTCTATTTATTTATTGCTTTAGGAGACATGTGTCACTGTTTCTGTGGTGCCGTGTATGCAGAGTCCAGCTTCTTGCTGGTTCAATTTAACCTTTGTCTATGTATTTCTATTTTATCCCCCCTTTTACAAAACTGTGGAGTGTTTTGTAAAAGAGGGAGGGGTTAGTTTGTGATGACATATTCCATACTAGGCGAAGGTGTTTTCTGTGTTCTGTGTGTTCGAAAGACATGGTTTTTTGTTAGGATTAACGGTGTAGGATTGATCTGTACTAGTCTGGCTTGTTTAGTTTTACAGTGGGTGTATTGATGTTGTACTGCTCACTGCAATATGTAAGATGCTGCCTTTTCCTAGGTACTCATGTGTGACATGTGGCTTGTTACTAAAAATCATGTTTTTCATACAGATGGTGGGGGGTGTCAAAAATTGATGGGCCCCGGGTGTCACATATGCTAGGTACGCCACTGCTCAATGAACATAAACATAAAAAGATATCTCTTTTCAGTCATACTTAGCCGCCTATTACAGAATTGCACTTAACTTAAAACTTAGGTGCCTGTAATGTAGGCCAGGGGTTTAAAAATCCTACATTTTAGGCACCTAAGTCCTTTAAGGAATCATGCCCAGCAGCGCCCAAGTCCTTCTCCACCCCTAAACACAACTACTTTGGAGTTTGGGGCTGCTACGTGCCTATCTTTTGTAGAATCATGCCTAGAAGATAGGTACCTATTGCCCAATTAATTTTTTAGACACCATTTACAGAATTTTCCCCTAAGTTCTCCCCTTTCTGATGTCTAAATTGAGGTGCCAGTTTATGGTAATATCATCAAAAGGTTAAATGTGGTCTGTCCTGTTCAAAATTAACTTTTCCATCAGAGGATTGAGGAAGGTTCTTGAACAGGTACCTTGGACAGTTCCTTTAAGGCTTCTCTAGTCAACCCTTGGCATCACAGTAAATGAATTGCAATTCAGGAAAGTGTTTTTTTTTTTTTTTTTTAAATCTTTATTCATTTCAAATCTTAAATCAAGTACAATATTGACATTTATCAATTGAACTTACAAATACACTTCAAATCCTATAATTGATCATCATAATATTAAATATTACCCCCTCCCTTATTTATTTATGAAAATGATTTGTTTCAATTATAATCAAAAATACCCACCCCCTCCCCCCTTTGATGTCTTAAAATTTTTATACAGGGAAGAAAATATTTATTTATTTATTTTTATATTCATTTTTACATATTACAACAAGTGTAACAGAAAAAGACCTATGATCTTATAAATACACACTTGATTTTCCTTAATATAACATTTAAAATACAACATATCATTCTATAATCATATTCTGTAATATCTTGAATATTATGTAGTACATTGAATATGTAAGACAATTAATATTAAAATAGAAAACCTTCCCATCCCCTCCCCACCCATTGCAGAAATACCACTCTAATACAGCAAAAATATTGAGAAATTCATATATATTATGAGATGAATAAAATAATACCCACCCACATCCCTTCCTAACAAATGTTTTACTTTGGGAAAATGTTATCATTCATTACAAAAGTCTGCTAATGGTCCCCAGATTTTCTGAAACTTACCAAAACACCCTCTCTGTGTTGCTATTGTACATTCCATTTTATATATATGGCATACAGAATTCCACCAGAATTTATAGTTTAATCTGTCATAATTTTTCCAATTGTATGTTATTTGTTGAACCGCTGAGGGAAGAATATTTTTAATCTTTACAATATTCTATTAATGGCCTCCACACATCTTGAAATTTGTTATAATTTCCTTTTTGGACAGCTAGTGTCCTTTTCATTTTATATATATGGCATACAGAATTCCACCAAAAACAATAATTAAGTCTATTCCAATTCTTCCAATTGTAAGTGATCTGTTGAATGGCAACCCCAGTTAAAATGAGCAATAACTTGTTCTTATTAGATGAGATTTGTTTCTTAGCCCTCATTTCTATACCACATAAAACTGTGTCGTATGATAATCCCACATGATTTTCTAATAGGGAATTAATTTGATTCCAGATTGATTCCAAAATTCTAATATTCAGGGAAGATTTAATTCGCTCCGAAAACATGCTTGTAATCCAAAAAACTCGTATATCAAAGTGAATTTCCCCATAAGAAATAATGGAAACTCAGACGATTTGTTCCGCAACCCAAAAACTTGAATAGAAAATTCTGTTCCGTAGTACACGCACTTGCGTTGCAAGACCTCGCTCGTTTAGAACTGGCACTACAGTCCCGCTGCGTCAGAGAGAGAAGAACCATCGGCTCGGTTGCGACGTGCGCATACAGTGCGTACTTGTATTGCAAGACCTCGCAGCGTCTTCGGCTCAGTTGTGATGACGTGCCGCGCGTATACCTGCTTGTATTGCAAGACATCGCTCGTATATCAAATTAAAATTTAATAAAACATTTTGCACACCAAGTTACTCGCAATCCAAGGTTTTTACTGTCTTCAGGTACTTTAGTTAGATTGTGAGCCTTTGGGACAGTTAGGGAATTTCCAAGTACCTATCTTATTTATTTAGGTTTTTTAAATTGTATCTTTAATGCATCATTTTTGTAAACCGCTTAGAAACCTCACGGTTATTAGCGGTATATAAGAATTAAATTAAATTATATTTTTTTGTTTTAAAAACAGTGTGATTTCTTGCCCTAAGCATATTTAAAACATTTCTTAACCTGCTTCTTTTGTGTGCGTGCGTTGGTGAGCGAGCCGAGTGATTGTGGTTTTACACGGTAATAACCTGCTGGCAGTAATATGTTCTCTAGATGGCTGCCAACTTTAAATGATTGTAAACATTACAATTATTCCTTCGCCACGTCCCTTTGTGTTTTAAAAGCTTGCAGCTCTGTTAAAACATCTGTTCTTTGCTTCTGGCAGATGTTAGGAGACTCTCATGCTGCATCCGTTCCACCTAGCAGTTCATTAGTAGCTATGGCCCCAGCTAGTTCCAGGTCATCAGGAGCAGACCGCTCCAGGTTTTCCCCCTTGCATCCTTGGATTAGCTGTTTCTTCATTACACAGAGAAATGAGCAGACCTGGATTTAAGAAGGATTGGAAAGCACAGCTAAATAAGAAACTGTGGGACCAGCTCATTTTGCAACTTTCTAACCGCTGTTAAAGCTGGAATCTAGGCTGGGGCCTAGGCTGATTTGACTGTAGTGTCCAGGAGACCTTAAGAACTGGTTGGAAAGAAAACCTGGTGAGGATGAGCTTTTGAATCAGCACTGCGTAGCTTGCAGACTGCCTCCGTTTTGTGAATGAAATCCCTTGCTAAAACCAGTTTTTGGTGATTCTTTTTGCTGTGCCTAGTGTCGTATTGGAATAAAAAGCTGTCCTGAGTTTAATGACGCTGCCGTTTGATTGACTCCTGTTGGGTGAGCCATCTGGGGAAGCCTGGAGGAATTTCTGTAAAGAAAGTGGGGAAGAAATCCCCTTGTCCTTGGAGTCACACCATGCACTGGGCCTTCCGCTTCCCATGTGCCCTAGGCGGGGAAGGTGGGGGGCACATAGTTATCAGAGCCGAGACACTGAATGTTGCTTAAACCTTTATTGGGCATTGTTGCTCAGAAGTAAATTGTGTCTTCTATGGCTCTTATGGGAGATCTGCGTCTCCAAATGCCCGCTTCCTCTTGGTTTCATGCCAGTTAAGCACAGTCTGTGAAAACCCCTTAATAATTTTTAATACAATAATGTTAATCTTTTTTATATTATCAATTTATTGTAAACCGCTTCGATATGCATGATTGACGGTATATCAAGAAACGAATAAACTTGAAACTTCGCTGTTGCTCTCGTTCAGTGTCGAGTTACGTAAAGCCGATTTAAAGGGTTCAAGGAAAGGATAAGCAGTGGAAACCCATGAGCGACGATTCATGATCAAATAGTTTTAAAATCGGCAAACTTGGCTTATAGCCCTCCTTCTGAGGTTAACAATGCCCTGCAAAACTCAACCCTATCTTCTAGTCCGGGCTCTTCCTTCGCAAGCGCTGTCCAGTGACTTTTATTCATGCTTCAGCCTGTCATAAGGAGCTCCTGCAGCTCTGCGGTGCTTTCCCCTGGGTCTCGTCTACATATTTTGCTTTCAGATTGCTCTCAAGAGCATTGATTATATTTATTAAAAAGTGCAGAGGATGGAAACAATTGGAAATGCGTCCTTTGATCTTTGCATTATAGATCAAAGTGCAATCACAATAATTTCCTCTTCGGACGGCGCAGAAACACTCCAGCTTCCCTGTATCTCTAACAAGAGCTAAATTCAAATGAAAATGGACTTAAAAGCCGCAAATTTACATTCGAGATGGGCCATTCAGTTCAGCAGTAATTTGTATCCTGACATAATGGTTCTGTTCATGGACTTCTCAGGCAGCAATTTTTCAGTTCGTTTTCATGCAACCCTGAAACACTCCGCAGTTTTCTTGATGGTAAGTGTACCCTTCCCACACATATCATTCCAGCTCCCCTCCCACTCTTTACCATATGGTCTTCTAAGTCAAAATGCACCTGTTGCCTTGTCTTTCAAAGGATTGATTGACAAATGAGATGTTCAAAGAATAACAACCTTCACAGATGCACAAATGATCTTTCGGCGAATGTTCTCTTGGCACGAGCCTGTCGTGGCAAGCTGGAGCCAGTGAATCTGGGAAAGCCTGACCGAGAGTAAACAGAGGTCTACAACCAGTTCCCCCCCCCCCAAAAAAAAAAAGGCATCTTCCACACCAAATACTAGACGACTCCTCAACTTTCCTCAATTCTACTCATCTCTTTTGCATTTGCTGTATTTTTAATCCAGTTTATTTGTACATAAGTATGATCTTGGGTACATCTAAACAAGTCGCATACGAGGGGCCGCTGAAAGGTTCTCAGTCCAGCCAACAAAGTCGGGACAGTCTCCGTCGAGGGCTAGACACTTAATCCAGTGATTTTCTACTTTTTTTGCTCCATTGGAACAAAAAAAAAAAAGGGGGTGGAGAATTGCTGGACCGCACGACAAAGGCCCCGAAGCCCTTTAAATCTCTATGGGCTTCGGGGCCGTTACCGCACCGCAGCCGCTAGTGCAGCTTCATAAAACAGGCCCTAAATGTCTAGCCCTCGATGGAGACTGCCCCAACTTTGTTGGCTGAGAACTTTTCAGTGGCCCCCCTCATATCCCATTAGCTATTTCCATCTTTTGGTTGACAAAAGAGATTATCTACTCTAGTTCCACAGGTTTAAATCAACTACTGGGGCTATTTTGGCAAGGTGCATCGTAGCTGACATGAAAACCAGTAATTTTTTTTTTTAACACCTATTCACAAAATTTCCCCATTTCTAACTAGTCAGAATCTGGCTGAATTTCTGGAAATGTGACCAGTTCTTGTCTATTCCTGGTAGATCTTGCCATATTCACTTGCCAAGCAGGCGTGTTTCAGCAGCAACTCTAGTGAGAGTTCCTCATACACCTCATTCCCTGGCTTGGGAGCGGGGGATCATTACTGACAGGTATGCACAGAACTAACTCATTTGGAAACACTGCACCCAAGACAGACAGATTTTTCAGGGATCTGTTCCAGAGTGTATGCTCAGGATATGAGGGTGGGTAGAGCATGACATGGGGACAAATTTTTCCCCGTCCCCGTGGGAACTCATTTTCCCATCCCAGTGAGTTCTTTTCCTGCCCCATTCCTCCAAGCTCCATCCTCATCTGCACAAGCCTCAAACAATTTAAAATCCTAAGTAGCAACATTCTAGAGCTCAGATTGTGATGTCATAATGCCTCATTCCACCAATGTCTAAGCTCTGTCCTCATCTGCACAAGCCTCAAACGCTTTAACATCATAAGTAGCAACATTCTAGAGCTCAGATTGTGATGTCATAATGCCTCATTCCACCAATGCCTAAGCTCCACCCTCATCCGCACAAGCCTCAAACACTTTAAAATTATAAGTGTTCGAGGCTTGTGCGGTTAAAGCAGAGATTACAGGAATGGGACAGGGACAGCGACAAAACTCACGGGGACGGGATGGGGAAATTTAGTTCCTGCGAGGACTGGGACAAATTTGTCCCCATGTCATTGTCTAGTTCTAATGCTTATCATCGTAAACTCAGTCTCTGCAAGATCCTGTATTCAACTCAAGGGCCCTCGTTTCACTGAAACTCAGCTGCTTCGGGGGTGTAAATAGTCCATAATTCCGTGCTTCTTTTCTCAGTCATGGCAGCTTGGTGCACATGAATGACCTTTTAATTTTCATTTAATTGGCGTAATTGGCATGATAGCCAGTTTTCAGTCAAAAAAAGAAAAGGAAAGGAAAGTAAATTACCAATTAAGAGTTCTGCGTGGAACTCTTAGGATGCCTAGCGTCGCCTGTGTCAAGATGCCTAACGATGTCTACCTGAAAAGTAGGCGTGGTCAGGGGCAGAGAATAGATGTTGCTAGGCGTATGAGTTAGGCTCTGGTAAATTAGGCCCAGTAAAACCTGGTCTAATGAATCGGCACCTACCTCTATGGCGCCTAGCGATGCCTAATTCTACTTAGTCACCACTAGGCACAATTCTGTAGGTGGCGCCTAGTGGTTTATTGACAACTGCGCAGCGCAGCGCCTACAATGTAGGCGCGCTTAGGTACTGTTTACAGAATCTGGTCCTTAGAGACAATAATCGGGGTCTAACAAGCAACAATTGGGGTTAATTGGCAATAATCTGAATTTTCATGTGCATTTTTGTGGTCCGCATTCTAGAAAGATGCCTGCATACATTTTTACAAATAGATCTGAAGGGGGCGTGGCCTCAGGAGAGTCAGGAGTGGATCAGGGGTATTTCTAGAATTTGTACGCAGTGATACAGAATTACATTATATTACATTAGTGATTTCTATTCTGCCAATGCCTTGCGGTTCAAGGCGGATTACATAAAAGTTATCAAGAATTACATTAAAAGTTTGCAGGAACAGCATAAGCGAAGTCTTAATATTTACTTAAGAAGTACCAAAGAGTTGTTGAGATCTTAAGGTGATAAATGTTGGGTAATAAGAATTACCAAAGAGAAGTCGAGATCTTAAGGAGATAAATGTTGGGTAATAAGAATTACCAAAGAGAAGTCGAGATCTTAAGGAGATAAATGTTGGGTAATAAGAATTACCAAAGAGAAGTCGAGATCTTAAGGAGATAAATGTTGGGTAATAAGAATTACCAAAGAGAAGTCGAGATCTTAAGGAGATAAATGTTGGGTAATAAGAATTACCAAAGAGAAGTCGAGATCTTAAGGAGATAAATGTTGGGTAATAAGAATTACCAAAGAGAAGTCGAGATCTTAAGGAGATAAATGTTGGGTAATAAGAATTACCAAAGAGAAGTCGAGATCTTAAGGAGATAAATGTTGGGTAATAAGAATTACCAAAGAGAAGTCGAGATCTTAAGGAGATAAATGTTGGGTAATAAGAATTACCAAAGAGAAGTCGAGATCTTAAGGAGATAAATGTTGGGTAATAAGAATTACCAAAGAGAAGTCGAGATCTTAAGGAGATAAATGTTGGGTAATAAGAATTACCAAAGAGAAGTCGAGATCTTAAGGAGATAAATGTTGGGTAATAAGAATTACCAAAGAGAAGTCGAGATCTTAAGGAGATAAATGTTGGGTAATAAGAATTACCAAAGAGAAGTCGAGATCGTAAGGAGATAAATGTTGGGTAAAGAATTACCAAAGAGAAGTCGAGATCTTAAGGAAAAGGTGCGAAGAAGAAGGATTCCTTTTTGTAAGAAACTGGACAACTTTTTGGGGGAAGAACAAGCTCTTCAGGAGGGACGGACTACACCTGAGCAAGGCAGGAACGAGACTGCTAGCAAACAACGTCAAGAGAGGAATTGAGCAGGCTTTAAACTGAGAAGAAGGGGAAAGCCGATAATCGACCTGACGTCGACGGTTCGGACAAGAGTATCCAAAGAAGATACTGAGCGGGAAAAATGCTGGGAACAGGCAAGAGACGAACAACAGAAGCTGTTGACCAACAAAAAGGGCAAACAGATAAACTTAGAGGAACAGGAGAGATCAGGAAATCAGGTTGCAGACGAAAAAGATACACCAAAACATGAGGAAGAAAAGAACAGAAAAGATACACCAAAAAATGAGGAAGAAAGGAACAGAAATGAGGGACTGGCAGCCCAACTAGGGGAAGGTAAGAGAAGCAAAACACATGTAAAACCAGCAGAGAAAAGAAAAGACCAGGACTTAAATTGCTTGTACGCTAATGCAAGGAGCCTAAAGACCAAAATGGGAGAATTAGAAGCCATAGCCAAAAAAGAAAACCTAGACATCATTGGAATCACGGAAACATGGTGGAATGAGGATAACCAGTGGGACGTAGTGCTGCCAGGGTACAAACTCTATAGAAGAGACAGGACCCATAAGAGGGGTGGAGGAATAGCACTATACATAAAAGACACCATTCCCTCGTCCGGAGTGGATATAGAACCAAAGGCGAAAGGACTGGAGTCATTATGGGTCAAATTACCAGGAAAAAGTGGCCTTGACATAAGATTGGGTCTATACTATCGTCCACCAGGACAAACGGAAGCTAACGACAAAGATCTGGCAGCAGAACTGAGGCGGGAAGGCAACAACAGTAATGTGACAGTAATGGGAGATTTTAACTACCCCGGGATTAACTGGAATATTGGAAACTCAAACTGTGCGAGGGAAACAGAATTCCTAGAGGCTGTGAGGGACTGCTTTATGGATCAGCTTGTCAAGGAACCAACAAGAGGATATGCCACTCTTGACCTAATCCTCAACGGAATAGGGGGACCTGCAAAAGAAGTGAAAGTAATAGGACCACTAGGAAACAGCGATCACAACATGATCCAGTACAAATTAGGAGTAAGTACAGCAAAAGGGAAGAGAACCACAGTGACAACGTTCAACTTCAAGAAAGGGAACTATGATGCTATGAGAGCAATGGTTAAAAAAAAACTTAGAAACAGCTCAAGGAAAACAGAAACGGTAGAGCAAGCCTGGTCTCTATTCAAGGGCACAGTGCAAGAAGCACAACATATGTACATCCCCAGATTTAGAAAAGGGTGCAAAAAAAACCGAACAAAAAACCCCGCATGGATAAACGACGAGGTGAAGAAAGCGATAGGAGACAAGAAAAAATCATTCCGGAAATGGAAAAAGGACCAAACTGGGGAAAACTGGAATGAACACAGGAAACACCAAAGAGAATGTCATCAAGTGGTTAGGAGAGCGAAAAGAGAATACGAAGAGAAACTGGCCAGGGAAGCAAAAAACTTCAAATCATTCTTCAGATATGTTAAGGGGAAGAAACCAGCGAGGGAGGAAGTAGGACCGTTGGATGATGGAGACAAAAAGGGAGTGATAAAGGAGCAAAAAGAGGTAGCCGACAGGTTAAACAAGTTCTTCTCGTCAGTCTTCACAAGCGAGGACACATCCAGTGTACCGGAACCCGACGTGATCTTCCATGGTGACCAAGAAGAAAAACTGTCAGCAATAGAGGTGGGCCATGAGGATGTCCTCCAACAGATAGATAGATTGAAAAGCGACAAATCACCAGGCCCGGACGGAATCCACCCTAGGGTACTAAAAGAACTAAGAAACGAGATAGCGGGAATACTCCAAAGAGTTTGCAACCTATCCTTGAAAACTGGAGAGATTCCGGAGGACTGGAAGATAGCAAATGTTACACCTATCTTTAAAAAGGGGTCAAGAGGAGACCCGGGAAACTATAGGCCGGTAAGTTTGACATCGGTTCCAGGCAAGATGGTAGAAGCACTGATAAAGGACAGCATCTGTGAGCACATCGAAAAAAATGGGCTGATGAAAGCGAGCCAACATGGCTTCTGCAAGGGAAGATCGTGCCAAACAAACTTACTGCACTTCTTTGAGGGGGTAAACAGCCAGTTGGACAAAGGGGAACCATTAGACATCATTTACCTTGACTTCCAAAAGGCCTTTGACAAGGTACCCCATGAGCGGCTGCTTAGGAAGCTGTGGAACCACGGGGTGGAAGGGGACGTATACAGATGGATCAAACACTGGTTGGCAGGCAGGAGACAGAGGGTTGGAGTGAAGGGTCACTACTCGGGCTGGAGGAAAGTCACGAGCGGAGTTCCGCAGGGGTCTGTACTTGGACCGCTGCTGTTCAATATATTTATAAATGACCTGGAAACGGGGACGAAATGTGAAGTTATAAAATTTGCGGACGACACTAAACTCTGTAGAAGGGTTAGAACTACGGAAGAGTGTGAGGATCTACAAAGGGACCTAAACAAACTGGAGGAGTGGGCGAATAAATGGCAGATGAAATTCAATGTAGGGAAATGCAAGGTCATGCATATAGGGAGAAAAAACCCGATGTTCAGCTACCAAATGGGGGGATTAGTATTAGAGGGAAGTAACCTTGAAAGAGATTTGGGTGTACTGGTGGATACAACAATGAAGTCAACGGCGCAATGCGCAGCAGCCGCGAAGAAGGCAAACAGAATGTTGGGTATTATTAAAAATGGTATTATGACCAGAACAAAAGAAGTCATCCTGCCGTTGTATCGGGCAATGGTGCGCCCGCACCTGGAGTACTGTGTTCAGTATTGGTCACCGTACCTCAAGAAGGATATGGCAATACTTGAGAGGGTCCAGAGGAGAGCGACACGAATGATTAAGGGCATGGAAAACCTTTCATACACTGAAAGACTGGAGAGGCTAGAGCTCTTCTCCTTGGAAAAGCGGAGACTCAGAGGAGACATGATAGAAACCTACAAGATCATGAAGGGCATAGAGAAAGTAGAGAGAGATAGATTCTTCAAAATTTCAAGACAAAAAAGAACAAGAGGGCATTCGGAAAAATTGGTAGGGGATAGATTCAAAACAAATGCTAGGAAGTTTTTCTTTACTCAACGGGTGGTGGATACCTGGAATGCGCTTCCAGAGGACGTAATAGGGCAGAGTACGGTAATGGGGTTTAAGAAAGGATTGGACAATTTTCTGTTGAAAAAGGGGATAGAGGGGTATAGATAGAGGATTGCTGCACAGGTCCTGGACCTGTTGGGCCGCCGCGTGAGCGGACTGCTGGGCGCGATGGACCTCGGGTCTGACCCAGCAGAGGCATTGCTTATGTTCTTATGTTCTTATGTTCTTATAAGTATTGGGTAAATTAGAAGCATTTTAGACTATGTTGGGTAGTTAGAAGCACATTAGAGAGTATTAAGGATATAGGGAGGGTAGGTGGGGTTTGGGTAGGGACTGATCGTGCTAGATGGGTTTTATGTATTTTTTGAAGAGTATGGTTTTAATATCTTTCTTGAAGGTTTTGTAGTCTGTGGTCGATGATAACAGAGTGGTGATTTGTCTGTCCAGTTTAGCTGCTTTGGAGGCTATTAGGTTGTCATATAGTTTTTTTTCGTTTGACATTTTTGGATGATGGGTGTGTGAATAGTGAATGGGTTCTCCTGTGACTGGTTGAGGAGGATTGAGTTAGTCGTTTATTCCAGTAGGTTGGGCTTTCTCCGTTAATAGCCTTGAAAAGTAGGCAGTAGAATATGGCAGATCTGCCCCAAATTTAGGCGTGAGGATTTATACTAGGTTTCAGGTGGCGTAAATGTTCATGTCCAACTTTGAGCACCCTATAGAGCAGTTTCCCACAAACCTTTTGGCGTGGTGACATATTAAACCCGGTGCGCCGGCCAGAAGGTCTCCAGAAGTGCACGGACGTTGACATGATGACATCACTCGTATGCGTCACTTCGCCGGTGAGGGATCCTGGAGGAGGGAAGGCGTGGGGAGAGGAGGAGAGATGCCAGAGAAGAGGAGAGTCGTCGTCACCGGCTGATTGCCTACAGGACATGCCTCTTTCCGCGAGAGGCATGTCCTGTAAGCAGTCAGCTAGCGCTGGCGCCTCGGAGCATACCTGGAATCTGCTGCGGCGCACAGTTTGCGATACACTGGTTTTTTTTTTGGGGGGGGCACCCAAATTCGGGAACCATTTGTAGAATTTAGTCATACTTTAAAAAAAAAAAATAATAATAATCTTTGTTTCATAGAAATACCTGAGGCCAGTTTCGACAAGATATTTATCCCAAAAGTAAGCACTGATTGTTCTGAGTTTATGGAGCCGTCAGAAACTATTGTTCCGTCTTGAATGGAATTGCTCTTTGCCACCTCCCAGAAGTTGCCACTCTAGGCCACTGCCTAATGTAGCTATAAGTTAAGCCAGCCCTGACAGAAGGAAATAGAAATGAACGGACTAGAACTTGTCAGCTGAATTTTTCTATTTGCATCCATTTTTGAAACATTATTTTCCTGATTGGGCTAATTCTCGTTCTTTACGATCTCTGTCTCAGTAGCTGGCAGAAATTCATTCATCGCAGCAGATGCGCGAGGTTTCAATTCGCTCGTAGGCATTTTCTGAAGACTGAAGAAAAAAAGGCGTTTTAAAAAATTTTAACATGAAATTGCAGACCATTCCGGTCTTTATCTGCTGTCATTTACCATCTCTCCATTATACAAAACAGTAGCGTGGCTTTAGAGCCGGCTGCGGCGGTAACAGCGCCGACGACGCTCATAGGAATTCCTATGAGCATCGGAGCTGTTACCATTGCGGCTGGTGCTAAAAAGCGCACTACAGTTTTGTAAAGGGGGGGAGGGGTATGTTACTATCCCTTTCTTTTACAAAGCCGCACTAGCATTTTTAGTGCTGGCCACCGCGGTAACAGCTCCGATGCTCTCAGAATTCCTATGAGCGCCCGAGCTGTTACTGCCGTGGCAGGCACTAAAAACACTAGTGAGGCTTTGTAAAGGAGGGGGCTATGTCACTATACTATTTTCAGGAAGTGTGTGGCACAGTGGTTAGAGCTACAGCCTCAGCACCCTGAGGTTGTGGGTTCAAATCCACGCTGCTCCTTGTGACCCTGGGCAAGTCACTTAATCCCCCCCATTGCCCCAGGTACATTAGATAGAGTGTGAGCCCACCAGGACAGACAGGGAAAAATGCTTAAGTACCTGAATGTAGACCACTTAGACTATACGTGGTATATAAATGCTTATATAAATATATGAATGCGTTATAATGGTGTTATTTTAGATAACTCTGTATTGAATGTATGGGGACTTGTGCATATTTAGTATAGCCCGCCCAGAGTTTGGAATACAAATACGCTATAATAAAACCCTTAGCTCGCATGCGCACTTCAAAATCCATGCGTCCGTGCTTCGTGCCACCGCATGCGCAGTAGAAGGAACATGGTTTCATGCAGTGGTTTCTGCATGCGCAGTGGGAAGAAGGAGCGTGCGGTGGTTTCCTCATCTCAACAACGAGCGTTGGAGCCTGCAGTGGTTTAAATATTGCCTTCTCTCCACAACACTGGACAGGGGAGAGGTGAAAGGAAGGGAGAAGGGCTACTGTTGGACAGGGGGAGCAGGGAAGGGGTGCTGCTGGACAGGGTGGGAGATGAAAGGAAGGGAGAAGGGCTACTGTTGGACAGGGGGTGCAGGAAAAAGGTGCTGCTTGACAGGGGGAGGTAAAATAAAGGGAGAAGGACTACTGCTGGACAGGGGGAGCTAAAAGGAAGGGAGAAGGGCTACTGCTGGACAGGGGGTACAGGGAAGGGGTGCTGCTGGTCAGGGGGAGCTAAAAGGAAGGGAGAAGGATTACTGCTGGATAGGGTTTGCAGGGAAGGGGTACTGCTGGACAGGGGGAGCTAAAAGGAAGGGAGAAGGGCTACTGCTGGTACAGAGAAGGGATAAGGGGTACTGCTGGACAAGGGGGAGAGGTAAAAGGAAGGGAGAAGATGGGGGAGGGAAGGAAGACCAGAGGAGAAGCATGCAGGAGGCCCTGGAAACAGCTAAAAGCACAGAAAAATAAAGTCACCAGATAACAAAGGTAGGGAAAATGATTTTATCAATAACAATCACGCATGCGCTCTTGAAAGAAAGAAAGGGAGGCAGGGAGAGAGACAGAAAGACAGACAGAACGAAAGAGAAAGAAAGAAACGCCTCAGCGACCCGTTGTGCTAAAAGTTTACACATCTATTCTAGCACCCGTTAATGTAACGGGCTTAAACACTAGTGTTTTAAATAAATAAATAAGATAAATAAATAAAGCAGGGGTCCTTTTATTAAAGTGTGTGAACTGATTTAGCGTGATGCCCATTGGATATAATGGATGCCTTAGTATTTAGCACGCGCTACGTCGGTTGGCGCACCTTAATTAAAGGGCCCCATAATTCCCTAGGACTAGAAACGGTGCCCAGACATCTAAATATTTAATTTTGCTCAAACACGGTAATGCATTTAACCTCTCTCACCGGAGAATAAAAAGTGACTTTTTGACGTTCCATTCTTTGGAGCTCTTGTAGCCGTCGCAAGCACAGATACACCTAGAGACCGCGAAGGAAAATGTTAATAATATGTATTTCCATATATTAACCACGATGAAAACAATACCAGATAATTTAATTATCACTGATCATTTAGCAATCTCTGTAGGATCCTTCAGGCAGGTTGACAATGGAACGTAATTGGTTTGGTTAATCAGGCCGACTGTTAAGGAAGCAGGTGACAGAGACAAATGGGCTGGGGAGGGATCGCAGTTCTCTGTTCCTCAAGGGCCCGCACAGTGTGAGGTGAGGAAGCCTCGCTAAATTACAGTTTTCACCTAACATTGAAGCAACGAAAGGCGCCTGCCTAGACTCCGTGGATAGCGTTTTCGGAACTGCCTTCTTAGGTGTAAAGTGTGCGACTGGTTTCGTGCCGGGATTTCAGCGGGATTTTTAAAAAAAACACCACACAAGTGCATTCCCTGTGAAATGCGACAAAAGTCTGAATGTTAAGAGCCATTGAACTGGCTCTCAATTTGCTCTTGTGTGCAAGTGGCTGAAGGGGGGGAAATAAGAGCGTATAGAGGTCGTTTTGCTAAAGTGTGGTAAGTTTTTGCACTTACACCCAAATTTTGTTAGCATGAGGTAATGCACATGTGTTAACGGATTAGCACAGAAATGCCCACTCTCCACCCGCCGCCCCAGACAGGCCTCCTCAACAAAACAATTAAAAATATATTTTTTAGCACGCGAGTTGGCGTTTTTGGGACTTACTGCAGGATGCCTGAGCTCGGCCCGTAGTAAGCCCCTTTTTTTTCTGTTCAAAGATTTTTATTGATTTTAACGTATAAAAAATGTTAAAACTTTATTATCTTAACTGGACATTTATTACACATTACTGGAAGAGCCACGACAGACTAAATTACACATTTTGGTGGGCAAGTGTGTGTACCACATATAAATATGAAAGAATGAATGCGGAATTTTTGAGGTTTAGTAGTTCATTTAATAAAGTGTGGAGCCCATTGACTACATTTGTTACCTCACAATAAAGGTCATATATATCTCCTACATTTCCTTACACATCCAAGGTGGGTGGGTGGGGGGAGGGAAATGTATTTTGAGGATTTAAATTACTTAATTATAATATTGTAGTCACATATGTCTTATTGTATTAATAATTGGAAGAGGATGGGAGAAAATACATAGTAACATAGTAGATGACGGCAGATAAAGACCCGAATGGTCCATCCAGTCTGCCCAACCTGATTCAATTTAAATTTTTAAATGTTTTCTTCTTAGCTATTTCTGGGCAAGAATCCAAAGCTTTACCCGGTACTGTGCTTGGGTTCCAACTGCCGAAATCTCTGTTAAGACTTACTCCAGCCCATCTACACCCTCCCAGCCATTGAAGCCCTCCCCAGCCCATCCTCCACCAAACGGCCATATACAGACACAGACCGTGCAAGTCTGCCCAGTAATGGCCTTAGTTCAATTTTTAATATTATTTTCTGATTCTAGATCCTCTGTGTTCATCCTACACTTCTTTGAACTCAGTCACAGTTAAATGATAGTTTTATGTATTACTTGTGTAGTTAATAGTGCGTTTTATGCAGTATTTTATGTTCAATTAATTGTACTGCACCGTCGAAGTTTGAAAATTAATAAAATTAAAAAAAACCACACACACAAAAAAAACTTTATTATCTTGGAGTTGCAGACATACAGATTCCAATATAATTCTTTGTTGAGGAAAGCTGCGGTTGAAGGACCCCTTAATGCTTTGGGTTTTCACATTTCTTTGGAATCAGTACCGCGTCTCATTTATTATATGCAGTACGAGGGGCCGCTGAAAAGTTCTCAGCCCAACCAACAAAGCTGGGGGCAATCGCCATCGGGGCTTATGCACTCAGTCCATCGATTTTATTTTTTTTTTTTCGTATTTTTCTGAAAGAATGAAAAAAAGTGGAAAATCACTGGACTACGGGGAAAATTCTGTATAGGACGCCGGTTTCTGCAGCCGCCTAAGAAGCGGTTGAGAATCGCACCTAATCCCTTGCCATCAGCTGATCGCAGCAAGGGAATCCTTCTGCCACAATCAGCTGAACGGCTGTGGCAAGAAACCCCCAAGCCCCCACTGGCAGGAGGGATGCCCACTCCCTCCCGCCAGTACCCTTAAACCCCTACCCATGAAGTAAGCTGTGCTGGAGGGATGCCCATTCCCTCCTGCCCCAGATACCCTCCTGAAGCAAGCCAGGCAGGAGGGATGCCCCTCCCTCTTGCTGCCACCCTCCCGAACTTGAAACTCCCTGACATCCCCCAAGGCTCAGGCCCTCCCTCCCCTCACCCCTAACTCAACCCCAACTCCCCGTTCCTTTCAGTTGAATGTCTGGCCAAAGACCCACTCCAAAATGGTGGGCCTTGTCCATCCTGGTGCATTCTGGGATGCACCAGGGAGGATCCTTAGGCATTTGGGCAAACTGGAGTCTTAGGTCTTCTTCCCAGTGCATCCTGGGATGCAGTAGGAGTGGTTTAAAACCACCCAAGGCCACTTTTGGGTTAAACCACGCTCACACCCAACCTTGGGCGAGCTTAGGTGTCTCTATGCATCTCCCTAGACCCGCGAAAATGCCTACAATGTAGGCCGCCTGCCTTGGGTAGGTTTTTTCTAAAAACGTGCGTCCCGATTGGTTGCCAGACAGCAGTAGGGTGCCTACTGCTGCCTACAATCAGAACGCCCATATATGGATTCAGTCCCTAAGTATATAGCCTTCGAAAGAAACTGCCCCTATTTTGTTGGCTGGGCTGAGATCTTTTCAGTGGCCTCTCTAACTCCCTTGCTTTTAGATTTCATTTAAACACTGGCTAACATCAGGACGCTTTAAGCCAGCTGCTCATTCTGCTTTTTGCTTTACACTTGCAAGGTCCACGGAGCTCTAAAGAACATCCACCTTTGATTGTCTGTGCAGTATTTATGTTTTCTATGAATCCTCCATATGATGTGAGCAGGGCCAGACATTTGCCTAGGGTAGCAGCTACTGGGGGTGGAGGCAACAAGAAGGAGCTGAAGTCAAAGTTAAGCTGAATGAACCCAGCCTAGATAGAAATACTCCTGTGAGTCTCGCCCCTGTGTATTCTGGGACATGTAGTCCATTCTTTCTGATTAGTGCCCCCTGCAGCTCAGGGGTATAATATTTGCATGGGGGGAGGGAAAACCCCTTAATATGACACAACGCTAGCCATGCTGAATTCATGCTTTTTCTTTATTGCGTATAAGGCTCTGATGACAAACAGCACAGCGGAACCACAATTTTATTTATTAGGATTTGTTTACCACCTCTTTGAAGAAATTCACTCAAGCTGGTGCAGAGCAAGAATAAGCTGAACATTGTTTATTGCTTATTACAGTAACTAAAAATAAAATAACGTTACATAGTATGGCACAGTATGCTAGAGGCCATCTGAATTTTCCGTTTCTGATTTGGCATCTAAACCAGTCTGGGTTTGGGTTTCTGCCCAAAATGCTTGTGGATCTTTGTGATTTTGGTTTCTCATATTCAACACACACAGAGCAAGAGCCGCTGTGAGAAGTGTCTGTCATCTCGTCATCCTTTCTCCTCTCATGGTTACTGGAAAAGAAAGAAACAGGACCTCAGAATCTATTTAAACAGAATGGAGTTGACAATTGGACTTATTTAACCAGGGCTGGAGAGGCTCCTGCTGCAATGAACTGTGCTGAGAGGGTGGAGAGTGGATATTCAGTTGCACTTAACCAGAAAGTCATCTTTTTCTACTGTGGCCCTTTCTGGTTAGTGCTGGAACAGTCTGGGGACAGAGTTAGGGCAGACCTGGAAATTATCAGCGTACCACTGATTTTCAATGCCAATGCCTGGATAACTAACTTCCCTCTAAAATGAGCGGGAGTCCTTCAACACCATTGCCGCCAGTGGGGGGCAGTGCTTCAATATCGTATTTTCAATCGCTAGGTACAAACAGGTTCCCTGGAGTCCTGCAGAGCTTGCCTGTCCCTCACTATGGAAAATGCGATAGTGAAATAGCACCACTGTAGATGGAGAAGTCCCGCTCAGCTTAGCGGGAACAGATTAATTATCGGTGCATTGGCACTGAATATTGGTTGGATCTAGATAATTTCCAGTGGCCAAAAAGCTCCCCAAATATTCTGAATCCTAGAACAGGCTTGTTACTGGATATCTGGACCTAAGTCATCCTGCAGCGGTCAGCGCTTTAAAGAACACTGACCTCCATGGGCTGAATATCAACCGGGCATTAGTATTTATTTGGGTATTAAACAGGGCAGCTTAGATCGTCTCCAGTTAATACAGAATACAGCGGCCAAACTTATTTTTGGAAAGAGAAAATACGACCATGTTTCCCCATTGCTGAGAAAACTCAATTGGCTTCCGGTCCATCATAGGATCCAGTTCAAGTGTGCATGTGCGGTTTTCAAACTCCTTTATGGAATATTTGACTCTTTGATTCCCCTTAGTGGGAATTCCTTTAGATCCTGCTATTCAAGAATTACAACAATTCACAAATTAGCATTTCCTTCTCTGAAAGGTATTAAAAGCA
This sequence comes from Geotrypetes seraphini, assembly GCF_902459505.1. Classification (NCBI taxonomy): domain Eukaryota; kingdom Metazoa; phylum Chordata; class Amphibia; order Gymnophiona; family Dermophiidae; genus Geotrypetes; species Geotrypetes seraphini. The sequence goes on along the minus strand of NC_047091.1, from coordinate 32,545,152 downwards.
CTGGGAAGCTTAGTAAATCTTACTTTTAAATTGGTGAGAATTTGGAATGGACTTCCAGATTCTCTAGGACAGGTAGATCCATTATATCAATTTCAAAAAAGTTTAAAAACCTGATTGTTTTCACAATAGTTAATTTGATTTTAGCGGTTGAATAGTAATTTTAAGTAATTCAACATCCTTTTTTTTTTTCTAACTTTTTCCATCCATTTAATCTAACCAATTTCTGTTTTTATCCCACAGGTTTTACTTGTTATATTTCATTTTTTAACGAACTGTAAACTGAGTCGAGCTCCTTAGGGAGTAGATTCAGTATATAAAATGAAGATTAGATTAGATATCTGTTGGAAACGATTACCACCAGTGCTGTCCAGACACTTATGATATTCATCCCTCTAACTAAACTAGGTGCCTGGATATAGTTAAGCGAGGCCACATTTCTGTATTAACTTTTTATTTTTTTTTTTTATAGCTATCCATTAACCCTGTAATTCTATGCAGTGTGCCATAAGCTAGGCGACAATTTAGCATATAACTTTTAGCATCCAAACAGAAGTGTCATAATGGGGTTAAATCTCAGTTACACATCTATCTGCAGTTAAACCTGATTTTTTTAAGGTCGAACCTTAGCGTGTGACTACAATGGAGGTGCATGTGGGAGTGGCATGGGCGGGGCACACACGCACTGTAGAATCTTATCATATACTGCCAGTTGCGTGTAAGTGCCAACATTTCGGAGCTTAACATTTACACCTGCTTTTTACACGGTGTATTAGCGTCTTAATGCTTGAGTACCTGAATAAATTCATGTAAACCGTTCTGAACTCCCCTGGGAGAACGGTATAGAAAATTGAATAAATAAAAAAATTTTTAAAAAAATGCTGGCGCTCAAATATCAATGTACGCTCTGGGCGCTGAGATGTTTTTATAAAATACTATCTGATCACGCGGATTTCTGGCTCCTAATTTTTGGTGCTTTTGATAGGGATCGGCAATGGATTGAATTTGATTGTTAATTGTGATAACTGTAAAACTGCCCTGTTGTGCTCAAGACCTGCCCCGGTAATAGCAGGACAGTGCCCTGGCTTTTTATTAGGGAGTTCAGCGGCACTATCCGCCTAGCTCTGCCAGTGGCTATGCTCAGATATCGGCAGGTAGGCGCTGCAGTCGTCAGGATATTTTCTTTTGAATATGGGTTGTTTGTATTTGTATATTAACTTTTATGTTCAGGCTGTGAGCTCTACTGTTTATTTATTGATTTTGTTTTTTTAATCTTCGCTTCACGGGCATATTCAATTTTATTGGAAAAAAAAAATTAGGAAAAATATGTGCTTGGTTTGAGTCTCGTAGACATTCGCAACTGTGATTTTGAAGGGGGTAGTTTCCTTGTGCTGATAGATAAATCAAAGGGTTGCTGGGTGGCGTAAGGAGCGCTGCGGTGTTCCAGCTGCTTCGCTCCTGGAATATTTCGCCTCAGCTATGATCTGGGAGACAATGAAGGCTGCTCCTGGTTTGCTTAGCTCGACCATGATAATTTGATAGCTCACAATAACAGCTATTCCTCCAGAGCTATGACTGGCTCAGTCCCTGCCCTTGAATCATCAACCTGATGTGTCCAACTTGATGTTAAGCAATTTGCCTAATTTGTCACCTCTGCATTTCATTTTAGAAGACAGGCCTGCTGGAAGCACCTTTCAGAGTTCATTGAAATGTGGATGAGGACAAAGGAAACCTGGACCTCTACAGTTTCAGGGAACTAGCTGAGGTCGTCATACACGAGCACACACGCATGCATATATATGTATGCACACACACGTGAACATGTATACATATACACACATGTGAATATACATACACATAAATACATGTGAACATGTATACATATACACACATACACATAAATACATGTGAAAATGTATATATATACACACGTGTGAATATACATACACATAAATACACGTGAACATGTATACATATACACACGTGCACACATATGAACACCGACATGTATACATATACACACATACAAACACCCACATGTATACATAAACACACGTGTGCACACAAACATGCATTTGTATACATATACACACATGTGTACACACATGAACATACATATAAATACATACACACACATGTACACTCATATGTATATATATGCACATGTGCACACACATGAACATAAATATGTATGCATATGCACACATACATAAACACACATGTAAATGCACAAGCACATCCATGCTCACACTTCTGCTCACATGCACACATACATGGCGAGGGGAGAGGAGGGGTTAATGCTGACCCTGGGGATTGGCAGGGGCAAGGATTGATCGAGGGTTGGGAGTGTGATGCTGACACCTGGTGGTGAAGAAAGGGGTTGTGTGATGGCTGAGTGATGATCAGGGAGTTTAGGTTTTGGTTAAGGGGGCTGGGGTGGTTTGCTATTTAAACTGAGAAGAAAGATGTTTTCAGCATCTGGCAACTATAACAACAGTACACCGAAACAAAACCTTTTTAAGAAATGAAACTAAGAAGACGGGGAAAGTTGCCGCAAATGAAACAGAAAACTATACGAAATGAAAGATTTTTGCCAGGCCATTCGTACTCAAGAATAGCAGAAGTAACTAGCCATCAGGTAGTGACGTCTTAATCTCATTGACTTGGTTTACGATCTTACTGCAATCCACCCCAGTTAGGCACCTTAAGATCTTCAGTGAGTTGGGTGAGATAGGGGTTCTGCATTCCTCCTACTCAAGTGCTCATCCAGAATCTCCAGCTTACCTTTGTCCTCATTTTGTGTTGCATAGACCATCAAGAGAAACTAGAAACTTCTACTTATTTGCTTATCCCAAAATTAATGGGTGTAGATATAGGACCTTCTTAGATAGGACCCTAGCAACAATCTTGGTTAGGTAAATGTATTCAGCAAGCTATGTTATCGTATTGCAGTTTTCAGAAATTAATTAAGACCACTTTGTTCGATAAGCGAGTTTTATTATTGAAATTCTATTTTACAAATATTTGTATTTTTTAATGTGTTATTGTATTTTGCTGGTTGTCCAGCTCTTTTTAGTGTAAACGCCTAGAACTTTTGATTATGGTGGTATAAAAGAATAAAGTTATTATTAATATTCTGCTGACCTTACAGTATCTCAAGAGTCCCCTAAACCTTAATTAGAAATGAACAGCATGTTCCCCAGCACTTCAGATATGTCCCCCAACAATGAGTCATGCTTAGCAGATGTTCAATTACCAGAACATCTACTTGTAATTACGGTCAGTGGCTCTCTTTGGTTCCTCTTTCGCAAACGGACAGTCTAGGCCAGTGGTTCCCAACCCTGTCCTGGAGGACCACCAGCCAGTCGAGTTTTTGGGATAGCCCTAATAAATATGCATGAGAGAGATTTGCATATAATGGAGGTGACAAGTATGCAAATCTGCTCCATGCATATTCATTAGAGCTATCCTGAAAACTCGACTGGCTGGTGGTCCTCCAGGACAGGGTTGGGATCCACTGGTCTAGGTGATGGAATTTTGTTGTCTCACTAGGAGCAAAAATATTTTATGTCATAGAGTTATTATACTATTTCACCCTGAAAGGTTGCTCATGTCACCAAACGTACCCTTTGTAGATTTGCATACCGTCTATACTGCAGTGCTGTAGCTATCCAGAAACAGTCGCTTGATCTTGCCTTGAGAAATTATGGTTTTTATTTCTCCCAAGTGTTTCCCACTTTTTAACATAAGAACATAAGAATTGCCGCTGCTGGGTCAGACCTGTGGTCCATTGCGCCCAGCAATCCGCTCACGCAGCGTCTCTTAGGTCAAAGACCAGCGTCCTGAGACTAGCCCTACCTGCGTACTTTCTGGTTCAGCAGGAACTTGTCTAACTTTGTCTTGAATCCCTGGAGGGTGTTTTCCCCTATAACAGCCTCCGGAAGAGCGTTCCAGTTGTCTACCCTCTCTGGGTGAAGAACTTCCTTACGTTTGTATGGAATCTATCCCCTTTTAACTTTAGAGAGTGCCCTCTCATTCTCCCTACCTTGGAGAGGGTGAACAACCTTTCCTTATCTACTAAGTCTATTCCCTTCAGTACCTTGAATGTTTCAATCATGTCCCCTCTGTCTCCTCTTTTCAAGGGAGAACATTTTCAAATTTCTTTTTCATGAGGAAAGTCGATCCAGAGACTGGTGGTACCTTTAGAATAAGAGACCTCGTAAGTGATAAGGATTCAAAGACAGTAAATCACTTCATCAGATTAAGGTGCTAATTCTTTTGCATTGATATAAACACCTCATGTAATAACTTCTCAAAGCAATTTTTTTGGAACCCAGCTTACATACAAGGTGGCACAGAATCTCTTTGGTCTCCCAGTCAGACCAACAACATCTTTGGAACTTGTCTTACTCCTCCATGGAAACAGGTCTGGCGTGCTGTTGTTTGCCATGTTGAAATGTTGGTAGTGAAGCAACAGGATATGAGACACCCAATAAAATGGTGTTGTGCCGACCCAGATAGATACAGATCTATGCAGACAGTATAGCTGAAGGGGGATGAAGAGTCCATCTGGGACACTTGGTACCTGGGCTCAGAAAATTGTGTCTCCCTTCTATATGCCTGAAAATCCCTCTTATCCCCAAATTCCTCTTCACTCCTCTTTCTGTTTGCACTGGATTAGTTCACATGCAACACTTTTTTTACTCCACTAGACCACATATGAATTCCTCTTCTGTCCAACAATCAACAAGAGAGATCAGAAAAATATTTACATTTAGGCTTATTTAAAAAAATCTTGCTATACCGACTTTTTTTTTTTTAAATTTTTTATTGATTTTCCACATATTAACAGTGCAAAATACAAATATAACAACATATAATATAACAAGAAAAGCACTGGGTCCACTTCTTGCTCTAGGCCTGTGATTTCGCTAGTCCAGGATTCATTTTTTCTAGTAGGTTGTCATGACTGGACACTGCCCTCTTTTCCCTGCAGGGTGTCAGGAAAGAACCGTCTTAAGTTGCTTTATTAAATAGGTCCCATTTCCAATGAGCCTTGTCTAGGAGTTTGACCAGCCATTGGTCCCATATGGTATTGGTGGTGGTGGGATTTGTCTTGAAAATGGCCGCCTAAGTTGTCATGTAACGTGTCCGACAAAGGCAGAGGAATTTTTATCATCCCTTATCTTCTCAGTCATATAATTAAACTCTAGGGAACGCAGGCCAAAATTTATAGTTGTACAATTAGCTTGTACCTATGAAGACCACACAAATTTTCACCCCTTTTAAAATCGATGGGCCAAATCTGAGTGCTAAGCTGGTAGTCTTTAATGGCAAATTTCCATATCAAGTCTCCTACAGAATGCTAGCATAAGTTGCCAAAAGGTAGGAACAAATGCAGGAGTACAGTAAATACTTGCCACTATGGCCCTGATTCTATAAAAGGTACCTTTAGTTTGACGCCTAGATCGGGGCACCTAACAATTGTTAAAATTGGTGCTGATAATTGAAAGCACCATTAAAAAACAATGAACCAGTAGGGGCCTATCTCAGTAGGCATCTACCACTTTGTTGTAGGCGTCTACGCCAAGGTGCCTACCGGCAAGTAGGTATGGTTAGATGCAGATGTGGGGCAGAGTTTGAGCATGGATTCAGTTAGGCCATCAAGAAAACCCTGATTTAATATTCCAGTGCCTGAGTTGATACAGGCGTTGCTAGGTGCGATTCTATGAACAGTGCCTAACTTTGTCGTTTTCCAAGGCACCTACCGAGTCAGGTGCCATTTATAGAATCTGGGCCTATATGTGCATGGAATGGGCAATAGTCTAAAAGGGGAGCGTGTGGTGCAGTGATTAAAGCTACAGCCTCAGCACCCTGAGGTTGTATGTTCAAAGCCACACTGCTCCTTGTATCCCTGGGCAAGTCACTTAATCCCCCCCTACCCCAAGTACATTAGACAGCTTGTGAGCCCACCAGGACAGACAGAGAACAATGCTTGAAGTACCTGAATAAATTAATGGGAGAACGGTATAGAAAACGAATTGAACAAATAGTGTGAAGAGTTTCAGCCTCTGATAATCAGAGCTGGTGTTGTGACATCATAATGCCTCATTCCACCAATAAGAGCCAACCTCATCAGTGATGTCACAATGGCTTGATTGTCCTATACTAGACTCACTTTTGCTACATTTTGATTTCTAGAGTGGTGCAGTGGTTAAAGCTACAGCCTCAGCACCCTGAGGTTGTGGGTTCAAATCTACACTGCTCCTTATGACCCTGAGCAAGTCACTTAATCCTTCCATTGCCCAAGGTACAGTAGGCAGACAGGGAAAAAATGCTTGAGTACCTGAATAAATTCATGTAAATGTTCTGAGGTCCCCTGGGAAAATGGTATAGAAAATGAATAAATAAAGCGTGCTTTGGAATGGACGGATCACCATGACCTGCCCACGTCCCCTCCCACGTGAAAGCCCTCTTGCAGTCACATTCTAGAGCACTAAGGCACCATGTTTCAGAATGCGTAAAAATGCAGTTTCGCCACCTAGCGCCATTGTGGCACAGAAATTACTTGTCAATTTGGCGTCTAACGTTTTGCTGCTCTGTACACAGAACGAGGGGGAATGTTTTTGAAAATGGTTTCGATCAATGTTCCTGCCCGTCCACTATTGGATTCTTTCCACAGCACAGAGTGGTGGGATTTGGGTCCAAATATATAGCTTTGCGGCGATAGATTTCATGGAACCGCACAGTCGGGCCCTTAAACCTCAGCTGTTGGATTTGCCGCAGTCTGTTCATTCCTCGTTAGCATTTTCAACATATCCCACATTTTGTAGGAAACGGTCATATGTTATGAAAATTCATTGCCTGCTAGTGTGCCTGGAACATGCTTCCGGTATTACATCCGTGCTCAAGCGCCTCTCTGCACACGAGGCAGTGGGTCTGAGACCAAGGAAAAAAACCCAAAACCCAGAAATTCATCATCCATCTGATCGCTATCAAAATTCTATAAATGGATCTAAAGAATGGTCAAAGGCATAACCAATTGAATGCATATTCCCTTATCATGTATCCTCTTAAGAACAACAGTTGCTGATTACACGCAAGTCGGGTGCGACAGGGATTGAGGAGGGGACGGGGGTGGCAGATGTGGGCTGCTCTGAGCACTGTCAGAGAGGAATGATTAATGAGCACCAGCCCCAGCTGAGGCTAACCTTTGGAGAGCTGAGCAGGACATCTGCGGAACTGACAGAGCTTTGACAAGGACAGAGCTGAGCAACCAATTATTTCGCCATCACTAAGGTGGGCTGTCAGTTTAATCCCAGCCATTCACTTAGGCAAGGACAGGGAAATTTCTCCTTTACATAGCATCACTACAAGGCCACCTTAACTGTTTCGGCGCTATGTCCGGGAGGACGGGATGGGAAACCATCAGCGCAGCAAGGATATTTCGTGGTGAAGCAATTTTCAGAAAGCTCTCCTACTCACAAAGTCTTCTGATCCTCTCATCGTGATATTAGATTGTAAGCTCTTCTGAGCAGGGACTACCTATTGTATGTTAAAATGTAGAGCACTGTGTACGCCTTTCAGTGCTATAGAAATAATATATAGTAGTAGCAAAGAGTACTTTCTTTATGAAAATTAGGTGGCGTAGGAGTGCCCACCCAAGGCGCTCTTGGTGCGGCCTACGTAGCGGAGCGGAAATAACATTCAGGCATTTGAAAATGTAACGTGTATAAGTTAGTGTATTCATTTTCCCTCCCACCCCCTTCCCTAAACATGGCCACGAAAGTGTCCCTTTTTAACCTGGTTAAAAGTGTGCAAGTGAGAGAAACCTATGAATAACCTTTAGCTGCGCAGAGAGGGACAGTTTCTGCAGTAGTTAAGCCACTTTCAAAATTGCACAGCTTAAAGCCAGTTGCTATGCATAAGGAGATTTCAGTATAATTTTTCATCTGATCAGAAGAAGTAGAGTTACCCTTTAAAAGCTCCTCATAAAATGCATTGAGTTAGACCAGGGATAGGCAATTCTGGTCCTTGAGAGCCACATGCACGTCAGGTTTTCAGGATATCCACAATGAAGATGTTTGAGATGGATTTGCATGCACTGCCTCCTTGAGATACAAATCTATCTCATGCATATTTATTGTGGATATCCTGAAAACCTGACCTGCCTGTAGCTCTCGAGGACCGGAATTGCCTACCCCTGTCCTAGAGTGTTGAAGAATCAGCACCATGGACAGGTCAGGTTTTCAGGATATCCAAAATGAATATGTATGAGACAGGTTTGCATGCCCTGCCTCCTTGCGATGCAAATCTATCTCATGCATATTTATTGTGGATATCCTGAAAACCTGACCTGCCTTTTGCTCTCGAAGATCGGAATTGCCTACCCCTGAGTTGGTCCAAAAAAAGGCATTGCCTTATTTCTTTCTACTACCTCATCCCTTTACAAAGGTATGTAGGGAAAAACAATTTGCAAAAGTAGAAAAAAAATCTGCAGAGCTGATGTTCGTAATGACAGGATTTATGGTGTTAATATTTAGAAGTAAGTGCATATGCAGACTCAAAAATCCACATAGACTTTGTATGTGCAGATCCGACACGGGCCGTGTTACAACTGAACCGTCTTCCTCAGGGCTCCTAAAAGTTAACATAAGATTCTTTTAAAATGTAATTGGTGACGGAGTAAGTGAAAATGGAATAAGTAGAGTTAGGGTTACCAGATTTTTTTTTTTGCTTTAGTAAAATCTGAATCTCCTAGACCCGCCTCCAGGCCCCGACCAGTTCCACCCAGCACCGCCCCTGTTGCGCTCCAGTCCCACCCCCCAATCCCGCCCTAGCCCTGCCCACTCTCGTCAGGCAGGAGGGCATCCGCGCAGGCACGGAGGCGCTTGTGACATCATCGCGTGACATGCACGGATGCCCTCCTACCCGACGCAATTTCGAGGGAGCTTTTCAAAACCCGGACACAATGCTGGGGTTTTTGAAAAGCTGTCCGGACCCCCGGACATGTCCTCGAAAAGGAGCACATGCACGGGGAAATCCAGACGTCTGGCAACCCTAAGTAGAGTAGATGGGTGAAAGTGGACGAAGTGTTTGGAAATGGTGGCGAGCAATGTTTAATGTGGCGCACGCGCAGTCTTGCAGTATCGTGAAATGATTTTATGTGTAACAGACGTGCACATGACAATTTGCAATCTGCCCAGCAAAACCTAGTGCTATAGGTGTAACATGGTTATGACGCTATCTGGCATGCAAATGATGTAATGTAAGGTGGTGGCAGAGGATTCATTTTACATTTATCTTTGGCAAACTTGAAATACCGCTAATTGTTAATACATGAAGCAGTTTACGTCACATTGAACTAAACAAGCCGGATAACCCCTCCTCCCCCACCAAAAGATGTGACATTCGATACAAAGCTAATGGAGCCTTCTCCTTGGCATGTTTGTCTTACATGCCGATAGAGTTGTGCCACACCGATAGAGTTGTGCCCTGTGTGTCTTGCCCACTGGTGCCCCACCCCTGCCCTGCTCACTCCGCCCACATCAATGAGAAGAGACGGAGGGCTAAGCGTATTTTTTTTGTTGTGTGCACGCCTCCATATTTCAACCCTGCGAGGCCTCAACACTTCCATGGCCATTGGTACAGTACTGCTCACGGATAAAAAAATACCTCCCCCAACCCCACCCCAAAAATACTCCTAAGTTTCCAAGTTTATTATACGTATACCGCCTATCGGTGTAGGTTGGAAAGCGGTTTTACACTCAGGTACTCAAGCATTTTTCCCTGTCAAGCCGGATGCTTTTGAACCCTCAAAAATCTGGGTTGAATAGGATCCATAAACAGAAATTTGTAGGAGACGTGACGGATACATACAAGGGACACACACACACAGTCATATATACACAGTCATACATGCATAAATATATACACTCATATAAACACACACACATAGAACGATCTCATATGTCTACTTTTTCTTGTAATATACTGTTCTAATATCCTGGTGATGTTCCAAAATGGAATTTCGTGGTAAAACCTAGGAGCAGATTGGAACATTTTATTTCCAATTCTATTTTCAGTGTTTGCTCTCTCATGCCAGAGTTGTTTCCTTATGCATAGTCACTGATGAATGGATATCCTGGCTAGATAATAGTTTGGAACCTTAAAACGCCAATTCCATGGAATTGGGGGAAAGAATGGTGGCATCAGTAACCGAAAAATCACAACCGTGCTGCAAGCCACAGTGCAAGTGGGAAGCAAAAATCGATTACTGACCTCTACGTTCCTCTGATGCTCTGTGTCAGATCATAGCATAATATTCTCTATTGGATATTGATTTTTAAAGCACTCCCTGTTTTTTCCTTTCTAAAACAGGCCCTTTAAATCAGAGGGGGTGTATATTTTGTTTTATTAAAGTGTCACCCTCCTTGTTTGAAGCGATAAGGCGCAGGGAAGACCACCATTTAGGTTGGCTCTGCATTCTGGCCTTGCGTTCATTTATGTGAAGTTTTATTCTCTTTCTTAACACTTTCCGAAAGGATGGCTGGGGGGGGGGGGTAGTGAGGGGATTCAACACCATTACAAACAAGTTCCTGAAAAAAGAAAGAAAGAAAAAAAAAAAAAAGATTCCTTGAGAAACCAGATGAGAATCAAGCGCAGTTCATATGCACAGCCCAAGAAGAAGGATGAGATGGAGCTCATAGCGAGACAGCCAAGAGCAAGGGAAGGACACTTGCGGGACAGAAAAGGTCGGAATTAGAAATGTTGCCTTTAAAACAGGAGGCTGAGGCGTGGGCTAGAATATTGAAAAGCGTAAAGCAACAGTGTTCGGAGAGGGGGTGAGAAATAGAAGGGAAAAATGTAAGATTTGGAGAGACCAAGGCCCTCTTTCACTAAGGTGCACTAATCAATTTAATGCACGCTAGACGCTAACGCGTGCATGTTAGTCTGTGGACGCGTTTGAATGTAACACGCCAATCGGTTAACACACCTTAGTGAAAGAGGGGGGACCAAGTTCTAAGGAAGGGACTTCCTAAACTGCCCCACTGCCCCCCACAGCCAGTCAGATTTTCATAAAAAAATTTGCATACATCGGGGCCCCTCAAATACGCGCGTGTATCCATGCCTGTTTGTGGTGGATATCTGAAGGAGTCACCAAGAAATCTGGCTCCTCTGCTGAGTTGCGGGAAGGCTCTCATCATGGCAAATGGCTGCCAAATTTAAGACCGGTACAGTGATGCAGAAAAGAGACAAACACCATAAAATGAACGCGATTTAAAAAAAAAACGATTCTGTGATTGCATTCTGGGGTGCAAAGTGTAGTGGGATATTGGCACATTTTAGGTGATTGAAGCCATTTGGCCACTGGCCTCGTGCCTCTAGTGTGTCCCGACTATGCCGATTACTCACCGACAGCTGTTGCAGTTTCTTGTTTGCTTCTGCTGCTCAGATTCAATTTCCGTGCAACACATGCATCCCAACTGGTCTTAATTACCCTTGCAACTTCATTTCCAGGGGAGGGGGAAAACAGTGTGTTGCCCTGTGCCATTGATTGTGGTAGGTTTGCTGGCACCATCCTCTGGCACTTGGCACATTCTTCTGCAAGGCTGGCACCGGCCGTGGAGGGTTTTCTGTGAACGATCCAGCACAAAGAGGTTCCGTTGGGAAAGATTTTGTGGGCGAGGAGGGAATGAGCCAAAACCCTTTGGAAAACAGAAGCCACTCGACAATCTTGAGATGTTATGTGAATGAGTGGGAAAGTAATCCACACCAGAGCAGAGGGCAATACTTTTCAATATTTAAACACACTTGGCAGTTCTGGAGAAGTGCTGGCCTAGGGGTTTTTTTTTTTCAACATTTTAATTGGTTTTAAATGACACGGTCAATTACCATGTCGATTAAAGCCAATTATACCAATTAAGTTAGACAGCAGTAAGGCGCCTAATGCCATCTAAATTATGGCACAGTTTATGGAATGTGGCCCTTAGAGTGGAATCCCGCACCCAATTTTGGGTGGGAGGACTTACACCAGCTGAAACTAGCCATATATCCTGGCACGCAAATTGGTCACATAACCTTGATATTCTGTAACATTGGACCTAAATATCTGGAATGTTCCTGACTCGCCCATGTCCCTTCCATGGCCACGCCCTCTTTACAATCATCCTTAGACATATTCTTAAATTTAGACTAAAACTTAGACTAAAACTTAAATTTATAGACTGGGTCATCCCCAAGAATATGGAGCTCGACTCGGTTAACAGTCATAAGTTACCACACCCTCTTTAGAATCAACCTTAGACAAATTCTGGTCCAAAGTTAAAATATTTAAACTAAAACTTAAGTTTATAGACTGGGTCATCCCCAAGAATAAGGAGCTCGACTCGGTTAACAGTCATAAGTTGCTACATCCTCTTTAGAATCATCCTTAGACAAATTCTGGTCCAAAGTTAAAATATTTAAACTAAAACTTAAGTTTATAGACTGGGTCATCCCAAGAATAAGGAGCTCGACTCGGTTAACAGTCATAAGTTGCCACATCCTCTTTAGAATCATCCTTAGACAAATTCTGGTCCAAAGTTAAAATATTTAAACTAAAACTTAAGTTTATAGACTGGGTCATCCCCAAGAATAAGGAGCTCGACTCGGTTAACAGTCATAAGTTGCTACATCCTCTTTAGAATCATCCTTAGACAAATTCTGGTCCAAAGTTAAAATATTTAAACTAAAACTTAAGTTTATAGACTGGGTCATCCTCCAGAATATGGAGCTTGACTCGGTTAACAGTCATAAGTTTCCACACCCTCTTTAGAATCATCCTTAGACAAATTCTGGTCCAAAGTTAAAATATTTAAACTAAAACTTAAGTTTATAGACTGGGTCATCCCCAAGAATAAGGAGCTCGACTCGGTTAACAGTCATAAGTTGCTACATCCTCTTTAGAATCATCCTTAGACAAATTCTGGTCCAAAGTTAAAATATTTAAACTAAAACTTAAGTTTATAGACTGGGTCATCCTCCAGAATATGGAGCTTGACTCGGTTAACAGTCATAAGTTTCCACACCCTCTTTAGAATCATCCTTAGACAAATTCTGGTCCAAAGTTAAAATATTTAAACTAAAACTTAAGTTTATAGACTGGGTCATCCCCAAGAATAAGGAGCTCGACTCGGTTAACAGTCATAAGTTGCTACATCCTCTTTAGAATCATCCTTAGACAAATTCTGGTCCAAAATTAAAATATTTAAACTAAAACTTAAGTTTATAGACTGGGTCATCCTCCAGAATATGGAGCTTGACTCGGTTAACAGTCATAAGTTTGATAATAATAATGATTGATTAAAGTAAAGAAAAGGAAAAGGAATATAAACCAGAAGTCATAGAGAAGATGTTAAAAAAGATTAAGAGAAGTGGTTCGTTAAATATTTAGAAAATATTCGAGGGCGCCTTTTAACACCTGAAAACCCTTTTTCTTCTCCTGATATGTATATACATTTTGGCAGAGAACCACAAACGCTTCCTAAGAAGCGACACCCCCCTCCGCCCTTCTTGTATCTTCCCCTTCCCCTCCCTCCCTTTTTATTTTTCATCTCAATGTCATTTTTATTCCATATTGTTTTTCCCTCTTATTCATGTACGTTATGTCTGTCTTATCACCCTTTATTTCACGTTATATTTTATGAAATGTATTATAAACCGTTTAGCCAATTCTAGATAAAAGATATTTCTAATTTCCAATAAACTGGGAAACTTCAAGACACTTTGGACACCCAGTGTTATAGAACAGCGTGTAGGCTAATGCCCCTGAAATCCAAATGAATGCTAATTAAGTTCAAACAATTTTTATTGATGCAAACAACAACAGATACAACACTTGTATAACAATGATAATGCATCAAATATATGATGAACATATTGATATTGTCAATATTACATACAACACCAAGGTGCTTAGTATAATAATGAACCTTCCAATATATATATCCTGGATCAAAATAGTAGTTTTAGTTCAATATATATTTTATTTAAGGACACCTCAGCCCCACCACTCCGCCGCTGTAATGATTTGCTACTGCGGGAAGAATTATGTGGTGCCTCATCATTGGCTGTACATTTTATTAAGGTTTATAACGTGTTTCAAAAAGTGTTCAAAACATTTCTTCAATAGGTGAAAACTTTTATAATATATGCCTTCAATTGTGTAAAAATATAAATATTACTTATCTCAGCCAAACCTGGGAGTCAGACCCGACATGTTTCGCACTAAGAAAGTGCTGTCTCAAGGGTCTCCCTAAGAGATAAAAGGAAGCAAGCTATTACATATGTGCCTGTCTTAGCCTCTCCCCACCTAACTTAAAATATTATTTGTTCATTTCAATCTAAAGAAATATTTCAAAAAAACTCACCCGGGGCTGCCGCTATCATCCGACTCCTATTTAGTTCTGTGAAAGATGGCGGCGGTGGCCCTCGGCAGCATTTAAATATCCTGTCCAGGACTTCCGGCGGAAGCATGGGGCTGTGAGCAGGATGGGCTCGTGGCTCCGGTGCGCCCGCTGCAGACTCGAACGATAATCAGCTTTGACGATCTCAGCTTCCGGTGTCGGTGTCCAGGGGAGTGCAGTCGGGCGTTCCTGCAGCGATCTCGCGGCTGTCTGGGGGATGGCCGCGCGTCAGGGAACCACGGACCGTCAGCGCCGAAAACAGCCCGATCTGAAGATGGCGGCGCAAGTGGCATCTGCATCGCCAGCATCGCCCGAAATCCCCAGCTCTTTGTGGGTCGCGGAGGTCACTGCTGAGGTGCAGGCCGCGCTGGAGGGCACACTGGGAGATAAACTGCAGCGTATTCTCGACAAGCTGGACACGTTGGACCAGAGGTTTGCAGCCCTGACCTCGGAATTTCGGGAGATGCAGCAGAGGGTCAGTTCTACTGAGGACGCGGTGCAGAGGATCTCGCAGGAACAGGTGGACCACTCTACTTCTCTGGCGGCGTTCCAGGCCAAGGTGGAGGATCTGGAGAACAGGTCCCACTGGAATAACCTGAGGTTCGTGGGCTTGCCTGAGTCTCTGGGGGACACTGATCTGGGGGACTTTCTGCAGAGCTGGCTGCTGGAGTCTTTGGCCCTTCCGCAACAATTGGGTCCCATCTATATTGAGCGGGCGCATCATCTAGGGTCCCGGCGGGATGGAGTGGAGCGTCCGCGGGTGGTTATCTGCCGCCTGCTCAACTATCGCCACAAGATTGCGGTCCTGCGGGCGCTGCGCCAGGGGAAGAAGCTGCTCTACAACAACAAACCGGTCCTCTGTTTCCAGGATTACTCAGCGGAGGTTTCGCAGGCTCAACGCAAGTTTTCTCCCCTTTGTTCCAGTCTTGTCCGGCGCAGTATTCCTTTCTCTCTTCAATACCCTGCACGGTTGCGGGTGTTGCACTCCGGCAGGCCGCACCATTTTGACACTCCAGAGGCGGCTCAGCGGTTTGTGGAGGAGAAGTTCCCGGAGGTGGCGCCTTGATCTTCAGCCGAGCTTCTTTGGTAGAGTTGTCCCCGCTGGGAGTTGGATGCTGTGGTTCTAGGCTTCAAGAGTGCTGTGCTGTCTCCTTCGAGGGCCTTCCCCCTTGGATGTGGGGGCTTTTGCTGATTTCACCCCACGTTACACACAGTTTTTCACTTGTTGGGTTTCCTGCATTATGAGTTTGTTCTCTTTTGCTGTGTGTGTGTGTGTGTGTGTGTGGGGGGGGGGGGGGGGTTGCTTGTTTTGTGTCCTGGTGAATATGGGTGGGCGTTGGAGTGGAAGTGGATTGTGGGGGGTATGTTCTTTTGCGTGCTGGAAGGGTCTGGGTCGGGTCTTGCGGTGTGGTTGCGGTGAGTTCAGTCTGATCATCTGTAGGGGGGTTGGTGGGTGTTCTGTTTGCTTGTTGGATGCCTGGGGTGCGGGTTGAGGTATTCTTTGTCTGGGGATCCTGTTATCTGGCTCTGTTTTTCTTGGGGTTGAGCATGGCTTGCCAGTTTCGGGGTGTGTCTGGGAGCTGAGGTGTTCTGTGGGGGGCCTGCAGTGGGCGTGCCTGCTTTCTGGAAGTGGCACCAATTGGGGTGTGGTATATGGTTTGGTGTGGGTTACGGGGGGGCGGTTGGGGGGGACCATGGGGAGGGGGTGGGGGGATCGGGGGGGACGGGGATCTTTTTTGGGTTCGACAGGTGGGGGATTGGCGGTGTTTTATGAGTGTGTGGTTAGAGGGGTGGTGGCTGGGATGCTCCTCTGGCCTTTTCAGATGGGATATTCTGTATCTGCTTTTGGTTCTTTTTTTAGTCTTTTCTGGAACCTAATTTGATATCTTGGAATGTGGGGGGGGATACACTCACCGATTAAACGGTATAAAATTTTGCAAGCCTTGAATCGTAGGAGGGCCTCTATTGCTTTTCTCCAGGAGACCCGGTTGTCCTCTGTGGAGCATGCTAAGCTCTGTTCTTGGTGGGTGGGTACACATTTGGAGGCTCCGGCTCTGGGGGGGAAGGGAGGGGTGGTGATACTTTTTCGCAAGGGCCTTCACCTCCAAACTCGCAAGGTGCTTCGGGATCCTGAAGGTCGGTACCTTATTGCTTCTGTCTCTCTTAACAATAAACCCTTATTGCTTTGTAATCTGTATGCTCCTAACAATCCCTCTGCCAAATTTTTTCAGAAGTTGCGTAACCTTTTGTTGCAGTTTGGGGATATTCCTTTGATTCTCGGGGGTGACTTCAACGAGGTCCCTGATCCACGGCTGGATCGTTCTTCTTCGGTGGGACGGGAGTCATTGAGGGCCTGTACTGGGGCTGGCCTGCTTGCTTCCTCTTTGAACTTATTGGATGTTTGGAGGGTTCTTCATCCGGTGGAGCGGGATTATTCCCTTCTGTCTCACGCACATGGGACGCTTTCACGCATTGATCTTATTCTCCTTTCCAGGGATCTCCTCCCTATGGTTCGGGAAGCCATCTTGGGTCCGATTGAGATCGCGGATCATGCATGGGTGGGCCTGCGTAAGCTTTGGGGGGCGCCTCGGGGGGGGAGGTGTTTCTTGGAGGTTCCCCTGTCATTTATATCGTAATACCCGCTTTCACGACTTTTTGTTGGCTAAATGGAGGGATTTCCAAACCGCAAATCTGCAGCATCGAGAGGATCCCATCCTCTATTGGGAGGCTGCGAAGGCCGTGTTGCGTGGGGAAATCGTGTCGTTTGTTGCCTTTGAGGCTAGAGCGCGTCATAGAGAGATTCTGGCCTGGGAGCATAGGGTTTGGATTCTGCGGCGCCGTTTTGCTAGCGCCGCCACATTGGCGCTTAAGACGCAGCTTTTGGAGGCGCAACAGGCCTTGAATGAACTCCTACATAGGGGGGCTCAGAGATCTCGGGAACATTATCACTTTCAGCTTTTCCGGTTCGCCAATAAGAGTAGCAGGATGTTGGCGCGTTTAACTTGCTCCTCTCGTGGGTCCGCGGGGGTCACGGCTTTGCGCGATGCACAGGGCACGCTTCACCATAAGACTGAGGATCTTAGTCGTATTTTGTGGGACTTTTTCGCTGACTTGTATGCTTCGCCTGGCCCGGATGATCTTGCTGGGGAGGTCTATTTGGACAGCTTGGATTTGCCCCATCTCTCTACTGCTGACGCGGCGTTGTTGGAGCGCCCTGTGGGGGCGGAGGAAGTGGCGTGGGTGATTCGTGCTAGCCCGTTGGGCAAGGCTCTGGGACCCGATGGTTACCGTGGTGAATTTTATAAGTTGCTGGTGGATGAGGTCGCTCCGTTGTTGTCTGAAATCTTTAATTTGAATGTGGCGAAGGGGTTTTTGCCCCGTTACTTGAACTCAGCTCAGATCATTGTTCTTCCTAAGCCGGGTAAGGACCCCACTCTGCCAGACTCCTATAGACCCATTTCCCTGCTGAACTTTGAGACGAAATTGATGGCTAAGGTGTTGGCGAATCGCTTGGCATGTGTGCTGCCTTCCTTAGTGTCGGACCAGCAGGTAGGTTTTGTGCGTGATCGGCCGGTATCTAAGAACCTTCGCCGTATCTTGCTGGCCCTGGAGAAGTCTGGAGTGGATGGTACCCCCGCTTTACTCGTAAGTTTTGATGCCGAAAAGGCTTTTGACCGGGTGCGGTGGGGGTTCCTCTTTGCTACGCTGCGGGCCTATGGCTTTGGCCCTTTTTTTCTTAACGCCCTTTTAGCGCTTTATAGTGATCCGGTGGTAAGGATCTCGGTGAATGGTGGCGTTTCGGAGCCCTTTTCCATTAATAAGGGGACCCGTCAGGGCTGTCCCCTGTCGCCTTTGCTGTTTGTGCTTTCCTTGGATCCCTTGATCAGGGAGCTGCAATCCAATGTAGACATTAGTGGTCTTCATCTGGGTGCCTCTCATTTTAAGATTGCGGCCTTCGCCGATGATCTTTTGGTCTTTCTGACTGACCCGCAGCATTCGTTATCTACTCTCTTGGAGAATGTTCGGGAGTATGGGGATTTTTCCGGGTTCACCTTAAATTTAAAGAAATCGGAGGCATTGGCCTCTGACGAGGGTCTGCGGCGTTCTTGGAGGGGGGCCTTTCCCTTGCACTGGGCGGATTCCTCCTTTCGCTATTTGGGCGTTCAGCTATCTATGGATGTTCGGGAGCTTTACCGGTTGAACGTCGCTCGTTTGCTCTCCACTACAGGTTCCGTGTTGGCCGCCTGGCGTAATCTGCCTCTTTCTTTGATGGGGAGGGTGCAACTTTTTCGGATGGTTTTATTCCCTAAGTGGCTTTATGTTTTACAGACTTTACATTTGTTTCTCTTGCGTAAGGATATCCGGGCTCTCTCCTCCTTGTTGTCCAGGTTCTTTTGGGGGGGTCGGAGACCTAAGTTGCGGTGGCAGTTGCTGGTGGGCTCCTGGGGCCGGGGCGGTTTTGGGGTGCCGGATATGGCTCTTTATAATCAGGCGTGTCTTTTACGCCACGTCCGGGACTGGGTCTTGGGTACTGCCCTTTATACTGATGTTTTCCTGGAGCGAGATTATTTTTATCCTTCTCATCTTCTCTCTCTATTGCAGTCTCGGTTGGCGGCTCTGCCGGTTTTCTGTCGCCGTAGTGTTTTGTTTCGCCCCCTTTGGGAAGTGTGGCGACAGGTGCTGCCTTTATCCCAGGACAAGCAGGCAGCATATTCTTAACGTATGGGTGACGTCACCGACGGAGCCCCGGTACGGACCTTTTTAACTAGAAAGTTCTAGTTGGCCGCACCGCGCATGCGCGGGTGCCTTCCCGCCCGACGGAGGAGTGCGTGGTCTCCAGTTTCTTCGTTTCCGCGGAGCGAAGAAGACGCATGTGCTTTTCAACGGCCGTTGAAAACTCTCATTTTGCCTTCCCGCTCGCGATTTTTGATCCACTTTTGGTTCTATTTTTGTCTTTCGACTCATTCTTCTAAAAAAAAAAAAAAAAAAAAAAATTCTTTTTCGTGTCTTTTTCTTTATTTTTGCAACCGGCCCCAGCGGGGCCTGTTGTAATCATCCAAGCCTCCGGGTTTGATTTCGCGGAGGCCGTGTTTCCCTTCATGCCCCCTCAACCGGGCTTCAAGAAGTGCCAGCGGTGTGCACGCCCGATCTCTCTAACTGACCCACACAACTGGTGCCTTCAGTGTTTGGGTCCAGAGCATCGGGCTGACACCTGCACCCGCTGTGCTACTCTCAAGAAACGCACTCTTAAGAACCGGCAAATACAGCAAAATATTCTTTTCGGTACCGGTTCTACCATGGATCAGGCCCCGACGTCGACGGCACCGCCTAAATCGGCACCGACCACATCGACACTGCCTGATCCTCCTTCGGGGTCGATAGCGCCAGGTAAGCCGGCTAAGAAGCCTTCCACTTCCCTTGAGCGACCTCCAGTTACAGCGGTGACCCCGGTCCTTCCGACGTCCTGCCGATCCCGTAAACGCTCCGCTTCGATCACGGTGAGTGCCTCGTCATCGGCCTCCTCATCATCGGAGCGTCGAGCAGCACCTATGGTACCGAAGAAATCTAAAGCGGTACCGGTGCCCCCATTGGAGGACCGAATCTCGGCCATCCTCCAGGACAAGCTTCAGGAGCAGCTACAGAAGCAACTCCAACAGCTCCTTCCAACCTTACTGGCACCGCTCCTTCCGGTACCGGTCCAGCCCGAGCCTCGCACCGCCCCACCGGTATCCACCCCCTCGGTACCGTTGGACACATCCATGCCGGTCTTATCTGCTCAGCCTGCACTTCAGACTTGCTCGGCAGAGGACCCTTCCCAGGCCCCAGATCGACACCGGTCGTCTCGGGATCGGGATCGGCACCATTCCTCCAGGGACAGGGATCGACGCCGGTCTTCATCCCCCGGCACCGTATCCATGCGATCTGGCAAGTCCCTTTCTAAAACCCGCCATACTGAGCCGGCTATCAGGGACCCAGACCTATGGGAGCAATCCCCACTCGGTACCGAGGAGGATGCCTCTTCTACAGATGAGGAACCCTCCATGGCTGAAACCACTTCTAAGCCCGAGCAATCCTCCTTCACGAAGTTCCTTCGGGAGATGTCCGCGGCTCTCTCCATCCCCCTTGAGTCCGACTCTAAGAAGTCCCAGGCCTTTTTAGAAGCTTTGGACTTCGACCAACCTCCCAAGGAGTTTCTTAAACTTCCTGTACATGATATCCTACGGGAAACATTTTATAAAAATTTGGAGACTCCACTTACTGTTCCAGGTGCCCCTAAAAAACTGGACAGTTTATACCGGGTCATCCCTATTCCGGGATTTGACAAACCCCAATTGCCCCATGAGAGCCTCCTTGTAGAGTCCACTCTCAAAAAATCTCAGGGCTCCAGCGTTTATGCCTCCACCCCTCCTGGCAGAGAGGGAAAGACAATGGACAAATTTGGAAAGCGCCTGTACCAGAATGCCATGCTGGCTAACAGAGCCAACAATTACACCTTTAATTTTTCATTTTATATGAAACACCTGGTCCAACAACTTTCTACTCTAGAAAAATATGTACCTGAGCGTAAGGTCCCGCTCTTCCAACAGCAGATTTCCAACCTCCTTCAGCTCAGAAAATTTATGGTGCGCTCGATTTACGATTCCTTCGAGCTTACTTCACGAGCCTCCGCACTGGCTGTGGCCATGCGACGCCTAGCCTGGCTGAGGGTGTCTGACCTTGATGTGAACCACCAGGACCGTCTCGCCAACGCGCCCTGTCTTGGCGACGAACTTTTTGGGGAGTCTCTTGATACCACAACACAAAAACTTTCGGCTCATGAGACCAGATGGGACACCCTCATTAAGCCCAAAAAGAAAACTCCACCTGCACGACCATACAGGCCTCAGTCCTCTTATCAACGTCGATTCTCTGCCAGGCCGCTGAATCCTCCTCACCAGCAATCCCGCCGGCCTCGTAAACAACAACAACACACTCAGGCTCGTTCTCAGTCTCACCAGGCGACCAAGCCTCCGCCTCAGACAAAACCTCCTCAGCCCTTTTGACTCCTTTCTCCAGGGCATAGCCAGTCTCCAACCATCGTTGCCTCTTCCTCAACCGATCGGAGGCCGCCTCACCATTTTTCTCCAACGCTGGGAGGCCATCACATCAGACCTGTGGGTTCTCAACATCATCCGTCACGGATACTCAATAAGGTTCCAGACTCTCCCTCTAGACCATCCTCCCGTAGAGTCTGCTTCTCACTCCTCCCAAACTCCACTCCTCCTCAGGGAGGTCCAATCCCTCCTCCTCCTCAATGCCATCGAAGAAGTTCCTCCAGACCAAAGGGGTCAGGGATTTTACTCCCGCTACTTCCTGGTACCCAAGAAAACGGGAGATCTTCGTCCCATCTTAGACCTCAGGAACCTCAACAAGTGTTTGGTCAAAGAAAAGTTCAGAATGCTCTCCCTGGCCACGCTTTATCCTCTTCTATCTCAACACGACTGGCTATGTTCCCTGGACCTCAAGGAGGCCTACACTCACATTCCAATCCATCAGGCTTCGCGTCGCTACCTCCGATTCCAGATACAAAATCACCACTATCAGTACAAGGTGCTGCCCTTTGGTCTCGCATCATCACCCAGGGTGTTCACCAAGTGCCTGATTGTGGTAGCGGCTTTTCTCAGGTCCCACAACCTACAAGTGTTCCCATACTTGGACGATTGGTTGGTGAAAGCGACTACATCTCCGCTTGTGCTGCAAGCCACTCATCAAACCATCTCTTTCCTCCATCTCTTGGGGTTCGAGATCAATTATCCCAAGTCGCATCTGCTTCCTACGCAGCGCCTGCAGTTCATCGGAGCAGTTCTCGATACCAATCAGATGAGGGCGTTCCTTCCTGCCGACCGGCACCGGACTCTACTTCACCTTTGTCGGCAGGTGCTCCTTCATCCATCCATCCCTGCTCGCCAGATGATGGTCCTTCTAGGCCACATGGCCTCAACAGTCCATGTGACTCCTCTGGCACGACTCCACCTCAGGATACCTCAATGGACCCTTGCCAACCAATGGTCACAGACCACGAATCTTCTTTCTCATCCCATCTCTGTGACATCGTCTCTTCAGCAATCTCTTCAATGGTGGTTGAACTCCTCAAATCTCTCCAGGGGACTTCTCTTCCATCCGCCCCCTCATTCCATGATCATAACCACGGATGCTTCCCCCTATGCATGGGGGGCCCACTTGGGCGATCTCCGCACCCAGGGACTTTGGACCCCTCAGGAGCGTCAACATCACATCAACTTCCTGGAGCTCAGAGCCATGTTTTATGCTCTCAAGGCTTTCCAGCATCTCCTCTACCCTCAGGTTCTTCTCCTGTGCACGGACAACCAAGTCGCCATGTACTACATCAACAAGCAAGGCGGCACCGGATCTCGTCCCCTTTGTCAGGAGGCCCTCCGAATCTGGACCTGGGCCACAGCCCACAATCTTTCCCTCAAGGCTGTCTATATCCAGGGCGAACAGAACTCCCTGGCCGACCAGCTCAGCCGCATCCTGCAACCTCACGAGTGGACCCTGGACCCTCCTACTCTCCACTCCATCTTTGCTCGCTGGGGCACCCCGCAAGTGGACCTATTTGCAGCTCCTCACAACCATCAGCTGCCCCAGTTCTGTTCCAGACTCTTCTCTCCGCATCGTCTGACCCCAGATGCATTCCTACTCGACTGGACGGATCGGTTCCTCTATGCCTTTCCTCCACTCCCTCTGATGTTGCGGACCTTGTTCAAGCTCCGCAAGGACAGGGCCACCATGATTCTCATCGCCCCCCGGTGGCCCCGACAGCACTGGTTCTCCCTCCTGCTCCAGCTCAGCTCCAGGGAGCCCATTCCTCTTCCTGTGTTTCCTACTCTGCTTACACAGCAGCATCAGTCTCTACTGCACCCCAATCTGTCTTCCCTCCACCTGACTGCTTGGTTTCTCTCGGGCTGACCTCTCCGGATACCCTGTCTCAGCCTGTCCGTCGCATTTTGGATGCCTCCAGGAAACCCTCCACGCTCCAATGTTACCATCAGAAGTGGACCTGGTTTTCCTCTTGGTGCCTCCTGCATTATCACAATCCCACCTCATTGGCGGTAGAGACCATTCTGGACTATCTGCTCTCTCTGTCCGATGCTGGTCTCAAGTCTACCTCAATCAGAGTCCACCTCAGTGCCATCACTGCTTTTCATGAGCCTATCCTCGGAAAACCTCTCACGGCTCACCCTCTGGTTTCCCGGTTCATGAGAGGCCTCTTCAACATCAAACCACCTCTACAGCCTCCTCCTGTCGTCTGGGACCTAAATGTGGTTTTGTCAGCCCTCATGAAACCTCCCTTTGAGCCTCTTGCTACTACTTCGCTCAAACTTCTCACATGGAAGGTGCTTTTCCTCATTGCCATCACCTCTGCCAGGAGGGTCAGTGAACTGCATGCACTGGTCGCCGATCCACCATTTACAGTTTTTCACCATGACAAGGTGGTTCTGCGTACCCATCCTAAATTCCTTCCCAAGGTGGTTTCAGCTTTTCACCTCAACCAATCGATTGTCTTGCCTGTCTTCTTCCCAAAACCCCATTCTCATCCTGGAGAACAGGCGTTACACACACTGGATTGTAAACGTGCCCTTGCTTACTACCTTGACCGTACCAGGGCTCACCGTTCCTCTCCTCAACTTTTTCTGACCTTCGATCCCAACCGTCTGGGTCGTCCTGTCTCTAAACGAATGCTGTCCAATTGGCTCGCTGCCTGTATTGCGTTCTGTTATGCTCGGGCCGGCCTGTCCCTGGAAGGACCTGTCACGGCCCATAGGGTCAGAGCTATGGCTGCTTCTGTGGCTTTCCTCCGTTCCACACCTATTGAGGAAATCTGCAAGGCGGCCACTTGGTCTTCAGTTCACACGTTCACTACTCACTACTGTCTGGATACCTTCTCCAGACGGGATGGACACTTCGGCCAATCTGTGTTAAAAAATTTATTTTCCTAATGGCCAACCATCCCCCCTCCCTCTCTGTTAGCTTGGAGGTCACCCATACGTTAAGAATATGCTGCCTGCTTGTCCTGGGATAAAGCACAGTTACTTACCGTAACAGGTGTTATCCAGGGACAGCAGGCAGATATTCTTACGACCCACCCACCTCCCCGGGTTGGCTTCTTAGCTGGCTTATCTTAACTGGAGACCACGCACTCCTCCGTCGGGCGGGAAGGCACCCGCGCATGCGCGGTGCGGCCAACTAGAACTTTCTAGTTAAAAAGGTCCGTACCGGGGCTCCGTCGGTGACGTCACCCATACGTTAAGAATATCTGCCTGCTGTCCCTGGATAACACCTGTTACGGTAAGTAACTGTGCTTTTTGGCGGCAGGATCCTCATGTTAGTGTGTTACTGCCTCTGACCGGTAATCCTTCCTTTCTCCCTGGGCTCCTTCCCTCTATCTTCGGGCGCTGGCGGGCTCGCGGGTTTAAGTTTCTTTTTCATATGATGCGGGATGATGGGACGTTGCTCTCTTGCGATGAGTTGCTGCGTTGTGGTTTGCCTTCTTCGGGTCTTATCTTTGCTCATTGTCAACTACGGCATTATGTGCAGTCCCTTCCTCGGAGATCTCTTTCTTTGGATTTTGGGATTAGTTTTCGCGCCTTTTTGGAGGGGGGGGGAGGACTCTGTCTCGGGGATCTCGGTCTCTTTATATCATAAACAGCTTGGGGCTCTTGGGCCTCCGAGGGATTTTACCTTGGTGCTGAGGGCTTGGCAGAGGGATTTGGGGCGGGAGCTCGGGGTGGGTTTTTTGCTTCGGGCTATTCGCCGTATCCCTACTTTGGTGCATAGTGCGGAGCTTCGGGAATGCCACTTCAGGACCTTGTTGAGAGCGTATGCCTCCCAGAGCCGGGCCTACCATATGGGATGTGTTGATACCCAATACTGTCTCACCTGTCATGCGGATGTGAACTCTTATTTTCATGGTCTTTGGGAGTGTGAGAGTATTCAGAGCTTTTGGGGGGCTCTGGCTTCCTTTCTTCAGGGTCTCCTACAGGTTTCTGTTCCTGTCTCTGCATACCATATGCTGTTCGCTCATTTTTTTTTTTGTTTTCTGTGTATACTTCTGCGGAAAAACTGTTTTTGAGCAAATGTTATATTTTGGGGAAAAAGTGTATATTGAATTTCTGGCTGACGGATGTCCCTCCCTCCTTCTGGTACTGGAGGAATAAATTACATGCTCTTCTAGGATGGGAGGCCACGCTGGCTTCTTCCTCCCATCGACGGAGCAGAGACTTTGTTCATATTTGGACTCCCTATTTGGACAGTTTGTCTCCCCGGGTTCGTAGTCGTATCTTGAATAGACTGCAATTGTATTCCCTTTCACCTGTCTGATCTGGGGGGCGGGGGAGGTTTGGGGGGGGGATGTTGGGAGGGGTCTGCTTTTGGAGGGGATTGGGGGGGGTGGGGTGTTTTGTAACCTGAGAGGACATAAGAGTCCAGTCCTCTTGGGGGAGGGGAGCCCTGTTTTTACATAAGACTTTGCCTGCTGTTTGTACCTGTTGTGGTTTGTTGCTTAATAAAAAACAGATTTCACCTAAATATCCTGTCCAATAACAACATAGTCCTGCCCCCTGTGATGACCTCAGCCCGAAATTCAACCAATCAATATGTCCCCCATTCCACTTCACTGTTTAATCCCCGTGGCTCAACAGTATCAAGCATAAAAATGTATCGTTGTTCATTTTCATTAAGTTTTATTTGATCTTTCCCACCCTCCAACCCCGTAACAACATTTATGACACGCCATCTTAAATCACTAATGGTATGTTTGTGTTTATGCCAGTGATCGACCAACGGAGCCTGTGCTATCTCATTGCTTATGCGCGACTTATGCTCTGTCAATCTCACCTTGATCTTCCTATTAGTGCGACCAATGTAGACCAGGTCGCATGGGCAAACTATTGCATAAATCACATCTTGTGAATTGCAATCTGTATCGGATCTTGACCTAAGTACCGTCTGCCTCCCTGGGACTTTCCACGTATCTCCTTGGATGGTAAAGGGACACCACTGGCACTTGCCACAGGCACAAGATGTGATTTATGCAATAGTTTGCCCGTGCGACCTGGTCTACATTGGTCGCACTAATAGGAAGATCAAGGTGAGATTGACAGAGCATAAATCGCGCATAAGCAATGAGATAGCGCAGGCTCCGTTGGTCGATCACTGGCATAAACACAAACATACCATTAGTGATTTAAGATGGCATGTCATAAATGTTGTTACGGGGTTGGAGGGTGGGAAAGATCAAATAAAACTTAATGAAAATGAACAACGATACATTATTATGCTTGATACTGTTGAGCCGCGGGGATTAAACAGTGAAGTGGAATGGGGGACATTGATTGGTTGAATTTTGGGCTGAGGTCATCACAGGGGGCAGGACTATGTTGTTATTGGACAGGATATTTAAATGCTGCCAAGGGATGCTGCTGCCATCTTTCACAGAACTAAATAGGAGTCGGATGACAGCGGCAGCCCCGGGTGAGTTTTTTTGAAATATTTCTTTAGATTGAAATGAACAAATAATATTTTAAGTTAGGTGGGGAGAGACTAAGACAGGCACATATGTAATAGCTTGCTTCCTTTTATCTCTTAGGGAGACCCTTGAGACAGCACTTTCTTAGTGCGAAACATGTCGGGTCTGACTCCCAGGTTTGGCTGAGATAAGTAATATTTATATTTTTACACAATTGAAGGCATATATTATAAAAGTTTTCACCTATTGAAGAAATGTTTTGAACACTTTTTGAAACACGTTATAAACCTTAATAAAATGTACAGCCAATGATGAGGCACCACATAATTCTTCCCGCAGTAGCAAATCATTACAGCGGCAGAGTGGTGGGGCTGAGGTGTCCTTAAATAAAATATATATTGAACTAAAACTACTATTTTGATCCAGGATATATATATTGGAAGGTTTATTGATTTCTATACTGGACATAAACATCATAAATAGTAATATAGCCAGTGACGTGAGGCTTTTAGTATAATAATGAGGCATCGAGTAAAATACATCCCATATAAACCTAGAAAATACCTTCATCCCCCATCAAACCCCATTCAATCTATGTATGACTACATGTTTTAAATCATTTAATACCCTCTACCTTCCCTTCCCCATTCAAAGGTACTCTCCATCCCCATCAAACCTCAATAGGACTACATGTTTGAATCTATTTAACACCCTCTACCTTCCCTCCCCAAACCCTCCCTTCCCCTTCCAATGGTACTCTCTACCCCTCCTCAATCTCAGTTAAGACACCCATCTTAAAACTGCACTACGACCTTTAGGAAATAAGGCTTGCAAAATATTGCATAGCAAGGGGTGCCCACACTTTTTGGGCTTGCGAGCTACTTTTAAAATGACCAAGTCAAAATGATTTACCAACAATAAAATTAAAAAAAAACCACAAAGCACACTGTACGCATAGAAAATGTTAATTATCATTCCTATTCCAGGGTTTTTCAAAGAGGTCAAAGCAGATGACTCTATGCACTATCACCTCAGTAACAACCATACAAAAATAGACAAATATACCCCTCCTTTTTTACTAAACCACGATAGCAGTTTTTAGCGCAGGGAGCTGCGCTGAATGCCCAGTGCTGCTCTCAATGCTCATAGGCTCCCTGCGTTAAAAACCTCTTGCAGTTTAGTAAAAGGGGACCTTAGTGTAAAATATAGACAGCAGATATAAATTCAGACACTTTTTTTTTTTAAATTATTTATTTATCATTTTATTACATCCCATTTTACAAAGATGTTAAAGGAAATACAAAAATTATATATCTTACTTAGTTAAAAAACTAAGAAACAAAAAATGAACAATGAAAACAGTCATCAAATACAGTCCACAGTTAGAGGAGAAGAGACAAAATTAAATAAAGCCCCTCGGGAAAGGGGAACATATACCCAAGAAAATCACAAATTAGGAAATAGAGCAGGTAAGATGTTATCCTATCCATTAATTAATACCGCATTAATAACCTGTTTCATTCGGACTGTTTAGAGATTCCTTTACCCTCCAGGAAAAAACCTAATTGGGCAGGTTCAAAGAAAATATATTTACTCCCTTGATAGGAGACAAAGCATTTACAGGGAAATCTTAACTGGAACACTGCCCCTAAAGCAATCACCTTTGATCGATAAGTCAAAAATTATTTCCTCCTAGATTGTGTCCATTTAGAGACATCCAGAAATATATATATTCTTTCACCTAAATAGGTGACCTGTTTCAAATTAAGATACAATTTCAACAACATTTCTTTATCTTGTAGGAATACCAAAGAGACTAATAATGTTGCCCGCCCCTGAATTTCAATATCAGATGATTGCAAAATGGCTGAAACATCCAATTGTGTTTTTTCAGTTTCCACTACTTTTTCCTTTTGCATTTGTTTTAAATAATAAATTCTTTGTGTCGGAGGAAGACTTGCTTCTGGGATATTTAATACAGTCAACATGAAATTCTTAAACAGTTCTTGAGGCGGCATAAACTTAGCAACCGGAAAGTTAAGGATTCTCAAATTCAAATTTTTTTGTTGATTTTCTAAGTTTTCAATTTTCCTCAAGATCATCATTTTGTCTGACATTTGTTTAGTAAGCAAATTCTTAGTCTCGGTTGTTACTTTTTCTAAATTTTTAAGATCCACTTGATGTTGTTGAATAGAAGTCTCTAAAGAACTTATCCTAGTGGTAGAATTCAAGGTAATAGAAACAAAGTTAGTGCATACCAGGTGTAGATTCTCTATTGCAGTCCAGATGGAATCCAGTGTTACTGCCTGTGGTCTCACCAACGGCTTGAGGGAGGAGATAGCAGCCAGATTTTCTGTAGTTTCTGCCCCAAGAGAGAGACTCTGGGCTCCTACAACCTCACTACCGTTCGCTGCCAAAGGCTCCTCACTCCCTGAACGCTGCACCTCTGACACTGAGGTCAGTGTAGTTGTAACCACTTCCGGGTTAATCGCGGCAAACGAACATGCCTCTCTCCTTACATCGGGGGAGCCCTCCTGCATGCTGTGCTCCGCCGACGTTTCTCCGGGTTTGGGAGGGGTGTGCGGTCCTCGTGGGCTCAGCGAGAGAGACATCTCGCTGTCCAGGCTGTGAGCTTCCCGGCTCGCAGCAACAGCAGAATCGCCCGACATGGAAGGTTGGACTGTAAAATCAGTGATTACAGTCTGTCTCGGCGTCGAGGATCCAGAGGTAGGTGGAGGGACACCCCTCTGTTTCCCCCTTCTCTTCGGCATAGAGATAAGTTTCCAAAAAAGATTTTTAACGAAAAATTAAACCTCTCAGCGTCCTGCTCCAGACGCCATCTTGTCTCCCCCTCAATTCAGACACATTTTGATCACTAAATTTAAAATAAAATCATTTTTCCTACCTTGTCTGGTGATTTCATGAGTCTCTGGTTGCACTTTCTTCTTCTGACTGTGCATCCAATCTTTCTTCCCTTCTTTTAGCCTGTATGCTTCCTCTCCTCCAGACCTCATTCCCTCCCCCAACTTTTCCTTCCTCTCTCCCTGCCCTTTCTTTCTCTCTGCCTCCCTTTCTTTTTTTTCTGTTTCTCTTCTTTCCTTCTGTCTCCCTGCCTGCCCTTTTTCTTTCTTTCTCCCTGCCCTCCCCCAAGCCACTGCCACTGCCATCGGGGACCAGTACCCAAACTGTCATCGGGGACCAGGACCCAAACCGCCACCAATAACAGGCCCGAAAGCCGACGCTGCCCCAAGCTCTCCCTGCTTCGGCCGGCCAGCATCGCAATCGACCTATTGGGGGAAATGCTGCCGGGTCCTGCCTTCGCGGAAATAGAAAGTAGGCAGGACCCGGCAGCAAGAAGAGGAAATGCTTCACTAAACTGTCTCCCGCCTTAGTCCGTAGCGAACGCTTGCTTCAGGGCTCTCAACATGTGCGTGCCGGCTTCCCTTCTCTCCCCCCCCGGACATAACTTCTGGTTTCGGAGGGAAGAGAAGAGAATATGGCACGCACACCTTAGAGCCCGGAGCATAAGTTCGCTACGGGCTGAAATCTCCAAGCTGGGTTTTTTTTTTTTAATGTTCAGCAGCGGCGGCAGCAGCAGGTGACAGCTGGGCTAAAAGGCCCTAGTTTGAACACAGAGGAAGGCTGATCGGCCCGGTAGATCAGGATGGCAACACAAGTCTAGCGATCGACTCACGTTGCCTTCCTGAGCTACTGGTCGATCGCGATCGACATATTGGGCACCTCTGGCATAGCATAACATAACACAAAAGCTTTTATATACCGTCACCAACCATTGGCTCTAGACAGTTTACAAACAAACAATGTATAAGAAAAGAATTCAACAACCATAATAATACCAAGATTAAACAAAAGAAATAGAAGAGGCCCTTAGTTTAGTTTAGACAAAGCAACTTCTAGCAGAAACAAACTTAACGGAAGATGATTGGGGGGGGGGGCAATAGACAGTTTATTCTTATTTTAAAGTCTACATGGGCCTCAAACTGGGCAAAACATGTAAAAGTTAAAAAAAAAACAGACAAACAACAGAAGTCAAAAAGGACAAAAATTCACGGGTTCAAAAACCACACAAAAAACAGTGGGAAGGGGCAATGAATACTCCACTGAGGGTCACTGATGTAAAAAGGTCTTGATAATTTTAATAAAGGACACCCACAAACTCTGGATCCGACACAGCACTGTGTTTTGGCAATGAAACGCCTGCATCAGGGGTCACTAAACATAAAAACGTTTAATCATACAGAATAACTGAGTAAAACTTAATTAAATAAACATCAGCGACCCTCAGTGGAATGTTCATTGTCCGTTCCCAAAGTTTAAAAACCAAACATAACATCTTGAAATGAATCCTGGCTATAACTGAAGCCAGTACAAAGATGGCCTAGTTTTATAAAGTAGAACTTGTGTTACATTACATTATATTATGGATTTCTATTCCGCCATTACCTTGCGGTTCAAGGCGGATTACAAAAGAGTTAAAGAGGGTGTTTTACAAAAAGATTTCTGGTCCTTTTTTGGGGAAAAAAAGAGTAGAGCAGGTTGATTTGGAGGTTCGTGGGGTTAGAGGGATGAAAGAAGGAAGCTTGAGAGGTTAGGACTTTTTAGGGATTTTTTGAAAAGTATAGTCTTTATTTCAAGTTTCAAGTTTATTCAAGTTTCAAGTTTATTATCACATTTGATTAATCGCTTAATCCGAATTCTAAGCGATGTACAAATTAATAAAAATTACAGAATAAAAGAAGACGGACTTAAATGACAGGTACCTAAACGACTAAAACATAATATAAAATTAAATTACACATACAAGTAGAAACATAAGGAAACTTGGGAATGAATTACAATTTGATTATAAAGTAGTACAATTAGGGTTAAGAACAAGGGGAAGGGAATAACAAAAGTCAAAATGGTCTAGGTTAAAATCAGCCGTAAGCAATTCAATTAATCGTTGAATGCATCTTTAAAAAGAAGACTCTAATTTGCTCTTAAATTTTTCAAGATTCTTTTCCTCTCTTAAATAAATTGGAAGGGCATTCCAAGATTGGGGAGCCGTTACAGAAAAAATAGACTGCCGCCGCGTATTGATAATTTTAAGAGAGGAAATGACCAATAAATGTTGGTCGTTTGAACGCAAAAGTCTAGATGAGGTATATGAGTTTTGTAATCTGGGGTTGTTATCAGAAGGTTGGCGATTTGGCTGTCTATTTTTGTTGCTTGAGTGGCTAGGAGGCCATCATATAGTTTTTTCATATAGTGTTGTTGTATTTTGCAACAGCTGAATTCAATAAATTGTATTTTGGGGGAAACCCCAAATACAAGCCATTACAGTAATCAATTCTCCCCCCCCAAAAAAAAAAAAATAAAATCAAGACATAAACTATTTTTTTGCAACCAACTGATTAATTAATTTACACATGCATTGAGCTCCATGCCTAAATTTGGGTACTCAGACTTTGGCAACCTCTATTGAATTTGAAGGCAAGTGTGTAAAGAGAAAACACACCAATATTTTGTTCTGTTTGGTCTAGATTCCATGACTGATCAAGATAAGCCATATCATCACGTTGGCTTTGCTTTTTCTTGCAATAAACTCAGTGCTTCCTGTAACTGAGTAGAGTGTTAAACTGGTTTCACGTGACTGTTATGAGATAACAGCTATCTTGCATGCCAAGATAAAGCAAATTAGGTAATTATGATCGCGCTGCTCCTTTTGAAGGCAGTAAAGGGCAGAAAGCTGAATTAATAATTTTTTTAAAATGATGTGGGTAGTAAAGATCGTCCATTGCCTTGGTCTTAAGAGTCGAATAATTCTTTAAGATCAAAGAACCGCTTGAAATGCTTGTGAAGGAGTCTGGGACTGGTTTTCCTAAGTGTTGAACTAAGTTTTCTCTTTAATAAAATGCTGAATTATATTTAGCTGCAGACCTAACTTATCTCATGTTCTAGCCTACCTGCACTGGGTGATTTAGCTTGGGCATTCTAGCTTCTTATGGCTATCTCAGCATATGATATTGTATTCCGCCCTCCTGGATATGTAACAGAAAGACTGCAGGGCTTAAATAAGTGACCTGCTACTGTGAGCTTAGGACCAATGATTGTTAAGAAAAGCAACACATGAAAAGTTTTTTCGAGAATTCAGTTCTATAGCCAGAAGAACGTATAACTATCTCTGTAACTTCCTGGTTTCTGGACTTCTGAAGCCAGCTTGGACTCAGGGGTCCGCATATGCTGAATAAAACATCTGTGCTTTCTTCAAGTCTCTAAGTTTTGTGGCTGCCCAAAGTGACCTTTCACTTGCACGATGCCCTCAAAACTTTCCTAAAAAGTCATACAACTTTTGCATTCAATCTTTTAGCTCGGGCAGTCAATGTAATCATATTCTGGCAGGACGCTTTCAAATTTCTTTTTTTTTTTTTCTGTCTTTCTTTTCCTGGATTCTGTTACCATCTGACAGAAACTGTGAAGATTTCTTTCAATATGCTAAAAACTGAAAATCAAAACTTTGCAGGGAATGTTGTTTCTTCTGGGTTAAGACTCCATCTGCTAAACCGGCTGTCCCCAGTTCCTTTGGGTTTGAGCTTTCTTGGCATTGGATTGATAATACTGCTGTGCTTCTACAAATCTGGGAAATGCGAAAAGGACTTATTTCTTTTCAGAGCTGGTTTGGACTGCCGGCTGAACGTGGTAAGTAGCTTGGAAAACCAGGAGTGTGGACTTTAAGGCCCTGGTCCTAAAAGAAGTCTACGGTTTGACATCTAGATTGGCGTGCTTAGCTGAACTAGGTGTCTAACTTAGGGGGTCTTTTACTAGCTAGCTGATTTAGCGTGTGTATTAACGTGTGCTAAATCGGCTATTGCGCCTTAATAAAAGACCCCCCTTAATTACTTAATAAGCTTTAATCAGCGGTGTTATTGGAAAATTGCAATAAATAACAATTAGGTCATAATTTTTTTTTTTTTTTTACTTTATTCATTTCATATCTGAAATCAAGTACAATAAATACATATATCAATTTAACTTTCAAATACACTTGACATCTTATAATTAATCCTTATAAAATTCAATAATATTCCCCTCCTTTATATAATCATAAAAAATAATATATTTTAATTAATCCATCCCCCTCCCCCCCTTTACTATCTTAAACTTTTTAATTCAGGGAAGAATAATTTTTAATCTTTATAAAAATCCATCAATGGCCTCCACACATCTTTAAATTTGTTATAATTCCCTTTTTGGACCGCTAGCGCTCTTTCCATTTTATATATATGACAAACAGAATTCCACCAGAAACAATAATTAAGACCGTTCCAATTTTTCCAATTGTGAGTGATCTGCTGAATTGTTAAAATTAACAATAATTGTTAAAATTAACAATAATTTGTTATTTTTAGATGATATTTGTTTCTTTGCTCTCATTTCTATACCAAATAAAACTGTGTCATTTAGATAACGCCACATGATTTTCTAACAGGGAATTAATTTGATTCCAGATTGATTTCCAAAATTCTAAAATTAAGGACAATAGAACAACAAATGATCTAAAGTCCCCGCTTCAAGGTCACAATTAATTAGATAGTAGACGTCTATCACTTTCAGGTAATATCTTAAGAGATACACAATTTCAGAATTTATAATTATTTTAATAAGAAAAATTTTATGTTGGTAAGACATGTTTACACATAAAGATGATTTTATAGATGAACTGAGATTGATTATGTAGAGAATCAGAGTGATTGATGGAATGGATTTGCCTGTGGATATAAAGAATGAGGTGAGGTTTTAAAGGTTTTAAAATTTGTTTCGATTTAGCGAATATACAGGGTGTCCCAATAGTCACAATACACTGTTTTGTTTTCTATTTCATTCCAGGTATCATTCGGAGAGACTTGAGGCCATCAGCAAAAGAATAGTTAGGCTTTGCAGTTTTTGTAAGCGTATCATCCCTTAACCAAGGCTCGCCAATTGACATTAGAGCAGCATTGCAAAATTGCCACTTGGCAAGAAGTTTTTCCGTCTCCGACTGCAGTTCAGCGAGAGTTTGAGAAGCTTTATGGCCGTCACACTGCTCCAACCCGTAACACAATTTACGCTATTCATGGCAAGTTTCTCGAAACAGGATCTGTTCTTGACAAACCACGCAGCAGAAGGCCTGCTACCACCACCACCGATGAAAACACTGAACTCCTGGAGCAGGTGTTCATGCAAAGCCAGGGAAAATCCATCCAGAGGGCTGCACTGGAACTCAACATCAACAAAAGTTCGATGTAGCAGATGCTTTGGAGAGTGATAAAGCCCTACCCAAACCGACTTCAGGTTGTTCAAAAACTTCAAGTGGAAGATTATGATGCTCAAGTGGAAATGTGTTAATCACTCCTGCACCATTACCAAAACGACCTTCAGCTCTTGGAAAACTTATGGTTCAGCAACCTTACACCTTGTGACTTTTTTGTGGGGGTAAATCAAAAGCACGGTGTATGCCACTAAGCCCATTAACCTGCCACAGCTTGAGGATAGAATACACCGGCCTGCAGCGAGGTCGGGGAAGAGATGCTGCAAAACGTTGGAGAGGCTTGTGTCTGAAGGTGGCTGAAAGTTATCGAAAATGGAGGTGCTCATGTTGAGGTCTTCAAGGCATTGGAACGTGAGGGCAAGCCTAGCAAGTAAAATCGCAATGACTCTTTTGTTGATGCTAAGAATATGAATAAAATCAGTTTCTTGCGTAATTTTTAAGAATTGATTAAAAGTGTGTAGTGACTTTTGGGACACCATGTATAGGTATATTAGAGAAATATGTTTGAGAATATATGTAGGATGGTGTGAATTGTAAAAAGTAGGATGGTATTTGTACATTTGGATTTATGTATGCAAATATTTTTGTATGTTATGACCCCTTGATGAAGGCCAAGAGCTGAAATACTGGCAGTGTCGGGGGTTTTTAGTGAATAAAGAATCATCTGTCCCAGTTCTCTTGGCGTGCACACTCTTTTGTGGGTGTCGTTGACTTTTCTGTGCATTTTGATCCCTTTCTGTGTGCTGTGCCACTTTGAGGTAGGCATCTACTCCAAGGCACCTACCAGAAAGTAGGCTTAGTCAGGGATGGATTGTGGGCATATCTCGGGCATGTTTTGACTTAGACGCCAGCAGCTGGCTAACTCAGATGCACTTATTTAGGCCAAGTAAACCGTGGAGTGCGCCTAAGATTTCAACACCTACCGGCAGCTAAGACCGCTTTAGACCCTATTTATAAGCTAGGCACAATCTTATAAATTGTGCCTAGCTTATGGTTGACACTTGCTTTCCTCAGTTTCTACACAGTAGACACCGTTTATGGAATCAGGGCCTAAGAGCGCAGATTTTTAGTTCCCAGAAGGCTGTTGACTGAATAAAGAGTTTAAGCATTTTTATAAACATATTATCTTATTATGGAAATGGTCCCTGCGTAGATAGTAATCAGAAATGAAGCTTAATGTTAAATAATTAAACCTGTGCCTGCCTGAAACTCCTGGGTATTTGACGTGAGATATTTCAGTTTCTAAGCCGAAGTGCAAGCTATGTAGAGAACTAAATTACTGGGCAGAGCAGCAGTCCGAACCACGGTTCAATGGCCACATATGGTTACCTGATTTTGCTTCCGTAAAATCGGAACCCACAGCTCCGCCCCCAGGGCCTTCCAGTTGCACCCAGCACTACCCTATTACTCCCAAGTCACTCCCCATTCTGCCCCAGCCCCAACCTCTCGTCCTCGGGACTGCGCGGGAGGCCATCTGCACACGCATGCATTTGATCTCATCGCATTGCATCTACACACGCACAGATGCCCTCCCGACGTGGTCCCGAGGTGGAATCTTTCCAAAACCCAAGACAAAGTGCCAGGTTTTGAAAAGCCATCCGGACGCCCGGACATGTAAGGGTAAATCCAGACGTCTGCTAACCCTAATCCCGCATGCAGGGCTATGGCAAAGGGCGAGAGAGGGATCCAGCCCTTTTGAAAACATTGAAGCCTGGTAGGAAACGAGGTGCGAAAAGCAAGGTTTGCCCTGCACCCCACGCTGTGTGGCACCTGCCCTGCCTGCAGGAGAACAAAGCACAGCGCAGAAGTGGAATCAGATTCAGAGAATAAATTCTGCTTTCCTCTTGCAGATGGGGTAAGGTGAGGATGACCATCAGGAAGAGGGAAGGACAGAAGGCGAGAGGTACAGATGTGTGGGGGAGGAGGAGGGTAGCGAATACATGTAATGTGTCCCAAGCCATGGGTGAAGGCACGCAGCCGCACATGTGTTTCATGTTCTAAAAGACCCTGTCATTGCTCTGTTGAATCTTTAATGTCTGCTTGCTAATAACTTCAGTGCTTTATGGAAATGTCTTCGAGAGGTAGCCGTTGTCTTTCTGGAATCATTTTCAGCTGTATTTGAAGAGCAAAAAAAACTCATGAAATTTTCCACTGCTCCTCTTGGCTCTGAGTGGGAAGATGCAGAATCTACTTTAAATAAGCCAGTGCTAAACAACCCTTCTTCTCCTCCTACTCAGTGCTCTGCCAAAATGCTAACAGACAATGCAGTAGCAGGGGTGGAATGGAGTGTTAGCAGAGCACCGCATGTGGTCATCGTTATTCCTCAGAGAGGAACAGCATTCGTTAAGCAAGCCTAGTTGAGTTTTATGCCGAGGCCTAGCTGATGAAATATTGGCTGGTGTGAGGGAAGGGCCTGCTGTTGACCTCTAGGCCCTGTTCAGAAAAGGGTCTGGGCTGCTTTCGTTGCTTCTGACTGAGTTCAAGTTCAGGGGGGGGGGGAGAGCCTTAAGCTCAGGATGGCCCCTGGTTTGACTTTTGGGCTGAGATGAAGAGTCTGTCCAATATGGAAGCTTAACCCCCTGCTGCCCAACTTCATTTGGGATCCAGTGATGGCATGATTACGGAACAGAAAGTCCAGCAAGACCTCACTAATCTAATCTTCTATTTCTGTGTCGCTTCTACCTAGGCAGGCTCAAGGCGACTTATAGAGAGGGGCGAGGATAGAGAAGGGGAGGGGAGGGAGAAGAGAAGAGGTAGGGAGGAGGGGGGTAGGGAGAGGGGTGGAGGGGGAACATAAGAACATAAGAATTTGCCTCCGCTGGGTCAGACCAGAGGTCCATCCCGCCCAGCGGTCCGCTCCCGCGGCGGCCCCTCAGGCCTATTACCTGTGCAGTGGTCCCTGACTATTCCTATAACCTAGCTCAACTCCTACCTGTACCCCTCAATCCCCTTATCCTCTAGGAACCTATCCAAACCTTCTTTGAAGCCCTGTAACGTGCTCTGGCCTATCACGGCCTCCGGAAGCGCGTTCCATGTGTCCACCACCCTCTGGGTAAAAAAGAACTTCCTAGCGTTTGTTCTAAACCTGCCCCCTTTTAATTTCTCCGAGTGCCCCCTTGTACTTGTGGTTCCCCACATTGTGAAGAATCTGTCCCTGTATACCTTTTCTATGCCCTTCAGGATTTTGAAGGTTTCTATCATGTCTCCTCTAAGTCTCCGCTTCTCCAGGGAGAATAGCCCCAGCTTTTTCAATCTATCAGCATATGAGAAGTTTTCCATACCCTTTATCAGTTTAGTTGCTCTTCTCTGGACTCCCTCAAGTACTGCCATGTCCTTCTTGAGGTATGACGACCAGTACTGGACACAGTACTCCAGATGCGGGCGAACCATTGCACGATACAGTGGCATGATGACTTCCTTCGTCCTGGCAGTGATACCCTTTTTAATGATACCCAACATTTGGTTTGCTTTCCTTGAGGCCGTCGCGCATTGTGCCGACGCCTTCATTGTTGTGTCTACCATCACCCCCAGGTCTCTTTCAATGTTACTTACCCCTAGCAGCGATCCCCCCATTTTGTAGCTGAAGATCGGGTTCTTTTTCCCTACATGCATGACCTTGCATTTCTCTATGTTAAAGCTCATTTGCCACTTTTTTGCCCACTCTTCCAGCCTCGTTAAGTCCCTTTGCAGGTCTTCGCAGTCTTCCGCGGTTCTAATCCTGCTGCAGAGTTTGGTGTCATCCGCAAATTTTATAACCTCACATTTTGTTCCTGCCTCCAGGTCGTTAATAAATATATTGAACAGGAGCGGTCCCAGCACCGACCCCTGCGGAACTCCGCTCGTGACGCATAGCCAGTCTGAGTAGTGGCCCTTTACTCCAACCCTCTGTTTCCTGCCTGCCAGCCAGTTTCTGATCCATCGGTGGACATCCCCTTGCACCCCGTGGTTCCACAGCTTCTTAAGCAGCCGTTCGTGGGGTACCTTGTCGAAGGCTTTTTGGAAGTCAAGGTAAATGATGTCCATGGATTCCCCTTTATCCATTTGACTGTTTATTCCCTCAAAGAAGTACAGTAAGTTTGTGAGGCACGACCTTCCCTTGCAGAAGCCGTGCTGGCTCGCCTTCAGCTGTCCATTGTTTTCTATGTGTTCACAGATGCTGTCCTTAACCAGTGCTTCCATCATCTTTCCCAGAACCGAGGTCAAGCTCACCGGTCTGTAGTTTCCTGGGTCACCCCTTGAACCCTTTTTAAAGATGGGCGTGACATTTGCTATTTTCCAGTCCTCCGGTATCTCCCCAGTTTTTAAGGATAGGTTACAAATTTGGCGAAGTGGTTCCGCTATTTCGTTCCTTAGCTCTTTGAGTACCCTTGGGTGGATGCCGTCCGGATCCGGTGATTTGTCGCTCTTTAGTCTGTCTATCTGTCGGAGGACATCCTCTTGTCTTACCTCTAGTTGGACCAACTTTTCATCCTGAGGATACAGGTGATTAAGTGTCAAATAGATGAGTTTTCAGTTTCTTCCAGAACTCAACTACTTACAGGTCAGAGGCAGGAGCTGAACAGTGAATGGGTTCACAATCCACCCTCACAGAGCGTGCTATATTACAGGGAGCTTAGCCTCAAACCGTCACCCCAGCTAATCGTTTTCAGTATGCAGCTTCCTAAATCCAAAAACAAGGGTCGATCTCGTATCTATTTGGATTAGGGTCACCAGACGATTTACCCGGACGTGTCCTCTTTTTAGAGGCCATGTCCGGGTTTCCAGATGGCTTTTCAAAACCCTGCACTTTGTCTGGGTTTTGAAAAGCTTCCACCTCGGGACCGCACCGGGAGGGCATCTGCCCATGCACGGATGCAACTCGGTGATCTCACGCACACGCGTGTGACATCATCCTCTCACACCTGCGCCATGGGCAGATGCCCTCCTGAGGCAGCTGCAAGCACGAGAACAGTTTGAGGGGGGCATGGCTGGTTGGAACTGGGCGGGCCTGGCTGAGGAAAGACCAAACTATCTTTCCACAGGACTGCGCCAGATTAGAATTGCACCCTGTGTGACGTGGTCCCTGGCACTCCTGCCCCACCCACCGTGCTGCAGATAAGAAAAGAAGACAGCGGACATTAAAGGCACGATAAGTTTTGTGCATCGGGGCTCTTTGATGAGTTAGGAGAAGCTTTTTTTCCCGTTAAATTTCTTTAGCCTGGTTGCTTTTTCTTTCCCTCATTTCACTTCCAGGCAATGATACAGATGTTAAGAAGCATGGTAGATGACTACTGAACAAACCCTCCGTTATCGTTCCAGAATTAAATAGCTTGATCGCTGCTATTATTGAGGGGAACGTACATTATGCATCTAATAGCCTGGTATAAATGGTGGCAGATACTCACACATGAATATCAAAGCTTAATTACTGTACATCCCAGGTCCCTTGAATAGAAAAATGATGGGCGATAATGAATCATTTCATCTCCTGAGAGCTTATGGCTCGTGCATTAAACAATTGTTTACCTATAGAAGTAAGGTACATTGAAATCTGTTTTATCTGGTTTCTATCCTTTTTAAAGCATTTTATGCTAATTTGCACAATGTTTTCCTTGAAATGAAGGATTACGTATCATTATAGCACATCACGCTTCCTTAGATGTTTCATCTGTCACATATGCTCTTATATAAGGAGGGGGGGGGGAAGGTGCTCGTGGTTACCAGTAAAAGTGGCACTCAGTTCCAGTCTTTGAGGGCCACAAATGGAGTCAGCTTTTCAGGTTATCTGCAATGAATATGCATGAGATAGATTTGCATACAATAGAAGCAGTATGCATGCAGATCGGTTTTATGCATATTCATTAGGGGGTAGCCTGAAAACCAGGCCCATTTATGGCTCTCAAGGATTGTCAGTGAATGTCATTATTCAAGATGGATGCAGATGAAAGATGGAATGTTGTCTCAAATGAATGTTGCTCTCTGGTCCCCCGGATTCTATAACAAACTTAGGCCTGGACTCTCATACCGGTGCTGTGGTCGGCGACTACCTTAAAAGCGGCCGCCGATCACGTGTTAATCACGCAACGGCAGAGCTAGTTGCCGGAAATGTAGGAAATGTAAAAAAGGGAGATAAAAATTTTTTCAGATATATTAGTGAAAGGAGGAAGATAAAAAATGGAATTGCTAGGCTAAAAGATGCTGGGAACAAATATGTGGAGAGTGATGAGGAGAAAGCAAATGTGCTAAACAAATACTTCTGTTCTGTGTTCACAGAATAAAATCCTGGAGAAGGACCGAGATTGTTTGGCAAAGTTACACGAGAAAATGGAGTAGATTCTGCGCTGTTCATGGAGGAGGGTGTTTATGAGCAACTTGAAAAACTGAAGGTGGACAAAATGATGGGACCAGATGGGATCCCTCCCAGGATACTAAGGGAGCTCAGAGAGGTTCTGGTGAGTCCTATTAAAGACTTGTTCAACAAATCTCTTGAGACGGGAGTGATTCCTGGGGATTGGAGGAGAGCGGATGTGGTCCCTATTCATAAAAGTGGTCACAGGGATGAAGTAGGAAACTACAGGCCGGTGAGCCTCACTTCAGTTGTTGGAAAAATAATGGAAGTGTTGCTGAAAGGAAGGATAGTGTACTTCCTTGAATCTAATGGGTTACAGGATCTGAGGCAACATGGCTTTACAAAAGGTAAATCGTGCCAAAAGAACCTGATTGAATTTTTTGATTGGGTGACCAGAGAGCTGGATCGAGGACATATGCTAGATGTAATTTACTTGGATTTCAGCAAAGCCTTTGATACAGTTCCTCATAGGAGGCTGTTGAACAAACTTGAAGGGCTGAAGTTAGGACCCAAAGTGGTGAACTGGGTCAGAAACTGGCTGTTGGACAGATGCCAGAGGGTGGTGGTTAACGGAAGTCGCTCGAAGGAAGGAAAGGTGACTAGTGGAGTCCCTCAGGGTTTGGTGCTGGGGCCAATCCTGTTCAATATGTTTGTGGCACATTGCTGAAGGGTTAGAAGGAAAAGTATGCCTTTTTGCAGATGATATCAAGATTTGTAACAGAGTAGACACCGAAGAGGGAGTGGAAAATATGAAAAAGGATCTGCAAAAGTTAGAGAAATGGTCTAATGCCTGGCAACTAAAATTCAATGCAAAGAAATGCAGAGTAATGCATTTGGGGATTAATAATAGGAAGGAACCGTATATGTTGGGAGGAGAGAAGCTGATATGCACGGACGGGGAGAGGGACCTTGGGGTTATAGTGTCTGAAGATCTAAAGGTGAAAAAACAGTGTGACAAAGCAGTGGCTGCTGCCAGAAGGATGCTGGGCTGTATAAAGAGAGGCGTAGTCAGTAGAAGGAAGAAGGTGTTGATGCCCCTGTACAGGTCATTGGTAAGGCCCCACTTGGAGTATTGTGTTCA
The DNA here is from genome assembly GCF_902459505.1 of Geotrypetes seraphini. NCBI lineage: Eukaryota > Metazoa > Chordata > Amphibia > Gymnophiona > Dermophiidae > Geotrypetes > Geotrypetes seraphini. The sequence continues at coordinate 32,502,465 of NC_047091.1, read as the reverse complement.
GTTTTGGAGACAGTATCTGGTGAAAGACGTAAGAAGACTTGAGGCGGTCCAGAGGAGGGCGACGAAAATGATAGGAGGCTTGCGCCAGAAGACGTATGAGGAGAGACTGGAAGCCCTGAATATGTATACCCTAGAGGAAAGGAGAGACAGGGGAGATATGATTCAGACATTCAAATACTTGAAGGGTATTAACATAGAACAAAATCTTTTCCAGAGAAAATTATTAGGCGTCATCCTAGATAGCGAACTTACATTTCACGACCACATCAGTTCTGTTGTAAAAACTTGTTTTTTCAAACTACGTATCATTCGTTCCCTCAGATCTATTTTAACCACCGACTCGATCAACACTTTAATTCATTCCCTAGTCATTTCCCACTTAGACTATTGTAATTCTCTTCTATATGGACTCCCCCAAAAAGAACTTCGACGGCTGCAACTCATTCAAAATACCGCTATCAAACTCATCTATAGAATTGGTAAGTACGAACACGTCACTCCTCTTCTCAAAGAGGCTCATTGGCTCCCAGTCACTCATAGGATAATTTATAAAATCATTCTGCTTACTTTTAAAATTAAACATTCTCACCTGCCCCTATTCCTAGATAAACTATTAATCCCCCAATGTTCCTCTCGTTCCCTAAGATCAACAGATCAAAAACTGCTTTTCATTCCTTCCTTAAAAGAATCCTTCTATACTAGGAATACTAACTTTGCTATAACTGCCCCCACTTTATGGAACTCCCTCTCTCAATCTCTTCGGGACGAAATCCAATTACCAAAATTTAAGACTAATCTTAAAACTTATCTATTTAAAGATGCCTATGCCAAATCTTAATCTTTTCTTTGTCTACTTGTAGATCTCTTTTACAATCTAACTTTTTTTTTTTTTTTCAGCGCATATCTCTTATTCCATGCACCCCCGTCCCTTGTGTTATATCCCTTCCCTCTATCTCATTTCTTCTAAGATTATGTAACTTTTTTCCCTTCCTCCCCACTCATCCTCACTGTCAGGTTTGTCCATACGTTTTAGATGTTTTTATCTTTCATACTAATCTCTCTAAAACACCACTAATTATTTCTTTCTTTCCTATTTAAATTTTATTGTTAACCGGTCAGATATTTGTTTTATGATCGGGATATTAAAAATCAATAAACTTGAAACTTGAAAATGGTAAAACCAGAGGACATAATTTGAGGTTGAGGGGTGATAGATTCAGGGGCAATGTTAGAAAATTCTACTTTACGGAGAGGGTAGTGGATGCCTGGAATGCGCTCCCGAGAGAGGTGGTGGAGAGTAAAACTGTGACTGAGTTCAAAGAAGCGTGGGATGAACACAGAAGATTTAGAATCAGAAAATAATATTAAATATTGAACTAAGGCCAATACTGGGCAGACTTGCACGGTCTGTGTCTGTATATGGCCGTTTGGTGAAGGATGGGCTGGGGAGAGTTTCAATGGCTGGGAGGGTGTAGATGGGCTGGAGTAAGTCTTAACAGAGATTTCGGCAGTTGGAACCCAAGCACAGTACTGGGTAAAGCTTTGGATTCTTGCCCAGAAATAGCTAAGAAGAAAAAAAAAAAAATTTTAAATTGAATCAGGTTGGGCAGACTGGATGGACCATTCGGGTCTTATCTGGCATCATCTACTATGTTACTATGTTACCTTTGATGCAAATCGGGCCTCCAAACAGTGGCGTGGTGAGGGTGAGCGGCCCCGGGGCGGTGGCGCCTCCACCCTCTTCCCTGCCCTGTGCTGCACGCACGCGCCCCTTCCCCCTTTTTAACTTCGGCACTAGCAGCCGCCAACGTACGGCCCGCATCGGCTTTGGCGCTCCCTCTGACATCGTGTTCTGGGCGTGGGTCCTGGAAGTGACGTCTGAGAGACAGCGCCGAAGACGACGCGGGCAGCATGTTTGCGGCTGCTTGCGCCGAAGTTCAAAGGGTATGGGGAATGGAAGGGGCGCGCGGAGGAGGGGGAAGGGATGGTGGAGAGGAGGAGAGGTGGTGGCACTCCGAGAAAGATGGTGCCTGGGGCGGACCTCCCCCCTCACATCCTTTACTACGCCACTGCCTCCAAAGGTACTTTACGTTGCCTAACAACAGTTCCGATGTTAGTCACACCTACAGTGGCGTTAAGTGCTGTAAAGCGGCTACAGAGGCATAACTCCGACGCCATGAACATCAGTTTATAATGTCATTTAAATGGTATTTTGATTTTGATATTGAGCCCCCCAAAACCAGCGCTGTTTACAGAAACCGGGCCTTTGTGCATGGTCTTCATTTCCATGTGTGTTGGTCAATTGGACCTCAGTTGGTACAACAGATCTACTAATTGGCTTTATGAAGTATTAATTGGAGCCAATTAAGAGTTAGCTTGGAAATGTCATACAAGGTATTCTAAGGTGCGCGATTCCTAAGTGGGTGTGGCTATGGGAGGGACATGGGTGGGTGGGGGTGTGGCTAGAAGTTAGGCTTGGTGCTGTAAAATATTTGATTTTTGGGCAAGTACCGGGGCTTAGGCTCAAGCGTTGACAGCAGCGCGTGGCCTAGGCGCACTCAGCACGAATTCTGCAACAGCAGCACCAGTTAAAGAATTTGCGCAGAGCGCAGGAAGTAATGGCACCTCATTATGGCCCAAGCAAAAATTGGGAACAATAAATTATTGATGGCTAAGTGCAAAAAAATGAATATCAAAATACAAGAAAATGCACCCAGCAGATACAAAGAATTCACACTAGATGTTTTCTGTGCTCGGAGTCAGAGTGACAAGTGAGCGGGTTCGTTTCCCTGTCATCGCACGTCTAATAGTTCAATATTTTGTAAAACTTCAATATATGCTTCGTGCTCAAAAGGTCCAAATACAGTAGAATTATAGTGGGGAGAGTGTGGTGCAGTGGTTAAAGCTACAGCCTCAGCACCCTGGGGTTGTGGGTTCAAACCCACGCTGCTCCTTGTGACCCTGGGCAAGTCACTTAATCCCCCCATTGCCCCAGGTACATTAGATAGATTGTGAGCCTGCCAGGACAGACATGGAAAAATGCTTGAGTACCTGAATAAATTCATGTAAACCGTTCTGAGCTCTTTAGGAGAACAGTATAGAAAACTGAATACATAAATAGTGTGAAAGGTTTCTGTCTCTGTTAACCAGAGCTGGTATTGTGACATCATAATCCCTCATTCCACCAATAAGAGCCAACCTCATCAGTGATGTCACAATAGCTTGATTGTCCTATACTAGACTCACTTTTACTATGTTTTGATTTCTAGAGTGATGCAGTGGTTAAAGCTACAGCCTCAACACCCTGAGGTTGTGGGTTCAAATCCCTCACTGCTCCTTGTGACCCTGGGCAAGTCACTTAATCACCCCATTGCCCCAGGTACATTAGATAGATTGTGAGCCTGCCAGGACAGACAGGGAAAAATGCTTGAGTACCTGAATAAATTCATGTAAACTGTTCTGAGCTCCCCTGGGAGAACGGCATAGAAAATTGAATACTGTACATAAAATTGCGAATTCATGAAAACTTAGCTTAGAGTCCTTGTGTAACGGGTTCTGACGCCTTTCGCCAACGGCTGCCTCAGAGAACCCTTGTGAGAATTCAAGCAGAGACCACAGGCTAAGAGCCGAATTTAAACATTTCACTCAGGGTTCTCTGAGTCAGCCGTCGGCGAAACGCGTCGGAACCCGTTACACAAATAATAATAATAATAATAACTTTATTTTTCTATACCGCCATAGTCAAACTGACTTCTAGGCGGTTCACATAGAAAGAAGGCTGGACAATCAGCGAATTACAAAATGCAAGAAGAAGGAAGTTACATCATGAATTGGAGAAACATGGTGAAAGAATACATGAGAGAAGAAAGATGTTACATAATAACAATGGGGTTATAAGGTGATCTCATTAAGCAAGGAATTTGTCAAATAGAACGGTTTTAATTGATTTTCGGAATGTGTTGTAGGTCCGTCTGGCTTTATTTATGTGGTTTCCCAGCCAGGATTGCTGTCTGTTTGCTTGGAACATGAAGGTTCTGTCTAGGAAGGATTTGTATTTGCAGCAAAGATGTTGTTGTTTCTGGTTGTATGTGTGGGGTTGTGCAGAGTGAAGTGTGTTTGCAGGTAGGAAGGTGCTAGGCCCCAGACTTGCTTGAAGCAGATAAGACACTATAGGCTCCTTTTACTAAGGTGGGCTAGCATTTTTAGCGCACGCAGGAAATTACCGCGAGCTACACTGCGCGCTACACTTCTAGAACTAACGCCAGCTCAATGCTGGCGTTAAGGTCTAGCACGCTCGGCAATGTAGCATGTGCTCTTCCACACGTTAGCGGCTTAGTTAAAGGAGCCCTAAGCTAAGTTTTCATGAATTCTATTATATTTGGACATTTTGAGCACGAAGCATATATTGGAGTTTTACAAAGTAATTTTTTTTTTTTTTTCAAAATTTTCTATACCGTTCTCCCAGGGGAGCTCAGAATGGTTTACATGCATTTATTCAGGTACTCAAGCAGTTTTCCCTATTAGACATGCAATGACTGGGAAACGAACCCGCTTTCTAGTGCGCTCAATAGCTCTCTCAGCGGTCTCACTGTCACTCTGACTCTGAGCACAGAAAACCTCTGGTGTGAATTCATAGTAACATAGTAGATGACGGCAGATAAAGACCCAAATGATCCATCTAGTCTTCCCAACCTCAATCAATTATTTTTCTTCTTCTTAGCTATTTCTGGGCAAGAATCCAAAGCTCTGCCCAGTACCGTTCTTAAGTTCCAACTACTGAAGTCTCCATCAAAGCTCATTCCAAATTTATATTTAAATTTAAAAAGATCTGGGAGCCATTGACAACTTATTGTAATGAATAGACGCCATTTTCCATTGAAAAGTACACTTGCAAATGAGGGGGGAGATTTAAATTTTATTAAAGGTCTGATCAATAGAAATGAATATTTATATGTATATGATATTTTTGATAAATAGTAGTGGGAAGGGTGGATGGGAAGGGAATAAACTTATGTATTTAAGGATATAATAGAAAGATATTTCAAGTGATATTTCAAGTGATATAAAAAAAAAAGCTCACTCCAGCCCATTTACACTCTCCCAGCCATTGAAGCCCTCCCCAGCCCATCCTCCACCAAACAGCCAAGTCTGCCCAGTACTGGCCTTAGTTCTTCAATATTTATAAGAACATAAGAACATAAGCAATGCCTCTGCTGGGTCAGACCTTAGGTCTATCGTGCCCAGCAGTCCACTCACGCGGCAGCCCAACTGGTCCAGGACCTGTGCAGTAATCCTCTATCTATACCCCTCTATCCCCTTTTCCAGCAGGAAATTGTCCAATCCTTTCTTGAACCCCAGTACCGTACTCTGCTCTATTACGCTCTCTGGAAGCGCATTCCAGGTGTCCACCACACGTTGGGTAAAGAAGAACTTCCTGGCATTTGTTTTGAATCTGTCCCCTTTCAACTTTTCTGAATGCCCTTCTTGTTCTTTTATTATTCGAAAGTTTGAAGAATCTGTCCCTCTCTACTCTCTCTATGCCCTTCATGATCTTGTAAGTCTCTATCATATCCCCTCTAAGTCTCCTCTTCTCCAGGGAAAAGAGACCCAGTTTCTCCAATCTCTCAGCGTATGAAAGGTTTTCCATCCCCTTTATCAGACGATTCTAGATCCTCTGTGTTCATCCCACGCTCTTTGTATCACTTATACGAGTTGCTGGGTGCATTACCTAATTTTGGCCGCCATTTACTGAATGTTGCCCTAAGTACACCCTTAGGATCTGGTTTTATAAACAGCACCTAGGTTAAGCTCCGCTAAACGCTCTAATCACGGACACCTAGCGATGCCCGTTAGTCCTGTGTGCAACTTAATTATTTTTAGTTGATTTCAATGACCTGGTAATTGACCATGTCATTAAAACCCAATAAAAAATACATTTTAATTATCAATTTAGGTAGCGCATGGATGTCAGCATGGTACTTAGCAGGCAGAAGTTACATCAGAAGGAGAGACAAAGCGGCAAGAAGGTTCTGGTTGAAACAGCCCTGCATGCAGGAAGCATCTAAGAGGCTGGTAGGCCCGTCCTGGGTAGTGCAACCCAGCCAGGAGATTTGCAGGTTTGATGGGGTTTGTTTTTTTTTTTTCCTGCCAGCCATTGGGAGGGTTCGAGAGTGGGGGGGAGGGGGGGCTGTTGGACCCGTGAGAGGGAGGGAAAGGGGTTGCTGGACTTGTAAGTGGGGGGGACTGTTGCTGCACCTGTGATGGGGGAGGGAGTTGCTTGGGCTGCTGGACGTGGACCAGCTGGAACTGGAGGGAAGGGAGAGGTGCCAGACCCACACCTGGGCGCTGAAGGGAGAGGATAGAGGTGTCGGACCCATGGGAAGGGGGCTAGGGGGGGAGAAGGGAATGAAGGGTGAGTGAAATATTGAAAACAGCGGAAGGAGGAAGCGAGAGTATGAGAGACACATTGGTATAAGGGAGTAAGAGAGAAAAGAAGCTGGACACGGAGATATTGAAAAAGAGGGAAGATGGTGGGCATGGATGGAAACATTGCAAGAGGAACAAAAAGAGGAATGCTGAATCTGCATGGGGGTGGTATATGGATCCAGAGGGGTAACACTAGACTTGAGAGGGTATATGGACCCAGAGCGAAGATGGCTAGACATTGGGGAGAATAAGAACACAGCCAAACATATACTAGATATGATTTTAATCCCAGCTTCTCAATCTTTATCCCACTCTACTCCAAATATTCTTTCTATTCCCTGGTCTGATCACTGTTTAATCTCTTTAAATCTTTATTTCCCCCATCAAAAGATATCAAACCATTCCTCCCAAGCCAAAACATTCTCATATAGGGATTTCTCTCAATTAGAAAGTTCAGATATTTCGCCTATATTTAGCCCTTCTATTATCATTCCATCATTTGAAACTATCGACGATCAACTCCATCACTGGAACTTAAAACTAGAATCCATACTAAATACTAAAATACCATTAATCACGAAAACAGTAATCAATAGAAGAATAAAAAATCCGTGGTATTCTAAAAAGCTCTCTTTAATAAAAACTCAACTTCGTGCTGCAGAAAGAAAATGGCGCTCTGCTAAAACCCCTACCAACCTCCAAAAATTTAAGGACACCTCTCTTTACTATAAAAGTGAAATTACTCAAGCAAAAAAATCCTACTATAATAACAAAATCCAAAAGGCCAAAAATTCTTCCGTTCTCTTTAATATTCTAAAATCAGTTAACCCGGAAAAAAACAAAACTACATCAAAGCAAAAATCGTTATTAACATCACAAGAACTTGCAGACTATTTCTGCCAAAAGATATCAAAAATAAGACAAACATTCTCGACCAACATATCAACCTCTTCTGTTTGCGAAAACTTAACCACAGATAACCTCATTCCAACAGCCAAATGTTTAAATTTCAGAACCCCAACTATAAACGACATTGAAAGACATCTTAAGTCAATCAACTTAAAAGGTTCTCCTACGGAACTTATTCCGCCGTTCTATCTAAAGAAATATTTTTCTTATTTTGGTTCATTTATTCTATCACTCATACAAAAAAGTCTTTCTTCTTCTACTGTCCCTACTACTTGGAAATCCTCTATTGTTACACCAATCCTAAAAAACTTCAAATCCAGCCCAGATGACTCATCTAATTACCGCCCCATTTCTAACTTACCATTCTTAATGAAATTGACAGAAAAACTGGTTTTTGAACAGCTTTCGGAATTCATCGAATCTACTAACGCATTACACCCCAACCAAACAGGTTTTCGAAAATATCACAGCACTGAATATTCTATGATTGGTCTTGTTACAAATATTCATTACTCTCTTGACCATCATAAATCTGTAGCACTCTTTTCTTTAGACTTATCCGCAGCTTTCGATACCATAGATCATGAAATTCTTCTCAATCGTCTGCAATCACTAGGGATAGATGGCCAAGTCTTACAGTGGTTAACATCCTTTCTATCAAACCGAATTTCGAGAGTTAAATTTAATGAGTCCTATTCTGAAAACTTCTCTTTATCTTCTGGAGTTCCACAAGGATCAATATTATCCCCTCTGCTATTTAACATTTTCTTATCCCCACTTATCACCATGTCACAGTCACTAGGATTTACAACCTTTTCATACGCGGATGACATTCAACTACTGCACCCTCTCAATCCAGAAAACATAGAAGAAATAAAAACTATCACTGACAAATTAGAAAAAATGAAAACCTGGTTAAACAATAACAAATTGGCTTTAAATACCCAAAAAACAAAAACCATGCTTTTCACTTGGAAAGGAGACATATTTCAAAAAACACCATTCATACTTGATAACATTCCATTAGAATCAGTATCTAAGTTGAAAATCCTCGGTGTAATAATCGATGTTGATCTATCCTTTCATGACCATATCAGCGCAATAGTTAAATCCTGTTTTTACAGATTACGGCTCTTACGTTCAATTTCTACTTTTTTGGAAGCTAAATCACTCAATATTTTAATTCACTCTCTTATTATTTCCAAACTGGACTATTGTAATGCTCTCCTAATTAACATAACTCAAAAAGAAAATAGATGTCTCCAAATCATCCAAAATACAGCAGTTAAATTAATATTCAATGCACAGAAATTTGATCATGTTACCCCCTTACTAATTAAATCACACTGGCTCCCTATAACCCACCGAATTACCTTTAAAATATTATTCTTGGTTTACAAAACATTAAGCTTCAATGAACCCCAATTTATTGCAAAAATGATTGTCCCACACAAATCTGCTCGTTCTTTAAGATCCTCTTCATTAAATTTGCTTTCAGTCCCTTCGCTAAGAATCATAGGCACAAGACGCAACGATATATTCTCTGTAAAAGCACCCACACTGTGGAACTCCCTTCCAAATTTTATCAAAAACGAAACAGACCTTGTTGCGTTTAAGAAAATTTTAAAAACATATTTATTCCAGGACGCATTTGACTTGTAAAACATAGTCATTTTAGGTTTCTGTACTCTTCTTTTTTTCATCTTAACCCTTTACTACCCAATGTGTTTTTACCCTTTATGTCAAACTCTAACAGATAACAAAATTGTAACTTCTCCCCTTTCTTCCCACCCCTTCTTGTTCGTCAATCTTTGTTGGTCTCTTAAGTGATTTTTAGTCAACTAAATGTATGTCTGTCTTTTAATTGATTTTTGTAAACTAAATGTATTACCACACTCTGATGGTTTTTAATTGTACATCGCTTAGGTATTTCTGGAATTCCTCAAACCCGCTCTCTTCTAGACCCTCCCAAAAACTGAAACTATCTTTCCCATCTATAAAAGGTATATCCCGCGCAGGAAAACTCGGAACATCCCTCCCCTTTAGAACTACGGAACTCTGGAACAACCTCTCATCCCCGCTCAGAAATTCTAGCTCCTTCCAATCCTTCCGTAAACGCTTGAAAACTTGGCTCTTCTCAAAAATCTAATCACCTCCCGTTCTCTAGTTCCCTGCCCCTCTCTATCTTCTCAGTCCCTCTCCTATACCCTTTCTTTGTAGTTCCTTTCCTCTCAACCTCTGTAAACCGTGCCGAGCTCTGCGCACGCGGAGATGGTGCGGTATACAAACCTAAGGTTTAGTTTAGTTTAGTTTAGTGATAAGCGATTCATCAAATAAAGGTAAACTTGAAACTTGAACTTGAAGAAAGATGCTGGACAATCTGGGCATAAGGATATAGAGGAGTGATACTATACACAGGAGGAGGGGATCATAGAATGGTGAGATGATGAATGCAGGAAGATGGGGAAGTATAGGAGGGAGATGCTTGCTGAGCAAGTGGGAAAAACATACACAGAGGTGGATGGTGAATGGTGAGCGTGGAGAAAGGAGACATCAAATGGTCAGGAGACCCTGGCAAGTGAGTTAAGAGTAGGCAAACGGAAACAGAAACCCGAGCCTCAGACCAATGTGACATGAAGAATAAAATGACCAGACAACAAAAGGTGGAAAAAATTATTTTCGATTTTGTGATTAGAATATATTAGATCTGAAATATGTATCCTGCTAGAGCTGGTGTTAGACATAACTGGGGACTGCAAAGCCTAGGCAGTGCTTCTTTAGCTTCCAGCTGGCTTAGGGCTCTCTGACTGGGAGTAGTTGACTTAGTTGCACTCCCCTAACACTATTCCTGCCATGTGTGACTGTGGTATTTTGTTAGAATGATTTTTCTGTGTAGCATTCTGTAATAATTTGGCTTATAGTTTTCTCAATAGTGGAGGGGATATAGGAGTATGGTTAATCCTTGCTCTGTATTATTTGTGTTTATAAAATGACAGTTGTATAGAATATTGTTTCTTTTTATATTTTAATAAAATAAGTTCAATATAAAATCATAACTATTTGAGGCTTGTGCAGACGGAATCAGATGGTTTGTGGGGATGGGGGCGGAGACAGGGAATGTTCTCGCAGGGACAGGGCATTGATAGGGACTGAGCTCACGAGATCGGGGCAGGGACAGGGACCGAGCTCGTGGGGATGGGGACAGAGTTTTTGTTCCCTGTGTCATTCTCTACCTCTTCAATTTTCCCAGTTCGAGGAGCATCACAAACTTGCTGCCTGCATCGGTGTTGGCGCTTTCTGACGTCACTTCCGGGTCCCGCGCCTAGGAAGTGACTTCAGAGGGAGAGCAACCACGGTGTGGGAAGCACGTTTGTGATGCTGCTCGCGCCAGGAAAATTAATGAAGTGCGTGGGAAGGGAAGGGCGGCACGTGCATGGCGGGGGGAGGGGTGCCACTCACCCTTGCAACACCACCGATTACTTTTTGGCTACATTTTTCTGAACAATATGCCATAAAACTTTTTGATGCGTTCAGTCCACAATTCATTTTCACCAGGTAGCGTTGTTGCGAAGTGGGAAATACACAGTGTTTATACACACACCCACACCTGGAAAATGCTGTGAAATTGAGAAGTGTTCTCTTTGATGCCTCCGGAGAGCAGGTCACATGATAAATCGACCGCCATAGTGGAAGAGACGGGTGAGGAGGTTAAGCAAATTTTCTTTCTGTAGCTCCCATTAAGCTTCAATCAGAGTTACAGAAAGAAATATCTTGCGCTTCCACACATTCGGGTGTTGGTTTGACTTTAAGAAAAGTCAGCGCTGATCTTGCTAAGGTCTCCGGTGAAATGAGCTCAGCAGAAATCACAGCAAGTCCTTTGAGAAGGAAAAAAAAAAGCCCTACTTAAACATCGCATTATCCTAATAATCCTATGGCATTGCAGTCATTCAATTATTTTAAAGGTCTTAATTTGCAAATTGTGGTATTTGGATTTTTTTTTTTCCCTTTTTAATGTTGTTGGAGGAAGCAGAGAGTATTTATAAAAGGATACTGCTTATTTACAGAGGTTTTTTCGTGCTAGGAAAGCGGTTTCAAAAATATCTTGGGTCTGCGTTAAAGCAGATCAGGATTGATTTTCAAAAGCATTACACCACTTAAATACAGATGCATTCACTCGGCTGCCCCCCCCCCCCACACACACACACACACATACTATCTCTCCTTACTTATCTCTCCTTATGTTCCCCCTGTGAGCTCCGCTCAGCTGGCAAGTCCCTTTATCGTTCAGACTATTGGTGCAGGCATTAGTTTTATCTATTTTAGACTATTGTAACATCATCTATTTAGGAGCACCCAAAAAAATTCTAAGGAAATTAAGGATAATTCAGAATACAGCTGTTCGATTGATTTTTGGTTTAAAGAAGAACGACCATATTAGTCCATATTATCGTTCACTTCATTGGCTGCCTTTGGAGGCAAGAGTATTATTCAAAATTTCCTGTATCTGCTTTAAGCTGATATCGGGACTGTCTCCAGCTTCCCTTTGCCCTCATTTTGTGTTGCATAGACCATCAAGAGAAACTAGAAACTTCTACTTATTTGCGTATCCAAAAATTAATGGGTGTAGATATAAGACCTTCTTAGATAGGACACTAGCAACAATCTTGGTTAGGGAAATGTATTCAGCAAACTAGGTTATCCTATCGCAGTTTTCAGAAGTTAATTAAAACCACTTTGTTCGATAAGTTTATTACTTAGTGAGTTTTATTATTGAAATTCTATTTTACAAATATTTGTATTTTTTACTGTATTGTATTTTGCTGAATGTCCAGCTCTTTTTAGTGTAAACCGCCTAGAACATTTGGTTATGGCGGTATAAAAGAATAAAGTTATTATTATATCTGTGCAATTCTCTTCCTCTGTCAACTCCAGACTCCGACCATTCTAGCTTGCTGCACTGTCTACCTCTTCCAGACTGCTTTCAACACCTTTCAGTGCTACAGAAGTGATAAATAAGTATCCTGTTTCCCTGAAAATAAGACCTATCCCGAAAATAAGACCTAGTATGATTTTTAAAGATGCTCCTAATATAAGCCCTACCCCCAAAATAAGCCCTAGTTAAGATTGACCCCCTGAAACCCCTCCCCCCAAATGTCCCCAACACTCCCCGACTCCATCTCTGACACTAGTGCTGTCCAATTCACTGAAAAAATCGGACTTGTCAATTCAGTGACCCCCCCACCCTGGTGAGACTTGACATACATCTACTCTGAGGCTTCCTACAGCAGAAGGTGGCAGCGCTCTGAATGGGCTGCTTTGTTACCTTCCCCATTGGGGCCTTCCCTCTGTGCATCGCTGATGATATCATCAGTGATGCGTCAAAGGGAATGCCCCAGCGGGGAAGGCCTCAAAGCAGCCGGTTCATAGTGCTGCTGCCACTGCTGTTTTTGGAGGCCTCGGAGAGGAGGTGTGTCAGTCCCATGGTGGGAGGGTGGGTGGGGTTCTGCTGCACAGAGGGATGGGAGGGAGGGATAGAAAGATGCTGCACAAGGGGGGTGGGGGAAGAAAGGAAAAAGGAAGAATTGGGTGGAGGAAAGGAAGGGATTGTTGTACATGAAAAAAAATAAGATATCCCCCCAAAATAAGCCCTAATGTGTTTTTTTGATCCAAAACTAATGTAAGACACTGTCTTATTTTCGGGGAAACACAGTAGTAGTACGACTAAATTATGACCACCTACGTTGGCTCATTTTCAAAGCACTTAGACATACAAAGTGCCACAGGAGATATGACAGGGGTCACGAGGAGCATGCGGTTGACCACCGCGAGCAACAACTTCAACTTGAGGTACGGGGGAAGGGAAGGGGCCGCATGCATCGCAAGGAGAGGAGTAGGAAGGGGCGAAGAGGTGGAGGGATGCTGGTGCCTCTCCCAACAAGGCACCTTGGTCGGACTGTCCCCCCTTGCCCCCCTCTTACTATGCCACTTGGGGGGGGAGAAACTCTGCTAAGTGCCTGGAATTTTCAGCGTTAGTTGGCTAAGTTTAGCTAGCCAGCTCTGAGTTAAGTATAGGCATCGTTTAATACAGTTAAATATAGGACAATTTTCAACTGCAACCTAGCTAAAGATGATTATTCAAATTTGTATAAATCTAACCAGCTAGAATATACAGTAGATAGTTACCTCATTACTAAGAAACTTACCGAAAATTTACCCCATTGTGTAGAAGAATTATTTCAGTCAGGTTTTCAGGATATCCACAATGAATGTACATGAGGTAGATTTGCATGACTTGGTTCATTGTATGCAGATCTATCTCATGCATATTCATTGTAGAAATCTGGAAAACCTGACTGGTTAGATGCATTCTGAGGATTGAAATGAGAACCACTGACTTAGGGACACACCAAGCCAGTCTGGTTTTCAGCATATCCACTTGAATATGCATGAGATAAATGCCCTACTTCTACTATATGCCAATCTATCTCTTGCATATTCACTGTGGTTATCCTGAAAACCTGACTGACACGGTGTAGCCTGAGGACTGGGTTGAAAACCCCCTGACTTAAAGGAATCAAGTTCCATGGCATAGTCTCAGACTATCCCATTCAGGTTGTGGTGAGGTGTGACCTTCATTAGCTTATGAGATCTGATTGGACCAGAGCCCAGAGTGGAATGATTGCCTAGAAAAATATGGACAAATTCTCCCTTTTGGGAATTATTATGGAAGACTTAACCTTTTGGTCATGACATTTGGGGTCCCTGAAGCCTTCTCCCCCTAGCATGGAGATGGCAAGAAAATTCAGGCTTGGCATCAGTAAGTCTTTCTACAGAGTCAACACAATTTCTTCAAGCTTGTGTTTTATATACTGCCAGTTCCAGAATATGGAGCTGCCTCCTTCTCTATGGTACATATTAGCACACTTGCGGGATGCTTAGATAAAACACGTACTTCAGCCTTCCTTCAGCCTCAGAAAGGAAAATGCTTTCATAGAGTATGAAACATAGAGTATGATGGCAGAAAAGGGCCGACGGCCCAACAAGTCTGCCCACTCAAGAACCCTCCCTCCCAACTAGTTTGCCTACTCAAGAACCCTTCCTCCCTGGAGTATCTATCGTTTGAACATAACTCTGTAGTACTCCCACCTGTTTGTCCCATCAACTCTTGAAGTCGAGCACGCTACTGGCCTCGATCATCTGGCGTGGAAGATCATTCCATCGATCAATCACCCGGTCAGTGAAGAAGTATTTCCTGGTGTCACCATGAAATCTTCCTCCCTTAAATTTTAGTGGATGCCCTCTTGTCGCCGTGGGACCCTTTAGAAAAAAGATTTCCTCCTCCACTTTGATGTGACCTGTGGTATATTTGAATGTTTCTATCATGTCCCCGCTTTCTCTGCGCTCCTCGAGAAACTTGTGAAGAAGATTAGTAGACACTGTATTTAATCTGAGGATATGAAGCACATTTAAACAAAGATGGAAGTGGAACCGAACTGTGTCCTCCTTTAAAACCATCTACTCTTCTAGAGGAGCCCACCAAATTTGTCGAGCTCAGCTAAAGCTGCTTTGATTTTCAGATTGGCTTGTCCAGATTTACCATCTTCCTTCTGGCTTCAGAATTTAGGGTTATGGTGTCCATCTCCCATCTTCACATTATAATGTCTCTAAGATCTAGAGTTTGAAGTGTTATCTGTTTATACCAAGCTCAGCTCATAGACATGCTGGCTAATCTCGTCTACAGAAATCCTTCAAGACTGTTCACAGAAGTCTCTGGTGCAGTTTTCATACATCCAAGTTGCAATGTGTCTGTGATATGGAGGGGGTGTTGTAAGGATCTTGCCAGGTACTTGTTACCTAGATTGGCCACTTTTGGAAACAGGATAAAGGGCTTAATGAGCCTTCGGTCTGTCCCAATCCTGCAATTATGTTCTTATATTTTTATGTGAGCCAAGTATAGACAATCAAGTTATTGTGACATCACTGATGAGGTTGGCTCTTAGGCATTGGTGGAATGAGGCATTATAACATCACAATATGAGCTGTGGAATGTTGCTACTCTTTGGGTTTCTGCCTGGTACTTGGGACCTGGGTTGGCCACTGTTGGAAACAGGATACTGAGCTTGATTGACCTTCAGTCTGTCCCAGTATGGCAACTCTTATGCTCTTATATTCTTATGTGAGTCAAGTATAGGACAATCAAACCATTGATGAGATTGGCTCTTAGGCATTGGTGGAATGAGGCATTATGACATCACAATCTCAGCTCTGGAATGTTGCTACTCTTTGGGTTTCTGCCAGGTACTTGGGACCTGGGTTGGCCACTATTGGAAACAGGAAACTGGGTTTGAAGGCCCTTTGGTCTGTCCCAGTATGGCAATTGTTATGTTCTTTTGTTAAAGGGACTTGAATCACCTTGATTAAAAAATCCATTATTCTCTAGGAGGATAAGAGCAATTGTTTAACTTGGCTGCACTCAGCACCCCAGCATAAATTAGCAATTTCTTCTCGTATCATATCTGGGCTTACTTTTCTTTCCCTTGGAAGCTGTTCTTGTACCAGATCCTTGCGTGGTAGATCTTCACACCTCAAAGTCTGTTCAACAGCCTGCTGACTGCCTGAAGTCAGCATGAGGCTTAGGCAAACTTTTGGCTCTTCTCAAGGGTCGTATTATGTATCAGCAAGACCCCATTGCATTATGACAGCACTAATGTACTGTAAATGTGTTTTGGTTTTCTTTAGATGGATTACATACAATAACATTCATATGATTTCATATCGATGATAACAGATGGGAGGGTGGGAAAAGAACTCTGTCTGCATTAAGGGGAAGTTTATTTACTTGACTGCGGGTAATAAGTAGGAGATGAAACAAAGGATAAGATATTTTGCTGGTGTGGAAGAGGAGTCCAATTGTTACCGCAGAAGCTGAGAGTTCAGGTTGAAATCCCACTGTGGATCCTTGTGGTTTTGAGCAAGCCACTTAATCGTCCGATGCCTCTGGGGACAGGAAAACATCTACTGAACCTGAATGTAGCATGACTTAAGCTACAACTCGAAAATATGTGAGCTAAATCTAGAATGCCTTCCCTGCCTGCTGGTTCTGTAACCTGCAACTGTGGGGTGTCTCTCTAGCATGCGCTGTACAGCAGATGGCAAAACGGGGAATTGAGAAGGAGGCCCAACTGTATGGGCAACTCAGTGTGTGTACTATGAAGCTAAAAATACGCTGCTTTACACCTAGGTGGCCAAATCCTGTTGCCTGCAGAACAGCGCAGCTGAAAAATGCAATTACTTTCTGGTCTTAATTCATTGAGCACAAGGGCTCTCCTTTAGCCCACCGATGGACCAACAGTAGAGTGGCTGGCAAATCAGGGAAGGTGTGTCTCGCTGGTGGAGCTGCTGCCTCCGCAACCAGAGGTTGTGAGATCAGCTCCCAGTGCTGCTCCAGTGCCCAGCTGTCGCCTTTGAAATGCCAAAGCCACGAAAAGGCAGCATACGGGTCCCCTTTCCCCAACAGACATGACTGAGCCTTTAATGCCTCGGCTAATGAGATTTTTAGTGTGGGCTGAGGCCAATTTTCAGAGCAATCTTGATGAAGAAAGCCTTGTGGTAGAGCTGCTGACCACACAGCTTCCACTGTGAACTTTTCCCGCTAAAAGATGACCACAGGATGCAGTATTCAATAAGCATGCAAATTTATTTTAAATATTTCTACACCGCCTAAGACCTAAGCAGTTTACAAAGAAAACATGTAAATGCACATAATCAAAACAACATTATCTACTCACGCCTCACAGTTGTCTAACTTAGTACATGGCTAATAAGACTTCAATAAAATTGATGATCAAAATCTGAAACATCACTACCTAGTAAAAAGCTTTCACAAACAAATATGTTTTTAGTTGCTTCTTAAAAGGCATCTTGTCTTCATAGCCTCAAATATCCTGGCAGAGCATTCCATTTCAGAGGACCCGCCACAGAAGTGGCTTTTGCTCGCGTCTTCTTGTAATGAGCATCACCAAGCACCTATTTTGAGAGCCTCATGGCAGATTCAGATCTTAACGTTCTAGAGCAGTGTTCTTCAACCACCGGTCCATGGACCGGTACTGGTCCACAGAAATTTCCTGCCAGTCCACAGGGCCAGCACGTGCATCAGGCCCAAAACAGTGTTCTTCAACCGCCGGTCCACGGTGCGATCGATGCGGCGTTATCTTCGAGCCAGCTCCCTCTTCCTATCTGATTCAGCGCACAAAGCCACGGGCAGTGGCTCCTACGGGCATCCTGCACCTGAACCGGAAGCCTTCTCTCTGACGTTGCAATGTCAGAGGGAAGGCTTCCAGATGAGGCATGGGACGTGCAAGGTGCAATTAGTACTATTATGGGGGCGGGGTCTGGGGTGGAGATTGGGTAGAGATGGGCGGGGTCTGGCCCACGACTTAGCCCAGTGTTCTTTTATTTCTGCCGGTCCATAGGTATAAAAAGGTTGAAAAACACTGTTCTTGAGGGTATGTAATATTTCAATACCTGCTTTAAATACCACGGTGTTACCCCATAGATCACTTGGTGAACAACCATCAAAATTTGGTAATTAATTTTACATTGAATTGGTAACCAGTGTAGAGTATTCCAGTGTAAATTATTCCTGCATCACCCAATAAAGAGTGTAGACGCGTGAAGAGCTGGGACATGTGATTTCTTTATTCCAGACATAATCCCCTGGTCTTGCTCCCAATATTAAAGAATTTCCCTGGTGTCTAGTGGCCTTCTCCCCCCACCCCTCCCCTTCCCTAACAGGACCAGCCCTAGCACAAGTTCTGTCTGAAAACTTCCCTTCTCGTGCAGCCTTCCATCATGAGCTGACTTTGAGTTGGACTGCGAGGAGGCATCCCCAGGTGCATGTCTGATTTGGAGGAAAGAAAATCATGCATGACATTTTCAAAAGTACATGTCTTTTTTCACCCTCTTTGGCAAGTCAGTAAATTGGGGCAAATTCTTTAAACTGCGCCTAAAGTTAGACACCTATCTTAACTAGTAAATTGACTTTAATTATAGGTTTTCGGAAGCTCACAATTGAAAAAAAAAAAAAATTAATTGGGCGATAGGCACTAATCTTCTTGAGCACAATTCTACAAAAGATAGGCGCCCATCACATGGTGCCTAGAGACACCTAACTCCAAAGTAGGCGTGTTTAAGGGCAGAGAAGGACTTAAGTGCCACTAGGCGTGATTCTCTAAAGGGCTTAGGCTTATAAAATCCTGGCCTAAATTATAGGCACCTATGTTAGACGTAAATAGGCATGATTCTGTAATAGGTGCCTAAGTGTGATTGACAAACGATAGGAGCCCTTCTTATTAGGTGCCATTTACAGAATTTTCCCCCTAGAGCCAGATTCTACACATGATATTGAAAATTAGGGGGAGATATCAGTGCTCAGTGCTCCAGGGTGAGCATCCATTACTGCTAAATCGAGTAGCGTGTGCAAATTGGTTAGTGCACCTTATGGCTCCTTTTACTAAGGTGCGCTAGCGTTTTTAGCGCACGCAGATTAGCGGGCGCTAACCCCGCGCTATGGTCATTCAGCGGCACTATGAAGGCCTAGGTCATTTAGAAATATGTCCAAAACCCGTTTTTATTATCGGCACTTGGACATTTTTGGGAAATGTTCGTCCAAGTGCCGACTTAGGCCAGTTTTTGGACGTTTTTCTCTTTCGATTATGAGCCCCATATTATATTAAAGGCGGCTCACAGTATCACATACACAATTCAGGTTTGAACATCTTAAAAAGTCACATACATCAGTATAAATCATAAAATTATAACCTGTGATATGTACAACTAGTCTGTTTCATGTTTGAATTATCTTTTGTACATTTATAATTATCTGTATACTTTGTATATTTATTTTGAAAAATAAAAATGATTCACAAAAAAATTCTATCTATAATTTTTATATATACAGTATACAGTATGGGGCTCATAATCGAAAGAGAAAAACATCCAAAAACCGGCCTAAGTCGGCACTTGGACGATCATAAATGAAAGATGTCCAAGTGACGATAATCAAAACGGGTTTTGGACGTGTTTACAAACGACTTATGCCTTCCCAGTGCCACTGAATGACCAGAGCTAAATGGGGCATTTCAGGAGGAGTGTCGAGGGCGGGATTTGGGTGGACCGTGCTAGACTTAGTCGTACTAAATGTATAACCGAAAGTTTTACAACACAGCCTAGACGGATGTTGTGACTTAGGCCATTTAAAACGTGGTCTAAGTCATAAAAACCTATATAAAGTGACCAGATAAACACTGCAAACACATAGTACAGACCACCACACACTACCCCAGTGATCACCGACCCCCCCCCCCCCATAAAATTCATAATCACTACTTTAAATATCTGCCTCCAGAATATCAGCCTGCCATAGGAAAGCCTAGTAGAGCTGCACAGAGGCGGCTTAAGTCGACTTGGGAGTGGGTTAGAGACCCATGGAGAGGAGGACCTAGACAGGGTATTCACTGCATTCATGGTGAAACGTGCACTCCCCAAAAAACCCCAAAACCCTTTTGTACTGCAATATAAGTGGCTCCTGCAGCCAGAAGGTCTATTGGGGTTGTAGACAGGTGGGTATAGTACGTTTTGGGGGGTTCACCATGACCTATAAGGGAGCTATAGTGAGATGGTTATGGGGTACCCTTTTTGTGAAGTTCACAGCAGTGCCCTGTAAGGTACCCCACTATTCAGGTGCCATGTCTGGGTGTCCAGTCCATCACTTTGCTGACCCCTCCCACATCCAACAGGGCTTATTCTAGGCGTTTTTGACTTGGACGAATATTTGGATGAAAATGTGGTATAAAGATGGACGATTAAGCAGCTTGGACGATCAGATGGCTGGACGTATAGTTATACGATTTTCGTGAAAAAAAATATTTTGGACGTATTTTTCGAAAATGTGTCTTAAGCTGTGTCTGACTTTGAACGTCTTGCGACTTAGGCAAAAATGTACTTAGACGTTTCTTTCGATTATGTCCCTCCACATATATATACAGTGGTACCTTGGTTTACGAGTGCACCGTTTTGCGAGTGTTTCGCAAGACGAGCAAAACATTTGCAAAATCAGTGCCTCGGAAACCGAGCATGGCTCGATTTACGAGCACCCCCCCCCCCCCGCAATCCAGCACCCCCCCGACGCGATTGAGCACCCCCCGCCACAATCCGGCATCCCCCCCGATGCGATCCGGCATCTGAGCATGAATGTGAACTCGCAGGCCTTGAGCATGCTCAGATGCTCAAGGCCTTGCAGAAGAGGAGGCCGATCTTCGGGCACCGGCACCAAGCACAGGACATGCCGGTGCCAGTACACAGATGAGGGTAAGAAGCGTTGGGGGGGGGGTGCCGAATCGTGGCGGGGGGGTGCCCAATAGCGTCGGGGGGGGTGCCGGATCGTGGCGGGGGGTGCCCAATTGCGTTGGGGGGTAGCGGATCGTGGCAGGGGGGGTGCCCAATCGCGGGGGGGGGGGTGCCGGATCGCAGGGCGGGCCTTCAAGGGGAGCAATGCTGGTTCTAGGGGGGGGGAGGGAACGCATCAAAGTGAGTTTCCATTATTTCCTATGGGGAAACTCGCTTTGATAAACGAGCATTTTGGATTACGAGCATGCTCCTGGAACGGATTATGCTCGTAATCCAAGGTACCACTGTATATTTATATATATAATTTAAAATCTAGCAGAACATTTGTGCAAAGACAGGATTTGGCTTGTATACTTTAACCTTGTATACATATTTTTTTCCAATGCATTGCCTCAGATGTTAGCTGGGAGAAACGAGTACTCCACAAGTTTGCTGGAAGACCAGAAAGCATGCCTGCTTAGAACAGAGACTCAGCAAAACAGCAAATCGACATGGGCCACTCTTCTCTATTGCCCTTCCCACGCTAAGAGGGCATGGAGACAAAACTGTATTGACTTTTGCATTTCCTGTGTTTTCCAGCTCAGCTCCGCTCCTGGTAATTTCTTTACCCATGCAATTACTGCAGACTAGAAATGGAACGTGAAGGTCAGGATGTGTTCATTTGCTTTGCGTTATTTTCTACAGATGGACAAGGACAACACCACTTAATTGCCCGTGAACAACACCCTGAGCTTCCAGTCCTATTTTGAAAACCAGATCTATGGCAAAGATTGACATGAAGAAAGATTACCCAAGATGAGTTAAGGATTTGTCTGTTCCCTGGTGGATATGTACATTGATTAGGCTCGTGCAGATTGAATATTTTCACCTTCCTGCTGAAACCCAAAGAACTGTGAAACCCAGAATGTTCCAGAACAGGAGAGCAAGAAAAGGTTAAATTTGGATGGCACACACTCAGTTAGAACCCGAGTCAAAGGCACAGTAGCTGTCTTCAAAGTCTTGATGTGATGTTGCAGTAGTGTTACGTCTTTGGGCACGCTTGATTTGGTAATTTATGTGTACCAGGTCTAATAGGACTCTCTCTGAAGCTGCAAAGTGCGAGGTGAGAGCAAGCCATCAGCCGACACAATCTGACACTCCATAGCATGAGATTTATTGGCGTTCTCAGAATTTGTGGAATACAAGGGACGCAGATCTGAAGAAAGACGCTTATGATATATTGGACTAAGATATCAGAACGCGGATAAGCATCTGTTGTTATCCGTTATGAAGTCTGGAGGAGAGAGAACTCAGCACTCCCATTGGTTGCTTGCCCAGAGAGGCCGGCGCCCTCAAGAGCACAACGAAAGAAGCCAGACGTTGGCTCCAAACGGCCGTTTCACTCAGGCATCTCAAAGTTACTTGAAATGTTTCCGAATGAATAAAGCACATGCGGGCCGAATTCCATAAATGGGGACAAAAAGTAGGTGCCGGGGAAAATACGCACTCGGAGCAATTCTATAAAGGGCGCTTTGAACTAGTTTCTAGCTCATTATTTATATCCTGCCTTTATACAGGTCATATCACAACATTACATACATAATAACTAAGATAATACATAACTTAGATTAAATGTAAGGCATTGCAGCATTTGATGAATTCTACTGCGAAGCTGATTTGGGGAATCTCATGCAGAGAACATATTACCCCTGCGCTGAAACACTGGCACAAACAGTTTCTTATGAAATGTTCTCAATAATGCATCAGAGTTTGTTCCATTGAGCTCTCAGTCTCTGTGGGAGGTGTACCAGCCGAGGAGGAATCTGAGGTCCGAGGGCAGGGCAGGGCCCCTAGGCACAAAAGTACACTGGGCCTCCTGCCCGCCCCCCATGTATTTACCCATTTTCTTATACGGCAACGCCCTTCCCCCTCCGCATCAACGGCAACGCGGCCAGATCTGTTACAGGAAGGTCCCGCGATGACTGCATCTGCCGGTCCATCCCCCTCCGATGTCACTTCTTCCGGAGCAACTAAGTGACATCGGAGGGGGATGGACCGGCAGACGCAGTCATCGCGGGACCTTCCTGTAACAGAGCCAGCCGCATTGCCGTCGATGGGGGTGGGGGAAGCCCGTTGCTGTTGATGCGGGGGGGGGGGGGGGGGGGGCGGCGTTATCATTGATGCCGGGAGAGGGCCGTTGCTGTTTTAAAAAATGGCAAGGTGAGTCATCCTCCTTCAGCGGGCCCCCCTCACAGTTTCGGGCCCTAGGCACGTGCCTACTGGGCCTATTGATTAATCCTGCCCTGTCCGAGGGTACTACGAGACTGACTTCCATGAAGGAGAAAACTGTTTGATATGCCAAATCTAGAATGGCAATGCTGTCCGTGGCGGGGCTAAAATTATAGACTTCCCTCCCTGGCATCCTGAGGACCTGTTCCGACTGTTTACAGTTTAGAAAGATGTTGGAGGCTTTCCTTTGCAATTTTGCTAGCAAGCATATTTGATAAGAAATCTGAATTGTGATTACTGTACCTTATTAAATGGGGATGGATAATATGTACATTTGTTGAGTTTTTGACATAACTTAAGTGGGCTAAATTACTATGGGGTCTTTTTACTAAGGCATGCTAACCGATTTAGCGTGCGCTAACGATTAGCACTTGCTAAATGCTAACGCGCCCATAGAATATAATGGACGCATTAGCATTTAGTGCACGCTAGCCGTTAGCATGTGCTAAATTGGTTAGCGCAGGTGCTTACAAGAAAATTTTCAAAAAATTGAGAGCGATTCAGAATACTGCCGTTCGCCTTGGGTTAAAAAAAATGGGAGCATATCACTCCTTTTTATTTGAAACTCCATTCGTTGCCGATAGAGTCGAGAATTCTGTTCAAATTCTCCTGTATTTGTTATAAATCAGTTTCAGGTTTGTTACCAGGTTATCTTGTGTCTCATTTTTCTTTGAGTCGCGCCAAAAAGACCACATGTAGAGTGCACTTGTTTTCATATCCCTCATTAAAATCCTGTCGTTATAAGAAGTTCCTTGAGCGAACCGTCTCATTTCAAGCCGCTAAATTGAATGTATGGCTTGGAAAAATGATGTTAGAGGTCTCTTCCTATCTTGATTTTAGAAAATTGTTAAAGACTCAACTCTTTGATAGGCTGCTATCTTAATGCATTCTGCTTCCTTTTTTCAATCAAGTTCCTTATAGTCAACTTGATGTATTTGATCTGTTCTATGTATTACTTCTTTCCCTGCCATGCCGGTATTTTCTGCATTATATTGTAAATGCTTCCTGTCTTTATCTGTTTTTAAGTCCATTATTCTAATTTGTATTTTATCTGTATCCCATGTATTAGCTCACCTTGTGGTGAACCGCTTAGAACTTTTTCGATATGGCGGTATATAAGAATAAAAAAGTTATTATTAAAAGGACCCCTATGTGATTGTGATGTAACTGAATGCATTTTGTAACTGTATTGTCCGGGAACTACTGCGAATGTTTTAATTGTTAACCACTTAGGCCCTCTTATACAAAGGTGCTCTAAGCGTTTTAGTGTGGATTTGGCATGCGCAAAATCAACACGTGCGCTAACCGCTAACGCGCCCGTAGCATAACATGCACGTGTTAGCATTTAGAGCATGTTTAGCGTGCGCTAATATTTAACGCACGCTAAAAAGCTTCACGCTCCTTTGCAAAAGAGGGGGTTAATTAAAGGTGGTCTAGAAATTGAAGAAATAAATAAATAAATAAAAACAAATGGCATACAAAAAGTTTGAGATGAGCTGAAACCGGGCTGAGGTCCTGGCACACAAGTTGGACGCACATCCGCCAATTCTGTATAACTTGCGTGTATCTTTTGGCAATGCCCACACCTCCCATGGCCACGCCCCCTTTTATAATGCAAATGAGAGAATTTAGGTGTATAGAATCACGCAATATAAAATCACGCATGCCAAACTAATGCCAGTAATTGCTAACGGTCAATTGTGGAGTGTCAGTGGCTCATTTGCTGCTAATTTATCCCGTCCTTTTACGAAACCGCGCAAGAGGTTTTTAGCACCAGCCGGCCTGCTGAATGCTCCTCGCTGCTCTGACTTTCATAGAAAGTCTATGACGGTCGGAGCAGCACAGAGCGTTCAGCGTTCTGGCCGGCGCTAAAAACCTCTTGTGTGGTTTTGTAAAAAGGGGGGAGGGGGTTACTTGCACTCGCAACTATGAATCACACCCAAATTTGGGTGAGCTTTAGAAAACCTGGAGGATAGTGCTCTGTGGTGCTATACATGACGGAGAAAATAAAGTAATATTCTATTAAAATATCTAATCTAATCTAATCCTTAGGTTTGTATACCGCATCATCTCCACGTTCGTAGAGCTCGGCGCGGTTTATAGTAGATGAAATAGGAAGGAACTACAACAAAGGGTTAGAGGTAGAAGTGTGAAGAATATGTAGAGGACTTGGGATGCCAGATATAAGAGTTTTTGGGATGCCAGATATAAGAGTTTTGATACCTAGGTTGGAGAGAGGCTTACATTTTTGAGAAAAGCCAGGTTTTCAGGTGTTTGCGGAAAACTTGGAGAGAGCTCAAGTTCCGAAGAGGGGAGGTAAGGTTGTTCTAGAGCTCAGTAATTTTGAAGGGGAGGGAGGTCCCTAGCTTTCCTGTGTGGGAAATGCCTTTTAGTGAGGGGAAGGATAGTTTTAATTTGTGGGAGGATCTGGTGGTATTAGGGTTTGAGGAATTCCAAGAAAGAGGGATGAAGGGAGGGAGGATACCATGTAGGATTTTGAAAGCTAAACAGGCGCATTTGTAGTGGACCCTGGCGATTATCGGAAGCCAGTGAAGCTTGGCCAGGAGCGGGGAAACATGATCAAATTTACTTTTAGCGAAGATAAGCTTGGCCGCGGCATTCTGAATCCGCTGAAGTCTGTGGAGGTTTTTCTTAGGCTTAAGTAAATAGAGTTGCAATAGTCCAATCTGGAAATCTTGTCCAATCTGGAAAGGATGATGGATTGGACAAGGAGGGTAAAATGTTTTTGATGGAAACAGGATCTAACTTTCCTCAGCATGTGAAGGCTGAAAAAGCATTTTTTTTTACCAAGGATTGGAGGTGGTCATTGAAGGACATGTTCAGAGTTGTGGTTTTGGTTTTGGTTTTTTTCCCCACATTTATAAAAACCTGTGTTTTGCTCAGAAATCCCGAAATAGCTCAGGGGAGGCGCTGTTTTAAATGTGCACTGAGAAAATTTTGAATTGCCAAATCCTTTTACGGGGAAAGGAAAATCTGTGCTCAGTTTAAATGATCATACCTCCACTAAGATACATGTAAATCCCTTGGGAAGAATTTAAAATAAGACAGATCAATAAGATAGATTGATAGATAGATTGATAGGCACATACACCTATCAAGCTAGCTTCCTATCTATCTCTCAATCTACCATTTTTGGAGCAAATTTTGGGGTAGCTGTGGCTTTTCCTGTTTGAACATCCATGACTAGTGCTGCGTATGTTTTGTGGTTGAAAGCAGGAGTGATGCTTCATACTGCGATGATGATTTTCACCAGGGCCACATCTTACCTGTTAGAAAAGCATGCTCATGAATGGTTACGCAAATTTCACGGCTCTGGAGTTGGGATATAATTTTAAAAAGGAGTTTTGACATGAAAAGGATGCATAGGTCAGGGTGTACTTACACATGCGCTGCCAGAAGGCATCAATGCAGAGTTTAGGCAGAGCACGGGAGGAACTGCAAGGTGGGGGCATTTTTTTTTTTTTTTTAAATGAATGAATCCACTTATGGAGTACAGACACACATTTGCCCCGGCTTTGGAGCAGATGCACATGTGCGCATTGGCATCTGCGTGCAACAGGGTCCGGCTTTGGCTGCCTGTTTTAGAAAGCAGAAGCTGGCTATATTGCTCTATAAAGTAGGCTTAAAATAGACACCTTTTGGGACCTCTCAGGCACACACCCTTTTATAAAATCAGGCCCATTAGAGGGTCTGAAACTGCACCCAGAGGGCGCCAATGTGAACATAAGAATTGCAAAAAATGGGTCAGACCAAAGGTCCATCAAGCCCAGAATCCTGTTTCCAACAGTGGCCAACACAGGTCCCAACAGTGGCCAACACAGGTCCCTTTTAGAACTGTGGCACCAGTTCTAAAAGGAAAGTAGTGTAGACACCAGCATAATAGGAAAATACAGGCCTATAATTTAGGTGTGAACCCTTAAACCAACCTCCTCTTCCGGTGCTGGCTGGGGTTCACTTCCCACTGGCACACAGTACACTCCATCGCCACTGCCTCTTCCCAGCCCACATCACTGTTGTCGCATGGCATGGAGTCACCTCCACTGCAATCTTTCCTCCTGGGGGATTGGGCACAATGGGAGCATTTGTGAAGAATGCACAGAGCTATGCAAATCCCTTGTGCTATTATCTACAGAGACAATGACAGATGATAAAGGCCAGCTGACCTCTCCAGACAGCCCAGTTATTCTGAACCAGACTCGAATGATAGATCTCTGCTGGCCGTCAGAAAAGCTTGATCCAAGTCGGTTTTTGTTTTCTACCTCACTGGTTTTCTGTTGTTGTTTTTTTTGGGTGGAAAGTCAGGACAGGCCCAGATTATCTCCCATGACACGGATTTGTGCGTGTCACACTCTGCCCACGAGGATTTATCCTTTTCAATTTTTTTTTTTTTTTGCCTCCCTCAAGGCAAAATTCAATTCAAAGTGGTTTGCATTAAACCTAATGACGTATGATCCGTCCAGTAGCTGCCACCTAGGCATCAGTTGCACAGGTCTCCCTCTGGTACTTTGCATGCTTGAGTTGCATGCTTTGCCACTGTGGTTGCTAGGGGGCGCACTCTTCCATCCTGCAATCGCTCCATGTCGGTGTACATGCAAAGGACAGCCTCCCTGCCACTCATTAGTGCTACATGGTTTCCATGACAACACAAGCGACCTGCCGCACACAGGAACACGATCATTTACATGGGGCCTAATGACACCATTTACCCCAAACATTCAAAACTACAGCAAAAGATTAACGAAATATACCTTGTATCACTGGCCCATTTAACAAAGTATCATAACTGCTCCTTTTCACAGTGAATTGTAACCAGAGATTGTTCCTGTAATGCTAATTGCTTTATCTTCATAAATTTCACTGTCTGACACAATTTAACTGGCACTCCAGAAGGATTTTCCCAGAACGAGAAATGCAGGTGCTGCCAATGGTAATTTCAATATGAAAAGGCACTTTAAGTGGTTTTTCGTTTGGTTGTAATAGAAATTAATTAGCTTTGAACTGCTGTGAATTTTTCTCTTTTTTTTTTTTTGCGCTGTAACTTGTTATGTTTTCACAGTTGTGTGGAGGAGAGGTTTAACACGATGGCATCATTAAATCACCGAGGGTGTATCGGTCACAATTTGGGCCAAAGGTTAGAGTTAGCGACTGGGTCTACGTCGTCTGGAAGCTTCTTTTGCTTTCTCCCCTTTTGATCTTATTCATTGGCCTCCTTTCCATCTTAATCTGTTTTATTTCTTATGGGGTTGATATCCAGCTGCAGAGGTGAGTGGCTTTTTAAACATCTGTCAACCTTATTCCTGCATATTCAGTGCCGGGCCATGTCTTGGGATCGGCACTGAGGCTTTGATTTAGTAAATCAGTGTCTCGCAAACTTTGCGAAGCCGCACTAAACGTGGTGGCCACGGCACGAGGAAGTGCGTGGACATCGATGTGATGATGTCACAGGCATTCAGAACTCCTCCTGCCATGGATATTCGGGGGTGGGGGGGGCTTCCCTCCTGCTGGTCTACTTTGTGGGAGGGGGGGGAATGCTTTGACATGCAGCTCCTGATTGGTGAGGCCTGACTTTAGTACAGGAAGAGGCAGTCGGAGCATACCGCGAGTGATTTCCTTCACTCGCCGGCACTCCGGCTGCCCTCTCCTGCCTCTCTGGCTGCCCTCTCCTGCCTCTCCGGCTGCCCTCTCCTGCCTCTCCGGCTGCCCTCTCCTGCCTGGTCACTCGTGGTCGGAAAATACCGCAAATGACCGGGACCACAAGGAGGAGTGTGTGGCGCAGTGGTTGGATCTACAGCCTCAGCACCCTGGGGTTGTGGGTTCAAACCCCGCGCTGCTCCTTGTGACCCTGGGCAAGTCACTTAATCCTCCATAGCCCCAGGTACGTTAGCTAGATTGTGAGCCCACCGGGACAGAGAGGGAAAATGCTTGAGTACCTGATTGTAAAACCGCTTAGATAACCTTGATAGGCGGTATATAAAATCCTAATAAACTTGAAAACTTGAAACCACGAATCGCGGACCGCGAATTCGCAGGGGAGCACTGCATTACTGAAAACTTCTGTGCATATATCCCTGTAACCCGCTCTGGGCTCCTGGGCTATAAATCGAAGTAACCGACTAAATAAATACTTTTCAATCAGTGAAATATACGTGGGCACTTAGGTTCTGTCTCCTTCTTCCTAAATATGCTTTCTTAGGCCCTCTTCTACTAAGGTGCGCTCATGTTAATCTATGGATGCATTAACGTTTAGCGTAAGATAATTCGATTAGCGCATGCTAATCAGTGAACGCACCTTAGTAAAAGAGGGGATTAGTATGATAAGTTTCACTTAGAGGTCAGTTAGTTGGTTACCGTGTCTTTCATTTCATTAAGGCCCCCTTTTATCAAGCTGCGTTAGGGTTTTTTTAAATCATGGCTCACTGCGGTAAAACCTCAGACGCTTATAGGAATTCTATGAGCATCGGAGGTTTTACCACAGTTAACTGTGATTTAAAAAATCCTAACGCAGCTTGATAAAGGGGATCTATATTAGCCTCTCCTTATACATAATTCTTGGATCAAGTAACTAATAGACTATAGCCATGTACCGTGTTTCCCTAAAAATAAGAACATAAGAACATAAGAAGTTGCCTCCGCTGAGGCAGACCATAGGTCCATCCTGCTCAGCGGTCCGCTCCCGCGGCGGCCCATCAGGCCCATTGCCTGAGCAATGGTCTATACCTATCTATACCCCCCAATCCCTTTTTCTTCTAGGAATCTATCCAAACCTTCTTTGAAACCATTTAATGTTTTCTTGTCTACAACAGCCTCTGGAAGCGCGTTCCATGTGTCCACCACCCTCTGAGTGAAAAAGAACTTCCTAGCGTTTGTTCTGAACCTGTCCCCCTTCAATTTCTCCCAATGCCCCCTTGTGCTTGTGGTGCCCCTTAATTTGAAAAATCTGTCCCTGTCTACTTTTTCTATGCCCTTCAGGATCTTGAAGGTTTCTATCATGTCTCCTCTAAGTCTTCGCTTTTCCAGGGAGAAAAGTCCCAACTGCTTCAATCTGTCGGTATATGGGAGATTTTCCATTCCCTTTATCAGTTTGGTTGCTCTTCTTTGTACTCCCTCAAGTACCGCCATGTCTTTCTTGAGGTACGGCGACCAGTACTGGACACAGTACTCCAGATGCGGCCGTACCATTGCACGATACAGCGTGACTTCCTTCGTCCTGGTCGTAATACCCTTCTTAATGATACCCAGCATTCTGTTTGCTTTCCTAGAGGCTGTGGCGCATTGCGCCGATGCCTTCAGTGTTGCGTCTACCATCACTCCCAGGTCTCTCTCCAGGTTACTAACCCCTAGTGGTGTTCCCCCCATTTTGTATGTGAACATCGGGTTCTTTTTCCCCACGTGCATGACCTTGCATTTCCCCACGTTGAAGCTCATCTGCCACTTTTCGGCCCACTTTTCCAGCTGCGTTAGATCCTTTTGGAGATCCTCGCAGTCTTCCTTGGTTTGAGCCCTGCTGTATAGTTTGGTGTCATCTGCAAATTTAATGACTTCACACTTAGTTCCCGCCTCTAGATCATTTATGTAGATATTGAACAAGAGCGGTCCCAGCACCGACCCCTGCGGAACTCCGCTCGTGACCCCTTTCCAGTCTGAGTAGTGGCCCTTTACGCCAACCCTCTGCTTCCTGTTTGCCAGCCAGTTTTTGATCCATCGGTGGACCTCCCCTTGTACCCCGTGGTTCCATATCTTTTTAAGCAGTCTCTCGTGTGGCACCTTGTCGAAGGCTTTTTGGAAGTCAAGGTAAATGATGTCTATAGATTCCCCTTTATCCACCTGGCTGTTCACTCCCTCAAAGAAGTACAATAAGTTTGTGAGGCATGACCTACCCTTACAGAAGCCATGTTGACTCGGTTTTAGCTGCCCATTTTTTTCGATGTGTTCACAGATGCTGTCTTTAATCAGTGCCTCCATCATCTTTCCCGGGACTGAGGTCAGGCTCACCGGCCTGTAGTTTCCCGGGTCCCCCCTTGCGCCCTTCTTGAAGATGGGCGTGACATTTGCTATTTTCCAATCCTCCGGGATCTCTCCGGTTTTTAAGGATAGGTTGCATATCTGTCGAAGTGGCTCCACTATTACGTCTTTTAGTTCCTTGAGTACCCTTGGGTGAATGCCATCCGGACCCGGCGATTTGTCGCTCTTTAGTCTGTCAATCTGCTTGAGTACATCCTCTTGGCTTACCTCTAAATCGACCAGCTTATCGTCTTGGTCTCCTATTACGATCTCCTCGGGTTCTGGAATGGTGGTTATATTCTCCATCGTGAAGACTGACATGAAGAACTCATTTAACCTGTCAGCTATCTCTTTCTCTTCTTTTACAACTCCCTTTCTGTCTCCATCGTCCAATGGTCCCACTTCTTCTCTCGCCGGTTGCTTCCCCTTGACGTATCTGAAGAACGACTTGAAGTTTGTTGCTTCCTTTGCCAGTCTCTCTTCGTATTCTCTTTTTGCTTTTCTAATCACTCGGTGACACTCTTTCTGGTGTTCTTTGTGCCCTTTTTGGTTCTCCTCTGTTTGGTCTTTTTTCCATTTTCTGAACGATGCTTTCTTGTCGCTTATCGCCTTCTTCACTGCACTTGTTATCCACACTGGGTTTTTTGTTCTATTTTTTTTGCACCCTTTTCTGAACTTGGGGATGCATATGCTTTGTGCTTCGTGCACAGTCTCCTTGAATAAGGTCCAGGCTTTTTCTACGGATTCCGTCTTCCCTATGTTGCCTTTGAGCTTCTTTCCCACCATTTTTCTCATGGCATCATAATTTCCTTTTTTGAAGTTGAGTGCCGTCGTTGTGGTTCTTTTCCCCTTTGATGATCCAATTTCAAGCCTGCACTGGATCATGTTGTGATCGCTGTTACCTAGTGGGGGTAATACCGCCACCTGTCTTATATTAGTTTTGGGCCCAAAAAAGGCACTGGGTCTTATTTTCGGGGTAGGTCTTATTTTTTTTCATGTACAATGATACAATCTCTCCCTTCCTCTCCTCCACCCCAATTCTTCCTATTTCTTTTCTCTCCCCCACTCCCCTCCCCTCTCACCCATACGCTTGTGCTGTATCTTTCTATCTCTCCCTCCCATCCCTTGTGCAGCAGAACCTATGCAGCTTCTATGCCTCCCTCCCATCCCCTCCCCCGCCACACCCCCCCCCTCCCACTGACCCTTCCATCTTTCCTCTGCCAACCGCAAGACCAAAATACCTTGTAACAAACGCCAACGTCAGCAGCAATCTAGACACGCTGTTTTGGGCCTTCTGTCGCCGGTGTTTCCGTTGCCGCATCACTGATGATATCATCAGCAACGCGGCACACAGAACCCCCCGGCGAGAGAAGGCCCGAAACAGCCTGTCTAGATTGCTGCCGACGTTGCCGCTTGTTACAAGGTATTTCAGTCTCACGGTTGGTGAGGGAGAGATGGAAGGATAAGCAGTGGATGTGGTGGTTAGAGGCGCAGCGGGGCGGGGGGGAATCGCTGCTGCCAATGACTGGGGCTTATTTTTGGAGTAGGTCTTATTTTCATGGAAATACGGTGTGAGATTTATTTTTTATTTTGCCCATGATTTACATGTTTCTTTTCTCACAAAACCGTAGCATGAATTTTAGCACTGGCCACGTCGGTAACAGCTCTGATGTTCGTACAATTCCTTAGAGCGTCGAAGCTGTTACTGCTGTGGCCGGCGCTAAAAACCGTGCTACAGTTTTGTAAAAGAGGGGGAGGGGTGTGTGGCTTTTCCAAACAAGAGGTTGTCTTGGGGTATTGAGATCTCAAAATTGCATAAATAAAACTATTTTTAAAAACCCAATTTGGCCGCTTAGGTGGTGAAGTGCTGAATAGGCGCCGGACGGCGTAAGTGACGACTCTGCTCCAGACCACCCACAAAAATAGCTGACCCTTAGCTTAGTTATCTCTGGTAATATTCTGCGGTACTAACTGGCTAAGTTCCACCGAGTGTCAACAGACAGCACCGCCCAAGTGATTAACTGGCCAAGATCCATTTCTGGCAGGTAAATCGCTTTAAAAAATCAGCCCTATGTTTTTAGGCTGTTGGGGGACCGAGTTTAAATAATTCTTCCAGATGTGGGAAGAGAAAAATACGCTGATTGCCCGTGCAGGCTACCCGTGGTGTCTGGATTGTGGCGTGCCGAAGCCCCCCTAGTACCAAAACACCCTCTCTTGTGTTAGTAAAACATTGAGCACTTGTTTCCTTTTGTAATCGTAGGTATAAATTCTGCCTCATCCTATCTATTTTCTCATTCCCATTGATTATCAGCTCTGGCATCTCTCGGTAATTTCATTTTCCTCTCCCTGATGCTTGTCACATTTATTAATTATCTATTGTGTCGCACGTTATCGGTCCCATTGCCAGCACTTGCGCGGGCTCCGCCAACGTCCTCATGTGAGACGACTCTGGAGCTCTGAGCATCATCTCATACCTTCAAAGCTAAACCCTAATGGCAGCTGGAGAGGGCAGGGCAATGGGTGGGCTCCCAATTTTCCACCGTATCAGTTTTAAAATTTTATTCTTAGTATTTAAAACTCTTTCCACTAATGAACCACAATTTATTAATACATTTCTTATCCCTTATAGTACATCGCGTTCTCTCCGGTCCACTAATCAAAAGCTCATAGTAGTCCCCTCTCGGAAAGTTATCGGAACTCGACGACATGAAATATTTTCAGTGGTGGCTCCGCAACTTTGGAACACTTTTGCCTCAGCATGTAAGAGAGGAAAATGACCTTAGTCGTTTAAAAGGTAACTTAAAGAGTTTCCTTTTTAAAGATGCTTTTAATCTTTAAATTATGTTCAAATTTTATACTAGTTTCCCTTCAGGTTTCTACTTTTCCCTCCCTAATGTTCTTTCCATGGTTCTTTTCTGTACTTTAAAGCATTGAATTGTAGTTCTATCCCTCCTTACCTTGTGTATTGATTAGTCTGTAAGTCTGTCGGTCTAACCCATCATTTTTAAATTTTAAATGGTATGCCTAAATATATGTTTATGTTCTTTTATCAATGTTGCAACTCGCTTAGTAAATCTAAATAAGCGATTTATCGAATTCAAGTTTCAAGTTTATTCAAGTTTATTAATTTTTAATATACCGACCGTCTATGGGAATCTAGCCGGTTTACAATAAAATATTAAAAGAAGAATAAAAATATAATACTAGTAGGGAATAAGTTTAAAGAGAGGAAGGGAGGTGGACATTGAGGACATTGACAAGACGAACTGGAGAGTGATGATAAAGAAAAGAAGTGTGTGTGTGTGGGGGGTAAAGTTACATTATTAGAGGTTAAAGACTAAAAAAAAAAAAAAAAAAAGTTGAAAGGAAATGGAAGGGAAGAGGATAAAACATTGGGGATGGGATCGCTTCTTGAAAGAAGTTGGCTAAAATGAAGATGAGAAGGATCAAGAGCAGTAGAATGCATCTTGAAATAAGAATGTTTTTTAACTTTGTCTTGAAACTTGACAGATCCGGCTTCTAAGAAGTGTTTTTTTTTAAATTAAATCATTCTGAGTAAGAGGCAGATATGGCAAAAGTAAATAATTTCACTCTAGACCTCTCTTTTGGCAAGTGTTACTCTTGTAGGCTGATTGTCCCTCACTTGAGGACATCCAAGTTATGGCCAAAATGAACCAAGCTTGCCATTGACTCGTCATAGCACCTACTTTCCCTACCAAGGTGCCAGCGTGGCCCAAGTTCAACAAATGGCTATCAAATGGCAAGTTTGAGGAGCTATTTTGGATTACTGTAATGCCAGAAACTATAGATGAGATAAGGCGTCTTCAGTCCAGAGCAACTTTTTAAACTTACCCACTCTTTTACCGATTAGCGCACGCTAAATGCTAACGCGTCCATAGACTAACACGCACGCGTTAGCGGTTAGCACGCACAAATCAGTTAGCACACCTTAGTAAAAGAGGGCCTTTGTCTACAGTGGCGTTGCAGGGTTGAGAAGTGCCCGGGCAGTGGCACCCCTCTCCTGCCCTCTTCTCCGCTCCCCCCCCTCCACACACTCCTTCCCTGCCGCACGTGGCACCTCTTCCCTTCCCTCGTACTTCTGTAACGTTCCTGGCGTGAGCAGCAACCCCCAAGCTGCTGCCATGCCAGCGTTGGCTCTTCCTCTGACGCCACTTCCTAGGGGCAGGTCCAGGAAATGATGTCAGAGGGAGAGCCGATGCTGGGTGCGGGTGGCTGCTCACACCAGGAACATTACAGAGGTACGAGGGAAGGGGTGCCACGTGCGGCAATGGGGGGTGGGAAGGAGTGGGGAGCAGAGAGGAAGATGGGTGCATGCACCCTCACCAATATGGTGCCTGGGACAATCCGCCCCCTCCCCCCCCCACTACTGTTTGTCTGAAATCGATAAGGAATTGCCATATCTGTCCAGTCCTATTTTGAGGTTCTTGGAATCCATCAGGTAAAATGCTGATTTATTCAAACTGGTTGATAATCTTCCAACAGAGACAGCTATAGATCTATTAAATTTCACATACCTGCATCATACCAAGGGCCATGTGTGATGTGGTGTGGTTGCACAGGCCTCAAATAGGGAGGAGGTAAAAAGGAAGTATATGGGGGACACCAGTGGGTGAGTTGAACATGAGCTATCCAATCAATGGGACACCCCAGATAGCTGACACATTTGAGTCAGCAGCAGATTTGGACTTCTGGCTTCAAAAATACCAGAAACGGGTCAAAATAGAGATTTGTACCACAGCCTGACGTGACCAGGTAGGGTGGCTTTACATTGCTGAGGTGGGCCTCAGTTGACATTTTGATCCTTCGGGTCACAGGCTATGATCCAAATTGGGTGAACCCAATCGGTGTTGTCATAGATATGACACAGTCCTGAACTGGTACTGACATTTTACTGGTGCAGACAATAGCATTTTGGCCAGATTTCTACTCTCCGTCCCCAAATAAAAACAAGTTTGACAAGTTTTAGAAAATCTGCTTAGTTGTAGATCAAAATCTCAGGATATCCACTTCTACCAAGATAGACCCACGTTATCTTACCCAAAGGTGAAGGCATGATCCAAATTCACGTATCCTTTCATAGAAATGCCACCGAGTGTTTTCTCCAAATAGAGGCACCAAATAAGTCTCTTTTCTCAAATGGACTCGGCCCTAAAGAAATGTAATTTGGACAAACAGTAGACTCCACAAGCTTTGTTTGCTTAGTCTAGAAACCAGATATAATTCTAGTTCTTTCTTCTTTTTTTTTCCTTGGATCAACTTTAGGATGAAAGAAAGATGTGGCAATATTGTATTGTATGTATAATATGTATAAATAACATTGATTGATTCCATATCTCCCATTCTGGTCTACAAAGAGAACACTGATAAATCTACAAAGCTTGCCCAGCACTCTGCAGTGTTTGGTATTCCTGGAAACTCATCGTGTATTCCCTAAATAGTTCATTTTGTTTCTTAAAGTTCTGAAAAACTAGCTTTATTGAAACGCGAGTTGTTGCATCGATTTTCGTAAAATACACCTTGTTATCTTTTCTTTGGTAATTGGTGACTGATAATGACTTTGGCAATTTAATATCTTCTTGCAGAACTCTTTCCATTCCCCCTGATAACAGGAGTCAGGAGAGGCCTTGTCTGTCAATTTCCCGCACCCGTCAACCCGTTTGATTGACAGCTTCTGATCCCACAATAGAGACCATTTCCTCAGCCCCCATTCTGTTATTTCTTCTTGTCTAATACTTGTGGGGGATGGTGTTTGCTTGATAATCTGCATTTAAAATCCATCTTGGAATGAGGCCAGTTTCTAAGAAAATTATCACAGTGTCTTGTTAGCTTTGCATCACGGAAAGTCTGCAGAGAAAAACTTAAGCAACGATTCCACCTTCAGAAATTGCTTTGGTGGAAAATCTGAAAGCTCTCTTCTTCCTCCCAAATCCACTTCAAATTTAAGCAACAGACTACAAAGAAAATATTGCAGACTCTGCCCAGAGTGTTTTGGAAATATCACGGCTGCCAAGAAAGTCAGTTGTTCCTCCTTGAATTTTTTCTTTTCTCTCAGCACCTTCAGAAAAACAGAGGTTATATCAAATAATGAACAGTAGTATGACCATCTAGCAAAATGAGTGAAGATGGCTGAATATTATATTATCAAAAAAACAAAAGGATAAAAAAGAAACAGTATTTTTCTTCTGAAATTACATAAAACATGACATTTCATTTTGTGCTGTTTTAATGTATGCTTAATTGGGTTAGAATATTCTACGAAAGGGGTTCAGTAATTTACCTGAGTATGAAAAAACGTAGTAAGCGCGTTGAAACAAGTCTGCACTTTTTGTCACATGTCTAAATGTTACTTGTGCACAGTTGCAGCTCAGTGCAAGTCTAACATTCCAAGAGACAGGATGTCAGGAGAGTCCTCATGTGAATCCAATAATAACTGCTAGATTTGGAATACCGTTCAGTGATAAAATTTCTCACAAAAGAAGGGAAAAATCCAACGGAGATCCATGAACACATGACTGCAGTTTATGGTGAGTCTGCCCCATCATCCTACAAAGTAAAATTTTGGGTGAGTGGGGTAGAGTCTATTGAAGATGACCCTTACACTGGATGGCCTATGGAAGCAACTTCCACAGAAATGTGCAAGAAAGTGGAGGATTTAATTTTGTCAGATAGATGAATTAAGGTTTCCTGAATAGCTGAAGAAATGGGCATCTTGGTAGGTACAGTTTGGAAAATAATCCATGACAGGTTGGGCAAGTCCAAGGTTGGTGCAAGATAGGTTCTATGAATACTGACGCCATGGCAGAAGGCCATAAGCTCCAGTGCTGTAAGGAGACCTTGGAGATGCTTTGTGAAGACCAAGTGATTTTTTTTTTCATCATTTGGTGACTGGAGATGAGACGTGGGTCTATCACAGAGATCTTCAGTCCAAAATAGAGTCAATGCACTGGAAGCACAAGCCATCCCCCACCCCAAAAAAGTTCAAGACAGAAAAATCTGCAGGCAAAGTCAAGGCAACTGTCTTCTGGGATGATGAAGGACTTTTGCTTCTGGAGTTCATGCCACCCAAGACAACCATAACCGAGGAGAGTTACGCCAACACAATGATCGTGCTGTGGGAGTCGATCAAGGAGAAAAGATGAGGAGAAACTCACAGCTGTCGTGCTGTTTCTTCACAATAGTGTACTGGTGCATGTCACAACAATCACAGGTTGCCATCCGGGAATGTGGGTTTCAGTGGCTGAACTATCCACCTTATTGTCCTGACCTGGCTTCCTCAGATTTTTTCCTGTTCCAAGTATGAAGAAATTTCAACATGGACAGCGGTTTTCAAGTGTGAAGACATCAAGGAAGCTGTGACGTCCTGGTTTGAAGGTCAAACAGAAGAATTCTTTTCAAAGGGGTTAAAGTCATTGCAGGAAAACTGGATGATGTGTATGGAGCTATCAGGGGGACTATATTGGAAAATAAAACTCTTTTCGTTCCTATTGAGATAGATAAATTATTGAACACCTCTCATGTAAGGACATTGTAAAAATACAGAAACATAGAGCTCATTATTTAAAAAAAAGCTGAGTTCATAAATTTGTGCCTTATTTTCAGCCAGACTTAGGAGCCTTTGATGCTCAATTTCAAAGAAGCTTATCTTCTTAAAACGTCAACATTCCGATTTCAGAAAGTCAGAATTTGGACGGTTCACATCGCAGGATGTCCAAATAGCAAGGGGTTGTGGTGCAGTGGTGGGACCCAGAGCCTCAGCACCCTGAGATTGTGGGTTCAAACCCCACGCTACTCCTTGTGAACCTGGGCAAGTCCCAGGTACATTAGATAGATTGTGAGCCCACCGGGACAGACAGGGAAAATGCTTGAGTAAAACCGCTTAGATAGCCTTGATAGGCGCTGTATAAAAACCTAATAAACTTGAAACACCATCGCCCCAGGAGCCGCTCATCCTCGCTACACCACTGCCTACATCCACTTCTGGCTTAAACCATGCCTACACTTCTCCCTCTGTATTCGCGGGGGATGCAGGCAGAACTTAGCCGTGCATACCGAAAAACCGCGAATAACGTTGTGCACGTTATTCGCGGGTTTTCGGTAAAATAGACCTGAAAAAGATAATAGACAGTGAATAACCCGACCTACGATTTGCTCCGTAGAACGCCGGGAGCAGCGATTTCCTTCAGGAACCACCGGGAGCAGCAATTTCCAATGTGAAACGCCGGGTTCGGTGACGAAAATGAGGGGGCGGAGTCAGCAGCCGAAAAAGCGAGTCCGCAGACACGGAGGGAGAAGTGTATTTTTGATGTAGGCACCTCAATGGAAGGGAGATGACCGCCGTTGCGCCTACATTTTTTTTTCTAATTTGTTTTTAATTGGTTTTAAATGAAGCGGTGAATTACTGCGTCATTTATCACCTATTAAAACAATTAAGTTAGGCAGTGGTGGGACGCTTATTGCCGTCTAACTGAGAACGCTGTTACAAGAATCAGGGCCTAGGTCTGTTTGCATAAAACGTGTCCTGTGCCAAACTGGAACCTTAGTGATTAATGGTAGCCCATGTTGAAAATGATGCTGCTTTGAGATTTACGCTCTTAAATTATGTTTTATGTTTATGCTTTATTAAAAGGACTCCAAATTTCTTGTGACTCATTGCATTGGTGCAGCACGCATGTTTCTTGCCTTGTTAAAATTTATTGTACTTAATATACCAAACTCAATAAAATTTTTTGAACTAAAAAAATAAAAAGGACTCCAATAATAACAGGAAAGATCTCAAAAAAACAAGAATTACATCACATTTGTCTTTAAAAAAAAAAGACACCATCTACCTTTCAAAACCCCCCCCCAAAAAAAAACTAAGGCTCTCTTTTACCAAGGTGCACTAATCGATTTAGCGTACGGTAAACGCTTTCACGTGCAGGTTAGTCTATGGACACGTTAGCGTTCAGCACGCACTAATTCGATTAGCACGCGTTAGTCGGTTAGCACACCTTGGTAAAAGAGGGCCTAGGTCTGCCATAAGTTGTAGTTACTTGGTTCCTGATCATATGGAACATGATTTCCCCAGGATGAAAACCTTTGACACTCCCCCTCCCCTCTGTCTTCCTCCCTCCCTTCCCCCCTTCAACTGCTTCTGAGTCCCATGCAGCTTTTAGTGCTATGTGACAATTATTCTAATGGGACATCTCTGCCCAAACATTTTCTCATCTTAGCGACTGGCACCCTGTATCGCATCAATCTTTATCTGCACAGCACAGGAAGGGTAATAACAATCAGTCAACCTCTCAGAGTTATTAGAAAGGAAAGTTCATATTCAGTTCAAGAGATGCATCCGTGCCAATGCCATCATAGTTATCTATTTATTTAATTTGTTCTCTATTCCGTTCTCCCCAAAGAGCTCAGTACGGGTTACAGGATAACATGCATAATACCATGTTTCCCGAAAATAAGCCCTACCCCCAAAATAAGCCCTGGTCCTGGAGTTCGCCGGCAGTTCCCCTTCCCTCCCTCCCATCCCTTGTGCAGCAGAACCCTTGAGCAAGCA
Source organism: Geotrypetes seraphini (assembly GCF_902459505.1). Classification (NCBI taxonomy): domain Eukaryota; kingdom Metazoa; phylum Chordata; class Amphibia; order Gymnophiona; family Dermophiidae; genus Geotrypetes; species Geotrypetes seraphini. Next base: position 32,461,868 of record NC_047091.1, on the reverse strand, counting down.
CCGCCTCCCCCCGAGCACCCGCTCTCGCCACACAGCCGAAACCCCATCCTTCCCTCCCTCCCATCCGAACCCTGCTGACCATACTACATACCTCCTTAAGCCTAAACAGGCTGCTTTGGCCTTGTCCGTCCATGAATTCACTCTGCCGCGGCCACGAGGAAGGGAACGATGATCATGTACATATCCCGAAAATAAGACCTAGTGTGTTTTTTGGGCCTACAATTAATATAAGACACTGTCTTATTTGGGGGGAAACACTGTATATAGTTAACAGGTTTCAATTTGCCATAGTTGCAGGACAAGTTTTTTTTAATGCAAGTTTTATCCTAATTCAACACATACTAGGGATCAGTGATGTAGTAAGGGGGGGTGCGGTCCGGCCCGGGCGTGGTCTTCCTAAGGACGCAGCACCCCACCTCCTCTCCGCCCCCCGCTCCTCTCCTTGCCGTGCGCCCCTTGCCTTCCCTTGTACCTTTTTTAACTTCCCCCACGAGAGGTTGCATCGGCGCTTTCTCTGACACCACTTCCAAATCACGGTTACTGGATGCTAGGGTAAGCATCCAAGAAAAGGATCTAGGTGTCATTGTGGACAAACGATGAAACCTTCTGCCCAATGTGTGGCAGCGGCCAATAAAGCAAACAGGATGCTAGGAATTATTTTAAAAAGGGATAGTTAACAAGACTAAGAATGTCATAATGCCCCTGTATCGCTCCATGGTGCGACCTCATCTGGAGTATTTCGTTCAATTCTGGTCTCCTTATCTCAAGAAAGAAATAGCGGCGTTAGAAAAGGTTCAATGAAGAGCAACCAAAATGATAAAGGGGATGGAACTCCTCTCGTATGAGGAAAGACTAAGGTTAGGACTCTTCAGCTGGAAAAGAGACGGCTGAGGGGAGATAGGATTGAAGTCTACAAAATCCTGAGGGGTGTAGAACGGGTTCAAGTGGATCGATTTTTCACTCCGTCAAAAATGACAAAGACTAGTGGCCACTCGATGAAGTTATGGGGAAATACTTTTAAATCCAATAGGAGGAAATATGTAGGTAGTTTTTTTTTTTTTTTTTAGTTCAAATAGTTTTATTGATTTTATAAAAGATGAAATACAAAGCCAACAATCTGAGTGCTCCAACCAGGAACACAGTATAACAATATCATTAACAAATGTGAAGTGCGTCCATAATTAAACAAGAATCACAAATGAATAAATGCATCTAAGAAAAATTTGGACAATTTTCTGGAGGAAAAGTCCATAGTCTGTTATTGAGAAAGACATGGTGGAAGCCACTGCTTGCCCTGGATCAGTAGTATGGAATGTTACTACTCTTTAGGTTTTTGCCAGGTACTAGTGACCTGGATTGGCCACCGTGAGAATGGGCTACTGGGCTTGATGGACCATTGGGCTGAACCAATAAGGCTATTCTTATGTTCATAAGTCAACCCTTTGCTTATTCCTAGGATGAGCAACATAAAATCTGTTTTACTCTTTGGGATCTGCCAGGTACTTGTGGCCTGGGTTGGCCACTGTTGGAAACAGGATACTGGACTTGATGGATTTTCGATATGTCCCAATATGGCAATTCATATGTATTTATATTTTTATGTGAGCCAAGTAAAGGATAATCAAGTCATTGTGACATCACTGATGAGGCTGGCTCCTAGGCATTGGTGGAATGATGCATTATGATATCACAATCTTAGCTCTGGGTTTCTGCCAGGTACTTGTGACCTGGGTTAGCCACTGCTGGAAACAGAATACTGGACTTGACGGAGCTTTGGTCTGTCCCAGTAAGGCAACGCTTATGTACTTATCTTAAAGATGCATAGAACCCAAGTTGTTTTAGGAGGCAAATTTGCGCGTAAGTCCTTACCATTTGCAAAGTAGGTGTCAATAAATGCTCACGCACCAATTTTTTTAATGGCTACACGCTAATGCCAATATTAGCACGTGGTTCTTATATCATCAGAAAAGGCAAACACATCACTGATTAAAAAAAAACCCAAACCTCTTTTAGCACTCAAATTATACAGTAATCATTCAAATTATAACCCTAAATATCTTCTTTATAAAGTGATAAGGTGTAAATCTACTTATCTTAGTTACAGAGATCGAAGTGGACAGGTCATCATGCTAAGTGCGGACACTGTTATATCTGTTGTAATACATTAGAATTCACTTCTTTTACAAATCCCAGTGATATTAGATTCCACTACTTGTGATTCAGCAGGGGTCATTTATAGAATCCTTTGCTCCTGTAATAAAGTTTATATTGGACAGAATTCGAGAGCATTTAAGACCTGTGTTATTGAACATAAATCCTGTCTTGCACGGGCTAAAACTGAAGCACCTTTAGTTCAACATTGTGTAACTCAGTGGTTCCCAACCCTGTCCTGGAGGACCACCAGGCCAATTGTGTTTTCAGGATCGCCCTAATGAATATGCATGAGAGAGATTTGCATATAATGGAAGTGACAGGCGTGCAAATCTGCTCCATGCATATTCAGTAAGGCGATCCTGAAAACCCGATTGGCCTGGTTGTCCTCCAGGACAGGGTTAGGAACCACTGGTGTAACATATGGACATTCATTTTTTTGGATTTGAAGTGTTGGATTCTTGAACAATTGCAACCCCCGTGGCATGGTGGTGATTTTAAACGATCACTACGGCAAGGGGAACAACGATGGAACTTCCTGCTTAACTCTTAACATCGAATGGCGGCCCTTTTTTTAAAAAAATCTTTCCCATGACTCTAAATTGATATGACTGCTGTGTTCTGATTGTTTTTTTGTAAAATTCTGACGTACTGGATGTCTTTATGTTCTAACTGTCTATATAAGTCATAGTAAATGCCGGGAGGCCATGTTTCATTGAGTGTTTAGATAGCAGTTTTTGTAAGGAGCAGTTTCATATGCATTTTTTGTTTGTTTGTTTTTTCTTTTTTAAGGTTCTCTAAAGATTTTTGGCTCTCCTGATGCAGTGACAGCAAAACGGGGGCGCTTGTCGGGAACCTAGAAGTGTCATTTCATTTGAAATGTTGTAATTTAGATTGCCTTTCATTAACCCTGGGAACGTTGTAGAATTGGACAACATACATTTTTGCAAAGAGAAAGTCTGCTACATCGAAGTGATCAAGGATTTCTTTCTCTCTTACTAAGATTTTATCTATTTAGATTTTATCTATACAGTATATATAAAATTGGATATATCTGTGCGTGTATTTATGTATGTATGTATGTATGTTCCAGCATAACTCTGAAATGCATGGAGAGATTTCAACCAAACTTGATACACATATGACTTACTATCTGGGGAAAAATTGGGGAAGGGGGGAAGGGAATGACGTGTAAAAATTATCGAAAATGACAAATATTAATGTCTAACCCATAGTTTTTGGACTTGCTGAGATGAATACTCAACATAACTCTGAAACGCATGAAGAAATTTCAACCAAACTTGATATACATAAGACTTACTATCTGAGCACAAATACTGCGGGGGGGGGGGTGAAGGGGGTGACATGTGGGTGGGGGGAAGGGGGTGACATCGAAAACGACAGATATTAGTGTCTAATCCATAAACGCATGGAGAGATTCCAACCAAACTTGATATACATAAGACTTACTATCTGGGGAAAAATACTGTGGGGGTGGGAAGGGGATGACATGTAAAAATCGATCCGATACCAGAAGATTGGGATAAATAAATATCCGGGCAATGCCAGGTGATTAGCTAGTTACTTTATAAAGAAGATATTTAGGGTTATAATTTGAATGATTGCTGTCTAGTTTGAGTGCTAAGGGAACTGGTGACGTGTTTGCCTTTTTGGATGCTATAAATACCAGAAGAGGGTTGCTAATAGTGGAGGTGAAATCGTGTCCCTCACAGAAGATTGTGCAACACAGATTTTTTTTTTCTCCCTTTTAAGGTAGAAGTCTGTTTCTTCTTGCTTTTTGAATGGTTTACTTGGTAGCAGTGGCATACTAAGGGGGGAGGCCTGCCCTGGGCATCATGTTGGCGGTGACGCCAACACTCCTCCTTCTCTCCGGCCCCGCCTCCTCCCACTCCTCCCATCGTCATGCACGTGCCCCCCTTCCCTTCCCCTGTGCCTCTAGTTTGTTCAGCGCCATGAGCAACAGCTTTAACATGCTCTTCACGACCGCGTCATCTCTCCCGTGATGTCACTTCCAGGTGCCGCGCATAGGAAGTGACATAGGTCATAGAGAGTACATAGGTAGTAATATCTTCTTTGAACTGTAATAGAATGTCCCAAAGGATCACTATTCAAATAAAAATTACTACCGTATTTCCATGGGTTTTACAAACCCGTGTATGGGGTACGGCCTAGTTATATGGAGTACGGCCTAGTTATATGGAGTGGCCTATATAAAAAATTTTAATCATACCCCCCACTCCCGGTACCTTTTTTGTAAGCCCCCTCGCTGGTGCACGGCTTGGGTCTCCAGTGGTGCAGGGCAGCCGCAATCTCTTCGGCATCCGACCTGCCCCCGCACTACTTGCTGAGAGGCTGAGGTCAGTTCTCGCAAGTCCCATGAGAGCTGACAACGACCATTCAGTGGGTGGTGTGGGGGCAGGCCGGATGCCGAAGAGATTGCGGCTGCACTGCGAGGGGGCTTATAAAAAAGGTACTGGGGGTGGGGGGGATGAATGGAAAAGGCAGGGGAGGTACCGGAAGATAAAGTCGCAGCTAATACCATGGGGTGGCTTATTTTCTGGCTTTTAAACATAGGCCGCCCTTTTCTGCGGCCTATACATGGGTGCGGCCTATGCAGAGGGGCGGCCTTTATGCATGGAAATACAGTAATCCATGTCAAAAGAACATTTAAAAGCAATCCTCTGCTCGTTTTGTTCACAAATCAAAGCAAGAGTTTTTAACTAGCACCCAAGGGAAAGAAGCATCAGAATTTTGACTGGAAAAGGATCATGGGGCCTCTTATAGCTCCTGCTATTGCAGTACCCACTTCGCCGATCCACATATGCTTCTTCCCCCACCTTTCCTATTGTAAATAAACTTTCTTCAAACAAACAAGTTCTTTTAAAATTCTTTTCCGGATGTCTCAAGACAATCATATATTGTAAAAATAGTTGGAAAATATTGTGAATCATTTATATGGAAACGTTTCTCAACGATATCAACGCCAACATGTAAAGTTCCACTTATCTGGTCCGCAGGACCCCCAGCGCTGTGTGCAAAGGAAAGTGACATCATCAGTAACGCGGCACATGGAAGGTCTCGGTGAGAAGGCTGCGAGACAGCCTTTGAGTGCTGATGACCTGACGCTCCTCTGCCGGTAGGTATTTATGGTCGCGGTCAGCAGAGATTGGTTGGGAGGGAAGGATGGAGGGTCAGCGGGGGTTCAGCGGTTCGGCTGCGCGGTGGCGGTGGGTCAGGGGAAAGCATGGCTGCCTACGACTAGGGCTTATTTTCAGGGGTAAGGCTTATATTAAGACCTACCCTGAAAATTATGCTAAGGCTTATTTTAGGGGTAGGTCTTATTTTGGGGTAAACACAGTAAAGGGGGGATTGCGGAAGGAGCAGGGGGAGGGGCACCACCAGCCCAGGCGCCTCTCACCCTCACTACGCCACTGCCTGGTAGTTTGGTATTTTTGACCCATTCAGCCATTGAATTGGAAGAATATTAGCACATGGCCATTAATTCTAATGCACAATCAGCCATTTTACTGCTGAGGTACAAATGGTCTTAATTCATGTGAAAATCTCACTGCGCTAAGGCCACTTGTACCACAGCTGAGTAAAAGGACTCCTTAGAGAGTGACAAGAGTGTCAACCTGCTTCAAATTATTTATTTATATATACTTTTTTTTTTTTGTGGTGCCGTGGTCTGATTTGTGTAGCTGAATGTTAAAAAAAAAAGAAGGCTTCATTCAAAACAACTAGGCCCGGTCTATGCAGCTGGAAGGGTTCAAGCATCCTGAAGTACAACTGACCCCACTGAGTGCCCAATTAAAAGCTTTGATGTCTGTTTTTAGGGTTTTTTTTAAACTTATCATTTCTTCACGGTGGATCAGGTTTGGCAAGGCACACACCAGCTCCATACATATACCCAACACGGACCCCTATAGCCAATGCATATCCAAAACACACAGCAGATGCCATCTAGTCATTTGTGTCCCCCCTCCCCCTTACCCCCTGTGCAGCACAAAGACTTACGCTCCATTTTTTTGCACACAATGAATTTATTGATAGATTTATCCCATTAGTTGTATTTATCTGTCAGTTGTAAGGACAGTAATGAGTTGTTTTTCAAGGACTAATGAGAGCTGTAATGGCTAATGGATGTTTACAGCCTCCCATTTCTTTACATGTGATCATTGCAGATTCTACCTCCAGTCCCTTCACTCTTTAATTGGTGCCATCAGATGTGTCTTTAATTACATTTCAGCAAACAATAAAAAAGCACAGGCAGATCGATGAAAGACGGTAATTTTGAAGGAGGGGTTTTGTTCTTAGACAATTTACTGCTTCAGCATTTTTCTCCACTATTCCGGTACACCCTAGAAACCCCTACAAGCACAAAATATGGGTCAGTCCAAAGACGCTCCCTTGACCAGGCACAGAGAGGGAATTACAACATATATGAAGGCATGGGAGGAGGGGATAGCCTTCATGGAGTGACACAACCCTAAGCACCTCACAGGGCAGACTAGACTTGCCACTTCGGTCTTTATGTGCTCATCTGTAACAGCAACATATACTGGCCAGGTTCAAGATATATGTAGACTGTGTCTAGGGGAACCCTAAAAGAAATGACAGGGTAAGGGTAACCTGCATGGCGCTGTGATTACAACCCTACCAAAGCAGACTGGATGGTCTAATTTGGTACTTATCTGCTGTCACAGAAATATAGAAAGATGACGACAGATAAAGGCCAAATGGCCCATCTAGTCTGCTCATCCACAGTAACCATTATCTCTTTCCCTCTCTGAGAGATCCCATATGCCTACCATCCTACTGTATTCCATGCTGGCTCAGCAGCGCATATAAATTATTATATTGGCCTAACTATAAATATTACAGTCTGAAAAGAGAAACCTACAACGAAGGCATAGCAACCCTGCTGAAATATGCTGTAGGACTCACTCAGCAATCTCTTACCGACTTGCTGCTTCTCTGTAGCTCTGCTGTTTCCAAGTTCATGTGTAGGCCATGGCGCTTGACAACAGCTAACTACAGTATATTAAAATCACGGAGCACGCATCCCTTTTCCTGTAACCAAGCCCATCTTGCCCCCAGGAGACACATTCGGTAGGAAGACAAATTTTGAGGTGTCCTTCTAAAGGAGGTCAGGAGGTAACAGCTGTGGAAAGAAAACCAGGAATGTCATAGAAAAATCCCTGGGGGGGATAGGAGACACCAAAACTTCAATTATAAGAAGTCAGATCTAGGCTACAGCTCCTCTTGGTGGAGTGATTTTTTTTATTTTAACGAATTACCCTGTATGGCAGAGACCCCTTTTTGCTTGGCCTTTTTTCAGTCTTCACACATAACGCAAGAGTTCAGCTCTTTGAAAGCAAAGCATCTCTCTTTAGGCCTTCTAAACGCTCATATTTAGTGGAATTACTATAGTAAAAAAAAAAATAAAAAATCTGCAAGCACGATCCCCTGAGTGTAATGGTAAAAAAATGGTAGAACTAGAGGGCATAATTTGAGGTTACAGGGAGGAAAACTTAGGAGCAAAGTTAGGAAATTCTTCTTCACGGAGAGGGTGGTGGATGCCTGGAATGTCCTCACGAGGGAAGTGGTGGAGAGGAAAACGGTGATGGAATTCAAAAACAGCGTGGGATAAAAATAGAGGATCTCTAATTAGAAAACAAAGGATGTAAAGTAAAGAACTAAGGCCGGTATTGGACAGACCTGCGCGGTCTGTGTCCCATAAATGGTGATTCGGTGTAGGACGGGCTGGGGTGAGCATCAATGGGAACTCCACTAATTTGGAACATGAGGATGTTACTGGCCAGACTTTACGGTAGATGTTCTGCAAACAACGGGATGGTTGGATAGGCGGGAGTGAGCTTGGACGGCAACTTCAGCGTTTGCAACCTAGGACAATACCAGACTTTACAGGCTACGGCCCAGAAATATCAAAGAAGAGACATGTTAATCAATCATGTATTTTTAATGGGTATAACTTATGGGCAGACTGGATGAACTGTTCGGGTCTTTATCTATGTTACTATGTAATATTTTCAAGTTGTTTTAAAAATTTGATTAATCGCTTAGGACATCTACCTTTTTTGCCCATTTTCAAAAATAAAAATGTCCACGCAAAAAACGTAGAAAAGCAAGTTTTGCAAACATACCCACCAATGACCTTGACTGATCACGGCACAAGGAATCCCCATCAACTGAGACAGTTTTGGGGGATTCATGCTGGCTCAGCTGATGGGGATCCCCCCTGCCAGGATCAGCTGAGCCACTGAGCCCTACAGCCCTCCCCCTGACATCCCGACATCCCCCTGATATCCTGTACCTCCTCCGACATCTCCGCCCCCTATATCCCCACAACATTCCTGGGCCCTACTCCCATATCCCCGGAAACCCGCCCCCCATACCATTGGAAGAGCAAAAAGCAGAAGGGAAGCTAACTCTCTCCTGCCTACAGGGCCGCGTGCTGCAATGATGCGGCTTCCCCTTCTCAATGCATCTTGGGATTCAGTGGGAGGGGTTAAAGACCTTATTGGCTAAATCAGATACACCACTGACAGTTTCATTTTGCTGCTGTAATCTACAGGGTAAGGCAAATGGCCTGTCTAGTCTTCCCATCCCCAGCATTCACTATTTCCTCCTCTCCCTATTGGCTAAGACTCTTAACATTTGCATTTCCTCTTCCTATAGGCTAAGGCTCTTTACACCTGCATTGTGATGTCATAGAGCTTTATGGTTATAGAAACATGATGACAGATAAAGGGCAAATGGCCCATCTGCAGCATCCACTATCTCCTCCTCTCTCTATTGGCTAAAACTCTTAACATTTGCATCTCCTCTTCCTATAGACTGAGGCTCTTTAAACCTGCATTGTGAGGTCATGGTTATAGAAACAGAGTCCAGCTTTCATTAATCATCTTAAAATACCATACTGTATAAATAATCACTTCAAAACTTTGAATGTGCTTAATAGCGAACGCTCAGACCCTCAACTATAACCCAGTGAAAATTCACAGAGTAGCTGTGTATGGAAATCATCATTGCATGTTCACTGTCTCTCCCACCAATAACCATAGAACATAAGTTCTAACAACTCCAATGAATCCTCAATTGGAAACAAAAACAACTTATCTTGGTATATTTGGTGCTCCGGGCACCTCCTTAATCACCATAACCGAACTGGTACATTTTCACCGATCCCCCAACCTAGGTTTCACTGGTTGGCTTCTTCAGGAGGGGTATCCAACGGCTTACAGCACTATCTCCAGAGCCGCCATAAGTAGCACGACACATTACGACTGTGATGAAACATGATGGCAGATAAAGGCCAAATGGCCCATCTAGTCTGCCCATCCACAGTAACTATTATCTCTTCAACATTGCTCCCCCCAAAAAAGTCACTGTGATGCCAGTAGCAGCAAGCTGGTGCCCATATTTCATTAAAAAAAAAAAAAATCAAGTATTTTTACAGTGCAAACATTTTTGAATGAGCAAAAATTGCTGAGCGGTCACACTAAAAAAGCCTGTAACTGCCATGCTTAAAGATAGTCTCATTCCTCTTGGCACATAAATATAGCTAGTAACAAGACATAAAGCTGAAAGAAATTCACATTGAAATTCCTAGCAGCTGCTAAGAAGACAGCAAAAAAGAAACTTCTAGGGGGTTACTTATTTTGCCTCACCCTTTATAACTTAAATAATCTTGTGTTGTGACACTGGGATTTGCTGTATCATTGTACCTAGGGTTACCAGATTTTCCATTGGGAAAACCCAGACCGCTAGACCCCGCCCAGATTCTGTTCCCTTTGAGAGTGGAGGTTCTTGATTGGACGGTTAGGTGGAATTTTAGGGGGATTGTCTATGATGTGTGTTTTCTTATTTTTAATTTTTTCGTATGTTCTTTCCTTATTCACTCTAAAACTCTGAGAACGAGGGACTCTAAATATTTCTTAATAAATCTAATATACATTTAATTCTTCCGCTTTCTGGCTCAGGGTAGGGAGAGGAAATGATTCTGGTTGCTAGAGAGTCAGAGCAGGGGGGTTCTAGTAGCTATACTGAACTGAAAGGTATAATGGGATATAAATGAGCTATTCAAGCTCAAGATGAATAAAATTCGATTAAATCGCTTATCTGGAATTACTAAGCGAATAACAGTACAATAATTATACAAATTAAAACATGAATTAAACATTTAAAAGTAACAGGGGGACATGACAAACCCGTACATAAGACAAAAAAAGAAATACAATCTTTGCAAGAAAAGAAACAAATAAGGTAAGTAAGTATATCAGGGAAAAAGGGAATAGAGGAATAGCAATTGTGAAGTTGCTGCTATTATTATTATTCCACTGGTCCTGGATCCTTTGCACGATGTAATCCTTCCTCTGCATTGGACCGATGCACGATTATGTCAACCTTTCTCGACTACACAGCTCTTCCAGCAATCACGCTGCAGTGAACATGGCTTTGGGCGTGGAAACTACCCGCATAAGGTCACGCTGAGTCCACTTTTCACCATGGCTTAGTAAAACGACCCCTAAGCATTTGGCCCTATAGCTACAAACTTTTAGTAGATAAGAATCTACGAATAGCCTTACTGGGATAGACCAATGGTCCATCAAGCCCAGTAGCCCGTTCTCATAGTGGCCAATCCAGGTCACTAGGACCTGGCCAAAACCCAAGGAGTAGCAACATTCCAGAATCTCAAAGAGTAACAAGATTCTGGAATACCAGAGAGTAAGAAGATTCTAGAATCCCAAAGAGTGGCAACATTCCATGTGGAATCTCCAAAGAGTAGCAACATTCCATTCAGAATCCTAAAGAATAGCAAGATTCCGGAATCCCAAAGAGTAACAAAAGATTCCGGAACCCCAAAGAGTGACAACATTCCATGCTACCAATCCAGGTTAAGAAATGGCTTCTCCCATGTCTTTTTCAATAATAGACTATGGACTTTTCCTCCAGGAACTTGTCCAAACCTTTCTTAAAACCAGCTACGCTATCCGCTCCTTAGACCAGGGCTTCTCAACCCAGGTTGTCAGGATTACCACAATAAATACACATGAAATAAATGTGCATGGACTGGAGAATCATCTTGATGATCCTGAAAATCTTACTGGCTAGATCTGCCTCCAGGAGATAGTTGTGAAGCACCGGCTTAGACCATAAACAAGTTTAAGGAGGAGCAACTTAACTGCTGCCACTACTACTATTTATCACTTCTATAACGCTGAAAGGCATACGAAGCACTGTACACGTGGCATTTAACAGATAGTCCCTGCTCAGAAGAGCTTACACTCTAACTTGGACAGACAGACATGACATATAGGGTCAGCGATGTAGAACCCAAGGTGAGAGGAGTTGAAAGCACTCTCAAAAAGGTGGGCTTTTAACTTGGACTTGAAGACTGCAAGAGACGGAGCCCGCCGTAGGGATTCGGGCAGTTTGTTCCAAGCATATAGTACAGCAAGACAGAAAGAACGGAGTCTGGAGTTGGAAGAGGAGGAGAAGGGCACAGATAGGAGGGAGCGGAGTTCACGGGGGGTGGGGGGTAGGAGAACATAAGGGGAGGTAAGTGAATGTATTTGTAGGTCAATGCAGAATTTTCTTCTTGCACTATGTAATAATAAGCATTATTATCCAGCTAGTGGCATGGTTGCCCAGTGTACCAGGCATGCAGCCCCCCGAGAGCCGGTGCGATGACTTGTGCCCATTCCAAGATGCGTTTATGATAGCTATAAAATTATATCGACACCACTGTTCGCTGAAATCTCCCTTCTCCTTGCTGACTGTACAGATGTTTCCTAACTGTCAGTTATGTAAGCGAACATCTCGCTTACATGTTAATTAAAAGCTGCTGTCCGGAATCTCTTGATACAATTTGCGAGCACTGTCTGCAGTCTCATGTGCACCATTGTCTCACTGTTAAAAAGAATTCTTTATAGCGATCCTGACGTTTAATTAGTTTCTTTGCCGATGTTGTAAAACACAGTTATAAATGAGCTAAAAGGGTCATGGATCATTATTCTCTTATAGGGATGATCTTATTAGTTGATTATGAATCATTAAGAAAGTCTACATGGGATTTTCGTATCTAATTCAATGACGGTTTTCTTAACGCCGGGTGCATTGCTTTCATATTAACATCTGCATGTCCATCTTTTTGTATTATGCATTTCTTACGTAAGCCTTGAATAAAGAAAGAGCGTAACACCCCCCCTATCGAGTACTGCGTTGGCTGCCAATGGCGGCGCGGGTGAAGTTTAAGTTTGGTTGCTCCTGTTTTAAGGCTTTGTTTGGTTTAGCTCCCAAATCTATAATTGAGACATAAGAGAAACTCGCATTTGAATTTTGTTTTTCCGCCTGTTAGAGGAGAGTGTGGCACAGTGGTTAAAGCTACAGCCTCAGCACCCCAAGGTTGTGGGTTCAAACCCACGCTGTTCCTTGTGACCCTGGGCAAGTCACTTAATCCCCCCCCCCATTGCCCCAGGTACGTTAGAAAGATTGTGAGCCCGCCGGGACAGGGAGGGAAAACTGCTTGAGTACCTGAATAAATGCATGTAAACCGTTGTGAGCTCCCCTGGGAGAACGGTATAGAAAATTTAATAAATAAAATTAATTAATTAAAAAAAATCATCAAAATCTTTTTTTCCTATCAAGCAGCGTTATGGGGTAAGGATTTGGAACAACTGCTTTTGCTTACTGCCACTTATGGGGAATTTAGGAGACATCGAAAAACAGATCTGTTTTCGAAGCATTTAGGCAGCTAATTCGTAAATATTTTATTAGGCACTATTTTGATCATTTTAGGGCTCCTTTTACGAAGCCGCGTTAGCGGCTTTAGCACCCGTGACTTTTTATTATGCGCTAACCCCTGCGCTAGCCGAAAAACTACCGCCTGCTCAAAAGGAGGCGGTAGCGGCTAGCGCGACCGGCGGTTTAGCGCGCGGTATTAAGCGTGTTAAACCTCTAACGCGGCTTCGTAAAAGGAGCCTCTTAGTGTCTCTAATTATCGGCTTTTAACTTTTTTAGTTCTATTCAACTTCTTTTATTGTGTTGTTTTTTTTAACTACTGTAAACCACATAGAACTTTACGGCCTTGCGGTATATAAATTGATTATTATTATGATTATTATTATTAAATGATGTCAGAAAAGGCCCTTGGAGAAGGGCCAAGACAGGTCTCACAATGCAAACGAAGGGGTCATGAGACAAAAGATGTTGTGTACTCAGTGATGGGCTATCCAAAGTATTCTTTATTAGTAGACAACACGATGTAAACAAGTGGACTCAGAAAAGGCCAACTTGGCTCCTCCAATCCTACCAAGAGCACGTCTTCCCCTTTGGATAGATAGAAACAGGGAAAAATGAAGGTAGATAAAGACCATATAATAATAAAAACAAGAGAAAAAGGAAGCCGATATGGTTCTCCAACCTAGTGGCTGAGAAAATTAAGGCGAAAGAGTTGGCGTTCATGAAATATAAAAAACCCCAAGAAGAGGAGAGCAGAAAGGACTACAGGGTGAAACTGAAAGAAGCCAAGAGAGAGATACGTTTGGCGAAGGCACAGGCGGAAGAACAAATGGCTAAAAATGTAAAAAAGGGAGATAAAAATTTTTTCAGATATATTAGTGAAAGGAGGAAGATGAAAAATGGAATTGCTAGGCTAAAAGATGCTGGGAACAAATATGTGGAGAGTGATGAGGAGAAAGCAAATGTGCTAAACAAATACTTCTGTTCTGTGTTCACAGAAGAAAATCCTGGAGAAGGACCGAGATTGTCTGGCAAAGTTACACGAGAAAATGGAGTAGATTCTGCGCCGTTCACGGAGGAGGGTGTTTATGAGCAACTTGAAAAACTGAAGGTGGACAAAGCGATGGGACCAGACGGGATCCATCCCAGGATACTAAGGGAGCTCAGAGAGGTTCTGGCGAGTCCTATTAAAGACTTGTTCAACAAATCTCTGGAGACGGGAGTGATTCCTGGGGATTGGAGGAGAGCGGATGTGGTCCCTATTCATAAAAGTGGTCACAGGGATGAAGCAGGAAACTACAGGCCGGTTTTTATATTTCAGTTGTTGGAAAAATAATGGAAGTGTTGCTGAAAGAAAGGATAGTGTATTTCCTTGAATCTAATGGGTTACAGGATCCAAGGCAACATGGCTTTACAAAAGGTAAATCGTGCCAAACGAACCTGATTTAATTTTTTGATTGGGTAACCAGAGAGCTGTATCGAGGACATATGCTAGATGTAATTTACTTGGATTTCAGCAAAGCCTTTGATACAGTTCCTCATAGGAGGCTGTTGAACAAACTTGAAAGGCTGAAGTTAGGACCCAAAGTGGTGAACTGGGTCAGAAACTGGCTGTCGGACAGACGCCAGAGGGTGGTGATTAATGGAAGTCGCTCGAAGGAAGGAAAGGTGACTAGTGGAGTCCCTCAGGGTTCGGTGCTGGGGCCAATCCTGTTCAATATGTATGTAAGTGACATTGCTGAAGGGTTAGAAGGAAAAGTGTGCCTTTTTGCAGATGATACCAAGATTTGTAACAGAGTAGACACCGAAGAGGGAGTGGAGAATATGAAAAAGGATCTGCAAAAGTTAGAGGAATGGTCTAATGCCTGGCAACTAAAATTCAATGCAAAGAAATGCAGAGTAATGCATTTGGGGATTAATAATAGGAAGGAACCGTATATGCTGGGAGGAGAGAAGCTGATATGCACGGACGGGGAGAGGGACCTTGGGGTGAAAGTGTCCGAAGATCTAAAGGCGAAAAAACAGTGTGACAAGGCAGTGGCTGCTGCCAGAAGGATGCTGGGCTGTATAAAGAGAGGCGTAGTCAGTAGAAGGAAGAAGGTGTTGATGCCCCTGTACAGGTCATTGGTGAGGCCCCACTTGGAGTATTGTGTTCAGTTTTGGAGACTGTATCTGGCGAAAGACGTAAGAAGACTTGAGGCGGTCCAGAGGAGGGCGACGAAAATGATAGGAGGCTTGCGCCAGAAGACGTATGAGGAGAGACTGGAAGCCCTGAATATGTATACCCTAGAGGAAAGGAGAGACAGGGGAGATATGATTCAGACGTTCAAATACTTAAAGGGTATTAACGTAGAACAAAATCTTTTCCAGAGAAAGGAAAATGGTAAAACCAGAGGACATAATTTGAGGTTGAGGGGTGGTAGATTCAGGGGCAATGTTAGGAAATTCTATTTTACGGAGAGGGTGGTGGATGCCTGGAATGCGCTCCCGAGAGAGGTGGTGGAGAGTAAAACTGTGACTGAGTTCAAAGAAGCGTGGGATGAACACAGAAGATTTAGAATCAGAAAATAATATTAAATATTGAACTAGGCCAGTTACTGGGCAGACTTGCACGGTCTGTGTCTGTGTATGGCCGTTTGGTGGAGGATGGGCAGGGGAGGGCTTCAATGGCTGGGAGGGTGTAGATGGGCTGGAGTAAGTCTTAACAGAGATTTCGGCAGTTGGAACCCAAGCATAGTACCGGGTAAAGCTTTGGATTCTTGCCCAGAAATAGCTAAGAAGAAAAAAAAAAAAAAAATTTAAATTGAATCAGGTTGGGCAGACTGGATGGACCATTCGGGTCTTTATCTGCCGTCATCTACTATGTTACTATGTTAATAATAATAACAGTTTATATACCGCAGTACCGTTAAGTTCTATGCGGTTTACAAAAGATTAATGAAGTACAAGTTGAGAGAACTTAAGGGATGGGAAAACAAGAGGGGGATAGGGCAAGATTACCGTTATAGAGGGGAAAGAGAGGAACGGGTCAGCTGTCTAGATACTTCAGGAACAGGTGAGTTTTGAGGCGCTTCCTGAATATCTCGTAAGTGGTGGGCGAGAGCAGTTGTTCTAGATCTTTACCCCATAAAACTGCTTGATGTGAGAGAAGGTGTTCATGGTGTTTTTTTAGTTTGCAACCTCTAACCGGGGGAGAAACGAAGTGCAAGTGGGAGCTTCTCTTGTGTCTGTTGGCTGAGAAGGAGAAGAGGTCAGTTATGTATTTAGGGGCTAGACCGTAAAGAACTTTAAAGCAGAGGCAGGCGAACTTAAACTTTACATGAGCTTCCAATGGCAGCCAGTGTAGTTTGTAGTATGGCGTCACGTGATCAAATTTCTTTAGACCGAAGATAAGTCTGACCGCAGCGTTTTGCATTAATTGTAAGCATCGCATATTCTTTTGGGAGATTGCTAAATAGGCAATGTTACAGTAGTCGAGTTGACTCAGTACGAGGGATTGTACCAGGATTCTGAATACAGAGTTGTCAAAATATGATTTAGTGGTCACTTTTCTCCTCAACAATGAATTTCCTGTCTAATTACTTCTCTTTCTTCTTCCCCTCTTGAAGTCAGTCAATTTGTACCTTTGCTTAATCTTTTGTAAACCGCATAGAACTTCACGGTATTGCGGTATATAAGCTGTTATTATTATTATTATTATCTAGTCTACGTAACATGCCCTCCTCTCTCCTACAGAGCCAAGGTACTTGTCCCAAGCTTTCTTGGATTCAGATACACTTTGGGCCATTTTCTATAAATGGTGCCGTAAGTTAGGCGGTGGTAGCCGCTTTACCACCATCTAGCGCACCTAGCCGATTTCCAAACGGAATGCACATTTTTTTAAAATTGGCTTAATCGATGTGATAATTGAAAATGCCATTAAAAGTCAACTAAAGATACAAGAACGATTAAGTTTCAGACCAAAATCAGTGAGGCGTCTATCGGCGCCTACACCGAGCCACCTACCTGAAAAGTAGACATGGTGGGGGGTGGAGTTTAGGCGCGGAAAACATTAGACACTGGTATTTTAGGCCAGGAAAACTCTACTGGTGTTAACTTGATTTTGGCGCCATGCTACATAGGCTTGTCGTCCCACCGGGGCTTGCGTGCCTCTGAGAAGCTGAAAGTGACGCCATCGGTAGTTTCACTACCAGCAGGGCCTCCCAAGGCGGACAGGTGTTAGCGGAGCTGTCAGAATAACAATGTACCATAACATAACTTTATTGTTCTATACGGCCCCAATCAAAAGAATTCTAGGCGGTTTCCACAAAAGAGAAAAAACTGGACAATCAGTAAAATACAAAATAGTAAAAAATGAATGCAACCTATTGTATTAAAAAAGACATTAAAAATTTAAAATTAATGGAATAAAATTAATTATGTTAAAAATGAAAGCACAGATTAAGAGATAAATTTGTCAAATAATATTGTCTTGATTCCTTTTCTAAAAGCGCCATAGGACAGCATGGCTCCGCTGATATAATTACCCAATCAGGACTGTTTGCTTGCTTGGAAAGCCAGCATCCTGTCTAAATAAGACCTGCGTTTGCAGCCTAAAATCTTCGGGTAAGCAAATAGGTTGTAATTCCTGGTTACCCTCACAGGATTATATAGCACGAAATGAGATAGCAGGTATGTAGGTGCCAATCCCCAGACTGGCTTAAAACAGAGGCAGTGTTGGACATGGAGGATTGCGTTTGATGCGAAAACAGCGACAGCATCGAATTTATACTGCGCAGAAGAAAGGCCCGGCAATCTGCTTCCGTATTCTGCCTTGAAAACTTGATGATGCTCACCAAGTTGCTAGGCCTCAAACGTGAGTCGATGACAACTACAAATGGTGCCTATATTTGATTCAACAAAGCAACAAATAATCGAATGGTAATATATTAACAAAATAAACAAATACTGAAAACCATTCACAAAAAATCAAAAAAGGAACAACGATTCTAAATCTACTTATTGAATAATAACACTTAATATATTAAATTTAAATAAACTTTAAATCTTTTGAAAACTTTAAATAATTTTAAATAATTTAAATACTCCGGGGATAAGTCTCAGATTTAGGAGTAGATCTTCCCAACTGGGACTTATTCAAGAGAAAAATAAATTAATCTCTTGCCTCCTTATAATATCACCGGCTTATTCCCCACCTCCCTACCAAAATATTTATTTTATTACATTAATTAAGTAACTTATTAACTTTTTAACTTAATTACCACTATTTAAATAATTTAATTCAATAAAAACTTATTATTTAATTTAAAAAATTAATTCATTAATGCTAACTTTTTTTAGGTATGAGGTTCACATATATTTAAGAGAATCAGCATGCCATTTTTTGAAACTCAAAGCCAACTTATGCTAGATAGTATCAATTCATCTATCGTCTTGCATTTCATTTCATTTCATTTATATTCGCCCCCCCTGCCTGTTCGTCAGGCAGAAAGGCATCCACGCATACGTGGATGTGACGTGATGACATCACATGCATGTGCGTGGGTGCGTGACATCACCGCGTTGCATGCGTGGATGCTCCCTCCCGATGCAATTTCTTTTCAAAACCCAAAGCGCCGGGGTTCAAAAGCTGTCCGGACCCCCAGATATGTCCTCAAAAGGAAGACATGTCCGGGAAAATCCAGACATCTCACAACTGTACACATACCAATCTGGGTATTAAAAAATGTTTGAATTTATTTTGGGAGGAAGCATGTCAGGGGGAGCAGAAAGTGGGTGTTCCTGTGCCAAAGAGCACATCCACGTTAGTGTATGCTAATCAGTCAGCGCAGGATTATCGCCTGAGCCCTTACCACCTAGAAAACGGATGGCGATAACTGCTCACAAGGTAATTTTTTTTTTCATGGCCGCGACTAATGGCCAACCTCTGATTTGTTTGACAAAAAAGGTGGTATAACAAGTTTGAATACATGATAATTGAAAAGAGGAACAGACTTGTTATGCTGCTTTGTTCTGTGTAGTTTACACAATGAAAGTGGTTGTATGTATTTTACACAGGTACTTATTTTGTATCTGGAGCAATGAATGTAATGTAATGTAATTTATTTCTTATATACCGCTATATCCTTTAGGTTCTAAGCGGTTTGAAGAAAATATACATTAAGATTATAAATGAGAAGTAAGAAGGTACTTAAAAAATTCCCTTACTGTCCCGAAGGCTCACAATCTAACTAAAGTACCTGGAAATTAATAAAGAAGAGAAAATAAAGATGGTTGAAAAAAGAAAAATTCTATGTGAACTTATAGGATGGAAATTAAACTGACAGTGAAGAACTGTATGAAAAATACATATGGAATGCAGTTAGAGAGGGTAGGTTACAATCTATTTATGGTATTTGTTTAATTGGAAGGTGTTAAGGTGGGTAATTTGGGTAAGGTTATCTGAAGGTAGGTGAATCTTCTGGAGGTAAAAGAGGAGGGGTTAAAATATTTGGATGAATTTTTTGAAAAGCAGGGTTTTGATTTCTTTTCTGAATGTTTTGAGGTGAAGTGTCACAAGCAGCTGCAGTGGGAATTGAACTCACAATCTCAGGGTGCTGAGGCAGCTGCTCTAATCGCTGAGCCATACCTCCACTCCCAGTGACCTGTGTTGCTAACTTCCCCCCTTAGTGTGATGTCATAATGCACCATTTCACCAATAAGAGTCAACCTCATCAATGATGTCACAATAGCTTGATTGTAAAGGACTTGCTCTACTGCTTTTTCTGTGTGGTTACAATCAGAGCAATTTACATATTTTAGACAGGTGCTTATTTTGTACCTGGGGCAATGAAGTGTTAAGTGACTTGCCCAGACCCTCAAGAAGCTGCAGTGGGAATTGAACTCATAATCTCAGGGTGCGGAAGCAGCTGCTCTAATCACTAGGCCACTCCTCTGGTTCTCATTTGTGCACGGCCATTAATACAAAATACAGAAAACTGGCCATTTTATGACTGTGGTAAAAATTGGTTTTAGTGCACAGGAGAAAACCTGTACAAAAGTGTACTAAAGCTGCTTTTTATTGCAGCTTAGTAGACGGGCCCTTTATTTACCAAGGGCAAACTGTCATTTGCAATGACATGTGAAATGTCAAGCAAGATATCTAGTGTCATTCATAAACATGAGCAGAACCCCCCCCCCAACACACACACACACACATACACACACATTTCATAAGTTTTCATTCGTAGATAATAGTATGCATTCTTTTCACAGAGTGTGCACTATAGGGAACGAGGGCACGCTATTTTGAAAAGAGGGCAGGAGCTTCCTAAAGTTTGCTCACCTTCCCAATATTGTAAATGTGCACACTCATGCACGACGCTTCGTGGATGTGTACCAAATAGTTCCGACGTGCATGCACTACCAGGAAAAGTGTGCTCACAATTCACTGATCATGCACCCTGGTTAGATAAAAAAACCCAAAACAAAAAAATGGACCCTGATGACTCCACAGGATAGAAATCCAACAGCAATAAAAGACTCTGTGGAGAGTTGATGTTCCAGATGTACACTTCCCCTTCCGTATTTGCGGGGGTTAGGGGCAGAGCCGGCCCGCGAATATGGAAAAACTGCGAATAATATTCGGGCTGGTTCTGCCCTTATCCCTCGCTTCCCCTGGCTATTTTTAATCCTGAAAGCCCACCCTTAAGCCTTACCTGGTGGTGGTCTAGCGGGTTTTCAGGCAGGAGCGATCTTCCCACGCTCCTGCCTTGAACTCCTGTCGTCTCTTGAGCCATTTCCTGTGAGTGATCTGCACGGTGCAGGAGCATGGGAAGATCGCTCCTGCCTGAAAACCCGCTAGACCACCAGGTGAGGCTTAAGGGGGGACTTACAGGGCTTAAAATAGCCTAAAAAATGAAAATGCATTTTTTCATTTAAAACCACGAATAACCGAATCCGTAGATATGGAATTTGTGAATACGGAGGGGGAAGTGTCAATTAAATTTGATAAACCACATAAAAACATCTTAGGTGGAGTTACTGCGGAACCTGTTCATCCGGACTGATCAATAATCCACGAGCTTCCATCTTAGAACCAACAGGGACTCCTGTTCCCAGTGGATTGGGTCCTAGATGTTTTTATGTGGATTATCCAATTGAATTAACAATAAAGTCTACATCTGGAATATCAACTCTCCATAGAGTCTTTTGTTGCCCCTGGTTAGATAAAAAATAGTCTGAACCCACATTCGATAATATTACTACGACTACTATTAATTATTTCTAGAGCGCTATCGGACACACAAAGCGTTTTACAGAGTCACAAAGAGTAAGAAAACATTCCCTGCTCCAAAGAGCTTACAATCTAAGCAGGCAAGACAGACAAACAGGATGTCATGGATGCAGTTAAGGGGAAGGGTTAATCAGCAGGATGGGTTGGAGGACAGAGGAGTAGGGTTAAGGATTGAAAGCTATATCAAAAAGGTGGGTTTTCAGTCTGCTTTTAAACAAGGGAAGGGTCTTAATGGACATGAAGTCTGGAATTGGCAGTAGAGGAGAAGGGTAACGTTCAGAGTGACTTATCTGAGGAACAGAGTTCTCTGGGAGGTATATAAGGAGAGAGAAGCGAGGAGAGATATTGAGGGGCAGCAGAATGAACACCCTTGTAGGTCAGCAATAAGATGTATGCGATATCGGATAGGGAGCCAGTGAAGTGACTCAATGAGAGGGGGTGACATGAGCGTAGCGAGGTTGGTAGATGAGTTGCGTAACAGTTTTGCACAAATTGCAAGGGGGACAGGCGACACTGAGGGATACCAGCTAGGAGTAGATCGCAGTAATCTAAGCGTGAGGTTACGAGAGCTTGGACCAGGGTCCGGGTAGTGTGCTCAGAGAGGAAGGGGTGAATTTTGGTGATATTGAAGAGAGAGAAGCGACAGGTCTTAGCATCTGGTTGGATATACGTAGAAAATGAGAGGTCAGAATTGAAGACTACTCCAAGGTTGCGAGCAGAGGAGACTGGAACAATGACAGTATTATTTACTGAGATGGAGAATGGAGGAGGAGCATCTCAGTCTTGACCATATTTGGTTTCCGATGACGTCAGGATATCCAGGCAGCAATATTCCTTGTTTATCTTTAGTCATGCTTGGTTTATGACCAGAACTTTATTTTTTGTTTTTTTTTCCTTATTGGGTCAAGCCCCTGATCACGTTTCATTGGCAGTGACCATGGCTAAATTTGAATTGGTGGATTAGGTCAATGGTATTGAAACTGATTCTCTCCCTTACCTGTCCTCATCCAGCCTGACAGATATTCCTAATGAACATGCATGAAAAATATTTGACTAGGGGAGAATGGGAAACCCCAAAAGACAGTTTGAACCCCACAGTGCTAGAGGAGAAAGGCTTTGTACAATGCACCAATCTCCTGAGCCCATTGAAATTAATACCTGTGACAGAACTGGGGTGTAGATGTTATATACAATAAGTTTAATAACATGTTTCTATCGTGGGATCTCTTAGAGAGAGGAAGAGATAATGGCTACTGCGGATGGGCAGACTGGATGGGCCATTTGTCTTTTATCTGCCATCATGTTTCTGTTTCTATATCACTATTTTTTCTACTACTAGGGAACCAAAATATTCTATAATTGTGATAATATACTAAATCACTACATATATGTTCAATATTGTGAATTTTATAATATTAAAATGTTCTTTTAAATAGTGCTTAGACCCACAACCATCAGTGTTCAAGTGTATAAAACAAAACACTGGCTGCCATCCGACCATCATAGCACCATTTATGTGTTATACCACCATCTAATATAATAAAATGCTAGGCCGCGCATGCGCAGTTCCTAAGTGTGTGCCGCTTTTCCGTGAGCTGTAGCAACACATAGGAAGTGCGCATGCACGGCTTCTGGTCCGTCCTGCTGCTGCGTGTTCGCACATCACAAAAGCTTCCCTGCTCTCCACCTACCGGCCGAAGCGCGAGCGAGCTGCGGAAGTGGTGGTGGTGGTGGCCGGCCTCAGGTATCAGTTTGACGTTAGGATGGTGGGGAGGCCTGCGGAGCCCAGCAACTTTCCGCTGCCCGGGACCCGAGTCATTTGCCGCCGCCCCCCCCCCCCTTCCGTTCCCGCTGGCCCGACTGGCGATTTAAGCAGCGTATGCATCAGTCTTCACACGCTGCTTCGGGCCCTTCTATTGCCCTGATTTGCTCCGGACGTGCCTGAGTAAATCAGGGCAGTAGAAGGATCCGAAGCAGCGTGTGAACACTGATGCACACGCTGCTTAAATCGCCAGTCGGGCCCGCGGGAACGGAAGGGGGGGGGGCGGCAAATGACTCGGACCCGCGTTTGTAGTCGCCACTGTGGGAAGGGAAAGAGGGTAGAGGAAACGCTAATGCTGCTGTACAGGGAACTGGTGTGGGGGGAGGGAATGCTGCTTTGCACAGACAGAGGGAGGAAGGGAGACAGAAAGACAAGAAGAAAGACACAGGGGCAGGTGCACAGGGAACTGGTGTGGGGGGAGGGAAATAGAGGGGGAGGGAATGCTGCTTTTGACAGACAAACAGAGGGAGGAAGGGAGACAGAAAGAAAAGAAGAAAGACACAGGGCCAGGGACATATACAGAAAGACAAACAGACAAAGGGGGCCAGGGACAGAGACAGACAGAAAGAAAGACAGCGGGAGTCGTGTCAGGAGGGGTGCGGGATGGTAGTGGACAGCCAAGGAAAAAGAAAGACAGAAATACAGAAAGCGGCTAAGGAGAGAGAGAGAAAGAAATAAAGACAGACACACACACATATATTCTAGCACCCGTTAATGTAACGGGCTATAAGACTAGTGTATTATAATAAAACAATATTGTGACTAATATCTTTAAGAACTTATCTTTTTTGGTGGTAATGTCACATAGGATGGTCACGTGACAGTCAGCGCAGTGTTATAAAGTGCTCATGCTTTCTTTAAAATAACTCCTAGAAGCTAAGAAACACAAGTCCTCCCTTCAACTCGAGTTTCGCGATATGCGTGCTTCCTCAGCAAGGGATTATCTAATAATTCAAAACAAAAACATTCAATCCTTTCAAACACTTTGCCTCCAAATTAATCTAAATAATATGTTATCTTATTTCAGCTTTATCAAATCACCACTCAAATTACCTTGCTTCAGCCACAAAGGCAGGAACAAACCATACTGCTCATAACGCTGCCACTCTCCTCCCGTATTTTAAATGGAGAGGACTGCGTCACTTCCATTGATAACACCTAAACCTAATTACCATATCATACCAACACTTCAAACAGAGACGAGAGGCAGCTATCCTCAAATTTGAAACCAGTCAATTTCATTATTAAGCCCCTCAGGGCTTAATGTATGCCAGATATAAATGAATCGATGTTCTTTTTCCATGAGTATTTGTGATACATCCCCCTTGAAGGAGGGCTGATGTACCAACACTGTGTACCGCAACTCTTCACTTAGATGACCCACATCCCTCCAATGGGAAACCAAGGGGGCCGACAGGTGGCCGCATCAAATATTACTTAAATGTTCTATAACCATAAAGCTGTATGACCTCACAATGCAGGTGTAAAAAGCCTTAGCCAATAGGAAGAGGAGATGCAAATGTTAAGAGCCTTAGCCAATAAGGAGAGGAGGAGATAGTGGATGCTGCGGATGAGCCATTTGGCCTTTATCTGCCATCATGTTTCTATAACCATAAAGTTCTATGACCTCACAATGCAGGTGTAAAGAGCCTTAGCCAATAGGAAGAGGAGATGCAAATGTTAAGAGCCTTAGCCAATAGAGAGAGGAGGAGATAATGGTTACTGTGGATGGGCAGACTGGATGGGCCATTTGGCCTTTATCTGCCATCACATTTCTGTGTTTCGTACTGCACTATGTTTCTACCTAGGCTGGAAAAAGCAAAGCTTGGAGAAAAGTTGAATCTGGGCTCATAAAGAACAGAGGATTTATGGATATGTTTAGATGACATCATGATTCTCTCTGTTTCTATGTATTTTTTTATTATTTCCATTCTACTGTTTCTCCTACTCATCCTAATACTGAGTCATTTGTTTCACTTTTATTTGATGCTGGCACCATGTGCACAGTGAAATTAATTAAAGAAAAAGTAAACTAATTTATTAGAAACAGCAGTCTGAAGCCAGGATAATGCACAGATAATACAGTACACACACATTACAAATTGCTGAATTGCTATCAACGCTTTCTCTTCTTTGGCTGCAAGCCATCTGTTGCAACCGTGTGTTTGGCTTATCCAGGTGTGTTTTGAATCCAGCTTTTCTCTCTCTCTCTTGAAGTATCTTATGGGATTTTAGGCTACATTTCAATATTTAGTAAAGTTTGAGTCAGGTGCACTTGTGCCGCTGGAATCTTTCTTGAGGAAGATCCCAAAGGTTGGTGCCAAGGGGGAGCCCAATATGGAGAAAGCTGCCTGCGTAAAGGTGTATCTCCCAAGCTTTGTTTCCACTAAGGAGGACAATGGATGATGTTACTTCAGCAGGTAAGTCAGGTCTGAGAGAGACATCTGATATCATTTTTGCATATATGCATAGGTATGCTTGGAAAAGAGACAGTGGAGGAGAGATATGATGGAAGTCTACAAAATCCAGAGTGGAGTGGAACGGATACAAGTGGATCGATTTTCACACCATCAAAAATGACAAAGACTAGGGGACAATCAATGAAGTTACAGGGAAATACTTTTAAAACCAATAGGAGGAAATATTTTTTCACTCAGAGAATAGATAAGCTCTGGAACGCGTTGCCAGAGGTTGTGGTAAGAGCGGAGAGCGTAGCTAATTTGAGGAAATAAAGATCGTTTGTTTCAAGGTTGACGTGTTCGAACCTACTCCCCACTTTGTTTTTCTTTCGCCTGTTTTTAATAACAGAATCAATTGACCCTTGCCTGGTGCCATTTGAAAATACATCTGCAGCGTGAGGGCGAATATCATTAGGGTAATACCAGTTTGCAGTTTTTAATTGTGGGATGCAGCAACGTCAGTGCTGTTGTGGGAAGATTTCCTGTTAGAACAGGAGGAAATTGAACAACTGGGCTACCGCAACATTTTGGGGGGAATGAACGAGAAAGGAATTCTTTTTTGCCAGCTTGAATATCTGTTGGGGCATTGCAATGATTGTCTTCTCGGTGAATCTGAGTAGCAGCCAACCACTTAATAATGTGACTACAATAGGTATTTAATCTAGATTTAATAAGACACTTATTGTGTGTTAATTAAACATCAGCTGGTAGTTAAAAGGCTTCTTTGTAATTATTGAAGTTTACTAATTATCTAAGAGATAAATCAATGCCCTGTGTAGTTAATGGCATTTACATAAGCAATAAATCTGTGGTCCGATTGAGTATTGACAGTGAAGAGATGTTAGCATTCAGCAATAATCACCACCAATATTCTTAATTTAGTCCTGCTCTATGGATAGGAAGTCTTTCATTCAGCAGCAAAGAGTGGTATAATGTGTTTTTCGTCCATATTACGCTACTGGTGTGGCTCAGTCCTGGTCAGCCCCCCCTACAGAACATTGAGTAGCTCTACCCTTCTGCTCGGCTAGGTTTGACCTGGGTCTCTTCCTAGTAGAAGTTGCCAGCTGTGCTGAATTATGCATTTGTTTTACAGTACAGACGCATTTCCATTACAGACTGGTTGACTGATCCCAGCCAACCCACTTCCCTTGGATAACCTTCAACCTGCTCCTTTCTGGCGATAAACAGCTACAGATTTTCCTGATGAAGTCATAATATCCAGTAATTATACACTACCCTCAATGTGTTTCATACAAAGTATGTCTTGTGTCCCACATTTCATGGAGAACATTTAACCATTTGCTGGTTGTGTGTGTGTGTCTCAGGGTTCAGGTTATTTGAGGAAGACACGAGGGTATTTGGTTTGGCATTGAGAAGAAGGTCTGGAAGCCCCCACGAAGGCCGAATTAGCTTGTCCCTGCTGCCTTGCAATGGATCTGGGTTTGATTTCCCGTCTTAGGGGAGGATTCTCGAAACTTACCGTGCCTTTAACGATGGTCGCTAAACAGGCTCCAGCCAGTTTAGCTTGGCACAATGTTACCGGCTGATTATCAGACTAGTTTACCGTGGTCTTTTTCCAGTTTCCTGGCAGACTCCGACTCTGCCATGCAAACGTATTACAACAGGCCATAAATATTAAAGTGGTAGTCATATTGACTCATCAATATTTAAAGGAGTGCTCCGAACGATTCTCTGTTATTGCTGGGTGATTCCCCAAGCTTGGTACTGGCTTTTGATGAACAAAAATTACTGGCTGGTCCGGGTGTGCTGGTACTGTGCAAATTGCGTCTCAGACATGCATTTCCAGCTGTGGCTCATCATAAATTTTTTTTTAAAAATAAGAAATACACCATTCATATAAATTATGGTAGTTTTTGAGGGAAAAAAAGCACGCTTCTCGAGCACTTGCATTAAAGGCATGTCTTATGCGCGCTTCCATCCAATAGCGCCGGCACACCTATGATCGACACAATGACGTATTGTTGGCTGGTGATGTGTGCGTAAATTGTGCTCCAATAAAGGCACGCACATCGATATGTGTGCCTACGGCCTAGCTTTTCCCGGCACATGTACGCCTCTTACCGCGGTCTATTCTGCACGTGTGCCGATCGCTATCACCAGTGACTCATCTCATTAAGTTTGGCGACCCTCCGCAAACCTCATGTGAATGTCTCGCCTTATCGAAATTTTTACGTTTACGGCCTCAACAGCGGCCCATCGGACTTTACCGCCAATATTAGAGAATCTTCCTTTTAGTCTCTATTCCTTGGATCAGCTAAGTGCGGGCTTGTCCAAGTTCAGACCTTGAGGGCTGCAAGCAAACAGGGCGGTGTACAATCTATAAAGGTTAAAAAATAAACTTGCAATTTTTTGATAGGACAAACATGCATTTTAGAATAGACAATAAAGAAAGTGGCATAATCAGCCAAACCCGACCACATTCACTAAGCTTCCGTCCCATCTTTCTTGAAATGCCTGATGAAATAATCATGTTTTAACGAATATTTTAAATTTCTTGAGTTGGGGTTCTTTGCAGATATATTCAGATAGTGAATTCCAAAGAGCCAGGGCTATAAAGAATGTTGAGTGTCTAGTAGATTCTTTTTTTTTTTTAACATCATTTTTTATTAAAGAGTCCAAAGTGCGCAGAACGAGGGTTTGGTAGCATTAATCTATGGTTAGTTATCAAGTGAAGACTATGAGACGGAGGGTGACGAGTCAAAACCGCGCCAGACAATCGTGCACAGGATGTTAGCGTGCTGGATTAAAACACTATTTTAAAGCGCTCTGAAGGGGGGTGGGGGGAACCCCCCATTAGAACTGTTGGCGCTCCTGTTGAGGGGGAACCCCCCCCCCATTACAGAGGAAACTGTAATTTTTCCCTACAAAAAAGGGAAAAAGGCTGTTTCCTCTATAATGGGGGGCTCCCCCAACATCCCCCACAATGGGAGCGCCAACAGTTCTAATTAAAGTGTGTGTGGGGTTCTCCCCCCACCCTTGGAACGCTTTAAAATAGTGTTGTAATCCAGTGCACTGACGTCTTGCACACGATTGTCTGCCCGGCATTGCCCATGTGCGATTGTCTCGCGTGGTTTAGTCTGTGCACCGAGAAGGAGTGCAGGAAATAGTTAGCCGCTGTAAATAATTACGTGATTCATAAGGAAGAGCTTTGAAGATTGGAAAGAAAATTTTAAAAGAGGGAGAAACCATACCGCACGCTTTGAAGCATCCGTGGCAGCTAAAGAATCTACCGTTGGCCGGGCATCACCCCCTCCCTGTCGGGAGCTCTGTGTGTTTGAGTGTGCGTGCTTCCCTCTCCACTGGTGGCCATCCAGGGTGTTTTTTTAATTTTTTTTTTTTTGAATGAATGGTGACCCTTGAAACAGTAGCAACATGGATGAAAAATCACAAACTGAAACTGAACCCAGACAAGCCAAAATTCATTCTCCTTGAAAATAATAAAACCCCAACCATAACAAATCTAGTAATAAACTCAATCACGTACCCCATACAACCCACTCTAAAACTTCTAGGAATGACGACAGACAGATGCTGTACCATGCAACCACAAATCAACAAAACAATACAAAAATCATTCGCAGTCATGAGAAACTTAAGGCAAGTTTGAAAATTCTTTGACAGAAGAAGAAGGGAGCCAGGGCACGAGGCAAGCCTCGGCAGCGTTTTCTTTCTTTTTGTTTCCTTTGCAGGTGCAGGAGAGGCAGAGGGGAAGGCAGGAAGAGCAGCCAGAGCAGGCTGCAAGACCGGGGTTGCGGCGAGAGTTAACTCCGCCCCCCCCACCCGCGTCATAGGTTGCATCGGGCCCGGGCTCCTCCTTTAAGAAGAAGGGAGCCAGGGCACGAGGCAAGCCTCGGCAGCGTTTTCTTTCTTTTTGTTTCCTTTGCAGGTGCAGGAGAGGCAGAGGGGAAGGCAGGAAGAGCAGCCAGAGCAGGCTGCAAGACCGGGGTCGCGGCGAGAGTTAGCTCCGCCCCCCCACCCGCGTTATAGGTTGCATCGGGCCCGGGCTCCTCCTTTAAGAAGAAGGGAGCCAACGGCGCCCAGCCGTTCGGCGCGCGGCGAAGGCGAGCGGCAAAGGCGCTCGCCTTAGCGAGAGCGCCTTTGCGAGGGAGCCTTGCGAGGGAGCCTTGCGAGGGAGCCAGAAACGCCAAGTAATTCACTTTCTTTTCTCTTTTCTCTTTTCTCTCTCTCTTACCCACAGCAGGAGCACACCAGCACTTCACGAGAGCAATGGAGGACCCAGGATCCCAGAGGTACTTTCCGGTATACTGCACAGAGTGTAATATGTATGACTACCTCCCCTTGGGAAGGCGGGAGTACATATGCAGTCGGTGTCAGGAACTGGAAAGCCTGAGGATGGAGGTCGGCAGATTGAGGGTCAGGGTCCAGGAACTGGAGGGACTGGAGGGACTGCGCAACACAGAGGAGACGAACTGGTCAACCAAGGACACAGATGGAGCAGACTCCATTGTGGACCAGGTGAGGGACCTCGAGAGATTCATCGAGGAGGCCTATAGGAGGAAGGTGGAGGAACAGGACCATCAGCTGCACAGACAGATGTCGGCAGACGAGATCCAGGATCCACAAGGCGACACCGGGGAAAGACCTAGCGGAGGAATCACGCAAGAGGAGGAGACCGTGACTCACCGGGACCCCGAGGGAGAGACACCACATTACACTGAGGACACGGACCTGAGACAGAGGAGGTTGCTGAGGAAAGGGAAGTCCGCTATTGTGGTGGGAGACTCTATCTTGAGAGAGGTAGATAGTCACGTAGCTGGAGGAAGGGAGGACCGGCTAGTGACTTGTCTCCCAGGGGCCAAGACACGGGATGTCACTGATAGGATCGAGAGGATCCTGGACGGAGCAGAGACAGAGGAGACTGCGGTGATAATCCACATCGGAACAAATGATGTGAGCCGGAGGAACTTCAGCATGGCCACGCTGACTGACCAGTTCAGGGTTCTGGGACGAAAACTGAAGCGGAGTAGCCGGAGGATAGCATTCTCGGAGATCCTGCCTGTGCCGAGAGCAGATGCAAAAAGGCAAGCAGACATCCAGGCTGTGAATGCATGGTTGAGGAGATGGTGCCAGGAGGAGGGCTTCCACTTTGTAAGGAACTGGACGTCCTTCTGGGGTAAGAGTAAGCTCTACCGGCGGGACGGCCTGCACCTGAGCACAGAAGGAACTAGACTACTGGCTACCAAGGTGAGGAAGGAGATCGAGAGGGCTTTAAACTGAGGAGAGGGGGAAAGCCGACAGCTGATCTGATGTTGACGCTTCGGACAACAGTATCCCGAACAGATGCTGAACGGGCTGACTGCACGGAGGAAGTAGAGAGACCAGTGGATCTCAGGATCAGACAGCGAGGGAAACAACAGGTAAAGGGAGCTTGCTGGATGGAGACTAAGGGGCATGGAGACACAGGAGGACTGGGTGGCAAGAGGACGAAAGCTGAGGGCATTTTTGGGGCTACACAAGGCGAGGGGGATCGAACAGAGGCCGGGGCCCAGGAGGGGGCAAGAAAACCCAGAGGAAAAGCGGAGAAGTGGGGTGGCAGAAATGTGGGGAAGCTGAAAGCTATGAGGGTAAAGGCAAAGGGCAAAACAGAAGTACAGGGAACAGGAGAGGCGGCCCAGGTGAATGAAGAGGTGAATGCAGAGGTGGAGGAAAAACGACGGGACCTGCGGTGCTTATACGCAAATGCAAGAAGCCTCATGGCCAAGATGGATGAACTAGAGGTCGTGGCCAAGGGGGAAGACCTGGATATAATTGGAATTACAGAAACATGGTGGACAGAGGAGAATCAATGGGATGTGGCGCTGCCGGGGTACAAGCTCTACAGGAGAGACAGGACCCACAAGAAGGGAGGAGGCATAGCACTATATATAAAGGACTCTATCTACTCAGTCGGGATGGATACGGCAACGAAGGCAGAGGGGCTGGAATCGCTATGGGTCAAATTGCCGGGAAACAAGGGTGCAGGCATAAAACTGGGGCTGTACTATCGCCCACCTGGTACGCCGGAGGAAATCGGACACGACTTGGAAGCTGAACTGAGACAAGAATGCAGGACTGGAAGTGTAACAGTGATGGGGGACTTCAACTACCCGGGGATTGACTGGAGTACGGGTCACTCCAACTGCACTAGGGAAACGGGATTTGTAGAAGCTGTGAGGGACTGCTTCATGGAGCAACTAGTCAGGGAACCGACGCGAGGGAGTGCTACTCTTGACCTCATCCTAAACGGATTAGAGGGGCCTGCAAAAGGGGTAGAAGTGGGAGGACCACTAGGCAACAGTGACCACAACGCGATCCGATTCACATTAAAAAGGGGGACACCCACAGTAAGGAGGACCGCAACAACTGCGCTCAACTTCAGGAAAGGGAACTATGTTGCTATGAGGGAAATGGTGGGGAGGAAGCTCAAAAACATCCTTAGGATGGAGACTGTAGGAAGCGCCTGGACCCTATTCAGGGACACCCTGCAGGAAGCACAAAGAATGTACGTCCCAAGTTTCAGGAAAGGCAGCAAGAACAAGCGGTCAAAGGACCCAGTTTGGATCTCAGCAGAAGTAAAGAGGGCAATAAACGACAAGAAAGTGTCCTTCCGGAGATGGAAAAAGGACCCAACGGAGGAAAATCACCAGGCGCACAGGAAATGCCAAAAGGAATGCCACCGAGAAGTTAGAAAAGCAAAAGGGAAATACGAAGAGGGGCTGGCCAGGGAGGCGAAGAACTTCAAGGCATTTTTCAGTTACGTAAAGGGGAAGCGACCAGCGAGAGAGGAGGTGGGGCCGTTGGACGATGGGGATAGGAAAGGAGTGATTAAGGAGGATAAAGAGGTAGCTGAGAGGTTGAACACGTTCTTCTCGTCGGTTTTCACGAGAGAAGACACATCTAATATACCGGACTCAGAGGAGCTCATGAGTGGGGAACAGGCTGAAAAATTAGAACACATAGAGGTAAGTAAGGAGGATGTCCTCAGGCAGATAGACAGGTTAAAATGCGGCAAATCGCCGGGCCCGGACGGGATCCACCCAAGGGTTCTGAAAGAACTAGGACAAGAAATAGTGGGCACAATCCAGCATGTTTGCAACCTATCCTTGAAAACTGGAGAGGTACCAGAGGACTGGAAATTGGCGAATGTCACACCTATCTTCAAGAAGGGATCGAGGGGTGACCCCGGGAACTACAGGCCGGTGAGCCTGACTTCAATTATAGGGAAGATGGTGGAAGCTATGATCAAGGACGGTATTTGCGAGCACATCGAGAGATATGGCCTACTGAGAACAAGCCAGCATGGATTCTGTAAGGGAAGGTCATGCTTAACGAACCTTCTGTACTTCTTTGAGGGAATAAGCAGTCGGGTGGACAATGGGGAACCTATAGACATCATTTACCTTGATTTTCAAAAGGCTTTCGACAAGGTGCCACATGAAAGGCTGCTTAGGAAGCTGTGGAACCACGGGGTGGGAGGGGATGTGCACAGATGGATCGAGCACTGGTTGTCGGGTAGACTGCAGAGGGTCGGAGTAAAGGGACAATACTCTGACTGGCGGGGAGTCACGAGCGGTGTGCCACAGGGATCGGTGCTGGGGCCGTTACTTTTCAACATATTTATCAATGACCTGGAAAAGGAGGCAAAGTTCGAGGTTATAAAATTTGCAGACGATACCAAACTGTGCGGCAGAGTTAGGTCCAGGGAGGAGTGTGAGGACCTGCAAAGGGACCTGGACAAGCTGGAAGACTGGGCAAACAAATGGCAAATGCGCTTTAACGTGGAAAAATGCAAGGTCATGCATATAGGGAAAAAGAACCCGTTGTTCAACTACAAATTGGGAGGGGCATTGTTGGGAGACAGCAGTCTTGAGAGAGACTTGGGTGTGCTGGTGGATGCATCACTGAAGCCATCTGCACAGTGCGCAGCAGCCTCGAAAAAAGCCAACAGGATGCTGGGCATCATAAAGAGGGGCATAACAACCAGGACGCGGGAAGTCATCATGCCATTGTATCGAGCGATGGTGCGTCCGCATCTGGAATACTGCGTTCAATATTGGTCGCCGTACCTCAAGAAGGACATGGCGGTACTTGAGAGAGTCCAAAGGAGAGCAACGAAACTGGTAAGAGGGCTGGAACACTGCCCGTACGCCGAGAGGTTGGATAGGCTGGGGCTCTTCTCTCTGGAAAAAAGGAGGCTCAGGGGAGATATGATAGAGACCTTCAAGATCATGAGGGGCATAGAGAGGGTGGATAGGGACAGATTCTTCAGGCTGAAGGGGTCAACAGGCACGAGGGGGCATTCGGAAAAACTGAAGGGAGATAGGTTCAGAACAAATGCAAGGAAGTTTTTTTTCACACAAAGGGTCGTGGACACTTGGAATGCGCTACCGGAGGAAGTGATCAGGCAGAGTACAGTACAAGGATTCAAACAGGGATTGGACGGATTCCTGAGGGATAGGGGGATCGTGGGATACTGAGAGAGGTGCTGGGATGTAACACAGGTATAGAAAGCTAACTAGGTAATAAGTATAGAAATCCAACCAGGTCGTGCATGTGCAAGACCGGAGGGTTAGGACTTCGATGGGAAGATAGGACTCAATGGGAAACCAAGGTGGCAAGGGGGCCCCTTCTGGTGACTCAGACAGGCCGTGACCTGTTCGGGCCGCCGCGGGAGCGGACTGCTGGGCAGGATGGACCTATGGTCTGACCCGGCGGAGGCACTGCTTATGTTCTTATGTTCTTAACACAATTTCAGCTCTTGGTCCAGTCCCTAGTCCTAGGTCCTCTAGACTACTGCAACATTCTCTATCTCCCCTGCCTCGCAGCCATGATAAAACAACTACAAACAGTTCAAAACACAGCGCTAAGACTTATCTATTCATTGAGGAAACACGACCACATTACGGCGGCATACCTTGACTCACACTGGCTCCCAATACAAGCAAGAATACTATTCAAATTCTACTGCCTACTATTTAAAACCATAAACGGAGACAGCCCAGCCTACCGAAACAACTGCCTAATCCAAACTACCTCAACCAGACATAGGAGAACCCACACAGCATTCACACATCCCTCAATCAGAGACATCAAATGAAAAAAACTGTACGATGGCCTTCTAGCCACACAAGCAGCAAAACTAGATTACTAACTCTCCAATTTACTGATAACGACCCCATACTACAAATCATTCCGAAAAGAAATAAAAACCATGCTATTCAAGACATCCTTGAAGATAAACTGACACCGCAATACTCGTCCCAATTCTCTGATGCAACCTGCTCAACTCTTCAATTCCTCAGGAAATGGCCAGATAACTCCTTTTGTAATCCACCTTGAACCGCAAGGTAATAGCGGAATAGAAATCACTAATGTAATGTAATATAATGTCATGTAATAAACACAGTGCGTGAATATAAGTCACCTTGAGCTAAATCCCAAACCCTGAAATAGATTCACCACACTGCAGACACAACACTGAAAGGTGCCGATGGTAAGGATGTTGTTGCTAATTTTGTAGTAAATTCTATTTTGAAAGTTTATTGCTTTGATATTTTGATTTGTTTTGATTGTATGTTCTTATGTCTATTGTTGCGCTTTTATTATGCGTGTTTATGATGTAACCCGCATAGAATTGTTGGATATGTGGGCTGTAAAATTTTAAATAAATATATAAGACTGAAAAGCGATGTACCCTGCATGGTTTACTGAAGAAACATGATTTACCCCTGAAAAGATACCGATGATGCTTGAAAAGTGCCGACGTACCACATGCCACACAGATAATGCTGACAAAGATTTGCTGATCGACGCCACTGAATGTCCTGTGAATAATGTTGTTGTTTCTTAACAAATATTAATAGCAAGGTTTAAAAAAAAAAATTCCTTGGAAAATGTGTACCTGACAACAGCAGAGCTGTAATACAGCCCATATCCTGCTTTGGTTTTGATCGTACTGTCATACTTTTTTGGAACAAGGTTTTAGAAAGCAACTTTGCTTAAAAGGGGGAAGAAAAAAAAAAAAATACCATCCTGCAGACATGTCTTTGAAATTTTCAGGCTTGCCGATTCCTGCAGAAAATACAGTGGCGAAGGGATAATGCGTGCAAAGTGTTTCTCTGCGTGATTGGCTTGATCAGATCCTCCTGTACTTATCCTATAAGGGAATATAAATTTAACTAACCCGCAATTCCCTACAATCATGAAAATTAGTGTGGTGAATTATCATCTGTAAGAAGTGCAATCTCATACAGGTGCATGGTAATTATTCTACTTGCCGATTCTAATTAAACATCGCAATCACGTAAAAGAGCCGAGCTCGACTTTCTGGCTTCAGAGTTAATTTCTTTCTTTTCTGTGCTTAGCATTTCGGTCCTCAAATTTTTTTTTTTTTTCTTCTTATGAATACTGCTCATTTCTCTAATGATATTAGACTCCAATGGCACTGTACAGAGTCTTCACATGAAAGAGAGTTCCTATTCTCTGGAACTAAGAGGCTTCAGAATATCTGTTTGCCCTGCGTGCATTTGACTTGCCACCATTCTAGTAATCGTGACCAAAATCCACAAGGCTATAATCACCAAGAGGATGATTTAAGACAAAGCAGCATCCCACGATGGGGTTTAGGCAAAACTTCAACATGCTTTAAAAAATGGAGATTCAGAGGCTATCCGGATAATGCACACACTTAGGGGTTTTTTGTTCTGATTTGATTGCAGTTCCAAAAACCACCACTAGTTGGATATGGGCCAGCTCCTCCTCAGCTCTATCCCTAGAATTGTCCCAGAACTAACCTAATAGTTTTTATTGTAAAGCTTCAGACAGGATATTCAGTGACACTATCCGTTACGTATCATTGAATATCCTTTGGGTACCTGGTCAGTGCTCCCCTGTTTCCCCGAAAATAAGACCCAAAAAAGGCACTAGGTCTTATTTGGGGGGATGTCTTATTTTCTTCATATAATGATCATCTCTCCCTTCTTCTCCTCTACCCCAGTTCTTCCAATTTCCTTTCTCTACCCCACATGTGCAGCATCTCTCCTCCCCTCCCTCCCATCCTCCTGTGCAGCTTGTATCCCTCCCTTCCCCGCCCCCCGCTGCGCACCCCCTCCCCCCGCTGACCCTTCCATCTCTCCCATCGACCACGAGGCTAAAATACTGTACCTTGTAACAAACGGCAGCGTCGCAGCAATGTAGACAGGCTGCTTTGTGGCCTTCTCCTGCCCAGGTGTTCCTCTGCCGCACCACTAATGATGTCATCAGCAACGCAGCGCACGCACCATGGCATGTTGCGGGGGGTGGTGGTGCGGTGAAGCGCTGCTGCCGGCAACTAGGGCTTATTTTGGGGGGTAGGGCTTATTTTTGGGGAAACACGGTAATTAACTACTACCTCGTTAACTGCACTGGACATTGACCCCCATCTTTTCTCCTTGTTAACAGGTGAACTCTTACACCAGAAAGTTAAAAGATGAGCTGTAAGAACAGAGCTGGATCAACCATCAGGCAAGACTGGGTGGCTGCCTAGGGCAGCAGCATCTAGGAGGCGCCAAAGAGCGGCTGTGGATAAAGCAAAACCAGATCCTGAGAAAATGAAATAACAGGAGGTACTTTTACTAGCAGGGAGGTAGGGCACTTTTCAAATAGCCATTTATCCAGAGGCAAGGTGTGATGACCGTGATTTTACAATAGGGAATATGCCTAAGGGACCTAAAGGATCATTTGGGGGAGGGGGACTAAGGCTGACGGTTTGCCTCGGGTGCCTAAGACACAGAACAGTCCCGTGCAACACCAGTAACTCCCTTTTCTAAACCAGGATGTTCAAAACAAAGCTGTCACAAGATCCCTGCAGAGCGCCTTGCAGAAGTGGGTGGTGGAAACACAGGAGTCAGCTCTGTGGGTGCCACGGGTGCTTGAGCACCCCTCCCCCCCAAAAAAAAATTGAACAAATTCATTGACTGTGTCCAGAGAGAGGTTAATTCCCATTGGGTTTAGCACCCCCCAATACTTTGGAAAAGTTGGCTCCCGTGAGATATATTCGAGGGTAAAACGCGGATCTCACGGATCTGAACTGCACGTCCTTAAAAATCTGAGTTCCGTGCCACTTGTAGTCTCTGGCTCTGACATTCCTCTATGACACTTTAATAATAATAATAATAACTTTATTTCTTCTAAAGTGAAGAGTGCTGGACAGTCAGCGAATTACAGAATACAAATGGCGAGGATGATACAGTACAGTCAGTGAATTACAGATTACAATTAGTAAAATACAATACGATACAATACAGTTTGTACAGTACACATATTTCTCAAGTTATCAGCATGGAGTTAATCGTTTAGATCTGGTAACTGATTAGGAGATAAATCTGTTGAATAGTGCTGTCTTAATTTCTTTCCGAAATGTGACGTAGGTCAGCCTAGCTCTGTTGATGGAGTTGCCT
Source organism: Geotrypetes seraphini (assembly GCF_902459505.1). Classification (NCBI taxonomy): domain Eukaryota; kingdom Metazoa; phylum Chordata; class Amphibia; order Gymnophiona; family Dermophiidae; genus Geotrypetes; species Geotrypetes seraphini. The sequence goes on along the minus strand of NC_047091.1, from coordinate 32,423,915 downwards.
AGCCAGGTCTGCTGTTTGCTAGTTTGAGACTTCAAAGTTCTGTCCATAAAGGACCTGTATTTGCAATCAGTGATCCTTGGGTAGGCACTGACGGATCCTAATGCTTTTCCCTCCCTATGCTGAGACTAAAAGTGGCACGGACCTCAGATTTTTAAGGATGTGCAGTCCAGATCCGTGAGGTCCGCGTTTTACCCCTTCCCCCATTGGGTTTATAATATGCACTCTCAAACCGAATCCGCAGTAAAAAGCTTTCAGTGGCGTCAACAACAGCAAGGTGTCAGCCAATGGGAGCGAAGGAAGGCGAATAAAAGAACCTGCCCGGGCCAATCCCATGCCAAATAACCCCATGACCTTATCTGTCAAAGGGAATGCGATCCCTTATTTATGTGCAAATGGGCTTCGGTCCAGCTTGGGTGGCAAACATGCCCCATGCCTCTCTGTGTTGGATTAGTGGATTATTTCTCTCTTCTCCCAGTCTAGGAATTAAGGCCCAGCTGCCCCTTAACTCTTTGTCATGGAGACTTTTCATCTCTTTGGCATCCCTCCAACCCAGCCCCCCACTAGACCACTCATTAAATTGTTCCAATTTCGCAGACAAAAGCCAAGAGGTGCAGGTTGAACTGAGAGAGTGAATCCCACCTAATCAATAACAGTCGGGCCCCACGTGGGTGAAACAACGTTACTGATGGCTAATCAATAAACTCTTTCCTGCTGAGTTGTGCACATCTGGTGTGTGCTCGGCGACTGAGGCTGAAGAGGCCAGGAGCAGAAACCTGGCCCCCAGACTGACATCAATTATCTTTCTTATAGCTTGACCCGATAAAGTTTTGAACCCTATTGAGAAAGTGCTTTAAGCGACTGGCAGTCAATGTGCTCAGAACTTTTTACAAACCGGCTTTGGGTCGTAAGAGTGGACGTTTTAATTTGATCTGTCTGTGCAGTGCAGAGAAGTGAAGCACACTTGAAGAAATTACTGAATGTTTCCTTTTTTCCCCACTTTTTTCACTGCTTGTTTTTCCAGAAACTAACCAGGGATAGACAAGTACTGCCTGGCAAAGCAATTGCGTAGCGATTATCCTAATTAAAACTGGAAAATTTCTAGAGGACGCACTGCAGTGACCAATTTCCTCGACAGAACATGATGAAATGAACTGTAGTAAGTTACTCGCTCACTTCCTTGTTATACACAGTTGGAAATCAAGAAAACTGAGTTTTCCTTTTGGATGTTAGGCTTAATTAGCTGTTATAAGAACAGTATCAAAAGAGTTTTCTTTACGGCAATGCTCATGGGGTAGTGGTGAAGTATTTATCAATTACACCACTTAAATGCCGGACTATTTAATATTCTAGGTGGTGTCCTTAAAACATTCACAATGAGCGTAATAAATAAAAAAAAGACTTAACAAATCAAAAACCAAAAATAAAATCCCGTTCCCATGACACTCTGCTCGCTACAACAAACCAAACATCATAATTAATCCCCTCCCCCCTCACACACACACTTTTACAAAACCGCGAAAGCGTTTTTTAGTGCTGGATGGCGCGTTGAATGCTGTGTGCTGCTTCGCCGCTCATACGAGCGTCAGAGCAGTGCACAGCATTCAGTGTGTCGGCCGGCGCTAAAAACTGCTTTCACGGTTTTGTAAAGGGTGGCGGGGGGGGGGGAACGAAAATGTTAAAAAAAAAAAAAAATCTCTTCCTAGATGGCCTGCTGGAACAAATGTGCTTTCAGTAATTTACGTAAATGTAGGTAATTCTGCGAACGTCGTAAAACACCAGGGAGGGAGTTACACCATTTCGCATCTTCTACCGCCGGCAACAAGAACTTTGCGATCCCGTCATCTCCCCCACTGATGTCACTCCTATGTGCGGCAACTGGAAGTGACATCGACGGGAGAGACGACGTGGTTGTGAGGACCACGTTAAACCTTGGTGCTTGTGGTGGTGAACAGCTAGAAGTGCGGGGGAAGGGAAGGGCAGGTTGCGCGCATGGTGAGGGGAGGAGTGGGAGGAGGCGGGGCGGAGAGAAGGAGAGGAACCAGCGTCCTTGCCAACATGGCGCCCTGCCCCTCCATCCCCTCACTTTCTACGCCACTGGTAATAATTGAATAGAAAGCAGCAGATAAGGGCAACGGAGCCCTCTAGTCTGCCTACTTGCCTTTCTGCCTGATTCTCTATTACTCGGATTGATGAGCTCCTGTTCTGCCTTATATCTAATCTAATCTTTGATTTTTTTTATACCGATTGATCCCAAAAGGAGGGTTCGACTCGGTTAACAAAATATTAATAAAATTATACAAGAGATTAGAGCAGAAATTATATCTTTTAGGCCAGAATTTTATCTTTTATGACTGATTATTTGAAAAAGAAGGATCATTAGTAAATTTCTGAAATAAATATGTCTTCGATACTTTACGAAAAGTGGGTAGATGAGAGAGAACTCTAATTATAGAAGGAAGGTCATTCCAAACTTTTACAAATAAAAAAAAGAGAATGAAAGACAAAAATTGGCCATAGTTTTTATTCCTTTAACAGGGGAAAAGCCAAGTTTATATTTCTGAGAGCTCCTAGAATTAGAGATTTCTTGTGAATTAAATGAGACAGGAACCAAAGGAGAAAAAATCCCATGTAGGATTTTGAAAATTACAGTTGCACATTTAAATTGGATCCTCCAGTAAACAAGAAGACAGTGGAGGGATCTCAGTAAAAGTGTGACATGATCATATTTAGGTTTACCGTATATCAATTTAGCTGCCGTATTCTGGATAAGTTGTAGCCTCCTCGAATTACATTTACTTAAACAAGCATAAAGCGAGTTGCCATAGTCCAGCTGAGATAAAATAATGGCCTGAACCAAAACTGCAAAATGTTGCTGAAAAAAAAGATGACGTATTCTTCTAAGCATCTTTAAACTGAAAAAGCATTTTTTTAGTAACATGATTATTTGATTAGATAATGAAAGTGAAGAATCCAGAATAAAACCCAGAATCCTAGATGAAAAATCCATTTTTAGTGAGTCACCAGAGGCTAACAAAACAGAGCTAAGCAACTGCTCAATTTTTGGCCCAAACCATAATCATTTTGTCTTGGTAGCATTTAATTTCATGCACATTGAAAATGCCCAATCTTGCATTCTTAAAAGGCAGGAATTAATGTCTGATCGCAAACTATTTAGAGAAGGATCGACTTCCAGCAAAATAAAAATTATAAATTGTTTCAATTGGAAATAGTTTCAAAGATTGCAAAGTTAAACAAAATAGGGGACAATGGAGAACCCTGCGGCACCCCACAAACAGAGGTCCAGATAGGTGAAAACTTGCCCCCATTATGGACTCGATACGATCTTAACATCAAAATTCCTTTAAACCAGTCTAATACATTTCCGTTAAGACCAATATTAGCTAACAATTGAATCAAAATATTATGGTTGACGACATCGAAAGCCGCTGATAAGTCAAATTGTAGCAAAATTGTATATAGACCTTGAACTTTTGTTACCAAAGAAACCAGAAGTGTTTCTGTATTATAATTTGTACGAAACCCATGCTGAAAAGCAGGGGTGTCCAACCTTTTGGCTTCCCTGGGCCGCATTGGCCGAAAAAAATGTTTCTGGGGCTGCACAAACGCGCAAATGCTGCAGCAAGACAGAGGAGGGAGCCGGCAAGACGGTAAACACCCGGGGGCAGCAGAGGAAAACACTGTATCGCCCTCGACCGGGGCCACGCAAAATACTTCACTGGGCCGCATGCGGTCCTCGGGCCACAGGTTGGACACCCCTGCTGAAAAGGAAGCAGAATTGAGAATTTATCCAACTGTTCTGGAAGCTGTTTAGAAACAATAGATTCAATTAATTTAGTCATTATCGGGACGATAACTTGCAGGGAAAGTTGGATCGAAGGGCTCCTTTTCCGAAGACGCGTTAGGGCCTTAACGCACGGAATAGCGCGTGCTCAAATGCCGCAGGCGCTAGCCGCTACCGCCTCCTCTTGAGCAGGTGGTAGTTTTTCACTAGCGCGCGCTAATCCAGCGCATGCACTAAAAACGCTAGCGCACCTTCGTAAAAGGAGCCCTAAGTCTGTATTTTTTTAACTGAACTGTTCAGCTCTGTTCTATCGCTCTCTTTATCCATCCCAAACATTTTTACGCTCTGTTACAAAGCTGGCTTCAGCCACATCCATTAGGAGACTTATTTCAGGCTTTCCTTTCCTCCTATTTGGTTCTTAAAAGAGATACAGTGTTCCCCCGGTCGTTCGCGGTCGGCGGTTCGCGGTCCCGGTCATTCATGGTATTTTCTGACCGTGAACCGCCGACAAGGAGAGGACAGCGGGAGAGGCAGGAGAGAGCAGCCGGAGCGCCGCGAGTGCAGGAAATAACTCACTGTACGCTCCGACCGCCTCTTCCTGCACTAAGTCCTGCTTTGACACGCAGCTCCTGATTGGATAAGGCCCAACTTAGTGCAGGAAGAGGCGGTCGGAGCATACTGCGAGTGATTTCCTGCACTCGATGCGCTCCGGCTGCTCTCCCGATGCCCTCTTCAGTCTCCCCTATGAAAAACCATATTCGCGGTATTTCAAGATTCGTGGGGGTTCCTGGAACAGAACCCCCGCGAATATTGGGGGAGTACTGTACACAGAGAGGGTCAAAGTACATCAATGCAAGTCACACCCCAAAAAAGAACAAAAGGCCTCAATGAACTGGTACTAGCCTTTTATTGAGCCAACCAACACGAGCCAAGTTTCGAAGCATAGAGTTTTACGCTTCTCTTTGTGCGACATTTTATGAGCGTTGAAGACCCCTGATGCAGGCATTGTACGCCGAAACACAGCTCGTGTTGGGTCAATAAAAGACTAAGCCCTTTGTGCTTTTTTTGTGGCTCTTAAAAGAGCCATACTTAATCTGACACCCAGGGCCTTTCCCATTTTAAAGACATTAAGCTTTATAATCATTTAAGAGGGGAAGTTATTGACATGAGTTGCTATCAATGGTTGGACCTCTATCATTAAGATTTATTTAACCACTTACTTGTGCTACTTTATCACAAGTTCCATTTTATGCAACGAGACCTAGTCACCTAGTGGGGTTTTTGAGTATAATAACATATCTTAACAGTAATCCGTGTTGATAACTTCCCCCCTTCATCTGCTCCACGCTTGAAGTTAGGAGTGTAACTGTGGCCACTCTGTGTGGTTTACCCTGGCCTTCTTGGAAGCCTGAGGCAGTCAGACCGCTGTTCTTAGGATTATACCATGACCACAGTCATCTTTCCACCCTAGTCCATGATGGGACTTGATATACAATAGCCTCTCAGTTAACTGGCACCCATGGGGATTGATAGATGCTGGATAAATGTGATTGCTTGAGAGTTACTATTAAAAATAGGCCTAATACTATACCCCATACTATGCCATACCATAAATTGTTCCAGACAAACTACCGGACATGTGGTAAGCAAAGCATGAGTGTACTCAGGTGTGGAGTGCCAAGTTTATACTTAAATTTGATTTTATTTTCATTTCAAGTATTACAGTATTTCTTTGATAGGTGCTTGAGTTTCAGTTAAGAAAGAGTCTACTGTACTGCCTTTCTGTGTGGTTACAATCAAAGTGTTTACATACTTTATACAGGTACTGTAAAACCTTGGATTGCAAGTAACTTGGTTTGCAAGTGTTTTGCAAGACAAGCAAAACATTTGATTAAATTTTAACTTGATATACAAGCAATATCTTGCAATACAAGTACATACAGTATACACACATCACAACGGAGCCGATGGTTCTTCTCTCTCTGACGCTGCGGGAGTGTAGTGACTGTTTGAAACGAGCAAAGTCTTGCAATACGAGTACATACAGTATACACGCGTCACATCATCACAACTGAGCCGATGGCTCTTCTCTCTCTGGTGTTTCGAGAGTGTAATGACTGTTCGAAATGAGCAAAGTCTTGCAATACGAATACATGTAGTGTTTTGTATTAAAGTTTTGAGGTGGTGGAACGAATTGTCTGAGTTTCCATTATTTCTTATGGGGAAATTTGCTTTGATATACGAGTGCTTTGGATTACACACATGTTTTCGGAACGAATTATGCTCACAAACCAAGGTTTTACTGTACTTATTTTGTACCTGGGACACGAAGTGTTAAGTGACTTGCCCTAAGTCTCAAGGAGCTGTGATGGGAATTGAACTCACAACCTCAGTGTGCTGAGGCAGCTGCTTTAACTGCCAGGCCACCCCTCCACTCTATCCTCAATACCTGACACCCATGCAAACAGAATTCATGTGAATATGTGCTTGTGGTTCAAATGTGCTCTGTTGTTCTACTTTATATGATGAAAAGATGCATTGAGCTCTTCTCGCACCCCGGCCAAATAAAGTATCTTATTTTCATTCACCTTTTCACTGGAAACGGATTTGACCCAGTCAAACTATTCTTTCAATTACAGACACCACATTCCACCAGGAGGAGTCAAAAAAATGTTGTTCCTTTAACCTGGCCATTAAAAACTGATTCTCACTTTGCTCCTGCTAAATGCCATCTATTTCTGTATTATGCAACACTAAATATGGGGGGAAAAAACCCCACTCCCATGTTTCTGTAGAATAGAAGTTTTAATTTACTTAAGTGCAGACGACAAGAATCTTTTGCTTCCTTCAGAGAACCCACAGAAAACATGTGAATTTCAATTTTTGGCTGACAAAAATGTGCTTGTTTTGTTCATCTGGACTCACAGAGCCTTGCGACTTGTAAATCAGTAAATCTGACTGATGGGGTTCAATTGCCTTTCAGTCACAATAGAAAGAGAGATTTTTTTTAAGATGTGTGTGCCTCCATACAAGCCCATACAAGGGCGAGCTTGCAACTTGGAAATTAGAAGTATATCAGAAAATGGTATTTTAAAAAGCTATTTGTGATGAGCAAAAAGCCTGCATAAATCTTACTAGCATGTTGTATTGAAATCTACTTTTTCTTTGGCTATAATTAGAGTACGGTGGACGGCTGAATGCAAAGCATAGAAAATTTCCCATTCCACAAGCATTTGTAGGGACATTCAAACCAAAGACTGCGTTTTGTTTTGGGGTTTTTTTTTGTCTCCAGGGTTTAGATACTCTGTTTACAGCGATGGCTGATTCCAAACTAAAATGGCTGTAGAAACAGGAAGTGTCTGTAGGGACAGGAAATGACATTATTTCAGAGAGGAATTAGAGCTAGTATTTGAACTGGGATAATTCAAAAACTCTGAATTATACATTTAATTCAAACTGCTAAGAGATTAGGCAGTTATTTGTGTATAGTTTAGATTTTTGAATTGTCGGATTGATAGAAAAATAGGTGACGGGGGCATAAGATGAACTGCAGGGAAGCTCAGAGGAAGTAAGACCTATTTTATATAGAACACTGAGATCAGGCTGAGACATCCAGGTGTGCTTCTGGTGGTATTTTACAAAAGGCCCTGCCGAATGTGGATTCTTTTGTAAAATATGTACAAAAGCATGCAGGAGTAAGTGCATTTGCTGAGATGCACAGAAAGAGCCAATCATTGTACAAATAGACAGCTGGAAAATATGAGCGGCATGAAACCAGCGGCTTCCACATAGGACCGGAGTCAGTGCAAATGGTGTGCAAAACATCAGCATTCGGCACTTTTCTATAAAGGTCGCTCCAGGCAGGATGCTGTTTACAAAATAGTGCACAGTGCCAATTCCCGTGCCCAAATTTGTCTGAAACAAGCACTTTTGAAAAAATCTAGGTGTGCCTTTGAGTTGTTGCAAAACCCAACAGGGAAATTTTCCCCTCAATGTGTTTGTTCCCAATTACACCAATATTGGAGCAGGTGTACATTTAGGTGTGTGGATTTGTGCAATATTGGGACCAGGGGCCAGATTCTCAAAACTTAAGGTTGCCCTTCCCGCAGTCTGGAACCGGTTTAGCGTGCATGTATTTCAGTGGTGGATTCTCAAAACGGCTTACCGCGGTCTTTGCCGAGCCTCCTAGCAGTTTTCGATTCTGCCATGCAAATGGGCTCATCAATATTTAAACGAGCACTCCGGGTGATTCTTCATCATCGCCGAGTGATTCTCCAAACGCGGAGGTGGCTTTTGGCAAGCAAAAATCAGCGACTGGTCCGGGGGTGCTGGTACTGTGAAAAGTGTATCTCTGGTGTGTGTTTTGACTGTGGTTCATGAAAATAAAATTTACATGATTCACATAAATTATAATCTTTATGGGGGAGGTGGGGTGGACAAACGCACGCTTCTTGAGCACATGTAAGATAGCTGTGTCTTATGTGTTTCTGGCTGTGGTTCATGATAAAATTTGACATTAAAAACAAATTATAAGATTTACATGAATTATAGTAGTTTGGGGGGGGGAGAAAAGGCATGTCTTATGCACGCTTGTTGAAAGCCCGCATTGCATCTCCCCTCCCTCCCCTTTCCTTCATCCAATAGCTCTGGCACGCCTTTGATTGACATATTATTTACAGCGTTGCTTTTCCAAGTACATGTGTCGTAGAGTATTCTGCACATGTGACGATGACTATCACCAGCGACTCATCCCATGTAAATTTAGCGAGCCTTCGCTACTCTCCACCAACCACATTTGCAAGCACGTTTTTTTGAGAATGACTCGCCTTTTTTTAAATCGCTACAATAACGGCTGCGATAGCGGTCCATCGGTTTTTACAGGAAAGTTTTGAGAATCTAGCCCCAGGGGGTCTACTTTGTAGCGACATGCAAGCACCTACTGTATGTGAAATTTTTTTTATATTTCAATGCCCTTTAATTTTAGATTTTTGGAAGTCTATTTGAAGCAAGATAATTCGTATTCTTGAAGTTCCCATACCATTGTCTTACAGAATAATATTGTTCGGAACTTCAATTATGAATAAGAGTCCACTTAAAAAACAGATGGATAAACTGCTATCGATTATGACTGGAGTCACGTTGTAAATGATAAGGAATTGGAAACAATGGGATTGATTAAATGTACCATTCTGTTAGGAAACCCTATGTATGTACTAGAAATTTGAGAAAATATTGGCAGAACAAAAGGGTGAAATCTGAAAATTCAAGGATATTTGGGGTCCCTTAGATGCTTTTGTAAAACATTTTTAAATTTGAAGGTATGATGTTTATTAATTCTTACCACATTTAATTTCTTATACACTTCCAGTTAAAGGGAGGGAGGGAGGAATTTCTTTCATCTTGCTTAGTTTTTACTTACATAGTATAAAAGAGCTTATGTGATATTATTATTAAGTATTTTGTCTGCACTTTATGCTAGCTGTTTTTTCAAAAATAAAATTTAATAAACAACAACAAACGTAAAAGTGAATCTTCCCGTGCACTCAGGCACTGGGATCTGCAATGCCCCTGATTCCTGAACTTTTCAAGGCTCTGAATCTCCCATCATAAAATAAACAACAATAAAAAAAAACAACAACCAGAAATGTATTCACCTCCTTGTCCGAAGTGATACGACAGACACACACACACCCCTCCCCTCCAAAAAAAAGATTTTACAACTGCTCCCCCCACACACACACCCTCCTGCCTCCCTCCCAAAAATCTATATTAATTTCTATTGGGTTTCTCCAATAAAGGACAGACACATGAATGCCATATCAAAAGAGGCCCAAAAGCTTAACTTTCCATCATGCCTGAAAGTATTTTAGAGAACTGAGGTGATTCCTCTTTAGACAGGCTTAAGGTCAGTAGTTTGAATATGGATTTTAGCCTGATGTGAAAGATAACGAGCAGTTTTTGTGAGAAACTGACAGGATGTATACTCCATTTCTCAGCCATATTTCTCACTTATTTCAAAGCATAAGTATTCCGCTTGAAAATATTATTATCACTTGTTTAACATGTATCAAATATAGGCGGCCCTGTACAGAGACACATAAATATTGATGCTAAACGTTTGAGAGAAACGCAGTAATTGCTGAAAAGTTCTTCCCTCCATTTTCTGTTTCTTGCCATTAAACTGAGTTCCTTTTAGTCACCCATTTGCTTCTAGGCCAGGCAGCTACTGTTGTCCATCTTCTCTAATATTTTGTTGTTTTTCTCATTCTGAAACTCGCTGCAGACCAACATTTACAAGAAAAGTAGAGTGTTAATAAGCATTGGAAGAGAATTCCGTTCCCCACACCCCATAGCCACTTTGCTTCAGCTTCCCAACTGCAATTGGTAAACCAGGATTAAGATTACCCTATATCATTGTTTTCTTTTTCTTTGGACTGGGCTATTGTTGTGTTCTCATTGACCTCTCACCTCAGGCATACAAACCTGAAGTCTGGAGTTGGCTTCCCAGGGAATGGGCCATGGGTAAAGTTGCTCCACTAGGCCGCACGAGAGGAAATGGCTGCTGCTACCATGGCAACCTGACCTTGTATTGCATGCCCCGAACAAAGGCGGTTTTCTTGTCCTTTTTATCTATCCCCCCACGAGTGTTTAGGAATCCCTGCTGTTACATCATGCGGGAGTGAAGGCAGCACACCAAGAGCTATGTCTGAAGGGATGCTTTGTGTGTGTCTAAAGTAGGCCGCTCATCTGTCAAGCACAAAAATTCAGTGATTAAAAAAAACCCCCTGTATCATTTGCAATAAAACTGCTTCTGCATTTTTTTTAACTCAAATTAATTAAGAACTGAAGATGTGCTCTGCAGGTTCATGGAGTCCGTCGTCCTGTTTGTGATGGTCACCAATCCAGATCACTAGGACATTACCTGGAAGATCTTGTAGCTTACTCCAAGCCTATGAGCCTAATAATTTGTTCATGGACTTTTCATACAGGGGCCAATTCCAACCCACTTATACCCAACTATTCTAGATGCATCGAGGAGTGGCCTAACTATTAATCCAGTGGCCCAAGAAGAAAGGAGGGGAACGGGGTTCATTTCCCACTGCAGCTCCTTGTGACTCTGGATGAGTCACTTAACCCCTCCATTATCCTAGGTGCAGAATAAGTAAGAACATAAGAACATAAGCAATGCCTCTGCTGGGTCAGACCTGAGGTCCATCTTGCCCAGCAGTCCGCTCACGCGGCGGCCCAACAGGTCCAGGACCTGTGCAGTAATCCTCTATTTATACCCTTCTATTCCCTTTTCCAGCAGAAAAATGTCCAATCTTCTCTTAAATCCCAGTACTGTATTCTGCCCTATAACGTCCTCTGGAAGCGCATTCCAAGTGTCCACCACACGTTGGGTAAAGAAGAACTTCCTGGCATTTGTATTGAATCTGTCCCCTTTCAACTTTTCCGAATGGCCTCTTGTTCTTTTATTTTTTTGAAAGTTTGAAGAATCTGTCCCTCTCTACTCTCTCTCTGCCCCTCATGATCTTATAAGTCTCTATCATATCCCCTCTAAGTCTCCTCTTCTCCAGGGAAAAGAGACCCAGTTTCTCCAATCTCTCAGCGTATGAAAGGTTTTCCATCCCTTTTATCAGACGTGTCACTCTTCTCTGAACTCTCTCGAGTAACGCCATATCCTTCTTAAGGTATGGCGACCAAAACTGGACACAGTATTCCAGGTGTGGGCGCACCATCGCCCGATACAGCGGCAGGATAACTTCTTTCGTCCTGGCTGTAATACCCTTCTTGATTATACCTAGCATTCTATTCGCTCTCTTAGCGGCCGCTGCTCACTGTGCAGTCGGCTTCATTGACCTGTCCACCATTACCCCCAAGTCCCTCTCTTGGGTACTCTCATTCAATGACATCCCTCCCATCGTATAGTTGTACCTCGGGTTTCTGCTTCCCACATGCAATACTTTACATTTCTCAACGTTGAACTTCATTTGCCATTTTGTCGCCCATTCTCCTAGTTTGTTCAAGTCCCTTTGCAATTCCTCACAGTCCTCTTTAGTCCGAGCTTCCCTAAATAGTTTGGTGTCATCCACAAATTTTATTATCTCACACTTCGTCCCTGTTTCTAGATCATTTATGAATATATTAAATAACAGCGGCCCAAGCACCGAGCCCTGCGGAACACCACTCGTGACCCTCCTCCAGTCAGAGTAGTGTCCCTTCAACCCTACCCTTTGTTTCCTACCTGCCAACCAGTTTCTGATCCATCTATGTACGTCTCCGTCCACCCCAAGGTTCTTCAGTTTCCGGAGTAATCGTTCATGGGGCACCTTGTCAAAGGCTTTTTGGAAATCAAGGTATATGATGTCTATGGGGTCACCTCTGTCCATCTGTTTGTTAATTCCTTCGAAGAAGTGTAGTAAGTTGGTTAGGCACGATCTCCCCCTGCAGAAACCATGTTGGCTGGTTATAAGAAGTTTGTTTCTTTCCAAGTGATCATCGATGCTTTCTTTTATCAGTGCTTCCGCCATTTTTCCGGGAACCGAGGTCAGACTCACTGGTCTGTAGTTTCCCGGGTCACCTCTTGATCCCTTTTTAAAGATGGGCGTGATGTTGGCCGTCTTCCAATCCTCCGGGATCACGCCTGTTTTCAGGGATAGATTGCATATTTGCTGCAGTAGTTCTGCTATCTCCTCCTTTAGTTCCTTCAGAACCTTGGATGGATTCCGTCCGGACCTGGAGATTTGTCTATTTTTTAGTTTATCTATCTGCCTGCGCACATCTTCAAGGCTCACTTCCATGAATGTTAATTTTTCTGCTTGATTTCCATTGAAGAATTGCTCAGGTTCCGGTATGTTGGTTGTGTCTTCGTTTGTAAATACAGACGAAAAGAACATGTTCAGTCTTTCCGCGACTTCTTTCTCCTCCTTCACTACTCCCTTCCTGACTCCATCATTCAGCGGTCCCACCTCCTCCCTAGCTGGCTGTTTCCCTTTAACATATCTGAAGAACGGTTTGAAATTACGAGTCTCCCTGGCTAACTTCTCTTCATACTCTCTTTTAGCTTTTCGAACCACACGATGACATTCTTTTTGATACTTCCTGTGCTCTATCCAGTTTCCTTCAATTTTGTCCTTTTTCCATCTCCTGAATGAATTTTTCTTATTACTTATCGCTTCCTTCACTATTTTAGTCATCCATATCAAGTCCTTTATTCGACTCTTTTTGCTCCCCTTTCTGAATCTGGGGATGTAAAGATTTTGCGCCTCGCTCACCATGTCCTTGAAAAAAGACCAGGCCTGTTCTACCATCCTCCATTTCTTGGAAGTGTTCCTAAGTTTATTCCTTACCATTTTCCTCATTGCTTCATAGTTTCCTTTTCTGAAGTTGAAAGTTGTCGCCATGGTTCTCTTTCCTTTTGGTATTCCTGCTTCAACCTTGAACTTGATCATGTTATGGTCACTGTTTCCCAACGGTCCCACTACTTCCACTTCCTTTGCTGGTCCCATTAACCCATTTAGGATTAGATCCAAAGTGGCATTTCCTCTCGTCGGTTCTCTAACAAGCTGCTCCATGAAGCAATCTTGTGTAGCCTCCAGGAATTCTGTTTCCCTAGCGCATTTTGAGTTTCCAAGACTCCAGTCTATCCCGGGGTAGTTGAAATCTCCCATAATAACTGTGCAACCGTTTTTGCATTCTTGTTTCATCTCGGCTTCCATTTCCTTATCGATATCTCCGGTTTGCCCGGGTGGGTGATAGTATAGGCCCATTTTTATTTCATGTCCCTTTCTTCCTGGTATTTTAACCCATAGCGATTCCAGCTTGTTGGTTGTCTCCGCTGTGTCTATTCTTGTCGATTGTATGGTTTCTTTTATGTATAGGGCTATTCCACCTCCTTTCTGTCCTGACCTGTCCTGGCGATAGAGCTTAAATCCCGGCAGTGCTGTATCCCATTTGCTTTCCTCATTCCACCATGTTTCAGAGATTCCAATGATGTCTAAGTCTTCTGCATTGGCCACGGCTTCTAATTCCCCCATTTTGTTTCCTAGGCTCCTTGCATTAGTATATATGCAGTTTAGATCTTGGCATTTAAGTGTTTTCATTTCCATTCCCTGTGTTTCGGTCTTTAGTGTCTTCTCTTTTGGTACACTCCTTCTAACCACTTCTTCTGGGTTAGTCAACTCCTGTAATTTGTCCTTTGTTTCTTCCGAGCCTTGCATTCCCTTAGTATCATCACGTGATACCTTCTTCCGAATCATCGACGCTAGGTCGACTGTCGGCTTTCCCCTTCCTCTTAGTTTAAAGCCTGTTCTATTCCTCTCTTGACGTTGTTTGATAGAAGTCTTGTTCCCGCCGTGCTCAGGTGCAGTCCATCTCTCCTGTAGAGCTTGCTCTTGCCCCAGAACGTTGTCCAGTTCCTCACGAAGTGGAATCCTTCTTCCTCACACCATTTCCTCATCCACGCATTTATTGATTGTAGTTCCTCCTGCCTTTTCACATCTGCCCTCGGTACCGGTAGGATCTCTGAGAACGCTATCTTCTGGGTCTTCATCTTCAGCTTCATTCCCAGGATCTTGAACTGTTCTATCAGCATGCTTCTTCTGTAGTCTCTCCTGCTGACATCATTCGTCCCGATGTGGATCATCACTGCGGTCTCTTCCGTCTCCGCTCCTTCCAGGATCTTCCCAATTTTGTCCACGATGTCCTTGGTTCTTGCTCCTGGGAGGCAGGTCACCAGTCGATCCTCTCTCCCTCCTGCTATGTGGCTGTCCACATGCCTTAGGATTGAATCTCCCACTAGGATTGCTGACTTTCCCTTCTTCAATTTTCGCTTCGGTCTCAGGTCAATGTCCCCGGTGTGCTTCGCTCTTTCTTCTTCTGGGTATCGATTAGCCAATTTCTCTCCCTCTTGTGGTGTTCCTCTGTGGGTGTCTTCTTTGGGGTCTTCTTGTTTTCCCTTCCGTGTTGGTGTTGGTATATCTTCATCTTTCATCTGAAGTTTATCCTCTTCCACCCTCCTCCTGTATGCCTCCTCAATGAAATTCTCGAGTTCTCTGACTTCCTCTTCGATGTGTCTCTCACTCATGAAGTCTTCAGCTGTCTTGACTGGGTCCTCCATGGTGTAGAGTTCTTCTAGCTCCTGTATCTTGTCCTTTAGTCGCTTGACTTCCTTCTTCAAGCTTTTCAGCTCCTGGCACTGACCGCATACATATGACTGTCTCCCCAAGGGGAGGTAGTCATACATATGACAGTCCGTGCAGAACACTGGAAAGCTCATCTTCTGGTTCCCCTCTGCTTCCATTGTCGTTCCTGCTTAAAGATAACAGTTAAGATTACGTGTTTCTTCTATGCCTGCTTCCTGCCTTCTTCCTGTGTATGCAGCCTTTGCTATACCTTACCTTACTTATGCTTATGTGTTTGTTCCTCCTGTGCCTGCTTCCCTCAGTACCTGCTTCCTGTCTTCTTCTTGTGTGTGCTGCCTATTCTTCTTATGTGTGCTGCCGTTGTAATACCTTCTTCTTGTGTGTGCTGCCTTCTTCCTGTGTGTTCTGCCTTTACTCTACCTTCTTCTTGTGTGTGCTACCTGTGTTCTACCTTTGTCTTGTGTGCTGCCTTTGCTCTAGCTTTCTTACTGTTGCTTGTTTGTGTTTGTTCCTTCTGCGCCCGCTTCTTCCTTACCTTTCAGTCCTTTCTTGATGTTCTTGGTGTAGTAACTTGGCCCTTCTTGAGGCCCTTCGCAAAGGCGCTCTCGCTAAGGCGAGCGCCTTTGCCGCGCGCCGAACGGCTGGGCGCCGTTGGCTCCTCCCCTTTCAAGGGGGAGTCCGGCGCAGTCTCTGACGCGGTGGGGGTGGACGGAGCGAACTCTCGCCGCTTCCCCGAGCCTTCTGGTTTCTGTCTCGCCGCTTCCCCTGCTGTGTTCGGCCCGACGCTGCTCCTCTCTTCGGCCTGCTTATAATCTGTAAACTGCTTTGATTGTCCTCACAGAGAAGCAGTACTCGTATATCAAATTCTATCCCCTTTCCATTGACCACATCCTCAGACAATAATGTTCACAACTTAATTGGGCCTTCAGTGAAAAACACTTTCTCATTTGTTTGATTTGTTTTAAATCTTTCATCAGTTAAGAAGGAAGAATCTCCACCGATAGCTTTAGAGGCTCAAGCCTCTCCCTTCCTGTTATTTGCAGTATTATCTAGTAAAGATCATTTATCTTTACATATGCAAGATGAGTTGATAGAGCACGCCATCAGAGAATGCAATTTGATAAGAACATAAGAATAGCCTTACTGGGTCAGACCAATGGTCCCTCTAGCCCAGTATTCTGTCTTCATGGAGGCAGTGGCGTACTAAGGGGGGGCAGTCCGCCCTGGGTGCACGCCCCAAGGGGGTGCACAGCTGGCCACCCACCGGGGAATAGGCTGCTGCCGGGGAAAGGCTTCCACTGCTGTTATCGGGAACAAGCCAGCCGAGTTCTCCCTTCTTTTCTTCCCTGCAGGGCCGACCAACTCTCGCCGCCCGATGTCAATTCTGACGTCGGAGAGGACGTTCTGAGCCAGACAATCGCTGCCTGGCTGGCCCGAAACGTCCTCTCCGACTTTAGAATTGACGTCGGGCAGCAAAGAGTTGGTCGGCCCCGCGGGGAAGAGAAGCAGGGCAAACTCGGAGCCGGCCTGTTCCTGATGGCGGCAGTGGCAGCCTATTCCCCAGTGGCGGTGGCAGCATTTTCCTAATGGCGGTGGCATAGGGGAGGGGAGGGAGAAAGAAAGAAATGGGGGAGGACAGGGAGCCAGAAAGAAAGGGGGCAGAGTGAAACAAAGAAAAAGAAAAAATGGGGCACGGAGAGAGAGAGAGAGAGAGAGAAAGACAGACAGAGAGAAAGAAAGAGGGCATAGAGAGAGAAAGAAAGAAGGGGCCAGGGTAAAAGAAAGAAAGAAATGGGGCACAAAGAGAGAGAGAGAAAGGCAGACATACAGAAAGAAAGTGGACATAGAGAGAGAAAGAAAGAAAGGGGCAGAATGAAAGAAAGAAAAAGTTGGGGGAGGGAATGAGGTCTGGAGGAGAGGAAGCATACAGGAGGCTGAAAGAAGGGAAGAAATATTAGATGCACAGTCAGAAGAATAAAGTGCAACCAGAGACTGATGAAATTACCAAACAAAGGTAAAAATGATTTTATTTTCAATTTAGTGATCAAAATGTGTCCGTTTTGAGAATTTATATATGCTGTCTATATTTTGCACTATGGCCCTCTTTTACTAAACCATAATAGCGGTTTAGTAAAAATGGAGGGGGTATATTTGTCTATTTTTGTATAGTTGTTTCTGAGGTGACATTGCATAAAGTCATCTGCCTTGACCTCTTTGAAAACCCGCGGAATATAAATGATAATTAACATTTTCTCTGCATACAGTGTGCTTTGTGTTTTTAAAATTTTATTGTTGGTAGATCATTTTGACTTGGCCACGAAGGTAAGAGGGAAGGAGGGAGGGGAGCTGCTGAAAGACATCTAGTAATCCTTGCAGGCTTGACTGTGCAGGGAATTATTTTTGTAAAATCATGTTTTGTTATGTGACTGGCATTATTTAGACTTTAATTTCTATGAATGAATAGAATGAAAATGATATAAAATTACTTGCTTGTTTTTATGTGCATGCGCTGAAGGAAAGTGGAGAGAGAGTGGGCTGAGGACGCTGAAGGGAAATGGGGAAGAGAGAGTGGGGAGAAGACGCTGATTTATAAATTGACAATTGTACAGAATATTGTTTCTTTTTATACTTTAATATAATAAATTCAATATAAAACAATTCAAGGCTTATGTGGATGGAATCAGGTGGTTTGCAGGGATGGGGACCGAGCTTACGGGGATTAGTCCAATAAAATGGTATTTTCTTATTTCTCATTATTTGTTTTATTTTTATTTGTTAATTTGTAAAGTGGTGATTGTTATGTATCAGTTTTTTCCAATTTACATCTACTGTCTTTATATTTTGCACAGTATTAGAGGACATGTATTACTGTTTTTGTGGTGTTGTGGTGTTGCATTGTATGCAGAGTCTGGTTTCTTGGCAGTTCAGTTTAACTTTTGTCTACATATTTCTATTTTTAGTTTGTGATTATTCCATATTGGGCGAGTGTGTATCTGTCTGTGTGTATGAAAGGGACATGGCTTTCTGATAGCATCGACTGTACAGGATCAATTGACTGTGCAGGATCTGGCTTGTTTAGTTTTACAATGTATGTGTTCGTGTTCTACTGCTCACTGCAGTGTTTAAGATGCTGCCTTTTCGTAGGTACACTCTTGTTGTGTGATATGTGGATTGTTACTAAAAATCATATTTTTCATATAGATGGCGGGAGGGGGGGGTGTCAAAAAATGATGGGCCCCGGGTGTTACATATGCTAG
This sequence comes from Geotrypetes seraphini, assembly GCF_902459505.1. Lineage (NCBI taxonomy): Eukaryota > Metazoa > Chordata > Amphibia > Gymnophiona > Dermophiidae > Geotrypetes > Geotrypetes seraphini. The sequence continues at coordinate 32,405,712 of NC_047091.1, read as the reverse complement.
GTACACCACTGCACGGAGGCCAATCCAAGCCACAAGTACCTGGCAAAAAACCAAATAGTAGCAGCACTCCAGTCAGTCTACCATATAAAGAGGGCTTGAAGGGCCAAAGTATTATTTCTGCATGGTGTCTTTTGGCAGGGGTAAGACACTTTTGCAGAACACACTGGAAAGCAGTGTGGATCGTCCTTCAATCAGGAGCAGCAAGGAGAATCTTTTCCTCTTTTCCATGTCCGTTCAAAGAGCATCCCTCTCGAACATTGTCTTGTATCATGGCCCCTTCCCGGCCTCCAAGGCAGGGGGATTAACCATGTTTGCAACATATGCCGTCCCACATTAATGGAACTTTATGCTTCAAATTTTCCTCGCCTTCAGATCACGGCTGAGTTTTAATGACTCGTTAAAGATGTTAAACACAGCTTTTTTTTAATTTGTGAAGAACACACAGTGGAAGGGCCGCCATGAGAATTTATTCTCTAGATTTGGTGAAATCTGGAAATTGGGCCTTTGCCGGGATGATTTACAGGCCCGGCGAGGTGATCCTTAAACCAAATTGCAGTTCTCCCAGGCACGTCTGCATATCAAGCCCTGCCATGATCTGACACGATAATGGGTTTCAGGAAACAATGTGTTTCCCAGGTAATTGCAGAAGCACTGAGTTCCAGCCAACATTTTACTTTCACTAATAAAAGGGGGGGTGGGCGTGTAAATATTTCGCCAGCAGCTGGAAATGATTTTTTTTTTCACTGCTGCCCATTTTGTGCCCGAATAGTCGATGCTGGGCTATGTCTTGGCATCGGCATTGACTATCCAGTAATGTGTGAACAGCCAGCACTTACCTTAACTGTTTAAGTGTCAATATTCAGTAAAACTGCTGGGTTTTGGAAAGTTTTTCCGGGAACCAGGAGAGTTCTCTAAAAAGAGGAGAAATCCGGGTTTTCCAGGATGTCTGGTAATCCTATATCCGCCAATATACAGTGGGAGATAGCAGGATATCTCCTTCTGAATATTGGGCCAACCTGGTGACCAACTAGGTCACATGACATAGCTGATCATCACCCATTTTCATTGGCTGGCCTGCTAAGGCATGTGGTCAGAGACACCCGTCTAAACGGCAGGTCTATCTTTGGCACTTTTGCCTTAGCCAGCCAGCCAATGAAAATCAGCCTGGCCAGCTAGGTGTGAGCCACCGACCTTTGCCCCAGCGTTGAATGTCTGTCCGGGATTGCCATGGCCAGGCAGCCTCACACAGGCTGAATATCAGGCCCATTAGGTTCAGGGTCCAGATTCCACAAATCCTTCCCCAGCCTAATAAAGTAAATAGATCATTTTCTCCTTTCAAATTTGGAGGGATTTTAGACATTCTGGGAGTTTCCAGTTAAGGACCTGGAGGCCACGTGGTAGAGGCCTATCCTAAAGGAATCTGGGCACCTAAGTTCCCTAATAGAATATAGAACTGGCTATCAATGTGCCTAAAATTTAGGCATTTATACTTATGACAGCAATAGAACTGATGTTCCTGCAGGAGATTAAGGGCTCCTTTTATCAAGGTGCGGTAGGCGGTTAACACGCGGAATACTGCGCGTTCAACCGCCTGCCGCACTAGTCGCTAACACCTCCATTGACAAGGCGTTAGTTTTTAGGCTTGCCGCGGGGGTTAGCGGGTGATGAAATGTCTGACGCGCTAACCCCCGTAGCGCGCCTTGATAAAAGGAGCCCTAAGTGCGTCAGAGATGCGCAGAACTTGCTGTATCCCGTAAACTGCGTGTGTTAAGTGGGAGCCCAACTACGACCTATCTGTGCTTGACCCCATATGTGTTCCCCTTGAAACTATGCACCGCAGGGTTCTTTTATTAAAATGCGTTAAAAAAAGTGGCTTCCTGCATTTTGACCCGGAACCTTCCCCCAGGTGAACTCCATTTTTTTTTAAACTTTTTGCAGGTCTCGCGCTAAACTTTCCCGTTTAGGGCGCTCTGTGTGCGGCCGCTTGAACTCTGGGTTGACCAGCTAGTGTGTGCTAATTAAAACGCGCTAGTTACATAACACAGACATGCGCGTTCCCTGCCCACAACAAACGCAAACGCCTCCTTTTGGAAAAAAAAGTGTGGAAAATGCAAAAGTATCACATGATGCCCTGCGTCAGGGGTGTCCAACCTGCGGCCCAAGGGCCGCATGTGGTCCCGTGAAGTATTTTGTGTGGCCCCGGTCGAGAGCGATGCAGTGTTTTCCTCTGCTGCCCCCTGATGTTTACCGTCTTGCCGGCTCCCTCCTCTGTCTTACTGCAGTGTTTGCTTGTTTGTGCAACCCCAGAAACATTTTTTTCAGCCAATGCAGCCCAGGGAAACCAAAAGGTTGGACAACCCTGCCCTAAGTGTTTTGTAATAAGCATATTCTGGCACGCTGAGTGTGTGTTTGCACTTAACACTCTTTAGTGAAAGGGTCCCTATGTAAATTAGGTGGCTATTAACAGAACAGTGGATTGGTATCATACTAACATTTACATGTGTAAGTGCTGACATACGTGTGGAAATGCTAGCATGATTCTAAATATTTACACGCATAACATGTATGTGTAAATCTTTCCATCTAGGGTATAGAACTCCCCTTAATATAGCTAAATTTAAGGTCCGGTCTGTGGAAACAAGCCTCTGGCGATTTCCATACTACACTGGAGCTCTAGAAGTATCCGTTTCGATGATATTTTGGTGGACGTTCTCCTGCTCTTTTCTCTTGGGTGGCCCCGGTGGTAGCTACACCTTTAAGCTGCTCTGCGAAGCACTTGGCAAAATACAGCCATCCCTCTACTTTTTAATGAGATGGAATTTTAAGTAGCAACAATTCAGTATTTTCAGAGAGGCCCTATATTAAACCCATTATAAATGCCATTGAGTTAATTAGCCTATAGATTTTTCCATAGAAAACTAATTTTCAAAATGATTAACACCCAGGGTCAGTAGAGCTGTGATCCATTGACTTTGAGCTCTGGGATTTTATTTCCCTTTTTCTAACTTATGTTGTTGAGGTGGTTTTACTTCAGCACAGGTTTCTCCATCTTTTAAATCCGGCTGGAAAAAAAAAAAGCCCCCACCGGTCAATATTCAGCCGGCATGGTCAGTGTTTTGTTTGTCTTTTAATATCAGCAGAAGCCAGCAAAAATGATTTGGCTGCTGCAGGATCTTATCCAGAGAGTGTCCCGAGTTATCCGAGTAGCAAACGGAGCATTGCCCCAATCCGGATATTAGCTCCAGGATAGCCCTGGCTTTGTCCATGTTTCCCCAAGAAAACAGGAGATGCCAACTTCCCAAACCTTGGCAAGCGGAGAACAAACAGCGATGGAGACACTGGTGTTCAATGCCTTTTATTGAATTTCAAGACTCAACGCGATCGTGTTTCGGCCCAATATCATCTTTTCCCTTAAGCTTCACCAAACACTGTCTGGGAAATTTGAGGGGGGAGGGGTGGGGAGGTCCTACCCAAGGATCAAGCCCTAGGTCTCAATTTAAGAAACTCTCTATGGATCACCTGGGTTCTCTGAGAGACATCAGGAAAAACGTATGAGTGCCATGCGCCAGCCTTTTCCTGAAGAAATTGATCCCAAAACTTTAATCTCTCTCTCTTCACTACCTTCAAGGTACCTCTTAATATAGGGGTCCTTTTACTAAGGCACGCTAATCGATTTAGCATGCGCTGAGTAGCGTGCGCTAAATACTAAAGGTGCCCATTATATTATATGGGTGCCTTAGCATTTAGCGCGTGCTAAATCAATTTGTCCCCCAGAGAAGAGCGACTCAAATTGGTTAAGGGGCTGGAGGAGTTGCCGTACAGTGAGAGATTAGAGAAACTGGGCCTCTTCTCCCTTGAAAAAAGGAGACAGAGGGGACATGATAGAAACATTCAAGATACTGAAGGAAACAGACTTAGTAGATAAAGACAGGTTGTTCACCCTCTCCAAGGTAGGGAGAACGAGAGGCCACTCTCTAAAGTTGAAAGGGGATAGATTCCGTACAAACATAAGGAAGTTCTTCTTCACCCAGAGAGTGGTGGAAAACTGGAACGCTCTTCTGGAGGCTGTTATAGGCGAAACACCCTCCAGGGATTCAAGACAAAGTTAGATAAGTTCCTGCTGAACCAGAACGTACGCAGGTAGGGCTGGTCTCAGTTAGGGCACTGGTCTTTGACCTAGGGGCCACCGCGGGAGCGGACTTCTGGGCACGATGGACCACAGGTCTGACCCAGCAGTTGCAATTCTTATGTTCTTATGACCCCATAGTCTCTAGAACAGATGTTTCAAGCATAGCAGTTAAATCCACCTCTAAGACTTCCTCCACCCCCTTCTCCTGAAATATTCTTTACAGAAGAGGTGAAGAGCCAAGGATAGAACCTCCAACATATACTATTTCAACATCTCTGTAGGGGAAATTGAGTTGTTAAAAGGAAAATTTTAAAAACCCCGATGATTATCGGCTCTCAACTCTCTCTAATCTATTCTCAAGTATCATATTTCTTTTTACTACAGAACCATTAGTGGCTTCTAATGATTCAATTTTCCCTGAATATACATTTAGTTTCCCACTATGCAAAACCAAATCAGTCTCTAATGAAGCTACTTTGGCTGCTGCTCCCCCTGAAAAGAAGCACAACTGAGATGAGCAATTAGCTGAAGTCCCCTCCATCTTAGTTATTAAATTCCAAATTTCAACATTGGAGGCTTCCTTTGGAACTGATGTCGCTCCAAAATCTTGTTTCAAACAGCCTCCCAATGTAGTTGTCATGATCATTAGAATGTATCTCAGACATCACTATCTCGGACATCGCTGCAGCAACTGGTTGAGAAGTTCCAACAAGTTCTGACTGATGACCCAAATCTCCAGTCCATCCACACCTAATAAAGAACGAGAAGTTACTAGAGCAGAGCTGGCTTCCACGTTAGGTGGATTAGGTGGTGAGCGCATGTCAGAACTCAAAGAAGGAGCTTCAGAACTACTTTCAGTCATAGATGGAAAATTAGGCTTCATGGTAGTAGTAGTAGAAGCATCTTTAATTGCAGCAAAGGAGTCCATAGGACCTAGAATTTCCTTTTTTTGGTTCTTTGTTCCTTTCCTTTTCCCCATATCAGATTAAAGGAATATAGGGGGAAAAGCACAGAGTACCTGAAAATAGTAACAGTCCAACAATGAGGTAGATCAAATCTTCTATAACTCCTCAGCGGCTCCTTAGCTGGCTCTGAAGAGGATCCAAAGGGGAATTCCCCTTTGGTCACACCCTTCAGGCACACGCCCAAGGGCACATAACCATGGGTTGTGTACCATGGGTATGTGCTGTTGAAATTGCCATACCTTGGCGTCTGCAGATGACATCAGATGCCAGGAACAATTCTCTCCTCGGGTGCTCTGCTTCCTTCCACCATAGCACTCTGATCAGGTACAGATGACTCCTCTCCTCCTCATAATATATGCTATGCATGTCAGTAGAAGACACGCCCGCGGAAGTTATGTATGTTACTTGAAGACATGCCCGTGGCCTGCCCTTGCTCCATCCATGTGTATGCCTTATAAAGTAGTGATTAATACACATTCACAGGTAACTACAAATTCTTGACATCCATGGCGTAGCATGTAAGTGGCACCAATTTATAGAATTACCTCTTATAAATAAAATACGATAAGAACATAAGAATTGCCACTGCTGGGTCAGACCAGTGGTCCATCATGCCCAGCAGTCCCTCCCGCAGCGGCCCCTAAGTCAAGGACCTGAGCCCTAACTGAGTCTAGCCTTACCTGCGTACGGTCTGGTCTATCCAAATACAAATGATGTAATTGAGCTTTTGAGATCTCGCAGTATCATCTCCGGATGTCTCTTTTCAGCCGGCAGTTCATTCTGTCCATCATTATTGATCTCAACAACCATGGCGAGGACTGGGTCGTGTGTAGGTTGTAATACCTTTTTTGGACCAACACAAAGGTTATCCAGAGATGCTCTTGGGATAGCTCTGAAACCCACTCTTAGTCCTTAACACTCAGAATTTTTTGTACTAAGCTGTAGTAAAAAAAAAAAAAAAATGGTAGCCTTAGTGCGCTCTTATGTGGGTCTTTCAAGCGCTCTAAGGCCATTTTTACTGCAGCAGTGAAATGGCCAATTTTCCATTTGTTGAATTTAATGGCCATATGCTAACGTTGCCATTATCGCATCATCCTTGAATAAAATTATAGTGGGAGCACTGACTGATCCCGATTCTATAAACGACGCCTAAAAGTTAGAGGTAACACCTAAGTACTGCAACACTTAAGTGCAATTCAAGAAAAGTTGGGAGCACGTTACATAACCACGCTTAGTGGCGCCTAAAGCAGACTTACCCCCTCTTTTAATAAGGCACGCTATACTTTTTAGCATGCACTAATCACTCGCTAACGCTAATGCGTGCCTGTTATCCTATGGACCTTAAGCCTGAATTTGAATAGGGTCAGAGATGGAGCATAAGAATTACCATACTGAGACAGACCGAAGGTCCATCCAGCCCAGAATCCTGTTTCCAGCAGTGGCCAACCCAGGTCCCAACAGTAGAAACATTTCAGAGCTGAGATTGTGATGTCATCATGCTTCATTCTACCAATGCCTAAGAGCCAACCTCATCAGTGATGTCACAATGGCTTGATTGTCCTAGACTTGGTTCACATAAAAACATAAGAGGTGCCATACTGGGACAGACCAAAGGTTGGTCAAGCCCAATATCCTCTCTCCAACAGTGGCCAACCCAGGTCCCAAATACCTAGCTAGGTTCGAAACAGATTTTATGCTGCTTATCCTAGGAAAAAGCAGGAAATTATCCCAAACTCTTTTTAAACCCCACTAAGTCAACTGATTTCACCCCATTTTCCAGCAACAAATTCCAGAGTTTAATTACACATCGTGTGAAGAAATATTTTCTCCGGCTTGTTTTAAATCTACTACTTAGTAGCTTCATCGCATGTCCCCTAGTCCTAGTATTTTTGGAGAGAGTGAACGAGCGATTCACATCTACCCTTTCCACTCCACTCAGTATTATATAGGCCTCTATCATATCCCCCCTGAGCCATCTCTTCTCCAAGCTGAAGAGCCGTAGCCGCTGTAGCCTCTCCTCATAGGGAAGTCGTCCAAAACCTTTTATCATATTTGTCGCCCACCTCTGTATCTTTTCTAATTCTGCTATTTGATGTACTCACTCAGGAAGTCCGGGTGTGCGATGCAGCAAAACAAAATGTGGAGTTGGCAGTGGAGGAGAAAGGTACAAAGAAGAGTGATTTACCTAGGGTTACCAGATTTTACTTTAGTTAAATCTGGACACCTAGACCTGCCCCCAGGCCCGCCCAGTTCTACCCGTCCCTGCCCTGTTACACCCCAGTCCCACCCTCAATCTCACAATAGCCCCGCCCTTCCCCCACCTGCTCTTGGGCATCCATGCATACGCAGATGCGACGTGACTATCATTGCATGGCATCCGTTCATGCGCGGTTGCCCACCTGCCCGATGCGATTGAGAGGATGCTTTTCAAAACCCGGACAAAGTGCCTGGTTTTGAAAAGCCGTCCGGACCCCCGGGCATGTCCTCGCAAAGGAAATCGGGGAAAAATCTGGGGAAATCCGGAAGTCTGATAACCCTAGGCTTACCAATCACACATTGCACACAGCATCTCCTTCTCTTCCCTGTCCTCTCTTTGAGGTCTTCCAGCCTCTAGTAGGGTTTTAGGGGCTTCCCTAGCTCTTCTTTCAGGCATGTGAGCACCACATTTCCCGCTCTGCAGAGGTTGGCGTGCCTCAAAGTTTTTTTTTAAAAGAACAGAGGCTTGCCTTGGACTTGAAAAGGTTGGGAAAAAATGTGCTAAGAAGCACTTCAGGCCCAGCTAAGGGTTAAATTATATCTAGGGGGCAGGGAGAGAGAAAAACATGCCATAAGGGCTTGAAAAACAAATTCAGATTTAAAAAAAAAAACTTTTTAATTAGATCAAATTAAGGTCATTAAAGCTGAAGTTGTGTACTGAGAGCATTTTTCTATAAAAGGTGTTAGAACAGCATTATTTCGCCCTTCCAAGCCCAGCACACTGTACATTTCTCTATGCCATCAGCCGTGATTGAAAGCTAATGAAAAATCTGTCCTGCGTCAGTTTATTCCTTGTATCCATTAAGAATAATTACAGCTGAACAATTTTTGATGCCTGTAACCTTCGCGAGCGTTGCTAATGGCATTCTAATTTGCTTCTTGCCCAATGGCTGGAGCGTGATGCTTAATTCAAAAGTGCTCTGTCAACAGGGGCTGATTTGTGGGGCTAATGAGTGCATTTAAAACAACGGCCTCGGCCGGTGCATTCTAATGTCGATAAGAAGATACGGGTCAATAAAGAGGCTTGTCTGTAATAATTAGCAACGACAAAGACTTAGGATTAGACCAATCACAGCGTTAATGCCTGTGCTTTCAACTCATCTTTTATTTTATTTTATTTTTTTCACTTTCTCCTCCTCGGAGTGCCCCAAACTTCTTGGTCCTGAGGTAACGCTTTTGGGTTACGCTGATTGGTGTAATTGCATTCTCCAGTGTTATTAAGGGTGGCAAGTCAAATGCGTGCAAGACAAAAGCGTGTGGGCAGTTGACCGCCAAGACAATTCAGCGCAATGACAATTCTCGGCGCTCATTTGTCTTTTGCGCTCAGATATCTTGCGCTCGCTTGTCTTTGCCCATTTGTCCGCGCGCATATGGCTTGCGCGCATCTGACTATGAACCATTATTAAGGGGGGTGCTTGCATTTCTCATTTTAAAGGGGTACTGGGATCCTTTGACTAAGCTCCAGTAAAACCCAAGCTTAACGTGAGTTAATGGGGGACTTTTCCTGTGTGCTAAGCCCAGATCAATCATGGCTTTTTCTAGGGCCTTTCCTTTTGTCGTACTGTTCCCATTAGAGCACGGTACCTGCAAAGAAATTAATATGAGAGGCCTAACCCCTTCCTATTTAGGAGATACCGAGACCCAGGTTCTATAGACGATGCCTGAAGTTAGTTGCCCAGATTTAGGGTTACCAGACGTCCGGATTTCCCCGGACGGCTTTTCCAAAACCTTCAAATCACGTCAGGCAGAGAGGAAGTCTACGCATGTGCGGGCTTTCTCCCTACCCGACCAAGAGCAGGCAGTGGGGGGAAGGGCAGGACTGGAGGTGGGATTAGGGCATTACAGGGTGAGGATGAGTGAAACTGGGCGGGCCTGGGGGGGGTCGGGTCTAGCGGTCTGGATTTTCTGATTGGAAAATCTGGCAACCCTACCTAGATTGGCACACTTAGTCAATCTAGATACCTAACTTACCCCCGCCTCTCCCTTTCACTAAGCCATGGAAGGGGTTTCTACTGTGGGCCAGGGTGGTAAATGCTCCATCTTCGCCACGACCAAAAAAATTTCAACGCGCTCAATCAAAAGTCAAACAAATGATGATTTTTGCTTATGACCATGAAGGCATCATCATTACAGACAAAGTTCCATGTGGAAGAAGTGTCACAGCAGTGTGTTATCGTGATTTTTTTGCAAAAAATGCACAGAAAAATGCACAAAACCCGACCTCAGCTGCTCTTGGCTGGGCCACTCATTCTCCATGACAACGCTCGCCCGCACTTAAGGAACGTCGTCATTGAAAAACTACGCGAATACGGCTGGGAGGTGTTACGTCTTGCTCCCTACAGTCCAGACATGAGGCCACCAGACTTTGACCTTTTTCCAACATCGAAACAACCTATGCGTGGACATCGTTTTGCATCTCTGGAAGAGCGTTCTTCTGCCGGTACCCGAGCCATTCGGCAACTGAACAAAAACGGTGCCTTGGATGGAATAATGAAGCTTCCCGGACGTTGGGACTCGGTCATTGCACAGCAGGGAGAGTATCGGTCTCTTTTACAAAGCCGCTGTGCTGCGCTAACGGCCCAGAAGCCCATAGAGATTTAAAGGGCTTCGGGGCTGTTGCTACGCGGCTTTGTAAAAGAGGCCATATATTGAAGGATTGTAAAGAAATACTTGAAAAAAAAAATGACTGTGCATTATTTACGAAATGGCCTCGTATATAAACCACTTTGATTGTATCCACAGAAAGGCGGTATATCACGTCCCGTCCCCCTTCTGAGTCCCAGTAAGTTCCCCAGACAGCCTCAGTATCGTGTCTCTCACACCATACCCCAAATTGAGGAGGGGAGAGCTAAGCTTTAGACAGTTAGATGTTCAGTGGTTAATGCTGCCTTTTAGCATTTCCAAATAAACTTTGCTCAATAATGTAGCAGGGCACAGGGCATATGACAGCCACATAATACATTCAGCATAAGTGGCCCTGAAAAAGACTTTAAACGTGGGCCAAACCGTGTATTGAAATATACATTAAAATGCATCTGAAATGGAAAAGCTTTGTGCCGTAGCTTTCACACAGTAGCTTAATTCAAACTAAAATAGCAAATTATATGCTGAGACCAATTCCTGATTTATTTTTTTTCAACAGAAATGTACTTAAAAGTAAGAAGAAAAAAAAAAAGTCTGTTTTTAAAGGGACTTTATTTTTCTTGAAGTCATTTTGATTTACTGAAAGTTTTCTTTTTTGACAAACGCTAGGGAAATGTAACTGTGAAAATATTAAGAACATAAGAATAGCCTTACTGGGTAAAACCAGTGGTCCATTTAGCCCTGTGGCCTGTCCTCATGGTGGCCAATCCAGGTCCCTAGTACCTGGCAAAAACCCAAAGAGTAGCAACATTCCGGAATCCCAGAGAGTATCAAAATTCCACGCAAAATCTCAAAGAATAGCAAGATTCTGGAATCTCAGAGTAGCAACATTCCGGAATCCCAGAAAGCATCAAAATTCCACGCAAAATCTCAAAGAATAACAAGATTCCAGAATCTCAGAGTAGCAACATTCCTTGCTACCGATTCAGAGCGTTCCAGAGCTTAACTATTCTTTGAGTGAAAAAATATTTTCTCCTGTTGATTTTTAAAGTATTTTCTTGTAACTTTGGGTTACTTACATGTATCTGCACTGTTAGTATCTTTTCTGGTGATATCACATAGTTATACCAGTGGCACAGTAAGGGTAGGAAATGCCTGAGGCGGTGACAACACCCCACGCCCCCTCTCTTTCTTCGCTCCCCACTCCTTCCCACCCCCACGCCACACTTGCACTCTCCCTTCCTCCCCGTGCCTCTAAATCTTTACCAGTGTGAGTGGCCTTTCTCCAGCTTGCTCTTTGCGCCTGCGTTGGGTTCCCCTCTGATGTCACTTCTTGGCTCTGTGACCCGGAAGTGATTCGGAGGGGAGCTAGGCTGCTGCAAGCAACCAGCAGGAGAAGTTGCTCGTGCTAGCGAAGGTCTACAGAGGTACGGGATGGGGAGGAGGGATGGCTTGAGCATGGCATGATGTGGCAGGGCAGAGAGGTGCCTGGGATGTACCGCCTCTTTCCCTCCCCCCCCCCACCCTACTGGGTTATACACAGATCCGTGGACAGAGGCGGTGAAGCAGGTGGGCAAGCTTTGGAGGTGACGCCATCCTAGAACCAACCCACAAAATGACTGGTGTGTCAAAGGTCTCAGCTGCTGGAGGCTCAGCTTTAACTGTCCGAACTAGAGAAGGAGAGGCCAGAACCAACACACGATGCAGAATCCAGTCAACCATTGTAACTTGCCACTGCCCACTCTGGATAAACCCTCCCCCACTGATGGTTCAAGGACCACCTCTGGTGCTTTGCACGATTCAGTGATTAAAGTGATTCCCGCCCCATTATCTCTACCCGGGTAGAGAATCAATTGCCATCAAAATACCAATTGGATCTGAAAACTTTTCAGAAATTCCGATTCATGTTTCGTATGACCCGCACAGAAATTCCTACCTGTAAGGGAACATGAGTGTTGCCCCTCTGTGTCAGGGTTTGTTTGTTTTTCATTTAATCCCATCCTTTTATTCCACAAGGACCCTCTGGGTTTATCCCACACCTTAGTCAACAAAACTTGCCAAATATATCTTCGGTGTCCGCAGACTCGGGGCCGGATTCTCAAAACTTACCGTGTCCTTAGCGAGGGTTGCTAAGCCGGTTTCAGTCAATTTCGCGTACCAGTGTTTCACCGGCTGATTACCAGAACGGCTCACCGTGATCATTTCCGAGCTTCCTAGCAGTCACTGACTCTGCCTTGCAAATGTACAACAATGAATTATTCATATTAAAATGGTAGTTAAATGGGCTCATTATTATTTAAAGCGGACTCCGGATGATACTCTTATCATCCTAACCTCATTGTGCCACATTTGCGGGCACAATTTTCTGGCAGGGTCTGAGAGCTGATTGGCTAAAGCACTGACAGGAAAGTAAAGCTTGACAGCTCAGACATCCACCCCCCCCATATAAAAAAAAGATCCCCGATTCCTCCCTCCCACCAATTCCCCCCAGGGTCATTTGATGCCCCCAACGATGCTGGCATTCCCTGCCCCCCCCCAGACAACTCCACGACACCCCCGCATCTTTAAATTGAAGGATAGCAGGAGAGATACCCACCCCCTCCCACCGCCAGAGTCCCCTGTGCCCCTGCTCTCCCACTCCCATACTTTTACGATGAAGGTCAGTAAGAGGGATGCCTACTCCCTCAAGCCAGCAGGCGTGCTTCCAAAAGACAGGCTTTCCCCTTCCTGGTGCATCCTGGGATGCATTGGAGAGTGGCCTAAGGATCTGATTGGCTGAGGCACGTAAGGCCTCTCCTATAGGAGCACATTAATGCCAACCTATCACTAGCCGGCCAGAATCCAGTGCTTTTGAACTGGTCAAAAACAGTGCAGGCTGGTTAAATAGAGCTTAACTGGTTAAATGCATATATTCAGCTTATGATAACCGGTTAAAGTCACTGAATATTTGTGGTCAGTAGCTAAAAGTTAACCAACTATAATTGGGCCTCAGCAGGCTGCTTTGAAGAGGAGGGCAGACGCAACGAGAAGGAGAAGGAACAGCGAAAGCAGCAACAGAAGGAAATACTGTTGAAAGAGAAGGAGACAGCAGAAGAAGGACACGGTACTACTTGAAAGGGTCCAGAGAAGAGCGACTAAGATAGTTAAGGGACTGGAGGAGTTGCCGTACAGCGAAAGATTAGAGAAACTGAGCCTCTTCTCCCTCGAACAGAGGAGATTGTGAGGGGACATGATCGAAACATTCAAGGTACTGAAAGGGATAGACTTAGTAGATAAGGACAGGTTCTCTCCAAGGTAGAGAGAACGAAAGGGCACTCTCTAAAGTTGAAAGGGGATAGATTCCGTACAAAAGTAAGGAAGCTCATCTTCACCCAGAGAGTGGTAGAAAACTGGAACGCTCTCCCGGAGTCTGTCATAGGGGAAAACACCCTCCAGGGATTCAAGACGAAGTTAGACAAGTTCCTGCTGAACCAGAACGTAAGCAGGTAGGGCTAGTCTCAGTTGGGGCACTGGTCTTTGACCAGAGGGCCGCCGCGTGAGCGGACTGCTGGGCACGATGGTCTGACCCAGCAGTGGCAATTTTATGTTCTTAAATTTTTAGCGGTCAAGAAAATCTGGATATTCAGTGCCGGTCACCAGAAATGGCCCGGCTTTGAACATTCGCAGTCAGCACCTACCATGGGAGTCAGCTGTCCTGCTTCCTGTGGTCTGTATATAGGGCCCTAGTGTTCTATAACAGAACCTTGACTCCAAGAATCGCTGCTAATCACATGGAATTAAGCTGCCTAGACTGAGGTACCGATTTATAGAATTTCTCCCATTTAAGTTTATAAAATAGTTACCTATGGTTAGACCCAGTGACACAACTCCTGGCTCCCTAGATAGTATAAAAGTTTATGCATGAACTTTATGAATGTATTTGCATGTTTGTAATGTATATACATATAGGGTTGCCAGATTTTACAATTGTAAAATCCGGACACCCTAGACCTGCCCCCAGGCCCGCCCCTCTCCACCCCAGTCCCGCCTAGCTCCACCCCCCTGCTGCCTGCTTTGGTCAGACAGGAGGAAATCCACGCATGCGCGGGTGCCATGCGATGACATCATGTGGCACCCACGCATGCGTGGATTGCCTCCTGCCCGACGGGATTGAGAGGAGGCTTTTCAAAACCTGGACAAAGTGCCGGATTTTGGAATGCCGTCCGGTCCCCCAGACATATCCTCAAAAGGAGGACTTGTCTGGGAAAATCCGGAAATCTTGTAAACCTATGTACATACATCATCGCTCTGTCGTGGCTCTGCCTACATTATGCTCCACTGTCCCAGGAACAGCTCCATGTAAATTGTAATGTCACACTTGTCTTTATCTGCCATCATCTACAATGTTACTGTAACCAGCAGGTTTTGCCTGATAATTACAGTACAGCCGAAACACCTTCATTAGAGATTTTCTAGTGAGGGTAATGGATGTGTCAAGGTGTGTTGTCTGACAACAACACAGTATGATGTCCATAAAATCTCCTTGACTCGATTAAGCAAGTGTCACGGGCGGTCACCCCCTTTTAATTTCGTGCTCTTTCCTGCAGGTTGCCACTCTGAAGTGACAGGATGCGGCTTACCAGAGCACAAATTGCCCGGCTGGCTGGTTAAGCGGCAGGGGTCACAGGTTAAATGAACACCGTTGTTTACGAGGGACACAGCCAACCCCCCTCTCTCCCACCATCATTTGCATTTTAATATTCTCACGGTGAGGAGGGGAAGACAGCTTGTTTGAAAATCCCATTTCCGGATTTTATATGGAAGCCATGGCTGCGTGACCCTGGAACACCGTTTTGTTAAACATGGACAACGTGAAATGGGCATGAATCAGCTGGGCAATGAGCCTGACCGCTAGCACCTCTAGGTTTCCTGATGTGGCCAGTTTTTTTTATGGACTTTTTTATGTCCACTTTCCTTTCTCTTTAATTCAAGCTCATCATTTCATCCCAGGTTACCGCACAATGGTTTTGCGGATCCAGATTTCACTACAGCAAGTCAAGGGTTCAGAACAGGAACGATGCATATGCATGAGAGCGATTTGCACGCATTGTATGTAAATATCTCTCATGCATATTCATTTGGAGGATTCTGAAAAACCGGCTGGCTAGGTGTGTCCCACGTATAGTGCCAACCAGTGGCATATCGAGGGTGAGTGGCACTCGGGCGGGGGCACCCCACCCCTGCCCTCTTCCCCTCCCCTTGCCATGAATGTGCACCTTCCCCCTACCTTTTTAACTTTGGCAAAAGCAGCCATCAACATGCTGCCCATGTTGGCTTCGGCACTCGCTCTGATGTCACTTCCTGGGTGCAAGTCCCGGAAGTGACATCACAGAGAGCGCCGAAGCTGAGGTGGGCAGCAAGTTGGTGGCTGCTCGTGCCAAAGTTGACAAGGTACGGGGGAAGGGAAGAGGCATGCGAGTGGCAGGGTGGGAGTGGGAAGGAGGGGCGGAGAGCAGGAGGGGTACCAGCGTCCCGAGAAAGATGGCACCCAGGGTGGACCGCCCCCCCCCCCTCGTCCTCTTCACAATACCCCTGGCACCAACTTAGTGCTGGATTCGCTAAATGGCACCGTTGTTGGTGGGTGCCTTAAAAACGGCCAATCACACGGCTTCTGAAAATAATAATAAAAACTTTATTTTTCTATACCACCATAATCAAATGACTTCTAGGCGGTTCACATCGAAAGAAGGCTGGACAATCAGCGAATTACAGAAAGCAAGAGGAGAATTGTTACATAGGAATTAGGAGTTTCATGAGAAATTACATCAGGTTTGAAAAGGGGAAATATCATAGTGAGAGAGGGTCATCTGTGTAGGCTATGAATTTGTTAAATAGGTAGGCGCCAGTCATGTGGGCCAGGCTTTTTCAAGGTCTACATTTCCGGCACCTGCCTGTTGTGTGAATCGCACTTAAGGAGGTGCTTTTCAAAGCCTAATACCGCTTCCGGCATTAGTTGCATCTACAGTGGCATTAGGCATCATTACGCACCTATGGAGGCATGATGCAGGCGTCACTCTTTTAAGGCACTGGCAGGCGCCGATATATTTTTGTTTTAAATTGGCTTTAAATGTTTTTCAGATGGTGTTTCAACTAAGGCGCATGACTTAAGATGCCGTTTATAGAATTATGAGCCTTAGTGTGATTCTATTATAAGCGCACGCCATATATAGAATCACGCTTAGCGGACATAATGCGTCGCTAACATTTAAGTGCATCCATTTAGGCCAAGAAAGCCCAGGCTTAAACACCCACGCTTAAGTTGTGCTCGGACCAAGCACATTCTATAACACTGCGCTTAACTCTTCGGAAGGTCCACGATCTGCCCATGCCCCTCCCCCAGCCATGCTCCCTTTTGAGATTTGCGCACTAGGACTGACACACACCGCTTTATAGAATACGCCTACCCAGTTGAGCACGTAATTTTTAATCAGTGGCGTAGTAAGGGGGAGGGAGCATTTCGCCCCAGGTGCCATGTTGTTCAGGGCACCGATACCCGTCCCGCTCTCTGCCCTCCCCGCCTCTTCCCATTCCTCCCCTCCAGGGGTGTGCCCCCCTTCCCTTCCCCCCACGGCGGTCAACAATGTGCTCTTTGCGACGACCCCGTCGGCTCTCCCGCTGACGTCACTTCTGGGTGCCACGCAAACAACAACTTCTGGGTGACCGCCGCAAACAACGGCTTCAACTAGAGGCACAAGGGAAGGGGGGATGGAGGGCACGCGCGGCAGGCGAGATCGGGGAAGGAGCGAGGGGGGATGGAGATGAGGTTGGGAGAGGGGCGCCACTGACCCTCGCTACGCCACTGCTTTTAATTAGTGCTAATCTGCATTGTCTAGTTGTTAATTGTCAATCGTCGGTACCACGTGGTCTTGTTAAGTTGTGCACTGATTTGCATGCCCAACTTAGTAAAGAGGCCTCTTTGAGACTAATGAGGTTTTGCATTAAATAATGCACCTTTACTCGTACTAAAGCACCTTAAAGCATTTAACGCATCAAGATCAGTTTGATAAGTTATATATTGTTTATTACGAATCTTTTCTTAACAAAACCTTAAAGGGGAAATAAAACGTACCCTTCAGAATGAGGAGGGGGGGATGTCAAGATTTTCCTTGCAATTTGCTCAGTTGTTTTACCCTTTTAAGCATCAAATTACCTTCATTGTGTCTTGGCGAAGTTGGACTAAGATTTAACCCAGCGGGGTGGTTGTCGAAATGGGCTACAATTTTCTGCATGAAGCCTCGTGATTGCAGGTCTAATTCAAAGTGATTCTAATCGGTGTCAGAAGCAGCCCGGGCAGAGAGGGGGACCCGGCGCAGGGATGTTGATTGTCCCTTTAGGTTAGCGGAACGCAAGAGCATCTTACCTAGATTTGGAGACTGCAAAAACGTTTTCAGTTTGCTTCTGTCATCCGGAAGTCAGTGGGGGAGGGGGGAATCTTTCTCACAATACTTGTAACGTTAAGGAAAATCAGCTCTTTCTTGGTTTCTTCCTTAGGGCTTCATAATTGGTTTTAGATAGGCATTATTTTCTTTACAAATTTTAAATTTATTTATGGGGCTTGGCCTGATATTTATTTGCAGCTCAGTCAACTGATTTGTGATGGGTTATTATGGCATCGTATGAGTTCATTTGCAGCTGGCCAGGTTGTGGAGGGTTTCCCCTGGTTTTTAAGTATCCTCCCAACTCCGCACTTTTATTTTTTATTTATTTATTTCAATTTCTATCCCGTTCTCCCAGAAGCTCTGAACGGGTTTACAAGCAGACATTCACAATCGTTTGAAAACAAACTAGTCGTGACAACAAATAGGTTACAGCAGACAATAACAATTAATAACAATTAAAAAACAACAACATATATATATACTTCTTATATTACAGTTGTATCACACTGTGATACTGTTTTGGGGGGGGGGGTTCATATGATTCCTAAATGCCATGGCTGTGCTGGGTGTGCCAGATGTAATGTTATGTTATTCTGCACCTGTCTGTGCTGTATGTGCCAGGTGCTAAAAATGTCTCAGCCCAACCAACGTCCTAAATTCTGAGTGTTATTTTGCCACTCTAGCTGAAGAGTGTTATCTTACTTTGATAAATACCAATTTGCAGAAACAAAATTCTATGTTTTGACATTGTTTCATATTGATTGAACCAAACCCACGTCATTCTCTTCTTGGTTGGGCTGAGAACTTTTCAGCACCCCCTGTAGTGTGAAGAGTAACTAGAGCTGCTATTCTGACATCATAATGCCTCATTCCACCAATAAGAGCCAACCATTCTTGTATGTTTTCACCCATAACTAATATTTTCTTATATATATGTATTTTTGTATGATAATTTTTATCGCATAACAAAAGTTACTTTATATGTTTTATTTGTATTTTTTATGGTATTGTACATCGCCTAGTAATTTAAAATAGGCGATTCATTAAGAACAAATAAACTTGAAACTTGAACTTGAACCTCATCAGTGATGTCACAATGACTTGACTGTCCTATACTTGGCTCATTTTTATTACATACAAGGGGGTGCTGAGAAGTTCTCAGCCCAACCAACCAACTTCCTAAATTCTGAGCGTTATTTTGCCACCTTAGCTGAAAAGAGTGGTATCTTATTTTGTTAGGTGCCCAATTGCAGAAATGAAATTCTAGGTTTTGACATTGTTTCAGATCATGGATTGAACCATATCCATAGCAAAAACACTCGGATATTGTGAAAACTACAAATGGTAAACAAAACACTTTCACAATGATGGAAAACAATGGTGGTATGCCAATAATCTTGAAGCACAAAGCACAGCAAGAGACCAATCTAAACGGAGGAAAAAGCCTCAGACAGGGGCCCGCCCACCTCCACAAAGGTGGAAAATTGGTGTTAGAGCGATCACTTCACTGGCTGAAAACCTCCTGTAACAGATGGTCCAAGCAATGTGCTCTTATTAATAATTGCTTTGAAAAACTTATTATTGTGTGAGACAGATGAAAAAATCAACTTATCTTGTTCTGAGATCGGTACACCAACGGTGGCCAGCGTTTCACTGTTAAGCTGCCTCAGGGTCTAACATATCCGATCGCACTTTAGTTCGGACGCCAACCACGTCTCAAAAATCCAAAGAACCATATCCATGCCATTCTCTTCTTGATCGGGCTGAGAACTTTTCGGCACCCCCTTCGTAGGGTGAAGAGTTTTAGGGCTCCTTTTACGAAGGCGCATCAGCGGTTTAACGCACGTAATAGCGCGCCGAACCGTCAGACGCATTAGCCACCACCGCCTCCTCTTGAGCAGGCGAGGGGGATAGCATGTGATGAAAAGTTGCGCACGTTAAACCCGTTAGCGCTACTTTTCAATAACGGAATCTCTGCCCAGATGCCACTATAGAATCAATATTTCCCACAAAGCATTGGAGGCACCTAAAAGGGTGAGTCCACTTAGTCCATTTGGTGCTGAGGAATGCTACCAAGTTTGGTGCCTACCACCCAATTCATTTTAATGTAAGTCAATTATCAGGCCAATTAAGGCCCTCTTTTACTAAGCCGAGGTTTCTACCAAAGCCCAGGGCGCTAAATGCTCCGACGCTGCTTTGATGCTCACAGGAATTCTATGAGCGTCGGAGCGTTTAGCGCTCCAGCCCGCGGTAGAAACCTTTACTGTGTCTTAGTGAAAAGTGGGGAGGGGATAAGCTTGTTACCGGCACCAATTAAAGCCTATTGAATAATTAAGGGACCCTTTTACCATAGAATATTATGAGCACCTCAGCATTTAGCATGCACTAAAAAGATTAGCGCGCCTTAGTGAAAGTTAGGCGACTAGATTGGCTAAGTACCTAGCTCAGGTGGCCACGTATAGAAGGTGTGCCTTGTAGAATTGCCACCTTAGGTTGTGGCCACGAGAGCCACATGTAATCGCATGCATAACTGCAGAATTCGTCAGCAGATTGATAAGGGGATGTCCTGCAGCAAGCTTTGACGTGGCCTGTGAAAAGGCACCAGCACTTGCTTCCAGACGCTTTTGCGCGTCGGGGGGATATCTGCAACCTTGAGAGCACGGCGCTGTCGGCAGCCGTTTCACATCTGCCAGCTAATGAGTCCCATAGTACCTCCCAGACATTTTGAGCAATTTAAGTCTGGCCCTGGAAGTTAAGTAGCAGCCATCACATCTTTAATTTTAATTCCACGTTATTAAGCTGCGAAGAGGGAGAAGAAAGGTTGCAATCCATGTGAAATTCTTACAAAGAATTTAAAAGGATTTTTTTTTTTTTAAAACATGGATCTTTTCACTTACATTTGAAATCAATTATGCCTTTTATAGCAGTTAAATTTGGTAGCTGGAATTGCTGCATTATACGTAGATATATTATCACTAAAACAAATACGTTATAACTGTGAGATCCTTGTATTGGACGTATACGTTTGCTGTATCTTTAAATCTGAAGCATTAGTTTGCACTCCACCTTGAACTGATATGTCAAAGCAGATAAGAAATGCCTAAGTTAAATTAAATTAAGTAGGAACCGTCACATCTTCAATGCACTATGTGCATTTGTATTAATAAAACCGGCAGGTTTGGTTATTAAGGGAATGTGGCAGGTAACTGTTTACTGCCAGGGCAGAGCAGGAGAGACACACTGGGACGTGCTCGTTCTGCTGAGTCAGATCCCACTGGACCTGGACCATTTACTTACAGCTGGAACCAGGGATCAGTGATCACAGCCTGGCATGTCAAGACTCCAAATTATTCACAATTTTCAAACGAAAGATTACTGGGAAAGGCCGTTGAAAGGCCCAAATTAATCCAATCCATCCATTGAAATAGATGAGCTGAAATGTATTTATTTAAAACACGGGTCACATTAAAAAAAAGACATGCATAAAAATATGACAATACAGATGCCGTGTCTGGCTGCCTGCCTCCTGTGGCGCATGCAGCCACGTTCTGTGGTCTTATGCACTGTTCTTCCAGCCACCTCCAGATAAGAGTGGCTCAAGACCCAGCTGATGTCCACAAGGCAGAAAATATGGTCTCTGCATAGCCCTGGAAGAGTGAGATCAGCTCCCAAAGGCTAGGGAAAATTGAAAACATATGAAAGCCAATGAGTTGCGCTGGGGGAGCTCCCAAGAGGCTCAGAGAGATGAATTGGCAGAAAAAAAAGCAGCCACGGTGGATAACTTCATGCAGTCTGTTAGCAGAATATGCACTGGTATTTAATTACACAAATAAAGATGCCATATCATAGTAGAAACATATTTCATCCAAACAGGGCCAGTGCAAAGGATTTGAAGTTCACATATCCACATATCCATTGAATTCACATTCAGGGTCCTATCCCATGCCTTTTAATACTGATAATTGCATTCCATAGTGATGATCTCCCCAGCACCACTTCTCCCATCTTATTTTTAAATATGAAATATTATTATGTGCATATGTATGAGGGGCCGCTGAAAAGTTCTCAGCCCAATCAAGAAGAGAATGATGTGGAACCATGACTCTTACGAGTTACGCCACACTTTGTATCAATGATATGAAATGAAACAAAAAGTATGGCGTAACTCGTAAGAGTCATGGTTCCACATCATTCTCTTCTTGGTTGGGCTGAGAACTTTTCATTGGCCCCTCGTATTGTGATGTCATAATACCTCATTCCACCAATGCCTAAGAGCCATCCTCATCAGTGATGTCACAATGGCTTGGTTTCCCTATACTTGTGCCCATTTGTTAGATGCATTTGCCTCACTGAAATGAAAAGTGTGGAATAACTTGTAAGTTTCATGGCTCTGCATCATTCTCTTCTTGGTTGGGCTGAGAACTTTTCATTGGCCCCTTGTATTGTGATGTCATAATACCTCATTCCACCAATGCCTAAGAGCCATCCTCATCGGTGATGTCACAATGGCTTGGTTTCCCTATACTTGTGCCCATTTACCAGATGCATTTGCCTCATTGAAATGAATAATGTCAAGAAAAGTGTGGAATAACCTGTGAGAGTCATGGCTCCACATCATTCTCTTCTTGGTTGGGCTGAGAACTTTTCATTGGCCCCTCGTATTGTGATATCATAATGCCTCATTCCACCAATGCCTAAGAGCCATCCTCATCAATGATGTCACAATGGCTTGGTTTCCCTATACTTGTGCCTGTTCACTAGATGCATTTGCCTCACTGAAATGAAAAGTGTGGAATAAGTTGTACGTTTCATGGTTCCTCATCATTCTCTTCTTGGTTGGGCTGAGAACTTTTCAGCGGCCCCTCGTAATAAACACCAATGCTCACACATACATTAAGCATTAATGAATAGGGGCCTATGAGGCTCATAATCAAAACTTTGAAACGTCCTAAAACCAGCCCAGGTCGGCACTTGGACGTCCTAACAGCAAGGTCTTCCAAGTGCCGATAATCAAAACCAACTTTCTGGACATGCTGGAGCATTTCTAAGCTTCTGTGTGTCCATAGCTCATAGGGGTGTGTTGGGAGAAGTGCTATGGGCGGGAATCAGGCGGGCTTAAACCTGGACATACTGCAGCGATAATTAAAGCTTTCCTAGAGGGAACTTAGACGCCAGCAGTTAGACCTATTTCAGTTGCATCTAAGTGCCCCAGAGCTGCCCAAACTGAACAAATGACCAGTGGTGACATTGGTGAAACGAGGTCACTGGTTGGGAAGATTGGAGGAGACATGACAGCGTTGGAGCTCAAGTCGTCTTTTGTCAGCTAGGTCCTTGAACGTGCCTCCAGGTGACTTTGCCCTTTTCTAAACCTGAGCTGTTCTGTGAGGGAGTATTTTTTGCCAGTGAAAGTATCTAAAGCAGTTTTGATTTGTACCTTTTGGTTCTATACATTGGTCTGGCTACATTGGTCTGGGCTTTTTCTCCCTCTTTTTGGGTGCATGCTGGGTTTGAAGAGGGGGGGGTGCCTCGGTGCCACGATCACACATTTTGACTCATTATATTAACATATTATATGTTGTGCGTCCTTGTATAATTTGTTAACAAATTATTTTATAATACCACACCCAAGACTATTCAGCGGTTGCGCCTACTTTGTGAAATGCCCTTCCTTTGGGCCTGAGACAGGAGAATAACCCTAGCGAGTTCAAATCCAGTCTCAAAACTTTTCTTTTTAAAGAGGTTTATGAGATTTATAGCTAGGACTAACCGCATACAAGACTCAGACAATGGGCACGGTTCAGATAATTCCCCCCTCCTATTATTTTTATGAAATGTACGTATCCCACTCATTTTCCTTTTGTAGAATATGGTATCAGTTATTTCTTGTATTTGATCTTGTCTTTTCCCTATGTTACTTATATTTTAAAATATTTTTTAATATAAATTTTGTACAATGTACACCTCTGTGGCAATTAAAGCGGTATATCAAGCTTGAAACGCATCTCTTTAATGAGCATGGACCTTTTGCAGTACTCCCACATGTAATACTTTACATTTCAACGTTGAGAAATGTAAAGTATTACATGTGGGAAACAGAAACCCGAGGTACAACTATACGATGGGAGGGATGTTATTAAATGAGAGAACCCAAGAAAGGGACTTGGGGGTAATGGCGGACATGACAATGAAGCCGACGGCACAGTGTGCAGCGGCCGCTATGAGAGCAAATAGAATGCTAGGTATAATCAAGAAGGGTATTACAACCAGAACAAAAGAAGTTATCCTGCCGTTGTATCGGGTGATGGTGCGTTTGCATCTGGAGTACTGCGTCCAATATTGGTCGCCATACCTTAAGAAGGATATGGTGATACTCGAGAAGGTTCAGAGGACAGCGACACGTTTGATAAAAGGGTTGGAAAACCTTTCATACACTGAGAGATTGGAGAAACTGGGTCTCTTTTCCCTGGAGAAGAGGAGACTTAGAGGGGATATGATAGAGACTTACAAGATCATGAAGGGCATTGAGAAAGTGGAGAGGGACAGATTCTTCAAACTTTTGAAAACTATAAGAACGATAGGCTATTCGGAAAAATTAAGAGGGGACAGATTCAGAACCAGTGCTAGGAAGTTCTTCTTCACCCAACGGGTGGTGAACACCTGGAATGCGCTTCCAGAGGGCGTAATAGGGTAGAGTACGGTACTGGGGTTCAAGAAAGGATTGGACAATTTCCTGTTGGAAAAGGGGATAGAGGGGTATAGATAGAGGATTACTGCACAGGTCCTGGACCCGATGGGCCGCCGCGTGAGCGGACTGCTGGGCACGATGGACCTCAGGTCTGACCCAGCAGAGGCATTGCTTATGTTCTTATTGTAAGTTAACTTTGGCAGCAAAGATGCGTTAAGCACAAACGCTAAATGCAGATTTAGGGGTCCTTTTGCTAAGACGCATTAAATGCTAACGCATCCATTATAGTCTATGGACACGTTAGCGTGTAGCGCCCGCTAAAACGGCTAGCGCACCTTAGTAAAAGGGCTCCTTTCACGCAGGCACGGTAGCGGTGTAACATGCTTAATAGCGCACGCTAAACTGCAGGCCGCGCTAGCTGCTACTGCCTCCTTGTGAGCAGGCGGTAGTTTTTGGGTGAGCGCGGGTGTTAGCGCATGAAGAAAAGTCAAACGCGCTAAAGCCGCAATTGCGGCTTCGTAAAAGGGGGCCCTTCGTAAATGATGGTTAAAGTGTATTAAGCATTTCTCAGTAAAACGCTTCAGGTGACACGACTGAGCAAAGAGCAGCACTTTGAAACTCTATTGGTGCCTCTTGCTCTTCCCCCTCAGAGAGAAAAAAAAAAAAGAATTTCTAAGATTTTGCTTGAATATGGATTTTATAAGCTGATCAGGCTATCATTTCCCCCCCAAAACCCCCCCAAAACAACGCAAAACAAATGCAAGTTTAGATAATAATATTTAATTTATAACATTTTTATTGAAGAAATCAGTAAATATACAATATTATAATACAATAAAATAGTCATTAAATTAAAATTCATCATATTAATTTCCATCAAATATCTTTCATTTCTTCAAAATATATTTCCAAAATACCCATTACCTCTCTCAATACCCTCCCCCTAATTCCTATCCCCTTTCCCTTTTCTATTGACCTCTCCCCCCCCTATCCTCCCCCAAAATTTAGTTTATAACTTTTTTATTGAAAGAATCATACTAAACCCCCCCAAACCCAATGAAAGTTGACAAAAATAAAGAATAATAAAAGTAAAGAACTGGAATTTTAGATAAATAATCATAGCTTCAATGTAAATCATTAAGAATTAAACTTCTTGCCTTAGTTGAAAGATTCTGAATATACGGATCCCAAATTTCCATAAACATACGAATTTTCCTAGCCGAACGCCTAACTTCCCAAGTCTCAAATAAGATGTTATATTTAATCTCCCCTTAGTATGGAAAAAAAGTTGTCATCACAGTAAAAATAAGAAGCCGTATTTTAAAAAAATATTTTTTGCAATGCCAGGAAAGATTTGCACATCCAGCCCTCTAGGAGCTCAGAAATCTATTTTCATTACCAGAAACATTGATTTTGCATTTAAAACTCTCATTATTTGAGATAATGACCATTGGGTTCCTTACTAACTCTTCTGGTTTCTAAATCACAGATAGAAAGAAAAAGAAGTTTTCTAAGCAGCAAGAGGCAGTGGTGTAGCGAGAATGAGAGGCTCCCGGGTTGGTGGTGCCTCTCCCCCACCCGCTCTTTCCCCGCCCCCTCCTGCCACTCGAACGTGCCCCTTCCCTTCCCCCCGTTCTTCTGTAACGTTCCCGGCGTGAGCATCATCCCCCAACTTGCTGCCTGCGCCGGCTGTCGGTTCTCCCTCGGGCATCATTTCCTGGGCAGGAAGTGACATCAGAGGAAGAGCCAAAGCTGACACGACAGCAGGTTGGAGTTGCTGGTCGCGCCAGGAACATTGAAGGGGTACGGGGAAAAGAAAGGGAGTGCACATTTGGCAGTGGGAGGGGGGTCGGGTGCTGCTGCCCCCACCAAAATGGCACCCAGGGCAGACCGCCCCTTCTTACTGTGCCTCTGGCAAGAGAGATCCAACATACCCCAAGATGCAATAAACTAACCCCAAACTTTACAAAAAAAAAAACTTCTTCTATTTCCAAACCAGCACCTTTTGTAAAGTCTTAAGAAGAATATACACAGGATTCTTTTTCTAAGATGCATTAATGGATTTAGGAAATTTTAACAAATTAGTGGGCATTCAGTGCCTTACAGTCTTTTATGGTTTCCTACTAAGCCACAGGAGCAAGTGCTGCCCGGGAGTGTGTGGTACAGTGGTTAGAGCTACAGCCTCAGCACCCTGAAGTTGTGGGATCAAATCCCTCGCTGCTCCTTGTGACCCTGGGCAAGTCACTTCATCCCCCCATTGCCCACCCAGACAGGGAAAAATGCTTTTGTAGCTGAATAAATTCATGTAAACCATTCTGAGCTCCCCTGAGAAAACAGTATAGAAAATTGAATAAACAAATAGTGTGAAAAGTTTCAGCCTCTGGATAACCAGAGCTGGTATTGTGACGTCATAATGCCTCATTCCACCAATAAGAGCCAACCTCATCAGTGATGTCACAATGGCTGGACTGTCCTATA
The DNA here is from genome assembly GCF_902459505.1 of Geotrypetes seraphini. NCBI lineage: Eukaryota > Metazoa > Chordata > Amphibia > Gymnophiona > Dermophiidae > Geotrypetes > Geotrypetes seraphini. The sequence goes on along the minus strand of NC_047091.1, from coordinate 32,379,198 downwards.
CTTGGCTCACTTTTTCTATATTATGATTTCTAGAGTGGTGCAGTGGTTAAAGCTACAGCCTCAGCACCCTGAGGTTGTGGGATCAAATCCCATGCTGTTCCTTGTGACCCTGGACAAGTCAGTTAATCCCCCCATTGCCCCAGGTACATTAGATAGATTGTGAGCCCATCAGAACAGACAGGTAAAAATGCTTGAGTACCTGAATAAATTCATGTAAACCATTCTGAGCTCCCCTGAGAGAACAGTATAAAAATTGAATAAACAAATAGTGTGAAGAGTTTCAGCCTCTGATAACCAGAGCTGGTATTGTGATGTCATAATGTCTCATTCCAGCAATAAGAGCCAACCTCATCAGTGATGTCACAATGGCTTGATTGTCCTATACTTGGCTCACTTTTGCTACATTTTGACTTCTAGAGTGGTGCAGTGGTTAAAGCTACAGCCTCAGCACCCTGAGGTTGTGGGTTCAAATCCCTCGCTGCTCCTTGTGACCTTGGGCAACTCACTGAATCCCTTCATTGCTCCAGTCAGTAGATAAAGCTTAAGCCCGCCGGGACAGATAGGGAAATATGATAAAGTACCTGAATTTAAACCTCTTAGGATAGAAGTGGTATATAGATAAATACATTCTCCAACATCCATTCAATCCCTATGGGCATTGGAGTATTTAATGCGTTGGCCCACACTATCGGGCTTAGTAAAACAGAGAGGGGGGGTTATTTATAGGACTTTCTTTGCATTTAGGGACTGATTCCATAAAGTTGCCTAACTTATCAACCCCCCTTTTACAAAACCGTAGCGTGGTTTTTAGCGCCATCTGTTATCGCCACAGCTGGCACTAAAAACCATGCTACAGTTTTGTAATGGGGGGGAACTAATTGGCAAAATACCCTTTACAGCCTGAAAAATTGGTTTAAAAAATTTTGATAGGGCAATAGGCGCATATCCGATTCTATAAAAGCTACGTTCTATCGTCATGCACTTAGAGGCGCCTAACACCTAAGCAGGCGTTTCTGTGGGTGGAGTGCGAGTTAGGCGCCGCTAAGTGCGATTCTCTGAAAACTTAGGCGCCTGAAAAACCCTGGCTTACGTTTCAAGTGCTTCAGTTTTTACACGGGCGCCGCGTGGCGCGATTCTGTAAACGCCCCATGACCAGTGCCTTTTTTTTTTTAAGGCGCCGGCCGCTTTAGGTGCCTCTATAGAATCATTCCCCTTAGCGCCCGCTAAATCTGCTAGCGTACCTTCCTAATATGATCTCTAAATATGTATGCAAAGCAACTATTTCTGACTGAGTGGCGACAAAGCGCTGTGAACATTAAGCTAGAATGTGCGAGTGTGGATTTGAGGGTCAGGCGAAACGATGACATTCATTTCTTCAATCTGGAGGTCATCACAATTCTGTCCTTACAACAGAAGAAGCCAAATATTTGTATTTGATTTGTAAGCCAGTTGTAACAGTTACCTTTTTTGGGGGGGAAAAATTGGAGATTTAATCTTTAAGGCCAAGGAAGGACTAAATAATCCAAACATCTCTTTCAACGGCACAGTAGCTACTTGAGAATTAATATATTCTGTGTAATGTTAGAGGCTAGCTGAACGTACCTCCCTAGAAACAGCCTTATGAATAATTGACAGCAGGGCACCCTGGTGTATTCTATTCCAAGGTTAGATTCTCTGCTGTCAGACACTTCTGCACAAGGTAGGGACTGGAACCTCACTGGCATGTTTATGTCTTACACTCTCACGGGTTCGAGAAATTTTAACAACATTGAAAGTATTTTTTAGTATAACATTGTCTTTTGGAAACCAAATATTTCCCTGAAAATAAATTCCAGCTAACTGCTTTAAAAAAAATAAATAAATAAAGCCCACCAGGTACTATTTTGAGGCCCTCGTATGTTTATCATAATCACAAAAGTAAAATAAAATAGTTTCTTGATCATATGTCTCTTTAGCTATAAATGACAATATTATTATTAAGACTTAGCCAAAAGGAAAGATTTATAAACTATAAAGAGTTTTACCTCATTTCTTTAATAAGACATTAACTATTTTTTTTCTGCGGCCCTCCAAGGACCTACAAATCCAACATGTGGCCCTGCAAAGGGTTTGAGTTTGAGACCACTGATATAAAGATATCATTATGGGCCATTGTATCACCTCAGCTAATTGATTTCCACTGGGAGTTGTTTGCTCGCACTCCCATAAGTAATCCATGGTCCGGTATACTTATTAATCCCAACCCAACATCCAACACTTTCTATACCCTTAGTACTCTCTAATATTCTTTTATTTACCAAACTTATCTAAAACCCCATAATTCACCCTATTCTTATCTCCTAAAGACTTCTACTTCCCGTTGGTAACTCTTTACCCAACGTGGTTTTTTTTTTTTTTTATTACCTTAAAAATTTTATGTCATCGCTTATTCTATTCCTTCAAATTTTGAATGTAATTCTTGTTTTAGTTTGGATGTAATCTGCCTTGAACTGCAAGGTAATGGCGGAATAGAAATCACTACTGTAATGTAATGTAATTAAAGGGATCCTTTTACAAAAGCTGCGGTTCAAAGTGGCTTTAGGGTGGTGGTTTCACAGACAGGGTGGTGGATGCCTGGAATGCCCTCCCGAGGGAAGTGGTGGGGAGGAAAACCGTGATGGAATTAAAAAAAAAGCGTGGGATGAACACAGAGGATCGCTGTTTAGAATATAAATGAGCAAACGTTCACAGTCCGAATCCAGCAAAGAAGATGGTTTGGATAGGCTGGAGTGAGCGTCAACGGCAGCTTCAGTAGTTGGAACCTAAGGACAGTACCGGGTAGACTTCTGAGGTCTATGGTCCAGAAAGAGCAAAAGAAAAGAGACATGAAATTGTACTGCGGGGCAGACTGGATGGACCGTTCAGGTGTTCATCTGCTGTCTTTTACTACCAGAGAAGAGCAACAAAAATGATAGAGGGCATGGAAAACCTCTCATATGCTGAGAGGCTGGAGAAGCTGGTGCTCTTTTCCCTGGAAAAGCGGAGACTTAGAGGGGATATGATAGAAACTTATAAGATCATGAAGGGTATAGTGAAGGTAGAGAGAGACAGATTCTTCAGACTGGCGGGGGCAACAAAAACTAGAGGGCACTCAAAAAAATTGAAGGGAGATAGGTTCAGAACAAATGCTAGGAAGTTCTTCTTCACCCAGAGGGTGGTGGACACCTGGAATGCGCTTCCAGAGGGGGTAGTTGAGCAGAATACGGTTTTGGGTTTCAAAAAGGGATTGGACGAATTCCTGAAGGGTAAAGGAATCCAGGGGTACAATTAGAGGGTTACTATACAAGACAAAATGCTCTTGAGTAATAGATCACTACAGGTCATTGACCTGGGGGGCCGCCGCGGGAGCGGACTGCTGGGCATGATGGACCTATGGTCTGACTCGGCAGAGGCAATGCTTATGTGCTTATGTTCCTATGTTCTGAGCCCTAACATGGGCAGTTCCCATAAGCTAAGGACATTTTTACCACAGTCAAAAAATGGCTGATATTCCATTTGCTGAGTTAAGGGCCATCTGCTAATATCTAGGATTACCAGACATCCGTGGAAACCCGGACATGTCCTCTTTTGAGACAACTGTCCGGGGTCCCGGATGGACTTTTTTTGGAAAGCCCCGACGAGCTCCGGCGGCATCTGAAGGGCATCTGAGCATTCGTAGATATTGTCACACGAATCTGCGCATGCTCCAGGCTCTCCAGACCTGGCCAGAGCTTGTCGGGAAAGAAGAGAGGAGGTCTGTGGGGGCGGGGCTGGAGGCTGAACTGGGAGGGGCTGGGGTGGAATAGGGCGGAGCAAAAGGCAGAACTGCGTGGGGATGTGGCGGGACCGGAGGCAAAACAGGGCGGTGTCCAGATTTCTGCGGCCTGAAAAATGGTAACCCCACTAATGTCACCATTAACTTAAATTTGAGCATGAGCCCTTACCAACAGTTATTTTTTTAGGCTTTCGTGCTTATTGTGCATTAATTAGTTTAGCGCGTGGTAATGAAGAAGCACTAATTGATTACTGTGGAAATGCCCATTCTGTCCCTCAAACACGCCCCCTCTGCAAAAAAAAAAAATATATATATATATATATTTTTTTAGCGCCAAGTCTGCATGTGCAGATTGCAAAATTACCGCGGATCGCCTCAGCGCATCCCACGGTAAATCCATTCAAGCTGAGGTAATGCTTATTGCAGCAAAGCGAAAGGATTCCAACTTGCTCTGTATATTAGAGGAAGCTAAGATTTCACCCAACATGTATTAAAGGCAAAATGTGACGTGCGTCAGTTACAAAACCTCTGTGGCAACTCTTCAGGGCATCCCCAGCACCTTAGTTGTCTGCTCTGTGTAATCTGACCACGTATATATGCAAATGCTGCCAAACACGCATGTTGCAAGATTGGTGTCAAACATGTGATTACTGGAACTTGAAACCGTAAAGATTCAAGCGATGCCTCTCTGCTGTAGTGTTGGCAGATACACATCAATTTCTGGCGTCCCTATGTGTATTTTACAAAAAGCCACATATGCAACAAAGCCTGCGAATGTCCGGAGCTGAATGCTCCAATTCCAACCTCAACATTCCGTGCAAGACGGGGCTTTCAATTTATCACATTTGGGCGTATGTTAAAAGCTCCTGGAAGGAGTTGATTGCTTCATACCTTTGGCCTCTAGCAGCTCAGGGATTCCAGGCATGTGTTGTTGTCTGGAGCAGCTCTTTTGCAGGGACACTCGTAAATACCCTGACGGTCCCTGGGCTCCATACCAAGTTTTCTTAATCACCGCATCAGGGGTTGGGGGTTTTCCAATGCAAAAGCATCACATTATATAGAAGCTACAGCTACAGTGAGATGTTTCATATACGTGGGGGGGGGGGGGGTTTCTCTGACATGTGAATGCCATTTTTGATGACATGTGACATTTGCTTTGAACTGATTTAAATAATTGAATGCTTTTCCACCGCTGAATTCATAAAGGGGGTCTTTTACTAAGGTGCGCTTGCCGATTTAACACGCGCTAAATACTAACGCGTCCATAAAATATAATGGGCGCGTCAGCATTTAGCATGCGCTAAATTTGCTAGCGCGCTTTAGTAAAATACCCCAAAGTTTGGAAGGTCTTTATGATTATAATGTACATGAGTCCTATTTAACCGCTGTAACATGCCTTGCCTGTCAGTGGCGTAGCAAAGGTGAGAGGCGCCCGGGGCTGTGGCACCCTTCCCCCATCCTCTGCTCCGCCCCCTCCCTCCACACACTCCTCCCCCACCTGCCGCGTGTGCGCTGCTTTCCTTCCCCCCATACCTATATAACGTTCCTGGCATGAGCAGCTGTCCCGCAAGCGTCGTCTCTTTCTCCGATGTCACTTCCTGGGCACGGGTTCAGGAAGTGACATCAGAGGAAGAGCCGATGGTGGGGCGACAGCAGGTTGGGGGTAGCTGCTCAAGCCAGGAATGTTATAAAAGTACGGGGTAGGGCGGAGAAGAGGACAGATGCCTGTGCCCTCACCAAGACGGCGCCCGGGGCAGACCACATCCCCGCCCCCCACCCTTACTACGCCACTGGTTAGGTGCTCAGTTTTGCACAAAGATTGAAGATCCCTGCGGGACGTAATTCACTTAATCATTGATGACAGTCAACAATGGGCATTAACCAGCACTTATTCTGATTCTAGAATGTTCTCCGAGTAAGACCTGGGCTTCAGTGTCTCCCTCTTTTGTTTTTTTCATTTCTTTCATCTACTTTATTTACAGTTTTATGTTGTTCTGTTCATTTACTTTTAATTTTTACCCTGGGCGAGTCAGAAAACCACTAACATCTTTGCATATCGGAGTTTGACCACTATAGAACCTAAAGGCCTTGAACTGTTCATCTTTAGCCGAGGCCTTTCCTACCTACGTCCTCAACGCCAATGGGCAGGCTCGGAGTTCTTTTGTGGAGGGTCCAACTGCTGCTCTTCCTGGGGATTCAATCAGCTGCTTCAATGCAGCTTTCCCTGTCCGGGCTCTTGACCAGCAGCGGAAGGGGGAAGCCATCGGTGCGACGCAGCACATCCCCGACGTGGTCACCACCGGTGGATTGATGCCGGCGTTGGAGGATCTCCTGTGGCCTGCCCTCTCTCCCCCCTCTCCTCGGCAGACTTGTGCTCCTGCAGCTGTGTTGTTGGACCCATCGAAGGGAAACTGGACTTCACTTCAGGTGGTCTGTTGTCGGTGGCGCCTGGCCTTGCCTGTCCGGTGACTGGTGTCATGGTGGTCTTCATTGGTGTGGTTCCTGATCCTGCTTCTTTGGTGGCGGCCAGTTGACCTGGTTCTGCAGACTGAACTTACTATCAAGCCATCTCAGAGACTTTTCAGTCTCTTAAAGTTGTTTTATTTTATTTTTAATTTTTTATCTTCTTTCATTCTTTCTATTCTCCACGCCTTTGATTTTTGATCTTGGAAATGTATTACATATTTTTATTTGAATCAGGTACTTTAGCTAGATTGTAAGGGTCGTTTTTCTCACGTACCTAATTTCATTTTAGTTTGATACATTGTAAACCATTTAAGTCAGTAAATGGTTTACTTATGCAATTTTGGTTATCAAAAGAAGCACCTAGTTTTTGGCATTGGAGGAATCAGTTTCATCGTCTATTGTTATTTGAGACTTGGGAAGTTAGGCGTTCGGCTAGGAAAATTCGTATGTTTATGGAAATTTGGGATCCGTATATTCAGAATCTTTCAACTAAGGCAAGAAGTTTAATTCTTAATGATTTACATTGAAGCTATTTTTATTTATTTAAAATTCCAGTTCTTTATTTTTATTATTTTTTTTATTTTTGTCAACTTCCATTTGGTTTGGGGGGTTTACCGTAGTATGATTCTTTTAATAAAATGTTATAAACTAAATTTAGGGGGAGGATGGGGGGGAGAGGTAAATAGGGAAAAGGGAAGGGGGTAGGAATTAGGGGGAGGGTACTGAGAGATGTAATGGGTATTTTGGAAATATATTTTGAAGAAATGAAAGATATTTGATGGAAATTAATATGATGAATTTTAATTTAATGACTATTTTATTGTATTATATTATTGTATATTTACTGATTTCTTCAATAAAAAATTTTATAAATTAAAACATAAACACTTAACTGGAATCATTAGAAGTTACTTGTAGATCTGCCTTACACCCTGTTCCGTAACAGGCGCACCTAATTTTCACAGCGTACAACTCCAAAGGGGGCATAGCTAGGGTTACCAGATTTCATCATTACAAAAATAGGACATATGGCCCCACCCTGCCCCACTCCCCAGTCACTTTGTGTTCCGGCCTCACCCCTTTCCACCTTATACCTTGCAAGCAGTGGCATAGTAAGAGGGGTTGGGGGGGGGAGTCCACCCCGGGCATGGTCTTCCTAAGGGCTCGGCACACCTTCTCCATTAAAGCACTAAGGTGTACTTATTGCAGTAAAATAGGATTTCCCGTGGAGTGCGCTGAAGTGTTTTGTGTAGGGTTACCAGACATCTGGGAAAACCTGGGCAAGTCCTCTTTTTAGAGGACTGTCCAGGCTCCTGGATGGACTTTCCAAAACCCAGCATTTGTCCGGGCTTAGGAAAGCCCTGATGAGCTCCGGCTGCATCTGGAAGGCCTCTCTGAGCATGCGCGAATGACATCGTGCACATCTGCGCATGCTCCAGGCCCTCTGGGCACGGCTGGAACTAGTCCGGAAGAAGAAAGGAGGCTTTGTGGGGGGCGGGGCTGGAGGCAAAACTGGGAGGGGCTGTATGTCCAGAGTTTCCCGGAGAAAAATATGGTTACCCTAGTCCCGTGGTAATTTGTGTCTGTGTTCACATCACCCATGAGCTTAAAAAATAAAATTAATTTTTTTAGTACTTGAGATGAGTCTAGGGGTGGAGTGTGGGCGTGTTTTGTGCTAATTAGTTAGTTGAAGGGACTCATGCTAATTGCCATGTGCTAATGGGGAAATTAGTGTGAGGCCATTAAAAGGGAAAGTAGAAAAATCAGCCATTTTACTCTGGTGGTAAAAATTGCTTTGGCACATGGCAATGACCCACGTAAGGATGAATCAAGGCCGCTTTTTACCGCAGGTTGGAAAAAGGGCCCCCTGGTGTCTTATTGAGAGCCCTGGTTCCCATGAGAGGATATTTTTAGTTTATTTCCATGAGGAGGAGAGCTGTCAGCCCTTCATGCTGAGCCAAGCTGGTTATGCCTGCTGGCCATTCATCAAGGTTTGGGCTCGTTGAACCAGTTTTCCTGGAGCAAGCACAGTCATGATCGTAGTTGCCGTCTGCTCCCGAGACGGCAGCCAGATTTCCCACTGCCTAAAAGGTAGAAATGTGTTGATGTCCGTATCGGAGCTATTTGGTTGGAGAAGCAACCAGGAAGGAGAGGCGCAGGCTCTTCTGGGTGAGGACTGGCGAGGGTGTTACTCTCACGATGCCTGCAGCTGTCAAAAGACAAATTGGTAATAGAAAGTAATTACGAGGGAAAAAGGTTAAAAGAAATCATGGATCAGGCTGTATTATATAATTCTCTAATAAAACTTAGATGAAGCAGGGGTATTTTATCTATTTAAAACATCTTGTATGGATTTTTCTAGTGTGAAAAATACAAAAGAAGAATCCCATCACAGAAAACATTGTGAAAGCATTTCTAAAAATATGCACCTGCATTGACAGACTTGTATGCATATATCCAGGGAAAATGTAGTACGTATTCACATAAGCACATAATCAAAAGCTATTAATTCCAATAGTGCAGGGATCCCTTCACTGGCTTCCTGTTTACTGGAGGATCCAATTTAAATGTGCAACTGTAATTTTCAAAATCCTATATGGTATTTATTTTTCTCCTTTGGCTCCTGTCTCATTTAATTCACACGAAATCTCTAATTCTAGGAGCTGTCAGAAATATAAACTTGGCTTTCCCACTATTAAAGGAATAAAAACTATGGCCAATTTTTGTCGGCCATTCTCTTTTTTTATTCGTAAAAGTTTGGAATGACCTTCCTTCTATAATTAGAGTTCTCTCTCATCTACCCACTTTTCATAAAGTACCAAAGACATGTTTATTTCAGAAATTTACTAAAGATCCTTCTTTTTCAAATAATCAGTCATAAAAGATAAAATTCTGGCCTAAAAGATATAGGTCCTCTTTTACATAGGCATGCTAAGGGGCTCATAATCAAAAGAGAAAAACGTCCAAAAATTGGCCTAAGTCGGCACTTGGACGAACATTTCTCAAAAACGTCCAAGCGCCGATAATCAAACCGGATTTTGGACGTATATCTAAACGACTTAGGCCCTCATAGTGCCGCTCAACGTCCAAAGCTAAACGGGGCGTTTTGGGAAGCGTGTCGAGGGCGGGAGTTGGGCGGGATATGGGCCGGCTTAGACTTAGTCGTACAGCATGTATAACCAAAAGTGATATAGCCCACGATCGACGGAACTTGGACGTTGTGACTTAGACCATTTGAAACATGGTCTAAGTCACAAAAACCCACCTAAACTCACCAGATATGCACTGAAAACACATAAAACAGACCCCCACACACTACCTCAGTGGTCACTGACCCCCCCATAAAAATTTTAATCACAACTTTAAATTTCAGCCTCCAGACCATCATCACCTGGCCGCCTGGCATAGGAAAGCCTAGTCGTCCAGCCCAGAGGCAGCTTAAGTCATCTTGGGGGTGGGTTAGGGACCCATAGAGAACAGGATCCATGCCCATAAGCCCCTGTAATCACTGCATTGATACTTAAACATGTGCACTCCCCTATACACCCCCCAAACCCTTTTTTACTGGCATATAAGTGGCTCCTGCAGCCTTAAGGGCTATTGGGGTGGTAGATAAGTGGGTCTAGGGGATTCTGGAGGTGGTTTGGGGGGCTCATCGTCACCTATAAGGGAGCTGTAGTGAGGAGAAGACATGACACCCTGTTTGTGAAGTTCACAGCAGTGCCCTGTAAGGTATCCCACTATTTAGGTGCCCTGTCTGGGTGTTCTGTCCATTACTTTGCAGACCCCTCCCACGTCCAACAGGGCTTGTTCTAGACATTTTGAACTTGGATGGACAGTTGGACAAAAATGTGCTTTAAAGATCGACGTTTTAGCGGCTTGGACGATCAGATCTTCAGGACGTATAATTGGATGATTTTCGAAAGTCAAAAGACGTTGGACGTCTCTTTCGAAAATGGGACTTAGGCTCTTTTTGACTTTGGATGACTTGCGAAATGGACGTAAACGGACTTAGATGTCCCTTTCGATTATGCCCCTCTAAGCGTTTTAGCGCGTGTGTAGCATGCGCTAAATCAACACGTGCGCTAACCGTTAACACGTCCATAGGATAACATACACGCATTAGCATTTAGCATATGTTTAGCATGCGATATCGGGCACTAAAAAAGCATAGTGCACCTTTGTAAAAGAGGAGGATAGTTTCTGCTCTACCTGTATAATTTTATTAATGTTTTGTTAACTGAGTCGAGCCCTCCCGTTGGGATGAATCGGCATTAAAAAAAATCAAAGATTACTGTAGATTAGATTAGAACCTAGAGCGATGACTTTCTGTATTGCTGGTGTCAAAATGTGGAATGCCCCGGTGGGCCTATTGCGGGTGTGCGATTTCAATTTAAGAAACAGTTAAAAACGCACCCCCTCTCCCCCTCTCTTTTACAAAGGGGCGCTATGCTTTATAGCGCTCGATAAACATTATCACGTGCATGTTAGCGGTTAGCGCACAAGTTGATTTTGCGTGCGCTCAACACGCGCTAAAACGCTTAGCGCGCCTTTGTGAAAGAGGGCCTCGTCTGTTTCTTACTGCGTTTTTGTGATTTACTAGTCGGCGTTTGAAGAAAATAATCTGTTTAACCCCGTTTCCTATTGTGCACTTGTAATTTATTGTTTAACAATTGAAGAGCAGAAATTGTTTTATTATTTAGATTTTATATGATTTGGGGTTTTTTTAATCTTATGTATGTTTTAATTGATGTAAACCATTTCGTTTTTTTGTAAACAGTATTAAAAAAAAAAAGTTTCCAATGAATGAATAAGTGTGAGAAAATGAATTTAGACTGCAGGAGGGGCCCACTCAGGAATTACGTCAGGAAGTACTTTTTCATGGAGAGGGAAGAGAAGACTGGAATGCCCTCCTGTGGGAGGTGGTTAGGGTTACCAGATTTTCTGGGGAAGGGGTAAAACGTGGACCTCACGGACCTGGAGGATCTAAAACCGCACGTCCTTAAAAATCTGAGGTCCGTGCCACTTGTAGTTAGTTTCTGGCTCTGACAGACCTCGATGATAATTTAGCGCTGACGGATCCGTCTCAGCATAGGGAGGGAAAGTATTAGGATCCGTCAGCGCTAAAATGTCACTGAGGTCTGTCAGAGCCAGAGACTAAAAGTGGCGCGGCTACTTTACTGGCAATAATTGAATGTTTATAGAGCCCGGACGGTTGGGCCGGGTCCCCACCACTGGTATCTTTTGCAGGAGAGATTTTCTGCAAAACTTCATTAAGGGGAATGATTTTAGTCTCTGGCTCTGACAGACCTCGGTGACATTTTAGCGCTGACGGATCCTAATACTTTCCCCTCCCTATGCTGAGACGGATCCATCAGCGCTAAATTGTCACCGAGGTCTGTCAGAGCCAGAGACTGACTACAAGTAGCACGGACCTCAGATTTTTAAGGACGTGCGGTTTTAGATCCGTGAGGTCCGCATTTTACCCCTTCCCAGTTTTCTGTTCGGAAAATCCGGACCCCCCCTTGACCCACCCTAGGCCCACCCAGTCCCATCCAGACATAATGCAAAATCTGAGGGTAAAGGTAACCGCAACAGTTACCTCAGTAATGACTGCAATAACAGCGGAAGGCATGACATTGCTCTTTTCTTACCAGGATGTCCCTCTGTGAAGGACACAATTACTGATCCGAATAGGGTCACCTTTGCACACATTGTGACATACTGTATATGTTAGCTGACAACTGTTTATTAATAGTACAAGAACAATATAAGAATATAATTTGTCTACATCAGATCAATAATTCATTTTTTGATGGGAGATTTGTGGCATTAGGGTGGCCTGTAACTTTCTCCCTTTTGACTTTCCCTTCCTTCCCAATTCAACCATCTGGAAGGTTTCAGGAAAGCAAAAGAACGTGGCATTTTCCAAGAATGTAAAGTTTAAGTACAAAGGAGGAAAATATTAGAATGCCTTTGCATTGCTCTCATGCAATTCTGGTTACCGTATCTCCAAAAAGATATAGCGGAATTAGAAAAGATACAGAGAAGGGTGATGAAAACGATAAAAGGGATGGGGCGACGTCCCTACGAGGAAAGGCTAAAGCGACTAGGGCTCACCAGCTTGAAGATGAGACGGTGTAGGGGTGATATGATAGAGGTCTATAAAATACCGAGTGGAGTGGAAAGGGTAGATGTGAATTGGGACTGAGGACTTGTATACCACCTGTTGGAGGTTTTTTTTTTTTTTGTAGCTTTACAAACACACTCAAAGCAGTTTGTCTATCTGTCCTGGTGGACTCACAGTCTATCTAATGTACCTGGGGCAGTGGAGGATTAAGTGACTTGCCCAGGGTCACAGAGAACAGCACGGGGTTTGAACTCACATTGTCAGGGTGCTAAGGCTGTAGCTTTAACCACTACACCACACTCTCCTAGGCTTGTTCAGTCTTTGCAAAAATACTCTTTCCAATTGCTTGTTCACACTTTCCAAAAATACTAGGACTAGGGGGCATGCGATGAAGCTACTAAGTAGTAGTTTTAAAACAAACCCAAGAAAATATTTCTTCACACAACATGTAATTAAACTCTGGAATTTGTTGCCAGAGAATGTGGTGAAATCAGTTAGCTTAGCGGGGTTTTAAAAATGTTTGGATAATTTCATGAAAGAGAAGTCCATAGGCCATTGTTCAGATTGCTTGGGGAAATCTGCTTCTGAGATCTAGCTAGATAATTAGGACCTGGGTTGACCACGGTTGGAAGCTGGATACTGGGCTTGATGGACCTTCAGTCTATCCAAGTATGGCAATTCTTACATTCTTATGTGAGCCATGTAAAGGACAATCAAGCCATTGTGGCGTCACTGCTGAGGTTGGCTCTTAGGCATTGGTGGAATGAGGCATTATGACATAACAATCTCAGCTCTGGAATGTTACTACTCTTTGGGTTTCTGCCAGGTTCTTGTGACCTGGGTTGGCCACTGTTGGAAACAGGATATTATACTTGATGGACCTTCGGTCTGCCCCAGTAATGGCAACTCTTATGCTCTTATGAGCCAAGTATAGGATAATCAAGCCATTATGACATCACTGCTGAGGTTGGCTCTTAGGCATTGGTGGAATGAGGCATTATGACATCACAATCTCAGCTCTGGAATGTTGCTACTCTTTGGGTTTCTGCCTGGTACTTGGGACCTGGGGTTGGCCACTGTTGGAAGCTGGATACTGGGCTTGATGGACCTTCAATCTGCCAGCAAAGGAGATATCAAGTTGAAGCATGATAGAGTTCAAGCATTCCAGGGGTAAATATGGAGGGAAATTGGAAGGGCAAGGGAAGAAGATAGTGGTGATGCAGTAGGCCAGTGAGTTACTGGGTGCAATGGAAAGGCCAATGATGTCTTATCTCTGTTGTGTTGCTGTGTTTGTATCATTGTAAAAATACTAGTCATACATATTAAAATGTTTACATTTGTATTTGCTGGGGTTTTTGTTCTGCTTTTAAAAATAGTTTCTAAAACATTTTTGAACTAAAAAAAAAAAAAAAAAATAGTTTCTAATTCACAGTAAAGTGTTCAGCGTCCACTAGATCAGGGGTAGGTAATTCCGGTCCTCGAGAGCCGGAGCCAGGTCAGGTTTTCAGAATATCCACAATAAATATGCATGAGAAAGATTTGCATCTCAAGGAGGCAGTGCATGCAAATCCATCTCATACATATTCATGGTGGAGATCCTGAAAACCTGACCTGGCTCTGGCTCTCGAGGACCGGAATTGCCTACCTCTGGTTTAACCCTTTATTTGGTATTGTTGGTCAAAAGCCAAGATGTGTCTTCTACGACTCTTATGGGAGATCTGCGTCTCCGAACGCCTGTTACTTGGCACAGTTGCTCTCATTCAAAATCAAGGGTCGAAAAGCAGCCGTTTCACCATCTGCCAATTAAAGGGTTAAACTTTTAGTTTATAACAATTTTATTGAAGGAATCAAGTAAAAATACAATAAGATAATACAAAAAGGAAATTCATTACAATTAGATTCACAATAATAATATTTCCATACATATTTATATCATTCCTCCAAATTAAATTTCCATATGAACTAATCCATTCCTTTCTACACCCCCCTTGATTCCATCCCCTTCCTCTCTATCCTTCCCTCCAAATAAAATTTGGGGAGGGGATTAAACTTTTTTTTTTTTTTTTTACCCTCTCATTTTATTTTATTTATTTAATTTATAATATTTTTATTGAAGAAATCAGTAAATATACAATATTATAATACAATAAAATAGTCATTAAATTAAAATTAAACTTTAAAACAACAAATGAAAAACAACATTATACAAATAGTTATCCAAAGACCAGGGCTGGATATATATATAAGGTGTAAGGTGATCATAAGTTTTCCCATCATGCTGTTATAGTTCTCTGGACCCCAGCCCTGAATATCGGCGGCACTCAGATAACTGCCGGACCTGTCTTGGATCTGCCTCCAGGCCGCCTTGACACTATCTGAACAGTGGCTGGGTAATCAGTAAAGATTTTCAGTGCTAGTATCTGGAAGAGCTGCTGAAAATCAGTGGCTGATTCCGGTGATGGGCTCTTATCCAAGTACCGCCGGATATCAACCTCACTGTTTCTACAGCTGATACGTTAGCGCATGAGAGATGGCTACAGTAGCTGTTTATTAAATATTGATATCTTGCTGGCGAACTGACAGAACAACATATAAATTTGTGTTGGTTCATCCCTGTAAGTAGCTCGTAGGAAAAACAAAGCATTTTCAGTATATTTCAAGTAATCCCCCTTCAGAAGCCTGAATTATTCAGTCACATAAAGCATTTCTTATTTATTTGTCTTCAGAGATTATGCAAAATGAAAAAAACAAACAAACTATTCTAGCAAGAAAGAACATGAAGTCGTATTGCTTACTGAAATGTTATCCAGGTACGCAGAGACCACAAAAGAGGGCTGAGTCAGCAGTTCTCAGCCACGACTCAAGGCCCAGATGATATTTTCTTTCTTAGAGGACCCTCGGCCACAAGAAGGCATCCGCTAAAAATCAAGGGCGGGAAGTTTCATGGCGATACCAGGAAGTACTTCTTCACCGAAAGAGTGGTTGACAATTGGAATGGGCTTCCAGTGCAGGTGATCGAGGCCAGCAGCGTGCCAGATTTTAAGCATAGATGGGATGCTTATGTCAGGTCTCTAAGAGGGTAGAGTTAAGGGGATGGGTCATCAGAGTGTGATCTCTCAAAGGGTAACTAGGGGGGAGGGTCAATAGAGTGGGCAGACTTGATGGGCTTTGGCCCTTTTCTGCCGTCACTTTTCTGTGTTTCTATGTTTCTAAAGCCAGCGATCGTCTTAACAATCATCGTTAAACCGGTTTTGACTGGTTTGGCGACGATCAGATTTGCCGACCTGATGTGCAAAATGGCTCACCGCATTGTTTTTTGCATGATCGCTCATTCTCCGATCCAGCCATGCAAATAAGGTCATTAATGTTGAAATGCTATGTAAACTAGCCGAGTGATTGATGCTCTAATATACTAGTTTCACGGTGCACAAGAAAAAGCGATTGCTTTTAGCGATCAGAAAAAAGTGACTGATCAAGACCAGTCACTTATGTGTCATACCAATAGTTCAGCCCCCTCTGGTTCCTCTTCAGGTCATGAGTTGCAGAGGGTATGAGAGCTGTTAAAGCCCCTAAACTGTGGCTACATGTCGCTGGTGAAGTGCTGCATGACCCTGAGAGGAGGCGAATGTCAGATTAACAGAGGTCCCTGAGGATCGGTAGCATGGAATGTTGCCACTCTGAGATTCTAGAACCTTGTTACTCTCTGGGATTCCGGAATCTTGCTATTCTTTGAGATTCTGTATGGAATGTTTCTATTCTTTGGGGTTCTAGAATTTTGTTTCTCTCTGGGATTCTGGAATCTTGCTATTCTTTGAGATTCTGTATGGAATATTGCTACTTCTTGGGTTTTGGCCAGGTACTAGTGACCTGGATTGGCCACCGTGAGAACGGGCTTCTGGGCTTGATGGACCATTGGTCTGACCCAGTAAAGCTATTCTTATGTTCTTATTTATAACATCAATATCATAAATTCAGTTTTTACAATAGCAGGGATGTATACATGTGTTTTATGCGCATTTTGAGCACGTGTGTTGAAGGCATGTCTAATGCGTGCCCGTTAACAGCATAAAATATAAAAGAGAGGGCAGCAAAAGATGGAGCCAATGGGAGAAGACTAAAATTTTTGTTTCTCATGATTAAAATAATACAAGCTGGACCAGAACTTTATACAGGCAGTCCCCAAGTTAAACATGCCCAACTTAAGTACGACTCGAGTGTGCTTTGTGCTCCACGGTAGCATGTGTTCTTGTGCTCCAATGGTCAACCTAATGTAGGTCTCTAGAGGTATCTAAGCCTTTCCATGCCTACACCCCACCCCTAACCATGTCTACTGCTATGCGCCTACATGTAGGCATGGGTAGGTGTCCTGTTGAGTTCCATGCAGAACTCAAATGAATTTTAATTATAATTTTCTTTAGATAGCTTTTATTGGCATGATCCAATAATCATGCCAATTAAGCTCATTAAAAAATTAAATTTGGCGTGGAACTTAATGGGTGCTACCATTTTTCTAGACGCTAAGCAATGCCTAACCTTATACAAAATCTGTTGCTATTCTATAAACAGCGCCTAACTCAGAATGCCATTTATAGAATAGTGATTAACGCTCAGTTCTTTTGGCACCTAAATTTGAATCTACTCCATTGTACTCAGGGCATGGACAACTGAGCCACATGTGGGTGGGTGTCTGAAAGTGCCATACTTTTTTTAAGTATCGTGGGCATTTTTTAAATCCCGGTTACGCAACAGTTTATCATCTCCCATCACGACGGAAAATGTAGAAAAGGAGCAAAAAATCCATCTAGCAGATATTTATTTATTTATTTTGATTTCTATCCCGTTCTCCCAGAAGCTCAGAACGGGTTACAAGTAGACATTCACAATCGTTTGAAGACAGACTAGTCATGACAACAAATAGGTTACAGTAGATAATCACGGAGCTTATTCTAGAGACCAGACTGGTCATAGCGAAGAGTACTAGGAGAAGTCTATTGATGAAGCCATCTTTAATGGCCCGATTGGCGGAAGAGGAAGGTCTTTACTGCTCTGCGGAAGGCCATTAGTGAGTCTAGCAACCTGATCTGTGTGGGTAGTCAGTTCCATAGCGGAGGTAGGAAATGGCTGTAGGATCGTTTAGGATAGTGGATTGTAAAGAATGATAGAATTGGCAGTTGCATCTATAGTAGGCGGCTATAGGTTGGCATATGCTCGGAAAGGTCTTCTAGACCAGAGAATGACACGGTGACTAAATTCATCACCGTTCCTGTACCCGCAGGAAACAATCCCATGTCATTCTATAGTGTCTATCTCAACCTCACTCATTGTATACCAGCATTCTTCAATACAAGGCTCGATGGTCAGTGGCTGTGCTCATTCATACTTTGATTCTTCCCTCTCTCCTTAAAAAATGACATGGAGATGGTTTCTCGTGGTTATCTGCGGGGGACGGGAACAGTGATGAATTTTGTCACCGTGTCATTCTCTATTCTGGACTTCTCTGAGCCCAAACTGGCAGCAACATGCGACGATGTCACCTATGTGTGTGTGTCTTATCCCTAGTTGTCCACAGAGAAATGTTTGTTGGGCAGACTGGATGGACGATTCAGGTCTTTATCTGCCGGCATTTATTACGTTACTGATGTAACTATATGATGGCAGTATTCTATCAAAGAAAGCAAGCATCTATGTTCCCTTACGGAATAGACTCCTACCATGAGCCCAGTTATAGAACTGCTCCCAAAGTGTTATGCCTACTTTAAGGAGATTTCTTGTGTGCTGGTTTATTTTTGTTTGTTTTCAATTGTCGTGACTTATAATATTTCACGTTCACTTCATAGTGTGTTCTGATGTTTGTGTAAAAATACTAAAGCAATGGAGTGTAATAATTGGTCACTGTCAGATACAGGTTTGCCCTTAAAAAAAAATCTGGGATTAGATTGCTGGAAGAATCTGAGTCAAGACCTGTAAGATGAGTCAGCAACTTTCTCCTTGCCTTTTGGGCTCCCAGCTTGGCCTAAACTAAGACTGGGATGTGCCTCGATTCTCAACAACGTGAGGGATTTTGCCCTGGCTTTAAATTTTCTCTCCTCCCAATCTCAAGCCATTGCAGCCACAGCCACGGGCCAAGAACCATGCATCAGTGCACCTTCCAGAATTCTTCAAGAGCCCCTAAGCACACAAATACACTGGGCCCCCCCTGGGCCTGCCCTACCCATGCCTCACCTACACTTGACTGGGTGCCCAGAACATGGTGAGAAAGGGCTGCCCAAAAAAGAAAGGAAATTGTAAATTAACATTGGCTACGGACTAGCAACCAAGATGGTGTCGGAGATGGCTGCACGCGAAGAGCTCTCTTCCTAAGTTACGTCTGGAGAACGCTGCCATTTACCTACCTGTTCTTATAATGGGGAAGCAGAAAGGATTGTCTCGGGCTGTACCTCCAACAGCCGTGACTCTTTGGCGGCTAGTCCAGACAACCTTCCAAGGATTGACTCAGCACGGAGAGCAGGCGACACAGCCAATTACAAAAGCGATCCTGCAGCAAGCGGAGGAGCTTAGCACAGAAGGGGCTTCATTAAGCCCTGATCAACGTCAGGTCCCTCTCCAGCTCGGATTGGTCAATTCCACGCTGCAAACTGTGGTCAGGTCTCCTGGAAGAAAGAGGGAAACGCCAAGCTCTGGAGGAACATCTGGGTGACCATTTATGAAACAGATAAATGTTGTCGTGTGGGGGCCCATTGCCCATTGCAGTGCAGGGAGGAAAGAAGTGGGGCCCGTTGTCTTCTGAAAAAAAATGGCATGGTAAGTCGTCTTTCAGCGGCCCCCCTGACTATTTCGGGCCCTAGGCATGTGCCTACTGGGCCTATTAGTTAATCCAGCCCTGATCATGAACCCTTGCTAGGGGGGGTCAAAATTGCACAATGGCTGAGATTTTCCCTCTTCCCCTGTCCCTGCACCTTCATCCTCAGCTGACCCTGGGAACAGAAGACCTAAGCTGGGAATCTAACATAAGCCCCTTCATGATGCTTCGAAGAGATCTTGCGATAGGCGTCAAGCAGGCTATGAATGAACCTAGCGAGAAAGGATTAAGCTGAGCTCTGCTTTACGCTTGTTTAACTACAGCCCACATCTCCCACTGTTTACTTATCTCCCACTCATTATGTTGTTCCAAATTCAAGTTTGGCACTCAGGGGCTTTTTATAGTAACACTAATGGAGGAAAATAGAAGCATTATATGTGAATAATGTATTATGATAATACAGTTTGGGTCTCTCAGCTCTAACTGAAACCAACACGGTTGTATATTATTCATAATCTGCACACACCTTCCTGGACTTGTCTATGTAAATATTTAATATAAGTAAAGAAAGATAACCCTTTCTTTGGAAAGAAATTTCCCATCTATCAGAAACGATTTCTGTTCTTTTATGACCTATGGTTTTTAGGATTCAGACATGGGTAGCTCCCATATCTGTTATTGAGAAAGACATGGGGGAAGCCACTGCCTGCCCTGTATCAGTAGCATGGAATGTTGCTACTCTCTGGGATTCCGGAATCTTGCTATTCTTTGAGATTCTGTATGGAATGTTGCTACTCTTTGGGATTCTAGAATCTTGTTACTCTCTGGGATTCCGGAATCTTGCTATTCTTTAAGATTCTGGAATGTTGCTACTCTTTGGGATTCTAGAATCTTGTTACTCTCTGGGATTCCAGAATCTTGCTATTCTTTGAGATTCTGTATGGAATGTTGCTACTTTTTGGGATTCTAGAATCTTGTTACTCTCTCGGATTTTGGAATTTTGCTATTCTTTGAGATTCTGTATGGAATGTTGCTACTCTTTGGGATTCTAGAATCTTGTTACTCTCTGGGATTCCGGAATCTTGCTATTCTTTAAGATTCTGGAATGTTGCTACTCTTTGGGATTCTAGAATCTTGTTACTCTCTGGGATTCTGGAATTTTGCTATTCTTAGAGATTCTGTATGGAATGTTGCTACTCCTTGGGTTTTGGCCAGGTACTAGTGACCTGGATTGGCCACCGTGAGGATGGGCTATTGGGCTTGATGGACCATTGGTCTGACCCAGTAAGGCAACCCTTATGTTCTTACTTAAGCTAAGTATAGGACAATTAAGCCATTGTAACATCACTGATGAGGCACTGTGGAATGAGGCATTATGACATCACAATTTCAGCTCTGGAATCTTGCTCTCATTGGGATTCTAGAATCTTGCTATTCTTTGAGTTTCTGGAATGTTGCTACTATTTAGGGTTTTGCCAGGATTGGCCACCTTGAGAACAGGCTACTGGGCTTGATGACCCAGTTGGTCTGACCCAGTAATCTTTGTAACAACAACTGATCTCTAGAACTGTTAGTCACTAATTTCTAACTTTGTTAGTTCTACTCAATTTGTAGCATTTTAATCATTGTAAACCGCAAAGAACTTCACGGTCCTGCGGTATATTAACTGTTATTATTATTGGATCTTTTCCAGATAAGCCCCGCCACTAATGGAAAAAGTGGACGCACCGAAAGTTAAGTCCCGCCACCTTTTGCCAGCGCACGCACCTTAACCAGTGAAGTTCTCAGCACAATGGCCCCACAACGCGGCGCGATGTGTATAAAGTAAAGTGGGGGGGTTCCCCCCACGCCCCCCCGTCGGAGCACCCAAAAAAGATTATAAAAAAGAGGATATGAAACTTAACATTATAAAAAAATAGGATAAACTGTCGACCATTTTTTTAAGGGCTCCGACGGGGGTTTGTGTGGGGGAACCCCCCCCCCACTTTACTTTCTACAGATCGCGCCTCTTTTTTATAATTTTTTTGGGTGGCGGGGATTAACTTTTTTGGCGGGGCTTATCTGGAAAAGATCCTTATTATTATGTTCTTATGAATTGTCATTGATAAACAAGAACAAAAAACCCAACAACTAGGAAATTCTATTGAAAAGCTGAGGCAAGTTTCTGAAGGTTGAATGCATGGGCCAGTTTACGATAAAATAAACTTTACTGAGATGCATCTGTGAGCTTCATTTGGCACAGAAGAGGAGGGGAAAAAAATCCTTTTGGAATAAAAAGACACTTGTGAATAGCAACTGTCCTCCTAAGGACATTGTGTTCTCTGATCGCCCACTCCCAATCTTACTATGAGTTTAGAAAATCACTGAAAACCTATCTGTTTGGTAAATTTATGCGATGACTTTGCTTTGTATCACTCGACATTGTATCATGTGTTTTATTGCATTGTATTCTACTGATTTCTACTGTATCTTGCATCTTCACTGATATGCTTCAGTTCTCTTGAAACATAGAAAATGACGGCAGAAAAGGGCCTCGGCCCATCTAGTCTGCCCACACTAATGGCCCACTCCCTAACTACCTCCATGAAGAGATCCCACATGCCAATCCCATCTTTTCTTAAAATCTGGCACGCTGCTGGCCTCAATTACCTATTGTGGAAGATTATTCCAGCGATCAACCACCCTTTTGGTAAAGAAATATTTTTTGGTATCGCCATGAAATTTCCCACCCTTGATTTTCCACGGATGCCCTCTTGTTGCCGTGGGTCCTTTAAGAAAAAAGAGATCTTCTTCCACCTCGATATGGCCCGTGACATATTTGAACGTCTCGATCATGTCTCCCCTCTCTCTGCGTTCCTCGAGTGAGTATAGCTGCAACTTACCCAGTCATTCCTCATACGGGAGATCCTTGAGTCCTGAGACCATCCTGGTGGCCTTTCGCTGAGCCGACTCAACTCTCCTGGTTGGGTGGTAGTTAAGAAATAAAATTATTAATATTATTATTATCCTTTCTCTTGGACTTTTCCCCCCACCTCTTGTTCTTTTCTTCAGTGTCTCTTTCCTCTACAATTTTCTAGTTCTATCCCTCTTTTCCTTTTGTTCAAGTTTGTCCATTTGGTTAATTATTCCCCCACTTATGTCTATTTTATTAAGTTGATTGTTTTTAATGATTGATGCACACTGCCTAGAAGCCTGATTAGGCGATATAATAAATTTTTTAATAAACTCAAAACTCAAATGGGGTCTAGAGAACTCAGGGATAATGCCTAGATTATGTGGCTATATAGAATGGCATGAAAAGCAACATTGTATCGCTTTGCTTTACTTCCAAAGTAAAGTTGTATCACTGTGCAACAAATTTGTACTGAATATTTCATTTTTGTTTTTTGTAGAAAAACTTTCAATATAAACTTTTTGAACTGAAAAAAAAAGACAACAACCAACGACATTTTGTTTCACTTTATTTTGTCTTTTTAACATACTCTAAATAAACTTAAGGTTTAGTTTAGTTGAAAAATAAAACAAAATAAGAAATGTTTCTATCCCTATCCCTAATAAAAAGCATCCTTGGATCATTCTTAATCTTGATTCCTGCATCATGACCTGCAAAGAATCCAGGTAGAGAATGACATAGGGACAAATTTTTCCCCGTCCCCACAGGAACTCAATTTTCCCGTCCCTGTCCCTGCGAGTTTTGTCGCTGTCCTTGCACCTGCCCCATTCCTGTAAGATCTGCCTTAACTGCACAAACCTCGAATACTTATGATTTTAACATGTTTGAGGCTTGTGCAAATGAGGGTGGAGCTTAGGCATTGGTGGAATGAGGCATTATGACATCACAATCTGAGCTCCAGAATGTTGCTACTTAGGATTTTCAAGTGTTTGAGGCTTGTGCGGATGAGGACGGAGCTTAGGCATTGGTGGGATGAGGCATTATGACATCACAATCTCAGCTCTAGAATGTTGCTACTTAGGATTCGAAAGTGTTTGAGGCTTGTGAAGATGAGGACGGAGCTTAGGCATTGGCGGAATGAGGCATTATGACATCACAATCTGAGCTCTAAAATGTTGTTACTTAGGATTTTCAAGTGTTTGAGGCTTGTGCAGATGAGGACGGAGCTTAGGCATTGGTGGAATGAGGCATTATGACATCATAATCTGAGCTCTAGAATGTTGTTACTTAGGATTTTAAAGGGTTTGAGTCTTGTGCAGATGAGGACGGAGCTTGCAGGAATGGGGCAGGGACAGGAAAAGAACTCGCTGGGACAGAACTTGAAAATGAGATCCCATGAAGACGGCAGATAAAGACCATATGGCCCATCTAGTCTACCTATCCATGCCATCTACTATCCCCTCCTCTCCCTTAGAGATCTAATATACTTGTCCCAAGTAGTCTTGACTTCAGATACATTTTTCATCTCTACAACCTCCATCATAAGACCATTCCATGAAAAAGTATTTATTGAGATTACTTCACCTTCATCCATAATTTGCAAGAGACTCACTTCATGTTCATTCCGGTGCTTCCTTTCCTATGTATACAAGTAGATTCTCACTTATTCCTTCTGCTCATCAAAATACTTGCCCAAGTTTAATGATAGAAATGAACGTTTATTTCCATTGTCAGGGCTGTTCAATCTTTGATACTTCTTCCTTTCAGCAAACGATTCAAGACACTCCTCTGACAGCCAACAAATTCGCTTTTTTACTTTAATTCTAAAATAATTAAACTCCATCAGTCTTGTCGAAAAAACATCAAATTTTCAGACTTTACCAATATCAGAATCCAATGAAAATTGTTTAGTCGATTTAAGTTGGAGCTCTTTCAAAAACCCAGAATGGACTGACTTCATGAAGCTATATATATATATTTTAAAAAATGTTGATTCTTACTGTTCCTTGGATACGTGTTCTAAAAACACCACCACTATCTTATCAAACACATTTGTTCGAATGGATGAGTCACATCTTTATAATGGAGAATTTCCTACAGATAAAGGGCATATAATAATCACTCCAATAATTTAAAAGAGTAAAAAATCTGTTACCCTAACATCAAATTACAGACAAATTGCTTCAATTCCATTCTTTATTAAAAGTCTGGTAAATTTGTAATAGAGAATGACACGGTGACAAAATTCATCACCGTTCCCATCCCCGTGGGAACCCATCTTCAGGTCATTTTTTAAGGAGAGAGGGAAGAATCAGAGTATGAATGGCCACAACCACTGACCCTCAAGCTTTGCTTTGAAGAATGCTGGTGTAGAAGGACTGAGGCTGAAACAGACACTACAGAATGACAGTCTCTGGTATCCAGAGCAGATATTGTGATGTCATAATGCCTCATTCCACCAATGCCTAAGAGCCAATCACATCAGTGATGTCACAATGGCTTCATTATCCTTGGCTCACATAAGAATCAGAGTATGAATGGCCACAACCACTGACCCGCAAGCTTTGCTTTGAAGAATGCTGGTGTAGAAGGACTGAGGTTGAAATAGACACTAGAAAATGACATGGGATTATTTTCCGCGGTTATCCACAGGGATGGAAACAGTGATGAATTTTGTCACCGTGTCATTCTCTAACTAATGGATTACTTGGACCGTTTCTCAATCTGGTTTTTGACCTCTGCATAGTACCGAGACAGTTTTATCATCTATATTAAATGATTTACTCTAGTGCTCTTGTAATTCAGTTTGATCTAAGTAGCGCTTTGGTCGAACATTCTATATTCTTGGATTGTCTTGACTGCACGGGTATTTCTGGCAAGGTAATGAAATGGTTTCAAGACTTCTTAAAATCCCCAACCTACCAAGTCTATTTTGAAAACACTCATTCAGGTACATGGGACAACTCCTGTGGTATTCCACAAGGATCCCCTCTTTCGCCTTTGTTGTTCAATAGACGTCTACCATCTTTGGGGACAAGATTGGCAAATCTAAGAATTCAACTATGTACTTATGCTGATGATATAACTATCATAATTGAGAGGTTAAAGGGAGACTGATGGATAACGATGTCTTGATTGGCTGCAAATTTGGATCTGCAGTTGTCATATTGCATGATGACTTGGGGTACAGGAAAGTCTGCGCATGAAGAATTCCCAAACAGCTTACTGATCGGCACAAGCAACAGCATACGGAGGTTGCGACCCAGTTCCTGAGACGGTATGAAGAAGATTCAAGTATTTTGGAGAGAATTGTCATCGGCGACGAGACACGGGTGCATCACTGCGATCTAGAGCAGTGTACTTCAACCGCCGATCCGTGAACCGAATTTCCACAGGGTCGGCACATCCATCGAGCCCAAGACAGTGTTCCTCAGTTGCCGGTTCACAGTGTCTTCAGGCCGGCTTCCCGAGTGCTGCAGTGCACAAAGCCGTGGGAATAGGCTCCTACGCGTGTCCTGCGCCTGAACCGGATGCCTTCTCTTTGACGTCGCAACGTCAGAGGGAAGGCTTCCAGATGAGGCACAGGACGTGCGCGAGGAGCCGCTGACCACAGCTTTGTGCAATACAGCACTCAGGGAACTGACCCAAAGACGCCGTGTTGATCGCACCATGGACTGGCCCGAAGATAACACCAGGGGGCAGGCCAGAAGGCAAGACACATGGAGGGAGAGAGACAACAACGGTAGGGGGGATGCTTTTGGTTTTTTTTTTAATTTCATGATTGATTTACATCTGCTGTCTGTTCAGGAAGAAATGCATTGGTTTCTTTTTCTCTGGGCTTGTACTGCTTGCAGAGTCTTGCATCTTAGGGTTTCTTTGTAAATATTAGTGCTTTTAATTTTTGGTCCTGCATTTGCATGGGGTTATCTGTTGAAAAGCTTACAGCAGGGATCTCAAAGTCCCTTCTTGAGGGCCGCAATTTAGTCGGGTTTTCAGGATTTCCCCAATGAATATGCATTGAAAGCAGTGCATGCATATAGATCTCATGCATATTCATTGGGGAAATCCTGAAAACCCGACTGGATTGCGGCCCTCAAGGAGGGACTTTGAGACCCCTGGCATACAGTGTGCTTTGTGTATTTTAATTTTGTGGCTAACCATTATGTGTTGTTAATACCATTATATTGTGTGTATATATGAAAAATGAATGGAAAAAATGGTGTTACAATTAGTACTATTATGAGGGCGGGGTCTGGGGCGGAGATGGGCACGACTTAGCCCAGTGTTCTTCAACCGCCGGTCCGCGGACTGGTGCCGGTCCACAAAATAATTATTTTATTTCCGCCGGTCCACAGGTGTCAAAAGGTTGAAAAACACTGATCTAGAGAGCAAAAGACAAAGCATGATGAAGTCATGGCTTTTGGGAGCAGCCGACAAATGTCTTCTCTGCAGAAATGCAGAAGCTAGTTGAACGATACAACAAATGTGTAGTCGCACGGTTGACTTTGTGGAAAAGTGTTGTGTTCAATTGCTCACAGTTACTTCTATTAAAGCCATTAAATGTTGCCTTTTCTTTTTGATTGATCCTTGTAGGGTTTCAATGCTCTGTCCCATGGAAATACGTTCGGCCATTTTGTGGAGACGGCTTATTTCTCTGAAACCCCTGGTCCAATTTTGAACCTGTGTCTTTATACTAGTTTTCCTCGGTTCATAGTCAAATGCGCATAATAGAAATGCACACGGACAATTGCACAAAGACAAGTGAACGTAAAGACATCTGAGCGCAAGACAACTGAGCGCCTTGCACTGAATTGTCTTGCGCTGAATTGTCGTTGCGCTGAATTGTCTTGCGCTCATTTGTCTTCACGCAGTTGTCCGCACGCAGTTGTCTTGCATGCATTTGACTTGCCACCGTTTTCCTCACATGCTAAGTTTCTTCCCATTCTGTCAAATTTTCAGAGAGGAAGTTGTACCCAGACAGAGGGAGAGACAAACAGCATTCGCAACCTCTTTTGCAAAATTCTTGCCAACTTCTGTTGGCTTGGAGGGAGTGCCAAGATTTGTACGCGTGAAGCCGGACTGCCAGAATGGTCTACCTCTTTCCACGCTCTGGGGAGAAAAATCTTTGTACATAAAATGTGGTACTCCCACCACACTCTGCTGTGACAAGGGGTTTTCTGTTCTTAAATTAGCAGAGTGCTTTGATTGTGCTTTTGGAGTGCGTGGAGTGTTATGGTAAGGTCCCTCTATCTCCTTCAGAGCTCTTTAATGCTGCTCTGCACATGTACAAGTATCTTCCAGCATACATGTGCCAGTCTCAATCTCTTGCTGCAGCTACAGGGTCAGTGGCAAAGCTGAGATCAGGAACCCCATCCTGGGATCACAAGCTTTCTTCTGCATGGCACCACTGCCAGCATGAAACCTCCTCCCCGGCATTTATCAAAGGAAAATGCACTGGTTTAACCCCCCCACCCCCCCACACACAAATAATTCATGTGAAAAATTGTTTGCTGGCATTCGGAATAACTGCCTGCCAGCTATGTCCTCTTCTGCAATGCAAGTATGCAAAACTACATTTATTCCTGAACAGTGAGGCAGAAAGGAGATGGCATTCCGCTTGTCTCAAGAAAATCTTCACACGTTTTCCACTTTCAGTTGACGAATTATGATTCTTGTGCAAACAGCCCAAGTGAGATCATTTTTTTTTTCATTTGAGACCTAAAAGATAAATAATTTCAGGTTCCACTGGGACAGAAATGATAGTGGATGGGACTAAAGAACCAGATACACAGCACTTGGAATAACAAATCCACCTGCCCTATATGGAAACACTGGGGTTGGCGGCTTTTTTAAATGCAGGCTGTGGCATTTAAAAACATTCCTGATATTTCAGCGATACTATCAGATTGCAAGCAATGCTGAAAGTCCAAATATTATTACTATGAATTATTTCTAGAGTGCTACCAGATGTAGGCAGCGCTGCACATACACTTCCCACTCCCCATTCGCAGTTTCGGTAATCGCGGTTTCACATATTCGCGATTTTTTGGGGAGGGGAAAAAAGAAAAAAAAAAAAAAACATCGTTAAGTCTTCCCCCCGGCATCCCGACCTTACCTGGTGGTCTAGCGGGATTTCGGGGCAGGAGTGATCTTCCTACGCTCCTGCCCCATGCAGATCGCCATTAGGAAATAGCTGTGGGGAGTTCTCGTCGTAGTCTCGAGAGACCACGGGAACTCACAGCAGCCATTTCCTAATGGCAATCTGCATGGGGCAGGAGCGTAGGAAGATTGCTCCTGCCCCGAAAGCCCGCTAGACCACCAGGGAAGGCCAGGAAGGCGGGAGGGAGGTGGGGGGTGGGTCAGAGCTGGATATTCGCGGTTTTTCGCCATTCGTGGTCCGGCTCTGCCCCTATCCCCTGCGAATCTGGAGGGAGAAGTGTAGTCACAAAGAAGACAGTCCCTGCTCCAAAGAGCTTACAGGCAAGATAGACAAACAGGATGTCATGGATACAGTTAAGGGGAACGGTTAATTAGTGGGCAGGGTTGGAGAGCAGAGGTGAGTACAGGACAATCAAGCCATTGTGACATCACTGATGAGGTTGGCTCTTATTGGTGGAATGAGGCATTATGACATCACAATCTCAGCTCTGCTTCCCATAGATTGAAACTCTTCACAATACTATTATTACTACTATTAATTATTTGTATAGTGCTACCAGATGCACGCAGCGCTGTACAGAGTCGCAAAGAAGGCAGTCCCTGCTCGAAAGAGCTTACAATCTAAACAGACAAACAGGATGTCATGGATACAGTTAAGGGGAACGGTTAATCAGCTGATTGGGTTGGTGGGCAATAGGGAGTAGGGTTATGGATTGAAGGCAACATCAAAAAGATGTGTTTTCAGTCTGCTTTTAAACAAGGGAAGGGGCCTGACGGACAAACTTGGGTCATTTATTCCCGGCATAGGGGGGGCAGCTAGATGAAAGGAATAAAGTCTGGAATTGCGGTTATAGAATGCTAGTCCGCAGTTACCTGCCAAACTTTGTGCTAATTCAATGGCTGGTGTAAATTCTTTCCCTAACTATTGTCAGTTAACCTGTGTGCATAAGTGCCAGGCATGCTCCTGACCCCTTTCTAGGTCCACGCCCCCTTGCAGTTGTGTGCTATGGATTCTGCACAACTAAGGTCGGTTAGACATGCCACGTTGCAAATTCACCAATTTGTAAGAGCTGTTCTCCACATTTGGGAGTATTCCGACTCAGTATTCTCAGAATAACAGTTATGCACGTAGGTTCCCTGTATGCAATAGGTGTAATTTATGCCCATATCTGCCACAGTGACAAATGCACGCAGACAAATGTGCACCAATACATGCGCACGGGACATATGCACATAGGTCAAATGCGCACAGGACATATGCACGTGGGTCAAATGCACACCGGACATATGCGCGTGGGTCAAATGCGTGTGGGTCAAATGCGCACAGGACAAATGCGTGTGGGTCAAATGCGCACAGGACATATGCATGTGGGTGGGTTAAATGTGCACAGGACAAATGCGCATGGGTCAAATGCACACAAGGCATATGCACGTGAGTCAAATGCGCACAGGACATATGCACGTGGGTCAAATGCGCACAGGACAAATGCGCGTGGATCAAATGCACACAAGACATATGCGTGTGGGTCAAATGCGCACAGGACATATGCGCGTGGGTCAAATGCGCACAGGACAAATGCACGTGGGTCAAATGCACCCAGGACAAATGCGCATGGATCAAATGCACACAGGACATATGCGCGTGGGTCAAATGCGCACAGGACAAATGCGCGTGGGTCAAATGCACACAGGACATATGCGTGTGGGTCAAATGCACACAGGACAAATGTGTGTGGGTCAAATGCGCACAGGACAAATGCGCATGGGTCAAATGCACACAGGACAAATGCACGTGGTCAAATGCACACAAGACAT
Source organism: Geotrypetes seraphini (assembly GCF_902459505.1). Lineage (NCBI taxonomy): Eukaryota > Metazoa > Chordata > Amphibia > Gymnophiona > Dermophiidae > Geotrypetes > Geotrypetes seraphini. The sequence continues at coordinate 32,349,143 of NC_047091.1, read as the reverse complement.
ATGCGCGTGAGTCAAATGCGCACAGGACATATGCACGTGGGTCAAATGCACCCAGGACAAATGCGCATGGATCAAATGCACACAGGACATATGCGTGTGGGTCAAATGCACACAAGACATATGCACGTGGGTCAAATGCACACAAGACAAATGCACGTGGGTCAAATGAGCCCAGGACAAATGCGTGTGGGTCAAATGCGCACAAGACAAATGTGCGTGGGTCAAATGCGCACAGGACAAATGTGCGTGGGTCAAATGTGCACAGGACAAATGCGTGTTGGTCAAATGTGCACAAGACAAATGCTCGTGGGTCAAATGCGCACAGGACAAATGCGTGTTGGTCAAATGCGCACAAGACAAATATGCGTGGGTCAAATGCGCACAGGACAAATGTGCGTGGGTCAAATGTGCACGGGACAAATGCGTGTTGGTCAAATGCGCACAAGACAAATGCACGTGGGTCAAATACGCACAGGACAAATGCGTGTTGGTCAAATGCGCACAAGACAAATGTACGTGGGTCAAATGCGCACAGGATATATGTCCGTGGGTCAAATGCACACAGGACAAATGTGCGTGGGTCAAATGTGCACAGGACAAATGCGCACAGGTCAAATGCGCACAGGACATATGTGCGTGGGTCAAATGCGCACAGGACATATGCGCACGAGTCAAATGCGCAAAGGACATGTGTACGTGGGTCAAATGTGCACAGGACAAATGCGCGTGGGTCAAATGCGCACAGGACAAATGTGCGTGGGTCAAATGTGCACAGGACAAATGCACGTGGGTCAAATGCGCACAGGACAAATGCGTGTTGGTCAAATGCACACAAGACAAATGTGCGTGGGTCAAATGCGCATAGGACAAATGTGCGTGGGTCAAATGTGCACAGGACATATGCGCACGAGTCAAATGCACAAAGGACATGTGTACGTGGGTCAAATGTGCACAGGACAAATGCGCGTGGGTCAAATGCGCACAGGACAAATGTGCGTGGGTCAAATGTGCACAGGACAAATGCACGTGGGTCAAATGCGCACAGGACAAATGCGTGTTGGTCAAATGCACACAAGACAAATGTGCGTGGGTCAAATGCGCATAGGACAAATGTGCGTGGATCAAATGTGCACAGGACAAATGCGCGTGGGTCAAATGCGCACAGGACAAATGCGTGTTGGTCAAATGCACACAAGACAAATGTGCGTGGGTCAAATGCGCACAGGACAAATGCGCGTGGGTCAAATGCGCACAGGACAAATGCGTGTTGGTCAAATGCACACAAGACAAATGTGCGTGGGTCAAATGTGCACGGGACAAATGCGTGTTGGTCAAATGCGCACAAGACAAATGCACGTGGGTCAAATGCACACAGGACAAATGCGTGTTGGTCAAATGCGCACAGGACAAATGTGTGTGGGTCAAATGCGCACAGGACATATGTCCATGGGTCAAATGCGCACAGGACATATGCGCATGGGTCAAATGTGCACAGGACATATGTGCGTCGGTCAAATGCGCACAGGACAAATGCGCGTGGGTCAAATGCGCACAGGACAAATGCATTTTGGTCAAATGCATGCGGGTCCAACCAGTGTATCGCGTGCATGCAATGCAGATATGGGTAACTGTGGTTGTGGTGCATGCACATGACCCTGAAAGCCGGACATGAGCGCACATGCGCGCAAGCTGATGTGCGAATGACAAGTTCAATTGTGGTGCACGCCCTCAAAAACGGGTTACTTACAGACGTTACATGCGCACATGACGAGAGCACGTTCCATATGCGCCTTTTCCATTGCCATGGGCTACATATGCCTATAAAGTGGGCTTGTATCTTGCCAGAACTTTGTCTGTTGCAGCTCTTGTTTGGACTGAGAGAGGGGCTTACTGATTTCAAGTTCTTTAAGCTATCAAAGGTAATTGTGACAACCACGGCGGTAACAGCTCAGAAATGTTTCAAGGTGCAGTCTTTCAAGACTACTGAGGGGCCTGTATTGTCTGAATAGGTGACCCGAGCCATCCAGAATGCTGAGTCCGTTCGTGAGTCGTCAGTCTCAAATTCTGGATCAGTCCACCTCGGTGTCCTACGCCAACATTCAGATGTGTCAAGGAAATATTGAAATGTCCTTCCAGGAACTGCCCTGAGGAAGAAATTGGTGTCTTCTTCCACTTATGAATATATATAAGGCCGATTAATCTATTTACTTGCTAGAGTTGAGACAATCACCTTTGACAGCCTCCTTGAAGGAAGGAAGGAGGGAATAAAAAATAACAGTATTTTCCATGACAAGTTGTTTTTCTAACCTGCCTTCTTATACCTCTTAGCATGAGCAAAAGTTATCCTTCCCTTCCAAGCCATTGCCTTTATTACATATAAAAAATAGGAACATTAAGCTTCAAGACATTTAAAAAAATACGATCTTGTAATATGACTCCATGTACTAACAGATGTGCAACGGGCTCTGGGCCAGGAATCACGGAGATGAAATCAACATTTAAGAAGACAACCGCATTTTGAAATCTAAGAATTGAGTTATACACATTTTTGACAGCTTCCTAAATCACAGGCCACATCTAAGCTGAGCATGATGGGAGTCTGGCCCTTTAACTGGGCTCCATTTCATATAATTATAGGTTCACAAAATTAAATGGCCTAGATGGAAAGTGGCTTTCAGTGGGCTCAGTGCCTCAAGCAATCTCCTTGCCGGAGTGTAGAAGTGACACTGGCTAACCAATCAATATCATCTTCTCTTATTAATATCAAAAGCACATTACTTTGTTTGTTCTTGGCTGCGTTCCAAGTGCTGGGCCCAGCCACCGCTCAGCCATTTGCCTGGACCATAATTTACTTTCCTGAGTTTTTAAGGTATTGTTTTGTCAGGGCCAATCACTGTGAAGTTATAAATGATTCCGAGGGCCTGCAGTCTCCGCCAGCGACATAGGCGGTGAAATTAATTTCTAAAAACTTTCACGTCAATTACGCCTGTCCTTGAGTTATGCAAGGGGACGAAAGAGCGGAGATTTAAAGATATGACTGATGTCAAACAGATGAGGTAACGACAAACAGAGAGAGAAGCCGGGAACCAAATTAGACATTACACTGGCTTTAATTGATGCATTGAATTAAACAATGCTAAAGCCAAATAAATATTGACCACTTAGCAAAAGAAGGATTGATTTTTATGATGGACATTTGCATGACATAGCCTCAGCTCTAGGGAGTTTACGCTGAGAGGCTGTCAGTCCAAGTATGGATACTTCCCAAGAATGCACTTGAGTGATACCATGTCCCCATTCCTGGCACTGACTTAAGTATATATATATATATATTTTTTTTTTTTTTAATCTTTATTGATTTTCAAACTTTGACAGTGCAATACAATTAATTGAACGTAAAACACTGCATAAAACGCACTATAAATTACACAAGTAATACATAAGACAATCATTTTCTCCCACCCTCCTCCCAATTATTAATACAATAAGACATATGATGTGATTACAATATTATAATTAAATAATTTTAATCCTCAAAATACACGGAAAGTTCATGAAGGATCCCAGACGGAAACATGTCAGATATGAGTTTTCTTTATGCATTTCTGAATAATAAATGTTGATGCTGAAAAAAAAAAAAAAAAAGTACATTTTTATTTTAAGATTTTCCTGGGGAGGGAGAAGGACAGTTTCTCGGGATGCTGCTGTTTGCTTGAAATCAGGGAGACTTGATAAAAAAATACCTTCAAAACAAAAATTTATTTTACGAGTGAAAAAGTAGAAATGATATATTGCCGGCTGGGAGCTAGAATGAGAGATACTGGGGGGTGGGAATGTTTCATTTACATTTTTGGTTATTGGTTTTATTATGAATGTTAACCCATCCTGGATATCAAAGTATAGAAATACCTACAAAAATAATAGTATGAAATTGTTTTTCACATAAAGAATAGTTAAGTTCTGGAACTCATTGTCAGAGTATGTGGTAACAGCTGTTAGTGTATGTGGGTTTAAAAAAGGTTTGGACAAGTTCCTGGAGGAAAAGTCCAGAGTCTGCTATTGAGACAGATTTGGGAGAAGTCACTGCTTGCACTGGGATCAGTAGCATGGAATGTTGCTACTATTTGGGTTTCTGCGAGGTATTTGTGTCTTGGATTGGCCATTGCTGGAAGCAGGATACTGAGCTAGATGGACCATTGATCTGGCCCGGTATGGCTATTGTTATGTGAGCAAATTATAGGACAGTCAAGCCATTGTGACATCACTGATGGGGTTGGCTCTTAGGCATTGGTGGAATGAGGCATTATGATGTCACAATACCAGCTCTGGAATGTTGCTTCTCTTTGGGTTTCTGCCAGGAACTTAAGAACATAAGGCTAGTCTTAAGTCCATCAAGCCCAGTAGCCCATTCTCACAGTGGCCAATCCAGGTCCCTAGTACCTGGCCAAAACCCAAGGAGTAGCAACAGTCTATGCTACCGATCCAGGGCAAGCAATAGCTTCCCCCATGCCTTTCTCAATAACAGACTATGGACTTTTCCTCCAGGAACTTGTCCAAACCTTTTCTTAAAACCAGCTACGCTATCCGCTCTTACCACATCCTCTGGCAACGCATTCCAGAGCTTAACTATTCTCTGAGTGAAAAAATATTTCCTCCTTTTGGCTTTAAAAGTATTTCCCTGTAACTTCATCGAGTGTCCCCTAGTCTTTGTCATTTTTGACAGAGTGAAAAATCGATTCACTTGTACCCGTTCCACTCCACTCAGGATTTTGTAGACTTCAGTCATATCTCCCCTCAGCCGCCTCTATTCCAAGCGGACGAGCCCTGACCGTTTTAGTCTTTCCTCATATGAAAGGAGTTGGCCACTGTTAAAGACACGATAGTGGGCTAGATGGACTATTGGTCTGACCCAGTATGCCTGTTCTTATGTAGTAATGTAATGTAATGTAATTTATGTAATTTATTTCTTATATACTACTAAACTCCGTTAGGATTCTAAGCGGTTTACAGAAAAAATAGACAATAGGGTGCATTAAAATTATAAGTAAACTAGGTAATTCCCTTACTGTCCCGAAGGCTCACAATCTAACTAAAGTACCTAGAAAAATGACAATTAGTAGAGTAATGAAAAAATAAAATAGAGATAGATGAGAAAAAAATAAGAAAATAAACATTCTAATAAGACTACAATGGTCTAAAGGACTTTGAAAGGTTGATAAAAGAGGGGAGATAGGAAATAGAAGCAGAAGGGAGAACCGTTGAAACTATAGAATTCTTGGGAAATTTAAATGAAATTTAAATAATAAAGTAGGAAACAAAAACCAAGTGGCAAAACAATGAATGAGATTTAAAAATAAAATATCATAAACTAAAAAAGAAAGTGAAAAAATAAAAGCAAACAGTCAAGACTGACTTCACTGCTTTGGCTCCGATCCTTGTCAGCAAACCGGAAGCCCCAAATCCAGTGTCTCGCTAAGATATTCACTCTCTCCGCCTGCATGTCAAATTCGCTGAATCTGTCTCCTTTCATAAAGTCACGATATTCCAAAAGTAGAACCAGAAATGGTTGGAATTCAGAGATGTGTTACCTACTAGGATGTGCTTGGAAAAACCTTATGTTTTTCATTCATTTACAATTTGCTTCTTGGTTTCTTTTTTTTAATTTAAGGGTTTTAGCACACACTAAGGTGGTAATTCTGTAAAAGTGGTGCCTAAGGTTGGATGCCACAAAGAGGATTTGCTTAGGTTAAACCCGCTTTGCTGCACCGAATGGTAGGTGTAACACATGCTATTGCACTCCTTTTAATGCAAACAACGGTTAGTATTCTGGAAGTTACAAGCATTGCTAGGAACCACATAAGACACACCCATGCCACGTCTCTCATTAATGCCCCCCTTACAGTTGTGCACTATGGGGAGAATTCTCTAAATGGCCCTCAAAAATGGGTACCAGAATAGACCAGCATCTATTACTATTATATAATGAAGATATGCCCTAAGGGGAAGATTCCTTATAGGATGCCAGTCTCAGCAGCCACCTGTAGGCAGAGCCTTAGGCACCTGGGCCAACCTAAGATTCCGGTTGGCCCAGGTGACTAAGGCTTCTCCTATGGGTGGGGCCTTAGGCGCCTGGGCCAATCAGGCCTTAGGCCCCTCCCTGGTATATCCCATAATGCAACAGGAAGGGGTAGGACCGCCATTCAGTTGAAGGCGGGCCTACCGGACGGATGGATGGAGGGAGGACCAGGCCAGCCATCAAAAAAAGGTTAAAGGGGGATCGGGGAGGTTCCTAGTAGGGGTGGGGGGGTCTAGGTGGGGGTGGAAAGGGGATCCATGGTGGACTGGGCGGATACAGCAGGTGGTGTCCGGCAGGAGGGACTGGGCATCCCTCCTTCTGGTGATCTATGGAGAGGGGGTCCGTCAGGAGAGATTGGGCATCCCTCCTGCCGGTAGTCTTCGTGGAGGCTGGGGACGGGTTTCCACTAAACTTATCACAGCAGGGAGATCCCTTGCCATGATAAGCTCAATAGCAACCCGATTCTCTAACCAGTGTCTGTAACATGGACATCGGTTAGAGTATCGGGTTCTTTTGTAGGTGGGCTTAGGTGCAATTCTGTAAAGGACGCTCATATGCGATTCTCAAAAGCCACTTAGGTGCCTTCTGAGACAGTGCGTTCTATACAGAATCTGGGCCTCTGTATCCGACTATATTATTTTATGTCCAGCAATAAATATTTTTATAATAAATATTGAACTTAGCTTTGGGCAGGTTGCTGTACGCCTTCAGCTTGGCTTCATGCAGACTTTATTGAATGTCTTCACTACATCCCTACTTGGATAAGGCAGTTCATAAACGCTTTTGCCGCTCAACGGAGCTTCCCCGTTTCACGTAACAAAGCTTCCTCAGGAACGAACGGTCCAATATCTTGGTTACCGGTCGGTTCTCGAGCCCGAAAGGTTAAATTCTGGAAAGTAAAAATCATCAGATAATGGAATCTGAGCACTTTAAGTCCTTTTTCTCCCTTGACTGCAAAATAGAGCAACTTTAATGGTAAGTAACGTACAATTCAAAGGGCAACCTATAGTTTTGTGGTATTAGGTGATAGAATGGAGCCAGCTGGCAGCCCTAAACATTCTAAACTGGTTTCTAAATTTCCTTGCTCGAACTTTGGAAGCCTTTTCTATTCCTTGGTGCCAAGAATGCGTAGGGGTAGCCTAGCACAACAACGAGAAGCTCGAAACACCAGTTAATGGTTTTATTGTTTCAATCAGTCACCGATTACCACGGTTGAGTTGTCGGTTTTTGTTCACATGGCTTCTTACGACTTCTCCACAGTTATTAAGAAGTGATTGGATTTTATTGTAATTACTCTTCCCTACACACCAAAAAAAAAACCAACCCAGATAAAACGCTGTACAACTAAGATGAAATTCAAAATTAATGAACAGAGCAAAATTGAGTTTGTATTTAAGAGGTTCTTAAAAATACATCATAAACACAATATTGAATTCAATTAAGCAGGAGAAAAGAGAATACCTACAGGGCTCCAGGGAAAAGATGCTGGATTTCATAGAAAGTCAGAATGTTTTCAATTACTCTGGAAAAAAAAAAAAGATATTGTTGTGTCTGGGGAATAAGAAAGTAGAATTAAAGAAGGCGAACATGAACAATTAGTTAAAGCGATAATGATTGCAAATGAATTTGTAGGACTGAGATACGGTGAAACATAGCCTAACTGGCTGATGCTGGCTACTGAATCACATTTTTACTAGCCAGCTGATAGTCAAAGGCATTTATTCAGTAGCAGGTTGTATCAGCAGTAAGGCCCTGATTCTATAAATGACGCCTAGAGGTAGGCGCTTAGATCAGCATGCCTAAACTAAACTAAACTAAACCTTAAGTTTATATACCGCATCCTCTCCACGGAAGTGGAGCTCGGCACGGTTTACAAGAACTTAAAATATAAGAAGAGAAAGGAAAAGGTTTACATGAGCTTCTATATAGAATGGAAGAGTAAGGGGGAAAATAGAATTACATGTTAGAGAAGAGCCAAGTTTTCAGTTGCTTGTGGAATAGTTGGAGGGAGCCCAGGTTCCGCAACGGGATAGTAAGGTCGTTCCAGAGACCTGTGATTTTGAAGAGAAGAAATTTTCCCAGTTCACCTGCATAGAGAATACCGCGTAGAGAGGAGAAGGATAGTTTATATATCTTTGGGCGGGTCTGGTGGAGTCAGGACTCGAGGAGTTAAAGGATAGTGGGATTAGTGTAATATAATATAATATAATATAATATAATGCCTAGTGTGCCTACCCAATCCAGTTTAATCAGTGCTAATAATTAACAATTACCACCTGGTAGCTTATGTAAATTACACTTAATTGGACGGTAGGTGTCTACCATGTTGAGGTAGACGCCGTGTCCAAGGTGCCTACCAGAAAGTAGGCATGTTTTTCATGTAGGTGTCTGTTTTAGACTTAGGTGCGCTCATTTAGGCCAAGAAAACTCTGACATAAATAGGGTGCACCTAAGGTTACGATGACAATTGACGCCTAAGCTCACTTTGGGTGCCAGTAAATGTGATTCCATAAAGTGCGCCTAACTAGAGAATGACACGGTGACAGAATTCATCACCATTCTTGTCCTCACGGATAACCGTGGGAAACCATCCCATGCCATTCTTTAGTGTCTATCTCAACCTCAGTCCATCACACCAGCATTCTTCAAAGCAAGGCTTGAGGGTAGTGGCTGGGCCCATTCATACTTTGACTCTTAGGTGAGCCAAGTATAGGACAATCAAGCCATTGTGACATCACTGATGAGTTTGGCTCTTAGGCATTGGTAGAATGAGGCATTATGACATCATAGTATCAGCTCTAGATACAAGAGACTGTCATTCTTTAGTGTCTATCTCAACCTCAGTCCTTCTATACCATCATTCTTCAATGCAAGGCTTGAGGGTCAGTGTCTGGGCCCATTCAGACTCTGATTCTTCCCTCTCTCCTTAATGAATGACATGGGGATGGTTTCCCGCGGGGACATCTGTCTCCATGTCATTCTCTATGGCAATTCTTATGTTCTTATGTAAGCCAAGTATAGGACAATCAAGCCATTGTGTGATCACTGATGAAGTTGGCTCTTAGGCATTGGCGGAATGAGGCATTATGACATCACAATATCTGCTCTAGATACCAGACACTGTTATTCTTCAGTGTCTATCTCAACCTCAGTCCTTCTACATCATCATTCTTCAATGCAAAGCTTAAGGGTCAGTGGCTTTGCACATTCACACTCTGATTCTTCCCTCTCTCTTTTAAAGAATGATAAGGGAATGGTTTCCCATGGTTAACTGCAGGGACGGGCACTGGGGGCACTAAGGACATGGGAAGGAGGCATTGGGGGTACTATGGACACAGGAAGGAGGCACTGGGGGCACCATGGACGCAGGACGGAGGCACTGGGGACACCATGGACACAGGAAGGAGGTACTGTGGACACCATGGACACAGGATGGAGGCACTGGGGGCACTATGGACATAGGATGAAGGCACTGGAGGCACTATGGACACAAGAAGGAGGCACTGGGGGCACTAAGGACATGGGAAGGAGGCACTGGAGGCACTATGGACACAGGAAGGAGGCACTGGGGGCACTATGGACACAGGAAGGAGGCACTGGGGGCACCATGGACACAGGACGGAGGCACTGGGGGCACTATGGACACAGGAAGGAGGCACTGGGGGCACTAAGGACACGGGAAGGAGGCACTGGGAGCACTATGGACATGAGAAGGAGGCACTGGGGGCACTATGGACACAGGACAGGGGCACTGGGAGCACTATGGACACGGGAAGGAGGCACTGGGGGCACTGTGGACATAGGACGGAGGCACTGGGGGCTCTATGAACATAGGATGGAGGCACTGGGGGCACTAAGCACATAGAACGGAGGCACTGGGGGCACTAAGGACATGGAAAGGAGGCACTGGGGGCACTAAGGACATGGGAAGGAAGGAGGGAGGGAATAGAAAGGGACAATTGTTGGGCCAGAGTGCAGAAAGAAAGAAATGAAAGGATACACAGTCAATTAATAGATGTCCCCTTTTGATGAAAAAAATAAATGGTCACATTACCTCTGACTTACTTTCTCTACAGCAGAGTCGGCAGCTGTGCTGAGGTGCAGGAAGGTCCCGCGATGACTCATCTGCCGGCTCTGCTCCGGAAGAAGTAAGTTATGTCGGAGGGGGTGGACCCGGCAGATGCAGTCATTGCAGGACTTTGCCACAACTCCCTGTGTCTGCCGGGTCCACCCCCTCTGACGTAACTTACTTCTTCCGGAGCAGAGCCAGCAGACGAGTCATTGCGGGACCTTCCAGTATGGGGCTGCTGAGTCTGCTCCAGAGCAAGTACGTCGGAGTGGGGTGGGCTGACAGCCGGCAGCTACAGTCATCGTGGGACCTTGCTGCATGAAGGGAGAGAAAGGAGCAGGACTGCTGGAATGGAAGAGTGGTGGAGGGAAAGAAAGGGGGGCAGGGTGGTGCTGATGGAATTGATGTTCAGAGAAAGGGGAGAGACATAAGGGGGAAGGATATTGGAGGGAAAGAAAGGGGGCAGATGCTGATTGAAGAGGGGTGGATGGCAAGAGAAAGGGCAGACATTGGATGGTAGTGGGGAGCCTATACTGGATGGAAGTGCAGATGGGAGAGATAAGGAGCAAATGCAGGAAGGAAATGGGAGGAGAGAAAGAGGGGAGCAGACGCTGGATGGAAGTGGACAGAGAGAGGAGAAGGTACTAGATGGAAGGGTTGGAGAAAGAGGGTACATGATGGAAGGAGGGGATAAATAAAAGGAGGGTACATAATGGGGGAGAAAGGATTGAGTTAGAGAAGAAACACTGGGGGGTGAGGGAAAGAGGTGGCAAGCTTTAGAATAGACAGTAAAAAAGGACATTGATGAGAGGCTAGTAAGTAAGAACGTAATCTAGACAGATGCAGAGAATAAATTGAAAAGGGAAATGAGGGAAAAAAAAGGAAAGGGATTGCAGAAGAGAGGTGTGGGAAAAAAAAAAAAAAAAAAAAAAAAAAAAAAAAAAAAAAAAAAAAAAAAAAAAAAAAAAAAAAAAAAAAAAAAAAAAAAAAAAAAAAAAAAAAAAAAAAAAAAAAAAAAAAAAAAAAAAAAAAAAAAAAAAAAAAAAAAAAAAAAAAAAAAAAAAAAAAAAAAAAAAAAAAAAAAAAAAAAAAAAAAAAAAAAAAAAAAAAAAAAAAAAAAAAAAAAAAAAAAAAAAAAAAAAAAAAAAAAAAAAAAAAAAAAAAAAAAAAAAAAAAAAAAAAAAAAAAAAAAAAAAAAAAAAAAAAAAAAAAAAAAAAAAAAAAAAAAAAAAAAAAAAAAAAAAAAAAAAAAAAAAAAAAAAAAAAAAAAAAAAAAAAAAAAAAAAAAAAAAAAAAAAAAAAAAAAAAAAAAAAAAAAAAAAAAAAAAAAAAAAAAAAAAAAAAAAAAAAAAAAAAAAAAAAAAAAAAAAAAAAAAAAAAAAAAAAAAAAAAAAAAAAAAAAAAAAAAAAAAAAAAAAAAAAAAAAAAAAAAAAAAAAAAAAAAAAAAAAAAAAAAAAAAAAAAAAAAAAAAAAAAAAAAAAAAAAAAAAAAAAAAAAAAAAAAAAAAAAAAAAAAAAAAAAAAAAAAAAAAAAAAAAAAAAAAAAAAAAAAAAAAAAAAAAAAAAAAAAAAAAAAAAAAAAAAAAAAAAAAAAAAAAAAAAAAAAAAAAAAAAAAAAAAAAAAAAAAAAAAAAAAAAAAAAAAAAAAAAAAAAAAAAAAAAAAAAAAAAAAAAAAAAAAAAAAAAAAAAAAAAAAAAAAAAAAAAAAAAAAAAAAAAAAAAAAAAAAAAAAAAAAAAAAAAAAAAAAAAAAAAAAAAAAAAAAAAAAAAAAAAAAAAAAAAAAAAAAAAAAAAAAAAAAAAAAAAAAAAAAAAAAAAAAAAAAAAAAAAAAAAAAAAAAAAAAAAAAAAAAAAAAAAAAAAAAAAAAAAAAAAAAAAAAAAAAAAAAAAAAAAAAAAAAAAAAAAAAAAAGAAGGGAAGGAGAGAGATGCCAGACTAAATGGGGGTGAAAGGAGAGATGGAAGGGGGAGGCATACAGTTTTTGGAAGAGGCATAGGAGAGAAGATGCCATATAGGGGAAGAGAGACGGCAGACAGTGGATGGAAGGAAGAGAGTTACAAGAAGATGAGGAAAGCAGAAACCACAGAAGACAAAGGTAGAAAAAAATTTTCTATTTATTTATTGCTTTAGGAGACATGTGTCACTGTTTCTGTAGTGTTGCATTGTATGCAGAGTCCAGCTTCTTGCTGGTTCAATTTAACCTTTGTCTATGTATTTCTATTTTATCCCCCCCTTTTACAAAACTGTGGAGCGTTTTTTTAGCGCCAGCCGTGGTGGTAGCAGCTCTGATGCTCAGAATTCTATGAGCGTCAGAGCTGTTACCACCGTGGCTAAATCCACACTACAGTTTTGTAAAAGGGGGAGGGGTTTAGTTTTGTGATTGACATATTCCATACTAGGCGAAGGTGTTTTCTGCGTTCTGTGTGTTCGAAAGACATGGTTTTCTGTTAGGATTGACGGTGTAGGATTGATCTGTACTAGTCTGGCTTGTTTAGTTTTACAGTGGGTGTATTGATGTTGTACTACTCACTGCAGTATGTAAGATGCTGCCTTTTCCTAGGTACTCATGTGTGACATGTGGCTTGTTACTAAAAATCATGTTTTTCGTACAGATGGGGAGGGGGGGTGTTACATATGCTAGGTATGCCACTGTTCACACTATTTACTTACTCAGTTTTCTATACCGTTCTCCCAGTGGAGCTCAGAATGATTTACATGAATGTTTTCAGGTACTCAAAGCATTTTTCCCTGTCTGTCCTGGTGGGCTCACAATTTATCTAATGTACCCGGGTAATGGGAGGATTAAGTGACTTGCCCAGGGTCACAAAGAGCAGCGTGGGGTTTGAACCCAAACCTCAGGGTGCTGAGGCTGTGGCTCTAACCACTGTACCACACACTCTGGAGCTGTACGGCAACCCTAAACTTGGTGGAGTAGTCTGTCTTTTTTGTGATATTTCACTAACTCACCGAAGTGCCTCTGCCCCAAACAAAATTAACCAGAAAAGAAGACTCACAGTCCTGGAGATACATCTCTTGTTCATTGCTTCAGGAACCACCGAGTGAGAAAACTGTTTGTTCTCATCCTGCTGATTTTCTCAGCTGAGCAAAGCTTGGAGGGTTTTATTTCCCATGGAAAAATAAATAGTTGGGGTTTTTTTTATTATTATTATTTATTGCAAGATGGTTCCAATATGCATCATTTTTCTTTTTCCGAAAATGGCAGTCTTGGACTTGTATTATCATTTCCTCCCTACAAGTGAGCGTGTCACTTCCAAGCTGTGCAGCAGTTCCAGATAGGGAAGCTGATTGTCGGCGGCTAGGGTGCCGTGCGGGATTGCTGCAGCGGGGTAGGCTTGAAATGACAGTAAACCTTCCGCCCCTTATAAATTAAGCATACCTTAAAAATATGATATCCGCTTCTCCAACTTTTTTATGGATGTTTTCTAACTTTAATCATTTTGCAAAATGCCATTCCTTGGCCATAAATCCTCTGCATGTTACAGATTTAGGGAGATCTACAGGACTGCGGCTGGCTGAAAGGGAAGTTTTAATCTGACAAGGCCAAAAGTCTATTAGATTTATACTCAGGCAATAGTGAGCTATCCAGTAATTACAGTCGGGACTTACTTAGTTGAAAGTTGCGCTGCCAGACGCACGGCAAGAACTTGAAAGAGTGACATTCAGGTTTTTGACATGCGCCAGCCAGTTGTGCCAAAGAGTTCAAGCAGGTCTGTGTTATAGTGCAGCTGTTTCAGATATATAGATGTGTTCAGTACATGTGTTATTTGTTGCATCTTCCTGCTCACCTTGTGACCTTGAGCAAATCTCTTTCACCTTCCCCTGTTCCAGATAAGCTCACTGAGGCAAGGACCTTGATGTCTTTGGTCTGTCAGTAATACATTTTCTTACATTATTAACACTTTACTATACCCCATATCTGCCATACTATATCTGCCATGCTATAATTCCTCATACCGTGTTCACCACTCAGTGTTTACTGTATCACATCTTCCATTCTATGCACACTGCCTTACCAATTTTGCCAAGTCATGCCTCACTTTCTCAACTTGAAATACTATGTCCACCATGCTATGTTCTGCCCTTCTGCACTCACCATGCTAAATCTCACCCTACCATACTTTGCTACCTATGTTGGCAATATTTGTCAGACCACGGTTCCTTGCTTTTTTTTTTTTCTACCATGCTATGTCTGAGAGTGGAGTGCAGGGGTTATAACTACAGCCTGGACACCTTGTGGTTGTGGGTTCAAAACTATGCTGCTCCTTGTTACCCTGGGCAAGTCACTTAATCCCCCCCATTCCCCCAGATACATTAGAGAGTTTGGGAGCCCACACAGACAGATGGGGAAAAATGCTTGAGTACCTGGGAGAACAGACCATGCTATGTCTGAGAGTGGAGTGCAGGAGTTATAACTACAGCCTGGACACCTTGTGGTTGTGGGTTCAAAACTATGCTGCTCCTTGTTACCCTGGGCAAGTCACTTAATCCCCTCCATTCCCCCAGATACATTAGACAGTTTGGGAGCCCACACAGACAGATGGGGAAAAATGCTTGAGTACCTGAATAAAGTCATGCAAACCGTTATGAGTTCTCCTGGGAAGATAGTATAGAAAATTGAATAAAATAGTGTGAAATGTTTCAGCCTCTGATAACCAGAGCTGGTATTGTGACATCATAGTGCCTCATTCCATCAATAAGAGCCAACCTCATCAGTGATGTCACAATGGCTTGATTGTCCTATACTTGACTCACTTTTACTACATTTTGATTTCTAAAGTGGTGCAGTAGTTAAAGCTACAGCCTCAGCACCCTGGGGTTGTGGGTTCAAATGCCGTGCTGCTCCTTGTGACCCTGGGCAAG
Organism: Geotrypetes seraphini; assembly: GCF_902459505.1. Lineage (NCBI taxonomy): Eukaryota > Metazoa > Chordata > Amphibia > Gymnophiona > Dermophiidae > Geotrypetes > Geotrypetes seraphini. Next base: position 32,334,117 of record NC_047091.1, on the reverse strand, counting down.
TCACTTAATACCACCATTGCCCCCAGGTGCATTAGATAGATTGTGAGCCCACCGGGATAGACAGGGAAAAATGCTTGAGTACCTGAATAAACTCATGTAAACCGTTCTGAGCTCCCCTGGGAGAACAGTATAGAAAATTGAATAAATAGTGTGAAAATTTTCAGCCTCTGATAACCAGAGCTAGTATTGTGACATCATAGTGCCTCATTCCACCAATAAGAGCCAGCCTCATCAGTGATGTCACAATGGCTGGATTGATATACTAGACTCACTTATGCTACATTTCGATTTCTAGAGTGGTTAAAGCTAAAGCTTCAGCACCCAGAGGTTGCGAGTTCAAACCCACGCTGCTCCTTGTGACCCTGGGCAACTCACTGAATCCCCCCCATTGCCCCAGGTAGATTAGATAGATTGTGAGAGGGAAAAATGCTTGAGTACCTGAATAAATTCATGTGAACCTTTCTGAGCTCCCCTGGGAGAACAGTATAGAAAACTGAAGAAATAAATACTACCACTATTTATCATTTCTAAAGTGCTGAAAGGCGTACACAGCACTGTACATGTGCATTTACTATGTAACAGATTGTAATCAATATCTAAGAATATGTTGATACATTTAAAGCAATGTATTCAGGTTAACACTAACTTGTGTTAAACGTGGTGTTGGTCGATAGGCCTCATTCAATTCCAATGTGGTTATATGCTATGCCACCTTAGATGAATTTCTACGCTTTCTTGTTAATGGACATTATAGTGTAGAAAAGTTCATGAACTACAAGATCTCCCTCAACAAATGAACACGAGGCCTTAGCATTCAAGCTTTCTTGTAAAGTTGCAGCCTTTCTTTGGTGTTCTTCGCTCTTAACAGCCAGCCTGTTACTTCACTGAGATATATAAAGATTAACCGGTGAGCTATTAGCAAATCCACCCACATTATAGCTTTCAAGACTTACATGCCTTCAGCTGGATGTGTGGCCTTCTACTGAGCAGCTGATCATATTCAAGGCTGGCATTAGGGGGCAGCAAGCACAGCACTTGCCCTGGGTCCTCATGCCACAGAAGGGCCCAAGCCTGCCTCAAGCCGAAGCAGGGTATCTGGATTTGAACAGAGAGTTTGCTTGGGGGTAATTTCTCCAAAGGTTTGCACAAACCATGACACAAATGAATGTCACTCCTAAGCCTCTCAGCCTCTCAGATTTACTGCTAACATGCGTTGTGCCAAAGAGAGCTTCTTTCTGGCGTTCATAAGATATAACCAAACAAACAAGACTGTGGACATTCAATGTTCTTGATGCTGATTTTATTCAATAAATTCTTTTAAAATACAAAATCCACATTTGAGATAGAAGGACCCAACCCGGGCCTTGTTTCGGCAAAAAAACACCTTCCTCACGGATCCAAGATGTTGATAACGTGAACTTTACAAATGTGCCATGACATCAAAGGCTGGACTAGCCTTAAGAAAGCCAAATGTAACCGCCAAAGGGTAAAACAACTATGCGCTGGAAACAAAAGAGTAACATGTACGGGCAACCTATCCTAGTGCACTTGGAAGGACTTTTTGATCGAGTCTGTGGCACTCAAGACGACTGGAAATATTTTTGTATCTTTCTGCCACATTTTCTATGTTTTGGACTGCACTTCTTGGAACCCAAGGATCTTCTCTCTCTCTCTCTCTACACACAATTCACTTGTGACTGACACCTCTAAAATTAATACGGTGCGCTGAAAACAGTGAGAAAAACTCCACAAGAGCCTAAAACTTATTCACTTCTTTATGGTTGTGCGGTACAGGGAGAAGCACTTGTTTCGTGCTCCCCGAGTAGGATCGCCTATTAGTAGTAACCACCCTGAGGCAGCATGGATTTGTGAAACGCTGGCCATCATTGGTGTGCCGATCCTTCAGTTTGAGATAAGTTTTTTGATTTTTTTTTTAACTATTATCTGGAACGTTTCTCTTCTTTCCACTGCATTGCACAGAGTCATTTTTAATGTGATAAAAAGGAAGTTTTTTTTTGTTATTTGTTTATTCTATTTTTATAATGTTCTCCCAGGGGAGCTCAGAATGGTTTACATGGATTTATTCCGGTACTCAAACATTTTTCCCTCTCACAATATATCTAATGTACTTGGGGCAGTGGAGTGATTAAGTGACTTGCCAAGGGTCACAAGGAGCAGCATGGGTTTGAACCCACAACCTCAGGGTGTTGAGGCTGTAGCTTTAACCACTGCACCACTCTAGAAATCAAAATGTAGAAAAAGTGAGCCAAGTATAGGGCAATCAAGCCATTGTGACATCACTGATGAGGTTGGCTCTTATTGGTGGAATGAGGCACTATGATGTCACAATACCAGCTGCTGCATTTTCTGAGGCTTTTTCCCTCCTTTTCACATTTGAATTAACTTGTGTATTTCTTTCCCTGAACAGGTTTTAGGCTCTTGTGGAGTTTTTCTCACTGCATTCAATGCACCTTTTTGGTGAGAGTGTGTGTATTGTATATTTTCATTAGACTGTGGTAATTAACCTCTAAAATCAATGCCATTCTGGTATTTCCCTTTTTTGTGGCTATATCTGTTTTTCTGGCATCTTCTTTTTATGTCAGGATGGGGATGTCCCAGATGATCATTGCCTCTTTGTTTTCGACAGTTCTTTAGGATCCCCGGTGCTTTTCTAGCTCACTGATGTTGTAATGCTTAAAGAATTTCCAATGAATGAGACATGCCACCTGTATAAAGGTTTTCCACCAGGTTTCAGCCAGCCACAAAATGAGCAACTGTTTCTGGCTCTTTCTTACAGAATCTACGATGTCTATTGAGCCAGTTTTTTTTCAATGCTTACCGTAAACCATCTTGTCCGTAGTCCTGGGATGAAACTATCAATCGTTCATCCTTAGGGCTGTATAAAAATGCTTGTGTTTAATCTGATGAGGAATCCACAGTAGAGAGACACATCCTGTCTCCAGTTCTGTCATGGATAGGCTCCTTTCTGATGGATACAAATAGAGTCTCTGCAGAATTGCCCTTGACCCCAGAAAGCCCTGCCAAAATCTTCATAGAATTGCCCTCTATTAATCTGAAAAGTTCTAAATAATTTTCCCAGCACTGGTGCATGAAGTGTTTAGGAAGAATTTTTATGCAGTTAGTGGAAAACAGCGCCCTCTACTGCGGGGGATGGTGAGGCCAGATATGCTCTGTCAGCTGCATAGACCTAGATTCCTAGAACATCTGCTCACTATCTGTTACTGACATTTATATTGGCTGCTCAAATCAATTGACTTTATTCCTTGCTTTGGCTTCCATAAAAATAATAAAGTGAGTTTTGGGTGGGGTTATATATGAGCTTCTGGAGAAGGGTGACAAGGTCAAGTGGAAGTCTTCGAGATGGCCACTGAGCCGTTTGCCTTATTAAAATAAGAAGGTCTTCCCTTAAGGAGATAAATTCCCCGCTGGGCATAAAAAAGATCCACAGACTCATTAAGTCTGATCAGCCCTGGTCTGCAGACCTTGGTCGTGGGCTCCCGGTCATCAGATGTCAGGGGTCACAGCAGCAGAGCACAATTGTGTTAAGCCAGCTTTGCAATATCAATTAAAGATGGCAGGTTTGATTAATCAGGGTTGCTAGCTGGTGTATTACCTTTGACTCTGCTCTAAACTTTATTAGAAAGATGTCGTTCCTTTGAAATTTCGGTTCTTTATAAACCGAAACGGTTTTCCTCGCAAAAGGGGAGTCGTAAGTGGATCAAAGCACACACACACACACTGATCTTCCACCAGGGCATGGTAGTTCTGGTGGTTTTATTTTCATAAAACCAAATCATTCCAGGTTCGAGCAGAAAACAGAGCATGCAACGAGGCAGATGGAAGAACAACACGGACAGTGAGGGGATAATTTTGTAATGATGTTGTTGTGTAAAATCATCATTTCAGACTTGTGGGTTTGATAGTTCTCTTCTGTACTAATCACAAACATCTATCCTGTTTTGGGACAGTTAATAAAGACAGAAAGAGTCAGGGAGAGAACAGCTACATCTGAGCTTCACCCAAAACCTTCAGCCATTTCTACCACATACTTTTACCTTCCCCCTCCCCCCAATAAAATCTTCTATTATTCTCTCTCTGTCTTAAATTTATCATCTTTAAGCAGTGCATTATGGTTTCGTACACGGGTAAGACCTTAAAGCTTTTGTGTTCGTAGGGGGACCTTTCGTTAAGGCACGCCAACCGATTCAGTGCACGCCAAATGGTAAGGCGCCCATAGAATATAATGAGCAATTAGCGTGCGCTAAATCAGTTAGTATGCCTTAGGGGTCCTTTTACAAAGGCGCGGTAGCGGTTTAACGCACGGAATACCGCACGTTAAACCGCCTGCCGCGCTAGTACCTAACGCCTCCATTGATGAGACGTTAGGATTTTAGGCTGCCGCGGGGCTTAGCGCGTGATGAAATGTCCGACGCGCTAACCCCCGTAGCGCGCCTCGATAAAAGGAGCCCTTAATGAAAGGACCCTTAATTAGCACCCATGTTTTGGGGTGAATTTTTATTTATTTATTTTTTTACACTGGCTTTGGATCCACTCTTTGACTTTGGGGTCCTTTTACGAAAGGGCGCTAACCGATTTAGCGTGCGCTAAACACTAACCCCCCTCGTTTACTAAGGTGCGCTAACCGATTAGCGTGCGCTAATCGAATTAGCAAGCACGCTAAACGCTAATTCGTCCATAGACCAGCATGCACATGTTAGTGTTTATCGTGCCCTAATTTGATTAGCACACGCTAATCGGTTAGCGCCCCTTAGTAAAAGAGAATATAATGGGCGCCTTAGCATTTAGCTTGCGCTAATCTTTAGCACACGCTAAAATCAGTTAGCATGCACTAAATCGGTTAGGGCACCTAAGTTTTTTTTAATTTTAATGACATTTTCATTATATATTGTGGTTTCACTCTAGCATGGTTAATGTATTATATCTATAACTCAATTTTAATTGTTGTTAATATACTTATATTTACCTATTGCCTTTTAAATTGGTTTCCATTGTTATTCACACACTTTCTCTTGTGTTTCCCAACTTTATTTGAAGACTGCCTTTTAGCGTTGCGCCTTTCTCATCCACATTGGCGTTTTATCATTGTGCGCCCACAGTTTGGGTATGTATTTTCCTGTTTCAAGCACTTATCTATTTGATTCCTAGTACATCTCGCACGTTTGATTTTTCAAATTAGATCTCATTTGCACATTTCCATAAGCTGCCAACACCATTATTAAATCCACTCCCCTTCATTTAATATGAAATCCCTTCAGCAGCCACTGTATTTCTTGTTCAATCAGATCTACTTTTTATCATTTAACATGAAATCCTTTGAGCACTGGCACTCATCCTTGGTTTGCTCCTTCTTAGCATTTTTTTGCTACTTCAGCTTGTCTGCGGTGTTCTTTGCTCACAGGTTTAAAGACAATAGACTGTTTTCAGTCCAATTCTTTATATGGGAGTTTGCAAACCATTGGACCCCTGAGGAAGGCGTGTTCGCCGAAACACGGACCGTGTAGGGTCCGGGTGGATTTTTATCACTGGATTTTTTATCATTGTACTTTTTTAATTGAATTTTCATGGTTTTATATGCCAGTGTTTAATAAATTATCTCCAGAACATCTGTATCCACAGTTTTTAGGATTTTTTTTCATTGGTGGATTGTTTTCACTGTGGATCATCGGGTCTCCCCATTTTTCTTTGTTGGGCAGACTAGATGAGCCATAAAGCCCTATGACCTCACAATGCAGGTGTAAAGAGCCTTGGCCTATAGGAAGAGGAGATGCAAATGTTAAGAGCCTTAGCCAATAAGGAGAGAGATAATGGTTACTGAAGATGGGCATTTTTTTTGCCACTTCAGCTTGTCTGCGGTGTTCTTTGCTCACACGTTTAAAGACAATAGACTGTTTTCAATCAAATTCTTTATATGTGAGTATGCAAACCATTGAACCCCTGAGGAAGGCGTGTCCGCCGAAACACGGACCGTGTAGGGTCCGGTTGGATTTTTATCACTGGATTTTTTATCATTGTACTTTTTTCATTGAATTGTCATGGTTTTATAAGTCAGTGTTTAATAAATTATCTCCAGAACATCTGTATCCACAGTTTTTGTTTTTGGACTCATCCTTACATTTCACATTTTCTTAATATTTCTTCTTCCTTCCCCCCCCCCCCCCCCCCACACACACACTCATCACACAAATACATATTACTGTTTTATGCTTCATTCACTTCTCACGCATGAGTCACATTTTGGAATGCACATTTCATATTTTTTAACAAACATATACATCTCACACTTTATAGGACCCCTGAGGAAGGCGACTCTAGCCGAAACACAGAACTTGTTGGGTCCGTATCATCATTGTCTAATTGGATGAGGTTTGGTTTGGTTTCTTTATTTATATCCCGCCCTTGTCCAGGGCGGGTAACAAGATTACATACAAAATCAACAATGCAAACAATACAAAACACTATATTTATTTAAGAACATAAGAATTGCCTTTGCTGGGTCAGACCAGTGGTCCATCATGCCCAGCAGTCCGCTCAAGTGGCGGCCCTTTGGTCAAAGACCAGCACCCTAACTGAGACTAGCCCTACCTGCTCAGAACGGGTTACAATTGACATTCACAAAAAAAAAATAATTACAGGACAAAGGCATTCCTAGAAGAGACAGGAGAGTGAGAAAAGGAGAAAGAGGAGGAGAGGGAAGAGGCAGGAGGAGGGAGAGAGGAGGAGAGCAGGGGGTAGGCCAGGGGTGTCAAAGCCCCTCCTCGAGGGCCGCAATCCAGTCGGGTTTTCAGGATTTCCCCAATGAATATACATGAGATCTATTTGCATACAATGAAAGCAGCGCATGCAAATAGATCTCATGCCTATTCATGGGGGAAATCCTGAAAATCCGACTGGATTGCGGCCCTCGAGGAGGGACTTTTGACGCCCCTGGGGTAGGCTGATTGTTAGCACTGTTCAAGTGAAGAGATGGTTCTTCAGCGTTTTCCGGAAGGTCATCAGCGAGACTTGAGATCTACAGATTGTGTTTTAGAATTCTCTTCTGAAGTCCAGCTCTGGAACTCACTTCCCAAAGATAGGAGACTGTGTAAAGATCGGGCATGTTTCAGGAAACATTTGGAACCTCCACTGCTCGTCGATGCATTTATGTAATATGTATAGACCAGGGGTCTCAAAGTCCCTCCTTGAGGACCGCAATCCAGTTGGGTTTTCAGGATTTCCCCAATGAATATGCATGAGATCTATTTGCATGCACTGCTTTCATTGTATGCTAATAGATTTCATACATATTCATTGGAGAAATCCTGAAAATCCGACTGGATTACGGCCCTCAATGAGGGACTTTGAGATCCCTGGTATAGACTGAACACTAAGGGCTCCTTTTACACAGGTGTGTTAGGGCCTTAACCTAGCCGCTACCGCCTCCTCTTGAGCAGGCGGTAGTTTTTCGGCCAGCGCATGCGCTAAAACCACTAGCGCCTTTGTGAAAGGAGCCCTAAGTACATCTTGCGTTGCATGTTCCCTATGGGTTAATGTGGTGATAATGTGAATGTTAATTTTGTTCGATCGACATTTGGTTTGTCTTTATAATATACCGTATATGTTATTTTGGACATCGCTTTGATTTTAAGCGGTTTATACATTTTTAAAAAATAAATAAACCTCTGTATCTTATTCCACAGCATTTTTACAATTCTCATTATTCTTTTTCATGCCAGGACTGAGCAAGCGGTCTGATACGTTTATCCACGCTTACTTTGGGGTCCTTTTACCAGCGTGCGCTAAATGCTAAAATGCCCACAGAATATAATGGACGCCTTAGCATTTAGCGCGCGCTAATCGTTAGCACGCCTTAGTGAAAGGACCCTTTCATTAGCAAACTACTGGATCGACTCTATAATTTGGCACAAAGATGTGGGTGCCTCAGTGGGGCATACAAATGGGCATCTTGAATAATGGCTTCCGGGCACTAGGGCAAGGTCAATGACTGGTGCAAGTTGAAAGGTCTACTTTATTTATTAATTCGTTTTAAAATTGACTTTCCACGGATTTCAGAAAAACATTCAGCGTTCTAAACATTCTTAAGACAATTGACAACAATAAGACGTTGCATACAGCCTCATCTTCCATTTCGTATATCTCCATGGGTATCAATCTTGTCGACACATGTACCGCGCAGAAACGATCCTTCTCCCCTAGTGCGACAAAACTGCGGAACCAGCTTGCCCCGGACATTCGAGCGAGAGATAGCCTGCTGCCTTTCAGGAAAGCAGTAAGAACCATACCGTTCTCCGACCACCGCATACCTGCCTTGAGAATGATACCAAAAGACTCACTGCCTAATACGGCGTACTGTCCATAGAAACATAGAAACATAGAACATAACGGCAGAAAAGGGCCACGGCCCATCTAGTCTGCCCACACTAATGGCCCAACCCCTAACTACCTCCATGAAGAGATCCCACATGCCAATCCCATCTTTTCTTAAAATCTGGCAGGCTGCTGGCCTCAATTACCTGTTGTGGAAGATTATTCCAGCGATCAACCACCCTTTCGGTGAAGAAATATTTTCTGGTGTCGCCATGAAATTTCCCACCCCTGATTTTCAACAGATGCCCTCTTGTTGCCGTGGGTCCTTTAAGAAAAAAGAGATCCTCTTCCACCTTGATACGGCCCGTGACATATTTGAACGTCTCGATCATGTCTCCCCTCTCTTTGCGTTCCTCGAGTGAGTACAGCTGCAACTTACCCAGTCGTTCCTCATATGGGAGATCCTTGAGTCCTGAGACCATCCTGGTGGCCATTCGCTGAACTGACTCAACTCTCCGCACATAATTTACGGTTACCTTCCCAACACCTACCATGGTCCCATTAATAATAATAATAATAATAATAATAATTTTATTTCTTGTATACCACCCTGCCATTAGTTCTAGGCAGTTCACAACAATCGTATACACATTTCTATGGGCAGAATTATACATCATGGTTAAAATACAACTTAAACATCTCGATTAAAATACAACCTAATTGTAAAGAAAAATTTACAAACACGGCATGATAAAATCATTCAAAAGCTTGAAGATCAACATTCTTGATTATCAAACAGATGAGTTTTTAATAATTTCCTAAATATAGGATAAGAATACGCCTGAGCAAACGGCGGGCTTATCCAGGAATCCATTTTCCCCGCCTGATATTCTAAAGTCCTATCAAAGAATGTTTTATAGCGTTAACCCCTAGGGGTGGGGAAAATAAACGCCCGAATTCCTGGTATGCTTTTCTGAATTAAACAATTTCCAATATGATACCAAATGAGGGTAGTAGGCCAAAAACAAACACACCCGAATTTAAAAAAATACTCTGGCCCCAAAAGGCAGCCAGTGTAGTTTGGCATAAAAAGGACTTACGTGATCATATTTTTTAAGAGCAAAAATTAAACGAACGGCTGTATTTTGAACTAATCGAAGTCTTGATACAAGCTTTTTTCAGTGGTCCTAGATAAACAAAATTGCAATAATCTAAAATGGACAATACTGTACTCTGAACTAGTAATCGAAAGGATTCCATGTCAAAATATTTCTTAATAGTCCTTAATTTCCACAATAGTGCATAACTTTTTATGATTAAAAGATCTGTATTTAGTCTTAGTCTCCAGTTTAGCTAAGGATGTACCACTGTTACCCTCAATCCAATGTCTCGAGCATATTGCAAATGTAACCTAATCCAAGGACTCCAGTACACCGCGAATGTCCTCAGTAAACTGTATTGCCTCGAATACCTACCACGGTCTCATTAATCTAATGCAGGGGTGTCAAAGTCCCTCCTCGAGGGCCGCAATCCAGTCGGGTTTTCACGATTTCCCCAATGAATATGCATGAGATCTATTTGCATGCACTGCTTTCATTGTGTGCTGATAGATCTCATGCATATTCATTGGGGAAATCCTGAAAATCCGACTGGATTGCGGCCCTCGAGGAGGAACTTTGACACCCCTGATCTAACGGCTCCAGTCTGATCATAAATGTTTTATGATTGTATCCGGTACAAAAGGAAGTGGGAACGGACAATGAACACTCCACTGAAGATCACTGATGTAAAACCAACTTGTTTATTTCTTAAAAGGACACAAGCAGAAGCTGTGGACCCGACACAGCACGGTGTTTCGGCATCTGAGGAACGCCTGCATCAGGGGTCACTAAACATAAAAACATAAAGACATAAAAACATAACGCAACATGTCAAGGAGGCAGTGCATTCAAATCCATCACATACAGATTCATTGTAGATATCCTGAAAACCTGACCTGTCCATGGTGCTGATTCTTCAACACTCTGGAACAGGGGTAGGCAATTCCGGTCCTCGAGAGCCACAGGCAGGTCAGGTTTTCAGGATATCCACAATAAATATGCATGAGATAGATCTGCATCTCAAGGAGGCAGTGCATGCAAATCCTTCTCGTACATATTCATTGTAGATATCCTGAAAACCTGACCTGTCCATGGTGCTGATTCTTCAACACTCTGGAATAGGGGTAGGCAATTCCGGTCCTCGAGAGCTACAGGCAGGTCAGGTTTTCAGGATATCCACAATGAATATGCATGAGATTGATTTGCATGCACTGTCGCCTTGAGATGCGAGTCTATCTCATGCGCATGTATTGCGGATATCCTGAAAACCTGACCTGCCTGTGGCTCTCGAGGACCGGACTTGCCCAACCCCTGCTCTAGATTTTGGCTTTCTGCCCAGAACCAGGTGCAAATCTTTGTCCTCAAGGAGCTTGAAGGAAGAGCACACCTCAGCCTCACGTGTGCCCCGAAGGAGACAAACTTTCCCAGTCCAGTAGGAATATCGCATGCCTCTACTGAGTGCAAACCTTCTGGTTGTAAATTTTAACCCACTTCATTTTATTTTTAATGCCATGAGAAAAAATATGTATATATATTATCCCTCCATGAATAGAAACAAAAAGAAACCCTTTAAAAAGAGATATAAAATATAGATTACTATTAGTCAAATTAAATTAATGTTTCCAATATTGTCTTAGGCTGGTTCATATGCATCAACCTTTTATGAAATTGTAATTTATCAAGTAGGAATATTAGAGTTATATATTAGCCATGTGTCTGTTAGCTACTCATTTGTTACTGTATTCCTTCCACCAGGGTAGCATTTCTCGACTAAAATCAAGCTCGATAAGATACATCATTTTTCACTACGGTGTCCTCAATGCCTTATGGAAGGCCTTCCCCCCCCCCTCCCCCCAGCCTGCATATGAATATTTAAATGTACAGTTAATTATTTATTGTATATTATTATTTGCCCGGAGCATATCATGTCCGAGCAGGAAAGAGAAACCCTTGTGCCTTGAAAGTTGCTCGTGCAGGCTGCAAAGCATTGATGCGACCCCCTCCCCCTCAACGCTCCATTCAACATGCAACGTCAGGCAGTTTTTGCTTTACCATTGATTTCAAGCCAGACTAGACATGCATAGGAATGAGGCTCTCCTCTTTTTTTTTTTTAAACGTCTTGGTTACCTCCATACAGATTTTTATGAAGACGCTGTCAAGTCCACTTTAGCAATTAATGATGGGAGGGGCGGGGCCATTGCGGTAGTCTTTCTGCGTGCTCTTGTACGGGGGCCATTGCTGTGTCTGACTTTGCTGTAAACCGCCTTCAAAAGACAGCAAATAAACCCTAATAGATAGATAGAAATAACTGTTCATATTTTTGTCATATCCTTGATGTTAAGCACTATTAAAACCAAACAGTTATCTAGGAAGACCTTGACTATCTGTCATGTGACCTTTAGCAAATTAAGGCTGTGAGCTGCTCCATTAGCTCAGGACAGGTTCATTTAGTTGGGGTTTTATCGTGTTGCCTCCATAAACTTGCTATTCTGATGTTTCAGGAAACATTCAGGAAAGAACTGAAAACTATACTTTTCAAAAAATTTGTCAAATGATCTAACTAAAACCTTATAAACCCTTCCCTAGATCCCATCGCTCATGCTAGTCATCAATCCTTGTAAGCTCATTCTATCAACTCTGTAAGCTCCCTGGGAATGCCCAGAGCAATTCCTTTTTGTAAACCGCCTAGAACTGTAAGGTATTGGCGGGATAGAAAACACGAATGTAATACTTAAGAAAAGCAGGAACTACAACTCCATACATGCAGTGGGGGATGGAAGTAAAACCAGGACTGGATAAACCTAAGGGGAACTGGCAACTCCCATCCTGCATTCACTTGCTAGACACTGTTGATTGATTTTATCACTAATGATCATAGCATTTGGGGCCAAATTCTGTATAGGCACGTTCAAAACGCGGCAATCCTTGAAAACCTCTGTGCCCGTGACCCTGTCTCCCGTAGACAAACGCTGCGTCTTCAAGGGCTTGATGCTGGCGTTCAAATCCTTGCACGACAAGGCGCCGGGCTATGCGATGGCTAAGCTTCCTCAGTATGTCCCGAAACGGTCTCTCTGCTTCCAGGATGAAATACGCCTCAAAACGCCCCCTGGCCGTGTCCTTCAACTGCAAACCGCCAAACAACGTTCCTGCTCCCACTTCCTTCCGAGCCACCAGAATCGACTGCCCCCGCAAATCAGATCCCTTGAAGGACTCCTCAACTTTAGGAAAGCAATAAAAACAGACCTCTTCACCTAACTCCCTTGACCGATGGATTGCAAAGAAAAGAATATTTAGAACAGTGTTTCTCAATTCGGTCATGGAGCACCCCCTGGCCAGTCAGGTTTTCAAGATATCCACAATGAATATGCATGACAGAAATTTGCATAGAATGGAGACAGTGTATGCAAATTAAGTTTATGCAAATTCAATGTGGATATCGTCATAACTCCTTCTTACACTTTTTCTTTGAGGTCATTAATACTAACACCAGGCATCCCATCGATGCCCTAAACTTTCATGCCAGAATCAGGTTGGTAGGACATTTCCAGCGCCCAAACATGCAATAGGAGTTAGTAGCTTATATTTTGCAGTGACAAGGGTGGCAGATCTCAAGCACTGAGAGAGATGAGTGTAGCCGGGCTGTGAAATGGCCGCCTTTGTTATTCTGCTTGGCCTAGTGTACTTCAGAGGCAGCAAAAGCCAACAGGTCTGCATGTTTTTTCATTTTTTTTCTATGGGCCTTAGGCCCCTCCCGTGCTTCACAGGACGCACCAGGAAGAGGAAGGCCCGCCTTTTGGGAGTGGCAGGCTTGTGAGCAGGAGGGACTGGGCATCCCTTCTGTTATCTACTGTGTCAACAGGTATGGGGGAAGTTCAGAGGGTGTGGGAGGGCATCCAGTGGCAGGAGGTGTTGACGCCCCTGTATAGGTCATTGGTAAGGCCCCACTTGGAGTACTGTCTGTGTTCAATTTTGGAGACTGCATACGACAAAAATAGTAAGGGGTTTGCACCAAAAGGCGTACAAGAGACTGGAAGATCTGAATATGTATACTCTAGAGGACAGGAGGAACATGGGACACATGATACAGACGTTTAAAAATTTAAAAGGTATTAATACAGAGCCAAAGCTTTTCAAGAGAAGGGAAAAAGATAAAACTAGAGGACATAAATTGAGGTTGCGAGTGGTAGGCTCAAGAGTAATGTTAGGAAATTCTTTTTCACAGAAAGGATGGTGGACGCCTGGAATGCCCGCCCTAGAGAGGAGGTGAAGAGCACAACAGCGGCGGAATTCAAAAAAACATGGGACGAACACCGAGGATCTCTAATCAGAAAGTGATGGGAAAACTTGAAGAGCCAGGGCCAGAAATGGGTAGAGCTACATGGTCTGTGTCTTGTGGCTAATCGGTTTAGGATGGGCTGGGAAGGGCTTTGGGAACTCTAGTAATTTGGGATGGTTTAGCTGGTGTGAGCTTCTTCAATGGCAACTCCAGTAGTTAGAACCTAAGAACTGTACCAGGCAGACTTCTACAATCTATGGCCCAGAAATATAAGACAATTTAATCATGAATTTATAATGCATGTAACCATTGGGCAGATTGGATGGACCATTCAGGTCTTCATCTACCGTCATTTACTATGTTACTTTCTCTTTCTCTCTCTCTCTATCTCCCTAGATATATATCTAGATGTCCCAAAAGTCACTACACACTTTTTTTTTCTATTTCGTTCCAGGTATCATTCGAGAGACTTGAGGCTGTGATAGGACAGAGTACATTACGGGGTTTCAGAGAAGGATTGGATAAATTCCTGATGGATGCGGGGATTGAGGGATACAGATAGAGGTATAGATAGGATTAAGTAAGGGTATAGATAGAGGGATAAAGGGGATTGAAGGGTTTTAGGCAAAGGATCACCTTACAGGTCATGGACCTGATGGGCCGCCGCGGGAGTGGACTACTGGGCACGATGGACCTATGGTCTGACCCAGCGGAGGCAACTTCTTATGTTCTTATGTTCTTAATAAGCTCCGTAACCTGTCACAGCTTGAGGAAAAAATACGCCCAGCCTGCAGCAAGGTTGGAGAGGCTTGCGTCCAAACTCCAAAGGTGATTGAAAGTTATCAAAAATGGAGGTACTCATGTGGAGGCGTTGGAACGTGATGGCAAGCCTAGCAAGTAAAATTGCGATGACTCTTTAGTTGATGCTAAGAATATGAATAAACTCAGTTTCTTGTGTAATTCTTAAGAATTTATTAAAAGTGTGTAGTGATTTTGGGGACACCCTGTATGTGTGTGTGTTTGTGTAAATATATATATATATATATATACTAGTCTTATAGCCCGTTACATTAACGGGTGCTAGAATATATGTCTGTCTGTCTTTCTTTCTGTCTCTCTTTCCTCGGCTGTCCATTACCACCCCTTGCTTGCTCCCCCTGTCCAGCAGCAGCCCTTCTCCCTTCGTTTTACCACCCCACATCCAGCAGCACCTCTTACCTGCTCCCCCTGTTCAGCATCCGACTTCACCACAGCTCAACTGCCTGCACGCGTCGACAGCCACCTCAAGACGCCACGGCCTGCACGTTCCGACAGCTGCCGCGTGCGTCCTGGTACTAGCCCGCTCGCAGCATCCATCCATGCTGGGCGGGAAGGTGGGCTCCATGAGAGGCCCGCAGGGCCGAAGCCGGTCAGCGTGACTGGTGCTCGGGAAGAGGAGTCCTGGTGTCTTCTAGAGCGCATGCACACTCTTGCCGGCCACGGACCTACAGATCAGGGATCACGGAACACGCCGGTAAGAGTGCGCATGCGTGCTTAGGGTTTTATTATAGTAGATATATATAAATTGGCATCCCAAGTCCTTTAAATTTTCTTCACACTTCTACCTCTAACCCTCTGTTGTAGTTCCTTCCTATTTCTCCTACTGTAAACCGCGTCGAGCTTTACGAATGTGGAGATGATGCGGTATACAAACCTAAGGATTAGATTAGATTAGATTAGATATATATACAGTATAGTATATATACGAGCACAGATGATTTATGGCTTGATAAGCATAGGGCGAAAGATTTCTAAAGCAGCAGTACCTCATTTTTCATATCTACCCACCTGCTCTGTGTCGTAGCAGATGTATATTCACTTAACGGCTAAGTAGGGTCAAATGCCTCTCACAGCCCTTGCCTGGAAAGGATGCAACCTGTGTCAGAGCTGCCGCCCGCTGTGACTTGAAAAGGTCAGCTCTCCAAGCATAGGCGCCAGCACGCACTTAGCAGGGAGACTGCTGCCTCTGAAGTACACTAGACCGAGCAGAGTAACATAGGCAGCCATTTCACAGCCCGGCTACACTCATCTCTCTCTCTCTCAGTGCTTGAGATCGGACACCCTTGTCACTGCGAAATATAAGCTATTAACTCCTATTGCATGTTTGGGTAAGGTATTGTGCTTAGGGGTGCACAACCAGACCATTTTCAGTGGGTGTCACTTCCCATGTATAGGGTTACCAGGACATGTCTTCCTTTTCGAGGACATGGCTGGGCAACCGTACGGCTTTTCAAAACCCATCACTTTGTCCCGGTTTTGAAAAGCTTCCAGCAACGAGCGACGTCTGCGCAGATGCCGTCCCCATGAGGAAACAGGTTGAAGGGGCGGGGCTGGGGGGCAGAACGGGACAGGCCTGGGGGCGGGGCCATGGGTCTGGATTTTCGTTCCCAAAAATCTGGTAATGTAGTTTATGAGAATGTTCATTTTGCTTAGCGTTTTCGGGGCATTTTTTCATCATGGGAGCTACGTCATCAAGAATGTGTATTCTTTAAAAAAAAAAAAACATGCTATTGATGGTAAACAATGTCCCCCACACACACACAAATTTAAATGTTTTTTTATAATCATTTTCTTTTCCAATGACATAAAACAATGAGGACCAGACTCTTTAAAAGTCGCTGAAATTAAGGCGGTGGGAGACACCCAACCACTAAATTCATTGGTTTAATTGTGTTTAAGTGGTGCAATAATTGGTCACACCATTAAAATCCAATTAAACCCTCATTTTAAAAAAAATCCACCATTGTACAGGCTCCGGGACCGGCGCCCCTAGTGATGCCAAAGCTCGAAAGTGGAAGTGGTTAGAGGTGGCGCCAGACTTGGGCGTAACTATACATCGCTGATCATGAATCAGGAAGGACCTGGGGCACTAGAAATGTAGGCCTTTAAATCCCTGGACTACATTTCCAGCGCCTAGGGTCT
Source organism: Geotrypetes seraphini (assembly GCF_902459505.1). Classification (NCBI taxonomy): domain Eukaryota; kingdom Metazoa; phylum Chordata; class Amphibia; order Gymnophiona; family Dermophiidae; genus Geotrypetes; species Geotrypetes seraphini. The sequence goes on along the minus strand of NC_047091.1, from coordinate 32,317,434 downwards.
TTGGGCACCACGATTCTGGAAGTGATGCCTATGGGTGATTGACCTACGGCAGGTCCCCATTTTGTAGACGCCTTCCGTGGCAGGCGTCACTTACAGAATCAGGGCCTGAATGCCTAACCTTGATTGCGGTTATTTCTGTTAATCTGAGAAATAAGGGTCAACAAAAAAGTTGTTGATCAGGGAGCTCATTTTCAAAAGGCAAAAACCCATAAAAATGACATAAAGTGACATTTGGATGTTTTGTTTGCTAAAACATCCAAATTGCCATTTTCAAAAATTTTTAGATTTCTATGTTGTTTCTCTGCAGGGCATCTACATCTCAAGGGGGTGTGTTGGAGGCATGTTTTGGGTGAGATTAGGGTGGATTTATGATCTGGACGTTTTTCTGCCCTAATGGAACATTACAGAACACGTCCAGAGCAAATCTCCTGTATCCTCTCCGTCTCTCCTAATTTCCACTTTCTCTTCTCCTTCCTCACTCCCCCCTTTTCCCTCCCCTCTCTTCTTTCTTTAAGTTGCCTTGAGTCTGCATAGGTATAAGTGACACACAAATAGATTAGATTAGACCTGTTTCAATAATGAATAAGTGCCAGAAAGGTGGCCAAACTGACCAAATGGGCACTGGAGGCATGAAGGCATTGCCCCCTCTTACTCCCCCCGTGATCACTGACCCCCTTCCACACTCCACCGATGTGAATGAAACAGTACATACCAGCCTATATGGTGGTTGTTTCCCGCGAATAACCTGCAGGAACGGGGGAAAAGTTGACTGGTTGCTGCGGGTACGGGGACAATGCTTTTCACCGCCCCATGCAGGTATTTAAATGTCTCTATCATATCTCCCCCTCCTGCCTTTCCTCCAAAGTAGACATATTGATCTTTAAGTCTGTCCCCATATGCCTTATGATGAAGTCCAAGCACCATTTTAGTAGCCTTCCTCTGGACCAACTCTATCCTGTTTATATCTTTTTGAAGGTGCGGCCTCCAGAATTGTACACAATATTCTAAATGAGGTCTCACCAGAGTCTTATACAGGGGCTTTAATACCTCCTTTTTCCTACTGTCCAAGCCTCTCCCTATGCAACCTAACATCCTTCTAGCTTTCGTCATCACCTTTTCAACCTGTTTTGCCACCTTAAAATCATCACATACAATCCCGCCCAAGTCCCACTCTTCTGTCATGCACTTAAGTTCTTCACCCCCTAAACTGTACCGTTCCCTCGGGTTTTTGCAGCCCAAATGCATGACCTTGCATGTCTTAGCATTAAATTTTAGTTGCCAGATTTCAGACCATTCTTCAAGCTTTGTTAGTCCTTCCTCAAGTTGTTCACACCATCAGGGGTGTCTACTCTATTTTGGTATCATCTGCAGAGGCAAATCTTACCTGACAGCCATTCAGCAATATCGCTTATAAAAATGTTAAAAAGAACAGGCCCTGAGCAGAACCTTGAGGCACACCACTGGTAACATCCCTTTCCTCAGTGCGATCTCCATTGATCAGTACCCTCTGTCGCCTTCCACTCAACCAGTTCTTGACCCAGCCCGTCCCTTTGGGACCCATCCTGAGGGCGCTCAGTTTATTTATTCGATGTCTGTGTGGAACACTGTCAAAAGCTTTGCTAAAATATAAATACACCACATCTAGCGCTGTCTTTGCGGACAGTCTGCTAGAATGCTGGTCCCTCCTATGTCCCAATGGCTGTTTTACTCACACATTTTCCAATTTGGATGGTTTGGGGTTCTTTTTTTTTTTCAATAATGGTTCTAAAGGTTAGTTACACTGAGCAAAAACATATCTAAAAAAAAAAAAAAATGGCCATTGTCAGAAAAAGAAAAAAGGAAAGATATTTTTCTGGTTTGCAAATGCCCATTTTCTCTGCTGGACATTTGGACATTTTCCCAAAAGCTTCTACATTTGGATTCAGACATTGTATTGAAAATGCCCCTCCAGATCTTATTATTGGGTTTGATGCATATAAGTATTGAATGGCCTAAAGAAACACCTTTTACAGGACATCTACAATGAATATTCATGAAATAGATTTGCATGCAGGGTTTCCACTGTATGCAACTATAATCACATGAATATTCATTGCAGTTATAGTAGAAACCAGTGTTTAGATACTCCTCGAGGATAAGATCGAGGACTCATTGAGAGTACAATAAAAGGTTGTAAGTTATTTATTGAAATTTATTTCTATTAATGCATGCTCAAATCTTTATTGTTGAAATTAGTGGGGCAGGTTTCTAATAGCAGCAAAAAAACAAAGCAGAAGGGAACTGCAGAGCCGATGTACTTGATGTGAGTGCTTTATTCAATCAAATAAAATATCATATAGTAGCAATCAGTTCACATTCACATAGGTTTTAGACAGTTCAAATCCGCATATGTTTTGGACAGTTCAATTCCGCATTTCCTTTAGAGAATTGGGGACCCGACACGGTCCGCGTTTCAATTGAAACATCTTCCTCAGGGGTCCCGAGTTTTTTATTCAAAGAATTACATTACATTACATTAGGGATTTCTATTCCGCCTGTGCCTTGCGGTTCTAGGCGGATTACAATATAGAAAATATCTGGGACATTCCAGTAGAGTTACATTTCAGGATAAGAGTAAGTTACAGGAACATTAATGAGTTATGATACTACAATTTCACAGAAGATAATACTTGTTACAGAAGATAATACATATAACGGAAGATAATGCATTTAACAGAGGTAATACATGTTAACTCGATCGGTTGAATGAGAGCCAAAGTGGATACATAAAAAGTGTGTAGACGAATCAGATGCCCTCTGTTAGTGAGAAACATAAATTGGGCTGCCGCCATACGTGAACGTCGTCACGTTGCAGAGCTGTAGACGTCGTATTTGGGGGGGAGGGGGGTTGCTGCTTCGAGATTCACTGCAGACTTCATAGATTCTTTTTTGCAGGGTTCTAATTAGAGAATGATATGGGGACAAATTTTTCCTCATCCCTGCGAGAGCTCATTTTTCCGTCCCATCCCCGCAAGCTCCGTCCTCATCCACACAAGCCTCAAACACTTTAAAATCCTAAGTAGCAACATTCTAGCACTCAGATTGTGATGTCATAATGCCTCATTCCACCAATGCCTAAGCTCCGTCCTCATCCACACAAGCCTCAAACACTTTAACATCATAAGTGGCAACATTTTAGAGCTCAGATTGTGATGTCATAATGCCTCATTCCACCAATGCCTAAGCTCCGCCCTCATTTGCACAATCATAAGTGTTCGAGGCATGCGCGGTTAAGGCAGAGCTTACAGGAATGGGACAGGGACAGCGACAAAACTCACGGGAATGGAATGGAGAAATTGAGTTCCTGCGGGGACGGGGACAAATTTGTCATCGTGTCTTTCTTTAGTTCTAATAGTCATATTAGTCTTGTAGCCAATTGGCTTCTTGCTCATTTCAGCACCTTGTTGGACAGATATATGAATGACCCAAAGGCAATGTTTCACATGACTGTAATAACCACATGTCCCTTCTTTCATATGTTCAGCACAATCTTTTTTTTTTTTTGTAATTCTTTATTTGAACACTGTGCCCAAGTTTACATAACATGGCATAACCAGAAAAGCAGAAATACAGTGTATATGGAATGAAACACCCCTCCCCCCAAGACAGTTCCCCCCCAACTCCCTCCCCCTCCCTATCCCATCCCTCCCTCCCCCCCAAAGAACCAGCCAGGTTACCCATTCCCAATTAGCAACAACAAAATCCCCCCCCTATCAAGGGAAACACCAAAAAAAGGAGAAGGAAAGGGACGGGAGTCCAGACTGTAAAGGAGTCCCCCATGTGATATTAATCCTTCTGTGACTCCAATACAGGAAACTCATACTTGTGAGATGGTATGTTACACCTGTGGTGTTCAGCACAATCTTAAAGGTTATTTCTGTACAAGTAAAATTTGATATGCTTTTCATTCATGTCACATGAATTCATAGTGAATAGCTTAATTTTTTTTTTTTACAATTTAAGTAGAAAGAAGGACAACCTAAGACCTAGGAATAGAGAAGAATGAAGGCAGATAAAGACTAATGCCCGGATTCTATAAACAGAGTTGTCAGTAGCGGCCGCTTAAAAAAAGGCCACCAATCGTATCTCAATCATGCCAAGGTGCCATTTTTAAAATCGCAACTTCATAAAAGATGAAATGTAGGCCAGGGTTTTCACGTAAATCACGGCTACGCAGGCGCGTTACGATGCCTTGCATCACTTCTGGCATTAGCCAGGTCTGCAGTGGCATTAGGCATCGTACGGTATCTCTGTAGCCATAACGTAGGCACCTACATTTTTTTAAAATGATATTAATCATTTTTAAATGGCGTTTTCCACTTGTTAGGCCTATATGGTCTGCCCATCCTTTTTTTTTGCAGCTTTGTCAACAACCGCTTTGAATTTCGATGAGAAATTTTACGCACTTATTTAATCATCAAACTCACATATTACAACATTTAATTATCTTAAGCTTTGTTGATGTTACTGACATTTCGGTGTTACTACCTAGCGATTTTTGCATGTTAAAACTGGTCGAGCTAAGACACAGTAAAATAATCTCATTCAGATGATACAATTAACATTCCACCCCCCCCCCCTTTTACAAAACCGCAATGGCGGTTTTTAACACAGGCCAGCGCGCTGAAGACTCTGTGCTGCTCCTGACACTCATGGAGTTCCTAAAAGTGTCTGCGCTAAAAAACACCATCGCGGTTTTGTAAAAGGGGGGGGGGAAAGGTTTCAGAATTTTGCAGTTGTGCTGACATATTTTCTCCGTAGGGCTGAGCTTCCAGTTCTCAGGATCATATGCAGCCACTATCACCTTTGCTCTGAAACCTTTGCGGGGGGGGGGGGTTTTCTCCAAACTTTGGGCTCCTTTTACTAAACCGCAGAAGAGCATCTTACCACGATTCATAGACAAAATTGCCGAAGACAAAGGCGTGCGCTGACAACTGAGCGCAAGATGGAAGCGCGCCAAAGAAAAAGAGTGTTTTTAGGGGCTCCAACGGGGGTTTTTGTTGAGGAACCCCCCCACTTTACTTAATACAGGTTGCAGCGGCGTTGTGATGGGTTTGGAAGGTTGTAACCGCCCTCATTATACTGGAAACTTAACTGTTTCCCTGTTTTTTAGGGAAAAAGTGAAGTTTTCAGTAAAATGGGGGGGTTGCAACCCCCAAACCCCACACAACGCCCCCACAATGCAGCGCAATCTGTATAAAGTAAAGTGGGGGGTTCTCCCCCACACCCCCCATCGGAGCCCTTTAAAACAGTCATTTTCTTCGGCGCGCGCCTCTGCGTTGTGCTCAGTTGTCTGCGCGCTTTTGACCTGACACCTCTTACCACAGATTAAGAACATAAGAATAGCCTTACTGGGTCAGACCAATGGTCCATCAAGCCCAGTAGCCCGTTCTCACGGTGGCCAATCCAGGTCACTAGTACCTGGCCAAATCCCAAAGAGTAGCAACATTCCAGAATCTCAAGGAGTAAGCAAAATTTCAGAACCCCAAATAGTAGCAACATTCCATATAGAATCTCAAAGAATAGCAGGATTCCGGAATGCCAAAAAAGTAACAAAAGATTCCGGAACCCCAAAGAGTAGCAACGTTCCATGCTACCGATCCAGGGCAAGCAGACTACGGACTTTTCCTCCAGAAACTTGTCCAACCCTTTCTTAAAACCAGCTATGCTATCCACTCCTACCACAACCTCTGGTTGATGAGGTAAATATTCTGAAGCTCATTCTATTTCTATGAGCATCAGAACATTTACCTTGCCTGCAGTAAGAAACTCTTCCACAGTTTGATAAAACCAAGCACCTATTTTTTTATTGACTTTTCAAATATTACAAATTCAAGACTACCTTGTTCACGCAGTATCCGGATTCTTATTTTGTCCGCTACGGACACCATACCCATTATTGCCATTCCAATCTGAAATGTTTTTAAAGATATTATCTGTAAATTTTCATATTATCAAATACAAATTATTCAAATTCAAATTAATGTTTAGAAAAGTCTGTATCTTTATTTTTTTTCCAAATAATGGTAGTTTAAATCACTGGTTGGTCATGCTAAAAAGTGTGTAACTCCTCCATGTTTAAAGATAATCTCGTTCCTGTTCTTACCCTTCTCTCCTGTCCGGTCCGAGGCTGCCAAGCTGAAAAAACTGCCGGCCTCGGCAGTGATTCAGCGACGCTGCCCACTGCTACCCTTCCTGCTTTCCATGTCTGCCTGGTCTTTCTCAATGACACAACTTCCTGTTTCCGCCTGGGTGAACCGTGGCAGACGGAGAGCAGGAAGGGGAGCCGTGGGCAATGTCACTGAATCACTGCCGAGGCCGGCAGTTTTTTCAGCCTGGCGGCATCGGACCCCAGACAGGAGAGAAGGATGAGAACATGCTGGGCCTGGATTAACTGTTGTTTTTTTTTAAAGTACAAAGCGGGAGGGGTGGGGGGGGGGTGCTATTAAGAAGTGCTAACTGGACTAACAGGGTTTTTTTAAAAAAAGTACAAAGCGGGGAGTTTTGTAAAAGAAGTGTCAAAAAATGATGGGCTCCGGGTGTCACATATGCCAGGTACGCCACTGCTAACGCTTCCTCTCTCTATGCACTTGTCCCAAGCTTTCTTGGATTCAGATACTGCCTTCGCCTCCACCACCTCCACTGGGAGGTCGTACCATGCATTCACCACTTTTCCATTAAAATAATAATAATAACTTTATTCTTTTATACCACCATAATCAAATGTTCTAAGCAGTTTACACTAAAAAGAGCTGGACAATCAGTGAAATACAATAATACAGTAGAAAAATAGAATTTCAATAATAAAACTCACTTATCGAACAAAGTGGTCTTAATCAATTTCCGAAAACTGCAATAGGATAACATAGCTTGCTGAATACATATACCTAACCAAGATTGTTGCTAGGGTCCTATCTAAGAAGGTCTTATATCTACACCCATTAATTTTGGGGTAAGCAAATAAGTAGAAGTTTCTAGTTTCTCTTGATGGTCTATGCAACACAAAATGAGGAAAACGGTAAGCTGGAGACAATCCCGATATCAGCTTAAAGCAGATACAGGAAAACTTGAATAATACTCTTGCCTCCAAAGGCAGCCAATGAAGTCAACGATAATATGGACTAATATGGTTGTTCTTTTTTAAACCAAAAATCAGTCAAACAGCTGTATTCTGAATTATCCTTAATTTCCAAAGAATATTTTGGGTGCTCCTAAGTAGATGATGTTACAATAGTCTAAAATAGATAAAACTAATGCCTGCACCAATAGTCTGAACGATAAAGGATCAAAATATTTTTTTATGGTTCTTAATTTCCACAATGTAAAAAAGCATTTTTGTACCACTAAGTTCATGTGTTCTGCTAGTCTTAAATGTCGGTCTAGTGTGACTCCCAGAATTTTGATAGATTTAATAATCGGGTAGTTTTGACCATTAAGATGAAGCAGTGACTTTGTTATTTTGTCGTTGGGACGAGTCAAGAAAAGTTTGGTCTTTTCCTTATTGAGTTTCAGTTTGAGATTAATTGTCCACTGTTCTATCTGAGTCATAATAGAAGATACCTGGTTTAAAATTTCAGTGGTAAAATTATTTAGAGGGATTAAATTAGAAATGTCATTTGCATACACTTCTCCCTCGGTATTCGCGGGGGATAGGGACAGAGCCGAACCGCAAATAGGGAAAAATCGCGAATATGTTCTCATCTGGCTCTGACCCAACCCCGCCTCCCTCCCGCCTTCCCGGCCTTACCTGGTGGTCTAGCGGGCTTTTGGGGCAGGAGCAATCTTCCTACGCTCCTGTCCCGTGCAAATCGCCAATAGAAAATGACTGCCGTGAGTTCCCGTAGTCTCTCGAGACTACGACAGGAGCTCACAGCAGCCATTTACTATTAGCGATCTACAGGGGACAGGAGCGTAGGAAGATCGCTTCTGCCCTGAAAGCCCTCTAGACCACCAGGTAAGACCAGGATTCTGGGGGGGAAGGCTGGAGAGATGCTGGAACGTGCTATACTATGGGGGGGGGGTTCCCCCTCCCCTCAAAAAAATCATGAATATGTGATATCGCGAGTGTCGAAACTGCAAATGGGGAGGGGGAAGTGTATATATAAAATTTTACATTTAAACTCTGTAATAAATGTCTTAAAGGGGAAATGTTGATGTTGAATAAGGTAAACGATAGTGGAGAACCTTGGGGCACACCGGATGGGTTGCTCCATGAATGAGAATAATTAGCGTCTATCCCCTTTCACCTTCATCCCATGCAGTGGCGCAGTGAGGGTGAGAGGCACCCGGGGCGCTGGCACCCCTCCCCTGCCCTCATCTCCGCCCCCAACCCCCCATCCGCTCCTTCCCCCGAGCGCGCTCCTTCCCTTCTCCCTGTAACTCATTAACTTTCTCGGCGTGAGCAGCAGCCCCGACCCGCTGCTCGTGCAGGTGTTGGCTCTTCCTGTGATGTCACTTCCTAAATGTGTGTCCAGAGGAAGAGATGGCACTGGTACGAGCAGAAGGTTGGGGCTTCTGCTCGCGCCCGGAACATTAGAGAGGTAAGGGTCACGCACGTGGTAGTAGGGGGATGGGGAAGGAGCGTGAGGCAGAGGGGAGGATGTATGCTGGTGCCCCCACCATGACGGCCCTCGGGCAGACCACCCCTCTTTCCCTACTATCACACTGATCCCTGCCCCGTCATTCCAGAGTTTCCTTTCAATTGAGACTCACCTCCTGCGTATTTATACCAGAGAGGTATTTAAATGTCTTTATCATATCTCCCCCTCTCCTGCCTTTTTTTTTGTTCCAAAGTACAGTGTTCCCCCGCAAATTCGCGGTTCGCGGACTCACTAATTCGCAGTATGCTCCAACCGCCTCTTCCTGTACTAAAGCCGGGCTACACCAATCAAGAGCTGCGTGTCAAAGCAGCTCCTGATTGGTGTAGCCTTACTTTAGAATCAGGAAGAGGCGGTCGTAGCATATCGTGAGTGATTTTCTTCACTCGCCGGCACTCCAGCTGCCCCCTCCTGCCTTTTGAAAGGCAAAAAAACCTACATTCACGGTTTTTTAAATTCGCGAATTTCGGCGAGTACTGTATACATACTGAGAGCTTGAAGTCCGTCCCCATATGCTTCATGAATCCAGACATCACTGTCGGTTTGAGTAGCTGCCCTAAGAACCAGTACCATCTTTGGTTCAATTGCTTTGATAACACCCCGGTCTCATTAAAATAATTTATAGCTTATTAAAACTTGATATACCACCAAACCAGCGCGGATTTAGGTGGATTATATAATAAAATACAATAAGAGAACTCCATAGTTTTCTATAGGATAGATCTAATTCAATCACTCCATAGAGAAGGGAGTTTGCTAGGAATGTCAAACCCCAATAAACAAAATATTTTTATTTTTATTTTTTAAATTGAGGTAGAAAAGAGCTCCTTGATGTAAGGTGTTCTTGTAAATCTCAGGAACATAAAGAAACAGTGTGCATCTCGTATATTCTCCTCTGTTCCCCTTGAAACCTCCTTAAATAGAAAGGAATTAAATTCAGAACGTGCAGTGTGGACCTGGCTGGGATTAATCCATCTACTGTGACATTTAAGAAAACGAGTATTTGGTTGGTGTTTAATTCCTGGGGCAGCTCTGATTCAAAAGTACCAGAAGACTCCGCAAGAGTTATGGCTCCAACTGGGTCATCGAGAGCCAAAGCAAGGCTCACACTGGCCAGATGTTGACGGGACCTCCGGCCTTCAAGAACCCTAAATACACAGTGCTGTGGACGCTAGCATTTTTGCTGGGCCTTCATCTTTCATGAGGTATCGGCCGCACAAGAGAAATACCTCAGGGAGATGAGACTTTACACGTTCAGAACTCCGCAACTCCTAGCGTTTCGTACGCAGGCTGGCTCCTTGCCTCCAGCAGTCACGTAGTTCAAAAATTTGGATTGTGACTCTCAGCCATTTGGCAATTTCAGCTCGTTAGACACATTTTTGGAACTGATGAGTGAGAGCCGAGGATAAGAAGAAGGATAAATATTGCATTTGCCTCCAGGTTACCTTTAAAAATGTATTTCTCGCTCTCTCTTTTATTTTTCTTGTATCCCATCAGCATCTGGTTTGGTGCGTAACCAGCTTAGCAGCCTGCGAACTGGTTGATACTTATCAGTCTGCCCTGTGAAAGAATGCAGCGGGCATTCCAATTACCCAGAGTTCCTCAGTCCATCTCTCTGTAGCCATATGATTACAGCAAGGATGAGTATACAGTCAGATTGTCCTATTAAATCACTTTTGGGAACTGTGCCCTTCTTCCCCCCCCCCCCCCACCTGCCTCCTTTTATACTGTAATGCTCTGATATATTATATTAGCTTTACACTTTGCAAATTAGACCAGTGGCTCTTAAACCTGTCCCGGGGGACCCCCGGCCAGTCGGGTTCTCTAGAAATTTGCATGTCTGCTGCCTACTTTATAGGCAAATCTCGCTCATGCATATTCATTAGGGATATCTTGAAAACCCAACTGACTGGAGCAAGTGCAAAAGTGATGCATGTGGGAAAGAGGGACCCGAACTATAGCTATGTGATGCTGGGTTCTGTGTTAAGAGTCACTGCCCAGGAAACGGATTTAGGTGAAGGGGTTCCCCGATTGACAAAATCTTAAAAATCAGTATAGTTTGCTGATCCTCTGCTTCCAGACAGATTTCCTGGGGCATCAGGCCGCTCAGTGGTACAAATTAATATCAGAATTTTTGGATAAGAAACCAAAGACTGGGTCTTCGTGACATTTGGAGCATTGAAATGAAGCAGCAGATTTCTGCGTCTCAATGGCCACGAATTTGGTCTTGGAGGATGAGAGATGTACAACGTCTGCATCTATGAGACAAACATTGTTTATAGAATCCAGCTCTTAGGGCCCCTTTTGCAAAGATGTGGTAGTGATTCCTAGAAATTAAATGGGTTTCCTTTGCATTTGCATCGCTACCACAGCTTTGCAAAAGGGGCCTTTACATAGCATATTATGCCATCACATGTACTGTTATTTGAATAAGACATGCTGTCCTGTCTTATTAATGGCATTCTATTTCCATGTTATAAAATATTTGTATTGTACGCCGCCTTGAATTGTGTATATCAAGTTTAATAAACGATAATATTTTTAGTGCAGTAATTGTCTATTGACCGTGTCTGGCTTATTCTTGCTGTACACTGCCTTGGGTGAATTTTTTTTTTTTCCAAAAAAGCAGCAAATAAATCCTACTACAGAAGCAATAAAATAAATAAATAAATATACCTGAGTTATCCTAGAAGCCATATGTGGCCGAGGGTCCCAGAAACTGAACTGATTGTGCAAAGAAATTCCACTCAGAAAGAGAATGGCAGGGAAATTGCCGGTAACTTCAGCGTCACCATCACCTTCTGGCCAAAACAGACTTGCAAATCAAAGAGATCAATTTGAATTCCTTAACTCTAATAATTGTGGAGTTTTCAAAAATGCATATTCATTAAAATAGTAATTTAATAATGTGTTGATCTTTTTTTTTTTTTCAAACAAATGTCTCAAAGCAGTGTATACTTACAATATCAAAAACTACGGTACATAAAACATTTAGAAAACGGAAAAAAACCAAAAAAAAACCCACTGCACATTGAAATAATCTGTATATGTAAATGCCAACCAGAAATTGTAACAAACCAACAAAGAGCCAATATATTTCTATCTCAAGGCCTAAGGAAACTGATTAGAATAATTGAGAGCCCAGGGACCAAAAGGTCTAAGATCTAATTTGAGTATTTTTAGAATGTTAAAGACTGCCACAGAATGAAAGATGTACGCAAATCTCCTGTTGGCCAAGTTTTCCATAAGGCAATCCAAACCCTCTGAACGCCTTTCAAAATCAAAATTAGAAGTTCGTGCTTACATTAATTCTGGCTGCAGTGAAACTTCATGACGGTGGGCTAGATCTCCCCCTCTGCAACTTTCCTAGGATAAGGGCAATAACAGAACAAACAGTCCAGGAAGGATAACAGAAAGAAACACCACCTGGGAGAATGTGAAAATGTAAGCAAAGGCAGTGTTCACAAAATACAAAAGTGCAGCGGCATAGCTGCGCACACATAGGTTTCCTTTTACGAAGGCGCGTTAGGGCCTTAACGTGCGGAATAGATTTTCGGTTAGCACACGCTAATCCAGTGCGTACGTTATAACGTGTAGCGTACCTTCGTAAAAGGAGCCCTTAATACCATGCTGGTTTTTAACCATCCTAGATGCCCCATTGCAGTAGTCTAATTGTGTAATCACTGAGAAGTTAACTTTCCTTGATGCTAGAGCATCCAGAACATGACAAATCTTCCTAAGCATCCTGAATTTCACAGAAGCTCTCCTTACTAAGCTATTTCATGTCCAATTGAAGGTTAAAAGAATTATCCAAAATTATCCCTAAATTGATCACTTTTTCAGAGTCTGTGCCAGCAGAATCATCTATGGAAATGTGCCATTTTTCCCATCAGGCAAAATGGCCCCAGAAAAGATTATGACTTTTGTCTCTTTGTTAAAAATATTATTTATTGTATGCTTGTTAAATTTAATAAAGATCAAAGACTAGCCAGAGAACAGGCATAATATGCCCCCAGTGTATCTGCAAAGCCTCCTTCATAGGTTCATGTGGGTCTCTGCTTCAACTATCCAATATTTAGTGTTAAGTTAAATGGGAATTGCAATTGTACCGATTCATTTTTCCAACATAATAAATTAATTACTGCTGTGTACCCTTCACAGCCTATGCTCAGTCTGTAACCACCTTTAGCACTAGGACAGCGGTGAATGGCTAGATTTACATAACTCCCAGCATGCACTGCAGTAAGTCTGATTTAAGCAATTACATCGTTGATCAGGATGTCATGAAAGATCTGATTATATGTCATTAAAATGATTTATAATTAAGTCAGAATATGAAAAGAAAGCATGATTAAAATTACAGACGAAATGAATATTCGAGAAACAAACAAGGTATTCAGCCCAAAAAAAAAAAAAAAGAGAGCGAGTGTTTGTACTTGCACTCTGTGTTTGGTTGGCTGTTATTCAGCTTTTCAAGAGGTTTCAGTGACCTTTTATAATTTACCAAGAGACATAGGACACGGTTAACCACAAATTGTCTTATTAGGTGCCTGCATAGGGTTTGACGTTTTTCTCCTAAGTCAACGCTTTCTAAACTGTCCTAGGACCTCACAGCCACTCAAGTGTCTAGGACAGCCAAAATGAATGTAGATTTATATAACTCGCAGCGTGCACTGCAAATTTCTTCATGCATATTTACGAGTGAATATCCAAACCACGATGCCTCCAGGACAGGTTTGGGAAGTCCTGATCTAACTACATTCCTTTCAGTCAAAGGTCCTTAGTTACAGAGCAGTGATACCATAATAAGTATGATAATCATTTTATCTGTAATGAATATAGGTCAGACATCATGTTTGCATGAATCAACTAGTTCATTGACTTGATACATGCATACTGTATATATCTCTTTCACACATATTTGTTTCAAATGCCTTAGAAACCACCCTGGCTGGGGTGTTCCCACGGGAATTTAGAGCTCCTGGCCTAAATCTGGACCAGTTGTTTGCAAACTGATTATTGACGACTATCCATCCAATGATATTTTCAAGAAATTGTATCAAAAATGAATATGAAAGGTGTACCCCAGTGTGTAAATATTTCTCATGCATATTCATTGTGGATAAACCAAAATGATTAGTTGGGTAGTCTTTGAGGACAGAGTTGAAAACCATTGTTACAAAGACAGTGGTATAAGAACATAAGAATAGCCTTACTGGATCAGACCAATGGTCCATAAAGCCCAGTATCCTATCTTCACGGAGGCCAATCCAGGTCACATGTACCTGGCAAAAACCCAAACAGTAGCAGCATTCCATGCCACCGATCCAGGGCAAGCAGTGGCTTCTCCCATGTCTGTCTCAACAGCAGCTTATGGATTTTTCTTCCAGGAACTTGTCCAAAATTTCCTTAAAACCAGATGCATTAACCGCTCTCACCACACCCTTTGGCAACGCAATCCAGGGCTTAACTATTCTCTGAGTGGAAAAAAAAATTCCTCCTATTGGTTTTAAAAGTATTAACTCTGTAACTTCATCAAGTGTCCCCTAGTCTTTGTAAATCTTGATGCAGTAAAAAAAATATTGATCCACTTGTACCCATTCTACACCACTAAGGATTTTGTAGACTTCAATCAGCCATCTCTTTTCCAAGCTGAAGAGCCTTATATAATATACTGTCTCCTATATAATATACTGCCCCTTCAGAGTTGCAAGATCAGGTATTATTGCCACTTAGATCTAGTCTTGCAAATATACAGTACATGTTGCATTAAATGGACTTATTTTGCTCTGGGGTTTGTTTGTGATATGTTTCTATTCCAAAATGGCATCGGTCTACATGTCAGGGATACTCTATGATGAGAAACACATTTTAAAATGAAATGGGTAAAAAAAAAATTGCAACCCAATAATTATTGTAAGTTAACATAATGATGGATGCTTCAAAAATTCTATGGATAAATCCAGGAGGTGAAGTGAGGTCATTCATCAAATCCATCAAGATCTCCCTTCTGTGCTTTTATCTGACAAATCCATAAAAATCTGAATTTAAAACACACCAGCTGGATTTTTTTTTTTTTTTAGTTCCATATATGATCACAAGAGAATTCTTTTCTATATTGACAGAATTTTTTTTTCTCATAGAACAAACAAACGGAATCTTTCCAGAGTTTAGCGCATTTAAACTTCTCGTGTGCTACCCACCTGTATGTTTCTGTAGGGCAAAACTGCAATGCCCTGATCCAAAGCTAACCTAGAAAAAGTAGAAAAAAGTCTTAACATAAGAGCGTTAGAAAACATTGCAAGCAAAAATTAGTTTCAGTCAATAGGGAAAAATTATTATAACTGAGAAAACATAAACCCCTTCAGTAGATTCACATTTAAATGCTATGTGAACAATTGCAAAATGAATTAAAAAATGTAAGGGGGGGGGGGGGGTTCTGAAAAGTTCTCAGCCCAACCAACCAACTTCTTATATTCTGGCATCTTATTTTATGAAGTACCAATTTGCAGAAATGAAATTCTATGTTTTGACATAGTTTCCGATCATTGATTGAACCATATCCAGGTCATTCTCTTCTTGGTTGGGCTGAGAACTTTCAGTTTCAGTCTCTGGTAACCAGAGCTGAGCTTGTGATGTCATAATGCCTCATTCCACCAATAAGAGCCAACCTCATCGGTGATGTCACAATGACTCAATTGTCCTAGACTCTGCTCGCTTTTATTACATACCAGGGGGTGCTGAAAGGTTCTCAGCCCAACCAACCAACTTCCTATATTCTGAACGATATTGTGCCCCTGTAGCTGAAAAGAGTGGCATCTTATTTCGTCAAATGCCAATTTGCAGAAACAAAATTCTTTGGTTTTTTGACATTGTTTCCGATCATTGATTGGACCATATCCACATCATTCTCTTCTAGGTTGGGCTGAGAACTTTCAGTTTCAATCTCTGATAACCAGAGCTGAGCTTGTGATGTCATATTGCCTCATTCCACCAATAAGAGCCAACCTCATCAGTGATGTCACAATGGCTTGATTGTCCTATTCTTGGCTCCCTTTTATTACATACCAGGAGGTGCTGAAAAGTTCTCAGCCCAACCAACCAACTTCCTAAATTCTGCGCATTATTTTGCCACTGTAGCTGAAAAAAGTGGCATCTTAGTTCGTTAAGTGCCAATTTGCAGAAAGGAAATTCTCTGTTTTGACATTATTTCAGATCATTGATTGAACCATATCCACGTCACTCTCTCCTTGGCTGGGCTGAGAACTTTTCAGCACCCCCTCATATTGCAAATACCAAAATGTCTGGTGTGAAAAGAGCATTGAGACAGAAATTTCCATGTCATGCAGAATCGACTGGCCACTCGAGAGGGACATCCAGAAAAGGATCAAGCCTTGAAAACTAGCATGGCTCTTCTATGGCTTTCTGCACCCAGCCTTGCTCTGAGAAAGTCCCTTCCAAAGCCCTTGCAATGTGTAACTTTGCCTCACCCCCCTGCAGGCTTCTCAGGCCATTGTTTGGCTTGTTGTTTTTGATTTTAGTCCTCTTGTCCCTCTCAGGCCTTGCTGCCCTTTAAAGGCCTCCCTGAGTGACAGACGCTCTTTGTAGTTGCTGTCAGTGGAGGAGAGCGCTATTGACAATTGTGTTGGCTGCCTTTTCACAAAATGAATTTTTAAAAACCCTGCACCTTAAAGTTAGTATTCAAAGTCCTTTTATCCGCAGGTCTGGGGAAGAAAGGCCTCTGCATATTAATATTACACTGTGCGCCATCGGCATCGAAAATTTAATTCTCCAAGAAGGAAGTTTCCAACTCAAAGCTCTCAGCTTCCGTGACTTAAGAGGACAGATAGTGAGGCTTCGGCCTCTGTGTGACGACATCGGAGAGGGCAAGAAACTCTTGGCCACTGCATCCATTTTTAATGGCTCAGAAAAAGGTGCAAGTACTTAACGCTAGCTCAAAGGCTGTGTAAATAATCACATCTAACTGAGCTGTCCTCACGCCTCCCCCACCCAGCAGTTGTGCAGTAAAGAAATTATGCGCTAAGCTTATAGAATACTGCCTAGGTGCAGCTACATGCAAATTAATACCAACTAGCGTGCGATACTGGCAGTATAACTTGCGCACAATTGTGTGCACTAATGGGGAAATTCTATAGATAGTGACTAAAGGTAGATGCCTACATCGGTGTGTCTAGCCATATAGGCGACCAACTCAATTGATTAATAGGCTTAATCGGTGCCAATAATTGACAGTCGGCACCTCACAATTGATGTAAATTGCACTTAATTGCATGGTAGGCGCCTAAGTTGGTAGGCGCCTACCATTGAAGTCTAGTCCAAGGCGCCAGTCAAAAAATAAGCATGGTTAGGGGGAGGATCGTGGGTGTGTTTTATACATAGGTGCCTATTTTGGCTTAGGCACCTAACTTTTAAGTTTCTTTTCTTTTGCGGGACCAGCCGACTCACCGGGAGCAGAGGAAGGAACTCTGCAGGCGTGGGAGCGCGCGCCGCCCCTTCCCCCGACGCTCCACCGCTGAGCCAATAAAAGGCTCAGCGCCTAACGGCGCACAGCCGTTCGGCGCACCGTCTGAGGCACACATCAAAGGCGCCTTAGCGAGTGCCTTTGCGAAGCGACCAAGAAGTGACCAAAACAAAACCTTCTCAAGCCTGCCTAACCGGCCCTCGTGAAACCACACTCCAACACTATCCATATGCAAAGTCACAGATCAACTGAAAACAGTTTTCAACGAAGACCTACCGGAGCAATCGACTAACTCAATCCACCTCAACCAGACACAGGAGAACCCACACGCTATTCACACACCTGCCAACCAAAAATGTCAAACGAAGAAAAATGTATGACAACCTACTGGCCACCAGAGCAGCGAAAATAGACCGACAAACTCACCAATTTGCTGACTTCCACCACAGACTACAAAACCATCAAAAAAGAAATAAAAACCCTACTCTTCAAAAAATACATAAAACCAATATAACACAACCAAACATGTTCCGAACTCCTCCTGCAATTACCAACTACTCATCAGCAAACCAGAAATGTTCAAACTATTCCCTAAATACTTCTTAATAACTCATTCAATTCTTATGTAATCTGCCTTGAACCGCAAGGTAAAGGCGGAATAGAAATCACTAATGTAATGTAACTTAGGTGAACGCGTTTAGGCCCAAAAAACGCCCCTGGGGCAGCTAGGGTGCGCCTAAAGTTACGACACCTAGCAACGCCTAAAGCCGCTTAGGTGACTCTAAGCATGATTCTATCAAGAGCGCCTAACTTTTAAAGAATCGAGTTTAGCGCCACACTAGACAGCTAAGGCCCAGATTCTCTAAACCTCCGTCCCACCGAAGTGTAATAACGGGGAGATGCAAGTGGTGCACTCCTCACCGGTCTATTTAATTTAAATTTTATATCATTCGTCCAATTCTTATGCTTAAATTTACTTATCTTAGGAATGGCGAACTATCAGTTCTCACGGTAGACTGGCGGTAAGACCCGACATGTTTCACAACTGTTTCTTCAGGGGTCTGTCAAATGCCGCCGCCATCCAACTCTAATCAATCTTTGTTTGTAAGACCCCTGAAGAAACAATTGTGAAACATGTCGGGTCTTACCGCCAGTCTACCGTGAGAACTGATAGTTCGCCATTACTAAGATAAGTAAATTTAAGCGTAAGAATTGGACGAATGATATAAAATTTAAATTAAATAGACCGGTGAGGAGTGCACCACTTGCATCTCCCCATGATTACACTTCGGTGGGACGGAGGAGTGGTGGTTCTGAGGTCTATTAAACAGACTATAAAATTATTGAAAACATTTATTAAGGTGACATAAGACGTTTACTGAGTACCTTAGAAATCATTTATTTACATATTGAGCATTGATTGGTCTAAGCTAATATTCAAGCCAGTTTCAGTTGGAACAGATTCTCTAAACGGCACCAATAGGTAATTGAGCTCATTTTTCACTGATTTTCAAGGCTAACGCCACTGTAGATGTGGCTAATGCTGGAAGTGACATTGGGCACCGCAAAGTGCCTACCGAAGTGTGATTCGCATCAAAGGTAGGCACGGAAAACCCTGGCCTACATTTCTGCCAGAGGCCCCCTATTTTTGCCAGAGGTGCAATTCTTAGAGTTACCGGTTGTCCGGGTTTCCCCGGACACGTTCTCCTTTTTGAGGACATGTTCAGGGGGGTTGTATTGCTCTTCAAAACCCGATCCTTTGAAAGCTTCCCGCTAGCAGCGACGCAGGGAGGGCACCTGCGCATGTGCAGAAGCAGCGCTGTGACAGTCATGCGCATGCACGCATGTATGTGACATCATCGCGTCACACTGGATGCCCTACCAATAAGTGAACATGTTGAGGGGGCAGGGGCGGGGCTGGGGCGCAGAATGGGGCATGGGCGGGCAGAACTGGGCGGGCCTGGGGGCAGAGCCATAAGTCCAGATTTTCATTCCCGAAAATCTGGTAACCCTAGTAATTCTCTAACCAGCACCATCATGTGATTGACACGCGATCAGCGGCACAACACCGATTAGAGCATCAGGGCCTAAGTGTACAAAATACTGTCAGTTTTGGCGTAACTGTCAGGGGTGCACATTTACACCAGCCTTTGACTAACGTTAGGCGCTAAAGTGAGGCTTACCTAAACTAAACGAAACCTTAGTTTTATACACCGGGTCGTCAACCAATTTGGAGCTCGACTCGGTTAACATTAAGAATAGAGTAATACAAAAGAACAGGACAAGAGCAATCTAATTTGGAAAAAGTAGAATAATTAAGTTCCAAAATGTTTGGCAATCAAGACGGTCTTCAGAGCCTTCCTGAAAGATAAGAAACGGCCTAAGCTTCTCAGCAAGAGTGGCAAGTTATTCCAAAGCTCGGTTAGTGTGTAGGAGAAAGAATGGCTACGTTTTCTGATAGATTTGATTTTGCCCGTAAGGCAGGGGTGTCAAAGTCCCTCCTCGAGGGCCGCAATCCAGTCGGGTTTTCAGGATTTCCCCAATGAATATGCTCGAGATCTATTAGCATACAATAAAAGCAGTGCATGCAAATAGATCTCATGCATATTCTTTGGGGAAATCCTGAAAATCCGACTGGATTGCTGCCCTCGAGCAGATCTTTAAGTCTGTCCCCATAAGCCTTATGACGAACACTACGTATCATTTTAGTAGCCAACGTGCGGGCATACTCACACATCCCTGTTCCCTCCCCTTTACACACTGCTTCATCCCTTCCATTCACCTTTTTCCTTTTTCACACATCAGGGGTGTCAAAGTCCCTCCTCGAGGGCTGCAATCCAGTCGGGTTTTCAGGATTTCCCCAATGAATATGGATGAAATCTATTTGCATGCACTGCTTTCATGGTATGCGAATAGATCTCATGCATATTCATTGGGGAAATCCTGAAAACCCAACTGGATTGTGGCCCTCGAGGAGGGATTTTGACACCCCTGCCTTAAGGGAAGGAACATAAAAACATAAGAACATAAGCAATGCCTCTGCTGGGTCAGACCTGAGGTCCATCTTGCCCAGCAGTCCGCTCACGCGGCGGCCCAACAGGTCCAGGACCTGAGCAGTAATCCTCTATTTATACCCTTCTATTCCCTTTTCCAGCAGAAAAATGTCCAATCCTCTCTTAAATCCCAGTACTGTATTCTGCCCTATAACGTCCTCTGGAAGCGCATTCCAAATGTCCACCACACGTTGGGTAAAGAAGAACTTCCTGGCATTTGTATTGAATCTGTCCCCTTTCAACTTTTCCGAATGGCCTCTTGTTCTTTTATTTAAAGGAAAGTTTTAATCTCAGAGAGCTCCGAGCCACATAAGATCTGCCCACATTCCAGTCCAAAGGGACAAGAGTGATACAGAGGCTAAATAAGATCTTGAATGCAATACAAATGCATTTAAATTGAATTCTCAAATGGACTGGAAGCCAATGTAATTCTCTAAGGAGAGGGGACACATGGTCAAGCTCGCGCTTATCGAAAATGAGTCTGGCAGCAGTATTCTCTATTAGCTGGAGTCTCTGAAGGCTAGCTTTAGATAAGCCCAAGTACAGTGAATTGCAATAGTCGAAACGTGCCAGAATGATTGACCAAGACAGAAAAATGCTGTTGGTAGAAGAACGGTCTAACTTTCCTCAAAACATGAAGACTAAAAAACCCCACTTTTTTGCAAGAGTTAATTTGATCCTTAAATGTGAGTGTAGAATCGATGAGAACTCGATTTTCAAAGATTCTCCCGAATCTAAGTTCACAGCAGAAGGAAGAGAATCTAATTTAGGGCCCAGCCAAAGAAGTTTTCTCTTAGCAGTGTTTAATTTCATCTGGACCATCAGTGCCCAGGACTGCAGTTATGCAATATAGTGGTTAATATTGGATGATAAATTAACTATGGTCTGGATCGACCTTGAGTAATATAAAAATGTCATCAGCATATGACAATAGGATTTCGCGAATATTCAGGTCATAGTATTTGAATGTAGTCATATAGATGTTGAATAAGATCGGAGACAGTGAAGAGCCCTGGGGCATACCACAATCTAATCTAATCCAGTGGTTCCCAACCCTGTCCTGGAGGAACACCAGGCCAATTGGGTTTTCAGGCTAGCCCTAATGAATATGCATGAAGCAAATTTGCATGCCTATCACTTCCATCATATGCAAATCTCTCTCATGCATTTCATTAGGGCTAGCCTGAAAACCCAATTGGCCTGGTGTTCCTCCAGGACAGGGTTGGGAATCACTGATCTAATCTAATCTGGTATTTGTGCGTCAAGCATACCTGTACAGGCGACTTACAATGTTATGAGAAAAAAAGGATACATATGATGTGGGGGAATAGGGGAAGATGGGGAGAAAAGATAAGAATACTGAGGGGCCCTCTAGGACAGTGGTTCCCAACCCTGTCCTGGAGAACCACCAGGCCAATCGGGTTTTCATGTTAGCCCTAATGAATATGCATGAGAGAGATTTACATATAATGGAAATGACAGGCATGCAAATCTGCTCCATGCATATTCATTAGGGCTAACATGAAAACCCGATTGGCCTGGTGGTCCTCCAGGACAGGGTTGGGAACCACTGCTCTAGGATTTAGGATTTTGAAGTAGATCCCTCCGTATTAACTGAGTAGGAACGATACGATAGAAATTTAGAAAACCATTCCAGGACAGTCTGATCGAGACCAATTTCTGAGATCAAGAAACGCACGAAGTCGTGATTGACGATGTCAAAAGTGGCAGATAAATCAAATTGAAGCAGAATAGCGTGTTTCTTACATAATTACAATTGTTGAATCTTTGAGAGCAGGGAGACCAGGAGTGTTTCCGTACTAAAATTTGAGCGGAAACCGTGCTGGGAAGGTTGGAGGATAGAAAATTTCTCCAAGTAATTTGAGAGTTGGGAAACAACAATTGATTCCAAAAGTTTGGTTAGAAGGGGTATATTGGCAATCGGTCCATAGCAGGGGTAGGGAACTCCGGTCCTCGAGAGCCGTATTCCAGTCGGGTTTACAGGATTTCCCCAATGAATATGCATGAGATCTATTTGCATGCACTGCTTTCAATGCATATTCATTGGGGAAATCCTGACAACCCGACTGGAATACGGCTCTCAAGGACCGGAGTTCCCTTCCCCTGGTCTATAGTGAGAGGAGACATGTAATTCCTGATACAGAATTTGTGCTTTTCACCCAACACTTTAATCTTATTTCTTTTAAAAATTTCTATACCGTTTAAACCTAAACGGTTTACATATCTTTACATACACAGTTCAATAAAACAAATAAAATCGAACAAACATGAACAAATAATCCTCAGAAAATCATATAAGATGCCCAGCAAAAGAACAATCATGAAAACCAATTTCTAAAAAAAATGCATTAACAAATAACACTGTTTTAAGTAGTTTTCTGAAGTTACCCTTGTCATAACATTTTCATAAGCAATTTCTGTGGTTAGTGTCAATGTTGTCTGGGTGTAGACTCAGAGTCAGATCAGAGCTCGGATTTACCCAGGCAACAAATGTTGACCAAGTAGCTATCCAGATAATACAGAGGGGGTCTATAAGGGATATTCAGAGGCTCTATGCAAATATTCAAATAAATAAATAATACAACTCATTATGAAGAATTGGAAGAACTGGGATAGGTTGAATTATACTTTCTGGTGGGAATCTCTTTGTTATACTTTCAAAATGGAACGCTCGATGGCCATACAACAGGGGCGGTGCAAGAAATTTATGGATGTTTGGGAACCACTGACTAAGTTTTGTAAGGAATGATAATTTAAAAAAAAATATTTTATTGACCTTTAAGTATACACATCCAGGGTGGGTGGGAAGGGGGAGGATTTTGCATTGGAGTTTAATTCACGGAACATATGGATAGATTCTTGCAGGTATCTACTTTCTGGTTATTTGGTGGGGAAAAATAATTGTTCATTAATGTCTATAAGTTTAATGTGCTTTTCTTGTAATATTATGTATTTTGGAATCATTTGTTTGCACGATGGTAGTTTGGAAAATCAATAAAGATTTTTTTAAACAACAATTTATAAGCTGAAAAAAAACAAATAAATAAATAATTTAAAAAAAAAAAAGAAATGAGGCATTGACCAGAAGTAGAAATCAGTTTTTGTAGGGGTTAGTAGCCCGCGCAGGGCTGTAAGGATGACCGATGTTTTGCAGGCTCTCACCCACCCCCTAAAGAAAGTTCTTCATCTGTTGTTGGCCGCTGAAGTTACACGAGGAGTCACAGTGGAGTTTCTCTGTGTGTGAATGTGGAAACATTTATGTAAATCTTCAGATTCCATTGTTATTCAGGAGCGGTCTGATAACTGGTTATCAGAATTCATGTCTCGGAGAAGCCAGGCTGGGAGCATATTGGGAAGTAATTTTGCTGATGCTGTTTGGCATGTCAACGATTTTTGACTTATCTGCACTCAACACAGTGAAACGTTCTGCATGAGCGGTAGATCTCCGGGAAAATAAAAAAAGGCAAAATTGTTCTGCTGTGCATGGAGAAGAGAAAAAAATGTCACCTTGGTCTCTTGGAAAATAAAGAAGTTGAAAAGTGCACATTTAGAGTGTGACAAAACGGTGCATTTTCCCTTTCCTCCATTTGCAAACTCATGTATGTCTCGGGGGGGAACTAGGTTTAAGGACACATGGTAAAGTGTCTCTTGTTGAGATAGCGGGAGATGGACTATGGAAGCTCCTTGGTGAGTGATTATGTCTATTAACAGAGGGTGTGGGGAGTCAGGGATATTGGGGTGTGGAATAGGAGTAGAGGCAGTGGGGGCAGTGGAATACTGCATCCAGCACTGGTCGCCGTACATGAAGAAAGACACGGTACTACTCGAAAGGGTCCAGAGAAGAGCGACTAAAATGGTTAAGGGGCTGGAGGAGTTGCCGTACAGTGAGAGATTAGAGAAACTGGGCCTTTTATCCCTCGAACAGAGGAGATTGAGAGGGGACATGATTGAAACATTTAAGGTACTGAAGGGAATAGACTTAGTAGATAAAGACAGGTTGAGAGAACGAGAAGGCACTCTCTAAAGTTAAAAGGGGATAGATTCCATACAAACGTAAGGAAGTTCTTCTTCACCCAGAGAGTGGTGGAAAACTGGAACGCTCTTCCAGAGGCTGTTATAGGGGAAAACACCCTTCAGGGATTCAAGACAGTTGGACAAGTTTCTGCTAAACTGGAACGTACGCAGGTAGGGCTAGTCTCATTTAGGGCACTGCTCTTTGACCTAAGGGCTGCCGCGTGAGTGGACTGCTGGGCACAATGGACCACTGGTCTGACCCAGCAGCAGCAACTTCATATGTTCTTAAGAGTAAGAGGTGCCGGGGTGGGGGGGGGGGGTGCTGCGCATCCATGCCCTCCTCTCTGTGCCCCTGTTCCTTCCCAGCTCCCACTCCACTCCACACTCTCACTCTCCCTTCCCCCCATACCTCTAAATCTTTGCCAGCGTCAGTGGCTTTTCTCCAGCACGCTCCTCGCGCCAGCTTTGGATTTTCCTTTGATGTCACTTCCTGGCCCCATGAACTGGAAGTGATTCAGAGGGGAGCCAGGCTGACACGAGCAACGGACAGGAGAAGTTGCTCGTGGTAGCAAAGATCTACAGAGGTACGGGGTGGGGGAAAGGGATGGTGGGAGTGTGGGAATGTGGCATGGCGGGCTAGGGCAGAGAGGTATCAGCGCCCCTACTGACATGGCACCTGGGGCGGTCCGCCTCCCCTTACTACACCACTGAGTGAGGGTAGGGATGTGGGTTTTCGGGGGGGATATGAGTATGTGGGGTAAGGTGGTGATGAGTGGGGTCGTATGTGACACGGTGAGTGGTTTGTATTGGGTCAATTTATGTGGGAGAGTAGGAAGTGGAGCGGGAGCTGTATAAGTGGGTGTGTGGAGGGAGCTGGGTGTATGGCAGGGGTGTCAAAGTCCCTCCTCAAGGGCCACAATCCAGTCGGGGTTTAAGGATTTCCCCAATGAATATGCATGAGATCTATCAGCACACAGTGAAAGCAGTGCATGCAAATAGATCTCATGCATATTTATTGGGGAAATCCTGAAAACCCGATTGGATTGTGGCCCTCGAGGAGGGACTTTGACACCCCTGATGTGTGGAAAAGGAAAAAGGTGAATGGAAGGGATGAAGCAGTGGGTAAAGGGGAGGGAGCAGGCATGGGGGAGCATGCCCGCACGTTGGCTACTAAAATGATACGTAGTCTTCGTCATAAGGCTTATGGGGACAGATTTAAAGATCTACTCGAGGGCCGCAATCCAGTCGAGTTTTCAGGATTTCCCCAAAGAATATGCATGAGATCTATTTGCATGCACTGCTTTCATTGTATGCTAATCGATCTCATGCATATTCATTGGGGAAATCCTGAAAACCCGACTGGATTGCGGCCCTCGAGGAGGGACTTTGACACCCCTGCTTTAGAGGAAAGGTGGGAGAGGGGAGATATGATAGAGACTTTTAAATACCTACGTAATGTAAATGCGCATGAGTCGAGTCTCTTATCTGAAAGTAAGCTCTGGAATGAGAGGGTGTAGGATGAAGTTAACAGGTGACAGGCTCTGGAGTAATCTAAGGAAATATTTTTTTTACAGAATAGGTGGTAGATGCGTGGAACAGCCTCCCGGAAGAGGTGGTGAAGACAGAGACTGTGTCTGAATTCAAGAAAACGTGGGATCTCTTAGGGAGAGGAAGAAATAGTGGGTGCAGTGGATGGGCAGACTGGATGGTCCATTTGGCCTTTATCTGCCATCATGTTTCTATGTATGGTAAGAGAGTCGGAGCCCAATGATCACAAGTTTATCACTTTTGGATTAAATTAAAGCATTGAAAAGATAGAAGAGGGAATAATATTACTGGAGCAAATACCCTGTTCTAATTGGGTACACTGGTACATGAAAAGGGTAGAGTGCTTCAACCCAAGGTCACACAGTCTAGACTTGAGCTGGAGAGAGACAAATTGACCTTCTCAGAGTCACTGAACGTATGTAATGGAGAAGACTTCCTGTGAGACGAAGGCCATCATCATCTTCTATATGGAGCAGGTGGTGCAATATGGAATGATAAGCCAGTCAGATACTGCTGCCATATTCATTTTGCTAACTTGTGTGAACTCACCCTCAATTATAAGCGACAGTTTTTGGAAGCGTGGCGATTAGGAAGCACTCTTCACATATTGAAAGCAGATGGCTAAGTGCTTTTCCAGCGACTTGTAAACAGCCACTTGGAGCAGAGTATCTGGGATTTCCTCCCTGATTACACCTGTTGCTTTGCCGAGGATGAAAGACTCTTTCAAATCTCGATCGTGTGTAGGACTGAAGCAGCCCCCACCCCCTCTCCTTCCAGCACTGCTATCAGAATTCTAGAAAAAGTGCCAAAAATGAATCAATGAACTATCTTTTCTGCCTCATTTCACACAGGAATCCTCTAGCAAGGGCAGAGCTCCCTGCAGGCCGAGGCAATTTTGCACATGGTAAAAAGAGAGGGAACAGAAACCCCCACGTAAAATCAAACGAAAGAGTGGGATAGAACACGCCAACCATGAGTCAAACAATCTTTATTTTCTCAGATTATAATACATATCAAACCACAGAGATAACAAGGTCCCATAAATGATCCCTCCACCATAGGGACTTTTTTCTTATCTATGTGGTTTGATATGTATTATAATTTGGGAAAATAAAGATTGCGTGTCTCAAAGTTGTTTTTTCTTTTGTTTGATTTTGCACAAGGGCCATGAAGACTAACCCCCTCTTTTACGAAACTGCGATAGCAGATTCTAGCACAGAGAGCCGCGCTGAATGGCCCGCACTGCTCCCGACACTCATAGGAACTCAATGAGCAGCGGGAGCAGCACAGGCCATTCGGAGCGGCTCTTTGCGCTTGAAACTGATATCGCAGTTTCGTAAAAGGAGGCTTAAGACGATATGTACAAAAGGACTTTACTTCTACAGTTATACAGTTATTTTACATAGTAACATAGTAGATGACGGCAGATAAAGACCCGAATGATCCATCCAGTCTGCCCAACCTGATTCAATTTAAATTTTTAAATTTTTTCTTCTTAGCTATTTCTGGGCAAGAATCCAAAGCTTTACCCTGTACTGTGCTTGGGTTCCAACTGCCGAAATCTCTGTTAAGATTTACTCCAGCCCATCTACACCCTCCCAGCCATTGAAGCCCTCCCCAGCCCATCCTCCACCAAACGGCCATATACAGACACAGACCATGCAAGTCTGCCCAGTACTGCCTTAGTTCAATATTTAATCTTATTTTCTGATTCTAGATCCTTTGTGTTCATCCCACGCTTCCTTGAACTCAGTCACAGTTTTACTCTCCACCACCTCTCTTGGGAGCGCATTCCAGGCATTCACCACCCTCTCCGTAAAGTAGAATTTCCTAACATTGCCTTTGAATCTACCACCCCTCAACCTCAAATTATGTCCTCTGGTTTTACCATTTTCCTTTCTCTGAAAAAGATTTTTGTTCTACGTTAATACCCTTCAAGTATTTGAACGTCTGAATCTCCCCAGTCTCTCCTTTCCTCTAGGGTATACATATTCAGGGCTTCCAGTTTCTCCTCAAATGTCTTCTGGCGCAAGCCTCCTATCATTTTCGTCACCCTCCTCTGGACTGCCTCAAGTCTTCTTACGTCCTTCGCCAGATACGGTCTCCAAAATTGAACACAATACTCCAAGTGGGGCCTTACCAATGACCTGTACAGGGGCATCAACACCTTCTTCCTTCTACTGACTACGCCTCTCTTTATACAGCCCAGAAT
Organism: Geotrypetes seraphini; assembly: GCF_902459505.1. Classification (NCBI taxonomy): domain Eukaryota; kingdom Metazoa; phylum Chordata; class Amphibia; order Gymnophiona; family Dermophiidae; genus Geotrypetes; species Geotrypetes seraphini. The sequence continues at coordinate 32,289,468 of NC_047091.1, read as the reverse complement.
CCTTCTGGCAGCAGCCACTGCCTTGTCACACTGTTTTTTCGCCTTTAGATCTTCGGACACTATCACCCCAAGGTCCCTCTCCCCGTCCGTGCATATCAGCTTCTCTCCTCCCAGCATATACGGTTCCTTCCTATTATTAATCCCCAAATGTATTACTCTGCGTTTCTTTGCATTGAATTTTAGTTGCCAGGCATTAGACCATTCCTCTAACTTTTGCAGATCCTTTTTCATATTTTCCACTCCCTCTTCGGTGTCTACTCTGTTACAAATCTTGGTATCATCTGCAAAAAGGCACACTTTTCCTTCTAACCCTTCAGCAATGTCACTCACAAACATATTGAACAGGATTGGCCCCAGCACCGAACCCTGAGGGACTCCACTAGTCACCTTTCCTTCCTTCGAGCGACTTCCATTAACCACCACCCTCTGGCGTCTGTCCGACAGCCAGTTTCTGACCCAGTTCACCACTTTGGGTCCTAACTTCAGCCCTTCAAGTTTGTTCAACAGCCTCCTATGAGGAATTGTATCAAAGGCTTTGCTGAAATCCAAGTAAATTACATCTAGCATATGTCCTCGATCCAGCTCTCTGGTCACCCAATCAAAAAATTCAATCAGGTTCGTTTGGCACGATTTACCTTTTGCCTCGGATCCTGTAACCCATTAGATTCAAGGAAGTACACTATCCTTTCTTTCAGCAACACTTCCATTATTTTTCCAACAACTGAAGTGAGGCTCACCGGCCTGTAGTTTCCTGCTTCATCCCTGTGACCACTTTATGAATAGGGACCACATCCGCTCTCCTCCAATCCACAGGAATCACTCCTTTCTCCAGAGATTTGATTCCTGGGGATTTTATTTGAGATACTGCCATTTTTAACAAAAAAAAAAAAAGTAAAATCAAAGCGGTTAACAATACACTTCACCCTCCGTATTCGCAGTTTCAGCAATCGCAGTTTCAATTATTTGCATTTTTTAGCTTGCTGGTTCCTCCTCCCCCCCCCCCCCCCCCAATTGCATCAGCCCTGCATAGAGAAATCCAAATGTTTACAGAGAAAATCGCCAATTCCCGGCACTTTCTTCACCGTGTTTTGCCTCTCCTTCAGGAACAGGCCAGGTCTCCCACCATGTTATTCGTGGTTTCACCATATTCACGATGGTTTTTAATAGAAAACAGCGAATAACATATGAAAAAGTTATTCGCAGTTCTGTTAATCTCCTATCACAACGAATACGGAGGGAGAAGTGTAGATTTTAAAAAATCAATGGGAAATAATTGAAATCAATAAAATAAACACAACAGAGAAATGTACGCTTTATAATTAACAGTACTAGCCACAAAATGGCAATCAAGGACAGGAAAGGTTTATCAAAGAGGTAAAAACAAATAGGGTAAGAGCAAGAGGGTAGGTTAAAAATGAGAGAAAAAGAAAGGAAAGGGAGAGAAGAAGAAAGGAAAGGAAGAACTGAACTGAAGTGTTAAGAACTAGGGTCAAACGCTAGTTTGAAATAATAGGCTTTCAAGCGTGATTTCAATGATTTAAGAGATTTTGTATTCAGAATACCAGGATCGGCCTCTGTTCTCATGATGGGCCAATAAAATAGGCCCCCCCAAAATCCCAGCGGGATAAGCTTGACCTTGGAAGGGAAGAGAGTGAGTGAAAGACCTGGAATATCTCAAACCTCCTTCTCTACTCATTGTGGCTCTTTGTAAATCTTGAGCCAAACATTTAGGATAAAATGGCTCTTTCCATTAAAAAGGTTGCTGACCCCTGGTCTAGGTGTACCAATATAGTGCCTAACGGCGAGTGCTTTTTATAGAATCTGGGCCTTAGGGTCCGCAGGAAAGGTAAGTACCATTTGCATGTTAAGATTATGGACTAGGAACATGCGTGTAAATGTAACATTGATGTGCAAACGTGCTAGGCATGTACTCAGCAATATTCTTGGTGGTCAGCAGTTTTGAAGCGGCTTAGAGCAATTAACCTTAGGGGTCCAGAATTTTCCAGACGGAAATCAGACGTGGCATTGGGCAGCCCAAAGCACCTATGTAAGTGCGATTCACGTGAAGACAGGTGCCTATCTTTTGCATTGGCGTGATTCCGAAACCGATGTCGAGGCGTGATTGGCATGCGATCCGCTTTTAAGGCGGCCGCTGATATCGGCCTTAGTGTTGCTGAATATTGCTAGATGGCCGGCTCAGCGGGGTTTAACCAGGCAGGCTTTCCTCCTGCCTAGTTAAACCCTTTTGATTCTGAGGCCTCCACTTTTCTCTAGGACCAATATAGCTGTTAAAATTCTGTCCTATAAAATATGCAGGAAATTTTTACTTCTTTGCTGATTGTAAATTCTTGTCCCATCCACACCTTCCCAGGTTCCAGGGCAAATCTAAGGTAAGGACGATGTCCTCGCGAGTGTTTTTTGGGCAATAGGTTATATATTTAGGAATTTTTTAATGGTTCTTTGGCAGACATTGTAAAGATATAACATCTCCCTCTGAAAGAACAGGTAGGTGGAAAGGTTAACAGGGAGCTGTGAAGGATGCCTGGATAGATGTTGTTTTGCATAATGAGTGGGATGGTTGTTAATGACTAGAAAGCCTGGCTTTGCTTTGCTAATTTGATTTTAACACTGGCAGAAACAGCTTAGCTAGCAGCAGTGCTGTGTTTCCAGGCAAACAGTTCTGGCCACCAGCAAAGCTAAGTCTAAATCAGGATTTGCACACGCAATTGGCTGGGGGGGTGGGGGTGTCAGGGGCATTCCGCCATGTTATGCACAGATTTACAGAATATGGTTTGCGAAGGCCCAAGCTCAGTACAAGGGCGAGATATCTCGGCTCAGACCCGCCCAGTCTCTCTCACAGCGTGAGCACGTGGTGGCGCCAGGGCCAGGCTGCAGCGCCAGTCTCGCTAGCTCAGTGCACTGCCTCCAAGGAAAATACTGGCCTAATATCCCGGCGCCTAAGCTGTAGAGGTTTACTATCACCTAACTCAATTTAGACGCTGCTAGGCATGATTCAACAAATGGCACCAAAGTTTGAATGACGTGGTAGGTGCCACTTTGCCAGATGCCTACCAAATTAGGCAAAGTTTATAGAATCAGGTTTTAGTAGGGTTCCAAGACATCCGGATTTTCCCGGCCATGTCCTTCTTTTGAAATCGCGTCGGGAGGAGGGAATCCCATGCATGCATGGATGCAGTGCAGTGATGTCATGCGCACACATGCATGCTGTCATCGTGTCACAGCTGCACATGCCTTCCTGCCCAATGAACAGGCAGTGGGGGCGGAGCTGAGAAAGGATCTGGGGCATAAAAGGGCAAGCCTGGGGGGGCAGGTCTAGGGGGTCCGGATTTTACTGACGTAAAATCTGGCAACCCAAGGTTTTAGAATTAGAGGTTTTGTGCTTCGGAGAATCTATACAAAAGGAAACGGGCCTGTGGGAATTTAAATAGACAGTTTTTGTGCTGAGGACTGAACAAAATAAGCAGGTGGGGAGGGAGGGGGGAACGGTTTGGCTTATTCCCATAATAATATGCCAAAGGGATAGCTCTGTGTCTTATCATCCATTTTATTATATCTTTAAAGAAATCGATGGAGCAAAACTGTCCCTGCAGACCTATTATATTTATCTCAATGTTCTGTCAATAAATTTAACAAGGTTAGCTTTATATCGGTTTAGCTGGAGAATCCAGTGCAGGGATGTTATATTAGTTCGGCCTGATTAGGAAAAATAATCAATACGAATAGAGAAACGAAACCCTCCGCCCCCTCCTCCCCAATTCCGTGCTGATCTTGGAAAGAAGCTGAAAGATTCACGAATGCCGGCAGATGGGTTTCAAACACTGTACAATCATAACAAATAGCGCATAAGCTTTGCCAGACTAGGCCAGACCATTAGTCTATCAAGCCTAGTAATCCTGTCCCTTCACAGTGGCCAGTCCAAGTTACAAACGCCTGGCAATCTCGCAAAACAGATGTCGTGCCGCTTATTCCTGGAATAAGCACTGGAGTTTTCCAAGACCGTCTTAATAACGGCTCATGGACGTTTCTTTGGACCAAACCATTTTTAAACCCCAAGAAGTTGACTACTTTTACCAAATTCTCTGGCAATGAATTCCAGAGTTTAATTGCAAGTTGAATGAAGAAATACATGTTTCCTCTGATTTGTTTTAAATGTACTACTTCGTAGCTTCATTTCATGCCCTCTAATCCTTGTGTTTTTGGAATGAGTGAACAAATGATTCACGTCTACCTGTTCCATTCCGCTCAGTATTTTATAGACCTCTAGCATATCTCCCCTCAGCCATCTCTTCTCCAAGCTAAAACCTCTTATCTGGATTGACTCAGGGCTGACTCTGCCAGGAGGCAGAATAGGCACATGCTTAGGGCAGCAGCATTTGGGGCAGGGGATGGGTGGCAGAGAAGCTACTCTCCCTTTTTCGGAGCCAAAGGGACAAATAGATTCAGCCGAGGCCCATGCTGGAGCCATATCCTGCTTCCTCCCAACAGAAGGGGAAGTGGGACATAAGCAGCACTCCAGTGAATGTGGTTAAAGATCCTGCAGTGATGCTAAATCCATTTGGAGGCAACAGTGCAGACCCGGCAGGAGGCTGGAAAAAGAGGGAAAGGCTGATGGTGGTCACAAGGGGGTAGGGAAGGAGAAATAGTGGCTATATGGAGAGAGGTAAGGAAGAGAAATGGAGATGCTAGACTATGGTGAGGTTGGAGGACAAGGGGGATGCTGGACCACAAGGGGTAAGGCCTTGAGCCACCTTCTAGGGTGATGCGGTGGGGCAGGGCTCACAAATGAAGGGGCATGCAACCTCGGCCCTTGCCAGGTCATGTTTTCAGGATATCCACAATGAATTTGCATACCCTGCCTCCATTATATGCAAATGTCTTTCATGAGTATTCATTGTGGATATCTTGCAAACCTGACTGGCAATGGGGGTACTCCAGGACCGAGTTGAGAAACACTGACCCAGGACATTGAACACCCTCGGGATGCCCCTATCTTGACTAGGCTGTAAGCACCTCGGAACAGGGGCTTTTGGATATACAGTATGTAGCCGTAGCATTATAGAAATGTTGCAGTTCTTGAAGGAAAAAGTGCCCATGTTTGGAGTGAAATTTTCAAGAGAAAAAAAACAAAAACCATGAAAATTAAAGACGTTACCAGGATTGGGGGTTTTTTTTAACATCATTCTCTGTCTTTCTGGAAGTAAACTTTGATATAGAAAAGTGAGACCTTGCCTAAAGACGTTACCAGGATTGGGGTTTTTTTTTAACATCATTCTCTGTCTTTCTGGAAGTAAACTTTGATATAGAAAAGTGAGACCTTGCCTAAAGACGTTACCAGGATTGGGGTTTTTTTTTTTAACATCATTCTCTGTCTTTCTGGAAGTAAACTTTGATATAGAAAAGTGAGACCTTGCCGCTGTATCATAGTTTCCAGCTCACATCCACCCAATTTCCTGATTCATAACACCTTTTTTTTTTTTTTTTTCCTCCAGCATGAAAACAGAATGCAAACTGGGGGATGTGTTCTCTCTAGCTCATCTCAGCAGACAACTGGCATCATTAGTTGCCGAGAATCTCCTTTTGTGTGGGACCTTGCAAAGGTGATACAGCCGGATCGTCCTGTTCCAGTTCTCTTCTGCAGTAACTGAATGAACAACTAAAAAATCTATAAAAATGTTCAGTGTGTGCTGAAAAGCACACTCTCATATAAAACTGATGAAGAAAAGGAATGTCAGCTGGAAATGCATCGTGTAACATAGTAGATGACGGCAGATAAAGATCCGAATGGTCCATCCAGTCTGCCCAACCTGATTCATTTTAAATTTTTTTAATTTTTTCTTCTTAGCTATTTCTGGGCAAAAATCCAAAGTAGAGAGTTGCGCGGGGACAGAAATCCCATCCATCCCCGCCCGTCCACGCCAAGATCCTCTCCATCCCCACCCATCTCTGCAAGGAATTACCTCCATCCCCATAAAAAACAGCAATCACTTCTGACAGGATCATCAATTCCACAGTTTCTTTTGTGTTTGTGCTGCTGTTTTCCTTGTGGAATCTCTTTGGTGGAACCCTTTTTGTTTTCTGTTCAGGTAATTAACTTATAAACCCCTTCTTTTACTAAGGCTGATGTGTCCATTATATTGTATGGACGAACCCTGCTTCAAAAGCCTTCCATTCCCGTGGGAGTCCCGTTGGCTAGAGGGGGTCCCTGTGGGAGTCCTGTGGGTTAGAGGGGATTCCTGCAGGACCCAAGGGATTCCCGCAATCCCCGTTCCCATGCAGACCTCTAATCCAAAGCTCTGTGCTTAGGTTCCAACTGCTGAAGTCTCCATCAAAGCTCACTCCAGCCCATCCTCCCCCAAACGGCCATATATAGACACAGACCGTGCAAGTTTGCCCAGTACTGGCCTTAGTTCTTCAATATTTATTATTATTTTCTGATTTTAGATCCTCTGTGTTCATTGCAACAAGTTCCCTAATGCTCCCAGCCAGGGGTGGGGGGTGGGGGATGAGAGGAGTAATGAAAAGGGTACAATTTTGGAACCTTGCCTTTCTTGCATCCACTGTAGCCCTGCCACTCGCACATAGCTTGCTATGGCCCTGGATGACAATGATATTCAGTGAACTACAATGTTCCCCCGGTCGTTCACAGTCGGTGGTTCACGGTCCCGGTCATTCGCAGTATTTTCCGACCGCGAACTGCCAACAAGGAGAGGCAGTGGGAGAGGCAGGAGAGAGCAGCTGGAGCGCCGGCAAGTGCAGGAAATCACTCGCTGTATGCTCCGACCGCCTCTTCCTGCAATAAGTCGGGCCTTATACAATCAGGAGCTCTCCTGCCTCTCCCGCTGCCCTCTCCAGTCTCCCCCATGAAAAACCGTATTTGCGGTTTTTCAAGATTTGTGGGGGTTCCTGGAACGAAACCCCTGCGAATATAGGGGGAGTACTGTATCTGGATAATTTAGGTCACGATATTTTTATCTTATCTATTATCCAGACATGGAGCTAAATACCATGTCTCCCCCAAAATAAGCCCTACTGTGATTTTTAAAGGTGCTCCTAATATAAGCCCTACCTCAAAAATAAGCTCTAGTTAAGATTGACCCCGGAAGCCCCTCCCGAATGTCCCCAACGCTCCCCGACTCCATCCCTGACACACAGGCTGCTTCGCGGCCTTCCTCGCCGGGGCTACACCAGTCATCAGTGATGCGGCAGAGGGAAGGCCCCGGCAGGGAAGGCCGTGAAGCAGCCCATTCAGAGCACTGCCGCCGCTATGTTTGGAGGCCTTGGAGCGGAGGTATGTCAGTCTCATGGTGGGAGGGTCGGGGGGGATTCTGCTGCACAGGGAAATGGGAGGGAGAGATAGAAAGATGCTGCCCAAGGAGATGGGTGAGAGGGGAGGAAAGATGCTAAACTAAACTAAACCTTAGGCACCATCTCCGCTATCGTAGAGCTCGGCATGGTTTACAGGAGCTGGGAAGGAAAGGAACTCCGATGGAGGGTTATAGGATTATAGATGCTGCACATAGGGGGAGGGGGAGAAAGGAAAGAGGAACAATTGGGGGTAGAGGAGAGGAAGGGAGAGATGATCGTTATACATTAAAAATAATAATAATAAGACATCCCCAAAAATAAGCCCTAGTGTGTTTTTTTTTTACCCAAAATTAATATAAGACACTGTCTTATTTTCGGGGAGACGTGGCATCACCACTAGGAATAATGTCCCACTCTGCCCTGGCATGATCTGGAGAGTGAAGAAGAGATCAACAGAGTTCAGTGTGTCACAGATGGAACAAGGCAGAGACAAAGATCAGAGAAACAATTTTTTTTTTTTTAAGGACCCAGGACAACCCGTGCTTCAGCTTTCAAGCTAAATTCTCCATTGTTTTGTGTTGTGTTTTTATTTTTATTTTTTTGCGATCCATATTGTTCATGCTAGGGAATTACCCCAGGAAGCTTTGTGCCATTGAGACTACCATCTGACCCCTGGCTTAGACACCACACCGAAACACAGGCTCCTTCACTAAAATATGTTGCCTCTGATTCTTGATTCCGTCTTATTGGTCCATCTGCAGCCCACTATACTTTGTTGATCTCCAGTGGACATATGTTGCTGTTTTCCCCTCTGGTCTGCTTGCTTTAGGATCGAGATTGTGCCACTGTAATTGTTTTCAGTAGCATTATCCAAATAATCGTAAAATCATCGGATGGCCCTGATCAGTGGCACTTAGCCGGGTGATAGATGATGACACCCGAATTGGTGCTTTTGAATATCTGAGAATTTGACAATAATGAACAATCGTGCACAAATCGTGCACAAATCAGCAACCCTCTGGTTTATTACTGCCACCTGTTGTATTGTTTGGGTTTTTTTTTTTTTTTTTTGGGGGGGGGTTAGTAATGAGGAAATATTATCCAAACTGTTTCTCATCAGTGGCTAGTGCTGGCAATGCTCCACTTAAACAGCCGAGAAGTGACCCTGGGCAAGAAGACATCTTTCTAAACAGAGGGTGATGGATACATACTTTTTTTTTTGCCAGGAATAAAATCTCCCTGAATTGCAAAGACAACGCAGATCTGGGAGAATAGAGATAAGATGCCAAGGGAGACGAATGAGCGTCTTGAGGAGCGCATAAAATGCTAACCCACCCCTCCCCCCTTTTACAAAACCGCGCAAAAGGTTTTCAGCGGCGGCCAGTGCGTCAAAAGCTCTGCGCTGCTCCGACGGTCATAGCTCTATTGAACAGTCAACTTCATCAATATAAGTTCACAAAAGATAAGTACAGTCAAACCTTGGATAGCGAGTAACGTGGTTTGCGAGTGTTTTGCAAGACGAGCAAAACATTTTCTTACATTTTATCTCGATAAACGAGCGTCGTCTAGCAGGGTGAGCACATATACGGGCATCATGCCAAATACGCACCACATACACGCGTCACATCGCTGATCACGTCTGAACGTAGTACATGCACCCACAGTTCAAGCACGCACAACGTACGCACGCCTTGCGCTGAGCGCGGCTGAACGTAATAAAAGCATCAAGCCCAATTCACCCACAGTGGCAGTGACTGTTCGAAGCGAGTGAGATCTCGCAATACAAGTGCGTACAGTAGTGTATTTTCTGTTAAAGTTTTGGGGATGTGGAACAAATCTTCCGAGTTTCCTACGGGGAAATTCACTTTGATATGCGAGCGCTTTGGATTACGAGCATGCTTCCGGAACGAATTATGCTCAGAAACCAAGGTACCACTGTACTACACTCATTTGGTTCATGGAAGTTGACTCTGGAAGCTGACAGTTCAATACAGCTGTGCAAAGTTATCAACCGTGGGAGCATTTGCTATGATTAGGTGGCGAGGCTATGCTCTGGGGGTTCGCCCCCCCCCCTACTTTTGCCTCCAGGTCTCTGAGCATATACTTTCTTTCGACTTTATATTGAGAGAAATATGTGTAGTTGTTTAAAATTTATCATTTATGATACAGGGGTATTTCGGTGCATAGCGAAGTTTGATCACCCTCATTAAATTGAAGGAGTTCATTTCTCCCCATTGTTTTTTGTTTTGACGAATTAATTAAGGCATGGCAATGTCTTGTGCGCTGTTTAGTGCTCACTGTTCACAGGTGGCCCACACTCCATAGCTGCAAGTTACACCTTGTTTATTTTTCAACAGGACCCCTGAGGAAGGCGTGTTTCTCCGAAACAAGGCCCGGTCCCAATGCAAACGAGAGCCATCCTTTGGAAAATATTTTATTGACTGATTTCTTAATAAAGTTCCTGCAACTCGTACATTCCTCTCAGCTGTGTCTTTACTCTCTACACCCAAACATGCCTTCTTGGAGAAAATTCAGAAAAATTATGTTAGGGCCCAGTGCACGTGTGCAGATAGGGAAATTTAGCACAGTGGCGTACCAAGGGCAGGGGGTGGCAGTCCACCCCAGGCGCAGGGAGCCTGGGGGGTGCTGGAGAAATCGCGGGTCTACGGATTCGCCTGCACCCGGCCGTCAGCTCCACCCCCCTCTGATGTCAACTTTCTGTTTCGGGGGCAGGGGACCGGCGGAGCCAACAGCCACATGCTGGGAGGGGGGGGGGGGGTGCTCCAGCCAAACCAGGAGGTGCTCCACCCAGTGGTGAAGTGAGGTGAGTTGGCACCCAGAGAGGTGGCACCTGGCTGTGCTGCACTGCGTGCCACCCCCCATACATTTCCCTGCCGCTTGAGTGCCTCCCGCCCCCTGCATACTTCTTGAAATATTTGCCAGCGTGAGCACCATCTTTCACCTGCTGTTTGCACCAGACTTGGCTCCCTTCTCACATTAGAAGGGAGCCGAGGCGAATGCAAACAAGTGGAAGATGCTGCGGAATGGAGGAGAGGCACCAGCACTGGCACCCCCCCCCCCCAAAGACGGTGCCCGGGGTGGTCTTGCCCCCCACTCCTCTTTTACTATGTCCCTGGCTCCACCCCGGATTCCCGTGGTAATCCCTTTGAAAATACGGTATGCAAGGGAAACGTATTTCTTTGTTCCACCTGCGTACCCCGTTCTGTCCCAAGCATACCCACCAAAATACCCTTGCTAAAGTATGCACCTGTTAACCCTATGCAGGGGTAATAATGAGAGTAACATAGTAGATGACGGCAGAAGACGGCCTTTACGGTCCATTCAGTCCACCCCACAATTAGGATTCCCATATGGCTCCGGAAAAAGTAGGATGGCTTGAGACAAACGTCCTCCTCACTTCCACAGCTTTCAGTGGAAGCGAAATCTGTCCTCTTTTTTTTTTTTTTTTTTCTGGAGCCATATGGTAACTATAAACAAAATAAATTCATTTGCAGCAATAATCAAATCTCCCATTCTAACAGACAGGGCAGGGTTTCATTATTGCTCTCCTAGGGTAAATTTTAAATACTGTATATTAATAATCACAATTTAGGCCATTGTTTCATGCTGTGACAGGGTACAGGGTTAGAGCTACAGCCTCAACACCCTGAGGTTGGGGGTTCAAACCCATGCTGCTCCTTGCGACCCTGGGCAAGTCACTTAATCCCCCCATTGCCCCAGGTACATTAGATAGACTGAGATCCTCTCAAGACAGACAGGGAAAAGTGCTTGAGTACTTGAATATATTCATGTAAACAGTTCTGAGCTTCCCTAGGACAATAGTATAGAAAATTGAATAAATCTATATATATAATCAGATGTATGTCCCAAACAACTCTACCCCAGTTCCTCTATTGTTGAAGGTTGTATGTATGTTCCAGCATAACTTTGAAACGCATGGACAGATTTCAACCAAACTTTGTATACATATCAAGTACTATCTGGGGAAAAATACTGTGGGGGTGGTAAGGGGGTAACATGTAAAGAATCATCGAAAAAGACAGATATTGCTTTGACCAATTGTGTGAAGCTTAGGAATGATATCACACTGTGCTGTGCTGTCATTGCTGTAACAATGCCTCCAAAGAAACGTAATGTAATTGGCCAAGTGCATCAAAGCTACATCTAGAGCCTCAGAAACAGTCAAGCAGCATAAGGCCCAACTACAGGATATGAAAGAGAGAGCTGCTACATCTAGAGTTTCAGAGACAGTACAACAGCGTGAGGCCCGGCTACAGGATATGAAAGATAAGTGTCTAATCCATAGTTTTTGGGCTCGCTGAGACTTTCCCGATGCTCTTTAAGTCCAAGTTCAGCCCCCTAGAAGGGGCCATTCTTATATATATTAAGTTAATATGGAGATACATTATGACTGGCTGGGTGTCAGAAGGTGAAAAATGAGCTGGCTAGGTGCCCCTACTGAAAATGTACCTCTATGGGCATCTACAGATTAATAATAAAAAAAGACAGTTTCCGTTTAACCCCTTTGATGCCAGGACGTGACAGCACCAGCTTGCAGTTCCCATAAATGTCAGCTCTGTGCAAGTGTCGGAGATGCTTAAGAAAAAGAGAATTAAAAGGAAGATCACCGGGTCACCAAAGCACTTTAATCAACTGGTAGTCAGAGCATATAGATACTGTGGCATTTGTATTTGGAAGCTGCGAGACCATTGAAGGGGCTTCGGCTTTCCACTTCCACACAACAGGGCATCATTGTTCCCGGCTTATTACAAAAAATTGCTAAATCCGTAAGGGCAAAAGCAGCTTTTAATTGACGGGAAACGGCATTTTTATACCCACATAAAGGCCTGCTTTTGCTAAAATGGTGTTGTTATTTTGTCATTCATCTGAACCTGTAATTGCCAGAGGATAATTATTAAGAAAACAATGCCCCCCCCCAGGACATTTTTATGAAAATGTTTTGGACTGAGCTCATGTCTTAGCAGCAGCAGGTTCAGTTACATCCAGATGCAGTAGCTATTTACATATCTATACATCCATCTCTATATATAGGTGCCAAGGACATGTCTACTTGAAGCCTAGTCTACAAATAAATAGAAGCCCACTTTTCTTTTTTAAAATACTAGCATGACATGTCAAATATTTATTTTCTTAAACCCCCCTCCCCCCTTTTAGAAAACCGTGATAGCGGTTTTTAACACAGACTATGAGTGTCAGAAGCAGCGCAAAACATTCAGTGTGCCGGCCTGCGCTAAAAACCACTATTGCAGTTTTGTAAACAAAAGGGAGGGGGGTTATTTATTTATGAATATTGTCTATGTGGTTAACATTTAAGTACTCGAGCATTTTTTCCCTCCCTGTCCTGGTGGGCTCACGATCTATCTAATGTACCTGGGGTAATGGGAGGATTAGGTGACTAGCCCAGGGTCACAAGGAGCATTGTGGGTTTGAACCCATGACCTCAACGTACTGAGGCTGTAGCTTTAATCACTGCACCACTTTAGAAACCATAATGCAGTAAAAGTGAGCCAAGTATAGGACAATCAAGCCATTGTGACATCACTGGTTAGGTTGGCTCTTATTGGTGGAATGAGGCATTATGACGTCACAATATCAGCTCAGATTACTTATCACACTATTTATTTATTCATTTTGCTATACCATTCTCCCAGGGAAGCTCAGAGCAGTTTACATGAATTTATTCAGGTACTCAAGCATTTTTCCCTGTCTGTCCTGGTGGGCTCACAATCTGTCAAATGTACCTGGGGCACTGGAAGATTAAGTGACTTGCCCAGGGTCACAGAGAGCAGCACCAGGATTTGATCTCACAACTTCTGGGTGCAGAGGCAGCAGCTCTACCAGTGAGCCGGACCGTCCTAGTATAGTAATTCTTATGTGCTTATGTGAGCTGAGTTTAGGACAATCAAGCCATTGTGACATCACTAATTAAGCTGGCTTTTAGGCACTGGTGGAATGAGGCATTATGACATCATAATATGAGCTCCGGAATGTTGCTACTCTTTGGGATACTGGATTAATGAAGGGAAATGGGGACTTGTATACTGCCTTTTTGTGGCTTTGGCACTTCAAAGCTGACATTCAAAGCGGTGGGCATTGGAGGATTAAGTGACTTGCCCAAGGTCACAGGAAGCAGCACCGGGATTTGATCTCACAACTTCTGGGTGCAGAGGCAGCAGCTCTACCAGCGAGCCACACCTTCCAACCTGAAGTACGTCAGCTTCTGTGGACCAATTCTTCAGCTCGATGCCTCAAGTTACACAGCTCGATGTAATGTGATGTGTGCCTCATCCATAATGGCCACTTCCAAGATTCCATCATAGAATACCAGTGTAAGTTGGCATCACCTATGCCAGGTCTATGGCCAGAATACACATGGCATTCTTAAGCATGCCATTTCAGTGCCTGTAACTGACAGTATTCTGTAAAGTTATGCATGCAAATTGGTGTCACGTCCATGGCCAGCCCTTGCTCTGTCCACAGGTACAGTACTCCCCCGATATTTGCGGGGGTTCCGTTCCAGGAACCCCTGTGAATCGTGAAAAAATGCAAATACGGTTTTTCAATGGGGGAGACTGAAGAGGGCAACGAGGGCTCGCGGCTCACTCGCGGTATGCTCCAACCGCCTCTTCCTGCACTAAGTCGGGCCTTATCCAATCAGGAGCTGCATGTCAAAGCAGCTCCTGATTGGATAAGGCCCGACTTAGTGCAGGAAGAGGCGGTCGGAGCATAACGCGAGAGATTTCCTGCACTCGCCGGCACTCTGGCTTCTCTCTCCTGCCTCTCCCGCTGCCCTCTCCTTGTTGGTGGTTCGCGGTCAGAAAATACCACGAATGACCAGGACCGCAAACCGCCGACCGCTAACAACCGGGGGAACACTGTACACCACTTTGCGCAGTAGCATAGCGAGGGTGAGAGGCAACCGGGACTGTGGTGCCTCTACCCTGCCCCCCCCAACCTCCACATGCACCTTCCCCACCCCTTCCTGCCGCCCGCGCACCTCTTCCCTTTCCCCATACCTCTGTGACGTTCCTTGCACGAGCAGCTATCTCCAAGCTGCTGTCGTGCCAGCATCAGCTCTTCCTCTGATGTCACTTCCTGAGCGCGAGTCACGCATAGCAGTGGGATGGCGGGGGCGGAGAGAAGGCTGGATGCCTGCGCCCTCACCAAAACATCGCCTGGGGCAACCCCCCCCCACCCCTTATTATGCCACTGCCTTTGCGCTCACGCTCTGTAGCCCTTCCATACAGAATAGCTCATAAATGCCTGGCCATATCTGGCTATGGAATTGCCTTTCCAGTGCATGGCAATGGCTTCAGAAAATTTTATAAGGCACGTATCGTGGTAAAAGTTGCAATATTCTGCTTTAATTATGTGTTTTATTCCTTCAAAATTCAAATCAGAGCAGCCACTGTGCTTCTCCTTCCTTAGGAGGCCCAAAAGTAAGTGGTAGAGATGAGAAAAACACGTCAAAGACAGTTGATAAAACCAACAGACAGTCAACAGCCTAAAAAAAGGGGGAATGCCCACTCGCTCAACCAAGTTTTGGAATTGCAAATCTCATCGCTGAAGATTTGAAATTTTGACAATTACATTTGAGATGCGCCCCTGAAACAGGTGCAAGTTGAAACATGACCATGTTCAGCAGGTGACCTTTGTACCAGCAAATGAACTGGTTTGACAATTACGTTTGCGAACTTGCCTCCATGCGCTTACGTTGGCAGTACTATACAAACAACTCGGTAAGACTTCATAACCTTGGCGTATCAGTGTCTCAGAGCCGTGTTCATGTCGATGTGTGGTGGTCTCTTGCTGAGTGGCATTCATTATTGGTGTAGCGTTTTGTTTTTTTAATGTAATGTCGCAAGAATGTCGAAGCTTGAATTAGAGCAATGAACAAACATTCAATTTCTTGTTAAATTTGGCAAGAGTGGACATGAAATCAGGGACATGTTATTCCAAGATTATGGGGATAACGCCATGATGAAAACAGCAGTATACAAATGGATTAACCTTTTCCTATCGTAATAAATTTTACGTTACGCTGGTTCCAATCGTAATTATTTTAGCAAAGTTTTGTATTATTCACCGTTATCATTTATGGCTATTGTAAACATAATGTAAATAAGTCATAAGTCTGTAAATTCAAATTTTTTGTGTTCCTGGCTCTTTATTAGTCCATACAGACTGTTTATCCACTGTCTGTCATTTTTGGAATGTCCCGTTAGCCGGGACACACGATAGGAAAAGGTTAAATGTTTTTCTGAGGGGAGAGAAAGTGTTACTGACGAAGAAAGGTCAAGGTGGCCAGTAATCAGGGCTGTGGAATCGGAGGAAATTTCAGGTACCTGGAGTCGGAGTCGGAGTCAGAAGTACAAAAAACTGAGGAGTTGGAGTCGGAGTCGGAACATTTATCTACCGACTCCATTTTTGAACTTGGCATTCCAATCACGAACGATTCTTTCAGCTATAGCACCCACTATATACACAGCACAAATGTTGCGAGCAGCTTCTGCGGCCTTAGAACCTTGATTAAAAGCAAAAAGAAGGTGGTGTCAAAAATGCTCATTTCTCTCAACTTGACATTCCATTTTAATGATCTGAAAATTAACCAGTGCTGTGGAGTCGGAGTCGGAGTCGAGGAGTCGGAGTCGGAGGAAATTTTGGGTACCTGGAGTCAGAGTCGGAGTCTGAAGTACAAAAAACTGAGGAGTCGGAGTCGGAACATTTATCTACCGACTCCACAGCCCTGCCAGTAATGAGCAGAACTGATGAAAACATTACAAAAATTCATTGAATTGTGCGTCAAAATCGTTGGCTGACTGTGATAAGCATAGCAGACCATCGATAAACAAGAAAATCTTAACTGAAAACCTTGGCATGAGAAAAGTGAATGCAAAAATGGTCCCGAAGGCGCTCACCGATGAACAAAAGCATTAGAGAGTCGAAGTTTGCTAAGACCTTTTGGAGAAGCAAGACAATGTTTTGGGCCGTGTTTTCACTGGGGATGAAACACGGGTTTACCCAACACGACCCTGAAACAAAGTGTCAAAGTGCACAATGGAAGTCAGCTAATTCTCCATGACCAAAACAATTCCGCCAGTCCAAATCAAGAGTCAAAACAATGTTGCTCACCTTTTTTGATATCAGAGGGATTGTTCATTATGAATTTGTATCAAATGGACAAACAGTTAACCAAGTTTACTATTTGGAAGTGCTGAAAAGGCTGCGTGAAAAAGTTAGATGACACAACCTGAACTTTTTTGCCAACAACTCATGGCTCTTGCATCACGAAAATGCACCAGCTCACACGGCTCTGTCTGTGAGGGAGTTTATAGCCAGAAAACAAATAACTGTCTTGGAACACCCTCCCTACTCACCTGATCTGGCCCCCAATGACTTTTTTCTCTACTCGAAGATAAAGGGAATGTTGAAAAGAAGACATTTTGATGACATTCAGGACATCGAGGGTAATACGACGACAGCCTTGATGGGCATTCCAGAAAAAGAGTTCCAAAATTGCTTTGAAGAGTGGACTAAGTGCTGGTGACATTGAATAGCTTCCCAAGAGGAATACTTCGAAGGTGATCATAGGGATATTCAGCAATGAGTTATGCAGCACTTTTTCTAGGATGAGTTTGCAAACTTAATTGTCAGATCTCGTCCATTATTAAAGACTTTTTTTGACCCATATGCCAGTGGTGGAGGTGGGGACAGAACATAAGAAATGCCTGCACCGGATCAGACCTGGGGTCCATCTAGTCCGGTGATCCGCACATGCGGAGGCTCAGCCAGGTGTACCCCAGCAAATATCTTAGTCACTCGTATCCCTCAATGTGTCCTGCAAGAAGATGTGCGTCCAATTTTTCCTTAAATCCTAGAATGGTGGTTAACTCCACCACCTCTTCCGTTCACCACTCGCTGTGCGAAGCAGAACTTTCAGAAATTTGTCCTGGCCGTGTCACCTCTCAGTTTCAGTCCATGACCTCTTGTCCGAGTCACATTTGACAATGTGAATAACGTTGTTACTTGCTCACCATCCTTTCCCCCCGCTGGTGAGTGAGCTTGCTCCATTTTGTCAATTCCTTTTAGTATTTTAAAAGTCTCTAGCAGATCCCCTCTCAGTCTTCTCTTCTCGAGGGTGAATAATCCCAGTTTTCTGAGAAGAATTATTTAGGATGAAGGTACATGGCATCAGAAGTGGGCATTACCTGGAATTCACAGGTTGGTACCAAGGGCATGCCACCTAAATACAGGCAAACGCCAAAACTTCTGCTGTGCAAAACCTTCTTTTTTTTAGTTTGGATGTTACTCCTTTGATTTATTGTGGCATGGAAAGGGCTAGGGGTCAAGTGCACGAGAACATGTGGAGCTCTGGTCTAGTTCATTTCCTCTGACTGCCCTCTTTGGAAGGCTGTAGCTAAAAATGAAGCTATTGACTGCCTCCTAACAGTAGAAGACTTGATGGAGGAAGGTTGTCGGCAGAGGAAATCAAGAAACTCGGGGCGAAGCTATAAAGTGAAATATGTGACCCTCTTTTTTTTTTTTCCCAGTGCACTTCCAAAATATGTTGGCAGCTGCAGCTATACTGGGACTGAGAGGTCTCTTTGGTGACTGCTCATTTGCAGAGCTGGACATCCTGGGAAGGACGCTGGGGGAAAAAAAAGCCCCCTCCTTAAAACTGGCAGATCTATCTGAAAGTTCTTTGTTCTACAATTTCTAACCTCTCTCTCTATATACATAAAACAGTAGAAGCCCTGTGTCTGAATGTCTGTCCATACAGGTGGGGTGCACCTGGCAGCATGCATAGGTGTCAGCTCTGCTAACTCTCCCACACCTGTCAGTCACCCCAGTGCAGCCAAAGAAAATAATCTGATTGGAGCTCTGAGGCGGACCACCCACCTAAGGTAAAAAAAAGGCTCCTAAGGTAAAAAAAAGGCAAAAGGTGTTACTGCTTTGCAGCAAATGCACCGATTCAGCTGATGTCGCTTTGCATTAATGTACAACACCTTGTCATGATTTTAACTAGTGGAGTCCCTCAGGGTTCGGTGCTGGGGCCAATCCTGTTCAATATGTATGTAAGTGACATTGCTGAAGGGTTAGAAGGAAAAGTGTGCCTTTTTGCAGATGATACCAAGATTTGTAACAGAGTAGACACCGAAGAGGGAGTGGAAAATATGAAAAAGGATCTGCAAAAGTTAGAGGATTGGTCTAATGCCTGGCAACTAAAATTCAATGCAAAGAAATGCAGAGTAATGCATTTGGGGATTAATAATAGGAAGGAACCGTATATGCTGGGAGGAGAGAAGCTGATATGCACGGACGGGGAGAGGGACCTTGGGGTGATAGTGTCCGAAGATCTAAAGGCGAAAAAACAGTGTGACAAGGCAGTGGCTGCTGCCAGAAGGATTCTGGGCTGTATAAAAAGAGGCGTAGTCAGTAGAAGGAAGAAGGTGTTGATGCCCCTGTACAGGTCATTGGTGAGGCCCCACTTGGAGTATTGTGTTCAGTTTTGGAGACCGTATCTGGCGAAAGACGTAAGAAGACTTGAGGTGGTCCAGAGGAGGGCGACGAAAATGATAGGAGGCTTGCGCCAGAAGACGTATAAGGAGAGACTGGAAGCCCTGAATATCTATACCCTAGAGCACAGGTGTCAAAGTCGGTCCTCGAGGGCCAGAATCCAGTCGGGTTTTCAGGATTTCCCCAATGAATCTGCATGAGATCTATTTGCATGCACTGCTTTCAATGCATATTCATTGGGGAAATCCAGAAAACCCGACTGGATTCCGGCCCTCGAGGAGGGACTTTGACACCCCTGCCCTAGAGGAAAGGAGAGACAGGGGAGATATGATTCAGACATTCAAATACTTAAAGGGTATTAACGTAGAACAAAATCTTTTCCAGAGAAAGGAAAATGGTAAAACCAGAGGACATAATTTGAGGTTGAGGGGTGGTAGATTCAGGGGCAATGTTAGGAAATTCTACTTTACGGAGAGGGTGGTGGATGCCTGGAATGCGCTCCCGAGAGAGGTGGTGGAGAGTAAAACTGTGACTGAGTTCAAAGAAGCGTGGGATGAACACAGAAGATTTAGAATCAGAAAATAATATTAAAGATTGAACTAGGCCAGTTACTGGGCAGACTTGTACGGTCTGCGTCTATGTATGGCCGTTTGGAGGAGGATGGGCAGTGGAGGGCTTCAATGGCTGGGAGGGTGTAGATGGGCTGGAGTAAGTCTTAACAGAGATTTCGGCAGTTGGAACCCAAGCACAGTACCGGGTAAAGCTTTGGATTCTCGCCCAGAAATAGCTAAGAAGAAAAAAAAAAAAATTTAAATTGAATCAGGTTGGGCAGACTGGATGGACCATTCGGGTCTTTATCTGCCGTCATCTACTATGTTACTATGTTACTATGTTTAACTTGCTTTTTAGGTTTGTTTTTCATGAATCATTTAATGTAATTCACCTGGAAATTGTGAATCATACATGAAACTACGGTTTCCAGATTTGTTAAGTCAAAAAAGAGGATACCTGACCCCACCCCTGGCCCCACCCATACCTCACCCCCGGCCTGCCCACAGTGCCCTGCCCCACCCCTGTCTCCCTCTAATTTCACCTCTAAACCGCCCCACCCCACCCCTCGACATAGCCTCTGTCTCTCCAGCCCCCCAGCTGGGCCACCCCGGAATTGGGGATGGCTCTTTGAATCTCCCCTGTCCCCAAGTACCTCCTCCGGTGCCACTATTTCAAAACTTTGGGCAGCCAGCAGCTTTAGCGAGTAATCTTGCTGCCGTCAGCCTGCCCTGGAAGCCTTCGCTCT
This sequence comes from Geotrypetes seraphini, assembly GCF_902459505.1. Classification (NCBI taxonomy): domain Eukaryota; kingdom Metazoa; phylum Chordata; class Amphibia; order Gymnophiona; family Dermophiidae; genus Geotrypetes; species Geotrypetes seraphini. The sequence continues at coordinate 32,269,286 of NC_047091.1, read as the reverse complement.
ACAGTGCCTATCTATGCGGGACCAGGAAGTGCTGCAGAGCAAAAGCTTCCGGGGCAGGCCAACGGTAGTAGGATCACTCACTAACGCTTCCAGCTGACCAAAGTTTTGAAATAGTGGCTGGAGACATAGGCACCGGGGTGGTGAATAGGTGAAGTATGGGTGGGGCCAGGGGGTGGGGTCAGTATCCTCTTTTTTGACTTACCAAATCTGGAAACCATAGTTTCATGTATGATTCACAATATCCAGGTGAATTACATTAAATGATTCATTACAAACAAACCAAAAAGCAAGTTAAAATCATGAGAAGGTATTGCACATTAATGCAAAGCGACATCAGCTGAATTGGTGCATTTGCTGCAAAGCAGTAACACCTTTTGCCTTTTGTTTACCCTAGGAGCAGGCGGTGGGTGGTCCGCCTCAGAGCTCCAATCAGATTCTTTTCTTTGGCTGCACTGGGGTGACTGACAGGTGTGGGAGGGTTAGCAGAGCAGACACATATGCATGCTGCCAGGTGCACCCCACCTGTGTGGATAGACATTCAGACACAGGGCTTCTACTATTTTATGTATATAGAGAGAGAGGTTGGAAATTGTAGAACAAAGAACTTTCAGATGGATCTGCCAGTTTTAAGGAGAGGGCATTTTTTTCCCCCAGCGTCCTTCCCAGGATGTCCAGCTCTGCAAATGAGCAGTCTCCAAAGAGACCTCAGCTGGATTGGTGCATTTGCCGCAAAGCAGTAATGAAAGCAATGCCTCTTGATTTCTGGCTCAACCACTACTCACCCGAAGGCACAACGTAGGAAAGGACAGGTTTTTGCATACCTTGGTTTAAACTCCTTCTTCCCACCCCTCCTCGATGCTGGGGGCTTTGCCTTCCAGAAGCACAGCAATCCTGTGCATGCAATGGCAGGACCTCCCCCCCCCCTCCCCAAAAGGACTGGTCACTTTCACCCAGTGACTCCCAAACTGGGTTCCTCCATAAACTGAGGGTATGAAAAAATATTTCAGGAGTTCTGCCATAAGAAAAAGTTTGGGAACCCATCACCTGCAAAGCTAGAGCTATTCAAACCCTGATTGCTGGCATAGGAAAAAATACAATTATTCTGCTTTTCATTATTATTATTATTTTTACCTGTGCACCCAGTCTACAAAAGGAAGTGAGAAAAGGCTGAGAGAGACGCCTGAGAGGTGTTGCATATATTTATTCATACATCAAAGATGCAAATAATTCAGAAGAATAGCATTATTTAAGCAAATGAGCCGCCTCGTGAGCTCTTTCATCGGTGTGCTTGTGCTTTTTCTGCTTGAGAAATCTCGCGTTCAGTCCTCGCAGCTAGCCCGCATTTCAATGTGCAGAGGACAAGGGTGCTGGGCCAGAGCGAGGGAGCAGACTTCGGATGGGACAAGGCCGGTTTGGAGAGAATAATGACTGCGATGGAGATCTTATATGTTTGCCATATGTTTATGGTTTTATCTTGTGTAGTTAAAAGAAAAAGAAAAAAAAATCCCCAAATCGCCTGTGGTTGCTATGATATGAGCCGGGGAGGTGGGAGGCTGGATCCGGCACTGATAGGTGCCCCAAGGCTCGGCGGGCTGCTCTTGAACTGACATCTGAATTGGTTCCGGGCTCCCAGCAATCGGCGCCTTTCCTTAACGATTCGCCACGCTTGGTTTGCACCGGGGAGGGTGGTGCTGTGAAGCCTTCCAGGAAGAGCAGGGGGTAGATGGGGAGGGGAGAGGGGGGACAGATGGCTCCCCCCCAACACTCCCCCCTGAGGCCCGAGCAAGGGCGGCCTTCAAATGCAGCCCTCATGGGAAAATCTCCCAGCTCCCAGCTGCTCTATGTGAGCCAAGGAATGCTTGAATGCAGGCCGGGATAGTAAGAGGGGGGAAGGGAGAGGTCTAGCGGGCTGTACCGGAGCAATTTTGTGGAAAGGGATGGGGGGAAGGTGTTAAAACAAACCCACCATCAGTCAAAAGAGAGAATGCAGTTTTTGCACACTTCTGCTCAGGCCTCTGCGTTTAATATTTGCAAACTCTCCTCTTAGCCCCAAAATGGCAAACAGGATTATTGAATTTCAAAATAACGTGCAGGCTCTCTGTGCCTTCTCCCAGGATCCCTTCATTGACTTTAACTTAGCTGTTGAAAATGAGCTTGCTTGATTAGGTTGGGGAGGGGAGTGGGGGTTAGAATCCATAATGAAGCAACTAGTGAGATGTGTTGTGTACCAACCTGACACCCCCCCCATCACCACCATCACCACCACTACAGCCAGCAACAGATGGAGAATAAGAAGCCACTTTCCTGGAACTTCCCAGCCTCCTGGAACCAGTTTCAGTGACTCTGTAGCGGTGGCTCCCAGGACCGGAGTTCACATGTTGATGCCCATAGGCAGAACCAGGCTGAGGGTAGTGGGAAAAGGTGGTTTCTCCTCCGGAGACCCTATAGCAAGTGGAATCAGACCCCTGCTGATTTGGAGGGTATTTGGAGGCTAATTCTATAAAAAAGCATTAACATCCACGCTGCGTAAGCCACGAGACTGCCGTCATGTACACGTACGGTGGCAATTCTCTACAGTTCGACTAAAGTTGGGTGCAGTCTAACTGCAAATTCCATACTGGAAATTATCGATTTATTGGTAGCATTACCAGATTCTAGTTAAATAAAATCCGGACCTATAGCCCCGCCCACTGGCCCGCCCAGTTATGCTCCATTATGCTCACGTCACGCCCCCCCAGCTCCACCCCTCAACCTGTTCTCATCGGTCGGGAGAGCATCCACGCATGCGCATATGCAACACGATGACATCATGCATGCATGCACACATGCATGTGACATCACCGCGGTGCATCCACGCTTGCACAGATGCCCTCCCTGTGCAGTCCCAAAGAAGCTTTTCAAAACATGGACAAAGTGCCGGGTTTTGAAAAGCCGTCCGGATGCCCAGACATGCCCTTTAAAAAGAGGACATGTATGGGTAAATCCAGACGTTTGGTAACCCTATTTATTGGGAGATTCACCCAAAGCAGTTTACAATACATTAAATAGTAATCGGGTACAAGTATTTTCCCTATCTGCCCCAGCAGGCTCTCAACCTAAGGAACAATGTCAATGGACAATGGAGACAATGGACAATGGAGAGTCAAGTGACTTGCCCAAGGTCACAAGGAGCAGGCTGGGATTGAACTCACAACCTCATGGTGCTGAGGCAACAGCTCTAACCATTAGGCCACACCTCCACTAGTGTAAGCCTAGACGTCCAGATTTCTCCAGACGGCTTTTCAAAACCCGGCCTCCTCAAATTGCATCGGGCAGGGAGGAAATCCACGCATGTGCGGTTTTCCTCCTTGCCTGACAAAAGCAGGCAGCCGGGGGCGGGGCGAAGGCGGGACTGGGGGGAGGGTGGAATTAGGGTGCTAAAGGACGGGGATGGGTGGAACTGGGAGGGCCTGGGGGCGGGTCTAGGGATTCCGGATTTTCTGATTGGAAAATCTGGCAACCCTACGTAAACTCGAACGAGTCACCTCAACGGCTGATGTAATGCTCATGCCTAATTGCAGGCATGTATGTAACCATAGTCTTTAAGTGACTGACATGCCCCTAACCCAACCAGGCCCCTCACAGGTCGACGCCCCCTTTGCATAATGAGTGCCCAACGTGTGGAATACTAATTAAGGGCAGTTAATGCCTGTAACCACAAATTAGTGTCAATAAACACCAATTACTGGTTGTTAATGCCAATTAGCAAGCTAACTTAGCAATTAAGTTCCGAGCATAACTAACGCTATCCCATAACTTTCATGCGTAACGCTGAGAGTTGAGCATCAAATTGAGCATGCAAAATTAAAGCGTTAAGAGGATAGGTATGCAGGCACACATGCAAATGGCAAACATCTGGCAAAGCCCTGTTGTGTAAATGTGCAGATATCTTATGTACAGTCCCTTCAATATTCAGCTTGCGATGGTCAGCATTTTTTAAAACGCTGACCGCCATGGGCTAAATTAGCCCCCAATATTCAGTGCTGGGCCATGTCAGGGCCCCAGGGCTTATGTGGGCCTGGCTGAATATCGGGCTGCGACCCGCACAAATAAGAGCCCCCAAACCCCCTCCCATCCCCTGACCACATCCCCTCTTTTTTCAATTTAATGTCTATCAGAGCTGAAAGTCCAAGCTTGCAAAGATAAGACGATCAAACGGTAACAAAACTTTGATTGCTTTATTGCTCAAGTTAGGATAACTACTGCATAGAGAATAAAATGACTTGCCGTTAGTTTTCAAGGACCAATCACGTCAAAGAATGATGCTTGTCTGGGCGGTTGTATCCTTAAGAACATTAGAACATAAGAATTGCTACTGCTGAGTCAGACCAGTCCAGGTCCATCACGCGGCGGCCCTCTGGTCAAAGACCAGCACCCTAACTGAGACTAGCCCTATCAGCGCACATTCTTGTTCAGCAGGAACTTGTCTAACTTTGTCTTGAATCCCTGGAGGGTGTTTTCCCTCTTGAAGAGCGTTCCAGATTTCCACCACTCTCTGGGTGAAGAAGAACTTCCTTACGTTTGTACGGAATCTATCCCCTTTTAACTTTAGAGCGTGCCCTCTTGTTCTCCCTACCTTGGAGAGGGTGAACAACCTGTCCTTATCTACTAAGTCTATTCCCTTCATTATCTTGAACGTTTCGATCATGTCCCCTCTCAGTCTCCTCTGTTCGAGGGAGAAGAGGCCCAGTTTCTCTAATCTTTCGCTGTACGGTAGCTCATCCAGCCTCTTAACCATCTTAGTCGCTCTTCTCTAGACCCTTTCGAGTAGTACCGTGTTCTTCTTCATGTACGGCGACCAGTGCTGGACGCAGTACTCCAGGTGAGGGCGCTCATAACATTGACAGACTCTTGCATATGTGACGTACATGTCATCTATTCTAGTGTGTACTTAGAAAGGGAATTTTTAAAAATAAATTAAAATTCTGGAATCTTTTGTGGCACACCCGGAATCTCTTCGGGGCACACAGTTTGGGAGACACTGTATTACTATATAAGAGAGACTCTTTAGGCCTGAATGAACCCAGAGGACCTCAGGACTTCAATACATTATTGCCACTTTTAAGTGGTTAGAATACAATTATTTTTAAAGCAGAGATCAGAGGACCACACACATTTTCATGCAATAATTTACTCCATCTAATATTGCACACAGTCTGGGTTTCCTCCACCCCCTAAATGAATGTGGCGTTCTATTGAAAATAAAAGCCATTTTCGAAAGTCGCAACCTAATAGCAAAGGCGAGATGCAACTGAGAACAGAACGTGCAGTACACAGACAGACTAACAGATGGAAACAAAAATTAAACATTTATAGGACAGAAAAGGGCAGAGAGAGAGAGCATGAAGAGTGTGATAGACTCTTTGGAGGGCGGCATACAGATTTGCTCAAGGTCTACCGGGGATCAAAGAGAGGACACATTCTGTTTGTCCACATTGCAAAACCAATGACTACGAGCGGGAAACAAAAACAGTGGCGCTGGCTTTGAGACAGAAGGCTTTTCGAGAGCCAGAGTCAGGTCAGGTTTTCAGGATATCCACAATAAATATGCACGAGATAGATTTGCATCTCAAGGAGACAGTGCACACAAATCCATCTCGTACATATTCATTGTGGATATCCTGAAAACCTGACCTGGCTCCGGCTCTCAAGGACCGGAATTGCCTACCTCTGTCCTAGACGATACATAACTTCAGGACATTTTCAGACATTCATTTTCAGAAGAAGTAGCACTTCCTGGTTTCATCGCTGGGTTGATCACATCCTTGACTTGCTCATATTGGTCCACATTTAAATTCTCTGGAGGAATAATGAGATGCCGGTATGAAAATCAGGGTGATAAAATTAGGATCTGAGCGATTTGGGCGTTTCAGGAAATCAGCTACAATTTGGTTTCCTGACTGTGAATGTGGAAGGCCACTTGCGAAAGTGCGTCCAAGTCCAACCATGGATGTTTCCCGCAAGAAGGGGTGGAGATAAGTCCATTTTCGAAACCGTTGGACATCCAAATTTTTTTGGGAAATCATCTACTTAGACGTCTTGGCCATCAGGACATTCAACCTTAGGACGCCTATCTTTTTTGGTAATTTTCGACCACAAAAAGGTCCAAGTTGAAAACATCCAAACCCAAGTCATTTGGACATAGGAGGGGCCACCATTGATACTGAACCGGCCATACGGATATGCCAACAGAGCAGTGGGGCAACTTAGAGGGCACATAAAGGGTGCCAGAACTATATCTCACCATAACCCCCTAAAAATGTATGATGACCCCTCAAGAAACTTCCCCAAAACCTACTATACACACCTATCTATCACTCCAATAGCCCTTATGGCTGCAAGTGGCACCTATAGGGCAGTAGAGTAGAGTTTTGGTTGCCTCACACTTTTCACCATAAATATAGTGGTTAGAGTGGCTTATGGGCCTGGGTCCTCCTCTCTGTGGCTCACTAGCCCACTCACTAGGCTACTTAAGATACCTGTGTGATGCTCTACTAGGCTTTCCCATACCAAATGCTGCTGTTCTAGAGACAGGTATATACTATTTCATTCAGATTTTTGGTGATGTTCTTATATTCTATGTGATCCAAGTAAAGAACAGTCAAGTCATTGTCCAAGTAAACTGATGAGTTTGTCTCTTAGGCATTAGTGGAATGTGGCATTATGACATCACAATCTGAGCTCTGGAATGTTGCTACTCTTTGGGTTTCTGCCAGGTACTTGGAACCTGGGTTAGCCACTGCTGGAAACAGGATCCTGGGCTTGATGGACCTTCGGACTGTCCCACTATGGCAATTCTTATGTTCCTATGTGAGCCAAGTATAGCACAATCGAGCCATTGTGACATCCATCATTGCTGAGGTTGGCTCTTAGGCATTGGTGGAATGAGGCATTATGACATCAGAATCTGAGCTCTGGAATGTTGCTACTCTTTGGGTTTCTGCCAGGTTCTTGGGACCTGGGTTGTCCACTGTTGGAAACAGAATACTGGTTTTGATGGACCTTCAATCTGTCCCAGTGCTGTAACTTTTATGTTCTTATGTGAGCCAAGTATAGGACAATCAAACCATTGATGAGGTTAGCTCTTAGGCATTGGTGGAATGAGGCATTATGACATCACAATCTCAGCTCTGGAATGTTACTGCTCTTTGGGTTTCTGCCTGGTACTTGGGATCTGGGTTGGCCACTGTTGGAAACAGGATACTGGGCCTGATGGACCTTTGGTCTGTCCCAGTATGGTAGCTCTTATGTTCTTATAAGTAATTTCTTTTGAATTTTTTTCTATCTGTTCATGCTTAATTTCCTCGCCAAAGATGTTCTTTGTTGTAAAATTTTGAAATATCATAAAATAAAGGGAGAACGAAATGAAATGCAGATATGTCTGCTTGCACAGCCCAGACACACAAGAGTTAAAGTGTTTTATTCTCACTAGCCCTGCTGATTTCCATAATGCTCAAGCATTAATAAAAGGGGAATAACTTCCTAAAATTTAGTAAAGTTGATGCTTTCTTTACTTCAAAAGGTAAGATTGTTCCATAATACTGCACCCTGAACTGCTAACATGGTTCATCGACAGACCCCAGATTTCACCTGTTTCGAGGAACGTACCTCCAAACATAATTGATCCTCTGAACGCAATTTCTTCACCGGTTGATATTCAGTGAAAAATACTACTTTCTGCTGATGGACATTGTAAATGAGATAATTTATAGATCAAGTAAAGCATTGAATTTTTTTTCACTCAGAGGATAGTTAAGCTCTGGAACGCATTGCCAGAGGTTGTGGTAAGAGCGGATAAAGTAGCTGGTTTTATGAAAGGTTTGGACAAGTTCCTGGAGGAAAAGTCCATAGTCTGTTATTGAGAAAGACATGGGAGAAGCCACTGCTTGCCCTGGATCGGTAGCATGGAACGTTGCTACTCTTTGGGGTTCCGGAATCTTTTGTTACTTTTTTGGGATTCCGGAATCATAGAAACATAGAAACATAGAAAAAGACGGCAGAAAAGGGCTATAGCCCACCAAGTCTGCCCATTCCAAATACCCGCCCTCTGGTTTCACTCCCCTAGGGATCCCATGTGAATATCCCATTTTCTCTTAAAGTCCGACACGCTGTTGGCCTCAATCACCTGCAGTGGGAGTTTGTTCCAATGATCCACTACTCTTTCAGTGAAGAAGTATTTTCTGGAGTCGCTATGGAACTTCCCTCCCCTGATTTTCAGCGGATGCCCCCTGGTGATCGAGGGTCCCATGAGGTAGAAGATATCTTCTTCCGACTCGATACGGCCCGTGATGTACTTAAACGTTTCAATCATATCACCCCTCTCTCTTCGTTCCTCAAGTGAGTACAGCCTCAGTTTATTCAGTCTTTCTTCATACATGAGATCCTTGAGCCCCAAGACCATCTTAGTGGCCATTCGCTGAACCGACTCGATTCTCAGCACGTCCTTCCGGTAGTGTGGCCTCCAGAATTGAACGCAATACTCCAAGTGAGGCCTCACCATGGACCTGTACAGCGGCATCATAACTTCAGGTCTCCTGCTGACAAAACCTCTACGGATACAACCCATCATATGCCTTGCCTTGGAGGTAGCTTTCTCCACTTGATTTGCAACCTTCATGTCCTCACTAATGATCACCCCTAGATCACGTTCCGTCGTGGTCCTGGCCAAGGTCTCACCATTTAGTATGTAAGTTCTGTGCGGGTTTCTCTTACCCAGATGCATTACCTTACACTTTTTAGCATTGAAGCCTAGTTGCCATGTTGCCGACCACTGTTCAAGCAGTAGTAGATCTTGCGTCATATCATCAGGCAAAATGCTTTTACCTACTATGTTGCAAAGTTTGGCGTCGTCGGCGAACATTGATACCTTTCCTCTAAGTCCTTGGGTCATATATCTTATGAATAAGTTGAATAGAATCGGGCCCAAGACCGAGCCTTGCGACACTCCACTGATCACGCCTGACGTTTTGGATGGGGTACCGTTTACCACCACCCTCTGAAGTCTACCACTCAGGCAATCCTCAACCCATGTAGTTAGAGTGTTCCCTAACCCTATTGATTTCAGTTTGTTCAATAACCTTCAGTGTGGGACGCTATCAAAAGCTTTACTAAAGTCCAAATATACCACATCCAGTGACTCTCCGGCATCTAGCTGTCTAGTAACCCAGTCAAAAAAACTAATCAGGTTCGATTGGCAGGATCTGCCCTGGGTGAATCCGTGCTGGTGGGGATCACGTAGGTTTTCCTCATCTAGGATTATGTCGAGATGTCGTTTGATCAGTGTTTCCATGAGCTTGCACACTATAGACGTGAGACTCACTGGTCTGTAGTTTGCTGCCTCTGTCCTTCATCCCTTTTTGTGGAGTGGGATAACGTTGGCGGTTTTCCAGTCCAAGGGGACTCTTCCTGTGCGTAGGGAGAGATTGAAAAGAACAGATAATGGTTCCTGCTATTCTTTGAGATTTTATATGGAATGTTGCTACTATTTGGGGTTCTGAAATTTTGCTTACTCCTTGAGATTCTAGAATGTTGCTACTCCTTGGGATTTGCCATATAGATATTACAGAAAGAAGCCTTAGAAAACATCAAAATATTTATAGTAACAAAAAGAGGGGACCTTTCAGATGATCAAAAGGACAAATTATAATAACCAATTTCAACACCAATTTAAATGTTATAATAACGAATGAATTATTTTTAATTACTAATATTCACTAATTTACGTGTCTCAATTATTATACTTCTTATTTCCTCTCTGAAAAATTAATGGTGGACATATCATACATTTTACAGATATGTGGTGGACATAAATGTGGACATAAATGATTATAAATAATATACAAGACAGGAACTTGGAATGATATATATCATAAGAGGTTCTGAAGACTGATGTCTGTATAATTTAAGATATGTCCCCCACAAAGTTTATTTAATTTTTCAGAGAGGAAATAAGAAGTATAATAGTTGAGACACGTAAAATAGTGAATATTAGTAATTAACAATAATTCATTCGTTATTATAACGTTTAAATTATAATTTGTGCTTTTGATCATCATTTGTCCTCTTTTTTGCCATGAATACCTTGGGTTTTGGCCAGGTACTAGGGACCTGGATTGGCCACCGTGAGAATGGGCTGCTGGGCTTGATGGACCATTGGTCTGACCCAGTAAGGCTATTCTTATGTTCTTATGAATTCAATTCGGGCGTGCACAGGCAACCGGTGCAACCGGACCCAAATCGATGCAACATGTTCAAATGTGGCAGCATTAGCAATCATAGAAACATAGAAGATGACGGCAGATAAGGGCCAAAGCCCATCAGGTCTGCCCACTCTACTGACCCACCCCCAAGTCTACTATCCTAGGGATCCCACGACGCTGCGTTTTAGACTAATTGCAAGTTACGAACTATATCAATTTGGACAAACTATATAATGTTCATTTTTTTACAGGTTCCACAAGCTACTGGAACATTAGCACACAACCTGCAAAACAGAAATGCCCTAAAAAGGGTCACGCTACATCTGGATTTAACTTACAGGAAAATCCCTTGTTACAGCATGCTAAGACCAGATTTTAGCCCTCTTTAGATTGTAAGTCTTTTGTGGATAGAGAAATATCTACTGTACTTGAATGTAACTCACCTTGAATTAATTACTCCTGAATAAATGCAAATCCACATTTCCCCCTTCTCAACCCCTCTCCCTCGGCTTTGTTTCTGAATGCAAGGAACTGTCATCCGACAAAATAAAAAAGGAAGTGGGAAATGAGTGCAAAGCACAAAGACAGATGGACGAAGAAAGACTCCTGTGTACATTTTCAAATGCCCAGCGGTAACTTTCTCGCTTCCTGCTGCCTTCCCTACTGTCAAGGACTGGAATTACGTTTTGCATCTCCTCAGGGAAGATCCCCGAACAGCCAAGAATTGCTAACGATCCTCTCCCATACATTTGCTAATATGAAAATTAATATTTTACACAAAAAAAATCTAAACTTTGCCTGAGTAAATGTGAGTGAGAGATATTGTAGCTGAAACTTCTCTTCAAAGTAAAAATAAAATGGTGAAAATGTTTTCATTTCTTTGCGTTTCCTGCAATATGCCTTTTATTGAGGCACATGCAAGTTACAGAATAGGGTTAATTGCGCACATAACTTATTGTAATAATGAGCTAATTAATGTTAACGAGAAATAATGGCACCAATTAGCTGCTGTGCGCACAACTGACCTTAATCAATATTCTATAAAATGCACATGCAAAATGCAAGGTGGGGGGGGAGAGGTTAAAAAAGGTTTGGAGAATTTCCTGAATGAGAAGTCCATAGGCCATTATTGAGATGACTTGGGGAAATCCACTGCTTATTCCTAGGATAAGCAGCATAAAATCTGTTTTACTTCTTGGGATCTATCTAGGACCTTGGTTGGCCACTATCGGAAACAGGATACTGGGCTTGATGGACCTTTGGTCTGTCCCAGTATGGCAGCTCTTATGATCTTATGTGAGTCAAGTATAGGACAACCAAGCCATTGTGACATCACTGATGAGTTTGGTCCTTAGGCATTGTGAAACGAGACATTATGACATCACAATCTCAGCTCTGGAATGTTGCTATTCTTTGGGTTTCTGCCAGATACTTGGGACCTGGGTTGGCCACTGTTGGAAACAGGATACTGGTCTGTCCCATATAACAATTCTTATGTTCTTATGTGAGCCAAGTATAGAACAATCGAGCCATTGTGACATCACTGATGAGGTTGGCTCTTAGGCATTGGTGGAATGAGGCATTATGACATCACAATCTCATCTCTGGAATGTTGCTACTCCTTGGGTTTCTGCCAGGTACTTGGGACCTGGGTTGGCCACTGTTGGAAACAGGCTACTGGGCTTGATGGACTTTCAGTATGTCCCAGTATGACAATTCTGTTGAAATGAAAGAGCATATCTTCTACTAATTGTCTGCCTTCTTGTTGCCAAGAAAGTTTTTCACACCAAGAACAAATGAAGACCAGGCATATGATTCAATTTCATTTATTGATGCTATGAAATGAGGGTCATTTATTAATTGTCTGATTTGTGGACCATCGAAAATTCCTGCCTTCAGTTTTTTCCATGGAAACGTCCAGGTAATATATGCGCTATGTATTCAATGCACAAACCGTCTTTATTCAAAGCCTTTACAAATTGTTTCATCAGGCCTAGCTTTATATGTAGTGGTGGCAGTAGGATTCTATCTCATAGAAACATAGAAACTGATGGCAGAAAAGGGCCACGGCCCATCTAGTCTGCCCATACCAATGTCCCACCCCCTAACTCCCTCCGTGAAGAGATCCCACGTGCCAATCCCATTTTTTCTTAAAATCTGACACGCTGCTGGCCTCAATTACCTCTAGTGGAAGACTATTCCAGCGATTTTCGGTGAAGAAATATTTTCTGGTGTCACCATGAAATTTCCCACCCCTGAGTACGCCTTAAGAAACCAGACGGGAACTATGTAGAATCAGACTCTGAAAAGGCTGAACTATTAAATGAATACTTCTGCTCAGTCTTCACCCGTGAGGCGCCGGGATCCGGCCCTCAGCTGCAGACAAGGGATAGCTCTGCAGACCCATTTCGAAATTTCGAGTTTACACCCAGCACTGTCCACTTTGAACTATCTAATCTCAAGGTTAACAAAGCAATGGGGCCAGACAACCTACACCCCAGGGTACTCAGGGAATTAAGTGACGTCTTGGTGGAACCGCTATCTGCGCTCTTCAATCTCTCCCTTAGTACAGGTAAAGTCCCATTGGACTGGAAAACAGCTAACGTCATTCCACTCCACAAAAAAGGATGCAGGACGGAGGCTGCTAACTACAGACCAGTGAGTCTCACGTCAATAGTGAGCAAGCTAATGGAAACTCTAATCAAACGCCAATTGGATACGATCTTAGACGAGGAGAATCTACGAGATACGCGTCAACATGGATTTACTAAGGGGAGGTCCTGCCAATCTAACCTAATCAGCTTCTTTGATTGGGTGACAGGGAAGCTGGATGTTGGGGAGTCCCTAGACATCGTATACTTGGATTTCAGCAAAGCATTCGATAGAGTGCCACACCGCAGGTTGTTGAACAAGATGAGCTCTATAGGATTAGGAGACACATTGACAGCATGGGTTAGGGACTGGCTTGGAGGTAGGCTTCAGAGGGTGATGGTGAACGGCATCCCCTCCGAAAAGACGGAGGTGATCAATGGAATGCCGCAGGGCTCGGTCTTGGGCCTGATCCTATTCAACATCTTCATAAGGGACTTGGCTGAGGGACTTCAAGGTAAAATAGCGCTATTCGCCGATGACGCCAAACTATGCAATGTAGTAGGCAGGAACACGTCAGACCAAAGCACAGGGCCAGACAGAAACTCAATACCTGACAGTATGGTGCACGACCTACTCCTACTGGAGCACTGGTCCAGGACCTGGCAACTCAGTTTCAATACCGGAAAATGTAAAGTCATGCACCTGGGCAGCCAAAATCCATGCAAGACGTACATCTTTAATGGTAAAATCCTACAAAGGACTGTAGCAGAACGTGACTTAGGGGTGATCATCAGTGAGGACATGAAGACTGCCAAGCAAGTGGAGAAAGCTTCATCTAAGGCTAGACAAATCATAGTTTGTATACGTAGGGGTTTCAGCCGGAAGCCCGAAGTCATTATGCCATTGTACAGATCCATGGTGAGACCCCATCTGGAGTACTGTGTACAATTTTGGAGGCCGCATTACCGCAAAGATGTGCTGAGACTTGAGTTGGTCCAGCGTATGGCCACCCGGATGGTCTCGGGGCTCAAGGATCTCCCGTATGAGGAAAGGCTGAAAAAATTGCAGCTATACTCACTTGAGGAACGCAGAGAGAGGGGGGACATGATCGAGACGTTCAAATATCTCACGGGCCATATAGAGGTGGAGGAGGATATCTTCTTTTTCAAAGGCCCCACGGCAACAAGAGGGCATCCGTGGAAAATCAGGAGCGGGAAACTACACGGTGACATCAGGAAATACTTCTTCACCGAGAGGGTGGTTGATCACTGGAATAATCTTCTACTGCAGGTGATCGAGGCCAGGAGCGTGCCTGATTTTAAGTCAAAATGGGATCGCCACGTGGGATCTCTTCACAGAGAAAGGTAGGGGAGGGTTATTGGGGTGGGCAGACTTGGTGGGCCGTGGCCCTTATCTGCCGTCTATTTCTATGTTTCTATGAGTTTCAACGGATGCCCTCTTGTTGCCGTGGGACCTTTAAGAAAAAAGATATCTTCCTCCACCTCGATACGGCCCGTGACATATTTGAACGTCTCGATCATGTCTCCCCTCTCTCTGCGTTCCTCAAGTGAGTATAGCTGCAACTTATCTAGCCGTTCCCCATACGGGAGATCCTTGAGTCCTGAGACCATCCGGGTGGCCATTCTCTGAACCGACTCAACTCTCTGCACATCTTTGTGGTAATGTGGCCTCCAGATCAGGTTGAGAAACTTTGAAATACACATTTATGTAGTCTAAGGAAACCATGTTTACCATCTAAATTTTTTGCACATAGTTATGTAATACTTGTTTTTTAGCCCGTTATATTAACGGGTGCTAGGCTTAGGCATTTCTTGCTTGCTTTCTTTTTCTCGGCCCCCTATCTGTCTTCCCTTCTCCCTTACTTTTAACTCCCCCATGTCCAGCAGCACCCCTTCCCTGCTCCCCCTGTCTAGCAGTAGCCCTTCTCCGTTCCTTCTACCTCCCCCCTGTCCAGTAGTACCCTTTCTCCCTTACCTGCTCACTGTCCAGCATCCGCTAGGCCGGGCAGCCTTGGGGCTTTTGCTAGGCCGGCCCACTTTGTATTATCGAAGTGGGCCGGCCTAGCAAATGCCCCGCAGCTGCTGCCGCTGCTGGTCCAGGGATGAGAAGGAGAGGCGTCGTCAGAAGTCAGCCGGCGTCGGAGATCGGGGCGGGAATGTTGCTAGGAAAACCATCACACACTGCCGAAGGCGCCTACTCCGCATGCGGCGACACAGAGCCACGGATCAGGGATCACGGCCACACAAAGGATTTTATTATAGCAGATAGTTTCATAGTTTCTTAAAAATTTGATTAAACGCTTATCATAACATTCAAAGCATTGTACAATTAAAAAGCTAAAATATCAAATGGGGGAACAAACAACAGATAGTGGATAGAATCTTTGGGCAATCAGACATACTTGATTGGGAAAAGGAATTGTAAACAAGAGGGAAAAAAGGAAGAACTACAATTTAAAAGTAAAGTAAACATAAAAGGATAAAACAATAGGATAAGACAGGCAATTCCGGTCCTTGAGAGCCGGAGCCAGGTCAGGTTTTCAGGATCTCCACAATAAATATGCATGAGATAAATTTGCATCTCAAGGAGGCAGTGCATGCAAATCCATCTCATACATATTCATGGTTGAGATCCTGAAAATCTGACCTGGCTCCGGCTCTCCAGGACCGGAATTGCCTACTCTAAGAAGAAGTAGGGCAGGGGTGTCAAAGTCCCTCCTCGAGGGCCGCAATCCAGTCGGGTTTTCAGGATTTCCCCAATGAATATGCATGAGATCTATTTGCATGCACTGCTTTCATGGTATGCTAATAGATCTCATGCATATTCATTGGGGAAATCCTGAAAACCGGACTGGATTGCAGCCCTCGAGGAGGGACTTTGACATCCCTGAAGTAGGGATTTGCTTCAGAAATAAAGGACTGAAGCAGGGCTGCCCAAGTCCGGTCCTCGAGATCTACTGGCAGGCCAGGTTTTCAGGATATCCACAATGAATATGCATGAGAGAGATTTGCATACCAAGAAGGCAGTGCAGGCAAATCTCTCTCATGCATATTCATTGTGGATATCCTGAAAACCTGGCCTGCCAGTAGATCTCGAGGACCGGACTTGGGCAGCCCTGGACTGAAGGATTGGAAAACTCAATCGTAGGCATCTTTAAAGAGAAAACATTTTAAACTGCTCTTGAATTTGTCCAAACTTTGTTCTGCTCTAATAAAAAGTGGGAGAGAGTTCCAGATTAAAGGAGCAGTGACCGAAAAAATGGTGGCTCGAAGAGTGCCAATTATTTTAAGCGAACAGAACAAAACAAACGCGATTTTGTCGTTTGAGCTTTACATTTTTATGCCAGTGTGCATTATAGCAAAGGAAGTAGACAAATAGTTGTGAAACAAAGGTCATTAGACACACAAAAAAAATGTGGGTAGTTTAAATACATAAATTCCCCATTCAAAAAAGAAAGCTTGTTATGACATCCCGATTCTGCAGGTTAAAAAAAAAATTAATAAATTCAACCATATCTAAGAAATTAGAGCTGGAGCGGTCAAACTAATTTTCTGAATCTGCGCCCCAAGTAACCCCATGAACAGGTCAAAAAACCCATGGCACCAAGAATTTTTTGTTGTTGTTGGACCTGTATAATTAATTAATTCAAATAATTAGGCTCAAAATTATGAAACGCTTTGTGTGCTAACATTAATACTTTGAATTGAATACGATATGAAATTGGTAACCAATGATATTGTAAGAAAAGTGGTGTTACATGATCAAATTTAAGAACATAAGAATAGCCTTACTGGGTCAGACCAATGGTCCATCAAGTAGCCTGTTCTCACAGTGGCCAATCCAGGTCCCTAGTACCTAGCCCAGGGGTAGGGAACTCCGGTCCTCGAGAGCCGTATTCTAGTCCAGGTTTCAGGATTTCCCCAATGAATATGCATTGAAAGCAGTGCATGCAAATAGATCTCATGCATATTCATTGGGGAAATCCTAAAAACCTGACTGGAATACGGCTCTCAAGGACCGGAGTTCCCTACCCCTGACCTAGCCAAAACCCAAAGAGTAGCAACATTCCATTCTACCGAACCAGGGCAAGCAAAGGCTTCCCCCATGTCTTAATAACAGACTACGGACTTTTCCTCCAGGAATTTGTCCAAACCTTTCTTAAAACCAGCTACGCTATCCGCTCTTACCATAACCTCTGGCAACGCATTCCAGAGCTTAACTCAGGGGTTGGCAACTCCGGTCCTCGAAGGCTGGAATCCAGTCGGGTTTTCAGGATTTCCCCAATGAATATGCATTGAAAGCAGTGCAGCATATTCATTGGGGAAGTCCTGAAAACCCGACTGGATTCCGGCCCTCGAGGACTAGAGTTGCCCACCCCTGGCTTAACTATTCTCTGAGTGAAAAAATTTACTCTTGTGTCATAATAAAAAGGAAAAGAGAACAGGGAGAATTTGTTAAAATTTGACAGCAGCAATGGCAATTATTCAGCTGATTACTTGGAAAGGTGTGAATCTGCAATTGAGCTGACAGACATGATAAAAGAATCACCTACATATGACAGGTAAAGACCACGCCCACATGAAAACTTTCCAGCTCACTAGTGGAAGGAATACATCCTAGGTTAAATAATATTTCGGCCCTGAGCCTCAGTCAGCTTTTCTTGGGTGGGTCTGCCAGTTGCCACATGCCATGGTAGGCCTTTCTAAATGTGTGAAACAAACTACAAGTTTTGTTTTTTGGGGAGAGGAAGGGTTTGCACCTAACATAGGGTTACCCGATTTCCGGATTTCCTCCGGACATGTCCTCCTTATCGAGGACATGTCTAGGGGTGGGGACGGCTTCAAAACCCGGCACTTTGTCCAGGTTTTGAAAAGCTTCCCATCAAAATCACGTCGGGAAGGGGCATCCGCGCAGCGCACGGACGCAACGCGGTCATGTCCTCCTTTTCGAAGATATTTGCTATTAGTGACATCCTGGAAACCCAACTGGTTGTGTCTTGCAATGCAGAAGCCTAGTAACACTGTAGAATGAGAAGTAGTCACATTGGAAGTTGTCCGGACAGACTTGGTCTCAGTAGGGTTACCACACGTCTGGATTTACCCGGACAGGTCCGGGTGTCCGGGTGGTTTCCTGCACTGGAGGGAGTTTGTCCAGGTTTTGGACTCACTCTCTCCTGTCCAACCCCCACCCCAGATTCAGGATGGCTCTTGTGGGTCTCCCCGTCCCTAGTATCTTCGCTGGCGCTGCAATTTAAAAACTTTGGGCAGCGGGCAGCCTTAGCGACGTGACCCTTCTGACATCGGCCTGCCCCGGAATCCTTCACTCTGCAGCACTTCCTGTTCCCATGTAGGTGGGACACTGCAGAGTGAAGACTTCCGGGGCAAGCTGATGGCAGAAGGTTCACATCACTAAAGCTTCCAGCTGCCCAATGTTTTTAAATTGCAGCACTGGACAGGGGAGACGCACGAGAGCCAGACCCGAGTCCGTGGCGGCCTGGGTGGGGGGACTGGAGAGAGAGAGGCTAGTAGCAGAGGCTGTGCTGGGAGTGGAGCGGTTTAAGGGGAGACTAGAGGGAGACAGGGTCAGGGTCAAGCGTCTTCGTAGCCCTAGGTAGGAGGTGCCCAAAGAATACATTACAAAGACCTTCATTTTATCATGTAAGAGTTAGGATAAACCATTTCTGATCTCCAGAACCCTTAAACCAAATACCTCTGGTGTGGCAGGTCACTGTTTTGAAACGTGGCCAGCAGAAATGTTTGAAAGTGAAGTATCAGATCGTTCAACCTGTGTCTGGATTTAATGCCAAACAAAATAGAGGAAACCTCAATCTCTCTTTCTCACTTGAAAATCTTTTCATTTCCAGGCACTACAATTCATAAATTATATTTAAGGCAGCCCTAAAAAAAAAAAAAACAATCGAAAGCCACACGAGACAAGCATAAGAGTCGAAAAAAAGCTGAATGGTGTGTTGGCATCCTCAGTCTAACCTAATGAGAAATACAGCAGCGGAGATGTTCTCTGCTGTCGAAAATCTGAGCAGAGCTATAAAAGGAATTAACGGTAATTATCATTATCGTTAAGTTATGCAAAAACTAGATCCATGTAATCAATAATTGGACTACATTAGAATATGACACCCTAATCAAATGAGCCAGTCTTAAAATGAGATCTGATATGCAAGTATATTAAAGAGGTGCTTTTGATTAAAATACGCACTTATGCAGACTGGCTGAAGCCACCCCTTCTCCCCCCAAAAAAAATACACACACGCAAACTCATGACTCATTGGCTTGCATCAACTCTAGCATTTGTTATCATTAATTTGCTGTCCCTCACAAGACAGCAGGGGTTTGAAATAGAGGTCTGCACGGGAACGGGGATCGCGGGAATCCCGCGGGTCCCGTGGGAATCCCCCCCTAACCCATGGGACTCCCACGGGGACCCCCCTCTGGCCCACGGGACTCCCACGGGGATGGAAGGCTTTGGAAGCAGGGTTCATCCATATAATATAATGGACACGTCAACCTTAGTAAAAGAGGGGGTTTATAAGTTAATAACCTGAACAGAAAACAAAAAAAGGGTTCCACCAAAGAGATTCCACAAGGAAAACAGCAGCGCAAACACAAAAGAAACTGTGGCATTAATGATCCTGTCAGAAGTAATTGCTGCTTTTTATGGGGACAGGTGGGGATGGAGGTAATTCCTTGCGGGGACGGGTGGGGACGGAGAGGATCTTGGCAGGGACAGGTGGGGACGGAGAGGATCCTGGCGGGGACGGAGAGGATCCAGGCGGGGACGGGTGAGGACGGAGAGGATCCTGATGGGGACGGGTGGGGGCGGAGAGGATCCTGGCGGGGATGGGTGGGAACGGAGAGGATCTGGCGGGGACGGGTGGGGACAGAGAGGATCCTGGAGGGGAAGGGTGGGGACGGAGAGGACCCTGGCGGGGACGGATGGGGACAGAGAGGATCCTGGCGGGGACGGGTGGGGACGGAGAGGATCCTGACAGGGACGGGTGGGGACAGAGAGGATCCTGGCCGGGACGGGTGGGGACGGAGAGGATCCTGGCAGGGACGGGTGGGGATGGGTGGGATTTCTGTCCCCGTGCAACTCTCTAGTTTGAAACGTCAGCCAAGATATGATTTCCAGATTCAGGCCTCTGGAGCCTTAACTAGCCCTGGTTTACAGAACCTTTTGGTAAACTACAGTCATGAATATTCACGGTAGGACTTATAAATCCAGACCTGGCTGAGGTTCTCTGGGACACTTGGAGTTTGCAAAACATGAGCTCAGTAATGGCGACCAAAGGGATTATTTGAGCTCTGCACTTCTAACTGTGGGGAAATTTGCAAAAAATGGGTGTTATGGCAAAACAATTTGCTTTCTTGCTGAAAGTTTAGAGACAACAGCAAAATTGTTTGACTTTCATTCTGTTTTTAAGCCCACGTGCACTGATATGAGTAAATCTACTCTGGAGACACTGCGACAAATATTTTCAAAGAGGCTGCAAATAGAGAATGACACGGGGACACATTTTTTCCCGTCCCCGCAGGAGCTCATTTTCCCGTCTCGTCCCCGCAAGTTATTTTCCTGTCCCTGCCCTATTTCTCTGAGGTTTATCCTCATCTGCATAAGCCTCAACCACTTATTTAAAATCCTAAGTAGCAACATTCTAGAGCTCAGATTGTGATGTCATAATGCCTCATTCCACCAATGCCTAAGCTCCGTCCTCATCCACACAAGCCTCAAACGCTTTAAAATCCTAACTAGCAACATTCTAGAGCTGAGATTGTGATGTCATAATGCCTCATTCCACCAATGCCTAAGCTCCGTCCTCATCTGCATAAGCCTCAACCACTTATTTAAAATCCTAAGTAGCAACATTCTAGAGCTGAGATTGTGATGTCATAATGCCTCATTCCACCAATGCCTAAGCTCCGTCCTCATCTGCATAAGCCTCAACCACTTATTTAAAATCCTAAGTAGCAACATTCTAGAGCTCAGATTGTGATGTCATAATGCCTTATTCCACCAATGCCTAAGCTCCGTCCTCATCCACACAAGCCTCAAACACTTTAAAATCCTAACTAGCAACATTCTAGAGCTGAGATTGTGATGTCATAATGCCTCATTCCACCAATGCCTAAGCTCCGTCCTCATCTGCACAAGCCTCAAACACTTTAAAATCATAAGTGTTCGAGACTTGTGCGGTTAAGGCAGAGTTTACAGGAATGGGGCAGAGACAGGGACAGCGACAAAGCTCGCAGGGTACAGGATGGGGAAATTGAGTCCCTGCGGGGACGGTGAAAATAAAATTGCACCTGTGTCTTTCTCTAGCTGCAAACTTTAGTGATCTTGTTTGCAACACTGAATTTGTTTTCTTTTCAGGCATTTATTTTTGAAGATCTCCTGAGAATTAGTCTTTGATTGTCATACAAGATGTTTACCCAACATGCTGTTGAAAACTGGCAGTTCTGACCCACCACGGTGTTTCCCTCTAGATCCGTCTCCTAAGCCCTCTAATACCAGCTTCCCTGGCCTTTTTTAACTGTACTTATTACGTTTATAATCTGCCAAACCTAAAGCTATTGAGCTCCTTCGCTTGGGATCACTGGCTATTAAGCAACATTTTATTAGTTAATACTGTAACTGCTTTCCGCCCTCTAATTACAGCATCAAAAGCATAAGCCATCCATCATTTCATCCGCACATAGGCGTTTCTAAGTTACAGAAATGCAGGTGTCTGTTCCATCATGCACCTGTGAAATGTGAAATGCTGCAGCGACAGAAATGGGCCATCAAGTAGCCGAGTTTAAGTATGAGTGTCCTTCTGCCACTCCTGTTAGGTCATCCAGGGAGTCTGTCCTGTTAGCTCGGAGCCAAGTGCTCTGTGGGGACCTGAAGGTCATAAGCTGAAATTTCAAGAATTCCCTGCTTTTTAAAATATAGGTGCATTTTAGGATGGGCATGGGGGGGGGCTTCCTCCCCTCCCCTCCCCTCCCCTCCCCCCAATGCTGAGAGCACTAAGACTGAATTGGTCCCCCTCCCTCCGTTGCCAATATGACCTCCACCCCCTTTGTCCGTTCTTTCCTCAAAGCAAATCTGATGCAAAGCATTATACAAGAGGTGAACCTTTCGCTCGTGGGTCTTGCAGTCTCATCCTGGGGTAAATGCAGCAAGCTTGAGTGTGCAGTTAGTCCCATAGGAGCTCAGTCTTCCCTGCAACGAGAAAGCTAAAAAGATTTACAAAATTCAGTCCACAGGCCTAAGAAACACCATTTCCAAGTTGCACGGGCTTCTTACAAGTTTTTGCCTGATTTTAGCTAAAAAAAATAATACTAAACCTGGCCTCAGACTATAGACTCTTTTTATAAAGGTGCGTTAGGGCCTTAACACGTGGAATAAAGTGCGCTAAAATGCCCCGCACGCTAATTTTATGCTAAAAACGCTAGCGCGTCTTCGTAAAAGGAGCCCTACGTGTAAAATAGTGGAACTTCCAATGAGTATGTCTCGCTGCTGACTCACTCGTAAAACATGCCAAGGAGCTTTCTTTGCTATGAGATTAATTAACGGGAAAAAAACCCACGTAACATGCCAATGAAACAATAATATTTTTATTGCCACTGGCCAATTTAATTCATTTTCGCTTGTCACTGGCAATCTCCATGGATTTGTTTGATTGGGGTTTTTTTGTTTTGTTTTTCTTTGTTTGTTAAGCAAGCCCAAGCTTGTGTGCCTGGCAAAAAAATGAGAGAAATGCCCCCCCCCCCCAAAAAAAAAAAAAAAAAAAATCAGCACAGGCTTCAGCGAGAGCTGGACTTCCTCCCAGGTTCTCCTCGTGTCTTGGCTGGGGTCCGATGAACTGACACGGATTTTGGCATCTGCGGTTATCCCAGCTGTATTCACATAAAATAAATTTCTGGGACAAGTCAACTTACAGGTACAAAAGATAAGGCCATTAGAGCTTGTCCGGGGAATGATTTGCACCTGGCCCAGGTCAGACGATGACTTGTTCTTAGTTCTGAGAATAGCATCATTTATTTTAGGATATAATATTCATAGATAGATACAGTAGCGTAGCGAGGGTGCGAGCGTCCCTCCCGCTTCTTCCCTAATCCCCCCTGCCGCATGCATTCCCCCCTTCCCTTCCCCCACACCTCTACTGGTTCACCCCCATGAGCAACAAGAACGTCAACGTGCTCCATGCGACCCCGTAGGCTCTCCCACCGGCGTCATTTCCTATGCGCCAGCGGGAGAGACGACGCGGTCGCCAGGAGCACGTTGACGTTCTTGTTGCTCTTGACAGTGAACGACTAGAGGTGCGGGGGGCAGGAAAAGGGAGGCACACGTGTGCAGAGGGGAAGAGTAGGAAGAGGCGGGCAGCAGAGAGGAGGAGGGGTGCCGGCGCCCCCAACATGGCGCCCAGAGCAGACCGCCCCCCTGCGACACTGGATAGATATAGATGTCGATATATGTATCTGACAAACAAAGCATCTGGCAATGATTCTTCGCAATTTTGAGGTTAATATTCTAAGCAATTTAACGAAGCAGGAGATTATTACATATACGAGTAATAAAGGAGAAAAATATTATAGGGCTGATATTCAAAGTGATATAACCAGCCAGAAATGGCTCCCAGCCAGTTATATTTCCTATTTAGGGCTAACCAGTCATTTTCATAGACACTTAGAGGCTCATAATCGAAAGAGAAAAACGTCCAAAATCCGGCCTAAGTTGGCACATGGACGAACATTTCTCAAAAACGTCCAAGCGCCGATAATCAAACCGGGTTTTGGACGTATTTCTAAACGACTTAGGCCCTCATAGTGCCGCTCAATGTCCAAAGCTAAATGGGGCATTTCGGGAGGCGTGTCGAGGGCGGGAGTTGGGCGGGACGTGAACCGGCTTAGACTTAGTCGTACAGCATGTATAACCAAAAGTGATACAGCCCACGATTGACGGAACGTGGACGTTGTGACTTAGACTATTTGAAACATGGTCTAAGTCACAAAAACCCACCTAAACTCACCAGATATGCACTGAAAACACATAAAACAGACCCCCACACACTACCCCAGTGGTCACCGATCCCCCCCCCCATAAAAATTTTAATCACAACTTTTTTTTTTTAGTTTACTATTTTCTATATTGCTTTGCTTTCATTTTGCTTTTTTTTTTGTTCTGTTTAAACAAATGCTTAACAACTTTAAAATTCAGCCTCCAGACCATCATCACCTGGCCCCCTAGTCGTCCAGCACAGAGGCAACTTAAGTAGTCTTGGGGGTGGGTTAGGGACCCATAGAGAGGAGGACCCATGCCCATAAGCCCCTGTAATCACTGCATTGATACTTAAACATGTGCACTCCCCTATACACCCCCAAAACCCTGTTATACTGGCATATAAGTGGCTCCTGCAGCCATAAGGGCTATTGGGGTGGTAGATAACTGGGTCTAGGGGATTCTGGAGGTGGTTTGGGGGGCTCACCGTCACCTATAAGGGAGCTGTAGTGAGGAGAAGACATGGCACCCTGTTTGTGAAGTTCACAGCAGTGCCCTGTAATGTACCCCACTATTTAGGTGCCCTGTCTGGGTGTTCTGTCCATCACTTTGCAGACCCCTCCCATGTCCAACAGGGCTTGTTCTAGATGTTTTGGACTTGGATTGCCAGTTTGGACGAAAATGTGCTTTAAAGATCGACGTTTTAGCGGCTTGGACGATAAGATCTTCAGGACGTATAATTGGACAATTTTCAAAAGTCAAAGGACGTTGGATGTCTCTTTCAAAAATGGGATATAGGCTCTTTTTTACTTTGAACGACTTGCGAAATGGACATAAACGGACTTAGACGTCCCTTTCGATTATGCCCCTCTTAACCTTTTAGTGCCACTGAAAATAATCGGTTGGTGCTGCTGACCTGGAAACCAGCTATTTTGGAGGCAACACATGGCTGTTTAAGTGCCAGTATTTGGTACTTAACTAGCCTGGTTAACCACATAAAGAGGACCACTTTAAAGTGAGTCCTAGCCTTGGCTGCCTTTTACAAAACCTGCGGTAGCGATGCTGCCGCAGTAAATGCACCGAAGCCCGTTCAATTCCTGTTGGCTCCAGTGCATTTACTGGGGCGGCATCACTACCATAGCTTCATAAAAGGGGCCCTTTAAGAGGTAATCCATAGCCAGTTAAGTGCTGAATTTTGCACTTAACTGGCCGTGTGTTAAGCAGATCCAGAAACCCAGAAATTTCATGTCGATACCTGGACACGGTCTGTCATTGCATTTCCAGATTTAATGAAGGCAGTAGGGCAGAAATCATCAAAATGCTGATCACTGCCTGAATATCAGGTCCATTATATTTATAGTAGATAGATAGATAGATACGAGGGGCCACTGAAAAGTTCTCTGCCCACCCAAGAAGAGAATGATATGGAGCCATGAAACTTACAAGTTATTCCACACTTTTCTTACCACTTTTCGTTTCAATGAGGCAAATGCATCTAGTAAATGGGCAGAAGTAGAGGGGAATCAAGCCATTGTGACATCACCGATGAGGTTGGCTCTTAGGCATTGGTGGAATGAGGCATTATGACATCACATTACGAGGGGCCAATGAAAAGTTCTCAGCCCAACCAAGAAGAGAATGATGTGGAGCCATGACTCTTACAAGTTATTCAATGAGGCAAATACATCTGGAAAATGGGCACAAATAGAGGGAAACCAAGCCATTGTGACATCACCGATGAGGTTGGCTCTTAGGCATTGGTGGAATGAGGCATTATGACATCACAATACAAGGAGCCAATGAAAAGTTCTCAGCCCAACCAAGAAGAGAATGCTGCAGAGCCATGAAACTTACAAGTTATTCCACACTTTTCTTGACACTTTTCATTTCATTGAAAAAAAAAAAAAAGTGTGGAATAACTTAATAATGATGTGGAGTAAGTTTCATGACTCTACATCATTCTCTTCTTGGTTGTGCTGAGAATTTTTCAGCAGCCCGTCATAGATAGATAGATATGTTAACAGCACAACTAATAGTTGTTGGTTTTTTTCCCACTGAAAGAAGCTCCATTAATAAACAAAAGAGAAAGTGAATAACTCAGCAGCAAATTACAGTAGCCCTTTCACAACCAAGGAAATTTTTTTGCCTCGCCCCTCAATTATAAACCACTGTCCCCAACTGATCATGGTTGGTAGGCAGGCTCTGGTCCAGCAGTTATCCACTCAAAGCTCTTTAATCCCTTAGCAAGCTCCATAGTCAGCCATTGTCTGAAGGCGTCAGAGCTCCAATGACAACGTCTCAAGTCCCAAAAAGCATATCATTCTCTTCTGTGTTTGAAAGTCAACAGATACATGGGCGCAAGAGGGGCAGAGAAGCCAAGCTCTTTGTTAGCTAATAATCTTTCTCCTTAAGAACATAAGAAGATAAGAAAAGCCTTACTGGGTCAGACCAATGGTCGATCAAGCCCAGTAGCCCTTTCTCACGGTGGCCAATCCAGGTCACTAGTACCTGGCCAAAACTCAAGGTATAGCAATATTCCATGCTACCAATCCAGGGCAAGCAATGGCTTCCCCCGAGTCTTTCTCAATAACAGACCATGGACTTTTCCTTCAGGAACTTGTCCAAACCTTTCTTATAACCAGCTACGCTATCCGCTCTTACCACATCCTCTGGCAACGTGTTCCAGAGCTTAACTATTCTCTGAGTGAAAAAATATTTCCTCCTATTAGTTTTAAAAGTATTTCCCTGTAACTTCATCGAGTATCCCCTAGTCTTTGTAATTTTTGACAGAGTGAAAAATCGATCCACTTGTACCCGTTCTACTCAGGATTTTGTAGACTTCAATCATATCTCCTCTCAGCCATCTCTTTTCCAAGCTGAAGAGCCCTAACCGTTTTAATCTTTCCTCATACGAGAGGAGTTCCATCCCCTTTATTATCTTGGTTGCTCTTTTTTGAACCTTTTCTAGTGCCGTTATATCTTTCTTGAGATAAAGAGACCAGAATTGAACGCAATACTCCAGGTGAGGTCGCACCATGGAGCGATACAGGGGCATTATGACATTCTTAGTCTTGTTTACCATCCCTTTTTAAATAATTTCCAGCATCCTGTTAGCTTAACTATTCTATAAAAGGTACGCCGCCTTGTGGAATCACGCTAAGTGTCCTTCTACTCAGTGCTAATTTTCTAGGCGTCAAGTAGAGCAGTGGTTCCCAACTGGAGAACCACCAGCCAGTCATATTTTCAGGCTAGCCCTAAAGAATATGCATGGGGCAGATTGGCATACCTGTCACCTCCATTACATGCAAATCGCTCTCATGCATATTCATTGAGGCTATCCCAAAAACCCAACTGGCCTAGTGGTCCTCCAGGACAGGGTTGGGAACCATTGATGTAGAGAATATGGCTCTGAATGCAGCTGAAACTCCAGGAGGACGCTAGAATCATGAGGAACACACACCCAGTGCATGATGGATGGACTGATAAAGATGCCTAGGGCATTACAGCTTTTATAGAGGACAGTGTCACCATACATCATAGTAATATACCAGGTGACAGCATATGTCCTATCCCGTCTGACAAGTTTCCTAGCACTTTGATTCCCTACCACTTTGGGTGACCAACACCAGCTCCCCTTCCCTCCCCTGCCCCCCCCCCAAATGTTTTTTTACCAATCTTCCCTTCCGCTGCTTTCTATATCCATCCCAACTATGTTAAATTCCCTTATGGCGCTGACCTCTCTGGCCTCTGCTGATAGGCTATTTCAGGCTTTCTCATCAACATCTTTGGTTTTCCAAGACCCAGATTTAATTCAATGCCTAGGCAGCCTCTCATGCCGCATCGCCGCCTTCGCTGCGAGATTTCCACTTAGAATAAACGAGAATGATGGCCGAACGCTTTGCATGTTTCAACTTTCTGCCTAACGACCGGTGCGGCTCTTGTCGCCGGATCCAGCGTTCCTTTGTGTCGATGCCCCAGTGTCTGGGAGCTGACAGACAGGTTGCTCTTTCAGCCGGGGCTTTGTTGCTTTTGAAGCGTGCAGATGGGAAACTGGGGGTCAGAGAGAAGGCACCCTCCCCAACCTCACTGGGGTCAAGAGAAAAGTGCAGCCACCGTGTAATTGATTCCTGGTCCAAAATAAAAAAATAATGGAAACCAGAAAAGAACGATGTTGGATCCAAGTTGGAATGACTTGGTCATGTAAATATTTACGATTTGTTTGTGCCTTATTTTTTGGGGGTCCGCTTCAAGATCATAGAAAGGAATTTCCCTTAGGTGTGCTAAATGTTGGAAACATTGATTACCACATTCATCCTAATGCTTGTTCTGCTTTTGTGTGTGTATGTGTTATTTGCCGGATGGTGCTGTGAAAGGCCAGGCAGAGTCTAGCAAGTTTAGCTGGAGTGCCCATGGGGGGAAGGGAGCGAGAGGAAAATGAAGAGAGGGTAGAGGCACTGCCTTATGCTCAGTGGCCACCTTCTCATGTTGTGGTTGTCTTTTTACGATGCCACTAAGAAACAGTAGTTGCATTATAAGAAAAACTTTTATAATATGGTAAAAAAACTAGCTATTTTCCTAAGGTTTCAAGCATGTTTTTACCGTTGCCTATGCTCACCCTGCCTATAAGGATTCAGCGATATCTGCCGACATCACACGACAAATGCAAAATTAGTCAACTGGAGATTTCAGGAATTAAGGGGAATTGTTTGGAGTGGGGCAGGTCGTTTCTGGAGTGAATGAAAGAGAAGCATTTTCAGATAGGATATCCTATGCACGCAGGATGGTTGTACGAAAGCTGTGAGGGCTGCCAAATGATGGTTTGTTTCACCCTCTCCATCCTCTTCTCCTTCCCCAATTTCAACCCTGCCCCCTCCCCCCGAGTACTGATGGAAAAAATACGACTTAAAGAAATTGGCTTTAGACAAAATAATTATATGTGACTGTCATCTTTATATCTCCAGTACATTCTCCTCAACAGATGTCTGACTGAGGAGAAACCACCCACAGATATCTCTTACAAAAGTTACAAAAAGTGACCAGTCAATCCACGAATGAATCACAAACATACAGTCCAGCCGAGTCATTTGTTGTCTTTCTTCTCCAGGGCCGACTGCTGAGGTTTGCGCCTCGGTCCTTTTCAATGACACTGTGCCATTCTCTTCGCAACAATGGAAGCCTGTGAGGGCCGCAGAATGGGAGTGCATAGTGACCATCTCCTGAGGGCTTCTACAGCTGACCTTTCCTTGTCGCTCGCTCATCACCACCTGCAGTGTGCGTCCACCCTGCAGCCCCGCCCCTGTGACAACCTTGTTTCTCTGCACTCAGCTGTGTCGAGGCTCCTTTACAGGCCAAAGCCTCTTTCTCGGCTTGCCTTGGAGAGTCTGCTTTGTAAAGAACAAGAAAACATTTGGGAAGTCAACTCATCCCTGCTGAGTGTCACAGAAGCTGCTTTGATGAATGAGAGAAGAGATCATAACTAGTCACTCTCTCCTGGATGAAACTGAAGTCTTCATAGGTTAAGATATTTTGGGAGGCCTAGCATGAAAATTATACTGTGCGATTGAAAAATCTCTAATGTACTGTGGATGGACGGGATGTTTTTTTATTGTATACAAACATAGTATTTTCCCCAGTGCTTTTGGGAATCACTTCTTCAGAAGTTTTAGTAGCCTCATAAGCAGATATTATCAACTAGACCAAATTATCAGATTAATTCAAGGATGGTGGGACTTTGGCCTGGCCCTGAACTTACAACTGGCATCAGAACCACACTTTGGAATTGCGTAAGAACATAAGAATAGCCTTACTGGGTCAGACCAATGGCCCGTCAAGTGCAGTAGCCCGTTCTCACGGTGGCTAATCCAGATCACTAGTACCTGGCCAAAACCCAAAGAGCAGCAACATTCCAGAATCTCAAAGAGTAAGCAAGATTCTGGAACCCCAAAGAGTAGCAACATTCCATGCTACCGATCCAGGGCAAGCAGTGGCTTCCACCATGTCTTTCTCAATAACAGACTATGGGCTTTTCCTCCAGGAAATTGTTCAAACCTTTCTTAAAACCAGCTATCTGCTCTTACCAAGCTGAAGAGCCCTAACCTTTTTTAGTCTTTCCTCATACGAGAGGAGTTCCATCCCCTTTATCATCTTGGTCACTTGTAATCTACGTAAAGGTAGATGCCAAGTTCTAAAATTGCCCTTGAGACATGTTTGCATATAAGCAAAGTGTGTTTGTGTGTGTGTGTGGAGGGGAGGGGGGTGTGGTAGATAAGTGGTTGATCTGTTTGCCCTATTTGATGGCCAGAGTTCACAGCTCCCGGCATGGTATCTTGCTTCTCCATACAACAATCCTTTGCCCAGCAAAGAAACAGAAGGAAGAGGCGACCAGAGCTAATTATTGGCTGCCATTCCAAGGATGGCAGGCAGCCAGGAAAGCACTCAGTCGCCTTAACTTTCTGTCCATCGCTGCGTCATTCCACAGCCTATGCAAAGTGCAATATTTGTCCGTAAACAGCATAATTAGCCATCAACGAGACTGCGTGCTCTTTAGAGCTCTATCAGACTTAGTTGGACACAAGTTCTTTAATGAAGAATATATAAAGGACTGGGGTTTAAAAAAAAATTATTCAGCGGTTCTTTTGCTAATTTGCATGCATTGGGTGCTACATTTGTTAAACACTTATGTTTACAGATGCAGCAGTGTTGATTTTAGCTAATGGGGGACTTTTCTCATAGCCAAGGACAGTAACACCTTACTTTGCGCGTTTTCTCAGCGAATGCTGAACAATATAAAGATGTTGCTTTTCTGCTTTGGGAAAAAACTGCTCGTGACACAGCATGACCCTGCCATATATACAGTAGTTACCTTTGCAAGACAGAAAAATGTGCATGAGGAGATCGTTCCACGGGCTCTTTGTTCTGAAACTTGGTCCCCCAGACATTTCTATGTCTTTTAACAGCCAAATTTGGAGGTGGGGGGGGGGGGGGGGAGCAACAGCTTAGCATCAGAAGCTGCTGCTAGAAACCTTGAATCCAAAAGGGAAAAAGAGAAGCAGGAGAAGAACTGAAATTGAAGTTCTGCGTTCTTTTTAAAATCCGTATTTGCCATCAAGAACTTTAGGATCTACTCAAGACAATAGATTAGTAATACCCTCTGTGCATAGAGCTAGGCGGGAGTCTACGCGAAATAAAAGCCTTCTATTTTGCCGCTCCAAACTTATGGAATCATTTGCCGCGAGAGTTGAGATTAGAGGCAAAATTTAAATCTTTTTAAATGATGTTAAAAACTTTTTTTTAAAAAAATTAATAATTTATATTCTGCATATCCTACAATTCTATGTGGATTACAAATTATTTAGGGGTACCATAGCTAAAGCGCGCCGAACATTGGCACCCCAACAAACCCACGGCGACATTTGCGTGCAGGACTAATGCACGCCGCTGCTTCTGCCAGTTTCTGGCCTTCAGGTTTGCGCTTTGAGGAGGGGGGAAACCCACCCAGTACACTTAGAAGTCCTGGCGCTCCTGTTGGGAGGTGGGTTGGGGATGAAACTCCCCCCCCTACACTGAAAACTCCAACTCCTGAAAAAATGAGAATGGGAATTTTCAGTGTAGTTGGGGGGGTTCCCCCCATACACCCCCTAACGGGAGTGCCAGGACTTCTAAGTGTAATTGGGGGGTCCCCCCCACACCTCCTCAGAGCACAAACCGGCAGATGCGGCGGTCCGTATTAGTGCTGCGTGCAAATGTCACCGTGGGATTGTCACCTCGCCAATGTCCGGCGTGCTTTTGACAGGTCACCTTATTGTTCCCTAACTGTCCTGGCGGGCTCCCACTCTCTCTATTGTACCTGGGCCAATGGGGATTAAGTGACTTGCCCAGGGTCACAAGGATTCAAACCCACAACTTCAGGGTGCCAAGGCTTTAGCTCTAACCACTGCACCACACGCTCGGACAAGAGTTGATCCAATCTGAAATTACTCATTTTTGGATCTTCAGTCAGCAAACCTGTGAAATCTTAATATGATATTATTCTTTCATTTAGGAGTGAACGTTACCTTGTATGCTTGCTGTTTGTGTGGGTAAGGTCTATTCTATTTAACAATGGAGTTCTTTTTATTAATTTGATTGTATTTTGTAAACCGCTTGGACCAGTGAAATGAATGAGCGGTATAACAAGATTAACCATTAAACCATTAAGAACATAAGAACATAAGAACATAAGCGTTGCCTCTGCCGGGTCAGACCAGGGGTCCATCGTGCCCGGCAGTCCGCTCCCGCGGCGGCCTCCCAGGTCCATGACCTGAAAGTGTTCCCTACCTAACCTAAAATATCCATACCCTATTCGCTCAATGTCCTGTAAGGTAAACCTCTATCTGTACCCTGTTATTCCCTTTAAACCATTAAACCAGGGGTGCCCAATAGGTCGATCGCGATCGTCTGGTGGATCGCCAATGAAAAATGAGTTGATCGTGGAGCCCATCCCGGGCTCCGTGATAGACTCGTGTTGCCCTCACAATCTACCAGGTGTCAATTCTGCCATCGGAGAGGAAGTTCCGGGCCAGCCAGGCAGCGATTGGCTGGCCCGGATCTTCCTCTCTGATGGCAGAATTGACGTCGGGGAGAGGAATGCTGGTCGGCTGGAAGTAGGGAGAGCTTGGGGTGGCGGTGGCTTTGGGGCCTGTTCCCCGATGGCAGTGGCAGTGGCTTGGGGGAGGGCAGGGAGAAAGAAAGAAAGGGGGCAGGCAGGAAGACAGAAGGAAAGAAGGGAAACAGAAAGAAAGAAAGGGGGCATGAAGAGAGAAAAAAAAGAAAGGGAGGCAGGGAGAAAGAAAGGGCAGGGAGAGAGGAAGAAAAAATTGGGGGAGGGAATGAGGTCTGGAGGAGAGGAAGCATACAGGCTGAAAGAAGGAAAGAAAGATTGGATGCACAGTCAGAAGAAGAAAGTGCAACCAGAGACTCATGAAATCACCAGACAACAAAGGTAGGAAAAATGATTTTATTTTCAATTTAGTGATCAAAATGTGTCCGTTTTGAGAATTTATATCTGTTCTCTATATTTTGCACTATGGCCCCCTTTTACTAAACCGCAATAGCGTTTTTTAGCGCAGGGAGCCTATGAGCATTGAGAGCTGCGCAGGGCATTTAGCGCAGCTCCAAGCGCTAAAAACTGCTATTGCGGTTTAGTATAAAGGGAGGGGGGTATATTTGTCTATTTTTGTATGGTTGTTACTGAGATGACAGTGCATAGAGTCATCTGCCTTGACCTCTTTGAAAAAAACCCCAGAGTATAAATGATAATTAACATTTTCTCTGCGTACAGTGTGCTTTGTGTTTTTGTTTTTTATTTTATTGTTGGTAGATCATTTTGACTTGGTCATTTTAAAAGTAGCTCGCAAGCCCCAAAAAGTGTGGGCACCCCTGCATTAAACCATAACCATAGCAGGGTACAAAAAAGTGCCCTAGATCTGTCACCTGTCAATCTTTGGAGTTCTGTCCAACAAACAAAAGGTTCTTTGATGCCTCAGACTTTCTAGTGCGTTTTCTGAGTCACGATAAGCAAGAAATTCACACATGTACTGCAGAGTAGAGTGATGACAGATAAGATATCTTTAACCAATCAGAATTGCTTTGGGGATTATAGAGGATTTATGTGGGGAGCAACTCCCAGAGTTTATCTCTGTCTCATTGTTACGTGCGAAAATATCCCTGACCTCCACCAAATCCATCTTCAGCTACATAAAGGGCTTCCTTAGCCAATTTTTTTTTTTTCTTGGGATATTTACAGATTGCAGAACTTACCGGATTTATGAGCTGGGATCCCCCATTCATGCAAAGTGCAGGCCTCACTCAACCCAGTTCCACCAACATGCATC
The DNA here is from genome assembly GCF_902459505.1 of Geotrypetes seraphini. Lineage (NCBI taxonomy): Eukaryota > Metazoa > Chordata > Amphibia > Gymnophiona > Dermophiidae > Geotrypetes > Geotrypetes seraphini. The sequence continues at coordinate 32,235,565 of NC_047091.1, read as the reverse complement.
ACGCCCTCGGGTTTAAATCTGAAGGAATTCTGTTATCGTGCAGATTTATTTATTTTTTTTTTTTTTAAGGGGGCAGGTAGGTTGTGTAGTGTCAACATTTTAAAGTTCTGAACCAGGCGAGGTTAAAAAAAGGAAGATGTTGTAATCTCCCATTAAATTTGTAAAAAAGCCAATGCCAAAATCCTACTGTATTACATGGGGTGAGCTCCCCCTTCTGAAATGAGTATCTTTCTTCCGTCCTTCATCCGCACATTAATTCCAAAAAAATCGCAGAATCACAGAAGCCTGCTTAGATTATGACATCGGATAAAGACCCACCCAACCAGTCATGACCCATTTTCCCTTCCTAAACTAAACTAAACTAAACCTCACGTTTATATACTGCATCCTCTCCACGGAAGTGGAGCTCGGCACGGTTTACAAGAACTTAAAATATAAGAAGAGAAAGGAAAAGGTTTACATGAGCTTCTATATAGAATGGAAGAGTAAGGGGGAAAATAGAATTACATGTTAGAGAAGAGCCAAGTTTTCAGTTGCTTGCGGTATAGTTGGAGAGAGCCCAGGTTCCGCAACTTTTTCCTTTGCTCCCACTTCTGTGATAAATTTAGTTTCTGTTTTGAGCTGAACATCTCCACTGGGTTCTTCCTCTGATAGGTTCCAGAATCCCCTCCCTGTCCCCCCGTTCTTTGGAAAAGGTGAATCACTTCTAAAAACTTGTGTTCCCTATGGATACATTACATCTGTTTCTTATGGAAATGTTTCACATTTCCCTTGTACGGTTTCAGGTTTCAAGTTTTATTAAAATCTGATATACCGCTCATCAGGTTACTGAGCGGGGAACACATTTAAAATGATAAATTTGGGTGACGGGTAATACAATGAACTAAAGTACATTGGAAATACAATTCAGATAGGATAGGAAGCCATTTAGGGACTGAATGGGAGGAAGGGATCCTGTCTGTGTGCGGAGATCAAAGACAAAATTTAGAGGTTAAAGGGGTCTTTAAATAAAAAATGTTTTTAATTTGCCTTTGAAACGTTCTAGTACTGTTTCAGTAGTCATTGCGTTCCACAATGTAGGGGCTGTAACAGAGAAAATTGCTGTTCGGGTTATGCTAAGGAGTTTGATTGATGGAACAGTTAAGGGGTGTTGAGAATGTGATCTGAGTGTTCTTGATGGGGTATAAGGGATTAGAACACTATTCAAGAATTCTGGAAGGTTAGAGTCGCATTTTTTGAATGTTAGGAGAAGGGTTTTATATGTTATTCTGTGTGTTATGGATAACCAGTGTGCTTTTATTAGGAGCAGTGTAACGTGATTGTTTTTGGGGGTTTTTTTTTTTGCGTTTTCGATGAGCTTTATTGTGGTGTTTTGTATGATTTGCAAACGCCTGATCTCTTTTTGGGTGATACCATTGTATAAGGCGTTGCAGTAATCCAAACAGGATATGACAAGGGAGTGTATCAGAGTATTCAGCGCAAAGGAATCGAGAACTTTGGAGAGCGAACATATAAGCCCATCATACTTGAACAATCGCCTCATCCAAGCACCCACTACCAGACACAGAAAAACGCACTCCCCATTCATACCCCCCCAATCAAGGAAGTCAAAAGAACAAAACTACACGACGGCCTCCTAGCCACTCGAGCCGCAAGACTGGACAACCAGATCTCCAACCTTCTGATGACCACCCCAGACTATAGGACGTTCAGAAAAGAAATAAAAACCATACTTTTCAAGAAATTCCTGAAGCAGCAATAACATCACGACCTCCTAGTAACTCTAAAACTGACATTAGATCTACCCATTACCGCACTAATAATAACAAAAGAACCTCCACTGTGACCACCTATTAATTCTTTTACAAACCACCTCACCCACAACAACACGTTAAATGTTTATAAGATCTACAACTTACCTCTCTAGCTAATCATTGTAACTCTACTTTTTTAATTAACCTTTTGTAATCCGCCTTGAACCGCAAGGTAATGGCGGAATAGAAATCCCTAATGTAATGTAATGTAATGTAATAAGTCAGAGTCTATGGAAGCCTCTAGCCCAGGGGTGTCAAAGCCCCTCCTCGAGGGCCGCAATCTAGTCGGGTTTTTAGGATTTCCTCAATGAATATGCATGAGATCTATTAGCATACAATGAAAGAAGTGCATGCAAATAGATCTTATACATATTCATTGGGGAAATCCTGAAAACCCTGAAAACAGGATTGCGGCCCTCGAGGAGGGACTTTGACACCCCTCCTCTAGCCTGAATCTTTAATTTGGCAATAGGCGTCATCACTGGGGAGAGATATAAGGGGCACTTATTTTTAGTAACCTCCCCTTCCACACTTTTATTATTATTTTTTTTAATGTTTACATCTAGCGACGCAAAGCTGTCTGAAAAACAGCGCATTGATCATTATTAGCTATGTTGCAATCAGTGCCGCCACGTCCACCGTGCATTTTAATCAGACTTCATTGGCAAGAACCATCTGATCCCATATCATGACATACTGCCAGCGATCCTTGAGGGAAAATGAAGCCTTTTCAGAATATTTGGATACAGGCAATTCTGCACAAGATGGAGAGCAAGTTTTTAAGCAGAGAACCCCCTTTGTGGTATGGCTTCCATCAAAAGCTGAGTGATTGCACTTTCGAGATTGCAATTGGCAGCAGGCACCTCAGCGTGTTTTTCTGCAAGTTAACTCGGTTTGACTTATTTTGTCGTTTGGCGCCATCTACTGAGAAACTTTTACACCCCTGAGGAAGGCCCTTGTAGCCGAAACACGGACCGTGTTGGGGTCCAGTATATGCCCTCTTACAAAGGACTTTACATGCCTGTCGCATTTTATGTGAATTATAACTGAGATTCTACATTGTAAATAAACGTGTTTGTCCCTTCCCCACTTTCTTGTCTTGTCTCCGTCAAAAGAGACCATTTCTTCCCAAACTCTGTGATAAGCCCCCTTACAACCCAGAATTCACAGCAGTCAGCGATCAACTTTATTAGAAATATTCTTGTTCACTGTTCTGTTCAAGATGGCAGGAACATTAACAGTATTTACAAGAAATTAAACTCTCCGGTTAAACATCAGGCAGACATTAATGTTAACACATTCAAAGTAGCTGCAAACCCAAGAACGTAGACTTAATTCCAGGCTCCTCGCCTCTGTGCCGAGCGATTTACACCGTGCACTTGATAACAACAGGATTACATTGCTTATTTCACGAGATCTCACCTCTGCTTTTGATCTTGTCGATCAGGATTTACCCCTCCAGCGACTGGCAGAATTGTACTTGCGGATTACATGATTGGGGTTTTCGCCACATTTTTAAAGGGCCAGTCATTTTCTGTCTCTTATAATTCTTCCGCTTCAGCTGTTTCTTCCTTCGCCATGGAGTCCCTCAAGAATCCGTGAGAATTGTTCAACGTGTTCTTGAGCCTCCTGGCTATTAAATAGTAGTCTGCAGGATTACGGTATGTACTGCTGTGCCAGTGATGTCCCACACTGCTCCTTGTGACCCTGGGCAAGTCACGTAATCCCCCCCCCCCCCCATTACCCCAGGTACATTAGACAGATTGTGAGCCCACCAGGACAGACAGGGAAAAATGCTTGAAGTACCTGAATAAATTCATGTAAACCGTTCTGAGCTCCACTGGGAGAATGGTATAGAAAATTGAACAATAGTGTGAAAAGTTTCAGCCTCTGTTAACCAGAGTTGGTATTGTGACCTCATAATGCCTCATTCCACCAATACGAGTCAACCTCATCAGTGATGTCACAATGGCTTGATTGTCCTACACTAGACTCACTTTTACTACATTTTGATTTCTAGAGTGATGCAGTGGTTAAAGCTACAGCTTCAACACCCTGAGGTTGTGGGTTCAAACCCATGCTGCTTCTTGTGACCCTGGGCAAGTCACTTAATCACTCCACCGCCCCAAGTACATTAGATAGATTGTGAGCCCACCTGGACAGACAGGGAAAAATGCTTGAGTACCTGAATAAATTCATGTAAACCATTCTGAGCTCCCCTGGAAGAATGGTATAGAAAAATAAATAGTGTGAAGAGCTTCAATCTCTGGTAACCAGAGCTGGTACTGTGACATCACAATGCCTCACTCCACCAATAAGAGCCAACCTCATTCATCAGTGATGTCACAATGGCTTGATTGTTCTAGACTTGGCTCACTTTTGCTACATTTTGATTTCTAGAGTGGTGCAGTGGTTAAAGCTACAGCCTCAGCACCCTGAGGTTGTGGGTTCAAACCCGTGCTGCTCCTTGTGACCCTGGGCAAGTCACTTAATCCCCCCATTGCCCCAGGTACATTAGATAGATTGTGAGCCCACCTGAATAAATTCATGTAAACCATTCTGAGCTCCCCGGGGAGAACGGTATAGAAAACTGAATATATAAATAGTGTGACGAGTTTCAGCCTCTGATAACCAGAGCTGGTATTGTGACGTCATAAAGCCTCATTCCACCAATAAGAGCCAACCTCATCAGTGATGTCACAATGGCTTGATTATCCTTTACTCGGCTCACTTTTACTATATTTTGATTTCTAGCGTGGTGCAGTGCTGAGGTTGTAGGTTCTAACCCACGCTGCTTTTTGTGACCCTGGACAAGTCACTCAGGCCCAAATTCTGAAACCAGCGCCTAAAGTTAGGCACGTATTCGGAAGCGCCCAACTAGATAGGCGCCTATCTAAATTGAATAACAAGGCACCATGCATGTTAGGCGTAGCAACGTGTTAGGCGCCGTCTTACAGAATCACTGCTCTTAAGTGTGCTTAAGCGCTCGCCTGGGCGCCTAACTTTTAGTTGTGCCTAGAGCTGGCCTTATTTACTAGGCGCCTCCAAAATAGGTGCCGCTCAGCGTGATTCACTAAACAGCACCCAGTTTTACTTGAATCGCGCTGATTGAAACGCGCTATGTCGGCACCTAACTTTTGGACGCTTCTTATAGAATTTGCCTTTCAATCCTCCGTTGCCCCAGGTATATTAGACAGATTGTGAGCCCACCGGGGGACAGACAGGGAAAAATGCTTACGTATCTGATTGTAAACTTTGATAGGCGGTATATAAATACCTAAATTAATTAAATTAAAATTTGGCTGAATTCTCTGCATTTGCTACGTGGAAAACTGGATTCCACAAGTTTGAGCACTTTCTTTTTTTTTTGTCAGTCCAGCTTTGGGAATGGGCTGAAGTCTGCAATCCAGCTGGAACTTTCTTATATAACGCTTTGATCGATGAGCTCCTTTTACAAAGGTGCGCTAGGGCTTTAACGCACGGAATAGCGCCTGCTTAATGCCAGCATTGAGCTGGCGTTAGTTCTAGAAGTGTGGAGGGGCATAATTGAAAGGGACGTCTAAGTCCGTTTGCGTCTAAGTCGCAAGTCGTCCAAAGTAAAAAAACAGCCTAGGACGCATTTTTCGAAAAATACGTCCAAAATTTTTTTGTTTCGAAAATCGTCTAATTATACGTCCTGCAGATCTGATCGTCCAAGCCGCTAAATCGTCCATCTTTATACCACATTTCCGTCCAAGTCAAAAACGCCTAGAACAAGCCCTGTTGGACGTGGGAGGGGTCTGCAAAGTGATGGACTGAACACCCAGACATGCCATCTAAATAGTGGGGTACCTTACAGGGCACTGCTGTGAACTTCACAAAAAGGGTGCCAAGTCTTCTCCTCCCTACAGCTCGTTTATAGGTCATGGAGAGCCCCCCAAACCACCTCCAGAATCCCCTAGACCCACTTATCTACCACCCCAATAGCCTTTATGGCTGCAGGAGCCACTTATATGCCAGTACAAAAGGGTTTTGGGGGTGTATAGGGGAGTGCACATGTTTAAGGATCAGTGCAGTGATTACAGGGGCTTATGGGCATGGGTCCTCCTCTCTATGGGTCCGTAACCCATCCCCAAGACGACTGAAGCTGCCTCTGTGCTGGACGACTAAGCTTACCTATGCCAGGCGGCCAGGTGATGATGGTCTGGAGGCTGAATTTTAAAGGTGGGATTAATATTTTTAGGGGGGTGTCGGTGATCACTGGGGTAGTGTGTGGGGGTCTGTTTTATGGGTTTGCAGTGCTTCTCTGGTGACTTTAGGTGGGTTTTTGTGACTTAGACCATGTTCCGTCGATCCTGGGCTGTATACCTTTCGGTTATACATGCTGTACGACTAAGTTTAAGTTGGCCCATGTTCCGCCCAACTCCCGCCCTCGACACTCCTCCCGAAACGCCCCGTTTAGCTTTGGTCATTCAGCGGCACTATGAAGGCCTAGGTCATTTAGAAATACGTCCAAAACCTGTTTTTATTATCGGCACTTGGACGTATTTGGACAATGTTTGTCCAAATGCCAACTTAGGCCGGTTTTTGGACGTATTTCTCTTTCGATTATGAGCCCCATAGTGCGTGGTGTAACACGCGGTAATTTCCTGCGTGCGCTGAAAATGCTAGCGCACCTTAGTAAAAGGAGCCCTATGTTTCTGCTTCAGCGTACATCAGACGGATGAGGTCCCTATGGATTGGTTCACCTGCCACAGGTGCCTTTTCATGTGCGTGAAGTTTTCTGTTCCCTCGGTTTTCTTCTGAGGTTGCGTGCCATTCTTCTGTCCTATCGTTCTGTGTCATTCCTCTCTGCTTTTCTGATATAGGGGTCCTTTTATGAAGACGCGTTAACAGATTTAGTGCCTATAGAATATAATGGATGCCTTAGCATTTGCGGCCTCTTTTACAAAGCCACACTAGCGGCTTTGCTGCGCTAATGGCCCCGAAGCCCATAGAGATTTAAAGGGCTTCGGGGCCGTTGCTGCGTGGCTTTGTAAAAGACGCAGTTAACATGCACTAAGCCAGTTAGCACACCTTAAAAAAAAGGGCCCCATAGTTTGAAAACTGTCTCCATGATCTTGTTTATAAGAGGCGATATATTAAATCCAAATTTAAATATTAATCATTAAAAGGCTTGGCCAGGAAAAGCTAGTTAGTCCTTGGCCAAAGCACCCAAAAAACAAAAGAGCATGGGCTAAATTGTTCAAAACAGAAAAAAGAACCACTATAGGTAACCCCTGATTAGACGTAGGGATTTCCACCCCCCTCTCCCGGATAACCTTCTGTGTCTGTCCTTGCTTTCAGGAGGGTGTAGATCAGCTCTCTCTCCCCACTAGCGTTTGTATCCAGTGCCGGCAAATACCTTTTTTCAATTTCTTTTCAAGCTCTGTGGCAGTCAGACTCCTCTTTCCTTTCTGGATATCCCCCTACTGGCTTCGGTCTCTGAAAATCACAGCTGGATGTGCACAGAAATCCAAATTTGCTGCCCATAGCACCCAATCACACCAGCTCGTTAGCCAAGATGATTGCACATAGCATCTCAGAATAGCGTGCAATTTTGCTTGCCATTTATAGACTCCAGCAGCCCTTGATCTCTTTCAGAACCCAGGTCTGTGCCATGAGGACACCACTAGCCTGGTCTCCTCATGACAAAGAGAGAGCAAATTCTCTCTGTTTCATCTGCCTAGCCATCGATTTTGCTCTTATCAGAAATATGCCTGCCCAGGGCTGTACTCTGAAAACAAGCCAATGCCCCATGGCTTGTCTCTCCAAAGCCGGCATGTCAAGGACAGATTCAGTGATGGCCTGCCAAATTCTTATGAAGGGGTTTTCTCAACGGCAGTGAGGCATCGCCTTTAATTTGATGAGGGGATCAGAGAATTGTCCCCGCCACTTCTCGCTCTCAGAAGACCCCCTCTAGCATCCTGGCCAGATCAGAACGCCAGCAGCTGGTCAGGATCAACCCATCAGATGCTCAGGAGTCCAAGAGGTTTTGGGAAAGAGGGGGGGGGGGGGGAAATGTAGGATCCGGCATATTGATTTCCGCATGAAGCAGATTACTCCCTCATCCAGCACAAATAATATGATAAAGAGACCGGAGGATGGTTGCTTATCTCTTGAGCTTGTAGGACACAGATGGGTTGGCATTAGTACCCCCCCTATCTGGTTCCAGCACAACAGATACCACCCAGGAAAGGTTGTGAAGCCAGTCCACCTCCTAATCCCCAGCACTAACTAGCTATTTTTAAGACGTGAAAACCATCAATCGTATGCCAAGGCCCATTAGCACTATTTCTATACAATTTTGCTCCTGTGTCTGTGTTTCCTTTGGGTTGAGTTTCCCACACTGGCGGCTTGCTTGCTTTCTGATTTTCTTGTTACTACATGCCTGCCATTACTTGCTTTCAGGCAGGAGATGGAACCGTTCTAGCCCCGTCTGGTTGTCGCATGTGAAACTCATCACTCCCACAACCCCCCTCAGCTAGGGCTGCCAACTCCGAGAGGGAAACGAAAAACCTTCCCGAACATGTGTTTCCACCGTGCCACTTCCTCAAGCATTTGTCGCTCCCTGTCCTCTACGATTTACCCCTACCCCATCATTTGCCCCCGCCCTCTCCGTGCCTGCCTCTCGTTCCCCCTTCCTTCCGAATCACTCACAGCTTGCCCAGTGCTTCCCTCCCCTCTTTGTCACCAGTGCAAAGCAGAGAGAGGCCAGCGGGTGTTGATTTGCTGCAGCCCCTCCATCTCCTGTCCTCGGGCAACGGCCGCTCCTCGCTCCTTCACCGATTCCCCCTACCGCGCGCATGTCCCCCCTTCCCTTCCCCCACACCTCTAGTGGTTCACCGCCGCCAGTAACAACTTCAACGTGCTCCTCACGACCCCGGCGGCTCTCCCTCTGACATCACTTCCTATGCGCAGCACACGTAAGTGACGCCAGCGGGAGAACCGACACGGGCATGAGGAATATGTTGCAACATCTAGAGCAGGGGTCTCAAAGTCCCTCCTTGAGGGCCGCAATCCAGTCGGGTTTTCAGGATTTCCCCAATGAATATGCATGAGATCTATGTGCATGCACTGCTTTTAATGCATATTCATTGGGGAAATCCTGAAAACCCGACTGGATTGCGGCCCTCGAGGAGGGACTTTGAGATCCCTGATCTAGAGGTATGGGTTAGGGGGGCATGCACATGGCAAGGGGAGGAGTGTGAAGAGGCACAAGGGCAGAGTGGAGGAGGGGTGGCCCCCTTCCCCCCCCTCGTACTATGCCACTGTGCCTATCAGCTCACTGAGGGATGGGTTCCCCTAGTTGCTTGCTAGTATCCACCTAAGAGTTCAGGAGTGTTTCTGCAGACTAGAGTGCTATGGCCCCCCTCCTTTCCTGGGGCATCTTATGTTCCTTCGATCCCGCCTCTCCCCACCCCCCACCCCTGTCCCTCCCATCCTTTCCTGTGGCCCTGCTGCCAGCCCTATGTATTTTAACAGCCCATGAAATGAAAGAGGGCTAATTCAGAGCTGGCTTGGCATATTTGTTTGGAACTCATGCTGGCAGCTGCCCTGGCTAGAAAAAGTCAGCCAGCTGGCAACTCTAAGCCATTTCCCCCACTAGGCTCGTAACCTGGCTCCTTGTCATAAGTCAGTCCAGTCCTGGTTGTGCCCCCTCCATGCATGGATTTCTACCTTTCATTTCTCCTTTGATTCCCCAAAGACCCTCAGAACTACACGTCCCTGCATGCATCAGGAGCAAAGCCAAGCTCGAATTTATGACATGGAACCAGGTAGCAGCTCTTCGCCTTGCCCCCATCCTTTTTTCACATTCCTTTAATAGATTTGCCAAGGCTTCTTTTTTTCCCCATAAAACCAGTTTTACCCCCACTTTTACAAAGGTGCGCTAAGCTTTTTAGCGCACTCTAAATATTAGTGTGAGCTAATGCATGCATGTTATCCTGTGGACGCGTTAGCGGTTAACGCATGAATTGATTTAGCGTGCACTGAATCTGCGCTAAAATGCTTAGCGAGCCTTTGTAAAAGCGCCCTGTCTCTCAGACAATGGCTAATCCGATAAGTGTTACTTGGCGCCTGCCCTACGGAACAGCCAGTGTTTTTATGGACTGAACTATCTTAGGCCAGATTCGGAACCAGGTCGAAGACACGTTTGTTTCACAAGAATGGCAACTGACCCTGCAGCAATTTAAAAACCTTTTGAAAAAACGTGTTATTTGTTGAAGCCTTTTCCTGAACAGAAGTTAGTATAATGCATTCACTCCCCCCACCCTTTTACAAAACCGCAATAACGATTTTTAACACAGGCCGGCACGCCGTATTCTCTGCACTGCTTTCAACGCTCATAGAGTTCCTATGGGTGTCGGGTACAGCGCAGAGCATTCAGCACGCCAGCCTGTGCTAAAAACCGCTATCTCGGTTTTGTAAAAAGGGGGAATGGGAAATACATTATACCAACCTCTGTTCAGGAAAAGGCTTCAACAAATAATAATAATCATAACTTTATTCTTTTATACCGCCATAACCAAAAGTTCTAGGTGGTTTACACTAAAAAGATCTGGACAATCAGCGAAATACAATAATACAGTAAAAAATACAAACATTTGCAAAATAGAATTTCAATAATAAAACTCACTAAGTAATAAACTTATCGAACAAAGGTCTTAGGACCTGGCAACTCAGCTTCAATGCCCAAAAATGCAAAGTTATGCACCTGGGCAGCCAAAATCCATGCAAGACTTATACCCTTAATGGCGAGATCCTAACAAGAACGGTAGCAGAACGAGACTTAGGGGTGATTGTCAGTGAGGACATGAAGGCTGCCAATCAAGTAGAGCAAGCTTCATCCAAGGCAAGACAAATCATAGGTTGCATACGCAGGGGTTTCGTCAGCCGTAAGCCTGAGGTCATTATGCCACTGTACAGATCCATAGTAAGACCCCACCTGGAATACTGTGTGCAATTCTGGAGGCCGCATTATCGCAAGGATATGCTGAGACTGGAGTCGGTCCAGAGAATGGCCACCCGGATGGTCTCGGGACTTAAGGATCTCCCGTACGAAGAACGGCTAGATAAACTACAGCTATACTCGCTCGAGCAGCACAGAGAGAGGGGAGACATGATCGAGACGTTCAAGTATCTCACGGGCCGCATTGAGGTGGAGGAAGATATCTTCTTTTTCAAGGGTCCCACGGCAACAAGGGGGCATCTGTGGAAAATCAGGGGCGGGAAACTGCGCGGTGACACCAGGAAATTCTTTTTCACTGAAAGGGTGGTTGATCGCTGGAATAGTCTTCCACTTCAGGTGATTGAGGCCAGCAGCGTGCCTGATTTTAAGGCCAAATGGGATCGACACGTGGGATCTATTCACAGGGTAATGGTAGGGGAGGGTCATTAGGTGGGCAGACTGGATTGGCCGTGGGCCTTATCTGCCGTCTATTTCTATGTTTCTATGTAATTAATTTCCGAAAACAGCAATAGGATAACCTATCTTGCTGAATACATTTACCTAACCAAGATTGTTGCTAGGGTCAAATCTAAGAAGGTCTTATATCTACACCCATTAATTTTGGGGTAAGCAAATAAGTAGAAGTTTCTAGTTTCTCTTGATGGTCTATGCAACACAAAATGAGGACAAAGGGAAGCTGGAGACAATCCCGATATCAGCTTAAAGCAGATACAGGAAAACTTGAATAATACTCTTGCCTCCAAAGGCAGCCAATGAAGTAAACGATCATATGGACTAATATGGTCGGTTTTTTTAAACCAAAAAATCAATCGAACAGCTGTATTCTGAATTATCCTTAATTTCCATAGAATGTTTTCGGGTGCTCCTACATAGATGATGTTACAATAGTCTAAAATAGATAAAACTAATGCCTGCACCAATAGTCTGAACGATAAAGGATCAAAATATTTTTTTATGGTTCTTAATTTCCACAATGTAAAAAAGCATTTTTTGAATCACTATGGTTTTCATAAAGTTTTTAAATCTCTGTAAAGGGGGGGATTAGTAATTGGTGCTGGTTTAAAATCATGTGATTAGTGAAGCTTTTTTTTTAAGGATGAAATATGTTCATTTTTGTGGTTTAAAATTTGGAGGAAAGTGTATGAGTAATATACTTGTATTACTTTTTTCTGATGTTTCTGATGTATTTTATACGTATGTATTTCGTGTAGGTGATTTTGTAGCCCGCTTAGGATTTAAGTGGGGCGTTCGATGTCCCATGACTGAGGGATGATGCCGACTGAATTCTGTGAATGAGCTACACTGGTCTGATTCCACTTGAGACTTGTCATTGGTTATGTTTGCATCAGCTATAATTCCTTTAATCTTGTCTGTGAATGTTACTACTTTTTTTTCTATAAAATTTACAAAGGTTTTGAAAATCTCCTTGGCCTGCATGATAATGAGTGCCAATTATCCAGTAACGCTTAAATCTTCAAATATATATATATTAGTGCTTTAATAGTAACTTGACAAAGGGATTGAGGGGTACAGATAGGAGTAGAGGTAGGTAATAGGGATAGGATTAGAGGATTAGAGGCAGTTACAAAATTAGTCATGGACACTGTTCAGGCAATTAGGCCTGATGGGCCGCCGCGGGAGCGGACCGCTGGACAGGATGGGCCTCTGGTCTGACTCAGCGGAGGCAACTTCTTATGTTCCCCTCCCCCTATTATAATTTATTTTAACCTTTCATTTTTAGCATTGTAAACCGGCCAGGTGCAAGTCGATGGTCGGTATATTAAAATTAATTAAACTTGAAATCTGCTAAAGATGTAGTATCTTAATAATACATCTGTTATATTCCTCACTTTAAACAGTTATCACCCAGATCCTCAGACTCGTCACTGGATCTTTACTTTTCATAATCTTACTATAAATTATTATACTATGGTATTTAAAGAGTACTTAGCTGTACGGTCTTTCTCGTAGGGATAATTAGGCCAATATGTTTTACCGTTTAGTTTTTTCAAGGCTTACATCCCTAATTGTTTTACGCCAGCTCAATAGACCAGATTGTCCATTAATTTATAGTAAGATTAAGAAACGTAAAGATCCAGTGACGAATGGATATGTGAATCCTTAGACAGTGAGAGCCATTCAAGTTTGAGGATCTGGGTGATAACTGTTTAAAGTGAAGGGTCTAACGGATGTATTATTAAGATACTATATCTTTAGCAGATATCTTAGTAACGAATGGCAGCTTAGCAAATCCCCTCTTCTCCAGAAACATAGACCAACATTTTACCAGTACTCCACATTACCAGGCTTGACCACATTCTCCAGCAATAAAAGCCACCGTTTAATTGTGTAATGACTGGAAAAGCGCTTTCTAGAATTCATTTCACATGTGCAGCTCTAGTTTCATGGCGTATTCTTCTGGAAAGACTTGTCATAACCCCTGTCAGCTGTCTCTTCTTCAAGCCCTGTCTATCGAGGCTTAAGGAAGCCATGCCTTTCACGTAATCATTTCTATTGTGGATCAGTGGCATGCAATGTTGCCACTCGTTGGGGATTCCGCATGGAATGTTGCTACTCTTTGGGGCTCCGGAATCATGCTTACTATTTGAGATTCTGGAATATTGCTACTCTTTGGGGCTCCGGAATCATGCTTACTCTTTTTGAGATTCTGGAATATTGCTACTATTTGGGGTTCCGGAATCATGCTTACTCTTTGAGATTCTGGAATATTGCTACTCTTTGGGGCTCCAGAATCATGCTTACTCTTTGAGATTTTGGAATATTGCTACTATTTGGGGTTCCGGAATCATGCTTACTCTTTGAGATTCTGGAATATTGCTACTATTTGGGGTTCCGGAATCTTGCTTACCCTTTGAGATTCTGGAATATTGCTACTATTTGGGGTTCCGGAATCTTGCTTACTTTTTGAGATTCTGGAATGTTGCTACTATTTGGGTTTTTGCCAGGTAGTAGTGGCCTGGATTGGCTACTGTGAAGATGAACGGCTATCCTTATGCTCTCTGCTCCTTTCCTGGTTCTATCGTATCTTTTTTGAGATGTGGTGACCAAACAAACACACAGTACTCCATTTGTTGTTACATCATGAAGAACACAAGAATATGCCATATTCAGTCAAACTAAAAGTCCATCAAGCTCAGTATCCTTTTGCCAGTAGTGGCCAATCCAGGTCACAGTTTCCTAATAGGATTCCAACAGCTTCCATGTTGCTTATCCTCCAGAAATTTGTACAAACTTTTTTTTTTTTTTAAATCCCAGCTACACTTATAGCTTTTAACACTGAGTGTCACAAAATCTTTGTAATATACTGTAGAGGTTCTTGGGCAAAGTGGTCCTGACTCTATGATGTGCCATTATGCAAAACAGGATTACACTAGAAAAGGCCATCTGAGGGATTCTGTCCCCTATCTAAGGGCAACAGGGGGGGGGATTTATTTTGTCATGAGATGCTGGCGCTTTGCATCGCAGTCTCACCCAAGCAGCTGCCGGGCTTTTCACTGTAGATCCCAACAGCCAGTCAGAGCTGAATACGATGATTTCATGGCGTTTTGGTGGTGGAAACATAACGGAACGGTTTAAAAACCTGATCTGAAATGCAGGAAACATATGTCCACAGCTATGTCAATGCAATGTTTTGTCAACTGAGCAGATGTTCTCTGAATTCATTATTTGAAATACTGTTACTTGCTGCATCCACAGATTGTATTTTTTTTTTAAGTATTCAATGTGTACCGTTAAGCCTCTCAGACTAATTAGCCTTTGCAATTTCTGGGGGCACTGTTTGAATTTGGGAGGGAACAGTTTGGTTGAGGGGGAGGAATTCCTGCATACATTTAAGGAAAATATGGACAGCAGGAAGTAGATAGTGGGAGATGGAATGAATATTCCAACAGCATACATAACACCATGAAAACTGAAAAAGAAGAATTCCTTTCTGATAGGTTAAAAAGAAGCAAGAGAAACTGTGACTAGAGCAAGAAATACAGAGTCCATCCGCTGTTGCCGGTGGTATAGTGAGGGGGGTGCAGAGGGGGAGCTGATGTCACGCCAATGTCGGCTCTTCCTCTGATATCACATCCTGGACCTGCGCCTACGAAGTGACATCAGAGGAAGAGCAGACGTTGGCCATCAACATTGCAGAAGTACGGTGGAAAGGCAGCGGCGCGCAGGTGGCAGGAAGGGATAGGGAAGGGAGCGTATGGAGGTGAGGGGGCAGGGAAGAGAGCGTGGAGGGGCGCCACTGCCCCGGGCACCTCTCATTCTCACTACAGCACTTGACTGCTGCCTACCTGGAATTTCTTGGAAATTATGCAAAAATACACAAGTTACTGAAATACGTTTACGTGCTCCAATAATCGTTTTTGTGTGTTTCCATCGCATGTTAATGCCTTTTGTGCCTCAGTTATCAATTGATCTCACTTATTTACGGTACACCGGCAAATCCGTGGATGACAATTGCACTCCGACAAACAGCGCACAATTGGGCGCACGGAGAAGTGCGTGTAGGACATTTTACATCATGATTATGGGAACCCTTTTAGTGGGTATCTGGAAGGCCCTCATTTGCTCAAACTCCTCAGGCCCTGCCCCTTGGGAGTCTGAGCAAATCAGGGCCTTCCAGATACCCACTAAAAGGGTTCCCATAATCATGATGTAAACCTAACCCTAACACTAGATAGGAAGTGAATGTTTTAAGTGTAGTGGGGGGGGGGGTTCCCCCCTTAAAAGAGGGTTACTTTGTAACCCTCAAAAAGACAAAATAGTATCTTGTCGGGGTGCAATTGTCGGATCACATCCTATTTACCCGTATTGACACTAATAGCAAGTCTGTTCTGTAAGCCATGTTGCGCAGTGAAGAGGAAGTCCAAAACAGAAAAGGCAGAAAACCCTGGAATCCAGTAGTCTTGACGTAATACTTGTTAAAATGCAATAAAAACAAAACAATCTCCACTTCACTGAGCGACTGACATACAGCGGGATACGGACCCAACACGGTCCGTGTTTCGACTAACTGTAGCCTCCCTCAGGGGTCTGGGTCACCGTGCACTCGACGGTATGGGGAAACGGATGCAAATATAAGATGAAATCCTCGATCCTGCACTACAGACGCGTTTTGTCAAGTTCCTGTCTCGCTACAAAGGGAAAAGGGCACGCATGATGGGGGGGGGGAGGCGGAGAAGGAGCAGGACGGTGGAGAAGAGGGTGGGGGGGGGGAGGGGGTGCCTCCCACCCTCGCTGTTCCGGTGGACAAGTCCCCTAGCCTTTGTTGGTTTTGAAAGAATGAACAATTGATTTTGCAGGGCCTCTTTGCAGTCTACTCGGGATTTTATAGACGTCTATCATGACTTTGCTCTCTGCGGTGGCTTTTGCATGCGCTCGCAAGCCATCTCTGAACGGGCTGCTAGCGCTTGCGTCCCAAAGAACAAACTTTGTTCAAGTATTTATTTAAAGTCGCTTCGCTGCAGGGCAACGTTCTGAATCTGCTAACTACGATAAAAAGCACTCCTCTATAACTTAAATCTCCACTGTGTAATGAGGTCAAAAGAGCTGCCTGCAGGCACTGGCACAACCACGCGCCCGGCGATTCGAGCTTCTATTGTCCTATTATCCACCACAGTCAGAGCCTGCGATGCCGTTTTTATTCCTGCAACAAGAGCCTGGTTTTCGCCTCCTCCCAATAAAAAGGCAAATGCTTTTGTCTGGCACGGCGTAGAAGGTTATGACCCGGCATGACTGAGAGCCTACGCTGAGGTCCCTCAACCAGCTCAAGGCGAATGCTGACCGTTCTCCAGCCGCTCTTGCGTGTGGCGCTGAGATCCCAGGGAGCATCATTCACAGGAGACGTAGCCAGGCAAATATTGAAGAGCCGGGTTGAGCACTGCCAACCCTATCTCATAGGTCTGCAGAGACAATCCCATCATTGAGTAAACTGAGAAGTCCCCGCGTCAGTGGCTGAAGGCATGCTGTCGTCTTCTACAGGAAGGAAGCGGCGCGTGGATGAGGGGAGCGACGGCACGCTGGCCCGTCAAAAGCGCGCCGGACATTGGCACGCCGACAAACCCGCCCCCGACACTTGTGCGCAGGACAAATGTGTGCCCCCCCGCTTTCAGGCCTTCCCCTTTGCGCTCTTAGGGAGGGGTGTGGGGGGCTAACAACTCCTTGCGCTCCCGCTAGGGGGGGTGTTTGGGGGGGAGGAACCCCACTACACTGAAAACTCCCGAAGAGCGAAAACTGGAAGGAGAATGGGAGTTTTCCCCCAACCCCCCCCCAACGGAAGCGCAGTGTAGTGAGGGTGTTCCCTCCCCACCCCCTCATATCGCAAATGGCAAGGCCTCAAACTGGCGGAAGCGGCGGCGCACATTTGTCCAGCGCGCAAATGGCGGGGCGGGATTGTCGGTACGCTGATGTCCTGCGTGCTTTCGACGGTGTACCTTAGCGCACACGTAAGGGGGAGAGGAGGAGAGAGGAATGTGTTGCTTCCCAGGGCCGGTTTTAGACATGCTGTGGCCCAGGGCAGAAATTAAGAGGTGGGATCCACTCTCCTCCCTCCACCCCCCCCATATCCCCATCTGTCACGTAAAACAACACTAACCCCCTCTTTTACTAAGATGTGCTAACCATATAGCGCGCACTACACGCTAACGCGTCCATTTAGCGAGCAGGAATCGGCGGTTAGCGCACCTTAGTAAAAGAGAGCCTAAATGCTCCGAGTCCCACCCAAAAGACAGACAGACCTTTACCAATGCAGAACAAGGGAACACAAACTGAAATTGAACTGGGAGCCCCAATAAATTAAACTCAGCAAGTATTACAACCCTGGAGGAATAGAACCAGATGTGCACTTCTTTTTGTACTGAACATGCAAGGGTCCCGGGCCCAGGTCCCCCCCCCCAACCCAAAAAAAAAAAAAAAAAAAAATTAGCCACCTCCTTTGCTGTGGTCGGTGGGGATCCCCTGCCACCTGAAGAGCCATCACCTCCGAGCTACTACAAGCTGCAGAGTTTGGAGAGTTCTGGCTGCCGGACCGGAGAAAGACGTCTCCAGTTGGCAGGGCTTTGGGATTCGCCCCAGTTTAGGCATTTATATTTTGCATTTGGGCAGGGGGGCATGGGAGAGGTGGGAAAAAAATGTGTCGGCTCCCCTTTGACGTCACTTCTTAGGCGCGCCTCCTGGAGATGACATCAGAAAGAATTCCAAAAAGGTACAGGGAAGGCAAGGGGTGTGCCCGGCAAGGAGAGGAGTTGGGAGCAAGCGAGCGGAGAGGAGGGGGGTTGTCACCACGCCCTTAGGAAGACCACGCCTGGGGCGCACAGCACCACCCCCCTTACTATGCCACTTTGGGATCAGGGACACTGCCCACCCTTACCCCTCACCACACCCCCATCAGCCACTGACACAGTACAAAGATATGTGATGCACTTCTCCCAAAGCGAACATAGTCCAGTTAATTAACTTAAATAAAACACTTTTTTCTATTTTTGTTATCTGGACATTATATTTTTTTACATCACTTTGGTTCTATTTTCTCTCTTCTGCTTCCCTGTGTCTTCTGAGAATTCTCCTTCTAGCGGTTGCTCTCCACGTCTTTTCTCCTCTCTCCTGTCTCGTTTCATTCCCTCACAATTCCTGTCTTTGATATATTGATCTTTCATTTTTTACTCTCCCTGCTCTTTTTTTCTTTTCTGCCTCTCTGTCCACTCAAATTTCACCTTTCTTTTTACTTCTCAACTACCTACTGACTTTCCATCTCCCTTTCTCATGCTCTAGTTTTCCCATTTCCCCTCTCAGCCTTCCCATGCCTCCAGATCCCTTCTATCTTTCATCTACTGCTCATTACCACATTTCTACCACTATCCTCCTCTCATTCATCTCCTTGCCACCCCCCCCCCTTTTGTCTCTCCCACATGATTTCTCAATTTCCAGTATATCCCCTCCCTCAATTCTTGTAACCCAGCATCTCCTGTCCCTCTCCCCCCTCATGGTCTGACATCTCCCTGTCCTTTTTCCTCCACCATCTCTGTCCCATCTGTTTTCCCTCCTGTCTTTACCCCAACAATCCATCATCTCACTTCCTCTCTCTCCTCCCCCTCATGGTCCAACTTTGCTCCCATTTTGTTTCCTGCTGTTCTTCCCTCCTCTGGCCAGAGGTTGTGGTAAGAGCGGATAGCGTAGCTGCTTTTAAGAAAGGTTTGGACAATTTCCTGGAGGAAAAGTCCATAGTTTGTTATTGAGAAAGACATGGGGGAAGCCGCTAATTGCCCTGGATCGATAGCATGGAATGTTGCCACTCTTTGGGGTTCCGGAATCGTGTTACTCTCTGGGATTCCAGAATGTTGCTACTCCCTGGGTTTTGGCCAGGTACTAGGGACCTGGATTGGCCACCTTGAGAACGGGCTACTGGGCTTGATGGACCATTGGTCTGACCCAGTAAGGCTATTCTTAGGTTCTTAAGTTATGTTCTTAGTTCATTACACTTACCACGCATTAACTAGTTGATTCTCAGCAGGTACCATGTGTTAATTGGACCATTAATATACAATCCTATAATAAGAATAATGAGAATGTCTCCAAAATGTACCGCATAAAATTTGCACCTACCTTGCAGTAAAATCCCAAGGAAAACTGTGATAACTGCAGATTTTAGTGAAAAAAGGACCCTTAAATGCATAAGAACATAAGCAATGCCTCCGCTGGGTCAGACCTGTGGTCCATCGCGCCCAGCAGTCCGCTCACGCGGGGGCCCAACAGGTCCAGGACCTGTGCAGTAATCCTCTATCTATACCCCTCTATCCCCTTTTCCAGCAGGAAATTGTCCAATCCTTTCTTGAACCCCAGTACCGTACTCTGCCCTATTACGTCCTCTGGAAGCGCATTCCAGGTGTCCACCATATGTTGGGTAAAGAAAAACATCCTAGCATTCATTTTGAACCTTTCCCCTTTCAACTTTTCCGAATGCCCTCTTGCTCTCTTATTATTCGAAAGTTTGAAGAATCTGTCCCTCTCTACTCTCTCTATGCCCTTCATGATCTTGTAAGTCTTTATCATATCCCCTCTAAGTCTCCTCTTCCATTGGTATGGGTGCCCACGATTTTTTTAAAATAAAATAAAAAGCCTTAACTTGCTGCTCTTTAATTATCCATTAAATAGAAATAGAAGCCTTTCCCTCCGGTACTTTGACTGAACCGGCTCCTACATCGAGCCTGGAAAGGGTATGACTACCTACTGACTTTCCATCTCCCTTTCTCATGCTCTAGTTCTCCCATTTCCCCTCTCAGCCTTCCCATGCCTCCAGATCCCTTCTATCTTTCATCTACAGCTCATTACCACATTTCTACAAGGGTATCACTCGCACTGATAGGTAAGAATAGTTCTTTTGACCCTAATTAGCTGTTTGTAATTCTCCCATTTGCATATCAGAAAAGAAACTAATTTGCATATTTGTAAATTAGGAGCATTTACATCTCTGTGGGGTTTTGTTTTTAACTTTGTGCCAGGAGCCGCAGCATGGCGCAGGAGGCCACTGCAAAGTGACCACGTGCCCTCAGAGAGCATCGTCGGAGCAGGAGCCCACTCCAAAGGCCAACAAGCTTGCAGGCGAGGGCGAAAAAAAAGGACAGACGAGGCGATTAAAGAAAGGGGTTAGACTTTTTCAGGTGTGTGAGGGAAAGGAAGGCGTGCGAGGTGGGTTTATAAGAAAAAAAAGAACTAAGGCCCCTTGTTGCAAAGCCGCGGTACAGATTTCTACTACGGGCCAGCGAGGCAAATGCTTTGACGCTCATAGGAGCGTTGGAGCATTTACCTTGCCAGTCTGCAGTAAAAAAAAAAATCAACTCTGCCGCACCTTCATATAAGCCAGCGCAAATTTTGATCTTGTTCTTGTATAGATTTAGACTCATCACTGCTGTGTACCATATAAAAATCAGAACCCTGGGCCCTCGCTGCATCCCCCCACCCCCACCCACTTAACAGCTTATCTCAAGTGCAGTCTACAAAGGGCAGGGAAAGGACAATCCACAGTCGATAATGGTACCAAATGAACTGGAGGCAGTGGGCAGCTGGCACTCTTTTGCTGCCTGTGCCGCCTTTCAGGGTTCAAATGGGGCAAGATGCTGGGGCTTTTTGCTAATTACTAGCTTTTGCTATGGCAAGCATGCATTAACCTTATCGCAGATTTGTAAAAAAGGCCCTTTGTTTACATTAAGGGGGTCTTTGACTAAGGCGCACTAAATCAGCTACCGTGCCTTAGTCAAAGACCCCTTAAATTACCATGAGACTCGGATTTGGCACTATCCCATGCTACTAGTACGGCTGAGTCATAAGAACATAAGACTAGCCATCCTGGGTCAGACCAATGGTCCATTTAACCCATTATCCTGTTTCCACAGTGGTCAATCCAGGTCTCAAGTACCAGACAGAAGCCCAAAGAGTAGCAAGATTCCAGATCTCAGATTGTGATGTCAAAATGGCTCATTCCACCAATGCCTAAGAGCCAAACTCATCAGTGATGTCACAATGGCTCAATTGTTCTATACTTGGCTCACATAAGAATTGCCATAGAGAATGACATGGGGAAACCATCCTTGTCATTCTTTAAGGAGAGAGGGAAGAACCAGAGTCTGAATGTACCCAGCCACTGACCCTCAAGCCTTGCATTGAAGAATGCTGGTGTAGAAGGACTGAGGCTGAGATAGACACTAATGAATGACACAGGATGGTTTCCCACAGTTATCCGTGGGGACGGGGACAAATTTTATCCCCGTGTCATTCTCTGAAGGTCCATCAAGCCTAGCATCCTGTTTCCAACAGTGGCCAAGTCAGGTGACAAGTACCTGGCAGAGACTCAAAGAGTAGCAACATTCTAGAGCTCATATTGTGATGTCATAATGCCTCATTCCACCAATGCCTAAGAGCCAACCTCAGCAGTGATGTCACAATGGCTTGATTGTCCTAGACTTGGCTCACATAAGAATTGCCATAGAGAATGACATGGGGAAACCATCCTTGTCAATCTTTAAGGAGAGAGGGAAGAACCAGAGTCTGAATGGGCCCAGCCACTGACCCTCAAGCCTTGCATTGAAGAATGCTGGTGTAGAAGGACTGAGGTTGAGATTGACACTAAATAATGAGACGGGATGGTTTCCCATGGTTATCCGCGGAGACAGGGACAAATTCTTTCCCCGTGTCATTCTCTGTTCGGCACCTTCCAAGCTGCCAAGGATTCACTGGTGCACAAAGACTACGATGTTTGACCTACTCAGTCCTCATGTCTGACCTTTCTGCGTAGCTGACTGCATAAGCTACAAGCCTGGTGCTTTTCTCACTTAACCTCTGACCTTCTTTAAAATATATTGACTGATTTTCAAAATTTGAACTTTCTATTAACTGCAGCATGTTTTGTAACTTGACGCTTTGTTGGGGTTTTTTTGCTTGTATTTCCTCCTCCTCTGTCTTCTTGAAACCCCCTCCCACCCCTCATCCTCTCGTTTCTCTGTCTCTCCCCTAACCTGCCAGCTCTGCGCATCTTTGATTTCCTCACACCCCTGGCCACTTGTTCCTGGCTTTGATTCCTTTGTAGAAAAGCACCTACAAGCTCCCGCCATTGTCGGCTGTGTTAGATTTAATTACAAGTGTGTTTGGCTCTTCTCTCCTTGTAATTACTGAAATGAATGGGGGAAAGAGAGATCAGAGAGAGAGTAGGGGACACTTTCCCATCCTAGAAATGCAATTAGTGCCGTGGGCGGCCATCCATCTGCTGCGCCTATGTTATATAAAGATTTGTGTGTGTGTGTGTGTGTGTGTGCAAGTGTGCGCAAGCGAGCTAATGAGTATATTTATGTTTCTTCTTACTTTAACAAACTGTTAATTCGAAACATGTTTTTAAGAGGGCATCTTTTGTGCGTGTGTGTGTGTATGTGTGTTCGGACTGATATAACATGTGTTAATTGGGATGTTACAATAACTTCTCAGCCCAGGTGCAGCCAGGGTGAATAATGAAAAAAGAAAACAGAGTACGGTCTACCGGTGATTACGCCGTACTGTACAGCTTGCTGTAATAATCCACAGCTCTCCCAGGCTCTCTTCTCAAACAATAATGTTTTCCCAATTAATGTCATTCATATACTTTCAGAAGCAGATTAACCTCAGGCGGAAGAAAAGTAGACTCTTGTACGGATGTGACAGGGCGCCTCTTCCAACCTGTTAGCGGCAGGGGCGGTTGGCTGGCTGGAGGACTCCAGGGATGTTCGGAAGGATCAGCGAGAGGCTTTCTTGACCTTTCCACGAAACTGCTCGCCCCAGGACTGTCAGCGGACTGAGTCTATGGTTCACTTTCTGCGCTGCATCCCAGGTTGATGGAACGAATTACCCAGTGACCTCAAACAAATACCCGATTTAGTGCTGTGTCATTTTGTTTTTAAAGGCACATTTTGTCATTTTCAGAAAGGCTTTTAGGAGACAGTTTCAAAACGATTCCAAGACGTAGGTACCACAATGGAGCACGTTTAGCTCCGGTTCTAAAATGGCAAGTGCGTTCCAAAACGGTTACGCTGCACTGGCCCTCCAAAATGTGGGCATCCCATTTACAACATGGGATGCCTAAGTATGTGACGAGTGGAAATTATAACATTCTTTAAGTCATGCGTGTCATGCGGTGACACGCCTATGGTTCACCCATGCTCCACCCTGGTATACTCACTCTTGCAGTAATGCGCTAACCAACTAATTCGATAAACTTGCACGTACGATTTCATCCTTAACGCATGAAGTTCTGAGAGCAAGTTATAGAATACTGTCAGTTAAGTGTATAACATAATATAATAATTAGCTACTACTTGGTATATTAATGACCAATTATTGGCTAGAATTAGTGTTAATTTGCACTGATTAGCAGTTACACACTTAACTGAGCTTAAAGTCAGGATTCTACAAATTGAGCATGGAAAATTCATAGCAAACAACTTTAAATGGGTGTGCACCTAGAAAGGGGCATGGGTGGGGCAGGAGCGTGTCTAGCGATGGTGTAAACAGGTTATACAATACTAACTGTTACACACCTAAATGCCTACACCTGGAATAAAGGGGCATAAGATGAAGATGAATGGAACACCTGGAATAAAGGGACATATGATGAAGATGAATGGAATATCTGGAATAAAGGGGCTTAGGATGAAGATGAATGGAACACCTGGAATAAAGGGGCATAAGATGAAGTGATAAGTGGAGTGCCGCAGGGCTCGGTCTTGGGCCCAATCTTGTTCAACATCTTCATAAGGGACTTGACTGAGGGGCTTCAGGGTAAATTAATGTTATTCGCCGATGACGCCAAATTATGCAATATAGTGGACAAGAACACAACAGGACCTGACAACAAATCCAAGACCGATAGTATGGCACACGACCTCCTCCTACTGGAGAATTGGTCCAGGACCTGGCAACTAAACTTCAATGCCAAAAAATGCAAGGTCATGCACCTTGGCAACAAAAATCCATGTAAGACTTACACTCTTAATGGTGAGATCCTAGAGAGAACTGTAGCGGAACGAGACTTAGTGGTAATCATCAGTGAGGAGAAAGGTGGAGAAAGCTTCATCTAAAGCCAGACAAATCATGGGTTGCATACGAAGGAGTTTCGTTAGCCGTAAGCCCGAAGTCATAATGCCATTATATAGGTCCATGGTGAGACCCCATCTGGAATACTGTGTACAATTCTGGAGACCACATTACCGCAAAGATGTGCTGAGACTTGAATTGGTCCAGCGAATGGCCACACGGATGGTCACGGGGCTCAGGGATCTCCCGTATGAGGAACGGCTGAATAAATTGCAGCTCTACTCCCTAGAGGAACGCAGGGAGAGGGGGGACATGATCGAGACATTCAAGTACCTCACGCGCCGTATCGAGGTGGGGGAGGATATTTTCTTCTTCAAGGAACCCACGTCAACACGAGGGCATCCATGGAAAATCAGGGGAGGGACATTGCATGGCGACACCAGGAAATACTTCTTCACCGAGAGGGTGGTGGATCGATGGAATGGTCTTCCGATGCAGGTGATTGAGGCCAGCAGTGTGCCTGATTTTAAAGCTAAATGGGATCGAAAGGTGGGATCTCTTCGCAAAGGGAGGTAGGGGAGGGTCATTGGTGTGGGCAGACTTGATGGGCCTTGGCCTTTATCTGCCGTCACTTTCTATGTTTCTATGTTTCTAGGATGAAGATGAATGGAACACCTGGAATAAAGGGACATAGGATGAAGATGAATGGAACACCTGGAATAAAGGGGCATAAGATGAAGATGAATGGAACACCTGGAATAAAGGGGCATAAGATGAAGATGAATGGAACACCTGGAATAAAGGGACATAGGATGAAGATGGATGGATCACCTGGAATAAAGGGACATAGGATGAAGATGGATGGAACACCTGGAATAAAGGGACATAGGATGAAGATGGATAGAACACCTGGAATAAAGGGACATAGGATGAAGATGGATGGAACACCTGGAATAAAGGGACATAGGATGAAGATGGATGGAACACCTGGAATAAAGGGGCATAGGATGAAGATGAATGGAACACCTGGAATAAAGGGACATAGGATGAAGATGGATGGAACACCTGGAATAAAGGGACATAGGATGAAGATGAATGGAACACCTGGAATAAAGGGGCATAGGATGAAGATGAATGGAACACCTGGAATAAAGGGACATAGGATGAAGATGGATGGAACACCTGGAATAAAGGGACATAGGATGAAGATGGATGGAACACCTGGAATAAAGGGACATAGGATGAAGATGGATGGAACACCTGGAATAAAGGGGCATAGGATGAAGATGGATGGAACACCTGGAATAAAGGGACATAGGATTAAGATGAATGGAATACCTGGAATAAAGGGACATAGGATGAAGATGGATGGAACACCTGGAATAAAGGGACATAGGATGAAGATGGATGGAACACCTGGAATAAAGGGACATAGGATGAAGATGGATGGAACACCTGGAATAAAGGGACATAGGATGAAGATGGATGGAACACCTGGAATAAAGGGGCATAGGATGAAGATGAATGGAACACCTGGAATAAAGGGACATAGGATGAAGATGAATGGAACACCTGGAATAAAGGGACATAGGATGAAGATGGATGGAACACCTGGAATAAAGGGACATAGGATGAAGATGAATGGAACACCTGGAATAAAGGGACATAGGATGAAGATGGATGGAACACCTGGAATAAAGGGACATAGGATGAAGATGGATGGAACACCTGGAATAAAGGGACATAGGATGAAGATGGATGGAACACCTGGAATAAAGGGACATAGGATGAAGATGTATGGAACACCTGGAATAAAGGGGCTTAGGATTAAGATGAATGGAACACCTGGAATAAAGGGACATAGGATGAAGATGAATGGAACACCTGGAATAAAGGGACATAGGATGAAGATGGATGGAACACCTGGAATAAAGGGACATAGGATGAAGATGAATGGAACACCTGGAATAAAGGGACATAGGATGAAGATGGATGGAACACCTGGAATAAAGGGACATAGGATGAAGATGGATGGAACACCTGGAATAAAGGGACATAGGATGAAGATGGATGGAACACCTGGAATAAAGGGGCATAGGATGAAGATGTATGGAACACCTGGAATAAAGGGGCTTAGGATTAAGATGAATGGAACACCTGGAATAAAGGGACATAGGATGAAGATGGATGGAACACCTGGAATAAAGGGGCTTAGGATAAAGACGAATGGACACAGACTCAGGCCTGGATGTACTAAATTGTCAGATCATCCAATGATTGTCGCTAAACCAGTTTGGCTGATTTAACGATTTTGTTAGCTGATTGGAGTTGTGAATGTGATAAAGTTAAATTGTTGACAAATTAAATTTTGACAAATAAATTTGGAGGAACGGATGGAGGAGGTTTTTTTTTTGCCAGTGAGGTAACTCTGAGTTATGCCTGCTTGAATGCAAATGAGCAACGGCAGGATTGAGTCTTTGGCTTTTCCTCCTCCTTTCATATATATACATATATATATATATATATATACATATAAATGTATATACATATATATATATATATGTGTATACACACACACACACATATATATATATATTTATTTATTTATTATTAAATTTTCTATACTGTTCTCCCAGGGGAGCTCAGAACGGTTTACATGAATTTATTCAGGTACTCAAGCATTTTTCCCTGTCTGTCCTGGCAGGCTCACAATCTATCTAATGTACCTGGGGCAATGGGGGATTAAGTGACTTGCCCAGGGTCACAAGGAGCAGCGTGGTGAGGCTGTAGCTTTAACCACTGCACCACACTCTCCCACTTTTCTGCCTTTCAACCAGTTTTTAATCCATAATAGGATATTACTTCCTATCCTATGACTTCTATTTCCTCAGAAGTCTTTCCTGAGGTACTTTGTCAAATGCCTTTCAAAAATCCAAATACATGATATCAACTGGCTCGTCTTTATCCACATGTTCAATCACCCCCTTCAAATAAATGCAGTAAATTGATGAGGCAAGATTTCCCTTGACTAAATCTATGTTGGTTTTCTCTCATTAATCCATGTTTATGCATATGTTCTGTTATCTTGTTCTTTATAATAGTCTCTACCATTTTGCCCAGCACCAACGTCAGATTCACTAGTCTATAATTTTTTGGAACACTTCTGGAACCCTTTTTTAAAAATTGGCATCATGTTGGCCACCCTCCTGTCTTCTGGCACTATGCTGGATTGTAGAGAAAAATTACAAATTACAGTACTAACAATAGTTTTGCAAGTCCATTTTTCAGTTCTATCAGCACTCTGGGATGTATGCCATCTGGTCCAGGCAATTTGCTACTGTTCATTTTATCAAATTGACCCATAACATCTTCCAGTTTTATAGAGATTTGTTTGAGTTTCTCTGATTCATCAGAATTGAATACCATTTCTGGTACTGGTATCTCCCCCACATCTTCCTCGGTGAAGACCAAAGAATTCATTTAATCTCTCCGCTATGGCCTTGTCTTCCCTGAGAGCCCCTTTTATCCCTAGATGTCCAACCGATTGCAGACTGTGAACCTTTCCTCCAAAAACTTGTCTAAACCTTTTTAAAATGAATTTGAGTGTGTATTTTACTGCTGTAAATTGTCTAAGAAAGAGGGGGAGTTGACATTTTCATAAGAAAATGTGAAATTCAAACAGTCCTGTTTTATTCAATCCAGTTTAAGGGTGAGATGCTGTAAATCAGTGGATCCTGGCAACAGGGGCAAGCCCAACTCAGAGAAACCTGGGAGGGGGCAGAAGGGATTGCTTTAGTTAAAAATATTTTTTTTAAAAAGACATTCAGACAGATTTGATTTTGATTGATGCAGATGTGCTGTGTGGCATCTTAGCTCTGTAAAAAGCAGATATATTCTGTCTTTCAATGGATCTCTTACCGTTTCATTCTACCTAAAAAAGAAAAAAAAAAATACTGTCAGCCATCTTTGATGGAAAGTTCATTCTACCTAAAAAGAAAAAAAAATAACCCAAAAATACTGTCAGCCATCTTTGATGGAAAGTACCTAGAGAATAAATTAGGAATAGTTGCTTTAAATATTTAAATTTTTCTGCTACTAGATGCTTCAAATGTTTAATTTGACTGTTAAAAAAAGAAGTTAGATATAAGTAGTCCTCTGTTATATATTTGGCTTGCACCTTTTTCCAAAGTGAGTTACATTCAGATACAGATTTTCCCTATCTCTAATGGGCTCCCAATCTAACCCCTTCTTTTACAAGTCATATCTTGGGTTTTAGCGCCCACAGCGGCGGTAACTGCTCCAACACTCAGGAATCCTATGAGCATTGGAACAGTTACCACCGCTGCCAGCGCTCAAACCTGCGCTACACATTCGTAAAAGAGGGGGTAAATTTGTACCTAAGGTCAACGGCGGGATAAGTGACCTACCGGGTCTCTTAGCTATGCTGTGGCCAGTCTATAGTTCTTACCAATAAAAGCATTTAAAGACAAGCCCAATACTGGGTCAGATCAAAGGTCCAACCAGCTCTTTCCACCAATGATCAATCCAGGTCATAAGTATCTGGCAGGATCCCCAAAAGTGGCAAGAATCTATTGACCTGATAGTCAGCCGGCAATGGGCATCACTTTGATTGCCCGCCATCGGTGTCAACTTGGATATTCAATGTCGGGCCATTCCCAGCAGCTGGCATTGAATATCCAATTTCACTTTTAGCCATGATGGTAGTAACATTCAATCCAGAGCTGGAAAAAATAACGCAAGCTCTACAACCACTACTCTAAGAAGATGAATTGCTAAAAGAAATATTCCCAGTTTCACCTGTGCTGGCCTTCTTTCAGTCACCTAATCTAATCTAAAACAGAAATTGGTAAAAAGCAAACTCCCTACACAAAGCTATACTCACTCGAGGAATGCAGAGAGAGAGGAGACATGATCAGGCCGTATCAAGGTGGAAGAAGATATCTTTTTTCTCAGGGGGCCCACGGCAACGAGAGGGCATCCGCTGAAACTCAGGGGTGGGAAATTTCATGGGGACACCAGAAAATATTTCTTCACCGAAAGAGTGATTGATCGCTGGAATGATCTTCCACTGCAGGAAGTTGAGGCCAGCAGCGTGCCAGATTTTAAGAAAAAATGGGATTGGCATGTGGGATCTCTTCATAGAGGTAGGTAAGGGTGGGTCATTGGCGTGGGCAGACTAGATGGACCGAGGCCCTTTTCTACCGTCAGTTTCTATGTTTCTGTGCTTCTAAACCCACAAAGAAGAGAATGCCACACATCCTTGTGGAGTGGCAATCTGCGAACCGTGTGAGCACAACTCACAGAACCCCCTCAGTCATGCACATAGGAGAAACATTCAACATAAGGAGATCCTTCAAATGCTCATCTTCCAATGTGGAGTATATCATTTAATGCAAAAAGTGCAAAGAAGGATGCTACATTGGTGAAACAGGCCAGATGCCAAAGACTAGGATCAACTTACACAGATATCGTATCAAAAATTGCAATGCCAACCAGGATGTCATCTCTGTCGGACAACACGAAGGAAAAACTGACCACTGCAGGGATGTCAGATGAAGAAGTAGGTTTTTATTGCTTTTCTGAAGTTGAAAAGACCTTCAAGAGATCTGATCACCTCATTTCTTTTACGTTTTTGTTTAATTTCTATATATTACCTTGAAAAGTGGACTAATGGCCATCACAGCATTTCACTTTTGACCATGGCAACTTAACCAGTTAAGCCGAAATTCACTGCTAACCAGTTAGGTGTTGAGTGATTAAAGATAGACCTGCAATAAATGCGACCTGTTTTAACTGCTAAACATAGTTAGTTTGGCACTGAATATCCATATCTAAGTAGCTACATCAAGCGATATAACCAGTAATCTCAAGTATTCAGTATGAGATGGCCAGTTATCTCCCGCTGAATATCCATGGTCACGCCTGGCCACATAGTTATGATTATTGGCCAGTATGTTGCTTATCCCCAAGGTGAACTGGAGAGGACTTTGATGGAAACTCCATTAATTTGGAATATGATGACAGTTGGGAAGGCTTTTTACAGTCTATGTCCCGTAAATGACAAAATGGTTTGGATAGGCTGTTAACATCAATTGGATGCTAACAACCGATTATTGATGTCAACGCCAACTAGAATTGCAAGGGCATTGAGCACCTAAATCCCATCAGATGCAACCCAAAAAGGGCAGGTCATCGGCATTCCCAAAAATTGCATGCAGTCTTATAGAATATTGGGTCTCCATACCCAATTTGAGCGCTGGACTTACTCCATGTTTCAGCAGACGTACGCTTGGCAACCCAGATTTGGGCACAGAAGCTGGCACTAAGCAGTGTTTCCTAAGAGGCACATGCGCTCTAGAAAATACTCTTTAGCACCAGTCTTTTCCAGCGGCCATTTTTGATCATGAATTTTAGAATTCCCTCCCCCAGTGCAAATCACAGTTCCACCCATATTCACCTAAAAGCTGCCCGATTAAGAACATAAGAACATAAGCAATGCGTCCGCTGGGTCAGACCTGAGGTCCATCGCGCCCAGCAGTCCGCTCTCGCGGCGGCCCAACAGGTTCAGGACCTGTGCTGTAATCCTCTATCTATACCCCTCTATCCCCTTTTCCAGCAGGAAATTGTCCAATCCTTTCTTAAAACCCAATACCGTACTCTGCCCTATAACGTCCTCTGGAAGCGCATTCCAGGTGTCCACCACACGTTGGGTAAAGAAGAACTTCCTAGCATTCGTTTTGAATCTGTCCCCTTTGAACTTTTCCGAATGCCCTCTTGTTCTTTTATTTTTTGAAAGTTTGAAGAATCTGTCCCTCTCTACTCTCTCTATGCCCTTCATGATCCTGTATGTCTCTATCATATCTCCTCTAAGTCTCCTCTTCTCCAGGGAAAAGAGACCCAGTTTCTCCAATCTCTCAGCGTATAAAAGGTTTTCCATCCCCTTAATCAGACGTGTCACTCTCCTCTGAACTCTCTCGAGTAACGCCATATCCTTCTTAAGGTATAGAAACATAGAAATAGACGGCAGATAAGGGCCCACGGCCCATCCAGTCTGCCCACCCTAATGTCCCTCCCCTACCTTTGCCCTGTGAATAGATCCCATGTGCTGATCCCATTTGGCCTTAAAATCAGGCACGCTGCTGGCCTCAATCACCTGTAGTGGAAGACTATTCCAGCGATCAACCACTCTTTCAGTGAAAAAGAATTTCCTGGTGTCACCTCGTAGTTTCCCTCCCCTGATTTTCAACGGATGCCCTCTTGTTGTCGTGGGACCCTTGAAAAAGAAGATATCTTCCTCCGTCTCAATTCGGCCCGTAAGATACTTGAACGTCTCGATCATGTCTCCCCTCTCTCTGCGCTCCTTGAGCGAGTATAGCTGTAATTTGTCAAGCCGTTTTTCGTACGGAAGATCCTTGAGTCCCGAGACCATCCGGGTGGCCATTCTTTGCACCGACTCCAGTCTCAGCACATCCTTGCAATAATGCGGCCTCCAGAATTGCACACAGTATTCCAGGTGGGGCCTCACCATGGATCTATACAATGGCATAATGACTTCCGCTTTACGACTGACGAAACCCCTTCGTATGCAGCCCATGATTTGTCTTGCCTTGGACGAAGCCTGCTCCACTTGATTGGCAGACTTCATGTCCTCACTGACGATTACCCCCAAGTCTCGTTCTGATACCGTTTTTGCTAGGATCTCGCCATTAAGGGTATAAGACTTGCATGGATTCTGGTTGCCCAGGTGCATAACTTTGCATTTTTTGGCATTGAAGTTGAGTTGCCATGTCCTAGACCATCGCTCCAGTAGGAGTAGGTCGTGCATCATGTTGTCGGGCATTGAATCTTCGTCTGTTGTGCATTTGCCCACTACATTACTCAGTTTGGCGTCATCGGCGAATAATGTTATTTTACCTCGAAGCCCTTATGCCAAGTCTCTTATAAAGATGTTGAATAGGATTGGGCCCAAGACTGAGCCCTGTGGTACTCCACTAATCACCTCCGTCATTTCGGAGGGGGTGCCGTTCACCACCACCCTTTGGAGCCTGCCTCAAAGCCAGCTCCCAACCCATTTCGTCAATGTGTCACCTAATCCTATAGAACTCATCTTGCTCAGTAACCTGCGGTGTGGTACGCTATCGAATGCTTTGCTAAAGTCCAGGTACACGATGTCCAGGGACTCCCCAATATCCAGCTTCCCTGTCACCCAGTCAAAGAAGCTGATCAGGTTGGATTGGCAGGATCTCCCCTTAGTAAATCCATGTTGTCGGGGATCCCGTAGATTCTCCTCATCCAGGATGTTATCTAATTGGCGTTTGATTAGAGTTTCCATTAGTTTGCTCACTATCGATGTTAGACTCACTGGTCTGTAGTTTGCTGTCTCCATCTTTGAGCCTTTCTTGTGGAGTGGAATGACGTTAGCCGTCCTCCAGTCCAACGGGACGCTGCCTGTACTAAGGGAGAGGTTGAAGAGCGCGGACAGTGGCTCCGCCAAGACATCACTCAGCTCCCTAAGCACCCTGGGGTGCAGGTTGTCCGGCCCCATTGCCTTGCTAACCTTGAGCCTTGACAGCTCACCGTAGACACTGCTGGGCGTAAACTCAAAGTTACTAAACGGGTCAATTGAGCCAACCCTTGTCTGTAGCTGAGGGCCGAGCCCTGGCGCTTCTCGGGTGAAGACAGAGCAGAAGTATTCATTTAATAGTTGGGCTTTTTCCGAATCTTTTTCCACATAGTCTCCGTCTGGTTTCCTAAGACGTACAATCCCGCCTGAGTTTTTTCTTCTTTCACTGATATACCTGAAGAAGGATTTATCTCCCTTCTGGATGTTTTTTGCTAGAGACTCCTCTATGTGGAATTTAGCATCCCTGACTGCTGTTTTGACGGCTTTTGATTTGGTTAGGTAGTCTGCTCTAGAGTCCTGCTTCCCCGATTGTTTGTAAGAGATGAATGCTTTTTTCTTCTCCTTGATCAGGTCTGAGATCTCCGCAGTAAACCACTGTGGCTTATTGTTCCTTCGCCGTTTACTTACTGATTTTACATAGCGGTTTGTTGCTTCTTGTATGGTTGCTTTCAAAGCCGACCACATGTCTTCCACGTTATCGGTTTCTTCTTGGCTTTGTAGCGCCTGGTGAACGAAGTCTCCCATTTCTTTGAAATTTGTGTCCTTGAATTTGAGGACTTTGGTTAGTGTAGTAGATTTAGTGAAACCTTTCCTGATATTGAACCATGCCATGTTGTGGTCACTGGAGGCCAATGTGTCGCCCACCGAGACCTCTGTGACACTTTCTCCATTGGTAAGTATCAGGTCCAGTATTGCCTGATCCCTTGTCGGTTCCAACACCAGTTGCCTGAGGCTTGCTCCTTTCATAGAGTTTAATAGCCTCCTGCTGTTGCCGGAAGCAGAGGTAAGTGTAACCCAATCCACATCGGGCATGTTGAAGTCACCTAGCAATACTGTGTCCCCACGCAAGGTGATATTTTCTATATCTTCGATTATTTCCATATCCAGGTCATCCTGTTGTCTTGGGGGTCTGTAAATTACACCAAGATACAAGCATTTGTCCTTCCCTCTGGCCAAATTAACCCAAAGGGATTCCCCAGTATATTGGACATCTGAGATTCTCGTGACCTTAATGTCATCTTTAGTATATAATGCTACACCCCTCCCATCCTACCCTCTCTGTCCCGGCGAAGCAAGTTGTAACCCGGTATGATCATGTCCCACCCGTGGGAGTCTGTGAGCCAGGTTTCGGATATCGCCACCACATCCAGGTCGGCATTCCTTATTTCTGTTTCCAATTCCAGGATCTTGTTTCCTAAACTGTGTGCGTTGACGTACATAGTCCTCCATGTTATATTTTTGTTACGTCTCAGTGGGGATATTCCTGCTTGAGCTACTTGAACACCTTTAGCATTGTTTGTGTTATTTGTGCTTTCCTGAGGCCCGGAACCACACTGTGTACTCCCCATATACCCAGAACTACAGTGTGTACTCCCCTTAGACCCGGAATTACAATGTGACCCATAAATATGATGTGACCCTACTCCCAACTCAAAAGTGTGTGCACTCACCCCTGACCCAGACCTAGAATTCCTGTGACTACTTTCCTCAGCCTCAAAAATGTATTGGCATTTTAGTTCGCATGGTATGTTGTTTGCGCCTGTACCCTCCCCCGACTTACCTAGTTTAAAGCCCTGTGTAGTAGGCGGGCTAGGCGGTGTCCAAGGACATTCTTCCCTCTTCTGGTTAGGTGTAGCCCGTCGTGTCCCTGTAGTCCTTGTAATGCTTCTCCATGGTGCAGAAACCCGAAGTTCATCTCCTTGCACCATCCTCGCAGCCAGTCGTTCGCATGGTGACCAATACTGGATGCAGTACTCCAGATGCGGACGCACCATCGCCCGATACAAGGGCAGGATAACTTCTTTCGTCCTGGCTGTAATACCCTTCTTGATTATACCTAGCATTCTATTCACTCTCTTAGCGGCCGCTGCGCACTGTGCCGTCGGCTTCATTGTCATGTCCACCATTACCCCAAGTCCTTTTCTTGGGAACTCTCATTCAATAACATCCCTCCCATCGTATAATTGTACCTCGGGTTTCTGCTTTCCACATGCAATACTTTACACTTCTCAACATTGAACTTCATCTGCCATCTCTCTGCCCATTCCCCTAGTTTGTCCAAGTCCCTTTGCAATTCTTCGCAGTCCTCCTTTGTCCGAGCTCCATTAAATAGTTTGGTGTCGTCCGCAAATTTTATTATCTCACACTTCGTTCCTGTTTCTAGATCATTTATGAATATATTAAAAAGCAACGGCCCGAGCACCGAGCCCTGTGGACTCTTTACATTCTATCACAAGGCAAACAGAAAATATTCACCAGATAGTTCCACAGTAGAAAGAGGACAACCCCAAAACAGAATAGCATGTGGAAATGATGATCTCGAAAAAAACAGTTTATTGTGAAAAAGTCTTCACAGGTAAAAAGTGATGCATAGCCTGGATATGTCCAAATAGTGCACAGATCACCTTTCCTGGACTCAGACAGCTCTACTCTGTTCTAACCCTTATCACACAGTATTTTGGCTGTTTTCAAGCGTTTCTATATTTTGTGGTTTAATCAGAACGGACCCCAGAAGAAGGTTGTCTAATACCGAAACACGGAACGTGTCGGGTCCATACCACAGATTTGATACTGTGCATCACTTTTACCTGTGAAGACTTTTTCACAAAAACTGTTTATCGAGATCATCATTTCCACAGTGCTGTTTCGTTCTTTATAGTCTATCATCGCACAATGCTTTTACGTGCGGTGTTTTTCACACTGTCGCATATCCACAAAAATGCCTTTGCAAAACGAATCCATAATATAAAAACATGAAAAGAAATTGTATAATTGTTGCAGTTGTCTATGGGCTCCTTTTAATAAGGTGCGCTAGTGTTTTTAGCATGGACTAACCACGCACTCAATGAAAAAAACTAACACAAACTCTATGGAGGCGTTAGCGTTTAGCGCATGCGGCATTTCTGCAAACCATTAGTGCACCTTAGTAAAAGGAGCCCTAAGTCGTGCCAGCATGCTGTGGCTTTCTTTAGGTCCTCAAACCTGATCCCAATCCAGCTCCTAGCCCCAAGAAACGACAATGGAAATGTCATGAAACGAAACGCTTGTGGCTTCCTGTCCCTGTTGGTCACCAGCATTTGCACCAGTTCATGGCCTGGGCTGCCAATCTGCTAGGCAGCGTTCCTGCATCTCTCCTGTGCCTCCCGCTGACAGGAACAACCCCTTCGGCTTGCTTCGGCTTAGGAGCATTCCTTTGACAGCTTTGCTGAAGTTTAAGTATGGAGTTTTTGCCTTTAATGGCCAAATCGCTGTCTCCCTCTCTTCAGACATGAAACTTCTCAGGAGACACTTCTACTCATTAGCTCAGACTTTTTTCTCTCTCCTTCTCTCTCATACACTTAAATCATTCTCATAATTTGAGCCTTTGCATAAAGATACAATCATAATCAGCGTCTCCCCCAGGCATAAAATGCGCTGGAAGGAAAAGCATTGTTTAGTGTACAACGGATTGTTATAATTGAAAAAAAAAAAATACTATAAGCATCAGGAAAGGAAACTGGTATCCTACAGAAAAAAAAGTAGATGGTAATGCCTTGTTGCTCACCTGGTGTGTTTTGAAGGTTGCACCACTGGAAAGGTGTGGAAGGAAGAGAGAAAATCCACAGAAGGGTCACTAAAATGGTGAAGGCTAGTGAGGTGGGACTGAAGAATCTTAATAAGCATGTCCTAGAGCAGTGGTAGGCAATTCCAGTCCTCGAGAGCCGGAGCCAGGTCAGGTTTTCAGGATCTCCATAATAAATATTCATGAGATAGATTTGCATCTCAAGAAGACAGTGCATGCAAATCCATCTCATACATATTCATTGTGGATATCCTGAAAACCTGACCTGTCCATGGTGCTGATTCTTCAACACTCTGGAACATGGGTAGGCAATTCCGGTCCTTGAGAGGTTTTCAGGATATCCAGAATGAGTATGCACGAGATAGATTTGCATCTCAAGGAGGCAATGCGTGTAAATCCATCTCATACATATTCATTGTGGATATCTTGAAAACCTGACCTGGCTCCGGCTCTCGAGGACCGGAATTGCCTACCCCTGTCCTAGAGTGGTGATTCTCAGGCCAGTCTTTGGGGACCACCTTGCCAGTCGGTTCTCAGGATATTCTCAGAGCAGGGTCATGAAAATGATAAAAGAGATAGAACAACTTCCCTATGAGGAAAGGCTAAAGCGGCTAGAACTCTTTAGCCTGGAAAAGAGACGGCTCAGGAGACATATGATTGAGGTGTATGCAATACTGAGCAGAGCGGAATTGGGTAGATGTGAATGGCTTATTTGCTCGATCCAAAAATACTAGAAGCGATGAAGCTACTATGAAGTAAATGCAAAATAAACAGGAGGAAATATTTCTTCACTCAACGTGTAATTAAATTCTGGAATTTGTTGCCAGAGAATGTGGTAAGAGCAGTTAGTTTAGCAGGGTTTAAAAAAGCTTTGACTAACTTCCTAAAAGAGAAGTCCATAAGCCATTATTAAAGATGGATTTGGGGAAATCCACCAAATCCAAATTAAATGACTGTGAAGACTGATGCTGCTGATATAGACTTTATTGGAATAAAATAGCCAATAACACATCTACAACTTGATATATAGAACCCTACATGGACCGTGTTTTGACATAAAAGTCTTCCTCAGGGGTCCAAGTGTGATTTCCTCACAAGTGTATAAAAGCTGCATCTGAACGTAGGTAAAAGTGTTCTCTTCCCTTGCTGCTAAGGAAATCCACTACTTACTCCTAGGATAAGCAGCATAAAAACTGTTTTACTTCATGGAATTTACCTCCCCTCTTCCCACTATCTTGGCTCTCGAGTACTCACTGCACCAGATCCACTCAGAAATTCAAACTATCCTTCCCTTCTCTAATTGGCATTTCCCATACAGGAAAACTTGGTACATCCCTCCTCTTCAGGATCACCGAGCTGTGGAACAGCTTTACGGCCCATCTTCGGAGCTCGACCTCCCTCCAACATTTCAGAAAACATCTGAAAACCTGGCTGTTCTCCAAAATGTAACTACACCCTCCCTCTCCATTATTCTAAGTCCCCTCTTTCCTTCCTGTTCACCAAGCCCTTCTTCCTTCCATTGGAGTTCCTTTCTTTGTTTTTAATTCCTGTAAACCGTGTCGAGCTCCACTTCCGTGGAGATGACGCGGTATATAAACTTAAGGTTTAGTTCAGTTTAGTTTAGTTTGCTTGGGACCTGGGTTGGCCACTGTTGGAAACAGAATATTAGGCTTGAGGGACCTTCGGTCTGTCCCAATAAGGCAACTCTTATGTTCTTATGTGAGCCGAGTATAGGATAATGAAGCCATTGTGACATCACTGCTGAGGTTGGCTCTTAGGCATTGGTGGAATGAGGCATTATGACATCACAATCTCAGCTCTGGAATGTTGC
Organism: Geotrypetes seraphini; assembly: GCF_902459505.1. Classification (NCBI taxonomy): domain Eukaryota; kingdom Metazoa; phylum Chordata; class Amphibia; order Gymnophiona; family Dermophiidae; genus Geotrypetes; species Geotrypetes seraphini. The sequence continues at coordinate 32,197,159 of NC_047091.1, read as the reverse complement.
TACTCTTTGGGTTTCTGCCAGGTACTTGGGACTTGGGTTGGCTACTGCTGGAAATAGGATACTGGGCTTGATGGACCTTTGGCAGTGGCCTCAAACTCAAACCCTTTGCAGGGCCACATTGTGAATCTGACGGTACTTGGAGGGCCTCAGAAAAAAAACAGTTAACGTCTTATTAAAGAAATGCCAATTTTGCATGAGGTAAAACTCTTTATAGTTTATAAATCTTTCCTTTTGGCTAAGTCTTAATAATAATATTGTCATTTATAGCTAAAGAGACATATGATCGAGAAACTGTTTTATTTTAGTTTTGTGATTATGATAAACATACCGAGGGCCTCAAAATAGCACCTGGCGGGCCTCGAGACCACTGACCCACTATGGCAGCTCTTATGTTCATATGTGAGCCAAGTATAGAAATAATCAAGCTTTTGTGACATCATTGATGAGGTTGGCTCTTAGGCATTGGTGGAATGAGGCATTATGACATCACAATCTCAGCTCTGGAATGTTGCTACTCTTTGGGTTTCTGCCAGGTACTTGAGACCTGGGTTGGCCACTGTTGGAAACAGGATACTGAGCTTGATAATCTGTCCCAGTATGGTAATTCTTACAATAAATATGCATGAGAGCTTTACATACAAAAGAAGCAGTGCACGCATATTCCTTGTGGATATCCAAAATAAACCTGACCGGAATAGGTGTGCCTCCAGGACTAGGATGGGAATGGCTGCAGAAGTCACCTATTTTCTTAGTATGGATATATCACTTAATACGGTGGAGTTCAGCGGCTCTTTCTTTCTAGTTCACATTAAAAGCAGAGCTCAAAGATTTTTTTTTAAAAAAAAAGGTCTAAAATAATTCAGTTGGTAACTAAACCAAAATCATGCATTTTTTTTTTCCTTCCATTCTGATTTGTATTTAATTGCAGAGCAGATAATTAGTGTTAAAATTTTCTTAAAGGCCCCTCCTTCTTAGCCACTGCAGCTGTTATGCATTTAAGTGTAATTGGGGCTGGGGGCTGGGGGAGGGGGCTTTCGGCTTTGTTGATTGCCATCAGATCATCACGCCAATGCATAGAATGAATGACTCAATAATAGGAAAACGCAGACTGGAGGGAAGGGATTTTTAAAGCATAGTTTATTCGCTGCATCCCTTTGTGTTCTTAAGGGAGCAATTTTCAAACGTCTTTAGGTATTTGCAAAGGGTGATAGTGTTTTCCTTTCGGACTTAGCACCTGTTCTCATAGAAAAGACATGCACGTTATTTCCCATCGACATGTTCCTTGGGGAAAAATACCTACAAAGACGCGCGCCCATTTATTTTCTGGATGCCGTTCCCGTCAAAGTCACGCAAGTAGCTTGAAAATGAAAAACGTGGTTGCATTTGCTGCCTTGATCCCTCTCGAATGCCTCCATTCAGTGCCGGTGAAAGCATGCATACCGTTAGGACAGCAGTCTCAAACTCACGGCCCATGGGCTGCATGCGGCCTGCCAGGTACTATGTCGAGGCCCTCAGTCTGTACGCGATTGTCCTCTCCACTCCACTTCATAATCGCATACCGACGCAGGAAAGCACTTGCGTGTGGTTACAGCGACCGCTGGACATGACCGCTGGACACCGGACACTTGTGTTCTAAGTGTCCGGCGGTGGAATACAGCAGTCACATCCGGTGGTTGCATCCTGCGGTCGCTGCAACCTTACGCAAGCGCTTTCCTGCGTCTGTACGCAATTGTGAAGTGGAGGGGACAATCGCGTACAGACACAGGAAAGCGCTTGCGTGAGGTTACAGCAGTGAAGCGGACAACGTTCCAGAATTACATTACATTACATTACATTAGGGATTTCTATTCCGCCTGTGCCTTGCGGTTCTAGGCGGATTACAATATAGAAAATATCTGGGACATTCCAGTAGAATTACATTTCAGGATATGAGTAAGTTACAGGAACAGTGAAGAGTTATGATATTACAATTTCACAGAAGATATTACTTATTACAGAAGATACTACATATAGCAGAAGATAATGCATTTTACAGAGGTAATATATGTCAACTCGATCAGTTAAGTCAGGTGTAGTGTAGAAGAGTTACAGTACATTCTTGATCACAGACAAAGAGATAATATGGATGAGTGATTCCGAAGTCGTTGATTGGGAACTCATTGGGCGTGGTTAGAGTGATGGGAGATATTTTTTGAACAGTAGTGTTTTTATTTCTTTGCGGAACTCTTTTATGTCTGTTGTTTTGGTCAGTAATTTAGAGATGTCAGAGTCTATTTTGGCTGCCTGTGTCCCCAGGAGGTTGTCGTAGAGTTTCTTACGGCAGGTACCGTTGAGTGGTGGATAGGTGAAGAGGTTCTGTGTTCTCCTTTTTCTTGGTGGGTGGTAGTAGTGAAAACGGTTATTTAGGTAACTGGGTGCCGTGCCATGGGTTACTTTGAAAATGAGACAGTAAAGTTTGAATTGTGTTCTTGCTTTTATTGGTAGCCAGTGAGATTCTAGGTATGCTTTGGTAATGTGGTCGTATTTGCTGAGTGAATATATGAGTCTGAGGGCTGTGTTCTGGATGGTCTGTAGTTTTTTTATTGTGTTGGTCGGGCAGGGTAAGTAGAGGCTGTTGCAATAGTCGACGATACTTAGTACCAGGGATTGGACAATGATCCTGAATTGGTCTTTTTTAAAGAATTTTCTGATTTTTCTTAAATTTCGCATTGTGAAGAATGCTTTTTGGGTGATTTTTTGGATTTGTGTTTGCATTGTACAGCATCTGTCTAAGTGTATTCCAAGGATTTTGAGGGAGTTCTGTATAGGGTACTTGATTGAGTTTACTTCCAGTTCTGTTAGGGATGGTGTTTTGTCTTTCTCTAGTAATAAGAATTTGGTTTTGTCAGAGTTTAGCTTCAACTTGTGATCTATCATCCATTTATCCACTGTTTCCAATGTATTTTTCAGGCGTTCTGTGGAGATTGGGTTATGTATGTCGAATGGAAGGAGGATGGTAATGTCGTCCGCGTAGCTGAGAGAAGTAATATTTTGGGCGTCTAGAGTGGTGCCTAGGGAGGATATGAATAGGTTGAAAAGTGTGGGAGAGAGGGGAGAGCCTTGTGGTACTCCACATGGATTGGACCATGGTTCAGATAGAATGTCTTTAGATTTGACTCTGTATGTTCTATTTTTGAGGAAGCCTTTGAACCAGTTATGAACTTTACCTGAAATTCCTATTTCGTCTAGTATTTGGAGGAGTATGTAGTGGTCCACAAGATCGAATGCAGCTGATAGATCAAATTGGATGATTAGCAGTTTGTTTCCTTGGCTGAGGTGACTTCGAGCTATGTCTAGTAGAGATACTAGTAGAGTTTCAGTACTGTAGTTGGTTCTGAATCCGGATTGGGATGGGTGTAAGATGTTGTGGGATTCGAGGTATGTGGATAGTTGTTGTGCGACTAGTCCTTCTATTATTTTGACGTATGTTGGGATAGAAGCGATTGGTCTGTAGTTTGATGGGCTGTTTGTTAGACCTTTGGGATCTTTCAGTATTGGCGTGATTATAATTTCTCCAAGGTCTGGTGGGAAATGGCCTTCTCTGAGTGTGGTTTGCAGCCATAAAGTGTAGCAAGCTTTGAAATTGATGGAAGCTGTTGCTAGTAGGTATGGTGGGCAGTTATTCAGATCACATGCTGATTTGCAATATTTTTTGTATAGCCTGTCCAATTCGGTCCATTGGGTTTTAGGGAAGTCGGTCCAGAACCTGTCTGCTGATATTGCTTCGGCTGTTGTGGGTTTTGTTAGAATCTTGTCTGTGTTGTATTGTGAGTTGTTGAATGTTGTTCTAATTGAGATGATTTTATTTTTGAAGTGGTCTGCTAATTGAGAGGCTGTAGGTGTTAGGTTTTCCTGGGTGGCTAGGCATGGTTTAGTGTCGGTGAGGTTTCTTACTAGGTTGAACAATTTTTTTGTGTCTGGTTTGTCGGTGCCTATGAGGTTGGAGTAGTAAGAATGTAAGGTAACCATTGGAGGTAGTGCAATTTATACATGTTGGCGGAGGTGAGAGCTAAAGGCAATTGCGGACGCGACCGCCGGACACTTAAGGCACAAGTTTTCCATAAAGAATCATTCTGTATAATGCCGAGGGCTTCAAAATAGTTGATCCAAAATCTCGTCTCTTGTAGTTGACACTTTCTGCATGTTGCACTGATTTCAGCTGTGTATAGCTGAAATTATCAGGAGCAATTAAGGAAAGATTTATAAACTATAAAGAGATTTACCTCATGCAAAATTGTCATTTCTTTAATAAGACATTAACTAAATTTTCTGCGGCCCTCCAAGTACCGACAAATCCAAAATGTGGCCCTGCAAGGGGTTTGAGTTTGAGACCACTGCCAAAGGTCCATCAAGCCCAGGATCCTGTTTCCAGCAGTAGCCAACCCAAGTCCCAAGTACCTGGCAGAAACCCAAAGAGTAGCAACATTCCAGAGCTGAGATTGTGATGTCATAATGCCTCATTCCACCAATGCCTAAGAGCCAACCTCATCAATGATGTCACAATAGCTTGATTATTTCTATACTTGGCTCACATAAGAGCTGCCATAGTGGGACAGAACAAAGGTCAGTGGTCTCAAACTCGCGGCCCACCAAGTACTATTTTGAGGCCCTCGGTATGTTTATCATAATCACAAAACTAAAATAAAACAGTTTCTTGCTCATATGTCTCTTTAGCTATAAATGACAATATTATTATTAAGACTTAGCCAAAAGGAAAGATTTATAAACTATAACGAGTTTTACCTCATGCAAAGTTGTCATTTCTTTAATAAGACATTAAATATTTTTTCTGAGGTCCTCCAAGTACCAACAAATCCAAAATGTGGCCTGCAAAGGGTTTGAGTTGGACATCAAGGAGGTTGGATAGTTTCCCATTTCCCTTCACTTTCTGTCCTATGAAGATATTGAAGTTAGTCCCTTTTTCCTTTTATCATTTTTTTCTCATTTTGTGGCTTTTTTTTTTTCCTGTTTTATTATTATTGAGTTGTTATTAATGATTTTATTTTTCCCCCATTATCTTTTAATTGTACACTTCTCGATTCTGGGACCTCCCTACAAATTTAGTTCTCCAAGATTTTGGGAATATTTTTCGATTCTTCCCTTACCTTTAAGGATCAAATAAACTCTCTGGTTAAGAAATGTATTTTTTCAGTTTACGAATGCTGAGGAAGGTTAGATCTCTTTTCCATCACCGTCATTTTTCTGTCTTGGTCCAATCAATTATACTTTCTCGGCTAGATTACTGTAATGCTATTTATCTTGGCATCACAAAGATTTGCCTCCAAAAGCTACAATTGATTCAGCATACCGCTGCGAAATTGATGTATGAAAAGAGCAAATTCAACCATGTGACTCCTGTGCTTTTGAGCCTCCATTGGCTCCCGGTTCATCTCAGGGGTCCGGACAGCTGTACAGGTAAGCAGTTTTGCTTTCTCTTCTCAAGCTCGTTCTTGCCCCATTTATGCTTTTGTCTCTGCTGGTATAAGTAAATATTAAGTCACCTCCTTCACATTAGTCTAATACCAAAGTTTTTCTATCTAACTGACCAATGTATAAAACATTTCTTTAGGGCTTCAGACATGCCAATCGTTGTTCGCTAATGCTCTCGCATTTTATGGTTGTATCGCGAGAGCATTAGCGAACAACGATTGGCATGTCTGAAGCCCTAAAGAAATGTTTTATACATTGGTCAGTTAGATAGAAAAACTTTGTCTCTGCTGGAGCTTTTCTTCTTATATTTCTCTGTCTTTATTTTTATTTTGCTTTTCTATCTTTAATTTTTATATTTTAATCATTTTTTTTATTTATTTAAAGTTTTATGTACCATTTTGCAGAGGAAAATATTCAAAATGATTCACCGAGGAATAAAGCCAACAAGAGATCAAAAAGAATAGAAATAATTAAGGCACTAAAGCGGAAAAAAAAAAAAAATAATAATAATTTTTCACACATGGTTGCAGTTTTAATCAAATATAAAATCTTAAACCTGACTATAACTCTGGAAAAAGTTAAGTTATAAGGCCCCTATTTCAGTACTAATGATAATATATTTCCACTGAAGTCCTTAGCGTGCCAAGAAACCTTCCTGAATAGAAACTCAAGTTGGTACCTCTAAGAAATTACCCTCTGTCGACCTTAATTGCCTTTCTGGGGTATACGGCTATAACTTATTCAGCAGATAACCAGGTTTCTGATTATGAAGCACCTTAAAAACTAAGGTTAACAATTCAAATAGACATCTTTCCTTTACAGGAAGTCAGTGTAATTGGCACTGTATTTCCCAATTCCGCTTACCCAAGAGAACTTGACTGGTCGAACATTGCAATCTGCAATTTCTTCATAAACATCGCAGGTATACCTACATGCAATATACAGTAAAACCTCGGATTGCAAGTAACTTGGTGTGCGAGTATTTTGCAAGACAAGCAAAACGTTTTATTAAATTTTAACTTGATCAATACGAGTACGTATACTTGCGTCACGTCATCATAGCTGAGCGCAATAGAGGTACTTACAACATAGACGTGTCACATCGCTGAGCGCAGCACAAGCATCACAACTTCAAACGGTGGGGTGGCAAGTACGGTGTGTGCGCCCACGCGAAGGGACGAGGAGGTGGCAGCGCAGCCCGCGTGCGTGAGGAGGCGCAGGAAGTTTCCTTGCTTTAAAGCTCCGGCCCTGCTTCGGCCCCTGGGCGTTCCCAGCTTCTCTCTCTTTATTTTATTCTTTTCTTTCCTTGCTAATTTCTGCCTGTGAATGAGTGTCCTTTGGGTGACCCCCGGCTAATTCATGAAGAAGTCCGTACATCACGTGAGGCGCCTCGCAATTGGTCAGTGCCCCGTTGGCGCTTTGCTATAAGAAGTGGCCGTGTGGGAGCCGCAGCAGCGCGAGGCGGGTTTCTCAGTATTTTGTATTAAAATTTTTGGGTTGTGGAACGAATCGTTTGAGTTTCCATTATTTCCTATGGGGAAATTTGCTTTGATATACAAGTGCTTTGGATTATAAGCATGCTCCTGGAACGAATTATGCTCGCAAACCAAGGTTTTACTGTATTAGAATACTCTCAATGGCTCATTAACAACAATCAAACATCAGACATCATAGTATATGTCTTATTATAGCCAACTGAATTGCCTTTGGTTTTTTTCTGCTGCTGACCTGGCAACTTAAACTTTCCCATGATGCATTTCAGTAGATTTCCTATTCCATTTTGAGGTGAATTCTGTTAGAAAAAAATCTACTTCTTACCTCATTGTCTCCTTCATCTCAAATGTGTCCAAAACTTATGTGCCAATTAAATCACATCCCACTGCACTAGAATACCCAGTAAGCTGCAATTCTATAAACTGGTGCCAAGATTTAGGGACTTCTCATCCACAGGGGAAGCCACTGCTTGCCCTGGATCGGTAGCATGGAATGTTGCTATTCCTTGGGTTTTGGCCAGGTACTAGTGACCTGGATTGGCCACCGTGAGAACGGGCTACTGGGCTTGATGGACCATTGGTCTGACCCAGTAAGGCTGTTCTTATGCTCTTACGTGAGCCAAGTATAGGACAATCAAGCCATTGTGACATCACTGATGAGGTTGGCTCTGAGGCACTGTGGAATGAGGTTTTATGACATCACAGTCTCAGCTCTGGAATGTTGCTCTTATTGGGGTTCCGGAATCTTGCTATTCTTTGAGATAATGGGATGTTGCTACTCCTTGGATTTTGGCCAGGCCCTAGTGACCTGGATTTTCAACCGTGAGAATGAACTACTGGGCTTGATGGACCATTGGTCTGACCCAGTAAGGCAGTTCTTATGTGACACCTAAGTGACTTAGAGAAAAAACTCACATGAAATCTAAACAGCTCACAAGTGCATCAATCAAGGGCTAAACTGTCATTTTATCATAAACTGGCAAAAGCTTGCAAAAAACAATTGAGTTTTGAATGTTTATGTTTACGTTTTATGTTTATTAAAAGATTTGTTATACTGCCCAATCATACTTCTAGGCAGTTTTACATCCAATAAAAATGAAAAATAAAATTATACAAATACAACACTACAAACATCAATACTTCTGAGGTAGAAATGGAGCGTTTTTAGTGCGCAAACCACGCGCTAAATGAGAAATACTAATGCAAGCTCTATGGAGGTGTTGGCGTTTAACGCACGCTAAAACCGCTAGTGCACCTTCGTAAAAGGAGCCCTAAGCTTCAACTGTAGAAAAGGGTAAAAAATTACAATAAAAATTTAAAAAAAGAACAAAAGGAGACGGGAAAACATGGGGACTCGCCGCAATGCGAGTCTAAAATGATTGCAAAACGTCCTCAAAAGGACGCTCATACACCCAAGGCATCCTTAAACAAGAAAGTTTTTAATCTGGATTTGAATTTATTTAGTGACGCTTCCTTTTTAAATTGCTGTGGAGTTGGACACAACTGCCCCGCTATTAAAAAAAAAAAAAAAAAAAGAGATGCCCCAGTTTCTGGAGTGTGTTTCAAACGTTGATGACGCTGAGGTGCTTTGCTGGTCCACGTAGCCTGTGACAACATAAGAACATAAGCAATGCCTCTGCTGGGTCAGACCTGAGATCCATCGTGCCCAGCAGTCCACTCACGCGGTGGCCCAACAGGTCCAGGACCTGGGCAGTAGTAGGTTCAAGATCAGTTACATTCAGGTACACTAGGGATTTTCCTGTCTCTGGAGGGCTCAGAATCTAAGTTTGCACCTCAGGCAAGGTTAAGTGACATGCCCAAGGTCAAAAAGAGCCATAGTAGAATCTGAACCCAGCTTTTTTAGTTGTCAATCCAGTGCTTTAGCTACTAGGCTCCTCCTTCAGGTTCCAAAGGAATCCAGGCAATCTATGTGTGTGTGTGTGTGTGTGTGTGTGTAAGGGGGGGGGGCAGAAGGAAGAGGAAAGAGCTAGAGATGATATTGAAAAGGACCCACTCCTCCCCCCCCCCCCCCCCGACCGATTATATGGATGAAAGCTGATGGCATCAGTTCTCAGTCCTGGCTCCAACAGAGTGGTCATATACTAATGGTGCAGACAAATGGGATTAGTTTGCACTGTCTTCCACAGGGTCCCTCTTATCCCTATGGCCCATAGGCTGATAGCAGTCAAGGGCCATTAATAGCTGCCCCCTCGGCCGGAAGAAACAGGAAATGAAGAGAACAGCCAGGATCAGACGAAAACGTGAAGGGTGAGGCAGGATGCAAAAGTGTCCATGCCCCAAGCGGTGGAGTTTGGGGAAGGGGGCATGGCACACGGGCTCCCGAGAGAGAAGGGATCAAGAAAGAGGATGCAGATTACACCTAGCATGAAAAAGGAAGCTGAAAAGAGATCAGAAAAGCTGCTGCAAAGCCACTCATTGCTAGGTTATAGTACAGGACCCTGGGTTACATAGTAACATAGTAGATGATGGCAGATAAAGACCCAAATGGTCCATCCAGTCTGCCCAACCTGATTCAATGTAAAAATTTGCTGTTGTTTTTTTCTTCTTCTCCGTAGCTATTTCTGGGCAAGAATCCAAAGCTCTGCCCGGTACCGTTCTTAGGTTCCAACTACTGAAGTCTCTGTCAAAGCTCACTCCAGCCCATCTACACCCTCCCAGCCATTGAAACCCTCCCCAGCCCATCCTTCACCAAACGGCCACATAAAGACACAGACCATGCAAGTCTGCCCAGTACTGGCCTTAGTTCTTCAATATTTACTATTATTTTTTGCACTCTTTGTTACCGTTTTCCTCTCTACCACCTCCCTTGGGAGCGCATTCCAGGCATCAACCACCCTCTCCGTAAAGAAGAATTTCCTTATATTGCTCTTGAATCTCCCACCCCTCAACCTCAAATTATGTCCTTTGATTTTACCATTTTCCTTTCTCTGGAAAAGATTTTGTTCTACGTTAAAATTTTAAATTGAATCAGGTTGGGCAGACTGGATGGACCATTTGGGTCTTTATCTGCCGTCATCTACTATGTATTTGAATGTCTGAATCATATCTCCCCTGTCCCTCCTTTCCCCTAGGGTATTCAGGGCTTCCAGTCTCTCCTCATACGTCTTCTGGAACAAACCTCCTATCATTTTCGTCGCCCTCCTCTGGATCGCTTCAAGTCTTCTTTCGTCCTTCACCAGATTCGGTCTCCAAAACTGAACATAATACTCCAAGTGGGGCCTCACCAACGACCTTCTTCCTTCTACTGGCTAAGCCTCTCTTTATACAGCCCAGCAACATGGAACCTATGATGTTACCATTCAACCCTATGAGCACAAACCATTTACCCAGATATATACCAATTTAATTAGACAAACCAGCCATCTTAAAATTGCTAAAAGGGTACATGGGACCCACTAATGCATGTGCTTTTAGCTAGGGGAAAACTAACATAGCATAACAAAATTTATTATATACCAAGTGTACACGGTATAAGCACAGTTAATTAATCAAAATATTTACCAAATAGATCAGTCTTCACAGATTTTCTAAATGCCAGATAAGAAGTCGAGATAGAAAGATACATATTAGGCAGACCCAGGAAATAGCACGTATAGACTTCTAATCTGTGTATATTACCTGCAAAAAAAAAAAAAGCAAGTGCAAATCTGGAGCAAATTTTCAAAGATAAATTATGCTTGCATGGTTCATTTAAAAATGAGGGCAAATCGCACGGGCAAAAGGACCCTTGCCCTTTTCATCAGATGAGGGCAATTTGGGAAGGCATCACCCGTTTGCCTAGTATGTCTGCTGCTGTCTTAAAAAATCCCCTCCCTCGTTCTTCTTAAAAGGATGCCTGGGCTTCCACCATGCGCGCCACGCTGTCACAAACGCTGAATTTAGGCAATGGGTCCCTCTGTGCTATTACTAGAGTGCAATATTGCCATTTGTTTTTCTTTTTATTATCCCACATTAACATTCACATATGTGGCACATTCACTACTTAGCATATGGAGCTGTTATTAGGTGCATCTTAAACAGATATCTCCAGACCGCCCTTGCAGCATGGGTTTTATTGAGCTGCTGCCGGTTGGGAATGTGGCATTTGTATTTTATGACTGGGCGATGAAGTCTGCATCGCTGTAGCAGCTCTGGAGTGCCGGCAGAATCGTGTGCGCCTTAGAACTGATTTTTTTGAGGGAACTCGTTGCATGCATTTCTGTCCAAAGGAGAGAGACGACATAAGAAAAGGAAAGTCTTTGTAAATGATGCCGAAAAAGCAATGTGGTTTCTTGACTAATGAGCGGGAAACATCTTTGAGCCGAATGTGGCTTTGACAATGAGTGCCTTTGAAACCACTTTGAAACCAGTTTCAACTGTATGGAAAAAATAATCTAATATAATAAAGCCCTAAGCGTGCATGCGCATGCCCACCTGCATGCTCCTGTTTTCTGTGTGCTGTAGGGCACCACGGGTAGGAGTGCGCATGCTTGAAAATCTCCCGAGGCGGATGTCGGTTGCCGCGGCTGTCGGCGGCTGCAGGCCGCGACGGAAGATGGCTGAAGCCTGGCTGGAGGAGGACGAGGAGGAGCTGCGAGAGCTCCACAGAGGCAGGAGGTGAGGAGAGAGAGACAGAGACAGATGGATGAGAAGGACAGAGGGGCTACTAGGGGGACCAGGAGAGATGGTAGGGGATAGGGAAAGATAGACTTCAGGGAGTGTGGAGGGGGCAGGAGAGAGAGATGGTCTTGGGGAAGGACAGAGGGGGACAGGAAAGGGAAAGATGGCAAAAGAAGTGAAACAGGGTCAGAGAAAGATGGTAGAGGGTGTGAAAGGGGGAAAGGGAGAGATGGAAATGGTAGGACCACTGCTGCTTTGGGGCACTGAAGGAGGAAAGGTTGGTACGTCAGGACTGTTGCTGCCGCCTCGGGTAAGTAAAGACCCTGTCAGGAGGACCAAAAGGGTACAAAGGAAATGGTGAAAGGTGAGGTGGTGGGACTGGGATCAGTGGAAGGCAGGGTCAGGGCATGATAGAGGCTGGGCATGGGTGGGGTCAGAGACAGGGTCAGGGTATAGGTGGGGCTATTCTAGCACCCGTTACTGTAACGAATGTAACGGGCTAAAACACTAGTAACAATGATAAGTCTGTATCGTGCAGCGACACACATGGGAGGAACTAGAAAGCCAGCTCTCCAATCTGGCTCAGGGGAAAAAATGCTTTCAACGGTTGTGGTCACCAGAATTTTGTTTTGTTGTGGCTGCCGTGGCATGTCCTCAGAGCCTTCAGTGAATGCCCAGCCGTACCCTGCTTTGGGGATTTTTTATATACTTTTTGCATGTATACTTTTGGATTGGTTGAGGGTCCGCCTGCTCAACCAATCAAATTATATCTACCATAAACAAGAAAAAAGCATGGCTATAGGGCTAAGGATTCACTGACACATCCCCCACACTATCCTGAATTTGATTGGTTGAGCAAACAGCAGTAAGCAACGGGGGATATGCCCTCAGGACCTTCAGTAATCAAATCCCCAGCCCACATAAGAATAGTCTTACTGGGTCAGACCAATGGACAAGTTCGTGCTAAACTGGTGAGACTGGACTCATTTGGAGCACTGGTCTTGACCTAGGGGCCGCCGCGTGAGCGGACTGCTGGGCTGGATGGACCCCGGGTCTGACCCAGCAGCGGCAATTCTTATGTTCTTATAACCCACTCTGAGCACGCCAAGCTGAGCGAGGAGTCAATGATAATACCTAGTGTTGTGGAGGAAAATTTGATTTTCAGAAGCTCCCCCGAATCCAAAATCACAACAGAGGGAAGGCAATCTAGTTTGGGGCCTAACCAGAGGAGTTTTGTCTTTGCAGCATTAAGGCCCTTTTTTAAGCATTTTAGTCTGGATTTAGCGTGCGCTAACAGCTAATGCGTCCATGGGATAACATGCACGCGTTAGCTCTAAAAAGCTTAGTGCCCCTTTATCAAAGAGGAGGGAAGTTTCATGTGGACCAGTGTTGCCCAGGACTGAAGTTTAGAGCTACAATGATTTATATCGGATGTGATATTGAAAAGATCAGAGTCGACTTCGAGCTCCCAACTCCCCCGCCTACCTTCCCCCGGTCGCTGTCATCTTAAATCGGCCGGCAGCCACCACGCAGTCTTTATTCTGCAGTGACGCCTCGCGGCGGCTGCCTGAAGATTTTACCTTACAACGGCGGGGAGGAGGTGGGCGGGGGAGTAGAGCTATAACTGACCGCCAATTTTTATGGAGGCCATGGCCCCTTCGGGCACCTATGAACCAGCCTATCTTGCTTTTTCTGTTCTACGGTATCAGCAGAGGGCGAGTTATCCTGACTTGGATATCTCCGTTACAATTTGAATGTCCTTTCAAAAATGCCATTCTTCACTCTTTTCTATCAAGAGGCTTGGAATCCTATGTTCTGTTCAACAAACTCCACCCTAACTAGACAGTGCAATGCCAAAAACAGAGACTAGCATGCGCTAAATGTTAACGCATCCATTATATTCTATGAGTGCCTTAGCATTTAGCGTGTGTTAAATCGGTTAGCACACCTTATAGTGATTCCAAAATCTTAGATTTTTTTTTTTTTTTTTTCTCCCCATTGTTTTTGACATCGTACTATTTGTAAAGAATTCATGTCTCCTCCCCTTTCACCCCATTCCCCCCCCTTAAATCTACCCCTTTGAATAAGAAGTGGTAAGAAATACTCCGGCTATTATGATTCTCCTCAGCTCAGCCTGGCGTGCTCAGAACGGGTTATGAATGCACAGACGCAACGTCTGCTGTTCACTAGTACAGATACTTTATAACCGAAATCTGTCTTCCCCTTGGAGATAAAAGCAAAACAAATTTAAGGATTAAATCACATGGAGGTATAATAATCCCCCCGGGACATTTCTTTCAGTTATGATGATTGCGTTGTGACATGCACCTTGCTCTGGGTTCGGCCACGCTGAATGTCATTCCAGTGGGGAATAATTTGGGGGTCTTATGGAGTGGATTATAATGCATTTTCAGGAATTCTCTGCATAATAGCCCACTGGTAACAGCGCTTCAGTTATAGGTTTATTAAAATGCGCCATCTAAAGAAGAAAAAGAATTGACTGTTTATCTTTTAGGAGAAAAATAATGCAAGACTTCGATCAAAGACTCCTGCAACCAAGTCTTAATTAGACACTTTGCTTTTCCATGCACTGTATTTATAGAAGCTTCATAAATATGTAGATGGACCCTGCTTATGTTTAGTCAGAGAAAAAAAAACCCTGTTCCCAGTCTTCATGTTTTCTTCAGATGGAGTGAGCGGCAGATGAGTAGTAAATCGTTCTGAGTTGTTGCCCTGGTACGGTATAAAGTGGAACTCCCAAGCACAGACTTCAGCATAGATAGATTATTTCCTTGCAGCCTAGGTGACAAAGATGCACAACTGGCCTAAGAATTTGTTTTAACTTCATGGAACCCTGACAGGCCTATTCTGACTGCTAGAGGCGGCCATTTTGTACCGGCTACAGTTGGACAGTCGGTGATGTCAATGTGCCACTTCCAACCACTTCTTGCAAAATGGATTGTTTCCAGAATCCATTTCATTACCAGTCAGAAGATCAGAGCTTGCATGAACTGACGATATAGATTGTCATTCATTGGAGACCCAGTATATGCAAACATATTTCATGGATATTCACTGAGGTAATCTTGAAAACCCAACTGGATAGAGGTGCCTTCAGGAAAGGGATGGGAAATGCATTCTAAAATTTGAATGCCAGTGTTTTAAAATATATGTATATAATTATTTGTGCTTGTTTTTCATGATTTAGGAGTTAATTTTATATCATCTTTTTGAGTGTGGTCAAATTTTGTTGTTCCTCTACTTTTCACCCACCAAATTCCATTTGGGTACTCCTATGGCATTTTAGGGAGAAATGTCCAGTCCTGAATTCTGTGCCAGCTGATCTTGCTGATTCCTCAAGAAGCAGGAACAACCCACTGTTCGCCCCGTCTCCCCTGTTCAGCTGTTTTCTGCCTCCAGAAAGTGGTGGGAGAGTCACTAGGTTTTTCTTGGACAATGCTTTGCGCATCCATGGTTTATGTTTTATTCATAATTTGATTGGGTGCGTTTCTTGTAATTTAGCACTAAACATTGGAAATAATGGGCCGTAAGGGTTTTTTTAAGTGAATAAATAAATGGTTTATGGTTTATTAACTTGATATATACCACCTTTCCTATCAATATGACATTGATACTAAAGGTGGTTTACAAACAGGAGAGATGCAAGACCATCAACAAGAAAACTCTAAATAGCATCGATTAGAAAAGCTGAGAAAATTAAAACAATGAATAAAACACTTTCAATACAGTCAACCCACACCAAATACAACATGGTAAATAATGGCAATTAACACCTCATAATTGGCACTCGGTGATGTAGTAAGGGGGGTGGGGGGATGGACCTCCTTGGGCGCCGCCTTGGTGGGGGTGCCGGCACCTCTCTGCCCACCCACACCATGCTCAAGCCCTCCCTGACTCATAGTTCTTAAAATCTTCACCAGCGTGACCAACTTCTCTGGCCCGCTGCTCATGCTGGCCTGGCTCCCCTCTGAATCCACTTCCTGGTCGCGAGGCCAGGAAGTGACATCAGAGGGAAAGCCCTCACCGGCACAAGCAGCAGGGTGGAGAAACTGCTCAGACTGGGAAAGATTTAAAGAGATAGAGAGGGGAGAAAGGAGGGCATGAGTGTGGTGTGGGAGGTGGGGAAGGAGCAGAGGGTGGAGAGGAGGGTGGGGGGAGCGTCACCACTCCAGGTGCCTCCTACCTTCGTTATGCCACTGTTGGTACTAATTGGAATGGACTAAAAGTTAGGCACACAGTTGGAAAACACAATTCTATTCAAAGTTTGTACCAGTTGCAGTGCGTGAATTTGAAAAGGGAGTGTGGCCAGAGGGCGGGTCAGGGGATGTTCCTAAAAGTTCAGCGCATTATCATAGAATACGCCCGATGTGTGTTTAACTTAGATGAAGGTATTTAGGCCTGGTTTAGCTGGACTAAATGCATGTGCCTAAGTTATGCATCACGCACTGGCGCTCAATGTGATCCCATAAAAAGTATGCACGCCTTGTAGAATCACGCTAAGTGCCATTCTAGTCAGCGCTGATTTTTTAGGTGCGCTACAGTCAGGCCCTTAACACGTATATGCAAAATATATGTAAAATACGCACATAAGTTGTGACTCCACCCCTGTGGGTTTACATATTCTGCAGCCTTGCACTAGATTGCAACAGGTGTACTTTTAGGCCTAGTCTAGTTTTTAAGAGCCCATTTCTATATGTAAATCAGAGTTTTATGCACAAAAATGATTTTAATATTACCCTTATAGCACACTGAATATATATATGTTGTTTTAATGTGGTCACAGCTACTGAAAATATACCTCAGTACCTTATCAGTTAACCCCACTGAACAGTCCATGATGTCCAGCTGCAGAACTCAGGGGTCTGGTTTCCACAGTGAGAAAGTCTCTAGAGCTTGTTCCAGGATCCAGCAATGATCTTTTAAATATGCACTCTTTAGATGGCTCTGAACTTTTGTTTGTTTAAAGAGGGGTTGGGGGGGAGGGAGGGAGGGAGGGAATGGGACTTGCACACTGCCTTTTCATGGTTGCATATTCAAAGTGGTAGGCAATGGTGGATTAAGCGACTTGTCCAGGGTCACAAGGAGCACTGCTGGGATTTGATCCCACAACCTCAGGATGTGGAGGCAGCAGTTCTACCACTGGGCCACTTCTCACCTCCTTTATGCCAAAGAGGAAGCACATTTAGCAGACTTGGGCACACTGTAAGTACTAATGTTCACCACTATTATTTGGAATTTCAAGCTGTAGACAAAAATAAATTACAGACCTCTTAGGCAGCTTGATGTTTTCCTTTTTAGTAGACAATGACTCTCTTGGTTCTATAGGTATATGATATACAACCATAAGTTAAAGTCTGGTATCTCTTAGTAGGCCATTAGGTGGCACTGTTTTGCTTAAGGGACTCAGGCAAGATGGAAAAGATGTTTTCTCTTATTATCTGTTTTTCCTATTGTATGTCCATCGTTTTTTCAATTGCTGCTCTCACTGATCCGCTTCACTGAGGAGATGGTTCTCACTCTGTCTCAAGCTGTAACAGGATGAAAAGCCTTATATACTGAAGGATATCCTGTTTCAGATTCCTGCTGCATCTCGTTTTTCAATTTTTTGGGAACAAGCTCACTCCAAAACATTTTCTACCTGCAGGCTTTGCCCCAGTTCTTAAAAGAAAAGTGCATTTGAGTGTTCACTTTGAACTCGCCATGAGTATAAGGATGTGCGGTTGCTTCCTTTGAGTAGATATTTCATGACATAGTATTTATGAAATCTGAAAATGTAATTTATTTGTATACTTTTCCTCTCCCAACTTAGACATAACCCCAGAAATGTTTCCCCTTGATCTGGCTAAAAGTATACATCTCGTAAAACGGAAGTCTTACTCTCTCTCTCTCTCTCTCTCTCTCTGAATCTCTATGGTCCAGATTTAGCATAGTACCTCAGGGTAGGCAAAAAATGGCTGTCGTAAATAACGCACATTAATGCATTTAGCATAGACTAACATGGCAGCACACTTTAATACATCTACCTTTCTATGTATATGTAATTTGCTATATGTATGTGTTGGTTGCAGTGTTTGTTATGCTCCAAAACAAAACATGTTTGCACTGCATTTTCAGTAGATTTTGGCCCATATTTTAGAAGCGTCTAGTAACATAGTAACATAGTAGATGATGGCAGATAAAGACCCGAATGGTCCATCCAGTCTGCCCAACCTGATTCAATTTAAATTTTATTTTTTTCTTCTTAGCTATTTCTGAGCAAGAATCCAAAGCTTTACCCGGTACTGTGCTTGGGTTCCAACTGCCGAAATCTCTGTTAAGACTTACTCCAGCCCATCTACACTCTCCCAGCCATTGAAGCCCTCCCCAGCCCATCCTCCACCAAACGGCCATACACAGACACAGACCGTGCAAGTCTGCCCAGTAACTGGCCTAGTTCAATATTTAATATTATTTTCTGATTCTAAATCTTCTGTGTTCATCCCACGCTTCTTTGAACTCAGTCACAGTTTTACTCTCCACTGACATATAGGTGGTACTATTTATACATCTAGATTGAATTCACTTGCAAACAGTGATTTTTGGAAAGCTATTATTTGTCTGTGATCTCCTGGGACACACAGATTTCAAGGGGCAAGGTAAAGGTATGGCGTAGGTATGCCTGACAAAAAGATGTTGACTTCTCATTTTTTCCAGTGAGAAGCCACATTCTCAGTCAAGAAAATCCACCTCAGTTTTTCTACTTGCTCCAGGGAACATACAAGAGCCAGCTTGAAGGGGCAGGTGCAAAGGTTAATAAAACCACCTCCTCCCAACATGGGCAACCCTTGACATCATGGGATCCCTCACCAACCCACCTGTCACATACTCATGCATATACACACGTTATCAGATTCTCCTTGCCCCTTCCTTGGCTCTTACCAGAGGTTCTCCCTGGTGGTCTACCAAGGTGCACCAATGATCTCCTGCCCTATCAAGGTCCTGGGTTGAAAAGGATGCCACTGACCCCAAGTGGTAGTCTTACAGTACTACCACTAGGGATCTAGCTACCGAAAAAGGAGTCCACACATAGTAAGCTAATCATAAGGCCCTATATGCACACTAACTTGGTCCCAGAAGACAAATATCCTAATAAAAGCATGAAAATGCAAATTATGCTTTAATAGGACATGGACATAGCATAGTATGATCCTTTCAACATGCTTTGTTTCTTAAGTAAAAGTAAAACGTAGGCACCCAAGCTCAGTAATAAATCGCCGTTTAAATTACATTTTTAGCTGAGTTTCAGGGCGTTTGCTTTGCATTTGATTTCATTGGAAAGCATGCTAACTGCAATCAAGAGTTTGGAAAAAAAAGGTCATCCTACTCCTTTTTGGTTTTCGGTTTCCCGTACCCTGGGGGTTTTTATCTCCCCCCCCCCCTTTCATTTTGTTTGACAACATCAGCTTGCACACATATAAATATTTATAGTATGTGGATTTCAAGCTTCTATGTTATATGTTTATAACATATAACATTTGCTGCTGTTCAGCCAAAGTGGTTTATATATTTCCGTGTAGGCAGGTATTTTCTCTTTCCCTAGTGGGCTCACAATCAATGTTTTCTGGATGGAGCAATGGAGGGTTCGGAGATTTGTCCAGGATCAGGAGGAGCTTTGCTGGAAACTGAGCCCAGTTCTCCTGGTCTCAGCCCACTACAGTAACCATTGGGCTACTCCACTCCAAGTTCCATTTATGAATACGGAGTGTAGAATATATATTTTTTTAAAACCCAAGACAAAACTGCAGGTAAATGTACAGGGTGCAGGAATTTGTTAAAAAACAAACAAAAAAAAAGCATATAACATAAAACAAATACAAAAAAAAAAACAACAACAAAAAAAACAAATACATTAGCTACAATAGTTGTGTTAATAAAAACTGGTCCTAATATTCGTGTGGACCGGACCCGACACGGTCCGTGATTGGAAGAAACACTTCTTCCTCAGGGGTCCTGCGGAGAATGGGGTTATGAGCAAGTATGAATAGCACAGTACAAATGACGCACTATGCCAAAGTTATATATCTAATGCTGTGAATCAAGGGACATGTGACGTCAATGGTGAATACAGAACCAGTGTTGAAGAAGAAATTAGACACAACACCAATGTGAATAAAAAGGAACGAGAAAGAGGAGATGATATCCTGTGATAAAATTATTGTACAATTTTATTGTATTATAATATTGTATATTTACTGATTTCTTCAATAAAAATGTTATAAATTAAAATTATATAAGCGAGATGACAGAAGAAAAAATTTAAAAAAGATAAAAATTGCCATTAGACAATGGGCTCCTTTTACTAGTAAAAGGAGCCCAGAATGTAGTGACCAATAAAAAAAACATGCAAGGAAAAAAGCCCAGGCTTTGTAACTTTATTGCAGTTTTTGTTGGAGGTTTTGTTTTGGTTGTAGAATTATAGAAACATATATGGTCTATATCAGGGGTAGGGAACTCTGGTCCTCGAGAGCCGTATTCCAGTCGGGTTTTCGGGATTTCACCAATGAATATGCATTGAAAGCAGTGCCTGTAAATCAGGGGTGTCCAATGTCGGTCCTCGAGGGCCGCAATCCAGTCGGGTTTTCAGGATTTCCCCAATGAATATGCATTGAAAGCAGTGCATGCAAATAGATCTCATGCATATTCATTGGGGAAATTCTGAAAACCCGACTGGATTGCGGCCCTCGAGGACCGACATTGGACACCCCTGCTGTAAATAGATCTCATGCATATTCATTGGGGAAATCCTGAAAACCCGACTGGAATACAGCTCTCGAGGACTGGAGTTCCCTACCCCTGGTCTATATGGTAAATATGGTATATATCAGTGGTCTCAAACTTGCAGGCCCACATTTTGGATCTGTCGGTACTTGGAGGGCCTCAGAAAAAAGAGTTAATGTTTTATTAAAGAAATGACAATTTTGCATGAGGTAAAACTCTTTATAGTTTATAAATCTTTCCTTTTGGCTAAGTCTTAATAATAATTTTGTCATTTATAGCTAAAGAGACATATGATCAAGAAACTGTTTTATTTTACTTTTGTGATTATGATAAACATACCGAGGGCCTCAAAATAGTACCTGGCGGGCTGCATGTGGCCCCCCGGGCTGCAAGTTTGAGACCACTGGTCTATATGGTAAAAGTTGTTCTACTGGAAAGAAACAGAGAATAATAAAAGTCTCTGTAAGGGAGGTCGTGATAATAAGATCCTAGTACATTTTTAAGATTAGTAGCACAGGTAAATCTTACATATGTGAACACGTGTTAACCGTGTATGTATATCTGCAATCCGAACGGACAATTTCACCACCAAGTGGCTGCCATGGACATCCAAAAGAAAACTTTCCCCACCGCCGCATCGCCTACTCCGAAGTTTCTTCCCCCCCCCCGATCCCGTTCTTCTGCTGGTGCCCATGGATCTAAAAGCAGTCCATTCCGTGCTGTCCCTGGCTTTTGCATTCCCCATATCTTGCCCCCTCCCCCCCTATTATTTTTTTTTTATTTCCTTCCCTTTGCTCTCTCTGTGTATAGCTATAGTCTAGGTCTCAGCAGAGTAATTTACCGACAGAATCTCTCCCAGAATTCAGCTAGAAGCCAAGCTGTAAAAACAGCTGAGAGTGTAAATAATTCATGCAGACAATATGACTTTTTTATGTAAATTCGGTGCATTAACCCTCTATTATAATGATGGACGGCCGATATGGGTGATGTTTCCTTGGTAAGAACTAATGGATAGCCTCCATAAATTCCATGCTCATTTTATTGGTGTTGCTGAAAATTGTGCCTACAGGCCATGCTGTTTACTTTTATGTAAAACTCTGGCTTCCTTAAATATTACAAATATTTTACATCTGACTCCTTAGCATTTGAGCTGAGATTACAAATCAAGCTTTTTTTTTCCTCGGACTTGTAATTAAAGGTTTCTTAGTTTGCCTTTCCAAGAACAATTATCCCAACAAGAAATGTGAGGTGCAGGGCTTTGAGATATTAACAAATTCTTTAAAGAGAAAGGTATTTAATAAACTGCAAAATGTAACACTGAATTAGTCCTTTGCATATCAAATTCCGAATGAGGTTTGTGTTTTATGCTGCTCCATCTCACACATATAGAATTTATTCTTACGGTTATTACAATTCCCTTTCTTGCCTTTGTTTTCATAAATCATGTCTGTTTTATGAGTGTACAATTTTTTTATTTTTTTTTTTTTGCTGTGTCCTTGAGGAATTTTGCCATGCTGATCAAATTTGTT
The DNA here is from genome assembly GCF_902459505.1 of Geotrypetes seraphini. Classification (NCBI taxonomy): domain Eukaryota; kingdom Metazoa; phylum Chordata; class Amphibia; order Gymnophiona; family Dermophiidae; genus Geotrypetes; species Geotrypetes seraphini. The sequence continues at coordinate 32,175,270 of NC_047091.1, read as the reverse complement.
GACGGAGCATGTACAACCCAAGTGCATATTTCAGGGAATTTTTAAAATGCACAATGTTTCGAAATGCCAACTGGGACCCTTTGCAAAGTCTCAGACAGGAAGCTCTCAGATGGGTGATGTTTGTTCAAAAGCGCAACGCCTTTTGCCAACATGTAAATATCTTCCCACTAGATTTTACCTCTGCCATTAATCTTAAAAAATGTACTCGGATCTTATTATCACGACTTTTCTTATTCTCTGTTTCTTTTCCAGTAGAACAAGTTTTACCAAATAGGTCTCAGCTCAAAACTTCCCCATCACGCAAACCGTAAGCATCGCGTCTGTGATGCAAGTTTTAATTACATTTGGATAGAAGTGGTTTATACTGTGCAAGCAGTGATCAGGCAGCGCTGTTCGAGAAAACCATTGACAAGGTCAGCTCCAGGCCACAGAACATACTGGTATAGATTAACAAAAGCTTAGTTGAGAGACTCCTGCGTGACTTTGGGTGTGACGCAGTTATATGTCTGGTTGTCCAAAAAATTAAACCACATAGCAGGTAAAAAGTATAAGTCTGATATTGAGCCAGCCTTCACCCAGCATAACAAAGTTAAACTCTGAAATAGAGAGTGACAAGGTGACAAAATTCATCACCGTTCCCATCCCTAAACCATCCTCATGTCATTCTTTAAGGAGAGAGAGAAGAATCAGAGTATGAATGGCCACAACCACTGACCCGCAAGCTTTGTTTTGAAGAATGCTGGTGTAGAAGGACTGAGGTTGAAAAAGACAGCAAAATATGACATGGGATTGTTTCCCGTGGTTATCTGCGGGGGACGGAAACGGTGATGAATTTTGTCACTGTGTCATTTTCTACTCTGAAACTGGTGCCCAGCTTTATCTGTTAATTCAGCAGCATTCTCCACAAAACTAATGCCACTGAATATGTGTGACTGGTTGCCCTGCTGACACGTATATGTTTAAAATAGGCAAATTGAAACACATAACTTATCTGTATGGCACCTGGATTTAACCACTAAAGGGGGAAGGCATCAACACGGACTACCGTAAAGACGCATTATTTTACTGTTAACCCTAGATATTCATAACTGGGCCTCATTGCACAAAGTGGGATCTGTGTTAAAATAGCACGAGGAAGTAGGAGGACACTTTTTTTCATTCAGAAAATAGTTACGCTCTGGAACGCGTTGCCAGAGGTTGTAGTAAGAGAGGATAGCGTAGCTGGTTTTAAGAAAGGTTTGGACAAGTTCCTGGAGGAAAAGTCCATAGTCTGTTATTGAGAAAGACATGGGGGAAGCCACTGCTTGCCCTGGATCGGTAGCATGGAATGTTGCTACTCTTTGGGATTCTAGAATCTTGTTACTCTCTGGGATTCCGGAATCTTGCTAATCTTTGGGATTCTGGAATGTTGCTACTCTTTGGGTTTTGACCAGCTCCTAGTGACCTGGATTGGCCACCGTGAGAATGGGTTACTGGGCTTGATGGACCATTGATCTGACTCAGTAAGGCTATTCTTATGTTCTTAGTGGTCAAGTAACATATTTTAATGGTAGCCCATGTTGATAACGTCCACCATTTAGTAATCAGAGCTAATAATTTCATGTCATTATGCCTCATTCCACCAATGCCTAAGAACCAACCTCATCAGTGATGTCATAATAGCTTGATTATCCTATACTTGGCTCACTTATGATACTGTGATGTCATAATGCCTCTTTCCACCAATGCCTACCAGCCAATCTCATCAGTGATGTCACAATGGCTTGAATGTTATATATTTGGCTCAATTTTATTACATACAGCATTGATTTTGATTTCTGGAGACATTTCTTTTTTCTTTAATTAAGGGGGATGTTATCAATGTGGACTACCATTGTTAGTAATTAGGTCTCATTGCATAAAATGGGACTTTTAAGTTAGTGATAAAATAAACTATTTTAACAGTAGGTCACATTGATAACTGCCTTCCTTAATGCTTCCCCTTTGCCATGCCTTTGGCCTGCCCCATTTTCAGCCCCTTTTTGTACAGATAACATTGGTTGCTTAGTGAGGTCTCATCAGACAGTTTTTCCATACAGAAATTGAAAGATGGAACTGAAAAGTGATCGCCCGACTGGCTAGATCAGGGGTAGGTCCTCGAGAGGTTTTCAGAATATCCACAATGAATATGCATGAGATAGATTTGCATCTCAAGGAGGCAGTGCATGCAAATCCATCTCATACATATTCATTGTGGATATCCTGAAAACCTGACCTGTCCATGGTGCTGATTCTTCAACACTCTGGAACAGGGGTAGGCAATTCCGATCTTTGAGAGGTTTTCAGGATATCCACAATGAGTATGCATGAGATAGATTTGCATCTCAAGGAGGCAGTGCATGCAAATCCATCTCATACATATTCATTGTGGAGATCCTGAGAACCTGACCTGTCCATGGTGCTGATTCTTCAACACTCTGGAACAGGGGTAGGCAATTCCGGTACTTGAGAGGTTTTCAGGATATCCACAATGAGTATGCATAAGATAGATTTGCATCTCAAGGAGGCAGTGCATGCAAATCCATCTCATACATATTCATTGTGGATATCCTGAAAACCTGAGCTGCCTGTGGCTCTCGAGGACCACAATTGCCTACCCCTGGGCTTGATCAGTGATTCTCAAATCACTTCTCAAGAATGAATTGGTCGGTTGAGTTTTCAGGATGTCCACAATGAATATGCATAAGATATATTTGCATACAATAGAAGTGTTCCAAGCAACTATTTCTTGTGCCTATTTATAATGGATATCTTGAACACTGAACTAGCCAAGCATGCATCAGGAATGGGACTGAGAACCAGTGGTCTGGAGCTATGATGTTGCAATTCATATCGTAAACCAATCTGCAGAATAGCAAAAATGTGTACATGAACCATAGTCTGCACTGCTGAGTGTCACCAACCATCCTAAAGACTTGATATGGAGATCCAGAAAAGTGGACTGGCTTGCAGAGTTTTGACGCCCCTGGTCTGGAGGAATAAAAGCAAAAGGGAGAATCAAAGTCATCATCCCCCCCCCCCCCTTGGTGAAAGGCTAGCTGAGTCTAGATCGTGCATGTGAAAAAAGGATTCCACAAGCGATGCCTCTTTTGTGGTGTCTTCTGCGCATGTGCCGATCGCTATCCCCAGCGACTCATCTCAAGCAAATTTAGCGAGCCTCCGCTACTCTCCGACAACCTCATTTGCATGTGCATATTTTTTAGAATGACTCGCCTTTTTTGAAATCGTTACAATAATGGCTGTCACCGTGGCCTGTCAGACTTTACCTCGAAGTTTTGAGAATCCCAGAGAAAGCTACTAGATTCAAAAACCTTAACTGCATATACACAACAGTTAAGCTATCGAAGCCCTTTTTAAAACATTTTTATTGCAGCTGTTTTAACGAGGCTCTTAACGCTGGCCTTTTCATTTTGTCAGTGCATCCTTTCGCCAAAAAAGGTGAGCTGAAATTGAATCAGTTGAAGGCTTATGAACTTTTCCCAAAGGGTGCTAAGGAAAGACCTGGAAGAATCAAAGCTTTCTGCCAGTGCACGGGAAAGCTCTTAGATTGCCAGAGATGGAGCGAGCAGGCGTGCGTTAATAGCATGATGGCCTTGAGAAAGCTATGCCCTAATAATTGAAAGATTGTCAGTTTGATTCCACATAAACCAATTTATTAATTGAATTTATTTTACTCTCTGGTATGCCTGCTGTCTTGCCCTGAGCCAGGAATATCAGAGGATTGCAAAAGCATATAGCCCGAGGCAGAGATAAGAGGGTTCTTCCATATTTCACAACAATGTCTGAGGTTCCCAGGTTTGAACTTTTAACATGGCTCCCCGGTTTTCTGACAGCCTTAATGCCCTGCAGCCAATTCCACAGGCTCTCTCAGTTCTTGGGACTGCTTTCAGTCTTTGAGCAATAGAAGAGACGCGGTTGAACTAGGGTCTGGCAATGAATATTCTGGTCAATTTGCATTTCGGAGCTGTTATGGAAAGCATTAAGATGTCTGGGTGCATTCCCTTTTAACATCATATTGGCCAAAATGATCAGGGTCTTCAAATCCCCCGTTTAAAATAATAATAATAACTTTATTCTTTTATACCGCCATAACCAAAAGTTCTATGCGGTTTACACTAAAAAAAAAAAAAAGGTAGACAATCCGCAAAATACAATAATACAGTAAAAAATACAAACATTTGCAAAATAGAATTTCAGTAATAAAACTCACTAACTAATAAACTTATCGAACAAAGAAGTCTTAATTAATTTCCGAAAACTGCAATAGGATAACATAGCTTGCTGAATACATTTACCTAACCAAGACTGTTGCCTACCAGCTTGAAATGCTAGGGTCCTATCTAAGAAGCAAATAAGTAGAAGTTTCTAGTTTCTCTTGATGGTCTATGCAACACAAAATGAGGAAAAAGGGAAGCTGGAGACAATCTTGATATCAGCTTAAAGCAGATACAGGAAAACTTGAATAATACTCTTGCCTCCAAAGGCAGCCAATAAAGTCAACGATAACATGGACTAATATGGTCGGTTTTTTTAAACCAAAAAATCAATCAAACAGCTGTTTTCTGAATTATCCTTAATTTCCTTAGAATTTTTTTGTGTGCTCCTACATAGATGATGTTACAATAGTCTAAAATAAATAAAACTAGTCCCTATCTCTGGCGCAGAAAGTGCCTCATCAGATTTTGGAACGTCATGAGCAAGGGCTTCGATTGCCTGGTTGGCACCAAATTTCCAGACTACCTCTACTTCGGGAAGTAGGTGAAAGCCCGGCTCTTCTCTCAAGCCTTTGATATATAGGGTGACTGGCTATACCAGGGGTAGGGAACTCCAGTCCTCGAGAGCCGTATTCCAGTCGGGTTTTCAAGATTTCCCCAATGAAGATGCATTGAAAGCAGGGCATGCAAATAGATCTCATGCATAGTCATTGGGGAAATCCTGAAAACCCGACTGGAATACGGCTCTCGAGGACCTGAGTTCCCTACCCCTGGACTATACACTCATTCTGCACCCAGACCAGTCTGCTACCCAGCTTTTCAGCGCGCGCTAAATGCTAACACTTGCATGTTATCCTATGGATGCATTAGCGGTTAGCGCACGCTAAATCTGCGCTAAAACGCGTAAAAGAGGGCCTATAACTTACCCAAGGTGGGTCACAATAAAGTGGTTCATAGATGAAAGCGCAAGGACAACGCTGCTAAGACAAATGCGTACAGGTCATCAGTGCGCCGGATTAAAAGGTAAGTTTAAAGTGCTTCGAGGCGGGGTGTGGGGGGAACACCCCCCTCCCCCAAATTTACTTAGAAGTGTTGGCACTGCCCAGTGTTTTAGTGAAAAATTACAGTTTCCTCTGTAAGTGGGGTGGTTCGTCCCCCCCACCCTCAACGGCAGCGGCAACACTTCTAAGTAAAATCAGAGGGTCCCCCCCCACACTCCCCCTCAGAGCACTTTAAACTTACCTTTTAATCTGGTGCGCTGACGTCCTGCATGCATTTGCCCTAGTGGCTTTTGTCCCGTCACCCAATAAAGTATATACTGTGCTCCCCCGTGAATTCGCGGTCGGTGGTTCGCGGCCCCGGTCGTATGCGGTATTTTCCAACCAGGCATGAGAGGGCAGCCGGAGCGCCGGTGAATGAAGGAAATCACTCGCTGTATGCTCCGACCGTCTCTTCCTGTACTAAAGTCGGGCCTCGCCAATCAGTAGCTGCATATCAAAGCAGCTCCTGATTGGTGAGGCCCGACTTTAATACAGGAAGAGGCGGTCGGAGTATACAGCGAGTGATTTCCTTCACTCGCCGGCTCTCCAGCTGCTCTCTTCTGCCTCTCCAGCTGCCCTCTCCTGTCTCCCCTGCCTAAAAACTGTATTTGCAGATTTTTGAAATTCGCTGGGGTTCCTGGAATGGAACCCCCGCAAATTCCGGGGAAGAACTGTACACAAACAGAATCACATACATTACAACAGATAGAAGATCAATAAAACATAATAATGATAATGTAAAGCCTCCTAAAATTATAAAGAGGCTGCCAGCGCCTTGCATCAAAAAAAACCTATAAATCAAGTCCCATATTTTATCTTATATTTTTTCTTCAACATTTTCTTAAAACTACTCAAACTTGTTTGCTGTCGTAAATATCCCGGAAGCTTATCCCACTCCCGAGGACCCGCGCAGGAGAACATGCTAGCTCTAGACGCGGCCAACTGCAGCTGTTTCACTGTCGGAATACGTAGGTCATCGTGAGTCACCAGGTGCCACATGCGCTTCGGTTCAGATGGCAGAATGCGAGCCATCAAACGCCATGGTGAACACAGAGATGCACCATAACCAATAATTTAAAAAGGAGTCGATGTTCTAATTTTAACCATGAAGGCCTCCTTTTATTAAACTGCGCTAGCAGATTTTAGCGACAGGAGCCGTGCTGAATGCCTCGTGCTGCTCCCGACGCTTATATGAGCGTTGGGAGCAGTGTGGGGCATTCAATGGGGCTCCCCGCGCTAAAAACTGCTACCGCAGTTTAATAAAAAGGGGTTTAAGCGGGTTTAAGTAGTTTAATAAAGGGGGTTTTAGCACTGGAAGCTGTGCTGAATGCCTCGCACTGCTCCCGATGCTCATATGAGATTGAGAACAGCGCGGAGCATTCAGCGCAACTCACTGTGTTAAAAACTGCTAGCAAAGTTTAATAAAAGGGGGTTTTAGTGCCGGGAGCCACGCTGGATGCCTCGCGCTGCTCCCGACGCTTATATGAGCATCGAGAGCAGCGTGGGGCATTCAGCGGGGCTCCCCGCGCTAAAAACTGCTACCGCCGTTTAATAAAAGGGGGTTTAAGCGGGTTTAAGCTATCCGCTACTGCCTCCTCTTGAGCAGGCAGTAGTTTTTCGGGTCCGGTGCATGCGCTGAAAACGCTAGCGCACCTTTGTAAAAGGAGTACTAAGTTTCTTATATCAACTATTAAGTTTCAATTTACTGATTTTTAACTCTACCTCATTCATTGAATTTATGCTTATATTTGGTCTTTTTAGTACTGTTATGCTATTAAGAAAATGCTAAGTTTTATGTTGACTTGTACATTTGTTAACCGCCATGAGTGAATCTCTCCATAAAGGCAGTTAATAAATCCCAATAAATAAATAAATACATGTATTTCATGAGCTATCCCAGTCCAACAAGAGCTGAAAATCTAGTGCCTGAGCTGACCAGTTGTGTCATGCGGTGCGTTCATTTTGCTCGCTCTGTACAGAAATATGTCTTCTCTAGTTTGATGTGATAAGAATTGCTATGTTGTTGAATGGAGCCCATATATCTACTCAACAACGTGGAAAATGTAGCTGCAAAAGTAACTAACAGATGTTTGCAGATGCAAGCCAGCTTTCGGCGGTAGCAAGAACTCTCTAGTACTCAACTGGGACCCTAATAATGGCACCGGCTTGTCCCATGAAACATTCCTTACCTCATAAAAGCAACATTTCTACAGAACTGCTGCGTTTCTTTCCTGTAGACGACAATGGAACTCCATCGGTTTGCATTGTTGGGAATTTTTTATTTTATTTATTTAAATTCAGATTTACTGTACCACAATTAGGAAAGGAGCTCCAGTTTCTTGATAGGATAGTGTCAATCACACCAGACTCAACATACCTATAAACGGAAGGGATATCATTAGGGCGGGGGGGGGGGGGGGGGAAAGGAAAACAAGGTTACAGGACCTGATGACAGCGTCCAGAAGACAACCTGATAAGTGAGAAAACACCTTTTCTATCACGTGTAACCCACAGAACCCAACTTAAACGTGCCTTTTCCTATGCAAAATCAATATGAAAGTGGTAGGATTTAACAAAACTAAGAACAGTGACAGCGATGCATACATGTAGTGTGAGCTGAAACTGTGAAGGGAGATCATTTTCTGTAGCAACCTTCCAATCTGGTCTATATATGAATAAAATCTAGATTAATATTCATGAATTTAACCTTAGAACATAAGAATTGCCTTACTGGGTCAGACCATACCGTGGCCAATCCAGGTCCCTAATACCTGGCCAAAATCCAAAGAGTAGCAACATTCTGGAATCTCAAAGAGTAACAAGATTCCAGTATCTCAAAGAGTAGCAACGTTCCAGAATCTCAAAAAGTAACAAGATTCTAGAATCTCAGAGTGGCAACATTCCATGCTACCGATCAAGGGCAAGCAGTGGCTTCCCCCATGTCTTTCTCAATAACAGACTATGGACTTTTCCTCCAGTAACTTGTCCAAACCTTTCTTAAAACCAGCTGTGCTCTCCGCTCTTACCACAACTTCTGGCAATGCGTTCCAGAATTTAACTATTCTCTGAGTGAAAAAATTATTTCCTCCTATTGATTTTAAAAGTATTTTCCTGTAACTTAATCAAGTGTCCTCTAGTTTTTGATGGAAAGAAAAATCGATCCACTTGTACCCATTCTACTCCACTCAGGATTTTGTAGACATCAATCTTATCTCCCATCAGCCATCTCTTTTCAAAGCCGAAGAGCCCTAACCTGTTTAGTCTTTCCTCATACGAGAGGAGTTCCATCCCCTTTACCATCTTGGTCCTTCTTCTTTGAACCATTGAACTGTATCTTTCTTGAGATAAGGAGACCAGAATTGAACGCAATAATCCAGATGAGGTCGCACCATGGAGCAATACAGAGGCATTATAACATTCTTAGTCTTGTTAACCATCGCTTTTATAATAATTCCTAGCATCCTGTTTGCTTTTTTGGCCGCTGCTGCACATTGGATAGAAGGTTTCATCGTATTTTCTACAGTGATACCCATATCCTTTTCTTGGGCGGACCCTAGCATCCGGTAACTGTGATTTGGGTTATTCTGCTCAAAGTGCATCACTTTTTATTTGGATTCTTGTCAGACTGACGTCTAAATGTATAAAACCTGGCTCTTGTTGGTGCCTTGGTGGATACTGTGGATGTTCTGTTATTTGTGATTAAAAAAAATGTCAGCAAACATTATTGAGCTGGAAAAGTTATGGCGTGCTTTGGTGCTAAACGTGATTCTCTTTGACTTTCAAAGAATCATACTAGGCTCCGTTCTGGTCAGCGCTGATTTTTGTTTTATATAGAGAATCAGGCCTTCGGTGTCTAATGTGACAGGTGAGTGCAGATTTTAGAAAGGACATTCAGTTGAAATGGACATGTGTACGTCGGTTACATGTACCAGAAGCTTCTATTTTAGAAAAATGAACATCTAACATATCGACGGTCAACCTGGGCATATACTCGTTAATCTGCCAGCAGAAGCAAATTCATTGATTTGTTGGCATTTAACTCATACCTTTTTCAGTAGTAGTTTTAGGTAAGTTAGATTCGGGTATATTAGATATATTATGTTATATGAAATAGCTTCATAAATATTTATGTGCTGGAACAATAAACATAAATGATTATTCTTCCAAAAGCTATCACTGAGCCCAGTATCTCCTGCCAGTTTTGCTTTTTTACTTTTGTTTTAGGGTGGGGGGGATGGAATCGCTGAGAGATGAAGGGGTGGCCTTCCCTAATTCTTCCAGTGGATTACTGCTCAAAAGGAGCTATTTTCTGAAACCTAGTCATCCCAGGTAGCAGGGTTAAATCCCAGCATCGATCTTTGTAGATGCAGACGTGCTTTTCCCTTCTGAAATGGAAAACATCCATTTATTTTTTAGGTCCACTCTAGTCCTGCCCAAAACGCATGCAGACCTCAACCTTTGCCAAATGTATAGTTTAGAGTTTTAGATGCATGCATCTCAGCTTAGTAGATCTGAATTTTAGACATTTATGCGATATAAACCTCAAAGGCCCATATTCTGTAAATGACGCTTTAAGTTAGGCACCAGTAGGAACCCTACTGTCTGTCCCAGTATGACAATTCTTATGTTCTTAAGTGAGCCAAGTCATAGAAACATAGAAACATAGAAAAAGACGGCAGAAAAGGGCTATAGCCCACCAAGTCTGCCCATTCCAAATACCCGCCCCCTGGTTTCACTCCCTTAGGGATCCCATGTGAATATCCCATTTTCTCTTAAAATCTGACACGCTGTTGGCCTCAATCACCTGCAGTGGGAGTCTGTTCCAATGATCCACCACCCTTTCGGTGAAGAAGTATTTTCTGGAGTCGCCATGGAACTTCCCTCCCCTGATTTTCAGCGGATGCCCCCTGGTGGTCGAGAGGCCCATGAGGTAGAAGATATCTTCTTCCAACTCGATACGGCCCGTGATGTACTTAAACGTTTCAATCATGTCTCCCATCTCTCTTCGTTCCTCAAGTGAGTACAGCCTCAGTTTATTTAGTCTTTCTTCATATGTGAGATCCTTTAGCCCCAAGACCATCCTAGTGGCCATTCGCTGAACCGACTCAATTCTCAGCACATCCTTCCGGTAGTGTGGTCTCCAGAATTGAACACAATATTCCAAGTGAGGCCTCACCATGGACCTGTATAGCGGCATCATGACTTCAGGTCTCCTGCTGACAAAACCTCTACGGATATAACCCATCATTTGTCTTGCCCTGGAGGAAGCTTTCTCTACTTGCTTGGCAGCCTTCATGTCATCACTAATGATCACCCCTAGATCACGTTCCGTCGTGGTCCTGGCCAAGGTCTCACCATTTATTACGTTAGTTCTGTGCGGGTTTCTCTTACCCAGGTGCATTACCTTACACTTTTTAGCATTGAAGCCTAGTTGCCATGTTGCTGACCACTGTTCCAACAGCAGTAGATCCTGCGTCATATTATCAGGCAAACTGCTTTTACCTACCATATTGCAAAGTTTGGCGGCGTCGACGAACAGTGATACCTTTCCTCTAAGTCCTTGGGTCATATCTCTTATGAATAAGTTGAATAGAATTGGGCCCAAGACCGAGCCCTGCGGCACTCCACTGATCACGCTTGCCGTTTTGGATGGGGTACCGTTTACCACCACCCTCTGAAGTCTACCACTCAGACAATCCTCAAACCATGTAGTTAGAGTGTCCCCTAATCCTATCGATTTCAGCTTGTTCAATAGCCTTCGGTGTGGGACGCTATCAAAAGCTTTACTGAAGTCTAAATATACCACATCCAGTGCCTCCCTGGCGTCTAGTTGTCTAGTAACCCAGTCAAAAAAACTAATCAGGTTCGATTGGCAGGATCTGCCCTGGGTGAATCCGTGCTGGTGGGGATCACGTAGGTTTTCCTCGTCTAGGATGATGTCAAGATTTCGTTTGATCAGTGTTTCCATGAGCTTGCACACTATTGACGTGAGACTCACTGGTCTGTAGTTTGCCGTCTCTGTCCTGAAGCCCTTTTTGTGGAGTGGGATAACGTTGGCGGTTTTCCAGTCCAAGGGGACTCTTCCTGTGTGTAGGGAAAGATTGAAAAGAACAGATAATGGTTCTGCCAGGACTTCTCTCAATTCCCAGAGCACTCTGGGATGTAGGTTGTCCGGTCCCATGGCTTTATTTACTTTGAGTCTTGATAGTTCGTAGTAGATGCTACTGGGCGTAAACTCGAAGTCTTGAAATGGGTCTTTCTGGCTGTCTCCTGTCTGAAGCTGTGGACCAGCTCCCGGCGCTTCACAGGTGAAGACTGAGCAGAAGTATTTGTTTAGTAATTCTGCCTTGGCAGAATCTGATTCTACAAGGCTACCATCCGATTTCTTCAGGCGTTCTATCCCATCTTTGTTTCTTTTCCTGTGACTTATATAGCTGAAGAAGGATTTATCCCCTTTCTTAATGTTCCATGCTAGATCTTCTTCCATTCGGAGTTTGGCCTCTCTGACTGCTATTTTGACAGCTTTAGATCTGTCTAGATAGTCTTTTTTCGCCTCTCGTTTGCCTAGATGTTTGTAGGTGATAAATGCTTCTTTTTTCTTTTTAACAAGGTTCAAAATTTCTGCACTGAACCATTGAGTCTTTTGTTCTTCCTGTGCTTTCTTATTGTTCTTATGTAGAGGTTTGTTGCTTCGTGTAGGGTGGACTTCAGAGTCGACCACATTGTGAGGTTGTGCTTGTTTATGTAACTCCTGATGGACAAAATCTCCCATACGGTTGAAGTCTGTGCCTCTAAAGTTGAGAACCCTCATTGCTGTGTTTGACTTGGAGAAACCTTTCTTGAGGTTAATCCATACCATATTATGGTCGCTGGAGGCCAGTGTATCTCCGACTGAGACATCCGAGATGCTATCTCCGTTGGTGAGTACCAGGTCTAGTATCGTCTGGTCCCTGGTGTGCTCCAACACCATTTGTTTGAGTCGTGCACCCTTTATGGAGTTCAAAATTCTTTTGCTGCCACACGTAGTTGCAGAGAGTGTGTTCCAATCTACATCGGGCATGTTGAAGTCCCCTAACAGTACTGTGTCTCCCCTTAGAGTGATGTTCTCTATGTCCTCGATTAGTTCTAGGTCTTTGTCTTCCTGTTGTCTTGGAGGTCTGTATATCACACCAAGGTATAGGCATTTTTCATTTCCTCTGACCAGATTCACCCAGAGGGATTCCCCAGTGTATCTAACATCTGTAATTCTGGTAGTTTTGATGTTATCCTTAGTGTATAGTGCTACCCCTCCCCCTAACTTGCCCTCTCTGTCGCGACGTAGTTGATTGTAGCCTGGTATAACCATATCCCACCCATGCGAGTCTGTGAACCAGGTTTCTGATATTGCTACAAGGTCTAGGTCAGCGTTTATTATTTCAGTCTCTAATTCTAGAATTTTATTGCCCAGGCTGTGTGCATTAACATACATAGCTTTCCATATCTGTGAAGAGATTCCCTTTTGGGTTAGAGTGACTCCTAAATTATCATTGATAATTCCCTTTAAATTATCATGGGTAGCATGGGTACTAACCTTAGACTCAGAAGTGTGTGTGTGACTCGCTTCCTCAGGGTGGTTTCTTATATATATAAGAATGTGCCCTCCCCCAACTTACCTAGTTTAAAGCCCTGCGAAGTAGGCGGGCCAGGCGATGTCCAAATACGCTCTTACCTCTCCTGGTTAGGTGGAGTCCATCAGGTCCCTGTAGTCCCTGGAGTGTCTCACCGTGGTCTAAGAATCCAAAGTTCATTTCTATATACCATTCGCGGAGCCATTCATTAGTCCGTTGGATACGCTCTTCTCTAGTTCTGCCTTTGTTTCTTACTGGGAGGATCGATGAGAAAACCACCTGTGCTCCTATCTGCTTCAGCTTCTTTCCCAGGGCTCCAAAGTCGTTAGGAATGTTCTCCGTGGTACTCCTGGCTGTGTCGTTTGTGCCTATATGGATGAGAAACATGGGAAAATGATCATTGGGCTTTATAAGTTTGTCTAGGCTGGTGGTCACATCCCGGATCCTGGCTCCGGGAAGACAGCAGACCTCTCTTGACTGCAGATTGGGCCTGCAAATTGGTCCCTCGGTGCCCCTTAGCATGGAGTCCCCAATGACCACTACTCTACGTTCCTTCCGGGGGGGCCGTTCCGTGAGCCCTGGATTCGAGGTTATGTGCTGAGTATTCTCCTGAGCCCCTTCTGTTATTTCCTCGGTGTTTCCTTCTTGTAAGATCTGAAATCTATTTCTGAGAGTGAGTTGTGGGGTTGTTGTAGAGTTGTCCTGTTGGAGAGAAAAAGAAGAAGAGAGTGAGAATGGGGTGGATTTTCTTTGCTTGCCCGTAGAGGAGGTTACCAGTTGCCAGGGGCCGGCATCTCTAATCATCTCCTGTACTCCAATCATTGATTTTAGGGCTGTAGGTTTGGGTGAGTCAAGGATGGACCTGTCGTGGGTTCGCTCTGTGATGTGGGACAGTTCCAGGATGGCATCGTCAATGAAGGCCTCGTCATCCCTGATACTCCTCAGTCGCTTTACCTCCTCCCTGAGGTTCAGCAGTTCCTGCAAAATGTCTGCGTCTATGTTTCTCTGTCCCAGCTCCTCTGTCTGCGTAGAGACTGTAGTGAACATTGGGAGGGGAATGGTCTCGGTCTGCACAGAGACCTCTGCCCTCTGATCCGTGTCACCATCTCCCTTCTGAGTTCAGACCTTGGCCATCCCCTGGATCCCTCCGGGCGCTGGGGTGTCGATCTTGATAGTAGCCTTGGTGCTCCGTGTCCTCCCTGCCATTTCTGACAGCTTTATTACTGTAAAAGAGAAAGATTGAGATATTAGAGAGTTTGTAAGGAGAAAGGTGTATTAGAGAGTTTGTAAGGAGAAAGGTCTAGGACAATCGAGCCATTGTGACATCACTGCTGAGGTTGGCTCTTAGGCATTGGTGGAATGAGGCATTATGACATCACAATACTAGCTCTGGGTTTCTGCCAGGTACCTGTGACCTGTGACGGCCACTGTTAGAAACAGAATACTGGGCTTGATGGACCATCGGTCTGTCACAATATCGCAATTCTTATGGTCTCATGTGAGCCAAATATAAGACAGTCAAGCCATTGTGACATTACTGCTGAGGTTGGCTCTTAGGCATTGGTGGAATGAGGCATTATGACATCACAATCTCAGCTCTGGAATGTTGCTGTTCATTGGGTTTCAGCCAGGTACTTGGGACCTGGGTTGGCCACTGTTGAAAACAATATGGCAATTCTTACTGTATGTTCATATGTAGCATAACTCCACAGTTTCATGCCTGATGCCGTGTCAAAAGCTGGTGTAAATCTCCTGCCTAAATGTTGGCAGTTAGGCACATAACTTCTTGTATTCTTCTATAACCTGCGTTCCAACCCCTTAGTATGCCCCTGACCCAACCAAGTCCTAGATAATTATTTATTTACTAGTGTTTTAGCCTGTTGGCAAAATTCCTATACCCTGACCCTGACTCTGACCCCACCCATGCCCCGCCTCTATCATGCCCGGACCCTGCCTCCTACTGATCCCAGTCCCACCACCTCACCTTTCACCATTTCCTTTGTACCCTTTTGGCCCTCATGACAGGGTCTTTACTTACCCGAGGCGGCAGCAACAGTCCTGACGTACCAACCTTTCCTCCCTCAGTGCCCCAAAGCAGCAGTGGTCCTACCATTTCCATCTCTCCCTTTCCCCCTTTCACACCCTCTACCATCTCTCTCTGACCCTGTTTCACCTCTTTTGCCATCTTTCCCTTTCCTGTCCCCCTCTCTCCTTCCCCAAGACCATCTCTCTCCTGCCCCCTCCACACTCCCTGAAGTCTATCTTTCCTTATCCCCTACCATCTCTCCTGGTCCCCCTAGTAGCCCCTCTGTCCTTCTCATCCATCTGTCTCTGTCTCTCTCTCCTCACCTCCTGCCTCTGCGGAGCTCTCGCAGCTCCTCTTTGTCCTCCTCCAGCCAGGCTTCAGCCATCTGTCACCGCGGCCTGCAGCTGCCGACAGCCACCGCTGCGGCCTGCAGCGACCGACATCCGCCTCGGGGGATTCTCACGCATACACTCTCCTACCTGCGGTGCCCTACAGCGCACGGAAAACGGGAGCACGCAGGTGGGAATGAGCATGCGCGCTTAGGGCTTTATTATATTAGATTGGGATTAGAGAATGACACGGTGGCGGTTTACCCGCGGCCACCGCATTTTAGCCGCGGGTCACCGCCGAAAACGGGGAAGAAAACTAGCAGTCGCTGCGGCGACGGGGACAAGGCCATTCACCGCCCGCGGGGCGGTGAATGGGTCTTGTCCCCGCAGTGAGGCATGAAGGATCGCACGGTCCCCGCAGCTCACACCCGCCTGCCCAATCGATTCTAGTGTTTAGCCAGCTCTCTCCCTTCTCCTCCCCTTAGTTTGTAGATTTTCTTTTTCGGCGACCCGCACGCTATCAGAGAGCCGCGCACCCGCTGCTGCTCAGTTTCGATCTTCTGCTCTGACGCAACCGGAAACAGGAAGTTGCAGCAGAGCAGAAGATTGAACACTGAGCAGCCGCGCGTGTGCGGCTCTTTGGGAAAGCGTGCAGGTCGCTGAAAAAGAAAGCCTGCAAATTAAGGTGAGGAGAAGGGAGAGAGCTGGCTAAACACTAGGATCGATTGGGCAGGCGGGTGGGGGCTGCGAGGACCGTGCGATCGCTAGTGTTCCCGGCTCAGACTGTAAGGAGGGAGTGAAAGGGAAAAGGATTCTGGGCCAAGGTGATGAAAACGGAAAGAAAAACCCACAGCAGGAAAGAAAGGGAAGGACAGGCAGGTGAGCCAGATGCTAGAAGCAGGGGGGGGGGAAGAAAGAGGGGAAAAAGCTAGATGGGGTTGAAAAGAAGAGACACACTGGTATGGAAGAGGAAGATAGGGGAAATCTGGACACAGGAAGGTAACAGAAAGAGGGGAAATTATGTGCATTGGGGCATAGGGACAGAGACAAAAAGGGGACATGCCATGTGGATGGAATATGGACACAGGGGGGGGCAATGGCAGATACATAGGGGAGATATTAGAAAAGTATATAAAATCGTACCCGTTTGAGGCTTTTATGTATGCAGCAGTGACGGTGACGGGGCGGTGAATGGGATGGCAGTGGCGGTGACGGGGCGGTGAAGAGGATGGTGAGACGGGGACGGGGCGGTGACGGGGATGGTGAGACGGGGACGGGGCGGTGACGGGGACCAATTTTTTCACCGTGTCATTCTCTAATTGGGATGTATTAACTGCCTTTATGAAGAGATTCACCCAAAGCAGGCTGAGTTTAGCATGCAATTTTTGTCAACAGGACAGTGGAATTGGTCAATATGCCACCCTGAAGTTATCACTAAGTGCAGACCATAAGAAAAAGACTGGCCTAGTGGTTAGAGCAGCTGCCTCGGCACCCTGAGGTTTTCAGTTCAATTCCCTCTGAGGCTCTTTGTGACTCTGGGCAAGTTAGTTAACACTTCATTGTCCCAAGTACAAAATAAGTACCTCTCTAAAATACGGTATGCAAACTGGTTTGATTGAGTAAACCACTTAGAAAATGCGGTTTATTAAGTCCCATCTCTTTTACTGTATGCATGGGCATTCAGTTTAGTTTTCCATAAGATAAAACTACGTTTCCCAGCATTCAGTAGGGTAAACCCAGGACTGGCTCAGTCTGCTCTTTTTTGACATAGAACTGTTAGCAACCTGTTCCTTCTAAAGCTAAAGAACTGGGTTGTCCTCTCAGCGGAACATCAGGTCCCGTTAATAAAAGCAACAAGGTCTGGACTCCCCAAATAAAATAGGTTTTAACAAAGTATAACCCAGTCCCCAGAGGACTGTTATTCACTATTACAAAAAAACTTGTGAAGGGAGCAAGGCCACTGGCAACACTGCTAGGAGTTTTCTGGGAGTAAAAAGAAAATATTTGCAAACCCAAATTTGAATACATTATTCATTAATTCTGCTTTCAGTTCACAGATATGTGCTCATGGAAGTAAATTGGCAAAATTCCTACAAAGGCCCTGCAGATATGTACTGTGAAAGGTTTTTCTCAAGCTTCTGCTCCAAAAAAATAACCTTACAAGAGACTGGAAAGTTAATGAAAACCACCAAGAATACCCCCAAACTATGGCTCAAGTGAACCATCAAATAATTACTTTTAAACATTTTTTTTTTCTTTATCCCTCCTTTTACTAAACCGCGATAGCACAAGGAGCCACACTGAATGCTCTGCGCTGCTCCCGACGCTCATAGAGTTCCTTTATCTGTCATCATGTTCTATTACCATAAAGTTCTATGACATCACAATGCAGGTGTAAAAAGCTTTAGCCTATAGGAAGAGGACATGCAAATGTTAAGAGCCTTAGCCAATAGGGAGAGGAGGAGACAGTGGATGCTACGGATGGGCCATTTGGCCTTTATCTGCCATCATGTTTCTATAACCATAAAGTTCTATGACATCACAATGCAGGTGTAAAGAGCCTTAGCCAATAGGGAGAGGACATGCAAATGTTAAGAGCCTTAGCCTATAGGGAGAGGAGGAGATAGTGAATGCTGTGGATGGGCATGTTACTATGTTTCTATAATCAGAACGTTCCATGACATCACAATGCAGGAGTAAAGAGTCTTAGCCTTTAGGAAGAGGACATGCAAATGTTAAGAGCCTTAGCCAATAGGGAGAGGAGGAGATAGTGGATGCTACGGATGGGCCATTTGGCCTTTATCTGCCATCATGTTTATATAACCATAAAGTTCTATGACATCACAATGCAGGTGTAAAGAGCCTTAGCCAATAGGGAGAGGACATGCAAATGTTTAGAGCCTTAGCCTATAGGGAGAGGAGGAGATAGTGAATGCTGCGGATGGGCATACTATGTTTCTATAACCATAAAGTTCTATGACCTCACAATGCAGATGTAAAGAGCCTTAGCCAATAGGGAGAGGAGGAGATAGTGGATGCTGCTGATGAGCCATTTGGCCTTTATCTGCCATCATGTTTATATGTTTCTATCTATGGTGACATCATATATTCTCATAAGATTATGGAAGGATGTTACATTTTGGGCCTGTTTTACAAAGCCGCACTAACGACTGCCGCGTGGCAACAGCCCCGAGGCCCTTTAAATCTCTAAAACAGGACCTTTGCTTCCCTCATAGTTGCTGTACAAAACATGGGCTGTTATTTAACTTTTAATTTACTTTTCATGCCATTGATTTTGGTACTGGTCATCAAATTTGTAGGATCGGGCAAAATGTTTTTATAAAAAGGCAAGCACCGCTGCTCAATGGGCACTGGCCCTTTAAAAACTGATGCTGCATGGGAAATATGCCCAACCCTGTGAAAACAGGAAAAGGTTATTAACATTTTTCCTCAAATAAACTGGAAAATAAGGCCGGAGGAAGAGGACCTGCTCCCGCCTCTTTTCGAGTTTTCTACAAGCACAAATTCTTGGGAGAGTTAACATGGATCATATGGTCTGCAGTAGAGAATGACAAGGGGACCGTTAACTGTGGTAAACCGTGGTCACCACAGTAAATCCGCAGGAATGGAGACATTTGCAATTGGTTTACTGCGGGAATGGGGATAAGACCTTTTACCGCCCCCATGGAAGCAGTGAAAAGTCTTGCTCCTGTGGTAAAAAAAATTGCGCCCTTGTCAGACTTGGCATCTCCTCCCCAGCTCCTCTTGCGTCTATTTTACCTTCAGGAGCCAGCCATGCCATGATGAAGATAGAAGGAACCCAAAACCAAAGCCTGAGACCAATGTAATTTGAAGAATAAAATTACCAGACAACAAAAGGTAGAAAAAAATAAATTTATTTTATATTTTCTGATTAGAATATTTCAGATTTGAAATATGTATCCTGCTAGAGCTGGTATTAGACATAACTGGGGACCGCAAAGCCCAGGCTGTGCTTCTTTAGCTTCCAGCTGGCTTAGGTCTCTCTCTCTGACCAGGGGGCAGTTGCCCTAGTTGCTCTCCCCTAACACTATTCCTGCCATGTGTGACTGAAATATTCCATTAGCTTGATTTTTCTATGTAGCATTCTCTACTAATTCGGTTTGTTCAGTTTTCACAATAGTGGAGGGGATATTTGTGAAAGGGAGGGGAGACAGGGGTGCTGTTGATCCTTGCTCTGTATTATTTGTGTTTATAAAATGAGAATTGTAAAGAATATTGTCTCTTTTAATACTTTAATAAAATAAGTTCAGTATAAAATCATAACTATTTGAGGCTTGTGCGGATGGGATCTGACAGTTTGCAGCGTGGGGACGGTGACTGAGCTCGCGGGGACAGGGCAGGGATGGGGACTGAGCTCACGGGGACGGGACAGGAATGGTGATAAATTTTTTCCCTGTGTCATTCTCTAGTCTGCAGCATTCCAGCCCAGACTTCAGTCACCCTTGAAAAGAGGTAAATATTTTCAGACATGAGCTGAGCCAGTAGCCAAGAAAAGATGCTCATATATTTTGAGAAATGGGCTCTTTTGGTGTGTCTATGGTGATTCCTACTTCTCCATTCTTGAGAAATCTGGTTTTACAGACCAGGATAAATATGTTCTTTCTCTTTGCCTAAATCTGATCAATTTGCAATTTCTCTTACACATTTATCCCCGTTATTTGGCATCCACAAGCCAAAAAAATAAAACAAACCTGATTTGGAATTAATGAACTCTTAGGGAGTCCTTTTACTAAGCCAAGGGTCTCAAAGTCCCTCCTTGAGGGCCGCAATCCAATCGGGTTTTCAGGATTTCTCCAATGAATATGCATGAGATCTATGTGTATGCACTGCTTTCAATGCATATTTATTGGGGAAATCCTGAAAACCCAACTGGATTGCGGCCCTCAAGGAGGGACTTTGAGATCCCTGTACTAAGCCGTAGTAAAAAGTGGTCTTAGTGCACCCCTATGCAGGGTTTCCCCACACATTATGACCCTTGTAACTGCAGCCAGAAAATGGGCAATTTCCCATTTTCCAAATGAATGGGCAAGCGGCCTATAGATCAGGGCTGCCCATGTCCGGTCCTCAAGATCTATTGGCAGGCCAGGTTTTCAGGCTATCCACAATGAATATGCATGAGAGAGAGATTTGCATACGAAGAAGGCAGTGCATGCAAATCTCTCTCATGCATATTCATTGTGGATATCCTGAAAACCTGGCCTGCCAATAGATCTCGAAGTCCGGATTTGGGCTGCCCTGCTATAGATCCTCACTGTCACCTGTTTTGCAGGCAATAAGGACTCAGGCATTAACCCAGTGGTTCCCAAACCTGTCCTGGGGGACCCCCAGCCAGTCAGGTTTTCAAGTTATCCCTAATGAATATGCATGAGAGAGATTTGCATATAATGGAAGTGACAGGTATGCAAATCTCTCTCATGCATATTCATTAGGGATATCTTGAAAACCTGACTAGCTGGGGGTCCCCCAGGACAGGTTTGGGAACCACTGGGTTAATGCCTGAGTCCTTATTGCCTGCAAAACAGGTGACAGTGAGGATCTATAGCAGGGCAGCCCAAATCCGGACTTCGAGATCTATTGGCAGGCCAGGTTTTCAGGATATCCACAATGAATATGCATGAGAGAGATTTGCATGCACTGCCTTCTTAGTATGCAAAAGGACAGGTTTGGGAACCACTGCATTAACCCCATGCTAATCAGTTAGCACATAACTGCACGCAAAACTTCAAGATCGATCCGTAAAAAATAGAAGTACAGTATCCCTGAAACCAACGTGTCTCCTAACACCCTCCACCTCCCCCTTCCGCTAACAAACGGCAACTTACCAACAGAAGAAAATCAAAAGAGATTAATTTAGGCTTTTTGGAAGCGCGCAAAACTTCGAGATCGATCCGTTAAAAAAGGACGAACTTGAAGAATTCAACAGCTCGCTCACAAACCTCCGATGCGAAACATTTTCAAAAAGCTACGGTCACAGCTTGTACAGCTTGCAACAGTACTTCAGAAAAATAACGGTTGGTAAGAAGACTTCCTTATATTGCATTTTTTATGACAATAATGCTTTGCGGTAGGCGCATTCGGAGCCCGCTAATGTCCGCGTCTAAACCACGCCCCATTTCTACGCAGTGAAGTCCTAAAGAGCTAGCGCATGCGTTCTGAGCTTCAAAACCAACAAGCAGACAGTGCGCGCATGCGGCGATCGGTGTTTCAGCACTAATAGCGCCGTGTTTACAATTGGATCATTTGCATGGACAAGCTTTACTGAATCGATCGGCTACAATGACTCGGAAACGGATAGGACACGAAAAGGATAGATTTCGGGACTTTAGTGAATCCTGCCCATAGTAAGGTGGCTGTGCTAACCATTTGCACGGTCACACCCATTCCGCCCCCAACTTTTTCAGAGTGTGGCTTGCAGTTTGCACTCAGCGCATACAAGTAAACCTTTTTAAACTGAGCTAAGTGTATGCTTAGCAGCTTAGGCAAAAGGAGTCGTTAAAATGTTGCTGGCAGTAGGTATGAAACTAAGCAATAGGACGCATTTTAAGGCAGTTACATGAAGACTCCAATGCAGCTGTATTCTGAGGGGGACCAGCCCCCCTCCCAAGCCTGAACAAGCGCTATCACTGCCCAATAAGCAAAGTACACTTTTCCCTCCATATTCGCTGGGATAGAGGATTAACAGAACCGCAAATACAGAAAAACCGCGAAGAACTTTTTCAAATGTTATTTGCTGTTTTCTATTAAAAGCCATCGTGGATATGGTGAAACCGCGAACAACATGGCGGGAGACCCAGCCTGTTCCTGAAGGAGAGGCAAAGCACGGTGAAGAAAGTGCCGGGACTCGGCGATTTTTCTCTGTAAACGCTTGGAATCAGCGATTTCTCTATGCAAGCTGACGTAATTTGGGGGGAGGAGCCAGCAAGCTAAAAAACGTGAATAATTGAAACCGCGAATGCTGAAACCGCGAATACGGAGGGAGAAGTGTACTACTACTATTAATTAGTTCTTTAGCGCTACCAGACGTCCACAGATGCCCTGATGTTCATAATTTTAAATAATCGATAAGCAAAATGCACTCTATTAGAGATCTGAAGTTCTATCTTCTACACACCTAAGTTGCCTTTAAGCAGCTTCAGAATGTATCATTGGAAAAAAAAAACAAACCCATCATGGATTAAATAGGTACAATGTAGTTTGTAAAGCTTATTCTTTTCTTTAATTTAATACCTTCGAACACTCTGCATTCGAAAAGTCTTTTATTAAGGAGAAATGAAAAAATAAAACTTGGACTTTAATGAAACGTGTTGACAGGCACAAAGGTAATGTTTTCGTTAAGTCTCAGGAGTTCAGCCATGACAGACGTTATTAATGAATTGAATTAATTAAAAAGCGTTTTAAGATGGAAACAGGACCTGTGCCCTATAAAATGCGATATACATTAGACAAGCATTATGGAAATGAAGGAGTTTTGTGGCACACTGGAATGCAGCTGCTTGTAAAACCTCCCTCTGGCTCTGGGGACGGCGGTAATTTTAGCCGGCTCTGAAACTCCTTGAATGCAGCCTGTGCCTCTTAAATGCATGAAATTGTGATTGCTCCAGCTTTCTGCCAGCCCTACAGCCTTCTGGGTAAACAGGGCATTGCTAGATTTTGGAAGAGCAAATGGTCTTGAGCGAAGATCCAGTCCAAGAGGAGCCCGGCATTAGAATTACTGAGGAGGTCACTGCTTTCTTATATTCTTATAAGCCACTGCTTGCCCTGGATCGGTAGCATGGAATGTTGCTACTCTTTGGGGTTCCGGAATCTTGTTGCTCTTTGAGAGTCTGGAATGTTGCTACTCCTTGGGTTTTGGCCACGTACTAGTGACCTGGATTGGCCACCGTGAGAACAGGCTTCTAGGCTTGATGGACCATTGGTCTGACCCAATAAGGCTAGTCTTATGTCCTTATGTATTATTCACATCTGATGAATGAACTCTAAAACAATGGTTCCCAACCCTGTCTTGGGAGACCACCAGCCAGTTGGGTTTTCAGGATATCCCTAATGAATATACATGAGAGAGATTTGCATGGAAGTGACAGGTTTGCAAATCTCTCTCATGCATATTCAATAGGGATATCCTGAAAACTTGACTGCACTATGTGGCACATTCATTTTAACTCTACATGTACCACATAGTGTCCACTCCCATTCTCTACCCATTCCCCCCTCAGAGAAAAATTCTGAAAAATGGTTGGGACCAGAGGCACAGTGAGGGAAGGTGAGAGGCACCCCTCCCCGCCCTCGTCTTCACACCCCCTACTCTTTCTTCAATCCCACCTGCTGCACGCGCGCCCCTTCCTTCCCCTTGTACCTTTAGTTGTTCACTGCCGTAAGTAACAACTTCAACATGCTCCTCATGACCTGGCGGCTCTCCATCTGATGTCATGTCCTATGGGCGGCACCCAGAAGTGAGGTCAGCAGCAGAGCTGATGTGGTCATGAGGAACACAGTGAAGTTGTTGCTCACAGCAGGGGAAGGGAAGGGGGCGCGCGTTGCGAGGGGAGGAATGGGAAGAGGTGGAGAGGAGGAGGGATGCCCTGCGAGGATCATCCCTACCCCCTTTACTAAGGCACTGGTTAGGACTTGATATATTGCCTTTCTATGGTTACAGTCAAGCAGTTATATATTACATACAGGTACTTATTTTGTAATTGGGGCAGTGGAGAGTTAAGTGACTTGTCCAAAGTCACAAGGAGCCTTAAATGGAATTAAATCCAGTGTCGCTGGTTCTCAGATCACTGCACTAACCACGGGGCTAAGATGCAGTTTAAAAAAGAGAATGTGTTTGTTCAGTAGCTTGTTACTGGAAGCTTACCACCAGTGGCGTAGCAAGGGTGAGAGGCACCCTTCCCATGTCCTCACCTCTGCTCCCCCCCATCCCACATGCTATGCATTCCCCCCATCCCTTCCCTTCCCCCGTACCTTCTACAGTATGAGAAATCTCAGGCTAATCAGACCTTACTTCCACCAACACCACTTTGAGATCCTAACACAGATGTTAGACTACTGTAACTCCCTCTATGATGGCATAAGCTCCGCCCCCTGCACAAACTGCAGCAAATCCAAAACATGGCAACACAAATTATCTGTGAATTAAGAAAAATCGACTCCATATCTCCTTACTACAAAAACTTGAACTGGCTACACATCTCTGCACGTATCGACTTCAAAGTATCATGGACAATACACCATATAGTATATGAAAGCTCCACAGAACATCTAATAAACTTCTTCATCAATTCTTGGTCCATCTCAGCGAGAAACATTAAGAAACTCCTGCTGATCCTCCCTTCCCCAAAAGGAATCAAATACAAACACATATTTAATACGCTTTTCATCTACATCAGGTGCAAAGAACTGGAACGACCTCCCGACAACCATCAAAGATGAATGCGACTACGTTAAATTTAGGAAGAAACTAAAAGCTGTCCTCTTTGGAACAATACACTCTGTTGACAATGGATAGAAAATGTTATATATGCAATAAGAACCTCAAACTTCACGCATTTTGATATAGAGCTTCTGTCTCTTCTCTTCTAACTCTCCTCCTAGTTATTCCCTCTTATGTTTCTAGAGTTGTATTTCCTTTGACTTGTATGTCACCTTGAACCTTTTCAGGTATAGAGCAACTCATAAATACCAGATTAGATTAGAATAGTTGAAGTTGTTGCTCGAGGCGGTCAACAACATGCTCCTTGCGACTCTGTCGGTTCTCCCTCTGACATCACTTCCTATGCGCAGCACCCAGAAGTGACATCAGAGGGAGAGCCGGAGGTTGACCGCCACAAACAACAACTTCAATGAGAGATATGGGGGAAGGGAAAAGGGCATGCGCATGGAGGGGAGGGATGGGAAGAGGCGGAGAACAGAGAGGAGGAGGGTTACCGGTGCCCCCCAACAACATGGTGCCCAGGGTTGACCATCCCCTTTGCTCCCCCCCCCTTACTAGGCCACTGCTTACCACATGGTATGTGGTTAATATAGGGTTTAACACTCAAAGATGATAATTTTATATTGAAACATTCAAGATAATGAAGGGAATAGACTTAGATAAAGAAAGGTTGTTCACCCTCTCCAAGGTAGAGAGAATGAGAGGGCACTCTCTAAAGTTAAAAAGGGATAGATTCCATACAAACATAAGGAAGTTCTTCTTCACCCAGAGAGTGGTGGAAAACTGGAACGCTCTTCAGGAGGCTGTTATAGGGGGGAAACACCCTCCAAGGATTCAAGACAAAGTTAAACAAGTTCCTGCTGAACCAGAACTTACGCAGGTAAGGCTAGACTCAGTTAGGGCACTGGTCTTTGGCCTAAGGGCCACTGCGGGAGTGGGCTGCTGGGCATGATGGACCACTGGTCTGACCCAGCAGCGGCAATTCTTATGTTCTTATGAGGTGGGTCTGAGGCACTGTGGAATGAGGCATTATGACATCACAATCTCATCTCTGTTTACCAGACACTGAAAGTCTTCATCCTACAGGGGATGCTGAAGTATGTAATTAAAATAAAGGACAATGAAGCCATTGTGACATCACTGATGAGATCGGCTCTTATTGGTGGAATTATGACATCATAATCTCAGCTTTGCTTACCAGACACTGAAAGTCTTCATCCTACAGGGAATGCTGAAGTATGTAATTAAAGTAAAGAACAATGAAGCCATTGTGACATCACTGATGAGGTTGACTCTTATTGGTGGAATGAGGTATTATGACATCACAATCTCAGCTCTGGTTACCAGAGACTGAAACTCTTTACCTTACCAGGAGATGCTGACAAGTTCTCAGGCCAGCCAAGAAGAGAATGACGTGGATGTGGTTCAATCAATGATCTGAATGTAAAAAAAACATAGAATTTTCTTTCTGCAACCTGGCACTTAACAGAATAAGACAGCACGCTTTTCAGCTACGGTGGCAGAATATAGGCTGGACTGAGAACTTTTCAGCACCTCAACCATGTATCCTAGAAAAGCATGTGAAAAGAAATTTCTGTTTACTGGAGGTGAGATCCAGAAAAAAAATCTAGCTTACAATCTCTCCTTCGCCCTCACAGATCCACGCACAAACTCTTTCCACCACTTTGAGCTTTCATTTAGCACCTCCTTCCTCTTGTGAACCTATCCCCCCCCCCCCAACCCATTATGCACCAGGTTTCAAGGTTGGCCATTTCCTTCCGCCAGAGCCAGGAGAGAGAGCTTCAGCCGGCAGCATCAGTGATGCCAGCCTGTGCTTTCCATTCCCCCGTCAAAACAGAACTCGAAAAACAGCGCAGCTAGCAGCCAAACTAAGAATTACGTGGGATGTTATCTCAATATAATTAGGTTACTATTAATTAGAGTTAAATGCTAGTTATGCCTCTGTTAGTATTGCCATTTGGAGGTTTAACTAACAACACCGATGGGGCCACTTCTGAAAGATGTTAATTAGATAAGGCAATTCCATCTATCCATCCAGACTCCACATATAACCATCACACATCAATATTTAATTTAATTACTCATGTTGTGGTGCAAGTCACATCTGATTTAAGAGATAAATATGCTTATATATTAATGAGATAAAATGCATACAGTATGTCACTGTTGTCATTTCGGCTATATTAAAGGCATTCATATAATAAAAAGAGATCCCGGCAGGAACAATGGAGGGCTGATTTCACCGCTACGCCTCCTTGGCTTCTCAGACACACAAATTTATGCTGGAAATGAGAAGATAAGTGCATTTCTGAGCATGCCTTGCAAGGTCTCCTGTTCCTTCACGCAGAATGGACTTGAATATTCAGTAACTACCCACTTACTTGCCATCTGCACTTATTTCCTTGGTGATGGATAAAAAAAAAAAAAGGGCAGGGCGAGGCTAAGCTGGTCACGTTCCAGAGAGAAATTTCAGCTGTTTTAAATCCAAAACTGATCAGCTGCTCTTCAGAGGGTCTGAAGATAAGGGGGGGGGGGGAGATTGATAACTGTTTCAGCTTTGTACCACCTGAGCTGGAATCCAGCACACGTTAAAGCAGGGGGTGTCCAACCTTTTGGCTTCACTGGGCCGCATTGGCCCAAAAAAATGTTTCTGGGGCCGCACCGCTGCAGCAAGACAGAGGAGGGAGCCAGCAAGACGGTAAACACCCGGGGGCAGCAGAGGAAAACACTGCATTGCCCTCGACCGGGGCTGCACAAAATACTTCACTGGACCGCAGGTTGGACACCAATGCTTTAAAGTTTTTTTGTAGTTTTAAAAACATTCGTGATACTCGGTTTCACCGCAAGGTGAAAATGTGTCTGGAGAAGGGATCAGACTGGCTTCCCGTGCACAGTAGAAGTCTGTCCTAAACTGAGTGCACAAGTGATCTCTCTCCCTCAAATGACTGTTAATATGTAAATATTGGTTGCCAAAGTGGTCACTAACACCTTTTGTATTGGCCTAACTTAATCTAGTTTATGATTAGCCCTCGAAGGTAACCCCTTCTTTCTCAGATCAGAAATAAGCAAATGTTGGCAATATCAGTATATATAAGGGAAACATGAAAGCATTTCAGTGGTAGTTGGAGACAAAGAGGTGACAAAGCAGTTTGAAGCAGTTGTGGAGGGAGCTGCATCTTCCTCATCCCTTAAAACACCCAGAGAAAACCTATTGCACTACAAGGACAAGAAACGACAGAAAGGGCCCCCCTTGGTAATGACATACAATACAGAGCTGGAAAAACTAAGAACCATTACTTCAAGAAGATGAATTACTAAAAGAAATATTCCCAGCTCCACCTGTTCTGGCCTTCAGTCAGCCACCTGTTCCGAAACAGAAACTGGTAAGAAGCAAACTCCCTACACAAACCCACAAAGAAGAGAATGGCACACACCCTTCAGTGTGGCAAGCTGTACGAGCACATCTCAAAGGATCCCATGGTCACTCATGGAAAAAAAAAAAAACATTCAGCATAAGGGGATCCTTCACAAGCTCATCTTCCAATGTGGTATATATCATTCAATGCGAAAAGTGCAAAGAAGGATGCTACATTCGTGAAACAGACCAGATGCCAAAGACTAGGATCAACTTACACAGTTATTGTATTAAAAATTGCTGTCAGACAGCACTTTGGAAAAACTGACCACTGCCCCAATTATTGTATGGTGAGAATACTAAGAGGAAATTTTAAGACAACCCCAGTGGCGTACCTAGGGTATGTGGCACCCGGGGCCCATCATTTTTTGACACCCCCCCCCCCCTCATGGAAAAATTTTTTTTTTTTTTTTTTTTTGCAATAACCATGAAATGGAATAAATGGTCAGAATAGAAACAGGCAGTGAAAATTTTCTTTTATTGAACCTCATTTATGTAACCATTATTCCAAACATAACATAACATAAATTATGTCGGAATTGTCATGACATCAGAAGTACATATGGAGTAGTTGCAGGTGATGCTTGGGACAGTTCTGATTATGTTAGTTTGGTTTTATGTGTTTTTTTGAATAGAAGGGTTTTTATTTCTTTTTTTAAGGTTTTGTAGTTTGTGGTCGAGGTCAATAGGTTGTAGAGTTGGGGGTCAAGTGTTGCAGCTCGAATGGCTAGGAGGTTGTCGAACAGTTTTTTTCTTTTGACGTTTTTGGTTGGAGGGTGTGTGAATGGTGCGTGAGTTCTCCTATGTCTGTTTGAAGTGGATTGAATTATTTAGCTGAAGAAATTAGTTACCCCCCCCCCATTCCACACACATTAATTCTCTTCCATTTTTGTTCCCATTATAAAAAAACACTGATAAGTTCCCAGGAAAAAAATACATTAAAATAAGAAGTGAAAACAAAGGCCCCTACAGATGAGAACATAACATAAGAATAGCCTAACTGGGTCACACCAATGGTCCATCATGCCCAGTAGCCCATTCTCATGGTAGCCAATAGTGCTGCCCGATTCAGAGAAAAATATTTCATTCGATTCGATTCACCCTGTTGAATCGATTTTTCGATTAGATTCACTGTTAATGACACCGCTTTTTAAGTTTAAACAAAGTATAACAATAAATTTCACAACAACAATAAATTTCACAAAGTACTTAAAAAAAAAAAATCACATTTTTCCATTAAAGCAGTTCTGGAGACATTTGCTTGAACAGTCTTTTTTCCCAGTCCATAAGCAAGCAATATGAAAAAGATTTCCTTAATTATCTACTCAAACATTTTTGCTATTTACTTTCATTGTACCTAGACTATTATTCAGTAGAAAAAATTTAGTTTGTTCAATCAAGCAGAACATTCACTCATAGAAGTCCAATGTCCACACAGGATTTGATTGAACAAACCATATTTTTTCTACTGAATAATAGTTTAGGTATACTGAATAGCAAAAATGTTAAAGCCACACAGAAAAGCAGTAAAAGTCAATAGGTTCTCCAAGTGGGAACAACCTGATGTCTCAGCACTTGAGGAAAAGACCACGTAATAATGTTTATAAGATAAATCATATAAATGATTATACTGAAGCAGGGTGTCCTCAGCGTGAGAGGTAAGCGAGAGGAGAGAATTCTCCAGTGCTTTACACAATAAGGCTCCTCTGCCTGCAGTGCACACCATCATAGGACACCTCAGGTGTGCTCAAATTAATCAATGTGATAAATTAAACAGTGATAAACAATTGGTCAATCACAAGAGTGCAAGATCAAACAGGTTGTTCCCACTCAGAGAACCTATTGACTTTACTGCTTTTCTGTGTGAGTAGATAATTAAGCAAATTTCTGATAGCCTACAGAACTGATTCTCACCTTCCATCCCCAGCCCCCAAGACTTACCAGACCCCCCCTGCCGATGCATTTACTTACTGCCTGAACTGGATATTAAATCGTGGGGAAGAGAGGAGAAATGCGGGGAAAGAGCCAGCCAAAACTAGTATTTGTTGCTGCTGAGTGCACCAATCCAGGGCAAGCAGACGCTTCCCCCATGTCTTAATAACAGACAATGGACTTTTCCTCCAGGAATTTGTCCAAACCTTTCTTAAAACCAGCTACGCTATCTACTTTTAACATAACTTCTGGCCACTTCATTTTTAAGCTTAGATCTTTCCTTCCAAACAGAGACCTTGCTAGATGTCAAATACAGCACAAGGTAACTTCACATGGACTTAACTGTGCAGGAAATGAATCTCCTCATACACCCACCATATAGTGCAAAAATGTGCAAAGGTCTGTTTTTTTCTTTCGATCACTACATAGCCTAATGCCACACAAGCAGCGCTGTTACAAACATATTCTGAAGGTCAATGCTAAGGTTGACAAAGTTTCCTTCCTTGGACCAGAAGGAGATACTGACAAACCACTGGAAGAGATTCTAAAACAACTACCCAGAAATAACACCCAAAGACCCACTCAGTGTGTGAACCAGTTGAGTGGAGTGGACTAACTGGGGGTGGAAATGGGCCCAGAGTTTGCTCAGCAGAATTTCCCAGACTACCTCTTCCTCTCAACACACTGACATGCTACCACCACCACCAACACTAGGAACACCTCACCGAGTATGCCAGCAATGCTTATAAACTTTATAAAACACATTATTATATTTTCTTATAAAGCATATATTTTAACTGAACTCAGCCTTGCCATTCACAAAAATAGAAAAGTTCCCATTTCAAGCTGTCTCATGTACACTTTTCAAATCTAACATATTGTAATCACAAAACAGAAAATAAAATTATTTTTTCTACCTTTTGTTCTCTGATCAATATTCAAATCTTGTTGGTCCCAGGCTCTTGTTGTCTTGCTTGCCAGGGTCTCCTTTCTCCGTGCTAACCATCCGTCTGCCATCTCTGTTCTCCCCTTCCGTTTCCCTTCCCTCTCCCGGAGATCTGGCATCTTTCCTTTTTTTTGTCTCCATCCACCGATTCACCTTTTCTCAACTCCCCACCACCCCAGGATCCACCATCTCTCCCTTTCTGTTCCCAACTATCCTCCTATCCAGTATCTCTATCCCCCCTCCACACCATCCCCTGTTTCCAAGTTCTCTCCCTTTCTGTTCCTTCCCTCCCTAAATCCCATTATGCACCATCTCTCTCCCACTCCTCTGTTTTTAGACCCATTATTTCTAACCCCCAAAGTCTGGCATATGCACGTATCTTTGAACCCCCCCTTCCCTCTCTCCCTCTGTGTACTTTTACACCAGGACCCCCCTCCCCCGAAGGTCTGTCCCCCCTCAGAAGGGCTACACCCCACCCCTGAAGACCTGCACCCCCCGAAGGACTTTACCTCCCACCCGAAGGTCTGTCCCCCTCTGAACGCCTAAACCCCACCCCTGAAGGCCTGCACCCTCCCCGAAGGATTGTACCCCCCACCCGAAGGTCTGTCCCCCCCTGAAGGCCTGCACCCATCCCGAAGGCCTGCACCCACCCCGAATGCCTGCACCCACCCCGAAGGCCTGCACCCACCCCGAAGGCCTGCACCCCCGAAGGCCTGTCCCCCCCCCTTGAAGGCCTGACCCCCCCTTGAAGGCCTGCCTGCTTGTCCCCCCTTGAAGGCCTATCCCCCCTTAAAGGTCTGCCTGTCCCACCCCCTTGTAGGCCTGCCCCCCCTTAAAGGTCTGCCTGTCCCACCCCCTTGTAGGCCTGTCCCCCCCTTGAAGGCCTGACCCCCCCCTTGAAGGCCTGCCTGCTTGTCCCCCCTTGAAGGCCTGTCCCCCCCCTTGAAGGTTGGCACCCCCCCAAAGGCCTGCACCCCCTTGAAGGCCTGTCCCTCCCCCTTGTAGGCCTGTCCCCCCCCTTGAAGGCCTGCCTGCTTGTCCCCCCTTGAAGGCCTGTCCCCCCCCTTGAAGGCCTGCACCCCCCCTTGAAGGTTGGCACCCCCCCCAAAGGCCTGCCCCCCCTTGAAGGCCTGTCCCCCCCCCTTGTAGGCCTGCCTGCCTGTCCCCCCCTTGAAGGCCTGCACCCCCTTGAAGGTCTGCCCCCCCCCCCGAAGGCCTGCACCCCCCCGAAGGCCTGTCCCCCCACTTGAAGGCCTGCCTGCCTGTCCCCCCCCTTGAAGGCCTGCACCCCCTTGAAGGTCGGCACCCCCCCTGAAGGCATGCACCCCCCCTGAAGGCCTGTCCCCCCTTGAAGGCCTGTCCCCCCCCCCTTGTAGGCCTGCACCCCCTTGTAGGCCTGTCCCCCCCCCCCCTTGTAGGCCTGTCCCCCCCTTGAAGGCCTGCCTGCCTGTCCCCCCCTTGAAGGCCTGCACCCCCTTGAAGGTCTGCACCCCCCCCCGAAGACCTGCACCCCCCCCTTGAAGGCCTGCCTGCCTGTCACCCCCCCTCCCCCTTGAAAGTCTGCCTGCCTGCCCGCCCGCCCGCCCCACCCTGAAGGCCTGATGCCCCGACCCACCCCGAAGGACCATTCGCCCCCCTGGCCTCCCCGCACTACCTATGAAGCAGCCGCAGCAGGATCGCGACGTCAGCTATCTTTGCGCTGCTTAGGAGCTGCTTCCTGCGCCGGGCTACCTTAAGCTACTGCCCCCCCCCCACGCCCGAAGGACCGCTCGCCCCACTGACCTTCCAGCACACCTATGAAGCAGCCCGCAGTAGGATCGCGACGTCAGCAATCCCTCAGCTGCTTGGGCGCTGCTTCCTGCGCCGCGGTCCCGCCCCCTCCTCTGACGTCAGAGGAGGGACGGGACCGCGGCGCAGGAAGCAGCGCCCAAGCAGCTGAGGGATTGCTGACGTCGCGATCCTGCTGCGGGCTGCTTCATAGGTGTGCTGGAAGGTCAGTGGGGCGAGCGGTCCTTCGGGCGTGGGGGGGACTGAGCGGCAAGGCCGGGAACCCCCCCTCAGGGCTGGTACCCGGGGCGGCCCGTCCCCCCCGCCCCCCCCTAGGTACGCCACTGGACAACCCAAGAACATAAGACTTTTGAAATCAAAATAATGAAATATTTGGATACCCAGCAGACAGGACTCAACAAGGACCTTGGCTTTCTTTCCCACTACAAAGGACTTCAAACTGCTTTGTCACCTCATTGTCTCTAACTACCACTGACATGCTTTCATGTTTCCCTTATACAGTACTACCCCGATATTAACGGGGGTTCCGTTCCAGGAACCCCTGCGAATATCAAAAAACTGCAAATACGTTTTTTCACCTGGGGAGGCAGGAGAGGGCAGCTGGAGCGCCGGCGAGTGAAGGAAATCACTCGCGGTATGCTCCGACCGCCTCTTCCTGCAATAAAGTCAGGCTTCACCAATCAGGAGCTGCTATGACACGCAGCTCCTGATTGGTGAAGCCTGACTTTAGCACAGGAAGTCCCGGTCGGAGAATACCGCGAATGACCGTGACCATAAACAGTGATCAGGGGAACACTGTAATGTATATACTGATTTTGCTGATATTTACTTATTTCTGATCTGTGGAAGAAGGGGTTACCTTCGAGAGCTAATCATAAACTAGATTAAGGCCCTCCTTTACTAAGCTGAGCTAGCGCTTTTAGCGCCAGCAACGATTGTAACAGCTCGGATACTCATGGGAATTCTATGAGCATTGTAGCTGTTATGGCGGCGGCCAGCACTAAAAACGCTACCACGGCTTTGTAAAGGAGGGGGTAAGTTAGTCCAATGAAAAAGGTATTAATTTTTCCTTTATGTTTTTGTATCATTTCTACATGTTGTTTTGAATAGTGGACTAACACAGCCACCATACCATTTCACTCAAGATGGATTTTATTAGACAATTATTTTTAATTTAACTATTTATTGAATTTTAACTGCTTTCCAACTCCTGAATATTGTTCACAGATTAGACAATCCATTTTTACAGTGCCAGATTTTGGAACACTTATGGACATAAGAACATAAGAATAGCCTTACTGGGTCAGACCAATGGTCCATCAAGCCTAGTAGCCCGTTCTCACAGTGGCCAATGCAGGTCCCTAGTACCTGGCCAAAACCCAAGGAGTAGCAACATTCTAGAATCTCAAGGAGTAAGCAATATTCCAGAACCCCAAAGAGTGCAACATTCCATGCAGAATCCCCAAAGAGTGGCTAGCCAGGGCAAGCAGTGGCTTCCCCCATGTCTTTCTCAATAGCAGACTATGGACTTTTCCTCCAGGAACTTGTCCAAACCTTTCTTAAAACCAGCTACGCTATCCGTTCCTACCATTTACAAGTGGAGTTAAGAACATAAGCAGTGCCTCCACTGGGTCAGACCCGAGGTCCATCGTGCCCAGCAGTCCGCTCACACGGCGGCCCAACAGGTCCAGGACCAGTGTAGCAATCCTCTATCTATACCCTTCTATCCCCTTTTATTCCTTACTAACCTTAAACAAGGCCTTACGACTTTTCATTATAGAAAGTACCTGCATAGAATACATAAACCGCTTTGGTTGAACCACAGAAAGGCAGTATATCAAACCCTAATTAACGAAGTATGGTTTCGGAGCAGAGATGCCATTGGCAGGCCTTTGACAACCTTGAAGAATATTGTTTAGCCATCCTATGACTTTCTCTTAAACTACAATATTATAATATATTTTTCTATTTTTAAAACAATTTTAATGTTTGCAAGCTACTCATTTAATCGATGGGTTCGCCTGCCTCTGCTTCAAAACTTTAACAGGCTCTTCTCCAATTTAACTGTCTGAGCACCTTGAAATAGCAGGCCCCTCTCGCACACGAAACGCCTACCTGTTCACCTTTCCCTCCCTAAAAGGCTGCCTCTACAAGAGATTCCTTGATAGAACCCTAGCATTCCAAGCGGGCAAATGGAACAATTGCCTAACCGCCCTCATCTCCAACTCTCCGCCCTACCAATTGTTCAGGAAGTCACTAAAAACCTACTTCTTTGACAAATTCCGCTAACTCTCCCCTCCCTCCTTCCCTGCCCCCCTCCCTGATCTCGATATGCCTCCAAACTCTCTGACTTCGCCTATCTTGCTAAGCCACTATATGGCCTCTCATAATCAATCTCTGTTTTATCTAAACGTTTTGTCTTTGTTACGCCTTTATATTATATGCCTTATCATTGCCATGTATGTAACATCGCTGTAAATGTACAGTCTCTTCTTTTGTTAACCGCATTGAACTTCCATGGTATTGTGGTATACAAGAATAAAGTTATTATTATTATTATTATTATATCAAATATGAGGGCGGTTTGAAAAGTTTGGGGAAAAAAACCCAAAAAACAAATATTTTAAAAAATTTGACAAAAACTATTTTTTCAATGGGATGTTAAAACTGTACACTCGTTGGACTGTTTATAGCCCTCGATGCAGACTATATTTGGAAATATAACTGTTTTAAATAAATATATATATATATATTTGTTTAACTAGGGGGAGAGTATGGCACAGTAGTTAAAGATACAGCCTCAGCACCCTGAGGTTGCGTGTATAAACCTACACCGTTCCCTATGACCCTGAGCAAGTCAATTCCCCTATTGCCCCAGGTACATTACAGGCAGTCCCCGAGTTACAGACGCCCAACTTAAGTATGACTCGTAATTAAGAACGCGGTTGCGGCTTCATTTGATTTCACTGAGCAGCATTTCCAGTGGCAGAGACTCCTACACTTCTCCAGCAGCAGATTCAGGAATGACGCATGGCCACATTAAGATCAGTGTGTGGTTGTGCGTGCTGTACCTTAGAGGGAGTTGGCCCTTTTGTCAGCTGGGAGCAGAAGGAAGCAGCAAGAATCTTAAAATCTACAAGTTCTGAGTTACGTACAAATCCGACTTAAGAACAGCTTAAAAAACTTAACTCGTCCTTAACCCAGGGATTGCCTGTATAGGAATAATCCAGCCATTGTGACATCACTGATGAAGTTGGCTCAGGCATTGGTGGAATGAGGCATTATGACATCACAATCTCAGCTCTAGAATGTTGCTACTTAAGAACGTGGTCACGGCTTCATTTGATTTCACTGAGCAGCATTTCCAGTGGCAGAGACTCCTACCCTTCTCCAGTAGCAGATTCAGGAATGATGCATGGCCACATTAAGAACAGTGTGTGGTTGTGCGTGCTGTACCTTAGAGGGAACCCTTTTGTCAGCTGGGAGCAGAGGGAAGCAGCAGGAATCTTAAAATCTGCAAGTTCTGAGTTACGTACAAATCCGACTTAGGAACAGCTTTAAAAATGTAACTCGTTCTTAACCCAGGGACTGACTGCCTGTAGATAGATTGTGAGCCCATCAGGACAGACAGGGAAAAATGCCTGAGTACCTGAATAAATTCATGTAAACTGTTCTGAGCTCCCCTGGGAGAACAGTATAGACAATTGAATAAATATAAATCGGTGATAAAGCTAAAAGGGGAAGATGACAAAAACTGTCCTAGATACAGGTACAGTTTAATATTAAGATGGCTGTAGAAAGGACTCATTCAAAAGTAAAGGTTTTGGACTTAAATTTAAAAAAAAATTAACTTTCTTCAGAAGGGAGATTACATCAAGGAATTGTTGTCTGGGATGGGAACGTCTGGAAGGAGTAGAAATGCAGTGGGAAAAACTGAAAGGAGTTATTGGAACCTTTTTGTGAGGCAGGTAAGTAAGAAGAAAAGAAAAAAAGGCTACTTTGGTTCTCAAAAGTAGTAGCTGAGAAGGTAAGGAATAAGAGGTCAGCTTTCAAAAACTACAAAAGATTGTAGAAAGAGGAAGGCAGGCAAAAATATCTGGAAAAGCTAAGAGGGGCTGGTCGAGAAGTCAGGAAAGCAAAGATGCAATTGGAAGAAAAAAATAGCTGACACAGTAAATCAGGGAGTCAAGATATTTATTTAGATATATCAATGATAGGAAGAAGCGCAAAAGTGGCATTGTGAGACTCAAAGGTGAAGGGGAAGAATATGTAGAAGCTGATAAAGGCTGAATTGCTTAACAAATATTTCTGCTCTGTGCTCATGGCTGAAGGCAAACGTGAATAGGGATGGAGTAGTGGTAGACCCTGATCAGTTTTCAGAGGGTTGTGTTCATGAAGAGCTAGCTAATTAAAGGTAGACAAGGCAAGGTGGGAGAGGGGAGATATGACAGACGTTTAAATACCTGCGTGGCATAAACATGCATGAGTCAAGTCTCTTTCACGTGAAAAGAAGCTCTGAAATGAGAGGGCATAGGATGAAGTTAAAACGTGATAGGCTCAGGAGTAATCTATGGAAATACCTTTTTTTTACAGAAAGAGTGGTAGATGCGTGAAACAGTCTCCCAGAAGAGGTGGTGGAGACAGAGACTGTGTCTGAATTCAAGAAAGCATAGGATAAGCACAGGAAGAGATAATGGCAGACTGAATGGGCCATTTGGCCTTTATCTGCCACCATGTTTCTATGTTTGTATGACATCACAATGCAAGTGTTAAGAGCCTTAGCCTATAACCATAAAGTTCTATGACATCACAATGCAGGTGTAAAGAGCCTTAGCCTATAGGGAGAGGAGATGCAAATGTTAAGAGGCCTTAGCCAATAGGGAGAGGAGGAGATAGTGGATGCTGCACATGGGCAGACTGGATGGGCCATTTGGCCTTTATCTGCCACCATGTTTCTATGTTATTCTATAATAAAGAATTATATAGACTGATTGAGGGCAATATTGCACCTAGAGACCATGGAGAAATATTTCTTGCATTATTATGCTGTAATGTGGTGTTTTGTAGTATGGTTGCCAACTGGCTCCAGATTCAGCCAACAGGATTGATCCAGTCCTGGGTTTGCCCCATTGCATGCAGAGACTTGTAGCCTTGCTGTTCTTACAAAATCCAGTTTAGCAATCGGAACTACTGGTTCCTGCATGCAATGGAATAACACCTGGCTCAATCCTGTCGAGTGAATCAGGAACCAGATGGCAAGTCTATTGTGTAGCTATGGAGATACGGTTTTACAATACTATTCTAGCACAAATGCAAGAAAAAGAAGTAT
Organism: Geotrypetes seraphini; assembly: GCF_902459505.1. Classification (NCBI taxonomy): domain Eukaryota; kingdom Metazoa; phylum Chordata; class Amphibia; order Gymnophiona; family Dermophiidae; genus Geotrypetes; species Geotrypetes seraphini. The sequence goes on along the minus strand of NC_047091.1, from coordinate 32,137,109 downwards.
CGATGAGATCATTGCTTCTGTTTTTGCCTATTTTCTTCCAACTAAGGCAGGTATTATATACTGGCAAAAATATGCCTCTCTCCGCTGCCAATTGTATTTAATTTTTTTTTATCAAGGAACTCAAACCATCCTTGCTCCCCTTTGGAAAGATGTGCTGTTTGTTTTCATAAGAAAATGTAATGTGAAGCTCCTGGGAACTCTCTTTCCAGCATATCACAGTAGATGTGCCTTTCCTTAGGACATATATGTATATCATTTCATTTGAGAAAGTCGTTGCAGGCTGCTTTGGGTTGGAGCTTGTGTAATTGTCAGTGCCTTTGTGATGTCATCAAATGTAGAATGATGCAGACAATAGGAATAACACTTTCACGCCAGAAGAAAGGCACACACACACAGAGTAAGCGAGCCACCCTCCCAACGGTGTCAACGGCGTGATAGCTGAAGACAGACGAAGCAAGCAACGGGGACTGGAAGGCAGATTAAAAGCATGATTCCACAGAGGGAAGAAATCAGAAACGAGCGATGTGTACAAATCCCATAACTCGAGATGCAAAGGTCCTTTGGAAAGCAGCCTAAAATCTGAGTAAATATAATGAGGGCCTCTCAACAAGGAGACAATGGGTTCTCCAAGGAGGAGGAAATGCCTCCTTGAAAATGTAAAGTGCAGTAGGGCTGGATTAATGTTTCTAGAACAACAAAAAAAAAAATTGTGTCTGTCATACAATGTTTTACTCATCTGAGAACTGACAGCAGAGCACGGAACATAAGAATAGCCTTACTGGGTCAGACCAATGGTCCATCAAGTCCAGTAGCTCGTTCTCACGGTGGCCAATCCAGGTCCCTAGTACCTGGCCAAAACCCAAGGAGTAGCAACATTCCATACAGAATCCTAAAGAATAGCAAGATTCTGGAACCCCAAAGAGCGCAACTTTTCCTCCAGGAACTTGTCCAAACCTTTCTTAAAACCAGCTACGCTATCCGCTCTTACCACATCCTCTGACAATGCGTTCCACAGCTTAACTATTCTCTGAGTGAAAAAAAAAAATTCCTCCTTACTGAGAACAGACTACCCTGATAGTATGGGCAACTTTGCTTCCCACTGGCGTTGCTATCGAGTCTGCAGTGTCCACAACACCTCAGTTTTTTCTCTCTCCTTTTTCTCAGGAGCAGCAGTTCCTCAGTGGAAAGAGGTCTTGGTTCTCATCTAATTTCCACCCGAGACATCCAAAAGCCCTCTGTTGCAGGAATCCTCACCCCAATTTCACCGCCAGAGCGAGCAAGATTTTCTCCTGCCCCAATTATCCACTGGACCACCAGAGATGGTCAGGTAAGCCAAAGGACTAGGACATAAGGGGTGGAGTTCAGGAGGGGGTGGGATCCTGTAGTGAGGACCTTTGATGCTTGGGGGATCTGAAAGGTGGGTAGGTTCCTGTTGGTGGGGCTTTGATAACTGGGAGGGTTCAGAAGGGGGGAGGGGTCCTGTTTGAGGGTTCAGGAGGGAGGGAAGAATAATGCAAGGCACAGGTCTGCTGTACCTGAAAGCTACGGATTATTCAGTGCCAGCACCATCAAAACTAAGGAGGTCTAGTTATGGCTCGGGTTGCCAGATTTTACTATAGTAAAATCCGGAGCTCCCTAGACCCTCCCCCAGGCCCGCCCAGTTCCACCCAGCCCCGTCCTGTTACACCCCAGTCTCACTTCCAATCCCACCCTAGCCCCGCCCCAGCCCCACCCAGTTTCACCCATTCCCATCCTGTTACACCCCAGTCTCACCCCCAATCCCGCCCTAGCCCCGCCCCAGCCCCACCCAGTTCCACCCATCCCCGTCCTATTACACCCCAGTCCCACTCCCAATCCCACCCCTGCTCCGCCCCCTGCTGCCTGCTCTCGTCGGACAGGAGGAAATCCAAGCATGCGCGGATATCCCCCCGCCCGACGCGATTTACAGGAGACTTTTCAGAACCCGGACAAAGTACCGAGTTTTGAAAAGCCGTCCAGACCCCTAGACACGTCCTCGAAAAGGAGAACATGTCCGGTAATTGACCGCGTCGCCAATGTGGCGTTATGACACAGTGATGTCATAATGCCACTGTGGCCACCAGGATGCCTCTAAGGTACACCAGGAAGGGACAGGGGGGGATTCAAAGAGGGGGCCAGTGCTTGATCATGATGGAGTGGCAGACTAGATGGGCCATGGACGGAAGTTCTTTATCTTCCATCATATACTGTTACTATGTTACAACATTTTATGATGTTTTTTGTTCAAAAGTAAGGATTGATTTACTTTATTTTACTGCACTGTTGTTGCATAATGCTTGTCTTCACAATGAGTACATGTGCACGCATTGGAACTCAGTGGATCCTGATTTTTTTCATGCATATTCATTGTCGATATCTGAAAACCTGACCGACAGTGAGGTCTCTTGGACATCCCTAGGCAAAATGGCCTCTGAAGCAGTGGTGTAGTGAGGGTATGTGGTGCCCCTCCTCCACCGCCCTTTTTTCCACCCCACCCCCCACCCCTCACTCCTTCCTGCCATGCACGCCCCCTTCCCGTCCCCTGTACCTTTTTAATTTTCCAGCCAAGAGCGACAGCACAAACTTGCTGCCCGCATCACGTCGTCTCTCCCTCTGAGGTGGCTTCCTAGGCGCGGGGGCCCGGAAGTGACATCGGAGAAAGGCGACACCGACGCGGGCAGCGAGTTCCTAATGCTGATCGCGCAGGAAAAATGAAAGAGGTGCGAGGGAAGGTAATGGGTGCACGCGCGCGGCGGCGTGGCAGAGAGGAGGACAGGTGCCACACCCGGGGCGGACCTCCCGCCCCCAACCCTACTAAGCCAGCGCTCTGAAGACCCTTTTCTACCATTAGTTTCTCGGTTTACGCATCTGACATCCCAGCAAGTCACGTTTGATTCTTAAGTAATTTCTTGCTGTCAGATGAGACAGCAGATTGCAGAAAACTTCTGTGTCCAAGCCTAAGGGGAACGACACAGCATTGTTGTCAAACAGAGATGTTCTGTGGAAGACACACAGCAGGGTTCAGCGGCTAGAAGCAGATGTTCTCACCATAGGCCAGGTACAGCTGTCTCTGTAGCTGGCAAGCGATGTGCAACAAGTCAGCACAGAGGCAGCGGCCTTGAAAGACGGAAAATAAACAGATTTCCGAAAGACTAGAGGCCTGGGACATCTGGAGACTTGCCGCTGGGTAAGTTACTTGGATCTCTGCACTTACAAGAGGGTTTAAAAAAAAAAAGAATTACGACACTGGGAGTGATAGTCTTGAAGAGGTATGGAGTGCGTTTCTTGTATAACACCATCTTCTGAGCAATTATTGGCCATTCTATATTTTAAAAAAAATTCATAGTTATACTTTGGCTGATATTCAAAGCACTTTAAGCACACAGGAGAGGTTTCTGTCCAATTAAGTCACTAGCGGTTTGGACCGCTGAATATTCACAGCTAACGCCTGAGCAAAACAGAGCTAACTTGGGGGAAATCCAGGGGATTGAGCTGGCAGTTATGTGGTTAAGTGCCGAATTCAGTCCTTACGATGAAACCTTCTGCCCAATGTGTGGCGGCGGCCAGAAAAGCAAACAGGATGCTAGGAATTATTTAAAAAGAGATGGTTAACAAGACTAAGAATGTTATAATGTCCCTGTATCGCTCCATGGTGCAACTTCACCATGGTAAGTTCAATTCTGGTCTCCTTATCTCAAGAACGATATAGCGGCACTAGAAAAGGTTCAAAGAAGAGCAACCAAGATGATAAAGGGGATGGAACTCCTCTTGCATGAGGAAAGACTAAAGAGGTTAGGGCTCTTCCGCTTGGAAAAGAGACTGAAGCCTACAAAATCCTGAGTGGACTAGAACAGGTACAAGTGGATCGATTTTTCTCTCTGTCAAAAATTACAAAGAAGTTACAGGGAAATATTTTTAAAACCAATAGGAGGAAAAAATTTTTCACTCGGAGAACAGTTAAGCTCTGGAACGCATTGCCAGAAGATGTGGTAACAGTGGTTAGCATATCTGGGTTGAAGAAAGGTTTGGACATGTTCCTGGAGGAAAAGTCCATAGTCTACTATTGAGACAGACATAGGGGAAGCCATTGCTTGCCCTGGATCGGTAGCATGGAATGTTGCTACTCTTGGGGATTCCAGAACTTTGTTACTCTTTGGGGTTCTAGAGTGTTTCTACTACTTGGGTCTTTGCCACGTACTTGTGACCTGGATTGGCCACCGTGGAAACAGGATATTGGGCAAGATGGATCTAGTATGGTTATTCTTATGTTCTTCTCCAGTGAAGCATATCACTGGGGGGGGGGGGGGGGGCTTTTATGTCCCTAACCCACCACTGGCCAATAGCCAATAGAATTTGTAACAGTTAAGATCCCGCAGGCTTCTTCCTGTCCCCGGAAATGCGGCTTCAGTTACTGTCAGTTTCCTGTCCTGCTCTATCTATTATGCAACAGGTAACTCGTGTACGTCTTCCATTAGTATCCTGCTAAGTCAACGGACAAGTTAGTTCTTTGACGATACCCAACTGTTTTTTGTTTTTTTTTTAAATCAGGCCCGTACTAAGGATGTTTCCACGTGTGTCGCGGCCTACTTATCTTCTCACTGTAGTGTCCACAGTAATTAGTCCTTGAAAGATTCCTGAATGGTGTCTGAGCGCAATTAGCGAATAAGCACATTCCATTCTTCTTTTTATAATTAGGTTTGGTTTTCTTCACATCACCAGGGTTGCGCAATAGACACTTAGGATGCAGTTGGGACATTTAAGTGCTTTTGAGACATATTTCGATGAAGCTGTTCGGTGACTGAAGTGTTCCTAAAGCACTTTTAGCTACTTCTCCTTCATCGGGGGCAACTAGATGCTGGTGATATCTGGAGAATGATTCTGCGTAATAAGGAAGGATCGGGTCTTTCTTATTTAAGGTAATATATTACATAGCCCCTCTGCGGGGCCGAAGTCCAGTATAAAGGGGGCTCTTGCACCTCTTCTGGTATACACAGAGGGCCATATTCTACATAAGGCACCCCTAAAAGCCAACGACAACTAAAATGGCACTCGCCATGATTCTATAAAAAGTGGGCGCGCCATAGAGAATCGCGCTACGTGCCACTGCGGGTCAACACTCTTAGGCACACCCAATTAGGCCAAGGAAAGTCAGGCCTGCATAATTGCGTCTAACTTGTGCATGCGCTGGCGTATTCTATAACAGTGAGCATAAAGTTTAGGAGCGCCCACGCTCCGCCCCCGGCCGTGTCCCCTTTCCAGATTTGTGCACTAGAGCTGATGCGCACGACTTTATACAGTGCACCTATCAAGTTCTTGGTGCAACTTAGTGTCAAATATGAGGTATTAATGCCAATTACCGATGCCAATTAGGCTTGTTAATTAAGTTATGTGCGCAAATCGATTATGTGCACAACTTAAGGCGCCATATATATTTTTAATAATTTATATTCCGCATATCCTACAATTCTATGTGGATTACAAATTATTCAGGTTCTCAAGCATCTTTCCCTGTCTGTCCCGGAGGGCTCACAATCTATCTAATGTACCTGGGGCAATGGGGGGATTAAGTGACCTGCCCAGGGTCATAAGGTGCAGCGTGGGTTTGAACCCACAACCCCAGGGTGCTGAGGCTATAGCTTTAACCACTGCGCCACTCTAGAAATCAAAATGTAGCAAATGTGAGCCGTGTAGGACAATCAAGCTATTGTGACATCACTGATGAGGTTGGCTCTTATTGGTGGAATGAGGCATTATGATGTCATAATACCAGCTCTGGTTAGCAGAGGCTGAAACTTTTCACATTATTTATTTATTACTGCTCTCCCAAGGGAGCTCAGAATGGTTTATATGACTTTATTCAGGCACTCAAGCATTTTCCCCTGTCTGTTCCAGTGGACTACCACTGTATCTAATGTACCTGGGGTAATGGGGATTAAGTGACTTGCCCACAACCTCAGGGTGCTGAAACTGTAGCTTTTAACCACTGCACCACTCTCTCCCACATATAGAATTTGAGAAGTGCACCTAAAGGCCTCATTTCATTTTTTTTAACATTGAATCAGATTGTTTTTACTCACCGGTACACTGAAGAACTACCTTCTTTGAAAATGTTGCTAATTCTGGAATCTGGATCAAGTCACCCGTCAAATATCATAAATGTTGAATAGCTAATTGGCAGTGGTATCGTCTGAAATTGTTTCTTGGTGTCAGAATCAGCACAACAGGATGAAGCTGGAATTTTCAAGGACAAAAAAAAAAACTTATAAACACCAGACCGAAGGGATCGTCTTCAACATGCAGTAATTAATAATCAATAATTAAAAGCCTCTTGAAGGATTGCTATCATGTACTTCAGAAAAAAAAGGAGTTATGCTGCATTTCATGGTTAATTCATTGCCAATTAGCTGATTGCCAAGTTCCCTTCAGCTAAATTTCGCTCCGTGCAGAGGGCAGAAATCAGAAGCCATTCTGGCGTTCCTTTCTCTCCTCCCTAGCTCTCAGCTGAATATCGATGAGATGGGTTTTTGCTATCTGTCGTTAGTACATGGTTGTATCTTGCTCCAATCCTACCTCCTCCCACCAAAATGTTTTGGGGAGGTGGAGGCATATAAATAACTTTGGCTTCTCATTACAAAGTAATATGGGCATCCAGGGCAGGATTAATTCATCGAGAGCCCGTAGGCACACAAGTACACTGGGTCCCCTGCCCCGCCTCACTCCACCATGCGCCCAGACGGAAACAGAAAGCTGCGTTAGAGGGAAGCTTTGGGCAACCAGCACCGCTTGCACAATTACAGTTCCCGTTGCCTTTCTTACCCTCATTGCTTGCTTGTCTTACTTTCCATCGATTGGGGGGGGGGGGGCCGTGTTGCCGATCAGGGTGGGGCCCACATTGCCGATCGAGGGGGGGACCCACGTTGCCAATCGATGCTGGAGGGGCCCATCACCGTTTGGAAAAACCAATATTGATGCCTTCCTTCATCAGGCCCCCCTGACCATTTCGGGCCCTAGGCACATGCCTACTTGGCCTATTGGTTAATCCTGCCCTGTGGACATCAGTATTCAATAAAGCTGAACTCCTAACCTGGGTGTTTCACTTTTACACTTTCACACACATTGCTGTTGTAACAAGCCTCAAACTCTGCTTAGGATATAAGACCACATATAGCATACGTAGCATAACCTAAATGTGCAAGTTTTCAGTCACATTTAGGTTTCTAAATTTTTTTTTTTAGTTCCTAAGCCTGGGTCATCTCTGTTTGGTCCTGTTATTTGCCTGCATCTAATTAGATGCCTAGTATGGAAACCAGGGCCATTTGACTACTGCAATTCTGTCTACTCTGGTCTCTGAGCAAACAAGCACGAATGCCTTCGGAATATCCTAACACTGCCGTCATGTTACTCTTTCGTATTTGAAAAACATTGGTGTACTGTCCCTTTATGGACAACATATAAGATTGTTCTAACCCATAAGACTCTTCCTAGTGGCATTCCCCGCTCTCTTCCATCCTCTCGTACCCTTCGGTCAGAGGATAACAGTCTCCTTCAATGGAACATTCGCATCAACATTCTACCAGACAACCTGCTTTTCACTACCTGGCCCCCACTCTCTGGAGCACTTTGCCGCCCTGTCTTCAAATTTAAGGCTCCACTGAAAGCCCATTTCTTCAATTTAGCCTTCGGTATGTAGGCCCAGCCATCTCCTCCGGCCCTGTGACAGGCAGATTCAGATTGCTGAAGAGGTTGGTCAATGTTGGGGGTGCGAGTTTGGGCCATTTGCAGATCCACGCGGGGTTAGAAGACACTTAATTGGAAGTAATTAGGAGTTACCTACAGATCTGCCTTACGCCTTAATTTATAACAGTTATAGCAACCTTTGGCAGGTGTGAGTGTCACGCCCAAGTTTAGACACGAAGACCCAGATTCTGGAAATGGTGTCTCAAAGTTGGACAGCAGTAGGTGTCCTATCGCCATCTAACTAACCAGTCGGTACACCATTGAAAGCGCGCAGGATATTGGCGCACCGACAATCCCGCCCCGACATTTGCGTGCAGGACAGATGCACGCTGCCGCTTCCGCCAGTTTGAGGCTTTTCCATTTGTGTTCTGAGGGGGGGGGGGTGTACAGGTGTGGGGGTCTTCAGGAGTTTTCAGTGTAGTGGGGGGGTGTCCTCCTGACATAGGCACTCTTGCCGAAACACAGTCAAGTTGAGTCTTGTCTCTTCAGTTGTTTCATATATTGATTGATAGCAGCTTTTATGCTGTTTGATGAATATGTTGAAGTGATATCATGCATCTTCTGGGCTCATTGACCCTCTTGCTTTTCTCCTCATTGCACTTTCTATATTTTGTATTCATCCATGAGGGTCTTGTTCTCCTTCTTTTTTGTAATTAAATGGCCTCTCGCTCCTGTACTCCAGTCCCTCTTATCGGTTCTAAGCATGCCCCGATTGGCAGATACGAGGGGGTGCTGATAAGATTTCAGCCAAATCAAGAAAAAAATGACATGGATATGGTTCAATCAATGATCTGAAATCATGTAAAAAAAAAAAAAAAAACCCACATAGAATTTTGTTTCTGCTGATTGTCACTTAACAAAATAAGCGAACAGTCTTTTCCGCTACAATGGCAAAATAACGCTCAGAATTTAAGAAGTTGGTTGGTTGGACTGAGAACTTTTCAGCCCCCCCCTCGTATGTAATAAAAGTGAACCAAATATAGGACAATCAAGACATTGTGACATCACTGATGAGGTTGACTCTTATTGGTGGAATGAGGCATTATGACATCACAAGCTCAGCTCTGGTTACCAGAGACCGAAACTCTTCACTCTACGAGGGGCTGCTGAAATGTTCTCAGCCCAACCAACCAACTTCCTAAATTCTGAGCGTTATTTTGCCACCGTAGCTGAAACGAGTGTTCTCTTATTTTGCTCAGTGCCAATTTGTAGAAACAAAATTCTAGGTTTTGACATTGTTTCAGATCATTGATTGAACCATATCCACGTCATTCTCTTCTTCGTTGGCTGAGAACCTTTCAGCACCCCCTCGTAGACCCTTTCAGACCTTTTAGAAATAGTGTTACACCTCATATTTACACAATTTAGCAATACTGTGCTTTCTAAGAGTAAAAGTGCAATATATGATAATCAGGACTGTGGGCCGGAACAGAAGACTTCTTTGTTGAGATATTTGGAGTCATGTGTTTTGCTTCCTCATACTTACATAACATTTCAGACCTTCTAGTTGCTCAGAGGTTGAGATGTTCTTCAATCAGCCTTTGTCCCTCTTCTCATCGGTATTTCACACTTTTCTGTTTGACTTTATTTGTTTTTAGTTGCAAACAGCAAAAAAAAAAAAAAAAAGTAATTACCTTAATTCCTGTGTGACTGCCTTACTTGCCTCTATCATGACAAACATAATGTTTTGCTGTCTTAATGTGTCAGCTATATTTATAACCATTGATGGAAAGACATATCACCAGGAGTGGCTCTGATCAGCTGTGTGTTAAACACAGGTGTGTTTGAAACCGCTGACAGTGGCGTAGCGAGGGTGAGAGGTGCCCGGGGTGGAGATGCCTCTCTTCAGCCCTCATGTCCACCACCCTCAGCTCCTTCCCTGATCCCCCTGCCGCTCGCACACACCCCTTCCCTTCCCCTGTACCTCTAGTGGTTCACCGCCGCGAGTAACAACTTCAGCCTGCTCCTCGCGACCCCGGCAGCTCTCCCTCTGATGTCACTATGCACGGCACCCAGAAGTGACGTCAGCGGGAGAGCTGATGTGGTTGTTAGGAATGTGTTGACGTTGTTGCTCGCAGCGGTGAACAACTAGAAGTGTGGGGGAAGTGAAGGGTGGTAAACGCGTGGTGAGGGGAGGAGTGGGAAGAGGAAGAGGGGGCAGAAAGGAGGAGGGGTGGCCCCCACCAACATGGTTACCACATTCTTTGGCAACAGGTCTCATAGACTGAAAAGCTATTGAAGAAAGCGACAAGGTGGTGAAGGAGAACTATAAAGTTGATGAACCTTGATACAGTTACCATCGCGAAACATGACTCATGTCGGTGATAGAATAGTCCCCGGCCTGAAAAAAGCTAAGTAAAATCTACATAATTACTGAATATATCGAGTGTAAAGTCTATGAAACTTGTTGAATAGCGGAAGGATATTTAAAAATGTTTTTTTTTTTTAGTTCAATCATCTCAAACTGCATCATTGTTGTTCCCAATGACCTGGATTGTTGGTCATTCCTGCCCAATTGTTGTATATTTAAAAATGTTAAAGCGGAAGGTGGTCAGTGAAGAAATGATGCGTCCATCCCTAGCGATTATGAGAGTTTAGAACCGCAACGGGTGGCACCGCAGAGGTCCCCGAAGAGATGTAAAGATTCAAAGTTGGCTAGTGTTAGCTGAGTGCTTATAAGATTTGATCATTTGATCCACTTTCGAGAGTGATTCATTAAAGAGCCACTTATTATGGACGCTGCATAATCCTGGCATTTGCATGTTTAACGGGCACCAGCATGTACAGCGGCTTATGTCAGGCGGAAGTGCTCGTGCCCCATAGCTGGCCGTGAGAAGCGTGCTAAGCTGTGTCCTGTATACCAATGCTCCCCCAACCCTGTCCTGGAGGACCACCAGCCAGTCGGGTTTTTAGGATAACCCTAATGAATATGCATGAGAGAGATTTGCATATAATGGAGGTGTCAGGCATGCAAATCTTCTCCATGCATATTCATTAGGGCTTTCCTGGAAACCTGACTGGCTGGTGTTCCTCCAGGACAGGGTTGGGAACCATGGTGGTATACTATACTGAACACAGAATGCTACCTTAGCACAAATCTTAATGGTGCCTAACTTTAGGTAATTGTAAAAACCTGAAATTGCTGCCAGTAAGACAAGTGCAATAATAGAAGAAAAAAAAAACCCCAAGCAGAATATCTCAAAAGAAATTGCTTTTATGGGCCATTCTTAAACAAACTGTCAAAGCACCAATCCCGGAGTTGTGTTAAATGATTTTTAAGAGAATTCAGCACTGGGTGACTACTGCGAGTGAACAAAAGCAGTTTGACCCAAGACGGTATCGAAAATGAGTCCGCTCCGTACATCATGATTTCTCTGGTGCAATTAATTTTTTTTTTCTTTCATTTATCCAAAAAAACTCCAATCAGTTCTGAATGTAAAAGAGATTTATTGTACATACCTGAATATAAGTCAATCTGAATATAAGTCAAGACCCCCATTTCCCCCCCTCCCAAAAAAAGGAGGAACGTTGGTTGACTCGAATATGTTGGGCAGCTTAATATTCAAGTGCCCTGCCCTGTCAGGCTCTGCACCCGCCCCCCTCCCCTCCCTGCACCTCTGGATCACCAGGGATCAGCAGAGGAGGTACGACGGACAGGGCAGGGAGGGGGCAGGGGGCAGTGCCTGGCAGTGGCCTGCAATAAGTCTGGGAGGGGGCACTGGCCTGAATATAAACCAGGACCCCCATTCTTAGGCCAAAAATCCCAGATTATATTCGAGTATGTACGGTAAGTGCGACACTATTATTTAAGATGGGTTCACTGCAAACTGTCCTGTATGCCGACCTCCCTTTAAGAAGTCGGATTAATATATGTGCAAAAATCCCCAAAGCAAAAACAGAAAAAGAGAACGTATCTGAATAACATGTGAATGAAAGGGACTGCCCGGCAGAGCTCCGTTTCATTCCTTCTTCAAGGGCAGAACTGCGGGATTGGTGCTTTGACAGTTTGTTTAAGAATGGTCCATAAAAGCAGCTTATCTTTATCCTTTATTCATTTGCACATACGTAATAAAACAACAATACAGATACAGTAAAATAACCACGGACAATAGAAGAACATAAGAACATAAGCAATGCCTCCGCTGGGTCAGACCTGTGGTCCATCGTGCCCAGCAGCCTGCTCACACGGCAGACCAACAGGTCCAGGACCTGTGCAGTAATCCTCTATCTATACCCCTCTAACCCCTTCTCCAGCAGGAAATTGTCCAATCCTTTCTTAAACCCCAGTATCATACTCTGCCCTATAACGTCCTCTGGAAGCGCATTCCAGGTGTCTACCACGCGTTGGGTAAAGAAGAACTTCCTGGCATTTGTTTTGAATCTGTCCCCTTTCAACTTTTCCGAATGCCCTCTTGTTCTTTTATTATTCAAAAGTTTGAAGAATCTGTCCCTCTCCACTCTCTCTATGCCCTTCATGTTCTTGTAAGTCTCTATCATATCCCCTCTAAGTCTCCTCTTCTCCAGGGAAAAGAGGCCCAGTTTCTCCAATCTCTCAGCGTATGAAAGGTTTTCCATCCCATTTATCAGATGTGTCACTCTCCTCTGAATCCTCTTGAGTAACGTTATATCCTTCTTAAGGTACGGCGACCAATATTGGACACAGTACTCCAAATGCGGACCAGCACTCAACTATGCGCTCTCTATTTAAATTGGACAGACGTGAGCATGTAACAGAATATTTAATAAGCTTGTATTGGCTGAAAGTAAAGGATAAGATCCAGTACAAGCTACTGGTGAATGTCCTTATGTGCTTACAGAAGTCGGCCCCTAAACACCTGGTCCAGAGCATCTTGCCGCGTGAGCCGGCTCGACTGCTCCGCTCAATCGAACATTGTGATCTGGCTGTACCATCTGTGCGGGAGTTAAGGCTTTCCTCTTCCACAAACGGTGGTCTGTAAGATGAAATTAACAACGGGATCTGGATGGGCTCCTTTGTCCTCATGACCCAATCCCTAGATCCCTCCACCCACCCCATTACCATTCCTGCTTAATAAACAACAAAACACCAACTCTAATTTTTGGTAATTAGCCGCAGCTCAGTTTATTAATAATAAATTAACATATTATATTTCCATATCAACTTTAATTAACATAAATTCAACAGCTCCTCCCGAGCTACGAAAACAAACATTCAGTGCCCTCGACCCTGCCACTTCAACAAGGGTCAGAGGGGTGGCATGACCCTCATGCCCCTTTATCCGGGTCACCTGACCCACCAGGCACGGCACCCCGCCGGCCCACCGCTCATCACCCGATGAGCCCCAATGACCGAGTAGCTCGGGAGATCCGCCACAGGCCTGAGGTCCCCACAGGCCACCCCCCCAACAACCGAGCAGCGGCTAACCCAAACCTAGCACACGCTCACAACCCACCGCAAAATCATCTAAAAGCAAATCCCAACCAATGTCCGACAAATGCACCCTATCGGTATGAAAAAGGCCGCCACAACCTACCTCAACCCACCCATGCAACAACTGTTTACCACCCTGTGACTCCACCCACTTCCCAACCTGCCGGTTAAACTTCGCCAAACCCCGGGTCCACCGCCGAGACGCAAGACACCGCGGGCGCGGAATAACATCCGACCATAAAACACGTGTACCCGGAAACCAAGCAAAAAGAACTCGCAAATCATCCTTAATAACGTTGACTAACTGTCTGGCCGACAGTGAATCAACATCATTACCCCCCAAATGAATAATGAGCACAACCGGAGGCCGAGGGCAAGACCGCAAATGCGACAAAAAGGGGAGAAGCTGATGCCATCTCATGCCGCGCTGACCCCACCAAGATACCCTTACACCCAGATGGCCAAGTCCCAGATGTCGACCTCCAGGGCGCACCAAAGCCCGCTCGCCAGCCCAATGTACAAAAGAATGGCCGATAATCCACACGTATCTGCTCCGACCAGCACCTGCAAAGCAAAACAAATTGGCACAAACAGCACAAAACAAAACAAAGCAAAACAATCCCCCGTTACCCCCCAACAATTACAAACCCATCGAACTGCCCCCACGCCCCCGAGATGCACCAGAAGGTCTAATGTACCCACGGAAGGCCCCAGACACCCAGCGACCCAACCGTCGAATGCCCGCTTCCGACAAACCTGCAGCACTAGCACTGGTGGCAGCACCAATACGAAAGGAGTGCGTGCCGTAGCTCCGGGGCTCCTCTCCACAACGCACCAATGCCAAACGTAGCACGGCTAAAAACTGAAACCGGGAGAGAGGAGCCCCGTCCGCGTGAACAAAAAATTCAGAAGAGACCGCAACTCGAACCGACAAATACTCGGACAGACAAGCCACAGGGCAAGAAACACAACCCACAACCTGGTGAAGGACCAACCACTGGCCCCTTCCGGCCTGATCCGTCTTAGAGCTAGCCACACAAATCCGAACCTCGCTGTCACCCAACAACACGTGTTGAACTAACAACCCGCGCCCTCTCGCCCTGTCGGAAGCGCTGACCAACAACTCCCCCACTCGCAAAGCCCCGAAAAAGGCCAGGGAAAAAGCCGCCCGAAAAAGAGCGGACTCATAAGGGGAGTGGGCCAAATCAGGCAGAACCGACAGAAGCTGAATGAGCAAATCATGATGAATAGGCAAACGAGAATCCGGCCTAGCAGGTACAACCCTCCCCATAGCACGAAGCAACCGTCGGACAATGAAACCCGAAGAAGGACAATTCCAGCCCAACGCCCGACAGAAAAAGGCAAATCCCGCCAACCGTCCCTGCACCACCCGTTTTGAGACCCCCGCTCTGCTTGAATCCAGCACGAAATCCTCAAGAAAGGACTCGGCCACATCCCCCGGAACCCAACCCCTGCTGAACAAAAAGGCAGAAACCACCCGAAACCCCGTGGAATAGTGCGTCCAGGTAGCAGGCGCTACCGACAGGCGGAGCATTTCCCACACTCCTTCTCGACCAGGTTCCACAAATGCTCCGGCATCACTGAACCTTCCTCGTGAGCCTCTGGCGCCAGCCGACGAAACTGCGAAAAATGGAAACGAGAGAGAGCATCAGCAATGCCATTCTGACAACCAGGAACATGCCGAGCCCTGAGGAACACGTTAAGACGCAAACAGCGCAAGACCAACGCCCTAACCAGCACGTTCACCGACAGACAGTGCGCCGTCTGACGGTTAACCACCTCCACCACCCCCAAGTTATCGCACCAGAACATCACACGCCTATCCCTCAATTTATCGGGCCACAGATCAAAGGCAACAACCAAGGGGAACAACTCCAAAAGCGTGATGTTACGCGTGATACCCCGAGCCACCCAAGCCGGAGGCCACCGCTCAGCACACCATGCGCCCTGAAAGTAAAGGCCAAAACCCACCCCTCCTGCTGCGTCAGAAAAGAGCTCTAAGTCCCCGTTAGCAACCTCCGGCGCCTGCATGGGCAGGCACCCGTTAAAATCCTGCAAAAAACTAGCCCACATGCGCAGATCCGCCCGAACCCCAGCCGACAGACGCAAAAAATGGCGCTTATCCCAGACACCAGCCGTGGAAGCAGCCAACCGACGCGAAAAAGCGCAACCCATGGGCAAAACCCGGCAAGCAAAATTAAGCGAGCCAATCAAGGACTGAACCACATGCAAAGTAGTCTTTGGAGCAGCTAAGACACGCCCAATAAGATCAAGCAGCTGCCGGACCTTAGCCACAGGCAAGCGAGTCACCAACGCAACAGAATCCAATTCAATCCCCAGAAAAACCAGGGACGTAACCGGGCCTTCAGACTTGTCCTGCGCTAATGGTATACCAAATTCAGCGGCCATCGCTTCAAAACTTCCCTTAAGACGCCCGCAGCCATCCGAATCCCCAGGACCAACAAACAAAAAATCATCCAGATAGTGTACCACAGCGTCCAACCCTGAACGCTGAACCACCACCCAATGAAGGAACGTGCTGAACATCTCGAAATAGGCACACGAGATAGAACAACCCATCGGAAGACAACGATCGTAAAAGTAAGCCCCTCCGAAACGAAACCCTAACAAAGGGTAAGAGTGAGGATGCACAGGCAATAACCTGAAGGCCGACTGAATGTCCACCTTCGCCAGCAGTGCCCCGCGACCAGCCCTGAGAACGAGCCGCAATGCACAGTCCACCGAGGAATACCGCACAGTACACAGATCCCGCGGAATACCATCATTAACAGAAAACCCCACCGGACGGGATAAATTGTGAATGAGGCGGAACTTGCCACGTTCCTTCTTAGGGACGATGGCCAATGGGGAAACCATCATGACCGGAAATGGTCGATCACGGAAGGGACCAGCAATCCGCCCCAGACGCAATTCCTCATCCAATTTCCTCCGGACCACTGCACTCAAATGAACAACAGACGACGCATTGCGCGACCGCGCCCCCGACAACTCTCCCCGAAACGGAATCTCGAAACCAACTGAAAACCCACGCTCCAACAGAGCAGCTACGTGCACAGGCCGGTAACAACGCAGCCACGGAACCAAGGCGCCTACCAAAACAGGCGTGGGAACTGCACCCGAACTACCCCTATTTACCAGCCCCCGCGGGCACCCCGGCCGGCTTCTTAGGGCACTTAAGCAGGGAGTGCGGCTGCCCACATTGAGAGCACGCGTGGCGGAACCTGCAGTCGGAGAAAGAGCAGCCAGACTTGTTGAATCTCCAACAAACGTCACTGACCGCTCCCCCGCCCGATCCCGCCCCCGCCCCGGACCGAAAGGGCCGCCCGCCGCCCGGAACACCCACCGACACTCGCCCTCCACTCCCAGAAGCCTGCCCAGACTTGGAGGACATATGCGTAAGCCACAGGTTAACATCCTGCGTACCCCACGACATATGAGAGTTCTCCTCCATCTTATCCCTAAAAGCCTCATCATAATTTAACCACGTCCAGCCACCGAAGCGCTGGTACGCATCAAGCACAGAGTCAGCATACGCCAACAACAAACCATAATCGCTAGGATGCGCACGCCCCCAAACACTGGCCAGTCGCATAAAAGCACGGATCCAATTGATAATGGACCGGGCAACTGGGAAAATCTTCGAAGCCCCTGCCTCCCGCTTCGACTTCTTACGACCCCGCCGATGCACCCTGCCTTCCATAAGACGAAAAATATCAACGCAAGAACGCCGTCTAATCTTACGCCGCAAAGCACGCGGCACCCGCTCCCAAAGTTCCGTCAGGGCCACCAGCGCAGGCACGCCCCGACCCTCACTCTGCGGGGGCACGCTACTACTTCCAACAAGACCCGCCCCCTCTCCCGACCCAGGAACCGAAGAAGAAGAGGCTGACGAAGAAGAGGAGGACGAGGACGAAGACCGACTCGATGAAGAGGACGCACGCCTGCGCCTACGCTTCCCTTTACCCTTCCTAGTACGTGTCTTACCCCCAGCAACCCCAGCAGGTGCCACCTTACCCGAAACAGAAGGTCCCTCCACAGGAACGGAGATGCCACCGGAAACAACCTCCAAGGATGCCACCGACGGACGCTCCACGACAGTGACGCCTCGACCAGCAACCACCACATCAGCTGAGGTACCAGCAGCGCCCCCGCCAACAGCCACTGGCTCCGACGCAGAAACAACCGAAGCTCTCTCGCTGTGCTGCTGATCCGCCGCTCCACCGACGCTGCAAGATGAAGGTCCTGGAACTCTGTCACTCGCACAACGAGGAGACTCCTGCACAGGCATCGGACTCTGTGAAGAAAAAACGAAACCAGGAACAGAGCCCAGGAAACCAACCCCAGGCGCCCCCCAACCAGCACCCCCAGCCCCACTCGGCGACGGAGCACCCATCCATCCTAGAGGCACCCCCCCCCCCCCAGTAAGGAGAGAACCAACCGGGCCCCCAGCCTGGCTGCCCAGAACACCACCCCTGCTGCACAGGACCCCCCGGGAAGGACCCGAAAGGCAACCCCATAGGCCCCCCAGAACCAGTACCCCAGGCACCAGCGCCCCAGGAAGTGGAAGGCTGGGGCGACGCTTGTAACAGGCCCCCCTCTGCACGAGCAGACCCCTCTGTGCCCGAAACCAGGGCCGCATGCACCTCCGCCGCACTGCTCCCGGCAGGAGGCAATGGAAGAACTAAAGGTGCAGGCAAATCCCCGGAAGCCTCAAGGGAAACGGAAGCCAAACCCCCAGCCCCGGGAATAGAACTAGAAGCCACCGAGCTGCTGCTCTCCTGCCGAACGGGCATCCGCCCGCCCGACTTGCCCCGCCCACCAGATTTAGCTTTCCCAGCCGCTTCACGCGGCACCGCCACAAGCTGAGACACCCCCGGCATCAAAGACCGACCACCCACGCGGCCCGCGATCCCAGCTAACGCGAGGGCCGAAAGCGCATCACGCTTGGATCTGCGCTCCGGCCTACCCTGAGCCGCCTCAACAACTGGACCCACCTGCTCATCGGGATCTTCAAGCAGGGAATCGCCGGCACTGAAAGAAATCTCCGCCACATCAGAACGTCTCGCGCCAGCCATCGCCGCCCCCACGACCGCGCCGCCACCAAAACAAACGCGGTAGGTCGAAGAAAGAAATTTTTCCTGGAGGACCCAAAAACGGTTGAGTCCTCCAATGCCTGCTCCTCTTTATCCCCTCGCTTCCCACGCAAAACCCCCACCGACCAATCAATTTAAAAAATTGTCACTCAGCCTTTGAAGGCCCAATCAGCCCGCACCCAATTTCTCCGCCCCCCTGACCGCCCCTACGACGATCGACACGGAGGCGCACCAGCCCCGTGTTACATTTTTTGCCCTTTGACACAAGGTCTCGGGCTTTCATATAGAGTCTGAGTTTGGTTGAGGGAGAAGGAGTGATGACCCTTGAGTGCTGAGTGCTGGTCACGGAGGCGTTCGACGGTCTGGTTGTTTATTTGTTTTTTTTATTTGGTTTAATGATGTCTGTCATTGAGGCATCTTGTATGATTTATGGAATTTTATATTTTGATGGATGTTTGGAGTTGGCCAGTTTTGGCCTAAAATGGTATGCGTCGTTGATGCAACATGTATGTTATATGCACTTTGATTTGATATGTAAGTATGTAATTTGTTATAGTGTGTTCTTGAAATGATTTATACAACAAATGTAAATGTTCTATTTTGTTTGTTAATATGTAACTCGCCATGGATAAGGGCGGGTGAGAAAAAAAACAAGCAGCGGGACACTCAGTTCCCATACTTCATCCTACAAAATAGAAATCTTTTTAATAATAATTTAAAATTACTCAGAGTTTCCCGCTGACATACATACAACGGGATCTCATTCCTTTCTCGGGAGCCTGTACATGAAAACAGACTCTTTCGATACCATGTACTGAATTTGGGACTTAGTACCTGTGCAAGCGAGTGGTACCCCTGAATCCCAAAAGAACAGAGAAGGCCTGAGCTGTAAGTCCAACGCTGGGGGTCACAGCTAGGGTTACCAGATTTTCCCGAAGGAAAATCCAGACCAATGGCCCAGCCCCCAGGCCCACCCAGGTCTGCCTGCATCCCGCCTTCAGGCCCAGCCCACCTTTAAGCTGTTCATGTGTCGGTATGGCATGCAAGGATACGATGCCACCGCGTTGCATCCACGCATTTGCGGACGCCGTCCCGACATCGGAAGCTTTTCAAAACCTAGACAAAGTGCTGGGTTTTGAAAAGCTTTACGGACCCCCGGACATGTACGGGGAAATCCAGGCGCTGGTAACCCTACTCACAGCAATGTTCGGCTCATACAGTTTAAAAAGGTTTCGGGTAAAGCAAAGAGGAGCCCGAGAGCTTGTCTCAACGGGCGTATAGTAACACGGGGCTGGGGGGGAGGGGAAAACCGTTAGGAAGATAGAATTAGAAAAAGAATAGGGGAGGGGCCCGCGCCAAAAGGAGAGTTATGGATTGACTAGATTAGGGAAGAGGGGCGATTCGGGGAGTTGATAAAATGAGCCTTGGAGGACTAGGTTTATTGCAGGTCCTCCAGGGCAGTTTTTGTCCCACCCGCCCACCCTTGGTTGGAAGCCCTAGTGGCTTGGGAGGCGAGTCTCCCGAGCTACTGGGTGCTGGGGCTCATCCGGCGATGAGCGGTGGGCTGGCTGGGAGCCGTGCCTTGGGGTCAGGTGACCCGGGTTAAAGGGCCATGAGTTCATGCCACCCCTCAGACACTTGCTGTTTGTGGCTGGTCGGGGGCAAATGTAATGTTTACACGGGGTAGCTCGGGAAGAGCTTGCTGATGTTGATTGTCAATTGATGTTCAATATGTTAATGATGTCAATTTATGCAAGTTAATTTATTGGTTATTGTGATTAAATAAAGAGCTGCGGCTATCTACCATAATAAAGTGTGTTGGTTTTATTTAAGGGTGGGTAAGGAGAAAAGGAGGGTGTTTAAGGACAGCAGCAGGGACTATCCAGATCCTGATGTTACAAGGCCTTGTCTGAGAAAATTGAAGATAACTGGTGGCACTTTTTAAAAGTTGTATTGTTTTTATGCCTTTGAAATATTTAAATTTTCCTAATCCTTGGAGAGAAAACGAATTGATATACTGTATACAGTGATTACAAAAGAATCCAAAGTATTCCTATTATCTAAATCAGGGGTGCCCACACTTTTTGGGCTTGTGAGCTACTTTTTAAAATGACCAAGTCAAAATGATCTACCAACAATACAATTTAAAAAAAAACACAAAGCACACTGAAAGGCAGAGAAAATGTTAATTATCATTCCTATTCTGGGATTTTTTCAAAGAGGTCAAGGCAGATGACTCTATGCACTGTTACCTCAGTAACAACCATACAAAAATAGACAAATATACCCCCTCCCCTTTTGCTAAACCGTGATAGCGGTTTTTAGCGCAGGGAGCTGCGCTGAATGCCTCGCGCTGCTCTCGATGCTCATAGGCTCCCTGCGCTAAAAACCGCTATTACGGTTTAGTAAAAGGGGGCCATAGTGCAAAATATAGACAGCAGATATAAATTCTGAAAACGGACACATTTTGATCACTAAATTGAAAATAAAATCATTTTTCCTACCTTTTTGTCTGGTGATTTCATGAGTCTCTGGTTGCACTTCCCTCTTCTGTAAAGCCAATATTTCTTTTTTTCTGCCTTTCTTTCTCTCTCCCCCTACCCCCCTCTTTCTTTCTCTCTCCCCCTGGCCCCCCTCTTTCTTTCTGCCTTTCTTTCTCTCTCCCCCTGGCCCCCCTCTTTATTTCTGCCTTTCTTTCTCTCTCCACCTGCCTCCCCCAAGCCATCGTGTCGATTTCTCCACTTCCCCGATTCTTTCCCTACCCCCACCTCCAAGCCACCAACATGATTTTTCCCTGCTGCTTCCCCAAGCCAGGCCTGGCGCGTACAAGCGCCGGGCCCACAAGATTTCACTTCTGAAATCAATTCTAACGACAGGGAGGAAATTCCAGGTCAACCAGGCAGCGATTGGCTGGCCCAGAACTTCCTCTCCGACGTCAGAATTGACGTCGGAGGTGAAGTTTTGTAAGTCCGGCGCTTGTACGCACCAGGCCTGGTTTGGAGAAGCAGCAGGGAGAAAAAGATTGCAAAGGCAATGCGATCGACCATTTGGGCACCCCTGATCTAAATGAATGCAATTGTTAACAATAATTCTCACAGTGGTAAGAGAAAGATCACTGGAGAAGAACATCGTGTTTGGGAAGATCGAAAGAACCAGATGAAAAGACCTCGACATGTTGAAAACAACCATGAGGATGACGCTGGAGGACCTTACCAGACCAGCACAAAACTGATTTATTTTTAGATCTGTAATTCATCACGTTGCTAGGACTCGAACACGCGTCGATGGCACCTAAAACCTAACACAGTACATCTTATCTATACGGTTTCACTTAATGAAGGCTCTGTCAAGGAGGAGAGATATTTTTATTAATGCTAGGAAATGTCATGATACATCAGATGTCTTCTCTACTCAGCAGGTGCATTGCATTCCGCTCGTACGTTCAATAATGTCCAGCACTGAGGTTGATGTTCTCATACCTGGTGCCAAAGCACAATCCTACCTAATGTTTATGCTATAATGAATTGTCCCTGATCTTTATGCGAGTGATTTGACAAGTCTCAAGGGGTGAAAATTCATTCAAGGCTGCGCTCAATGCGACACTATATCTGCTTTAGCAAGCAGGTGAAAGCCTGGCTCTTCTCCCAAGCCCCTAATGAAAGAAGCAACTCACTAGCTAGCCAAATGCGCAAGGACTGAGGGCTAGCTTCTCAAAAATTTGCGTTCAAAACCAATGTTCTGTTATCGCAGCCGTTATTGTATGCATCAGCCTAACCTTCAAGATCCTCCACGGCATCCTTCCTCCATTAATTCCACTTTCCTGGAATTCCTCGAATCTTAGTACCTCCAGATCTACCCAAAAATCGAAACTATCCTTCCCCTCACTAAAAGGCATTTCCCACCCAGGAAAACTGGGGACTTCCCTCCTCTTCAGATTCACTGAGCTCTGGAATAACCTCACCTCCCTCCTTCGGAACCTGAGTGCTCTCCAACCCTTCCGCAAACATCTGAAAACCTGGCTTTTCTCTAAAATCTAACTTCTCCCTCCTCTCTGACATCCTAGCTCTCTAACATTCTTCTTCCCTCCGATCTTCATCTAACCCTTTCCCTGGAGTTCCTTCCTTATTACAATCCCTGTAAACCGTGCCGAGCTCCACGACCATGGAGATGGTGCGGTATAAAAACCTAAGGTTTAGTTTAGTTTAGTTTAGTTTACTGTAGCAATTTTTTTTAAAAGCGAATCATTCTCCAAAAAAACACTCATGCAACTGAGGTTAATAATAATAATAACTTATTTTTTCTATACTGCCATAATCTTGCGACTTCTAGACGGTTCACAGTGAAGAGAGCTGTACAATCAGCGAATTACAGCGTACAAATAGGGAAGATGTCACTGAGCGGTCAGTGATTACAGAGTACAAATTAGTAAGAAATATAATATTAATATGTTACAATATAATCTTAACATGTTACAGTGAAGGGGGCTGGATAGCCAGCGAATTACAGAATACAATTAGTGATAATACGTAGTATCAACATGATGAGTAATAGCTTTAAAAAGGATGGAGTTGTCTGACTAGGAAATAAATCTATTGAACAGAGCGGTCTTGATTGGTTGGCGGAGAGTAGCGAAGATTCGCTAAATTTGCACCGGGGAAGGAAAGGCCCGCCATTTTGAAGAGGCAGGCCAGCTGGCTGAAGGTAGTAGGCATCCCTCCAGCCAGCCATCGTAAGTAAGGTAAGGAGGAGAGGCAGGGGGTCGTCAGAGGTACGGGAGGGTTGCGTGGCGGTGGGAGAGGAAGGTCATCTCTCCCACTGTTCAAGAGGCGTCGGGGACATTGCTTGGTGGCAGGAGGGAGTGGGCATCTCTCCTGCTGATCTTCAATTTGGGGTTTGTTTGCTTTATTTTAATTTGAGCTGTCAAACTTTCTGAGCCAATTAGCGCTCTGGCACTGATCAGAAAGTAAGGCAACGACAGCTCAGATCTGTCGGCAAATTTTGGCCATAAATGTGGCACAAGGAGGTTAAGAGAATCACTTGGTGATTATAGAGAATCGCTCAGAGTAATCATTTTAATATTAATGACCTCGTTGTACTAGATTTATCGGAGTATCGGAGACTGTTAGAAAACATGGAAAAGGCCTGGATAAACTGTTTTGATAAATCCACCACTGAAATACGCACACGCTAAACCGGCTGGAACCAGGTTGGTGAGCACGTGAAAGGCAGATTTTAGTTTTGAGAATCTGCCCCTAACTCCAGCTGCAGGTTATGAATATGTAAGCACTTTTCGGACTCCGTAGGCAATTGTTGGTCACCCTTATTTCTATCTAACTCCTCTTCTTCTAACTTAAAATTATTGGTGCTCCCAAATTCATCCACCACCTCTGCATCCCCCCAGGGCAGGGTTAAGGGCTAGGAAAACTAGGTATTATACCTAAGGCCCAAATGTTAAGAAGGCCCTCTTAGATAGGGTTACCAGACGTCCGGATTTCACCAGACATGTCCAGGGGTCTGGAAGGCTTTTCAAACCCCGGCACTTTGTCCAGGTTTTGAAAAGCTTTCCTTAGGGCAGGAGGGCATCTGTGCATGTTCGGATGTCCTGCCCGACGAGAGCAGACAGGGGGGGCGTGATTGGAGGAGGGGCTAGGGTGGGATGGGGGGGCGGGATGGAATGGGGATGGGTGGAACTAGGCGGGCCTGGAACATGTTCAATCCAAGCTTAAGGCCCACTTTTTTGAAACTGCTGTTAACTCTTTAACTCCCCCTCACTGCTGCCAGATAACCTAGACCAGGGGTGTCAAAGTCCCACCTCAAGGGCCGCAATCCAGTCGGGTTTTCAGCATTTCCCCAATGAATATGCATGAGATCTATTTGCATGCACTGCTTTCTTTTTATGCTAATGGATCTCATGCATATTCATTGGGGAAATGCTGAAAACCCGACTGGATTGCAGTCCTCGAGGAGGGACTTTGACACCCCTGACCTAGACCCACTGTATCATTTCCTCTACCATAATCTCCCCAACCCTGAAATGTCTAAATTAGATTGTAAGCTTTTCTGAGCAGGGACTGTCTATTGTATGTTAAAATGTACAGCACTGCGTATGCTTTTTCAGCGCTATAGAAATGATAAATAGCAATAGTCGTAGGGCAGGGGTGTCCAATGTCAGTCCTCGAGGGCCGCAATCCAGTCGGGTTTTCAGGATTTCC
This sequence comes from Geotrypetes seraphini, assembly GCF_902459505.1. NCBI lineage: Eukaryota > Metazoa > Chordata > Amphibia > Gymnophiona > Dermophiidae > Geotrypetes > Geotrypetes seraphini. The sequence goes on along the minus strand of NC_047091.1, from coordinate 32,112,597 downwards.
CCAATGAATATGCATGAGATCTATTAGCATACAATGAAAGCAGTGCATGCAAATAGACCTCATGTATATTCATTGGGGAAATCCTGAAAATCCGACTGGACTGCGGCCCTCGAGGACCGACATTGGACACCCCTGTCGTAGGGTCTAGTAATAGTGGTATCTGGTAACCCTTCTCTTATATGGGCTAATTCAATGGCTCCCAAGGCAGATTTTATTTTTTGTCCTGGTAAGTCAACTGCTGGCAGAGAGAGGAGGAAGAGGAAGAGAAGGACCTGAGTCAACACTGCCTAGGGAGTTCTGTCTGTTCTTCCCATTCTCTGTGCATTCTCTTCCAAACCAAGTGGGGGGGGGGGGGTCAGCAAGCTGCACTTCTTACCTGCTAGCATCTCCTCTGCAATCATAACCATGAGGGGCTCCCCCCCCCCTCCATGAAAGAAAAATTAAAACCCTCCCAGATGCTCTTCACATCCCCCGTCTTCTCCCAGAACATTTAGCTCCTCTGTTGGCCTCTAGGCTCTTTTTCGGAAAGGAATAATCCACCTGCCCAGTAGAAGCTGACGCCATATTGAATATCTGTCCTACATAGGGCATTAGAACAAACAACGGAGACCAGATGGCGCTCAATCCTTTTCTTTATTGACAGACTGACTGATGCAAAGGCAGTTTCTCCTGCTTTGTCTTCCTTTCCTTTGCCTGACTTTAAAAAAAAATCTTGCGCCATCTTGTTTTCCAGCAGAGACTCAAAGGTTGGCGCCATTTGAAACACTGGGTTGGCAGAGCAGAAGCGATAACGAGAGTCATGGGTGGGGGGTGATCTGAAGGGATGGTGAGAGGATTGTTTTGAATTCTTCACGAGCCCAAATTCCTAATTATTTTTTTTTTTTAATGAAAGAAAACAACTGTGATCATTTTCTTAACGAAAGGAATTTCCATTTCAAATAAATAAAAAAAAAAAAAAAAAAATTCAATCGCAGACTGGGAAGGAAGTTGAAAGGAGATTGTGTTGGAGAAATGACAGGACTTTTTTCATCATTTAAATGGCTCCCTTCATGGTAGCTGAATTGTATGCAAAAGTGTTGCATGAGGGACTGAAGATAATAACTAAGGCACAACGATTGTGAATTATATTCGCAACAGCGCTCCTTTAAGTATCAGAAACCCAGAATATTGAGAGAAAAGGAAGATGCATTAGGTGGACAATTGTCAAAGGGTTTTCACAGATAAATGGGTGTTGCCTTGTATTCATGCCTACCACGTCTATGGAGGTGCCTTACAACGCCTAAGATCGGAATAGGGGTGGTTAGCCCCAGAAACAACCTTAGGCATTAGACCTTAGACGTAGAACCAATTCTCATCAAGGGTAGATGCCAGAAATGTAAGCCTTTAAAACCCTGGCATACATTTCTAGCACCTACCTTTGACAAAAGCCGCGATTGTGTGATTGACTTACGATCAGCGACCATTTTTTTTAGGCTGCCACCGATCACAGTGCCGTTTACAGAATCTGTCCCCAAACCCCTATGCATTTTACCCAGCTTTCTTTTCACCTGAAAATGCTGGAGTAGCCACCTCAAATTTTCAAAGAGAAATTCTGAAAAGGATTTTCCTTTGAAAATCAGCTTGCAGAGCTACAGGTGCATGGTGCCTGCAACCCTGCAAGCTGCAAAGTGGGACTGAAAATAGGTGTTATAGCTGTAAGGCCTTGGGTGATATTTGTAAGATTCAGAGGGTGTAGCAGGCAGGCAATTTGTGGCTTGTTACCACCTTCAGGTTTGGAAGAACTTGGGCAAACTTTAGTCTGTGTGATTGTGAAATCTCTGTATCAAGCACAAAAAGAAAAGTCTTTCCCTCTCGTAACCTTTCTTGGAGTTGAGATTAATTGTTTGGCTAGAGATTGAAATTACCACAATAAAAATTAAAAAAAAAACCAAAAAACACCCTAAAGTGAGTGATTGATGAAGCTTTGTTGGTTTGAAAGGTTACTTTGCATCAGATGCAGATAGGTTGTGGGCTCCGTAAATTTTGTTTGTTAACCTCATTTCCCCGAGTGAAACGTTGTAAAGGCGATTGACTTAGAGTATGGAGAAGCGCTTCATTTCATTAGCAGACTTTAAAATAGAAGCGGCCAGGCACAAGTTCATTTCTATTCTTCAGATCTGCTCCCTCATTCCATTCCCATCCAACCCAGATCCAAGCGCAATACGGTTTCACCACACCTTGTGCAAGACCCCAAGCACATCGTTTCAACATGGTCAACTCTACAAATACACCAACTTTGCATATATAAGTAGGTAATACACAGTAATAAATATATCAGAATTTTTATTTTTATTTTTACTTGAAAGTATTTGGAACTTCAGAGGTGACACTCATAGGACCAAATGGGTTAGAGCAGTGGTCTCAAACTCACGGCCTGCCAGGTACTATTTTGAGGCTCTCGGTATGTTTATCATAATCACAAAAGTAAAATAAAACAGTTTTTCGATCATATGTCTCTTTAGCTATAAATGACAATATTATTATTAAGACTTAGCCGAAAGGAAAGATTTATAAACTATAAAGAGTTTTTTTTACCTCATGCAAAATTTTCTTTTTTTTTTATTAGGTCAAAAAATTTTATTTATTTTGACAAGTATAAGTAGATAACAGTTGTAAGGAAACATCAATAACAATTCACAGTGTACATAGGTGAGTTCAGTAACGTAGGCATACATATATATATTGGACAATAATGTGAACTAAAAGCGATGAGAGGAATAGAGCTGAATAAGTGTATGCTGAACCAAGTGTAATGAGGATGATTATAATAAGAATACAAAAGGGTCAATTTCCACAATGTCTAAGAAGAGGTTTCCAAATACTAGAATATTTGAGCAAAACATTATTTCTTTCTGCGAGAACTTTTTCATATTTAGCAGTAAGGCAGAGTGTATTCCACCACATGTGAAAGCCAATTGTAGTAAGATCTTTCCAACAATATAATAAGGTTTGTATTGCTAGTGATAACATGATAGCTAGTAAACGTGCCTCGTCTGCATGTGAAGGGGTTGACAAACTTTGTGCCATTAATGTGATAATGTGAAAGTTAAGAGAATCAGTAGACCATACCTTTTCCCAAAATAACTGGAGGTGTGGGCAGGAAAATAGCAGGTGTTCCAAGGTGCCTCTTGTTCGTTGACAGGTCCAGCAGCAAGAAGAGACCAACGAATCGATCTTATTAGACGGTTCAGGAGTCCACACAGCCCTGTGGTATACGAAATAGACAGATTGCAGAAGTGAGGTTGATCTAATAGATTGGAATAAAGTTGACCATACTTCAGATCAGTCTATAGCGTCAGATGGAAGATTTAGCTCGTTGTGCCATTTAGTTTCAGACTCGATAGGATCCGTGAATTCGGCCTCCTGCATTATTTTATACCCTAGGGATGCCATTGCTATCTGCCATTGACATTTTATGAAGTAGTAGACTCAATCCGGGATTCTCGCTTTTGAAAAGTGCTTGCGGAACGAAAGTATTGAGAGCTTGCTAGACCCATTTTATTGGAAAGATCTTGAAAGGACATTCATCTACCATCACACATAAGGTCTCGTAGTAGCAAAATGCCACACTTTTGAGAGCTGGCTAGACCCGTTTTATTGGAAAGATCTTGAAAGGACATTCATCTACCATCACACATAAGGTCTCGTAGTAGCGAAATGCCACACTTTTGAGAGCTGGCTAGACCCGTTTTATTGGAAAGATCTTGAAAGGAGGGACATTCATCTACCATCACACATAAGGTCTCGTAGTAGCGAAATGCCACACTTTTGCCAGTCTGGCCACTCCACTGGTGAGTCTTGAATCTTAAACAGTCCGTTGTTCCAGAGTGGGATCAATTTGGAATCAGTCCAAATATTTGCGAGTATAGATTCTACTTTGTCAATAGCCGTTTTATATACAACTAGGATAGGATCAGACTTGTCAGATTTCTTTAATAAGACATTAACTATGTTTTTTTTCTGAGGCTCTCCAAGTACTTACAAATCCAAAATGTGGCCCTGCAAAGGGTTGGAGTTTGAGACCACTGGGTTAGAGTGATCTTCCACTAGTCCCATTTGTTAAATAATTTTTTTTGTTCAAGTGCATTCAAGAGTTTTCACGCTCATAATATTTCAGATACTTTGTTTCATTCTAACCATATATATTAATGAATAACAAAGTAACCAAATAGCTGTGGAATCTTTGTAGCAAAAAAAAAGAAGTAGGCTTTACTACAAAGATTCAAAAGCTATTTGGTTACTTTGTTATTCATTAATATATCTGGTTAGAATGAAACAAAGTATCTGAAATGTTATGAGCATGAAAACACTTGAATGCACTTGAATAAGAAAAGGGGACCTTTTACTAAGGCATGTTAGCCATCTTAGCACGTACTAAATATGCATTAGCGTTTACTGTGCCCTAAAATGGCTAGCACGCCTTAGTAAAAGGACCCCAAAAATATTTTTGAAAATTATTTTAAAAACTAGTCTTTTAGCCCTTTACATTAGTGGATGGTAGAATATGTCTTTCTGTCTTTCTTTCTGTCTCTCTCCCTCCCGCTGTCTGTCTTTATTTCTGTCTGTCTTTCTCCCTGGCCCCCTTTGTCTGTCTGTCTTTCTGTCTCTCTCCCTGCCCCTGTGTCCTTCTTCCTTTCTTTCTCCCTCCCGCTGTCTGTCTATCTTTCTTTGTATCTGTCTCTCTCCCTGCCCCTATGTATCAGCAGCATTTATTCCCCCCCTCCCTGTGCAGCAGCCACAGCATGTCCTTTCCCCTACCACCCTTTCCCTTCCCGCGTTCTGGCATGCTATCTAGTCCCTTGGCGCCCCCCCCCCCCCACCCCTTTTCCCTTCCCAAGGTCGCACAATTATGGAAAAACTCACCTTTCGCTGTTGCTGGAGCGCAGCTAATTTGGCAAACGTTTAATTGAGCTTGCTACATTTGTTTCTCTGTGGACATCCCAAATAGATGGCTAATTGCCTCGGAGGAGCTCTTCCAGAGTCTGAACGGTGAAGAGAAGAGTGGGCAAAGCAGGAAAAATGGCACTACCTGTCTAAGTTTATTTTTAAGTTTAAAGGTGCCACGGCAGCTCCTCTCATCCGCCTGCGTCGGAAGCCTTCTTTGATGCAGGTGCGGCTCGTGAGAGGAGCCGCTGCTGCACCTTTAAACTTAAAAATAAACTTTGGCCAGTAGTGCCGTTTTTCCTGGATATTGTAAACTTCGGGGGTCTGCGACAGAGTGAAGCCAAGTTGCCATGGTGAGGGGCAGAGGCTGGAGGCGGGCAGGAAGGAGGAGACTGACGGTTGAGGCTCAGGAAGGTGATGGCAGGACTCCGCGTTCGCTCCCTCCGCCGCCTGTGGTGACATAATACATTACATTAGAGATTTCTATTCTGCCATTACCTTGTGGTTCAAGGCGGATTACAAAATAAATAAAAAATGGAGGGTTACAATGGAAGAACATTTGTCCTTTCTGGAGAAGTAAAGAGTAGGTTATGTAGTTTCTGTGTGGCGGGAAGAGGGAGGGTGGAAGGACGGTAAGTTTGAAGTTAGGGCTGTTTCAGGAATTTATTGAAGAATGTAGTTTTTATTTCTTTTCTGAACGTCTTATAGTCTGGTGATCTTCCACTAGTAAAAAACAAAAGGAACTGGCCCAAAAATATCCACAAAGAAGAAAATCCAGAGAAAACCAAAAAAACTCTGTGGAGTGACGATGTTCCTAAATGGACTTTATTTGAAAGTGTCAAAGTTCCAAAGGTCCACTGAAATCATCCACATAAGAGCCTTAAAGGACCTAGTCCGCTAGGGATACAGGACCTAACACAGTCTGCGTTTCGACAAAAAGTCTTCTTCAGGGGTCCCTGGGGGTCCTATAAAGGTGAATACAAGGGAAACAAATGTGTGGTGAGCCGGAAGTGAGACACCGTGTTGGCTCCTGTATCCCTAACGGACTAGGTCCTTTAAGGCTCTTATGTGGATGATTTACTTTTATGTGGATGGAATTATTTTATGTGGATGATTTCAGTGGACCTTTGGAACTTTGACACTTTCAAATAAAGTCCATTTAGGAACATCGTCACTCCACAAAGTTTTTTTGATCTTCCACTAGTCCCATCTAATATAATAAAACGGTAAGCCGTGCATGCGCACTTCCTATGCGTGCGCCGGTTTTCCATGAGCTGTAGCGACCCATAGGAAGTGCGCCTGCGTGGCTTATGGTCTGGCCTGCTCCCTGCCGTATTGCATTTTTTAATTGAAACATGCAGCGGTGGCTACTCTCACGATCCCCGCCTGCATCGGACTTCCGATGCAGGTGGGGATCATGAGAGGAGTCACCGCCGCGTGTTTCAACAACAAAAAAAAAATATGACAAGGTGAGCAGGCCAGACCAGACCGGCAAAAGTGAGAGGTGGAAGCCTAATAGCCCCGGCGGCTGTCAGCCACTGCAGCTGTAGACCGCAGTGGCTGTCGGCGGCTGCAGACCGTAGCGGCTGTCAGCAGCTTCAGGCCGCCGTGGCTAAGCACGGAGAATGGAGCCACCACAAGCGATGGCAAGGAGGGAGTGGGAGCAGGCCGCAGAGGCTGTCGGTACCTGCAGGCCGCGGCAGCTTTAGGCAGATGTCGGTGGAGGGCAGACAAAAAATAAAGGAGGTAAGGGTTGCTGCTGGACAGGAGAAGAGGTGCTGATGGATGGGGGGGGCAGAAAAGAGGTACTGCTGGACATGGGAAAAGGTGCTGATGGAGGGGGCAAAAAAAGGAGGGGGACAAAAAATGGAAGGGAGGCCTACTGCTGGACAGGGTGAGCAAAAAATAGGTGCTGATAGACAGGGGAAGAGGTGCTGATGGACAGGGGGCAGAAAAAGGAAGGGAGGCCTACTGCTGGACAGGGGGAGCAAAAAATAGATGCTGATGGACAGGGGGCAGAAAAAGGAAGGGAAGCCTACTGCTGGACAGGGGGAACAGAAAAGAGGTACTGCTGGACAGGGGAAAAGGTGCTGATGGATGGGGGGACAAAAAAAGGAAGGGAGGCCTACTGCTGGACAGGGGGAGCAAAAAAGAGGTTCTGCTGGACAGGGGAAGAGGTGCTGAGGGACAGGGAGGCAGAAAAAGGAAGGGAGGCCTACTGCTGGACAGGGGGAGCAGAAAAGAGGTGCTGCTGGACGGAGGGGGGGCAGAAAAAGGAAGAGAAGCCTCCTGCTGGACAGGGGAAGCAGGAAAGAGGTGCTGCTGGACAGGGGAGGGAGTTAAAACAAAGGGAGAAGGGCTGCTTCTGGATAAGGGGACCAGTGAAGGGGTGGTGGTGGACACAGGGGAAGAAAAAGGAAGGGAGAATGGACAGGGGGAGCAGGCAAGGGGTGGTGGTGGACAGCCAAGGAAAAAGAAAGAAAGAAATACAGAAACAGGCTAAGGAGAGAGAGAGAAATAAATAAATACAGACACACACACATATTCTAGCACCCATTAATGTAACGGGCTTAAAGACTAGTCTATATAATAAAACGCTAAGCGCGTATGCGCATTCTTGCCGGCCACAGCTCATAGAAACATAGAAGATGACGGCAGATAAGGGCCATAGCCCATCAGGTCTGCCCACTCTACTGACTCACCCCCAAGTCTATTATCCTAGGGATCCCACTCCTGGTGACAGGTTCCTTTGGCTTAACCCTCTAAGGGATCCCACATGGGCATCCCTTAGAGGGTTAAGCCAAGGGAACCCTCTAAGGCAGTGGTCTCAAACTCAAACCCTTTGCAGGGCCACATTTTGGATTTGTAGGTACTTGGAGGGCCTCAGAAAAAATAGTTACTGCCTTATTAAAGAAATGGCTATTTTGTATGAGGTAAAACTCTTTATAGTTTATAAATCTTTCCTTTTAGCTAAGTCTTAATAATAATATTGTAATTTATAGCTAAAGAGATATATGATCAAGAAACTGTTTTATTTTACTTTTGTGATTATGATAAACATACCGAGGGCCTCAAAATAGTACCTGGCGGGCCGCATGTGGCCCCCGGGTCACAAGTTTGAGACCACTGCTCTAAGGGATGGGACTAGCTCGACAGATCAGGGATCAGGGAAGTACGCGGTAAGAGTGCACATGCGTGCTTAGCGTTTTATTATATAGATGGGACTAGTGGAAGATCACTCTAACTCATTTGAACCTATGAGTGTCACCTCTGAAGTTCCAAATACTTTCAAGTATAAAAAATATATATATATTTGATATATTTGTTACACTTCTCCCTCCCTATTCGCGGGGGTTAGGGGCAAAACCAGCCTGCGAATAGGGAAAATTCACAAATAACTTTTGGGCTGGCTCTGACCCACCCCCAGACTTACCTGGTGATCTAGCCGTGACGTGGGGCAGGAGCGATCTTCCTACACTCCTGCCCCTTGCAGAGCAATGCTTCTGAGTTCTCGTGGTTTCATGAGACTACAACAGGAACTCCCTGTTGTAGTCTCGTGAGACCACGGGAACTCACAGCATGGCTCTGCATGGGGCAGGAGTGTAGGAAGATCGCTCCTGCCCCACATCACCGCTAGACCACCAGGTAAGGTCCATGCTAGTGGGGCAGCTGCTTGCCTCCTCTGCTTCCGATGGCCATCCTCTGCCCCCGATAGTCCCCCTCTGCTTCCGATGGCCTCCCTCTGCCTCCAATGGCTTCCCTCTGCCTCCAATGGCCTCCCTCCACCCCGATGGCCCCCTCCACCTCCCTCCTTGCCCTGATCCAAGTCCCGGAGCCGTTTTTTTATGCGGGCTGCCAACGAGCGTCTCTCCGTGGGGGGGGGGGGGGAGAAGAAAACCTGTGAATAATCGAAACCACAAACAACGAAATTGCAAATAGGGAGGGGAAAGTGTACTGTGTATTACCTACCTAGATAAGCAAAGTTGGTGTGTTTACTAAAAAGCTGTTTTGCTTATTTGAAAGGGATCAGAAATAGCCAGTGCCTTTAGCTCTGTTTGGACAACTCTACAAATAACCATCAAAGAAGGGAAAGACCTGAGTTCCACACACAAACCAGGAGACTCCAAAGCAAAGAGCTACCTCCAGCCGACTCGCCCCGTCACTTCTTTTGCAATTTATATCATCTGTTAAAATTTTTGGTTAGTCATGGACCCCTGAAGGAAGTTAACTGAAACATGGACCGTGTTGGCACAGCTGTTTCATACCATATGCTTAGGTATATTTTAGTTGATTTTTCAACCTACTGAATAAACTTTGCAATTGTTTATCTGTTTTCCTTGTGTCACCCGGAAACCATAGTTCAGCTCTAGAAATACACATGCACAGTCCAGTTCTTCTCTATCCCAAGTGAATGCAGCCGGGAAGGGGTACAAAGCGGACCTCACAGATCTTACAGACCTCACGGAGCTAAAACCACACATCCATAAAAATCTGAGGTCTGTGCCACTTGTAGTCTCAGACAGGAGGGACAAGCATTAGGATCTGTCAGCGCTAAACTGTCATAGAAGTCTGTCAGAGCCAGAGACTAAAAGTGGCGCAAACCTCAGATTTTCAAGGATGTGCAGTTCAGGTCCACGAGGTCAGATGCACTGCAGACCTTTGCACACATTTAACCTCCCCTCCCTCAAACCCAGCTATTTGCCATCCAGTGTCATATTGTGGGGGCTCTCGGAATCAGTGCGGAGGGAGAGATCTGGAGGAAGGGACGATCAGGCTAATTAGCAAAAGCCAGGGTGAGCCTCCTCCCTCCTTAGCCATTAGGGAAGGCCGAGCCGGGGGCCTGAGCTGAGCGTGCAGGGAAAGCGGTGGAATAAGCTAAAAGGTGGACTTGTCAATGCAAGGACCTCACATTTTTAAGGACGTGCGGTTTTAGATCCGTGAGGTCCGTAAGGTCTGTGTTTTACCCCTTCCCAATGCAGCCAGCCTGGTGCAGCCATTCCAATTGCTTCCCTCTCGTTCTCCTCTCCCACAACAAGCCCCCAAATCCGGTATGTTGTCCAGCTGCCCTGGCCCTTTCTCCCAAGAAGAAACCACAGTACCTCTGCTCTCAGTAATTTCTCTTCACCTCTGTCTTACTTTATTCGATGACACACCTTACCAACAGGCTTGAGGCAAGTTACATCATGAAAACCAGACTATCCAAAAATGATAAAACACAGTAGTGATTGGAAACAATAAAATCATAAAAACTACTGTTTGAAGTAGTCTAGAAATACCAGGATTTTAATTATCTTGTAAAAGAAAAATAACACGAGTCACGTTAACGACACCCCCCTCCCCTTTTAGAAAACTGCAATAGCCGTTCAGGCTGGCGTGCTGAATGCTCTGCGCTGCTCCTGAGTTCCTATGAGTATCGGGAGCAGCGCAGAGCATTCAGCGTGCTGGCCTGCGCTATAATTTGTTATTGTGGTTTGGTAAGGGGGGGGGTATAATATCTCATTATTATTGCAATAATATTTAATCTTAGAAGCTACTTACATTGCCTTTTTTGGGAGGGAGCGGTTTATAGGCCTATATTTCCGGCACCTACCTTCAACGTAGAATCACACTTAGTGGCGCCAAACATCAACCCCACCCGTAACCACACCTCTTTTGACGTTTGGTGCCACTAAGCATCTATGTAGACATGGTTCCAGGACCATATTTTGTAGGTGTCTTGTGTCGCCTACTTTTTTTTCTTATAATTGTTTGCAATTGGTTTTTAATGGTGCGGTCAATTATCATGCCTTTAATAGCCAATTAACTTGGTGCTGGTAGAACGCCTACTGGACCTTCCTACCGATGACAGTTTAAGAACCCAGGGCTATCGGCCTGATACTATAAACAGTACCTAAATTGGAAGGCGCCTAGGGAAATGACACCTACCGCATATCATTCAAATTTGCCCTGAGGTTGTGGGATCAAATCCCGCACTGCTCCTTGTGACCCTGGGCGTCACTTAATCCCCCATTGCCCCAGGTACATTAAATAAGTTGTGAGTTCACCGGGAGAGACAGGGAAAAATTCTTGAGTACCTGAATAATTTGTAATCCGCCTACAATTGTAGGATGTGCGGAATATAAATTATTTTTAAAAAATAAAAATTTAGGCGCCATTTATAGGATTGTTGTCCAGAGACACCTAGCTCAAATTAGGCGCAAGTAGGCATCAAAAGCTTATGTGCCAGTATATTAGGCCAGGGTTTTCTTGACCTAAAATACTAACACCTAATTCATTCCCTGCCCAAACTCTGCCCCTAAATATGCCTTCTTTTCAGGTATATGTCTGTAGGCTCTTTAGTATACATGCCAACATCATGCCTACTGAGTCAGACGCCTACCTGAAAATTAATTTTTTTTCTTGGTTTTTAATGGCGCTGATTGAACAAATTAAAAAAATTAACCCCAATTAACTGCCCATCTCGGCTTTGGCGCTCTCTCTGCTGTCACTTCCGGGACCTGCGCCTAGGAAGTGATAATAATAATTATTATTATTATTTTATTTTTGTATACCACCCTACCACATAGTTCTAGGCGGTTCAGAGAGAGTGCCGTAGCCGACATGGGCTTTAAGTTGGTGGCTGATGGCGCCAAAGTTTAAAAAGTGCGAGGAAGGGGCGCGCGTACGCGGCAAGGGGGCAGGGATGAGAACAGGGGAGGGACAATCTCATTATGCCATTGCCTATGAGTGATCTCTGAGTCTTTTCCTCCCCCGAGAAAGAGTTGAGAGTTGCGTAGGGCTGTTGTAGTATTCATTTTTTCTTCAGGTTGTTCCTGTTCCATCTGTTAGAAAATCGGCCATAGTTGTCATGTACCTTTTCTTTTTATCTGTCCTCCTTACACATCCAGGGTGGGAGGGAGATGGGAAAACATTATAATTATTATTCATTATATCTATTTTATTGAAATTATACATGTGGTTTTATTTTCATTAGTTAAGGGGAGAAGGGGGGTGAAAATGTTTGTTGTTGAAATATTTGTATATTTAAAGTGCTTTTGTTTGATTCGTTTATGTTTAAATTCACTGTATTGCACTGTTAATAATTGAAAACTAATAAAGATTTACAAAAAAAAAAAAAAGAAAATCGGCCATTTTACTGCTATGGTAAAAATGGGCTTAGGGCCTAGGAAAGACCCACATAAGGGCACTCTATGGCACTTTTTACCACATCTTAGTAAAAGATCCCTGTTTGATTGTCATTTTTTTTCCTGTTTATCACTTTGAACAAATTTTTGGAGTAACGATATTACTGGCCAGAATAAATAAATACTATCAAGTTAGCATATAATAGATAAAATTATTTTTCAGTTTGTTAAAATCATTTTAAAATGTTCAAAGAAAATCCCCATATTCTTAATGAATCTCATCACAGATATTCAAGTGGAGGGAGGACATTTCTCCCAGAGCTCTCAGTTATTCACTTTTTTTCTGCATTTCTTCTTTTTCTGTTTACCTTCTGGCAGAAAAAGAAAAAAGTGATTTAAAAATATCAATTCAGCTGTGTCAGGTACGGTTTGTGGTTTAGCCCTGAGATCTGAGGCTTGGGAGAGTGAATGGCATTTCAGCTGATGTTTTGACGAAGAGATAGCTAATGGTGAGATCCACATCTGTTGACAGCTCGGCACTTTCAATCAGGCAGACCCTGTTCATTTGAATAGACACATTTGATTTACTCACTGGGATCATTAAACAAAGCCGCTGCTTAAACTTATTTTTTGATATCTCTCCCTGTAAAGATTAACAGGGAATTTTAGTGATAAATACATAGGGGTCCTTTTATCAAGCTGCGGTAGGGGTTTAATGCGCGTAATACCATGTGTTAAACCGCCTGCTACGCTAGCCACTAACGCCTGCATTGAGCAGGCATTAGTTTTTTAGCCGGCCGCGGGGGTTAGCGTGTGATGAAATGTCTGACGTGGTTTGATAAAAAGACCCCATAGCTTTTGGTCACCAGTGTCTGGGCTCAGCACAACGATATCATCATTTGTCCCTCTCTACCTAGTATAATTTGAATAAAAGCATGCCCAAGAAGTTTTGTCATTGGGATTAATCCAAGATATGAATGATAATACTGAGTCAGATTCAATTCAGACTGGGATTGTAATAGAAAACTGGGATGGTCTTCAAAGCTGTTCAGTTTGACCCAGGTATATGGTTCAATTTGGATTTCTTGGACCTTGTCATTAGAGAATTAATACACTAAACGGTTTTAGTGCATGTCCTAAGTATCAGTTCTTAAGCTCCTTTGGGTCACAGTGACTTCCCAAGAAGGGCTTCTCTTCAGTTTTTTGGTTTTTTTAATACAATGGGTTTTATCTTGCTGTCATCCATGGTAGCCCAACTGAAAATTAAATATGTTATGTCAATAGCCTTTGAGGAGAACTTGTACCCAACCAGGACATGAAGAGCCAAGACTTCCTGGAAAAACAGGCAGATGAATATGAATATGTAATCAGAGGGGTGTGGCCTGGGCCAGTGTTTGCTACCACACCTGAAACTCAAGTTCCCATTGCTATTAACCATCTCCAGACTAGAAAACAGCCATTTGAATTGAACTTTTGCTTCTGATCTTGTGAAATTGCTTTTTTAGGTCCTGACATACCAGGTGGGTTTCCTTTAGACATAAATGTGGAGAAGGGGAGATCCCTTAGTACATCTGGACATGAGTGAATCAAACAATTTAACTTATTTGAAATTTTAAAAAATCAGTTTAAGGGCAACCTTCCTCCCCCCCCCCCCCCCCCAATGCCTAAAGGAAAATCATTATTGAATAAAGTCAATAATTAATAGAAACTTGACAACCAGTTTTATTTCTTAACATTATTTTCCTAGTCAGCCTCACAAATAGCTCTAAACTGCTGGATTTTCTCATCAAACACGCTAGTGTAATCGCTGTAAATTCTTAAAAGTCCTCTTGAAACTCCATATTTCTTATACTTTAATCAGTGGATAGATTGTGCTCAGAGACATGGAGGAAAAAGGGGACAGAAAGTCCCCCAAAAACCTCACCTTAAAGTATAAGGAATATGGAGTTTCAAGAGGACTTTTAAGAAGTTAAACCGATTACACTAGTGTGTTTTTTGTTTATTTTCTTGAATTTTTTCACACTGTTTGATTTTTGAAGTTATTTTCCTCCTGTGTAGTTTTGGATTTTCTCATCAGGCAAAACAAGCCTTTCATTACCGGAAAGATGTGCTTCGAGCTGAATCGGTCCAGCAGATGGCCACTAGGATGGTCGCCGGACTCAAGGGTCTCTCATACGAAAGAAAGACTGGGCAAACTGCAGCTCTATACCCTGGAGGAACGCAGAGAAAGGGGGTGACATGATTGAGACATTTAAGTACGTCACTGGTCGTGTCGAGGTGGAAAACGATATATTCTTTCCCAAGGGACCCTCGGTCACAAGGGGGCACCCGCTCAAACTCAGAGGGGGGAAATTTAGTGGTGACACCAGGAAGTATTTCTTCACGGAAAGGGTGGTAGATCACTGGAACAAACTTCCAGTGCAGGTGATCAAGACCACCAGCGTGCTCGATTTTAAGAATAAATGGGACATCCACGTGGGATCCCTACGAAGGTCAAGTTAAGGAACTAGGTCACTAGCACTCAGACTCAATGGGGTGGGTCAATAGAGTGGGCAGACTTGATGGGCTGTGGCCCTTTTCTGCCGTCATCTTTCTATGTTTCTATGTTTCATACCCTTCTCCTGTTTGGAGAAATTTAGTAGTGACTCCCCAGAAAGCTGAGCTTCCCAAACTTATTGAAACCCCACAGCTAGTCAGATTTTACAGGATATCGCAAATGCATACATGTACGAGACAGATCTGCAGATACCGAGTCTGATGCATGTTTATGGTGGATATTCTCAACAATGTGGGATTCCTGAGGCAGGTTTGAGAAGGCCTAATGTAGAGTTAGCAGATCGTTCTGTTTGGACAAAACAAAACCATGTTGGGTTTTTAAAATTTGATTTTATGGATCTTTCAACATGTATATAATGGTGCAATAAATGTTTGTGCTTATATGTTTGATCTTCTCCTCTTTTTGCAGCATGTCTGTGAAGAGCTCATCCCCTCTTTGAGTAATCTCTTGGATTAGCAGATAGCTCTGAGTCACTAGGGACCAGAGGAGACAGTTCATCCAATCACATGCAATTGGAGGTCAAGATAAAATCTAATAAGGTTCTAGCTTTGATTAATAAGGCTTCAGAATGAGATAATATTCTGACTGGTTCTAATTTATTGGAAAAAAAAAAATGTAGTAGGCGATAGAGATACTTTGGAGACATGAAAGAAAAGGGACCTGGCTATAAAGTGAATGAACAAAAGCATAAAACCAGACAGGTTTTGGGGGTTGGAACAGTCTTTCCTCCCCCCCCCCCCCCAATCACTTGTAACATATTCTGTTGGTCCCACAGTCCGCACTGAATGACTTTATCTGTCATCATGTTTCTATAACCACAAATCTCTATGACCTCACAATGCAGGTGTAAAGAGCCTTAGCCTATAGGAAGAGGAGATGCAAATGTTAAGAGCCTTAGCCAATAAGGAGAGGAGGAGATAGTGGATGCTGCGGATGGGCAGACTGGATGGGCCATTTGGCCTTTATCTGCCATCATGTTTCTATAACCACAAATCTCTATGACCTCACAATGCAGGTGTAAAGAGCCTTAGCCTATAGGAAGAGGAGATGCAAATGTTAAGAGCCTTAGCCAATAGGGAGAGGAAGAGATAATGGCTACTGTGGATGGGCAGACTAGATGGGCCATTTGGCCTTTATCTGCCATCACATTTCTGTGTTTCGTACTGCACTATGTTTCTACCTAGGCTGTAAAAAAAGCGCAGAGAAAATTTGAATCTGGGCTCATAAAGGACAGAGGATTTATGGATATGTTTAGGTGACATCCTGAGAAATGCTGCCTGGTGAAATTTAAAACAACTGCTTTTTTTTTACCCTTACCTATTGTTTTTTTCCTTTTATATTGCTCCTTTTCTGTAATAATTGTAGTTCTTACCCACTATCCTATTGTTTGAAGTAGTTCCGTACGTTCCATCAAAACCTTTTGTTATGTTTGGATGTTATCTAGTATCCCTTGTTTTTATGTGTTTTTATGTAATTTTACATTGTAAACTGCTTAGAAACCTGAATAAGCGGTCTAAAAAATTTTTTTTAATAAACTTGAAACTTAACAACCCAGGTGCATATTACTGTTCTGTAGTCTAATGAGACAGGAGCTTCCGTCTGTGGGTTAGAAGTTCCCACTGATCAGCTTTTTCCTGGTGGGTTTAAAAAGAAGATGTGCGATGAAGCACTGACAGCATTATTACTTAAATATACAGTAGCAGAGTTCAACCGAAGTGGAGAGACGGAGGCCCTCTCGGATTGGCAAGGGACAAGCCACCAACGTGTTTCAGATCCAAACGGGTCCTGAGCAGATGGCAGACTTACTTCTGTGGTGCTTCCCTCTTCAGTTGGGGGCAGCTGTTGGTTAGACAATGACACAGAGACAATTGGGGGACTCATTTTTCCATCCCGTCCCCACGAGTTCTTTTCATGTCCTTGCCCCATTCCTACAAGCTCCGTCCTCATCGGCACAAGCCTCAAACACTTTAAAATCCTAAGTAGGAACATTCTAGAGCTCAGATTGTGATGTCATAATGCCTCATTCCACCAATGCCTAAGCTCCGTCCTCATCTGCCCAAGCCTCAAACATTTTAAAATCCTAAGTAGCAACATTCTAGAGCTCAGATTGTGATGTCATAATGCCTCATTCCACCAATGTCTAAGCTCCGTCTTCATCTGCAGAAGCCTCAGACACTTGAAAATCATAAGTGTTCGAGGTTTGTGTGGTTAAGGCAGAGCTTACAGGAATGGGGCAGGGACCAAACTCTTTGAGTAATCTCTTGGATTAGCAGATAGCTCTGAGTCACTAGGGACCAGAGGAGACAGTTCATCCAATCACATGCAATTGGAGGTCAAGATTGTGATGTCATAATGCCTCATTCCACCAATGCCTAAGCTCCGTCCTCATCTGCACAAGCCTCAAACACTTTAAAATCCTAAGTAGGAACATTCTAGAGCTCAGATTGTGATGTCATAATGCCTCATTCCACCAATGCCTAAGCTCCGTCCTCATCTGCCCAAGCCTCAAACACTTTAAAATCCTAAGTAGCAACATTCTAGAGCTCAGATTTTGATGTCATAATGCCTCATTCCACCAATGTCTAAGCTCCGTCTTCATCTGCAGAAGCCTCAGACACTTGAAAATCATAAGTGTTCGAGGTTTGTGTGGTTAAGGCAGAGCTTACAGGAATGGGGCAGGGACCAAACTCGCAGGGACGTGATGGGGAAATTGAATTCCTGTGGGGACGGGGACAAATTTGACTTTGTGTCATTCTCTACTGTTGGTAAGTCCTGCTTTTCCCACCATTGGGAAGACATTCCAGCATTGCTGCTTTGCCACTCAACTACAAAACACTTGGCCAGAGCAGCTGTAGAGAGCCCTTCTTCAAGAGAGGCTAGCTAGGGATGTCCTCTCATCTTAAACTAGAGTCAAATTCCCTGACAGGGTTTATCCAGACCTAGTTTGTCCCCATGGTACGCAGGGACTTCTGATTCTGATCTCCCCACTGCATTTCCTAAGAAAAGCAAGAGTAAACCCGGGACTGGATCAACCTTGTTGGGCAAATCAGAATCCATTTGGTAGCTTTATCATAAACAGAAGCATCCAGCCACCCAGAGCCAGATATTCCCCTAGGCCAGACATGTCAAACTCTGGCCCGCGGGCCGGGGTACTAAAATTTGGCGCGCCATGCAATTCCTGCCATCGCTGAGATGTGGCCCGCCGTTCCTTCCCTCCCTCCATCAGGTGCAGCGCAATGTTAAAAGGAGCTGCATCGAAATCGGAGCCCTGCTGCCACCACCATAGCACGTTCCCTCTGCCACGGTCCCGTACATCAGAGAAGGGGCGGGACTGAGGCAGAGGGAATGTGCTACGGCAGTGGCAGGGCTCCAATTTCGACGGGGCTCCTTTTAACATTGGCGGAGCTGCGCTGCACCTGATGGGGGGAGGGAAGGAACGGTGGTTGTGTGCTGTTGGGCCCCTCTTTGGCCTAAGGCCCTCTCCTGCCTCGGTATCTGTGCTTTGTTGATGCTCCCTCCTGTCTCAGATCGTTGGGGGGAGGTGCCTGTCTTCAGCTGCTGGGACGGAGGGAGGGAAGAAGAAAGAAGGAGCCCTGGCAAGTGAGTTATCAGAAGAAAACCAGAGCCTGGGACCCCAACATGATCTGAATAATGACCAGACAACAAAAGGTAGAAAAAATCATTTTATTTTCTGTTTTGTGATTACAATATGTCAGATTTGAAATGTGTATCCTGCCAGAGCTGGTGTTAGACTGCATACGTGAACTAGGACCTTAAAGAGAGAGGAAAAGTCTTTTTTATTTATTTTGTTTACATCACAGAGGCGTGGGGTTTGAGAGGTTGTAACCCTATAGTTCTACTAAGACTAAGGGGTTCTTTTATTAAGGTGCACATTTATCGCGCACTACATGGGTTAGCGTACCTTAATGAAAGGACCCTTAAGTATCATAATAAAAAATTTGGCCCGTTTTAGATTTCAGCCCCTTATGTGATTGAGTTTGACACCCCTGCTCTAGGCAGTGTTGGGAATCGGGCTCCTCCTGAGCCACTCAACCTAAGCAGCAGTATCCTGTCAAACCCATCTTTTAAAGGGTCGGGCCAGTAATATTAGGACATTGTCGAATCACCACTGGCCCATCCTTGTACCTTTAAAGGGGCCAAGAGACTTGTCTAACATCAAGTGATGCCTGAAAGAGAAGGCCACCCAGGGTGGTGGTGTCCACCCCCAGCCTCTGCCCCCCCCCCCCGCCCGCTCCATCCCTGACCCTCCTGTTGCGCTCTCGCCCCATCCCCTCCCCTGCATCTCTAGTTGTTCGCCTCATGAGCAAGGACTTCAAGTGATGTCAGCGGGAGCTGACGCCATGGAGAGGAGCACGTTCAAGGTGTTGCTCGCGACAGTGAACTAGAGAAAGGGAAGAGGTGGGGCGTGGAGAAGAGGAGGGATGATGGCACCTGGGGTTGACCATCCTCCCATCCTTTTGCTGCGCTACTGAGGCCACCCCTTGGAGAAGGAGAGGCTTCGTTAGGTTGATGGAAGATGCCTTCCATGGGCACCTACAACCTCATGCCTCAGGGGCTCAAGCGTCAACTCCAGTCCTGGAACCAGGGACTTTCTGTGACACTGGATTCAGTAGATTCATTCAAATGGATGTATTCAAGGCAGCACAACCCATTCAGCTCATCTGTTCTTAATAGCAGAGGTAGGTTATTGTCATAAAGCTGTTTGATCTCTCTTAAGTGTAGCATAATTAGCAGTGAGATGAATTAGCAAGAGCTGCATGTATTATCTATTGTCTAATAGATCTGAGCATTTGCCATTAATACAAATGAATTTTATTTTCAAATGAATACAAGCACTTAACAGTCAAAATGTTCTGGAACAAAATCAAAGGGGACTCTGGAGAAGACCCGAGGAGGGATCTTCAGGGGTGGACAACCTCTGGTGATCTGAGAACCGAGCTCCAAGTCAAAAGAAGAGATTGGCAAAACTGCCAAGGTCTTACATGGTTCATGAACCTTTTTGCAATCGTTGCCCACGATTCTGTATGAATTCCCTGGTCTCTTTTTATATCACTTTTTTTTCAGCAGGGAGGAGGGGGGGATGGCAGCGATAGTTGTTATAACCGATGGACGAATCGTTCGTCATCCCAATGGACTGATTTTCTGGAAGTCCATCTATACCATCTTGTGACACAAGTGCAACCTTCATGTAGGAAAAACAAAAGAAATTTAAAAATATACCATATATTCTCCTGTATTAGTCTATCTCATGCATAAGTCAAGGGTAGTTTGGGGCATTAAAAACGGCCAGAAATGCTGTTGCCTGCATATAAGTTGAGGGTCTCCTCCAGTTCTCTCTCCCTCACCTGGCTCAGCACTCCTCTCTCCCTCCATCTCCAGGTCCAGCATTACTCCCTCTCTCTCCCCTCCACCTTCAGATCCAATATCACTTCCCTTCCATTATCCAGCATCTCTCTTTCTTTCTCTTTCCCTCCCCTTCCCACGTGCACGGTCCAGCATCTCTCCCTCCCCACCCATGGTTTGGCATTTCTATCTCTCTTTCTATCAACCTCCCTCTCATCTACCATGAACTTGTCTTCTAGAGAGCACCAGAAGCACAACAGTACAGTATACCGAAATTCCCTGAAGCCTGCTCTGTGAAATGCCCTCTGACCCGTCCCTTCCCCCTGAAGCAATTTCCTGTGTCCATATGAGTGGGGTAAGTTAGAGGAAATGCTTTGGAGCAAATCACAGGCAGTCTAGGTGTATCACTGTGGTGTTGCTCCTCTCTAGAAAAAAATATTATGGTACACGGGGTGGGGGGGAATTGAGAGAGGGGGGAGATATAAAACTACAGGAGGATGGAGGAAGGGAAGGGAAGGGAGAGACAAATTGTGCTGCCAATTGCAGGGGGGCGGGGAGATTAATTTTATTAGCCACTGTGTTTATGACCCATAGATATGATGGTCCTGTTTTTATGAGAGTGTTTTCAAGTCAAAATTTCTCAACTAATACATGAGTAAATATACCTACAGCAAGTAGGTCACCTCTTTGGTCTGAATTTGTTCATTTTACTCCAGACCAGATGTTAGATCTAATTATTATGATATCAAATGGAACTTTCATTTTGACCCTTGTCCTACTTGGGTCATTAAAGTTGTAAGACCTCAGACTGCTGAACATCTGTCTGTGATTCTCAATTCATCTTGTCCTTAGGATGTTCTTCCTAGGTTATTAAAGAACACATATCGGGCCTGTTTTGAAGAAATTATGGGCCAATTTTGAGTTTCCCTTTCAGGTCAAAGTTTATTTATTTTTAGTATTTATATGCTACTTATAGCCTAAGGGATTCATAATTTTAAAAAAAAAGTCCAAAAAGTGGCCTAAGTCGGTACTTGGATGATCAAAAAGACAGATCGTCCAAGTACTGAACTGGTTTTAGATGTATCTAAAACCAGCTTAGGCCTTTACCACCAGACCCTCCCACAAATTAAAACTATCCTTCCCCTCGCTAAAAGGCATTTCCCATACAAGAAAGCTAGGGACCTCCCTCCCCTTCAAAATCACTGAGCTCTGGAACAACTTTACCTCCCCTCTTCAGAACTTGAGCTCTCTCCAAGTTTTCCGCAAACATCTGAAAACCTGGCTTTTCTCAAAAATGTAAGCCTCTCTCCAACTTTGGTATCCCAAGTCCTCAAAAACTCTTCATATCTGGCATCCCAAGTCCTCTAAATATTCTTCATACTTTGACCTCTAACCCTTTATTGTAGTTCCTTCCTATTTCATCTACTGTAAACCACACCGAGCTCTACGAACGTGGAGATGATGCGGTATACAAACCTAAGGATTAGATTAGATTAGATTAGATATACCCTGCCTCTGTACGCCTAGAGCGAAAATGGGCGTTTTTGGAGGGGTGGATAGGGCGGGAGGTGGGTCAACCTAGACTTAATCATCTGGCAGCCATAACCAAAAAGGTTTGACAGAAGTTATACATTTTGACTTAGACCAAGTCAAAACAAGTATAAATTCTGAATCAGGCCTCTGAACTGATCGGGGCTGCCGCGACCAACTCAGCGGCCCAGGCAACCCGTCCCCCACACCACTAGCGATCATGGCAAGTAATCTCTCCTGCCATGAACCCCTGCAACTCCCCCAAATCTTTCCCAGCAGGATAAATGCCCAATCTACTGTCATACAACCCCCCCAACACCCCCATGAATACCAATTACCGGCAGGTGGGTGCCCAATCCCTCCTGCCGGACAACCCATCAACCACCCTGAACCCCTTCCCCTCTCCCAAGCACCCATCCCCCGGACCCCCTCCACATACCCCGGCCCCCCCAGACCTCCCCTTTAACTTAATAGATGGACGGCCCACCTTCTTCTGAATGGCAGTCCTGCCCCTTCCTAGTGCATTGTGGGATGCACCAGGGAGGGGTCTAGGGCTTGATTGGTCCAGGTGCCTAGGTCCCACCCATAGGAGGGGCCTTAGGCACCTGGGCCAACCAGCATTGACCCAGTTGCCTAATGCCCCTCCTATGGGCGGGGCCTTAGGCACATGGGCCAATCTAAGATTTGGTTGGCCCATGTGCCTAAGGCCCTGCCCATAAAAGGGTCAGGTGGCCAGGTTGAAAAGGTGATGGCAAAAGCTAGAAGGATGCTAGGGTGCATAGGGAGAGGTATGGCCAGTAGGAAAAAGGAGGTATTGATGCCCCTATATAAGACTCTGGTGAGGCCTCATTTAGAATATTGTGTATAATTCTGGAGGCCACACCTTTAAAAAGATATAAAAAGGATGGAGTTGGTCTAGGGCAGTGGTCTCAAACTCGTGGCCCGCCAGGTACTATTTTGAGGCCCTCGGGATGTTTATCATAATCGCAAAAGTAAAATAAAACAGTTTCTTGATCATATGTCTCTTTAGCTATAAATTACAATATTATTATTAAGACTTAGACAAAAGGAAAGATTTGTAAACTATAAAGAGTTTTACCTTCTTGCAAAATTATCATTTCTTTAATAAAACATTAACTGTTTTTTTCTGACGCCCTCCAAGTACCGACAAATCCCCCACTCTTTCTTTACAAAATTCTACGAGCATCGGAGTTGTTACCACCGCAGCCGATGCTAAAAGTCTTGCTACGCTTTTGTAAAAGGAGGAGGGGGATTCAAATTAGAAGGAAGCTCTGGAATGCTGGGTCATAAGATTAGGCAGATTTAGGAGTAATCTGAGGAAATATTTTTTTTTTAGGCTAATGGGCATATGGAACAGCTCCCTAATGAAGATAAGGACAGTATCTTATGTCAAGAAAGCATGGGATGAACAGGGAGACAGGAAGGGATTATAAACTTGGTAGTTTCTACGGATGGGCAGACTGAATAGGTGAGGTTGTCACCATCTGCAATCGGTTTTCTATATTTCTATGAAAAAAGTTTGTTCTTCTGTCCCACAAAAAACATCAGCAATCCATAACAGATAAGATTCTCAGAAGTGCTGGATGGCTAAAGTTATACACGTCCCATTCCCTGTCTTTTTTTATGCGTCAAAAATGACAAAGACTAGGGGAACACTCGATGAAGTTACAGGGAAATACTTTTAAAACCAATAGGAGGAAATATTATTTCACTCAAAGAATAGTTAAGCTCTGGAACGCGTTGCCAGAGGATGTGATAAGAGCGGATAGCATAGCTGGTTTTAAGAAAGGTTTGGACAAGTTCCTGGAGGAAAAGTCCATAGTCTGTTATTGAGAAAGACATGAGGGAAGCCACTGCTTGGTCTGGATCGGTAGCATGGAATATTGCTACTCCTTGGGTTTTGGCCAGGTACTAGGGACCTGGATTGGCCACCGTGAGAATGGGCTACTGGGCTTGATGGACCATTGGTCTGACCCAGTGAGGCTATTCTTATGTTCATCAAAAAAGAAAAGAAAAAAAAGGAGAAACATTCTAGTTTAATTTGACCTACACATTGCAGTGACGCTGCCTTATTTAAAACCAATATTGCCAACACTAAAGCCAGGAGAACGGAGAGTAAGACCAGCAATGGAAGGAACTGATGAATCGTGCATAGACTAGCAATACTAAGCAAGCCAAGAGAGATACCATGTAGGGGACGTTTGGTCACTGCTGTTTTTAACGAGATTTATTGCATCTGTTCAGCGTCCAAGATTCTAACCTCTGATTCTCTGTATCGGGCTCAGCCGAAGCAATTTGAAGTCACTGCTCAAAATGTGGTGGAGTGGAGCATATGAAACAGAAAGATCTAGAATGCTGGAGAACACTGCAGGGTTGCTCAGTTGGTGCAGGAAAGCTTGTAAAAGTCGACAGCTTTGATAAACAATGCGAGTTTACCTCCAGAATGTTGCTTTTTTTTTTTTTTTTTTCTGTCATATGATGTGTCTGTGAACTGCCCAGGGGCTAGGAGATGAGCCCAGTCAACAAACTGTCAAGGTAAACTGGGATATCCTGGAGAGATAACGTTAACTGTTTCCTATCTGCAGTTCTAAAGTGCGTTTCTTGCCAGTAAAGACTATCGGCTCCTTTTACTAAGATGCGCTAGCGTTTTTAGCACGCGCTAAACCCACGCTACGCTTCTAGAACTAACGCTATTCCGCGCGTCAGAGCCTAGCGCACCTTTGTAAAAGGAGCCCTATGTTTAAGAAAAAAAAAAAAAGCTGATATTTGTTCCAAATGATCTCAAATCTCCTCACTTCTTTGTGAAATCCCTTTTTTTGGGGGGAAGAGGTTTTAGGGAGGGTCTGCTGAAGCTGTAAATGCTCTTTCGCTGATATGAAATCAGAGCTTTTCGGACATTCTAATTCTAGAATGTTGTCCAATTAAGACCTGGGCTTCAGTGTCTCCCTCTTTTGTTTTTTTAATTTTTAGTTTTATTTTGCTGGTTTTAACTTTATTTTGTTTCTTTCATCTACTTTATTTATAGCTTTTATGTTGATCTGTTCTTTGAATGCAGGAGTTTGATCGCTATAGAACCTAAAGGCCTTGAACGGGTCATTTTTAGCCGAGGACTTTCCTACCTTCGTCTGGTGACAGCTGAGGACCGTTGCAGGATCGCAACTCTTCCTCGCTCTCTTTTGGATGCCGAGGTTCTGACTGCGAGTGGAGAGGCTGCAGTGTCTGGGCCCAGTTCTGCCCTGCGCTCTCTCTTCTCATCTTCTGCTTGTTGGCTGCGCTGTGGATGCCGCCGCTTGCATCGGGCACTGAGTCGGAGTGGTTCTTGGAGACCGCAACTTCCCTTTCGTGCTGGCGGGACTGCGTTGTACCTGATGGCTGCGCTGTTGGCTCCTTCCTTCCGGCACCAGAGATTGTTGTGCAACACTTTTCTGGCGGGCCGGGGCCGAGGACGGTTGACGGAGGCTGTGTTGTTGGCTTGCATTGGTGGGGCCTGCCTGGATGGTGTGCAGCGTCAGATGACCTTTCGTGGCCTGCCTCTTCTTCCCGGTTTCTTTGCCTTCTGCTCTTGGGCCCAGATTGCAGCCGTCGATTCCTTCACCTCTGGCAGGGACGGCCCCACAGCCCACCATCACTTCTCTGTGTCGATCCTTCCTTGCAGATGTGGAGCTCTATTGGACTTAGCACCAGATTGGAATTTATTTTGCTCAATCTCCAATCTTTTAAACTTATTTGTATATTTTAATTTTATTCTTTTTATTTCTTTTGGGAATTGTACTTTCCTCTCACAATTCTTGGAATTTTGTTATATCTTTTCTGTTTTAATAATTTAATAATCGACAGTCCTAGGCTTCAAAAGCAAACTAGATGCATATCTCCTTGAGAGAGGCATATAAAGTATGGTTGGCTATAAAATAAACCAGGTGTATACCTGGCAGGGCCTCCGCGTGTGCGGATCGCCGGACTTGATGGACCGAAGGTCTGATCCGGAGATGGCGCTTCTTATGTTCTTATGTTCTTATGTAATTGTTTATGCAGGTACTGTAGCTCGACTGTGAGCCTTCGGGACAGATAGGGAAGTTCTAAGTACCTGAATTTTATTGTAAACCGCTTAGATCTGTAATATTCTTAAGCGGGATATCAAATGTTATTAAAACATAAACATTTTACCTTCCATCTGCAATCAGTGTCCTTAGCCCACAAAAAGATCTGAGTTTCAGGATGACCGGAAGTACCCATCAACCTAGAACACTGGTGTGATGTATCTCACAGGAAGTAGGAGGTGTGTTGCAAAAAAATTTGGTATGGTAAGCAAGCCTGTACTTTCTACAGGATGGGAAGAGCAGAGATCCTGAGAGTCAGACATTCCCCCTGCATCTTTACAAAGGTCAGCCTGGACCATTCAGTGGAGAGGAAAATGGTGACGGAGTTCAAAAAGGCGTGAGATTAACAGAGAGGATCTAGAATCAGAAAATAGAAGTAAATATTGAAGGACTAAGGCCAGTACTGGGCAGACTTGCACGGTCTGTGTCTGTATATGGCCATTTGGTGGAGGATGGGCTGGGGAGGGCTTCAACAGCTGGGAGGGTGATGGACAGAGACGTCAGTAGTTGGAACCTAAGAACAGTACCAGGCAGAGCTTTGGAGTCTTGTCCAGAAATAGCTAAGAAGAAGAAAAACCAAATTTAATTGAATCAGGTTGGGCAGAATGGATGGACCATTCGGGTCTTTATCTGCCGTCATCTACTATATTACTACACTTCTCCCTCCTTATTTGCGGTTTTGATTATTCACGGTTTTAAGTTTGCTGGCTCCTGAAACCAAATTACTTCACTGTGTTTTTCACGGTTTCGCGGATCTGTTAATCCCCTATCCCAGCGAATACGGAGGGAGATGTGTATGTTAAATGATTCTCTTATTTCTGCTACCTGACTGCCCTCCATAATGACTGCTGCCGCCAGCTCTGACTGGAAATATTGCTGGACTACTCAGTGGCGTGGTAATGGAGGTGTGGGGTGTGCAGTCCGCCCCAGGTGCAGCCCTCCCCTTCTCCGCCCCTCCACCCCTCACTCGCTCACCCCGCCTGCCTGCCCACTCACTCGTTCCCTGCTCCTCTCCATGCCATGCATGTCCTCATTTTTTTGGCATTCTCTCTAATGTCACTTCCGGGACTTGGGCTTAGGAAGAGACGTCAAAGGCTAGCCGACGCCAACATGGGCAGCGCGCTGCCCAAACTGAGGAAGTTTAAAAGGTATGGGGAAAAGGAAGGGAGTGTGCGCAGCAGGGAGGGCAGCACTCACCCTTACTACGTCACTGGGTCTACTGTCCAGATTTTCTCTTTGCTACATAGTTTCAGAGTTGCGTTATTTGCAAGGGGTTTTTTGTGTGGGGGGGGGGTTGCTTTACAGCATCTAGCAGAAGACAGAATTTGTGTTGCTATTACTGAGGTGACAAGCAAAAAACAAAAGGAACTGACCCCAAAATATCCACAAAGAAGAAAATCCAGAGAAAACCAAAAAAACCTCTGTGGAGTGATGATGTTCCTAAATGGACTTTATTTGAAAGTGTCAAAGTTCCAAAGGTCCACTGAAATCATCCACATAAAATAATTCCATCCACATAAAAGTAAATCATCCACATAAGAGCCTTAAAGGACCTAGTCCGCTAGGGATACAGGATCCAACACGGTCCGCGTTTCGACAGAAAGTCTTCTTCAGGGGTCCCTGGGGGTCCTATAAAGGTGAGTACGTGGGAAACAATTGTGTGGTGAGCCAGAAGTGAGACACTACTCACCTTTATAGGACACCCAGGGATCCCTGAAGAAGACTTTTTGTCGAAACGCGGACCGTGTTGAGTCCTGTATCCCTAGCGGACTAAGTCCTTTACGGCTCTCATGTGGATGATTTCAGTGGACCTTTGGAACTTTGACACTTTCAAATAAAGTCCATTTAGGAACATCGTCACTCCACAGAGTTTTTATGGTTTTATTACTGAGGTGACACCAGAATTTTATTTACTTAATTCAATTTATATGCCATCCTCCCGAGAGAGCTCAGAACGGGTTACAAGGTAACATACCTAATAATTAAACAAACAAGGCAGTATGGGCTATAGTGGAATTCATCTATTACAGTTTTTCATCCTGAATTAGTGATACAGAGCAAGGATTTATAACCTACGGATAGATCATCTTGCATTAGTCATTCCAGAGATAAGTTAGTTTCACATACATAAAAAGGAAGGAGTCGGTCCAGAGGAAGGCTTTTAAAATGGTCCCAGGAACCAGCTCCAAGCCCAAGACAGAGGAGGGAGGGAATTTCACCGTCGAGGACTGGAAAAGACCCGTTCCTCGGTGGCATCTGCTTTTTAAACACTCCCACCCACCCCGCCACGTTCCCACATTCCCGATACGGCCAATCTCTTTAAACTGCCACGACGGAAACTCCTTCCTTACCAATCCCTGCTCTCCCCCCCCCTCTCCCGGGAGCCAATCCTGACTGCCGACGTCAGCCTTCCAGCCCTGTGTTGCCAGCACCCATCGAGTTGAGCTCTCGGGCTTCCTTTTCCGCCCTTTGGCACAGGAATGAAAGGCTGCCTGAACACTGACTTTAAAAATGGCATAATCGCATTCTGGGGTTACTTTTCTCTTGAAATTCAGATGTGTGGCTTTGTAGGGAAAGAAATCCAATCTAAAATGTAAAATAATAAGAATTGCATCAATTAGGGAGATAATAGCATATGCAACTGCTCGAATAATTTTGTTTGCCCTTAAAATAATTTGCTACTAAAAATCAGCTACAGTATCTGTA
Organism: Geotrypetes seraphini; assembly: GCF_902459505.1. NCBI lineage: Eukaryota > Metazoa > Chordata > Amphibia > Gymnophiona > Dermophiidae > Geotrypetes > Geotrypetes seraphini. Next base: position 32,084,275 of record NC_047091.1, on the reverse strand, counting down.
GCTGGTTTTATTGTGTACTTAATAGTCTGGTGATGTGTGTTGTTTTTTCATTTGTTTTTCCATTTCTGCATTATTTATCATCAAAAGATGTATCCACTTAAGAAATCTATCCAGTTTCCATTGATAACCATACAATAAACCTAATATTAAGCCCCTGTAATGGGTTTCATCTCATGCTCGGTTTATTAGCATGGAATACAAGTGCAGAATTTTTGGCTTACCCAGGGGCTTGGCTGGTGAAGTTCTCTGCACCGCTATGAGAAGCTCAGGCAGGGTCTGATACCTGAGGCAGGTCATCCATTTACAGGGTTGGCAGGGGATCTTGCAGGAGAAGTGTTCACAGGCCCTGGGGCACAGGGACATCGGGCTCATTGCTTAAGGGGGGACAGCTATGGCATGATCTAGTGCCCATAATTGCTGCATTCTCAATAGAGTCATTTGTAGTGTCCAAACTAGAGAATGACACAGGGATAATTTTTTCCACATCCCTGCAGGAACTCAATTTCCCTGTCCCGTCACCGCGAGCTTTGTTGTAGTCCTTGCCCCTGATCCAATCCTGTAAGCTCTGCCTTAACCACGCAAGCCTCGAACACCTACGATTTTAAAGCATTTGAGGCTTGTGCAGATGAGGACGGAGCTTAGGCATTGGTGGAATGAGGCATTATGACATCACAATCTGAGCTCTAGAATGTTGCTACTTAGGATTTTCAAGTGTTTGAGGCTTGTGCAGATGGGGGTGGAGCTTAGGCATTGGTGGAATGAGGCATTATGACATCACAATCTCAGCCCTAGAATGTTGCTAGTTATGATTTCAAAGTTTTTGAGGCTTGTGCAAATGAGAACGGAGCTTGCAGGAATGGGGCAGGGGAAGAAAAAGAACTCAGTGGGATGGGGAAATGAGTTCCCGCAGGGACTGGGGAAAAGTTTGTCCCCGTGTCATTCTCTAGTCCAAACCTCTGTACCACTGCTGCAATAATGAGACATAGTATGTTGGAGGAGGGTAAAACTCTCCAGACAGGTCCAAGTGAAAGCTCCCAGTGCCACATCCCAGCCCTGGCTCTGATTGAGCAGGAAGTGTAAAGGAGCAGAATAAAACAATGGGGGCCTTTTACTAAGGCCCGCCAGCCGATTTAGCCCGCACTAAATGCTAACACACCCATTATATTCTACAGACACGTTAGCATTTAACGCATGCTAATTCGGCTAGCACGCCTTAGTAAAAGACCCCCAGTGTGCATTACTAATAGTAAAACAACAGTGAACCTAAAAAAATTTATGCTGATGTATGCACAAAGCTGAGACACATCAGGGAAGGCTCAAGATTCTAAAACAGTGTCTCTCAAACTGTGTGTCCCAAAGAGATTCCAGAATTGTACTTCAATTTAAAAAATTCCCTTCATAAGTATACACTAGAATAGATGACATGTACATTGCGCATGCAAGAATCTGTCAATGTTATGAGCGTCTGTGGGCGTAAGGATGCCACCGCCCAGACAAGCCTCGTTCTTTGATGTGATTGGTCCTTGAAAACTAACAGCGCGTCATTTTATTTTTTTTATGCAGTCGTTAGCCTAACTTGAGCAACAAAGCAATCGAGGCTTTGTTACCGTTTGGATCCTCTTATCTTTGCGAATTTGGATTTTCAGCTCTGACAGAAATTAAATTGAAAAAAAAAGAGAACAAATTCAGATGATGGGTGATGAAATGCGTATTTGCTTGTCGACTATTGAGCTGCGTTTTGAGTTAATTTGCACTCAAAAACAAGCACATTCATTAGCAATTCTATTTTATCTACAGTAAAACCTTGGATTGCAAGTAACTTGGTTTGCAAGTGATTTGCAAGACAAGCAAAACATTTGATTAAATTTTAACTTGATATACAAGCAACGTCTTGCAATACAAGTGCATACAGTATACACACATCACAACTGAGCCGATGGTTCTTCTCTCTCTGACGCTGCGGGAGTGTAGTGACTGTTTGAAACAAGCAAAGTCTTGCAATACGAGTACATACAGTATACACACGTCACATCATTACAACTGAGCCGATGGTTCTTCTCTCTCCGACGCTGCAGGAATCTAGTGACTGTTCAAAACGAGCGAGGTCTTGCAATACAAGTACGTATAGTATTTTGTATTAAAGTTTTGGGGTTGTGGAACAAATCGCCTTCATTTTCCATTATTTTCTATGGGGAAATTCGCTTTGATGTACGAGTGCTTTGGATTACAAGCACGCTTCTGGAATGAATTACGCTCGCAAACCAAGGTTTTACTTTACTTCAGTTTCACCATTGTTACAATTCCCCACACATAGCTTAAAGAACTTTAAATAAATAACTCTCTAATTTAATTTTTTGTTGGTTTTGCAATTTTATCATATATATAATGTGCCATGAAAAACAATGCTCTGTTTAGTGTGCTGGAGCTAAGAAAAAGTTTGAGAGACACTGGTCTAAAATAAAGAATGATGGGCCCCATATTCAAAGCGATTTAAGAGGGTAGAAGAGCTCCTACCCTCTTTTTTTTTTTTAATCATTTTTATTAAGGAATCTCAAGAGAACAAAACATCGTAGCTCAGTGCACAAAGAAGAATACAAATGCGGTATGCCGACAACTGCGCGTAGGACAATGACCCTCCCGTCGATTGCGCTAACACTAGATACCAAGTGACTCTTTTAAGTATAGGGGGGAGGTCACCCCCACCCCCTCAAAAAAGAAGGTTACTTTGTAACCCTCAAAAAGACAAAATAGTATCCGCTGTATGGAGCGCTAGTGACGGGGCGCCATTTGTCGGGCCACGTAGATGTTCATATGTCATTCCATCCCTTGTGTTTCTTGTTTACTCTTGATTTTGTCTATTTTATTGTTGTTTAGATCAATGATTTTATTTTAATGTATGCAAACCACCTCGATGCTGGCTCTGTTAGTCCAGTATAACAAAATTTTTACAAATAAACAAATACATGCATACATAAAATTTTAAAAAAAAACAACAACCAGTGTGCATTAAGCAATAAACGGCAGCTTCCAGGAACTCAAGGACATTGCCAGAGAGATGATTAAAGCATTTAAATGGGAAGAGGTAAAACGTGGACCTGACGGACCTCGCAGATCTAAAACCTTAAAAATCTGAGGTCCGCGCCCCTTGTAGTTTTTGGCTCTGACAGACCTCGATGACAATTTAGCGCTGACGGCTCCGTCTCAGCATAGGGAGGGAAAAGTATTCGGATCCGTCAGTGCTAAAATGTCACCGAGGTCTATCAGAGCCAGAAACTGCAAGGGGCGTGGACCTCAGATTTTTAAGGGCGTGCGGTTTTAGATCCGCGAGGTCCGTCAGGTGCATGAGGTCCGCGTTTCACCCCCTTCCCCATTTAAATCTTCTGAGGGCACTTTTCAGCTGATGGCGATCAGCGTTTCTTGAAATACTGGCCACCATTGGCTGAATGAGACCTAGAGATGCAGAGCCAGGCGTAGGAGTCGGTGCTCGAACACCACCGGTATTGAGTACACGCCTTCACTTGGTGCGGTACCGTAACTAAAGTGTGCCGGACAAAAACACACCCACAATCCCGCGCAGGACTTATGCGCGTGGCCTTAAAACAGTTCCTGTTAGCGCTCTGCGGGTGGGGGAACCCCCCCCAGGAAACTTACAAGTATTTGCGCTTCGCTGGGGGGGAAGGAGGGAAAAACACCCCACTACAGTGGAAACCGCCATTTTCCTTCATTTTGGGGATATTCGGCAGCTCCTGATTGGTGTAGCCCAACTTTACTACAGGAAGAGGAGCAGACCGCGAATGAGCGATTCGCGAACCGTGAATTTGCGGGGGAACACTACTACTACTACTATTTATCACTCAAATAGCGCTGAAAGGCTTATACAGCACTGTAGATTATGACATTTAATAGACAGTCCCTGCTCTGAAGAGCTTACAATCTAATTTGCACAGACAGACATAACATATAGGAATTGGGGATGCAGACCCACCATCTGCATTGTCCCTCTCTCTCTCTCAGGGTTGCAAGGTCTGACCCCAGTTACATGTATTCAATAGAAAGTTTGGCTTACCTCAATCAATCGAGGCATATGGTGGGGATCACTTCTTCCTTCCCTGGGCCAGTTATATTTCCTGGCTCCATTCCACCTGGGTCACGACTCTTACGTATTTACACTATCTGCCCCCTGCAGGCTTACAATCTAACTCTGGTACCTGGGGCCTTGTAGGGTTAAGTGACTTGCCCAAGGTCACAAGGAGCAGGCTGGGATTGAACTCACAACCTCAGGGTGCTGAGGCAGCAGCTCTAACCACTAGGTCACCTCCATTTAGTCCAAAAACGCTGACACGCTGCCCCAAAACAACCCTCCTGGGAAAATAAATAAACTCTTTTGTATGTGGTTTGCACCCTAGAATGTCAAGATTACTTCAGGACACCAGAGCAAATCCAGTGGTTGGGCACCTGGTAGTAGAGAATGACACGGTGACAAAATTCATCACCGTTCCCGTCCCCCGCGGATAACCGCGGGAAATAATCCCATGTCATTTTCTAGTGTCTATTTTAACCTCAGTCCTTCTACACCAGCATTCTTCAAAGCAAAGCTTGCGGGTCAGTGGTTGTGGCCATTCATACTCTGATTCTTATGGGAGCCAAGGATAATGAAGCCATTGTGACATCACTGACGTGATTGGCTCTTAGGCACTGGTGGAATGAGACATTATGACATCACAATATCTGCTCTGGATACCAGAGACTGTCATTCTGTAGTGTCTGTTTCAACCTCAGTCCTTCTAAACTAGAATTATTCAAAGCAAAGCTTGAGGGTCAGTGGTTGTGGCCATTCATACTCTGATTCTTCCCTCTCTCCTTAAAGAATGACATGAAGATGGTTTCCCGCGGGGACGGGAATGGTGATGAATTTTGTCACCGTTTCATTCTCTACCTGGTAGCAGCTAACACAGCTTAATAAAAGCAGGCCCCTTAATGTTCAGGGTGCCCCCAACACACTACTCGATTTTAAATGGTTACAAACCAAAATTGATTTTAATATTCTTTCACCATTGAGGCGACAGTTTCATCAACTCATAAAGTTTTGTACAGTCTCTGTCGATTACATACACTTGATACTCGGCAAACATCGATGCGATGATCGAGCTAGAACCAGACTCTCCGAAGCATATCCGGCGCGATCACGTTTATAGCTTCAGTGATGCGTTCCTGCAGACCATCCTTAGTTGTGGGTAGCGGAGGTACGTACACACTTGTCTTTCACGTACCCCCAAAGGAAAAAGTCATAAACAGTACTGTCCGGTGATCTCGGGGGCCATTTGAGAAACACCTGGTCATTTTGTCACATTGCATTGTTTGAAGGTTGTAACTTCCGCACCAATTGCAGCTTATAAGGGTGAAAGTGCAAGCGATGGTGTAAGATCTCGCTAAGCATGCTTTTTGGGACTTGTATTTGCTGTCATCTTATATATAAAGTTTTGATTTTGCAACCATTTGAAATCAAGGAGTGTTTTGGGGGGCACCATGCACTTCATTACCCTCTCACTCTCTGCCTTATTAAATTGACTTCTGAAGCATGAACTGTGTTCTCTCACCTTGTCAGGGCTTTCCAATGTCCAAGATTACAAGGCTTTAAGGATCCTTCATAATTAAGTCTTTTAGGAACAAAAAATGCCCCTCTAATGAGCCCTCAATCTCAAAACGCATCATGACAGAGTCCAATGCCAAGGAAGAGACTATTCCCAAATAACTGAATTATTTGATTGAGGTCAGAATGTGTTTCCAAATGCTGCCACACACTTTCTCATCAGTTAATAATTGAGCATAAACAGTAATAAATCTGGATATTGCACCTTTCTGTGAGAAAAATTACCACCCACAGATGGTGTATCTGTGCCAGGAAAGTACACCACTCCCTATGGAAAGTTGCTGGCACACAGCACCTGCTGAAAAGGAAAAAAAAAAAGTTATCTTCTTCATACCCTGCTGTCTGCCATTCTTTCCTCCAAACTTCGAATTACAAAAAAAAAAAAGTTCTTTCAACACCACTGGCTGATACCATTCATACCCTGAATATCGGATCATTGCTTCAAAGCTGCTGCTTCTCTGCCCCTGTGATCGCCATCTTGCCCCCCTCTGTACCCAGAAACAGCTTCTGTGCCAGTTTTACTCACTTACTGGGGACCAGTTGACTCGAGGGCTGATGTAGCTTTACATTTCATGTATAGAATCAGGGCCGAAATTCTGCAAAGGGTACCCAGCGCACCCTTTATAGGATATCAGTTTGGCAAGGATTTTTCCGGCACCAAAACTTTGAGCACCATTTACCGAACTCCAGCCTAAGTGGATAGTGGCCCCCGGCGGTCTTTCCAGATTTCAGCAGTGCTCTCTGGTTACACCGTCTAGAGAATGACATGGGGACAAATTTTTCCCCCTCCCTGCGGGAACTAATTTTCCCATTCCGTCCCTGTGAGTTCTTTTCCTGTCCCTGTCCTGTTCCTGCAAGCTCCATCCTTATCCGCACAAGCCTCAAACACTTTAAAATCGTAAGTGTGCGAGGCTTGCACCAGGAAGGGCCTGCAAGCAGGAGGGACTGTACATCCCTCCTGCTTTCATCTTAATGTACAGGTACAGAGGTGGTTCAGGGGGGCATGGGGGAGCATCCAGTGGCGGGAGGGAGTGGGCATCCCTCCTGCTGATTTTTTGTAAAGTGGGGAATGGGAGGGAAGTGGTCAGTTCAGTGAGGGGTCATGGTGGCAGGAGATCTGCCTGTTGATTTTTATTGAAGTATGGGGAAGGGGGTCCTGCAGGGGGGTGGTTCAGATGGCGCATATGGGGGGGGGGGGGGGAATTTGCAGCAGCAGAAGGGAGTGGACATCCTTCCTGCCCTATTTTGGTTCTGGGGGTCATCGGGGGGGGGGGATCATCAGGGTGGCCATCATTAGGGTGGACGAATCACATTTTTTTTTAACTGGAATAGATATTGTGTGTATGTAACACACACACACACAATATCTATGCCATTAAAAAATAAAGAGAAAAGATGGATGCTAAGTTAGCAATCAGATGGGATTATGACTGCCCTCCGCAAAACTCATTTGCATGTGCAGCCATTTGAACATCGATCGCTGTTTAGAAATCAGCCAAAAAATAGAACCAGTGGCCCACACGGTCTTAGCGACCATGTTTTGTGCATCTAGCTTTCTGGAATGTTGCTACTCTTTGGGCTTCCGGAATCTTGCTATTAATTGGGATTCTGTATGGAATGTTGCTACTCTTTGGGTTTTGGTCGGGTATTAGTAACCTGGATTGGCCACCGTGAGAACGGACTACTGGGCTTGATGGACCATTGGGCTGACCCAGTAACCCTATTCTTCTGTTCTTAAATGAAATAAATAAATCAATAAATCAAATGATAAAATAATCCCATAAAGAACTTGGAGAACTAAACCCATTGAAAAGTTTTGCCCTTTTCACTGCTCCGTAAACCACCGATGTCACAGAACCAGCGCTTACGACACCATCTCCTCACAGCATTTGTTTCAAACATAGTTTACAGTCTCATTTTTCCATAGCTGTTATCCTTTCTGCCTTAATTCTCATGATAAGTTAATTTATTTTTTTCTGATACATAGAGCTTTACTGTGTTAAAACGTTAAAAAAAATTATATTGCTTATTTGCAGTATCACCTTGAAAGATTATTGCCATAAATTTGGCAGAGAGCCAGCAGCCTCTGCCAACAGCTGGACACTTGCCAGGGGATTTTTATAATCACTTCTGCTGGATTTCTTCTCGGAGCGCTAATCCATAAAGAATTTCCACCCACAGTTGGCCATGCCAGAGGTTTATTATTATTATTTTATTTTGCTAAGAAATCAGGCAGCTCATGGTTTCAGGACATATCTTGTCTCTAGTTTCTAGGTTTTTGGATTCACCTCTAACAGCCCAGTTCTCCTGTTGTCTTGTCTGGACCTGGCACTTTTTAGTCCTCTCTGGATTGCTTTTCTAATTCTGGCCAGTTACTGGGCAGACTTGCACGGTCTGTGTCTGTATATGGCCGTTTGGTGGAGGATGGGCTGGGGAGGGCTTCAATGGCTGGGAGGGTGTAGATGGGCTGGAGTAAGTCTTAACAGAGATTTTGACAGTTGGAACTCAAGCACAGTACCGGGTAAAGCTTTGGATTCTCGCCCAGAAATAGCTAAGAAGAAAAAAAAAAAAAAAAAAAAAAAATTTAAATTGAATCAGGTTGGGCAGACTGGATGGACCATTCGGGTCTTTATCTGCCGTCATCTACTATGTTACTATGGCCTTCCCAAATTTCCTTTTACATAGCTGGGAAAGCATAGGGGGTAATATTGAGCCCACAGCAGACAGTGATGTTTTAAACCAGTGGTTCCCAACCCTGTCCTGGAGGATAGGCCTAATGAATATGCATGGGGCAGATTTGCATGCCTGTAACCACCATTATATGCGAATCTCTCTCATGCATATTCAGTAGGGCTACCCCGAAAACCCGACTGGCTGGTGGTCCTCCAGGACAGGGTTGGGAACAATGGCTTCCAAGGCTTCCAAAAAAAACCAAAAAGATTTCAGTGAGAATTTCTGGATCCCAGCTGGCACTGAATAGCCGGAATCATTGCTGACCTGCGGTGCTCTGTGGTAATCAGCGTTATTCATTATCGCTGCTAACCAGATAATCCCTGACCCCACCTAAGCTCTGTCCGTGGAATGCTCCAGCACTGTCTGGATGGTGCCATGGAAGACAGAGATAGTCAGTTGCTCTGTCTGGATTAAATATTCCTCTTAGCAACACTTATTCAGTGAGCAGGACCTGCTAACGAGATTAGGTAAGAGAGTGAATTTTAGCCCCTTGAAATGTGGAGTCCTACAGGTACTAGGTGGGTTCATAAGAACATAATAGCCTTACTGAGTCAAGCCCAGTAGCCCATTCTCATGGTGGCCAATCCAGGTCTCTAGTACCTGGTCAAAACCCAAGGAGTAGCAACATTCCATTCAAAATCCCAAAGAATAGCAAGATTCCGGAATTCCAGTGACTAATAAGATTCTAGAATCTGAAAGAGTAGCATAAGAACATAAGTACATAAGCAGTGCCTCTGCTGGGTCAGACCAGAGGTCCATCACGCCCAGCAGTCCACTCACGCGGCGGCCCATCAGGTCCAGGACCTGTATAGTAATCCTCTATCTATACCCTTCTATCCCCATGCTATCGATCCAGGGCAAGCTTCCCCCATGTCTTTCTCAATAAAAGACTTGGACTTTTCCTCCAGGAACTTGTCCAAACCTTCCTTAAAACCAGCTACGCTATCTGCTCATCCTGGACCTGAAGAATAGGAAGGCATCGTTTTACACAAGGCAAAATTCTGCCCCAAAACTGCTTACCAAATGGACACCATTTCCATCCCTGCCCCACCCCAGGTGTCAGAATTAATTTGTCTCCTATTTTGTCATTTCTAGGTTGCACAAACCGTGGGCTTATCAACTCCCAGGTTCTCATGAGGCCTCCAGGCTAGGCCCTGCCGGTAAAAGCCTAAGCAAACCTATCCCTGCCCCCATCCCCCTGCGGTGCAGGATAAAGAAAGCACATGATAATCAAAGAGAGATTTCAAAAAGGCAGACAAGTAAATAACCTTCCAGGGCAGACCTGCAACAATACCTTTCCCAGTTTTCTTCTGCTGAGGATAATCAAAGGTTGTGCCGTGAAAGCAAAGTGTTTCATTTTTATTATTTTGAGAACATTGGGTTATTTTACTAAGCTTAGGTAAGTGAAGGGGCCGGGGTCGTCAACCTTTTAGAAGCAAAGATCCAATTTATCCTAAAAATTTGACCCAAGACTTACAAAGAGCTGCAATGGGTAGAGAAGGGAGTTTGAGATATCCCAGGTCTCTCGTTCTCTCTTCCGTGTCGAGCTCCACCTGTGGAGATGATGCGGTATATAAACCCAAGATTTAGATTAGATTAGATTAGATTCCCTCCCAAGGTCTAGCTTCTCTCCCCTCTTTCTTCTCTGTAACTCCTTGCAGGTCTCTGCACCTCTTTTCTCTCCCTCCCCTGCCTGTCCCCCTCCTCACAATCCCTAGCCAAGGTTCTTTCCCCTCTCCAGGGTGACCTTTTAATCTCCAACTCAACCCCACAATTCCCCTCCCCCCCCCACCCCACCCCACCCCACCCCACCCCACAGGCTTACCAGTGGGGACTTTGTGGCAGAAGTACAGCCCTCTCGCTCCTTCCTTCTAAAATGGTTTCCGTGACCTTTCACGGCTGCTCGTGGCATTTCCTGTAGTACTATGAGCTGCCACGAGAGGTCGTGGCAGCAATTTTAGAAGGCAGCCACAAAGAGGCAAGCATGAGAGGACCATGCTCCTGCCATGGAGACCACCTGCTGGACCACTTGGTACCTCGGTAGGCCCGGGAGGGGGAAGGGAATCATGGGGTTGAGAGGGAGATTAAAGGTTTGGGGCCTGGAAAGCTTCAGCCACACAGCAGAAGAGCCACATGTGGTTGCCGACCCCTGCGCTAGGGCATGACTGCCGCAGTTTAAAATGGCTTTTCACAGAACATGTTCAGGCATCTTGCGTGCACAATAGAGAATGGCATGTGACAAAATTCATCACCATTCCCGTCCCCGCGGATAACCGCGGGAAACCATCTTCATGTCATTCTTTAAGGAGAGAGGAAAGAATCAGAGTATAATTGGGCACAACCACTGACCCGCAAGCTTTGCTTTGAAGAATGCTGGTGTAGAAGGACTGAGGTTGAAATAGACACTAGAAAATGACATGGGATTATTTCCCATGGTTATCCGCAGGGACGGGAACGGTGATGAATTTTGTCACCGTGTCTAGCACAAACCACAACCATGGGTGTTTCTCTCGCTCTCTGCTCCTCCTCCTCTCTCCTCCAGGTGCTTCTTTTTCTCTCTCGTTCTCTCTCCTTCCAACCCTCCCACCTGTGGGTGCTTTCTCTCTCTTTTTAACCCCCACCCCCCTGCTCCCAGCATGATCTGGTGGCACGGCCTCTCTCTCTCCAGCTGCCCACCCCAGAGTCAGGCATGGCTCTCCACTTATTCCTCCACATTGCAGACAGTTCAGTCTCCAGGCTGCCGGCAAGGTCTGCGAGTTGAGCCTGCTGCCTTCAACCTGCCCCAGAAGCTTTCTCTCTGCAGTAACCCACCTACGCAGGAACAAGAAGTCATCGCAGAGAGAAGTCTTCCAGGGCAGGCCAAAGCCAGCCTGTGGCCTGAAAACTGAACTGTCTGCAACACAGAGGAGGTAGGTCAGTGGGTTGGCTAAACCTGGACAAACTCTCCCAAATGAAAAAAAAACAAAACCCAGACAGTTCTCTAAAAAGAGGACACGTCCGGGTTAATCCGGATGTAAGACAACCCTAATCTGCATTACCATACACTAACTCAGGGGTGTCCAACCTGTGGCCCCGTGAAGTATTTTGTGCGGCCCCGTTCGAGAGCGATGCAGTGTTTTCCTCTGCTGCCCCCTGGTGTTTACCGTCTTGCCAGCTCCCTCCTCTGTCTTGCTGCAGCTTTTGCGCGTTTGTGTGGCCCAATGCCCAATGCGGCCCAGGCAAGCCAAAAGATTGGACACCCCTGCACTAACTGATTACCGCGGGATTAGTGCGTGAGTCCTGGCTGCCTACAAAATGGATGGCAGGAAGGGCTGAGGTGTTAATTTTTGTTAACTGGTGCAGAGTGCTTAATTTATAAAACAGAAAACCAGCCAATAGCACGCAGGAAGAACCCAGGTAAGGGCGTGCGGAGGCCAACTTTTCCCACAGCTTGGGAAAAGGACCAGTTTTGGACAGCTAAGGGTTTCGGTGAAAAATCTCGTTTCCGAGCGGCAGCTGTTAGACCAGCGCTTCCCCCACCACCACCACCACCACCACCATGACTCAAGTCAAAGAAAAATGCATGACCCCCCCTAAAGTTGCAGAATAATGAGGTACCTATGGAGAGCCCACCTAGGTCATGACCCCAAAAACCAGCTTTGGGGTCCCATTTGGGGTCCCGTCTCACAGTTTGGGAAGTTAATTCCAGCTTCTTTATTTCCCCAGTAATATCATTCCATGACCTCCTTCAGACTTTTAAGATCAAAAGGATTTTTTAGGGGGGGAGGGTTGTTTTTTTTATTTTTGGTTGGCGGCGTTAACATTCAACTAGTTTTTCTGCACAGTAGACCAGATGAAAGAAGGGAATTAGACATTGATACATTGTCATAAGGTATTACCTTATCTAGCTTGGCTTGTATTTATATATGATTTAAGAAATGTTATGTATTAGGGCTCCTTTTACAAATAGCGCGCGCTAAACCGTCGGCCACGCTTGCCGCTACCGCCTCCTCTTGAGCAGGCGGTAGTTTTTCAGCCAGCACGGGGGTTAGAGCGTGATGTAAAAGCCTTAGTGTTAATATTAATTAATGGATGGATGTTGTAACCCGCTTAGATTTGTGGATTTGCACTATATAATTTTTTTTTTTTTAATGTTTATTTATCAAACATGTTATATCTTGTACAGAAAGAATGGAATTATGTTTCTTACCCAAATAATCCCAAAACCTTGGAAAGAAAAATACTATTTTAACTGACCATTCTCAAGTCCGTAAAAGTTAGATCCAAAATTACAAACGAGCAGTTGAAAGAATCTCTTTGACTATTTTAAGAAGAAATAAAGCAAATCGGTCGAAACATTTACATGAGAGACTTACTTAGCAATTCACTTTCCTTCAAGGCATTTCAAAGACAAGCGGCCTCTTTTACAAAGCCGTGCGGCAACAGCCCCGAAGCCCTTTAAATCTCTATGGGCTTCGGGGCCGCTAGCGTGGCTTTGTAAAAGAGACCGAAGAAGGTTGTTAACTGAAAAGGTTCAAAAAATACAAACTTTACAGAACGCTATTTTATGATGCATTTGCATGGATATCTAAGGAAAAAAAAGTCCCTCCAATTAGAGGTCTGCACGGGAACGGGGATCGCGGGAATCCCCCCTATCCCACGGGACTCCCACGGGGACCCCCTTCCGGTCCACGGGACTCCACGGGGATGGAACATAAGAACATAAGAACATAAGAATTGCCCCTGTCGGGTCAGACTGGAGGTCCATCGAGCCCGGCAGTCCGCTCACGCGTCGGCCCCTCAGGTCCAAGACCTGATAGTGCTCATACCCTAAAACTGTCATATGCTTTTCGCTTATGACCTGTAGAGTAACCTTCTATCTATACCCTGTAATCCCCTTCGCTTCCAGGAAGTCATCCAGCCCCATTTTGAAACCCAGTATTGTACTCTGTCCTATTACCTCCTTTGGAAGCGTGTTCCAGGTGTCCACCACCCTCTGAGTGAAGAAAAACTTCCTTGCATTCGTTTTGAATCTGTCCCCTCTCAGTTTTTCTGAGTGACCTCTTGTTTTTGTTGTCCCCGCTAGTCTGAAGAATCTGTCCCTCTCCACCCTCTCTATGCCTTTCATGATTTTATATGTCTGTATCATGTCTCCTCTCAGTCTCCGCTTTTCCAGGGTAAAGAGCCCCAGTTTGTCCAACCTTTCGGCATATGAAAGGTTCTCCATTCCCTTTATCATCCTGGTTGCTCTCCTCTGGACCCTCTCAAGTATCGCCATGTCTTTCCTAAGGTACGGTGACCAGTATTGGACACAGTATTCCAGATGTGGTCGCACCATTGCTCGATACAATGGCAGGATAACCTCCTTCGTTCTGGTAGTGATACCTTTTTTGATAATGCCCAGCATTCTGTTTGCTTTCTTTGAGGCCGCTGCACATTGCGCCGCTGGTTTCATTGTTGTATCCACCACTACCCCCAGGTCTTTTTCTAGAGTGCCTTTCCCCAGCACCCTTCCTCCCATCGTATAGCTGTACATGGGATTCCCTTTCCCCATGTGCAAGACCTTACATTTCTCCACGTTGAAGCTCATCTGCCATCTTTTTGCCCATTCACACAGTTTGTTCAGGTCGCTCTGTAATTCTTTGCATTCCTCATCAGTTTCTACTCTGTTGGAGAGTTTTGTATCATCCGCGAACTTGATAACTTCACACTTCATGCCCGTTTCCAGATCGTTAATGAATATATTGAAAAGCAGCGGTCCCAGCACAGACCCCTGTGGGACACCACTCGTGACCCCTTTCCAGTCAGAGTAGTGTCCTTTTATTACTACCCTCTGCTTCCTATCCGCCAGCCAATTTTGGATCCATCTGTGGACGTCCCCTTCCACCCCGTGGTTCCACAGTTTCTTCAGCAGGCGCTCATGGGGTACCTTGTCAAAGGCTTTTTGGAAATCCAGATATACTATGTCAATGGGGTTACCTTGGTCCAAATGTTTGCTTATCCCCTCGAAGAAATGCAGTAGATTCGTTTGGCACGATCGTCCTTTGCAGAAACCGTGCTGGCTTGGTCTCATCAGTTTTTTTTTTTCTATATGCTCATTGATACCTTCCCTGATCATTGATTGGACCATCTTCCCCGGAACTGAGGTCAAGCTCACCGGTCTATAGTTCCCCGGGTCGCCTCTCAATCCTTTTTTGAAGATTGGTGTAACATTTGCTATCCTCCAGTCTTCCGGGATTATCCCTGTTCTCAAGGATAGGTTGCATATATGCCTGAGTAACTCCGCTATTTCGTCTCTGAGCTCTTTCAGTATTCTCGGGTGGATCCCATCTGGGCCAGGAGATTTGTCAATTTTTAATCTATCTATCTGCCTGAGAACGTCTTCGAGGCTTACCTCCATGCATGATAATATTCCCTCTTGATTCCCCTTGAAGATTTTTTCCGGTTCCGGTACATTGGATGTGTCTTCTTTTGTAAAGACCGATGCGAAGAACTTGTTTAGTCTATCAGCCACCTCTTTTTCCTCCTTCACCACTCCTTTCCTGTCTCCCTCATCCAGAGGTCCCACCTCCTCCCTCGCTGGCTGTTTTCCTTTTACATATCTGAAAAATGGTTTAAAATTTCTTGCTTCCTTGGCTAGTCTCTCCTCGTATTCTTTCTTGGCTTTTCTGACCGCTCGGTGACATTCTTTCTGATGCTTCCTGTGCTCTTTCCAATTTGCTTCAGTTTTGTCCTTTTTCCACTTCCGAAATGATGTTTTCTTGTCTCCTATCACTGTCTTTACTTCATTGTTTATCCATGCTGGGTCTTTAGTCTGATTCTTATTGCATCCTTTCCTAAATCTGGGTACATATAGGTTTTGTGCCTCGCTTACCGTGTCCTTGAGTAGGGACCAGGCTTGCTCCACAGACCGAGCTTTCTTGGAGCTGTTTCTGAGCTTCTTCTTCACCATTTGTCTCATGGCATCATAGTTCCCTTTCTTGAAGTTAAACGCTGTTCCCTTTGTTCTCTTCCCCTTTGGTAATCCTACTTCCACTTGGAACAGTATCATGTTGTGGTCACTGTTTCCTAGCGGTCCCATTACTTCCACTCCCTTTGCAGGTCCTTTTAGCCCGTTAAGGATCAGATCCAGGATCGCTGCCCCTCTCGTTGGAGTCTGGACAAGTTGTTCCATGAAACAGTCTTGGACGGCTTCCAGGAACTCCGTTTCCTTCGTGCATTTTGAATTTCCAAGACGCCAGTCTATCCCGGGATAGTTGAAATCTCCCATAACTATAGTGTTAGCGTTCTCGCATTCCCTCTTCAGCTCAGCTACCATTTCTGTATTCTCTGCTTCCGATTGCCCAGGTGAACGGTAGATCAGTCCCATCTTTATCTCGGATCCGTTTTTTCCTGGTATTTTAACCCACAATGACTCCAGTTGACCATTTGCCGCTGCTGTATCCACACTAGTTGAGTGAATGGTTTCCCTTATGTACAGTGCTATTCCTCCTCCTTTCTGATAAGTCCTATCTTTTCGGTAGAGTTTATACCCTGGCAGTACTATGTCCCATTTGTTTTCCTCGTTCCACCATATTTCCATGATCCCTATGATGTCTAGGTTCTCATTTTTGGCCATGACTTCCAATTCCCCCATTTTATTCCTTAGACTCCTTGCATTAGTGTACATGCAGTTCAAGTCCTGGCATTTAGTCTTCCTTGCTGTTTTCCCATGTGCTTCAGTCTTCTGTCTGTCCTCTTCCTGGCCAGCCAACTCCTGAATATTTTCTCCTTTGTCCTCCCTTTGTGGTATGTTTCTATTGCCTTGCCCATGTGGCGTGTTCGTATTTTCTTTTTCCTGTGCCTTCCCATCTTCCCGTTCCTTTTTGACTTTCCCGTTCCTTTTTGACTTTCCCTTGTAGTATGTTTATCATGTCCTCCTCTCTCTTATTCTGTCTCCCTTGTTTTTTCATAATCTGATGCTGTCCACATGTGTCTGCCCAGCATTTTTCCCCCTCAGTACCTTCACTGGGTACTGTCTCCCGAACCGTTGATATCAGGTCGACTGTTGGCTTTCCCCTTCTGCTTAGTTTAAAGCTTGCTCTATCACTCTTCCGATTTGCTAGTTGTCTAGTTCCCGCTGTTCTCAGGTGTAGACCATCCTTCTTGTAGAGCTTGTTCTTTCCCCAGAACGCTGTCCAGTTCCTCACGAAGAGAAGTCCCTCTTCCTCACACCATTTCCTCATCCACGCATTTATTGATTGTAGTTCCGTCTGCCTCTTCGTTTCTGCCCTCGGTACTGGCAGGATCTCTGAGAAGGCTATCCTCTGGGTCCTCATCTTCAGTTTCCTTCCTAGGATCTTGAACTGTTTGGTCAGTGCATTCTTGCTGTAGTCTCTCCTGGTAACGTCGTTCGTCCCGACATGGACTATCACTGCTGTCTCTTCCATCTCTGCTCCCTCCAGGATTCTTTCAATACTGTCAACGACATCCTTCATTCTTGCTCCTGGGAGACAGGTCACTAGCCGATCCTCTCTCCCTCATGCTAAGTGACTGTCTACTTGCCTTAGGATTGAGTCTCCCACCAGGATTGCAGATTTCTCCTTTTTCAGCCTCCGTTGTGGTCGCAGGTCTGTGTCCCTGGTGTTCTTCATTTCTTCTCGCTCTAGGCATTGAGCGTGTTCCTCCTCTTCCTGCAGCAAAATTCCCCCGTGGGTATCTTCTAATTTGGTGTCAGTTGCTTCTTGTCTTCTGTTCCGTATGTCCTCCTCGCTACTGCGCTTCTCGTAGTCCTGCTCTTCCACTCTCCTGTAGGCATCTTCAATGAACTTCTCGAGCTCCCTGACCTGTTCCTCGATGCGCCCCTCTCACGTGTGATCTTCATCTGTCTGGAAGGGTCTTCTAAGGTGTAGAGTCCCTCCAGTTCCTGGATCCTCAACTTCAGGTGGCTGACTTCACTCTTCAAGCTCTTCAGTTCCTGATAACGCCCGCACACGTATGATTGCAACCCGGAGGGGAGGTAGTCATACATGTGGCAGTCCGTGCAGTACACTGGGAAGCTCATCCTCTGTGTTCCATCAGCATCCATTCTTATCTGCCCTTTAGGAGTCCTAGTTCTAGTAAGTTCACTCCTGCGCCTGGCTCTTCCTTACCTTCTTCGTCTTCCGCTTCCCTTTGCTTGTGCGTGTGTGGTGTTTGCCTTGTATTTGCCTTCTCCACTTGCTCGTGTATTTGTGTTTTTCCTTGATTCCGCCTTGTCTTGTCCTGCTGTCCTTGTGTATGTGCTCACATGTTCTACTTGCTTGGCCTGCCTCTACTTTATTTTCTGCCCGTGCTTCTTGTCTTCTGCCCCTGCTTCTATTCTTCGGTGCCTTCCTAGCCTGTCGTTTCCCTTTATGTGTGGTCCTCCCTGGGCCTACTCTGTCCTTTGTTTGTTGCCCCTACGCCTTTCTTCTTTGTATGTGCACTTGGATATGTCCTTACCTTGCTTGTTTTCTTATCTTGGGGTCCTTAGATGTAGCGACCCGGCCCTTCGCAAAGGCGCTCTCGCTAAGGCTTTGGAAGCAGGGTTCGTCCATATAATATAATGGACACATCAGCCTTAGTAAAAGAGGGGGTTTATAAGTTATTACCTGAACAGAAAACAAAAGGTTCCACCAAAGAGATTCCACAAGGAAAACAGCAGCGCAAACACAAAAGAAACTATGGAATTGATGATCCTGTCAGAAGTAATTGCTGCTTTTTATGGGGACGGGCGGGGAAGGAGGTAATTCCTTGCGGGGATGGGTGGGGACGGAGAGGATCCTGGCAGGGACGGGTGGGGACGGAGAGGATCCTGGCAGGGACAGGTGGGGACGGAGAGGATCCTGGCGGGGACGGGTGGGGACAGAGAGGATCCTGACGGGGACGGGTGGGGACGGAGAGGATCCTGGCGGGGACGGGTGGGGATGGAGAGGATCCTGGTGGGGACGGGCGGGGATGGGTGAGATTTCTGTCCCCGTGCAACTCTCTACCTCCAATTGAAGTGACTCCAGACTTCATAAGTAGGAATTGGCGTCTCCGCTTTTGAGTCTCACGGGCAACATCAGGAAAAATTTGTTTTTTAGCCCTAAAAATTCTTTGTGCCTCTTTTTAAAGGAGTCTCAGGATCCGCATTTTATCGGGCAATAAAGCCACTGTCACCAGCAAAGTTGAAGGTTTTGCAGCCTCTGTCAGAGATTGAAATATATAAATTTATTTTTAATTCATTTTAAATTCAAAGGAATAAAAAAGTAAAAACAGGTTACCCTGATATGCAATCCACTTATGTCTTTGAATCCTTGTTTGTGCAGATCTCTGTTGCCCAAGTCACTCTCACAGCTCACGCTGTATGCTTATTTAAGAGCGTTTCTGATTATAAACAGCACAGTCACACCTCTGATATGTTCAGATCCATTTCAGTAGCGCTTCATCGTTCAAGTCCTCTTGTTTCATCTGTGCACAATACTAAACAGAAAACAGACTGAAAAAATTTAGAAACCAAGCACAGCTGATTCAATTGCTTAATATGTGGCAAACAATATCTCACAAGATGTCCTATTTTGAATATAATTTTGCGAAACATCATTTGGTCTCCTGTAACCTCTAAAGATGAAAGATAAAATGAAGAAATTCTAAACAAAAAAAAAACGGTTCACAGTTATAAGCGCACGAGACAAACGCACGCCGACATTTGAGAGCGGACAATTGAGCGCAAGACTTCAGCGCGCTGCTCTAAAAGCTTATTTTAAAGGGATCCGACGGGGATGTGTGTGTGGGGACTTTACTTAATACTGTTCACGCTGCCATGTTGGGGGGGTGTGGGGGGGGTGTAACCCCCCCACATTATACAGAAAACTGAACTCTTGCACTCAATTGTCCGCTCTCAAATGTTGGCACGCGTTTGTCTCACGCACTTTTGTCCCGTCACCCAAAAAAAACACATGTTATATTGGGGTATTTAGATTTAGCCCAGACCCGGGGCTCCTTTTACGAAGCCGCTTTAGGGCTTTAACGCGTGGAATAGCACGCGCTAGACCTTAATGCCAGCATTGAGCTAGTGTTAGTTCTAGAAGCGTAGCACGCGGTAATTTCCTGCGTGTATATGCGTAGAGACAGATAGATATAATGGTTCCCAAATCAAGCATTTCAAAGTAAAGGTAGCTTATTTATTAACCACCATCACTGCATTGTTAAATAAAGGTCTTTCTTTTCTGCCGGGTTCCTAGACATAAGATAGCTGACACTTTAAACCACTTTTGGAGTCTAGCCACAGTTGGACTGCACATGATCCATTTTCCCACCATTTATTAAATATCACATTTGACACAAACACCCCCTGAGCTATATGTTCACATCCCATTCCAGTGTTTCCTGTTGACATTGATTATTCAGTGTCATCCCCCTGTGTCAGCCAATATTTTCACATGTATGGCACAGACATTTCAAGGAGAAGCGCTCACAAGGCTTCAAACGCAGCCAAGTCTCTTGGTTATTCTAATACAATTTATGCAAACCTTATTTGAGAATAAAACACTTCAAAACTTAAACAGGAATAAGTGGGGGACGAGAAGGTGGCCATCTTTGCTTCTCAGAGCCTGCTACTCCCAGAATGCACTGGTTTGTGTGCTTACTCTGAGGGATGATGGGCAGGAAGGCCATAGTGGTGCATGCATGCAGGATCAGCATAGGAGTGTGCTGCTAAGAGAGTTACAGCACAGAATTGGAGATGGAATATAAGATCACAGAGCTTAGAAACAAGGAAATGGAAGTGCTTAGTGTTAGCTAACAGAGAATTGTTCTTCTAGACCAGTGGTCTCAATCTTGCGACCCGCCAGGTACAAAAGTAAAATAAAACAGTTTCTCGATCAAATGTCTCTTTAGCTATAAATGACAATATTATTATTAAGATTTAGCCAAAAGGAAAGATTTATAAACTATAAAGAATTTTACCTCATGCAAAATTGTCATTTCTTTAATAAGACATTAACTATTTTTTTCTGAGGCCCTCCAAGTACCGATAAATCCAAAATGTGGCCCTGCAAAGGGTTTGACTTTGAGACCACTGCTCCAGACACAAAATGGAGAAATCCCTTTAGTAAATCTATCCTCTAATTGGTTTTATCCAGTAACTGAAAACAGAGAAAAGTTGGAAATCCTAGGACCTGCATCTCAGCTCACACCAGTCCATTGGGGAAATGTTGAGTCGGGCTTTGGGTGACCGGGATGGTCATCGTATAATACCATTTCTTGAGTATGATATAGACATAAAGACTAACAAAAAAGATGATACCTTTTAATTGCGTAAGATGGCGTTACCGACGATACCCCAGGAGACACTGGGCATTCTGTCAGACACTCGTAGCAGTCTATGGGGGTCTTTTACTAAGGCACGCTAAATGTTAACGCGTCTATAGAATATAAAGGGCGCGTTAGCATTTAGTGCAAGCTAAATCGGCTAGCACGCCTTAGTAAAAGCCATGTTAGTTAGTTGATTAGTTTTATAGCTCGTCCTCCCCAGGAGACCAGAATGGGTTACAAGGAAACGCACACAGAAGTTTCAGGATCAGTAACATACATGTTACAAGAATTACATGTTATTAGAAGAATAACGAGCTACAGGATCAGTACACATGTGTTACAGAAAACTGAGATGGGTTTCGATAACACACACAATGGGGAAATTGAGATCACACCATGCTTTAGTGAATCTACGAGTATACAAGCTATATTGAGTCTCAGAATGGTATCCACAGGGCACAGCAATGGCTGACAGATTGAGGTGCGCCGGGTCCCAGTCGGTTAAACTTTGAGACCAGGGTCGAGCTGGTTCCTGAACAGTAGCGTCTTTACTGCCTTCCGGGAGGGCAGTAGGTTGTCTATTTCCCTGACGGCAGGAGGGAGTTGGTTCCATAGTTTAGATGTGATGTAGGAGCACGACCGCTTCCGGACTGTTTCCAGGTGGAGGCAGCTTGCGGGAGGGTTGGTCGGCCTGAGTTCAAGTTGCGATCGGAGGGGCCGCCGAGGGTGGTAGATTGGGAGCTTTCTTGCTACGTAGTCGGGGGGTCATGCCGTGAAAGCGTTTAAAGGCTAACGTTAGTTTGTTTGAAGATGGAGTGTATTGGAAGCCAATGGGCTTGATTCAGGGTGGAGGCGATGTGGTCGAAAGGGTCAAGGTCTTGTAGGAGTCTCACTGCTGCATTCTGGACTCTCTGTAGGCGGTGTTGCTCTTTGGCCGGTAGGCCTGTATAGAGACCATTGTAATAGTCCAGGCGGGACAGTACGAAGGTGTATAACAGCTGGGCGAAGACTGTTTCTGAGAAGTAACGGTGGATGAGTTTAAGCTGTCGTAGGTGGTAGAAGGAGGCGGATACTACCTTGGAGATTTGGGCTGATAAGAGTCAGACCAGCATTCAGAGTAATGCCCAAGCTGGACACTTGGTCTTTGGGTTCCAGAATGGTGCTGTTCCAGGAGATGTTTGGGCGAGAGGCGAGGCAAGTCTCTCAGCGAATCCAGAATAGTTCAGTCTTAGATGGGTTCAGTTGGAGTTTGTTGGCTACCATCCATGCTTTAATCTCCGCAAGGCAGGTCTGCAAAGTCTTTAGATCCAAGCTAAAAGCCCACTTCTTTGGCTCGTAACTCTCAGTCACTGTATTGTATCATTCCTTCTACCCAATGACTGCCCCAGGCGCCATCTTGGTGGAGGCACAAGCCTCTGCCCCCTCCCCCCATGCCACGCCCACAGCCTCCCTTCCCCACCCCTCCATACCTATCTAAAATCTTTGCCAGCACGAGCAACTACTTCTAGCCTGCTGCTGGTGCTGGCCTGGCTCCTTCTGAAATCACTTCCGAGTTGCAGGGCCAGGAAGTGACATCAAAGAGAAAGTCAGCACAAGCAACAGGCTAAAGAAGCTGCTTATGCTCACGCTGGCGAAGATTTTAAGAGCGTGGTGCTGAAGGAGTGGGGAGAGGAGGGCACGGGGGTGATTGGCGTGGAAGGTGCAGGGGTGGGGGGCCCCCAGCGCCTCCTACCCTCGCTATGCCACTGCTTCTACCAGAAACTCCCCAACTCTGAGATGTCCTGTATGTCTGTCTGTCCAAATTAGATTGTAAGCTCTTCTGCGCAGGGACCCTCTATTGAACATTAAATGTACAGTGCTCGTATGCCTTTCAGCGCTATAGAAATGATAAATAGTAGTCATAGGTAAATGTAGAGCAATGAAAACAGTGGAGATCTCTTTTGTATGGTGCCCAGGTTATGTAAAATAGAGATGGGGGTGGGGGGACACTGTTTCTGTGATGTTCTCTTTACCCTCAGCATCCCCAGAGGTGCCATATACTTCCACCAGCTGACACACGCATCTCATAAACTGCCAGGACAGCAGCTGGGTTGGCTGAATTGCTGCGACCGAGCCTTGGCAGCCCAGTGAGTGATGGAGGTTGTCTTTCTCGTGTCTGTTGAGACCAATGGCTGCTTTTCGAAGCTGACAGCGCCCGAAACACATTTATCAGTCTCGCAGCCTTTTTTACTTTTGGGGAACTCTGATGCATGTTCTCCTTGATGTATTGCTCCTTCTAAGCTTTCAGCCTCTCTCACACACCCCTCCCCCTCCCCCTCTTTCTCTTTTAATCTATGAGGACAGCTTTCAGGTCTGATTCATGTGGATGAAAACCAATTCACCAGGGTAAAAAGGGGCTGCGTGAAAATTTGCCACCCTTAACCTGGCTAAAAGGACAGGGCAGGTTAAAAAAAGGCATTCTCTGGCTTGTGTTTTGGGTGGGATTAGGAAACAGCACCTTTTCAGATGCGCAATGTTCTATTCTCCAGTGAAGTTTAGCTTGCACGAGAAGTGGGCGATTTTCAAAAGACAGTGCAAGTGGACGTGAATATTTGAACCCAGGGCAAACCACCTCTGAACTTTTGCATGGACTGTTTTGAAAAAACTATCCCTTGTATGCAAGAGGGCTTAAACTCTGAAGGCAAAACATCATGGAATTAATCTGTACGGGTAAGAATATACAAACTTAAGATAAAGCATGCTGAGTCAGACTAAGACCCATCCAGAGCAGACAATGGCCCATCTGAGTCACTATTAATTAATCCTATAGTTCTACCAGAAGCACGCAGCGCTGTACAGGGTCACAAAGAAGACAGTCCCTGCTCCAAAGAGCTTACAATCTAATCAGACAGGAGAGACAAACAGGATATCATAGATACAGTTAAGAGGAACGGTTAATCTGCTGGCTGGGTTGGAGGGCAGAGGGGAGTACAGGCTAATCAAGCCATTGTGACATTACTGGTGAGGTTGGCTCTTATTGGTGTAATGAGGCCTTATGACATCACAATTTCAGCTCTGCTTCCCAAAGACTGAAACTCTTCACACTATTACTATGAATTTCTATAGCGCTACCAGACGTACACAGCGCTGTGCAGAGTCACAAAGAAGAAGGTCCCTGCTCAAAAGAGCTTACAATCTAAACAGCCAAGACAGACAAACAGGATGCCATGGATACAGTTAAGGGGAACAGTTAATCTGATGGCTAGTTTGAAGGGCAAAGGAGTAGGGTTAAGGACTGAAGGCTATATAAAAAAAAGTGGGTTTTCAGCCTGCTTTTAAACACGGGAAGGGAAGGCAGATTCCAAAAAGTAAATCAGTTTCTTATAGCTCATTTCCAGGAATAAGTGACAGTTTTTCCAAGTTTACCTGCTTAATCATTTTTATGGACTTTCTCTTCAGAAACCTATCCACTATGGAAACTTTCTTTGCTAAGGGGTCTGAATCCTCTGTTACAGTCCCAGTTTGGCAAGGACATTTTAAATAAACACTGGACAATGTGGAACTGATTATCCAGGGTTTTGGGGCAACAAGGGCATGTGTCTGGGTTGTCTGTTGAAAGATATATTTGTTATAAGTCAGAGGGTGGTTTATTTAAAATATTTATAATATTTAAGAAAAAAGCAAGGTTGATTAATAAATTATTAATGGTGTATGCATATATGTATTAGTTCTTCTCTTCTTCTAAATGTATGTTATGTGGTTCAACAAAAAAATAGGGGAAGATTTGTATTTGACTACGTCCGTTAGCAGTATTGATTGGGATTCCAAGCTATATCTTTCTTGAGATAAGGAGACCTGAATTGAACGCAATACTCCAGATGAGATCGCACCATGGAGCGATATAGGGGCATTATAACATTCTTAGTCTTGTTAACCATCCCTTTTTTAATAATTCCTAGCATCCTATTTGCTTTTTTGGCCGCCGCCACACATTGGGTGGAAGGTTTCATCATATTGTCTACGATGACACCCAGATCCTTTTCTTGGGCGCTAACTCCCAAGGTGGACCCTAGCATCCAGTAACTGTGATTCAGGTTATTTTTCCCAATGTGCATCACTTTGCATTTGTTGACATTAAATTTCATCTGCCATTTGGACGCCCAGTCTTCCAATTTCCTAAGTTCTGCCTGCAATTTTTCACAATCCGCATGCGTTTTAACAACTTTGAACAGTTTAGTGTCATCTGCAAATTTAATCACCTCACTCATTGTTCCAATTTCCAGATCATTTATAAATAAGTTAAATAGCACCGGTCCCAGTATAGACCCCTGTGGCACTCCACTGTTTACTCTCCTCCATTAAATTCAGTTGCCAATTGTCTAAGATGTGTTAAGCTTCAGGTTTTTACAGAATGACACGGGGACATGGGCTCTGTCCCCATCCCTGCCTCATAGATAACCGTGGGTACCCATCCCCATGTTATTCTCTAGGCAGAATATTTTTTTAAAAAAACCTCAGAATAAATAATAATTGCTAAGACTATTTCCAGTGAATCATGAAAAGGACAGAAACTGAAGTCTTAACCTATTGCAAAGGTTCCAGAAATAAAGGATGACTAAGAAATATGAGCATGAGAGCACGAGAGAGTAGAACTATGTTCATTTCAATCCACTGCCAGATGGAAGGCAGAATCCTTGCATTGAGCACCATAGCAGAGCTTACCCAATCTCAGGCCATCTCCTAGTCCTCAACCCAGGCCCAAGGAAAAGGGGGGGTGCAGCCGGTACATCGCTCCAGGGCCTAAGAAGCTCAAGGGGGCCCAATGAAGCCCAAGAAACATCACGAAAACCGAAATGTGTCACTGTCTCGAGAAGGAGACGTTCCTTACACATTAAGGCAAAGAACGGTGTGAGAACTTTTGCGGACAAGATCGCAAAGCGTTGAGTGAGCACGAAGCGATAGAAGGCCGTGACAATGATAAAATACTTTTCAGTGGCATAATGCAGTGCATTCAAGATTCAGCGAACAAAAACTTGTGAAAGTGACTATCGACGAGTGTTCTCACGTGTTCATTCCTAGCTTCAGACTTATTGCTCGGATTACTCCTCCTTGCTTTCCCACTGAATCCCGGGAGGAAGAAGAAAACGGGACACGAGCCACGCTGATTCATCGTGGACTGCAAAGAAGACTTTACAGGACAGCGAAGGAAGAAATAATTCCACAGGTAAAGTTCCCTGTAAATGCCGTAATTGTAGCATAAAGAACCCACTGACATTGCGTGCCTTTTTGTCTATGTTATCGACAGATTCGAGACTATAAACGGCTTGATGGTTAGCTGAAAGACAAAAGTAATATTGTCCTATCTTTAGAACCACTAACAAAATTCTCGATAGCAATACGATAGCAATGTTCTATATTTCTATGAGGTCCCACACACCTTCTTTGTACTGGGGCCTGGATTTTCTCTCGGCGGCCCTGCCTCAGCCTTTCCTCTGCATCTGCTCTGGGTCTGCCTGAACCCTGACAGTGTAGCTAATGGTAGGTGATTCCAAGAGTCAAAGCAGCCCCTTCTTCCAGAGAGTTTGTTGAGCTGTAACACAGACAGTCTACGCACTCCCACGTGTTTCATGGTATAAACAATCCCTTCCTCAGGGAGCTCCCACACATCCTGCAATTTCATTGCCCTTAATTAATTTAATTAACAATTCATTAAACTCCACCTTCCGCATTCCTTGCTCACCCTTAATTGCAGGTATATTAGCATCGTAAAATCAAGCAATCCAAACTCAATTATAAACCATACAATAAAAGAAAGCATGTTATCAGAGTGTGCAGGAAGCGACCTCTCTGAGGGAGCCCTAAAGTGCAGGGCGGTAACTTTCACTGGCTACAGACAGATGCCACATCCTTGCTTAGAACAGTGCCTGGATTGCCAGGACCAAGGCCTGAAACTGGCCTTTCGCTTAAACCATATTTATCTCCATCAAAGTTTTTTGGGTTTTTTTGATGCAACTTTTATTTCTGCAAATAAAAAAGAAGAAAATTAAAACAAAAGCCCGTCCCGTTCTATTCATATAAATTCATGGGTGAAAATTCAACCGGTAGTCATCAGGATTTTTTGGCCACTGCCAACATTATCCCTGGATATTCAAAGCCTGGCTATGTCTGGGTACTCAGACATAGGCAGCCGGCTAACACTTAACACGTCTAAAAACCCACCCAAGTCAGCACTTGATCATCCTAAAAGATAGGTCGTATGAGAGATGAAAGGGGTGTTTCTGGGGGAGTGGTTAAGGAGGGATGTGGGCCGGCCTAGACTTAGTCGTCCTGCAGGGATAATCGAATGTTTGACGAGACTGCCTAAGCAAAACTTATACGTTGTGAGTTAGGTGATGTGAAGATAAGTTTTAAGTGCCTAAAAGGTATCGAAAGTGACCAGATAACCACTCCCCCCCATGTTCGCTGACCCCGTCGCACCCCCCACAAAGTTCAGAATAAAAACGTACATGCCTGCCTCCGGAATATCAGCACCTGCTATAGGAAAGCCTAGTAGAGCTGCACAGAAGTGGCTTAAGTAGTCTAAGGGTGGGCTAGTGAACCAGATAGGAGGACCCAGGCCCATAAGCCACTTTAACCAATACATTCATGGTGGAAAATGTGAACCCAGCAAAAAAACAAACAAACCAAAACCCCACTCTAATGCCATATAGGTGGCACCTGCAGCCTAAGGGCTCTTGGGGTTGTAGACAGGTGGGTATAGTGGGGTTTGGGGATGTTTTGGGGGGTTCGCCACAACCTATAAGGGAGTTCTGGTGAGATATTTATGTGGCACCCTTTTTGTGAGGTGCCGCTCTGCTCTGTTGCCATGTCTGGGCGGCCAGTCCATCACAATGATGGCCCCTCCCACATCCAAAAGGTCTTTTGGACGTTTTAGGCTTGTACCGATATTTGAACAAGAATGTGGTATAAAGATAAGACGTACTGGCGGTGTGGATGATCAAACACCTGGACATAAAGAGAAATGACAGTGAGGAACTCCAGAGCGATTTGTGTCGGTTAGAAAAATGGGCGGAGAAATGGCAGATAAAGTTCAACGTGGAGAAATGCAAGGTAATAAATTTAGGCAGTAAAAATAAGGAATACGAGTACAGAATGTCAGGTGCAACTCTGGGAAAAAGTGAACAGGAAAGGGATCTGGGTGTACTGATAGATAGGACCCTGAAGCCGTCGGCACAATGCGCGGCAGCGGCAAAGAAGGCAAATAGAATGTTGGGCATGATAAAGAAAGGAATCTCGAGTAGATCGGAGAAAGTTATAATGCCGCTTTATAGGGCAATGGTCAGACCCCACTTGGAATACTGCGTCCAACATTGATCTCCCTACCTAAAGAAGGATATAAAACTGCTGGAGAGGGTGCAGAGACGAGCGACTAAACTGGTGAAGGGTATGGAGAAACTGGAATATGAGGATCGACTAAAAACACTGGGATTGTTCTCCCTTGAGAAGAGAAGACTGCGTGGGGATATGATCGAGACCTTCAAAATACTGAAAGGAATCGACAAAATAGAGCAGAGATTATTTACATTGTCCAATTTGACACGGACAAGAGGACATGAAATGAAGCTAAGGGGGGACAAGTTCAGGACTAATATCAGGAAGTTCTGCTTCACACAGAGAGTGGTTGACATCTGGAATACTCTCCCAGGGGAGATTATTGCGGAATCGACAGTCCTAGGCTTCAAAAGCAAACTAGATGCATATCTCCTTGAGAGAGGCATATAAAGATATGGTTGGCTATAAAATAAGCCAGGTGTATACCTGGCAGGGCCTCCGCGTGTGCGGATCGCCGGACTTGATGGACCGAAGGTCTGATCCGGAGATGGCGCTTCTTATGTTCTTATATTCTTATTATGTTTAAAAAAATTAAAAATTTTTATGTACTTTTCGAGAATGGACGTTTTGGGTGACTAGCGCCCTACATCCAAATCGGACAAACGTTTCTTTTCATTATGGCCCTCTATGTGGTTAAGTGCAATATTCAGCCTTTAACCCAAGGTCTAACAGTAGCAGACCCATGAATGCACAGTTTGTAGACAGAAGACAGCAGAGAGAAGGTGGGATTTGGAAATTTAGCAGAGCAGCAAAGTCTCAGATTTCCGGATGTTGCATGCAGCCACTGCAGCCTGTTTCAAATCTTCACTCATAAAGGGTTCTCAGAAGTAACAGGAGATGCATTGAAGAAAAAGTCTTAAAAACAGGCTTAAAATGTTGTCATCTGGGGGGGGAAAGAAAGAATAAAATCAAAGGAGACCAGCCCAGGGCTTCAGTGAGTTCCCAGCTCAGGTTTTCCACTGTAGCTGGCCTGGAGATGCTATGCAGCCTTCACAAATCCTGGGAGTGAGAGTCTCATCATCTTGCAATAACAGTAGAAATCCAGGGAAAACCCTGGTTCATGGATCCCAGCCAAAGACTGTTTTAATGGTGACTAGTGTAGGTTGTTGGGAGGCGAAATTTTCCTAAGCAATTTCAAATGAATGTTCATGACACGACACCAATTCAAAGGATTAGGGGAAAACTACCAAGCTCCAGAAAAAAAAAAAAATAAGTATAAGATCCTTGGTATACAAATGTAGAAGACCCCTCCAAGTACTGTCCAAACAACCAAAGTGTAAGAGAGAACAATAGCTTAGCTTGTTCTTCCTCTGCTTTCCAAAATGGCTTCCTGGAGCATCTAGCTTCTTGATGACTGCTTCAACTTGGGGCCTTTTCGGAATTTGGGGGTTTGCAAGAGGACCTAATCTGTCAGATAGTTAAGTGTCTGGGCAGGGTGTACAGGCAGAGGAAAACCTCCACAAACAAGTAGAGAACCAACAGAAAACGGAGGAGATCCAGAATATTGTTGGTGTCCAATTTAGAAACTTGTCCTGCTTTTTACAAGCCCATAGACACAAATGGATTAAAAGCAGGAAGAGCTTATATGTCATGAAACCAACTAGTTATTATAGTCTCCCTGTCTTTTAGGAAGCCACAAAGTTACTACGAAGGTAAATCAAAAAGTAAAGGCAAAATAATTTTAATGGCTGTAATAGAAGTAACTGCAAGCAATTGAACATATCACTTTTCCACATAGTCCCCATGCAAGATGATGCATTTGTTGCATCGTTCAACTAGCTTCCGTATTCCCACATAGAAGTTTTTTGGGTTGCTCTCGAAGCCAGGTGAGCACCGCTTCCATTACTTCATCATGCTTTGTCTTTTGCTCTCTGGGTCGCAGTGATGCACCGATATCTTGTTGCTGGTGCCAGTTCTCTCCAGGATCCTCGCATCGTCTTCATACCGTCTCTGGAACTGGGTCGCAACCTCCACACGCTGTTGCTTGTGCAGATCTGTTGGGAACCCATCGTGCGCAAACTCTCCTGTATCCCAAGCCATCGTGCATTATGGCAAATGCAGATCCATAGCTGATACCCAAATTGGCAGCCAATTGAAACACTGTCGGTCTTCTCTAATCAAGGCATCCGCCTTGTCAATGTGTTTGTGTGTGCATGATGACCTTCTACTGATGTTCTTCGATAGTGCAATCTTGCAATGGAGCTTCCCCGTTTCTGATCTCGTGGCTGCCACACGACTATAGGCCGAGCAACGCGCTTAGTGTGGGTGAACTATCCAACAGGCAATGGGCGAGTACATGTGTTGCATTTCGCTAGCTCTGTCCCGGTTATTGCTTAATTTTAACAATTGCCTTTCATTTTTAATTCGCCCTCGTAGTCGTAAGGTCATATGATTCTTGTTAGAATTTGGAAGTATCTGTTGAGAAACAGCTAAACATCAACTGTTAAGAACTTCAACCAACCAAAACATTGATGTGTAACATCTGGATACACCCAGCATGGTCAAATCAACCTTTCATCTTTTCACATTAGATAAGATGAGCTCCAGTAATAGCTAAGTAACAATGTCTGTTCACCTTTGCTCTCCATAACATCAGGATACATGTTTACAAATGTCTTCTTTGAGCTGCTGCATTGAGGTTCTAGTAGAGCATTCCTTCTGCATTAACATCTTCTGCCGGTGAATATATTGATGCAATTTCAGAAACATGAAACTCTATGTCAGCAGGGAGGAGCCTAATTCCTCTTAAAGCTGTCTGACTGCATCGTCTATGGATTGCATTGTCAAGGTAGATCTTAGAGGGGCGACAATAGAGTGGGGAAACAGTGGGGGAACCTCCGAATGGTCGTGAAGGAAAGGGGAGCAGGTATGGTTTCACGGTCTGGTACAAAGTAAAAAATGTTTTACCCACAGACATCCAGTTTATTCTCAGAAAGTAGATCTTTTCTAATGACTGTTTCAGAAGGGCTTTGCATAGGGCGATGGAGTCTCTCTGCATCCACACTACATACAGCATGATTCCAGTGGCATTAACATCAGAAGAAAGATCAGTGATAAGACAAGGAGAAAGATTAAAGGAACAGAAAGGGGGATCCATCCATCTAGGGCGGATTCAGGCACATTAGCATGCACCATGCCGACTTAGAAACATCTTTGTTCCTTGACTGTTCAGCCAGAATCATGAGTTCACAATAAGCAAATTTGTCAAGGCCAGAGCTGCCAAGTTACCCCATTCCGGGAGAGAGACTTTTTCCAGTCCTGGTTTTGAACTTATGTTTCAAAGCAGTGTGCTATTTGTAATCCCTAATTCTACCCATTCACACCAGCGCTGCAGGTATCATAATGCATCAGGGTGGGAACATCAGAAAGTCAACACCGGCATAAAGTCTCTTCCTGGAACTGGATGACCCGGATGGAAAAAAAAATCACTCTGCCATGCACGTGGCTAATTCCACCTTGGAGAGCATTCTGTCCGACATCCACAGTAACCGGTGCAAACGAAAATGACTAGACAATGAGACCCAGCGCCCGTGTCTGCAGCCAGTATATGTGAGTAGACCTGACCAGCTGGGCAGCAAAAGCAGAATGAGCTGAGTCAAGAAATGGAGATGGTGATGGCTGTTTGCAGAAAGAAATAACCTGGCTTCAGATACCGCATGTGCCTTCCAAAATGATTAGTTAGTAAATTTAGAAACTTGCTGTCCCATCTGTTTTGGCTGGCACAGAAAAATTGGCACTTCTGCTTCTGTACATTAAGACATGTAAAGTACATCGACAGCCAGGCATCCTCGTCGACGCAAGAAGTGCCTTGGTCTCAGCCGAACACATTAGCCACTGCCAGCCAAAAAAACATTGCAAACCCCTTCTCCAGCATTGTTCCTTTCCCACTAGGCCCTTCAAGTTCCTTTCCTACCCTCTTGGTCTGTCTTTCCCCCACCCAAAATTTAAATGTTGTATCCTCTTATCGTTTTTCCTTTTCTATCCATCATTACCCTGTAGTAGGTCCTTTTTGTCTGTCTCCCTTTATTTTTATTTTTTATGTGTTTACCTTTGAAGCGTTTGTACAAATGTTTTTTATTTTATATAAACCGCCTAGGCACTTAGGCGCAGCGGTTAAAGCTACAGCCTCAGCCCCCTGATGTTGCTCTTTGTGACCCTTTGCAAGTCACTTAATCCCCCCCACCCCCCCACCCCATTGCCCCAGGTACATTAGATAGATTGTGAGCCCAGCAGGACAGACAGGGAAAAATTAATGTAAACCATTCTGAGCTCCTCTGGGAGAACAGTATAGGAAATTGAATAAATAGTGTGAAGAGCTTCAGCCTCTGGTAACCAGAGATGGTATTGTGACATCATAATGCCTCATTCCACCAATAAGAGCCAACTTCATCAGTGATGAAACAATGGCAGATTGTCCTATACTAGACTCACTTTTGCTACATTTTGAATTCTACAGTGGTGCAGTGGTCAAAGCTACAGCCTCAACACCTTGGGACTCTGGCACGTGTTGCTCCTTGTGACCCTGGGCAGGTCACTTAACCCCACCAGGACAGACAGGGAAAAATGCTTGAGTACCTGAACAAATTCATGTAAACCATTCTGAGCTCCCCTGGGATAACAGTATAGAAAATTGAATGAATAAATAAATTAACTTGAATTTTTTTTTTTGACTGGACACCAGCCCAAGATATGCCAGTACCCCTTGGGATGAGTTTTAAGGTTTGTGAAGTCCCTCTGTATTCAGTTCAATTAATCGTACCTTGATTTTTCAGCTATGGGGCTTGTGTTTCCTGCCGTGACATAAAACAAACTTAACAGATGACTCACGGAGAGGCTACAATTAACCTATGGAAAAATTCTATTAATTGTATGTTTTATTTTTATTTTTTTATAACGCGCTGCTCTTCTGCTCTTCCCGTTATAATCTGAATATTGTTCTTTTAGAATCCACTCAGGGCCAGATTCTGTAACTGGCGCCTAAAAGAAAAAGATGGAATGGAATCACTTACCATTCCATCTTAGAGAAGAAACCGTATTAGAAAGATTTAAAAGTTCCCTCAAGAGCTTTCTTTACCATGACACTTTTGATGGATAACTAAGGCCCTCTTTTACAAAGGTGTGCTAAGCATTTTAGCGTGCACTAACCGCTAACGCGTCCACAGGATAATATGCACGTGTTAGTGCTTAGCGCATGTTTAGAGCATGCTAATAATTTGCACATGCTAAAAAGCTTAGCACACCTTTGTAAAAGAGGAGGCAAGTCCAACTCTGCAGACAAACATCACTCTACACCAGGGTGTCCGACCTTTTAGCTTCCCTGGGCCGCACTGGCCGAAAAAGATGTATCTGGGGCCACACAAATGCGCAAACGCTGCAGCAAGGCAGAGGAGGGAGCTGGCAAGACGGTAAACACCCGGGGGCAGAAGAGGAAAACACTGCATTGACCTTGACCGGGGCCGCACAAAATACTTCACAGGGCCGCAGGTTGGACACCCCTGCTCTACATGATCATAATTCTTTGATGTTTATAAAGTATACTCATTATATAAATCACGGTTTATAACATCAATATTGAATATACATTATAACAGTGCTCAGACCCGCAACCAACTAATGTGTCCAACAAAAAGTGGCTGCCCAGTAGGACCATCATCGCACCTGTTGGTCCAACTGCTGGTATATATTATCAAACTTTGCCATATAAAGCAAAGGGAAATAAGAAACTTATCTGAATAAGCTCAGCGGCGAGGTGCAGATCGCCCACGAAGGCAGCCTTAAGAGGTTTACAACAAACGTCTAAAACAGCACTCCTGAAGCTGAACTCATCGAGGCTCCCACTGACTCGAGTTTCGCTGATTACTGCTTCCTCAGGAGGGGAAACTCATTTCAGCTTTTGTGTCATGGAAAACTCCCAACCAGAGCCAAATGGTTAGCGTAGAGTGAGCAGTAGAGGAAGCAATAATCAGCGAAACTCAAGTTGGGGGGGGAGCCTCGATGACTTCACTGTGTTCCTAGGAAAAGCAGCATAAAATCTGTTTCACTACTTGGGATCTGGGTAGGTGCTTGGGACCTGGGTTGGCCACTGTTGGAAACAGGATATTGGGCATGATGGACCTTCGGTTTGTCCCAGTATAGTAATTCTTATGTGAACCAAATAAAGGACAATCAACTCATTGTGACATCACTGATGAGATTGGCTCTTAGGCATTGGTGGAGTGAGGCATTATGACATCACAATCTGAGCTCTAGAATGTTGCTACTCTTTCGGTTTCTGCTAGGTACTTGTGAACTGGGTTGGTCACTGTTGGAAACAGGATACTGGGCTTGATTGACCTTCGGTCTGTCCCATTAATGGCAATTCTTATGTTCTTAATCTAATATAATCTTTGGTCTTGTATACAACATCTTCACTAGAAATTAGAGCTCGACAAGGTTCACAGTGAAGCTGAATAAATTACATTAGACATAACTAAGCCATCATTCCAGAAGTGTTTGAAATAATAAAGTCTTCACATTTTTTCAAAAGATTTGATAACGAGTTATTGTTCTTAGAGGAAGAGGCAGATCATTCCATAAAGATGTGGATATGAATTAGATAAAACAATTGAGGAATGTCTTTAACTAAACTCTCTTTACAGAGGGGAACGGCAAAGTATACCATAATTAGACCTAAAACTAATTTGCCTTGAAAAAGTTTGTATCAGAGGAACAAGAGATTCAGCAGATTGACCATAAAATATTTTAAAGACCAACATGTCCATTTAAATTAAATTCTAGATTGAACAGGTTTAACAAATAGGGCAGTCACACAGTCATGGAAGAGTGGTTTTGTAATTTTGGATAGTTACATTCATTGGCAGTACCTGATTAAACCAGCAATGCGACAATAATATACTATAAACTCAATTTTTACTTCCTTTCATACTTTAGATGAATGTGACACAAAAAGTGGTTGTGGTTGTGGTTGTGGTTAAAGCTACAGCCTCAGCAACTTGGGGTTGTGGGTTCAAACCCACGCTGCTCCTTGTGACCTTGGGCAAGTCATTTAATCTCCTTTATCCTCTCTTCTCTCCCTTTCCCTTCCTCCCTTCCTCCTCTCTCCCCTCTTTTTCTCTCCCCTTCCTCTCCCTCTTACCTATCCACCTCTTCTTTCTGCCTCCTCTTTCTGCCTCCTCTTTCTCTCCCCTCTTACCTCTCTTTACAGTCACCTTGAGCCTGTATAGGTATGAGCGATGCACAAATAGAAGATTAGATTAGATTAATCCCCCCATTGCCCCAGGTACATTAGATAGATTGTGAGCCAACTGGGACAGACAGGGGAAAAATGCTTGAGTACTTGAATAAATTCATCTAAACCGTTCTGAGCTCCTCTGGGAGAACAGTATAGAAAATTGAAGAAATAAATAAAAAAAATCTGTCCTGCTATCCTTGGGTCACAGACTACAGAAGTCTGCTCTATACTTGTCTCACTTCCCAATCACTGGAGTTAGCATTAAAGTCTACTGTATACTGCTTATCCATAATTGGAACACAGACCGTAAAGTCTGCCCTGTTTTGCTATATTTGGGACACAGGCTTTCGAAGACCAAACAGCACTTTCCAATAAGCACCAATTCGTTTTTGTTTTGATTCCATCCTTTTTCCATATAAGGAATTTTGAATTACATCACTCCAAAGTTGATGTAAATGTGTGCGTGTATCCATGCCCCGCCCAAGCTACACTCCCAGATGTCTTTAAAAATCTACTGTATCTGAACACAAGTCCTACAATTGCAGAAGGTGTGAGCCAAATCTATATAAATAAATATAAATGGAGAACATTTTTCAAAAGTTAAATTCAAACAAGTGGCCAAAGAACATCTACCAAAATCAAAAATAATACAGAAAGGTAAATCAAAATACATATATTTTTTAATTTAGCACACAATATTCAAAATAATACATTAACATTCAGTCCACATTTATTTCCCAGAAATAGTCCTTCACATTACCATCGTCTATGGAACAAAACACACAAATTGCACCCTGCACGTTCTCGAAATTCAATCTACCCTCCTTAAAAAGATATAACAAAAATGGGGGTATGGCTTGGATGCCGATGCAGATGGTCGGGTGAATGTACAGTTCCTCCTTCCATAGCAACAATTTTACCTATTTTAAAGTGATTTTTCAAAAATTTTACTAAAAAGTGACTAAATATGGCAACAGGAAGGCAAATTCATTTGGAAACGGCTTTATTGGCAACTGGATCAGCAAAGCATTTGAAACAGGACCTGCCAATGCCATCAAAGGTCCCTCTACCCAAAGATGTCTCTGACAGCTGTGACTTACTGATGGAACTGAGAGGCATAAAAGAGATTTTATTGTCTACCGTGGATAAACTGGGAGAGCTTACAGAAGAGGTGGCTTCACTAACCAAACAATTACAAATCTCTAATATTCGGGTGGAGAATTTAGAAAGTCAGGTCACTGTTACAGAAGAGAAATTAATACAGAGTCATCAGGTTCATACTTTATTGCTTCGCCTGACTAGGGATCTTGAAGACAGTAGTAATCGATCCAGAAAGAATAACGTCAGTATTTTGGGCCTTCCAGAGGGGGCTAATCCGATTAAATTTTTGGAGGACATGATTCTGAAATTGTTAAAAATTAATTTTCAATACCCAATAGAAATTGAGAGAGTGCATCGGTTGTCAGCACATGGAGCCAACCGCCATTCACCACGGCTGTTGATATTTAGAATGCTGAGGTTCCAGCAGGCCATGGCTATATTGCAGGCTGCGAAGGAGCAGAGAAATATTATGTGGCAAGAATCTAAAGTGCTGCTCTTCCCAGATTTTGCCAAAACCACAGTGGATCACAGAATGAAATTTCTGCTTCAGCCTCAATTGAGGCAATTAGGAGCTCGTTATGGTCTACTTTACCCAGCGGTTATGTGGGTTACTTACCAAAACAAAATTTCCCATTTTGATGAGCCAGAGAAGTTGAAGAATTTCCTCAATCAGTTCTCTGAAACAATGGTCTAAAAGGCTGGTTATTTGATTCAGGATCTGAGTTGTGAACAAATCACAATTTTCTTACCGGATCCTGTTGGAGCTGATGGTCGTCAAGGGAGGAGTTTCAATGGATATTTGCATGGTGCTGACGGGACTGCGGAATTTATTTTGGAAGTCAAATGGACAGACTATATGATTTTGCTGTTTATGTTCGGAACGGAGACCGGAGTCCTTTTTTGGAGTTATTTCTTCATCTTGGACTTGCTATGGAAGCGCGGGGATGACTCCTTAAAATCTTTACGGACCTGGTTTTTTTATTTTCTGTTGATGAGATACTGGAGTGAGCACGAATGTGGAGAAGAGAACAGATCTATAGGATTTGATTTAACTCGACTCAGGAGGTTGTCAAGAGTCAAGAAGGGTGGCTTCTTATTATTATTGCTAAATTGAATGTCCCCTAGATGTTTAGTAATCTGTGCAATTAGATATCAGCTGGGGATACTGTTTATAATTCTAATGTGGCAGAGTGTGAATGATGATGGTTAGATGAATGTTATTAGTATGTCTGAGCTATCATTCCTAAACTATGGTAATTGGTTGGATATTTATATATTATTTTGAGGAATATTAACTAAATTGATATTAATATTTAATGATATTTGGCAAATTTAAAAGTTTATTTATTCATACATAACCTAGATTATGTCTTTGCTATATCAGTTATTTACATTACATTACATTACATTAGTGACTTCTATTCCGCCTGTACCTTGCAGTTCTATTCCGCCTGTACCTTGCAGTTCTATATGAACGCCTAGATTTCATTTATGTATTCAATTTGTTCAATTAAATAGAAGTTGCCACTAAAATTTGGGCCAACAATGTGGGGGAGGGTTACTGAGTTCAAGGGATGGGATTGTTGAATGGGTAAAGATGGTGGTTTGGTAGGTATTGAGTATTACTGATAAAGATGATACTACCTTATTTTTGTATTCTAGTTTTAGGCTGGTAAGCTCTCCTTAGGAACTGTCTGGTCACTGTAATTGTTTTAATGTTCTAATGATAATTACTTTCTATGATTTTTAATTCTAGGAGCTAGAGAATGTACTTCCAACTTTTTGTTTACTTTAGTAATATTTAGTTGTTCTGAATTATTTACGGCCTCTTTTACAAAGCCGCACGGCAACAGCCCCGAAGCCCTTTAAATCTCTATGGGCTTCAGGGCCATTAGCGCAGCACAGCCGCTAGCGCAGCTTTGTAAAAGAGGCCATTAGTATATGATAGGGAAACGGGGTTTTAAAAAAAAAATAAAAAATAGATATCATATAATGATATCTATTAATATGTAGAAGTAACAAATAATATCAGAAGTTTTTTATACTTTTTTTAGATAAATGAATTGCTTTTGATAAATTAATTTTTGTAATATAAATTTATTTATTTTTAAGTAATTGGTGATATATAGTGGATAGGGGGATTAACTTTCTCATTATTTGGATGGGGGAGGAAGTTTTGCAATTGCCTGATCTATGGGTTTGCATACAAGCTGATGTGTTATGAATTGGATTGGGATGGGGTGGGGGGTGGAGGGGGTAATTTATAGTTTTAGGTCCTGGATGTGTAACATATTAATTTTACTTATTTTTTTTAAAGGTTTATATTCCTGTAAATTATATCAATTCTAAATGGCTGTGAAAATACTACAAAACCTTGGAAAATACTACAAAATACTACTTTGGAAAATACTACAAAATACTACCTTGGAAAATACTACAAAACATTGGAAACCTTGGACTACAAAACCTTCAAAAAAGAAACAAAAACCCTACTCTTCAAAAAATACATAAAACCAATATAACACAACCAAACGGGCTCTGAACTCCTCCTGCAATTACCAAATACTCCTTAACAAATTAGAAAACGCTCAAACTATTCCTTAAGTACCTCTTAATATCTTAACAATATCTTATGTAATCCGCCTTGAATCGCAAGGTAAGGCGGACTAGAAATCACTAATGTAATGTAATGTTAATGGGCTTAATAATCCCATTAAAAGAACAAAGGTGCTAAATTTCTTGAAACAAAGGGAAGCAGACATTTATTTTATCCAAGAGTTGCATTTGTCAGCACTTGAGCCCGCTAAATTAGAAAAAGGGTGGGTGAAACATTGCTTTTTTGCACCGGCAATTGGGAAAAAGACTGATGTGGCTATCCTTATTAACAGAAAATGTTCTGCAGTATTTAGTAATACTAGGGCTGATCCAATGGGAAGACGGCTGCAAGTTGACTTGACTTCAGGAAAAGATACCCTGACTTTATTTAATATTTATGCACCTAATTCGAACCAAGCTGAATTCTTAAAAAAAAAAAAAAAAAACAGCAAACCATTCTATCACTGGCTACATCCAATTTAATAGTAGCCGGAGATTTCAATGCTGTCATGGATCCATTAATAGACAAACAACCTAGTAAGCAGATGAAATCACTAGGTTTAGATAATCTGGTACAAGCCTGTGGGTTGAAAGATATATGGTGGATTCTTCATTTTAATGCTAAGGAATTTACTTTCTGCTCATATGCTCATAACTTATTTTCAAGAATAGATTACATTTTTGTTTCAGAGCAATTAATTCAACAGATTATAAAAGCCAGCATAGATCTGATCCTTTTGACGGATCATGCTGGAATATGGATAGAGTTTCAGGTTTCAGAAAAAGAGTTTAGTAGACCTGTTTGGAGATTCAATAATACATTGCTTGCAGATTCAAACTTTCTTGAGGAAATTCAAAGGAAAATGGATGAATATTTTCAACTCAACACCTCAGAGGAAATCTCTTTGGAAACTATACGGGACGCTTTCAAAGCTACAATTAGAGGCCAAATAAATTCATATTTAGCATATATTAGGAGAAGCTAAAATTGGAATTTTCTAATTTGGAACAAATTATTTTGAATCTTGAATCAAATTTGGCCTCAAAATGG
Source organism: Geotrypetes seraphini (assembly GCF_902459505.1). Lineage (NCBI taxonomy): Eukaryota > Metazoa > Chordata > Amphibia > Gymnophiona > Dermophiidae > Geotrypetes > Geotrypetes seraphini. The sequence goes on along the minus strand of NC_047091.1, from coordinate 32,044,267 downwards.
GATCACAATACTTTGCAGGCCCTGTTGAAAGCTAAATATAGGTATAATGAGATTTCCTTACAATTGGCTAGGAAAGATCTGTTTTCTCAGCAAGTTCTGTATTATGGAAACTCGAATAAAGTGGGAAGATTATTGGCTAATTATCTTAAAGCAAAAAAAAAAAGAAAAGTAAAGATTGTGGCTATTAGAGATGAGAGAGGTACAACTCATTCTCAATTTGGAAATATTTTTAAACAATTTTTGAGATTTTATACAGTCTTATATTCTTCTATGCCTTAATCAAATAAAGAAGTTGAGGGACTGAAATTTTTAAAGTTAATTAAGGGGCCAAAAAATTCCTGAGCATATAAAAGAAAATCTTGAAATGCCTTTATCACTTAAGGAACTCCAGGCAGCATTGAAGTCCCTCAGAGTTGGATCCGCTCCGGGAAGTGATGGATTCACTGTGGAGTTTTTTTAGATCATTCCAAATTACACTTATACCTAGGGCTCCTTTTACTAAGGTGCATTAGGGCATTAACACGTGGAATAGCACATGCTGAATTGCCATGCATGCTAGACCTTAACACCAGCATTGAGCTGGCGTTAGTTCTAGCCGCGTAGCATGCGGTATAGCGTGCGGTAATATCCTGCGTTTGCTAAAAATGCTAGCGCACCTTAATATAAGGAGCCCCTAATCTTTTAAATTTATATCAAGCACAACTAACTAAAGCAGGGGTCCCCAAAGTCCCTCCTTGTGGGCAGAATCCAGTCGGGTTTTCAGGATTTCCTCAATGAATATGCATGAGATCTATGTGAATGCACTGCTTTCAATTCATATTCATTGGGGAAATCCTGAAAACCCGACTGGATTCGGCCCTCAAGGAGGGACTTTGGGGACCCCTGAACTAAAGGATATATTTCAGGTACTATGGCAGAATCTTTAACTATTGTTTTGCCAAAGCCAAATAAAGATCCCCTTTTGGTTTCAAACTACAGGCCTATTTCTTTAATAAATGTGGATGGAAAACTCCTGGCTAAGCTATTAGCTTTAAGATTAGCTAAGGCTCTCCCTTATATGATCGGTATGCACCAAATGGGTTTTGTTGCTCAAAGACATTCCTCCAATAACACCAGATTGGCTTTTCATATGTTAAATTTATCAAAAACAATGAATGATCCGGCCTTGTCTATCTCTTTAGATGCAGAGAAAGCCTTTGATCACGTGGAATGGACTTTTATGTATCAAGCAATGGATTGGTTTGGGATAAGATCTGGATTTATTCAAATGATTCAAACCTTGTATAACGCCCCTTCTGCCAGATTATATATTAATAATGCTTTCTCAGAACGTTTTTGTCTGGAGAGGGGTGTTAGGCAAGGATGTCCCTTACCTCCTTTGCTTTTGGAACCCTTGCTGCTGGCTATACAACAGGTAAAGGAGATACAGGGAATTCATTATGCATGTCAGGAATATAAGATTTCTGCTTATGCGGATGATATCTTGCTTCATTTGAGAAATCCTGAATCTACCATTCCGCATTTACTGGAATTGATTGACCAATTTGACAAATTTTCAGGGTATAAAATAAATTGGAGCAAATCGGAGGGTCTTCCGTTGAATGTATATTGTACAAAAGGATTATTTGATGCATTCCCTTTCCTCTGGAAGGAAGAGGGTATAAAATACTTAGGTATTACGATTCAAAAAACATTAGAAGACACAATGACAGTAAATGAAAAATCTTTATTGCTGAAATTAAAGGAAATGTGTGAGCAGTGGAACCCACTACATCTTTCTTGGTGGGGGAAGAGTCCAAACTGTAAAAAAGATGATTTTGCCTGTAGTTTCTAATCTAATCTAAGGCTTGACTTTATATACCGAGACATCATTCCAAGGAAGCTCGACTCGGTTTACAATAGTTAACAAATAAAACCCAAATGAGTATGTTGCTGATTTATTTTCAGGGGTCCTTTTATAAAAAATTAAATAGTATTCTCACAAAATTTGTTTGGCTGGGTAAAAAGGCTAGAATTGCTCTAGTATCTTTACAAAAACCAATTGCGGCAGGTGGGGTAAATTTTCCAAACTTTTTAGATACCGCCAAGCTTTTATCATGAGGTAGGGTATGTATTGGATCCTTCCTGAAGTCTTGGAGCATCTTCCGGACTGGCTTTACTTGGAATGGCAACTCCTGTCTCCATTGCGTTTGTATCAAGTTACCTAGGATTTATAAGGGCAATAGAATTTTATTTTCTACATGGCAAACATTAAAATTTATTATTAACCTAATACCTATTCTGATTCATCAATCCACGTGTCAGTCCTTATGGCTGAACTCCAAGATCCAAATTGGCGAGGTGAAGGTCATCTGGAAGCATTGGATGCAGGCAGGTATACGCACGTTAGATGATGTGATGTCAAAAGGGAAGATGCTTGAGTTTTCACAACTGCAACAATCATTCGGTATTTCAAAGTCCCAAACATTTAAATGGTTGCAGTTGAAGCAGGCCATTCAGAAGGGGTTCCCTAATTGGCGAAATTTAAAGGATCAGTATAGCTTGCCGGGCATATGTCCAGATAGATTTGCTAGGACATCAGGCAGCCAAGTGGTATAAATTAATATCTGAATATTTGAATAAGAAACCAAAAACTAGTCTTAAAGACATTTGGAGCATTGAGACAAAGCAGCAGATTTCTGTGTCTCAATGGCCACGAATTTGGTCTTGGAGAATGAGGTGTACAGCGTCAGCATCTATGAGACAACCCGGGTATTTTTTTTGTTGCATAGAAGTGTTTGGACCCTTGTTAGGTTACAAAAGTTAGATAGTTCAAAACCTAATAGATGCTGGCACTGTCATCTGGATGTAGGGACACTGGATCATCTCATTTTCTACTGTCCCTTGATACTTAAATTTTTTGGAGATCTATTTGGGGCCAAATTAATACGATCTTGGAAGTTCCATTACCATTGTCATATGATATAGTTTTATTTGGAACATCATTATTGCCCAAGAGTCCGATCAAGGCAAACCAGAACAAATTGCTTCTCATTATGACAGGAGTTGTTATGCAACTTATTACGAAAAATTGGAAATCTTGGGATAACTTAAATTATAGCAACTTAAATTATTAGCAAGTTTAAAAGTCTCCTAAAGAACTGGCTTTTCAAAGATGCTTTCCAATAGATTTGCTATAGCCTATAATATTTTCAAGAAGATGATCTAATAGAATAAAGCGGATATTTGTTCCCAAACCTTTTGTGACTTAACCCTCCCCTAGTTTTATTTTTATTTTAATTTTTTTTTTAGAATTGTATTTATGCCAATTGTTGCCAACCCTTCCCTCCTTACATGTACTATTGTATTAGTAACGAATGTTGTGTCTATTAGTTTTTAACATTTTATATAATTTTTGAATTTATATAAATCGCATTGGATTTGGACTATGCGAGGTAATCAAAAACTAAATAAACTTGAACTTGGTGGGAAACCTTATGCCAAATATATAAATTTGAACACATGAATTTGTTACAATTGGGACATCATAGTAAATTTAAGGAGATTTGGGGTCCATTAACAAATTTTTGTAAGTATTAATTATTAGGTATTATTATTAAACTAGTGTTTAAGCCCGTTATATTAACGGGTGCTAGAATACGTCTGTTTTGGTTTTTTTATTTGTCTCTCTCTCCTTGGATGCTGTCTGTCTGTCATTCTTTCTGTCTGTCTCTCGCTGGCCCCCTGTCTGTCCATCTTTATTTCTAACTCTATCCTCTTCCCTCAATAAAGCATGTGCCCTTTTTTCTTTCTCCTCCCCACTTCCTTCCAACGTCTGCTCCCCCTGTCCCTCAGACTTCCATTCAGTGGCTGTCCCTCCTCTCCCCCACACTTCCATTCAGTGTCTGTCTCCCTCTCTCTACCCCTTCCATCTACTGTTCACCCTCTGTCTTGCCCCTTCCATTCACTGCCCTCTCTTCTCTTTCCATCCAGTGTCCGCCCTCTCTCTCTCTGTTCCATATGGCATCTCCTCCTTCCTTTCCCCCTTCCTTTTCCCTTGGTCTGGCATACATTCCTCCTTCCCTCCATGCCCTGCCATCTCTTCTTCCCTCCAAGCCATTCTCTCCCCCTCTGCCCCCTTTCCTCCTTGAACTTCATCAGGCAGCAGCCGCAGCATTCACAATTCATTGCTGTTGCCAGCTTCAGGTCTTCCTCTCTGTTGAGTCATGTCTTCCTGAAACAGAAAGTAGGCAGGACCCACCAGAGAGGAAGGCCTGAAGCCGGCAACAGCGGCGAATTGTAAACGCTGCTGCTGCTCAAAGAAGCCAGGCCTTGAAAAACCCGAGGCAGACCTCTTCTCTTCCCTCCCAGCCCAACCCCCACTGACTCGGCTCCCTTACCCTTTCTGATCCCCGCCTGCGTCGCGGAAGCGTGAAGACTGAATGCCAGCAATTGGGGTGGCGAGGACGCAGCCCAGGACATAAGAACATAAGCATTGCCTCTGTCGGGTCAGACCAGGGGTCCATCGTGCCCGGCAGTCCGCTCCCGCGGCGGTCCTACAGGTCCATGACCTGAAAGTGTTCCTTACCTAACCTAAAATGTCCATACCCTATTTGCTCAGTGTCCTGTAAGGTAAACCTCTATCTATACCCTATTATTCCCTTCGCTTCCAGGAAGTCATCCAGTCCCTTTTTGAACCCCAGAATTGTACTCTGGCTTATCACCTCTCCGGGAAGCGCGTTCCAGGTATCTACCACCCGCTGAGTGAAGAAGAACTTCCTTGCATTCGTTATGAATCTGTCTCCTCTTAGTTTTTCTGAGTGACCTCTTGTTTTAGTTGTCCCTGCTAGTCTAAAGAATCTGCCCCTCTCCCCCTTCTCTATGCCTTTCCTGATTTTATAAGTCTGTATCATGTCCCCTCTCAGTCTCCGCCTTTCCAGGGTAAAGAGCCCCAGCCTGTCTAACCGTTCGGCATATGAGAGGTTCTCCATACCCTTTATCATCCTCGTTGCTCTCCTCTGGACCCTCTCGAGTATTGCCATGTCCTTCTTGAGGTATGGCGACCAGTATTGGACGCAGTATTCCAGATGTGGGCGCACCATTGCTCGATACAGTGGCAGGATAACTTCCTTCGTTCTGGTAGTGATACCTTTTTTGATAATACCCAACATTCTGCTCGCTTTTTTTGAGGCCGCTGCACATTGCGCCGCCGGCTTCATTGTGAAGGTGTTGGCGTGCAGTGGCGCTCCACAAAGCCCTCCTCCCGGTAGCTGCCACCAGCATCAATCGGGGCGGTGAGGACGCGGGCAGGGAGAAAGCTTGCCTGGACTTCCTCCAGTGGTTGGTGAGTGAGGGCGGGAGGAGGGGAGTAGCTAGAGTGATCCCTGCCTCCGCGTTCTAAAATGGAACGCGGCCACGGATCAGAAATCACAGCGGCAGGGATCATGAAATTTCAAGAGCGCATGCGCGTCTAGGGTTTTATTATATAGGATGGTGCCATTGATTCATATTAAGTATTATTATTATTTCTCTATGATTCATGAATAGAATGTTGTGCACATCCAGGTGGGGCAGGTGGGAGGGTTGGGGGGATGTTAAGTACCTGGGGAGGCCACCGCGGGAGCGGACTGCTGGGCAGGATGGACCCATGGTCTGACCCGGCAGAGGCAATGCTTATGTTCTTATGTTCTTATTTGATTGTTTGGAATGCTGTCTGTTATATTATTTGCTTGTTAACCTGTTGCACTATTTATTAGATTTTAAAAATGAATAAAGAATTTTAAAAAAAAGATATAACAAAAATGATTAATAACATGAAACTTTCGACTGCACCCCATGACGTCCTTCCTGCCACCTTAGGCAAGCACTACCTAATAATCTTAGGACCATCCTCTATAATAAAACCCTAAGCGCACATGCACACTTAGGAGGCCGTGATCCCTGCCACTGTGAAGTGTGCTTCCGTGGCCGTATTCTATTTGCAGCGCGTGCAGCTGTTTGCGGCACGTGGCGGGTGGTGCACGTGGCAGTTTCAGCGGGTTGCACACAAAAAAAAACCCGCTGCCCACGGAGACAAACAGGAAGTGAAGGACAGGAAATCGAGGGAAATCAGGGGAAATCAAGCACCCTGGAGCAGGAGGACAGGGAGAGAATGTGAGAATTGGAGATAGCGCCACATAAGGTAAAAGGAAGGGATAATGGCTACTGCTGGACAGGGGCAACAGGGAAAAGGTACTGCTAGACAGGGGGGTAGGTAAAACCAATGGAGAAGGGCTACTGCTAGACAGTGGGAGCAGAGAAGGGGGGGTTGGCCAATCAACACAAGAAGAAACTGCTGGGGACCAGTTGCAAACGTCCTTTCCCACTCTCCAGCTCCATTGCTGCTCTGCTCTCTGCACGCCCTGCTCTCTGCTGCCCTGATCTCACTGCCTTTACTCTGTTTCAGGGACTGAAGAAGCCCTGGGGCCGGATTAAGGGGGAGAACAGTGGCTGTTGGCTGCATTGCTTTTAGTTTAGGGATTGTTTCGCTCCTCTCGCTCTCTGCCCTTCTCCTGCCTTTCAGCCCCGCCTTTCAGCCTCGCCACCCCGACTCTCCTCTTGCCGCCCTGCTCTCTGCCCCAAATCCAAACTCCCCCTGCTCTCTGCCGCCCAGACTGATTTCTGCTTCCCCTGACTCTCCTGCTCTCTGCCGCCTTCCCTGCAGTGCGAGCCTGCGGGTTTAAAGCTACACTACGCAGTGCAGCCCCGCTTTAAACCTGTGGGTTCACAATGCAGGGGAGGCGGCAGAGAGCAGGAGAGTCAGGGTCAGTGAGTTTTTAAAGAGGCTGCTGCCATCGGGGATCGCCCTTCAAGAGTACCGATGGAAATATTAGTTGAAGAGATAGAGCAGGAGAGTAGGGGCCCCCCCAAAAAAACAAAAAAAAACCTCCAGTAAAAGCAAACACTGCGCAGACCATCTACAGGGAAAGCAGATAGTCTGCGCATGCGTCAGGATCACACACTAGCAATCCGTGCAGTCAGAGAGGGCGTTCCTCTGATCGCCCTCATTTTAATTTTATTGTTTTGGGAATTGGTTGGGCCTGCACGGATCGGCCACGGAGTCAGGTAAGTGAATCTACCCCCTAGTGAAAATAACTGAAAATAACTGAAAAAATTGTCAGACTTTCCAAATAAACCCAACACCTTACATCCAAATCAAACAGGTTTTCGACACAACCCTTCCACAGAACCTTCCCTAATCAGTCTTATCACCTCTGTACTTATTCTTCTTGACTAAAGAAATTCTGTATTCCGTCCTTATTTCACCAGATCTCACAGCCGCCTTTGATACCATAGAACGCATCCTCCTACTTCAATGATTATGCAAAATTGATGTACCAGAAACTCCTTACAAACAATTTGTGTCCTATTGTGATCACCGCACATACCAAGTACACCATCAGAAAACTACTTCTGCCAATTTCTCTCTGCCCTATGGAATCCCATAGGGTTCCATCTTATCACCTACTCTCTTCAATCTTCTTATGGTTCCATTATTGACATTATCTCAGACCATCGGATTTACCCCCTAAGCCTACACGGATTATATTCAACTTATCCATCTAATAAATCCATGTCATTCATCACCTATTTCATCCATCAGTCTAAAACTTGAAAATATTACTTTTTGGCTAAATGATAACTGTTTCTTGCTTAATCTCAACAAGTCCAAAATATTAGTATTCAGTAGAGAAAATCACACTCAGTTGCCCAACCCAATCCATCTTATGAAAACACCAGTTCAACTAGTTACATCCACTAAGGTTCTTGGAGCTACACTAGATTCCAAACTAGACTTCTGCCTACACATTTCATCAGTAATCAAAACATGTTTCTATAAACTCTATGGTATGCTCAATTCCATCTCTTTTAGAACCTTCAGTATTAAACATTCTTATAAATTTCATTATCATTTCTCAGATTGATTACTGTAATGCTCTCTTCTCAGGTATTGGATTGATATACAATTGATGTAAAATAAGGCAGTATTTGGGTTTTTATATATATATGTCACACCACTTTTACAACCAGCATACTGGCTTCCAGTTGATTATAGAATTGTTTATAAAATCTTCTTCCTTGCTTTTAAAATATGCATTTTTCGAACTCCCGCCTTCTTAGACCGTCTCTAATTCCATACACACCATCAAGAAACTTGCGCTCTATCCAACATAACCTTTTCGTGATTCTTTCCTATAGATAAATCTTTTACGATACAACCCGATCCATCATCTTTTCAGTAACCGCCCCTAAATTTTGGAATGCTTTCCCTATTCACCTTAGGATGGAAATTTCAATTAAAAGGTTCAAAACTTCACTTAAAACTTTTCTATTTTCAGATGCATTCAATTTAAGTCCCACATACCTTTGAACAACTTTTGATATGGAACTTTCTCTCTTTCATCGACCCTTCAGGTGATAGCCATGAAGACATTCTTCCTTCCTTTCCTTTTTTCACCTTTCATCTTTCCTATCAAATTTATGGAGTTCTCCCCCCTTTCCTTTCCATTTTTCCAACCTCTGTGTTTTTCTTTCTTTCTTTTCCCTCCCCTTAACTGTATAATATAATTGTAAACTGCTCAGACAATTTGATGTGCAGTGCATCAAATTTTCAATATACTTGAAACTTGAATGTATGAAAAAGGTATCATACTTGGTGTTATAACTCTAAGAAATTCAAGTCAAATACTCACCTTTTTAAATCATGTAATCCACTCATTATTTTCACTACTATATGGATAGAAAAAATGTATTCAATAAAAACTTCCTACGTTAACATCTTCACAATCATAGAGTGTAATATGTATCTTAGCATAGCACATCATATTAAATTGCAATGTACTTATCTTTATATAACATGTATTTCCTAGTGTTCAAAAATCTTTATGTGGACATCTTCATAAAACACATATTCCCAATTCTAGCATTTTGGTATATCAAATGTCGTCTTCCAAAGAAAGTATTTCTTCTAAGGGACACTTGGCTTCTGATACCTTTTACACAGACCTAGGAACAAACCAAACCCAAAGCAAAAGTGCTCCAATAATGAGCCTAAAACAAAAAAACAGAGCCAAAACATTGCTCCATGCTACAACTGAAAGCATGCTAATGTGAGCATGGACCGATTGGCCCATCAATATAAAGAAAAATAACAGCCAATCAGAAATTTTAAAATAGATCCAATCAACTTCTCAGTAATTAAGAAAACAGACCAATCAATATCATTGTTCAAACCCTTTGGTGTCTTTCTGTTAAGATGGTAGATCCAACGCTGTTCACCTCTTAGTAATACCAAATTAATGCCAACACCTCTTGGAGAGGGCAAAGGTTGGACTACAGCTTTAATTATTATCGGTTTCCATGAAGGGTGCTTCCATTCATCATTGAGAACGGCAGCATCTGGCTTCAATCATGAGCACCTTCAAAGCACAGTTTGTTTTCCCAAAATAATATGAACAGCAAGGACACATTATCAAGGAAATCAGACCAATGAATTCACAAAGGCTTACAGCTGGACGTTCTTCCCGTTCTTTAAAGACAGAAAATGTCCTATCAAAGACTGTGGACAAATGAAACAATGACCGTAAGATCGATGTCCAAGATATTCACTTGGCAAATCAACTGGAAAAAAGGAACATACCAACCATCCTTCAAATATGTATCTTGTTTATGGGCAAACACTGGTTCAGCAATTGGATTTTGACTCCTAATTCTGATTGGATACTTTTCTCTTTATTTGGATGGGTCATTCAGGCCCAGATTCTATAAACGGCACCTGAAGTTAGGCGTCTTTGCTGAACATAAGCAATGCCTCTGCTGGGTCAGACCTTAGGTCCATCGTGCCCAGCAGTCCGCTCACGCGGCGGCCCAACAGGTCCAGGACCTGTGCAGTAATCCTCTATCTATACCCCTCTATCCCCTTTTCCAGCAGGAAATTGTCCAATCCTTTCTTGAACCCCAGTACTGTACTCTGCCCTATTACGTCCTCTGGAAGCGCATTCCTGGTGTCCACCACACGTTGGGTAAAGAAGAACTACCTGGCATTCGTTTTGAATCTGTCCCCTTTCAACTTTTCCGAATGCCCTCTTGTTTTTTTATTTTCTGAAAGTTTGAAGAATCTGTCCCTCTCTATGCCCTTCATGATCTTGTAAGTCTCTATCATATCCCCTCTAAGTCTCCTCTTCTCCAGGGAAAAGAGACCCAGTTTCTCTAATCTCTCAGCATATGAAAGGTTTTCCATCCCCTTTATCAGACATGTCGCTGTCCTCTGAACTCTCTCGAGTAACGCCATGTCCTTCTTATTCAATTTGGCTTAATCAGTGCCATTAAAAAGTAATGGAAGAGTGTGTGACGCAGTGGTTGAAGCTACAGCCTCAGCACCCTGGGGTTGTGGGTTCAAACCCCGCCCCGCTCCTTGTGACCCTGGGCAAGTCACTCAGTCCTCCGTAGCCCCAGGTACGTTAGATAGATTATGAGTCCACCGGGACAGATAGGGAAAATGCTTGAGTACCGCTTAGATAACCTTGATAGGTGGTATTATAAAATCCTAATAAATTTGAAACTTGAATTTAATAATAATTAGCTAGTTGACTCCTAACTCAGTAGGTGCCCCTAAACATGCCTACTTTGGAGTTAGTCGCCTATCTTTTATAGAATCGTATGTAAAAAGATAGACTTCTATCACCCAATTAATTTTTATTTTTTGAGCTTGTTAAAGATCATAACTGAAGTCAATTTACCAATTATAGAATTTCCCCTTTTAAATCAAGATAAGTCCGCTACAACTGGATATGTTCTACCTTCTTCCCTTATGTCAGATTCGCTTATGTCTATGTTTGTCTTAGTTAGTATTTTAAACAATTTTGTCTCCCCTATTTTTAAATATGTACACCGCTTAGAAATTTTTATTATTATTAAGCGCTAGTATCAAATTTTATATAAACTGTAACTGTATACTAAGAGCAAACAAAAAAAAAAACAAAACCCAATGGAAAAACACGTCTACGAAATATCACACTCAATTCACAAAAGTAGAGATGAAAGAGATTCTTCAACCAGGACTTTATTGCACTAAAACAAACATCAGATGCAACACAACTGGGTTTCGGCACCTTGGTGCCTTCTTCAGGAGTCAAACACAATGAGTGCTATGCTTCCTGTTAGTTTGATTTATTTGGACATAATAGATTGATATTGTGGTGTTTGGGCTTTTTTGTGTACCATTATATGAAGTCAAGTAATACAATAGTTATAACATGTCTAAGTACTGAAAACTAGACCCTACATAGGCCATGTTTCAGCAACCAATTGCCTTTCTCAGAGGTCCTGTCTCCCATGGTAATTGAGAATGGTGCCGTCAAGATTTAAAATGCCAATGCAGGTGAATGATCTCGAGCATAGAAGCCAAAATGCAGGACAGGATCCCTGAGGAAGGCAATTTGTTGCTGAAACACAGCCCGTGTAGGGTCTAGTTTTCAGTACTTAGACAGCTGGGGCTGTTCTCCCTGGAGAAGCGGAGACTCAGAGGAGATATGATAGAGACCTTCAAGATCCTGAGGGGCATCGAAAAGGTTGACATGGACAGATTTTTCAATTTGAAAGAAACCACAAGAACAAGGGGTCACTCGATGAAATTGAAGGGGCACAGGTTTAGAACAAACGCAAGGAAATTCTTTTTCACACAGAGGGTGGTGGACACATGGAACACCCTTCCTGAAGCTGTGATAGGAAATAGCACAGTACAGGGTTTCAAGGAAGACCTGGATAGGTTCCTGGAGGACAAAGGGATTGAGGGGTACAGATAAGAGCAGTGGAAGGTTTAGAGATAAGTGTAGAGGTAGGCATAAAATTAGTCAGGGACTGCTGCTCAGGCAATATGCCTGATGGGCCGCCGCGTGAGCGGACCGCTGGGCAGGATGGACCTCTGGTCTGCCCCGGCGGAGGCGACTACTTATGTACTTATGTACTTATATGTTATAAATATTGTATTACTCAACACAGACTTTTGCACTTTACGGTTTTAATAAACATTATATTTTATAAATTAATCTCCAGGGACTGGTTCCACTTTGTGCGACTTTGGACACTTCTGTTTGGGGTGTGGAACTTTGGTCCTTTCCCGTGGATCTTGGTTCGCGGATTGGCCTGCGTACCTCTCCAGGGGATTTGTAGATTTTGCCATCATACGAAGTGTCATTCTCCAAACAACAGAATATATCAACAGTTTAACTCCAAAAAAAGGCACTGCAGTACCGAAACCCAGGCTGTTTGGTTTTGTCCAATAAAGTCCTGGTTGAAGCATCTCTGTCATCTCTACTTTTGTGCATTGATTGCTATACTAAGATACATATTACAGTCTGTGCTTGTGAAGACTTCTGGACATTTATACTAAAGACTTTATTGAATGGATTTTTTTTCTTTATGCATGAAAATAAGGAGTGGGATAGATGCTTAAAAAGGTGGGTGTTTGACTTGAAGTTGTTAGAGACCCAACACCAGCCTCCCCTTTTACAAAACTGTGCAAGAGGTGTTTCACAACGGCCGGCGCGCCGAATGCTCCAACGGTCATAGAGTTCATACGAGCAATGGAGCAGCACAGAGTATTCAGCGGTAAAAACCTCTTGCGCAATTTTGAAAGATAGATTGTGAGCCCACCGGGACAGACAAGGAAAATGCTTGAAGTACCTTTATGTAAACTAAGTTTAAGTTTCCAAGTTTATTTAAGATTTGATTAATCGCTTACTACTTTGAGTGTGGGATATAAGTCCCAATCTCTTTCCCTGATGTCATAATGTCTCATTCTACCAATAAGAGCTAACCTCATCAGTGATGTCACAATGGCTTCATTGTTCTATACTTGGATCACTTCTGATATTGTATTGGAGGAAAGTGTGGCACACTGGTTAGAGCTACAGCCTCAGCACCCTGAGGTTGTGGGCTCAAATCTCATGCTGCTCCTTGTGACCTTTATTGTAGGTCAAAAATGTATTTTACAGCATTGGTTGGAAGAAAGTCCACCTCATTTTGGCATTGGAGGGCAGAGTTTCATGCTCTTATGATTATGGAAGCCAGGGCGACCTCCCCATCTTATAAAAAACAGTAAATTTGGGATGACCTGGGAACCTTATATACAGCAATTATCAGTCAGAGCAGGCAGTTTTGGAGTGAACTCATTGCATTTGTAATCAGAAAATGAAGCACTTAATCCCCCATTGGCCCAGGTACATTAGACAGATTGTGAGCCCAGCAGGACAGACAGGGAAAATGCTTGAAGCACCTGTATGTAAACTGGTTCATAGTCAAGTGAGCACGAAGACATCTGAGCGCAAGTCTGTGCATTTGGCTTGCGCGCATTTCACTTGCCACCATGTAAACTGCTTTGAATGTGGTTGTAAAACTACAAAAAGACGGTTTACAAGTCCCAGTCCCTACCATTAGTATAAAGTTTTGAATTTTTTTTTTCCTTATTGGCTGTTTTATATTCTAAATTTAATTTTTTTCTATTCACCTTTTTGGAGTCTTTTTATTTATTTATTTTTTTGATTTGCAAAACCATTTGTTCTCTGGAATGATAGGGGTCCTTTAATTTAGGCACGCTAACCGATTTAGTGCCTGCTAAAGATTACCGCGTGATAAATGCTAAGGCATCCATTATGGGCTCTTTTTATGTTTTTAACGCACGCACAGGATTGGCTCGCACTATAGCGCGTGCTAGCTGAAAAAAATACCACCTGCTTAAAAGGAGGCGGTAGTGGCTAGTGCGTGCAGCATTTAGCGCACGCTAAAACCGCTAGCACGCCTTTGTAAAAGGAGTCCTATATTTTATGGGCGCCTTAGCATTTAGTGCACGCTAATCTTTAGCATGCGCTAAATGGGTTAGCGCACCTTTAATAAAAGGACCTTCAGCGACGGCATTCCCCCTGCAATACTGATAGGGCTATGACAGCAGCTTGCAAAAAGGAACGCACGAAATTGTTCGAGTACAATCATTTTGCAAAACGTTAATGTTACTTCAAATCGGCCAAAAGGGCTCGATTTATGAAGATTTTTTTTTTTTTTTTAAATCCTTAAGGATTATTCCTGTGTGCGATCTCACAGGGGGGAGGGGAGGTGCAGTCAGGGCAGAAGGGATTGACAGTATGGGAATGGCATTTTGGCTGAGTTTGTAGAATTGAAAAGGGCAAAATCTTGCCACCTGCTGCACACATCTGCATCTAATAATCGTACGGTACATCTTTTGATCTGTGAACAATCGTTGCAGTTTCTAGGTAATACAAAGTGCTTCTGTGGTTTGGAAGCTTCGTACTTCGTCTTCAAAAGTGCATCTAAGAATCCTGCAGCTCCAAAACCCGGAGCGACGTCCAATGAGTAATGCAAATTGGTTTTCACAGTGGCAGCTGGCCATACGTCCAGCACAAGCCACACGTCCAGCTGGCCATACGTCCAGCCACACGTCTGTGACACATTAAAAACTTCTTGTAGTGTTTTGGAGAAAATGAGAAAAGCAGAGGAAGCAAACCCCCTCTTTTGGCTATGGAAGATTTTGGAAACGTTCTCCTATTCCTTTCCACAATTCCTAAAGTTGGTCAGAGCCCTTTTCCTGTCCAGGATGCTGGCCTTTTAAAAACTGCTCTTGCCACTACTTTGGCCTAAACCTAATGGCTAGTGCCGCATGTGTGGCTGACCATCCTGCTGTCCACAGACAACCTACGTTACAGGTAATTAACTACACTTTCCTGTTTGGCCCCACTCTTCCTCGTGTTATAAATGAATACCTCAGCTGACAGGATGTCAGGTCAAAAGCGCGCAGGGACAAAGGCGCGCCCAGATAATTGAGCGCAGTGCGCACCGCCGCGCCGCTCTAAATTACTGTTTTTAGTGCTCTGACGGGGGGCGTGGGGGGAACCCCCCACTTTACTTAATAGACATCGCGCCACGTTGTGGGGGCGTTGTGGGGGGGGTGGGGGTTGTAACCCCCCACATTTTACTGAAAACTTCACTTTTTCCCTGTTTTTAGGGAAAAAGTTCAGTTTACAGTAAAATGTGGAGTGTTACAACCCCCCAAACCCCCCATAACGCCGGCGCGATGTCTATTAAGTAAACTGGGGGGGTTCCCCAACAAAATCCCCTGTCGGAGCCCCTAAAAACTGTAATTTAGAGTGGCGTGGCGGCGCGCACTGCGCTCAATTGTCGGCACGCGCTTTTGTCTTTCGCGCCATTGTCTATGAACCAGCTGACAGGGATCCCTAAGCCCTGTCATAAGAACATGAGAATAGCCTTACTGGGTCAGACTGGGTCCATCTAGCTCAGTATCCCATCTTCACAGTGGCCAATCCAGGTCAAAGCAAGATTCTGGAATTCCAAATAGTGGCAACATTCCATACAGAATCTCAAAGAATAGCAAGATTCCGGAAATCCCGAGAACGTGACAAGATTCTAGAATCCCAAAGAGTAGTAACATTCCATGATACCGATCCAGGGCAAGCAGGCCATCTGAACATAGCACAGCAACGCTTCCAGCCACCAATGTAGGCAAGCCCTATACATGCTCGGTTCACACGCATGAACTCAGCATGTGCAGGGGTTCGGCCGCTGGCAGCTGAAAGCATTTAGCTGATTTCCCTGCTGTTTAGATGGTTGAGGGGGGGAGTTCCACAGGGCTCGAGGATCCCCTACAGCAGTGGTTCCCAACCCTGTCCTGGAGGACCACCAGGCCAATCAGGTTTTCAGGTTAGCCCTAATGAAAATGCATGAGAGAGATTTGCATATAATGGAAGTGATAGGCATGCAAATCTGCACCATGCATATTGATTAGGGCTAGCCTGAAAACCCGATTGGCCTAGTGGTTAAATGAGGCATTATGACATCACAATCTGACTCTAGAATGTTGCTACTTATGATTTTAAAGTGTTTGAGGCTTGTGCGGATGAGGACGGAGCTTAGGCATTGGTGGAATGAGGCATTATGACATCACAATCTGAGCTCTAGAATGTTGCTACTTATGATTTTAAAATGTTTGAGGCTTGTGCAGATGAGGACAGAGCTTGCAGGGATGGGGCAGGGACAGGAAAAGAACTTGCAGGGATAGGATGGGAAAGTGAGATCCCACGAGGATGGGGGAAAATTTGTCCCTGTGTCATTCTCTAGAACAGGGGTCTCAAAGTCCCTCCTTGAGGGCCGCAATCCAGTCGGGTGTTCAGGATTTCCCCAATGAATATGCATGAGATCTATGTGCATGCACTGCTTTCAATGCATATTCATTGCGGAAATTCTGAAAACCCGACTGGATTGCGGCCCTCAAGGAGGGACTTTGAGATCCCTGCTCTAGAAGTAGGGCTACAAGTTGAAGGCTATCTCAAAAAGGTGGGCTTTCAGCCTACATTTGAACAAGGGAAGGGCTCTAACCCAGCATAAACTTGTTTCCAGTATCTCTCTGTTTTGGGACAGCCAGGAGAAAACATTTCTGATGTTGACACACAGTGTCCCAGAAGTTTTATTGACAGTGTCTAGAATAGTTACAAAAGTTGTAGGCGGTACCTTTGCAAAATGTGCTTTCTCCTCATTTTCAGTAGCAAACTGTCTAGCTAAATACTTATGCATTGGCACCTTTGGCAGTATTTTAGAACAATTCAATTAAGAATAAATAACATTAACAAGAAAAAGATCAATTATTTCTAGAGTTGTGGTTCTTTCCCCCCAGATGGTATTATTTCTTCAATGGGTCAGGATTTTTAAGAAAGGGATTAGGGAATTATTTCGCAAATCCTTTATTGTAGGTCAAAAATGTATTTTACAGCATTGGTTGGAAGAAAGTCCACCTCATTTTGGCATTGGAGGGCAGCGTTTCATGCTCTTATGATTATGGAAGCCAGGGCGACCTCCCCATCTTATAAAAAACAGTAAATTTGGGATGACCTGGGAACCTTATATACAGCAATTATCAGTCAGAGCAGGCAGTTTTGGAGTGAACTCATTGCATTTGTAATCAGAAAGTGAAGCACTATTTATTAGTAATATTTGGGAAGGGGATGGGTGGGGAGGGGGGAGGAGGGGATGGGAAGGGGGAGGGAGTGTTGGGAGGTACTTTATCGTGTTTGTATTGTGATGATAATTGATTATTGAGTTTTTTATTTTATATGTCTACAATGTATTAACTGAGTTGAGATGATATTCTTTGTAAGATTTTTGTTATGTATATTTTATTTTTTAAACTCAATAAAAAATTATTGAACATTACAAAAAGGCCTCAAAGGCTCACTCCTTTGCTCTAGTCTCAATTTTATTTCATCAGCATCTTGAAAACAGCATGCACATCTGAAAGAAGGGACTGGGGGGCGAAGAGAGAGAGAGGAGGTGGTGGTATTTGCTCCCCCAAAAAAGTATGAAAAAGAAATGAGGGCAGGGCAGAGAGCAAAGAAGACCAGGGAATAAGACCACGGAGGATGTGATGCAGGCCAACAAAATTCACGTTCCTATTTTCAGTGATGGCGCTGCTTCCGATAATTGCATTATTTACAAAAGGCGAAGAAAAGATTGATATTAAAGTGCCCTTTCCTTGGCCCAGGTAAATTTTCTACAGTTGGCTGGCGTAATAAATGATCTTTATCTTTCAGATATTATTAAAAAGAAATATACAAAATGGGTTTGAAGATGATACAGATTTAGAAAGAAGACAGCTGCGCAGGTATTGTGAAGAAAATATTTAATTGCTTTCTCAAGAAAGTAGTTATCTGCCAATGCCAATGGACTCCGTTAATTCCTTCCACACGGTTGTGGCTGGATGTATCTTCCAGTTGTATTTATAAATATGTAAGATCCTTCTCGTATTCTTTTCGCAGCAATCTGTATATGCACCTATGCATATCGTTAATTACAATATTAATTAAAACCAAAGTAACTAAAATAGGTCAGATTTTGTTGTGAATGGTTACATATCTTTTTTTTTTTTTCTTTAATTTACAAAGAACTTTAGGAGGTTCTGCTTGTCAAAAGTCAACAGCTCTGCCGTGTTATCAGTTATTGAAATGATGTTTATTTATCAATATAAATAAAATATTTTGCAGTAAGCTCAGCAGGTAGGGGAGCTTTGTTTCAGAAAGGGAGATGAAGCAACCCAGAGTGAGAATTTGAAAAATGAAATGAGTAGACCTACATTAAATTGATTATTGAAGAGGGGCTGTCATAAAGCAGGTCACTGGATTCTGTTGCAATGTCATGTTTTAATTAGTTTTCAAAATAGCATTGCAGCTCCAAAATTCTGGTCTTAGTTCAAGGGAGGTGAAATACCTTTTTAGTTGCAGGACCTTTCCAATTAAATTCTGCCCCACCCCTTGACTCTCTGTAATTGGTGATGCCAACTACAGAGACTCAAGGGGTCAAGCCACGGCTCCAGTGCCCCACCTTTTTCTGCTGTCTATATCTGAACTCATAAAACTGTTCTGGGGCTTGGCATGTTAGGGGACTTTTCTTTCTCCTAAACGAATGTTTCCTTCAGTCAAAAAAATAACACAGGAAGTAAAGTCGGCACTTCTGCAATGATTTGTTTTCAAATTTGTTTGGGAGGTAGTATTTTTTTTCTATGTAATTGTTTTATTTTCAGGATGAATATAATTTTATAGCTGTCTAGGAAAACAGCAGCTGGATTTCTTTGGAGTGAAGAAAAAAAAATTGATTGCCCTCTTTGAAAGTAAAAAGTGAAAAAAAAAAAAATCCCTCAGTTATCACAGGAAACTACCCAAAGCATAAGAGAGAATGAAGTCAGTAAGGGGAAAAATAAGAGAAGGGAGTTAACTTTTCTAGAGGAGAAAGAGTGAAGACTTTTTTTTATCTTTCTATTGCTCTAAGCCAGGGGTAGGCAATTCCGGTCCTCGAGAGCCAGAGCCAGGTCAGGTTTTCAGGATATCCACAATAAATATGCATGAGGTAGATTGGCATCTCAAGGAGGCAGTGCATGCATATCCATCTCATGCATTTTCATGGTGAAGATCCTGAAAACATGACCTGTCCATGGTGCTGATTCTTCAACACTCTGAAACAGGGGTAGGCAATTCCGGTCCTCGAGAGCCACAGGCAGGTCAGGTTTTCAGGATATCCACAATGAATATGCATGAGATGGATTTGCGTGCACTGCCTCCTTGAGATGCGAGTCTATCTCACGCGCATGTATTGCGGATATCCTGAAAACCTGACCTGGCTCCGGCTCTCGAGGACCTGAATTGCCTACCCCTGCTCTAAGCAGTTTCAAGAACTTCCTTCAGATATTTTAAAACTACACAAAAAAAATTAACCGCATGATTTAAAACTGCAGTACAAACCAGACTTCTCCAAATATTAACTGCTCTGTTTCCTAGCTGAAATGTTTGTTGGCTGGCCTGTCCTGTCCTTGTGTTTTTAAGCATATTTGTAAGAAATTGTCGACAGCTTTTATCACACTCCATCCAACTCCTCCTCAGTGAGAAAATAGAAAATGTGCTGTTTTGTTGGGGGGGGGGGGTTATTTTCTTCTGCTGTTCACAACATTAATTGAAAAAAAAAAAAGGATTGATGTCCTTTTTAATTGTAAGAAATTTTTAGCTACCTAAACTGTATATCGTGTCCTTCTTCAAATAATATATTGATTTTGATATACAAACACGTCTTGGCTTGAAGAAGTCAGAAGCTAAAAATGAAGGAGAAATAGTTACTTGGGTTCTTTATTAAACTCTATGAAACAAAAAAGTACAATTACAGATTGGAAGGTCTGTGTCCTCCTAAAAACAATACCTTTGTGTATGAAGTCCCTAAGCAAAAGGATGAGACTTTACCTTAATTTGCCTTGATATGACATTCAGGCTAGAATGAGATTACAGAAGTCCATATTTATAAACTTTTCTGGAAAAAAAAAAAAAAGAATTCCAGTCATTATTGTTTATAAAAGAAAATAAATTCTGAAACTTTTAGAATGGAGAAAAATTCATGCATTGATATCTCCCGATTATAAGAGGCGTCCCGGGCACAGACTTGGGCCAAGCTTAGAATATCCCGTTGTATTCGCTGTTGGAGAATTTGTTAATTGCAGCGTTCATATTATTATAGCTTAAAAAAAAAAAAGTCCATTCATCATTCTGTGGATTTATAACAAGGAAAGGAAAAGAAATTCATTAATGCCCTGACTAATACTGGCATGCTATCATATGAATCTCTTTTTGACTGTAATAATTATCCCTGGTGTCACAGTGACAAAGAAAGCAATTTGCTATCTGATATTTCTGACAAATAACGCCGTTTTCATTTGCTTGCATCTCTCCAAGCCTCTTTTGCCAAGAACTGTATTTTACAAATTAACATATTCTGTCTCCAAAGAGAATATATTTAAATTAATAAAGCACAGCACCTGTTTGTCATTCAGTTGGAAGAATGTTACAGCGTCAGCGTTCACGTCTGAGCAAAGTCATTGGTGTTTGTCTAAAAAGTGGAGCATGAACTACCTTAAATGTATTTATTTGAAACGTCCTTATAAGTTGCAGCATCCTGAAAATGTTTCAGAATGGCAAAAGTGTATTAAAATAGATCATCTGTAAAGACGTATTGAGATTACCTGGCGTGTGTGATGACCTGTGTTTTATGAAGCTTCAAGTTTATGTTCAATAATTTTTATTGAGTTTTAAAAATAAAATACACATAACAAAAATCTTACAAAGAATATCATCTCAACTCAGTTAATACATTGTAGATATAGAAATTTTAAAAAATCAAGACTCAATTATCACAATACAGACAAGATAAAGTACCTCCCAACACTCCCTTCCCCCACTATTTCTTAGTAATATTTGGAAGCTTCAGGTTTAAAGTTTGGGAAGGTGAGACCTGAATGCCAGAAATGCAGGTTTCATGATTTGAGGGGGGGGGTGATGAAAAGTTTTCAGCCCAAGAAGAGAATGACGTGAATATGGTTCAATCTGAGTGTCCAAAAAAACAATAACATAGAATTTCATTTCTGCAAATTGGCACTTAAGGAAATAAGATGCCCCTCTTTTTAGCTAGAATGGCAAAAGAATGCTCAGAATTTAGGAAGCTGGTGTTGGCTGGGCTGAGAACTTTTCAGCACCTCCCCTCCCACCCCCCCACCCCCACCCCCGTATCTGCAGCCTAAGGGAAAAGTTTGCTTCCCCCTGGGTTAAATCAATAACGAGGCATCTCTGAAGAGTTGGGTATATTTCGCCAGGTGTTATCTATTGGCTGCGTTAGGAAAAGCCGTAACTTAATCTAAACTCCAAATCCAAACCCTTCCTTTTCAAGCATTCAGATGGAGTGGTTTCTCTCTATTCACTTCTGGTGCGATGCAATTGTTATCTGAGGTGCCCCCCCCCCCACGCCCAAAAGAGAGAAGCAGGAACAGACGCCACTTTTCTTTGCAGAAATGTTGAATAGGGGGGGTCTACAGGTGTCAAAAAGCATAACACAGACTTCAACGGGATACTATTATCCAAAGATGTGCCAGGGAAGATTCTTTCTAACGGGGTTTTAAGTCTCTCACTGGGATTCACCTCTAGCAAAAGAAATGTTATTCTCAGATGTCTCGAGGTGGGGCATGTTTGGGAGTGGTGGGGGAGTTAGTGAGGGAGAAGTTTCGCAGGGATGGGGGGTGGGGGGGGTTTTGGGGATTGCATTTAATTGTTGGCACTGCTGGGGCTGAGCTGAGCTGAATGAGTTCGCAGCTGTGCTATTGTGGGGACTTTTGAAAGGAGGAGAGCGAGGCAAGAGGACCCCGAGCAACTGGAGAGCCCGAATCCGAGCAATTACTCAGCCATCGGCCCGGGGTTCAAAGTTTTCCACTTGTGCCCCATCCCTTCAAAGGAGAGTCTTTCATTATTTGCAGGATCTAGGTGAGATAAGACGCCGGGGCTGCTATTGTCCACGACAGTGAATTCAGCTCGGTTATATGATCTGATAGTGAACATTTCAGATAAGATAAATAGCATGCATCGCACGCGATCAGAAAAGCAAACTCAATAAATATACTAATATGTTCCCATCCATTCCAGCCCTGTACTCCTTCCGACAGGAGGGGGACGTGGTGGGAGCAGCTTATTTCCACGCCGTGTTCTCTCCTTAAGCAACGCCTGAAGATTACCCCCATTGATCGGGTATATTTCAGTCCCTCCCGTCGCACAGGGGGGATTAAAACAACGATACGTGCTGCCAAATGAGAGTGAGAGCAAGATTACTTCCCTTTTTAATTTATATTTTCTTCCGGAGGACGAATTAGTGTTAAAAAAACCCAAAACGCTTTTGAAAGCTAAATGGTCTCTAAAGAGCTCAAATAAAATGGGGTGGGTGGGGTGGGGTGGGGGAGGGGATGGAAGTGTTGCTGTGTTAAACCTCCTCGGAACTGCAAGCAGGCCACATGTACAGACGAGGCCCAGGATGAACAACTGGTCTAGGTACAAGCAGGAGTTGTTTTGTTTTGTTTTTTTTATGTATATATACATTTATGAGCTGTAGAGCTCGTGTTTTATGAAACGCCCTCCTTCCATAAAAGTTTGAAAATTGTAAATAAAATACATTGAGGCAAAAAAAAAAAAAAAAAAAAGGAGATCAGTCTAAAACCCACCCAGGGGAGGGGAACACGATTAAGAAAATGTGAACATCTCCATTGCTGCTTTAAGAGGAAACCGGTAGGATGAATCTTTCGTGGGACACTTGGTACTAAGCTGCCTTTGCTTCACAGTTATAAATTTTGGTGTGGGGTTTTTTTTATCTGTTTTATTTTGATCTTTAGTTGTGAAATTCACACCTCAGAAACAAAAAGTTGCATACACAATCGCCCCACCCCAAATCAGCTGTCAAGTTACAGTTTTTCAGCGACCTTCATAAAGAATATAATTACCAGGGACCTCAAACTTCAGTTATCCAGGGTTTGGGGTTGGTTTTGTGTTGGGTTTTTTTGGAACAAAACGAGCCTGATTACTCAGCTGGGCAAATGCCCAATTTTCTGTCTCTCGGGCCTAGTGTAGATTTTGGGAGAGCTGTTTGCTGATTAAGACCCTGGCTTCGCTTAATAGATGTATTGGCACGCTGCTTGTACACAGATACATATCCTCACACATTTTATTTTAAATACCAGACTCAGCAGAGAAAATCAGGCTTCCTAAAAATACACTTTCAGGGGGGAATGGCTGGGATCGCATTTTGCTTACTTTGCTTTGTCATTGGCTCCAGCATATTTTTTTTTTTGTCTAATTATTTTCCTTTTTTTTTTTAATTTGCAAAAAAAGAAAACCAATCCTTTTTATCAACTCCCCTCCCCATTTCATTCTCCCTTTGTAGGGCGGGGTATTTATTTTGGCTGGTCACCTTTAGGGTTTTCAATTGTGCAATCCTGTAGTTTGGTAGTAACAGAGCCTGATCGAAATTCAATGTTCTCAAGGGTTTCTCCTCCTTCTGTAGCTTGGCAAGTGTACTTGAAACTAGCGTTAGATCCTTCAAAGCTACAGAGGTGGGATTAGGATGGATCCTACCTCCAAGAAAGAATGGCTTTTCACACTGTATGATTAATAAAGTTCTGCATTTTATGAAGAATATTAGAAACAAAAATAATGGAATGTTGAATCCTCTCAAAATATAGGGTGAGATATTGTTCTTGTTGGGTTTAGGGTTTTGTTTTTTTTAAAAATTTGTCTTAATAAAGT
This sequence comes from Geotrypetes seraphini, assembly GCF_902459505.1. Lineage (NCBI taxonomy): Eukaryota > Metazoa > Chordata > Amphibia > Gymnophiona > Dermophiidae > Geotrypetes > Geotrypetes seraphini. The sequence continues at coordinate 32,020,580 of NC_047091.1, read as the reverse complement.
ACCAGCTTTTAAAGCCAAACATTTTTACCTGGGAACCTTATATACAGCAATTATCAGCCAGAGCAGGCAGTTTTGGAGTGAACTCATTGCATTTGTAATCAGAAAGTGAAGCACTATTTATTAGTAATATTTGGAAATGGGATGGGTGGAGGGGGGAAGGGGGGATGGGAAGTGGGGAGGGAGTGTTGGGAGGTACTTTATCATGTTTGTATTGTGGGAATAATTGATTGTTGATTTCTTTGAATTTATATATCTACAATGTATTAACTGAGTTGAGATGATATTCTTTGTAAGATTTTTGTTATGTATATTTTATTTTTAAAATTCAATAACAATTATTGAACATTAAAGCCAAACATTTTTATTTTTTTTTTGGGGGGGGAGGGGAGACGGATTCTAAGGAAAGCCAGAAGTAACATTCTGTAGTGCTGGAGCAAAAAAAAAAAGAGTTGGATCTATTTTTATGTTTAAAGTTGAGGATGGAAGTGGTGAATCCCTAGAAATGCTCATGAATGAGCGAAAAATGATTGCTTGGAAAGCTATAATTCATTTGAACCGCTTTCTGAAAGTTGTAGATGTTTCAAGTTACACAGAAGCCTTTTTTTTCTCCTTCTTCTTTCTTCTTGAAGTCTATTCAGGGTGGACTCTGTGATCCCTTTAATTCATTCTCCATGGCAACCATTAGCATTCTGGCAAAAATGCCCCTCACCCAGACAAGGCCATATTCTTACAAAGGCCCCGCATCTGGCCACTTTTAACCAACTTTACTGTCTGCCCCATAAGACCATAACAGCTACTCTGTTTCCTTTGCGTAGATCCGTAGCTTTTGATCTCTGCAAATTAGTAAAACTGTAAGGCAAAAAAAAAAAAAAAAATCAATCATAAACCGTGTGGACAATTCACTTGACTTCAACTGGACTTAGAGCGTCCCTAACATTTAAGATTTCATCTCTCATTGCCTGGATCTACCTAGGCAAAAGACTTGCCTTGCCTCTTTCATAGCCTTTCGATGGGAGTTTATGCCCTGCACAAATGAAATTTTAGAGGACGCCGGAGTCTTATGGTATAAGTATTTTAAATTGCATATAAATCTACATTTTTTAGACCCAGTACCTCAAAGCAACCTTCACATCTTTGCAAAAAAAAGAAAAGAAAAAGCAAAAAAAGCAGAATAAATCTCTTTGAAACCAATTTAAAAATGAAAATAGATACAAATATGAATGTGCTCCCTGTTTCTATTCTCTTACACGTGAATGGAAAAGCAGATACACTACCATTCTTATTTCTAAATAAAATAAAACCAGATCTCCAAGAAAAACCCAGATCTGTTCCATATATGATGAGCATTCAGCCTCTTAACGTTGAAATCTGAACACTTTTATACCTTTATAGATCACACTTTCAATTAAAATGTAGCGCATTGGAATTAGCAGATACTGGATGGTCCTAGATCTGGAGCGAAACCCACCGAGAAGGGTCGTCTGAAACGAAAACCAGTTCCAGCACACCCAGAGCATTTTAGCCTAATGGATTGGGGGGAGGGAAGAGAGCAAACTTACCCAAGTGTCTTCAGAAGATGGCACGAGATTAACCAGCAGGCAGATCTGGGTCCAAATGCTGAGGGGCATTTTGCTTTCCTTGTCGAGCTTCGACCTCAGCGTCAGCATCTCTGACCCCTGGATGAGCATTTGGGGGGCTTTGCTGGGCTCAGGATGTGAGGAGATACTAAGCAATCTCGGTGCTGGGAAAACAACAAAAAAAAAAGTGGGGTGTAGAATGAGACGAAGCCCTGAATTTCCATGGAAGGGACGTGATTGTGTTAGTTAAAGCTCCATAGCTGTCCTCTGTCTGGCAGCTGTTTTGCAATTCATAGGACTGGTAATTTGCCGTTAGGGCAAAACGTGAAGAGAAAAACAATCAGACGAATGTGAAGGGGGGGGGAGAGGGAGAAAAATCCTGGACAAATGCAAGACTAATTGACTTTGAAAGGCATCAAATGACATATATCCAATGAGCAAGTTTGCAGTTTTGAGTCCAAAGAAGGGGTTATCTCTTCGCCTGTGGTCAATATTTTATAATCTGACTGTACTGATGAAGGAAGACTATCAGTAGAAGGAGGTAACAGTCTCTCTAGATTGACACACAGTCTGTTTAACAGTAAATGTATTTGTGCTGAGTGGATTTGAAATTCAAGGATAAGACGAAGAAGCAATAATCGAGACCAGAGGATCCTTCATTAGTAGGCAACTTTTTTTTATTCATATCACTGGAATTATTCTTTTCTCCTATTGAATCTTTTTAGTAAAACGCATTTCTATTATCCTGCTCTTGCACGCAAAATCTTTCTCTTGTAACTTATTAACTTCCGTGATACCTCATCCAGGTGTTCTGAATATTCCAACATTTGTAAACTTTTTCCTGCTTTTGTGTCTAGGTATAGGGAGGGGGGCCGCTGAAAAGTTCGCAGCCCAACCAAGAAGAGCCATGAAACTTACACGTTATTGCACACTTTTCTTGACACTTTGTTTCAATAAGGCAAGTAAATGGGCACAAGTATAGGGAAACCGAGCCATTGTGACATCACCGATGAAATTGGCTCTTAGGCATTGGTGGAATGAGGCATTATGACATCACAATACGAGGGGCCAATGAAAAGTTCTCAGCCCAGCCAAGAAGAGAATGATGCAGAGCCATGAAACTTACAAGTTATTCCTCACTTTTCATTTCAGTGAGGCAAATGCATCTAACAAATGGGCACAAGTATAGCGAAACCGAGCCATTGTGACATCACCGATGAGGTTGGCTCTTAGGCATTGGTGGAATGAGGCATTATGACATCACAATACGAGGGGCCAATGAAAAGTTCTCAGCCCAGCCAAGAAGAGAATGATGTGGAGCCATGACTCTTACAAGTTATTCCACACTTTTCTTGACACTTTTCGTTTCAATGATACGAAATGAAACGAAAAGTGTCCAGAAAAAGTGTGGAATAACTTGTAAACTTCATGGCTCCATGTCATTCTCTTCTTGGTTGGGCTGAGAACTTTTCAGCGGCCCCCTCCTAATTGCTCATGTAAATGGCTAGGATTTAAGTTTATCATTATAAGACTTTTCTAAACAGAGAAGAGCACATGGTTTACAACACCGAGGACCTCTTTCATGTCACCAGCTCCGAATTCCAAGTTAAACTAACTACCAGTACTTTAGCTCCAGATTACTTTCTGTGAAGTTCCTGCAGAGCCCAATTTCAGGAAAACTCCTGTCAAAAACCAAAGCTTTAAGATGGCTACCTATAAGAGCACAGAAAAGTAGCATTTTGTCTTATTAAAACAGAAGCATAAAAACATGATGGCAGATGAAGGCCAAATAATCCATCCAGTCTGCCCATCCGCAGCATCCATTATCTCCGCCTCTTGCTCAGTTTAATCAGGCGTTAACTTTTTTTAAAAAAATCTTTTGCTTGATATTTCAAATCCTTGAATAACTGAAGTGGCCAACCCAGGCACCGCATTATCAACGTGCAAAGTTTTATCACTTTGAAGTGACGAGAATCAAAAAAAGATATTAGATACCAGTTAGATGCCCAAAGATAGTGAAAAGTCCATAATAATCATTCAGATTTCTTCCTAATCATATAATTACTTTGTTATAATAATCTAGTTACATGCTCCAGATAACATATTACACATATATTATAATCTGCACTGCTGCTTTTTTTTTCCATTTTCATTGTTTGCTAAAGCACTGCAGAAAACTGTGCTATAGACAATTTTAATCTATTTTAGCAATAGGGAAATATAAATTTAAAAAAGAGAAAAAAGAAAATTCAGATGAAATGTGGGTAGAATGGCATAAGGCAGAGTTAGCTAATGGTTGTGAGTCTTTCAAAACAGGATAAAATACTGAGAACGCTTACTTACCATTAACCCGTACGTAAATGAAGGCCTTTTGGTAATAAAGAGGGAAAAAAGTGGAGAAACAGACTAAACCGTACGTCACATCATTGTATTTCCCCTTTATTGAATTAGGTAATTGAAAATCCTTATGATTAATAATGAAAATATTGTATATCTTAACAGAGCAAAGGGAAAAAATAGTTTTCCCTTACTCTCTCCATTAAGGTTGATGGCCAATTAGCTCTTATCAAACGAAAGAAGCAACAGCAGAAGGGCAGGAGCTTCCCAGGAAAAGAATAACTTTAAAAAAAAAAAAAAAAAAATCCCCACTCTTTACTCCCCCACGTGGTTATTCGCAAAACAGCATGAATGAAAACCTCCCAGCCAATCAGCCGCCGGTAGCGCGCAAGAAAAACTCAGCACGCGGACTCCTCGCTCAAATAGCCTCCCCTGTCCAATGGCATCGAGCAGCTCCGGCCCGCAGGCCAATCGGCTAGAAGGGGGGCGCGGCAGAACGCCGGCTGCGGAGCAGAGCCTCGGCCGAGCCCCGATGCTCCAGAGCCTAATAGGTATAAAAGGGCCAATGGGAGCGCAGGGGGCGGGGCTCTCGTAGCCAGCCGCGGCGCGCGGGCTGAGCCCGGGCTCTAAAGCGCAGAAATCGCGGAAGGTGTAATCAGTGAAGGAGTCGGAGCCATGGCTACAACTGCTCAGTATTTACCTCGGAATAACGCTCTGCCTTCCAGCCCTCTAATGCATCCGGACTCGGACAGGATGCACCAGGGCACGACGTACCGCGAAGTGCAAAAGATGATGCACCACGAGTACTTGCAAGGGCTGGCCACGAACACGGGGCATCCCATGAGCCTCACCCACCACCAGTGGCTGCCCGCCACCACCACCAGCGACTGGAGCGGCGGCTCTGCCCACCTGGGCCAGGCCGAGCACGGCAAGAGCGGCGTGCACAACGCCCGGGACGACCTGGCCGGCGGCTTCCACCACAGATCGCACCTGGTGCACCAGCAGAGCCCCAGCAGTCACCCGGGCGCTTGGGCGCCCAACGGCGCCCATCACCTGGCGCCCATGTCGCCTACCTCGAACAGCCACCAGTCTCTGATCTATTCCCAGTCTGCGTACACCAATTTAAATGGCATGCTGGGCCCCCAGGCCGCGTCGCTGCACCACAGCATGCGAGATCCCTTGCACGAAGAGGCGACCGTGCACGACGCTCAGCTCGAGTCCCCGCCGCAGCTCCTGAACCACCATCAGGACCACTCGGACGAAGACGCGCCCAGCTCCGACGACCTGGAACAGTTCGCCAAACAGTTCAAGCAGAGGCGCATCAAGCTGGGCTTCACCCAGGCCGACGTGGGCTTGGCCCTGGGCACCCTCTATGGCAACGTCTTCTCCCAGACCACCATCTGCAGGTTCGAAGCTCTGCAGCTGAGCTTCAAAAACATGTGCAAACTGAAGCCCCTCCTCAACAAATGGCTGGAGGAGACCGACTCGACCACCGGGAGCCCCACCAACTTAGACAAGATCGCCGCGCAGGGGAGGAAACGGAAGAAGAGGACCTCCATTGAGGTGGGGGTGAAAGGGGCTTTGGAGAATCATTTCTTAAAGTGCCCCAAACCCTCGGCGCACGAGATCACCAGCCTGGCGGACAGTCTGCAGCTGGAGAAGGAAGTGGTCAGGGTTTGGTTTTGCAACAGACGACAGAAAGAGAAACGAATGACCCCAGCTGGGGTTCCCCACCCCCCCATGGAGGATGTATATTCACACGCCGACACCCCCCCTCTTCATCACACGCTACAGACCCCGGTACAATGACTCGTTTGCGGTGGAAGCGTTTGACAGAATTTGAAAAAAACAAAAAATAATAATTAATTTTACTTTGGATTTTACAACGAAATAAACGAAACGAATGTAGGGGATGATTACAGAGCCTTGTTCACGTTCCAAGAAGACAGATCAGTAGTTTCCCACTTTTCAGTTTCGTTACCTCCAAATTCCAGAGATGTACATTATTCTAAGGTAAATGAAAACGGACAGGAAAACTGCTTTATTAAATAAGTATCAAATTACGGTGAATCATAAAGGGATGGGCTTAAAAATTTTAGGAACTTTCCTTTCCATGTAGTTTGCATTTAGAAAGAAAACGAAAACAACTGGATTAAGGCGAAACACTTTCCGAAAGACTTACAGCCGGTGGATGGAATCGTGTTCTATTTATTCAGCAGTCGATCTGTATCACTTTTGTTTGTTTTTATTTTTTATTTTTTTTAAAAAAAACGTTGTATTTATTTGATATGCTAAAATGAAGTAGAGATGATGCCTCTGTAAAAAAAATAAATAATAAAAAAAAATGAATAGGTAGCCAAAGGGGATTAAATTATATAATTTATTTTTTTTTTCTTCTCTTTTTTTAATTATGACTTTTATTATATTTTGCTGTCCTGTAGTTTGTTGCGGGTTGAACGCAATTTCCACCCTGGGAAGCAACGAGGATTTCGGAACCGAAAAGGTTAAAAATGAAAGCTGCTTCTCTGGCAGCTGCTTCAGCAAAATGCATGATAAAAGAAGTCTTTTTAAAAACGTATGTGTTGCTTTGGTTTCTTTTCCTTATAGCAAAGTTTACAAAAATAGTACTTTGGCCTGTGAGGTTTTTCATTTGATTTTCTGGCAGTTTAATTTCGGGCCCCAGATTTTCAGGGCACTGTTTTGACATGTATTCCGCTGGCTGTTTGGAGGGAAAGCCCTTTTCTTAACATAAAATCAATTTCGGTATTATCGCCTCGACTTTATTTCCTTGTCCATCAAGGGGACCCGTTGCATTTGTAATCTCAGACCGACTAAAGTTTTAGAAACGTCTTCAGCCTAATGGTCCGAATTCTATCAATCTTTGTACACAGCGCTGTACAACAGAATGCAACTACCAGCTTTTTAAGATTTACTTTTTTGAAAACCACCTTCATCCCCGTAGCCTCGAAATATTTCTGGAAATAAAGCAAAGAGAAAGGTCCTGACAGCTTTTTACACAAATACTTCTGTATATATGTGACATATGTAAGCATATGTATTTGGTTATATAACTTGTGCTTGGTGTTTTTGATTTTTTTTTTTTTCATTCCAGACGATTTTGTACACTAACTAATTTGAAGAGAATATTTTAATATTATTTCCTTATAAATTTGACCCTTTATAATTTATTTTCTAAATGTGTTTGGAGTTTTTTTTATTGTTGTTGCTTTTTTTTCGGTTTACCTTTTAATTATTGAAATCGTTTAAAAAAAAAGGAAGTTTGATTTGGTATCTTTTGTTTGTATTGTTTGTACTGAAAAATGTAGACTGCGAAGTTACATTTCTATTTATGTTTATAGTAATATTTTGTTACTTACATAAAACATATACCCCAAAATAAGCCTCTGGGTCTTTTTTTTTTAAAGACATTTTCCCTGTTAGATCTTTTTAAAGAAAACCAAAATCAAGTTTAAATGTACTTTTCCAATCATATTATCTGCTTTAAAAAGTGGATATGGTTGCTTAAGTGAATTTTAAATTTTTTTTAAAAAAGGCTTCATTTTATATTAAGTTGCTGGTGGGGAAAAATAATATATACCTGTTGTCCTTTAAGATGCTCCAACCATGAAAAGCTATATAGGGCAGTGTGCTCTATGCTTGTCACAGAGCTTCAAAAATAAACTTGAACTTCACTGAAAGAAGCTTTAGTGGTATTTTAACCCTTTATTTGCCATTGTGTTGGGTCCATTTCACTTGCACAAAGTTTTTGAACAGATGTAAGAGGGAGTTGTGTTTTGGGTTTGTTTGGGGGGATTTTTTTTTTTTTCTGTTGGGAAAACCCAGGTCGGGAAGGCTGAAAAGAGAAATGCAAACGTATTTAGAAGTGGCAAGAGAATTTTTCCAAAGTTTGTCAGCAACAAGGGGAAGCCAGCGATCCTTTGCACTAAAAGTGTGTTTTGATCAGACCATACCAAATGCAAGGATTCCTTTACAGGGAGCTGAGGGGGTACATCTCCCACTTTTCATATATAAGACAAGGCTGTACTCATGCCAGGGGGTGCTGAAATGTTCTCATCCCAACCAACTCCCTAAGTTCTAAGCATTATTTTGCCATTGTAGCTGAGAAACCTGTTTATTGAGAATTAACATATAACTTAAATATCATATTAACATATATTAACAAACACAATTGTATCACCTTAACAACCTTGATCCCGACCCCACCATACAAGCAAGGGGTGGCATGTCCCCCACATGCCCCATTGTCCAGGGTCATCCGACCCACCAGGCGCGGTTCCCAGCCAGCCCACTGCTCATCCCTTGATGAGCCCAGCAGCCAGTAGCTCGGGATACTGCCACCCAAGCTATATGGCGGGAGGACGGGAAAGCTGCCTCGGAGGAACAGGTAACCGTTTGGGTCCTCCGAGGGTCCTACCTTATTACCCCCTCCCACAATTCCCTTCGGCCACGGCCTCCCCCGCCTATCCGCAGTCTTTCCCACGGCGGCCCCTCCGCGAGCCCTTTCGCCCTCCCTCAACTATCCTCAAACTGCCCCCTTCCACCCTCGTGGGCCTCCCAGCTCCGTGTTAAATGTCGCCTCTCAAGACGGGCTCTCGGGCTTTCTATTCTTGGTTGGACTGAGAACTTTTCGGCACCCTCTGGTAGGTATGTTGTCATTAATATGCTAAAGCTGTTTCTCATGGTTCAGTCACATGGAGTGACCACAATACGGTCTTATTTCTCCAATATTATTTGGGTTGTATCTGTTGGTGCGACAATATTTTCAAACTGTGCAGTAATATTTATTTTAAGGTCCTACAGTGTTCAGTAAAAGTAAACCAGCTTATTTGATGAAAATATGTGCTAATGACTTTAAAAAAATACAAAATCCTTGGAAAATACATGTATTAATCCTAATCATAGAATTAGCTCACCTGACTCTGTGTCTTTTTGTAGTAAAGTGGCTGATAAACCGATTGTAAGATCAAACTCCTGAAGATAGCTCTGAATTAAAGACACAGGATTAACCATTTTGGGAGTTTTATGCTAAGCATTTTGTTTCTAAATATTTTATTTTTCTATTGATGTGGATGGCAAAAGTTGTCTTAAGTTGCTGACTATAATTATCAATTTGTAAAGTCATTTTATAAACGAATATTCTCCTTACCAGTCTACGTATCTGCAGTCCACAGCATAGAATAGAAACTATGTGAGTATGAAATCATTTTAAGTATTCAATACATGTGATAGTTTGCAAACCTTTTTGTCAGTGCATACGATGTTCATCTTGTATTCATTTCATTAGATTTGAAAATGAAAATACTTTGAAAGCGTGAGCTGGCTGTATAAAAGTGACCCTATTCAGATAACTTAGGTTATCTTATTTGAAATCTATTTTTATAGAAGCCATGAAAATAAGTAACTGAAAGACACGTAAATATATTATGCTGTAATGAATCTTTTCAGGTATATCTAATGTACATTTCATGTTAAATCTGCATATTTTTTTCAGTCGGACAAATGAGTCCTAATTTATTATAGAAGATGTTGCAACAAAGTTTTGTAGGGAGTGGGACGCGCGTATATTTACAAACGCATATCCAGTATAAAACTTTACTTTAGGCGTCTGGGTTTAGAACCAGAAGACTGAAAATGTCAAGGTGAAGCTTTGTTAAAGCGATTCTTCGTGCGTTACAAGGGAATGTACGTATTTCATTTCCATCTCTACCCTTCATCATTTTCTTGCTAAACGTTTCTTTTAAAACGCGCCTCGGTTGTTGGATTTGCTGCAAGAAGTTCCCCTCACCCCCCCCCCCTTGCAGAATTTGAAAATGAACTTCAGGGTGGAAGATGCTTTAAAATCCTGTCTGGAAGCTGGACGGGTGAGAACCGTTTTAGCTGTGTGTGTTTTTTGAGGGAAAAACCTTCAGATCATAGCCCCACTTCGTCTGCACTAGGCTTTTCTGTCGTTGCGCATCATAACCCACCGGTAAAAGTTAGACTATCAAAAATGGTTTTTGCCCTACCAGGTTGACTGCGCTATCCGATTTCAATAAGCAGTTTAAAGAGCTGCTGGCACCCCAAATACGTTTTACTATGCGTCTCACCAACTTTAATATTTTTCTATTCCATGTGTGATTTAAGGTGGACTTTTATTTTCAAAGTGTTGAACTTCTAATGTGTTTTTTTAACCACAGGCCCAGAATGGAAGCAAAGTATTTGGAAACCCCAAAATATTTCATTGTATTCCACATCTCTGTTCTCTGTGGTGTTTTTAAATTGAGCAGACCAGATGAGTTTTAGCGTCTTTGCCACTTTGGAGGAAGGTGAGAGTTATCCCCGGTGGATCATTCCTGAGGGCGATCAAGGCCGCACCAGTCCCTTCCATTTGGGCTGCTCTGCAGTAGGGGCCTTTGTGGGTCCATGAGTCCTTGCGTCGTTTTAACTTTGAGGCGTTCCTAATGGTGACCCTTTGAAATGTGCCAGAAGTGGAGGTGAATCCAGTTTTCTCCAGGACCTGGGTACTGCAGCTCTGGCAGTAGTGCAGGGTAAAGGGTATTCGCCACGGTTTAGCTTTTGCAACCAAATGGGGCAGGCCTATATACTGGCGTCTTAGGGCTCCTTTTACGAAGGCGCATTAGCGGGTTTAACGCCCGTGACTTTTCGTCACGCGCTAACTCCCACGCTGGCTGAAAAACTACCGCCCGCTCAAGAGGAGGTGGTGGCTTTGTAAAAGGAGCCCTTAGTCTAGGTCAGGATTTCCCCAATGAATATGCATTGAAAGCAGTGCATGCAAATAGATCTCATGCACATTCATTGGGGAAATCCTGAAAACCCGACTGGACTACAGCCCTCGAGGACCGACATTGGACATCCCTGGTCTAGGTGATCCAATCCTAGCATTAATTCCATAATGGCATCATGTCACCAAGATTCCGTTACAGAGTCATTGGCATGCTCATGTGTAGGAGTACCCTCTTCTGCTAGGTTAATGGCAGGCATTAGTTGGCATCCTTAGGTGCAGTGCACGACACTGGGAGACATACCCAAGCTCATATCTCATTCACATGTACATCGCCCTTGCACTTAAGCCCTATCTAGAGAACATAGGCACCTGTCAATTAAGGACGCCTTTGACTTGTGTGTCGTGGACCCCTGAGAACTGCCCTGATAGAATTTCTTTGTATGATACCAGCACGTACGAGTGCACCAGCATGTAACAGTAATGGTAATGAAAAAATATATATATAAACAATCTCTAGGCATTGCCCTTTCTTCAGTGCATCTAATTATGTTAGTTCCTTTCTCCAGTAAATGTTCCATTTAGTGAAGAAGAAACTGCAGCTTTTTCTTTTTATAGAAAAAAAAAAAAAAAGGGCATGGTATATTTTTGACTACTCTCAGGTCACCCCGCAAAGTTGATTTCACTGTGGCTTCATACAGCTGAACTGAGGGAGATTATTTCTTATTTGCATGGATTTTCTGCAGTTCCGATACCTCTGTTTTTTTATCAAGTTGTGAATAACGGGGAGGGAATTCTACGGGAAGGCTTTGAAAGGGACATCCTTTGCCACATTGTCTCCGGATGATTCTTGGGCTGAATTAATGGAGGGAATCACCTGTTCTCTCTCCAGGACAGGTGTGAGTTGTAAAAAAAAGTCAGCATCCCCTACTGCAGTGTTTCTCAACTCGGTCCTGGAGTACCCCCTTTGCCAGCCAGGATTTCAGGATATCCCACAATGAATATGCATAAATGTGATTTGTATACGCTATCTCCTTTATATGCAAATTTCTTTCATGCATATTCATTGTGGATATCCTGAAAACCTGACTGGCAAGGGGGTATTCCAGGACTGAGTTGAGAAACACTGCCCTACTGCATGTCTAGAAATATTGGGAACCTCATTAGAAGCAAAAAGAAGAACTCCTATTTCTAATAACAACAACACGTGCTAACCCAGGGCTGCCCAAGTCCGGTCCTCGAGATCTACTGGCAGGCCAGGTTTTCAGGATATCCACGATGAATATGCATGAGAGAAATTTGCATGCACTGCCTTCTTGGTATGCAAATCTCTCTCAAGTATATTCATTGTGGATATCCTGAAAACCTGGCCTGCCAGTAGATCTGGAGGACCGGACTTGGGCAGCCCTGAGCTAACCTCTTGGGTCAAGAGAAGTGTCTAGCATTGATTGTGTTCTCTCAACATTCTCTGTAGAGTATTCTGGGACCACAGCAGCCAAAGATTACAGTCAAAATTCAATCATGGCCAAAGACAGTATAAGATGCTCAGAAAAGAGATTTCTAGGCACATGAACAGTAGTGGAAGAACTTTGTGGTTGGGGGAGAAGGCAAACAAGCCAACCTATGTCCATGCCGCCCTAAGCACTCTCATTTCTGAAGCCCTGTGGATCTGCTGGTAAGGGTTACTTTTGGAATTCTTTTTTAGAGTCAATATGTAATGGCATTAGAGGGAATTTGTTTAGGTTCAGTGATCCAGGTCTGATGGAAAGATTGGTGGGACGTGAGCTGGAATGAGCCAGGTAAAGTGGAGAGAGGTGATTAGCTCTAAGGTCTGCACAGCCGTATACCAATAAAGCAATTCACTTTACAATAATCTAGATCGAGGGCTGCAATCCAGTCCGGTGTTCAAGATTTCCCCAATGAAAATGCATGAGATCTATTAGCATAGAATGAAAGCAGTGCATGCAAATAGATCTCATGCATATTCATTGGGGAAATCCTGAAAACCCGACTGGATGTGGCCCTCACGGAGGGACTTTGACATCTCTGATTTAGATTATTTCTCTTCTTCTCTCATGCGTTCCCTTTGTATTCCTTTTCATCATTATTGCTTTCTCTCTTTGTGATGGACTTGTTGCCATAGGCAGAAGGCTTGGTTGGGGATTTGGGGTGCATTTTTCTTTTTCTTTTTTTTTAATTTCTTCCTTTCTCAATGATCCCAGTGGAGAAGGATGGCAGGGTGTTAACCACCCCTTCCTCAATAGCAAATCTCTGGCTTCTGGCACAAACCCATGCACTGTATCAAGATCTTAGCTAAAAGAATGATGATACACTGTTAATCCAGGAATTCCAAACTTCAGCTCTAACAGCATCCTAAAAAGGGATGGGGGAGAGGATCCATTTGGTTTATTCCCATATCATTCCAGTGGTGGAATTTTTTTATTCAATTTTCTATACTGTTCCCCTAGCGGAGCTCAAAACAGTATACACAAATTTATTCAGGTACTCAAGTACTTTTCCCTGTCTGTCCTGATAGGCTCACAATCTATCTAATGTACCTGGGGCAATGGGGGGATTAAGTGACTTGCTCAGGGTCACAAGGAGAAGCATGGGATTTGAGCCCACAACTTCAAGGTGCTGTGGCTGTAGCTTTGACCACTGCGCCAATCTAGAAATCTATGTGATAATCGTAGGGAAACAAGATTTTATATATGTGATATGGAAACTGCATAGTTGTATGCAGTATATAAATATTTTAATAAAAATAAATAAATTATGTAGTAAAAGTGAGCCAAGTGTAGGACAATCAAGCCATTGTGACATCACTGAGGAGGTTGGCTCTTATTGGTGGAATGAGGCATTATGATGTCACAATACCAGCTCTGGTTACCAGAGACAGAAACTCTTCACACTATTTATTTATTAATTCAATTTTCTATACTGTTCTCCCAGGGGAGCCCAGAACAATTTACATGAATTTATTCAGGCACTCAAGCATTTTTCCCAGTCTGTCCTGGGGGGCTCACAATCGATCTAATGTATCTGGGGCACTGGGGGGATTAAGTAACTTGCCCAGGGTCACAAGGAGCAGTGTGGGTTTGAGCCCACAACCTCAGGCTGCTGAGGCTGTACCTTTAAGCACTGCTCCCCTGTGCTAACCTATGTCAAAGCACCCAAGAACTATCCAGCAATTACGCCCTGACTCATCCTGATGTGACTTTGTCCCCAGTGTCTTTGAGATCTGTAGAGCAACCTACCTTTCATGTCTTCCCTATCCCTTATAAAGTGGGAACTGTAACTTAGAGCTCCTTGTGTTTGTATCGCTACTTCTTACCCTTGACTTTTTTTTATTTCGATTGTAAATCAATTACCCCCCTCTTGACTAACGCGTAGCGCTGGTTTTAGCGCTGCCGGCGGCGTAAGTGCTCTGACGCTCGTGGGAATTCTTTGAGCGTCGGAGCAGCTACCGCTACTGCCAGCGCCAAAACGCGTTAGTCAAGGAGGGGGGGGGTTAGACCTTTTAATGTTTCGCAGTATAATCATTAAAATGAAATGTGAAGAATGTTGTCCTTACAATTGACCCCACCCTCGTTGAGAGCAATTTCACTTGGGTTTCTTGATGCAGCCTCTGAACAGAAAATAAGGGATTTTCTTTCAAGCAGTACAAGGTTGATGTGAAAAATGTTGCCCTTCTTTTACTAAGCCATAATAGCAGTTTCTACCGTGGCCTGGGGCGCTAAGCACTCCAACGCTCGTAGAATTCCTATGAGCGTCAGAGCAGAGAGAGCATATAGCGCCCCCGAGCTGCAGTAGAAACCTTTACCGCCGTTTAGTAAAAGGGGGGCCATAGTTACAAGGGGGTGCTGAAAAGTCCTCAGCCCAACCAATCAATTTTCTAAATTCTGAGCGTTATTTTGCCACTAGAGCTGAAAAGAGGGTTATTGCAAGAATGACACAGTGACAAAATTCATCCATGGATAACCATGGGAAATAATCCTATGTCATTTTCTAGTGTCTATTTCAACCTCAGTCCTTCTACACCAGCATTCTTCAAAGCAAAGCTTGCGGGTCAGTGGTTGTGGCCATTCATACTCTGATTCTTATGTGAGCCAAGGATAATGAAGCCATTGTGACATCACTGATGTGATTGGCTCTTAGGCACTGGTGGAATGAAGCATTACGACATCACAATATCTGCTCTGGATACCAGAGACTGTCATTCTGTAGTGTCTATTTCAACCTCAGTCCTTCTACACCAGCATTCTTCAAAGCAAAGCTGGGCCCATTCATACTCTGATTCTTATGGGAGCCAAGGATAATGAAGCCAATGTGACATCACTGATGTGGTTGGCTCTTAGGCACTGGTGGAATGAGGCATTATGACATCACAATATCTGCTCTGGATACCAGAGACTGTCATTCTGTAGTGTCTATTTCAACCTCGGTCCTTCTACACCAGCATTCTTCAAAGCAAAGCTGGGCCCATTCATACTCTGATTCTTATGGGAGCCAAGGATAATGAAGCCATTGTGACATCACTGATGTGGTTGGCTCTTAGGCACTGGTGGAATGAGGCATTATGACATCACAATATCTGCTCTGGATACCAGAGACTGTCATTCTGTAGTGTCTGTTTCAACCTCGGTCCTTCTACACCAGCATTCTTCAAAGCAAAGCTTGCAGGTCAGTGGTTGTGGCCATTCATACTCTGATTCTTCCCTTTCTCCTTAAGATGGTTTCCCACGGTTATCCGCGAGGACGGGAACGGTGATGAAGTTTGTCACCGTGTCATTCTCTATCGTATTTCATTAAGTGCCTATTTGCAGAAACAAAATTTTATGTTTTGACATTGTTTCAGATCATTGATCGAACCAGATCCACGTCATTCTCTTCATGGTTCGGCTGAGAACTTTCAGTCTCTGGTATCCAGAGCTGAGATTGTGATGTCATAATGCCTCATTCCACCAATAAGAGCCAACCTCATCAGTGATGTCACAATGGCTTCATTGCCCTATACTTGGCTCACTTTTATTACATATGAGGAGGTGCTGAAAAGTTCTCAGCCCAACCAACCGACTTCCTAAATTCTGAGCTGTGGCTGAAAAGAGTGCCAATTTGCAGAAAAAAAATTCTATGTTCTTTTTTTTTTTTTACATTGTTTCAGATCATTGATTGAACCATATCTATGTCATTCTCTTCTTGGCTGAGAACTTTCCACCATCCCCTTGTACTTAGGGTTTATTTAGTACCTTTTGGATGAAATTCACCCAAGACATTGTAGAGCAAGATGGGAAATAAGCGATTAAATAAGTTTTTAAAAAATCAAATCACAGTACATTATATACACAGTACATTATATACACATTACATTATAACACTGTACACTATTTCCAATATTATCACAACACATAGTAAAATCTCTTAATAGCACGAGGGGGAGGGGGGAGCAGAGGTGGAACATATAGGCAGAAAAGACTGAATAACAGGAATTCAGATAAGTGTGACTAACTCAAGGAAAAATTGCACATGGAGTTAGAAAAGGTGCTGGCGGAATGAGGAAATCCTATTGAGTGCGTGCAAGAGGTTATAGGTCCTTGTGTGACTAAATCGATAGTTGCATCTCCAATTGAATCTTGGAAAGGGGCTGCAGAAGCGAAAGCATAGAATTCCTGGGCTGCAAGTTCAAATTGCACCACCTCCCCACTCCTCCAATTCACATAGCATTTTCTGAGGCAAGTACTCCAAAGACAGCTGTGCGGCTGTTCCTGGAGAGAAAATGATCCGGTTGTAAAGAACACTAGGTGCTGTTAAAGACTCTGTGGTCAAATGGTTAGAAATTGAGGGTAGGGGGCACCAAATACTAGTCCAGGGGTAGGCAATTCCAGTCCTCGAGAGCCAGAGCCAGGTCAGGTTTTCAGGATATTTACAATAAATATGCATGAGATAGATTTGTATCTCAAGGAGACAGTACATGCAAATCCATCTTATACATATTTATTGTGGATATCCTGAAAACCTGACCTGTCCATGGTGCTGATTCTTCAACACTCTGGAACAGAGGTAGGCAATTCCGGTCCTCGAGAGCCACAGGCAGGTCAGGTTTTCAGGATATCCACAATGAATATGCATGAGATAGATCTGCATCTCAAGGAGGCAGTGCATGCAAATCCGTCTCCTACATATTAATTGTGGATATCCTGAAAACCTGACCTGGCTCCGGCTCTCGAGGACCGGAATTGCCTACCCCTGCACTAGTCGGAAGCTGGTTTCAAAGGTGCAGGACTTCAGAATGCTGGATCTCAGTGGCATGACTTTGACTCAGGGATAAGAGTATCAATGAATTCCCTATTTCTTTTTTGTTTCATTTTGAAAACAAAAGGATAAAAGGAATTTGTTCTCTACTTCCAGCTTCCCATCCATCTCTCCTATCTCTTGAAAGGTATTAATACAGAACTAAATCTTTTCCAAAGAAGGGAAATTGGTAAAACTAGAGGGCATAACTTGAGGAAGACTTAGGAGTAATGTTAGGAAATTCTTTTTCACGGAGAGGGTGGTGGATGGCTGGAATGCCCTCCCGAGGGAGGTGGTGGAGAGGAAAACGGTGATGGAATTCAAAAAAGCGTGGGATAAACACAGGATCTCTAATTTGAAAACAAATGATATAAATCAAAGAACTAAGGCCGGTATTGGACAGACTTGTATGGTTTGTGTCCCATATGTGGTGATTCGGTGTAGGATGGCTGGGGAGGGCATCAGTAGGAACTCCGCTAACTTGGAACATGAGGACTTTATAGGCCAGACTTTACAATAGATATCCTGCAAACAACGGGATGGTTGGATAGGCTGGAGTGAGCTTAGATGGCAACTTCAGCAGTTGGAACCTAGGACAATATCAGGTGGACTTTAGTCTATGGCTCAGAAATATCAAAGAAGAGACAAGTTAATTTAATTGTGTATTTTTATTGTGTATAACTAATGGGCAGACTGGATGGACCGTTCAGGTCTTTATCTGCTGTCATTTACTATGTTACTTGGCAGAATCCCAAAGAGTAGCAACATTCCAGAGCTGAGATTGTGATGTCATAATGTCGCATTCCACCAATGCCTAAGAGCCAACCTCAGCAGTGATGTCACAATGGCTTGATTACCCTATACTTGACTCCTGATGCTGTGATGTCATAATACCTCTTTCCACCAATGCTTAAGAACCAACCACATCAGTGATGTCACAATGGCATCATTGTCCCATACCTGGCTCACTTTTATTACATATAACAGTGATTTTGATTTCTAGAGACATTTCATTTTTCTTTAATTGAGGGGGGAAGTTATCAACATTGTTGTTAGGTGCCATGGACTCATGTTCGAGTCCTAATGACATGATGAATTACTGATCTAAAAAGAAATCTGTTTTGTGTTATTCCGGAAAGGTCCTCCAGCGTCATCCCCATGGTGGTTTTCAACGTGTCCAGCCAACTCTTCGCTAGGTTCCTTCCATCTTCCCAAACATGACGTCCTTCTCCAGTGATTGCTCTCTTCTGACGGTGTGACCAAAATAAGACAGTCATAACTTCATCATTTGGGCTTCGAGTGACATAGCCGGTTTGATCTCTTCCACAATCGATTTGTTAGTTCTTCCGGCAGTCCACAGCATGCCGAAAATCCTTCTCCAGCATCAAAGTTCAAATGAGTCAATCTTGTTTCTGTCTCATTTCTGTCGTGTCCAGCTTTTGCATCCGTAATTGACCACTGAGAAAATGAGTGTTATTTCCTTGCCTTTGAATACTTTGTCGAGAGCTAAGCCTTGTTATTTTACTCTTAATCCCAGTTATTAATAACTAGGTCTCTTTGCATGAAATGGAACCGGTGCCAAAATAGCGTGCATTAGTGGTAAAATAACCTGGCTTAATGGTGGTCCTCAATGATAACTCGCCCCCTTAAAAAGTCTGCAGTAAACGGATAGCGCCGTCATGGTCGCAGTTCTATCGGCGTGCACACTCTCTTGTGGGTGTCGTTCACTTTTCTGTGTATTTTGATCCCTTTCTGTGTGCTGTTCTTAAAAAACAAAATTAACACAGGAAATACTGGGTGGAGCCCACAGTAGCCTCCACTTTCCACTCTGCCTGCAGTGGGAAAAGGAAGCTGTTTGCTTCCAGGTCAGCATCTTAGTCTCAGCTGGCAGAAAATCATCCCTGATGCCAGTCAGACCCTTAGAGAGGTCCAGAGAAGCCTGGGCCACTTCTAAGCTTTGAGGATCCTACCCAAACTGTTAATAATAATGCGAGCCTAATATTAAAGGCAATGTGAAAGCAAAATGAGGAGACTGGAGGAGAGTAATGTCTAATTTGAAAATTGCTTCAATGTAGTCATCGTTTTTCTGGTCTTTTTCACTGCAAAGGCACACATTCAAATTAACAAGTGTCTAGAGCCGAGACCTCCTTTGAGTTTCAGGTCCAGCAGGTCAAATAGGCCTCCTAATTTCCTCTCCCTTTCATACCCTGGCACCGACATAGGGAAGACGAGAGAGAAGGATGGGCCTCGCGGTTTGCACCTTCACAAGAAACACCAATAACAGCGGGATGCGAACAGGCTCACTTAACCCCTTCACCCCCCACCCCTCAAAGCACAAATGCCCCAACTCATATAACATCACCACACAGACGCATATTGGCGGAAACATAGCCGCAGCCCTGTTTATTGATAATTGACATTTTAACAACCAACCAACAGAACAATTGTCCCAAGCTACAAAAATATCAAAGTATAGCCCCCGACCTTGCCGTGTCAGCAAGGACCTGAGGGTGGCATGTCCCCCCACATGCCCAATTCACTAGGGTCACTTGACCTCTGGGCACGGCTCCCCCGCTGGCCTGCAGCTCATTCTCCCGAAGAGCCAAGCAGCCAGTAGCTTGGGATACCGCACCCGAGTACAACCTGTGAGCACCCACAAGGGAGGATGGTTGGGAAAAGCCACCTCGGAAGACCAGGAAAACCCCGAGTCCTCTGAGGTCCGGCTTTTAAATCCCTCCCTCCAACGGCCTTCCACAATCCTCAACTTGACACCCTTAAACCCACCCACCCACCCCATCCCCGCGCACCTCCCGTCCCCGCGTTACCCTCACCCTCGATACAGGATCTCGGACTCCCGAATTGAAATGAGTTGAAAATTAAAAATGAAGGTCAATGTGATAAATACAAACAAACCAAAAAACCCACGAACATTGTCCATTGCTGGAACTATTAAAATAAGTTTTTACTTTATTTCTGCAGCACAGGGTGTGTGTACTGCACAAAGAAAGCAATTTTTTTTAAAAATCTTATTTTCCCCGAGTTCTCTAATAATATCCTTATAATCCTGAACTCTGACCCATGAGCATAATCACAGCTGATATATTAAACTGCGTTTGCTTACAGATTAAGGTATTGATTACAGAAACGATCCTGCAGCCATTGATGTTTGCAGATGTGCAGGCTTTCAACAGACGCTGAACCACGTTTTTCATCTGCGCTGCTCCTGTGTAATTCTACTGCCATCTGTCGTCCCAGAAGGAAACGCAGAATATTCCAGGACGCGATGATGGGGGGGCCCCTTCCTCTTTCAACTTCTCCGATAAAATCTCAGAAGGAGACATGCAAAGAGCTTTTGAGAGGTGAAGAATGTATTATTTCTTAGGTTTTCCTTGGTATCATTTTCATGGCAAAAAAAAATATTCTCAAACAAACAAACAAAAAAAGAAGCCTAGAAATGCCTTTGTGCTATCTGAAGAATGTACTGGATTGTTAGCTAAGTCATAAATGTGCTTTTTTAAGAGGGATCTGAAATAGCCCAGGGCAAAAAACAGGAAGGGGAGAATAAGAGAGTGTGGAGCTGAGGAGAGAGGGAGCGAAAGCAAAAAGATAAAAAGGTGCTATGTAACAAGATTGGTGGACTATCCAGATGTCTGTGTGTGAATAGCATCTACCCTAGCAGGGATTTATTTGTTTACCATAAATGCTTTACCCCATTCCAAGGGAAAGAGACGGCTGAGGGGAGATATGATTGAATTCTACAAAATCCTGAGTGGAGTAGAACAGGTACAAGTGGATCGATTTTTCACTCCGTCAAAAATGACAAAGACTAGGGGGACATTCGATGAAGTTACAGGGAAATAGTTTTAAAACCAATAGGAGGAAATGTTTTTTCACTCAGAGAATAGTTAAGCTCTGAAACACGTTGCCAGAGGATGTGGTAAGAGCGGATAGCGTAGCTGGTTTTAAGAAAGGTTTGGACAAGTTCCCGGAGGAAAAGTCCATAGTCTGTTATTGAGAAAGACATGGGGGAAGCCACTGCTTGCCCTGGATCGGTAGCATGGAATGTTGCTACTCATTCGGGTTCAGGAATCTTGCTATTCTTTGAGATTTTGCATAGAATCTTGATACTCTTTGGGATTCTGGAATGTTTCTACTCCTTGGGGTTCCGGAATCTTGCTATTCTTTGAGATTCTGCATGAAATCTTGATACTCTTTGGGGTTCTAGAATCTATTGTTATTCTTTGGGATTCTGGAATGTTGCTACTCCTTGGGGTTCTGGAATCTTGCTATTCTTTGAGATTCTGCATGGAATCTTGATACTCTTTGGGGTTCTAGAATCTTTTGTTATTCTTTGGGATTCTGGAAAGTTGCTACTCTTTGGGGTTCTGGAATCTTGCTATTCTTTGAGATTCTGCATGGAAACTTGATACTCTTTGGGGGTTCTAGAATCTTTTGTTATTCTTTGGGATTCTGGAATGTTGCTACTCTTTGGGGTTCTGGAATGTTGCTACTCCTTGGAGTTCTGGAATCTTGCTATTCTTTGAGATTCTGCATGGAATCTTGATACTCTTTGGGGTTCTAGAATCTTTTGTTATTCTTTGGGATTCTGGAAAGTTGTTACTCCTTGGGGTTCTGGAATCTTGCTATTCTTTGAGATTCTGCATGGAAACTTGATACTCTTTGGGGTTCTAGAATCTTTTGTTATTCTTTGGGATTCTGGAATGTTGCTACTCTTTGGGATTCTGGAATGTTGCTACTCCTTGGAGTTCTGGAATCTTGCTATTCTTTGAGATTCTGCATAGAATCTTGATACTCTTTGGGGTTCTAGAATCTTTTGTTATTCTTTGGGATTCTGGAATGTTGCTACTCTTTGGGGTTCTGGATTGTTGCTACTCTGTGGGGTTCTGGAATCTTGCTATTCTTTGAGATTCTGCATGGAATCTTGATACTCTTTGGGGTTCTAGAATCTTTTGTTATTCTTTGGGATTCTGGAATATTGCTACTCCTTGGGGTTCTGGAATCTTGCTATTCTTTGAGATTCTGCATGGAAACTTGATACTCTTTGGGGTTCTAGAATATTTTGTTATTCTTTGGGATTCTGGAATGTTGCTACTCTTTGGGGTTCTGGAATGTTGCTACTCCTTGGAGTTCTGGAATCTTGCTATTCTTTGAGATTCTGCATAGAATCTTGAAACTCTTTGGGGTTCTAGAATCTTTTGTTATTCTTTGGGATTCTGGAATGTTGCTACTCTTTGGGGTTCTGGAATGTTGCTACTCCGTAATCTTGATACTCTTTGGGGTTCTAGAATCTTTTGTTATTCTTTGTGATTCTGGAATGTTGCTACTCTTTGGGGTTTTGGCCAGGTACTAGGGACCTGGTTTGGATACTGTGAGAACAGGCTACTGGGCTTGATGGACCGTCTGACCCAGTAAGGCTATTCTTAGGTTCTAAGGGAAAGAGCCCAGCTATGGCAGATTATAAATAACTGACGAATTATAGAAGAAAAGAGAAACAATAGCAGAGCTACTTACCCCATTGTGAAAAGCTTCTGGAAATACAAAACTGGCTGGTAAAGCTGGGCTGTGATTTAATCCCAAGACAAGCCTCGTTCATCAGATTTTGACTCCTATCCTGGTGCAATTTAGCTCCCTGGCATTGAAAGTGAGTTCCTGGCTGCACTTAGGGATCCTTTTACTAAGGCCCACTAAAGATTAGGACATGCTAAATGCTACAGCACCTGTTATATTCTATGGGCGCCTTAGCATTTAGCGTGTGCTAAATCGATTAGCGTGCCTTAGTAAAAGGACCCCTTCGTTTTTAATTCCTGTATCTCTGAGCTTTTCTCTCTAAGCTCCTTCCCTTATTCTGTTCAACATATTGTCTATTCTAATTTGTCAACACTGGTTTTGAGCTCTTTAATGCAATGAATTAATGATATTGAGTACGATAGTCAGTGATGGTTTACGGAACTCTGTGCAATCCTCGTTGCAGCGCAGAGAAGTGATTAAATGTGCACAGTGCCATCCTCTGGTGATTGTGCACATTGCAGTCGTCAGCGACGGCGTGACCGTCCATCCTCTGGGGAATGCTGCATTATCCGTGGTGCAGCATGCATATGTGTAACAGTGTCCGCAATGGAACAGTGAACAAGATAAAACCCATATTACGGTAATGAAAATTTTATCAACCTATCACATGAAATACGAGGGTCGTTTCTTTTTTTTTTTTTTTTTATTTACATGTTTTATTACTTTTTTTCAAATATTTCTTTACAATCCTTCAATATAGTCTCCCTGCTTTGCAATGACCAAGTCCCAACATCTGGGAAGCTTCATTATTCCATCCAAGACACCGTTTTTGTTCAGTTGCCAAATGGCTCGGGTACCGGCGGATGAACGCTCTTCCAGAGATGCAAAACGATGTCCACGCATAGGTTGTTTCAACTTTGGAAAAAGGTCGGTCTGGTGGACTCATGTCTGGACTGTAGGGAGAATGAGGTAACACCTCCCAGCCGTATTCGCGTAGTTTTTCAATGACGAATGGAGAGCTCCATCTTCCCCACGACCAAAAAAATGTCAATGAGCTCAAAAGTCAAACAAATGATGATTTTTGCTTATGATCATGATGGCATCATCATTACAAACAAAGTTCCATGTGGAAGAAGTGTCACATCTTTGCCCCAGGGTCCTACCTCTAGAATATGCTACACGAGGGAACTCACTAAGAGATGGGTGAATCTGTACTATGTGCCAGTAGCAGTGCATATAACCCACCAGCATCCTAGTAGCCTTCAAATAAGGAAGCACACATGTCAGTACCTCTTGGGTGTTCCCCTCCACATCCTCTTGAATACCCAAAAGTAACTCCCTCTGAGCATATCTAGCCCTTAGATGCGCTTGACGTATAGATTTTTCCGGGTAACCCCTCCTGCGGAATCTGCCCGCTAACAGATCCGCCTGTTTTTTATACTCTTCTAAAGAGGAACAAACCCTACGAATACGTAAGAATTGTGCTATGGGGAGATTGTATCTTAATTTAAATGGGTGGAAACTATTGTAATGGAGGATGGTGTTGCGTGTCACCGGTTTACGGTACAGGGAAGTCTGAATCTTACCTTCTACAACAGAAATAGCAATATCTAAAAACACCATCTGTGTAGGGTGGCATAGCATGGTAAATTTTATATTATCATCTATCATGTTAAGGTATTGTATAAATTGATCCAGCTTATCCCTTGTATCGTCCCAGATGAAAAAAACGTCATCAAGAAAGCGGCCCCAGAATACAGTGGAACCAAATCATTGAGATGGATATATATGGTCCTCTTCAAATTTGGCCATAAAGAGGGCCGCCACCGAGGGGGCCAAAGTCGCCCCCATGGCCACCCCCTGAATCTGTTGATAAAAATCATGATGGTAACGAAAATAACTTTCTTGAATGACCCACTTAGCTAACTGTATGAGGAAGGTGGTAGACACACGGTGTGGAGGAGTGCGGTGATCAAGAGTATCAACTATAACATTTAGTGCCTCGGACTGGGGGATCTGGGTATAGAGGGAAACTACATCCAGCGTCACCATCCATTTTCCTTCCATACTGATCTCATTAGTTATTAACTTCCGAAGGAAATCAGAAGAGTCCCTAATATATGATCGTATCTTAGGGACCTGGCTCCTTAAAAAGAAATCAATAAATTTTGAGAGAGGTTCCAGAACCGACCCTCGAGTGTTGACTATTGGTCGCCCAGGCGGGCGATTCAATGTTTTGTGTACCTTTGGCACAAAAGAAATTCTAGGGGTTATTGGGTGTTTCTCATACAGATATCTATATTCCCTATGGGTGATCATGCCACTCTCCAAATGAATGTTCAGGAATTCAAGTATCTTAGCCCCTAGAGCTTCAGTGGGGTCATCCACCAATTTATGATATGCCTGCACATTAGCTAACTGGCGATGTGCTTCTTGCTCATAGTCTTGTCTGTTAAGTAGGACTGTGGCCCCCCCCTTGTCCGCCTTAAGAATGACAACTTGGTCTTCAGCAAGCAAGCTTGTAAATGCTTGGTACTGAGATCTTGAAATATTATATGGGCCTCTATTTACCCATTGAGACTGTAGCTCATAAAGAGCTCTACTGACCAATTCACGAAACGCTACAATCAGCGGATCCATAGGACTAGGGGGGACCCAGCTAGATTTAACCCTACAGATATCTATGGTATTGTCCGAGTCCGGTTCTTCTTCTACTTGCATATTATTAGTGGATTGGGTGACATTCACTAGGTTCTCATTATGTTTTTGAAAGAAAACCTTTAGCTGCATTTTCCGGACGAATGCATGTAGAGCCACATGGAGTTTAAAGAAGTCAGGGGGACTCGTGGGAACAAATCCCAACCCCAACTCTAAAACTTGTTGTTGTTGAACGGTAAGCGGAAGAGTAGACAAATTTATTATTGACGACTCGTGGTCCGTGTACTGGGGGCAGGCTGTGTAACCTTGCCTCTGCCTCTTTGTTGCCGTGTCCTTCCTCTGCCTCGTGATGGTTTCGCTGTTTCCCCCGGCTTCTCACTATTAGCGTCAATTGATTCTTCACTAGTCATTTCGGAATCCCCTGAGGAACCTTCAAACGAAACTTTTTGTCGCTGTAAAGCAGTAAAGTTTCGACGCTGCCAGGTGTACACACGGTCATTTAAATAGTCCCGTTCGTCCCTCTTCCATTTCCGTATTTTCGTCGCCTTCACCTCTTCTCGAAATGTTTGAATAGTGGATTTCAAATCACTCAATTTTTTATCAAATTCCTCCATATTGTGGCTCTGTTGTAATTCGTTCTCAAGTGCAGTGGCTTTCATGCATAGCTCTTTCTCGGTATCTTCTGTCGTATCAACGAGCAAAATCATAAGGTCTCTGGAACATCTGTTTAGGATGGCCGTCCATTTCTCATTAAAGGTCTTATTTGTAGATACCATCTTTGGTTCTTTCAATATCCTGAGACCTCTCGGAATCATGGTCTTCTTAAGGTACTGGACGAGCGTGCTGTTATGTAGTTCTGCCCTCACCGCCCGTTTCATTAAATTCTCCAACTCAAACCAGGACGCTCCCGTGGGGATGGTAGTGTCATCATCCAATAGAGCTGGCCTCTGTAAAATTCTTTGGAGGTGCTCTTCATTATAGCCTTCAAACAGGTTCATAGATTCAGTCATACTGGTAAAGATTTCACTATAAGCTTACTAAAAACCAGTAATTTGTGTAGATTTATAAGCAACCCACTCAACTAAATCTTATATAGATACAGCCACTGGGTTGTTATAGCAAAATAAAGCAATAAGTTTGATTGAAATACCTCAGCCCCACCACTCCACCGCAATAATAATCCTTTCTAAAGCGAGAGATTTACATGGTGCTTCATCATTGGTAAATCGTTTTTAACGCTGTGATTGCATTTAAATTAGTTTTTTATAAATTTATCAATTCAATAAATAGGGAGTTGTGAAGTGTATAAAATTGTATACTTAACGTCTATGCACAGCTAGACCTGGGAGTCCGACCCGACATGTTTCGCACTGAGTGTGCTGTCTCAAGGGTCTCCCTGCATAACAAATAAGAAACATCTTAGAGCAGTGACCGTGACATTTCTCAACCTATCACCGCTCACCATTCAAAGTTCAATGTCCATATAACTAACCCCTCTCACATCAGAACTCACCGAGGAAGCCGTAGTCATCCGACTCACAAGTAAATTGTCTGTGAAAGATGGCGGCGGCGTCCTCAGTACCAGTGTAAATAGTTTCCTTAATGAGACACACCCCCCCCCACATGCAGCAGTCCATTGGTCCATTGGGGTTACCCGGAAAAATCTATACGTCAAGCGCATCTAAGGGCTAGATATGCTCAGAGGGAGTTACTTTTGGGTATTCAAGAGGATGTGGAGGGGAACACCCAAGAGGTACTGACATGTGTGCTTCCTTATTCGAAGGCTACTAGGATGCTGGTGGGTTATATGCACTGCTACTGGCACATAGTACAGATTCACCCATCTCTTAGTGAGTTCCCTCGTGTAGCATATTCTAGAGGTAGGACCCTGGGGCAAAGATGTGACCCTTTAAAATATGATAAGAAGTCTGTGAGGGAGAGAGGATCCCACAACCCCTGTGGGAAGTGCCAGTGGTGTTCTTCTACCATCATAGGGGATGTATGGAGGCCTCCAGGTAGATCGGTATCTTTATATTCGAATGCAATTACAGATTGTACATCTGAAGATGTAATATACGCGATCATATGCCCCTGCGAGCTGATCTACATTGGTAGAACGAATCGTAAGATCAAAATTCGACTTAATGAACACAAATCATGGATTGTCAATAACGTTGTTCAGGCCCCCTTGGTAACCCACTGGCAGAAATATAAACATGGGGTGGATCAATTGAGGTGGCGTGTGGTGCAGAGAGTGACGGGGAGGGAAGGTGAGAAGGATGTACGGAGACTGAATGAGATTGAACAGAGTACAATTTTTACATTAGACACTGTGGAACCGCGGGGATTGAATGCTGAGATTGACTGGATTACATTGATTGGAGGGTGAATGGACCAATGGACTGCTGCGTGTGGGGGGGGTGTGTCTCATTAAGGAAACTATTTACACCGGTACTGAGGACGCCGCCGCCATCTTTCACAGACAATTTACTTGTGAGTCGGATGACTACGGCTTCCTCGGTGAGTTCTGATGTGAGAGGGGTTAGTTATATGGACATTGAACTTTGAATGGTGAGTGGTGATAGGTTGAGAAATGTCACGGTCACTGCTCTAAGATGTTTCTTATTTGTTATGCAGGGAGACCCTTGAGACAGCACACTCAGTGCGAAACATGTCGGGTCGGACTCCCAGGTCTAGCTGTGCATAGACGTTAAGTATACAATTTTATACACTTCACAACTCCCTATTTATTGAATTGATAAATTTATAAAAAACTAATTTAAATGCAATCACAGCGTTAAAAATGATTTACCAATGATGAAGCACCACGTAAATCTCTCGCTTTAGAAAGGATTATTATTGCGGTGGAGTGGTGGGGCTGAGGTATTTCGATCAAACTTATTGCTTTATTTTGCTATAACAACCCAGTGGCTGTATCTATATAAGATTTAGTTGAGTGGGTTGCTTATAAATCTACACAAATTACTGGTTTTTAGTAAGCTTATAGTGAAATAATGTTAAACATTTTTTTGCTGATTCAAATGATAATCTTTTCTCTTTCTCTCTTCTTATTCAATCATGCAAAAAGTCGCTGCAAAAGTAAGATGAAAGTGCGTTCACTTAGCTTGAAAACAGGGTTTGTGGGGTCCCAACGTGGCCCCGTTTCGATCCCTGCCTCAGGAGACCCGACTAATGCATGTTCAAAAGTAGTCCTAGGTGCAATACAAGCTATAAGCTGTTCCTGGTAAACTTCGTGACATGCAATCACATCGCTGCTGGGTGGTTGAGAAAGTAACTTCTGAATATCCGAAAATCTTCCAACCGCCCTGTTTTCAAGCTAAGTGAACACACTTTCATCTTACTTTTGCAGTGACTTTTTGCATGATTGAATAAGAAGAGAGAAAAGATTATCATTTGAATCAACAAAAATTTTTTTAATGATATTTCAAGGCATATCAGGTCTTTGAGCGTGATCAAAAATTTTTATAAAGCTGCAATGACTGGAAGGTTAACTCTTTACACAGGGAAGTTTTTCAGCCTTCCTTCAGAGTTTCATATCTCTGAGCTTTTTTATAGATAGTTTTTGATCACTCTCACCAGACATATCACCTTTACGGGTCAGTTCTATTTATTACAATAATTTTTCTTGGCATTTAAAGAAAAGTCAAACATATGTAATCACAATACAATACAATACAATTCAACATAGGTCATATGTATGAAAAAAAACCAACCCCGAAAACAAACAAACAAAATAAAACCCCACTAAACAAACAAGATTAATATCAAATTAGTGATTAAAATTGTAATGATAATTGATACTTTCATAAATACATGTATGTATGTACACCTTTATCAGACAAATCTTCATGGTTTAACAGGCGCCTATATAAGATTCCAATGGCTCCCATATTTTAGTAAAAAATTTTAGAGCTTTGAATCTCTCTGCAGCAACACGAACATACTGGACAGTTATACAAACAGTGTTCCACCAAGTTACGTATTCCACCCAAGAAGCATCCTTCCAGTGTTGCAAGATGATTTTGATGGCCAAATTAAGCAAAATTCTTAGTCATTTTGATCGATTATTATCAGATACTGACTGCTGAAGCCCAAAATGGCCCAATATAATGAGTTTCAATGTGAGTGATTCATTGATATACAACAAAGTACAGATGGTAGCCAATACTCGTAGCCAACACTCACTTATGTGGCCACAGAAATATAATAGAGAGAGGAAGAGATAATGGTTATTGAGGATGGGCAGACTGGATAGGCCATTTGGCCTTTCTCTGCCATCATGTTTCTAAGTTTCTAACCTCCTTTTGACAAGACCAGCACTTAAGAACATAAGAATTGCCGCTTCTGGATCAGACCAGTGGTCCATCGTGCCCAGCAGTCCGCTTCCACGGCGGCCCTTAGGTCAAAGATTAGCCTTACCTGCGTGCGTTCTGGTTCAGCAGGAACTTGTCCAACCTTGTCTTGAATCCCTGGAGGGTGTTTTCCCCTAGAACAGCCTCCGGAAGAGCGTTCCAGATTTCCATCACTCTCTGGGTGAAGGAGAACTTCCTTGCATTTGCCCTAACTGAGACTAGCCCTACCTGCGTATGTTCTGGTTCAGCAGGAACTTGTCTAACTTTGTCTTGAATCCCTGGAGGGTGTTTCCCCCTATAACAGCTTCCAGAAGAGCATTATTAGATTTATCACCATTAATTTTGGATAACTTATAAGGCGTCCAAACGGCTTAATGAAACAGACACACCTTATCCTGAAACTCTGTTCCACGTAGTGTACAAAACATGAAAAGTACTCATGCAAAATATAAAACACAATGAAAAGCTTATCACACAACCACATATCCTAATCCATGTGTAAATTAAAAAGAGTTTAAGCCCTTCTAGTCTCTTACATAGACCATTATTGAGGGAGAGGTCACATGGGTTTGAAATTGCCTCTGTCAGGTCATCTGATGGTACACACTTCTAATGCTAGCAAGATCCATGAAAAGAAGGAAAGGGTGACCTTGAAAGCAAGGTTCACTAGCAAGCTTCACTTTTCCTAGTTGTGAAAACTGGGACAAGTCAATCACAGAATAATAAGGGTAGGAGAAATACCAAGAGACCAGCTAGACCCATTCCCCTCTGCCTCTGGGTTAATTAAAGCGCAGAAACCCCCCACACCGAAGCAGATGCTTGGGAGGAAGGGGAAAAGGATGGAGAGCACATTACAAAGCAGTGAGACCACAACCCTGCATGCCAGCAGAGCCTTCTTCAACTTCTCTCTCTCGTCTTCCACCATTCGGCTTCTCATTTGGCGATATTGAGCAATTCTATTAAGATCCCTCTGCTCCTTCCATGGCCTTGAGAAACTCCAGCCCTATGAATGACCACCCATTGTTCTACACACTCTGGTGTTCCAAAATCATTATTATTTAACACAGACTAGCTAATTCCAAGGTATAAAACAGGAGAACCAAATCCACAAACTCAAAGACGCAAGACAAGGAGTGGAAATGGCCTATATAGACTGGTGGACTCAGTCTTTTTCATAAATATCTTTTTATTCATCCAGAAACTCAATGACTCGACATTACATGTTTTGGCCAAAATGGCCTGCTTCAGGAAGTCTAGGGAGTCTTCAAAATGGTGTAAATTGATGTATCATCCAATGTACTAACTTCCAAGTTGCTCGTACAATACGATTGGTTAATCAAATAAAATACATTCCTTCTGACGATAATGACAGATGCTAAAAGGTATTTGTGGCATTCACGAGCAACTTGGAAGTTAGTACATTAGATGATACATCAATTTACACCATTTTGAAGACTCCCAAGACTCCTGAAGCAGGCCACTTTGGCCAAAACATGAACATGTACACGTAAGGAAGTTCTTCTTCACCCAGAGAGTGGTGGAAAACTGGAACGCTCTTCCGGAGGCTGTTATAGGGGGAAACACCCTTCAGGGATTCAAGACAAAGTTGGACAAGTTCCTGCTGAACCAGAACGTATGCAGGTAAGGCCAGACTCAGTTAGGGCACTGGTCTTTGACCTAAGGGCTGCCAGGGGAGCAGACTGCTGGGCACGATGGACCACCGGTCTGACCCAGCAGCGGCAATTCTTATGTTCTGCATCATTACCATTTCACAAATAATAGCCCTTTATTTTTTTAGAAATGACCCCGAGTCTTTTTGCTGCTGGAAGAATCCTGAAGGTCCAGAGCTGAGAAGCTTAGAAGAAACTCTTCATCCTTTCCAGAAAATCCCAGGAACCTGTGGGGTGCATAACACCTCCATAGCGCTCAACTAGGCCCTTGCTCATGATATAGCTGGGCCTGAGTTTAACATGGGGGGAGGTGCTAGTCACCACCATATGAGCTAGCTCTGTGGGTGCTTAAGAACCTCTAATCTTGAACAAACGGTGTCCAGGGAGAGGCACTTTCCACTGGAATTAGTACCTCCAATATTTTTTTAGAAGTTGGCTTCTATTCTCTTATTTGGCTGTGATGCTGCTACTGATTAGGAAAGACTAAATCCACGATTGAGGGGGTGAGGGGAAGTTACTCATGACCACATCAATGCCTTGTGTCCCAAGGAAACCTTAGAAATAACATCAGGAGAAATATTTCTTGGTGGAAATCATGATGGATGCATGGAATGGGTTCCTGGGAGGTTGGGAGGTAGGTGGTCAAAACATAGAATTCAAAAACAGCCCAGAATAGTTTCCAGGGTCCCTAGTTATGAAGAAGTGAGGGGAATGTTGGAGGTCAACTGGTGTCTATGGCATTGCCCCAGGAAAGAAACTGGGTAAACTAGACGGCCCTTACTGGGTTTCTATGCAAATCAATATGATTGGAAGTGCAGAACAGTGAGCTTAAGATGCTTTAATAAAAACAGAAGCAGACCACGTTTTATTCCCAATCACCCCTTAAAAATGTAGATGTGTTCAAAATAAAAATATATCCAGGCAAAGAATTGGGACTCTGAAAATCCAGCCCAGGCGCATCGATTACAATTCTCTCTAGAACCTACTTCAAATGACCTTTGGGGTGATCAGAGGCGGTTCTGAAGATTCTCATCATTGCTTGCCCTGCAGGTTATTAATTTGCAAAATCGGTGAATTTAAACGTTTGATCCTGCCTAGCCAACATTTCATGGAAATAAGACTTCTACGAAAAAAGACTAGATGTGCAAATGAAAATACCAGCTATGACTCATCATTTTCATATTCCACTGGCATTAAAAAGTGTCGAGTCGTTTGCAAACCCACATGTTGTGCTTAACCCCTTATCTATTGAACAGAACTGTGTCCTCTACAATGTGTGGTTCAGCCTCCTCCATTTCTGTATAACAGCTTGCCTCTTTATAAT
Organism: Geotrypetes seraphini; assembly: GCF_902459505.1. Classification (NCBI taxonomy): domain Eukaryota; kingdom Metazoa; phylum Chordata; class Amphibia; order Gymnophiona; family Dermophiidae; genus Geotrypetes; species Geotrypetes seraphini. The sequence goes on along the minus strand of NC_047091.1, from coordinate 31,988,079 downwards.
TTAATAACAAAGCTGAAATGTTGTTGAAATAACTGGAGTGTAAGAATGAGCTAAACCGAAATAAATATTATGGGGTACATAATGAGCAGAATTTAACTATGCAGGAGAGGCTGCTGCCTGGATAAACCACATTGACCAGATGTATGTTTTGAAAATGCCCCTCCCCCATATACTAATTGATGGACTAGATCGGGGGTATGCAATTCCGGTCATCGAGAGCCAGAGCCAGGTCAGGTTTTCAGGATATCCACAATGAATATGTATGAGATGGATTTGCATGCACTGCCTCCTTGAGATGCAAATCTATCTCATGCATCTTGTGGATATCCTGAAAACCTGACCTGGCTCCGACTCTCGAGGACCGGAATTGCCTACCCCTGGACTAGATACATAGAAAGATGATAAAGATACAGTTAGTGTATTGGCAGATAACAGACAGTAGATACATAGATATTACATGGATAGATACTATGGCAAAATGCAAAGCAGAGAGAGGCAGTGGATGGATGGGTGCAATGTTTAAAGTCATTAAGTGAGAATGAATTAAATCAATACGTTTCGTGTTTGATTATCAGTTCAGTGGGATACTTGTTGCGTTCTTAATTACCAGGCTCTGAGAGTACCATGGGACAGAAAGCAAAAGGCCGAAAGAAACAGCAAAGGATGATCAATTGGGCATGAAACCCTTGTTATTGATCACCTTTAACCTCTGTTTAAGCTAATGACAGGTCTACCATTTAACCATCCCCTCGGCACAGAGCACATCAATTGGAGAGCTGCCACATAAATCAGCATGGGTCGCCACGCATTGCCAAGTAAGGCCGCAGCCGTCTGGATTGACAGCTCAAGGCTCCCTGGTTTCACTTTTATGGTGTACTATTTGGACAGAGGTCATACATTACCAGCAGACAGACGGGGACTCACCGATTCCACCCCCCTCGCCCTTCATTGGGAAAGGAAAGGGGGAGATCTTATTGCATCGTTTCACCTGCTTGACTTACCCCGCTTCTAGTCAAAAAAGTCACTTAGTAAAAACATCTTTGAACTCTGCACAGCTGTTTTCTGCATCCCAGGCTCTGTGATGAACTATTGGTATGCTTCTGCGGTACCACTCTTTTTGATAGCGGACTCAATAACTAAACAGGTAAGAGTGGAATTTGAAGTAGAGAATGACATGGGGACAAATTTTATCCCGTCCCCACGGGACTCATTTTTCCGTCCCCGCAAGTTCTTTTCCTGCCTCATTCCCGCAAGCTCCTTCCTCATCTGCACAAACCTCAAACACTTTAAAACCATAAGTAGCAACATTCTAGAGCTCAGATTGTGATGTCATAATGCCTCATTCCACCAATGCCTAAGCTCCGTCCTCATCTGCACAAGCCTCAAACACTTTAAAATCGTAAGTGTTCGAGGCTTGTGTAGTTAAGGCTAAGGTTACAGAAATGGAGCAGGGACAGCGACAAAACTTGCGGGGACGGGTAGGGGAAATTGAGTTCCTGCAGGGACAAGGACAAATTTGTCCCCATGTCATTCTCTAATTTGAAGCTCAGACTATGTTTTTTCCCCAGCTATTACCAGCAAACCATTATAATTGTGATGCCTTTTATTGTCCCAACATCAAAAATTATCCAAAAATGAGGTTACCTGTATTTATAAACCCCAAGAGCACACAGAACCCTTCACAAGGGGCCCATGCGTGCAATCACATTGACTTGGATAATTCTGATGCTGCATGAATAAAAGAGACCGTGCCTGCAGAGAGTCCAGTTTTCTCTGGAGTCAGCAGGGCAGCAAGCTCTCTGTCCCTTCGGCATTATTTAACAAGCACCAGCCTGTTGATTTTTGCACGTCAGCATAGAACACATCCCATACTTCATATTCCACATTCACTCTGCAGTAGTCTAAGTGCCTACAGCCACAGATGTTCTACCGTGTTTTACTGGACTATGATGGACAGCCAGACAATGTTTTTATTGGGGACTGAGTGGTTACAAATGTAATAGTCACAAATTAAAGCTGGGAAGCAATGTAGAAGAGAACTATCATTCTCTCTAAAAAGTAAATTTGCAGCATCCAGGTGTTAACAAACTAGCCCAGATGTTGCCCATGGTGTTTCTGGTGGTTTTGGTTTTTTAAAGGCACCACTTTCCTTATAGTGTTTTGGTACAGATTTCCAAAAGGCACCTGAAAAAAATAACAACATAAAATTAAACGGGAAACAAAAGACACATGCACAAAATTAGGAGAAATCCCCCCCCACACACACACACACACTACCTGGTGTGATTTAAAGAAAGAAAGGTTGCAATCAAATGATCAAGTGCAACAATTTTTGCAGTGGGCGCTACTTCTGTTCGAGGTAATCAGACCTCCTCGTAATCAAGTTGTCGGAATATTTCAAGATAACAGTGAATTACCCACTTGCCCTGAGCAGACAACTTGGAAATGATTTGCTGAAAAAAATTCACGCTGTATTATTTACCAACCTACAGATTCTTGGTGCCATTCGAGGAGTGTGCTGAGTTAGAAAAAAAAAAAAAGCACAACAATTGACCCATCTACCCTACGCCCTGCACAGTTCTAAGGATATATCCCGACCGCCAGCCACAGAAGATGGAACATTTACAGGACGTCGCAGCCTATCCATCTGTTTTTTTTTACTTCCTCTTTGAGTCTCTCCCATTCACGATGAATGAGCATATGATGAGCAGTGTGTTAAGAGAACTTGGCATGCGAAGTGGAGGATGTGTCCTATGGAGCTGGAGTCACAATCTGGTGGTATTACTGGAGGTTGTGCCCCAGTCTCGTGTTCCCACTTTGTTCCTGCACAATCCCCTCACAAAGCCTGGCATGGTTGTCATTCACTAGACTGCCATGAATCATATTATCGAGCAAAGGAGGGGAAACCGGGCTGGTGCCCAGATTTTCTAGAGCATTTCTCCTTTGACCTTGCCTATATGGGGATCAAGGTCATTTGCAACAGAGCAGGTGACAGGTCTAATTTCCACTTTCCCCCTTCCCTCTTTCCCGCCAACCAGTGGATTTTTGTACGAGCCATCATGCTTTCAGACAGAAGGACAGGCAGATGGATGGCTTAAACCAACTCTTAAGTGTTTCTACATATGAGTTGAAAAGCATTGGAAAGGGTCAGTCAGAAATTAATCTACTACAGTATATATATTTTCATGCATCTCCGCTAAAAATAAGCAAAGCTACCTGGAGTCCCCAAAGCAGGTATTATACAATACAGTAAGTATTATAAACTTCAGTGGCCCCCAATCCTGTCCTGGAGGACCACTAGCCAGTCGGGTTTTCAGGGTTTGGTACCTTTCACTGAACCAAAATAAAATAATATAAATATATTCAGAGCTAGGGCCAGAGTTAGTGGGGTGCAACCAGGTTAATTGTCCTAGGCTGAACACTGCAGACAGCACAGCCTGCCAAAAGATTTGGGGGGGGGGGGCACCCTAAATTTTGCCCTGGGCCCCAATATGTCTGTTTGAAGCTAATGATGTGCAGGAAATGTCCAGATCATATGGGCCTCTCATTTCCTCTCTCTAAATCCAAAGAGGTTGATATGGTCTCGAAAGCTCTTCTACTGCTCTGTCTCCAGTCACAGAACAACTCAGAGGGTGTCTCTTCTCTGCTGCTTGGCTGGTTCCTATGATCTGAGGCCTTTTCTTTTTCCATCTTTCTTCTTTCAGATGTGAATCAATCCAGTAATCATTTCTCGTCTTTTTCATTCTTTTCCCCCTACCCCTGGGAACAAACATCATCTGTCACCTCCATCACTCCTGTTACTTAGAAGACTGAATCCCTCCCCAGAAGGATTCTGTAAGTGTCAGTGATAGAGAGAAGGAAAGCCCCTTTCGTTGCCCACAGCTGGAGAGGAAGGGGCTCTGAAATGTACCTTTCTTTTAAAAATTGCCATACTGGGACTGTCCAAAGGTCCATAAAGCCCAGTGTCCTTTTTCCAACAGTAGCCAACCCAGATCCCAAGAACCTGGCTAGATCCCAAGTAGTAATGTTTTTCAAGGGTGATGAGACGGAGGAATTGAAAGAAATCTCAGTGAACCTGAAAGACATACTAAGCCAAATCAACAAGTTAAAGAGTGATAAATCACCTGGACCGAATGGTATACATCCCAGGGTACTGAAAGAACTCAAACATGAAATTGCTGATCTGCTGTTAGTGATCTGTAACCTGTCATTAAAATCATCTGTACTACCTGAAGATTGGAGGGTGGCCATTGTTACTCTGATTTTTAAAAACAGTTCCAGGGGAGATCTGGGAAATTACAGACTTGTGCCGTGCAAACTGGTGGAAACAATTATCTATATATATAAAATCGGAGGTATGTATGTGTGTATGTATGTGTGTGTGTATGTGCCGCGATCACGCAAAAACGGCTTGACCGATTTGAACGAAACTTGGTATGCAGATCCCTCACTACCTGGGGTGATATGTTCTGGGGGTCTCGCGGCCCACCTGCACACGTGGGCGGAGCTACAAACAGAAAATCAGATTTCACCCATTCATGTCAATGGAAAAAATGTAAAAAGCTGCCATTCTCACAGTAATTCAAAAACGGCTTGACCGATTTGAACGAAACTTGGTATGCAGATCCCTCACTACCTGAAGTGATATATTCTGGGGGTCTCGCGGCTCACCTGCACACGTGGGCGGAGCTACAAACAGAAAATCAGATTTCACCCATTCATGTCAATGGAAAAAATGTAAAAAGCTGCCATTCTCACAGTAATTCAAAAACGGCTTGACCGATTTGAACGAAACTTGGTATGCAGATCCCTCACTACCTGAAGTGATATATTCTGGGGGTCTCGCGGCTCACCTGCACACGTGGGCGGAGCTACAAACAGAAAATCAGATTTCACCCATTCATGTCAATGGAAAAAATGTAAAAAGCTGCCATTCTCACAGTAATTCCAACTATAAAACACTTTCTATGACACTATAACCACTAGGGACATCGTTTCTATTCTACTACGGACACCATACATATAGAGTTTGTATGTTCTAACTGTGTTTGTAACTGTTTCCTTCATGCACCCCAGTTCATAATGTTATTACATTACATGAGTACTCACATATGCTGAACTAGGAACACAGGTTCCATTCTGAACCGGGAAAAAACTGCATGGAGTTTCTTTTCAACCTGAGTTTCCACATATTGAGTTGTTTAAATCAATACTGAAACTTTTGGATGCCACTTATTCCAATAGATCTTCCTTTTCAGTTTAAGAGATTGCAAATTCCAGTGAGACTTGCATTCTCTATCACAATCAACAAATCACAGGGACAGACTATTACATACTGTGGAGTGGATTTAAGATCCCCCTGTTTTTCCCATGGACAACTCTGTGTTGCTTGCTCAAGGGTGGGTTCACCCAAGAATTTATATGTTCTTGCTCCTGGAGGTGAAACTAAAAATGTTGTTTATAATCAAGTTTTGTGTTAGTTGTATTGTATTCATTTTGTCAAATATTTCACATTATAATTTGAATATTGTACTTTTTATAAAGCTGTAAAAAAATAATTTCATTCACCACTATGAAGTATCTTTATTTGAATCCATTTACAGTGTTATTGCTATAATTAAATACCCGTGCAACGCCGGGGCATCAGCTAGTAAAAAATAAAATTGTGGAACACGTAGACAAACATGATTTAATGAGACAGAGTCAGCATGGGTTCAGCTGAGGGAGATCTTGCCTCACCAATCTGCTTGATTTCTTTGAAGGTGTGAATAAACATGTGGATAAAGGCGAGCCAGTTGAAGTAGTGTGTCTAGATTTCCAGAAGGCTTTTGATAAAGTTCCTCATGAGAGGCTGCTGAGAAAATTAAAAAGTCATGGGATAGGAGGCAATGTTCAAGTGTGGGTTAAGAACTGGTTATCAGATAGAAAACAAAGGGTAGAGTTGAATGGCCATTTTTCTCAGTTGAGGAGGGTAAATAGCGGAGTGCTGCAGGGATCTGTACTGGGACTGGTGCAGGTAGGAGTGCGCATGCGCACGAATCTCTCTCTCTCTCTTTCTCTCTTCAAGGCGGATGTCGGCCGCGGTGGCTGTCGGTGGCTGCAGGCTGGGGGGGCCGAGCACGAAGCCGGGCCGAAGTTTCTTTTTTAACTTCAAAGACGCTGCAGTGGCTCCTCTCACGAGCCGCTCCTGCATCGGAGAAAGTGGCGATCGTGAGAGGAGCCACCGGGAAGTTACACTGCTGGGGGCTCGGGCTGTTAGGTCCGTGCAGGCTCCTCTTGCGGTAAATGGAGGGAGAGGGAATGCTGCGGCTGCTGGACAGGGAAGTAGGGAAGGAGATAGGAAGAAAGACACAGGGGCAGGGAGAGAGACAGAAAGACAGACAGACAAAGGGGGCCAGGGAGAGAGAGAGACAGAAAGAAAGACAGACATATATTCTACCACCAGCGGGAGGAAGGGAGACAGAAAGAAAAGAAGAAAGGCACAGGGACAGGGAGAGACACAGAAAGACAAAGGGGGCCAGGGAGAGAGACAGACAAAAAGAAAGACAGCAGGACAGAGAGAGAGAGAGAGAGACGGACATAAAGACAGACAGACATATATTCTAGCACCTGTCAATGTAACGGGCTAAAATACTAGTATATTTATAAATGATCTAGAAATTGGAACTACGAGCGAGGTGATTAAATTTGCAGATGACACTAAACTGTTCAAAGCTGTTAAAATGCATGCAGACTGTGGAAAAGCTGCAGGAAGACCTTGAGAAATTGGAAGACTGGGTGTCCAAATGGCAGATGAAATTCAATGTGGACAAATGTGAAGTGATGCACATTGGGAAAAATAATCCAAATCATAGTTATCAGATGCTAGGGACCACCTTGGGGGATCAGCGCTCAAGAAAAGGATCTGGGTGTCTTTGTAGACAATACGCTGAAGCCTTCCACCCAATGTGCTACAGATGCCAAGAAGGCAAACCGGATTGTAGGAATTATTAGAAAAGGGATGGTTAACAAGACTAAGACTGTTAAGATGCCTCTGTATCGTGACCTCACCTTCAGTATTGTGTTCAGTTCTGGTCTCCCTATATCAAAAAAGATATAGCGGTGCTAGAAAAGGTTCAAAGAAGATAAAGGGGATGGAACTCCTCTCGTATGAGGAAAGACTAAAAAGGTTAGGGCTCTTCATCTTGGAAAAGAGATGACTGAGGGGAAATATGACTGAAGTCTCCAAAATCCTGAGTGGAGTAGAACGGGTACAAGTGGATCGATTTTTCACTCCATCAAAAATGACAAAGACTAGGGGACACTCGATGAAGTTACAGGGAAATACTTTTAAAACCAATAGGAGGAAATTTTTTTTCACTCAGAGAATAGTTAAGCTCTGGAATGCGTTGCCAGAGGATGTGGTAAGAGCGGATAGCGTAGCTGGTTTTAAGAAAGGTTTGGACAAGTTCCTGGAGGAAAATTCCATAGTCTGTTATTGAGAAAGACATGGGGGAAGCCACTGGATGCCCTGGATTGGTTGCAGCTTTTTTACAACGCTTCTTCTGTTCACTGGCTGTCGCTACTGCTTCGATAAGGGAGGGAGGGAGGTTGTCAGGATTGGCTGCCTTTGCGGCCTCGGGCCCGGAAGGAGGGAAAGGGGGTTGTCAGGACCAGCTCTGCTGCTTCGGGGGCCAAAGGGAGGGAAGGAGTGAAGGAATGGCTGCCTGCTGCTACAGTATTTTTTATACAGTAACTCTCAAGCAACCAGAAAAAAAAGTTATCCGGTATCCACCAATTCCCATGGATGCCAGATAGCTGAGAGTCTACTGTATATATGTGTGTGTGTGTAAATATATATTTTAATTTCTTTTCTGCCTACAACCTCTATACACGTCTAGATCCACTTTCAGCTCAATTTTAAATCCATTCTATAATTGCTACGTTCAAAACTTATCTGAAACTAATTTCAGTGACCAAGACAAAGGCACAGGTTATGGTTGGGTTACGCTTCTCTTCTGTCTCCCCTCTGACTCGTAAGGGAAGCCAACAGGATACACTTTATGTCATCCAGACCCTAGAAAGTGGAGAGAGGCCGCTTCCATATGTTCAGCCATAGAAGCTGATGTTTTCACAAGGCTTGGAGGCGAATGCTCCCTCGCCTACTCAATTTTGGATGATGCCAAAGCATCCACTGTACCCACAGAGCTGCACCTAGTCCAGCTACCTGGAGAACCCCGATCCCAGCAAGAACGAAGGATGTCACAGACAGCAGCAAATTCAGTCTATACCAGTGGTTCTCAACCCTGTCCTGGGGGACCCCCCAGCCAGTCGGGTTTTCAAGATATCTCTCATGAGTATGCATGAGAGAGGTTTGCATACTGTCACTTGCATTATATGCAAATCTCTCTCATGCATATTCATGAGGGATATCTTGAAAACCCGACTGGCTGGGGGACCCCCAGAACAGGGTTGAGAACCACTGATCTATACACAATACGTGATGCCACACGGAAAGTCTACAGGCTCAACCAAATCTCTGCTTCTAAAGCACTTCACGTGTGTGTTTTCACGAGCACTCAGGCAAGTCCCTGAGGCCCATTTGCTTGAGCTTCTCTATCAGTCCCAAGTGCTTTCATAGAGAGGATGGTGGATGCCCTCGCGCGGGAGGTGGAAGAGATGAACACGGTTACAGAATTCTAAAATATGTGGGATAAAGGCAAAGGATTCCTATATGGAAAGAGAATGGAAACAACACACGAACTGAGCTGGGCTTATACTGTAAGTCTAGTAACTGGGAAATGAAGCCGATGGCAGACAGACTTCTACAGTCTGTGCCCTGACAATGGCAAGGACGGATCGAGACCAAACATATATTGTAACGCATGCTACGAGGCCTGGATGGACCGTGCCGGTCTTTATCTGCCGTCATCTCTCATCGCCCCTCATTTCCAGGGTTGACATTTCGATGGAGAGGCCATCACCACCCAGTCCAATCAAGTTCTTCACCTCTGCTCAGCTCCTGTGTGAAATCGTAAAATTGCCGCCGGAAAGGTTTTAGAGATGCATCAACAATTCAAACAGGTTCATTAACTCGGGGGGAGGGGGAGTTCCTTTTACTAAGATGCGCTAACTGATTTAGTGCGCACTAAATGCTAACACGGCCATAGAATATAAAGGGCACGTTAACATTTAGCGCGTGCTAATCATTAGAGCGTGCTAAATTGATTAGCGTGCCTTAGTAAAAGAGGGGGTTAGTGTTAAGGTAGCCTATGGTGTCCCAATCCCCCTCCTCGGTTTTGTTTTGGGGGGTTTTCCCCAGCTGGGTTATAGAAGATGTTGAAAGAAAGCCAGCTGGCTTCCGGAAAAATATAAAAATATTAGAGATCCTTCACAAACATCCGCCACAAGACTTGCGTCACGTTGGATCACGTTTATCAATAAACATCTGTGGCATTTTCGTTTCTGGCGCAGAGTGGAGCAGATGCCACTCTTTTGGCCCGAGTCCTTTTGGGGGATTCATCGTCAGTTCCTCAAGGGGCGGCAGACCTCTTCAAGAGGATCTCGTGCTTTCTCTCTCTCTCTCTCTTGGAGCAGACTGCCTGAGCCAATAGCAAAAAACTCTGTCTCTAGCAGTATTCAGAGCCAAGCTAAAAGCCCTTTTTTTTTTTTTTGAGGATGCCTTCAACTCCTACCTCCCTTTTCCCATAAAATACCTATGTCCATCCTATCATTCTCTCTGCAAGAAACTCCCCAACACCTAAACATAGAAACATAGAACATGACGGCAGAAAAGGGCCACGGCCCATCTAGTCTGCCCACACTAATGGCCCACCCCCTAACTACCTCCATGTAGAGATCCCACATGCAAATCCCATCTTTTCTTAAAATCTGGCACGCTGCTGGCCTCAATTACCTGTTGTGGAAGATTATTCCAGCGATCAAGAAATATTCGGTGAAGAAATATTTTCTGGTGTCGCCATGAAATTTCCCACCCCTGAGTTTCAACGGATGCCCTCTTGTTGCCTGTCTGTCCAAATTAGATTGTAAGCTCTTCTGAGCAGGGACCATCTTTTGGTTACTAGTACAGTCTTCCATCCTGTCTGTTCTGGACTATTGCAACATAATATATTTGGAATCTCACAAAAAAAAAACTTCTAAAAAGATTAAAACTTATTCAGAATACAGCGGTTCGTTTGATTTTTGGCCTGAAAAAACATGACCATGTCACTCCATTTTATCAACAGCTGCATTGGTTGCCTTTTGAGGCAAGAGTGCTGTTTAAGTTTGGTTGTATTTGTTTTAAGGCCTTGTTTTATCTGTCCTCGTGTTTTGAACGACGTAAACCTAACAGGATCACGATCTATTGGTTTATCCAACCATAAAATCTTGCCGATATAAGAGATTCTTTGACAAACTATTCGCATTTCAGGCAGGCAAAATGAATTCATGGCTATGTACCATTATTTCTCAGGCTTATTCTTCTATGTCTTTTAGGAAGCTGTTGAAAACTGATCTGTTTGATAAATTTGTAAACTGATATTTTAAATCGTTCTTTTAAGCATGATTTTAATGTATTTTTAAGTCAATTGTATTTCACTAACTGATTGTGAACCGCCTATGTGGTGTGGCGGTATACAAAAATAAAATGATTATTATTGCACGCTAAGGGCTCCTTTTACGAAGGCACGTTAGGGCCTTAACGCGCGGAATAACGCACGCTAAATTGCCCTGCACGCTAGCCGCTACCGCCTCCTTTTGAGCAGGCAGTAGATTTTCGGCTAGCACGCACTAATCCGGTGCGTGTGCTATAACGCTTAGCACATCTTTGTAAAAGGAGCCCTAAATGTATAGCGCTGAGTGCACCTCAGGATCGTCACATGGTGATCTGTGTGTGACCTGCATATTGGCGCAGTGAGCGGCCCCCCCTGCCTCGCCCGCAGGAGAACGAGGGAACAGTTTTGCCTGCTTCCGAATAGCCTCTCTGCCTCCCTCTGCATCTCTTGATTTCTCGTTGCTGCGCCCTCAGAATCCGAGTTCCGCCCAAGTCCCCTGGAGGGAAAGGGCCAAGCTGTCGACGACCTCAGCCAGATGCCCTCCAGCGATACCATGAATTGCCGCTCTATAGTCCCCAGAATCATTTCAAATGATTGTCCCACGCATTGGGGTGACAGAATTAGTGGCATTTCAATGGTCAAAAAGAGAGTGTCACAATAAACAATGGCAGCCCTGTGATGGGATTCGTAGAATTTGAACTGGAATGTTTGTTATCATCCGCTCTGGCCCTGAGCGCTTTCTCTCATCCAGTACCTGATAATGTGCGTTTTTGTTTATTAAATAACAGCAAAGCTTTGGGTAATATTTTCAAATGTCACAGAGCATTTTTGTCAAGATAAAATCTTAAGTTTTCACAAAAGAAAAATACAGAGTTATTTCCAGCCATTGCATGTGGATCCCGTAGTCTGTTGTAAAGCTTCCAGGGAAGACCTGCTGAGAATCCCTTGTTTTTACCCTCTCAGGTACTGCTGGGTGAATCAGGATTGATCTACCCACGCTGTGCGACTTCCTCAACCAACATTATCAGAATGTGATCAGTCCATTGTCTAAGGATGCCATGAAAAAGGAGAACACAGCTGTCACTTTATCAGCTATGTTCCATAAGCAGTAACTTTAAGGGTAAATAAACCCAGCCCTCGTGAAGCCAATTTTCAATCTAAGAGCTCTTCAATGGGGCCTGCGTGAAGGGAGCTAATGGTTTCTGCTCGATTCCCTCTCACTGCGCTTGCCACTTGCAAGGACCGCAGAGATTGCTTGGATATAGCAGCCGAGTCCTCTAGAAATCTGTAATCACAATTCGGATGCCACACAGACTCCACTTCCATCACCTGTGGTGTCATACCTGCAAGGTGGCAGGGAAGAGCACATCTGGAGAAGCGGAGACTCAGAGGAGACATGATAGAGACTTACAAGATCATGAAGGGCATAGAGAAGGTGGAAAGGGACAGGTTCTTCAGCCTATTGGGAACTACAAGAACAAGGAGGCATTCTGAGAAACTGAAAGGGGACAGGCTTAGAACCAATGCTAGGAAATTTTTCTTCACTCAGAGGGTGGTAGACACCTGGAATGCGCTTCCGGAGGATGTGATAGGTCAGAGTACATTAAGGGGATTCAAAGAGGGTTTGGACAAGTTCCTGAAGGATAAGGGGATTGAGGGATATAGATAGAGGTAGAGATAGGATTATGGAAGGGTATAGATAGAAGAAAAATGGGGATTGAAAGGTTTTAGACAAAGGATCACTGCTGGGCACGATGGACCCCTGGTCTGACCCAGCGGAGGCAACTTCTTATGTTCTTATCTGATTTGTGAAAAGATCACCAAGTTAAGGGACCTTTGAACGGTTTTCATCTGAATTTAACTCTTCTGGAAAAGTCCAGAAATCTCTTTGTAATCATCCTGGAAATGTCCAGATGTCTCTTTTGTAATCCGCCCTGAACTGCAAGGTTGAGGCGGAATAGAAATCAGTAATGTAATGTAATGTAATGTAATGTAATTTAGAAATCTGGATAATTCTACAGTGGCTACAATGGCACTAACCACCAAACACACAGGCAATTAAGGGCTAGATTCTCAAAACTCACCATGCATTTAACAACGGTCGCTAAACTGGTTCTAGGCAGTTTAGCATGCAAGTATTACACCACCCGATTCTCAGAACGGTTCAGCGTGATCTTTTCCAAGCTTCCTAGAATCCTAGAACTCTGCCATGCAAATGTAGTACAATGAGATCATTAATATTAAAACGAGCAGTCCAGGCGATTTTCTATCATCGCCGGGCGATTTTCCAAATAAAGTGCTGGGTTTTAATGACCCAAAATTACCAACTGGTCCAGGGGTGCCGGTACTGTGAACAGCACATTTCAGGCGCGTGTATCTTGCTGCGGCTCATGATAAAAATTAACCCTCCCCCTTTTACAAAACCATAGCATGGTTTCTAGCGCAACCATGGCGGTAACAGCACTGACGCTCATAAAATTCCTATGAGCATAGGAGCTATTACCGCTGCGGCAGACGCTAAAAAACGTGCTATGCTTTTGTAAAAGAAAACACAGTATTAACATAAATTTTAGTAATGGGTAGAAAATTTCAAAAGCATGCGTCTCTAATGGATGAAAATCCACGACTAGAAATCACCCGCTGGACTTATCGGCGCGAGAAGTCAACACGAGAGGGAAGCCACTGTAAAAGCGACACAAGCGCCTAACGGCTACAGCCGCATGTGATGCGTGCCTAAGATGTTTGCCCAAATTGCGCTACAATAAGGCACACCTGCGGCGTAGCTTTTCCTGGCTCCTGCGCACATTTACACCTTTTTCTGCCGACTATTCTGCACACGTGCCATTCACTATCGCCAGCGACTAATCTTACGGAAATGAGGCGACCTTTCGTGAATCTCATTTGCGTGCAATGATCTTCGAGAGTCGCTCATCTTTTCTGAATCATTAGATTTATGCACAACAAAGAAAAATGGGGAGACCCGATGATCCACAGTGAAAACAATCCACCGATGAAAACAAAAACTGTGGATACAGATGTTCTGGAGATAATTTATTAAACACTGACATATAAAACCATGAAAATTCAATGAAAAAAGTACAATGATAAAAAATACAGTGGTAAAAATCCACCCGGACTCTACATGATCCATGTTTCGGCGAACACGTCTTCCTCAGGGGTCCAATGGTTTGCAAACTCATATATAAAGAATTGGACTGAAAACAGCAATTTTTTTTGCTACTTTATCTTATCTGCAGTGTTCTTTGCTCACATGTTTAAAGACAATAGACTGTTTTCAGTCCAATTCTTTATATGTGAGTTTGCAAACCATTGGACCCCTGAGGAAGGCATTTTCGCCGAAACACGAACCGTGTAGGATCCGGTTGGATTTTTATCACTGTATTTTTTATCATTGTACTCTTTTAATTGAATTTTCATGGTTTTATATGTTAGTGTTTAAAAATTATCTCTAGAACATCTGTATCCACAGTTTTTGTTTTTGTTTTCATTAGATTTACGGCCACTGCAGCGAGCCGTCAAAATTTTACCAGCGATATTAGAGCATCTGGAGTGCTGAATATCACTCTTTAAACACATTAAGGGACAGCCAGCAGCCCAAACATGGCTCGGCACGGAATACTGGGGCAAAATGTCACTGGTGGCCAAAAATACACTGACCGCCACCAGCTGAATATTTACCCCTTTGATTCTACATAAATTCCCAGACTAAGGCAGGTGGCGGTTCTCATTCTGTCCACCCGTAAACAACTACAAACAGATCCATAGTGGAGTCTTTCTATTGCTCTGGAGACAACAAGCTAAAACTGTTTTCTGTATTTTCAGCTTTAAAGCTTTAAAGCTGAAAATACAGAATCGCATGGTGGGTATCAGGGCCGCATGGCAGCTGTTTTACATAAGAACATAAGAAGTTGCCTCCACTGGGTCAGACCAGAGGTCCATCTCGCCCAGCGGTCCGCTCCCGCGGTGGCCCATCAGATCCGCGACCTGTGAAGTGGTTTCTGACCACTTCTATAACCTACCTCAAGTTTTATCTGTACAGAAGCAGCACGGACCACCCACGTCTCCCCCTCTCCCCTGTGAATAAGAATCCTTGAGCCCATCAAATGACTTTGTGACCAGGTTGAGTGTATGATACCACCCTGCAGAACCTCTGGTGCTTAAAACCGAGGGGAATCCATCTTCTACACACTAATAAAAATGAAATTGTAGGGACCCACCCAGCGACTCGCTCACCTGAATGTGGAGGATCTGGGTTCGATTCCTGGGCCTAACTTCTGCTCCCTGGGTTGATGATTTTAAATTATTTTGTTTCACAAATATGCTCACAATAGCCACTCTTGGAGTTTGATTCCATTGCTTCCATTGCTAATTTTTTAAAATTTATTTATCACGAAAGGTCTATGGAGCTCTGCGCATTTACAATTCCAACATTACATAATGTTGCAGCCTGCTAAGGATTATACTGAGATTCATAGCGCCCTTTAGATTGTAAGCTCTACTAAGCAGGGACTGTCTCTTGGATATTTTAAATGTGCAGCGCTGCGTACTTCTTGCAGCGCTATAGAAATGATAAGCTGTAGTCATAAAGGTTGCCTATCCCTGCTATAGGGAATCTCAGATATCACTCAGTGATGACACCTACTGGCCAGACACTAGACACTAGGTGATGGCAGGAGCCTCAGTTTGTGGCCCCTGGCTGAGGGTCCTCACTGTGATGACTGAGTTGAGAGGTAAGGATTTAAAAGTGGGTTGGGGGGGTGGGAGAAGAGGGGCAAAGTTCCAGGCAGTTGCTCAACAGAGGCTGGTTCTGATTGACCTTCAGGCTCAAAGGTCACACACACAGATGCCTCTTACATGGCAGACGTTAGAGAATAAAAGCATATCAGCGGCCTACAACGCCTTTGGTCACCAGTAATGACACCTACTGAATAAGGCAGAACGCGAATGTGTACAAGTAAACCAAAGGATCTCCAGCTGTACAAAAGCCCGAAGGAGCCTGCAAGTTCCAACACGCCATGTAACCTATAAACCAAGAGACCTCCCTCTCCACCCTCACCTCCACCCTGTCAAAACTAGGCCAAACTCCAGGAGCAATCATAGCATCACTCCCCTCCGGGGCCAGCCCAACCATTAGACATGACTAGGCAGTTGCCTAGGGCTGCAGCTTCTTAGGGCCAGCATAGAGCAGCTGCAGTCAAAACACACACACGCAAAAAGAATCCCCAGATCCTGGCAGCCATGCAAATTTGAAGAAACATCAGCACCTACTTTCATCTGCATTTTTAATCGGATGTTTCAGTGAGAATCATAATTGTTGGTAGATTCAGGGGCAATGTTAGGAAATTCTACTTTACGGAGAGGGTGGTGGATGCCTGGAATGCGCTCCCGAGAGAGGTGGTGGAGAGTAAAACTGTGACTGAGTTCAAAGAAGCGTGGGATGAAACAGAAGATTTAGAATCAGAAAATAATATTAAAGATTGAACTAGGCCAGTTACTGGGCAGACTTGTACGGTCTGTGTCTGTGCATGGCCGTTTGGAGGAGGATGGACAGGGGAGGGCTTCAATGGCTGGGAGGGTGTAGATGGGCTGGAGTAAGTCTTAACAGAGATTTCGGCAGTTGGAACCCAAGCACAGTACCGGGTAAAGCTTTGGATTCTCGCCCAGAAATAGCTAAGAAGAAAAAAAAAAAAAATTTAAATTGAATCAGGTTGGGCAGACTGGATGGACCATTCGGGTCTTTATCTGCCGTCATCTACTATGTTACTATGTTACTATGAGTTTAATTTCCAAAATCTTGGGACGAAAGGAAGGGAGGGGGCAGCGGGCTAGTGGCCTGAAAGTTAACCGAGAGGGGAATATAAAGCTCAAGGCTGGTCCAGGGCGACCTCATGCCTTGGCACGAGCTCTGATCTCCTCTGTCATCCTCAGTCCCCGAGGAAAATCCGGAAGGTTCTCTTTCCCCATATTGGTGAAATTCGGAGGAGGGTGGGGGTGGGGGGGCTCTTCGGAGAGTTCTGACAAAGCAATTGAATTATGTGTTAGGAATAAAAAGGGACCTTAGGAGCCACATGGGAACACACTGGCATTGGCAGAGAAAGCGTCAAAGTGTTTTCATTCTCTCTCTCTCTGTCTCTTGCACCCAAATCAGAGGGTAATTAGCAGGATTAT
The DNA here is from genome assembly GCF_902459505.1 of Geotrypetes seraphini. Lineage (NCBI taxonomy): Eukaryota > Metazoa > Chordata > Amphibia > Gymnophiona > Dermophiidae > Geotrypetes > Geotrypetes seraphini. The sequence goes on along the minus strand of NC_047091.1, from coordinate 31,971,355 downwards.
GGATAAATTACTATTTTCTGTGATACTGCTGCTCCTGACAGTCCAGCAGCTAAAATAAAGCCTGCTGGCTATAGGATTTTCTCTTCCAACTTTCAGCTGTACTCACTCGAGGAACGCAGAGAGAGGGGAGACATGATCAAATATGTCACGGGCCGTATCGAGGTGGAAGAGGAACTTTTTTTCCTTAAAGGACCCACGGCAATAAGAGGGCATCCGTTGAAAATCAGGGGTGGGAAATTTCATGGCGACACCAGAAAATATTTCTTCACCGAAAGGGTGGTTGATCGCTGGAATAATCTTCCACAACAGGTAATTGAGGCCAGCAGCCTGCCAGATTTTAAGAAAAGATGGGATTGGCATGTGGGATCTCTTCATGGAGGTAGTTAGGGGGTGGGCCATTAGTGTGGGCAGACTAGATGGGCCGTGGTCCTTTTCTGCCATCATGTTCTATGTTTCGATGTTATTTATTCTTTTACTTATCACAGGAAGATCTACCGAGCTCTGGACATTCTGCTTGGACGGAGATTCCTTCTCTGGCTTGCTCTGGTGTGACTCAGTGGCACGCTCCACCTCGTCATTAGATTGCTGGCTCAGGCAGTGGGCGTAATGAGCTTGCAGCAGTGGCGCCCCTCCACCGCCCTCTTCTCTGCCCCGCTCCTTCCTGAGCCCCCCCTGCCGCACGCAAGCCCCTTCCCCCGTACTTTTTAAAAAATTTTCTAGGCAGGAGCAACATCATGAATTTGCTGCCCGTGTCACATCGGCTATCCCTCCGACGTCACTTTCAAGGCATGGGGCACAGAAGTGACATCAGAGGGAGGCGACACCGACGCGGGCAGCAAGTTCGTAATGCAGCTTGCGTGGAGAAAATTAAAGAGATGAGGGGAGGGGCGGACCGCCCCCCACTTACTACGCAGGTCTTCACTTCACTCACTGCCACTGGGAACAGTGGAGTGGAGTGGGGGGGCAGTTTCAGTCATTAAGCACATCGATAGAGAATTACACAGAGACAAATTTGTCCTCGTCCCCGCGGGAACTCATTTTCCCATCCCATCCTGTTCTTTTCCTGTCTCTGCCCCATCCCTGCAAGCTCCATCCTCATCTGCACAAGCCTCAAACACTTGAAAATCCTAAGTAGCAACATTCTAGAGCTGAGGTTGTGATGTCATAATGCCTCATTCCACCAATGCCTATGCTCCATCCTCATCCGGATAAGCCTCAAACGCTCTAAAATCCTAAATAGCAACACTCTAGAGCAGGGGTAGGGAACTCCGGTCCTCGAGAGCCGTATTCCAGTCGGGTTTTCAGGATTTCCCCAATGAATATGCATGATATCTATTTTCATGCACTGCTTTCAATGCATATTCATTGGGGAAATCCTGAAAACCCGACTGGAATACGGCTCTCGAGGACCGGAGTTCCCTACCCCTGCTCTAGAGGTCCGATTGTGATGTCATAATGCCTCATTCCACCAATGCCTAAGCTCTGTCTTCATCTGTGCAAGCCTCGAACACTTTAAAATCATAAGTGTTCAAGGCTTGTGCAGTTAAGGCAGAGCTTACGGGAATGGGGCAGGAACAGGAAAAGAACTCACCAGGATGGGAAAATGAGTTCCCTCGGGGACGGGGAAAAATTTCCCAATGTTCTCAATTTGTTTTCCTTTATTTCTGTTCTTATCCTATTTCATTTGTTTTTTGGGTTTTTTAAAATTTTTAATTGCAAACCACGTAGATTTGCCTTCTGGTTTTATATTTGCGGTAAATTAAATAAATTTAACTCACGGGGACGGGTCAGGGAAATTGAGTTCCTGTGGTAACGAGGACAAATTTGTCCATGTGTCATTTTCTACATGTCAACACTTAACAGGTAAATTCTATAACGGTCAATGAAAGTTAGGCACCAAAAGCAGTGGGCACTAAGTTAGTCTTCTGTAATAGCAGAACTGCACACCAAATACATTCTAGAATATTGGCGTAAGACCGCAGTTACGCCCCAAATTTTAAGCGCAACACTTAAGTCATGCCTATGGCTGCTGCAAATGGAAGCAGTTAAATCTGGCAGGTGCATGCATAAAAAACAGCTGTTCTATAAAGTGGTCATGAGCAGTCGGCTCGGAACATCCCTATTCAGTCCAGGCCTCTCCCATGTCAACGCCCTCTTCTCATCTGCATGAGAAGAGTGCACTAGGGCCGATATTTTTATTTATCAATTTATTTAATTCATTTTCAATCCCGTTTTCCCCAAAGAGCTGAGAACGGGTTACAGGTTAAACATACGTAATTTCTGTACAAGTTTACGATACAAGTTTTCATCCTAATTTGACATATACTAGGGGGTCTAATATTAATAGACATAATACTGTATATAGTTTACAGGTAACAATTTGCCATAGTTTTCCTTAAAGTGCAAGTTTCCCAATGCAAGATTTTCCTAATTTGACACACGTGGAGGGGCATAATCGAAAGGAACGTCTAAGTCCGTTTTCGTCTAAGTCACAAGTCGTCCAAAGTAAAAAAACAGCCTAGGACACATTTTCGAAAAATACGTCCAAAATTTTTTTTGTTTTGAAAATCGTTTAACTATGCATCTTGCCGATCTGATCGTCCAAGCCGCTAAATCGTCCATCTTTATACCACATTTTCATCCAACTTTTCGTCCAAGTCAAAAACACCTAGAACAAGCCCTATTGGATGTGGGAGGGGTCTTCAAAGTGAACACCCAGACATACCACCTAAATAGTGGGATACCTTAGAGGGCACTGCTGTGAACTTCACAAAAAGGGTGCCATGTCCTCTCCTCCCTACAGCTCCCTTATAAGTGACGGTGAGCCCCCCAAACCACCTCCAGAATCCCCTAGACCCACTTATCTACCACCCCAATAGCCCTTATGGCTGCAGGAGCCACTTATATGCCAGTACAAAAGGGTTTTGGGGGTGTACAGGGGAGTGCACATGTTTAAGTATCAATGCAGTGATTACAGAGGATTATGGGCATGGGGCCTAATCTCCATGAGTCCCTAACCCACCCCCAAGACGACTTAAACTGTCTCTGTGTTGGATGACTAGGCTTTCCTATGCCAGGCGGCCAGGTGATGATGGTCTGGAGGCTGAATTTTAAAGGTGTGATTAATATTTTTATGGGGATGGGGTCGGTGATCACTGGGGTAGTGTGTGGGGGTCTGTGTTATGTGTTTGCAGTGCTTATCTGGTGACTTTAGGTGGGTTTTGTGACTTAGACCATGTTTTACATAACTTTCAGTTATACATGCTGTACGACTAAGTCTAAGCCGGCCCATGTCCCGCCCAACTCCCACCCTCGACACTCCTCCTGAAATGCACCATTTAGCTTTGGTCGTTCAGCGGCAATATGAAGGCCTAGGTAGTTTACAAATTCGTCCAAAACCCGTTTTTATTGTCAGCACTTGGACGTATTTGGACAGTGTTCGTCAAAGTGCCCACTTAGGCTGGTTTTTGGACGTTTTTCTCTTTCGATTATGAGCCCTTAGTGTACAGCAGTGTCTCACAAACTTTTTCGAGCCGGGGCACACAAAACCTAGTGTCCCCGGCTCGAGACACCCGGAAGTGCGCTGGCATCGGTGTGTTGACATCACGCGCAAGCACTAACGCCCTTCAAATGGGCCTTGAGCTGAGAGAAGGGCCTGCGCTTGAGAGAAGGGCCGGCAGAGAGAAGAGATGCTGGCGTCGGGAGGTCGCTTACAGGACGTGCCTCTCTTCATGAGAGGCACGTCCTGTAGAAAGTCAGCTGCCGCCGGCATCCTGTGTACCACGGCACACCTGAAATCTCAGGAGCCACACTGATGTGCCATGGCAAACAGTTTGCAATGCACTGGTGTACAGGTTAAATTAGCCAATTACAGTGTAGGATTTGTCAATACAAGTTTTCCTAACGTGACACACACTGGGACCCGGTACCAATATATATTTCTTTGTAATTCATCGGTCATGGGCAGGGGAGCTAGGTGAAGAGGTCTGTTTTTATTGCTTTGCTAAAGTTGAGGAGTCCTTCAAGGGATCTGATCTGCGGGGGCAATTGATTCCAGTGGCTCAGTAGGAAGTGGGAGTAGGAACGACGTTTGACAGTTTGCAGTTGCAGGGCACGACCAGGGGGCGTTTTGAGGTGTATTTCATCTTGGGAGTGGAGGGACCTGTTTGGTACGTACGGAGGAAGCTTGGCCGTCACGTAGCCTGACGCCATGTCATGCAAGGATTTGAACGCCAGCATCAGGCCCTTGAAGACGCAACGTTTGGCTACAGGCAGCCAGTGAGCCGATGCTAGAGCCTGGGAGACAGGGTTGTGGCCAGCAATGAACCTCTATATTCAGTGCCGGGGTTCATATCCGACCACCAGCATCAAATTTCCAGGTGTAATGTGGCCACAGAATGTTTAGCTGGCCACGGCAATATTCATCAGCTGGCCAGCTGAGGCAGAGCAACCAAATATAGACCTGCTCTTAATTGAGAAATGCCGTTTGAAACGGCAAGCAACATTAACTTTAAAGCGCCTAAATAAAAGGCATTGGAATCACGCCTCCAGGAGGCGCCAAAGATCATTTCCCACACAGGAAAGCTAGGGACCTCCCTCCCCTTCAAAATCACTGAGCTCTGGAACATCCTTACCTCCCCTCTTCTATCGATCGCTACTCGAAGTTTTTAGAATGCATTTAGAAACATAGACACATGATGGCAGATAAGGGTCAAATGGCTCATCCAGTCTGCCCATCCATGGCATCCACTATCACCTCCTCTCCCTAAGAGATCGCATATGCCTTCCCATGCTTTCATGACTTCAGACACAGTCTTTGTCTCCACTACCTCTTCTGGGAGACTGTTCCACGCATCTACCACCCTTTCTGTAAAAAAGTATTTTCTCAGATTACTCCTCTTAACTTCATCCTATGCCATGTCTATCATATCTCTCCTCTCCCGCCTTTTCTCCAAAATATACATATTGAGATCTTTACGTTTCTCCCCATATACCTTATGACGAAGACTACCAATCATTTTAACAGCCTTCCTCTGAACTGACTCCATTCTGTTTATATATTTTTGACTCTTATCCAGGGGGCAAAACTGCTCTTTGGATTTGGCTGGGTCAAGTGATCCGGACACCACAGTATGAGCCTAACTTCCAAAGCCCCCAGTGGGGGGTCCAAGTCATTTTTTCCAAGGCATTCAAAAAATAAACCTATTCCATTAAAAAAAAAAAAAAAAATGCTTTTAGCGGAGGGAGGAGGGAAGGAGGTGAGAGAGAAATTAACAGTAATAATTATCCACCCAGTGCTTTAGCTGAGCTTCCTGAAATGGACACAGAGTTTTGAATAATGCATGATTAAAGGGCAGGTATTCTAGTAATTTATTGTTCTAATTTGTCACCATAGCAACAACATTCTGACAAAATATATTTGCAATAGGCTGTGAAGAAGCAGCATTCTGATGACAACTGGCTTGTCAGCTCCAAATTTGATGCGGAAGCCGCACCTGGCATGAAAAATCTACTTGTAATTTGGTTCAGTAAGATAGGAAATAGGGAAATCTCGAATGAGATCAAACATACCCCGTGGCGTGGCTTTACTAGGGGTAGAGCGGTGCTGCCATTTTAAAATGGCACGAAAACGGTCTGCGTCATTTCCCGTTTGAACCGATACGTTAGATTTTGCTAGTTTTTTTTGTGTTTTAGCATGTTAAAGCACTATAATGCATTTGAATCCTTTTGCAATCATTAAAAATACAGCACACAGGGAGATGCGGCCACTACGTTTAATGTGCCGCGGCTCGAGAAACTTTGCGGGAAACTGGTATATACGACAGTGAGGCCTATTTTAAATAGTAACTCTCAAGCAACCAGAAACTACATTTATCCGGCATCTACCAATCCCCATGGGTGTCTACTGTATATATATGGAAACCTTTACTAAGCAGTTGCATTATCCGAAGGGAAAAATCCACTTCACTAACAAAATAATTGGGGTTTCTACTGTCATTTTTTGTGTTTCTCTGTTACAGTCTTTCTGATTTTTGCAGGTGGAAGAAACCCTTTCACTGTCTTTGAAAGGCAAGACCATTTTTAGGTCAAAGGGTGAAATATTGCAACAAACCAACATGAAAAAGGCATCGACCTTCCATTGGCATAACCTGAACCACTCTTGCACAAACCCGTTTACCCAATGGCGTTCTGTTTCACTTGACTACTTGTACATGCAGAAGAGAGACAACGACCCGGGCCCGGATTCTCTGAACGGCGCCAATATCGGCGGCCGTGATCGCGTGTCACCGGATAACTTATAAAATATGTCTGTTATCCCTTAAATCGCTGCTTTATTTAATTAATTTATTTATTTAGATTTTTATCCCGTCCTCCCAGTAGCTCAGAACGGTTTACAAGTAAACATTCACAATGGAGTGTAATTGGACATACAAGATTATACAGTAGATTTAAATACTTGGACATACGAGACTGTGCAGCAGTTTAAATATAGGGAGTAAGCCTCGGCCTACATAGGTAGAGTCTTGGTTCCTATGCTCCCACTAGATTACTTCGAGCTAATGATCAACATCTATTGACTGTTCCTTCACTTAGACCCATTAACACACGCAGACAATACATTTTCTGTGTCAAGGGAAGAACGACATATAGATAGATTCAAGGGTAAGTTAAAATCCTTTCTTTTTCAAGATGCTTTTGACTACTAGATCCCTTAGTCAAGACCGCACACTCTATTTTTTAAGATTTTCGATTTTTTTGTAGCCCAACGCCAGATTGCCGAATTCTTTTAAACCCCTCCTTGTGTAATTTTCCATGATTGTCTCATTTTCTATCAATTATTGTATTTCCAACCCTGCAGCCTTAATGGTTCTGTTTGTCCCGTAAGTCCTGTATATGGTATTTGCATTGTCCCCTTGCACGTCGTCTTAAATGATTTTAGAATTGTACATTGCCGTGAATGCAAGATCAGGCGATCAATCAAATTTTGAACGCACTTGAAACTTGATACGACAGTGCCATTTAGCGAATCGCATCTCTGGGATAGAGAGGCGCTGGAAATGTTGGCCAAGTTTTTCAAAGCCTATCTTGACCGTGAATCTTGCCTATGATGTACATGTGGTCTTCTAAGACAGCCTGGAAGGATAGTGTCTTCCAAGCTTAATTTCAGCATGAGGATGCCAGAGCTAGACCAGTGCTCTCCACCACCATGCAGAAGATCCCCTCCACCTTGAGTCTCAGATATGTTGGGGTGAGAGAGGCAAGGTCATTGTTTACGAGTGATACCTAGTGGCTGGATTCAGGCTTAGGAAGGAGCAATGATGCATGCCTCTTCCCCCAGTCAAGGACCTTCACTGAAATTACCAAACTATAGTTGGTATGTTGATGGTGGTATAGAATAAAGTATTGTGGACCCCTACAAAGGATCAGGAGGAAATTTTTCCCCGCCCCGCAGGAACCCATTTTTTCATTCCATTCCAGAGAGTTCTTTTCCTGTCCCTGCCTCATTCCTGCAAGCTCCGTCCTCACCTGCACAAGCCTCAAGCACTTTAAAATCCTAAGTAGCAAAATTCTAGAGCTCAGATTGTGATGTCATAATGCCTCATTTCACCAATAAGAGCCAACCTCCTCAGTGATGTCATAAATGCCTTGATTGTCCTATACTTGGCTCACTTTTACTACACTTTTTTATTTTTAGTTCTTTATTAATTTTTATTACTAACAAAAAGTGCAACACAATATTCATATCAGTAATAATAAATAAGCATTTAAATACAATCAGTATTAGTACAACAATATATGCCTTACCCCCACAATTACCTTAAAGATCACACACCACCCCCCTCCGGATGTGTCTGAATTACATCAGTAAAAGAAGGCTAAACGAACTATAACAGTTGTACAGAAGATGTTAATGGACCCCAAACTAAGTTAAATATCTTAGAATGCCCTAAAATGTTGGCATTCATCTTTTCATACCTGTAGCTTAAAACATAAGCTCGCCCACCAAAAGGAAAAATTAAGACGATCACAGTTTTTCCAATTTCGAGTTATCATCCGTATGGCTACCCCAGTCCTAATCAGAAAAAGCTGTCATTTATAACGATCCATGGGGGGCTTAACATACACTACTACACTTTGATTTCTAGAGTGGCGCAGTGGTTAACGCTACAGCCTCAGCACCCTGAGGTTGTGGGTTCAAACCCACGCTGCTCCTTGTGACCCTGGGCAAGTCACTTAATCCCTCCCCCCCCCCCCCCCCCATTGCTCCAGGTACATTAGATAGATTGTGAGCCCACCAGGACAGAGAGGGAAAAGTGCTTGAGTAGCTGAATAAATTCATTTAAACCGTTCTGAGCTCCCCCGGGAAAGCGGTATAGAAATGATTAATAGTAGTATTTTGAAGTAAAAGGTTGCTAACCTATTAGTCCATGATTGAAGTATTTAATCAGATAAGAGATAGGAAGTAGGAACCTAGTGCCGCATTACCGTAAGGATGTGCTGAGACTGGAGTCGGTCCAGAGAATGGCCACCCGGATGGTCTCGGGACTCAAGGATCTCCCGTACGAGGAACGGCTGGATAAGTTGCAGCTGTACTCACTCGAGGAACGCAGAGAGAGGGGTGACATGATCGAGACATTCAAGTATCTCACGGGCCGCATCGAGGTGGAAGAAGATATCTTCTTTTTCAAGGGTCCCGCAGCAACAAGGGGGCATCCGTGGAAAATCAGGGGCGGGAAACTGCACGGGGACACCAGGAAATTCTTTTTCACTGATAGGGTGGTTGATCGCTGGAATAGTCTTCCACTTCAGGTTATTGAGGCCAGCAGCGTGCTTGATTTTAAGGCCAAATGGGATAGACACGTGGGATCTATTCACAGAGAAAGGTAGGGGAGGGTCATTGGGGTGGGCAGACTAGATGGGCCGTGGCCCTTATCTGCCATCTATTTTTATGTTTCTATGTAATGGAAAAAGAATCAGAGAACCAGGGTTTAGATCCCACTGACACTCTCGATGACCTCTGACATGTCTTTCACTTTATCCCCTGACGTTTCAGGTGTCTCCTTAGGATAGGGACTTATTTCACGTAAATCTTAATAATACATAAGCCATTTTAAGCATAGCTTGGAAAAGTGAACTGAAAAGGCAAAACTTAGGGCTGCTTTTACTAAGGTGGGCTAGCGCTTTTAGCGCACGCACAAGATTAAAAGGAGGCGATAGCGGCTAGCACGCGCAGCATTTTAGCGTGCGTTATTCCGCGCATTAAGGCCCTAAAGCACCTTTGTTAAAGGAGCCCTTAATATCATGCCGCATTATTTGCTTGGCCAGTGCTTCTAAAAATGTTTATTTGGATCATACAAACACCGAAACATCAAGAATTATTTGGTTTACTGTAGCTAGAAGCCAAAATTTGTTGTATTAAATACATGAATAGGTGCAAAACCTCCCCCCAAAAAAACAAAAAAACTACAAAGTCTTTCTAGCTTTGCAGGCACCTAACCTGAGCTAATGTAAAAAGCTGTAATGTTATTTAATATTCATCCGGTGTTACACTTTCCCTCTTGCTAATTTGGAGGCTCTGCGAGCTGAATTTGAAAAACACACGAGTGTGATCTTTCCTCTGGAACATCCGCCATCAATCAAAGTCCCCAAAACAAATCTGTTAATTCCATTCTCGTAGCTTAGCTGCATCCTCCCTTCCCTTCTTGTTATAAATCACTATAATTAAAGCATTTTGAAAGTGCAAAACCCTATTTATACCTTTTGGGAAGAAGAAGGTGCCAGACACTGCTTCCATTCCCACTGTGATCTTAACGACCCACCTCAACCTGCCGCCCATGGAAGCTTTCCAAACTTTTGACCTCAGTAATTCTTTGTTTACTATTCCCTGTCTACAGTCAGCTCAACCAGTCCCAAAAACTGCATTTTCCAGAATTTTTTATTATTATTAATTTTTGTGCTGAGTTAATGTCACTGAAATAATGTGAACTGTGATAGCCACAGAGGGAGGATGAAGGTTTCCTCGCATAGAGAGGCATTTTCAAAACATACGTCTAAGTCCGATTTGGACGTATGGCACTAGACGTCCAAAGTCGGCAGTAAGAAAATACCTATTTCCGAAAGGCAAATCACCATACGTTTAGAAATTTATTTTTTTTTAATTTAAATCTTCTATCTGGACATCCAGGACATTGTGACACCCAAACCGCCACATTTTTGTCCAAGTCCCAAACGCCCAGAACAAGACCATTTGGACGTAGCATATGGTCGTAGCATGTAGCTGAAACAATTTGATTCACAATGTCTGACAGTCTACTGTTCTTTATGGTCAACGGAATCTGTTTCGACGTTACCAATACAGCTTCATCAAGAGCCTGATTGTTGGAAAAAATCCGACTGCTATTCCTGATGAAGCCGTATTGGTAACAGCGAAACGGATTCCGTTGACCATAAAGAACAATAGACTGTCTTGACATTGTGAATCAAATTGTTTCAGCTACATGCTAACCCAACAACCAAGCACGATAGTTACGATAAGTAAAATATCTCTTTGCTTGCTTAAAAAGTTGCATGGACAATATTAATATGAAGTATACACAAGCAGTAAAATGAGAATTCAGTCTCAGTGGCAAATTTAGCCTGTTTTTCTGAAAGATGTGATTTTTCTATCCAAGGAGCATATATCACGCATGATATGAATTTTGTGTGACAAAAAAGAAAAAAAAAAAATTTCATAAAAATAAATTAATTTTAAACAGTAAACAAAAAAAGCAGATATAGTCTGAAAAGTTAAAAAAATATAATTGACATTTAAATATTTATTTAATTTATGCTGCAAGAATTGCAGTGTTATTGGTGGGGGTTGGGTTGATGAAAGATAACCGTTACCACATTTGTCAAAGGTGAAAAAATGTGATACCTCTGAGTGGTACTCTGAGACACTCCCCTCCTACCTCGGTATTTTACCTTGTGAGGATCTAAGATTATTTGTGGCAACTCCAATTTTTAACATTTTTTTATAATTACAATCATAACAAGGCAAAACTCGCAGTGAGACCTAAATGAGATTCCCTTCACACCACCATGTTGACCGCCCCGCCCCCCCCCCCCACTCCATCCCTGCATCTGTATATTTCATAGAGTACTTCCATGTACAAACTTTCCCTTTATCTTCTCTGATTACTTTTCTAAGGCAACATCTGGAGGTGTGCAGTCATAGGCAAATAATAGTAATAATAATAATAATTTTTATTTTTATATACCGCTTAACCAGCGGTTTACACAATAGGTACTCAGCATACAATATAATAATAACATCATACTTAATAAAATTCTAAGTAACTAATACAAGCATTAAAACTAATGAATAAAAAAAAACAATATAAACTAAAATAAGTATAGATAAAAAGATTAAAAGTACATTATAACTACGTGATAATATGAAAATCAATAATGTATATTATATTGTTTAAATAAATGAGTTTTAAGATCTTTTCGAAACTAATAGCAAGTAAGAAAAAGAGAAACGAGAAGAATGGTGGACGCTTAGAATGCTCTCCCGAAGGAGGTAGTGACGGAGACCACCATTCTGGGATTCAAGGGCAAGTTGGATGCACACCTTCTTGCAAATCACATTGAGGGGTACGGGTAAACAGGGTCTTCATCAGGGAACACCTAGCTTAGCCTCCGCGTGAGCGGATCGCCGGACTAGATGAACCTAAGGTCTGATTCGGTGAAGGCATTTATGTTCTTATGATTCAAATATGAATTCATTAATCCTGCTTGGAATGCTAAAGTCCTATCCAAAAAATTTTTGCAACGACATGCATTTGCTGAAGGAAAATAAAACCAACCAGACCTACGGATATTTTTCTTAGAAATAAAAAAACTAAAATGAGAAACAAGGTAAGCCAAATTTAAATAACACTCAAGCCTCAAACGGTAGCCAGTGAAGCTTTTGATAATATATGCTGATATGATCGTGTTTTTTCAGATTAAAAAATCAAACAAATAGCCTTATTTTGTATGAGCATAACCAGAAATTATAAAGCAAATAGCACATCTTTACCTTTGTCAGCACGTGATATACAGCCAAATGGTCAAAAAGACTTTTAAGCAGTTTACTGTAAAAACATACATTATATACAAAAATATTATATAATGACAGTCTATACAGAGTAGTTTATTATAGAATGTAAAATGTCACGGGGCCATAAGGTTTTATGAAGAGATGAGTTTTCAAAAAGTGTTTGAATTCCATAAGGCTAGTTGAATGTTTGACATGTACAGAATGTATATTCCAGAGTTTGGGGCCAGCGTATTTAAAAGCAGACAAGCGAGACATGGAGATTCGGATCTCAGATAGAGGTGGGAGCGAAAGTAGATTGTTCTCAGCAGATCGCAAACATTGGTGTGGATGGTAAAGAATAATTAGTTTATCAACTCCCTCCTATACAAAGCTAGCGTTTTTAGCGCCGGCCGCAGTGGTAACAGCTCGGACGCTCATAGGAATTCTATGAGCGACAGAACTGTTACTGTTCATCCAGCGCTAAAAACACTAGCGCAGCTTTGTGAAGGAGGGGGGGGGGGCTCTATGAGCATCGGAACTGTTACCGCAGCGGCCAGCGCTAAAAATGCTAACGTGGATTTGTAAACGAAGGGGATAATGAATTACATAAATCTAAGCTGGAGATGACAAGAGCGTGAGCCAACAGATCTAATACGATGTAGAGCGAAAAATGAAGAACAAATAGCAGAATTGATCTGTGGCCTAAAACTCAGCTTGTTGTCCCACACAAAGCCTAAGATGTTGACTGTAACTGAATTTTTAATGGGCATATCGTCAATTAGCAGCAGTGCGAGTTGTTGAGTGCGCATAGTTGAGAAGTTGATGCATTCGCATTTCGAAGAATTCAGTGCCAAAGTCTTTTTAAGCCATGCGGCTACATCACAGGCCACAAACTAAGAAAATGAGCATGGCAAATAGCCAAGGCACAGAGCACTAAACACCACAGAAGTCTAGTTTAGGCAGGCGTGGGCATGAACCCAAAGGGTTAACTAAAAGGCACTGAAGACACCAGCAAATGCAGGGTTAAAGAGATAACTGGCCAATCTGCCACCCAGGTCTGGCAAGATGGCTGTCTTAAGGGGGGATAGCCTGAGAAAAGAACTCCCTTATATTTCACATGCGAAGATTGTGGCCTCAGATCCGTGGGGAGTTTATTCCAGAAGAACAGATATAAGGGACGCAAGTTTTATATGTGAGCTCAGGAAGTGCCTGGTGAAGATCTCAGAAAACTCAAGGGAGGATGAAGGATAAGATACCCAACTGGAGAATGTTGGATACCAGTGTATTGAACTCTTAGGAGCGAGAAGAAAAGATTTTAAATTGAATCTGGCAATAACAGGCAGCCAATGGTATAAGATCACAAGACCAATTTTGAGCATTGACTACTATGAAACTATGAGCTTAACTGAAATAAGTTGAAGTCTTTTCAGGGATAATAATAATAATAATAATAATTTTATTCTTATATACCGCCAAAGCATTAGAAGTTCGAGGCGGTTTACAGCAAAAAGCGCTGGACAATCAGCGAAGAGGTTACAGTCAAAGTCAGCGAAGAGGTTACAATCAAAGTCAGCAATACAATTTTACATAATGAAGGAATATGAGAGTTATACAATCTTACATAAAGAAGGAATATGAAAGCTGTTTAGATCATTAGGGATACTGGTTGATTAAGCAGAGCTAAGAAGATTCTTAGTTAACAAATCAATTGAACAAGCTCGTTTTTACCTGTTTTCTAAAATTGAAGTAGGATGATGAGAGCGCGAAAACGTTACTAAGCCAATCGTTCCATTTGCTTGCCTGGAAGGCAAGAGTTCTGTCCAAGAATCTTTTGTAGTGGTAGGCCTTTATTGTCGGATAGGAGAACAGATGTATTCTTCGTGTGGGTCTAAGATAACTGGCCAGATTGAAGTGGGAAACGAGGTAAGTGGGGGCTAGGCCAAATATTGATTTGTAACATAGACAGGAGAACTTAAACAGGATCCTCGCCTCTAGGGGCAGCCAATGGAGTTTCTGATAGTAGGGGCTTATGTGTTCCCATTTCTTCAGCCTAAAGATCAGCCGAACTGCCGTGTTTTGAATGACTTTGAGTCTTAGGATGGTTTTTTGTAGGATGCCAAGTAAATAATGTTGCAATAATCGAGCAGGCTCAGGATGGAAGATTGAACCAGTAAGCAGAAGGATGGAGCATCAAAGTATTTTCTGATGGTTCTGAGTTTCCATAGTACAGAAAAGCAATTTTTAACTAATAAATCTGTGTGAGCATTAAGAGTGAGGTGGCGGTCCAGGGTGACTCCTAGGATTTTAATGGAGTGGTCAATAGGGAAGACCTGACCGTTCAAGGAGATCGATGGGTCGCTGATTTTGTCATTGGGGGTAGCGAGGATTCTAACCATGATAGATTGCATTACAGTAGTCTAACATGTTAAGAATAAGTGCATGTAGAAGGAGTTTAATAATAATAATAACTTTATTTTTTCTATACCTCCACAATCTTATGACTTCTAGGCATAAATATCACATGGAACAAATCTTTCTCAGCGCAAAGGAGTAGGGTCAAGCTATGGCTGAAATCTGACGAGATAAGTTTAGCTCTGAATCTGTTAGAATCCTCTCCCAACATACTTCAGTCATATCACTGCAGTGTCAGTCCTCAGACAGGGCTCCTTCCAAAGCCCCTGCAATCATGTACCCTAAATCAGTTCACTAGCTGACAAAATGGCGGGAACTGTCCCCTCCCTGCAGGAGAGTGTTGCCTAGTGGTTAGAACTACAGTCTCAGCACCCTGAGGTGGTGTCAGGTCAAAAGCGCGCCGGGACAAAGGCGCGCCCAGACAATTGAGCGCAGCGCAGAGGCGCGTGCCGCTCAAAATTACTGTTTTTAGGGCTCCGACGGGGCTCTGATGGGGGGGCGTGGGGGGGAACCCCCCCCACTTTACTTAATAGACATCGCGCCGCATTGTGGGGGCATTGTGAGGGGTTTGGGGGGTTGTAACCCCCCACATTTTACTGAAAACTTCACTTTTTCCCTGTTTTTAGGGAAAAAGTTAAGCTTACAGTAAAATGTGGAGGGTTACAACCCCCCAAACCCCCCTAACACCGGCGCGATGTCTATTAAGTAAAGTGGGGGGGTTCCCCAACAAAACCCCCTGTCGGAACTCCTAAAAACAGTAATTTTGAGGGGTGCGCGCCTCCGCGCTGCGCTCAATTGTCCGGGCGCGCCTTTGTCTTTCGCGCCGTTGTCTATGAACCCCCTGAGGTTGTGGGTTCAAACCCCATACTGCTCCTTGGGGAAGTCACTGAATCCTCCACTGCCCCCCGGTACATTAGATAGATTGTGAGCCCACCAGGACAGATAGGGAAAATGCTTGGAGCACCTGTATATAAAACACTTTGAGTGTGGTTGTTTAAGTAGAAAAAGGCAATATCCCAATCCCTCCCCCCCAAAAAAAAAAAACAGGAGCTATGAACACTGCCTCTGAGGGTCCAGTTATTGGAAGACCTGAACCAGGGATCAAACTCAGATTCTTCTGACCCCAACACATGCACCGTCACTTAACCATTAGGATAACCTGGATAAATGAGTTTTCTATTTCTGAGTTGTATTGGACTTTAATGCACTTTAATCAAACAAATACGTCAACAGAATGCATCAACCAACCGGCATACGTAAAGATTCATGTGACTATTTTGCCTTCGATCTTTCAAATATGTTTTTCAATTTTTGTAAGTTAATAGCTGTGGCATTCATAGCCGTTCCCCCTCCCCCCCTCTCCTCTAAAGTCAGAAAGGAAATGTGTGAGTCGGCTTTGTGTGCCTGGATTGTATTGTTTCCGTAGCACAGAAAGGATCCTCTATGTCCCCTCACAGCCCTGCATTTCACCCTTTCACGAAGACTGCTGGGATGTATGAAGCTCCTATTCCACTGGGCTTTGGACCGGGAGCCAAGAAATGCTTTGACGCACATGCGGAGGCTGTAGGTGTTCAGGAATGTGGCGGCTGCCCAAGTAGCTTGTACAGTACATAAAGCACGCTGCACTGATGAAGCGACTCCGCACGACAAATGGCACCGTCCTTCGCCTTAATGGCTTATTGTTGAAATTGGCCAATGTTGATTTTTAGCCCAGACCTTTACAGTACACTTTCTTCCAAACAGAGAACAACTAAGGTGCGGCAAGCAGGTTCACAGTGCATGATACCGTGGGAGGGGGGCAGTGGAGAGTGAAGCCTGGAGGAAAAGTCCATAGACTGTTATTGAGACAGCCATGGGGGAAGCCACTGCTTGCCCTGGACCGGTTGCTACTCTTTGGGGTTCCGGAATCTTGCTTACGCTTTGAGATTCTTGAATCTTGCTACTCTTTGGAGTTTTAATTACAACAACTAAGGTTAATCACTTTATATTATGATACTTTGGCATGAATATACCTTCACATATTAAGAAAGTAAAATATAGTTGATGCAGCTTGATTGATTAAATTGAACACTATCGAAGCACAGACACACATAAGAACATAAGACTTGCCGCTGTTGGGTCAGACCAGTGGTCCATCATGCCAAGCAGTCCGCTCACGCGGCAGCCCTCTGGTCAAAGACACGTGCCTTAACTGAGACTAGTCCTACCATCATACGTCTTTGTTCAGCAGGAACTTGTCTAACTTTGTCTTGAATCCCTGAAGGGTGTTTTCCCCTATAACAGCCTCTGGAAGAGCGTTCCAGCTTTCTACCACTCTCTGGGTGAAGAAGAACTTCCTTACGTTTGTACGGAATCTATCCCCTTTTAACTTTAGAGAGTACCCTCTCGTTCTCCCTACCTTGGAGAGGGTGAACAGCCTGTCCTTATCTACTAAGTCTATTCCCTTCAATATCTTGATTGTTTTGATCATGTCCCCTCTCAATCTCCTCTGTTCGAGGGAGAAGAGGCCCAGTTTCTCTAATCTTTCGCTCTACGGCAACTCCTCCAAACCCTTAACCATCTTAGGCGCTCTTCTCTGGACTCTTTCGAGTAGTACCGTGTCCTTCTTCATGTACGGCGACCATACAAAGATAATGGATGGGATGGAGGTAATGTTATAAATGATTATTTGTTGAAAATTGGACAGAATGTGAATTTGGGATAACGTATGCACTGAAAACTGTTCATACTGTATGATATATCATCCTCCTAGTTCATCGCTTGAGGGTTTATTAATTGGGTTTGTGATCAAAAAAAGAAAAAAAGGATAACAAATATGATTAAACAGAAAGAAAAATAGATGAAGGTATATTCATGCCAAAGTATCATAATATAAAGTGATTATGAAATATCCTATAACCCTAGTTATTGTCATTAATTTATTTGGGGGTTGGATTTTGATTAAAAGGATCCGTTTGCGCTATGGTTGTTACTCTTTGGGGTTTTGCCAGGTACTAGTGACCTGGATTGGCCTCTGTGAAAACGGGCTCCTGATCCAGTAAGGCTATTCTTATGTTCTCTGGCTTCCAAGTTGTGTTTTCATGATTTGGACTGAAATATTTTCTTGTCTTTACCTTGGATTTATCATGAAGATAGAACTGAGAATACCTAAGTGTGCAAGTGTGTAAGGAGGTTCTTCTTCACCCAGAGAGTGGTGGAAAACTGGAACCCTCTTCCGGAGTCTGTCATAGGGGAAAACACCCTCCAGGGATTCAAGACAAAGCTGGATAAGTTCCTGCTAAACTAGAACGTACGCAGGTGAGGCTGGACTCTTTTAGAGCACTGGTCTTTGACCTAGGGGCCGCCGCGTGAGTGGACTGCTAGGCACGATGGACCACTGGTCTGACCCAGCAGTGGCAATTCTATTTTTCCTTTATTTGTGAAACCAGAGATAATCAGTTCTTTTCATGTAGGAAGGAAACACAGCTCCCCCCCCCTCCCCAAACACACGTCTGCAGCACATGGGCACGCAAACACACTCCTAAGAGTTCTCCAGTCACTAGGTTGACGCCGTCACCTAGTTCTGACCAATGATTACCTCTGTCAATCTGTTTGGATGGCAATCTCTGTTAAAGACTTGACATCTGACTTTGGATCGTTCCAGTATCTTCTAATTGTATAACTTAGTGGTAAATTCTCACAATCTGGGATCCAAGGTTGACAGTTCAAGTCTCATAAAGAATGGTCAGCTAAACTGAGAGCATGAAGAAAGGAGAGAAGCCTGAACTAAGCATGACATTTTTTGTAATGGAGGAATAGAGATTAGAGCCCCAGATGGAGAACCAGTCCAGGGATGCCTGAGTTCAAATCCTGCTTTTCTCACTTCCGAGTCTTCCCCGCCCTCCCCTACAAACACATGCACTATGCTACACCCTGGAAGGAAGAGATGTTGGACACCTGGGGGGGCAGGGATTAGGGAAGGGAAGAACGGGGGATTAGGAAAGGGGAGATGCTGGACTTGAGGAGGAAGGGCCTTGAGCTGTCTCTGGCAGGGAAGGCAGAAGACACATGGCTGACGTTTCGCCTAGGCAATTCCGGTCCTTGATAGCCACAGGCAGATCAGGTTTTCAGGATCTCCACAATAAATATGAATGAGATAGATTTGAATCTCAAGGAGGCAGTGCATTGTGGATATCCTGAACACCTGACCTGCCTGTGGCTCTGGAGGACCGGAATTGCCTACCCCTGGCCTAGGGCATCAAGTTTTTCAAGTTTCAAGTTTATTAGATTTTAATATACCGACCATCAAGCAAATATCTGGACGGTTTAAATACCCTCGGGCTGGCATTGAGAGTAAAAGGAGTTTTTGTTTTCCTTCAGGAATTATTCATGTCTTTCTGAAGTAGATCTCTAGAAAAATCCGTGTTTGTTAAGCCAAACTGGCATGGGCCGTCTGCATTGCAATATGTTATTCCCTCAGCATTCTCAGTCCCTGAAAACAAAGCAGCCAGTGTATAAAACCATAATAATAGCAATAATAATCATAATACAGATTTTGTTCGCAAATGCCTTTTCTTCCCCTGCCGGGTTACGGGAGTTCAGACAGAGGCACGCGTTGCCTGTTAGCTGGACACAAAGAGCAACTTGAGTCCATCATTTGGAGCCTCATAAAAACATTATTGTCTATATCCCTGGACATTTATTTACAAGCGTGGCAAAGGCATTTAGAACGTAATTCTGGGAGCGGCCGCGTGCATTATCGGGGCACGCAGGAACGGATAATGCCAACTCTGTTCCAGAACGAGCACATCTGCAAGGAGTTTGCAAATGCTGGACGATCTGCGAAGCTACTCGTTTCAGGTTTTGACTCTTGCACATACGGCTTTATTCTCTCATCAACCAAACTATTTGTACAACTTGGCAATCCCATATACTGTAATAATAATAATAACAGCTTATATACCGCAATACCGTGAAGTTCTATGCGGTTTACAAAGATTAAGCAAAGGTACAAATTGATTGACTTTAAGAGGGGAGGAAGAAAGAGGGTTAATAGGACAGGAAATCCATTTTTGAGGAGAGAGTGATCAATAGAACAAGTTAATCGCTATAGAGAGGAGAGAGAAGAGAGGATCAGTTGTCTAGATACTTTAGGAACAGGCGTGTTTTCAGACGTTTCCTAAATTCCTCATAAGTAGTGGGCGAAAGCAATTGTTCTAGGTCTTTACCCCATGATACTGCTTGGTGCGAGAGAAGATGTTCATGGTGTTTTTTCAGTTTACAACCTCTCTCTGGGGGGGGAAACGAAGTTGGAATGTGAGCTTCTCTTGTGTCTGTTGGCTGAGAAGACGAAAAGGTCAGTTATATATTTAGGGGCAGGTCCGTGTAGTGCTTTGAAGCAGAAGCAAGCAAATTTAAACTTTACGCGCGCCTCCATTGGCAGCCAATGCAGCTGCCGGTAGTAGGGTGTCACGTGGTCAAACTTCCTCAGCCCAAAGATCAGTTTGACCGCTGCATTTTGCATCAATTGTAAACGCTGCATGTTCTTTTGGGAAATTGCTAAATAGGCGATGTTGCAGTAGTCAAGTAGACTCAGTACGAGGGATTGGACTAGGGTTCTGAATGCCGCTGTATCGAAATAAGCTTTAATGGATCTGAGTTTCCAGAGAGTGAAAAATCCCTTTCTGATCAAGGAGTCCATCATGGCTAGGCACTGATCCAAAGTTACACCTGTACGCCTGCAAGAACTTTGAGATCCATACAGGACGATAGATTAGTTCTCCCTTTACCAAACAGAGCTAGATGGGAATCAGCTAAAACTAAGGCCTTTTCTTTTCTTGCCCCTCAACTGTGGAATCATCTTCCATGAGAATTGAGATTGGAGGCGAAAGTTAAAGCATTTGAAACAATGTTGGAAACTTTTTTTATTTCCATGAAGCTTATGGAGAATTTTCAACGTCTTCAGATTCAGTGCATATATATTAGCTGAAATGGGTCTCTTTAATTGGATCTCTGTGACGCAAAATTGATACAAGGATCTTTTTACTTACGAGGAGTACTTTTTAGGTGTGAAGGAGCAAGTGTGTGTAGTGTGTTCGTTTTAGTGCTGTCCTGTTATATATGGAATTCCTTTCTCTTATTGTAAACCACTTGGACCTGTCATAAAAACAGGCGGTATAACACGTTTTAATAAAACATGTAATAAATGGATTAAAAAATAATAAATAATTGAATAAAACATGTAATAAATGGATTTAAAAAAAATTTTATTACATTTTTTGTAAATAATCTATTTTTTGAAGGTCAATGTGTTTGCAGAAAATAAATTACAGCAATGTGGGAAACTAATGGATCGCCAGAGCTTTACAGGAACAAAGCAAAGCATCCCCCACTGAATAGGCTTCTCTCCAAGGCTCCATTTCCCCTCAAAATCACTGGTTGAAGATCTGCATCTGGGGATGCCGGATTTCCTCTTTAAAAAAAAAAAGGACGCCTGGGCCCACCCTATTCTGTCCTCCAGTCCTGCCCCATTATACCTCCAGCTCCACCCCAATTTTGCCCCCCCAGCCCAACCTCCTGCCTCCTTGCCCAAAGTCTGGAGGGCCTGTGCATATAGGCGAACATTGGACACATACATGCATGTGTATGACATCATTGTGTTGACACCCACACATGCGCAGAGGGTCTCCAGACGCAGCCCCGAGCTCGGGGACTTCCAAAACCCAGACAAACTGCCGGGTTTTGGAAATCCCTCTGAGCACCCGGACAGTCCTCTAAAAAGAGGGCATGTCTGGGTTTTCCCGGGACATCTGGCAATCCTTTCTGCATCCAATGGGAAAATCATCAAATCATATGAGCAAAGAATTTTCTAAGACTCCCACTGCATAGCGATTTCAGCCCTTAGTTCTTTTACTGGGAGCTTAAAACATAGTAACATAGTAGATGATGGCAGATAAAGACCCGAATGGTCCATCCAGTCTGCCCAACCTGATTCAATTTAAATTTTTTTAATTTTTTCTTCTTAGCTATTTCTGGGCAAGAATCCAAAGTTTTACCCTGTACTGTGCTTGGGTTCCAACTGCCGAAATCTCTGTTAAGACTTACTCCAGCCCATCTACACCCTCCCAGCCACTGAAGCCCTCCCCAGCCCATCCTCCACCAAACGGCCATATACAGACAGACACAGACCATGCAAGTCTGCCCAGTACTGGCCTTAGTTCAATATTTAATATTATTTTCTGATTCTAAATCCTCTGTGTTCATCTCACGCTTCTTTGAACTCAGTCACAGTTTTACTCTCCACCACCTCTCTCGGGAGCTCATTCCAGGCATCTACCACCCTCTCCGTAAAGTAGAACTTCCTAACATTGCCTTTGAATCTACCACCCCCCAACCTCAAATTGTGTCCTCTGGTTTTACCATTTTCCTTTCTCTGGAAAAGATTTTGTTCTATGTTAATACCCTTCAAGTATTTGAATGTCTGAATTATATCTCCCCTGTCTCTCCTTTCCTCTAGGGTATACATATTCAGGGCTTCCAGTCTCTCCTCATACGTCTTCTGGCGCAAGCCTCCTATCATTTTCGTCGCCCTCCTCTGGACTGCCTCAAGTCTTCTTACGTCAGATACAGTCTCCAAAACTGAACACAATACTCCAAGTGGAGCCTTACCAATGACCTGTACAGGAGCATCAACACCTTCTTCCTTCTACTGGCTACGCCTCTCTTTATACAGCCCAGCATCCTTTTGGCAGAAGCCACTGCCTTGTCACACTGTTTTTTCGCCTTTAGATCTTCGGACACTATCACCCCAAGGTCCCTCTCCCCGTCCGTGCATCTGAGATTTCTACCTGTAGAGTTTGATTATAAAAGCAGCACATTCTAGAGCCCGAGAGCTAGTCTCGATGGGCAACTTTAACAGGGGGCTGGATGGCTGTGTTGGTCACCCATCGAGACCTTTTGGTTAGAGGGCTTCCAGAAAGATTGAGGTTTGCTAGTCAGGGCAGTAAATGAGTGAGGAGAGAGAGTGAGAGTGAGGGGGGGGGGCAAGTGGGTAGGTTAGGTGGGAGTTGGAAATTTGAAAGATTTCCCATCATAGGGAAGATAGGGAATTGAGTAGGGATAGAGAGAGAAGGGTGGGCTTCAGAGAAGAATTTAAAGCACTGCTTCCGGGTTACAGATCTCTTCCTGCTCCTCGGATGCAGATTTTTCCTGTTCACCCACCCTAGGAGGAAGGGAGATTCATCAATTGGAACTGGGGCTTGAAATTGTCGCAGCTGCGGTAATTCTGAGCTACTGGGTTTTGGGGGCTCATCAGGTAGGGTTACCAGATGTCTGGGGGTCCAGACAGCTTTTCAAAACCCGGCACTTTGTCCGGGTTTTGAAAAGCTATCCTCCACATCTCATCGGCAGGAGTGCATCTGTGCATGCGCAGACGTCCTGCCTGATGAGAGCAGGCAGTGGGGGGCAGGGCTGGGGCAGGGATGGGTGGAACTAGCCGGGCGGGTTTAGGGGGTCAGGATTTTCCAAATGGAAAATCTGGTAACCCTATCATCAGGTGATGAGCGGGTCTGCAAGAAATAAGCTCTGCGAATGGTTTAGTTTGAGTCAGGCCCTAGCTGATACGGCAAATTATCTGCAAATTATCACAGTCAACTGCTGAGCAAGTTCTTAATAGGTGTCCAAATGACAGATAAAATTTAAGTGAACAAGTGCAAAAGTGATGCATGTAGGGAAATAGCAATCCAAACAACGGTGCAAAATTCCACATTTTATATACAGTACAGTCAATGCTGTTTATAACTCAAAACAGTTTACAATTAAAAATACCATACATCATCAATAAATCAAATTCATTTTGCATACAATCATAAAATGAGAGGAAATCAGAAAGACCCTCCTAAATATTTAGCAAAAAGGCCAAGCTTTCAGAATTTTGCAAAATATAAGTAGTTGTGCCCTTGAAGAGAACATTACAGGTAAAGCAATCATAAGAACATAAGAATTGCCGCTGCTGGGTCAGACCACTGGTTCATCGCGCCCAGCAGTCCACTCACGCGGGGGCCCGCTGGTCAAAGACCAGTGCCCTAACTGAGACCAGCCCTACCAGCGCCCGTTCTTGTTCAGCAGGAACTTGTCTAACTTTGTCTTGAATCCCTGGGGGGTGTTTTCCCCTATGACAGAATCTGGAAGAGCGTTCCAGTTTTCTATCACTCTCTGGGTGAAGAAGAACTTCCTTACGTTTGTACAGAATCTATCCCCTTTCAATTTTAGAGAGTGCCCTCTCGTTCGCCCTACCTTGGAGAGGGTGAACAACCTGTCCTTATCTACTAAGTCTATTCCCTTCAGTACCTTGAATGTTTCGATCATGTTCCCTCTCAATCTCCTCTGTTCGAGGGAGAAGAGACCCAGTTTCTCTAATCTTTCGCTGTACGGCAGCTCCTCCAGCCCCTTAACCATTTTAGTCCCTCTTCTCTGGACCCTTTCGAGTAGTACCGTGTCCTTCTTCATGTACGGCGACCAGTGCTGGACACAGTTCTCCAGGTGAGGGCGCACCATGGCCCAGTACAGCGGCATGATAACCTTCTCCAATCTGTTCTTGATCCCCTTCTTTATCATTCCTACCATTCTGTTCGCCCTTTTCGCCGCTGCTGCACATTACGTGGACGGCTTCATCAACTTGTTGATCAGAACTCCCAAGTCCCTTTCCTGGGAGGTCTCTCCAAGTACCGCTCCAGACATCCTGTATTCGTACATGAGGTTTTCGTTTCCAACGTGCATCACTTTACACTTATCCACGTTGAACCTCATCTGCCATGTCGATGCCCATTCCTCGAGCCCGATTATGTCACGTTGCAGATCTTCGCAATCCATCGCCTTTCCCTTATACCGGGGGTCGGCAACCTGCGGCTCCAGAGCCGCATGCGGCTCTTTTCCACCTTTGCTGCGGCTCCGGTAGTGTGTCATGCAGGCATGCAGCTTAAGTCCGGCGTCGCGGCGGGAAATAGCCATGCTGAGCAGTGAGCTCAGCACTACACAGATGAAAGCCTTGCTTGCTGATTGGTCCGGCGGGGCGGGGCCGCCGGACCAATCAGCAAGCAAGGCTTTCATCTGTGTATGTGCTGAGCTCACTGCTCAGCATGGCTATTTCCCCCGCGACGCTGGACTTGTAAGGTGCCTGAAAAAGAAATCATCCTGGCCGGGGTCGGTGTCATGCTCCGGAGATCTACAGCCTTCCTATCTCCCTCTCCCTTCTACCTGCTTCCGGCCACATCCCCTGCTCCGCGGCTCTCTTCGGCAACTCAGCAGCAGCGATCGACACAAGCTTCTGACGTCGGGGCCTACCCTCTGCGAGTCCTGCTTGTTTCAACTTCCTTTTTCCACAAAGGCGGGACTCGTAGAGGGAAGGCCTCGATGTCGGCAGCTTGTCTTGATCACTGCTGCTGACGAGTTGCTGAAGAGAGCCGCGGAGCAGGGGGGTGTTGCCAGGTGCAGGTAGAAGGGAGAGGGCCAGATGCAGGACTCGTGGGTGAGGGAGCAGAAGAGAGAGGGGAGGGAAACAAAAGGAAATATTTCATACTGGGCTGGGCCGGAGTGGAGGGAGGGTGGAAAGATTCTAGCTACAGGGTGCAGTAACAAAGGAAAAGGGGGGAAAGCTGAAAATGGAGATAGTGACACAAAGAAGAGAAAGGGTAAGCAGGACCTACTGAATAAGGATAGAGATACAGAGGGGACATGAAGAGGAGGTGAAATAGAGACATAGAAGTAATGCTGAAAAAGTGGGGGGGGGGGAGATAAAGACATTGAAAGGGCAAATGGTGAACATGGCGTAAAGATAAGGACAGAGACAAATGAAGATTCTGAAAAAGTGGTGAGATAGGGATATAGGTGAGATGGACACAAAGAAGGGTGATGCTGGAAAATAGGTGGAATGGTAATTCTGACAGACACAGAAGGGAAATGCTGGATCAAGGAGAGATGGGGCTCAGGCTGGATGGAATGAGGAGAAATGCCTTGTTGGCCCGGAACTTCCTCTCCTACGTCAGAATTGACGTCAGGGAGCGGAATGCTGGTCAGCGCAACACTTCTGCAGGGAAAGCTTGGGACGGCGGTGGCTTGGGGGCTGTTCCCCGATTGCGGTGGCAGCAAACCGAGTGGCTTGGGGGACGGCACGGAGACAGAAAGAAGGGGGAACAGGGAGACAGAAAGAAAAAGTTGGGGGAGAGAATGAGGTCTGGAGGAGAGGAAACATACAGGAGGCTGAAAGAAAGGAAGAAAGATTGGATGCACAGTCAGAAGAAGAAAGTGCAACCAGAGACTCATGAAATCACCAAATAGCAAAGGTAGGAAAAATGATTTTATTTTCAATTTAGTGATCCTGTATATAGCATTAAGATAAGAAACAATATATGCAGTGTTAGATTTGTTTTATAATGGTTTTGCGGCTCCAAGTTTTTTTTTCTTTTCGAAAACGGGTCCAAGTGGCTCTTTATGTCTTAAAGGTTGCAGACCCCTGCCTTATACAATCTAATGCCTGGTGCTTTCAATCTCAAATCAATAACGATGAGTAAATCCGCTTTTTTTTTTTTTTTTTTTTAAATATGAGCAGATTGAATCAAATGAAAAGAAGTTGTCAGCTTCAAATGGGGAGCAAGTACCCGGCTCCTGACCATACAAAATTTCCCTCCCCTTTTAATAAGCCGTGGGAGAAGTTTCTACCACACCCCGGAGGGCTAAATGCTCTGATGCTACTCCAATGCTCATAGAATTCCTTTGAGCGTCAGAGCAATTAGCGCCCCCAGGCTGCAGGACAAACCTCTACTGCGGCTTAGTAAAAGAAGGCCTTTATGAGAAATACATAGAAGCTTAAATTGTATTCTGGCTATGACTTGAAGCCAATGCGGTGGTTTCAATAAGGGAAAGGATGTTGATGTCATCATGTGGGGAGTGTGTGGCACAGTGGTTAGAGCTACAGCCTCAGCACCCTGAGGTTGTGGGTTCAAATCCCATGCTGCTCCTTGTGACCCCGGGGGGGGGGGAGCATTTGATGTCTGGGGCGTTGGAAGGAAGGCACGCATGCGACAAGGGGTCGTAGAGGAGAGGTGCCGTTGCCCCCACCAAGATGGCACCCTGAGTGGACTGCTTCCCCCGCGGCCTCTTACTAACTCTATAGCACTGCTTGATAGTTTTCACCACGGTGATCACATTATTGGTTCGTTAGCAACAGGCCACAGATTCTCCAGCATATTTGTTCCACTTTGTTTGTTTTTTTACAAACAGGAAATCTGGGACCCCTGAGGAAGATCTTTTTCATCAAAACACAGACCATGTTTGGTCCCCGTTTCTTTAAAGCAAAAGTGGATTTGTATCACGCAACAATTTATTGACTGAAGTAAGTGCCTGCATCTACTGTCCTGCAGTTCTGTCTTAGAAACATGACGGCAGATAAAGGCCAAATGGCCCATCTAGTCTGCCCATCCACAGTAACCATTATCTCTTTCTCTCTCTGAGAGATCCCACGTGCCCATCCCAGGCCCTCTGTTTCCACCACCTCTTCCAGGAGACTGTTCCACGTATCTACCCCCCTTTCTGTTTTTGGTTTTTTTTTTTTGTTTATAAATTTAATGATTTACAATATCAAAACATAAGAAGTTGCCTCCACTGAGGCAGACCAGAGGTCCATCTCGCCCAGCAGGCCGCTCCCGCGGCGGCCCATCAGGCCCATTACCTGAGCAGTAGTCCTTGACTATTTCTATAACCTATCTCTACTCCTATCCCTATAAACTACGTCAACTCCTATCTGTACCCCTCAATCCCTTTGTCCTCTAGGAACCTATCCAAACCTTCTTTGAAGCCCTGTAACGTGCTCCTGCTTATCACAGCCTCCGGAAGCGCATTCCATGTATCCACCACCCTCTGGGTGAAAAAGTACTTCCTAGCGTTTGTTTTAAACCTGTCCC
This sequence comes from Geotrypetes seraphini, assembly GCF_902459505.1. Lineage (NCBI taxonomy): Eukaryota > Metazoa > Chordata > Amphibia > Gymnophiona > Dermophiidae > Geotrypetes > Geotrypetes seraphini. The sequence continues at coordinate 31,943,941 of NC_047091.1, read as the reverse complement.
CTTTCAATTTCTCCGAGTGCCTCCTTGTACTTGTGGTTCCCCATAATTTGAAAAATCTGCTCCTGTCTACTTTTTCTGTGCCTTTCAGGATCTTGAAGGTTTCTATCATGTCTCCGCTTCTCTAGGGAGAACAGCCCCAGCTTTTTTAGTCTGTCAGTATATGAGAGGTTTTCCATACCCTTTATCAGCTTAGTTGCTCTTCTCTGGACTCCCTCAAGTACTGCCATGTCCTTCTTGAGGTACGGCGACCAGTACTGGACACAGTACTCCAGATGCGGGCGCACCATTGCGCGATACAATGGCAAGATATCAAAGATAAAGGTTTCTTACAACAAGTTTTAACAATATTTATACAACACCAACATTCCTTTTTTCAAGCCCACAAATAGTGGGGAGACATGCAACTTTCCAACTAACAAAAATAACGAAAACAAAGAATTGGTTCTGATTCATAATGAATCTAACCATTCAATACTATTGGGAATCTTACACCCACCAATTTCTCAGGAATGAATCATTAAAACAATAGGAAAAATCATTTCTGTTCTCGAGCTATTAGAAACTGTTGCAATTGAATAGGATCCCAAAATACATATTCAATGTCTTGTAATTTAACAATACATTTGCATGGAAATTTTAGATAAAAAGATGCCTCAAGAGCTAAGACTCTTGTTCTTAATTTCAAAAATTCTTTCCTTCTTAGTTGCGTAGCTTCTAAAAACTCTGTCAGGTTTATTTCACTTGTTACCAGATGGTCCACCTCCTGGTCGGATTGTATTTTCTTTTGCGGAATATAATAACAATTATTAATTGGGAAATTCTCCTTAACAAAATTTCAGGAGATAATAAGTGAGTCACTGGGAAATTAACCAAGCGTAGATTCCTCTTTCTATGCATATTTTCCAACATTTCTATTTTAGAATGTAACACCGTAGAATCCTTAACAGCAGATACTGAGACAGCTTGCAATGTATTACTTTGAGTTTCAACCACAGTTAGTCTTTTATCTAAAGAACTTAAGTTAGAATCCACATTCTCAAACTTTTGAGACACTGAATGTGAATAGGCCACTGTTTGTTTCACTGACTCTCTGAGAAACCCTTCAACTCTAGAAATAGCTAACCATAAATCTTTGAGGGTAATATCTTGTTTTTCCACTGCTAGTGGATGATCCTCTACTACACCTGAAAATTCAAGTGGTTTAGGAATTTCAGTAAGGTCTAATTTACATGATTGAGTAGATGATACCACTAATTCAGTAGATATAGCGGGCATAATGTTCCCACTACCATTAGATACTAGATGAAGGGGGGGTGTCCTTTCGAGGGGACTCAACGATGCTCCTGATGTGGGAGAATTCATATCCGGTAAAGGTCGTGATAAAATTTCTGTTGAAAAAGTCAAATGTCTATCCATAGGAGCAGAAACAGCAGGTGTTGAGCTCTTAGGCTTGATTTTCCTTTTACCCATAGTAACAGATTAAAATTATACAACCTGAGCTCCCTCTCCCCGGCTCCTCGTTGCTCCAAGGGGCTCCCAAGGGGCGAGACCTGCCCCTTAGGGCACGCCCTGCGGCTGCAACCGTGGCAGCAGTTAGCAATTTAAGGCAATTCAGAAGCAGGAAAGACGGACCCAATGATGTCAGGGGTCCGGACCCAATGACGTCAGGGGTCCGTCTTCCTCAGTGCCTGCCCGATTCCTCCTCCAGGCCCAGCCGCTGCTGCGGATGCACGGGGCAGCGTTCGGGATCTCCTCCTGCATCCCAGTAAGTAAACGATTGCAGCTCCCCTTTTCTGTAAAAAAGTATTTCCTTAGATTACTCCAGAACCTATCACCTCTTACCTCTTAACTTCATCTTATGCCCTCTCATTCCAGAGCTTCCTTTCAAATGAGACTCGACTCAAGCGCATTTACATGACATAGGTATTTAAACGTCTCTATCATATCTCCCCTCTCCCGCCTTTCCTCCAAAGTATACAGATTGAGATCTTTAAGTCTGTCCCCATATGCCTTATGACGAAGACCACACACCATTTTAGTAGCCTTCCTCTGGATCGACTTCATCCTTTTTATATCTTTTTGAAGGTGTGGCCTCCAGAATTGTACACAATATTCTAAATGAGGTCTCACCAGACTCTTTTACAGAGGCATCAATACCTCCTTTTTCCTACTGGCCAAACCTCTCCCTATGCAACCTAGCATCCTTCTAGCTTTCACCATCACCTTTTCAACCTGTTTGGCCACCTTAAGATCATCACATACAATCACGCCCAAGTCCCGCCCTTCCATCATGCACATAAGTTCTTCACCCTCTAAACTTAGCATTAAACTATAAACTTAGCATTAAATTTTAGCAGCCAAATTTTAGACCATTCTTCAAGCTTCGCCAGGTCTTTCTTCATGTTATTCACACCATCTGGCGTGTCTATTCAATTGCAGATTTTGGTATCATCCGCAAAGAGGCAAATCTTACCCGACAACCCTTCAGCAATATCATTTATAAAAATGTTAAAAAGAATACGCCCAAGAACAGAACCTTGAGGTACTGGTAACATCCCTTTCCTCAGAGTGATCTCCATTGATCACTACCATCTGTTGCCTTCCACTCAACCAGTTCTTGACCCAGCCCATCACTTTGGGACCAATCCCGAGGGCACTCAATTTATTTATTAGATGTCTGTGTGGAACACTGTCAAAGGCTTTGCTAAAATCTAAATACACCACATTTAGCGCACGTCCTCTATCCAATTCTCTGGTCACCCAGTCAAATAAATTGATCAGGTTGTCTGACAAGACCTACTTCTAGTGAATCCATGTTGCCGCCAGTCCTGTAATCCACAGGATTCCAGAAACTTGACCATTCTCTGTTTTAAAAGCATTTCCATTAATTTGCTTACCATAGAAGTCAGACTTACCAGCCTATAATTCCCTACTTCTTCCTTACTGCCACTTCTGTGGCGAGGAACCACATCCGCCCTTCTCCAGTCCTCCAGTACCACTCCCAATTCTACAGACTCATTGAAAAGGTCAGTCAGTGGAGCTACCAGAACTTCCATTGACTTTCTTGTTTTTGAGTTGTTCGACATCTACTGCAGACTTGTTGGATTCCTTCTCCCTTGCTGACCTCCATCACATCCCCAACCTCCGCCTTTGTCAGACTGGCGAGTAGAAGACCCAAGACAGTACTCAACCAGAAGACCTTCTGCATCTCAAGGCACAGCTCTTACCAGCTAAACCACCGAGTCAGCCTCCAGCTGGGACTTTAAATGTGAAAACAAGATGGAGACTTCCCCACTAGAGTACTTTTACTACATCTAGAACAGGGTGTCCCAAAAACTGTCCAGGAGACCAATCAGCACACCTGAGAAAAATCAGTATGGTAGACCGAGCTTAGGTAGATTCACTGTGGAGATCCTGCAACCTGACTGGCCGTGGATTTCCCGGAACCGATTTGGGGCACCCCGGCCCAGCTGGTTCTGGAAAGATTCAGCTAACAGGAATTTCAAAACATTGAGCACGTGCTTGGGCCAGACCTTGAAGTGCTGTTGAACAAGGTGGGTCGCGCTAAACGGTGGCATAACCTCTTCGAAGAGTTAAGGCAAGAAATTCTTCCTACGCCCTCAAAAGCTATGAAACTAAAAGATCATAATGCCAGTGTTGAGAAAGGCTTGCACGCTTCTTCATTAGCCATGCATGGCACTTGGCTCCGCTCCAATCCCTCGCAGCTCCTTCTAGCTCTGCAGCCGCTGCTGGCTCTGCCCCAATCATCTCTGCAATCAGAGCTTTCAATTAGCTTAATTAACTTGTAGCAAAGCTCGCAGGGACGCAGTTCAGTGATACTGATGAGACAGCCAAAACAGACCTCAGCGCTCGCTCTAATGAAGACCCCGCTGGCTGCTGGAACTAATGACAGCCTGTAATATAATGCAGCTTCCCTGGAAAGGTAAACGAGGAAGGCCAGCGCTTCAGCGAATGACGAGCCACAGCCGCTGACTTTCCACTCCTGGCTGAGGTTCTGCAAAGCCGAGAAACAACCCAAGGGAAACGTCTGCTTTAGCTAATGAATACCTGCCTGGCAGAGGCTGGAATCATTTACATCTTCAAATGTACCCAGCACTGCAACTAAGGCAGCTTGGTACAGTCAGACTTAATTCATCTATTACAATCTGGAAGCTGAATTTCCAAGTGGATTGGAAATGTATTCAGGTGGCTGAGGCAAAAACATTTCATCTGCAACTGAACTTTTTGGGGGGAAGGGGGGGTGAGGAACAGAAAAAATATCTCATGTTTCTTAGTTCTGGCCCTTACTGCTCACTAAGCATCCCTTGCCAGGTCTTACTGGCCCCAGGATTAGCACATGGCTCCATGTCAGGAGGGGAGAGCTGATCCAGTCCTCCTTTCACCCCGCTGCATGCAGGGACCTGTAGTTCTAATCACCTCATCGATTTCCCTGTCAAAAATCAGAACTACAAGTCTAGCCTGCAGCGGTGCACCCAGATACCAAAGGAAGCTATTTTATTGCAAAGTTGTCATTAAGGTCGACCCGAGGAAAACCACTGCTTATCCCTGGGGAGGTCGGTAACATGAATCTTGTTATTTTCAGGGATTTTGCCAGGTACAGTGATACCATGGTATCCGAACGCCCCCAGTACTCGAACAACTTGGAATCAGAAGTAAAAATTCAAGCTAATTTTACCCCAGAATCCGAACTCTGCTTTGGAATCTGAACGCCCTGAACATTGTATGTGTATGTTTATGCCCCAGAATCCGAATGCTGCTTTGAAATATTTGTTAATATTTTACCTTAAAATCCAGTGTATTTCCTGTTAAAATTTGAGCTTGTGGGACCCAGGAACGGATTAATCCAGTTTCTATTATTTTCAGTGGGAAAAATTGTCTTGGAACTCAAACGCTTTGGAACTCAAACGGGGTTCTGGAACAGATTAAGTTCAGATGCCAAGGTATCACTGTACTTGGATTGGTCAAATTCGGAAACAGGACACTGGGCTAGATGGACCCTCAGTCTGACCCAGTAGCACGACTCATGATTTTATATATACTGATGTCATTCTTTTGATAGGCCAGGGTCTTGTCAGTGTTATTAATCACACGTGTGCTCCTTTGTTAACCGGCACTATCCTAGCGGGACAGTCTGCACCCTCTTTGGCAAGGCAGGTACCTGGTAAGGGGTACATTGCTTTCCAGAGAGATCTTTCTGGAGTTTTAAGGAAGATGCAAGTCCTAGAGTCACAGAGAACAGAGTTCACTTCACCGCCTCCAGGTAGGGTTACCAGATTTTGCATCTGGTAAAGGAGGACACGTGGCCCCACCCCCCACACAAACCTCGTCTCTTTAGGCCGGGGTCTGGAATGCATCTGCGCATGCACAGATGTGGACGTGATGACATAGCATGCTTGTGATGTCACCTCGTCACATCTGCGCATGCGCAGATGCACGCCAGACTCAGCCCCGATCTTGCCCGCTTTTGAAAAGCCGTCCAGACGCCCGGACAGTCCTCTGAAAAGAGGACATGCTAAGGTAAATTCGGACGTCTGGTAGCCCTACATCTAGGCACTTTCCTGAGCCACCCAGATAGATGTCAACTTGAGCTAAAGTCTGGTGCCAGAGAACTGTTAAAATCCTCGGGGTTTTTCTAGATGAAAATCTGACTTATCACGAACACATCTCTCATGTCGTCAAAAATTGTTTCTATAAACTTCGTCAGATTAGAGCAATTACCAAATTTTTAAGTCCATCTTCACTAAAGATCCTAATTCATTCTTTTGTCATATCAAAAATTGACTATTGTAACGCCTTATTTATTAACATCACTCAAAAGAAATAAGGAGACTACAGACCATACAAAATACAGCTATAAAACTAATATACAATGCAAAAAAATTTGATCACGTCTCCCCATTACTTATAGATGCTCATTGGTTACCAATAAGTCATAGGACTCTGTTCAAAATAATGCTTCTCATCTTTAAGACTCTATTATCCAACGAACCTCAATTCATTTCAAAATCTTTAATCCCTTATATAACCCAACGCCCATTACGATCATCCAAACAAAACCTTCTTACCGTACCGTCTTTGAAAATCATAGGTACACGAAGAGCCGACATGTTCACGGTAATGGGACCACAATGGTGGAATGCCCTTCCCCAATATATCAGAACCGAACAGGATATTACAACTTTTAAAAAATTTTTAAAAACTTATTTATTCAAAGACGCTTTTAACTCCTAACAAACTTTAAAAACCCATTTATTTAAAGACCCTCTTAAGCTTTAAAGTATTTGCCTTCTTTAGAGATATCTCTATCTTGTGCTTTGATAATGTTAAACCCAGCCTTTTGTTTTTCCCTCTTTTCTAACCCAACATTGTAACTTTATTCTTTTCCTTACCCCTCAGATATGTCTTGTATGAAATTATATTGTAACCTGTCAATATTTGTTATATTTTAGTTTCTTGAAAATTATTACTCTGATTATGTACATCGCCTAGAAATTTTTTTAATAGGCGATTCATCAAATATTTAATAAAACTTGAAACTTGAAACTCAGTGCACCAACTTGTAAGTGTCCCTATGGGCTGCAGTCTGAACAGCAAAGCGAGTCCACATTCTCTGGCCCCTTTCAATGACTTCTCCAATTGATTTAAGCATGTACTGTAGTGCATCTAATATAATAAAACCCTAAGCCGCGCATGTGCACTCCCACCTGCGTGCTCCCGTTTTCCGTGCGCTGTAGGGCACCACAGGTAGGAGCGCGCATGTGCACGAATCTTTTTTTTTCTCTCTCTCTCCCCCGAGGCGGATGTCGGCCGCGGCGGGCTGTAGGCCGCAGCAGCTGTCGGTGGCTGCCGGCCGCGGCAGCTGTAGGCCACGGTGGCTGTCGGCTGCCGGCTGCCGGCAGGAGAGCACGGAGCAAGTCTCTCCCATGTCTAATGTCTGCACAGCTGCAGTGAGTCGGCCTCAGCCTCCAGTGTGGAATGCAACCGCAGCACTCAAACGCACACTCTCTTTGTTGTTTTCACTGGGGCCTGGGTGGAATGAGCAAGGGTCAGGTGATGGGCTGTGGAGCTGCTCAATCCCTCTTTGTTTCTCCGGCAGTTGCTGAGTCCCGACGCGGTTGCACTCCCCACAGTTGTGAGCTCTCCCCATTTCTAATTTCTATTTCCTGCAGGCAGACCTGATGGGCCACAGTGAGCGGAGACTAACCTAAGCAAGCACACTCAGTACAAATCTAATATAATAAAACAAGCCAGAGAAGCAAAAGAGCTACCATACTGAGACAGACCACAGGTCCCAAAGAGTAGAACAAATTTATGCTGCTTAAAATAAAGCAGTGGATTTCCCCCAGATTCGGGGAAGGGAGTGGGAGAAGGGAGAGATGTTGGTCTCAAGTGAGGAAAGGAGAGAGAGACAGAGACAGAGACAGATGGATGAGAAGGACAGAGGGGCTACTAGGGGGACCAGGAGAGATGGTAGGGGATAGGGAGAGATAGACTTCAGGGACTGTAGAGGGGGCAGGAGAGAGAGATGGTCTTGGGGAAGTAGAGAGGGGGACAGGAAAGGGAAAGATGGCAAAAGAGGTGAAACAGGGTCAGAGAGAGATGGTAGAGGGTGTAAAAGGGAGAAAGGGAGAGATGGAAATGGTAGGACCACTGCTGCTTTGGGGCACTGAGGGAGGAAAGGTTGGTACGTCAGGACTGCTGCTGCCGCCTCGGGTAAGTAAAGACCCTGTCAGGAGGGCCAAAAGGGTACAAAGGAAATGGTGAAAGGTGAGGTGGTGGGACTGGGATCAGTGGGAGGCAGGGTCCGGGCATGATAGAGGCAGGGCATGGGTGGGGTCAGAGTCAGGGTCAGGGTATAGGTGGGGCTATTCTAGCACCCGTTACTGTAACGAATGTAACGGGCTAAAACACTAGTGAAATATAATAATTATATGGATTTGTAGCTGGCCTTTCCAAATAAACATGCAAGTATATACTTAGGGCCAGATTCTCAAAACTTACTGTGCCTTTAATGACGGGCACTAAACTAGCTCCAGCCGGTTTAGCATGGCAGTATTTTACCATGCGATTATCAGAACAGCTCACCGTGGTTTTTTTCCGAGCTTCCTAGCAGCCTCCGACTCTGCCATGCAAATATATTACAAGGTCATAAATATTAAAATGGTAGTAAAATGGACTCATTAATATTTAAACAGGCACTCCGGGCAATTCTCCATCATCACAGGGTGAATCTCCAAGCGCAGCACCGGCTTTTGACAACCAAAAATTAGCCACTGGTCCGGAGATGCCGGTACTGTGAAAAGCGCGTCTCGGGCATGTGTTTCTGGCTGTGGCTCATGATAATTTTTTTTTTTTAGTGCACCATTCACATAAATTATAGCAATATAATTGTATACTAGTTTCGGGGAAAAAAATCTCAAAAGCATGCGTCTCGGAAGCATGTACTAAAGTCTTGCCTTAGGTGTGCTTCTTGAAAGCTGATGCTTGCATCGCCCTTCCCCTCCATCCAATAGCACTGGCATGCCTATGATTGACACAACAGCAGCATGTGACGCATGCCAATGACGTGTGCATGGCACTCCAAAAAGGCACGCCCCCAATGTTTGCCTATGGCGTAGCTTTTTCCCAGCACATGTGCACATTTACACCTCTTTCCGTGGACTATTCTGCAAACGTGCCAATCGCTAGCACCAGCAATTCAGCTCATGTAAACTTGGTGACCCTCCATGAACCTCATTTGCATGTATGGTTCTTCAAGAGCGACTCAGCCTTTTTGAAACTGTTGCACTTATAGCTGCGGCAGCGGCCCATCAGATTTTACCAGCGATATTAGAAAATCCTTCCCTTGGTCAATAAGTACACGAGGTCTGATTGGTTTCGAGGAAGCTTGCTTGTAAATTGTCAGTGCTGACAGAGCCACTGAGAGATGGTGTTAAGTAGCAGCGATTTCAAAGCAAAACGGCACGGAAATTGCCTGGCGCTGAACTTGATACGATGATATAGGATTCCATCTGTCTACAGCAAATTGATGGGTTAATAAAGTACAGTGTTAAAATCAGGCTGGTTGAACATAAAAATTAAACCTCTTGCCTGCAACAAAGTTTTGATGACTACCCCCTTCTTGCTAATTTCATCATGGTACAGACAGTATACATCATGCCGTAACATGTTCTGCATGCCTAGAAATGTCAGTCACAAGGGCTTCATAAAAAAGCAGATGTTTTACAGACATCCAGAATCAAATCGCACCCTGCAGACCTCTTCCCTGCATCTTTCAACGCGTTGGCCTTTCTTCTGTGCAAAAAAAAATTGAAAAATTCTGTGCGTCGGATTTAAAAATTCTGTAAAAATTTTCTCTGCGTTAACTGCCTGGATATCCCTATCAGATAACACAGACGCTTTGCAGTTGCCATCTGGTAATTGCCAAAATGGGCTTGTGTTAACTGTAAAACCTAATCACACTTTAGAACAAAGGACCCCTATTAAGCTTAGCATGGTTCAAAAAGGGTTTGGATAATTTCCTACAACAAAATTCCAAATCCACTGCTTATTTCTAGGATAAGCAGCAGAAAATCTGTTTTACTCTTTGGGACCTGGATTGGCCAGTTGGAAACAGGATATTATACTTGATGGACCTTTGGTCTGTCCCAGTACCGCAATTCATAGGTTCTTATGTGAGCCAAGTATAGGACAATCGAGCCATTGTGACATCACTGATGAGTTTGGCTGTTAGGCATTGGTGGAATTAGGCTTTATGACATCACAATCTCAGCTCTGGAATGTTGCTACTCTTTGGGTTTCTGCCAGGTACTTGGGACTTGGGTTGGCCACTGTTGGAAACAGGAGACTGGGCTTGATGGACCTTCATTCTGTCCCAGTAGGGCAATTCATATGTTCTTATGTTTATGCTCCTGTGCATCAAACATTTTATTTTTGGCTGTTGCAGGATGGAAAAATAGCAATCTGCAGCCCAATATAAACCACATTTACAAAAAATTTATTTTACCCTCAGTAGACCTACTATAGCAAACAAGTTTTGAACACTGGGAAGCAAACTTACTTTGTACATCTGGTTAACTTCTTTTAAGAAAATGCTGAAAACACAATGGTTTGTAAACGCCTTCTTATGTTGAGACTTTATGTAATATAATATAAGATTGAGGATTTGAATTTTATAGCAAAGTTTGTTTTGTAACCATTTGATTTGCATGTACTGTCTTATCATTTCTGACTGTGGCTATGTAGATGGTATATAAATTTTTAAATACAGTGGTGCCTCACACAACGAACTTAATTGGTTCCAGGAGCAAGTTTGTTATGCGAAAAGTTCGTTATGTGAAATGCGTTTTCCCATAACAATACATGTTAAAAAAAATAATTCGTTCTGCAGCATAAAATATGCTAAGATGACATAAAAAAAGATAAATTTGTCAAAATGGTGAAAATGGTGGTCTTGCTGAGGCCAAACTCTTTGACGAGGTCACACTGTTTTACCCCACATTCACTCCTTCTAATTATTTCCCGTTTCATTTCAACAGAAATCACCTTCCTGCTTTTTTTAGAAGCCATGATATATAAAAAATATTGAGTTTATCTTAAAAGGACGACTGCCATGATACGTGCGTGCGTGCGTGATTTAATTCGTAATGAAGAATGATTGCCGCGATACGTACTTAAGTTAAGCGCAGTGACTAACGACTGCCTGCAGTGCCTGCGCGGAAGGATGCAATACATCGGCAGCAATCGTGGAAGCTCGGGCGACGTCGTTGTGTGAAACGAAGTTCGTTGTATGAATCATGACATGAAGTTCGTTGTGTGCAGCGTTCGCTGTGCGAGGCGTTCTTTATGCGAGGCACCACTGTAAGTACTTTATTTGTTAATAGCACAGATCTCTGAAACCCATCACAAACCAATATGAATCCCCGTTAGTTCTCCTAAGATGCAGGTTAATCCAGTCCTGGTTTTACCCTATTACTAGCTTAGACTTGTCTTTTTTTTTTGGGGGGGGGGAGTGGAACTCAAAAGGACAATCAGAAGGTCAAGCTCAGGCCTGCACGAGGGTAAAACCACAATAGATTTGAAGTCAGTTGGCGACTCCTAGCTGCCTCTTAATGTCACATATGCTAATTGCTTAAATTCCACCCCAGACATTTCCAAAATGTTCCTATGACAACTACCTGAATTTGCCATCCTGAGCTCATTTTCTAAAACATCCCCAAGAAATCCAGTATAAATGTTTCAAGGAGTTTAGAGAATATAAGCTTACCAGTAGGTGCCAGGTGGGCTAAAATGTTGCTTGGATGACATTACCCCTTGGCCTATCCATTATAAACCCAGCTGGAACAGCTCTGGCTTCTGCAGACTTTTCCACAGCAGGTTCACTGAAGAAAGCTATGAGTCTACCTTGAACTTTCAGGGACCCAAAGTCTGGACTAGCTTATATTTAAGTTTGCGTCAGCTCCTCACTTATTACAATTTCAGGAAAATGCAAAAAAAATAAACTATCTCTCTTAAAAACATAAGAACATAAGTAATGCCTCTGCTGGGTCAGACCAGAGGTCCATCATGCCCAGCAGTCTGCTCACGCGGCGGCCCATCAGGTCCAGGACCTGCATAGTAATCCTCTATCTATACCCTTCTATCCCCTTTTCCTTCAGGAAATCATCCAATCCCTTCTTGAACCCCAAAACCGTACTCTGTCCTATCACACCCTCTGGAAGCGCATTCCAGGTGTCCACCACCTTCTGGGTGAAGAAGAACGTCCTAGCATTGGTTTTGAATCTGTTCCCTTTTAATTTTTCCGAATGCCCTCTCGTTCTTGTAGTCTTCAAAAGTTTGACGAATCTGTCCCTCTCCACTTTCTCTATGCCCTTCATGATCTTGTAAGTCTCTATCATATCCCCTTCTAAGTCTCTGCTTCTCCAGGGAAAAGAGCCCCAGTTTCTCCAGTCTTTCAGCATATGAAAGGTTTTCCATACCCTTTATCAAGCATGTCGCTCTCTTCTGAACCCTCTCGAGTATCACCATATCCTTCTTTAGGTATGGCAACCAATATTGGACGCAGTATTCCAGATGCGGGCGCTCCATCGCCCGATACAACGGCAGGATAACTTCTTTCGTTCTGGTTGTAATACCCTTCTTGATTATACCTAGCATTCTATTCGCTTTCTTAGCGGCCGCTGCGCACTGTGCCGACAGCTTCATTGTCTTGTCCACTATTACCCCCAAGTCCCTTTCTTGGGTACTCTCACTCAGTGACAGCCCTCCCATCGGGTAGCTGTACCTTGGGTTTCTGTTTCCTACGTGCAAGACTTTACATTTCGCTTTGCAATCCACACGAGGCACACCCATTTTGTGATCCAAGCAATCTTACTCTAACTACAACTGTCTTGTAATTATATTGTAAACTGCAATGAATCCTAGAAGAAATTTGCAGGATATAGTCTGTTTGGATTCTGTCTTATCAACAGGAAAACAAATTTTGAAGACTGTCCAGGGAGGATATGGTCAATTGCATATTCTGTACAGATTGAAACCTATGTTGACTCCATATGACTTTAGATCAGTAGTACAATGGCTAATATTGTCTAGATTAGACTACCGTAATGCACTTTATCTTGGTTTGGCCAAGATGAAATGCAAAGCACTGCAGTTACTGGTGAATCCAGCAGCTAGGTCGATTGCTGGAACTCCCGAGAGGGACCACATCACTCCAGTTTTGAAACGATTACATTGGTTTCCGTTACAGCAAAGGATACAACACAAGGTGTTATCTATAGTGCACAAAGTTCTATATCGGCAAGCTCCAACGTGTTTCCAAACCTTTTGGAAAATGTATCTTCCCCTCCCCCCTTCCAGAGCAAAGCATGATTGCTGTCTGCCCCCCAGCACACCCCTCCCTCCAAAGCAGCTCCCTTTCCCTCTCCCCCCTCCACTTCTTACATGCATGGGACACCTCGCAGCACCCGCACGACAAACTCCTGCCGTTGCCGAGACAAACCGCTGCTCAAGCCAGCCCAAGCACACGCATGCACCGCAAGCCGCTCCACGCACCGCAAATGGAATGCGGCCACGGAAGCACACAGTACGGCAGCAGGGATCACGGCCTCCTAAGTGCGCATGCGCGCCTAGGGTTTTATTATAGAGGATATTCTTTTGTAAACCGCTTAGTTTTAGGCAGTCTATAAATTTTTAAAATAAATATAAGAAATTGTATGGTAGTTTAATGATTACAACGCAGGCCTGGAAGGCAGCCATGCACTTGGCCTGCTGGTCACCTCCAATGACCTTTAAGAAGTAGCTCACATGTGCCTCTGGAGTAAGAAAGCACCCAAGTAAAATTGCAATAATTCCCGTGTCCCACTCCCTTCTCACCTTCCAAGCATCTCCTAAAGGAATCTGCTCCTAGGCACACGTGACCCTGACTGGCCACTTTCAGAGAAAATTCGCTGGACTCGACGGACCTGGTGCCGATTCAGCATGAATTTCCTTAGGCTCATCAAATCCTTGAAATCACTTTCCAGCTTGCCTCTCCGGGGCTGGTGAATCACCGCTTCTGACGCGTTGTTGGTACAGAGGGAGCTCTTAACCCCTTTGGGAAGAAAATTCAAAACGTGCAGGCTTTTTTTTTGTTTTTGTTTTTTTTTTATAAATGCCGATGCTCCTGCAGAACTGTAGCGCTCCCCTCTTTCAAAACTGCACCTGTAAGAACGAAAGCTTTGAGAACAAGTTGGGAGGCTGAAGAAAAAATGCTTTCAATCTTAGTAGACCTTATAATTAGGGCTTACAGTTTTAAGTGTTTACAAATTGTAGACTTGGGTGTGTATTTTTCAGCTAAGTAGGAATTCTTAGAGGGTACAAAGCGATCGGTGGTTTCACACCCCAGGTACTTCTCCGTGTCCAAAGTGAGGTGAACACAAAACAGGTCAGACGTCAAGCTCCGCCTCTAGCAGTATTCAAATCAAAGCTAACAGCCCAATTTTTTTCAGGCTGCTTTCAACTACTGACTCCCACTCACTGTCCCATCCCATCATTCTCTCTGCAAAAAAAAATCCCCAACCCCTATCTGTCCCTTTTGTTCTGTTTGTCCTACTTCGATTGTAAGCTCTTCTGAGCAGGGATCACCTATCATATGTTGAATGTACAGTACAATAGAAATGATTAGCAGTAGGGGAATGATTGGAGAAGTAGTTTTTGTTCAATAAACATGTTTTGCTTCAGGGGTCAGTTATCAGTATATCATTTAAAACCTAAGATCAGAAGCCCTAATTATAACCGTGAACTCCCTCACTCCCCAAGATCCAAGTGGGGAGCAGGGTAAGAATTAGAATAGATTAACACCAGTTTTTAACTTGCAGCCCTCGACTAAGGGTTAGGCACTGGTCATTTGGAAAGAGCCCCACCGACACACAGATTGTCCTAGAATAAACCCTCTTAGCTATCGAATGTAAGAACGCACATTGGAGACCAAGAGCTAGAGTCACTAAGGGCACAGATCCGATCCGATCCGATCCGTGTTCAGAGGGCTGATTCACGAATCGCCCTCATGCAAATGAGGGCGATCGGAATCATGCTCCCCCAACCAACCGCCCGGATCACTCTGTAGCGATCCCAACGCATGCGCAGACCATGGTCTGCACATGCGTCAAAGAGCAGTGACTCTTTTTTTAACTTTTACCTAGCCCAGCGAGCCCGTGGTTTTAACCCGCTTTAAACCCGCAGGTTAAAACCACGTTTCACACTGCGGGGGAAGGCCAGGGCAGTGCATGTGGCAGGGAGAAGGAGAGTCAGGAGCAGAGAGCCGCGCAGGAGATTCGGAGCAGAGCAGGGCGGCAGGAGAAAAAGGCAGAGAGTCGGAGCAAGGAACAGGAGAGGAGATTCGGGGCAGAGCAGCGCGGCAGGAGAAAAAGGCAGAGAGTCGGAACAAGGAACAGGAGAAGAGATTCGGGGCAGAGCAGCGCGGCAGGAGAAAAAGGCAGAGAGTCTGGGCAAGGAACAGGAGAGGAGATCCGGGGCAGAGCAGCGCGGCAGGAGAAAAAGGCAGAGAGTTTGGGCAAGGAACAGGAGAGAAGATTAGGGGCAGAGCAGCGCGGCAGGAGAAAAAGGCAGAGAGTCGGGGCAAGGAAGAGGAGATTCGGGGCAGAGCAGCGTGGCAGGAGAAAAAGGCAGAGAGTCGGGGCAAGGAACAGGAGAGGAAATTCGGGGCAGAACAGCGTGGCAGGAGAAAAAGGCAGAGAGTCGGGGCAAGGAATAGGAGAGGAGATTCGGGGCAGAACAGCGCGGCAGGAGAAAAAGGCAGAGAGTCGGGGCAAGGAACAGGAGAGGAGATTCGTGGCAGAGCAGCGCGGCAGGAGAAAAAGGCAGAGAGTCGGGGCAAGGAACAGGAGAGGAGATTCGGGGCAGAGCAACGCGGCAGGAGAAAATCACAGGAGAGGCTGGGATAGAGAGCTGGAAAGTCGAGGTAGACAGCAGGCAGAGAGCAGGCGATGGCAGTCGGCAAGCAATGAACGCTTGGTCCCTAGCAGTCGCTTGTTTGTGATCGGCCAGCCCAGTCAATGTTGCAGGGTTTTGGTTAGTGAATCGCTGCCTGCCTACATTTCAATGCCGCTCCCCCTCATTTGCATGCGCGGATCGGAGGATGATCGGGACGGAGGTTAGTGAATCGGGTCAGAGGGGAATCGGCTCGCAAACCGATCGGTCTGCTCAGTGAATCTAGCCCCAAGAATCTAAAACTGCCTCCGCCAGAAATTTACTCTCACAAACTCAGGCCTGTTTGGGTCCCAGCTGTGAGCAGAGCATGCTGACAAGCAAGATCAGGGTTTGTAATAATTACACCAGCATACAGAGACAGCAGGCTGCCTTTACCCACACACGGGGGCACAACTCCCGTTCTAAGGCTGAGCTAAGTGCTTTATATTAATATTTATCAATATAAGTATATTTTGTTATACTATTTCATACTATTTATACTTTATAAATGACCTAAACAACAAAGCTATATTTACATGTTGAGACCAATGATGAAAGGCACCATGTGATTCTTCCCGCTTTTGAATGATCTACAGCGGTGGAGTGGTGGGGTTGAGGTCTCCTCATAGTGAGATATTGATACCACTAGTGGTGATAAGATTACATTTGGAGCTTTGAGTTAGAGACAGATATTTTACCCACACTACGGCAGCTGAAATGCCGCCCAGGTTTCAAGAGTACCTTAACGGGGGGGAGGGGGGAAGCAGCAAAGAGAACCTGGTCATCTTAATTCTCTCACTTTTAAGTTCAAATTTAAAGACCAGGATATCTATTTGAGGCGTGGAGGGGCAGAGGGGGTTGTGTCCACTGTATATATATAACACTTTTGCTTCTTGTGCCAGAAAGCAAAGAGACCTGCATTTCAGCCAACTCCTACAGAGGACACAAAGTTCAAGCCAACCTTGACCCGAGAGCCTCTGAAACATTTAGTGACGGTGCAGCAGAACATCGGCACTGGAGCTCTGTATTGTACGTTCATTCTGCAGTAACGAGGCCCGTAAAGCAGAATGGGGAGCGCGTGGTGTAGTGGGGTTGTGGCTTCAAATCCTGCACCGCTCTGTGTGACCCTGGGCAAGTCGCTTAATCCCCCAGTGCCCCAGGCACATTAGATAGAGTGTGAGCCCAGGGAAAAATGCTTTAGTGCCTGAATAATTTGTAATCTGCATAGAATTGTGGGATATGCGGAATATAAATAATTAAAATAAAATAATTAATAAGTAGATTACACAGCTGGAAGATCACAGCAACCACCCACAAACTCTCTCTTTCCACACCTACTACCCCCCACCTTGTCCATGGGCTTGCTGCTGGCATTTGTCTCCAGCACAACCCTCCTCCCCCTCCCTAATTCTTGGATAC
This sequence comes from Geotrypetes seraphini, assembly GCF_902459505.1. NCBI lineage: Eukaryota > Metazoa > Chordata > Amphibia > Gymnophiona > Dermophiidae > Geotrypetes > Geotrypetes seraphini. Next base: position 31,927,033 of record NC_047091.1, on the reverse strand, counting down.
CATAAGGATCAAGCTTACCGACAGCTACACGATGCTGGAAGCAAAACGGAATAGCTGAGAGTTAAAATTGCTTGGGAGAGAGTATATGAAAGAGTATAGGCTGGGGGGAGACAAGACAGCCTGGAGAATCGAAATTCGTTTTCTTTATGCATAATGATCAAACATGCCTGAGCAAGACTGGCTGGATCACTAGAGAGGGACTTCCCCAAGGCCTTGGGCATCACCCGCCTTATCCAGCACTGGGCCTGGCTCTCACGCTGAAGTAGTTTTGCCAACGTGGCACCTGCTTCAAAGATAGTGAAAACCACGCGACTAGGGCTTTTCAGATTAATCGTGAATGTTTTATTCACCGTGATTCCCACCATCCCCTGAATCCAGAACAGAACAGGCATATCATAAAGCAATATTAATTTATTCAAGGCTAAAATGGCCAGCTCTCTTAAGAGCTATACGGTACTTCAAACACTCAACAAGAATGTGCTCATGGCAAAGTGAATCTCTACCCCACTTGTGATGCATTACTGCCATCTGCTGGTCACCTAACATTTAGCTCCAACCTAGAAATCAGCTCCAAACTTTTCAGCTGCACATTGACCTGCTCGTAATTAAGAAACAGAAACAAGTGCATTTTAAAACTGCCAAGAGCTGGATTCGTGGGCACAGGAGTCAGCAATAAAAAGTGCATTTGTAGTCTGGGGGGGGGGGAAGGCAACTTAAGCTGCCTTACAGAGGCATCCTTTTACTAAACTACAATAAGTGCTAGAGCAGACTTAACATAGTAAATGACGGCAGATAAAGACCTGAATGGACCATCCAGTCTGCCCATTAGTTATACATGATTAAATTAACTTGTCTCTTCTTTGATATTTCTGGGTCATAGACTGTAAAGTCCACCTGGTATTGTCCTAGGTTCCAAACGCTGAAGTTAACATCTAATCAAGCCATTGTGACATCACTGCTGAGGTTGGCTTTTAGGCATTGGTGGAATGAGGCATTATGACATCACAATCTCAGCTCTGGAATGTTGCTACTCTTTGGGTTTCTGCCAGGTAACATAGTAAATGATGGCAGATAAAGACCTGAACGGTCCATCCAGTCTGCCCATAAGTTATACTCATGAAAAAATACATGATTAGATTAACTTGTCTCTTCTTTGCTATTTCTGGGTCATAGACTGTAAAGTCCACCTGGTATTGTCCTAGGTTCCAAACGCTGAAGTTGCCATCCAATGAAGCCATTGTGACATCACTGCTGAGGTTGGCTCTTAGGCATTGGTGGAATGAGGCATTATGACATCACAATCTCAGCTCTGGAATGTTGCTACTCTGGGTTTCTGCCAGGTAACATAGTAAATGATGGCAGATAAAGACCTGAACAGTCCTTCCAATCTGCCCTTAAGTTACATACATATAAGGGGAAGAGCAAGCACAGCTAGAGAGTGTGCAAGAGGAGATTAAAGAGTGAGTGCAAAGGAAGACAAAGAGAGCATATTTTATATTGGAGGGTGCAAATGTGTGGAATTCTGGGATCTTTTCCAGATAAGCCCCGCCACTAATGGAAAAAGTGGACGCGCCAAAAGTTAAGCCCCGCCACCTTTTGCCAGCGCACGCAACCTTAACGGCCCCACAACGCGGCGCGATGTGTATAAAGTAAAGTGGGGGGGTTCCCCCCACGCCCCCCCCGATGGAGCACCCCAAAAAGATTATAAAAAAGAGGATATGAAACTTAACATTATAAAAAAATAGGATAAACTGTCGACCATTTTTTTAAGGGCTCCGACGGGGGTGTGTGGGGGGCAACCCCCCACTTTACTTTCTACAGATCGCGCCTCTTTTTATAATTTTTTTTGGGTGGCGGGGTTTAACTTTTTGGCGGGGCTTATCTGGAAAAGATCCGAATTCTGTTCCACAGGAGCTACGAAGTAAAGGAAATTTTTTCTAGTTCCAGAAATTGCTGAAGACTTTTCTATTTTCTGAAGCTTTTTAATGCTAGACAAATAAATTAAATGACTAAATACTTGACTGTAGAATGAATTTCAGATGCTATGGTTGGACTATATGACTACACATTATGAAACCAAAACAAAACTACTTTGGCTAGGCCCAAAACTAGATCAGCTGCCCACCCTCATCCCACTATCCTCTGGCACCAAACTGCAGCTTGAGCACTCAAGCAAAGTTCTGGGAATCATCATCGACTCTACACTGTACTTCAATGATCACCTCAACTCCTTAGTAAAAAAATGCTTTTTCAACCTTCACATGCTAAGGAAAGTCAGATCCTGCTTCCACCAACAACACTTCGCTGTCCTCGTTCAATCCATTATTCTATCTAGACTGGATTACTACAACTCCATCTACTTAAGCCTAACAAAGAAAAGTCTTCTCAGACTCCAGCGGATTCAGAACACCGCAGCTAAATTAATTTTCGCAAAAAGCAAATTCGACCACGTCTCCCCGCTTCTATCTAAGCTTCACTGGCTCCCAGTTCTCCTCAGGGTTCACTACAAATGTGCCTGCCTAACCTTCAAGTCTCTACACGGCATCCTTCCTCCCCTGTTTCCACTATCTTGGCTCTTCGCGAATCCTAATTCCACCAGATCCACTCAAAAATTCATACTATCATTCCCCTCTTTAAAAGGCATATCCCATACAGGAAAACTTGGAACATCCCTCCTCTTCAAGATCACCGAGTTGTGGAACAGCTTATCTGCCCCTCTTCGGAGTGCGACCTCCCTCCAATGCTTCAGAAAACATTTGAAAACTTGGCTTTTCTCTAAAATGTAACCACTCCCTCCCTCTCCTCTTTACTTAGTCCCCTCTTTCTTTCCTTTTTACCAAGCCCTTCTTCTTCCCATTGGAGTTCCTTTCTTTAGTAATTCCTGTAAACCGTGTCGAGCTCTACTTCTGTAGAGATGATGCGGTATACAAACTTAGTTTGTTATTGGCTCATATATTATGTTTGTTAACCTGTAACCCGTTCTGAGCTCTTTGGGGAGAACGGAATAGTAACATAGTAAATGACGGCAGATAAAGACCTGAATGGACCATCCAGTCTGCCCATTAGTTATATATGATTAAATTAACTTGTCTCTTCTTTTTTCAGTCTGAAAAAATATGACCATGTTACCCCATCTTACCGACAGTTGCACTGGTTGCCTTTTGAAGCTAGAGTATTGTTTAAGTTCGGTTCTCGTGTTGTTTGGTATGGCGCCCATTTATTTGTCCTCATGTTTTGAACGATATAAACCTAATAGGATTACTCTAGGGCAATATTTATTTGTCCACCCGACTATCAAGTCTTGTCGTTACAAGAGAATTTTCGACAAATTACTCGGTTTTCAGGCAGGTAAAATTAACTTATGGTTAAGTACCATTATTTCTCAAGCTCATTTATATATGTCCTTTAGGAAACTGCTAAAAACTGATTTATTTGAGACATTTGTAAACTGAGGTTTTAGAATTCTGACTGGTGAACACGTGGAGAGGCATAATCGAAAGGGACGTCTAAGTCCGTTTGCCTCCAACTCGCAAGTCGTCCAAAGTAAAAAAACAACCTAGGACACATTTTCGAAAAATACATCCAAATTTTTTTACTTTCAAAAATTGTCTAATTATACATCCTGCTGATCTGATCGTCCAAGCCGCTAAATCGTCCATCTTTATACCACATTTTTGTCCAAGTCCAAAACGCCTAGAACAAGCCCTGTTGGACGTGGGAGGGGTCTTCAAAGTGATGGACCGAACACCCAGACATGGCACCTAAATAGTGGGGTACCTTAGAGGGCACTGCTGTGAACTTCACAAAAGGGTGCCATGGCTTCTCCTTACTACAGCTCCCTTATAGGTGACGGTGAGCCCCCCAAACCACCTCCAAAATCCCCTAGACCCACTTATCTACCACCCCAATAGCCCTTAAGGCTGCAGGAGCCACTTATATGCCAGTAAAAAAGGGTTTTGGGGTGTATAGGGGAGTGCACATGTTTCAGTATCAATGCAGTGATTACAGGGGCTTATGGGCATGGGGCCTCCTCTCCATGGGTCCCTAACCCACCCCCAAAACGGCTTAAGCTGCCTCTGTGCTGGACAACTAGGCTTTCCTATGCCAGGCTGCCAGGTGATGATGGTCTGGAGGCTGAATTTTAAAGGTGTGATTACGATTTTTATGGGGGTGGTGTGTGGGGGTCTGTTTTATGTGTTTCCAGTGCTTATCTGGTGACTTTAGGTGGGTTTTACATTGTCTAAGTCACAACGTTCAAGTTCTGTCGATCGTGGACTGTATAACTTTCCCGGTCATCTCCGCTGTTTTTTCCACCATTAATATTCATGATAAGACTACGAATGACAACAGAATAGTCTATTTTTAAGAAATCAATATTGCTGTAACATTGTGATACGAGATGGAGCTGATTTTGGATTGTTTTGTTGGTGTTGATGTTATTTTATTTTCAGGCAGCTTTTTATGATAAAGATTTTCAACATCTAATATTTGCACCCCATTCTTACACTTATTTCACAAAACAATTAGCTTTTTATAAAATATTTGGCCGATTAAATAATAACAAGAAAAACCATAGGAATCAATCTTTTGTAAACTGCATTGAACTTTAAAGGTTATGCGGTCTAGAAATCAGATTTTACGTTATTTTTAATTTATATGTGTTTTGTTTGTAACCTGCCTAGGTTATAGGTGGATTTGTCACTATAGATGGGGTAGGAAAGCTTATTCAACGAATGATAAAGGATTAGGAGGTCAAATTGACTTATTATAAGACTCCTAAAGATAATATTTCTAATAGATTATATCACAAAACTGTTGAAAATATAGTTTTATCTAATTCACATACCCTGAGAATTGTGTAATTTGACCAAGAGCCTGAGCTCCTATAGTCGAACCCATCACCCAATCACTGTGAATGGAATCGTGAAAAAAGTTTTTGTGAATACAAGTGCTATTCAAAAGTTAAAATCAATAGATTCGATGGCAAAGGAGGGGTGTTCCCACTTAGCTTTTAAGGTTTTCAACAGGTCCCGATATGGACCATGTTTTGAGTTTCGTTTTCAAGGAATCCAAAGTAAAACTTGAACAGCTCAAACGCCAAACTGGTGAAGGTGCAATTGGGTCAAATAATAATCTTCTATTCCATCATATGTGCGCAGTTGAATGAACAACTTCTCTGCTTCTTCTTTCGTAGGTTATAGGTGGGCAAGAAATGTGCAAATAAATTTGCATATTACAAGGTTCAAGTTTGTGACTGATATGCAAGACTGGCCAGCAAGACCACTTAGATAATATCTGCTTAAAAACACACATTAATGCAGTCACACTGGTTGAATCCATCCCATTTAATACTTGAAATGCATTACAAAATTTTCAACAAACAGCCAGCTACATGTTGAAAGATGACAAGCACAAAGCCATACCAAAGAACCTTTTAAACAGGAGGCCGTGAATCTCATACTTCCCAGGATCCATCACTCCAGACCCGCTTTTAACCACAAGTTCTGGACCCCAGCGCACAAGTCATCGTTTTCTTCTAAACTCAAATTTATAAATAGCTGAGCTATTCACCGTTTCATTCTTCACCTTCACTTTGTGAGTCTTATCCTGAAAATAGAAATGGAAAACAGGTTTTTTCCCCCACTTTTGGCTAATCATTTTTCTCAGCTTTGCAAAAATACCAATTTACCAGAAGCAAATATCAACAGATTACAGCAAGGGGAGAGTATGGCGCAGTAGTTAAAGCTACAGTCTCAGCAGCCTGAGGTTGTGAGTTCAAATCCACGCTGCTCCTTGTGACCTTAATCCCCCCATTGCCCCAAGTACAGTAGATAGATTGTGAGCCCACTGGGACAGGGAAAAATGCTTGAGTACCTGAATAAATTCATGTAAACCGTTCTGAGCTCCCTTGAGAGAATGGTACAGAAAATTGAATAAGTAAATATCAACTTATCAGAAGTACAGATTGACACAGGTACAAATTTGCCCCTGTGCCCACATGATCTCAATAGCCCCATTCCATTCCTGTAAGCTCTGCCTTAATTGCACAAGTCTCAATCACTTATGAATTTAAAGTGTTTGAGACTTGTGCAGATGAGGACGGAGCTTTCAGGGATTGGGCAGGGACATGAAAAGAACTCGCAGGGATGGGATACGTCTGGTTAAGAGAGAGATACGTCTGGCAAAAGCACAGGCGGAAGAACAAATGGCTAAAAATGAAAAAAAGGGAGACAAAAATTTTTTCAGATATATTAGTGAAAGGAGGAAGATGAAAAATGGAATTGCTAGGCTAAAAGATGCTGGGAACCAATATGTGGAGAGTGATGAGGAGAAAGTAAATGTGCTAAACAAATACTTCTAATCTGTGTTCACGGAAGAAAATCCTGGAGAAGGACCGAGATTGTCTAGCAAAGTTACACGAGAAAATGGAGTAGATTCTGCGCCGTTCACGGAGGAGGGTGTTTATGAGCAACTTGAAAAACTGAAGGTGGACAAAGCGATGGGACCAGACGGGATCCATCCCAGGATACTAAGGGAGCTCAGAGAGGTTCTGGCGAGTCCTATTAAAGACTTGTTCAACAAATCTCTGGAGACGGGAGTGATTCCTGGGGATTGGAAGAGAGCGGATGTGGTCCCTATTCATAAAAGTGGTCACAGGGATGAAGCAGGAAACTACAGGCCGGTGAGCCTCACATCAGTTATTGGAAAAATAACGGAAGTGTTGCTGAAAGAAAGGATAGTGTACTTCATTGAATCTAATGGGTTACAGGATCCAAGGCAAAAGGTAAATCGTGCCAAACGAACCTGATTGAATTTTTTGATTGGGGACCAGAGAGCTGGATCGAGGACATATGCTAGATGTAATTTACTTGGATTTCAGCAAAGCCTTTGATACAGTTCCTCACAGGAGGCTGTTGAACAAACTTGAAGGGCTGAAGTTAGGACCCAAAGTAGTGAACTGGGTCAGAAACTGGCTGTCGGACAGACGCCAGAGGGTGGTGGTTAATGGAAGTCGCTCGAAGGAAGGAAAGGTGAGTAGTGGAGTCCCTCAGGGTTCGGTGCTGGGGCCAATCCTGTTCAATATGTTTGTGAGTGACATTGATGAAGGGTTAGAAGGAAAAGTGTGTCTTTTTGCAGATGATACCAAGATTTGTAACAGAGTAGACACCGAAGAGGGAGTGGAAAATATGAAAAAGGATCTGCAAAAGTTAGAGGAATGGTCTAATGCCTGGCAACTAAAATTCAATGCAAAGAAATGCAGAGTAATGCATTTGGGGATTAATAATAGGAAGGAACCGTATATGCTGGAAGAGAGAAGATGATATGCATGGACAGGGAGAGAGAACATAAGAACATAAGCAGTGCCTCCGCCGGGTCAGACTATAGGTCCATCCTGCCCGGCAGTCCGCTCCCGCGGCGGCCCAAACAGGTCACGACCTGTCTGAATCACCAGAAGGGGCTCCCTTGCCACCTTGGTTTCTCATTGAAGTCCTATCTTCCCATCGTAGTCCTAACCCTCCGGTCTTGCACATGCACGACCTGTTGGGTTTCTATACTTATTACCTGGTTAGCTTTCTATACCTGTGTTACATCCCAGCACCTCTCTCAGTATCCCACGATCCCTTTATCCCTCAGGAATCCGTCCAATCCCTGTTTGAATCCCTGTACCGTACTCTGCCTGATCACTTCCTCCGGTAGCGCATTCCAAGTGTCCACGACCCTTTGGGTGAAAAAAAACTTCCTTGCATTTGTTTTGAACCTATCTCCCTTCAGTTTCTCCGAATGCCCCCTCGTACTTGTTGTCCCCTTCAGTCTGAAGAATCTGTCCCTATCCACCCTCTCTATGCCCCTCATGATCTTGAAGGTCTCTATCATATCTCCCCTGAGCCTCCTCTTTTCCAGAGAGAAGAGCCCCAGCCTATCCAACCTCTCGGCGTATGGGCAGTGTTCCAGCCCTTTTACCAGTTTCGTTGCTCTCCTTTGGACTCTCTCAAGTACCGCCATGTCCTTCTTGAGGTGTGGCGACCAATACTGAACGCAGTATTCCAGATGTGGACGTACCATCGCTCGATACAATGGCATGATGACTTCCCGCGTCCTGGTTGTTATGCCCCTCTTTATGATGCCCAGCATCCTGTTGGCTTTTTTCGAGGCTGCTGCGCACTGTGCAGATGGCTTCAGTGATGCATCCACCAGCACACCCAAGTCTCTCTCAAGTCTGCTGTCTCCCAACAATGCCCCCCCCCCAATTTGTAGTTGAACAACGGGTTCTTTTTCCCTATATGCATGACCTTGCATTTTTCCACGTTAAAGCGCATTTGCCATTTGTTTGCCCAGTCTTCCAGCTTGTCCAGAGACGTTGGGGTGATAGTGTCCGAAGATCTAAAGGCGAAAAAACAGTGTGACAAGGCAGTGGCTGCTGCCAGAAGATGCTGGGCTGTATAAAGAGAGGCGTAGTCAGTAGAAGGAAGAAGGTGTTGATGCCCCTGTACAGGTCATTGGTAAGGCCCCACTTGGAGTATTGTGTTCAGTTTTGGAGACAGTATCTGGTGAAGGACGTAAGAAGACTTGAGGCGGTCCAGAGGAGGGCGACGAAAATGATAGGAGGCTTGCGCCAGAAGACGTATGAGGAGAGACTGGAAGCCCTGAATATGTATACCCTAGAGGAAAGGAGAGACAGGGGAGATATGATTCAGACATTCAAATACTTAAAGGGTATTAATGTAGAACAAAATCTTTTCCAGAGAAAGGAAAATGGTAAAACCAGAGGACATAATTTGAGGTTGAGGGGTGGTAGAATCAAAGGCAATGTTAGGAAATTCTACTTTACGGAGAGGGTGGTGGATGCCTGGAATGCGCTCCCGAGAGAGGTGGTGGAGAGTAAAACTGTGACTGAGTTCAAAGAAGCGTGGGATGAACACAGAGGATCTAGAATCAGAAAATAATATTAAATATTGAACTAGGCCAGTTACTGGGCAGATTTGCACAGTCTGTGTCTGTGTATGGCCGTTTGGTGGAGGATGGGCAGGGGAGGACTTCAATGGCTGGGAGGGTGTAGATGGGCTGGAGTAAGTCTTAACAGAGATTTTGGCAGTTGGAACCCAAGCACAGTACCGGGTAAAGCTTTGGATTCTTGCCCAGAAATAGCTAAGAAGAAAAATTTAAAAAAATAAAATAAAAAAATTTAAATTGAATCAGGTTGGGCAGACTGGATAGACCATTCGGGTCTTTATCTGCCGTCATCTACTATGTTACTATGGATAGGAAAATGAGCTCCCGCAGGGATGGGGAAAAGCTTGTCCTTGTGTCATTTTCTACTTGGGAGAATAGCATAGAAAAGTGAATGAATGAATAGTGTGAAAAGTTTCAGCTAGTATTGTGACATAATGCCTCATTCCACCAATTAGAGCCAACCTCATCAGTGATGTCACAATGGCTTGATTGTCCTATACTTGGCTCACTTTTACTACATTTTGATTTCTAGAGTGGTGCAGTTTAGAGCATGACACAGGGACACATTTTCCCCCGTCTCTGCAGGAACTCAATTTCCCCATCGCGTCCCCGTGAGTTTTGTCGCTGTCCCTGTCCCATTCCTGTAAGCTCTGTCTTAACTGCACAAGCCTTTAACACTTATGATTTTAAAGTGTTTGAGGCTTGTGTAGATGAAGACGGAGCTTGCAGGAATGGGGCAGGGACAGGGAAAGAACGTGCCAGGACAGGACGGGAAATGAGTTCCCTTGGGGACGAGGAAAAATTTGTCTCTGTGTCATTCTCTATTGTTTATAAATCGTATCTGCTGAAATGCTCTGTAGCGATTCAGAACATCATATACATAAAGGCTGTCTACACCAGAAAGGAAGGTTTATGTGTATGAATAGTTTCTCACTGGAAGCAGGGGAGCTAACGCCAAGAGAATTTAAGAAGGAATGAGATACAGTACCAAGTATGTGAAAGGAGAAGAGGAAAATAGAAAAAAACATAAGAACATAAGAATTGCCACTGCTGCATCAGACCAGTGGTCCCTTATCTGCCGTCTATTTCTATGTTTCATCGTGCCCAGCAGTCCACTCCTGCAGCAGCCCCTAGGTCATAGACCAGTGCCTTAACTGAGTCTAGCCTTACCTGCGTACGTTCCAGTTTAGCAGGAACTTGTCCAACTTTGTCTTGAATCCCTGGAGGGTGTTTTCCCCTATAACAGCCTCTGGAAGAGCGTTCTAGTTTTCCACCACTCTCTGGATGAAGAAGAACTTCCTTACGTTTGTACGGAATCTATCCCCTTTCAACTTTAGAGAGTGCCCTCTCGTTCTCTCTACCTTGGAGAGGGTGAACAACCTGTCCTTATCTACTAAGTCTATCCCCTTCAGTACCTTGAATGTTTTGATCATGTCCCCTCTCAGTCTCAGTCTCCTCTTCTCAAGGTCATTTACCTGTTCTCATCTGCTGCTTCTTATAAAAGGCATATTAGCTAAGTGAGAGCACGAATGCAGGATCTGCATAGCACAAGGAGATCCCGAGCAACTGGAGGACATGTGGGTTCAGCTGACAGCAAGATGACATGTCTGAGCCTAGGCCACTCATCCAGATACTACATGCCCAATAGATCAGAGTCTATCATCTAAAGAACACTTTCATTAATCAAACTTCCACCTGGTTTCAGAGCATGAGAATGAGCGAGCAAGCGAGCAGGAAAGTCGAAAGGCAGCGCACAACATGTGGAGGGGGGATGCCAGGGAGACCAAGAATGAGGCGAATCTCACTCCTCACCATCAAATCTTTCCGCGTTTGCAGCTTCTGAGCCATTACAAACATTTTCTTCTCTCGCTCGATGCGTTGCTCCAGCAATGAATACTGCTGTTTTCTCTGACGGGACAGTTTCTGTAACAGAAATGAGACAACCGGTTATTCAGCTAAATTTTTTTTAAAAAGAGGCAACGTCTCAGATCGTGAAATTCAAACAGACAGACAGGTGAAATGAGGTTGGTGTTACGACCTAGTCTTTACGCAGCACAGAGTATCCATTAAAATAATGGTAACTTGCTTCAACGCTGTAAGATTTTCTCTAACTACAGAATTACCCAGATAAAAGCAGGAACTGCCCAACTCTTCTCTCCCTCTCTTTGGGGCATTTTACTAAAAATGCTCTAATGTATTTAGCTTGTGCTAAATGCCAAGAAGCACATTTTATTCCATATGCTAAATCCATTAGCGCCTCTTAGTAAAAGGACTCCTAAGTGAGAAGTATCTAGGTGTTCTTAAAAAGAGCAGGTCTGGGGCAGGGTGAGGTTGGAAGTGAGAGAAAACTTTGAAAGAAGGTAAAAAGTAGGACGGATAAAACAGACTGGAGAGGAAATGGGTGTTGATTCAGGATTGGGGGTGACCTCAGAAGGGCCAGGAGAGCTAGACGTCCATGGCGCTGTTGGATGACATCACCCACATGTAGCCGACTCATCTTGCTTGCCCATGGAGAACGAGCTGTTCTAAAAAACAAGATCTGGGGCAGGGCGAATATTCAGGCCACTACCAACCTGTAGGGATTTTGTTTTGAAACCACTGCTCATGTTTCAATGGCAAACCACCTCTAAAGTCTATGGTGTGACTGACCCTAAATCGTCAAAGGAAAATTCTGTGGGAGTTTCCTCTTGAAAATGGACCTGCAGGCTCATGGGAACGATTAGACAAGGATGTTGCTACCCGAACAGCTTCAGAGGGTTGTTTTGGGTTTTTTTGGGGGGGAGCCCAAGCACAACTGGTGACAGCGATCGGCACATGCGCAGAATACACCACGAAGAGAGGCTTAAATGGGCAGATGTGCCGGGAAAAGCAACGCCGTCATGTCCCCTTAAGTTGGAATACCCTTAGACTTTGCCATTTCAGAAACACACAAAGATATAAGTTAGCCTTCCCTTCCTTTAAGGCAGGGGTGTCAAAAGTCCCTCCTCTAGGGCCGCAATCCAGTCGGGTTTTTAGGATTTCCCCATTGAATATGCATGAGATCTATTAGCATACAATGAAAGCAGTGCATGCAAATAGATCTCATGCATATTCATTGGAGAAATCCTGAAAATCCGACTGGATTGCGGCCCTCGAGGAGGAACTTTGACACCCCTGCTTTAAGGGAATTAAACCTGCTAGGAAGCTCAGTCGATCTTTTGTTTTCAAGTTTGTAGAGATCTGGAATGAACTTCCCGACTCCATTAGGCTTTTAGGCCAGCTGAAATTATTTCGTAAATTCCTGAAAACTCGCAATTTGTAAATGGTTTAACTACAGCCTCAACGATATGATAATATTATAGTTATTTTTCTTATGCTTTTCTTATGGACTTTAGTTTTGTTTTGTTTTTAATATTATATTTTATTAAGTTTCAAATAGAACCAAACCATTACAGAATACCACAGTGTACAAAGCACTAAAATGAGATCCAAGAGTCTTTTCATATTTCACCAAGGTATGCTGCAACCCACCCATCCAACCCCCTCCCAGAAATCACATAAAACCATCAGAAGTCAATCCACAATCCCCATTCCAGTGTGTCAACAACAGAAATAATTAAACATTCAGCAAGTGACTCGAAGGCATTCCATGGATGCCAATTCGATCATCAGAGTGCGCCAATGCGCTAAAGTCGGAGAACAGATGATATCCAACATTGAAGAATCACTTTCTTGCTCAGTAGTCTTGCTCTTTCCAGAAAACCCCTGAAACCCTTTGGAGAGGGTCTCGGCAAAAAGTCAACAGTGAACAAGCTAAGTGGACCAAAGGCGTATTTATGTTTCCACATGGCCATAATATGCTGATGAACCTGCTGCCAAAATGTTTGTATCCGTGCACATATCCAAAATTGATATCCAAGGGTAGCCAGAGAATGGTTGCACTTAAGACAAGCAACAGAGTTGCAGAGGGAAGCTTGGAACATATATGCCGGAGACCTATAAAGGCGGAGCAAGAATTTATAGTTCAGTTCTATCAAGGTATGGACTTTAGTTTTTAATTAGTACTTCCTTCTCTTATGTTTTCTGCTATGTACTCTAGTCTTAACCGAGTGAACCGAGTCGATCTCCACTGGGAGATGACCCGGTATAGAAACCAAAGATTAGATTAGATTAGATCATCTTCGGGTTTCATCGCATATCTTCTCATCAGGACAACGTGTAAAGCGCGAGGATAAGAACCACCATCCATAATGCCTTCCGCTATTGTAGCACAAAAGCATGCACGGCTTGCAAACACCTATAATTCACGGGCTTTTTTTTGTAATTTTTTTAATGTTAAATTTGATCATGAGCCACAGCCAGAGAAAACACATGCCTGAGATGAGTGCGATTTTCACAGTACCGCCCAGAGCAGTTGGTAATTTATGATCACAAAAAGCCAGCACCACACTTGGGGAATCACCCGGCGATGATAATCGCCCCGAGTACTCCTTTGAATATCGATGAGCCCATTTTAATATTAATGGCCTCAATGTGCTACATTTGCATGGCAGAGTCGGAGACTGCTAGAAAGACCACGGTGAGGCATTTTGATAATTGGCCGCTAAAATACATGCACACTAAACCGGCAGGAACGGGCTTAGCGACCATTGTTAAGGGCACGGTAAGTTTTAGGAATCTTCCTCCTGGACGCTGCATCCATGGGATAACGTTAAAAACAACCAAGGAATGTTAAGAGCTTTGAAGTTAAAAGGTCAATACCATACCTGAATGTAAACTAGGGCTTAACATGAATCTGGGTTTCTTAAACATTACAAAACCATAAAATTAAACCACTTTGTCATCTTCTGATGTTTACCAACCACCTCTCCCTGTTTCTCACTCCTCCCCCCTCCTCCAACACACCTTTCCCTCCAGACAAGTCACTGGAATGCTTTTCAGGTTTCCCATCTATATTTTCAAATCGTCATCTTTTGCTCACATCGGCCTTCAAAGGGTTGTCAGTAAAAATTTAAAAAAAAGAGTATCACCATAATAAGCTCCGTAGTAAAAACTTGCTTTTACAAACTCCGGCTTATCCGTTCCTTATCTTCAATTCTCAAAACTAATGCTATTATAACCCTCGTCCACTCATTGGTCATCTCTCATCTAGACTACTGTAATTCCCTATATAATAGACTTCCACAAAAAGAATTATGTCGTTTGCAGCTCATCCAAAATACAGCAATTAAACTTACACATAAAGTAGGGAAATATGATCACTTTACTGCTCTTCTGAAAGAAGCCCACTGGTTACCCATCACGCACCGTATCACTTACAAAACCTTAATGCTGGTCTTCAAAATCAAACTCTCGCGTCTTCCACCTTTTCTCGACAAACTCATCATCCCTCTCTGCCCTTCTCGGACCCTAAGATCAGCAGATCAGAATTTACTGGCCGTCCCTTCCATCAAGGAATTCTACTACACTAAGAAAACTAACTTCTCTGTAGCTGCTCCAACTTTATGGAACGCCATACCACCTCAACTCCGTCATGAAAATTTTCTGAACAAATTCAAGACTAAACTAAAGACATTCTTATTTACATTACATTAAGGACTTCTATTCCGCCTATACCTTGCAGTTCAAGGCGGATTACAAAAGAGCTAACTGGACATTTCCAGTGAAGTTACAACAGTTTTGTTTTGTTTTTTTTGTTACAAGGGAGGAGAGGTAGCTGGATTAATTCCGGAAGAACTTGCAAATTGGATATTAAATAGACTGTACGTTACTGTGTGATATAACAAATAGATTACAGTTAGAGTAGAAATAAGATTACGTTACATTTCAGGGATCTGAATACTTGGTTGGTGTTTTAGGGAGGAAGAGATTATTTAAGTGGAGGTTTTGGGGGAGAATTTATCTAGGAGGAGGGGGAAGGGTTGGGTTAAGATATCTGGATATTTCAAGATGCATACCACAATTTCTAAATATCCTCTCACTTACAGCTAGCAAAATCTCTCAACCGCTTCTTTCCTGATGTCATATCCCCCCTCCATCCTTTTCTTTTAAATTTTGTTTTTAATAATGTACTTATTTACCCTCCCTCTCCCCTTATTACCTTCAAGTCCATGTAAGTATTTGTCAATTGTCTTTTTAATGTTCACACCTCCCCCATAGTTATTTATTTTTACCTTTTATTTTATTTTAGCATTGTAAACCGGCCAGATACATGCTGATGGTCGGTATATTAAAAATAATAAAACTTGAAACTTGAATATCCATTCTTTTGTTTTCTCTATATTACGTTTGACTGTAACTGGGCCTGGCGCCCAGCTTACCAGGATCTGGGTTTATTTGCTGACGCTATCCAACGGGTAGCTCTGGAGATGTTTTATTTGTTATACCGCTTAAGCATACGACAGGTCGATGTGGTTTACAATTTTAAAAAATTTAAAAATCAATATAAAAGAACTCCAAAAATGATAGGAAAGACCTGAGACAAAGGAACTGCGTGACTCTTTTGCCGAGGAAGGCACTGTCCGATGACTAAACTAGAAGCTTATATACCACATCTTCTCTATAACAATAGAGCTCGGCACGGTTTACAAAAAATTTTTTTTAAAAAGAGACGACGGTGGTCCTGCAGACCAGCAACAAAATTTAAGAACGAAAAGCATAGATCCCTCCACTGAAAATGCAATTTTGTGCTGACCCAGCAACTCAGGCATTCCCAGGAGCTGTGCTGTGTCTACACCAAACTGACAGCACCGTTTTGAAATATCGTGGGGAGGAGGGAGGTTCAGGGCAAGAAGGAGAGATAAGACTGTGAACCTGCAGTGAAACACTCAAAAGGTGTGGTGTAATTATTCTCCTGACACCGCACCTAGAGCGCCCTACGGCAAGACCTCAAGCAGGGTGATGTCAGGTGCGCCACACCCCCTCCACACATGCTATATGGCTTAATTAGACCTCAATTATCAGCGCCGTAAATCACCCAGACACAGTGCCACCTCATCACGCCTTTTCTCAATCTCTGGCCGAGATGTTTATTTCTCCCCTCTCACACTTATCACCCACTGAGAAGAAAAAGACAGACGTTCCCACCCTTCCCCCCACCCCCCAAGCTCTGCAGTACAAGTTGGGGCAACAGAGAAGGTATTTTGAGTGTCTTCTTCAAGCAGCTGAGCCAGTTTGCTGCATTTCAATTTTTTTCCAAAATTTTTTGTTAACTCTCAACTCAGGAGTAAGTGGTGAGCTATGTGTTTTAGCGCACGCTAAAAATACGCTTGCACTAACCGCTCATGCTTCCTTAGGCTAACATGCACGTGTTAGCATTTAGCGAGTGTTAGCGAACGCTAATATTTAGCGAGCATAGCGCACCTTGGTAAAAGCAGCCCTAAGTATAATGCATTTGAGTGGATTTTTATTTCTAAAATGCATTTCCCTAATCCAAAAAAGAACAGGAAGCAATTCCTAATTCTACGACCTCCAGGTTTCAAAATTGGGTGCCACTTTTGTACCTAAGACTTCCTTGCAAATGCCTTGCTAACTTTAAAGGGGTTAGGTATACCTTTTTCGACTCTTCTTAGTTGTCTAGATTTATTTCAGGCAAAGAAATGATTCCTGGTAGCATCCCAGTTGAGGAGCAGGAAATACGCTAGTAGGTAGTAAGACTAGGCTTGACTCAGGCGTTCATCTGTTTTGAATTAATAAGGTTGCAAAATAAAGAAATCCGATTTTTCTGTCAGCTCTCTCCCCTATAAATAGTGGACCGAATAACAGAACAAATGGGGAATATTTGTTTAGTTTAATTTCTAATGTATAAAACATTATGGTTTGGTTTTTTTTTTGGGGGGGGGGTTGTTTCTGTTTAATTTATATGATTTTTGTGATCATGGAAAAGTTAAACTTTTAAAAAAAAAAAAAAAAAAAATTTTTTTTAATGCATTTCCCGCCTAAAACCTAAATGGGTTACAATGTAAACTATTGGGTTACTAAACTAAACTAAAGCTTAACTTTGTATACCGAGTCATCATTCTTAGAAGGCTCGACTCAGTTTACAGCAATTAAATAAACTGGGAATGATTTACAAATGATAAATAGAAGATAATAGCAAAATTTCAGAAGAATTAATTTTCAAAATGTTTGGCAAATAGAGTAGTTTTTAAAGATTTATGGAAGAATTGAAATGAACTGGAACTCCTTAAAAAAAGGGGAGATCATTCCAGAGTTGAGAGTTTAAAGACCAAAGATTGGCTGAAGATCTTGACTCCTTTAATCCCTTTTTTAGAAGGAAGGGAGAGTTTAAATTGTTGGATACCTCTCACAAAGGAGAATCGGTAAACGTTCCAAAATAAAGGAATAAGAGGATTAAAGATACCATGTAGAATTTTAAAAGAAATACAAGCACATTTCAATTGAATTCTAAAATAAACTGGGAGCCAATGAAGACTCTGAAGCAAAGGGGTCACATGGTCAAATTTACGTTTTCCAAAGATCAGCTTTGCAGCGGTATTCTGAATTAATTGTAATCTATGAAGACATATTTTTGTAATGCCGAGGTAGATGGTGTTACAGTAATCAAGACGAGGTAATAGAATTGATTGAACTAAGATGGAAAAATGATGGTGATGAAAAAGATGGCTAACCTTCCTCAACATTCGCAATATTAACTGGAGGTTATTGTTTTTACAATATAAACAGACATAAATTTGGTCTTCTCAGAGATATCACATAAATGGCTTCTTCCCGATTTTCACATTCTTAACTCGCATATTTAAACGGAAAACTGCCTGTGCAAATAAATGTGTTTTAAGCAATCTTATCCGATTTCCTTCTTTTATTTCTAAATATTACCTTGAAAAGTGGACCAACATGGCCACCGCGGAATTTCACTCGAGCAATCTACGGAAATTGCTCAATAGCCCTACGCAAACGTAGACTGCCTGGCAACTCGTCCTACAAACTCGCAGCAGCCGCCGAAAAACGCAGACCAACGTGTAGTCACATAGGTCCAAATTCACAAACAAGTCGCCTTCCATTAGGCACCAGCGGGCACCTAGATTGCGCCTACAGGTGCTTAACGTAACGGGTTTAATTGAGTTTAAGTGGTGCTACAATTGGTCAAACCCAATTAAACCCGCGTTTAAAAAATATATATAAAAGCTGCCACTGAGGGGCCTCCAGGACCGGCGCCTAGGTCCTTGGCGGCTAGCGGCTCATAATAACGCTGAAGACCAGACATGGGCATGTCTAGGGGCGGCGCCAGACTTCGGTATCACTATGTGCTGCTGGACACAATTCTGACAAGACTGTAGGCGCTGGAAATGTAGTCCTGTTAAACCCTGGCCTAGGGACCACGTTCACCATGATTCTGGAAGTGGTGCCAGTCCGTGACTGAACACGTGACAAGAATCAATCAGTTCCATAATGTACAGTGTCTACTAGTGCTACCCATTTTGTCGATCTGAATCGATTCAAATCAATTCATAATCTTAGAAAATTGGACTGATTCAGCAAACCCCCACCCGTGTGAGACCTGACATACCTCTGAGGCCTCCTAAAGCGGTGGCAGTGCTCTGAACAGGCCGCTTCGTGGCTTCCCCGCTGGGACTTTCCCTCTGCTGCATCACTGATGACATCATCAGTGATGCATCAGAGGGAAGCCCTAGCGGGGCTGGCTGGGAAGCAGCCCATTCAGAGCACCGCTGCTGCTCTAGGAGGCCTCGGAGATATGTCAGGTCTCACGATAAGAGGGTCAATGGGGTCAGGGGGATGGGAGGGGAGGAAAGATTCTGCACATGGGAAGAGAAAGGAGAGAGGAAGAATTGTTGGGGTGGAGGAGAGGAAGGGAAATATGAAACAAAGAGGTAGAAAGAGATAAGAGAGACAAATTCTTCATATGGTGGAGGGGTGGGAAGCATGCATGGAGAAGCGAGAGGGAGAAATGTTGGGCTTAGGGTGGAGAGCAGGGAGAGATGGTGCATGGGGAGAGAGAAAGAAATGCCACATATGATAATGGAGGGGAGGAAGGGAGAGATGCTGCATGGAGGGGAATAGAGAGATTTGACCCAGGGCACAAGACAGGGGGAGAGAAAGATGTAGACAGGGGAAAGAAACAAATGTTGGATATGACAGTGGAAGTAGAAAAAAATAATTTTATTTTCTATTTTGTGATTACAATATGTCAGATTGGAAATGTGTATCCTGCCAGAGCTGGTGTTAGGACCCAATAGAGAGAGAAAAAGTCTTTTTTATTTTGTTTTACACCACAACGCCGGCATGGGGTTGCAGAGGGCAAAGGGGGATGGGGTGGGTGGAAAGACTGCAAAATAAACCTGCCAGGACGTTTGGGGGGGGGGGGGCTGGGAAAAAGTCCCGACAGCGCAGGAAAAGCAAATCAAATCGAAAAATCGATTCAATAGGCTGAAATCGAATCGAAAACTTTTTCCCTGAATTGGGTAGCACTAGTGTCTACTAGCAGTCTCCAATCTTAAACTTCTACTAGACACATCCACAGATAACACCTGTCGCAAGTACCAAGGCACTTGGTCCACACACAATCCAATGCGTCATCACCAGTACTTTGCACTGCACCCTATTGACAGCCAAAGCAGCTGCTTCAAACCTAGGGGTCAAAGAAGCACATTGTTTCCCTCCCATCGAACATTCTCGCTACTGCATTTCGAATCATTTGAAGCGCTTGTAATTTACATTTTGCCTTTCCCAAGTACAATGCACTGCAGGAGTCAATTTTACAAAGTACCATGCTTTGCAAAACATTCCAAAAATCACCCGACGCCACCAGAGGATTCAGTCTCCTCAACAAGCAGAGCTTAAAAAAAGTCTAGGACAGCTCTGATCATTGCTTTGTCGGGACCCTGGGGTCCTTCACTGCACATGCATAAGGAGGGGAAGAGGAGGGGGCTCCAATCCAAGATGAAAAGACAAATACTGCATGGTCTCCAAGTGCCCTCTACTGTCTATTTAAGGTAGAAGCATCAGAATACAATATTTGCACTGAAAATCAGGGTTAATTTTTAAACAAAACTAACATTAATTGTATGTTACTACTACACTGCCTACTGGGGGGTGTACATAGCACTGTACAGATATCACTAGGCACTCTATTAAAACCCTTTTATGTTTTGGATAGGCGAATAATCAAATTTTAATAAAAACTTGAAAACTATTTACATAATCTTAGGACTAAGTACCAATAAAGTAGAATTGATGCCTAAGTTAAATTGAGATTACTAACGATGTAATCATAAGAGCAGTTTGATTTTTATCAACATATACGCGATTAAGGCGGCATAATAAGCTGTACTGATGAAAAAGTAACTTAAGACGTGGTATTTATGATTTTTATTCACGGAGTAAGTAACTTTGGAAGTGGACCAAAAATTATATTTATTGGTGTATTCTGTGAAGGAGAAATGATGTAATATCTTAGGGCGTAACAGCGCGCGCTAGACCGCCGGACGTGCTAGCCACTACCGCCTCCTCTTGAGCAGGTGGTAGTTTTGCGGCCAGCGCTGGGGTTAGCGCGTGGCTTCGGAAAAGGAGCCCTTAATGTCTGATTTAGAAAGTACCTTAGAGAAGTGGTTCTTTAACCCAGTGTTTTTCAACCTTTTTACACCTATGGACCGACAGAAAAAAAAGAATTATTCTGTGGACCGGCATCGGTCTATGGACCGGCGGTTGAAGAACACTGGGTTAAGTCATGGGCCAGACCCCGCCTATCTCTACCCAATCTCCACCCCAGACCCCGCCTCCATAATAGTACTAATTCAGCGGTCTCAAATACGCGGCCCATGGGCCGCATGTGGCTCTCCAAGTTTTATTTGCGGCCCGCGATCTGGACGCGATCATTCTCTTTGTTTTGGAGCAGCAGCGTGTCTGACTGGCTCGTTCCGTTCAAAGCCGCGGGTTAGCAGCTCCTTGCGCTATCCACGGAAGAGCCGGCTAGACACGCTGCTGCTCCAGTGGCGTACCAAGGGAGGGGGGCGGTCCACTGTTCTCCCTAGAGTGCGGTTCACGGCTCGTCTAGAGCAGTGGTGCCCAACCTGCTTTCCTTCCCTTCTCACTGCTGCCATCGGGGAACAGGCCGGCACCGTGTTCTTTGATCTCCCTGCTTCTCTTCCGCCTGACGTCAATTCTGAAGTCGAGAGGACGTTCTGGCTAGCCAATCACTGCCTGGCTGCCCAGAACGTCCTTTCCGATATTAGAATTGGCCCCGTGGAGAAGAGAAGCAGGGAGATCTCGGCCTGTTCACGATGACGGCGACGGCAGCAGCAGCCTATTCCCTGGTGGACCGCCATGGGCATGGGGGAGGGCAGGAAGGAAGAAAGAAAGAAGGGGGGGGACAGGGAGCCAGAAACAAAGCAAAAAATGGGACACAGAATCAGAGAAATACAGACATACAGAAAGAAAGAAAGAAAAAGTTGAGGGAGGGAATGAGGCTGGAGGAGAGGAAGCATACAGGAGACTGAAAGAAGGGAAGAAGTATTGGATGCAAAGTCAGAAGAATAAAGTGCAACCAGAGACTGATGAAATTACCAAACAAAGGTAGGAAAATGATTTTATTTTCAATTTAGTGATTGAAATGTGCCAGTTTTGAGAAAGAAAAGATATTGAACTTTAAATGTGAGTGCTGCAGAAAAAATAGAGTACTTGGAGGGCCGCAGAAAAAATAGTTAATGTCTTATTAAAGAAATGACAATTTTGCATGTGGTAAAACTCTTTATAGTTTATATATCTTTCCTTTTAACTATTAAAGGAAAGTTTTATAAATTATAACACTGCTTTAACACATTAAGAATAGGTTGATTGTTAATTTGAAGTAAGGAAGAGGTGTGTCTTTTAGAGAGATGGGATCATAAGTTTGTTAGTCCCAGGAATATAACTGATTTTAAAGTTAGAGAGAAGTGGCTTATTACCTAATTGATTGCCCTATAATTGATAGGCAAATTAAATGTTTGAAGGACAATGGATTGTCTTATAATTAACTGATAAATAAACCAAGGGCTCCTTCTATCAAGGCACACTACGGGGGTTAGCACAGACATTTCATTACACGGCAAGCCGAAACACTAACGCCTCGTCAATGGAGGCGTTAGCGACTAGCGCGGCAGGCGGTTGAGCATGCCATATTCCGAGCGTTCAACCCCTACCGCAGCTTGATCAAAGGAGCCCTAAATGTTTGAGAGGTAATTAGCTTACTGCTACCAGTACATTTTCATAACTGATGCATTTGACATATCTTTAATTTATCAATTGATTTTAAAGGGAAATTAAACGCTTGAGATTTAGGGCTCCTTTTACGAAGGGGCGTTAGGGCCTTAATGCGCGGAAGAGTGCACGCTAAAATGCTGCATGCGCTAGCCGCTACCGCCTCCTCTTGAGCAGGCAGTAGTTTTTCGGCTAGCGAACGCTAATCCAGCGAGCGCACTAAAAACACTTTGGAAAAAGAGCCCTTAATTTCAGAATTCATCAGAAAGTTTGAAATAATAATTAACTTATTGGCAATCCTAATTAAGAACTAAGTAAAGCACTTTTTTGAGGTGCCGTTCCATGTAGTTTAAATTATAGGTTGTTATATTGCAAAGATATTGAATTCATAAAGATCAGTATTAATCAGTAGCAATGGAGGGATTTTACAACACAAGAACATAAACTGTGCCTCTGCCGAGTCAGACCAGAGGTCCATCACGCCCAGCAGTCCGCTCACGCGGCGGCCCATCAGGTCCATGACCTGCATAGTATCTTCTATCTGTACCCTTCAATCCCCTTTTCCTTCAGGAAATCATCCAATCCCTTCTTGAAACCCAGTAGCATACTCTGTCGTATCACACCCTCTGGAAGCGCATTCCAGGTGTCCACCACCCTTTGGGTGAAGAAGAACCTTCTAGCATTGGTTCTGAATCTGTTCCCTCTTAATTTTTCCGAATGCCCTCTCGTTTTGTAGCTTTTGAAAGTTTGAAGAATCTGTCCCTCTCCACTTTCTCTGTGCCCTTCATGATCTTGTAAGTCTCTATCATGTCCCCTCTAAGCCTCCGCTTCTCCAGGCAAAAGAGCCCCCGTTTCTCTAATCTTTCGGCATACAATAGGCTTTCCATACCCTTTATCAGTCGCGCCGCTCTCCTCTGAACCCTCTCAAGTATCGCCATATCCTTCTTAAGATACGGCGACCAATATTGGACGCAGTACTCCAGATGCGGGATGCCAGATATAACGGCAGGATAACGTCAGTAACCAACACATAGGCCTCCTTTTATGAAACTGCGATAGCTCAGTTCCTATGAGCATCGGGAGCAGTGCGGGCCACTCAGCGCGGCTCCCTGCGCTAGAAACCGCTATCACAGATTCGTAAAAGAGGGGGATAGTTTCTGTGTGAATAATAAAACAGAACAAAGGCTCCAATCATATAAAATTAAAATTACATTTTGACATTCATATGATGATAATTAGGGTCATATCATGATTATAATTTAATAATTTTTTGTTGAAACTGTTGCATTGAAGATTCAAATAGATGTGATTTTAGATTTCTTACTACAATTTGGATTATTTTAAAGGAAGCAAAGGTATATTTTCAAATGAATTACATACAGACGTGATGAAAGTTTTTACAAAATCTGATGTGTTTAACCTTATGATATAAACTTGATATGTAAAGATGGCTAAGCATATTTTTATGTTTATCATATTTTTTTATATATTTTGTATTTGAGAATTGATGACATTAAAACAATATATCAAGATAAATATTGATTCATAGGATTGACGAGTTTTTTTTAACAGTGTGTTTGTTTATATGCAAAGACAAAAATTATCACTCTGTTGTAAACTGTCACTGTCTTCTCAAAATATTTAATCTTTCCCCTCGTTAAAAGGCATCATGTATGCAGGTAAATTAGGGAAATCCCTTTTCTTTAAATTCACTGAGCTTTGGAATAACCTCCCTGCCCCGCTGCGGAACCTAGGCTCATTCCAATTATTCCGAAAGCATCTGAAAACTTGGCTTTTCTCCAAAACGTAAAGCTATCTATCCTTTTCATAACCTCTAATTTCTTATTATGTCCTTCCCTCATTTATTGAATTTACCTGTAAACCGTGCCGAGCTCTATCTTTATGGAGATGATGCGGTATACAAACTTAAGGTTTGGTTTAGTTTAGTTTCTCTTCCTCTCTCTCTTTTTTTCTCTCTTCTTTTTTTTTCTCTCTCTCTCTATTCCTCTCTCATTTTTTCTCTCTCCCTCTCTCTCTCTTTTTCCCTCTCCCTCTCTTCCTCTCTCTCTTCTTTTTTTTCCTCTCTCTTCCTCTCTTTTTTTCTTTCTCTTTCTCATTAAAAGGCATCATATGTATGCAGGTAAATTAGGGAAATCCCTTTTCTTCAAATTCACTGAGCTTTGGAACAACCTCCCTGCCCCGCTGCGGAACCTAGGCTCATTCCAATTATTCTGAAAGCATCTGAAAACCTGGCTTTTCTCCAAAACGTAAAGCTATCTATTGAAAATGTAAAGCTAGCTATCCTCTTCATAACCTCTAATTTCTTATTATGTCCTTCTCTCATTTATTGAATTTACCTGTAAACCGTGCCGAGCTCTATCTTTATGGAGATGATGCGGTATACAAACTTAAGGTTTAGTTTAGTTTAAAACGAACCTCAGACGTATAGGTTGGATCAGCTAGCTCCCTGCTTTGCAGCTGTGTGGAGCGTGAAGAAAGATCGCCGGTGAGTGAATGTTTGGTGTCACTGCAGAGCCTGGAAACAGCCCATTGGATTTTCAACTGTTTTCTCAGCCAAGTACTTGGCCTTTTGCTTTTTTGTGTTTTGTGTGTTTTTTTTGTTTAACTTTGTGGCACACTGCCTTGTGACTCTACACTGTTTAATTTACTCTGCAGTCGGGTTTTTCTCAAACTTTTTGCCTGAGTTTTTAAATGAACCTTTTCCCCCGACTTGCAGGAGGAGCCTGTGATTATCGACCTATAGCCTTTAAAATATTTGGGCTTGGAACTGCTGATCTAGCCTATACGTCTGAGGCTCGTTTTGATTAAATATTTTGAGAAGACAGTGATAGTTTACAATGGAGTGATAATTTTTGTCTTTGAATTATATACTAGACTAGTGTTTAAGCCCGTTAACATTAACGGGTGCTAGAATATATGCCTGTCTGTCTTTCTTTCTTTATGTCTCTCTCCCTGCTCCTGTCTCTTTCTTCCTTTCTTTCTGTCTCTCTCCATCCTGCTATTATCCCAGGACAAGCAGGCAGCATATTCTTAACGTATGGGTGACGTCACCGACGGAGCCCCGGTACGGACCTTTTTAACTAGAAAGTTCTAGTTGGCTGCACCGCGCATGCGCGAGTGCCTTCCCGCCCGACGGAGGAGTGCGTGGTCTCCAGTTTCTTCGTTTCCGCGGAGCGAAGAAGACGCATGTGCTTTCAACGGCCGTTGAAAACTCTCTTTTGCCTTCCCGCTCGCGATTTTTGATCCCTTTTTTGTTCTATATTTTGTATTTCGACTTATTTTCTCTAAAAAAAAAAAAAAAAAAAAAAACCTCGTGTTTGTTTTTCCTTCGTTTTTTCCAGCCGGCCCCGGCGGGGCCTGTTGTAATCATACAAGCCTCCGGGTTTGATTTCGCGGAGGCCGTGTTTCCCTTCATGCCCCCCCAACCGGGCTTCAAGAAGTGCCAGCGGTGTGCACGCCCGATCTCTCTCACTGACCCACACAACTGGTGCCTTCAGTGTTTGGGTCCAGAGCATCGGGCTGACACCTGCACCCGCTGTGCTACTCTTAAGAAACGCACACTTAAGAACCGGCAAATTCAGCAGAATATTCTTTTCGGCACCGGTTCTGCCATGGATCAGGCCCCGACGTCGACGGCACCGCCTAAATCGGCACCGACCACATCGACACCGCCTGATCCTCCTTCGGGGTCGATAGCGCCAGGTAAGCCGGCTAAGAAGCCTTCCATTTCCCTAGAGCGCCCTCCAGTTACAGCGGTGACCCCGGTCCTTCCGGCGTCCCGCCGATCCCGTAAACGCTCCGCTCCGATCTCGGTGAGTGCCTCGTCATCGGCCTCCTCATCGCCGGAGCGTCGAGCAGCACCTATGGTACCGAAGAAAACTAAAACGGTACCGGTGCCCCCATTGGAGGACCGCATCTCGGCCATCCTCCAGGACAAACTACAGGAGCAGCTACAGCAGCAACTCCAACAGCTCCTTCCGACCCTACTGGCACCGCTCCTTCCGGTACCAGTTCGGCCCGAGCCTCGCACCACTCCACCGGTGTCCACCCCCTCGGTACCGATAAACACGTCCATGCCGGTCTTATCAGCCCAGCCTGAACTTCAGACTTGCTCTGCAGAGGACCCCTCCCGGGCCCAAGATCGACGCCGGTCTTCTCGGGACCGGGATCGACACCATTCCTCCCGGGACAGGGATCGACGCCGGTCTTCATCTCCCGGCACCGTATCCATGCGCTCTGGCAAGTCCCTTTCTAAAACCCGCCATACTGAGCCTGCCATCAGGGACCCAGACTTATGGGAGCAATCCCCACTCGGTACCGAGGAGGATGCCTCTTCTACAGATGAGGAACCCTCCATGGCTGAAACCACTTCCAAGCCTGAGCAATCCTCCTTCACGAAATTCCTTCGGGAGATGTCCGCGGCTCTCTCGATACCACTTGAGTCCGACTCTAAGAAGTCCCAGGCCTTTTTAGATGCCTTGGACTTCGACCAGCCTCCCTAGGAATTTCTCAAACTACCCGTACATGATATCCTACGGGAAACATTTTATAAAAATTTGGAAAATCCCCTTACTGTTCCAGGTGCCCCCAGAAAACTGGACAGTTTATACCGGGTCATCCCTATTCCGGGCTTTGATAAACCCCAATTGCCCCATGAAAGCCTCCTTGTTGAGTCCACTCCCAAAAAATCTCAGGGTTCCAGTGTTTATGCCTCCACCCCTCCTGGCAGAGAGGGGAAGACAATGGACAAATTTGGAAAGCGCCTGTACCAGAATGCCATGCTGGCCAACAGAGCCAACAACTACACCTTTCATTTTTCATTTTATATGAAACACCTGGTCCAACAACTTTCTGCTCTGCAAAAATATGTACCTGAGCGTAAGGTCCCACTCTTCCAGCAACAGATTTCCAACCTCCTTCAGCTCAGAAAATTCATGGTGCGCTCGATTTATGATTCCTTCGAGCTCACTTCCCGAGCTTCTGCACTGGCTGTAGCCATGCGACGCCTAGCCTGGCTGAGGGTGTCTGATCTTGATGTGAACCACCAAGACCGCCTCGCCAACGCGCCCTGCCTTGGTGATGAACTTTTTGGGGAGTCTCTAGATTCCACAACACAAAAGCTTTCGGCTCATGAGACCAGATGGGACACCCTCATTAAGCCTAAAAAGAAGACTCCACCTGCGCGACCATACAGGCCTCAGTCCTCTTATCAACGTCAATTCTCTGCAAGACCGCTTAATCCTCCTCAGCAGCAATCCCGCCGGCCTCGCCAACAACAGCACACTCAGGCTCGCTCTCAGTCTCATCAGGCGACCAAGCCTCTCCCTCAAACTAAACCTCCTCAGCCCTTTTGACTCCTTTCTCCAGGGCATAGCCAGTCTCCAACCTTCGATGCCTCTTCCTCAACCTATCGGGGGCCGCCTCACCATCTTCCTCCAACGCTGGGAGGCCATCACATCAGACCTGTGGGTTCTCAACATCATCCGTCACGGATACTCACTAAGGTTCCAGACTCTTCCCTTAGACCATCCTCCCGTAGAGTCTGCTTCTCACTCCTCCCAAACTCCACTCCTCCTCAGGGAGGTCCAATCCCTTCTCCTCCTCAATGCCATCGAAGAAGTTCCGCCAGACCAAAGAGGTCAGGGATTTTACTCCCGCTACTTCCTGGTACCCAAGAAAACAGGAGATCTTCGTCCTATCCTCGACCTCCGGAACCTCAACAAGTGTTTGGTCAAGGAGAAGTTCAGAATGCTCTCCCTTGCCACACTTTATCCTCTTCTATCTCAACACGACTGGCTATGTTCCCTGGACCTCACTCACATTCCAATCCATCAGGCTTCACGTCGCTACCTCCGATTCCAGATAAAGAATCACCACTATCAGTACAAGGTACTGCCCTTTGGTCTCGCATCATCACCCAGGGTGTTCACCAAGTGCCTGATTGTGGTAGCGGCCTTTCTCAGGTCCCACAACCTACAAGTGTTCCCATACTTGGTCGATTGGTTGGTGAAAGCAACTACATCTCCACTTGTGCTGCAAGCCACTCATCAAACCATCTCTTTCCTCCATCTCTTGGGGTTCGAGATCAATTATCCCAAGTCGCATCTGCTTCCCACGCAGCGCCTTCAGTTCATCGGAGCAGTTCTCGATACCAATCAGATGAGGGCGTTCCTTCCTGCCGACCGGCACCGCACCCTGCTTCACCTCTGTCGACAGGTGCTCCTCCATCCATCCATCCCTGCTCGCCAGATGATGGTCCTTCTGGGCCACATGGCCTCGACAGTCCATGTGATTCCTCTGGCGCGATTCCACCTCAGGATACCTCAATGGACCCTTGCCAACCAATGGTCACAGACCAAGAATCTTCTTTCTCATCCCATCTCTGTGACATCGTCTCTTCAGCAATCTCTTCAATGGTGGTTGAACTCCTCAAATCTTTCCAGGGGCCTTCTCTTTCATCTACCCCCTCATTCCTTGATCATCACCACAGATACCTCCCCCTATGCATGGGGGGCTCACTTAGGTGATCTCCGCACCCAGGGACTCTGGACCCCTCAGGAGCGTCAACATCACATCAATTTCCTGGAGCTCAGAGCCATGTTTTATGCTCTCAAGGCCTTCCAGCACCTCCTCTACCCTCAGGTTCTTCTCCTATGCACGGACAACCAAGTCGCCATGTACTACATAAACAAGCAAGGCGGCACCGGATCTCGTCTCCTTTGTCAGGAGGCTCTCCGAATCTGGACCTGGGCCTCGGCCCACAATCTTTACCTCAAGGCTGTCTATATCCAGGGTGAACAGAACTCCCTGGCCGACCATCTCAGCCGCATCCTTCAACCTCACGAGTGGACCCTGGACCCTCCCACACTCCACTCCATCTTTGCTCGCTGGGCCACTCCGCAGGTGGACCTCTTTGCAGCTCCTCACAACCATCAGCTGCCCCAGTTCTGTTCCAGACTCTTCTCTCCGCATCGTCTGGCCCCGGATGCATTCCTGCTCGACTGGACGGATCGGTTCCTCTATGCCTTTCCTCCACTGCCTCTGATGTTGCGGACCTTGTTCAAACTCCGCAAGGACAGGGCCACCATGATTCTCATCGCTCCCCGGTGGCCCCGACAACACTGGTTCTCCCTCCTGCTTCAGCTCAACTCCAGGGAGCCCATTCCTCTTCCTGTGTTTCCTACTCTGCTTACGCAGCGGCATCAGTCTCTACTGCATCCCAATCTGTCTTCCCTCCACCTGACAGCTTGGTTTCTCTCGGGCTGACCTCTCCAGAGAATCTGTCCCAGCCTGTCCGTCGCATTTTGGATGCTTCCAGGAAACCCACCACGCTCCAATGTTACCATCAGAAGTGGACCCGGTTTTCCTCTTGGTGCCTCCTGCATCATCACAATCCCACCTCATTGGCGGTGGAGACCGTACTGGACTATTTGCTCTCTCTGTCCAATGCTGGCCTCAAGTCTACCTCAATCAGAGTCCACCTCAGTGCCATCACTGCTTTTCATGAGCCTATCCTCGGAAAACCTCTCACGGCTCATCCTCTGGTTTCCCGGTTCATGAGAGGCCTCTTCAATATCAAACCACCTCTACAGCCTCCTCCGGTCGTCTGGGACCTAAATGTGGTTTTGTCAGCCCTCATGAAACCTCCTTTTGACCCTCTTGCTACTACTTCGCTCAAACTTCTCACATGGAAGGTGCTTTTTCTCATTGCCATCACCTCTGCCAGGAGGGTCAGTGAGCTGCATGCACTGGTTGCCGATCCACCGTTCACTGTTTTTCACCATGACAAGGTGGTTCTGCGTACCCACCCTAAGTTCCTTCCCAAGGTGGTTTCGGCTTTTCACCTCAACCAATCTATTGTATTGCCTGTCTTCTTCCCGAAACCCCATTCTCATCCTGGAGAACAGGCGTTACACACACTGGATTGTAAACGTGCCCTTGCATACTACCTTGACCGTACCAGGGCTCACCGCTCATCTCCTCAACTTTTTCTGACCTTCGATCCCAACCGTCTGGGTCGTCCTGTCTCTAAACGAACGCTGTCCAATTGGCTTGCTGCCTGTATTGCGTTCTGTTATGCTCGGGCCGGCCTCTCACTGGAAGGAGCTGTCACGGCCCACAGGGTCAGAGCTATGGCTGCTTCTGTGGCTTTCCTCCGTTCCACGCCTATTGAGGAAATCTGCAAGACGGCCACTTGGTCTTCAGTTCACACGTTCACTACTCACTACTGTCTGGATACCTTCTCCAGACGGGATGGACACTTCGGCCAATCTGTGTTACAAAATTTATTTTCCTAATGGCCAACCATCCCTCCTCCCTCTCTGTTAGCTTAGAGGTCACCCATACGTTAAGAATATGCTGCCTGCTTGTCCTGGGATAAAGCACAGTTACTTACCGTAACAGGTGTTATCCAGGGACAGCAGGCAGATATTCTTACGACCCACCCACCTCCCCGGGTTGGCTTCTTAGCTGGCTTATCTTAACTGGAGACCACGCACTCCTCCGTCGGGCGGGAAGGCACTCGCGCATGCGCGGTGCGGCCAACTAGAACTTTCTAGTTAAAAAGGTCCGTACCGGGGCTCCGTCGGTGACGTCACCCATACGTTAAGAATATCTGCCTGCTGTCCCTGGATAACACCTGTTACGGTAAGTAACTGTGCTTTTTTCTCTCTCTCTCCCTGGCACCCTTTGTCTGTCTGTCTGTCTCTCTGGTCACCTGTCTGTCTGTCTCTCTCTCTGGCCTCCTTTGTCTGTCTGTATTTCTTTGTCTCTCCTCTCCCCCCCCCCCCCCACTTTCCTTTGCAGAAGCAGCAGCGATATTTCCCTTCCCCTCCAGGTCCCTGTGAAGCAATTCCCTTCTCTTACCGTGAGCTGTCCTGCTCCGTTTGGCCCCTCCCTTCTCTTAATGTGATCCGGCCTACTCCGTTCTGCCCCTCCCCCTTCTCTTCCCGCGGGCTGGCCTGCTGCGGCCAAAGGTTTTTGTTTCAAGTTTTAAAAGTACTGGTGACGGCTCCTCTCACGCTGCTGATCCTCCTTTAAAGAGCAGCCTGCGATGGTGGCTGGCTTTAACGAACCTCGCAAGCCGCTCACCAGCCTCGGTAGCACGTTCCCTCTGACGCACGGGATCGCGTCAGAGGGAACGTGCTACTGAGTTGGAGAGCGGCCTGCGAGGTTCGCTAAAGCTGGCCACCATCGCAGGCTGCTCTTTACAGGAGGATCAGCAGCGGCGGCGGCAGCAGTGGCGAGTGAGGGCCGAGGTGTGTTCCCTGCCGAGGACGCGGGCAGGGAGAGAGCTTGCCTGGCTTCCAGGGTGAGTGAGGGCGGGAGGAGGGGAGTGGCCAGAATGTTCCCTGCCGCTGGGTTGGCTGCCACGGATCACACACCACAGCAGCAGGGAACACGAAATCCTAAGTGCGCATGTACTATTAGGGTTTTATTATATAGGATAAGTAAGAGAATGACAAAAATCTCTGAAAATACTTTTGCAAGTGATTATATGCATTCATGATTATAGGATTGAGGATGTTTTCAATTTTTTTAACAGTGTGTTTGCTCAAATGCATTTATGAGGTTTTGTTACATGATATATTTTTGTGTTCGTTTTAGACCCCTGAGGCAGGCAAGAGCCGAAACACTGTCAGTGTCGGGTCATACGTCTTGTTTACAAAGTATTTTCATTCTAGTCTGGAGGCAGTTTCACCTTTTTGGGTGTCATTGTGTTTGGTTGTACTTTTGGACTCCCTTTTTCTGATTTCTGACTGTGAACATAAAATTTCACTCGGCACTTGAAACCTATTTGTTCGAGGTAGCTTTTGATTTGTCCTAATTTGGAGCGAAAATATTGGATTTTTGAGCAGATACTAACGGCCTCTTTTACAAAGCTGTGCTAGCGGCTGCCACACGGCAACAGCCCCAAAGCCCTATAAATCTCTATGGGCTTCGGGGCGGTTAGCTCAGCGCAGCCGCTAGCACGGTTTTGTAAAAGAGGCCATAAGATGCAAGGGGCACTGTCAACTGTATGTACCAATGCTCAAGTCGTTTCTTTCCTGTTTCAAAGCGGGGTTGCTTTTGCCTAATTTTATTTCAAGTGTAAACGACTTTGATTTGGCTTGACAAAAAAAGGCGGTATAGCCAAGTCTGGATAAATGAGAATGAGACTGTGGCAACAGCGAGAGTGCAGTTGAATTCATCGGGTCCCACAGTTCTGTGGTCTGACTCCTGGGCTACGCCACCCGAAATGTGATCACCTTAAAACAGTGTTTCTCAAGTCGGTCCTGGAGTACCCCTTTGCCAGTCAGGTTTTCAGGATATCCAAAATGAGTATGCGTGAACTTGATTTGCATACACTGTCTCTGTTATATGCAAATTTCCTTCCTGCGTATTCATTGTGGATATCCTGAAAATCTGAATGGCCAGGGGGGTACTCCAGGACCAAGTTGAGAAACACCGCTCTAGCTAAGCACAGCACATTCTGCCCCCTCTTGGTCGTACCTTTAATGAAGAGGGATTAGTGGCACCCTTTATGCTCTCCTTCTGTAACGTCTCAATAGTGGGTCGGTTATATACTCTCTCTACCAGCTCCGGAGGAGTCCTCAGGTGAGTTGCAAGATCAAAGCTCTCGACTAGAACAAAGACAAATAAGATAAACCACATTTATTTAAAAAAAGAGCCAAGATAACGAGACATTGCTTGTACTTATCTGGGGACACTTTACTGCTTTCAGCACTTCAGGTGAGCGTTCCTCTTTTCTCTAAGGTCTTCGCAACCCTATCACCCGCGCCTCATGAAAGGTCTAAGCATCAACCCATAGTTACACTCACTCATTTATTTAAAAAATGTATATTTATTTATTTTATTTTTATTTATTTATTTATTTATTTAGATTTATATCCCGTTCTCCCAGTAGCTCAGAACGGTCTACAAGTAAACATACACAGTAGAAGTAGTTAGGCAAATAAATGTGCAATAGGTTTAGATGCTTGGACATACAAGATTGTGCAGTATTTATCAG
The DNA here is from genome assembly GCF_902459505.1 of Geotrypetes seraphini. Lineage (NCBI taxonomy): Eukaryota > Metazoa > Chordata > Amphibia > Gymnophiona > Dermophiidae > Geotrypetes > Geotrypetes seraphini. The sequence continues at coordinate 31,893,855 of NC_047091.1, read as the reverse complement.
GCTACAGACAATTTTTCAGAGTACAGACAATTTATCAGAGTACAGACTAAGAGAGGACTATACTGAAATTTAGGAGAAGTTAAATAGGGGAGAGAAGAGAGAGGTGGGGTTTAAGGGGGGGTGTAGACTGAGGGAGACCTTTAGTTGAAGAGGAGGGTAAAACAGAAGTAAAGAGAGCAAATGCAAACAAGTCAACTGAGAGTCAGAAGAATCTACTCAATACTGGAAAAATCTGAAATGAGTAATGTCTACTAATTAAAAGGCAGCCGATACCTTCTTTTTTCGTATCAAAGAAAAAAGTGTGTTTATTAGGTTGTTTTCCTTCTGCTTCCAGGAGATGGAGCTCAGACTTCAGTCTTTCAATTTTCTGTAAAAAAAAAAAAAAAAGACAAGAAAAATTAAAAATAAACAAAAAGATATATATAAAAATAAATAAAACAAGAAGCAACAAATGGTGATCTTTTTTTTTTTATCTTTATTCATTTTCAAACTTACAATAAGTGTGTCAATAAGTTAAAACAAATTAACAATAAATATATCACTTAACAATCATCAATGGTACAAATGATATGCTCTTATCTCCCACCCTTCCCAATCATATAATCAAATACCTTGTACAATATGTAATCATAAAATTACCCCCCTCCCCCCTCATAATTGAACCTGCAAATTTAAGGGGAAAAAATGTCATCTAATCAGTACGATATTTTGTTAATGGCTCCCACACATCTTGAAATTTCCTAAAACCTCCTCGCTGTATTGCAATAAATCTTTCCATTTAATAAATATGACATAAGGAATTCTACCAGAAATTATAATTTAATCTACTCCTGTTTTTCCAATTATATGTAATTTGTTGAATGGCAACCCCAGTCATTATAAGTAATAATTTGTTATTATTTGTAGAAATCTGACTTTTTGCTCTCATTGCCATACCAAACAGCACAGTATTATATGACAATGCCACTGGATCTAATAAACAATTAATTTGGTCCCAAATTGATTTCCAAAAATTCATAACAAATGGACAATAGAACAATAAATGATCTAAAGTCCCTGCTTTGAGATGACAGTTCCAAGATCTATTAGACTTAGAGCTATTCAATTTTTGTAACCGAACAGGGATCCATAATGCTCTATGCAACAGAAAAAACATATGGTGATCTGATTCTCTTGTCAGAGAGGAAAGAAATCTCCTTGCTGTACTCTATTTAAAAGATTACTACCTAGAAGAGTTTTAATTGGCACAGTAATTGACCGTGTCGTTTAAAGAAGATTAAAAATGCGTTAAAAAAGTAGGCGCCGGCAACGTATCTACAGCAGGACACCCGTGGTTAGGGGCGGCGCAGGACTCAGGCGCCGCTAGGCTCGATTCACTAAAGAATTTAAGACGCCCGCAACGCAGGCCAGTAAAATGGTGGCCTACATTGCAGGCGTCTACATTTTATCTTAAGTGTTGTTAGCTGTAATTCCGTTAACGGCACCTAAGCGCGACCGACACACAGATGGCAGCTATTTTTGTAGACGTCGCCGATTTAGGCGCCGTTTACAGAATCCAGCCCTAGTGGGTTTACCTTCATCTCCGCCACCCTTTTCATCTCCACGTATTTTATGTCCTGGGTTCTCATCACCTTCAGCTGGTCTTCCGTTACCTCCTCCTTTGGCTGCTGGATGGCATGTACACCGTCCTGCAAAATAAGCAGAGTTATCCAAAGCCAATGAGCACATCCAGACATCAGGGGCATCATGGCACTCGGAAGGTTCCCACGCCTCTCTTCCACCCAGGCTCATTGCAGGTTACATCCCTCCCAGGGCCCAGAGTCCCCCTCTCCTACCCTCATCCCTTTAACCTCCTGTAATGAAGTCTGGTGCCTCTGAAGCACATGGCCAGAGCAAAAAAATAACTCAAGACAAATAATATTTGTAAAGTCGCTTAATTATTACTGGTGACAAGCAAGAAGACCCCCCTCTTGGGCAGGTCTTTTCACAATTGTGCTAGAAGGCAGCGCACAAACCCAATGAAAGCTCAGTACAGTTATATCGATATGATAGCACTGGCAGGAATGGATTAAGACATTTTTTAAAATAATTTATTTTTAACAAGAGGCACGCTGAAATTGTGTCCAGTACAGTACGTGCATGCTCTGTCTAGCGGAAGTAGGAAAAAGAAACACTTCCAAATGAAACCGTATCTGTGGTACGAGGCCGGTTTCATTGTGCACAGCCGGAAACTCATCCGACCTTGAGCTGGGTCCGGGCCATTTTTACGAAGAACTCATCAGGATTCTTCTCCAAGGCTTTCTTGCGCAGAGCACGGAGGGTGTTTCTTTTCCTACGGTAGTCTCTGAAAAACAGAAAGGACAAGTTTTAGAAGCTCCCCCTCCCCCTCACAGCTAGGTTTCCATCTTTACACTAAATCAAGAATCGCCTACCATTTAAATATATATATGTAGATATTTGAAGATAAATTGCCTTGTGGCGTTTTTGTTTTTTTTGTTTTTTAAATCGTGCTGCAGTTGTGGAATTCCCTTCCGGAAGCAGTTTGTCGAGTGACATCATTTTTGCAGTTCCGTAAATATTTAGGGCTCCTTTTACAAAGGTACGCTAGGGCTGTAATGCGCAGAATAGCGCACGCTAGATCTTAACGCCAGCACTGAGAGGGCGTTAGTTCTAGAAGCGTAGCGCGCAGTAATTTCCTGCGTGCGCTAAAAACGCTAGCGCACCTTAGTAAAAGGAGCCCTTAAAGGTATATTCCTTTTCAATTTGTTTTCTCTTTATGAGTAATAGGATGGGCTTCTTTATTGTACTGTGCATGTTTTACTGTAATCCGCACAGATTTTGGAATGTGCAGGATATCCAAAAGGAGGAGACCGTGACTCACCGGGACCCCGAGGGAGAGACACCGTACTACACCAAGGACACGGACCTGAGACAGAGGAGGTTACTGAGGAAAGGGAAGTCTGCTATTGTGGTGGGAGACTCGATCTTGAGAGAGGTGGATAGTCACGTGGCTGGAGGAAGGGAGGACCGGCTGGTGACTTGTCTCCCGGGGGCCAAGACACGAGATATCACTGATAGGATCGAGAGGATCCTGGACGGAGCAGAGACAGAGGAGACTTCGGTGATAATCCACGTCGGAACGAATGATGTGAGCCGGAGGAACTTCAGCATGGCCACACTGACTGACCAGTTCAGGGTCTTGGGACGAAAGCTGAAGCGGAGTACCCGGAGGATAGCATTCTCAGAGATCCTGCCTGTACCGAGAGCAGATGCAAAAAGACAGGCAGATCTTCAGGCTGTGAATGCATGGTTGAGGAGATGGTGCCAGGAGGAGGGCTTCCACTTTGTGAGGAACTGGACGTCCTTCTGGGGAAAGAGTAAGCTCTACCGGCGGGACGGCCTGCACCTGAGCACTGCGGGAACCAGACTACTGGCAGCCAATGTGAAGAAGGAGATCGAGAGGGCTTTAAACTGAGGAGAGGGGGAAAGCCGACAGCTGATCTGATGTTGACGCTTCGGACAACAGTATCTAGAACAGATGCTGAACGGGCTGACTGCAAGGAGGAAGCAGAGAGACCGGTGGATCTCATGCTCAGACAGCGAGGGAAACATCAGGTAAGGGGAGCTTGCTGGGAGGAGACTAAGGGGCATGGAGACGCAAGGGGACTGGGTGGCACGAGGGCAAAAGCTGAGGGCAATATAGAGGTGCCACAAGGCGAGGGGGATCAAATGGAGGCCCAAGGGATGATAGCCCAAGAGGGGGCCGGTAGGGCTAGAAAACCCAGAGGAAAAGCGAGAAAGTGGGGTGCCGGGAATGTGGGGAAACCGAAAGCTACGAGGGTAAAGGCTGAGGGAAAAGCAGAAGCACAGGGAACAGGAGACCTGCCCGAAATTCAAGGGGAGGCGGCCCAGGTAAATACAGAGGTGGAGGAAAAACGACGGGACCTACGGTGCTTATACGCAAATGCAAGAAGCCTCATGGCCAAGATGGGTGAACTAGAGGTCGTGGCCAAGGGGGAGGACCTGGATATAATTGGAATTACAGAAACATGGTGGACAGAGGAGAATCAATGGGATGTGGCGCTGCCGGGGTACAAGCTCTACAGGAGGGACAGGACCCACAGGAAGGGGGGAGGCTTAGCACTATATATAAAGGACTCTATCTACTCAATCGGGATGGATATGGCAACAAAGGCAGAAGGGCTGGAATCACTATGGGTCAAATTGCCGGGAAACAAGGGAGCAGGTATTAAACTGGGGCTGTACTATCGCCCACCTGGTACGCCGGAAGGAGTCGGACACGACTTGGAAGCTGAACTGAGACAAGAATGCAGGACTGGAAGGGTAACAGTGATGGGGGACTTCAACTACCCGGGGATTGACTGGAGTACGGGTCACTCCAACTGCGCTAGGGAAACGGGATTTGTAGAAGCTGTGAGAGACTGCTTCATGGAGCAACTAGTCAGGGAACCAACGCGAGGGAGTGCTACTCTTGACCTCATCCTAAACGGATTAGGTGGGCCTGCAGGAGGGGTAGAAGTGGGAGGACCACTAGGCAACAGTGACCACAATGCGATCAGATTCACATTAGAAAGGGGGACACCCACAGTAAGGAGGACCGCAACAACTGCGCTCAACTTCAGGAAAGGGAACTATGCAGCTATGAGGGAAATGGTAGGGAGGAAGCTCAGAAACACCCTTAGGATGGAGACTGTAGGAAGCGCCTGGACCCTATTCAAGGACACCCTGCAGGAAGCACAAAGAATGTACGTCCCCAGTTTCAAAAAAGGCGGCAAGAACAAACGATCAAAGGACCCGGTTTGGATCTCAACAGAAGCAAAGAGGGCAATAAATGACAAAAGAGTATCCTTCCGGAGATGGAAAAAGGACCCAACGGAGGAAAACCACCAGGCGCACAGGAAATGCCAAAAGGAATGCCACCGGGAGGTTAGAAAAGCAAAAGGAAATTACGAAGAGGGGCTGGCCAGGGAGGCGAAGAACTTCAAGGCATTCTTCAGTTATGTAAAGGGGAAGCGACCAGCGAGAGAGGAGGTGGGGCCGTTGGACGATGGGGACAAGAAGGGAGTGATTAAGGAGGATAAAGAGGTAGCTGAGAGGTTGAACACGTTCTTCTCGTCGGTTTTCACAAGAGAAGACACATCTAACATACCGGATTCAGAGGAGCTCATAAGTGGGGAACAGGCTGAAAAATTGGAACACATAGAGGTAAGTAAGGAGGATGTCCTCAAACAGATAGACAGGTTAAAATGCGGCAAATCGCCGGGCCCGGACGGGATCCACCCAAGGGTCCTGAAGGAACTAAAACAAGAAATAGCGGGCACAATCCAGCATGTTTGCAACCTATCCTTGAAAACTGGAGAGGTACCAGAGGACTGGAAACTGGCGAATGTCACACCTATCTTCAAGAAGGGATCGAGGGGTGACCCCGGGAACTACAGGCCGGTGAGCCTGACTTCAATTATAGGGAAGATGGTGGAAGCTATGATCAAGGATGGTATTTGCGAGCACATCGAGAGAAATGGCCTATTGAGAACAAGCCAGCACGGATTCTGTAAGGGAAGGTCATGCTTAACGAACCTTTTGTACTTCTTTGAGGGAATAAACAGTCGGGTGGACAATGGGGAACCCATAGACATCATTTACCTCGACTTTCAAAAGGCTTTCGACAAGGTGCCACATGAAAGGCTGCTTAGGAAGCTGTGGAACCACGGGGTGGGAGGGGATGTACACAGATGGATCAAGCACTGGTTGTCGGGTAGACTACAGAGGGTCGGAGTAAAGGGGCAATATTCTGACTGGCGGGGAGTCACGAGCGGTGTGCCACAGGGATCGGTGCTGGGGCCGTTACTCTTCAACATATTTATCAACGACCTAGAAAAGGAGGCAAAGTGCGAGGTTATAAAATTTGCAGACGATACCAAACTGTGCGGCAGAGTTAGATCCAGGGAGGAATGTGAGGACCTGCAAAGGGACCTGGACAAGCTGGAAGACTGGGCAAACAAATGGCAAATGCGCTTTAACGTGGAAAAATGCAAGGTCATGCATATAGGGAAAAAGAACCCGTTGTTCAACTACAAACTGGGGGGGGCATTGCTGGGAAACAGCAGTCTAGAGAGAGACTTGGGTGTGCTGGTGGATGCATCACTGAAGCCATCTGCACAGTGCGCAGCAGCCTCGAAAAAAGCCAACAGGATGCTGGGCATCATAAAGAGGGGCATAACAACCAGGACGCGGGAAGTCATCATGCCATTGTATCGAGCGATGGTGCGTCCACATCTGGAATACTGCGTTCAATATTGGTCGCCGTACCTCAAGAAGGACATGGCGGTACTTGAGAGAGTCCAAAGGAGAGCAACGAAACTGGTAAGAGGGCTGGAACACTGCCCATACGCCGAGAGGTTGGATAGGCTGGGGCTCTTCTCTCTGGAAAAAAGGAGGCTCAGGGGAGATATGATAGAGACCTTTAAGATCATGAGGGGCATAGAGAGGGTGGACAGGGAGAGATTCTTCAGGCTGAAGGGGTCAACAGGCACGAGGGGGCATTCGGAGAAACTGAAGGGAGATAGGTTCAAAACAAATGCAAGGAAGTTTTTTTTTACCCAAAGGGTCGTGGACACCGGGAATGCGCTACCGGAGGAGGTGATCAGGCAGAGTACGGTACAGGGATTCAAACAGGGATTGGACAGATTCCTGAGGGATAAAGGGATTGTGGGATACTGAGAGAGGTGCTGGGATGTAACACAGGTAGAAAGCTAACCAGGTAATAAGTACAGAAACACAACAGGTCGTGCATGTGCAAGACCAGAGGGTTAGGACTTCAATGGGAAGATAGGACAAATGGGAAACCAAGGTGGCAAAGGGGCCCCTTCTAGGATTCAGACAGGTCGTGACCTGTTTGGGCCGCCGCGGGAGCGGACTGCCGGGCAGGATGGACCTATGGTCTGACCCGGTGGAGGCACTGCTTATGTTCTTATGTTCTTATGTTCACAGTTAATATTTTCTTTTCCAAAAATATACATCAGAGGGGGGGTGGGGGGGTGTTTCAATGGCAGGCAGGCAGGCTGGCATCGGAGTGGGGGTTTCAATGGCAGGCAGGCAGGTTGGCATCGGGGGGTGGGGTGGTTTAGATGGAAACATGCTACGCAGGGGGATGGGAGGCAGGCAGGATGCCATCGGGGGAGAGGGGGGCTTTCAATGGAAGGGGGATGGGAGGCAGGCAGCAGGCTGGCATCGGAGGGGTTTGAGGGGAGGAAGAAGGCACAGAGGGCACTAAGGACAAAGAAAGGGGCACTGGGGGAATATGGACATTGGAAGGGGCACTAAGGACATAGGAAGGAGGCACTGAGGGCACTAAGGACACAGGGAAATTCACAGACAGAAAAAATTACAGACAGGCAGCGTGCAAGGAGAGAGAGACAAAGAAAAAAAATGCCCAGACAGACAGACATCTACTTTAGCACCCGTTAATGTAACGAGCTTAAAGACTAGTAAATAAAACCTTAGAACATGTTTCTCCTCCTGCAACCAGGAAAGAGAGGCACCCCACCCCCCGGAAGAGAGAAAGATGAGAGAGAGCTTCCCCTACCCCGATCCCACATCAGAGTGAGAAATAATAAAGGATTCTCCCGTACAGAAGTTTAAAAAACTGAAATCCAATTTTCTGGTAGAATTTGAAGTTGTTTACGACGTTAGCGCAATTTAAATTCAGGCTCATGCGTTCGTTCATTCTACACAACATGGAAAACCCTGAACAGGAATAAGAACATAAGAATTGCCATACTGGGACAGGTCTATGAAGTCCAGTATCCTGTCCAAAACAATGGCCAAGTAAAGCACCTGGCTAGATCCCAAGTAGTACAACATATATGCTGCTTCTCCTAGGAATAAGTAGTGGATTTCCTCAAGCCATCTCAATAACGGCCAATGGATTTCTCTTTTAGGAAGGTAATGTTAAGATTTTCCATGCACAATGGATGCGAACATGGTTTACCGTTACCAGCAGTTCTCCTTTCAGAGGACTAGAAGCTTATATTTCCTTTTGACAGGGTAATGGTTAAACAGTGGATAATTTTAGGGTTACCAGACATGTCCTCTTTTTAGAGGACTGTCTAGGTGCCCAGAGGGATTTCAGAAACTCAGCAGGTTTGTCTAGATTTTTGGAAGGCACCGAGCTCGGGACCGTGTCTGGATGTCCTCTGGGCATGCGCGGACATCGATGAGATGATGTCACACACATGCTTGCATGCATTTGCAAAGGACATCCAGACACAGTCCCGAGCTTGGGGAAAGAGACATGTGGTTCACATATGGTTCTTGGGGGGGGGAGGGGAGGGCCGAGGAGGGAGGGCCAAGTGTACTCCTTTTTCTGTTTAAAAGAGGAAATCCGGTAACCTTAGCTATTCTTATTTGGTATCTATCAACTCAACAAAAACAAGTATGCCAGGAAAACACCTCACTCGAGTTCCTTCTTCTCTATGATCTTTAAAATGTTGCTCTGTCAAATTTAACCTCTGGCTGAACTTCATGCTCGATCAATGCACACGGGAGATCAAATCTGCTAGGTCGAATACCAGTAATGGCCCCGATAGGAGCCCTTCTTACCTCATCCAAAGAAATTGAAGGTCGGCGGTAGAATCGGGGGACATCTTTCACTAAGCTGCAGCAAGGACTACCGCGTTTCCCCGAAAATAAGACAGTGTCTTATATTCATTTGGGACCCAAAAAAGACACTAGGTCTTATTTTCGGGTAGGGCTTATTTTTTTCATGTACATGATCATCTCTTCCTTCCTCTCCTTCACCCCAATTCTTCCTCGTTGCTTTTCCCCACATGTGCAACATCTTTCCTCCCCTCTCACCCATCCCCTTGTGCCTTCCCTCTGCATCATCTTTCTATCCATCCATCCCTCCCATCCCTTGTGCAGCAGAACCCTTGAGTATCCACCGCGCAGCCGAACCCCTGCTGACCCTCCATTCTTCCTTCCCAACTGATTGCGACCATAAATACCTTCCAGTAGGCCAGCAGCACTCACAGGCTGCCTCACGGCCTTCTCGCTGGGGCCTTCTGTGCCACGTTACTGATGATGTCATCAGTACATAGAAGGCCCCAGCCTGTGAGTGCTGCTTGGCCACGCTTCTCTGCCGGAAGGTATTTATGGTCGCGGTCGGCTGGGATCGGTTGGGAGGGAAGGATGGAGGGGCAGCCTATGACTAGCACTTATTTTCGGGGAAACACGGTAGTATACGCTTGCCATACCTTTAAAGGGCTTCCAATGGGACACACCAGTGACGCAGTAAGGGAGGGGACAAAGGAGACAGTCCGCCCTAGGCAGCCCTCCTCCTCTCCGACCCCCACCTCCACTTCCCCCATACCTCTAGTTGAAGGTGTTGTTCAGGCGGTCAACAACGTGCTCTTCGCGAAACAGTCGGCTCTCCCGCTGATATCACTTCCTGCCGCTGTGCACAGGAAGTGATGTCAGAGGGAGCGCAGATGAGGTCGCAAGAAGCACGTTGTTGACCGTCGCGAGCAACTACGAGGGAAGGGAGGGGTGCAACGCAGCAGGCAGGGAGGGGTGCCACCACCCCGGGCACCTCTCCCCTCGCTACGCCACTGGGACGCACTGAAGCAAGTTCCAAATGTGCCCGTGCAAACAACACAATAGGGGAAAAAAAGGTTTTCATGTTTTTGGGAGGGCGCATGTCTGCGCTAATCATGCATTGATTAAATTGCAAGCCTAAGGCAGTCACTCGTAAGTTTGGTAATGGTCGCACACCCATGGCAACATGAGGGCATGATTATCAATTTAGAAAATCGGCCACTTTCTACTGCAGCTTTGTAAAAGGACCCCCTAAATCAGGGGTGTCAAAGTCCATCCTCGAGGGCCGCAATCCAGTCAGATTTTCAGGATTTCCCCAATGAATATGCATGAGATGTATTTGCATGCACTGCTTTCATTGTATGCTAATAGATCTCATGCATATTCATTGGGGAAATCTTGAAAACCCGACTGGATTGCAGCCCTCGAGGATGGACTTTGACACCCCCTGCCCTACATACTTTCTGCATCTGGGAAATATGGTTTAGGAAAACACCTTAAAAACATAGAGTTCTACCAGCCTTTACACTTACTCAGCCCGAAGCTTATAATCTTTCTTTTTCTCCAGAAGGCCCAATTTTTTCCGAGAGCTAGGCTGGAAAAAATAAAAGAAAAAAACATAAATGGAATTTGTGCTTTTTATATGGAATAAGTAGATGATCCAGAGAGAGGTTTTCTTCAAGGAGAGCTAGGAAAAAAAAAATGGCTCTTTGTCTCTGGCCCTTCAAATCTAGACGAGTACACACCTTGCACAATGGAACAACTTTTGGAACTGTGGCTATAACTGCCGGATAGGCTTTAACAGAAAATAACTACCCAAGATAATTGTTAATGTCCCCCTCACTCACTCTCCACAATCCAGATTGCAGAATGAACTGTTTGTCGGTCTAGTGAGAAAAAAAAAAACCCCAACAACCTTGTGAGCCTGGGCATCTAAATGGCAGATGAAATTCAGTATGGACAAGTGAGGCAGACACACTTTCTAATAGCTACATTATCAGTGGATGAGGATTACAGAAACAGGGCTGTATCCCCCGCCTTCTGGGTCTCCTCTGTGACCTATGCTCAGTAGCGGATCCCTAAGGGATGGTTGGACAGACTAGATAGGCCATATGGTCTTTATCTGCCTTCATTTCTCTCTGTTTCTAAATAGTGGCATCAGCACAGAGCTTGAGAGTCAGTAATGGTAACAATTCCTGCCCAGGCTTCCTATTGGATTGCACAGTACCGAGGTCTGTGAGTGCATATTGACACATAAATTATTATTGCTACTGTTTACTCCTGGGGGAATTATGTGTGGTACTGTATATTGTAGCAGTTTTACACAGAATTTCTCCATCCTAAGAGCTGAAATTTCCTCCTGCCTTCCCCACACTCCTCAATGACACACTCACCTTTTGTCTCCCTCCCCCCTCCCCCCCCCCCAATGGTGCATTCACATTTCTCTGCCCTCCTCTCCACATACATAGACACTGCGTGGCAGGAAGAGGCGGACGTGAACCACTGCACATCAGGTCACCACTTCCTCCTCTGCTGGTTTTGACCGGACAACTTATGTGAAGTGCAGGACCCCCGCGGTTCACCTGAACAGTCTGGTCTAAGTTAGTATAGAAGGAGGAAGTGACCTGATGTGCAGCAGCGGTTCACTTCCTCGTCCTTCTGCCATGTGACCTTTGAGGTGGAGGGGGGAGTGAGACCCAGTGCCGGCACTATGCAGAATTCTGCGCTGAAACAGTTGCGCAGAATTTCCCCAGGACTGTATTGTTACAACTGATGCCTGCATGCTTTGGCTAAGAGGGGTGAGGAGGTGGATGAGAGCGAGGGAGCGGAGGCATGCTATTTCATTATCGTCTAGGATCATGTGAATTTTTAAGCCTGTATAGGTATGTTGCAACTCACAAAATGGAAGATTAGATTCGAAAATGGAGTCATATTGGAAAAGAAATTGGAAAGAATGGGCCTCATTCTACTATTTTTGGACAAAGGAGTTATTTTCTGTTTTAAATGTTTCAGGTAGGCTTCCTTTTACTTAACAACATGTATTCTTTAAGATCCTTTAAATCATACAGCCAGCTGTACAAAATGTCATGCTAAATTAAAATAAAAAATACATAAAAGTGAGATACATAAGAAAGAAAGTTGAGTTTCAAACAGAAGATGCCACCCAGAAAAAAAGGATCTTGAAGGCACTATGGCCCAATGTGCTGAAATTCTTTGCTTAAAGCACGGTAGCAGCAAAAATTAAAAAAAGCCAAATTAAAATGTTAAGTATTATTAAGAAAGGAATGAAGTAAAAATATTAAAGTGCCTCTGTATTGCCCCATGGTGCCTCTGGGCTTTTGTGTATTAGCTACAGTTCTGGTTTGAAATAGCAGAATTATGAAAGACTCAGAGAAGAGCAATCAGAATTAACTTGATGGAACAACTCCTATGAGAAAAAGCTACACCCCCCCCCCCCCCCGAGTTACAGACACCAGACTTAAGTATGACTCATACTTAAGAACGTGGTCGCAGCTTCATTTGATTTCACTGAGCAGTCTTCCCAGTGGCATAGACTCCTACACTTCTCCTGTAGCAGATTCAGGAATGATGCATGGCCACATTAAGAACAGTGAGTGGTTGTGCATGCTGTACTTCAGAGCAATGGTTCCCAACCCTGTCCTGGAGAACCACCAGCCAGTTGGGTTTTCGAGATAACACTAATGAATATGCATGAGAGAGATTTGCATATAATGGAGGTGCCAGGCATGCATATTCATCAGGGCTGTCCAGAAAATCTGACTGGCTGGTGGTCCTCCAGGCCAGGGTGGGGAACCACTGCTTTAGAGGGAACTTGGCCCTTTTGCCAGCAAAAGTAAGCAGCAGGAACCTTAAGTTCCGAGTTACGTACAAATCCGACTTAAGAACAGCTGTAAAAATGTAACTCGTCCTTAACCCGGGGACTGCCTCTAAACAGGTCCTTGTTTTGCACCTGGGGCAATGTAGGGTTCAGTGAGTTGCCCAGAGACCCTCCATGAACCCATCTGAACACAGCCTAAACTTCGTGAGCCACAGCAACCGTGCAGGAGCCTCTGAACCTTTTTTTTTTTGGGGGGGGGAGGGAGTTTACCTGCGACCTCTCCCTGTGGCTCTTCTGGTGGGACTTTAACGCTTTCCTGAACGCCGCCGCCATCTCGCCGAAGTGTCTGCTCGCCCGTAAGGAAGAGAACCAAGAAGTCGGACGTCCCCAGCCGGCAGCCACCGCGTGCCAAGCCTCGCTCTGCCTTGCCTTCCGGGTGGCTCGGCCAATGAGCAAACGCTTCCTGGGGAGCGAAGCGAGGCTTGGCACGCGCCGCTGGCGTTCTGCGTCATCAGAACACAGCGTTGGCCCACGTGGGTGGCTGTAAAGTTCCATGGCAGCAAATTTTCAGTGCAAACTACCCATTATTTCTCTATTTGATTTCTTTTCTCCTTTCCTTCTAACTTTTCACATCTTTTATAACTATTCAATTAGTTAATAAAAACACATTATTGGAATCCATTCCTTCATTGTTGTATGTTGTCACTGTACTTTCCATGTATCAGGATGATGCCAATGCAGGATTGGTAAACTAGCATCCTTGGATATACTTATATCCATCCATAAGGGTAGGAGACCTTTCAAAAATTGAACACTAGTATCTGACTTATATAAAGCATTTTCCCCAGTACTGCCACTTCTTCAAAATACAGTAAAACCTTGGATTGCAAGTCAAGCAAAACGTTTTATTTAACTTGATATACAAGCAATGTCTTGCAATACAAGTACATACAGAATACACACATCACAATTGAGCCGATGGTCCTTCTCTCTCTGACGCTGTGGGAGTGTAGTGATTGTTCTACGCAATATGCGACGAAAAGGGCAAACAATGCTAGGAATGATAAAGAAGGGGGATCACAAACAGATCGGAGAAGGTTATCATGACGCTGTACCAAGCCATGGTACGCCCTCACCTGGAGTACTGCGTCCAGCACTGATCACGGTACATGAAGAAGGGCACGGTACTACTCAAAAGGGTCCAGAGAAGAGCGACTAAGATGGTTAAGGGGTTGGAGGAGCTGCCGTATTGCGAAAGATTAGAGAAACTGGGCCTCTTCTCCCTCGAACAGAGGAGATTAAGAAGGGACATGATCATAACATTCAAGGTACTGAAGGGGATAGACTTAGTAGATAAGGACAGGTTGTTTACCTTCTCCAAGGTAGGGAGAACGAGAGGGCACTCTCTAAAGTTGAAAGGTGATAGATTGCATACAAATGTAAGGAAGTTCTTTACCCAGAGAGTGGTGGAAAACTGGAATGCTCTTCTGGAGTCTGTCATAGGGGAAAAACACCCTCCAGGGATTCAAGACAAAGTTAGACAAGTTCCTACTAAACAAGGATGTACACTGGTACGGCAAGTCTCAGGGCGCTGGTCTTTGACCATAAGGGCTGCCGCATGAGCGGACTGCTGGGCGTGATGGACCACTGATCTGACCCAGCAGCGGCATCTCTTATGTTATTATGTTCTAAACGAGCAAGGTCTTGCAATACGAGTACATACAGTATACACACATCACATCACAACTGAGCCAATGGTTCTTCTCTCTCTGACGCGAGAGTGTAATGACTGTTTTAAACAAGCAAAGACTTGCAATACGAGTACATACAGTATACACACATCACAACTGAGCCGATGGTTCTCTCTCTGATGCTACAGGAGTGTAGTGACTGTTCTAAATAAGCAATACGAGTACATACAGAATACATCACAACTGAGCCAATGGTTCTTCTCTCTCTGACGCGAGAGTGTAGTGACTGTTTTAAATGAGGGAGGTCTTGCAATAGAAGTACATACAGTATACACACATCACAACTGAGCCGATGGTCCTTCTCTCTCTGACGCTGTGAGAGTGTAGTGACTGTTCTAAACGAGGGAGGTCTTGCAATAGAAGTACATATAGTATACACACATCACAACTGATGGTTCTCTCTCTGACGCTACGGGAGTGTAGTGACTGTTCTAAATAAGCAAAGTCTTGCAATATGAATACATACAGTATACATGCATCACATCGCTACAACTGAGCCAATGGTTCTCTCTGACGCTGTAGGAGTGTAGTGACTGTTCTAAATAAGCAAAGTCTTGCAATACGAGTACATACAGAATACATCACAACTGAGCCGATGGTCCTTCTCTCTCTGACGCTGTGGGAGTGAAGAGACTGTTCTAAACGAGGGAGGTCTTGCAATACAAGTACATACAGTATACACACATCACAACTGAGCCGATGGTTCTCTCTCTGACGCTACGGGAGTGTAGTGACTGTTCTAAATAAGCAAAGTCTTGCAATATGAATACATACAGTATACATGCATCACATCACTACAACTGAGCCAATGGTTCTCTCTGACACTGTAGGAGTGTAGTGACTGTTCTAAATGAGCGAGGTCTTACAATACAAGTACGTATAGTATTTTGTATTAAAGTTTTTGGGGTTGTGGAACAAATTGTCTGAGTTTCCATTATTTCCTATGGGGAAATTTGCTTTGACATACGAGTGCTTTGGATTACAAGCATGCATCTGGAACAAATTATGCTCGCAAACCAAGGTTTTACTGTACTGTAATCTCAATGTCTGCATCCTGAGATAAAGGATCTTTTTTACATCCCAGGCTATTTTGTCTAACTCTTCAAAAACTGAACGTTCTTTATCACCGAATGATAATATTGTTTCTATTGCAGCATTCCTCACTTCCTCTACTTCAGACTGGAAAGTTGATCAGTGCTTTCAGTGTCTTTAAGATTTGTTAGGGCCAAACACGCAGCCTGTTGTACTTGGGTATCACTGTATGATAAAACATCAGTAATAATAAAGAACTGCCTTTTGTCTAAATTTCTTATTTCTGGCAGACTTAGATATGCACAAAAAAAGTGGAATGAAACCAAAATTAACTTTGTCAATTCAATTGCACTGATAGATCATAAATGGAGGAAGGCAAAACCTCAGACCGTATTGCTGCTTCTCATAACAGCCAAAAGCTATTGACAAATGCAATGTTATGGTTTTAATCATTGGTCCGCCTCCATCTTTTTTATATCCTATATAATAATACCCTTAGCGCGCATGTGCACTTCAATCTTCGTGGCTCCATGCGTCCGCAGCTCCGTAGCCGGCAGAGAAATTGTAAAGCAGAGAAGTTGGTAAAGCGTGCAGTGCATGCTCGATTTGCTGCGAGTGGCAGTCTACGTTGCTGAAACAAGGCTGCCCTGTGAACTTCTAAAAGCTAAGTTACCATTTCATATTCTGCTCTTTTCACTGGTTTTCAGCATTATATCTGCTTAATTTCTCTTCTCCTCCCTGTTTCTTACTAAAAAAAAAAAATATAAAAAAGCACAAAAAAATCCTTCTCTTTCCTCTGTTAAATCTTATATTCTTCTTCCTGCAGTTTTGTTTAAAATACTGTGTTTTAGGTGGTATAGAGCCTATATTTCTGGTGTCTGTGGCTCAGGGGGACTAAAGTAGGGAAAATCCTGTTATAAATCCTGTGTTTTAGGGTAGCACTGATAGAACCTGCGTTTTGTTTAAAATACTGTGTTTTAGGTGGTATAGAGCCTATATTTCTGGTGTCTGTGGCTCAGGGGGACTAAAGTAGGGAAAATCCTGTTATAAATCCTGTGTTTTAGGGTAGCACTGATAGAACCTGCGTTTTTGTTTAAAATACTGTGTTTTAGGTGGTATAGAGCTGATATTTCTGGTGCCTGTGGCTCAGGGTGACTAAAGTAGGGAAAATCCTGTTATAAATCCTGTGTTTTAGGGTAGCACTGATAGAACCTGCATTTTTGTTTAAAATACTGTGTTTTAGGTGGTATAGAGCCTATATTTCTGTCTTACCAGTATTCAGCCATTGTTTTCTGCTGATTAGGTGGAGAAGGGAGGGGTTCTGTTTTACTTCTAAGGTTAATTGCATTATCTTTGGGACATTGCTGAAACAAGGCTGCCCTGTGAACTTCTAAAAGCTAAGTTACCATTTCATATTCTGCTCTTTTCACTGGTTTTCAGCATTATATCTGCTTAATTTCTCTTCTCCTCCCTGTTTCTTACTAAAAAAAAAATATAAAAAAGCACAAAAAAATCCTTCTCTTTCCTCTGTTAAATCTTATTTCTTCTTCCTGCAGTTTTGTTTAAAATACTGTGTTTTAGGTGGTATAGAGCCTATATTTCTGCCTTACTAGTAGTCTTACTTATAGTCCCACCAACCCCAGGGACCACTATTCATATATAGAGACCCATATAATCAGGACTTCACAACCAATCAAGATGACCTTTATTCTATGCAATCACTGTGGTGCTTTAATTCCAAGACATACTATTTGGAGGCTTAAGGCTTGCCCCATCTGTCTTCAACTTGCCAGTATTAAGGAGGAGCTCTGCAAACTTAAACAGGAATTGAATACAATTAAAGCAGCTTCCATCACTCCACAAAATCATACCAACTTACCACCTCTACCTCAAAGAATAAAACAGCCCAGGAATAAATGGGTCACAGTAGGCTCAGGAAGACTGCGACATGTAACACAGAAACATCCACCTTCACTAATATTACCTCTACAGAATTCCTTCGCTCCACTAGTGCACTGCGATACTCAGGAAAACAGAAGGGAGGTGGGACTGGAACCAATGAAGGAAACTCAAGAGAACAAGAGCACCCTAAGTACAAATAAAAAAGCCAAAAACAGAAAACTATTACTGTTGGGGGATTCCATCATCAGAGGCATTAACCTTGGAACACAGGGCGAGGAGTCCAAAATAGTGAAATGTCTTCCAGGATCCTCAGCTACCAGGAGTTCCAGGCAAATACTGACTATAGTTAAGGAAGAAACTAAGGATTTTAACACTGATGTTGTTATCCATCTGGGAACAAATGACCTGGCCAACAACTCCACACTTGCAGCACAGAAAGCTTTTCGGGAGCTTGGTGAGGGCGTGAAACCTTTTGTAAAGACTTTAGCTTTTTCTGAAATACTGCCTGCATATGGAAAAGGAGAGCAAAGAGTGAAAAACACAGAGGACTTTAATAGATGGCTCAGAGCCTGGTGTCATCAAGAAGGCTTCAGGTACATAGGAGGATGGGGAAATACATGGAAGGACAAGAAGCTATATTGCACTGATGGGCTACATATTACTACAGCAGGAAAAAGAAACCTTGCAGAGAAATTTAGACAATATTTTTCCAGGCATTTAAACTAGAAGGTGGGGGTGGTGTATGTACGAAGGACAATTATAAAGACCACCCCCGGCAAAAGAAAAGATGTGATAGTAGTAAAGGCTGCAACATAAGCAATATCAGCAACTCATTTCTTAGTATTGCAACGGAAAGTGAAACGACACAAAAATCCATACGAAGAAGGAGATTATCGCTGAAAAATAGCTGGAAAGCGATGACCACAAATGCTCGCAGTCTAAGCAACAAAGTTCATGATCTGCAAGCCCTGATATTAGAGGCAGATCTAGATATTGTTGCTATCACAGAGACATGGTTCAGTGAATCACATGGATGGGATGCAAACATACCGGGATATAATCTTTTTAGGAAGGACAGAGATGGTCATAAAGGTGGAGGAGTAGCTCTCTATGTAAAGATCAATATCCAAGCGACCGAAATGCAAGGGACCTGGGGAGAGGAAGAAGCGATATGGATTGCTCTGAAAAGAGAAGATGGAACTTCTATCTACGTGGGTGTAGTCTACAGCCCTCCGACTCAATCGCAGCAAATTGATAAGGATCTGATTGTGGATATCCAAAAGTTTGGAAGGAAAGAGGAGGTTCTGCTGTTGGGAGATTTCAACCTGCCGGATGCGGACTGGAATGTTCCGTCTGCGGAATCGGAAAGAAGTAGGGAGATTGTGGATGCCTTTCAAGAGGCTCTGCTCAGACAAATGGTGACGGAACCCACAAGGGAAAAAGCGATATTGGATCTGGTCCTCACAAATGGAGAGAGTATCTCTAATGTTCGAGTGGGTGCTCACCTGGGTAGTAGCGATCATCAAACGGTTTGGTTTGATATAACGGCTAAAGTGGAGAGCGGCCGCACGATACTTAAAGTCCTAGATTTCAAACGTACGGACTTTAATGCAATGGGAAAGTACCTGAAGAAAGAGCTGTTAGGATGGGAGGACATAAGAGAAGTGGAAAGACAGTGGTCTAAGCTGAAAGGAGCGATAAAAATGGCTACGGACCTTTATGTGAAGAAAATCAATAAAAACAAAAGAAAAAGGAAGCCGATATGGTTCTCCAACCTAGTGGCTGAGAAAATAAAGGCGAAAGAGTTGGCGTTCATGAAATATAAAAAAACCCAAGAAGAGGAGAGCAGAAAGGACTACAGGGTGAAACTGAAAGAAGCCAAGAGAGAGATACGTTTGGCGAAGGCACAGGCGGAAGAACAAATGGCTAAAAATGTAAAAAAGGGAGATAAAAATTTTTTCAGATATATTAGTGAAAGGAGGAAGATAAAAAATGGAATTGCTAGGCTAAAAGATGCTGGGAACAAATATGTGGAGAGTGATGAGGAGAAAGCAAATGTGCTAAACAAATACTTCTGTTCTGTGTTCACAGAAGAAAATCCTGGAGAAGGACCGAGATTGTCCGGCAAAGTTACACGAGAAAATGGAGTAGATTCTGCGCCGTTCACGGAGGAGGGTGTTTATGAGCAACTTGAAAAACTGAAGGTGGACAAAGCGATGGGACCAGACGGGATCCATCCCAGGATACTAAGGGAACTCAGAGAGGTTCTGGCGAGTCCTATTAAAGACTTGTTCAACAAATCTCTGGAGACGGGAGTGATTCCTGGGGATTGGAGGAGAGCGGATGTGGTCCCTATTCATAAAAGTGGTCACAGGGATGAAGCAGGAAACTACAGGCCGGTGAGCCTCACTTCAGTTGTTGGAAAAATAATGGAAGTGTTGCTGAAAGAAAGGATAGTGTATTTCCTTGAATCTAATGGGTTACAGGATCCGAGGCAACATGGCTTTACAAAAGGTAAATCGTGCCAAACGAACCTGATTGAATTTTTTGATTGGGTGACCAGAGAGCTGGATCGAGGACATATGCTAGATGTAATTTATTTGGATTTCAGCAAAGCCTTTGATACAGTTCCTCATAGGAGGCTGTTGAACAAACTTGAAGGGCTAAAGTTAGGACCCAAAGTGGTGAACTGGGTCAGAAACTGGCTGTCGGACAGACGCCAGAGGGTGGTGGTTAATGGAAGTCGCTCGAAGGAAGGAAAGGTGACTAGTGGAGTCCCTCAGGGTTCGGTGCTGGGGCCAATCCTGTTCAATATGTATGTAAGTGACATTGCTGAAGGGTTAGAAGGAAAAGTGTGCCTTTTTGCAGATGATACCAAGATTTGTAACAGAGTAGACACCGAAGAGGGAGTGGAAAATATGAAAAAGGATCTGCAAAAGTTAGAGGAATGGTCTAATGCCTGGCAACTAAAATTCAATGCAAAGAAATGCAGAGTAATGCATTTGGGGATTAATAATAGGAAGGAACCGTATATGCTGGGAGGAGAGAAGCTGATATGCACGGACGGGGAGAGGGACCTCGGGGTGATAGTGTCCGAAGATCTAAAGGCGAAAAAACAGTGTGACAAGGCAGTGGCTGCTGCCAGAAGGATTCTGGGCTGTATAAAGAGAGGCGTAGTCAGTAGAAGAAAGAAGGTGTTGATGCCCCTGTACAGGTCATTGGTGAGGCCCCACTTGGAGTATTGTGTTCAGTTTTGGAGACCGTATCTGGCGAAAGACGTAAGAAGACTTGAGGCGGTCCAGAGGAGGGCGACGAAAATGATAGGAGGCTTGCACCAGAAGACATATGAGGAGAGACTGGAAGCCCTGAATATGTATACCCTAGAGGAAAGGAGAGACAGGGGAGATATGATTCAGACGTTCAAATACTTAAAGGGTATTAACGTAGAACAAAATCTTTTCCAGAGAAAGGAAAATGGTAAAACCAGAGGACATAATTTGAGGTTGAGGGGTGGTAGATTCAGGGGCAATGTTAGGAAATTCTACTTTACGGAGAGGGTGGTGGATGCCTGGAATGCGCTCCCGGGAGAGGTGGTGGAGAGTAAAACTGTGACTGAGTTCAAAGAAGCGTAGGATGAACACAGAAGATTTAGAATCAGAAAATAATATTAAAGATTGAACTAGGCCAGTTACTGGGCAGACTTGTACGGTCTGTGTCTGTGTATGGCCGTTTGGAGGAGGATGGGCAGGGGAGGGCTTCAATGGCTGGGAGGGTGTAGATGGGCTGGAGTAAGTCTTAACAGAGATTTCGGCAGTTGGAACCCAAGCACAGTACCGGGTAAAGCTTTGGATTCTCGCCCAGAAATAGCTAAGAAGAAAAAAAAAAAAAAAAAATTTTTTAAATTGAATCAGGTTGGGCAGACTGGATGGACCATTCGGGTCTTTATCTGCCGTCATCTACTATGTTACTATGTTACTATGTTACGTTATCCAGCAGCGGTTACTCTGTGCCGGTTGCCATTTCCAACACAACGCGTCATTTTAAAAAAAAAGGTAGGTGGGAGATGGGGCACGATAATTGACATCCCCCTCAACATCCCCAATATTCCCCCGACATCCCGGATCTCCCCCGACATCCCCCTGACATCTCCACACACACACAGAAGGACAGGGGGCCAAACAGACGGGACATCGGCACACTGACAGAAATAGAGACACACACACTGAAAGACAGGTAGGTGGCAGTGAAAAACACACATAGAAGGGGGCTAGGGAGAGAGATAGAAAGGAAAAAAAACAGACAGCGGACAAGGAGAGAAAGACATGCATTAAAAAAAACAGACAGACAGCGGCCAAGGAGAGACAGAAAGAAAGACAGACAGAAAGCGGCCAAGGAGAGAGAGACAGAAAGAAAGACAGACAGTGGCCAAGGAGAGAGAGAGAGAGAAAGAAAGACAGACACACAAATCTTTTCTAGCACCCGTTAATGTAGTGAATGCAATAATTCATTAAGTGCTATAATTGATATTTTTTAAAAAATTTTCAGTACATTTTATAATTTTGTATAAATAAAGTGATTGTGATTGGTGCCACCAAGATAAGTGGTTTCTATGTTTCATGAATTTTTTGATCGTACAGTCAGTTCCAATGATAAATTACGAAATCTTTATCTATTTATGATTAAACGGATATTTTTGCACAGAATTGCCATTTTGCACAGAACTTTATGTACGACCTCATACAACTTTATTATGAACTTTGACAATCACAATCACTTTATTTATACGAAATTATAAAATTTACTGAAATTTTTTTTTAAAAAATCAATTATAGCACTTAATGAATTATTGCATTCATATAAAAAGGATGGAGGCGGACCAATGATTGAAACCATAACATTGCATTTGTCAAT
This sequence comes from Geotrypetes seraphini, assembly GCF_902459505.1. Classification (NCBI taxonomy): domain Eukaryota; kingdom Metazoa; phylum Chordata; class Amphibia; order Gymnophiona; family Dermophiidae; genus Geotrypetes; species Geotrypetes seraphini. The sequence continues at coordinate 31,871,805 of NC_047091.1, read as the reverse complement.
AGTTTTTGGCTGTTACGAGAAGCAGCAAAACGGTCTGAGGTTTTGCCTTCTTCCATTTATGATCTATCAGTTCAATTGAATTGACAAAGTTAATTTTGGTTTCATTCCACTTTTTTGTGTATTTGATATTTGGTTGTGGAATTACTGCTTTTTTGTTTTGTTAATTAGACTTAGATATGCAACAGGTCACTGCTTTGCAAACTTGCTGGTTCTCATCCAGCTGCAGTGCTGCAAGCAGTCGCAAGGTCTGGGGCAGAGGCTGAAGTGGACTCACTCATTTTCCTTTCAATTTCTTGATTGCTTATAAACCGCCTTCAAGCCCAAAAGCTATGGAAGATTCCCCTAGCCTGCTGATTGCCAATCTGAGGGTAGCAGAATTCCCAGGTGAATTCATAATTAACAATGCCAATTCTTATATCTCCTCCTGTGCCAAACGTGTTCTGCTATTGATCTGGAGATCTGCCAATTATTTTGCAGCAGAGGTGGGTAATGTGGACTTTGAGAAGAGAAGGCATTGCAGCAAAAGTTTTAACCGATCACAGCTAGAATCGGGATCTGTCAATATGAATTTTCATTAGCAATTACTTCCCCAAATCATTTGAATCCATTCTGTGCAGGAAGAGCACCTAAGTAGGTCTCCTTCAAAGCCCTGTAAATCGTAGATAAAGCCCACCACTAGATGTCACTGTTGCACAAGAACTGTATAAATTCGCCCTTTCTCCTCCCCATTTGATGCTGAGCATCTCCAAGCCTGACTAACACAGGGAATAGAAAATCTGAGCTGGAAATTTACACCCAGGTCACCTCCAAAAGGCAGAGCAAAGTACAATAAGGAAATGCTAGTCTGATGCTATGCAGTTGGCACCTGTGAAATTGCAATAAATATTCACCCCACTTTCTCGAAATCCTTGAGGTATTTCACAGTATGGATTATGTTCTGTTAATCTGAGGCCTTATGTGCAATACTAGGGTCCTTTTACTAACGTCTTAAAACACCCTTAGGGCCAGATTCTTTAAACGGTGTCCCAATTGTAGGTGGCAGTAGGTGTCCTACCGCTGTCTAACCAGCCAATTGGGATGCACATTTTCCTTCATTTTTTCCGGATTTGTTTCATTAGAAATTTGCCCCCTTTGTGGTCTAATATTTCCTTTTTTTGAGAATTTATATCTGCTGTCCATATTTTGCACTATGAGCCTTTGAGCGTCGGGAGCTACGAGGGGCATTCAGCACAGCTCCCAGCGCTAAAAACCGCTATCGCGGTTTAGTAAAAGGGGAGGGGGTATATTTGCCTATTTTTGTATAGTTGTTACTGAGGTGACATTGCATATTTTAAAGTTATCTGCCTTGACCTCTGATAAAAACCCCGAATACAAATGATAATTAGCATTTTCTCTGCATACAGTGTGCTTTGTGTTTTTTTTTAATTTTATTGTTGGAGCATGGGCACTCCTGTTCTAGACATTTTGGCAGCCATCAGCCTTCTGCTCAAGGTACAACCCTTGTCCTTGCTTAGTATGTATACGTGGCAGGAGGGAGAGGGAGGAAATGAGAAACAGGGCCTCAGAACCAAACCCAGGCCTGGATCCACACACATGCCTCGATCCGCACACAGGACCTAGGTCAGTGTGCCGACCTGGCCTGCATTCAGAACCGCCTGCGTGTTGACCCTGCCTGTGTTCTGATGCCCTGGATCAGAACTTATCAGATCTCCATCCCTACAAGCCATGACATCCAAGTAGGCGATTTTTGAAAGAAAAAAAAAATTATTTGGGATGTCCGGTTCAAAAATGGCTGTTTCTCTGCCTCTGGATGTCTTGCGGGAAACATCCAAAGCTGGATTTAGATGTCCTATTGAAAATGGCCCTCCATGTGAGCACTTACCGGTTTAGGAGATGGTACGGATTCCCACTTAACTGTGCTCTAACCATTTAGGGATTGGGTCTTGTATACTGCCTTTTTTGAAATTATTCAACCACACTCAAAGTAGTTTACATACAGGTACTTCATGCATTTTCCCCATCTGTCCTAGTGGTCTCACAGTGTAGGATTCAGTGACATGCCCAGGATCACAAGGAGTAGTGTGGGATTTGAACCCACAACCTCACGGTGTTAAGGCTATAGCTTTAACCACTGCACCACTCTAGAAATCAAAATGTAGTAAAAGTGATCCAAGTCTAGGACAATACAGCCATTGTGACATCACTGATGAGGTTGGCTCTTATTGGTGGAATAAGGCATTATGATGTCACAATACCAGCTCTGGTTATGAGGCTGAAACTCTTCACACTATTTATTTATTCAGTTTTCTATACTGTTCTCCCAGGGGAGCTCAGAATGGTTTACATTAATTTATTTTCCCTGTCTGTTCCAGTGGGCTCACACTCTATCTAATGTACCTGGGGCAGAGTAGGATTCAGTGATTTGGAGCAGAATGTGATTTGAACCCACATCCTGAGGATGCTGAGACTGTAGCGCCGACCACTTGTCACACTCTCCTCCATTTAAGGCACAGTAATGTAGATATGCTATCTAGTTAGTGCAGGAATGGCCACTCTCTACCCCTGACACGACCCCTTATAAAAATAATGAAAGCAGTTATCATCTGCACATGCCAAAATAAATATGGTACAGTGGTGCCTCACACAACGAACTTAATTCGTTCCAGGAGCAAGTTTGTTATGCGAAAAGTTCGTTATGTGAAACGCGTTTTCCCATAACAATACATGTTAAAAAAAATAATTCGTTCTGCAGCATAAAATATGCTAAGATGACATAAAAAAAGATAAATTTGTCAAAATGGTGAAAATGGTGGTCTTGCTGAGGCCAAACTCTTTGACGAGGTCACACTGTTTTACCCCACATTCACTCCTTCTAATTATTTCCCGTTTCATTTCAACAGAAATCACCTTCCTGCTTTTTTTAGAAGCCATGATATATAAAAAATATTGAGTTTATCTTAAAAGGACGACTGTATACAGTGAGAGAGGGCAGTTAAGCGCAGTGACTAACGACTGCCTGCAGTGCCTGCGCGGAAGGATGCAATACATCGGCAGCTCGGGCGACTTCGTTGTGTGAAACGAAGTTCGTTGTGTGAAACAAAGTTCGTTGTGTGAAACGAAGTTCGTTGTGTGAAACGAAGTTCGTTGTGTGAATCAAGACATGAAGTTCGTTGTGTGCAGCGTTCGTTGTGCGAGGCGTTTGTTATGTGAGGCACCACTGTACGTTTTAGTGTGTCTCATATTTGGGTACATTAAAAACTCCTTTTATATTGTCACAGTAGCGATTCCCATGAAGGGGAGAGTGTGGCGCAGTAGTTAAAGCTACAACCTCAGCACCCTGGGGTTGTGGGTTCAAACCCATGCTGCTCCTTGTGACCCTGGGCAGGTCACTTAATCCCCCCATTTCCCCAGGTACATTAGAAAGATTGTGAGCTCACTGGGACAGACAGGGAAAAATGCTTGAGTACCTGAATAAATTCATGTAAACTGCTCTGAGCTCCCCTAGGGTAACGGTATATAAAAATGAATAAATAGTGTGAAGAGTTTCAGCCTCTGATAAACAGAGCTGGTATTGTGACATCATAATGCCTCATTCCACCAATAAGAGCCAACCTCATCAGTGATGTCACAATGGCTTGATTATCCTATACTTGGCTCACATTTAATACATTTTGATTTCTAGAGTGGTGCAGTGGTTAAAACTATAGCCTCAACATCCTGAGGTTGTGGGTTCAAATCCCTCACTGCTCCTTGTGACCCTGGGTAAGTCACTTAATCCCCCCATTGCCCCAGGTACATTAGATAGATTGTGAGCCCACTGGGACAGAGAAGGAAAAATGCTTGAGTACCTGAATAAATTCATGTAAACCGTTTTGAGCTCTCCTCAGAGAACAGTATAGAAAAACTGAATAAACAAATAGTGTGAAGAGTTTCAGCCTCTGATACCGAGGGCTGGTATTGTGATGTCATAATGCTTCATTCCACCAGTAAGAGCCAACCTCATCAGTGATGTCACAATGGCTTGATTGACCTATACTTAGCTTACTTTTTCTACATTTTGATTTCTATAGTGCTGCAGTGGTTAAAGCTACAGCCTCAGCACCCTGAGGTTGTAGGTTCAAACCTGTGCTGCTCCTTGTGACCCTGGGCAAGTCACTTAATCCCCCATTGCCCCAGGTACATTAGATAGATTGTGAGTCCACCTGAATAAATTAATGTAAACCATTCTGAGCTCTCCTGGAAGAACAGTAAAGAAAATTGAATAAATAATATAAATGCGACAGCCTCGACTCAAGCCCATTCAGTTTCTAGGGGCTTCATTGCATTTGCCGCACCATGAATCACACCATGGCTTTGCAAAAGTGGCCCCTAGTGGGCTTGAGTTGAGATGGGACACGATGATGTCACACGCGTGTCTACATTCACATGACATCATCGCATTGCATCCACAAAAGTGCAGATGCGGTACCGAGCTGGAAGCTTTTCGAAACCCAAAGTGCTGAAAGCCATCCAGACACCCGGACATGGCCTTTAAAAAGAGGGCATGCCCGGGTAAATCTGGACGTGCCGCAGTTTTACTAAAGGACCTCCAATATTTTTACTGCTAATTGCTTATTGCAGGAGTAGGGAACTCCGGTCCTCGAGAGCCGTATTCCAGTCGGGTTTTCAAGATTTCCCCAATGAATATGCATGAGATCTGTTTGCATGCACTTCTTTCATTGTATGCTAATAGATCTCATGCATATTCATTGGGGAAATCTTGAAACCTGGCTGGAATAAGGCTCTCGAGGACCAGAGTTCCCTACCCCTGGCTTATTGCCTAGGTCAGGGGTGTCCAATGTCGGTCCTCGAGGGCCGCAGTCCAGTCGGATTTTCAGGATTTCCCCAATGAATATACATGAGGTCTATTTGCATGCACTGCTTTCATTGTATGCTAATAGATCCATGCATATTCATTGGGGAAATCCTGAAAACCCGACTGGATTGCGGCCCTTGAGGACCGACATTGGACACCCCTGGCCTAGGTCTAGGTCTCTAGGATATACTTGCAGTACATCAGGGGTGTCAAAGTCCTTCCTCGAGGGCCAATCCAGTCGGGTTTTCAAGATTTCCCCAATGAATATGCATGAGATCTATGTGCATGCACTGCTTTCAATGCATATTCATTGGGGAAATCCTGAAAACCCGACTGGATTGCGGCCCTTGAGGACCGACATTGGACACCCCTGGCCTAGGTCTAGGTCTCTAGGATATACTTGCAGTACATCAGGGGTGTCAAAGTCCTTCCTCGAGGGCCAATCCAGTCGGGTTTTCAGGATTTCCCCAATGAATATGCATGAGATCTATGTGCATGCACTGCTTTCAATGCATATTCATTGGAGAAATCCTGAAAACTCGACTGGATTGCGGCCCTCGAGGTGGGACTTTGACACCCCTGCAGTACATGCATTGAGTGGATTTCTTTAAAAAGGGCGTGAAATAAAATGATAAATAACGGAATTTTTGCACAAAAACCGCGAAAGGAGCTGCTCCAGGGCTGCAAGAACGCAACGGGACGCCACCGGGGCTCCAGACCTGCCCGTTGCGCCTGCGCCGTAGCGCGGGTCTCCCCAGCATTGACCACGCCCACCTCCCGGAGGGGCGGGGCTTATGCAAACGCGGCGGGCGGGGCTTTGTGACTGCCTCGCGCTCTGCCCGGGTCGCTGCACATTTGTGTCTGCTGCTGTCTACGGTGAGCCGCGGGTGCAGACAACGGGCGGAACCGAGGGGGTGTTGGGGGGGCGGGGAGAGAGCAGGACTGTACGGCCGGGGGGGACCCGCTGAGCGAGGAGGAAGAGTCCAGGTAAGCGGGGAAAGACGGAGATCGGTTAAATGAGCAGATGGGCTTCCTAGGGGCAGTAGAGGTTAAGGGAGGGGTTAAGCTCGCGATGGCACCGCTCCAAAGATCGAGCCTGGCATGCATGCTTTTCTCTCTGTTGCACGGTCCGAAAAGATCTGCAGGAGCCGGTATTTCCCTTTTGTCCGAAAGGGTTAATGCAAAGGTGTTTTTGAGTTGCATCGTTATAGCTCCGATCAAGAGCAAAGGTGCGTTAAAAACGCTTGGAACGCGAAAGTTAGCGCGCCCTGAGCTCTGTTAGCAGCAGCTAAAGCCCCTGCTGTGCTCTTAAATGTTGTGAGTTCTACGTGTAGCAACGCGTGTATCTCATCTCAAGGAGCTTTGCCAGTTCATCAATTCCTATCCACGTCCACACAGATGAGATCCCCCTTTCCTAACCTATTAACCCCTTATTGTTACTGTCCTATCATTTGATGGGTCTCAAAGTCCCTCCTTGAGGGCCGCAATCCAGTCGGGTTTTCAGGATTTTCCCAATGAATATGCATTGAAAGCAGTGCATGCACATAGATCTCATGCATATTCATTGCGGAAATCCTGAAAACCCGACTGGATTGTGGCCCTCAAGGAGGGACTTTGAGATCCCAAGTTTATACAGTTAAGACAGGGGTGTCAAAGTCCCTCCTCAAGGGCTGCAATCTAGTCAGGTTTTCAGGATTTCCCCAATGAATATGCATGAGATCTGTTTGCATGCACTGCTTTCAATGCATATTCATTGGGGAAATCCTGAAAACCTGACTGGATTGCGGCCCTCGAGGAGGGACTTTTATGATCCCTTTTGCCCCAGTATGTCTGTTTGGTTATTTTTTTTAATGTAATACCCCCTTTGCTTTTTTATTTATCAAATGTACCTCGCTTAGAAGTATGATAAGCGGTTTAGCAAATAATAAACTTGGAAAATGATACCAGAAAAGATTGAATGCTTTATCTACTTAACGGCCCAGCAGCAAAAAAAATTTCATCTGCAAGTCTTTCTTCATCGGGGCGGGTTAGAGATGTAATTAGGTTTTTTGCAACACTCTTCCATGGTATATGTATCTCCTTCATTTGCATGCCATTAAAATTACATTCATGGCCCAGTCTTAAACATACTTTTCGTTCATTAGCCCTTAATGGCGAGGGACATCCATGCATAAGAGAGCCTAACAAAAGAAGCTTTGCTTTTCAAAACTGGCTATTCTGTGTGGCCAGACAAACCAGGATAATTTATTGGAAAAGAATGTTGGGGGGTTTTAAGGTCCGCAAGTTGCATTAAACTAAGAAAAGCTAACGAGGTTAAGGTCGTTTACAGTAAGATCAATCTGGATGTCGCTGGATGACATAGTCATGGATTTTGCTTTCTGCCTTGTTTATAAGCAAATAATCATATTTAACCTCTCTTTAGATCAGAGGTGTCCAACCTTTTGGCTTCCCTGGGCCGCACTGGCCGAAAAAAATGTTTCTGGGGCCCCGCAAACGCTGCAGCAAGACAGAGGAGGGAGCTGGCAAGACGGTAAAGACCCAGGGACAGCAGAGGAAAACACTGCATCGCCCTCGACCGGGGATGCACAAAATACTTCATTGGGCCGCAGGCGGCCCTCGGGCCACAGGTTGGACACCCCTGCTTTAAGATAGTGGCAGACAGCTTTTTTTTTTTTTTTTTAATATACATTTTGGACTTTTGACAAATTAGATTTTTTAAAACCCAGTTTAAATATGGGATACTGGCAACCTTCAGTTATCCATTAAAGAGCCAGCAGTCGGGTTAATGTGTAAAGGAGAAAGGTGTGCTCTTATTTGTGGACCTTGGTGATAATTCACATTTTATTGCGAGGAAATAGATCTACGGTGTTTTGCAGTGGGTAGACGTGACAGACTTAAAATGTACATTGCATCAACAAAGCACTTTTAAAATGCGCTCGCTTCATTGTTTTCATTTTGTTTAAGATATAGATTTTGATAGATATCCAAATACTGATCAGTGCATTTAGGAAAGTCTTTTTTTTTGGGGGGGGGAGAGAAGCTGGAATTAGGAGTTTGAGTGTTGATGGGGTTCAGGCTTCTCCTCGGAGATGAGGTCTGCCAGCAGAGGGCGCTGGAAAAAAATACCGAATCGAATGCTTCCATTTCCCTTGTGCATTGTTTCTGACATGCCTAAACATATTAATTTTGACAGTATAACTATACCACAAAGTGGGCTTTGTGTACCTAGCACCGTCGCTATTTAGTTCTGTCTTGGCTCCTAAAGAATTCCTATAGTTTTGATCTGCATAAATATTTCAGAATGTGCCCCAAAGAGATTCCGGGTGTGCCACGAGAGATTCCAGAATTTTACTTTGCTTTCAAACATTTCCTTCATAAGTACGCACGAGAATAGATTGCATGTGCGTCGCAAACGCAAGAATCTGTCAATGCTATGAGCGTCTGTGTGCGTAGGGATACAACCGCCCAGACAAGCCTCGTTCTCTGACATGGTTGGTTCTTGAAAACTAAAGGCAAGTGATTTTACTTTTATTGTTTTATTCAGTAGTTATCCTAACTTGAGCAACAAAGCAATCAAGGCTTTGTTGCCATTTGGAATGGACCTCATCATTTTTGCGAATTTGGATTTTCAGCTCTGACAGAAACTAAATTGAAAAAAAAAAAGAGAACGACTGCAGCTGGTGGATGATGAAATGCGTATTTGCTTAGAACTTAAGAACATAATGTCCTTACTGGGTCAGACCAATGGTCCTTCAAGCCCAGTAGCCCGTTCTCACAGTGGCCAGTCCAGGTCACTAATACCTGGCCAAAACCCAAGGAGTAGCAACATTCCACACAGAATCTCAAAGAATAGCAAGATTCTAGAACAGAGGTGGGCAACTCCGGTCCTCGAGGGCCGTAATCCAGTCGGGTTTTCAGGATTTCCCCAATGAATATGCTTGAGATCTACTTGCATACACTGCTTTCAATGCCTGAAAACCCGACTGGATTCCAGCCCTTGAGGACCGGAGTTGCCCACCCATGTTCTAGAATCCCAAAGAGTAGCAACATTCCATGGTACCGATCCAGTGGCTTCCCCCATGTCTTTCTTAATAACAGACTATGGACTTTTCCTCCAGGAATTTGTCCAAACCTTTCTTAAAACCAGCTGCGCTATCCGCTCTTACCACGTCCTCTGGCAACGCGTTCCAGAGCTTAACTATTCTCTGAATGAAAAAACGCAAGCACGTTCATCGCATTGATTAGCAATTGTATTCTATCTACTTTTAACCCCCCCTCCTTTTACTAAACCGCGATAAAGGTTATTAGTGCAGGGAGCCGCGCTGAATGCTCCGCGCTGCCCCCGATGCAGTGGTTGGATCCACAGCCTCAGCACCCTCGTGTAGGCCAGCAATAGAAAAAAAAAACGTTCCTTCTAGGCTGCTTGAGTCACAGCGGTCACGAATCCGGTTCAGTGAGTTTGCATTCATTCTGAAAGTACGAGGTCCACGGAGGAATGTAAAACTGTGTGCAAATAAAAAGATGAAGCTGGTTCAAGCCCCAAATGTACTATCTAAGACAGGGGTGTCAAAGTCCCTCCTCGAGGGCCACAGTCCAGTCGGGTTTTCAGGATTTCCCCAATGAATATGCTTGAGATCTATTAGCATACAATGAAAGCAGTGCATGCAAATCTCATGCATGTTCATTGGGGAAATCCTGAAAACCCAACTGGATTGCGGCACTCAAGGAGGGACTTACACCCCTGGTTTAATTCTAGAACAGACATGGGCAACTCCGGTCATCGAGGGCCGGAATCCAGTCGGGTTTTCAGGATTTCCCCAATGAATATGCATGAAATCTATTTGCATGCACTGCTTTCATTGTATGCTAATAGAGCTCATGAATATTCATTAGGGAAATCCTGAAACCCCGACTGGATTGCAGCCCTCAAAGAGGGACTTTGACACCCCTGTTATAAGCGGTAAGATCAGTTTCTGAAGATACTGAGAAAGGTAAATAGGACGCAAGTCCCATATGGCTGTTTTCCTATGTTTTTTACAAGATGTGTCATGGTTACTTGGCTCCTCCCTCTCAGAGTTTGTTATCAGAGTTTAATTCTGATAGAGGTTAAGTGAATACATCCAGGTCAAAAATGTGCATTGAATCTGTAGTGAAAATGGAATTTGTTTCCAGCATTGGGCTGTTAACTGTGGTGCATCATTGACTTCGGGATCGTTTCACCTTAAGGTCCATTGCTTTGTGCAAACATGCTTTTAGTCAAGAGGTATTTTAGTTACTTTGTCTGGTCTGATTCCCTCCCCAACCTGGTGGAAATAGTTTTGCAGCTTTTCAATGGAAGAGAGAGAGGAAGGTTGCACATTTGTGAGGAAGAAGAATCCACAATCCGATCAGCGCTGCTTCCTGTCCCTGGCAAAATAGTGGCTTGTTTGTACAGCTTTGTCCTGTCTTAGGGTCTGCAGCTGAAATTTTAATTCCTAGATGTATATATATATTTGGATCTTAGGTTTGACCGCCCATTTTCAGGGGGGAGGGGGGGTCTGTTTATTTGTCCCGTGTTTGTGTAAAGGCGAGCAGCTGTGTCTGACAACATATGGCACCAGACATGTTTTTCAGACAGAGAAGAGATGGAGCTGTCACAGCTGCTTCATCAGAGCAAAGGATGGACGAAGAGCTCGTCAGGCACAAAATATGTGTTGAAAGGAAAACCTGGAAACTAGGAATAACACAATGAAAGTCTGTCAATATTCCTCAATCTAGCTTTTATTTTACCTTAATTTGCCACGTCTGAACTGCTCAGAAGCCCTTAAATGCCCTTTTTTTTGGGGGGGGGGGTTGGAGGTTAGAAAAAAGGCCTCAAATTTAAAAAAATAGTATGTTTGAAGTTGCTAGTGAATGGGAGATTATAAATATTTCATACTACAGAAAGTAAAAGAGCCCAGAATCCTCAAAGGGTATTCCAAACCTGCAGCTACCCAGGTCATGCATTTTTGCAAAACTTGATCTCCAAAAATGGACCTGGGAACTTGCCTGACCTGATGCTTTCAGGAGACAGTAGTTGCAATGCAGGAAAATCTGTCTTGTGAGTCACAGTTGATTTTTTTTAAGACATCTGAAGGTTCCACTCAGGGTGGCAGGAAAGCCCTATTCTGAGGACTGAAATACTTGGTATCCGAGCAGTGCCATGACTGCTGAAGTCATCTGTAGCACACTGCCTGCCTCCAGAAGGAAAAACGGTGAAGCAAGAGAAAGCACAAGGGTTGTTTTGCTTCTGAAGAGAGCTTGAAAATATGTTTCCTTTGATTAGCAAGCCCGACGTTCCTCAATGTCTTTTCTCATGAATGATTACGTGGCTTTGAAGCCAAAGAAAGCCAAGATGCAGTGGAGCAGAGTGAAATATTGCAGGGTCATGTTTGTGCTTTGATGGAAGATAAGAACCATGACATCGAGGCTGTGAGATCATGTAGCTGGATCTACAGCACAAAGCTGGAGAGACAAAAGTTTTTCGGTGGTTTCTGAATTTCTCCATACAGAGCACGCTTTCGGTCTTTTGACTAAACCGGTCTGGGTCAAGATAAAATACAGTAAAACCTGGAGATGTTTATTGCTTTCAGCACTGCTTCTCACTGTCAGGAGCTGCCTTGTGGGAATCCCTAGTGAACTGAGGATCACCAGATAGCTCCAAGTAAGCCAGGGCAAGCTGAGATAATTTGGGGTTATGCCCCACTGAATCTCTAGATTTCGTGGCCTACTATTCTTGAAACAATTGGGAAGTGTAAGCCCACAGATGTAATGGGACTAAAGCAGGGGGTGGGCAAACGTTTTGACTCGTGGGCCACAATGGGTTCTTAAATTTGACAGAGGGGCCGGACCAAGAGCATCTTTCTATCCTTCCCTCCCTCCTATCCCTTGTGCAACAGAATCCTTGAGCACCCGCCCCTTCTGCGCAGCCAAACCCCCGCTGACCCTCCATCCTTCCCTCCCATCCGAACACCGCCAACCACGAGCCCTACATACCTCCCTCCGGAGCAGCGTCGGGCCGGCAGCACTTTAAACAAGCTGCTTCGGGGCCTTCCATGAGCCACGTCACTGATGACATCATCAGTGGTGCAGCAGAGGGAATTCCCAAACGAGAGAAGGCCGTGAAGCAGCCTGTTTAGAGTGCTGCTGCTCTGGAGGGATGTATGTAGGGCTCACGGATTAAAAAACTAAACGGGCCGGATATGGCTCGCGGGTCGTAGTTTGCCCATGTCTGGACTAAAGCCAGGACTTGTTCCCGTACCCCTGACAGAGAGCTATAGAATCGCCATGGTTTGAGAGCCACATCGATAAAAAGCAAACAAAAAGAGAGTTAGGAATAAGACCCAAAGATTATCGATAGTGCAAAGGACCAGCCAAGTTTGCTCAAAGTATGCCTTGTTCTGTTTTGAAACCCGAAGGGTGGTACCTGTGGGTTTTAAAGAACAGGATACCTGACCTAGCTTTGAAGAAAAATGAAAGGCAGATGAGGACCATTTGGCCTATCCAGTCTGCCCTTCCATGCCGTCTACCAACCCTTCCTTGCCTTTAGAGGTCCAACGTACTTGTTCACTATATAATTTTTGCTCTTTCATTTGGAGTGGAGTCGGAAACTCTTCCTGCTTCAACATGTCGACAGTCGGGCTGTCCGCGATGCAGTCTTTAACAAACAGCTGCTTGGGTGGAAGAAGGTGGAGATTCGCTCTTCCCAGAAATCTGCTTTCCAGATGTGAAAGTTTTTGCCTTCCCTTTATAACAATAACAAAATGAATTAAAAAAAAAAAATACAGTAACTATTTCAAACGTTACTCAATCTTGTTTAGGGTAATCTGCAAGAATGATGTCGTGCGTGGCTAGACGGGGTGAAGAGAGACTTAAGCTGGAGTGTTATGTCTAATTTTTTTTTTACTTTAATGAACTGAAACTCCTAGAGTCTTTGCGCTGGAAAATAGCGTAGTCATTCGTTAACTCGTCTAAATAGATGCCATGAGATTAGGTTATCCCAGGCAGACTTCCATTTGGAAGGAAGACGTTTCAGATCCTGCTTTTTTATGAGAGCTTTGTGCAAAACCCCCCCCAAAAAACCCCGACTTTCTTCCCAGGCTTCCCAGAATGTTGAAGCTACACAGACGCAATCTCCAACACCCTGTTTTCCTCCCGTGGCATTGCGTTCCCAGAGGAAGTGAAGGCTTACTCAGATCACTGTGGTGTCGAAATACATCGCTTGGACATGAGGAGAACATTCTCCAGCCTTAAGTTAATTGAGGGAACAATGTGCCAAGCTTTTGTATCCAGGTCCCAGAACTCAAAACAAATCTTCAGAATAAAACATTTTAGGCCGCTGGCTAAACTGCGCTCCGTGTACAGCTGATAGCATGGCCTGAGCATCCGATGGTTTCATCCTCAACAATATCCTCGCTCTCTTTTCTAGATGAGGTCCACTATGCTTAAAATGGGGGAAGGGACAGAAGCGTCCAAGGTGGGTCCAGTCTTTAAGTGGTTCGCCTTTTATGTTGTATAGCGGAGACAAGTGTTTCCTGCACATTAACCTTTTCCAGTCACAGGGCTGTGAAAATTAGCATGGGATTTGGGGGAATGTGTAATTTTTATTTTATTTTTTTTCATGGGTAAAAACTTTTTGAGGCCACTTTCCTGTTTCCTTTTTGTCCTCTCGGTATGACACTCTGTTCGCTGTTCTCAGTGGCATGGATTGCTATACACAGGATGCATCTGGCCATTACAGTCTGCACGCCAGTAAGTGTCTATCTGTATGGGTGTGTGGTAGAGCACTACTGCTGCCCAGTGGATCCACAGGTGACGAGAGTGGTACCACCTTCAGGTCTGGTTTTGCTGTAACATAGTAGATGACGGCAGATAAAGACCCGAATGGTCCATCCAGTCTGCCCAACCTGATTCAATTTCTATTTTTTCTTCTTAGCTATTTCTGGGCAAGAATCCAAAGCTCTACCTGGTACTGTGCTTGGGTTCCAACTGCCGAAATCTCAGTCAAAACCTACTCCAGCCCATCTACATCCTCCCAGCCATTGAAGCCCTCTCCAGCCCATCCTCCCCCAAACGGCCATATACAGACACAGACCGTGCAAGTCTGCCCAGTACTGGCCTTAGTTCAATATTTACTATTATTTTCTGATTCTAGATCCTCTGTGTTCATCTCACGGTTCTTTGAACTCAGTCACTGTTTTAAGCTGTGTAGAGGCATCTGTAAAAAAATAAGCACATCCTTCCTGAAAGGACATATCTGTAACATGGCTGGGATAGACTACCCTCTATCAAAAACTTGAGCAGCCCCAAGACATGGAGCTACAGTTCCTCTGCATTTGGATCAGGAGATGGAAGCTGCTTGTCCTACAAAGTGCACACAACAATACACTCAATAAATATGCCAAAAATCCTATAATAGTAACAACAAAGAGGCACAACCAGTCACAACAGGGTTTGGATGGGGGACGCTCAGAATGAGTGATAGTACTAGCCTGAAGCAACTCCACTGAAGAAGTAAAGGGCGCTCTCAGTGTGAACCATCAGCAATGGGAGCAAAAGCTCCGATGCTTCACTTCCGGGCTGAGGCGGGAAGCCTCCACCACCACACCATCATTGAGCCCCCTATGTGTATGTAATAATGAAAACACCTACAATAAGGCCCTAAATAAATAATATAATCCAAACAAACCCGTGAGCAATTTAAACTCAAACGGTGGAGATACAAACTGAGCGACCCCCACACAAACCCTGCCAGCCGAAACCCGCCAAGCTAACTACAAAGCAATATCAAGTCCTAATTAAACTAAATCAAAATTATACTTATCAAACCAAACTGCCACAATGAAAGCGCCAGGAGCCGAAGTTCAACCAAGCTGGTTTCGGGGAGGAGCCCTTCTTCAGGAACCAAGCCCCCGACCACAAACCAAAAAACAAAAAATGAAAAAAACGCCGAAAACGAAGCGGGACGGCTGGAGGGAGGGGTGACCGGGCGGGAGAGCACCCGCGCTTAAAAGGCGGACCAGGAATTACGTCACACACAACCCAACCAATCATACAGGACGCACTACGCGTCCTAAATCACTCATACAGGGGCGGGACAAAGAAAAAAGCCCCAAAACTGAAAAGAGAAAAATTCCTGGTCCGCCTTTTAAGCGCGGGTGCTCTCCCGCCCGGTCACCCCTCCCTCCAGCCGTCCCGCTTCGTTTTCGGCGTTTTTTTCATTTTTTGTTTTTTGGTTTGTGGTCGGGGGCTTGGTTCCTGAAGAAGGGCTCCTCCCCGAAACCAGCTTGGTTGAACTTCGGCTCCTGGCGCTTTCATTGTGGCAGTTTGGTTTGATAAGTATAATTTTGATTTAGTTTAATTAGGACTTGATATTGCTTTGTAGTTAGCTTGGCGGGTTTCGGCTGGCAGGGTTTGTGTGGGGGTCGCTCAGTTTGTATCTCCACCGTTTGAGTTTAAATTGCTCACGGGTTTGTTTGGATTATATTATTTATTTAGGGCCTTATTGTAGGTGTTTTCATTATTACATACACATAGGGGGCTCAATGATGGTGTGGTGGTGGAGGCTTCCCGCCTCAGCCCGGAAGTGAAGCATCGGAGCTTTTGCTCCCATTGCTGATGGTTCACACTGAGAGCGCCCTTTACTTCTTCAGTGGAGTTGCTTCAGGCTAGTACTATCACTCATTCTGAGCGTCCCCCTGTCCTACAAAGTGGACAAGTGTAGATCTTTCATTTCATAATCATATTAGCGAAATAGTTAAATCATGCTTTTACAGATTACGGCTCCTACGTTCAATTTCTACCTTTTTAGATTCTAAATCACTCAATATATTAGTTCATTCTCTTATTATCTCTAAATTAGATTATTGCAATTCTCTTCTAATCAACATAACCCAGAAAGAAAAGAGACGACTCCAAATCATCCAAAACACATCAGTTAAATTAATTCACAATGCAAAAAAATTTGACCATGTTACCCCTTTACTTATTAAATCACATTGGCTCCCCATATCTCACCGAATTACTTTCAAAATTTTATTTTTGGTATACAAAACATTGAGCTTCAACGAACCCCAATTTATAGCAAAAATGATTGTCCCATATAACTCTTCTCGTTCTTTAAGATCTTCCTCATCACAACTGCTCTCAATTAGAGAATGACACGGTGGCGGTTTACCCGCGGTCACCGCATTTAAGCCGCGGGTCACCGCGGAAAACGGGGAAGAAAACTAGCAGTCGCTGCGGCGACGGGGACAAGGCCATTCACCGACCGCGGAAACGGTGAAAAGGTTTGTCCCCGCGGGCCAATGTACCCCCTTCTAGGAACCGCTATTTACCTGTGTTTCACCGTGCTCCTCATTTGTCAGATCAACCCTTCCTGCCAATCGCAGCAGAAGGGTACCCAACCCCTCCTGCCGGTCCTCCCAATGGCCTCCCCTAAGATCGCCGGCAGGAGGGTACCCAACCCCTCCTGCTGGACCCCCCCCCAATGAACCCTCCCACCCCGGAACCCCCTTAGTCTTACTTTCCAAGTTGGACCGGACAGCTCCTCGCTCGTCTGGCCAGCAGGCCTGCCTCCGTCCAAATGAGGCGGGCCCGCCCCTCCCCTCCCCTGCCTAACCCACAGGATCCTAGGGCCTGATTGGCCCAAGCACCTAAGGCCCCTCCTATAGCGGGAGTGGCTTTAGGTGCCTAGACCAATCAGGCCCTAGGATCCTGTGGGTTGGGCAGGGTAGGGGCGGGCCCGCCTCATTTGGACGGAGGCAAGCCTGCTGGCCATACGTGTGAGGAGCCGTCCGGTCCAACTTGGAAAGTAAGACTAAGGGGGTTCCGGGGTGGGAGGGTTCGTTGGGGGGGGGGTCCAGCAGGAGGGGTTGGGTACCCTCCTGCCGGCGATCTTAGGGGAGGCCATTGGGAGGACCGGCAGGAGGGGTTGGGTACCCTTCTGCTGCGATTGTCGGGAGGGCCGTTGGGGGGGTCTACAGGAGGGGTTGGGTGCCCTCCTGCCGTGATCGCTGGGGGGAGGGGAGACTTGCAGCCGTAGCCGCGGTCACTATGCTTTTTTTTTTATATATTATTTTTTATTTTCAAAATTTTACAGAAAGTGTACAACATATTAAAATATAATTGATGAATATACAATAACACTTTTATATCTAATACATTATGTTCTAAATATATTTTTTTATCCCCTCTCCCTCCCCCCACCCTTCTATTACTTCTCATTCATACAATACATATTGTATAATATATTATAACATATTATGTAGAAATTATTTTCATTACCCCCCCCTCTATGTGTGTCATAATAAAGATATTTAAAAGGGAGATCTTTGCCGCGATTAGGTACAGCGGCCGCGTCTACTTACCATATAGGCTAACATTGTAAGCATTTAAAGTACATGTCGTGTTTGTTTTTGCATTGCTAGCCCCAGGGGTGGTGGAAGATTAGTGATTGAAAAACTGTATGAAAAATAACTATTTTAAATTTAGTGATCAAAATGTGTCAGTTTTGAGAATTTATATTAATTAATTTTTTCTCTGTGTGTTTTGTTTTTGTATAGTTATTAACTAATATTTAACTAAGTTTTAAAGTTTTAAAGAATGTTTCCTTTATACGTAAATAAAGAAAAGTGAATGGGATTGCAGTGGCGGTGACGGGGCGGTGAATGGGGTGGCAGTGGCGGTGACGGGGCGGTGAAGAGGATGGTGAGACGGGGACGGGGCGGTGACGGGGATGGTGAGACGGGGACGGGGCGGTGACGGGGATGGTGGGACGGGGCGGTGACGGGGACCAATTTTTTCACCGTGTCATTCTCTACTCTCAATCCCTTCGCTGAGAATCATAGGCACAAGACGTAATGATATGTTCTCCGTGAAAGCCCCTACACTGTGGAACTCTCTTCCAAATTTTATTAAAAACGAAACAGACCTCGTCTCTTTTAAGAAAATTTTAAAAACATATTTATTTCAAGATGCATTTGATTCATGAAACGTAACATTTCAGGTTCTCGCATTCTTCTTATCCTATTTTAACCCATTATTACCCAATGTGCTTTCCTTTTGATGTTAAACTCTAATATATAACAAAATTGTAACTTTCCCCCTCCTCCCCACCCCTTCCAGTCTGTCCAATTTTGTCTGTCTCTTATTTAGCTTTTGTAAATTAAATGTATTACCACATTCTGATGGTTTTTAAATTGTACATCGCTTAGATATTGTTATAAGCGATTCATCAAATGAATATTAAACTTGAAACAAGGACTAGGGTGGAACAAGGTTTTTTGTTACACTATGTGAAAGATGAGGTTCAGGGACTTCTCTAGGAGCATTCATAGGCATCTTCCACTAGAGCATCTTTCAAGAGAATTGCTACATCTCGGGTGAATATCTCCCTTGTTGCAAGATTTGCTAGGGACACTGTAAAGAATAGGGCAGCTAATAATAGCGCTGGTGCTGGTCCTTTTCTAGGAGGAGGGAGATCCCATGTTCTGTGGGCTTTATTGAATAGAAGAAGGTGAGAGGAGAACCCTTTGGTCTTCAGTGTGTGTTTGGAGGGAAGGACCCATGGTCTGTAGCGTGTGGAAGGTTGGGGGCAATGAGGTATCATCTTCTGCATTCAGTGCGTGAATATTGGAACCACCCCCAAAAAATTGTGACAGCTTTCTTTGTCGTCGTCTTTTGGATCTCGGGCTGGGATCTAGCAGCGTGAGCCTTAATTTGCAACTGCCCAGGAATATTTTAATCTCCCTTGGCTCTCCCGCTAATTCAATCTAGTAACGGTTCTTAGCTTGGGGCCGGGCACCTGAGCTGCTTCATGAACTCTACCACTTAGACATAATGATAGGCGGTATATCAATTTAAAATAAACTTGAAACTTGAAGATACTCAGTAGATGACGGCAGATAAAATCCTGTATGTTCCATCCAGTCTGCTCGACAGGACGGCCAGAGTTGTGCTTGCTACTCTGTGCAGGTTACACTTCTCTAACGCATTAAGGTTATTTAAGTTTTGTCTTGATTCTTTTTCTACATAAGGATTTTCTGTGTTTATCCCATGAATTCTGTCACTGTCACAAGTGGGAGGGTATTCCAGGCATCCGACACCCCTTCTGTGAAAAAAGCATTTCCTGATGTAGATCAATCTGTAACCTCAGTTCATGTTCTCTCTTTCTAGAAGTTCCCCATCTCTGGAAAAGATTTGTTTGTATATTAATACCTAAGAACATAGCCGCTTTAGCCTTTCCTCATAGGGAAGTCATCATTTTTGTCGCCCTTCTCTAATTCCGTATCTGTCTTGTCCCATAGGGTAAACAAATTCAGGTGTTCTACTTGGATATCTTTTGATGCAAACTTCCAATTTCTTCCCTAGATCCAGGTACTAGGTATCACCATTGCATGATGGTTAACAAGTTCAAATTATTTGATATACAGTGTTCCCCCAGTCATTCATGGTCAACAGTTCGCAGGCCCGGTCATTTGTGGTATTTTCCGACTGTGAACCACCGACTAGGAGAGGACAGCGGGAGAGGCAGGAGAGAGCAGCCGGAGCGCCAGCGAGTGAAGGAAATCACTTGCTGTATGCTCCGACCGCCTCTTCCTGCACTAAAGTCGGGCCTTACCAATCAGGAGCTGGGTGTCAAAGTTGGATCTGGAGATGGAGAATTGATAGGTAGCTGAAAATTTAAAAAGGAGAAGGATGAGAAAGGGAAAGGAGAAAAGTTTAAAGGGAAAAATCAATATGTTGGAGACAGGGACTGGAGCAAGAGAGAAGAGGAGAAAAAAAATGGACAGCGAGCAGACATTGGAAAGAGAATTAGAAGATAGGCAAAATCAGAAAGAGAAACTGGGACTAAAAGCAAAATGACCAGACAACAAAAGGTAGAAAAAATAATTTTATTTTCTATTTTGTGATTACAATATGTCAGATTTGAAATGTGTATCCTGCCAGAGCTGGGGTTAGACAGCAAGAATGCCTTTAAATCCTAGAACGGTGGATTCAGAATGCTCTCCCGGAGGAGGTTGCTGTGGAATCCACCATTCTAGGATTTAAAGGCAAGCTAGATGCACATTTCCTTGCAAGGCGCATAGAGGGATGTGGGTGACTAAGGTTACGCCAGGGTACACCTGGCTGGGCCTCCGCGTGTGCGGATCGCCGGACTTGATGGACCTACGGTCTAATCAGGAGATGGCAGTTCTTATGTTATGTTATGTTATGTTAGGACCTAAAAGAGAGGAAAAGTCTTTTTTGTTTATTTTGTAGCTGGCGTGGGATTGGAGAGATTGCATCCCTATACTTCTACTAAGACTAACCTGCTCCTTTGCTGGTGCGGGTTTTGGCGGGGGCGATTGATCCAACGCTCACTGAATTCTTGTGAGTGTCGGAGCAGGTGCTGGGACCCACGCTGTGTGTCGGCAAAGGGGGTATCTTAATTTTAAAAATCCGGCCCACGGCTTAGCCTGTGTGTTAGATTTTGGTCCCTTATGTGATTTGAGTTTGACACCCCTGCTCTAAACAGAAGAGCTGAACTGAGAATCTCACTTAGGTCCCTCTGTGTAGCAGTGCACAGTAACGGCCGACAGGCCCAAACCCTTATCACTTGTAAGACAGTCATGGATGGAGAGCAGCGCTGGCAGCTGGGCCTGCTTTACCTCACTGCTCAAAAATGCTTTCTTTTTCAGAGAATGGAAACAGTTTGTGGTTTTCTGCTCCAGAGAGGATTATGTGCCTCAGCCTGGGTGGGGTGGGGCTGATGAGCAGACCATGATCTCTGCCTCTTCACAGGCTGTGGGCCTTCATACAGAACTCTCAATTTATCAGAGGCCCTGTGGAAAATTTATATAGGAGGCCATCAGCAGACTATGATCTCTGCCTCTTCACAGGCTATGGGCCTTCGTACAGAACTCTCAATTTATCAGAGGCCCTGTGGAAAATTTATATAGGAGGCCATCAGCAGACCATGATCTCTGCCTCTTCACAGGCTGTGGGCCTTCGTACAGAACTCTCAATTTATCAGAGGCCCTGTGGAAAATTTATATAGGAGGCCATCAGCAGACCATGATCTCTGCCTCTTCACAGGCTGTGGGCCTTCGTACAGAACTCTCAATTTATCAGAGGCCCTGTGGAAAATTTATATAGGAGGCCATCAGCAGACCATGATCTCTGCCTCTTCACAGGCTGTGGGCCTTCGTACAGAACTCTCAATTTATCAGAGGCCCTGTGGAAAATTTATATAGGAGGCCATCAGCAGACCATGATCTCTGCCTCTTCACAGGCTGTGGGCCTTCGTACAGAACTCTCAATTTATCAGAGGCCCTGTGGAAAATTTACATAGGAGGCCATCAGAAGTAGAGAGGAAACTTTGAGCGGCCTGTGTATGGTACTGGTATTAATTCACCCCCTCCTTTACAAAGCCACACTAGTGTTTTTAGCGCCGGCCATGGCGGTAACAACTAGGACGCTCGTAGGAATTCTATGAGCACCAGAGCTGTTACCACGGCGGCCAGCGTGGCTTTTAAAGGAGGGGGGGGGGGTCAGGGTTTATTCCCAGTATACTGACTTGTAATTATTGCTTATATATTCTTTCAGGATTCATGGAAATAAGAACGCATTTTTGCTATGGTAAATTAGTTCCTGAAGTGTATGTCAGAAAGAACGCCGAAATGCTTCAGTCATTAATTGCGGTGGGAATCCTTTAACCAATATCACATCTTCAAAACCAGCATTAATTCAAAGTTCCTGTGGCTATTTGTGACGTCTGGCTGAATAAATTAGAGCTGTGGTTCCCAGCCCGGTCCAGGAGGACCCCCAGGCCAGTCGGGTTTTTAGGATAGCCCTAATGAATATGCATGAGAGAGATCTGCATATAATGGAGGTGCCAGGCATGCAGATCTGCTCCATGTATATTCATTAGGGCTATATTGAAAACCTGCCTGGCCTGGGGATCCTCCAGGACAGGGTTGGGAACCACTGAGTTAGACAGGTGCTCTTGACCTTACAATTTAGGGCTGTTAGATGTTCTGCTGAACTGATACCATGAACAGTGCCCAAGAGAGGTTCAGCTTTCCCTGTATCTTAGGTCCGCTTTGGCATGGGTGATACTGAACTGGGATGGGAAGTCCATATCCACCCCCACCCTCCTTTTTTTAAATTGTACTCTCTGGTAGAGTTTAAAAAAAAGTCCTCAATAATTTGCCGGATTTGGTTTCACAGCTGTGAGCAAGATAATATTTTTGCAAGCTGTGGCTTTGTGATATACCGGACAGTTGACTGATGTCTGGGAAGTTACAACCTGGGAGTGACACTTGTTTCCTCTTGGCTGGAATACCATTGCTGAGCTTTCTGTGGGAAATCATCTTGTGATCCAGTGTGCCAGGTTTTGATCCAGACTATATAGGCCCTGTTTTCCGATCCGAGATTCCATTCTCTGCTCTAGGATGCTGGGCTCTGATCATGTTAATATAAGAATTACAATTACTACACAAAACAACGACATGTAATATCCTTAGAAATTTAAACTTTTAAAGTAAGGAAAAATGAAAGATCAGAACATCAAACGTAGAACACCTTTTCTGGGGGTCTGATGAGCGTCGGCATCGGGCGCATTAACCCAGCGTTTGGTTCATCCCGCAGCGCCAGCCGTGCTTACCAAACATGGCCCATTGGGCACTCGCATTCCACGCCCAGCTCTAAGCCAGTGAGCCGGCCTTCTTCCCCATTTAAAATTTTGCGAATGGGTTGAGATCGTTTCAGCCCAAAGACCTCTAATGATTCGCTTTATCGGATAAAACTGCATGCGGACTGAGCGCCAGCTATCCCGAGGTAAACTTCGGAGGGGAACCAGCTACTAAACGGTTCGATTAGTCTTTCGCCCCGGTACCCAGGTCAGATGACCGATTTGCACGTCGGGACCGCTCCGGACTTCCACCAGATTTTTTTACTCTGGCTTCGCCCTGCCCAGGCATAGCTCACCATCTTTCGGGTCCTATCGCGCGTGCTCATTCTCCACCTCCGAATTTGTACCAAAACAACGAAAATGCAGTGTGTCCTCTAAAATTTCAGTCATGGAATTCCACAGCCACAGAATGCATCTTAGCGAGAAGCACGGTATAATCTTTTTTTTTTTTTTTTTTGACAGATCTCTGATCTGGAACTGAACTTTCTCCTAGCAGTGATGTTATTCTGTGTCATGTGATATTGTGGTTTTTTGCCATCATCCTCACCCCCATACCTGCTGTAACAGAATCCAGCACCGAATTATCTGTGACCTCAGGGGAGGGGATTTGCTTTTTAGGACTTTTTTTTTTAATTAATTCCACATGTCTCTAGCAAAAATGGTTCTTTTATTGCTCTAATCTGATTCTACTCAGGAACTGTTAAAACAACTGTCTGCTTCTGGCGTAAGCAGAGCACAGGTGGGGACAGGAGGTTTTCTGTAGCAATATCTTTAATTACAATCTCTTTTTTTTTTAAACTCCGTTGGGTTTTTCCAGATTGTCTAATATTTTCAGATGATGGATTTTGTGGTGGTATTTCTCAGTTGTTCTAGCTAACGGCCTCTGGGCTTGCTGTTTGACTGTTCAAATATCTGGATTCTTCAGAGCCCTGTCACCGCAGGCATTCACTGTGAACCATCAGCACCTTCGCACACTTTAATCCCAGCACCTCCCACGATAAACTGCAGCAGCAGGATAAACACCAGGTTCAAAAAATATTAGAATGACAGTTCTGGGGTAATGATTGAAGATGTCCCCGTAAACCTGCAAGTTCCGGAAAGTGGACTGGTTTAACGGTGACGGGGGTGGGGGGGATCTCTGCTTGATTCTGTAAGCCTACTACTGTCGAGCAGAAGCTGTTTGATCACGTGAGCCTTTGACGCGACTCGGTTCTGATTTGCGCCTTGTGATCGGCCAACTAGGGAACAGCCATCACTTCAAAAGCTGCCGATTGTGTTCCTAATGTCCTGGTAGCTGGTGGCAGATGACGATTGCATTGATGCAACCTATTTTTGGATGCAGCTTGCCTTTGTGTTTTTGGAATGTACAGGCTTAAGAAACGAGTTAAGTTTTTAAAGCTTAAGTCAGATTTGTATGGAACTCAGAACGTCTAGATTTTAAAGGGATCGAAACCCTCCCCCTTAATTTAACAGTCGGCCAATCAAATCCTGTCCTGAATTACAACAGCGATGTCCATTCTATCTCCACATAGAAGTGAGTTATATTGAACATCTGTTTAGCCGCTGGCAATAATAAGCATAATTCTGTGTAATTACCAATGATAAAAGATGGAAGAAAGTAACTTTTTTCCCCTTTTTCTTACAACTGAAGGCCCTTTTGATTATTATATATTTGTTCAAGGATTGCTGTTCTGTGAGAGATTCTTTTGCATTGTAAACGCTAATGATTCATGCCCAGTATAGACAGGGTGTGGCTCTTCCATGACTCCAAACATCTGCATCGATCCAGGAGTGAGGTTATTTTTTCCCTCAAGGCTTTGGAAACTGAAGAGAAAAGGGCCTTGGTTTGCCTTTCACGGGTACAGGTCCTAGCTGCAGAGCTCCGAGGCCTTCTGTCCTGAGGGCATCTGGCTTCTGCTGGTGTCTAGAGAGTGCCGGGGTGAGATTAATAGACTTACGGGCCTCAAACAAGCGCTGCTCCCTTTTGTGGGACAATGGTGATTAAAGCTTACCAAAGGCCTGGAGTGTGTCATACTTTCCCATAACTCATAGCCTTTTACTTGAAGTTGTTCCTGATTAATAGGGTGGCATACTGCCTGGTAAAGCTCAGATAGAGCAACCTGTATCTCTCATACAATTATCCTGCTTCCTTAAGTCATTGCTGCAATTCATGAACAATCAACGTTTTAAGGGTTTGTTGCACGGGTCTTGCACGGTTCCCTGCACATACTGGAATACTGCTAAGAGGATGGAATGCAAGCTTTTAGTTTGCGAACAACAGGAGTAGAGAATGACCCCATCCATGCAAGCTCTGTCCTCATCTGTATAAGCCTTGACCGCATGATTTTAAAGTGTTCAAGGCTTGTGCAGATGAGGACAGAGCTTATGCATTTGGTGGAATGAGGCATTATGACATCACAATCTGAGCTCTAGAATGTTGCTACTTATAATTTTAAAGTGTTTGAGGCTTGTGTGGATGAGGACGGAGCTTAGGCATTGGTGGAATGAGGCATTATGACATCACAATCTCAGCTCTAGAATGTTGCTACTTAGGATTTTAAAGCATTTGAGGCTTGTGCAGATGAGGACGGAGCTTAGGCATTGGTGGAATGAGGCATTATGACATCACAATCTCAGCTCTAGAATGTTGCTACTTAGGATTTTAAAGTGTTTGAGGCTTGTGTAGATGAGGGCGGAGCTTAGGCATTGGTGGAATGAGGCATTATGACATCACAATCTCAGCTCTAGAATGTTGCTACTCTTTGGGTTTCTGCCAAGTATTTGTGACTTGGGTTGGCCACTGTTGGAAACAGGATATTGGGTTTGATATACCCAGTATGGCAACTCTTATGTTATCACTGATAGTACTTTAAGAACAGAGACATTTGACGCCAACATCCATCTGTATGATGGGAGTCGCATCAAAACTCATCCAACGTGGCCTAGTAAGAATTTGATACTGTGAAATATCCCCTAAGTTAAGTGTGATGCACCTTTCTCTCTCAAAAAATAGAAGGCATGCGTCTGAAGACCCCCCTGTGCTGATAGAAATATTGGCCTGGTGTGAACATTGCGCTAACGCCATTAATGCACATTATTTTATCGCTAGTCCCTTTGGGTACTAATAAGTCACGCTAACGGTATTCGAGCGTTTGTAACTCAGGCTCGGAGAGTCTCTTTTTTGGCTTCATTTGGAATTTGATATGCCTGTGGCTTTTCTTCCTCTTTTTTTCTAAATTTGTCATGAGTAGACTTTTAATTAGAGAGAGCAACCCTGACAAGTTCCTGAATTGTTTTGAAGTCTGTGAAAACAGACCCAAATATAAATGTAATATTTCTATGTGAAGAAAATAAGACACAAAGAGTGGGAGTATATTTAAACTCTAAATCCAAACTGCACAGACCAGTGATTTTGCTTTTTTTGAAGTGGGTGTCACATTGATTAAAGAGAAAAGAGTTCAGAGTGAGAGCCGGGGCCAGAGCTGGATAAAGAAGGTGGTACGCGGAGTCCTGGGTGATGAGAGGATGGGGAAGGGAGAGTTGATGTAAATTTAAATGGTATTGGATTCCCCAGACCCCCCTCTCTCTCCATCCTCTCACATTTGGTGGTGAAGTGGTTAGAGTTACAGCCTCGGCCCCTTGAGGTTGTGGGTTCGAATCCCACACTGCTCCTTGTGACCCTGGGCAAGTCACTTAATCCCCATTGCCCCAGGTACATTAGAGTGGGAACCCACCGGGAAAGTTAGGGAATAATGCTTGAGTATCTGAATAATTTGTAATCTGCATAGAATTGTAGAATATGCGGAAGATAAATTATATAAAAAAAAATAATAATAAGTCTTTCCCCACAATACACACTCTCTCCCATCCAGTCCTAATCAGTCTGAACTCCCTCCAGCATCTCCTCCCAGCCAGCCACTATCGACTTGTCCCCAGTCCCTTCAAGCTGGGACTCCTCCCGATTTTGTTTACGTGCCCTGGCCTTTCCCAGGGTCTTGCCGCATGCCATAGTCACTGCTTCTGGAACAGCTGTTTTTGAGGCTCTGTGAGCTTGATCCACGAGTGTCCAAACTAGGGAATGACACAGGGACAAATTTGTCTCTGTCCCCGCAGGAACTCAGTTTCCCCGTCCTGTCCCCGCAAGCTTTGTTGCTGTCCCTGTCCCATTCCTGTAAGCTCTGCCTCGAACACTTAGCATTTTAAAGTGTTTGAGGCTTGTTCAGATGAGGACGGAAGTTGCAGGGATAGGACAAGAAAAATTTGTCCCCGTGTCACTCTCTAGTCCAAACTTCTTCACTGTTTGCACAGTCTCTCAAGAGTAGAGTGGGAGTTTGTACATTTGTATAACTTAAACTCAAAGGGAGCCGCACAGTCCTTTAAAAAAACCACCAAAAACAGATGCAGTTCTGGAGAAAGTGCATAGTGGCAAACCTCTGTACCATGTGCTGGAGAGAAGAGGGATAACTCCTAGGGTGGGCCTTTCCGTGAATAGGCCCGTTGGTCTTTATCTATTGTCATCTAACTTTCTGTAAGACAAACTAGAATCTGTCACTAGAATCTGATTGTGTAAATTGTAATGTAACAAAAATATTCTTGCCATATCTGGTTGACCCCATATACTTTTATAGCTCAGGGGATAAGAACATAAGAATTGCCATACTGGGACAGACCGAAAGTCCATCAATCCCATATCCTGTTTTCAGCAGTTGCCAACCCAGGTCACAAGAACCTGGCAGAAACCCAAAGAGTAGCAACATTCCAAAGCTGAGATTGTGATGTCATAATGCCTCATTCCACCAATGCCTAAGAGCCAACCTCATCTGTGATGTCACAATGGCTTGATTATCCTATACTTGGCTCATAAGAACATAAGAACTGCCATACTGGGGCAGACCGAAGGTCCTTCAAGTTTGATATCCTGTTTCCAACAGTGGCCAACCCAGGTCTCAAGCACCTGGGATGGACCTAACACGCTTTGAAATACCTCTTTCAACATAAGATCCCAAGTGGACTTTCTACATTTATTACAAATTTCATTTTGGATTATAACTTGAGGAGTAAGAGCTCTTTTTCCCAGTAGCTTTAGGTCTTGATTTTCACTTGCCGTCCCTGACATCGGCCGAGTTCATTAATGTAAGGACCTGGCGGTGGGGTCCTCTGTCCACGTAAACAGTTTTAGCCAGAGTGAGGGGCTTCTCCGAGGTAGGTCAGAGGGTCCTACAAGTCCATGCAGATAGTAATTCCCACGCTGGCATGAGACAGCGGGGCCTCTCAATCTGCTGGGTGCTTCTTCATACAGTCAATTAATCTGGTGTCGCTGGAAGAGAGAGGGAGTAGGACCCTGCAATTTCAGAGCATTTGGGTAATTATAAACACAGCTTGCACTTCAAGGTTGCAGAAAGATCAGAGCCACTTAAATATATATCTAGTTTTAGCTGGCGATAGCTTTCCCCTCTCATTTTGCTTCTCTGATTGCAGAGTATTCGCAGAAAGCGGAGCTAAATTTTCTGGTTGCTCATATGGCTCTGAGGATTCGGGTTACCAGTCGTCCGGATTTCCCCTGACATGGTCCGGGGGTTCGGACGGGTTTTCAAAACCCGGCACTTTGTCCGAGTTTTGAAAAGCTTCTCGTCTAAATCGCGTCTGGAAGGGGCATGTGTGGACGCAACGCCATGACATCACATGCGTCTGCGCATGCGTGGATGCTGTCTGGGTGCGGAACAGGGCAGGCTTGGGCAGGAACGGGGGTGGAACTGATCAGGCCTGGGGGGCGTGGCTACGGGTCCAGATTTTCCTTTGGGAAAATCTGGTAACCCTACTGAGGATGCAGATAAGAGCTAGTTCAGAGGTTCTCAATCCTGTCTTCGGGACACACCTAGCCAGTCAGGTTTTCAGGATACCTTCACTGAATATGCATGAGAGAAATCCATCAAAACAAACTAACACCACAGGAAGCTCTTCAGTCCCCCGAAGTAACCCGTTCAACTCTTCTGGAAATGTCCAGATAACCTCTTATGTAATCCGCCTTGAACCGCAAGGTAATGTCAGAATAAAAGTCACTAATGTAATGTAATGAGAGAAATTTACATGCGCTACCTCCACTGTATGCAAATTTCTGTCATGCATATTCATTGAGGGCATCCTGAAAACCTGACTGGCTAGATGTGTTTGAAGGATTGGGTTGAGAACCCCCGCGCTGGTTGTAGAGGTCTGCATGGGAACGGGGATCGCGGGAATACCGCTGATCCCGCGGGAATCCCCCCTAACCCACGGGACTCCCAGGGGGACCCCCCTCTGGCCAACTGGACTCCCACGGGGATGGAAGGCTTTGGAAGCAGAGTTCGTCCATATAATATAATGGACACGTCAGCCTTAGTAAAAGAGGGGGTTTATAAGTTAATTATCTAAACAGAAAACAAAAAAAAGGGTTCCACCAAAGAGATTCCACAAGGAAAACAGCAGCACAAACACAAAAGAAACTGTGAAATTGATGATCCTGTCAGAAGTAATTGCTGCTTTTTATGGGGACGGGCGGGGATGGAGGTAATTCCTTGCAGGGATGGGTGGGGACGGAGAGGATCCTGGCAGGGATGGGTGGGATTTCTGTCCCTGCGCAACTCTGTAGCTGGTTGTCTGTATGTTTAATGCACTGTTGTGAATGAGGAAGTATGGGAGCGCATTGAACTGTTCTTGCTTTCATTAGCTAAACGTCGTAAACGCTGAAAATATGTGAAAACCCTGAAACCTGGGATCTTTCCTTTGACAGCCAAACCTCACAGGGGCTCTTTCAGGTCTGGCTAGGTAGATTTTTCGCCTTTCCAAACTGAGCCAGTCCTCTGACGCCGAAACGTTGGCGCTGAAAACTCTCCTGGTTTCTGCCAAATCTGTGATGGAAGAAAGGTCGGATTCCTGAGCTGGTGAAGTGAGGTTTTTTGGCTCTTTCACACAGTGTTGGCTCCTTCCAGGTTTCCCCACATTCTTTGGAAATGGACTCCAGATGTGTAGCTGTGAGGTAGATAGGCAGAGAGTTTGAAGTCTTGATTATTTGTTGTGGGACTTGAAATAACCTGCCTTTCAGTCCTTGGCAAGCCAAGATGTTTTGATCTGCCCTGTCAGAAACGTCTCCTGAAGAAGTAATACATAAGCTGACCGTCTATACTAGGCTTCTCCCCTCATCTGGGTACCTGGCTCATGTTGACAAGTTCGATCCACTATAAATCCACAATGAATATATTCCTGTACACTTCAAGAGTGGAAACGTTAACGACCCCAATAGTCTTGTTATCACGCTAATATAGGAAACTTGCTGTCAGTATTATATCATGAATATTTTTGTTTTGGGGGGAGGTTATTTTTCGCACATGGAAAAAGACCTCAGTGAATGGGACAGCCCGCATATCGCTAACCCATATCCAGTTTCAATCACTGGTCAAAAAATCTCAGATTAACTATTAAGGTATTGTAAACGGCGTGAAAAAAGTCAGACACTTATGGGATATTTTTACGGAGTGCATCGGTTTCACCCACGGCTTCTTCAGGGGAATGTGTAGCCATGAATGTAATTCTGTCTGGCGCAGTCGCAGTTCTGAAAAGAAAAAGAAAAACTGATGAAAAGGCACAAGGTCAATTCTATTTTAACGACCACAGCATACAGGATAATATGAGCATTACTTTTTCCGCATGCTCAACAGCGGGCTGAGATTTCCCCCCGGCAAAACTCGTACATTACGGGGGAACCAATCAAGGATCTTGACAAGTGCCCTAATTTCTGAAGTTTAACATTGAACTGGCCATATAAAAGTACTATACCAGCAATGGGAAACCTTATGGGAGCTGTGTAAGTGCTTTCCCTTCCTCCTCTCTCCCCTCTTTTTCTCTCCCCTTCCTCTCCCTCTTACCTATCCACCTCCTCTCTCTCCCTCTTACCTATCCACCTCCTCTCTCTCCCTCCTCTTTCTCTCCCCTCTTACCTATCCACCTCCTCTCTCTCCCTCCTCCTTCTCTCCCCTCTTACCTATCCACCTCCTCTCTCTCCCTCCTCCTTCTCTCCCCTCTTACCTATCCACCTCTTCTCTCCCTCCTCTTTCTCTTCCCTCTTACCTATCCACCTCCTCTCTCTCCCTCCTCTTTCTCTCCCCTCTTACCTATCCACCTCCTCTCTCTCTCCCCTCTTACCTATCCTCCACCTCTTTCTCCCTCCTCTTTCTCTCCCTTCTCTTTACAGTCGCCTTGAGCCTGTATAGGTATGAGCGATGCACAAATATTAGATTAGATTCTAAGAGCTCCTTTTACGAAGTTGCATTAGGGCCTTAACGCGTGGAATAGCGTACGCTAGCCGCTACCGCCTCCTCTTGAGCAGGCGGTAGTTTTTCAGCTAGTGCAAGCTAATCATGCTGGCGCACCTTCGTAAAAGGAGCCCTAAATTTTTTGTTTTTATTTTAGGGAACTGGGGCTTCATTTAAGCACGCCATACCTCTTGCCCTTTGTGCTGCCAACGCATGTAGGTGCCATTATTTTAGTACCAAAATTCTGTCCACCTGTCATGTAAGAGTTTCTCCTATTCGCCCTCTGACCTCTGTTTCTTCCTTTATGATACTAAGAGTGTGGTTGCCTTGGAAACAAACGCAGGCACCTGAAATAGGCTTCTAAGGGGTCCTTTTACTAAGCCGCGTTAGGGCTTTAATGTGCGCGCTACATTGCCCCCCGCGCTAGACCTTAACGCCAGCATTGAGCTGGCGTTAGTTCTAGAAGCGTAGTGCGCGGTGTAGCGCACGGTAATTTCCTGTGTGCGCTAAAAACGCTAGCGCACCTTAGTAAAAGGGGTTCATAGTCATTCACGCACCGACATTGGAGTGTAGACAATTCGGCGCAAGACCCCAGCACGCCGCCAAAAAACTTACTTTTAAAGAGCTCCGATGCGGGGTGTGAGTGGGGAACTCCCCCAGTTTACTTCATACTCTTCGCGCTGCGTTGGGGGGGTTGGAACCCTCCATTATAGAGTAAACTTAACTTTTTCCTAAAAGTTAAGTTTTCTCTATAATGTGGGGGGTTGCACCCCCCCAACGGCAGCGCAAAGACTATGAAGTAAAGTGGGGGACCCCCACACCCCCTGTCAGAGCTCTTTAAAAGTAAGTTTTTCGCCGGCGTGCTAGGGTCTTGCACCGAATTGTCTGCGCTCCAATGTCGACGCGCTGATGTCTCACGTGCGAATGACCCATCACCGTAAAAGGTTCCCTAAATGCTAAGACGTCCATTATATTCTATGAGCGCCTTGGCATTTAGCGTGCCTTATTAAAAGGGCCCCTAACTTCTTTTTCTGTGTGCGTTTCTGTTTCTCTGCGTGCGCGCATTTCCTTTCTGGCTTCAAATGCTGGGTTATGTTCCATGTATCGCAGGGGCGATATCTGTGCGTTTGTCTTGGACTCCCTGGAATATGGGTGGCACTAGGTGCCGGGAGCCCGGCTGCAGAGTTTATCCATTCTGTCGGCAGCGCTTTTGCATTGGGCATTAGCCGGCAGGTTTTGGTGCTGGCTCTGTTGCTAGAGATGCGTCAAACTTGTGGTGGAGAGGTGTCTCATTAGAGGTGCTCGAGTCAAGGGCTGGTGAAAATTGCAACACTCATCTTCCTGTAGTACGCGCATAAGTTAAGAAATTATGGAATTTGCATGCCCATATGCCACCGCTGCTGTGCGTACCCTTAGCGAAAGCCATGAAAATTAAAAACCTATTCGTGTGCTGCTCGATTGACGCACATAAGCAGTTAAAATACCAGCATATATGAGAGTTCATAGTGCCTAAAACTAGACAGTTTCTTATATAATTTCCCATGAACGCTTTTCACCTAATTAGCCATGGTAATATTTTAATTAAAGTAAGCATTTTTAACGCAATAAAGAATGTAGAATGTGCACTTCCGGCACTGTGGGACTCGCTGAGGCAGGAGACGGGGGAGCAGTGGATGTTACAGCCAAGATGTGCACGTTCCTGAACACCGTTTTCGATTTCTTTTCCGTGAGCCATCATGGTGTTTCACTGCTGGGCCGCCAAGAGGTTCAAGGTGGAGCTGTTGCAGAAAGCACGTGGTCGATCACCTGAGCGTGCGTACCACGTCGCTGAGCAGCGTGCTGTCCCGTACCTTCCAAGGAGCTGGCTTTTGGTTGGACGTTGAGCGCAATGGCGGCTTCCGCCTGGCCACTGAAACAGAGCTGGTTTTCGGAAAGTCATAGTAACTCTTCACGCACCTGCAGTGGATTCTGGGTTCGTTTATGGCTGCTATCCAGAAAACCCTGCTTTAAGTGTTCCTCCCTATTCTTTTCTGTGCTTATTAATTATGCTGGTATTAAGAAGAGACATGCCATTGAAGAAAAGGGTCTTGGATGTGATATATTGCCTTTCTGTGGTACAACCAAAGCAGTTTGCGTTAATTATATGCAGGTAGTTTCCCTGTCCCCAGTGGGCTCACAATCTCACTTTATGTACCTGGGACAATGGAGGGTATTAAAGCGACTTGTCTGGGGGTCACAAGGAGATGCAGTGGAAATTGCACCCAGTTGCCCTGGTTCTCAACCTACTACACTAACTATTAAGGTTTATTTGCCACTCTGAAGCCAGTGATGGTGAATAACTTGGCCGAGAGGGTGGCTCAAGAAGTATGCGAAGGCCTCTTCCGATATCTTTCATTTATCCCAGGACAAGCAGGCAGCATATTCTTAACGCATGGGTGATGTCACCGACGGAGTCCCGGTACGGACCTTTTTAACTAGAAAGTTCTAGTTGGCCGCACCGCGCATGCGCGAGTGCCTTCCCGCCCGACGGAGGAGAGCGTGGTCCCCAGTTTCTTCGTTTCCGCGGAGTGAAGAAGACGCATGTGTTTTCAACGGCCGTTGAAAAACTAATTTTTGCCTTCCCGCTCGCGTATTTTTTCACTTTTTTTCCTTTTTTCTTATCGGATTCCCTTTATTTTTGTTTTCAAAAAAAAAAAAAAAAAAACTCGTCGAGTTTTCCTTATTTTTTCAGGCCGGCCCCGGCGGGGCCTGTTGCCACGATACAGGCCTCCGGGTTCGATTTTGCGGAGGCCGTGTTTCCATTCATGCCCCCTCAACCGGGTTTTAAGAAGTGCCAGCGGTGTGCACGCCCGATCTCCCTCACCGACCCACACAATTGGTGCCTCCAGTGCTTGGGTCCAGAGCATCGGGCTGACACCTGCACCCGCTGTGCTACGCTTAAAAAGCGTACTTTGAAAAATCGGCAGCTCCAGCAAAATATTTTGTTTGGTACCAGATCTGCCATGGAACCGGCTGCGACGTTGACGGCACCACAAAAGTCGGCACCGACGACATCAACACCACCGGACCCTTCCTCGGGGTCGTTGGGCCCAGGTAAGCCGGCTAAGAAGCCTCCCACTTCCCTTGAGCGCCCTCCTGCCACGGTTGCGACACCGGCCCTCCCGGCATCGCACCGGCCCCGCAAACGCTCCGCTCCGATCTCGGTGAGTGCCTCATCATCGGCCTCCTCATCGCCGGAGCGTAGAGCGGCACCTATGGTACCGAAGAAGAAAAAAGCGGTACCGGTGCCTCCCCTGGACGACCGCATCGCGGCCATACTCCAAACACAGTTACAGGAGCAGCTGCAACAACAGCTCCAACAACTGTTGCCGGCATTGCTGGCACCGCACCTTCCGGTACGGGACCGGTCCGAGCCTCACACTGTCCCATTGGTGTCGACCCCCTCGGTACCGATTAATACTTCCATGCCGGTGCTCTTGGCAGAAACACCTACAGTACATACCCGTGATGCTGCCGACCCTGTCCGGTCCCAGGAACGACATCGGTCTTCCTCACCCGGTACCGCCTCGGTGCGCTCAGGTAAATCTCTTTCAAAGACCCGCTATGCCGAGCCCTCCACACCGATGTCCAAACGTACGCACCCCGACGTTAGGGACCCAGATTTGTGGGAAGACTCCCCTCACGGTACCGAGGAGGACGCTTCGTCAACCGACGAAGAACCCTCCATGACCGACACCGTCTCCAAACCAGAGCAATCCTCTTTCTCCAAATTCCTTAGGGAGATGTCAGCAGCTCTTTCCATTCCCTTAGAGTCCGACTCTAAAAAGTCTCAGGCTTTCCTCGATGCCCTAGACTTTGAGCAACCTCCCAAAGAATTTCTGAAGTTGCCCGTCCACGACATCTTACGGGAAACTTTCTATAAAAACTGGGAAGCTCCCCTCACGGTTCCTGGAGCCCCTCGTAAATTGGATAGCTTGTACCGGGTTATTCCAATCCCAGGGTTTGATAAACCTCAATTGCCCCACGAGTCCCTCCTGGTGGAATCTACTTTGAAAAAATCTCAGGGTTCCAGTGTATATGCCTCCACCCCTCCTGGCAGAGAGGGAAAAACCATGGATAAATTTGGTAAGCGCCTTTTCCAAAATGCCATGTTAGCCAATAGAGCCAACAACTACACCTTCCACTTCTCCTTCTACATGAAGCATCTGGTGCAACAGCTCTCCTCCTTACAGAAATACCTTCCTGAACTAAGGTCCCTCTTTTCCAGCAACATATTTCCAGCCTCCTCCAACTCAGGAAATTCATGGTTCGCTCCATCTACGACTCATTTGAGCTGACCTCTCGCGCATCTGCCATGGCGGTGGCCATGCGACGTTTGGCATGGCTGAGAGTCTCTGACCTGGACATTAACCACCAGGACCGTCTGGCTAACGCACCTTGTCTGGGTGATGAACTCTTCGGAGAGTCCCTGGACTCAACTACCCAGAAACTCTCAGCACATGAGACCAGGTGGGACACTCTGATTAAACCTAAAAAGAAGACTCCACCTGCTCGCACCTACAGACAGCAGTCTTCCTACCAGCGTAGGTTCTCGGCCAGACCTCTCAACCCGCCTCAACAGCAGCCTCGCCAACCTCGTCAACAGCATCAATCTCAGGCTCGCTCACAGTCTCACCAACCTGCCAAGCCTCTCCCTCCATCAAAACCATCTCAGCCCTTTTGACTTTTTCCTCCAGGGCATAGCCAGTCTCCCATCATCATTGCCTCTTCCTCAGCCTATCGGAGGTCGCCTCCAAATCTTCCTCAGCCGTTGGGAGGTCATCACATCAGACCAATGGGTCCTCAATATCATTCACCACGGCTACTCTCAACTTCCAGACTCTTCCACCAGACAATCCTCCCATAGAGTCTGCTTCTCACTCCTCCCAAACCCCCCTCCTCCTGAGGGATGTCCAATCCCTCCTTCTTCTCAATGCCATCGAAGAGGTGCCTCCGGACCAAAGGGGTCAGGGATTCTACTCCCGCTACTTCCTGGTTCCCAAGAAGACAGGAGACCTTCGTCCCATCCTCGATCTCAGGGACCTCAACAAGTGTCTGGTCAAGGAGAAGTTCAGAATGCTCTCCCTTGCCACGCTTTAACCTCTTCTCTCTCAACACGACTGGCTATGTTCCCTGGACTTCAAAGAGGCCTACACTCACATCCCAATCAATCCGACTTCACGTCGCTACCTACGGTTTCAGATACAGCACCGTCACTATCAGTACAAAGTGCTACCTTTTGGCCTCGCTTCATCGCCCAGGGTGTTCATCAAGTGCCTTATTGTGGTGGCGGCCTTCCTCAGGTCTCACAACCTCCAGGTGTTCCCCTACTTGGACGATTGGTTGGTGAAAGCACCTACGTCTCCACTTGTGCTACAAGCCACTCATCACACCATCTCTTTCCTCCATATCCTGGGGTTCGAGATCAACTACCCCAAGTCGCATCTGCTTCCCACACAGCGACTTCAGTTCATTGGAGCAGTTCTCGACACCACATAATGAGGGCGTTTCTCCCCTCCGACCGTCAACGGACCCTGCTCCACCTCTGTCGTCAGGTGCTCCTTCATCACTCCATTCCTGCCCGACAGATGATGGTCCTCCTGGGCCACATGGCCTCGACGGTCCATGTGCTTCCTCTGGCGCGACTCCACCTCAGGACACCTCAATGGACTCTTGCCAACCAATGGTCACAGACCACGGATCTTCTTTCTCATCCCATCTCTGTGACATTGTCTCTTCAGCAATCTCTTCAATGGTGGTTGAACTCCTCAAATCTTTCCAGGGGTCTACTCTTTCATCTACCCCCTCACTCCATGATCATAACCACGGATGCCTCCCCCTATGCGTGGGGAGTTCACCTGGGAGATCTACGCACGCAGGGACTCTGGACCCCTCAGGAGCGTCAACATCACATCAATTTCCTGGAACTCAGAGCCATGTTCTATGCTCTCAAGGCCTTCCAACACCTTCTCTGCCCTCAGGTCCTTCTCCTGTGCACAGACAATCAAGTCGCCATGTACTACATAAACAAGCAAGGCGGCACTGGATCTCGCCTCCTTTGTCAGGAGGCTCTCAGCATCTGGACCTGGGCCACGGCCCGCAATCTCTTCCTCAAGGCTGTCTATATCCAGGGCGAACAGAACTCCCTGGCCGACAATCTCAGCCGCATCCTTCAACCTCACGAGTGGACTCTGGACCCTTCAACACTCCACTCCATCTTTGCTCGCTGGGGCACTCCGCAGGTGGACCTCTTTGCACCGCCTCACAACCATCAGCTGCCCCAGTTCTGTTCCAGACTCTTCTCTCCTCATCATCTGACCCCAAATGCATTCCTGCTCGACTGGACGGATCGGTTCCTCTATGCCTTTCCTCCACTACCTCTGATGTTGCGGACGTTATCCAAACTCCGCAGGGACAGGGCCACCATGATTCTCATCGCTCCTCGGTGGCCTCGCCAACACTGGTTCTCCCTCCTGCTTCAGCTCAGCTCCAGGGAGCCCATTCCTCTTCCTGTGTTTCCTACTCTACTTACGCAGCAACGTCAGTCTCTACTGCATCCCAATCTGTCTTCGCTCCACCTGACAGCTTGGTTTCTCTGGGGCTGACCTCTCCAGAGAATCTGTCTCAGCCTGTCCGTCTCATTTTGGATGCCTCCAGGAAACCGGCTACCCTCCAATGTTACCATCAGAAGTGGACCAGGTTCTCCTCTTGGTGTCTACTGCATCATCACGATCCCACCTCATTAGCGGTGGAAACTGTACTGGACTATTTGCTCTTTCTGTCCGACGCTGGCCTCAAGTCTACCTCAATCAGAGTCCACCTCAGTGCCATCACTGCGTTTCATGAGCCTATCCTCGGAAAACCTCTCACGGCTCATCCACTGGTTTCCCGGTTCATGAGAGGCCTCTTCAATGTCAAACCACCTCTGAAGCCTCCTCCTGTCATCTGGGACCTGAATGTGGTTTTATCAGCCCTCATGAAACCCCCTTTTGAGCCTCTTGCCACAACTTCGCTCAAACTTCTAACATGGAAGGTGCTTTTCCTCATTGCCATCACCTCTGCCAGGAGGGTGAGATGCATGCACTGGTCGCCGATCCACCGTTCACTGTTTTTCACCATGACAAGGTGGTTCTGCGTACCCATCCTAAATTCCTTCCCAAGGTGGTCTCGGCTTTTCACCTCAACTAGTCCATTGTGTTGCCTGTCTTTTTCCCTAAACCCCATTCTCATCCTGGGGAACAGGCGTTGCACACGCTGGATTGTAAGCGTGCCCTTGCATACTACCTTGACCGTACCAGGGCTCACCGCTCGTCCCCTCAGCTCTTTCTGACCTTCGATCCTAACCGTCTAGGTCGTCCTGTCTCTAAACGGACGCTTTCCAACTGGCTTGCTGCCTGTATTGCGTTCTGTTATGCTCGGGCCGGTCTCTCACTGGAAGGTGCTGTCACGGCCCACAGGGTCAGAGCTATGGCTGCTTCTGTGGCTTTCCTCCGTTCCACGCCCATCGAGGAAATCTGCAAGGCTGCCACTTGGTCCTCAGTTCACACGTTCACTACTCACTACTGTCTGGATGCCTTCTCCAGACGGGATGGACACTTCGGCCAATCTGTGTTACAAAATTTATTTTCCTAATGGCCAACCATCCCTCCTCCCTCTCTGTTAGCTTGGAGGTCACCCATGCGTTAAGAATATGCTGCCTGCTTGTCCTGGGATAAAGCACAGTTACTTACCGTAACAGGTGTTATCCAGGGACAGCAGGAAGATATTCTTACGTCCCACCCTCCTCCCCGGGTTGGCTTCTTAGCTGGCTTATCTTAACTGGGGACCACGCTCTCCTCCATCGGGCGGGAAGGCACTCGCGCATGCGCGGTGCGGCCAACTAGAACTTTCTAGTTAAAAAGGTCCATACCGGGGCTCCGTCGGTGACGTCACCCATGCGTTAAGAATATCTGCCTGCTGTCCCTGGATAACACCTGTTACGGTAAGTAACTGTGCTTTTTTTTATGTTTGTTTTTAATTTTGATGTCTCTTTCTTGGTTTACAAAGCAGTAAAGCACCGTCGTATATATGTGCCTTTCAGGGCTATTTCTTGCATATTCTCCCTCAATCCTAAGGTATAGATCAACTAA
Organism: Geotrypetes seraphini; assembly: GCF_902459505.1. Lineage (NCBI taxonomy): Eukaryota > Metazoa > Chordata > Amphibia > Gymnophiona > Dermophiidae > Geotrypetes > Geotrypetes seraphini. Next base: position 31,832,805 of record NC_047091.1, on the reverse strand, counting down.
CTCCTCGCATCCTTAACCCTATATGTCACGCCTGTCTGTTCAAGTTAGATTATAAGCTCTTCTGAGCAGGACCGTGTTGTAAAAATGTACAGCGCTGCGAACGCCTTTCAGTGTAGCAGCTGTGGCGCAAACCCCACTGCTGTTTTCAGAGAGTGGAGAGAGGGTTCCCGTCACTGCATCCATCGCCTTCGATTGTCCAAAGAGAAAAATGCTGAGCCGGGAACGCATCATTCCAGAACCACTGCCAAATGCCCACTTTCGTTCTGGCTTGAACTTGAGACGTATTCGTTCCAAAGCACCTCTTTAAAAGCCAGAATTATTTTGGCCGGGCTCTCTGCGGGTTTTTACATACTTCACCCGTAAAGCGCCGAGTCGGCAGTTTCTCACACACTGTGATTGGTGTCCCAGGGGCTTTGCAGCTAAGCTGCACAAACGTGGCTGGGATTAATTTCAGAAGTTGCTGGTATTCGACGTGTACGTTGGGGGCTCTCTTTAAACATGACGGACTGAAGGCGCACAGGGGCAAGGGATAGGAGAAATTTTGAAAGCAGCCATCCGAGGGAGACGAGCGTTTCTGTCACTGCCTTCATGTTGGGCAGTCAGGTGCTTCCTGCCTTGCCTGGAATGTGGATTCTCCAAGGTCGGCGAGTTTCCTGAGTCCTGCACGGAGAAGGGGCCGCCTTCCCCCCCCCCCCATCAAACATCTGGCAGCATGACCCTCTCTTCAAAACCCCCTTCATCTCCTCACTCCACGTCCCATCAGGCTTTCAAATTTAAAGAGCAGGAAACAGAGCTGTGAAATTTGTTTTGCTGTTGCCCAGCTGAAGGTGGGGAGGGAGAGGAAGAGTTAATTATCTCCTTCCCTTCCCTTTATTCATGTTCCTGGCATCTGGCATCTTGTCCAGATGGACTTCCCTGTGGGATAATCTTAAAATGTTTTCTGACTTGTGAAGCACTGGGGGGAAGGTGGGGGAGTAACTGTGGCAGCATTTATCTGACGACAGCAGCAAACCTTCCTTATTCTGAGCACGTTTTAAATTAGAAGGACTGAAGCTAGCTTGAGAAATGGTGTTTTGACAAGTCGCAAAACCAAAGTGGAATTGTTCCAAACAGAATGATGCACCAAGAAAGTGTCTTTCAACTCATCTGATAAATCCAAATGTCTTTATTCATCCAAAGTTCCGCAAATTCATACAATGACTCAATGACTCGGCCTACCCGGCCTGCGTCAGGAGTCTTAGGAGTCTTTGGGTGTGCAATGAAATAAACGGGATGATGTACACGCCAACCTAAACATTGCTTCTGCACGAATCTCTGAAAACACTACGAAACGCCGCGGAGGTGTTAGTGCAATGAATATTATATTGTGTCTACTGTATAAGCAGGTGTCTTTTGCCCTCTCCCTGATAATTTTCAAAGGGCCACAAGTAGCCTTAGGCCCTTCCAGCCTTTAAGGGTGTTCTATTACCAAAGTTACCTTCAGCACTGCTCTGCTGAGTGCCAGGGGTAGCCATCAGTTATCTTTATCTCTCTCCTGATCTCAAGTGCATCACAGAAAAAAGTTTGAAAACAAACTTGAGTCTGGGCCACAGTGTTTATTTAGATCAGTCACGATGGGTGCGTTTTAAATGTTGTTTCCTTCTGGCACCTGTTCAGAGGAGAACAAAGAAAACGCAACGTTTAAATCCAATTATTTTACAGATGTCTTGTGATCAAACAGCAAAGGTTTATGAAGGGAGAGCTCTAAAAACAGCTGATCCCTCGTTGGGACCTTGTGCAATGTCCCTGAAGTACGTGCAGGTGGGCGTCAGCTTAGCAGGGCTCCGCTTATAAATGAGATATCTGTGTTTGCTAAGTGGAGGGGGGGAACAGCCTGGGCTGTGTTTGTCAGGGATGCAGGTGAACGTAAAGTGTTCATAAAATATAAGTAATTAAGACTGAAAGACTGGCCTGAACCTGTCAACTGATCAGCTGCTTTCCCTGAGAGTGATATAAAAGGGGGAGTGGGGGGGGGGAGGGGATGTGCAGCTGAGAATCTAGGATACAGAGGAAAGTTCCTGCACAACCTTGACCTCATAAGCCTAAGTATGTCATATTTAGGTAATTCCTATGAGGTATTTTACCCCTTACATTAATAGATTCACCCTCTGTTCCTAATCTGGCCACTGCACCCTGTTATGATAGCTAAATCCAGGTACCATCCTTAAGGATGCTGCCTTCTCAAGGGCCAAAGACATGGGGACAAAGTTTTTTTTCCCTGTCCTTGCAGGAACTCAAACTTCCCCATCCAATCCCCACAAGTTTTGTCGCTGTCCCTGCCCCCATTCCTGTAAACTCTGCCTTAACCGTACAAGCCTCAAACACTTATGATTTTAAAGCGTTTGAGGCTCGTACAGATGAGGACGGAGCTCAGGCATTGGTGGAATGAGGCATTATGACATCACAGTCTGAGCTCTAGAATGTTGCTTCTTTTGATTTTAAAGTGTTTTCAGATGAGCACAGAGCTTGCAGGAATGGGGCAGGGGCAGGAAAAGAACTCGATGGGACGGGAAAATAAGTTCCCACAGGAACGGGGAAAAATTTGTCCCCGTGTCATTCTCTACCCAGAATCTCAGATTGAGGACCCTCTGCTGTGTCTGACTTATTGGGCTGACTGTCTGCATTTTGATCAAAGGAAATGTATTACAGTCCACAGGCCCCAGTGCTTTCTTAAAGGCCAGTACTGCTGCTGGTTTCCTGCGCAGTATTAGAACATTTAGGTCTACATTCACTAAAGCCCCCTTACCTTTCCGATCTGTGGCCGAGTCTTCCCGGAAGACCGATTCACAAAGCATCCTCATGCAAATCGTGGCGATCGGAGGCACGCCGCACACCGACCACACGGATCGCTGCAGAGCAATCCTGACACAAGCGCAGACTATCTTCTTTGCCTGTAGATGGTCTGCACATGTGCTTGCTCTCCGTGGCAAAACTTTTTTTAAAAAAAAAGTTTTAGCAATTTTTGTGCTTTTACTCGCGAGCCTGTGGTTTTTAACTCGCGGGTTTAAAGCGGGGCTGCACTGCGGCGTGTTCTGGAACAGAAAAGAACACGCTGTAGTGCAACCCTGCTTTAAACCCGCGAGTTAAAACCACAGGCTCGCACTGCAGAGAAGGGCAGCAGAAAGCAGGAGAATCCTTCGCTGCAGTGCGAGCCGGGAGAGTCGGGGAGGCATAGAGCAGGGCGGTTTTGGGGGGAAGTTATACTTTGGATTTCAGGGCGGCAGAGAGCAGGACAGTCGGCAAGGATGTGAGCGACTGGTCCTCAGCAGTCACTTTTTTTTTTTTTTTGATCGGCCAGCCCAATCAGTGTTCCTTTTTTCTTTTTAGTGAATCGCTGCCTTCCTGCTTTGCATGCCATTTCACCTCATTTGCATGTGCGGATCAGGAGGAAGGTTAGGGAATCGGGTCGCGGTCACAAACTGGTCTGGACACAATCGGTGAGCTTCGTGAATCTAGGCCTTAGAAACACAATTAATGATGGCTGATGAGGGACCCCGTTTCATTGCAGGTGACTTGTAGCTATCCTGTCACTTTGTAAGTGCATTTCCCCCTCCGTATTCGCGGGGGTTAGGGACCGAGCTGGCCCACGAATATGAAAAATCCGTGAAAAATATTCGGGAAGGTTCTGCCCCTAACCCCCGCTTCCCCTGGCTATTTTAAGCCCTGAAAGACCCCCTTAAGCCTTACCTGGTGGTCTAGCGGGTTTTCGGCGCAGGAGCGATCTTCCCACGCGCCTGCCCCGTGCAGATCGCTCACAGGAAATGGCTCGGGAGACGACGGGAGCTCAAGGCAGCCATTTCCTATGAGCGATCTGCACGGGGCAGGAGCGTGGGAAGATCGCTCCTGCCCCGAAAACCCGCTAGACCACCAGGTAAGGTTTAAGGGGGGGCTTACAGGGCTTAAAATAGCCTGAAAAATGAAAATGCATTTTTTAATTTAAAACCGCGAATAAGCGGTTCCGTAGATACGGAATTCACGAATGCGGAGGGGGAAGTGTATATAGATCACCCATGCGTATCCCAGGTTTTTATGAGTTAACTATAGAGACCTCTAAGCTACTTTTGTTGCTGCGAGTTTTATATTTTACATTTCTTTGTAATCCATCTTGAATGAATTCTGTGAAAAGAGGAGGGTATATAACGTTTTCTAAATAAAGTACGGTAAATCCGAAAAGAATTCTGTGGAGAGTCTGGAACCAACCGGTCAGGGACTGCAAATGCTAGTTTTGCTTTCGGCCTCTGCTTGTTTTAGTTGTTTTTGTTGGAATATTTGGCCCTTCTACTTTTTTAAAGCATAAACATTTTGGTTCAAGCCTGATCTGACCTGAGTTGTTATTAGTTTCCATTCTCCCCCCCCCCCCCCAGTGAATACTGGTACTTACCTTGACCCACCAAAACCTGTCTAGGTTACCCTGTCTAATGCTGATCTGGGCAGGAAGGGGGTTACACCGTTTATGCCTGAGCAAGTATTCCCATTTCCGAAGGGTGTTTGGAAAATGATGCCTGATAGGAACTGGATGCTCCGTTTTTGTTGGGTTGGTTTTTTTTGTTTAAAAGGAAGTGTGACAAATGGGAAGGCCTCCGGCAGTATTTGCTTAAGATAAAGGTACAGAGAAGCTTCTGTTTTTCACTGGGTGCTGTTCTGTAAACACACACTGCAAGGCAAGGCGCAGAAATCTAAATAATCCCTCTGAACAGCCTAGCTGACGAGGTTGCGGAGTTTCAGAGGTACCCAGTTACAGGAGGGGGATTAGGAGCCTCTCCTAGATTTCTGGCAAATGTTTCCTGGCATGGTATAGGACCTGCATCTCTGATTTCAGTCGGTAGAATCAAGGACTACATATCCCACACTGCACTGGGATGCAAGCCTAAAACTTGGACTGGCCAAAAGATCTCCTGAGGCCAAAATGGTTGTGAAAAGCTTTATTTCGTGGTGACAGGCGCAAGTTATTTCTCCCCTCTCTCCCCACCTCCCCCAACAGTCTGAGGATTGGTATTTGGCAAGGAAGTATGTTGGTTCCATTTGTTTTCCCCTAAGGGCAGATCAAGCCTTGTTCCTGGTTTGACTCCATTGCATCGTACAATACAAAGGGGGGGGGGGGGGGAACCAATCCCACGAACTTTAGGAACGAAAGAAGTGGGGAAGCGACATAGGTCAAACCACTGCGTGGACAAATACGTTTATTTAAAATGTCAAATAAATTTGTTAAAATCTCACAAATATATAAATAAATAAAATGTGGCAGGCATATAAAGGGCTCCTTTCACTAAGCTGTGTTAGGGCATTAACGCGCAGAGTAGCGCGCGCTACAATGCCACGCTCTAGACCAGGGGTGTCAAAGTCCCTCCTCGAGGGCCGGAATCCAGTCGGGTTTTCTGGATTTCCCCAATGAATATGCATTGAAAGCAGTGCATGCAAATAGATCTCATGCAGATTCATTGGGGAAATCCTGAAAACCCGACTGGATTCTGGCCCTCGAGGACCGACTTTGACACCTGTGCTCTAGACGCTAACGCCAGCATGAAGCTGGCGTTAGTTCTAGCCACGTAGTGTGGGGTTAGCACGCGCTAAAAACGCCAGTGCACCTTAGTAAAAGGAGCCCAAAGTCCTTTGTAATAAAATATTCCTAACCCCAAGATGGTCGGTGTTTCGGGCCACAACGGCCTTCTTCAGGGGTGTAAAATGTAGCCTAAAAGAACAGAAGAACAAAATAAAATTAAAGATACGTAGAAATGTAAAATGTACCGGAGATTAAACCTTAAGAAAAAGTGAAGGTGTGCCCTTTAGAGCAGCGTCTCTCAAAGAGATTCCAGAATTTTATTTTTAAAAGCTCCCTTCATAAGTGTACACTAGAACAGATGACATGTATGTCGTGCACGCAAGAGTCTGTCAATGTTACGAGTGTCTTGTGTACGTAAGTATACGACCGCCCAGACAAGTATCATTCTTTAAAGGGATTGGTCCTTGCAAACTAATGAGAAGTAGTTTTTTATTTTTATTTTTTACGCAGTAATTATTCTAACTTGAGCAACAAAGCTGTGTTACCGTTTGGATCTTCTTATCTTTGCAAACTTGGATTTTCAGCTCCGACAGAAATTAAATAAAGAGAACGACTGCAGATGATTGATGATGAAATGTGGGTTTGCTTGTCAACTGTCGAGCCGCGTTTTGAGTTAATTTGCGCTCAAAAAAACAAGCACATCCATCGCATTGACTGGAAATTCTTATCTACTTTAGTTTCACCGTTGTTACAATTACCCATACATAGCTTAAAGAACTTTAAATAAATAAATTCTCAAATTTAATTTTTTGTTGGTTTTGCAATTTTATCACGTCAATTATAATGTGCCACGAAAAACATTTGCTGCATTTAGATCTAAAAAAAGTTTGAGAGACGCTGCTTTAGAGGACATTGCATAAAATATACAGTACTCTCCTGAAATTCGTGGAATCCCCGCAAATTTCTGTCAAGAGGCAGGAGAGGGCAGCTGGAGTGCCGGCAGGTGAAGAAAATCACTCGTGGTCTGCTCCGACCGCCTCTTCCTGAACTAAAGTCGGGCTACACCAATCAGGAGCTGCTTTGGCACGCAGCTCCTGATTGGTGTAGGCCGACTTTACTACAGGAAGAGGCGGTCGGAGCAGACCGCAAATGAGCGAGTCCGCGAATGCGCGGGGGAACACTTGCATATTTGAAATTTGCAGGCATGGAGTTGTAACAGCACCTGGGGTTTATTTATTTATTTTTTTTAGTTTCTTTCTTAGCTTCTAGGGGTTGTTGAAGATGAGGAGCACAGCTAAAGGTGTTCATTCTTTCTACAATCCTAGAGAGTCCAGTTTTAAATCACAGATATATTGGCATTTGTTGTGTAGCCAAGCTGCAGAATTGTCAGGAAATCTTGCTGCTAACCCAACAATACCTGTCGAGTTAAAAAAAAAAAATATTAGTTTGAGAGCCCAATTAGGGACAATAAACTACATGTATATAAAATAATTATACCACAGAAAGCTAATGTATCAAATCCCCTCTCCTGCTTTCCCTATGCATAAAGACAAGACTGCTAAAATATTCTTTAAAAAAAGCCAAACTGTTTAATGGAGAGGTCTAGAGGCCCATCCTGGCTGGAGATGTATATATACACCCAAACGTATATGTATATATAATTAGGTTCTGCTTTGGATAGGGCTCCCGACAGTTTTTCATTACAGACCTGCTAGAAGAGACACAGCACAGAGAGAGTTTGGCTTGGCAGAGCTACAAAACGCAGACATAAGAAGCCATTGTTCACCTAGCAAAGTTCATGTTCAGGATTTTTTTTTCTTTCTTAAATTCTTCCTGTCATTATGGTGAAATTACTTGTGCATCACGGACTTCACTGCTGAGATCAAACAGCTGAAACATTTTCACGTGGTTGTGGTAGGGCAGGATTGTGGTTTTCATGAAATTTTCCTAAAGTTTTTTTGATGATGTGCATTTTTGTTTGTTTGTTTGTTTGTTTTTGTAAGGGCCAGATTCTCAAAACTTTTAACTGCCGCTAAACTAGTTCCAGACGGTTTAGTCTGCATTTTAGCGGCGGATTATCAAAACAGCTTATCGCAGTCTTTAGCGAGCTTTCTAGCAGTCTCTGACACTGCCTTGCAAATGGGCTCTTCAGTATTGAAATGAGCACTCTGGTGAATTTTTAAAAATCGCCGACTCATTCTCCAAGAGTAACGTTGACTTTTGGCGAAAAAAATCAGCGACAAGCCCGGGGGGTGGGGGGTGCCATTACAGTGATAGCACTGTTAAAAGTGAATCTTGTGACCTGTGTTTTGACTGTGGCTAATGGAAAAAAATTACATGAAGAATCATAAATTGTAGGGTTTGCGGGGGTTTTTTTTAGTGGGAGTAGTAAAAGCACGCCTCTTGAGTGCGTGTATTATTTCCCCCCTCGGCAGCAGGAGAGATACCCAATCTTTTCCACCACCAAGAAATGCACCCCCTCGGCATGCTCTCCCGCCACCAACCGACCCCCCTCACCCTCCTCGGCACTGGGAGAGATGCCTCCCCCCCCCCCCCCCCCGGTACCTCCAACAATCCCTATCCTCTCTCCTTTACTTTACTTTCAGATGGCTGACTGGAGGGATGTTTTCTCACTCCGGCCAGCTGGCCTGCTACTTCAAAATGGCGGGCCTTCCCCTCCCTGGTGCATCCTGGGATGCACTGGGGAGGAGCCTGAGGCTCTGATTGGCCCAGGCCTCCTATGGGTGGGGCCTTATATGTCTGGGCCAATCAGAGCCTTAGGATCCCTAATGCAGTTCTCCTTCTCCACTTACCTCCCGTTATTTTTATTTTTACAAACTCACCTTCCCTCCTCTCCCTTTGTTTCATGTATGTCGGTTTGATTATGCCCCCGTACTTTTTTTTTTTTTGGTTAGTTTTGATATGATAATTCTTTTATTTTGAGATTTTATTTTTAAATCTTATTTTATCGTAAACCGTTTAGATACCCGACAGATAAAACGGTATATCAAAAATAAAGAAAACTTGGAGAAATACTTGAGTACCTAAATGTAAAGTAACACCTCTTAGACTATAAGTAGTAAATAACGAATAAATAAATAAATGTAAGATAATAGAATATGGGGGTTTGACTGTAAGCTCTCTGAGGCAGGAGCATTTTATAGTTGAACACTTATACAGTGCTATACACACTGGTGTAGTGACGGGGGGTGGGGGAGAGTGCCCCGCTCCAGTGCCGTCTATGTAAAGGGCGCAGGCACCCATCCTCCTCTCTGTCCCCCCCTGTCGTGCCCCCTTCCCTCGTACCTCTTTTTAATTTTTCCTGCGCGAGCAGCATTATGAACTTGCAGCCCGCGTCTTTGTTGCCTCTCTCTGGCGTCACTTCCAGGCCTCTCGCCTAGGAAGCAATGTCGGTAGGATAGCGGACACAACGCAGGCAGCAAGTTTGTGCTGTTTCCCTCACCTGGAAAATTAAAAAGGGGGGGGGACACACAATGAGGGGGGCAGAGGAGGGGTGCCACCGCCCCAGGCGCCACTTACGCTCGCTACGCCACAGTAGTGATATGTCCAATAGGATGGTTAAGATCAGTAGTACCGTGTTTCCCCGAAAATAAGACACGGTCTTATATTAATTTTGGGCCCAAAAAAGGCACTAGGGGCTCCTTTTACGAAGCCGCGTTAGCGGTTTAATGCGCATAATAGCAAGCGCTAAATTGCCGGACACGCTAGCCGCTACCGCCTCCTCTTGAGCAGGCGGTAGTTTTTCGGCTAGCGCGTGATTAAAAGGAGTCCTAGGTCTTATTTTGGGGATGTCTTATTTTTTCATGTAATGTAGATAATGACACAGGGAAAATTTCTGTCCCCATCACTGCCCTGTACCTGGACCACCATCCTCTTCACCGCCCCGTCCCCGCCATCCCCTTCATCACTCCGTCCCTGTCTCTGCCGTCCCCTTCACCGCCCCGTCACCGTCCACGCTGTCCCTTTCACCGCCCCGTCTTCAGCGTATTCTCCTCTCCATCCCCCCACCCCCAGCACCCTTCAAGCGGTTCAGCAGCTCCCTCCCGCCGGCCAGCTGTGCATTTCTCTCCCTCCCTCCCTCTTATCTTCTCTTGTGGCGAAACTGGCAATTTGTATAAGGCTATGAGCTGTATTACAGCCGGAGCCTTGAAGTCGCGTCGGGTTGCTAGAAAAGTCTCCTCCGTTGCAACCGGAAACAGGAAGTTGCGTCAGAGGAGATTTTTCCAGCAGGCAACGTGATGCAACTTCAAGGCTCCGGCTGTAATACAGCTCATAGCCTTATAGAAATCGCCAATTTCAACAAGAAAAGGTAAGGGAAAAGGAGGGAGGGAGGGAGATGCATGGCCGGCGGGAAAGAGGGAGCTGCCGGATCGAACGCTCGTTCACTGCGCGTGCTAACCATTCACCGCTAATGTAATGATCATCTCTCCCTTCCTCTCCTCCACCCCAATTCTTCCTATTTCCTTTCTCTCCCCCACATGTGCAGCATCTTTCCTTCCCTCTCACCCATCCCTTTGTGCAGTATCTTTCTATCCCTCCCTTCCATCCCTTGTGCAGTAGAATCCTTGAAGCTTCTATCCCTCCCTTCCTCCCATCCCCCTGTGCAGCATCTTTCTATCCCTGTCGTCAGCAACGCGACACGAAACAGCCAGGCATGAGAAGGGCAGGCCGCGATTCAGCCTGTGCTTCCGACGATGCCGTTTGTTTCCAGGTATTTTGGCTCGCGATCGGGGTTCGGATAGGAGGCAGAGATGGAAGGGGTGGGGGAAGTGCTGCTGCCGGTGACTAGGGCTTATTTTCAGGGGTAGGGCTTATATTAAGACCTACCCCGAAAATCACGCTAGGGCTTATTTTTGGGGAAACATGGTAGTAACTTCCATTGATTCAGGAACTAATTTAAAAGATCAGGTTCCCTGGGTTGCAATTCATAGATGGAAGTGCATGAAAGGTATCCCAAAAAGCAAACCCGCTGGGCAGGGGTGTGTGTATAGTAACAGTGAAGGGACCTGGGGTGTTCTGTGTATCTCAAGTTTCCGTCTCGCTTTTCTCAGCTGCTGGTGGAGTCCCAGAAGAAAACCATGACCGATAACTTTGACTGCGATAGCTGCAAGGAATCCCTGTATGGGAGGAAGTACATTCAGATGGACGACGGGCCGCACTGCATCCCCTGCTACGACAGTCTCTTTGCCAACACGTGCGATGAATGTAAAGAGCTGATTGGCCACGATGCAAGGGTGCGTACAGGACCAGCCTCTGGTCGACATGTCAGAAATGGAGCATGGGCATTCAGCCCTTATGGCTCTGACCTGAGAACGGGTAGCAATCGAGCAAGGCCAGCATTAGGAGGGGTGCTAACAAAGCAGTAGGCCCTAAACCTGCCTAAATTTGAGGGAGGTAAAACCTACTGCTGGACTTTGGGGTCCTTTTTTCAACATCTGCCTTAGGGCCAGTGGTGTAGTAAGGAAGGGGGTTACCAGATTTTCCAAACAGAAATTCCGGACCCCCCTAGACTTGCCCCCAGGCTCGTCCAGTTCCACCCAGCCACCCCCCATTGCCTGCTCTCTTTGGGCAGGAGGCAATTGTGTATGCGCAGATGTGATGATGCTACGTGTGCGTGGCGCTATCGCGCACCATGCACAGATGCTGTCCTGCCCTGCAATTTCTTGGAAGCTTTTCAAAGTGCCAGTTTGTGAAAAGCCATCCGGAGCCCTGGACATGTCCAGGGACATCCGAACAGCTGGTAACCCTAGCCCCAGGTGCCATCTTGGTGAGGGCACAGCCATCCATCGTATTCTCCGCTCCTTCCCACTGCCGCGAGTGCACACCGCTTCCCTTCCCCCGTCCCTCTGTAATGTTCCTGGTGCGAGCAGCAACCACCAACCTGCAGTTGAGGCAACGCGACAGCAGGTTGGAGGGTGCTGCTCCCGCCAGGAATGCTTCAGAGGGACGGAAGAAGGGAAGTGGCGTGTGCTCGACGGGAGGGGGCGGAGAAGGAGCATGTTTGCGGGAGGGGAAGGGTGCCACCGTCCCTGTGCCTCTCACCCTCGCTATGCCACTGCTTAGGGCCCAGCATGTTTGATATCCTTTGTCTGAGACTTGGTATAATAGTGTTCTAGTGTACAAGAATTTTGTTTATATTTTTGCAATCTCGTGCATGTGTTTTTATCAACCTCCTGTTCTATGAGCACCTTTTATATGGAGGACAGAAACACGTTTTATCCTCATTACGAGATGTGAATGAAGCAGCAAGTGTAACCATATGCGTCTACGTCGGCACTCTTGTTCAAATTCCCCCACCACTCGCATGTTGAGACAGCTGGTTGCTGATCAGTCGCTCGCTCTCTGCCCACAGGAGCTGTACTATGAGGACCGTCATTACCACGAGCACTGCTTCCGTTGCTTCCGCTGTGATCGGTCCCTGGCAGACGAACCTTTCACCTGCCAGGGGGACGAGCTCCTCTGCAACGACTGTTACTGCAATGAATACTCATCCAAGTGCATTTACTGTGAGAAGACCGTCATGCCAGGTACGAGGCATGCAACTGGGGCTTTCCGGCACGTTAATAAAACTTTGCTTATTGTGTTTAATATAGTGCCTGATAGGAACCCATCTCTTAAAGGTAAGTAGGGGCCTGATTTTTCCATTATAGAATATGAATGCTAACAAGTTAGACATCTGTGTATAATTTAGGTGCAGAAGCTTAGGCCACCCGTAGAGCCGAAATGCCAGAGATGCAGGCGTAGCTTACAGGATTCCAAAGTTAACAAACGTAAATGTGACTCCCACCCCCATTTCTTCCTCTCGGCTTCTGTGTACGCCCATTTTCCAATATGTGCAATGTAAAGGATGTGCGTTTGTATAGAATGGCACTTAAGGTGGAAATTTGGCATTTACACATGCCTGCGCATGCATACATACATATGTGTGCACTGTTAGTGCAATCTTTTACACGTGTGTGTGTGCACTGTTAGTGCAATCTTTTACACACATGCATGCACTATTAGTGCAGTCATTTGCACGTGTGCGCGTGCTCTGGTGCAGTCATTTGCACATGTGCGCGTGCTCTGGTGCAGTCATTTGCACATGTGTGCGTGCTCTGGTGCAGTCATTTGCACATGTGTGTGTGCTCTGGTGCAGTCATTTGTATGAGTGTGCGCGCTCTGGTGCAGTCATTTGCACGTGTGCGCAGGTTCTGGTGCAGTCATTTGCACGTGTATGCACTCTGGTGCAGTCATTTGCACATGTGCGCGTGCTCTGGTGCAGTCATTTGCACTAGTGTGCGTGCTCTGGTGCAGTCATTTGCACATGTGTGCGTGCTCTGGTGCAGTCATTTGCACATGTGTGTGCGCGCTCTGGTGCAGTCATTTGCACGTGTGCGCAGGTTTTGGTGCAGTCATTTGCACATGTATGCGCTCTGGTGCAGTCATTTGCACGTGTGCGCAGGCTCTGGTGCAGTCATTGGCACGTGTGTGTGTGCACTATTAGTGCAGTCATTTGCATGTGTGTGTGTGTGTGTGCACATTTACAAAGATAGTTGGCATGGCAATGTAAACTGAGCACGCGCAAGGTGCCAGCGTCAGACACCAGAACGCTGACAAAACCTTTTGAGGATTTGGGGGAGGTCTTCAGCTAGTGGGGCTTTGGGATCCCTGCCAGCTATAGTAAATGTGCATATTTGCTGGGTGTACCAGAGCTATGTCACCACCCTGAGGGTAGAGGAGCCTGTATTATAAGTTGTTTTTTTTTAATTTGCCTTGCGAGTGTTTTAATTTGTTTGTTTGAAAAGTGGGATCCTGTCAGTCTTATTTGGCCTCTGGAGAAGGATATCCATTTTGCAACCATATCTTACCCCCACCCCCTCCCTCCATAAGCCTTCAGGTAATGTCTTCTCCCCTTTTAAACAATGTGTGTATCTCCAGCTTCCATGAGTAAAAAGCTGAATTCCCCCCTCCTCTCCCTTTTTGTCCTGGCAGGTTCCCGTAAGCTGGAGTACAATGGACAAACCTGGCACGAGCTCTGTTTCACCTGCAACAGCTGCAAACAACCCATCGGCTCCTGCTCCTTCATCCCTGTGAACCAGGATCACTACTGTATCCCGTGCTATGAGAGCAAATTTGCACCTCGCTGCACCCACTGCAAAAAGGTGAGACCAAGAAACATGATGGCAGATAAAGGCCAAATGGCCCATCCAGTCTGCCCATCTGCAGCATCCCCTATCTCTTCCTCTCCCTATTGGCTAAGGCTCTTAACATTTGCATCTCCTCTTCCTATTGGCTAAGGCTCTTTACACTTGCATTGTGAGGTCATATAACTTTATGGTTATAGAAACATTGTAACCTGATGGCAGATAAAGATCAAATGGCCCATCCAGTCTGTCCATCTGCAGTAACCATTATCTCTTTCTCTCTCTAAGAGATCCCTCGGGCCTATCCCAGGCTTTCCTGAAATCAGACACAGTCTCTGTCTCCACCACCTCTTCCAAGAGACTGATCCATGCATTTACCACCCTGTCTGTAAAAAAAAAAAATATTTCCTTAGATTACTCCGGAGCCTATCACCTCTTAACTTCATCCTATGCTCTCTCACTCCAGAGCTTCCTTTCAAATGAAAGAGACTCGACTCATGCGCATTTACATTACGTGGATATTTAAACGTCTCTATCATATCTCCCCTCTCCCACCTTTCCTCCAAAGTATACAGATTGAGATCTCTAAATCTGTCCCCATACGCCTTATCACGAAGACCACACACCATTTTAGCAGCCTTCCTCTGGACTGACTCCATCCTTTTTATATCTTATTTGAAAGTGCGGTCTCCAGAATTGTACACAGTATTCTAAATGAGATCTCATTAGAGTCTTATACAGGGGCATCAATACCTCCTTTTTCCTATTGGCCATACCTCTCCCTATGCAATGTAGCATCCTTCTAGCTTTCAGCATCACCTTTTCAACCTGTTTAGCCACCTTAAGATCATCACATACAATCACACCCAAGTCCCGCTCTTCTGTCATGCACATAAGCTCTTCACTCCCTAATCTGTACGTTCCCTCGGGTTTTTGCAACCCAAACGCATGACCTTGCATTTCTTAGCATTAAATTTTAGCTGCCAAATTTCAGATCATTCTTGAAGCTTCGCTATGTCTTTCCTCATGTTATCCACACCATCCGGGGTGTCTACTCTGTTGCATATTTTGGTATCATCCGCAAAGAGGCAAATCTTACCCGACAGCCCTGCAGCAATATCGTTTATAAAAATGTTAAAAAGAGAACAGGCTCAAGAACAGAACCTTGAAGCACACCACTGGAAACCTCCCTTTCCTCAGAGCCATCTCCATTGATCATTATCCTCTGTCGCCTTCCAGTTCTTGACCCAGCCCGTCAATTTGGGACACCAACATTTCCATGTGATTGCATTGATGGTTTAGAGAAAATGGTCTTGTTTGGCTGACCTCAGTAACCAGGAAGCTGGCCTTGCCGATTGTGGAGCAATAGAGCTGAAATGAAACGCTTCCGACGGCTGTGCAACGTTCGATTTTATTTATGGCACTGCATGTCCTTAAAATAAGCAAAGAGCTTTGTGGTAGAAATATTTCCCATCATTTTAGGGCTTGGTGTGCGTCAGAGGACTGTTCCAAGCCAGTGACCTCCAGCTGAGCACTGCAGGACTTGCTCCTTAAGTAACTTTGAAACAAGGAGAGAAGGGAAGTTTCCTGTTATAGCACTGGGACAAAAATCTCAAAGCACAAAAAAACATTCCTTACAAATAATGATTTATTTTTATGGATCTACAACTTTATAATTATATAATTGTGTAGAGGACACTTGGGGGCCACTTTATGGTGCTTTAAGTGTAGTTAGCAGAGTTCCCCAGTTTCAGATCCCTTTTCCCAGTTTTCCCTTGTTTGGCAGCCATCTGTCCCTGATTTTAGTAATGGGGACAAAGTGTTGTAGTTTAATTTTATCTTGCCCTGCCTGCCATCCTTCACTTGATCCTTGTATTGTCCCCCGTTACCACCGCCAGCGTCGGCCCCACCCCTCAAACCTCCTGGCTCCTTCCCTCCAGTGTTGGCATTAGAAAGTGCAGTGCCGCAGTTCTTATCAACCACGTTGTGTGTATTTGCTGGCCCCCCCAAAAAAATAAAAATACAACAAGAAGTATACATCGGAGGGATTGGGATCCACTCCCCCACCCCTGAGTTGTGCGGTGCATGTAATAAGCTATATGTTTGTTAATTTTTATAATATTAATATACTGTCTTTCCTGAGGAGAAGTGAACAATAGACAATAGATTTAAATCTTGAGAGGAAAGAAAGGGAAGGAAATAATTTGAAGAAAAGGTAAGAAGAGCAATAGGACCAGAATTACTGGCAACATATCACTAGTGAGACTTCATTTAGAATATTGTGTACAATCTGACAGGGATGCACAGCGAGCTTGAAAAGAGCCTCAGCACCATATGTCGTAATGCTGCACTAGTGGGAAGGAGCCAGGGGCTGCAACAGGAGGTTTGAGGGATGGGGGAGGACAGGGTACAGGAAGGAAAGAGATTTTGATGCAAGGCCAGGAGAGGTGAACGTGTTGGACTGGGTCTGGATGTGGTGATGGAAGAGGGGGAAAAAAGAGCGAAAGATACAGATGGCTTACTGGAAGGAGAGAGGTGGAGATAGCTGGACTGGAAGGAAGGACAGAGAAAGGTAGAGATTGTTTATCATTTATTAGACTTGATATATTGCCTTCATTGCAGCACAGTTCAAGGTGGTTTACAATAAAATGACTGAACTAGAAGAATAGAGGAAAGAGAAGTGAAAATTTTCTAATTTTAATGGTGGAAAATTGTCATAGAGAGGCTCCACCCACTTGACCCTGCCCAGCCCCACCCAGTTGTCTCAGATTTAGCAGCCAAAAATCTGGTAACCTTATTATGGTGTAATATCTGGTTTATTTTATAGTTGTTATATAACTGAAAGGTGCAAGGGGAGGAAAAGGAAAGGATAGGTTAGCCTAAGTCTGAGAAGTATTTCTTGATCCATCTCATGTACCCCTCCCTCTTCTATCTCTAGTCATTGACTAAAGGAGGTGTGACATACCGTGACGAGCCCTGGCACAAGGAATGCTTCGTCTGCACCGGCTGCAAGACCCAGCTGGCTGGCCAGCAGTTCACCTCTCAGGACGAAAAGCCCTACTGCATTAAATGTTTTGGGAATATCTATGCCAAAAAGTGTTCAGCTTGTTTTGCACCAATCACAGGTAAGAGAGGCCTTGAGGACTATACCTGCCCTCAATTTTCTGTGTTTTTGTGTACAGAGGATCTGTGAGGAAGAGGAAGGGATTGTAAAGATTAGTAGTTGGTGTGGATGAGCTCATTGCATGAGCCGCATGCTCTCTCCACCATTTTGTTCTCTTTCTCTCCACCGCAGTCTTGGCAAGGGAACACAGTTTGCTTTGACCCTATGTCACTCTCTTCTGATATCTGCATCTGTTTGCAAGGTGATATATAATCCTGGGTGTCTTTCCTTCCCTGTAATCAACCTTCTCCTCTCCCCCTCTGCCCTGCCTTTCAGGTTTTGGAGGCAGCAAATACATTTCCTTCGAAGACCGCCACTGGCACCAGAGCTGCTTCAAGTGCTCCCACTGTGCGGCCTCGTTGGTGGGGAAAGGGTTCATCCCTCACAAGGCCGAGATTCTCTGCCGTGCCTGCAACAGCGACCTATGAAGACCTTCACGCGCAAACAACGTTTCAGAAGCTTATCCACTTATTCAGAAGCAAACATGAGCAGAGCTTCGCTGAGTAATGACACTTAGAAACGTGTGACAAAAAAAAAAAAGCAACAACAAAGAATGCTGAAAAGCCTGTCAATTTTTTTCTATTTTTGTAATTCATATCTCACAGCTTTTAACATGTTAACTCCATTTAACTTGATTCCCCTTTGGCAGGAGCCAGCCTAAGCGGTAATGCGAGGTTTGATTGAAACTGGTCAATAGTAGCAAGAAGGAAAAGGAAACTGTAGTCTTTCTTGCTCCATTTAACTCTTTATATCATTTCACTGGTAACTACAGCAGGATTTGCTGGGTTTGATGGTGGTGGTGGTGGTGATAACTGTTAACTAGATTTCTCTTCTCTCTGGTCGCTTTTCAGGACCAGTGGCAGTGTGTGCCAATGAGATGTCATTTTTTTTTAAGTTGGGGAGTGGGGGGGGGGGGGAATAGTCTTCAGCTTGACAGGGTGACCTGTTGCCTGTCAGTGGACTGTGTCCAGATGTTTGCAACTGGACTCTCGCCAACCAAGATGATACCCGTTTGCCCCGGCCCCTGTCCTGAAGAAAATTTTCACTGGCAGTATACCATGCCAGATTAAATGAACATTAAATTAATCCTTTCTCCTCCGTTTTAAGTGTTTAATTTCAAATTTATTATTATTTTTTTTTTTTAAATGGCAAATGTATTTCTAGTTTGAATTGTGCACATGATGTGATAAAAACTCACCTAGCTTTAAAATGTTTTCTGTTTTCCTGGCTGCTGAATGCGTTCAGCTGGTATAAAGCAGGTGCTTTTTATCTATAAAGTCTTTCACAGCTGTGCAACTATCCTGCAGAATGATAGAATCCAGTTTCATTTGTCTTTGTCTGATTTTTAACTTTGAATGCCCCCTTCTCTTTTTCTTTTAATTTTCGTATTGCAAATCGTCTAGGGTATATCAAATATGTAAAAAACTTGGAAACTTACATTTCTTGATGCGCCAAAGCCAGGAGAAAGAAGTGTTGTTCCTCCGTGCTTCTAGCCAGTGGCGTAGCGAGGGTGAGAGGTGGCACCCCTCTCCCCCCACCCGGTTCTTCCCCTGTACCTCTAGTTCAGGGGTGTCAAAGTCCACTCCTCGAGAGCCGTAATCCAGTTGGGTTTTCAGGATTTCCTCCATGAATATGCACGAGATCTACTTGCATGCACTGCTTTCATTGTATCCTAATAGATCTCGTTCATATTCATGGGGGAAATCCTGAAAACCTGCCTGGATTTGCGACCCTGGAGGAGGGACTTTGACACCCCTACTCTACTTGAAGTGGTTGCTCATGGCGGTCAGCCACGTGCTCCTGGCAACCCCGTTAGTTCTCCCGCTGACATCACTTCCTGTGTGCGGTGCCCAGAAGCAATATCAGCGGGAGAGCCGATGGGGAGGGGGGTGAGGAGCACGTGGTTGACCTCCGTGCACAACCACTCCAGCTAAGCAGGGGTCTCAAAGTCCCTCCTCGAGGGCCGCAATCCAGTCGGGTTTTCAGGATTTCCCCAATGAATATGCATGAGATCTATTTGCATGCGCTGCTTTCATGGTATGCTAATAGATCTCATGCATATTCATGGGGGAAATCCTGAAAACCCGACTGGATTCTGGTCCTCCAGGAGGGGACTTTGAGATCCATGAGCTATAGGTATAGGAGAAGGGAAGGGAGGGTGAACATGGTAAGGTGAGGAATGGGAAGATTTTTTTGGGGGGGCAGAGAGGAGGAGGAGGGGTGCTGGCGCCTTTACCAACATGGCGCCCTGGTGGGCCATCCCCCTCCCCCACCTTTACTACGCCACTGCTGCTTTTTTTTTTTTTTTTTTAATTTCAAATTTTTTAATAATTATACAGAATACAGGAATGGAATATAAAAAGTAACAATCAAAATAGAGAAACTATTAAACAAGGTCACCAATTTCCATCAAGCCCACGTTTAGGGAGATTTAACATTTACCCCCTCTTTTACAAAGGTGCGCTATGTTTTTTAGCAAGCGATAAATATCGCACGCTAAACGCGCTAAATGCTAACGCGTGCATGTTATCCTATGAATGCGTTAGCCGCGCTAAACATGCGCTAAAACGCTTTGCGCATCTTTGTAAAAGAGGGCCTAAAACTTTTAAAAGGACAGATAAAGAAAAAAGATTGTATATCTTAAAAGTAATTTTTTTTTTTTTAAAAAGAAATTATATTACAGGAAATCACTTAGATTCCTATGATTTAACTGGTATCAATTTTTCTTACTCCAAAAAAAAAAAAAAAAGGCCAGTCATTCCACTCTTTCTTATGCGATTCATGAACTAACAACAGTTGCCCGAGCTGTGAAGGATCCCAGAACACGCCGCTGCTTCTATCGTCCAACTGTGTGGACTGAACGGCTGTTCCTGAACCAGATCGCTGGCAGGAGAGTGAGCATTACTTGTGCTGCCATGAAAACCATCCACAGACTCTGTAAGCTTAAAAATAAAAAAGAGAAACCCAGTCTTAAAACTCTCGTTTTGGTTTGGGTTGTTTTTTTTTTGGGTGGGGAGGGAAATGTCTCTCTATCTCTCTCAGCCTTGGTAATGTAGGCTTGAGTTTGTATGCTTGGCAGGCTGGATGTATTGCCAGCCTCTGGGATCAGTGCCCTCTTTTTTTTTTTTTCCCCCACCCACCGTTTTGATTTTGATAAGAGACAGGGTCAAACCAGTCACGCTCCCTGTCTGTCTTTTCCTTTTTTGGTCGCTTTCTCCACTGTTAGAGGTCCTTGGGCTGTCCCACACAGATTTGCTCTGAAGGGCACAAAGTAGTACCCAACCCTCTGGCTTTCAGGGAGGCTTTGCGTGGTTTTTTTTAGCAGAGATTAAAGAGAGTCAGTGCTGTTGCGACGGCCTTGAGAAAAGGTCTGCTAAGTCCTAGTCCTTAGAGGTCTTATAAACCAACAAGAAATGTCCCCAGCGTGTGTATAGGATAAGATGCATTAGGATGAATGAGGGAAAAAGGATTTAAGCTGTTTGAGAGTTTGCAATAGATTCTCCTTGCTCTTGTAAGTCCACAGCGATGAGGCGATTAGGGACAGAGTAAGAGAACACATGAAAGCACTGGCATAGTAAGGGGGAGCAGGGGAGGGGTGCCCCCGCCTCGCATGTGCACCTCTTCCCTTCCCTCGTACCTCTTTAACTTTCGCGAGCAGCGTTAGGAACTTGCTGCCCGCGTCGGTGTCGCCTCTGGCTGACGTCATTTCCAGGCCCCGCACCTGGGAAGTGGCGTCGGAGGGAGAGCCGACACGACGCGGGCAGCAAGTTTGTGCTGGTGCTCTCAGCCGGAATAATTAAAAAGGTACGGGGGAAGGGAAGGGGGGCATGCGGGGCAGGGGCGCCCCTTACCCCCCCCCCCCACTGCATGAAAGCAAGTCTCCATCAGCCTAAGAACTACGTTATACAAATGTTTCTCCCTCCCTCCCCCTTCCACTATAGCCAAACCACCCTCTGAAATGACGCTTTAATTCTTAGCGAGCTCCTGTGATATCAAAGCTTTCATAAGTGCACGACCGCTGTGGGTTTAAAGGTCCACTCATCAAATACAGTAATAATGGTGCCTTAAAATACACAGATTTAAAACAAAAAAAACCCCAATGTGGTTGATGAAGAAGCAGGTTAACCAGTCGTGTTCATAATAGTCTTTATTGCAAAATTTCAGCACACGAGAATATGGTTGAGATCGATTTTCGTGCAGTGGAAAGAGTGAATGCAAATTGATCTCTTACACGTTCATTGTGGAAATTCTGAAAACCAGGCTGGGTGGTGCATCTTGAGGACCCCTACTGTAGTGTTTCTGGATATACTCTCTAACCGTTAATACCGACGCCAGCTACTGGGTGGGAATAATAATAATAACAATTTATATACCGCAGGACCGTGAAGTTCTATGCGGTTTACAATGATTAGAAATGTTACAGATAACTGGCTATAGAGGACTTCATAACTAGCAGTCCTATATGTAGCCATTTTTAATTTAAGTGCCATTATTGAGCCGCAAACCAATTCTCTGCTGGCCAGTCAGTACCTGAATATCCAGGTGTAATTTTGGTGGCAGTGGTCAGCATTTAAAAAAAAAAAAAAAAATGCAGGCCACTGCCTGCTGAATATTATCCCCAGTATGTTCCCAAAAGAAATGGGTCGCCTGTGGAATCTGATCTCTTAAGAAAGTGGGATGGAACTTCTCTCGTATGAGGAAAGACTAAAAAGGTCAGGACTCTTCAGCTTGGAAAAGAGACGGCTGAGGGGAGATAGGATTGAAGTCTACAAAATCCCGAGTGGAGTAGAACGGGTACAAGTGGATCGATTTTTCACTCCGTCAAAAATTACAAAGACAAAGGGACACTCGATGAAGTTACAGGGAAATACTTTTAAAACCAATTGTAGGAAATTTTTTTTCACTCAGAGAATAGTTAAGCTGTGGAACGCTTTGCCAAAGGTTGTGGTAAGAGCGGATAGTGTGGCTGGTTTTAAGAAAGGTTTGGACAAGTTCCGGGAGGAAAAGTCCATAGTATGTTATTGAGAAAGACATGGGGGAATATTGCTACTCCTTGGGTTTTGACCCGAATTGGCCAACTTGAGAACGGGCTACTGGGCTTGATGGACCATTGGTCTGACCCAGTAAGGCTATTCTTATGTTCTTATCTATTAGAGTTGAAAGATCTATGATAAATTCTATCACTTGGAGCAGAAATAGTCATTGTGAGAGACAGAAGAGGGGATGCCTGTTATCCCCTTCCACCGGTGATGCTTCACCATCATGCTACCTGGTTAATAGGTGTAAACATTTAACAAGGCCTACGCAGAGGCTTTAAAAGCAGTGAAATATAATTTAGCCCTGGGCTTTAAGCTCTGCTTTATTTGTGCCACTTGTGATAGTTGGTGAGAGGTAAAGAGGCCAAAACCAGAATTTATTGAATTCTGCATCTGCTGCTGGTGGAAGTTCTCACCTGTGGCATTTCTCGGCCAAAGCTCCCCTCTGGAAGCAGAAGACCAGGAATGCTGTGTGGTGTTTTACAGCTGTAAAAGTGAAGTGAGTTTGCGCTTGTGTAAAAAGATGGCTTTGGTTGGGTTTGATGCCAAAAAGTGGAAAGGATGAAAGAGTTGAGCTGTACTTTACCAGTTGTGTTATAGCTTCAGAACGGGATGAGCGCAGCGGGGTACAACATGAGCTGGGACAGCAGGCTCTAGAACGCCTCGCCTTTTTAAAGGCTGCGTTTGTTTCGTTACTAAAGCAGCGAGCAAGACCTGCTTTCCAAACGGGCCTTAAATAAAAGAATGTTGCCGGGTCGGCGCAAGAGTGGGTGTTGTGCACTGCTTTGCAGGGAATCTGGGTTCAGTGCCTGGCTTTCTCCTCGGGAGATGCTGCAGAGAATTGTTCACAAGCCCGGGGAGACAGGAAGTGAGGGCAGGGGGGGATATCTCGGACATTAGCACCTGGGGCATTGGCATTGTGGAAAGATGTTTTATCCATGTAGAAAATACTCGGTACCTAGGGCAGGTGGAGTTGTGGAAACAGGTTGGAGGGGGGGGAGAAGAATCTCCCTGGATAGCTGTGACTGAAGTTAGCAAATACTAAAAAGTCCAAAGTAGAAGACGGAGAGTGAGGAAGTTGGACAACTCCAAACCAAGCAGAAACCTTCACTCATAGGGTTCAATCTTCAGTCTGTATAATGTTAGTCGGTTTGTCCAAAAAATAAGAAACAGACTGACATCGGTGTGCTTTCATTACTTGTCCTTTATTATAGTCAAAATTGCTTGCCCCAATGTTACATAGAAACATAGAAATAGACGGCAGATAAGGGCCGACGGGACCCGTTTCGCCACACTAGGCTTTTTCAAGGGTTCCTACAGGGAGCACTGACAATACAAATATAAAGATCATTTTAATTTCATACAA
The DNA here is from genome assembly GCF_902459505.1 of Geotrypetes seraphini. Taxonomy (NCBI): domain Eukaryota; kingdom Metazoa; phylum Chordata; class Amphibia; order Gymnophiona; family Dermophiidae; genus Geotrypetes; species Geotrypetes seraphini. The sequence goes on along the minus strand of NC_047091.1, from coordinate 31,809,554 downwards.
TATTACCCTAAAACTGCGTGTTAACCTAAACACAAAATTAATCAATCATTTAATCAATCATAAAATCTTTACTTCATAAAATACCCCAAACATTGTATAGTGAAAAACAAATCTAAGGGGATTTTATTGCTGTGATTATTTGTTTAGTTATGTTTTTCATTAGATGATTATGGATTTTATAATATTTATAGATTGTATGAGTTGAATGAATTTATATTAATCTAAGAAACTTCATATTTGTTAATTTTATGTGTGGCAAAACGGGTCCCCTCGGGCACAATAACATTGGGGCAAGTAATTTTGACTATAATAAAGGACAAGTAATGAAAGCACACCGATGTCAGTCTGTTTCTTATTTTTTGGACAAACCGATTAACATTGTACAGACTGAAGATTGAACCCTATGAGTGAAGGTTTCTGCTTGGTTTGTAGCTGTGACTGAAGCCCAGTACAGGCTTGTTATGATGGAGATAAAAGCCAAACCCCCCAATAAAAATAAAATATTAATGTTATGCATGTTATTCTCTGGTTTTTTGTTATGATTCGCATTAAATTCATTGCGTTGGCAGCATTGATGCTGGCAGGACAGAGTCTCTAGCGCATGTTGCCAGCTTCACGGGTGATCTTCGTCCTACCGCTGAGCTCTTTCCCTGTCTGGTTGCTGTCGGAGGGAAGTGAAAACGATGCCTTCGTTTTTGATTATGTAGTTCCCACGATTCGGGCACTGGTTTCGGCGGCGGCGGTAATAGTATACGGAAAACAGAAAAAATACGCCACAAGATAATAAATACGCATTAAGGGCACCTTTTACGGAGCCGTGTTGGGCGGCTTTATCGCACGCGACTTCTAAGCGCGCGCCAACCCCCACGCTAGCCGACAAAATTACCGCCTGCTCAAGAGGAGGCGGTAGCGGCCTGCAAATTAGCGCACGCTATTACGCGTGTTAAAACCGCTGACGCGGCTTCGTAAAAGGAGCCCTAAATATATACAAAAATAAAATGCAGCAAGTGCTTATAAAGGGCTCGGAGCGCCAACCACTTGCGAGTCCTAGCGCTGGTTGTGTACAGGGACCATCGTAGCGCTCGGATGTCCCGTATGTCGCTCTCAAGATCACTCTAGCAAACTTTAAATACTATATTGACATAGAGCATACTGAATGAAACACTTGTCTTGAGTCACATTTGATTTCATAAAGGAAAAGGCGGTGTTTCCGTGTTTCTCCTGTGCTTGTGATTCCCTTTAAACGACCCCATGTATATAAAACCACTTGGCCGACTTTGACTCGAGTTTCACGTTAGTGTCAGGAAGGGGGCACTCTATACAGGTCCAAGCAAACACGACTTTCACAAAACACTGCACACGTGCTTTATAAGCACGTTTATTTTTGTATATATTTAATGTGTATTTATTAACGTGTGGAGTATTTTCTGTTTTTGATACCATAACACAAGTAAGAACATAAGCAGTGCCTCTGCTGGGTCAGACCAGAGGGTCCATCATGCCCATCAGTCCGCTCACATGACGGCCCATCAGGTCCAGGACCTGCATAGTAATCATCTATCTATACCCCTCTATCCCCTTTTCCTTCAGGAAATTATCTAATCCCTTCTTGAACCCCAATACCGTACTCTGTCCTATCACACCTCTGGAAGCACATTCCAGGTGTTCACCACCCTTTGGGTGAAGAAGAACTTCCTATCATTGGTTTTGAATCTGTCCCTCTTAACTTTTCCAAATGCCCTCTCGTTCTTGTAGTTTTCAAAAGTTTGAAGAATCTGTCCCTCTCCACTTTCTCTATGCCTTTCATGATCTTGTAAGTCTCTATCATGTCCCCTCTTAAGTCTCCGCTTTTCCAGGGAAAAGAGCACCAGTTTCTCCAATCTTTCAGCATAGGAAAGGTTTTCCATACCTCTTATCAATCGCGTTGCTCTTTTCTGAATCCTCTCGAGTATCGCCATATCCTTCCTAAGGTACGGCGACCAATATTGGACACAGTACTCCAAATGCGGGCGTACCATCATATTATATATCCTTAGTGTACTGGGTACTAGTATACAATCATGCTTCCAAAGGCAAGGGCCAGGCCCAGATTAGTCATAGGCAACACAGATTAACTGCCTCGGGGACCAACTTCACATAGGGACCGGAGCCACTGTCTTGTTCTGCGGCTTGGCCTCTCTGAGCAGCAAATCGCTAAATTCACTGGCAAACTTCCTTGCAGGACTTGCCAGCACCCGTGCTCTGAATAGCCCCTCGGCACCCTGTGTCTTCTCCTATGTAGGAGAATGATCTGGGGTGCCCTAGAGCCTGTCAAAGGACAAGAGGCTCGTGAGGCTCACGCTGAATTCTTGGAAGTAGATTAAACTAAAACTAAACTAAACCTTGGGTTTATATACCGCACCATCTCCACGAATGCGGAGCTCGGCACGGTTTACAGGAAGAAGGATGAGAGAGGAACTACAGTGGAGAGATTAAAGAGTTAGGTGTAAAGGTGAGAGGCCTAAGAGGGGGGAAGTGTTACAGTTTTGAGAATAGCCAGGTTTTTAGGTGTTTGCGGAAGAGTTGGAGGGAGCTTGAGGTTCGGAGTGGGGAGGTGAGGTTATTCCAGATCTCAGTGATTCTAAAGGGGAGGGATGACCCAAGTTTGCCTGCATGGGAAATACTTTTTATGGAAGGGAAGGATAGTTTAAAAATTTGGGAGGATCTGGAGGAAGTAGGGGTTGGGGAGTTCCAGGATAGAGGGATAACGGCAGGAAGGATGCCATGTAGGATCTTGTAGGCCAGACACGCACATTTGAAGTGGATCCTGGGGATTACTGGGAGCCAATGGAGCTTAGACAGGAGTGGTGAGACGTGATCAAATTTGCTTTTCGCGAAAACAAGCTTAGCTGCGGCGTTCTGAATCCGCTGAAGTCTGTGGAGGCTTTTCTTGGTTAGGCTGAGGTAGATAGAATTGCAATAATCCAATCTGGAGAGGATGATGGATTGTACTAGGACTGCGAAGTGTTTTTGTTGAAAATAGGGTCTGACTTTCCTTAGCATGTGAAGGCTGAAGAAGCATTTCTTCACCAGGGATTGGAGATGTTCGTTGAAGGATAGAGAAGAGTCTAAGGTGACACCCAGAACTTTGCTTGAGAACTCGAGCTGTAATGGGGGGCCGGAGGACAATGGGATGGAGGAAGGTAGATGGTCTAATTTTGGGCCGAGCCAAAGGAGTTTTGTTTTGGACTCGTTTAGTTTCATATGCATTGTGAATGCCCAGGATTGGAGGTTCTTTATGCATGAGGATATGTTCGTGGAGAGGTTAGTGAGGTTCGAGTCGGTCTCAAGGAGGACGAGGATGTCATCAGCGTAAGTGTAAAGAGTTTCAAGGGGGGATAGTTGGAGTAGTTTCAGGGAGGACATGTAAATGTTAAAGAGGATTGGGGAGAGGGGTGAGCCTTGTGGGATGTGCTACTGTTTGGGGAACAGAGGGGGGAAATAGGAGGGGATGCTAGGAGAGGACAGGATAGGTTGGGGAATCCCCTCCCCAAGTGCCCGTAGGCATCTATAGCAGAAATCTGAGACTGGCATTGACCATAAAACAAATGCAGATTTTGAAGCTAAAACCCAGTTAAAGTTGGGGCATCAGATGTCTGCTTCATAATTTTATCACGTGAAGGACCACCTGTAACATGATGTTGCTGTTAGAAAAAAGATTGTCTGTAGTGTGCAAAATTTAAAAAAATGTTTCTTAAATCTTATGTAATAAATCATTTATAAGCAACCAGCTTGTGGATTGTGTGAGTGGAAAGGAGGGTTGTGAGAAGTTTCAAGGCTGGATGCCAGAACTTGAATATAGTGCAATGTGTCTTCATAAAGACAAGTGTTTCTCTAAAGGGACTTTGTGATTATAGAGACAGTTTTTCAATAATTACCCTCGGGGCTCCACGGAGAACCTATGTTACAGGTAAGTAACTACACTTTCTAGGATGCCACCAAGTGATGGTGGAATTTGTGGCTAGACGCTCTTACACTGGAGCTAATTCACACCATAATAGATTTAATGCAAACTGTTTTTAAAAGATAGTGAATTCTGTGGGGTTTTATTAACCCATCGACCCCTGATTTTTATTTTTATTTTTTGGGAGGGGGGATGTGAAAGGAGATGTTGGTGATTTGGAATAAATCACTATTTTTATGTAAAGACATGGTCTTCACCAAGTATAACTCATTCTGGTATCCAGACCCCAAGTTTCAGCTTGCCTGTCTGATATTACCACCTGGATGTTTCACTGCCTCCTAAAACTGAACATGGCTAAGACTGAGCTTCTTATTAGAGAATATCACAGGGACATATTTTTCGCCGTCCCTGCGCAAACTTATTATCCCATCCCACTGAGTTTTTTTCCTGTCCCTGCCCCATTCCTGCAAGCTTCGTCCTCATCCACACAAGCCTCAAACGCTTTAAAATCACAAGTAGCAACATTCTAGAGCTGAGATTGTGATGTCATCATGCCTCATTCCACCAATGGCTAAGCTCCGTCCTCATCCGCACAAGCCTCAGACACTTTAAAATCACAAGTAGCAACATTCTAGAGCTGAGATTGTGATGTCATCATGCCTCATTCCACCAATGGCTAAGCTCCGTCCTCATCCGCACAAGCCTCAGACACTTTAAAATCACAAGTAGCAACATTCTAGAGCTCCAATTATGATGTCATAATGCCTCATTCACCAATAGCTACATCCGCACAAGCCTCAAATGCTTTAAAATCACAAGTAGCAACATTCTAGAGCTGAGATTGTGATGTCATAATGCCTCATTCCACCTATGCCTAAGCTCCGTCCTCATCCGCACAAGCCTCAAACACTTGATATTTTTAAATGTCTATGATATTATCCAGACATGTCTACATTATATGTGAAAATTGTAGGGAAACAAGATTTTATGTATGTGACTTGGAAACCGCACAGTTGTATGCGGTATATAATTTTTAAATAAATAAGTGTTCGAGACTTGTGTGGTTAAGGCAGAGTTTACAGGAATGAGACAGCGACAACACTCGTGGGGACGGGATGGGAAATTCTCCTTATCTTCCTGCTTAAACCTACTTCCCCCTCTCCCCATTTTCTATCTCTGTGGACAACACTCCTCTTCCCTGTCTCCTCAACTTGCATCCTCTAGGTTATCTTGACGCCTCTCTCTTCTCCTCCACTCAGATCCAACAAATTGCTAAAGCCCATCGCTTCTTCCTCTGTATAATTATCAAAATCTAACCTCTCCGAGCACTCTACCAAAACCCTTATCCATACTCATCACTTCTCACTTAGACTGCTGCAACTAGCTTCTCTCGGGTCTTCCACCTAACCATCTGTTTCTCTTTCGATCGGTGCAAAGTTCTGCTGCCCGGCTTACGTCCTGCGAGAGCCACCACGCTCACGTTACCCCTCACCTCAAGGGAGTTCTGGTGAGATGTTTATGTGGTACCCTTTTTGTGAAGTTCACAGCAGTACCCTGCAAGGTGCCTCGCTGCTCTGTTGCCCATGTCTGAGTGGCCGTCACAATACTGGCCCCTCCCACGTCCAAATGGTTTTGTTCTGGGCATTTGGTGGGTCTGGATGATCATTGGCGTGGATAGACAGTATATATTTTTGATGTATTTTTTGAGAATGGACATTGTACCACTGCCTACTTTGGTCGTCTAGCGCTATATGTCCAAATTGGACTTGGACGTTTCTTTTGATTATGCCCCTCAAAATAATGTATAGTTTTTTTTTACTGGTTTCCAAACCCTGAAAGCAGAACCACAGAGACTTGAATTAGCAGAAATGTAGCACTTACTCATCACAAAGTCCAGTCTTCAAAACTTCAGCTGTAGCCGTTGACTATTTGCACATCTTTGATATATGTTTATAATGTGTAACCTCTTTTGCAGTAATCTGCTTCTGTTTGGCAGTGAGCACATATGGAGTTAATTCGGTACCCCATATTATAAACAGAGAGCAAAAATGTGTCTGTATTTAGAAAAGTGGTGAATGTAACCTGGAAAACTGAAAAAACACCATGAACACCTTCTTTCACATCAAGCAGCATTGTGGGGTAAAGACCTAGATCAACTGCTTTCGCCCACTACTTATGAGGAATTCAGAAAACGTCTAAAAACTCAACTGTTCCTAAAGTATCTCGACAACTGACCCACTCATCTTCTTTCTCCTCCATAGTGATTCCTCTGTCCTATTAATCTCTCCTCAACAACGCATTTCCGGTCCTATTAACTCTCCTCTTCCCCCCTCTTAAATTCAATCAATTTGTATCAATTTAATCTATTGTAAACCACATAGAACTTAACGGTATTGCGATATATAAACTGTTATTATTATTAAATCATATCTAAAAGTTTTTTTCCGGGATGAGGATATCTCAAGTGCATCTCTAGGCTCGATGAGGGGCATTGCATGGAATGTTCCTGTATCAAAATAAAACATTTCTTTTTTCCTGGCTTCCTGACTGTCTATGTGCAATATTCTTCCCCCCCCCCCCCTGCCCCCCAGATACAAGCATCCTTGGACCTAGGTTGCCATCTGGTAGTAAGCAGGACCTCTTAATTCAAGGTCTGTAATCTTATTCACAGGGGGGGGGGGAGTTCCAGAGGGATGTGGCTTTCTCAGAAACTGTGTGTTGCAGTGTGCAGCCTAGCAGAGGACAAACCATTATGGATGAGGAGCGTTCTCCCGTTTTCAGTAAAAGAAAAAAAAAAAAAAGAGGCCACATCTTTCTAATCTAAACCCCCACCCACCCACACTTCATTGATATGGTCTGTGGGCATTTGATGGAGGGGGAACAGATGTTCTGCGTGGATTCTGAGTCAAGATGGAAAAAGCCTTTGGTCCATTGTGGGGGAGGGCATTCCAGGCATCCCCCACCCTCTCCGTGAAAAATAATTTCCTAACATTACAGTACTCCCCCGATATTTGTTGGGGTTCTGTTCCAGGAACCCCCGCGAATATCGAAAAACCACGAATACGGTTTTTCACTTGGGGAGGCAGGAGAGGGCAGCTGGAGTGCCAGCGAGTGCAGGAAATCACTCGCGGTATGCTCCGACCGCTTTTTCCTGCACTAAAGTCAGGCTTCACCAATCAGGAGCTGCTTTGACACGTGGCTCCTGATTAGTAAAGCCTGACTTTATCACAGGAAGTCCCAGTCAGAAAATACCGCGAATGACCGAGGGGACACTGCTTCTAAGTCTACCACCTCTCATCCTCAATGTATGCCCTCTAGTTTTACCAATTTCCTTTCTCTGGAAAAGATTTGCTCCTATATTAGTACTTTCCAAATATTTAAATGTCTGTATCATATCACCCCTGTCCCTCCTCTCCTCCAGTGTATACGTGATGAGTTCTTCTCGTACTTTTGGTGCAAACACTCTACCGTTTTCAGTAGGGCGTTATTTCTCCACTTGTACCTAGGACAATGCAGGGTTAAGTGACTTTGTCCTAGATCACAAGATGCAACACTGGTGCTCAAAGCATGTTATGACATTGCTAAAAGACTTAAAAATAAACAGCTTTATCTACAACAGAATACGTAGAAGAAAATGTCTCCGGCTGGGTACAACACATACTTGCTAAACTGTACCACATTAAAAGTAACGTCTTGGCTATATTTCATGGGCTTGGATGGGAAAAGTCCCAGCCTTTGCAGCGAGACTGTTGTGTTTGACGTACAACTCTGTTATGATATCCTGAACAAACGGAGTGTTTTCAAAAGTTAACAGAAGCAATACAAGAAACAAATGTAGACTAAAGCTTCCTTCAAGCGTTGGGTTATGAAACTGTCCAAATAGCGTGACGTGTAATCAAAGATGACCCCTGCTGGACTCTCATCACACTTAATAAGGCCGCTTGGCGAAGTCCGTAAGCTTGGTGACGAGCGTATTTTTAGCAGCTTTTGAAAAAATGTCCCATTTGACTGATCTCTAAGAGCACGATGAAAGAAACCAGAGCGCTTCCAACTTCTTTTTCTGCTCACAATGTCTGCTTCCCGTGGCATGTCCTTTTTTTCCAGCTGAAAAATCTGGAAACCCTGTGTAGGTATATGCCAGGGGTCTCAAAGTCCCTCCTTGAGGGCCGCAATCCAGTCGGGTTTTCAGGATTTCCCCAATGAATATGCATTGAAAGCAGTGCATGCACATAGATCTCATGCATATTCATTGGGGAAATCCTGAAAACCCGACTGGATTGTGGCCCTCAAGGTGCCGGGTTTTGAAAGTGCCGGGTTTTGAAAAGCTGTCCGGATGCCCAAACATGCCCTCTAAAAAGAGGAAATGTCCGGGTAAATCCAAACATCTGGTAACCCTAATTAGTCATTTTTAGCTGATATATTATTGTGATTTTATTTCCAGGTATGGCCTAGTGTTTAACATGTGATCCACAGTCAACGGTGTACATAATTGTGGAATATAAGTATTATCATGCCTTTGTATCACTCCATAGTATTGCTGTATCTTGAATCCTGTGTGTAGTTTTGATCGCTGCATCTCAAAAAAGGATATAGCGGAATCAGAAAAAGTACAGACAAGGGCTATGAAAATGATCAAAGGGATGGAATAACTTCCCTATGAGGAAAGGCTGAAGTGGCTACAGCCCTTCAACTTGGAGAAGAGGCGGCTCAGGAGCGATATGATACAGGTTTACAAAATACTGAGTGGAGTGGAATGAGTAGATATGAATCACTTGTATACTCTTTCCAAAAATACTAGGATTAGGGGGCATGTGACGAAATTACTAAGTAGATTTAAAATAAACTGGAGAAAATATTTCTTCACTTAATGGGTAATTAAGCACTGGAATTTGTTGCTGGAAAATGTAGTGAAAGCAGTTAGCTTAGCAGGGTTTAAAAAAAGGTTTGGCTAATTTCCTAAAAGAGAAGTCCATAGGCCATTATTGAGATGGCTTGAGGAAATCCACTGCTTATTCCTAGGATAAGCAATATAAAATCTGTTTTACTCCTTGGGATCTTGCCAGGTACTTGTAATCTGGATTGACTAGAGTTACCATATTTGTGAAGACAAAAAAAGAGAACATATGACCCTGCCCACACTCCACCCACAGCCATGCCCATACTCCACCCATTTCCTTGGTCCCCTTTCCCATCCTTTGTACCCTTTTAGTGCTACTCTCTCTCTTCCTCCAACCTTCCTCCATAGATGCTTCTCTCTCTCCTTCCAACCCCCTTCTCCTGTGGTTGCTTCTTTCTTTTTTTCTCTCCTTCCAACCCTCCAACCTTCTGTCGGTGCCCCTCTTTCTCCTTCCAACATCTGCTGTTTCTGTCTCTCTCCGCCCATCCAGCATTACCCTGCTCTAGGGGTAGGCAATTTCGGTCCTCGAGAGCCGGAGCCAGGTCAGGTTTCAGGATATCCACAATGAATATATATGAGATGGATTAGCATGCACTGCCTCCTTGAGATGCATATTTATTGTGGAGATCCTGAAATCCTGACCTGGCTATGGCTCTCGAGGACCGGAATTGCCTACCCCTTCGCCTACCCCATGCTCTTTTTTCTAGCACCCTATCTTTTCCATAATGCTTCTCCAGCCCTCATCCCTCCATTCTGTTTTTCCAGCCCCCTTCCTCCGTGTTTTTTTTCCAGCCCCAGTCCCCTCCTCTCTCCTCTCCCTCCTCTGGTGCTGCTCTGCTCTTTAGCTCCCAACTCCCCTACCTACCTCTTCCCCATCCGGCTGATGTAATTGAATATTCAGGCAGTCAGCAGCTGCCAGCCTGCCCCAGAAACCACCTCTTTATATATTCTGCCTACTCTTTCAAAAATTATAAAAACTAGGGGGCACTCAATGAAGTTACCGAGAAATACTTTTTAAAACCAATAGGAGGAAATATTTTTTCACTCGGAGAATAGTTAAGCTCTGGAACGCGTTGCCAGAGGATGTGGTAAGAGCGGATAGCGTAGCTGGTTTTAAGAAAGGTTTGGACAAATTCCTGGAGGAAAAGTCCATAGTCTGTTATTGAGAAAGACATGGGGGAAGCCACTGCTTGCCCTGGATTGTTAGCATGGAGTGTTGCTACTTTTTGGGTTTTGCCAGGTACCACTAGCTTCCAAATACGTCTTGTCCATATTTGTCTTGACTATAGTCCTCCTGTAACCCACAATGGGCTCTTTTGGGAGGACGGGCTAAATAAATGAATATATAAATGCTAGTGACCTGGATTGGCTACTGGGCTAGATGGACCATTGGTCTGACCCAGTAAGGCTAGTCTTATGTTCATATGACGGATGTTCTGGGATAGTTTAAAAACAGGGTTAAAGTTGCTCTAAGCCTAAGAGACAAGAAAAATAATGCTGTGATGTTCCCTATGTCTAGCCTGGGCTCTTTTGTCACAGATGGAACTCTTCAGGGAACAAATACTGCATTATAGACATAAGTTAGTGTCTCCCAAACAGGAAAGCAAGCTGAGAAACAGCCAGGAACCGGATATTTCTTTCCTGAAGTCTGCTAGAGATTGAGAGATGATGTCTACCAACCGGACGTCGCTCAAGCCCTACTTCTGGGGGGGAAAAAATGTAGCATTGCCAGAGCTGGAACCGTCTAAGGGTTGTTTGTGCTCTCAGCGAGTCCTTCAAACCCCCCCCCCCCCCTCTCAATTGAGGTCCAGAGCCTGTAGCTTTTCTGCCCAAGAGTTTGAGAATTTACAAAAGCAGGTTAAAGCATGTGCTGCTGATTCTTTGCATTTGGTTCTCGAGATCTGTTTTGTGCTTAGACTGAAGCTGCTGCCCTGGGTGACTACCTTGGCTTGCATAATGGTTGGGTCGACTCTGAGCTCTGTTGTTCTTATTCAGTGTCCATTATGCATTTTCTTAACGTACCTCAGTAGCTACGAATGGGACTCAGTGCGCCAGACTCCAGGCCCTGATCGTGATGTCTTTCCCTCCAATAGAACACGGTGTCGGCGTCGTATGACTGAGATGTCCTTGTATCTTGTAGTGCCTGAGACTGTTTTACATAGGGTTACCAGACGTCCAGATTTCCCCGGACATGTCTGGAGGTCTGGACAGCTTATCAAAACCCAGCACTTTGTCTGGGTTTTGAAAAGAAATTGTATCGGGAGGCAGCAGGGGTGGGGCTGGGGCATAACAGGGCAGAGATGGGTGGAATTGAGCGGGCCTGGGGGCAGGTCTAGGGGGTCCTGATTTTACTGACATAAAATCTGGTAACTCTAGTTTTGCAAATAGGAAGTTTTCTCTATTTGCATGGAAGCCAAGTGATTTCTGACCATCTTCAGCCAGGGCTGTGTATGATCATACAATAAAAAGATTATAATATATGGTGGGATATGCTGTGTTTGTACAGTAAGTATGAAAAGTTTTATGCAAGTAAATGTGGTAATTTGGAGAAATTTAGGGAAAGTTTGGGATTGCTTATTTAAGGCTTAATGTTATATTTAGTTTGGATTTTTATGTTCCTATGACCCTATGAAAAAAAAAAACAACCCAAAAAGAAAACTAAGTGCAGAGATTAGGAGGGAGAATTTGAGTCACTGAAGTAGCCTCTTTGTGGGCTGGACCATCTTTTCCCCTTGGACAAACGAGATGGATCAATAATGGACAATGTCTTGCTGAGCTCTGGGACAGCTGTACTGTCCTGGCGCTATCAGATGACATCATCCATATGTAGGTGAATTCTCCCACTGTCCAAGGAGAACAAGTAACCTCGCTTACTCCAGTAAAGCAATAGTTCTCCAAAAATAATGACATGTAGGAGACTCCAAGATCCCACAGATCCTTCTTTAGAAAAGTTCATATCCAAAATATACGTATCTTTGTCTAATTTTTCCCAACATCCCATACAGCTTCCTGCTCAGAAGGGCAAACGTATCCATATTTCCCCAAGTCTCCTTGTGCATTTTCTCTTTGTCCACTCTATATCAATTTCAAGTTTTATTAAAATTTTGATGAACCGCAGTATCATAAATTCAAAGCGATTTACAATTAAAAATGGAGTCTCAATTATTAAATACAACAAACACATGGATATTACAGACTTGTACATAAGGGAAGTGGAAGGGAACTTCAATAAGCATAGTAAAGAAGACATAAAGGGTAAGAATGTTGTTTTTTTTAAAATATTCTTTATTCATTTTTACAACTTTCAATAAGTGCAACTTAAGATATAATCACTTTACACTTTAACAACACTTAATATTCCATCAAAAACTAATATACATCAAATATTCCCCCCTTGTACCATGAATTGAATTTCAGACAAGAAACATAACATATCCCTCCCCCCCCCACACACACACCCTGGACGCGTATAAATAAAGGGGGAAAAACCCAATATTCATTCTGTACAATATTTTGTTAATGGCTCCCAAACATCCTTAAACTTCTTAAAATGCCCCCACTGTATGGCAATTACTCGTCCCATTTTAAAGATGTGGCACAACTAATTCCAACAAAAATTATAGCTCAATCTATCCCAGTTTTTCCAATTTGTCGTATGGCAACCCCGTCATAATAAGCAAAAGTTTGTTATTATTAGAAGATATTTGGCTCTTAGCTCTCATTGATGTACCAAATAATACCGTATCATACGATAGTGCCACCGGATATTCTAGTAAATTGTTTACTTGTCCCCAAATGGACTTCCAAAAGCTAAGTATCATTGGACAATAGAATAGCAAATGATCCAAAGTCCCAGCTTCAAGATGGCAATGCCAGCATCTATTAGACTTAGAGCTATCTAATTTTTGTAAACGAACTGGGGTCCAAAATGCTCTATGTAGTAATTTTTAAAATAAAAATAATCAAAAGGAAACTAAAAGTGCGTTAATTTCTTGAGGCCTGGAATCAAGGACCCGGAAATTTCTGCAAAGTGCAGGGTGAAGGGAAAACCCTGCAGAGATTATCCCCCTCTTGTACAAAGATGCACTAAGCTTTTTAGCGTGCGCTAACCGCTAACGTGTGCATGTTATCCTATGGACGCATTAGCGGTTAGTGCACGCGTTGATTTAGCCCGCGCTAAAATGATTCACGCGCCTTTTGTAAAAGAGGGCCTATGTCTCAAAAGCATCCTTATCCAGCCAGCATTTTAACAATCCTTTAAATTTACTTAGCGATTTTTCTTCCTTAATAAACGCTGGTAGAGAGAGTGCCTTATTCTGGGTGCGGTAAGAGCACAGATTCTCTTACCAAATAAATCTTTTAGGGCCTTGTGAATGCTGACAAGGCTGGAGTATTACACCTCCTTACTAGGCCTCCAGTGCGAAACCGAGCTGAGAAAATTACAGAAGCTAGACAAGAAGGGTTATGATGTTGTTTGCGGTTTGGAAGGGCACGTTCTCCCTCCCCTCCTCTTTCCATAAACACCACATCTTCAGAGGTTTATTACGAGCAGATCCGGGATACTTGCTCAAGCCAGCTAGGAGTTTGAGAATCTCATATTCTTGGCCAAAAAAGGAAAGAAAAACAGTTTCATACATGGTTGAAGCAAAGCAAGGGGAGGGGGTGTGTGTGTGAGGAAAGAAACATCTGGATTGTATCCTGGTCATGGGTAGGTCATGGATATGCATAGCCTGAGGTCTGATTTATGCAGGCAACTGGAGCTGATGTAATGTAACATATATGCATTTCCCGAAGCCTCTAAAATGGACTGTGTACGATGCAGCAATAGAGAGGATAATTTGCTAGTCTGGTGGGGGGGGGATTAAGGGGGGCCTTTGTTGCTTATTTGAAGAGGACGAGCGAAGCAAAACTTTGCAGAACAAGCTGAGAATCTCAGCTGACAGACTGTGGCAGTTTAAGAAGGGGTTTATGAGGACGGGGAGGGTTGAGAAGGAAGCAGGAAAGAAACTTAGCAAATCCAGTAAATTTCCATACTGTTCATCTTCCTTCAGGGATGAATTATGACTGTGTAAAAGTCATTTCCTAAATGCCCTTCAGCTTCCCCCTATTAATGGCTGGCTCATTATGGCGTAGATTGCTGTCAGCAAACATAGGTAGATAGGATCATATACCTCTAGCAGATGCTTGATTTAGGTAAGTTCACACCAGCAAGGGGGAAAAGATCTTGAGGCTGTCGGTGCGAAGGCACAGACTCGAAGATAAGGAAGAAAGACATTTTTAAAGCCAGCTCTAGGTTAACTGGACTGGAGCCTTGTGTGAAAACTGGGATTGGGCCTAGAGCAGTGGTCTCAAACTCAATTACCAAAAATAACCGCTTTCTTTAAAGCGCCCCCCTCCATTATGTTTTATCCTCACCCTACTATCTCCAATTTCTTCTCAAAATATGTAACTTCACCCTCCCTTCCCTTTTATCCTCACCATCTAGTTCGTCTTGTGATGTTATATGTATATACACAATGCCTCTTTTTTTTTTAGTTTTGTATAATTTCTCTTTCTTTTAAACATATTGTTAACCAGCCAGATATTAACTTGATGGTTGGTATATCAAAATTAATAAAACTTGAAACTTGAAGGCCCGCCAGGTATTATTTTGAGGCCCTCGGTATGTTTATCATAATCACAAAAGTAAAATAAAACAGTTTCTTGATCAAATGTTTCTTTAGCTATAAATGACAATATTATTATTAAGACTTAGCCAAAAGGAAAGATTTATAAACTATTAGAGTTTTACTTCATGCAAAACTGTCATTTCTTTAATAAGACATTAACTCTTTTTTTCTGCGGCCCTCCAAGTACCTACAAATCCAAAATGTGGCCCTGCAAAGGGTTGGAATTTGAGACCACTGGCCTAGGGGGTTACCATATGGCTCCAGAAAAAGGAGGACGGATTGAGACATCCACATTTTACTTATACTGAAAGCAATGGAAATAAGGAGGCCAGATAGAGACATCTGGGTTTTACTTCCTTTGAAAGCAACGGATGTAAAACCCGGCTGTCTCAATCTGTCCTTTTTCTGGAGCCATATGGTAACCCTCCAGCTGCCTTTTTTTCTCTCTCTTACCCAGAATCCCTTTCTCGTCACCCCTCCATCCAGCAAAATTACTCGCCGATCAGCGACGTAGTGAGGGTGAGAGGCACCTGAGGCGGTGGCACCCTTCCCTAGCTCCGTCCCCAATTCCAGCTCCTCGCAACCCCATCGGTTCTCCCTCTGACGTCACTTCATATGCGTGGCACCCATAAGTGATGTCAGCGGGAGAGGCTACGGGGGTCACGAAGAGCACGTGGTTGACCGCCGCGAACGACAACTTCCACTAGAGCTGGGGTGTCAAAAGTCCTCCTCGAGGGCCGCAATCCAGTCGGGTTTTCAGGATTTCCCCAATGAATATGCCTGAGATCTATTTGCATGCACTGCTTTCATTGAATGCAAATAGATCTCATGCATATTCATTGGGGACATCCTGAAAACCTGACTGGATTGCGGCCCTCGAGGAGGGACTTTGACACCCCTGCGCTAGAGGTATGGGGGAAGGGAAGGGGGCGTACGTGTGGACCACCCCCCTCGCCCCCCCCCCCTTGCTATGCCATCGTCTCCAATCCCCACTCTTTTTACCTACCCAGATAATATGGAACAGGGGTGTCAAATTAATAGTGATAGACCACATTGGGAAAAATGGCACTATAACTAGAGCAGGGGTGGGCAATGAGGGCCACAATCCAGTTGGGTTTTTAGGATTTCCCCAAAGAATATGCATGAAAACCATTTGCATACAATGGAGGCAGCACATGCAAATAGATCGCATGCATATTCATTGGGAAAATCCTAAAAACCCGACTGGATTGCGGCCCTCGTTGCCCACCCCTGAACTAGAGTCACTAATGGGGGCGCAGGGGAGGGGGGTTGTTTGGTGCTTAGATGCCATGACCAAGGGAGTGAGTAAAATTGCAGGAGGTATATTTATTTATTTAATTAATTTGTTTCCTATTCCGTTCTCCCCAAAGAGCTCAGAATGGGTAACAGGTTGACATAGAACAGTGTTCTTCAACCACTGGTCCATGGACCAGTGCCGGTCCACAGAAATTTCCTGCCGGTCCACAGGGCCAGCACGTGCATCAGGCGCAAAACAGTTTTCTTCAACCGCCGATCCACGGTGCAAATGATGCGGCGTTATCTTCGAGCCAGCTCCCTCTTCCTATCTGATTCAGTGCACAAAGCCACGGGCAGTGGCTCCTACGGGCATCCTGCGCCTGAACCGGAAGCCTTCTCTCTGATGTTGCAACGTCAGAGGGAAGGCTTCTAGATGAGGCAAGGGACGTGCAAGGTGCAATTAGTACTATTATGTGGGTGAGGTCTGGGGTGGACATGGGGTAGAAATGGGCAGGGTCTGGCCCACAACTTAGCCCCGTGTTCTTCAACCGCTGGTCCACGGACCGATGCCGGTCCACAGAATAATTCTTTTATTTCTGCCGGTCCATAGGTGTAAAAAGGTTGAAAAACACTGACATACAATACATAATATGCAGTTAACCAAGGGGTCTCAAAGTCCCTCCTCGAGGGCCGCAATCCAGTCGGGTTTTCAGGATTTCCGCAATGAATATGCATGAGATCTATTAGCATACAATGAAAGCAGTGCATGCAAATAGATCGCATGCATATTCATTGGGGAAATCCTGAAAACCCGACTGGATTGCGGCCCTCGAGGAGGGACTTTGAGACCCCTGAGTTAACAGGTTACAATTTTACAAAGTTACGGTACAAGTGTTGGATTTATTTTCTTTTGATGCAAGTTTTCATTAGGTATCAATGTGCAAACTAATCTTTTTCAGAGGCAGGTAAGTGGTAGAACTTAAAGGTCACGAGCTGAGGTTGCAGGGTAGAAAGGAACAGCACAGTTACACTGCAGTGATGCCAAATTACCCAATCCTAGGCTGGAGATTTTGGGACAGTCCTGGATTTCTGAGCATCCCGCCCTGATGCATGATGGGACTTGCAGCACTACACGGTAGGATCAGGCACTAGAAATCTGCTGTGGGAGGTAAATTTAAAACAAGGACTGGCCAGACTTATGTCCAACATGGAACTGGGTAATTAACATCATTAATATTGGGTGAATAAAATATGTATTTTTGTAAAAAAATAAAATTTTAAAAAACCCATTGCTTTTATTTCCATGGAATCTGTTCCTGTCGCCCTCGTGCTGTTAATGACTTCATTCTATCCTTGCAAAAAATAAAAATAAAAAAAAAATCCAATGTGGTCCTGGTTTGTGACTTGGAGAAACCTAAACTTGGAGTAGCCAAACCTTGGGTCATTAAAGGTTCATGTACCTTTCACGCAAGGAGACATAAAAGGCTTTGTCTTGCAAAATGGACTCCTGAGAGTTTTACATGTTCTCTCTGTCTTCCTCTTGTTGCCGAAATGACTGCTTCACCAGCCTCTTTCTCTTCTCCGTGATTTCCCAACCTCTCTATTTCTGTTGCAAGATCAACCCAAACAGGACATATTCTGGTGACTCATTTATTACAAGCAGTTCAGCTATGCTCTAGAGGTTATTGTTCAACCTAATGTCATTCCAATGATATGTGAAGGCCGCCTGTTCCGTGTGAGTGTGGGGTGAGGCTGGAGGTGCACAGTTAATCATATCAGCCAAAACTCTCTCTCTGTACTTCTAACATTCATTGGAGAAATGGAAGGTTCTCTGGTCTGGGTCAGATTTGACTTCAATTTAGGAAAAAAAAAATCTGAGTTGGCCTCAATCCAGTTGCCAATAGATTTTGCAGTTATTGTATACATGGTTATAGACACCTCTAAATTATAATTTCAAAAATTAGGGGGCACTTTTCTTCCTGATGACTAATCTTATATATATTGTATAAGGAGATGCTTTTTTACAGAAAGGATGGTAGATCCATAACATAGACTCCCAGTAGAGGTGGTGGAGACAAAAAGCTGAACTAATCATTGTGTAAAGCTTAGTGTACTTTCCTGCACTGGCCCCTGAGTTTGTCCAGATGTCAGGACCTATTGTCGATCTTTGACTGCAGCTGCTCTTTGCCACCCCAACCCCCCAGAATCTTCTGCCCTAGGCAACCGCCTAGTCTGCATATTGGCTGAGCTGGCCCCGTGTACTCTGTATAACCATCGCCTCCAGAATCCTTTTCTGTCTAATTCAGCAGGAAAAGATGACAGGGAAGGAATCATAAATGAGCAGTTGCAAGGCATGAGCCAAAATTGCTCGAAAATCTGGTGACTCAGCCTGAGCAGGGTGACCCTGCTGTCCTCCATCTGACCTAGGAAGCATACAATGCAACCCACTGTCGAGCGGGGAGGCCTTGTCAGGGGCTGACAGTAAGAACATGGTTTGTATAAATAAATGTTATTGAAGAAAAACGGATGGAAAGGGGACATCTGCCCCCTTACACAATACCTACAAATACCTGTGTGAAATGTGTGGGGGGGAAAGGGGATGGATTTGATATGCAAGCACTACCTTTCTCTGCTTATAGTCAAAGCAGTTTATATTTTATATACAGGTAACTTATTTTGTACCTGGAGCAATGGAGGGTTAAGTGACTTACCCAAGGCCACAAGGAGCTGCAGCAGGGATCAAACCCAGTCCTCCAGGCCACTGGATGTGCTGGGGAGGGGCCTTAGACTCTGATTAACCCAGATGCCTAAGGGCCCTCCCATAAAAGGGGCCTTAAGCAACCTGGGCCAATTAGAGCCTTAGGCCCCTCCCTAGTTATCCACAGGATTTCCCCGGACATGTCGTTTTGAGGACGGATCCGGGGGGTCCGGATAGCTTTTCAAAAACCGGGACTTTGTCTAGGTTTTGAAAAGCTTTCCTCCACATCGCGTCGGGCAGGAGGGCATTCGCGCATGTCCTGCCCGACGAGAGCAGGCAGTGGGGGAGCGGGGATGGAGCGCCACAGGGCGGGGATGGGTGAAACTGGGGGGAGGCGGGTCCGGATATTCCAAACAGGAAATCTGGTAACCCTATCTACAGGGAGGGTGACAAATTCTGTCACAGTGTCATGCTGTCTCCGAGACATGCCCTGCAAAGGGGGGGGGGGGGAGTAGTTATACAGATCTTTTCTTGCTGAAACGATAGTGGTAGCCTGGTGCAGTGGCATCTTCACCCTCACCCCCCAACCTGGCAGGCATATGTCTCACCTGCTCCTTACAATGGCTCTGTCTATGTATCAGCAGCAGAAAAAAAAAAACAGGCTGTGGGGAAACCCTGCGCAGAAGGCAAGTCAACCAGTGCATTTCAGAACCTGCAGCAGTGTTTTCATAGTGAAGTATGGATAGGTCCCATGGTGCACCAGGATGCAAATTCAACCAACATGGTGGCTGGAGAGCAGGTCCCAGAGCCACGGCCTCTTTCTCAACCCTTTGCATTTCAGTTAGCTGCCTAAAATAAATGAAAGCCATTATGTTTTACATATACACACACACACTGTTATGCCTGTAAGACTTATCCTTTCCTTTGGTTTTGCTTTTTTGCTAGCCTTTGTTCCTTGAGAAAGGTCAAACACAGAGGGGGAGGGGTTGGATCAGCCTTGATCTTGGCATCGATCCCTGCAGTCAGTTGCACCACAAATGGACAAGGCTGGGGGGGGGGGGAGAGTTCATCCAAAGGGGTCTGTAGGTGGTTTGGAGCCCATCCAGGCCAGAGAGCTTAGCCTTGGCAATTCACATTGAAAATAAATAAACAAACTGTTCTGGCCACTCTGGGAAGAGAAAAGAGGAGAGCATAGAATGAAAGCCCCCCCGGAAAACCAAACTCTCGGGGTGCCAGCCATCAAAATATTCCAGTAGTAAACAAACACTGCACCGCAGCTTGAAAACAAGGGCTTGATTTATTTATCTCTGTGCAAACCAGTCTGAATCACTTTAAAAACAGCCTCGGGGGTAGGTTTGGTAGCTCTGTGGCTCTGCCGAGGACCTGATTTTCATTCCTGAATCAGGCCAGTCGCCCACTTCCCAGGTTGACCAGGGTTGGGAATGCCACAGAGGCAGTATTCACAGCCAGTGGGGTGGGTGGGGCAGGGATTGGCATTTGGAAGACATATTTAAGACATGTGAACTGTACTACTACTACTGTATTTATTATTTCTTATAGCGCTGAAAGGCATACGCAGCGCTGTACTTTCAACAAGTAATAGATGGTCCCTGATCCGAAGAGCTTACAATCTAATTAGGACAGAGAAGGGCTGGAGAGTGTTTTACAGAGAGAATGATAGGGTGGATATGGGTATCTTACAGTGAGTAGGAGTTGAAAACAGCCTTGAAAAAGTGGCCTTTTCACTTGGATATGAATACTGCTAGAGACGGAGCTTGATGTATTGACTCAGACAGTCTGTTCCAGGCATATGGTGCAGCAAGACAGAAGGGATGGAGTCTGTAGTTGGCAGTGGAGGAGAAGGGTCTTACCCGATGGAGTTCACGGGCTGTGAGCATAGGTGGAATTGGAGGGGATATACCGTATATACTCGAATATACCGTAAGCTGAGATTTGTGGGCCAAAAAAAATAGCCCAAAAATGGGGGTCTTGGCTTATATTCGGGTCACTGCCCATCCACCCCCCTTCCAGACTTATTGCAGGCCTCCATCGGGCCTACCGTATGACCTGGTGGGGTGGGCTGGGACAGGAGGGATCCCTCCCCTCTCCTGTCCCAACCAACTCTGACAGTTTTTTTTTACCTCCTTCCCGCCTCCCCCCCCACGCATACCTTTTTGAATCCCTGGTGGTCCAACGGTGTACCGGACAGGAGTGGGTTTTCCGCACTCTTGTCCCGTGCTGTACTCCCTCCCTGAATGGCCGCCTCGAGTTCTCGGATCCAGCGGTGTACCGGGCATAAGCGAGCTTTTGTGTTCCTGCCCAGCACTGAGCCACTGGCCGAATGGCCGCTACGAGTCAATTAGTCTAGGTTGCTTAGGTGAATGAGCTGAGCTTCCTTATTTCACTTGATGACTTTGTTATGGCAGTTAAATTATCTTCATTTCATAATTTTAGTCTTTTTTATTTAAGTTACTTCTGTTTATTATAGAATGATTTATTGTTGTGTTTCAAATTTTGTATTTTTTGTTTGTTTGTGACTCGCTTAGATTGCCTCTAGATCAGGGATGTCAAAGTCCCTCCTCGAGGTTCACAATCCAGTCGGGTTTTCAGGATTTCCCCAATGAATATGCTGGAGATCTATTAGCATAAAATGAAAGCAGGGTCATTAGAATAGGGGACAGGGTCATTAGAATGGAGTAAACAACAATCAATAAAGACAATGTTTTAAACTGCACAAGTCACTTTCAACGCCGCTGGGGTTCAACATCAGCTTTATTCCATCCAGATCAGATAAGTTTTTTTCTTTCTTTATGGTAGCAATAATTGGATGGTAATAGGGGACGGTGGAAACGATGGTCCCCCATTGAACCTCAGTTGGTGTTATCACCAGTTCACGGGTTCAGGGTCTGAGTTTTTCACAATAATATTTATTATATATTATATATCATTTAGAGCTGTGATTATTGAGGTGAATTATAGGTATTATAAAATCACAGAAGATTATTAGATATCTCTCCATATTTGAGAATATACAATGAAAGCAGTACATGCAAATAGATCTCATGCATATTCATTGGGGAAATCCTGAAAACCCAACTGGATTGCGGCCCTCGAGGAGGAATTTTGACACCCTGCTCTAGATAATACGGGTAGCGATGTTCACAGTTCACAGGTAAAACTAAACTAAACCAAACCTTAAGTTTGTATACCGCATCATCTCCATAAAGATAGAGCTCGGCACGGTTTACAGGTAAATTCAATAAATGAGTAAAGTGGAGCAAAACGTGAAGCCCTGAAATCAGTGACTTGTAACCAAATTTTTAAAATGCAGAACTCAGCAAGGGGTTAGCAGCTCAACCACTCCTGTAACTCTGAAGAAAACTCAAGTTTTGGTGACATGTTGTGAACCATTAAAGTAAACCAGTTCATATAATCCAGTTTAGCTGATGGACATATACCCTGTCCACTTATATAAAGTGCAAGCTTTGGTACGAGACAAGACAGTCAGACAAAGAATCTAGGTGTCCTGCAAGGAAAAGCCTTCAGCACTCATCATACCTTCTCTAGCTGCAGGACCTGGCGGGATGCGTCATATGGGAAAATCCCAATTTACAAAGTAAACTCGTGGTTTGAATATCAAGTGATCTGTGTAATCCAAGAGTCTGCTTAGATCAAGACCTCTGGATCAATTCCTCAGGATCCCAAAGCATAGCCTGATGCTTTTAGTTATTCAAATGGTAAATGAATATGTCACTCGATTTCGTCTCTTCCGAATCTCATTTTTAAGATCTTCTGAATGCTACCAACATGTGGTTTACAGGAATCTCTCTGTGCCTGGTGCTCTGATGCAATACATTAAAATATAAAGAAGGAACTGGACATGTATCAATGCTCTTTGGCTGTGTGCGCCGATCCTGCTGGCAAAATTCAGCTGTGCTGAAAGTCCACTGAAATAGGCCTGTTTGTTCTTTCCCTAGCAGCTGGGTTCTCTCAATCCATCAAGCCCTGCTTTTCAGCTCCTAAACCACGCTAAACCCACGAGCGTCTTAATAAATTAGAGAGGGGTGACTCAGCCGGCAGTGGCCTCTACTTTCTATGACAGGCTCACTGGGAAAGAGGCAAGGAAAAAGTCAGGGAGATCAACAGAGTCCTTGCTGCATCCTGTTTGTGTGAAATTGAAACTTTACGGCCAGACTATTATCATCCCGTCTTATGTTTCTGCGTAATGGTGTTAGAACATAAGAACATAAGCAATGCCTCCGCTGGGTCAGACCTGAGGTCCATCGCGCCCAGCAGTCCGCTCACGCGGCGGCCCAACAGGTCCAGGACCTGTGCAGTAATCCTCTATCTATACCCCTCTATCCCCTTCTCCATCAGGAAATTGTCCAATCCTTTCTTAAACCCCAGAACTGTACTCTGCCCTATAACTTCCTCCGGAAGTGCATTCCAGGTGTCCACCACACGTTGGGTAGAGAAGAACTTTCTAGCATTCGTTTTGAATCTGTCCCCTTTCAACTTTTCCGAATGCCCTCTTGTTCTTTTATTCTTCGAAAGTTTGAAGAATCTGTCCCTCTCTACTCTCTCTATGCCCTTCATGATCTTGAAAGTCTCTATCATATCCCCTCTAAGTCTCCTCCAGGGAAAAGAGTCCCAGTTTCTCCAATCTCTCAGCGTATGAAAGGCTTTCCATCCCCTTAATCAGTCTTATCGCTCTCCTCTGAACTCTCTCTCGAGTAACGCCATATCTTTCTTAAGGTACGGTGACCAATACTGGACGCAGTATTCAAGATGCGGATGCACCATTGCCCGGTATAGTGGCAGGATAACTTCTTTCGTTCTGGTTGTAATACCCTTCTTGATTATACCTAGCATTCTATTCGCTCTCTTAGCGGCCGCTGCGCACTGTGCCGACGGCTTCATTGTCATGTCCACCATTACCCCCAAGTCCCTTTCTTGGGTACTCTCAGTCAATGCCTTTTACCAGCCCTAAGAAAGAGATGCAACACCGCAGCTTCAGTTAAGCAGGACTGTCCAGTCTGTTGGGTCCAGAAATAGTTGAGACTGATTCCATTTCTCATCTTCTGATCCCGGTGCTCCAGACTCATGCTGTTCAGACTTGGCTTTCCTCTAATCTCCCTCATTGCACTTCTAATGCTTCTTCTAGATTAGGGATGGGCAATCTTGGTCCTCGAAGGCCGCAACCTAGTCAGGTTTTCAGGATTTCTTCAATGCATATGCATGCAATGGAGGTAGTGTATGCAATCAGACCTCATGCATATTCATTGGAGAAATCCTGAAAACCCAAGGATACCCATTCATGATCAGTCAGAATGCCCTAGAACTAAGGTTGCCAACTGGACCAAGATTTACCCTGTGGAGTTGATCCAGTCCTGGGTTTACCCTATTGCATGTATTTTTGCTTTTCTTAGGGACTGCAATGGAGAAATCAGAACTAATGCCCCTATGCGCAGTGGAATAAAATCGGGACTGGATCACACCTTTGGAAGAATCGGGATCCAGTGGGCAACCCTCCTTCTGATCTGGTCCCTCTCTCTCCGATGTTCTCCAACTTTCAGTATATCGACAATTCCCCAATCTACCTCTGCACCAGAACTTTCACATCTCAGCCTCACTTTAAACTTAACTTGACCAAGATAGAATTTTCAATCATTCCTTACAAACCTACTCCCTCCCCCTCCCCTCCTTTATCTTCTTTCTGTATATGTAGATAATAGAGAATGACACGGGGACAAATTTTTCCCCGTGGGAACTCATTTTCCCGTCCCAGCGAGTTCTTTTCCTGTCTCTGCCCCATTCCTACAAGCTCTGTCCTCATCTGCACAAGCCTCAAACTCTTTAAAATCCTAAGTAGCAACATTCTAGAACTCGGATTGTGATGTCATAATGCCTCATTCCACCAATGCCTAAGCTCCGTCCTCATCTGCACAAGCCTCAAACACTTTAAAATCCTATGTAGTAACATTCTAGAGTTCAGGTTGTGATGTCATAATGCCTCATTCCACCAATGCCTAAGCTCCGTCCTCATCTGTACAAGCCTCAAACACTTTAAAATCCTAAGTAGCAACATTCTAGAGCTCCGATTGTGATGTCATAATGCTTCATTCCACCAATGCCTAAGCTCTGTCCTCATCTGCACAAGCCTCAAACACTTGAAAATCCTAAGTAGCAACATTCTAGAGCTCAGATTGTGATGTCATAATGCCTCATTCCACCAATGCCTAAGCTCTGTCCTCATCTGCGCAAGCCTCACTTTAAAATCATAAGTAGCAACATTCTAGAGCTCAGATTGTGATGTCATAATGCCTCATTCCACCAATGCCTAAGCTCCGTCCTCATCTGCGCAAGCCTCACTTTAAAATCATAAGTAGCAACATTTTAGAGCTCAGATTGTGATGTCATAATGCCTCATTCCACCAATGCCTAAGCTCCGCCCTCATCCGCACAAGCCTCAAACGCTTTAAAATCCTAAGTAGCAAAATTCTAGAGCAGAGATTGTGATGTCATAATGCCTCATTCTACCAATGCCTAAGCTCCGTCCTCATCTGCACAAGCCTCAAACACTAAAATCTTACAGGAATGGGGCATAGACAGGGACATTCTCTAGTAGATAACACTGTTATCCTTCCATTAACCGGTATCTTCAATGCACAACCTCAAGGTCATCTCTCTTTTCTCTACGCGCACTCAGACACTTTCTGTTCCTGTGCAACACCATCAAAATTCACCCCTTACTACTTTATGAATTTGTTACCAAAACCCTTTTCAGTTCTCTCATCAGCTCCTACTTAGACCATTGTAACCTGCTCCTTAAAGATCACTAGTGAACCATCTCTCTTCACTACAGTCTGTTTAAAACTCAGTTCCACCCCTCTCCTTGAGTCACAACAATCTGTTTTCCATTATATAGGTGCAAAAGTCTGGAATAATCTCCCACCACACATCAGGAACTTCTCCAATTTATTGGAATTGAAGAAATCACTCAAAACACATTTATCTTTTTCTGGATAATTTACGTATTCAGTCCCTCCTAGTTGACTTGACACCATTGCTTATTGCTAGTTACGTCGTTTGCTTTGATGTATACTGCTGGTTGTTTATTGTAATTTATTGCTCTTGATGCAAATTGAGGTTGCATGTGTTGAAGTATACTACTGCTTTTGATGTAAATCGCTGTGATGCCATTTTGGATATTCTGCAGTATATCCCATCCACTACACTTCAAGTTTCTCTTACCGTTATCACCGCTTTCATATTTTCCCCTGAAGGACTTACATTTTTCAGGCAAGCTGCTCCTTCTCCATTGCCCCATCCAGGCTTCATGCTTTCTACCCTGCTCTATGTACAAGTTTGGAGTTTGTATTTCTAGCACAATACCGCCATCTAGTGGACTGACTCCCAAGCCCTTGAGGCAAGCTTCCGATTGGAAGCCGAAACACGGACCGTGTTGGGTCACTAAAGGCATAGAACTCTATATTCATGTATTTTATACATGTATTTCATTTTGACTTGAGTTTATATGAATAAAATCTGTTGGTTCCAAGGTTGATGTGTTCAATCCCACTTCCCCACTTGTTTTCTCCCTTTGTTCCACCCAGCTGCACCCTATGTTTAGAATCCCCTTCCTAGGTTGATGCTTCATACTTTCTGGCTACATTCACATCCCACCCATTTAAGGCTGACTGACTGACTGACATCATCAGTGATGCGGCAGAGGGAAGGCCCCAGTGAAGAAAGCCACAAAGCAGCCTGTTCAGAGCTCTGCCGCCACCGCTGTTTTTGGAGGCCTCAGAGCGGAGATATGTCAGTCTCACGGTGCGAGGGTTGATGGGATTCTATTTCTGATGCACAGGGGGATGGTAGGGAAGGATAGAAAGATGCTGCACAAGGGGATGGGTGAGAAGGGAGGAAAGATGCTGCACATGGGGGGAGGGGGGGAGAAAGGAAAGAGGATGAATTGGGGGTGGAGAAGAGGAAGGGATAAAAGGAGTAAAGATTTGTACTTTGGAATGATCTTCCACTTCTTTTAAGGAGTTCCGGTTCACTTCAACTTTTTTGTAAATCTTTAAAAACCATTTTATTTGCCAAACATTTTGAAAATTAGTCTTCCGAAACTTAGTCTTACTCTTTATTGTTTGTATTTGTTAAGTTAACTATTGTAAACCGAGTCTCGGTATGTAAAGCCAAGCCTTAGATTAGAAACCTTGCAGAGAAATTTAGACAATATTTTTCTAGGCATTTAAACTAGAAGGTGGGGGTGGTGTATGTACGAAAGACAATTATAGAGACCACCCCCAGCAAAAGAAAAGATGTGATAGTAGTAAAGACTGCAACATAAGCAATATCAGCAACTCATTTCTTAGTATTGCAATGGAAAGTGAAATGAAACAAAAATCCATACGAAAAAGGAGATTATCGCTGAAAAATAGCTGGAAAGCGATGACCACAAATGCTCGCAGTCTAAGCAACAAAGTTCATAATCTGCAAGCCCTGATGTTAGAGGCAGATCTAGATATTGTCGCTATCACAGAGACATGGTTCAGTGAATCACATGGGTGGGATGCAAACATACCGGGATATAATCTTTTTAGGAAGGACAGAGATGGTCAAAAAGCCAAGCGACCGAAATGCAAGGGACCTGGTGAGAGGAAGAAGCGATATGGATTGCTCTGAAAAGAGAAGATGGAACTTCTATTTATGTGGGTGTAGTCTACAGACCTCCGACTCAATCGCAGCAAATTGATAAGGATCTGATTGTGGATATCCAAAAGTTTGGAAGGAAAGAGGAGGTTCTGCTGTTGAGAGATTTCAACCTGCCGGATGCGGACTGGAATGTTCCGTCTGCAGAATCGGAAAGAAGTAGGGAGATTGTGGATGCCTTTCAAGAGGCTCTGCTCAGACAAATGGTGACGGAACCCACAAGGGAAAAAGCAATATAGGATCTGGTCCTCACAAATGGAGAGAGTATCTCTAATGTTCGAGAGGGTGCTCACCTGGGAAGTAGCAATCATCAAACGGTTTGGTTTGATATAACAGCTAAAGTGGAGAGCGGCCGCACGATATTTAAAGTCCTAGATTTCAAACGTACAGACTTTAATGCTATGGGAGAGTACCTGAAGAAAGAGCTGTTAGGATGGGAGGACATAAGAGAAGTGGAAAGACAGTGGTCTAAGCTGAAAGGAGCGATAAAAATGGCTACGGACCTTTATGTGAAGAAAATCAATAAAAACAAGAGAAAAGGGAAGCCGATATGGTTCTCCAACCTAGTGGCTGAGAAAATAAAGGCGAAAAAGTTGGCGTTCGTGAAATATAAAAAAAACCAAGAAGAGGAGAGCAGAAAGGACTACAGGGTGAAACTGAAAGAAGCCAAGAGAGAGATACGTCTGGTGAAAGCACAGGCGGAAGAACAAATGGCTAAAAATGTAAAAAAGGGAGACAAAAATTTTTTCAGATATATTAGTGAAAGGAGGAAGATGAAAAATGGAATTGCTAGGCTAAAAGATGCTGGGAACCAATATGTGGAAAGTGATGAGGAGAAAGCGAATATGCTAAACAAATACTTCTATTCTGTGTTCACGGAAGAAAATCCTGGAGAAGGACCGAGATTGTCTAGCAAAGTTACACGAGAAAATGGAGTAGATTCTGCGCCGTTCACGGAGGAGGGTGTTTATGAGCAACTTGAAAAACTGAAGGTGGACAAAGCGATGGGACCAGACGGGATCCATCCCAGGATACTAAGGGAGCTCAGAGAGGTTCTGGCGAGTCCTATTAAAGACTTGTTCAACAAATCTCTGGAGACGGGAGTGATTCCTGGGGATTGGAGGAGAGCGGATGTGGTCCCTATTCATAAAAGTGGTCACAGGGATGAAGCAGGAAACTACAGGCCGGTGAGCCTCACTTCAGTTGTTGGAAAAATAATGGAAGTTTTGCTGAAAGAAAGGATAGTGTACTTCCTTGAATCTAATGGGTTACAGGATCCGAGGCAACATGGCTTTACAAAAGGTAAATCGTGCCAAACGAACCTGATTGAATTTTTTGATTGGGTGACCAGAGAGCTGGTTCGAGGACATATGCTAGATGTAATTTACTTGGATTTCAGCAAAGCCTTTGATACAGTTCCTCATAGGAGGCTGTTGAACAAACTTGAAGGGCTGAAGTTAGGACCCAAAGTGGTGAACTGGGTCAGAAACTGGCTGTCGGACAGACGCCAGAGGGTGGTGGTTAATGGAAGTCGCTCGAAGGAAGGAAAGGTGAGTAGTGGAGTCCCTCAGGGATCAGTGCTGGGGCCAATCCTGTTCAATATGTTTGTGAGTGACATTGCTGAAGGGTTAGAAGGAAAAGTGTGCCTTTTTGCAGATGATACCAAGATTTGTAACAGAGTAGACACCGAAGAGGGAGTGGAAAATATGAAAAAGGATCTGCAAAAGTTAGAGGAATGGTCTAATGCCTGGCAACTAAAATTCAATGCAAAGAAATGCAGAGTAATGCATTTGGGGATTAATAATAGGAAGGAACCGTATATGCTGGGAGGAGAGAAGCTGATATGCACGGACGGGGAGAGGGACCTTGGGGTTATAGTGTCTGAAGATCTAAAGGCATAAAAACAGTGTGACAAGACAGTGGCTGCTGCCAGAAGGATGCTGGGCTGTATAAAGAGAGGCGTAGTCAGTAGAAGGAAGAAGGTGTTGATGCCCCTGTACAGGTCATTGGTAAGGCCCCACTTGGAGTATTGTGTTCAGTTTTGGAGACCGTATCTGGCGAAGGACGTAAGAAGACTTGAGGCGGTCCAGAGGAGGGCGAAGAAAATGATAGGAGGCTTGCGCCAGAAGACGTATGAGGAGAGACTGGAAGCCCTGGAGGAAAGGAGAGACAGGGGAGATATGATTCAGACGTTCAAATACTTGAAGGGTATTAACGTAGAACAAAATCTTTTGCAGAGAAAGGAAAATGGTAAAACCAGAGGACATTTAAAAATAACATACAACTTACAAAAGATCTTGAACAGGTTAATCTAGACTCACTATCCTCTAAATGTTCAAAATTCAAAATACCTAGTTTAAATGAGATTGAAGCCACTCTAAAAACTCTGAATATCAAATGTTCTAAAGCTGATCAAATTCCACCACTAATTCTTAAACAACATTTTGACATCTTTGGACCTTTGATTCATAGATTAGTTACTGAAAGCTTAAGCCAACATACTGTGCCCTTGGATTGGAAAAAATCATATATCCGTCCCATTATTAAAGATAAAAATATTGGTCACGATGATCTATCTAATTATAGACCAATATCTAACATCCCCTTCTTTGCAAAATGAACAGAAAAAATTGTCTTCAACCAAATTTCAGAGTTTGTAGAGAAAACTAACGTGTTACATCCGAATCAAACTGGTTTCAGACAGCACCATAGCACGGAACACTCACTAATCGGCATGACTACTTCTATTCAATATTTCTTAGATCATCATCAATCGGTGCTGTTAATCTCCATTGATCTTTCAGCAGCATTTGATACGATTGATCATCAACTTCTCCTTAGCAGACTCCAATCTATTGGGGTTACAGATGAAGTA
Source organism: Geotrypetes seraphini (assembly GCF_902459505.1). Classification (NCBI taxonomy): domain Eukaryota; kingdom Metazoa; phylum Chordata; class Amphibia; order Gymnophiona; family Dermophiidae; genus Geotrypetes; species Geotrypetes seraphini. The sequence continues at coordinate 31,779,497 of NC_047091.1, read as the reverse complement.
CTGGCTTGGTTCACATCTTATTTCGCTGATCGCACATCTACTGTTCTTTTAAAGGAATCTTCCTCCAAACCTACACAGATTGCACATGGGGTCCCCCAAGGATCTATTCTCTCACCTTTACTTTTCAATATTTTTCTTGCACCACTAATGACCTTATGCCAATCTGTAGGCTTTCATGTTTTTGCCTATGCTGACGATATACAGCTACTGCACCCTTTAAATAATAACAATTCAATTGAAATCTCAGCGATCAATGAAAAACTTGATCAAATTTATCATTGGCTGGATTCAAACAGATTGGCACTTAACATCAAAAAAACTAATGTCATGCTTTTTCCGTGGAAGGATAGTTTCCCTCTTGTTACTCCTATTTCTATTCAAAATGTCCCCCTGCAATCAGTTAAAAATACTAAAATATTAGGGGTAATTTTTGACAACAAACTTAATTTTCACGACCATATCAGTAACATCATGAAAACTACCTTTTACAGGTTACGTAAAATTCGATCTATTTCTAAATTTCTATGTCCCAAATCACTAAACATGCTGATTCACTCTTTGGTGATGTCTAAAATTGACTATTGCAACTCTCTTTTTAAAGGAATTGCATTACATGAAATAAAACGTCTTCAAATAATACAAAATGCTTCAATTAAATTAATAACTAAATCCAGAAAGTTTGATTATGTAACACCTCTTCTTAAAAACGCTCACTGGCTTCCAGTTATTCATAGAATAACTATAAACTATGTATAATTACTTTCAAAACCCTCTATAATATGACCCCTGCTTTTTTATTTAAGTTATTAATTCCATATACTACTAGGAGAATATTAAGATCCAACGAACAAAACTTATTGTCTATTCCTTCGTTGAAAATTATAAACACTAGACGACAATTTATTTTTTCTTATACTGCTCCGCAAACTTGGAATGCCCTCCCAATTTTTTTAAGGGATGAGAAGGACTTTGGAAATTTAAAAGTAACTTAAAAACATTTCTTTTTAAGGATGCCTTTATTATCTTATTACTCTATTTTTTTATATTTCTTAATTTGTTACCCTTTTGTATTTTCCCTTAATGTCTTTTCTTTACTTTTATGAATTGTATTTCATCCCTCCTTACCTAATGTTAAGAATATGTAAAATTGAGTGTAAGTTTGTCCTTTTAAGTATTTTATGTATTGTATTGTCTCCCAACCAATGTAAATTTTAATATGTACATCGCTTAGAAGTCTGATTAAGCGATTAATCAAGAAACCTAATAAACTTGAACTTGAAACTTGACATAATTTGAGGTTGAGGGGTGGTAGATTCAAAGGCAATGTTAGGAAATTCTACTTTACGGAGAGGGTGGTGGATGCCTGGAATGCGCTCCCGAGAGAGGTGGTGGAGAGTAAAACTGTGACTGAGTTCAAAGAAGCGTGGGATGAACACAAAGGATCTAGAATCAGAAAATAAGATTAAATATTGAACTAAGGCCAGTACTGGGCAGAATTGCATGGTCTGTGTCTGTATAAGGCCGTTTGGTGGAAGATGGGCTGGGGAGGGCTTCAATGGCTGGGAGGGTGTAGATGGGCTGGAGTAAGTCTTAACAGAGATTTTGGCAGTTGGAACCCAAGCACAATTCCGGGTAGAGCTTTGGATTCTTGCCCAGAAATGGCTAAGAAGAAAAAATTAAAAAATTTAAATTGAATCAGGTTGGGCAGACTGGATGGACCATTCGGGTCTTTATCTGCCGTCATCTACTATGTTACTATGTTATCCCTGAAAATAAGCCCTAATGCGTTTTTTAGATCCCAAATTAATATTTGACACTGTCTTAGTTTCGGGGAAACACGGTAATAAGAATAGTAAACAAAAAGAAGGGATCAGGATATTGCCAGTCTAACATTATAATGGATATAAAACCAGGAGCTGCCTTGTAAAAACCAAAATAAAATTCCTGAGCCACACTGCAGTCAGTCTCCTTTTCCAGCAACTGAAGGAAAGAAATATAGCCACAAATGTTTGCTAACAGGACTGGAATTTCAGCTGACAGACTGGCAATAGTTCCTTTCATTCTACTGTGGCACATGCAGGGCTGTGGCCCGTGCAAATCCTCAGCCAAATTTTCCTTCCACAGCTGGGTTTTGTTGTTGTTTTTTTAACTTTAAAGCTTTTTATTTTACTTATTGTTTTGGTAAATTCTCTTCTGGCATTGAGCTTTCATGCTATGATTTTGATGCTTTTCCTCGTCACATGCAGAAAAGTGGTTTATAAAACAAACATCACGAAGCAAAGAACACCATTGTCGTACAGGAAAGGGAGAACAGCAGTAACAGAGAGATGTTATGTTTTGGGAGAATTGCTCACCACCAGCTGCAGAAGGAAAGACCTGAAGAACAGATGAGTTTTGAGGTTGGATTTAAACCTGCGGAAAGAAACCTCCAGATAAGAGCGTCCACAGAAGTGAGTTCCATAGGGAAGGACTGTGATAACACAGAAAGCAGATTCCTTACTGGAAGTCCAGGATGAGCTGGGAGAAAAAGATGGTCATCATGCAGATTTTAATTTGTGTTCCTGGAAATGACTTTTATTCCATCAGTGACTGTTCCAAGCCTCATTCTGCTGCTCCAATAGCCTCTCCCAATGCATTCAAAGCCTCACTTCCACAGGAATTCCACTTCTTCCATCCCACAAGGGAATCCCACACACCCATAAATCATACCTGCAGGATTCCCATAATCCCCATTCCTATGTAGCTCCTAATCCAAATGCTTCTCTTAGGCAGAGTGCTGATTGCATCTGAATGGAGAATGATCATAAACACTTGCAAAAGTGTAGAGCCATATGTTAGTCTTCAACACTTTTCATGAACTGAGAATCTGGTTACCAGTGAAGAATATGTTAAGTAAAAATTCTAATTTCTTTTCTGCCTCTCAGCCACTAGGTGTCTGCCCCTGCTTTTTCTTTAGTGGCTAAGACAGGGGAATAAGGAGTTTGCCTGTGAAGTGAGAACCTGTGAATTTCTTGTGCAACTCGACAACACTCCAGTTGTCCAGAGCAACAAAGGCCCCAGGTCATAAAGAACAAACCAAGCCAGACCTGGTTTTACCACTTATAGTTCTGATTTTGCCCACTGTATTCTCATTTCCATATGGAACTCAAGTCCCTGCAAGATGCCGGAGTAAATCTAGGTTGGATCACCCTTCTGTCTATGGCACAGAACCAAGTTGGCAGCCCTAAGGCTTTGGCAGATCATCTCACTTTGGATTTATACTGAGCAAGGGCGTATGTGTTCCCAGCAGAACCAAAATTAGGGAAAGGAGAAGACAGATATTTTAAAAGAAAGAAATAATGAGGTGGGGGTCTGTCTGGAGGGAGACACACATTCTGCGAGAGCGCTGAATCCCTTTTCAGTGGTGAGAAGAGCAACGTGTGGCGGAGAGTTGTCCAGTGATCACTGCAATAAATATTCCCATTGCAGTCATTCTGATTCCACAGCTGTTGGGAAATATTGGCTCATCATTTACAGTAATCAGCGTCCTTAAATTTCCAAAGTGAACATTCCTGAAAGGAACACAGTGATCTCTCATTTTCATTCCCCCCCCCCCCCCTTAAAGCTTGGAAGTTACCTTTTTTTCTACAATATGAGACAACAGATTCCTTGATGTGGAATAAGATGATTGAGTAGAAAACTTTAAAAAAATGCAAATAATACTATGTGAAAGGGTGAAGCACTGAGCCATAGACAGAGCTTTTCTGTAAGATCAGTTCAGGAATCATAACATTTTTCAGCAGATTTAGAAACTAATGTCAAGCTAATAGTTGTTGAATTGAGTGCCAAGCTATAGTGCTGCAGATGTGATATTGTGAATACAGAAACTGCATGGACTCACTCTTCATTGCTTGGCACAGGGCACATGGTATAAGAACATAAGAGAGCATAAGAATAGTCTTACTGGGTCAGACCAAAGGTCCATCAAACCCTGTAGCCCGTTCTCATGGTGGCCAGTCCAGGTCCCTAGTACCTGGCCAAAACCCAAAGAGTGGCAACATTCCATGCTACCGGTCCAGGGCAAGCAGTGGCTTCCCCCATGTCTTTCTCAATAACAGACTATGGACTTTTCCTCCAGGAACTTGTCCAAACCTTTCTTAAAACCAGCTACACTATCTGTTCTTACCACATCCTCTGGCAACGCGTTCCAGAGCTTATCTATTCTCTGAGTGAAAAAAAATATTTCCTCCTATTGGTTTTAAAAGTATTTCCCTGTAACTTCATCAAGTGTCCCCTAGTCCTTGTTATTTCTGACGGAGTGAAAAATCAATCCACTTGTACCCGTTCTACTCCACTCCGGATTTTGTAGACTTCAATCACATCTCCCCTCAGCCGTCTCTATTCCAAGCTGAAGAGTCCTAACCTATTTAGTCTTTCCTCATATGAAAGGAGTTCCACAGTACAGGTTTCTCACTGAGTCTTCATGAGGGGTGCACCAGCTGCAAATTGTCATAGTCTTTGATCTCCAATCACAATCTAGTCAGTTCAAATCCCACTGGGTAGACTGAATGAGCATCAGACCTCAATATTTACACTTGATGCACACACCCCTGGAACTCAATTGTACCCTTCAATGCGGTAAATTGGGAATAATACTTCTGGACGTGAAGAAGCAGTAACAGGGGAGCACAAGCTGCTGCCACATAGGTGCAATGGAGGCTTTTAATCTATATTTGTGTACTATCTCCAAATGAAATCCAGACTTCTCACACACTCCGAATGGAATCTCAGCCCTTGCTTAATCCTTCCAGCCTCCTTTCCCTTTGCATTCACCCCAGCTCCTATACCAAACTGGTTCCTGTCTGTGCAGAGATTGCCACCTATGGACCAAAAAATAAAAATAAAAAATTAAGAAATAGATTTTAACCATGCAAAATCAGAACATCTTGTTGGTAACCTTCCCCTGGATTCTATATATCGCGCTAAAAGTTGGGCAAGATGCAGGAATTGATTAACGAGCCCTTAACTAGCTGTGTCTCTTACGTAAAGACATCTGGGCCCTTTATTCTTTGTTATCCGAGTTTTGTTGGGCGGGCCAGAAGCCTAAGCTGCTGTGGCAGTTGCTGGTGGGCTCTTGGGATCAGGGAGTTATCAGAGTGCCGGATATTGCTCTTTATAATGAGGCGTGTCTTTTACAGCATATCCGGGACTGGGTCTTGGGTACTGATCTTTATACCGATATCTCCATGGAGTGTGATTATTTTTATCCCGCTCACCTCCTTTCCCTTCTCCATGCTCGGTTGGTGACGGTGCCGACTTCGTGTAGGCGTAGTATTTTGTTTTGCCCGCTTTGGGAGGTGTGGAGGCGGTTGCTGCCCCTTTGGCGGCAGGATCCCCATGTTAGTGTTCTATTACCTTTGACTGGTAATCTTTCTTTCCCCCCAGGGTTGCTTCCCTCGGTCTTTGGACGCTGGCGGGCTCAGGGTTTTGAACTCCTTTTCCATGTCATGCGGGATGAATGGATGCTCCTCTCCTGCGAAGAACTGCCCTCTCCGGGCCTTGCCTTTGCTCATTGTCAATTAAGGCATTATGTGGCGTCCCTTCCTGGGGGTTCCCTTTCCCTGGAGTTTGGGCTTCGTTTTCGTGCCTTTTTGGAGGGAGGGGAGGATCGTGAGCCTCGGGTCTCGGTTTCCTTTTTTCATAAACAGCTTGGTACTCTTGGATCCCCTCGGGATTTCTCCTTTGACTTGGAGGCTTGGCAGAAGGATTTGGGGCAGACTTTTTGCTTCAGGTGCTTCAACATATCCCTGCTCTGGTGCATAGTGCTGAGCTCCGAGAGTGCCACTTCCGGACCCTGTTGAGAGCATATACCTCCCAGAGTCGGGCCTACCATATGGGCTGTGTCGACACCGAGTGAATTCCTACTTTCATGGCCTTTGGGGCTGTGAGGGCATTCAGAACTTTTGGGGGGCTTTGGCTTCCTTTCTTCAGGGTCTGTTACGGGTTCCTGTCCCTGTCTCTGTATTTCACATGTTGTTTGCTCATTTTTCTCTGTTTTCTGTTTATACCTCTGCTGAGAAATTGTTTTTGAGCAAATGTTATATTCTGGGGAAAAATTGTATTTTGAATTTCTGGCTGGCTGATGTTCCTCCCTCTTTCTGGTATTGGAAGAATAAATTACATGAACTTTTAGGGTGGGAGGCCAACTTGGCTTATTCCTCTCGACGCAGGAGCAGAGACTTTGTTTGTATTTGGTCTCCTTATTTGGACAGTCTGTCTCCCCGGACTCGTAGTTGCATTCTGAACAAATTGCAGTTATATCCTACTCTGCCTGTCTGATTTGGGGGGATGGGGGCTGGAGGGGTTGGGGGGAGGGGTGGTATGGGAGGGGGGTTGTTGGGGGGGGGGGGGTCGGAGGATTTGAGGCATCTTGTAACCTGAGAGGACATCAGAGTCCAGTCCTCTTTGGGGGGGGGGGTGGAGGGGGAGTGCCTAGTCTTCCTTCCTTTCATTCATGTCTGGCTTTATGACTCTGTTGGTGTATGGTTTGTTTTTGATAATAAAAAACAGTTTGAACCTAACCAATTATTGAGGTTATTGGTAGTTGTGTGCACGCCTTGCTGCACGCTATTTTGTATAGATCCAGCGCAACTTTATAATGCGTATATGGAAAAGGGTGTGGCCAGGGGTGTGTTAGAGGTGTCCCCAAATTTGCACACAGAACTGTAGAATAAGGTCGATCGCCTAAATTAGATGCCGGCATTTACACTTGCTTTTAGCAGACATAGGTCATTAGGTGCTGATCCACTCCTAAGCATGATTCTAGAAAATGTGCGCGCCCTTCCTACATCTTGCCAAGTGCCGGTTTTTGGGGGCATAGAACGTTGAGCACCTTTCATTGAATTCCCTCCTTCATACCTTAAAAGCTGCCAAATGATGGCAAAAAGTCCCCATTTCACTCTCCCTGCTATACTTTTCCATTCGTGCAGACTATCCTTTCGCTACCAACCCAAATCCTGTCCCCAAAAGTAGGCCATTCACTGAGTTTTCCACTGTAGAAGTAAGTTTAAGTTTAATAGGATTTGACCAAACAATCCAACCTGGTCTAGGCAATGCATAAAAAATATCTAGAGAGAAAGGACCACTACTTGCAGATAGGAAAGACTGAAACAATCACATCACTGAAAAACACACTAATAAATAGTGTTTCTTTGCAGGCACATTTAGTGGCTTAAGCAAAGCCCTCAATTTAATCACCAAATGCAGCTGCAAAAAATCAAACAACACCCCCCCCCCCCCCTAAGAAAAGCCATGCTGGGTCAATTCAATGGTCTATCTAGCATAGGGTTACCAGATTTTCCTGAAGGAAAATCCAGACCGATGGCCACGTTCCCATGGCCACCCAGTTCCACCTGTGTCACATCCTATTCTGTCCCCCAACTCCACCCCTAGATGGCATCCATGGATGCACGGATGCGATGCAATGTCATCACCGTTTTGTTCCCGCATATGCGCGGATGCCCCTTCCCGACGCAACTTTGACGGGAAGCTTTTCAAAACCCGGATAAAGTTCCGGGTTTTGAAAAGCTATCCGGATAAATCCAGATTTCTGGTAGCCCTAATATAGCCCAGTACCCTGTTTCCAACAGTAGCCAACCCAGGTCACAAGTACCTGGCAACATTCCAGAATCTCAACGATTAGCAAGATTCCATTCGGAAATAAAAAAAACTGGATGTCCGTCAAGAAATTAAAACTAAATGCCTCCAAAATGGAACTCCTTTGGATCTGCAAAGAACACTGCAACTGCACCCGTCCCTCACTATACTGGGACTCAACTACTGTAACTGCAAATGACCAAGCACACAGCCTAGGAATACTCCTTGACTCCAACCTATCGCTTTCCAGCCATATCTCTCAGATGGTATCTTCCTCATTTTACTACCTACAATTCTGAAAAATAAGGATCTACTTTTCTGAGTCTGATTTCACCCAACTACTCTATGCCTTAGTCCTCTCCTGCATGGAATACTGCAACACCCTATTCAACGGTCTCACAGCGAAGAACATACAACATCTCCAGTGTGTACAAAATGTGGCAATCGGACTTCTAAAAACTCTCCATGCCTGCAACCCTGTCTCCCAAGCTCTATCGCCTGTAGCTAAACACTGTCTTCAAGGGCCTGATGCTAGCACTCAAACCCTTACACGACATGGCACCAGGTTACATGACAACTAAGCTTCCTCTGTACATGCCAGATTCTTCCGCTCCCAGGTAGAAATACGCCTCAAAACGCCCCCTGGTCTGGATTTGAATGCTGCCAGAGATGGAGCCTGACGTATCGAGTCACGCAGCAAGGAGAAAGGGATGGAGACGAGTTGCTACTCTTTAGAGATTCTTTATGGAATGTTGCTACTCTTTGGGGATTCCAAATAATAGCAACATTCCAGAATCTCAAAGAACAATAACATTCTGGAATCCTGACTTGATAGGTCAGGCTTCCTCTCTGGCAGTATTCAAATCCAAACTCAAAGCCCACTTCCTGGAAGCTGCTTTCAATTCCAAACTCCAACCCACCTTCTAAGCACCAATATCTGCCTTCTCATTCCCTCTGTAATTCCCCCACCTGAGCAGAGTGTACTGATGCACCTTCTTGTCCAGTTTGTCTGTCTTGACTAGATTGTAAGCTCTTTTGAGTAGGGAATGTGCCTTCTGTGTTTTGATGTGTAGCACTGCATATAAGAACATAAGAATTGCGCTGCTGGGTCATACCAGTGGTCCATCGTGCCCAGCAGTCCGCTCCTGTGACAGCCCTAACTGAGTCTAGCCTTACTTGCGTACGTTCCGGTTCAACAGGAAGTTATCTAACTTTGTTTTGAATCACTGGAGGGTGTTTTCCCCTATAACAGCCTTAGGAAGAGCGTTCCAGTTTTCCACCACTCTCTCGGTGAAGAAGAACTTCCTTATGTTTGTACGGAATCTATCCCCTTTCAACTTTAGAGAGTGCCCTCTCGTTCTCCCTACCTTGGAGAGGGTGAACAACCTGTCTTTATCTACTAAGTCTATTCTCTTCATTATCTTGAATATTTTGATCACGTCCCCTCTGTCTCCTCTTTTCAAGGGAGAAGAGGCCCAGTTTCTCTAACCTCTCACTGTACGGCAACTCCTCCAGCCCCTTAACCATTTTAGTCGCTTTTCTCTGGACCCTTTGGAGTACTGTGTCCTTCTTCAAGTACGGCAACCAGTGCTGGACGCAGTACTCCAGGTGAGGGCAGCATGATAACCTTCTTAATCATTTCAAGCATTCTGTTTGCCCTTGCCGCAGCGCATTGTGCGGATGGCTTCATCGACTTGTCAACCAGTACTCCCAAGCCTCTTTCCTGGGGGTGTCTCTCCGAGTACCGCATCGGACATCCCGTATTCGTGTCTAGTAGCGGTCTAGAAATGATTAGTAGTAGCATGGAATGTCGCTCCTCTTTGGGGATTCCTTTTGTACAACCCGATTTTTGTGGTACCTAGGCCCATTCCTGTGGTTGGTAGGACCGTCCTGGTGACGTAGACCAGTGGTTCCCAACCCTGTCCTGGAGGACCACCAGGCCAATCAGGTTTTCAGGATAGCTCTAATGAATATGCATGAAGCAGATTTGCATGCCTGTCACTTCCATTATATGCAAATCTCTCTCATGCATATTCATTAGGGCTAGCCTGATAACCCGATTGGCCTGGTGGCCCTACAGGACAGGGTTGGGAACCACTGACGTAGAGCACCCCGCAGTGCCGTTGTGCTTCCAAATAATAGCAGCATTCCCGAATCCTGACTCAATGCCTCAGGATCCGTCTCTGGCAGTCTTCAAATCCTGTCTCCAACCCACCTTCTATGCACCAATATTCCTCTATAGTTCCCCCACCCAGTTTGTCTGTATTGACTAGTCTGTAAGCTCTTCTGAGCAGGGACGGTCTCTTCTGCATTTTCATGTATCCCGCTCTAGAAATGATTGGTGGTATTCAAGACGATTGCAACAAAAAAATGCATGCACATGAGAGTCTTTTCTGGTGTGAGCATGCGATGGGAATTGGATGGGGGGGGCGTAGCTCTGCAGAATTGGAAAGAAGGACCGGAAAGAAGGCGGAACGTTGGTGTCGAGCCGCGCTTGTCGGCCCGGAAGCCTTAGGAAGGCGCGTCGGTCCGAGGGGCGGGTTTCCGGTGAGGGGCTGGCCTTTTGCCGACGACAACGAGCAGAATGAGTTTTCGCTTCCGGTTCGCCCCGGAAGAGCCGAGCGCTTCTGGGTCGCGGCGTCTTCTGCCGCCGTTGAGGCCATGGAGACGATCCTGGAGCAGCAGCGGCGCTACCACGAGGAGAAGGAGCGGCTGATGGACGTCATGACCAAGGAGATGTTGGGCAAGAAATCCACGGTGGGGGGCGAGACCTGGGGCCCCCTCCTGATTTACTTTGGGGGGGGGGTCGCCTCTATAGCTCAGAAATAGCAAAGAAAAACCAAAAAGGACAAGTTTATTTAATCCTGAATTGCTCATCTATGTGCAAAACTAATGGGCAGACTGGATGGACCCTTTAGGTCAGGGGTAGGGAACTCCGGTCCTCGAGAGCCCTATTCCAGTCGGGTTTTCAAGATTTCCCCAATGAATATGCATGCGATCTATTTGCATGCACTGCTTTCAATGCATATTCATTGGGGAAATCCTGAAAACCCGACTGGAATACGGCTCTCGAGGACCGGAGTTCCCTACCCCTGGTTTAGGTCTTTCATTTGGGGCCCCCAAAAGGCACTAGGTCTTATTTTCGGGGTATGCATATGCACATGATCATCTCTCCCTCCCTCTTTCCTTCCTCTCCCCCCACACGTGCGGCATCTTTCCTCCCCTCCCCCTGTGCAGCAAAACCCTTGAGCACCCCTCTGCCCCCACCGCGCAGCTGAACCCCTGCTGACCCGCCATCCTTCCCGCCGACCGCGAACGAGCCCTACCTTGATCCGAAGCAGCGTCGGGCCGGCAGCGCTCTGAACAGGCTGCTTGGCCTTGTCCGGCGGGGATTTCACTCTGCCACGTTACTGATGACATCATCAGTGAAATCCCTGACGGACAAGACCAAGCAGCTTGAGCGCTGCCGGTCCGACGCTACTTCGGTTGAAGGTAGGGCTCACTTGCGGTAGGAGGGAAGGATGGAGGGTCAGCAGGGGTTCAGCTGCGTGGTGGGGGTGGGGGTTGAAGAGTTGCTATAAATCCCAGGACTAGGGCTTATATTAAGACCTACCCTGAAAATGATGCTAGGGCTTATTTTTAGGGTAGCTCTTATTTTCGGGGAAACACTGTATGTTACTATGGGGCCCTTTTATTAAGGTGTGCTAACCGATTTAGCGCACGCTATATGCTAAGACATCCGTTATATTCCTATGGGCATCTTAGCATTTAGCGCGTGCTAATCTTTAGCCACATTAATAAAAGGACCCCATGTTGCTGGGTTTTGGGGTGTAATCTCCCATGTCACCTTCTGCAACTACGCACATGCTATATCTTCAAGAAGAGTTGAAAAACCCACCTTTTCTCCTTCAACTAGTAACCTGAACCCTTCTACTCTGTCTTACAGAAGCTTTAATCATTGTACATGATCTCTAAAAGCTTATTGTAAATCGCGTTGAATCCTAGTCAAAGCTTGCGGTATAGAAGAAAAATGTATGGTATGGATTATGGAATTATTTTTCACGAGCTTCATTCAGATGACTGCAGAATTTGTGAAGCTTGATTATATCTGAGCAATTTTAATATAAAGGGGTTTGGATATTTTGCATCTCTTATGTGTTTAGTGGAGACCCTTTGCACTCTTTCTGTCTCCACTGGAGGCTGAAATTCTAACAGTTGTAGGAGTACTTAAAAAAAAAAGAAACAGAATCTTTACCTTGAGCATTTTCTGGAATCCCTAGAATTTGGATGTTGGGTAGATCAGTTTTCTAAAGTTGACTTTGCACTTCTAGGAATTGTGCGTCATCCATTGCCATGCATTCCTCTACCAGTTCCATTTGTGCGTTCCATTTATTGGGTTTTATATCCGATGCCACTTTTAAATTTTGTTTCATCAAATCTCGAAGACATTTCATATCATCAGCCATAGAAGTAGTTTTTTTCCCAGTGAATCAGGCAGCAAGGCTGATCTTTCGGGATCGTACTGTATAAGAGTGATTGCTTTTTGAAGGTTTGGGTGCCATATTAAAATAAGTTTAAATGATAATGTTATTTCTTTTGTTTGTGACACTGCTGTTGATAATGGAGCTATAGAAATTAGTCATATTAATCCTTTTGCCTTTTTACTTTGTTCGTTTTTGTATTATTTTTCTTATTGTTAACTGAGTCGAGCTCTGACTGGTGATGACCCGGTCTACAAATCTAAGGGCTCCCCCACACTAAAAAAAAATACTAACTCAAGCTCTATGGAGGTATTATCGTCTAGCGCATGGCATTGTAACGCGCGCTAAAACCGCTAGCGCACCTTAGTAAAAGGAGCCCTAAGTTTTAGTTTGGTTTAGAGGTGCTCGATCATGTGTCCATCTTTGGATCAGTCACGTGGTTTCCCTCTTAGACTTGCATTTGTTCTTACAGTGAGGAATTTTGTTATTGTTGAGTTTCTCCAGGTAATCTAGATTGTGATCTGGATTGGTCACGATTGGAAACAAGAGACTGGGCTAGATGAACCACTATGATGGTTCTTATGTTCTGTGCTAACTGATCCTGCCCATTGAAATTAGTGCTGCAGGTCCCATAGGGCAGAAATCCAGGATTGTCCCCAAATCTCCAGCCTGAAACTGGAATACTTTGCATCTCTGAGGTTGCACAGGAATGTCCAGTCCCGGGTTCGACCCGCTGCATGCATGAAGACATAGTTCTGATATTTTTAGGGGAATTAGGCAAGGTCTACTTTCTCTAAAGTGTTCCACAGCCATTAGCATGTGTGATTAGTAAACTAGTCTGGTGTGAAGCATGTTAATGTGTGTTAGTACATGCTAATGTGGTATCGCTGGTGCTCACTGAGTAATTTAAACACTACCTGTGCATGCCAGCCAACCACAACTAGAACTCGATGACCTGGTTCTGTTGACCTAGGCTAAGCTAAATTGGTAGCCTTAGGGCTCCTTTTCCTAAGCTGCGTTAGGGCATTAACGTGCGGAATAGCATTGAGCTGGCGTTAGTTCTAGCCGCGTAGCTCAGGATTAGCGTGTGCTAATCTGCGTGCACTAAAAACGCTAGCGCACCTTAGTAAAAGGAGCCCTTAGTCTCACTGGGTTAGGGAGCATCAGTACCTATATTAAAAATAAAAAAAACTACCAAAAACTTTTTATCGTATGTGCTGCAATCAAAAAACTGGTACATTTCTATAAAGTGTTTATATTATATATATGAAAAATCAAAATGATCAAAAGCAAGGTGCAATGTAGATCATTCTGTCTACAATAAACTATCTGGTATCCCAGTTGTACTTTCTGAAAGTTAAAAAAAAAAGGTACTTATCTGACGTCAACAACTTCTGTGCCATACTTGCATTTAAGATGAGGGTCTTCATTATAATGTCTCAGAAATTGGTCCTTTGTTTTGCTTAATGGCTGCCTCAGAGGAATATTATTACTGGACTCACTGCCAGATCGTTAAGTTGATAATCACCATAAATCGATTCCTTGGCAAAACATTTTTTTCTGCTTTTGATCTTGTGGTTGGAATGTTTTGCATTTGCAGTGAATTGCTAATATCCTTATTACCACTGGATTTTGTCTACCTAAGATTTTGTGCAGTTAGCCTGCACACAAAGCTCATTTTTAAATTGGGTACCTACAAAATTGTGCATTTTATTGTATTGACCCCTGTGTATGGATTTTAATACGATTAGGGTGCAGGAGAAGTCCTAGCACAGTCCACGGAATCATGTGGCATCTGTCAGGGGGTGGTTCTTTAATCCATTGCATTTCTGCTAACTAATCCTATCTCTGATTACCTTCTTTTCTGCAGTTGCGAGACCAGATCAATTCTGACCACCGAACAAGAGCCATGCAGGATGTAAGCTTCCTTCTGTCCTTTTTTCTGGGAGGGCTAGATGTGGTGGTAATACTTAACAAGGAAGTTAATATGGAAATGCCTTTTAAACAAATAGGAGGAAATATTTTTTCACTGAAAGAATAATTAAGCTCTGGAGCCCATTGCCAGAGCATGCGGTAACAGTGTTAGTGTAGCTGGGTTTCAAAAAGGTTTGTACAAGTTCCTGGAGGAAAAGTCCATAGTCTGTTATTGAGAAAGACGTGGGGGGAAGCCACTACTTGCCCTGGGATTGGTAGCATGGAATGTTGCTACTATTTGGATTTCTGCCAGGTTCTTGTGACCTGGATTAGCTGCTGTTGGAAAAGGATACCGGGCTAGATGGACCACTGGGCTGACCCAGCATGGCTATTCTTATATTCTTAAGCATTCAAATGTATGCAGGGAATGGGAGAAATTGTTTCCCTTAGTCTGAGAATACATTGTAGCCCTTGTTGGACCAAAATGCTAAACTATAGCTTGTATTATTATCACATATTTTGTTTAGGCAACATACAATGGATTTTGAGGAAGCAGTCAACAGTTGTATCAGTTCCTATAGTTAAACGGTGTAAGAGGTGTTTTGGGAAGTCCTTGTGCTTTGCCCCATTTTTGTCTTAAGCCTCTTTTTCACGTGGTTGTAACATTATAAGCCTTTTTCAGATATAAGCATAAATTAGGTTATCTTTTTAAGAAGCTTTAAATGTTTTTGTTAAATATGGAGTGGGGACTGGATGACTCCAGGAAGTGCTTACAGAATTATAACATTTTTCATCTCTAGGCCACTGGTTTAATTTCCAGCTAAGATGGCCTATGTGAAGTGAAATGGTCCAGTTCCAGGGGCCATAAGAGAAGCACTCACAGTGCAGCTATTGACAAATGAATGGGAATCTGTAATTCTGCAGGATTTTCTAATACTAAAATTGGTTTATAGACAAGAGGGCTTCTTTTCCATTTTTAAAGTATGCGGTGGGCTCATACAAGCTGCAGAATAGAAGTGGCAAGAACAATACAGAACTAGAGCACATATTCTTTGTTTTGCTCAGAAAACGCACACTTGCTGCTCACTTTTCTCTAGCTATTTATAGCTTTCGTCTTTCTCATTGACATTCTTTGTCTGCTCTAGCATGTGAAATTTGAAATATCTGTTTAGATTTAGCAGGGCGGGAAGAGGTGGAGAATATTTATTTGTCTTCCTATCTTTCATTTCTTAATATTTTGATTTCTTTTTCAGCGATACATGGAAGTGAGTGGGAACCTTAGAGATCTTTATGATGACAAAGATGGGTAGGTTTTAGTTATACAACCCAGAAGATGACTATTAATTGGAACAGTCAGTGTCATTCTGTTGTTTTCAATTTAGAAATAAATAAATAACTGTCCCAGCATTGATGGAACAAATCAAAAGTTTTCTTCTATTTTGTACTGCCCTATAGATAAATAGATGATGCTACAAGGATTGGCATCTTATGATAGTTACTAATTTACCCCCCCCCTTCTATCACGCCATGCTGCCAAGAATCACGAGCTAAATGCTGAGCCACCCAGAGGATTAGAATGAGTGACTTGGCATTTAACTTGGGCTGCTCAGCAGTCTTGATAAAAGGGGGGATTAAAGACTGGAATGAAAATCAGAAAATGTATTGTACATTTCAATTCAGAATTTGGTTTCAAAGAGAATACCACACGCTTGAAAATGAATCTGTGTGTAAAATCTTAATTACAAGCAGCAGTAGCCCACTGATATCTGAACTAGAGGTCTGCACGGGAACGGGGATCGTGGGAATCCCGCGGGGGTCCTGCGGGAATCCCCCCTAACCCACGGGACTCCCACGAGGACCCCCCCCTCTAGCCAACAGGACTCCCACAGGGATGGAAGGCTTTGGAAGCAGAATTCGTCCATATAATATAATGGACACGTCAGCCTTAGTAAAAGAGGGGGGTTATAAGTTAATTACTTGAACAGAAAACAAAAAAA
Organism: Geotrypetes seraphini; assembly: GCF_902459505.1. Taxonomy (NCBI): domain Eukaryota; kingdom Metazoa; phylum Chordata; class Amphibia; order Gymnophiona; family Dermophiidae; genus Geotrypetes; species Geotrypetes seraphini. Next base: position 31,763,470 of record NC_047091.1, on the reverse strand, counting down.
GGGTTCCACCAAAGAGATTCCACAAGGAAAAAAGCAACGAAAACACAAAAGAAACTGTGGAATTGATGATCCTGTCAGAAGTAATTGCTGCTTTTTATGGGGACAGGCGGGAATGGAGGTAATTCCTTACGGGGATGGGTGGGGACGGAGAGGATCCTGACGGGGATGGGTGGGGACGGAGAGGATCCTGGCGGGGATGGGTGGGGACGAAGAGGATCCTGGCGGGGACGGGTGGGGACGGAGAGGATCCTGATGGGGATGGGTGGGGACGGAGAGGATCCTGGTGGAGACGGGTGGGGACGGAGAGGATCCTGGTGGGGACTGGCAGGGATGGGTGGCATTTCTGTCCCCTCGCAACTCTCTAACCCAAATAAAGACTGGTTTATTTTTTTCTGTTTATATTTTATTTCAAATATTTGTGGACAGCACACTCTCCAAGGTTCATGCAGGCTTACAATTAACATATAGAGCATAAAAACCACTTACAGTGTTAAACAACAACCCAAAACAACATTAAAAATAAAAAGAGATTATATGTAGAAAATAAATCATAAATTTAAACTAAAATATATCTGGGTCATGGTCACTTCTGAATCATAACCCGTTTTTTAAATTATTATTATTATTTCAGTATTCCAGAAACAGAATAGGAATCCATAAAATAATTTTTAGGAGAAATACAATTTAATGAAAAATTTAGAAAAAATTTTGAAGTGAAAGAATGCATTAATGTATCTCAGGCCTCTTCTCTAATCCTTGGGCTATTGGGGAAGTTACTGTTAATGAGGTCCCTTCCTTAGCCATGCCAACCAAAAAGATTGCTCTAAGACACAGCACAGAAGTTGACTATCCATGCTACTATAGATCCTCTAGGCCACGGGTGTCAAAATCTCTCCTCGAGGGCCGCAATCCAGTCAGGTTTTCCCCAATGAATATGCATGAGATCTATTTACATGCACTGCTTTCATTGTATGCTAATAGATCTCATGCTTATTCATTGGAGAAATCCTGAAAACCCGACTGGATTGCGGCCCTCGAAGAGGGACTTTGACACCCCTGCTCTAGAAAGAAATATCAAACTCCAGTTGAGGAACCTCTCTTTCAGGAATGGAGATCCTCAAGGCAAATACAGCATGCTCCACGGACACAGACGTAGGTATGGTGGTCTGATAATGTGAGGGTATTTCTTAGATTACTCCTGGGCATATCATCATCTTGAGCATATAAAACAAAAGAAAAACTACAGACAGGAGACTAGAATTCTAACTGGTTTGTTTATTTTTCATTTTATTTTAGGTTAAGGAAAGAGGAGCTCAATGCCATTTCAGGACCAAATGAGTTTGGAGAGTTTTATAATCGACTTAAACTGATAAAAGAGTTTCACAGAAAGCATCCCAACGAGGTGAGTACACACTTGCTATCAGAGTAACCTAGTAATTCAGCTCTTCAGAGTTTTCTAAATTGTATTAGATGTTGTTTTTCATTTTCTCTGACTCATGTGAAATCAAGGCTGGTATCTGATGCCATGAGCCTTCATTGCAAGTACTTTTTTGTCTTCCATTTTTTTAAATCTTTATTCGTTTTCATATCTTACAACAAGTGTATAATATTCAATCAAAAAAAATTTTACAAATCACTTGACATTCTTACTTATAATCATCAAAGCATAAAAAGAATCCCTCCCCACCCATCCCATCCATTATTAATAAACCAATTAAAACAAATATCATATATCCCAATCCCACCCTACTTATATAATAAAAATTAAACCATGTAATGAATTGGGCTTGGCATGTCCTAATGCAGGACTTTACTGCACGCTAAGACCATTTCAAGTGCATCCATCAAATGTGGCATTTTCACATTTTTTAATTTGCAAGGCATGCACTAATGTCATTAGCACACGGCATCTGCAAATAACTCAGGAGTATTTACCACCTCCTGTTTAGGAGATTCTACAGGCTTCTGCATTAATCCTTCATTAACTAGTTAGCACATGGCAATTTGGGCCCACTAGCTGAATAATGCTTTGATGCCACACCCCCTCCAAAAAGTAAATAGTTAATGATTACCATGCTCAAATGAGAAGACTACCACAAGATGACTTAGCCTGTGATCTAGGCATACCAAGTCTCATTGGGTTTTCAGCAGAACACGAAGCAGACCAAACGATAAAGAGAGGCGTAACCAGTAGAAGGAAGAAGGTGTTGATGCCCCTGTACAGGTCATTGGTAAGGCCCCACGTGGAGTATTGTGTTCAGTTTTGGAGACCATATCTGGCGAAGGACATAAGAAGACTTGAAGAGGTCCAGAGGAGGGCGACGAAAATGATAGGAGGCTTGCGCCAGAAGACGTATGAGGAGAGACTGGAAGCCCTGAATATGTATACCCTAGAGGAAAGGAGGGACAGAGGAGATATGATTCAGACGTTCAAATACTTGAAGGGTATTAATGTAGAACAAAATCTTTTCCAGAGAAAGGAAAATGGTAAAACCAGAGGACATAATTTGAGGTTGAGGGGTGGTAGATTCAGGAGCAATGTTAGGAAATTCTACTTTACGGAGAGGGTAGTGGATGCCTGGAATGCGCTCCCGAGAGAGGTGGTGGAGAGTAAAACTGTGACTGAGTTCAAAGAAGCGTGGGATGAACACAGAAGATTTAGAATCAGAAAATAATCTATATAATAAAACCGTAGGCGGCGCATGCGCAGTCTTATCAGCGTGCTTCCGTGATCCGTATGTCCGTGGCCGCCAAGACTGCAGCATGCCCCGCTCTTTCTACGGCCCCACGCGACACTTCACTACATTTTCGCCAGAGCGGTTTGCCAAGATAGGGGAAGCTGAACAGCTCACTCCCGCCTCTGCTCGACTTCCTGTTCACAACCCCCCCCCAAACAACCGCATAGGAAAAACTCACTCACTCCCTGCTCTCCTGCCACGGCGGTTTCTCCACATAGGGAAAAACTCAATCAATGCTTCCTCTACTCGGCACGGCGCTTTACCCGGCAAACATTGAATAAAAGGTTGCCTCCCCCTGCCGTATGTCCGTGGCCGCCAAGACTGCAGCATGCCCCGCTCTTTCTACGGCCCCACGCGGCACTTCACTCCATTTTCGCCAGAGCGGTTTGCCCAGATAGGGGAAGCTGAACAGCTCACTCACGCCTCTGCTCTACTTCCTGTTCAAACCCCCCCCCCCCCAACAAACGCAAAGGAAAAACTCACTCCCTGCTCTCCTGCCACGGCGTTTGCTTCCTCTACTCGGCACGGCGCTTTACCCGGTTGCCTCCCCCTGCCGCTCTGAATACCTGACCGGCTAACTTTAAACCCGCGGCTGGCAGCGGATGGCGGGAGGAGGGCTCATGGTCCTGCCGCCGCTGGCGCTCCTGTTCACAGCACGTCGCCGACTCCCCCCCTTCCCGCAACAATCGCTACCGCTCCTGTTCAAAGCGGCCTGCTGAGGTTCGCGGCCGGCTGTAACGAACCTCACAGGTCGCTCTCCACATGGTAGCACGTACATGCTACTGAGTTGGAGAGCGGCCTGCGAGGTTCGTTACAGCCGGCCGCGAACCTCAGCAGGCCGCTTTGAACAGGAGGATCAGCCACCATGGGGATCGTGAGAAGAGCCGCCGAAAAAAAAACCTTCAGCCTGCAGCAGGCCAGCACGCGGGAAGGGAAGGGGGAGGGGCCGAACGGAGCAGGGCAGCTCACGGTAAGAGAAGGGAATGGGAGGTGGGGGAAATGATTCTACTGCTTCAGCAGGGATCTGGAGGGGAAGGAAAATATCACTGCTGCTTCTGTAAAGGAAAGTGGTGGTGGGGGGGGAGCGAAGGGAATGGGGGGTGGGGGGGGAAAAATGCTGCTACTACTTCACAGGGATCTGGAGGGGAAGGGAAATATCACTGCTGCTTCTGCAAAGGAAAGGGGGGGGGAGAGAGACAGAAAGAAATATAGACAGACAAAGGAGGCTAGGGAGAGAGACAGATAGAAATAAAGACAGACAGGGGACCAGAGAGAGACAGAAAGAAAGACAGACAGACAAAGGGTGCCAGGGAGAGAGAGAGAAAAATTGCAGGAGGGAGAGAGACAGAAAGAAAGGAAGAAAGAGACAGGAGCAGGGAGAGAGACATAAATAAAGAAAGACAGCCAGCCATATATTCTAGCACCCGTTAATGTAACGGGCTTAAACACTAGTATTAAATATTGAACTAGGCCAGTTACTGGGCAGACTTGCACGGTCTGTGTCTGTATATGGCCATTTGGTGGAGGATGGGCTGGGGAGGGCTTCAATGGCTGGGAGGGTGTAGATGGGCTGGAGTGAGATTTGACGGAGATTTCGGCAGTTGGAACCCAAGCACAGTACCGGGTAAAGCTTTGGATTCTTGCCCAGAAATAGCTAAGAAAAAATTAAAAAATTTAAATTGAATTAGGTTGGGCAGACTGGATGGACCATTCGGGTCTTTATCTGCTGTCATCTACTATGTTACTATGATATGGAAAAATGCAGTTTATTAAATTTGAGCAGCCAACGTAGCCACGTTTCGCCCTAAGGCATTTCCCCTCAACATGCTGCCACTCTGTGGAATTTGCTGTCTGTGTTTGTGTGAGAAATCGGCTTTTAGGGGAAAGTTTGTTGGAGCCCTGTTTTAGGGCTCCTTTTACTAAACTGTGGTAGCATTTGTAGCGTGCGCTAACCCCCGCGTTACGCGGAAAAACTAACGCCAGCTCAATGGAGGTGTTAGCATCTAACCTCTAGCGTAGCTTAGTAAAAGGAGCCCTTGGTCTTGACCCCTGACACAGCCTTAGGGCGAAACATGGCCCCGTCGGGTGCTCCAATTTAATAAACTTTGTATTTCCATGTTGTTTGGTCTGCTGCTTGTGCTGCTATCCACAATGAACATGCATGAGAGAGATTGGCTTGCACTTCCTCCTTGCTATGCCAGTCTCATGCATATTCATTGTGGATATCCTGAAAACCCGATGGGACGTGGTGTGCCCTGAGGACTGGGTTGAAAAGCTCTGTTTTAGCCTTGCTGTTTGCAACTCTAGGCGGGTAACAATAATCTAATATAATAAAGCCCTAAGTGCGCATGCGCACTCCCACCTGCGTGCTCCTGTTTTCCGTGAGCTGGTGGGAGCCGAAGGTAGGAGTGCAAATGCGTGCAGCGGTGCGGAGACTGTCGGACACGGCGGCTCTTGCAGTCTGAAGGATGTGAACTGGCCAGGGTGATGTCAGCGGGGGCTGGAACGGACTTTAATTGCTGCCTCCCAGGCTTCTGCTCCGGCTGGGCCCGCGTAAAAAAAACCCCCAGAGATCGCTTCAGGTCCGGCAAGGGCTGCGGGTCCTGAAACCTTCCGATTCAAGCAGCGTCTGCAGCACTCTACACACGCTGCTTCGGGGCCTTCTACTGCCCTGATTTGCTGGGCAGTAGAAGACCCCGAAGCAGCAGTGTGTAGAGTGCTGCAGACACTGCTGGAATTGGAAGGTTAGTTGGGACCACGGGAAGGGAAGGGGGGTAGGGGAAACGCTGCTGCTGCACAGGGAAGTGGTGTGGGGGGAGGGAAATGGAGGGGGAGGGAATCCTGCTGTGGCTGCTGCACAGGGAAGTGGTGGGAGAGAAATGCTGCTGCATAGGAGGCAGGGAGAAAGACAGATAGAAAGAAAAAAAGAAAGACACGGGGGCAGGGAGAAACACAGAAAGACAGACAGACAAAGGGGGTCAGGGAGAGAGACAGAAACAAAGATACACAGACATATATTCTAGCACCCGTTAATGTAACAGGCTAAAATACTAGTTAAGTAATAAAACAAGAGTGTGCGTCTCTGACCCACGAACCATAGCTCTCTGTAGAACACTACTTTCTACTTTTATCCAGTACATAGAAACATGACGGCAGATAAAGGCCAAATGGCCCATCTAGTCTGACCTTATTTAAACACTGAAAAATTCAAGTGACCCCCCAGATGATGATGGAACAAAATATCAGACCTCCGCTTCTCCAAAGCAAAGGCAGCAGTTAGCACTGGACCTTATTTGTCATGGTGTGTTCACAGACCCAGGTGTTCTACTATGAATTATTTCTATAGTGCTACCAGACGCACGAAGCGCTGCACAGAGTAACAAAGAGTAAGCAATCTAAACAGACAAGACAGACAAACAGGATGTCATGGATACAGTTAAGGGGAACGGTTAATCAACGGGCTGGGTTGGAGGGTAGAGGAGTAGTGTTAAAGTTTGAAAACTATATCAGAAAGGTTGGATTTCAGTCTGCTTTTAAACAAGGCAAGGGGCTTGACGGACAAACTGGTTATTTATTCCAGGCATAGGGAGCAGCTAGATGAAAGGAACGAAGTCTGGAATTGGCAGTGGAGGAGAAGGGTAACATTAAAAGCAGCTTATCTGAGGAACGGAGTACTCTGGGAGGTGTATAAGGAGAGATATTGAGGGGCAGCAGAATGAAAACACTTGTAGGTCAGCAATAAGAGCTTGAACTTTATGCGATGACAGATAGGGAGCCAGTGAAGTGACTTAAGGAGAGGGATGACATGAGCGTAGCGAAGTTGGTAGATGAGTCGTGCAGCAGAGTTTTGCACAGATTGCAAGGGGGACAGGCGACACTGCGGGATACCAGTTAGGAGTAGATTGCAGTAATCTAGTAAGGTTATAAGAGCTTAGACAAGGGTCCGGGTAGTGTACTCAGAGAGGAAGGGGACGGATTTTGGTGATATTGAAAAGATAGAAGCGACAGGTCTTAGCAGCTGGTTGGATTTACTTAGAAAATGAGAGGTCAGAATCGAAGACGACTCCAAGATTGCAAGCAGAGGAGACTGGAACAATGCCAGTATTAGTAACCGAGATGGAGAAAGGAGGAGGAGGAGGAAGAGCAGAGGATATAGGAGGAAGGAGGAGCAGCTCAGTCTTAGTTTCAGATGATGGTAGGACATCCAGGCAGCAATGTCAGCCAAATAAGCAGAGACTTTTTCTTGGACTTTAGGTGAAATTTCAGGTGTAGAGAGGTAGATCTGGGAGTCATCAGCATAGAGGTAATACTGGAAACCATGGGAGAAGTTCAGGGCACTGAGGGAAGAGAAAAGGGTAAGGCCTGGGCATATTCATTGATTCACAGGCCTCATGCTCAATGTTGCTACTGGGCATAGGTCAGTGGAAGGCAAAGAAAGAGGGGGAGCAGCCCTGTTTCTGTGACCCTATTTGAGGTTCCAACCCACAGTTTGGGAACCACCGCTTTAGATCCCAGCATACCATGCACCCTTATCTAGTCTGTAGGTGGTGTTGTTAAATAATGTCTGAGACGTTTTAACCTCTAAGACTGTGAACAGTACCTGTGTTGGTCCAAGGCAGTGTCTCGCAAACTTTCTGGCCGGCGGCACACTAAATTCAGTGTTCCGGCCGGAAGGCACCCAGAAGTGTGTGGCACGAAGGCCCATCTGGCCATGACCTGCTTCGGTGGAGGGGACTGGCTGACCTCCTACAGAACCTGCCTCTCGCCAGTCAGCTGGCGTGATCGACTCTCCTCCTTGCCAGTGTGTCTTGGCACAACTGAAATCTCAGGAGGCACACTGGTCAAAGGAGTACAAACCTGGCCTGGAAATCCAAATTTAGGTCTTCATTGCGGCATTGTGCATCATAACACTTAGACATCAGTTGTTTATTTTGAAGTGTGGTTGGGCATGCATAATTTACTCTGACAATGGACTGTTTTTTCTGTATAAAATAGAGTTTGGGGATTGCTAGAAAATCGCTATTGCTTCTATCATGTCTCTGTTCTAAAATGTTCAATACATTTAAGGTTCTGTGTTTTCCCTCTTTATTACTATAATGAAGATTTGCGTTCCGATGTCGCTGGAGTTTGAAGAACTCCTGAAAGCAAGAGAGAACTCCAGTGAAGAGGCACAAAGTAAGTGAAAATGTGTCTGTAGAGCTGAAGCAGAATGTGAGAGAAATTGGCATGACCGTTTGAGTACCTGCTTATCTTTCATTTGTGTGTTTTTAGTCCAAGAGAGAGAGAGAGGCCTGCTTTAGGAGTTAGGAAAGCTCTTGCTTTTTGAGAGTTCTTTTATTCTCTTCAGCTTAGTCAGAACCAGGCAAAGATTTGGCGCCTTCATTCGCAGTACTAGGGGATATTTCTTCTATTTTATTTCTCTCTCTCTTCCCCACCCCACCATCTTCCAAACATACTCAGGATATTTTTGGAACTATCCTGGGCCACTGACTTTAATAACTTTATAATAATAACTTTATTCTTCTATACTGCCATAGTCGGAAAACTTCTAGGCGGTTCACATCGAAGAGGGCTGGACAATTGGCGAATTACAGAATGCAAAAAGTGAGGGTACAACATTTTACACAAGAAATAGACAGAAGGAAAATATAAGTTTATAAATTTAGTGTGGCTTCTGTTTAGGAGATGAATCTGTCAAACAGTATGGTTTTAATTACGCTCCAAAAGGCGCCATAGGTCAGCCTGGCTCCATTGATGTAGTTACCCAGCCAGAACCTTTGAACCATGGACATTGGTTCTAGTATCCACAGCTGGCTTGAGAAACAGAAGGCACAACCTGGATTCGAGCGTCCTAGTATGCAACACTTAACCCAGCCTGATATTTGTGATTTCCAATTGTGACTTCTAGAATGAACTGTACCTCGCCCTGTGTAGAGCTTTCTTTGACTGTATAAAGCCCAGTTGCAAATTTTGTCTGATGTTTGTCTTAATGTACTTCCAACTTCCAGATCTCGTGGAATTCACTGATGAAGAAGGATACGGCCGCTACTTGGATCTCCACGATTGTTACCTCAAGTTTATCAACCTAAAGGGATCTGATGTTAGTCACTGTTTGCTTTCACGCATGCTTGTGCATTTTACCAGCTGTGTCTGAATTCAAGAGGACCTGGGATAGGCAAATGGGATCTGTCAGAGAGAGAAAGAGATAATGCGTACCGTGCATGGGCCTTTATCTGCCGTCATGTTTCCGTTTTCCTTTTTATTTGGAAAGACAAGATTTTTGGATGGTTGGACATATGCTACAAAGTTTTATTACTGTTCTCTGCTTTTGTGAGCATCTGTAAGGCTGAAGTTGAGTGGGGAGAGTGCATGGTTGTCTTCTCCAGTGATACTAGCTAGAGAGATGATCAGAAAATGAGTTTGACTAGCGGAAAATAAAAGAAAAAGAATTATTGTGGAAGAAAATATGCAAGATGGCAAATAAAGGCGGAAATGGCCCATCCTATCTGCCCAGCAGTAGTTAACCATTTTGGTAACAAATTCCAGCTGTTTTTCTGTGGTTGCCTTATATAGAGGATTGTCGTCTTCTCATTTTCCTACATTTTGGTAGATGTTCACTGCAAATTCTCATGTAGAATCCAGCCCCGAGACCCCTTCTCTGGTTCCCTCACCTAACCCAATGAAAGGCAAGCTAGAAACTAGATAAAATGCAAGGAAGAGCAAAACCAAAGTATGTTTGTAGGCCTACAATGACTGATTTTCATTTTTACCTTGTGCTTACATTTCAGAAGGTTCACTGGGTTAGGTTTGAACTATGATTTCTTTTACTGTTTTAGAAACTTGATTACATCACTTATTTATCAACATTTGATCAGCTGTTTGATATTCCTAAGGAGAGAAAAAATGCAGAATTTAAGAGGTAAGTGCTTTGGTATAGAATGGACTGTTAGTGTCACGATCACAGGCAGAGCATGGAACTGCAGTACCCTGAGGCTCCGAGCTGAGAGCCTTCAGTTGGTAGAAACAGGGTCTGAAATTCCGCTCCCCCAGAGTCACAAACCAGTTGGGGTTTCTGGATAGCCCTAATGATTGTACAAGGGAGATATTTGCAAGCCTGTTGCCTCCTCTGTGTGTAAATCTTTCTCTTGTGTATTTATTAGGGGTATCCTAAACCCTGAAAGTTCGATTTCTGTGGATAATTCTCTCCTCCCTGTCTCGTCAACTCGCAACCTTGGGGTGATCTTTGACTACTTTCTCTACTTTTCCGCTCGGATCCAACAAACCGCTAAAACCTGTCACTTCCTCCTCTATAATATTAACAAAATCCGACTTCTCCGAGCACACTGCCAAAACCCTCACCCATGCATGCTTTCATCACCTCTCACTTAGACTACTGCTACATACTTCTCTGAGGTCTCCCGCTCATCCATCTCTCACGCCTTCAATCTGTTCAAAATGCCGCCATGCTCACATTACCCCCCTCCTCAAGTCACTTCATTAGCTTCCCATCTGCTTCCGAATACAGTTCAAACTCCTCTTACTGACTGAATATCTCTCCTCACTCATCCCCTCCCCCCCTGGTGAACTCTGTCCATCAGGTAAGTCCCTCTTACCTGTTTCCTTTACCTCCACTGCCAACTCCAGACTCTGTCCCTTCTTTCTTGCCACGCCGTATGCCTGGAGCAGGCTGCCAGAGTCAATACATCATGCTGCGTCTCTAGCAGTCTTCAAATCCAAGCTAAAAGCCCACTTTTTTGAAGCTGGTTTCAACTCTTAACTCCCACTCACTGTCAGGTTCCTTTATCCATTGTATCATTCCTTCTACCAGAAACTCCCCAATCTGAGATGCCCTGCCTGCCCAAATTAGATTGTAAGCTCTTCTGATCAGGGCCCATCTATTGTATGCTACTATAGAAATGATCAATAGTGGTAGCAGTAAGAGGGAAGTATGTGTTAGTAATAGACATTTCTGTCTATTTAATTTATTTATATACTACTTATATCTTAAGTGGTTTTACATTCAGGTACTTTATCATATTTCCATATCTGTCCCAGAGGGCTCGAACTCTAGTGAACCTGGGGCAAGGAAGGGATTAAGTGACTTGCCGAGGGTCACAAGGAACAGTGAGGGATTTGAACCCACAACCTCAGGGTGCTAAGGCTGTAGCTCTAACCACTGAATTCAGGTGAACCTCACGGGAAGCACCAGCCTTCCTGGATCCTGTGCTTGCCTTTAAAACTTTACTATGAAAGTACAGCTTTAACTGTATAATCCCTTTGTTTATTCTCGATGCTTGTTACACCCTCAGGTACCTTGAGATGCTCCTAGAATACCTACAGGATTATACGGACAGGGTGAAACCTTTGCTGGATCAGAATGAATTGTTTGGAAAGATACAGACTGACTTTGAGAAGAAGTGGGAGATTGGGACATTTCCGGGCTGGCCGGTAATTGTTTCTTGTTATGACTAGCCAAATAACAAATCCATTTCATTTTGCGGTTCTTGAAGGAACAGAAAAACAGTGGGGCTGATTGTATAAACGGCACCTAAGAATAGGGTGCTGGCTGCGTGTCAGTCACGCTTGGACACCGTTTACAGAATCTGGGCTAGCAGCGCCCATGTAAAAACTTAGGTGTCTGAAATGTAGGTGAGGGTTTTAAAGGGCTTCGTTTTTGGAGAATCGCGCTTAGCGCTGCCTAACTCACGTTCCGCCCATAGAAACGCCCATTTAGGCGTTAGGCGCTGCTAAACACATTGTGATAAGTGCCTATAGTCCAATTAAATTATTTTTTAACCAATTATTGAGGCTGTTAAGGTATTTTGCCAATTAAGTTAGATGCCTTTTATAGAATCAGCCCCGATATGCCTTAGGAACCGATTCTGAGAGGATTACAGAACAGTATTTATCATAGGAGTTGGTAAATTAGGTTCCTAGTCTGAGTTGCAAAGCTTTGTGTTGCATTTTCTGTAGTGTTAAAATGCTGTTACTGCCATAAACAGAGCTCAGAATACTGCACACTTGTCATGAGTATTACAAATATACGTTAACAAAACACTTGTTTTTCTCTTTCGTGAACCTGGTGCTCGTTACGACCGCAAACGCTTTGGCAGTAAAAATCTAAAAGTGATATGTTGCACATGTGCAATATTTTAAAAAATGGGCTGAAGGTAAGAGGAGCGTTCAAGACTTCAGTTCTTTGTAAGGAAAACAAATTCTGTCCCAAACCAGTTTGTAGTTGTGTGATAAGATGATAATTTATGTTAAAGAAATTTACATAAACATCCCTTAGGTTACACAAGTACACGACCACATCACGGCGGCATACCTCGACTCACACTGGCTCCCAATATAAGCAAGAGTACAATTCAAATTCTACTGCCTACTATTTAAAACCATAAACGGAGACAGCCCAGCCTACTGAAACACCCGCCTAATCCAAACTACTTCAGCCAGACACAGGAGAACCCACGGAACCGTTCACGCATCCTCCAATCAGAGACGTCAAATGAAAAAAAACTGTACATAAGAACATAAGAACATAAGCAGTGCCTCCGCTGGGTCAGACCACAGGTCCATCTTGCCCAGCAGTCCGCTCTCGCGGCGGCCCGAACAGGTCACGGCCTGTCTGATTCACCAGAAGGGGCCCCCTTGCCACCTTGGTTTCCCATTGAGTCTTATCTTCCCATCGAAGTCCTAACCCTCCGGTCTTGCACATGAACGACCTGGTTGGATTTCTATACTTATTACTTGGTTTGCTTTCTATACCTGTGTTACATCCCAGCACCTCTCTCAGTATCCCACGATCCCCCTATCCCTCAGGAATCCGTCCAATCCCTGTTTGAATCCCTGTACCGTACTCTGCCTGATCACTTCCTCCGGTAGCGCATTCCAAGTGTCCACGACCCTTTGGGTGAAGAAAAACTTCCTTGCATTTGTTCTGAACCTATCTCCCTTCAGTTTCTCCGAATGCCCCCTCGTGCCTGTTGACCCCTTCAGCCTGAAGAATCTGTCCCTATCCACCCTCTCTATGCCCCTCATGATCTTGAAGGTCTCTATCATATCTCCCCTGAGCCTCCTTTTTTCCAGAGAGAAGAGCCCCAGCCTATCCAACCTCTCGGCGTATGGGCAGTGTTCCAGCCCTCTTACCAGTTTCGTTGCTCTCCTTTGGACTCTCTCAAGCACTGCCATGTCCTTCTTGAGGTACGGCGACCAATATTGAACGCAGTATTCCAGATGTGGACGCACCATAGCTCGATACAATGGCATGATGACTTCCCGCGTCCTGGTTGTTATGCCCCTCTTTATGATGCCCAGCATCCTGTTGGCTTTTTTCGAGGCTGCTGCGCACTGTGCAGATGGCTTCAGTGATGCATCCACCAGCACACCCAAGTCTCTCTCAAGACTGCTGTCTCCCAATAATGCCCCCCCCAATTTGTATTTGAACAACGGGTTCTTTTTCCCTATATGCATGACCTTGCATTTTTCCACATTAAAGCGCATTTGCCATTTGTTTGCCCAGTCTTCTAGCTTGTCCAGGTCCCTTTGCAGGTCCTCACACTCCTCCCTAGACCTGACTCTGCCGCACAATTTGGTATCGTCTGCAAATTTTATAACCTCGCACTTTGCCTCTTTTTCCAGGTCATTGATAAATATGTTGAAGAGTAACGGCCCTAGCACCGATCCCTGTGGCACACCGCTTGTAACTCCCTGCCAGTCAGAGTATTGTCCCTTTACTCCGACCCTCTGCAGTCTACCCGACAACCAGTGCTCGATCCATCTGTGCACATCCCCTCCCACCCCGTGGTTCCACAGTTTCCTAAGCAGCCTTTCATGTGGCACCTTGTCGAAAGCCTTTTGAAAATCAAGGTAAATGATGTCTATAGGTTCCCCATTGTCCACCCGACTGCTTATTCCCTCAAAGAAGTACAGAAGGTTCGTTAAGCATGATCTTCCCTTACAGAATCCATGCTGGCTTGTTCTCAGTAGGCCATATCTCTCGATATGCTCGCAAATACCATCCTTGATCATAGCTTCCACCATCTTCCCTATAATTGAAGTCAGGCTCACCGGCCTGTAGTTTCCGGGGTCACCCCTCGATCCCTTCTTGAAGATAGGTGTGACATTCGCCAATTTCCAGTCCTCTGGTACCTCTCCAGTTTTCAAGGATAGGTTGCAAACATGCTGGATTGTGCCCGCTATTTCTTGTCTTAGTTCTTTCAGAACCCTTGGGTGGATCCCGTCCGGGCCCGGCGATTTGCCGCATTTTAACCTGTCTATCTGCTTGAGGACATCCTCCTTACTTACCTCTATGTGTTCTAATTTTTCAGCCTGTTCCCCACTCATGAGCTCCTCTGAGTCTGGTATGTTAGATGTGTCTTCTCTCGTGAAAACCGACGAGAAGAATGTGTTCAACCTCTCAGCTACCTCTTTATCCTCCTTGATCACTCCCTTCCTATCCCCATCGTCCAACGGCCCCACCTCCTCTCTCGCTGGTCGCTTCCCCTTTACGTAACTGAAGAATGCCTTGAAGTTTTTCGCCTCCCTGGCCAGCCCCTCTTCATATTTCCCTTTTGCATTCCTTTTGGCATTTCCTGTGCGCCTGGTGATTTTCCTCCGTTGGGTCCTTTTTCCATCTCCGGAAGGACACTTTCTTGTCGTTTAATGCCCTCTTTACTTCTGTTGAGATCCAAACCGGGTCCTTTGACCGCTTGTTCTTGCCGCCTTTCCTGAAACTTGGGACGTGCATTCTTTGTGCTTCCTGCAGGGTGTCCCTGAATAGGGTCCAGGCGCTTCCTACAGTCTCCATCCTAAGGACGTTTTTGAGCTTCCTCTCCACCATTTCCCTCATAGCAACATAGTTCCCTTTCCTGAAGTTGAACGCAGTTGTTGCGGTCCTCTTTACTGTGGGTGTCCCCCTTTCTAATGTGAATCGGATCGTGTTGTGGTCACTGTTGCCTAGTGGTCCTCCCACTTCTACCCCTCTTGCAGGCCCCCCTAATCCGTTTAAGATGAGGTCAAGAGTAGCACTCCCTCGCGTCGGTTCCTTGACTAGTTGCTCCATGAAGCAGTCCCTCACAGCTTCTACAAATCCTGTTTCCTTGGTGCAGTTGGAGTGACCCGTACTCCAGTCAATCCCCGGGTAGTTGAAGTCCCCCATCACTGTTACACTTCCAGTCCTGCATTCTTGTCTCAGTTCAGCTTCCAAGTCGTGTCCGATTTCCTCCGGCGTACCAGGTGGGCGATAGTACAGCCCCAGTTTTATGCCTGTACCCTTGTTTCCCGGCAATTTGACCCATAGCGATTCCAGCCCCTCTGCCTTCTTTGCCATATCCATCCCGACCGAGTAGATAGAGTCCTTTATATATAGTGCTATGCCTCCCCCCTTCTTGTGGGTCCTGTCCCTCCTGTAGAGCTTGTACCCCGGCAGCGCCACATCCCATTGATTCTCCTCTGTCCACCATGTTTCTGTAATTCCAATTATATCCAGGTCCTCCCCCTTGGCTACGACCTCTAGTTCACCCATCTTGGCCATGAGGCTTCTTGCATTGGCGTATAAGCACCGCAGGTCCCGTCGTTTTTCCTCCACCTCCGTATTTACCTGGGCCGCCTCCCCTTGAATTTCGGGCAGTTCTCCTGTTCCCTGTGCTTCTGCTTTACCCTTAGCCTTTACTCTCGCAGATTTCGGTTTCCCCACATTTCCGCCACCCCTATCTCCAGCTTCTCCACTGGGTTTTCTAGCCCTACCGGTCTCCTCCTGGGCTATCATCCCTTGAGTCTCTGTTTGATCCCCCTCGCCTTGTGGCACCCCTATATTGCACTCAGTTTTCGCCCTCGTGCCACCCAGTCCCCCTGTGTCTCTATGCCCCTTAGTCTCCTCCCAGCAAGCTCCCTTTACCTGGTGTTTCCCTCGCTGTCTGATCATAAGATTCACCGGTCTCTCTACTTCCTCCTTGCAGTCAGCCCGTTCAGCATCTGTTCTGGATACTGTTGTCCGAAGCGTCAACATCAGATCAGCTGTCGGCTTTCCCCCTCTCCTCAGTTTAAAGCCCTCTCGATCTCCTTCCTCACATTTGCTGCCAGTAGTCTAGTTCCCGCTGTGCTCAGGTGCAGGCCGTCTCGCCGGTAGAGCTGGCTCTTTCCCCAGAAGGACGTCCAGTTCCTCACAAAGTGGAAGCCCTCCTCCTGGCACCATCTCCTCAACCATGCATTCACAGCCTGGAGGTCTGCCTGCCTCTTTGCATCTGCTCTCGGTACAGGCAGGATCTCTGAGAATGCTATCCTCCGGGTACTCCGCTTCAGCTTTCGTCCCAGGGCCCTGAACTGGTCAGTCAGTGTGGCCATGCTGAAGTTCCTCCGGCTCACATCATTCGTTCCGATGTGGATTATCACCGCAGTCTCCTCTGTCTCTGCTCCGTCCAGGATCCTCTCGATCCTATCAGTGACATCTCGTGTCTTGGCCCCTGGGAGACAAGTCACTAGCCGGTCCTCCCTTCCTCCAGCTACGTGACTATCTACCTCTCTCAAGATCGAGTCTCCCACCACAATAGCAGACTTCCCTTTCCTCAGCAACCTCCTCTGTCTCAGGTCTGTGTCCTCAGTGTAATGTGGTGTCTCTCCCTCGGGTTCCCGGTGGATCACGATCTCCTCCTCTTGCGTGATTCCTCCGCTAGGTCCTTCCCCGGTGTCGCCTTGTGGATCCTGGGTCTCGTCTGCCGACATATGTCCGTGCAGCTGATGGTCCTGTTCCTCCACCTTCCTCCTATAGGCCTCCTCGATGAATCTCTCGAGGTCCCTCACCTGGTCCACCATGGGGTTTGCTCCGTCTGTGTCCTTGGTTGACCAGTTCGTCTCCTCTGTGTTTCTCAGTCCCTCTAGTCCCTCGAGTTCCTGGACCTTGACCCTCAATCTGCCGACCTCCATCCTCAGGCTCTCCAGTTCCTGACACCGACTGCATATGTACTCCCGCCTTCCCAAGGGGAGGTAGTCGTACATATAACACTCTGTGCAGTATACTGGAAAGTACCTCTGGGTTCCTGGGTCCTCCATTGCTCTCGTGAAGTGCTGGTGTGCTCCTGCTGTGGGTAAGAGAGAGAAAATAGAAAAAGGAGAAACGAGAAAAGAGAAAAGTGAATTACTTGGCGTTTCTGGTTCCCTCGCAAGGCTCCTTCGCAAAGGCGCTCTCGCTAAGGCGAGCGCCTTTGCCGCTCGCCTTCGCCGCGCGCCGAACGGCTGCGCGCCGTTGGCTCCTCCCCTTTTATGGGGGGAGTTAGTCTGGTGACGTCGAGGGGTAGGCGGAGCTAACTCTCGCCTCTTCCCCCTTCCGTGTACCGTCTGCCTCTCTCCCAGTCTGCTCTGTTACTCCGTTCCTCTTTCCACTCCACTCGCTGCCTTCTCCGCCCTCTCTCCGCTTTAACTGCCTCCTCCGCTCTGCTTTTACACTCTCCTCCGCTGCCTGCTCTTTCCTCTCTCTCCCTGCTAGCTCTCTCTCTGGTTTTCCTCGCTGCACCGGCTTGCTGTCTCCTCCGCTCTGCCCTCTGCTAACCCTCTCTGTTAGCTGCACGTAGCCACGATGGCCTTCTAGCCACAGAAGCAGCAAAACTAGACTGCCAGCTCTCCAACTCACTGATAACGGCCCCAGACTACAAATCATTCAGAAAAGAAATAAAAACCCTGCTATTCAAGACATCCTTGAAGACAAACTAACACCGCAAGACTCATCCCAATTCTCTGAAGCAACCCGCTCTACTCTTCAATTCTTCTGGAAATGGCCAGATAACTTCTTTTGTAACCCGCCTTGAACCACAAGGTATTGGCGGAATAGAAATCACTAATGTAATGTAATACACTTGCATCCCTCATTGTACCTGTAATAGCCTTTCATCACTAGAAACTTCCCATTCTCTCAGGGTAATAATAATAGAAACAAATAATACAGAAATTTAAAGAATGTTACCTCTTAAGAAAGAGGTCTAAGAAGGCTATCCAAAGTGAAAATACAAGGCTGACGAGGCATAAGAAATTAGCTTTATCTTTAATCTCACTGGTACAGTTGCTCCACAAAACATGAATATTGTCTAAGCCAACAGATACAGAAGAATCGTAAAATGGCCCCTTTGTGGTTTTACTCATTGGCCGAGAAGAAGATTGTTCAGTTGATCAGAATCGTAGAAAACACTTGAGCTCTTCTGTCTAACCACCTCCTTTGATAGTTTTGCAATAGCCAGTCTCACTTCTAGGGGCTTGAAGAACGATTTGGGCCTGGCTACAGAGCTCATCCTTTAAGGTTCAGAGAATTCACCTAAACCCCACCAATCCTTTTACAGAAAGAAACGCAATCTATCCAAATTCTAATGCAGGAGCTAAAGTCCTCCTCTGTTTGCGCCACATGCCAGGACAGGGAATCCCTGAAAACAACAGACATATTTGAGGATATGTAAAGCATATATCAAAGTATTTTCTAACAACGAAAAAATATCTTTTTATGTTTGCAGAAAGAGACAAGTAGCGCTTTAACTCATGCAGGAGCTCACCTGGATCTCTCTGCGTTCTCATCCTGGGAGGTGCGTTTGCTTTGATCTGTTAATAAAAAATGCATGCACCTATACACACAGTTCTGTGTTTGCATGAACATATATACACATCTGTTTGGAAAACAGATGTGTCTATATGTATGCGTGCATGCTCACACTCTCACCGTCTATCCACAGTTAATTAGACTGCTTTGTTTTTTCTTTTTATGGGGTCTTTGTTCAATGCATATTTTTATATGGTTTATTATTTTATTGGATTGCCTTATTGAATTCCATTTTTCCAGGGTATTTTAATGTTATGACTACCCAGGCTCTGCGATCGATTTAATGCTGGGGCTGTTCTCCCTGGAAAAGCGGAGACTTAGAGGAGACATGATAGAAATCTTCAAAATCCTGAGGGGCATAGAGAAGGTGGACAGGGACAGATTCTTCACCCTATGGGGAACCACAAGTACAAGAGGTCACTCAGAGAAATTGAGAGGGGACAGGTTTAGAACAAATGCTAGGAAGTTCTTTTTTACCCAGAGGGTGGTGGACACATGGAACGCGCTTCCGGAGGTCGTGATAGGCCAGAGCACGTTACAGGGCTTCAAAGAAGGTTTGGATAGGTTCCTAGAGGATAAGGGGATTGAGGGGTACAGGTAGATGTAGAGGTAGGTTACAGAAATGGTCAGGAACCACTTCACAGGTCACAGACCTGATGGGCCGTCGCGGGAGCGGACCGCTGGGCATGATGGACCTCTGGTCTGACCCAGTGGTGGCAACTTCTTATGTTCTTATTTGCCTGGCTTTAATCTAGGAAATGTATCGTCTACTTTTCCTAATCAAAAAGTTAACAGTGCTGGTTGCCATCTGTTGAATATTCACTTTTTGCCATTACCCAGCCTGAATCCAGAGTTCCCCACCTTTTTGCCCCTGTACCTAAACTCAAAAAAGCATGAGAGAGGATTGTAGAACTTATTATTTTGCAAGGATTGACAGACAGGCTAGGCCAGGTGGTCTGTATCATTTTCTGTGCTGTAGGAATACTCATAGAATATGGATCGATGCGGACTGATAGTCTGGTTAATTTACTTCTTATTTACTCACCAGGAATTGGCATCGTTGGGCTTGGACAGACTGAAATCTGCTCTAATGGCTTTAGGCCTGAAATGTGGAGGGTAAAGTTGTGATTGCTCTATTGGTTTTGCGATTACAGTTGTCCTATTTTTCTTGATTATTTGCTGGACTATCAGTTTGAGGAAGTCCTTGAGTTGATGGGTAAGACTTCTACATCAGGACATTGTGTGCCAGGAAATGACCTACGCCATTTATTGCCCTTATTAAGGAAGTAAATGTCCTGACCACATATGATTAATCAACCTTTATTTATTTATTGTTAAACGTAAGAGCAGGGATCAAATTGTCCAACGGACTCGAACATTCATTTTACAAGACTAGAGCAACGCCCAAATGTTCTTTGAGCAAGCTAGATATTTTTCTGCAACTCAGACTGATTGGTATGCTCACCCTGGTTTCACAGGACCCTTGAGGAAAGAGCTCAAAGACTGTTCAGCACCAAAGGCAAATCCTTGGAAGCCCTTGACCCCTCCCTGTTTGCCAAGAACCCCAAATCGAAAGGAACCAAGAGGTAATCCACAAACGCTTTTGTTTCACCCTTTTCACAGCGGTACCTGCTAGAGTAATTAATACGATTGTTCAGAGTAATTCTTAGGTCTCTCTGGGATTTTCTTGTATTTTCAGGGACACAGAGCGGAACAAAGATATTGCTTTTCTGGAGGCTCAGGTATACGAGTATGTTGAAATTCTCGGGGTAAGTGTTTTTATTCCTGTTCAAATTCTTTAGGGTTCTGTACTTTTCCTGTAGTCTTGTTAGTAACTTGGAGCAGTATAGCTAGTCTAAACCACATGAAGGATACATACATAGGTTTGTGATAGAGAATGACACGGTGAATGTTACCTGTGGCTAGCCGCAAGTAGCTGCGGGTAACCCGCCAAAACGGTGGAGGGGGAAAAGGTGCTCACCGCAGGTACGGGGACAAGGCCATCCACCGCCTCATGGAGCAGTGAATGGCCTTGTCCACGCAGTTAAGGGAGGGAATGCATGCGGTCACCGATCGTGCGTGGCCCCCTCTCTCCTTCCTACCTACCCAACCGAATCTATCTATCTCCCTCCCTCCCCGTTACCTTCGCGGCACATTTTAAGGTTTCAGTCTTTTTGAAAGCTGCCAGAGCGTACGGAAGCTTCTCCTCTGACGCAACTTCCGGTTGCGTTAGAGGAGAAGCTTCCGCCCACACATGCACGCGACTGCACGAACACTCCAGCGGCTTTTAACAAACCTGAAACCTTAAAAACGCACCGCGAAGGTAAGGGGGAGGGAAGGAGATCCACGGACCGTGCGAGGGTTGCCAAAGGGCAGTGAAGTGCCGAGAGGATGCTGCGGGGACAGGGTGGTGAAGGGGACGGTGGGGACAGTGATAAGATTTTTTTTTCCCCTGTGTCATTCTCTAGTTTGTGACTTCAAATTTCCATTTCCACACAAATCATGACAATATTAGATATTGTAGTCAGGTTAGCTAACTGCTTTTGACCCACGAGATGCTTCCGTCTGTGGTTTTCTGCATGTTCTCTACCAGTTTGATCGGCTTGTTTTTGGTCTGGGTTGCAGGAACAGCGACACCTGACACATGAGAACGTGCAGCGAAAGCAGGCCCGCACAGGAGAAGAGCGAGAAGAGGAGGAAGAGGAGCAGATTAGCGAGAGCGAGAGTGAAGACGAGGAAAACGAAATCATTTACAACCCCAAAAATCTGCCCCTTGGGTGGGATGGCAAGGTGCTGCCAAACTCCTGTTCACACTTCCCTCCTTGAAAATGAGTATTTAGAACTGAAAAGTCCTTTGAACAGGACCAGCACTTTTAAGGCAGTAATTATTATAAAATGAATTAACACTCCACCTAGAAGTCTTAACATAACATAACAACACCTTACAGATCTATGTGGTTTACAAAAAATTAGAATAAGAATAGCCATACTGGTCAGACCAATGTTCATCAACCCCAGTAGCCCACTCTCATAGTAGCTAATCCAGGTCCCTAGTACCTGGCCAAAACCCAAAGAGTGGCAACATTCCATACAGACTCCCAAGGAATAGCAAGATTCCGGAAGCCCAAAGAGTGGCAACATTACATACAAACTCCCAAGGAATAGCAAGATTCTGGAAGCCCAAAGAGTAGCAACATTCCATACAGACTCCCAAGGAATAGCAAGATTCCGGAAGCCCAAAGAGTGGCAACATTACATACAAACTCCCAAGGAATAGCAAGATTCTGGAAGCCCAAAGAGTAGCAACATTCCATACAGACTCCCAAGGAATAGCAAGATTCCGGAAGCCCAAAGAGTTGCAACATTCCATACAGACTCCCAAGGAATAGCAAGATTCCGGAAGCCCAAAGAGTGGCAACATTCCATAAAGACTTCCAAGGAATAGCAAGATTCCGGAAGCCCAAAGAGTGGCAACATTCCATACAGACTCCCAAGGAATGGCAAGATTCCGGAAGCCCAAACAGTATGACATTCCATGCTTCCGATCCAGGGCAAGCAGTGGCTTCCCCCATGTCTTTCTCAATAACAGGCTATGGACCTTTCCTCCAGGAACTTGTCCAAACCTTTCTTAAAACCAGCTACGCTATCCGTTCTTACTACAACCTCTGGCAACGCGTTCCAGAGCTTAACTATTCTCTGAGTGAAAAATAATTTCCTTCTATTGGTTTTAAAAGTATTTCCCTGTAACTTCGAGTGTCCCCTAGTCTTTGTAATTTTTGACGGAGTGAAAAATCGATCCACTTGCACCCATTCTACTCCACTCAGGATTTTGTAGACTTCAATCCTATCTCCCCTCAGCCATCTCTTTTCCAAGCTGAAGAGCCCTAACTTCATACGAGAAGAGTTCCATCCCCCTTTATCATCTTGGTCACTCTTCTTTGAACCATTTCTAGCGCCACTTTATCTTTCTTGAGATAAGGAGACCAGAATTGAACGCAAATAAGTACATTTTCAAAGATTTCCTAAAAGAATCAAGAATTGGACGCTTAATCTTTATCCCTAATTGCCGCTTGGTATGAGAAAAGCCCTGAAAATATCTTTTATGTGTTCAGCCCTTGTCAGATATGTAAACAATGCATAAAGAGCGCAGAGCATCCTGAATTAGCTAATGCAAAATGGTCAACAAAATAGTTAACAGTGAGACCATACAGTACTTTGTAACAAATGCATTCAAATTTAAAGACCACTCTGGCCTCTACAGGAAGCCAATGTAACCTAAGAGAAGCTGTTATATGGTCTGATTTCTTCAATTTAAAAATCCGGCAAATAGCTGTTTCTTTAGCACTCTCCAGACCAGTAGAGGTTAACTTTACGATTGGGTATATATCTAATCATGACCAGCAGGTGGAGACTGAAAACAAAACTTTGGGACAGTATATCCTAGCCCCTCCTCTCTATTTCCCTCAGTCTTCTTTCAGTCTCCAGCAGGTGTTGAGTGATCTGTACCCATCTCCCTTGGTAGGGCTGTTGGAATTTGTTTAGGGGTTTATTGTCCCTGTTTTTAGCCGGACGGAGCTTGGACGGACTCTGTTTGGGGGTTCGTCCGACCTCGGGGGTGTCAAACCCGGCGGGTCACGAGCGGGGTCCCTCCCCCCACTTCCTCCACCTCCCCATATTTTTTTAGAGGAGCCTCAGCAGTAAGCCTTGCCCCCTAAATCAAGCAAGGCATATTGCTTCGAGAGCCTGTGGAGTCTGTTCTGTAAAAAAAAAAAAAAAAAAATCCTGAGGTAGTGCTGGTCTGGAGGGTTGTATCCCTTTAAGAAAACTGTATTTTACTGTTTTTTTTTCAACTAACCGGCACTTTTTTACAGCTAGGTCGCGTATGGAGCAATGAGCACTTCTAAAGGGAAAAAGTGCTCATTGTGCTCCAGACGCGAGGCACTCGCGGCCGGCCTGTGCAAGCGGTGTTCAGGCCGGTGCGGTGGAGGAGCTCCGTCGGCAGCGGCTGCAGGCGCCCAGAGCTCCCCGCCGATGGTGCCTCGCGAGTCGGCAGGGAACGGTGGAGAAGCCCGGTCTTCTCCGTCCGCCCACGGAGGGATTCCCCGAGCCGCCGACGGTCGGGTTTTAGAGGATTCCCTCTCAGCTGATATTTTGACAGCTGATGCCGGCTTGCCTGTTTTAGCGGCTGAGACTATTCAGGTCTCTCAGCCGCTGCAGGCTATGGAGGGAGCTGTTTTGGCGGGAAAGACGCCATCTTCTCTGTCTGGCCCCTCCATTTTGTCTTCCACCTCAGGTGACCTTCCCCCTGTTTTGGCTAAGCAGGGGCAGGTTTCTGCTGGGTCCCCTGCTGTGGCAGGGAGTCCCTTGGGACCCTCGGGGGGTTTTTCCCCTGATTTTTTCTTTTCATTATGCAAAGCCTATTTTCAGGCGGCTGGGGGTCCCGGTTGCGCCCAGGGGGTCTCGGGGGGTGGGGTTTCTTCCGCGCTCCCTGCGGCTTTGCCTCTCTCGTCTGACGTGACGTCCCCTCCGCCGCCTCTCTTGTCCAAGCGTCCGCGGGTGTCGTGGGACGAGGATTTGTGGTCGGAGGAACGTGTCGGTCTGGAGGAGGACCTGGACCCTTCTGAGGAATTCCAGGACCCTCTGGAGGGGACGGAAGCTGGCGGCGGGTTGTCGGGTTTCCCGTTCTCCAGTGACGAGGCGTCCGTGGTGCGCCTTTTTCAGAGAGATGAGCTGCCTGACCTTATTCAACAGGTTTCTTCGGCTTTGCGTTTTGAGGACGCGCCGCCGGAGACTCCGCGTGTGGGGGACCCTCTGTTACGAGGGATCCGTTCCGTTTCCCGCTCTTTTCCTATGCATCAGGATATTCGGGATATTATTCTTGAGCAGTGGAAAACGCCGGAGACGCCGTTTCGGCTGGCGCGCAGCATGGCTCGCCTGTATCCCATTCCTGAAGGGGATCGGGCTACGTTAGCTTCGCCAGTCGTGGATGCGGTGGTCTCGGCTATTTCCAAGCGGCATACCGTGCCTGTTGAGGGCGGTTCTGCCTTGCGGGACTCTGAGGAGCGCAAATTGGAGACCATCCTTAAGCAAAATTTTCAAGTCTCTGCCTTTGGGGTCCAGGCGGCTATTTGTGGGGGACTGGTCGCTCGCGCCGTGTTTCGGTGGGCGGAGCGGGTCTTGGATCGAGAGTCTGACGACTGGTCTCTGGTGGATCAGGAGGTAGCGAAGATTGAGATGGCTGCCTCATTCCTCTCGGATGCTCTGTATGACTTGGTGCGGATCTCGGCTAAGTCCATGGCTTTTGGCGTGGCCGCAAGGCGTGTGTTGTGGCTGCGCGCTTGGGCGGCGGATGCTGCGTCCAAAGCTAAGCTTACTAAATTTCCCTTTCGGGGGTCGTTTTTATTTGGAGAGGACTTGGATAAGTTGATTCAGACTCTGTCGGACTCGAAAGTTCCCCGTTTGCCGGAGGACCGTGCCCGCCCGACGTCTCGGGGTGGTGCGGCCCGGGGGCGTTTGCGGGAATTTCGCAAGTATCGCCCTGGGCGTGGGGCTGCTTCTTTCCAGTCTCCGGGGTTTTCCCGGGGTCGGTTCTTCCAGCGCATGCAGCCCTTTCGGGGGGCCCGTCGGGGGGCAGGGAATCCCTCCGCCGGTTCCCCCGCTTCCCGTCCTGCACAATGACGCCTTGCCGGCGCCCCCCTTGGTTCCGGTGGGGGCCCGGCTGCGTGACTTTTTTCCCAAATGGGCCGAGATCACGTCCGATCAGTGGGTCCTGGAGGTGGTGCGGGACGGTTATGCCCTGGAGTTCGCCCGCTCTCTGCCGGATTTTTTCCTCGCTTCTCCATGTCAGACTCCTGGGAAGACGCTGGCGTTTCGCCAGACCCTTCAGCGCTTGCTAGATCTCAGGGCAGTAGTTCCGGTGCCCCCCCCGGAGTGGGGCACGGGCAGGTACTCCATTTACTTTGTGGTGCCCAAGAAGGAGGGGACTTTTCGGCCCATCCTCGATTTGAAAGGGGTCAACAGGGCTCTCAAGGTTCCCTCTTTCCGTATGGAAACGCTGCGGTCGGTCATTCTGGCGGTTCAGCCGGGGGAGTTTCTCACTTCTCTCGATCTGACGGAGGCCTACTTGCATGTTCCTATTCGGGCCTCTCATCAGCGTTTCCTGCGCTTTGCGATCTTGGGTCGGCACTATCAGTTCTGTGCGCTTCCCTTTGGGCTGGCCACGGCTCCCCGGACGTTCACCAAGGTGATGGTGGTCGTCGCGGCAGCCTTGCGGGCGGAGGGCATCCTGGTACACCCCTACCTGGACGACTGGTTAATTCGGGCCAAGTCGTTGCAGGAAAGCTCCCGGGTTACGGCTCGGGTGGTGGAGTTTCTCCGGTCGCTGGGCTGGGTGGTCAACCTTTCCAAGAGTCGGTTGGTTCCGGCTCAGCGTCTGGAGTACCTCGGGGTGCTGTTCGACACCTCCTTGGGGAAGGTCTTCCTCCCAGAGGCCCGGGTGAGCAAATTGCAGTCTCAGATTCGCCTGCTTTTGGCGTCCCGGTGTCCTCGGGCGCGAGATTTCCTCCAGGTCCTGGGGTCGATGGCGGCGTCCCTGGACGTGGTGAGGTGGGCGCGGGCCCACATGCGTCCTCTCCAGTATGCTCTGCTCCGGAGGTGGTCTCCCCAGAGGCACGGGATGGATGTCCCGGTTCCCCTGCGAGGCTTGGCGCGCTGCAGTCTGCGTTGGTGGCTCCGGACCCCTCACCTAGTTCAGGGGGTGGGTCTGGATCTTCCGCTGTGGACGGTGCTCCTTACGGATGCGAGTCTCCTGGGTTGGGGGGCCCAGTGCCTGGGTCACTCAGCTCAGGGAACCTGGTCCACGGAGGAGGCCTCCTGGTCGATCAACGTGTTGGAGACCAGGGCGGTCCGGCTGGCGCTGTTGGCTTTCCACTCCCTTTTGTTGGGCAAGTCGGTCAGAGTCCTGTCGGACAATGCCACGGCGGTGGCTTATGTCAATCGTCAGGGGGGCACCAAGAGCACTCTGGTGGCGCAGGAGGCGGCTCGGCTCATGGTTTGGGCGGAGTCGCATCTTCTGGACCTCTCGGCCTCTCACATTGCCGGGGTAGAAAACGTTCAGGCGGACTTCCTCAGTCGTCACTTCTTGGATCCGGGAGAGTGGTGTCTCGGCGCCGAGGCGTTTCAGTTGCTAGTGCGTGCTTGGGGGCAGCCCCTGATGGATCTGATGGCTACAAGTGGCAACGCCAAAGTACCCCGCTTCTTCAGTCGTCGCAGGGACGGTCTGGCCGAGGGTCTGGATGCTCTGGTCCAACCGTGGCCAACGGAGGGGCTGTTGTATGTGTTCCCTCCTTGGCCATTAGTGGGCAGAGTACTGCTTCGCGTTGTTCGCCATCCGGGGCTGGTGGTTTTGGTGGCTCCGGATTGGCCTCGTCGTCCGTGGTATGCGGATCTGGTGAGGCATCTGGTGGCGGATCCTCTTCCTCTGCCTCTCGGGTGCGATCTTCTGACGCAGGGTCCCATTCCCATGTTCGACCCGTCTCCCTTTTGTCTTACGGCTTGGCTCTTGAAAGGGGCCGCCTGAGTAAGAAGGGATATTCCGACAAGGTGATCTCTACACTTTTGGGGTCCCGGAGGCTTTCTACCTCTCGGGCTTATGTACGGGTTTGGCGTCTTTTTGAGGAATGGTGCCGAGCGCGGGGAGTGGTCTCCTTTCGCGCTTCTCTGCCTAACATTCTAGAGTTTTTGCAGGATGGCCTGGATAGGGGCCTGGCCTGGTCTTCTCTTCGGGTTCATCTGGCGGCCCTGTCGGCTTTTCGGGGGCTGGTGACAGGTCAGCGTTTGTCAGCCATTCCTGATGTGATTCGCTTTCTTAGGGCGGCCAAGTTGCTCAGGCCTCCCATAAGGCCCTCGATTCCCTCTTGGGATCTCAATCTGGTTCTCTCTGTTCTAGTGCGCCCTCCTTTCGAGCCGTTGGATGGCTGTTCGTTAAAAGACCTTACGCTGAAGTCGGTCTTTTTGGTGGCCATTACTTCCGCTAGACGGGTGTCGGAGCTACAGGCTTTCTCTTGTAGGGCTCCCTTCCTGGAGTTTTCGAAGGAGCGGGTTGTTTTGCGGCCTGTTCCTTCCTTTCTGCCGAAGGTAGTTTCTCCTTTTCATGTCAATCAATCGGTGGTCCTCCCGGTCTTGGGTAGTCGGGAGGGTTCTTCTGAGCAACGTCAGCTGCGCAAGTTGGATGTCGGTCGGGTCCTCCATGCTTATGTGCAGCGGACCCGGGATTTTCGGAGCTCCGATCATCTCTTTGTGCTTCTGGCAGGGCCTCGTCGGGGGGCTGGCGCTTCTAAGGCTACTATTGCGCGCTGGATCAAGGAGATGATTGCTTCCGCTTATCTTCTGAGTCAGAAGCCGGTTCCGGAGTTTCTCAAGGCTCATTCCACTAGGGGTCAGGCGGCTTCTTGGGCTGAGTCGTCGCTCGTGCCTCCGGTGGATATTTGTAAGGCTGCGGTTTGGTCCTCCTTGCATTCATTTGTTCGGCATTATCGGGTAGATGTTCAGGCGCGTCGGGACGCGGTGTTCGGTGAGCGTGTTCTGGTATCGGCCCTTCGGGGGTCCCGCCCGTGAGAGGGACTGCTTTGGTACGTCCCAATCGTAAAGTTAACCTCTACTGGTCTGGAGAGTGCTAAAGAAGGAGAAATTAGGTTCTTACCTGCTAATTTACTTTCTTTTAGCTTCTCCAGACCAGTAGAGGTCCCCACCCTGTCTGTTGTTGTTGTTGTTGGGGCTGTTGCGCGGGCAGTTTTTGGTTTTTGCTGCGGGTTCTAGTATTTTTCTAGGGCCGGGGAGAATTGAAGAACAGCGGCTGTGGCTCGGCTGGCTTAGCTGGCGAGCTGTGGGGACCTTCTTCCTTCGGGAATTTCTCCTCTGCATTTTCCAACAGCATTTTTGGGTATGTTATTTGTTACTCCTTTCGGAGTATTGTTTTTTCTCTCTGTTGTTTTTCCAGTTCTTGGTTCTGCTTGGCTATTCGGCAGACTGAGGGAAATAGAGAGGAGGGGCTAGGATATACTGTCCCAAAGTTTTGTTTTCAGTCTCCACCTGCTGGTCATGATTAGATATATACCCAATCGTAAAGTTAACCTCTACTGGTCTGGAGAAGCTAAAAGAAAGTAAATTAGCAGGTAAGAACCTAATTTCTCCATTTTGAATAATACGCAGTCTGTATAGGTTTTTTTGGTATTTCAAGGTAATCAATGTTACATAGTCCAGAGTGCTTAGAATTAAAGACTGAACCAATGGTGTAAAAGAGATCAAGTCAAAATAAGATCTAATACTTCCCAGTTTCCATAATGTGTAAAAACACTTTCGAACTACTGTGTAAACTTCATGTTCAGTCAAGTTCTCAGTCTCAACCCCTTTGAAGATTCTTTTTTGACCTGTCGGGTTCTTTCTTTTGGGTTTCCACCTGTGGGAAATTGCACTATGAGAATTTTCCTTTTTATTTTACATGTGCTCCCACAGACCACGCATGTGTAGCCCTCAGCCAAGGACTTTTGCTACAACCTGCAATCATGGGGACCGAAATCTGGCCACTAGCTGTCGCCTTTGACCAATAACCACTGCCCAGGAAAAGGATTCAAGTGTCATTGTTGAGGATACGTTGAAACCCTCAGCTCAATGTGTGGCGGCTGCTAAGAAAGCAAATTGAATGTTAGGAATTATCAGGAAAGGAATGGAAAACAAAGTTGAAAATTGCTTGTATCGCTCTATGGTATGATCGCACCTTGAATACTGTGTGCAGTTCTGGTCACCATATCTCAAAAAAGATATAGCGGAATTAGAAAAGATACAGAGAAGGGCGACAAAAATTATAAAAGGGATGGATCGACTTCCCTAAGAGGAAAGACTAAAGCGGCTAGGGCTCATCAGCTTGGTGAAGAGAGGGCTCAGGTGATAAGAGGTCTATAACATAATGAGTGGAGTGGAAAGGGTAGATGTGAATCGCTTGTTCACTCTCCAAAAATGCTAGGGCTAGGGGGCATGCGATGAAGCTACTTAGTAGTAGATTTAAAACAAACCGGAGAAAATATTTCTTCACATAATGTGTAATTAAACTCTGGAATTTGTTGCCAGAGAATGTGGTGGAATCAGTTAGCTTAGCGGGGTTTAAAAAAGATTTCCTAAAAGAGAAGTCCATAAGCCATTATTAAATGACTTGGGAAAATCCACTGCATATTCCTAGGATAAGCAGCATAAAATCTATTTTACTACTTGAGATCTAGCTACGTACTTGGGACCTGGGTTGGCCACTGTTGGAAACAGGAGACTAGGCTTGATGGACCTTCGGTCTGTCCCAGTATGGCAATTCCCCCTACCAGAGCCTCAGCTGACCTGAAAATCAGAGTTGGGAATTGAACCCAGGTTCTTCCACTGTCACCAAACTAGCTGAATGTTTTCTGTTTTCTCATGTCTTAGTAAAACATTTCAGAGCACCGGTAGAAGAATGCTCTGTAATCAAATAATAGAAGCTCCAAGCATAGGCAGTACAACCTCACTGACGTCTACGTCTTTAGTTTAAGGATTTGAACATTCTGCTAGGGATCACCTCGTGGCTTGAGTTGAAAGTTCTGCTGCGCTTTGTTTTTAAATTTCTGATTCAAGATTCAGTAGTTGATACTCCTGCGAAAATGATTACTGTGCATATATCTGCATATGAGTTATATGAAACTTGAATGTCACAGCTGATGCTCTCTGGGTTTCTTTTAGCCTATTCCTTACTGGTTATATAAATTGCATGGCTTAAACATCAACTACAACTGTGAGATCTGCGGGAATTACACCTACCGTGGACCTAAAGCGTTCCAGCGGCACTTTGCGGTAAGAAGCGTTCCGTAAGTTCACATGCTGGAAATAAGGGCTGGTGAACTGCAGATGAATAGACAAAGTGAGCAAAGCGAACACAGGTCGAGAGAGGGGTAATTTTCTTTCCACTCATTTTAACGGGAGGTGCACTAAATTCTGATTCCATACACAGAATTTGATGCATTTATGTATGTGTGGGATGGATTTTAGATCCACTTGAAAAAAAATGTTCTGTGTTCAGTGCAAAAGCGATAACACCAGCATCAAGTTACAGCCTAGATTGGGGGTGGGTAACCTCAGTCCTTGAGGGCGGCAACTGATTTGGGCTTTCAGGATTTCCCCAATGAACATGCATGAGATCTGTTTGCATGCACTGTCTCCAC
Organism: Geotrypetes seraphini; assembly: GCF_902459505.1. Lineage (NCBI taxonomy): Eukaryota > Metazoa > Chordata > Amphibia > Gymnophiona > Dermophiidae > Geotrypetes > Geotrypetes seraphini. Next base: position 31,732,919 of record NC_047091.1, on the reverse strand, counting down.
TGTATGCATATAGATGTCATGCATATTCATTGGGAAAATCCTGAAAACCCAGCTGCATTGTGGCCTTGAAAGTGAGACAAGCAGCACTACACTAAAGAGTTGCGCGGGGACAGAAATCCCACCTGTCCCCGCCAGGATCCTCTCCATCCCCACCCGTCCCCGCCAGGATCCTCTCCATCCCCACCCGTTCCCGCCAGGATCCTCTCCATTCCCACCCGTCCCCGCCAGGATCCTCTCCGTCCCCGCCCATTGCCGCCAGGATCCTCTCCATCCCCATCAGGATCCTCTCCGTCCCCACCCATCCCCGCAAGGAATTACCTCCATCTCCGCCCGTTCCCATAAAAAGCAGCAATTACTTCTGACAGGATCATCAATTCCACAGTTTCTTTTGTGTTTGCGCTGCTGTTTTCCTTGTTGAATCTCTTTGGTGGAACCCTTTTTTTGTTTTCTGTTCAGGTAATTAACTTATAAACCCCCTCTTTTACTAAGGCTGACGTGTCCATTATATTATATGGACGAACTCTGCTTCTAAAGCCTTCCATCCCCGTGGGAGTTCCGTTGGCTAGAGGGGGGTCCCCGTGGGAGTCCCTTGGGTTAGGGGGAATCCCCGTGGGACCCCCGGGATTCCCGCAATTCCCGTTCCCGTGCAGACCTCTACACTACACAGAAAACTGTACACTGAGTAGCTGGGGATGGTGGTAGATGGAAGAGGGGAGTCCTGCTCCATCATGTATCCCCACCAGCTCTTTAATGCAAAGCTTGTGTTTCCCATCTAGGAGTGGCGTCACGCTCACGGAATGAGGTGTCTTGGCATTCCTAACACAGCTCACTTTGCTAATGTTACTCAAATTGAAGATGCGGTTTCACGTGAGTAATGTTTCTGTCTTGTTTTAAATTCAGACCAAGGTCAGATGCTGTTTGCAATTGGGCCGTGAGATGGTATGCAAGGAAATAACAGCAGGTCATGTGGTTTCCTGAGGCATTTCCTGTAATTCATTCTTATGTATCTTCTTTTCAGAGTAAAGTCGGTTAATATATGGGTTTATTTTGCAGTATGGGGGAAACTGAAACAGCAAAAGGCGTCCGAGAGGTGGCAGCCCGACACTGAGGTGAGAGCAGTGTTACAGTGAAATGGTTGGTGCCCTGTTGTTTCATTTTAATTGAGCATAATAAAGCGTGTTAGCAGTCAGAAACTTGGAACTTACAAAAGTCTCCTAGAACAACACAGTTTTCCAAAGGACACATGGGGGCAAAGAAACCTCTTATCGGTAGAAGAATGTCTGACAAGTGATTTCAAAGAACTAGATGCAAAACTCGATAAAAATGGGAGATTTTGTGCTGTATTGGTGTCTGAGTCATTTGCTGTTTTGGTTACTGGCTTGTTAGCTCTTGCTAGCTTCTGCTTTTGGTTTAGTTCTATACTGGAGCTATGTAAGTTATTGCATTTCTTTGCTCTCAAACATTCTCCCAAAATTAGAAAAAAAAGAAAACCAGCATGAGGAATTGTAACATGTTTTTTTAAAATAACTTGCCCATTTAAGGGATGAAACATGAATCTCTTTTTGAAAGGAAGGAGCTCTTTGTGGGAAGATGCTCTTGTAAGTGAAATCTATCATTCTATTTTTTTTTAAGTTTAGAAATTTTCATCGTAAACTTCTGGTTTTATTTTTTATCATCATGGTCATTGGAGCAATCATCAGGCTCCTCCTTCAGCCCTTTTGGACTACCCTTGGATGATAAATTCAACTGTGTCTCTTTGTTGCCTTACCCCTCAGCCTGTAGTGGGTTAAGAGTAAAGGATCCAGTAAACCTGGCCAAGACTGCCTTAGGCATCCCCTGATCAGGTCCCTGCCTTCAGATCCTCCAGTTTCACTTCTTCACAGCTTTAGTGTCTGTCCAGGTGAAACTGCTCAGCTCCCTGTTCTAAAAGTGAATCTTGCTTCTTCCCATTAGAGAATGGCACGGGGACAGAATTTGTCCGCATCCCAGTAGATAACTATGGGAAACCATCCCGTGTCCTTTAGTGTCTAGCTCAGGGGTGCCCAACGCGTCGATCGCGATCGACAGGTCGTTCGCTCAGGCGACCCCAGTCGATCGCACAGCAGGTTCCCTTCTTCCCTTCTCTTTTTTCCCCCTCCTGACTGGCCCGCCTCTTAAAGAACGCTGGCCAATCAGAGTGCTGGAAGGGCGGGGTGAAGGTCGGTGGGGGACGGAGCTCAGCGCATCACAAGAAATAGAAGCGCCTGTAATGATTGAGGTAAGAGCGAGGCCTAATGTTGCCCAATATACAATTTTAAAAACCCCAAAATCGGCCTCCCAATCAGTGGCGTACCGAGGTGGGGCAGTCGGCCCCCGCCCCGGGTGCACGGCTTGGAGGGATGCACAGCCGTCACCCATTCGTCCCCTTTGGAGATCCCCACAGGAATAAGGAAGTTAAATTAATAGAATACTTAGGCACAGAAAAACAAAGAAATACTTCCAAGAACTGCCCCATAAGAACTGCCTGTCACAATGCTCATTAATGGAACTGAATAAAAGACAAGTACAATGGATTTAGAAGGGGGACGATCCGCCCGGGTGCATGGCTTGGAGGGGTGCACAGCCGGCCAGGTCCGGGTCATCCTGCCCTTCCTTTCCACCGGTCTGCGCACGGGGCTCGCACCCGCCGCCCAAATGGTGCTGTTGGTTATCGTGAGACTCGCGGGTGTTGACGGCACCATTCGAGCGTCAGCGCGGGACCAGGCAGGCGCAAGCCTCGAGTGCGGACCGGGGGAAAAGAAAGGCAGGATGACCCGGACCTGGCCGGCTGTGCACCCCTCCAAGCCGTGCACCCGGGCGGATCGTCCCCCTTCTAAATCCATTGTACTTGTCTTTTGTTCAGTTCCATTAATGAGCATTGTGACAGGCAGTTCTTATGGGGCAGTTCTTGGAAGTATTTCTTTGTTTTTCTGTGCCTAAGTATTCTATTAATTTAACTTCCTTATTCCTGTGGGGATCTCCAAAGGGGACGAATGGGAGACGGCCGGTGGCAGGTGGTACTTTAGCAATTCTTACAGGTTGCCATAGGCCTCAGGAGCTGTCTTCCCTCTGCCGTGGTCCTGCCCCTCCTCTAAGTCAGAGACAGGCTTGGGGCAGAGGGAAGACAGCTCTTGAGGCCTATGGCAACCTGCAAGGATCGATAAAGTACCAGCGATCCTCTCTGCAGACTGCTCCCTGCTGGAATTAGGTAAATGGATGTGGGGAGGGTAGGCCTTCGGGAAATGGATGTGGGGAGGGTAGGCCTTCGGGGGGGGGGGGAATGCAGTCCTTCAAGGGGTAGTGCAGGCCTTCAGGGGGGGAGTCAACCTTTGAGGGGGAATGTGCAGACCTTCAGGGGGGGTCAGGCCTTCGGGGGAGGGGGGCTGTATAATAAAAAAATATTTGAACATAAATACAAAGTACACTCGGTGTGTATATATATATATATATATATATATAAAAATATATATATGTTTAGCATTTTTATTGTTGGTAGATCATTTTGACTTGGTCATTTTAAATGTAGCTCGCAAGCCCAAAAAGTGTGGGCACCCCTGGTCTAGCTGAACCTCAGTCCTTCTACATCTGCATTCTTCAACGCAAGACTTGAGGGTCAGTGGCTGGAAACCATCCCATGTCCTTCTTTAGTGTCTGTCTCAAATACACCAGTATTTTTCAGTGCATGGCTTTGAGGGTCAGTGACTGTGTCCATTCATACTCTGAGTCTTCCCTGTCTCCTTAAAGAATGAGACGAGGATGGTTTCCCGTGGTTAACCTTGGGGACAACAGTCCCCATGATATTCTCTATGGCAATTCTTATGTAAGTCAAGTATAGGGACAATCAAGCCATTGTGACATCACTGATGAGTTTGACTCCTAGGCATTGGTGGAATGAGGCATTATGATATCACAATATTAGGGGCTGCTGAAAAGCTCTCAGCCCAACCAAGAAGAGAATGATGTGAAGTCATATAGAGAATGACACGGGACAGAATTTATCCCCGCCCCCGCAGATAACCGCAGGAAAACATCCCGTGTCATTCTTTAGTGTCTATGTCAACCTCAATCCTTCTGCACCAGTATTCTTCGATGCAAAGCTTGAGGGTCAGTGGCTGGGCCCATTCAGACTCTGATTCTTACCCTCTCCTTAAAGAATTATAAGAGGATGGTTTCCCGTGGTTTACTGCGGGGACAGGAACAAATAAACATCCTTTTCCTTTACCCATTGCTATCTTCCTGCCATTAGTTCATTAGTTCCCTCTGTTCTCCAATACTCATCACAATCATTGTACCAGTTTTCTCAAAATTCTGTGTTACACTTGGCATTTGCAAAGGGACTCTCTAATCCATTTTCACGAAATGTAATTTTTGCATTTAATTTTAGGAGGAGTACGAAGACTCCAGTGGAAACGTTGTCAACAAAAAAACATACGAGGATCTGAAGCGACAGGGGCTGCTGTGAAGTGGAAGAAGGAGCAAATATTTTTAGACCAATGGCATCTCTAAATAGTTCTTTTTTTCTTTGGGTCGTTCAGGTGTCCTGTGGGTTTATTTCTTAGCCGCTCTTTAGAAACAAAGTGAGGGTTGCACTGGAAATGCCATGTTCAGTGTTGGCCCAGCATCTGCTTTCTGTGAATGCTGACCATTATGTTGCAAAGATACTTTTTGTATTAAAAAGTCAAAACCTTACACCGGTTTTTTTGAACTTTTTTTTTTTTTTGGCCAGTTGATCCTATGTTGAGTTTAGAGAAACTTTTTCTATCAGAATGCAGAAAGCTGCTGGTCTTTATTGTCCCTCCAGGCTGGCACAGACTTACTAGTAGTCCCTTCCATCAGAAAATCCATTTTCTCTGTTATGGCACCCTCACTCTAGAATGCCCTTCCCCTCCACATCAAAGAGGAGTCATCCCCAAAATGATTCCGGTCAAAAATTGAAACTTTTCTATTTAAGGACGCATACAACACTTAATAACTGAACCTCTATCTTTGCCTTTCTTTCGAAGGGAAACACTCCCAATTGGTTCCCCCCCCATTAAATTTTTTTTTTTTTTTAATCTCAATGTATTTTTTTTACCACCTGTTGTCCTTTCCTTCCAGTCCAGTTTGATTTTAATAGTCTTGTAACCACCCGCCCCCCTCCAACTGCAAATTTTAATAGTTGCATGTGGAAATTATTTTCTTCTTCTTACGTGTTTTTTAATGATTGTAAACTGTCTAGATAAATTATTGATAGATGGTACATCAAATGAACAATAAACTTGGATGGATTTATGCTCCTCTGCCAGCAGGTGGAGACAGAACACATTGACTTTTGGCAGTAGAACAAGTGGGCTGTGCATGCCATCTACAACCAGTCTGTTCTCAGTCTCCACCAGGTGGAGGTGGTAAGCCTGTGCAGTCTTTCCTTTGGTTAGCTAGGGCCTCTTGGATCTTATTAGTTGCCTTATTGTCCCTGTTTTTGTTGTCTGGACAGAGCTTGGGGGACCCTTTTGGGGGTCCCACACTTGGGAAGCCAAGTTCCCCTTCCCCATTTCCCCCCACCTCTCCAATTTTTTTCTTAGGGGAGTCTCAGGTGTATGCCTTGCCACAAACAGGCAAAGACTATTGTTTTGAGAGCCTGTGGGTTCTGATCTTGTGTTAAAAGCTTTTATTAAAAAAAAAAAAAAAAAAAAGTCCTGAGGCAGTGCCGGTCTGAAAGGAAGTTTCTAATTACCTTTAATTGAATTGTATTACTAACCAGCACTTTGGTTTTCCTCCCTAGCAGTTCTCAATGAGCACTTTTAAAAAGCTGAAGAAGTGCTCATTGTGGTTCCCGATGTTCGGTTGATGCGGATGGCATGTGCTGCTGCTTTATGATTCTCGTGGAAAGTAATATGGTGTAGTCATTTAGCACTTCCTTGGTCCATGTATATAAAAGAAATGGTACGACATCAATAGCGCATAGGACATTGGCACACCGAAATCCCGCCCTGACATTTGCGTGCAGGACAAATGTGCGCTGCCCCATTTCCAGGGCGAAATTGTAAGTGGATTGGGGAGGGGTTTGCGGCAATGGTGTAATTGAGAGCGCGTTGGCATCCCCTCCTCAAAGCGGAAAAGGGAAAGCGAGTTCGCAAGTTGTAAGTGTAGGAGGGGTTCCCCCCAACCCCCCCTCAATGAGAGCGTGAGTATATTGGGGGGTTCTCCCCCTCAGAGCGCAATGGGGCAGTGCACATTTGTCCTGCATGCAAATGTCAGGGTGGGATTGTCGGCATGCCAATGTCCTGTGCGCATTTGACGGGTCACCAAAAGAAATAGGTCCTAGCTGTCCTATTCTGTGTTTGATCCAAACAATACTAGTGCCTTAGTTGTACCTTTGATATCAAACAGAAATGGCTCAAATAGTGCTAGTAAATAGATCTAAGTTGCATAAAAATATTATGGTATAACCTATATACTTTTGTATGGACCTTCAGACCACCTATAGGGTACATACCCCAGGCTGTTATACTTTTCGTCAGTCCAACTTTATTTATTCAATTTTATTTATTTTTGTTTTGTTTTTATATTTATGGTCATTTTAAAACCAACAAAACATCACTTAGCTCTAGCTTATAGTGATGCTCTTCAATCTTCACCCCTCCCATTCTATGTTTGGCCATTTTCCTAGCTCTGGGTTTATCTTCAGTTCCCCACAATTAAGAATCCAAGATAATGTCCCTGGTTGGCTTAAGGCCAACAGACCTTCTGATTCTTATTTATTTTTTTTTTTTTGCATATTCCCTCATGCAGATTTCCCAAATGCTCTCACAATGGGAATTATAAATTTAATATGAAATGCAAAACAGAAACAAATATCATCTACCCTCCTCCAGGCTGGTCCCAAACTCCTTACCCATTGCATAAGCAAGAGCATGTTACTTGTCAAGCCTTACTTCCCCATTTGCTTGACTCAGGAATTTTGCAGAATTGAGGCCCTAACGTCTGAAATTGCTTTCCAACCAGTTTCTGTACTTTGGTTTGGTTGCTGGGGAAGAAGGTAACCTGTTGAAGTTTCTGAATTATTTTGTTCATGTTAAAACTGATTAAGGTAACTTGACAGGCTCTGGACTGACAGATAAAAGAACACACAGTCGTGTGAAAAAATTAGGACACCCCATGATATAATTGCAGGTAAACAACAAAACTTTTCCTTGATTTACTCATGAAACAAAAATGTCTATTCTAACTGAGGAATAAATTAGGACCCCCCCCCCCCACATATCCTCCCACTAAAGTGGCTCAAATCATACACATGTATCACATCAGGTGCATGTTTAACACATTGTTACTCAGCATTTTGAAGGAGGCTTACCCTACTTAAACCTCAGACATTTAGTTTGGTGTGCTCATGACTGCTGCGGTGAGAATGAACACCATGGTGAGATCAAAAGAGCTGTCTGAGGCCTTCAGAAAGAAGATTGTAGATCTTGAAAGAATTTGACATTAGCCATTCCATAGTCCAGAAAATAGTGTACAAGTGGAGGACATATGAGACTATCTGTAAGAAAATTAAATCTGAAACAGAACTGAACCCTACAACACGACAATGACCCAAAACATTCCAGTAAATCCACCAAGGACTGGCTGAAAACTAAGAAATGGAGAGTCCTGGAGTGGCCGAGTCAAAGCCCTAATCTTAATCCCATTGAGATACTGTGGGGTGATTTGAAACGGGCTGTACATGCAAGAAACCGCTCAAACATCTCATAGCTGAAATAATTCTGCATTGAGGAGTGGGCCAAACGTTCCTCAGACCGATGTCGGAAACTGGTAGATGGCTACAAGAAGCGTCTCACTGCAGTTATTTCAGGCAGTTATTAGAGTGTAGGGTATCCTAATTTATTCCTCAGAATACACACTTTTGTGGATATCTTTTTTCTTGAGTAAATCAAGGAAAAGTTTTGTTGTATACCTGCAATTACATCACTTTCTTTTCCAGAGATAAATAAAAAGATTTGACATCGATATGTGAACATTTCTTAAGAACGAACTGAATATTTCATGGGGTGTCCTAATTTTGTCACGCGACTACAAATTATAAAGACAAACCAAATGTACATCAAGCAAAATTAACATCAACACGTCAAACTTTATCAAGCTGGAGTTCTTACCCAAACGGTCATGTTTTAAAGGTACGTTTTGAAAAAAAGGTTGCCCTCTCTTATAAAGAAGATTTAGACTGGCTCTCAATAACCCAGTGCGATGAAATTTTCTGGCACCCTGTTGTAGAGGGCTTCACTGAGTTTGAGCCATGGTAGGAACAACTTTCAAGACTCTTGAGGCAGGTACCCTGAGTAGTGAAACACATGCAGTGCTGAGTTATTGAATGTTTTCATGTCACTGAAAATAAAAACCCCGACTGGAACATCTCGACTTTCCCACTTTGTTTTGTTTATTTGATTACTTCCATGGGGATTTCCTGCCGCTTGTAGTGGTGCAGTTTGTCCAAATTTGGAAGCCAAATAATGTGCACAGTTTTAAGATTTTTTTGTTGTTTTTATTGTCTGGCTTGTCTCTATGAGCGTTTTTATGTAAGCCGCCAAGAACAAGGTTATAAGTGCTGTAAGTAAATGAGCAAGCGCACAATAATTTATAAAAGGCGCTCCAGAGTCGGGCATCGTTTATAGGAGAGCACTGGGATCCGCCCTCATTTACGCCAGCCGAACCCTGGTGCAGATTCACCAAATTCTATAAAACTGCACCGAATCTTAGAAATGCCCCCGACCTGCCCATTTTCCTCCCATGGTCACTCCCCTTTGTCAGATCCATGCGGAAAAATTTATGCACCCATCTTTATAGAACAGCGACTATAAAGGTGCGTGCATAAATTCCGATTATTGTCCATTAGCGGTGATTATTGATAGCACCCAATTATCACTAATTGGCTCATTAGGCAATTAAATTGCATGCACAATTTGGGTGTGCTCAGTGGCATAGTAAGGGGGGTGGGGTGGCCTGCCCCGTTCGCCATCTTGGGGGGGTGCTGGCAGCTCTCCGCTCCCATCCAACACCATGCTTGTGCTCTCCCCCTCCCCCCCGGTACCTCTTTAATATTTGCCAGCACAAGCAACTTATCTGGCCTGGCTCCTCTCTGAAATCACTTCCTGGTTGCGGGACCAGGAAGTGATGTCAGAGGGAAAGCCAATGACGGCATGAGTTGTAGGCTAGAGAAGCTGCTTGCACTGGTGAAGATTTAAAGAGGTATGGGGGAAGGGAGAGTGCACGTGTGGCATGGGGGGGGAGTCAGAGAGGAAGACGCAGAGGGACGCCTCCTACCCTCAGTATGGCACTGGGTATGCTATATCTAGAATTAGGGGGTTAGTGCAGAGCAGCCAGAGTTCCAGCGTCTAAGTCCTAAAGAGACAAGTTTATAAAGGCCTATATATACAGGTAAAATCTCGCTTATAATATAACTGCCCCTCCCCCACTCATAAAAGAACACAAAAATGGGCATACTCATATATGAATTGCAAACTGAAAAAACACCACGAACACCTCTCTCACCAAGCAGCCCTATGGGGTAAAGACCTAGATCAACTGCTTTCGCCCACTACTTAAGGGGAATTTAGGAAGAGCCTAAAAACATACCTGTTCCTGAAATACCTAAACAATTGACCCGCTTTCCCCTCTTTCTCCCCAAGAACGGTCTCCCCTACCCCTACTTTTACCCCCCTTACCTCTTCCCACCACCCCCTACCTTTATCCCCCCCTCCTTAGTCCACCTGAATCTCACGGAACTGTATACATATAAACTATTATCTTTATAATATTGTAATTTTTCGTTGTTATTTTCTAAAACATGCGGCTTATTCCAAACAGGTCCTCTCGGACATTACCTACCAAAATGTACATCTTATACTCTTGCTAAGCAAATTGTATTTCTATATTCTTGCTTTCTTAAAGTCTATGCTATCTGTACTTCCTATGTATATCTGCATATTGTGTTTCGCTGAATGTCCAGCTCTTGATTGTAAACCGCCTAGAAGTCGCAAGATTGTGGCGGTATAGAAGAATAAAGTTATTATTATTTGTGGAAGGATTTTGGAAGGACAATGGGTGTAAATGTACCTAATTTAGTAAATGATGGCAGATAAAGTCCTGAACGGTCCATCCAGTCTGCCCTGTATTACAATTTCATCATTGAATTTAAAAGTCTTTTTTCTTTGTTATTCCTGAGCCATAGACCTCAGAAGTTTCTCCAGTCCTGTCCTTAGGTTCCAACTACTAGCTCATTCTAGTCTAACCAAACCATCTCCTGAGTCCTTCTTATGTATGACTTCTGCAGTATACGTTCTGGTGTTTTATAAAAGCAACTGAGGCACCTGGGTGTCCATATAAAACAGTGGTTCCTTTGGCCTCTCCAGCTAAGCAATCTGTTATAAAGCTAACCTTTGTATGGGTTCAAAACCCTTCACTGGCTGATCCTAAGAATTATTCAGAGAGGATCTTGAATGCATAGGAGCTTTGGAGACCACATAGGCCCTTTTTACAGCTGCTTTCTCCAGGTTGCCCCTGCCGACACTGTTGAGTCACTAAGAATATCTCTGGCTGCAGAACATCACTACTCCTTCCGTCATTAGCTGGGAAGTGGAGACAAGTCAGCCTGGCAACCATACTGAGGAAACCTGCCAGCCTATCCCCGTCTGCTAATTATGTCTGGGAATACTAAAGCCTTGATGTCATTTCAGCTTGGTTGATCCTTGCTTTCTTTTCATGAGGTCTTTGTCCCATCCACTCACCATTTTTTTGGTCATCTTAATGTTCCGGGTGGTGAGCATATATATTTGCTCAATTTTCTATACCGTTCTCCCAGGGGAGCTCAGAATGGTTTACATGAATTTATTCAGGTGGGCTCACTATCTATCTAAAGTACCTGAGGCAGTGGCGGGATTAAGTGACTTGCCCAAGGTCACAAGGAGCAGCGCGGGTTTGAACCCACAACTTCAGGGTGCTGAGGCTGTAGCTTTAACCACTGCATCACTCTAGAAATCAAAATGTAGCAAAAGGGAGCCAAGTGTAGGACAATCAAGCCATTGTGACATCACTGATGAGGTTGACTCATATTGGTGGAATGAGGCATTGTGACACCAGGGAAAGGGTTTGGGACTTGTAGACCACCTTTTTGTAGTTTTACAACCACATTCAAAGCAGTTTACATACAGGTACTTCAAGCATTTTTCCCTGTCTGTCTCGGTGGCCTCACAATCTATCTAATGCACCAGGGGCAATGGGGGGATTAAGTGACTTGCCCAGGGTCACAAGGAGCAGCGCGGGTTTGAACCCACAACCTCAGGGTGCTGAGGCTGTAGCTTTAACCACTGCATCACTCTAGAATTCAAAATGTAGTAAAAGGGATCCAAGTGTAGGACAATCAAGCCATGAGGTTGACTCGTATTGGTGGAATGAGGCATTATGATGTCACAATAGCAGAGGCTTATCAGAGGCTGAAACTTCACACTATTTATTTATTCAATTTTCTATACTGTTCTCCCAGGGGAGCTCAGAACGGTTTACATGAATTTATTCAGGTGGGCTCACAATCTTTCTAATGTACCTGGGGCAATGGGGGATTAAGTGACTTGCCCAGGGTGACTAGAAACATAGAAATAGACGGCAGATAAGGGCCACGGCCCATCCAGTCTGCCCACCGCAATGACCCTTCCCCACCTAACTCAGTGAATAGATCCCACGTGTCTATCCCATTTGGCCTTAAAATCAGGCACGCTGCTGGCCTCAGTGACCTGAAGTGGAAGATTATTCCAGCGGTCAACCACTCTTTCAGTGAAAAAGAATTTCCTGGTGTCACTGTGCAGTTTCCCTCCCCTGATTTTCCACGGGTGCCCCCTGGTTGCCGTGGGACCCTTGAGAAGGAAGATATCTTCTTCCACTTCGATGCGACCCGTGAGATACTTGAACGTCTCGATCATGTCTCCCCTCTCTCTGCGTTCCTCGAGTGAGTAGAGCTGTAACTTATCCAGCCTTTCCTCGTACGGGAGATCCTTGAGACCCGCGATCATCCGGGTGGCCATTCTCTGCACCGACTCTAGTCTCAGCACATCTTTTCGGTAATGCGGCCTCCAAAATTGCACACAGTACTCCAGGTGTGGTCTCACCATGGATCTATACAATGGCATAATGACTTCAGGCTTACGGCTGACGAAACTCCTGCATATGCATCCTATGATTTGCCTTGCTTTGGAGGAAGCTTGCTCCACTTGATTGGCAGCCTTCATGTCCTCACTGACGATCACCCCTAGGAACAGCGTGGGTTTGAACCCACAACCCTAGGGTGTTGAGGCTGTAGCTTTAACCATGGCACCACACATGCCAATCTTATGAATATTTATTGTGGATATCCTGAAAACCTGACTGACTAGCTGGGGTGTCTACAACTAGTTCAACCCCTCCACTATTCCCACTTCCACTTTCTTTTAGTTAATGCTTCCCAACTGGTCATGCCACTGTCTTGAAATTGGGGAGGTGGGATATAATATGAGAATTTATATGTTAATCCACTTGTCCCTGGGATTGGTAGTGTTGAATCTTGTTGCTCTTTGGGATTCTGACAGGTACTTGTGACCTGGATTGGTCAGTTTGAATTCATCTACTGTAGATCAGGCGTTCTCTTCCAGTCCTCGGGACATATCCAGCCAGTCAGGTTTTCATGCTGTCTACAATGACTATTGAATAAGTAATGTGTACAGCAGTCCTATGTACTGTTATGCTATCACTCGTGTTCTCCACAAACAGTACTTCATAATATATTCATTTATAATTTTTACTTATTCATTGGTCTTCAGAAGTACCAATGATCGGGATGGTGTGGAGCTAAAGCAGAAGGGGGGACTTTTTCTTTGTACAGTCTTCGGGCGAAACATGTCAGAACAACAGGTCCCTTCCCGATAACTATTAACAAAGCGAAAACTCAGAAAATGCAGAAAAAAATAAGTTGAAAGATTATTTATTTATTTACTCAAGCACTGACGTATAGAAGCACTAAAGCACTTTATATAAAACATAACGGTCTAATGAGGAGGCTAATGCCACATAGTATTTGGCCACTCAAACCAATTGAATAATACTCGCACTTCTGCAGACCAATGAATAAGTAAAAATTATAAATGAATATGTTATGAAGTACAGTTTGTGGAGTCCACAATGACTATACATGAGATTAATTTGCATACAAAGGAGGCAGTGCATGCAAATATATCTCATTTTTATTTATTTCAAACATCATTTTCAAAAGTTTAATAATGTCTTTCTTTACTGAAATAAGTATTTTTAGAATTAGAGGAATGGAAGGAGAGGGGGGTGGCAGGATCTAAAAGATATAATATTCTGCCCAGGAAAAGGATCTAGGTGTCATTTGTTGAGGATGCGTTGAAACCCTCAGCTCAATGTGCGGCGGCTGCTAAGAAAGCAAATAGAGTGTTAGGAATTATCAGAAAAGGAATGGAAAACAAAGATGAAAATGTTATAATGTCCTCGTATCGCTCTATGGTATGGCCGCACTTCAAATACTATGTGCACTTCTGGTCGCCGTATCTCAAGAAAGATATAGCAGAATTGGAGAAGGTGCAGAGAAGGGCGACAAAAATTATATAAGGGATGGAACGACTTCCCTAAGAGGAAAGACTAAAGCGGCCAGGGCTCTTCAGCTTGGAGAAGAGACGGCTCAGGGGGGATATGATAGAGGTCTATATAATACTGAGTGGAGTGGAAAGGGTAGATGCGAATTGTTTGTTCCCTCTTTCCAAATAGTTAATGGGCTTGATAGACCTTCGATCTGTCCCAGTATGACAGTTCTTATGTTTTTATTGTGGATAGCATGAAAACCAGCTGCTGTGGTGTGTTCTGAGGGCTGGGTTGTGACCCCTAGGCTAGATGAACCCTTGATCTGATCCAGTATAGTATCATAGCAATTTTTATGATCTTATGAAAAATGAATGTGAGAGGAAATCAACTGGGCAGACTGGATGGACCAACTGGTTCTTATATGTTGTCCCCTGTTGTCATTTTGGCAGCCCTTCCCTGAGCCACTTCCATCTTTTTTTATTATCCTGACAAAGGTGTGGCTTCCAAAGCAGGGCACAGTGCGTTGGGTGGGGTTTCGCCGGTGACCTATAAAGGGACTCCATTACTTCTGTTTGCCAGCAACACAATATATTTTTTTTTTTCCTAGCTGGCATAGATTTATTCCCTATACATTTGGCACTGCACAGAATTTGCCTGAGCATCGGGCGAAAACTCCACTGAGCAATCATGGTTTGAGCCTCTGCCAGAGTGGGGGTGGGGCAGCTGCTCAAGCCCTTGGGTACCACAGCCAGCCACTACTTCAGTCTTACATGTGCAGCTAATGGTGTAAGATCAACTTTGGGGCACATCAGGCACAAAAATTTCAAGTAAGTCACTGCTACTGTTTTTACTCTCTCATTATTCGAGTGAGGGGGATGGATGGTTTTCATTGCTCATTTTACATCATCTTGAAAAGTTTAATCATGTCTTTCTCTGCTGAAAGAAGTATTTTAGAGTTACAAGGTAGAAGGAGAGGGGGCGGCAGGATGTATCCAGAATTGCAACCCTTTGACTTGGTCTGTACGCTGTAGTCTGTCTTGAAGATTTAGTATGAATCTGTAGGGAAAGCTAGTGGAGCAGAGAGGCATGGGAGAGCTTTCCAGGGCTGCGAGCTTGTGTTGTGTTTAGTATTGAAAGAGAAGGGATACCCCTGTCTCTCAGCCACTCTGGTTCACCATCAGTTGGAAGGGCAGAGCTCTGTGTGCTGAGAGGCCATGTTCTAGCTCCTGGAACATGCCTCCATCTGCATTCGAAGAATATGTGACTACAGAAAGAGAGTGTGAATGGAGAGTAAATGTCACCCTTGCAGTTTTCTATAGATATCTTTTTGCATGTGCATGCATAAAAAAAAATAACAAACATTGTAATGCTAGTGTATCTTCCTTTGCACACTCTTTCTGTACTGGTACCATGTTGGAACACAATGTCATGAAATGTGAGGGGTGGAGGAAAATACCAAGCACAAATAAAGCAAAAACGCTCCCCACAATGGTACACGAAATGAAAAAGATACTGTGATGTTGTTACATGTATTGGCTTATGTTCCACTTCTGAAAAATCTTTGTTTTAAGGGTTCCGTGTTTGGATGAATTCATTAGAAATGTATCTATAATTCAGTAATATTCAGTGCACTCAGTCTGCATGCACAGTTACACAGCCAAAACAACCTCGACCCATTTCCTAAAAGAATAATACTATGTAGAAATAAAACCATCAAGGAAAAAAAATAAGCTGCTATTCTTTTCCTTTGTTTTAATTTCTACATATTACCTTGGCGAGTGGACAAACGCGGCCACCACAGCTTTTCACTCAATAGTCATAAAATCTGCGGCTCACCGACCGACTCAAAAGAAAAGTTTGGCACCCTCCCTCAAGCTGGTCTACGGGGCAGTCATCCCTGAACCCATTCTGGAACAACAGTGTCATATCAACCTAAAGCAGCTTTCAACTACCTAGAGATCAAAACCCCCAACATGAGCAACAGCAGAAACTTGGAACTTCCCTACTGTGTGCTGGTTGTAATTAGGTTATTTTGTTCTGAATTGTTTGTACTTTGGTGCTAGAAAATTAGCAAATGGAACAAATGAAATGAGAATTTTAAAAAAACCATAAAGCAAATATATTGATAAAAAATAGATTGTAGTCTATTATGTCAGTGGGAACCCTGGAGATTTTTTTTTACTGTAGACACTATCCCTCTAATTCTGTAAACTTGTGCATTCAATTTGACAATTAGCACACAAAAGTTGTATGTGCAAGTTATAGAATATTTTCAATTATGCACATAATATAATAATTATCTGCTAATTAGCATTCACAATCACTTATTGGCTATAATTAGTGTTAATAGTAGTAATTAGCAGTTTGCTGCGTAACTGCCCTGATATTCTATAAAGTATTTTAGCCCGTTACATTAACGGGTGCTAGAATATATTTCTGTCTGTCTTTATTTCTGTCTCTCTTTCTATCCCGCTGTCTTTGTTTCTGTCTGTCTCTCTCCCTGGCCCCCTTTGTCTGTCTTTCTGTGTCTCTCCCTGTCCCTGTGTCTTTCTTCTTTTCTTTCTGTCTCCCTTCCTCCCGCTGGTGCTAGAATATATGTCTGTCTGTCTTTCTTTCTGTTTCTCTACCTACCCCTGTCTTTTTCTTTCTGTCTCTCTCCCTCTCTGGCCCCCTTTGTCTGTCTGTCTGTCTTTCTGTCTCTCTCCCTGCCCCTGTCCCTGTGTCTTTCTTCCTATCTCCTTCCCTACTTCCCTGTGCAGCCTCTATTTTCTTGTGCATCATCATTTTTTCCCTCAGTCTAGCTTCTCCTGCCCCTCCTACACTCAGTACTTTAAACTTCGGCCCGGCCTGTAGTTCAGGGGTTTCTCGGGCTGACCGCCACCCGTTGCTGGTGGCTCCATGCTCGCCCGCCGCGGCCTGCAGCCACCGACAGCTGCCGTGGCCGACTTCCGCCTCGGGGGAAGAGAGAAAGAGAGAGAGATTCACACACATGCGCACACCTATCTGCAGTGCCCTACAGCGCACAGAAAACGGGAGCACGCAGGTGGGAGTGCGCATGCGTGGCTTAGGGTTTTATTATATTAGATAATAATAATAATTTATTTGTATGCCGCCATTCCACGGAGGTTCTAAGCATCTCACAACACAGGAAACAATACATACGATTCCATCAAAATATCCTGGTGAAATACAACGAGGGGCTATACATACATTTCAATAATACATCAAAGTAAAAAGCATGCCATATAGATAGAAATGCAAGTGATAAAAAACATAATTAAGTTAAAAGAAAACCATTAAGATATCAGCTTATTAAATAAATAAGTCTTTAACAATTTCCTAAAATCTAAATAAGAAGAGGCTTCTAACATCATTTTACCAAGCCATGTATTCAATTTGGCGGCCTGGAAAGAAAAGGTTCGATCAAGGAACTTCTTATAATGGCAGGATTTTACAGAAGGATATGTAAGTAATTGCACTCTCCGTGTGTTTTTATTAGAATGACTGTGCACACAAAATCCATCGCACGCAACTGCAAGGGGACATCGACCTGGGAGAAGGGTGGGCAGGTCAGGGGTGTACGTAGCCAACGATGAGAGGCGTGCACAAGAGCCGTGCAGATAAGGAATAGAGAATGACACGGTGACAAATTTCATCACTGTTCCCGTCCCCGTGGATAACCGCGGGAAACCATCTTCATGTCATTCTTTAAGGAGAGAGGGAAGAATCAGAGTATGAATGGCCACAACCACTGACCCGCGAGCTTTGCTTTGAAGAATGCTGGTGTAGAAGGACTGAGGTTGAAACAGACACTACAGAATGACAGTCTCTGGTATCCAGAGCAGATATTGTGATGTCATAATGCCTCATTCCACCAGTGCCTAAGAGCCAATCACGTCAGTGATGTCACAATGGCTTCATTATCCTTGGCTCACATAAGAATCAGAGTATAAATGGCCACAACCACTGACCCGCAAGCTTTGCTTTGAAGAATGCTGGTGTAGAAGGACTGAGGCTGAAACAGACACTAGAAAATGACATGGGATTATTTCCCGCGGTTATCCGCGTGGACGGGAACGGTGATGAATTTTGTCACCGTGTCATTCTCTAATAAGGAAAGAGACCCACACACGCCGAATGATGCGACTATCAGAGTGACTCATTGAAAAATAAATGAACCCAAACTTGCCCGACGTGCTCACATTTTGCCTAAACCTGAGGGCTAACACCCAAAGGGGAACAATTAAAAGCGCTTTCCCCTTATCAGGGCTTGCACGATTAGCACGGCAGTTTCAACGGCAGTGCATTCAGTATAATGGCTCTCTTCCTCTCTTTCACCAAACCTCACCTTGGATGAACAGAGTTTTGCAACCTACAGAAAAATTGGCTGCTAAAAACGCTGACGGGCCTTAGTATATGTATCAGAATATGAGAGCTTATATGAAATCAAGTGAGGCTTCTTTCTGACAGCACAGCATATGTCCCAGGGCTGTTTGCTGCTTCTAGTTTCCATGAGTTGGCTGGGGACGATTGCAATTAGGTAATGAATTCTAAGCTGTTATTATCTCCAAGAGGAACTCTGTTTTCTCCTTAGACAGCAAAAGGGGAAAAAAAATTACCGTAAACATCCCGAGTGGCTTGATTATGCTGCCACCAATTGCCAGCCTGGGACTTTTCAACTTAGAGGAAGAGAAACTTACCCTGTATGCTTTTCAGGACCTGCTGGAGATGCATCATTATTTTATTCTGGTTGCTATTCTGAGATTTTGAGGATAATTGTGCAAAAAGATGTTTTTATTGGTAAATCCTGGGTGTGAAAGGCATTTTCTACAATTTTCTCATGTGGTGATGATGAGGAGATGCTTACTTTGATGCTGTTTGAGGGTAAGAGTGTTTGGAGGAGTTTGGACAGAGCATGAACTTAGAAACAAAGGTGGGGGGGATTTTTTTTAACTCTTTATTAATTTTCCATTCAAAAACTGTACATTAAAATATACATACAATTGACTTCAAGACAGCACTTACAATCGATCAAAGAAATACTACAAAACATTCCCCCCCCCCACTCTAATTCAAGAACAAAAAGAAAGTGGATGCATGCAGTAAAAATCATAAACAGCACTTTCATTTGGTCAATGAATACCAGAAAATATAATTACCCCCCCCTCCCTGGATGTGTAAATCAAATAGGAAATAAGGGGATAATCCAGCTAATCCGTGTTAACAAAATTTGTCAATGTACCCCACGTTAATTTAAATAACTTATTATTACACAAAATTTCTGAATTCATTTTCTCATATTTGTAACATAAGCATAAAGAATACCACCAACAGGAAAAATTAAGTCTGTCCCAGTTTCTCCAGTTCTTGGTAACCATTTGCATGGCTATTCCAGTCATTATGGCAAATAGTTGACTTTTATATCTATCCAATGGAGGTTTAGGCGACAACAATGTACCACAGATCACCACCTCATAAGACAACGCTTAAAAAAATTGGCACAGAAAAAAAGTCTCTCTTGGCACTATTCTATAAACCACATCATTAGGCATGGTTTATAGACTACATGTAGTGCCAGTCAGTGGCGCCCCCTTTCCTTTTTAACTTCTCCAGCATAAGCAGTATACCGATGTCAGTGTCCTCTCACCCTATGAAGTCACTTCCTAGGCGCGGGTCCAGGAAATGATGTCAGAGAGAGCGCTAATGCCGACGCGGGTAACAACCTCGTGCCGGGGAAGTAAAAATGGTCCGTGGGAAGGCGAGGAAATGTTTAAAGCAGTGGTTCCCAACCCTGTCCTGGTGGATCACCAGGCCAGTCGTGTTTTCAGGATCTCCCTAATGAATATGCATGGAGCAGATTTGCATGCCTGTCACTTCCATTATATGCAAATCTCTCTCATGCATATTTATTAGGGCTAGCTTGAAAACCCGATTGGCCTGGTGGTCGTCCAGGACAGGGTTCTTTTTGGAATATTAGCACAGGAAGAACAGAATGATTCCGACAGGGTCGTTTTCTGGGACATCTGTAAATATTCATGTGTGTCCATCCCAGAAAATAGTTCTACCCAATAGTTCTGGGTAGAATTTCTCATTGGAGGCATGGTCAGACATACTGAAGTTAGTACAAACAATCCACTCTTCTTGCCATGACACATGTTTTAGAACTTTGTTGGATTCACCTATGAGTGAGCAAACCAGACAAAGTTGCCATATCAACCAGCTGGTCCTGCACACCACCTCCCCTGGGCACCATTACTGCTCCTGGGATGAACCTCAATGCTTTGCTAATGAGCTGCCGCCTTGGCAACATCACTGGAGATCAGAAACACAAGGAAAAACAAGGTGATGGTTTCATGAGGGAGCGGGAAGAGATATCCCAAAACAGTGTAAACAGATCTCAAGAATTCATAAATGGCAGGTAGCTATTTACTTTTAAAGAGATAAGGCTTAAAAATCAACATAAAATGCAACCCAGAAGGAAGATCGAAATGGCTTCCCTCTTTCCCAAAATTTAGGACACAATGCAAAAACCTGAGGGAACGGTACAGTTTAGGGGCTGAAGAACTTATGTGTACTACGGAAGAGTGATTGCATGTGATCTTAAGGTGGCCAAACAGGTTGAAAAGGTGACAGCAAAAGCTAGAAGAATGCTAGGTTGCATAGGGGGGAGGTTTGGCCAGTAGAAAAAAGGAGGTATTGATGCCCCTGTATAAGACTTTCGTGAGACCTCATTTAGAATATTGTGTACAATTCTGGAGGCTGCACCTTCAAAAAGATACAAAAAGGATGGAGTCGGTCCAGAGGAATGCTATTAAAATGGTATTTGGTCTTCGTGATAAGGCGTATGGGGACAGACTTAAAGATCTCAATCTATATGCTTTGGAGGAAAGGCGGGAGAGGGGAGATATGATAGAGACGTTTAAATACCTACGTAATATAAATGTGCTTGAGATGAGTCTCTTTCATTTGAAAGGAAGCTCTGGAGTGAGAGAGCATAGGATGAAGTTAAGAGGTGACAGGCTCAGGAGTAATCTAAGGAAATACTTTTTAACAGAAAGGGTAGTAGATGCATGGACACTCTCCTGGAAGAGACAGAGACTGTGTCTGAAATCAAGAGGGCCTGGGATAGGCACGTGGGATCTCTCGGACAGAGAAAGAGATAATGGTTACTAAGGATGGGCAGACTGGATGGGCCATTTGGCCTTTATCTGCCATCATGTTTCTATGTTTCTAAGTAGTGCCTCAAGGATTTGTCCTAGTACCTGTTCTGTTCATTATCTTTCCGAACAATACGAGGGGCCGCTGAAAGGTTCTCAGCCCAACCAACAAAGTTGGGGTGGTCTCTATCAAGGGCTATAAACTCCAGCAGTTTTCCACTTTTTTTTTCATTTTGTATTTTTCCGCCAGAACAAAAAAAGTGGAAAATTACTGGACTAAAACCCAGATTCTCTAATCATCGCTGATTTTTAGTGCCAGTAGGCACTCAATCTCAGTAAAAAAAAAAAAAAAAAAAGCCTTTTAAATGATGTTTTTAACTGAATTTCATGGTACTTACCAGTGCCAAAAAAATCGGTGCTGGAACCACGCCTCCATAGGCGCTTTAGGCTGCCAAACACCTCTGTAGGTATGTCTAATGCCAGAAATGGCGTTATGTGGCCTAAAGCGCCAAAGGAGGACCGATTAATGGCAAAGATATGTGCTTGAAATGTAGGTCTGGAAAACCCTGCTCTACATTTCTGATGCCTGTCTTTCCCAGGGGCGCAATTCTCTATTCGGCACCATCACGTGACTGAAACAGGATCGGTGGCCGCTGATATCAGTGCTGTATAGAGAATCTGGGTCTAAGTGTATAGACTAGAGAATAACATGGGGACAAATTTTTCCCCAAACCCCGTGTGAACTCATTTTCCCACCCCGTCAAGTTCTTTCCCTGTCCCTGCCCCATCCCTGCAAGCTCCGTGCTCATCTGCACAAGCCTCAAACCCTTTAAAAATCATAAGTGGCAACATTCTAGAGCTCAGATTGTGATGTCATATGCCTCATTCCACCAATGCCTAAGCCCCTCCCTCATCCACCCAAGCCTCAAACACTTTAACATCATAAGTGGCAACATTCTAGAGCTCAGATTGTGATGTCATAATGCCTCATTCCAATGCCTAAGCTCCGTCCTCATCTGCACAAGCCTCAAACACTTTAAAATCCTAAGTAGCAACATTCTAGAGCTCAGATTGTGATGTCATAATGCCTCATTCCACCAATGCCTAAGCTCCGTCCTCATCTGCACAAGCATCAAACACTTTAAAATCATAAGCGTTCGAAGGCTGAGCAGTTAAGGCAGAGCTTACAGGAATGGGGCAGGGACAAGGACAGGGACAAAACTCACGGAGACAGGATAGAGAAATTAAGTTCCTGCAGGGGTGGGGAAAAAATTGTCTGCGTGTCATTCTCTACACTGTACCACTCAAGAAATCAAAATGTAGTAAAAGTGAGTCTAGTATAGGACAATCAAGCCATTGTGACATCACTGATGAGGTTGGCTCTTATTGGTGGAATGAGGTATTATGACGTCACAATACCAGCTCTGGTTATCAGAGGTTGAAACTTTTCTCACTATTTCTTCAGTTTTCTATACTGTTCTCCCAGGGGAGCTCCAAACGATTTACATGAATTTATTCAGGTACTCAAGCATTTTCCCCTGTCTGTCCCGGTGGACTCACAATCTATGTACCTGGGGCAACGGGGGTTAAGTGAGTTGCCCAGGGTCATAAGGAGCAGCGTGGGATTTGATCCCATAGCCTCAGGGTGTTGCACCTGTGGTATCCTCCTACTGCTGCCCTAAGGGCTGTCTGGCTGGCTCAGGGACCTCAATATCTATCCTTTTGATCTCCAAAGGAGTGACTAACAGAGCAGAAGGCATGGATGGGTAGACTGCATAGGCCAGATGGGCTTGATTTACCTTCATTTTTCTTTTTCGTACGTCAACAACTACTTTTCACGTGGCCGAACTATGCAAACTGCCTTTGTTCTCAGAGATACAGCTGCTCAGTGATCATTGTGAGTAATACCTTGAAAGCCAGACCTATTTGCACAGCTTGCTAAACAACCTGAGGATGTGTTTACTGATTTTTGGACTCTTTCTGTGCATCCTTTCATAGCAAGAGATTATAGAGTAAAATGAAACACCATCTATGGCTGAAATTGTCATGAGTGGAACACACAGATACTGGCTCTTGCTCTTTTCTGGGTCTCGCTGCGTCTGGGTAGGCTCTACCCGCCTACCCAGATGCATGGTGAGACCCCGAAAACAGCAACAATCATGACGCCAGCCGCAGAAGTCTAAGAGAACGCAGACACTGGCTTCTGTAAGGCATGGCGTTTCTGCTTTTCCTTGTTTCTTCTCTTTTTAATAGAATTACCACTTCCCCAGTCAAGCAGGGGCTGCATAAAACAGGCTACGAATTTGCTTATGGGAGAGGTGAGGGTGCCGGTAATCAAAAGCTGCTTGAGAACAATGCACTGACAGTATCCGTCTAACCTTTTATCAAAAAGGAATTTGATATTCAAATTCTTATAGCCCCGCTGTACATGTTCTGATTTTTCTCCTATGAAACTTGGCATGCATTAGCCTCCCTCCCCCCTCCCCCCCCCCAGCGGAGGGCAACAGGTTGTCAAAGATTTCTGTGTGGAAGTTTCCAGTTGCAGCTACCAAGTCCCAATTAACATGGAGTCTGGGAGTTTTGGACCAGTAAGAATAACATAACATTAGGAGGAGTGTGTGGCGCAGTGGTTGGATCTACTGCCTCAGCACCCTGGGGTTGTGGGTTCAAACCCTGCGCTGCTCCTTGTGACCCTGGGCAAGTCACTCAGTCCTCCATAGCCCCAGGTACGTTAGATAGATTGTGAGCCCACCGGGACAGATAGGGAAAATGCTTGAGTACCTGATTGTAAAAACCGCTTAGATAACCTTGATAAGCGGTATATCAAATCCTAATAAAAAAAAAAAATTATACAATACTCATTGTACAAATGTAAATTGTGTCCCATTTTATGGGAATTGGAGAAGTGAGAAAGAGGTAGTGAAGGTGGCATGCTCCTATAGCTTTTCAATAATTCAAAATAGGCAGTTCATCTGATTTATGGGCTGAACAAATATGATCATATTAGTCCATTAGCTACACTGGCTGCCTTTCGAAGCTAGGGTGCTCCAGCTTACCTGTCTTCACGGTTTGAACTATACGGGATAAAAAAAGTCTGCTTGAAGAATCAATTTCTTTGCTTATCCTACACTAAAACATTGCCGTTATAAAAGATTTCTTGACAAAACGTTTGCATTTTGGGCAGGCAAACTGAACAATCGGTTAAGTACAATCATTTCCCAGACTCAGTCTTATTACGCCTTTCGAAAATCTATGAAAACATAACTTTTGAAAAATTTGTAAATTAAACGTCAATTATACTCTGTATTCACTGAACTGTTCAGTCTCTCTTGAACGTGAACCGCCTAGAACTAAATGGTTTGGCGGTATACAAGAATAAAGTTGATCATTATTTATAGTGTGTTAGTGCATAGTGGCTCACTGGGGCAGGAAATCGAACTCAGTGTAAAAGTGAACCAGAGAATTTCATTGCGCTGGTTTATTGAGGTTTTTTTTTTTTTCAAAATGTACCTTTAAAACACGACCGTTTGAATCTTAAACAACAAATTTCAAAACTCCTGAGGAAGGTACCCTGAGTACCGAAACGCCTGCAGCGTTGAGTCGCTGAATGGTTTTATGTTACTGACAATAAAGACCCCGACTGGAACGTCTCGACCTTCCAAGTTTATTTAACGTTTTCTATCCTGCCCTAGAGAAAACCTTGAAGGTGGCTTACAATCGAAAACATAATTAAAATACACAATATACAAAAAATAACGCATAATACAAAACACAAATCAAAAAATATTCTTTTGTCTTTCAGGATTCTCACAGTGCTACTCATTTGTTTTGTTCATTTGAATGCTTCAGTGGGATTTTCCTGCTGCTTCTAGTGGCCAAATCATAGCCACATACTGTAATTAGGTGCCGTTGACTTACGCCTTAGCCGCTTGATGAATTACAGATCTAAAAAGAGATCGGTTTTGTTCTAGTCCATTAAGGTCCTCCAGCGTCATCCCTGTGGTTGTTTTCAACATGTCCAGCCATCTGATTGCCTGGTTCCTTCGATCTTCCCAAACATGATGTCCTTCTCCAGTGATCTTTCTCTTCTGACGGTCGTAACTTCATCATTTGGCTTCGAGTGACGTAGCTGGTTTGATCTCTTCCAGAACTGATTTGTTAGTTCTTCTGGAGGTCTACGGCCCACATAAAATCCTTCTCCAGCACCAAAACTTAGATGAGTCAATCTTCTTTCTGTCTTCTTTCCGCAGTGTCCAGCTTTCGCATCTGTAATTGACCACTGAGAAAATGAATGTGTGGACGTCTGATCTTCGTTTGGAATTTAGCCACCTGCATAACTTAATAGATGATGGAAGGGAAAGGCCAACTTTACCATTCAGTCTAGTCAGTTATGCTTATCCACACTGCTGAGGGTGTAGAGCAGGGGGTCTCCAAAGTCCCTTCTTTGAGGGCCGAATCCAGTCGGGGTTTCAGGATTTCCCCAATGAATATGCATTGAAAGCAGTGCATGCACATAGATCTCATGCATATTCATTGGGGAAATCCTGAAAACCCGACTGGATTCAGCTGTCAAGGAGGGACTTTGGAGACCCCTGGTGTAGAGTATCCCACCTGCCAGCTGTTCAGAGTGACTGATAGCAAAGGACCCTCAGTGCTTATTCCAGGCATTCTTGGAGTCCATTTCTGTTTTAGCCTCCGTCTGTCATTTCAGGAGGGACTCAGGGCATTTATTATGCCTTCCCTGAAAAAAAATATTGCCTGATGTTAAGAACATAAGAACAGCCTTACTGGGTCAGACCAATGGTCCATCAAGCCCAGTAGCCCATTCTCATGGTGGCCAATCGAGGTCCCTAGTACCAAAACCCAAGGAGAAGCAACATTCCATTATCTCTGAGTAAACAAAATTCTAGAATCTCAAAGAGTAACAACATTCCATGCTATCGATCCAGGCCAAGCACAGACTATGGACTTTTCCTCCAGGAATTAGTCCAAACCTTTCCTCGGTTGGCCCCCTTGCAGCCTTGTGTGGTTAGAGCTACAGCCTCAACACCCTGAGGCTGTGGGTTCAAATCCCACACTGCTCCTTGTGACTCTGAGCAAGTCACTTAATCCCCCTTTGCCCCAGGTACATTAGATAGAGTTTGAACCCACCGGGACAGATAGGGAAAAATGCTTGAGTACCTGAATGCAAATCACTTAGGCTATAAGTATTAAAAATAAATAATAAACTCTGTTCTATCTCTGTCAGCCAGCACTGCATCTAATTATATCTAGCATCTTCTGCAGCTGGCCATCTTTTCTACCCCCTCAACTTGCTGACGAGTTCTCAGACCAACCAACAAAGCTGGAGCCGTCTCCATTGAGAGCTATACACTTACCCTTTCCTTTACTAACGCAGAACGTGTGTTTTAGCGCCGGCAGCAGCGGTAACTGCTCCGACGCTCATAGGAGCAGTCACCGCCACTGCCGGCGCTAAAACCCATGTTAGTAAAGGAGGGGGGTTAGTCCAGCAATTTTCCACTTTTTTTCGTTCTGTATTTTTCCAACAAAATGAAAAAAAGTGGAAAATTACTGGACTAAGTGTATAATCTTTGATGGAGATTGCCCCAACCTTGTTTGGTTGGAGTGAGAACTTTTCAGAGGCCCTTCATATATGCTTTGGAAATGGGATTTGCAACTGGAGTTTTGGATACATATATTACCACCCTACATTTTAATGTCATGTTCAGGCTTTCCCATAACTCAGTGGTGCAGACAGATGATTTGTTAAAATGGGTATTAAGCAACACGGATGTTGACCCTGCCCTCGGTTCTCTCAGCCCATGCGGCGACCATAGACCGGATAAGCCTGACACCAAAGTGGAGGGGGGGGGGCAATGCCCACCCAGGTCCATCCCCCTGATCCAACCCTAATGCCACTTCTTAGAAATAAAGCTGAATATTAGCTGAATAGGAAAATCATTGCAGCTCATATGCAGTCTGGATAATGCCAGATCTTCTAGGCTCCCATATATGCAGCCCAGTGAATTATTTCTTAGTTGTACACAAAATACAACAATTTGCATATATACAAGTTGCTAACGGGAGCTCTGTAACTCAAACTAATCATAGAAAAGTACTATTTACACAGCCCAGAACTCCTTATCATCCTTACAGAGAGCAAATAAAAACTTAATTTAATTCTTCCAGAGCTGAATTTCCCTCCTGGTCTGTTCTTGGCACGATTAAATGCACAGAGATAATTAGCTGTGTGGCATAGAACATTCTAATGAATAATCCTATACACAACATAGAAACATGATGGCAGATAAAAGCCAAATGGCCCATCCAGTCTGCCCATCTGCAGCATCCACTATCTCCTCTTCTCCCTATTGGCTAAGGCTCAACATTTGCATCTCCTCTTCCTATAGGCTAAGGCTCTTTACATTGTGATGTCATAGAGCTTTATGGTTATAGAAACATGATGGCAGATAAAGGGTAAATGGCCATCTGCAGCATCCACTAGCTCCTCCTCTCCCTATTGGCTAAGACTCTTAACATTTGCATCTCCTCTTCCTATAGGCTAAGGCTCTTTACACCTGCATTGTGATGTCATAGAGCTTTATGGTTATAGAAACATGATGGCAGATAAAAGCCAAATGGCCCATCTAGTCTGTCCATCCACAGTAACCATTATCTCTTTCTCTCTCTGAGAGATCCCACATGTATGTTATAAGTGTTTTGAGCCATAGAAAGAATTTCAGATACTAGCCCTTTGTTCCTAGGTCCTTGTGGCAGGGGGGGTGTTGTGTAAGTCAAAAGAAGAGCTTTATTATTGAACAGCAAAGTAGCACAATCTGTTCATATCACAGACTCAGGCTAAACTGAACTGACGATCATTTTCAGGCGTCTTCAGTTCAAACTACGCACACGTAAATCCAGGCCAGGATCCAGCTGGGCAATCAGGACTGGGGTCTTCACAGAAAATAAAGGTAGGGTTACCAGATTTTACAATCGTATAATCTGGACCCAGGGCCCCGCCCATTCCTCTCCAGCCTTACCCTGTTCCACACAAGTCACGCCTCATTTCACCCCATCCCTGCCCCCTCTCCCAACCTTGACACGATGACATCCACGCATGCACAGAGACCCTACAGATACAGCCCCGAGTTTGGGGAAGGAGACACAAAGTTCATGTGGGGGCAGGGCTGGGAGCAAAAGAGGCGGGGCCGGGGGCGGGACCACGTGTCTTCTTTTTAAAGGTGGAAATCTGATAACCCTATTTGTACCTTTGGCCTTAACTGAATGAATGTATGCTGATTCTTTCCTTTTATTCATTGGAATTCCTTTCATTTTCATGATTTATTTATGTACACGGCTTTGTTCCTTGAATGGGTGTAAGCTCTGTATATCAAGCCTAGGGTTACCAGATTTTCGGGAATGAAAATCTGGACCCATGGCTTCGCCCCCAGGTCCACCCGAGTCACACCCCGCTCCACCCGAGTCATGCCCCATTCCACCCCCAACTCCGTCTCCAGCCTGGTTGCATGTCGGAAGGGCATCTGCACAAGTGCTGGTGTGAGGTGATGATGTCGCACGCATACTTAGGACGTCACCAGGTCACATTCGCGCATGCACAGATGCCATCCTGATGTCTCTGCTACCTGGAAAGCTTTTGAAAACCCAAAGTGCCGGGCTTTGAAAAGTCATACAGAACCCCCTGACATGTCCCCCGCCCCCTCCTGATGCCCTCCTCGGCCATGGCCCTCCAATGGCAGGTCTTCCTGATGGCGGTAAAGACCCGCCAGCCAATCTCCTGCCTCCTAACTTCCCCGGCCGTCCCCGCGCCTACGACGGGCTAGCACGCGGGCCTCCCAGCTCCGCGTTGTTTGCCCGTCAAGACGGGCTCTCGGGCTGCCTATTAATGCATGTTTTTGTTTTGTTTTCATCTTAACGTGCTTTAAAATTACATAAATAGAATCAAATGACATCTGTCAGCCTGCACTTTCTGTGTTTGAGTCCCGGATTCTAAAGTACCTACTAGTTTGCAAACCTTATATCCAAGTATCACCAAATGAACTTCTGATTTGCCCATTCTGTTAACTGAAACACTCCCCAAATCCTCTTCATAGGTAGAACTTGAAGCGCGTCATCTGAAAAGATTATGAGTATGTAAGGGACAGAGATTCAGGCGCATTCTCTCGCCTTGGGGGATGGTATATTTAATCCTCGGGAGAAGGAAGAGGCGTATTATATTTATAAGTTGGTCCAAAAGAGGAACCACGCAATTAAAAGAGGGAGCCCCACTCTCCTTTTCTGCAGAGGTCACTCCAAGGACGAGGGATTAATGATCCGGGGGAAGCCTCTTGCAAAGAATACTTGTGGAAAAAACTTCATGTTTTGCATAGTAGAAAGAAGAAAGCGCCTAGAAAGGTTATTTCAAAAGAAGGTAGGGTACTCAAGATCTAGCCGCTGTTTTAACCCTTTAATTGGCAGATGGTGAAAACGACTGCTTTACGTAACTTCATGTTGAACGAGAGCAACAGTGCCAAGGTAACGGGTGTTTGGAGATGCAATTGCAGATCTCCCATAAGAGCCATAGAAGACACGTTGCTTCTGAGCAACAAAGCCAAATAAAGGGTTAAAGAAAAGCGTTCCCCGGATCATGGAAATCTTTCCTTCACACTGATTCATGTGTGGAATACGTGAGAGGTTGTTATATAAAAGGAGATCTACGTGCAACGTCAAAAGGGCAGGGCCAGCACCCTACTGTCCTGGAGCCCATGAAGAAGAGAATCTGACATAGAGCCATGAAAATATGTGTTTCTTTTCCTTGCAGGATATCAAGTGGCCGGATGACAGACAGACTGGGGATGGTTCTGACCAGCCGGCAGGTGCGACTCCTTCAAGGTACAGACAACGCAGGCGTGCGCGGCATTAACTGGCATAGAAATTGTGACCAGCTAACAGCTTGCAAGCTGTGTCACTAAAATCATGGGCAAGAAAGATCTGTAAGTGGGCCACAAATACAAGCACCCCCCCCCTCTCCAAATCAACTTAAAGCAAGAAGTACTAGATTAAAATCTCCTGGCTTGATTTTATGATAGGTTTCCTCCCCTCCCCCTATTACTTTTATATAAAGTGTTATCATACATTTTATAAGCTATTCTTTTTATGGGGGGGGAATGTGCGTCTTCTATTATCTTCATGTGTCTTCCCATTTTTAATGGGCTTCTTCCTGCTTCAAACGAAACTGGAAATTCAATGTTCTCGACGCTTCTCTTATTCAGTTAATCCTTTAAAATACAATGTCCACATTTATCATGGCGGACCCAACACGGGCCGTGTTTCGGCAAAATACACCTTCCTCGGGGATCCGAGAAATTGAATGCACAACCTTTGCAAATGTGGAATAACGTAAATGTCTTGACAAACCAATCTGAGCACTGCAGAAGCAACCTGCTGCCCCTTTTCAGTGGTCTGTGTTGTGCTGTGTCTTACCTGTTCTAGAGAGACCCCACTGCTCCTCCCCCACCCCCACAATTCCCCTTTCGATCTTCCCCTTGTTCACACTGTCCTGTGCTGTACCAGTTGCAAGGCATTACAGTTCCCTCGCGCAGTCTGGGCTCTGTACAACAAAACGTGTTTTACTGATTTCCGCCCCGTGTCCTGGAGGCTAGCGGTTCTCTCATACGCCTCGCCCGGCTGGTTGTGGAGGTGGCATTGGACCACTGCTCTCACCCTCTTGCAGATTTCAATCCCTTATTCCATCTCAGCCTCACCGCTTCTCTTCCCTCAAAGTCCACTCTATCTGTCTTTTTGCACCTCTGCCCCTCCACGTAACTATCATTTACTGACTCCCTGATAAGTCCCTCTCTTCATTCCTCACTGACTTCGACTCCTGGCTTTCCCTCTTTTTTGAACATCCATCTCCCTCCCTCAACCTTGGTGATTTCAACATTCTTGCTAACAACCAGTGGTGTGGTAAGGGTGAGCGGTGACCCTCCCCCGCGGAGGCCCCCTTCCCTTTATCTTTTTGACTTCTCCGGCATGAGCAGGTTT
This sequence comes from Geotrypetes seraphini, assembly GCF_902459505.1. Taxonomy (NCBI): domain Eukaryota; kingdom Metazoa; phylum Chordata; class Amphibia; order Gymnophiona; family Dermophiidae; genus Geotrypetes; species Geotrypetes seraphini. The sequence goes on along the minus strand of NC_047091.1, from coordinate 31,702,104 downwards.
GCCCACGTTGGCGTTGGCTTACCCTTTGACATCACTTCCTAGGATCGGGTCCCGGAAGTGATGTCATAGAGAGTGCCGATGCCGACGTGGGCAGCAACCTCATGCTGCAGTCTGTCTCATTTATGGCCTCAAGAAATCGGATAATGTAAGCTCGTATTACAAAAAAACTACACTGGCTGCCAGCGGAAGCACGCCTTTGCTTCAAAATCATAACAGGCTCATCCCCAATCTATCTATCTCATCATTTCGAATTTCCAGACACAACTTGTCGCCTACTTGTTCACTTTCCATCCTTGAAGGGCTGTATCTACAAGAGATTCCTCGATGGAACATTATCATTCCAAGCAGGCACATGGAATAAATGTTTAACCGACTTTATCTCAAACGCACTTTCCTATCAAACTTTCAGGAAGTCAATTAAAACCTATATCTTTGATAAATTTCTCTGCCTTGATGTATCTTTAAAATATTTCCAGATAAACTCAATTAATCTTACCATGCTTATGTAATTTCAAAAGTTTTTTGTATTATCACTTTCTGTATAGTCTCTTCCTTTGTAAACCTCTCTGAATTGCTTGTGGTATTGCAGTATATAAAAATAAAGTTATTATTAAAAAGGTACAGAGGAAGGCGTGGGGCGCATGTGCGCAACAAGGAGAGGAGCTGGTGAACAATGAGCAAAGATAGTTGGCTTAAATCTTACATGGTCAAGATAAGTTTAAGTTGTCAAGAACCAGCTGCTTCTCTTCAGCCAATGGGGATAGGTGGAACCTGTAATAAGGCACATCTGTGTGCAAATTAATAAAATAAACCACGCTCTGATATTTCTCTTCCAGGTTTCCTTCTGCTATGCACTCCGTTTGTAATGGGAGCTGGAGATACTGGAGGGGGATATACACCAGCCGCCAGTAACGGAGGCACGGGCCCCACGGCTGGCACACCAGTAACAGGTAAGGAAGACCCTGAGACTCTAAGCTCGGCCTTCAGCGGGAAAGAGAGAGTGATTGTGCCACGCAGTGGCTTAGTAAGGAGAGGCGGGCCACCCTGGGCACGGTCTTCCTAAGGGCATGGCAGCCCCCCGCTTGCTCACTCCTCACCCCTCTCCTTGCCGTGCGAATCCCTTTACGGCACTCTCTCTGATGTCACTTCCGGGACCCCGCACCAAGGAAGTGATGTCAAAGGGGAATAGGGGGAAAGGGGAGGAGGCATGCTCGCGGCAGGGGAGGAGCACCCCTCATCCTTACTACACCACCGGTGCCACGGACATACCACATCTTGAAAATCAGAAATATGCAGTGGGGCCGGACTCATATAATACAATAACATAAAATACAGTCTCGTCGCTTGTATTACGCAAATACCCGTAAAAGTTCAATACAGAGTCCATACAGGGATGGAACATTATTAGGAGATACAACATTCAGCCTGACGCAAAAGATGCGACATATGGGAACTGGACTTAAAATCAAATTAAAACAGTCCTCGGTACGAACTTATTCAGCAAAAATGACTTTACTTTCTTCCTAAACACCGGTCATTTCTTCTCTCTATAATATGTCTCGGAAGAGTCTTCCAAAACTTAGCTGCTTGCTAAAGAAGAGATAAGTCGAGTAACCATTTATATCTTACCCCTTTTAATGCTGGAAAATTTAACAGAAATAGATTCCACAGCTGGATATTTGCGGGGTAGTCATTTATTTTAAAAAATTTCTATTCAGATTACAGCAATTACATCGTTGAAGTCGTCGTAGCAATAATACACAACAAACTTTCACAGATCTGCAAACCTAGATCAAAAAAGATAAATTATATCAAATCTACAAATATGCTCTAACAAATAGACAAATAGGTTTTCAGGAATTTCCTAAAAGCATTCCACAACCGTAGACCAGTTTTTTTTTATAGTGTATGGCCAGTGGTTCCCACCAGACCAATTGGGTGTCCAGGCTAGTCCTAATGAATATGCATTATATGCCAATCTCTCTCATGCATATTCATTCTATGCAAATCTCTCTCATGCATATTCATTAGGACTAGCCTGAAAACCCGACTGTCCTAGTGGTCCTCCAGGACAGGGTTGGCAACCACTGGTGCATGCCATGTAGTATTAATGCCAGTGACCATATCATACAGTGTCATTTGATAGTTTGATCAATCTATCTGGCCCTCCAGAGGCTTGAGGGGAAAGAGCAGATGAAAGACCTTCTCTTCCATCCAGTAGCCAGGATAGAAGGAATACACACAAAGCAGCAGCATTTCTCCATGTTTACAGCCTTTGTAAAGTTGATGGAGCCATGAAGTCCATCCTCCTGAACTAAGCAGTCAGATCTTCTAAAATGTCGTAAAGAACTGGCCCAAAGAAAACAGAGAAGGTGACCAGTGGTGCTCAATATTTTTATTGTATCCAAGACCTGACATGTACGTGTTTCGGCAAAAGGGCCTGTTTCAGGGGTCGCTTTCCACTTCCATAGACAACTCTTCAAACAGCTCTTCTGGCCAGGTGTTGTCCTCCTTGCTGTTCACACTAGCGGTGTCCTCACCAGGCTCCTCCCCGATACCAGACTGTCCTGATACCAGTGGTGTAATAAGGGAGGGGCTGGACCGCCCCAGGTGCTGTCTTTGCAGGGGACACTAGCGCCTCTCTTCCTCCCTGCCCCCTCCCCGCATACTTCTTTGAACATTTGCCGGCTCGAGCACCATTTTCTACTTGCCGCTTGTGCCGGTGTCAGCCCTCTTATAATGTCACTTCCGGGTCACAGGACCAGGATGTGATGTCAAAAGGGAACCGACATCAGCACGAGCAGCGGGTGGAAAATGCTGCTCGCGCCGGCAAGCATTTTAAGAGGTACACAAGGGCAGGGGGATGCTCAAGCATTGGAGGGAGAGTGGGGGAGCGCACGACGGGGTAGGCACCATCCTCCCTCATTACGCCACTGCCTGGTGCCCTAAACTTGGGCACCGAAAACAGAACTCAATACTGTTCTGTGATGGGCTTCTATCTTTCAGTGCCATGACGAATGGCATTGATCGCTAAATTTTTTCGCTGCTTATTTTTGAGTGTCATTTACTAAATCCAGCCCCATATATAGATTTAGTGGGTATAAGTCCATATCTGAAACAGACTAACCTCAGGACTCAATCATCCAGTCTTGAAACAACTGAGCCATTTGGTTGTTTAATTGGAGCTGACATGCTACGACACAAAAATAGGATGACATAAGAACATAAGAATATCCTTACTGGGTCAGACCAATGGTCTATCTAGCCCAGTATCTTGTCCTCAAGGAGGCCAATCCGAGTCACCAGTACCTGGCAGAAACCCAGGAGTTGAGGGGTACAGATAGGAGTAGAGGTAGGTCATAGGGATAGTCTGGGACCACTGCACAGGCAATGGGTCTGATGGGCCGCCGCGGGAGCGGACCGCTGGGCGAGATGGACCTCTGGTCTGCCTCAGCGGAGGCAACTTCTTATGTTCTTATGTTATCTCAAAAAACAAGATTCCAGAATCCCTAATAATAGCAACATTCCAGAGCTGAGATTGTGATGTCATAGTGCCTCATTCCACCAATGCCTAAGAGCCAACCTCATCAGTGATGTCACAATGTTTGGACTGTCCTTTACTTATGAACATAAGAGTAGCCATACTGGGTCAGACCAATGGTCCATATAACCCCGTATCCCGTCTTCACGGAAGCCAATCCAAGTCACAAGTGCCTGGCAAACATTTTGAGTGGTACACAGGGGGCACAAACAACAGTCCTTAAGCTCTTGCAGCTTAAGCTTTTGACATTAATCTGGGCCTGGATTTGTACTTCAAGGCACAAACTCTTCCCTGAATCTTTCTAGGTACCGCACCTCTGTTAGGTCATAGGGGGCCTTTGTGGGTGCCAGTGGGTGCTGAGAACCCCTAATATTGAGCTTCTTCATTAGATCTAAGCAAAGCTACAGTTCGTGCTCTGTTTGGCACCCCCAATCGTTAGGAAATGTTGGTGCCTAGGGGTTAAATCGTAATATTCTTTTATTTACCTGCAGATTCCCCTGAGATGAATTCAAATTCTTCAGACAACTGGGGAAACCAATCAGTAAGTAATACATGTGCACATACATGTGCACATGCACACACGCTTGTGTCAATGCATGCAGCACCAAATATGTCTCTAGGTACTGAATAGCACAGCAGATAAACAATAATTATTTGGATGAGCTGCAGACGGCTCCTTGCATCCTCTTGGGATCCCGGTATGTTTTGAAATAGTCTCTGAGAAACCCTTGGAGGGGCTGCTCTGAAACGACTTTAATACGGTAAATAGGCAGCGCATGGTGCGAACTCCAATGCCACGTAGAAAACAACAGAACAAACGTCCAGCAGTCACAGACACAAATTCTTTAAAGATCTATAACCAGCATTTTGTTTGAAAACCACTATTACTTGCCTGTTGGTATAATATGGATATAGTATTGCATTTTTGTGTATATATTTCTTTCTTAAGGCTATAGAGGGATCTTCAAAACGTTTCCATGCTTTTATTTTTGTAAAACACTATTTATTAAATATCTCAAAAGCAAATTACGTCACTTTTCCACAAGGTGAGATGGCTTGCGCGACTGACTAGTCACATGACATTCTAGGACATGCCCTCTTACCACTTCTAATCTAATCTAATCTAATCCTTAGGTTTGTATACCGCATCATCTCCACGTTTGTAGAGCTCGACGCGGTTTACAGTAAGAGAAATAGGAAGGAACTACAACAGAAGGTTAGAGGTAGAAGTGTGAAGAAAATTTAGAGGACTTGGGATGCCAAGATATAAGAGTTTCCTCGATTCCTAAGTTGGAGGGAGACTTACATTTTTTGAGAAAAGCCAGGTTTTCAGATGTTTGCGGAAAACTTGGAGAGAGCTCAAGTTCCGAAGAGGGGAGGTAAGGTTGTTCCAGAGCTCAGTGATTTTGAAGTGGAGGGAGGTCCCTAGCTTTCCTGTGTGGGAAATGCCTTTTAGCGAGGGGAAGGATAGTTTTAATTTGTGGGAGGATCTGGTGGTATTAGGGTTTGAGGAATTCCAAGAAAGAGGGATAAAGGGAGGGAGGATACCATATAGGATTTTGAAAGTTAAACAGGCGCATTTATAGTGGACCCAAAGTGCAGAAACTTTTTGAAGAACCCTGGTACGTCATTTCATTTCAAATGATTTTCTTTCTTTTTTTTCCTTTATCATTATTTCTGAGTTTTTCCTGTTATGTTGTTTGATACATAAATAAAAAATTAAGCACATAAAAATCACTAATACTCATAGTCCAGGCTACAATTAAATAATGAGTCCAGATACAAGGGTACGCAGATCCCCCAAAATGGAGGTGTGATCATGTGAGACCAAAACAAATAAATTGACCCTGAGATATCCACAGAAAAGAAAATCCAAGAGAAACCAAAAGACACTGTGGAGTAACGATGTTCCTGAAATGGACTTTATTGAAAATCTAAAAGTTCCAAAAATCAACGTAAACAATCTACATAAAAGTAAAATGATCCACATAAAAACCTTACGGACCTAGTCCACTGAGAGCGTAGCACTGCTTTCATTGTATGCTAATAGATCTCATGCATATTCATTGGGGAAATCCCGAAAACCCGACTGGATTGCGGCCCTAGGGGAGGGACTTTGACACCCCTGTCCTAAGGTAGTAGATACCTGGAATAAACAGTCCAAAAGAATAATTGCTTTTGGTTTATGCAGCGCGTTTTCTGCGGAGTTCCACGCAATTGTTCTTTTGGACTGTTTATTCCATGTATATACAGTCTCTTGGAGAAATGGATGTGTGTGCCTGTCCTCTTCCAATACAATTGCTTATTCTGTGCTGTTTCTTTTTGTGCGTTTGTGGGGGAGGGGGGTGTGAGGTTCCCATCTTTATTTTATACTCTTTTCCCCCAGTTTGGATGAATGCTTTTTGCTTTTTTTCTAAAGTGTGGGGTTTTGTTTTGTTTTTTAACTTTATTCATTTTCAAAACTAATACAAAGTGCCATGAGTTTTACAAACATTAATAATCGGTACTTAATTCCATCAATAACACCCCTTCCTTCCAACAATTCAATCAAGAAATAAACCAAAACGATATCCCCCCCCATCTACCCACCCCGTCCTGGATATGCATAAAAATAAACAGAAAATTAAATAAAGACAATTTTGTTGAATTAACAAAGGATGTCAACGGGCCCCACACCAATTTAAATATTTTGCTATGCCCCCACATATCCATATTCATCTTTTCATATTTATAGCTTAAACATAAACTGGGTTTTTAAAAAAATGTTTCTCAATCATACTTATTTATTTAGAAAATCTTAAATACCACCAGTTTGATGAAATCATTCAAAGTGGTTTATATAATACTAGTATTTAATCCCGTTACATTAACGGGCGCTAGAATAGATGTGTGTGTCCGTATTTCTTTCTCTCCTTGGCCTTTTTTTTTTTTTTTAGCACACCCCTCCTCATAAAGCAGCCCCCTTTCTCTCTCTCCCTCCAATCCTCTTGATGCCTGACATCCAAGTAGGGGAAATCCACTCTCCCCACCTCCTTGCTCCTGCTGCACTTCCTCCTCGGCTATACACACGCACACACACACTTACATACACCTCTCCGGCTCCTCACGCCCCTCCTCCACCTTCCGCTACTTCGGCGGGGGCCAACATTTTCTTTATTTTCTTTTGTTTTCTTTTCGCCTGTTAGCCGTAGTGCCGTAGGAGCGCGTCTTGGTGCAGGCCAGGCTCTGGGAGAACTCGCACAGACCTCCATCACGGAAAAACAGCACTACCGGCCAAAGTTTATTTTAAAGTTTAAAGCCGCTGCGCACTCTCTCCCCCCTCTCCCCCCATCCAGTCCACTAAAAATGCTCAGCCTCGGCGGTTTCGCTTATGCCGTAGCGAGCGAGACAGGTCCCTCTCCTGGGGCGGGGCAGGGCCACGATGTGGCAGTAAAAAAAAGTTTAGATTTTTGCACTGGAGCAGCGGACCCTTCCTAACATGGTTCCCGGGTCGGTCCGCCCCCTTACTATGCCACTGGTTATGATCCCCCGATGGTGGCTATCGTTTCATGGCTCCGCTCCGCACCGCCTTTGCCTTAGCGCGCATGCGCACTCAGTGCCGAGGCCGGGGCTCGTGGGATGGTGGGGAAGCCGGGGTTGCGCAAGCGCTGGGCCGCACCGGGGGGGGAGAGGCAGGAAAAGAAGGCCGCCGCTCTTCTTTGGCGGCTCCTGAACGAAGGCGAGTCGCGAGTGTGGGGCTGTTACTGCAGCGGCACGAGGTGGAGAGCAGGGAGGCTGTGGTGACGTACTAAGCGTGCATGCGCACTCTCATGTCCGCGACAGATCAGGGAACACGACTTTAGAGTGCGCATGCGCGGCCTAGCATTTTATTATATTAGATAAAGAAATCACAGAATCGGAACAATAATCTAATAATCAATCAAAGATTGTCTCACCGCATACTTTTCCATCTACTATCCATGTTTAACAAGGAAAAAAATTAATATTTTCGTTAGTGTGTGCTAATGTCATTATCAAGCTATGTGTTATGATTGATTGGAAAATGATCTTGTTATGAACGATCCTTTCCTATCCAAAATATTGTGTAATTTCTTTCTCTTTTTCCACCACCTTGCTCTGTTTAGCAAATCCTAAAGCTTTAGGATTCTAAAACGTTACATTTATTGATGATGTATTTAACTTAAAACACTTTAAAGTTATTTTTAATCACCTTCTGATATTTATGTTTTGAGATATACGATATCCATATCTGTTTGTTCTTATAGGTTTTTTCCCCATTTTTTAAGTGTTCTATTATTTGAGGTGGGAAGATAATGACCCTAAATATATTTTTATGAATAGTAAATAGGTCCCATTGCATAAATGAACAATGCACTGTATATTGGCGTGTGATAACATGATAGATACATTGAGTAAAGGTAGCCCAAGATGCTTTGAAGGCCATTAGTAAACGTGGCAGCATTTCCCTGAAGGTCGCTGGTGAACATGGTGATGGGCTCCGTTTTCCGTCTTCTGTCTTGTCTCCTTAGAGGATTACCTGCAGGAATTTTCACTGCATGGGGGAACACTGTTACCAGAATCAGAGCTTTGTTAACTCCACTGCACTCTGCTCCAGCAGCCATTCTTTCTGTGAGGTAAGAGAACTCTTTAGAGAGGAACGTTTTGGGGTTTTGGGTTTTTTTTACTGTTGTTTTACTGGTAGGTGACTTCTTCCAGTCTTCTGTAATGAGTGTTTCATCAAAACAGGCTGTTAGGAAATCAGCTTTACTAAGCAAAAGAGGCTGTTAACTGCTAGCATATATTTTGGGGATCATAACGCATCTTGATACTTACCAGATTTTGGCCTAGTTGACCAAGAGCTCAGAAGAAAAAGAACCAAATTGGTTGATTCAGACTTTTTCATAACATAATTGCTTCATTTGTGTAAATAAAAAGGAGCTGGAAGTGAGCTTTAAATCCTTTATATAAGGTAACATGGGATAATTGTTGGCTGGTATACCCCCCCTTACTTAAGAACATAAGAATAGCCTTACTGGGTCAGACCAATGGTCCATCAAGCCCAGTAGCCATTTCTCACGGTGGCCAATCCAGGTCACTAGAACCTGGCCAAAACCCAAGGAGTAGCAACATTCCAGAATCTCAAAGAGTAACAAGATTCTAGAATGCCAAAGATTAGCAACATTCCATCCAGAATCTCAAAGAATAACAAGATTTCGGAATCCCAGAGAGTAACAAGATTCTAGAACCCCAAAGAGTAGCAACATTCCATACAGAATCTCAATAAATAGCAAGATTCTGGAATCCCAGAGAGTAGCAACATTCCATGCTACCGATCCAGCAGTGGCTTCCCCCATGCCTTTTTCAATAACAGACTATGGACTTTTCCTCCAGGAAATTGTCCAAACCCAGTATGCCCCTCTGGCTCTTCCCAGTGTTTCCTGTGTTAGTACCCCTGGCAGACTGGAGTTCTCTCTCTCTTGATAACTAGTGGGAGGTGATTCCAAATATCCACCACCCACATCTTTACAGATGCCTTCCCTTGCATTTCCTCCAAGCTTTCCTCCTTCTAACTTGATTGCGTTACCCCCCCCCCCCAAGTCCTTGAATGTCTTTCTTTCTTGATCAGTCCTGTCCCAATCCATTATTAAAGCCTGCCAAATATTCAAATGTTTCTATCCGATGCCCCCTTTCTCTAGGTTCCTAGTCCTCCCTTAGCATGGCTTTGTTGTGGACCGTTCAGATTTTTGGTAATTCTCTGCAAAATCAGTTAGAAGAGTAGAAAGTTCGATTGGAAAGTAAGAACCCCCCCCTTCCCCCCAACAGCAACTTCAGATACAATACCTGTCTCTGGACAAGTATTAATTAGTGGAAATCCTAAGAAATCCGTCTGATCCTGCTGTACTCCACTTTTCTTTGCTTTCTGGGATATGAATTAAAACATAATTTGAATAACAGACTTATTCTCCTCTTGATCTCTGTGTACCATGAATTCTGTAGAATCTTTTCAATATTGCCTGTGTTTCGAATCTGAGTTCAGTTCATCTGGAGAAAAATGATCCCTCTAAGCCCTTAGTACAGCTCACCCTAATTACCGAGCTATGCTATTATTTACTAAACTATTTGCCCATGAAATGAAATTCTGATTTGGTTGCCCTAAGAGGTTAATTCTGAAATATTTTATTCAGTGAAGCCATGCTCTCCTAGAGATTCTGGTGTTGAAATCTGGTAGATACTGTTTCTTCTTTCCAAAATATGCCACTCTCAGTCAGGAATGGCAAAATCTACAGAACTGTAAATCAGCCATCCTGTTGCATCAGAAACACCCCGGAGTATTGAAGCCAGGGCCTTTACTGTGGGTAGCTGGCAACTCCCAACCCAAGAGGCCTCCTAATTAGGTTGGTAGCAGGAATGAATTCCTCCATGAATATGCATGGAGCAGATTTGCATGCCTGGCACGTCCATTATATGCAAATCTCTCTCATGCATATTCATTAGGGCTAGCCTGAACACCTGATTGGCCTGGTGGTCCTCCAGAACAGGGTTGGGAACCACTGAACTAATATACATTAATATTTGTAATCTATTGGATCCAAACAATAATGGGAGTAAATAATTAAATACCTAGTTTAATAACATGAAAATATATTATGCATAATATAACAGTGCTCAATGGCCTGAGCACTTATGTATAATATATTTTCATGTTGTTAAACCATGACTTATATATGCTTTGTAATCTATTGGCCTTAGGCAGGAAAGTTATTTATTTTTTTCAATTTCTATCCCGTCCTCCCAGGAGCTCAAGCCAACATTCACAAAAGTTACATTGGACAGTACATTTGTTGATAAAATACAATACTATATTATACAGTACAGTCATAAAGGGCAAAGCTGGGCAGTACAGTAACCAAGGACGTTCATAGGGAATTTTTGGAGAAACATTACAGAAGGTTGAACCAGGGGGTTGCCAGCTGGTGGTTGTTGGCGGAGAGAGATCAGAGAAAACTTTTTGAGGTTGGCCCTTTAGTTAGGCGAAGAGGTATGTTTTTATTGCTTTCCTAAAGTTGAGTTCTTGAAGAGATCTGATCTGTGTCTTCTTTTTGTTTTGTTTGATTTTTTTTTTTTTCTTTTAATACATATTGATTTTAGCTTTACCAGCACAATGGATCTCATTACCAAGCCAGATGCAGCTCTCAATGTGCTTCCAGTAACAGTAGCAGCCTGTGTTTGAATGGTACCATGCAGAACATGTGTACTGTGGAGTGCTGCAACACATCCCTCTGCCTGAAACTCAGCCGGACCGCCTATTTCGGTAATAAAATTACGACTACAACTCCCTCCTCCAAAACCAATCAAACTGTATGCAAAAGCCTTTGCACCTTTCCTCTCTTAATGGGAAATGCTAGGGTTCGTTTTACTATGGATGTTGACATGTGCAGGAGCAGTTTAAGAGATTTCGGAGGCTCTACCACTCCCTCCGCCCCATTGTTTGGACAACGGCTCCCACAGTAAATTTAAAAAAACCCTAAAATATTGCACAGAATCATAAGGCAGAATGCACTCAAGGGTTTAACAAAGAATGATGGATGCATTCAGGACCCTAGGGAACAACGAAGCTGATTATTCACACTAAGGGCCGGATTCTTTGATATCGCCGGTAAAAGCTGACGGGTTGCTGTAGCGGCCATAAATCTAATGATTCAAAAAAGTCAAGTCATTCTCAAAGAACCATGCATGCAAATGAAAGTTGCAGAGCTTCACCAAATTTACATGAGATCAGTCGCTGGTGATAGCGATCGACACACGAGCGGAATAGTCCACGGAGAGAGGCATGGGTGAATAGGAGGGGCGGAGAACTATCAGCAATGCTACATCGCCGTGTCAATCATAGGTGCGCCAGCGCTATTGTATGGAGGGGGAGGTGCAATCATTGGCTTTCAACAAATGCGCATAAGGCACGCATTTAATACACACCTCTAATACACATGCTTTTGAGTTTTGATTTTCCCATGACTTTATGCCTATAATTTATGTGAATAGTGTGTTTTTAAATTTTTTTTAATCATGAGCCACAGCCAGAAACATGTACTCGAGAAGCGCTTTTCACAGTACTGGCACCCCCGGACCAGCTGGTAATTATAGGCCATTAAAAGCCGACACTTCATTTGGTGAATCACCCGGCAACGATGGAGAATCGCCCGGAGTGCTTGTTTAAATATTAATGAGCCCATTTTACTAGTAATGATCTCGTTGTACTAAATTTGCATGGCAGAGTCGGAGTCTGCTAGGAAGCTCGGAAGAGACCACGGTGAGCCATTCTGATAATCGGGCGGTAAAATACTGGCACGCTAAACCGGCTAGAACCGGTTTAGCGACCATCATTACAGGCACAGTAAGTAGACTTGGCCAGAGATACCCAGAGGCGTCGTAGAGAATTTTTACTGTTAAAACCTGGCGTGTTAGCCTTAGGAGCGACGTTTTACTTGCGTCATCCATGCAAATGTAGTGTGCATTGTTCTTCACAAAAATACGTTTTCTGTGAACCTTTCTGGCTGACAATGTTCCTGTCGTTATCATGACTGGAAAAGGAAAAGGATAAGAGCTTCCAAAGTCCCAAAGTCCCTCCTTGAGGGCCGAATCCAGTCGGGTTTTCAGGATTTCCCCAATGAATATGCATTGAAAGCAGTGCATGCACATAGATCTCATGCATATTCAGTGGGGAAATACTGAAAACCCCACTGTATTCGGCCCTCAAGGAGGGACTTTGAGGACCCCTGGTCTAGAGAAAGGGTGGGCAACTCCGGTCCTCGAAGGCCGGAAACCAGTCGGGTTTTCAGGATTTGCCCAATGAATATGCATTGAAAGCAGTGCATGCAAATAGATCTCATGCATATTCATTGGGGAAATCTAGAGCAGGGATGAGCAACTCCGGTCCGCGAGGGCCGGAATCCAGTCGGGTTTTCAGGATTTCCCCAATGAATATGTATTGAAAGCAGTGCATGCACATAGACCTCATGCATATTCATTGGGGAAATCCTGAAAACCCAACTGGATTGCGGCCCTCGAGGAGGGACTTTGAGAACCCTGCTTGAATGTAAACTGTGCTGAGCTCTATCTTTATAGAGAGGATGCGGTATATAAACTTAATCTTTAGTTTAGCTTAGTTTAGTTTACAAAGTCTTTTTTGCACTTAGTATACAGCAGTGGTTCCCAAACCTGTCCTGGGGAACCCCCAATCAGTCAGGTTTTCAAGATATCCCTAATGAATATGCATGAGAGAGATTTGCATATAATGGAAGTGACAGGTATGCAAATCTCTCTCATGCATATTCATTAGGGATATCTTGAAAACCTGACTGGCTGGGGGTCCCCCAGGACAGGTTTGGGAACCACTGGTATACAGTAAGTCGCCTGCCCTTCCAGAAATGCTTCTCAAACCTTTTGCAATTCTTTATTTCCTGGCCTCTATTTCGGAATATTGCCAGGCAGGCACTTTTTTTTTTTTTTTTGGGGGGGGGGTGCTTCCTGCATTTCTGAAGGATCTAGGGCAGGGGTAGGGAACTCCGGTCCTCAAGAGCCGTATTCCAGTTGGGTTTTCAGGATTTCCGCAATGAATATGCATTGAAAGCAGTGCATGCAAATAGATCTCATGCTTATTCATTGGGGAAATCCTGAAAACCCGACTGGATTTGGCCCTCAAGGAGGGACTTTGGGGACCCCTGCCCTAGACAAAAGGAGAACATGACGGGACATTCCTGAGTTCAGTTAAATTAGTCTTGTTATTCTTCTTATATAGTTACCTATTAAAATCTCACTTTTTGTTACGTTTTGGATCTGATAAATGGAGGACTTGCGTTGAAATTTAAGCATATTATTTTAGTACTTTGTTAAGGGCTCCATTTACGAAGCCGCGTTAGCGGTTTGACACGCGTATTAGCGCACACTAAACTGCCGGAAGCGCTAGCCGCTACCGCCTCCTCTTGAGCAGGCGGTAGTTTTTCGGCTAGCGCAGGGGTTAGCGCGTGATTAAAAGTCACGTGCGCTAAAGCCGCTAACGCGGCTTCATAAAAGGAGCCCCAAAAGTTGCATTTTCTTCGTAACAAGTTCTTGGCTTAAATTTTGCTTTCTGTTCAAGTTTATGCTTGATATTTAAATGTAAATTTATAAAAATAAAAAAAATCTTTAAAAAAAGACCCTGAGGGCTATATAACCTTTAACCAGCAATGTGAAACGCAACATCCATTCCTCTTGAACTGGCTTAATAATATTGTTATATGGTATAGTGTGTTTGTCTAACCTGCTTTGTTTGCTGTCTGTTCTCGATGGCACAGCGACAACCATGGCGCCCACTACCACCACCACCACCACCACCACTACTACCACCACTGTAGCCTTAAATGTAAGTATTGTTAACCTTCTTTAATAAAGCAGTCTTTTGATTTTAAAAATGCAATGGAATGTTGAGCTGCTGGAGATTCGACGTTGTCCCTGTTCCTGCCCCATTCCTGTAAGCTCTTCCTTAACTGTACAAGCCTCGAACACTTATGATTTTAAAGTGTTTGAGGCTTGTGCAGATGAGGACGGAGCTTAGGCATTGGTGGAATGAGGCATTATGACATCACAATCTGAGTTCTAGAATGTTGTTACTTAGGATTTTAAAGTGTTTGAGGCTTGTGCAGATGAGGACGGAGCTTAGGCATTGGTGGAATGAGGCATTATGACATCACAATCGGAGCTCTAGAATGTTGCTACTTGTGATTTTAAAGTGTTTCAGGCTTGTGCAGATAAGGATGGAGCTTGCGGGAATGGGGCAGGAAAAGAACTTGCCGTGATGAAAAAATGAGTTCCCGTGGGGACGGGGAAAAATTTATCCCCGTGCCATTCTCTACTACTGGACAACCCTTTCAGGAGCTGCCGTCACTTGGCAAAGCCTTTGCTAGATTTGATTATCTCACTAATAGCTCCTGAGATAATCCTGCAAGGTATAAGAAAAGAACCATCTATATACTGTATTCATTCGGTTTTACTTTGCAATGCATGAAAAAATATTTTTAATCAGCAAACCCAGCAGGTCTGAAATGGAAATTACTGAATAATCACACATAGTTAATACAGAGGTCTGGTTTTATAGAATGTCACTCTGTCCCCATGGGACTCTCAGGGGTAAAGTTATTCTGTCAAGAATATTGTAGTTCTCCCCTCCTTCCTTCCCTTGTCTTGTTGGTCATTTCAGACTTAATCTTTATTTCTATCTAGTCTGTAAGCCGCCCAGATGGTATTATCGATGGGCAGAATAATAAGTATGTAATAAATTTGAAACTTGTTACTTTACCAGCAGTAACTAGGTCTCATTGTATAAAATAGGACCTGTGCTAAAATAATACGCATTAGAAGTAAAATAATCCATCTTAACAGTTGCCCATGTTACATTAGTGTGAAGAGTTTCGGGTGACCAGAGCTGAGATTGTGATGTCATAATGCCTCATTCCACCAATAAGAGCCAACCTCATTAGTGATATCACAATGGCTTGACTGTTCTATATGTGGCTCACTTTTGATATTGTGATGTCATAAAGCCTCATTCTACCAATGCCTAAGAGCCAACCTCAGTGATGTCACAATGTCTTGAATGTCCTCTACTTGGCTCACTTTTATTTACATGCCCTAACTTTTATGCCATGATAAATCTAGGCCTTCTGCATGGGAGAGTCATGTGTTAGCTCATGCTAAGGCAAAGCCCAGATTTTGCCACAGTTTAGCAAAAGAATTTCTATGATAGTGCATAAATAAATATGCACCATATATCATGATGCCATGCATTCAGGATGACATGGATAAATCTAACTATGGGAAGTGACCTGATTAAAAAAAAAAATTGAATTGAATTTTTGGAATTATGGGTGATATTCTCCATGGGGCCAGTTTACTAAAAGGCACATGCTAACATGCTACTACATAAAACAGTGGTCTTCAACGCAAGGCCCATGGGCCAATGGCAACCCCTTGACGCCTCTTGGGGGGGCCTCATCATCATTCTGGCTTTATTTTCTGCTATCCTCTGCTCCGCTACCCAAACTCATGACAGAAAGAGGGAAGTGGGTTAGGGGAGGAGCTGCGGACTTGACGGACGAGGCATTTCTAAAATAAATAAAGAGAATGTATTTGGAAATGTCTCTACCTCTTTGAGGATACCCTAGTGAAAAATTGGAAGACAGACTGGTGAGATAGATGCCATCAGTGGCATAGTAAGAGGGGGGCGGTCCACCTTGGGCAAGAGCATCCGCTCCACCCCTTCCCACTCCACTCCTCCCCTTGCTACGCTCGCGCCCCTTCCTTCCCTTCCCTTGCACCTCACCGTCAGGAGCAACAGCTTTAATGTGTTCCTCCTGACCGTGTCATCTCTCCCGCTGATGCCACTTCCGGGTGCCATGCGTAGGAAGTGACGTAGGCGGGAGAGACAACGGGGTCACGAGGAGCCCGTTGAAGTTCTTGTTGCTCGCGGCGGTGAAAAACTAGAGATACGTGGGAAGGGAAAGGGGTGTGCATGCGGCAGGGGGTATCAGGGAAGGAGTGGGGGTGGGTGGGAGATGAGGGTGGAGGAGGGGCACCACCGCCCCCAGCACCTCTCACCCTTGATACGCCTCTGGATGCCTTGTTGACATGAGTCTTCTCATGGGACGATGGCTGGTGGCTCTTCTTCAGCTCATTTGGATCCAAAGTGACCCCGACTTAAAAATGATTGGAGACCGCTGGCATAAAGTGTTAAAGCATTTTGAGGTGCTTCACCCACATGTTACCTAGGCTTAGATTCATTAACCTGGCTGAGTCAGTCCGCTCCATGTCCGATCCGACGCAGGCCGACCGATTCCCAACGGGCCTGTATTCAAATGGGGGCGATCGGAGACGCATGCACAGAGCATCTACTTTGCCTGTAGATGGTCTGTGCATGTGTTTGATGTCCGTTTTTTTGGGGGTTTTTTTTAAAACTTTTTACTTGCGAGCACGCAGTTTTAATGGGCTCAAGTCAGGGCAGGAGAATCGGAGCAGAGATCGGGGCAGGAGAGTTGGGGCAGAGAGCAGGGCTGGAAGATTGGGGCAGGAGATTCGGAGCAGAGATTGGGGCAGGAGAGGCGGAGCAGCGCTTGGGGCAGAGAGCAGGGCTGGAAGATCAAGGCAGGAGAGTCAGGGCAGAGAGTAGGGCTGGAAGATCAGGGCTGGAAGATTGGGGCAGGAGATTCGGAGCAGAGATCGAGGCAGGAGAGGCAGGGCAGAGCTCAGGGCTGGAAGATCAAGGCAGGAGAGTCGGGGCAGAGAGCAGGGCTGGAAGATCTGGGCTGGAAGATCGGGGCAGGAGATTCAGAGCAGAAATCGTAGCAGGAGAGACGGGGCAGAGCTCAGGGCTGGAAGATCAAGGCAGGAGAGTCGGGGCAGAGAGCAGGGCTGGAAGATCGGGGCAGGAGATTCGGAGCAGAGATTGGGGCAGGAGAGGTGGGGCAGAGCTCGGGACAGGGAGCAGGGCTGGAAGATTGGGGCTGGAAGATTGGGGCAGAAAGCAAGGCGGCAATGGAGCAGGAGAGTCGGCAGGGACGTGTGCGACTGGTCCCCAGCAGTCACTTCTTCTGTTGATTGGCCAGCCCAGTCGGTGTCCCAGATTTGGTTAGTGAATCCCGTCCCTGCCTACTTTGCATGCCATTTCCCCTCATTTGAGTGCACGGATCAGAATCGGATCGGCACAGAGGTTAGTGAATTGGGTCGGAGGAAAATCGGGTGCAAACCGATTGGTATGCTTAGTGAATCTATCCCCTAGCTCAGGGGTATGAAACTCCGGTCCTTGAGAGCCATATTCCAGTCGGGTTTTCAGGATTTCCCCAATGAATATGCATTGAAAGCAGTGCATGCAAATAGATCTCATGCATATTCATTAGGGATATCCTGAAAACCCGACTGGAATACGGCTCTCGAGGACCGGAGTTCCCTACCCCTGCCCTAGTTCTTGAAACTGGTTTTCAGAGGGGATATGTCATGGGTGGAAAGTGCATTATCTGGTTAACATATTGTGATTAATGTGTGGAAACTGGATAACGCAGAGTTAACACGAGAGCACTAAGCATCTCCTAATAAGAGCCGTTTATTCTTTGCATTAGTGCACAACCTGCGAAAGCTCCACAAAATTTTTCAGCTTAGTAAAGCAACCCCCTTGTAACTGTGATGGAGTCAGGGGATGGCCTATTGCCCTTAAGGGTTGGTACACCATTACAACATGGCTTCTCTCGCGCTGAGGTTAAGGCTCTGCTTTCTCCTTCTATGAAGTCCCTGTCCAGATCCTGAGTAAATGACACTCAGAAGAAAATGTCATCCAGTTCCAAGACGGTGACTTTGAGCCAGTCCTGCTTTTCAACTTAAATTCCGAACCGGTGTGGCATTTGAGGTCCCTGATTCTACCTATCAAAATCACATCTGCCGGTCCCATAATGTACCAGGATCTGATGTAAAGTATCCCTCCTGGAACTGGATAACTTGGAAACTGTAAATAATATCAATAAAAGCCCCCGTGCAAAGCACATTCCTAGATGCACGCATATTAAACTCCAGGATACACCCAGCCCATGAGAGGAAAAGGTTCTCATTTCAACATTTCTGTGATATTGATTACTTTCTTCAGGGGATCGTCTTCAAATCTCTGCCTTTGCTTTCTAGGGGAAGAAATGCAGGAATTTTGCGTGCAGCGGAGTGGACTGCTACAAAACCCACACCAGCACGCAAGGGTGCAGGATGGGGTTTAATTACTGTGAGGTACAGTACAATGGTTCTTCCTGCCAATCAAGGCTACTGCAGGTCTGAGGAAAGATTCCTAGGACTAGCTGGGAAGTCTGCAAACGTTAAGCGTCAGTGGAACCATTTCCGCTGTAAATGTTTTGGCGACACAATATTCTTTAGGCAGCAGCTTGGATAAAATTAGACCCGTCCTGACCTTTTTTTTTTTTCAGTTCCAAAATTTTATTGAAATTTTATATAGTAACGTACAATAAAGCAGGAGAAACACAAAGCATAAATCATAAGCACCCTGTAAGTACGTACTTGTAAGCATGTACTTATAAGTACACACTTGTAAGTACGTACTTATAAGTACGCACTTGTAAATAGGTACTTATAAGTACGCACTTGTAAATATGTACTTATAAGTACGCACTTGTAAATACGTACTTATAAGTACTTATACTATATTTGCTCTAAGTGGACAAAATCAGTCATAGGGAAACTCATGAAGTAAACATTAAGAATCCACCCATAAATCATAAGCACCCTGTAAGTACGTACTTGGAAGCATGTACTTATAAGTACACACTTGTAAGTACGCACTTGTAAGTACGTTCTTATAAGTACGCACTTGTAAATACGCACTTGTAAATACGTATTTATAAGTACGCACATGTAAATACGTACTTATAAGTATGCACTTGTAAATACGCACTTGTAAATACGTATTTATAAGTATGCACATGTAAATACGTACTTATAAGTACGCACTTGTAAATACGTACTTATAAGTACGCACTTGTAAATACGTACTTATAAGTACGCACTTGTAAGTACGCACTTATAAGTACGCACTTGTAAATACGCACTTGTAAATACGTACTTATAAGTACGCACTTGTAAATATGTACTTATAAGTACTTATACTATACTTGCTCTAAGTGGACAAAACCAGTCATAGAGAAACTCATGAAGTAAACATTAAGAATCCACCCATAAATCATAAGCACCCTGTAAGTACGTACTTGTAAGCATGTACTTATAAGTACACACTTGTAAGTACGCACTTGTAAGTACGTTCTTATAAGTACGCTCTTATAAGTACGCACTTGTAAATACGTATTTATAAGTACGCACTTGTAAATACGTACTATAAGTACACACTTGTAAATACGTATTTATAAGTACGCACTTGTAAATACATACTTATAAGTACGCACTTGTAAATACGTACTTATAAGTACGCACTTGTAAATACGTATTTATAAGTACGCACTTGTAAATACGTATTTATAAGTACGCACTTGTAAATACGTACTTATAAGTACTTATACTATACTTGCTCTAAGTGGACAAAATCAGTCATAGGGAAACTCATGAAGTAAACATTAAGAATCCTTGAAATGAAACTCCTCCCCATCCCTGACCTGATTGCACAGCGTTAAGTTTCCAGTTGTCCCGAGCTGCTGTTCAGTGTGGGCCATGCCCTAAGACAGCGTTTCTCATCTCGGTCCTGTAGTGGGGGGCTTGCCTGTCAGGTTTTCAGGATATCCACAATGAAGATGCATGAACTTGATTTGCATACACTGCCTCCGTTATACACAAATTCCTTTCATGCTCATTCATTGTGGATATCCTGAAAACCTGACTGGAAAGGGGGAACTCCAGGACCGAGATGAGAAACAGTGCCTTAAGAATCCTTTCGTTTACACTGAATAGTGATCATCTGCTTATTTGGGGGGGGGGGAGGGGGGAGTGAGGTAAAGGTAAGAAAGTCATATTAGAAACGTAGTGGAGTAAAGGGAACTGATATAGCATTTGCATCCGCTACATATGAGGGGCACCACTCCCTCATGCCCACCCCAACCTATGTCTGCGGTGGGAGCGGGGTGTGTTGAAGGATAGAGTGGAAGGGGAATGGGTTAAGGGGAGATCAAAGGATAAAAAGCTGAGGGAGCTGAGAGGGACATTTGACGAGGGAGAGATTGAAAAGGAAGGAAGGAGCAGGAAGAAAAAGGCGAAAAGGAGGCAGACAGGGGCCGATGCACAAAGCATTAGCGTGGCTCAAATGGTTTCAACGCATGGATTAACTTGGGCAGGAACCATTACCACAGACTGCTTTAAAAAGGAAAATCTGGCAACCCTTTCCAGTGGGCCCCACTATCCACCCCAAGCCGAGGCCCTCCCCCTGACCTTGTACCTGACAGCCACTGAGGCAGAAGCAGGGGATGCTTTCGCAAGTAGTAGAGGGGGTGGATAATTTTCAAATGGCAATATTACCTAGATTATCCTGGAGGGGTGATGTTGGGATGATTGTGGGGGTGGGTGGGAGGGAAGCAGGCTGAAGAGCAGCAGCCCTGATCTGGCATAGTAACATGTTCTATTTTACATAATACATATTTATTAATCGCCTTTATAAAGAGATTCTTAATGCAAGAGAGTGTTTTATAAGTACACTAGCTGATGCCCCGGCGTTGCATGGGTATCTAATTATAGCAATAACACTGTAAATGGATTCAAAAAAAGATACTTTATAGTGGTGAAATAAATTATTTTTTTACAGCTTTATAAAAAGTACAATATTCAAATAATAATGTGAAATATTACTAACACAAAACTTGATTATAAACAACATTTTTAGTTTCACCTCCAGGAGCAAGAACATATACATTCTTGGGTGAACCCACCCTTGAGCAAGCAACATAGAGTTGTCCATGGGAAAAACAGGGGGATCTTAAATCCACTCCACAGTATGTAATAGTCTGTCCTTGTGATTTGTTGATTGTGATAGAGAATGCAAGTCTCACTGGAATTTGCAATCTCTTAAACTGAAAAGGAAGATCTGTTGGAATAAGTGGTATCCGCGGGATAAATACGGTTTCACCTTGTCCCTTTCCGGTTAAGATAGTCGCTTCAATTACATTGGACAGTAACCTCTTTACACAAAGCCTTGTGCCATTGCAAAGTTTTGGTGGGTCAAGGTTGCTAAGTAAAATAACTGGAGATCCCACAGCTTTTTACATTTTTTCCATTGACATGAATGGGTGAAATCAGATTTTCTGTTTGTAGCTCCGCCCACGTGTGCAGGTGGGCCGCGAGACCCCCAGAACATATCACCCCAGGTAGTGAGGGATCTGCATACCAAGTTTCGTTCAAATCGGTCCCACAGCTTTTTACATTATTTCCATTGACTTGAATGGGTGAAATCTGATTTTCTGTTTGTAGCTCCGCCCATGTGTGCAGGTGGGCCGCGAGACCACCAGAACATATCACCCCAGGTAGTGAGGGATCTGCATACCAATTTGCGTTCAAATCGGTCCCACAGCTTTTTACATTTTTTGCATTGACTTGAATGGGTGAAATATGATTTTCTGTTTGTAGCTCCGCCCACGTGTGCAGGTGGGCCGCGAGACCCCCAGAACATATCACCCCAGGTAGTGAGGGATCTGCATACCAAGTTTCGTTCAAATCGGTCCCACAGCTTTTTACATTTTTTCCATTGACTTGAATAAGTGAAATCAGATTTTCTGTTTGTAGCTCCGCCCACGTGTGCAGGTGGGCCATGAGACCCACAGAACATATCACCCCAGGTAGTGAGGGATCAGCATACCAAGTTTCGTTCAAATCGGGCAAGCCGTTTTTGTGTTGGCAGCTTTTTACATTTTTTCCATTGACATGAATGGGTGAAATCTGATTTTCTGTTTGTAGCTCCGCCCATGTGTGCAGGTGGGCCGCGAGACCCCCAGAACATATCATCCCAGGTAGTGAGGGATCTGCATACCAAGTTTCGTTCAAATCGGTCAAGCCGTTTTTGCGTGATCGCAACACATACACACATACACACACACATACACACATACATACCTCCGATTTTATATATATAGATGAAGCAGGGTGATGGCAGACAGGAAAGTAAATTACTTGGAACTCTATTTATTTAGGGGGTCTTTTAGTAAGGCGTGCTAACCGATTTATCACGCGCTAAATGCTAACGTGTCCATTATATTCTATGGATGCGTCATCATGTAGCATGCTAAATCGGTTAATGCGCCTTAGTAAAAGACCCTTTTAATTTGTTTTCTATCGCGTTAAACATTAGATTTGCCATAATTACAGTACAGGTTTACATTACAAGTTATTATCTTAACTTAGCACATACTAGGGGTCTAATATTAATAGACGTGATATACAGTTTACAGGTTACAATTTGCTAAAGTCCATATGGCGCAAGATTTTCAGTATAAGTTATATCCTAATTTGACACGGTTCATAGTCATTCGCGTGCGAGATACCAGCGCGCCAACAATTCGGCGCAAGACACCAGTGCGCCGCTGGAAAACTTACTTTTAAAGAGCTCCGAAGCGGGGTGTGCGTGGGAAACTCCCCCTAGATTACTTCATACTGTTCGCGCTGCCTTTGGGGGGGGGGTTGGAACCCTCCATTATAGAGAAAACTGAACTTTTTCCAAATTTTTTAGGGAAAAGTTCCGTTTTCTCTATAATGTGGGGGGTTGCACCCTCCATGCCCTCCCCAACAGCAGCGCAAACAGTATGAAGTAAAGGGTGGGGGGGATTCCCCGCACACCCTCCGTCGAAGCTCTTTAAAAGTAATTTTTTACGCGGCGCGCTGGTGTCTTGCACCGAATTGTCTGCGCTCGATTGTTAGCACGCTGGTGTCTCACGCGCTTTTGTCCCGTCACCATTTGACACACATGGACAGTTTACAGGTTGAATTTGCCATAGTTACAGTGCCAGATTTTTCAATACAAGTTTTCTTTACGTGACACATACCGGGGTTGTGGCCCACAACTTGTGGGACCAATATGCATTAATTGTTTTATTTTTCTTTTCTGCTTAGATGATAAAGAAATTTGCTGGGTCTCAGGTGTCCTATACTGGCGGCTGCAGCAGCAAATGCAGGACCGGCAGCCCCGTCTGCACCAGCGCATCCACCACGAACTGCTACCAGGAGTGCTGTAACGCCACCACCGCTGCCAGCTGCTTAAAACTGGACGGGAAAGTCCACTTCAATGGTGCGGGGTGTAGGAAGGGTGGGTCACTGATCAAACTCCTCATCTGCGCTGCGCTGGTGATCCTGAGCGCTCGGCTCCCGGCCCTTCAGTGGGTTTAGGGAGCCGAAAGGAAGCCTTCGTCGGCCGGCGCTTTGCCAGACCGCATGTCGTTACGGCGACAGGCCTGAACCCAGTTGCCGTCCTGTGCAAATTGAACGTTTTTACTTCTACGGATTTAAAACAGACGTCTGGTAGTTGTCGTGTCCTGTCAATCAGTTACATTTTAAATCTTTTTTTTTTTTTTTTTCTAAATCAGATCAGTGCAAATGAAAGTGGAAATAGTGGGCCTGGTGGGAAACAGGAGGTTCTGTTGGGAGAGGCCCGACTCATCGGCTTAGAATGAAAGGATGATTGTTGGATCACTTCTGCCAATCTCACTAGTCTTTTGGGAGGGTCACTTCCTCTCCCACTCCCTCAGCTATCCATAGAGACTACAGCCTTTCTGGGGCAGACATTCATTGTATCTGCATGTAATTTGGAGTATGGTGTCCTCGCTTGGGTGCTATTTAAAAGCCAATAGAAAGAAGAAAGATCAATAAACCTGGGGGGAGAGGGAGGAGGAAGAGGAAGAGGGGGATAGGAAATGAAGGCACCTTTTATGACTGCTCAGTGCTATAATCTGGGCAGTTCTGATAATCAGATGGTCATAGGGGCTGACATCAAAATTAATAGTGCTTTTCACATTTTTAAATGCACTGAAAATTTATACACACGGTTCACAAATCTAGACCTTTGATTTTCCTAAGGTTGTCTCCTTTCAAGGGGTAGCAGCATGGTGCAGAAAATCTGGTGGCCAATAGCTCACGTTATCATGGGTTGAACTAGAGAATGACACAAGGGCAAATTTTCCCCCATCTCTGCAGGAATTCAATTTCCCTGTCCCATCCCTGTCCCTGTCCATGCCCCATTCCTGTAAGCTCTGCCTTAACTGCACAAGCCTTGAACACTTATGATTTTAAAGTGTTTGAGGCTTGTGCAGATGAGGACGGAGCTTAGGCATTGGTAGAATGAGGCATTATGACATCACAATCTGAGCTCTAGAACGTTGCTACTTAGGATTTTCAAGTGTTTTAGGCTTGTGCAGGTGAGGGCGGAGCTTAGGCATTGGTGGAATGAGGCATTATAACATCACAATCTGAGCTCTAGAATGTTGCTACTTAGGATTTTAAATAAGTGGTTGAGGCTTGTGCAGATGAGGACGGAGCTTAGGCATTGGTGGAATGAGGCATTATGACATCACAATATGAGCTCTAGAATGTTACTGCTTAGGATTTTAAAGTGTTTGAGGCTCATGCAGATGAGGACGGAGCTTAGGCATTGGTGGAATGAGGCATTATGACATCACAATCTGAGCTCTAGAATGTTGCTACTTATGATTTTAAAGTGTTTGAGGCTTGTGCGGATGAAGACGGAGCTTAGGCACTGGTGACATCATTATGACATCACAATCTGAGCTCTAGAATGTTGCTACTTAGGATTTTAAATAAGTGGTTGAGGCTTGTGCAGATGAGGACGGAGCTTAGGCATTGGTGGAATGAGGCATTATGACATCACAATATGAGCTCTAGAATATTACTACTTAGGATTTTCAAGTGTTTGAGGCTCGTGCAGATGAGGACGGAGCTTAGGTGGAATGAGGCATTATGACATCACAATCTGAGCTCTAGAATGTTGCTACTTATGATTTGAAAGTGTTTGAGGCTTGTGTAGATAAGGACGGAGCTTGCAGGGATGGGGCAGGGGCAGGAAAAGAACTCGAGGGGATGGGATGGGAAAATGAGTTCCCGCGGGGACAGGGAAAATTTTGTCCTCGTGACATTCTCTAATTTGAACCTACAAAAATATTTTAAACAATACACTCCCTTTACCATCCTAGAATGATTCTAAGATCTAAATATAAGCCTCCGTTTAGCCTTTTTTGAAGCCCAAGTTATGTTATCCTTGCTTGATTCTTTGAGCGACACCCTGCAATTTTTCTGGTTCTCAAGGAAGAACTTAAATAGCCACAAGTGGCATCACACAGTTCAGTGTCTGATTGGACCAGCTAACCCAAATTATGCAGAATGAACTGGGGACAGGGGATGTCACTTTGGATGACTGTATGGCTGAGGTGGCTGCTTCCTGGGGATGCTGAGGAAGTTTAGAAAATGCCTTCTTTGTTATTTTCAGTGTTAGACAGGCTCAGACTGGCCACCTGCCAGTCTGCTTTGGAAATATTACAGCCCAGGATGGCTAGGAGCTTATTATAAATCAGTCTTTTTAGTGAAAAGCTTTTTGTAAACATAATTCCAAAGCATAAATAAATCTGAAGATCTTTTTAAAGATAAGGAGCTATATGGTATAGAGAAAATAGATGCCTATAAGAATTTTTCCACTCATTATATTGAATTATCATAACACCTGACACAACTGAATGCTGGATATAAGTTTAAATTTTATTCTCTAACTATTAATTAGAGAAATACACACATATACTCTCTCTCTCTCTCATGTCATGAATTCCATTTTAAGGAAAAAAGTATATTAGCAAATTTTCTGATTTGGATGGATGGATCTGGTTTTTGTTTCCTAAGTGCATCAATAAAGCAGAAAAAATACTTAGCTGTCCACAAAGAATAAAGCACAGAATCCTGATCTGTGGTCTACATTATAAGTCCCTCTTCTCTCGAAAAGAGGAGATTGAGAGGGGACATGATCGAAACATTCAAAATACTGAAGGGAATAGACTTAGTAGATAAGGACAGGTTGTTCACCCTCTCCAAGGTAGGGAGAACGAGAGGGCACTCTCTAAAGTTAAAAGGGGATAGATTCCGTACAAATGTAAGGAAGTTCTTCTTAACCCAGAGAGTGGTAGAAAACTGGAACGCTCTTCCGGAGGCTGTTATAGGGGAAAACACCCTCCAGGGATTCAAGACAAAGTTGGACACATTCCTGCTCAACTGGAAAGTACACAGGTGAGGCTGGGCTCATTTAGAGCACTGGTCTTTGACCTAGGGGCCGCTGCGTGAGCGGACTGCTGGGCACGATAGATCACTAGCGGCAATTCTTATGTTCATCGCTTGTGCACAGAGAAATGTGGTCGCTAATTATTTCAACTTCTCCTCATGCTGTTTTTATAACTGCAAATAATTGCACCGTGATAGCTGAAAATGTACAGTAGTCCAAAGAAACATAAAAATATCTAAATGAAGGTTGTATTCATTTTTTTTTTAATGTATAGCCTTAATTCTATAAATTATATGGTTTCCTATCAGAACAGGGAAGCTTCTTGTTGTTCAACTTTGAATATAATTCTGTATTTTTCCACTAATTAATAAAAGTTAAAATATATGCCAGGTCAAATGTCCTGATGATGACTGGATTATTGAGATGAATCAGACAGAAACTTTTCAGATTTGCAGAGGAATGTTTCTCAAAGCTATGAAAGAATTCAAACACTCCTGGCACAGATACAGAGGACAATGGTAATGGAAGGAGATGCCTGGCGACCGAATAGGGTCAACACAGAGACTAACGGGGCAGGCTTGATAAGTTATTAGGCAGATTCTCCCTAATTCTATAAACTTACATGCCCAATTTGATGTTTAATATGCAAAGTTGCACACTAGTCCTGTGGTCTTCAATAATTTTTAAGCTGGGGCCATTTTGGATTCTAATGAGCTGAAGGAAAGCCACTAAATATTTCCCATGTTGGGAGAAGGAGGATGTCCATGATACTGCTGATATCCATCCCTACAACCCACCTTCAGATTTCATTGGGAAGTATTCTCACGGTTGTGACCATTTCCAAATGCATTCTTTTGTCTATTAAAAAATGTTTTGTCCTTCAATCATGAACGGCCCACCACATATTTTTCCTCACGATCACCCATTTTCTGATCCGGCCATGCAAATTAGCTAAAACCCCATGCAAAATAGCCAAGCGATTAATGCACTAACATTACTTGGTTACTTAAAAAAAAATTTAAAAAAATTGGGCGTTTTAGGGATCGTAAAAACTGAATTGTCTAGACCTGTTGGTAACTGTTACACACGCAAAATATCTGCCCCATAAAAAAATGAAAAAAGTCCCCCACCGCCAATTATGGCCCTCCCTAACGATCCCTGACAAATGTGGTCCCTCTGAGACAGGCACCCCTGAACCACTGTCCCCCCAAATCCAAAACAAATAGCAGGAGGAATGCCCACTCCCTCCTGCCACCAGATGCCCTCCCACCCCTCAGAATGTCCCAAAAATGGCAGGAAGGATGCCCATTCCCTCCTGCCACTGAATGCCCCCCCCCCCCCCCGAACCTTCTCTTACCTTTTTTAAACATTGGAAGCTGGAAGCCCACTCTCAGGCTCCTGCTTCAGGCCTGCCTGTCTAAATGATGGGCCTTCCCCTCCCCAGTGCTTCATGTGATCCACAGGGAGGGGCCAATGGCCCTGATTGGTTCAGATGTCTAAGGCTATTAAGTGCCTTGGATTATCTGTCCATGAGCCCTGCTCTCCATTGAATAAGCAGAGGATAGCTGCCTGAAACCTGGAACCCACCACCCTGGTTTAATCCTCTGCTGCATCTGCGCTCTCTTGCTCTCTCTGGGCTACTCTGTTGTTTTTAAGGGTCTTTGAGGTAGAGAATGACACAGGGCAAAATTTTCCCCGTCCCCGGGAGAACTCATTTTGC
This sequence comes from Geotrypetes seraphini, assembly GCF_902459505.1. NCBI lineage: Eukaryota > Metazoa > Chordata > Amphibia > Gymnophiona > Dermophiidae > Geotrypetes > Geotrypetes seraphini. The sequence goes on along the minus strand of NC_047091.1, from coordinate 31,674,069 downwards.
CGCCCCGTCCCCACAAGTTCTTTTCCTGTCCCTGCTCCATCCTCATCTGCACAAGCCTCAAACACTTTAAAATTATAAGTGTCCGAAGCTTGTGCGGTTAAGGCAGAGATTACAGGAATGGGGCAGAGACAGGGACAGCGACAAAAACTCACGAGACGGGATGGGGAAATTGAGTTCCTGCGGGGATGGGGGAAAAATTTGTCCCCGTGTCATTCTCTACTTTGAGGCTCATTCTTGCAGAATATAAAAGGCAGAAAGTACTTTCTAAAAATACAGCAGAGAGATTTACTGTTTGTTTCCTGGCCACAAGAGCAATAGGTTACGGAAAATGACCTGCTAAGCAAATACAAGTATTGTTTACATATTAAATTCAGTTCAGCCTGTGCATAGTCAAATAGGAAGGGCTGGCTGAAGTTCAAAGTATGGCGTCTGTTTGTTAAACCTCTCTTCTTCATAAGGAGAACCTGTCACCAGTGTGAGAGTAGAAGGCAACAGTGCTAGGTATAAAAAAAAACCCCTAGGTATCAAACAAAAAAGATATCATTTACATCAATATTTGAACAGAGGCCAATGGACTTATTGGGCACACAAATTAACCGGGGATATGGAACCTCTTGCCAGCCAACGATTTGGGGGCTATGGTCGGCTCAAGGATACGCCTAACATTCAAAATTCAACAATCACATGAGCCGTTATTCTTGGATCGACTACTAATGCCTTACTCCTCACTTAAGACACTAAGATCGACGCAACAAAATTTATTAACTATCCCTTCTTTGAAAATAATTGGGACCAGAAGAGCAACCATTTTTTCAGTACTAGCCCCTCAACAATGGAATAATTTGCCAATCTATTTACGTAACGAATCATCATTAGACAAATTTAAACGTGGTTTATAAAGATGCATTTAATATATAGACAGAACATTCTAATAAACATAACACCTAGTCCCCAAAGAATTAAACGAATAGGACGTCAATTTGAAATTATAAGCGTTTTTCTAATCTTACTCTTCTTATTTTTCTTTTCCTTTAAAAGGCCATTAATATTTAAACTGATTAACCAATCCAAACATTATCTTCATATCCTGAAAGATTTTAAAATAATTAAAGCATTTTTAATCAATTTTTATTATATTCTTTCTTAAATGACCCCTTCCTTGTGTGCAAACCTTAAATGTTTCTTTTTTTCTATAAATTGTAATTCTACCCATTACCCAATTGTTCCAGTTTGTATTAATTTGTAATAGAACAAAAATGATTAGTATGTATTATTTTATCTTATTTGTATTTGTCATCCCTGCCTTTTTTCTATATATTAGAAATATGTAATACGCATTGAAATATTGGATATTGCGTAAAAATCAAAATTTATTAAACTTGAACTTGAACCTAGCTGTTCTGGCTGGGAAAGAGAATGGCGGTGGCGGAGGGGGGGGGGGGGGAGAGTGAGGCTGTAGAATAACCTTACCTTGAGGCTACATTGTCATCATGCCAGAGATTAGGGTTGGCTCAAGGGACTCCACCACAATAGGCTAATCTCTCTCATCCCCATGATCCAGTATCTCCCCCGCTCTCTCAAGCCTCTCCCTCCTGCTGGACCATGTGAGGCACTGGCTCAGCATACTGATGATAAAGGCTGCCAAACTCCTAGTCTAGCATCGCTCCTTCTAGAAGTATGAAGGTAGACCGGACTGGGATTTTTTGCACCTTTTGGCACCCTGGGTCAGGGCTTCACCTGACCCAAAGGTAGAACCAGCTCTGCCAGAGATTCTAGTTGGGTAGTTTATTTTTGAATTTGGTGCAGCGGGAAAACCAGCTGTCCTGGCTGAGCAATTCAGTTCTTGAGGAGGAGGACAGGATCAGGCTTCTTCTGTTCCTCTGCTATCATGTTTCTATAAGGGTGGTAGATGTGTGGAACCATCTCCCGAAAGAGGTGGTGGAGACAGAGACTGTGTCTGAATTCAAGAGGGCCTGGGATAGGCACGTGGGATCTCTCAGAGAGAGAACGAGATAATGGTTACTGCGGATGGGCAGCATTTGGCCTTTATCTGCCAACATGTTACAATGTTTCTATAACCATAAAGTTCTATGACATCACAATGAAGGTGTAAACAGCCTTAGCCTATAGGAAGAGGAGATGCAAATGTCAAGAGCCTTAGACAATAGGGAGAGGAGGAGATAGTGGATGCTGCGGATGGGCCATTTGGCCTTTATCTGCCATCATGTTTCTATAACCATAAAACTCTATGACCTCACAATGCAGGTGTAAAGAGTCTTAGCCTATAGGAAGAGGAGATGCAAATGTGAAGAGCCTTAGCCAATAGGGAGAGGAGGAGATAGTGGATGCTGCAGATGGGCCATTTGGCCTTTATCTGCCATCATGTTTCTATAACCATAAAGTTCTATGACATCGCAATGCAAGTGTAATGAGCCTTAGCCTATAGGGAAAGGAGATGCAAATGTTAAGAGTCTTAGCCAATAGGAAGAGGAGGAGAGAACTGCCGTTTGGCCTTTATCTGCCATCATGTTTCTATGTTTCTCAGAGGTTGCTCACCCTCCCACCCAGCCCTCAATTGAAGGGTGATTGTTCAGAATTTTAATTTGGCAGCTTTATGCCCAAGTTGTTTTGTCATAGCAAAAAGAAAGCGGGGGTGTACACATGCAAAATATATGAGTTTTAAAGAGCGCTTTAAGTTCAGGGCTTTAATTTTCACCAGGAGGTAACAATTAGGCCTTTGTTTGGTGGGTTTTAGCCAGAGCAATGCCAGCCCAACAAGCCCAGCTGAGCACAAAGCAGGCTTTCCATCTGTTGTGGCAGGCAGCTTATATTATTTTACATTCTCAAGCATTTATATTATTCAATTCCAATTTACTTTGAAATAAGCGAAGCGGCGGCCAGTTTAATTCCAAAGGATTGTGTCAGACGTTTTTCTTTCTGTGTCAAGTTCTGTTATAAAAGGGGTTTCATGCTGCTCGTACCAGTGAGGAGGTCGAAGGGGGCACAGAGGTGTAAACCATTAAACAGTTGGGTAAGGAGGGGGGGGGGCTTGAAACATTCCATATTTGTATATCTTGGAGGAAAGGCTGGTCTCAGATCCCCTGTTAAATCCAGGTCACATGGTGGGACCCATTTTTCTTTATTTTTGTGCTTCGGAGATAATGCAATCAAGATACAATAGGTTTTGCTTTACGAAAAGCCCATTAAAAGAGCATTTTTCTTCTATTCATACATTGTGAATGGAAAATATGCCACTAGAATGAACAAAGGTAGGTAAAAAGACTGTCTGAAAATAGGCTTCTACTAACGAGAGACAACGGAGAACATTTTTCAAATGAACCACATTTCTGCTGTAAAGTGTTACACAAGATCTAAGAAACTGAAGGAAAAACTGCATTCTATGGTATCGCTGTGTTCCTCTGGCATCCACAAAGTACACATGGCTAGAGCCCCAGACAGGTGGCAGGTCTCTTTCATTGCAACGATTTGTTATACTAATACACAGAGGTAGACAAAAACACACCAAGGAGAGACCCTGCCCTGCGGAGTTTACAATCTAGACCAGTGTTTTTCAACCTTTTTACACCTATAGACCAGCAGAAATAAAAGAATTATTTTGTGGACCGAGCATCGGTTGAAAAACACGGGGCTAAGTCATAGGCCAGACCCCGCCCATCTCTACCCAATGTCCACCCCATACCCCGCCCCCATAATAGTACTAATTGCACCTTGCACGTCCCGTGCCTCATCTGGAAGCCTTCCCTCCGACATTGCAACGTCAGAGAGAAGGCTTCCGGCTCAGGCGCAGGATGCACGTAGGAGCCACTGCCCGTGGCTTTGTGCACTGAATCAGTTAGGAAGAGGGAGCTGGCTCGAAGATAACGCCGCATCGATCGCACCGTGGACCGGTGGTTGAAGAACACTGTTTTGGGCCTGATGCATGTGCTGGCCCTGTGGACCGGCAGGAAATTTCTGTGGACCGGCACTGGTCCATGGACCGGTGGTTGAAGAACACTGATCTAGACAGACAGACAGCACACGCTACGAAAAACAACTAAGAAGTTCAAACAGAAGGCTTTGATTAAGGAAGCTACTTAATAAGGAAAAATACCAAGCTGGTCAGTACACTGAGGTGAAATAGAGAACAAACTCATATCAAGGGCTCCTTTTACGAAGGCACGTTAGGGCCTTAACGCGCGGAATAGCGCACGCTAAAATGCCACGCGCGCTAGCCGCTACCGCCTCCTCTTGAGCAGGCGGTAGTTTTTTGGCTAGCGCGTGCGCTAATCCAGTCCTTCGTAAAAGGAGCCCCAAGTTGCTTTGACAACCAGACCTCAAACAGCCAAGGCGCTACTTAATTGATTTTTCGTGCCCTTACAAGGGTGACGTGTTCATCATCGGTCTTGGTATGATCACGTGAATATGAATTTTTTTTCCATTATTTTTTAACGGGCTCAAAAAAATGGAAATGTGCTTATGATTAGATGAAGGAAAGGCACTTATCTTTTATGCCCGACGGCTGCCCAACCGTTTCTCTCAAGGTTTCATCAGGCGCTCTGCCTCCATAAATACTCGCACAATAACCAATTTTCTGGTAGAAAAGTTTTCTAATATATTCACTTTCCCAGTCGGGCATAAAAGATAAGTGCCTTTCCTTCATCTAATCATAGCACATTTCCATTTTTTGAGCCTGTTAAAAAAGAATTTAAAAATTCATATTCACGTACAGGGCAGGAGTAACCAATAGGCCAAGTAGGCACGTGCCTAGGGCCTGAAATGGTCTGGGGGGCCCGATGAAGGAGGGCATCAACATTGTTTTTTTCCAAACAGCGATGAGCCCCTTCAGCATCGATCGCCATTGTGGGGCCCCCCCCCCCCCGATCGGCAACGCGGGCCCCACCCCAATTGGCAACGCGGCCCTCCCCCCAATCGACGAAAAGTAAGACAAGCAAGCAATGCGGGTAAGAAAGGCAACGGGAACTGTAATTTTGCAAGCGGTGCTGGTTGCCCAAAGCTTCCCTCTAACGCAGCTTCCTGCTTCCGCCTGGGTGCATGGTGGGGTGGGGCGGGGCAGGGGGCCCAGTGTACTTGTGTGCCTAGGGGCCCTCAATGAATTAATCCTGCCCTGTTCACGTGATCATACCAAGACCGATGATTAACATATCACCCCTGTAAAGGCATGAAAAATCAATAAGTAGTGCCTTGGCTGTTTGAGGTCTGGTAGTCAAAGCAACTTGATATGAGTTTGTTTTCTATTTCACCTCAGACAGTTTGATTAAGGAAGGCCATGACTAAATCAGGAAGGACCTTGCTTCAGTGGCGTACCTAGCATGTGTGACACCCGGGGCCCATCATTTTTTGGCACCTCCCCCCCATCTATACAAAAGGCATGATTTTTAGTAACAAGCCACACGTCACACATGAGTACCTAGGAAAAGGCAGCATCTTACATACTGCAGTGAGAAGTACAACAGCAATACACCCATTGTAAAACTAAAGCCAGACTAGTACAGATCAATCCTGCAGTCAATCCTAACAGAAAACCATGTCTTTCGAACACACAGAAAACACCTTCGCCTAGTATGGAATGTCATCACAAACTTACCCCTCCCCCTTTTACAAAACTGTAGTGTGGATTTTAACGACGGTGGTAACAGCTCTGACGCTCATAGAATTCTGAGCATCAGAGCTGCTACCACCACAGCTGGCGCTAAAAAATGCTCCACAGTTTTGTAAAAGGGGGGATAAAATAGAAATACATAGACAAAGGTTAAATTGAACCAGCAAGAAGCTGGACTCTGCATACAATGCAATATCACAGAAACAGTGACAATAAATAAATAGAAAATTTTTGTTCTACCTTTGTCTTCTCTGGTTTCTGCTTTCCTCATCTTCTTGTTACTCTCTTCCTTCCATCCACTGTCTGCCATCTCTCTTCCCCTATATGGCATCTTCTCTCCTTCTATGCTCCTTCCAGAAACTGTATGCCTCCCCCTTCCATCTCTCCTTTCACCCCCATTGATCTGGTATCTGTCTCCTCTCCTTCCCCCCTGCTCTGGCATCTCTCTCTCCGCACCCTTCCTCCTGTTCTTCCCTGGTCTTCCTTCTCAATTTATTTTCTGCCTCTGTCTAAATTATTTTTTACTATTCAGTCCTCAATTTCCCTCTTTCACTGTGTCTACCTATAGCTTGCCACCTCTTTCCCTCACCCCTTCCAGTAACTAACTCTATCCTCTTTCCTCAATCCTGCATGTGCCCTTTTTTTCTTTCTCCTCCCCACTTCCTTCCAGCATCTGCTCCCCCTTTCCCTCACACTTCCATTCAGCAGCTGTCCTTCCTCTCCCCCACACTTCCATTCAGTGTCTGTTTCCCTCTCTCTTCCCCTTCCATCTACTGCTCACCCTCTATCTCGCCCCTTCCATATACTGCCCTCTGTGCTCTTTCTATCCAGTGTGCACCCTCTCTCTCTCTCTTCCATATGGCATCTTCCCTCTTTCTATGCTCCTTCCATAAACTATCTATCCCGTGCCCCTTCTCTCCTTTGTACATGATTGATTTCAACTGGCACCTCTCCGTTTTTCTCTCTCTGTCATCACCCCCTCCCCTATTCTCTGGCATCTCCCTCTTCTCCTTTCTTTCCTTCCCACCTCACGGTCTGGCATCATCCGTTCCCTGATTCCCGGCATCTCTCTCCTTTCCTTTTCTTCCATCTCTCCCTCCACCTCCATGCTCTGACATCTCCTCCTTCCTTTCCCCCTTCCTTTTCACATGATCTGGCATACCTTCCTCCTTCCCTCCTTGCCCTTGCGTCTCTTCTTCCCTCCAAGCCCTGGCATTTCCTTTCATTCCCTCCCTCATCTTCCTTCAACACTCTCCCCAATTATTTCCCCCTCTGCTCCCTTTCCTCCTTCTGTCACCCAAGGCCTGGTGTCCTGAACTTCATCGGGCAGCAGCAGCATTCACAATTCACTGCTGTTGCCCGCTTCAGGCCTTCCTCTCTGTCGGGTCCTGTCTTCATGAAAACAGGAAGTAGGCAGGACCCGGCAGAGAGGAAGACCTGAAGCCGGCAACAGCAGCGAATTGTAAAAGCTGCTGCTGCCCGAAGAAGGTAATGGCGCCAGGCCTTGGAGCAGCGAGGCAGACTGCTTCTCCCCCCTCTCAGCTGAACCCCCGCTGACCCTCCTATCTCTTCCCCCCCAAGTGAACCTTTCCGACCCTCCCAGCGAGAGCAGCAAACCTCCCTCCAATAGCGTTGGCTGCTTCGCGGCTTTCTCCTGCCGGTGAAGCATCACTGATGACATCATCAGTGGCGCGGCAGAGGGAGGAGAAAGCCGCGAAGCAGCCGAAGCTACTGTAGGGAGGTTTGCTGCTCTCGCTGGGAGGGTGGGAGCGTGATAGGGACCGGGCCGGCTATGCACCCCCCCTAAGGCTGCACCTGGGGCGGACCGCCCCCCCCTTGGTACGCTACTGCCTTGCTTCATATACTAAACACTGGACGGCTGAAAATGAGGTGGATTTGTTTGGTTTACCAGGATACCAAGACGACCTTAGCAAAATGACCCCAAAGAGTGCTATCAACAAAGATGCTGTGTTGCCCAGTTCCCGACTGGAGATTTTCATCCAGTCTTGGTTTTGAACTTACATCTCAAAGCAGCGTGGGATTTGTAGTATCTGATTCTGCCCATTGCGATCGGTACATAACCCTAATAATGTAGAAATTAAGAACTATCCCCAAATCTCCAGCCTGGAACTAGGTGACCTGGCGTCTCTCTGCATCATTGGTCTCCCTTTCTGCAAGTTAAGGGTTAGGCAGACTAATTGCCTGAACCTCGCCCCTTAGGTTCAAGTTGAACCCGGGCTGCTTCTGCAAAGCACATTATCCAGCCCAGCATATCTGGCCAGCGGTTCCTCTGTGTTTCCTCCAGGCACTTGTTGTTAAGGAGAGGTTTTCTATATGAAATCAGAAATTCCAGTTCCTCTCTGCACCTGAAAGTATAAACAGCAGCTGGGCTATTGTTCTAGTGTCTAAGGTACTAATCTTCCAAGAAAAAGCAAACTCTTTTCCCACTAATGCAAATTATTATAATACTAGTCTTTAAGCCCGTTACATTAACGGGTGCTAGAGCAGATGTCTGTCTGTCTGTTTTGTTTTCTTTCTCTCTCTCTCTTTGGACGCTGTCTGTCTGTCTGTCATTCGTTCTGTCTGTGGCTCTCCCTGGCCCCCTTTGTCTGTCTGTCTCTCTCCCTGGCCCCCTTTGTCTGTCTGTCTTTCTCCCTGGCCCCCTTTGTCTGTCTGTCTTTCTCCGTAGCCCCCTTCTGTCTCCCCCCAAAGCAAACCAAGATTGCTCCCTGCCCCCCAACACACCCCTCCCTCCTAAAGCAAAGCAAGTTTGTTCCCTGGCCCCCTTTCCCTCTCCCCCACCCCAGCTTCCCTGTGCAGCAGCAGCATTTCCCTCCCACCCTTCCCTGTGTAGCCGCATGATTTCCCTCCCCCATCCATTTCCCTCCCCCTCCATTTCCCTGTGCAGCAGCAATTCCCTCCCCTCCCCCCACCCCACTTCTCTGTGCAGCAGCATGTTTGTTTCTGGCCGGCTCCCTTATCCTTCAGTGCACAACAAACCTTCCTCTTCCCCGGATCCGATCTCCACGCTCCCACCCCTGTACTGCGGAACACTTGAAGCGTCCAGCAGGTAGGGCAGTGCCCCGCGCCGCCACCTCAACCAGCGACCCCGGTACGACTGTAAGGCGGTTGTCGCCGGGCGCCGTTGAAAGAGCTCCACAGTCACGCGCCTCCAGCCACCACACGCGCCTCTAGCTAGCGTAGGCGCCGTAAGGACTGGCACAGAAGCACACTTCACGGCGCCAGGAATCACAAAGTTTCAAGAGCGCATGCGTGCTCTAGGGTTTTATTATTAAAGATAGTAACATAGTAAATGACGGCAGATAAAAACCTGAACGGTCCACCCAGTCTGCCCATAAGTTATACTCATGAAAAAATATATGATTAGATTAACTTTAATGAATGTATCTCTTGAACTGCAATGTACAAAAAATACACTTAAAATCATGAGGTACATTTTTTTTTTTTTTAATCAACATGGTATGTAAGCTATAAAAATGTGTATTGTTGATATGTTTGTACAAGTTAAACCTGCCCTATTTTTTTTTTCCTATGGGCTCTTTTAACATTTTAAGTCTATGGTATGTCCTGAGTAACATAAACCCAATGAAATTAGAAGCTGCAAATAATTTGTGTTACAGCAAATGGTTAATTTTCTATAGCCCAAAGTAGTGGGCCCAGCCCCTCCCCCCCCCGCCCCCCCCCCCCCGTGGCTATGCCACTGAGTGGAACCTGCGCAGAGTGCCAAAGTCAACCCAGGCCACCTTGTCGGGCAGACTGGATGTACTATGTGTAGGTCTTTATCCACCAATATTCGCTATATTACTATGGGCTCCTTTTACTAAGCTGCGTTAGGGCATTAACGCACTGGAATAGCGCGTGCTAGCCAAAAAACTACCGCCTGCTCAAGAGGAGGAGATAGCGGCTAGCGCACGTGGCTATTCTGCGCGTTAAGGCCCTAACGAGCACTGAGCTGGGGCTAGTTCTAGCCGCATAGCGTGGGGTTAGCGTGCACTAATTTGCTGCGTATGCTAAAAACGCTAGCGCACCTTAGTAAAAGGAGCCCTCAGAACTCTCCACCTCAGATAAGATTAGGGCTGGGCTACGACCAACTGATGCCCTTTGGCAGTTTGGGAAGTTCCGAGTTACTTAGGGCTCCTTTTCCGAAGCCGCGTTAGCGGTTTAACATGTGCTAAGCTGCCGGCCGCACTAGCCGCTCCCGCCTCCTCTTGAGCAGGCGGTAGTTTCTCAGCTAGTGCGGGGGTTAGCGCGCGATAAAAAGTTGCGCGCAATAAAACCGCCAACGTGACTTCGTAAAAGGAGCCCTTAGTGTGACTTGGTTTTAAAAGGGTAGCGGACAAGATTCTGGAGGAAAAGTTCATAAACCATTATTAGCTAGGCAGACGTAGGTCTAGACACGGAGGCTTCGGTGATCTATTTGTGATGGAGGCGGGAGCTGGGCTTTTCTTAAGTCAGTTATTTTAAGTGAACTTAGTAAAGACAAGTCCTTATTTTGGTAACGGCAGCCAGGATCGTGAACTTTGATGATACAAGTGAAACGGCATTTAGCTGCTTCCAAAAAGCAACTGGTGCCTGTGGGCTGCAGGGAAACTGGTTCCAGCTGGCAGCCACTGAGTGAGGTGTAAAATTCCCCCTCCCCTCCAGAGTTTGTCAATTTTTTTTTTTTTTTTTTTTTTAATATTCTTTATTCATTTTGAAAACTTACAGCAAGCGTACAGGAATATATCATTAGTAACAACAATAACACTTGTAATTCTCATATAATTCTACAAACATAAAAATTATATCCCATCCCATCCACCTTCTTTCAAGTATTACAATCAATTATATCATAAATATAATATAAACACATAATTTAGTGAAATTTCCAGAAAAACTCCCTCCCACTCCCCTATGTGTACATATATTCATCCAAAGAAAATGATGTTTACTCCTTACAATATCGTTCCAATGGCCCCCAGATCTTTATAAAATTATTATAGTTCCCTTTCTGTAGGTTCATAGACAAAACCGTGGAAGAAAAAGGCGCACGCCGACAACTGAGCGCAAGATGGAGGCGCGCGTCGAAGAAAATGACAGTTTTTAGGGGCTCCAACGGGGGTTTTTGTTGGGGAGCCCCCCTCCACTTTACTTAATACAGATCGCGGTGGCATTGTGGGGGGTTTGGGGGGTTGTAACCCCCCTCATTATTGTAAACTTAACTTTTTCCCTGTTTTTAGGGAAAAAGTGAAGTTTTCAGTAAAATGTGGGGGGTTACAACCCCCCAAACCCCCCCAACGCCCCCACAACGTGGTGCGATCTGTATAAAGTAAAGTGGGGGGGTTCACTCCCACACACACACCCCCGTCGGAGCCCCTAAAAACAGTTATTTTCTGTGGTGCGCGCCTCCGCGCTGTGCTCAGTTGTCGGCGCCCGCCTTTGTCTTCCGCGGTTTTGACCTGACACCCTTTCTGTATTGCAATTGCTCTTTCCATCTTAAAAATATGGCATACCGAATTCCACCAAAATGTATAATTAAGAATTGTATAATTTTTCCAGTTATTAGTGATATGCTGAATAGCAACCCCAGTCAAGATTAATAATAGTTTGTTATTATGTGCTGATATTTGACTTTTTTTCCTCATAAACATGCCAAACAGAATAGTATCATAGGATAATAGACAATTTACTTGAGTTCAAATTGAATTCCAAAATAATCTTATACAGGGACAATGGTAAATTAAATGATCCCTGCTTGTCAATTTGAAATCCCTGTAGTGGTGGCCGATAAGAAGACTGGAAATGCTTTATATATGAGAGCGGTAAAAAGGCAAGTTAAAAAACAAGGTCTCCATCGAGGGCTGTACACTTATGAGGGGCCGTTGAAAACTTCTCAGCCCAGCCACAAAGACAATGATGTGGAGCCATGATACTTAAGTTATTCCACACTTTTCATTTCAATGAGGCAAATGCATCTAGCAAATGGGCACAAGTATAGGGAAACAAGCCATTGTAACATCACCGATGAGGTTGGCTCATAGGCATTGGTGGAATGAGGCATTATGACATCACAATACGAGGGGCCAATGAAAAGTTCTCAGCCCAACCAAGAGGAGAATGAGGTGGAGCCATGAAACTTAAGTTATTCCACACTTTTACTGACACGTTTCATTTCAACGAGGCAAATGCGTCTAGTAAATGGGGAACCATGCCACTGTGACATCACCGATGCAGCTGGCTCTTAGGCATTGGTGGAGCGAGGCATTATGACATCACAATACGAGGGGCCAATGAAAAGTTGTCAGCTCAACCAAGAAGAGAATGATGCGGAGCCATGAAACTTACAAGTTATTCCACACTTTTCATTTCAGTGAGTCAAATGCATCTAACAAATGGGCACAAGTATAGGGAAACCAAGCCATTGTGACATCACTGATGAGGATGGCTCTCAGGCATTGGTGGAATGAGGCATTATGACATCACAATACGAGGGGCCAATGAAAAGTTCTCAGCCCAACCAAGAGGAGAATGAGGTGGAGCCATGAAACTTAAGTTATTCCACACTTTTACTGACACGTTTCGTTTCAATGAGGCAAATGCGTCTAGTAAATGGGGAACCATGCCACTGTGACATCACCGATGCAGCTGGCTCTTAGGATTGGTGGAGCGAGGCATTATGACATCACAATACAAGGGGCCAATGAAAAGTTGTCAGCTCAACCAAGAAGAGAATGATGCGGAGCCATGAAACTTACAAATTATTCCACACTTTTCATTTCCATGATATGAAATGAAGCGAAAAGTATCAAGAAAAGTGAGGAATCAGTGGCGTAGTGAGGCTGAAAGGCGCCCCTCCCCACCCTCATCTCCACCTCGATCCCCCCTGCCCCGCTAACCCACCCTTCCCTTCCTCCGTCATGACTTCAACGCGCTCCTTGCGACCCCATTGGCTCTCTCTGACGTCACTTCCTATGTACAGCATCGGGATGTGACATCAGCGGGAGAGACGACGCGGTCACAAGGAATACATTGAAGTTTCTCATGGTGAATGACTAGAGGTACGGGGGAAGGGAATGGCGAGGGGAGAAATGTGAAGAGACGGGAGTGGAGAGGAGGAGGGGTGCCTGTGCCCCCATCAACATGGCGCCTGGGGTGGCACGCCCCCCTTACTAAACCACTGTGTTGAATAACTTGTAAGTTTCGTGGCTCCACACCATTCTCGTCTTGGTCGGGCTGAGAACTTTTCAGTGGCAATACCAATGATGCAAATACACAAAAAGGTGTATAAATAGAACTGTCTCAGCCAAAATACACCATGAAATTAGCACCTCAGCTAATGATAGCACATATAGATATGTGCTATCATTAGCTGAGGTGCTAATTTCATGGTGTATTTTGGCTGAGACAACTTTTCAGTGGCCCCTCATAGTCTAGTGAGTTTCCAGTTTTTTTATAAGCTTTTTTTTTTTTTTTCTACAATATTTTTTTTTCTACAATTCTAAAAAAACCTGGAAACTCTCTGAACTAAGGGCTCCTTTTACAAAGGCACGCGCTTAGTGCGCTGTAAAATGCTGCACGCGCTAGCCGTTACCGCCTCTTTTTAAGCAGATGGTAATTTTTCAGCTAGCGCGCGCTATAGCACACGCTAATCTTGTGCGTGCGCTATAAACGCTAGCGCACCTTAGTAAAAGGAGCCCTAAGTGTATATCCCTCATTGCTTGACTTGCTTTTTACCAAACTCTTCAATACTTTTTACCAAACTCTTTTTACCAAACTCTTCAAACTTGCCCTGGTCGACTCAATAAATAAAGAGGTCCTTTGACTAAGCTGTGGTAAACGTGACCGCACACGTACCTCAGCTTACAATGGCAAAGCACGGGACGCGCTCACGTCCTGTGGTAATTTCCAAATCTGTTTCTGCTCCGTGCATGCTAAAAATATATTTTAAAATTATTCTGGGAGGGAGCATTTCTGTACTAATCAGAGCAGCTACATTACCACAGGTGATTACTGCCTACACAAAATTAGTGCATGGCCGTTAATTTTAAAAAATTAGGAAATTGGTCATTTTACTCCTGCAGTAGAAATGGCCTTAGCACATGGCCACAGCGTGCTCTAAGAACATGAGAGTGGAGAAAAGATTTTATTAACAGTTTATAGGTATATATAATATAGGTATATATGTTATATATGATATAGATCAGTGTTCTTCAACCACCGGTCCATGGACCAGTGCCGGTCCACAGAAATTTCCTGCCGGTCCACAGGGCCAGCAGTTGCATCAGGCCCAAAACAGCATTCTTCAACCGCCGGTCCACGGTGCGATCGATGCGGCGTTATCTTCGAGCCAGCTCCCTCTTCCCAACTGATTCAGTGCACAAAGCCACGGGCAGTGGCTCCTATGGGCATCCTGCGCCTGAACCGGAAGCCTTCTCTCTGACGTTGCAACGTCAAAGGGATGGCTTCTAGATGAGGCACGGGACGTGCAAGGTGCAATAAGTACTATTATGGGGGCGGGGTCTGGGGTGGAGATTGGGTAGAGATGGGCGGGGTCTGGCCCACGACTTAGCCCAGTGTTCTTCAACTGTCGGTCCACAGAATAATTCTTTTATTTCTGCTGGTCCATGGGTGTAAAAAGGTTGAAAAACACTGATATAGATAGATATGTATATATAATATGTACCTAATCAAATGCCCAGTTAAAAGCCCATCTCTTCAAGAGTGCTTTCAACTCGTAACTCCTCTCACCTTGAGTTCTGCATCCCCAGCCCTATATGGCATGTTTGTCTGTCCAAGTTAGATTGTAAGCTCTTCGGAGCAGGGACCATCTATATATGTGTATGCCTTTCAGCGCTATAAAAGTGATAAGTAGCAGTAGTAGAGGTTTCTACTGCACTGCAGGGCATTATATATGCCTCATTAAATGGCTGTTGTGAGTTGATCAATTTTTATATGCTATTTTGTTTTTTAATTAACTAACCAGCATGCAAAGGTTGAATAAATCACAGCAGCCATTTAATTCGGTGGACTTAAGCTCTGCATTTTTAAAAAATTTGTGATTTAGGAGCAAGAAAGACGTGAGTAATCATATAGGTGACCAGACTCACGTTACTGGGAACGGATTACTAACAAACCCCAAGAATCGCTCATTGTCTGAAAAGTCAGGAAATGCCGTAATTCCGCTAGGCCCACCCTCCTGCCCCCCCCCCCCAACCTCCCCCGATGGCTTTAATCCTGGCCTGGGACACTGGAAATGGTGCTGTGAAGAAGAATAGCCCTTGCGGGAGGGGGTAAGTCTCCAGCATGGGGGTGGGGGGGGGGGCGGTTTACGGTGCTTGGATTGGAAATGTCCCGGGGGGGGGGGGGGGCTGGAGCTACGTCTAAGAAGCTGAGATTTGCTTTGCAGTCTGACAACCGGATGACGGGTCGGGGGGAGGGGGGATTGCGGCCGATGCTTTTCTCCCCCGCCCTGCTGCGGCTCCAAAGGAGATCTGAGCGGACTGGGCCCGCGGCTGCAGCCTGAAGTTTAGTGCCACGTCTTGAGCTGCCGAAGGGGTAAAGCGCCTCTTTCTTCGGCTTGCGCGCGATGCTCAAATCCGCTCGCACCGCTGATCGCGCTGGATACCGTCCTGCGGCTGGCGTTGCACCTTTTGCACATTCGCAGACGGACGGTCCCGGGTCCCATTTTGTGGCCTGTTGGCAGAGGGAAAGATGCCAGCTTGTGATGTGGCCACTTTCCGCACCGGTGCTCATTTGCCAGTTAAAATTAAAGGGCACGTCTTTGCCTAATTATGTTTTCCTCCTCGTTATTATTATTAGTAATTGGACCTTTTTTTCCCCCTTTTGATGAAGCTGTCACTTAGGGCATTCTGCTGGTTGCCTCAGATCTCTGCTTCTGTGTAAAGTAAACAGATGAGTTTAGTGGCATGGAATAAAACCTTCCTAAAGAAACCTGGCACATTTATGGTCCAGGGCGACAAATGAAAGGTGCCAAGGGGCAGCTGGTTGTGGTGACTCATAAAATCCGCTCTGTCCCCTTATCTCCATTCTTCATCTTTTTTTCTTTTTTTCCATATTTAACCAACCGCTTTTATAAAGCGATCCCACCCTATTTGTTTTATCCTCTTCCCTCTTTCTCCTTTCTTCTTTTAACATGTAACTTTCCCCCCATCCTTCCCATTTTCCCTCACCTTCAAGTTTGTCTCAGTGTACACCTCGATTATTTCTAAACTATCTGAAACGAACAAGATCCGTTTCTAGGCCCCGAAATCGTTCTGCAAAATATTCTGTCATCTAGAGGCAATTCCCCTTAGAAAGAAATATAGGTAGCCAGTATTCTAAAGAGATTTTTGCCTGATTTATTATGAGTCTGCAAAACATTTATATATCTGTTACATGGGTCAGTGGTAACCATCAAAACAAAAGGGGGATGGACAAGAGAGGGGAAGGGGTGCGTGAGCAGGATATGTACTTCATTGTTTAAATCTTAAAGGTGTTAAGAGCTGTGGGGGGTTGAGCCTTCATGTCTCAGACAACTAACCTAGTTAACATAAATTAAATGACCTCTTCCCAAACCATTAAGAGAGTAAGCACCCAACATTCTACATTTGATTACTTCCAGCATGGACAGAGACAGAAAACTTAAAATGTGTCCTTTCATAGACAGAGACAGAAAATCTATCCTTTCATTACAATCCCCTCTTACGTCATGAAAATGACGTCATAAATGCACAGCATGAGCGTGGAGGGAGAGATATTCTAGATATGTCTCTTGAGGAGGGGTTTTAGGGGCTGCAATGAGTCAAACAGCACAGGAACAGTCTAAAATTACATAAGCAGATAATAATAAAGATTATAACAATAAGAAGGTCTAAGTTCAACATTCTTATTGATAGTAATAAGGGACTCAAACCTAGCCTTAACCTGGTCTCGGGCCTTGAATTCATCTGGGACCCCTATCTCATCTATGTATAGCTAAAGTGCACTGGCCTATCTACTGGCTGAGTAGTTTAACACGGAGCCGGAGGTCTCCACAGAGCCAGTAAATATCACCTAAAGAAAAATCTAATGCTGCAACAGTGAAGCATACCTATAATTACTAGGCTGTAGTTAAATTTCCAGTATGCCTCAGACAATAGTTTCTGATTAATACATTAACACATTTTAGCTAATCATGATTTAATCAGGACTACTTGAAACCGTCTTCCTGCCCTCAGGGTCTATCTGCATCGCCATGCCAGAGTCAGATTGATACAATTTCCCATAGGCCTTTGGTGACACCAGCTATGCCAACCGAAAATGCTGAACGCCTGCAACGGCTATGCTGACATCTTCCATATTCTTTGAAATGAAAGCAAACTTGTGGTACACTTAGCCAGCTTGCCTCGCTTATGCCTTAACAGTATATCATAGCTGTCCTCCAAGCTATGAAGATGAACAGTTCCCATTATGAGTTCAAACCTCTGTCTTAGGTTGTATAGGCCATAATCTGGGCGGGGATCCCAGTATGCCCATATCTTACCCGTCGTTGAGCGAGTGAACGTGCATAAGGGTTGTAGGAAACTTTCTCAGGAGGCCCAGGCAAAAAGATACAAAGATGTCATAAGAGAGTATGTAAGTATGGGATAAGGGATAATATTATCTCTGACCCTGGTAATGGTAATGCAATAGGCCATGCCAAATTAAAACCAAATTAGAACCAAATTAGCAAGTGTCAGAGAAGATACTGGAAATTCATGTATAACTGCCTTAAAAGCTAGAGGGAACTTTGTGAGAAAAGAAATGTACACGTGTTTCACTCTACAGCAAAGGAGAATCATAACAATACATAGCAAAATTTGTACAATAATTAAGATAATGATAGGGTGAATTAAAACATTAAATACATGGTCTGCAGTGGGCGAATACTCAAAGAAAAGTTCCCAAACTTGAGACATGAGCATCTCGGAGCAAATTTTGTGCAATCTGTCCATTTTCAAAAGTGATAGTATGGTTCACTTCTTTGGAGGTTTACTTAAGTTGTTCAATAAAGTTCAGCAGCTTATGAAATGTCTCATTGCCCATACCAAGAGGTAGTAGATGTACAGCATATGAAATAAAGTCTGAAATGTCCATAGAATAGGTTAAATAGGAGGAATTGTACAGCAAAGCGTTCTTAGGAAGGTGGCTATCTCCGATGAACAGGAAACATTGTGTACAGCATGTGTGGAAAAGTCTTTGCAGTCAGGGTGCAGGAAGATGAATTAGTCCAGCAGGAACCGGCAGTCTCTTTAAACTGATGAGGTTCACACTTGAAATGAAAGGATGTTTGCACAGGATCAGTCAAGTCACTGGAAATTAGTGGTGTTCACCCTTGAGATGAAATGATGTCTGTGCATACAGGGAGGGATTTGAAAAGAGTCCCGATATCATTCAGCAGCTGTACTCCAGTGTGATCCAAATAAGAGATAGAAAATGGAGGAGAAACCATGTTGCCTGTACTGAATGTAGAGAGAGAGAGAGAGAGAGAGAGAGAGAGAGAGAGAGAGAGAGAGAGAGACCAGGTTGCCTGTACTGAATGTGGCAACATGTGACAATATTAATACATTTACTTGTTATAGTTATGGCAAAAGAGAGACAATATTCAAGTACTTAAGGTTCTTAATCAGACATTTCAAAAAGATATGTTTTTGTGTGCCGCATATAACTATTATGGCAATTCAGAGAGACCATAATTCTGTACTGAATGTATTTAAAAAATTATGTCAGAAATGTGTACTGAATGGTTCATATCAAGTGAGCACCATAGAATAAACACTGTATAGATATAGAATAAAACCTTTTCTTAAAATATAACCCCTAACTAAGCTACATTTAGCATATGCAAATTATAGGGAAAAAAGAACAATGTGCAATTTGGCTAGTTAAAAAATTGGGGAAAAGAGCTAGCTTTAGAAATGGCCAATATTATATATCCTGGGGTACCCCCTAAACTAAAACAAATAGACAAGAGACAGACCACATAGCACAGACAACATAAAACACAAATTTTGAGGCGTCGGCATTATTCTTCCATCTGTCAAGTGTTCAGGGCTGAATTTAACTCTGCAAATAAACACATTGTTATAGAAAAACAAAACAGAGATGAAATGCATATCATAACCATCTCATATTTAGAAAAGCTAATGTCTCTTTGGATCGTCTTTATCTCTGCAGTGACAAAGAGGATCCCTGGAAAACACCAGAAATATCCTAGTGCCAAAACTGGGATGGGCATGCATATATCCGAACCGCTGCTAAGAAAAAGAAAAGAAAAACACATTTTAATTTTGCAACATCCTAATTTCAGCTAAAACAATAGGAAGGAATTTTTTCCATTCACAAATGTGCCAGCTGTGGCTTTCCAGATTTTATCTTTAATAGTCCTGTTCATGCGTTCGACAATACCGAAACTCTGTGGGTGATATGGGAGATGAAATTTCCACTCAATGCGGAATGCGATAGCTAAATCTTTGCATACTCTGGCAGTGAAAGCAGGACCATTATCTGTTGATGTGTGTGGGACATCCCCACCTAGGGATGATTTCGCGAAGTAAAATGTTCACCATAGTCTGAGCAGTTTCATTTGTAGTGGGAAAAAACTTCAGGTTATCGGGAGAACATGTCAACAATAACAAGGGCAGCTGGTATACAGGGTTTCCCCTCTTTGCACCAAAGTCCGTCCGAAGGGCGGCTTTGGGCACCGGCCAGATGGGCATTGATTAAGCCAGTGACCAGGGTCTCCGCAATTAAAACATCCAGTACTTCTGGATGGATTATTACCATCTCAATCGGAGACAGGGGCCCGCCCGTTACGAAACCCGTGACCCCTTCTTCCGCGAGGAGCGGACAGGCGCGGTCCCCAGGTAGGTAGCTGGCCCTAATAATGCAGGATTTCCCAAGGCTTAGAGATATCAAAGCGTAGGAGAGTGTTGCGTAGTGGTTAGCGCTACAGCCTAAGGAACCTGAGGCTTGGGGGTTCAAACCCCGCACTGCTCCTTTTTTCAATCTGAAATTATGCACGAGAACTAGTGGGCCATTCTGAAATCATTTGTTTGACCAGAATCTGCAAAGGAGAACGGAGGTTAGAAAGGAAAGTCTGAATAAGTAGGGAATCCATATTTGCATGGGCACTAAGACTCATTAAGCCTCTTCCACACCTATCAAGCTCTGTGTGCAATCCTAATCGAATCACATTGGATTCCTGTTACTCATCGCATTACCTTTAAAATCCTACTTTTAGTTTTTAAAACACTGTCTTTGAACGAACCCCAATTCATTAATAACTATTTACTCCCCATAGTATATCACTTTCTTTAAGATCCATTAATCAAAAACTCTTAACAATTCCATCACTGAAAGTAAAATAGGTAGGTAAATTCATTCTGAATTAGTTCTCCCACTGAATTAGCTCTTGGCACCTGGCACTTTGGTCTGTAGGAAAATTTCTGTTTAGTTTCTGGACTTCCCTTCTATCTCAGGGGTGAGTGTGCCACTTTTCTCACCAAGATATAAACTTGTAGGATTAGAAACAATTATAAAGAATTATTGAAGAAGAAAATGACCTAAACCATTTTAAAAGCAATCTGAAGAGCTTCCTTTTTAAAGACGCCTTTAATTTATTTATTCCCTATTCCTATTGCCCTCATCATTCACGTCTTCCCTTGTGTTCTATTAATACAATTGTAGTTCTGCCCTTTCTTCCTTATGCATCTGTTAGTTTGTATGTCAATATGTCAGGCTCATGTAATTTACTATAAATAAGCATATGTGTACACCTTTTGTTTTTTATGATCATATTAGCACTATAATTAAATCTAAATTTTACAGATTACGTAGGATACGATCTATTGCAAAATTCCTATGTCAGAACATATCCATTAAACTCATCACTAAGTCTAGAAAATATGACCATGTTACACCCCTTTTGATAGATGCACATTGGCTTCCAGTTAATTTCGGATAACGTACAAACTCTGTCTGCTTGTTTTTTAAATCTCTTCTTCATAAGACCCCAGCATTCATATTTAAACATTTAATTCCTTATCATTCAAACAGAACCCTGAGGTCTAATGAGCAAAACTTATTAACCATTCCATCACTTAAAATTATTAACACTAGACGTCAATTTATTTTTTTTTCTGTAACTGCTCCTCAAACTTGGAACGATCTTCCCATTTATCTGCGGAATGAGCAGGATTTAGGAAAATTTAAAAGCAATTTGAAAACATTTCTTTTTAAAGATGCTTTTAATATTTAATTAAATAGTTCTTAATTTGGTGATGTTATTTTACTGTGTTATGCTATGTGTTAATTGATTCCCTTAATGTATTTTTTCCTTTGTTTTACTTTTCTTTATCAATTATATTTCTAACCCTTATCTTACCCTATGTCATGAGTATAAAATATTATGTATTAGTTTTTACCCAATGTTATTATTTAAAGTTTGTTTTGTATTGTATTGTCCTTATTTGACTATAGAATTTGATTAAGCGATTAATCAAAAATAATAAACCTGAAACTTGATTTGTAAATCGCTTAGCAAATTAAATTAAGCTATTCAATAAGTTAAAAATAAACTTGAAACTTGAATCTCACAAATTTCCATATCTTTCTTGCTCTATCTGTAAAACTAATTCTGGCCCCTGTATTAATTAAAGTTAATTTATCCTGACCCTCTTTAAGACAATTGCCTCCAAATTATTCAAAATACTGCCATTAAAATCATTTTACCTTAAAAGCTCAAAAATTTGATCATGTCACATAATAAACTTGAAACTTGATACATAAAACCATAGCTTCCGGTCTACCTGATTTCATCAACAGGTTATTAATCTCCCACAACCTGCATCGCACATTACATTCTTCTTATCAAAACCTGTTATCCATTCCCTCTTTAAAACACCTTGGCACCGTGCATACTAATAAAGTTCATCACTTGATAAATTCAAAACTAGCTTGAAGGCCTTTCTTTTTAAAGACGCATTTGGAGTATAATAGTCCGTTTTAATAATTACACAAATGTATTTTCTACCCTTTTTCATTTTGTTTCGGTAAGTTCCCCAAACAAACCTGAAACCTAAAACGGAATTTATTTTTTATTTATTTATTTATTTATTTATTTTTTTTTTTCGGCGACACAGCACAAGAAAAGGCAGAAATTTAAACCTATAAGCAGTGCAAACACATACGGGAAAGACAAGTGCTGAAAAGTTCTCAGCCGGCCTACAAACAGCCTGCTTGTCACTGCTGAAAAGTTCTCAGCTGGCCTACAAACAGCCTGCTTGTCACTACAACAAAGGACAAAGACTGCCACAGAATCAGCTCTAGGACACCCACTGCAAAAACCAAACCTGATCCAATACATATTGTGACAGGGAAGTGCCTGTCAGCAGTTTAAACCCGGTTTTAAACCCTGCCTTGCAAAGGGCTGTCCCTATTCCTAAGCCCAGGAAACTGCCCAGCAACCCTGTACCCATCACCAAGAGCCAACAGGTAGGGCAAGGCAGAGAGGCAAGGACAGAAACCATAGCGTTCTTTCTCCCTTAGTCTAACTGTGAACTAGTATGAATAAATTACTTAGAGCCTGAGAGGAAGAAGGAGGTGAGAACCTGTAATTAACCTCTCCCGAAAGCTTGCACGGAACTTAGAGTCCTGAGAATTCTTAACCCTTAAGAGCAGTCTGAAATGGTTGGGTAATAAAGTTCCCCAACCCTACCCTGGGAGTCCGGGGCAGTGGGGGCACTGGGCCTCAGGTGGGACAGTGCTAAAGCCTCCTAAAGATTTCTCAAACAGAAAAAGCAAAATCAGGAGAAAACGTTTTTGGTTTTATTTTTTGGCTTTTCTGCCTGGACAGCAGGCTGGACTGTATGAAAGTATGCTTTTGTCCAAGTCTCCTCAACACAGAGGGACTGCTGGAACCCCAGTGCTGCAAACTGAGGGAAATAAAAGAAAAGCTGAACTTTACCACTAACGCAGCCTCCACTAATTATTTCACTGTTTCCCAGTGGGAATCCTCCTGGGAGCGCCTGGTCCCCACGCCTGGGGCGGGAGCTGGGTTGCCAGCGCTAGGCTTAACCCCGGCCCCGCCACAATATATGCAGACGACATCTCCATCCTAACAGCATAACAAATGAAATCTCAAAATACATTACTCATATAATGACTGAAATAGAACATTGGACAAGCAACTTCAAACTGAAACTTAACACAGAAAAAAACAAAAATCTTCCTTGCAAGCCCAACGGATAAAATTACCAATTCAACGCTACATATAAAAGACCTTCGTTTAGATTACTAGTGCAATCACTAGTGCTTTCTACCCTGGACTATTGTAATATCGTTTATTTGGGTATCATTCAGAACTCAGCTGTCCGCTTGATATATGGATTAAAAAAGAATGACCATGTCATCTCCCATCACAAACCACTGCATTGGCTGTCAGTCGAGGCAAGAATATTATTCAAGTTCTCCTGCATATGTTTCTACAAACCCAAGCATAACCAATTGTAAATACAAAACCTTTCTGGACAGAACCTTCATGCTCCAAGCAAATAAACCACAACATTGGCTAGACAGTCACATTAATAAAGCCGAACTGACCTACAATGCCTTTAGAAAACTCATAAAAACTACCCTATTGGACAGATACGTCACCTAAACAGAACCTCACCGAGCACTCTCTGAAATCCTAATTCTTGCTGTTTCTGAATCTCTAAACAAACTGTACATTGTAATTTTTTCCCTTTTTTTTTTTTTTTTTTTTCCAGGAAAGCTGTGATTTTTCTTTACAGGTCAGCTCCGAAATTCTTAGCAAACATTATATTTTATAATTTTGATTCCTAATAGTCTCTGTACTCTGTACTCCTTCCACATATTGTAAATCACTGAATGTCCAGCTCTCTTAAATGCAAACCGCCCAGAGTCGCAAGATTGTGGCGGTATAGAAGAACAAAGCCATTACCATTATTATTATTATTACTGAAGCGAACAAAGTCTCATCTGTCTAGGAGGTGGAAAATCCTAAGTGTCTTTATGACCCATTAGAAAAACAATATCACAATGCAGGAATTTTTTTCAATAACAAAAACAATATAACAATGCAGAAATTTTCGCTTACCTTACCTTATAAGCGAGGTACATTAATAATATACAATATAATCTTATACTCTATAAAATCTTATCTAAGCAATAGACGAGAAAGCGCATGCAAAGAATAGCACAGATGACAGAATGCGCAGACGTTTCTATAAATCCACAATAGAGACTTTCCAAAAGTCTTCACTTAATTTCATTCTTCCCGAAAGAATGGATTTTCACGGCGGGAATTTACCGAAAACTCCACATTAATATTTGTCCTTACCAAAAGGACAATAACCGTGGCGGGTTTACCGAAAACCCTGCAATTTAAATAAAGGGTTGGAACATGATGCCAATACCTGTGAGTATTAAAGAACAGAATTCAAAATTCAGAAATACTCACAAAATATTGGTAATGTCAAGTCCATCCCGGACGAGCCCCCAAATTGAAACGAACAAGATCCGTTTCTAGGCCCCGAAATCGTTCTGCAAAATATTCTGTCATCTGGAGGCAATTCCCCTTAGAAAGAAATATAGGTAGCCAGTATTCTAAAGAGATTTTTGCCTGATTTATTATGAGTCTGCAAAACATTTATATATCTGTTACATGGGTCAGTGGTAACCATCAAAACAAAAGGGGGATGGACAAGAGAGGGGAAGGGGTGCGTGAGCAGGATATGTACTTCATTGTTTAAATCTTAAAGGTGTTAAGAGCTGTGGGGGGTTGAGCCTTCATGTCTCAGACAACTAACCTAGTTAACATAAATTAAATGACCTCTTCCCAAACCATTAAGAGAGTAAGCACCCAACATTCTACATTTGATTACTTCCAGCATGGACAGAGACAGAAAACTTAAAATGTGTCCTTTCATAGACAGAGACAGAAAATCTATCCTTTCATTACACTATCTATTTATTTTTCCTTCAAATTTTTTATTGTAAACCGGCCAGATACTTGCTGATGGTCGGTATATTAAAAGCCAATAAACTTGAAACTTGAAAGTCCCTCCTCGAGGGCCGCAATCCAGTCGGGTTTTCAGGATTTCACCAATAATATGCACGAGATCTATTTGCATGCACTGCTTTCATTGCATGCTAATAGATCTCATGCATATTCATGGCGGAAATCCTGAAAACCCAACTGGATTGCGGCCCTCGAGGACTGACTTTGACACCTGTGGTCTCTAGAGAGACCTTCATGTGTGTGTTCATGGGAAGGTTAGGGCTTCCCAGATCTGCGCTCCTGACTGAGGTCTGGCCGTAGAGGGGGCAGGGTGGTCTGGTAGGCATCGCATGCTGGGTGTAACATGTCAGTGCATGAATATGCATTGAAAGCAGTGCATGCACATAGATCTCATGCATATTCATTGGGGAAATCCAGAAAACCCGACTGGATTACGGCCCTCAAAGAGGGACTTTGAGACCCCTGCCACAGGTGATGGGGAGGGAAGGATTTTTCCTCCAGAGATCACAGAGAATGAGGCTCCTGTTTAGCCAGGATATTTGGTGCTTTAGGCTTTTTCCTGTGATGCCTATACCTAAATCTGGCATGGCCTTGCTGAACCAACATGACCCACCCACCCTCAACAAACATGAAATGCCATGAGGCCCCCAACCTGACCTCTCTATTTGGGAGAGGCCCCTGCTCTCCCCTCCCCCCCTCCAGCCAGTCTTATGCTGGACCTGCAGCCATCAAGTTTTCAGTATATCCATTGTCCCCCCTCCCCCTTTCACTAAGCCACAGTAGAGGCTAAAACCTGCAGCTTCTTCCTCTATAATATTACCAAAATCCAACCCTTCCTCTCTGAACACATTACCAAAACACTTATCCAAGCCCTTATCACTTCACGCTTAGACTACTGCAATGCGCTACTCTGAGGCCTTCTGCTTAACCATGTGGTTCCCCTCCAATCCGTCCAGCATTCGGCTGCACGACTCATATTCTGGGAGAGCCGCTAGACTCCATTACCCCTCTCCTAAAGTCACTTCATTGGCTTCCCATCCATTTCCGAATACAATTCAGACTCCTCTTACTGATCTACAAATGTATTCACTCGGCTGCCCCTCACTATCTCTCTTCACTTATCTCCCCCTTTGACCGTCCCTACCCCCCCCCCCAGTGAGGGTAAGTCCCTCCTATCTATACCCTTCTCTTCAGCTGCGAACTCCAGATTCCATCCCTTCTGCCTTGCTGTGGCCTTATGCTTGGAACAAGCTGCCCAAATCCCTATGGCGGATTCCGTCTCTGGCAGTGTTCAAGGCCCAGTTAAAAGCCCGCCTCTTCGCGACTGCTTTCGACTCCTAACTTCTCTCACCTTCGGTTCTGCATCCCCAACCCTCTATGTCATGTCTGTCCGTCCTAGTTAGATTGTAAGCTCTTCTGAGCAGGGACTGTCTATAAATGTCAGCCCTCCTCTTTGAGAGTGCTTTCGACTCCTAACTCCTCTCACCTTCGGTTCTGCATCCCCAACCCTCTATGTCATGTCTGTCCGTCCTAGTTAGATTGTAAGCTCTTCTGAGCAGGGACTGTCTATAAATGTCAGCCCTCCTCTTTGGGAGTGCTTTCGATTCCTAACTCCTCTCACCTTCGGTTCTGCATCCCCAACCCTCTATGTCATGTCTGTCCATCCTAGTTAGATTGTAAGCTCTTCTGAGCAGGGACTGTCTATAAATGTCAGCCCTCCTCTTTGAGAGTGGTTCTGATTCCTAACTCCTCTCACCTTGGGTTCTGCATCCCTCAACCCTATATGTCATGTCTGTCTGTCCAAGTTAGATTGTAAGCTCTTCTGAGCAGGGACTGTCTATAAATGTCAGCCCTCCTCTTTGAGAGTGCTTTCGACTCCTAACTCCTCTCACCTTGGGTTCTGCATCCCTCAACCCTTATATGTCATGTCTGTCCATCCTAGTTAGATTGTAAGCTCTTCTGAGCAGGGACTGTCTATAAATGTCAGCCCTCCTCTTTAAGAGTGCTTTCGACTCCTAACTCCTCTCACCTTGGGTTCTGCATCCCTCAACCCTATATGTCATGTCTGTCTGTCCAAGTTAGATTGTAAGCTCTTCTGAGCAGGGACCGTCTATAAATGTCAAAATGTACAGCGCTGTGTACGCATTTCAGTCCCATATAAGTGATAAGTAGTAGTGGTAGATGTTTCTACTGCAGCCTGGATCGCTAAATGCTCCAACGCTCAAAAAGTTGCAATGCTCATAGAATTCCGGGCCACAGTAGAAACCTCTACCACAGTTTGGTAGAAGAGGGCCTGTATTGGCAAATGTATCTCATGCGTATTCGTTTTGGATAGCCTGGAAACCCAGCTAATTCTTGCCTCTTCAGGACAAGTTTGGGAAGCTCTCACTGGATTTCCCCACATAGACAAAATAGGAGAAACCCAAGAGATGCCATTTAATAAGTTGTCGAGGACGCATTTATTTGTGAAAGCCTTTTGTTAGTCTCTCTTAGAGAAATGTTTTTTTTAAATGTCTGAATTGAGGTTTTTTATGATAAGTAATGTTAAGGTAAGGTAAACCAGAGTTAACTGGCTAAGGTCCCTTTAGATCAGGGGTCTCAAAGTCCCTCCTTGAGGGCCGCAATCCAGTCGGGTTTTCAGCATTTCTGCAATGAATATGCATGAGATCTATGTGCATGCACTGCTGTCAATGCATATTCATTGGGGAAATCCTGAAAACCCAACTGGATTGCGGCCCTCAAGGAGGGACTTTGAGATCCCTGCTTTAGATCAAGTTTGCCTTTTTGCGGATGATACCAAGATTTGTAACAGAGTAGACTCCGAAGAGGGAGTGGAAAATATGAAAAAGGATCTGCAAAAGTTAGAGGAATGGTCTAATGCCTGGCAACTAAAATTCAATGCAAAGAAATGCAGAGTAATGCATTTCGGGATTAATAATAGGAAGGAACAGTATATGCTGGAAGAGAGAAGCTGATATGCACAGACAGGGAGAGGGACCTTGGGGTGATAGTGTCCGAAGATCTAAAGGTGAAAAAACAGTGTGACAAGGCAGTGGCTGCTGCCAGAAGGATGCTGGGCTGTATAAAGAGAGGCGGAGCCACTAGAAGGAAGAAGGTGTTGATGCCCCTATACAGGTCATTGGTAAGGCCCCACTTGGAATATTGTGTTCAATTTTGGAGACCGTATTTGGCGAAGGACGTAAGAAGACTTGAGGCGGTCCAGAGGAGGGCGACGAAAATGATAGGAGGCTTGCGCCAGAAGATGTATGAGGAGAGACTTGAAGCCCTGAATCTGTATACCCTAGAGGAAAGGAGGAACAGGGGAGATATGATTCAGACGTTCAAATACTTGAAGGGTATTAACATAGAACAAAATCTTTTTCAGAGAAAGGAAAATGGTAAAACCAGAGGACATAATTTGAGGTTGAGGGGTGGTAGATTCAAAGGCAATGTTAGGAAATTCTACTTTACGGAGAGGGTGGTGGATGCCTGGAATGCGCTCCTGAGAGAGGTGATGAAGAGGAAAACGGTGACAGAGATCAAAGAAGCATGGGATGAACACAGAGGATTTAGAATCGGAAAAGAATAGTAAATATTGAAGAACTAAGGCCAGTACTGGGCAGACTTGCACGGTCTGTGTCTGTATATGGTCATTTGGTGGAGGATGGGCTGGAGAGGGCTTCAAGAGCTGGGAGGGTGTAGATGGGCTGGAGTCGGTTTTGACAGAGATTTCGGCAGTTGGAACCCAAGCACAGTACCGGGTAGAGCTTTAGATTCTTGCCCAGAAATAGCTAAGAAGGAAAAATTTTAAAAATTTAAATTGAATCAGGTTGGGCAGACTGGATGGACCATTCGGGTCGTTATCTACCGTCATCTACTATGTTACTGTGTAAGGGGTTTTTTTTAATCGCAGACCACTGGTAAAAGCTTCTACGCTTATAGGAATTATATGAGCATTGGAGCTTGTACCGCAGCAGTCTGCAATAAAAAAAACTTTATGCAGCTTGATTAAAGGGGGCCTAAATTAGTATGTGTAAGCGGAATAAAAATAAAGGGAGTGAGTGTGGAGTGGTTTGAGCTACAGCCTTAGCTCCCTCAGGTTGTGGGTTCAAATCCCATGCTGCTCCTTGTGACCCTGGGCAATTCACTTAATCCCCCATTGCCCCAGGTACATTAGATAGATTGTGAGCCCACTGGGACCGACAGGGAAAAATGCTTGAGTACCTGAATAAATTCATGTAAACTGTTCTGAGCTCTTTAGGAGAACAGTATAGAAAACTGAATATATAAATAGTGTGAAAGGTTTCTGTCTCTATTAACCGGAGCAGGTATTGTGACCTCATAATGCCTCATTCCACCAATAAGAGCCAACCTCATCAGTGATGTCATAATAGCTTGATTGTCCTATACTAGACTCACTTTCACTACATTTTGATTTCTAGAGTGGTGCAGTGGTTAAAGCTATAGCCTCAGCACCCTGAGGTTGTGGGTTCAAATCCCATGCTGCTCCTTGTGACCCTGGGCAATTCACTTAATCCCTCATTGCCCCAGGTACATTAGATAGATTGTGAGCCCACTGGGACCGACAGGGAAAAATGCTTGAGTACCTGAATAAATTCATGTAAACTGTTCTGAGCTCTTTAGGAGAACAGTATAGAAAACTGAATATATAAATAGTGTGAAAGGTTTCTGTCTCTATTAACCGGAGCAGGTATTGTGACCTCATAATGCCTCATTCCACCAATAAGAGCCAACCTCATCAGTGATGTCATAATAGCTTGATTGTCCTATACTAGACTCACTTTCACTACATTTTGATTTCTAGAGTGGTGCAGTGGTTAAAGCTATAGCCTCAGCACCCTGAGGTTGTGGGTTCAAATCCCATGCTGCTCCTTGTGACCCTGGGCAATTCACTTAATCCCTCATTGCCCCAGGTACATTAGATAGATTGTGAGCCCACTGGGACCGACAGGGAAAAATGCTTGAGTACCTGAATAAATTCATGTAAACTGTTCTGAGCTCTTTAGGAGAACAGTATAGAAAACTGAATATATAAATAGTGTGAAAGGTTTCTGTCTCTATTAACCGGAGCAGGTATTGTGACCTCATAATGCCTCATTCCACCAATAAGAGCCAACCTCATCAGTGATGTCATAATAGCTTGATTGTCCTATGCTAGACTCACTTTCACTACATTTTGATCTCTAGAGTGGTGCAGTGGTTAAAGCTATAGCCTCAGCACCCTGAGGTTGTGGGTTCAAATCCCATGCTGCTCCTTGTGACCCTGGGCAATTCACTTAATCCCTCATTGCCCCAGGTACATTAGATAGATTGTGAGCCCACTGGGACCGACAGGGAAAAATGCTTGAGTACCTGAATAAATTCATGTAAACTGTTCTGAGCTCTTTAGGAGAACAGTATAGAAAACTGAATATATAAATAGTGTGAAAGGTTTCTGTCTCTATTAACCGGAGCAGGTATTGTGACCTCATAATGCCTCATTCCACCAATAAGAGCCAACCTCATCAGTGATGTCATAATAGCTTGATTGTCCTATACTAGACTCACTTTCACTACATTTTGATCTCTAGAGTGGTGCAGTGGTTAAAGCTATAGCCTCAGCACCCTGAGGTTGTGGGTTCAAATCCCATGCTGCTCCTTGTGACCCTGGGCAATTCACTTAATCCCTCATTGCCCCAGGTACATTAGATAGATTGTGAGCCCACTGGGACCGACAGGGAAAAATGCTTGAGTACCTGAATAAATTCATGTAAACTGTTCTGAGCTCTTTAGGAGAACAGTATAGAAAACTGAATATATAAATAGTGTGAAAGGTTTCTGTCTCTATTAACCGGAGCAGGTATTGTGACCTCATAATGCCTCATTCCACCAATAAGAGCCAACCTCATCAGTGATGTCATAATAGCTTGATTGTCCTATGCTAGACTCACTTTCACTACATTTTGATCTCTAGAGTGGTGCAGTGGTTAAAGCTATAGCCTCAGCACCCTGAGGTTGTGGGTTCAAATCCCATGCTGCTCCTTGTGACCCTGGGCAATTCACTTAATCCCTCATTGCCCCAGGTACATTAGATAGATTGTGAGCCCACTGGGACCGACAGGGAAAAATGCTTGAGTACCTGAATAAATTCATGTAAACTGTTCTGAGCTCTTTAGGAGAACAGTATAGAAAACTGAATATATAAATAGTGTGAAAGGTTTCTGTCTCTATTAACCGGAGCAGGTATTGTGACCTCATAATGCCTCATTCCACCAATAAGAGCCAACCTCATCAGTGATGTCATAATAGCTTGATTGTCCTATACTAGACTCACTTTCACTACATTTTGATCTCTAGAGTGGTGCAGTGGTTAAAGCTACAGCCTCAGCACCCTGAGGTTGTGGGTTCAAATCCCATGCTGCTCCTTGTGACCCTGGGCAATTCACTTAATCCCTCATTGCCCCAGGTACATTAGATAGATTGTGAGCCCACTGGGACCGACAGGGAAAAATGCTTGAGTACCTGAATAAATTCATGTAAACTGTTCTGAGCTCTTTAGGAGAACAGTATAGAAAACTGAATATATAAATAGTGTGAAAGGTTTCTGTCTCTATTAACCGGAGCAGGTATTGTGACCTCATAATGCCTCATTCCACCAATAAGAGCCAACCTCATCAGTGATGTCATAATAGCTTGATTGTCCTATACTAGATTCACTTTCACTACATTTTGATCTCTAGAGTGGTGCAGTGGTTAAAGCTATAGCCTCAGCACCCTGAGGTTGTGGGTTCAAATCCCATGCTGCTCCTTGTGACCCTGGGCAAGTCACTTAATCCCCCATTGCCCCAGGTACATTAAATAGATTGTGAGCCCACCGGGATAGTCAGGGAAAATGCTTGAGTACCTGAATGTAAACCACTTAGGCTATAACTGGTATATAAATAAAATAAATTCATATATATAATGTATGGGTTCCAAATCTTGCAGAAGTGGGGGGATGGGATGCACAATTTATAGCCTGTGGGAATCACATCATCTTACTGTACAATATGTTAGGTGCATTCGAGTCGTGCCGAGTCCTAGTTCTTGTGGTAGAATACAGAAGTAGATTGTCGGGCCTTTCTTCTTCGCAGTATAAATTTTATGTTGTTGCTTCAAACGCGATCCTCCGCCTCCAACACTGCCCATCTGCTGCTGCCCAGATGGGTGGTACATTGTTGGTCCGACATCTCCGCTGAAACCTGTCTGCCTTGGGAGGCCCTGCTGGGAGTGAAACTACTGACGGCATAGCTTTCAGCTTCACGGATGTGCGCAAGCTAGAGAATGACACGGGGACAAATTTGTCCCCGCAGGAGCTCAATTTCCCCATCCCCACGAGTTATGTTGCTGTCCTTGTCTCTTCCCCATTCCCGTAAGCTCTGCCTTAACTGCACAAGCCTCGAATACTTATGATTTTCAAGTGTTTCAGGCTTGTGTGGATGAGGACTGAGCTTGCAGGAATGGGGCAGGGACAGGAAAAGAACTCACAGAGACGGGATGGGAAATTGAGTTTCTGCGGGGACAGGGAAAAATTTGTCCCTATGTCATTCTCTAGCGCAAGCCCCAGTAGCATGATAAGATACACACACACACACACACACACACACATATATATATATGTATATATTTATTTATTTATTTTCCTTTTTAAGTCTCTAATGCAAACCCTAAAAAGATACTTTGAAATATGTTTTCTTTCAGCCTGGAGGGAAATGGATGAGTCAATCGCTATTCAAGAGACTCTCGCAGAAGGAGAGACCTGCCAGATAATATCCTTGATAAATCAATAATAGTTGTTGTGGTCTGGTTCCTTCTGGTTCCTTCTAATGGGGGGGAGGGGGTGTATGTGCTAAAATTATACAACAATGTCTATCCCAAAATATATAATCCTAGATAATATCCTTGGGCAGAAATAAATAGTGAAAGACCTGTGTCAGCTAGAGAAGGTCCTCTTTGTAGCTTCCTCTTTTGGTTTTATTTTTCGGTTCCCTTTCTTTCTTTTTATATCCTACGCAGTGGCGTAGTAAGAGTGAGCAGCGCCTTGGACGGTGGTGCCCCTCCCCCTGCCGCACGCTCCCTCCCCTTTTTAACTTCTCTGGTGTGAGCAGCATGCTCACGTCGGTGTCGGCTCTCCCTTTGACGTCACTTGCTAGGCGCAGGTCTGCAGAAGTAAAAAAGGTAAGGGGAAGGCATGGGGAACTTGCACACGGCAAGAAGAGGAGCGGGGGTGGGGTGGTAGAGAGGAGAAAGTTGCCACCCTTAGGAAGACCATGCCCGGGGCGGACTGCCCCCCTAACATCACCACTGATCCCACAGGGTGATTCTATAAATTGGCACGTCAGTTTAGACTGATGCCATGCGCTTAGAACCTTTGCTATAATTTATTTATTAAAAAATTTATAGACCGCATACAACTATTCGGGTTCCATATCACATGCATTATATCTTGTTTCCCTGCGATGACCACATATAACATAGACGTGTCTAAACAACAACATTAATCGTCCCTGTTATAAACAGGAATAGAGCACAAATTCAAGCAATTCAGAAATACAATCAAACTTTAAATCATACATTGCGGTTGAAAGAGTTCTAAAAGGCAGTTATAACATAAGAACAAATTTCCAGACCGCATAATCATAAGTTCCATGCGGTTTACAAAAGATTATACTAGGGAAGAGGAGGAGTGTGTGGTGCAGCTCCAGCCTCAGCACCCTGGGGTTGTGGGTTCAAACCCCACGTTGCTCCTTGTGACCGTGGGCAAGTCACTTAATCCCCCATTGCGAGATAGATTGCGAGCCCACCGGGACAGAGAGGGAAAAATACTCAAGTACCTGATTGTAAAACCACTTAGACAACATTGATAGGCGGTATATAAAAACCTAATAAACTTGAAACTAATAAATTGTACAGTGCAAACTGTGTTGCTGACTCATGCAGTGTTTGGCAAGAGGAGCTTCCACTTTCTCCGTGTGCACACTGGATCTGCAGTATGTTCAATCATAGAGTTACCAGATTTAAAGACGGACAAACCTGGATTCAGGGTCCTCCCCTATTACGTCCCCAGTCCTGTTTTGCTTCTAGCCCAGCCCCCCAAAAGCTGCTTCTCTTTTTCCTGACCTCCAGCATGAGCGGATGCGTGTGACGTCATCCGCGCATGATTGTTGGAGGCCCTCCAGTCGTGGCCAGAGCTCGGGAAAACTGTTGGGTTTTGGAAAGTCCGTCCGGGAACCCAGACAGTCCTCTAAAAAGAAGGCATGCCTGGGTTTTCCCGGATGTCTGGGGGACGTCTTGCAACCCTATTCAATCATCTTAGTTCAAAAGGCTCTTGAAGTTTGTCCTATGTAAATAAGGTCACTGGGACATTTGTGAGTGTGGGGCAGTGGTTAAAGCTATGGCCTCAGCACCCTGAGGTTGTGGATTCAAATACAAGCTGCTCTTTACGACCCTGAGCAAGTCACTTAATCCCTCATTGCCCCAAGTACATTAGATAGATTGAGAGTTTACCTGGACATACAGAGAAAAATCCGTGAGTACCTGAATAAATTCATGTAAACCATTCTGAGCTCCCCTGGAAGAATGGTATAGAAAAATAAATAGTGTGAAGAGCTTCAGTCTCTGGTAACCAGAGCTGGTATTGTGACATCATAATGCCTCATTCCACCAATAAGAGCCAACCTCATCAGTGATGTCACAATGGCTTGATTGTCCTATACTTGGCTCATTTTTTCTACATTTTGATTTCTAGAGTGGTACAGTGGTTAGAGCTCCTCAACACCCTGAGGTTGTGGGTTCAAACCCATTCTGCTCCTTGACCTTAATTGCATTTAATTGCTAATCGGCACTTTTTCTTTTCAGCTAATAGAGGGTTGCGCAATGAGCACTTTTAAAGGGAAAAAAGTACTCATTGTGCTTCAGACATGAGGTTGATGCAGCCTGTGCTTGCAGTGTGCTGGCTGCCGCAAAAGGGAATCTTTGTCAGCTTCGAGTGCCAGCAAACAGGGTTTCTGTTGGAGTGCTTCATGCATCGGTTGCAAGCAGTGGGGAAGCCCGGACTTCCCCAGTCGCCAACAGGCAGGGAAATAAGGTTTTCCTTACCGCCGATAGTGCTGGGGATTCCCTTACTGCTACTGCCAGCTTGCCTGTTTTAACAGCTAGGGCGGTTCAAGCCTCTTTGCCACTGCAGACCTTGGGGGGGGGGGGGGATTTCTGTGAGTTTTGGCGGGAAGCTCCTCTATTTTGTCTACACACTATAGCCTCAAGTGACATTCCCCCTGTTTTGGAGGGACGAGCAGGTTTTTGCTGGATCTCCTGCTTTGGCAGCGAGTCCTGCTGTGCCGCTAGGGAGTTTTTCCCCATATTTTGTGTTAGCCTTGTTCAAGGCTTATCTTCAGGCGGCCGGGGGTCTCAGTTTTTATGGGTTTTTTTTTGGGGGGGTTTTGCCCTCTGCGTCCACCCCAGTTTGGCAACCCTCGGCACCGGTTCTGACCCAGTCCCATCCAGCTTCGTCCAAGTAACAGAGGGTCTTGTGGGACAATGATTTTTTGTTTTGGGGAGGTGTTTTCGCTTGATAAGGACTTGGACCCCTTAGTGGAACCCCAAGATCCTCTTTGGGGGATGGATGCCACTGGTGGTGTTTTACGGAGTCGCCAGCTGGTGATGATGTGTCGGTTGTGCATATTTTTCAGCGGGAAAAGCTCCAGGAGCTTATTCAGATTTTGTCAGATTTGCATTTCGAGGAAGACGCAAAGAAGCCCTCACATCTGATGGACCCCCTGTTTCAGGGGGATCTGCTTGGCTTCCGCTGTTTTCCTATGCATCAGGATATTTAGGATATTGTGCTCATGCCATGGAAGGCACGAGAAACATTTTCGTTTAGCACGGTCTGTGGCCCGCCTTTATCTCGTCCTGGAGGGAGATAGGGATATCTTGAAATCACCTTTGGCGGATGCTGTGGTCTCTGCCATCGTGCATCTGTATACGGTGTCAGTTGAAGGTGGCTTGACTATGTGGGACTCTTAAGGATTGTAGGATAGAATCTCTTTTTAAGCAGAGTTTTTTTGTGTTTTTAAAAAAAATTATTCATTTGTTACAAATTATATAACAAACTCAGAAAAATTCAGAAACATCATCATAAACATTTACAAAAAAGGAAAATAAAATCATTCAATGATATAGTCCACTGTTCTTCAAACGCTGGTCCATGGACTGGTGCCGGTTCGCAGGAAATTTCTGCCGGTCCGCACAGGACCGGGGGAGATCATGGGGAGCCTCCGACAGTGGCTTTCTCCCCTCCCAGCAGCTCTCCTTGCTTGCCAGCGCAGTGATTCTCTAAGGCAGCCTTGGGGCTTTTTCTGAGTCGCGGCTGCCTCTGATGATACAATTTCCTCTTTCCTCAGAGGCGGCGTGACCCATCAAAGGACCCAGGGTTGCCTTGGTGAATCGCTGCGCTGGCGGGTGGGGAGAGCTGCTGGGAGGGGAGAAAGCCACTGTTGGAAGCTGAGAAGCTGCTGGGAAAGGGAAAAAAAAGGGACAGCTGCTACTGGACCTGGAGGGAAGGAGAGATGCTGCTGGGAGGGGAGGAGGGAAAGGAGTCTGGGAAGATGCTAGACAAGGGGGAAAAAAAAGGGATAGCTGCTACTGGACCTGGAGAGAGGGAGAAGGAGAGATGCTGCTGGGTGGGGAGGAAGGGAAGGGGTTACTGCTGGACAGGAGGAGGGAAGGGAGAAGAAAAAAGGAAGGAAACAGCTGGCAGGGAGATTAGAGGAGGGAAAGCGGAGAGACAGGCATGAGAAAGTAGAGAGATTTATGATGGGAAGGAGTCAGCAGAGAGGGACAACAATGCTAGATCTGGTGTAGGAGAGATAAAAATGAAGAGAGCAGTGAAGCTGGAATGAATCATGTAAAAAGGAGAGGGGGCACAGCATGGATGGAAAGGGGGAGAGGGGCATAGAAAGAAGACAGATACCATATGGAATGGGGAGAGGGCAGACAGTGAATGGAAGGGGCAGATGCTGGATTGAAGAGACAGAAAGGGCAGCCGCTGGAAGGAAGAGAGTAAAAAGACGATGAAAGTAGAAACCAGAGACGATAAAAGGTAGAAAAAAATAATTTGAAATATATATCCTGCTAGAACTGGTGTTAAACATAAATGGGGACTGCAAACCCCAGGCTGTGCTTCTTTAGCTTCCAGCTGGCTTAGGGCTCTCTCTGACCAGTTACCTTATCTGACCAGGGGGCAGTTACCTTAGTTGCACTCCCCTAACACTAATCCTGTTATGTGTGACTGTGGTATTCTGTTAGCATGATATTTCTGTATAGCATTCTGTAATAATTTGGCTTATTCAGTTTTCTTGATAGTAGAGGGGATATATGTGAAGGGGAGGGGCGACGGGTTTTGTTGATCCTTGCTCTGTATTATTTGTATTTATAAAATGACAATTGTACATGATATTGTTTCTTTTTATATTTTAATAAAATACATTCAATGTAAAATCATAACTGAGGTTTGTGTGGATGGGATCAGATGATTTGTGGGGACCGAGCTCGCAGAAACGGGGCCTTAAACAGGGTTTTGGAATTTCAGTCCTAGTAGTTTGCCTGTCCACAAAATAATTATTTTATTTCCGCCGGTCCATAGGTGTAAAAATACCGACAATACCTTTCTTAGCAACATAAATTTAGTATAAGGAAAAACAGCCAAGTAGGCAAAATGTGGCATCTACTTCTATACATTTCTTCAATTATCCTCCCAGTTGGAAATTAACCAAAATTATAAGTCCTAGGATATTGTTTGAGCCGGTTTATCTTTCAGAAAACCTTCTAACTGGACTGGATCTAAAAAGACATATTTATCACTTGCATATGAGATAAGGCATTTACAGGAAAATTTTAAGAAGAAGGTGGAGCCCACTGCTAAGGCCTTAGGCCTAAGTGCCAGGAACTGCTTCCTCTTCATTTGAG
The DNA here is from genome assembly GCF_902459505.1 of Geotrypetes seraphini. Lineage (NCBI taxonomy): Eukaryota > Metazoa > Chordata > Amphibia > Gymnophiona > Dermophiidae > Geotrypetes > Geotrypetes seraphini. The sequence continues at coordinate 31,636,387 of NC_047091.1, read as the reverse complement.
TCTACTTAGAGACATCAGGAAATATAAGAATTAGTTGGCCACAAAACAAAGCCTGGTTTTTAGTGAAGTATAATTTCAGAATAGCTTGTTTCTCTAAGTCTGTTTTGAAAACTACCAAAAGTGTAGTAATTTTTGTAATTGTGTCTTTAGATGATTCTAGAAAATGAGATAGATCTAAACTATCTGGAGAAGCTAGTTTATCAATTTCCCCTTCTGCTCCTTCCTCCCTAGAAGCCCTCGGAACATAATAGAAGTTATCAGGTTGAAAATCAGAATATTGCAAAGTCTCCCTCATATACATTCTTACTAGCTCCAGAGAGGAAAGGAAATGTGTAATTGGGAAATTTAGGAAATGAAGATTCCTAACTCTCGTATAATTCTTCATTTTTTTCTATTTTTGCATGAAACAATACACTCTCTTTAACGTTAGATAGAGCTGTACTTTGTAAGTTAGCCACAGACTTATCTACTTTATCCAATTTACCTCCTAGCTATAGTATTTGATTATCATGCTCATTCATTGTACTTAAGCAGAGTTTTGATGTGGCTGCTCTGGCGGTCCAGGTGGCGATGTGAGGCGGTCCAGTGCTGGTCCTTGGTCTCTTGTTGGCATTGTCTATCTGACATTGGAGACCTTCACCATATAATCTTCGCATGTCCCCTTATCTCCAATTCTTGGTCACATGTCTGGCGTGTTATACAACGCATCTTACTGATCCGCTCCACTTTTACCATAGATATTCTCCTTTTTAGAGCATTAGCTTTAGATGATATCCTCTCCCCACATCAACAATCACTGTTGAATATTTTGATTGCTCTTACTATACAAGCGATTCTCCAAGTTTCAAGTTTATTATATTATTTGATTAAACGCTTTTCAGGATACAAAGCGTTTTACAAAGAAATAAAATTGGATTTCTTAAATCACAAATATATCGTAAATAAAAATAATTACTTTAAAATTAAAAGACAAACCGGGGTAACAAACCACATGAAACAGTAGGAAAGGAGGAAAAAAGAAAAAAATACAATTAAAAAAAAAAAAAGTATCAGATTAGGTTAGAACATAAGGAAGGTATGAGGAAAAGAATTTGAGAACAGGAAAATCTAAAGAGAGGGGGTAGATAATCTGAATTTAATAAAAGATGATGAAATTCGGAATCAACCGGAAAATAAACTTTTAGTTAAAGGCTTCTTTAAAAAGAAGACACTTTAAGCTATTTTTAAATTTTTTCAAATCCTGTTCAAGTCGTAAATATAGTGGGAGTGAGTTCCAAATAGTTGGGGCTGTAACCAAGAAGATCAGGTCACGGCGAGTACCAATGATTTTTAAAGAGGGGACATATAGGGTAGCTTGTGAAGATGATCTGAGAACTCTTGACGGACTGTAAGGAATCAGGAGCCTATCTATAAATGCAGGAGTATTATTTCTTATTGTCTTAAAGACTAAAAGAGCTATTTTATATGTTATCCTAGAACGCTAGGAAGTTCTTTTTCACTCAGAGGGTGGTGGATGCATGGAACGCGCTTCCAGAGGCTGTTGTAGACAAGAAAACATTAAATGGTTTCAAAGAAGGTTTGGATAGATTCCTAGAAGAAAAAGGGATTGGGGGGTATAGATAGGTATAGACCATTGCTCAGGCAATGGGCCTGATGGGCCGCCGCGGGTGCGGACCGCTGAGCAGGATGGACCTATGGTCTGCCTCAGCGGAGGCAACTTCTTATGTTCTTATGTTCTTATATGAAATTGGTAGCCAGTGAGTGTTTTGAAGCAGAGGTGTGACATGATCGAATTTTTTTGAACCTGAAATTACCTTTATTGCAGTGTTTTGTATGATTTGGAGGCGCCTTATATCCTTAAGATACGCCCCCTTTAATAAGAAATTGCAGTAATCTAATTTTGAAATCACTAGAGAGTGAATTAAAGTATTGAGCGAAAATGAATCGAGAAGGGGGACCAACGAACGAATCATTCTTAGTCTATAGAAACAATTGGAAATCCGCCGATTCTCTTAATCTCACCTTTTGGTGGAATACTGTACTCTTAATTCATTCGTATGAATCGAAAGCAGCTGAACGCTCTGGTAGGAAATCTACTATTTCCAAAATCTAGGACCCTATTCGATCCTTCTCTTTTTAACCGCTGACATCTCCTCCTCGCCTACTCATCTTGCTTTGCTCCTTACTACTATATATTATCATCTATATACTATGATTGGGTCATTCGCCCTGCTCCGAATCTTCTCCTCTTTTCTCCTTGCCTACTGGTACTAATTTTCTTTTTACTTTGTGTACAATTAACAATATGTTTCTCTCTTTTCTTCTTGATCTTTCATCTTCTCCCCAGGTTACATGCATGTCCATGTCATGATGGCTGGACACTTAGTTTTTCATATATTATTATTCATACCCAATTATATGTATTCTCAGTGCTCCTTGCCTTTGTTGGCATGGTACTGTTCATGATATCTTTTTCTTATATTGATTTGTTGAAAATACAATAAAACAATTTGAACTAAAAAAAACCCAAAACAATCCCACCCCCAAATCTGATCTTGTAAACTGTTAACCACTAATCTCTAACTATGAATGTTCCATTCAATTTGTAGAATCTTTCTAATTCATTGTAAACCGCATAGAACTTCACGGTCCTGCGGTATATAAACTGTTGTTATTATTATTATTATTATTATTATTATGACCCTGGGCAAGTCACTTAATCTCCCCATTGCCCCAGATACACTAGATAGATTGTGAGCCCACCGGGGTAGACAGGGAAAAATGCTTGAGTACCTGAATAAATTCATGTCTCTCCTGGGAGAATGGTATAGAAAACTGAATAAATAAATCAGGGCTGACTGAATCATTATGCAGAATAGGCTGTTGCCTAGGGCAACAGCTTTTGGGGTAGACAAAGCCAAATAAGAAGACCCGACTGTCACACTAACAGAAAGAACCATCAGTCGGTGTTTTTGCCTGCCGGGAGGGTGGGCAGTTTTCAAATAGCCCATATATTTGGCTAAATGATTTGTAGAAATATCTCTGCGATGGGGGATGGGGAAATGCACCTGACAGTTCACTGAGGGGTTGCAAAGCTGAAGGTTTGGCTGAGCAGACTTTCACAATCAACGTACTGCAGTGTATCGCAAAGTGTGGTGCGAGACACTGGGCAGGAGGAGTGGTGCCGACCGACTGCCTACAGGACGTCTCTCATACTCTCCACGTGTTTTCTCCGCCGACACCCCGCACTGGTGAGCCCGCCGGGACAGATAGGGGAAATGCTTGAGTACCTGATTGTAAAGCCGCTTAGATAACCTTGATAGGCGGTATATAAAATCCTAATAAACTTGAAACTTCAATGCGATGACATCGCACACGCATGTGACATCATCACATGGGCGTCGGCACACTTCTGCTCGACAAAGTTTGCGGGACACTGGTGTACCGGTATATGACTATATGGTTTGGGATGGGGCTGGGGAGGGCTTCGACGGGAGCTACGATAATTTGGGATGGTTTAGAAAGGCTGGAGTGAGCTTGGACAGCAACTCCGGTAGTTGGAACCTAATGACAGTGCTAGGCAGACTTCTACGGCAAACATATCAAAGAAATAAAATTAGACTATTGGGCAGTCTGAGTGGACCACCCAACTATGTTACTATGTACTATGTTAACCTGTAACCTGTTCTGAGCTCATTGGGAACAACAGGATAGAAAATGAAATAACTAAATAATACTCTTACACCTACCATGAAGGTCTAGACCCGGGGTAGGCAATTCCGGTCCTCGAGAGCCAGAGCCAGGTCAGGTTTTTAGGATATCCACAATAAATATACATGAGATAGATCTGCATCTCAAGGAGGCAGTGCATGCAAATCCATCTCCTACATATTCATTGTGGAGATCCTGAAAACCTGACCTGTCCATGGTGCTGATCCTTCAACACTCTGGAACAGGGGTAGGCAATTCTGGTCCTCGAGAGCCAGAGCCAGGTCAGGTTTTCAGGATATTCACAATAAATATGCATGAGATAGATCTGCATCTCAAGGAGGCAGTGCATGCAAATCCATTTCCTACATATTCATTGTGGAGATCCTGAAAACCTGACCTGTCCATGGTGCTGATTCTTCAACACTCTGGAACAGGGGTAGGCAATTCCGGTCCGCGAGAGCCAGAGCCAGGTCAGGTTTTCAGGATATCCACAATAAATATGCATGAGATAGATCTGCATCTCAAGGAGGCAGTGCATGCAAATCCATCTCCTACATATTCATTGTGGATATCCTGAAAACCTGACTGGCCTGTGGCTCTTGAGAACCGTAATTGCCTACCCCGGGTCTAGAACTGCTGCTATTACAGAGCAGAACTAAAGAGGAGACGCTATTTTCAGAATCCCAGTACACACTGCTTGGATCCACTCCAGCTATTGCTATGAGCCTAATTAGGTACACAGAACTAGTAGGAACCACTAAGCAATACTTTTGCAGTTGAAAACAAACCTCAGGTGTGCCTAATTAAGCACAAAGTAAAAGCTGGAACGGCTTAAGACGCAATGCAGCGGGAGTCTTAAAACCATCCCTGCTGGAGGATGCAGTCTCAGCGGAAAGTGCTCTGCTATTCTCAAGCAAGCTGAAATCACTCAGGCATTCATCAGTGGGAGAAACAGACCAAAAAAAGGTTTCTGTACTTGTGCATTTGAACTGCATGGCTGAGACCAATTTAGTCTATTCATTTATTTAAAAATGTATATACCGTATATTACATAATAACAGGCATAAAATGTTAAACAAAAATGCATAGTTCAATTATTAAAAAGTGGTCGGTAGGCACCAAATATTTTTCAAATCCAGTTTGAATATAAAGTTTCAACTCAAAAAATCATTCACAAACAGATGGGTTTTTAACATTTTCTTAAAATTCATTCTAGCAGTACAAAACTCCAAAATTCCTGACAGGGTATTTCACAGCTTTACTCCCGCTACAAACAACATGGCCGCATCAATCTTGACGTGGGAGATTAGCACCTTACCCTCTGAACATAATTTCATGCTGGTTTCTGATCTCAAACTTCTTTTAGTCTGATAAAAAAAACCAACCCTTGAAAAACAGCAGGAGAGACTTGGTACAAAGTCTGATGAATTATGGAAAGAATTTGTGTATGCATTCAATTATTCCCTTAACCCAGATCTGTAGGCAGTGCAGGGTGTTCTGGCCGGGATCCAGACCGCTGAAAGTCGCCTTCTGGGGCTGGTGGAGTGCAATAAGGAATATGCGTAAGTTTTCCTTTACACTTTTACTAGTGGGTACTTTTATTAGTAGTGGGCACAGTTTATTAGAGTAAGATTTTAGGGGAATGGGGCTTTGGCAGGCCAGTAAGTGTCAAAGAGCCTTTCATCTCCTGGTCCCAAGGCCTGGCTTGGCTCAGTAGTGATTGTGTAACTTATACTGGCCAACACTCATTTTGGTGCCTCAAATATTAGACCTGTTTCGGGGTATATTTGACCTGCTGATTTCAAAAATAGTAACCAGTTTTCGCCTATCAGCTCTAGTATTTGAGATACAGAACATGTGTCCTATACCACACTTCACTCTGTTCGCCCATTAAAAAAATCAGGATATTTGAATGTCTGGATTTTACGGGCCTAAAGTCTGCTAACCCTAGGGAAGCCTGAATTCCTATCCTGTGCTAGGATGCACCTTTTATATCTAGGTGAGACACGGGGGTAATTCTCAAAAGATCACCTACAGTTAGGCATTGGGGTAATGTGTGCAAAGCCCAGATTCTACAAAAGCAGTTGCGCACAGAACTGCCGTTATAGAATGCTAGCCTAAGTCTGCATATATGCGCCTATCAGTTGCGTAATAGTGTTCTATAACCCTCATCCATAACCATAATGCTCTATGACATCACAATGCAGTGTAAAGAGCCTTAGCCTATAGGAAGAGGAGATGCAAATGTTAAGAGCCTTAGCCAATAGGGAGAGGAGGAGATAATGAATGCTCTGGATGGGCAATTTGGCCTTTATCTGCCATCATGATTCTATGTTCCTATAACTATAAAGCTCTATGACCTCACAATGCAGGTGTAAAGAGCCTTAGCCTATAGGAAGAGGAGATGCAAATGTTAAGAGCCTTAGCCAATAGGGAGAGGAGGAGATAATGAATGCTCTGGATGGGCAATTTGGCCTTTATCTGCCATCATGATTCTATGTTCCTATAACTATAAAGCTCTATGACCTCACAATGCAGGTGTAAAGAGCCTTAGCCTATAGGAAGAGGAGATGCAAATGTTAAGAGCCTTAGCCAATAGGGAGAGGAGGAGATAGTGGATGCTGTGGATGAGCCATTTGGCTTTTATCTGCCATCATGTTTCTATAACTGCATGACACACCCTTAACCCGCCCATGCCCATCCCAGAAATACTATCTCCCCTCCCCCCATTGGAGATGGCACGCACTGGAATTTGAGTATGCAACTTAAAGAATATTGACTAAGGGTAGTTACACATGCCAATTAGCATCAATTAACACTAGTTATGGCCAGTAATAGGTTGTTATGATCAATTAGCATCTAATTAAGCTATTAAGCTGTACTCATTATTCTATACGTTGTGCGTGCAAATTTGTGTGCTAGTCAGAATTTGGGGCACACAACCTTTTGAAATTAGGGGGTATCTCTCTCTCTGAGTGTGTGTGTGTGTGCACACGTGCACCAGTGCTGCCTGATACCAATGTGCGTGTGTGCGCTGTATCAGTTCAGGATTATGCTTTTCTGTGTTGTCCATCTTATACCTTTCACCAAAAACAAGAAAAGAGCAATCAAGTGGTCTAAGGCAGTGTTTTTCAACCTTTTTACACCTATGGACCGGCAGAAATAAAATAATTATTCTGTGGACCGGCATCGGTCTGTGGACCAGTGGTTGAAGAACACAGGGCTAAGTTGTGGGCCAGACCCTGCCCATCTCTACCCAATGTCCACCCCCAGACCCCGCCCCCATAATAGTACTAATTTCACCTTGCGCTTCCCTAGCCTCATCTAGAAGCCTTCCCTCTGACGTTGCAACGTCAGAGAGAAGGCTTCTGATTCAGGCGCAGGATGCCCATAGGAGCCACTGCCCGTGACTTTGTGCACTGAATCAGAGAAGAAGAGGGAGCTGGCTCGAAAATAACACCGCATCAATCGCACCATGGACCGGCGGTTGAAGAACACTGTTTTGGGCCTGATGCATGTGCTGGCCCTGTGGACCGGCAGGAAATTTATGTGAACCGGCACTGGCCCATGGACCAGTGTTTGAAGAACACTGGTCTAAGGAGACAGTGTTGCAGGCATTTATTTGTTTACTGAAAGAAGGTCCAACTGTTTTTCTCCCCAGGATATAAGCAAAAGCCCTATTCTGTAAAGTACAATCTGCCCAACTGGTGCAGTACAAGTACGAGTATAATTCTCCCTCGATTTCTCTAGGATATTTCTGTACACGCACAGACGGATGGCAATAACCGGAGATGATGTTACTCTGGACAGAATTGTGCCAATCACAGAGGGATTTGCAGTGGAAGAAGGTAAGAGTCAACGCGATGAGATACGGTGGTACACAGGTCTAAGCCCTAGATGCACTAAAGATACCAACTGGATCTCCTGTTGGCCGATTCTCCGGCCAATTCTCCAGCAGCGATCGAGGCGCTATCAAGTTTGCATTCCTTCTTAACTCATAAATTTGACCACATAACACCACTCCTAGAAAAAAGCACGCCGGCTCCCGGTTACGCATAGGGTTTCATATAAAATGATATTGCTATCGTTTAAAACCCTGTTCTCAAAAATGCCGCAATATGGACAAACTTTTTATTCCATATATGCCCTTTCGCCCACTTAGATCTGCCGACCAACAACTACCAACTATTCCGTCGCTAAAGGCAATTAGCACAAAACGCCATGATATATTATCGGTCACTACTCCGCAACTTTGGAATACACTTCCTCTGCATTTACGAGAAGAAAAAACCCTTAGGCCGGTTCAAAGGCAAATTAAAAAGCTCTGTATTTAAGGACACCATAACATCCCATGGACAGTAGCACCATCTTCCAGCCTTTCCAAGATTCTCCATTTTTTTATCCCCTACCTATGTGTTCTTCTAACTTACAACAAATGTATTTCTCCCCTTCCTTCTTGTTTCAGTTGGTTTTATTGCTTTTGCATTCTGTGTTTTAGCAATATGTCTGTTTCTAATTTTATTGTACCCCTTTTAATTTCTTCGCTTAGAAACTTTGATAAGCGATTGAATAAAATTTTAATAAAACTTGAAACTTTAATAAAACTTGAAACTTAACACCTAGAGATAAGTAGTGGTTTTCAAGTTTCAAGTTTATTAAAAATTTGTTATCTCACCTTTTCGAAATCGCAAAGCGGCTTTACAACAATAAAAAGCAAAAACAGGGTAAAACATAGTAGTGATCAATTAAGGTGTCCTTAAAAGGATAGTCATACTGCAAAAGCATCTTTAAAAAGCTTTAAACTGGTTTTAAACTGGTCTTGAAATTATCTAACGTGTGAATCTCTCGTAAGAAAGCTGGTGCTGAATTCCAGAGAAAATATTATTACGCATAGTACTGATCATTTTTAGCGATGGAATTGTTAGCAGATTTTGATTAGAATGCTAGTACGTTGAGAAGTGAGGTGGTATTATTAGAAGTCTATTAATGAATTCAAGCCCTGTTTGTCTAGTTTTAAAGGTTAACAGCAGTATTGTATAGGTGATACGATGGGGGATAGGCAACCAGTGTGCTTTGACCGTCAGAGGCGTTACATGGTTGAATTTTTTTGCATTAAAGATCATTTTTACAGCGGTGCTCTGGATAATCTGAAGGTGTCGAATTTCCTTTTTTTGTAATTCCTTTAAATAGGGCGTTGCCGAAGTCTAAGCAAGAGATTATTAAAGACTAGATGAGAATGTTAAGCGAAGCTTGATCTAGAAATTTTGCAATTTTGTTTGGTATGTCAATGAGAACAAAAAGTCAAATTTCATCAAGCAATAATAAACTTCTATTGATTATGACAGGAGTCGCCATGCAACATATCACCAGTAACTGGAAAAATTACAATAATCTTAGCTATACATTCTGGTGGAATTCGTTGTGCCACATTTACAAAATGGAAAGAACAATTGCTATATAGAAAGGGAATTATAATAATTTTAAAAAGATTTGGGGGCCATTGACAAATTATTGTAATGATTAGACATCGTTTTCCACTGACAGTATATTTATACATAGGGGGATGGTATAAAGTTCTATTAAAGGTTTAATGAATAGATAAGAATACAATATTTATATGATATTTTTGATTGAAATTTTTGTAGGAAGGGTGGGTGGGGAGAGAATAAATTTATGTACTTACGATGACAATAGAAAGAAATTCAAGTGATGTGTAAAAGTTTTAAATGATGTAATATTGTGTACTCGTTGTAAGATGAAAAATGAATAAAGAATTTGAAAAAAAAAAAGAAAAAAGAAATTTTGCAAGAGAGCGAATCATGCGGAGACGGTGAAAACATTTCCTTATGACTGAACTGATCCTAAGTCTGACTGGTTAATGATGTTTTGAGCTTGTCTGTGCCCTTTTTGGAAACCAACTAAGTTAACTGCTATCACCATATCTTCCGATAAGAAATTCCACAGCTTAATTGCCCATTGAGTGAAAATGTCTCCGATCACTGTTACAAGTGCAACTTATTAACTTCATGAAACGTATTATTTGAAAGGGAAAACGCCATTCTCTGTCTGCCTTGCTCATAATTGTAGACTCTTCTCCCTCTATATTCGCAGTTTTATTACTCGCCACTTCGATTATTTGTGGGTTTTATCTTTCTGGCTCTTCCCCCTCAAATGATGTCATCACAGTCTCGCCAGTGTCCTACTGCTGCCATTCCCTTACATATCCCTTAGGTTTTTTTAGGCTCCTGTACATACACGCTACACCATCGTGCAATCCACATTGAGGCAGGTCCATTCTGACCCCTGATTTCCTGCTACGCGATGCGTGTTGCGTGATGTGTGACACGTGTTGTGTTGTGTGATGCGTGTTGCATTGTGTGTTGCGTTGCGTGATGCATGATTTCCTGCTACGTGTCATGTGTTGCATTGTGTGTTGTGTTGCAATGCGTGACATGTTGCATGATGCATGTCACGTGTTGTGTTATGCGTGATTTCCTGCTATGCGATGCGTGTTGCGTGATGCATGACATGTGTTGTGTTGTGTGTTGTGTTGCGTGATGCGTGATTTCCTGCTACGTGTCATGTGTTGCATTGTGTGTTGTGTTGCAATGCGTGACATGTTGCGTGATGCATGCCATGTGTTGCGTGATGCGTGATTTCCTGCTATGTGATGCGTGTTGCGTGATGCATGACACGTGCTGTGCTGTGTGTTGCATTGCGTGATGCGTGATTTCCTGCTACGTGTCATGTGTTGCATTGTGTGTTGTGTTGCAATGCGTGACATGTTGCGTGATGCATGCCACATGTTGCGTGATGCGTGATTTCCTGCTACATGATGCGTGTTGCGTGATGCGTGACACGTGTTGTGCTGTGTGTTGTGTTGTGTGATGCGTGATTTCCTGCTACATGTCATGTGTTGCATTGTGTGTTGTGTTGCAATGCGTGACATGTTGCATGATGCATGTCACGTGTTGCATGATGCGTTATTTCCTGCTACGCGATGCGTGTTGCGTGATGCATGACACGTGTTGTGTTGTGTGTTGCGTTGCGTGATGCGTGATTTCTTGCTACGTGTCATGTGTTGCATTGTGTGTTGTGTTGCAATGCGTGACATGTTGCGTGATGCATGCCACGTGTTGCGTGATGCGTGATTTCCTGCTACGCGATGTGTGTTGCGTGTTGCGTGACACATGTTGTGTTGTGTGTTGCGTTGCGTGATGCGTGATTTCCTGCTACATGTCATGTGTTGCATTGTGTGTTGTGTTGCAATGCGTGACATGTTGCATAATGCATGCAACGTGTTGCATGATGCGTGATTTCCTGCTACGTGATGCTTGTTACGCTCCGCTCCCCATTTCATCCTTGCCGTTCTGTCACATTACATCGGTCTATTTATTCACATGACTTTTCCCATGGCGTCCTTTCAGCTCGCCACTACTGCTCCAACTTTATGTAAGCACCCCTGCCAGTTTTGTATACTGTTGACCCATAGTGTGGTTTTTCTGTATATTTTAATATTCATTATTTTTTTTTACTCTTTAGCCCACAGTATTTTGGATGCAATAACATATAAAAAGTTATTTGCGATTTTTCTGTATTCACGGGTCAGCTCTGCCCCTCACCCCCGTGAATAAGGAGGGAGAAGTGTAGAGCAGTGGTTCTTAAACCTGTCCTGGGGGACCCCCCAGCCAGTCAGGTTTTCAAGGTATCCCTAATGAATATACATGAGGCAGATTTGTATGCCTGTCACCATCTATATTCAAACTAGGTTGTTTCATGTACAAAGCTCGGTGTCAAGTCAAAAGCACGCCGGGACAAAGGCGCGCGCAGACAACTGAGCACAACGCGGAGGCGCGCACCGAAGAAAATGACTGTTTTAAAGGGCTCCGACGGGGGGTGTGGGGGGAACCCCCCACTTTACTTTATACAGATCGCGCCGCGTTGTGGGGGTTTGGGGGGTTGTAACCCCCCACATTTTACTGAAAACTTCACTTTTCCCCTAAAAAACAGGGAAACAGTTAAGTTTCCAGTATAATGAGGGCAGTTACAACCCCCCAAACCCCCACAATGCCGCCGCGATCTGTATTAAGTACAGTGGGGGGGAGGTTCCCCAACAAAACCCCCCGTCGAAGCTCCTAAAACACTCTTTTTCTTCGGCGCGCGCTTCCATCTTGTGCTCAGTTGTCGGCGCGCGCCTTTGTCTTCGGCAGTTTTGTCTATGAACCCAAAGCTCTCTATGGTCTCCTACCAAACTCCGTGACTGAATTATTTGAATCCCCCCCCCCCCCTCCACAGACCCACCTTTTGCGCTCCAACTCCATCTTCGCCTACCCCTCCCTGGTAGGAAAACCTAAAAAAGCCTACTACTATCATATCAAGCAGCTCACCAAGGTCGGGAACTACTCCCCATTATTGGGTTCTCGTCACACATGTCTTTCGGGCGAAAATTAAAACTATATCTGTTCAATAATTCCTTGTAGAGCACTAAACCCTGTGCCCTCTTTGTACATCTCGCATTCTCCTCAAGATGAAGGAAGGCTTTAGGTTTGGACTCATTCCTCCCTTACCGTATCTTTATTTGTCCCGAGATCCAATATTTTTATTTCTTGAGTTCTTCATTTATCGCCTCACTTGTATTGTATTTGACTCTGACCTGCCGTGATCCTTTCTTATGTACGCTCCTATGTTATTTGTAGTTGTGCCCTCCCCTCTTATGTATGATCCTGTCAACCGCATCGATGTATTGCGGGATATAAATAAAATTTTATGTTATGCTATGCAACTCGTAGTGGGTGATCTGTATTGAAATGAGTAAATTGATCGACTAGACTGTGGAGAGGTTTATAACAAGGGGTCCCAAATTTAAACAATACTCTGGGAGCCAATGAAGCTCTCTGCAATATGGAATAACGCGATCTGACTTATATAGATTAAAAATTAAAAACGAACTGCCGCATTCTGGCTTGTAAGTAATCTATATAAATCTGGTACTATTCAGCTTGTAATTCTCCCTAAAAAACTATTCTTCTCTTTTGTGTAGTTTTACCGGATAAAGGCATTCATATCTTAGGTAAGTAATCTCACTTTCTGCCCTTTTCTGTATGCTGGTGATATTTTGGGTTGGGGATGCTGTGGAGGAAGCATTCACGGCCACTGGAGGGAGGAGCGAGCCTCAGCCACGGCTCACTAGTGACTCCTCCTGGCCAGACTCATTGCGCTTGAGTACTGAGTTCTGGAAAGAGCTGCAGTCTATAATATAAGGCTAAGAATTGTTGCTGTTATAAAAAAAAGAGGTTAGGGGTTAAAACGTGTTAGGAACTTAGGCCTCTGCTTTCTGTGAATGAAGGCTCACAGTACTTCAGCCCAAGTAGAAATTTGTTCTGATTGAATTGGAAATCCAAAGACGCAGAAGGCAATCCCTCATCGCTGCTTCCTTAGTTGCTGTTAGTTTAGTGCAAGCAGTGGTGTAGTAAGGGGGTGGGGTTGGGGGTGTGAACCGCCCCGTGCGCCGATACCTCTCCACCCCACTCCGCCAGGCTCACGCCATCCCTCCCTCCCCTCCCTCTGTATCTCCGTAGATCTTCGCTACCACGAGCAGCTACCTGTTGCTGGCACCAGCCTGGTTCTCTTCTGAATCACTTCCGGGTCACGGGGCTAGGAAGTGACATCAGAGGTAAATCCAATGCTGGCATGAGGAGCATGCTAGAGAAGCCACTCATGCTGGCAAAGATTTAGAGGTATGGGGGTAGGGGAAGGGAAAGTGTGAGTGTGGAGTGGTAGGCAAGAAGGAGTGGAGAGTGCTAAAGGAGCAGGGGCGTGGAGATTAGGGTGAGGCATCTCCTATCTTTACTAAGCTACTGAGTACACGTGGCTTATGAAGTTCCAGCTGCACCTTCCTATACTGTGTTTTTTTCATTGCAATATTCAGCAGTTTACTAAATCAGTCCAGCATTCAAGGAGAAGAAACCATGAAAGTGCAGAAAGTTTTTGAAGAAGCTTTGTAGAGGAATGCCGAGACTGATGAGAAACCAATGAGAAGAGAATGGGCCTCCAAGAGCGGAGGGAGAGGAGGCCGCTTCTGCAACTGTGCTTGCCAAGCTGATGTCCAAGATGGAGTCTTTTCCCCTAGGAGGGGGAAGGACTACCCAAAAGGCCAGGGTTCTGGAATTCACCAGTGAGGACCAAAGTTGTACTTGGGTTGATGTATGAGTTGGGTTGATGTATGAGATGGGTTGATGTATGAGTTGGGTTGATGTATGAGTTGGGCGGCAGTCTTGAGGAGACTGGAGAGCAAGGCTTGCGTGCAACACTTAGGGCCTGTTTTACAAAGCCACGCCAGCAGCTGCAGCGCGGCCCCGAAGCCCATAGAGATTTAAAGGGCTTCGGGGCTGTTGCCGCATGGCAGTTGCTAGCACGGCTTTGTAAAACAGGCCCTTAATCTATAAACGTCAAGATTTACGGGACCAAAGCAGAAGGCAAGCTTCATGCTTCTGTCACTACAATACAGACTTAGTGGCCGATACTCAGAATTCCCACGCTAAAGCCAACAGCGCAAACCCTTGTGGATATCCTAAAAACCTGACAGGATGGGCTTCCTGCGGCCTGGGTTGTTTGCCACGTTGCCTTATTGCGAATCCTACACCGAGGTACAGTAACACTGACCACTGTTGTTTCTACCCTTGCGATTAGGTTCTGACATTACGGTGCGGATGACCTCCAAGAACGCTCACCTGAAAGTGCACTTCCCTTTTGGATCGCACACCCAGGAATTTCTGCAGGAAATCAACAAGTGTGCTCTAGGTACCGACACTTCATTATGTGATGTTACAGTAAGCAAGTCAAGAGGTGGCCTCTGGGTTGATTCCTAGACACTATCAAAATGCATGTGAAGGATTTAAGGCGTAATATTTCTCTTTTTTTATAGGGGGGGTGGGGGGAGTGTTTTTCAGACTGGCAGATTCCTTCTGCTTCTTTTGGTCGTCCAACTTGAATTGAACCTACCTCTTCTAAGTTATATGGTAAGGAGTCTTCTTTTAACACCACAGGGTGGAGGAGGTCCTATATTTGGATATCCACACATTATTTTAAGTTATCAAGGTGCGATCACGTATCAGAGTTTTACGTATCAGAGTGAGGTATAAATTGTTGTTGCTAGATTGTCACCCTGGTTCCTGTCAGAGATAATCGCATATCAGACTTCACGCTCAAAGCTACGTTCTGCTTGTAACGGTGATTTGGCGATACTATCTAGAAAGGAGTTGCGGCTGCAAACCCTGAGGGCTGCGACATGTTCATGTGCGGGTCCAGCAGAGTGGAATAAACTCCCGGGTTACATACGTCAGCAAGGGAATCTCGGCACGTTTAAACGTTTGTTGAAACATCATCTGTTTTGTCAGATGAAATACGGGGGCTAAGAGAGAAGACCATATGGTTTCACTGCTTGAATGTATAAATGATACAAAGAGACAGGGGTGGCTATTTGTGGTGTGTGAGCGAGTATTGTATGTGAGGGTGGGGTGCATTGTTTATGATACGTATTTTATGTAGGGCAAGGCAGTTAAGACAAAGACTGTGCTTGCATGTATGTGTTTTTGTAATGTGTGTGTGTGTGTTTTTTTTTTTTTTTACTATGCGTGTGTTTTTGAATCCCACTTTGTATAAAGCGGGATATAAATAAAACCCCAAAACCATAAACCCCCCTCAAAGATCAAAGCAGCCACAGTTCATGGCCTGTGACAACAACTACAATTCTTTTTTTGTGTCAGGCCACTAGGTGTCACTGTTGAATGATGATTGGAACTCCCTTCCCTCAAGGGTTGCGATGGCTGCCCAGGACTGAGCCGCAACCAGCTCAGAAGACTGGTCCAGGAATCAAACCCAGGTTTCCTGCAAGGCAACATGCAGCACAGCCACTGAGCTCAGGATCTTTCTTTTTTTTTCTAAGATCACAGGATGACAAATGACCCCTCAGTGCAGTGTTCACCTGTAAGACATGAAAGAAATACAGTGGTGCCTCGCATAACGGACGCCTCGCACAGCGAACGCTGCGCACAACGAACTTCAGGTCTTGCTTCCCACAACGAACTTCGTTTCACACAACGAAGTCGCCCGAGCTGCATCCTTCCGCGCAGGCACTGCGCTTAACTGCCCTCTCTCCGCCTGGCTCCCTATGCAATGGCGGACCGTCGGCTCGCAGGGGCCCGGCGCCTACTGCTGATGCGTTGGGGGGGCGGAGCTACTCTCGCCGCTTCCCCGATGCTAGAAAAATAACAGCTTTGTTCTCTCTCACCATTGGCAATCTGTTTACATATTGAAAGAAACAGGAAAACAAAAGCTTATCCATTTAGACCATTTTGTAATACTGTAAGTATAAACTAGTATTATAGACAGAATGATCTGCCCAAGGAAATGGACAACATTTTCAACCATGCAGGCATTTAAAAAATGAACAGTTAAGTCCCAGTTTTTGCCGCTGAGACTCTGCCCTCTCTCACTGTAAAATTAGACTCTACTTAGTCTGTCTTTAAATTTAAAAAATGTGTGTTGTTTTAAAAAACAATTATGTTTTTAGATGTATCTAAATAAACATAATATCAAAAAATTTATCTTTTTTTATGTCATCTTAGCATATTTTATGCTGCAGAACGAATTATTTTTTTTAACATGTATTGTTATGGGAAAACGCGTTTCACATAACGAACTTTTCGCATAACAAACTTGCTCCTGGAACCAATTAAGTTCGTTGTGTGAGGCACCACTGTATAATCAAAGTGACAGGAACTGGTTGAGTGGGAGGCGACAGAGGGTAGTGGTCAATGGAGATCGCTCTGAGGAAAGGGATGTTACCAGTGGTGGTGCCTCAGGGTTCAGTTCTCAGGCCCAGTGGAGTAATAAGGGGGGCTGGACCGCCCCAGGTGCCGTCTTGTTGGGGGCTGCTGGCACCTCTCTGCTCCTCCCCTGCTGCGCCTTCAATTCCCTGTCGCCATACCTCCAACTCTTCGACGGATCCAGTGGCGTAGAAAGGGTGAGAGGCTGCTTACTATGCCGCTGGATTCAATTCTGTAAATGGAGCCCAGATTTGGGCACTGATGGAAATTAGTCCCGAGTTCTATGCCTCAGAATTGGGCACCGTCTATAGCATTTGACACCGGGATTTGAACCCAGTTTTGAGTGTAAGGATTTACACCAACTGAAACCTGGTGTAAACTCTCATTGCTTAAATTAGGCGCAGATCTCCCTTATTCTGTAAATTTATGTGTGGATCCCAGCAACTGATGTGCGCGCAAGAACATAAGAACAGCCTTACTGGGTCAGACCAATGGTCCATCAAGCCCAGTAGCCCGTTCTTATGCTGGCCAATCTAGGTCAGTAGTACCTGGCCAAAACCCAAGAAGTAGCAACATTCTGGAATCCCAAAGAGCAACAAGGTTCTAGAATCTCAAATAGGGGCAACACTCCATGCTACTGATCCAGGGCAAGCAGTGGCTTCCCCCATGTCTCAATAACAGACTATGGACTTTTCCTCCAGGAACTTGTCCAAACCTTTCTTAAAACCAGCTGCACTATCCGCTCTTACCACATCCTCTGTCAACGCGTTCCAGAGCTTAGCTATTCTCTGAGTGAAAAACAATTTCCTCCCATTGGTTTTAAAAGTATTTCCCTGTAACTGCATCGAGTGTCCCCCTAGTCTTTGTAATTTTTGACGCAGTGAAAAATCGATCCACTTGTTCCCGTTCTACTCCACTCAGGATTTTCTAGACTTCAATCCTATCTCCCCTCAGTCGTCTCTTTTCCAAGCCCCCCCTTCCCTTCCCCCCTCCCTCTAGTTGAAATTGTTGTTTGCGGTGGTCAACAACGTCGACTCTCCCGCTGATGTCACTTCCGGGTGCCGCAGAGGGAGAGCCGACGGGGTCGCGAGCAGCAGGTTGTTGACCGCTGCGAGCAACAAGTTCAGCTAGAGTTACAAGGCAAGGGAAGGAGCGTGGGGTGGGGGGAGGAGCGCCACCTCCCCGGGTGCCTCTCATCTTCGGTACGCCACTGCATCTTACAACTCCATATACAGGCAATGGCCAAGCCAAGAGTAAATGAAATGGTTAACAGAGAGCCGACAGTTGCCTCTCCCAAAGGAACGTCAGTCCAGATCAATGACTTCTTGGAAATTTCATCATGATGAATGGTGGGGCGAGTCGTGCTTAGCGAAGGCAGAGCTGAGAATGTGGTCTCCACCCTCTGTAGACACTGCGGAATTTATTGCCATGTTTTATTAACTTCCTGCACAGTGACGGCCTCTGGACCAGTGACAAAGGACCGGTAAAGTTGAAAAATCCCACAAGAGGATTTGCTGACTTGAGGATTTACAGCCTTTCAGTCCTCTTATAGTTGGGCTACCAGATTTTGCATCTGGAAAAAGAGGACGCGTGGCCCTGTCCATGGGACACCTCATTTCGTTCGTACCCCCCCAACCCCAGCCCCATGCAAACTTTGTCTCTTCGGGCCGGGTGCATCTATGATAATGTTGCACTCATGGATTGGGGGTGGGTTAGGAAATGAGCACATGGGTGGCGATGCGAGACGTGGGGGGAAGAATCAGGACACAAAGGCCATTAGAGAAGGGGGACAATTCCCTTATGTGGCAACAGCTCCGCTCAGGGTTGGGCGCCGATGGTGGTGCAGTGCCAAAGGCAAAAGCAATTAGACATTGCTCCTACCTCTTTTAAAGCATACCTCAGAAGGATTGGGGGGATGCACTAGATCCCAGGGGAATTGTTTTAAAATATTGGGGGGGGGGGAACCTCTGTTGAGTCAGGGCATCAGTTTGGGATGCGGGGGGCCAATTCAGAATGCTTTTTGGGTTTTTTTTGGCCTGTGACTTGTATTGTTTGTTTGCGGTTTTTTTAATGTCACCCAGCTTGTCAGCACAGGAGCCAATCTGTGCCAAAAGGAAATTTGCACCCAAAGTTACTGTTTCAACTCTCATGGCTAGAAATAATTTCCTGTGCTCTCCCGGTAGAGATTGCTGCGGAACCCACCATTCTAGGATTTAAGGGCAAGTTAGATACACATCTCCTCGGAAGGCAAATAGAGGGATACCGGTGACTAAGTTTTCGCCAGGTCGCTCCTGGCTGGGCCTCCGTGTGAGCGGATCACCGAACTTGATGGACCCAGGGTCTGATCCGGTGATGGCAATTCTTATGTTCTTATGTGCTCCTGCGTTTGTCTAGTAACATGTGGATAGGTCCACACTTTTCCCCCCAGGAATAGGGCTTGAGAATTACAAAAGTATCATCTAAAAAATGAAACCATATTTTCTTGGGCGAAGAGCAAGGCTTTAATTTAAAAAAAATAAAATAAAATAACAACCAAGCAAAACCTACCAGTGCTTTCAGCAGCACTTAATGATGGCCAAGAATAAATGAACCGGATATCCTGACAGCAGCGGAGACCCCTTGAAATGTCAGAGGCAGCTCAGCTGGCTGGGTTTTCTTTCACATGTCTGTATATTAACCCTTCCTTGACGAGATCATGGGACCATTAAGACTCTTCTCAGGCAGTGCTGGAGGTTCTTGTTCTTTCCGGAATATAGCACAAAATGAAAGCCCCCCTCCCGCATGAGTATACGATCCGAAAACTGTGTAGGCCATTTTGAACACTTTCTGCACCGTTGGAACTACGTTTATTCCCGTCTCCATGTCTGACCTGAAATGGCTTACCATGCATACCCAAAGATCACAGGCTGCAAATAGAAATCCTTCCTAGACAGAACCTTCATGTTCCAAGCAAACAGACAGCAATCCTGGCTGGGAAACCACATAAATAAAGCCAGACAGACCTACAACACATTCCGAAAATCAATAACAGCGGGATCTGGACACGTCCGCTGTTGCCCTATAACCCCAACACCTTGACTCCCTCCCCCCCATACTCCCCAAGCATTACCCCAAAAAACACTCTGACTACAATTATTGGTAATTAGCCGCAGCTCAATTTATTAATCATAACATTTAACATAATATAATTTCAATTATAACATTAGTTAACATAAACTCCCAGAGCTCCTCCCGAGCTACCCATAGACTTCAGTGCCCTCGACCCTGCCACCCCAGCAAGGGTCAGAGGGGTGGCATGTCCCTCATGCCCCATTATCCGGGTCACCTGACCCACCAGGCACGGCACCCCGACGGCCCACCGCTCATCACCGAATGAGCCCCAATGACCCAGTAGCTCGGGAGATCCGCCCCCGAGCTACTCCCAACTACCGGAAAAAACATGGGGTGGGTGGGAGGGAAAAACCGGCTCAGGAGGACCCACGACGGTTGAGTCCTCCACAGTCTCCCCTTTTATAAATTCACCCCCCCCCCCACCGCGCGCTCCTACTACCTCCAATCAATTCAAAATTATCCTGCCCTACCCAGCCAATCGTACCGCCCCTCAAACTCACCGCCCCTCCGACCGCCCCAGCCGATGGGCAACACGCAGGCCTGCCAGCCCCGTGTTATCTTACGCCCATCGACACGGGGGTCTCGGGCTACTCTTTAAAACCGCTCTATTTGACAAATTCCTTGCCTAATCAAATGACCTTCCCCATTTAACCCCAACGTATTATGTAAACATCTTTCTCCTCTCATGTATTCTTTCCCCAGGTTCTCCAATTTATTATGTAACTTCTTTCTTCTTGCATTCTGTAATTTGCTGACTGTCCAGCTACTTTCTATGTGAACCGCCTAGAAGTCATTTTGACTGTGGCGATATAGAAAAATAAAGTTATTATTATTATTAAAACATTCCACCCACCTGTTGATATTTTGGGTTTCAAGTTTCCGAATTTATTTATCTTTTGATATACTGCGTTGGCAAAACCATCTATGCGGTTTACATTTGATTTTAATAATAGTATGTAAAATAAATGAACTGAACAAGAAAATAGAGTAAGAAAATAGAACTACAAAATTTCTCTTGGGGGGGTCTTTTATTAAAGCGTGCTAGCCGATTTAGGGCTCCTTTTATCAAGGCGCGCTACGGGGGTTAGCGCGTCGGACATTTCATCATGCGCTAACCCCCGCGGCAGCCTAAAATCCTAATGCCTCGTCAATGGAGGCGTTAGTACTAGCGCGGCAGGCGGTTTAACGTGCGGTATTCCACTACTGCGCCTTTGTTAAAAGGACCCCTTAGTGTGTACCTGAGCCAGTGGTGGGTTAAGTGACTTACCCAAGATCAGAAGGAGCAGAGTGGGATTTGAACTGGGATCCCTGGGTTCTCAGCCTTCTGCTGTAACCATGAGGCCAATCCTCCGCATTTTGCATCTCTACGTGATACAGTTTTATTAGACTAATAAAGCATCTGACTATTGCTATCTTTCGGGGCTTAAACTCCTCAGGTGGAAGCTGATTTGTCGTTAGGGCTGCACAATATGGAGGGGGAGGGGTAATTACTGTTTGTGTCATAAACAGGCAGCAAACTTCACAGTGCCACATTCCAATCACAGCACAGAGTTCAAATCTAGTGCCAGCTGCCTCCTGGAGATACATTTCTTCTCTGTGCAAGGAGAGAAGTTTGTAACATAAATATTTTTCTTCTTTTCTCTGCCCACATCCTGCCAAGCTTAAGCCAGCTAATTTGTCTGAGGGTTTGCTGTTTGAAGCTCTTTCCCTTTCCCTCCTACACCTGTCCGTGCTGTATCTTGTCTTTATCTTGAATCCCTGGAGGGTGTTTTCCCCTGTGAGAGACTCCGGAAGAGCGTACCAGTTTTCTACCTCTCTCTGGGTGAAGAAGAACTTCCTTTACGTTCGGACGGAATCTATCCCCAGTCAGGCCTTTTGTTTTCTAGGATGTGGGTAATGTGGAAAGGCCATTTTGTAAAATTTCAGGCTGGCACCTTTAAGCCCACTATCTTCACTCTGCTGCAGCTGGGAACACACAGCATTCCAAGCTGCAACACTGTAACTAAGAATAAAAGTAGTTACTTACTTACCAGCCGTGGGATTTAGTAGATCGTGTGGTAAATTCTGCTGTACTAAAAAAAAAAAAAACCCACCATAGCAATGCATTGTTTTACCACAAGTTTGTAAATTTGAGCATTCTGGGACTGGGGGAATGTAACATAGTAACATAGTAGATGACAGCAGATAAAGACCCGAATGGTCCATCCAGTCTGCCCAACCTGATTCAATTTACATTTTTTTTTTTTTTTTCTTCTTAGCTATTTCTGGGCAAGAATCCAAAGCTTTACCCGGTACTATGCTTGGGTTCCAACTGCCGAAATCTCTGTTAAGACTTACTCCAGCCCATCTACACCCTCCCAGCCATTGAAGCCCTCCCCAGCCCATCCTCCACCAAACGGCCATACACAGACACAGACCGTGCAAGTCTGCCCAGTAACTGGCCTAGTTCAATATTTAATATTATTTTCTGATTCTAAATCTTCTGTGTTCATCCCACGCTTCTTTGAACTCAGTCACAGTTTTACTCTCCACCACCTCTCTCGGGAGCGCATTCCAGGCATCCACCACCCTCTCCGTAAAGTAGAATTTCCTAACATTGCCCCTGAATCTACCACCCCTCAACCTCAAATTATGTCCTCTGGTTTTACCATTTTCCTTTCTCTGGAAAAGATTTTGTTCTACGTTAATACCCTTTAAGTATTTGAACGTCTGAATCATATCTCCCCTGTCTCTCCTTTCCTCTAGGGCAGGGGTCTGCAACCTTTAAGACATAAAGAGCCACTTGGACCCGTTTTCGAAAAGAAAAAAAAACTTGGAGCCGCAAAACCATTATAAAACAAATCTAACACTGCATATATTGTTTCTTATCTTAATGCTATATACAGGATCACTAAATTGAAAATAAAATCATTTTTCCTACCTTTGCTATTTGGTGATTTCATGAGTCTCTGGTTGCACTTTCTTCTTCTGACTGTGCATCCAATCTTTCTTCCTTTCTTTCAGCCTCCTGTATGTTTCCTCTCCTCCAGACCTCATTCTCTCCCCCAACTTTTTCTTTCTGTCTCCCTGTTCCCCCTTCTTTCTGTCTCCGTGCCGTCCCCCAAGCCACTCGGTTTGCTGCCACCGCAATCGGGGAACAGCCCCCAAGCCACCGCCGTCCCAAGCTTTCCCTGCAGAAGTGTTGCGCTGACCAGCATTCCGCTCCCTGACGTCAATTCTGACGTAGGAGAGGAAGTTCCGGGCCAACAAGGCATTTCTCCTCATTCCATCCAGCCTGAGCCCCATCTCTCCTTGATCCAGAATTTCCCTTCTGTGTCTGTCAGAATTACCATTCCACCTATTTTCCAGCATCACCCTTCTTTGTGTCCATCTCACCTATATCCCTATCTCACCACTTTTTCAGAATCTTCATTTGTCTCTGTCCTTATCTTTACGCCATGTTCACCATTTGCCCTTTCAATGTCTTTATCTCCCCCCCCCCACTTTTTCAGCATTACTTCTATGTCTCTATTTCACCTCCTCTTCATGTCCCCTCTGTATCTCTATCCTTATTCAGTAGGTCCTGCTTACCCTTTCTCTTCTTTGTGTCACTATCTCCATTTTCAGCTTGCCCCCCCTTTTCCTTTGTTACTGCACCCTGTAGCTAGAATCTTTCCACCCTCCCTCCACTCCGGCCCAGCCCAGTATGAAAGATTTCCTTTTGTTTCCCTCCCCTCTCTCTTTCTCTCTCTCTTCTCCTCCCTCACCCACGAGTCCTGCATCTGGCCCTCTCCCTTCTACCTGCACCTGGCAACACCCCCCTGCTCCGCGGCTCTCTTCAGCAACTCGTCAGCAGCAGTGATCAAGACAAGCTGCCGACATCGAGGCCTTCCCTCTACGAGTCCCGCCTTTGTGGAAAAAGGAAGTTGAAACAAGCGGGACTCGCAGAGGGTAGGCCCCGACGTCAGAAGCTTGTGTCGATCGCTGCTGCTGAGTTGCCGAAGAGAGCCGCGGAGCAGGGGATGTGGCCGGAAGCAGGTAGAAGGGAGAGGGAGATAGGAAGGCTGTAGATCTCCGGAGCATGACACCGACCCCGGCCAGGATGATTTCTTTTTCAGGCACCTTACAAGTCCAGCGTCGCAGCGGGAAATAGCCATGCTGAGCAGTGAGCTCAGCACTACACAGATGAAAGCCTTGCTTGCTGATTGGTCCGGCGGCAAGGCGGGGCGGGGCCGCCGGACCAATCAGCAAGCAAGGCTTTCATCTGTGTATGTGCTGAGCTCACTGCTCAGCATGGCTATTTCCCGCCGTGACGCTGGACTTGTAAGGTGCATGCTTGCGTGACACACTACCGGAGCCGCAGCAAAGGTGGAAAAGAGCCGCATGCGGCTCTGGAGCCGCAGGTTGCCGACCCCCGCTCTAGGGTATACATATTCAGGGCTTCCAGTCTCTCCTCATACGTCTTCTGGCGCAAGCCTCCTATCATTTTCGTCGCCCTCCTCTGGACCGCCTCAAGTCTTTTTACGTCTTTCGCCAGATACGGTTTCCAAAACTGAACACAATACTCCAAGTGGGGCCTCACCAATGACCTGTACAGGGGCATCAACACCTTCTTCCTTCTACTGACTACGCCTCTCTTTATACAGCCCAGAATCCTTCTGGCAGCAGCCACTGCCTTGTCACACTGTTTTTTCGCCTTTAGATCTTCAGACACTATCACCCCAAGGTCCCTCTCCCCGTCCGTGCATATCAGCTTCTCTCCTCCCAGCATATACGGTTCCTTCCTATTATTAATCCCCAAATGCATTACTCTGCATTTCTTTGCATTGAATTTTAGTTGCCAGGCATTAGACCATTCCTCTAACTTTTGCAGATCCTTTTTCATATTCTCCACTCCCTCTTCGGTGTCTACTCTGTTACAAATCTTGGTATCATCTGCAAAAAGGCACACTTTTCCTTCTAACCCTTCAGCAATGTCACTTACATACATATTGAACAGGATTGGCCCCAGCACCGAACCCTGAGGGACTCCACTAGTCACCTTTCCTTCCTTCGAGCGACTTCCATTAACCACCACCCTCTGGCATCTGTCCGACAGCCAGTTTCTGACCCAGTTCACCACTTTGGGTCCTAACTTCAGCCCTTCAAGTTTGTTCAACAGCCTCCTATGAGGAACTGTATCAAAGGCTTTGCTGAAATCCAAGTAAATTACATCTAGCATATGTCCTCGATCCAGCTCTCTGGTCACCCAATCAAAAAATTCAATCAGGTTCGTTTGGCACGATTTACCTTTTGTAAAGCCATGTTGCCTCGGATCCTGTAACCCATTAGATTCAAGGAAATACACTATCCTTTCTTTCAGCAACACTTCCATTATTTTTCCAACAACTGAAGTGAGGCTCACCGGCCTGTAGTTTCCTGCTTCATCCCTGTGACCACTTTTATGAATAGGGATCACATCCGCTCTCCTCCAATCCCCAGGAATCACTCCCATCTCCAGAGATTTGTTGAACAAGTCTTTAATAGGACTCGCCAGAACCTCTCTGAGCTCCCTTAGTATCCTGGGATGGATCCCGTCTGGTCCCATCGCTTTGTCCACCTTCAGTTTTTCAAGTTGCTCATAAACACTCTCCTCCGTGAACGGTGCAGAATCTACTCCATTTTCTCGTGTAACTTTGCCAGACAATCTCGGTCCTTCTCCAGGATTTTCTTCTGTGAACACAGAACAGAAGTATTTGTTTAGCACATTTGCTTTCTCCTCATCACTCTCCACATATTTGTTCCCAGCATCTTTTAGCCTAGCAATTCCATTTTTTATCTTCCTCCTTTCACTAATATATCTGAAAAAAATTTTATCTCCCTTTTTTACATTTTTAGCCATTTGTTCTTCCGCCTGTGCCTTCGCCAAACGTATCTCTCTCTTGGCTTCTTTCAGTTTCACCCTGTAGTCCTTTCTGCTCTCCTCTTCTTGGGTTTTTTTATATTTCATGAACGCCAACTCTTTCGCCTACATTACGCAGCACTATAAACACTGATGAATTGTAACTGCGACCATATGGCGTCACAGTAGAGGCCACCAAGAGGCGAGAGAATGGGAAGCAACAGGAGTGCCACATGCGGTCTTTCCATTCGGCTGTCAGCTCGTTACAGTGCGTACTTTGAAATTGTAAAGCATTTGACATTGTAAAATCCAGTCTTAGCGCGTGGGCCCTAGAAAAAGAGGCGGCGGGCCGGATTTGGCCTGCGGGCTGTTGTTTGCTGACCCCTGTCCTTGGCCATCCACTATCCTGGCACCAGTTCTGCCCTTCTCAGCCTGTTACAGGATTGGGAACCAGCATATTCCCACGAAACGATGGCACATCTCTTCCATCCAAAATTTTCCATCCAAGCTGTTTTCATTTTTTTTTAACTTTATCACCACACAGTCACACAATCGTTAGGAAAAGGGCAGCCGCTGTAGAGCCGCCTTTTTTTTTTTTTTTATCAGCTCTGAACTTGCATTTCCTTCTGTCCTCCTGAGAGATGCTGCGGAATCAAAGTATCTGCCCGTCATTTGTCCTTTAAAGGAGCAGACGCAGACTTCTAGTTTTAATTTCTGATCTGAAGATGTGCCTAATCATAAAATGCATTGAGTTAGTCCAACAAAACACAGAAAGGTATTACCTTATTTCCTTTATGGTTTAATTTTATTTCTATGTATTAATTTTAATTTAGAATTAAGCTTGGATTTAGGGGCCCTGGAGGATGGACAAGCTGTTCAATTCTTTTGAGAGCTCAAGGGCAGCGAGTGGTAAGTGCCTTGGAGGGCAGAGGAGGATGGTGGGGGAACGGATAAAACACGGACCTTACGGATCTAAAACTGCACGTTCTTAAAAATCTGAGGTCCGTGCATTGACAAGTCTGCCTTTTAGCTTATTCCACTGCTTTCCCTGCACGCTCAGCTCAGGCCCCCGGCTCTGCCTTTCCTAGTGGCTAAGGAGGGAGGAGGCGCACCCTGGATTTTGTTAATTAGCCCGATCATCCCTTCCTCCAGATCTCTCCCTCCATGCTGACTCCGAGAGCCCCAGCGATATATTGGATGGCAAATAGCTGGGTGGGGGTGCAAAGATCTGCAGTGTATCTGACCTCGTGGACCTCATGGATCTGAACTGCACATCCTTGAAAATCTGAGGTCCGTGCCACTTTTACTCTCTGGCTCTGACAGACCTCTATGACTTTTTAGTGCTGACGGATCCCAATGCTTTTCCCTCCCTATGCTGAGACGAAAAGTGGCACAGACCTCAGGGCAAAAGTTTTGCCGCTAGTCTCAGCATAGGGAGGGAAAAGCATTAGGATCTGTCAGAGCTAAATTGTCATCGAAGTCTGTCAGAGCCAGAAACTACAAGTGGCACGGACCTCAGATTTTTAAGGACGTGCGGTTTTAGATCCACAAGGTCCATAAGGTCCGCATTATACCCCTTCCGGATGGTGGTGTGTGTGTGTGGGGGGGGGGGGGAATAGATTTAGCTGGAGGCTTGCAGGCTTTTTCCACATTTCCTTGCTTGGGGAAGGAGGCTGTGTGCTACCTATTGTCTCCAAATTAACAAAATGGGAAAACCCTGTTTAGCCCATTGGGTCCAAGTAATTACATTACATTACATTACTTTAGTGATTTCTATTCCACCATTACATTGCGGTTCAAGGCGGATTACATCCAAACTAAAAACAAGAATTACATTCCAAATTTGAAGTAATAGAATAAGTGATGAGATAAAACATTTAAGGTTACCAGCGGGAAGTAGAAGTCTTTAGGAGATAAGAAAAGGGTGAATTATGGGGTTTTAGATAATGTTTGGTAAATAGAAGAATATTAGAGAGTACTAAGGGTATAGAGAGTGTTGGATGTTGGGTTGGGATTGGTTGTGCTGGATAGGTTTTATGTGTTTTTGAAGAGTATGGCTTTAATATCTTTCTTGAAGGTTTTGTAGTCTGTGGTTGTAGTTAACAGAGTGGTGAATTGTCTGTCCAGCTTAACTGCTTTGGAGGCTATAAGGTTGTCATAAAGTTTTTTTTGTTTGACATTTTTTGGATGATGGGTAAGAGAATAGTGAATGGGTTCTTCTGTGTCTGGTTGAGGAGGATTGATTTAGTCAATTATTCCAGTAGGTTGGGCTTTCTCCGTTGATAGACTTGTAAAGTAATGCTCTCATTTGAGTGCGGGGCCCATAAGGGCATCACATGGCCACGGCTGGAGGAGGACCAGAAATAGAAACTGCGCTGTAGTAATCCTGTGTGGAATGAAAGCCGCACTTGTTTTTTGTTTTACAGCTCCAGAGGCGTGCAAAAGACCGGGATTCTCCTGCTCTTTAATTCTTTGTGTGGCTCGGGAGCTTGGCGTGTTGCCTTGCGTTGCGGCCACCATGTTTACCGTGCTGCGGCGTGGCCAAGTTTGCGAGACCCTGCTCTAAGAGCTGCATGAAACACACTGCGCACTCATTAACATTAGAGATGATCTGTTGAAAAAGGGATAAAGTTGTGAGGTTCAAAGTCCAGGGCTCAGTTTCAGTTTCAGACTCGGGACTGCAGTGCACCATTAGCGTTCCTCTCTGTGTTTAACGGGTCTTTCAGGATAAAGTCTCCAAATGGATTTCTTTTGCGTGTGCAGACCATGACACTCGTGAACCTCACTTCTGAGCCGGGGTATGTGGAGTTCGATCTTTGTCTCTCCAATTTATAGCATATGTTTTGTCAAGTCAGTTGCATTTATCTGGTTTGTTTTCCCTTAATACCTGTAATTTACTGTTTTGTACATCGCTTAGACTTTTGAATAAGTGATTAATCAAATCCATAATAAACTTGAAACTTGAATGCTCACTGGGATACTTCTCCCAAAGAAAACTTCCCTCTGGGTTTATAAGATTTAATATGTACAGAGAACGTATCAAAGTATGCTTGAAAAGGGCTTTTATGATGAGAAATATTTCTGCCCCATTTTCTTGATCTTTCATTTGGCGCTGACCCCTCTATTATCAGTGCTGTCCGCATGGTTTTCTCTGTTATCACAATGTCCGGTTTTCTTGCGTCAAGCTTTTATCATTTCTCACTGGAATGTCCCAGGCGATCATATCCTTTTCATTTTCTGGAATTCTCTTAGGGATGCAATACTACTATTTATTATTTCTAAAGTGCTGAAAGGCGTACGCAGCGGCAGTGCTGTACATTTTAACATGCAATACACAGTCTCTGCTCAGAAGAGCTTACAATCTAATTTAGACAGGATCCCAGTCCTCTTCTGCTACAGGCAGTGGCTTAGGGTAGGAGGTGCCCCCACATGCCCTCCTCTTCACCCCCCCCCCGCCCGCTCCTTCTGCACTGCACTTCTGCCCTCCCTTCCCATCCCCATACCTCTTAAAATATTTGTGAGTGTGAGCAGCTTCTCTTCTCTGCTGCTCATGCTGGCTTCCCCTCTGACGTCACTTCCTGGCCCCACAACCCGGAAGTGATTTCAGAGGGAGCCAGGCCAGCGCAAGGAGCAGGCTAGAAGTAGTTGCTCATGCTGGCATAGATTTTAAATAGTTTTGGGGGCGGGGAAAGGAGAGAGGGCGTGAGCATGGCATGGGGGGGACACGGAGAGGTGCCAGCGCCCCCACCAAGATCTGTCCCCACCCCACCCCCCCTTACAATGCCACTGGCTACAGGAATGTAGTAATAGATACAAAGTTTCAAGTGGGAGATATGACTGAAGTCTACAAATCCTGAGTGGTGTAGAATGGATACAAATGGATCAATTTTTTATTCTGTGAAAAATGGCAGACTAGGGGACACTCGATGAAGTTACAGGGACATACTTTTAAAACCAACAGGAATAAATATTTTTTCACTCAGAGAATAGTTAAGGTCTGGAACGTGTTTCCAGAGGTTGTGGTAAGAGCGGATAGCGTAGCTGGTTTTAAGAAAGGTTTGGACCAGTTCCTGGAGAAAAAGTCTGTTATTGAGAAAGACACGTGGGAAGCCACTGCGTGCCCTGGATCGGTAGCATGGAATATTGCTATTATCTGGGATTCTAGAATCTTGGGATTCTGGAATCTTGCTATTCCCTGAGATTCTATATAGGTTTTGCCAGGTAGCTTGTGACCTGGATTGACCGCCATGAGGATGGGCTGCTGGGCTAGGTGGACAATTGGTCTGAACCAATAAGGCAATTCTTAGGTTCTTATGGATGAGATATGTCACCTTATTATATCTATACTAGTATTTAAGCCTGTTACATTAACGGGTGCTAGAATAGATGTCTGTCTGTCTGTCTTTCTTTCTGTCTCTCTCTCTCTCTCTCTCTCTCTCTCTCTCCTTGGCCGCTGTCTGTCTGTCTTTCTTTATTTCTGTCTCTCTCTCTCCTTGGCCGCTGTCTGTCTGTCTTTCTTTATTTCTGTCTCTCTCTCTCCTTGGCCGCTGTCTGTTTGTCTTTTTTTTTCTGTTTCTCTCTCTCCTTGGCCGCTGTCTGTCTTTTTTTTGCTGTCTGTCTCCTTGGCCGCTGTCTGTCTTTCTTTCTTTATTTTGGTCTCTCTCCTTGGCCACTGTGTGTCTTTTTTTGCTGTCTGTCTCCTTGGCCACTGTCTGTCTGTCTTTTTTTTCTGACTCTCTCTCTCCTTGGCCGCTGTCTGTCTGTCTTTCTTTATTTTGGTCTCTCTCCTTGGCCACTGTCTGTCTTTTTTTGCTGTCTGTCTCCTTGGCCACTGTCTGTCTGTGGTTTTTTCAGTCTCTCTCTCTCTCCTTGGCCTCTGTCTGTCTTTCTTTATTTTGGTCTCTCTCCTTGGCCACTGTCTGTCTTTTTTTGCTGTCTGTCTCCTTGGCTGCTGGATGTCTGTATTTCTTTATTTCTGTCTCCCTCTCTCCTTGGTTAGCGAGAGAGCAGGAATTGGTTTCCACCCGATGCATTCACAGTACAACTTCTAAAAAGCAGTTTTTCTCTCTTCTCCACCAAGGAGTCAATGGTGCTACATCTCCACAGTTCCTATGGCTGAAGAAATACTGGCAGAACCTCCAAACCAGTTCCTTCGTGAATAGCTGGCAGCAGAGTGCGAAGGAGCTTCCCTGGGACTGTCTCAACCAGGTCACGGCAGCAGGTGCAAGTGGGTTCCAGTTCCATGTTTTTCCACTACGTATTGCTGGGATTACTGGAGGAAGCTGGGTTTGTTCAGGAAAGACCTGCTCACTTAATCAGGAAAGCAGAAGTTGTATACTTTAATTGCTCATGTAGTCTGTTAATTAAAAATGAGCAAGTGGCTAGGAAGATGGTGAACAAAAGCTGAAATAATGAAAATGCTAAGCTAGGATTTAACATCGATGATTAATGCATGCTGAGAGTTTTTGGTGGTTTATCAATTAATTGATCCATTGATATCAGTGTATCGCAAGCTGTGTGCCTTCTGAGATTTCAGGTGTGCTGCGGCACACTGGGGAGGAGGAGAGGCGCCAGTTGACTGCCTATGGCGAGACTGCCTCTTGCGGCGAGAAGCACATCCTGTAGGCAATCAGCTGGAGCCAGTGCCTCTCCTTCTCTTCGGCCTTCTTCCCTGATGGCACCTCCGCACTGGAGGCTCATGGCCCGTCTGGAGGGCCTTTGTGCAGTAGTGGACGTCGATGTGATGATGTCATGCATGCGTGTGATGTCATCACAGCGACGCCTGCGCACTTCCGGGTGTCTCAAGCTGCGGCCACTACCTTTAGTGTGCCACAGTTCAAGCAAATTTGCAGGACACTGATCTATATGAATATTTTTAAAATTGTAACCTGTTACTTAAGATGTATTAGTTGTTTGGTATTCATTATATTATACCCCCCCACACCCTCCCCAACGGCAGCGCGAAGAGTATGAAGTAAAGTAGGGGAGTTCCCCCCACACACACCCCCATCAGAGCTCTTTAAAAGTAAGTTTTTCCCCCTCCAAAGTTCAACCAAAGACCCTCCTCCTCTTCCCCTGGGCCTATCTTCTTAATTCTTGGTGACTAGTGGGTTCAGGGCAGGAATGATCGTCACTTGCTCAAGATCTTTCCAGTGCTGGGTTCAATATGGCACCAGCAACCCCTTGTTTCAATCTCATGGTACTACCACTAGGGGGGGGTCAAACTGCCATATAAGGGCATAAGGCTTGGATCTGCTAACATAGGGTTACCATATTTTTCTTGGCAAAATCTTGCCCTATCTTGGCCCGGTCATGTCCCATTCTACCTTCAGTTCTGCCCCACCCGGTTCCATCTTAAGCCCCATCCGGTTCCTTCTTCAGCCCCGCCCTGTTTTGCCCCAAGCTCCACCCCTGTAAGCTTTGCCTCATTATTCCTGACTTCCAGGCTGTGTCCGGGGACCTCCGCACATGCGTGTATGTGTGTAATGTCATCCGCGCATGAATAGAGGCGCTCCACACACGGCCCAGACAACTGCTGGGTTTTGGAAAGCCTGTCCGGGCACCCGGACAGTCCTCTAAAAAGAGGAAATGTCCAGTTTTCCCGAACATCTGGTAACCCTATGCTAACAGGGACATAAATTTAATTTCTCCCTGTCCTTGACTGGTCCTTACAGTCATGGGTTCTAAACTTAGCCATTAGGTGTCACTGTTGTACAGTGACTGAGATTCCTTCCCCATCCCTGGGGGTCTATGAACAGAAAACCTGCCACACGAATCGGATCCAGATCCCCTTGCCCAGTAGCCACAGGGCCACTTGGCTGACTCCTTTTTTATTTTGAGAAAGTTGTTGCTCCTGATGGCTGTCTTGCTGATAATTTTTTAATATCATGGTGCATGCGGTCCGGGGAAAATGGGGAAAACATTTACGTTGAATAAAATTTGGAAGCAAATAGTAAATAGGCATTCATATTCTGCTTCCATGTTAAATGTTGTCACTTTTCCACTGCTTGAAAAACAAAACAATTTTCCTATTTTTTTGTATTAAAAGGCCGTTTACAAATGTTGCCATGAGCATGTGGCCATTACCCGCATGAGCACTTACTGACGTCTAATTTGTAGGTGGTTCAACACTGGTCGCCGTACATGAAAAAGGACATAGTACTACTCAAAAGGGTCCAGAGAAGAGCGACCAAAATGGTTAAGGGGCTGGAGGAGTTGCCGTACAACGAGAGATTAGAGAAACTGGGCCTCTTCTCCCTTGAAAAGAGGAGACTGAGAGGGGACATAATCGAAACATTCAAGATACTGAAGGGAATAGACTTAGTAGATAAGGGCAGGTTGTTCACCCTCGCCATGGTAGAGAGAACGAGAAGGCACTCTCTAAAGTTGAAAGGGGATAGATTCCGTACGAACGTAAGGAAGTTCTTCTTCACCCAGAGAGTGGTGGAAAACTGGAACGCTCTTCCGGAGGCTGTTATAGGGGAAAACACCCTCCAGGGATTCAAGACAAAGTTAGACAAGTTCCTGCTGAACTGGAACGTGCACAGGTAGGGCTGGTCTCAGTTAGGGTGCTGGTTTTTGACCAGAGGGCCTCTGCGTGAGCGGACTGCTGGGTACGATGGACCACTGGTCTGACCCAGCAGCGGCAAATCTTATGTTCTAAGGACTCATAAAGTAATCCTGCTCTAACCAGTTTGCACGCATTAGTGTGGAAATGCTGATTACTGCAGGAATGCCTAATCTTCGCCCTCAGACATGCCCCTCCAACAAAAATAAAAAATATTTTTTAGCTTATGGAAAGTGCATGCAGCTTTGGAACTTACCACAGGATGCCTGATTGCATCCCATAAGAATCTATTTTAAGCTGTAGTAA
This sequence comes from Geotrypetes seraphini, assembly GCF_902459505.1. Classification (NCBI taxonomy): domain Eukaryota; kingdom Metazoa; phylum Chordata; class Amphibia; order Gymnophiona; family Dermophiidae; genus Geotrypetes; species Geotrypetes seraphini. Next base: position 31,603,005 of record NC_047091.1, on the reverse strand, counting down.
ACATGCACTAGCCCGTATACTCCAGTTTAGTAAAAGGACCCCTTAGTCACTAGCTCTCCACTGGGCTTGTGGACAGAAATTTACCTGACTGAAGTTCAACCTCAAAAGTTTCAGTACCTCTCTCAGCAAAGACCTAGATGAACTGTGTTTAATGTCATGTTCCCAGGCTAAGCTTGGGGATTTAACCCTCATGACTGTGGCTTGCTGTGGGGCAGGGGTCCCTAAAGTCCCTCCTGAGGGCCGAATCCAGTCAGGTTTTCAGGATTTCCCAAATGAATATGCATTGAAAGCAGTGCATGCACATAGACCTCATGCATATTCATTGGGGAAAACCTGACTGGATTCGAGGGGTTTAATTATATATGTATTGGGGGTGAGGGAAATATTGTGGTTTACCCATCAGGAGAAGAGGATAGAGGGGACAGAGAGTTCATGCATGGTGGTTGGGGCGGGGGGAATCACTGTTTGCATAGGCAACTCCGGTCCTTGAGAGCCACAGACAGGTCAGGTTTTCAGGATATCCAGAATGAATATGTATGAGATGGGTTTGCATGCACTGTCTCCTTGAGATGCAAATCTATCTCATGCATATTTATTGCGGATATCCTGAAAACCTGACCTGTCTGTGGCTCTCGAAGACCAGAATTGAAAGGTGGAAAATATTAATTTTTTGGTGCAGATGGTACTAGGAGTTCCGACTGGCTGCAGATTTGTTTGACAGGGTTCCGAATTTATCCCATTGCATGCAGGAACATGCATTTCTTTTTCTTTTTAATTATTTTCATTTTTAAATCCAATAAATAATGCATCAGGTTATCAAGCAAATAATAGAATAGACAGCACTCCAAACAATCAAATGATATATAAGTACTTAACCCCCCCCTGGGAATCATAGGGAAATAATAATAATACTTAATATGAATCAATGGCACCATTTAATAATAATAGCTAATAATTAATTCTTACAAAAATTTGTTAATGGACCCCAATTCTCCTTAAATTTACTATGATGTTCATATGTTCAAATTGATATAAGGTTTTCCACCACAAACTGTAATTTAAGTTATCCCAAGATTTGCAATTTTTCGTAATAAGTTGTCATAATGAGAAGTCGCTTGGTCTGGTTTGGCTTAACACCATTTCCCTGGGCTCCGGCAACCAAGTTGTATTTGCATAGAAGCCCCGCCCCCCGGAGTGGAGAGCGGCGGGGGAGGAGCCTGAGGCGGGGCTGTGGGCTGAGCTTTTCTGATTGGCTCGAGGGCAGGCGGGGGCGGGTCGGAACGGTTGCTGCGAGGGACGCCTGGGAGGTTGGAAGGAAGCGCGCGCGCGCGCGCGCCGGGCTCTTCTAGTGCGTTTGCAAAGTGCAGAGGGATCGGGGGCGTCGAGGTGGTCGGGTCGGGGAGGGCAGCTGCACTTATTTGCAGGAGCAGAATGTCATGCACACGGTGGAGGAGCAGGAGCAAAAGCGGTGCATCGTCCTCTGGCTGACTTGGGTGGCAGTTCTGCCCGGCTGCATGGGGGTAGGCTAGAAACCTGTTTCCTCCCCCCCCCCATTTCCCTGATGCCGGGGGTTCTGTCGGCTGCAGCAGTTCAGCCAGTTGAGAGAAAATATTGAGGAAGGGAAAACCCATTTTTTTACTCCAGTGGATCTGCCCCCAGCTTTCTGCATTTCACCTTCCTGGATTGGACTGTGGTGCGGTAAGAAGGAAGGAGATTTGCAAGCTCTGTCTGCTGGGGTGAGGTCCTGGTATGTGTTAACCCTGAACTTGGCTTATCTCCTGTTGTTGAATTGCTGTGTGTGGGAGTGAGTGCTGACACAAATGCAACTGACAAGGTGCGGCCCACTGTCCAGGAAGGAGTTTGGGTTAAACTTGGGTCACCTAAGGTAGGAACTCAAGTGCAATAGGGGAGGGGAGCCAGAACCTGGCCTAAAATCGTTGATCTCCTCTATAGGTGCAACTGATTGATTTAGGTGGCCCTTGAGTGGCAGAATGTAAAGCAAGGCTTCTGGGTGGGGATTGATATGCTGAGAAGGCAAGAACAAGCAATGCCATCTTTATCAGATCTAGCACAGAGTGTATCTAAACTAAAGCTTAATTTTATAGACCTGGTCTTCAGCAGTTGCAAGCTGCTAGTTAAAGGTGCTCGACTCGGTTTACAATCATAAATTTAGCAGAAGACTGTAATCCAGAATGGCTTAGTTCCCAAAGTGTTTAGTAAACAGGAAAGTTTTCAGAGAGGGGCCTAGACTATTAAGTCAAAGCAGTAAGTCAATCCAGAGCTCAGTTAGTTTGGAAATGAGAGAGTGGCTGAATCTCTTGAAACTTCTGCATCCATTTGCTGCCAGGCAACTCATTCCACCCCCCACGGGTGCATTTCTGAAGAGCGTGCCTGTATAGGATGGGAAAAATATTATTCCCAGACACAAACAGTTGGCAAAAGAAAGCTGAAGGGGGAGAGAGATAGAAACCTCAGGCCCTATGAAGAGGATCATTTTCAAAGCTTCTCTGCATGTGAATATGTTTATTGGGCTTTATGAAGAGCTGGTGTACAACAGGTACAGTTTAATATAAAACTTAAAAGTTTTGTTGGCAGCATAACAATAGCAAAATGACCAGATATAAATACAATACAAGAGGTAAACTTGGAAATGTCATGTTGAAACCTACCATGAAACAGTGTCAACAATATATACTAGAGAATGACACGGGAAATCATTTTCCCGTCCCCGCGAGTTCTTTCCCTGTCCCTGCCCCATTCCTACAAGTTCTGTTCTCATCTGCACAAGCCTGAAACACTTTAAAATCCTAAGTAGCAACATTTTAGCACTCAGATTGTGATGTCATAATGCCTCATTCCACCAATGCCTAAGCTCCACCCTCATCTGCGCAAGCCTCACACTTTAAAATCCTAAGTAGCAACATTCTAGAGCTCAGACTGTGATGTCATAGTGCCTCATTCCACCAATAAGAACCAACCTCATCAGTGATGTCACAATGGCTTGATTGTCCTGTACTACTCCCCTCTGCCCTCCAACCCAGCCATCAGATGAACCGTTCCCCTTAACTGTATCCATGACATCCTGTTTGTCTGTCTTGGCTATTTAGATTGTAAGCTCTTTGGAACAGGGACTGTCTTCTTTGTGACTCTGTACAGCGCTGCGTACGTCTGGTAGCACTCTAGAAATAGTTAATAGTAGTAGATGCAAATGATGTTTCTACAGTTCAATGAGACACCTTACTATGTAGCCAGGGACAAGATGGGTGGTACAGAGTTCATTGGGCTAAATCAGGGTATCGCAAACTGTGTGCTGCCCGAGATTTGAGGTGTGCTTCGAGACGATGGGGAGGAGGAGAGGCAAAGGTTCTTGGGCCCATCTTGTTCAATATCTTCATAAACGACCTGGAAGAAGAATCAACAAGTAATTTAATCAAGTTTGCAGACGACACAAAACTATATAGGGCAGTTGGGTCACAAAAGGACATAGAAGAACTCCAGAGAGATTTGAACCAGCTAGAGAAATGGGCAGAAAAATGGCAGATGAAGTTCAACATAGACAAATGCAAAGTGATTCACCTGGGTAAGAAAAACAAGGAACATGAATATAAAATGTTAGGTGTAACATTGGGCAAGAGCGAACAAGAAGGGGACCTGGGGGTACTGATAGACAGGACCCTGAAGCCATCGGCTCAATGCGCAGCGGCAGCAAAGAAAGCAAACAGGATGTTGGGCATGATAAAGAAGGGAATCATGAGTAGATCAGCGGATGTCATAATGACACTTTATAGAGCAATAGTCAGATCACACTTGGAATACTGTGTCCAACACTGGTCTCCCTACCTAAAGAAGGATATAACCCTGCTGGAGAGGGTGCAAAGACGAGCCACGAAGCTAGTTAAAGGTATCAAGAACTTGAGCTACAAAGAACGCCTCGGAAAACTGGGATTGTTCACCCTCGAGAAGAGAAGACTGCGAGGGGACATGATAGAGACTTTTAAAATACTAAAAGGATTCGACAAAATAGAGCAAGAAACATCGTTATTCACATTGTCCAATGTGGCTCGGACAAGAGGTCATGGACTGAAGCTGAGGGGCAGCAGGCCCAGAACAAATATCAGGAAATTCTGCTTCACACAACAAGTGGTGGACGCTTGGAACGCACTCCCGGAGGAGGTCGTGATGGAGACCACCATTCCGGGATTCAAGGGCAAGTTGGATGCACACCTTCTCGCAAATCACATTGAGGGATACGAGTAAACAAGGTTTCTCAATAGGGAACACCTGGCTTGGCCTCCGCGAGTGCGGGTCGCCGGACTAGATGGACCTAGGGTCTGATCCGGCGAAGCCATTTATTATGTTCTTAATGGCTGACTGCCTACAGGACGTGCTGCTCGTGGCGAGAGACGCATTCCGTAGGCAGTCAACCAGCGCCAGTGCCTCTCCTCGTGTCTTCTTTTCCAGCACCCCCCCCCCCACACACTGGCGGCTCGGAGCCTATCTGGAGGACCTTCGCGCATGTGTGCGCGTGAACGGGATGATGTCACGCATGCATGTGACGTCATCATGTCGACGTCCGCGCACTTCCAGGTGCCTCGAGCCGCAGCCGCTACGTTTAGTGTGCCGCGGCTTGACAGAGCTTGTGAGACGCTGGGATAAACAGATGGCTAAACTGAATGCAAGTTCTTTGAACAGTTAAACGAGATATAAGGACCTAGTCTAAATGATTGGCTGAGCAATATTTTCTCGCGCTCCTCATCCTACCTAAGCTGCAGAAAATTATTAAAAACTAATCTATTTAACTGATTTGTAGCCTAAGACACCTTACCCTACCCTTGCTACCCAAGACCTCCCTCTGTACCTTCCTTCCTGATCTCCTTACTTTGACCCTTATTGTACCAGTTCCTTGCTTACATATATTAATTGTATCTGTATCTGCTGATTGTATCCATTTGCTGACTGTATCTGCTGATTGTACCCATTCGCCGATTGTCCAGCCCTTCTTTATTGTAAACCGCCTAGAACTATTATAGCTTTGGCGGTATCTAATATAATAAAATGCTAGGCCGCGCATGCGCACTCCCATCGCGTGTGTCCGTTTTCCGTGAGCTGTAGCGACCCGCAGATAGGAGTGCGCATGCGCTCCTTAGGGTTCCGTTTTTCCATCTGGCCTGCTCCCTGCCAGTTGGTCGCCTCCCTTGCCAGAGTTATTTTTTCTTTTTTTTTTTTTTTTTTTAATTCTTTATTTATAATTTTAATAATTGACAATAATTACAAGTCAATAAAAGAAAACATGCAGTGTAAATTGAAATTAAATCAAAATTCCAAACAGCTAAGGAATATCAAAATATACATCGCATTATTAGTCCACAATTTTGGAGACGAGGCTAATGAAAAAGACTGAAATAAGTCCTCAAGGCAATTAGTATAAGGCAAAAAGATAGGCGTTTTGAGTGCTCTTGAACCAATATGTTGAGCTTAACAAGAGAACAAGGCAGCTCATGAAGACTCTCTATCAGAAATAAATTTAGATAAATGCTGTGGATCATAAAATACATATCTATTCCCCCCATATGTCAAAACGCATTTACAGGGATATCTTAGGACAAAGGTCGCGTGCGTCCGTTTTCCATGAGCTGTAGCGACCCGCAGATAGGAGTGCGCATGCGCTCTTTAGGGTTCCGTTTTTCCATCTGGCCTGCTCCCTGCCAGTTGGTCGCCTCCCTTGCCAGAGTTATTTTTTCTGTTTAAAGGTGCCGCCAAGGCTCCTGTCACCAGCCACACCTGGCTAAACAGTAACACGCCGCGACTCACCCCCCCCCCCCGACGACCCTACCCGGCACAACTGAAACCCCCGTTGACCCTCCCACCGCTACAGGGCTGACAAACCCGGCAGGAGCAGCAGCATCCCAGGCACACTAAATGCTGCTTCGGCTCTTCTACTGGCCTAATTTCCTCTGCCGCGTCTCTGATGACATCATCAGGGACGCGGCAGAGGAAATTAGGCCATTAGAAGACCCAAAGCAGCGTTTAGTGTGCCTGGGACGCTGCTGCTCCTGCCGGGTTTGTCAGCCTTGTAGCGGTGAGAGGGTCAACGGGGGTTTCAGTTGTGCCGGGTAGGGTCGGCGGGGGAGGGGGGTGGGGGGAGTCAGGCAGGCATCGGGGTGGGGGGGAGTTTCAGTGGAAGGGGAATGGGAGGCAGGCAGGCTGGCATCGGAGGAGAGGTGGGGGGGGTTCAATGGAAGGCAGACAGGCAGGATGGCATGGGGGGGTTTTGGTAGAAGGGGGATGGGAGGCAGGCAGGCTGGCATTGGAGGGGGGTGGGGGTTCAATGGAAGGCAGGCACGCATGATGGCATGGGGGGGGTTTCCATGGAAATATGCTGCTCAGGGGGATGGGAGGCAGGCAGGCTGGCATGGGGGGGTTTCAATGGAAGGGGGATGGGAGGCAACGGAGGGGATGGGGGGTTTCAATGGAAGGCAGGCTGGCATCGGAGGGGGGGAGGAAGAAGGCACTGGGGGCACTAAGGACATAGAAAGGGGCACTAAGGACATAGGAAGGAGGCACAGGGAGATTCACAGACAGAAAAAATGACAGACAGGCAGCATGCAAGGAGAGAGAGACAAAGAAAAAAAATACCCAGACAGACATGAAGGGAAGGGGGGTCGACAAAGAAGAGGACTCGAGCCGCAAGGAAGAAGCTGGGCCTGCCTGCCTGTGGGGAATGCTATAAGGGAAGGGAGGGGCCATGGAGCAGGCTATACCACGGGAAGGGAGAGGAGCCGAACGGAGCAGCCAGATCGCAGCAGGACACAATGCGGGGGAGGGGCCGAACGGAGCAGGCCAGATCGCGGTAAGAGAAGAGAAGGGGTGGGGGAAATGCTGCAACTGCTGCACAGGGACCTGAAGGGGAAGGCAAATACCGCTGCTGCTGCACAGGGAAGTCGGGGGGGGGGGGGAGGGAAATGCTGTTGCTGCTCCACAGGGAAGTGGGGTAGAAATGCTGCTGCACAGGGAAATGGAGGCAAAGAATGACAGACAGGCAGCAGGAAGGAGGGAGACAGACAGAAAAAGGGAGCCAAGGAGAGAGAGAGAGAGACAGAAAGAAAGAAAGACAGACATATATTCTAGCACCCGTTAATGTAACAGGTTTAAAGACTAGTATAAGAAATAAATTATTATTATTATAGTCTCAGTTAGTGTGTTTAGCAAACTAGTCCAGGTGTAGAGTGAGGTCCGGATTATCTAAATGGCACCGGTAGGTGCCCAAACTCAGTAAAAAAAAAAAATGCTGTTAAGCGGCGTTTTTAACTGAGTTTCAAGGCTCTGGAATTGCACCTCCATAGGCGTTATAGTCCACCTGACGCCACTGTAGGCGTGGCTAATACCGGAAGTGGCGACAGGCGGCCTAAAGCATCTACGGAGGGCGATTCACATCAAAGGTAGGCCTGGAAAACCCCAGCCTACATTTCTGGTGCCTGCCTTTGCCGGAGGCGTGATGATTCTGTAACCGGCACCATCCTGTGATTAACGCACAGTCAGCGGCCACTTTTAAGGCCTGAGTGTATAGCGATAGTATAGATTGGCTGCACACAAAAATGTGTAGGTATATTCAGGAGTGGGCCAAAAATGTACGACTGCATTAGGAATACATGTCTACGTAACCCCCCCCCCCCAAAAAAAAAAAAAAAAAACAACAACAAAAAACATTTCCCCGCTGACGTCTGCACCAGCTGGAGGACAGGCATCGAAAATGCTAATTTGGGCTGGGTGTTACATGGGCACAATTGCCTGTTTCGTACTTTTGCCTGAAAAGTAAAGCAAACTTTTTGCACCTTCCACAGATAATTGCCACCACTTACGTGTAAGGTTTTCTGAGACGGGCACTTAATACGTGAAGGTTGCAAAGTGACCGCTTCCACCTGTTCCTGCCGACACTCAAAACGTAGAAGCTGCCTCGTATCGGTCTTTCAAAATGGCTGCTTCCCATTTCTACCTGTATATTTGCTGGTATCCTACAGAGCCGTTCGTAAAATACTGATGTAACTAAGCATGTACTGACCCGGCCCTCTCGATTCCTATCTTAAGGATCTGTGCAAAATGAGGCTTGTAGGGCCGGGGTAGGCAATGCTGGTCCTCGAGAGCCACAGGCAGGTCAGGTTTTCAGGATCTCCACAATAAATATGTTTGAGATGGATTTGCATGCACTGCCTCCTTGAGATGCAAATTAGAGAATGACACGGTGGTTGTTACCGAAAACGGTGACCAAAAAAAAGGTCACCGCGAGTTCGGGGACAAGGCCATTCACCGCCCCGTGGAGCGGTGAATGGTAGCACGGGGCGGTGAACAAGTAGTGAACGCGCGGTGAACGAGCGTTCGACCCGGCAGCCCACTCTCTCCCGCCGGCCGTCCATGCATCTCCCTCCCTCCTTTTCCCTTACCTTTTCTTCTTGAAACTGGCGATTTCTATAAGGCTACGAGCTGTATTACAGCCGGAGCCTTGAAGTCGCGTCACGTTGCCTGCTGGAAAAAGTCTCCTCTAACGCAACTTCCTGTTTCCGGTTGCATCGGAGGAGACTTTTCTAGCAGGCAACCCGACACGACTTCAAGGCTCCGGCTGTAATACAGCTCGTAGCCGTATTGAAATCGCCAGTTTCAAGAAGAAAAGGTAAGGGAAAAGGAGGGAGGGAGGGAAATGCACGGCTGGCCGGCGGGAAGGAGCTGCTGTACCGCGTGAAGGGTGCTGGGGATGGAGAGGAGAAGACGCTGAAGATGGGGATGGTGATGGGGCGGTGAAAGAGACAGCGGGGACGGTGACGGGGCGATGAAGGGGACGGCAGAGACAGGGACGGGGCAGTGAAAGGACCAGCGGGGACGGGGCGGTGCAGAGGATGGTGGTCCGGTGACGGGGACAGAATTTTTCCCCGTGTCATTCTCTAATGCAAATCTATCTCATGCATATTTATTGTGGATATCCTGAAAACCTGACCTGCCTGTGGCTCTCGAGGACCGGAATTGCCTACCCCCTATTATAGGGTGTTTTCCCAGGCACCAACTGGAGTGCTTACCTCATTTTCCATAGAGCCTTTTCTTTGTGCAGGTCCAGAAACAACCAGCAGATGGCGGCAATTACACAGATCCTGGTTACCCAATGTCGCAGCTTTGCCTTTTAATTGTAGGCAAAGCAGGTCAGGATTAATAGAGGCTTGTCCGGGTGGAGTAAAACCTGCTTTCTGCTGAATTCCTGAGCTGTGATTGGGTAGCTGTGAAACATTTCTCTTGTGTTACTAGGAACATAGCTGGCGATGCTAATTAGTCTATCCAGTCTGCCTGACTCAAATTCTTGCTCGCTGGATACATAAGCAGAAATATTAAGGCTAAGTTTTGATTAAAATGTTAATCTCACGATTAAAGGTATGTTATTGTTTTTTTTATTTTTCCGCCACTGCAGTTCCTTGTGACCGTGGACAAGTCACTTAACTCTTCATTGCCCAGAATGACGAGAAGCTGCAAAGGAGAATAAAAAGTAAATGACATACTTTTAATTGCATGAATTATTGCAGCTGCTTTGGGGCTTCCCCAAACCGGCTCTGCGCATGTGTCGAAGTCGCTCTCGGAGCGACTAGGTAGACAGGATTACAGCGAACCTCCATGCAAATCATTTGCGTGGAAACTTGTTGGAACGTCGATCGTTGTTCCACAATTGGCCCCCCAAAAATGAGCCAACAGTGACTCTCATAAGAACATAAGAATTGCCGCTGCTGGGTCAGACCGGTGGTCCATCCTGCCCAGCAGTCCGCTCATGCGGCGGCCCTTGGGTCAAAGACCAGTGCTCTAAATGAGTCCAGCTTCGCCTGCGTACGTTCCAGTTTAGCAGGAACTTGTCCAACTTTGTCTTGAATCCCTGGAGGGTGTTTGGTCATGGTCTTAGCGATCGTGTGTAGTGCATCTAACCCTTAGTGCTCAGCTTTCAGAGACAGCGGTGGATATGTCTGAGATTGAGTGAAATATTTCTGCCTTTCCACTCGGTGGCTTGGTTGTTATGTGTCCACCACTTTTCTTGTTTCGGAATCTGGCAAGTGCTCCGTTTTGCAACTCTTGCTTCCTTTCAGAGCAGATGCTTAGGAAACTGAGTGAAAGGTCAAGATAGTTATTTATTTTTACTTATGAATGAGATCTACAAGTGAATTGTGTAGTACAGGGTTTTCAGTTCTATATATTGGCCAAAATGTTATTAAATAAATATATATATACCTGTCCCACAAGAACTCGAGGCAGCCATTCAGCGAGAGGCTCAGCGTCAGGCAGGAGCGAAGAAAGATCGCTCACGCCTGTTACACCGCTGGGCCACGAGAACTCGAGGCAGCCATTCAGGGAGGAGCTAAGTGTGGAAAGCTCGCTCTTGCCCCGTATACCGCTGGACCACCAGGGATTCAAAAGGCACAAGGGGGGAGGTGGGAGGTTGTTAAAAAAAAATTGGCAGAGTGGGCCGGGACAGGTGACCTATCCCAAAAATAAGCCCTAGCATGATTTTTAAAGATGCTCCTAATATAAGCCCTACCCCGAAAATAAGCCTAGTTAAGATCAACCCCCAAAGTCCCCACCCCCCTGAATGTCCATGACGCTCCCTGACTCCATCCCTGACACTAATGCTGCCTGATTTGCTGAAAAAATTGGACTCATCAATTCAGCAACTCCCACCCCTGCTGCTTTAGGAGGCCTCAGAGCTGAGGTATGTCGGTCTCAAGGTGGGAGGGTCGGTGCGGTTCTGCTGCACAAGGGGATGGGTGAGAGGGGAGGAATGATGCTGCACATGAGGGGGGGAGAAAGGAAAGAGGAAGAATTGAGGTAGAGCAGGGGTGTCAAAGTTCCTCCTCGAGGGCCGCAATCCAGTCGGGTTTTCAGGATTTCCCCAATGAATATGCATGAGATCTATTAGCATACACTGAAAGCGGTGCATGCAAATAGATCTCATGCATATTCATTGGGGAAATCCTGAAAACCCGACTGGATTGCGGCCCTCGAGGAGGGACTTTGACACCCCTGCTCTAAGCTGAGCAGGAGTCCTCCACTTATAGCTCTGCCAGTGGGGGGTGCTATTGCACTATCACATTTTTCAGTGGCAAGGGCAGGCAAGCTCTGCAGAACTCCAGGGAACCTACCTGTCTCTAGAAATTGAAAACAAAAAATTGAAGCACCCCTCCAAAGAGTTACCAGATTTTACTTACTTTTTAAAAAAAAAAAAAACGTGTGTCCCAATTGGCTGTGAGATGGCAGTAGGACGCCTATCGCTCTCTGCATTCAGGATGTCTGTTTAGAGAATCAGGCCCGCAGTGTGTGGAAATGTGTGTGTTCCGTGTTTAACATCTGTATTTACCCTAGGAGTCCCTGGATCAGAAGAAGCCCAGCAGAATGGGAAAAACCTGAAGTGGAGCGTGAAGCCAAGTCAAGCCTCCTTTACCAGCCCTGCTCTCGGGTAACTGCAGCATGGCCCACCCCTCTCCAATAACACTGGAAGCTGCATTGATGAAAAGCACACATTGCTGGGAAGTCTTCAAAAACCCCAAACCTTGTGGACAGGATTAGGATGCTTAGGGCTTGGCATTGTATGCAGAAGGGTGTCATGGCGCAGCAGCCTATTTTGACTGAGATTCTGACCCATGCCGCAACTTGAGGCTCGGCAAAATTTCCAAACTTGGGGGTGGGCATAAAATTTCACACATGACCCACCCACAATGCATCTGAGAGTCTGCTGCAGAGAGCGCTTGGGGTTCCCCAGCAGATTTGATGAGGATTTCTGCTTGACTCCTTCATTAGCTGAAAGGATCAATGGCATCAAAGACTAAACCTCAGTGAACCCTTTTCTAATGGATGTTAGGCACAGAATAGGGGATTAAGGCCTGGTGTGTGTGCGCTTCTCTACCATGCAATTTCCAATATGGCAGATGAACAGATTGTTGCCCATGGATTTTGTGGAGCCACTCGTAAGAGCTTAGAAGGATCAGCTGTTTCCTGCTTCTAGGCAGGATCTGCTGTACCCAAACCTTCCCAGACAGATGTTTGATTGGTTTTAAATGAGACAATATCTAGGCAGAAATGTAGTAAAAAAAAGATCTCACAATACAGAGTTAAAAACAACCCCATGTGCATGATGTGTCAACGAAAAAGGAGTGAGGAAGGGACACAGAGTCAAACCGCTGTAAGGACAGTCAATTTATTGAAACATATATTCGTAACATATGTGTCATATACATAAAATCATAGCAGGCATAAAAATAAATGTACACCTGGACCCCCAAATATACAGTCTGAAAACATATATAATAAATAATATAAGGCATGTATGCACTAAAATACCAAAATATGCAGATAGATAGCAATATAAAGATATAAATACACAAAACCAGTAAATAAATGAGCATATGTAAAAGATGTGTGTATTACACAAACACGTCAAAATATGTGCAAATGGATAGACCAAACATGTATCAATATGGATAATACAAATGGAGCACAAGAGAAAAAGACCTGCAGATTTTGCCCCCCAAACTTTGCAATTTTTTCCCTCTACAAATAAAAATGTTGATATTCCTAAGTAGGTCCCATTCCAGACAGGAGCTTAGCGGTGGGAAAGTGTTCTGACTACAAAAGGGGAATATGTGTCCTTGAAATATCAGTTTAGCTATTTCTGGCTCCCTCTTTCCCTCCTCCTCTCAGTCTTATTCCTGGATTTCTGTTGTTTATTTCTCTTCGGTCTTTGTTAATCCCTCATGTGAGCTGCTGCAGCAATAAATTGTGGTAACTGCTTTTCTCACAGGCAGGGCAAGCTGAACGCAGAGGACGCAGATGATATGGTGAGGTCCTCCGGCGCGATGGCATCCAGCCAGGCCCAGTCGCTGCCGACGGTGGCATTTGGTCTAAGAGACAATCTCGTGAAATTGGAACTTTTGAAGCAGGAAGATTCCTTCACTTCTATCGGGAATTTCAGGTAACTGCACTTCAGAAGACGAGCAGTAGGAGAAAAGGTTTTGTATGTGTGGCTTTGGCTGATTATGATTAATGAATGGAACATTATAAGAAAGAGGGAGGAAAAAAACCTTATTTCCAAAAATATCATACTAAAAAAAAAAAATCATTTTTTTCAGATAATCTTCAGGGGGAAAGATAGACTGTTTTCAAACAACCAGACCATTGGATCTCTTAACGTCAAGTTTCAAGTTTATTAATTGATTTGTTCAATCGCTTAATCTGGTTTCTAAGCGATGTACAATAAAATATGCATACATAAAGAGACAAAAACATTACATACACTTAATTAATTATAATATAAACAAAAGGAAAGAGGGGATGAAATCCATTTTTATAGTAAAGAAAGGACATACATGGTAAATACAAAAGGAAACAGGGAAGAGAAAAAAGAAATAAAAAATAAAAATAACACTTTATAATAAAATTTAATTAAGTAGCAAATGCATCTTTAAATAAAAAGGTTTTTAATTCGCTTTTAAATTTCCCAAATACCTTCTCCTCCCGTAAAAACATGGGAAGCGCATTCCAAATCTGGGGAGCTGTGCATGAAAAGATAAATTGTCTTCTTGTACTAATAATTTTTAGTGAAGGAATTGATAAAAGGTTCCGTTCACTAGATCGTAAGGTTCTTTTAACTGAATATGGAATAAGCAACCTAAATAAAAATGCTGGAGTCTTATTTTCTAATGTTTTAAAAATAATTGTACATAATTTATGCGTAATTCTATGAATGACTGGGAGCCAATGAGCCTTTTTAAGGAGTGGTGTCACATGATCAAATTTTTTAGATTTTGTTATTAATTTAATAGAAGCATTTTGAATAATTTGTAATCGTTTAATTTCTTGTAAAGCAATTCCTGTAAATAATGAATTGCAATAATCGATTTTAGACATCACCAGAGAGTGGATAAGAATATTAAGTGCTTTGGGACAGAGAAATTTAGAAATAGATCGAATTTTCCGCAACCTATAGAAGGTTATTCCCGATCCCAATTTCCCATGAGTAGGGTTACCAGAGGTCTGGATTTCCCTGATATGTCTTCCTTTTAGAGGACTTGTCCGGGCATCCGGATGGCTTTTCAAAACCCGGCACTTTGAGTTTTGAAAAGCTTCCAGCTAGGAGTGACGTTGGTACGGCATCTGCACATGCGTGGATAAAGTGCGGTGATGTTACGTGCATTCATGCATGTATATGACATCATCATGATGCACCAGTACATGCGCAGATGCTGTCCTGACAAGTGAACGGGTTGAGGGGGCCTGACTCGGGTGGAACTGGGTGGGGCATTGGGGCCGGGCCATAGGTCTGGAGTAAGGAGAAATGATTACAAATTAAGAAACTAGACTGCGATCTGGAATAACTGGGCGTTAAATATTATGGAGTTGTTAGGGCATCGCATTTAACTGCACAATCTGAAAAAATGGGTTTTGGGGGGGGGGTTGAAAATAAGGTTTTGTTGAAAAAAATTTTCTTCCCTCTTTCTTATAGTATTGGATTTTTGTGAGTGGGTTGTTTATATTATGTATTATTTGACCCTATGATTTTGATGATAATTAACTGGAGCAAGCATAAGAATAGCCTTACTGGATCAGACCAATGGTCCATCAAGCCCAGTAGCCTGTTCTCACAGTGGCCAAGCCAGGTCCCTAGTACCTGGCCAAAACCCAAGGAGTAGCAACATTCCAGAATCTCAAAGAATAGAAAGATTCTGGAACCCCAATTAGAGCAACATTCCAAAGCTCAGATTGTGATGTCATAATGCCTCAGTCCACAGTGCCTCAGAGCCAACCTCATCAGTGATGTCACAATGGCTTGATTGTCCAATACTTGGAACACTTAAGAGCATAAGTACAGCCATACTGGGTCAGACCAAAGGTCCATCAAGCCAAGTAGCCCGTTCTCACAGTGGCCAATCCAGGTCACTAGTACCTGGCCAAAACCCAAAGAGTAGCAACATTCCATTCAGAATCCCAAAGAGCAACAAGATTCCGGAACCCCAAAGAGTAACAAGATTCTAGAACCCCTAAGAGTAGCAACATTCCATGCTACCGATCCAGGGCAAGCAGTGGCTTCCCCCATGCCTTTCTCAATAACAGACTATGGACTTTTCCTCCAGGAACTTGTCCAAACATTTTTTTAAAACCAGCTATGCTATCCAGGGGAGTGGGGAGTGGGGGGTGGGGGGGGGGGGAACGACTGCAATGCTGAGGACTGCATTGTTCTTTTTCTATCCCCGACAGGGTTGGTTTGGGGGCTTCTCTTTTTCATTCTTTGTTGCACTGACAGGTTTTTCGTTGGAACATACAACGTAAATGGCCAGTCCCCGAAGGAGAGCCTAAAGCCTTGGTTAAGCTGTGACCCCGAACCCCCTGACGTGTACTGCATTGGGTATGTGCCTTATCACGCCTCATTTACATGTGGTCAATAAATCAACAAAGTGACTTGTTTACTTGGCTAATTATCTTTCTGTTGGGTATATGAGGTATCCCCTGCCTCTTGGTGCTTTTGCTTAACACATCACTAAAACAGATGTGTTTGCAAATGTGTCAGCTGACTTATATAGTCTGTATTATTGCAACAAGATAAGGCCCCCTTTTACGAAGCCATGTTAGACCTTTTTGTCATTGGCCGCGGCGATATTAGCTCTGACTCTCATAGGAATTCTATGAGTTTCGGAGCTAATACCACCGTGGCCGGTGATAAGCCTAACGCGGCTTCGTAAAAGACGGGTAAATTATGTTACACTAAGGTCATTGTATCCAAAGGATGAGAGCTTTTAATGTTAATTGTAGCTTATC
This sequence comes from Geotrypetes seraphini, assembly GCF_902459505.1. NCBI lineage: Eukaryota > Metazoa > Chordata > Amphibia > Gymnophiona > Dermophiidae > Geotrypetes > Geotrypetes seraphini. The sequence goes on along the minus strand of NC_047091.1, from coordinate 31,587,180 downwards.
ATTTTTTTTGTGAATAGAGGACCTTTTTTCTACTTTCAGGGGAAAAGGATGGGAAAGGGGCTATATTATAAAACCATTATTACATTATAGTTTGTATTGCATAGTATGTTCTTAGATATAAAGGTTTTAGTTATCAGCTTAGTGATTGTTCTTTATCATAATGACAATAAAGATATTTAAAATAAATGACTTCTAAAATTCACCCAGCAGAAGAAGTTTTACAACTGCATCTTGTCTTTCAGTCGTGGATCAGTCCTTGTCTGTCAAAAGGATGTATTTAGAAGCTAATGTGGAAGGGGGTTTATAAATCATTGTGTTGCTTGCCTATAGGATTAACTCTCTTTTCCGTAACAGCTTTCAGGAACTCGACCTCAGTAAAGAAGTATTTTTCTTCAGTGACACGCCAAAAGAGGAGGAGTGGTTTAAAGCTGTGTCGGACGCTCTGCACCCTGGCGCCAAGTATGCAAAGGTGAAGCTATACCATCATCTCTTAGAACTTTTAATACTATTTGGTTTGCTGCCTCTGGTGGTGGATGTGTGAAATGGCCTCCATGTGGAGGTGCTGGAAATGAATACTGTATTGGAATCCAAGAACATTTGAGACAAGTATGGAGAATGGCTAAGGTAGAAGAAGGATGGAACAGATGAGCAGATTAGATAGGGCATATAGTCTTTATCTGTCCTTAAGAACATAAGAATTGCCATATTAGGACAGACTGAAGGTCCATCAAGCCCAGTATCCTGTTTTCAACAGTGGCCAACCTAGATCCCAAGTAGTAAAACAGATTTTAAGCTTGGAATAAGCAGTGGATTTCCCCAAGCCATCTCAATAATGGCCTTTGGACTTTTCTTTTAGGAAATTATCCAAGCCTTTTTAAAACCCTGCTAAGCTAACTGATTTCACCACATTCTTCGACAGTGAATTCCAGAGTTTTCTAGGTTTCATATTCCTGTAAATGTCTGCGGTTCTCCCTCGGGCCAAGTGTGCCACCTTTGAGGCATACCTAGGCCTCACCCATTGCATTGGAAATTGGGTTGAATCCAAGTCCCCCAAAGAGTGTTTCAGGGCTGAAGGAGAGGGTTAAGTCTATAAAAATGAATGTGCTTTACTTAAGATGAAACACCATGAAATTCTTATTTAACCGACTGATGCAAAATCTCATTGGGAGCGCTTCTCTGTGTGTTGTGTAGATCAAGCTTATCCGGCTTATTGGCATCATGCTGCTGCTCTATGTCAAAAGGGAGCATGCGTGGAATATTTCGGAGGTGGAGGCGGAGACGGTTGGAACGGGCATTATGGGGAGGATGGTAAGAAGTATTTGAAATGCAAGTGTTTTTTACCAGGTCAGAAGACAATTGCTTTCTATGCTTATAGCTAGCATCCACTGCTGCCTGTAGGGGGCGGTGCTTCAGTATAGTGTTTTCGATCACTAGGGACAGGCATGTTCCCTGGAATCCTGCAAAACTTGCCTATCCCTCATCATTGAAAATATGATAGTGAAACAGCGCCCTCCACTGGCAGCTTAGAGGGAAAAGTGCTGGCATCGCCTTTATTTTTAAATGACTTTGGGTTGTTCTGTCTGTTTCTTCTTTGTGTGCTTGCACTTGAACACTGAGATGAATATTCACTGCACATTTGATTTGAATCCATCTCATTTCCATGTCCAGACACGCACTTATTTTTACCCACAAGAATCTTTGGTGCATATTTTTAATGTTGTTTAATGTGCAGAGATTGGAAGCATTTTTGCTCCGCCCACTCAGTCAGATATTTAGCATAGCCGTGAATATGCATGAGAGAGATTTTGCATGCACTGCCTCCATGTTATGCAAAAACAGCTTATGCATATTCATGGTGGATCCCAAGGAGCCACAGGTCTAACTTAAATATCAATGCCACCTACTGTATAAGCAGTTGGTGATGCCTGAATCGGCACACAGTTTGCAAGAGCTCTCCTAAGGTTGCAGCTCTTCTTGGGTAAAAAATGCAAATTTGTTGGGCTCATTCTTTGTCTTGATAAATTCCTGACTGACCATCTCGGCTGGTTTGCTGTATTTCCAGGGCAACAAAGGTGGGGTCGCGGTGAGGTTTAAGTTCCACAATACAAACGTGTGTGTGGTGAATTCCCATCTGGCTGCCCACGTTGAGGAGTGTGAGAAAAGGAACCAGGACTACAGGGACATCTGTTCCCGGATGCAGTTCTCCCAGCTGGACCCCACTGTACCACCACTTACCATCAACAGGCATGAGTAGGTACTATGGGTTTATTTTGCTGGCTTAATTTAAATCATGGTTTTTGAACATATAAATAGTCTTACTGGGTCAGACCAATGGTCCATCAAGCCCAGTAGCCTGTTCTCAGGGTGGCCAATCCAGGTCCCTAGTATCTGGCAAAAAACCAAACAGTAGCAACATTCTATGCTACTGATCCAGAGCAAGCAGTGGCTTCCCCCATGTCTTTCTCAATAACAGACTATGGACTTTTATGTGACGCTCAAACATTAGCTTAGTGAAGATGTGTTCTCTTTTCTACTTGCAGACCCACGATACTAATGTAGAGCTCTCTTAAAGAAGAAAAGAAACTTAGGACTTGATGCTCATAAATGCGCATCCCAATGGCAGGCAGTGGTAAATGTCCTATCACAGTTCGGCAGCCAATCGGGATGCATACTTTTTTTTAAAAAAACCTCCCTGAGGCAAGACACCCACCTTGTAGGCCTCTGGGACTCACGAGAACTGACAACAGCCATTTAGGGAGTGGCGCGGGACCAGTCAGGTGTTCGAAAAGCTTGCGCCTGCCTTGTGCGCCGCTCCCCCGCAACAGGTGAAGAGGCAGCCATCCTGCAAGAGAGGGGCAGGAGTGCCTGCCTGCCACTATACCTGCCCTGTGCCCTGGCCTGGCTGACCACCAGAGGAGAGACAGGGTACAGGGCAAGGCGGTGGAACAAGGTACACCATTTGGTTCAGAATTTTTTTTTTTCTTGGTTTTCCTCCTACATTAAGTGCGTCTTATGGTCAGGTGCGTCTTATAGAGCGAAAAATATGGTATATATTGCCAGAATGTGCCAGGACTAACTTGCTGAAAGTGCTGATGATTTATGGGGTAGGGGATTAAGTCAATCAGAGGTAATGAATATGCTTGCTTCACTAATAAATTAAAAAGATAGGACGCATTAGTGTTCTCAAGAGCTTGAGTAGAAGAATAAAAGGCATTTGACTTTTTTTTAACATTATACAGTAACATGACAAAGAGGAATTATGGATAGCATTGGCAGTTGAACTATGAGTCAGCAGGCAGCTAATAGTGGACAGAAGGGAGGAGTTGATGGCCCAAAAGAGGGGAAGTTGAGCATCTCGACAGAAGGGCTTTTGCAAAGGTGGAGGGGGGCTCTGGACCCAAGTCTTGTACCGTATAAGGGAAACTGTAAATAAGAGTAGGGGGCTCTGAGCCTGAGAGAAAGGGGAGATGGAATCGGGGGTGGGAATTCACGGGGGGTGCTCGGGGTAAGGGGATAGATTGTAAGCCACCTCTGTCTTCCCCAGTGAGACAAAGTGGACAGGATTTGATGGACAGGAAAAGCATGTTTAGAAAATACATAAGCAGATGATGAAAAAGAGAAGTGTGTGCCTGCCTTTGATGGACACCCTTCTTGCAAGAAGCATGACAATAAACTCCTTTGCTGCTTCATTGGTGTGTCTTGTATACCTGTGTGCATTTCTAACAGTGCTCAAAAGGGAGACGAGGGTACCAAAGTTTCAGCTTTTAATAAAGATGCTTTCTTCTTTTCTGAGGGGAGAGATCATTGTATTTTATAGTATTTATTCTCTTGTGGGAGGTTGGGGAGTGCATCTCGGTTGGGTTGACCTTTGTGCTGGTTCGACAGACTTTTTAACTTCTGAAAAGTTGATTTTGTTGTGTTTTACTCAGTGTCATCCTGTGGCTTGGAGACCTCAATTACCGAATTAAAGATCTTGATCTGGAAAAGGTTAAAAAGCTGATTGAGGACAGGGATTTCCAAACACTTTATAAATATGATCAGGTAATAGTGATGATTGATGTCTTGGGTGAAATGAAGGTAAATTTGAGGCAAGCAGGGAGTATGGCATACCTGGTTTGAGCCCCTACTAATAGACTGACAGGAGGGGGTTGTTTTTTTGAGGGGGGAGGGGGAGGAGTCAGTTTTGGGTGATTCAGGTTGATTGGCTTGATTTTGGGTCTCAAAGTCTGTAGAGGACAGTTGTCTCATGTTGCTGTAGCACAGGGAAAGGGGCGAGAGAAGAAAAAATCTGGAATCCCCAAATGAAACCAAAATAAAACTCTCCATGTGTTTTTTGTTTTTGTATCACCAGCTTAAGATCCAGGCAGATGAAAGAGGTGTGTTTGAAGGTTTTACAGAGGGGACAATAGCTTTTCAGCCGACGTACAAGTATGACACTGGATCTGATACCTGGGACACCAGGTCTGTGTTTGGTATTGCATTCATCCCTACTAAAAATGCTTTGAAAATGCTTCATCTGTAATTGTATTACTTTGTAGTAGCAGGAACTGATAGGGTTAATGCATTGATGTTCCTTTAACCATAAAGCTCTATGACCTCATAATGCAAGTGCTAAAAACCTTAGCCTATAACCATTAAGCTTTTCTGACCTCACAATCGAGGTGTAAAGAGCCTTAGCCTATAGGGAGAGGAGGAGATAGTGGATGCTGCGGATGGGCAGGCTGGATGGGCCATTTAGCCTTTATTTGCCGTCATGTTTCTGTGGGAGAGAGAGGTGCCACTGTAATGACCGAATTTACAGCCTTGTAACCAAGCTGAACGGTCTTACTGGGATGCTGGAATTTTGCTAAAAGTTTTAAGTAGTAGAAAAGCGGAGAATGAACGTAGAGTTTTTCAGGGTTCTGGCAGGTGCCCATTTCCAGTGTCCTTCCAAACTGGCATAAGCTTGGCTGTCCCTTTGCCTTTTCTTAATCTCGGGTAACTGTCCGTTGTTCCAGTGAGAAGTGTCGAGCCCCCGCCTGGTGCGACCGCATCCTTTGGAAGGGGAAGCACATCGCACAGCTGGATTACCGAAGTCACATGGACTTGAAGACTAGTGACCACAAGCCTGTCAGCTCCTTGTTCGACATTGGAGTAAGTGCAGGAGTTAAATTACAAGAAAATGACGCACAGGAAATGCAACCTAAATACTTGTAAGCAATGCCGCTGCGTTTGTTTCCTTCCTGCAACAGTGTAATTCTACTGTTGCATGTTTAATACAGGCTCATGGAAGTGCTAAACCAGTTTGTGATCTGAGCATTGTGTAGAACCCCCTATGGGGTAATTTTTATAAAGCTTTTTCCGCAAGTGAAGCATTTTTTTTATACATGGGGAAAAGTTCTTATAAAATTATGCAGCTAAATAAATGTGCAGGTGTGTTTATTTGTAAAGTGCATGTTCAGGGACAACGGACCACCTTTTAGTTTGGGGGGGGTGGGTGGGTGGGGGGACAAGAAAGTCAATCTCTGGCCCTGCCCCTATGTTCCGTACTTTCTGACACTAGGGTCTCCTTTTACTAAGATGCACTAGCATTTTTAGCCCAGGCAGGATTTTAGCACGTGCTAAACCCACTCTACGCTGGCGTCAAGGTCTAGCGCGCATGGCAATTCAGCGGGCGCTATTCCGTGCGTTAAAGCCCTAACGCACTTTTGTAAAAGGAGCCCTAGGTTTGGCAAATTCTGGTAGGCAACATTGACACAATAGGGGAGAAAATGAAGTCAAACACTCATACTCCATAAAAAAAAAATAAAAAGACCTAAACCTTGTACACGGAATGCAAAAACAAATCCATTTTTTAAAAATAGGTGGAAAAATCATAGTAACATATAGTAACATAGTAGATGACGGCAGATAAAGACCCGAATGGTCCATCCAGTCTGCCCAACCTGATTCAATTTAATATTTTTTATTTTTATTTTTTAATATTTTTCTTCTTAGCTATTTCTGGGCAAGAATCCAAAGCTTTACCCGGTACTGTGCTTGGGTTCCAACTGCCGAAATCTCTGTTAAGACTTACTCCAGCCCATCTACACCCTCCCAGCCATTGAAGTCCTCCCCAGCCCATCCTCCACCAAACGGCCATACACAGACACAGACCGTGCAAATCCTCAGACCTGCTGTCTATTCGAAAGACCTTAGGTCAGGATGAATAACTTTGGAGGCATAAAACAGCTCTTTGAGCGTACATAATAATCAAAATTGTCTATTCTATTTTCTATAACATTTATAGTTCGCTCTAATCTTCAATCAGATTCTAACCAGATAACTATTTTAGAAAGATACATCTAGGCGGATAACAATATTTAAAAATCATTTTTTTTTTTCCATAAGTTTTATTATAATTTGAATAATATATTATCCATTAATAACAGGGAAAAAAAAGAGAAATCTCCAATCAAAGTACATAATTTCATCATACATAAATCCTTTTTTAAGCCCACAAAAACCGGGGGACAGGATAGAATAGAACAGAAAAAAAGTAAAGAAAAGATAAAGGAAAGATTCTCGGCTCGCCTAGAACAAGAAAAAAAAAAAAAAAGTAAAAGAAGATAAAAGCAAAATTCTCAGCTCGACCTACGCGAACCTTATATCAATCCTTGCTATTATGGGGATACATGCCGCCTCATAAATCTTAGGGATGAAGCAATACTGAAAAAGAAATAAATAACATTATTTTTGCTCACGTGCAACTAAAAATTGTTGCAATTGAATGGGATCCCAGAAAACATATTCAACATCATGTAACTTGACTAAGCATTTACAGGAAAATTTTAAATAAAAAGACGCCTCTAGAGCCAAAACTCTAAGCTTTAACTTCAAAAATTCTTTCCTTCTAAATTGAGTAGCTCTTGAGACATCGGGAAAAATCCTAAGTCATCACAAAATTTAGTTAACCTATTTTTTTCCTGTTATTAATGGATAATGTATTATTCAAATTATAATAAAACATGAAAAATATAAAAATCAAAGTTCTCAACAGATTTACAATAAATCAATTAAAATAATGAGATTTAGAAATTTTTCATAAGGTATAATATGAAGAAGCTTTTCTTAATTCAGTAGGAAGATCATTCTAAAGTTTGGTTTCAAAAGATTTACTCATCAAAGACGTCAAACAAATACATTTACTTGTTAAATAACAGCTTCAAAGGGTGCTGGAAACGAGAAGCAATCCTACTTTCTGGAAACGATAAATATCTTAATAAACCTTCAGGTAATGCAACCACTTTAAAATTTATTCTCTTCTCAACCGTCAACCAATGCAGTTGATTTAAAAATGGAGACACCTACTAAACTAAACCTTAAGTTTATATACTGCATCATCTCCATGGATGTGGAGCTCGGCATGGTTTACAAGAACTTAAAATATAGGAAGAGAAGGAAAAAAAAGGTTTCTCCTAGGACAAACAAGATGAGTCAGCCACATATGGGTGTTGTCCCAACAGCTCCCAATTTGCGGATAAGCTCTCCAATAGCTCAGAGAGATTTTTTTTTTTTCCTTCTCTCTGAGCACGTGCAGTGCCTGGGTCCCACTGGGCATACCCGAGCCCTACCCGCTTCCCCCTAATCCCCAGCCTTTAGTTTCCACCCGTTCCCATCGGTCGTCGGCACGGTTTACAAGAACTTAAAATATAGGAAGAGAAGGAAAAAAAGGTTTACCTGAACTTATATATAGAAGAGAAGAGTAAGGGGGGATAGAATTACATTTTAATGAAAAGCCAGGTTTTCAGTTGCTTGCGGAATAATTGGAGGGAGCCCAGGTTCTGCAGCGGGGTAGTAAGGTCGTTCCAAAGACCTGTGATTCTGAAGAGAAGGGATTTTCCCAGTTTGCCTGCATAGCGAATACCGTGTAGAGAGGGGAAGGATAGTTTATACCTTTGGGCGGTCTGGTAGAGTCAGGACTCGAGGAGTTATAAGATAGTGGGATTAAGGGAGGAAGGATGCTGTGAATGTTCTTAAAAGCCAGGCAGGAGCATTTGAAATGGATTCTGGAAATCACTGGGAGCCAGTGAAGTTTAGCTAGGATCATATGTCTTAGCTTTGAATATCAGACGTGCCCCTGAAGGAATTACAACCTATAATTCAACTTCAGTGTAATATCACAGTACAATGAATTACAACAGCGCATCGCAAACTCTGTGCCCCGGTGGATTCCAGGCGTGCCCCAAGAGGCTGGCGAGGAGGAAAGGCACTAGCGGACTGCTTACAGGATGTGCTTCTCGTGGCGAGAGGCACGTCCTGTAGTCAGTCAGCCTGCACCTCCTCACCTCTCCTTCTGCCGCACCCCAGACCCCGCCGGCGGTAATAGGAGGCTCGGAGCTGGAGGACATCCCGTGCATATGCGGACGTCGACATGGTGACTGTGCATTTCCGGGTGTCCTCCAGCCGCAGCCCTGAGATTAGTGTGCCGCAGCTTAAAAAATTTGCGACACACTAAATCAGGACTGCCCAAGTCCGGTCCTTGAGATCTACTGGCAGGCCAGGTTTTCTGGATATCCACAATGAAAATGCATGAGAGAGATTCGCATACCCAGAAGGCAGTGCAGGCAAATCTCTCTCATGCATGTTCATTGTGAATATCCTGAAAACCTGGCTTGCCAGTAGATCTCGAGGACCGGACTTGGGCAGCCCTGCACTAAATTATAAGAATCTAACGGGTAAAATAATTGCCCTAACTATAGTTTGAAAACTATTAATAGAAAGGACTGAACGTATTGCACATAGCTGATGTAATAACCCCCCCTAAAAAAAAACCAACCTCTTACTCAGGTCAGCGTTTCTACATTTCTTTGACAGGTGAAAGTAGTGAATGAAGAGCTATATAGGAAAACCTTTGAAGAAATCGTCCGCTCCATGGATAAATTAGAAAATGAGAACATCCCATCGGTGTCGCTGTCCAGAAGGGAGGTAGGTGTGCATTTCATTTTCCTTTTATTTCCTTTTTTATTCTGCCTTTGCCCAAGGCAGAGTACAAAAATACATAATCATTAAACAAAACACACATTACACAGTCACAAGCGATTCTATGGTGGTCATAAAAGTTACATTACATTAGTGACTTTTATTCCACCATTACCTTGCGGTTCAAGGCGGATTAGAAAAGATGTTATCTGGACAATTCCAGCAGAGTTACATAGTTGAGCGGGTTATTTGGGGGGATTGAAATGCTTCCTGTGGAGTTAGTTTGTCATGATGGATTTCTTGAATAGCAGGGTTTTTATTTCTTTTCTGAAAGTTTCGTAGTCTGGTGGCGTGATCAGTAGATAGGGGTCAAGTTTCGATGCCTGCGTGGCCAGTAGGCCATCGTACATTTTTATTTTTGCATTTGACGTCGCTGATTGGGGGTGCATGAATGGTGTCTGGGCTCCCCTGAGCCTGGTTGTGGCAGGTTGGATAGGGCAGTTGTTCAAGTAAGTTGGTCTGTCTCCATTCATTGCTTTAAATAGTAGACAGTAGAATTTGAATTTTGTTCTTTCTTGCATTGGGAGGCAGTGTGATTCGAGGTATGCGGCGGTAATGTGGTCGTATTTCTTCAGCGAATGGATCAGCCTCAGGGCTGTGTTTTGTACTGTTTGTAGTTGCTTTTATCATGACTGCGGGGCAGGGCATATAGAGGATGTTGCAGAAGTCTAGAAGTCCTAGGACTAGGGATTGGACCATGAGCTGGAACTGTTTTCTGTCGAAGAAATTTTGGAGTTGCCTTAAGTTTCGCATGACCGCGAATGATTTCTGTATTGTTTTTGTTGATTTGTGGTTGCATAGTACAGCTTCTGTCTATCGTGACTCCCAGAAGTTCTCAAAATCTAACACCGGATTCTAAAATTGGCGCCATACCGCTGCCTAACTTAATTGGCTTAATTGGCACAGTAATTGACAGCGCCGTTTAAAAAAAACAATTAAAAATCCACTTTAAAAAAGTAGGCGCTGGCGAGCACCTGCACAGGCAGGCATCGGAATCGCGGTTACATCATGGCGCCTAAGGTCAAGGTAGGCGTGGTTATAGCCAGAAACGACCTGAGGCGGCGTTAGGTGCGATTCTGGTAACACTGCCTACGCATGATTGACGTGTGGCCGGCACCATTTTAGGAGGCACCGGCCAATGTAGGGGGGCCTAAATCCAGAATCCAGGCCAAAATGTTTAAATAATCTTTTTGTATTTTCTTTCAATCTGTGACCGATATCAATACGGGCACTTTTCTGTAGCCTGTGCAGTGGCAAAATATGTGAACACTCGAAGTTGCACATTTAGGGCTGTATCATAGCACCAATTCCTGCAGCCAAATTTGGGCGACAGGAGTCAACGCCTGCTGAAACCAGTTTGTAATTCCTGGTACCCCAATTTGGTCACATGGTGGAAGCCTGGAGAGGAGGGTCATTTTTATTTCTTCTACTACAACTAATCATTTCAATAGCTCTACATAGAAGAGACAGTCCCCGCTCAAAAGAGCTTACAGTCTAGTCAAGACAGACAAGCTGGACAAGAAGGTGCATCAATACACAGTGCTCGGGTGGGGGAAATACAGAGGGAACGATAAGACGGATATTGGTGCTTAGCAGGTGGGTTGGAGTTTGGAGTTGAAAGCAGCTTCAAAGAAATGGGATTTGAAGACTGACGTATCAAGTCGGGCAGTTTGTTCCAGCAAGGGACGGGGTCTGGAGTTGGCTGTAGAGGAGAAGGGTGCAGATAAGAGAGACTTTTTTGGTGTATTGTATTTTCTCCCTTAAACCCTAATTTTATGTATTTTGTATGGGTTTTGTACATTGTGTTGTGAATATATGTAAGGCTATTCTGTACATTGTATTATATTTTACTATGTCTTAGATTGAAGCTGCCCTGACGGTTTTCCCTAGGGCGGGATAGAAAATTTTAAATAAACTTAGAAACTTATCCAATGAACGGAGTGCCCGAAGGGGGGGGGGGGGTGGAGTATGGAGTGAGAGGAGAGATACCATATTTACCCAGGTGAATCATTTTTGAAAATTGCCTCCTGTGTAAGCTCATGCTTCGCACCTGGCTGCTGAGTTTTAGTCCGGTGAAACGGTAATAAACAGTTTGGGTCCACAGAGTGCTTTTTTCCTCCAAAGATCCTAATGTGGTCTTTCCATTTTAACTTTTGCACCAACATGAAAGCCAGTTTTGGGGTTTATTTACACTTCCCCCTCCCCATTTGTGGTTTCGGTAATCATGATTTCACATATTCGTGATTTCACATATTCGTGATTTTGGGGGGAGGGGGAAAAAAGAAAAAAAAACCCCATTGTTAAGTCTTCCCCCCGGCATCCCGGCCTTACCTGGTGGTCTAGCGGGCTTTTGGGGCAGGAGCGATCTTCCTACGCTCCTGCCCCGTGCAGATCGCCATTAGGAAATAGCTGTAGGGAGTTCCCGTCGTAGTCTCGAGAGACTACGGGAACTCACAGCAGCCATTTCCTAATGGCGATCTGCACGGGGCAGGAGTGTAGGAAGATCACTCCTGCCCCGAAAGCCCGCTAGACCCCCAGGTAAGGCCGGGAGGGAGGCGAGGGTGGGTCAGAGCTGGATATTCGCGGTTTTTTGCCATTCGTGATCTGGCTCTGCCCCTATCCCCCGCGAATCCGGAGGGAGAAGTGTATTTTTTTTTGGGGGGGGGGGGGAATCTCGCTTCTATGTTAGCTACCAGATGGGCAGGGAGACAAGCTAAGTTATTGCTGTAAATTTGTTACTCTTGGATGAATTGAAGTGCAGGGATTGTAGATATCTTGACTGGGATCTTCCAGACAAGTGTGGGAAGATACATTTATTGTATGGTGGTTGCTAAGTTATTTGGAGGGGGTAGGAGCTCATTTTTTTCACCCACTCTCCAGAATTGACTTCTTTCTGCACCATCACCTTGAAAATTAGCACCTACAGAGCTGGATTGATCAGCACGAATTTAGATGCATCAGATATCATCAAGATTGTAATTGAGAGATAATCTTGACCATATGCTGTACCAGGAAGAAGAGAGTTTAATAAGAATTAAGGATGTACTGTTACTGTATGTATGAGAATGATACTTCTCCATGTTCTCATGAAGGAACAACACGATGCAGGCTGTTTGCTTAAACCATTGCTGTAGGGCAGGGGTCGGCAACCTGCGGCTCTTCTTGCATGTGGCTGTGGGTCTCCAGGTCCCGATCCTCCCTCCCCTCCCCCCAGACCTAACAAGGTACAGTACCTGATGGTCCATGGGGGGGGGGGGGGTCTTCGTGGCAGGAGCACAGCCCTCTCACGCTTGCCTCCTCGTGGCTGCTTTCTAAACTAGCTGCCGCCACCTCTCGCAGTTGCTTGCGGCATTTATTGTAGTACCACGAGCTGCCGTGAGAGGTTGCGGCAGCCATTTTTGGAAGCAGGAGCGAGAGGGCTGTGCTCCTGACACAAAGACTCCTGCTGGACCTCCAGGTACTTTGGTAGGTCCGGGGGGGGGGGGGGAGGAATCATGAGGTTGGGAAAGAGATTAAAGAGTCGGGGCCTGGAGAGGGGAGAAAACCAGGTTTGGGGGAGGGTCAGGGGAGGTAGGGATGAGAGATGCAGAGACCTGTGAAGGGTTAGTGGGGAGAGAAGCTACACCTTGCGGCTCTTTGCAAATCTTGGGTCAAACATTTTGGATAAATTAGCTCTTTGCTTTAAAAAGGTCGCCCACACTTGCTGTAGGGGGGAGAAGGGGGGAGTTTAATGTAAAAATAATGTCAAATGTCGTTTGTTGCTGTGTTTATTGTTGCTTTTATGAAGCTGTTGTATGCTGATGCTTGTTTCAACTGAATAAAGCTAATACAAAAAAAAAAAAATAATCCTCCACTTGAAGTTCCCAACAGAGTTGGGTGAATGTGATTTGCAGAAAATTTTATTTGCCATTGTTGGTTTTCTCTTGCTTCCAGTTTCTCTTCAAGGATGTGAAATTCATGCAGCTGCAGACTCAGACCTTCACCATTCAAAACGACGGCCAGGTGCCCTGCCAGTTTGAGTTCATCAATAAGCCAGACGAGCCTTCATATTGCAAGCAGTGGCTGACTGCGAATCCCTGCAAGGGGTTTCTCATGCAAGGTATTGCTCCCTTCAGTCTGCCTAGGGCAGGGATAGGCAACTCCGGTCCTCGAGAGCCATAGCCAGGTCAGGTTTTCAGGATCTCCACAATGAATGTGTATGAGATGGATTTGCATGCACTGCCTCCTTGAGATGCAAATCTAACTCATGCATATTTATTGTGGATATCCTGCGGTCTTCTACTCCCAATCAACAACAGTGAGACTTTATCTGGTAAGATCTTTATCAAATCCATTCCTATAAAAATGGAATCAAAAGGGTCAAAATATGATCCAAGATGGCCGACGGTCCCGGACGCTGAGTAGCACGCCGGAGGAGACTTTCTGAAAATTTTCTGCTGAACAGATTTACCTACCTAGAATGCCGCTGGAGCCTCGCGGCGTTCGGCGGTCCCCTCGTTCGGCAACATAGAAGAACTCCTGCGTCGGATGCAGGATATCCCGGCAGCGTCGGCACCCCCGCTGGAGACGCCTCAGAGGGGCGGAAATGAGGTGATCTCCTTGGGGCTAGAGACAACGTTGAGCCCCGACGCTAGGGCACCTCCCCCACCTCCTCAGGTTACCAGCTCCCCACGAGTGGAGGAGCTGCCAGGAGAAGGCAGGCATCTACCCTCGGAGGCCAGAGAGAACAGAGAGGAGAGCGTGGAGATGGACTCCCTGAGTTTTCAGGTGAGTCCAAGAAACACCGAGGACTTGGAAACACCAGGGATTACTTCAGGCCAGCAGAAGAATTGCCAGGAACAGCTGAAAACTGGTGAGACTATTCAAACTTTTAATCCTTCATATGTTATTGAAAAACCCAGAGAAGTAACACTGGATTCAATTTGGGATTTAGTGGCTGACCTTGCCAAGTCTGTCAAGCCCCAGCTTTTGCAGCTGGAAAATAAAATTATTCTTCAAGAAACTGAGATAAAAAACATAAAAGTTGAAATTGGTGAATCTAAGAATTCTATTGAGAATATACAACAGGAGTTAAAAGTATCAAAACAGCTTAATGAAGCAATAATAAAAGATAATACAAATATGCGTAGGAAACTGGAATCTTTGGAGAATTTTTCTCGTAATAATAATCTCCGACTGATTAACTTTCCTAGGATAGCCTCGGTGACACCTAGGGATATGTTGAAACGTTATATGTTGGAGATTTTTGGTATTCCAGAGGATACATTACCACCACTTACTCAAGTATATTACCTACCAATGAAAGCTATTAAATCACCATCTAAACAACAGGAGAATAATCAACTACTTAATGTTTCAGCAATCTTGGAACTTTCGGATAGAGAGCTAGTATCTCCGGCAACATTGCTTCTTACTGTGGCTCTTGCTTCAGATAAAAACTGGTTGCTTAGATTGTTCTTTAGAAATAAAATGAAAGAATTTCTTGGACAAAAAATATTCATGTTTCCAGATTTGGCACGGGAAACCCAGAGGAGAAGGCGAGAGTTTCTTTTGATGAAGCCAGGGGTTACATCTCTTGGTGGGACTTTTTTCCTTCGACACCCTTGTAAATGTGTAATACAATACCATATGAAGAAATATGTATTCTTTGAACCATTCCAGTTGACAGCCTTTTTGGCAGGAACTCGGCTGGATGAAGGAAAATTAAAATCAAAGTGAAGTGCATTTGAATAATGATATCCTTTCTCAGCCAGGGGATCTTGTTTTCCTAATACTTGAATTGATAGTTGTTAGCATTTGTTAAATATGTCCGCCTTATCCTTCTTGGATCTAATGTTGAGGACTTGAGCTGAATTTAAGCTAAATATTTATTTTATTTTATTTGATTATTATGTATTTTACCTTTGAGTATTATTTTCTTGCTTTTCTTCAACTTTCTGTACAAGTGGATACTTGATTTATAACATGTAAAATTTGATAAATAAATAATAAAAAAAAAAATGGAATCAAAAATAAAATTACTAGGAGTCATTATCGACAAAGACCTCACTTTCCATGATCACATCAGTTCGGTAGCAAAAATTTGCTTTTTTTAAACTTCGCCTTATTCGTTCCCTCACTTCGATTCTAGATACGGATGCAATTAAGATTTTAATTCATTCTTTAGTTATCTCCCACCTCGACTATTGTAACTCTCTTTTCAACGGACTCCCCCAAAAAGAACTCCGACGCTTACAAATAATTCAAAATACAGCAATAAAACTCATCTATAAAACTGGCAAATTTGACCATGTTACTCCACTTTTGAAGGAAGCACACTGGCTCCCTATTACACACCGTATCACCTATAAAACCATTCTGTTCACCTTTAAAATAAGACTTTCCCACCAGCCTTTATATCTTGATAAGCTTCTTATCCCACAATGCCCAACACGCCTACTGAGGTCAGCAGATCAGAAACTCTTGCTAATTCCTTCCATAAAAGACTTCTTCTACACTAGGAAAATAAACTTCACAGTAGTAGCTCCAACTCTGTAGAATGCTCTGCCAGAGCAACTCCGATTCGAACATCAACTTGATAAATTCAAGATAAGCCTGAAGACTTTATTTAGCGACGCCTTCTCCTGTATTTAGCGACACCTTTTTTATGTGTTTTATATATTTTATTTAAATTTTTTTTTTTTTTTTCTTTTTTCTCTTTCTTCTCATTCTTTTTTCTTTTTTTTCTTTTCTTATTCAGCAAACCGCTTTTATAAAGCGATCCCGCACCATATGTTTTACCCTCTCCCCCTTCTTCTTTTAACATGTAACTCTCCCCCCCTTCTCCCTTTTTCCCTCACTTTCATGTCTGTCCAGTTTACGTCCTTGGTGTGCACTTTCATTATTTTTTAATTATTTATCTTTTAAAATTTTTATTGTAAACCGGCCAGATACTTGCTGATGGTCGGTATATTAAAACTCAAATAAACTTGATATCTTGAAAACCTGACCTGGCTCCGGCTCTCGAGGACCGGAATTGCCTATCCCTGCCCCTACCCCAGACATCCGGATTTCCCCGGACGGCTTTTCAAAACCCTGGTCCTTTGTCCGGGTTTTGAAAAGCTTACAACAAATCGTCATCGGGTAGGAGGGCATCCGCCCAGGTGTAGATGCCACGTGATGATGTCATCGCATCACCTACGCGGATGCCCTCCTGCCCAACAAGAGCAGGCAGCGAGGAGTGGAACTGGGGAGTAATGGGGCAGGGATGGTAGGAACTGGATGAACCTGGGGGTGGGTTTAGGGGTCCAGATTTTCCGTTTGGAAAATCTGGTAACCCTATGTCTGCCTTTCAAGGGTTCTCCCAAATATTATCCAGATAGCAGCGACCTTCAACTGTTGTCAGCTAAATTATCCATTTTTAGTTCAGGTCTACTAAATACGCAGATTAAGTTAAGTACCTAGCATTGGAACTTAAGCTGGTGACCAAAGAGGGGAAATGTGGCCCCATATGTCTAAGATGTAATCGAAAGCAGAAGTTTTCTGCCCCTGTTTGAGCAGTTCTCATTCTGAATATGTCCCCTAAGAATGTTTATTTACCCATTAGCTGGTATTTGCCTTTTAGGGTAAAGAGGTTAGGACTCTTTAGCTTGGAAAAGAGATGGCTGAGGAAGGGATATGATTGAGGACTATGAAATCCTGAGTGGTGTAGAATTGTTCACTTTTCCCTAAAATTACAAAGATTAGGGGGACACTCTAGGTCCATGTTAGTTTGGGAGGCTGCTGTGTTCTGTGCCAGAAACCATACAAGGGGAGACTTAAATATATCCTATAGGAGTGGAGGGACATGGTAGATAAGACACAGAAGTTTAAATACTTGCATGGCCATAACGAAATGTACATACCTCCCCTCTGGCAACAATGCAACCTTCCTCTATGATGTGCTGTAATTTTCCTCCCTATTGTAACAGTGTATTCTTCCTCTCCGTCATGATGTAACCTTTTCCCCATGAAGTAGTATGGGCCTCTTATCTTGTAAATCGCCTTGAACCCGCACTGGATAAGTGCAATTAACAAATCTTGACTAGATTAGATTAACTGCACAAAAATCATACCTCTTCTGAAGGTGAGGAAACTGTAGAATGAGGGGTCATGATGTAGGGAAGAAGACTCGGAAGCAATGTCGGGGAAAATTGTTTCTACGGAAAGGGTGGAAATGCCTGGAAAGCTCTCCCGGAAACGCTAGTAGAGGCCGAAACAGTGATGGATTCTAAAAGGAGTGAGAGATTCATTTTATTTTATTGGGACTTATTAGCTGTCTTTTTGAAGAGATTTACCCGAGGTGGTGTACGACAGGGTCAGCCTACCAATGTGTGATATATAGGCGGATCCATTCCTAAGTAAGAAGAGAGTGGAAACTAAGCAATGAGTAATTCAGCTCAAAAACAGCTGGACTGATTTTAACATAAGAATAGCTTTACTGGGTCAGACCAATGATCCATAAAGCCCAGTAGCCCGTTCTCACGGTGGCCAATCCAGGTCCCTAGTACCTGGCCAAAATCCAAAGAGTAGCAACATTGGTACCGATCCAGGGCAAGCAGTGGCTTCCCCCATGTCTTTCTCAATAACAGACTATGGACTTTTCCTCCAGGAACTTGTCCATACTTTTCCTAAAACCAGCTACGCTATCCGCTCTTACCACAACCTCTGGCTACGCGTTCCAGAGCTTAATTATTATGAGTGAAAAAATATTTTCTCCTATTGTTTTTAAAAGTATTTCCCTGTAACTTCATCAAGTGTCCCCTAGTCTTTGTCATTTTTGACGGAGTGACAAATCAAAACGGAGAAGCCCATAGGAGCAGGATGGAGCTGCGGTGTCCACCTCCCCCCCCCCCCCCAAAAGGCAGCTCTCGGTGATGGCAGAGAACAAGTGCCATGTTTTTTGCACATTTACTTTTCTCTCTTAAACCTCTGTCTGTCTGTCCTTCAGGTTCTGAGGCTGTTGTTGATTTAGAGTTATTCGTTAACAAATCGACGGCAACCCAGCTTAACTCGGGTGAGGACAGCATCGAGGAGATTTTGGTGTTGCACCTGGCTGGAGGCAAAGATTATTTCCTTTCCGTGTCCGGTAACTACCTGCCCAGCTGCTTTGGAGCCTCTTTGCAGACCCTGTGCTACATGAGGGAACCTATTCAGGATCTGTCTGCAGAGTCCATCCGAGAACTGGTAGGTGGAAGTGCTTGAGAGAGGACTTGCACAGCGGGAGCCCAGAAGGACTGCTGCCCTCTTAGGAGCAATTTGGGGCCTGCAAAATTTCCCTTTTTGAAAACGCAGAGCGGGGTGGGTGCTTGGTACTAGCTGTGAAACAGGTGCAAAGGGGCCTGATTCTATAACCTTTATAGCAAGTCTTTTAATATGAACAATAAACAAGGTTTCTAGGTGGTGTACAATTAAAATGGATCTTTACATAAAAACAATGTACCCATGACCTATGTTTATTCAGATAAACATACAGATAAGTAGGCAAAGGAGAAGTCTACTAAAATGTTGTGTGGTCTTCGTGATAAAGCGTATGGGGACAGACTTAAAGATCTCAATCTGTATACTTTGGAGGAAAGGCGGAAGAGAGGAGATATGATAAGAGACGTTTAAATACCTATGTAATGTAAATGCGCATGAGTCGCGTCTCTCATTTGAAAGGAAGCTCTGGAATAAGAGGGCATAGGATGAAGTTAAGATGTGATAGGCTTCGGAGTAATCTAAGGAAATACTTTTTTTACAGAAAGGGTGGTAGATGTGTGGAACAGTCTCCCAGAGGAGGTGGTGGACATAGAGACTGTGTGAATTCAAAAGGGCCTGGGATAGGCACGTAGGAACTCTTGGAGAGAGGAAGAGATAATAGCTACTGTGGATGGGGAGGCTGGATTGGCCATTTGGCTTTTATCTGCCATCATGTTTCTATGTTTGTATAGAAGGAATACAAAAATTCTTCTTGGATAAAGTGGAAATAGCAGCAGCCATGGGCAATGGTTCACACACTACACAACAGTTGTAAAATAAATTAAATTAAATGTGATGGGGGCAGTCCTCAGTTTACACAACTGAACGCTAAGTCCAAAGCATCAGCTGTCGCTCTTTATACCCACTCAGGGTTTAGGAGGTATAACATCCCTGGTCTCACCCCTGTTGTGAATTACAGTGCAAAAAAATGCCTCAGTATAAATCAAAATGTGAAAAACTCGTGAAAAACACATTCACACTTGGCTGCTATAAACACAGTTCAGCATACATAGTTCATATCGGGCCATAGGCGAAAAAAGTCCAACAGGATATAAAGCTGGAACTGACAGTAAAAATTATACACTGTACTTATCTTTTTGTAGCTGTAATGTGCAACAATCATCAAGGCTTTGGGTGGCGCTAGTTTTTTCAATGTTTAGAAATGACATCATTATGCCACTGACGTTCTGCAGTTTAAATTTTTGTGGCGTTCCTCTCCTTCCAACGCCATTTTTCTTTCTAACCTGGTGACTGGGGTTCACTGGACATTTGTGCTGTATGTTCTTCCAAGCAGTGCTAATATTCCAGAAGAAGTGGGTTGTTCCCCGAAACGGAAGCTGTTGAATTTATAGCAAGCACACGCCTTGATGATTGTTGCATGTTACAGCTACAAAAAGATAAGTACAATGTATAATTTTTACTATCAGTTCCAGACCTTACCTGGTGGTCTAGTAGTGACGCGGGGCAGGAGCGATCTTCTACGTTCCTGCCCCATGCAGAGCCATCATCAAAATGGCTGCCATGAGTTCCCGTTGTAGTCTCGAGACCTATTCATATTCTTCATTCATAATCCATTAGAGCAAAAACCAAGAATAGCCAGAACAGTGAAGCAGAATGCTTGAATAGGGATAAGCAGAACAAGTGGAAAGCATTCGGGCAGTAAATAGCTCCTGATGAAGCAGTTGTGAAACGGACACTGTCGATCGTTGCTATCTGAGTCACTGCTGAAATTTAAGATAAGTTTATATTGATTTTTGCTCAAATGGATTATGAAAGAAGATTATGAATAGGTATGAAAAAGTAAATAAGTCAATGGACATTTTTGGAGGAGGTTTATCCAATTGGTGATGGGCTCCTAAAATTCCCACGGAGAGTTACGTAGATAACCCGTGTGGGTACCCACTGAAATCTTTTCCTCCTTGAATTTGAATGTTCACATTAGGTTTCATTTTGGATTCTTTTGCTATGGGACTTTACATATATTTAATCAGAATATTTCTTGGGGTAAAGTCAGCCCGTAGGTATATATATAATGATATCTTTATTGAGATAAACCACAGCAATCCCAGATGGTTGAGTAAATATGGACACGGGCCATGTTTCGGCGTTATCTCCTGCATCAGGAGGAGACCAGGAATGCTGAGGCAATATAAGTGAGGTAAATGATTTAAAAAAAAAAAAAAATACACAATCTTCTGATTCACCCCCCCCCACACACACACCTTTTACAAAACTGTAGTACGATTTTTTTTTCTTCATTTTACCACGTTTTCTCAAGTCATTTAGCACTGATTTGCTGTGCTGTGTTTTCAGTTGCTGCATTGGATAGTTTTAGGAAAGATCATCTTTAGTTTGCACAACAAAGCAAGTAATTATTGTTTTGTGTTTATTTTTTAAGTCACTGATGCCCCTGCACATAAAAGATGACTTTTATGTTCGAGACAAACCGTTGGATATCCCCAAAGAAATTTGGATGATGGTGGACCACATGTACCGGAACATTTCCCTGCAGGTTTGTCAAGGCGCTGCCTGTGATAACAGGGTGGAGGGGGATGAGGGACTTTCCTTAATGTCACCGACAGTGGCATAGTAAGGGGTGGAGGGTGGGGGAGTGGTCCATCCCAGGCGCCGTCTTGGTGGGAGCGCTGGTACCCATACTCCTCTCGCTCCCCCACTCCTTCTCTGCCCTCCCCCACTACTGTGCACTCACGTGCCCCCTTCTCTCCCCCCCCATAACTCTTTAACGTTCCGGGCGTAAGCAGCAACTCCATCCTGCTGCTCACACCAGCGTTGGCTCTTCCTCTGACATCACTTCCTGGACCCACGCCTAGGAAGTGACATCAGAGGAAGAGCTGGCGCGAGCAGCAGGTTGGGGTTGCTGCTCGTGCCTAAAACGTTAAAGAGGTATTGGGGAAGGGAAGAGGCACATGTGGCAGAAGGGGGCTGGGAAGGAGAAGAGGGCGAGGGAGGGGTGCCTCTCACCCTCGCTACACCACTGGTCACTAGTGTTAGGACAGCAAGATTCTACGTTGGGCCGGCTTAACCCAGGACGCTAAAGACTTCCCTTGTCCTCATCTTCTGATGCTGCTGCCCAGTTCTGGCATAGGTCATAGGTCAGCTGCTACCGCTTTACGCTGACGCTGGCTTTGAAGCTGCTTCCTACCGGGACCAGGCAGTAGCATCGGAGGAGGGAACTGATTGGGGGGGTGCGTGGCCTGGGCCAGGGCGATGCCATTTTCTTGAGCCCCTAAGGACTGTTTATTATGTAGCTCAACTGGCCAATGTTTTTGCTGCTACGGCTGCTCTGTGATCCCCTTTCCTACAGGCCCTTTCTTCCTCGCCTTCGAAGCCCAGGCCGAGCTTGTGGAGAAGGAGTCCCGAGAAAGGAGAAAGGGTGGGAAACTCTGCATGCTGTAAAGAGAAGAATTTATGGGGAAGAGAAGTGGTGGTTTTCCCAGGTTATTTAAAATACTCATAATTAACCCAGTCCTAAGGGACTAACCGCAAAGGTTAGTTTTCAGAATATTCACAGTGAATATTATGGAAGTGAACAGTGGACAAGGCAAACATTGTCTGATTTGAACTTTTTCCCAGATTTTTTTTTTTTTTCTTTTATTGTTCAACTTTAGTTTTTTTTTTAAAATTTTTTTGGGGGAAGGCCAGTATTTAGTGTTAGTTAACCAAGAGAGGCACTGACTCCATACTTAGCACTGACCTCGTCCTCGCGGGATATTCAGTGGTACATAATGGACAGTGCTGCTGAGAATATATTGGCTGACTGCTGCAGCACTATCCAGTGAGTGACAGGGTAGTCTGGGGAGGAACTGAGAGTTGCCTTGGCGATACTAATACTCAGCAGCACTAGCGCTTGGACAGAGAGCAGCTCTAGATATCTAGGTCTAGCCAGCGGTGGCCAGTGTTCAAAGAAACTCTGACCGCTGCCAGCTGAACATTTCTGCTCCTTATTGTTTTAAAACATTTTTATGCACTTTAACCTATGAATTCACTTGATTTGGGTTGTGCTGCCTGACTTGCGTGAATATGCATGCACTACTTTCAAGGGACAATGGACGGGCTATGCTTTTTTAATGCTATAATTTGATATTAGCTTTGCGTGCCACGGAAGTCTTGCTTGCAGATCGGTCATACCTTACTCATGCTGGAAATTCTAAAAACCTGAAAGGCTGAGAACCTGTGCTCTGGTAAAGAACTGGAAGCAGTTGCGTAGCAAGGGGGGGGGCGTGTCCCTTGCTTTCCCCTGTACCATTTTAGTACCCTGGCGCGAGGTTGCTGCCTACGTCGGCATCGGCGCTCTCTCATGCTACTTCTGGGACCTGCGCCCAGGAAGTGACGTCAAAGGGCGAGGTGACACCAACGTGGGCATGCTGCTCATGCCGGAGAAGATAAAAAGGGGAAGGAGGGAGACCGGGAAAAGGGTGGGGGAGGGGCACCAACGACAGGAAGGCAAAGTAGACTCTTTTTCTTAAATAGTTGAGGCGCTCTTTAAGGCTGCTGATGGATGATGCATTTATGTTTTTTAGTATGGATATCCCAAAAGCCCGATAGGCTTGGATATTCCTAAAGACTGAAAATCATCTACAGTCCAACCTCGGTTTGTAAGTAACGTGGTTTGCGAGTGTTTGGCAAGACGAGCCGAACACTCCAGCAAACTTTGACAAGATGAGCGCCATCCTGATAAATGAGCGTGTACACGCAAGCACGCACGACCGACGACGTGCGTGTTTATACGTAATGTGTGCGTACGTGATTGTTTATCGGGATGGCGCGTATCTCAAATACAGTACTGTATAGCAGCCCGCTCTTCAGATGCCCAGACCGGCTATGTGGACAGGTAGGATGGCAGAGGCATCGCCCTGAAAAGCATCCATCAAGAGGGCAGTGCCTGCAGCTGTACGGGGACCCCGAGGGTTGCCAGTCACTGGCCACCTACAAACTGCTGAAGGGGCTGCAGCACCCGGGCATCATCCAGGCAGGTACCCACCCCTGGGCCACGTCCTCCTTAAAGCACCCCTTTTGGGTTGTGGAACGAATCGTTTGAGTTTCCATTATGTCCTATGAGGAAATTTGCTTTGATATATGAGTGCTTTGGATTACAAGCATGCTTCTGGAATGAATTATGCTCGTAAACCAAGGTACCACTGTACTTTTATAGAGTTTGAACTATGAGGAATCTACGAGACCAATTTTCAGCTGCCTAAGTTGGGCAAGCTTTCAGCTGAATTGAATTATGGGGTGAGGGAAGACGCTGCTCTGCTCTGTATCCCAACCATTAGAATGCATAAGAACTTAGGGCTCCTTTTACTAAGCCCGGAGCGCTGAATGCTCCGACGCTCATAGAAATTCTCAAAGCGTTGAAGCAGCGTCGGAGCATTTAGTGCTCCGAAACCTCTACTGTAGCTCAGTAAAACCCGGCATTCGTGTAGTATGTATACAGGCTACTTACCCCAGGGGTGAAGAGTGGGACCTAATTGTATCAACACTAGGATCTGTTTGTCTTACAGGAAGATCTCTTCCAGCAGCCTGGCTTACGGTCTGACTTTGAAGCAATCCGAGACTGTTTGGACACCGGAACGCCTGAATCCCTCCGTATCCTTTCCCCGTCTCCAGCAAATATATAATGATATTGCTATGTTTTTTCAAAGGTACACTACTGTGCATTTTCTACTCGTACATCTGCTGACATGGAGTTATTTACCATTACAAACTATGAGGGCAATATTGAGCCTAGATGCCTAATTCATAAAGATGTACGTATATGTTGAGCCAGGATCCCTGTTTGAAATTAGGCCTGCTCCTTCAGCACTTAGACTTGGATGCATAAGTTACATAGAGAAGAGCTGAATGTCGCCATCTTCTGGTTGTGCTTTCAGCATGGCACACTCTAAGCCTGCCTTCATTGCAGATGCCTAAGTTCAGTGAATCGCACCTAATGGTGCCTATTGGAGAATGACACGGGGAAAAAATCTGTCCCCGGCCCACCATCCTCTGCACCGCCCCGTCACCGCCGTTCCCTTCACCGCCCCGTCACCGCCATCCCCGTCACCGCCACTGTCATCCCATTCACCGCCCCGTCACCGTCCCCGCTGCATCCATATAAGCCTTAGTACTGTAATATTTAGCTTATTCCTTTTTATAAATCAAAGTTCCTGCTGCTGAACTAGAGAAAGAGATGTTCAGCTGGCAGGGCTTTGTTTATAAATTTTTATCAACACAACTAATATACTACTTTATCCTAAAGCAAAAAATAAATAAATAAATAGAATTTTTTTTTCTACCTTTTGTTGTCTGGTTTCTGCTTTCCACATCTTCTCATTCAATTCCTTCCATCCACTGTGTGTCTTCTCTCTGCGTCTTCCATTTGCTGTTACTGTGCCTCTCCCTTCACCCCCTCCCACAATTGGTCTAGCACCCATCTTCTTCCCTCCGCTCCCCCATAGTCTGGCATCGGTCTTCTTCTTCCCTTCCAGCGTCTTCTCTCCACTCTGCCTTCCACATTTCCAAGGAAGAGAAACTTTTCCCTTTCACCTCCTCCTTCCTTGTGTGAGCTGGAACACGCGGTCCCCGCAGCCCTCACCCACACGCCGGCTCGATCATTTAACCAGCTTCCTCTCTCCAGCTCTCCTTAGTTTGCCGGCTTTCTTTTTCGGCGACCGGCACGCTTTCAAAGAGCCGCGCATGCACGGCTGCTCAAAGTTCAATCTTCTGCTCTGCTGCAACTTCCTGTTTCCGGTTGGGTCAGAGCAGAAGATTGAATACTGAGCAGCCGCGCATGCGCGGCTCTTTTGAAAGCGTTCCGGTCACCGAAAAAGAAAGCCGGCAAACTAAGGTGAGGTGGAGAGAGGAAGCTGGTTAAACGATCGAGCCGGTGGGCGGGTGGGGGCTTCGGGGACCACACGATCCTTTATGCCTCACTGCAGTGACAAGACCATTCACCGCTCCACGGGGCGGTGATGGCCTTGTCCCCGTCCCCGCAGAGGCTGCTAATTTTCATTCCCCGTTTTTGGCGGGTTACCCGCGGCTATAAGCGGTAGCCGCGGGTAAATCGCCACCGTGTCATTCTCTAGTGCCTATGTCCCACGCTGCCCCCCTAGCCACGCCCATTTAGGCTAGGGGGGCAGCTGTAGACGCGTTGCCAGCACCTACACTGTAGATGACTTCCCTGCACCTACTTTTTTTTAAAAAATACGTTTTTTTAAATCGGTTTTAAACTATGCGGTCAGTTACTGCGTCAATTAAAGAAAATGAAAACAATTAAGTTAGGCAGTAATAGAGCGCCAACCGCCGCCTAACTTACTGCGCCATTTGTAGAATATGGCCTTAAGTATCTCTTATAAAATAGCTAATTATGTGGCCTTTACACATAAAGCAACCTGGTATATAACATATGCTAGCTAAATTCTGTGATCTTTCACAGTCAAGATTTCCACGTGGGTTCCGACCACCCAATACAGTGGCTGACTGGTTTAGCTAAGTGATTTCAACCTAGAATTACAGGAGAAGTCCCGGTCCTCTGGATCAAGCTCCTGATGGGTGAATATGGAAAAAGATGATTGAACACTGAAATTTGCCTCAAGCAGAATCGGGATTTTTCTGACTCCCTCTCATCTGTCTTTTTGAAGTACCAGATTTTGGTGTCTGTGTGTCCTGTATAAGAGAGGCTGGAAATAGGCGCCTTCCTGCCCAGTTAACCTAACGCCCTGTCACAAAATTTCTTTCCACGTGACTAAATCTGGCCCCAAAGGAAAACTGAAATGACAATCTTTGTTGCAAGCGATTAGTTTGTGCAAATTAAACTCCTGAGGTGATCTTTCCTACTGCCTAGGTTTCCATGAGGATACTTGTAGTCCAGTGGGAGGCTCTGGATCAAGGTCCTGATGGGTGAATATGGGAAAGGATGATTGAACCCTGAAATTTGCCTCGGGGAGAATCGGGATTAGAGAATGACAAGAGGACAAATTTTTCTCTGTTCCCACCAGGAACTCATTTTCTCATCCCGTCTCCACGAGTTCTTTTCTTGTCCAATCCCTGCAAGCTCTGTCCTTATCTGCACAAGCCTCAAACACTTTAAAATCATAAGTGGTCAAGGCTTCTGTGGTTAAGGCAGAGCTTACAGGAATGGGACAGGAACAGCGATAGAACTCGCGGGGACGGAACGGGGAAATTGAGTTCCTGTGGGGACAGGAAGAAATTTATCCCCTTGTCATTCTCTAATCAGGATCTCTCTGACTTCCTATCATTTCAGTCTTTTTGAAAGAAATGGTTTGTTCGCCATATTAGTCCACTTTTAAAAGATAATATGTAGAAATAAAACAAAAATTAAGGTGATACCTTTTTTATTGGACTAATGAGCATTGTTAGATTAACTTTTGAAGTCTTTTTGTATATATAAAAGATGTTGGAAACAGGTGTCTTCCTGTCCAATTAACCTAAACGCCAAAATTTCTTTGCATGTGACTAAATTTCCTTTTTGTTGCAAGGGATTAGTTTGTATACATTAAAAACTCCATTTTCTTTATGAAGGATCACGTGACGCCATGCAGCGGGACAGACGCTAGTCTGTGTCTCTCCCGCTGCCCTTCGCAGATTCCCCTCCCTTGTCGGGTATCCTTCGGCTTTTGAGCCCTGGACCGGACCCTCCGCTGCCTCCTCTCCCCCGGACACTGTGGGCGAGTTTCGGGCCGATTTCGCGGTGGCGTGTAGCTGGAATCGGCCCGCAGAGAACAGGACCGCGGCAGGCAGGGAGAAGCCAAGATGGCGGTGCCGCCGAGTCCAGAAGCAGTCACGGGATCGTCGCTACAGTGGTCAGTAAGGGAGCATTCCTGCACATGAAACGAGGGGAGATTAGGAGAGGGGAGGTTGGACTCGCTTCAAACGGAGTTCCTGGGGACTTCTAGAAGAGACAGTGATCTGGCCCTGAGAGCTGGTCTGTGTCTCGCTCTCCCGCGGCCCCCTGCAGCTTCTCCTCCCTTAACAGGCATTCTCTGTCCTTGAGCCTTCGGACCGGACCCTCCGATATCTCCCCTCCCTCCGGTCGCTGTGGGCGAGTTTCGGGCGGCTTGTGCAGTGGCATGTCGCTGAAGTCGGCCTGCAGAGAAAAGGACCGCGGCAAGCAGGGGGAAGTTAAGATGGCGGCGCCGCCGAGTCCTGGAGCTGCTACGGGGGGGCCGGCTTGGATAACTGAAATCACGGCCGGAGTTACGGCGGCGATGGAGCTCGTGTTGGAACAAAAGCTCCTGCCGTTGGATCACAAGCTGGCGGTGGTCCAGGCTTCGCTGGATGCTATGGGCCAGGAGACGGCGGCGTTCCGGCAGCGGGTGAGCGATGTGGAGGATAGCCTGCAGCACGTGGAGGATGTCCAGACAACACAGCAGCGCCTTATTTCTGCTCTCGAGGATCGCATTGAGGACCTGGAAAATAGATCACGCCGGTCCAATTTGCGTTTTATCGGATTTCCAGAGGCTGTAGCGGAGCGGGACTTGAGAGGCACGCTGGAAGCCTGGTTAGCTGCCTCCGTTACCTTTCCTGCGGATCTCGGCCCGCTTCGTATCGAGAGGGCGCATCGCCTGGGTCTCAGTTCAGCTCATCAGGCCCGGCCACGGGTGGTAATAGCAAAGATCTTGAACTATGCTCACAAACAGTCTATTCTTCAGGCGGCCCGGGGCGAGCGAGTTCTCACCTATCAAAACGGCAGGGTGCTCTGTTTTCAGGACTATTCTACAAAAGTGGCTCAGCAACGGCGGGCATTTGCTCCGGTGTGCTCTACGCTGGCGGCTCGCCATGTTCGCTTCGCCCTCCTCTACCCGGCGAGGTTGAGGGTCCATCACAATGGCACTACTCAGTTTTGTTCTACCGTAGCGGAGGCGCAGAGCATGTTGGATGCGTGGAATGTGGACCTGCCTTCTACTAGTGCCGCTGGTGTGATCTCCTCTACTGCTGGTCCGGCTTGATGGCTGCCGGTCTTCAGAGACACTCTTTCTTCTGGAGTTGGTGCAACTATGGTCTCCTTCTGGGATCTTTGTCAGGTCCTTAGATGGCCCTGTGCGGCTATGTCTTTGATGGTGGCGCCGCTCGGATTTTGTGCTTCCAGATGCCACGGTGTCCCTGGACTTTTGCTGGATTTCTCTCTTCGGAGCTCCTCATTCTTCTGGCTCGACTACAACTTGGGACTCCTTCTTGGATTTGGCTGGGACCTTGGTTGGACTTCGGTCTTTGACTGGGGCGCTGCTCAGCTTTTGTGCTTTTGACTTTCAGTGGTCTCCAGGCCCTTGGATGTGTGGGGCTTTCTAGTTTCTTACGGGTGGCCGGGGCCTCTCTCTACCCCTAAACGGCCCAGGCTGTGTTGGGTGGACGGTGGCCTGGATCCATCTTTTGGAGCGGGTGTTGTTGAGCTTGTTGACTGGGGTGAGGGGCGTGCATGGGGACGAGTGGTTGGCGGCGTGTCTGATGCGATGGGGGGAGGAGAGTTAGAGTGGGGGTTTTGGGGTTCCTGTTGAGTATGAGTTTTGGGGTTCTTGGTTTTTCATTCTCAAGGGATATTAGGGGGTGGATAGGGTCTGGGATTAGGTTCCTTTGGGTCGGGGGGCCCTTCCTGGGACACAGAGGCATTATATGAGGATGTCTTGAGATTGGGAGATGGGTTCTAATTCTGCTAGGTTGCTCTTGGGGGTTTGTCCAGTTCTCTTCGCTATTTTGGGGGGGTTTCTGTGGAGGGGGCGTCTGTAGTGATTGGGTTCCTGTGGGGACCAGAAGGGTTGGGGTGGATGGGATGGGAGGAGTTTAGTGGGGTAGGATTGGTCTGGTTGGGTTTGGGGGTTGGGTTGGGATGGGTGGTGGGTGGGGGTGGGTTGTTGTTGGGGGGGAGGGGAGGGTGGGGTGGGGAGGGTTGTTGTTCTTGTTCCATGGTGACCGCAGGCACTGGCTTCCGCAGGACTGTGGCCTTAGGAGGGGGGCTTGCTGGGACGCCTCTTCCTAGGCTTTTGAATTTTTTGATTCCTTGTTGGGTATTTTTGTTCCATTTTTATGTCCCTTAAGTTATTATCTTGGAATGTGGGGGGCATTCATTCCCCAATAAAGCGACAGAGGGTGCTTCGACAGCTGCGGAGGAGCCGGGCGGACGTGGCCTTTTTGCAGGAGACGCATTTGACAGCTGCGGAGCATGCCAAACTGCGAACCTGGTGGGTGGGGGATGTCCTGGATTCCCCGGCGTTGGGTAAGAGGGCTGGAGTGGCTATTTTGGTGGGTAAACATCTTCATTTGGAGGTACAGACTGTCCTTAGGGACCCGGAGGGTAGGTATGTGATAGCCTCGGTTAGTTTGAACTCTAAACCTTACATTCTCTGCAACCTTTATGCTCCCAATAGCCCGGGCGTGGGTTTTTTTCATCATTTAGCAGACCTTTTGTCGGTCTATGGAGATGTTCCTCTGTTGGTGGGGGGGGATTTCAATGAGGTGGCGGATCCTCTTTGGGATAGATCGTCGGGGGTGGGGAGGGAATCTCGGAAATCTGCTACTGGAATTGAGATTCTTTGTGCTTCCCTTGACTTGGTGGACGCCTGGAGGGTCTTGCATCCCTTGGAGAAGGATTTCACTCACGTTTCTCGGGCCCATGCTTCCTTATCTCGTATAGACTATATTCTCTGTTCCCGCTCTGTGTTTGCAGAGGTCGTAGAGTCTACGCTGGGGCCTATTGAGGTATCGGACCATGCTTGGGTGGCGTTGGTATGGCAGTTATCTCGGACGCCGGGGACCCCTCGGGGTTGGCGCTTTCCTTGCCACCTTTATCGTGATAGTAAATTTCACGAACATCTGGTAGCCCGGTGGCGCTCTTTTCAGGATACCAATGCAGCTCATTTTGGTACTCCTTCGTTGGCTTGGGAGACGGCAAAGGCGGTCCTTCGGGGTGAGATTATTTCCTATGCTAGTTTTCAGCGTAAAGCGCGCACACGAGAGCTGCTTCGGCTGGAGAGACTGGTTTCTTCTCTCCGTCGACGCTACGGCACCACTCGGGCACTCCCGGATAGGGCTAGATTGCTGGAGGCTCAGTGTTCGCTTAACTCTCTGTTACACCAACACGCTCGTCGGTCTATGGAGCATTATAGGTATCATCTTTATCGTTTTGCGAATAAGAGTAGTAAGTTTCTTGCAAAGCTAGTTCGACAGCAGCGGGGTAGTTCGCGTATTGCTTCTCTTCAGACGCGGAACTCGGAGATAGTGCATACTGATGGAGACATCAACAGGGAGTTGCGGGATTTCTTTGAGAACTTGTATTCTGCTCCCTCTGACCCTCTGCTAGATGGGGAGGTATATTTGGCTGGTCGGGATCTCCCGACTCTTTCAGCTTCCTCTCGGGAGCAGTTGGAGGCGGAGGTTACTGCAGGGGAGATTGAGCGGGAGATCCAGGCTAGCGCTTTGGGTAAGTCTCCTGGCCCGGATGGGCTACGTAGCGAGTTTTATAAGATATTGCGAGCTGAGGTGGCGCCTTTGTTGGCTTCGGTGTTTAACGAGGCGGTCGGTTTGGGGGAGCTCCCTCGCCACTTGAATGTAGCACAGATTATTGTTCTGTTGAAACCTGGGAAGGATTCGACTAGACCCGAGTCGTACAGACCGATCTCTTTATTGAATTTTGAGGCTAAGCTTTTTGCTAAAGTTTTGGCCACCCGTCTTGCCTTGGTACTCCCGAGTCTTATTTCTGATCAGCAAGTGGGTTTTGTGAAGGGCCGTGCGATTGCTAAGAATGTCCGCCGTATATTGGCGGCTTTGGAGCGGACTGCACAGGATCGGGTGCCTTCTTTGATGATCAGCTTTGACGCCGAGAAGGCCTTTGACCAGGTGGATTGGGGCTTTATGTTTGAGGTCCTGCGAGTGTACGGTCTCGGCCCCTGGTTCATTCAGGCGGTGCGGACTCTTTATGAAAACCCGGTGGCCCGTGTGTGGGCCAATGATACCCTTTCTGATCCTTTTCCAATTTGTAGGGGTACTCGCCAGGGATGCCCCCTTTCACCTTTGTTGTTTGTCCTGACTCTGGATCCTCTCATTCGGGATGTGCAGGGTAACCCGGACATTATGGGAATGGTCGTGGGGGCTCATCATTTTAAACTGGCGGCTTTTGCCGATGACCTCTTGGTTTATTTGACGGATCCTCGGGCCTCCCTCCCTGCTCTTTTGGAGTGTTTTCGTGAGTATGGGGATTTTTCTGGTTTCCGTTTAAATAAGCAGAAGTCGGAGGCTATGGCGTATCCGGAATCTTTGCGGGTGGACTGGGGGCCGGATTTTCCTTTGCGCTGGGCGGGATCCTCTTTTCGATACCTTGGTATTTTGTTGTCTATGGATGTCTCCGCGCTTTACCGTTTGAATGTTGATCATTTGTTGCAGGGAACTAAGGGGCTTTTACGGCGCTGGTTGAATCTCCCGCTTTCCTTGATGGGCCGTGTTCATCTTTTTCGCATGATTATCTTCCCGAAATGGTTATTTGTCCTGCAAACGCTTCCATTCTTTCTTTTGGAAAAAGATATCTTGGGTCTTCAGAGACTGGTGATTTCATTTTGCTGGGGGGGTAAGAAAGGTAAAATGCATCGTTCTTTCCTTCAGGGGTCCTGGGCACAGGGAGGTTTGGGTCTTCCCTCGATTCGTTTGTATAATTTGGCATGCTTGCTTCGGCATGTCCGGGATTGGCTCTTTCTTGGCTCTCAGCATACTGATCGGGAGTTGGAGGTTGATTATTTTTTTCCGTGGGCTCTGCCTTATCTTTTACAGTGGGACGGGAAGGTGCGATTGGGGCCTGGGGCCCGTAGCTGCTTGGTGGAGCCGCTTCGTCGGGCTTGGAGATGTGTTTCGCGGATGTGGGGTCACTCGCCTTTTAGTTCTGTTCTGCTGCCCATAGTGGGCAATGCGGCCTTCAGTCCGGGACAGGACAATGTTGTTCTCAAAAGGTGGGCGAGGAAGGGACTCCGAACTTTGGAGCAGTTTCTCCAGATGGATGGTAGCGCTGTTCCTTTTTTGACTCTCCAGGCGTCCTGGTCTTTGGGTGCGACGGATCGGTTTGCTTATATGCAGCTCTCACATTATGTAGCCTCCTTGCCCAGGGACTCATTGACCCAGTCTTTTGCTATCACTGTACGCGACTTTTTCTTTGATGCTCAGTGGGATTGGCTTTCTATCTCTCAATATCATCGCAGATTGGTGGCTCTGCAGCCTCGGAGGGATTATCAGCGGCTTTTGGCATCTTGGGCCCGGGACCTGGGATGTCGCCCGCGGGTGGCGTCCTTGGCTCCTCTGGTGCGCCGGATACCTCGGGTGGTGCAGAGCGCCGAGCTCCGGGAATGTCACTTTCGGGTCTTACATCGGGGATATGTCTCGCAGCAGCGGGCCTTTTATTTCGGATGTGCCCCTACGGCTATTTGTCTGAAATGTCACCGGGTTGATAATTCTTTGGCACATGGGGTGTGGCTGTGTACTTCAATTTCTGCCTTTTGGATGGAGGTCCGCTGTTATTTGGAATCTTTGGTAGGTTATCGGCTCCCCTCATCGGTGGAAGGGACTATTTTTTTGGCGGAGGGCTATTTAGGCGGCCTTTCTGCAGGGGATAGCCAGCTCATTCGTAAGGGCTATATTGTGGGAATGAAATGTATTCTTACTCATTGGCTTCAGGACTCCCCGCCCACCATCTGGTATTGGCGCAATAAATTGCATCTATTAATGGACTGGGAGTCCACGTCCGCTCGGTTCTCTGGATCTCGGAGCAAGCTTTTTCTGTCTGTTTGGGCTTCTTATTTGGATACTTTGCCCCCTGTGATAAAGAGCCAGGTGGTCAATCGCTTGCGGAAGCCAGTTGCCCCCGTCTTGCCAGTGGGTTGAGGGTGGGGTTTTGGGGGTGGGGGGTGTTGGGATGGAGCGGTTGGGGGGTTGTGTCTAGTATGGATTTGGAGGGCTCCAGGCTATCAGAGTACAGGCCTGGACTCTCGCTGATATCTGGGATTTCTAGTTGGGTGTTACCATGTTAATCTGTATTGTGGCATTGTACTGAGAAAATGATTGTGTTCTCTCTGGTCTGTGTATATCTTTCCTGTTGGTGAATAAAAAAGTTTATACTAAAAACTCCAGAGGTGATCTTTCCCACTGCCTGAGTTTTTGGTGGAGTGACTGGTTTAACTAGGAGGCTCTGGGTTCTGATGGATGACTGGGGAGAATATGCTGAACCCTGAAATGGACCTTAAGGGAATGGGGATCTGGATCCCTCTCGTCAGCCTTTTGGGAAATTGTGTTAATCACTCAGAGCGTACTAGTGTGGAGTTGGGAGTTTGATTTTTTTTTTTTTTTTTTCATTTCAAGGTCTTTTGAGATCACTGCACTTCCCTCAGCCTGTGCCATCTTTCCTGTCCAAGTCCCGCCTCCCTCTTGGTTATCTCCCTTCTGATTGGAGGAAACTCTTATTCTTAGTAATCCTTCTCAGTTCCAGACTGGAAAGAAGCTCTGACAGACCGTCACAGCTGATTGGTTCTCTCACCTTCTCCTCGCCCTTCCTCCATCCCTCCTTATTGGAGGAAACCCCTTTCTTAGTTCCAGATTGGGCAGAAGCCTTGACATCCTATGACAGCTGATTGGTTGCATTTCACATGATGCCACCCTTTATCGTTAAGCTCCTCCTCCCTCCCTTTTGATTGGAGGAGGAAGCTCTCGGTAATCCAACTCAGTTCCAGATTGGGTAGAAGCCCTGACTGACCACGGGGCCAAAGTACTGAAGCCCACAACACAAAACCCCATAGTGCAACAACTGCACAGAGAAATAGCTAAGTGATTCTCAAAGGAAATGACGTGCAAATAATATATGCGGTCAGTTTGGCCTAACAAGGGGAGGAACATGCCAGACACATGCACACGAGAGTTTTGTGGCAAGAGATCCAGACGAAAGCAGAAAAGCAGACACACGTCAGCGCTGTCCCGCTGCACTTTTAAAAATATGAGCCTTTCAAAAATCACTTGAACTTAACATTTTTGCAAAAGAAGACAAAAATCCACAGTTCAGACGTGAGAAATTGACAAAAAATATTCTCCTGAAAAACACCTGTGTTGCCCCTGACCTGGCATTACATCCTTCTGTGCCTTGTAGTGCTTTAGTTTGTGCACTGGGAAGGAATACTTAGGGTTACTATTTTTCGGATCACAAAAATCTGGACACAGTTCCGTCCTAGCCCCTTCCAGTTCAGCTTTCACAAACCTCTTTTCTTCCCCGGCGGCGTCTGGAGGTTTCTGGAGCATGCACGGATATGTGTGATGTTGTCTGTGCATGCTCAGATGCCCTCCAGATGTGGCCGGAGCTCGTTGGGACTTTCTAAAACCTTGACAAATGCCGGGTTTTGGAAAGTCCATCCATGAGCACGGACATGTCTAAAAAGAGGACATGTCTGTATTTTCCTGGATGTTTGGTAACACTAGGAATGCTTATTTAGGGCCCCTTTTACAAAGCCAAGGTAGTGAGTCCTGACACAGCCCATAGGAACTGAATGGGCTGCATCGCATTTGCAGTGTGGGAATCGCTACTTCAGCTTTGTAAAAGGGGCCCTTTTAAAAATATTTCTAAACCGCTCTATCCAATGGTTCAAGGCGGTATACAGAATGCACTTACATAAGACAAAACACTAACACACAATACAATAATAAAAAATATACCATCATTATATGACCAACATATATCATAAAAAGTTATTACTCTGAAAAAGCCTGAGGAAAAAAAAAAAAAAAAAGCCTTCAAATATTTTCTGAACTTAAGTATTGATGTCATCGTACGGAATTCGGCTGGTAATCCATTCCAGGTTTGTCCGCCTTCAGTTGTGAATCATAGCAGTGCGGTCATTTCTGGTCTTAATTGTTTAATAAATGGGGTGTCCAATAGTAATTTCTCAACAGATGTTATGATTAGGACGGTAAACTTTCAAAGAAGATGCCAGAGCAAATGGCGCTTCATTGCTCAAAAGCTCTAAAAATCAATACTAGTATTTTAAATCTAATGCACCATTGACCTCATTAACATCCATCTCAGTGTAATTTGCAACCATCCTGAGCACAAGCACTGAAGCCCTCTGAGCATTCAGTGTTGTATGATGTGGGCACAAACCTGGCATTAAACACGTTAACCCTAGCAGTAGTTTTCTGATTGGTTCTCCCATGCACTTTCATTTTGAATAACTTTATTGTTATTTACAAACCTGCTCACAGTGAACTGAACAGATTCTGTACTTCAAGATGAAATATATGTATGTGTGTATGGGGGGGTTTCTCTCCTTCAAATGCACAATCCTGAGTTTTAGGTCCTAACAGATCCAGAGGGCCAGTTTAATTGTTAGGCAGCTAAGCAGTTGGCCAGGACAGAAGCTGAGGAGGGAGGGCGGGGGGAATGCAAAAAAATGGAGCTTTAGTCAAACCAAAGTAATAGGTCACACAAAGTACAACCAACCTGTACTTTTACCCCCAGAGAAGGTGTGAGTAATTTTCAGACAGAAAATTGTCCATGTGTGCGTCTATACATCATATTTTTAAATATCTTTTAATTCGACATTCTAGGAGGGATGATGTTGGGGCATTCACAATTTAGTTTATCAAAATCTTGAAATAGGGAAAAGGGAACCCGAAGACTGGCAAGTTTTTGAGGCGAACACAAGGCCGACATCGGCCTGGTGTGACTGCAACCCCTGGGCAATCGGGTCACACAGTTCATGTTACTGCAATTTGAAGGTAGGGACTGCATATCTAACGCCGTGTCTGGACTTTAGAACAATTTGGATTTAATTTAGCTTTCCAAACCCAAATTAAAGGCAAGAAACACTTCAGACACAGTAGGTATTTCCTTGCCCCAGAGGCAGTGGAGGGCGAAGTGATTTGCCCAATGGCACAGATCATTTGTGGAGAAGTGGAATTTGAACCCTGACTTCCCTGGTCCTTAGTCCACAGCTTTACCCACTAGGCCACTCTTTAGAGGGATTTCTGTTCTGTGCTAAAGGTCTTTTCCCTAAGTTACAAAATAATTGATTTACAGATTTTCTTTTGTTTTTTTTAAATTTATTTATGCAAATTTTAACAATTTTAATATCAATTGATATCAAAGAAAAAGAAATCTTACACAAAGTTTAACCTACATTATACATATAACACAAAATTACTTTTCAAGCCCACTAAACTGTGGAGCCATACGACTATATGACCTAACTGAACTACAAAGAAAACTAAGAATCGGTTTGGATTCATACGAATCTTAACCATTCACTATTTATGGGACTTTAACATCCTCCAACTTTCTCAGTAGTGAAACAGTAAACCAACAAACTTCATTTCTGTTCTCTAGCCATTAAAAATTGTTGTAGTTGAATGGGTTCCCAAAAAACATATTCAATTTCTTGTAATTTGACAAGACATTTACATGGAGATTTTAGATAGAATGATGCCTCAAGAGCTAAAACTCTAGTTCTTAATTTCAAAAATTATTTCCTTCTTAATTGCGTAGCTCTTGAAACATCAGGAAAAATCCTAACCAAATCTCCACAAAATTTTGTCAATCTATTTTTAAAGTAAAGTGTCATTATTAACATTTTATCTATCTCGCTCATGCATGTTATTACCATAGTGGACCTACTCTGAATCACATCTTGACTATCTTCCAAAAATTCTGTCAAATTTATTTCATTTGTGACCAGATGGTTCACCTCATGGTTGGATTATATTTTCTTTTGTGGAATATAATAATAATTGTTAATTGGAAAGGTTTCCGCATTGGTTAATCCCAGTATTTCTTTGAAATATTTCCTTAACAAAATTTCAGGGGATAATAAATGAGTCACTGGGAAATTAACCAAACGGAGATTCCTCACTCTATTCATATTCTCTAACATTTCTATTTTAGAATGTAGCACCGTAGAATCCTTAACAGCAGATACTGAGACAGATTGCAATGTATTACTTTGAATTTCTACCACACTTAATCTTTTATCCAAACAACTTAAATTGGAATCCACATTCACAAATTTTTGAGAAGCAGACTGAGAATAGTCCAATGTTTGTTTCATAGATTCTGTGAGAAACCCTTCAACTCTAGAAATACCCAACCACAAATCTTTAAGGGTAATATCTTGTTTTACCCTTACAGATTTTAAAGGGTTGTCAAAGGCGGGAGGGGTGGGGGGAAGCAGAGTAGAAATATGTTAAGTTCTGTAATTCTGTCTTGATCTCTGTGACACTAGTGCAAAAGAGAGCTCATATTGACCTTTTCCTTCACCACACCCTGTCAGCTGGCAGTATCCACTCTGTGGCTGAGGCCCTGCTGCTGTTCCTGGAAGCACTTCCGGAGCCCGTCGTCTGCCACCATTTGTACGAGACTTGTCTTGAGAGTGCCAGTGATTATTCCATGTGTGTTCAGGTAATGCACAAGTGCTAGCTGGAGGATCGAAGGGCCAACATTGTCGATGCAACTAGCTTTTCCTCTCAAGGGCTCCTAAGATTGATTGGCTTCGTTTCTTTGGTATTTGTGAACTCCTCAAGTGTCATTTGTGTAAAGGCAGTCCCCGGGTTAACAACAGGTTCCATTTTTTAAACCATTCTTAAGTTCAATTTGTATGTAACTCGGATCCTAATATTCTTCCCACCTCCTTAAAGCCCCTCTTGCATCCCTTTCTATCCATCCCATTGTTTACCACCACATCCAACATTACTCCTTCTCATCTCTCCCTTACCCATCTCTTTCTACTACACTCTTCTCCCACCACCATGTCCAATAATTCTCTCTCACTCCCTATCCCAATAGGGATAGCATAGCTGGTTTTAAGAAAGGTTTGGACAATTTCCTGGATGAAAAGTCCGTAGTCTATTATTGAGAAAGACATGGGGGAAGCCACTGCTTGCCTTGGATAGGTAGCATAGAATATTGCTACTCCTTGGGTTTGGTCAGGTACTAGTGATCTGGATTGGCCACTTTAGGAACGGGCTAATAGGCTTAATGGACTATTGGTCTGACCAAGTAAAGCTATTCTTATGTTCTTATGACCTGGGTTGGCCACTGTTGGAAACAGGATACTGGGCTTGATGGACCTTTGGTCTGACCCAGTAAGGCTATTCTTATGTTCACCCTTTATAGAATTTGCCTCTAAGGGCCTACACTTTATTACTGACAAGGTGTGCAAAATTTTGGCTTATAGAATAAGGATGTTAGTTGTGGTCACAATTCTGCAACCAGCGCTGGTGCATGATTGACATGCGACCAGCGCTGGTTTTGGAGGTGCAGGCCGATACTGGAGCCGGTTGCAGAATCCGGCCCTATGTGCCTTCAAAATCTGAAGCCCTAGGCAGTTTTCCTGTGTTATTATGATCTTTACCGTATAATCATGTCATAATGCACTAACATAAGAACATAATAAGAATAGTCTTACTGGGTCAGACCAACGGTCCATCAAGCCCCGTAGCCCGTTCTCACGGTGGCCAATCCAGGTCATCAATACCTGGCCAAAACCCAAGGAGTAGCAACATTCTACACAGAATCACAAAGAATAGCAAGATTCTGGAATCCCAGAGAGTAACAAGATTCTAGAATCCCAAAGAGTAGCAACATTCCATGCTACTGATCCAGGGCAAGCAGAGGCTTCCCCCATGTCTTAATATCAGACTATGGACTTTTCCTCTAGGAAATTGTCTAAACCTTTCTTAAAACCAGCTACGCTATCCGTTTATGTGTGCATATCAACAAATGGAAGATCAAGAATAGTTTGGAGCTTCTCTGGGACTTGGTTAAAAGGTTGGTGTTAATTGGCATGACCTGTAGTCGCCATCGTGTTCAATGATGGAAACAAGTTCTACCATTAGTTGAGATTGATGTCTTCTCTGGTATTTCCCAACCACTGTGCTATGAGACACAAAACATGTCCGAGCTTTGCTCTCAGTATCAAGAAACACCATCTGTGGCTCCTAAATCCAGGACTGTAACAAGCATCCTGGTCGGTTTGAAAAGTGGGACCAAACGCTGGAGCTGATGTAGTGTATTTGCTCTTTCAGGCTGTCTCCAGGTTACCTAAGTGCCATAAAAACGTCTTCGACTATCTTATGGCGTTTCTGCAGGAGCTACTGCGAAATGCTACACAAAATCACCTTGATATTCCGATTCTGGGTAAGTAATTGCGCAATTGTGCCATTATGAATGAATGCAGATTGCTTTTCGCCACTGACGCATATGTATTTATTAAATAAATACATACATACATAAATACATACAGAATGCCGCGGCTAAGCTTATTTTCGCAAAACGCAAGTTCGATCACGTCTCCCCACTCCTGTCCAAGCTTCACTGGCTTCCAGTACACTCCAGAGTCCTCTTTAAATGTGCCTGCTTAGCCTTCAAGATCCTACATGGCATCCTTCCTCCCGTCATCCCATTCTTTTGGAACTCCTCAAACCCCAACTCCACCAGACCCTCCCAAAAACTGAAACTATCATTCCCCTCTACAAAAGGAATATCCCGCACAGGAAAACTTGGAACATCCCTCCCCTTTAGAATCACAGAACTCTGGAACAACCTCACATCCCCGCTCAGAAATTCAAGCTCCCTCCAATCCTTCCGCAAACACTTGAAAACTTGGCTCTTTTCAAAAATCTATTCAACTCCCGCTCTCTGGTACCCTTGTCCCTCTCTATCTTCTTAGTTCCTCTCCTATAACCCTTCATTGTAGTTCCTTTCTATCCTAACTCTGTAATCCGTGCCGAGCTCTATGCTCGCGGAGATGGCGCGGTATACAAACCTAAGATTTAGTTTAGTTTAGATTAAAAAAAATAAAGTCCCAAACTGTGCAAACACATGAACAAAGCCTTTGATATGTTCAATGATATATAAGGGGCACTAGGAGGAAAAGCAATTCTGCTTTGTTTCAAGCCTGGATTAACCATTAAGCAAAATAAGCAGTGCTTAAGACACCCCAGAGTAGGAAGGCACCAAAGAGATCCCCCCCCCTTAGCTATCATGCTCTTAACTCTTTCACTGCTGTCTGCCACACCCATTATACAACATGAATATCAATGTTTTTCTTATTATAAATAGATATGATGTTTCGTTTTGTACAATAATGGTATTTGAATTTTATTCTGGATAATCTGTGCAGAGAAATGTTAAGAACATAAGCAGTGCCTCGGCTGGGTCAGACCAGAGGTCCATCATGCCCAGCAGTCCGCTCACGCGGCGGCCCATCAGGTCCAGGACCTGTATAGTAATCCTCTATCTATACCCTTCTATCCCACGTGAGCGGACTGCTGGGCATGATGGACCTCTGGTCTGACCCAGCCGAGGCACTGCTTATGTTCTTATGTTCCCCTTTTCCTTCAGGAAATTATCTAATCCCTTCTTGAACCCCAAAACCGTACTCTGTCCTATCATGCCCTCTGGAAGCGCATTCCAGGTGTCCACTTCCTAACATTGGTTCTGAATCTGTCCCCTCTTAATTTTTTCCAAATGCCCTCTCGTTCTTGTAGTTTTCAAAAGTTTGAAGAATCTGTCCCTCTCCACTTTCTCCATGCCCTTCATGATCTTGTAAGTCTCTATCGTGTCCCCTCTAAGCCTCCGCTTCTCCAGGGAAAAGAGCCCCAGTTTCTCTAATCTTTCAGCATATGAAAGGTTTTCCATACCTTTTATCAATTGTGTCGCTCTTTTCTGAATATTTCATGGTCTATTTGCTGAATCTCTTGTTCCTTTGATGCAGAATTTTTCAAGAGAGACCATGCGCAGATCTAAATGTTTATATGCATTGGCGTTTTCCCTCTTTGAGCTGGATTCTCAAAACTTACCGTGCCTTTAACGATGGCCGCTAAACTGACTCCAGCCGGTTTAGCATGGCAGTATTGTACCGGCCGATTATCAGAACGGCTCACCATGGGTTTTTTTGAGCTTCCTGGCAGCCTCCGACTCTACCATGCAAATGTATTACAACGAAGTCATTAATATTAAAATGATAGTAAAATGGGCTCATTCATAGTTAAACAAGCACTCCAGGCGATTCTTTATCATTGCCGGGTGTGTGTTTCTGGCACGTCTCAGGTATGTGTTTCTGGCAGTGGCCCATGATAATTTTTTAAAAAATACACCATTCACCTAAATTATAGTAGTATAATAGTTTTTGGGGAATAAAATTTCAAAAGCATGCGTCTCGGTGCATGTATTAAAGGCGTGTCTTATGCGTGCTTGTTGAAAGCTGATGCACCTCCCTTCCCCTCTGTTCATAGTGCTCGCATACCTACGATTGACACAACGACGTAGCGTTTGCTGGTAGTTCTCCGCCCCCTCATATCCACCCATGCCATTCATGTGAGCAGTATATGATTTCATACTTGACGTGCATATATTATGCTCCAATAAGGCACGCCCATGATATGCATGCCTAAGGCGTGGCTTTTCCCGGCACATGTGTACATTTATGCCTCTTTCCATGGATTGTTCTGCGCATGTGCCAATCGCTATTAGCAGCGACTCATCTCATGTAAATTTGGTGAGCTCTGTGATCTTCTGCGAACATCATTTGCATGTGCGGTTCTTTGAAAATGACTTGTTTTTTTTAATTCGTTACATTTATGGCCGCTATAGCGGCCATTTGGATTTTACCAGCGATATTAGAGAATCTGGTCCTGTAAAGGGATTTCAGTTGTATCAATTTCCTTATGGCACGAGCTGCCTCTTTCGTCACAAACGATCAGTTCATTTTAAGTCTTTCGTAAACATTTGAGGACTATTTTATTTCAAACATTCCCAGAATGATGATTAAGCTTTGATCAATTTAAATTATCTTGTTTATTGTGAACTGCATCGAGCCCTAATTTTTAGGGATGATGCAATATACAAGACCAAAGATTAGATCAGATTGAGTCCTAATTGCATTACATTACATTACTGATTTCTATTCCGCCTCAACCTTGCAGTTCTGGGCGGATTACAAAAGAGACATCTGGACATTTCCAGGATGATTACAAAGAGACTTCTGGAGTTTTCCAGAAGAGTTACAAGAAGAAGAACATTTCCAGAGAAGTTACAAGAAGAATGGTGTAGTATAGTTTAGGGAATGGGATACGGCAAGGAGGATTGGGCTATTCCAGTGGATATACAATTCGGGATGCTGTACAGATAGGATATAGTGCAGTTTCAGTATATATGCAGTTAGGGAAGCAGTTGACAAGCTTGGGCTTTGAGGGGAAGGGTAACTGGTGAAGAAGGGAGGATGGGGGAGTCACACTGAGGGGAATCCAGGTTGGAGTTATGACATCTGTATAAATTTTTTGAATAGATGGGTTTTGATTTCTTTGCGAAAAGATTTGAAATTGCTTGTTGTCATCAGCAGGTTGGAGATGGCATGGTTCAATTTCGCTGCTTGCGTCGCTAGCAGACTGTCAAACATCTTCTTACGCTGGGTGCCTTTGAGTGGGGGGTAGGTAAATGGAGTCTTAGATCTTCTTTGTCTAGCGGCAAGATTTTGGTTCAGGCGGTTGTTTAGGTAATTGGGGGCTGAGCCATTTATTGCTTTGAATAATAGACAGTATAATTTGAATTAGATTCGCGCTTGTATTGGTAACCAGTGTGAGTCTAGATAGGCAGTGGTGACGTGGTCAAATTTTCTTAGCGAGTAGATCAGTCTGAGTGCAGTGTTTTGGATTGTCTGTAATTGTTTTATCATTGTTGCAGGGCAAGGCAGGTAGAGGATGTTGCAGTAGTCCAGTAGACCTAGTACTAGGGATTGGACTACGAGCCTATATTGCTCTTTGTCGAAGAATTTTCTGATTTTACGTAAATTGTGCATGGCTAGAAATGCTCTCTGGGTGGTCTTGTTGATATGGGCTTGCATTGTGCAGCATCTGTCTATTGTTACTCCCAGGAGTTTAAGGGTGGGTTGTATATGGTATTTGGTGGAGTTAATGTCTAGTTCTGTGGTGGAGGGGTTCTTATCCTTTTCGAGGAGTAGAAATTTTGTTTTGTCCATGTTCAGTTTCAGTTTGTGGTCTGTTATCCATTTTTCCACTGCACTAATGTCTTGTCAGTTAAGTACGAGGGGCCTAAGAAAGGTTCTCAGCCCAACCAAGAAGAGAATGACGTGGAGCCATGAAACATACAGGTTATTCCACACTTTTTGTTACAATGAGGCAAATGCATCTAGTAAATGGGCACAAGTATAGGGAAGCCAAGCCATTGTGACATCATCGATGAGGTTGGCTCTTAGGCATTGGTGGAATGAGGCATTATGACATCACAATTCGAGGGGGCCAATGAAAAGTTTTCACCCCAACCAAGAAGAGAATGACGTGGAGCCATGAAACATACAGGTTATTCCACACTTTTTGTTACAATGAGGCAAATGCATCTAGTAAATGGGCACAAGTATAGGGAAACCAAGCCATTGTGACATCACTGATGAGGTTGGCTCTTAGGCATTGGTGGAATGAGGCATTATGACATCACAATTCGAGGGGCCAATGAAAAGTTCTCAGACCAACCAAGAAGAGAATGTTTGTTTATTAAAAACTTTATATACCGCGTAACAGCCAAAAAGGATCCAAGCGGTTTACAATATATATTTCACATTCATTAAGAAAAGAACTCCATTTAAAAATAGAAAAGGCAAGAATAAAAGCCAAAGTTATATTCATTGGCCATTATATTCTATGGGCATTTAGTGCGTGCTAAATCAATTAGCGCACCTTAATAAAAGGACCCCATGGCTTTCACCATTTTCCTGAACTGCAAAACACTTGATGGCATGCCTCGTGCCCTCCCCCCATGTCAGCTGTTTAGGCCACCCAAAAAGATTCATGTCTGTCTAAGGTACTGGTGTGGTATAGAAGCACTTCAGTTGACGCTTCTCAAAATCTGACCCCCCCCCCCCCCCCGGTTGCTTGGGATTGAAACATTAAAGGGAGACAGAAATGGGGCATCTTTAATTTCATAGGCAGAATAGGTGGGCCTGACCGATATTTTTGAATACAGCATCGGCAACTAGAATGTGTGGCTTTGAAGACTGCACAT
Source organism: Geotrypetes seraphini (assembly GCF_902459505.1). Taxonomy (NCBI): domain Eukaryota; kingdom Metazoa; phylum Chordata; class Amphibia; order Gymnophiona; family Dermophiidae; genus Geotrypetes; species Geotrypetes seraphini. The sequence continues at coordinate 31,542,881 of NC_047091.1, read as the reverse complement.
TGGTTTGTTCCCCCACCCCTCCCACCCACCCCCGCTTGTTTAAATCGACATGAACTGTTTTCTTGCTGCTTGAAATTGTTCTGCTTTTAACGTGTGTTTGGATGGTGGGTGTTTTTTTTTTTTCTCTTTAGCTAGTTTATTTGGAAGCTTACTTCTTCGACCTCCCCCTGACCTGACCAAGCAGGATATCTCCGACAAGAGGAGAGCTCAAGGATTCATGTGGCAGTTCCTTTCGAAAAGAAACGCAACCTGAAGTCGTTTTCCTCACGTGTACCACAGACTAAGGGCTCCTTTTCCTAAGCTGCGTTAGGGCATTAACGTGCGGAATAGCGCGCGCCAGACGCTAACGCTAGCATTGAGCTGGCGTTAGTTCTAGCCGCGAAGTGTGAGGTTAGCAAGCGCTAATCTGCTGCGTGAGCTAAAAGCGCTAGCGCACCTTAGTAAAAGGAGCCCTAAATGTATAAATGTTAATATGTAAAGTTAAATACATATATAATTTTAACATTATTGTAAAGAGATTTGTTTCTGTAAAAGGTGCCCTCTATTTTCACAGTTGGCCTTTTTTTATATATCTGTGTGTATTGAGGGGGAAGGGGAGAATTGTTTATTGACTGGTTCACTACAGATTTTTGGACACAATGACTGTCAGGCAGATAAAAAAGGAAGCTTTTTTTTTTTTTTTTTTTTTGGAAAGTAAGGAGGATTTTTAAAATAATCTATCTGCATACCACAGAGGAAACTTTGTACTGAATTTTAGCTATTTAATGTATTTTAAAATATAAAGATTGGAATTGTGTTTAAGAATTTTATTAAACTTTGTGGTCTACCTTGATAGTATCATTGCTTTTCGTCTCGACATTTAGCACCTTCTAACTAGGGAGCTGTTCTGCAAAATTGGCACAGGTACAGCAGTTTGGTTTATTATGGTTCGTCGGATTTTTCTATGCTGCTTTTCTCAAAGCTCGACAGTGGCAGAAAAAAAAAAAGAAGGAAATCCATTTCGCCTAGAAAAGTAATTGCAAAACACACAGACCATTTATCATCCATCACCAGCCCTGGAGAGCGTATCGACTACTGAGTAAGATATGACCGATGTGCAAGCAATACCTCTGTGGCACGCAAATCTTATCTGACATTATAGCCTCATGTCAATAGTATAATATGCAATTTAGAAAATTGCCTCCTACCTACCTTCAGTAGTGCCATAAAGCACAGTTACTTACCGTAACAGGTGTTATCCAGGGACAGCAGGCAGATATTCTTAACACATGGGTGACATCACCGACGGAGCCCCGATACGGACACTTTTTACTAGAAAGTTCTAGTTGGCCGCACTGCGCATGCGCGAGTGCCTTCCCGCCTGACTGAGGAGTGCGTGGTCCCCAGTTAAGATAAGCCAGCTAAGAAGCCAACCCGGGGAGGTGGGTGAGACGTAAGAATATCTACCTGCTGTCCCTGGATAACACCTGTTACAGTAAGTAACTGTGCTTTATCCCAGGACAAGCAGGCAGCATATTCTTAACACATGGGTGACCTCCAAGCTAACAGAGAGGGAGGAGGGATGGTTGGCCATTAGGAAAATAAATTGTGTAACACAGATTGGCCGAAGTGCCCATCCCGTCTGGAGAAGGTATCCAGACAGTAGTGAGTGGTGAACGTGTGAACTGAGGACCAAGTGGCAGCCTTGCAGATTTCCTCGATGGGCGTGGAACGGAGGAAAGCCACAGAAGCAGCCATAGTTCTGACCCTGTGGGCCGTGACAGCACCTTCCAGTGAGAGACCGGCCCGAGCATAACAGAACGCAATGCAGGCAGCAAGCCAGTTGGAAAGCGTCCGTTTAGAGACAGGACAACCCAGACGGTTAGGGTCGAAGGACAAAAAGAGCTGAGGAGATGAGCGGTGAGCCCTGGTACGGTCAAGGTAGTAAGCAAGGGCACGCTTACAGTCCAGCGTGTGCAATGCCTGTTCCCCAGGATGAGAATGGGGCTTAGGGAAAAAGACAGGCAACACAATGGACTGGTTGAGATGAAAATCCGAGACCACCTTGGGAAGGAATTTAGGATGGGTACGCAGAACCACCTTGTCATGGTGAAAAACAGTGAAAGGTGGGTCGGCAACCAGTGCATGCAGCTCACTAACCCTCCTGGCAGAGGTGATGGCAATGAGGAAAAGCACCTTCCATGTAAGAAATTTGAGTGAAGTTGTGGCAAGAGGCTCAAACGGAGGCTTCATGAGGGCTGATAAAACCACATTCAGGTCCCAGACGACTGGAGGAGGCTTCAGAGGTGGTTTGACATTGAAGAGGCCTCTCATGAACCGGGAAACCAGGGGATGAGCCGTAAGAGGTTTTCCGAGGATAGGCTCATGAAACGCAGTGATGGCACTGAGGTGGACTCTGATTGAGGTAGACTTGAGGCCAGCGTCGGAGAGAGAGAGCAAATAGTCCAGTACAGTTTCCACCGCCATTGAGGTGGGATCGTGATGATGTAGTAGACACCAAGAGGAGAATCGGGTCCACTTCTGATGGTAACATTGGAGGGTGGCCGGTTTCCTAGAGGCATCCAAAATACGACGGACAGGCTGAGACAGATTCTCTGGAGAGGTCAGCCCGAGAGAAACCAAGCTGTCAGGTGGAGCGAGGACAGATTGGGATGTAGTAGAGAGTGATGCTGCTGCGTAAGTAGAGTAGGAAACACAGGAAGAGGAATGGGCTCCCTGGAGCTGAGCTGGAGCAGGAGGGAGAACCAGTGTTGGTGAGGCCACCGAGGAGCGATGAGAATCATGGTGGCTCTGTCCCTGCGGAGTTTGGATAACGTCCGCAACATCAGAGGCAGTGGAGGAAAGGCATAGAGGAACCGATCCGTCCAGTCGAGCAGGAATGCATCCGGGGCCAGATGATGAGGAGAGAAGAGTCTGGAACAGAACTGGGGCAGCTGATGGTTGTGAGGAGCTGCAAAGAGGTCCACCTGAGGAGTGCCCCAGTGAGCAAAGATGGAGCGGAGTGTGGGAGGATCCAGAGTCCACTCGTGAGGTTGAAGGATGCGGCTGAGATTGTCGGCCAGGGAGTTCTGTTCGCCCTGGATATAGACAGCCTTGAGGAAGAGACTGTGAGCCTTGGCCCAGGTCCAGATGCGGATGGCCTCCTGACAGAGGAGGGGAGATCCGGTGCCGCCTTGCTTGTTTATGTAGTACATGGCGACTTGGTTGTCTGTGCACAGGAGCAGAACCTGAGGGTAGAGAAGGTGCTGGAAGGCCTTGAGAGCATAGAACATGGCTCTGAGTTCCAGGAAATTGATGTGATGTTGACGCTCCTGAGGGGTCCAGAGTCCCTGGGTGCGAAGATCTCCCAGGTGAGCTCCCCACGCATAGGGGGAGGCATCTGTGGTTATGATCATGGAGTGAGGGGGTAGATGAAAGAGTAGACCCCTGGAAAGATTTGAGGAGTTCAACCACCATTGAAGAGATTGCTGAAGAGACGATGTCACAGAGATGGGATGAGAAAGAAGATCCGTGGTCTGTGACCATTGGTTGTCAAGAGTCCATTGAGGTGTCCTGAGGTGGAGTCGCGCCAGAGGAAGCACATGGACCGTCGAGGCCATGTGGCCCAGGAGGACCATCATCTGTCGGGCTGGGATGGAGTGATGAAGGAGCACCTGACGACAGAGGTGGAGCAGGGTCCGTTGTCGGTCGGAGGGGAGAAACGCCCTCATCAGAGTGGTGTCGAGAACTGCTCCAATGAACTGAAGTCGCTGTGTGGGAAGCAGATGCGACTTGGGGTAGTTGATCTCGAACCCCAGGAGATGGAGGAAAGAGATGGTGTGATGAGTGGCTTGTAGCACAAGTGGAGACGTAGGTGCTTTCACCAACCAATCGTCCAAGTAGGGGAACACCTGGAGGTTGTGAGACCTGAGGAAGGCCGCCACCACAATAAGGCACTTGGTGAACACCCTGGGCGATGATGCGAGGCCAAAGGGTAGCACTTTGTACTGATAGTGACGGTGCTGTATCTGAAATCGGAGGTAGCGACGTGAAGTCAGATTGATTGGGATGTGAGTGTAGGCCTCTTTGAGGTCTAGGGAACATAGCCAGTCGTGTTGAGAGAGAAGAGGGTAAAGCGTGGCAAGGGAGAGCATTCTGAACTTCTCCTTGACCAGACACTTGTTGAGGTCCCTGAGATCGAGGATGGGACGGAGGTCTCCTGTTTTCTTGGGAACCAGGAAGTAGCGGGAGTAGAATCCCTGACCCTTTTGGTCCGAAGGCACCTCTTCGATGGCATTGAGAAGAAGTAGGGATTGGACCTCCCTCAGGAGGAGGAGGGATTGGGAGGAGTGAGAAGCGGACTCGATGGGAGGATGTCTGGTGGAAGAGTCTGGAAGTTGAGAGAGTAGCCGTGGCGAATGATGTTGAGGACCCACTGGTCCGAGGTGATGACCTCCCAACGGCTGAGGAAGAGCTGGAGACGTCCCCCGATAGGCTGAGGAAGAGGTAGCGACGGTGGGAGACTGGCTATGCCCTGGAGAAAGGAGTCAAAAGGGTTGAGATGGTTTTGATGGATGAAGGGGCTTGGCAGGCTGATGAGACTGTGAACGAGCCTGAGGTTGATGCTGGTGACGAGGACGGCGAGACTGTTGTTGAGGCGGGTTGAGAGGTCTGGCCGAGAACCTGCGCTGGTAGGAAGACTGCTGTCTGTAGGGGCGAGCAGGTGGAGTCTTCTTATTAGGTTTGACCAGAGTGTCCCACCTGGTCTCGTGAGCTGAGAGCTTCTGAGTTGTCGAGTCCAGGGACTCCCCGAAAAGTTCGACACCCAGACAAGGTGCGTTAGCCAGGCGGTCTTGGTGGTTAATGTCCAGGTCAGAGACCCTCAGCCAGGCCAAACGGCGCATAGCAACAGCCATGGCAGATGCTCGAGAGGTCAGCTCAAACGAGTCATAAATGGAGCGAACCATGAACTTCCTGAGTTGGAGTAGGCTGGAAATTTGCTGCTGGAAGAGGGGTACCTTACATTCAGGAAGGTATTTTTGTAAGGTGGAGAGTTGTTGCACCAGATGCTTCATGTAGAAGGAGAAGTGGAAAGTGTAATTGTTTGCTCTATTGGCTAACATTGCATTTTGGAAAAGGCGCTTACCAAATTTATCCATAGTTTTTCCCTCTCTGCCAGGAGGGGTGGAAGCATATACACTGGAACCCTGAGATTTTTTCAAGGTGGACTCCACCAGGAGAGATTCGTGGGGCAATTGAGGCTTGTCAAACCCTGGGATTGGAATGACCCGGTACAAGCTATCTAGTTTGCGAGGAGCCCCGGGAACAGTGAGGGGGGTCTCCCAGTTTTTATAAAAAGTTTCCCGTAAGATGTCGTGGACGGGCAACTTTAGAAATTCCTTGGGAGGTTGCTCAAAGTCTAGGGCATCGAGGAAAGCCTGAGACTTTTTAGAGTCGGACTCTTAGGGGATAGAAAGAGCTGCTGACATCTCCCTAAGGAATTTAGAGAAAGAGGACTGTTCCGGTTTTGAAACGGTGTCAGTCATGGAGGGTTCTTCGTCGGTCGATGAAGCGTCCTCCTCGGTACCGTGCGGGGAGTCTTCCCATAAGTCCGGGTCCCTGATGTCGGGGTGTGCACGTCGGGATATCGGTGTGGAAGGCTCGGTATGGCGGGTCTTTGAGAGAGACTTGCCTGAGCGCACCGAGGGAGAGGAAGACCGGTGTCGTTCCTGGGACTGGGAAGGGTCGGCAGCAGCACGGGTATGCACTGTAGGTGGTTCAGCCGAGAGCACCGGCATGGAAGTATTAATCGGTACCGAGGGGGTCGACACCGATGGGTCAGTGCGAGGCTCGGACCGGTCCTGTACCGGAAGGTGCGGGGCCAGCAACTTCGGCAACAGTTGTTGTAGTTGTTGCTGCAGCTGCTCCTGTAATTGAGATTGGAGAATGGCCGCGATGCGGTCATCCAGGGGGGGCACCGGTACCGCTTTTTTCTTCTTCGGTACCATAGGTGCCGCTCTACGCTCCGGCGATGAGGAGGCCGATGACGAGGCACTCACCGATATCGGAGCGGAGCGTTTACGGGGTCAGTGCGGTGCCGTAAGGGTCGGCGTCGTGACCGTGGCAGGAGGGCGTTCTAGAGAAGTGGAAGGCTTCTTAGCCGGCTTACCTGGGCCCAGCGACCTCGAAAAAGGATCCGGTGGTGTCAACGTAGTCGGTGCCGACTTTTGAGGTGCCGTCGACGTCGCGGCAGGTTCCATGGCAGATCTGGTACCGAACAAAATATTTTGCTGGATCTGCCTATTTTTTAAAGTGCGCTTTTTAAGCGTAGCACAGCGGGTGCAGGTGTCAGCCCGATGCTCTGGACCCAAGCACTGCAGGCACCAATTGTGCGGGTCGGTGAGAGAGATCGGGCATGCACACCGCTGGCACTTCTTAAAGCCCGGTTGAGGGGGCATGAAGGGAAACACGGCCTCCGCAAAATCGAATCCGGAGGCCTGTATGGTGGCAACAGGCCCCGCCGGGGCCGGCCAAAAATACAGGAAACTCGACGAGAGGTTTTTGTTTGTTTTTTTTTAAAGTAAAAATAAGGAATCTAAAATGAAAGAGAACAAAAACCGAAAAAATTTACGCGAGCGGGAAGGCAGGAAACTCGTTTTCAACGGCCGTTGAAAAAACATGCGTCTTCGCTCCGCGGAAACGAAGAAACAGGGGACCACGCACTCCTCTGTCGGGCGGGAAGGCACTCGCGCATGCGCGGTGCGGCCAACTAGAACTTTCTAGTAAAAAGTGTCCGTACCGGGGCTCCGTCGGTGACGTCACCCATGTGCTGCCTGCTTGTCCTGGGATAAATCATGTTTCAACTTTATTTAGATTTTTAATATATCGCTCATTATAAGTCTGAGCGGTGTACAATAATATGGGGGGAAAAGAGGAGAAGTTATATGAAAAGCAGGGGAACATAAATTATTAATAATATACATAATAAAATTAGACATAAAATACATTAGGATAACAAAGTAATAGGAAGTGAGGGAGGAACCACAATATCTTGATAGGAAATAAAAAAGGGAATGTCACAAGAGGGTAAGGGAAATCGTTTAAAATTGATCTTGGATCAGGTTTAGATTAAGGGCTCCTTTTACAAAGGTGAGCTAGCGTTTTTAGCGCACGCTATCTGAAAAACTACCGCCTGCTCAAGAGGAAGCGGTAGCGGTTAATGCGTGCGGCATTTTAGCACGTGCTAAAACCGCTAGCGCACCTTTGTAAAAGGAGCCCTAAATCTATATCCCCCTCCTTTACTAACGCCTAGTAATGGCAGTAACTGCTCTGACGTTCAGAGAATTCATATGAAATTTAAGTGTAAACAGCGTACCGCACCCGAGTACGCCAATGCTTTGCCTACCACATGTCCAGTAGTTTGTATGGAACAGTTTAGGGCAGTGGTTCCCAACCCTGTCATGGAGGACCACCAGCCAGTCGGGTTTTCAGGATACCCTAATGAATATGCATGAAAGAGATTTGCATGTAATGAAGATGATAGGACTGCAGATCTGCCCCATGCATAGTCATTAGGGCTATCCCGAAACCCGAATGGCTAGTGGTCCTCCAGGACAGGGATGGGGACCACTGCTTTATGGTATAGCATAGTATGGGATATTGTATTAGTTAGGCCTCTTTTTAATAGTAACTCTCAAGTAGAGGTCTGCACAGGGATCGTGGGAATCCCGTGAGTCCCACAGGAATCCCCCCTAACCCACGGGACTCCCACGAGGACCCCCCTCTAGCCAACGGGACTCCAACGAAGACCCCCCTCTAGCTAACGGGACTCCCACGGGGATGGAAGGCTTTGGAAGCAGGGTTCGTCCATATAATATAATGAACACGTCAGCCTTAGTAAAAGAGGGGGTTTATAAGTTAATTACCTAAACAGAAAACAAAAAAAGGGTTCCACCAAAGAGATTCCACAAGGAAAACAGCAGCACAAACACAAAAGAAACTGTGGAATTGATGATCCTGTCAGAAGTAATTGCTGCTTTTTATGGGGACGGGCGAGGATGGAGGGAATTCCTTGCGGGGATGGGTGGGGACGGAGAGGATCCTGGCGGGGACAGGTGGGGACAGAGAGGATCCTGACGGGGACGGGTGGGGACGGAGAGGATCCTGGCGGGGACGGATGGGGACGGAGAGAATCCTGACGGGGACGGAGAGGATCCTGACGAGGACGGGTGGGATTTCTGTCCCCGTGCAACTCTCTACTCTCAAGCAACCAGAAACTACATTTATCCGGCATCTATCAATCCCCATGGGTGCCGGTTAGCTAAGAGACTATTGTATTATGGTTTTGAATAAATGCATTGTAGAGGTTCCTCATTGACAAATGGCTGTTGGCAGGCGCAAAAGATTTAAACACATTTACAAATAGGGCATTGAGCTTTTACAAGCAAGCAGGCTTCCCCGTGCAACTCCTGAGTGAATTAATTGGTGCTGTTCAAATTCTGGCCTTTGTAAAGCTGTTCCACTTTCCCTGCTCCATCTGCTGCCAACTCTCTGCCATTTGCATCCTGAGAATCCGCTTCATTGCTTCAGAGTTGTAGGTGAAATGGCTCGAGGGAATGAATTAATCACATACAGGATAAGGCAGGAGCTTTGCATTCACGTAGTTTGTTTCATGGCTTGCTAGATTTTAGCACTTGCGCTAATGGGTGTTTGTCAAGCTCTTGCTTTGGTCACAGAGCTGAAGATGAATAAAACCTCCCCTAAATTCCTGTGCATCCTCTTTCAAAGACCTTATGGCAGGGGTGTCCAATGTCGGTCCTCGAGGGCCGCAGTCCAGTCGGATTTTCAGGATTTCCCCAATGAATATACATGAGGTCTATTTGCATGCACTGCTTTCATTGTATGCTAATAGATCTCATGCATATTCATTGGGGAAATCCTGAAAACCCGACTGGATTGCGGCCCTCGAGGACCGACATTGGACACCCCTGCCTTATGGGAAGCATGTTGACAAACAATGGCAAGATCAGGGCGCCAGATTACACAAGTGTTTTGCAAGCCCAGGCATGTAGGACAAAGAGCATTTTGTGTGAAATACCTTAGACACAACAGAAGTCCTGGATTTGTAATCACGAGATTTGGCTGGAAACTTTATAAAGAGAAAAGTTTTAGGTTAGGAGCACCGCCTGAAGAATGCTGAGGAAGATTAGACACTAGGCAGCGATGGGCTAAAGAGAGCTCCTTAGAGCTTTTTTATAAAACTATTTTAGTACTGCATGGTGCCTCCTTGAATACAACACAGATGCTGTGATAAGAAGACAATTAATTGTGGTCTTAAAGAACGGTAACCTCTTCTGTAGGGTCACAGCAACAGTGGACCTCAAGTGACAGAACATTATAGTTAGAAGACTCATGAGCCCGCACAAATACCTCATACAGATGGCTATACAGGCCAGGCTAGCTTCCTTGGGTGGGCAATCGTAGCAAAAAGGGGCCTCTGCAGGCACAGGCATAGCCTGAGGGGTTGCGTAGAACAAATGCTGGAAGTGCTCAGTCCCAGAGAATCTGTAGAAAGAAATTAGCATACAGTTTGGAAATCGTATCCTTCCAAATGATATTGTATGAATCAATTCAGTTATGTCATCTGACACCAACAATTTCGGCATTCTTTAGAAACATATCTTTTTACTAAATCATTTGGAAATTAGATACTGCATCTTTTTATTATACATTCTTGCCTTTCGGGAAACCACATAGAACTTAACGGTTTTGCGGTATAAAAGTGAGTTTCATGTTATGTTCCTGAACATAAGAATTGCCGCTGCTGGGTCAGATCAGTGGTCCATCGTGCCCAGCAGAGTCCGCTCATGCGGCGGCTCCTAGGTCAAAGACCAGTGCTCTAAATGAGCCCAGCCTCACCTGCGTACTTTCCAGTTGAGCAGGAACTTGTCCAACTTGTGGTGGGGAATCATCAAAGCTGTTTGGAAGCTATTTTTAATTTATTTATTTATTCAATTTTCTATACTGTTCTCCCAAGGGCGCTCAACGGTTTACATGAATTTTTCCCTGTCTGTTCTTGTGGGCTCACAATCATCTAATATACCTGAGGCAATGGGGAGATTAAGTGACTTGCCCAGGGTCACAAGGAGCAGCGCGGGTTTGAACCCACAACTAGAGAATGACACGGTGACAAAATTCATCACCGTTCCCGTCCCCGCAGATAACCGCGGGAAACCATCTTCATGTCATTCTTTAAGGAAAGAGGGAAGAATCAGAGTATGAATGGCCACAACCACTGACCCGCAAGCTTTGCTTTGAATAATGCTGGTGTAGAAGGACTGAGGCTGAAATAAGACACTAAAAAATGACATGGAATTATTTCCCATGGTTATCCACGGGAACGGTGATGAATTTTGTCACCGTGTCATTCTCTACCCACAACCTCAGGGTGCTGAGGCTGTAGCTTTAACCACTGCATCACTCTAGAAATCAAAATGTAATAAAAGTGAGTCAAGTGTAGGACAATCAAGCCATTGTGACATCACTGTTGAGGTTGACTCTTATTGGTGGAATAAGGTATTATGATGTCACAATAGCAGCTCTGCTTATCAGAGGCTGAAACTTCACACTATTTATTTATTCAATTTTCTATACTGTTCTCCCAGGGGAGCTCAGAATTGTTTACATGGATTTATTCAGGTACTCAAGCATTTTTCCCTGTGTATCCCGGTGGGCTCACAATCTTTCTAATGTACCTGGGGCAATGGGGGATTAAGTGACTTGCCCAGGGTCACAAGGAGCAGCGTGGGTTTGAACCCACAACCCTAGGGTGCTGAGGCTGTAGCATTAACCACTGCATCACTCTAGAAATCAAAATGTAATAAAAGTGAGTCAAGTGTAGGACAATCAAGCCATTGTGACATCACTGATGAGGTTGGCTTTTATTGGTGGAATGAGGCATTATGATATCACAGTCCCAGCTCTGGTTATCAGAGGCTGAAACTCTTCATACTATTTATTTATTCAATTTTCTATACCGTTCTCCCAGAGGAGTTCAGAACGGTTTACATGTATTTATTCAGGTACTCAAGCATTTTCCCTTTCTGTCCCGGTGGGCTCACAATTTATCTAATAATGTACCTGGCATAATGGGGGGGGGGGATTAAGTGACTTGCCCAGGGTCACAAGGAGCAGCGTGGGTTTGAACCTGCAGCAGGAATGAAATTGGGCAGTAGATACATCTTTAGAGCCTTATGATATCATTCACCTACACAGGTATCAACTTTTTGAGGTGGGTGGGGTGCTAAAACAAACAGAATTTACTTCTCCTTGGACACAATATTGGGGGTGCTCAAGCAGAGCTGCATCCTGGTAAGAGCAATTCATCCCCTCTGTGTATCATGCTGATTTCGCATGCAAGGAGTACAAGTGCCAGAGTGCATAGATCTATGGAGGTGAGGAATTTCATATGGAGGTTAGGGTTTCCATATTTGTGGACAAAAAAAAAAGAGGTCACCTGATCCCTACCTGGCCCCTCCCATACCCTTTCACTCTTTTCCTTAGTCCCCCTTCCCATCATCTGTACCCTTTTATCAGCATAGATTAGAAATACAGTAGAAGTAGTGGTATCAGTCCCAGCTCCATCCCTATCTCTTCCATTGCCTCCAAGGCCATTCTGTCCCTAATCCCATATTCTGCCCCCTCCCCATCCAGCTTCTCTTCCTTCTTTACCCTTTCTCCTGTATCCCACCCCAGGACCAAAATCTCTTTTCTCTCCCTTGCCCCCTCCCCATGGTACTGCATTTCTCTCCCCCTCCCCGAATCCACCATCTTTCTCAATCTCTCCTCCTTCCCAGCATCTGTCTCGCTCTTCCTCTTCATCCTCTGTTCCCCAAAAGCTCCCTTTGTTAATATCTCTCCCTACCTCCTAGCCATGGGTGCTTCTCTCTCTCCTTCCAATGACTCCTCCCCCCCTGGATGCTTATGTGTGTGTGTTTCTCTCCTTCCAACCCCCCTCCCCTAGGTACTTCTCTTTCTGTCTCTCCTTCCAAACCCCCCCCCCCAAGTGGACTCTGTAGGACCTCTCTCTCTACCTCCCGACCCCACCCACCTCCGACCCCCGGCAGCTGCACTGAATCTTCGGCAGGTCAGCAATGGTAATGAGGTGAGCCTGTTGCTATTGGCAAGTCCTGGGTTTTGGCCAGGTATTAGTGACCTGGATTGGCCACTGTGAGAACGGGTTACTGGGCTTGATGGACAGTCTGACTCAGTAAGGCTATTATGTTCAGTCGCTTCTCTGCAGTGACTGCCTGTTCCCGCATAGGCAGGAGCTGTAAAGAAGTGATTTCTGGTGGATGCTGAAGGTTGGCGGCTCACCTCGTTGCCGCTGCTGGGCTGCCCAAAGATTCAATGCAGCAGCTAGGGAGGAGGTAGGTGGGTGAGTTGAGAGAGCCAGCTAAACCTGGACAGACTCCTCCAATCTAAAAAAGCCATCTGACTTCAAAAGGGCCTGGGATAGGCACATGGGATCTCTTGGAGAGAGAAAGAGATAATGGTTACTGTGGATGGGCAGACTAGATGGGCCATTTGGCCTTTATCTGCCATCATGTTTCTATGTGTCTATCTAGACCAGGGCTGCCCAAGTCCGGTCCTCGAGATCTACTGGCAGGCCAGGTTTTCAGGATATTCACAATGAACATGCATGAGAGATTTGCCTGCACTGCCTTCTTGGTATGCAAATCTCTCTCATGCATGTTCATTGTGGATATCCTGAAAACCTAGCCTGCCAGCAGATCTTGAGGACCGGGCTTGGGCAGCCCTGATCTAGACATCCAGACAGTCCTCTAAAAAGCGCACATGCCCAGTTTTTTTGGGACCTAAGATAATCTTAGGACGGGTGTCAAAGTTCCTCCTCGAGGGCCGCAATCCAGTCTGGTTTTCAGGATTTTCCCTTTGAATATGCATGAGATCTATTTGCATGCATTGCTTTCATTGTATGCTAATAGATCTCATGAATATCCATTGAGGAAATCCTGAAAACCTGACTGGATTGCAGCCCTCAAGGAGTGACTTTGACACCCGTGCCTTAGGGCAGTGATTCCCAACCCTGTCCTGGAGGAACACTAGGCCAATCGGGTTTTCAGGCTAGCCCTAATGAATATGCATGAGAGAGATTTGCATATGATGGAAGTGATAGGCATGTAAATTTGCTTCATGCATATTCATTAGGGCTAGCTTGAAAACCCAATTGGCCTGGTGTTCCTCCAGGACAGGGTTGGGAACCACTGCCTTAGGGGTACCTTAAGTTGAGTCAATTTAAATCAGGGATGTCGAAATACCTCCTGGAGGGCCACAATCCAGTCGGGTTTTCAGGATTTCCCCAATGAATATGCATGAGATCTATTAGTATTCAATGAAAGCAGTGCATGCAAATAGATCTCATGCATATTCATTGGGGAAATCCTGAAAATCCGACTGGATTGCGGCCCTCGAGGAGGGACTTTGACACCCCTGATTTAAATAAATTGGAATCCGCTCAGACCTGTGGATATAGGAGAATACAAATATTTTCAATAAAGAAATGAAGCCAGCTGCTGCCTCCGTAGCCTGAGGTTGTGGGATCGAATCCCACCCTGTGCAAGCCACTTTGCCCCAGGTCCAAACGAAGTTACCTTTGCAATGTGTGACCGTGAAGAGGCGTCTCGTGATCTGTCCCCCCCCTCCTGAAAAAGGAACGCACGGCACGAGCTCAAGCTCTCCACTGACGTCAGCCACGGAGTGAGGTCAGCACGCACGCGAGCCGGCGGGCTCGACCCGGCCAGGCGCGATCCGCTGGTCCCTCGCCGGCCGCCGTAGCCTGGGCGGCGCGGAGGGAGGCGGGTAACAGGAAGTAGGATGGGAACCGCTGCGGGGTGACTGTGGCGCCGTCGTCTTCGGGGTGTAACGTCCGAGGCCGGGAGAAAAGCGAGATTATTATTATTTTTTTTTAAACCTTTATTTTGTTAAATTGTTGCCACCGAGGAGGGCGACGAAAGGAATTCCCGCGCGAGGAGCCGCCGGTAGAGGGGGGAGGGGAGGGGGTCCTGCTGCGGTTAACGGCTCGGGAGACGGGCTCGCGCCGGCGGTTTCCAGGTCCCCCTCCCCCCGCGCAGCGATGGGCGCCGGGGGTCGGCGGCGTTAACACCCCCGAGCGCGGGGGGGCGTCATGAGCGAGAAGCCCCCCGACTTCAGCCTCGACTGCCTGGACGAGGAGGAGGAGGAGGAGGAAGAGGACGAGGAGGGGGAGGGCGAGATGGTGCGCCTGCTGCCCCCCCCATGCTCCTCGGGCACCGTCTACGACCGCACCACCGTCCTTATCGAGCAGGACCGCGGGCCCCTGGACGACGATGATGACGACGACGAGGAGGAGGACGAGCGCTTCTACCTGCCCGATGGCCACGACGACGACGCCGCCGCCTTCCAGCTGATGGCCGACCCCGAGGGCATGGCCCAGGGCTACGTGCAGCACATCATCTCGCCCGACCAGATCCAGCTGACCATCAACCCCGGCTCCACGCCCATGCCCCGCAAGATCGAGGGCGCCACGCTGACCCTGCAGTCCGAGTGCCCCGAAACCAAGATGAAGGAGGTAAGTGAAGCTCCAGAGGAGTAGCAAGTTTAATTTCTCCTGCTCACGAGACCTCCCAACCCCTAAACAACCAGCTCTACCGTCCCTGCAATCTCCCCGTTGTCTCCCCACCCCTGTTGCTATCTTTCCTCAATTGCTCCTCAAAGCCTCTATTATGTATCCAATCCTAATTTGTAACTTCCTGGAAATGTCCAGCCATCTTCTAATGTAATCCGCTTAGAACTGCAAGGTACAGGAGGAATAGAAGTCACTAATGTAATGTAATATCTTTCTGTAATACATCTTCTATAACTCTTTCTAATCCGCAATAGAAATCCCTAATGCCTGCTGAAATAAGAAGTCATAAGAATAGCCTACTGGGTCAGACCAATGGGCCATCAAACCCAGTAGCCCGTTCTCATGGCGGCCAATCCAGGTCCCTAGTACCTGGCCAAAAAACCCAAGGAGTAGCAACGTTCCAGCATCCCAAAGAGTAACAAAAGATTTTAGAATCCCCCCCAAAGTATCAAGATTTTACATAGAATCTCAAAGAACAGCAAGATTCCAGAACCCCAATGAGAGCAATATTCCACAGCTGAGATTGTGATGTCATAATGCTTCATTCCACAGTGCCCAAGAGCTAACCTCATCAGTGAAGTCACAATGGCTTGATTGCTCACGTAAGAACATAAGAATAGCCAATGGCCCATGAAGCCCAGTAGCCCGTTCTCACGGTGGCCAATCCAGGTTCCTAGTACCTGGCCAAAACCCAAGGAGTAGCAACATTCCAGCATCCCAAAGAGTAACAAAAATTCTAGAAACACCCCCCTTCCAAAGTATCTTCTACACAGAATCTCAAAGAATAGCAAGATTCCAGGAACCCCAAAAAGTGGCAACATTCTAGAATCCCAAGGAGTAGCAACATTCTATGCTACCGATCCAGAGCAAACTGTGGCTTCCCCCATTATCTTTCTCAATAACAGACTATGGACTTTTCCTCCAGGAACTTGTCAAAACCAACTGCGCTATCTGCTCTTACCAAATCCTCTGACAACGCGTTCCAGAGCTTAACTATTCTCTGAGTGAAAAAAATTTTCCTCCTATTTCTTTTAAAAAGTATTTCCCTGTAACTTCATTGAGTGTCCTCTAGTCTTTTTAATTTTTGAGGGAGTGAAAAATCGATCCACAGCAAGAGGAAGATCATGGTCCTTATTAGCCACCTTCCTTGTTTACTTTAGTGATGGTTCTTTTCCTTATTGTGTCAGGAGATGATCTGTGTCATAACTTAATTTTGACCCAGGGCTTCCTAGTTTGTGCTTCTGAAGGCTATTAAGGCTTTACTATCACCTGGTGTTCTAAAAGTTGTATCTGCTGTCACCTTTAGCTCTCTAATAAATCAGGTCTTTCCATAACACCCTTCCCTGTCAGAACTGACATGCTTAAAACTTTGCAGTTCTGTGTTTTAATTTAATTACTTATCTTTTTAAAAAAAAAAAAAATACCTATATTGTGACTTTCCCAACTCTTATTCCAAGAATTCTGTGACTAGAATATTGGCTAATAACTGTATCTAGTTGCTCTTTTCTGGACCCTTTCGAGAAGTACTGTGTCTTCCTTCATGTACGGCGACCAGTGCTGGATGCAGTACTCCAGGTGAGGGCGCACCATGGCCCGGTACAGCGACATGATAACCTTCTCCAATCTGTTTGTGATCCCCCTTCTTTATCATTCCTAGCATTCTGTTCGCCCTTTTCGCCGCCATTGCACATTGCGCGGATGGCTTCATTGACTTGTCGATCAGAACTCCCAAGTCTCTTTCCTGGGAGGTCTCTCCAAGTACCGCCCCAGACTTCTTGTATTTGTGCATGAGATTTTTGTTACCAACATGCATCACTTTACACTTATCCACATTGAACTGAATAACATTGAACAATTGGAAAGAGGGCGGCTGAAGTGTCACAAAGTACAGATTTAAAGTAAACTGATAGCTTGGAATGTGTTTTGTGACTGAGCTCCTATGATGATCTGTTACAAAAGCAAGCAGGTGCATTTGATGTATTACTCTAGCTTTCCTCCCATTGTGATCACCATGTTATGGCACTTGGATACCTAGAAATAAAGGGCAGCAAATAGGTTTGCAGTTAAGGCCTTTTACTGGACTTATAACAGTTCGTTTGACTAGCTACCTTTTGGTGTATTGTGCCAAGTGGTTAACAAATGTGCAAGACCATATATAGGCCTGGCAAAGTACACATTATTCTCAGAATAATCACAAATGTATTAATTCCTTAAAAAAGAATTGACTGCTGACCTTTATTTCTGCATAATAAAGATTCTGATAGAAAGCCAGTTATACCAGTGACAACAGGACTTTTCAATGTCATCTGAGATATCAGATAACATTGGTCAGTGAAGCTGGACCTCAATTCAGAGTGTTCAATCACCTATAACATAAGTAAAGCTTTCAAAAACAATTTATTTTGTGTTTATAGTGCTTATAACATTTCATAATATATTTTGTACTTGATAAGCTAGTGCTAAAACACTTGAGTTACTTTCTGAAAAACAAATGCCCAGAGGGTAGGCTATTACTTTTTAGGAACAGATGAAAGGCATGGGAGCACCTTTATCTTTTTGCAGTGTCATACAATATGTGCTCTCAAGGGCCTAATAACTGAGGGGAAGATGCTTAAATGTTGGCAGTAAAATATGTTGTCTAAAATTATAGTAAGGATTATATAAGATATGTTGTATGTACAATATGTTATGGATATATCAAGTGTAAACTTAAGATAATTGTATGAATCTTTGACACACTTGTTATATGAAGAAAAAATCAATAAAAATTTAAAACAGGAAAAACTGACAGGCCGCTATCACAGCCTCTACTGTAATAATTTCAAAAAGGCAAGTCATTCTTATAAAAACACGTATGCAAATAAGGTTTACGGAAGGTCGCTAAATTTTCATGTAGCAATCGCTGGTGATAGTGATTGGCACATGAGCAGAATAAACCCACAAATAAAGAAAAAAAAGACCCTAAGTCGAAGATTGGCAGGAGGGATGTCTACTCCCTCCTGTCGCTGCGGTAAAGCAACCCCCCTCCCGCCCCCCGGTAGTGGGAGGGATGCCGACTCCCACCATCAAGCAGTGACCCCCCTCCCCCACCCCCTTACCTTGTTTACAAAGTCCAGCCGGAGAGATGCCTACTCACTCCAGCCAGCAGGCTCGCCTCATCAAAATGGTGGGCCTTCCCCTCCCCAGTGCATCCTAGAATGCGCCAGGGAGGAGCCTAAGTCTATAAGTTTTGCCAGGAAAGGAGTGGATCGGTAGCATGGAATATTGCTACTCCTTGGGTTTTGGCTAGGTACTAGTGTCCTGGATTGGCCACCATGAGAACGGGCTACTGGGCTTGATGGACCATTGGTCTGACCCAGTAAGGCTATTCTTATGTTCTTATCTTACATCAAACACTTCTATTCAAATATAAATATACAGTGAAACAGATATCATCTTAAATCCCATGGAGTTTGTGGTAAAACTTGAAGTAACTGAAATAAACCCAGCCACTTCA
Source organism: Geotrypetes seraphini (assembly GCF_902459505.1). Lineage (NCBI taxonomy): Eukaryota > Metazoa > Chordata > Amphibia > Gymnophiona > Dermophiidae > Geotrypetes > Geotrypetes seraphini. The sequence goes on along the minus strand of NC_047091.1, from coordinate 31,524,723 downwards.
AATGTAAAACACCTCCTATGTGAGCACATTCAAAAATAAAAACATGAGGTGAGGAGGAAAAAGTCTCAGCACCCAATCACCTCCCTGCCAGAAATGGGTAGGTGATGAAAATGGGGCAATCGCTGGCCTAAAAAACCTCGAGTGGCATTGTCCAATGGAGTCCAAACTAAACAAAAGACAAACTTATCAGCTGCAGGAGATCTGTCACCCAGACGGCCAGCATTCTGCAATCAAGCTGCCTTGGGATGTGGAATAAATGATCCAAGTTTATTTTATATTTGATATACCATCTACAGTGTTCTCCCTAGCGTGTTTTACAATACTAAATATAAAAGAAAAAAGTGTAATTCAAAATAAAAGTAATGGGGAATGTTTCATGATTAAAAAAGATATGATATGGGAATCGAAGGGAAGGATGATGAAAAAATATATTGAGGTAAAAGAAACAAAAGGGAGGTAAGAGGGGATGGAAAGAACATTAGGGGAAGGGGGGGGGGGGGGTCGCTTCTGAAATGCGGTTCTTATTCATTGCTGAGGTTGGTCATGTTAGCTGTGTAAAGCGTCCTTAAGTCTGATAAGTGTCCCTAAATAGAAAACTTTTTAGTTTGGAATTAAATTTATCAAGGGAATTTTTGAGTCTGATATCTGATGGGAGAGCGTTCCATAATATGGTTGCTGTGACAGAGAATATGGAGTTGTTGTAAAACAATTCCTTTATGGATGGAATTGTTAGTAAATTTTGATTGTTAGATATTTGTCTAGAAATGCTGGGGAGTGGGTGTGTTTTATCTTGAAGGCAAGTAAGAGAATTTTATAAGTTCTGTGGTGTGATATGGGCAGCCAATGTGCTTCGCGGAGTTTAGGGGTAACGTAAACATATTTCTTTGCCTTATATATGGAATACTCTGGATCAGGCAAAGCCATACAAACCAGTGGATGGGAGATTTGGCATCTAAGGCCACTTTGAGCAAGCTCCCTTTCAAGGTTTAGATGCGTTTTGGAGTAGAACTGGATGACTTGAGGACCAGCGTGATGGGATTGGCATGTGGGATCTCGTCATGGAGGTAGTTAGGGGGTGGGCCATTAGTGTGGGCAGACTAGATGGGCCGTGGCCCTTTTCTGCCTTCATGTTCTATGTTTCTATGGATCGTCATCCTAAGTCCTTGCAGGATAGTAAACTGAGGCTCCAGGAGTTCCTGCCATGGTTCCATTCACGGCTAAAGAAAACCGCATTATGTGCGGGCTCCTCATCACAATTGTCATTTCAGGGCTCTAGACAAAGGTTTGGAGGTTCCAGAAGAGCCTCACAGCTGGCTCTCACTCAGCAGCACATGCCTAAAAGTCCTGATAACACCAGGTCGACCTCTAGAATCCCCCCACAGGAGGGAGACTTTCAGAGGTCTTGAAGATTTTTTCAGACTATCTGTGGACATCATTCGAGAAGGATACCAACTTGAATTCTGTCGGTCCCTCAGAGACATTTTTCTGCAACTGCACAATGGCTGTTACAGTTTGGAGCCTTGGAGTCAGTACCAGATGCAGAGTCAAGCTCAGACAGATACACACTCTATATACTTCAGCGTGCCTCAGAAAAACTCAGAAACTGGAGACCAATTCTGAATCTCAAGGTAGTCAATGCAGCTTGGAAGGTTCCCAGGTTCCAAATGGAATCATCACCTCGGTAGCTTCAGGTGAATTTCTAGCCTCGCAAGACTTGACAGAGGCTTACTTGCGTATCTCCATCTTCCCAGATCACTGGAGGTTCTCAGGTTCCATGTGCTAGAAAACCATTTTCAGTTCTTGGCGCTGCACTTTGCACCTTCACCATGGTAGCGGTGGTAGTAGCAGCAGCTTATCTATGCAGAGCAGGCATCCAAAAAAACCCCCCAAAAAACAAGTTCATCTCTACTTGGACAATTGACTGATCAGAGCGCCATCTGCAGTGGAATGTCACAGGGTAGTATCTCAGGTAGTCCGGTTCCTGTAGGATCTGGGGTGGATTATAAATTTTAAAAAGAGCCATTTGGAGCCACCTCAAAATCCAGCGTATTTGGGAGGGTTGGTTCAATACTGTAGAGGGCCCAATTGACCTATCGGAGCCACACAAACTGAACCTTAGAGACTAGATCGTAGAAATCTTGGCAAGGCTGACGCTTATGATATGACATTTCCTGCAGGTACTAGGTTCCATGGTACCTTATAGAGCACATTGCTAGTGCGTTGGATGCCTCAGAAGGACTCTATCCTGTCACATACTGGATGATGGAAACACGCCAGAGTCTACAGTGGTGGCTCCGACTGGAGTTGTTATCCAGAGATCTCCCTCTCCGCATAGAATCTAGGGTGATCCTGATGACTGATACCAGTCCTTATGGCTTTGGGGGTTATCTTTGTAAGGGTCATTCCATACAAGCATGGCGGGCATGGTCCATCAACAGACTGGAGCTGAGAGCCATTCGGTTGATTCAGCAGTTCTTCTAATTGAGGCTGTAAGGCAAAGCAGTCAGGGTCTTTTGAAACATTGCCACAGCCGTGGTGTATGTCAACAGTCAAGGAGGAACCAAGAGTGCTCCATTGCAGGTGGCTTGGTTTCCCTATACTTGTGCCCATTTGCTAGATGCATTTACCTCATTGAAACAAAAAGTGTCAAGAAAAGTGTGGAATAACTTGTAAGTTTCATGGCTTCACATCATTCTCTTCTTGGCTGGGCTGAGAACTTTGAAGCGGATCCTTGTATTGTGATGTCATAATGCCTCATTCCACCAGTGCCTACGAGCCATCCTCATTGGTGATGTCACAATTGTTTGTTTTCCCTGTACTTGTGCCCATTTGCTAGATGCATTTACCTCATTGAAACAAAAATTGTCAAGAAAAGTGTGGAATAGCTTGTAAGTTTCAAGGCTCCACATCATTCTCTTCTTGGTTGGGCTGAGAACTTTTCAGTGGCCCCTCCTCATATGTATATTCCAAAATATATCTCATAGCATAACCCCCTATTCTGAAAGCAACTGGAATTTAAGATTTGTAGTCCTTTCTTGCAGTGGGTATTGGAGCATTCCTGAGATGATTTACCTTTTTCAAAAAATGGAAGCGGGGAGAGTCTCTGGGGAATCAAACTCCTAAGATTTAGGACCTATTGTATATGCCTAACATTCTTGGTTTCTCCAGCCCAATTAGGCTTTGGAAAGTAGCTTCTGCTGTTAAGGAACCTGGACATTAACAGCAGATGCATTGAATTCTGTTTTCCTGCTGTCCTAATAATTTCTGTTGCCCAATATTTTTATTTTATAAGCCGAGGAGAATGCTGATTTGACTTTGGATGAGGAAATGGCTGAGAGACCAGCATTTTCTCATAGATACAGAACGGGGATAACCCCTTCAGTACATCTGGTCCCCAAATACATTAGTATTAATGCCGTTTTGGCAAGTCCAAAAGACTACTGCTGCATGGCTCATTAGTGGGTCTTTAATCATTTCTGATGATTGTCCATATTGCTTGGCAGTGAAAGGCCCACCCATAACTTGGGTATGATAGAGAGAAGTCGGCATTTATCCAACTCTCCATGGACATAGATATTAATTTGTGTTCCACTCTTGCTAATTTCATAGCACTCCAGCAGCTAGGGCAATTAGCATTTGCTTTTGGTGTTTCAGTGTGGCCGCTGCAACTGAATGAAATCCTATATTTAGTGGCTGGTACTGCATATCCAGTGTCGGCGCTGATAGATGTTCCCTCTAAGCTATGTGAGAATCCTCCATCCACATTCCTGCCAGCAAGGGGTGATGATTCAATATTGTGCTTTCAATCTCTAGGTACAAGCAGCACAGCCATAAATTTGCACAGATTACCTGTGCCTCGCTATTGAAAATGTGATGCTGAAACAGCCAGTTATCCCAGGACAAGCAGGCATGATATTCTCACATGTGGGTGACGTCATCTACGGAGCCCCGATGCAGACAGCTTTTTTCAAGCAAACTTGATTGAAGATTTAAGTTTGCTCTGCTGCTTCACGCATTCGTGCCTTCCTGCTCCACTAGAGGGTGCATCCCCTCCTCGTGGTCTCCAGTTCAAATTTTTCCGCTGAGCCTAGAAGTCGTGTGTTTTTAGGCTCTGCCCCAACTGCCTTCTAGCACCATGATTTTTTCCTTTCTTTATCGATTAAGTCGCTGTGCGCGTTTATTTCTTGTTTTATTATTGTTCCTGCTTCGTTTTGACCGACCCGGAGGCTTCCGGGTTGCCGCGGCCGCGTGGCTACACGGGCCGCGGCCAGTTTCGTTTCTATGTCCCGGCCTTTGACCGGCTTTAAAAAGTGCACCCGGTGCGAGCGGCTTCTTTCTATCACAGACCCGCATCGCCGGTGCATCCTCTGCCTAGGGGCTGCCCATCCAACAGATTCTTGCCCCCAGTGCGTCACTTTTCAGAACCGGGCCCTCCGTCGAAGGAAAGCCCGCATGGCGGATCTTTTCGCCGCCGACCAACCCACTACCTCGGCCCCGGCCTTGACCTCGGCCCCGAATACCTCGGCACCGCCTCGAGACTCGACCCCGAAGTCCTCGGGTATGCAGAAAGCCTCAGCTCCGGGTAAGTCTCCTCTTCCTTCTACAGGTTCCGTGCCGGCGAAGAAGCCAGCCTCGGGGACACCGGCGGCGCATGGTGGAAATTCCATGCCTTCGGCCCCGGCGAAGTCCTCCAAGCCCTCGGGACATGCCTCCACCACCCGGGAATACTCAAAATCGAGGTCACCCTCGGTGGAGTGCACTGCGGCATCGGACATGCCCTCAATGCTGTCCGTACCCGTTTTCCAGGACTTGCTTCGGGCGATGATCTCGTCGGAGCTGTCCGCTGTGCTGGCCCAGCTACAACCAGCCTCGACCTCGCGTGCGCCGGACCAGCCTGAGCCTCGCATCGAGCCCCCTCGGGGCAAGGTACGCCAGCCTCGCCGCATCCCATCCTCCTCGGATTCCTCGTCGAGACGCTCTCCCTCCACTGACCGCCGCGGGGCGAAGCGTCGCTCCAAAATGATCGATACCTCGAACCGCCGTACCTCGAAGAAGGCCCGGAGTTCTCCCACTCTATGGGGCCGTTCCCCGGCGACTCGTGCGGAACCGCTGAGGGTGACGGAGTTATCACTCTCCAACCCTCAGATTATCCTATCTCCCCCTCGGTCCAGGGCTCCGAACCGAGGTCAAAGGCTATCGCCGAGGGAGTCTGGGTCCAGGTCGCCGATTCGACATCGATCGGCACCTCGTACCCCGGCATCGTCTCCGAGGGGCTCCTCGAGACGACGCAGATCCACGACCCTGGAACACTTTCGCAGTGTCTCCCCGGTCTCAGAGCGCGGGTCGGAGCTTGAACCTCGATACTCGAGGGAAGCCTCCCTGTCCTTCTCCGCCCGACGAAGGTCTCGTTCACCGTCCCCACACGGGGCTCCGGGAACGTCCCGCCCCTCATTCACCCGCTTTGTCCAGGACATGGGCCTCGCTCTGGACTTAGACCTCCAGTCCGACTCAAGATACTCTTAAGGAGTACCTTGCGGAGCTTGATATGCCGTCACCGCCCAGAGAGTCCCTTCGCCTACCGCTCAACCAGGTACTCCAACAGGCTTTCATCAGGAATCTGGAGACCCCCTATATGGTAACAGCCGTCCCCTCCAAAATGGAGTCCAAATACCGGACAGTACCCTGCCCGGGGTTCGAGCACCCACAGCTCTCCCACCAATCGCTGTTGGTAGAATCTTCCTTAAAAAAGGCTCACCCCTCCCGGGTCTCAGCGGCGGTCCCCCCAGGTCGAGAGGGTCGAACCCTTGACAAGTTCGGCAGGAGACTGTACCAGAACTCCATGATGGCCTCCAGGGTGCAAAATTATACCTTCACCTTCACGTCCTACCTGAAACACCTTATTGGACTACTGGGAGCCTTTACGACTGATTTGCCGGCCTCCCGCCAAGGAGCCTTTGGCCTGCTTTTGGAGGTTTTCTCCAACCTACGCCTCCATCTATTCCATGCGGCCTATGATGGCTTCGAACTTTCCTCCAGAGTGGCAGCCTTCGCTATCGCCATGCGCCGTCTAGCCTGGTTGCGCCTGGTAGACATGGACCCCAACTTACAGGACCGGTTGGCTAACCTCCCCTGTGTGGGCAAAGAACTTTTTGACGATACCATCGAGGCAGCTACGAAACGACTTTCGGAACACGAACGCTCGTTTGCCTCCCTCGTCAGGCCTAAGCCTAAACCTCCCGCGTCCAGGCCATTTAGGGCCCCCCCCGCGCCGCTGTCCACAAAAATCTACCCCTGCCTTCTCGCGGCCTCCACCTCGACGTCCGCAAGCTCACCATCGGGCTCCGCCCAAGTCCCAACCGCCAGCAACTGCCAAACCATCCCCGTCCTTTTGACGGGACACGCGGATGGGGGCTGGCCCCCTCCGCCACAGTCCCAGGCCTCCTTCCCATCGGGGGCCACCTCAGAGCCTTCTACCCTCGCTGGGAACAAGTCACGTCGGACGCATGGGTCCTTGGCGTGATCTCATCAGGATACTCTCTCAACTTTCGGGACATTCCTCCAGACAGCCCTCCAAGAATGTGCCCTCCCAATTGGGCTCAGTTACCCCTCCTTCTCTCAGAAGCTCAAGACCTGCTTCGCCTACGGGCAGTGGAAGATGTTCCCCCCGACCAACGGGGGAAAGGGTTCTACTCCCGCTACTTCCTGGTGCCGAAGAAGTCGGGAGACCTGCGCCCAATTCTAGACTTGAGACGACTCAACAAATTCTTGGTACGGGAAAAGTTTCGAATGCTTTCCCTACCGATTCTCTATCCTCTGATCGACGAGGGCGATTGGCTCTGCTCCCTCGATCTGAAGGAGGCCTACACACATGTTCCAGTGCATCCCGCTCACCGCAAGTTTCTGCGTTTTCAGGTGGGAGACCTTCATCTACAATACCAAGTCCTTCCCTTTGGCCTAGCATCGTCACCTCGGGTCTTCACGAAGTGCCTCGTGGTGGTCGCAGCTGCCTTACGCTCTCAGGGTCTTCAGGTATTCCCCTACCTGGACGACTGGCTAATCAAAGCCCCGTCCAGGGAGGGGGTTATCTCAGCAACCCGACAGACTATTATCTACCTTCAGGGTCTGGGGTTCGAGATAAACTTCCCAAAATCCCAGCTGCACCCCTCTCAATCCTTACAGTTCATCGGAGCCGTGCTGGACACGACCCGCCTCCGTTCCTTCCTTCCCCCTCCACATCTGGAGGCGTTAGTAAGTCTGAGCCGATGGATTTCGCTGCTGACCTCGGTCTCAGCGCAGCAGATGATGACGCTTCTGGGCCACATGGCCTCTACCGTCCCCGTCATACCCTTCGCCCGTCTCCACCTGCGGATCCCTCAATGGACTCTGGCCTCTCAATGGCGCCAGGACCAGGACCCAATCTACCGCCCCGTGCAAGTGACTCCTTCCTTGCAACGATCGCTCCGCTGGTGGGCCGACTCTTCAAATCTTTCCAAAGGTTTGCTCTTTCTAACCCCCCCAAACAGCAAGGTACTCACCACGGACTCGTCGAAATACGCTTGGGGGGCTCATCTGGACATCCTAGGCACTCAGGGAATGTGGTCAGCAGAAGATCGTCGCTGTCACATCAATGTGCTGGAACTTCGGGCCATCTACCTCGCTGCCGTGGCCTTCCAACACTTGCTACACGACCGGGTGGTTCTCGTCCGAACCGACAACCAAGTGGCAATGTACTACGTAAACAAGCAAGGGGGGACGGGGTCTTGGTCCCTCTGCCAGGAAGCTCTGCGCCTCTGGAAGTGGGCGGTCGCAAACAACATCTTCCTTCGAGCGGTGTACATACAAGGAGAGCAGAATTGTCTGGCAGACAGACTCAGCCGCCTCCTCCAACCGCACGAGTGGACACTACACTCTCAGACCTTGCAACAGGTGTTCGAAATGTGGGGGACGCCTCAGATAGATCTATTCGCCTCCCCCCTCAATCACAAGCTGCCTCACTTCTGCTCCTGGATATACTCCCCGGACCGTCTGGAGGCCAACGCCTTCCTCCTGGATTGGGAGGGAAGATTTCTGTACGCGTTTCCGCCCTTTCCTCTGATTCTGTGGACGCTGGTCCACCTCAAATCGGTGCGAGCCACTCTGATCTTGATCGCCCCTTGGTGGCCACGCCAGCCTTGGTTTTCCCTTCTACTGCAACTCAGTGCCAGAGATCCGCTGCCTCTGCCTCTGTTTCCCTCTCTGCTATCGCAAAGTCAGGGCTCACTGTTACATCCCAATCTTCAGTCTCTTCATCTGAATGCTTGGTTTCTTTCCCCCTGACTTTTCTTCCGATGTCTCAATCAGTCAAGGAGATATTGGAGGCCTCGAGGAAGGCCTCAACTAGAATCTGCTATTCCCAAAAGTGGACCAGATTCTTGTCCTGGTGCTCCTCTCACAGCCAAGACCCGGTGTCGGTCCCGGTCTCTTTGGTCCTGGAGTATTTACTTCACTTATCTCACTCCGGCCTGAAGACCAACTCCATTCGAGTACACCTTAGTGTGATTGCTGCCTTTCATCAGCCCCTAGAGGGGAAAGCCCTTTCACTCCACCCCTTAGTTTCTCGTTTCATGAAAGGTCTTTTAAATGTCCACCCTCCTCTCAAACCTCCCCCGGTGGTTTGGGACCTTAATGTGGTTCTGGCTCAACTCATGAAACCTCCATTTGAGCCGCTAGACAAATGCCATCTTAAATTTCTCACTTGGAAGATGATATTCCTACTCGCACTCACTTCCGCTCGGCGGGTTAGTGAGCTACAGGCCCTGGTGGCGGACCCGCCTTTCACTGTATTCCACCACGACAAGGTGGTTCTCCACACTCACCCTAAGTTCTTGCCCAAAGTGGTATCTGATTTCCATCTCAACCAGGCCATTGTTTTGCCCGTGATTTTTCCAAAGCCCCACTCTCACCCTGGAGAGGTGGCGCTCCACACCCTTGACTGTAAGAGAGCATTGGCCTTTTACCTTCAACGCACTCAGTCTCATCGGTCAGTCCCACAATTGTTTTTGTCCTTCAACCCTAATCGGCTGGGTCACCCAGTTTCCAAGCGCACCTTGTCCAACTGGTTGGCTACTTGTATTTCCTTTTGCTCAGGCTGGTCTTGCGCTGCACGGTCGAGTAACAGGGCACAAGGTCCGAGCGATGGCAGCCTCCGTAGCCTTCCTCCGGTCCACGCCTATCGAGGAAATCTGCAAGGCTGCCATATTGTCTTCGGTTCATACTTTCACCTCCCACTACTGTCTGGATACACTGAGCGATGGCCGGTTTGGCCAATCGGTATTGCGTAATCTGTTTTCTTAAATTGCTAACTTCCCTCCATCCCTTTTCAGTTAGCTTGGAGGTCACCCACATGTGAGAATATCATGCCTGCTTGTCCTGGGATAAAGCACAGTTACTTACCGTAACAGGTGTTATCCAGGGACAGCAGGCATATATTCTCACAACCCGCCCGCCTCCCCGAGGTTGGCTTCTTTACTGGTTATGTGAACTGGAGACCACGAGGAGGGGATGCGCCCTCTAGTGGAGCAGGAAGGCACGCATGCGTGGAGCAGCAGAGCAAACTTAAATCTTCAATCAAGTTTGCTTGAAAAAAGCTGTCCGCATCGGGGCTCCGTAGATGACGTCACCCACATGTGAGAATATATGCCTGCTGTCCCTGGATAACACCTGTTACGGTAAGTAACTGTGCTGTATATACTGTACTTAGTAAAAGGACCCCATAATCATGTAAAAAATATTTCAGCCTGGTGGATGAACAAACGGTTACCTGATAATTACCCGTCTCTCTACAAGTGTGTTTACCTGTACCACTAAAGATTGGGGATGAGAGAAAAGCCAGCCAGCAATGCAGAAGGATTTCATTTTGAAATGTCTGCATGTAAATTTTTTTAATATTTTATTTTTAAATGAGTTTTACAATTTCATAACAAGCAAAAACTTAACAGAAATCAGGATTATAACATGAAAATAATTAAAAAAAATCATATTTAAACAAGAAAAATCAAATAAGACTATTTAAATCGTCCTGCTATAGAGCCCTCAAAATAGGACATGCTTGCTTGTTTATTTAAGACAGATTTTTTTTATCTGCTTTGATCCCCTGTGAATAGTGTGCTGATTCTACAAATTGCCCCATAATGCTGAATTTTGGTGGTCTGTTTTCACTGTGAAATTATAAACGTCTTTCTTATGGCTGAATGTAGGGATGGGGATATGCGAACAGTATGCCAGAGACTGTGGTCGTGCCTTTTAAAGGCTACATTGAGCAACATTTTCTCTGTATCTTCTGTTCTGTCAACTTAACAATCTGCTTCTCTTGCTTTGTAGGTAAAGAGATATCAGTGCACATTTGAGGGTTGTCCTCGTACGTATAGCACAGCTGGGAATCTGCGCACCCATCAGAAGACACACCGTGGAGAGTACACATTTGTTTGCAACCAGGAAGGGTGCGGCAAAGCCTTTCTTACCTCCTATAGTCTCAAAATTCATGTGCGTGTGCATACCAAGGAGAAACCATTTGAATGCGATGTGCATGGCTGCGAGAAAGCATTCAATACATTATACAGGTGTGTTAAGCTCAAAGAAAACTTCTTACCTTTTTTATTGGGCAAATATTTTGTTTGGGGAAATTCTAGGAAGAACTTTGCACAATACATTCTTCTGGTATTTTGGATTGGGAGTCCAGGGGCTTCTTTATTTTGAAGATGAAAGCCTAATTTCACTGCTACATTTTGTAAATATTCTTTTTTTTTTAATCTTTATTCATTTTCAACTTGAACAACAAGTGCCCAAAAATACATTATACAAGTAATTCCAATATAGCAATATAATATCTAACACATAAAATCTAGTATTATAATAACCCCCACCCATCCACCCTTCATCAAATTTTCAACTGAATAGATATATACACATGTTATATAACATATTATAACATAACTTATAAAATTATTCCCCAACTCCACCTTCCCCCATTGAGTAAATATTCTTAAAAAAAACCCCAAAGTAATTACTGTATACCATAGGAAGGAAAGAAATTCTTATCTCCTAAGTTGCTCATCTTTGAGCTAAGATCCCTTTTCATGTAAGCTTTTATATTGCCCCATCTTGGTGAAATGGACATGATCAATGATAGTAGTTATGAGGAAGAGCGAATGGTGGTGGTTTTTATGTCTTTTGTATCCGTGTTTGCAGACTGAAAGCACATCAGAGACTTCATACTGGGAAGACGTTCAACTGTGAATTGGTGGGGTGCAGTAAATACTTCACTACGCTCAGTGACTTGAGGAAGCATGTCCGGACGCATACTGGAGAAAAGCCATTCAGGTGTGTGCTGCTAGTCTTTCCCTCTTGGCTCACAAGAGCCTTTTAGTTGTATGTAGTGTGGAGGGAAAAAAACATTCTTTTCAAACTCCCTACAACAGTTGTACAGCATGGTTCTGGATTTGATCATGGTATAGATCAGTGGTTCCCAACCCTGTCCTGGAGGACCACCAGCCAGTCGGGTTTTTGGGATAGCCCTAATGACTATGGATGAGAGAGATTTGCATATAATGGAAGTGACAGGCATGCAGATCTGCTCCATGCATATTCATTAGGGCTATCCCGAAAACTCGACTGGCTGGTGGTCCTCCAGGACAGGGTTGGGAACCAGTGGTATAGAAGACTCAAATTGATCTTCCCTCAGTATTTCTCTAAATGCCATTAGGTCTTAGATTGGTCATTGCAAAAAGTATAGCTTTTATATATACTACTAGTGTTTAATCCCGTTACATTAACGGGTGCTAGAATAGATGTGTAGACTTTTAGCACAATGGGTCGCTGAGGCATTTCTTTCTTTCTTACTTTATGTTTTTTATCTCTCTCCCTGCCCCCCTTTCTTTCTGTCTCTGTCCCCTTGTGTGTCTCTGTCTCTTCCCTGGCCCCCTGTCTTACTGTCTTTCTCCCTGGCTGTCTGTCAGTCTTTCTTTGTTTCTGTATCTTCTCCCTTCGCGAGTGTGGGGCAGTTGTAGGCGCGCATGCGTACTCCTTCCGGTCACGCATGCGCTGCTTAGGGTTTTATTATCTAGTCATTAAGCCCGTTACATTAATGGGTGCTAGAATATATGTCTGTCTCCCTCCCGCTGACTCTCTCTCTCTCCCTGGCCCCCTTTCTCTGTCTGTCTTTCTTTCTGTCTCCCTCCCTCCCGCTGTCTGTCTGTCATTTTTTCCCATTTCCATGTGCAGCAGCATTTCCATCCCACTTCCCTATGCAGCAGCAACAGCATTTCCCTCCTATCCCCCCCATTTCCTGTGCAGAAGCAGCAGCAATATTTCCCTTCTCCTCCAAGTCCCTGTATAGCAGTAGTAGCATTTTCCCCCACCTCCCTTTCCCTTCTCTTACTGCGATCTGGCCTGCTCCGTTATGCCCCTCTCCCTTCTTTTACTGCGTTGTCCTGCTCGATCGATAAGCAGAGTGGGCAGACTTGATGGGCTGTAGCCCTTTTTTGCCGTCATCTTCTATGTTTCTATGATCTGGCCTGCTCCTGACCCTCCCATCCGACCCTTCCCCCGCCGACACTCCGTGAGGAGTGTGTGGCGCAGTGGTTGGATCTACAGCTTCAGCACCCTGGGGTTGTGGGTTCAAACCCCGCGCTGCTCCTTGTGACCCTGGGCAAGTCACTTAATCCTCCATAGCCCCAGGTACGTTAGATAGATTGTGAGCCCACTGGGACAGAGAGGGAAAATGCTTGAGTACCTGATTGTAAAAAACCGCTTAGATAACCTTGATAGGCGGTATATAAAATCCTAATAAACTTGGAAACTTGAAACTTGGAACCTCCCGGCTCCAGCCGCGTAGGCAGCACTTTAAACACGCTGCTTCGCGGCCTTCTACTGCCGATTTCCTCTCCTGCGTCTGTCTCCTATGATGTCATCAGAGACGCGGCAGAGGAAATCGGCAGTAGAAGGGCACGAAGCAGCGTGTTTAAAGTGCTGCCTACGCTGCTGGAGCCGGGAGGTTTGTGGAGGGTCAACAGGCGGAGCAGAGCTGCTCTCCACCACTCAGTTGCTGCCACTGGAATGCAAACAGGGCCGCGAGTGTGGGGCAGTTGTAGGCGCGCATGCACACTCCTTCCGGCCACGGACATACAGAACACGCAGGTGGGAGTGCACATGTGCCGCTTAGGGTTTTATTATAGAGTTGATTTCCATTTTACATAGTTGTGCTGTACCAATTCAAAATAAGAAGAGATATGTGACTATCTCTGGGAAAAGATGACAGACGTTTCCGATCCACAGTGTTGAGAGTGGCCAGCTTTTCATGTCATGGGTCCATAAGGGCTTGGTCTTGGGACCGACCCTATTCAACATCTTTATAAGAGACTTGGCAGAAGGGCTTCGAGGTAAAATAGCATTATTCGCCGATGACGCCAAACTAAGCAATGTAGTGGGCAAATGCACAACAGATGAAGATTCAATGCCCGACAACATGGTGCACGATCTACTCCTACAGGAGCGCTGGTCTAGGACCTGGCAACTTAGCTTCAATGCCAAAAAATGCAAAGTCATGAACCTAGGCAACCATAATCCATACAAGACTTATACCCTTAATGGTGAGATCCTAACAAGAACGGTAGCAGAACGGGACTTGGGGGTGATCGTCAGTGAGGACATGAAGGCTGCCAGTCAGGTATAGCAGGCCTAATCCAAGGCAAGACAGATCCTAGGTTGCATACGCAGGGGTTTCGTCAGCCGTAAGCCGGAAGTCATTATGCCATTGTATAGATCAATGGCGAGGCCCCACCTGGAATACTGTGTGCAATTCTGGAGGTCACATTATCGCAAAGATGTGCTGAGATTGGAGTCGGTTCAGAGAATGGCCACCCGGATGGTCTCGGGACTCAAAGATCTCCCGTACGAAGAACGGTTAGACAAACTGCAGCTATACTCGCTCGAGGAGCGCAGAGAGAGGGGGGACATGATCGAAACGTTCAAGTATCTCACGGGCCGCATCGAAGCGGAAGAAGATATCTTCTTTTTCAAGGGACCCACGGCAACAAGAGGGCATCCGGGTAAAATCAGAGGCGGGAAACTACGAGGTGACACCAGGAAATTCTTTTTATCCCAGGACAAGCAGGCAGGTATTCTCACTAGTGGGTGATGTCATCCGACAGAGCCCCGACACGGACATCTTGAAAGCATGTCTTGCTTGAAGAAACTTAGAAGTTTCGAGATGCCCGCACCGCGCATGCGCCAGTGCCTTCCCGCCCGATGTACCGGGCGTGTCTCCTCAGTTCTTTTCTTTCCGCGGAGCTGAGAAGTTTGTCTTCATTCTGCGCTGACTGAATTTCAGTTTTTTGCCTTCTTTAACCCGCGTTTTTGTTTATTTCTTTGACTTTATTTCAATTTTACTTTATTAAAAAAAAAAAAACAAAAAAAAAACTTAAAATTATTTCTTCCGGCGGTTCGGCCGGGCCGGCCTCGTGGCTGCGGCCTGGCGCCTTCGACCTTGCAGCGTCGATTTTCCGGCCTATGTCCCGACCAATCACCGGCTTTAAAAAGTGCAGCAAGTGCCAGCGTGCGATTTCGCTGACGGACCCGCACCGACGCTGCCTTCAGTGTCTTGGTCCGGAACACGTTCCGAAATCGTGCCGGCCTTGTTCCACGTTCACTGCGCGCTCGTTTAAGCGGCGCTGCTTGCTCTGGGAGTCGATGTTCAAGATGGAGACTGCCAAGGACATCTCTGCTGCTGCGGCTGTTGAGGTTTCGCCAGTCCATTTGAAACCTACATCTGCGACTCCTGCATCGAGCATCGTGAAGCCCGCATCGTTTGCCCCGGCTTCAGCTTCGAGTTCAGCATCAGCGCCTGCCTCCGTCTCCTCGGTTCAGGTACCGCCTTCCACTGTCCCTCCCGTGGTCATCAAAGTGCCTAAAGCTAGCAAGCAGAAGCACTTGGCCACGAAGGAACGCGAAGACCGTGCAGGAGGACCCCCTTTCGGTGCGGATCCCTCCATATCGGCTTCGCTTCGATCCCTGCTAGAAGCTCAGTTTGTCGAGCTTATGCACACTATGGGACCCCGGCTTATCGCCAACATTCAAGGTGAGATTCTCAGGGGGCGGTCCGCCCCCTCCCCCTCCTCCTCGTCGTTCGATCTCTCTGCTCGACGAGGGGGATCGGCGGAGGGCGGCGGAATCCTCCAGGAGGGCTTCCCTTCCTGAGATGCCACCTTTGGAGCCCATCACACCTCCACGACAACAGGGTGCTAGGGCGGCTCCTGATAATCGTAGTCCTGGGCATACTGCATCGCAGGAGGAGTTCTTCCGCACTCCATACCAGACATGGGTGGCGCTGCGTGAATCCGCATCTCTGCCACCTCTGCGATCCACTGCATCGAGCCCTATCCATTCCTTTGAGGCTTCGAAGGATCAATCGATGCATAGAAGATCTCGCTCTCCGTCCCGTCACCGGGAGGGGCATTGATCTCGGCACTCTTCTCGGCACTCCTCACGTCATTCGGAGGTGTCTCCACAGAAAAAGATGCAGTGTTTGGGGTACTCCTCGTCGGATGTGTCCCAGCCGGAGGGGCCAGAGTACGAGGAACCATCTACCTCCTATTCTCCATGCCGATCTCAGCTCTCCCTGGACCCGGAGGCTTCCACTTCTTCTAGTCCGTCTCGTCGGCCGGCCTTGGCAGACCAACTGTCTTTCTCATCCTTTCTCCGACAGATGGCGGATGACTTGGATGTGACTTTGGACACTGGGTCCAAATATTCTAAAGAGTATTTGTACACCATGCATTTACCTCACCCTCCGGCGGAGACACTTCGGCTTCCTCTACATAAGCTGCTGGACCAGACTTTCATGCGCTGTTTTGAGACACCGTATTCCATGCCTGCAGTTCCCAGTAAACTGGATGCTCGATACCGCATCGTTCACCACAAGGGGTTTGAGGGAGCTCAACTTTCTCATCAGTCCCTTCTAGTCGAGTCCTCTCTCAAGCGTTCTCATCCCTCCCAAGTCTATGCTTCCGTGCCTCCGGGCAGGGAGGGGAGAACGATGGATAAGTTTGGTAGACGTATCTATCAGAACTCGATGATGGCGACTCGAGTGCTCAATTACAACTTTTTCTTCTCTTCATACTTGGATTTTTTCTTGCCGGTGCTCCGCAAGTTCATTCCTTTCATTGATGCCCAGGCTCGTTTCCAGTTTGAAGAGGTGGTGGCGACCCTGTCCCAGTTACGTCTTCAACTGATGCAATCCTCCTACGATGCCTTCGAGCTTTCGGCTCGAGCTGCGGCATGTTCGGTTGCCATGCGTCGCCTGGCGTGGCTTCGAACCATCGATATGGATCCGAACCTCCAAGACAGACTTGCAAATGTACCTTGTGCAGGAGCGGATCTATTTGATGAGTCTATAGAAACTGTTACTAAAAAGCTGTCGGACCATGAAAAGTCTTTTCAGTCTATTCTGCGTCCTAAACCGAAGCCTCAGCAGTCTCGTCCCTCTAGACCGCCTCAAATTTACCAGCGGCGTTATCAACCGAGGCAGACTCCTCCTGCGAGACAGCCTGCGAAGAGACAGCCTCCGCAGAAGACTCAGCAGAAGCCTCAGATGCCGGCTGCACCCAAGGCTACTCAGCCTTTTTGACTCTCTTCCAGGGAGCATAACCAACGTTCTGTCTTCCCCTGTTTTTCCCATAGGGGGTCGTCTCCATCATTTTTGTCATCGATGGGAGTCAATCACCACAGACCTTTGGGTCCTTACCATCGTAAGAGAGGGATACTCTCTTCATTTCCAACGGGTCCCCCCGGACCACCCTCCAAGAGAGTATCCTTCCAACTTAACACAGACCGCTCTTCTTCTCCAGGAGGCTCAGGCTTTGCTTCGGCTTCGGGCCGTCGAGCCGGTCCCGTTAGATCAGCAAAACCAAGGGTTTTACTCCCGGTATTTCCTGGTTCCGAAGAAGACGGGCGATCTGCGGCCCATTTTGGACCTTCGAGTCCTCAACAAGTTTCTGGTCAAGGAGCGGTTCCGTATGCTGACCCTTGCCTCTCTCTATCCCCTCCTCGAGCAGAACGATTGGTTATGCTCTCTGGACCTCAAGGAGGCCTACACTCACATCCCGATTCATCCGGCCTCCCGCAAGTTCCTCAGATTTCGGGTGGGACATCTACATCTGCAGTATCGGGTGCTTCCATTCGGCCTTTCCTCTTCGCCCAGAGTCTTCACAAAGTGTCTGGTGGTGGTGGCCGCTGCACTCCGGAACATGGGTCTCCAGGTGTTTCCATACCTCGACGACTGGCTCATCAAGGCCCCGTCGGCTCCAGAGGTCATTTCGGCGACCTTGACTACGATTTGTTTTCTGCAGAACTTGGGCTTCGAGATCAACTTTCCCAAGTCACATCTTCAGCCCACCCAGACTCTCCCCTTTATCGGGGCGGTCCTGGATACCATCCAACTTCGAGCTTTCCTTCCTCCTCAGCGCATGGATGCTCTTCTTCTACTCTGTCAGTCGGTGTCTTCTCGCCCGTCCATCTCAGCGAGACACATGATGGTCCTCTTGGGTCACATGGCATCCACAGTTCATGTGACACCTTTTGCCAGACTACATCTCAGAATTCCTCAATGGACCCTGGCATCTCAGTGGACTCAGGTGTCCGACCCGTTGTCCCGCCACATTGTAGTCACTCCTGCTCTACGGCAGTCTCTTCTCTGGTGGATGACCTCTTCGAATCTATCCAGAGGTTTACTGTTTCACTCTCCTCCCCACCAGAAAGTTCTCACCACCGATTCATCGAACTATGCATGGGGAGCTCATCTGGATGGTCTTCGCACTCAGGGGTTCTGGACCAGTGCGGAACGACTCCATCAAATCAATCTTCTGGAGCTCAGAGCCATCTTCAATGCTCTTCAAGCTTTTCAACATCTGCTTCACGACATGGTGGTCCTAATTCGCACCGACAATCAGGTCGCCATGTATTATGTCAACAAACAAGGGGGCACGGGCTCGGCCCCTCTTTGCCAGGAAGCTCTTCGAGTCTGGGATTGGGCGGTCCGCCACAACACCTTCCTCAGGGCTGTCTACATTCAGGGGAAAGACAATGTCTTGGCAGACAAATTGAGTCGTCTTCTCCAACCTCACGAATGGACGCTCCATTCCAAGCCCCTTCATCAGGTCTTTGCACAGTGGGGGATGCCTCAGATAGACCTCTTTGCAGCCCCCCAAAACTTCAAGCTGCCTCAGTTTTGCTCCAGGATCTACACTCCTCTCTGCCTCGAGGCAGACGCTTTTCTACTGGGTTGGGGGAATCGCTTCCTATATGCGTTTCCTCCTTTTCCTCTCATTCAAAAGACTCTGGTCAAGTTGAGATCAGACCATGCCACCATGATTCTGATTGCTCCTCGGTGGCCCAGACAACCTTGGTTCTCCCTTCTACTTCAACTCAGCAGCAGGGAGCCAATACTTCTTCCAGTGTTTCCTTCACTACTCACTCAACATCAAGGTTCACTACTTCATCCCAATCTGCAGTCCCTCCACCTGACAGCTTGGTTCCTTTCAACATAACTCCTCACCAGTTTTCTCAAGCAGTGAGGGAGGTCTTGGAGGCTTCCAGGAAGCCTGCTACTCGACAATGCTACTCCCAAAAATGGACTAGATTCTCCTCCTGGTGTATTTCCAATGCCACGGAACCTCAGCGAGCTTCCCTTTCTTCTGTTTTGGACTACCTTCTACACCTATCTCAATCTGGTCTCAAGTCTACCTCCATACGAGTCCACCTGAGTGCTATTGCGGCTTTCCATCAGCCTCTACAGGGGAAACCTTTGTCTGCTCATCCTGTGGTTTCCAGATTTATGAAAGGTCTTTTTCATGTCAACCCTCCTATCAAACCTCCTCCTGTGGTTTGGGATCTCAGTGTTGTCCTGTCTCATCTCAGTGTTGTCCTGTCTCACCTCTCAACAAGGCTCCACTTAAGTATCTCACCTGGAAGGTGGTTTTTCTGGTGGCCCTCACGTCTGCTCGCCGGGTCAGTGAGCTTCAGGCCCTAGTGGCGGATCCACCGTTCACTGTATTCCATCATGACAAGGTGGTTCTTCGCACTCATCCGAAATTCCTGCCTAAAGTGGTCTCTGAATTTCACATCAACCAATCCATCGTGCTTCCAGTGTTCTTTCCAAAGCCTCATTCTCATCCTGGGGAAGCTGCTTTGCACACTCTGGACTGTAAACGTGCTTTAGCTTTCTACTTGGATCGCACAAAGCCTCACAGAACTGCTCCTCAACTTTTCGTCTCCTTTGATCCAAACAAGTTGGGATGACCTGTATCGAAGCGCACCATCTCTAACTGGATGGCGGCTTGTATCTCTTCCTGCTATGCCCAGGCTGGATTATCCCTTCCCTGTAAGGTCACAGCCCATAAGGTCAGAGCAATGGCAGCCTCTGTAGCCTTCCTCAGATCGACACCGATTGAGGAGATTTGTAAGGCTGCCACTTGGTCCTCGGTTCATACATTCACCTCTCATTATTGTCTGGATACTTTTTCCAGACGGGATGGACAGTTTGGCCAAACAGTGTTACAAAATTTGTTCTCTTGAAATTGCCAACTCTCCCACCATCCCATTGGGGTTAGCTTGGAGGTCACCCACTAGTGAGAATACCTGCCTGCTTGTCCTGGGATAAAGCAATGTTACTTACCGTAACAGTTGTTATCCAGGGACAGCAGGCAGCTATTCTCACGTCCCACCCACCTCCCCTGGGTTGGCTTCTCAGGCTAGCTACCTGAACTGAGGAGACACGCCCGGTACATCGGGCGGGAAGGCACTGGCGCATGCGCGGTGCGGGCATCTCGAAACTTCTAAGTTTCTTCAAGCAAGACATGCTTTCAAGATATCCGTGTCGGGGCTCTGTCGGATGACATCACCCACTAGTGAGAATAGCTGCCTGCTGTCCCTGGATAACAACTGTTACGGTAAGTAACATTGCTTTCACTGAAAGGGTGGTTGATCGTTGGAATAGTCTTCCACTGCAGGTGATTGAGGCCAGCAGCGCGCCTGATTTTAAGGCCAAATGGGATCGACACGTGGGTTCTATTCACTAGGCAAAGGTAGGGGAGGGTCATTAGGGTGGGCAGACTAGATGGGCCGTGGCCCTTATCTGCTGTCTATTTCTATGTTAAGCAGTCTGCAAAAGTTGCTTGTTTGAACTTCTGTAACTTTTTTTTCTTTTTTTTTCACATAAAAGGATTGGATTTGAGATTGTTGTATTACAAATTGTTTGCTCTAACAGAATTTATTAAAACCTTTTTCTTTTTTTTTTCTTTTTTGTTACTTTAGTTGTTTTTTCCTAGAGGTAACATATAAGCTTTTCTGGTAGGCTGAAGTTGTGTTTTGTCAACGTAGTTAATGAAGTGATAATATTCTCAGGGCATGCATGTCATTTCTCTTGGTTGCCTCCTGCCGTCTTAAAGAAAAGGGGGACTGCTTTTCGAGTTGAGAGCTTAGCAGTTTTCTCTGCTGATTTGGGCTGTGGGAGGAAGAAGGCGATTCCTTCTCTTATGGTTAATTATTCACCCAGCCCTAATTACCACTTTTTTTGTTTATTCCTCCAATTGGCTCCACTTCTTAATATTCCAACCCCAATTTCCCAGTATTTTCTAATACCTCATGTAATCATTAGTGGGGTCTTTTACTTTAGCGCGCGCTAAATGCTAACACGTCCGTAGAATATAATGGGCACGTTAGCATTTTAGCACACGCTAAATCGGCTTGCGTGCCTTAGTAAAAAAACAAATAAACCCTAGATTAGGCATTGTGAATATTATCCACAAAGAAGATAGAATCTTTCTTCATATGTATTTCCTCCTGGTTACTCTGTTACAAAGGGCATAGAAAGATGTAGCCTGCACAGGGCAGCAGGTCAACTGCAGCCACCGTTGGGGGTAGACTAGATGCACCATACTAGTCTTGTCTGCTGTCGTTTGCTATGTTACTGTGTTTGCAGTGCTTAAATAATATAACTGACCATATATACTGTAATATATACTGAGATTTTTGGGCCCAAAAATGAACTAAAAATGGGGATCTCTGTTTATATTCGGGTCAACGCTGATTTCCCCCCGAACCTGTTGCACGCCTGGTCCAGTGGTGGGCTGGAACAGAAGCAATCTCTCCCATATCCATGCCCCAGCCAACTTCAACAATTTTTATCTCCCTCTCATAGAAACATAGAAATAGACAGCAGATAAGGGCCACGGCCCATCAAGTCTGCCCAACCCAATGACCCTCCCTATCTATCTTTGCGGATAGATCCCACATGTCTGTCCCATTTGGCCTTAAAATCTGGCACGCTGCTGGCCTCAATAATCTGAAGTGGAAGACTATTCCAGCGATCAACCACCCTTTCAGTGAAGAAGAACTTCCTAGTATCACCGTACAGTTTCCTGCCCATGATTTTCCACGGATGCCCCCTTGTTGCTGCGGGACCCTTGAAAAAGAAGATATCTTTTTCCACCTCGATGTGGCCCGTGAGATACTTGAATGTCTCGATCATATCTCTCCTCTCTCTACGTTCCTCAAGTGAGTAGAGCTGTAACTTCCCTAGCCGCTCCTCGTATGGGAGATCCTTGAGTCCTGAGACCATCCTGGTGGCCATTCTCTGGACTGATTCCAGTCTCAGCACATCCTTGCGGTAATGCGGCCTCCAGAATTGCACACAGTACTCTAGGTGTGGTCTCACCATGGATCTATACAATAGCATAATGACTTCAGGTTTACGGCTGACGAAACTCCTGTGTATGCAACCTATGATTTGCCTTGCTTTGGATGAATTTTGCACCACTTGATTTGCAGACTTCATGTCTTCACTGACAATCACCCCTAAGTCTCTTTCTGCTTCAGTTCTTGTCAAGATCTCGCCATTTAGGGTGTAAGTCTTGCATGGATTTTGGCTTCCCAGGTGCATGACTTTGCATTTTTTGGCATTGAAACTGAGTTGCCAGGACCTAGACCAGCGCTCCAGTAGAAGTAGGTCATGCATCATATCGTCTGCCATTGAATTTTTGTCTGTTGTGCTTTTGCTCACTACATTGCTTAGTTTGGCATCATCGGCGAATAATGTTATTCTACCTCGGAGCCCTTCTGCCAAGTCTCTTATATAGATGTTGAACAGGATCGGGCCCAGGACGGAGCCCTGTGGCACTCCACTTATCACCTCTGACATTTCGGAGGGGGTGCCATTCACCACTACCCTCTGAAGCCTACCTCCAAGCCATTTCCCAATCCATTTGGTCAATGTGTTGCCCAAACCTAAAGAACTCATCTTGCTTGGTACACTATCAAATGCTTTACTGAAGTCCAGGTAGACGATGTCCAGGGACTCCCCAACATCCAGCTTCCTCGTCACCCAGTCAAAGAAGCTGATCAGGTTGGATTGGCAGGATCTCCCCTTAATAAATCCATGTTGGCGGGGATCCTGTAGATTCTCCTCGTCCATGATCCTATCCAATTAGCGTTTGATTAGGGTTTGCATTAGTTTGCTCACTATTGATGTGAGACTCACTGGTCTGTAATTTGCCATCTCCATTCTGGAGCCTTTTTTGTGGAGTGGAATGACGTTAGCCGTCTTCCAGTCCATCGGGACGTTACCTATACTAAGGGAGAGATTGAAGAGCGTGGATAGCGGTTCCGCCAAGACATCACCCAACTCCCTGAGCACCCTGGGGTGTAGGTTGTCAGGCTCCATTGCCTTGTTGACCTTGATTTTTGACAGCTCGCAGTAGACGCTGCTGGGTGTAAACTTGAAATTATTAAACGGGTCAACTGATTCAACCCTTGTCTGTGGCTGAGGGCCGATTCCCGGTGCCTCGCGGGTGAAGACTGAGCAGAAGTATTCATTTAACAGTTGGGCTTTTTCCGAGTCCGTCTCTACATAGTCTCCGTCTGGTTTTCTGAGACGTACTATCCCACCCGAGTTCTTATTTCTGTCACTGATATACCACCTACACGCCCCCCTCTCTCATATCTTTTTAAATCCCTGGTGGTCAAGCAGTGGGCCTGGACAGGAGGGATCCCTTTCGTCTCCTGCCCCGGCTGACTTTAAACAACTGTTATCTGCCTCCCTTGCAGGACTGTGAGAACTCCTGGCAGCCAATTAGCTAGTGGCTACACTGGCAGGAGTGAAGGAGGGTCGCTCCTGCTGCGGTTTACTGCTGGACCACCAGGAACTTAACAGGTGTGCAGAGGAGGCGGGAGTTAGATAAGTTGTTGAAAGAAGAGTGGGGGTGGGGGAGGTGGTGGGAGGGAGATAAAAGTTAGCTGGAGCAGGAGATGGTTGAGATCCCTCCTGTTCTGGCCCACCGCTGGACTGCCAGGAGTTATGGTAGGCCTGGTGGAGGCCTGAAAACATTGGGAGGGAGGAGGGACAGGGTGCAGAACCTGACAGGGTATAAAGGAAGGGGGCTGGGTATAGAGACCTGCAGGGGAGGGAGTGAGGAAGGGGGATGGATGCAGAGCTGGCATGGGAGAGATGAGGGGGCTGGAGGCCTGGCAGGGCACTGCACTTGAATATTAACCCCCCCCCTCCCCGGGTTTATATTTGAGTCAACCTTTTTTGGGTGGAAAAAGGTTACCTCAGTTTATATTCGAGTCTTTACGGTATATGTGCTATACTATTTAGTCATATTATAAATGGTTGTGACTTTGCCAATTCAAAGTCCACAGAATGGCAGAGGACTGGTGACAGCTTTAACCTGTGCAATATCTCATGCAGGTGTGACCATAATGGTTGTGGAAAAGCTTTTGCTGCAAGTCACCACCTGAAAACTCATGTCAGGACACATACTGGTATGTTATCTTCTTTTGATACTCTTCAGTTCTGGGATGTATTGGTAACAGGTGTTAAGAGGGTTTGAGGGTTGTCTGAGCCTGTATTATTGTCTTTCATTATTTAATCCACTTCAGGTTGATATTAAGAAAATCTGTCATACTCAGATGAAAATGGATTGAGATGGCCAGATTTAGAACTGCTGTATGCATCTTATTAATGACATTCACTTTTTCCACTTTTGACTTCTCCCATATTGGCCTACCTCTCTTTTAGACATACATAAAATGATTTTTAGATTTTGGGTGGTTGTTTTTTTGTTGTTCTTATGATTTTGCTCTGTGTGTTTAACTTTAATTCTTTCCTGTCCGGGGCTGACTTTTTTTTTTTTTTTTAGCTGTTTGTGCTGTAAGATATATGAAACAACATTAGCATAAGCTTTGCCACTCACCCAAGTTGTATTTTGACAGTCTAGCAACGTATAAACAAGAGAGTCTCTCTTAAAGACAATGGGCCTGATATTCAGCCAACAGCGATCAGCATTTAGCTGACTACCATTGGCATTAACCCCAGAAATTCAATGCTGGGGCATGTCCGGGCAATGACATTGAATTAATGTGTTTGCAGAGATGGCTAATGCATAGCTGGCTAAGTGCAAAATTCAGCACTTAACCTAGGACTGACTTTTATGTGGTCCTGTTTGTGTTATCCTAGCCCAGGGGTTGGCAACTTTTTTAAAGCAAAGAGCCAGTTTATCTTAAAAATTTGACCCAAGATTTACAAAGAGCTGCAATGGGTAGAGAAAGGAGTTTGAGATAGTCCAGTTCTCTCGCTCTTTCTTCCCTCCCCAAGGTCTAGCTTTTCTCCCCTTTCTTCCCTCCAACCCTTTGTAGGTCTCTACACCTCTCCTCCCTCCCTTGACCCTCTCCCCCCCAACCCATAGCCAAGGATCTTCCCCTCTCCAGGCCTCAACTCTTTAATCTTCCTCCCAACCCCATGACCTCCCCCCCCCCGGCCTACCAAGGTACCTGGTGGGCCAGTGAGGTCTTTGTGGCAGGAGTGCGGCCCTCTTGCTCCTGCCTTCTAAAATGACTGCTGTGACTTTCCCTGCTGCTCGTGGCATTTCCTTTAGTACTGCGAGCTGCCACAAGAGATCATGACAGTCATTTTAGGAGGCAGGAGCGAGAGGGCTGTGCTCCTGCCAAGAAAGATTCCCCACTGGACCACCAAGGTACCTCAGTAGGCCCGGGGGGAAAATCATGGTGTTGGGAGGGAGGTTAAAGGGTTGGGGCTTGGAGAGCCACAGCCACATGGCAGAAGACCTGTAGGTTGCCGACTAGAGAGCTGCACGGGAACGGGGACGACGGGAATCCCGCGGGACCCGCGGGCATCCCGCGGGTTCCCCCTTTGGGTCACGGGGATCCCGTGGGGACGCCCCTAGGGTCGCGGGGATCCCGTGGGTACGCCCCCTAGGGTCGCGGGGATCCCGTGGGGACGCCTCCGAGGGTCGCGGGGTTCCTGCGGGGCTGGATGTACTCAGTCGCGCGGCTCTTCTACCTACCTTCTCTGCTTGCAGCACAGAGCCGAACGGAAGTCTTCCCGACGTCAGCGCTGACGTCGGAGGGGAGGGAGGGCTTAAACAAAGCCCTCCCTCCTTCCGACGTCAGCGCTGACGTCGGGAAGACTTCCGTTTGGCTCTGTGCTGCAGGCAGTGCAGGTAAGGAGGAGAGTAGCCTCGCGGTTCGAGTGGCTACCAAGGGAGGGGGCAGTCCGCCCCGCCACACCCCGCCCCGGTTGCAGCACAGCCGGCCAGGTCCCCTTACTTTTGTGGCACTTCCCCGACCGACCGACAACAGCCCCGGTCCGACAATCCTCCCTGCCCTGTAGCCGCGAATCTAAATTATCTTCTTACAGCAGCTGTAATAAGGTAATTTAGATTCGCAGTTAAGGGCAGGGAGGTTTGTCGGACCGGGGCTGTTGTCAGTCGGTCGGGGAAGTGCCACAAAAGTAAGGGGACCTGGCCGGCTGTGCTGTACCCGGGGCGGTAGAGAAGGAGTGGGGAGAAGGACGCTGAAAGGCCATGGGGAAGACGGGGGGGGGGGGAAGGACTCTGAAAGCACTTGAAGACAGAGGAGGGAGAAGGACGCTGAAAGCACATGGGGAATACAAAGGGGTGGAGAAGGACGCTGAAAGGCCATGGGAAGGGCGGGGGGGGGGAGGACTCTGAAAGCACTTGTGGAAGACAGAGGGGGGAGAAGGACGCTGACAGGACATGGGGAAGATGGGGGGAGAAGGACGCTGAAAGGAAATGGGGAAGAGAGAGTAGGGAGAAGACGCTGGCAGGGAAGAAGACAGATGCCAGACTATGGGGGGAGCGGAGAGAAGAAGATGGGTGCCAGACCAATTTGGAAGGGGGAAGAAAGGGAGAGGCACAGTAACAGAGCAAATGGAAGATGCAGAAGGAAGAGAGACAGTGGATGGAAGGAATTGAATGAGAACATGAGGAAAGCAGAAACCAGGCAACAAAGGTAGGAAAAGAATTATATTTCTTTTTTTTTATTTTGCTTCAGGATAAAGTAGTATATTAGTTGTGTTGATAAAAATTTATAAACATTAGAGGCTCTGGTAGAAACCCATTTGCAAAGTATGTATTCTTCCCAATTAATATTTTCAAATTAATAAAGTCTTTTTGCTTATTTGTAAATGGGTTTCTACCAGCCTTTAATTCAGTAGCATAATTAAATGAAATAACTATTTCTGAAGTTTATATGGACGGGCGGGGACGGAGGGGATTCCTCGCGGGGACGGGTGGGGACGGAGGGGATTCCTCGCGGGGACGGGTGGGGACGGAGGGAATCCTCACGGGGACGGGTGGGATTCCTCACGGGGACGGGTGGGGACGGGTGGGACTTTGGCGGGGACGGGTGGGGACGGGTGGGATTTCTGTCCCCGCGCAATTCTCTATTGCCGACCCCTGTCCTAGCCAGTTAAGTTCCAATTATAGTGGTTAGCTTTTTTTTTATTTTTTGTATACTGCCTTTCCTCAGAGGATACGATGGTTTACAATAAATTTAAAACTCAGAACATAAGAAAGGAACATCAAATTGTAATAGGAAAGATAAAGTTTATAAGGATAGGAAAACCCCAGAGTCCAGGGGGGGGGGGAGGGGGGTAGCAGAGACTGTAGTGTTGAAGGCTTACCATTACTGAGTAGAAAATTCACAGGCCAAAGTCAGTATATTTGTTTTTGAAAATCGATAGTTTTAAACTAGATTTTTTTTTTGTCTGTTGAAAAAAAATGTTTTAAGTAGGGATCTAAATTTTAAGTATTGCTCTGATCTATTGTTTTGTGTAATGAGTTCCACAGGGTGAGGGTGGTGGGCTGCTTGGAAAAAAGTGTTTTTCCTTGTTAAATCAAATTGAGCTCAACAAGAAAATGGTAACTGAAGGCGTTGATGATTCATTGAACAAAGAGCATGAGAAGAGTAATAAGAGTGAATGAGGGAAGAGAGATAAGATGAGAAAGTAGAATGAAGAGATTTATGGGTAACGGTAAGAATCTTAAACTAAATATGAGCCTTCACAGGAAGCCATTGATGTTGTGTAAGTTAAGGGGTTCAAACCAAAAGGCACAGGAAAGAATACAGATTTCTGCATTCTGAATGGTTTGTAGAGGTTGTAGCTGATAAAAAGGAAGACCTATGAAAATACTGTTAGAATAATCCACTTTGGACCATCAGTAAAGCATACAGTGCAACTTTTTGAGAATTGAAATCTAAGCTTGAGCGAAGATTTTGAATTGTGCAAGCATGAAAAAGACAAGAGTTTACTAATGTAGAGCTCCTGGTCCAAAGTAATTCCCAGATACCTCAAGTGAGAAATAATGGCAGCGAAATGAGTGAATTACATATATTCGGACCGAGGGAATGTGCCAGAAGATCGCTAGTGATCCTCTAGCTATAAATGACAATATTATTATTAAGACTTAGCCAAAAGGAAATAAATTGTCATTAAGACATTAACTATTTTTTCTGAGGCCTTCCAAGTACCGACAAATCCAAAATGTGGCCCTGCAAAGGGTTTGAGTTTGAGACCACTGGGTTACAGGTAACCAGCCAAGTGCAAACTCCACCCTGGAACGCTTCCAGAATAGCTGGGTTTGAGTTTGGCGCTAACTGGTTAATTTTCAGCTGAACTAACTGGTTAAGTGCCTATGAAAATTAGCAGTTGGTCTCTAAACAGGTGATTTAACTATGCAGGAGCCATTTCTGACTGGTTAAAT
Source organism: Geotrypetes seraphini (assembly GCF_902459505.1). Classification (NCBI taxonomy): domain Eukaryota; kingdom Metazoa; phylum Chordata; class Amphibia; order Gymnophiona; family Dermophiidae; genus Geotrypetes; species Geotrypetes seraphini. Next base: position 31,496,611 of record NC_047091.1, on the reverse strand, counting down.
TGCTTTTAATAATGACCCAGTTCTGAAGAATGAAAGAGAATCTACTCCATTTATTTTTGAAGCTAAAAATGCTCTTTATTTACATAGAAAGAACTTGCAAACAGTGGTTTCACTTATATTATAGGTTTAGGAACATGCTCAAGAAGGGTGAGAAGCAGTTTTTTGTGTGTTTAGTGCCTTTGGTGTTTTCATTTAGATATAAGGTCCCTTGAACTGCTTGAGCCACATGACTTAAAAAATATATACGTAGTCTGTCTTGCAACGTGATGTTTCGCATTTCTCGTGAGTTTTAGATTTTCAGGTCATCTGTTTGTTTCTTTCTTAGGTGAAAGACCTTTCTATTGTCCCAGCAATGGCTGTGAGAAGACCTTCAGTACTCAGTACAGTCTCAAGAGTCACATGAAGGGCCATGACAAAGGACATTCCTACTACATGATGCCTTCTAACACAGTGTGTGAGGTCAGCAGACCGACGCCATCTTTCCGCTATTGTTTTCACACTTCAGGGGATCATGTGCTTCCCAGCTGATGTTTCCTTTCCTTCAGGCTGCGCTTTCTGGGCTCTTGTTTAAGGACGGTTTTGTACAGGGCACATAGAAACTCAGAAGGGAGCTTGATTATAATATGTAGTGAGGTCTGGTCACTTCTCTTACCAGAAATTTTGTAATTAAAGTGTAATAAAGTACATCAGGTTGAATGTATGGGCTGTCATTTTAAGAGCCTGTACTTGTTTAATGATGATGTGAAGCCCTTGTGGATGGGTGGGAATGGTTATAGAATGCAGTTTTTATAGTCTTTAAATGTCAATTAGTTTTCAAAAGATGCCTTTACTATTGTTCACTTTGAGGTAAAACTAGTTCAATATCACTGTTTTGTTAAGAGTTGTAGGCAGCATTTTGAAGGTATTACATTTGTTTTGCTTTCTTTCTCCACAGGATACAAATAATTTTCTTTGCCTGAGCGATTTAAGTTTGCTGTCCACAGATTCTGACTTACGAGAGAATCCCAATGCGGTAACTAGATGTTTACTTGTTCTGAGGTTCTGGAATTAGAAAATCTTTGTGTGATTTATCATCACGTGAAATTTCCCATTAAATACCATGCCTCTTTCTTCATGAGCAGACACTAAGGGCTGATTCTGTAAACAGCACCTAGAAAAATGGCACTGACCGCATGTCCATCACGCTTAGGCGTCGTTTAAAGAATCACAGCTAGCGGTGCCTATGTAAAAATTTAAGTGTTGAAAGTGTAGACCAGGTTTTTAAAGGCCTACATTTCAGGTGCCTTAAAATTTTGGAAAATTGCACCTAGCAACACCTAAGTTGTGCTTTGCCCATTGAAACACCCGCTTGCATGTTAGGTGCTGCTAAGCACCATGTGATAGGTGCCTATCACCCAATAAAATATTTTTTTTTCCAATTATTGAGGCCATTAAGGGTATTTTCCTAATTAAGATAGGCACCGTTTATAGAATCATCCCTTAAGAGGGTAGAATTACAACAAATTTGAAGCTTGTGAATGAGAGTAAATAGTGTGTGGCGCAGTGGTTGGATCTACAGCCTCAGCACCCTGGGGTTGTGGGTTCAAACCCCGCGCTGCTCCTTGTGACCCTGGGCAAGTCACTCAGTCCTCCATAGCCCCAGGTACGTTAGATAGATTGTAAGCCCACCGGGACAGATAGGGAAAATGCTTGAGTACCTGATTGTAAAAACCGCTTAGATAACCTTGATAGGCGGTATATAAAATATCCTAATAAACTTGTGTAAAAAAAACTTGTGTACACTTCCCCCTCCATATTCGTGAATTCCGTATCTATGGATTTGCTTATTTGCGGTTTTAAACCTAAAAATACTTTTTTCTTTTTTTGGACTATTTTAAGTCCTGAAAGCCCCCCCTCCCCTTAAGGCTTACCTGGTGGTCTAGCGGGTTTACAGGGCAGAAGCGATCTTCCCACGCTCCTGCCTCGTGCAGATCGCTCACAGGAAATGGCTTGAGAGACTACAGAAGCTCAAGGCAGCCATTTTCTGTGAGCGATCTGCACGAGGCAGGAGCGTGGGAAGATCGCTCCTGCCTGAAAACCTGCTAGACCACCAGGTAAGGCTTAAGTGTGTGTGTGTTGGGGGGGCTTTCAGGACTTAAAATAGCTGGGGGAAGCGGGAGTTAGGGGCAGAACCGGCCCAAATATAATTCATGGTTTTTTAATATTTACGGCCCAGCTCTGCCCCTAACCCGCGTGAATACAGAGGGGGAAGTGTATCTTTTAAAACATTTGTATTTAGTACATTCAATTTGGTTATCTTTAAGAAAAAGTCTCTCTAAAAGGGAATTACCGTATTTGCCGGCGTATAGGACGACTGGGCGTATAAGACGACCCCCCAACTTTTAGTTAAAAAATAGAGTTTTGTGTTATACTCGCCGTATAAGACGACCCCTTCTTCCGCACACCTTCTCTACCGCCCCGGGTGCAGCACAGCCGGCCAGGTTCCCTTACTTTTGTGGCACTTCCCCGACCAACCGACAACAGCCCCGGTCCGACAAACCTCCCTGCCCTTAACCGCGAATCTAAATTACCTTCTTACAGCTGCTGTAAGAAGGTAATTTAGATTCGCGGCTACAGGGCAGGGAGGATTGTCGGACCGGGGCTGTTGTCGGTTGGTCGGGGAAGTGCCACAAAAGTAAGGGAACCTGGCCGGCTGTGCTGCAACCGGGGCGGGGCGGCCGCCCCTCTCTCTTGGTACCGCAAGGCTACTCTTCTTCTCCCTACCTTCTCTGCTTGCAGCACAGAGCCGAACGGAAGTCTTCCCGACGTCAGCGCTGACGTCGGAGGGAGGGAGGGCTTTGTTTAAGCTTTGTTTAAGCCCTCCCTCCCCTCCGACGTCAGCGCTGACGTCGGGAAGACTTCCGTTCGGCTCTGTGCTGCAAGCAGAGAAGGTAGGGAGAAGAAGAGCCGCGCGACTGAGTACATCCAGCCCCGCAAGTAAGGGCATGTAAAACTGTACCCGGCGTATAAGACGACCCCCGACTTTGGGGAGGATTTTAAGGTACTGAAAAGTCGTCTTATACGCCGGCAAATACGGTACTTTCAACTTATGTTTGACTCAGAAAGATTTAACTGCCACTCTTAAGGAGTTCTTTGGCTTTAACTATCAATGTGTTTGTACTCTTCATAGACAAAGAACTACCTTTTAACTGACTACAGGATAATAAACCACCTGACACCACTAGGATTATTGGAGTCCAAGAAAGAATATCCTTTAGGACGTTCTGTAAGGGACAGATTTTTAAATTTTTCAGACCAAACATATTTTCAAAGGGAGACTCCCTGTGACATATCCCATTCAAGTCCAGGGCCTGCAGTGCCTCACAGGTCTCTTCAGATCTCCAGGAAAATGAGTGCCTCTGGGTTGTAGCTCACATACTACTTTTTAAAATATTGGTTCACTACCGCCAAAGCCTTTTTGCTAGAACTCTTCTTAATACACTAAAAACCTATTACCTCTTAAGAAACGGGTTCTTTTGTTAAATAAAATACAAATCTAGCTTTTGAGCCCAGCATTGTAAATTGTTGGTCTTGTCTCGTTTCATGTTGCTCCGTTAGTGTTCGTGCTAAAGAGAGATACAAATTTAATACGTGTTCATATTTGTTTTATTTTCAGACTCATGGGCAAGATCTTAGCACAATTTCTCCCGTCAGCCTCTTTGATTCCATGTTTCAGAGCCCAGATAATAGTGCAAATCTAGAAGATTCTGTGCAGACAGGTAACGTATGCCATATGTCCTGAAGCGAGTGTGGGCTGCAGGGATAAGAGTCTAGGGTGCAAGCTCACATATTATTGAGCGATGATTCTTGGCTTCAGATGCTCTTCCAGCTGTGGACCAATGGCCTGTTTTACTAAGCTGCGCGGCAACAGCCCCAAAGCCCTTTAAATCTCTATGGGCTTCAGGGCCGTTACCGCACAACTTTGTAAAACAGGCCCCAAGTCTGAAAAATGTAAATTTAAAAATTAACTTTAGTATCTAAAGCACTTAAAACCATTACTAGAGAAACTTATGATGCATGTGCTAAGACTATTCAGCAGCAAATTCCATCTGCCATAAACTTACGTTTTAGCTTTTAAGAGGCTTTCTTGTAAAAATTCAGATGTAATTGAAGAAAACCCTTGTTTATTCATTGACAATACACTTAACAGCACTAAGTATCTAATATAAAAAAACGCTAAGGGTGCATGCGCACTCTACCACCATGTTGCCTGATCTATAGTTCCGTGGTCAGCAGAGTGCGCATGCGCGCATACAAGGGTCCCTCACTCCGTCTAACATAGCGGTCTCGACAGCGACTCCCCCTTCCCGTCCTCACTTCGTCAGACTGGCCGGCAGCGCTGGACTCCCTGCTCTCCACCTCTCAAGCTGTGGTGTTGGCTCCTCTCACGAGCCTGCACCAGCATTGGAGAAGGCTTCCGACGCTGACGGGGATTGTGAGAGGAGCTGCCGCCGGCACTTTTAAACTTAAAAAAAAACCTTCGGCCGCAGCAGGCCAGCTCGCGGGAAGGGAAGAGGGGCCGAAAAACAACAGGAATGCAGGCTACACCGTGGGAAGGGAAGGGGGAGGGGCCGAACGAAGCAGGCCAAATCATTAAGAGAAGGGAGGGGCCGAATGGAGCAGGACAGCTCGCGGTAAGAGAAGGAAATGGGGGTGGAGGAAAATGCTGCTGCTACTACTTCACAGGGATCTGGAGGGGAAGGGAAATACCGCTGCTGCTTCTGCAAAGGAAAGTTGGGGGGGAAGGAGGGAAATGCTGTTGCTGCTGCACATCGAAATGGGGTGAACATGCTGCTGCACAGGGAAAAGGAGGAAAATAATGACAGACAGACAGCGGGAGGGAGGGAGATAGAAAGAAAGGAAGAAAGACACAGGGGCAGGGAGAGGGACAGAAAGACAGAGAAAGATGGCCAGGGAGAGAGAGAGACACAGTGGTAGGGAGAGAGACAGAAAGACAAACGGACATATTCTAGCACCCGTTAATGTAACGGGCTTAATGACTAGAAAGAGACAGAAAGAAATACAGACAGACAAAGGAGGCCAGGGAGAGAGACAGACAGGGGACCAGAGAGACAGACATAAAGAAAGAAAGACAGGCAGACAAAGGATGCCAGGGAGAGAGAGAGAAAAATAGCAGGAGGGAGAGAGACAGAAAGAAAGGAAGAAAGAGACAGGAGCAGGGAGAGAGACATAAATAAACAAAGACAGACAGGCAGGCATATATTCTAGCACCCGTTAATGTAATGGGCTTAAACACTAGTATGAATATATTCAAATAGTTGAAACCTTAATCTGTGTTTCATCTTTTTGTTTTCAGCTGCTTTGACTGAAAGTTTTAGTAATCCTGCCCAGTCTGACCCCACTCCTGACCCTTCTGTCGGGGACACAAACTTTATGTCCATCCCGCTGGTGATTCAGTCTGTGATCTTGGAGCCTTCTCAGCAAACCCTTCAAGCCTCTACCCCCACTGTTACTCCAGCACCCAATTCCATTGGCAGGAATTCCCAACAGGCCCCGTTTGGAGATCCTGCAGCCATTTTACAGACTTCGGATGTGCCTGTCCCTCAGAGCACGCACTTCACAGCCAATCACAATGAATTTCTTCAGCAAACCCGGACACCGCAGCCTGTCGTACAGGGACTTTCAATGGTTGCTGGAGCTCCTCTTCCCACAGCAGCTGGTACAAGTGAGCCATTGCCAGCCCTGGTCCATACGGTGCCTCTAGGTTCAAACTCTGTCTTGACGAGCAGCCCCACTATAGCAGTCACCCCATCTCCAAGTGCTGCTATTCTGCAGTCCAGCATTGTGATGGATGAGCAGAACCTGCAGTGGATATTGAGGGGTGCCACGGGCGCCTCTCAGAATTCAGAACAGATGGTGAGTACAATATGTTTGTGATCGCAATAGAGGTAATAGATGTGATGGTAGCTTTCTGAATGAGACATGGCGCTTGCCTTGGCTGATTTGCTTTTTCAGGAAATTAAAGTTTACATTTGACCTTTCTATATCCCCTCCTAACTCCCTTTTTAGAGCAGTCATCGCAGTAACAGTCCTTAGTTGAGAGCCATACATCAGGGCTCTTTCCAGAACCTAAACAGAATCACAGATGTGTCGCTGTTGTGTAGTGATTGAGGGTCTCCTCACTGCGATCATTGCCTGTAGGATACCTCTAAGGTCTGCCCCAGGTGCTTTTGGGGAATGAAAGATCTTAGCTGGGAAATGAAGGAGCTAATTTAGAGAATGGCACGGGAGTCAAACTTTTCCCCGTCCCCGCAGGAACTCATTTTATCCCAGGACAAGCAGGCAGCATATTCTTAACGCATGGGTGACGTCACCGACGGAGCCCCGGTACGGACACTTTTAACTAGAAAGTTCTAGTTGGCCGCACCGCGCATTAGTGAGTGCCTTCCCGCCCGACGGAGGAGTGCATGGTCCCCAGTTTCTTCGTTTCCGCGGAGCGAAGAAGACACGTGTTTTCAACGGCGTTGAAAAACTAGTTCTGCCTTCCCGCTCGCGTATTTTTTCGTTTTTCTTCTATTTTTTCCTTTCGGATCCCTTTATTTTTACTTTCCAAAAAAAAAAAAAAAACTCGTTGAGTTTTCTTTCTTTTTTCAGGCCGGCCCCGGCGGGGCCTGATGCCACCATACAGGCCTCCGGTTTCGATTTTGCGGAGGCCGTGTTTCCCTTCATGCCCCCTCAACCGGGCTTTAAGAAGTGCCAGCGGTGTGCACGCCCGATCTCTCTCACCGACCCGCACAATTGGTGCCTGCAGTGCTTGGGTCCGGAGCATCGGGCTGACACCTGCTCCCGCTGTGCTACTCTTAAAAAGCGCACATTGAAAAATAGACAGATCCAGCAAAATATTCTTTTCGGCACCGGATCTGCCATGGAACCTGCCGCAACATCGACGGCACCTCAAAAGTCGGCACCGACTACTTGGACGCCACCGGATCCTTCTTCGGGGTCGCTGGCCCCAGGTAAGCCGGCTAAGAAGCCTTCCACTTCCCTTGAGCGCCCTCCTGCCACGGTTGCGACGCCGGTCCTCCCGACACCGCAAATGCTCCGCTTCGATATCGGTGAGTGCCTCGTCATCGGCCTCCTCATCGCCGGAGCGTAGAACGGCACCTATGGTACCGAAAAAGAAAAAAGCGGTACCGGTGCCTCCCCTGGACGACCGCATCGCGGTCATACTCCAAGCCCAATTACAGGAGCAGCTACAGCAGCAACTCTAACAACTGTTGCCAGCGATGCTGGCCCCCACACCTTCCGGTACAGGACCGGTCCGAGCCTCGCACGATCCCATCGGTGTCGACCCCCTCGGTACCGCTTAACACTTCCATGCCGGTGCTCTCGGCTGAACCACATCGTTCCCAACCTACGGTGCAGGCCCGCTCTGATACCGACCCTTCCCGGTACCAGGAATGGCACCGGTCTTCCTCTCCCGGTACCGCCTCGGTACGCTCCGGCAAGTCTCTCTCCAAGACCCGCCATGCCGAGCCCTCCACACCGATGTCCCGCCGTGCGCACCCCGACATCAGGGACCCGGACTTATGGGAGGAATCCCCGCACGGTACCGAGGAAGATGCTTCGTCGATGGACGAGGAACCCTCGGTGGCTGATACCGTTTCAAAACCTGAACAGTCCTCTTTCACCAAATTCCTCAGGGAGATGTCCACGGCTCTTTCCATTCCCTTAGAGTCTGACTCTAAAAAGTCCCAGGCCTTTCTCGATGCCCTAGACTTTGAGCAACCTCCCAAGGAATTTCTTAAGTTACCCGTCCACGACATCCTGCAGGAAACTTTTTATAAAAACTGGGAGAACCCCCTCACTGTCCCCGGGGCCCCTCGCAAACTGGATAGCTTGTACCGGGTCATTCCGATCCCAGGGTTTGACAAGCCTCAATTGCCCCATGAATCACTCCTGGTGGAGTCCACCTTAAAGAAAACTCAGGGCTCCAGTGTCTATGCCTCCACCCCTCCTGGCAGAGAGGAAAAAACTATGGATAAGTTTGGCAAGCGCCTTTTCCAGAATGCAATGCTGGCCAACAGGGCAAATAATTACACCTTTCACTTCTCCTTCTACATGAAGCATCAACTCTCCTCCTTACAAAAATACATTCCTGAACGTAAGGTCTCCCTCTTCCAACAGCAAATTTCCAGCCTGCTCCAACTCCGGAAATTCATGGTCCGCTCCATTTATGACTCATTTGAGCTGACCTCTCGAGCATCTGCCATGGCTGTTGCCATGCGGCGTCTGGCCTGGCTGAGAGTTTCTGACCTCGACATTAACCACCAAGACCGCCTGGCTAACGCACCTTGTCTTGGTGACGAACTCTTCGGGGAGTCCCTGGACTCAACAACCCAGAAACTCTCAGCACGCGAGACCAGGTGAGATACTCTGGTGAAACCTAAAAGAAGACTCCGCCTGCTTGCCCCTACAGACAGCAGTCCTCCTACCAGCGCAGGTTCTTGGCCAGACCTCTCAACCCGCCTCAACAGCAGCCTCGCCGTCCTCGTCACCAGCATCAAACTCAGGCTCGTTCCCAGTCTCATCAACCGGCCAAGTCTCTCCCTCCGTCAAAACCATCTCAACCCTTTTGACTCTTTTCTCCAGGGCATAGCCAGTCTCCCACCATCATTGCCTCTTCCTCAGCCTATCGGAGGACGCCTCCAGCTCTTCCTCAGCCGTTGGGAGGTCATCACATCAGACCAGTGGGTTCTAAACATCATTCGCCACGGCTACTCTCTCAACTTCCAGACTCTTCCACCAGACAATCCTCCCATAGAGTCTGCTTCCCACTCTTCCCAATCCCCCCTCCTCCTGAGGGAGGTCCACTCCCTCCTTCTTCTCAATGCCATCGAAGAGGTACCCTCAGACCAAAGGGGTCAGGGATTCTACTCCCGCTACTTCCTGGTTCCCAAGAAAACAGGAGACCTCCGTCCCATCCTCGATCTCCGGGACCTCAACAAGTGTCTGGTCAAGGAAAAGTTCAGAATGCTCTCCCTTGCCACGCTTTACCCTCTTCTCTCTCAACACGACTGGCTATGTTCCCTAGACCTCAAAGAGGCATATACTCGCATTCCAATCCATCTGGCTTCACGTCGCTACCTCCGAGTTCAGATACAGCACCGCCACTATCAGTACAAAGTGCTACCCTTTGGCCTCGCATCATCGCCCAGGGTGTTCACCAAGTGCCTTATTGTGGTGGCGGCCTTTCTCAGGTCTCACAACCTCCAGGTGTTCCCCTACTTGGACGATTGGTTGGTGAAAGCACCTACGTCTCCACTTGTGCTACAAGCCACTCAGCAAACCATCTCCTTCCTCCATCTCCTGGGGTTTGAGATCAACTACCCCAAGTCGCATCTACTTCCCACACAGCGACTTCAGTTCATTGGAGCCGTTCTCGACACCACTCTGATGAGGGCGTTTCTCCCCTCCGACCGCCAACGGTCCCTGCTCCACCTCTGCCGTCAGGTGCTCCTTCATCACTCCATTCCAGCTCGGCAGATGATGGTCCTCCTGGGCCACATGGCCTCGACGGTCCATGTGCTTCCTCTGGCGCGACTCCACCTCAGGACACCTCAGTGGACTCTAGCCAACCAGAAGCTTACAACACAAGTATATACAGTCGACTCCGCTTAAGTGCAAGCCCTTTGGACCGGTTTGCCACGTGCGCTTAATCGGAGTACCACGGATCCTCTTTCTCATCCCATCTCTGTGACATCGTCTCTTCAGCAATCTCTTCAATGGTGGTTGAACTCCTCCACTCTTTCCAGGGGTCTACTCTTTCATCTACCCCCTCACTCCATGATCATAACCACAGATGCCTCCCCCTATGCATGGGGAGCTCACCTGGGAGATCTTCGCACCCAGGGACTCTGGACCCATCAGGAGCGTCAACATCACATCAATTTCCTGGAACTCAGGGCCATGTTCTATGCTCTCAAGGCCTTCCAGCACCTTCTCTACCCTCAGATTCTGCTCCTGTGCACAGACAACCAAGTCGCCATGTACTACATAAACAAGCAAGGCGGCACGGGATCTCCCCATCTCTGTCAGGAGGCCATCCGCATCTGGACCTGGGCCACAGCCCGCAGTCTCTTCCTCAAGGCTGTCTATATCCAGGGCGAACAGAACTCCCTGGCCGACAATCTCAGCCGCATCCTTCAACCTCACGAGTGGACTCTGGATCCTCCCACACTCCGCTCCATCTTCGCTCGGTGGGGCACTCCTCAGGTGGACCTCTTTGCAGCTCCTCACAACCATCAGCTGCCCCATTTCTGTTTCAGACTGTTCTCTCCTCATCGTCTGGCCCCGGATGCATTCCTGCTCAACTGGACGGGTCGGTTCCTCTATGCCTTTCCTCCGCTGCCTCTGATGTTGCGGATGTTATTCAAACTCCGCAGGGACAGAGCCACCATGATTCTCATCGCCCCTCGGTGGCCTCGCCAACACTGGTTCTCCCTCCTGCTCCAGCTCAGCTCCAGGGAGCCCATTCCTCTTCCTGTGTTTCCTACTCTACTTACACAGCAGCATCAGTCTCTACTGCATCCCAATCTATCCTCGCTCCACCTGACAGCTTGGTTTCTCTCGGGCTGACCTCTCCAGACAATTTGTCTCAGCCTGTCCGTCGTATTTTGGATGCCTTCAGAAAACCGGCCACCCTCCAATGTTACCATCAGAAGTGGACCCGGTTCTCCTCTTGGTGTCTACTACATCACCACGATCCCACATCATTGGCGGTGGAAACTGTACTAGACTATTTGCTCTCTCTGTCCGACGCTGGCCTCAAGTCTACCTCAATCAGAGTCCACCTCAGTGCCATCACTGCGTTTCATGAGCCTATCCTCGGAAAACCTCTTACGGCTCATCCCCTGGTCTCCCGGTTCATGAGGGGCCTCGTCAACGTCAAACCACCTCTGAAGTCTCCTCCAGTCGTCTGGGACCTGAATGTGGTTTTATCCGCCCTCATGAAACCTCCTTTTGAGCCTCTTGCCACAAATTCGCTCAAATTTCTTACGTGGAAGGTGCTTTTCCTCATTGCCATCACCTCTGCCAGGAGGGTTAGTGAACTGCATGCACTGGTTGCCGACCCACCTTTCACTGTTTTTCACCATGACAAGGTGGTTCTGCGTACCCATCCTAAATTTCTTCCCAAGGTGGTCTCGGACTTCCACCTCAACCAGTCCATTGTATTGCCTGTCTTTTTCCCTAAGCCCCATTCTCATCCTGGGGAACAGGCGTTGCACACGCTGGACTGTAAGCGTGCCCTTGCTTACTACCTTGACAGTACCAGGGCTCACCGCTCGTCCCCTCAGCTCTTTCTGTCCTTCTACCCTAACCGTCCAGGTCGTCCTGTCTCTAAATGGACGCTTTCCAACTGGCTTGCTGCCTGCATTGCGTTCTGTTATGCTCGAGCCGGTCTCTCACTGGAAGGTGTTGTCACGGCCCACAGGGTCAGAGCTATGGCTGCTTCTGTGGCTTTCCTCCGTTCCACGCCCATCGAGGAAATCTGCAAAGCTGCCACTTGGTCCTCAGTTCACACGTTCACTACTCACTACTGTCTGGATACCTTCTCCAGACGGGATGGACACTTCGGCCACTGTGTTACATAATTTATTTTCCTAATGGCCAACCATCCCTCCTCCCTCTCTGTTAGCTTGGAGGTCACCCATGCGTTAAGAATATGCTGCCTGCTTGTCCTGGGATAAAGCACAGTTACTTACTGTAACAGGTGTTATCCAGGGACAGCAGGCAGATATTCTTACGTCCCACCCACCTCCCCGGGTTGGCTTTTTAGCTGGCTTATCTTAACTGGGGACCACGCACTCCTCCGTCGGGCGGGAAGGCACTCGCGCATGCGCGGTGCGGCCAACTAGAACTTTCTAGTTAAAAGTGTCCATACCGGGGCTCCGTCGGTGACGTCACCCATGCGTTAAGAATATCTGCCTGCTGTCCCTGGATAACACCTGTTACGGTAAGTAACTGTGCTTTCCCATCCCATCCCTGTGAGTTCTTTTCCTGTCCCTACCCCATTCCTGCATACTCTATCCTCATCTGCACAAGCCTCAAACACTTTAAAATCATAAGTAGCAACATTCTAGAGCTGAGATTGTGATGTCATAATGCCTCATTCCACCAATGCCTAAGCTCCGTTCTCATCTGCACAAGCCTCAAACACTTTAAAATCATAAGTAGCAACATTCTAGAGCTGAGATTGTGATGTCATCATGCCTCATTCCACCAATGCCTAAGCTCCGTTCTCATCTGCACAAGCCTCAAACACTTTAAAATCATAAGTAGCAACATTCTAGAGCTGAAATTGTGATGTCATCATGCCTCATTCCACCAATGCCTAAGCTCCGTGCTCATCTGCACAAGCCTCAAACGCTTTAAAATCATAAGTGTTTGAGGCTTGTGCAGTTAAGGAAGAGCTTACAGGAATGGGACAGGGACAGCGACAAAACTCACGGGGACGGGATGGGGAAATTGAGTTCCTGCAGGGACAGGGACAAATTTGTCCCCTTGTCATTGTTTAAGTTCCAACATGAAGATGTAACTTTAACAATGTTATTTTCTTAATGTCGGTTGCCTATAAGTCATTCATTCAGTGAATCATTTGGAGCATTTGCAGCATCCAGGAGAAGCTGTAATCAGCATAGCAGTTAGCAGGAAATAGTTGATGTATTAAGGTGTTGCATAGTGGTGTGGCTGGATTATTACGCAATTCAGGTTTTGGTGTGTGCGAGTAGCGGACAGTTGCCTCCTATTCAGGTTTCAGTCATTTTCTCATGGTAAGCAGGTGCAGTGAACCATTCAGCTTATTTCTATGGCTCGGTGCATAGCTGTCATTGGAGAACACCCAATACAGGGAAACAATTTGCTGTACTTAACAACAGCAAAGCATTTGACAAAGTTCCTACTAAGAAACTCCTGAAGGATAAGAGGCGATGTATTGTATTACAGGTAACTGATTTAAAGGTAGGAGGCAAAGAGCAGGAAATAAATTTGGAAACTAAACTAAACTAAACCTTGGGTTTATATACCGCACCATCTCCACGAATGCGGAGCTCGGCACGGTTTACAGGAAGAAAGATGAGAGAGGAACTACAGTGGAGCGATTAAAGAGTTAGGTGTAAAGGGGGAAGGTGAGAGGCCTAAGAGGGGGGAAGTGTTACAGTTTTGAGAATAGCCAGGTTTTTAGGTGTTTGCGGAAGAGTTGGAGGGAGCTTGAGGTTCGGAGAGGGGAGGTGAGGTTATTCCAGATCTCAGTGATTCTAAAGGGGAGGGATGACCCAAGTTTGCCTACATGGGAAATACCTTTTATGGAAGGGAAGGATAGTTTAAAAATTTGGGAGGATCTGGAGGAAGTAGGGGTTGGGGAGTTCCAGGATAGAAGGATAACATTTATTTTTTTTTAATTATTAATATTTACCAGAAGCTTACAACACAAGTATATACAGTCGACTCCGCTTAAGTGCAAGCCCTTCGGACCGGTTTGCCACGTGCGCTTAATCGGAGTACCATATGAAGAGAATCGAGCACTGTCATTTTTCTTGCGAGATCAGCAGCTCGGGGGCAGGATTCCATGCTTGCATCGATGACTGCCATCACATATCTTAGGACGAGTGTCCTGTAATGACTCTTGAAGTTTGTGATTATCCGGTTCATAGTCAGTTGCGTGGGAGACACCAACGCGCCAACAATCGAGCGCTGACAATTCGGCACAAGAAAGAAGCGCAGCGGTAAAACTTAGTTTTAAAGAGCTCTGAAACGGGGTGTGAGTGGGGAACCCCCCCCACTTTACTGTATAGTGCTGCAGTTGGGGGTTGGGGGGTTGGAACCCTCCATTATAGAGAGAATGGAACTTCTTTTTATTTTTTTCGGGAAAAGTTTCAAATTTTATTAAGATTTGTTATCTACGCAATATCATATTTCAATGCATATAACATTCTAAAAGGAGAGAACAAAACATTGAATACAAATTATATATGTTCTAATACATAACTGGTACAGAAGGCAAGGGGGATGAACTACAGTCTTTAGAGAAAGAAAAGAAACATTTAGGGAAGAACACATTTGGTGGGGACACATAAGAAAAAAAGAAAGGAAATTAAAAAAAGGGATAATTTTTGACCTACTCGTGGGATTGATTAAAGTCTAAAAAATTTAGTGATTAGTAAATTATGCTGTCTATGTTTCAAATGCGTCCTTATAAAGAAAACTTTTTAAGGAACGCTTGAATTTTTCTAAGGAAGGTTCATTTCGTTTTCTCTATAATGTGGGGGGTTGCACCCCCCACAGCCCCCCCAACGGCAGCACTTTTCCCGTGGCGTGCTTCTTTCTTGCGCCGAATTGTCGGTGCGCTGGTGTCTGGCGCGCGATTATCCCGTCATCGATTATTCCTTGGTTTTTGTTGCTTTCATAGTCAACAGGCAGGCACCTTGAAGCCAACAGCTTCGCTATGTTTGAAAGCGGTGTGTAGGTATCTTATCACTTTAATTGAGAAGGTCATACTGTAGTTAATCTGTGTGAGCAATTGCAGAAGGACCTGGAGTACACCAGTCTCCGGGGACAGACCCTTCCATTTTACGTACAAGAATGCTGTAATAACGCCTAAGCGGTGTCAGACATCAGCATGGTGGACACGTTCAGCCAAAGACAATGATTTCTGTCCACACGACGCCATAGTGCAGTTTCGAAAGTTCAAACACATGGCCGGGCCTAGACTGCTGTTCCGAAACACATTGGTCATCTGCATGATTGCTTTTAACTGGAGTGAACACTTCGTGAAAGAATAGAGGGTGGGACCTACGACATCAGTGCGCATAAGCGGATTGTGTGCTTATCAGAATTGTAAATATCTGGAGTTTACGTGCATTGACTTTAATGTAAAAAAAAAAAAAGGGACTATGGTGGTCGGGTTCGGATAACCGAAGCGTGAGCTTAACTGATGTGCACTTAGGTGGAGTCGACTATACTTGTTAAAGAAAACAAAAGCAAAAACTATATGAAAAAACATTGGCAGTAATACTCTAAAATCAGGGCTGTCCAACCTGCGGCCCGAGGGCCACATGTGGCCCCGTGAAGTATTTTGTGCGGCCCTGGTCAAGGGCAATGCACTGTTTCCTCTGCTGCCCCTGGGTGTTTACCATCTTGCCTCCATCTTGCCCCCGGGTGTTTACCATCTCCCTCCTCTGTCTTGCTGCAGCGTTTGTGTGGCCCCAGAAACATTTTTTTCGGCCAATGCGGCCCAGGGAAGCCAAAAGGTTGGACACCCCTGCCTTAAATTCTTCTCGGACCCCAGTATAAGGTGAGGGAGTAGTGTGTAAGATTAGATTTTCTCAGGGGAAATGAATGAAATCAAATAATACATGAATAATCCCATCTAAAATACAAAATAAACTTCAGTCTTCATCATTCATGGGTGAGATCTTCTTTAGGTCCAAAAAAAGACCTTGACTGTTCCGGTGCAAAGAGAACATATTTCACCCCTGCATATCTAACCAAACATTTGCCAAGGATAAGTTAATAAGTAAATTGTGGCTGAGGATTTACTCTGGCTTTTACAAAGCTGCAGTAAAATTTTCTACTACAGGCCAGCTAGGTAAATGCTCAGATGCTCATAGAATTCCTACACGCATCGGAACATTTACCTCACCGGCCCACAGGAGAAACCTCTATCACAGCTTTATAAAAAGAGCCCTTAGTCTCGTGCCTCGGTGCCAAGAAAGCTCTTCTCCGTTCCTGAATAATTTTTGTCAAATTGAAGTATACCTATGTCCTTTGATCATAGAATTGAGTTTTTGTAACTTCCTAAAGTATAATCTCAGGGCAGCGCTGATGTCCTCTTTGAATATAAAAGAGACCAATAAAGTATTCCTTTCACAATCATCAGAGATTGACAATTCCAGTATCGTCAATATATTCATTACTTTCATCTTTTCATCTTGATTTACAATACCTGGTATTCCCTTGTATATTTTTTAAAGAGAATTTGGAAACACTTATAACCCACCAGTATGGGGAATCCCTTGTTTCTGTGGTTCAAAATGCAGCATGTATTATCAGATGCAGTAATCAACCATAAAAAGAATTTTAAAAAACGGGGCCCCAAACTGGCTCACCCAAACTAGAGAATGACACGGGAACAAATTTGTACCCGTCCACAAGAGTTTAGTCACTATCCCTGTTCCTACCCCATTCCTGTAAGCTCAGCCTTAACCACACAAGCCTCAAACACTTTAAAATCATAAGTGTTTGAGGCTTGTGTGGTTAAGGCTGAACACTTATGATTTTAAAGTGTTTGAGGCTTGTGCAGATGAGGACGGAGCTTGCAGGACGGGACAGGAAAAGATCTTGCGGGGACGGGATAAGAAGATGAGTTCCCGTAGGGACGGGGAAAAATTTGTCCCCGTGTCGTTCTCTAACCCAGACCTAGAACATAATGGTGGAGCACCTTGATGGTCTGTATTTGGACCAGTGTTACCTGTTAAAAATCTGGAAAAAGGAGCAATGAGTGAGTTTCAGATGTCTGAAAATGTTTTTTCAAAGTAATGAAAAATTGAGTCCTTTGTGAAAAATTGCAGGAGGAGCTTGTGAAACTGGAAAACTCCCAGGCTTCATCTGACCCAGAAATGCTGATTCCCTGCCACCTACACAATAAAGTTCAAAAATCTAATCGTTATCCGTAGGGTTCTTAGTTCTAGTATATGAGAACTTCTTTTTAATATTCAGAATCCTTTGTTCCCAACTTGGAAATCTGCTCATAATCACCTTACCAACCACTGATTATTTAGAATGGGCTCTACATTAAGTTTTAGCCTCTTCCCTCTGGCGTGGCATTCCTTTTTAAGTACGTTGCGGATCCTCAATCGGTGGAGACAGAGAGAATGACACGGGGACAAATTTGTCCCCATCCCGTGGGATCTCTAAATCCCCGTCACATCCCTGCAAGCTCTACCTTAACTGCACAAGCCTCGGACACTTATGATTTTAAAGCGTTTGAGGCTTGTGCAGATATGAACGGAGCTTAGGTATTGGTGGATTGAGGCATTATGACATCACAATCTGAGCTCTAGAATGTTGCTACTTAGGATTTTAAAATGTTTGAGGCTTGTGCGGATGAGGACGGAGCTTAGGTATTGGTGGATTGAGGCATTATGACATCACAATCTGAGCTCTAGAATGTTGCTACTTAGGATTTTAAAATGTTTGAGGCTTGTGCGGATGAGGACGGAGCTTAGGTATTGGTGGATTGAGGCATTATGACATCACAATCTGAGCTCTAGAATGTTGCTACTTAGGATTTTAAAATGTTTGAGGCTTGTGCGGATGAGGACGGAGCTTAGGCATTGGTGGAATGAGGCATTATGACATCACAATCTGCGCTCTAGAATGTTGCTACTTAGGATTTTAAAGTGTTTGATGCTTGTGCAGATGAGGATGGAGCTTGCGGGAATGGGACAGGGACAGAGCTCGTGGGGACAGGGCTAGCGATCCTGCGTGGATGGTGAAAATTTGTCCCTGTGTCATTCTCTAGGTGAGGAAGACCCGTCTCTTCCTGTGTCCTATTCCTTTCACTTGGTTTTCTCTTTTGCTTACACTATTACCTAATTTGTTCTAAACTGCTCTAGTACCCCATGGAGATTAGAAACTAAACAATTGACATATTAAATTTCACATAAGTGTGGAACAGTGTCTGTAGGAAAATTCTTAGCTATAGGCATGAGTTGTTGAGCTCCATATTACAAGCTACCAGGCAGGAAAAGGATTTTGAACAGCTTGAAGCAGCAGTCAAAAGGACAACGAGATTAAGGATAAAACTGGGAATAATTCCATTTTTTCTTTTGCCTTTATGCACATGACATGGTCTTTACGTTGAGAATTAGTGTAGCAATGTTGATGTCCAGGTGAACTCATCAAAATTGGTTTTCTAGGTCCAGGCTCATTTCTGATTGAAGATTTGGTGTGTCCTGCTGTGACTCAATTTACAGACTACGCTCGTGTACACATCTTTTATTGCATTTTCATACCTGTGACTCACAGTAAGAACGGACCCTGGAAGAAGGTTGTTTTCACAACCAAAACACGGCCCATGTCGGGTCTATGCCACATTTGTATTATTGGACATTTTATTGTGTATACTTATGCACTATTTATGAATAGATTATATTACAAGATCATCAGTTCTATGGTTTTTTTGCCTCCTGCCTTGACTCAAGCAGAAGCTGATCAATGACTTACCCCTGTGTTGGTTTTTTTTTCATAGAAGCAAGCACCTAAAGTGGAGAAAGTATTTTTCACTACTACAGTACCGGTAGCTGGCAGTACTGGTATGTACTAACTTCAGTAAAATCAGTTTAACCGTGAAGAACTTGATTTATGTAGCCAAGTTTTAACTCTGTTAAATAATTTCCTAAGAAAGAGAACATGATGGCAGAAAGACCCTATGATCTATGTAGTTTATTCATCCACATATCCTCTTCAGGACTCTCTCTGCTGGTCTTGGGCTGCCTTGAATTCAGTTATTGTGTCTGTCTCATCGCATCCACTACCCTTTCCATAAATAAATATTGCACTGGATTCTCCTAAATCTATTCCCATCTTTTCTCGTTCTATGACCCCTCCTTCCAGAGCCTATGCATGATATTTTGGATATGTTGACATATTTATCACGCTTTTCCGACTTCAACTTTCCTCCATTACTGGGGTTCTCAACTCAGTCAGGTTTTCAGGATATCCATAAGGAATATGTATATGTTTATACATTCAGTATACATGCTCTGAGGGTTGAGCACTTCCTCTGGCAAGGTAGAGAGTTCCCCTATAACCTTCAATTCTTAGGTTAACATTCTCTGTTTCAAAGGGGCTCTGTACTTTTAATTTTAAGGGAGATGAATTTACTGCACTTGGTAAACCAGCTACAGTTGATACATTTGAATCTGTTTCCCCGTACTTTAATTACCAATTTCTTACTCTAGACCAGGGGTAGGCAATTGCGGTCCTCGAGAGCCGGAGCCAGGTCAGACTTTCAGGATATCCACAATAAATATACATGAGATAGATTTGCATCTCAAGGAGGCAGTGCATGCAAATCCATCTCATACATATTCATTGTGGAGATCCTGAAAACCTGACCTGGCTCCAGCTCTCGAGGACCGGAATTGCCTACCCCTGCTCTAGACCAGTCATTTCCCAAACCTGTACCAGGGGAGCTCCAGCCAGTCAGGTTTTCAGGGTATCTGTAATGAATATGCATGATATATCTGCAAATCAAGAAGGCAGTGTATGCAAATCAGTCTCTTCAATATTTATTGTGGACATCCTGAAAACTTGACTGGCTGGGACTCCCCTGTGACAGGTTTGGGTATCCTGTTCTAGACATTTTTATAAAGGGGCTGTCTATCCCATTGGACATCATTGTTGATTAGGCAACAGCTGAGGAAACAATCTCAGACCCCACCATGCCCCCCCTCCCCAAGCAAGCATTTAATTCAGTGATGGGCAACCACTGCCCTTTAGGGTCTTTCCACAATGAATATGCATGAGATTGATTTTTGCATGTACCTGCCTCCATTGTATGCACATAGATCTCATGCATATTCATTGTGGAAATCTTGAAAGCCCAACTGGACTCTATCCCTTGAGGACTGTGGTTGCCCACCCCTAATGTAATTAGGCAATGAAAGGAGAACCTACATGGAAGGTAGAACTTTTCTGCCGACTCCTCTCCTAATTCACCTACCAAGGACAATCATGACCCCCTAATTTAAGATAAACACAGAGAGCCTGGCGGCATAGCATTCTGTGAAACCTGTAGAGAGGGAGGATTGGCAGGCTCCCTTTTCGGTCTGTTTATTCTCCATTTGCAGAGGGTGTACGAGAGTTATAAGGGCGCCACCTCTTGAAGGTCTATCCTCAGTACTGCTTGTTGGATATTTAGGAGAGACAGTTAATGGCAACAGTCTGTCTTCCTCCCTGGTACCGAGTACTCTGACTGCAGTGGTGTGTCCAAAGTTACATCTTCTGCTCAGCAACAGTGTGGCTGGAACCACAACCAGCCCTGGTATACTTTTACTGTTCTAAATCTAACGGAATGAATTTTAATGTCCTTAGACTGATTATAAATTCCTGCTGCTCTGATATTTTCCTACATTTTCTTGTCTCTCCAGAGAACTCTGTCCAGCAGATTGGTCTCAGTCTTCCTGTGATTATTATCAAGCAAGAAGAGTCCTGCCAGTGTCAGTGCGCCTGCCGTGATTCTGTCAAAGACAAAGCTACATCCCGGAAGGATTGTTCCTCAGAAACAGCACCAACTGCCCCAAATCCTCCTGTGCAGCAGACTGTCTCGTTCCCTCCTCCCGAGGGCAGAAGTCGGACTGTAAACTCATCAGACTCGCAGAGTGATGCACTTGGCGTCATGGATGTCTCGGACTTCCTGCCTCTCCAAAGTCCCGAAACCCCCTCCACTCTAATGCCACTGGAAGCATTATTGCAGAGTGATGAGGACATTGATTTCTCCAAGTGAAGATTTCATCACTTTTCTTCTTAAGGATGAAGTTACCTACCTTTTGGAAAGGTTATTTTTTTTTTCTTTTTTTAAATAATTTAGTGTTTGCTTTCCTCGGAGAGCATTTTAGTTACAGCCCCACAGCGTCCTTTTCGGGTCTGTCTCTTAATGAGCTAAGTTATAAGAACTGTTTACTTTTGCTGCACTGTTTGTCACTTTTTCTTGTCGTATGTGAACATGGATATCGGAGTTACTTGTATTCATAAAGTATATTAAGAAACGAGGGAATATGGTTTCTCTGTCTTTGTAATTGCTTTCTTTTGTTTCACTTTGACATTGGTTGTGGATCTTTGTTTTAGCAACTCATAGGTACAGGAAGAACTGTTTGCACATGTATGGACTTAAATCAGGCATTCTGTACAAAAGCAATAGATCTTGGTATAAAAAAAATTGAATTTCCTCCTAAAGGTTGACTGAATTTTGATTTTGGATATGGCTTTGAAACAGGGTCTCAGTTTCCACTGAAAATGCCAGGTCATTTTCAGGTGAAACTGAAACTCTCTACCACCTACTGACACTCCTGCCCTCCCTTAACAAGCCCTGGTGATCTAGTGGCCTCTTGGGAGGGAAAAAAAGAACCCCACTGTTTTCTGCCTTTTATTGCTGCTGGGGCTTTTAATAGCAGCCTTATGAGACTGCCATGGGAGGACCCAGCAGCTGAATTGAAACTGGCACTGAGAAGCAACAGCCATTTCAATATGGCTGCTGGGATCTCTTGCAACAGTCTTGGCAACCATTTCAAATCACCAGTGGTAAGGAGCAGAGCACCGGGTGGGAGAGGGAAGGGGGGATTTGCTGCTTCTAAAGTGACCGCTAGACCATCAGGGATTGTTTTAAGGTGGGCCTTCTGATGTGGTCCCTTGCTAATTAATCTCCTTTGTCTTGCTCAAAAGAGGAATGATGCTCTTCAGACTAACTAAGTTTTCTGTTTATTACAAAGACTAACCCCTCCCACTTTTACAAAACTGTAGCGTGGTTTTTAGCACCAGCCATGGTGGTAACAGCTCCTACGCTCATAGAATTGCTATGAGTGTTGGAGCTGTTAACTGCCACAGCTGGCGCTAAAAACTGTACTCCATGTTTGTAAAAAAAGGGGTAAGTTTGGCACTGATAAATATTACTATATAGGCTAAAAGGTACTGGCTATACAGACATGACATAGGGTTTGGGGATGCAGAACCCAAGGTGCGAGGAGTTAGGAGTTGAAAGCACTCTTGGAAGAGGTGGGCTTTGAACCCTGCTAGAGACAGAGCCTGCCCTAAGGATTTGGTCAGCTTGTTCCAAGCATATGGCACAGCAAGGCAGAAGGGACGGAGTCTGAAGTTGGCAGTTGAAGAGAAGGGCACATAAGCTACTGTCTTGCCCTCCATTTCATGAAGGGTCTCGTCATTTGATTGATCTATGGTTTGAACAGTCTATATGTCTTTTACATAAATATGTCATTGTAACATGTTTGGAAATTCAGCTAGTTGGGGATGATCAGATTAGCTGGACTCTTGTAGCCCAAAATGGCCATTTAGTTAAAGCGATTGTGTCCAATGCTTCAGCCTTCCATTCTAGTAACAGTATAAGCTAAGCAAATAGGGTTTTTAGGAAAGGTGGGAGTCATTTTCTTCATCTATGAGCTGTACTTTTTAATCAGAAGTGGGCATAGTTTAGACACAATGTCCTGGAAAGATGTGGATCCTGTATATTTGTAAGGAGTTTAGTGCCATTGAATCTGTGCCTTTTGAATATCATTTACCAGCTTGGTTAATTTTTAAAAATATGGAGTAACAGACATTTTTCCAGGCATGAAGAAATTGCATTGATTGAAACAAATACCCCCCCCCCCCCCTTTTCTTCTGTTTTTCATTATCAAGATTTAAAACTGTGAACATCTTTTAATTTATAGCCAAAAACTACTTTTGCATCGCCTCTACCTAACCACAGACTGGGTACTGAAAAACTCCCCTCTCTTCCTCGAAGGTATCAAGTTTATGTTAAGTATTAGTTTAGCACAAAATCAAAGGCAAGTAACAGAGATAAGAAAAGGCACTTTAGCTATCTCCATTTATAATAAGGTTCTCAAATTCCTTTTTAATTTAAATACTATGCTGTATAAGGAGTTAGTTTTATTCCAGTTAAGGAAAAGCTTAGCTTTTGTGAACAAAGGTGTAGGCAGAGCTGCACTTGTGATATGTTTAAGTAATATCTACCTGTGGCCAAACAATATGAGGGTTGGGATCTCCCCCCCCCCCCCCTCCTTTAGCTGGTGGTAGGTAGGCTATGGAAATATGAAATACTACTTTCATATGTCTTCCCCAGCAATTTACTTGGTTAGTTTGCACGTTACATGTTGAACCTTCTACTAAGGACAACCCTCTGAACTAAGTAATAGGATTCTAGCCAGAAAGGAAAGAAATGTGTGCAAGAAAGGGTCCTAAGTTAAATTTCCCCTCTCACTTTTTCAATATAAGAATAATAACACAGTGCCTGTTACCCATGGGTAGCCTGCAGGGGATGGGGTGAGACAAGGCCATTCACAATGTGGTGGAATGGTAAATGACCTTGTCTGTATTTGCTGTGAGTTGCCTCTGTGCCCTCCTTGGTGTGATTGCGCATCTAGAGGCTCCCTCCCCGATGGTGGGTGGAAAAACCCCCACAAACCTGTGAGTGTGACTCCTAGGTCAGCCCCTTTGCACCTTCTGGGATGGGCATACGAGCCTGTTGGAACAGAAGTTTCCTGCAAGCGTGACACAGGACTACTCGAATTGGAACCTTTTTGCCGCCAAGTCCCACTTTCCGACATAACATCTGTCTGGAAGTTATATCTTAAGGAGTGACTTGGCAGCAAGAAGGTTCTGGTCTGAGCAGTCCTGCGTGCAGAAAACTTCCGTTCTAACAGGCTGGTATGCCCACCCTGGGAGGAGTGAAGGGGCTGACCCAGGAGTCATACTTGTAGGTTTGGGGGGTTTTTTTCATCCATCATTGGAAGTGAGGGTTGGGGGAGGAGGTGGCTGCTACACCTGTGAAGGGGGAAGTTGGTTTTTATTTTTATTTGCTGTCTACTATCAGGAGTGAGAGTTGGGGGGCTGTTGCTTCACCCACAACGGGCAAGGGAGTTGCGTGGACTGGCTGGAGCTGAAGGGAAGGGAGACAGTGCGGGATGGGGATGGGGAAGAGAGAAAAACAGGTGCTGGGTGGAGTGGTGCCAGATCCACACCTAGGTACTGAAGGGAGGGGATAGAAGTGGACCCATGGGACGGGGGCTAGGTGCAGGACCTGCAGTGAGGAAGAGAGAAGGAAAGAAATTGAGACATATTGGTGTAAGAGAGGAGAGAAACTGGACACAGGATGATATACAAAAAGAGGGAAGATGGTGGGCATGGATGGGAGCATAGGAACAGGGACAAAAAGGGGAATGCTGCATCTGCATGGGGGTTGTATATGGACACACACAAGATAGCTAGACATGGGGCAGAAGGAAGATGCTGGACACGTGGGGCAGAGGGCTATAGAGGAGTGATACTGTACAAAGGAGGAAGGGGATCATAAATGGGGAGATGGGCACAGGGGAGCTACTAGAAAGGGAAGTATAGGAGACAGAGAAGGGAGATGCTTGCTGAACATGGTGGAAAATATACACACACAGAGATGGAAGATGAATGGAGAAAGAAGATGTCAAATGATCAGGAGACCCTGGCAAGTGAGTTAAGAATAGACAGATGGAAACAGAAACCAGAGCATAAGACCAATGTGATTTGAAGAATAAAATGACCAGATAACAAAAGCTAGAAAAAAAATTTATATTTTGTGATTAGAATATATCTGATATTGAAATATATATCCTGCTAGAGCTGGTGTTAGACATGACTGGGGACTGCAAAGCCCAGGCTGTGCCACTCTAGCTTCCAGCTGGCTTAGGGCTCTCTCAGTGGGGGTAGTTGACTTAGTTGCACTCCCCTAACACTATTCCTGCCATGTGTGACTGTGGTATTTTGTTAGAATGATTTTTCTGTGTAGCATTCTATAATAATTTGGCTTATACAGTTTTCTCAATAGTGGAGGGGATACAGGGGTATGGTTGATCCTTGCTCTGTATTATTTGTGTTTATAAAATGACAATTGTACAGAATATTGTTTTTTTATATTTTAATAAAACTTCAATATAAAATAACTATGTGGAGGCTTGTGCAGATGGGCTCAGTTTGCAGAGACGGGGACCGAGCTTTTGGAGATGGGGACAAATTATGTCATTCTCTATTGAGCAGTAGAGAATGATGCTAAGCATCTGTGTGCACCAAACAGGTGACATTATGAGTAGTTGCTGTAGGCTTAGTACAAATTTATTTAGGATGATATCCTAAATTTTATTGAAATTGGTCAAGTTTTGATAGTTATGCAGAAAACAAGGTTAATACACTTCCCCCTCCATATTCATGGTATCATTAACCGCGGTTTTGATTATTCATGGCTTTTTGTTTCCTGGTTCCGCCCCCAAATTTGCATTGCACAGAGGAAATCATTGCTCCTGGTGTTTCACAGAGAAAATCACTACACTTGCAGGTCAGGTTATTCACGGTTTTGTATCTTAAGGTTTGTTTGTTTTTTAACAGAAAAACTGCAAACACAAAAAGTTATTTGTGGTTTTTCTGTATTCGTTGAGATGCTGTTCCCCTATCACTGCGAATGCAGATGGGGAATTGTATAGATATTTTTAGATAGAAACACAAAGCCAGATAAAGACCATATTGTCCATCCATCATCCCTTAAAACCCTTATATACTTGTTCCAAGCTTTCTTGAATGCAGATAGTGTGTTCACTCCATGAAGAAGTATTTCTTCAGGTTACTTCCGAGTCTGTCCCCTCTGTCTAGATCAGCTTTCCTTCAATTGAAAGAAACTTGCCTCTGTGTACGTATACATTTCTTCTCCCTCCCATTGAGATCTTGAAGTCTGTCCCCATAGACTTTGGCAGAACTCTGGCCTGGCTCTCCTGTTTCTATCTTTTTGATGGTGTGGTCTCCAGAACATCCCACACATTCTAAATCTGCACACATATATCAAAACCTTGTCTTCAAACTCAATTTTAAGATTCCATTATCTTTTGAACAAACGAACACTTCAAGAGCAAAAAATAAAACCAAACAATCTTGTTTATTTCAAAAAAGGACAAACATCAACTGTGGACCCGGCAGTACTGTGTTTCGGCGACGCAAGTCGCCTGCATCAGGGGTCATATATGTAGTAATACACCGGCGAGCAAGTCCTTTGTAAATGTGAACGTTCAAAAAGTCGGACGCTGAGAACTGACCAAACAATTTTTTGCTCTTGGAGTGTTCATTGCCCGATCCCACTTTTTGTTTGTTCTTGCACCTGTGGGTTCTGGTCCTCTTTTGTACACCAGATGCAAACCCATTATCACTTTTCAACTTTTTCATGTAAAATGTGGGATCAGTGTTACTTTAGAAATGTTTGTTGGGTTTTTTTTTAACATTGTTTCTAATGGAAGAATTTACCAAACCAGAACATAATTATTTTGAAAGCATGTAAAGATGCCTTTGTCCATTACTAAAATCTGTATAAAAGTGATTGTACTTTGCTTTAGTTAAGTGGAAACTTTCTTCTGGAATTGAAAAGCAATAATTCATGAATTTTAATTAAAAGCTTTATTTAACACCTCATAGTACAATACTGCTGCTTATTCAAGACAGTGATAACCTGAAATAAATCAAATATATTCAGCATCTATTATTTAACATTAAAGCTGAAGCATCATACTTAACAAAATTAGCTGAGGGCTGCAGGTGATTGATTTGGACCGCAAAGATTTTATGAACTTTTGAAAACAGTCAGCTTCTATAAGCGTCCAATAAACAAAATTTTAACCATACAGCAGAGGAAAACAGTTGCAAGAAAGTATGAATTTTATTACTTTCTAGTTGGAGCTGTGCTATACTTGATCCTTCTCAGGATGCAGTGCTGCAACTTTTATCTCAGCCTTGCTGAAAGCATCAGTTATGCTAGAATTTTCCTGCAAAAAAACAAACATACCACAGTATATGATGGCTGAGGCCCAAGCTAGTCAGGTTTTCTGATACTTACAGGAGTTAAAGCTGACAGAATACAGGAAAATAGGGGTGGGGAACATTTGGGGCTTAATAATCTGCAGTTACTTTAGAACACACTTCTTTATTCTAGTGCAGGGGTCTCCAAAGTACAGCCCGTGATATGATTTATCTAGCTCGCGGAAATGCGTGAATTGGACTAATTTTCCAATGAGAACTTGCAAAACAAAAAACAAACAAACCGCGGGATGTTGGTAGATTTCAAATGCATTAATTAAAACTGTTCAAAAAGCACAGTTACTTACCGTAACAGGTGTTATCCAGGGACAGCAGGCAGATATTCTTGACTGATGGGTGACGGCACCGACGGAGCCCCGGTACGGACAATTTTAGAGTGATTGCACTCTAAGAACTTTAGAAAGTTCTAGCTAGGCCGCACCGCGCGTGCGCGAGTGCCTTCCCGCCCGACAGAGGCGCGCGGTCCCCAGTTAGGATAAGCCAGCTAAGAAGCCAACCCGGGGAGGTGGGTGGGACGCAAGAATATCTGCCTGCTGTCCCTGGATAACACCTGTTACGGTAAGTAACTGTGCTTTATCCCAGGACAAGCAGGCAGCATATTCTTGACTGATGGGTGACCTCCAAGCTAACAAAAAGAGGGATGGAGGGAAGGTTGGCCATTAGGAGAATAAATTTTGTAAAACAGATTGGCCGAAGTGTCCATCCCGCCTGGAGAATGCATCCAGACAATAGTGAGATGTGAAAGTATGAACAGAGGACCAAGTAGCAGCTTTGCAGATTTCCTCAATAGGAGTGGAACGGAGGAAAGCTACAGACGCTGCCATAGCTCTAATTTTGTGGCCCGTGACAGAACCCTCCAGTGTCAGGCCTGACTGAGCATAACAAAAAGAAACGCAAGCAGCAAGCCAATTGGATAGAGTGCGTTTAGATACAGGGTGACCCAACTTGTTAGGATCAAAGGACAAAAACAGTTGAGGAGATGATCTGTGAGGTTTGGTGCGATCAAGATAGTAAGCCAGAGCACGTTTACAATCCAAGGTATGCAAAGCCTGTTCACCTGGATTAGAATGAGGCTTTGGGAAAAAAACAGGAAGAACGATGGATTGATTAAGGTGAAACTCAGACACAACCTTAGGAAGGAATTTTGGATGTGTACGAAGGACAACCTTATCATGGTGAAAAACAGTGAAAGGTGGATCAGCCACCAGAGCATGGAGCTCACTGACCCTCCTGGCAGAAGTGAGCGCTATCAGAAAGACCACTTTCCAAGTTAGAAATTTAAAATGCGTTGTGGCCAGAGGCTCGAAAGGAGGCTTCATTAACGCAGAAAGAACCACGTTAAGATCCCATACAACAGGAGGGGCCTTAAGAGGTGGTTTTACATTGAAAAGGCCTTTCATGAACCTTGAGACTAAGGGATGAGCTGAGAGGGGTTTTCCATGGATCGGATCATGAAAAGCTGCAATGGCACTAAGATGGACCCTTATCGAAGAGGATTTAAGACCAGAGTCAGATAAGGACAAAAGATAGTCCAACACCAATCCCACTGCTGTAGATATGGGATTATGGTGATGTAACAGGCACCAGGAAGAAAACCGAGACCACTTCTGCTGGTAACATTGGAGAGTAGACGGTTTCCTGGAGGCATCAATAATAGAACGGACAGGCTGAGAAAGGAGAGCATGAGGTGAAGTCAGCCCGAGAGATACCAAGCTGTCAGGTGCAGAGACTGTAAGTTGGGATGAAGAAGCGTTTGCTGATTCTGTGTAAGTAGTGAAGGAAACAGAGGAAGAGGTATGGGTTCCCTGGAACTGAGTTGAAGTAGAAGGGAAAACCAATGCTGTCTGGGCCACCGTGGAGCGATGAGGATCATGGTGGCTTGTTCCCTCTTGAGCTTGAATAAGGTGCGCAGCATGAGCGGAAGAGGAGGGAATGCATAAAGGAAGAGATTGGTCCAATCCAGAAGAAATGCATCGGGTTCCAGACGGTGAGGAAAGTAAAGTCTGGAGCAAAACAGGGGCAGTTGATGGTTGTGGGGAGCTGCAAAAAGATCCACCTGAGGAGTGCCCCATTGAGAGAAAATGAACTGGAGAGTCGAGGGGTCGAGAGTCCATTCGTGAGGTTGAAGAATTCTGCTGAGGTTGTCTGCTAAGCAATTCTGTTCCCCTTGGATGTAGACTGCTTTCAGGAATAGGTGACGAGCAGTCGCCCATGTCCAAATCCTTTGAGCTTCCTGACATAAAGGACGGGATCCCGTCCCTCCTTGTTTGTTGAGGTAATACATTGCAACTTGGTTGTCTGTGCAAATGAGAAGAACCTGAGGAAAGAGGAGATGTTGAAAAGCTTTGAGGGCGTAAAATATCGCTCTGAGTTCCAGGAAATTGATGTGGTGCTTCTTTTCCTGGGTGGTCCAAAACCCCTGAGTTTGGAACTCGTTCAAGTGAGCTCCCCATGCATAGGGGGAGGAATCCGTGGTGATGACTAGTTGATGAGGAGGTAGATGGAACAGTAGACCTCTGGATAGATTTGATGAGTTCAACCACCAAAGAAGCGACTGTCGAAGAGACGAGGTCACAGATATGTGTTGTGAACAAGGATCCGTCGCTTGTGACCACTGAGTCGCTAGGGTCCATTGAGGAGTACGCAGGTGGAGACGTGCGAAGGGGGTGACATGCACTGTGGATGCCATGTGCCCCAAAAGTACCATCATTTGATTTGCAGAGATGGAAGTTTTCTGGAACACCTGCTGACAGAGATGAAGGATGGTGTGAAGGCGGTTTGGAGGAAGAAACGCCCTCATCTGAACAGTATCCAGAATGGCTCCAATGAATTGAAGTCGCTGAGTTGGAATGAGGTGTGACTTGGGTAGATTGATCTCGAACCCCAACAGTCGAAGGAAGGAAATGGTCTGATTGGTGGCTATGTGAACGGACTGAGGAGAAGGAGCCTTGATGAGCCAGTCGTCCAGATAAGGGAAGACTTGAAAATTGTGGGAGCGGAGATAAGCTGCGACCACAATCAGACATTTGGTGAATACCCTGGGAGAGGAGGCTAAGCCGAAGGGTAGCACCTTGTATTGGTAATGATGTTGGTTGACAAGAAAGCGAAGGTATTGTCTGGACATCAGATGAATTGGAATGTGAGTATACGCCTCCTTGAGATCGAGGGAACATAGCCAGTCTTCCTGAGAGAGAAGAGGGTATAGGGTGGCAAGAGATAACATCTTGAACTTCTCCTTGACCAGACATTTGTTGAGATCTCTGAGATCTAATATTGGTCTGAGATCTCCGGTTTTTTTGGGGACTAGAAAGTACCGGGAATAAAATCCCAGGCCTTGCTGGTCTAGAGGAACTGGTTCGATGGCATTGAGAAGTAGGAGGGATTGAACCTCCTGACCGAGAAGGAGGGACTGAGCCTTGTTGGAAGCAGACTCTTTTGGTAGACTTAACGGTGGAGGAGTCTGAAAGTTCAGGGCATATCCGTGAGCGATGATAGCAAGTACCCACTGGTCGGAGGTAATTGCTTCCCATCGAGACAGAAAAACCTGTAGTCGACCTCCTATGGGCTGAGGTAGAAGGCATGAGGGAGGAAGACTGGCAATGTTCTCGAGAAGAGAGTCAAAAGGGCTGTGTAGACTTAGGTTGAACAGCCGGTTTTACAGCAGGCTGTTGTTGTTGACGAGCCTGTTGCTGCTGTTGACGCTGCCTGCGAGGTTGAGGAGGATGAGTCTGAGCCGGGCGAGCAGAAAACCTTCTTTGATAAGAAGGTTGTTGCCTGAATGGTCGAGGAGGAGGAGGTTTCTTCTTGTTTTTCAACAAGGTGTCCCACCTAGTCTCATGCGCGGAGAGCTTTTGTGTGGCGGTATCCATGGACTCCCCAAACAGCTCATCCCCCAGGCAAGGCGCATTGGCCAGTCGGTCCTGATGGTTTACATCCAGTTCTGAGACCCGTAGCCATGCCAACCTTCTCATTGCTACAGAAATAGCAGTGGCCCGTGACGTCAGTTCAAAAGTATCATAAATTGAACGGACCATAAACTTCCTGAGTTGCAAAAGACTAGAGGTACATTGCTGAAAAGCAGGAAGCTTATGGTCCGGAATGTACTTCTGAAAAGAGGTCACCTGTTGAATGAGATGCTTCAGGTAAAACGAGAAGTGGAATGCGTAATTACCTGAACGGTTGGCCAGCATGGCGTTTTGGTAAAGGCGCTTTCCAAATTTATCCATGGCCTTTCCCTCTCTGCCAGGAGGGACAGAGGCGTAAACACTGGCACCTACAGACTTCTTCAGGGTTGATTCCACCAACAAGGATTCATGGGGAAGTTGTTGCTTGTCGAATCCTGGGATTGGAATGACTTTATAAAGAGATTCCAATTTTCTTGGGGCTCCCGGGATGGTTAAGGGAGTTTCCAAGTTCTTATAGAAAGTTTCCCTCAAGATATCATGGAGGGGCAACTTTAAGAACTCCTTAGGAGGATGATCAAAGTCCAAGGCATCTAAGAATGCCTTGGACTTTTTAGAATCAGACTCCAAAGGAATTGAAAGGGTGTCTGACATTTCCCTTAAAAATTTGGTAAATGAGGAGTGCTCTGGCTTAGTAGCAGGGTCTTGCACCGATAGATCCTCCTCTTCAGATGAATAATCTTCCTCGGTACCGAGGTGATCATCCGAGTCATCCCACAAGTCAGGGTCCCGTACCGATTGGAGACGACCCTGAGAAAGTGGAGTCGAGGTGCCAACATGTTTAGTCTTGCGTACCGATTTCCCCGAACGGTTGGAGACGGTACCAGGGGAGTGTAGAACGGTACGGGGTTCAGAGAACGGTACCGGTTCAGAAGTGTCCGGAGCAGAACGTCGTTTCGGTTCTGCTGATAGAATAGGCATGGACATGGATTTGTGCGGTGCCGACAAAGTCGATGTCAATAAAAGGGGTTGATCGACGGTCGGCACCGAAGGCTCATTGGGTACCGACACTGGAGGATTCGGTGTCAACAGAGCCGGGAGCAATTGTTGCAGTTGCTGCTTAAGTTGGGCCTGGAGGATAGAGGCAATGCGCTCATCCAACGTAGGTCCCGATTGCACCGGTACCGGTCTTTTCTTGCTCGGTACCTTCGGTGCCGCTCTACGCTCGGGTGAAGTCGATGCCGATGACGAGGCAGTGACTTCAATGGGAGCGGAGCGTTTACGGGGCTGGCGCTCAGTCTGCAGGACTTGGCTCACTGCATGCTCGACTGGTGGCCCTAGGACAGTAGGGGAAGGCTTCTTAGCCGGCTTACCTACAGGGATCGACGTCGGCGATGTATCTGTCGGTGCCGAGACAGTCGGTGTCGATTTGGAGGAAGTTGCCGATGTCGATACTGGTGCAACTTCCATGTCGGTGCCGAACAGAATTCGTTGCTGAATCTGTCGGTTTTTTAAAGTTCTTTTTTGTAAAGAACTACAGCGGGTGCAGGTGTCAGCCCTATGGTCCGGACCCAAACACTGAAGGCACCACTTGTGCGGGTCGGAGAGGGATATAGGGCGCGCACACCGCTGACACTTTTTGAAACCCGGTGACGGGGGCATGAAGGGAAAAACCGCTGTAGCAAAATCGAAGCCGGAGGCTTCGATGGTGCCAACAGGCCCCGCCGGGGTAGTCAATAAAAAAAGAAAAAAATAAAAACAATTTTTTTTTTTTTTTTTACAAACGTTAAAAGAACAAGAAAGAAATAAAATGAAGAAAAAAACTTCCAACAGCCGTTGGAAACACGCGTCTTCTTAGCTCCGCGGAATTAAGAAAACTGGGGACCGCGCGCCTCTGTCGGGCGGGAAGGCGCACGCGCGGTGCGGCCTAGCTAGAACTTTCTAAAGTTCTTAGAGTGCAATCACTCTAAAATTGTCCGTACCGGGGCTCCGTCGGTGCCGTCACCCATCAGTCAAGAATATGCTGCCTGCTTGTCCTGGGATAATATATTAATATTCCATATTATTCACAACTTTAATACTAAATTGTAATTGTATACTTTGCAGTATTTCTTTGTACTTGTTTGGCCCCAAGCGACAGTGTCAATTCATGTATCTTTGCAAACATATTTGTTCCCAAATGAAGTATATCTGATGAACATTTGAAGTCGCTACTTTTAATTAGCATTTCACAATTTGAACCTCAGTTTAATACGATTTTTAAAACACAAAAACAGTCCCATCACTCACATAAATGGTTTTATTATAATTTGTGATGAGAATTTGCAGGCAGTGTTTGTCATTAATATACAATAATTTAATCTCACATACTCTATTTAGTTTATAA
The DNA here is from genome assembly GCF_902459505.1 of Geotrypetes seraphini. Taxonomy (NCBI): domain Eukaryota; kingdom Metazoa; phylum Chordata; class Amphibia; order Gymnophiona; family Dermophiidae; genus Geotrypetes; species Geotrypetes seraphini. The sequence continues at coordinate 31,463,644 of NC_047091.1, read as the reverse complement.
AATTTTCTGCTTTCAATAACTCATATATAGAGTTGTTTTTTTTTAATTACAGCCCACTGCAATGTGGCCTTCGTGGTAAAAAGTTTGGAGACCCTTGTTCTAGTGTGTAAGAGGAAAACAGGAAAAAAAACCCAGCAAGGCATTGAGGCTTTAGGATCAACCCTTGTCCTAATAATTGGAACAAGACAAGAAGAGCCTGCTAGTTTGTAAATTACAGACCTTGGAATCTTTTTATTAATGCATTGACCCCCCCCCCCCCTCCTTTACCAACCTGTAGCACAGGTTTTAGCAGTGGTGGTAACTGCTCTGACACTCATCGAATTCCTATGAGTGTTAGCGCAGTTACTGCCACTGCTAAAACCTGCACTATGTGTGAGTAAAGGAGGGGTTTAGTGTATTTAAGTGCCATGCAGCTCATTTTATTCCTGTGGGGGGAGGGCTTAGCATTTAGTGTACCTAAATAAAACCTTAATTATAAAGGTTCTAGGTCCACTTTTAGACAGGTAGGACATCTTCCAACTTGTCTCGTGAATACTTTAGTGGGAGTAGAGAAACGGCTACAAGATTTTTAGGGGTAGTGAAAAAGGATGCTACAGTAGTCTGCCAATGGGAAAGCATTCCAGGCATCCTTATGACGGCAGCTGTAAAAGGGTTGTGTTTTATGATGTCGTCAACAAAAGTTTCAAAATACTCAACAGCAAGTCTAATCTTTAATCTTGCAAGATTTTCGAGCATTTGATTGCAGTGTGCAATATTTTCCAGTAGAATTTGCTGCTGGGCTTCAATCTGCTGAAGATTCTCTCTTACAGCTGCTGCAGCCTAAGAAAGAACAGTCCTTATTATATCCCAAGCTGTGGGATTTGAATTTAGCTCACACAATTCTCCATGTACATTACATTCTGGTCCTTAAATTGATCCCCACCCTAGCACTGGCTGAGGACCAATTTTATTATTGCATTTTGTGCATCAACAGGACAAGTTTTTGTGTAAGCCATAGGGTCCATCCACACACTTTAAACCAGTGGTCTCAAACTCAAACCCTTTGTAGGGCCACATTTTGGATTTGTAGGTACTTGAAGGGCCGCAGAAAAAATAGTTAATGTCTTATTAAAGAAATGACAATTTTGCATGAGGTAAAAAACTTTATAGTTTATAAATCTTTCCTTTTGGCTAAGTCTAAATAATAATATTGTAATTTATAGCTAAAGAGACATATGATCAAGAAACTATTTTATTTTACTTTTGTGATTATAATAAACATACCGAGGGCCTCAAAATAGTACCTGGTGGGCCGCATGTGACCCCCGGGCCACGTGTTTGAGACCACTGCTTTAAACTTTGTAAGTTGAAACTATTTATAATTCCGGATCACAAGCAACAATACAGTCAAGCACTGAACAATATACGAAGTACAACATTGTAGGTCAAAGATCAAATGACCAAAACTGATCCCAGTAAAAAAAACAAAAAACAAAACCCCACAACTGAAAATGTATTAATGTCCATACATCACAACTCTGCTGAAACATCTATTTGTTCAGTTTTGGATACGCTTCTCTCAGAGAAGCTCAGAACAGTTTACATGAATTTGTTCAGGCACTCAAGCATTTTTTTCTTGTCTGTCCCAGTGGGCTCACCAGCTAATATACTTAAGGCAGGGATCTCTAAAAGTCCCTCCTTGAGGGCCGTAATCCAGTCGGGTTTTCAGGATTTCTCCAATGAATATGCATTGAAAGCAGTGCATGCACCTAGATCTCATGCATATTCATTGGGGAAAACCTGACTGGATTGCGGCCCTCAAGGAGGGACTTTGAGACCCCTGACTTAGGGCAATGGAGGACCAAGCGAGCCACCTATGGCAGGGGTGTCCAATGTCGGTCCTCGAGGGCCGCAGTCCAGTCGGGTTTTCAGGATTTCCCCAATGAATATGCATTGAAAGCAGTGCATGCAAATAGATCTCATGCATATTCATTGAGGAAATCCTGAAAACCCGACTGGACTGCGGCCCTCGAGGACCGACATTGGACACCCTTGGCCTAGGGTCACAAGGAGTAGCGTGGGTCTGAACCCACAACTCCAGGGTGCTGAGGCTGCATCTATAACCCCTGTACCACATTCTATGGTAGATTGTTTGCCAGGCTATGGCTGATGGAGATGTCAAACATGGTAAACACAGTATGGCTGAGTAGTCTGTGGCAAAGATTATTACCCCCCCCCCCCCCCCCCCAAATAAGTATCATTACCTTCTCCTGAAGGGCAAGTATTTAAGATGGCTGAGGGCATGGACTCTTAGAGCCCCAAGTTATCCTCCCTTACTACTATTTTCTTTATGTGGGTTACAGAGGAGGCTTTATGCTAGATTTTAAAAGGAAAGCACGAGAAGAATTTTCCTTTTTTGAAAACAGAAAAAAAAAAAAAAAAAAATACCCCCAGTTTTCAGAATGTAAACTGCCCGGGATACTGCTGCTTCTAACCCAGGGTCTCGCAAACTTTTTTGTGCCGGGGCACACTAAACCTAGTGTCCCCAGCTCGAGACACCTGGAAGGGTGTCAGCACGCCGCCGTCAATGCATGCTCAAAGGCCCTTCAAACAGGCCTTGCATCAAGAGGCAGAGAAAAGAGGTGCCGGCGTCTGGAGATTGCTTACAGGACGTACCTCTCTCGGCAAGAGGCACATCCTGTAGACAGTCATATGGTGCTGGCATCTCTCCTCTTCCCCAGTGTACCGCAGCACAGCTGAAATCTCAGGAGGCACACAGTTTGCGATACACTGTTCTAACCGAAGCCTGCCCATGAGAACACCTTTCTGTATTATAGCTAAAGCTACCTACATTGAGAGGGCAGATTCCAAGTTGTCCATTTACCCCAATAAATAGCTTTTAAATTACTTTTTGGTGTTTATAGGAAGGATGCACAAATTTGGTTCTCAGGGTCAGTCAACATAGCTTTCAGGATATGCCAAATGAATATGCAACAAGGATCTGCATACATGATATCAATCTCATCCATATCCATTAAGGATATGCTGAATGCCCTGCTTTGTTTACAGCCCTCAAGAGTTAAATTTGTGCACCACTGGTTTTCAAGAAAAATACTTAATGTAGGATTTCATGAGATGAATTTGTATATACTGAGCGTCCAGTATTATATCATGTATACTCTATGGATATTCTGAAAACCCAGGTGGTGGGGAAAGGCCTCAAATCTGACATGGGGGACCAAGGCCAGTTGAATATTCAGTGTAGATAAACTGAAAACCATGACATAACATCTCACGCATTCCTTAGATATTCTGCAAACTGACCACCATGAGTCAGATTTACACATCTATTATATTCAAATCTCTCTCAAGCATATCTGTTAGGACTATCCAAAAACCCATTAGGACTATCACAAAAACCCATCTGGCTCTTAGCCCTCAAGGATAGGTTTGAGAATCACTGATCTGGTGTAAAGGTCTCAAGGTCAGTTAGGTTTTCAGTATAACCTTAATGGATGTGCAAGAGAGATCTGCATGTACATGTCTCTTAAGCATATATATCTGTGATATGCCAACAACCATTTGAGTAGGTGTACTTCTAGGAGAGAAGCGAGACCTACTAATCAAGAGAATATTTTTCTTAGATTTCTACACTTACTTTCTCTGAAGGCTGAGGCAGAATAGAGTACAAAAAAACCCCTCACCTGCTGTTCGGTATCTTGTCCCCTTGAAACCTTTTCTATATCCATTATGAAATCTAAAGTAAAAAAAAAAAAGGGGGGGGGGGGGAACTTGAGTACAATATTTTATTTGTTTTCTATCTCGTTCTCCCCAATGAGCTCATTTTGTAATTACAAAGACTAAACTCTGGCACATTTTTTTTACAGCTATTACACCAGATTTATTCAAGCAATAAATGAATGCACTTATAGATAGATAATTACCCTACTTAAATGCATCACCTTGAGTATAGGTTTGGAAAGAAATAATTAATTAAAGCTGCAGAACGAAGATCATAATGCAATATGAAGACCACCTGAAAAAAAATTTTTTTTTTCATAAAATGGACAATAAGAGATCAATGGAGGCAAGAGAGAAAGACAGCAAATGTAAATGAAAAGGCTTGAGATAACAAAAGATTGTTTAATGACAAGGGGCTTTATCTAATCAGATTTGATAATCTACCATCAAATTGAAACAAAACATTTAAAACACCTGTTGAAAACAACCACCTTTGATCACGCTAACCAAATGTTCAATAAGGTCATCACATAGAACCTTTGATTGCACTAACCAAACGTTCAATAAGGTCATCGAATAGACGTCCAATAAGGTCATCGCATAGAACCTTTGCTCACGCTAACCAAACGTCCAATAAGGTCATCGCATAGAACCTTTGCTCACTCTAACCAAACGTCTAATAAGGTCATCGCATAGAACCTTTGCTCACTCTAACCAAACGTCTAATAAGGTCATCGCATAGAACCTTTGATCACTGGCATTACAGCTGGAAAGTGGAAGCTAATTCCAAAGTTTCTAGAAGATATTGTAAAATACCCTGATGGAAAGGCGATATATCAAAAATTGCAATACATTAAAACGAATAATAACAACAACAAACTATTGGAAAACTCTGTCCAGCTGTTCCATAGTTGGTACTTAAGCAGAAAGCGTTACTAAACGCAGATTAATAACTTAGCAGCGACAAACTAGTTATTTCTGACATACATATAAATCAACCAACATATGTTTATGGCTGAAGCCAAAGCACGTCTCCTTAGCCCAGTGGATGGCACACTATAGCCGCGAGACGCCGGCGAGGAGGAGAGGCGCAGGCGAAAGAGCCAAGTCCCGCCTCTCCTCCTCCAGCTCCACACCCTCCCAATCCGTAGCGATAGCAACAAGTTCGGGAGAGCCTCCGCGCATGCGCGCGACGTCGTCGTTCTCGCATTTGCGGACGCGACTACGAAAAGTTTGCGGGACGCTGCCTTTTAGCCAAAAAAAGCTTAAAACCGATTCGCGAGCTACAACCGCCACTTAAGCGTACGCAGCGTCGTTACGCACTAGAAAAACACCTTGTACATTCGTTAGTTATAGAGAATGACACAGGGGGAGGGCAACATTTTTCCCTGTCCCCGCGGGAGCTCGTTTCCCCGTCCCCGCCATTTCTTTTTCCGCAAGCTCCATCCTTATCTGCACAAGCCGCCAACACTTTAAAATCCTAAAGTGCTGGAGGCTTGTGCGGTTAAGTCAGAGCTTCCGAGAATGGGGGGGGGGGTAGGGGCACGGACCAAATTCCCTGAAGCGTCCTAATGATCCAGACACCCGTAACCGCGCCCTTTTTTTTTTTTTTTTTTTTACCAGCGTCGCTCCTCCCCTTAAAGGCTCAGCCGATCTCCTCGCTCGTCTCGTGCCGTCTCTCTCGCCTACGCGCGCCCTCCCCTTTAAGGCGTCGGGGCGGGGCTGTAGACCGGAAGCGCGTCATTTCTTCCGGCTTCACATGCTGCTGGTTGCCCGGCGCTGCTCGTCCCTGGTTGGCAGCGTTTGGCCCGCGCGCTCGGTTCCGCCTGGTGGTCCTGCCGCCGCCATGCGTAAGGAGCCATGCTGCCGGGTGCTGCCTTTACCCGGAAGACCTGAAGGTGAGAAACTGCCGAAAAAGGCCGGACAAATGGGATAGTAATCTTATAAAACTACAAAGAGAACCCAAGTGGAGGGAAGGGGCGGGGCTCTTAAGGCTCCTCCCCCCCAGGAATCTCCAGGGTTTACTTTAAAGGGGCCTGCCTGACATTTAAGATCTTGCATGGCTGGTGCTCTTCCCCTTTTACACTTCCCCCTATTCGCGGGGGTTAGGGGCAGAACCGGCCCGCGAATATTAAAAAAATCCATGAATAATATTTGGGCCGGTTCTGCCCCTAACCCCCGCTTTCCTCCGGCTATTTTAAGCCCTGAAAGCCCCCCCCTTAAGCCTTACCTGGTGGTCTAGCGGGTTTTCGGAGCAGGAGCGATCTTCCCACGCTCCTGCCCTGTGCAGATCGCTCACAGGAAATGGCTGCCTTGAGCTCCTGTAGTCAAAACCGCAAATAAGCGAATCCGTAGATACGGAATTCACGAATACGGAGGGGGAAGTGTAATTCCTCTATCTTGGAATTCTGCGAGACCTATCCAAAGCTTAAATGATCTTTCCCCTCATTAAAAGGTGTTATCTATATTGGAAAATTAGGGAAATCTCAACTTTAAAATTACTCAGCTTTGGAATACCTTGGTTCCCCAAAAATAAGACCTACCCTGAAAATAAGCCCTAGTATGATTTTCAGGGTAAGTCTTAATATAAGTGCTTCTCCCACCCGCCGCTGCGCACCCCCCTCTCACTGACCCATCTCTCCATCACTGATGATGTCATCAGCAACGCTCAGATAGAAGGCTGCAAAGCAGCCTATGTAGATTGGATGGGAGGGAGAGATTGGGGGGGGGGGGGATGCATGGTGGAGGGATAGAAAAATGCTACAAGGGGGGGATGGGCAGGAGGGATAGAAAGACACTGCACAAGGGGATGGGTGAGAGGGGAGGAAAGATGCTGCACATGTGGGGGAGAGAAAGGAAACAGGAAGAATTGGGGTGGAGGAGAGGAAGGGAGAGATGATCATTACATGAAAAAAATAAGACCTAGTGCCTTTTTGGGGCCCCAAATTAATGTAAGACAGTGTCTTATTTTGGAAGAGACACGATAATTTTCCTGTCCAGCTGCACAATTTGGGCCCTTTCCAATTATTTCGAAAACATCTGAAAACTTACCTATTTTCAAAAATGTAAATTTTGCTGCTCTCTATGTAATCACTACTTTCTTATTATATATCCCTTTCTTTAAAAACTGTGCCGAGCTCTATCCTCATAGAGAAGAGGCGGGATATAAGCTTCAGGTTTAGTTTAGTTCAGTTGAAAACTAGAAGTTGCTTACTTGTAAGGGCAATTCTCACCTGGACAGAGCCCACCTCAGCTAGTCTCCAGCTAGAAAGCTCTAGAACAGCGTTTCTCAGCTCAGTCCTGGGGTACCCCCTTGCTAGTCAAGGTTTTCAGGATATCCACAATAAATGAATATACTGAGATTTGTTACTGCACAAAGTTGTAATGTACAGAGCTGTCCAGTTCCCTGAAGAAGCCGTTGATGAAACGGAGACACCCCGTAGGGATATATCAGACAAGAGACAAGTGCTCCTTTCTTGATGTGCAATTTATTATTAAGCATTGACTGTCGAAGGTTTTTTTGACCTATGATTGAACCTTCATATGAGGTAACCGTGCTGCTTACTCATGCACATCACAGTCTGCCCCATCCATATTAAGGGCTCCTTTTACGAAGCCGCGTTAGTGGTTTAACGTGGATTATAGTGCGCGCTAATTTGCCAGCCGCTACCGCCTCCTCTTGAGCAGGCAGTAGTTTTTCAGCTAGCGCGGGGGTTAGCCGCTAACGCGGCTTCGTAAAAGGAGCCCTAAGTATTTATTTAAGTAAAGTGTAATTAATTAATAAGACAATTGTGGTCATATTGTTTTCACTTTTGGTGTGTATAGTAATATATTTTTTAGTGGATTCAGCCTTCTTTTTTTGAATACAGTTGCTATAAATTATTTTACATCCAACCAGTATCTCTCCCCTCTCCTCTGTGGCATTCCAGCATCTGCCTTTCTATTTCTCAACCCCGTCCATCTTCAATATACCTTTCATGTGTCCCCAATTTATTTTTGCTGCTAGCGCCAACCCCCAAAGTCTTCCCTCTGCCGTGTTCCACCCTCACTAACATCACTTCCTGTTTCCTGTCTGGCAGGATGTAGCAGATGGAAGCATTTGGGGGCTGGTGCCTGCAGCAAAAATGAACCCCTGTAGGCCCTAGGTATGTGTGAAAGGTATACCAGGGAGGGATGGGTTTAAGAGAGGAGGGCAGATGCCAGGATGCTGAGGGAGAAGGTAGTGTGGTGCCGCCGCTGGGTGACATTGAGACAAATCTGGGTGGGCCTCTGCCCACCCATATTTATGCCACTGGGCCAGAGCCAACACTGCCCCAGAAGTCTGTCTCTTTTTTCCACCCCCTCTGCTTTGTTCTCCAGACAATAGAAGAAGTTGGTGAACATCGTTGCTTATTACAGAGGGGAACTGGTCATGCTTCTTTGCTCAGGACCCACCCAATGGTTTATCGCTATGGGATTTAGGCCCCTGGTATTATAACACACAGGAAGATGTGTGTACAAATCCATATTGGCGTTAGTTAACTTTAGTAATTGATTAGGTCAATTAATTGATAGTTAACAGCTTGTTAACCTATTTGCACATTCATATTTTGGAACCACCAAGAGGTAAATGTCTGTGATCATTGCTTTCTTTGTTTTAACCATTTTCTGTACTTTTAAGAAGCCTTTTTTTGTCCATATGTCTTGACTAGAGTGGAAGCCCCATGGTACAGGGGAGTCTCTTGTGTATCTCTACAGCAGTGTTGGTTTCTAATGATACTACAGATGATGGTAACCCTGGCTTGCAATAACTTCTTGGGCTGGTATTCCATAACATATGTTTGACTTGTTCCTGGCTCTTCCCAGATTGGGCAGAAGTTCTAAAGACAGCGGCTGGAGTCCTTCACGAAGGAGGGGTGATAGGAGTCCCGACAGACACTATCTATGGCATAGCCTGTTTAGCCCAGGACTCCCGGGCCATCAAGGGAATCTACCACATGAAGGAGCGCAATGGAGGGAAGCCCTTAGCCATCTGTGTCAGAGAAATCCAGGACATATACCGGTAATCCTTGCTTAAGGTTTTGTCCATTGTCTTAATTGTAATGTTTCCATGAGAAATGTCCTCTGAATGGATCACTTTGCAGCAGCCTTGAAGAGTAAGCAGAGGCCTGTAGGTGTCCGTGTCTGTTATAAACCATAGTGTTTCTTGCTGTTGTTTTAATTCACGTCTGGTTGCAGTACTGGAAGGGCCAATTGACAACCTCTGTATATAATGGAGGCCTGGTCTTCTTAATTTTAACACAGTACCTATTTATTTCAAATAACCCTGGCATACAGGTTTTATTCCTCAGTTATAATGCTGGTTTCCACCATGAATTCTTGTTCCGGGATGCTTTTGGACAATAACTGCCCTTTTAAGGACCAAAACAAGCTTTATAGCTTTTTACCCTCACCTATTAATTTTCCCCTTTTACTGTGCTCTTTTCCTCAAAGATTGTAGTTCTTCCACAACTGTGATGTTAGTCCATATGTTTTGTTTTCTTATGTGTTTTATTAACTTATTCTGGGTTTGTTTAATGCCTCTAATTTTAACTTGTTTTTATATAATTTTTTACATTGTACACTGCTTAGAAACTTGATTAAGCGGTATAAAAATGTTGAATGAACATTAGAGGTTGAAGTAACTGATACCTCAAACCGTTAGGATTACAGAGGTGACCAGATCTAGTAAAGATTTTCTTCCTAAAATTGGTGAGCTGAAGGTGGTGAAACGTTATGTGCCCTAGGACTCTGAAATGTGTCATTGTTTCAGCCGTTCTCTTGCCTTCTAATTCTATAGATGTGTTCACACATGGGCTGGGAAGGGATTTGAAGGCTGTGATGGTTTAGATGGGCTGGATTGAGCTTTGACAGGGACTCCAGTAGATGGAACCTAAACACAGTACCGGGCAGAGCTCTGGGTTTCTGACCCAGCAATATAAGAAAAAGCTCTCTCTTAGTTTAAACTGTTTTTTTTTTTTTTTTTTTTTAAACTGAGTTTGGGCGCCGGTTAGAGAATCCAGGCGTTGGGGTGAATCATCTTGGTGCCTAACTTTAGGTGACTTGTAGAAAATTAGCCCCATACTTCTGTCAAAAAGGAACATTTGCCAATCTTAAAAAGACCCAACTGCAACCTCGCATGGGTTAAATTTTAAGTTGGACTTGAAAGCAGAACGTGCTTTCCTGCTTCTTGCCCTTGGGTCTCAGTGAAAATTCCTTTCTCATCCCTAGGTACTGCCGCGTGCATGTTCCTGACAGGCTCTTGCAAGATTTGTTACCTGGTCCTGTAACACTGGTATTGGAGCGTTCGGAGGCCCTCAGCAAAGACCTGAACCCCTTCACTCCTGTAAGTCCTAGCGAGCAGGTAGCTCTTCTATGCTCGGTTTTCTTAATCACTTTGTTTTGCAAAACAAAATTCTAAATTCATGCGTCTTAAAAAAAAAAAAAATCAAATTATGCTTGAGTACCTGAATAAATTCATATAAACCATTCTGAGCTCTTCTGGGAGAACCGTATAGAAAATTGAATAAACAAATAGTGTGAAGAGTTTCAGCCTCTGATAACCAGAGCTGGGATTGTGACATCATAATGCCTCATTCCACCAATAAGAACCAACCTCATCAGTGATGTCACAATGGCTAGATTGTCTTATATTTGGCTCACTTTTACTACATTTTGATTTCTAGAGTGGTGCAGTGGATAAAGCTACAGCCCCAGCACCCTGCAGTTGGGGGTTCAAACCCACGCTGTTCCTTGTGACCTTGGGCAGGTCACTTAATCCCCCATTGTCTACCGACGCCTAAGTTTAGGAGCTAGTAATAGAATTTCCCCCTATGTGTCGTCATCTCATCAGTTTTATATAATTCTTTTTGTAAAATATAACTCTTTTTATAAAATACTTTAATTTCTTATTCACAATTAAATAACACTTAGCTTGATTGAGGAAGTGGTCAAGCAGGTGAAAAGGGGAAATAGTCTTGAAAAAGCGGGAAGCGAAACATTTTGGCTGTAACCCTGGCTTTCAAGACCACAAAGCTAAGGGCTGCTTTTACTAAGGTGCGCTAGCGTTTTTAGCGCGCGCTAACCTCACGCTACGCGGCTAGAACTAATGCCAGCTCAATGCTGCTGCTAGCGTCTAGCGCGCGGCATTGTAGCATACGCTATTCCACGCATTAAAGCCCTAACGCAGCTTAGTAAAAGGAGCTCTAAGTGTTATTTAATTGTGAATAAGAAATTGAAATATTTGATAAAAAGAATTCTATAGAACCGATGAGGATATGACATGAAATGCTTAGGGGGTAAAAAGAAGAACACCTCGCCTTAAAATCCAAATAATCCAATGAAAGGCAAGGTAGGCGTCTATTCAACCAATGAGAAAATCTTTATTCGTGAAATTAGTCTTTGTTCCTGAATATAGTTCCAATTAGGATCCAAGTTTCGTCGTAATCAAAATGCCTTCATCAGGGGACACTCGTATAAGGCTCACTGAACACGATGAGGAGCCGGCACACCTGCTGTAGCAGGCAATGCTCCAAGCTCCACTCCTTATATCAGTGTCCCCTGATGAAGGCGTTTTGATTACGACGAAACGTGGATCCTAGTTGGGATTATATTTAGGAATAAAGACTAATTTAACGAATAAAGATCTTCTCATTGGTTGAATAGACGCCTACCTTGCCATGTAACGCTTAGGGCAATGAGTGAAATGAACCCAGAGTTGTCGCTGAGGTTTCTAAAGCTTGAATGTCTTAAACATAGAAGTTGAGGTGTGAGATATTGTTAATGTGGATCGTTACCTCGAGATAAGTAAGATGGAGAAGAATATATTAGCGATGAGGCATAATAAATAGTTACTGTAAATGATTTTAGTTTTGAGGGATGGCAGATGAGAACAAAGAACAGAATGGTTTGATAGGATGTGCACCCGAAAATTTTGCGACAAAAATGTAAAGTATAAATACTCGCTGAAATGCCTTGGGAAAACAGCTGATAATTAAAAAATGAGTCTAATGCCAATAAATGTTCCGGAGTATGTGCAAATGTGGTCTTACTTTAGTATTTAGCAGCAATTATGCATATAATTGCAGTTATAGAGTTTGGGCCGGATTCTGCAAACGATGCCTAAAAAAAATGCCACCGATCACGTGCCAATTATGCTAACAGCACCGTTTACAGCATCGCACCTACCATCGAACACAAGCACTGGTAATGAAGGCCAGGGACTTGAAGGGATTCTTGGTGCCTAGGTTAGACGAGAATTGCATCTACAGAGGTGCCTAGCAGAGGCTAAAGTCATTTCTGGCGTAAACCATGCCTACTTTGCCGTTGGGCATCTCTGTAGATGCTATTACACCGTCCTACTTTTTTGAATGATGTTTTAATTGGTTTTAAACGACGTGGCCAATGAACACTAAAACTATTAAGTTAGGCAGCAGCGGGGTGCCTACTTCCGCCTAACCTATGGTGCCGTTTAGAGGATTTGGGCCTTTAGGCGTAGTGCACATGATTTAGGGGGCTTTTAGAGAATTAACCCCAATGTTTCCAGCAGTTGCAGGATCGCGCCTTTAGGGCTGTTTGTAACTTATTACTTCTCCCCTTTTCTCGCAGCTTGTTGGAGTACGCATTCCAAACCACCTCTTCGTACAGCAGCTGGCTCAGGCGTGCTCGGGACCACTGGCCTTAACGAGTGCCAACGTCAGTTGTCATGGCAGCACGCTGACTGTGCAGGTGAGGGCTGATTGGCGGAGACCTTGCAACTTGATTTCACTTCCCCTTACATTTTCACAATGATATTTTTAATTTATCACATTGTTCTGGGCTACTTCCCAATCTAAGTTTCCAAGTTTATTCTAGATTTGATATACTGACCATCAACAAGTATCTGGTTGGTTTACAATACTAAAATTAAGAAACAATTTTAAAAGAAAAGGGGTCACTTAATAAATATTGCATAAGTGACTGACGAGACATAGACAAGCTTGGTACGTGAGGTACTGGAGTTGGGGGTTTGAAAAATACATCAAAGTAAAAATAAAATTTAAGAGGAAGGTAAGAGGGGGAGGGAAAGAAACCAGGGAGGGTTTCTTTTTTTTTTTTGGCCCAACAAGTATATCTAGAACAGGGATTCTTAACCCAGTGTTCAAGACACACCTAGCCAATTGGGTTTTCAGGATTCCCGACGCCATTTTTTGAACCTGATAAACCGGGTACAGCTTTGAGCGCTCGACTATTCAGACCCCAGAAGAAGCCAGAGTGGCGAAACGGGTCCCGTCGGGCCGATAGTCTGAGCACAGCTGACAAGCGACTGGCTTAAAAGATAAAAGATAAGTGTCGCTTCTATGTTTGCATAAGTAATTAGAGCAAACTATTAAGTTTTATATAAAGTTTTGAAAATCATTAAAGAAGTTTTATAAGCATTGAAAAACAATCAAAAAATACGGTTTGAAGCCCGATGAAAGAAAAAGTACCTACCTGTCGTGGTGATGAACATCTAACACACAGGTTACTGAGGGCTTCATTCCATGACCTAAGTTTATTCCAGTCCAGTGTTTGCATTTGACTTTCTGGGTATTCTGAAAACCCAGACTGGGTTGAGAATCTCTGATCTGGAAGGATATAACAAAGCCAGGAAAGTTTGGGTTTTTGTTTTTTTTTCCAGAAATGGTTGCAGCAGAGCCCGGAGAGGGTGTTCCTCCGTCCCTTGTTCTTCATGGGGTTATAGCAGATGCAAGCTTTCTCAGCTTCTGGCTTCTAAGTTCTTGAGCTGGTTTGTAGCTCCAAAGAATACAGGGTTGCTTTTTGTTAACTTTCACAAATCGTGCAGTCTATAGATATATTTGAGAATCGGTCTCCAGAGCGTGTTTTGCTGATGTTAAGGACCTAGAAGGTCTATTGGTTAACTACTCATTCTTTGTGTTTCCAGGAGTTCCAGGATCTCTGGCCACAGCTGTCTCTCGTCATTGATGGGGGTCCCATCGGCGATGATTCAAGCTCAGTGTGCCGTCTTGGATCAACAGTGATTGATCTCTCTGTGTGTGGGAATTATACAGTTATCAGACCTGGATGGTGGGTATTTTAGAGAGGAGACAATGATGGGACTTAGATTAAGATAGATGTAGGGTTACAGAAGTTGAGACTGGCTGGCAAACACCTCTCCTATTGAATTGTGACAAATCAGTATTGTGATGAATTTGACTCTGAATGTAGGTGCGTTCTATCCCAGAAATTTATTTTGCAGTTTAAATCTACTTTTAAATTAGGTTCTATAGTAGAGAATGACACGGGAACTCATTTTCCCATCCCATCCCTGCGAGTTCTTTTCCTGATGCTGCCCCATTCCTGCAAGCTCTGTCCTCGTCTGCACAAGCCTCAAGCACTTTAAAATCATAAGTGTCCGAAGCTTGTGCAGTTAAGGCAGAGCTTACAGGAGTGGGGCAGTGATAGGAACAGCAAGAAAATTCACGGGGACGGGGAAATTGACTTCCTGCGGGGGTGGGAACAAATTTGTCCCCGTGTCATTCTCTATTCTATAACCTCTTTGAGTGATGATCATTTGTTCAATGGAAGGCATCCTTCCTTTATCCCAGGACAAGCAGGCATGATATTCTCACATGTGGGTGACGTCATCTACGGAGCCCCAGCGCAGACAGCTTTTCAAGCAAACTTGATTGAAGTTTCAAGTTTGCTATGCTGCACCACGCATGTGCATGCCTTCTTGCCCACTAGAGGGCGCATCCCCACCTCGTGGTCCTCAGTTCAGTTTTTTCCGCGGAGCCAGAAGCCCTGTGGAATTTGTGCTCTTCTAATTTGCCTTCTGACACTGCGGCTGAGTGTTTTTTTCTCGGTCGCTGTGCTTAATTTGTGTTTTTATTTTGTTCGTGTGTCTTTTTTCGTAAAAAAAAAAAAACAAAACTTTTTCGTTCGGCTTCGGGGGCTCCCGGTAGCCGCGGCCGCGGGACCTCGTTCGTTCCCGGCCGGTTTTTGGGCCCATGTCCCGTCTCTTGACGGGCTTTAAAAAGTGCACCCGGTGCGATCGGCTGCTTTCAATCACCGATCCCCACCGGTGGTGCTTACTTTGTCTGGGTCCTGAGCACCCGACCGACTCCTGCACTCGGTGCTCTACTTTTCAGCCGAGAGCTCTCCGCCGCCGTCGTGCTCGGATGGCGGAGCTCTTCGCTGTCGACCCCGCGGCGGGGAAGGCCTCGACGTCGGTCTCGGCTTCGGCCCCGGCCTTGACCTCGGCCTCGACTCCCTCGACCTCGCCCCGACAGCCTGCTTCGTCGAAGCCGGCGTCCTCGACCCCGAAGTCGACGGTGGGTAAGTCCTCACTTCCTTCTTCTCTTCCAGCCTCGAAGAAGCCATCCTCGGGCTCATCGGGGGCGGGTGGGTCGTCCTCGGCCCCGCCCCGAGCGTCGAAGTCGGGTGCCCCGCGGGAATACTCGAGACCGAGGTCGCCCTCGAGGGAGCACCCGCCGGCCCAGGATCTGCCGACTATGATGGGGGTTCCCGTCTTTCAAGACTTACTCCGTGCGCTCATTGCCTCGGAACTGTCCGGTGCCCTCGCGCACCTCCAGCCGTCTTCGGCCTCGTCGGCCCCGGTCTCGGTACCCTCGACTTCGGCCCCCGGGGTGGCTTCGGCCTCGACCCCGACCTTGTCCTCGACCTCGGTTGACCAGCCTGAGCGGAGCGTGCGGCCTCGGGACAAGGTGCGGAGGGTTCGGAGAATCTCTTCCTCTTCTTCTTCGTCGAGGTCCTCCCGGGGCTCCTCTCCCTCGGGTCGGCCTCAGGCGAAGCGTCGGCCGAGGAAGCCCAAACGTCAACGGGGCTCTCCTTGACGCCGCGGTTGCTCCTCGCCGACCGAGGCTGAGACCCTGCAGGTCTCCGAGCTCCGCCTCGATAATCCGAGGCTTTTCCGTTCCTCCGAGGTGGAGTTTTCGAGGGACTCTTCGCCGAGACGGAAGGGGCGTGCCTCGGTGCCTCATACCCCGGGGACTTCCCGCAGGGGTTCCTCGGGGCATGGGCGGTCCCCGACCCTGTCGAGGTCGCTGGGTGCAGCTTCTTGGGGTTCGGGGTCTGGCACCGGTAAGGAGCCTTGTTACTCCCATGAGGCTTCCCCTTCTTTTTTTTTTTTTTTTTATTATTTATTTATAAATTTTCACATTATTTAACAAGCATATCATCTTGTACAGAAAGTGTACCGTATTTTCGCGGATATAACGTGCGCGCTATACGCGTTTTTACCTACCGCGCATACCCCTCGCGCGTTATATGCCTGAGCGCGGTATACAAAAGTTTTTGAACATAGTTCCCACCCCGCCCGACGCCCGATTCACCCCCCCAGCAGGACCGCTCGCACCCCCACCCCGAACGACCGCTCGCACGCGCTCCCACCCGCACCCGCATCCACGATCGGAGCAAGAGGGAGCCCAAGCCCTCTTGCCCGGCCGACTCCCCGACGTCCGATACATCCCCCCCCCCCCCCCCGGCAGGACCACTCGCACCCCCACCCCGAAGGACCGCCGACTTCCCGACAATATCGGGCCAGAAGGGAGCCCAAACCCTCCTGGCCACGGCGACCCCCTAACCCCACCCCGCACTACATTACGGGCAGGAGGGATCCCAGGCCCTCCTGCCCTCGACGCAAACCCCCCTCCCCCCCAACGACCGTCCCCCCCAAGAACCTCCGACCGCCCCCCAGCCGACCCGCGACCCCCCTGGCCGACCCCCACGACCCCCCCACCCCCCTTCCCCGTACCTTTGGTAGTTGGCCGGACAGACGGGAGCCAAACCCGCCTGTCCGGCAGGCAGCCAACGAAGGAATGAGGCCGGATTGGCCCATCCGTCCTAAAGCTCCGCCTACTGGTGGGGCCTAAGGCGCGTGGGCCAATCAGAATAGGCCCTGGAGCCTTAGGTCCCACCTGGGGGCGCGGCCTGAGGCACATGGTCGGGTTGGGCCCATGTGCCTCAGGCCGCGCCCCCAGGTGGGACCTAAGGCTCCAGGGCCTATTCTGATTGGCCCACGCGCCTTAGGCCCCACCAGTAGGCGGAGCTTTAGGACGGATGGGCCAATCCGGCCTCATTCCTTCGTTGGCTGCCTGCCGGACAGGCGGGTTTGGCTCCTGTCTGTCCGGCCAACTACCAAAGGTACGGGGAAGGGGGGTGGGGGGGTCGTGGGTTTCGGCCAGGGGGGTCGCGGGTCGGCTGGGGGGGCGGTCGGAGGTTCTTCGGGGGGGCGGTTGTTGGGGGGGGGGGGGGGGTTTGCGTCGAGGGCAGGAGGGCCTGGGATCCCTCCTGCCTGTAATGTAGTGCGGGGTGGGGTTAGGGGGTCGCCGTGGCCAGGAGGGTTTGGGCTCCCTTCTGGCCCAACTACACAAAGGTACGGGGAAGGCGGGTGGGGGTGTCGTGGGGGTCGGCCAGGGGGGTCGCGGGTCGGCTGGGGGACGGACGGAGGTTCTTGGGGGGGGCGGTCGTTGGGGGGAGGGGGTTTGCGTCGAGGGCAGGAGGGCCTGGGATCCCTCCTGCCCGTAATGTAGTGCGGGGTGGGGTTAGGGGGTCGCCGTGGCCAGGAGGGTTTGGGCTCCCTCCTGGCCCGATATTGTTGGGGAGTCGGCGGTCCTTCGGGGTGGGGGTGCGAGTGGTCCTGCCGGGGGGGGGGGATGTATCGGACGTCGGGGGGGGGGCATCAGGCTTTCAGGATGGGGACAGACCTTCAAGGGGGGACAGGACTTCAAGGGGGGACAGTGCACGGAAAGTCAGGGGGGGTGAACGGAGAGTCGGGACAGCGCACGGAAAGTCAGGGCAGTGCACGGAAGTCAGGGGGGGTGAACGGAGAGTCGGGACAGCGCACGGAAAGTCAGGGCAGTGCACGGAAGTCAGGGGGGGTGAACGGAGAGTCGGGACAGCGCACGGAAAGTCAGGGCGGGCGAAAGGAGCGTCGGGCATCATGCGCGGTATACCCGTGAGCGCGGTATACAAAAGTTTTTGTACATACCATCGTGATTTCTGCGCGCTATACCCGTGTGCGCGTTTTACACGGGTGCGCGTTATATCCTCGAAAATACGGTAATTAAGATAACATAATATTAAAATTACTTTCCATCCAGAAAATAAATCAAATTATAATAGGAAATTATTTCTCTACTTAATCACACACTAGTCCTCCAAATTAGGATCCATGATTAAAAAAATAGGAGTGATTGAACTATCTAATAATTAACAAGAAAGCTCATTATCTGATGCTGAAATAAAGCTAAATTATTACTTGGACTTAGATATTATTCCATTTCAAGGCGCTTATTGGAGAGGAAGGCCGTCAAATGAGCCGGTTCAAAGAACACATATTTTAAAGTATGATACCTCACTACACATTTACAAGGATATCTAAGGAAAAATAAACCTCCAATTTGAGTCACACCTGGTTTCAATAATAGAATTCCCTTCTTCTCTTTTGAGTCTCCCTAGAGACATCAGGAAAAATTTGAATATGGAAACCCAGGAAGTCTCTGGATCTATTTTTAAAGAAAAGTTTAAGAATCCAATCTTTGTCTGGAGCCAAAGCCACAGACAATAAGAGAGTGGCTGAAATAGCCACTTCTCTATCTGATTGTTCCAATAAAGCAGAAACGTCCAGGGAACTTTCCTGAGTTTTTCCAACACCTTCTTTCTTCTGAGAATCCTGAGTCTTTGTAGGTAGATAATACACTCTTGACAAAGGTGGTAAAGAATTCTCAGGAATTTTAAGTATTTCCAGAAAGTAACACTTTATCGTTTCACTTGGGGAAATTGATGGAACCCTTGGAAAGTTAATTAAGCGTAAATTATTTATGCGGCTATTGTTTTCAAGTATTTCCAATTTTCTCCTTATAATCAGATTATCCTTTACAAGTATATCATGATGGCTTCCAATCATTTTTATTTCCTTCTTTTCTTCTTGCATGTCTGATTTCAATAATACAATATCCTCTTTCAAAGTTTTATTTTCTTCTTTCTGGTCTTTCAATTCTTTATCTAAATTTTTAATTTGAGGATTCAAGGAATTTCCCAATGCCAATACTAATTCCCAAAGTGAATCTAGTGTAACTTCTGGGGGTTTAACTGGAGCAAAGGGAACTATTAGTGTAGAATAAGCTGGCTCAGATGATTGGTTTACCTCCCCAGTGCCTTGTTCCTCCATAGCAAAAGATGGTCCGATCGCTGGTTTCTCCAAAAGAAGCAAGTCCTTTTGAGCCATTTCCTGCAGCGAGCCCTCCGATTCACTGGCCTCTCGAGGGGAGAATACTGCCTCTTCGGACACACTCTCCTCTCGCGGTGAGCTGGCTCCCAGCGGCAGCGGCTGGAGGGGAGGCGTCCTGACGTCGGGGCTCAGAGTGACGTCTAGCCCGTGGGTTTCTGCCGAGGCACTCCTCTCTGCCGGCACTCTCAACGAGCGATTCCCCGAGACAGTTTGCTCTATTTGCAGGCGTCTGAAAATGTCTTCGATGGTAGGAACTGTGGGCACCAGTCGCTGGGAGGCACCACCAACGCTTTTGCCCCTTCTTTTCGGCATCGTAGAGGTATGAGAAAAAACGCTCTCAGACGACCCGACAGCATTCAGATAGCGGCAGCCATCTTGGATCCCTCTCCACACCCCCCTTCTTTTTTGGCGACGCGGGCTTCTCGATCTCCCTCTCCGCCTTCGAAGCCCTCCTCCTTTTCCAGATTTGTGCTTGAGATGGGGAGGGCTTTGGACCTTGACCTTATGTCAGGCTCTCAATACACGAAGGAATTTTTGGAGGAGCAGGATTTGCCCTCTCCCCCAAGGGAGACTCCTCGTCTGCCTCTCAACAAGGTTCTACATCAGACCTTCCTGAGAAACTTGGACTCCCCTCTTACAGTCACAGCGGTTCCATTGAAGATGGAGTCGAAGTACCGTACGGTCCCTTGCAAAGGCTTCGACAAAGCACAGCTGTCATACCAGTCGTTGCTGGTGGAGTCGGCGTTGAAGAAGTCTCAGCCTTCTAGGGTCTCTGCTGCGGTCCCCCCAGGGCGGGAGGGACGGACCCTTGACAAGTTTGGTCGTCGCCTCTATTCTAATTCCATGATGGCTGCCAGGGTCCTTAATTACGCATTCACCTTCTCGTCCTATTTAAGGCAGATGGTGAAGGCATTGCCCCGTTATTATGGGGTCATGCCGGATTCCCATAAGGGGGATTTTGGTACCTTTATGGCCAATTTGTCACAGCTGCGTCTGTACCTTTTTCACACAGTTTACGACGCGTTTGAGTTGGCCTCTCGTGTTTCCGCCTTTGCGGTGGCAATGCGCCGTCTCGCATGGCTCCGTACCCTGGATATGGACCCGAACTTGCAAGAACGTCTGGCTAATCTTCCATGTGTTGGCTCAGAGTTCTTCGATGAGTCTTTGGAGGCGGCGACCAAACGCCTGTCTGAACATGAGCGCTCTATCGCTTCATTGGTCCGTCCTAAACCCTGGACCCCGCCGCAGAAGCCGTTTAGACCTCCTCCGTGGCGATACCCGCAGAAGTCGATGCCGGCTTTTTCGAGGCCTCCGCCCCGGCGTCCCCCTCAGCAGGGCAGAGCGTCCCAACCAAAGCCTCAGGCGCAAGGGGCGTGTAAACCGGCTCCGTCTTTTTGACGTGATGCGCGGATGGGGGCGCGCCCCCTCCGCTCTATCGTCGGCCCCCCTTCCCATCGGGGGCCGCTTACAGGCCTTTCTTCCAGCCTGGGCTGAGATCACGTCGGACGCTTGGGTGCTCCGGATCATCTCTGAGGGCTACTCGCTGAACTTCTTAGCCATGCCACCAGAACATCCACCGGGGGCTTCTCTTTGCTGTCGAGACCAGCTTCCACTTCTCCTGTCGGAGGCCAGGTCCTTGTTGGGCCTTCGGGCGGTGGAGCCGGTGCCCCCGAACCAAAGGGGACGGGGTTTTTACTCCCGTTACTTTTTGATCCCGAAGAAGACAGGGGACTTACGCCCCATTCTGGACCTCCGGAGGCTCAACAAGTTCCTTGTCCGGGAGAAGTTCTGTATGTTATCCCTTCCAGTCCTGTACCCTCTGTTAGAATTGGGGGACTGGATGTGCTCCCTGGACCTGAAGGAAGCATATACTCATGTTCCGGTGCATCCCGCCTTCTGCAAGTTCCTCAGGTTCCAGGTGGGAGAGTTGCACCTCCAGTATCGGGTCCTCCCCTTTGGGCTGGCTTCGTCCCCTCGAGTCTTCACGAAGTGTATGGTGGTGGTCGCGGCGGCCCTGAGATCTCGGGGGCTGCAGGTCTTCCCCTACCTGGACGATTGGCTGATCAAGGCGTCCTCCAGGGAAGGGGTTATTTCAGCGACCCGACAGACTATCATCTTCCTTCAACGTCTGGGGTTCGAGGTGAACTTTTCCAAGTCCCAACTGTGCCCTGCTCAATCCCTTCAGTTTATCGGGGCCGTGTTGGACACAGTTCGCCTCCGTTCGTTCCTTCCTCCTCCGCGGTTGGAGGCCTTGCTTCGCCTGTCTCGACAGGTTTCGCTGCTGCCCTCAGTTTCTGCGCAGTGCCTGATGGTTCTGCTCGGCCACATGGCGTCGACGGTCCATGTCACTCCGTTCGCCCGTTTGCACCTGAGGCTTCCTCAGTGGACCTTGGCCTCCCAGTGGCGTCAAGATCGGGACCCAGTCTCATCCCCTATAACAGTGACGCCTTCCTTGAGACGCTCGCTCTGTTGGTGGACCAACTCTTCCAATCTTTCCGGGGGTTTGCTCTTTCTCGTTCCTCCGCATCGCAAGGTCCTGACCACGGACTCTTCGGAGTACGCGTGGGGGGCGCATCTAGACGGTCTGCGGACTCAAGGTCTATGGTTGGCGGAGGACCAACGTTGTCACATCAATGTTTTGGAGCTTCGTGCCATTTTCCTGGCGGCTCGAGCGTTCTGCCACCTGCTGCACGATCAGGTAGTCCTCGTACAGACGGACAACCAGGTGGCCATGTATTATGTGAACAAGCAAGGGGGAACGGGCTCTTGGTCCATGTGCCGAGAAGCCCTGCGCCTTTGGGAATGGGCAGTCTCCCAGAACATCTTCCTACGTGCGGTTTACATTCAGGGAGAGAGGAACTGTCTGGCGGACAAACTCAGTCGTCTTCTCCAGCCGCACGAGTGGTCGCTCAACTCCCGAGTTCTGCGCGAGGTCTTCGACCGCTGGGGGACTCCTCAGGTGGATCTGTTTTCCTCCCCGGAGACTCACAAACTGCCCCTCTATTGTTCCCGGATGTACTCCCAGGACCGTCTCAAGGCCGATGCCTTTCTGCTCGACTGGGAGGGGAGGTTCCTTTATGCGTTTCCTCCTAACATAGTAACATAGTAGATGACGGCAGATAAAGACCCGAATGGTCCATCCAGTCTGCCCAACCTGATTCAATTTAAATTTTTTTTTTTTTTTTTTTTCTTCTTAGCTATTTCTGGGCTAGAATCCAAAGCTTTTCCCGGTACTGTGCTTGGGTTCCAACTGCCGAAATCTCTGTTAAGACTTACTCCAGCCCATCTACACCCTCCCAGCCATTGAAGCCCTCCCCTGCCCATCCTCCTCCAAACGGCCATGCACAGACACAGACCGTACAAGTCTGCCCAGTAACTGGCCTAGTTCAATCTTTAATATTATTTTCTGATTCTAAATCTTCTGTGTTCATCCCACGCTTCTTTGAACTCAGTCACAGTTTTACTCTCCACCACCTCTCTCGGGAGCGCATTCCAGGCATCCACCACCCTCTCCGTAAAGTAGAATTTCCTAACATTGCCCCTGAATCTACCACCCCTCAACCTCAAATTATGTCCTCTGGTTTTACCATTTTCCTTTCTCTGGAAAAGATTTTGTTCTACGTTAATACCCTTTAAGTATTTGAACGTCTGAATCATATCTCCCCTGTCTCTCCTTTCCTCTAGGGTATACATATTCAGGGCTTCCAGTCTCTCCTCATACGTCTTCTGGCGCAAGCCTCCTATCATTTTCGTCGCCCTCCTCTGGACCGCCTCAAGTCTTCTTACGTCTTTCGCCAGATACGGTCTCCAAAACTGAACACAATACTCCAAGTGGGGCCTCACCAATGACCTGTACAGGGGCATCAACACCTTCTTCCTTCTACTGACTACGCCTCTCTTTATACAGCCCAGAATCCTTCTGGCAGCAGCCACTGCCTTGTCACACTGTTTTTTCGCCTTTAGATCTTCGGACACTATCACCCCAAGGTCCCTCTCCCCGTCCGTGCATATCAGCTTCTCTCCTCCCAGCATATACGGTTCCTTCCTATTATTAATCCCCAAATGCATTACTCTGCATTTCTTTGCATTGAATTTTAGTTGCCAGGCATTAGACCATTCCTCTAACTTTTGCAGATCCTTTTTCATATTTTCCACTCCCTCTACGGTGTCTACTCTGTTACAAATCTTGGTATCATCTGCAAAAAGGCACACTTTTCCTTCTAACCCTTCAGCAATGTCACTTACATACATATTGAACAGGATTGGCCCCAGCACCGAACCCTGAGGGACTCCACTAGTCACCTTTCCTTCCTTCGAGCGACTTCCATTAACCACCACCCTCTGGCGTCTGTCCGACAGCCAGTTTCTGACCCAGTTCACCACTTTGGGTCCTAACTTCAGCCCTTCAAGTTTGTTCAACAGCCTCCTATGAGGAACTGTATCAAAGGCTTTGCTGAAATCCAAGTAAATTACATCTAGCATATGTCCTTTCCCTCTGATCTTGAGGACGTTGGTACATCTCAAGTCGACCAAGGCCACTATGATCCTCATTGCGCCTCGTTGGCCACGGCAGCACTGGTTCTCCCTACTCCTTCAACTCAGTGTCAGGGAGCCGCTGCTTCTACCTGTTTTTCCCTCTCTGCTGTCTCAGAGTCGGGGTTCGCTGTTGCATCCCAATCTTCAGTCTTTACATCTGACGGCTTGGTTCCTTTCCCCTTGACTTCTCCGGTTTCTCAGTCTGTGAGGGAGGTTCTGGAAGCCTCGCGCAAGGTCTCGACTAGGCTTTGTTATTCCCAGAAGTGGACCAGATTTTCATCCTGGTGTTCCTCGAACCATCTGGATCCGAGTTCGGTTCCGGTGTCTTCGGTTCTGGAATATTTGTTGCATTTGTCCAAGTCTGGGCTGAAGACGACTTCCATTCGGGTGCATCTCAGTGCTATTGCTGCTTTCCATCGGCATCTCGAGGGTCAATCTCTCTCTCTTCATCCTCTGGTGATTCGTTTCATGAGGAGTCTAGTGAATGTTAATCCTCCTCTGAAACCTCCTCCTGTAGTTTGGGATCTTAATGTGGTCTTGGCTCAGCTGATGAAACCTCCTTTTGAGCCTATTGACAAGTCCTTTCTTAAGTTTCTCACTTGGAAGGTGATATTTTTGCTTTCGCTCACATCCGCTCGTCGAATTAGTGAACTGCAGGCTTTGGTTGCGGACCCGCCCTTTACTGTGTTCCATCATGACAAGGTGGTTCTTCGCACC
Source organism: Geotrypetes seraphini (assembly GCF_902459505.1). NCBI lineage: Eukaryota > Metazoa > Chordata > Amphibia > Gymnophiona > Dermophiidae > Geotrypetes > Geotrypetes seraphini. Next base: position 31,439,421 of record NC_047091.1, on the reverse strand, counting down.
CATCCTAAATTTTTACCTAAGGTTGTGTCTGATTTCCACCTCAATCAGTCCATTGTTCTTCCGGTGTTTTTCCCGAAGCCCTACTCTCATCCTGGGGAGGCGGCACTTCACACGCTTGACTGTAAGAGGGCGTTGGCTTTTTATCTTCAACGCACCAAGTCTCATCGGAAGGTTCCTCAATTGTTTTTGTCCTTTGATCCTAATCGATTGGGACGTCCTGTTTCCAAGCGCACCTTGTCCAACTGGTTGGCTGCTTGTATTTCTTTTTGCTACGCTCAGGCCGGTCTCGAGCTGCATGGTCGGGTCACGGGACATAAGGTCCGAGCGATGGCAGCTTCTGTTGCTTTCCTCCGGTCTACTCCGGTAGAGGATATCTGCAAGGCTGCCACTTGGTCTTCGGTTCATACTTTCACCTCCCATTACTGCCTGGATATGTTATCCAGGAGTGACGGCCGGTTTGGCCAGTCAGTTTTGCGAAATCTGTTTTCCTAATTGCCATCCTCCCTCCTGCCCTTTTTTGGTTGGCTTGGAGGTCACCCACATGTGAGAATATCATGCCTGCTTGTCCTGGGATAAAGCACAGTTACTTACCGTAACAGGTGTTATCCAGGGACAGCAGGCATATATTCTCACAACCCGCCCTCCTCCCCGGGGATGGCTTCTTTGCTGGCTATGGAACTGAGGACCACGAGGTGGGGATGTGCCCTCTAGTGGGCAAGAAGGCATGCACATGCGTGGTGCAGCATAGCAAACTTGAAACTTCAATCAAGTTTGCTTGAAAAGCTGTCCACACTGGGGCTCCGTAGATGACGTCACCCACATGTGAGAATATATGCCTGCTGTCCCTGGATAACACCTGTTACGGTAAGTAACTGTGCTTTATCAGCCGATGGTTTCTCTTATTTTAATAAGATCGGTAGGTCAATATACTGTTTTAAGAAAACTTTTAAAGACATTCTTGTTTAAACATTTTTTTATCTTGAAATTTATCATCTACTGTTAACGCAAGGACAAATATTCAAAGGGAACAATAAGGGCTCCTTTTTATTAAGCTGCGTTAAGGCATTAACGTGCAGAATAGCGCGCGCACTAGACCTTAACGCCAGCATTGAGCTGGCGTTAGTTCTAGCCGCGTAGCGCGCGGTAATATCCTGCGTGCTCTAAAAACGCTAGCGCACCTTAGTAAAAGAAGCCCTAAGTTTAACTGGGCTTGTTCCCAGAAATATATTGTTATCCGCCATGAACTCGTTAAGGGCTTTGGCAGAATATAAGTCAGACTTAATGTAATGTGGGGTGGCCAGATCCAACCAAGCAGTGATATTGCAGTAATCTCAAAGCCTCCAACTCATAAGCTGATTTTCCTCTTCCCGATGTAGTCAGTGAGTCCTTGTTTTGAGCTGTGTGCTTCCTTCGGCTGACCACGGCCCAGCACCTTTTTAAATGTTTTGCCTTCTCTTTCTAGTGCATTAATACCAACCCTTAAGATTCTGGAGAAGTACGGCCTGACCCCTAACTCTCAACAGGATGCCTGACGTACAAACCTTGGGGACGTGCAGACTGAATTTTAGAGCTGAGGGTCTGGTTTGTTTCCTTTTGAGGTTCTGATCTGAACGGACAGGGGTGCAGCAGTTCTGGTGCTGTTATCTCAGTATCTTGTAGCCAAAGCATTGAAGGCAGCTCGACAATCAAGACGCACATCCATTGAAGAAACCAGCATCTGCCAACTGGGTTATTGTGCGATGGATTCCTCCGAGCTCGTGTGTGTGTTTCTCTTTTATTTTTATTTAGCAGCTGACATCTGGAAGGTTTTTCACATTCCTTCTATGCTTTATTTCTGGACTTATGACCAAAGCTTCAGCAGAGCTGGTGGAAACTGTTCCTGCTTTTTTTTTTTGTTTTGCCTTGTCTGCTTTCAGACTGGTGTCGGAGAGCGGAGGCCCGCTGAAAGGCTGACCGAGGGCAGGTTCTACTTGTTTACTTAGTTCAGTCTGTTACTTTGTCTAAATACTGAATTTTAAAGCATTCGTTTTAACACTGGGAAATCATTCAGTTTTGTCAATAGGTAACATAGACAAGAGGCTTATGAGCGTATTCTGTTTGGTGTATTCTCTCTCTCTCTTTCTCCTCCCCCCCCAATAAATTATTTGTCCCACCCACCCGTAGGGCTGGAGTCAGTAATTGGCGCTAAAAAAAAAATGGCGCTGAACAGTGTTCAGCAATGGGCGTTCCGGGACTGGCGCCCTTTTAAAGCATGGTCCATAGCGGCAGGATTCATGCTTAACTGTGGGCGCGAAGAGTTACACCAGCTTAAACCGGGCATGAATCGTGTTGCACAAGTCCGGTGCAGATCTACACTGTTCTATAATATTGCGTGTGTTTTTTACGGGAACAGCCCTGACCTGCCCGTTCCTCTATCATGGCCAGGCCCCCTTTGCACCCAGTTATAGAACAGCGCCTGAGTGGGTTTTCACACAGATCTGCTGTTTCTACCCCCATTTCGTTCTCTTGCAGCCGTTAGATTACTTTAGCACAGGTGTAGACCTGGATTTGCCTACCTTGACCAGCGCCTTCAAAAAGAAATTGCGCGTAGGCACCATTAACAGAATTCCGGCTACTGAAGAACTTAGGTGCCCGTAATATGGGCCTTTAAAATCCTGGCCTATGTTACCAGTGCCTAAGTTTGATGGCGAATCGTGTATGGTGGTGCCTAAGGTCGTCTCTGCCCCTCTCCTCCCCTCCCCCCCCAATCACAGCTGCTTTGACCTTAGGGGCCATGCTTAGATGCGATTCTGGTCCCTATGAAGGTAGGTGCCTACTTTTTTATTTTTAACAACTTTTTAATTGTTTTTTTAATAGTGTGGACAATTACCGTGCCCATGCAAACCAACTAAATTACACAGCGGTAGGGTGCCCACTGACGCCCAACTAAACAGCGCCTTTTATAGAATCTGGTAATCGTCGTAATTCCTTTGTATAACAAATTGCAGTAGTCCAGCTTGGATATTACCAATGAATGAATTTAAGCTATTCAAGGAAACCCCTTGATTTTATCCACTGTGGTCCTGGACTGGGTGTGTCTCTCTTCAGAACCCTTTGTAGAAATTGGGACTTCTAGGACCCGCGCTGGCAGCTTTAGCAGCAGCATAAGTATGAAACGGGTATGTATGAAGCGCTAAAGATGATACTGGTAATCTGGAACCTTGGATCCATCCGATGGGATAGAAAGACAAATGAATAGGGGGCCTTGTCTGCTAGTTCTACCCATCGTTGCTCTTGATTTAAGAGTGTAGATAGAGGACCACCTGATGGGCCACCGCATGAGCGGACTGCTGGGCACGATGGACCCCTGGTCTGACCCAGCAGAGGCACTGCTTATGTTCTTTGAACCCCAGAAGGGTAGGTTGGTTATGCAGTGCAGTTCCCTGCCAGTGTTTCAGATAGCTATGTAAAAAGGTTTCTCCTAGGACAAGCAGGATAAGTCAGCCACATATGGGTGTTGTCCCAACACCTCCCAATTTGCGGATAAGCTCTCCAATAGCTCAGAGAGATTTTTTTTTTTTTTTTCTCTGAGCACGTGCAGTGCCCGGGCCCCACTGGGCATGCCCGAGCCCTACCCATTTCCCCCTGCTTCCCCCTAATCCCCAGTCTTTAGTTTCCGCCCGTTCCCATCGGTCGGATTTTTCTACAGCTCTCCATTACAACTTTTCTACTCATCAACTTGAAGATGCCTGAATCATCTAAAGAAACAACTGGGATGCAGGAGGAGGATGAACACACTGGATCCTCATGAATTGTGCACCCACTGATTGGATCCGGCGCTCGAGGTTTCCGTGTGGCTTGCATTGTGCGCACATGTCACCACGTGCACGCAAGCTAAGGAAGAGGGCACTGAGAGACTTCATGAAGAGAAGTGAGGCCCGAGAATCTTCCTCCAGCAGCCATCCTCATCGGAGCGTAGCAGCGGGGGATCCACAGACGAATCCGGTGAGGAGCCTCCAGGACATCCTGGCTCTGTCAACCCCCCCCCGACTGCAACTTGCCCGGTCGAGAAATCTCTCCCGGAGGTCCTGCATGCTGTCGCTAGCCGCCAGCCCCTGCAGGAAGCCGATAGGAGTCTCACCAGACCGAGAGATCTCTCCAGGAGTTCCTGCATGTTGCTGCTTACAGCCAGCTTCCGCAGGGCATGAAGAGAAGTGAGGCCCGAGAATCTTCCTCCAGCAGCCATCCTCATCAGAATGCAGCAGCGGGGGATCCACAAGCTACAGTGGCAAGGAGCCTCCAGGATGCCCTGGCTCAGCTAATCCCCCCGCCTGCACTTGGCCCGGTAGAGAAATATCTCCCGGAGTCCCTGCATGTTGCCGCTTAGAACCAGCCTCTGCAGGGCAGCTGATAGGAGTCTCGCCAGACCGAGAGATCTCTCCAGGAATCCCTGCATGTGCCACTTAAAGCCATCCTCTGCAGGGCAGCTGATAGGAGTCTTGCATGCTGCTGCGTAAATCCACAGCCTCTGCAAGCAACAGATCGGGGCTTTCACCCTCCAGACGGCATGCTGCCGCTTACAGCCAGCCTCTGCAGGGAGCCGATTGGGGTTCAAAGATAAGTCCTATCTGCTTGTTTTTGGGAAAACCTCTGATAATCTGTTGCAGCCCCGAGGGCTCTGCCCCACCCTCCTTTCAATCTGAATTTAAGGAGAAAGAATCTCCCATGCTTCTTTCCCTTGGAGGGGACCTGCAGACCTCTCCCCCCAGTAGGAGACATGCTGCCCCAGAGTTCAGCTTATGAAGGACATGCTGAAAAAAAAAAGAAGAAAAACCAACTCGATGTTTCTTTCCCTCTTGGGGTCCTGCAGAGTCTACAATTCACACCTTTCCCACCCCGCCCCCCTCCCCCTCTCATGTTGGGAACCAGGAGTCTGCCTTTCTCAGCAGGGTGCTGATATCTTCAGAGATGCGGCATGTCAGACCATGCCTCTCCAAAGGTGGGGGTTTGAAACTCCTCAGTCTAAAAAGCTGTTTGCTCTTCATAAAACCTAGCCAGAGTGCTTTTCCAGCTAGCATGAGGGACTCTGTACTATTCATGATTTCTATAGCACTGAAAGACATATGCAGCGCTGTACAGTTTAATATACAATAGGCAGTACTGCAGCAGAAGCCCACTCAGGCATTATCACTCCTCTTTCTCTGCCTCCAGGCACAGTGGGAAACGCAGCCAGGAGCACTGGCATAGATGAAGGGGTGCATCCTGCCCCTTCTCCCCCCCCCTCTCAAGAAGGACAGAGAAGGGCGGTGGGGTACATGGAGCCACCCAACCAGTCAAGTGGAGCAGCACATGAACCTGCGAACCACCAGGGGTGGGACCAGCAGCCACAGTTAATCCTCCTGACCCACTCCTCTCTCAGCGGGCTACACTCCCCACTATGTCCCCCTTTAGAGGGAGCCACGCACAACAACATGGCGCGGTTCAGCGGCATGCCATGCACCCAAGCAACGGAGGAACAAGCTACACACCAGCCTCCAGCCACGCCCCGAGTCACCACCCACAAAAATAAATAAATATTTACTAAAAAAACAAAAAAACAAAAACCCACAAATGAGGACTCACCCCAAGTCCCTCCAGAAACTCACAGCCTTTCTCAAGATCCACGTGGGTGGACAACAAGTACCCAAGACAGAGTACTACAAGGCCTGAACTACCAGTACCAGTACTTCACGCAGGCAGTGGCGATTCCAGTCCACAAGAACCTCCTGGACTGCAGAGACGAGATTTGGCTGACTCCCTCCTCATGGCAACTAACATCAAGGAGACAGGGATTGAAGTACCAGATCTTTCCAGCCCAGGGATTCGACAACCCGCAGCAGCCATACATGGACATTGCGGTAGCTTAAGAGAAACAGGGCAGCACGACCCCCCCCTCCAACCCCCGTCAGGGAAGGACCTGAAAACCCCTGGTTTCCACGGGGAAAAAGACCTTCGAGGGCGCAATGCTGAGCGCACGAATTGCTGCGCTCCAGTTCCAGATGCGGCTTTATCAGGAGGCCAGTGAGAGGAAATAAATAAATAAAATAAAATAGAGACTCCAGCTCACAACTGAGCCAGTCCACACTGGCAGCAGTCTGTGCCCCAGCGCTCGCAACAGTAACATAACTGCTACGCAAACAAGCACCGCCCGAGGGGCAGGGGCATCCAAGGGCAGCCCTCTCCCCAAGACAAAAACAGAACCTTGACCACCCCAGCACCCCATCCGGCCCAGCAGGATCAGATTGTCTGCGAAGGCTTGGCCCAGGATCACCATCGACCAGTGGGCCCTCAGCATCATCAAGCAGGGATTCCGAATTCGTCTCCACTCCCGCCCCCCCCCCCGAGTGCGCGGGGCACCCTCCATCTGACGACCCAACTTTCCTGCAGCAAGGAGAGGACCTGCTTCGGCAGAATCAATAGAGGCGGTGACGAACAGAGGAGATCACCAAGGGGTTTCTACTCCAGGAACTCCCGCGTCACCATGGACAAGGACAACGCTCGTTCCTGGATCTCTGTAAGCTCAACAGATGCATACACAAGGTCCAGATGCACTCTCTGGGTACAGTCTTGGCCCTGTTACAGCCCGAGTATTAGCTAGTATCCCATGCACCCAGCCCACAGGAGGCATCGTCGCTTCTAAAGCCAAGACAGACGCCTCCAGTACAAGGTCCTGCCCCTTGGACTCTCAACGGCTCCAAGAGCGTTCACAAAGGGCGTGGCAGTGGCACATCCTCGCCTTCAAGGGGTGCGCGTCCTATCTTATCTCGACAGCTGGCAGCCCCGTCAACCACCATAACCCTCCTCCAAGAACTGGGGTTCCTCATCAACTACATGAAATCCCACCTGATACCCACCCAGGGGATATCGTTCATCTGGGCAGTCATCGACACCACGCAGACCAAGGCCGTCCTATGGGACTACCAGATCGACGCCATGACATCCCTGGCCCAGTGCATCCCTGCCAGCAGCTCATCGTCAGCAAGCTCCGGTCTTTGTTGTGCAGCACACCAGACTACTCATGTGATCCCTGAAAGGGCACCTCAGACGTCACTGGGACCAGTGTACCCAACCTCTGACCACCCACCTACTGGAGCTCAGGGCCTTAGGGAATGCCCTTGAAACCTTCAAACAGGCAGGGCAGTCCTCACCCAAACAGAAAACCAGGTGGCCTCGCACTATATCAACAAACAGGGAGGGACAGGGTCAACCTCGCTATGCAAGGAAGCTTGCCACATGTGGGAGTTCTCCGACTCCATTCAATGTGCCATCCAGGCAACTTACCTCCTGTGGGAGCAGAATGACCTGGCAGAAAGACTCAGCCACCAGCTGGATCCCGATGAGTGGTGTCTCAACCCAGCGGCGATGAAGAAGATCTTCAGCACCTGGGGCACACCGAGCATCGACCTGTTTGCAACCGAACCGAACTCAAAATACTCGACCTTCTGCGCAAAGAGATCAACCCATCGCCGTCTCAGCCCCGACGGTCTGTCTGTGAGTTGGAACACCCTAAGTCCTGCAGAAGATTCTTCAGGACAGAGCAATGGTGATCATGATTGCCCTGTTCGGGCTCCTGCAACCATGGTTCCCGTTCCGGCAAGGGATAGCGGTTCACCCACCTCTCCCCGCTCCGGATCAGTGCAGTTCTCATTACCCCCTCCACCACGACCTGCGTTCCTTAGCCCTGACCGCATGGCTGATGAGAGGATGAACCTACCACAAGACGTGGAGCACACACTTATGGCAGCCAGAAGACCTTCAACCAGAAAACGCTATGGGTTGAAAGGGAGAAGGTTCCGCTACCAGTGCACAGACACGCAGCGAGACCCCTACAACTGCCCCATACCGGACATCCTGCAGTACATACTGAGCTTATGACGGAGACAGGAAGGGAGCGGTGAAGGAAGAGAAAGAGGTCGCAGAAAGACTTAACATGTTCTTTTCATCTGTATTCACAAACGAAGACACAACCAACATACCGGAACCTGAGCAATTCTTCAATGGAAATCAAGCACAAAAGTTAACATCCATAGAAGTGAGCCTTGATGATGTGCGCAGACAGATAGAAAAACTAAAAACTGACAAATCCCCGGGTCCGGATGGAATCCATCCAAGGGTGCTGAAGGAACTAAAGGAGGAAATAGCGGAACTACTACAGCAAATTTGCAACCTATCTCTGAAAACAGGTGTGATTCCGGAGGATTGGAAGATAGCCAACGTTACGCCCATCTTTAAAAAGGGATCAAGAGGAGACCCGGGAAACTACAGACCGGTGAGTCTGACCTCTGTTCCGGGGAAAATGGCGGAAGCACTAATAAAAGAAAAAGTTGATGAACATTTTGAAAAACACGAACTTCTGATAACCAGCCAACATGGTTTCTGCAGGGGGAGATCGTGTCTGACCAACTTATTGCACTTCTTCGAGGGAATTAACAAACAGATGGACAAAGGAGACCCCATAGACATCATATACCTAGATTTCCAGAAAGCCTTTGACAAGGTGCCTCATGAACGTCTACTCCGGAAACTGAAGAACCATGGGGTGGACGGAGACGTACATAGATGGATCAGAAACTGGTTAGCGGGTAGGAAACAGAGGGTAGGGGTGAAGGGACACTACTCAGACTGGAGGAAGGTCACGAGTGGTGTTCCGCAGGGCTCAGTGCTCGGGCCGCTGCTATTTAATATATTCATAAATGATCTAGAAACAGGAACAAAGAGTGAGATAATAAAATTTGCGGACGACACCAAACTATTTAGTGGAGCTCGGACAAAGGAGGACTGTGAAAAATTGCAAAGGGACTTGGACAAATTGGGAGAATGGGCAGAGAGATGGCAGATGAAGTTCAATGTTGAGAAATGTAAAGTACTGCATGTGGGAATCAGAAACCCGAGGCACGGCTATACGATGGGAGGGATGTTATTGAATGAGAGTACCCAAGAAAGGGACTTGGGGGTAATGGTGGACATGACAATGAAGCCGACGGCACAGTGCGCAGCGGCCGCCAAGAGAGCGAATAAAATGCTGGGGATAATCAAGAAGGGTATTACAACAAGAACGAAAGAAGTTATCCTGCCGCTGTACCGGGCAATGGTGCGTCCGCATCTTGAGTACTGCGTCCAGTATTGGTCACCATACCTTAAGAAGGATATGGTGTTACTCGAGAGAGTTCAGAGGAGAGCGACACGACTAATAAAGGGGATGGAAAGCCTTTCATACGCTGAGAGATTGGAGAAACTGGGTCTCTTTTCCCTGGAGAAGAGAAGACTTAGAGGGGATATGATAGAGACTTACAAGATCATGAAGGGCATAGAGAGAGTAGAGAGGGACAGATTCTTCAAACTTTCAGAACATAAAAAAACAAGAGGGCATTCGGAAAAGTTGAAAGGGGACAGATTCAAAACGAATGCTAGGAAGTTCTTCTTTACCCAACGTGTGGTGGACACCTGGAATGCGCTTCCAGAGGACGTTATAGGGCAGCGAACAGTACTGGGGTTTAAGAAAGGATTGGACAATTTCCTGCTGGAAAAGGGGATAGAGGGGTATAGATAAAAGATTACTGCACAGGTCCTGGATCTGATGGGCCGCCGCGTGAGCGGACTGCTGGGCGCGATGGACCTCAGGTCTGACCCAGCGGAGGCATTTCTTATGTTCTTATGGGACCTAAAACCCACTTCCATCAAGGTCCACCTAAATGCAATCACGGCATACCACGCTGGCCTAGACAGCAAACCAGTGTCGAGGCATCCAGTAATCACTAAATTTCATGAAAGGACTGTCCAATCTGCACCCACCGGTCAGACCACCACCGCCCGGATGGGACCTCAACTTGGTGCTGCATCATCTCACCTCGACCCCTTCAAACCTTTGGGGGAGGCAGATCTCGTATTCCTGGCTGGGAAAACCCTGACCATCGTGTCTACCGACACACTCCCTCATGAGAACAGGGTGGTACCCAGAACCCACCCCCGATTCTTGCCGAAGGCGGCTTCAGCGTGCCTCCCGGCACTCTACATCTCCCCACAGGGAGGCACACTGCCACTTCAGCAACACCTCCTGGACTGTGTGCGGGCCCTGACTATGCAGCAGATTAGACAAGCCTCAATTGTTCGTCTCCTACGACCAAAACAGACCAGGACTTCCGGCCACCAAACGCAGGCGCTCGCGCTGGATATAAGAGTGCATCCCCTTCACCTATAGAAAAGCGCAGCATCAACCGCAGGTGGGAGCCAACGCCCACCAGCGCAGAACCATAGCCAACACAACGGCACATCTGCACCACACACCAATAGGGGACATCTGCGATGCAGCCACTTGGTCCTCCATGCACACCTTCACCAAGCACTACTGCCTCGACATAGCATTCCACGCTCCAAATGCATTCGGCCGAGCAGTCTTGGAAGTGGCTCTTCCCTCCCAGGAGGGACAGCAACCACTAGCACAGCCTTGACAAACACTGATCAAGTAGGGTGTTATAAATATCGACAAACACTGTTCAAGTAGGGTGTTATAGATATTGATTAAGTAGGTCTTCCAGCACTCCTTCCTAGACTGAATGTGGAATAGGCAAGTATGAATTCTCACATGCAAGTACGATTTGTCACTGTTGACCAGTTGGTTTCTCACTGTTCATTGATTGTCATTGACCAATTTCACTGTTCTGTGAGTTAAGTAGGTCTTCCAGCAATCCTTTCTAGTCTGAATGTGGAATAGGCAAGTATGAATTCTCATATGCAAGTACGAATTGTCACTATTGACCAGTTATGAATTGTCACCGTTGACCAGTTGGTTTTCTCACTGTTCATTGATTGTCATTGACCAGTTTTCGCTGTTCTGTGAGTTAAGTAGGTCTTCCAGCACTCCTGTCTAGACTGAATGTGGAATAGGCAAGTATGAATTCTCACATGCAAGTACGAATGGTCACTGTTGACCAGTTGGTTTCTCACTGTTCATTGATTGTCATTGACCAGTTCATTGTTCTGTGAGTATTATTGCTCAGTTAACACACCACTTTATCTAAAACCTTGTTTCCACAACTTTACCTGCTTTGCCTGATTACCCTGCCCGGCTCGGCCTCCACAGCCAGGCGAGGGATGCACAAAGCGCTAAGGCGCAGGTCCAGTCGGTACATCCCTCGGCTAGGGAGTCACCCATATGTGGCTGACTCATCCTGCTTGTCCTAGGAGAAAGTGTAGTTACTTACCTGTAACGTAGGTTCTCCGTGGACAGCAGGATAGTAAGCCACACAACCCACCCGCCTCCCCAAACGGCCGACCCGGCCACAGCTAGGAACATCCTGGGGATTAGGGGGAAGCAGGGGGAAATGGGTAGGGCTCGGGCATGCCCAGTGGGGCCCGGGCACTGCACGTGCTCAGAGAAAAAAAAAAAAAAAAATCTCTCTGAGCTATTGGAGAGCTTATCCGCAAATTGGGAGGTGTTGGGACAACACCCATATGTGGCTGACTATCCTGCTGTCCACGGAGAACCTACTTTACAGGTAAGTAACTACACTTTAACCCATTTTGTGTACCCATTTTATGCAAGAGAAAATGAGAAGTGTGTTCTTATCTGCTGCTTGAGTTCACTAAAATTACTTTAGTGCAGTGTGTCTCAAACTTTTTATGCTCCGGCACACTAAAACAGCAACTGGTTATCATGATGCACTCAAAGGAACAAATGTTTTTCACGGTACATTATAATTGAAATAATAAAACTGCAAAGCCAACAAAAAATTACATTTGAGAGTTATTTATTTAAAGTTCAGCTATGTAGGGGTAATTGTAACAACGGTGAAACTATAGTAGATAGAATAGAATTTCTAATCAACATGATGGATGTGCTTGTTTTTGAGTGCAAATTAACTCTAAATGTGGCTCGATAGTCAACAAGCAAGCATCCATTTCATTATCCATCATCTGCAGTCGTTCTCTTTTTTTCGATTTAATTTCTGTCAGAGCTGAAAATCCAAGTTCTCAAAGATAAGAAGATCCAAACGGTAACAAAGCCTTGATTGCCTTGTTGCTCAAGTTATTATAATTACTGCATAAAAACTAAAATTACTAGCCGTTAGTTTTCAAGGACCAATCGCGTCAAACAATGAGGCTTCTCTGGGCGGTTGTACCCATACAGACGCTCAAAACATTGATAAACTCTTGCGTACGTGACGTACATGTCATCTATTCTAGTGTATACTTATGAAGGGAATTTTTTTAAATTAAAGTAAAATTCTGGAATCTCTTTGGGGCACATGGTTTGAGAGACACTGGTCTAGTGCAATACCCCTAGGGCCTAGGGAAGGAGTAGGTGGTGAACTGCAGCTCCAGATGTTCACCCAAAACACTGTACTTCACAGTAGAGAGTTGCACGGGGACATAAATCCCACCTGTCCCCGCCAGGCTCCTCTCCGACCCCATCCGTTCCCGCCAGGGTCCTCTCCGTCCTCACCCGTCCCCGCCAGGATCCTCTACGACCCCACCCATGCCCGCCAGGATCTTCTCTGTCCCCACCAGGATCCTCTCCATCCCCACCCGTGCCCGCCAGGATCCTCTCCATCCCCACCAGGATCCTCTCCATCCCCACCCATCCCTGCCAGGATCCTCTCCATCCCCACCAGGATCCTCTCCGATCCCACCCGTCCCCGCCAGGATCATCTCTGTCCCCACCCGTCCCCGCCAGGATCCTCTCTGTTCCCACCCGTCCCCGCCAGGATCCTCTCTGTCCCCACCCGACCCCGTCAGGATCCTCTCTGTCCCCACCCATCCCCACCAGGATCCTCTCCGTCCCCGCCAGGATCCTCTCCGACCCCACCCGTCCTCGCAGGATCCTCTCAGTCCCCACCTGTCCCCATCAGGATCCTCTCCGTCCCCATCAGGATCCTCTCCGTCCCTACCCATCCCCACCAGGATCCTCTCCGTCCCCACCCATCCCCACAAAAAATTACCTCCATCCCCTCCCATCCCCATAAAAAGCAGCAATTACTTCTGACAGGATCATCAATTCCACAGTTTCTTTTGTGTTTGCGCTGCTGTTTTCCTTGTGGAATCTCTTTGGTGGAACCCTTTTTTTGTTTTCTGTTCGGGTAATTAACTTATAAACTCCCTCTTTTACTAAGGCTGACGTGTCCATTATATTATATGGATGAACCCTGCTTCCAAAGCCTTCCATCCCTGTGGGAGTCCCGTTGGCTAGAGGGGGGTCACCGTGGGAGTCCCGTGGGCCAGAGGGGGGTCCCTGTGGGAGACCCATGGGTTAGGGGGGGGGGATTTCCGTGATCCCCGTTCCCGTGCAGCAGACTACTTCTATGATTTATGAAAAACAAACAAACCCCAAAACATTTTCAGATGCTTTTCACTGCTTGCAGCGAATCCTCTCCCTTCATCGCTTGTGACTTATACCTACTGCATGATTCAAATTCAAGAAACTGAATGCATGAAAATCGCTTTATTTCCAGTAAATTATTCAGAAATCGAGGTGGGGTGTGCTCGGTGACTTTTGGTGGTATGCTTGTGATGCTGGGCCAGGTCTTTGCTCTCTGGGTTAAGCAGGGCTTTTGTGAGGTTTGAGTTCACATCTGCTCTGTTGAAGAACTTGAACTTTGCACTTGTGGTTCTTGATCAAATATATCCTCTTCCATTAAGTCTGACTCTTCCACAAAGGGCACTGGGTCATGGTTCCCTGGTCCAGGCCTATAACTGAATGACTGGGCTGAATGCAGTGGGGGGGAGGGGAAAATAAATAGTCCATATAGTTGAGGATGGAACTTAATGGGGCTTGATTTGAGCTAGAAGCCCAAAGGACCAGGGAAATTGTGATACAACCCACGTCTCCCTGCCACTACCAAAAGAAAGATTTAAATAGCCCAGTAAAAGCTAAATAATGGTTTATGATCAATCTTTTCTTAGATTGCATGCTAAAGCTTAGTCCACGTTAGTTTTGTGCCCTGGAGGGTAAGAGGCACTGAGTCTTTGACATATATATTAAATACAGAACATGTACAGACTGGTTTCGGACACATCAAGCTTCCCAAGAAAAGCAGACCAGGCCCCTTTTACAAGGCTTGATAGCAAAACTTTAGTAAAGAAAGATCTGCAGATTACCTCCTCTGTATTTTCTGGCTCAAGAAAGGTCTGTAGTCACAGTCTTACTGTAAAATAGGGAATGACATGGGGACAAATATTTCCCCATCCCCGCAGGAACTCATTTTCCCGTCCCATTCCTGCAAGCTCCGTCCTCATCTGCACAAGCCTCAAACACTTTAAAATCCTAAGTAGCAACATTCTAGAGCTCAGATTGTGATGTCATAATGCCTCATTCCACCAATGCCTAAGCTCCGTCCTCATCTGCACACGCCTCAAACACTTTAAAATCCTAAGTAGCAACATTCTAGAGCTCAGATTGTGATGTCATAATGCCTCATTCCACCAATGCCTAAGCTCCGTCCTCATCTGCACACGCCTCAAACACTTTAAAATCCTAAGTAGCAACATTCTAGAGCTCAGATTGTGATGTCATAATGCCTCATTCCACCAATGCCTAAGCTCCGTCCTCATCTGCACACGCCTCAAACACTTTAAAATCCTAAGTAGCAACATTCTAGAGCTCAGATTGTGATGTCATAATGCCTCATTCCACCAATGCCTAAGCTCAGCCCTCATCTGCACAAGCCTCAAACATTTTAAAATCATAAGTGTTTGAGGCTTGTGCAGTTAAGACAGAACTTACAGGAATGGAACAGGGACGGGGAAACTGAACTCTTGCGAGGACGGGGGACAAATTTGTCCCCGTGTTATTCTGTACTGTAAAACTCCACAAATGCATTGTTTTTAATTAGAAATGCTTTGGGGAGTGAAAGTATTGCCTTGTCTTGCATGAGAGGATTGTGTTTTGGGTTTTTTTTTAAACTGGAAAAAGCATCCCAAACCCAGCCCTTGTTCTTAAACCTGTCCTGGGGGACCTCCGGCCAGTCGGGTTTTTAAGATATCCCTAATGAATATGCACCATATAACAAAAATACCTGCTATTTATAAAACTCTAAGTTAATTTTCAACATTTATTAATTTAATATATACTTTTTAATTAGAAATATCAGCACAATACATTATATCAATCACCTGACATTTATCAGTGAAACTCTCCCTTTCCCAATCCCCTCAGAAAAAGTTCATTCATTCATAGTTCAAAATCTTTTGTGCAAAATTTGCCTTGTTATTAAACAACAGTCTTCCAATCTCATTTGTTGAAAATTAACTTTAGAGTTTTATAAATAGTGGGTATTTTTGTTATATGGTATATATAGATAATGCTATTCATATATTATAATTAGCTCCATTCTTAGGTAATTGGTGTATCCATAATGAATATGCACGAGGCATATTTGCATATAATAAAGGTGACAGGCATACCAATCTGCCTTATGCATATTCATTGGGGATATCCTGAATACCCGACTGGCCGGGGATCCCCCGATTTAAGAACCACCGGTCTACTCCAGTCTTGCATGAAAAGACATAATATTAAAGGCATCCTCCAAAGCCTAAGCCGAGACCTTTCTTGAATGGACCTGATTTGTCTGTAATAACAGTCAGTGCCATAGCAAGTGGCACCCCTTCCCTCTTCTCTGACCTCCCCCACCACCAGCACGTGCGTGCTCCCTTTCCCTTCCCCTATACCTCTTTTAATTTTCCCGCCACTAACAGCATCATGAACTTGCTGCCTGCATCGTGTCTGCTTTCCCTCTGACGTCGCATCCTAGGCACGGAACTCGGAAGTCACGTCGGAGAGAGCCGACACCCATGCGGGCAGCAAGTTCGTCAAGCTACTTGCGCCGGGACAATTAAAGAGGTACAAAAGAACAGAAGGGTGTGCGTGCATGCGGCAGGGGTTGTGTTGGGAAATTGGGGGGGGGGGGGGAGGAGGGGCGGAGAGGAGGACATGTGCCAACGCTCTCACCAAGATGGCACCTGGTGTGGATCCCCCCCCTCAATACTATGCCAGTGATCACAGTAGATGTGGAAATAAGGGTTTAGAATGCTTTGTTAATACTGGCGATTGTGAGCAATATCATTGCTTACAAGCCACGCTATCGTTCTGAATTGAAGAGTGGAAAGAAAGCGTGAAGTAACTGAAGTGCTGAAATTTGCCTTCGCAATTGAGGTGGCCCATGGCCCGAAGGCTGGATGTGAGGTCAGGATGTGGTTAAGCAGGATCGCCAGTCACTAGCAGAGGTCACAGGAAAGGTAAATGCAATGGAAACGTGCACCTACAGGCGTTGACCACACGGTGGCAGTCAATGTAGTTGTAGTCATTGGAAACCACGTCTTCTCACCTGGTGCAAAAAGCCCGTCCTAGGTCCCTGAGGTGTGTGCACGACATGTGTACGAACGCTTTTTAGACACAGAATTGAGACAACAGGGAGAGAGGTTAGAGTGCCATCAATTGTGTCCGGCAAGGCCATAAGTGACTGCCGTGAACACACCAAGCCTAGCCTGTGTCACTGAAGCATCTGCTTAATGAGTCAGCACCCTTCTTGGTAGGGTGGGTAGAGCAGTGGCAGCTCAGTGGACAGGTATAGCCACAGTTTCCCTGACGCTGCCCCCTCCTGTCCGTCATGCTGTTGTAGCCTGGACAGCTTAAGTTTTGCCGTGTCTATTTTAGCTTTCAAAGGCTGCAGCCAACACAGGCATAGCTCCCAGACTTTTGAGATGGGGGCAGATAGGGGTTATTGTTGTGCTGGAGTTTATTCTTTTACCAGAGGAAGGGGGGGGGGGGGAAGGACTTTTGTGTCAAAACTAAAGAAATCATTGAGCTTTTTCGGGTGTAGTCCTGGCTTTTCTCAGTGATCCTGGCTCGTAAAATTCATGGCAGAATGTCCCATGCCCCCTTCAAATGTCCGCACTCTTTTAAAAGAAAAAAAACCAACTATCTTCCTGCTGCTTCTCTGTGTCCATGAGAAGGTCACTTGCTTGCCCGTGCCAGAAAGCTTTGTGTAAAAGCGGGGTTTGCACGAGGGCTACTCATTTGCACAGTGGTGGCTTTGGGTGATGTTTCTCATGCAAAGTCTGCCGTGCCCCTTACATCAGCCACTGCTCCTTCTCCTTACTGTAGTGCTGTGCCCACTTTCGGGTCAGCTCTAGGTAAAGGTCAGTTTGGTGAGGAGCATAGTCCAGGTACAATCTCGTTGGGGTCTTCTTGGGGACTGCTTTCTCTATCTGCGTTCCTTCATGCCACTCATTGAAGGACGTGATGGACACGATGTCCGGCCGCACCGTGAGTGCCGCCTGCAGCGCTGTCTCATAGTACTTACCGTTGACTCGGTTTCTGGTGTTGTGGTTGTTCCACGGGCGAATGCTGGTGTCTATATATCCAGGGCCGACACTGGGGATGAACAATAAGTTGTTGGCGTCACAGAAGGTCTTGATAGCTTTCCAGTTTTGGTGCGACGAACCAAAGGAAAAGCCGTTGGATGCAAAGTAGGTGTACATGCCGTCGTAGCCTGCCGCGAGGATGTCATGTTTGTGCACTTCTTCTACAAGCAAGGCTATGAACGTAGCATCGTAAGGAGTGTTGCGGATCGAGTGAGAGCCTGAGGGCAAGAGCAGGTTGGCCCAAGACTCTGGAGGTGTCAGGTACGAGTCGTAGATGTAAAAGAGGGGAAGAGTTCTTCCTGTGCTCGTCTTGTACCTGTAGAAAGCCGTGTGCGATCCGTATCTGTTGGAAACGCAAAGGCATGATTATTTACACTGTGTCTCTTCAAACCAAAGAAAGCGCTAACAAGGGAAGAACTTTTGACTGCCAGTTTCCTCTTGCTTCTAGCTCAGTTGGAGACCTGAAGTTTCATGCCCAGCTCCCAAGCGATTTTTCTTAATTTTAATTCCCCTCCCAATTTACTGTAGTTCAGTCATTGCAATGACCATTTTTAACTACAGTAGAGTTACCATATTTTGCCCCAGGATAAATGACCCCGCCTTGTCCCATTCCACTCCCAGCCTCGCCCCACAAAGCTGCGCCTCTTCCAGATGAGCTCCTGCCGCGTCTGGAGGGCCTGGAGCATGCGTGGGTGTATATGATGTCATCTGCGCATGCTCAGAGGCTCTCCAGATGTGACCGGAGCTCGTCGGTGCTTTCCATAACCCAGACAAATGCCAGGTTTTGGAAAGTCCATCAGGGATCCTGAACACGTCCTGGTTTTCCTGGACGTCTGGTAACCCTAAACCATTATTTTGATTTTTGAACACAGATATCACTAATTTCAATATTTCATAACAGCATCGATTGCTATTCAGATAGTATTGCACGTATCATAAACATTTTTTAAATGTTATATATACTGGCTATTTGACTTCCAGCACACATGTTTGTGTCTTACTTCATTAACAATTATGAATAAAGGTTAGTTTAAATCATCTTATGGTTGCTAGAAGTAAATATATCTAAAACTGACGCCAGTTGTTTCAAGGTACGTCATTTATATTGACGTCATCAAGGCCATGATTGGTTGAAAAAACTTTAGCGTTCAATTTAAATATGGGCGCCATTTTAGTTGTAAGTCCGTGTCGACAGAATTAACAGCAGATTTATAAATGGCAAGTAGTTGTTTTAGATGCATTCGTTCCAATATATTTGCTAACAGCTTTTGAATGAAGTCATGAGAGGGAGATGTTTGATACATCAAGAATTTGGTGTTAAGATGTCAGTCAGTATGGGTCTCTATATTGACGTTATTTTAGTTTTGACACAAATATGTTTAACGAGCAATACTATTATAACATGCAGGTTGTATAGTTTATTCTAAAATCTGATTTAGAATTATGTAACACTCCTTGGTGCTTTCTGTAGCCACTCTTTGAATTTCTAATATTGTTTTTAAAAAAATTTAATACAACGATTTGTCTAGCATAATATTAATATAATGTGTTCTTTCTTTTCTTCTTCTGGCACAATTTTAAGCTTTATTGTTACCCTTGAAGAAGCCCATCAGTGCGAAACGGGCTGGGCCTCCGTTGGGTTATTGAGATAAGTGCTTTATCAGTATTTCACATTTGAACAAGATGAATATTATGTGAATACTTGATACATAAGATGCTAGTTATATACATGCTCATTCATAAGAAGAAAATTGTTATATAGTCACAATATGATTTAAAGAGAAAATAAATCACAAAAGCATACATAAAAAATTGTATTTAAAAATTAGAAATTAAAAATTCAAGGGTTTTTTGACCAGTGATGATACCCACCCCGAAAAAGTTGTGACTCATTGATCACATTCTTGGGGTATTTTGAGGTCTTTTTTCCCTTGTTTTAAAATACACATTATACATTACAAGTGTTGCTATTTTTTGTTATTTTTGAACCCTAAACCAGAGGTCATGTGTCGGGTTACAGCCTTCTACAGTCTGTTTCCAGAACTGAAAAATAGCGGAAGCCATGGCATTATTAGCCTTCGAAAAGCATGTCTTCTTTATCTGAAAATGATTTGCATGGTTTTAAGTCCAAAAGCCTTCAGCAGGCTATGGGTGGAAGAAACCAGCTTCCCAGATATTCCCCTTCTTCTTCTTTTTTTTTTTAACAGTAATCAGATTTGATTATTTTGATGCTTTTTTTTTTTTTTTTTGGTACCAGGGCTGGCCTAATGATGGCTTTGGGTTCTATTCCTGGGCCTAGCTCCTGCTTCTCAAATAGTCCAAGGCTGAGGAGGAATATCTGTAAGGATCCTGCGTCCCTTCTCATCAACACCCCCTCTCCCCACAAAAAAAAAAAAAAAGCTCACAAGAGCCTACCTGTCACTGATGTATTTGACGTTGTCATGCACCGTCTGGTCGCTGCGCCCTTTGTATGGTTGAATGTGGAAGGCAACCTGTAAAAAGAGGGTGGAGGGCTGAGAGATGAGGAAAAAAGTCTGCACGGCTGCTTTGATTTAAACAGAAACCCCATTTGGCTGTGGGCTTGAAGGGCTGGGGCTAGGGAAATTAGGTTTAGCAAAGCACAAATCATATTTGTCCAAGCTCCACAGGTGTTAATGGACCCGATGTGCTTCAAGGTTAATTTTACTTGGTTGGTGACCCCATTAAGAATCGTATCTGGACTTAGAAAAACTACTTTCAGTGTTGGAAATAAGATGCATTTGCCATCTTTGTAAACAGTGTACTTAGGAATTAGAACTAGAGAATGACACGGGGACAAACCTTTCCCTGTCCCTGTGGGAACTCATTTTTCCATCCTGTCCCCTCAAGTTCTTTTCTGCCCCATTCCTGCAAGCTCCGTCCTCATCTGCACAAGCCTCAAACACTTTAAAATCCTAAGTAGCAACATTCTAGAGCTTAGATTGTGATGTCATAATGCCTCATTCCACCAATGCCTAACCTCCATCCTCATCCGGACAAGCCTCACAGGCTCTAAAATCCTAAGTAGCAACATTCTGGAGCTCAGATTGTGATGTCATAATGCCTCATTCATCCAATGCCTAAGCTCCGTCCTTATCTGTGCAAGCCTCACTTTAAAATCATAAGTAGCAACATTCTAGAGCTCCGCTTGTGATGTCATAATGCCTCATTCCACCATTGCCTAAGCTCCGTCCTCATCTGCACAAGCCTCAAACACTTTGAAATCATAAGTAGCAACATTCTAGAGCTCAGATTGTGATGTCATAATGCCTCATTCCACCAATGCCTAAGCTCCGTTCTCATGTGCAAAAGCCTCAAACACTTTAAAATCATAAGTGTTCCAGGCATGTGGGGTTAAGGCACAGCTTAAAGGAATAGGGCAGAGACAGCACCAAAACCCGTGGAGACAGGGAAATTTGTCCCTCTGTCATTCTCTAGTTAGAACCCAACTTGGAGTTTTGTTACGTTCTGCCCCTCCTGGATGAGTCTTGCTTGAGTTACAAAGTAACTGCAGACTTTCTTACTCTTAGGAGTAGCTGGATGCCCTAACAAAACTACAATGTGCAATTGTTTTCAAAGTATCTCCTAGGTGGCCCTTACTACTGATGGGTAAAGCCTGGCCCCAAATTGCTAGAGCTAGAGAGCTGTTCCACCAATGAAAAGATTCTTCATCCTTTGAAGAGAATTGGCTGAAATAAAACCTCCCAGCCTTGGATGGTTTTGAATAACACATAGCCATATGGTAAATGATGAAATGCCGCAGAAGGAAAAGGCGTTGTGCGTTTTTTTGTTTTAGAAATTCCAGAAGTGGTTCTCAGATTTCATGAGACAGTGGACTTCAGCTTTTTTAAATTCCAGGTAGCTTGTATGTGTTCCATCCAGTGTGAGAGGGGGCTTGGTGTATTCCTTTTTCGTGCCACTGCCTCCAAGGGCAGTATGAGTTTTAATTGCCAGGTCATGGTAGCCCAGTCCCCTAGCCAAAGCTAGCTTCATATACAGGCTAGGTGACTGCTGTTCAGTGATGAACATTTTGCTCCAGTGAAATTCATCCAGGTCAGTGTCTCTCAAACGTTTTTTTTTTTTTTAGCTCTGGCACATTAAACGGAGCAAATGGTTTTCACGGTATATTATAATTGAAATTTTAAAATTGCAAAACCAACAAAAAATCGCCCCTCCCCCTTTTATAAAACCATAGCGCGGTTTTTAGCGCCAGCCACCGCGGTAACAGCGCCAATGCTCATAGAATTCCTATAAGCATCAGAGCTGTTCCCGCTGTGGCCTGTGTTATGGTTTTGTAAAGGGGGGGGGTGGTTTAAATTTAAAGTTATTTATTGAAAGTTCTTTAAGCTATGGATGGGTAACTGTAACAACGGTGAAACTAAAGTAGATAGAATAGAATTGCGGGAAGGGGTAAAACACAGACCTTACGAACCTCGCGGATCTAAAACCTTAAAAATCTGAGGTCCGTGCATTGACAAGTCCGCCTTTTAGCTTCTTCCACCGCTTTCCCTGCACGCTCAGCTCAGGCCCCCGGCTCCGCCTTCCCTAGTGGCTAAGGAGGGAGGAGGCGCACAATGGCTTTTGTTAATTAGCCCGATCGTCCCTTCCTCCAGATCTCTCCCTCCTTTCCTCCAGATCTCTCCCTCCATGCTGATTCCGAGAGCCCCCACGATATACTGGATGGCAAATAGCTGGGTTGGGAGGGGGGTGTTAAAAAATGTGTGCAAAGGTCTGCAGTGCATCTGACCTCGCGGTCCTCATGGATCTGAACTGCCCATCTTTAAAAATCTGAGGTCTGTGCCATTTTTAGTCTCAGCATAAGTTAGGATCTGTCAGACCTAAATTGCCATAGAGGTCCGTCAGACCTCAGATTTTTAAGGATGTGCGGTTTTAGATCTGTGAGGTCCGTAAGGTCCATGTTTTACCCCTTCCCTAGAATTGCTAATCAATGTGATGGATGTGCTTGTTTTTGACTGCAAATTAACTCAAAATGGGGCTCAATAGTCAACAAGCAAACATGCATTTCATCATCCACCATCTGCAGTCGTTCTCTTTTTTTTTTTTTCAATTTAAATTATGTCAGAGCTGAAAATCCAAGTTCACAAAGTTAAGAAGATCCAAATGGTAACAAAGCCTTGATTGCTTTGTTGCTCAAGTTAGGATAACTACTGCATAAAAAATAAAAATAAAATGACTTGCAGTTTTCAAGGACCAATCATGTCAACGACTGATGCTTGTCTGGGCGGTTGTATCCTTACGCACACAGACGCTCATAACATTGACAGACTCTTGTATATTTTTAAAAATAAAGTAAAATTCTGAAATATCTCACGGCACACCCAGAATTTCTTTGGGGCCCACCATTGGGCAGGGGCACAGTTTGAGAGACGCTGATCTACGAAATGCCCATTTCCTGGTTAATGAGGGTCAGTCTCTCCACCCAAGGGTCTGGAACAAGAACTATATTAATTGGGATTAAGTGGAGGGTTGGGGTTAGCATGTGGGGTGGTGGCGGTCGCTATTCCGCTTGCCCTCGCTGTGGTTCTAATTCTGAGTTCCCATAAAACTGCCAGTTTTCTTGAATTTATAACGTGGACTGCTGGACGAGGCCTCATCCTTGACTTTTTTTCCCCCCTGTTCTCTTTCCTTTCATTATTTTATAAGTGGCGATGATGTTCTATGAATGATGGCAAATTAAGACATTCAGTAAACATATACGTCTCTCTCATCAGCCCTGCTCAGAAGCAAAAGTATCAAATCAAAGATTCAGGCACAGAGTGGAACGATTCTTTGCGGCCGTTTCAGAGTGGGACATTTCGTTATGACCACGCTGAATCATCCTCTCCACCTCGCTGGCTGTGCCTCTCCTTCTCTCCACCCCAGTGGAGGTGTGGACTAGAGAGTTGCGCGGGGACAGAAATCCCATCCATCCCCGCCCGTCCCTACCAGAATCCTCTCTGTCCCCACCCGTCCCCGCCGGGATCCTCTCTGTCCCCCCCAGGATCCTCTCCGTCACCGCCAGGATCCTCTCCGTCCCCACCCATCCTCGCCAGGATCCTCTCCATCCCCACCAGGATCCTCTCCGTCCCCACCAGGATCCTCTCCGTCCCCACCCATCCTCGCCAGGATCCTCTCTGTCCCCGCCAGGATCCTCTCCGTCCCCACCCGTCCCCGCCAGGATCCTCTCCGTCCCCACCATCCCCGCCAGGATCCTCTCTGTCCCCACCCATCCCCACAAGGAATTACCTCCATCCCCGCCCGTCCCCATAAAAAGCAGCAATTACTTCTTACAGGATCATCAATTCCACAGTTTCTTTTCTGTTTGCATTGCTGTTTTCCTTGTGGAATTTCTTTGGTGGAACCCTTTTTTTGTTTTCTGTTCAGGTAATTAACTTATAAACCCCCTCTTTTACTAAGGCTGACGTGTCCATTATATTATATGGACGAACCCTGCTTCCAAAGTCTTCCATCCCTGTGGGAGTCCCATTGGCTAGAGGGGGGTCCCTGTGGGAGTCCCGTGTGCCAGAGGGGTATCCCTGTGGGAGTCCCGTGGGTTAGGGGGGATTCCCACGGGACCCCCGCGGGATTCCCACAATCCCCATTCCCCTGCAGACCTCTAGTGTGGACTCCTCCCCCCCCAGGTGTTGTCTTGGGGTGTAGGTGCCTCTTCTCTCTGCCCCCTCCCCCATATCTCTTGAAAAATTTTCGCCCCGTACTCTAGCCTTGGCTCCTTTCTGATGTCACTTCCTGGTCATGGGACCAGGATGTCATGTCAGAAGAGAGCCAAGGCCGGTGTGAGCAGAAGCTGGAAGATGATATGGTAGCTAACCTTTCAAGAGTTATGAAGTGGGGGGGGGGGGGGGGGGTGCTCAAGCAGTGAGGAAGAATAAGCGGAAATCGCCCTCCAATGAGGTCAGGCACTGCTAAGATTCCTCCAAGCTGACAGCCGGGTGTGGGAAGATTCATTGCGACCGATTCAGCACTGAAACAGCTGCAATGGACTGCATTCTGAGGCAGCTGCGATGAATCGCCCTAATACCTAGACCCCTCAGGCAGACCTGCATTACTAGGGTAACTGTGTATCTTTGTCCAGGGAAACAAAGCTGGTCTGTTGCTGGTTTTACCACATTCTGTGGAGGGAGCTGTATTTCCTGCTTCCCTTTGGGCGCTCAGTCAGATCTATAATTCCATGCCCTCAATGGGGCAAAACAGGCCTGGATCAGCCTGTCCTCCCAGGCTGGTTTTTCACCCAGTTCAATCCAGTCCATTGATTATATATCCATATATTGAGCCCTACCATCAGTGTAGGTCGGAGTGGGCCCCCACAGTCCTCACGGGTCACAACCCAGTCGGGTTTTCAAGGTTTCCACAATGAATATACATGATACTGATTTGCGTGTACTGCAGATCGATCTCATGCATATTCATTGTGGAAATCTTGAAAACCCGGCTTGGTTGTTGTAACCCTCAATGACTGCAGTGGCCCACTCCTGGTATAGATATTGGTAGTGAACACACATAGTACAGGTGTTCTTAACCCAGTCCTCGGGACACAACTAGCCCGTCAGAATACCCATAATGACTATGCATGAGTTAAATTTGCATACAATGAGTGTTTGTCAACTCGGTCCTGGAGTGCCCCTTGCCAGTCAGGTTTTCAGGATATCCACAATGAATATGCATGAGATAGATTTGCATCTCAAGGAGGCAGTGCATGCAAATCCATCTCATGTATAGCTGACTGCATATAAGCAGTATTCATCAGGGAGCACTGGGGAGAGGGCCACACCCTAGCTGTGGTATCTTCAGAGGGCAGTGCTCTTTCCTTGTGGACAGTACCTTTATGCTGTATCTGTGCGCTGCGTCCAGTATGAGGGGCACCAGATCATCAGCTGGTTCACCATTGTCGTCTGCCACGCCAGGAGGGTACCAGGACAGAACCAGCACACCTGCAATGGAAAGATACGACAATGGGCCTATTGCAGATGCCTCAGCCACTGTTCTAGGCGATTCTCTAAAACAGGGCTGCCCAAGTCCGGTCCTCGAGATCTACTGTTAGGCCAGGTTTTCAAGATATCCACAATGAACATGCATGAAAGAGATTTGCATACCAAGATGGCAGTGCAGGCAAATCTCTCTCATGCATATTCATTGTGGATATCCTGAAAACCTGGCCTAACAGTAGATCTCGAGGACCGGACTTGGGCAACCCTGCTCTAAAACATGGTTTTCCAGTCCTGCCAGGTTTTCAGGACATCCACATTAAATATGCATGAGATATATTTGCATAGACTGGGTTTCTTATGTAGGCAAATGTATTTCATGCAACTCTATTCTGGATCGTCTGAAAATCCATCTGAGCATGGCGGTTTGACTTAAAAGCCCTGCTCTAGAATTACGGTGGTGGATTGATGCTCTCTAGGCAACGAATCCCACCCCATTGCAGCAAATTTCACCTATTGTAGCTTATATTTAGTAGATTGACATTTTTTTAAATATATAAATTTATCCTTGGGGGCCTGAATCACAGAGGCTTTATTTCCCCCATTGTATCTATCATTAAAACTTAGCAAAGCAGGTTCTAGGTGTGTAAGGATGGCATCTGTTTTGTAGCCAGTTTTCAAAAGACTGGGGAGTCCATTGATCAGTTGTTTGTCTGCAGTGTTGTGTCTAGTAATGGATACATCTGATAGAGTGCTATTTTTATCTTTTTTTTTTTTTAATTCTAGTTTTTGGGTTTTGGCATAAGTACGTAAGCATAACCATATTGGAAAAGACCAAAGGTCCACAATCCCAGTTTCCTGTTTCCAACAGTGGCCAATCCAGATCACAAGCACCGGGCAAGATTCCCAAAAAGTAAAACAAATGTTATGCTTTGGAACAAGTGGTGAATTTGATAATAGCTCTTTTGGGAACTTGTCCAAATCGTTGTTTAATCTCGCTAAGCTAACTGCTTTTACTACATTCTCCGGAAACAAATTCTAAAGATTAGTTACATGTCGAGTAAAGAAATATTTTCTCCAGTTTGTGTTAAATGTACAACTCAGTCGTTTCATTGCATGCCACCTACTCCTTGCAGTTTTGGAAAGAGTGAACAAGTAATTCATGTCTACCCATTCCATTCCACTCAGTATTTTATACATCTCTATCATATCTCCCCTCAGCTGTCTCTTCAAAGTGAAGAGCCCTAATCTCTATAGCAGTGTTTTGAAAACTGTGTGCTAGTGTACCATGGTGAGATTCTGGGTTTGCCCCGAGATGCTGTTGAGGAGGAGAGGCACTGGCACTGGTTGACTGCTTACAGGACATGCCATGCGGCGAGAGACACGTTCTGTGGGCAGTCAGCTGCTGCCTCTTCTCCTCCAGCCCCCCCCCCCCTTTTACTGGCATAGTAATTGCAGCTTCTGTGCATGCCCGGATGTTGGCGTGATGATGTCACACATATGCATGACATCAATGAGTCAAAGTCTGCACATTTCTGGATGCCCTCCAGCCATGGCACTGAGTTTAGTGTGCCATGGTTTCAGAAAGTTTGTGGGACACTGCTCTATAGTCTACAACCTACCAGGACATTTGAAAAAATGCCCGATTGGGCAGGTGAATCGAATCCAAAAATTGATTCAATAGGTAAAGTCAAATCAAAAAATTTTTTCCCCTGAATTGGGCAGCACTACTGCACACCTCTAGTCCTGGAGTTTTCCAGGGTACTGCTGAAGTCAAGATGCAGAATAGGAGAGGTGTGGATCTCCAACCCCGGAGGGCTGCTCACTCGTCTGATTCTCAAGGTAATCAAGCCATGCTAACGTATCAGTTTCTTAAGTCACATACAGTACTTCTCATGAAAAACTGATTACCTTTTACAGTATTCTGCAAACGAAAGCAATCTACAGTCTTCCATCCTTCCCCCCACTACAACACACACCTATACAGAAGAGATGAATGACTGCAGAGAAATCTTGTCTCGTATTTATAGAGCAAGACCTGATTACTCATTTCAGATGTAGACTCAGGAAAGAAAGATTAAGGAAAACAGAAAAAAAGTAGCTTTGGAGTGGATATAGTCCAGGAGAGAGATGGATGAATGAATAAATAGAGAATCAGAAAAGAAAAAAATCAGTGCTCAGCCTCATGGTAAGCAGTTTTAGAATAATTCTGAGTTTTTATTCTATAAGCCTGGATTTGTTAAACTAAGCTAAAGCTTAGCTTTGTATACCGGGTCATCAACCAAATAGAAGCTCGACTCGGTTAATAATAATTGAATAAGATGCAAAAAATGAAGAAAGAGAAAGGAAATGAAAAAAAGGGAGGAAAAAAAACCTAATGCGGCTGATTTCCAAGACATTTTGCAAGCAAAATAGTTTTTAAAGTTTTACAAAAGAATTGAAAAAGATAAGAGGCATTCCGTTCCATACTTGTAAACAAAAGATTGACTAAGTTTCTTAATTCCTTTTATTCCCTTTCCTGAAGGAAAAGAAAGCTTGAATCGTTGGGTACATCTTGCAAGAGAGAACCTATAAACGTTCCAAGATAAAGGGACGAAAGGAGCAAAAATACCATACAGGATTTTGAAAGTGATACTTGCGCATTTGAAATGAATCCTGAGATGAACAGGAAGCCAGGGATGCTTTTCAAGGTTATTACTGCATCATAGAGCTGTGAACTGGTTTGGGTTCTTTAAATATATACCGAGAAAGAAAAACCACACCAGCATCCCCTCCCCCATCCTGGGTACAGATGGTTTTTGCCCTCCATGCCCACTGTTCTGTGTGGTAGACCATTTGAAATTATTAGACCAGACTCTGGAGTGATCATGAAGGCTTATGTACTGCTAACATCTGAAGCTGTCTACCTCCTTTGTCTTGTGGCCACAAGCGGCATCAGTTGGGGGAGGGAGAAGGAGAGGAGGGGGGGGGGGCTGAGAGAAACTGGTCGATTGACCGGTGCTGCAGAGAAGATTAAATATCATTAAAAGAATGAGGTCCATTGTTACAGAGAGAAGAAAGCTGTCACATCAGCAAAAATAAGAAACATGCATCTGATTTAAAAATTAGCTGAGCTTAGGGTTACTGTACTGACATTCATGGGGGGGGGGGGGGGTGTTAAAAGGAAGTAGGGTATTGCATCAGTATCCAGCACTCTGCACTTCATAGTTACACACTGGAGCAGATGCCAGTTCAATATGCCCCTTACAGGGCAGGATTTAAAGCAGAGGTTTTCAACCCAGTCCACAGGACACATCCAGCCAGTCAGGGTTTTCAGGATACCCTCATTAAATTTAGAGGGTCATTGGTGGCGTTGATACCCCAAATTATGCCTAGAGCAGCTTTTCATCCAAAGGTTAACGCCCACTGAGCACCAGCGGCTGAATGACTCACTTAAAGGAACCTTGAGGTCCTTTAACTAAGGCGTGCTAATCAATCTAGCTTGTGCTAAAGATTAGGGCATGCCCATAGAATATATCAGGCCCTTAGCATTTAGTGCACTAGCAGTGGCTGCGGGGACAGGGACAAGGCCATTCACCGCCCCATGGAGCGGTGAATGGTCTTGCCTCCGCAGTGAGGCATCAAGGATTGCGCAGTCCCCACAGCCCCCACCCGCCTACCCAATCGATCCTAATGTTTAGCTAGCTCTCTCCATTCTCCTCACCTTAGTTTGTAGGTTTTCTTTTTCGGCGACTCGCACGCTATCAAAGAGCCACGCATCCGCGGCTGCTCAGTGTTGAATCTTCTGCTCTGATGCAACCGGAAACAGGAAATTGCAGCAGAGCAGAAGATTGAACACTGAGCAGCCGTGCGTGCACGGCTCTTTGGGAAAGCGTGCAGGTCGCCGAAAAAGAAAGCCTGCAAACTAAGGTGAGGAGAAGGGAGAGAGCTGGCTAAACACTAGGATCGATTGGGCAGGCGGGTGGGGGCTGCGGGGACCGTGCGATCGCGCGTGTTCCCGGCTCAAACTGGAAGGAGGGAGTGAAAGGGAAAAGGATTCTGGGCCAAGGAGATGAAGATGGAAAGAAAAACCCACAGCAGGAAAGAAAGGGAAGGACAGGCAGGTGAGCCAAATGCTAGAAGCAGAGGGGGGGGTGGGGGGGGGGGGGGGAGAAAGAGGGAAAAAAGCTAGATGGGGTTGAAAAGAAGAGACACACTGGTATGGAAGAGGAAGATAGGGGAAATCTGGACACAGGAAGGTAACAGAAAGGGGAAATTATGTGCATGGGGCATAGGGACAGAGACATAAAGGGGACATGCCATGGGGATGGTATATGGAAACGGGGGGGGGGGGGGGCAATGGCAGATACATATGGGAGATATTAGAAATGGGGAAAATAGGAGCACAGAAGCGAGATGGTTTGTGGGGATGGGACAGGGACCGAGCTCGCAGGCTCTAGTGGCTTGCACAAATTACATTGTAACGTGTCACTTAAATAAGAGGGAGGAAGGTAGATAGATAAGCCATGCGAGGGGAGCTGAAGGGTGGTAGAAAGGAACAGATGGTAAAAGAGGGAGGGAAGGGTGGTGGTGGAAAGGAATAGAACAGACATTGAAGGAGGGTGGAGAGGAACAGACCCTAAAGGGAAATGTGGAAGACAGTGGGAAGAAGACAGATGCCAGACTATGGGGGAGCGGAGGGAAAAAGATGGGTGCTAGACCAATTGGGGGGGGGGGGGGGTGAAGGGAGAGGCACAGTAACAGCAAATGGAAGATGCAGAGAGAAGGCACACAGTGGATGGAAGGAATTGAATGAGAAGATGTGGAAAGCAGAAAAAAAATTATATTTCTTTATTTTTTGCTTTAGGATAAAGTAGTATATTATTTGTGTTGATAAAAATTTATAAACAAAGCCCTGCCAGCTGAACATCTCTTTCTCTAGTTCAGCAGCAGGAACTTTGATTTATAAGAAAGGAATAAGCTAAATATTACAGTACTAAGGCTTATATGGATGCAGCGGGGATGGTGACGGGGCGGTGAATGGGATGGCAGTGGCGGTAACGGGGCGGTGAAAGGGATGGCGGTGACGGTGACGGGGCGGTGAAGGGAACGGCGGTGACGGGGCAGTGCCAAGGATGGTGGGCTGGGGACGGGGCGGTGATGGGGACATATTTTTTTCCCCGTATCATTCTCTAACTCGAACCCGGCTTCCCTCCGAAACCGGGAGTTACGTCGGGGGGGGGGGGATGGGGGTAGAGAAGAGAAGCCAGCATGGACCATTAGAGCCCCGGAGCATGCGGGAGATAGGCCAGCCACGGAGGGAAACTAACTTGCTCTTGCTCACTTCGGGCCTTTCTCGCTGCTGGGTCCTGCCTACTTTCTGTTTCCGTGAAACAGAAGAAGAAAGGCCCTTTGGGAGATAGGTCAGCGACCAAGGGAAACTTGCAACTTGCCTTTGTCTGTAGTGAATCTGCTGGGTGTGTGAGATGGGGGGGGGAATGGGAGGAGTAATGCTACTTCACCCAATTAGGGGGGAGGGGGAAGAGAAATGCTGCTTCTGCTGTACCCAATTGGGGGGGAGAAAGAGAAATGCTGATGATACTGCTGTACCCAGTGGGGGGAGGGGGAAGAGAAATACTGCTGCACCCATTTGGGGAGAGAGAGGGAAGGAGGGAGAAGGAAGATCAGGAAAAGGAGGAAAGAGATGCAAAGACCATGGGAGGGAGGGAAAGGAGATACCATACCATGGAGTGGAAGAGAGAGATGTCAGGGCATATGGGGGGGGAAGCAGGGCCAGATTAAAGGATAGGCCCAGTAGGCACAGGCCTAGGGCCTGAAGTAGTCAGGGGGGGGGCCTGCCAGTGCTGTGCTTTGGGGCCTCACCCTTGCTGGATTCGCTGGCAGCAGCAGCAGCCTTATCATCATCCCGGGCGACCCCCAACCCGATCCGACCCTCCTATCTCTCCCTCCTTCCCTCATCAGTGACGTGCCAGAGGGAATCACGGTAGGAGAAAGCCCTGAAACAGCCTGCTTAGAGTAGAGCAGTGCTGTTTAGAGTCTCGTGATGGGAGGGAGGAAGAGATAGGAGGGTCGTGGGGGGGAGAGCAGCAGTCTGCCCCGGGTGTTCAACCTGGCGTCATTAACTTCTTCGGCTAGCATCAACATTTACAATTCACTGCTGTTGCCAGCTTCAGGCCTTCCTCTCTGACGGGCCCTGCCTACTTCTGTTTCCATGAAGGCAGGACCCGACAGAGAAGAAGGCCTGAAGCTGGCAACAGCAGCGAATTGTGAATGCTACTGCCTGAAGAAGTTCATGACGCCAGGTCATGGGTAACAGAAGGAGGAAAGGGAGCGGAGGGGGAGAGACTTGCTACACCCAACTGGAGGGAGAAAGAAGATGAGGGAGGGAATGAAACGAGATGCCAGGGATTGGAGGGAAGGGAGGGAGGAAGAGATGCCAGGGCATGGAGGGAAGGAGGAAAGTATGCCAGACCAAGGGGAAAGGAAGGAGGAGATGTCAGAGCATTGAGGGGGAGGGAGAGATGGAAGAAAAGGAAAGGAGTGAGATGCTAGAGAATCAGGGAAGGGAAGATACCAGACTGTGGGGTGCGAAGGAAAGAAAGGAGAAGAGAGAGATGCCAGAGCATAGGGGATGGGGTGGTGACAGAGAGAGAAAAATGGAGAGGTGGCAGAGCTGAAATCAATCATGTACAAAGGAGAAGAGAAGGGGCACAGGATAGACAGTTTATTGAAGGAGCATAAAAAGAGGGAAGGTGCCATATGGAACGGGGAGAGGGCGGACAGTGGATGGAAGGTGCTGATGCTGTATGGAAGACAGAGCAGACAGATGCTGGCTAGAAAGAAGAGTGAAGACAAGATGATTAAAGCAAAAACGACAAAAGGTATAAAAAATTGTTTTGTTGCTTTACGTAGAATCAAGTAGTATTGTATCTATTGATTAAAGTTTATAAATAGGAAATGGAAATAAGGCAGTTTTTTGGGGACTAAACCCCTTTCCTCAGGTCAGGACAGGATACCATAACAGCAGGGGTGCCCAAATGGTCGAGCGCAATCGACCAGTAGATCGCAAAGGCAATGTGAGTCGATCGCGTTGCCTTGGCAATCTTTTTCTTCCTGCCTCCCTGAGCCAGGCCAGGCATGTAGAAGACTTCACTTCCGACGTCAATTCTGATGTCAGAGAGGAAGTTCTGGGCCAGCCAATTGCTGCCTGGCTAGCCTGGAACTTCCTCTCTGTCGTTAGAATTGACATCAGAGGTGAAGTCTTGTGAGTCCGGCGCTTGTACATTCCTGGCCTGGCTCGTGGAAGCAGGGAGAAATCGGCATGGTGGCTTAGGGGGTAGGGAAAGAATCGGGGAAGTGGAGAAATTGGCGCGATTGCTTGGGGGGTAGGGGGAGAGAGAAAGAAAGAGAGACAGAAAGAAAAGGGGAGGGGCAGAAAGAAAAAAAATATTGGATTTATAGTCAGAAGAAGGAAGTGCAAACAGAGACTCATGAAATCACCAGACAAAAAGGTAGGAAAAATGATTTTATTTTCAGTTTAGTGATCAAAATGTGTCTGTTTAGAGAATTTATATCTGCAATAGCGGTTTTTAGCGCAGGGAGCCTATGAGCATCGAGAGCAGCACAGGGCATTCAGTGCATCTTCCTGCTCTAAAAACCGCTATTGCGATTTAGTAAAAAGGGAGGGGGTATATTTGTCTATTTTTGTATAGTTGTTCCTGAGGTGACATTGCATAGAATCGTCTGACTTGACCTCTTTGAAAACCCACGGAATATAAATGATAATTAACATTTTCTCTGCATACAGTGTGCTTTGTGATGTTTTAAAAAATTTTATTGTTGGTAGATCATTTTGACTTGGTCATTTTAAAAGTAGCTCGCAAGCCCAAAAAGTGTGGGCACCCCTGCTGTAGAGCCATTTCTTGTATGACTGGATGAGCTATATTTATCTTTTTTTTTTAGTTGTTTAAATTCATGCAGAAATAAATGGCTAGATTGAACCTAATGACTTCATTAACGCCTGTCCCTTTTTTTTAACTTCTATACCATTTGAAAGAGGGCAAATACTTCTTAAATTTAGTAAAAATATTCTGGCACAAGTGTCAAACCTTAAAAAAGGATGTCATATTGAGCATTGGAAAATAATAATAATAATAATTAACTAATAAAAATAGGGCTCCTTTTACTAAGTTACGATAGTGGCTTTAGCGTACGCTACGCGTGCTAGATGCTAACGCCAGCATTGAGCTGGTGTTATTTTTCCCACGTAGAGCAGGGGTTTGTGCGCGCTAGACATATGTTAGTTTAGAATAGATAGGTATAGATTAGTTTAGTTTAGGTTAGGTTAGGGCCCTGCTGAAAGAGTGGTTGCAGGCTTACAAATCTTTTGGTCAAAGAGTGCGGCGACAGAGAAAAGTATGTGTGTATTCGGCCCATGGAAGAAGGGGGGGGGGTCGGGGGGGAAGGGGTGCGTGGGGGGCCCAATAGGATTGCTCAGTAAGGGGCCCAGAAATTTCTGATGGTGGCCCTGGAACAGCATAACCGTAAAATCGTTTCTGGAACCTCCTTCCATAATGCCTATTGGAATACAGCAGCTGGGGGGCATTTTAAAACCACTGTTCTTCACATGAGAACTGAAAATAATCTTGCACAATCCCTCCTCTTGTCTAAGATGGGGGAGAGGGGGGCACATTTTCAAAGCAGCTTTTATGATGTGTGTTCTTTTAGCCAGATTAAAAAGAGGCACAGCTGGAGGCAAGTTTAGGCTGATGAGGGACGGGTGGAGGAAAGCAGGGCACACATCTTCAATTTTCAAATGTCTGGGCGCTATTTTGCCCCCATTGACTGCCTGTGTTAATCGCAGCTTAAAACACGGGTGTCAAAGTCCCTCCTCGAGGGCCACAATCCAGTCAGGTTTTCAGGATTTCCCCAATGAATATGTATGAGATCTATTAGCATACAATGAAAGAAGTGCATGCAAACAGATCTTATGCATATTCATTGGGGAAATCCAGACTTTGACAGCCCTGGCTTAAAAGAATGAATGACTTCTTAAGAGAGTGGTTTAGGCTAGCTAATAAGTTTCAGAAAGGAACCTACCCAGTCGGTTTCCTTTGAGAATTAGCTATACTTCACCAGGCACATGTTTAAAGGGGTGACTTTCTTAGGGGTGCAACGTACAGTATTAGCAGAAACAGACAGGCAGCAGGATGGCTGGAAACGGTTCAAATCCCAGTAGTTAGCTAGAGTTTTTGAGAGTAAGATGCGGGGAAAAGATTTGCCATTTCGGACGGACAACCAAGTCGCCATGTACTATGTCAACAAGCAGGTGACTTTCTTAGGGGTGCAACGTACAGTATTAGCAGAAACAGGCAGGCAGCAGGATGGCTGGAGACGGTTCAAACCCCAGTAGTTAGCTAGATTTTTTGAGAGAAAGATGCGGGGAAAAGATTTACCTTTTCTGCCCCATCCCAATGAGCTCCGCCCCCAGCATCCATACCAGTATCTTTTTCTTAAGGCATAAATGGGAACAACATTCGTTACAACTGAATCCCTTAACCCTACACCACCACAACCTGTACGTTAACTGTTCTGATTTCTCGAACCCGTGGATGAACAACACATCCTCTCTGGATTCTTTGCCCTGTAGCTTTGACAGTGCATGCGTAGGTTCACGAACGCATGGATAAACTTGGGTGCAGAGAGACCCCCCGAGGTCTCTGCTTTGCACTCTATCCATGCACGCAGGCTTCAGTCCTTAAATTTCTTTTACTGGACACTTACGCGCAAGGCCGATCGCAGGTATCACCTCAGCCGCTTCAGGTGCCATCTCAGCGCAGCGGTCAGTCTCCAGCTGAGACGAGGGCAGTGGAGTGTGGTGGACTATACGCATTTGCTCATGCTGATTGGGACAGAGAGGGTAGTTTTGATGTGCCGATTATTTTAACTTTGTTAACCACCTTGATTTGAGAAAAAGGGTTAAGAAAAGCGGTTTATCAAATTAACTATAACCATATAAATAACAGAGGCAACGTGGCAAAGAAGACATGACAGCCTACAGTGGAAATAAATACTTAACGAAAAATGTTGAAGAAATATGTCCCGATGTGAGTGACAGAAACACCCTAATTGAAGTTGGGATGTTGGATCAACTATTGTACCCTTGATACTTAAATTTTGGAGATCCAATTGGGATCAAGTGAACAAAATATTGGAAAATCCAGTGGCATTGACATATGATACCATCCTATTTGATACGTTAATGAGGGCTAAAAGCCAAATATCTGCTCGGAATAACAAACTTCTCTTTATAATGACAGGGGTTGCCATACAACTTATTTTGAGGAACTGGAAAAACTGGGATCGGTTAAATTACGCTTTTTCAAGTTTCAAGTTTATTATAAATTTGATCGCTTATTCAAAATTCTAAGCGATGAACATATCAGTAAAATTACAAAATTAAGGGGGCAACAAAACAGAGAACTAAACCTTACAAAACATATTGAAGACTAACTTTACAAACATAATAAAACACGAGGAAAGGATGGGAAAAGAAATACAGATTGATTGATAGAAGAGAAGACAATTATGGTAAAAAAAAAAACAAAAACAATAGGAAGGGAGAGAACAATGAACCTCAGAAGTTATGGGATTGGAATGAAACTCCTAGTCAGTCTTTCTAATTATTAAATGCATCTTTAAAAAGAAAGCTTTTTTAGTTTGCTCTTTAAATTTATCCAAATTGTTTTCTTCCCTTAAGTAAATAGGGAGGGAATTCCATGTTTGAGGAGCTGTAGCAGAAAAGATGAAATGCTGCCGTGTGTTAATAATTTTAATAATTTTTGGTGGGAATCTCTGTGTTCCACTTTTAAAATGGAACGTATGATGGACATTATAAGAAGTTTATGAATATTTGGGAACCATTGACAAAATTCTGTAAGGACTAACTGCTGATTTTCCCATTTCATAATACATGTTCAGGGTGGGTGGGAAGATAATTTTTTTTAAATTTAAAGTGCAATTTTTGGATATGTAGATTGGTGTGTGTGTGTGTGTGTGTGGGGGGGGGGTGATATATGTATTTGTCATAGAATATAATTTTGAATGATTTTAAGTGCTGTTAAAGTGTAAAATGTCTGTAAAGTATGTTGCACTTATTTTTGCCTTTAAAATGAATAAAGATGTATTTATATATAACAAAGAAACACCATAATTTGTATAAATAAGATAACTGGGATACCAAGGGCACAAGGGTAATCATGAAGGACAGTGTGCAGTGATACCAGAATATATGAAAGAACATCATTTTCTGTACATAGATGAAACCGCGTGAAAAAATCATGTGGACACAATTTTAAAGTGCTTCAAAGGTGTGTGTGGGGGGGGGGGACCCCCCTCCCACTTTACTTAGAACTGTTAGCGCTCCTGTTGTGGGGGGTGTTGGGGGAGAACCCCCCATTATAGAGGAAACGGCCTTTTTCCCTCCTTTTTAGGGAAAAATTATAGTTTCCTCTGTAATAGGGGGGGGGTTGTTTCCCCTCACCCCCGATGGGTGCACCAAGAGTTCTAAGTAAAGTGGGGGGTTTCCCCCCATACCCCCTTGGAGCGCTTTAAAATAGTGTTTTAATCCAATGCGCTATTGTCCGCGCCTGATTGTCTTACATGGTTTTGACTCATCATCTAATTTTCGTTAATCTTTATTCCTACTACTATTTATCAATTCTATAGCTGAAGCCATTTGTTTAATATATGATGTTTTTCATATACAGTATGCTTTTTTTATATATATTGTGTGTTTCAAGCATGTGATTCAAGCATATATTTAAGTGAAAAATTGTAGGCGGACCTTAGGAAATTGGAAGACTAGGTGTCCAAATGGCAGATGAAATTTAATGTGGAGAAATGCAAAGTGATGCACATTGGGAAGAATAACCCGAATCACAGTTACCGGATGCTAGGGTCCACCTTGGAGGTTGGCACCCAAGAAAAGGATCTGGGTGTCATTGTGGACAAACGATGAAACCTTCTGCCCAATGTGTGGCAGCGGCCAATAAAGCAAACAGGGTGCTAGGAATTATTTTAAAAAGGGATGGTTAACAAGACTAAGAATGTCATAATGCCCCTGTATTACTCCATGGTGTGACCTCACCTGGAGTATTGCGTTCAATTCTGGTCTCCTTATCTCAAGAAAGATATAGTGGCGATAGTGACCAAGATATAGTGACCAAGATATAGTGACCAAGATGGCAAAGGGAATGGAACTCCTCTCATATGAGGAAAGACTAGAGAGGTTAAGGCTCTTCAGCTTGGAAAAGAGACAGCTGAGGGGAGATATGATTGAAATCTACAAAATCCTGAGTGGAGTAGAACGGGTATAAATGGATCGATTTTTTGCTCCGTCAAAAACTACAAAGACTCGGGGACACACGATGAAGTTACAGGGAAATACTTTTAAAACAAATTGGAGGAGATATTTTTTCACTCAGAGAATAGTTAAGCTCTGGAACGTGTTGCCAGAGGTTGTAGTAAGAACGGATAGCGTAGCTGGTTTTAAGAAAGGTTTGGACAAGTTCCTGGAGGAAAAGTCCATAGTCTGTTTTTGAGAAAGACATGGGGGAGGCCACTGCTTGCCCTGGATCGGTAGCATGGAATGTTGCTACTCTTTGAGTTTTGGCCAGGTACTAGGGACCTGGATTGGCCACCGTGAGAACGGGCTATGGGCTTGATGGACCGTTGGTCTGACCCAGTAAAGCTATTCTTCTGTTTTTGTCTCCTTTGCACTTATATTTATGAAATATTTTTTCAGACCAACTCCATCACCCTTGAGGCAGGCCTCCAATGAGAGGCCTAAACATGGACCATGTCGGGTCACTGAAGATAAAATCCACTACACTTGTGTATTGATACATGTGTTGAGTTTTTATTTGAGCTTTTAATAAAATTGTTGATTCCCAGGTTGATGTGTACAGTCCCCTTCTCTACTTGACTTTCTTCTTTTGCAGAACCCGGAAGTGACGTCAGCGGGAGAGCCAACGCGGTCGCGAGGAGCACGCTGAAGTTGTTGCTCGCGGTGGTGAAGAACTAGAAGTATGAGGGAAGGGAAGGGGGGGGGGGCACACGTGGCGAGGGGAGGAGGGGGAAGAGGTGGGGGATGGAGAGGAGGACGGTGCCCCCACCAAACTATAAAAGAAACTGGATTTAAATGTTTACTTTTAAGTGAATTTAGAGTTTGAGACTGAAGACACTGAAAATGAAGTTCTTCACCTATTCACAGTCAGCAGCAGCACAAACTTTTTTCATTTACAGTATTCCCCCGTGCATTCGCGGTTTGCAAATCATGGACTTGCTCATTCGCGGTCTGCTCCGACCACATCTTCCTGTAGTAAAGTTGGGCTACACCAATCAGGAGCTACGTGTCAACTTTACTAGAGGAAGAGGCGGTCGGAGCAGACTGCGAGTGATTTTCTTCACCCGCCGGCGCTCCAGCTGCCCTCTCCTGCCTCTCCAGCCTTTTGACAGGTGAAAAACCATATTCATGGTTTCTCAAAATTCACGGGGGTTCCTGGAACAGAACCCCCGTGAATTTGGGGGGAGTACTGTATAGCACAGGAGGCAACAGTGCCACTGGCATAATAAGGGGGGGGTGCAGAAGGAGCGGTCTGCCTTAGGCTTAGGCACCTGTCCTGCTCTCTGCCCCCTCCTTCCCAACCCCCCATCCACAGCGTGCGTGCACCCCGTCCCTTCCCTCTTACCTCTTTAATTTTTCCTGTACGAGCAGCCTTATGAACTTGATGCCCGCGTCGGTGTCACTTCTCCGACGTCACTTCCGGGCCCAGCGACGTCAGAGAAATAGCTGGCACGATGTGGGCAGCGAGTTCATGCTGTTGCTCTCACCTGGAAAATTAAAAAAACTATGGGGGAAGGGAAGGGGAGTCGGGAAGGAGTGGGGGGGGGCAGAGAAGAGGGAGGGGGAGAGGTGCCACTGCCCTGCGCACCACTTACCTTCACTCCGATGCTGAACAGTGCAAGCCTTTCTCGCCAACATCCTAAATATGCAAAAACGAATGCCATGACTTTTACATGTGCAAGGGTTAAGTAAATTTGAAAATGTAGAGATAAGAACTCAATCAGGAAAATGTTAAAAACCACAACTATTTGTAGACGCATTTCTTTGAGCAAATAATCTGTCTGAGATTGAATCTGTCTGTTTTGCTCTTATCTTGTTCTGATTTTTTTTACTATAGTTTATGAATGTAACTTTTTGTAAACCGTTATGGAAAAAATGGTATAGTAATTTTAAAAATAAATAAATACATTTGTAATTTTCAAGAGAAAATAGTATAATTTCAGGAGCAGAAAGGACAGCAATAGTTTGACACTGAAATATTTGAAAAGCAGGATTGAGTAGAGGAGAGGTCCATATAAGAATAAAGTTATTATTATTATTATTATTATTATAAACCATTATTAAGGTAGACATGGGGAAAACCAGTGCTTATTCCTGGGAATTGATAGCATGAAATCTTGCTACCTTTTGGGACTCTGCCAGGTACTTGTAACCTGGACTGACCACTGGTGGAAACAGGAGACTGGGTTGGATGAACCATTGGTCTGACCCAGTACAGCAGGAGTGTCAAAGTCCCTCCTTGAGGGCCGCAATCCAGTCGGGTTTTCAGGATTTCCCCAATGAATATTCATGAGATCTATTTGCATGCACTGCTTTCATTGTATGCTAATAGATCTCATGCATATTCATTGAGGAAATCCTGAAAACCCTACTGGACTACGGCCCTCGAGGAGGGACTTTGACACCCCTGCAGTACAGTAACCAAAGCTTCTGAATGGACACCTTTTTCTGCAATTTGGAAAGAAAAAAAAATCACTTACATAAATTGTGTAAATACCTTAATTCTGTTTCTTCTCTGGAAATGTATTTAAAGCATACTTTACCGATTGCAGCTGCCTTCAGCTGTTTCATATGTTCTTCGAGAACAGCTGGATCTCTTGAGCTGTAAGGGCCTAATTCAGGGTAGAAACTGGAGCCTAGGTCCTCTGGGGGGCTGTGTTTCCCTTTGGGGTAGCTTGCAGAGATTTTGGGGTCCCAGTGAGGCACCATCACATGGTCCCAGTGCAAGTACTTGCCATCAAACTTTGGGCTCCCATACCACAAGTAGTAAAAGGTGTGGAGATCGTAGTGTACCGTGGGCTCCGGGTTTGCACCTGTGCTGGTCAAAGGGTGAGACCGGGAGATCGCTTCTTGGGACACCGCATGCTTTTCTAGCCCACCCATGAAGGGCGACAACTCCAATCCCGGTGCTAGGTCGGAAAAGCCATCCGTAGGCTTTAGGGTCCTCAGTCCCATCATGGTGCCGAAAAGAAACAAGATAAAGAGGAAAAGCGCCACAAAGGCCCTCCGGCGTAGTCTGGCCATGGTAGATCCCCCTGCTGAGCCGTGCCAAGCCTCAGTTTCCCACGAAAAGCCGCTTCATCTCAAAATTCCTGAAGCACTTTTGAAAGATGGAGACAGAGCAGAATTTGTCAGGCCTTGGGCGAAATAACAAAGCCAACATCATTGAATCCTCCTACGGAAATGAGGGAGAGAGTCGTTATTTCTGACAGTGCACTGTGATACTGTATGTATACTCAAATATAAACCTATCTGAATATAAACTGAGGTAGCCTTTTTCTCATATTAAAAGGGGGGGGGGGAGGGGAGAAGGTAGACTCAGATATAAACTGAACTTGCAGCAGTCTTGCAAAGTTACTGTGGGAAGTTTCGTCAGCCATTTTGAATAGTGAGACTGCACGGGGCAGAAGCATAGGAGGATCGTTCTTGCCCTGACTGACCACTGGACCAGCAGGGTTTAAGGTAGGCCTGCGATGGATGCGAAAAGGGAAGACACAAACATAAACTGAGACCCCCATTTTTGGGCCCCAAAATCTAGGCTTATATTCGAGTATATACAGTAGGTCTTTTACACATGTACAATTCTTTCTGGTTTATTTTATTCCAATGGATGCATGTTTTAAAGTATGCACTAATCTAATCTAATCTAAATCATGGATTTATATACCGTGTCATCTCCCCAAAAGGAGCTCGACTCACTTCACATGAAAATCGATAATCAAAGTGGGAGTAGTTTAGATTAGAGAGAAAATAACTTATTAATAAAGACCCTCTTCCGACATCCTAGAGAGAAGATAACTAATTTTCCTTAAAACAATTTTCTAAGAACTGTTGAAATAGTGTTTTCATGGATTTACGGAAAATCTGGAAGGAGAGAAGAGTTCTAACACAAGAGGAAATCCCATCCCAAATCATTGTAAAAGTACATGAGAAAGATCGAGTAATATTACCTATAGATTTTGTTCCTTTTAACCCCTTCCCACCCCAGGGGCGCATTCACTCAGTTTGCATCAACCAAAAAGCTTACAAGCTGGGTGCGCACACTTCCGCCCATGTATAATCCAGGGCAGTTTTAAAAGAAGGCCCTTCTGTGCCCAAATCTATTTTACACGTGCAAATGACTTACTTTGAACGCTGAGTTTGCTGAACCCTTGACGATCGCTCAGAAGCCCCTCTTTGTGGCTTCTGTGCAGTCTCCATGCGTTAAGCGAGAATGATTAAACTCTCTTCTCCTGTTTCTGGACCGGGGACAGCTCATTCTTTGCCCAGCACAGATGAAGACAAAGGATAGTGTTTGCTTCTGACACCAGGAGGATAATTGGTGCAAAGTCCAGGCAGAATACATACTGATCTTTTTTATTCCATTGCCACAGGAATGAGCCAGTAAAGCAGATATGGGCTGGAAGCCCCAGGCGAGAGCAGATGAATTTATTTCTTTTTAATCAGCTGGCATTAATGCTGACCTAGCGTTGCGATATACATTTAGATTTGACTGAATCGTGATGCAGAGGGATAATATATTTTATGAGCCAAATAGGTAAAAGGTATATGAAAGCTGAAAATAGAATGATTATTTTTAGTCAA
Organism: Geotrypetes seraphini; assembly: GCF_902459505.1. Lineage (NCBI taxonomy): Eukaryota > Metazoa > Chordata > Amphibia > Gymnophiona > Dermophiidae > Geotrypetes > Geotrypetes seraphini. The sequence continues at coordinate 31,397,091 of NC_047091.1, read as the reverse complement.
ATGACAAAAGAACAAAATTACTCTGAGATTTTTTTTTTGTTGTTGTTGCATCCAGACAACATAATAGATGGCTGAGATTAAATGAATCATCGCTTCCAAGGACTGACTTACAGGAAAGCAAAAGGCCTCATGGATGTCTGAGGACAATAGACTTTGAGAAGGCCTTGAGGCAAGAGGGAAGGGCTGGGGGGTGTCCCACAAAGGGTTAATTATCTGGCACACTGCTGAATACCAGAAATAGATCTCGGCTAGAGCCCCGCAAGCCCGCTCTTGAGGCTGACGAAATATCGAAAATTATAGGCTGCATCTGTGCCGACGGAGAACGCGGTGCTTTAGGATTTTTTTAAGAGAATGTTATTTCGCACCTCTGTGGTATTCCCTTAAGAGAGTGGCCTTAAAGCCGTGGATTCCTCTCAGCCGTTACATGTTTTTTTACTCATTTATCGGGATTTATTAACTGCCTTTACGAAGAGATTCACATTGACGTGCACACATCTCTGTAGTACAGATAAGATTTGTCCACCTACCTTGTCTCTGGTTCCCGATGAGGGGTTGCTTCGCTTCTTGGTCCCTCTTTCTTCCGACATTGCCTTCATCCTGATGGAATCATTGCCAGACTGGTGAATCCCACCCTGCAGGGTCTCTACTGGTGATCATTCTCTCGCCTATACCCTGAGATGGGACCTAAGAAAATCCCTGAGGCGGGATACCCATGTGAGAACGAGGATGGGATGCTGAGCAGGCGGGAGCACCGTCTCCTGTGACTCAAGAGAAGGAAGGGGTGGGGCTGGATGGGGTGGCTTTATGAGCCCATCAGGATACAGACCTTAGGCCGTCAACAGCTGATGAATGCCTGTGTGGGTTGAGCGGGAGGGAGGGAGGCATTTATTCCATGAACCATAATAAAACCTCATTGAATCACTGTGCACCTCGCAGCCCCTGGCTTCAACACAATCCAGGCACAAAGGACATGTTGTCTTGGACCATTTTGTCCCAAAGAAAGCCACCGGCAACAGGTGCACAGTGGAATACTGTAGACAGCGAAGTGCCCTGCATTTCTCGAACAGAAGCAGGGACGGCTGATGCCACCCAGGGGGCACTGAGGCTTTGTGGAAAAATCTGACTCAAGTCAGGAGCATCTCCAAACTAATAAGGGCTGGAAAGTGCCTTCCCCCCTGCCCTGGAAGGCAGATGGGTGAGGCCCAAGGAGCAGCAGGCATGAGGCTGCTTTTTTAAAGTGCTTGCCTCACATTATTGGTAGGAGGAAGCTTAACCTCTTCACTGCCACTCCAGCAGCATGCTGGGGCCTTTTTGTTTCTGTTCCGGTGCTGGATTTTAAATCCAAATTGGAATTTTTTTTTTTTTATGGATTCCCCCCTCCCCTTTGAATATTGTAGCCATCTGAGTCCTTCTTTTCTACTTCCAGTCCACACCGCTGTTTGCAGATGCCTTCTCAGAGATGCCAGCTGTCCTGAAATGTCCCTGGTTTAGATGACAAAGCCTTCGGCACTGAATCATATGGTCACGAGCCCTAAATCCTTTGCTAGTTTACAGCAGTCGGCTAAGTTCTTTCATGGGGGGACAGAGGGGGAGGGGGGTCATTGATTCTAGCTTTGAGTGGCCAATGATCTCATTGATGTATTTCCATTGGTGCTGAACTGGTTGGGTTTTGTGGGGTTGCCAGTATCTTCAGTACAAGGACTGGCACAAACAGTGTAATTGTGATATCCCTACTAAAATGACTTAGAAATATGATAGCTTGCGATACAGGCTTTGCTTCCTTATTAACTCATTTCCCCCGCCCTTTCTATGTACTCTTTTTGCCTGGCTGGTTTTCCAAATAATATGTTCATTCTTTCAGTGAATAAGTGCTAAATTAATTTGTGTGGGTGTTCTTGAGCTTAAGATAATTATTATTTTTCATGCGTTATCAGGAAGGGGTAGGTGATAGACATACATCAAGAAAGTCTTCCACTCACAATTTTAAGAAATACACAAGATGGAGGGCTCTTACTGCTGAAAATGGTGTAAATAATAATGGATGCGGCAAATGTCGTCCCAGAGGAAATGTGGTTCCGGTACAAAAGTTTCAGCGTAGAAGTTCAGGAAATATTTCCTACTGGAAAGGTTTCCCAGTGGAGGCAAAGGAGACTCAAGAAACCCAGGATAAGCAAAGAGGTTCTCTAGCTCGAAAGAAGTCAGGGAACGAGCTGGAGATCAAGTAGTGTCTATGGTATTGCCACAAGCATTGGAATAAGGAGAGGGAAAGGTTGTCTATAAATCAAATCAATTCATCAATAAATAATAACTTGGAGATACCAAATTAATGGTAGAGCCTGCCGTACCTTTGATTTGGGTTTGGCATCAGTCTAGACTAGCCTCCATTCCTTTCTTAGTTAAACTTTTTGAAGGTCTAGTCTCTCTTCAATTAACAAATTATGTGGAACGTTTTGATCCGCTGCACAGTCTACAATCTGTTTTCAGATGGTTCCATAGTACGGAAACAGTGCTGGCATCTCTTTTGGACCACGTATATGCATTCTCTATAGGGGATTGCGAGCTTTAATCTTACAATTCTGTCTTAGCTGTGCCTTTGTCCTTGTTGATCTTAGCTTATTACTGTACTTCCAGTGGTGTAGTTCCAGTGGTGGTGGTGCCCCCCTCGCCCTCTACACCCCTCACTCTTTCACCACCCCCTTGGCTCTCCCTCTGATGTCCCTTCCTAGTCGCGGGACTCAGAAGTGACATCAGAGGGGGGAGCGCCGAGGCTGGCACAAGCAGCAGTTTGGAGCCGCTGCTCATGTCGGCAAGAACTAGAGGTATGGTGGCGGGGAACTGAAGGCGCGTCCACAGCGGGGAAAGAGTGGGAAGGGGGGGGTGGAGAGGAAGCAACCCTCCAAGATCACTTCCTCCCCCCTTCTTACTGCACCACTGATTACTTCAATGCTTGGATTCCATGAGAATCACTGGCCATATTTTTCAATAGCTTCGTGATTTCCTACGCTCGCGTTCTTACCGGGTGTCATTTGACAATACACTTTCTCAACCCTGGTGCTTCACAAACGTTCTTTGGGAACTAGATTAGGGGGGGTTAAATTGTTTAACAGTGCAGATGACATTACTGTCGTCATTTCTGTCGGAAATCTCAAGGGCGATGTTGGTTGTTGAGGAGTAGACAAGGGAGTTTACATTGAAACGAAATTCAAATAATTCCAAATTGTTCTTTGCTACTCCAACTCAACTTACTGAAGATTGTTTGTTATTACATGGGGTACAATATCTTATTCTTTCTACTTTAAAAATATTAGGAGTCCTCTTGGACAGAAATCTTACTATGCCAGCACAAGTGGATGCTGTCGTGAAAAAGGGGTATTCTCTGTACTATGGAAATTATGCACATTAAGGGCTTTTTTCATGACTACGCTTTTCAATTATTAGTGTAGTCTTTAGTTATATCAATTTTGGACTATTGTAATATAGAGTCTATTTCGCCGGTTTGCAAAAGAATTTTCAAAAATTGTGGTTAATTCAGAATGATGCAAAATACAAAATCAGCCCAACTGAAAATAGTATGTTTGTTGAAGTACAGAGAGCCTCTATGAGTGGGCTGATTTTGTATTTATTGTCCCCTGATGAAGGCACTCGTTATTGCTGAAACTTGGATCCTAGTTGGGTTTCATTTAATAAAGACTTTACTCTATAGACACGACTGGATATCTCACTTGCTTCTTTTGTTTTTGTGGTCTTCTCATAACATAGATATAGCTGGCATCCTTTGCTGAATGATCTTCATCAAGCTGTTCGCACACAGCGTCTCTGTTTCTTGAAGGACTTCCTTGTGTCTCTATTATATTTTAAGTACATAAAGCCTAAGGAGACAGCCAGCTCTCTGTGGGAAGCGTGAACAAGTGTTTAGGCATGGTTTACTCTGTGCAAGTAATGGGTGATGTGTCAAGATTTTGGACAAATCGGCTCAGTCATCCAGACTTTATGTGTGTATGAACGTACCAGCTTGGGATTATCCAAATGGTATAAAAAGACTCAAGTACGTTCAGTTTGATATACTTTGACACACCACCTTTCAATTCAATGCCAAAGCAGTTACATTTAATTAAAAAAGGACATTTTATTTCAATAGGATTCAGGGTGGCTTAGGAAAGATTCAGCCCAGAAAATAAGTTACTGTGACATCTCATTTTGTTGCCTCACTAGAATTAAATTTCTATCCCTCCTGCATTGAATTCCTTCTGAAGTGTTGAACAAGTAACATCATATTGCAATAAAAAATGGTATACATCTATCAAATCAGTGCTTCTAAACCCAATCTATGGGGTACATCCAGTCAGTCAGGTTTTCAGGATATCCATGGTGAATATGCATGAGCTAGAATCTGCATTCGGGGGAGGTGGTGCACGCAAATCCTGAGGACATCATATGTAACCTTGGTCTTCACTCCCAGTCTTCAAGGGCCACCATTAGGTCAGGTTTTGAAGATGTCCCTAATTAATATGCATTGGACAGATTTGCATATCTACTGCTTCCATTGCATGCAAACTTATCTCATGCATATTCATTAGGGGTATCCTGAGAACCTGATGTGTCTGAGGCTCTGGAGCAATGTCTTTCAAACTTTTATAGCCCCGGGACACTAAACGGAGCAAATGTTTTTCGTGGCACTCTATAACTGAAATGATAAAATTGCAAAACCAACAAAATTTAAATTTGAGAGTTATTGGTTTAAAGTTCTTTGAGCTATGTAGACTAATTGTAACAACGGTGAAACTAAAGCAGATAGAATAGAATTGCTAATCAATGCGATGGATGTGCTAGTTTTTTGAGCGCAAATTAACTCAAAATGCGGCTTGATAGTCGACAAACACGCATTTCATCGTAGAAACATGGTCCGTGTTTTGACAATAGTGTCTTCCTCAGAGGTCCCTGTTGGTCCTAAGTGGAATTACTGCGGAACCTGTTCATTAGAACTGATCAATAATCCATGAGTTTCTTAGGACCAACAGGGACCTCTAAGGAAGACACTATTGTTGAAACATGGACCGTGATGGCTTTAAAATTCCCAGTGGATTGGGTCCTAGAATATTTTTCTGTGGATCATCAAGTCGAATTAACAATAACATCAACTCCCCAGAGAGTCTTTTGTTGCTGTTTAACCTCAGGGAGGCACCATAGCTAGATTCGTTCTGCAAAGGCCACGTCGTTCAGAGGGGATGCGAGCCGCTCTGCAGTCTTCTCCGGATCTATGAGAAATGACCTGTCCACTTTGGTAATTAGCTTCTTCTGTTCCTGTAGAGAGAGCGCCTCCCCCCCTTCCACTTGGTTTCCACTCTTTCTGCTAGTTCTCAGTTTAGAAGTGAATGAATGGCTCCTTTGTGGAGACCAGCCATTCTCTCCATTCTGTCACTTGTTTACTCTGATCAGGAAAAGAAAAGCCGGGAAGGGGGGTTGTCAGAATCCACTGACTCTGCAGAGCAGGATCTGGGAGGTTTTCCTCAGAACAGTTCGGCTGAGGGATTCTTTAAGGAGACCTGTGTGTGGGGGGAGGGGGCACATTAGGGTCCCACTGAGAAGGATAGGGCTGGGGAGGTCGTTTCAAGGTTAAATATTCCTGTGTTTCTGAATCGGATATAGAGAACGGAAGAAAAAGTCACAAGAAATTCTTAGTGGCTTTCTTTCCCTGAGTCCCACATCAGTTGCCCAACAACTCGGGATAACAATGACATCTTTGTTCTTTTTATCTGCTTTAAAGAAGCTTTTGTGCAGCTGAAGTGACAAGAATTTGAGGCCAGGTCACAAACTTACCCCAAAGGGGGCTGTGTGAAAGTGTGCGTTAGCCTGCTTTTGCGGTGAAAGGTGCCATAGTCACAAGCTAAATAAATGTGAGGAGTTATTAATTTAGGCAAAACAGGGTTGATATGGGGACTGAATCGGTGGGGGAGGGGTTTCTTTTTTCACCCTCGGCAAATCCCAAGTACGTATATTCCTAATCCATCTCATTTAAAAAGGACACCATAATCTGATGTTAAATCCAGTCTCCTTACCAGCATTAAAGTACTTGAATTTCTTTTGCTATTATGCCAGTCGTAGGTGGAAGACAATGGAACTGGGGCAATATATTTCCTGTCTTTGCACCTTTGCCACCAGTCTCTCTCATATTTGATACTGGGACCTTAGGCAGTTTCTCCAGCTTCTGTCTGCTCTGATGTCTCCTGAGGGTAGGGGAAGGGGGAATTTCTAGTAGAAAATGACACAGTGACAAAATTAATCATTGCTCCTGTCCCCATGGATAACCACAGAAACAATTGCGTGTCATTCTTTATTGTCTAAGGCTTGAGGGTCAGTGGCTGGGCCCATTCAGAGTCCGATTCTTCCCGCTCTCCTTAAAAAATGACAAGAGGATGGTTTCCCGTGGTTAACTGCGGGGACGGGAACAACTGTCCCCATGTCTTTCTCTATGGCAATTCTTATGTAAGTCAAGTATAGGACAGTCGAGCCTTTGTGACATCACTGATGAGTTTGACTCATAAGCATTGGTGGGTTGAGGCATTATGATATCATAATATGAGCTCTAGAATGTTGCTACTATTTGAGTCTCTGCCATGTACTTGTGACCTGGGTTGGCCACTGTTGGAAAAAGGATCCTGGGCTTGATGGACCTTCAGAGAATGACATAGGGATAGAATTTGTCCCCATTCCCCGTGGAAACCATCCCATGCCATTGTTTAGTGCCTATCTCAACCTCAGTCCTCCTGCACCAGCATTCTTCAATACGAAGCTTTTGAGGGTCAGTGCTTGTGCCTTTTCATACTCTGATTCTTCCCTCTCTTCTTAAAGAATGACATGGAGATGGTTGCCCACGGTTATCCGCAGGGACGGGAATGGTGATAATTTTTTCACCGCATCATTTTCTAGTTTCTAGGCTGTATATGGTCTCCATCATTTGGCTTGGCTATAGACCTGACATCTTTAACACTCATGTATTCATTTTAGTAAATTTTTTTTTTAGCCCATCTTCCCAGAAGAACCCAGAACGGGTTACAAGTTCACATACATAATAAAAATTGACGGTGAGAAAGTCGGGAAGTATTTACTGAAAGTGTTAGGTAGAAAGAGTTAATAATAATAATAATAACTTTATTCTTCTATACCGCCACAATCTTGCGACTTCTAGGCGGTTTACAATCAAGAGTGCTGGACATTAAGCAAAATACAATAAGTAGATATTCAGAGGAAATACAGAGATCAGAGACCTCAGGAGGCAATAGTATAGAAATACAATTTGCTGAGCGAAAATGTATATGTACATTTTAGTAGGTAATGTCCGACAGGACCTGTTGGGGATAAATAGCAACGTAAAGTTACGATAAGATGAAGATAACAGATTATATTTATAACAGTGCTGTAAGTTCAGGTGGAAGGGCTAGATTCATCAACCTGCCCGATTCGGGCAGGTCCGACAAATTCTGGAACCTAAAATATGCAGATGGGGGTGATGGGGCTTTCAGAGTTGGAAAGACTGTTTTCGACTGGTTCCCCCGCAGTCACTTCGTCAGTTGATCGGCCAGCCCAGTCGGATCGAGAATTTTGTGTTGTGAATCGCGTCCCTGCTTACTTTGCATGCGTTTCACCTCGTTTCCATGCACGGATTCAAAGCGGATCGCAGGAGAGGCAAGTGAATCAGGCCGGAGGGAAATATGCTCGTACAGGGGTCGCAAACTGGAATTTAGTATTGAGACAGTTTAATTTTCAATCGAATATCACATTAACAGGGATCTTTTTACTTAGGGCTTCTTTTACTAAGGTATGCTAGCATTTTTAGTGCACGCCGGAAATTACTGTGCGCTACACTTCTTGAACTAATGCCAGCTCAATGCTGGCATTAAGGTCGGCAATGCTTGCTAAATCGTTTAGCTTGCCTTAGTAAAAGAGGGGGATTATTTTTTGTTACACATATACAAGAGAGGTTTTGTTTTTTTTAAGAATCCATGACTGAAACCTGGAATCTATAAGTCTCGGACTTATTTCCTTGTACAATGAGTTCGGAGCAGGTTTCTGAGATTCTTTATTCCTCTCTTTAGAGAAGGTATTTCTGGAGATATTGGACATAACATTTACTAAGAACAGAAATGTAATGTAATTTATTTCTTATATACCGCTAAACTCCGTTAGGATTCTAAGCGGTTTACAGAAAAATAGACAATAGGGTGCATTAAAATTATAAGTAAAATAGGTAATTCCCTTACTGTCCCGAAGGCTCACAATCTAACTTAAGTACCTGGAAAAAAATGACAATTAGTAGAGTAATGAAGAAATAAAATAGAGATAGATGAGAAAAATAAGAAAATAAACATTCTAATAAGACTACAATGATCTAAAGCACTTTGAAAGGTTGAAAAAAGAGGGGTGATAGGAAATAGAAGCAGAAGGGAGAACCGTTGAAACTATAGAATTCTTGGGAAATTTAAATGAAATTTAAATAATAAACTAGGAAACAAAAACCAAGTGGCAAAACAATGAATGAGATTTAAAAATAAAATATCATAAACTAAAAAGAAAGTGAAATATAAAAACAAAACAGTCAAGACTGAAGTCCAGCCCTACATTCTGCCCCATCCTGGTATCTGCAGTGTTTTAACACATTGTATTTTGTGTTTAAAATCTGTTGTTACCCTATTTTCCATGTTTACAGCTGGGTGTAGCCTGGAAAGGACATCTGCAGACATTGTGCCAGTATGCTTTAGGCCACTGGGTGGCGCTACATACCTGCAAATCCTTCATTGATATCATACCACACCTGAAGCAGGATATAAAACTGCTGGAGAGGGTGCAGAGACGAGCAACAAAGCTAGTAAAAGGTATGGAGAACTTGGAATACGAGGAATGACTTAAGAGACTGGGATTGTTCTCCCTTGAGAAAAGGAGACTGCAAGGGGATATGATCGAGACTTTCAAAATACTGAAAAGAATCAGCAAAATAGAGCAGGAAAACAAATGATTTACAATGTCCAATGTGACACGGACAAGAGGACATGGACTGAAGCTAAGGGGGGACAAGTCCAGTACAAATATCAGGAAGTTCTACTTCACGCAACGAGTGGTGGACATCTGGAATGCTCGCCCAGAGGAGGTTATTGCGGAATCCACCGTTCTAGGATTTAAAAGCAAACTAGATGCACATCCCCTTACGAGAGGCATAGAGGGATATAGGTGATTAAAATTACGGCAGGTGTACACCTGGCTGGGCCTCCACGTGTGCGGATCGCCGGACTTGATGGATCGAAGGTCTGATCCAGAGATGGCGCTTCTTATATTCTTATGTTAGCTGAAGGAGTAACACATGCCAGGAAAGCTGTATGATTCCCATCTAGCAGAACGTCCCATGGAAATAGCTTCTCATAAACAGATTAGACAGAACAACATGGGCTTTTGGGGTCTTTTTTCTGCTCGCAGTAATTGCCACAGTGCAAATAGTGAGTTTACAGTCTGACTTTGATCACAAAGAAGGTAAGTGATTGACAAAGAACTGGGGTTACCAGATGCCCGAGAAAACCCGGACATGTCCTCTTTTTAGAGGACTGCCTAGGGTCCTGGACGATCTTTCCGAGACCCAGCAGTTTGTCCGGGTTTTGAAAAGCCTCGATGAGCTCCGGCCGCACCTGGAGGGCATCTGAGCATGCACGGATGATGTCCACGCACATCTGCGCATGCTCCAGGCCCTCCAGATGCGGCCGGAGCTTGTCGGGGAAGAAGAGAGGAGCTTTATGGGGGCGGGGATGGAGGCTGAACTAGGAGGGAATGAGGCGGAGTCGAAGGTGGAACTGGGTGGGATTTTTGCAGCTCACAAAATAGTAACCCTACAAAGAACAGACCTACTAAAGGAACTCACAGACATCAAACCCTGGCCACCAAACTGCCCCTCCCCCCACAGTCAATCAATTGGCTGAATTCTTCAGAAACAAAATATCAACAGCAAGAAACACCTTCACCGGGACCCCAAACCACCTCAACGAAATCTCGATACCACCTAAAGAAAACGAGGCCTACGCAGCAGACAGAAACTGGTCAGATTTCTCAGACACACAATTGCATGACCTAGACAAACTCTACAAAAAATGCAGTCATGCAGCCTGCAGCCTCAACCACTGTCCCCCATACCTGTTAAAAGCCGCCAGCACTACATTCTGCACCCACCTCATGCGGTGGATTAGTTACATGTTCACAGAGGGTCAATTTCCACAAGAAGTCACCGAAATCATCATAACCCCTATTCTGAAAGACCCAAAGGGAGCAACAGATCAGCCATCCAATTACAGACCTATAGCCTCAATACCGCTATATTTCAAACTAATGGAAAGCCTCATAGCAAAACTTCTCACTGGATACTTAGAAACCCACAACATACTTCACCCCTTACAATCAGGCTTCAGAGGCAACTACAGTACAGAAACACTACTAGTCTCTCTCCTAGACACAGCCAAACAATGCCTTAAAGGCAAAATAATGCTACTCATACAACTTGATCTCACAGCGGCATTCGATCTAGTAGGTCACGACATCCTACTACAAACACTGGAGGCAATAGGAATCACAGGCAAAGTCTACAATTGGTTTGAAGGATTCCTCCGCTCAAGAGTAAAAGCAAATAATGAACAATCAGAAGCCTGGAACAACCCTTGCGGAGTCCCCCAACGCTCCCCACTATTATCAGCACTCTTCAACCTTTACATAGCCACACTTGGCACATGCTTAGACAATCAAGGTATAACATCATACAGCTACGCAGATGACATCATCCTCCTCCTGCCTTTCAACCAAACCACCCCCATCACAATGAACAAACTGCACATTGCACTAGAAACAGGGTCAAAATGGATGAGAGACCACAAATTAAAACTGAACCAAGACAAAACCAAATTCTTACTTCTAGAAAGAAACAAAACCCCAACCATAACAAACCTAGAAATAAATTCCATCACATATCCCTTACAACCCAACCTAAAACTGCTGGGAATAATGATAGACAAAGGCTGCACCATGCAACTTCAAATCAGCAAAACAGTTCAGAAGGCATTCGCAACCATGCGCAACTTAAGACAAGTCCAAAAATACTTCAACAACGAACAATTCAAACTCATAGTACAAGCACTAATCCTAGGACTTCTGGACTAATGTAACATACTTTACCTGTCATGCCTCGCCAACATGCTAAAACAATTACAAACAGTCCAAAATACAGCCCTAAGACTAATATACTTGCTGAAAAAATGCGACCACATTACTTCAGCTTTCCAAGACTCACCTTCAAGTTTATTAGGATTTGATATACCGCTTATCAAGGTTATCTAAGCGTTTTTTACAATCAGGTACTCAAGCATTTTCCCTATCTGTCCCGTACCTGGGGCTATGGAGGACTGAATGACTTGCCCAGGGTCACAAGGAGCAGCGCGGGGTTTGAACCCACAACCCCAGGGTGCTGAGGCTGTAGATCCAACCACTGCGCCACACACCTTGGCTCCCAGTAGAAGCACGCATACAACACAAATTCTACTGCACCCTATTCAAAGCTCTAAATGGAAATGGACCAAGCTATCTGAACAACCGTCTAATCTGGATAAACACATCCAGACCAAGGAGAACTCAAGCACACTCTACCCACCCTCCCAATCAAAGGCATGCAAAGCAAAAAAATATATGACGGTCTACTAGCCACCAGAGCAGCGAAAATAGACCACCACCTCTCAAATCTGCTGACCACAACGCCCAACTATAAAACATTTAGGAAAGAACTAAAATCCATACTATTCAAGAAATTTGTCAAATGATCTAAGCAAACCGTATCGACCCTTCCCAGATCCCGACGCATACTATAGCTATTGACCTCGTAATCTCCCTGGGAATGCCCAGGCTAATTTCTTGTTGTAAACCGCCTAGAACTGAAAGGTATTGGCAGGATAGAAGACATCAATGTAATGTAATAACTGTGGCTAACTCAGCACCCAGTGTACCCAGCATCATAAGATCTGGAATGGCTAAATACCTTTCATGTTTTCAGTGTTAACCCAAACAGTTTCTTTTCTTTAAGATTATTTTCCATGTCCAAACTCCTTCCCTCCTACAATTTATACTGTCATCAGATACAAAAACTCAGCCCCTTTCTGCCCTCTCCACATCATTCCCTACATGAAACAAGACCACAAGGCTTTTCTCCTTGAATAGACCCCTTAACCCCACCTGGCCAGAGGGAAAGAAAAATGCCTATACCTTGGTGTGATATATAGACCTCCCAGGCAACAGGAGGACAAAGACATGGAATTAATTGAGGACATAGAGAACATCACGCTGCGCGGAGACTTAGTAATGCTAGGAGACTTCAACATGCCAGATGCAGATTGGAGCACACTCTCCGCGACTACGGGTAGCAGCAAAAGAATATTAAACTCCATAAAGGGGGCACGTCTCAAGCAAATGGTGTTGGAGCCCACCAGGGATCAGGCATTACTAGACCTGGTCCTCACCAACGGAGATAGCGTCACGGAAGTCTCAGTAGGAGACACACTGGCCTCCAGCGACCATAATATGGTATGGCTCAACCTTAAGAAAGGTTTCCCTAAGACAAACACAGCAACAAGGGTTCTCAACTTTAGAGGTACAGACTTCAGCAGCAAGGGAGATTTTGTCCATCGGGAGCTATATAAACAAGCAAAATCTGACAATGTGGAGGGTATGTGGTCGTCTCTGAAATCCATACTACACGAAGCAACAGACCGATACATAAAGACAGTAAGTAAACGCAGGAGAAACAAAAGACCCCAATGGTTCAGTAAAGAAATTTCAGACTTAGTTAAACAGAAAAAAGACGCATTTATCACCTACAAACATCTAGGCAGAGAGGGGGCAAAAGAGTACTATCTAGACAGATCTAAAGCTGTCAAAACAGCAGTCAGAGAGTCCAAACTCCAAATGGAGGAAGAGTTAGCACGGAAAATTAAGAAAGGGGATAAATCTTTCTTCAGCTATATTAGTGACAGGAAAAGAAACAAAGATGGGATAGTACGCCTGAAGCAATCGGACGGTAACTTTGCGGAATCAGATTCTGAGAAGGCAGAACTACTAAACCAATACTTCTGTTCAGTATTCACCCGAGAAGCGCCGGGAGTTGGTCCACAGCTGCAGACGGGAGATAACCAGAAAGACCCGTTTCAAGATTTTGAATTTACGCCCAGTAGCGTCTACGACGAACTATCAAGACTCAAAGTAAACAAAGCCATGGGACCAGATAACCTACATCCCAGAATGCTAAGGGAGTTAAGGGAAGTCCTGGCAGAACCATTATCTGTTCTTTTCAATCTTTCCCTGAGCACAGGAAGGGTCCCCTTGGACTGGAAAACCGCCAACGTAATCCCACTCCACAAAAAGGGCTGCAGGACAGAGACAGCAAACTACAGACCAGTAAGTCTCACGTCTATAGTGTGTAAACTCATGGAAACACTGATCAAACAGAATATTGACATAATCCTAGACAAAGAAAAACTGCGTGATCCACACCAACACGGGTTCACCCAGGGTAGATCCTGCCAATCTAATCTGATTAGCTTTTTTGACTGGGTTACTAGACAACTGGATGCTGGAGAGTCACTGGACGTAGTGTATTTGGACTTCAGTAAAGCATTTGATAGCGTCCCTCATCGAAGATTACTGAACAAGCTAAAATCGATAGGACTAGGAGACACTCTAACTACATGGGTTGGGGATTGGCTGAGCGGCAGACATCAAAGGGTAGTGGTGAACGGTACCCCATCTGAAGCATCGGACGTGATAAGTGGAGTGCCGCAGGGCTCGGTCCTGGGTCCGATTCTATTCAACTTATTCATAAGAGATATGACGCAAGGACTTAGGGGAAAGGTATCGCTGTTCGCCGATGACGCCAAACTTTGCAACATAGTAGGTAGAAGCTTATTACCTGATAATATGACACACGATCTACTGCTGCTGGAACAATGGTCAACTACTTGGCAGCTTGGCTTCAATGCTAAAAAATGCAAGGTAATGCACCTGGGAAAGAGAAACCCGTGTAGAACTTATGTACTAAATGGTGAAACCTTGGTTAGGACCACAGCGGAACGCGATCTAGGAGTGATCATTAGCGAGGACATGAAGGTTGCCAATCAAGTGGAGAAGGCTTCCTCCAGAGCAAGACAAATGATGGGGTGTATCCGCAGAGGTTTCGTCAGCAGGAGACCTGAAGTTATGATGCCGTTGTACAGAGCCATGGTGAGGCCTCACTTAGAGTACTGCGTTCAGTTTTGGAGACCTCGCTACCGAAAGGACGTGCTGAGAATCGAGTCGGTACAGCGAACAGCCACCAGGATGGTCTTGGGGCTCAAGGATCTCACGTATGAAGAAAGACTAGAGAAGTTGCGGATGTACTCACTTGAGGAAAGAAGGGAACGGGGAGATATGATTGAAACGTATAAGTATATCACGGGGCACATCGAGTCAGAAGATGATATATTCCGGCTCATGGGACCCTCAACCACCAGGGGGCATCCGCTAAAAATCAGGGGAGGGAAGTTTCATGGCGACTTCAGGAAGTATTTCTTCACCGAGAGAGTTGTGGATCATTGGAACAGACTCCCACTCCAGGTGATAAAGGCCAGCAGCGTGACGGATTTTAAGAGAAAATGGGATACTCACGTGGGATCTTTAAGGGAGTAAACTCAGGGGGGGAGGATACTTGGAATGGGCAGACTTGGTGGGCTATAGCCCTTTTCTGCCGCTTTTTTCTATGTTTCTATGTTTCTATAACAATATTGTGACAAACACCCCATCCCAAATCCCCTGATTTAACCCTAATTTCTTTCTATCTAGGATACTTTTAACCCAATCTGCCCCCTTTCTTCCGCATGCCTAACCCCTACTCCCAATCTGCCCCTTTCTTCCATACCCCCACTTCTAATCTGCTCTCTTTCCTGCCCCCCCATCTGCCCCCTTTCCTTCCTCCTCTCCCGAAAAATAAAACCCCTCTACCACATGATAAATGGGCCTCATGAAACCTGCTGCAAACACAGCTCATTACTCTTACAGCTTCGTTTCTTAATCTGAAAAATACTTGTCATTAAGACCTAATTATCCTAGAACAGATCTTCTTTTCATGCCTTCCGCTTCGGTCTCATTTTTCTCCTCTCCATTCTAGAATGAATCCCTAATTGACTTCTCTACTTCTAAAAGTGGAAACATTTGCCATTAATTCTTAATCATCCCTTCAGAATGACGTTCGCTCGTGGTAAGCCCTGTACCTCATCCATCACCTGAATGCCAAAGACCCTACACTGCTCCCCCTTAGTATGCCCTCAGATTTTGTTTCACTTGTTACAAATCTATGTAGGATCATAGAAAATGAAGGCAGATAAAGACCATATGGTCCATCCATTCTGCCCATCCATACCAACTACTAAGCTCTACAATCCTTTCTTCTGCCTTAGAGATCCTTGTCTCCATCATACGTCCACCATCCTTGCCGTAAAGAAATATTTCTTAGATTCTTCTCCCTTAGAGATCCTTGTCTCCACCATACGTTCACTATCCTTGCTGTAAAAAATATTTCTTAGATTCTTCTCCCTTAAAGATCCTTGTCTCCACCATACGTTCACTATCCTTGCCGTAAAAAATATTTCTTAGATTCTTCTCCCTTAAAGATCCTTGTCTCCACCATACGTTCGCCATCCTTGCCGTAAAGAAATATTTCTTAGATTCTTCTCCCTTAAAGATCCTTGTCTCCACCATACGTTCACCATCCTTGCCGTAAAGAAACATTTCTTAGATTCCTCTCCCTTAAAGATCCTTGTCTCCACCATACGTTCATCATCCTTGCCGTAAAAAAATTTGTTAGATTCTTCTCCCTTAAAGATCCTTGCCGTAAGGAAATATTTCTTAGATTCTTCTTCCTTAGAGATCTTTGTCTCCAGTATACGTCCACCATCCTTGCCGTAAAATACATATTTCATAGATTCCTCCTTGATCTAGCCCTTTTTGCCTTCATCCTCTGACTCACAGTTTCAGTTCATGAAAAGTGCTTCACTGGGTAAGACCATAGGCTTACTGAACCCAGTATAGAGTAAATCTGTTCCTATAGCTCACTCCAAATCCTGTCTGACATCAGGATTGGTACAGGTTTTGCTCATCTGCAGCTGTTGCACCAAACAAGCAGATTCATTAACGTTCTATTTCTACTTCCTGGCTGAGCCGGAACAAGTACATTTGAAGGCTTTGATAGTTCTGTCTGCTTCATTTTAATTTCATGTAACGTTTATAGTCTGTTTAACTAGCAAACCATCTCAAGGTGGATTACAAGAGCTAAAATGAAAAAAAAAAACCCCCACATAAAACAATTAGAGTAACTTATTATTACATCTTAAAACAATCATTCAAACTTGTTAGTACAAAAATGTTTCTATACATTGTGGAAATTATGGACCATTAAAAAATACTTTGATCCAGTGTCTTTTAGATTACTGGTACAATCATTGATCCTACCCATTCTGGATTATTGTGACATCATTTATTTGGGTTCTTCCCAAAAGATTTAAAGAAGATTGAGAATAGTTCAAAATGCTGCGGTTCGATTGATATTTGGTCTGAAGAAAAACGACCACATTAGTCCATATTACCGATTATTGCATTAGCTGTCGTTAGAAGCAAGAATACCATTTAAGTTTTCTTTTATTTGTTTTAAGCTGATTTCAGGAAAGTCTCAAATTTATTTGTCCCCTCACTTTGAATTTTATAGACCATCAAGGATTACAAGAAACTCTAACTTATTTACCTATCCTAAGCCAAATGGTGTTAGATATAAGACCTTTTTTGAAAGGACCTTAGCATTTCAGTCAGGCAAACTTCAATGTTGGTCGGTGAATGTCTTCATCATACCGTGTTTTACTGTTCCTTTCGAAAATTAGTAAAGTCTGCTTTGTTTGACAAATTTATCACATAATTAGGCCTTTTTAACATTGTATTATTTTACCTTTTTTAATCTTATGATATGTATGTACTTCGCTGATTGTCCAGTTTCTTACGTTGTAAACCGTCTAGAACTCTTGGGTAATGGCGGTATAAAAGAATAAATTTATTATTATTATTATTAATTTGGCTGACATTTAGGGTGGAATTTGTCATAGGGCGCTAAGTAGGGTTGCCAAATCTCCCATGTGCGCGTGGGCATGACATCACTGCCTGGCATCGGTACATGTGCAGACTTCCTCCCTGCCTGACGTGATTTGAGGAGGCTTTTGAAAACTCGGACAAAGTGCCGGGGTTTGAAATGCCGTCTGGACCCCAGGAAATGTCCTCAAAAGGACTCGAAAAGGAGGACTTGTCCGGGGAAATCCAGACATATGGCAACCCTAGTTACAAGGAACAGCACTAGGATTTGATCTCGTAACCTCTAGGCACAGCGGCAGCAGCTCTACCAGCGAGCCACACCTTCCCCAGCATGTCGCGTTCCCTGCCTGCCTAAAACGATTTTTATATAAAAGCTAAAATGTATTGTGTTCAATCTGGCCTTAAGAGTTAAAAACATGCTAAGCCCAGATTCTAGCACGTTTCAGTGAAAGGGCCTCTAGGTTAGTACCTGCGACAAAGAAGGTCACAAGGTGCAGTGGTGGGATTTGAACCCTGGCTCCCCTGATTCTTAGCCTGCTGTGCTGCACACACATGCTTTGCCTTCAGTCCAAAGGAGCTGTGCCAGTAACTTGAGCAATGAGTCAGGGCCTTTCTATACATTACCCACGGACGACAGTGTCCCTTCCAGGTAAGCTTATAAACGAACACGGCCGCTGGAACTCCGCCCTGGGTCTTTACCCGCACTGTGCCCAGTAATGGCCACTTTTCCTAGAGCTGTTTCAGTGTCGCCGAGATAGTCCCAGAGCCATTAATGTTGCACAGTTTGAATGCAGCCTGTCCAGCATTTATGGATGTGTTTTATACAGACTGTTGTCTGAAGTCACTCTGATAACTTACTGCTTCCACTGGCAGTGTAATGGCTCTTAGGGAGCTATTATAATGTCAAATGAAGCAGTTATATTACAATAAAAAAAATAATGCCCACAGGAAATGAAATACCTAAAACTGTATTACAGTAATCTCATTTCAGGTATGCGCGACAAAGAAATTCAGATACTGAGTCTGTAGCCTGCCAGTGGGGCAGTATATAAGAATAGCCTTAATGGGTCAGACCAATGGTCCATCAAGTCCAGTAGCCCGTTCTCACGGTGGCTAATCCAGGTCCCTTGTACCTGGCCAAAACCGGCTTCCCCCGGGTCTTTCTCAATAACAGACTATGGGCTTTTCCTCCAGGAATTTGTCTAAACCTTTCTTAGAACCAGCTACGCTATCCGCAAGATGGATCTTTTTTTCTTTCCATGGGGGAAGACTGTGGGTCATTCTCATGTGGCCTGTACAAAACTGAGGGACTGCGGGAGGAGAGCCTCTTGTGCGAGTGGGAGTGGGAATCCTCCCCTGGGTAGGGAGCTCTTTCCACACAGGAAGCAAACAAAGTTCATGGTACAGTCACATTGACAGAGAAAGGAAAGGTGCATATTTTTCAACCTCTTCCTACCTCTGTTCCCTAGCAGAAGATTAATAAAAGGCTTACCCAAATTTGGTAGGTATGAGGAACCTTACATGTAGTGATAAGTGCATGTATTACAGACAATTAGCAGTATTTCATTCTGGAGAGGAGAAATGCTTGTTTAAACAATTTTGCTGAGGGAACACAAAAGTGCTTCTTGCTCTGGGATCATTAAGAGCGAGCAGGAGTGTAAACTGGCAACTTCTCAGAGATATTTCTTGGATTTGTTGAATGAAAAAGTGTAGTTACTTACCTGTAACATAGGTTCTCCGTGGACAGCAGGATAGTCAGCCACATATGGGTGTTGTCCCAACAGCTCCCAATTTGTGGATAAGCTTTCCAATAGCTCAGAGAGATTTTTTTTTTTCTTTTTCTTCTCTCTGAGCTCGTGCAGTGCCCGGGCCCCACTGGGCATGCCCGAGCCCTACCCATTTCCCCCTGCTACCCCCTAATCCCCAGGATGTTCCTAGCTGTGGCCGGGTCGGCCGTATGGGGAGGTGGGTGGGTTGTGTGGCTGACTATCCTGCTGTCCACGGAGAACCTACATTTAAGGTAAGTAACTACACTTTCTCCTAGGACAAGCAGGATGAGTCAGCCACATATGGGTGACTCCCTAGCCAAGGGATGTACCGACTGGACCTGCGCCTTAGCACTCTGTGCATCCCTCGCCTGGCTGTGGAGGCCGAGCCGGGCAGGGTAATCAGGCGAAGCAGGTGAAGTTGTGGAAACAAGGTTTTTGATAAAGTGCTGTGTTAACTGAGCAATAATACTCACAGAACAGTGACACTGGTCAATAACAATCAATGAACTGTGAGAAACCAACAGGTCAACAGTGACAATTTGTGATTGCATGTGACAATTCATACTTGCATATTCAACATTCATTCTAGACAGGTAGTGCTGGAAGACCTACTTAATCAATATCTATAACACCGTACTTGATCAGTGTTTGTCAAGGTTGTGCTAGTGGTTGCTGACCTCCCGGGAGGGAAGGGCCGCTTGCAAGACTGTTCGGCCGAATGCATTTGGAGCATGGAATGCTATGTCGAGGCAGTAGTGCTTGGTGAAGGTGTGCATGGAGGACCAAGTGGCTGCATCGCAGATGTCCCCTATTGGTGTGTGGTGCAGATGATCCGGAGTGGTGGCTATGGCTTTGAGCTGGTAGGCGTGGGCTCTCACCTGCGGTTCACGCTGCAATCTTCTATAGGTGAAGGGGATGCACTGGGATATCCAGCGCGAGAGCCTGTGTTTGGTGGCCGACAGTCCTGGTCTGTTTTGGTCGTAGGAGATGAACAATTGAGGCTTGTCTGGTCTGTTGCATAGTCAGGGCCCGCACATAGTCCAGGAGGTGTCCCTGAGGTGGCTGTGTGACTCCCTGTGGAGGGATGTAGAGTGCAGGGAGGATGATAGACTGGTTGATGTGGCACGGCACGCTGAAGCCACCTTCGGCAAGAATCAGGGGTGGGTTCTGAGTGCCACCCTGTTCTCATGGAGGAGTGTGTCGGGGGGTGATGGACCAGGGCCTGAATCTCGCCGATACATCTGGCCGACGCGATGGAGGTCAGGGTTTTCCCGGCAAGGAATATGGGATCTACCTCCCCCAAAGGTTTTGAAGGGTCGAGGTGAGCTGATGCGGCACCAAGTTGAGGTCCCATCCGGGCGGTTGTGGTCTGACCGGTGGGTGCAGATTGGACAGTCCCTTCATGAGATTTTGTGATTACTGGATGCCTCGACAATGGTTTGTTGTCTAGGCCAGTGTGATATGCCGCGATCGCACTTAGTTGGACCTTGATGGAAGTGGGTTTTAGGTCCCCCTGAGATAAGCTCAGTGGGTACTGCAGGATGTCTGGTATGGGGCAGTTGTAGGGGTCTCGCTGCGTGTCTGTGCACCGGTAACGGAACCTTCTCCATTTCAACCCATAGCCTTTTCTGGTTGAAGGTCTTCTGGCTGCCATAAGAATGTGCTCCCCGTCTTGTGGTAGGTTTATCCTCTCAACATCCATGCGATCAGGGCTAAGGAACGCAGGTCGTGATGGAGGGTAAGGCTCCCGTGTTGTGTTATGAGAACTGCACTGATCGGGAGGGGGAGAGGTGGGTGAACCACTATCCATTGCCAGAACGGGAACCATGGTTGCTGGGGCCCGAACAGGGCAATCATGATCATCGTTGCTCTGTCCTGAAGGATCTTCTGCAGGACTTAGGGTATGGCGGGTAGGCGTATAAGAGTCCATGGTTCCAACTCACAGACAGACCGTCGGGGCTGAGACGGCGATGGGTCGATCTCTTTGAGCAGAAGGTCGTGTATTTTGAGTTCAATTCGGTTGCAAACAGGACGATGTTCAGTGTGCCCCAGGTGCTGAAGATCTTCTTCGTCACCGCTGGGTTGAGACACCATTCATAGGGATCCAGCTAGCGGGTGAGGCTTTCTGCCAGGTCATTCTGCTTCCCCGGGAGGTAAGTTGCCTGGATGGGGCATTGAATGGAGTTGGCGAACTCCCATATTCGGCAAGCTTCCTTGAATAGCGAGGCTGACCCTGTCCCTCCCTGCTTGTTGATATAGTACATGGCCACCTGGTTTTCTGTTTGGGTGAGGACTGCCCTGCCTGTCACCCATTGTTTGAAGTTTTTGAGGGCATTCCCTATGGCCCTGAGCTCCAGTAGGTTGATATGGAGTGAGGACGCCTGGGCAGACCATGTGTTCCGTGTGCGAAGATGGAGAAGGTGTGTCCCCCATCCATGATTGGAGGCATCCATGGTGACCACCAGCTGGTGAGGTGGTGGTCTGGTTTCCCTTTCACTAAGTTATCTCGGGCCATTCACCAGTGAAGCGTGTTGTGTATGAGTTGGCGAATGGGTATCTGGGTGGTCAGAGGTAGGATATGCTGGTCCCAGTGACGTCTGAGGTGCCCTTGCAGGGATCTTATGTGTAGTCTGGTGTGCTGGACAACAAAGACCGCAGCTGCCATGTGGTCCCTGAGACGCAGGAGGGAGCGTGCTGACGATGAGCTGCTGGCAGAGATGTACTGGGCCAGGGATGTCATGGCGTCGATCTGGCAGTCCAGTAGGAAGGCCTTGGTCTGTGTGGTGTCGATGTCTGCCCCGATGAACGATATCCCCTGGGTGGGTATCAGGTGGAATTTTTTGTAGTTGATGAGGAACACCAGTTCTTGGAGGAGGGTTATGGTGGTTGTCAGGGCTGCCTGTGCCTCCCTTGGAGGGTGGGCCATTATTAGCCAGTCGTCGAGATAAGATAGGACCCCCCCCCCTGAAGGCAAGGATGTGCCACGGCCATACACTTTGTGAACCCTCTTGGAGCTATTGAGAGTTCAAAGGGTAGGGCCTTGTACTGGAAGTGTCTGTCTTGGCTTTAGAAGTGACGGGCTGGGTGCATGGGCACGTGAGTGTATGCATCCTGTAAGTCCAGGGGTACTAGCCAATACTCGGGCTGTAACAGGGGCAAGACTGTACCCAGAGAGTGCATCTGGAATCGTTCCTTGTGTATGCACCTGTTGAGCTTGCAGTGATCCAGAATCGAGCATTTGTCCTTGTCCATGGGGACGCGGGGGTTCCTGGAGTAAAAACCCCTTGGTGATCTCCTCTGTTCGGCACCGCCTCTATTGAATCTGCCTGAAGCAGGTCCTCTCCTTGCTGCAGGAAAATTGGGTTGTCAGATGAAGGGTGCCCCGCCCACTCTGGGGGGGCGGGAGTGGAGACGAATTCGGAATCCCTGCTTGATGATGCTGAGGACCCACTGGTCGATGGTGATCCTGGGCCAAGCCTTCGCAGACAATCTGATCCTGCTTCCCCAGGCCCCTGCTGGGCTGGAGGGTGGTCAAGGTTCTGTTTTTGTTTTGGGGAGAGGGCTGCCTTGGCTGCCCCTGCCCCTTAGGCGGCGCTTGTTTGCGTAGCAGTTATGTTACTGTTGTGAGCGCTGGGGCACGGACTGCTGTCAGTGTGGTGTTCTGGGGTATCACTTGGCTGCATTCCTCTAAATTATGGAGGAGGAATGAAAGAGACTCCTGGACCGGCTTGGTGGTGAGCTGGAGTCCCTGTTTTATTTTATTTATTTATTTTCTCTCAATGGCCTCCTGATAAAGCTGCATCTGGAACTGGAGTGCAGCAATTCGTGCACTCATCATTGCCCCTTCGAAGGTCTTTTTCCCTGTGGAATCCAGGGTTTTTCAGGTCCTTGCTTGGCGGGGCATTGAAGGGGGGGTCGTGCTGCCCTGTTTCTGTTGAGCGCCAAGGCTACCGCAATGTCCTTGTATGGCTGCTGCGGGTTGTCGAACCCCCGGGCTGGAAAGATCTGGTACTTCACTTCCAGTGTCCTTGATGTTGGTTGCCCTGAAGAGGGAGTCTGCCAAATCTTGTCTCTGTAGTCCAGGAGGTTCTTGTGGACTGGAATCGCCACCGCCTGCCTGAAGTAGTTCAGGCATTGTAGTAATCTGTCTTGGGTACTGGTGGTCCACCCACTTGGATCTTGAGAAAGGCTGTGAGTTTCTGGAGGAACTTGGGGTAAGTCCTCGTTTGTGGGGTTTGTTGTTATTTTTTAATAGTTATTTATTTATTTTTGTGGGTGGTGACTCGAGGCGTGGCTGGAGGCTGGTATGTTGCTTGTTCCTCCGTTGCTTGGGTGCATGGCATGCCACTGGAACACGCCATGTTGTTGTGCGTGGCTCCCTATAAAGGGGGGCATTGGTGAGAGTGTTGCCCGCTGAGAGAGGAGTTGGGTCAGCAGGAGGTTTAACTGTTGCTGCTGGTCCCACCCCTGGTGGTTCGCAGGTTCATGTGCTGCTCCACTTGACTGGTTGGGTAGCTCCATGTACCCCACCGATATTCTCTGTCCTTCTTGAGAGGGGGGGGGGAGTGAGCCTGCAGAGAGGGGGCAGGATTCTCCCCTCCATCTGTGCCAGTGACCCTAGCTGCGTTTCCTGCTATGCCTGGAGGCAGAGAAAGAAGAGTGGTGATGATGCCTCCTATGTGGGCTTCTCCTGCTGTTCTGCCTATTGTATATTAAACTGTACAGCGCTGCATATGCCTTTCAGCGCTATAAAAATAATAAATAGTAGCAGAGTCCCTCATGCTGGCTGTGAGCTGTGGAAAAGCACTCTGTACCTAGGTTTCTGAAGTGCAGTGAATAGCTCTTTAGGCTGAGGAGTTTCAAACCCCCACCTTTGGGGAGGCGTGGTCTGACATGCCGCATCACTGATGACATCACCACATTCTGAGAAGAGTTCCCCGGGACTGCCCCTGTTGCCGGGGAGGAAGGAAAAGCCTGTGCTGCAATTGGTTGCCAGCGGTTTCCATCATGGCTGGTTGCTGAGATAGGGAGGAGAGACACTTCTGGGATTGCTTACCAAGTGCCCTGCCCATGTCTGCGCTCTGGAGCTTAATGAAAAAGGCAGACTCCTCGTGCTGCAAAGGCTCTTCCCAACATGAGGGGGGAGGTGGGAGAGGTCTGCACTGCAGACTCTGCAGGTCCCTAAGAGGGAAAGAAGCATCAACTTTCTTTTTCTTTTTCAGAATGGGAGGAGGGAGGGAGATTATCAGAAGTTTCCCAGAGCAGGCAGATAAGGCACTTACCTTGATGGCTGATGCAGGGAGTCAGGGCAGAGCCAGGGCATCCTGAAGGCTCCTTACCCCTGCCAATTTTACACACCCCATTGCTGCCTTACGATCAGGCTGTGCAGGCGCCCTCTTCCTCAACTGGAGTGCTCATGAAAACAAGTGGGCACAGTTCCAGGAGGGCTGGCTTACGTGCGTGCGGACACAAGCAGGCACATGTTAAGCATTCCGATGAGAATGGCTGCTGGAGGAAGATTCTCGGGCCTCACTTCGCTTCAAGAAGTCTCTTAGTGCCCTCTTCCTTAGCTTGCGTGCCCGTGGAGACAGACGGGCACAGTGCAAGCAACACTGTTCCTCATGCGCTGGGCCCAAGCAGCGAATGCACAGATCGCGAGGATCCAGTGTACTCATCCTTTTCCTGCAGCCCGGACATTTCTTAGATGTTTCTGACATCTTCAAGATGGTAAGTAGAAAAAGTCTTGATTGTAGACAAAATGGTGATGGAGAGCTGTGGAAAAATCCGACCGATGGGAACGGGTGGAAACTAAAGACTGGGGATTAGGGGGAAGCAGGGGGAAATGGGTAGGGCTCATGCATGCCCAGTGGGGCCCGGGCACTGCACGTGCTCAGAGAGAAGAAGAAAAAGAAAAAAAATCTCTCTGAGCTATTGGAGAGCTTATCCGCAAATTGGGAGCTGTTGGGACAACACCCATATGTGGCTGACTCATCCTGCTTGTCCTAGGAGAAACTTTAAATGCAAACATTAACACCTTTAAAAAATATATCGCTTCTTGAATGGACTCATTTTGGCCATTGTGCAAAAGAGCACAGCACAGACGGCTAAAGGTTATCAAAGTACAACCTTCCTTAATTCAGGCTAAAGCTGAAAGGGGATAGATTCCATACAAATGTAAGGAAGTTCTTCTTCACCCAGAGAGTGGTGGAAAACTGGAACGCTCTTCCGGAGTCTGTTATAGGGGAAAACACCCTCCAGGGATTCAAGACAAAGTTGGACAAGTTCCTGCTGAACTGGAACGTACGCAGGTGAGGCTGGACTCATTTAGAGCATTGGTCTTTGACCTAGGGGCCGCTGCTTGAGTGGACCGCTGGGCAAGATGGACCCAGCAGCGGCGATTCTTATGTTCTTATGTTTGTCTATTCCTGCACCACTTTCTCCCCATCGCTCCCTCTTTCACTCTGTTATACTCTACCATTATCATCCATCTTCTCTCTCTGTTCATTTAGCGATGTCCCTGATTAATGAGCTACATGCAGGAAGGAGCCGTTCTCCAGCAAAGATTCCTTAAACCATCAACAGCTTTCCAGAATTGATCTCAAATGGTGAATTAATATCTCAGCCCAATTATACTCTTTCTCTCCTGTGATAACATACACATTTTCTCTGTTTTGACAGTAGGGAAATTTATTTAACACTTTTTCAATTTACAGCTTGTTCGATAATTAAGACACCAGGCGAAAGAAAACACGATAGCAGGGGAAAAAAAAAAAAATCTTAGAAACATGCAGACACTATTTCTGTTCTAGTTGCAGCTGAATGAAACTATTCTTAGCCAATCTGTATGCTGTACAAAGTGAAAAATGACATTGCTCCAATCTCCTTAATCTCTGTTCAGATAAATAACATTCCCACCATGGGAAACTAAGCCATTATTTTTATAAATCTATGGAAACTGCAAATGCAATCTGACTGGTATCATGTAGTCTGCAATTAACTACCTACAGCAACGGAAAGCAACTCAGCTTGAACCGCTACTGAAAAGTCGAGCTAAATCCAAATCTCGTAACAGGAGCTTTTGCTATTAGAAGGTAAATCGAGCATTTAAAAGAGAAATGTCTACCCTACATTTTGACTGAAAAAAATGTTGAGCCTGATAATCAAAACGAATTATGCATTTGTCAGCAGGTGTCGGCTCTTACAGATAAAGTTGGACCATCAAGTTAAAATCTGTCAGTTTAGTGATTTTTACTGTGTACTAAGAGACCGGCATTGGAGAGAAGCAAAGACACCCATTTAACCCCAGATTCTGTACAGAGTGATCAAATTTGGGCGCCCAGAACAGATGTGTGGTCAAATTAATAGTCAATTAGGCCTAGTCATATTCTACTAGGGGCCATTGAAAAGTTCTCAGCCCAACCAACAAAGTCTCCATCGAGGGCTATACACTTAATCCAGTGATTTTTCATTCTATTGGAAAAATAGGGAACAAAAACAAGTGGAAAATCACTGGATTAAGTGTATAGCCCTCGATGGAGACTGCCCTGACTTTGTTGGTTGGGCTGAGAACTTTTCAGCGGTCCTCGTATAATATGTGTGCAACTCAACAGGGGGCGCTCTTATGTTCTTATGTTATGGGAGGGGCATTGGTGGATGAGAGACTTAGGTGGAAATTAGTCACGCTATCATGAAATGCTTGGATTTGTGAACTCAAATGCCATCAATTGGGCGTGAGATTTACACCAGGCAGGCACAAAGTCCTCACATCCCAAACTGGGCAAGATAATTCATTCTAAGCACAGTTCTATAAAGGGAAGAAATGACTTGGGGAAGATGAAAAAGTTAGTTTTAGGAGACAAGGATCACTTTGAGGCAAGAGAAGCATATAACCACAAATATACAAAGGAATAAAAAAAAAAAAGGCAATTGTTAGATTGCACAATAACCAGGAAAGAGCCAGCATAGAAACAGAAACATAGAAGATGACGGCAGATAAGGGCCATAGCCCATCAGGTCTGCCCACTCTACTAACCCACCCCAAGTCTACTATCCTAGGGATCCCATTCCCGGTGACAGGTTCCCTTGGCTTAACCCTCTAAGGGATCCCACATGGGCATCCCATTTGCTCTTAAATTCTTGCACGCTGTATGCCTCGATCACCTACACCGGGAGCTCGTTCCAAGGATTAACCACTCTCTCGGTGAAGAAATATTTCCTGGTGTCGCCATGAAATTTCCCGCCCCTGAGTTTGAGTGGATGCCCTCTTGTGGCTAAGGGTCCTTTGAGAAAGAGAATCTCTTCTTCCATCTCGATACGGCTGGTAATATACTTAAACGTCTCGATCATGTCTCCTCTCTCCCTACGTTCCTCGAGTGAGTACAGCCGCAAATTTTTCAGCCTTTCCTCGTACGATAGATCCTTGAGCCTCGAGACCATCCTGGTGGCCATCCGTTGCACCGACTCTACTCTCTGCACATCTTTTCGGTAGTGTGGCCTCCAGAATTGCACACAGTATTCCAAATGAGTTCTCACCATGGTTCTGTATAATGGCATTATGACTTCAGGCTTCCGGCTGACGAAACTCCTGCGGATGCAACCTAACAACTGTCTTGCCTTAGATGAAGCCTTCTTCACATGATCAGCAGTTTTCATGTCTGCGCTGATGATCACTCCCAAGTCTCGTTCTGTTGAAGTTCTAGCTAAGGTCTTACCATTCAAGGTGTAAGTTCTGCACGGATTTCTGCTGCCAAGGTGCATGATCTTGCATTTCTTAGCGTTGAAGCCCAGCTGCCCCAGGTCGAGGACCAAAGCTCCAACAAATGTAGGTCCTGTGTCATACTATCGGGTGAATTACCGTCTCTCACTCTATTGCATAGTTTGGTGTCGTCAGCGAATAACGTTATCTTACCTTGAAGCCCCTGAGTTAGGTCCCCTATGAATATGTTGAAAAGGAGCGGGCCTAAGACTGAGCCCTGCGGTACTCCACTGGTTATAATGCAACATATGTATTCGTACATAGCCTGTTGGATAGTCGATCCACGTATGATGCAGTGCTTGGCCTTTAGTTGTATGGCAGCCAAGATTGCACCATCGAAGAACAACGTGCAGTAGTGCGCTTTCTTTGGGCAGAGGGAGTGAAACTTATGGAAATTCATCATCAGATATTGACTCAGTATGGACATAGCGCCATGAATCAACGAAAGGGTTATGAGTGGGTAAAAAGAGGAAAGCAAGAAGATGGGACTTTATTTGAACATCAAGAAGATCAAAATCAGGACTACCGCCAACAAGAAAGTCCACATAAAGATCAATAATGAAGAAATAGAAGTAGTCAACAGATTCATTTTCCTTGTGTCCCTTATTGATCTCAGTGGTGGTTTGACAGCAGAGATTAAGGGGTAAATTCTCTATTACTGTGTTTAACTTAGGCGTGCTTTGGACGTCAGATGTAAGTGAATAATTACGGAGTTAAGGGTCTTAATTAATGTTAATTGGGAAATAAACGACACATAGACGTCCCTAAGAGGTAGTTGACGGACTGACGTCTACAGAAAGCATAGTCCCGTCTCCAGCTCTGGACGTGGGCGTTTTGTGGGCGTTCCGTGGGTGTGCCAAATGGGGACGCTAGATAGGCGCTACCTGAGCGAACGCCTGTGTCTAAATATCGTGTATTATGTAGACGTAAGAAACCCTGGTCTAACTTGGATTTCAATGCCGTTTCAACTTTCGTAATTGCGGCTCTTTGTTAGACGCGAGGCAGACGTTCGCTGTGTTTTTCATCAATAATTCCAATAGTGAGTTTGAATAGGTAATTTTCATCTTTTCTCTGTCCTAATAAATATAATGTCAATGGAACACATTATATTGCATGGATAACAAACCACATTTCTGCCCGAACAATAATATAATTTACACATGGCTTTTACAACCCCCTTTTTTTCTCAACAAACAGCACTACAATCGGCTCTCTTTTGAAAGCAAAGAAAAAACAGCACACATTATCAGCACTTAAAAAGAGAATAAACAGATACACACCTTAACATTCAAGCTTCCCTCATTGCAAAATGGAGGTCTTCAGTTGCACAAAACTGACCTCATTGTGACCTCATCAATCTGCACCTTCAAAGTAGTATGCCACAATTAAAAGATGTGCTGGGTGTAGAACTCACAACCTCTGGATGTTAGGAGCACAGGCTGGTTCCTAACACATAGAGCTACAGCTGCTTCTACTTAGGTCCATCTCACCGCCCTTTCATATCATACTTGACTGAGCTGTCTATGCTCATTAGCTATCATATCAGGATGAACTCAAATAAGTTTAAGCAAAGGAATGCCTAAAGATTTGGAAGGTTTTCAAGTAGAAAACAAATATCAAATATGTATTAAAGAATTGCAGCACAAATGACGCTGATCGGTAAGGGCAAAAAACACCACTTTTCCGGGTATGACGCCTAAACGGAACAGATTACTTACAGTCATATATCCATTAGTACAGTGCTTAGAATGAAGATTAGCGTGTGAGAAAAATGGAGCTCCACCTCACATGCATTCAAGTACACTTGGGAATATGGGTTTGGGGCTCAGTGAAAGCAGCGCTTTTAACCATTGAGCTACCACTCTTTTGTCTCAGCCTACTATGACATTATAGCTAAACTCCTTTTCCCTTTCACTTCACTAAGATATGATATGACAAGGGAGCCAGAGACATTGGAGCAAAAGTTGCTGTAGGTCAGTGAGGAAAGGCACTCTCTACCAATCTTCCAGGCTTTGAGGGTTCAAATCCCAGCCTGTATTTTACTTGTGGCATATCTACCTTCCAGGTGCACTTTGATGATGCTTTCCACTTCTTATAGGAGTTGAATATAACATTACTGTACAACTTTGCTGTGTAGCAGAAAAATAAACTTTTCCCCCTTCCATGCTAAGAATTTGAGTTCAACTCATCTTATATTTCTCCTTTTAAACATGGCATACTTTGTTAGTTTTTATCATGGTAAAGTATACATTTCTGAAATGGTGAAGAAACAATAATATACAACTGCAGTGTTTTGTCTCACCAAACTACTATAAGCGCAAGAAAGCATTTCTAGGTCAACACGGTAATGCTCCTGTTCTGAGCTCTGACCTCTGAAACTCCCCGGTTTGACTCCCACCTTTGCTCATTTTAATAAGGTCCTAGTTTTTTCCTATTAGCTCTTATAACAGGGTCTACATGGTGGACTTTGCCATTTGTAAGGTGCACATTTCCCTTTCCAGGCAAACCTATTTTCAACTTACCATGGCTCGGACATCCTAAGCAGTGATGAGAGCACATTAACCAGGCGATCCACAAATGTCATCTTGCTGTCAGAAGAAAGGTTTCCTCTCATCACTGCTTAGGATGTCCGAGCCATGGTAAGTTGAAAATAGGTTTGCCTGGAAAGGGAAATGTGCACCTTACAAATGGCAAAGTCCACCATGTAGACCCTGTTATAAGAGCTAATAGGAAAAAACTAGGACCTTATTAAAATGAGCAAAGGTGGGAGTCGAACCGGGGAGTTTCAGAGGTCAGAGCTCAGAACAGGAGCATTACCGTGTTGACCTAGAAATGCTTTCTTGCGCTTATAGTAGTTTGGTGAGACAAAACACTGCAGTTGTATATTATTGTTTCTTCACCATTTCAGAAATGTATACTTTACCATGATAAAAACTAACAAAGTATGCCATGTTTAAAAGGAGAAATATAAGATGAGTTGAACTCAAATTCTTAGCATGGAAGGGGGAAAAGTTTATTTTTCTGCTACACAGCAAAGTTGTACAGTAATGTTATATTCAACTCCTATAAGAAGTGGAAAGCATCATCAAAGTGCACCTGGAAGGTAGATATGCCACAAGTAAAATACAGGCTGGGATTTGAACCTTCAAAGCCTGGAAGATTGGTAGAGAGTGCCTTTCCTCACTGACCTACAGCAACTTTTGCTCCAATGTCTCTGGCTCCCTTGTCATATCATATCTTAGTGAAGTGAAAGGGAAAAGGAGTTTAGCTATAATGTCATAGTAGGCTGAGACAAAAGAGTGGTAGCTCAATGGTTAAAAGCGTTGCTTTCACTGAGCCCCAAACCCATATTCCCAAGTGTGCTTGAATGCATGTGAGGTGGAGCTCCATTTTTCTCACACGCTAATCTTCATTCTAAGCACTGTACTAATGGATATATGACTGTAAGTAATCTGTTCCGTTTAGGCGTCATACCCGGAAAAGTGGTGTTTTTTGCCCTTACCGATCAGCGTCATTTGTGCTGCAATTCTTTAATACATATTTGATATTTGTTTTCTACTTGAAAACCTTCCAAATCTTTAGGCATTCCTTTGCTTAAACTTATTTGAGTTCATCCTGATATGATAGCTAATGAGCATAGACAGCTCAGTCAAGTATGATATGAAAGGGCGGTGAGATGGACCTAAGTAGAAGCAGCTGTAGCTCTATGTGTTAGGAGCCAGCCTGTGCTCCTAACATCCAGAGGTTGTGAGTTCTACACCCAGCACATCTTTTAATTGTGGCATACTACTTTGAAGGTGCAGATTGATGAGGTCACAATCAGTGTTCCCTCTAAGCGGGCGGGTGTTGTGAGCAAACTTTTTTCACTGTGAGCTAAAAATATCGGGCGCCAGCAAGTTATGAGCCAAATAAATATGTTGCTTTCTACCACAGAACTTCCTTACGTTTGTATGGAATCTATCCCCTTTCAACTTTAGAGAGTGCCCTCTCGTTCTCCCTGCCTTAGCTACTAAGTCTATTCCCTTCAGTACCTTGAATGTTTCTATCATGTCCCCTCTCAATCTCCTCTGCTCAAGGGAGAAGAGGCCCAGTTTCTCTAATCTTTCGCTGTACGGCAACTCCTCCAGCCCCTTAACCATTTTAGTTGCTCTTCTCTGGATCCTTTCGAGTAGTACCGTGTCCTTCTTAAAGTACCAGTGCTGGACGCAGTACTCCAGGTGAGGGCGTACCATGGCCCGGTACAGCAGCATGATAACCTTCTCTGTCTCTTCAGTCCAGCATCTGCCCCTTCCATTCACTGTCTGTCTTTCCCTGCCATCTCTCCTCCTGCCCCCCCCCACCCCCCAATTTGGTCTAGCATCCATCATCTTCCTTCTGTTCCCCTCATGGTCTGGCATCTCTATCCTTCCCTCCCCCCTGTGGTTTTTAGCATATCTCTCTTCTCATTTCCTCCACTCAGATCTGATCATTCTCTGCTCTCTCTTCCCTTTTCTTCTCTGGTCTTCCTTCTCTATTTTCTGCCTCCATCTAAATTAAATTATTTCTTACTATTTAGTCCCGTTTCCCTCTTTTCACTGTGTCTACACACAGCTTGTCACCCCTTTCCCTCACCCCTCCATTATCTTACTATTTTCTTCCCCCTTTATTTATCTCCTCCTTCCATCCAGTATGTGTTCTTTCCCCACTTCCATTCAGCATCTGCTCTCCCTTCTCAACTGACATCCATCTGCCTTCTGCTCTCTCTCCCTTCTTCTCACTTCCATCATCTGTCCCCTTCTCTCTCTCTCTCATCTCCTCCATTCCATCATCTGCCCCTTCTCTCTCTCTCTCTCCCCCCCCCCAACTTCCATCATCTGCCCCCCTTCCCCTCACCTTTGTGGGTCACTTTCTTTCCCCTGAGGGTGGCTCATGTCACAGGGGAAGCTTTGGCCGAGCAGAACCGCTTGATTGACAGTGGAACTTACTTGATTGATGTCGATGCTGGGGCCCGTTGCCGTTTGAAGGAAAAAAAAAAAGGTGGAAAAAAGGAACCTGTAAAGGCGAGAGGAAGGGAAACCTCCAGGACAGCTGCTTTTTGCCCTCCTTCAGCGGCCCAAGAGTTCAGACCAGCAGCGGCAGCTCTGTATGCTTTTAACTTCGGCACAGAGCTGCCCCTAATCAATAGTTTAGCGCGGTTTCATGAGGCAGCCTCGGGGCCTTTGATAGCCGGCCCGCTTCGATGATGCGATGTGGGCCGGCCTAGCAAAGGCCCCGAGGCTGCCTTATGAAACCGCGCTAAACTATTGATTAGGGGCAGCTCTGTGCCGAAGTTAAAAGCATACACAGCTGCCGCTGCTGGTCTGGAGGTGCGGAGACAAGGCAGGAGGCAAACGCGGTGGAAGGCAGGAGTCCCGGCGAAGGCAGGAGTCCCGGCACAGCGACTACAACAGGAAGTTGCAAGTCAGCTGACGCCGGCCTTTCGTTGCGGCGGGGACCGAATCCTTCGCGGACCGGCAAGATTTTGTTTGCGGACCGGCGGTTGAAGAACTGTGCTCTACACTGTGTGCGCTGTGACGAGAAACTTGTGCGCTGCGAGGTAATATTTTGTGCGTGAGCGCACCCCAGCGCAGCTTAGCGGGAACACTGCACAATGAGGTCCTCCATTTTGCAATGAGGGAAGCTTGAATGTTAAGGTGTGTATCTGTTTATTCTCTTTTTAAGTGCTGATAATGTGTGCTGTTTTTTCTTTGCTTTCAAAAGAGAGCCGATTGCAGTGCTGTTTGTTGAGAAAAAAAAAGGGGGTTGTAAAAGCCATGTGTAAATTATATTATTGTTCGGGCAGAAATGTGGTTTGTTATCCACATTTTTCTAATGTCCAACCCAGACCATGCTCACACGCTAATCTTCATTCTAAGCACCTTCACTTTTGTTTCCTTGCATCCTAACAGTTCTCAGAAGTGGTGGAATTTACTGTTTCTCCTTAGCATTCTGCAGCCACAGGTGCATGAGATACTTTCATTTGCTCCTAACTGCAAGCCATTCTAGTAGGAATGTGTTTCTTTTGATGCAATATAGGCATTGGCCAACAGCTATGAGTTAAATCAAACTTCAGAGGGCTTGGACAGGTGTTGAAGAATGATCCCGTTAGGGGGGGGATGTTTTTGGTGGGGGAGGGTGTTCAGCATGAGAGAGAACAGGTTGCATTAAATATTAGACAATGGCTGCACATAATAAAAGCTGAAGCAAAATATTGATATGTAAAGGCAAGGCTAAAGAGTTACCAGGTGTCCTGGCTGAGAAATGAATATAAACTATTTGCTAACCTTACTCAAGACTTGAACCCCCTGATGTATGGAAGATGAAAAGCAATGCCTTAAGGCATAGAGCTATAGAGGTAACTTTGTTTAGAACATAGAGCTTCGTATCAAAGCTTAGAGATGTGAAGGAAATGACTACAACGTCACTACAGCTGTATATGGCAAAACGACATCCAATGCACATCCAATTAGATTTGAATCCTAACGGTTCCTATGACGTCAGACGCTAATTAGGCGTGCTTTAGTATATAGAAATTTTTGGCACAGCCATTTTTCCTATGTAAGACCCCCTCATGTGAGTTGGTGTTTGTGGTGTTCCGTTTCCTCAATGATTAAACTTTGTGCTATGACTTGCCTGTTCTCCTTTATACTCCCTTCTGCCTTTGACACTCCTCCCCACCCCCATTATCTGTATTTCTTTAGTTTATGGATTTTTCTGGGTGTTGGTGTGAGGGATTGTTGAGGACTTAGGTTTTGTGTTAAGTGTGGAGGGGAATCAATTGTTAGGGAAAAGAAGGGACCAGGTCAGGTTACACACAGATGCCCACACCCACCACTCTCCCTGCTTTCATAATGTCATGGTCTGCCCCACCTCCATTTTCCATATCTGCATATTCTCCATGCAAGAAATTCGATTTCCGTTTTGGAGCCATGTTGTAAGGTGAAGACATCTTTTCAGGCTATTTGTAGAACACGTTCAAACACATCCCCATAGGACAGCCAATGAGGTGTGATGGGCGTGGTTAGGAAGCGGGACAAGCAACCGTGCCCGAACGGCGCTCAATAGGCATTGAGAAAGTTTTCCCGCCCTACTGACGTCAGACGCTACATAGGCGTGCATGGGTATAAGAAGGTCCAGGTGAGTAGTGTTTCCTTTCTATTCTGTCCTATTGCTTATGCAGATCTTTGAGACTTTACTCTGTCTTAGTCTTTTACATTTTTTTCCTATCTCTGCCTCCCATTTCTCTCTATTCCACAGAGCCATTAACAAGCTACATGTCATTCTAATATGTTGTTTTATCTTTTCTAGAAGCAGCTCAGATAGTAAGTCCAGGTGAGAATGATATTTTGTAAGCTACTTAGGTGTCCTTATGATAGAACTAAAGAAACCAACCAGCAAAAACTGACTTCTCTTTATGGGCTTTCATTGTGTGCTATTGTTTATAATAGTTATTTTATTTCTTATATCTCTTACTCTCCATTCCACAGGGCTGACAAAAATGACTGAGAAGACTGATAAAGACCATGCTGGTAGAAATTTTTCTGGTAGAAATATGGATATGTAAGTAAAATGGATGTGTTCATACATCTGAGAGGGTTTACTCATAGAGCTAAAGTTAATTCTTTGTAGAATCAAATTACAGGCAAGTTAAAATCAGGTGAGGAATGGTTCTGTGTACTAACTCATTGATAAGAATAGGTCGGGTGTGTTGGGGGGGGGGGGGGGGGGGAAACACTGCCATTCAGTGGACATCCAATCAGTGTACATGGTTCAGATGGAAAACTCCTAATGAGTGCCTAATGGCTGCCATTTTTAATAAGGAGTCTAAAGGTATGTTAGCAGCTCTGTTACTTCTAGGTGTGTGTTCTGCCACAACTTCAGTGTTTAATTTTGGAGACATAGGTCTTTGTTAACAGTTTCTCTCTATTCTTCATTTCAGGTTAACTCTGCTCATCACCTATGTGTTTGCCAGAGAGAGACCAGACGAGCAGCTCAGCACACCAGCTTGCACCTAGCCAAACAGTTGTAGGTGAGAATGATATATGGTAACCTTTATTTGCTTACTCTACTATTCTTCACTTGAGTCACTCTTCTGATGAGTGAAATAAATGTTTCACACTTCTATTGTTCTCTTCACACAGGTATCCTTGATGACTTTCAGGAACAATAGTAAATTGATAATGTTGGCCTCATAGAACACCATGGCACGCATTCCTGCTGTTATATGCACACAAACATTTTGTTTTCAGTTAGTCTATTCCCTCACATGAGTTCTAAACAGTAGCAGTGGAGGATTACAGGTGATATTAACCCACACCATCAGCGAGTTAAGGCTATTGCTTTAACAACTATACCACAGTGACATCTAAGCAGCCAAAATGAGGTTAACACTTTGCTTCAGGGAAGGGAGGACAGATATGGACCTTGGGGGTTGATCCCCCTGTTTGTGAACCTTGTGTAAACCAGCTTCTTCTCTTTTCTGTTTTCAGGCAACTGTAGTTGTTCCTGCAGTATTGTCAGATGGGGTTTTGTATTACTGAGAGCAGTGCAGCTGTGAGCATCTTTGTGGTTTCCACACCTGCTTAACCAAAATAGTG
Organism: Geotrypetes seraphini; assembly: GCF_902459505.1. Taxonomy (NCBI): domain Eukaryota; kingdom Metazoa; phylum Chordata; class Amphibia; order Gymnophiona; family Dermophiidae; genus Geotrypetes; species Geotrypetes seraphini. The sequence continues at coordinate 31,360,780 of NC_047091.1, read as the reverse complement.
CAGCTCAAGAACCAGGAGGATAGATTGAGGTATCTGGCCTTTACTTCCATCACCTTCCGTGAAAGGAAGAAAAACCCACATGTCTCATTTGGATTCTCCTGGGGTGGAGCCAACTCTTACTAGCAGTAACCCTATTCCTCAACAACAAATCTACCACAGTGACTTAGATTCTCTTCCTTATGTAGCCATTTACTTTGGAACAGGGACTGGCTTACTTTGCACATCATAGCTGAGATGTCGTCATCTACCTACAGTTGCATATACCCTTGCATTCACTTGCTGCTTTCCTAGATTCTGCAATGATTTGACATCAGAGTGGCTAGCAGGTAATAGAATGAATGACAGACCCCAATAAAGATTGTCAAACTTTCTATATGTCACCTTGTTGTTATATTGAAAAGGGCCCATTCAGCAGTCCCTCCTGAACCCCTATCTACCTTGGACTCTGTCCACTAAACTGCTGATGCTACAAGGTTAAAACCACACAGGAAAGTTTAAACAATTTTTTTATTCAAATATAAAACTTTTTTTTAAATTTAAACTTTTGAACAAAATAACTATTTACATAACACATAACGCAGGGAAAGAGGGTGGGTGCCTCCCAAGAGCAGCTTGAGCTACCTCAGGTGAGGGGGGCGGAAGAGGTGCAGTTATTGAGAGGGTGTATGGCTGCTGGCACCATGCCCTCTTTCAGCTACCAGCCGCAAGAGGGCATGTTCCATCCTCTCAACACACCCTCTCAATACCTGCACCTCTTCCAAGAGGGCAGAGTAGGGCTCTATCTCCCTGACCACCCCCTCCTGAGGCTGGTCGGGCTGCTCCTGGGGGGGAACAGCAAGGAAAGGGGGTGGGATGGGAAAAGGAAGGGCAGGAGAATGAGGGCAAGGGCTATGGGTGGGGGAAGGGGAAGGTCCAACAGGGGATGGTGGTGGTGGTCCTGGAGGTAGTGGTGGGGCAGGCGGTGGGGGTCCAGTGGGCAGTGGTGGGGCAGGCAGTCCAGGGGGCAGTGGTGGGGCAGGTGGTGGAGGTCCAGGGGGCAGTGGTGGAGGTCCAGGGGGCAGTGGTGTGGCAGGCGGTGTGGGTGGTCCTGAGGGCTGCCAGGCCTCCTCCTCCTCCTCCTTTCCCCCTCCTCCGCCGAGGACCAGGGTGGGGCTCACTCCATTAGTTGCGGGGCCTCCTGAGGGGGTGCCTGCGTTGCTGCTTGACAAGAGAGAAATAGGATACAGTCAGATATGTCCACAACACTTTTGAACATGACATTCTTTACTACGTTATTTTCTTCAAATGCTAATAACAGGATGCAAAGCACCTACTCCACTGTAAAGATCAAAATGTAGCGTAAGTAAGTGAGACAAGTAGAACACCATAACGCCATTGTGACATGATATCACAATAGCAGCTTTACTGCAGATTTTATGATTAAGAATGGTTTACAGCTACTCAAGCATTTTCATCTATTTATTCTGGTAGGCTGATCACAAAGAAACACACGCTGGACTCATTACTCACCGGCTTCAGCGCGCAATTCCTCCCTCACCCCCTCAAGGAAGGCCCGCTCCTGGCGCCTCAGCAGCCGCCCCCTTTTCCTGAGATCCTCAACCTGGATAATAGAGAGAGAGAAAAAGAACAGAGAGGGAGGGATATGATGAGTGCCATCTAGCTCTGTGGCATAACATGTTTACTTAAGTATTGACCTCTATAAGCACATAAAAATGGAGTACGCTGCCCTCCAAGAGCCCCTATCCGCTTTGCTGCCTGCCTCCACCCCCTTCTGCCACATGTTTTACATGAATGTATTCACGTACTCCAGCATTTTCCCCTTTCTGTGCTGGAGGCATCGCTATCTCTCTACTGTACCTGGGACAGTGGGGGGGGGGGGGGTGAGGTGACATGGCCAGCATCACAAGGAGAAGTGTGGGATTGAACTCACAACCCCAGGGTGCTGAGGCTGTAGCCTATCAGCACTGCCCCACATTACAGCATGTCCTAGTGAGCTTACAATCATGCAGCAGGGGCAATAAAATAGTTTGGTCAGAAGGAGCAGCGTGGCTTGAAACCCCTGACGTCAGGGTACTGACGCTGTCACTTTAAACGTCATGCCACTATCTCCCTAGACCAGGAAAGTTGAAGGTATTTGAAATGACATAGCAGCACTTTAATATATTTGTTTTCCTTTGGCAAAGTTGATTTCAAGATGTTTCTATTACAAATGCGATGCTCGTGACCCAAAAATTAGTTGTGTGCATGTTGTGAATGGAATAGATGCCTTGTAGGAGCTGAATTTGTCTTTGAAATCCTACTACTGCTCCTTTGGGATGTGCTTTAATTTTATTATTCAATGTAAAAGATTTATTATGCACAATTGTAGTTTTAGAAAGGAATCACAAAAAACATGACCAATTTGATCGAGACAGGTTTCCATCATAATTACTTTTTACATGATTAATTGTGAGGGCCTGACTTGGAATACTTACTTCCCTGGGACAGGAGGCTCTACGATTGTACCGCCGGGTCAGGCGGGTCCATGAGTCCCTGAATTGCAGGTATGACCTGCGATGGCCAGGCACTACAAAATAGTGGTGCTCCCGGGAGAGAAACAGCCTGGCCAGCAGCCTGGAGTCCTGGGTGGAAAAGTTTGGCTGTCTTCTGGCAGCCATTTTATGAGAAATAACAGCGTATGAAGAACGGGCGATTCTATGATGTCACAACGCAAAAAAAAACGGGATGACGTTTTTGTGCCGCTTGGGCGTGCTTGCAGCGGCCGCTCCACGCTACATCAACACTGTTGATTACACCCTAAAGCATGCCGATATCGCTGTTATACAAAAAAGTATAGCACAACGCTTAGAAGCTTACCATGTAAACCTAATGAAACTTCACCTCCCCCAAACACAATGACAAGTTATAAATTAAATACATGAAGATTGGGAAGTGAGGTTCACATGCTTAGCTATGCATGTTTGGGTGGGTGGAAAAAAAAATATTATGTCTTTGGTAATCTTAGTCAGGACTTGAACCCCTGACCTTTGAAAGATACATGCAGTGCTTTTAAGCACTGAGCTATGTTGGGGACTTGGGAATGGGGGTCTCCAGAAATGGCTTTAGGTATAAGCTTTGACAAGGGGTAATCATTGCAAGTATCTACAGGTGTATTTGATCTGAGAACACCCAATGAACGTCCACGCGATTTCAAAATTCTAACGGCTTCTATGACGTCAGATGCTACTTTATGGTTAGGGTTAGGGCTACAGTTAAGTAGCTCGGTAGCTCAGTGAGTAAACATGCTGTACCAATCATCCATAGGTTGTGAGTTCAACTCCCGGCTTGTCTTTTACTTGAATATAACATGAGGGGTTTATGCTGCAGGAGTGTGTTGTTGGGGTTTTGCAGGGGTGTCTAGGATGACAGAGAATAGTCACTTGCATTTTCAACAATGCATTTGAATTTCTTAAGATGAAACCTTAGTGAGCCGGGGGAGGAAGGTCACCGCAGCCTCGCGCCTCAGATGAAAAGGTTAATTTTTTAGGGACTGTGTAAGCTGATCTGGGACAGTCTTCAGCGACTCGAAGGAGGCTTTGGCGGTGGTGGTTTTGGTGGTGAGTGAGGGCGGGAGGGGGAGTCGCCTGGCTGCTGCATCTGCACTCCTGCTGGCCACAGACCTACTGATCACAGAGCAGAGATCACAGAAGCACGCAGGTATGTGCGCATGCGCGGCTAGGGTTTTATTATATAGGATATACACCTATCACATCTCATTTTCATCACAAACACATTAGCGAGACTATACACAATACATTACACATACATACACATACATACACATACATACACAATACATTGAGCTTGGGTTTGATAAAATAAACTGCATAATTTTGACTCTGTATTACATTTATTGAACCATACTTAAGAATATGGGTGTTGCATCCATGACAACGGTGCTTTACACCATTGAGCTACCAGTCTTTTGCCTCAACTGACTGTGATATGATAGCTAAGTAGAGTATACTTTAGCACATCACTAAGGTATGCTATGATAAGGGAACCAGAGACACAGGTGTAGGTCAGTGAGTAAAAGCACTATATCAATCATCTGTAGGTTGTGAGTTCAACTCCCGGCTTGTCTTTTACTTGTGGCATATCTACCTTCCAGGTGCACCTTGATGATGTCACAATGAGGTCAGCATTGTGCTGCTTGCTACTTCCTCTTCCTGTGAACTAGAAGCCACATTCAGGTCTAATCTGTGTTTTGATTCTGTTTCTAAGTTGGGCCAGTGTAAGTTATGGGATTTATCTTTGTTCTGAAGAATGAGCTGATTGTTGCAATGTTTTAAGACCAGGAGAGTGTTCTTTCGAGCAAGATATCACTTCTAAACTATCCTCTCTGAAATAATGTCTCTGGGAAATCGAGAGAAAGCTTATTGGATGACTTAGGGTGCCTTTCCTGCCAGTCTTTGTGGAACTTAAACGAAGTTTATCCTTTCCACTTCTAATAGGAGGTGAGTATGACATTTCTGTACAGCTTTCTGTGTAGCATACATCTACCGGTTCCCACCTTCCATACTGATAATGTAAGTTCAACACCCACTCAGTACGTTTCATCTTCTAGTTCTCCTTTGAAACATAACATATTTTTTTTCCTTGTATTAATGGTAAACTGTACAATTCTGATATCCTAGAGGAAAAAGATACAACACAGCAGTGTTCTCTGTCTGCCATTCCCTACCTCACTGATATTGCTAGATCAACTAATATATAGTTTACAAAATGGCATACTGTGTTTTGGTTATCTTTTTCATCATCCTATACTTACAATGCTGAATGAGTGATAATAAAGAGTATAAATAAAGTATAATCTAAAAAAAAAAAAAACGTACCCACGTCTATCACGGGTCCATTGGAGACGTCTTAATGACGTTTCAGAAACCTGCGTCTATCTTGCGCGAAGAGGTTGTAGGGACGTCTACCGCACGCCTAAGTACCGTTTGATTGACACTTGCGTTTGCCGGACATCTAAAGCACGCCTATGTTAGACGTACTAATAGAGAATTTACTCCTAAGTGTCGATTAGCACTAGGGTGTGCATTCATGGTGAGCACGGACCAAATATTTCCAAGCAAGAACGTCTCAGTCACCATCAAACAGAGACTGATCATTGCCATTGTGTTCCCAATCACGACATATAGCTGTGAAACATGGACACTCAAGAAAGCGGATAGAAGAAAAATTGATGCCTTTGAGCTGTGGTGCTGGGAAGACTTCTACGAATCCCATGGACAGCTATGATCACCAACAAAGATGTTCTTGATTATATAACCCCAGAGTTGTCCCTGGAAGGCAAGATTACCAGACAAAAACTGATCTATTCTGGACATGTGATGAGGGCAAAGTCACTAGAAAAGGAGGTGCTACTCGGAATGGTCAGTGGTAAAAGAAAGCAGGAGAGACCAAAGGCCCATTGGCTGGATACCATCAAGAATGACACAGGAATGAATATTAAGCAATTGCAAGAAGCCATGGAAAACAGGGAAGCATGATGAGGACTGACCTTTAGAGTATCCAAGGGTTGGACATGGCTGAATGGATTGTAGTAGTAGTGAAAAGCTTTAAAGTGGGAAGAACAGGTGTAACCAACGAAGGTCGTTCTGGTCACCCAACAACATCGCACACAGAAGAGCACATTGACAGGGTGGATGCCTTGATTAGAGAAAACCAATGGATAACCATGTCTCAGTTGGCTGTAGATTTGGATATCAGCTATGGATCTGCATTTGCCATAATGCACGATGACTTGGGATACATGAAAGTCTGCGCACGATGGGCTCCCAAACAGCCTACTGATCTGCACAAGAAGCAGCGTGTGGAGGTTGCGACTCAGTTCCTAAGATGGTATGACGAAGATCCGAGTATTCTGGAGAGAATTATCACTGGCGATGAAACACAGGCGCATCACTGTGACCTGGAGCGCAAAAGACAAAGCATGGTGAAGTAAAGGAAGCAGTGCTAGCTGGCTTCGAGAGCAGCCGAAAAACGTCTTCGCTGCAGAAATGCAGAAGCCAGTTGAACAATGCAGCAAATGCATCGTCTTGCCTGGGGACTATGTGGAAAAGTGATACGTTCCATTGCTCACAGTTACTTCTGTCAAAGCCGTGAAATGTATTTTGCCTTTTATTTTTTGATTTACCCTCGTATTTGAAAGCTGGTATGAAAATTAGGCGGTGAATGTGTTTGACTACCAAACCATTATATCATGGAAGATTCAAAGGCTTTGCTGTAATACAAGCTCCCTCTGCTAGCTCAGCTCTGCCCCTCTTGCCTTTGCAAGTAGTCAGGGCTCCCCCTCAACAGGGAATACCTCGCAGGGAGGCCTTCCAACTTTTGCTAATGCCAAACCCATGCAAACTCATGTTCACTTTGAACACAGCAGTATTGGACAGGAGTCTCCAAAGTGTGGCCTGCAGGCCACATCCGGCCCACGATATGATTTTATCCGGTCCAGAGAAGAATTGTGCGGCAATGCGCCAATTAGACTAATTTTAAGAACATAAGAATTGCCGCTGCTGGGTCAGACCAGTGGTCTATCCTGCCCAGCAGTCTGTTCACGCGGCGGCCCTTAGGTCAAAGACCAGTGCACTAAATGAGTCCAGCCTCACTTGCGTACGTCCCAGTTTAGCAGGAACTTGTCCAACTTAGTCTTGAAACCCTGGAGGGTGTTTTCCCCTACAACAGACTCCGGAAGAGCATTCCATCTCTCCACCACTCTTTGGGTGAAGAAGAACTTCCTTACGTTTGCCCTAACTGAGACTAGCCCTACCTGCGTTCGTTCCGGTTCAGCAGGAACTTGTCTAACTTTGTCTTGAGTCCCTGGAGGGTGTTTCCCCCTATAACAGCCTCCGGAAGAGCATTCCAGTTTTCTACCACTCTCTGGGTGAAGAAGAACTTCCTTACGTTTGTATGGAATCTATCCCTTTTCAACTTTAGAGCGTGCCCTCTCATTCTCCCTACCTTGGAGAGGGTGAACAACCTGTCCTTATCTACTAAGTCTGAATGTTTCGATGAAAATCCACAAAAACAAAACTGGGTGTTGATAGATTTCAAATGCATTAATTAAAATTGTGTTCAAATATTCCATATTCCATATTATTTTAATTCCATATTCCATATTTTAATTCCATATTATTTTAATTATTTTAATTCCTGAAAACCCGACTGGATTGCATTCAAGTCCCTATCCTATGAAGTCTCCGCCTCCATACTTTTAATAATTGAACTCTACTCTCATTGTTAGGTGATTGCTTCCTTGAACAAATGGTAGGAGATTCGACAAGAGGAAATGCAATCCTGGTCTTGGTCATAGATGGCATTGCTGGAAGGGCAGCAGATGTAGAAGTTACGGTCCTTCTAGGGACAAGCGATCACAATATGATCAATTTTACCATTGGCATCGGTAAGGGGAAACCAATCAAGACTAAAACCACAACCTTTATCTACAAAAAAGGAAATTATGACAGCATGAGAACTATGGTTAGAAAACGGCTCAGGAAGGGCACAGCAGACATCCAAACAGTTGAACAAGCATGGTCTCTACTGAAAAACACCATCACAGAAGCACAGAATCTACACATTCCGAGGATATCCAAAGGAAGGCATAAAAAGAATAAAGGTGAACCAGCTTGGTTATCCAAAGAGGTAAAAGACGCAGTGAGGGAGAAGAGGAACTCGTTTAAAAAATGGAAATGAGAAAAAACGATGGAAGCCTGGAACTGTCACAAAATAGACCAAAAAAAGTGTCATAAAGTGGTAAGAGACGCCAAAAAAGTCTATGAGGAGAAGATAGCGCAGGAAGACAAAAACTTTAAGCCCTTTTTTAGATATATAAAAGGAAAGAAACCAGCAAGAGAGGCAGTGGGCCCTCTCGACGATCATGGAAAGAAAGGGTCAATTAAAGAGGACAAACAGGTTGCTGATAGGTTAAATTCATTCTTTGGCTCAGTCTTCACAAATGAGGACACTTCAATAATGCCAGACACAGGGAAGGTATTCACCGAGGGCACAGAGGAAAGCCTAACAACAGTGAATGTGACGTTGGACATGATTTACTTTCAGATTGACAAACTAAAAAGCAACAAATCCCCTGGACCGGATGGAATTCACCCGAGAGTATTAAAGGAACTTAAGGAGGAAATTGGCGAACTATTACAAACCGTAGCTAACATGTCAATTAGAACTGGGCAAATACCAGAAGACTGGAGGATAGCAAATGTCATCCCAATTTTCAAAAAAGGATCAAGAGGGGATCCAGGAAACTACCGACCTGTGAGCCTCACATCGGTTCCAGGGAAGATAATTGAAACAATAATTAAAGAGAACATTGTACAACACTTGGAGGACCACAATCTAATAAGGGCTAGTCAACACGGCTTCAGGAAAGGAAGATCATATTTGACAAATTTACTACAATTCTTTGAGAAAGTAAACAAACAGATAGATAGTGGAGAACCAGTGGATATAATTTACTTGGACTTTCAGAAAGCGTTTGACAAAGTCCCTCATGCAAGGCTTATGAAGAAATTACTAAGCCATGGAATAGGAGGAGAAGTACACAGATGGATCGGCAAATGGCTTGAAAACAGAAGGCAAAGGGTTAGCATAAATGGGAAATTCTCAGACTGGGAGAAAGTGACTAGCGGCGTGCCCCAGGGCTCGGTTCTTGGGACTATCTTGTTCAATATTTTTATAAACGACCTGGAAGAGGAAATAACATGCAATATAATAAAGTTTGCAGATGATACAAAACTATGTCGGGCGGTTGGCTCTCTAAGGGACTGCGAGGACCTCCAGAAAGATCTGAACCAGCTGGAAACGTGGGCGATAAAGTGGCAGATGAACTTTAACATAAACAAATGCAAGATGATGCATTTAGGAAAGAAAAACAAGGAACATGAGTACAGGATGTTGGGGGTGAAGTTAGCAAAATGCGAACAGGAAAGGGATTTGGGGGTACTGATTGTAAGTACCCTAAAGCCATCAGCACAATGTGCAGCGGCGGCGAAGAAAGCGAACAGGATGTTGGGCATAATTAAGAAGGGGATTACGAGTAGATCGGAAGATGTCATAATGCCACTTTATAGAACAATGGTCAGACCGCACTTAGAATACTGTGTCCAACACTGGTCTCCATACCTTAAAAAGGATATAACTCTGCTGGAGAAAGTGCAGAGGCGAGCCACGAAACTTATCAAAGGAATGGAACATTTGACCTACAAAGATCGACTCAGGAAGCTGGGACTGTTTACCCTGGAGAAGAGAAGACTGAGAGGGGATTTGATAGAGACTTTTAAAATATTAAAAGGATTTGATAAAATAGACCAAGAGGCAGCATTACTGAAATATTCAGATGTGACACGGACAAGAAACTGAGTGGCAGCAGGTTTAGGACAAACGTCAGGAAATTCTGTTTCACACAGTGCGTGGTGGGTGCTTGGAATACACTCCCGGAGGAGGTTGTGGAGGAGACTACTGTACTGGGATTCAAGCGCAAGTTGGATACACACCTTCCTGCATATCATATTGAGGGATATGGTAAATCCGGGTCTCCAAAAAGGAGTACCTAAATGGGCCACCGCGTGTGCGGATCACCAGACTAGATGGACCTTGGTAACAATGCATAATTGGACATCATGACTTTAAATCTAACTCTTTATTTTGTAAGCAACAAGTAGGCATTGGTGGATCATTGAGTTTGTGTGACTGTCAGGGTCTATTGTCTTGCCAAAGAAAGACACTTAAATATTTCCCTGTTTAAAAAGCATTTTACAAGCACACTTCACAAGTTGTCTACACGTATTACATCCTGCGAGCTCCAGGAGGAAGTTGTCTTTGGCCTGAAGCATGTACTAGGGAGAACATCTGCAGGAAATTTGAGAGTGAGGTCGTACTTTGGCTTAGGAGTGAGGGTTGAGAGACATTGCCTTCAGGAGAAACCATCCTAGTGACCCAAGGTACGAAGGTAGGACGTGCTGCCCCTTCGGCCACAACAAGCTCAACTGAAGATGAGAAAAATGAAACACAGTGCAAAATGTGTGTCTTTCCCATGCCCCCTGCCAAAAAAAACATAAACCAATATTTAAAGATTTGAGAATATTACACTAATAATTCATTTGCATGTGTGGGCTATTATACAGTCAAAGATAAAAATATTAATAGTAATGCAAAAAGCAATCCAAAATGTCAATGTCAGTTATGGTTCTCCTAGTCTCGTAAAAGGCATTTCACTAAGGGAAAGGAAGCCACATGCTTACATGCCAGGGCCCTCCCCTGCCCTGCGCTGTCACCCCGTGTAATGCAAACGTAGTCATATGCGCTCGGCCGTCTGGCACACTGGCTTGGTTTTCAAGGGAGGAAGACAGGTCTCGAGGAACCACAGTGCAAACCCAAAACGCATGGTAGAGAGGGAACGCCAATGAAAATCATCAATCGCCAACATTTTAGGAAGTGCTTATCAAGTGTATTCGGGCTTGATTATACCTCTCAAAGAGAGCCTTTCAGAGCGGTTTATAATAGTGTCCAAAATCCCCATTATCTTACACGATGCTTTCTACTGAACTGTGAAAAATTAAAGGCTCCTTTTGCTAAGGCATGCTAAACAATTTGGTGCATGCTAAATATTAAGGCATCCATTATATTCTTTGCTCAGCATGCTAAAACGGTTAGTGCACCTTAGTTAAAAGGCTCCAAAGTTACTTGTAACATCGTCTGAGTTTAACACCTGCTCTCTCTGCAAGGCAAAACCAAGATCTAAGGGCAAGGACTTCAGCTCGCCATTGTGCCCAGTTTGCTCCCAGCCTACTCATTGACTTCGGCAACGAACCCTATAAATCTCTGCTTGTCTGATTTGATCTGACTTATTGCCTTAATTAATCTGCCCCTCTCTGTGCACTGCAGCAGTTCACAATGCAGCAAATAAGAGAAAACTCTTCGTCTCCACAGGCTTCCTGGAAATGCAGGAAAAGGTGTTTTCTTCCTTCAGATCCAATGACAGACAGTGGATGCAAATCCAAGACCCCCCCCTCCCCGAAAGAACAAAGTGGAAGTCTTGCTGTATATCTGACACCCTAATTGAACCTTCAGTTGCTCCCCCCTGTCCCTTTCCTAACCTCTGTAGTCCAGTATCTCCCCTTCTCTACCTCCCCCTAAGGTGTCCAGCATCTCTCTACTTCCTTACTCACCCCTCTATTTTTTCACTCAAAGAATAGTTCTGCTCTGGAACGCATTGTCAGAGGTTGTAGTAAAAGCGGATAACGTAGCTGGTTTTAAGAAAGATTTGGACAAATTCCTGGAGGAAAAGTCCCTAGTCTGTTATTAAGACATGGGGGAAGCCACTGCTTGCCCTGGATCGGTAGCATGGAATGTTGCTATTCTTTGGGGATTCCACATGGAATGTTGCTACTCTTTGGGGCTCCAGAATCTTGTTACTCTTTGAGATTCTGGAATGTTGCTACTCCTTGGGTTTTGGCCAGGTACTAGTGACCTGGATTGGCCACCGTGAGGATGGGCTACTGGGCTTGATGGACCATTGTTCTGACCCAGCAAGGCTATTCTTATGTTCATTACAGACTTGAGTGACCTTGGCTTGACCTTGGCGATTATCACATTTTTAACAGGACACTGCAGTGATTTGCTCTGTCTTGTACATCTTTGGTGATTTCTCCCAACCAGGTACTAGCCAGGCCAGATCCTTCTTTGCCTCTGAGGTCTGATAAGCTCAGACTCCCCCAAGCCATTGCTGCTCTAGGGTCCGGTATGCAATAATTCAGGAAAAAAAAATGAGGGAATGTAAAAAATTCAAACTATGCTCCCTTTTGCCCAACAAACACACGCACAACCTAATTACATGTCAAACCAGAGGTGGCAGCTGAAAACACCTTGGATGCATATAAAGAGGATTTCATTCAAGGGTCATATAATACTTTCCAAGCACACAGTCCTTCAATAGTGACTCAAGTGTGTGCCCACAAGTGGCATTAATTAGGGTGTATGTGCTATAACATGGACTAATGATTTCCTAAAGCTTTGTTCGTTGTGGGACATGCACATTGCTCCAAGACTAATTAAAGCTGAATTACAGCTACTTATTAACAGGTCTCACCTAGGAGAATTCTACCCGGTAATTATGCAAGCCAGCCCTCCTTCCAGCTCCTAGGCGCAGGGAGCAAGAAAGACACTGCAGCTGCCTGCGAATTGCTACGAGACACTCAGTTCTGCATTACGGAGCTCATGTACCAAGTATCCTCCCCGCAGACACAAAATAGAAAGCCCTTCAGTACATCTGCTGCAGAGTCAGCATGTGAAGGCAGCCTTTTTGTTTAAATTAAAATAATAATGAAAGTTATGCAAACACTTTTGCAGCAGTAGAGAATTAATTTAAAGCAATTTTTTTTAAGCTATGTTGTGCATACTCTTAAAATTGAGAGCAACTTTGCCTAGAGATGACAAAGTTACTGATTAAGGATGCTGGCTGCTTATTAAAACACTCATCTCCTATACCTGGGGTGTCAAAGTCCCTCCTCGAGGGCCGCAATCCAGTCGGGTTTTCAGGATTTCCCCAATGAATACGCATGAGATCTATTTTCATGCACTGCTTTCATTATATGCTAATAGATCTCATGCGTATTCATTGGGGAAATCCTGAAAACCTGACTGTAAGTAGGTTACTGACTGGATTGCGGCCCTCGAGGAGGGACTTTGACACCCCTGTCCTATACCAAGGGTCTCCAAACTTTTCACCACAAGGGCCCACATTGGGTATTTCAGCACTTTCCAGCGGGCCATAGAAAAAAAAAGAAAAAGATAAATAACTAGTCTAGATATATAAGTTTTATTGAAAGCAGAAAATTTTATAAACTAATTACAAAGTATGTGAGATTAAATTATCATCCCAAATTATAATAAAACCATGAATGTGAATGATGGAGCTGTTTTTGTGTTTTTTAAAAATCTTATTAAACTGAGGTTCAAATTTTGAAACCCTACTTACAAGTAGCGACTTTGAATGTTCATCAGATAAATTTGCCCTGCGTTTTGGCTTGATATATTTCATTCAGGAAAAAGTTTGTTTGCAAAGATACACAAATTGACACTGTCGATCGAGGCCGAACAAGTATGAAGAAATACTGTGAAGTTGTGAATAATATTAATATAACTAGTCTTTAAGCCCGTTACATTAACGGGTGCTAGAATACTGTTCACCCTCTATGTTGCCCCTTCCATTCACTGCCCTCTCTTCTCTTTCTAGCTCTCTCTTTCTCTCCCATATGGCCTCTCTCCATCTCCTCCTTCCTTTTGCCTTGGTCTGGCATACCTTCCTCCTTCCCTCCAAGGCATTCTCTCCCCCTCTGCTCCCTTTCCTCATTTAACTACTTCATTGGTCAGCAGCAGCATTCACAATTCATTGCTGTTGCTGGCTTCAGGTCTTTCTCTCTGGCCGGTCCTGTCTTCATGAAAACAGGAAGTAGGCAGGACCGGCCAGAGAGGAAGGCCTGAAGCCAGCAACAGCAGCGAATTGTAAACGCTGCTGCTGCCTGAAGAACCCGAGGCAGACGCTTCTCTCCCCTCCCAGCCCAACCCCCGCTGACTCTGCGACCCTCCCAGCAAGATGACTTTAATATCAAACCTCCCTCCAGCGTTGGCAGTCGCTGCACGTTAAACAGGCTGCTTCTGCTTTCTTCTGCCGTTGAGGCTCTCTGTTGCGTCATTGATGATGTAATCAGTGAAGCGGCAAAGGGACTCAACTGCAGGAGAAAGGCCGAAGCAGCCTGTTTAACGTGCAGCGAGTGCTAACGCTGGAGGGATGTTTGTACCGGTGCAGAAGCGATATGTCTCTCCCCCTCCAGTACCTGTGCAGCACTTTGCTGCGGTGCATCCTCCCATGGGGGGTGGGGTTGCACAGTGTGAGCGGGTGAGAGCGGCGATCTCCAGTTGGGGGGGAAGGGGGTGAGAGCGGCGATCTCCAGTTGGGGGGGGGGGGGGTTTGCACAGTGGGAGCGGGTGTGAGCGGCGATCTCCAGTTGGGGGGGTGGTTTGCACAGTGGGAGCCGGGTGAGAGTGGCGATCTCCAGTTGGGTTTTTTAAATTTTTTTTGTTTTAAGTTGAAAGCCGGCGCTGCAGCCGGTACCATTGACAGTGAGAGGTGGGGGTGAGGAAGGCCGCTGCAGCTGTGTAATTTTTTATTTTTATTTGAAAGCCGCCGCGAGCAAGTGGTGACGTAAAACCATGCGCAATCATGTTTTCACGACGGATCAGGGAACACGTTTTTTTTTAGTGCGCATGCGCGGCCTACCATTTTATTATATTAGATATGGAATATCCAGTCGGGTTTTCAGGATTTCCCCAATGAATATGCATGGGATCTATTACCATACAATGAAAGCAGTGCATGCAAATAGATCTCATGCATATTCATTGGGGAAATCCTGAAAACCCAGCAGGATTGCGGCCCTCGAGGACCGACTTTGACACCCCTGACCTAGGCCATCCTGTTCTCTTGTACCAGCCCTGGTTGTGGGGGGACATGGATACTTTTGGGTTATGTGTGCCCTGTCGTTCAGAAAGTGAAGGGACAAGGAGTCACAAGGAGCAGCTGGAACATCTCATCTAGCTCAGCTCAGGGGGTACCTTTAGGCCTGAAATGTCTAAATCGGAGAAATAGTATAAAATATAATGCAAACAAGATAACAAAACAAAAATAAAATAATGATTTTCATCTGTTAGGCTGACTATGGAAATCTCGTGGTGCTTTCAGTGTGGTTATTATCTCCGTAAGAGAGAATATATATACTGCAGTTGAAATTGTGGCTCTGGAGCGGAATTTAAACCAACTTAGGGATGTAATACATAGAAATGGCCACAGGGTGTCACTTTTGCCTTCCAGAAGTTCACATAAATATCTTTTGAGATCAAGTTTACCACTCCCTCCCCTCTCCAGAGATGCCAAGTTACCTAGTTCAAAGCTGGAGTCTTTTTGGCCAGTCCTGGTTTTGAACATACATCCCAGACAGTATGGGATTTATAGTTTCAAGTTTATTAGGATTTTATATACTGCCTATCAAGGTTATCTAAGCGGTTTTTACAATCAGGTACTCAAGCATTTTCCCTATCTGTCCCGGTGGGCTCACAATCTATCTAACGTACCTGGGGCTATGGAGGACTGAGTGACTTGCCCAGGGTCACAAGGAGCAGTGCAGGATTTGAACAATCCAACCAACCACTGCACCACACACTCCTCCAGCCCATTGTAATCATTGCTGCAAGTCCCGAGGATGGGCTGGTCAAAAATCCAAAACTGCCCAAAGTCTCCAGCCTGGAACTGGGTAACTTGGCATCTCCCTCAGCATGACTTGTCTAACCAGAGGGACTTCGGTGCTCTGACAACTTCTTTGGATAAACTGGAACCTTGAGATGCATAAATCTGGAGCAGAGACATTCAGAGGGGAAGCAAAGGTGAGAATGCAGAGGGAAGATTAGGCTGTAAAGGAAGAAATGGGAAAATATTTTTTTTGTAAAAAACAAACCACACAGGGGGTCATTTTGTAAGGCGTTGTCTAGTTTTAATGCACAAACTGTAAATACCAGCATTTTCATCATTACTGCACAGAAGTGGTCACTTACATGTGCAAATGACCAACTAGCATGAAAGTAACATAGTAGATGATGGCAGATAAAAGACCTGAATGGTCCATCCAGTCTGCCCAATACTTACCTACATTATAAATTCACTAGTCATTAAGCCCGTTACATTAACGGGTGCTAGAATATGTCTGTCTATCTCCCTCCCGCTGACTCTCTCTCTCTCCCTGGCCCCCTTTCTCTGTCTGTCTTTGTGTCCCTCTCCCTGCCCCTGTTTCTTTCTTTCTTTCTGTCTCCCTCCCTCCCGCTGTCTGTCTGTCATTTTTCCCCATTTCCCTGTGCAGCAGCATTTCCATCCCACTTCCCTATGCAGCAGCAACAGCATTTCCCTCCTATGCCCACCCCCCCTTTCTTGTGCAGAAGCAGCAGCGGTATTTCCCTTCCCCTCCAAGTCCCTGTATAGCAGTAGCAGCATTTCCCCCCACCCCCCTTTCCCTTCTCTTACCGCGATCTGGCCTGCTCTGTTAGGCCCCTCCCCCTTCTTTTACTGCTGTTGTTCTGCCGATCTGGCCTGCTCCTGACCCTCCCACCGCCGACAAACCTCCGGGCTCCAGCCGCGTAGGTAGCACTTTAAACACACTGCTTCGCGGCCTTCTACTGCCGATTTCCTCTCCCGCATCTGTCTCCGATGATGTCATCAGAGACGCGGCAGAGGAAATCGGCAGTAAAGGGCGTGAAGCAGCGTGTTTATAGTGCTGCCTACGCAGCTGGAGCCGGGAGGTTTTTGGAGGGTCAAGGGGCGGAGAGGGGCTGTTGTCCACCACTCAGTTGCTGCCACTGGCCCACAGGGCCGCGAGTATGGGGTAGTTGTAGTCACGCATGCGCACTTCTTCAGGCCACGGACATACGGAACACGCAAGTGGAAGTGCGCATGCGTGGCTTAGGGTTTTATTATAGAGATGATGATTAAATTAAATTGTGGGGGGGGGGGGGGAGGGTTCATTGATATTTCTGGGACATAGACTGTAGAGGTCAGCCCAGTACTGTCCTTAGGTTCCAACTACTGGAGTTACCGTTGAAACCCTTCCCCAGCCCATCCTAAACCGAATTGCCCTATATGGGACACAGACCCTGCAAGTGCACACATAAGTTTCATGGTGTGAACTTTCACACAGGGGCGGAGCTTGGGAGGAGCTCAGATGAAGCCATATTTACCTACATAAATGATTAAAAGCCTTAATTTGCGCACTCACTTGTAGACAGTAGCGCTATGGTTTGCCCCAGTCCTCAAGCTGTGTATGGTACGGGAAAGGTCATGTGTCTGATATACTGCCGTGCTGTGGTACAACCAAAATAGCTTTATGTGCAATATATAGGTACTTTCTCTGTCCGTAGTGGACTCACAGTCGAAGCTGCTTTGTCACCTAAGCCAATGGAATATGAGGAGGTACTGAAAAGAGTGACAATTTTTAGAAATGAAATTCTATGTTTTGACATTGGTTCAGATCATTAATTGAACCATATCCAGGTCATTCTCTTCTTGGCTGGGCTGAGAAACTTTTCATCACCCCCTGGTAGTGTGAAGAGTTTCAGTCTCTGGTACTAATCAGAGCTGAGATTGTGATGTCATAATGTCACATTCCACCAATAAGAGACAACCTCATCAGTGATGTCACAATTGTTTGACTGTCCTATACTTGGCTCACTTTTATTACATATGAGGAGGTGCTGAAAAGTTCTCAGCCCAACCAACCAACTTCCTAAATTCTGAGTGTTATTTTGCCACCGTAGCTGAAAAGAGTGGTATCTTTTTTCATTAAGTGCCAATTTGCAGAAACAAAATTCTCTATTTTGACATTATTTCAGATCATTGATTGAACCATATCCAGCTCATTCTCTTCTTGGCTGGGCTGAGAACATTTCAGCACCCCCTGTTAACCAGAGCTGAGCTTGTGACATCATAATGCCTTATTTCACCAATAAGAGCCAATCTCATCAGTGATGTCACAATGGCTTGATTGCCCTATATTTGGCTCACTTTTATTACATATGAGGGGGTGCAGAAAAGTTCTCAGCCCAACCAACCAGCTTCCTAAATTCTGAGCGTTATTTTGCCACTGGAGCTGAAAAGAATGGTATCTGACTTCATTAAGGGCTCCTTTTACTAAGGTGAGCTGGCGTTTTTAGCACGCGCAAAAACCACACGATAGATGAAAATACTAATGCAAGCTCTATGGAGGCATTAAGTGTCAATTTGCAGAAACAAAATTCTATGGGGTTTTTTTGTTTTTTGTTTTTTACATTGTTTTTTACATTGTTTCAGATCATCGATTGAACCATATCCATGTCATTCTCTTCTTGGTTGGGCTGAAAATGACCAGTAAGCGCCAAATTCACAAGTGGCTAACTTGTTGACATCATGTTAAGTGCCGCTATTCAGCCCCTCATTGCATAAGTAAATCGCTTAATTTGGGCTACAGAAATAGCAGTTTGGATTTCATGGTCAGGGCCCAGCATTGAATATCTGGCAATAACCGACGCTAGCTGGATGTCAGGGGATTTATATGCCTTTGTTCTTTCATGTTTGTGCTAGTCTTTTATAAACCCCCCTCCTTTACAAAGCCGTGCTAGCATTTTACACACCGGCCACCGCGGTAACAGCTCAGACGCTCTTAGAATTCCTATAAGCGTCGGAGCTGTTACCACCGTGGCTGTCGCTAAAAACGCTAGTATTGCTTTGTAAAGGAGGGCCTAAGTTATAATTAGGTGCATTCTACGGGCATATGAAAATGTGACAGAGCTTTGTAAAATTAACCTCACAGTGTGTCTCAAATGTCCAAGCTTGTTGCTGGCATTCAGTGCGTTTTCAGCTTGCAATCCTTTGAGGGCCCCGTGCAGTTGAATGAGCAGAATATCTTTTTTTTTTTTTTTAAGTTTCAAGTTTTATTAGTGCTTGATAAATCGCTTTTTTTTTTAATTTATTTTTTTTTTTTTTGAGTTCAATAATTTTATTGAATATTATAAGTAATATACAGAAAGCAGTTCAAATACATAAAAATTGAATAAGAAATAGTGATGTAGAACAAAAGAAATCATAATTGCAGTCATTTGCATATAATAGATTAGTAAGAAGAATTCAGAGTATTTGAAACTGCTAAGAAAAGAAATAGAGAGGATAGAGAAGCAAAGAGGATGAAGTAAAAAGAAAAAAGAGAGATGAAGAAAGAGAGAGAGAAAGAGAGAGAGGCAAAAGTGTCTACAAGGTAGAATGAACATATGAATCTAAGAATGACCAAGGTGATTTATTTCGCATCAAATTTGTAGAATAACGGGATATCATGTTCTTTTCATATGCATATGATTCGAATTAGTGGTACATGCTCAAGGAGTTCCACCAGAAGGTGTAGTCTAATAGTGCGGGTGACTTCCAATTTTTCAAAATGTGCATAAGAGCTGTCACAAACATGGTGTTTAGGAGGACAGTTAGATAATGCAAAACAAGGGTGTTGAGAACGAAGGATTATAATATCTATGGAAATAGCTTCTGAACATTTGGTAATAGATTTTATGGTGTCCCAGATACGAATCCAAAAGGAATGAACCATAGTGCAGTGAAGAAGCATGTGATCAAGAGTTCCAGGCTCTTTCAAACAGTTCCAACAGGTAGGATCTTGTTTCAGTTTCGCTTTCCACATTCGAAATGGAGTCCATACTGCATTCCACATAACAAAGAACATCGATTGCGAAACTCTTGAGGATAATAGAGGACGATTTGTAGATGACCAGAAGAGTTCCCAATCTATTTCAGAAAGCGTGATCTTTAGAATAGAGCCCCAATGGTTCATGGATTGAGCAGAATATCAACGTGCAAAGAAATTACAAGCAGAGGAGGCTGAAAACCAGAGAGACACGGGCTGAGCAAAGACAGTGAGTGGGCTACAGAAACTGGACCCTCTTGTGGAACTGTTAAACTATTTTGTGTTCACCAACATGCCTGCTCTTCATTCTATGAAAACGCAAAAAGGAACACAAGCCTCTGGACAAATCATTTATTCAAATCAAACACTTTAAAATCAGGCTGAAAAGAAAAATAAATGTACTTTAGGTACAGATTGTGTTACTGATGGCACATGTTCACAAGAAGTGAGACTCGGACCCTACACAGTCCGTGTTTCGGCAAGAAATATGCCTTCTTCAGGGGTCTTAAAGAGAGAAAAGTGACGTAAAAATTAAATTAGAATAGAGTAATGACATGAAAAGCAGAATAAGAAAAAAAGAAAACCAAAAATCTGGTGATGAATGATGAGAAAGTGATGAATTGATGGTGTGCTTGTAGATCAAGAAAAAGGTGAAAAATAGTTACTGGACGGGAGCAGCGTTCGAATCCCTCAGCCAGTGAAAATGAAGATCTGTGAACGTGAGACGGGGTGAAGCAGGTTAAGGCACAAAGGTCCATCTGAGCAGTGGTGATATCTTTTTCGTTCTTGAACACTGGTCCTTTCTCCTGGCTTGCGTTGGCCCGTCATCATACTCACACCCTCGCGCCGTGCACTGCTCAGCTCAATTTGATTCCTGGGATATGAAGGAGATTTTCATCAAATGGCACCTCCCGTTCTTTGGCTTGGAAACTGACCGGATTGTCCTTGAAGCTTTTTTTTTTTTTTTTTTGCCTAGCCGCTGTAGTAAGGGACAGAGCATCAGGAGATTTTGTCTGGGAGGAGAGAATTCATGTCTTCTGACAGACTGACTTGCTACTTTGGGGACAGACACCATCAGGCTATTAAGATGCTGCACTTGGATCTGAGGTCCTTGCAGGGAGCGATATGTAGGCTGGCAGCTGTTCAATTCCGCAGGGTTTTCACCGATATTAAAGCTTGAACGTACAACGTCTCCAGAGTGTACAAAATGCAGCAATCAGACTTCTAAAAAAAAAAAAAAAACCCTCAAAAACCCCATTCCAGTGCCCCTGTCTCCCAGCTCTATCTTCGACTCACTGGCTTGCGCATAGCCAAACGTTGTATCTTCAAGGGCCTGATGCTAGCGTTCAAATCCTACATGATGGCTGAGCTTCCTTTCTACATGGCAAACAGGCCCCTCTGCTCCTAGGATGAAATGTGCCTCAAAACGACCCCCGATTCTGTTCTTTAACTGCAAACCAGCAAACAACGTTCCTACTGGAATCGACTGCCCCCCCAAATTAGATCCCTTGAAGGACTCCTCAACTTTAAGAAAGCAATCAAAACAGGCCTCTTCCCCTAACTCCCACGCCCACGACCGATGGATTACAAAGAAATGTATAGAGATACAAGATTCTCGGCATGTGTCACGTTAAGATAAAACTTTTTGACAAATCTTGAACTGAAACTATGGCAAATTTAATCTGTGAACTGTATATTATGTATTTTGGCATTAGATCCTTAGAGGGGCATGATCAAAACATATGTCTCAGTCTGATTTGGACATAGGGCGCTGGTCACTCAAAGTCAGCAGGGGACAAATGTCCATTCTCAAAAAATACGCCTAAAGTATACTTTTGTTTTTCAAAAATCACCCATCTGTATGTCCAAGCATTTCATTGTCCAGACCCCCCAGTACATCTATCTTTATACCACATTCTCAACCAAACATCTTATGCTGCTTATTCTAGTTTCAAAGTCAGCAGGGGACAAATGTCCATTCTCAAAAAATACGCCTAAAGTATACTTTTGTTTTTCAAAAATCACCCATCTGTATGTCCAAGCATTTCATTGTCCAGACCCCCCAGTACATCTATCTTTATACCACATTCTCAACCAAACATCTTATGCTGCTTATTCTAGTTTCAAGTTTCAAGTTTATTAAGATTTGTTATCTACGCAATATCATATATTTCAATGCGTATAACAATTTTTTAAAAAAAGGGGAGGACAAGACAAGACATTGTATACAAATTAAATACGTTCTAATAGAAACTGGTACAAAAGGCAAGAGGGATGAACTACAATCTTTAAAGAGAGAAAAGAAACATTTAAGGAAGAACACATATGGTGGGAACACATTTAAAAAAAAAAAAAAAAAAAAAAGGATAATTTGCCCACCTGCTCGTAAGATTGATAAAGGTCTAAAGGTTTAGTAATTGGTAAGTTTTGCTGTCTATGTTTTGAATGCGTCCTTATAAGCGGCGGATTTCCCCAGGGCATCTCAATAATGGCCTCTGGACTTCTCTTTTAAACCCTGCTAAGCTGATTTCACCACATTCTCTGGCAATGAATTCCACAGTTCAATTCCACATTGTGTGAAGGAATATTTTCTCCAGTCTGTTTTAAAACTACCACTTAGTAGCTTCATCGCATGGTGCCCCTGTCAAGGTTAGAAATATCCTGAGAGAGCTGCAGCCAGAAACCTATTTATGAGAAGGCTAAATGGAGCTGAGGATTCCAATTTCCTGGGACTCCACTTGTTACATGCTTCAGTGGCTCCTGGAATGACTGACGGCGAGGCACGAAGCCCGGCTAGGCAAAGTAGGTGCTGTAAATGACCCAGGCTCCCTGGAACCTGCTAGCCCCAGGTTGGCTATCTTTTTCTGACCACTCTGATGAGAAAAACTGGCCACATGCCAGGAGTCCTGTAAGTCACTAAAACAAAATTTGAAGACCACAGGAGCAGAGCTTAGACCTTATATCCTCTGCTTTCATTAACGCCCACCCAAGGCCATGTGACTGGACATTCAAATACAGCTTCAAGGACAGCCATAAGTGTCCCTTAAATAGAAAGCTGCTGCATTCCAATCTGTTCCAACTCGAAAGCCAACTTGAAACGTCCTTAACTGGAATGGAAGAAATAGAGAAATCGCCAAAGAGAAATCAGTGCACTTTCTTAAATATGTATTCATATGAAAAACAATTCAAGAGCCAGATGCCTTGGAGGCATATCTAATCTAATCTAACCAGGATTTCTTAATCACAGTTTTCCAGTGCGGGTTCAAGGCGATTTACAGGATGTCGCAGCAAGGAGAAATAGTTACAATACAGAGAAGAAGGAAGTTCTACAGTTACAGAGGGAAAAGTTACAACTCAGTGTGAAGGAGGTTTACAATGTTGCAGGAGGGAAGTGATGAAATTGCATTGGGGAGGCCTGCTGCAGGGTTTAAAGAAATATAGGTGTCTACTTTCCTTAATGGAACACCAGCTTACTTGTGTATATATATATACTGTATATATATATATATTTAACATTTAGACATAAGCATGAAGATGGTGCAAATGTCAGCGGCTATATGCGGGACATATACAGGTAACTTTTAATATTTTATAAGGCCCCCTTTTTACTAAGCCATGGTAGAAGTTTCTATCATGGCTTGGGGCATTAAATGCTCCGACGCTCACAGAATTCCATGAACAACAGGGCAGTGTCGGAGCATTTAGCTCTCCAGGACGTGGTAGAAACTCTACTGAGTCTTAACAAAAGGGGCGGGGTAAATTAGGTGCATAAATGTAAGCCCCATTTAGGATCCCCCTAAACTCCACCCCTTGTACACCCCCTGCAAATATATGGGGACAGACATTTTACCCCTTCCCCTCGCATCCCCAATAGAATCTAACCCATCCCCACCTGTACCTGCTAAGATCCATTCCATCCCCACCCATATCCACAGGAGTTGATGCTCACAGCCCTCTTCCCCCCCCCCCCCCCCCCCAGCATCCTCTGCTTTGGTTTTGGATGATATTCACTATTCAATCAATGAGTGCTTTAAGCCTCATCCTGGTGCTCCAAAGGCCTATCTCAGTGCCTTCCAAGCCTCATTCTGGAATCACCAGAGGTTTTGACTACACTCCCCTGGGAATCCCATGACCATTTTTTCCAATCCTGCAGGAGTCTAATCTAATCTAGTCTTCAGTTTATATACCGGGTCATCTCTTGTCGGAGCTCGACTCGGTTTACAAGAAGTCAAGAGACTAGAAAATACGTAAAATAAAGAGAAATAAAAATTAGTTTAGTCTATCATGGAAGGAAATCGTGCAATGTTAACAATTAGTAGGTTCTGCAGGTAAGCTAATTAGATATTGTGAGAATAGCAGGGTTTTAAAGGTTTTCCGAAATAATTGCAATTGGCCTATCATTCTAATAACACCAGGAAGTCCATTCCAAATCTCTACCAACTTGAAAACATAGGACTGATAAAGTTTCCCAGCTGATTTAATTCCTTTGAAAGAGGGAAATGATAATTTGTACTTCTCTGTGTTCCTCAAATTGCAGGTTCTATAGGCATTCCAATGTAAGGGAATTAGAGGATCAAATATTCCATAAAGAAGTTTGAAAATACTTGCGCATTTATATTGGATCCTGAAGTGAACAGGAAGCCAATGAAGCTTTCTAAGCAAAGGAGAGACATGATCAAACTTTTGTTTCCCCAAGAAAACTTTTGCCGCCGTGTTCTGTAACAACTGAAGACGTTCCAAGTTGCCTTGTTTGATACCCAGATACACAGAATTGCAATAGTCCAATTGAGCAAGCACAGTGGACTGTACCAACAATGCAAAATGTTCCTGATGGAGTACTGTTCTAACTTTTTTCAACATGCGCAGACTGAAAAAGCACTTTTTCACTGAGTCTTTCTGTTCACAGAATGTAAGTGATGAGTCCAGGAGTCCCCATGGCAACTTCCAAACCTGTGGGGAGTCTCTGGTTTCTGCAGGATTCCCACAGTCCCCATTCCAATGCACTCACTTTCCAATTAACACAAATTTTTGAATTAAGTTACATGCACAACTGACTGTATTGCATAATATGCATGCAAATTTGCACTCTAGACAGACATTTGAGTGCACAGGCTTACAGAATTAGTGGGTAAATGTATAATGGGTGTGTAAGTGTTACACCTGATTTATTAAATTACCTCCTGCTCTCTTTGATGTCACTTCCTAGGCGTGGGTCCCGGAGATGATGTCAGAGAGAATGCCAAAAAGGTACGGGGAGCAGGCAGTGAGCAAGCAGGCGGGAGAGTGAGGAGTGATGCCAATGCCACTGTGCCCTTAGGAAGACCGTGCCTGAACCTTGCCGTTCAGTCCCCCCCACCACCACCCCCGAATGACCGCTCGCCCCACTGACCTTCCTGTACCACCTGTGAAGCAGCCCGCAGCAGGATTGCGATGTCAGCGATCCCTGAGCTGCTTGGGCGCTGCTTCCTGTGCCGCGGTCCCGCCCCTCCTCTGATGTCAGAGGAGGGGCGGGACCGCGGCGCAGGAAGCAGCGCCTAAGCAGCGCAGGGATAGCTGACGTCGTGATCCTGCTGCGGCTACTTCATAGGTGGTGCAGGAAGGTCAGTGGGGCGAGCGGTCCTTCGGGGGTGGTGGTGGGGGGGACTGAACGGCAAGGCCGGGAGCATAGGTAGTGCTGCTTCATAGGTGGTGCGGGGAGGCCAGGGGGGCAAGTGGTCCTTCGGGGTGGGGCGGGCGGGCAGGCAGGCAGGCTTTCAAGGGGGAGGGGGGTGACAGGCAGGCAGGCAGGCCTTCAAGGGGGGACAGGCCTTCAAGGGGGGCAGGCAAGCCTTCAAGGGGGGAGGCAGGCCTTCAAGGGGGGGAACAGGCCTTCGGGGGGGTGTTCAGACCGTCAAGGGGGAGGGACAGGCCTTCATGGGGGGGTATGCAGACCTTCAAGGGGGGACAGGTCTTCAAGGGGGGGGGACAGGCCTTCAAGGGGGGGGGACAGGCCTTCAAGGGGGGGGACAGGCCTACAAGGGGGTGGGACAGGCCTTCAAGGGGGGGACAGGCCTTTGGGGGGGTGCAGGCCTTCGGGGGGGTGTAGGACTTCGGGGGGGGGTGCAGACCTTCAAGGGGGTGCAGGCCTTCAAGGGGGGGACAAGCCTTCAAGGGGGAGACAGGCAGGCAGCCCTTCAAGGGGGGGGACAGGCCTACAAGGGGGTGGGACAGGCCTTCAAGGGGGGTGCAGGCCTTCGGTGGGGTGAAGGCCTTCAGGGGGGGTGCAGACCTTCAAGGGGGTGCAGGCCTTCAAGGGGGGGGACAG
This sequence comes from Geotrypetes seraphini, assembly GCF_902459505.1. Taxonomy (NCBI): domain Eukaryota; kingdom Metazoa; phylum Chordata; class Amphibia; order Gymnophiona; family Dermophiidae; genus Geotrypetes; species Geotrypetes seraphini. The sequence continues at coordinate 31,335,157 of NC_047091.1, read as the reverse complement.
GCCTTCAAGGGGGGGACAGGCAGGCAGGCCTACAAGGGGGTGGGACAGGCCTTCAAGGGGGGGACAGGCCTTCGGGGGGGGGGTGCAGACCTTCAAGGGGGGACAGGCCTACAAGGGGGAGGGACAGGCCTTCAAGGGGGGGACAGGCCTTCAGGGGGGACAGGCAAGCAGGCCTTCAAGGGGGGGGGACAGGCCTACAAGGGGGAGGGACAGGCCTTCAAGGGGGGGACAGGCCTACAAGGGGATGGGACAGGCCTTCAAGGGGGGTGCAGGCCTTCAAGGGGGGACAGGCAGACCTTTAAGGGGGGACAGGCCTTTGGGGGGGACCCTAGTTTAGAAGTACCACGGAGGGAAGGGGGTGTTCAAAGAGACGTGCATATGCCAAACTTTGGGGGGGGGGGAGGAAGAAATAATGGGTCTGAAAATAGAGGAGAGGGAGAGAGATGATGGACCATGGGATTTAGGGAGGGAAGGAACAGAAAGGGAGAGAAATTGGACACAAGGGATGGTGTGAAGGAGGGATAGAGATACTGGATAGGAGGGTAATTGGGAAAAGAAAGGGAGAGATGGTGGACTCTGGGGTGGTGGGGAAGGAGGGAGAGATGCCGGATGAAAGGGTAGTTAAGAAAAGGTGGATCTGTGGAGGGAGATGAAAAAAAGGAAAGATACCAGACTTCCTGGGGAGGGAAGGGAAATGGAAAGGGAGGACAGAGTTGGCAGATGGATGGTTAGCACGCAGAAAGAAGGAGACCCTGGCAAGTAAGTTATCAGAAGAAAACCAGAGCCTTGGACCAACAAGATTTGAAATATAACCAGACAACAAAAGGTAGAAAAATTAATTTTATTTTCTGTTTTGTGATTATAATATATCAGATTTGAAATGTGTATCCTGCCAGAGCTGGTGTTGGACTGCAAACGTGAGCTAGGATTTAACAGAGAGAGGAAAAGTCCTTTTTGTTTCTTTATTTTATTTACACCACAGCGCCAGTGTGGTTAGGAGAAGCCAAAGGGGGTGAAAAAGCTATAAAATCCACCAGGAGTTTTGAAAAAAATCACCCAACTGGGCAGGAAAATCGAATTGAAAAACCAATTCAATAGGCTGAATCGAATCGAAATTTTTTTTCCTGAATCTGGCAGCATTAGTTTGCGCTACTGTCTTAGACTTTAGGACCTGGGATTGGGGAGAGATGGCATCCTCAGTACTTTATAATGCAAGTGAAACGAGGATTTGGTCAGACTTTTGAAGGGTCTGCAGAAAAAAAATATTGTATAGGCCGGGGACATGAGACAGCAGGAAATGGGAACTTTTCTTCCTTCTATTTTTGTGAATGGAAAGGCTGAGGATGTCAGAGAGTTCATTTAAAATATGTGCTTTATAAGAAAATATAATAATGTGTTTTATAAAGTTTATAGCATAGCTGGCCTACCCAGTGAGGTGTTCCTAGTGGTGGTGGTGGCAGCGTGTCAATGTGTTGAGAGGAAGAGGTGGTCTGGGAAATTCTGCTGAGCAAACTCTGGGCCCATTTCCACCCCCCAGTTAGTCCACTCCACTCAACTGGTTCACACACTGAGTGGGTCTTTGGGTGTTGTTTTGGGATCTCTTCCAGTGGTTTATCAGTATCTCCTTCTGGTCCAAGGAAGGAAACTTTGTTATCCTTAGCATTGACCTACAGAATATGTTTGTAACAGCGCTGCTTGTGTGGCATTAGGCTATGTAGTGATCGAAAGAAAAAAACAGACCTTTGCACATTTTTGCACTATATGGTGGGTGTATGAGGAGATTCACATTTCCTGCACAGCTAAGTCCATGTGAAGTTACCTTGTGCTGTATTTGACATCTAGCAAGGTCTCTGTTTGAAATGAAAGATCTAAACTTAAAAATGAAGTGGCCAGAAGTTATGGTAAAAGCAGATAGTGTAGCTGGTTTTAAGAAAGATTTGGACAAATTCCTGGAGGAAAAGCCCATAATCTGTTATTAAGACATGGGGGAAGTGTCTGCTTGCCCTGGATCGGTAGCATGGAATGTTGCTACTCTTTGGGTTTTGACCAGGTATTAGTGTCCTGGATTGGCTACCATGAGAATGGGCTACTGGGCATGATGGACCATTGGTCTGACCCAGTTAGGCTATTCTTATGTTATGTTCTCATCTATAGGGGCCTTTGTTTTCACTTCTTATTTTAATGTATTTTTTTTCTGGGAACTTATCAGTGTTTTTTATAATGTGAACAAAAATGGAAGAGAATTAATGTGTATGGGATGAGGGGGTAACTAATTTCTTCAGCTAAATAATTCAATCCACTTCAAACAGACATAGGAGAACTCACGCACCATTCACACACCCTCCAACCAAAAACGTCAAAAGAAAAAACTGTTCGACAACCTCCTAGCCATTCGAGCTGCAACACTCGACCCCCAACTCTACAACCAATTGACATCGACCACAGACTGCAAAACCTTCAAAAAGAAATAAAAACCCTTCTATTCAAAAAACACATAAAACCGAACTAACACAATCAGAACTGTCCCAAGCATCACCTGCAACTACTCCATATGTACTTCTGATGTCATGACAATTCAGACATAATTTATGTTATGTTATGTTTGGAATATAAGAAAATTTTCACTGCCTGTTTCTATTCTGACCATTTATTCCGTTTCATGGTCATTACAAAAAATATTTTTTTACATGGGGGGGGGTGTCAAAAAATGATGGGCCCCGGGTACCACATACCCTAGGTATGCCATTGTTCCGTCCTCATCTGCACAAGCCTCAAACATTTTAAAATCCTAAGTAGTAACATTCTAGAGCTCCGATTGTGATGTCATAATGCCTCATTCCACCAATGCCTAAGCTCCACCCTCATCTGTACAAGCCTCCAATGCTTTAAATTCATAAGTGTTAAAACTTTTGGGGACGGGACGGGGAAATTGAGTTCCTGCGGGGACGGGGAAAAATTTGTCCCTGTGTCATTCTCTAATAAGTGATTCCCCTCCCCCCTTTGCCCTTGAGACAGCTTTTCAAAACACTCAAGGGATGAGATGGGATCCAGCTTCTGGAGGGAAAAATTTAGTGCTGTCCAGGCACCTCAGGGTTTTCATTCCAGTGCACTCTGGGATCTTTAGTTTATTGGAGGAGGTCTTCAGAAAGCCAGGACTGGCCTAAAGTCTCTCTTTTGATTCAATCGCCTGCCTTTCTGAATCTCAATGCATGCAACAAGCCCTGTCTGCTCTCTTTTGAGGCACTCTTTACCTTTTAATCTTTCTTTTTACGATTTAACAGTTGAATGAGTTTTAAAGTGATTGCAAAAATTCTTTACCTAGATATCATTAAAACGATGCCATCACTCATGAGAGGTGAAAAGGAGAACTGGAGGGAAAAGCCCAGAAAAAAGATTTGGAATTTAAATGATAAAAGCCAGATTGGCTTGATGGGGTTTTAAAAAATGATCTATAGGTCTGTGGAGAAAGGTGAAGCTTAAATTTATTGTCCAGTGTGCCAAAACTGTAACTCATGACCCAATTTAGAGCATTCATAAAGCTTCTCTGAAAATAGAATAGTCAAAATTTTTTGTAAACACTTCCAAATGTACAAAACTTCATCATGGGGGCACACAGCACATGGTATCATAAAGCTGAGTCAGTGAAAGTGCTTCCAGCAGGTGTGTAGCACTAGCATATAGTGCTACAGTATATGCTTTCAAACTTAAAGCTTTTTTTCTGTTATTTGTAATTGATCTCTAAGGCAGAAATATATAGCCAATTGTGGTTTATGTTTTGTTAAACACTGGCCACCATTAACTGAATCATGCCCAGATACTCTTTGCTGGCACCTATCTGGTACCAGCACTGTATATCCAGATCTGGGGCAGCCACTTAGAATTACCTAGGTACTGCCAAAAATATAAGGACTCTGGGGCAGCCCCCCTTTTCTTGTGGGAACTTGTCTAAACCTTTATTTAAACCCTGCTAAGCTAAGTGCTTTTACCATATTCTCTGGCAATGAATCCCAGAATTTAATTACATATTAAATGAAGAAATATTTTCTCCAATTTGTTTTATATTTACTACTTAGTATAAAATATAAAACAAATTGGAGAAAATATTTCTTCATTTAACATGTAATTAAATTCTGGGATTCATTGCCAGAGAATATGGTAAAAGCACTTAGCTTAGCAGGGTTTAAATAAAGGTTTAGACAAGTTCCCACAAGAAAAGTCGATAAACTATTATTAAGATGGACTTGGAAAAATAAGCAGCCTAAAATCTGTTTTACTCTTTTAGGATCTTGCCAGGTACTTGTGACCTGAATTGGCCACTTTTGGAAACACCCCCAGAGGTGCAACTAATTGTTCCAAGTTTTCTGCTAGGTTAGCACTTGATGAATGGCAGCAACCCTCATGTTAATCGTAAGGCTCAGCCCCACCCATTTCATGCCCCCTCATAGGAATTTCTACATTAAGGAGGTAGTTCTTCAACAGGGTGTCAACATTTAAGGCAGCAGACTGTGCTGGTAGCATTCAGTGGCATAGTTAGGGGGGCAGGGGGTGATCCACCCCAGGTGCCATCTTGGTGGGGGCACTGACACCTCTCTGACCTCTTGCCTGCCCTCCGACACCCCAGACACCAAGCACCCTGCCTTCTGATCTCCCTGACCTCTCCCTCAAAATCATGGTAGTCTAGTGGGCTTGGGGGGAATTTAGGATCAGACCCCACAGCTCAAGAACCCTCCCCCCTGTGACACCCCCCATACCTTTTGTCAAAAATCAGGCAGGCGGATGCCCTACTTCCTCTTGCCTTAAAGAGCCACCTCTTCATAATGGCAGCCCTTCCCTCTCCCAGTGCATCGTGGATGCACTGGAAGGGGCCTAAGACATAAGTGTTTTCATAGAACACAAGCTTAAACCCACATCAGTCTATCTAAATGTACATTCACACCAGATCTATGACTGGCAGAAATGGATGCGTCTCAGTGCGGCATTTATGTATCTGAATATCAGCCCTGAGGGGGCGTGACCTGGATTGGCCACTGTTGGAAAGAGAATGCTGGGCTTGATGGACCTTCTGTCTGTCTTATGTTCTTATGTGAGCCAAGTAAAGGACAATCAAGCCACTGTGACATCACTGCTGAGGTTGGCTCTTAGGCATTGGTGGAATGAGGCATTATGACATCACAATCTCAGCTCTGGAATGTTGCTACTCTTTGGGTTTCTGCCAGGTACTTATGACCTGGGTTGGACACTATTGGAAACAGGATACTGGGCTTGATGGACCTTCGGTTTGTCCCAGTATGGCAATTCTTATGTTCTTATGTGAACCAAGTCTAGGACAATCAAGCCATTGTGACATCATTGCTGAGGCTGGCTCTTAGGCATTGGTGGAATGAGGCATTATGACATCACAATCTCAGCTCTGGAATGTTGCTACTTTTTGGGTTTCTGCCAGGTACTTCGGATCTGGGTTGTCGACTGTTGGAAACAGAATACTGGGCTTGATGGACCTTTGGTCTGTCTCAGTATGGCAACTCTTATGCAGTGGGAAATAAATAAATGTCTCTAGAAATCTCAATCACTGTTACATATTTTTTCTTTTTTAAAAGTGAGCTAAGTATAGGGCAATCAAGCCATTTTGACATCACTGCTGAGGTTGGCTTTTAGGCATTGGTGGAATGAGGCATTATGACATCACAATCTCAGCTCCGGAATGTTGCTTTTATTTAAGTCTCTGCCAGGTACTTGGAACATGGGTTGGCCACTGTTGGAAACCGGATACTGGGCTTGATGGACCTTCGGACTGTCCCACTATGACAATTCTTCTGTTCTTAATGAATGCACATTCTGCGCATTAATAGTTAACATTCACTTTCCGCATCTGAGAATTCTCCAGCCCCTTAATCCTTTCAATCACTCTCCTCTGCAGCTTTTCGAATTCTTTTTTGAGATGCAGGAACCAGAACTGCCCACAATTCTCAAGGTGCCGTAACGCGATCGAGCAATCAGTCATTTGATAACCTTTGTTTTATTCTCTCTTCTTTCCTAATAATTCTTTCCATTCTGTTTGCTTTTTTCTTGTTCTTGTTGTTTAAGCCGCCGGCAGAGCCATTTTCTTCTGGAGGATGTGTGAGTTCTATCCTCTTCACATGACAAAAGCTGACAAAGTTTATTCCCCTCATTCCCCCTATAACCCTACAGAGCACTTTCCTTTCTAAGCTGGGCTGAGCCTTTTCTGCTTTTCAGCTTCGTAATCATGCGAGACCCCTACAGGGCTGCAAGGGAAGAGCAGGGTCCACTGCTGCTCCTTCTGTTCGTGGGCAAATCACTTAACCCTCCTTTGCCCGGAATGGGACGATTCATTGTGAGACGTTTCATCTCAGCTGTGATGAACTGGCCGCAATGAATCTTCTCATTCCGAGAGGGGATGGGTCACAGGAATGAGAGGGTAGAATTTTTTTTAGGGGGGCATCCCCCCCCAATGCTGAATCGTACAGCGAGAGAATTTAGGGGGCATGTGGAGAGACATGGAAACCTCCTTGGGAGGGGTGAAGTTTTTGCCTGCAATTCATCTGCTGTGTCACATGGCATAGTATGGGGGGGAGGGGAGACCATCCCAGGTGCCATATCAGTAGGGGCACCTCTCTGCCCTGCCACACCATGCCACGCTATCCCTCCCCACACCATACCTCTGTAGATCTTCACTGGCACAAGCAACTTCTCCTGCCTATTGCTCACCTCAGCCTGGTTCCCCTCTGAACACTTCACAGGGCCACAGGGTCACAGGGCCAGGAAGTGATGTCAGAGGGAAATCCAATGCTGGCACATTTAACATGCTGGAGAAGCCATTTACGTTGAAGATTTAGAGGAAGGGGGGAAAGGAAGAGCTCGAATATGGAGTGGGGGCCACGGAAGGAGTGGAGGCATACCCCTGCTCTGGGCGCCTCCTCCCCTTATTACACCACTGGCTGTGCCCCTCCTCCAGTGGTGGCAGCTTTCAATGTGATGCTTGAGAGGGGTAGTAGTCCTAAAGGTGTTCGAGGCTTGTGTGGCTAAGGCAGAGCTTTGGGAATGGCGCAAGGACAGCGACAGCGACAAAACTTGTAGGGACGGGAGGGGGGAAACTGAGTTCCTGGGGGACGGGGAAAAATTTGTCCCCGTGTCACTCTCTAGTTCAGATGTTAATGAAAACGTCCTGCTTGTGGGTCCTAAGGTTTACGTCAAAGAGGGCCCCATAACCCTGGGATCGTCCATTATTTGCAAACGTAGAGCACAGGGATGTCAGCATCGCCTCTGGTATGCTGGGAATGTGCTGACATCACTAGGAAGCTGCTGAGTCACCCAACATCAACCAGGGACACTCCTGAAAATAAACTACTTCACAAGTCACTCGGGCTAAAGTGCAGAAAATAGAATCTTTACTGTTAATGAATACGCATGTATTTGATTTTAGTGCTTTTAGATTTAATAGTGCATGAAATCTATGGAAAAATAACCCTGGCAGTGTGAAAAGGGATGGGGGGTTGTTTGGACAGAATTGACGTTATAAATAAACTGAATATGTTTAACAGGTTTGAGATGAGAGCGTTAAAAAAAGCAAAGTGAGTCACAATTGGACCTTCTATTTTCCGCTCAGCAGACAAAACGTAGAAAACAGACGTGTCCCAGTAGCTCAAGATAGCCGATTGCTCCAGACACCAGTATACATATTAGGAAAATAAGGAATAAGAACTGTGGCCCTGATTCTATAAGAGACGCCCTTAATTTTTTTAATTGGCTGAATCGGTGCTGATACAGTAAAACTGTGGATTGTGAGTAACTTGCTGTGCGAGTGGTTTGCAAGACGATCAAAATGTTTTATTAAATTTTAACTTGTCACACAATACGAGCACATATTGGCGCGGCCCGTCATCACAACTGAGCCAAAGATGCTGCGAGGTCTTGCAATACAAGGACGCACTGTGCACGCGCGTCACAACCGAGCCGATGGTTCTTCTCTCTCTCTCTGACGCTGTGAGGTCTTGCAATACAAGGACGCACTGGGTACGCGCGTCACAACCGAGCCGATGGTTCTTCTTTCTCTGACGCTCCAGGAGTGTAGTGACTGTTCAAAATGGGCGAAATCTTGCAATACAAATACGTATTAAAGTTTCGGGGTTGTGGAACGAATCGCCTGAGTTTCCATTATTTCCTATGGGGAAATTCGCTTTGGTATGCATGTGCTTCGGATTACGAGTGTGCTTCCGGAACGAATTACGCTCTCAAAGCAAGGTTTTGCTGTAATTGACAATGCCATTAAACAACTATATTTAAAAAAATGAAATAGTTGGTAGGCGCCTATTACTTCAAGGTAGACGTCTACACCAAGATGCCTACCGGCGCTTACATAGCAAGTAGGTATGGTTAGGGGAGGATTTGGGGTGGAGTTTGGTGCACTCATTTAGGCCAATAAAACCCTGGTCTAGGGCCGGATTCCACAAATGACACTGGTATCGGTGGCCCCTTAAAAGATGGCTGCCGATCATGTGTCACTCATGCAATGGTGTTGTTTGTGGAATAGCGGCTACCTCAAACAGAGGCACCGGAAATGTAGGGCAAGGTTTTTGAGGCCTACTTTTCTGGTGACTATGTTTGACGTGAAGCACCTCTTTGGTGGTGCCAAAGGACACCTGAGGTCATTGCCGGCATTAGCCATGCGATGTAGGTGCCGGTTCTGTAACATTTTTGGTTTTAAACAGTGTTAAGGGTGCTTTTAAATGGCTTTGCCCTTTGTTAGATGCTTAACTTCCGGTGCCTTTTCACGGGTACAGTTGGGCAGACTGGATGGACCATTCAGATCTTTATCTGCCGTCATTTACTATTTTACTATGTTTTAATATTCAAATGGAAACAATTCAAATGGAAACAAAAATAAAACTTTTAGGAGTCATCATTGATAAAGATCTATCATTCCACGACCATATTAGTTCTGTTATAAAAACGTGTTTCTATAAACTTCGTATCATTCGCTCATTAACCTCAATCTTGGAGACCGAATCTATCAAAATTCTGGTTCATTCTTTGATTATTTCCCACTTAGATTACTGTAATTCCCTTCTCAATGGTCTCCCCCAAAAAGAAATCCGACGCCTTCAATTAATACAAAACACTGCAATAAAACTCATCTATAAACTAGGTAAATATGATCATGTTACTCCAGTTCTGAAAGATGCACACTGGCTTCCCGTGGCTCATCGAATCACTTATAAAATCATCCTCTTGACTTTCAAAATAAAATCTTCTCATCAGCCTTCATACCTTCATAAACTCCTCATTCCTCAATGTTCACCACGAACTTTGTGATCAACAAATCAAAATCTCTTATTAATTTCATCCATTAAAGAGTTCTATTATACACGGAAAATAAATTTTGCTGTATCTGCCCCAACATTGTGGAATTCTCTACCACAACCACTTCGAGACGAACAACATCTTGATAAATTTAAGATAGGCCTGAAGACTTTTTTATTTCGCGATGCATTCTCTTCTGTTTAGATTCTACTTTCTCGCTAATTTTATTTACATTACTTTTTTTTTTTAAAATATTTTTCTTTTCTTTTTAAATTTTAATTTTGTATCTCTCTTAAAGAACCTCCCCCACCCAACATGTTTTATTCCCACTTCCCCTTACTCCCTTTTCTCTCTACAATGTAACTCTACCCTCCCATTCCCTTTTTTCCTCACTGTCAAGTTTATCATGTCAATGTCTTTAATGTTCACTATATGCACTTCTAAATATTTACTCTCAATTTCTCTTTCTTTACTTTTTTAAAAAAAATTTATTGTAAACCGGCCAGATATTTGTTTGATGGTCGGTATATTAAAATCTAATAAACTTGAAACACGTTTCCAAGATAGCCAGAGTTCTTTGATGGAGACTTTTTCTGTTTTATAAACCTGTACGTATATATAGAAAAGGATACTGGAGGAAAAAGGAGTTCTGAATTATGTTCACTTGGTGGAAATTGCTGATAAGCGTGTCCATCCTGTTAAAAAGATCGCTTGTCTTACCTCAGCCTTGAAAAGCAATTCTCTGTTACCGGTACGTAAATGGCACCATGAAGATTCAGAGATGGGCAATTGCTTTCAATTTAAACAGGAAACAAAACGCTGACAATTCATTCCTAGCATCAGATTGCTTTCAGGCCTTCTGCTCAGCCATCCAAACCAGCATCTTCTGCTCCTGACCTGTCCCTTCCAGTTAGAGCGAGCACAGAACAGCCAGAAACACTGTAAACAGCCTGGTAGGATCCTTGACCTCACCTTCTCCGATGCGCTCTCCAGGTGCCGTCATCCCCCTTCCTTCAGCAAGAAACCCATCTCTGACGTGCTGAAAAACTTGTTTTTATCATCTCCCGTTTGTGGGCCAGAAGGTACGGCGCAGGTTGCACACATCTGTAGATGAACTGAAAACCAGTTTCCAGTGGAAGTACCGAGGGATCAAGACGGCACTTAAAAGTGACGTTTGTTAGTGGCCATGATATGCCCAAAACAAACCCATTTGGAGACGTTAACCACCAAGTTTCCATAATCACATTGAGAAGGAAGGCTTAATCCCTCTTTTACTAAAAGAGGGCTTAAGTATTCTTTCTCATAAGAACATAAGAATTGCCGCTGCTGGGTCAGACTGGTGTGTCCATCCTGCCCAGCAGTCCGCTCAAGCGGCGGCCCTCTGGTCAAAGACCAGTGCCCTGAGACCAGCCCTACCTGCGTACGTTCTGGTTCAGCAGGAACTTGTCTAGCTTTGTCTTGAATCCCTGGAGGGTGTTTTCCCCTATGACAGACTCCGGAAGAGCGTTCCAGTTTTCTACCACTCTCTGGGTGAAGAAGAACTTCCTTATGTTCGTACGGAATCTATCCCCTTTTAACTTTAGAGAGTGCACTCTCGTTCTCTCTGCCTTGGAGAGGGTGAACAACCTGCCCTTATCTACTAAGTCTATTCCCTTCTCCTTTAAACCCCCCCACCCCCAACAACAACCAATCAAACAGCTCAATTCACTCTCCTTAGCTTTTCTATTTGTTTGTAAGAGAAGCTACGGAAAAACTGGTCACTGCGTTTTATCTGGAAATGTTCAGAATTATTTCCTGGGGTAAATTGATCTCGCTGAAAATTTCTCTTCTGAAACTGGCTAAAAGATTTTCAGCATGTCAGAGATGAGTTGTTGATTTTTGGGGGGGATTTTTTGCTGCAAGAAGTATAAAAAGCAAGACGACATCACATGGAGAATGCATTGCAAGTGGAGGTTGGGATTATACCAGTCTGGTCCTGAGTTTTGTGCTCATTTAGACTGGAAGAGACAGGTCAGGAGCAGAGATCACAAAGAGCAGGTTCAGCCAAGGTAGGTTTAAAGTGTAGGCAAACTAGGCAGGTGCCTAGGGCCCAAATGTTCCCCCCCCCCCTTTTTCATAAATTGCGATACGGTTTTTAGTGCAGGTCAGCACTCTGAATATTCTGCGCTGTAGAGAGTTGCACGGGGACAGAAATCTCATCCATCCCCACCAGAATCCCCTCCGTTCCCGCCCATCCCTCTGAGGAATCCCTTCCGGTCCCGCCTGTCCCCCCATAAAAGTTGCCTGTCCCCATAAAAAGCAGCAATTATTTTGACAGTTTTGATATTTATTTTTTGTCTTAGTTTATTTAAACCAACAATAAAATCCTATATAATAAAGAGCTAGCCGCGCATGCGCACTCCTATTTGCGTGTTCTGTGCGGTGTAGGTCTGTGGCCGCAGGAGTACGCATGCGCGAGTCCCCAGCCTTGGCCGCGGCTTGAGGCGTATGCGCCAGTTAGCTGAATCGAGCGACAGGAGCGGCTCTGGCAGCGGATGGTGGGAGGAGGGCTCATGGTCCTGCCGCTGCTGCCGCTCCTGTTCACAGCGGCCTGCACGTCGCCGACTCACCCCCTCCCGCAACAACCGCTACCGCTCCTGTTCTTCCCCTCCCTCCAGTCACCGCTGCCATTCCTATTTAAAACGGCCTGCTGAGGTTCGCGGCCGGCTGTAGCGAACCTCGCAGGCCGCTCTCCACGTGGTAGCACGTTCCCTCTGACGCGATCGTGTCAGAGGAAACATGCTACTGAGGTGAATAGCAGCCTGCGAGGTTCGCTACAGCTGCCCGCGAACCTCAGCAGGCCGTTTTAAATAGGAATGGCAGCGGTGACTGGAGGGAGGGGAAGAGGAAAAAGAAGGGCCATGGAGCAGGCAGGAAAGGGGGCTGTTTTGGTGGGAGGGTTGTGCTGAGTGCAGATAGCAATCATGTGGGGGGGGGACAGAAAGGGGCCATGGAGCAGGTAGGCATTGCAGAACAGGGGGAGAGGGAAAGGGGGCTGCTTTGGTGGGAGGGTTGTGCTGAGTGCAGATAGCAATCATGGGGGGAGGAACAGAAGGGGGCCACGGAGCAGGTAGGCATTGCAGAACAGGGGGAGAGGGAAAGGGGGCTGCTTTGGCAAGCAGGGGGGCCAGGGAGACAGACAGACAGACAGAAAGAAAGATGGACAGACAGGGGACCAGGGAGAGACACAGACACAAAGAATGACAGACAGACAGTGTCCAAGGAGAGAGAGACAAATAAAAAACCCCCAGACATACAGACATCTATTCTGGGCGGTGGGAGGAAGGCAGTACGGAGTGCTGCTGGGAGGAGGGCTTCGAGCCGCAGAAGACTGTCCCCAAAGCCCCTGCGGAGAGTTGGGCCAACCTCTCCTTCCTCACCGATGCCAAAGAAGCTGCAGGCCCCACTCCCTGTCGCGCTCTGAGCACTCACGATTGGCTGAAGGGTGTCGTGCCAGTGCTGCAGGTACAGGGGGATGCTTTTGTTGGAGAGGTGTGCTGGGGGGTAGACAGCTTTGCTCGGGGGGGAGGGGGAAGACATAAGGGGGTCAGGGAGAGGGAGAGGGAAAGGGGGCTGCTTTGGGGGAAGGGGTATGCTGGAAGCAGACAGCTTAGCTCTGGGGGGGGGGGGGAATGACACAAGGACACAGACACAAAGAATGACACACACGGGGCCATTGAGACAGACAGAAAGGAAGACATTCAGGCATCCAAGGAGAAACAGCCAGCGTCTAAGGAGAGACAGCCAGTGTCCATGGAGAGAAAAACAAATAAACATAGATAGACAGCAGCCAATGGGAGAGAGAGAAAGAAAGAAAGACAGACACACACATCTATTCTAGCACCCATTAATGTAACGGGCTTAAAGACTAGTATAATATAAACATATAACAGTGAACAGAAATAAGAGATGAATACATCACTGGAAAGAATTAGAATAGACATTAGGTCATGTGACTGTAGGGTCAACCATTTCTTGTTAAAAGAAATAAAAGAGTTGGATTTTGGGGCAATGTAAAGCTCATATCTGTAGAGCAAACACATCTTGTTCCACCCTCTGGCAAAGGTAACTTGTGAGAAGTCCTTCCAAGATCCACAAATGGTTTTTAATGCAGCAACGAGTAAAGAATCAAACAGTACAGCATCAAAATAATTTAAAGCAGAATTAAGAGAAGCACTTTTCAGGACAATGGTTGCCTAAGAAAAATGGGCCATAACTGAACTGGAAACCCCCAAACAAACTCAGCAAGTGCTTCATTTTGGACTAAACACAATTGGTGGCATAACCACGAGAGGTGGCTGGGCCTCCCACTTTGAGCTTAGCCTCCCCCCCCCCTTCAAAATGAACATCTCCCTTGCTGTAGCTGGTGGGACATTTTGGTTTTCCATCATCTTGGCCCCAGTTTCTGCTTTTGTCTATCTTCTACTAATTCTCTTTCCAGGCCTCGGGAACCCCGGTTCCATCCCCGCGGGAGTCCTGTAGACCTGGGGAGATCCCTGTGGGAGTCCCGCGGGACCCACGGGATCCCCATAATCCCCGTTCAGATCTCTACTGCGTTGCTCCCGACATTCATCAAGAAATTTTATGCCCTGATGATACATTATGCCCAGTCAATATCGGGGTATTGCCCAGTTTGATAGTCTCCCTAATTTTTGATAACATTTCAGCATCCGTCCATTCATCCTGGTCAGGTGGATGGTAGTACATTCCTATCACCATCCTTTCCCCCCTTACACATGTACTTTCTACCCATAGGGATTCCAAGGTGTGTTTCTACTCTTGTAGAATTTTGAGTCCATTCAATTCAAGGCCCTCCTTAACATACACCTCCACTGATTCGATCCACCCTATCACTACGATATCTCTTGTACCCCGGTATGACAGTGTCCCACCAGGTCTCAGAGATCCCTATTATATCTATCTTTTCATTTAGTGCAATATATTCTAACTCTCCCATTTTGTTTCTTAGGCTTCTGGCATTTGCATACGGATATTTCAAATAGTGTTTGCATTATCTATTTATAATTTGCTCAGCAGTTGGCATAGATAATTTGCAACCTTTAAAATCAGCCTGCTCTGAATTTAAGGAAACCTGGTCTACTGCAGACTATATTGCAATCTCACTATCAGCATGCTCTGTCTTCCCTTCTATAATATCTTTTAAAGAAACCTTGTTCTGAACCATGCTCTTTTGAGCGACTGTTGGCCTTCCCCCAATTTCTAGTTTAAAAGCTGCTATATCTCCTTTTTAAATGTTGACGCCAGCAGCCTGATTCCACCCAGGTTATCTAAATCTAAACCCCTCCTCCCTGCACCATCAGCTCATCCACGCATTGAGACTCCAGAGCTCTGCCTGTCTTTTGGGATCTGCACGTGGAACATGGAGCACTTCTGAAAATGCTACCTTGGAGGTTTTGGATTTTAACTTCCTACCTAAGAGCCTAAATTTGGCTTCCAGAACCTCCCTATCACATTCCCTATGTCATTGGTACCCACATGTACCAAGACAGCAGGCTCCTCCCCAGCACTGTCTAAAATCTTATCTACGTGACGCGTTAGGTCCGCCACCTGGCAAGCAAGTAACCAAGCCATCCTCAAGTCCATCAGCCACCTAGCTATCTACATGCCTAATGATTGAATCTCACACTATAACAGCTGTCCTAACCCTTCCCTCTTGGGCAGAAGCTCCTGGAGACACATCCTCAGTGCATGAGGACATTGCATCCCCTGGTGGGCAGGTTCTGGCTACAGGGTTGCCTCCCACGTCCCCAGGGTGATGCTGTCCTTTAAGAAGACCTCCCTCCTCCGAGGCAATACACAGGCTGCCAGACTTTTCTACAATATCCCTATAGGTCTCCTCTATGTACCTCTCTGTCTCCCTTAGCTCCTCCAAGTCTGCCACTCTAGCCTCAAGAGATCGGACCCATTCCCTGAGTGCCAGGAGCTCTTTGCGCTAGTCAGTTAACACACCTTAGTAAAACAAGGGGTTAGAAGAACTTAAAGGCTTGAGCTGAAACTTACTTGTGGAACTAATATGGAGCTGTAATAATTCCTCTGAAATATTCATCTGTTGCCAGTATTGATTAACCTTTGAAAACGATTTCCCTGTGGTGTCCGGCCTCCATTAGACTTTCCAGTTTCTTTATTTATCAATTTGTTTTTATAGAGTACTCAGCAGTCGATAAACGCAGCTGCATAAATGGTTGTGAAGTGGGGGTGGGCCCTCGGTCTCCCGTTCTATATTCGCCTGAAAGGGCACCGGCTGCGGAGCGATGGATTAATGGCTCGCACTAGGATAAACCTCGGCCCGACTTGAATGAAAAGGAAACTTCTCTTAACTGCAGCCAAGAGACCTTTGCCACGAGGCCAGGAAGTGCATGAGGCTGCGGGGGTCGATGTGATTCGTAGAAACCGAGAGGACGTGCCGTCATCTTAAACGAGATGGGGAAGACCAATAACTTGTTTTTGGTTTTGTTTCTCAAACACAACAACCCCCAAAAAAGCCAAAGTTTTTTTTGTGTGTGTGTATGTGGGTGTGATATATATATATATAAAAACCTTTTAATGTTTAGGGATCCTTTTACTAAGGCATGCTAACCGATGTAGCCCGTGCTAAATGCCGAGGCTCCCGTTATATTACATTACATTACCTTGATTTTTTTGTTATTCCGCCAATACCTTGCAGTTCTAGGCGGATTACAATAAGAGCAGATTCTGGTCGTATCCAGAAGATTACAAGATAGCTATTTGGTTGGAACGATTGGGCGCCTTAGTAAAAGGACCCCTTAATGTTTTTATAGGCCACCTCTCAAATAAATCCAAATCTGAATATTGAAAGGAACTACAAAATGCTCTCATTTTCTAAAGAAATGGAAAACATGTGATGATAAACCTCATTTTAGGGCCCCTTCTACAAGGCCGCGGCAGTGATTCCTGAGCAGCAAATGCGATGCAGCCCATTTTTACCCTCCCCCCCCCTTTTACAAAACTGAAGGGCAGCTTTTAGGGCCAGCTCTTACCCCCTCTTTTACAAAGGTGCCCTAAGCTTTTTAGCGCACCCTAAACACGCATGTGTGCACGTTATCCTATGGATGTGTTAGTGGTTAGTGCAAGCATTGATTTAGCGAGAGCTAAAATGCTTAGGGCGCCTTTTTAAAAGAGGGCCTTAGTATCATTTATACATCCATAATTCATTTGACGGAACAAATAATGTACAGTATGACATGCATAGAATTCTTATAAGCGTCGGAACTGTTACCGCCATGGCCGGCACAAAAAAACCGTGCTACGGTTTTGTAAAACTCAATTTTCCAATGGGCTGCGTTGCATTTGCCTTGCTGGGACTTGCTACCGCGGCTCTGTAAAAGGGCCCTTAGTTTAGTTAGAAAGCAAAATGAAAATGTCCTCTGAAATCTAGGTTTGCCTCCCATTTTAGATTCAACTATTCCTTCCAATCTAAATTTTAAACCCCAACTCTTCCCTTTTGCATTTTCAGCCTCTCTGACCCCCCCATAGTCAACAGGGGGCAACAATAACCCCCGGGTGCCCCTGTCCTGCTAGACCCTGTTTTCAAAATGGTGCTGGCTGTCTTTGAGTCTGGCGCCATCTTCTGCCTTGGGTGTACTATAGCATACAGCTGTACGTGAAAAAAGTACCACTTCAGAGCCAGCCGGCACCGGTTTAAAAATGGGAGTCCAGTGAGGCAGGAACAACTGGAGATTACTCTTGCCCGGTTTTGACCATGGCAGCTCCACAAATTGAGGCTGTCAAAAAGGAAGGACCGGAGGGGCTTTTCTTTATGCTTTTTTTTCACGAGAAATATGATATAAACTTTTTTTTTTCTGTACATTAAAGAGGGAATCTGATAAATGATTCAGAAAATTCAGTATCATAAAAATTGAGCAATAAATAGAACAGATAAGGACCATTTTGCCAAACCAGGCAGCTTGGTTTACCCACATTTATTTATTTGTTACATTTCTAGCCTGTCTATTACCTTGGCGAGTTACATATTGTCCAAATTGATGGGTTCTCCCAGATGTCAACCTCGGAAGCCTTGGTCATCACCCTTCCTTCCCCTCTTTTCCACACTCTCACTCACTATGCTAAGAATGTCTCCCATCTGGCAGCTGTACAAACCTGGCAGCCTGTGGGCTGTTGTTCATTAATTAATCAGTTAATCTGAGGAAAATTCCACCTCCTGTGGGCGCGACAAGGTAATCAGATACTGGTACACTTCAGTAGTATTTTTCACTCAGTAACTAAGGAGACTACATATTATTTCAGTATGAGCAATTCAGCAGGGATCTAAGATGTTATTTTTGTTAAGGATTTGCTTTTTCTTTAAAAAAAAAGTCATCCATTTTCATTTTGTTTTCAAGCAGCCCAACCTTTTCAAAATCCAGGATCCTGAAATGTAAAATTGAAGCCTCTTAGGTCTGCCCCCACCCTCTTTTTGGGGTGCATATGATCTCATCGGTGGGGTTTCTAAAGTCCAAACAGGTAGTAGCAATTGATCCTCACTTATAAAAAAAGAGTTGGATCATTTCCTAAAAGAGAGGTCCATAGGCCATTATTGAGATGACTTGGGGAAATCCAATCCACTGCTTATCCCTAGGATAAGCAGCATAAAATCTGTTTTACTACTTGGGATCTAGTTGGTACTTGGGGACTGGGTTGGCCACTGTTGGAAACAGGATACTGGGCTTGATGGATCTTCAGTCTGCCCCAATATGGCAATTCTTATGTTCTTATGTATGAGGGGGTGCTGAAATGTTCTCAGCCCAACCAAGAAGCCCCGAATGACGTGGATATGAGTCAATCAATGATCTGAAACAATGTCAAAAACTGAGAATTTGGTTACTGCAAATTGGCATTTGGACAGTGGCAAAATAATGCTCAGAATTTAGGAAGGTGGTTGATTGGTCTGAAAACTTTTCAGCACCACCTTGTATGTAATAAAAGCGAGCCAAGTATAGGACAATCAACCCATTGTGACATCACTGATGAGGTTGATTCTTATTGGTGGAATGAGGCATTATGACGTCACAATACCAGCTCTGGTTATCAGAGGCTGAAACTCTTCCCACCATTCATTCATTCAATTTTCTATACTGTTCTCCCAAGTAGAGGATGACACGGGGACAAATTTTTCCCCGTCCCTGCGGGAACTCATTTTCCTGTCCCTGCCCCATTCCTGCAAGCTTCGTCCTCATCAGCACAAGCCTCAAACACTTTAAAATCATACGTGTTCGAGGCTTGTGTAGTTAAGGCAGAGCTTACAGGAATGGGACAGGGACAGCGACAAAACACGAGGACGGGATGAGCAAATTTGTCCCTGTGTCATTCTCTAAACTGCACCACTCTTGAAATCAAAATGTAGTAAAAGTGAGCCAAGTATAGGACAATCAAACCATTGTGACATCACTGATGAGGTTGGCTCTTATTGGTGGAATGAGGCATTATGACGTCACAATGCCAGCTCTGGTTATCAGAGGCTGAAACTCTTCCCACCATTCATTCATTCAATTTTCTATACTGTTCTCCCAAGTAGAGGATGACACGGGGACAAATTTTTCCCCGTCCCTGCGGGAACTCATTTTCCTGTCCCTGCCCCATTCCTGCAAGCTTCGTCCTCATCAGCACAAGCCTCAAACACTTTAAAATCATACGTGTTCGAGGCTTGTGTAGTTAAGGCAGAGCTTACAGGAATGGGACAGGGACAGCGACAAAACACGAGGACGGGATGAGCAAATTTGTCCCTGTGTCATTCTCTAAACTGCACCACTCTTGAAATCAAAATGTAGTAAAAGTGAGCCAAGTATAGGACAATCAAACCATTGTGACATCACTGATGAGGTTGGCTCTTATTGGTGGAATGAGGCATTATGACGTCACAATGCCAGCTCTGGTTATCAGAGGCTGAAACTCTTCCCACCATTCATTCATTCAATTTTCTATACTGTTCTCCCAAGTAGAGGATGACACGGGGACAAATTTTTCCCCGTCCCTGCGGGAACTCATTTTCCTGTCCCTGCCCCATTCCTGCAAGCTTCGTCCTCATCAGCACAAGCCTCAAACACTTTAAAATCATACGTGTTCGAGGCTTGTGTAGTTAAGGCAGAGCTTACAGGAATGGGACAGGGACAGCGACAAAACACGAGGACGGGATGAGCAAATTTGTCCCTGTGTCATTCTCTAAACTGCACCACTCTTGAAATCAAAATGTAGTAAAAGTGAGCCAAGTATAGGACAATCAAACCATTGTGACATCACTGATGAGGTTGGCTCTTATTGGTGGAATGAGGCATTATGACGTCACAATGCCAGCTCTGGTTATCAGAGGCTGAAACTCTTCCCACCATTCATTCATTCAATTTTCTATACTGTTCTCCCAAGTAGAGGATGACACGGGGACAAATTTTTCCCCGTCCCTGCGGGAACTCATTTTCCTGTCCCTGCCCCATTCCTGCAAGCTTCGTCCTCATCAGCACAAGCCTCAAACACTTTAAAATCATACGTGTTCGAGGCTTGTGTAGTTAAGGCAGAGCTTACAGGAATGGGACAGGGACAGCGACAAAACACGAGGACGGGATGAGCAAATTTGTCCCTGTGTCATTCTCTAAACTGCACCACTCTTGAAATCAAAATGTAGTAAAAGTGAGCCAAGTATAGGACAATCAAACCATTGTGACATCACTGATGAGGTTGGCTCTTATTGGTGGAATGAGGCATTATGACGTCACAATGCCAGCTCTGGTTATCAGAGGCTGAAACTCTTCCCACCATTCATTCATTCAATTTTCTATACTGTTCTCCCAAGTAGAGGATGACACGGGGACAAATTTTTCCCCGTCCCTGCGGGAACTCATTTTCCTGTCCCTGCCCCATTCCTGCAAGCTTCGTCCTCATCAGCACAAGCCTCAAACACTTTAAAATCATAAGTGTTCGAGGCTTGTGTGGTTAAGGCAGAATTTACAGGAAAGGGGCAGGGACAGCGACAAAACTCATAGGAACGGGACAGGGAAATTGAGTTCCTGCAGGGACAGGGACAAATTTGTCCCCATGCCATTCTCTAGTGTCTATGGGAGACTAGAAATCCAAAAACATGATGAAAGATTCATGCTGGCACATGAAGCTTCAATATTCTTAGTCACTTGAGATGTTGTTTCTGGTTGGTAACTCCTGAAGTGCTTCGGAGGACTTGCAATGGCTTTGTGAGAGTGAATTTCCCTGATGATAACCATTAGTAAACAGAATGGCTCTTTCTGTAAAAGAATGGATGATTAGCTAGAATCCTGATGGTGGAAATTATTTTAACTTGATTACCCTCTTCTGTTGCTGTTCAATCCCACAATCTACCAATATGAGTCGAAATTAGCATTGTTAACGATTTGCTCCATGAGTTCTTGGCAGTAGGAGGGGTGCAACATCCCAGGTTTTCTCTTTTGTATCCCTGTGCTTGCAGATAGAGAATGACATGGGGGGGAGGGGACACATTTTTCCCCGTCCCTGCAGGAACTCAATTTCCCTGTCCCGTCCCCGCGCGTTTTGTCGCTGTCCCTATACCATTCCTGTAAGCGCTGCCTTAACCGCACAAGTCTCGAACACTTACGATTTTAAAGTGTTTGATGTTTGTGCAGATGAGGACAGAGCTTGCAGGAATGGGGCAGGCATAGGAAAAGAACTTGCGGGGACGGGATGGGAAAATGAGTTCCCGTGGGGACGTGGAAAAATTTGCCCCGTGTCATTCTCCACTTGCAGACTGACTCGTGCAATGGTGCGCCCGCACCTGGAGTACTGTGTCCAGTACTGGTCGCCGTACCTCAAAAAGGATATGGCGGTACTTGAGAGAGTCTAGAGGAGAGCAACTAAGCTAATAAAGGGTATGGGGGACCTCTCATATACTGACAGACTGAAAAAGCTGGGGCTTTTCTCGCTGGAAAAGCGACGACTTAGAGGAGACATGATAGAAACCTTCAAGATCATGAAGGGCATAGAAAAAGTGGACAGGGACAGATTTTTCAAACTATGGGGAACCACAAATACAAGGGAGCACTCGGAGAAATTGAGAGGGGAAAGGTTTAGAACAAATGCCAGGAAGTTCTTTTTCACCCAGAGGGTGGTGGATACATGGAACGTGCTACCGGAGGATATGATAAGCAGGAGCACGCTACAGGGCTTCAAAGAAGGTTTGGATAGGTACCTGGAGGACAAAGGGATTGAGGGGTACAGATAAGAGTAGAGGTAAGGTTATAGGGATAGGATTAGAGGTAATTTCTAAAATTAGTCAGAGACCACTGTTCAGGCAGTGGGCCTGATGGGCCGCCGCGAGAGCGGACCGCTGGGCGAGATGGACCTCTGGTCTGACTCAGCGGAGGCAACTTCTTATGTTCTTATGTTGAATCAAAAGAGCACCCCAGGTTTGGTGTACAGGTGAACTGTTCTCTCCCTCCCCTTGGGACAGCCCTACTTCTGGTCAGGCATCCTCGGCTTTCCATTCTGCTTGGTTTTTTTGCAGACTTATGAAAGGTAACCATCACTGTGAAACCGGAAGAGACAGTGAACTTACAGGTGCCATTTCTAATCTGTTTCATTAAAGATATGGCCTTGGAGGGAAATATATTTATTTAACCTCAAATTGTTCAGGAAATTAAATAATGTTCTTTTGAAACTCTTGTCATTCAGTTCTTCACATCTACAATTATTCCCAATGGATGAGAAAAGATTAATTATTCAACTCTAAATCACAAATTAATTCCACAGCCGTCCTAGTCTAGTGTATATTTGACAAGCCATGTCAAACGATATTTCTACGGTAACAGTATTAAACTTGTTAGCACAGCGCCTTATTAATTCCAGTCTAGCTGACCATCAAAGGTTGTTAATTTTCCATTTAACTTAATCACATCTTCTTTTTCGCCTGTTCTCTTGTGATATCCTTTAAATACCCTTCAAATTCTGATATCTTCAGGCATCTAAGAGGAGAACATGCAGAATCATTTTTAAAGTTAACTTTAATATATATATATATAGTTTTAAGGTTGGCATCAAAATAATGTCATTTCTCTTCTACGGCAGTCGTAGGGCTCCTATTTCGACACGGCTCCTTTTCACATTGGTGGAGCTGCCCTGTACCTGAAGGCTGGAGATAGTTGTGCACTGCTCTATGGCAGAGAAATATAGAGGGATATAGAGGGAGGAGATATAGAGGGAGGAGCCTAAGTCCCTGATTGGCTTGACTGAGCCAATCAGAGCCTTAGGATCCTCCCTCAGAGGGAGGAACCTAAGGCCCATTGGCTTGACCATTTTGGAGGGGTGGGCCTGTGATCAGGAGGGACTGAGCATCCCTCCTGCTTTCTACTTCATGAACTGGTATGGGGGAAGTTTGGGGGTGGGGGGGTAAAGGCATCTGGTGGCAGGAGGGAGTGGGCATCCCTCCTACTGATTTTTTTTTTTTTTTTTAGGAAGAGGAGTGGGGAAGGGGAGGGGTCGGTTTGGGGGGTCATGGGAGGGGGTGTCAGTTTCATGGCGGTAGGAGGGAGTGGACATCCCTCCTGCTGATTTCGGCTGATACAGGGGTTTGCAGCAGCAGGAGGGAGTGGGCATCCTTCTTGTCTATATTTTGATTCCGGGAGTCATGGGGGGGACACCATCATCAGGAGGGGTGTAGCGGTGGCTCGTTTGTTTTGTAATGGGGCAGATATTGTAAGTGTGTAACACATGCACATCTGTGTCATAAAAAAAGAAAAAAAAAAAGTCCTCATAGCTGAGTGGCAGGAGGGTGCTTTGGGGCTTCTCTTGCCGCTCAACTGTTCGGACGTCCCCATACTGGCTCTGCGCATGTGCTAAAGTCACAGCTTTCACAGCGACTGATCAGAAGGGATTACGGTAAATCTCTGAGCAAATCATTTGCATGCAAACTTGTTGAAACATCGATCGCTGTTCCAGAATCGGCCAAATAAATCAGCCCACAGCGACCGTGTTTTGTGCATCTAACCCTCAGAAGACCCCAGGGGCTCTGTAGAGAACATCATTAATTGATGGGGCTTGAGGGATCTCTGCAGCCAAGATAATATTAGATAATATTGGAAGATTCCTCAGACTGTACTTTACTATGTTGTATTGAATTATTGTATAACTAGTCTTTAAGCCCATTACATTAACGGGTGCTAGAATAGATGTGTGTGTCTGTCTCTTTCTTTCTCTCTCTCTTTCTTTCTTTCTCTCTCTCTCCTTGGCCGCTGTCTGTCTTTTTTTCTTTGTCTATCTCTCCTTGGTCGCTGTCTGTCTGTCTTCCTTTCTGTCTGTCATTCTTTCTTTCTCTCTCCTTGGCCGCTCTCTGTCAGTCTGTTTTTTTTTTTCTTTCTCTCTCTCTCCTTGGCTGCTGTCTGTCTGTCTCTCTTTCTTTCTGTCTCTCTCCCTGGCCCCCTGCCTGTATTTCTCTGTCTCTTCGTGGACCCCTACTGTCTTCCCCCCAAAGCAAAGCATGATTGCTGTCTGCCCTCCAGCATACCCCTCCCCCCAAAGTAGCCCCTTATCCCTCTCCCCCTCCACTTCCCTGAGCAGTAGCAGTTTTTTTTTTAGCAGCATGGCAATTTTTTACCTTGTAGCAGCCGCTCCTCTAAGCTAACAGGAGACAAACCGCCACTGTAACCGCCACCCTCCTGGTGTTCCTGTAGGCGCCAGGTAACAGGACACAAACCTAACAGGGGACAAGCCGCCAGCGCCGTTGAAATAGCTGCACGCGCCTGAAGCCACCACACGCGCTGCAGGTAGAATACAGCCATGGAGGCACACCTCACAGTGGCAGGAATCACGCCGTTGCAACAGCGCCTGCGCAGGTAAGTGTTTTATTAGAGTAGATGTTATGTGGATACTATGTTTTTATGCATCTTATCTTGGAAACCGCTGAGACTCCAGGTGGTATATCATTTTTAAAAATAAATTGTGTATGTTTAGTAGGAAGTGAGGGTGGAGGGAGAGGGAGTGAAAGTGGATAAGAAATGTGTGCGCCCACCCATTCCACTCCTGGGCCCACCACTCCATGTTCTTTTCAGTTCACTTTATTGCTCTGGAGCTAAACTCCTCACAGATTTAGCCCTTGATCCCTTCTTCTCGAACTCCCTTTTCATAGAATAATTCATCGGGGGTGGGGGAACATAAGTTCTATAAGTGTACGGAGGTCCTCAAAACACAGCTTTGTATTAAAGTTTTATTTTATTTAATGAATTTAATGGGTTCTTCAAACTATTATTTCTTCCAGGAAACAGAGGAAAGTCATATGGGACAGATACTACAAAAAAATAATTAAAGGAGCAGGTCATATGTTTTGCTGTATTGATCAGAGAAATCTGGATAGATCAGCCATTAATATAATCAGTTAGCTCTGTGTGTTCAAATGAAAAAAGGACTGATTTCAAAGCAATTACGCTGTTACAGGTGGCTGGCAAAAGCATAATTTGCTTATTCATTTATTTTCAAAAATTATATGGTTAGTATGAGGCCATTTAAAGATCCTTAGGAACAGCCTCAAATTAATAGCACAATGCAGTGACTTAGAGCTTTTTCACGCCAAGAAGCAGTAATAAGCGATTGCATTGCCCTACTGATTTGAGTTGCGAGGGTGGTTTGAAAAGTCTGGTAAGTCTCCATAAGATGACGCCACGGTCCATTAATTCATGAGTACCGTATTTGCCGGCGTATAAGACGACTGGGCGTATAAGACGACCCCCCAACTTTTACAGTTAAAATATAGAGTTTGTTATATACTCGCCATATAAGACTACCCCTTCTTCCGCACACCTTCTGCACAACAAATAAAACTTAAAAGAACATCAGAATTTATTTCAACAATTTTAATTAATTCACTAAAGCTGAATAGAACAATAAACCCATGGGAGCTGCCATGCTATTTGTTTTCTAAACTGTTAACCAAACTGAAACTGTCAATGATAGAAGGAAGATAACACATAGAGGGAGAGAGCAAGTGCCGGGCAAGTCCCTAGCAAGTTTGCTGGCATGACAGTTTCCCTTTAAAAGCCTTCAAAAGCCTCCTGTTCGCCCCCGCAACTTCCTTAAGGGCTAGACTCCACACACGGCCGCATGTGCGAGAGACGTAGTAAAGAGAAAAGGGGTGGGGCCAGAGCGCCGCTGCTTCCCACTGCGCAGGATGAAGGAGCTGGCACCCTTGTCACACTGATGTCCCGCCATGGCCCCGCTGATGTCCCGGCAGGTTTACTAGTACCGTAAGCACCGTAAGGAGGTAAGGAAGGAGATGTTAGGGCATGTAAAGTAAGGGCATGTAAACAGTACCCGGCGTATAAGACGACCCCCGACTTTGGGGAGGATTTTAAGGTACTGAAAAGTCGTCTTATACGCCGGCAAATACGGTATTTTGCTGAGTTTGACAAAACCTATTTTTCGGGTGGAATAAAAAACCTGGAAACTCACTGGCCTAAGAGGGGCATTTTCAAACCTCCCCCACCCCCATCTAAGTTCAACTTGGATGTTTCCAGCTGGACGTCCAAAGTTGGAGGAACAGAAACGGCCATTTTCGAATGACAAACTGACGGACATCCAAATATATATATTTTTTGGAAAATCATTAACTTAGACGTCTTGGCCATAGGGGCATCTAGGTGGCAAGAACGTCTAACTTTGATCAGAAAAACAACCCTGTTGAAAATGTTCAAATGCAGACCATTTGGACGTGGGAGGGGCCAGCATAGCAATCGACTGGCCACAGACATCTCAACGAGCAATGGGACACCTGAGATGGCACTGCTGTGAACTTCACATAAAGGTGTTCAGATGTATATCTCACCATAACCCCCTTACAATTTATGGTAAGCCCCCCAAAACCTCTCTGAAAAAGGGAATTTGTATGCTGCCATTTTGTGGCTTTGACATTTATTTATTCAATTTAATTATTTATTCATTCAATTTTCTATACCGTTCTCCCAGGAGAGCTTAGAACGGTAGGGGGATTAAGTGACTTGCCCAGGGTCACAAGGAGCAGGGGCCTGAGGCTGTAGCTTTAACCACTGCACCACTCTAGAAATCAAAATGTAGTAAAAGTGAGCCAAGTACAGGACAATCAAGCCATTGTGACATCACTGATGAGGTTGGCTCTTATTGGTGGAATGGGGCATTGTGACATCACAGTATCAGCTTTGGTTACCAGAGCCAGAAACCTTTCACACTATTCAATTTTCGATGCCGTTCTCCCAGGGGAGCTCAGAATGGTTTACATGAATTTATTCAGGTACTCAAGCATTTTTCCCTGTCTGTCCCAGTGGGCTCACAATCTTTCTAATGTACCTGGGGTAATGGAGGATTAAGTGACCTGCCCAGGGTCACAAGGAGCAGTGTGGGTTTGAATTTACAACGCCAGGGTGCTGAGGCTGTAGCTTTAACCACTGCGCCACACTCAAAATGGTGGGAACTGGAGGATTAATAGGTTTTTATGTAAATTTTACATTGTACACTGCTTAGAAACCTGATTAAGCGGTTAAAAAAAAATCTTTTAATAAACTTGATTAAGTGACTTGCCCTGGGTTACAAGGAACAGAACTGGGATTTGATCTCACAACCTCAAGGGGCAGAGGCAGCAGCTTTACCAATGAGCCACACCTTCAGTCTCTCCCAGTATAGCAATTCTTATGTTCCTATGTGAGCCAAGTATAGAAATAATCAAGCCAGTGTGACATCACTGCTGAGGTTGGCTCTTAGGCATTGGTGGAATGAGGCATTATGACATCACAATCTCAGCTCTGGAATGTTGCTACTCTTTGGGTTTCTGCCAGGTTCTTGTGACCTGGGTTGGCCACTGTTGGAAACAGGATATTTGGCTTGATGAAAGGGAATGGGGACTTGTATACTGCCTATGGCATTTCAAAGCTGATGTTCAAAGTAGTGGGCACTGGAGGATTAAGTGATTTGCCCAGGGTCACAAGGAGCAGAACTAGGATTTGATCTCACAACCTCTGGGGGCAGAGACAGCAGCTCAACCAGTGACCCACAGCCCTTCCTCCATCCCTATACCCACCTGTGTACCACCTCAATAGCAGAAGAGTAGAGTTTTGGTGGGCTCACATTTTCTACCATAAATGTAGTGGTTAGAGTGGCTTATGGGCTTGGCTCCTCCTCTCTATGGTTCTCCAGCCCACTTACCCACCAGACTATTTAAGACACCTTCCCCATAGCAGATGCCGCTGTTTTAAAGACAGGTATGTACTTTTCTTGTCCTCAATTTTGTGTGGTGGAAGGGGGTCAGTGAGCACTGGGGGAGCGTGGGGATGTCTTACCTTGAAGCGTGCAGTGATCATCTGATCAGTTTGGGCCTTTTGTGGCACTTAGATGCTTCTAAAACAGGTCTAGTTCCAAACGCAAAACATTTGATTATCGTTGCTGTATAAAGAGAGGCGTAGTCAGTAGAAGGAAGAAGGTGTTGATGCCCCTGTACAGGTCATTGGTGAGGCCCCACTTGGAGTATTGTGTTCAGTTTTGGAGACCGTATCTGGCGAAAGACGTAAGAAGACTTGAGGTGGTCCAGAGGAGGGCGACGAAAATGATAGGAGGCTTGCGCCAGAAGACGTATGAGGAGAGACTGGAAGCCCTGAATATGTATACCCTAGAGGAAAGGAGAGACAGGGGAGATATGAGTCAGACGTTCAAATACTTAAAGGGTATTAACGTAGAACAAAATCTTTTCCAGAGAAAGGAAAATGGTAAAACCAGAGGACATAATTTGAGGTTGAGGGGTGGTAGATTCAGGGGCAATGTTAGGAAATTCTACTTTACGGAGAGGGTGGTGGATGCCTGGAATGCGCTCCCGAGAGAGGTGGTGGAGAGTAAAACTGTGACTGAGTTCAAAGAAGTGTGGGATGAACACAGAAGATTTAGAATCAGAAAATAATATTAAAGATTGAACTAGGCCAGTTACTGGGCAGACTTGTACGGTCTGTGTCTGTGCATGGCCGTTTGGAGGAGGATGGGCAGGGGAGGGTGTAGATGGGCTGGAGAAAGTCTTAACAGAGATTTCGGCAGTTGGAACCCAAGCACAGTACCGGGTAAAGCTTTGGATTCTCGCCCAGAAATAGCTAAGAAGAAAAAAAAAAATAATAATAATAATTTAAATTGAATCAGGTTGGGCAGACTGGATGGACCATTCGGGTCTTTATCTGCCGTCATCTACTATGTTACTATGTTGCAAGTTGCCCAAGTCTAACCCGCCCTTAGTTACGCCCAAAGCCCACCCATTACAAGCCTGCATCACGCCCATCTTGAGCTCCGGACGCA
Source organism: Geotrypetes seraphini (assembly GCF_902459505.1). NCBI lineage: Eukaryota > Metazoa > Chordata > Amphibia > Gymnophiona > Dermophiidae > Geotrypetes > Geotrypetes seraphini. The sequence continues at coordinate 31,306,498 of NC_047091.1, read as the reverse complement.
CAGAGGCTGGGACACCTCATCAAGAAAGGCGGTTTCAGTTATCGGCACTTGGACGTCCTGGCGATTAGGATGTCCGAGTGCCGATTTAGCATGCTTTTGGGAACGTTTATATTTTTGGATTATGAGCCTCAACGGAGAAGACATGAAACCACTTTCGCGTTTTTCAAGATCTTTGGAGGAATTCATCATTGATAGGAATATGTTTAGTTTTGTCATGGAGACTATTTGAGATATACGAGTGGGAGATATATACGGATGGACATTATTCCCCTCGTTTACTAATGCCGGCAGTGCGGGCTGGTGCGATAAATGTTCCAGTGCTCATAGGAATCGAATGGGTGTCGGAGCATTTGCTGCGCGGCACATGGCTGCACGGGCTTTGTAAAAGTGGGTCTAAATGTGGAACGGTTAATCTGCTGGCTGGGTTGGCGGGCAGCGGGGCGTAGGGTTATGGATTGAAGGCTATATCAAAATGGTGGGTTTTCAGTCTGCTTTTAAACAAGGGAAGGGAAGGGGCTTGGCGGACAAACTCGGGTAGTTTATTCCAGGCATAGGGGGCAGCTATCTAGATGAAAAGGAATGAAGTCTGGAATTGGCAGTGGAGGCGAAGGGTCTCGAAAGTCTTTAAAGCTGCCGAAGCATCCCCTGTAGTGACCGGTTGTTGATGCTGGGAGGGCAAAGGATAACAAGGTAACATTGGGGAGGCTTCGGAATCTCCACTACTGAAATTTTTGTCAGAGCTGTGTTTGTAAAGTTCTATCTGAGAAGCTATGGAGCATCTGTATAGCCAGACCTTTTTTGGGAGGGGGGGGAGGGGAGTGGTTGCGTGACCCTAAAGTGAGGGGGCACAAAATTTTGCCTTGCCTTCCCTACTCTCCATCTTCACCCTCGCTACCCTGTTGTCTGTGACCCCCCCCCCCCAATGACTCTCAAATAACTAAGCTGGCAGAAATCCCCAAGTCCCACCAGTCAAAGAAGCCCTCCACTGGTGGCCTGCCCCAGGCACCCAATGGCACTTTCCAGAGCCACAAATGTACTGCCTCTCTTCTCCCCCCCCCCTACTCTCACATTCAGTTCTTGCACATATGCAAAAACTTAATATGCACGGAGCAGGTGACCTCCCCCCTCTCTTGGGCACATTCAGGGACTGGTGCTACAATGGCCATGAAAAGTGAAGGTGGAGGATTCTCTCAGGGGTCCTGAACCCACAATGGGAGGGGGCGGAGCACTGAGGACTCCCCTCTCCCTCCCGTGACTATGCCTCTGCTATAGTTTATCTTTAATGAGGCTCATTTTAAACTACGAACATTACAGACCCCCCCAAAGCCACTTGTGACCTTCTGAGAAGCCATGAGTTGAATGTCACTATTCCACCTAAAAAGAATACTGAATAATGCACTCATGCCCCCCCCAAAAAAAAACATGGCCCGCACCTTCTCCTGACCTTTTCTTGTAACTTCAGTCACAGTTGGGTTGTCTTCCCTGACTTAAACAAAATGCCGCTGCGGTTTTTATCCCAGGTAGCTTCTGTTACTTCAAGCAGATGGCAAGAATTCAAACCCTCCCCACCTAAAACAAGCAAACCCATAACCCTCCTTTCTAGCTGAAGGAATGGAAACATAACAGCTCAGGCAAAAAAAAAAGTGAATTTACATTTAAATGGAAATCTTAGAGCAATCAGCTTTGAAAAGCCCAAAACTGAATCCTGAAAAGGGAGCTTCTCTCCGATACAAGAAACATCAGGAAGAAGTTTGTAAGAGATTAAGGGGTCCCTTTTACTAAATTGCCTTAAGCACAAATGAACGCTTAACATGGGAAAAAGGACTCACTGCAAAACATGTTAAAGCGTTTTGCCGTGATTTGCCTGTCAGCGCACTACCCACGTGATATATATATTTTGGGTCATGGGGTGGGGAATGTGCATGGAAGTGTTGACCAACTAATGCTGAGTAGAGAATGACATGGGAACAAATCTGTCTCCGTCCCCACAGGAACTCAATTTCCCCATTCCATCCTTGTGAGTTTTGTCACTGTCCCTGTCCCTGCCACATTCCACACAAGCCTCGAACACTTATGATTTTCAAGTGTTCGAGGCTTGTGCGGATGAGGGCGGAGCTTCGGTATTGGTGGAATGAGGCATTATGACATCACAATCTCAGCTCTAGAATGTTGCTACTTAAAGTGTTTGAGGCTTGTGCAGATGAGGATGGAGCTTAGGCATTGGTGGAATGAGGCATTATGACATCACAATCGGAGCTCTAGAATGTTGCTACTTATGATTTTAAAGTGTTTGAGGCTTGTGCCGATGAGGATGGAGCTTAGGCATTGGTGGAATGAGCTATTATGATATCACAATCTGAGCTCTAGAATGTTGCTACTTAGGATTTGAAAGAGTTTGAGGTTTGTGCAGATGAGGACGGAGCTTAGGCATTGGTGGAATGAGGCATTATGACATCACAATCTCAGCTCTGAGCTCTAGAATGTTGCTACTTATGATTTTTAAGTGTTTGAGGCTTGTGCAGATGAAGATAGAGCTTAGGCATTGGTGGAATGAGGCATTATGACATCATAATCTGAACTCTAGAATGTTGCTACTTAGGATTTTAAAGTTTTTCAGGCTTGTGCAGATGAGGACGGAGCTTAGGCATTGGTGGAATGAGGCATTATGACATCACAATCTCAGCTCTAGAATGTTGCTACTTAGGATTTTAAAGGGTCTCTGAGGCTTGTGTGGATGAGGATGGAGCTTGTAGGAATGGAGCAAGGACAGGGGCAGGAAAAGAACTCATGGGGACGGGAAAATGAGTTCCCGTGGGGACGGGGAAAAATTTGTCCCCATGTCATTCTCTAATGCTGCCAATGTGGGAGCAGTTAGCGCCTTCTAAATAGGAGTTATTGTTCATTGTTTTTTAAACTTGCTATACTACCTTTTATAGGCTAAACTATAGAAAGGACTCCAAATCAGTTTTTATAAGGAAAGAGACGTCTCTCACACAGATCTGTGACACACTCTCACTAATGAGTTACTTATTAAAATGACTTTCAATAACTCTCCGTCACGGGACCTAGTGAGACATAAGCTAATTCAAAGAAGTAAGTTTCCATTGCCTTTTTAAATTCTGAGAAAATCATTAGATTCTAAGTGATTGCGGAAGATTGTTCCATAGTCTAGGACATAGAAAGAAGAACTCTGAATTTTGGGTTGATTCATATTAAGGGCTGTATATATGTGTGTAATGAAGTATAACACAGGAGAGTCAAATCCACAAACACAAGATCGCAAGCAAAGTAGTGGAAATGGCCTACACCAGTGGTCTCAAACCCGCGGCCCGGGGGCCACATGCTGCCTGCCAGGTACTGTTTTGAGGCCCTCGGTCTGTTTATCATAATCACAAAAGTAAAATAAAAGTTTCTTGATCATATGTCTCTCTAGCTATAAATTATAATATTATTATTAAGACTTAGCCAAAAGGAAAGATTTATAAACTATAAAGAGTTTTACCTCATGCAAAATTGTCATTTCTGTAAGAAGACATTAACTATTTTTTTTCTGAGGCCCTCTAAGTACCTACAAATCCAAAATGTGGCCCTGCAAAGGGTTTGAGTTTGAGACCACTGGCCTACACAGACTGGTGGACTCAGATGTATTTCAAAAAGATCCTTTAGTTCGTCCAAAAAGTAACATGTTTTGGCCCAGATGGCTGTCTCAAGAGTCTTACAAATCACGCAGTTGATGCAAATAGATTGGTCCACCTAAAGGCATCCACTCAAATCGTGGGTACAAAACTATGGATAATTGTAAGCTCCGTATTGAATGCTGGAGCATAGAGGGAGAAGCATTAGGGTCTGTCAGAGTCCCCTTAGCTGAAGGGGCATAGAGCGTGGGGTCAGAGGCGGCAACAGATACAGCGGTGGAATGAGGGGCTAAAACGCGGACCTGCACACATGAAATATGAAACCTCAGCCGTCAATAAAGGAAGATTTTTAAGGATCTGCGGCTGAGATCCGCGAGGTCCGCGTTTTACCCCTTCCCCCTGCAAGCTAATGGGGAGACGAGAGAAAGAGGCTCCTTTTCCATTCTACTCAGGTTCTGATATCAAGCGAGAGTGAGACTGAGGTCCAAATAGTTTGCACGCCTTGCTGTTTGCACTAATTTCACCCCTTCCTTCACAGACGTGACCACATTCCCCAAGCAAGAGCTGAAAACTCTTCAGTGTCTTCCTGCCTTGTAGAGCGCTCCAGATTCTGTCTGGTGTAAAAGGTTTGACCTTTCAAGCTGTGACATTGATCCCCTGGCTTCCTTACCCAGGCCCAGGTCAATCAATGGGGCGAGAGGTGGTGCCTTTTACTGCAAGGACACTTAAATCATTGGTTTTAGTACATTAGTAACCTTTCAGAGGTTACATTCAGATGAGAAAAGGCAAAGAAGAGACCGGCTTGGTAAATCTTTGCTGGATAGTTTGATGGGCTTTCTCAGACTCAGGAACCCAGGCAGTCACCCTACCCAGGTTGACCTGAATCAAGGTTCAAGGTTTATTAATATTTGATTTATTGCTGAATCTGTTTACAAAGCGATGTACATAAGTAAAAAAAGCATAAAATATAGAGATACAAATTAAAACTCAGTAACAACAAATTTAAGACAAGACAAACTTGAAATGGGAGGAAAAGAAGGGCAAAGATTACATCTATTATATATAGAAAAACAAATACGGGAAAAAACATAAGGGAACGGGGGTAGGTAAAAGATTAAAAAACTAAAAAAATTTTAATATTGAATATTAAAAGCATCTTTAAAAAGGTGAGTTTTCAAAGATTTTTTAAAAGAAAGAAGATCTCTTTCATTTGTAATATGTTGTGGTAGAGTTCCACCATTGTGGGCCCATAACAGAAAACATGTCTGCTCTTCTTGTTCCTATTGTTTTAAGGGAAGGTATAACTAGTAAGTTTTGAGAGGATGATCTGAGTGAACGTACGGGATTATAAGGAATTAACATCTTTGATATAAACAGAGGCTCGTTATGAACTAGGGTTTTAAAAATAAGCAACATTACCTTATATAAAATACGGTGGCTGATAGGAAGCCAATGAGCATCGATAAATAGAGCATCGATCAAATTTCTTTGCATTATAAATCAATTTAATGGCGGTGTTTTGAATGATTTGAAGAATGATGTGGTACCAGTTCTCTGAACCCATTAGGTGAGTGGTTCCCAACCCTGTCCTGGAGGACCACCAGCCAGTCGGGTTTTTAGAATATCCCTAACCCCAATTCCACTAGATCTACCCAAAAACTGTAACTTTCCTTTCCCTCTCTAAAAGGCGTTTCCCTTGTAGGAAAACTAGGTTCCTCCCTCCCTTTCAGAATCACTGAGCTCTGCAACAACCTTACCTCCCCTCTTAGGAATCTGAGCTCCCTCCAACTCTTCCGTAAACATCTGAAAACCTGGTTATTTTCAAAAAAGTAACTCTTCCTCTCTCTGGTTACTCTGTCCTAAATTTTCTCTTCATTTTGTCTTTCCCCTTCACTGGAGTTCCTTTCTACCCTAACCCTTGTTAACCGTGTCGAGCTTTGCGAATGTAGAGATGATGCAAACCTAAGGTTTAGTTTAGTAATGAATATGCATACCTGTCACTTCCATTTTATGCAAATCTGTCTTATGCATATTCATTAGCGATATCCTGAAAACCTGACTGGCTGGTGGTCCTCCAGATCAGGGTTGGGGACCACTGCATCAGGTTTTTGCAAAGCTCGCCACCATTCTTTCGTAAATCAGAAGAATATTAGGAGCTTCTCTCTGGCGCTTCCTGTGTACCCGAAGGCTAATTTGTAATGCTGAGATGTGTTACTTTGCTCGGTGCCACTGCTCCAACCACAATCTTTCATTTGCATCACATCTGATTTAAAGAAATGACGAGTCTGAAGATTTGAACCAGCCATGAATAATTCAATTTACTTTTTTTTTTTGTTCCCAGGGACCAAAGCTACTGAAAATTCACCAAATAGAAAGAAGAATGTTAACATGAAATTCCCAGGCTGCATACTGATATGGCTCTGTAATGGAAAAATTGTTTTATTTTAAGCTGTGACACTTACGACCAGTTACTTCCACTGTCTGTATTACTGACATGTGGCAATGCGATGCCTCGCAGTCTCTGTATATGTGACAGATAGGATGACAGGTGACATTATAGAGACCAGGTTATTTACTCGTCTGAGTGACAAGTTTTAGGAGCAAGGTGAGTACTACGCTGCATAGCACTGAGGAAATTTTCCGTGTGCACTGCTAGAGATGAACTTTTTATTCAAAAGAAACACAGGGCCGCCTTCTGTAGATTTATCTAGAAAGTAAGCACAGCATTATTAGGGCAATGAATTATAACCCAGAAGTGAGTTAAAACAATGCTTAGGATTTGGAGCTGGGTTTTTGGGAGTTTGGATGAGAACTATGATGTCTGAAGTCTACAAAATCCTGAGCAGGTAAAAGTGAATCGATTTTTCACTCTTTCAAAAAAATACAAAGACCAGGGGACACTCAATGAAATTACACGGAAATACTTTTAGAACAAATAAAAGGAACTATTTTTCACTCAATGAATAGTTAAGCTCTGGAACTCATTGCCAGAGGATGTCGTACGTGTGGTTAGCATAGCTGGGTTTAAGAAAGGTTTGGACAAGTTCTCAGAGGAAAAGTCTATAGTCTGCTTAAGAGGCCGCATTACCGCAAAGATGTGCTGAGACTTGAATCAGTCCAGCGAATGGCCACCCGGATGGTCTCAGGACTCAAGGATCTCCCGTATGAGGAACGGCTGAAAAGATTGCAGCTATACTCACTCGAGGAACGCAGAGAGAGGGGAGAAATGATCGAGACGTTCAAATATCTCACGGGCCGTATCGAGGTGGAAGAGGATATCTTCTTTTTCAAAGGCCCCACGGCAACAAGAGGGCATCCTTGGAAAATCAGGGGCGGGAAACTACACGGTGACACCAGGAAATACTTCTTCACCGAAAGGGAGGTTGATCGCTGGAATAATCTTCCACTACAGGTAATAGAGGCCAGCAGCGTGCCTGATTTTAAGACAAAATGGGATCGTCACGTGGGATCTCTTCACAGAGAAAGGTAGGGGAGGATTATTGGGGTGGGCAGACTTGATGGGCCGTGGCCCTTATCTGCCGTCTGTTTCTATGTTTCTATGAGATAGACATTGGGGATGCCACTGCTTGCTCTGGGACTGATTTAACTGGGATTGACCTGGATTGGTCACTGTGGAAACAGGATACTGGGCTAAATGGACCATTGGTCTAACCCAGTATGACTATTCTTATGTTCTTATGTGAGCCAAGTATAGAACAATCAAGCCATTGTGACATCACTGATGACGCTGACTCTTTGGCATTTTGACATCACAATCTCAGCTCTGGAATGTTGCTACTCTTTGAGATTCTGGAATGCTGCTACTATTTGGGTTTCTGCCAGGTACCTCTGACCTGGAACAGGATACTGGGCCAGATGGACCATTGGTCTGACCCAGCATGGGCATTCTTCTGTTTTTATTTGGGGAAGAGAGGGTGCCACTGAGTGTAGGTGAGTGAGGGTTCTTGCTCACTTCCACTGTGTGAGAACAGTTGACAGCTTGTATACACAGACTGTCGGCTACTATCATGAAAAACCCAAAATAAAAACCTGATCTCTGCTAGAGTCTGTATGGAAGATACTGGTTTGGGTATGGAGCAGAAAACCTGGGTGCATTTTACTGAGAGAGAGCAGAGCTCCAGGTAAATAGACCATCTTTCTTGAGGGGGCAACACGGGAAGTGAGTGATTACAGGGGATGCTATGCTTCACTTGAAACACTTCCATGTGGTCCCTCAGCAGGTGGCCCGTCAAAAGCGCGCAGGAAAAATCCCGCCCCGACATTTGCGTGCAGGACAAATGCGTGCCGCCGCTCTTGCTGCTTTCAGGCCTTTCCCTTTGTGCTCTGAGGGGTATGTGTGGGGAACCCCCCCCACTACACATGAAGAGCGAAAACGGGAAGGAGAATGGGAGTTTTCAGTGTACTAGGGAGGGGTTCCCCCACAACCACCATCAACGGGAGCGTGAGCAGTTGTAAGTGTAGCATGGAGTTCCCCCCTTTCCCCCTCTCAGAACGCATACGGAAAGGCCTCAAACCAGCGGAAGCGGTGGCACGCATTTTGTCCTGTGCCCAAATGTCGGGGTGGGATTGTCGGCGCACCAATGTTCTGCGCGTTTTCAACAGTGTACCCCCTCAGCAAGGCTGCAGTGAACAGTTAGCAGGTCCTGCAGAGGCCATATCGTCATTATGTAATGGCCCTTGAGGGCTATAAGTGAAGGCCAAAGAAGCAGCTGAAAGCCTGGCTCTTCACCCAAGCCTTTAATACATAGGATGATTGAGTATAAACTCATTCTGCATCAGAAGTAAGCACTTCTTCATCAGGGGGTCCAAGTGTTCTGTGCTTCAGACGCCATCAACCCTATGGAGTCCGACAAGTTGAGAGAAGTTTCGAAATTGATCAGCAGCAAAAATGACTCTGTGACACAACTATCACAAGAAATTTTCGCCGCTGATCAATTTCGAAACTTCTCTCAACTTGTCGGACTCCATAGGGTTAATGGCATCTGAAGCACAGAACACCTTGGACCCCTGATGAAGAAGTGTTCATCGAAACACGGTCCGTGTCGGGCCCTGGTTTCTATCCACGGTGAACCACTCTTTGGAAAAACAACATTTAATTGACTCTAATGAAGTTCCCGTATCTCGTATACCATTTCGGCAGTCTCTTCTTGGGTTTGGTTGCTCAACACTTACTGCAGATTTATTGGACTCTTCTTTTCTTAACTGTATAAACTTGCCTCCCATCTATTCATCTCAACACACTCTATACCACCCATCTTGTCCCCATCTAATATCTGCATTTGAAACCCTCGGCTATAGGATAAATTGTATTATAGAAATGCATTAGCATCATATCTGTGTTATTTCAATGTTCTGATTTTGTGACTGTTCCGACCCATTAGTCAGCCCTGACACACAGGGGAGACAAGAAACTGTGCTTCCAGGCCACTGAGAGAAGCAGGGTTATAGTAAAAGACAGTATAAACCACCTAGAGCTGTCTATCCCCCATTTCAGCCGAGGCAGCACCCTTTTAGTAAGGAGGAGGAAAATCTCCTCCATGACCACCGGGGGAGCCAGAGAGAGCTGAAGTCAGCTGCCATCTCAGCTAGGCCTAGGTGTTGTTCCAACAGTTTTAAGCCTAGCTTGCAGAAGCTAGCTAGGGCAGTTCAGGAGCAGTGGTTGAGAAAACCATTCCAGCCAGGCAGAAGACCCCATGGACTGGCAGGGTCCTGAAGATTCCCAGACACCAGAACCTGACCCGGGAGTGGAAAGCATGGACTTTGTTGAATCAGAGCCAGTTCCTAACCAGGCAGAGGCCATGGAGATTAACCTGTACACTGTGGGCAAGTAGCCATTTTTGGCATGTTTTTTCTCTATCCAAAAGCCCTGCAGTATTTTGGAGTTGCTGGGGAGTGAATAAGGTTAAGGGGAATGTATATGCTGTGACATCCAGGAGGGATATTTTTTGAGGGAATTTTTTTCTCTGATATCATTTAAAGAAAAAGGGACTAAGCTACACAGCAGCCTTAACCCCCCACAATCAGCTCTGAGGAGCTAAACACCTGCCAAAGCTGGTAATAGGCAGGCTTGGAGAACTTGGACTGTTCCCGTTGTTGCGAACTGTTTGCTGGGTTAAGAATTGAATGCAATGGCCTGGTGAAGGTGATTTGATTTTGGTTTGGGACTAGAGGTCTGCACGGGAATGGGGATTGTGGGAATCCCGTGGGGGTCCCGTGGGAATCCCCCCTAACCCACAGGACTCCCACGGGGACCCACCTTGCCCATGGGACTCCCTTGGGGACCCCCCTCTAGCCAACGGGACTCCTATGGGGATGGAAGGCTTTGGAAGCAGGGTTCGCCCATATAATGTAATGGGCATGTCAGCCTTAGTAAAAGAGGGGGTTTATAAGTTAATTACCTGAACAGAAAACAAAAAAAGGGTTCCACCAAAGAGATTCCACAAGGAAAACAGCAGCGCAAACACAAAAGAAACTGTGGAATTGATGATCCTGTCAGAAGTAATTGCTGCTTTTTATGGGGACGGGTGGGGATGGAAGTAATTCCTTGCGGGGATGGGTGGGGACGGTGAGGATCTGGGCGGGGATGGGTGGGATTTCTGTCCCCGCGCAACTCTCTATTTGGGACTACTGAAGTCCGGGTGCCTTGCTGGGCTGTGGTCCTTTTTGCCAGCCCTAAAGCAAGCTTTGTGTTGGTATTTTTTCTTTTCCTTTTTTGCATTAGTTTTGCTTTTCGGATAGTTTTTATTCCTGGGCCTGTTTGGGACTGTGAAAATGGCCCAGAATGTATTGAACTGTTTAGGACTTGCCTAAATCCTGGAAGCCAGAGTTTGTGAGTTTTTTTTTTCTCTTTTTTGTTCTCTTTTTTAGGCAGAATAGTAAGGCCTACCTGATAAACTTACCTTGCAAAGCTCTCCTGTTTGAGAATTGTTTTCTTTTCCTGTTTTGATCTTTGACTTGAAACTAACTTGAGCAGTTTTAACCTGTTCACCCTGAAGGGCCATTCTCCCTCTGGAGTGGCGCGCAGAAATCGGCCTAGTCACCCTTGCCCGCACTTGCGCTATCCAGCGGAGGCCGGAAAGGTGACAATGTGTGTTTGTTAGCTTCTATATAATTATTATGCCTCCCTTTTAGTATGTATTATATCTCTCTTAGTTTCAAAAATATACTTATTAACAGCACCGAGATTCAAATGTTTCATGGTAGTCCTATTATTAAGTTTCAGTTTACTGATTTCTAACTCAGCCTCATTCATTGCATTTGGTCTTTTGATTACTGTTCTGCTGATAACAAAATTGTAAGTTTCATGCTGAATTATACCTGTTGTACGCCGTCTGGGTAAATCCCTATATAAAGATGATCAATAAGAATAGACATAAGAATCGCCTTACTGGGTCAGACCAAGGGTCCATCAAGCCCAGTAGCCCGTTCTCACAGTGGCCAATCCAGGTCCCTAGTACCTGGCCAAAATCTAAAGAGTAGCAACATTCCATGGTATCCAGTGGCTTCCCCCATGTCTTTGTCAATAACAGACAATGGACTTTTCCTCCAGGAAATTGTCCAAACCTTTCTTAAAACCAGCTACGCTATCTGCTCGTACCACAACCTCTGGCATCCCCAAATAGTGGCAACATTCCATGTTACCGATCCAGGGCAAGCAGAGGCTTTCTCCATGTCTTAATAACAGCCTATGGACTTTTCCTCCAGGAATTTGTCCAAACCTTTCTTAAAACCAGCTACGCTATCAGTAAATAAAGAAACAGCTTCATTCTGAATGAGTGTTCTGGTTGAGGGATGGGCTGTGCATCGCACCAGTACTTTGCGAGGAAATCAACAGTGATAGAAAGCAGGTAAGCCCTGCGTGGAAGCTGAACTTTCACTTGCCAAGTGGTACCCTTCTGTCCACAGAGAGAGAAAATCCCTAGATCCACTGCCCCTATCAACATATTCTGAACCTTGACTACACAAGATACCAGCTAGCTCAGCGCTTGCAGAAAAAGGTGCGTTGAACTTGCACTGAATTTAGGAATTCATTAAATCCTCGTGTTCTTCTTAAACCTCTTTATTCTTGGATTGATTTTTCCCTCCTCAGCAGCTGAGTAATAACAGTGAAAAGAGGGGAAGGAACAGCTCACCTGTAGCACTAAGAATCCAATGGCTTCAACTTATCAGCTTTGCAACCATACTCCATACTTTGGTTTCCTGGAAGCTGCCGCCGGATCGCTAGTCGGCATCGTTTATGGTTGGAACTACAATGGTATCTGATTGTCTTCGAAATGGAGGAGTCTTGTTCGTTATCGGAATTAACCAGACAAATCGCTCCACCAACTAAGAACAGCCATGCACCACCACCCACAGAATTGAGAAAGAGCTATCAATCTGTCAATCCTTATTGATCTTTTGTTTATTTCACTGACTTTATGCAACCCATAAGGCCTTCCCAGGAATAGAAGCCCTGGGACTAAAATGTCTCCAGCAGGGGAGATTGTTTGTTTGTTTTTTATGCATCATTTTTAAAGAATGTATATATATCTGTTTTTGGATTTTTGGGTGTGTGTGTGTTTTCTTGTTTATGCGTTTTCTCGATGCCCAGGAGCTGAACATATTTTTGTGGCAATTGAAATTGAACATAGAGCGATGAGTCTGGCCTGGGTAATTTTTGGCTGCTTATATATGGATGACCATACTATATCTCTCATAAATCAATTATACCATTTCAGGTCCACATCCTGTATCAATGTTTCGTAATCATTTATGCCCACCATGGTATAGATCAGGGGTGTCCAACCTGTGGCCCCGTGAAGTATTTTGTGCGGCCCTGGTCGAGGGCGATGCAGTGTTTTCCTCTGCTGCCCCCAGGTGTTTGCTGTCTTGCCGGCTCCCTCCTCTGTCTTGCTGCACATTTGTGCGTCCCCAGAAACATTTTTTTTGGCCAATGCGGCCCAGGGAAGCCAAAAGGTTGGACACCCCTGGTATAGATCATTGGAGGTCCTAAGATCTGACATCGGTATTATGATATGCCCACCACCATTTTTTTGGGGGGGAAGTTTAGATACTCTAACAATCTATATATAAATTTGTCAATAAAGTAACAAAGAATTGTGATTAGATTTGAGAGGACATTTAAGTAAAAGAAGGAGGTAACATTCAGATAGGTCATAATGAAATATGCCACAAAATAATTACCATGAAGACTTTAATGGAGTGTTCTTCAATGGTAGGACAACCCCCATCAAGTGAAAAGAGTAAATTCTGGTTTAGAGTTAAGTTTTAGACTAGGCAGCAAGGTGGCCTATGGGAAATATAATCAAGCTTAGAAGAAGTAGCTGTAATGCAATCAGGGCAGTAAGTGTCAAGAAGATACAGTTGCTGAATGTCACCACCGTGGATTAGGTGATGAATGTAAAGCCTAAATTCTGAAAAGGAAGTACCAGGAGGGCAAAATATGTGTGAGCATGGGTCCAAGAGGAGATCCTTGAGGAACACCAGAGGTGAGTGGTAGGCTCAGAAAATGCGGTCAGAGAGGTAGGAGCTGAACCAAGAGTAAACTAAGTCAAAGAAGCCTAAAATCAGAAAGATGTTGCAGAGCTGTGTCATGGCGGATTGAATCAAAAGCGTCTCCGAGGTCTAAAGAGATGAGAATGACATGCTTAGCAGAACTGACAAACAACCTTATATAGACAAGAGTGGTAGTTTCAGGATGGAGTTCAATTTTGTGGAGGGAAGGAGAAGTCTAGAGGTTAGAGGAGCTGCCTCAACACTCTGAGGTTGAGTTCAATTCCCACTGCAGCTCCTTGTGACTCTGGCTAAGTCACTTAACACTTCATTATTCCAGGTACAAAAATAAGTACCTCTCTAAAATATTTGATTGTAACCACACAGAAAAAGCAGTATATCGAGTCCTTTGCAATCAAGCTATTGTGACATCATTGATGAGGTTGACTCTTATTGGTGAAATGGTGCATTATGACATCACACTAAGGGGGGAAGTTAGCAACACAGGTCACTGGGAGTAGAGGTATGGCTCAGCGATTAGAGCAGCTGCCTCAGCACCCTGAGATTGTGAGTTCAATTCCCACTGCAGCTTCTTGTGAGTCTGGCCAAAATAAGCACCTGTCTAAAATATGTAAATTGTTTTGATTGTAACCACACAGATAAAAGCAGTAGAGCAAGTCCTTTACAATCAAGCTATTGTGACATCATTGATGAGGTTGCCTCTTATTGGTGGAATGAAGCATTATGACATCTGGTTACCAGAGATGAAACTCTTCACACTAAGGGGGGAAGTTAGCAACACAGGTCACTGGGAGTGGAGATATGGCTCAGTGGTTAGAGCAGCTGCCTCCGCACCCTGAGGTTGTGAGTTCAATTCCCAGTGTAGCTCCTTGTGAGTCTGGGCAAATCACTTAACACTTCAGTGCCCCAGGTACAAAATATGTAAACCACACAGAAAAAAGCAGTATATCAGAATCCTAGCCCCATTTCTAAGCTAATCTTCATTCATGTTTGCTATTTTTGTGGGGGAAGGTGGGGAGGGTACAGGTGAGGAATCATTAAAAGCAGGGTGAAACAGTTTGGTTGGTAAAGCGGGCACAGACATTGTCACCTTCTAATTAGCCCATAATACAGACGCATTCTTTATGAAATATGGTAGACCATGGTCCCTGTTAAGTGTAAATGCTCACAGGGTTTGCCAAGAGAGGTTTGGCATTGGTAAGGACAAATTAAATGTAATACTTTTTTTTTCTTTTTATTGCTGAATGAAACAGCCTGATTAGAAGTCACCGATGCATAAGACTTGAAATTCAGAGTAAGTGAGAAAAGTTAGATTAATGTGTCCACGGGTTGCTTCACTTAACCGATTGGCAGATTGGCAGCTAATTATGCGGCTCGCGGTGCCAGTGTTCTGGGGAAAGAAAGCAGTGGCTTACAATGTAATTGCATTGTTCATATTTAGAAATTACTAATTGCATTGGAATTAATGAATATGTGTGCTGCACTCGAGGAGGAGGATGCAGGGATTCGGGCTTCATGCCTTTTGGCTCCTTTGGCTTTCTATTCAGTCAAAGGCAGAAGCCGGGATCCGATGCCATGAGCCCTCGTTTCTAACCACCAGGGGACTTTGTAACTCTTCTCCTCCAAACTTATTTAGTCTGGTCTGGTCAGGCAGTGGGCTCCTCCTGGAACCCTGCCATCATGGGCCCTAAATTGGCCACCAGGTGCCGCTATTGCACAATGGCTGGGACGCCTCCACTTGGGCCTCTGTGGCATTTCTTTTCAGGAGGTGGGTCCATACAACCAGTTGGAGCGAGTTGGCAGGACCCCACCCCATCCCAAGGCATGCTGAAGAAGAAAATATGGTTGTTATCGCATATCATCCCCAAAACGATTCATTGTGATCGCATCTCCTAAATGTTTTCTTAACTGGCTGCTTGAATGTAGTTTTCTTATAGAGTAATAACTTAATTTGATGGCTTTGAATAATGGGGATAATTAATGTGGAGAGCAAGTTTATACAGGGACATTTGGAGCTATTCTATAATGGCCAGAAGGCACCTAATTCCCTTTACAGGAAACTAGAGTAGCATTTAATTTTGGTGCCACCACTTAGGGCTGAATTCTCTAAGCTCCGACACCACTCCCTCCTGCCGCAGCAAGTTTGTGTTTCTGAGGTCTGGATTAACAAGAAAAACTGAACTATTGTATTGACTTGGGATTGGCTTAAGAGTCATTTCATTTTCCAGCAGGTCATGGGACTGAAATTTCCCAGAGGCCTCACATAGGGAGAACGCGAGGGCACTCTCTACAGTTAAAAGGGGATAGATTCTGTACAAACGTAAGGAAGTTCTTCTTCACCCAGAGAGTGGTGGAAAACTGGAACGCTCTTCCGGAGGCTGTTATAGGGGGAAACACCCTTCAGGGACTCAAGACAAAGTTAGACAAGTTCCTGCTGAACCAGAACGTAGGTAGGTAAGGCTAGTCTCAGTTAGGGCAAACGTAAGGAAGTTCTTCTTCACCCAGAGAGTGGTGGAAAACTGGAACGTTCTTCCGGAGGCTGTTATAGGGGGAAACACCCTCTAGGGATTCAAGACAAAGTTAGACAAGTTCCTGCTGAACCGGAACATATGCAGGTGAGGCTGGACTCCATTTAGGGCGTGAGTGGACTGCTGGGCACAATGGACCACTGGTTTGACCCAGCAGTGGCAATTTTTATGTTCTTAACTAAACACATGATTAGAAAAAATATATGCTGTATACTAGTTTTCACAGGTCAATAAAAAGGTATCGCCTTATTTTCCTGTTTTTTGTTTGCTTTATTTGTATTTATTAATCTTGAAAGTGGATTAACACAGCAGCCAGACTGTTTCATCCAGAAGTCTTTGGAGATCCCCTGCCCCTTCCTCCCCTGCCCCATGCTCTTTACAGACCTTTAATATTTCATCAATGGGATGGCACGGCTGGATCAGAGCATTGTGTTCGCTCCTAAGGAAAGGGCACCTTTGAAAACAGATTTCACAGGAAGTAGAGGAAATCTAGCCGTTTCCCCTCTGTGTAATACCATGAATAATGCATGACCAGAAGCTAGGAGAATTTGACATATACAGGGTTGCCCACTTACCTCAATTTAATTGAAAGGCTGGGAGCAGAATATCTGTATTTGGTGCAGTGGAAGAGCAGGCGGTAATTGACAGAAATACCAGTGGCTATCTTTTAAAGCCCTGGACAAAGCAAGATGGCAGATGGTCTGTGTGTATTTGGATCTATGGCTGTATCGAGAGCATGGGAGGACTTTGAAAAGGGATCTTCAGCCTGGGGGTTTCTTCTTGGCCGAGTGGGGTTTGGGAAGCTCCCTGTTGGTGTGGAAAGCAGCAGCTGCAGGATGCTTTGAGGGTCTGGGGAGCAGGGCTGAATGCCTTTTCTTTAAATTTCTTGCAGCAGTAGGGATGAGTTGTGAGTGTGTAGAAGAAGGTTGCCTAGTTGGCCTTTTCCACTGTGTAACATGGGTAAATCTATTGGCAAAATTTACATTCAGGTACTCAAACATTTATTTTGATCTGTCCCGGTGGACTCACACTCTAAATCAGGGGTGTCAATGTCCCTCCTCGAGGGCTGCAATCCAGTCGGGTTTTCAGGATTTCCCCAATGAATATGCATGAGATCTATTAGCATACAATGGAAAGCAGTGAATGCAAATAGATCTCATGCATATTCATTGGGGAAATCCTGAAAACCCGACTGGATTGCAGCCCTCGAGGAGGGACTTTGACATCCCTGCTCTAAATGTACCTGGGGCAATGGGGGATTAAGTGACTTGCCCAGGGTCACAAGGAGTAAACCCCCGCGAATTCGCAGTTCGCGGACTCAGTAATTCGCAGTATTTTCCGACCGCCTCTTCCTAGTACTAAAGTCACGGTTACATCAATCAGAAGCTGCTTTGACACGCTATCTGGCGTATCAAGGCAGCTCCTGCTTGGGGTAACCATGAATTTAGTACTAGGAAGAGGCAGTCTGAAAATGTGCCCGTCTTCGTAAGCACAATTTAAGCACCCGCCGACACCCCAGCTGCCCTCTCCTGCCTTCGATCAGCTGAAAAACCGTATTCACGGTTTTTCAAAATTCGCGGGTGTTCCTGGAATGGAACCCCTGTGATTTTCGGGGGTGGGGGCGGGGGTACTGAAGCTCTAACCACTGTGCCACTCTAGAAAGCATATTGTATCAAAAGTGAGCCAAGAGTAAATCAATCAAGCCTCCATCATATGCAAATCTACCTTATGCTTATTCATTTGGATATCCTGAAAACCCGACTGGATATATCCTGAGGAATGAGTCAAGGAGCACTGGCCGAGGAAAAGCATTTGTCTACATGGTGTGGGATAAAACCAGGACTGAATTAGCCTGTCTTGAATGAAAGAGACCCGGCCTGGACATTCTTTTCTAGAAGGCCCTGCAGTGCCCCCTGCTGGCACTGGCAGAGCAAAATTAATCACAGTATCACTCATCAGGGTGGGTTGTGTATCTTTATGGGGGTGGAGGGAGATGTGAAGAAGAGAAAGTTTCATCAGACCGTCCAGACCTCAAGACCTAAACGCTGTCCTTAGACTGTGGTGTCCAACTATGATCAGAACTCTGATAAATTAAGGAAAAAACCTTCGGAACTTTTCCAACAGCAACAAAGTCCTCATTTATCATTATTAAAGATGTGTCAACATTCTTGAAATTGATTTATTCTCAGTATTTTGGCTCATGAATCGTTTCTGATACAAAAAAAACCTCTTCATATCTAAAACACATCACCTGGTTTTCTAGTTATTAGGAATTAATGATGCTGAAAGCAGCGTGGAAAGAAATTGACTTTGGTCATCTCTCCAATTTTTTATCCCCCTTTTATCGTCTAATAGCTGTTAAATGCTTGATTGTGTACTGTAAGCAGACCTCTTAAAGGCCCATTTTTTTCTGCATTATTCTAGACTAATTTTTCTTTTCAAGCTGTTCTTGTTTGCCAAACAAAAGCAGGTCAAGGTTAAAACCAGCCAGCAATAGTTCCAGGTTTTAGTTCCAATTTGTGAAATCTGGGGATGGAGGGATGAGTTCCAGTCCCTCCCCTTCACTCTGTGACCTTGAGAAAGTCATTTTGCCTCCCTGTGCTTTTTAAAACATAGGGACTGATACAGAAAACTAGTGCAGGCAGAAGCACTTTGTCTTGTCATTCCCTCTGTAATTCCCCCACCTGAGCACTGTGTATAGATGCGCCTTCTTGTCCAGTTTGTCTGTCTTGACTAGATTGTAAGCTCTCTTGAGCAGGGACTGTCTCTTCTGTGTTTTGATGTACAGCGCTGCGTATATCTCATAGCGCTATGGGAATGATTAGTAGTAGTAGAAGCTGTCTGAACGCTCGGTGACATCACAATGCATCTGGGTTATACCCAGAATTCTTGATGACATCATAATGCAGCTGTATATGGTTCACCCACCTGAGCACAGTGTATAGATGCACCTTCTTGTCCAGTTTGTCTGTCTTGACTAGATTGTAAGCTCTCTTGAGCAGGGACTGCCTCTTCTGTGTTTTGATGTACAGCGCTGCATATGTCTCGTAGTGACATCACAATGCATCTGGGTCATACCCAGAATTCTTGATGACATCATAATGCAGCTGTATATGGTTCCCCCACCTGAGCACAGTGTATAGATGCACCTTCTTGTCCAGTTTGTCTGTCTTGACTAAATTGTAAGCTCTCTTGAGCAAGGACTGCCTCTTCTGTGTTTTGATGTACAGCGCTGCATATGTCTCGTAGTGATATCACAATGCATCTGGGTCATACCCAGAATTCTTGATGACATCATAATGCAGCTGTATATTGATGCACCTTCTTGTCCAGTTTTTCTGTCTTGACTAAATTGTAAGCTCTCTTGAGCAGGGACTGCATCTTCTGTGTTTTGATGTACAGCTCTGCATATGTCTCATAGTGACATCACAATGTATCTGGGTCATACCCAGAATTCTTGATGGCATCATAATGCAGCTGTATATGGTTCTCCCACCTGAGCACAGTGTATAGATGCACCTTCTTGTCCAGTTTGTCTGTCTTGACTAGATTGTAAGCTCTCTTGAGCAGGGACTGTCTCTTCTGTGTTTTGATGTACAGCGCTGCGTATATCTCATAGCGCTATGGGAATGATTAGTAGTAGTAGAAGCTGTCTGAACGCTCGGTGACATCACAATGCATCTGGGTTATACCCAGAATTCTTGATGACATCATAATGCAGCTGTATATGGTTCACCCACCTGAGCACAGTGTATAGATGCACCTTCTTGTCCAGTTTGTCTGTCTTGACTAGATTGTAAGCTCTCTTGAGCAGGGACTGCCTCTTCTGTGTTTTGATGTACAGTGCTGCGTATGTCTAGTAGCACTATAGGAATGATTAGTAGAACAAGGTTAGTGAGACTTTTGTGCACAAACTTCTGAATTTCTGCTCCCCTAGGAAGGTGATGCAGCCCTCCTGGCCCTGACCTGGGATGTTTTTCGTTTCTTAAGTCTCTTGTGTTCTGGTGAGCCATTGCTCTTTTACCCCACCTAATCTAATCTAATCCAAGATTTCCAAATCGCTCTAGTACTGAAAGGTCACCTTGGTCAGCCACAGAACTTAGAGACTTGAAGAAAGCACAGGTGTTTTATTCTGCATATGCAGACTCCTGAGCCCCAAGTTGGCAGCTTCGGAAGTGCCGAAACCAGGAAGTTACAGTGATAGTTATGCATTTTCTGGCCAGACAACTGGATGCTAGATACAACTTCTCATTTGTTACTTTTGCTACATTTTCTGAACAACCATTGGTCCTAAGCTTGTACTTATTATTGGTTCAGGGGTTATCCTTAGAGTCCTATAGGGAGCAGGTCACTTATCTAAGCCCTGCAGTCTTTCTGTTACATGTTCAGGAGGGCGAAATACAATATGGTTATCTCAGCATACACAGTAAGAAGCTAACACCCAAGCTACAACACCCAGTGTAGGCAGGCTAGAACATGAGATAAGTCAGGTCTGCAATTAAACATAATTCAGCATTTTTATTAAGGAGAAAACTTAATTCAAGACTCAGAAAAACCAGTCCCAGACTCCTTCAGTACCATTTAGTTCAAGGCGATTTGCATCAAAAAGAAGCCATAATATCCCAAACTATGGCAATCTATCGCCCGCCTAGAACTCTGCGGTCTGAGGGTGGGATACGATTATCATTGATGGACTTCTCAAAAGTGTATTATGAGACCACAAGAGCCTCCGTTAATCTCCATCATAGGAATAACTCTGTGGAACCAACTAACTGGATCGCAAAGAGCTCTGTCCGATATTTGGAAGTTTACGAAAATGTTCAAAACCACACTTTTTACAGAAGCATTCTAATGAAGGATATTTCTGACCAATTTTGGTTTTTGGATTTATTATGGAGAGCTGTGAACCAACAGTTTACATTGATTGATTTGTAATCTTTGATGTTTGTACAAGTCTAATTTGTCCTATTGTACGTGTGTGACTTTTGTAAAGCATTGAGAAATCTTTTAAATAAATAACATAAACAATAATTCTATGGGCAAATTCAATTCCTTGGGAAGTGGTATATAAACTGTTATTATTATTATTATTATTAATAATACTACACGGAACCTCATGTTAGACACCAGCTCTCAGCAATTAAAATGAATTGTGCTATTTGCGCAGCAGACCTTAAGGTGAAGTGGTGTATCAAGGCGGTGGGGTGGGGCGGACCACCTTGGGCGCACCTCTCCTCCCCTCTCCCTCTTCAGATGATTGTCAGCAGCATCTCTAACCCGCCGCTCATGCCAGCTTCACCTCTCCCTCTGACATCATTTCCTGCTCACAGGAAGTGATGTCGGAGGGAGAGCAGGAAATTTCTCTGTTGCTACTTGGACCACAGAAAGCATCCTCTTGTGTGCTGACGCTTTTGTTACGCTTAGACATGTGCCGAGTACTAACCACCTTTGGTGCAGAACATTGTGCACGAGGGTCCAATAGGGTTGCCCTGAGTAGCGCACAAGTTTTGTATGCCTCAAATTTGAATATGGTTAGCTTTAGTGCATTGGCAGCAATGCTCCCTCTAAGGATTCTCCGGGTGCATGCAAGCTCTTTTCTTTTTTTCGTGTATGCAACAACTTCTGCAAACCAACAATTTCCTAGATTTGGAAGTCATTTTGTGAGCAACCACGTAAAATCTGAACGGCACCCCTAGAATGTATGCGCAATTAGAGCGAACATAGATTGATAGGCAAAGCATTTTTGTTACATTCATGTTAGAAGCCATGGGCTCAGCCTTTGGAGCAGGACTCTAATAAAGTGTATCGCCTGAGAATCCAGGTGTGCCACGAGACGCCGGGGAAGATGAGAGGCATCGGAGCCAGCTGACTGCCTACAGGCTGTGCCTCTCGTGGTAGGCAGTCAGCCGCCACCAGTGCCTCTTCTTCTCTCCGCGCCTCTTCCCTTCCAGCACCTCCCCCCTCTCCCCACAGGGCCCCGTCTGGAGGGCCTTCGCGCATGCGCAGACATCAACGTGATGACATCACACATGCACTTGACATCATCATGTCGACATCCACGCCCTTCCGGATGCCTCGAGCCGCAGCCACCAAGTTTAGGGTGCCGCGGCTTCAAAACGTTTGAGACACGGCTCTAATGCACATCTATTGTATCAGCATGTCTACTTTTTATGGGGAATTGGAATTACAGTCCTGCGCGGAGGGCTGAAGTCAAACGCGGATCAGCTTTCCCCGGAAAGGATGGAGTTTATTGTCGCGTGTCGGTCCGAGCAAAACCCTAAGCCGCCTGCGTACATGGATTTCTATAGAGAGAGTGCATGACACTTTTGTCTGGCCTGGTGTAAATCTATCCCTAATTAATAATTATATATCTCATTATCCAAATTAATTGAACTTTTGCGCGAAAACTAAGTTTCTAATTATAGACCTTTTAACTTAATAGAGATTGAGTGAGGCAAAGGCCAATACATAATTACTGAAGCAAGAGGAAAGTAAATGTGTATCCAGGGCTCTCTCTGAACGTTTTTCAGTCAATACTTAATTACTGCTTCTGCTCTCCTAAGTCAGTTACGGATGTACACTGCTTCCAAAAACGTATATTCTCATATTTATAATCATTTCCCCATCTTCGGCAGTGGCACTGAAATGGGTTATTGAGTGATATTGTGCCTGAAGTCCATTAATATCATTTTTTTTAAATGCTTAGCTTATACCTGAGCTACATTCAGATACCAGAGGTATTTTCCTGTCCCCAGAGGAATTACAGATGTGCCTGAAACAATGGAGGGTTAAGTGACTCTGCCCAAGGTCACAAGGAGTGCTAGTGAGATCTGAACTAGAGAATGACATGGGGACAAATTTTTCCCCGTCTCCGCAGGAACTCAATTTCCTAGTCCCGTTCCTGTGAATTTTGTCACTGTCCCTGTTCCATTCCTGTAAGCTCTGCCTTAACTGCACAAGCCTCAAACACTTATGATTTTAAAGTGTTTGAGGCTCGTGCAGATGAGGTTGTAGCTTAGGCATTGGTGGAATGAGGCATTATGACATCACAATCTGAGCTCTAGAATGTTGCTACTTACGATTTTAAAGTGTCTGAGGCTCGTGCGGATGAGGACGTAGCTTAGGCATTGGTGGAATGAGGCATTATGACATCACAATCTGAGCTCTAGAATGTTGCTACTTAGGATTTTAAAGTGTCTGAGGCTCGTGCGGATGAGGACGTAGCTTAGGCATTGGTGGAATGAGGCATTATGACATCACAATCTGAGCTCTAGAATGTTGCTACTTATGATTTTAAAGTGTTGGACGCTCGTGCAGATGAGGGCGGAGCTTAGGCATTGGTGGAATGAGGCATTATGACATCACAATCTGAGCTCTAGAATGTTGCTACTTAGGATTTTAAAGTGTCTGAGGCTCGTGCAGATGAGGACGTAGCTTAGGCATTGGTGGAATGAGGCATTATGACATCACAATCTGAGCTCTAGAATGTTGCTACTTAGGATTTTAAAGTGTTGGAGGCTTGTGCAGATGAGGGCGGAGCTTAGGCATTGGTGGAATGAGGCATTATGACATCACAATCTGAGTTCTAGAATGTTGCTACTTAGGATTTTAAAGTCTTTGAGGCTTGGGCAGATGAGGACGGAGCTTGCAGGAATGGATCAGGGACAGGAAAAGAACTCGCAGGGACGGGATGGGAAAATGAGTTCCTGTGGGGACGGGGAAAAATTGGTCTCCGTGTCATTCTCTAATCTGAACCCTGGTTCTTAGCCTGCTGCCACTTTGAAGATGGAGTCTCATGAGCCAATCGCCCCCATTCTAGGTCAGGGGTCTGATCGCAGGTGTGGTGGGGCATCCCAGATGGTAACGCGCTAATACTATCTTTGAGTCACCAAAAAAAATATAGAGAAATGTGGGGCAAGCAAACCAAGTATCAGGATGGAACCAAAGCAGGTTTATTAAAAGTCTAATCTGAAGTGTAGGTAACAGTAATACAGCATAGAATGGTACCCGACATGGGCCATGTTTCAGCAAGTGGTGCCTTTCTCAGGAGTCCAAGCTGTATGCTATCGTTAACATATTTTAAAATTTTCCTCATTGCATGTCCACCAACAATTCTTGGCCAGCCTATGAATTATTTTCATACTATTAGGGAGTCTCCGCTGATCACAGACAGCATCAGGTTTATTATCTCTGCTTGAAAACATTCATTAACCTCAGTATTCTCCTGACTTAGGCCCTGCTCACTGGAGCATTGAAAAGTCCTCTATTAGCATGCTGAGCCCACATTCATCAGCCAGTCTTCATGTGGAACAAGCATACAGATGTGGGATTTATTAGAGGTGACCTGTAGGGAAGCAGGACCATGTGCAGAGACTCATTATGGGCCCTCATTTGCATAAGTCAATAGAGGCTGAAAGCCGAGGCCATGTGCAAAAAAATAATTAATTGCTCATTGGTAGGGCTGGCCCTGGGATTTATGGAGTTTTAGGTAATTAAAGGTAAAGTAACCTTTGAAACACTTCGCCAACACCTGCTGATAGAGTCCTAGAGAAATGTCAATAGAACTTCAACAATTTCACTCCCCTTTAACTGAGGTCTAGAACCATCTATAGTTACCTTTTGCAGAGCAAGTGAACGTACATGAGGGATCTACAAGAACCTCTATATACCAGATGCCCACTGACCACAACATGTCTATCTACCTGTCCAGAGCCAGACCCTAATGTACAATCGTATTTGTTCCAACTTTTCTGTAGGTTACGCCAACTATTTTTTTACAGAACATAACGTCAACGTATAGACCGCATAACCGTGAGGATCTATGCGGTTTACAAAAGATTAACCTAAGTCACAAATAAAACTCTGAAGAAATTAATTACCCAGAAACCTAAGAACAAATAAGTCTTCAAATGCCTTCTAAAATCCAAGTATGACATGGATAGGAAGAATAGTTGATTAAAATCTTTGTCCCAGAGGGCGGCCTGGCAAGACACTGTTTAGGCTACAATTGGGACTAAAAAAAATGATAAAACAGATCATGAAGACCAAATGAATCCCTACATCAACTAGACATAGGAAAACCCACACTCCATTCACGCATCCTCCAATCAAAGAAGTCAAACGGAAAAAACTATATGATGGCCTCCTAGCCAGACAAGCAGCAAAACTCGACAACCAAATCTCCAATCTACGGTACTAATTATGACCCCAGAGTACAAAACTTTCAGAAAAGAAATAAAGACTCTACTTTTCAAGAAAGTCCTGCAAACGACTTAATACCGCCAACTCCTTCCTTTTTTTTTTTCAAATGAAAGCTTTTATTGAGATATACACAAAATACAAAAGATACATATAATATGCAGCAAAAAACAAAGAGCAGCACACTGCAATCAAGAAAACACCAAAGGTGCTGCCAACAAGAGAAGACATGTGCAATCCCCACATACTGACAATAGCAAACTACAATACCCACCAGAGCTCAGCCAAATCCCCCCCTCCATCCCCCCAGGGACGAAACACAGTACCTACAGCACCCGATAAGGTTAAGGATCTTCCAACCCAATATAAAGAAAGGAATGGGAATAGGGTCCCCCCAGTCCGAATTCCCCCAGTCCAGCCTCGCCAACTCCTTCCCACTTCCCAATACTTTCCCGATTCCCCAAAGCAACCTCATCTACTCTTTATCTCCTCTAGAAATTGCCAGATATCTTCTTCTTGTAATAGGTTTTTTGTAATTCTTTTGCAATCCGCCTTGAACCGCAAGGCAATGGCGGAATAGAAATCTCTAATATAATGTATTACAGGTCCATCTCAGACCTGATGAACGACCCAGCACTCCTGGTTGTCACCTGCAGCTCCCAACTAAAACATGTATGATGAAGGATCTACAAACCATCATGGACAAGCACGGACAGCATAATAATGACAGTAACACGGGGACTAGACTTTAGGAAGTGTTACAAAGTTTTCCCTTTTGTAGCAGTAAACAACAGGGACAGACCTGGATCACCAGGTACATAAGAACATAAGAATAGCCTTACTGGGTCAGAACAATGGTCCATCAAGCCCAGTAGCCCGTTCTCACGGTAGCTAATCCAGGTCACTAGTACCTGGCCAAAAACTCAAGGTGTAGCAATATTCCTTTCAGAATCTCAAAGAATAGCAAGATTCCGGAATCCCAAAGAGTAAAAAGGTTCTAGAATCCCAAAGAGTAGCAACATTCCATGGTACCGATCCAGGGCAAGCAGTGGCTTCCCCCATGTCTTTCTCAATAACAGACTATGGACTTTTCCTCCAGGAACTTGTCCAAACCTTTCTTAAAACCAGCTACATGAGTATTAAAGATCTGTGTATCATTTATAGCCCGTCTTTATCCAAGGTGGGTTTCAAAAATGTACGTACATAGTAAAACAAATACACAACAATTAACAAAACAACTTGCCCATTACAACCAATTATTTTATTGTATCTTTAATGTATCTTTATTGTAAACCGCTTTGAACCTCACGGTATAGCGGTATATAAGAAATAAATTAAATTAAATCAAAATTTTCACCAAATGACATACTTCATGATACAGGGTGCATACCTCCCTATCCACTATTTCAATTATTACATCGCGCTAAGTATCATATTTCATAGCACAAAATAGATTTTATATATCCATGTAAGAATTATAGGGGGATATCAGCTAAGTGGACTGAGGAATTAGGGATGGAGATTGGGGAGGCTGTCATAGAGAAGGCTCTTCAATGAGGGGTTTCTTCACGAATAATACTTTGGGGCATGCTTTTTGGCTGTGTCCTCAAATTAGGAAATTTTGGGGTGTTATTTGTGTTTTTCTTGGAGTTGTTCTTTCCCGGATCTTGTCTCCTTCTCCCCAGATGATGTTGTTTCTTCAATGGGATGGGACTTTTTAAAAAGGGGTTAGGGGATTGTGTCGAAAGGCCTTTATTGTGGGTCAGAAATGTATCTTGCAACATTGGTTAGAGGAAAATTCACCCTCTTTTCAGCAATGGAGGGCAGCATTTCTTGCTCTTGTGCTGATGGAAGCCAGGGTGACCTCCCCTTCAAATAAACAACGTAGGTTTTGAATGACCTGGGAACCCTTTATCCAGCAGATATCGGCCAGAGCACGCAGTTTTGTTGAGAACTCATTGCATTTGTAATCAGGAAGTGAAGCACATTTGATTAGTAGCTTATGAGAACAGGGGGGTGGGGGGATTGGAGAGATGGGATGGGGGTGGGTATAATGGGAGGTTATTGGTAGCTATATTAATGTTATTTAAGTCTCTTTTCTTATGCTCAAGTTGTTATTGTCTTTTATTATTAACTTTAGCAAACAGATTGAAATCTAAAAAATTACTGTTAATTATTGTTTTTTATTCTTTTACTGTACATTTATATTACGTTGGCGTAATATTCTTTGTAAGATTTATTATATGTATGGTTTTTATTATTATAATTCAGTAAAAATGATGATTGTTTATCATTTCTATAGCGCTAAAAGGCGTACGCAGTGCTGTACATTTAGCATACAATAGACAGCCCCTGCTCAGAAGAGCTAACAATCTAATTTGACAGACAGGACATCTCAGGGTTGGGAAGATTATGGTAGAGGCAATGATACAGTGGGTCTGGGTATCTGAAAGCAGTGATGGGGGAGTCAAGAGTTGAAAACAGATTCAAAAAAGTGGGCTTTTAGCTTGGATTTGAATACTGTTAGGGATGGAGCGTGGCGTATTGATTCAGGCAGCCTGTTCCAGGCACACAGTGCAGTAAGAAAGAAGGGACAGAATCTGGAATTGGCAGTGGATGAGAAGGGTATGGATAAGAGGGGCTTGCCCGATGAACGGAGTACACGGGGAGGAGCATAGGGGGAGATAAGTGAAGAGAGATATTGGGGCGGGGGGGGGGGGGGGCTTCAGACCGAATGCACTTGTAAGTCAGCAAGAGGAGTTTGAACTGTACAGTATTCGGAAATGGATGGTGTGACAGGGAGAGTCATGTCATGTTGGAAGAAACCCTGAAGTGCTCTAAAACTATCCCTAAACTTACCCCTAGAAGCAGGCAGGGAAATTGCCCTGCAGAATTTATACCCAGTGAAAGGCAACCCAAAAGGGACCCGATTATACTTGCCTAGTTCTAATGTAGGGAATGCTAAAAGCAAAGAACTACAAGGACCAGCATGCACCAGGCAGGTGATAGCAAAACCCACAAAGGGATTAGCTCCTGCAATCAGCTCTGCTGGGGGCAGGGTTAATGAGTAGGGAAGCTATCCAGGCTCATTAGCAAAGCACCAGAGAACCACAGGTGGTTTGAGGGGCAATCAGCCCATGCTAGGGAATAGGGTGTTTTCTCTAGGCCAAGGGAGGCAGAGGCAGAGGGAGCCACAAGCTTACAGGATACCTGAATCCTTGGAGAGAGGCAGACATGTGCCAGCCAGGATTCAGAAGAGAGCAACCAGCATTCCCCACAGAAAGCAAGGAGTAAACCTCAGGACTGAAACTTCTAGTCATTCTTCTGAAGGTAATAATGGATTTGATACAGAAATGCCCGAAGAAATGCTTGCAAATGATGTTGAAATGGAACCTGAGGAGTCATGCTTGGAGAACTATGGGGAACCTGTCCAAGTAGTGCAAGCAGGTTGCAGGTTCCAGGACTTGAAATTGAAAAGTTATTTTTGTGTTTTGCTTGAACTTTAATAATGAATAAAGCATGGTGGGCTAACAGGCTGTTTAGCCACCAATGAGAGTTTTTGTTTGTATGATTTTGGAATTGCACTACAATATAAAAAGAAAAGAAAATCTTAAAATTCACACTAAACACCTGTACTGGACCTGTTTATTTTGATGCAGACACCCCTCTACCCCTCCATGCCTCATTCAACCGCTCGGCTGAGGCTTGGAAGACCCAGGTCAGGGCTCGGGCTATTCCAGTCATAAGAACATAAGCAATGCCTCTGCTGGGTCAGACCTGAGGTCCATCGTGCCCAGCAGTCCGCTCACGCGGCGGCCCAACAGGTTCAGGACCTCTATCTATACCCCTCTATCCCCTTTTCCAGCAGGAAATTGTCCAATCCTTTCTTGAACCCCAGTACCGTACTCTGCCCTATTACGCCCTCTGGAAGCGCATTCCAGGTGTCCACCACACGTTGGATAAAGAAGAACTTCCTAGCATTTGTTTTTAATCTGTCCCCTTTCAACTTTTCCGAATGCCCTCTTGTTCTTTTATTTTTCGAAATTTGAAGAATCTGTCCCTCTCTACTCTCTCTATGCCTTTCATGATCTTGTAAGTCTCTATCATATCCCCTCTAAGTCTCCTCTTCTCAAGGGAAAAGAGTCCCAGTTTTTCCAATCTCTCAGCGTATGAAAGGTTTTCCAAACCTTTTATCAGACGTGTTGCTCTCTGAACTCTCTCGAGTATCGCCATATCCATCTTAAGGTACGGCGACCAATATTGGACGCAGTACTCCAGATGCGGACGCACCATCGCCCGATACAACGGCAGGATAACTTATTTCGTTCTGGTTGTAATACCCTTCTTGATTATGCCTAGCATTCTATTTGCCTTCTTAGCGGCTGCTGTGCACTGTGCTGCCGGCTTCATTGTCATGTCCACCATTACCCCCAAGTCCCTTTCTTGAGTACTCTCATTCAATAACATCCCTCCCATCGTATAGTTGTACCTCGGGTTTCTGTTTCCCACATGTAATACTTTACATTTCTCAACGTTGAACTTCATTTGCCATCTCATCGCCCATTCCCCTAGTTTGTTCAAGTCCCTTTGTAATTCTTCGCAGTCTTCTTTAGTCCGAGCTCCACTAAATAGTTTGGTGTCGTCTGCAAATTTTATTATCTCACACTTCGTCCCTGCTTCTAGATCATTTATGAATATATTAAATAGCAGCGGCCCGAGCACCAAGCCCTGCGGGACCCCACTCGTGACCCTCCTCCAGTCCGAGTAGTGGCCCTTCACTCCTACCCTCTGTTTCCTACCCGCCAACCAGTTTCTGATCCATCTATGTACGTCTCCTTCCACCCCATGGCTCTTCAGTTTCCGTAGTAGGCACTCATGGGGCACCTTGTCAATGGCTTTTTGGAAATCTAGATATATGATGTCTATGGGGTCTCCTTTGTCCATCCATTTGTTAATTCCTTCGAAGAAGTGCAATAAGTTTGTTAGGCACGATCTCTCCTTGCAGAAACCATGTTGGCTGGTTATCAGAAGTTCGTTTCTTTCAAAATGTTCATCGATGTTTTCTTTTATCAGTGCTTCCGCCATTTTCCTGGGAACCGAGGTCAGACTCACCGGTCTGTAGTTTCCCGGGTCACCTTTTGATCCTTTTTTAAAAATGGGCGTAACGTTGGCTATCTTCCAGCCCTCCAGGATCATGTCTGTTTTCAGGGATAGATTGCAAATTTGCTGCAGTAGTTCCGCTATCTCCTCCTTTAATTCCTTCAGAACCCTTGGGTGGATTCCGTCTGGACCCGGGGATTTGTCAGTTTTTAGTTTTTCTATCTGTCTGCGTACATCTTCAAGGCTCACTTCCATGGATGTTAATTTTTCTCCTTGATTTCCACTGAAGAATTGCTCAGGTTCCGGTATGTTGGATGTGTCTTCGTTTGTAAATACAGATGAAAAGAACACGTTAAGTCTCTCTGCCACTTCTTTCTCCTCCTTCACCACTCCCTTCCTGTCTCCGTCGTCCAGTGGTCCCACCTCCTCCCTAGCTGGTTGCTTCCCTTTAACATATCTAAAGAACGGTTTGAAATTTCATGCTTCCCTGGCTAGCCTCTCTTCATACTCTCTTTTGGCTTTTCGAACCACTCGGTGGCATTCTTTTTGATACTTCCTGTGCTCTTTCCAGTTCCCCTCAATTTTGTCCTTTTTCTATTTCCTGAATGAAATTTTCTTATTGCCTATCGCTTCCTTCACTATTTTAGTTATCCACGCCGGGTCTTTTGTTCGACTCTTTTTGCACCCCTTTCTGAATCTGGGGATATACAGATTTTGCATCTCGCTCACCCTGTTCTTGAGAAAAGACCAGGCTTGTTCTACCGTTTGCCATTTTTTGGAAGTGTTCCTAAGTTTCTTCCTTACCATTTCCCTCATTGCTTCGTAGTTTCCTTTCCTGAAGTTGAAAGTTGTCGCTATGGTATGGTTCTCTTTCCTTTCGGTATTCCATGTTATGATCGCTGTTTCCCAACGGTCCCACCACCTCTACTTTCTTTGCAGGTCCCCTTAAACCATTTAGGATTAAATCCAGAGTGGCATTTCCTCTTGTCGGTTCTCTAACAAGCTGCTCCATGAAACAATCTTGTATAGCCTCCAGGAATTCTGTCTCCCTAGCGCATTTTGAGCTTCCAAGACTCCAGTCTATCTCGGGGTAGTTGAAGTCTCCCATAATAACTGTGTTACCACTTTTGCATTCTCTCTTCATCTCGGCTTCCATTTCTTCA
This sequence comes from Geotrypetes seraphini, assembly GCF_902459505.1. Taxonomy (NCBI): domain Eukaryota; kingdom Metazoa; phylum Chordata; class Amphibia; order Gymnophiona; family Dermophiidae; genus Geotrypetes; species Geotrypetes seraphini. The sequence goes on along the minus strand of NC_047091.1, from coordinate 31,275,340 downwards.
TCGATATCTCCGGTTTGCCCGGGTGGACGATAGTATAGTCCCATCTTTATTTCAGGCCCTTTCCTTCCCCGTATTTTAACCCATAGTGATTCCAGTTTGTTGGTCATCTCTGCTGTGTCCATTTTTGTTGATTGTATGTTTTCTTTTATGTATAGGGCTATTCCACCTCCTTTCTGTCCTGACCTGTCCTGTCCTGGCGATAGAGTTTGTACCCCGATAGTGCTGTATCCCATTTGTTTTCCTCATTCCACCATGTTTCAGAGATTCCAATGATGTCTACGTCTTCTGCATTGGCCATGGCTTCTAGTTCCCCCATTTTGTTTCTTAGGCTCCTTGCATTAATATATATGCAGTTAAGATCCTGATATTTTGTTGTCTTCATGTCCTTTCCCTATGCTTCGGTCTTTAGTTTCTTCTCTTTTGGGTTGGTCGACTCCTGCAATTTGTCCCTTGCTTCTTCCCAGCCTTTTTTCCCCTTAATATCTTCACGGGATACCTTCTTCCGAATCGTCGACGCTTGGTCGACTGTCGGCTTTCCCCTTCTTCTTAGTTTAAAGCCTGTTCTATTCCTCTCTTGACGTTGTAAACTAAGAAGAAGGGGAAAGCCGACAGTCGACCATGTCTTACCTAGTCACAGTGGGGAGCCAATGAAGCAACTTGAGAGGGGTAATGTGAGAATTGCGGCTCTCGCAGAATATGAGTCGTGCAGCAGCATTTTGAACGGATTGAAGAGATAAGAGACGGGTGCATGGGAGGCCTGAGAGAAATACGTTGTAGTAGTCTAAGTGGGAGGTGACGAGAGCGTGGATAAGGGTTTATATTCTCATAATGAAGGCTTTTTGAAGATGGAACAACCAAACTTGCCTTCGTGGAAGATCTTAATTGTCTCGTTGGGACATACTGTGCCAGACTATCGCATAAATACCTGGCCGCCATTTGATTAAAACTCAAAAGAACCCGTCACCAACAGTTTGTATTTTACTCAAAACTCCATAGTCGGCCAATACATTGCAATGTAGTGTCTCGAAACATGCTCAAATTTTCCAGTCCCATACAACATCCGTATTTTTGAGTTTTGAGCCACCTGCAAGGCACGCATGCATGTTGCTGGGATTACCCCCCCCCCCCAAAACCAATATTGCAATAATCCATCCCTGTGAACACCACAGTTTGAACAACTTTCTTAAAATCATACCTAGATAAGTATGATCGAAGTTTAAAAAAAAAAAAAAATTGCTACAATCTGCACACGTGAACGAAAGTCTTCTGTTTCACCAATCGCAAAGAAAGTAAAAGAGAGAGACCGGCCTTTAATATAAAACATGATCATGTGAAGAAATGGGTCTGGGGGTTGAGCTGGGTGCTTTCAGACAGTAGAAGAAAAATGAGGCTTTTATGGCATTGATGAGCGCTATTTATTGATGAAAAGTACAAGCCCTCATTTATCACACCATGGAAGCCCTTGACCAGGAATCATCATGACTGGCTATAATTCACAGTCCTGTCAATGAGTCGGCATCCTATTTAATAAGATGTGATGTACAACTGGTTGCAAGATATTGTGTAATTTTGCCTGTAGACCCTGTACACTAGAAATGAGGACTCACAGCCAGTAACAGGAATTTAATGGATAGGCTGTCTGTGTTCATCCCTTCTACGCGGTGACTGAAACGTGCTGGTGCCAGGCAGGTAACAAATGGTCTCTTTGAAGTGAAATTGAGTTCATAGTACTTTTTCTCCTTTCTCTTTGGAAAAATGATGTGTTCTAGTCAGAAAAATGTTCAGGGCTACCGAACAAGACAGCCTGCAGGAAACAGGTTCTATGTAAAGTCAAGATGCATTCTGGGATATGTTTCACAAGCATGTCAGGGCTACTGGTGCCACTTACCCTTGCAATGCCACTGGTACCAGCTTCCAAGAAATGAGACTCAACGCGGTTCGTGTTTCGGCCGAATGGTTTTCATCAGGATTCCTGGTGCTGCCATAGAATAAGGCGCTTTGGAAGCTGAATTATGATTCACAAAACAAACTAATGCAAGACAATATCTTTAGTATGTCTGTTCTAAGTCCTAAGTATGCCTGTTCTATAAATCGGGATAATCACTCCAAACAGGCTAATAACAATTTAAAAAGCAATAATAAACCCAAGAAGAATAAATCTAACACACTACTTCATTCAAACTTCACCAGAAAATTTCATTATTAATATTCTTCGGAGACCTCAGCGATGTAACCCTTATTGGCTCCAAATTTCATTTCCCTTAGGGATTTACACATCTGATAGTCCCTGGTCTCAATTTATATCAATTGCAATATATGAACTTAATTTAAAGTCACTTATCTTCAATTTGTATTGTATCTGCTTCACGTTTAACTTCAATTTATGCTGTGCATAGCTTCAGCAAATCATAGTCGGATCGGGGACTCTTCAACCGACATGACTCATGTTTTGCGTATGAACGCTGCTTCAAGGTCCATTCCCTCTTTTCGATGCTGGTAGCATCATCAGACTTCCTCCTCTTGCTTCTATAAATTGGAGCAAATAAATGGTGCTAATTTTCGATCCTCCTTATAGAACTGTCCTTCATGTGTTTTGACCAGTCAAGTCTTTCAGGTCAGAGACAAGCCATTGTCGTATCATAAGAACACAAGAATTGTCACTCATGTAGCCCAGTATCCTGTTTCCAACAGTGGTCAACCCAGGTCCCAAGTACCTGGCAGAAACCCAAAGAGTAGCAACATTCCAGAACTGAGATTGTGATGTCATACTGCCGCAGTCCACCAATGCCTAAGAGCCAACCTCATCAGTGATGTCACAGTGGCTTGACTGTCTTATACCTGGTTCACATAAGAATATATCACGGTCCTGTGGTATATAAACTGTTATTATTATTATTATAAGAATTGTCATACTGGGAGAGACCAAAGTTCCATCAAGCCCAGTATCCTGTTTCCAACAGTGGCCATTCCAGGTTATAAGTACCTGGTAGAATCCCAAAGAGCATCAAGATTCCAGACACCCCCCTCCTCCCAATCCATGACTAACAGACTACAAAACCTTCAAAAAAGAATCTAAAACTCTACTCTTCAAAAAACACATAAAACCTGTTTAACAAAACCAGTTCCTTCACTAACTCCTCCTACCACACAATCCACCCATATCTAATCTAAAATGTTTCTTATTACCCAACATGTTGCTCCTTAACAGGGATCTCAAAGTCCCTCCTTGAGGGCCGCAATCCAGTCGGGTTTTTAGGATTTCCCCAATGAATATGCATGAGACCTATGTACGTGCACTGCTTTCAGTGCATATTCATTGGGGAAATCCTGAAAACCCGACTAGATTGCGGCCCTCAAGGAGGGACTTTGAGATCCCTGCTCCTTAAGTTCTCGACAATTCTTATGTAATGTTACAATTCTTGTAACCTCCTGACAACTCTTGGGTAATCCGCCTTGAATCGCAAGATAATGGCGGAATAGAAATCACTAATGTAATGTAATGTAATTAACAAGATTTTGGGATCCCAGAGTGGCAAAATTCCAGAAACCGCCAAAGCAGCACGATTCCCTGCTACCATTCCAGGGCTTTCCCCAGATCTGGCGCAATGAAAAATGACGAGAGGTGTTTTCTGCACAGCTAAATGTCAGCGGTTCTTCCTGCAGACAGGGCAGCTTTTTGATCTAAAAAAAAAAAAGTCCCAAATAATAAGGTATAAAAATAAAGTTCAGAGTGTTATGCAATAAACAATTCGTAGAGCTCACGGTTACACATGGTTTTTCACGCAGCAGTGCGCACTCAGACAGTGCTGTTTAGAATAATGGCAATTACTGTATTATAATTAAGTATTGTTATTAATTTAGGTAAATCAAAACCAATTAAATCATTTGCCTTGCTGGAGAGAATTAACACAATCAGTTGCAAAGGCGCTGAAGAATGAATCCCCAAGATCTGTAGCAACACGGTAGATAATAGCAGACAGAGATGCAAATTGTCCTCCATTTTGTCCGTTGAGGTAGTTACGATGGTAACTGCCGCTCTGCCCAGGTTACCCCCCATCCAAGACTCTGTTTAGGGTCATAACTGCTGCTCTGCCCAGGTTACCCCCCCATCCAAGACTCTGTTTAGGGTCGTAACTGCCGCTCTGCCCAGGTTACCCCCCCATCCAAGACTCTGTTTAGGGTCATAACTGCCGCTCTGCCCAGGTTACCCCCATCCAAGACTCTGTTTAGGGTCGTAACTGCCGCTCTGCCCAGGTTACCCCCATCCAAGACTCTGTTTAGGGTCGTAACTGCCGCTCTGCCCAGGTTACCCCCCCATCCAAGACTCTGTTTAGGGTCATAACTGCCGCTCTGCCCAGGTTACCCCCCATCCAAGACTCTGTTTAGGGTCATAACTGCCGCTCTGCCCAGGTTACCCCCATCCAAGACTCTGTTTAGGGTCGTAACTGCCGCTCTGCCCAGGTTACCCCCATCCAAGACTCTGTTTAGGGTCGTAACTGCCGCTCTGCCCAGGTTACCCCCCATCCAAGACTCTGTTTAGGGTCATAACTGCCGCTCTGTCCAGGTTACCCCCCATCCAAAACTCTGTTTAGGGTCGTAACTGCCGCTCTGCCCAGGTTACCCCCATCCAAGACTCTGTTTAGGGTCATAACTGCTGCACTGCCCAGGTTACCCCCATCCAAGACTCTGTTTAGGGTCATAACTGCCGCTCTGTCCAGGTTACCCCCCATCCAAGACTCTGTTTAGGGTCGTAACTGCCGCTCTGCCCAGGTTACCCCCCCATCCAAGACTCTGTTTAGGGTCGTAACTGCCGCTCTGTCCAGGTTACCCCCCATCCAAGACTCTGTTTAGGGTCATAACTGCTGCACTGCCCAGGTTACCCCCATCCAAGACTCTGTTTAGGGTCATAACTGCTGCTCTGCCCAGGTTACCCCCCCATCCAAGACTCTGTTTAGGGTCGTAACTGCCGCTCTGCCCAGGTTACCCCCCCATCCAAGACTCTGTTTAGGGTCGTAACTGCCGCTCTGCCCAGGTTACCCCCCCATCCAAGACTCTGTTTAGGGTCGTAACTGCCGCTCTGCCCAGGTTACCCCCCCCATCCAAGACTCTGTTTAGGGTCGTAACTGCCGCTCTGCCCAGGTTACCCCCATCCAAGACTCTGTTTAGGGTCGTAACTGCCGCTCTGCCCAGGTTACCCCCCATCCAAGACTCTGTTTAGGGTCATAACTGCCGCTCTGCCCAGGTTACCCCCATCCAAGACTCTGTTTAGGGTCGTAACTGCCGCTCTGCCCAGGTTACCCCCATCCAAGACTCTGTTTAGGGTCGTAACTGCCGCTCTGCCCAGGTTACCCCCCATCCAAGACTCTGTTTAGGGTCATAACTGCCGCTCTGTCCAGGTTACCCCCCATCCAAGACTCTGTTTAGGGTCGTAACTGCCGCTCTGCCCAGGTTACCCCCATCCAAGACTCTGTTTAGGGTCATAACTGCCGCTCTGTCCAGGTTACCCCCCATCCAAGACTCTGTTTAGGGTCGTAACTGCCGCTCTGCCCAGGTTACCCCCCCATCCAAGACTCTGTTTAGGGTCGTAACTGCCGCTCTGTCCAGGTTACCCCCCATCCAAGACTCTGTTTAGGGTCATAACTGCTGCACTGCCCAGGTTACCCCCATCCAAGACTCTGTTTAGGGTCATAACTGCTGCTCTGCCCAGGTTACCCCCCCATCCAAGACTCTGTTTAGGGTCGTAACTGCCGCTCTGCCCAGGTTACCCCCCCATCCAAGACTCTGTTTAGGGTCGTAACTGCCGCTCTGCCCAGGTTACCCCCCCATCCAAGACTCTGTTTAGGGTCGTAACTGCCGCTCTGCCCAGGTTACCCCCCCCCATCCAAGACTCTGTTTAGGGTCGTAACTGCCGCTCTGCCCAGGTTACCCCCATCCAAGACTCTGTTTAGGGTCGTAACTGCCGCTCTGCCCAGGTTACCCCCATCCAAGACTCTGTTTAGGGTCATAACTGCCGCTCTGCCCAGGTTACCCCCCATCCAAGACTCTGTTTAGGGTCGTAACTGCCGCTCTGCCCAGGTTACCCCCCCATCCAAGACTCTGTTTAGGGTCGTAACTGCCGCTCTATGCCATACTAATAAGTGCATCTTATTTCACTGCTGTTTTGAGCTGAAGCCTTTAGTGCTTGACTTCAGGGTTAACAGCATCAGAGTTCCAACCTGGGGGTTTTCTTCTTACCTCGCATCCCTGACCAGAAGGACCCCCGTGGTCTGGCCCGCAGCAAATTAAAAAAAAACCGAAAACCAAACTGAGTGTGGGGCCTCTGAGCTGCTGCAGGACTCGAGGCCCTGCTGCGTTCCTTCCTCCCCCATTTAGGCATGAATTTGCTATATTAAAAGGAAGTCTGTTCTTAAGGAGAAGTTCTCCTGGGGCATTTGATACCCTAGGGCTAGCCGTGGGCAATGATAAGAACATGGGCAGAGACCGAGAAGAGTATCTGATAATACACACATAGGGGGGAATTGGAAAAACTGGATGGGCAGATATGTCTTTACCTTCTAATAACTACCATACCACTTAATATAAGAACATAAGAATCGCCTTACCGGGTCAGACCAATGGTCTATCAAGCCTAGTAGCCCGTTCTCACAGTGGCCAATCCAGGTCACCAGTATCTGGCCAAAACCCAAGGAGTAGCAACATTCCATGCAGAATCTAAAGAATAGCAAGATTCCAGAAACCCTGAGAGTGCAACATTCCATACTACCGATCCAGGGAAAGCAGTGGCTTCCCCCATGTCTTTCTCAATAACAGACTATGGACTTTTCCTCCAGGAACTTGTCCAAACCTTTCTTAAAACCAGCTACGCTATCTGCTCTTACCACATCTTCTAGTAGCATAGTACATGAGGACAGATAAAAACCTGCATCGTCCATTCCAGGGTAGGTAATTCCGGTCCTCGAGAGCCACAGGCAGGTCAGGTTTTCAGGATATCCACTAGTGCTGCCCGATTCAGGAAAAAAAATTTTGATTCGATTCGATTCTCCTGCCCAATTGGGTGTTTTTTTCAAACATCCTGGTGGGTTTATTTTATAGCCTCATCACCCCCTTTGCCTTCTCCTAACCACGCTGGCGCTGTGGTGTAAACAAAATAAACAAACAAAAAAGACTTTTCCTCTTTCTGTTAAATCCTAGCTCACGTTTGCGGTCTAACAAAAGCTCTGGCAGGATACACATTTCAAATCTGACATATTGTAATCACAAAACAGAAAATAAAATTATTTTTTCTACCTTTTGTTGTCTGGTCATTGTTCAAATCTTGTTGGTCCTAGCTCTGGTTGTCTTCTGATAGCTTCCTTGCCATGCTAACCATCCATCTGCCTTCTCTGTCCTTCCCTTCCGTTTCCCTTCCCTCCCCTGGAGGTCTGGCATCTCTCCTTTTTTTTCATCTCCATCTACAGATCCACCTTTTCTCAATTACCCTTTCATCCAGCATCTCTCCCTCCTTCCCCACCACCCCAGGGTTCACCATCTCTCCCTTTCTGTAACTTTCATCCCTAAATCCCATTGTCCACCATCTCTCTCCCTCTCCTCTGTTTTTAAACCCCTTATTTCTTCCCCCCAAAGTCCAGCATATACACGTCTCTTTGAACCCCCTTCCCTCCCTCCCTCCATGCACTTCTACACCAGGGCCCCCTCCCCTGAACGTCTGTACCCCCCTGAAGGCCTACACCCCGCCCCTGAAGGCCAGCCTGTCCCTTCTGAAGGCCTGTACCCCCCTGGAAGGCTGCATCCCCTCCGAAGGCCTGCGTATTCAATTTACCTAATTTCAGCAGCCTGCCCTGCATAAGATCGCTGGCTCTAGCGATCTTTGCAAGCTGCCATACGTCGTCCGAATTGTCTTCTCTCTGCCGCGGTCCCACCCCTCCTCCAGGACAGATAGGGATAATGCTTGAGTACCTGATTGTAAAACCGCTTAGATAACCTTGATAAAACACCTAATAAACTTGAAACTTGAAACTCCACACTACCAGGGGATGCCGGAAATTTCTCAGCCCAACCAAGAAGAGAATGATGTGGATGTGGTTCAATCAATAAATCTGAAACAATGTCAAAAACTGAGAATTTTGTTTCTGCAAATTGGCACTTAACGAAATAAGATAACACTCTTTTCAGCTACGTTGGCAAAATAACACTCAGAATATAGGAAGTTGGTTGGTTGGGTTGAGAACTTTATAGCACCCCTTCGTATTGCTGGATTAGTACAGAGCTTAGAACTGCTCAGAGTCTTCAAACATTTAAAATTCTCTTTCTTGCGTTCAACGTTCAGGCAAATCACTCTCCTTCATTTATCGACAGATCCCGTACTTTACGATCATCTCAGCAACATCTACTTACGGTTCCATCTGTTTGTCAGTTATTTTATGACACAACTCGCAAAACTATTTATTCTGTAGTCGCTCCCACTCTATGGCATGCCCTTCCCTTAGCGTTAAGACTGGAAACTAACTCTAATCATTTTAAAACTAACCTTAAAACCTCTCTCTTTAAGGATGCTTTTGAGATTTGGTTAACTGGATCACCTAAGAGTTCCCCTTCTCTATATCGTTCTTCCCGTTAACCTTTTCGATTTTTGATTTTATAAATTGGAAACCTTCCCCTTTTTTTCCCTCTTGTGCCATGTTGTGACAATTCAAATTTCACATGTATATGTCCTTTCCCTTGTTTTGAATTATTTTTGTTTGTTTTAAAAATTTTATATTGCAAAGCGCTTTGGTATTAAAGCGGTATATCGAACCCTAATAAACTTGTAACTTGAAATAGAGGGTTCCACAGAATGTCAACCGAGTTCCAGGACAAGGAAATCCAGCTGCAGAGCATAATCGAATGCGCCAACGATGGTAAGGTTTGAAAGGTGTTGAGGGAGATAAGCATCGATGAAAGGAAATTTTGTGTTGTACTCAGGCGGGACTTTGGTCGTACTGCTGTACGCTGCCTTCCTGGTTTCAAGCTTACTTGCAGCCCGAAACAGTTTTCCTTATTATGAATCCCAGGAAACGTGCAGCTGCTGGTACTCGAGACGAACCTGTCCAGTTACTTAGCAACACTTGTAGCACCTGGGATCGCTCTGGAATATTAAATTGAGAATTATTCCTCAACAGCTGCTTCTGCTAAAGAAAATAATAAATCTTGAAGCTCTTAGGACAGCTGCACTAGGTCACTGGTCTCAACTGATACGTGAGTTTTTAGCCCAATCTCTTCCTCCCAGTGATATGCGGGACAGCCAAAGTTGGGAATTCTCCACACCTGTGATGCACCGTAATAAGCTGGAAGACTCTTAAAGACCGCACTCATAATGTATGAGCGTTATCTATTACTGGACAGTGCTTTGTTCTTGGTTATTGACTAGCGTGTCCTGAGCTATCATTGGTTTATCTATTTATGTTCTTAATTAACCCAATCAGCCAATGTCAAGATTATCTAGGGTCAGGCAGGTTACCGTGGTTGAATGATGGACTCAGGAAGCCAATATTTCTTCTCAAGAGGGAGATTTTAGGATGGTCCTGGATTTCTGTCAGCTCCATCCTGATACATAAGAACATAAGAAATGCCTCTGCTGGGTCAGACCCGAGGTCCATCGTGCCCAGCAGTCCGCTCACGCGGTGGCCCAGCAGGTCCAGGATACCTTATGGAACCTATAGTGCTGATGTCAACAGATTGGCTTAGGGACTACAAATCCCACAATGCTTTGAGATGTGAGTTCCAAACCCAAACTAGCCAAAAATCTCCCTCCTGGAATCTCGTTTCTGAAAATGTAACAGTGCCTTCCTTTGAAGACTCTTTATGCTTACCAAGTCGCTTTTTATTTGAGTTTATAGTTTAAAAATCAAAAAAAGGAGTGGGGAAGGGACATGGTCAACCAACGTCAAGGACAATCGATTTATTGAAAATAAATAAATAGCTAAAGCATATACAAGATATGATACAAGCATAACAGGGAGTCTTTTAACCCCAACACGGTCCTGTACAAGGATGATCAAAAGACTCTCTGTTAGGGTTGCATCATATCGTGTCGCATAAGTTTGATTGTCCTTGACGTTGGTTGACCGTGTCCCTACCTCACTCCTTTTTTGATTCACATCATATGTGGGGATGTGTTTTTCCTCCTTGTTGTGGGATAAAATAATTCTTTATCCAGTTTAAGAACGGGTTCGATCTGCAGAAATAAGTACTCGTATCATTTAGCATCCTTTTACTAAGCTGCAGCAAGCATTAATTTCAGCTTAAAATGCTTCACTGTGGGATGCGTTCAGGGATCCCAAAGTAACTTTTGCATGTGCGAGTGCTAAAAAGACAAGTTATTTTTTAGTGCTGGGGAGGGAATGGGAGTGGAGAGTTGGCGTGTGCTGCTCTAATCAACTGCATTGCTGGGCCCAAACTGATTAGCATGAGTCTTAATAGGCAAATTTTATATAGTCTGCTTAAAGTTAGGCGCCTACGTTGGCACGCCTAGTTGATGTACATGCCTAACTGAATTGTTTAATAGACTTAATTGGCACCAGTAATTGACAATTAGAACCTTGTAATTGACCTAAATTGCACTTAATTGGATGTTAGACACTTAACTTGGTAGGCGCTTACCACATTGAGGCAGATTCCTAGTCCGAGGCACCGTTTGTGGGGGAGGGGGGTCTGGGGCGGTGGTGCCACTCCCCTCCCCTGCTCCTTTCCACCTTCCAGCCACGTATTCCCCTTCCCCAATACCGCTTTCATTTTCCCGGTGCGAGCAGCATCGGTGCCAGGTCCCGCACCTAGGAAGTGGCATCGGAGGGAGAGCAGACACCGATGCGGGCAGCAAGTTCCTGAAGCTGCTCTCATGTCAGGAAAATGAAAGAGGTTCAGGAGGAAGGGAAGGAGTTGGGGGGAGGCAGAGAAGAGGACGGGTGCTGACGCCCCTGGCAAGATGGTGTCTGGGGAAGACCGCCCCCCCTTAATATGTTACTTGAAGGTACCTCCCACAACGTAGGGGGTGCATCATGAGCGTGTTTTGCATGTAGGCACCTGTTTTGGTCTTAGGCACTGGTAGCAAATTACCCCCTCTTTTACAAAGGTGCGCTATGCTTTTTAGCGCGTGCTAAACGCTAATGCATGCATGTTATCTTTTGGACATATTAGCATTTAGCACGCGCGTTGATTTATTGCGTGCTAATCGCACGCTAAACGGTTAGCGCAGCTTTGTAAAAGAGGGCTTTAATTTAGCAGCAAGCATTTAGGCCCCCAAAAAACCACCCTGGAATACTAAGGTGCATTCATAATTAGGACACCTAGCAACGCCAAAGGCTGCGTAGGTGGCACCAAGCGTGATCCTATAAAGTGTGCCTAATTTTTATCACCATATGTAGAATTGGGCCTGTCTACAAAACAGGTAAGGGCCATGCGCTAATGGGAGAATTAGTGTGTGTCTATTAATATTGCAAATGGGAACGTCGGCTATAAAAGCGCCATGGTCAGCGGCTACCTAGGAAACGGCCGCCGACTGCGTGTCACGATGTCATGAAAGGTAGGTGCCAGAAAATAGGCCAGGGTTCTCAAGGGCTACCTTTCCGGCACCTGCCTTCAGTGGCATAGTAAGGGGAGTCTAGGTGCCAAGTTGGTGGGGGCTCTGGCAACTCTCCGCCACGCCCTGCCACACCATGCCACCCTCGTGCCACCCCTCCCACCCTGTACCTCTGTATTATCTTTGCTAGCGTGAGCAACTTCTGCCTGTTGCTCTCGCCAGCCTGGTTCCCCTCTGAATCACTTCCGGGTCATGGGGCCAGGAATCCAACGCGAGGAGCATGTTTGCAGAAGCCACTTGCACTGGCGAAAATTAAGAGGTACGGGGTGGGGGGGGAAGAGGAAGAGCACAAGTGTGGAATGGGGGTGGGAAGGAGCCGGGGGTGGACGTGGAAGGAGTGGGGGTGCGGAGAGGAGGGCAGGGGTGCCTCCTACCCGTGCTACGCCACTGCCTATAGTGGCATTAGACGTCATAAAGCAACTTTGTAGCCGCGATGCAGGTGCCGTTTTATTTTAATTCCCTTATCTTCTTTCTTTTTTCTATTCTTGAGTCTTGATTTCGAATTATTTTGCTGTTTTTGTTTTTTTTAATTATATAGATTTAATTATATCTTTTTATTTTGTAATCCGCATAGAGATACAGTAAAGTCTTTTGCGGTATTTTCTGACCGCCTCTTCCGGGAACTAAAGTCAGGCTACACCAATCAGGAGCTGCTTTGACGCGCCAGATAGCGTGTCAAAGCAGCCCCTGAGTGGTGGAGCCTGAATTTAGTTCCCAGAAGAGGCGGTCGGAAAATACTAAGAATGACCCCGCACCCGATTTTCAGCCCCCACCCCTGAAGCCCTCTCCTGCCTCCGATCCGCTTCTAAACCCCATTCGCGGTTTTTTGAAATTTGCGGGTGCTCCTGGAACGGAACCCCCGCGAGTACTGTAAATATGTTTTTAGTCTTTTTAAATTTCTAAGCCGCTTTGACCTCTTGCATTAAGCGGGATATCAAATGTACAATAAACACAAACATTTTGGCCCCGGTAGGCACCTACATTTTCTTTAAAAACAGTTTTAAATCTCTTTTTTTAATGGTGTTTTCCAGAAAAGAGGCAAGAAAGATATCTGTACCAGCCAACACTTACATGTATTATCACATTAATAAACGTCTAACAACAAGTCCTTGATCAATAAAAAAAGACCAAATGAAGTCCCAACTAGGATCCAAGTTTCAGCGACTGCGTCGCCTTCTTCAGGGGACAGCAGATAAACTTGGTAAGTCAAACAATTAACGTGAAACATTACGCACTGGCATCTCTGAAGAGCAAAGCTCTTGTCTCTTTTCGGCTGGTTTGCCTTACTCCGAGGCTGGCTCCCTTCTTAGGCTTTTCGGTTCTACTTAAGCTAGGCACGTAATTTAGGGCACCATTTATTGAATGGGGACTTCTATCTCTGCAGGGAAAAATGACCTTTGTGCGCAGGAATGACCTCCAGAAGAACATGCTAAGGCCTCTTTTTACCTCACTTTCATAAAATTGCACCTTAAATAGCTTTTCAACTGTAATCCCTCCACAGAAAATGTAATAAGTTTCAGATGAGCTTTATTCACCCTGGGTCAGCATTTTAAACATTAAGATGCAGTTTAACCTACAACTGGAAAAACATCTGTACCGTACAGAGGAAAAAAACCCCCTGCACTTCCTCCAGTCTAGTATCTGACATGTGTAATGGGAATATACACATGTTTTCTCATGTTGAAATATTAGGTTTGTAGCGGTGGAAACGGTGAAAAAGGAAAAAAAAAAAAAAAAAGATGGCTCTCTGCCAGATACTGTGAATCCAAAAGAATAGAGTGCATGGATCTCGAAAATCAATACCACACAGTTAGGGAATGAATCATTTTATTTCTATTTCTATGGCATTGTTTTCTGGACTCCCTCCAGTCTATCTCTCTTTAAATTTATTTTAAAAAATTTCTAACCCGCTTAAACCTAAGCGGTTCACAGGATATATACATAACCATCAATATAACAATAGAGCAATAAATAACATATTCGTCTAAACCAGGGGTAGGGAACTCTGGTCCTTGAGAGCCGTATTCCAATCGGGTTTTCAAGATTTCCTCAATGAATATGCGTGAGATCTATGTGCATGCACTGCTTTCAATGCATATTCATTGGGGAAATCCTGAAAACCCGACTGGAATACGGCTCTTGAGGACCGGAATTCCCTACCCCTGATCAAAACCCCCCCCAAATAATAAATACTTAATTCTTGAAAAAGCCTCTACAAATAAAGTTGTTTTCAACACCCTCTTAAAATTCTGGATGTCTGAGAGTAACCTAAGTGGTCCTGTCAAATTATTCCATTGCAATACCCCCCACCTACAAAATAATCAAGGCCCTTATATTTGCATAATGTATTTACTGTATATAGCACTTTTAGCCTAAGTGATTTATATTCAGGTATTCAAGCATTTTCTCTGTCCTGGTAGACTCACGCTTTACCTAATGTACCTGGGGCCATGGGAGATTAAAAGCTATATTTGCTAAAGATAGCGACTCAATCGCTGTTGGTCGATTCTCTGATTTTCCAATAGCGATTGATTCACTATCAAGTTTGCATGCAAATGATTTGTACGGAGAGATGCCCACTCCCTCCTGCCCGGAAAGACCTCCCCCTCCCCTACCATCTCCCTGAAGAAAAAGGCACGAGGGATGCCCACTCCCTCCTGCCCGGAAAGACCTCCCCCCTCCCCTCTCCCTCCAGGCCCCATGCCCCGTACTTTAAAGTTGAGAGGTACTAAAAACACCTCTTGCTCCTCCTCTCTTGTGATAACACTGGGCCTTAGGCCCCTCCCTGGTGTATCATGTGATGCATGGGGAAGGGCCTAAGGCCCTGATTGGCTCAGACGCCTCAGGCTCCTCCCTTGAGCCAATCAGGGTTTTCCTTAGGTCAAAATAAGTGACCAAGGGGGTACGAAACCTGGTCATGTAGTCATTCAGAGCAAACAGCTTCTTATCCAGGATCCAAATCAGACACCATTTCAATTTCTTGCAAATCCATGTTCTGCATATTTATTGTGGATAACCTGATCAGCTGAACTGGAGGGTTATTACTGCAAAAGTATTTATGATATGTGCTGTGGTGGGGGGAGTACATATGAAATTGAATTTTTCAATGCCCGTAAATGTACTTTGGCAGGCCTCCTTTGAGAATGCTTCAGTCCACAAGCCTCTGTCTTACATCCCTCACATTAAATTACTGAAATAACACGTCAGAGAAGTCTCTGGAAGCTCATGTCTTTAAAAAGGAAGTGTAGGAGGGTTGATGTAAGGGAGATCTTCATAATTTTCTTTAAGCACTTTTCCTTTAGCTTAGCGGGATTTAAAAAAGGTTTGGATAATTTCCTAAAAGAGAAGTTCATAGGCCATTATTGAGATGGCTAGGAGAAATCAACTGCTTATTCCTAGGATAAGCAAAAAAAAATATGGTTTACTCCTTAGGATCTTGCTAGTTACTTGTGACCTGGGTTGGCCACTGTTGGAAGTAGGATACTTGGCTTGATGGAACTTCGCTCTGTCCCAGTACAGCAATTCATATGTTCTTATGTGAGCCAAGTATAGACAATCAAGTGTTTGTGACATCACTGCTGAGGTTGGCTCTTAGGCATTGGTGGAAATGAGGCATTATGACATCACAATCTCAGCTCTGGAATGTTGCGACTCTGCCTGTACTTGGGACCTGGGTTGGCCACTCTTGGAAATAGGATTCTGGGCTTGATGGACCTTCGGTCTGTCCCAGTACAGCAATTCATATGTTCTTATGTGAGCCAAGTATAGACAATCAAGTGTTTGTGACATCACTGCTGAGGTTGGCTCTTAGGCATTGGTGGAATGAGGCATTATGACATCACAATCTCAGCTCTGGAATGTTGCTACCCTGCCTGTACTTGGGACCTGGGTTGGCCACTCTTGGAAATAGGATTCTGGGCTTGATGGACCTTCGGTCTGTCCCAGTATGGCAATTCTTATGTTCCAGGTACATAATTTGCACTGTGCACAGATTCCCAATACATTTGAAGGTATGGGAGATGGATGAGTGGGTCCTGGATTATATGAAAAAAAAAAAAAAAAAGTGTCTGTCTGTCTTAAAAGTTCTCCTTCTTTTCGTCCAAGTGTTTGGCAGCTGTTGCGTGCTGCAGATAATTGTCAGACTTGGAGTGCCATCAGGGGTCTCGAACCATCTGCTTGTGAAGAGCCAGTTTCTATCCAGTTCTGAACGCTGGCATCTAAAGCCCTTACTCCGGGCCAAACAGATTCTGAAGGTTTATTATTAGAATCAGTAGCTTTATTTCCTGTAATCCTGTCCCAGGTGACAGCAAAATCGAAGCAAGAATGCCCCGTCACGTGCTGTTGTTTCAGGCTCTAACCCAGTTGTATTAATGAGTGTTTTTATCATTCTGGGTACTTTGCTGGTTTGATAAATAAAAATGAAATATCCAGGGTAACAAAGCCAGCAGGATTAAAAGCTTACGAGCTTAGAAAGGTATTATAACTGAAAGAAATGTAATGAGACTGCTGTATGATATTAAGTTCTCAAGAGCTCTGAGCCAGCCAAATATTATTTAGCCCTTGTAGGAAGTTCAAGTAGCAGGTTTGAGAGGGTTGCATCCGTAATGGACTTCCGTCACTTATGCCTCAATGTGGATTTGGCACAGGATGCTGTCTTTGCCTAAGAGAAAGCTTTATCACTTTTGGGCAAATTCCATCCGTATTTATTGACTCCTGTCTGCCTTTGTCCACTTATCCCTCTGCGATAGCCGCACAAGGGTATACCGCCATAGAAATTATACCTTAGCTGGTCTTAAACACAATATCGGGCCAATTCTAGAAAGGTCAATCAGATTTGGACCCCAAAATGCAACACCGTGAGTGTGGATTCTATTATTCTGTAGGAGCCAAGCCTTTAACACACGGGGCGACTTACTATCCACTCGTTCTGCACCTGGACTAGCTTACTTCAGATGCTGGGCCTGAATCTATAAATGGCGCCATATTTCAGGAAGCCTGGTGACGCCCCCTAATCTAAATTAAATCAATTAGCTTAAATGGCGTGGGAATTGACCACACCATTGAAGTTAATTGAATATAATTAATTTTTTTAAAAAATTAAAAGTTAGGCGTGGAATTCTACTTACATTTAGGCGCTATGGAGGGAATTCTAGAAACGGTACTGAAGCTCAGGCACCAAAGAAATTCAGCCCTGATTCCATAAGGTCTGCCTAACATTAGCCACCAATATCAGTATCTAAAGTAATCGATCATTAGGCTCAATCGGTGCCGATATCCGTACTCGACACATCACAATTGTCTTTAATTGGATTTAATTTAAAAAATGAGGTACCTAACTAAAAAAAAAAAAAATGGGATTCTACAAAAAGTAGGCGCCTTTCCCAAAGCGCCTACACTAGAAGTGGGCATGGTTAAGGGGTGGATCATGATTAGGGTGACCATATGGCTCCAGAAAAAGGAGACATTACTTCTACTGAAAGCAATGGAAGTAAAACCCGGATGTCTCAATCCGTCCTCCTTTTTCTGGAGCCATATGGTCATCCTAATCATGGGCATACTTTCCAGTTAGCTGCCTTTTTGTGAATTAGGTGCCGTTGGGCTCCGATATTGGCGCCTAACTTTAGGCGAGGAAAACCCTGGATGTGACCACACTTTCGAATATCCCTCCCCAATAGGGGTGTCAAAAGTCGGTCCTTGAAGGCCGCAATCCAGTCGGGTTTTCAGGATTTCCCCGATGAATATGCATGAGATCTATTTGCATGCACTGCTTTCATTGTATGCTAATAGATCTTGTACCTATGCATTGGGGAAATCCTGAAAACCCGACTGGATTGCGGTCCTCGAGGACCAACATTTGACACCCCTGATCTAGTTTAATCATGTTTGATAGGTGGCTAGGGTCCGGGAGTCCAGATCATTGTCAATCCACTCCTGCCTCTCCCCCATGTATACGCTGCCCCCCCCCCCCCCATCATTTTTCATGGGCATTTACACTAGTCAAAACATTAAATTCCTCTGTGCAATGTCAATTCCCTTTTTTTAATGTGCTTATCTCTATGAGTGATTGCGCAAATAATTCTTTTAAACCCTCCCTCCTCCCCCCCAATTACTTAGCTTTCAAAGAAAATGGAATTTTAACTTTGCCAGCACTCTAACTTTCTTCTTAGCAGAGCTTTGTATCTGTGGTCCTGGAATGACCTGTCCTTAGCAAATTCACTGCTTCCCACGTAGGGAGAGGAGGCCATTGAAAGAAGGGAAAATCCGTTGCTGTCGCCTCCATTTGGTCTTGCTTCGCCTGATCAGCCTTCCGACGCAGAAAAAGCTGTCGTCGGGCAGTGCGGGGCCTTTCCTTGCTGATGCAAATCGAAGATAATCACACGATTAGCCCTCTCCTAAAAATTACTGGCATTACGGATTCCAGCTGTCTCTGCTCTCAGCTGTTTATAAGGGTCCTTGACAGGACTGTCAAAAATACATGACACGTTTCCAAATTTGCTTTCTTCGGAGGGTTGCAGGGCAACTCGAGACACAGAGTTCTTGAGTTTGTTACCATGGAGCTCGTTTTTTTTAGCTTGGCAAGTTCAAGTAGCGAGAAGACAATTCGCATCAGGGTAACTGAGTGAATGGGGACTGGTTTGGTCAGCGGCAACTCCGTGCCTGGCTGACCCCCAAGCAGAAGGTCACAACCTCATCTGCTAAGGACATGCCATCTTTCTGCTCCAGTCCCAGCTTTAAGGCGTTGGGGTTTTGTCATTATATTTACCCTTCCATCACAGGTCTTCCTGCTTGGAAATGACGCGGGTTGAGGGTGCTGCAGAGGGAGTGGTGGTTACGCCATGCTGGATGGATTTCCAGAAGAATCTCTGCTACATGGCTACCAGGCTCAGAACTGACCTCCCCTTTTACAGGTTTCTACCGCGGCCCCGATTGCTAAATGCTCCAATGCTCATAGAATTCCTTTGAGCGACAGAGCAACGTCGGAGCATCTAGTGCCCTTAGCTGCAGTAGGATCCTCTACCACGGCTTAGTAAAAGAGGGCCCGTATCTACAATGACCAGAACAATGTTGGGTTTTACTAAATGGTGCTAGTGGATATTAGCATGGACCGCCGAGGTTCATGCTCTGATGCTTATAGAATCCTATGAGCGTTGGGACATTTACCTCGCAGGCCCGTGCTAAAAATCTCTAGTGCCGTTTAATAAAACAGGTGTGTGGGAGTGTGTAGTTCAGTGGTTAAAGCTGCAGCCTCGGCACCCTGAGGTTGTGGGCTCAAATCCCATGCTGCTCCTTGTGACCCTGGGCAAATCACTTAATCCCCCGTTGCCCCAGGTATATTTGATAGATTGTGAACCCACCAGGACAGACAAGGAAAAATGCTTGAGTACAGTAAAACCTTGGTTTGTGAGCATAATTCATTCCAGAAGCATGCTTTGTAATCCAAAGCACTCGTATATTAAAGCAAATTTCCCCTTAGGAAATAAAGGAAACGCAGACGATTCGTTCCACAACCCAAAAACTTTAATACAAAAATACTGAACTGTTCTGCGCTCTAGTGTCGCACTTACATTGTTCTCAGTTGCGATGCTTGTGCTGCGCTCAGCGAAGCGAGGTGCGTTTCTGGTGCGCACCTGTGCGTAGCGCGTCGACGTGCTCGTAATGCAAGACCACGCTTGTTGATCAAGTTAAAATGTTATCAAATGTTTTGCTCGCAATCCCAAGGTTTTACTGTACCTGAATGTGTAAACCATTTAGCCTATAAAAGAGGTCAACGAAAAAGAAAGAGAAAATACACAGGGCTCAGACTCAAAATAGGAATGAAAAAGGAGGAGGTCGACGAACGAGGCCTTCCTTCCCCTCCCCAAATAACCCCACAAGCCGTTGCGGCCCATTTTTTAACAAAATTGTGCAAAGATTTTTCACTCGCCACTGGTACCTGCAAAACCTGTACATTAATGGTTGGGGGTGTTTCCAGTATTTTTGGTAGAGTTAACGTGTGGTAACAACCTCCACATTAATATGTGCAATCCCCTGCCCAAAAAGGGTGGTTTTTTTGTGTTAGCTGTGTATTCTGGCAATTAGCATGCAATAAACGTTAACACTCTGTGGTCTTAGAGCACTGCCATGTTAATTGTTAGTATACACCGAAAAACTGGCCTTATGAATAATAAACCAGTGAAGGGTGATTTGAAACAAAATTATAAGAAAGCTCAGAGATTTGAAACTCTGAAGGGAAGGTTTTGAGTCCTCCCTTAGGGAAAGAGTTTACCTTCCAATCATAGTCCTCTTATGAAAAATGTTTAATCACTCCTCCAAAGGTATTATATGGAAAACCACTTCAAAATGCTTCAAAAAAATGTTCAACAAGGTACTAGTTTAAAACTTGCAATTGTCACTGCACTTATGGCAAGTTCTAACAAGTTTACTTAACTTATAAGCAGGTTTAGGGGGGGTCCCAACGCGGCCCCGTTTCGATACCCTGCTTCAGGGGACCCGATTGCTGATACTCTAAACAGGTTCCATTACTTTCATGCTGGTAAAGTTTGCTGTGGTGACATGCAGCTGAAGAAAATTGCTGCTGAAACAAAGTGCCTTCCAAATCTTGAAACCGCCAACAATGTTAATTGTTAGAGCACAGTGAAAGACACATCACACGGCCAACGTGGCCAAATTAATAAGAATCATGTCCCCCAATTTTTCCTCATTTTACCTCTGTTTCCATATTTTTTTCTTCTGGATTGTTTTTCTCATTTTGAATTTTAGAGTGTTACAAGTACGAGAGGGTGCTGGAAAGTTCTCAGCTGAACCATGAAGAGAATGACGTGGATATGGTTCAATCAATGATCTGAAAATGTCAAAACAGAATTTTGTTTCTTCAAATTGGCACTTAACGAAATAAGATAACACTTTTCAGCTACGATGGCAAAATAACGCTCAGAATTTAGGAAGTTGATTGGTTGGACTGAGAACTTTTCAGCACCCTCTGGCATGTAATAAAAGTGAGCCAAGTGTAGAACAATCAAGCCATTGTGACATCACCGATGAGGCTGGCTCTTATTTGTAGAATGAGGCATTATGACATCACATTCTCAGCTCTGGTTACCAGAGACTGAAACTGAAAGTTCTCAGCCCAACCAAGAAGAGAATGACCTGGACATGGTTCAATCAATGATCAGAAACAATGTCAAAACACCAGAGAATTTTGTTTCTGCAAATTGGCACTTAACGAAATAAGATAACCCTCTTTTTAGCTGCAAAATAATGCTCAAATTTTAGGAAGTTGATTGGTTGGGCTGATAACTTTTCAGTACCCCCTTCATATTTGCGGTCTGGGGCTTCCACAAAACTCAGATTTAATTTATTTCTGCAGCCCATCTCTCCTATTTAAAAAAAACCCCTTAGACCCCCCCTTTTATCAAGCTGCGTTAGGGCTTTATTGCCAGCCACTATGTTAAAAGCTCCCACACTCATAGAATTCCTAAGAACCCTAACACGGCTTGATAAAAAGGAACCATAATTAGGAACTGCCAAGCCCAGAGGATCTATTTAAAGCCCTGGACTCTACAATGAGCTTTCCTGGGTCTTTTGAAGAATTTTGATGTTTTACTCCGGCTATCTAGCAGTCTCTCTACTTTATCGTAACTAACTACTAAGTCTATCTCTGGAGTTTCTTTAAATACCTCCTTGTGAGATGCCCAAGCCCCATAGGAGCACAAGGTATGATCTGATAGATTGATGCAAAGTATGTATGTACGTGTGTGTAAGCACATGCATGCATGTGGATAGTTGTCTGTGTGCATGTGTGTGGTGCATGCATATAAGTGTGTGCACACGTCTGTGTGCATCTGTGTCCATGTGTGTGCTTGTATGTATATGTATATTGGTGCATGCGTGTGTGTACAGTATGTAGTTATTTGGGGCACTCTTTAAAAATTCAAGGACATTGCAAAGGAATCAAAGTAATGAGGGGCAATATTCAGTACATGGAGGCCACCATCATTGAATATCGGAGTCAGTTGTGGACCCAGAAGTTATGCGGCAGTGTTCACTGCTGATACCCACATACCTAAGCAGGCTGCTCTTTCTGTGGCGTTATCCGTCTGCCGAGGTATTTGAGCAGCATATCTTCAAGTTCAAGCCCGACTCCAAGCAGGCAGTGCCACAGCGGTCACACCAGATTTTCAGTAGTACTGGGTGATTAATTGCTACTGAAAATTTTGGTAAGGCCTTTTCAGGGGGCAGGAATGTCTCCTAACTGCTTAAATCATGCCACATATAAGAACATAAGAAATGCTGCTGCTGGATAAGACCAGTGGTCCATCATGCCAAGTAGTCCGCTCAAGCGGGGGCCCTCTGGTCAAAGACCAGTGCCCTAACTGAGACTAGCCCTATCTTCGTACGTTCTGGTTCAGCAGGAACTTGTCTAACTTTGTCTTGAATCCCTGAAGGGTGTTTTCCCCTATGACAGACTCCGGAAGAGTGTTCCAGTTTTCTACCACTCTCTGGGTGAAGAAGAACTTCCTTATGTTGGAACAGAATCTATCCCCTTTCAACTTTAGAGAGTGCCCTCTCGTTCGCCCTACCTTGGAGAGGGTGAACAACCTATCCTTATCTACTAAGTCTATCCCCTTCAGTATCTTGAATGTTTCGATCATGTCCTTTCTCAATCTTCTCTGTTTGAGGGAGAAGAGGCCCAGTTTCTCTAATCTTAGTCGCTTTTCTCTGGTCCCTTTCGAGTAGTACCATGTCCTTCTTCATGTATGGCGACCAGTACTGTACGCGGTACTCCAAGTGAGGGCGCACCATAGCCCGGTACAGCGGCTTGATAACCTTCTCCGATCTGTTCATGATCCCCTTCTTTATCATTCCTAGCATTCTGTTTGCCCTTTTCTCCACCGCCGCACATTGCGTAGACGGCTTCATCGACTTGTCGATCAGAACTCCCAAGTCCCTTTCGTGGGAGGTCTCAAGAAATTTTCTAGAGCAGAAACTTGCAGTAAAAACTTGTATTATAAGCTGAGGGTGAGAATTATTACTACTCTAGGACATTTCTGCAGTTCTGAACTATACTTGGCAAACACATTTCCATGCACACTTTTTTCAAGCACCTCAGAACAACACAGGCATAGGTAGGATGGTTGTGGTAGCAGCAGAGGCAAAGAGAGCAACTCCTGCAAGTGAAAGAAAAGATATGGGAGAGATGTTGAACACCGAGAGTTGGAGAAGAGAAGGGGATATGCTGGAGATGGGGGGGGGGGGGGAGCAAGGAGAATATAAAGAGAGATGAGATACTGAACATCGAGAGCAGAGAAAGAGAAGGGGAGATGCTTGACATGGGAGAGGGAGGAGGGGATAAGGAGAGATGGAGAATAGAAGGGGAGATGCTGGACATGGGGGGGAGGGAGGAGTGGTAATCAGAGATAAGATGCTGAACATGGGGTGAAGTAAGGAAAGGGAGCTGAGATGTTGGACACTCGGGAATAAGTCAGGAGAATGGAAGGGGAGACGCTGGACACAAGGGAAGGAGGAAAGGATAAAAAGAGATGAGATAGTAAACATGGGTGTTAATTGAAGAAAGGGAGATTAGATACATGGACACTGGAGGGCAGGAAGGGAAAGGGGAGGAGAGAAGATAGTATATAGGAATTAGGGATAGGAACGGGAAATGCCAGACTACAGGAGAAGAAAGGGAAGAGGAGATGCTGGACTATAGGGAAGAGGATAGGGTTTGAGCCACATCTGAGGGTGTATCAGGTACCCTTGGCTAGCCCTGTAAACAACTCCAGAAAGCTGTGACAGAGACACGCATAGGAGATGTGACATAAAAAGAAAACCACCCCCCCCCCCCAAACTGGAAAGGCCAAGATACTGTTCAATCTCTTCAAAAGCAGCAAGATATTCTGCCTGTCATGACTGTGATAGCTTCACTCAAGGAAAATGATCGTACCCTGTGCAGGATGAATTGTTTAATTTCAGAGCGTTGAAACCAAATGTTTTGCAACATCATTACCTCCAGAAAATTTGCTTATGTGACAGTTTTTGAGCCACCTTGACAGTTTTGGGGGAAGATATCTCTGTCCCTGCCGTCTGTAAGTGCAGAATAAGTGATACAGAATGCAAAGTAATTAAGAATCCAGACAGGGTTTTTTTTTTTTTTTGTATTATCTGGGCCATCCATATGGCTTTTTCTGGGAACCCAAAGATCCAACATGGGGTGCATCTCAAAAGCTAAATCAATCCTCAGAGACCAAGAAAACGTGGAAGACGCAGAAGCATTTCTCGTTATATTGAAGTTGCACAGAGGTTGACTTGGGAGTAATGTCAGGAATTCTTTTCCCAATGGAGAGGGTGGTTGATACCTGAAATGCCCTCCTGAGGGGAGGTGTTGGAGATGAATTCAAAAAGGTTTGGGTTGAACGCAGAGGATCTCTAATTAGACAAGATTCTAGAAAATAAATGTAATGGTTGCATGTGTGTTTGATATGTCAAGTGGTACTTAGATGGGGACTCTGACTGTGAAGAACTAGGGCTGGTGTTGGACAGACTTGGACGGTCCCGTATATGGCAATTCGGTTTAGGACGTGCTAGAGAGGGTTGCAATGGAAAGTCCAGTAATTTGGAACATGAGGTCAGAGCTGGGAAGACTATTACGACCTGTGGCCCGCACATGACAAGATGGTTCGGATAAGCTGGAGTGGTCTTTGATGGCAACTCCGGTAGCTGGAACCTAAGGACAGTCTTGGGTGGACACTGTGCCAAAGAGAACTTCCTGCGGGAGTTCATAAGATGTAACATATAAGAGTAGGGTTACCATATTTGTCAAGTCAAAAAAGAGGACACCTGACCCCCATCCCCGGCCTGCCCATGCCTCCTACCCACAGTGCCATGCCCCGCCCCACCGCTCCAGCACAGCCCCTCTCTCTCTCTGTCTCTCCCCAACCCCCCACCTGGGCCACCCTGGAGGCAGGTATGGCTCTCTGAGTCTCCCGTGTCCCCACGTGCCTCCGATTTCAAAACATTGGGCAGTCAGCAGCCAGCAGTGTTAGCGACATGATCATCGGCCTACCCCGGAATCCTTCACTCTACAGCACTTCCTGCTCCCGCGTGGGCGGGGCATTGTGGAGCGAAGGCTTCCAGGGCAGGCCAATGGCAGCAGGCTCATGTCGCTAGCACTGCTGGCTGCCCGCAGTTTTGAAATTACAGCACCAGAGGAGGCATGTGGGGGGTGTGGGCTGGCCTGGAGAGAGTGAGTCCAAAACCCAGACAAACTCGCTCTAGTCCAGGAAACCATTCGGACACCTGGACAATCCAGGTAAATCCGACATCTGGTAACCATATGTAAGGGTACCCTTTTGCTTTTAATCAGGCCTGGTGCACCCAATACATAGTAACATGGTAAATGAGGGCAGGTAAAGACCTGAGCAGTCCATCCAGTTTTCCCAGCAGTCACAGGCTTTATTAATTCATGACTAAATTGTTTTGTTTTTGGGTTTTCTTGGCATTTCTGGGACATATTTATACTCTAGTTTGTCTTTGCCTTAATCCTGCCCTGATCTTTGTGAACCATCTGCACAGGAGAAAGAGCCCATTGATCCGCATCAGCATGCCGACCTTCCCTTAGGCCGGACTAAAGCTTGCAGCCACCTCATTCAGCTGCACAGAATCTTTCCCTGTCAGACTGTGATTCTGCTGAACGGGGCTGAGACGCGACTGTGCTTCAGGGGCTCATCCCTCGCCGTGCACAATTTATCCTGAATCAGCAGAACGCAGGCACCCTTCTGACCTATATGGAGCGCCCGACCGATGCCGTGACAGCTCATTTTTTAAATGACTTCATTGATCTGCAAACACGCTCCCTAGGGGAACCGCAGCAAATGGGCTCTATAGCTCATAACTGCCATGTGCATTGGTGATTCGGGGTTGCTGTTGTCTTTTTAATACCGTTGGTAAAGATTTGAGAATATACGCCGCGTCAAAGTGGAGGTTTGAGCATCAACAAACAGGAACAGATCATTTAAAAGGCAGCAGGTGGCTATTTGTGCTAAGTCCACTCACAAAAATGAAACAGACTTTTTAAGGGCTCAGGCCCCCGATGTTTTAAATGTACCGTACCTTTAACGGTCAGTGCTAAACTAGTTCTAATTGATTTAGTGTTGAAGTAATTTAACTTCTGATGGAGGGGCATAATCAAAACATACGTCCAAGTCTGATTTGAGCGTTTGGCGCTAGGCGCCCAAAGTCGGCAGTGGGAAAATGCCCATTTTTGAAAAATACAGTTGAGATTAGTAGGGTTTAGCTCTTAGGTGTTTTAATATAGAAATAAAAACATAAATTGAATTATAATTAATTTTAAAATATTTATTATTAAAAATTATAAAATTAATTGAAAAAAATGAGTAGAAAATCATCAGGAGGTGGAGGTTTTGAGCCAATGAGGTAGCTCATAAATATAGCCTGCTTGAAAGCAGAAGTCTGAGGCTCTTTCCTCCCTTTCTTATGATATCCTTGGAGCTGTAAAAAGTTTTAACATAAATTTAATTCCCTTTGGAGTGGGGAACAAGTGAATATATACCAGGGGTGTTTGGAGTGTTGAATAATTGGTTCCCTTGGGTAGTCTATGGACATGTTAGCATTTAGCACACGCTAAAACGGCTAGCATGCCTTAGTAAAAAGACCCCTTGATTACTTTATTAAATCACTAAGACCCTATCATCCTCACTCTTCATAGATATTTAGGTTACAATTACAGTGTAGTCCGGAGAAATGGTAATGAGTTGGTCGTGTGTCTCTGTGTTGGGGTGTGTGGGGCAGGGGAGAGGGAAGAGGGGCTAAAAAGTGGACAACCAAATAACAAAGCTTTTTGCCCCGATGAGTGATCTTTCCCACTTTCCTTTTCTTGTGTAAAATGAAGAGATCGTTGCGTGAAGAGACAGGCTTCTGGTGTAATGAGATTCAACTTCAGCTCCCAAGCTGGACGTGAGCGTTGAACTAATGAATGGATGTTGTAAGGTGACCCTAGTGCTGTATACATGAAGAAGCACTATTTTAATGATGAGTAGGAGGGGGAATAGAATTATGTGATAGCCACGAAGCTGCAATAGGGTATGGTAATGAGGGATGACAAGGAAATTGAGAATAATGAGATGGAGCTCTCTTGGAACACCGACTTGCCAGCTTAGACCGCAGAATTGTTAATTGGAAAATTAGGCATTGTGTTATAGCATTGATACTGAATGAGGTGCTCTCATGTGGGCTGACCTCTTCCTGGTAAATGATTATCTAGTTAAAACTGGGAAAACTTATCCAGCTTATAGCAGGATGAAGTAATTAACGCACAAGTAGGGATAAACAACAGTGGGATCTTAAGTCCAACTGGCTCTACTTAGGAGAACATCTTCCTTTGTTGGAGTGAGAGTTGGTAGCATAGAGTCTGAAGGCTGAACATTCTTATTGAATGTCGTTGGGATCTGGAGCCTTCTCTGACACCCCTTGTTCTTATTTTTTTTTGAGGGGGAGTATCTTGGATTGAAACTTTGGCAAAAATATTTCCAGCGGAAAGTATCGGAATCCTTTTACTAAGCCGAGGTAGATGCTGGCCCATGCAGCTTCAAAAGAGTTTACTGCAGGATGCGATCAGGCGTCTTGTGGTAAGTTCCTAGTCTGTGCTAAAAAAAAAATCTTTATTTTTCTGCAGAGGGGACACGTCAGGGGGTGGAGCGTGAGCACAAGGATGGGGAGGTCTCACTTGGGGTCCCCGATATCTACCCTCTCCCCCTCCCATCAATCAGAGTCAGAGACAAGGGTTAAATTCCGCTAATGAAGTTTTATTTTGACCGCAGCATGGTTACAACACAATCCAAATCATATCGACAACCATATTCAATAATTCTGTCTATGAATAACAATGCTCAGCTACCAATAACCTTCCAAATAATAACTTATCCTAAACTTTCTAACAACTCTCTGGGATAAGGGCATCATCCTATCAAGCGGGGGCCAAGCTGGGGGTCTGTTCACCACTGCAGACGAATAGGCAACGCCTTTCAAGTGAATGCTCTACTCCCACTTGGTCCAAGCCGCCGTCCAAGCATCTCGGGCCCTGTTGACTGTTGTCCCCGTCCCCCCCCCCGATCGCCATTCAAGCAATTGGGGGTAGCTTGCCCCTCTGTCCAAGAGGGATCTCTCAGCCATTGAGAAGTAGGAGCCCTCACTTTACAGCGGCACAATCCTATTCCCCTACCAAATATTCCCTCTCCCCCGCTTGTCTTGGTTCCCCCCCCCCCCTTTTTATTAAGCACTATACCTACCATTTGCGACTAATCTTGCTAGCCTTCTAAAACTGGGTAGGAAGGGCAGGTGTTCCTGTTTCCCCGGCGCGCCGCTAAAAGATGGCTGTGTCGGGAGAGGCCCTTACTTTAAAACTCCTGCCGCTGCTCCCCCCCCCAACCTATCCCTTACTGTCCCTCCCTATCTCCCGTCCTGCCTTGGTCCCCTGGAGCCCCCCTAACCTTGTGGCAGCTCTCCCCTAATCGCTCCGGGCTTCTTCTTTTCTGCACTAGTCAGTTAATACAACTAAGGCACTAATTCTATAAAATCAACCTATATTTAGGCGCTGATTCAGCACTGATTAAGTAAAACTTGGGCACCCATTAAAGAATCACACTGAGGTAGTGCTCAGCAACCTAACGTTTAAGCATCCTCGATTTGTGCCAGGGTTTTTGATATCGGAGCCAAACCGCTAACTGATTCCCAAAGAGGCGTCTAACTCAAAAATACACCCAAGAACCGCCCCCTAACAACACTCACTTGTAGTGTAAGTGCCTTGGACTGGGCGCCTACTTTTTATAGAATTGAGGTTTTCGAGTTAGGCACCTAACTTTAAATTAAGTCCAATTAAAGCATGTTACTCAGGGCAGGACTCTCAAAACTTACCGTGCCTTTAATGATGGCCATTAAACCGGCTCCAGTATTTTACCGCGCGATAACCAGAACGGCTCACCGTGGTCTTTCCCAAGCTTCCTAGCAGCCTCCGACTCTGCCATGCAATTGTATTACGACGAGGTCATAGATGTTACAATAGTAGCATAATGGACTCATTAATATTCACAAGAGCACTCCAGGCGATTCTCCGTCATTGACGGGTGGTTCTCCAAGCACTGCGCCGGCTTTTGAGGTGGTCCAGAGGTGCTGGTACTGTGGAAAGCGTGTCTCGGGCGTATATTTTTGTCTGTGGCTCATGCTAAAATTTTTTTTTAAAAATACACAAGTTACCTTTTCTGAAGCCACAGTTCTATAGATGGCGCTATTGCATGATTGACATGTAATCAGCGACTGACAATAGCGCTATTTATAGAATCTGGGCCTGATTATGTAGAACCTAAGCGTACTTAAGCGATGCTCAGTATCTTAACACTTAGGCGTCCCCAATTTATGCCAGGGTTTTCAATGCCTAAAGTTCACAAATAGGCACCCAAGTTGAAAACACATCCATGATCCGCCCCCTAACTATGCCCATTTTTAGTATAGGCGCCTTCGGCTAGGCGCCTATGTTTTATAAATTTCAGGCTTTCGATGGTTTCATGTAATACATTTTGTAGCTACTGGCTTGCTTCCCAGAGCTTTGTCCCTTCATCAAGTTGGTTCATCTTGAGTGCAGTTCCAACGTGGCCTGGTAAAGAGAAGACCCGGGGCAATCCCATAAAACAGGACTGTTGAGAATACATGCAGGCCGTTCAACTTCCAACACATGTCATGGCAAAACGGAGCTTGGGTATTCAGCCCTCAGCTGTCTTTTGACCCCTGACCCCAATGCTGGTTTGTGTCTCTCCATGGTTAGACTGGATGTTTAAATTGATGGCTGGAGATGTCTCTGGAGCTGCAAAAGTCTCTGCCCTTTGAAAATACAAACTGAAGTTTTGCCTTCTAAGCAGGAATGTTGCCTTGTGGAGCTGAGTTTCAAAGGGAACCGTCACTCAAAAGTAAAGAGAGTGGCATTTGCAACACTAAAAAGAATCCTTTTCTGTGTCTCGAGTTTAGTCTGTCTCCACTGGACATTTTTTTTGTCACCTTCTGCTGTATTAATTTCTTGGCTGCACAAATCTCTATGGGGCTCATAATCAAAACTTTAAAACATCCAAAAACCAGTCTAAGTCGGCACTTGGACGTCCTAATAGCATGGATATCCAAGTGTCGATGATCAAAACCAACTGTCTGGATGTACAGAGGCACTTCTAAGCTGCTGTGCGTCCAGAGAGCAAAGGAGCATGATGGGAGGTGTGTTATGGGCTAGAATCGGGTAGGCTTCAACCTGTACGTACTGCAGCCATAATAAAAGCTTTCCTAGAGGGAATTTAGACGCCAGCGGTTAGATCTGTTTGAGTTGCGTCTAAGTGCCACATAAGTGCCCAAACTGACAAAAAGACCACTGGAGGATTTAAGGCATGACTACCCCTTTCTCCCTCAGTGGTCACAACCTCCTCCCGGCTCCCACCACCCAAAAATCCATAGGCTTTCCATCATCTGATCACAGCAGAGGAATCCCCATCAGCTGACACAATTTGGGGGATTCCTGGTGGCTCGGCTGATGGAGATTCTCCCTGCCAGGATCAGCTGAGTCCCCGACATCCCTCACATACTTCTATATAGGTTGCAGTTAACATTCATAGGGTTGCAAAAAAATGGTACAGAAGGTTACCTTTCAGCAGTGCATGGTGACATGGCCGAATAAGCCTATTGATTAAGTTAGGCACCGATATCACCTATATAGACGAGGGGCCTTAGCGTGCATTATTATGGTGCGCAAATTTGGGTACCATTTAGAGCAATGGTTCCCAAACCTTTCCTGGAGGACCCCCAGGCCGGTCGGATTTTCAGGTTAGCCCTAATGAATATGCATGGAGCAGATTTGCATGCCTGGCACCTCCATTATATGCACATCTCTCTCATGCATATTCATTAGGACTTTCCTGAAAACCCGACTGGCCTGCGGGGTCCTCCAGGACAGGTTTGGGAACCACTGATCTAGAGAGTTGAGTCCCATGCGTTTGCAGGTATCAAACAAGGGACCGTCTCTTGTGAGTTTAATGTATAGCGCTGCGTGGCATCTTGTAGCGCTATAGAAATAGTAGCAGTAGAAATAACAGGATCTAGGCCCAGCTCTGGGGTACTTTAGACCACAGGTGTCGAAGTCTGTCCTCGAGGGCCGCAATCCAGTCGGGTTTTCAGGATTTCCCCAATGAATATGCATGAGATCTATTTGCATGCACTGCTTTCAGTGTATATTCATTGAGGAAATCCTGAAAACCCGACTGGATTGCGGCCCTCGAGGAGGGACTTTGACACCCCTGCTTTAGACCAAGGGTAGGGAACTCCGGTCCTCAAGAGCCATATTCCAGTCGGGTTTTCAGGATTTCCCCAATGAATATGCATGAGATCTATTTGCATGCACTGCTTGCAATGCATATTCATTGAGGAAATCCTGAAAACCCGACTGGAATATGGCTCTCGAGGACCGGAGTTCCCTACCTCTGCTTTAGACCAGTGGTTCCCAACCCTGTCCTGAAGGACCACCAGGCCAATCGGGTTTTCAGGCTAGCCCTAATGAATATGCATGAGAGATTTGCATATAATGGAAGTGGCAGGCATGCAAATCTGCTCCATGCATATTCATTAGGGCTAGCCTGAAAACCCAATTGGCCTGGTGGTCCTCCAGGACAGGGTTGGGAACCACTGCTTTAGACAATAAGAATAGGGAAAACTATTTAAACTCTAAGGCCGGCAAGGCAAGTTTTGATCATTGACCCTGCTCAAACATTCCATGACAGAAAAGAGGGTTTTGCGGCTTGATGCTGACTGAGTTTTCTTTTAGTATGAAAACTGTAATTATTCACTGACCTAGAAGGAAAAAAGAAGAAAGATTTGTCTTCCGTAACAGTTGCTTCAACACATACCAAGTAATTGTTACTCAGAATCAGCATTCCGAGAAGCGTAAGAAGCAGGTAAACACAACTTTTCCTGAGATAATTAAAAGCCAGCTCTTCTGCAGGCCATGGCAAGAGTAGACTGGAGGTGTTCAGAGCTTTACAAGGATTGTTGATCTCTTCACCTTATTTCGAGCAAATCCCTTTCCCACAGTCTTCTTAAACCTAGTCTTTGATGAGGGAGGCAGATAGCTCCAAGAAACCAATCAAAATGCTCATACTAACGCAACAGAAAACACATGAAAGACCTGATCAAAGACCCCGAAGGATGTGCAACTGTAACACCTTCAGAATCTTTTCTGAATTTGAAGCAATGGCCTTGGAATATTTCTTTCTTGCATCTACTTGGAAACTGGGATATTTTGAGGGCAAATCTATGAATTGACAACTAAAGATAAGTGAATGCAGTGAACAACAGGAGGAGTGTGACAGCTGGAAATAGGATACTGAGCTTGATGAACCTTCGGTCTGTCCCAGGATGGCAACTCTTATGTTCTTATGTGAGCCAAGTATAGGACAATCGAGCCATTGTGACATCACTGATGAGTTTGATTCTTAGGCATTGGTGGAATGAGGCTTTATGACATCACAATATGAGCTCTAGAATGTTGCTACTCTTTGGGTTTCTGCCAGGTAGTTGGGACCTGGGTTAGCCACTGTTGGAAATTGGATACTGAGCTTGATGGACCTTCGGTCTGTCCCAGTACGGCAATTCTTATGTAAGTTTTATTAATAGTCAATAAAGTGGTGCTTCCAAGTATATATTTCTAGACTTCAAAACCAATTGTAAAAACAGCCCATCCAGCATTGCACAGTGATAATAAGTATCCACTGCAGTACGCCCCTGCCTTGAACAGCTTATAGTCTACATATGTACTTGAGACACTGGGGCCCAAGGTCACAAGAAGCATCAGTGGCAGGTGCGAGATTTCAAGATATACCTGGTTTTTATCCCACTAGGCTGCTTCCTCCCTATCATGCTGCAGGGTAGAGTATACACACACAAGAACAGGGGAAACAATACCACAAAACTCAAAAGAGCAAAACCAAAGTGGAATTGTCCAATCAGAATGGTGCACAAAAAAAGTGTCTTTCAACTCATCTGATAAATCCAAATGCCTTTATTCATCCAAAATTGTGCGAATTCATACAGTGACTCAATGACTCATTGAGTCACTGTATGAATTTGCACAATTTTGGATGAATAAAGGCATTTGGATTTATCAGATGAGTTGAAAGACACTTTTTTTGTGCACCATTCTGATTGGACAATTCCACTTTGGTTTTGCTCTTCTGCAGGGTAGAGTATTACAGCCTAGGAATTAGCCAGGTGACAAACGTCCTTCAACATTCAAACTGAGCTGCTAGAGGCATGACGAAACATATTCTCTCGAAGGAGACTGCTTGAAACGTGTATCCTGCTGCAGGCTGCTATTTCTAACTTTGCTCCCTCTTCTGGAGGTTGACAGAATCAAAAGGGGATGTCAAAATAGCCAGAACCTTCCTGGAAATTATTCCAGTTTTCCTTATCTCCTTATTCTGTGCTTGCCTAATTACTATTGAGGTCAAAGGAGTTGTTGTCACCATGAAAAATGTTTCCCAGCCATAAATAATAATATTAATTCTTGAAATATAATCTGAAATTGGATAAATAAAATAAAATAATTTTTTAAAAAACCTATAAATAATAATATAATTTTAAGTGGACCCTCAGTGTGAGGTTTTGAGCTCTGAAGAGCAACTATCCCAAATGGGAGCCGTTCTTTTGCTCAATAAACAGGAAAATACCTCCACAATGAGCCCTAAATGAGGTATTAATGGCACGCCATCACGGGGTTCACTTATGTATACATGAGTGAGATATGTCAGTAAAGTGGAAAAAAAAAAAAAATCCTTATCAAATTCTCAATGACTTCCACAGAAATAGCCCCCCAATAGTCAGCCAGGACAGAAAAAGCAGTTGCGGCTAGTAAGCTGGATCCAAACTTTTTGGGGGGAGTTAAGTTAATTCTGTAAATCTTTCATTAGATGATGGCCCAGTTCCACAAAGTGTTAATCCAATCAATCGATTTTTCTTGACATGGCCATGTTTCGGCGAGTTCGCCTTCATCAGGAGAAGGTGTAAACCTTGATGTCAAACTCAAGATGAGGAGGGATATTCACTTTGATCAACCAAGTTAGGCCCTCTTTGACTAAGCCATGGTAGAGGTTTCTATCACGGCCCGGTGCGCTAAACGCTCATAGGAATTCTATAAGCGTCAGAGCATATGGTGCTCCAGGCCACGGTAAAATCCTCTACTGCAGCTTAGTTAAAAGTGTGTGTGTGTGTGTGTGTGTGGGGGGGGGGGGGGGTTAATGTCCAGATGAATAGAATAATGCAGTTTGGCAGTGCATCGCATAAGTGAACCCCCACTGTGGCACGTTTTCTGTAGAAATAATACCTTTGTCTCGTTCAGTGATCTTTAGTCAGAAACAGGTCTTGGACTCACGTTGCTTGCTTTCCTAATTATCATTCTTTTTTTGCTTAATTTTTTAAAATTTCATTTGCATTTCTTTATGTTTTCTCCCGCTGGGCTGTTCGCCTATTGTTCAGTATGAATATTTCAGAGCAACATCAAGTAATGTTGGTCTCTCTCTTTTGACTTAAAGAAGAGAAATTTTCCATTGAAATATGCTATTAACGAGTCTCTGGTGTTCTCGAATCTAAGAGTTCTGAGCAAGTCTTTGATGGCTTTCTCCAACACTGACCAATTATATCCAATATTTTTCCAACTTTCCCATTACTTCTCTCACCTTACATGGCACTTTGGAAAAAGTCTGTTCTAGGGTACACAGAAATGAAAAGGGGCTGATGAGGGGAATCTTATTACACAAGTGGAGGGCAATTTTATATTTGAGTGTCCATTATTAGGTACCAAACACTAAGCTGAGTGGGAGTCCTCCAGCTGCATTGCTACCAGTAGGGGGTGATGAATCAATATTGTTTTCAATCTCTAGCTAAAGTTCTGCAGAACTTACTAGTCCCTCAGTATTGAAAATATGATGAAACAGCACCCCCCACTGGCAAGACTGTAGATGGAGGACTCCCATTCAGTTTAGCGAGAACAGTGGTACCAAGAAAGTACCTATTTGGAACCTACCCTGTGCCAGTTTCAGAAAGCCACTATTTACATCTGAACATCCACAACATGCAGAGGTTTCAGGGCAGCATGGTTTAGGTGGGACTGTACCAGGCCGATATTCAAAGTTAATTAAGTGGGCAAGAGAAGCTTAGGGCCACCCAACCCCTATATTTTGTGGTACTTAATGGCCAGTTCTACTGAATACTGACTCTATCCAGCCACAAAAAAAGTGAGCAAGTTAGGAGCTCTGCTCAGCTGGTAAGTCCCTCCTATTTGTGCCTTTCTCTTTCTCTGCCAACTCCAGATTCCGACCTTTCCATCTTACCGTGCCATATGCTTGGAATACTCTAGTCAATTATAAAGATTGGGGACAAGTTACACACAATGTAACAAGAGTGAAAAGGTGCATATATCAGATAGAAAAAATCACTCTATGGACCTGTTCAAAGAGTAAAGTTGATTGAATGATGTAACACAGTTCACCAAAACTTTCTCAGAATCAAGGAGGGGAAAACTGGGGCGAACCCCAGAAAAACCACCTCACAGCCCAATCATCGCATGAAGGGTAAACGGTAACATTATATCATTCCATGTATGCTTTGTATGAATAAATATTTAGCACTATAATGATTAGATAGTTTTTTAAGTCGAAGAACTAAGCAAACTTAACTTATAGCTTGCGGGTTCCGACGTGCACGTTTCGATCCTGCCTCAGGGAACACACAGGAATTGTTGGAAAAACATGCGATGGGTACAAAGTTTCAGAGTGGACTAATGTCTCCCATATGGAAGCGCGAGTGGCGCAGGTTAACTGCTTTGAAAGCAGTTAACCTGCGCCACTCGCGCTTCCATATGGGAGACATTAGTCCACTCTGAAACTTTGTACCCATCGCATGTTTTTCCAACAATTCCTGTGTGTTCCCTGAGGCAGGATCGAAACGTGCACGTCGGAACCCGCAAGCTATAAGTTAAGTTTGCTTAGTTCTTCGACTTAAAAAACTATCTAATCATTATAGTGCTAAATATTTATTCATACAAAGCATACATGGAATGATATAATGTTACCGTTTACCCTTCATGCGATGATTGGGCTGTGAGGTGGTTTTTCTGGGGTTCGCCCCAGTTTTCCCCTCCTTGATTCTGAGCAAGTTTTGGTGAACTGTGTTACATCATTCAATCAACTTTACTCTTTGAACAGGTCCATAGAGTGATTTTTTCTATCTGATATATGCTTGGAATAAGCAGCTTTGATTCCTACAGCGGGCTCCGTCTCTGATAGGATTCAAGGCCCAGTTAAAAGCCCACCTCTTCGAGGCTGCTTTCAACTCCTAACTTCTCTCACCTTGGGTTCTGCATCCCCCAACCCTATATGTCATGTCTGTCTGTCTAAGTTAGATTGTAAGCTCTTCTGAGCAGGGACTGTCTATTTCATGTCAAAATGTACAGCGCCGCATATGCCTTTCAGCGCTATATAAGTGATAAATCTTAGATTACCTACGTAACTTATTTAGTAAGGGCCACAAAGCCTTAGTGATGCAATTCGACATGAGCTCAGCCTTCGACTTGGTAGATCACAAAAAACTACTACAATGTCTAGATTCAATCGGCATAGGAGGCGAAGTGCTGGACTGGTTCCAAGGTTTCCTTACGACCCGCACCTATCAAGTTCGCTTCAATTACAACCTCTCTAAAACATGGAGAAACCCATCAGGCGTTCCACAGGGGTCCCCACTATCCCCACTACTCTTCAACGTCTATATAGCTTCACTAGGAACGAAGCTAACCCAGCGAGGCATAAAAGTATTCAGTTATGCAGACGACTTCACAATCATAATCCCGTTTACAACATCCCCCTCTGAAATCACCCCCACAGCAACTGAAGCGCTAAACACGATGGATCAATGGACCACAGATTTCAAACTGAAGCTCAATTCATAAAAAACTAAATTCTTCATAGCCTCGCCACACGCACAGAATACGACAATACCATTACACATTAACAATCTAAACTACCCCATTCAACCAACGATGAAAATTCTAGGAGTAATACTAGACCAAGGACTAACCATGAAAGACCACATAGACTCCTTAATCAAAAGAGGGTTTTTCACTCTCTGGAAACTTAAGTCCATTAAGGCGTACTTCCACACTTCCGCTTTCAGAATGCTAGTACAATCCCTAATACTAAACCACCTGGACTATTGTAACATCACCCATCTGACAATCCCCCAGAAGCAAATGCAAAGACTACAACTGATACAAAATGCAGCAGTCAGGATGATTTTCGGGCTGAAGAAGTCCGATCACATAACCCCTTCCTACCAACTCCTACACTGGCTGCCGATGGAGGCGCGCACAAAGTTCAAGCTAGGATGTCTCTGCTTCAAAGTATTAAATGGTCTAGCCCCAAAATACATTACAGACCTCTTCTCATTCCCAACCAACAGACATGAAAGAAAAACACACATGAAATTTGTCTCCCCACCGGCTAGAGGGTGCAAATATAAGAGACACCATCAACAACTGCTATCATATCAAGCAGCCAAATGGGGTAAAGACCTAGAAAAATTAATTATGCACACAAACAACTATGAAGAATTCAGGAAACACCTAAAAACTTACCTATTCCTGAAATACCTAGGTAACGAACCGGAACATCAACCCCCCTCGTAACATCACCACATACCTGAACGTGCAAACTGTTAACCCCAACCCCTATTCGCTAAATATGAACACTCTATGAACTTACGGAATATTTCTACTTCTGTGTAAACAACTTGGCACTTCCTGGCCTTGCAACACACAAACTGACGTTAACATCATTAATGTCATCAGATGTACACTGCTATATTCTCTAATTCGTTGTACGAAATATACACTGCTATACTCTTTAATTAGCTGTTCGTAAAGCTTCACTTGATTGTATTTACAGTTTCTTTTATTGTAAACCGCCTAGAAGTCGCAAGATTGTTGGCGGTATATAAGAATAAAGTTATTACTATTATTATTATAAATAGGAGTACGGGGGGGGGGGGGGAAGTGTTGGGGAGGAGCTTGCAGTAATCAGTGTTAGCACCCGTAAAACTGTCCTAAATTCAGATGCCAGCTATGTGGGTGCTGGCTGAATATTGGTGAGGACTCATATAACAACAACAGCAAAATCTGTAGAGGCTTTACAACTCCCCCCCCCAAAATTTTTCTGGCCCCCTGACCACACAAACCTTCACACACCCTTCCATCCCTTCAATATACAGGATAGGCCTCCTCAGGCCTACCTGCAATCCCTGGTAGTCCAGCAGATCGTTGGGAGCTTCTAGCACTTGCATTGCATCCAATCTTAATTAGCTCACTCTAAGTTCTGTTTGGCTGGCTGTTCACCGGCTATGTCCCACTGAATACCTGGCTCGTCAGCTAGTCCTTTGACTAGCTATGTCATGCAACGTAGCTGGTCACCGCTGATTTTCATTGGCTGGCCAGCTAAGGCACCTTAAAAGCAGGTCTGTCTTTGGCCATCTGCCTTAACCGGCCAACCACTGAAAATTGACTTGGTCAGCTAAGTTCAAAATATGAAACCATGTCTCAGATAAGGCCCTGGCACTGAATATCCCGGATTGCCTCTGACCGTGGAAGGTAGCCGGGCAGCCTCCTGTGGTCTCAAGGTTGGGGCCAATGCCCCTAAAATGAAAATGAAGATTAACCAAAGCAAAATGAGCAACGCTGCAAGCAAAACAGGAAATGAAACGGGGGAAAAAAATGCTGAGCTGCCCATACCTAGTCAAAAATATTTTGAAATCTATTTTGAGTGAAGAGCAGAGTTTGAAACTTTATTGAAGTAATTCCGGGTCTGTGTCAAATCTTTGGTTAATAGCCATTAATGTGAGACGTTCTGCTTTGTTGATGACAAGACAGGCAAATATGAAAAATAAATAAATCAGTGTCCCTACCATGAAATGTAGGAACTCCAGCTGAGCTCTTCCCTATAATGGAATCAAAGGATGCTTCTTAGCATTCTCTTTGATTGTCTAAAGGTTGGCAAGCTTTGATGCTCTTTGCAAGTTTTCTTTTTTTCATCAAGCAAAGTGAGACATTTATTTGAATGTAAGATGGTGCCAACTTGTCAACGGCTAAATTTCTGCTCATTACTGTGGATGCTTCATCAGAACTGGAGACTGATTAGCAGTATGACAACAGGTTGTAGAAACGCTAAACATTGTCTGGCATGCTTGCTTGGGCTCGCTCCACTAGGCAGATGCCTCCAGAAGCCTCTTTGCTTATGATTTTGATGGAGTCTGAAAGCTTTGCACTGACTATTTACCAGTAGAAAGTTTGTTCACTTTAGTAACTGGTTGACAATGGGCTATTTAAGAAACAGTCAAATGACATTTATTTATTTATATTTTATTTTAAAGAGTTATAGTCTGCTTAAACCTAAGCAGATTACAAAATACATACACATTCATAACAAAAAAAAAAAGAAAGCATATTAAAAACATAGGGCTCCTTTTCCGAATCTGCGTTAGCGCATGCACCTTTTTAGCATGCGCTAAGCCCTGCGCTAGCTGAAAAACTACCGCCTGCTCAAGAGGAGGCGGTAGCGGCCAGCACGGCTGGCAAATTAGTGCGCGCTATTACGTGCGTTAAACCGCTAACGTGGCTTTGTAAAAGGAGCCCCTAGGGTCCCGTTTACAAAGCCGCCTTAAGCTTTTCGAGCACTGGCTGCGGCAGTATTAGCGAATTATTTTTTTAAGCATGTAGAAATGATTTTTACAAGACTAACCAGAAATATAGATGGTTATCCAGCAAATAAGCTTAGAAAGTATTCTTATGAAGATAAAACTATAGTACCCGATATCAACACATTCCCTAACCTACTCTTCTTTCCTGTAAGGTGCTTAGAAATGAGGGGATGAGATAAAACACCCCTGATGCTTCGAACTCTGAGAAGAAGTGGTTGGATTCTTGCCTGTAACTCGGATAAATTTCTGCTAAAATGTACCAACATTTCCTTCCTCGTTGCTTGTAACTCCGACAAAATGTTGTAAATCCGTGTGCAGATCGGATCCTAATTAATTGATGTGAACCGCCTAGAACTCACTGGGTATGGCGGTATACAAGAACATAATAATAATAATAATAATAATAATTCCAGGCTATTCCCCCAGAAATTAAGCTCTCTATATTGCATTTCATTTATTTCTATATTTTACCTATCCTTACAAGAATGAAGAAGGGACTTTACAAAGGATAGATGGATGCGCAGAGCATACTAATTACATATGTTACACCATTAATGTTCTTTTCTTTGTAATTCTAAGCAAGTTTCAGCACTTTAGTGCCTGGTTTGCATACGGGACGTATTTCCTTGTGCTTTCCTTAGCTGGTCTAATTAATTCCATAATCCACACCTCCCCTGTGTGTTGCTTTCTCGAAATATTAAACAGATTTGTTTCTCGGTCTCTCTGAGCTGTGGTCAACAATGAATAGGTCCAAGATAACTTAAGGGCTGTTTTTTTCTTTTGTATGTCCCACAGATGATTAGAAGGTGAACATCCTCAATACAAAAACAAGAAAAAGATGAAAAAAAGAAAACAAAATACATTGGTGCCTTGTTTCATTGGACTAACAATACATTTTGAGGGAAATTCTATAAAGAGTGCCTAAGTTCTTTGGGAAATGCCATTGAAAATGGCAATCAACGTCAAATTTAAGATGCCTACTAGTGCCTAATGCCACTATAGGCATGGCTAAAGCCGGAAGTGGTGTTATGCACCAAAAAGCACCTATGTAGGTACAATTCATGGCAAAGATAGGCATTGGACATTTCCGGCACCTATCTTTCCCGGAGGCGTGATTCTCTAAACCAGTGTTTTTCAACCTTTTTACACCTATGGACTGGCAGAAATAAAATAATTCTGTGGACCGGCATCGGTCCGTGGACTGGCGGTTGAAGAACACGGGGCTATTAAGTCATGGGCCAGACCCCGCCCATCTCTACCCAATCTCCACCCCAGACCCCGCCCACATAATAGTACTAATTGCACCTTGCACGTCCCATGCCTCATCTGGAAGCCTTCCTTCTGACGTTGCAACATCGGAGAGAAGGCTTCCGGTTCAGGCGCAGGACACGCGTAGGAGCCACTGCCCGTAGTGCACTGAATCAGTTAAGAAGAGGGAGCTGGCTCGAAGATAACGCTGCATCGATCGCACCGTGGACCGGCGGTTGAAGAACACTGTTTTGGGCCTAATGCACGTGCTGGCCCAGTGGACTAGTGGGAAATTTCTGTGGACCGGCACTGGTCCATGGACCGGTGGTTGAAGATCACTGCTCTAAACAGTGACTGACATGTGATCGGCAGCCACTTTCTAGGTGGCTGCCAATATTGGCACCATTTAGAGAATCCGGGCATTTGTGATGAGCAGATCTGAAGACGAAAGATTGCCTTTGAAAGCTCATCACAAAATGTAGTAAGTTAGTAAAATAAAAAAAGGTATCATCTTCTTTTCTTTGTTTTATTTCTATTTACTACCTTTGAAAGTTGACTAACAGGGCTATTCTACCACTTTACCCCCCCCCCCCAAAAAAAAAAAAAACAACAACAAAAAACTAAAGCAAAATAGCTGGACCACAATATGGAGCTGTCCATTATTAATGGTGCTGAAATTCTAGAAAGCAAGGACAAGCACCAAGTACTCTGAGGCATTTCAAATTGATCAGATGTTTTCCTGTGGAATGCAATTTAATAACAACATGTTAGGGTTCTTGATTTCTTATTTACATAACCTGTTATTTGATACTATGAGCAAAAATTAACTAGTTGTCCCCACTGTCTACTAAATACTTATTAGAGAAGCTTAGACAATTGCACGCAAGACTCCAGCGCGCCGCTGTAAAAGTTCATTTTAAAGAGCTCTGGGGGGGTGTGGGGGTTGTACAGAAAACTTAACTTTTTCCTAAAAAATCAGGAAAATGTTGTTTCCTCTATAATGGGGGGTTCCAAACCCCCCCCCCCAACGGCAGCACGAACACTATTAAGTAAACTGGGGCGGAGCTCTTTAAAATTAACTTTTCCGGCAGCACGCTAGAATCGTGCGCCCAATTGTCTGGGCTCAAATGTCGGCACGGCTTTGTCTGTGAACCCTGAAAATCTGTCCTTTGAATCCCTCTTCTTTTCTACTGTATGCTCCTGAATTTAAAATCGAGTGAAATACTGAATAAAAACTTAAGCCCTCAGCTCTGGTAAATATTCAATAGGCCAACATAGGGGTATAACTCTCAAAGTTAGGAGCATACATCCTTTGAATACCGGGCCCTTATTTCTCATTATAACTCGGTTATGATATCGCAACCCGAGATCATGAAGGGCATAGAGAAAGTGGAGAGGGACAGATTCTTCAAACTTTCGAAAACTACATTCGGAAAAGTTGAAAAGGGACAGATTCAAAACAAATGCTAGGAAGTTTTTCTTCATCCAGCGGGACACCTGGAATGCACTTCCAGAGGGCGTGATAGGACAGAGTACGGTATTAGGGTTCAAGAAGGGATTGGACAATTTTCTGTTGGAAAAAAGGATAGAGGGGTATAGATAGAGGACTACTACACAGGTCCTGGACCTGTTGGGCCACTGCGCGAGCGGACTGCTGGGCACGATGGACCTCGGGTCTGACCCAGTGGAGGCACTGCTTGTGTTCTTATGTTGATTAAATTACAGTCAAGTAATTTGTTTAATGCGGTGCCATTTTAAAACGAGAGGCCAGATGAATCCAAGAAAATGGAAGCCAGTATCATTTGCTAACTAATTCATGAATAAATCAAAGTGTGCTAATACTGGGAGAAGGAGATATAGTAATTGCCGGCACCTGTGAGACAACATTGAAATAAAAGAAGGTTAATTATAAAGGAAGTAATTGCATATTTTTAGCCTCTTTAATTGCATATTACAGACATATAGGCTTTTCTTGTGTGACAGCTGCCACCCAGCAGGTATGAAAATAATGAGCTACCCAGGATATTTCCACATGAAAATCCTATTGTAGAGACCCCCTTATCTTCTACCTGAGAAATGTTTGGCCTGCTGGTCTGACGAACTCGCACAAACAGAAGGAAATTCTTCTGAGGAGCTGCCTAAAATTAGTGGCAAGTAATGTAGGTCAAGACTGGTATTCTAGTCCAGGGCTGC
Source organism: Geotrypetes seraphini (assembly GCF_902459505.1). Taxonomy (NCBI): domain Eukaryota; kingdom Metazoa; phylum Chordata; class Amphibia; order Gymnophiona; family Dermophiidae; genus Geotrypetes; species Geotrypetes seraphini. The sequence continues at coordinate 31,232,451 of NC_047091.1, read as the reverse complement.
CCAAGTCCGGCCCTCGAGATCTACCGGCAGGCCAGGTTTTCAGGATATCCACAATGAATATGCATGAGAGAGAGATTTGCATACCAAGAAGACAGTGCAGGCAAATCTCTCTCATGCATATTCATTGTGGACAGCCTGAAAACCTGGCCTGCCAGTAGATCTCGAGGACCGGATTTGGGCAGCCCTGTTCTAGTCATTTAAATATTATATGAAAATATACTTTACATCAGGGGTGTCAAAGTCTCTCCTTGAGGGCTGCAATCCAGTTGAGTTTTCAGGATTTCCTCAATGAATATGCATGAGATCTATTAGCATACAATCAAAGCAGTGCATGCAAATAGATCTCATGCATATTCATTGGGGAAATCCTGAAAATCCGACTGGATTGCGGCCCTCAAGGAGGGCCTTTGATACCCCTGCTTTACATGCATAGATAATCTTGCTTCATGCAATTTTTCTACACATGTGCATATCTTTGATGCTAGATACTTTGCAGGTGGGCGTCTGGGCAGATTGCAGGTGGGATGCACATCTACACTAGAAGGCAACAGAAACGGGCGCTTTCACGTTTGGCTGAAACCGTACTTGTAGCTGAAATTCACCTCTCAATTTCAGCTAGAACAAAAATCAGAACTGTCACCCCCCCCACCCCTGCTGCTGCCACGGTTGCTGCAGAAACCTTGTCTCCCTAGGCCAGCTTCCTTCTCGACAGAAAATCCCTCCCTCTGAGCCACCTACCAACTCTGCCCTCCCTCCACCCATAGGCCCTCCTTGAGTCTAGGTCTAGTGGCCTCTTCAAGGTAGGAGTGAAATCAAGTCACGTTTACTCCTTCTAGCATTGCAATCTTAAGTGAAGTGCCATTTATAGAATCGCGCCTAGCGATGCCTAAGGTTGACTTAGGTGCACCCTATTTATGCAAGGGTACTGGCACCTGAGTTAAGCGCCTGCACTCAAAACATGCCCACAATCCACCCCTAACCATCCCTACTTTCTGGTAGGTGCTTTGGACTAGGCACCTACCATTCAATTAATTTTAGCCAATTATGAGGTGCTAATTGCTTGTTATCGGTGCCAACTAACCTTTTTAGATAATTAAGCTAGGTGCCTAGATTGACTAGGTGTGCCGATCCAGGAGTCTAACTTTAGGCGTTGTTTATAGGATCTGAGCCTTTTGCTCAGAATGCTACTTATTGGTGCCAGTGATGACTATATTCTACATATATTCAATGCTGCCACCTATCCATATAGTCTAAAATACAAAAAGATATATATTTTATTTATCACGTGGTTTACATTCGGGTACTCAAGCATTTTTCACTATCTGTCCTGGTGAGTTCACTCTCTATCTAATGTACCTGGGGCAATGGGGGATTAAGTGACTTGCCCAAGGTCACAAGGAGCAGCATGGGATTTGAACCCACAACCTCAGGGTGCTGAGGCTGTAGCTCTAACCACTGTGCTACAGACTCCCCTCGTGAAAGCTAAAGGAACGACGGCAAAGCCGAAGTTCAAGGCTTGTACACTATCAGTGGGCTCTTTTTTGGGTTTTTTTTTAGCCTCACTACTCACCGTCATAGGCGTACACTTGTGTAATATTTTATTTTCCAATCGTGCAACAATATAAATGGCGAGCGATTTAGTGCTCATAAATTCTAAAAACTTTCACGGTCACACTGAGGGTTTCAGAAAATATTTATCAATATAAGTGGAACTGCTGTGCTTCCAACATACCGCTGGGAAGAGAGAGAGAGAGATCTTTTTTATAATTTAGGGCTCCTTTTACGAAGCTGCTAACGCGGCTTTATCGCACGTGACTTTTTCTATCACGCGCTCACCCCCGCGCTAGGCGAAAAACTACCGCCTGCTCAAGAGGAGGAGGTAGCGGCTAGCACGGATGGCAGTTTAGCGCGGCTATTACGCGCGTTAAACCGCTAACGCGGATTCCTAAAAGGAGCCCTTAGAGTGTGAGTTCCCTGATTTGGGATTTTTGACCTATCCATATAGTGGCATAGAATATACTTTTCTATCTTTTTATTTATAAACGCAGAAGGAGACATTTGAAAAAGCTCAATTACTGCTTTCACTGAAAATTGCCCTGTCTGTCTGTAAATATTCCTGCAAATTGAATTTAATCATGCAGGCATTTCAAGTTTCTTCTTACTTTGATATACAGACCATCGCAAGCATCAGTATTAAAAATTTAAAATATCTTAAAAAGATTAAAAAAAAAAATCTTTATTGATTTTCAAACTTCGATAGTGCAATACAATTAATTGAACATAAAATACTGCATAAAACGCACTATTAACTACACAAGTGATACCTAAAACAATCATTTTCTCCCACCCTCCTCCCAATTATTAACAGAATAAGACATATGATGTGACTACAATATTATAATTAAGTAATTTAAATCCTCAAAATACATTTCCCTCCCCCCCCCCCCACCCAGGTTGTGAAAGGAGAGATATATGACCCTTATTGCGAGGTAACAAATGTAGTCAATGGGCTCCACGCTTTATTAAATGAACTCCTAAACCCCAGACGTTCCGCATTCATTCTCTCATATTTATATGTGGTACACGCATTTGCCCACCAAAATGTGTAATTTATTCGGTCGTGGCTCTTCCAGTTATTTGGATAGCTATTCCCGTCATGATCAAGGAAAGATGGCTTTTATATTTATCCAAAGTGCAGTAACGTACCACAAATTATGGCTTCATAAGTTAAGGGAATAGATGACTGAAGAATAAGATTTATTTGTCCCCAAACTGACCTCCAGAAATTAAGTATCAATGGACAAAAATATAACAGATGATCCAAAGTCCCTATATTAATACGACAATGCCAGCATCTATTAGACTTAGAACTGTCTAGTTTTTGTAAACGAACTGGGGTCCAAAAAGTCCTATGTAATAAAAATAACCATGTCTGTCTCATAGATCACAAGTATCTGGCTGGTTTACAGTATTAAAAATTTTAAATATCTTAAAAAGTTCTTAATAAAAAATATTGACTTGTAGGGCTGCGCAGAAACCTCTTTGGTCTGCCTGAGACTGCTCCGGAGCGCAAATCACCGGAGGGAAATCTCCGGATCCAGTTTTCATGGACTCGAAGCAGAACGGTGTTAAAACTGTCTGTGGTGTCAGCCCCCGAACTTAACATCCATGCAAACCTTTGTCTGACTCGGCAGCATTCCCACAGGTGGGGTTTGGACTGGGCGAATCTCTGCCTAAAGGCAGCTGATTAATAAAACAAGTATAAATAAAAGAGGCGACAGATTTGTGGTGTAAATGTGTGTGTGTGTTTCCCTTGGGTTATTTAAAAGGGGAACGTATTCAGTTCTTCTCCTTGTGGAAGTGGTGTGACTGAAGTCATGCACATTCCTGCCACACATGGTAGGAAATAGAGGTCTGCACGGGAACGGGGATCGCGGGAATCCCCCCTAACTCACGGGACTCCCACGGGGACCCCCCTCTGGCCCACGGGACTCCCACGGGGATGGAAGGCTTTGGAAGCAGGGTTCGTCCATATAATATAATGGACACGTCAGCCTTAGTAAAAGAGGGGGGTTTATAAGTTAATTACCTGAACAGAAAACAAAAAAAGGGTTCCACCAAAGAGATTCCACAAGGAAAACAGCAGCACAAACACAAAATAAACTGTGGAATTGATGATCCTGTCAGAAGTAATTGCTGCTTTTTATGGGGACGGGCGGGGATGGAGGTAATTCCTTGCGGGGATGGGTGGGGACGGAGAGGATCCTGGCGGGGACGGGTGGGGACGGAGATGATCCTGATGGGGACGGGTGGGGATGGAGAGGATCCTGACGGGGACGGGTGGGGACGGAGAGGATCCTGATGGGGACGGATGGGGACGGAGAGGATCCTGATGGGGACGGGTGGGGATGGAGAGGATCCTGGTGGGGACGGAGAGGATCCTGGCGGGGACGGAGAGGATCCTGATGGGGACGGGTGGGGACGGAGAGGATCCTGATGAGGACGGGTGGGGACGGAGAGGATCCTGGCGGGGACGGAGAGGATCCTGACGGGGATGGGTGGGGACGGAGAGGATCCTGACGGGGATGGGTGGGGATGGAGAGGATCCTGGCGGGGATGAGTGGGGATGGAGAAGATCCTGATAGAGACGGGTGGGGACGGAGAGGATCCTGATGGAGATGGGTGGGGACGGAGAGGATCCTGGCGGGGACGGAGAGGATCCTGACAGGGATGGATGGGGACGGAGAGGATCCTGATGGGGACGGGTGGGGACGGAGAGGATCCTGGCGGGGACGGAGAGGATCCTGACGGGGATGGGTGGGGACGGAGAGGATCCTGACGGGGATGGGTGGGGACGGAGAGGATCCTGGTGAGGACGGGTGGGGACGGAGAGGATCCTGATGGAGACGGATGGGGACGGAGAGGATCCTGATGTGGACGGGTGGGGACGGAGAGGATCCTGACGGGGACGGAGAGGATCCTGACGGGGACGGGTGGGGATGGAGAGGATCCTGGCGGGGACGGAGAGGATCCTGACGGGGATGGGTGGGGACTGAGAGGATCCTGGCAGGGACGGAGAGGATCCTGATGGGGATGGGTGGGGACGGAGAGGATCCTGACGGGACGGGTGGTTACGGAGAGGATCCTGGCGAAGACGGGTGGGGACGGAGAGGATTCTGGTGGAGACGGGTGGGGATGGGTGGGATTTCTGTCCCTGTGCAACTCTCTAGTAGGAAACCTTTTATTGAACTACTTTTGCTGTGTCATGTCCCTTAATTTCTGTAGTCTGCCACTGATTTGGCTCTTAAAGATTTCCTGGAAAGCTGTTGCAGCTGTCCACCATCCTTGTAGTGAGAAGATATTTTCTCACCTGCCTCTCAAAACTCTCTCTCCTTCCAGTTTGAGAAGGAATTTGGTTTTCTCCTTCTATGTCCCTTGACGTCTCCTTCTCTGTCCCCTTATAGTCCTATTATTAAGTTTCAGTTTCCTAATTTTGACTTTACCTTATTCATAGTCTGTTATTGAGAAAGACACGGGGGGAAACCACTGCTTTTCCTGTATCATAAGAACATAAGCAGTGCCTCTGCCAGGTCAGACCAGAGGTCCATCCCGCCCAGCAGTCCGCCCCCGCGGCGGTCCAACAGGTCATGACCTGCCTTAATCACCAGAAGGGGCCCCCTTGCCCCCTAGGCTTCTCATCGAAGTCCTATCTTCCCATCAATGTCCTAACCCTCCGGCCTTGCACCTGCACGACCTGGTGAGCTGTCTATACTTATGCAACACCCCAGCACCTCCCTCAGTACCCCACGATCCCCTTTTCCCTCAGGAATCTGTCCAATCCCTGTTTGAATCCCTGTACTGTACTCTGCCGGATCACTTCCTCCGGGAGCGCATTCCATTTGTCCACGATCCTTTGGGTGAAGAAAAACTTCCTTGCATTTCCTTGCATATCAGTAGCATGGAATATTGCTACACCTTGGGTTTTGGCCTGGTACCAGGGACCTGGACTGGCCACCGTGAGAACGGACTACTGGGCTTGATGGACCATTGGTCTGACCCAGTAAGGCTATTCTTATGTTTTTATGTTTATATTTTGGACTTTTTACTATGAGTGACACTGTTAACAAAATTGTAAGTTTTATGTCGAATTACACCTGCTGTAAATCTAAATAAATAAATAAATAATCAGATTCAGTAAATGTCACCCAGGGCTATTCCATAAAAGGTACCCCTGGTTGAGGGCTCTTTATAGAATAGCAGGTAGTAAATATTTCTGCCCCTACATTTGGGAACCAGGATTAATGCCTGCTGAAACAAGATGTAATTCCATGTGCCCGATTTGGGTACGCATTCATGGCATTCCATAACACCCCGTGCAAATTTCTGGAATGTCCCTGACCTACCCATGGTCGTGCACCATGGGATATGGGCACAAGGTTTTATAAAATGATGCATAGCAAAATGCATGTAGAAATCCAAATTAGTGGAATGAGTGAATATTTGGTCATCTAACCAAACTTTCAGTCTCTTTATTATGCAATAATTAGTATTGCAGGTTTAAAAAAAGGTTTGGACAAGTTCCTGGAAGAAAAGTCCATAGTCTGCTATTGAGACAGACACTGGGGAAGCCACTGCTTGCGCTGGGATCAGTAGCATGGAATGTTGCTACTCTTTGGGGATTCCGCATGGAATGTTGCTACTCTTTGGGATTCTGGAATGTTTCTACTCTTTGGGATTCTATGTGGAATCTTGTTATTGTTTGAGATTTTGTCTGAAATGTTGCTACTACCTGGAGTTCTGGAATCTTCCTACTCTTTCGGGATTCTGGAATGTTTCTACTCTTTGGGATTCTATGTGGAATCTTGTTATTGTTTGAGATTCTGTCTGAAATGTTGCTACTACCTGGAGTTCTGGAATCTTCCTACTCTTTGGGGATTCTGCATGGAATGCTGCTACTATGTAAGGTTCTAGAATCTTGCTTACTCTTTGGGATTCTGGAATGTTTCTACTCTTTGGGATTCTATGTGGAATCTTGTTATTGTTTGAGATTCTGTCTGAAATGTTGCTACTACCTGGAGTTCTGGAATCTTCCTACTCTTTGGGGATTCTGCATGGAATGCTGCTACTATGTAGGGTTCTAGAATCTTGCTTACTCTTTGAGATTCTGGAATGTTGCAACTCTTTACGTTTTGGCCAGGTACTTGTGACCTGGATTGGCCACCGTGGAAACAGGATACTGGGCTAGATGGACCATTGGTCTGACCCAGTAAGGCTATTTTTATGTTATGGAAACACAATTATATGATCTTCACAAGAAACATAACCATTTGTTGCCCGTGATTGCAAGGAGCAGAGGTGGGATTTGAACCCTAGTTCTAACCATTGAGCTACTCCTTCACTCTAAGACCCATCTCCACCTGCTATCTTTAAGTTTTTCCTCAAGCTGCTTTAATTTGGCATGTTTAAAATTCCAGTGGATATGCTTTTGGCTTTATAAATTGAAAGAGGCCAGATGGCCGTAGATAGGATTTGCAACAGCTGCCTTGCTCTGTCCAAAAAAGATCAACATGCCTTCTGTTCAAGGACGGAGGTGCTAGTGAAGGAGGGCAAGAGCTGAAGGGGGGGGGGGGGGCAGAGGCGTTCCAGCACTAAAAGTACCCTGATATTATGGCCTGCAAGTGGAGCATATTTATGCAGGAAAGTCTCTCTCATCCAAAACAGTTCTGGATGCCAAGGTCACTAGAGCAAGTAATTAGAGATCATTAAAACACCATTAGATCTCATCTAACAGAGAAGAGGATGCCAAAAAGAGAGCAGAGCAGTTTCGTGGCTCCCCTGCCGCTGGCTCGGACATGCCAGAACTTCATTGCAAGATCTGCTTCAGGTTTGTGAAGGAAGTAATACAGTAAAACCTTGGATTGCAAGTAACTTGGTTTGCAAGTGTTTTGCAAGACAAGCAAAACATTTCATTCAATTTTAACTTGATATACAAGCAATGTCTTGCATACAAGTACATACAGTATCCACATCACATTTAAACCGATGGTTCTTCTCTCTCTGACGCTGCGGAAGTGTAGTGACTCTTCTAAATGAGCAAGGTCTTGCAATACAAGTACATAAAGTATTTTATATTCAATTTTTGGGTTGTGGAACAAATCGTCTGAGTTTCCATTATTTCTTATGGGGAAATTTGCTTTGATATACAAGTGCTTTGGATTACAAGCGTGCTTCTGGAACGAATTATGCTCGCAAACCAAGGTTTGACTGTACCAGCAGACAAGGGAAAACCATCAGGGCAAAAGTTCAGCCATTTTTGCAGAGGAAACAAATTAGCTTACCAGCTAGCTGGTTGCATTGGTGTGGAGGGTTAGCAGAAGTGGGTGGTAAGCAGGTCCCAATCCCACCTTTATCACTGATACCCTTTGCAACTTTGGACAAGTCAGTTCAACCGCTATTATCTCAGGTTAGATTTATATTGTGGGGTGAATTCAGTAGAGGGTGCCAAAATGAAGGCACTTCAGACTATTCTCTAATGACACAGTGACAAATTTCATCACCTTTCCCATCCCTGCAGATAACCACAGGAAACCATCCCCATGTCATTCTTTAAGGAAAGAGGGAAGAATCAGAGTCTGACCCTCAAGCCTTACGTTGAAGAATGCTGGTGTCGAAGGACCGAGGTTGAGATAGACACTAAAGAATGACACAGGATGGTTTCCCTTGGTTGTCCTTGGGGACAGGGACAAATTCTGCCATACTGAGACAGACTAAAGGTTCATCAAGCCCAGGATCCTTTTTCCAACTGTGGGCATCCCAGGTCCCAAGTACCTGGCAGAAAACCAAATAAAAGCAACATTCCAGAGCTCATATTGCGACATCATAATGCCTCATTCCACCAATGCTTAAGAGCCAAACTCATCAGTGATGTCACAATGGTTTGAATCATGTGCCTGGTCTTCATTTGTTCTTGTTGTGAAAAACTTTCTTGGCAACAAGAAGGCAGACAACTACACAGAGGATATGTTCTTTCATTTCAACATGAGTCACTTAGATCGCTTTCCAGAGAGCCTTGGTGACTTAAGCGAAGAGCAAGGTGAAAGATTTTGCCCCAATGGAAGCCAGATCCCAAGGAAGATGGGATGCACACATGATGGCAGACTATGGTTGGAATCTTATGGTAGATCTTATGGTAGATCCCGCTCTCGGAAGCCCTACAAAAGGAGCATCTTGCGTGTTGAATGACTGGAAAGTTTGTATCATAAACTTGTGCTTTTGGATCCAAAATTGGCTGAAGGATAGGAAGCAGAGGGTAGTAGTAAAAGGACACTACTCTGACTGGAAAGGGGTCACGAGTGGTGTCCCACAGGGGTCTGTGCTGGGACCGCTGCTGTTCAATATATTCATTAACGATCTGGAAACGGGCACGAAGTGTGAAGTTATCAAGTTCGCGGACGATACAGAACTCTCCAACAGAATAGAAACTGTTGAGGAATGCAAAGAATTACAGAGCGACCTGAACAAACTGTGTGAATGGGCAAAAAGATGGCAGATGAGCTTCAACGTGGAGAAATGTAAGGTCTTGCACATGAGGAAAGGGAACCCCATATACAGCTATACGATGGGAGGAAGGGTGCTGGGGAAAGGCACCCTAGAAAAAGACCTAGGGGTATTGGTGGATATAACAATGAAGCCAGCGGCGCAATGTGCAGCGGCCTCAAAGAAAGCAAACAGAATGCTGGGCATTATCAAAAAAGGGAACCAGAACGAAGGAAGTTATCCTGCCATTGTATCGAGCAATGGTGCGACCACTGTGTCCAATACTGGTCACCGTACCTTAAGAAAGACATGGCGATGCTTGAGAGGGTCCAGAGGAGAGCAACTAGGATGATAAAGGGAATGGAGAACCTTTCATATTCCGAAAGGTTAGACAAACTGGGGCTCTTTACCCTGGAAAAGCGGAGACTGAGAGGAGACATGATACAGACGTATAAAATCATGAAAGGCATAGAGAAGGTGGAGAGGGGCAGATTCTTCAGACTAGCGGGGACAACAAAAACAAGAGGTCATTCAGAAAAACTGAGAGGGGACAGATTCAAAACGAACGCAAGGAAGTTTTTCTTCACTCAGAGGGTGGTGGACACCTGGAACACGCTTCCAAATGAGGTAATAGGACAGAGTACAATACTGGGTTTCAAAATGGGGCTGGATGACTTCCTGGAAGCGAAGGGGATTGCAGGGTATAGATAGAAGGTTACTCTACAGGTCATAAGCGAAAAGCGTATGACAGTTTTAGGGTATGAGCACTATCAGGTCCTGGACCTGAGGGGCCCGACGCGTGAGCGGACTGCCGGGCACGATGGATCTCTGGTCTGACCCGACAGGGGCAATTCTTATGTTCTTATGAAATAAGTAGATTTTCATGTTGTACACTTTTCTTTTCATTTTTAATATGTTTCCCTCATGCTTAAAATATATTAATTTAAACACTATTTTAAAATATCCTGACTATTTAATGGGCGAGCAGAGTGAAGCGTGGTATATGGCACATGTTTTGCAACTCAAAAACTAGAGCTGATAGGAGAAAACTGGTGCCATTTTTGGAATCAGCAGGTCAAATATACCCAAAAATAGCTCTAGCATTTGAGGCACCAAAATGAGTGTTGGCCAGCGGAATCGGTTATTAGCGTCCACTTGATGGTGAAGAGCTCATTAAGCACTTAAGCTGCGTGTGCGTTTCTGGGAGTAAATTCTCTAGAGTAGGTGCTTACGGTAACATCTGCCCGCACGTAATTCACCACGAGGTCAGAATCGGAAAGGGAACTAAGAAATCTTCCACTTCTGCACAAATAAAAAAAAAAAAATGAGGAAAATAATCACCAGTTTTGTGAATCCACATTGGCTGCATGTCCTCTTGGTACAGTCAGGGCCACCGAAAGAAAATCCGGGCCCCGGTACAAAGATTTTTAAGATGACATGTTTAAGGCCGGTACCTGAAATGAAATATAGAGTAGAGAAATTTGCCATATTACTATGGAGAACTTTGTTAGTGGTTCTAAAGTTAGGACAATATTACTTTTGTCTTTCTGCTAACCGTCAAGCCGTTTATAGTCTTGAATCTCTCGATAACGTAGACAAAAAGACACGCAATGTCAGTGGGTCCTTTATGCTACAATTACAGCATTTACAGGGAACTTTACCTGTGGAATTATTTCTTCCTTCGCTGTCCTGTAAAGTCTTCTTTGCAGTCCACGATGAATCGGTGTGGCTCGTGTCCCGTTTTTTTCTTCCTCCAGGGATTCGGTGGGAAAGCAAGGAGGAGTAATCCGAGCAATAAGTTTGAAGCTAGGAATGAACACGTGAGAACACTCGTTGATAGTCACTTTCACAAGTTTTTGTTCGTTGAATCTTGAATGCATCGTATTATGTCACTCAAAAGTATTGTATCATTGTCACGGCCTTCTATTGCTTCGCACTTACTCAACGCTTCGCGCTCTTGTACGCAAAAGATCTCGCACCATTCTTTGTCTTAGTTTGTAAGGACGTCGCCTTCTCGAGATGACACGTTTCAGTTTTTGTGATGTTTCTTGAGCTTCGTAGGCTCCCCTTGAGCTTCTTAGGCCCTGGAGCGATGTACCGGCTGCACCCCCCTCTCCTCGGGCCTGGGTACAGTACATGTTTCTAGGAAGAAGTAAGAATAGCAGGTTTACCCTGGGAGCAGTTGTGTTCCTTCAACTCAAGCAGGGATCCAAAGCATGCTAGTGCCATAATATAAGACGCCGACTGCAAAGTTAATGTCTTTTCAACAGCCTTAGGCCTCCACCAAGGTACCTGGTCCTGATTTTCTGTGGCTTCTCTACTTATTCAGGCTCTTTTGTGAAACCCACTTCTAAAACCTTCTATCAGATAATTGAATCCTTTATATAAAATTCTAATCCTTCAAAATCTTCTTTGCGATACTAATTACCTGTCCAGGGTCTCCTTTGTGTTGCTTTAATGCTTTCTGGTCAGCATCTTTTCCCTACATTGTCTCTTATCTCTGTACTGAATACGGGACTATGGAATTAGGATTAAGATGTGTCATTGTCTGGTGCTATCATAAGGGGTATGTGTAGGAACCTCTCCGAGAGGTGTTAGCAGCAGTTCTGCATTTGAAAGTTCCCCCCTCCCCCTCCCACCACACTATTATGGAGTTAAGCAAATTGTGATGCTACTGCTCTGATCGTCATCAGCAATCCTTCCCCCGCAGTCCTTTCTGTATGAGAGACTGCTGTATATGAAATATGAAGAGAGCATGAAAGAGATGATTCAGGGAGAAACTTTAAAATGAGGTAAGTGTAATATAGTGTGTTAAAAATATATTTTCTTAAAGGCATAATGCTTTTCCCATCTCCCACCCCAAAGAACTAAAATGCATCAGTAAATATGGTCAAAGGAGGCAGCATTAAGGCACATGGAGGTCATTATTCAGAGGACTTTTTTTTTTTTTTCTTTCTTATTTTCACATTTAAACGGCAGAAACTGAGATGCAGCTGCTGGCGAACTGCCATCTTACCCGGACTCAAGAGGGAGATTGTAGGCCAGTCCTGGATTTATGATGACCTTTCTCCCGGTGCTTCATAGAACTGATTTCAATGGGTTGAGTCAGCAGCTGGAAATGCTACTACTCTGATTTGGGACGTAAGTTCAAAACCAGATCTGGTCAGAAAGTCTCCTTCCTAGAACAAGTAAATTATCAGCTGATTTCAAAGTGACCCAGCCAGCCACTGGAAAGCAGAGCCAGGTAAAAGTATGGTTTATTGGCATCTCTTCTTGAAAATAGACCACGGCATAAAGGTGGCAGTACCAGACACCTCCTAGAGACTCATGCTCTGAAGTGGAACTATGAGAGATGCTGTCCTGAAAGCAATTTTGGAAGACAGAGCAATTAATAGTATCTGACATCTCTATAAACTGCTTTTAAGAAGGGTTTTGACAAGTTCCTGGAGGAAAAGTCTATAGTCTGTTATTGAGACAGACATGGGGGAGCCACTGCTTGGATCAATAGCTACTTGTGATTGTAAAGTGTTTGAGGCTTGTGTAGATGAGGACAGAGCTTGCAGGAATGGGGCAGGGACAGGAAAATGAGTTCCCACGAGGATGGGGAAAAATTTGTCCGTGTCATTCTCTAGTAAAGAAATCTAAAATGCAAATCTCTAATGAAACCGCAGCTTTGAAGCCAAAGAATTGACCACACTGAAGAATCCACCTTACTCCCAGTGGTTGACAAAAATAAGTGAAGGAGAATCAGGAATAAGACCAACGATGACATGCACAGAAGCAGATAAGAAGAAAATTGAGAGTTTGGCTGTATACAGCTGGTGTTTGAAATGCAACTGAATTGAGTAGGTAGAGGACAGGAATTACCAGCTGGCGTACAATGAGTTTGCAATGAATCCCAAGATGTGAAAAATAGGCTACAGCCATTTCTCAGAGACAGTAATATAAGGCAAGCAGTAGAGCTGATGTGAACTGAGCCCTCTGGGTCAAGGAAAACATTAGGCATATCATTAGTTTATCATTCTTTCTTCTCTGGGCAGAATTTATCAGAAGAGACCATCAACAGCTTGTATTTCATGCCGGACCTTTTCTTTGCTGATATGGGTTGATGGGACCTGCTGTCAGTTAAATTAATCCACAAAGCAAATCTGTTAATGTCCAGCTTTCTGGGCTCATGGTGTCAAGGAAAAATGCTCCGGTCGCTGCATCTGAGAATGAAGAACTGGATTCCTGTCAGTAACAGTGCAGCAGAAAAGATTCTGTTTTGTACACTGCCAGATGGTCCTTGTCTGAGGTTAGGCAGTGATTCCTTGATTCCGATCGGATTTGCACTGGCTCCTGCATTCAGGGATAGCTGAACCATTAGATATACCGTATACACTCGAATATTAACCGACCCAAATATAAACCGAGGTAACTTTTTATCCCCCCCCCCCAGAAAAGGAGGAAAAAAGGTTGACTTGAATTTAAACTGGTACAGTGCCTTGCTAGGCTCTTCACCCTGTTCCCCCTCCCTCGCTGCTCTGCATCTAGCCCCCGCACGCACTCCCTCCCTTGCCCTGACAGTCTCTGCACCCAACCCTCTCTCTTCCTGCCAGATTCTATACCCTTTCCCTCTCCCTCCCAATGCCTTGCAGGCTTCTGCTGGGCCTGCCGAGAGACCTAGTGGTCCAGCAGTGGCCGGGATAGGAGGAATCTCTCCCACCTCCTGTCCTAGTCGATTCTAATTATTATCAACTCCCTCCCACCTTTCCCACGTACCTTTAGTTTCCCTGGTGGTCCAGCAGTGAATCGTGGCAGGAGCGACCTTCCTTCGCTCCTGCCCATGCAGAACCGCTGGCTAATTGGCTGTCACTAGCGGCTCTGCCCGTGCCCTTTAATATCCCTTGCCCTTTAGTATCCCTGGTGGTCCAGCGGTAAATTGTGGTTGGCTGCCATGAGTTCTCATGGGACTGCGAGGACTCATCTTTGCTTTGGACACCAGATATTTTCCTGTTCCTTCTAAATTTGACCTGTATTGAATGCTCTATTTATGTGGTAGAACTACCAGCCATTGAGACTCTTGACAAAGGCCTAGATGCCGAAACACTGTCAGTGTCGAGACTGGGCTGGAAGACTGGGCAAACAAATGGCAAATGCGCTTTAACGTGGAAAAATGCAAGGTCATGCATATAGGGAAAAAGAACCCGTTGTTCAACTACAAATTGGGGGGGGCATTGTTGGGAGACAGCAGACTTGAGAGAGACTTGGGTGTGCTGGTGGATGCATCACTGAAGCCATCTGCACAGTGCGCAGCAGCCTCGAAAAAAGCCAACAGGATGCTGGGCATCAAAAAGAGGGGCATAACAACCAGGACGCGGGAAGTCATCATGCCATTGTATCGAGCGATGGTGCGTCCACATCTGGAATACTGCATTCAGTATTGGTCGCCACACCTCAAGAAGGACATGGCGGTACTTGAGAGAGTCCAAAGGAGAGCAACGAAACTGGTAAAAGGGCTGGAACACTGCCCATACGCCGAGAGGTTGGATAGGCTGGGGCTCTTCTCTCTTGAAAAAAGGAGGCTCAGGGGAGATATGATAGAGACCTTCAAGATCATGAGGGGCATAGAGAGGGTGGATAGGGACAGATTCTTCAGACTGAAGGGGACAACAAGTACGAGGGGGCATTCGGAGAAACTGAAGGGAGATAGGTTCAAAACAAATGCAAGGAAGTTTTTTTTCACCCAAAGGGTCGTGGACACTTGGAATGCGCTACCGGAGGAAGTGATCAGGCAGAGTACGGTACAGGGATTCAAACAGGGATTGGACAGATTCCTGAGGGATAAAGGGATCGTGGGATACTGAGGGAGGAGCTGGGATGTAACACAAGTATAGAAAGCTAACCAGGTAATAAGTATAGAAACCCAACAGGTCGTGCATGTGCAAGACCGGAGGGTTAGGACTACGATGGGAAGATAGGACTTCAATGAGAAACCAAGGTGGCAAGGGAGCCCCTACTGGTGATTCAGACAGGTCGTGACCTGTTTGGGCCGCCGCGGGAGCGGACTGCCGGGCAGGATGGACCTATGGTCTGACCCGGCGGAGGCACTGCTTATGTTATGTTCTTATGTTCGAGTCCTCGCAGTGCTACTATCAATAAAGTGAACTTTGAACTTTGCACCCATAGCTGAATTATTGACTTCTCATCCTCACGACTCCTTTGTTGTGCCTCGATTGTCTCATCGTTGAGGCCTCCTTGGGCTCCCTTTTTGATATCTGTTGATTACATGCACTCGAAGTGCGCCCCACCTGTTTCTTGGCAAACATCGATGCGATAATTGAGCTCAGACCAGACTCTTCGAAGCATATCTAACGTGATTGCGTTTATAGCTTCAGTGATGCGTTCCTGTAGATCATCCATAGTTGTGGGTAGTGGAGGTACGCACACTCTGTCTTTCACGTACCCCCAAAGGAAAAAGTCTGGTGATCTCGGGGGCCACTTGAGGAACACTTGGTCAGTTTGTCGCGTTGCATTGGCTGATGGCTGGAACTTCTGCACCAATTGCAGCTTATAAAGGTGAAAGTGCAAGCGATTATGTAAGATCTTGCCAATCGTGGTTTTTTTGGGACTTGTATTTGCTGTCATCTTATTTATAAACATATTCCAATAAATTTTGATTTTGTAACCATTTAAAATCAAGGAGTGTTTTTGTGGGCATCCTGTATTCCACCCCCACCCCCCCATCTTGTAATACAGCTTTACTGAAGTGGATCTTTATATAATTCCAGTAATCTCCATCCCACGTAACTGCCCATTTTCTTCTCTTTTCCATGGTAGGTGAAAATTTAGCTCAAACTGAGTATAAGTAGGACTTCTGTGAATTCATGACAGTGCCATCAGTTGAATGTATGAATTATCTTATGCCACGTATCCTGAGAGATGCTCTCATTACATGACACATTTAGGGCATCTGAAAGAGTCAGGACGCTGCCTCTTTCTTTTAATACTATTTTCACGTGCTGGAATCTCCATGGATCTCCTCAAAACTCAAGGATACTTGGAGTCATTGTCTCAGAATGTCCTTATATTTTTATAAAGAAATATACTTTCTATAGCGACTGCGTCACCTGTGTAATTACGAGGGGTGCTGAAACCAACCAACTTTCTAAATTCTGAGGGTTATTTTGCCACTCCAGCTGAAAAGAGTGTTATTTTATTTTGCAAAGTTCCAATTTGCAGAATCGTAATGCTATGTGTGGACATTGTTTCAGATCATTGATTGGACCATGAAAAGTGTGGAATTCCGAGCCGTCATGAAGTTCCTATTCCTGCATAAGAAAGCTCTAAAGGAAATCCATGAATGTACGATGCAAACATTGAGTGACAAATGCCCCTCCTAGTCCACAGTGAATAAATGGTGTGCAAACTTTCAGCGTGAAGATTTCGAGACCGAACATGCCGCAAGGTCTGGTAGGCCTCAAACAGTCAACTCCTAAAATTGTTATTTACAGCGGTGAACCACTAGAGGTATGGGGAAAGGGAAGGGGGCATGCGCGCAACAGGTGGGATCGGGGAAGGAGCGTGTGGGTGGAGACAAGGACAGGGGAGGGGCTATTCCATCTGGGGTGCCTCCCACCCTCGCTACGCCACTTACTACAGATATCCAAGGAATGTGTTGAATGTATAATCCATGAGCAGCTGGGTATACAGAAGCTGTCATCGACATAGGTGCCCAATTGCTTGAATGCTGATGACACTTCCAAGTTGAATTTGCACCATTTCCAGTGAGCTGAGGCCAACCTTTGGAACAACCGGTTACTGTTGATGAAACATGATCCTGAGACAAAACAATCCATGCAATGGTGGCAGTCAGGTTCTCCAAGGCCAAGGAAATCCAAGACCCAAAAGTCAGCAGGAAAGGTCATGGCTACCGTGTTATGAGATAAGGAAGATGTTGTAATGACTGACTGTCTTCCAAGAGGCCAATCAGTTAATGCAGAATACTAGTATAACTTGCTATGTCGATTACAGGAGGCATTGAAAAAAAAAAAATGAGAGGGAAGCCACAGAAAGGAATTCTCTTTTTGCAAGACAATGCACCTGCTCACAAGGCTGGCAAAACGATAGATGTTTTGACGCAGTTGGGGTTTCAGTGCATAGACCACCCACCCTACTCACCAGATTTTGCTGCATCTGACAATTTTCTGTTTCCAAACCTTTAAAAAGAGTATGAAAGTGTGACATATATGGAATAACTTGTAAGTTTCATGTTTCCACGTCATTCTCTTCTTGGTTGGGCCAAGACCTTTTCAGCACCCCTTCGTAATGTTAATAAGGTTGGCAATGTGTTACATGATTTCAAGAAAGGTTTGATTTTTGCATTGTTTGGGGGTTTTTTCCTGATGTTTCCTGGGAATTTCTCACCGAGTTGAGCCCTTTTGCCTCTGGGACACATTTAACAACCCCACCCCCTCCCCGCAGCTCCCTGTGTCTCTGGGCAAATCACTTAATCCTCCACAGCCCCAGGTATATTAGATAGAGTGTGAGCCCACCGGGTCAGATAGGGAAAATGTTTGAAGGCCCCGCATGTGAACATATATTGCCCCGCATGTGGCATATATTGCCAAGGAAGGGCAATATATCCAAATAAAGTAAACCATACGCTATTATTAAGATGGACCTGGGGAAATCCGCTGCTTATTCCTAGGATAAGCAGCATCAAATCTGTTTTACTCTGTTGGGATCATCCAAGGAACTGTGACCTGGATTGTCCACTGTTCGAAACAGGATACTGGGCTTGATGGACCTTTGTCTGTCCCAGTATGGCAATTCTTATGTTCTTATATTTTATGTGAGCCAAGTATAGGACAATCAAGCCATTGTGACATCACTGCTGAGGTTGGCTCTTAGGCATTGGTGGAATGAGGCATTATGACATCACAATCTCAGCTCTGGAATGTTGCTACTCTTTGGGTTTCTGCCAGGTACTTGGGACCTGGGTTGGCCACTGTTGGAAACAGGATCCTGGGCTTGATGGACCTTAGGTCTGTCCCAGTATGGCAGCTCTTATGTTCTTATGATTTGTTAATCATCACATTTAATATCTGCTCATCAGATTCAATGGTATATGAAGTCCATAATAACCAATAAACGATTGTAAACCTTTTGAAAGCTGGGCGCACAGGAAGCTGTGTCTGGATTTGCTGTGTGAAAAGTTTTGTTGGGCATTGGGAAAGTGTAGTTACTTACCTGTAACGTAGGTTCTCCGTGGACAGCAGGATAGTCAGCCACATATGGGTGTTGTCCCAACACCTCCCAATTTGCGGATAAGCTCTCCAATAGCTCAGAGAGATTTTTTTTTTTTTTCTCTGAGCACGTGCAGTGCCCGGGCCCCACTGGGCATGCCCGAGCCCTACCCATTTCCCCTTGCTTCCCCCTAATCCCCAGGATGTTCCTAGCTGTGGCCAGGTCGGCCGTATGGGGAGGCGGGTGGGTTGTGTGGCTGACTATCCTGTCCACGGAGAACCTACGTTACAGGTAAGTAACTACACTTTCTCCTAGGACAAGCAGGATGAGTCAGCCACATATGGGTGACTCCCTAGCCGAGGGATGTACCGACTGGACCTGCGCCTTAGCGCTTTGTGCATCCCTCGCCTGGCCGAGCCGAGTAGGGTAATCAGGCAAAGCAGGTGAAGTTGTGGAAACAAGGTTTTAGATAAAGTGCTGTGTTAACTGAGCAATAATACTCACAGAACAGTGAACTGGTCAATGACAATCAATGAACAGTGAGAAACCAACTGGTCAACAGTGACAAATCATACTTGCATGTGAGAATTCATACTTGCCTATTCCACATTCAGTCTAGACAGGAGTGCTAGAAGACCTACTTAACTCACAGAACAGCGAAAACTGGTCAATGACAATCAATGAACAGTGAGAAAACCAACTGGTCAACGGTGACAATTCATAACTGGTCAATAGTGACAATTCGTACTTGCATATGAGAATTCATACTTGCCTGTTCCACATTCAGACTAGACAGGATTGCTGGAAGACCTACTTAACTCACAGAACAGTGAAATTGGTCAATGACAATCAATGAACAGTGAGAAACCAACTGGTCAACAGTGACAAATTGTACTTGCATGTGAGAATTCATACTTGCCTATTCCACATTCAGTCTAGGAAGGAGTGCTGGAAGACCTACTTAATCAATATCTATAACACCCTACTTGATCAGTGTTTGTCAAGGCTGTGCTAGTGGTTGCTGTCCCTCCCGGGAGGGAAGAGCCACTTCCAAGACTGCTCGGCCGAATGCATTTGGAGCGTGGAATGCTATGTCGAGGCAGTAGTGCTTGGTGAAGGTGTGCATGGAGGACCAAGTGGTTGCATCGCAGATGTCCCTTATTGGTGTGTGGTGCAGATGAGCCGTTGTGTTGGCTATGGTTCTGCGCTGGTGGGCGTTGGCTCCCACCTGCGGTTGATGCTGCGCTTTTCTATAGGTGAAGGGGATGCACTCTTATATCCAGCGCGAGCGCCTGCGTTTGGTGGCCAGAAGTCCTGGTCTGTATTGGTCATAGGAGACGAACAATTGAGGCTTGTCTAATCTGCTGCATAGTCAGGGCCCGCACACCGTCCAAGAGGTGTTGCTGAGGTGGCAGTGTGCCTCCCTGTGGGGAGATGTAGAGTGCCAGGAGGCACGCTGAAGCCACCTTCGGCAAGAATCGGGGGTGGGTTCTGGGTACCACCCTGTTCTCATGAGAGAGTGTGTCGGTAGACACGATGGTCAGGGTTTTCCCAGCCAGGAATACGGGATCTGCCTCCCCCAAAGGTTTGAAGGGGTCGAGGTGAGATGATGCGGCACCAAGTTGAGGTCCCATCCAGGCGGTGGTGGTCTGACCGGTGGGTGCAGATTGGACAGTCCCTTCATGAAATTTTGTGATTACTGGATGCCTCGACACTGGTTTGCTGTCTAGGCCAGCGTGGTATGCCGTGATTGCACTTAGGTGGACCTTGATGGAAGTGGGTTTTAGGTCCCCCTGAGATAAGCTCAGTATGTACTGCAGGATGTCCGGTATGGGGCAGTTGTAGGGGTCTCGCTGCGTGTCTGTGCACTGGTAGCGGAACCTTCTCCCTTTCAACCCATACCATTTTCTGGTTGAAGGTCTTCTGGCTGCCATAAGAGTGTGCTCCACGTCTTGTGGTAGGTTCATCCTCTCATCATCCATGCGGTCAGGGCTAAGGAAAGCAGGTCGTGGTGGAGGGTAATGTTCCCGCGTTGTGTAATGAGAACTGCACTGATCGGGAGCGGGGAGAGGTGGGTGAACCGCTATCCCTTGCCGGAATGGGAACCATGGTTGCAGGAGCCCGAACAGGGCAATCATGATCACCATTGCTCTGTCCTGAAGAATCTTCTGCAGGACTTAGGGTGTTCCAACTCACAGACAGACCGTCGGGGCTGAGATGGCGTTGGGTTGATCTCTTTGCACAGAAGGTCGAGTATTTTGAGTTCGGTTCGGTTGCAAACAGGTCGATGCTCGGTGTGCCCCAGGTGCTGAAGATCTTCTTCATCGCCGCTGGGTTGAGACACCACTCATCGGGATCCAGCTGGTGGCTGAGTCTTTCTGCCAGGTCGTTCTGCTCCCACAGGACGTAAGTTGCCTGGATGGGGCATTGAATGGAGTTGGAGAACTCCCACATGTGGCAAGCTTCCTTGCATAGCGAGGTTGACCCTGTCCCTCCCTGTTTGTTGATATAGTGCAAGGCCACCTGGTTTTCTTTTTGGGTGAGGACTGCCCTGCCTGTTTGAAGGTTTCAAGGGATTCCCTAAGGCCCTGAGTTCCAGTAGGTGGGTGGTCAGAGGTTGGGTACACTGGTCCCAGTGACGTCTGAGGTGCCCTTTCAGGGATCACATGAGTAGTCTGGTGTGCTGCACAACATAGACCGGAGCGTGCTGACGATGAGCTGCTGGCAGGGATGCACTGGGCTAGGGATGTCATGGCGTCGATGTGGTAGTCCCGTAGGACGGCCTTGGTCTGCGTGGTGTCGAATACTGCCCAGATGAACGATATCCCCTGGGTGGGTATCAGGTGGGATTTCATGTAGTTGATGAGGAACCCCAGTTCTTGGAGGAGGGTTATGGTGGTTGACGGGGCTGCCAGCTGTCGAGATAAGATAGGACGCGCACCCCTTGAAGGAGAGGATGTGCCACTGCCACGCACTTTGTGAACGCTCTTGGAGCCGTTGAGAGTCCAAGGGGCAGGACCTTGTACTGGAGGCGTCTGTCTTGGCTTTAGAAGCGACGATGCCTCCTGTGGGCTGGGTGCATGGGATACTAGCCAATACTCGGGCTGTAACAGGGCCAAGACTGTACCCAGAGAGTGCATCTGGACCTTGTGTATGCATCTGTTGAGCTTACAGAGATCCAGGAACGAGCGTTGTCCTTGTCCATGGTGACGCGGGGGCTCCTGGAGTAGAAACCCCTAGGTGATCTCCTCTGTTCGTCACCGCCTCTATTGATTCTGCCGAAGCCGGTCCTCTCCTTGCTGCAGGAAAGTTGGGTCGTCAGATGGAGGGTGCCCCGCCCACTCGGGGGGGGGGGGGCGGGAGTGGAGACGAATTCGGAATCCCTGCTTGATGATGCTGAGGGCCCACTGGTCGATGGTGATCCTAGGCCAAGCCTTCGCAGACAATCTGATGCTGCTGGGCCGGAGGGTGGTCAAGGTTCTGTTTTTGTCTTGGGGAGAGGGCTGCCCTTGGATGCCCCTGCCCCTCGGGCGGTGCTTGTTTGCGTAGCAGTTATGTTACTGTTGCGAGCGCTGGGGCACAGACTGCTGCCAGTGTGGACTGGCTCAGTTGTGAGCTGGAGTCTCTATTTTATTTTATTTATTTATTTCCTCTCACTGGCCTCCTGATAAAGCCGCATATGGAACTGGAGCGCAGCAATTCGTGCGCTCAGCATTGCGCCCTCGAAGGTCTTTTTCCCCGTGGAAACCAGGGTTTTTCAGGTCCTTCCCTGACGGGGGTTGGAGGGGGGGTCGTGCTGCCCTGTTTCTCTTAAGCTACCGCAAATGTCCATGTATGGCTGCTGGGAGTTGTCGAATCCCTGAGCTGGAAAGATCTGGTACTTCAATCCCAGTCTCCTTGATGTTGGTTGCCCTGAGGAGGGAGTCAGCCAAATCTTGTCTCTGCAGTCCAGGAGGTTCTTGTGGACTGGAATCGCCACTGCCTGCGTGAAGTACTGGTACTGGTAGTTCAGGCCTTGTAGTACTCTGTCTTGGGTACTTGTTGTCCACCCACGTGGATCTTGAGAATGGCTGTGAGTTTCTGGAGGGACTTGGGGTGAGTCCTCGTTTGTGGGGGTTTTTTGTTTTTTTTTTGTTAGTAAATATTTATTTTTGTGGGTGGTGACTTGGGGCGTGGCTGGAGGCTGGTGTGTAGCTTGTTCCTCCGTTGCTTGGGTGCATGGCATGCTGCTGAACCGCGCCATGTTGTTGTGCATGGCTCCCTCTAAAGGGGGACATTGTGGGGAGTGTAGCCCGCTGAGAGAGGAGTGGGTCAGCAGGAGGATTAACTGTGGCTGCTGGTCCCACCCCTGGTGGTTCGCAGGTTCATGTGCTGCTCCACTTGACTGGTTGGGTGGCTCCATGTACCCCACCGCCCTTCTCTGTCCTTCTTGAGAGGGGGGGAGAGCCTGCAGAGAGGGGGCAGGATGCACCCCTTCATCTGTGCCAGTGCTCCTGGCTGCATTTCCCACTGTGCCTGGAGGCAGAGAAAGAGGAGTGATAATGCCTCTTGAGTGGGCTTCTGCTGCTGTACTGCCTATTGTATATTAAACTGTACAGCGCTGCATATGCCTTTCAGTGCTATAGAAATCATGAATAGTACAGAGTCCCTCATGCTAGCTGGAAAAGCACTCTGCCTAGGTTTTATGAAGAGCAAACAGCTTTTTAGACTGAGGAGTTTCAAACTCCCACCTTTGGAGAGGCATGGTCTGACATGCCACATCTCTGATGATATCAGCACCCTGCTGAGAAAGGCAGACTCCTGGTTCCCAACATGAGAGGGGGATGGGGGAGGGGTGGGAAAGGTGTGAATTGCAGACTCTGCAGGACCCCAAGAGGGAAAGAAACATCGAGTTGGGTTTTTTTTTTTCCCCAGCATGTCCTTTATAAGCTGAACTCTGGGGCAGCATGTCTCCTACTGGGGGGAGAGGTCTGCAGGTCCCCTCCAAGGGAAAGAAGCATGGGAGATTCTTTCTCCTTAAATTCAGATTGGGAGGAGGGTGGGGCAGAGCCCTCGGGGCTGCAACAGATTATCAGAGGTTTTCCCCAAAACAAGCAGATAGGACTTACCTTTGAACCCCAATCGGCTCCCTGCAGAGGCTGGCTGTAAGCGGCAGCATGCCGTCTGGAGGGTGAAAGCCCCGATCTGTTGCTTGCAGAGGCTGTGGATTTATGCAGCAGCATGCAAGACTCCTATCGGCTGCCCTGCAGAGGATGGCTGTAGGTGGCAACATGCAGGGATTCCTGGAGAGATCTCTCGGTCTGGCGAGACGCCTATCGGCTGCCCTGCAGAGGCTGGTTCTAAGCGGCAACATGCAGGGACTCCGGGAGATATTTCTCTACCGGGCCAAGTGCAGGCGGGGGGATTAGCTGAGCCAGGGCATCCTTGAGGCTCCTTGCCACTGTAGCTTGTGGATCCCCCGCTGCTGCATTCTGATGAGGATGGCTGCTGGAGGAAGATTCTCGGGCCTCACTTCTCTTCATGCCCTGCAGAGGCTGGCTGTAAGCAGCAACATGCAGGAACTCCTGGAGAGATCTCTCGGTCTGGTGAGACTCCTATCGGCTTCCTGCAGGGGCTGGCGGCTAGCGACAGCATGCAGGACCTCCGGGAGAGATTTCTCGACCGGGCAAGTTGCAGTCGGGGGGGTTGACAGAGCCAGGATGTCCTGGAGGCTCCTCACCGGATTCGTCTGTGGATCCCCCGCTGCTACGCTCCGATGAGGATGGCTGCTGGAGGAAGATTCTCGGGCCTCACTTCTCTTCATGAAGTCTCTCAGTGCCCTCTTCCTTAGCTTGCGTGCACGTGGTGACATGTGCGCACAATGCAAGCCACACGGAAACCTCGAGCGCCGGATCCAATCAGTGAGCGCACAATTCATGAGGATCCAGTGTGTTCATCCTCCTCCTGCATCCCAGTTGTTTCTTTAGATGATTCAGGCATCTTCAAGTTGATGAGTAGAAAAGTTGTAATGGAGAGCTGTAGAAAAATCCGACCGATGGGAACGGGCGGAAACTAAAGACTGGGGATTAGGGGGAAGCAGGGGGAAATGGGTAGGGCTCGGGCATGCCCAGTGGGGCCCGGGCACTGCACGTGCTCAGAGAAAAAAAAAAAAAAATCTCTCTGAGCTATTGGAGAGCTTATCCGCAAATTGGGAGGTGTTGGGACAACACCCATATGTGGCTGACTCATCCTGCTTGTCCTAGGAGAACAAAGAGTTAAAAGCCATTAAAGGTTCAACCGTAGCAAGAAAATCACTTCACAGCTCGTGTTTCAAAGTACAGCGGTCTAGCCTTAATGAATCGCTGTAATCAGCTATTTCATCTACATAGTGGGCATCTGCACAAGGATTTTTAAATGCCACTGCATTTCATTAAATGCATGCTAATATATATATCAACTTATACTTGCCCAGAGGATATCTTCAAAAATAATCCATTTATGCAGCAAAACACAAGTATAGACTAATAACCATCGAAAACTGCATCTGCCGTTTTTAAGCTCGCAATTTCCACATTTTCTTTGATTGACAGTTGTCATGGCAACTTACCCAACCACACGTATGGGTGGGGGACAACAAAAGACCTCTAAAACCACATGTAGACTTCAGAAGACTCCTTATGTACAAAATCATTATTCTCTATCAATATTTAGCTTATAGCCTCTTGCCGATCTACTTCTGAGGTTGGTTTGTTTGGGGGTTTTTGGGGGTTTTTTTTGGAAATAAGCCAAACCTTTTTTTTTAAAACCCTGCTAAGCTAACTGCTTTCACCACATTTTGCGGCAAAAAATTCCAAAGTTTAATTACACATCGAGGACTCTTTTTACAAAGCTGCAATAGAGGTTTTTACCATGGGCTGATGAGGTAACTACTCCGACACTCATAGGAATTCTATGAGCGCTGGAGCATTTACCTCGCCAGCCTACGGTAGAAACCTCTACTGCATCCTAGTATTTTTGGAAAGACTAAATGAGTGATTCAAGTTTACCCACTCCACTCCTACAGATCTCTCCAGGATGCTTTAGCCTTTCCTCATAGGGAAGTTGTTCCATCCCCTTTATCATTTTTGTCACCTTTCTCTTCACCTTTTCTAATTCTGCTATTATCGTTTTTTAAGACAAAAATTACACATAGTGTTCGAGGTATGTCTGCACCTTGTTTTTTGTTTGCTGATCTAATTTTAGCTAATTATTTGCAAAATTCAGGCCAAGCAGCTAGTATCTCCTCCTCCCCCCCCCCCCCCCCCAATTTTTACTGGCAAAATGTATCAATTTTGTGCATTTGGGGAATAGCTGGTCAGAGAATGAAGTTTTCAGTCATCTAACCAGCTTGCAGCTGGTTAATCCTTTGAACATATATCTTCCCCACTGCCCAGGTAACATATAGCTCTCTTGGGAGACACTTTAAAACACTCCTGTCCCTTCTCCTACAGAAAATAGTTTGTCAGCAAAAACGATCTTTCTGTTTGTCAGAGACATTGGTTTTCCCACTAAACTCCTCCTTCCTTTATCCTAAGGAATCGATGGTCTTTATGTTCTCTCTCCTGTAGCGTCTGCATTGATTTCTTAACCCTGAGTATTATATCATGTCTGTTTGGAAAATAAAATGAATGCTTTCTAAGTGTGTTTTGGGACTGTGCTCTACAGGAATGGTGATACCGGTGTCCACTGAACTGTGGTTACTCCATGAAATCCTCAGCGGTGTGGTCCCATGTTAAAACTCTGGGTTAAGAGCCAATAAATAAAAGCTTTTTACAGTCTAAGGAAATTCTTTTTTTTTTTTTTTTGTGCAAAATCATGATGCAGAAAACCAAGTAGAACAGTATTTTATACATAGAAATATGTGTTTATAAGTAGAGAATGACACGGTGACAAAATTAATCACCGTTCCCGTCCCCGCGGATAACCGCGGGAAATAATTCCATGTCATTTTCTAGTGTCTCTTTCAACCTCAGTCCTTCTACACCAGCATTGCCTACCCCTGCCCTAGAGTGACCGCATGGCTCCAGAAAAAGGTGGACAGATTGAGACATCCGGGTTTTACTTCTACTGAAAGTAATGGAAGTAAAACCCAGATGAATCAATCCGTCCACCTTTTTCTGGAGCCATATGGTAACCCTATGAGACCCAGCATTTCTCCACGAGTCTCCTTCACCTTAGATATTCAGCAACATCCCTTTCCTTTCTTACCTCCTCCAGGGTGGCATCTGCAGTCAGCAAGTCTGCTGAAGATTCATTGCAGCTAGCCCAGGGCCTTCAGCATTCACACATGCTCAAGACCCACCGGATTCCACCCTCTCTGTAACAGGAAGGTCATGAGTTTGCACAAAAGTACAAGGCCCCATGCTGGTTGCCATGAATCATCTGTAAACATGCTGACTGCCCTACCCCTTCCCACACTGTGCAGACCACTAGCCTAGTGGTCAGAGCTAAAACCTCAGCACCCTGAGGTTGTGGGTTCAAATCCTACATTGCTCCTTGTGCTCCTGGGCAGGACACTCAATCCTCCATTGCCCCAGTTATGTTAGACAGATTGTGAGCCCACAAGGAAAGAGAGGGAAAAATGCTTGAGTACCTGAATAAATTCATGTAAACCATTCTGAGCCTCCCTGGGAGAACAGCATAGAAAACCGAATACATAAATAGTGTGAAAGGTTTCTTTCTGTCTCTGTTAACCAGAGCTGGTATTGTGACATCATAATGCCTCATTCCACCAATAAGAGCCAACCTCATCAGTGATGTCACAATAGCTTGATTGTCCTATACTAGACTCACTTTTACTACGTTTTGATTTCTAGAGTGGTGCAGTGGTTAAAGCTACAGCCTCAATACCCTGAGGTTGTGGGTTCAAATCCCTTACTGCTCCTTGTGACCCTGGGCAAGTCACTTAATCCCCCCATTGCCCCAGGTACATTAGATAACATAAGAACATAAGAACATAAGAAATGTCTCTACTGGGTCAGACCATGAGGTCCATCGTGCCCAGCAGTCCGCTCACGCGGCGGCCCAACAGGTCCAGGACCTGTGCAGTAATCCTCTATCTATACCCCTCTATTCCCTTTTCCAGCAGAAAGTTGTCCAATTCCCTCTTGAACCCCAGTACCGTACTCTGCCCTATCACGCCCTCTGGAAGCGCATTCCAGGTGTCCACCACACGCTGGGTAAAGAAGAACTTCCTAGCATTCGTTCTGAATCTGTCCCCTTTCAACTTTTCCGAATGCCCTCTTGTTCTTTTATTTTTTGAAAGTGTGAAGAATCTGTCCCTCTCTACTCTCTCTATGCCCTTCATGATCTTGTAAGTCTCTATCATATCTCCTCTAAGTCTTCTCTTCTCCAGGGAAAAAAGTCCCAGCTTTTCCAATCTCTCAGCGTATGAAAGGTTTTCCATCCCTTTTATCAGACGTGTCGCTCTCCTCTGAACCCTCTCGAGTATCGCCATATCCTTCTTAAGGTACGGTGACCAATATTGGATGCAGTACTCCAGATGCGGACGCACCATTGCTCGATACAATGGCAAGATAACTTCTTTCGTTCTGGTTGTAATACCCTTTTTGATGATGCCTAGCATTCTATTTGCCTTCTTAGCAGCCGCTGCACACTGTGCCGACGGCTTCATTGTCAAGTCCACCATCACCCCCAGGTCTCTTTCTTGGGTACTCTCATTTAAAAACATCCCTCCCATCGTATAGTTGTACCTCGGGTTTCTGTTTCCCACATGTAATACTTTACATTTCTCAACATTGAACTTCATCTGCCATCTCGTTGCCCATTCCCCTAGTTTGTTCAAGTCCCTTTGCAGTTTTTCACAGTCTTCTTTAGTCCGAGCTCTACTAAATAGTTTAGTGTCATCTGCAAATTTTATTATCTCACACTTCGTCCCTGTTTCCAGATCATTTATGAATACATTAAATAGCAGCGGCCCTAGTACTGAGCCCTGCGGGACCCCACTCGTGACCTTCCTCCAGTCCGAGTAGTGGCCCTTCACTCCCACCCTCTGTCTCCTACCCGCCAACCAGCTTCTGATCCATCTATGTACATCTCCTTCCACCCCATGGTTCTTCAGTTTCCGGAGTAGGCGTTCATGGGGCACCTTGTCAAAGGCTTTTTGGAAATCAAGTTATATGATGTCTATGGGGTCTCCATTGTCCATCCGTTTGTTAATTCCTTCGAAGAAGTGCAATAAGTTAGTTAGGCAAGATCTTCCCTTGCAGAAACCGTGTTGGCTGGTTATCAGAAGTTTGTTTCTTTCAAAATGTTCATCAATTTTTTCTTTTATCAGTGTTTCTGCCATTTTCCCCGGTACCGAGGTCAGACTCACTGGTCTGTAATTTCCTGGGTCACCTTTTGATCCCTTTTTAAAGATGGGCGTAACATTGGCTATCTTCCAGTCCTCCGGGATCACGCCTGTTTTCAGGGATAGATTGCAAATTTGCTGCAGTAGTTCCGCTATCTCCTCCTTTAATTCTTTCAGAACCCTTGGATGGATTCCGTCCGGACCCGGGGATTTGTCTGTTTTTAATTTATCTATCTGCCTGTGTACATCTTCAAGGCTCACTTCCATGGTTGTTAATTTTTCTGCCTGATTTCCATTGAAGAATTGTTCAGGTTCCGGAATGCTGGATGTGTCTTCGTTTGTAAATACAGATGAAAAGAACGCGTTAAGTCTTTCTGCCACTTCTTTCTCCTCCTTCACCACTCCCTTCTTGTCACCATCGTCCAGCGGTCCCACATCCTCCCTAGCCGGTTGCTAGATTGTGAGTCCACCGGGACAGACAGGGAAAATGCTTGAGTATCTGATTGTAAACCTCATAGATAACATCTACTCTGTCCAATGACTGAGTAGCACATTCCAGGTGGGCCAGGGAAATAGTGCTGTGGCAGAGGCCCGATTCCATGATATGGCTGTAGCTGGGCATTGGAGATTCGAACAATGGTTGGTTGGTCTGCCTTTTCTATAGACATATACTGACTCCCAATGCAAGCACAAATATTATTCAGATTTTATTGTCTAAATAGCGCTACCCCTAACTACCTGAATGATGGCTTTATCCGGAACCACTCAACATTGCCAAGGCGAACACAGACTCCATTTAATCACCCCCCAATCAAAGGCCCACAGCGCAAGAAATTGTACGAAGGACTACTAGCAACTCAGGCTGCCAAACTAGACTACCATCTCGCCCACTTACTGATATCAAACCCCTCCAAAGGGAATTAAAGACCCTGCTAGTCAGGAACTTTGTCAAGGCAAACTAATGCCGTACCTAAGAACCCCTTAATTCGGACTAAGTCACAGTCTTGCAATTAGTGCCTGACCCTGTAATTCTCCTGGAAACGTCCAGCTTGCCTCTTTTGCACTTCGCTTAGAACTGCAAGGTTAAGGCTGAATAAAAATGACTAATGTAATGCAATGTAAATAAACACTGGCTTCAGCACCTTAGTGAACCCCAGAGATGATCCGTGCTGCAGCCGGAGCCCTCCATCTGACACCCTGCGTTTGAAAATGTGCTTTCCTCGGTAGGCAGCTCTCTGAAATATTCTGCAGTGCTCCCTGCCCTATGTGCCAGTTATTTCTTGGAACAAAGCTGTCCCAACGGTCCCCATTGACTTACCACGTTAATGTCCTTTGGCTTACCTGTAACACAATCTATTTCATGAATATTGAGAGGCAGCCCGTTGAGCCTCAGAGGCTGCTAAGTGAGATCCCATATATTACACCATGTGAGCTGTGTGTCATATCAGAGTAATGCAATTTTAAAGGGTATCTTTCAGGCATAAACTAGTTTATCTCCACACTTGACTGATCACACAAAGGACCACGATTAAAGGTCAAGTACTTGGGTTTTTCTGTTTTTCTGCTTAAAATTTTATTTGCACATGACGACCTAGAAGTTAACATAGCATGAAATTGTTATGTGGTTATGAGTTTTTAAATATAGACAAACACCACTTTCCATTCCAGACAGTGTAGCAAAATGTCACTTCCTTCTGGATCATGATGCTTAAGAACATAAGAATTGCCGCTGCTGGGTCAGACAAGTGGTCCATCATGCCCAGCAGTAAGCTCCTGCGGCGGCCTTTAGGTCAAAGACCAGTGCCTGAACTGATAACTAGCCCTACCTGTGTACGTTCTGATTCAGCAGGAACTTGTCTAACTTTGTCTTGAGTCCCTGGAGGGTGTTTCCCCCTATAACAGCCTTTGGAAGAGCGTTCCAGTTTTCTACCACTCTCTAAACTAAACTAAACCTTAAGTTTATATATCGCATCATCTCCACGGATGTTGTGGAGCTTGGCACGGTTTACAAGAACTTAAAATATAGGAAGAGAAGGAAAAAAAAAGGTTTACATGAACTTATATATAGAAGAGAAGAATAAGGGGGATAGAATTACATTTTAGTGAAAAGCCAGGTTTTCAGTTGCTTGCGGAATAATTGGAGGGAGCCCAGGATCCGCAGCGGGGTAGTAAGGTCGTTCCAAAGACCTGTGATTCTGAAGAGAAGGGATTTTCCCAGTTTGCCTGCATAAGAACTTCCTTACGTTTGCCCTAACTGAGACTAACCTTGCCTGTGTATGTTCTGATTCAGCAAGAACTTGTCTAACTTTGTCTTCAGTCCCTGGAGGGTGTTTCCCCCTATAACAGCCTCCGGAAGAGCGTTCCAATTTTCCACCACTCTCTGGGTGAAGAAAAACTTCCTTACGTTTGTACAGAATCTGTCCCCTTTCAACTTTAGAGAGTTTCCTCTCGTTCTCCTACCTTGGAGAGGGTGAACAACCTGTCTTTATCTACTAAGTCTATTCCCTTCATTATCTTGAATGTTTCTATCATGTCTCTTCTCAGTCTCCTCTTTTCAAGGGAGAACAGGCCCAGCTTCCCTAATCTCTCACTGTACGTCAACTCCTCCAACCCCTTAACCATTTTAGTCGCTCTTCTCTGGACCCTTTCAAGTAGTACCGTGTCCTTCTTCATGTACGGCGACCAGTGTTGATTCAGTGGCGTAGCGAGAGTGAAAGGCGTCCGGGGTGGTGCCCCCCTCCCCCGCTCCCCCTGCCCCTTCCCTTCCCCGTATCTCTAGTTGTTCACCACCACAAGCAACAAGAACTTTAGCGACCCTGTTTGCTTTCCCTCTGATGTCACTTCCTATGCACGACACCCGGAAGTGAGAGACGACGCAGTCACAAGGAGCACGTTGAAGTTGCTCGTGGAAACAAACTGAATTGAACATCAGCTTTTCCCAAAAGTAAGACTTCCAAAAGTTAAACATAGCACCAAACTATCCCAGACACCATAAAATAGTCTGCCCACGAGAAGCACACAGAGGCTGGGTTACATTAGATGTTGATCAAAACTGGCGGTTATGGTTCTAGCCCAAACCAAATCTGTGACCTGATTGTCTGAGATACCTAAGGCTCCTCCCTGAAATACAGAAGGAGGAGTCTAAGGCCTGATTGGTTCAGACGCCTAAGGCTCCTCTCATATGAGCCAATCAGGGCCTTAGGCTCCTCCCCATGCATCACATGGTGCATCAGGGAGGGGAAGGCCTGCCACTTTGGACTGGCAGGCCTCGGAGCAGTAGGGACCCTCCTGCTCTCAACTTTCAGTGCCCTGATTTTGCGTAACAGGCTCATGCTAGCACTCCGCAATACTTTCACATGTAAAATGTGCTGTGCGCATTTCAGGTTTGTTACATACCCACAATGGACCCTTGATGAAGGCATTCTCACACGCCGAAACATGGACCGCATAGGATCCCGCCTACATTTTAAGCCC
The DNA here is from genome assembly GCF_902459505.1 of Geotrypetes seraphini. Classification (NCBI taxonomy): domain Eukaryota; kingdom Metazoa; phylum Chordata; class Amphibia; order Gymnophiona; family Dermophiidae; genus Geotrypetes; species Geotrypetes seraphini. The sequence goes on along the minus strand of NC_047091.1, from coordinate 31,200,383 downwards.
TACATCACCGCCACGCTTTCCTTTTTCATTTGGTTTTCTGCACCCCAGGTCCATTTTTTGGCAAATATAGGCACCAGTGCCTTATTGACTAAGAACCAAATTGGGACTATTTCGTATTACCAACTTTGGCATTTTGCCATGTGGACTCATTATCCAGAGACGGTTTGATATTATGTGATATATTTGTCTGTTCTATTTTATAATTTTGATTGATGTTTAAAATAAAGCATCCATCTCTTCAACTCCACTTATTCTCGTACCTGTGTGGAAGAGCTTTGCTTTTCTGGTTCGTAACTTCCCACCTGTCCACATCCAGCCTTGTTTTTATCTACCCATAAATAGACTTTTGCAGAATAACCTCATAACCAGCATATACAATAACTGCTGCTATTTGTGACTGCAGAGAAATAGATGTGGAAATACATAACCAGCAGACTGTTCCTAAGGATTGACCTAACCACCATTCCCAAGCTTGCTGAGCCGGCTTAAAACATAAAGGGGTCCTTTTATGAAGGCACGCTAAAGATTAGCGCATGCTGAATGCTAAAGCACCCATTATATTCTACGGGCGCCTTAATAAAAGGTCCCCCCAATATTTTTTTTTTAACTAAAGTGTTATTGGTTCTAAACAACTTAGCACATAAGCCGTAATGATATTCTCTCCTTGCAGAAGGCCGCCGAGAATGGACATTCCAACAGCGCAGTTCTTCTCCAGAGCTGAAGATACAAAGATTTCATCCCAGTCGTGAACTAATATAAACCTTGGAAAGAAAGGCCAGTTCAGACACATCTGCTTCCTCTCACAGCGGAGGCCTGGCATCTATAGACCTCTCCCTAGTTATGCATCTCCACAGGCCTGGTGTGTCCTACTGAAAGAGCAGAGCGAGTGGGTTCGCTGCTTCCTGTCCTTCCTTTATTCCGACTTTACACAAAAAGGAAAAGGAAAAAAAAAAATATCCAGACACATTGCAGAGCAAAGAGAAAGAGTGTCAACAGCGCAGGTAACTCAAGTTAGTGACTCACTCTCAAAGGCGGTGGCGAAGTATGGGGAATGGGGCCCGCCTCGGGCGCCATCATGGTGGGGGTGCTGGCACCCCTTCCTCTCTCTGCCCTGCCGCACCCACGCCCTCTTTCCCTTCCCTGTTCCTCTAGTTTTTCACCGCCGTAACGACTTCAATGTGCTCCTCGTGACCGCGTCGGCTCCCGCCGATGTCACTTCTGGGTGCCGCACGTAGGAAATAAAGTCAGCGGGAGAGCCGACGCGGTTGCGAGGAACACGTTGAAGTTACAGCAGCCCTCTTCCTCTCTGCCCTCCCGCCTCTTCCCACTCCTCCCCCTGCCGCAGGTGCGCCCCCTTTCCCCTGTATCTTTAGCTGTTCACTGCCGCGAGTAACGACTTCAACTGGCTCCTCGCGACTGCGTTGGCTCCCGCCGACGTCACTTCTGGGTGCCACGCATGGGAAATGGTGTCAGAGGGAGAGGATGCGGTCGCAAAGAGCACATTGAACTTGTTGGTCATGGTGGTGAACTAAAGACACGGGAGAAGGGAAGGGGGATGCACCCATGGTGGGGGGGGGGGGTGTCTGGGAAGGACCAGGGGGAGGAGATGAAGGCGGGGGAGGGGCACCACTACCCTGGATATCTCTCAACCTCGCTATGCCACTGGATCCGTTATCATAAGGGATAGGCTGGGCCAGTTCTGCTTTTACCTCTCTTGAATCCCTTGACATAAAATTCTTGCATTTCTTACATAGACTGGAAAATGATGGAGAAGTACTGAGGCTAAAGCCTGTACACTATGCCACTGAAGCATCTGGTCACAATGTAGAGTTCATTGTGAAATAAGACATTTTCTCCATTCTGAAAATGTATAATTAAAGAGTATTTAGAATAGCTTACAGCCAATTGCTGTTGGTTGCATTTGAGCATGGTCATTAGTTGGGAGCCAGAGGGAGAACTCATGAGCACTGTCGGCTAAGGTACAGCCAGTCATTCCTGAGTTTGGAACAGCTGCTGTGGGATGTTAGCAATCCTGATTAAAAGCATGCATCAAAAGGACACCTTCTGAAGCGCAAAGACAGGCAGACACAAGCCGAAGAAAGCAAATAGAATGTTAGGAATATTCAGGAAAGGAATGGACAACAAAGATGAAACTTATAATGCCCTTGAATCGCTCTATGGTACGGCCACACCTTGAATACTGTGCACAGTTCAGGTCGCTGTATCTCAAAAAAGATATAGCGGAAGTAGAAAAGGTACAAAGAAGGGCGATGAAAATGATAAAAGGTTTAGGATGAATTCCCTATAAGGAAAGGCTAAAGCGACTGGGGCTATTCAGCTTGGAGAAGAGACAGCTCAGGGGTGATATGATACAGGTCTATAAAATAATGAGTGGAGTGGAAAGGGTAGATGTGAATTGCTTGTTCACTCTTTCCAAAAATACTAGGAAAAATACTAGGACTAGGGGGCATGCAATGAAGCATTATGACATCACAATCTCAGCTCTGGAATTTTGCTACTATTTGGGTTTCTGCCAGATACTTGTGACATGGGTTGGCCACTGTTGGAAATAGGATACTAGGCTTGATGGACCTTCGGTCTCTCACAATACCATAATTCTTATGTTCTTATGTGAGCCAAGTCTAGGACAATCAAGCCATTGTGACATCACTGCTGAGGTTGGCTCTTAGGCATTGGTGGAATGAGGCATTATGACATCACACTCTCAGCTCTGGAATTTGGCTACTTTTGGGTTTCTGCCAGATACTTGTGACATGGGTTGGCCACTGTGGAAACAGGATACTGGGCTTAATGGACCTTCGGACTGTCCCAATTCTTATGTTCCTATGTGAGCCAAGTATAGCATAATCGAGCCATTGTGACATCACTGCTGAGGTTGGCTTTCAGGCATTGGTGGAATGAGGCATTATGACATCACAATTTCGGCTCTGTTGGAAACAGGATACTGGGCTTGATGGACCTTTTGGTCTGCCCCAGAATGTCATTTCTTATGTTCTTATGTGAGTCAAGTATAGGACAATCAAGCCTTTGTGACATCACTGCTGAGGTTGGCTCTTAGGCATTGGTGGAATGAGGCATTATGACATCACAATCTCAGCTCTGGAATGTTGCTACTCTTTGGGTTTCAGCCAGGTAGTTGGGACCTGGGTTGGTCACTGTTGGAAACAGGATACTGGGCTTGATGGACCTTCAGGATGGCAATTCTTATGTTCTTATGACCTGGTCACCAGCAAAACAAATTCCTCAAGCATCTCCTATTCAAGTGCAGCAAGCAGAACAAATGGAACTGTTCATCATTCTTCTCCTCGGTGCCAGCTCTGTGGATTCCAGTTGGAGCCTAGCACCTCCATTACTGACCAAGCTCCTTCACTGTGACCAGGGAGGCGAGAGGGGGTTACTTATATTGTGTTTGGCACCCCCGATCATTTCAGATTGTTGATGCCCATGGTTCTTCTTTTATTCTCACGGAGAAAAAAAGTGCAATTTTCGTGGAAGCTTTTTCTCCTCCGTTTTTAGGGCTAAAATAGTAGCGGAAGCTCTTCTTTCTGCCAAATTCCCGAGTCACTTGACTGAGCAGCTATTTGGAGATAGTCCATAGACTGGATTTTTTTTTCCTTTCCTCTCTTGCTTGAAAAAAAGAAGGCATCTGTTGTCTTCAGAGCAGAAAAGACTGGGACTAGTTCCTGTGGGTATTCTGCTCTCTCCTATGGGAATGTGCTCCCAGGTATAATTTTTATATACATTGAATTTGGCAGGAAAAAAAAAGCTGGTATGAATAAGGTCACAATAGCCAAAGAGACAGGGGAGAAAGGATTTTTAAAGACAAGAGTCATAGACAGTAGCACATGGGGAAAATATTAGAGACGATGTAATCAAAGGAGAAGTTGGGCTAATACGATTCCTGCTTTGATAAAAACACACTTCTGGCTGGAAAGATTAGTTGAATCGATGTGATGCTTTTATGCAGAATTGGTGCAGCCTACAGACAGGAAGGTGCTCAAGAATTTGCCCACACATGTAAGTATTTTCTCTAGCGTCCCGAAAATGTGGTGTGAATAGGACATTTAACCAAGTAGTTACCGAGGGGGAAGGAGAGGTGTATTCTGTATTAGAGAATGACACAGGGACAAATTTGTCCTCACCCCTGCAGGAACTCAATTTCCTCATGCTGTCCCCATGAGTTTTGTCATTGTCCCTACCCCATTTCTGTAAGCTCTGCCCTAACCGCACAAACCTCGAACACTTATGATTTTAAAGCGTCTGAGGCTCAAGCAGATGAGGACGGAGCTTAGGCATTGGTGGAATGAGGCATTATGACGTCACAATCTGAGCTCTAGAATGTTGCTACTTAGGATTTTAAAGTGTCTGAGGCTTGTGCGGATGAGGACGGAGCTTAGGCATTGGTGGAATGAGGCATTATGACATCACAATCTAAGCTCTAGAATGTTGCTGCTTAGGATTTTCAAGTGTCTGAGGCTTGTGCAGATGAGGACGGAGCTTAGGCATTGGTGGAATGAGGCATTATGACGTCACAATCTGAGCTCTAGAATGTTGCTGCTTAGGATTTTCAAGTGTCTGAGGCTTGTGCGGATGAGGACGGAGCTTAGGCATTGGTGGAATGAGGCATTATGACATCACAATCTAAGCTCTAGAATGTTGCTGCTTAGGATTTTCAAGTGTCTGAGGCTTGTGCAGATGAGGACGGAGCTTAGGCATTGGTGGAATGAGGCATTATGACATCACAATCTGAGCTCTAGAATGTTGCTGCTTAGGATTTTCAAGTGTCTGAGGCTTGTGCGGATAAGGACGGAGCTTAGGCATTGGTGGAATGAGGCATTATGACATCACAATCTAAGCTCTAGAATGTTGCTGCTTAGGATTTTCAAGTGTCTGAGGCTTGTGCAGATGAGGACGGAGCTTAGGCATTGGTGGAATGAGGCATTATGACATCACAATCTGAGCTCTAGAATGTTGCTGCTTAGGATTTTCAAGTGTCTGAGGCTTGTGCGGATGAGGACAGAGCTTAGGCATTGGTGGAATGAGGCATTATGACATCACAATCTAAGCTCTAGAATGTTGCTGCTTAGGATTTTCAAGTGTCTGAGGCTTGTGCAGATGAGGACGGAGCTTAGGCATTGGTGGAATGAGGCATTATGACATCACAATCTGAGCTCTAGAATGTTGCTGCTTAGGATTTTCAAGTGTCTGAGGCTTGTGCGGATGAGGACGGAGCTTAGGCATTGGTGGAATGAGGCATTATGACATCACAATCTGAGCTCTAGAATGTTGCTGCTTAGGATTTTCAAGTGTTTGAGGCTTGTGCGGATGAGGACGTAGCTTAGGCATTGGTGGAATGAGGCATTATGACATCACAATCTCAGCTCTAGAATGTTGCTACTTAGGATTTTCAAGTGTCTGAGGCTTGTGCGGATGAGGACGGAGCTTCGGCATTGGTGGAATGAGGCATTATGACATCACAATCTGAGCTCTAGAATGTTGCTACTTAGAATTTTAAAGTGTCTGAGGCTTGTGCAGATGAGGACAGAGCTTAGGCATTGGTGGAATGAGGCATTATGACATCACAATCTGAGCTCTAGAATGTTGCTACTTAGAATTTTCAAGTGTCTGAGGCTTGTGCGGATGAGTACGGAGCTTAGGCATTGGTGGAATGAGGCATTATGACATCACAATCTCAGCTCTAGAATGGTGCTACATAGGATTTTAAAGCATTTGAGGCTCGTGCAGATGAGGACGGAGCTTATAGGAATGGGGCAGGGATAGGGAAAAGAATCCAACGGGATAGGAAGATAAGTTCCCGCGGGGACGGGGAGAAATTTGTCCCTGTCATTCTCTATTCTGTATTAACACTGGAATCTGGAATGACCCCGTTGCGCACTTACCCTCCCCCTTAACACTCTTACCCTTTACACATTTCTTTATTAATTACATCAATAATAATAATGCAAAAGTCTCTTTTTGGAAGAAACCCACATTTGAACAGGTAAAAAACTTCTCGAGCTATTGACAAAGTATAACTATGAGGAAAGATCCCAGGCTCTGCCATGCCAGCTGGGGCCTAGGAGAAGGCATGGACCTCCATGACCACTTTCTGGGTCACCTGACCCAAATCAAACTGCTTACCGAGCTTATTTCTTGCATAACTGCTCATCACCCAATGAACCCCAAAAATCCAGTAGCTCGGGATTACTGCTGCTGCGCCGCCAATCTCAAGGCCCATTGCCAATTGACAACCCCCCCTTCTACCCCCTTTTATCCTACTCCTTAGGTTTTGGTCAGGTACTAGTGACCTGGATTGGCCACCGTGAGAATGGGCTACTGGGCTTGATGGACCATTGGTCTGTGGTCTGACCCAATAAGACGATTCTTATGTTCCCTATAATGGAAAACCTTTCCAATTTTAAGTCCCGCCTAACCTACCTTCTGCTCCCCCCTGCCCCACTCTGGCCCCTTCTGTTTTTAACTTCCCTAACTAGCACACCTCGACCTATTGGAAGACCCTAACCAAAGGTCTCAGCAGACGACCAACATAGGCCATTCAGCCCCCTGTTAAGGCTGTCCATCAAGACCAGCTCTCGGGCGCTAAATTACACTTCGACTCCCCTAAACGCCTACTTTTCTTCCTTCAGAAAGTAGACTAAGAATTGTTTCAAAATTGATGCAGTCACTAAGACTTTGATCCCATCTAGGAGAAGCTAATGAAGTCCAGTAACATCTGGCACAATACATTCCTTAACTTCGGATTTGATCTTGTGATGTACTAGTGATTGTTGTATAGGAGGGGGTGATTATTTGGAACTTTTCTCTGTGCCCAGATTCGACAACGCGTTTTCATTCAATCATTGTTTCTTGTACAAGACATACGTTTTCTTAAACCTGAAAAGCTGTGTCCAGCAAATATTATGGCATGCAAAACAGGGGGTGAAACGCCCATATTGTATATCCCCGGGCATAAATTGCCAAGATAAAGCTTGAATCTCCCAGATGAATCTAGAAAATGTAGGTGGTGGATCCTGGAATGAAATTAGCCGAGATTATCGAGGTCAGTCAAAAGCACAGGTCACACTGCTATGCTCAATCCAGAAATGCCAAAAGATATTCCATTGATTAAGACAGAGCCGTCTAAAAGTGCTTCTTTCTGCTGGGATTACAAAGACACTGGGATCAATTCTAACGTATCCAGCTGCAAGTTTTATGAATGAATGCTCTCTGCCAGCTAGATAAATACCCTTTTTCATAAAATAAATCCTCTGGTCACCTTTCCAAGATGTTCCCAATATCACATTAACACACCGTAGCCCACGGCTTGTAAAAATCCCCTCCCCCCCCCCAAACCATAGGAGTCAGCTCTGAGCAGGGGTCTCCTCAAGACTGAGCAAGCTCTTTCACTGTGTCCACGGAGGAACAGTCTATATTGTGTTTTCCCCCCAATCATTTTGAAATGCCGGTGCCTGGCCTAAATTCTCCTTTGCAAACTGGTTTCTTGAGCATAGAGCACGTTAGATTTGTTCCAGATGGAAAATCACCTTTAACAGCCATGCAATAAAATTATTCTCTCTTAAGGTTATTATAAAAAAAAAAAAAAAGAGAACCATAATGATCTCTAGAAATGGATCATAAAGTCTCAACTGAGTTTGCACCGTCCTTACTATTGCAAGGTGTTTAAGTGAAGGTTTTTAAAATGCCAAAGTCAAATCTAACAAGACATTCAAAACACCCCAAACTAGTGCTGCTGTCAAAAGACAGGTGTGAGAGCCAGAGCCACAGCAAAAGCGTTTAGCAGAGATGGGTTATAGTAGGAGCAGGTGCTGAAATGTTCTCCTAGGACAGGGGTAGGGACCTCCGCTCCGCGAGAGCCGTATTCCAATCGGGTTTTCAGGATTTCCCCAATGAATATACATGAGATCTATTTGCATGCAATGCTTTCAATGCATATTCATTGGGGAAATCCTGAAAACCCGACTAAAACAGTGGTTCCCAACCCTATCCTGGAGGACCCCCAGGCCAGTCGGGTTTTCAGGATAACCCTAATGAATATGCATGAGAGAGATCTGCAAATAATGGGGGTTATAGGCATGCAAATCTGCTCCATGCATATTCATTAGGGCTATCCTGAAAACCCGACTGGCCTGGGGGTCCTCCAGGACAGGGTTGGGAAACATTGGACTAGAATACGGCTCTCGAGGACCGGAGTTCCCTACCCCTGCCCTAGGACGGGGTAAGTAATTCCGGTCCTCGAAAGCCAGGTCAGGTTTTCAGGCTCTCCACCATGAATATGTATGAGATGGATTTGCATGCACTGCCTCCTTGAGATGCAAATCTATCTCATGCATATTTATTGTAGAGATCCTGAAAACCTGACCTGGCTCCAGCTCTCGAGGACCGGAATTGCCTACCCCTGTCCTAAGACAAGCAGGATGAGTCAGCCACAAATGGGTAATGTCCCCGTCAGCTCCCATTGGTTGTATGACTGACTTATCCTGCCATCCACGGAGAACCCATGTTACAGGTAAGTAACTACTCTTTCTCAGTCCAACCAAGAAGAGAATGACGTGGATATGGCTCAGTCAATGATCTGAAACAATGTCAAAACAGAGAATTTCGTTTTTGCAAATTAGTATGTGACAAAATAAGGCAACACTCTTCAGCCAGAGTGGCATAATAACGCTCAGAATTTAGGAAGTTGGGTGTTTGGGCTGAGAACTTTTCAGCATCTCCTGGTATGTAATAAAAGTGAGCTAAGTATAGGGCAATCAAGCCATTGTGACATCACTGATAAGGTTGGCTCTTATTGGTGGAATGAGGCATTATGATGTCACAAGTGGTTTACATTCAGGTATTTTATCATATTTCCCTATCTGTCCTGATGGGCTCAAACTCTATCTAGTGTACCTGGGGCAATGAGGGGGATTAAGTGATGTGCCCAAGGTCACAAAGAGCAGCGAGGGATTTGAACCCACAACCTCAGGATGCCGAGGCTGTGTGCCAGGCATGCAGACACCTCAGCTATAGAATTGCATTTTTACTGTATATATAGGACATACATCATTCAATAATGTTCTTGACTTTGACACCCCTGGTGTAGATGGACTGGAGTGAGCTTTGACGGAGACTTCAATAGTTGAAACCTAAGAACAGCAGTGGGCAGAGCTTTGGATTCTTGCCCAGAAATAGCTAAGAAGAAAGAAAATAAAACCCAATGAATTTTTAGATTGAATCAGGTTGGGCAGACTAGATGGACCATTCAGGTCTTCATCTGTCGTCATCTACTATGCTACTATGTTACAATACCAGCTCTGGTTACCAGAAACACTTTACACTCCCTGGAGATGCAGAAAAGTTCTCAGCCCAACTAAGAAGAGAAAGACTTGGATACCGTTCAGTCAGTGATCTGAAACAATGTCAAAACAGAGAATTTCCTTTCTGTAAATTGGCAGTTAACGGACTAAGATAACTCTTTTCAGCTACGATGGCAAAATAACACTCAGAATTGAGGAAGTTGGTAGGTTGGGCTGAGAACTTTTCAGCACCCCCTTGTATGTAATAAAAGTGAGCCAAGTATAGGATAATCAAGCCATTGTGACATCACTAATGAGGTTGGCTCTTATTGGTGGAATGAGGCATTATGACATCACAATCTCAGCTCTGGTTACCAGAGACTGAAACTGAAAGTTCTCAGCCCAACCAAGAAGAGAATGACCTGGATATGGTTCAGTCAATGATCTGAAACAATGTCAAAACACAGAACTTTGTTTCTGCAAATTGGCACTTAACGAAATAAGATAACACTCTTTTCAGCTACAGTGGCAAAATAATGCTCTGAATTTAGAAAGCTGGTTGGTTGGGCTAAGAACTTTTCAGCACCCCCTCTAGTTTACAAAGATCTCATTCTGTATTTTGATTATAAATTAATAGCAGAGCTGTAAACACCAGATGAATGATATACCACATGAATTTTTGCCTTGATAATACCGTGGATTCATTGTATTCAGGTTTGATGTCTCTGCTCCATTTTAATGTGGCCAGGCCCGCTTTCACCATTTATTTACGTCAAATAGCTATTTGTATCTATTTTTGTTAATTCTTCTTTCATCTGCCAATGCAAGCCTCAGGCCCTTCTGGAAACAATCTTTCATGCATCACACCCCTTCGCAAAGAAACAACGATTTCCATGTCAACGTGCGACGGGACTGGCATAATTTTTCTTCCCTGCGCTAAGCTCAATGAGCATTTCAGATAACAACAAAGAGACTGTCCAGAGGGAAAGAAATACTTCAGCGATGCGCGAAGAGCTTGCCATGCAGTAAACCCGTCACGTTCATATTCTGAACTTCTTTTTCCACTTTCATAGTCGATCCCAGGCTCCTCAGGTTTAATTGAATTCAAAGACGCACCCTGTAGTGGTGGGTATTAGGTACCTTAGGTGAATCTTCAGACTTGCTCCCCCCTAATAAATGTCAACGGTCCTAGGCACATCAATGAAATAAGGCAATACCTTCGCATCATTCGATGCAAAAAGTGTAAAGATGGGTGCTACATTGGAAAAAAAAGCCAGGTGCTGAAAACTAGAATCAATGTAAGCGCAAACCAGGCTATCATTTCTGGAGGACAACACTTCAGAAACCCAGAACACTGCATCGATGATTGAGAGGGGACATGATCGAAACATTCAAGGTACTGAAGGGGATAGACTTAGTAGATAAAGGCAGGTTGTTCACCCTCTCCAAGGTAGGGCGAACGAGAGGGCACTCTCTAAAGTTGAAAGGGGATAGATTCCGTACCAACGTAAGGAAGTTCTTCTTCACCCAGAGATTGGTGGAAAACTGGAACGCTCTTCCAGAGGCTGTTATAGGGGAAAACACCCTCCAGGGATTCAAGACAAAGTTGGACAAGTTCCTGATTGAGAGGGGACATGATTGAAACATTCAAGGTACTGAAGGGAATAGACTTAGTAGATAAAGGCAGGTTGTTCACCCTCTCCAAGGTAGGGCGAACGAGAGGGCACTCTCTAAAATTGAAAGGGGATAGATTCCGTACGAACGTAAGGAAGTTCTTCTTCACCCAGAGAGTGGTGGAAAACTGGAACACTTTTCCGGAGTCTGTCATAGGGGAAAACACCCTCCAGGGATTCAAGACAAAGTTAGACACGTTCCTGCTGAACAAGAACATGCGTTGGTAGGGCTAGTCTCAGTTAGGGCACTGGTCTTTGACCAGAGGGCCGCTGCATGAGCGGACTGCTGGGCGTGATGGACCATTGTTCTGATCCAGTAGCGGCAATTCTTATGTTCATGGTGAGAATACACATAGGAACATTTAAAGACAATCCAGGAAGGTAAGACCTTAGAAATCAAAATGATAAAATATTTTGACACCCACCAGCCAGGACTTAATAAAAATCTTGGTTTTCTATCACATTACAACCCATCAAATCATGCTGCTTTGTCACCCTCTTTATCATCCATCCATATTTCTGTCGTTCAGCAATCCAAGACCCCCTTGGCATGCTTTGATTCAATTTGTCCAAATTTGCTTATTTCTGATCTGAAGAAGAAAGGTTACCTTCCAAAGCAGTGGTTCCCAGCCCTGTCCACCAGGGCTTTGCAACAGTGGATCCCAACCCTGTCCTGGAGGACCACCAGGCCAATCGGGTTTTCGGGCTAGCCCTAATGAATATGCATGAAGCAGATTTGCATGCCTGCCACTTCTATTATATGCAAATCTGCTTCATGCATATTCATTAGAGCTAGCCCGAAAACCCGATTGGCCTGGTGGTCCTCCAGGACAAGGTTGGGATCCACTGTTGCAAAGCTAATTTACAAAAATGCATTAGATGCCACTTTCCTTATCATTGCTTTTATTTCTGTTCTATAACTTACTCCAAGCGGCTGCTGTAGGCGAACTCCCAGTCTTGCCTAATGATTGGGCCGGCCCCGCCCCCCGCTCAGTCCCTCCCCCTTGCCGGCTCCTCACATCATGATGAAAAGCACGTGCTGCTGGCCTCGCCCCGCCCCCCGCCTGCCGCTCAGCCTATGGGCGGGAGGGGTGGGCGCGCGTGCGCGCCTGGCGGCAGCGCGCGCCCAGAGCCGGGCGCGCTGGCAGTGGCAGCCGCAGCCGGGGCGAAGCATGGGGCGGCTCGGCGGGACCCTCTTCTCCCTGCTTCAGGGGCTGCTGGTGCTGCTGGCGGGGTCGGCGGCGGAGGAAGGTGGGTAAGGCGCGAAGTTAGCGTTGGCCGGGGGGGAGGGGGGCTGCAGAGCTTGCACCGAACGAGACCCCCCCCCCGGGTGTCTCCTGCACCTGCAGATCTCTCCTGAGCGCTTATTAGGGACCGGGCTCTTTCCGGGAGAGGGGGGGGGGGGACTCTGTGGTTGCAGAGGGGGCTAAAGCCCCCGCTTGCAAAAAGTGCCAGTCATTTTGCTGAAGTTCTCAGTCCGCCGGCTGGCAGTGCCCCTTGGCACTGATAGCAAATCGGCTGCCCCAAAGTCCTTGGTTAGCTATAAGGATTTTTTTTTTTTAAACCCTGTTGTGCGGTGCACTTTTTATATAGTGCAGCTTCTATTTTTTTTTTTTTTTTGTACGAGTTTGCAAAACGCACAAAGGGAGGAAAGAAAAAAGTCACTGAAATCAGATTGCTAACGTGCAATTTTTTTTTTAAAACCTTTCCTTTATTTGTGCTGTCATAGATTCTCTGTTTAGTGCTACATAAATCTTGTATACTGATGAATCCAAAAGCAGGAGTGCCAGAACCTAAAGGTTGCCCTGAATAAAGAGGATGGGGGTCACAGGGAAGCAAAACATTGCCCTTGACTGTGTCCAGGAAAGGGTCATTTCCGTTGGGTTTAGCACCTTCATTGTTTGGTGCAAATTAGAGCTCCTTAAAGGAAGACTGGGGTTTTTGCTGTTCCAGCCTGTAAAAGAAAAGGGTCAGGTTAAAAGATGTTTAAATTGTTGTGACCATTAACTAGACAGCACATGCAGCTGGGGAAAGGACGCTTTTATTCGGGATTTCAGCCTAGGGTTAAAAAAAAATAAGGGACAATGGGTAAAAGGGTCATGGGTTTGATATATCGCCTTTCTGTGGTACAACCAAAGCAGTTTACATAAAAAAACTTATTTATGTTATATATGTATATTTTATATATTATATGTATATAATATATTCATTATATTATATATGTCTATGTTTGTGTGTGTGTCCCTAGTAGCTTGCAGTCTTTTTTTTTGTTCCTGGGGCAATAGAAGATTTTGACCAGGGTTACAAACAGCTGCTGTGACACAAAACAAACAAAGAAAATACCCTATGAACAGGTACCACTGGAATAATAAAGGTCCCCCAACTCATCTGCATGCTTTCCGTATGTGGCAGTCGGGATATATAGCAGACCTGCAGATCCTCAGGTTCTATAAAACGACGGCTTATGCAATAAACTCCCCAGGCTCCAGTTTGGCGACAGAGGTTCCAGTGGACTCTTCTCGTAGCACGGAACTATGAAATGCATTTAAACGCAATGGGGTTTCTGTGCGAGGTGCGATTTGTGTGATCGCGCTAGCCTTGCATCTGGTTTTGACACACCTGATGGAATGCCCCTTTTATTTGGGGCACTGCCGAGTGTGAATTGAAGCTGTCTGGTTTTCCATTATCATCACACTGACTTTGGGTCACTTTTATAACCATTGGTACCAGGCGGCTTTATGAATCTTAAGTTGGGGAAATGGGGTTTTCTGTTTGGTGCTACATAAATCTCGTATACTGATGAATCCAAAAGCAGGAGTGCCAGAACCTAAAGGTTGCCCAGAATAAAGGGGATGGGGGTTACAGGGAAGCAAAACATTGGGAAATTATTTGCAAGCTCTCATAGGGAGGTTGTGGTGAGCTATGAGGAGCTGTTCTTCAGCACCATTGCGAGGAACTGAGCAGAGAGCAATAGTGGCTAGGGGTAAGCGCAAGAAACTGCCCCTGAAAATTTGGGCCTTAGACTTGGGGGGGGAGGGGGTGTTCCTTGGTTCAAAGAGCTGCCCTCTGGTCCGTCAGCAAAGAGTTCTTTCACAGTTCTGTTCCCTTTACGCTTGTTTAACCCTTTCAGGACCATAAGGATCGTAGGCCAATTTTTGTGGTTTTGATGACATTTTTATGGTAAAAAGGGCTTGCAGATGCCAAAAAATTGATTTTTTTTGTGAAATATCATTATTTTTATTTTAAAAAATCACACTTCTGGCTTATGGACAGTGTGGCAAGTGAATCTTCTCGTCAATCTAGCAACGACGCTAATGAATGAATGTCGGAACCAGTTTGTTTACATAAAGGCAGTATCATATGGAATCCGTACATATCAAATTTAGAACTGTAGACTATCCCAATCAAAATTTATAGGATTTTAAAGTTATGGGACAAATATGTCCCTTGGTCCTGAAAGGGTTAAACTGTGGCTTCGAAGTGACGCGGGCGATTTCTCTTTATGATCTTGGCCAAAACAAAGGTTAACGAGCATGCTGTTAGCCCAAAAAAAAAAAAAAAAAAAATCTCTCTTACACCGTTGCTTTGACGAGCTTTTGGGAGTTATCCTGGGCTAGATGGATCCAGTAAGGCTATTCTTAGGTTCTTATCCTCTGTTCATGAGGCCAGTGACGAAACAGTTCAGGTGCCCTGTTTTCAAGTAGTACAAATGCATCTGTCTGTATAAGTCATTAAAGGTCAGTGAAAGGAGATGGCACTATCCCCCTATCTTGCGGCAATGACTTATGCAGACAACCTAAGATGAGCCAGTGTTTAAACACGGGGTTGATATATTGTTTCTCCACTGATCTGTTAAACAGAGGATGACTCCCAAATGCTGGTCAAAGTTATTAACCCAATAAAAAGGTCTTCTTGTTAACCCGTATTTTCCACAGATCTAGCAGCTAGAATTCTCTCTGTGATCTTCCTTGTATGCCTGTCGGTTACTTTTCTACTGCTTGGACAGGGACTTGGAGAAGCTGGAGCTCAGAACGGTTTACCTGCATTTATTCAGATACTCAAGCATTTTCCCCTGTCTGTCCTGGTGGGCTCACAATCTATCTAATGCACCTGGGGCAATGGGGGGATTAAGTGACTTGCCCAGGGTCACAAGGAGCAGCGTGGGTTTAAACCCAGAACCCCAGGGTGCTGAGGCTGTAGCTTTAACCACTGCAGCACTATAGAAATCAAAATGTAGTAAAAGTGAGCCAAGTATAGGACAGTCAAGCCATTGTGACATCACTGATGAGGTTGGCTCTTATTGGTGGAATGAGGCATGATGATGTCACAATAGCAGCTCTGGTTGAAACACTTCACACCATTCATTCAATTTTCTATATCGTTCTCCCAGGAGAGCTCAGAATGGTTTACGTGAAATTATTCAGGTACTCAAACATTTTTCCCTGTCTGTCCCAGTGGGCTCACAATCTTTCTAATGTACCTGGGGCAATGGGGGGATTAATAATAATAATAATAATAAAAAATTTATTTTTGTATACCGCAAATACCACAAAACAGTTCAGAGCGGTTCACAATGCAAGAGACTATATATATACAGCGAAGATATAGAGAATCAATTGTCAAGTATAATGGTCATCAGTTTCAATTACAGGAGAGTACCGAGAGAGGAAGGAGAAGCTGAAGGAAAGGGAGTACATAGGATTGAGGGGGAGGGAAGGGAAAGACCGGGGAGGGAAGAGAGGTGGTTAAAATTTGGTGAGATTGGCCAGGGTCACAAGGAGGAGGGTGGATTTGAACCCACAACCTCAGGGTGCTGAGGCTGTAGCTTTAACCACTGCACCACACTCTCTGAAATGGTTCCTGGGGCTGAGCAGATTCTCATTTTTAAGGACCTGCTTCCTTGATTCACTGTCTCTTTCTGTGCTTAAGACTGGCGCGCTGTGACAGATCTTTGAGTGATACAGCTACATTGAAACATGTATATTTTGCCAGTTCTAGGCAGAAGGTCACATGAAATGCGAACACACTCTAGGCGGGATCTGCTCCGTTGCATTTAACTATATTTTTAAGATTAGAAACAATGTCACAGCTACAGTACCAATCTAGCGCACCATTCAGAATGCGTTCCAGGTTAGTTCAAGTTCTTTACTGGAACACAGTCGCTTTGTCAGGATGTATTACTGTTTCATTTCTTAGCTTCACAGAAAGGCGGTGTATTAAATCCATGACCCTTACCCTTGAATGGTTTCACTCGGACTGTACAATTACTCGGTTCACCATGTCTAGACATTGAAGAGATCGGGGGTTATTTTCCATTAGAGCAGTGGTTCCCAACCCTGTCCTGGAGGAACACCAGGCCAATTGGGTTTTCAGGCTAGCCCTAATGAATATGCATGAAGCAAATTTGCATGCCTATCACTTCCATCATATGCAAATCTCTCTCATGCATATTCATTAGGGCTAGCCTGAAAACCCGATTGGCCTGGTGTTCCTCCAGGACAGGGTTGGGAATCACTGCATTAGAGAACCATCAGCGTAGACGGCACTGTGTGAAAGAATTCACATGGTTAGAGTGTCCCTTTCCCAGTGAGCTGGCAGTCTGTGCCCACAGACGCTAAATGCTTTGCTTGGACGGGGATCACATTATCAACAGTGGTTAGGGGACACAAATATGACTCTCCAGGAGCTGTTTCTCTGCTGTTGAATTCAGGATGTGATGAAGGCAGAGAAGGACTGGGGTGGGGGTGGGTGGGTATAAGCTATTTCTTTGAGATTGAAAGGCATGGAATGAGCAGAGATGGGGTGTGAAGTGTCTTAATTGTTCCCTAATTCCCCACAATTAAATGTAATGAAATGGTGCCAGACGTGACAAATGTATTGTGTGATGTAGCATCTGTCAGTGGCCACTAGGAGGCACAATGGTTGTGGTTATTGGTGGCTTGTCTTTGCTGTCATGCCAGACTCTCCTGGAGGCTTTTTATTGCAGTCTCTGCTCCATCTCTGGCATTCCCATTAGAATGGAAACTACCTGTGAACTTTTTAGTGTCAAGTACCAGGACAATTGTTAAGTCATTGAGTTTTGTATTTCCACTGCTTGTTGGTAATATCCCAATCTAATCTAATGCAAGATTTCTGAATCGTTCTAATACAATTTAGTTCAAGGTGATTTACATCAAAAAAGAAGCCATACTAATTCTTTGGGAAAATACTAAACTAAACCGTAAGCTTATATAACGCATCCTCTCCATAATTATAGAGCTCGGCACGGTTTACAAAAGCTTAATATAAGGAAGGAACAGCATAATAATAATAATAATAATAATTTTATTTTTATATACCGCCAAAGCCATAGTAGTTCGAGGCGGTTTACAACAAGAGGAGCTGGACAGTCAGCGAATGAAAATAACAATGGAGATTTTGGATACAGCGAGAAGAAAAAAATAACAGTGAGGATTTTGGTTACATAAATACACAATGTGGAGAAACAATAAGATGTGAAAAAGGGTACAGTAGAGGATTTAAGAGTTCTTGGTTACAAATCGGTTGGAGGTTGATTATAAGGGTACATTTTTGTGAATAGCCTAGTTTTCAGACACTTTCGGAATAGTTGGAAGGAGCCCAGATTCCGTAGTGGGGCAGTGAGGTTATTCCAAAGCTCTGAAGAAGAGAGATTGCCCTCATTTTCCCGCATAGAGGATACCTTTTAGCATGGGGAAGGATAGTTTAAGGTTTTTGGGTGGACCTGGTGGTATCAGGACTCGAGGAATTCCAAGATAGTGGAATTAGGGGAAGGAGGATGCCGTGTAGGATCTTAAAAGCTAGGCAGGCACATTTAAAATGGACCCTGGAAATTACTGGAAGCCAGTGAAGTTTGGACAGGAGTGGGGAAACTTGATCGTATTTGCTTTTTGCGAAAATACAATTCCTTGGGTAAAAAGATGTCCTTACAATTCTTTAACTAAAAGTACAGACTTTACAATCGTATCATATAAAAATGTTTTCAACATTCTACGAAATCTCCAATAACTAACTTCTGTCCTTATTTTTATAGGCAAATCATTTCAAATAACAGTAATAGCATATGTAAAAGAAGAATTAAATTGACATTTAAAACGTATATCTCTAAAAGGTGGGAACTTGCAATAAAAATGTATTACTCGATCTATTACATGAATAATGCAAACGTGAAAAGAACAGAGTGAGAAGGTCGGAAGCCTCTGCCTGTATAATATGACTTTTAAACTGCGATTCTTGATAGGCAGCCAATGAAGTTTCTTATAAAATATAGAAATGCTATCATTTCTCTTCAGAAAAGTAAATCATCCACATAAGAGCCTTAAAGGACCTAGTCCGCTAGGGATAAAGGACCCAACACGGTCTGCGTTTCGACAAAATGCAAATGCAAGCAGTGTCTCACTTCCGGTTCACCACACAATTGTTTCCCACATACACACCTTTATAGGACCCCCAGGGCCCCCTGAAGAAGACTTTTTGTCGAAACGTGGACTGTGTTGGGTCCTGTATCCCTAGCGGACTAGGTCCTTTAAGGCTCTTATGTGGATGATTTACTTTTATGTGGATGGAATTATTTTATGTGGATGATTTTAGTGGACCTTTGGAACTTTGATACTTTCAAATAAAGTCCATTTGGGAACATCGTCACTCCACAGAGTTTTTTTGGTTTTCTCTGGATTTTCTTCCTTGTGGATATTTTGGAGTCAATTCCTTTTTTTTTTTTTTTTTTTTTTTTTTTTTATCATTTCTCTTCAGAACATATATCAACCTAATTAGAGTATTTTGAATCGGCTGCAAATTTTATTTATTTATTTTTAACCTTTTTTTGAGTTTAAGTTCAAACGCAAAGGATTACAGTAATCGAGTTGTGATAAATGTCAACATCGAAACCACCAAAGCAAAATGATGTTAAAAACAATAAGATTTCACCAGTCTCAACTGTCTCACTACATACATTTGTGATTTGATCCTTGTATGTCAAGGAGGAGTCTGAAATTAACCCCTAATATTTTGGTTGTTTTTTTCCAACGTTAAGAGAAGCTCCAGATTCCAACGCAATCGATGTAGAGACCAAGGGTAACTTTTTTGTCTTATTTGTATTTAGTTTTAGTTTATCCTAAAACTAAATGTTTAGTGGTCTGGCATATTAGCACCCCTGGATTTGGAAAGCGGACAAGACTGACCTATACATAAGGTGTTCAGTGTTGAGGTTCACAGCTGTAAATGAGGAAAGAGCTTCTTGACCCTTTGACTACAATTAAAGCACTAAATCGGAGTCCTGAGCGGAGAATGGTCCCTTCGATTTTTGGTGGCCTTGAGATCCTGTGCTGGAAGGGGAGCGGGGGAGGGGCTCACTGTGAAAAATGCCATGCAACCTGATTCCAGTGGGTGAGAGGTTGTGGCTGCCATTTCCTATGGCAGCCACAAGGGGCAGGAGCAAGTGGGGTTTGCTTTTGCTCCTATTGACCCTCACATGGACCTTCAGGGATACCAGGCAGGCCTGGGAGGCTTAACTAGACCGCAGAAGGTTGGGGGTTGGATATTCAGTGGGAGGACTCTGAATGGCAGTGGGCTAGAGAGAGGGTTTTTCAAGGGATCAGTGTGTGTGTGTGTGTGTGGGGGGGGGGGGGGTGCATCAAAACAAGAAGCATAGTTATGCAGGTCCCGGCCTTATGTGTCTGACTCTCATAGGCCCCAATGGTCAGCATTGGGCAAATTAGCCCCAGATATTTGGAGCTAATTTAGCTGGCCACATTCAGTATTAAAAAAACCCCACCAAAAACAGACCGTTGCTGGCTGACTATTGGCCATAATATGGCAAGGTATTCTGGAGAAGGGGGACTAGAATATAAAAAGCTGTCATCTGTATAGGGTAAGAGTGGATAGTGTAGCTGGTTTTAAGAAAGTTCCTGGAGGAAAAGTCCTTAGTCTGTTATTGAGAAAGACATGGGGGAAGCCATTGCTTGCCCTGGATCAGTAGCATGGAATGTTGGCACTCTGAGATTCTAGAATCTTGTTATTCTCTGGGATTCCAGAATCTTGCTACTCTTTGAGATTCTGGAACGTTGCTACTCTTTGAGATTCTGGAATGTTGCTACTCTTTGAGTTTCTAGAACTTGTTACTCTTTGAGATTCTGGAACGTTGCTACTCCTTGAGATTCTGGAATGTTGCTACTCTTTGGGTTTTGGCCAGGTACTAGGGTCCTGTATTGGCCACTCTGAGAACGAGCTACTAGGCTTGATGGCCCACTAGTCTAACCCAGTAAGGCTATTCTTATGTTATTAAGGTGGCTTGTAGAATTTATCAGGGCAATGTATGGAATGTTATAGGAAAGGATGAGGTTATATGACCAGAGTCGGCTTAACTATTTGAAAACTTACTTTTGCTGGTACAGCTGCCGATATGTATCTAGTGTTCTGCTGTGAGTTTGTGCTCATGACCCTTTGACCTTGGCATTGCTCCTTTGATGATCTTCGGTTGTTACTGCCAAGTGCACCAGTCTGCATACTTTTAAGCTAGTTCCGAGAAAGATAATGATCTTAAATCAAGAGGCAACGCTGGGCCTTTGTTTGTGTTCTTAATCCTTGAAATCAATGTGAACAAAATTGCACTTAATTAATTCCAGGTAATTGTCAATAGAGCCCTTTCAGGCCATTAGCTCTGTAGTCACACAGCTTCCAGGTTGTCCACTGCTCCATCGGGCTTTCACTGAAGTTGCAAAACAAAACACAAAAAAAAAAACAAAAAAAAAACTTCGGCTGAGCTGTGGCATCGTAAGCTTTCTTTGCAACTCTACAGCGTTTGTGTTTTTCAACATATTCATTTCAACTCTATTTAGCCTTTGCCCTGAGTACACTTCCCCCTCCCTATTCATGGTTTCGATGTTCGCGGTTTTGATTATCTGTGTTTTTTTCCCCAGGCCCCCCCCAAAAAAAAAAATGGCCCCAGGACTTGGAGGGAGGCGATCAGAGGTGGCGGGGGTAGGGCCATCAGAGGTGGAGGGAGGTGATCAGAGGTGGCCGGGGGGGGGGGCGATCAGAGGTGGCGGGGGCGCGATTAGTGGTGGAGGGAGGCGATCAGAGGTGGCCGGGGGGGGCGATTAGAGGTGGAGGGAGGTGATCGGAGGTGGGGGGCAATCAGAGCTGAAGGGAGGCAATCGGAGGTGGCTGGGAGGGGGGCAATTAGAGGTGGAGGGAGGCGATCAGAGGTGGCCGGGGGGGGGGGCGATCAGAAGAGGAGGGAGGCAATTGGAGGTAGCGGGGGGGAGATCAGAGGTGACGGGGGGGCGATCAGAGGTGGCTGGGGGGGGTGATCAGAGGTGGAGGGAGGTGATCAGAGGTGGCTGGGGGGGGCGATCAGAGCATGGACCTTACCTGGTGGTCTAGCGGTGATGTGTGGCAGGAGCAATCTTCCTATACTCCTGCCCCGTGCAAAAGTTTAAAAAAAAAGTTGCAGCTAGGACGGGTCTGCGCATGCGCACCGATCGCACATGTGCGAGCCGTGCAGGCAGATGGGGGCGTTCTTCTGATCGCCCCCATCTGCACATTTTTATTTCCTGAATTCGTCGGACCTGCCGGACCTGCCCGGATCGGGCCCGATCGGGCAGGTTAGTGAATCCTTGCCAAAGTGCCAGGCTTTGAAAAGCATTCCGTCCGTCCGGTAACTCTAGCTGACATTTGACCTTTCTTGTGCACTTTTCTTCCTCCGAAGTTCATAAATTTATTTTCATGGTTTTCCATTGTTGCAAGAATTCTATTTTAGAAGGCCGATTGTGTTTGGAATCTGCTGATAAATGCTCCAGTGAACAGCCGTGGTACAGTTTTGATTCTGGGATGTAGGAGCTAATCCAAGTTAATGTGAGGTTTTTGGGTTTGGTTTGGTTTCTTTGGATCAAAGGGAATTTCAAACATCTCTGCGCACTTGTTATACATGTCTCTCTGTGTGTTTTTAGTTCGACTTTCTTCGTGGCGGTTGTAGTCTGGCCTTTGTTGTAGATGGAGATGCTTTGTCAATGTTTTGACAAGATCATTTGCGAGTCCTTGATGGAGAACAATGCATTCTGTGTGTACTTTGGTTGGATTTCCGATGGAATTTTAAGCTTTTCCCATGCTGTGTGCCTTAATACAGTTATAACTAGATGTGCAGTCCAAATTTCATTGCACATCTGCTCTTCTGCCACCCATGTCATGCTGACTACCAAACAGTGGCAGTCACATGGCTCCTGGGTGCTGCATCTTTGCTCTCAAAATGCTTAGGGGCCCTTTTACTAAGCTGCTCTAACAAATGGTTTTCTTGTGTCCCAATGTGAGACTTTCTCACATGCAGTGGTGGAGTAAGGGAGGGTGGGGGGGCAGACCGCCCCGGGCGCCATGTTGATGGAGGCGCCGACTCCGCCCCATCTCTTCCCACTCCTCGCCACGCACGCGCCTCCCCCTTCCTTTCCCCCCGGACCTTGTTTACCGCCACGAGCAACAATTGTTTTTCTTAAAAGTGTATGCTTTTCAACGCCCTGGTAATCTGCATGCCATTAACTGGCTGCCTTGGGAGTAAAAATATTTTATTCTGTGTGTTTTACAATGCTGTGAGCTGAAAGGTAGCACCGTGTTCCAATGCACTGTTTTCTACATCAAAGTCAGAGAGCTAAGAAGTCTAGTTCTGAGCTAGCGAGGTAATGCCGATTTGTAAATTGAACATCAAGGTTCTGACTGATCTGCATAGCAGGGTTGGCTTAACCGTTAAACAATTCTAGGTGTCTAGGGGGCAGCAAAGAGCAGCTGCCATAACATCCAAATATTTATTTATTTTTTAAAAAAATTTATATCCCGCAAAACCGGGTTCCAAAATTACATACATAATCAAAAACCAAAAAATGCAAAATCTATATGATAAAAGCTAAAAATAACCACACACAAAAACAACAAATTTAAAACATCATAAAAACTGCATTTAAATGCATAAAAATATGTGGGTTCTTACATCTAGATCAGGGGTGTCAAAGTCCCTCCTCGAGGGCTGCAATCCAGTCAGTTTTTTTAGGATTTCCCAATGAATATGCATGAGATCTATTAGCATACAATGAAAGCAGTACATGCAAATAAATCTCATGCATATTCATTGGGGAAATCCTGAAAACCCGACTGGATTGCGGCCTTCGAGGAGGGACTTTGACACCCCTGATCTAGAGCGACTCAAAGAACCATCAGTGTGCAGTTTTACCTAAAGGGAAGCAAATAGCCCTTTAATGTCGGCATCAGACCAGTCCAGGACCTATGTGGTTTGTAGTGGGACTGGTCTGGTTTGATTAAAGGAAAGAAAGCTAGCAGGTAAGATGTAATTTCTCCTTCCTTAGCCTCAGCACCAGATCAGTCCAAATACACACCACTTAGGTCTTGGGCTGGTCTGGAGTGACTAAAGGAAAGAAAATTAGCAGGTAAGATCTAATTTCTCCCTTTTACTTATGTGAAAGTAGAGATTAGCTTTCATTATCTATCTTTACACGCACACAAATATGATGTTTGTTTGTTTCAATATTTTTCTTGGTGAGATGGTGTTGGGATGACCATGATTGCTGAATTTAACTAGAGAAATCTCTGGCAAGTGGAGGGGGTGAAGCACTGCTAGGTGCCTGAAAGTAATTGAGAAGGGTGCAAGGATTACCTGCGGGTGCCTAATTGCCTTGTACTGGCCCTGTTAACCCCCAGAACATATCACCCCAGGTAGTGAGGGATCTGCATACCAAGTTTAGTTCAAATCGGGCAAGCCGTTTTTGCGTTGGCAGATTTTTACATTTTTGCCATTGACATGAATGGGTGAAATCTGATTTTCTGTTTGTAGCTCTGCCCACGTGAGCAGGAGGGCCGCGAGACCCCCAGAACATATCACCCCAGGTAGTGAGGGATCCGCATACCAAGTTTCGTTCAAATCGGGCAAGCCGTTTTTTCGTTGGCAGCTTTTTACATTTTTGCCATTGACATGAATGGGTGAAATCTGATTTTCAGGTTGTAGCTCCGCCCACGTGTGGAGGTGGGCCACGAGACCCCCAGAACATATCACCCCAGGTAGTGAGGGATCTGCATACCAAGTTTCGTTCAAATCGGGCAAGTCGTTTTTGCGTTGGCAGCTTTTTACATATTTTCCATTGACATGAATGGGTGAAATCTGATTTTCTGTTTGTAGCTCCGCCCACGTGTGCAGGTGGGCCATGAGACCCCCAGAACATATCACCCCAGGTAGTGAGGGATCTGCATACCAAGTTTTGTTCAAATCGGGCAAGCCGTTTTTTCGTTGGCAGCTTTTTACATTTTTGCCATTGACATGAATGGGTGAAATCTGATTTTCAGTTTGTAGCTCCGCCCACATGTGCAGGCGGGCCGCGAGACCCCCAGAACATATCATCCCAGGTAGTGAGGGATCTGCATACTGTGGCCGGGCCCGTCCCCGAGTAAGTAGGAAACTGCGGCCCGGACCACAAGTAAGATTTTTGATGCGCCTTTTATATGGCAGTGGAAGGAAGACCCGGATACCGGATTCTTTAGAATAAAGTATCAGGTTTATTACGAACCCAAAGTTCAAAGAAAATACACAGCAGAAGAAAAAAAACCTAAAACATTCACCTCAGTTGGTTGCAGTGCTTAGAGGGCCTCTCCCCCCCTTATACTCTTACAGTCCAGGTTCTAATAAGGAGCAAGATTGCACTTCCTTATCACAAGTAAAATCCCAGCAAACGTATAAGTCATTTAATGCCTTCCTTGGCTCGTAGCCCCAGCCGGGCTTGATTGCTCTCCCTCTGGACTTCACCTTTTATGAGCCTAGCTAGCTGAGCACGGCTTGCGTCCAGCCTTTCCTTCTCAGCTCTCTGCATTTGTTTAACACATTATTAGCACCTTGTTAACTCTGCCCGCACTGCTCATGTTGTCGGGTATACAAACAATAGGATACCGTTCTTCAGGAGTTTAACTTAGGACATGCAAACATCATATTCTCCAAGGTCCATGCCCTCTTCACTTATCTCATTACTTAGTATGCTGTCCATTTCCCATTCACACTCCCGGGAACTCTGGCTTGAAGTTTCTTCACTTCTTTCCGTTTGTGCTTCCCCTCCCCCTCTCTGTACGTCTGCAAAACTATCTGCAGCTTTTCTCTGGGGAGGCTTTCTCAGCCCTGCTCTTTGGGGCTTGAGTTGCCAGTCACAATACCTCTCCAGGGCAGTAACACCTTTCCCTCGGTGTGGGCTTCTTGCCCTCCGTTCCTGCTGGACTTGAGGCACCCTCTGTGACCTGGAACCCACGTGAGTAGTTTGGCTTCTCAACCACTCCTTCTGGTTCTCCTCTCTCTTCACTCTAGTTCCTTCTCTCGTTTCCTCCCTTCTCCCTCCTCCAGTAAATTGATCTTTCCTATAAGGCCAACCCCGGGGTCTGACTCCACCCCCTTCTAAATTAGCTTCAGGTTTCTCCCTGACTTCAGGAAAGGAGTGATAGGGGAAATCAGTGGTCTGCAGAGCCTTTCTTAATTGGCTCTTCAGCTGTGCTGGAACCTGCCTGGGCTTGCCTTCTTTTGCCTGAGCCCGCTGTCCTGACTCCATGCCTGGTTTTATCCAGCCTTGTGCTGCATTCTGGGGAGTTTTAGTAGTAGTTTTCACCGTGACAGGAGCTTCCCTGTCACATACCCCCCTACTTAAACCCCTATCGGTCCTTTCTTCTTTTACACTCTTAGAGGCCTTTTCCCCTAACCGTAACGAGATTCTTCGGGTCATGGATTTCTTTACCACCCCTTCTTTCTCCTCGGAGGAGCCCCAGCCCTGCTCCCCCCGAGCAGTGACTGTATCTATCACCTCCTCTCTCAGTTCCGGAATCATCACTCGCTCACATATTAATTGAGCCATACAATCCCCTTCTTTTATATTATATTCCTTCTCCCCTAGATTTAATACCAAAATCTTAAGGGTTCCCCGATAATCGGGATCGACCACTCCAGCCCCTATGTGTATGCCCTGCCGGAGGGCCAAACCCGATCTTGGCGCAATGCGCCCATAACACTCTTCTGGTAGAGCGATCACTAAGCCCGTATCCACAACTTTCCTGCCCCCTTTCGGCACCTTTATTTCTTGGATACTGCTTAAGTCCCAGCCCACGGATCCTGGCGTCACGCGGACTGGCAATTTAGCCTTGGGAGATAGCCGCATCACTCTTAAAATGGGCTTCTCCCTATCTGGTGTAACCTTGGCCAAGGAAACCTCTTTCGGTTTTCCGGGCGGACTCTTTCCTCTCCTGTCCCTACTCTGACCTACCTCTTCAGGTTTTCCTGGCGGACTCTTTCCTCTCGTGTCCCTACGCTGACCTACCTCTTCAGGTTTTCTTGGCAGACTCTCTCCTCTCTGGTCCCTACCCTGACCTACCTCTTCAGGTCTCCCGGGCGGACTCTTTTGGCCCCTGTCCTTATGTACGCTTGCCTCTTCAGGATTAACGGGCGGCCTCTCTGCTCCCCCGTTCCTACATCTCGGACACTCCCTACACC
This sequence comes from Geotrypetes seraphini, assembly GCF_902459505.1. Taxonomy (NCBI): domain Eukaryota; kingdom Metazoa; phylum Chordata; class Amphibia; order Gymnophiona; family Dermophiidae; genus Geotrypetes; species Geotrypetes seraphini. The sequence continues at coordinate 31,173,864 of NC_047091.1, read as the reverse complement.
AGGTTACTACCTCTTGGACTAGTCCGGGCCAATAGAATTTCCTTTGGATCTCTTTAATGGTTAAACCTGGGGTCAAATGGTCTAGTCCGCGGTCCCTATGGATGGACCAAAATATTTGCTTCCTAAAGCTGGCTGGTATTACTAAGCACCTTTGTGCCTTTTGGGCCCTAGGATTCCATCCTCTCCTATAGAGAAGTCCCCCTACCACCTGGAACTCACAAGCCCCCTCCCCAGCGATTTCCCACTGCTCTATAGCCGGCTCTAATGAGGGATCTTTCCTTTGTTCCCGGCTTAGAGTAGGGAATCGTTGGGCCACCTCGTAAGGCACCCAGGGTCTCCACGATAAGTGACTCCCCCCTCCCTTGCCTTGCGAGCAAGACCTTTTGTCCTCCCGCCGCTCTGCTCGGCTTTTCCTTCTTTTATGGGAGGGTTCTTCTAGGACCTCCTCTGCCAGGGGGAGGATTTGGGCCAACTGCTCCTCCTGCCCTGGGGACGCCTCCACCCCTCGCATGCCAAAACACTCCCTAAAGTAGGGCCATTCCCGTCCCAGGATCACATCATATGGGGGTCTAGGCATCAGGGCCATTTTTAGAGCATCTTTTCTCCCTTCATACTCTATCCACACCTCCTTCATTTCATAGGTTAAGGATGTCCCATGCATGCATTGTATTTCCAACCGTCCCTGGGGTTTATCGATTTTCTGACCCCGGGCTCTTAAAACCTGCTGCCATACTTTCTGGGCCAGTATGGACTGATCGGCCCCGGAGTCTATTAGGGCCATTAAAGGGATTCCCTCTATTTTTATCTGAATCATGCATTCTCTCTTAGGGTGTGTTTCCCAGGAGCCCACCTTGTTCATTAAATTCACCTTGGCAGGGCAAAGTCGGCTACGATGGCCGGGTTTCCCACACGCAAAACATTTGCCTGCCAGGGAAGCCCTGCCCAGCCCTCGGGACATGCCTCCTGCTCTCCGGATGCTTGGACCTCTGAACCCTACCCCCTCCTGCGCAGCGGGACCCTGTTGCTGAGCTTCTAAATATGCTTCAGCCACCCCAATAGCTTGGCCTAAGGAGGTAATATTCTGCTTTAACAACCAGTTTTTCATGGCCCCGGGCACTGCCTCCAGAAATTGTTCTCGCACCAACTCGCTCATAACTGTTTGTATGTTATGAGCGTATGGTGCCATCCATCGCTCACACAACCGCTTTAAGCGCTGTACTAGGGCCTTGGGACGTTCCCCGGGGACCATTTTTACTGTCCTGAATTGGACTCTATACCGCTCCTGCGACTGGCCCAGATAGTCCAGCAGGGTTTGCTTTAAAGTTTGGTAGTTACCCGCTTGTTCTGCGCTTAGCGTTTGATAAGCCTCTAAGGCTCTACCCCCTAGACATGGTATCAGTCTTATGGACCATTGGTCCACTGGCCAGTGCGAAGCCATGGCCACCCTCTCAAAACCAACTAGATAGTCTTGTATGTCATCATCTACATTCATTTTATGCAGTCTTATCGGCTCCCTGAAAGGAGCGCCTACCGGCCCGACGACACCATCACCGCTGCCGGCCGCCGGTACTGCAGGCCTCTGCGCCAGGTTGCTTATGGCCTGTATCTGAGCAGTCATTTGTTGCAAAAGTTCGGTGTGCCTTGCTTGCTGCGCTTGGTGATCAGCCTTCCAAAGCTCTGCCTGCGACTGCAACATCTCCTGGAAATGCAGCTGCATACGGTGCATCTCCCCTTCCAGACCAGTCCGGAACTTGGCTGCCTCCATCCTGAAATACAAACAAGAGAGAACAGGAACCCAAGTGCGGACTTTTCAAACTATGGCGTTCCCCTTCTGGTCCCCAAGCTTCTGGTCCCCCTTACCCACCAATCCACATCAGCCACCCCTAAGTACCGTTACCTCAGGGACTGATGTGTCTCAGCCTTGGGATATTAGGGCCTCCCCAGCCACTCCTGCAACCAGGAACTCCGGAACCTGGAACTGCTCCTCCGGACTCCGCTCCACTCTCTTGCTGACGTTGGCCTCCAGATGCCTTAATGTTGCCTCTGGGTCTTTTAATCCTCAGTCTCCAAGAAAGTCCGGTTAAGAAATTTATGGCTTTTCAAAAAAAAAAAATCCAAACCACACTCAAATTGTTCCTACATTCCACACCACGGTGTTACCAGCTTGTGAACACAGTCCTTTCTGGCACTATTTTCCACTGCCAAAACCAGCTGTTGCTTTGCACACAAAAAAAAACCAACCTTCGTGTTTCTGTGGTTTTGCCGTTTTTTTTTGTTTTTTTTTTTGGGGTTTTCCTTTCCAGTCTCTTTGGAGGCGTACTTCCTCCACTAACCTGTGGGCGGCGCGATCCCACCACTGCCACCAACTTCTTGTGGCCGGGCCCGTCCCCGAGTAAGTAGGAAACTGCGGCCCGGACCACAAGTAAGATTTTTGATGCGCCTTTTATATGGCAGTGGAAGGAAGACCCGGATACCGGATTCTTTAGAATAAAGTATCAGGTTTATTACGAACCCAAAGTTCAAAGAAAATACACAGCAGAAGAAAAAAAACCTAAAACATTCACCTCAGTTGGTTGCAGTGCTTAGAGGGCCTCTCCCCCCCTTATACTCTTACAGTCCAGGTTCTAATAAGGAGCAAGATTGCACTTCCTTATCACAAGTAAAATCCCAGCAAACGTATAAGTCATTTAATGCCTTCCTTGGCTCGTAGCCCCAGCCGGGCTTGATTGCTCTCCCTCTGGACTTCACCTTTTATGAGCCTAGCTAGCTGAGCACGGCTTGCGTCCAGCCTTTCCTTCTCAGCTCTCTGCATTTGTTTAACACATTATTAGCACCTTGTTAACTCTGCCCGCACTGCTCATGCTGTCGGGTATACAAACAATAGGATACCGTTCTTCAGGAGTTTAACTTAGGACATGCAAACATCATATTCTCCAAGGTCCATGCCCTCTTCACTTATCTCATTACTTAGTATGCTGTCCATTTCCCATTCACACTCCCGGGAACTCTGGCTTGAAGTTTCTTCACTTCTTTCCGTTTGTGCTTCCCCTCCCCCTCTCTGTACGTCTGCAAAACTATCTGCAGCTTTTCTCTGGGGAGGCTTTCTCAGCCCTGCTCTTTGGGGCTTGAGTTGCCAGTCACAATACCTCTCCAGGGCAGTAACACCTTTCCCTCGGTGTGGGCTTCTTGCCCTCCGTTCCTGCTGGACTTGAGGCACCCTCTGTGACCTGGAACCCACGTGAGTAGTTTGGCTTCTCAACCACTCCTTCTGGTTCTCCTCTCTCTTCACTCTAGTTCCTTCTCTCGTTTCCTCCCTTCTCCCTCCTCCAGTAAATTGATCTTTCCTATAAGGCCAACCCCGGGGTCTGACTCCACCCCCTTCTAAATTAGCTTCAGGTTTCTCCCTGACTTCAGGAAAGGAGTGATAGGGGAAATCAGTGGTCTGCAGAGCCTTTCTTAATTGGCTCTTCAGCTGTGCTGGAACCTGCCTGGGCTTGCCTTCTTTTGCCTGAGCCCGCTGTCCTGACTCCATGCCTGGTTTTATCCAGCCTTGTGCTGCATTCTGGGGAGTTTTAGTAGTAGTTTTCACCGTGACAGGAGCTTCCCTGTCACAATACCAAGTTTCGTTCAAATCGGGCAAGCCGTTTTTGGGTTGGCAGCTTTTTACATTTTTTCCATTGACTTGAATGGGTGAAATCTGATTTTCTGTTTGTAGCTCCGCCCACGTGTGCAGGTGGGCCGCGAGACCCCCAGAACATATCATCCCAGGTAGTGAGGGATCTGCATACCAAGTTTCGTTCAAATCGGTCAAGCCGTTTTTGCGTGATCGCGGCACATACACACATACATACCTCCGATTTTATATATATATATATATATAGATAAAGAGTTTTACCTCATGCAAAATTGTCATTTCTTTAATAAGACATTAACTATTTTTTTTCTGAGGCCCTCCAAGGACCTACAAATCCAAAATGTGGCCCTGCAAAGGGTTTGAGTTTGAGACCACTGAGCTATAATAAACATATGAGAAGCTCACATTTGAACTTTGTCTTTTCCGCCTGTAAAAGGTTGTAAACTTAAAAAAAAAAAAGATCACCAACATCTTTTCTCTTATCGAGCAGCTTTATGGGATAAGGATTTGGACCAATTGATGATGGCTTCCAGTTCCAGAATTTAGGGGGTATCTAAAAACATACCTATTCGCCAAATATTTGGGTAACATAATAAATGACGGCAGACCTGAGTGGTCCATCCAGTCTGCCCAACCACACATGCTCCATAAATTAATTTAGATACTTCTGGGCCAGAAACTCAGAGCCCTGCCCGGTAGTGTGCTTAGGTGCCATCTACTGGAGTCTCCATTAAAGCTCACTCCAGCCCATCTTAACCATCCCAGCCATTGAAACCATCCCCAGCCTGTCCTCAACTATATACGGGACACAGGCCGTGTGAGCCTGCCCAGTACTGGCTTTAGTTCCTTCGATATATACCCATTGTTTTCTGATTAGAGATCCTCTGTGCTCATCTCACGCTTGTTTGAACGTTGTCGCTGTCTTCTTCTCCACCACCTCCCTTGGGAGCGCATTCCACGCATCCACCACCCTCTCCGTAAAGAAGAATTTCCTAACATTACTCTTGAGTCTACCACCCCTCAACCTCAAATTGTGCCCTCTGGGTAACTAATTCTTCCATTCAATGGTGCATCTTATTTTTTGTAAACCGCATAGAACGTCACGGTCCTGCGGTATATAAGCTGATTGTTATGTTATATGAAGATATATTGCAACATCCAGTACGTAAACTTTATATTGTAACACTGTGAATGTAAACTGAAACCCATTCTGAGCTCTTTGGGGAGAACTCGATATAAATAAATAAAAATCTTTAATGAGACGATGAACCAGAATGCTTTGTTGTTTGTCTAACAGTTTCTTGAGATGAAATGCACTTTGTACAACTTAGGTCAGAAAAGCTTTAGAGCGGTGCCAGGATCACAGATGTCTCACATTGTGTTCTGTTGGAGCTTGAAATCCTGCGGCGAACGTCTCCAATATGACATTTTCAGTGAGAAACTAATTGCAGAGATCAGATCTCTTTATGGCTTTCAAAAAGATGAGTTTTATATTTATACCATCTGTCTCTGAGAGGCACGCACAGATCCTTTTACACCTCGTTCACTACTAAATGAGAATTTGTTTCCCCCCCTCTCCCCTCACCCCCCCCCCCCCCCGATAGAACAGAATTGCAAAGAAAATGTCAACTCAATGTATGGGTTGCCTACTACCACCTTGGGGAATCTTAGCAAGGTTACCAGCGTGGGGGTGTGGGATTTTTTCTCTCCTCCTTTGGCTAATCTAATCTAATCTAATCCTTAGGTTTGTATACCGTATCATCTCCACGTTCGTAGAGCTCGGCGCGGTTTACAGTAGATGAAATAGGTAGGAACTACAACAAAGGGTTAGAGGTAAAAGTGAGAAGAATATTTAGAGGACTTGGGATGCCAGATATAAGAGTTTTGATACCAAAGTTGGAGAGAGGCAGAGCTGCCTCTACTCCATTGCAGGGCATGGGGTACAAGAGCCCTTTTCTCAGTGGTAACGATTCTGCATTTTCCATACAGGTAGCTGGATAAAGCAGGGACTGGAGCAGTGCATTCAGATAAAATGGAATCAGTTGGCAACCATGTCTGCACGTTCTAGCATGTGAAATGGAGAATCTGTCCTCCCAACTGGCTTCTGTACTCATTGTCCATTGCATAAATCCCTCCTCTTCTCTCTAAATCCTTTATTTGGGCTTTATTAACCACCTTTATGAAGAGATTCACCCTCCCCTCCTATATCCAGTTAGAACAATCGTCTCAAACTCAAACTGTGTACAGGGCCACATTTTGGATTTGTCGGTACTTGGAGGGCCTCAGAAAAAATAGTTAATGTCTTATTAAAGAAATGACAATTTTGGATGAGGTAAAAACTCGTTATAGTTTATAAATCTTTCCTTTTGGCTAAGTCTTAATAATAATATTGTCATTTATAGCTAAAGAGACATTTGATCAAGAAACTGTTTTATTTTACTTTTGTGATTATGATAAACCTAACGAGGGCCTCAAAATAGTACCTGGCGGGGCCTGCGAGTTTGAGACCACTGGGTTAGAAGCATCACGCAGCAAATTTAAATCCACACTCAAAAACTATCGATACAAAGATACCTTTGAATAATTCCTCTCTTCTTAGCCCTCTCTTCCCTGCCCACTTTCGGTAGGTGGCTAAGACAGCAGTCTGTAGAATCTCTGTCAAATGTTTCTTTCTGTTGCTAAGGGCATTGCAGCGACATATGTGGTTGGGGGTATATCACAAAGAGAGCATCTGTCTCCTTTATTGGTTGACTTGCGCTGGCTTCCAGTTTTTGGGAGGATACAGTGTGAGATTGTGGTCCTGGTTTACCGGGCGTTACGTCAAGAGCTATCTTCTGTTGTGGCTAGTTGAATTACAGTACTCCCCCCAAAATTCGCAGGGGTTCCGTTCTAGGAACCCCCGCAAATTTCAAAAAACCGCAAATGCAGTTTTTCGCCTGCCAAAAGGCAGGGGAGGCAGGAGAGGGGCAGCTGGAGCGTCGGTGGGTGAAGAAAATCACTCGTGGTCTGCTCCGACCGCCTCTTCCTGTAGTAAAGTCGGGCTACACCAATCAGATGCTGCTTTGACACGCAGCTCCTGATTTGGTGTAGTCCGACTTTACTACAGGGAGAGGCGGTCGGTGCAGACTGCGAATGAGCGAGTCCGTGATTCGCGAACCGTGAATTCGCGGGGAAACACCTTATGCACTGGTGTAGTAAGGGGAGTGCAGGGAGGCAGAGTGCCCCGGGTTCGGTCTTTGTAAAGGGCCCCAGGACCCATCCTCCTTCCCGCCGCACGCGTTTGCCCTTTCCCTCGTACCTCTTTAATTTTCCCCGCGCGAGCAGCATTTGTGAACTTGCTGCCCTCGTTGGTGTCTCCTCTCTCCAATGTCAATTCCGGGCCCCCCCCCCCCCTGCCTAGGAAGTGACGGTCAGAGGGACAGCTGACATGACACGGGCAGCAAGTTCACGCTGTTGCTTTCGCCTGGAAAATAAAAAAAAATAGTTCAGGGGAAGAGGGAGGGGTGCCACTTACCCTCATTACATCACTGACCTTATGTGCCCCTTTGTTCTTTGCGTTCACAGTTTAAGCAACTATTAGACATTCCATCATTAGGACAGATTCACACGGTATCGATGCACTCGAGTTCCTACCAAGCTATTGGAATCGACTGCCTTTTGACATCAGGCCCCTCAGGGCTTTTGATCGTCACGAAAGCGATAAAAACTTACCTCTTCCCCTAAATCCAGTCACTCCCTTCCAACCATATGCATTCTAACGTACACTGAACTAGATCCAGTCTTGTTTATTAACTGAAGATGAAAGAAAAAACAAAAGCACAGTCCAAATACGTCCGCAGTAAAGCTCAATGAAAACGGAACAAAGAGGAAACCGCAGACAAGAGTGCAAGATGCAGGCTGGGTTTATTTCAACAAATATATTGCGGCTAATGTCGCTACCTTTATACAAACCAGGGGACCTGACACGGTCCGCGTTTCGGTTCACACGCCTTCATCAGGGGCCCTTAATTTGTTAAAGGTCTCAAATCAAACCGCAACAAAAATAAACGTGAGCCTGAAAATTGCCGAGATAGTCTCTCCGCAGAAAAATTTGGTTTGTATAAAGGAGGCGACATTCGCCGCAATATATTTGTTTGCAGTTTCTTCTTTATTTGTGTTAACTGAAGATGGAAATGAACGTATGTTAAACTCGAAACGACTATATTGTATGCTAATCTTGACTCTCTAACGTTACCGTACACATTTTAATTCATAATCTGTTTGTCTATGCTTTATATATGTCAACCGTGTAACCCGTTCGGAGCTCGTTGGAGGGGGGGGGGATAGAATATAAAACGAATCAAATAAATGAATGAATGAATAGCGTTCCTCCTCCTTTTCTCTTTTCTTCCTTCCCACACACTGTCGATTTCCTCTCTCTGGCTATTATTTCTGTAAACGTACATCTCCCAGATGCAATGCGATGGGCAGTTTATCAAAAGCTCTAATACACTTGAAGGTGGAATTTGGGAAGACAAGCCAGGTCAACGACCTTGAATCGGAGCCTCTACTCTCTTATTCCGTAAACTCGTGCGTCCCGTTTTACACTTGGTGTGCAAAGCTATACCATCGTTTCAGTGGTGTGTATAACTTTAAATTATTAGCTTCTTATTGACAAAGAGCAGCTATTGCCTATAACTGATCCTTGCTCTGATTAGAACAAATTAGCAGCTGCATGGAACAACTTCACCCGAACATGCAGGTTGAAGTAACCCCGTGTCATTCTCTAGCTGCTACCCTAGACATCTGCCTAATGGTTGGGCCGGTCCTGTAGATGTTTTAAAAACTGCTTTTTAGTGAAAGTCTGCTCAGTGACTTCTGTGGAGCGTGGGAGTCTTCCTACTGTCTCCACGTGTGCGTGTTTGTACGTACAGGGGTCGAGGACATGCAACACTGGGCTGGAATGGATCCGTGCACAGACATAGTGACTGATTTAGAGTGAATTTAATGACTTTGTACATTATAGCAGTGGAAAGCTTTTAGTATCGTTGTTAATAGAGAGCCTTGCTGTTTCTGCCAGGATAGGTCTTCTCATTTTTCCAATGCCAGGATGTCGGAACACCTCTATACATGTTATGACTCGTGTTACAGGACTAATGGTTCTTCCAGGAAAGGCTGAACTAAAACCAGAGACGCCGGATAAGCATGCGAGGAGGACTTCCTTAGGACCATAAAATGTTAATTTATTTGATAAGGTCTTTTATTGAAAGTATTGCAGATTACAAATAGGAATTGAGAAATTCATGCAAACCCAACCAACTCTCTAGGAAACTACTGTAGCATGAATATTGCATTCCATATTACTTCACTCAATATCTTTGCATCGCCAAAAATGTATTGACTTGTTATAAGCCCAGCGTGGTACTGCTTTTTCCTCAATTAATGTTTGAACTCTACCTTAAGAGGGCTAAAACTAAGAATTCCATGATCAAATTTAACCTAAAGAAAGAATGTGAAACTCTCAAGTGGCATCTTAAACAAGAAGTTAAAAGTAGAGAATGACACGGATTGGATGGAAATGGGGCTTTTGACTAGAGAATGACACGGTGACAAAATTAATCACCGTCCCCGTCCCCGTGGATAACCGCAGGAAACCATCTTCATGTCATTCTTTAAGGAGAGAGGAAAGAATCAAAGTATAATTGGGCACAACCACTGACCCATAAGCTTTGCTTTGAAGAATGCTGGTGTAGAAGGATGAGGTTGAAATAGACACTAGAAAATGACATGGGATTATTTCCTGTGGTTATCTGCGGGGACGGGGACGGTGATTAATTTTGTCACCGTGTCATTCTCTAGTCAAAAGCCCCATTTCCATCCAATGCTTGCTCTGTAATGAAATTACCCATTCCACGATTCATCCCGTTGACCTGATTTTTTTTTTTTTTTAATATCGAGGACTTTCCGCCATTTTCTTCCTGGGTGGGGTAACCCTGTGTGAATTGGGCTTTAAGTGATAAAACAAAAAAATAAATAAAAGAAATCCCTATTCCTCCTCCTCCCCGCAAAAAAAAAAAAATAAATTTTGGGAAAGATTTTTTTGTAAACTTGAAAGACACTTAAGTCAGATTTAAATAATATAACCAAAGATTGTGATTAATGTTCTAACATGCTCTTCCTTCCTTCCTGTGCAGTTGTACTGTTGGATTCCAAAGCGTCACAGGCAGAGCTGGGATGGACTTCGCATCCATCCAACGGAGTAAGTGAAATCTTTGTAAGCGCACGAAAATAAATTGCTTTTCCAGTTTTTCAGCAGTTTAAAAGAACAGGACAGGTGAACTCTCTGCAAAACAATTTATTGGGGGGAGTTTTGACTTGTGGGGGGGGGACTTAGAGATTTCATGTTCCCTGTCCCCTACCTCGCCACAACCTAAACTGATAGAGCAAACTATTTTTCGGGACTTATCTTCTCTGAGTTACTATATTAGACTGTATCTGCGGGACTAAACAGGTTGAATATCCTCTAAGGTGGTGATCCATCAAATTGCTCTGTTTGCTTTGGTTTCTTAAACATAGAAATGTGACGACAGATGAAGGCCAAATTGTCCATTCAGTCTGCCCGTCCTTAGCATCCAGTATCTCGTCCTTTCCCTAAGAGAACCCACTCTTTCTTGAATTCAGACACAGTCTCTGTCTCTACCACCTCTTCCGGCAGACTGTTCACTAGTATTTCCTTAGATTACACAGGAGCCTGTAACCTCTTAACTTCATCCTATGCTCATTCCAGAGCTTCCTTTCAATTGAAAGAGACCCGTCTCGGGTGCCTATATGCTGCATATTATTAAGAGAACGAGGGAGGATCTTTGTCAAGACTGTACGTTTATCGCTTCCACAGAGACCCTTCCAGGCTTCACAGTGGAGAGAGCGTTCACACTCCAGGCTGAACGACTCCATTCTTGGCGATACCCATCAGCGGTTTTGCTATTTTCAAAGCGCCAAATAGGATAAATGAGGTTAAGTGGGTTCTTTACACAAATGAATGCAGGTATTCTGTCTCCCTTCGTGGAAGAAATTGCAGTTTGAGGGGGAGAAGAGTAAACATATAATGTAGGGGGGAGGCCAGTGAGGTATCTCAGCAAGAGAAGAGGAGGAGTTAGGGGACAGGGGCGATGGAATTGGACTGTTGAAATGACGGGAAGAATCTAGAGATAGGAGACATCTCAGGAAGCGATGCAAGAGTAAGACATGGCCACTTTCAGCAGAAGGTTGGTTTATGTCAAAAGTCTATATTCTGCTCTATCGTATGTTTCTAGGCAGCGTGCAGTTTGACCTATATCACTTGATAGGCAGTTAATTGTGTTTTAATCGACCTTTCGGTGATGGATTCACACTTTGTTCTGGCACTGCATAAACCGGATATTCGGCGCTGAAGCCTGGGCCTGGCCCAGCCTTGAATGTCCAGGAGGAACGCCGATGGCGTTCAGTGAAACACTCACCACCAGCACCTGTGTGGTTTTCCTCCATCGTGTTTCACGCCAGGGCAAAGGCACACCCTCCAAATTGTACAAAAGTGCTTGCTTTGCTCAGAGCATTGCACGAGGGATTCTGGGAGTCGACTTCCTTAATCCCACAGAGCTTATTTCCTCCTCTTAAGTAAAATGAGGTTAAAAACTGTGGCCTTGCTGCTTTAACTGGTGGTGGTAAAATTGCCGCTGAGTCCAGGCGTCGGCGGCATAGCGAGGGTGAGTGGCACCTGGGAGGGTGGCGCCTCTCCTCCGTCCTCTTCTCTGCTCCCCTCCTTCTCGCTCCCCCGCCACGCACGTGGCTCCTCCCTTCCCGTCTCCCCATACCTCTTTAATTTTCCCAGCACGAGCAGCATACCGAACTTGCTGCCTATGTCATGTCGGCTCTCCCTCTGACATCACATCTTAGGTGTGTGACCTGGAAGTGACATCAGAGAACTGACACCAACGTGGGCAGCAAGTTTTGTGATACTGCTCGCACCAGGAAAATTAAAGAGGTGTATGAGAGAAGGGAAGGGGCGCACATGCCTAGCAGGGGTGGTCGTGAAAGAGCGGGAGGCGGAGAGGAGGATGGGTACCGACGCCCCCCCGCCCCCTTCCCTTACTGCACCACTGCTAGGTGTTCATCTTTTCAACGTGTATATTTGTGAAATGACTGCCCCTCTGCTAGTGCTTTTCTAAAATACCACCTGAACTGAGCTTGTCCCAACCTGGATGTCGCCATTTAGCTCTCGGAAAAAGAGGAGGCTTCCTTCGTCCAGCGTAGCGAGAAGCAAAACGAAAGAAAGGCAAAGCTGATGTCGCAATACAACACAAGGGATTTTATTGAACGTTCCTATGGGAAGTCCCAACTAGGCTCCTGGTTTCGGCAGAACACTGTCTCCCTCGGGGTACATACCAAACCGATAACAGGATATTACAGTGGTATCTCTATTTCAGGTAGTCTTGAGGGAGTTATTCGTTAAGTTTCTTTAAAAGTTAGGCTGTCGGTACCTCTTTCAGTACGTTCCTCAAGGTCTTCTTCAAGACTACCTGAAATAGAGATCCTAGTTGGGACTTCCTATAGGGACTTTCAATAAAATCCCTTGTGTTGTATTGTGGCATTGGCTTTTTCTTTTGCTTCCGTTGAGCTCTCCACATGTCTACAGCAAAGTCGTACTGCTGTCAAAAGTGACAGTTCTCGGGACACACCTAGTCAGTAAGGTTTTCAGGATGTCCACAATAAATATGCGTGAGATAAATTTGCATGCCCTCACTCCATTGCGTTGGGATCTATCTCATACATATTGTGGATGTCCTGAAAACCCTATTGGCTGGGGATGTCCCCAGGGACTGGCTTGAGAACCTCTGGTATCAGGGTATTGTTACTCTTTGACTAAGCTGGATTTGCTGCTGTGATTGTGTTTGAATTTTCTATTTTCTAGCCTTCATAACTGTTTAAAGCAGTGTCTCTCAAACTTTTTTTTTTTAGCACACTAAACGGAGCTAATGTTTTTTGTGGCACATTATAATTGAATTTATAGAATTGCAAAACTCAACAAAAAATTAAATGTGAGAGTTTATTTAAAGTTCTTTAATCTATGTATGGGTAATTGTAACAACGGTGAAACTAAAGTAGATAAGAATTTCTAATCAATGCGATGGATGTGCTTGTTTCTGAGCGCAAATTAACTCAAAACGCAGCTCAATAGTCAACAAGCAAACACGCATGTCATCATCCACCATCTGCAGTCCTACTCTTTTTTTTTTTTTTTCCGATTTAATTTCTGTCAGCTGAAAATCCAAGTTCGCAAAGATAAGATCCAAACGGTAACAAAGCCTTAGAAACATGATGGCAGATAAAGGCCAAATGGCCCATCTGCAGCATCCACTATCTCCTCTTCTCCCTATTGGCTAAGGCTCTTAAAATTTGCATCTCCTCGTCCTATAGGCTAAGACTCTTTACATCTGCACTGTGATGTCATAGAACGTTCTGATTATTGAAACATAGTAACATGATGGTAGATAAAGGCCAAATGGCCCATCTAGTCTGCCCATCCGCAGCAACCATTATCTCTTTCTCTCTCCGAGAGATCCCACGTGCCTATCCCAGGCTCTCTTGAATTCAGACACAGTCTCTGTCTCCACCACCTCTTCCGGGAGACTGTTCCACGCATCTACAACCCTTTCCGTAAAAAAGTATTTTCTCAGATTACTCCGGAGCCTATCGCCTCTTCACGTCATCCTATGCCCTCTCATTGCAGAGTTTCCTTTCAAATGAAAGAGAGTCGACTCATGTGCATTTACATTGCATAGGTATTTAAACGGCTATCATATCTCCCCTCTCCCGCCTTTCCTCTAAAGTATCCATGAAAAATAAAATTATTTGCTGTTAGTTTTCAAGGACCAATCACGTCAAAGAATGATGCTCTTCTGTACACAACATGCATGTCATATATTATAGGAAATATTTAAAAATAGAGTAGAATTTCTTGGGGCACACCACTGTGCCGTGGCCCACAGTTTGAGAGACACTAGTTTTAAGGTGAGGCTGTACCACATAGAATCTAACGTTCCTTGCTTTTCTGCCCTCTTCAGTGGGAAGAGATCAGTGGAGTCGATGAGAACTACAAACCCATTCGCACCTACCAGGTCTGCAACGTGATGGAAGCCAACCAGAACAACTGGCTTCAAACGGGCTGGATCTTACGCCAGAGCGGCCAGAGGATCTTCATCGAACTGAAGTTCACACTGAGGGACTGCAGTAGCATTCCCGGAGTTATGGGCACGTGCAAAGAGACCTTCAATCTCTACTACGCGGAGTCGGAGTCTGACCTGGGCAGGAGCGTTAGAGAGAGCAAGCACGTGAAAATTGACACCATAGCGGCCGACGAGAGCTTCACGCAAGGGGACCTGGGGGAGCGCAAGATGAAACTGAACACGGAAGTGAGGGAGATCGGACACCTTCACAAGAGAGGTTTCCACCTGGGCTTCCAGGACGTGGGGGCTTGCGTGGCCCTGGTTTCCGTACGGGTGTTTTACAAAAAGTGCGCGTCCACTGTGCAGAACCTGGCCTTTTTCCCCGACACCGTGGCCGAGGCGGCGTTTGCGACCCTGGTGGAGGTTAAGGGGACCTGTGTGAATAATTCGGAAGTGGACCTGGATAATCCCCCTAGGATGCACTGTAGCGCAGAGGGGGAATGGCTGGTTCCAATTGGAAAATGTTCTTGTAGCGCTGGCTTTGAAGAGAAGGCGAGCAGCTGTGCAGGTAAGCGCTGTTTTCACTATACGTAGACGGGAGCCTGACAAATTTTCTTTCAAATTCAAGCGCCAGCGGGCGCAATATTTCAGCCCTCCACCTTCCACCCCCACCTCACACACACACATTGTACCAACCAAAGATCAAGATCAAAGGAGAGAGGGGCAAACTCTCCGAAGCCTGTCGCAGCTCACGGGGAGCTTAATTTACCGAGACACTTTTCCCATTTTCAAAAAAACGCTTAGTAAATTGGGCTCCTCGTGCGCCGCTGTACAGCTCTGACAGAAATGAGCAGCCTCCCCCCTCCCCTTCCTGAAGTGTGCTATCAGCTGCCTTCCAGACTCTTCCAGACAGCTGCAATTGCCATTTCGGTTCAGTTACCAGCTGTGGCAACCAGAGCTGTACCAAATAGCGTATGAATTATGAAAAGTATTATTTGGCCAACTAGGAATCGTTTTATCGTTTATTAAACTTAATGAACAATGGGCAATGTGAAATCAGAAATTTTGGTTTTTTGTTTTTTTTTAATTTCAGTAGGATTTAGCACATTATTTGAATTTAGCATTACTTGAATTTAAATCGCTCTTCGGCTAAATACGAATAATGTATTCAGGACACTATTTGGGGCCGAATCGAATATGAATATTTGGTATAGCCCTTATGCAATATTCCCCCCTCCCCCCACACACATGCTCTCACTCATCACTCCACCATTGTGCTCTCCCTCTGCTGCCTCCTTCATCCATCACCCCCCCCACCCTTCCTTATTCTTTTTACCCCTCTACTCCCGTCCTTACGATCTCCTTCTTCTCTTCCACCATTCTCCCTTTTCAATCCCGCTGTGGCAAGTTCATTCCTCTCATCCCCTGCCCTCCTCAGTTGTCTCCTACTCAACCCACAGGCTTGACCTTCCTAGCTACTCTTTCCCCAGGCAGGTGACAGGAAAAGTACAGGGTTACTTCTCAATTTTTTTGTATCTGTCTTTTGTGTGATTTCTCCCCCCCCTCCTTTTCCAGCCCGTTCTTCTCAGTTTTTCTTTTCTGCTTACCATTTCTCTTCCTAATGTTTCCTTCTCTGTTCCTTTGCCCTCTTTCTTCTCCTCCCCCCAGTTTTGTTCTTATTTTGTTTCTCTCTTCTCCTTCATTTCCCCTCCTCACTCTTTGCCATCCTAGTGTCTTCTGCTAGGTTGCACCAAAACGGTTTATGTCTGCACAATTTGAACTCCAGTGCTGGTCTTTTAGTCTTAAATCTTGTGAGATTTGAGACTGGAAAAGTAGCATGGGTTCTGCGTTGGATGACTGAAACCTAAATGTTTTTTTTAGGGATAGTGCAATGTAAGAAAGAAAGAAAGAAAACCCCCCCACCCAACTTGCGAGGGTGCAAATGCCAAGCGCTAAGGTACAGTTCTAGGTGTCCCAGAAACCAGGCAGCTGGGATTTGTCAAGCTCTGACAGTCAAGACTGTAAAGATATGTTTAATATATTCCTGTAGGATGACTGCATAGTACGATGGAAACTACCACCCCCCTCTGCACACCATGTTCGAAGGAAGGCGCTCTTTGAGACCGCCCTTGAGTTTCAGGGGCCCAGAATCTGGAACAAACCACCCACATACTTCCAATTCCGGAAAGCACTGAAAACTCACCCTTTTTCCCCTCCATTCATTGACCCTTTCCAATGCAGTCCCCCTGCACGATATCTTCCTTGCAATTTCTTTGTGATATCTATATGTCCGTAACAATTCTGATATGGTGTAAGCCACAATGATTCCTAGCTGACATTTGCGGGCTTCAAGCGTTGATATGGTAATTTTTGCATGAATTCTGGTGTAATTGTTGTCACGTTTTAGGGCTTATTTATTAATCTGTTCTCCTCCTCCTCCACTGTCTCTGATGAAAAAGTTCAGTGGATCAGGAACTTAATGATTTTTCTGTTGGGTAAATATAGGCAGGAAGATCTGGGATGCCCGAATAAGCTTTCACTGTGGATTACAATTGTCCTGTTCATATTTGATATAAATTTTGGTTTGTGGGAGATGTTTCCATACTGTTGACTGAAACAGTGATTTTCTTAAAAATCATGGAAGTTGTGATTACCTTACACCAGTGGTGCCCACACTTTTTTGACTCGCGAGCTACTTTTAAAATGACCAAGTCAAAATGATCTACCAACAATAAAAAAAAAAAAAAACACAACGCACACTGTACGCATAGAATTGTTAATTATCATTCCTATTCCGGGGTTTTTTCAAAGAGGTCAAAGCAGATGACTCTATGCACTGTCACCTCAGTAACAACCATACAAAAATAGACAAACACCCACCCCCCTCCCTTTTTACTAAACCACAATAGCAGTTTTTAGCGCAGGGAGCTGCGCTGAATGCCCAGCGCTGCTCTCGACTCTCATAGGCTCCCTGCGCTAAAAACCACTATTGCGGTTTAGTAAAAGGGGACCATATTGTAAAATATAGACAGCAGATATAAATTCAGACACATTTTGATCACTAAATTTAAAATAAAATCATTTTTCCTACCTTGTCTGGTGATTTCATGAGTCTCTGGTTGCACTTTCTTCTTTTGACTGTGCATCCAATCTTTCTTTCAGCCTGTATGCTTCCTCTCCTCCATACCTCATTCCCTCCCCCAACTTTTTCTTCCTCTATCCCTGACCTTTCTTTCTTTCTTTCTCTCTTCATGCCCCCTTTCTTTTTTTCTGTTTCTCTTCTTTCCTTCTGTTTCCCTGCCTGCCCCCTTTCTTAATTTCTCCCTGCCCTTCCCCAAGCCACTGCCGTTGCCATCGGGGAACAGGACCCAAACCGCCACCAATGGATAACAGGCCCTAAAGCCGATGCCACCGCCGCCCCATGCTCTCCCTGCTTCGGGCCGACCAGCATTCCTCTCCCCGACGTCAATTCTGCTGTCGGAGAGGAAGTTCCGCCCAGCTAGGCAGCGATTGGCTGGCCCGAACTTCCTCTCAGTCGGCAAAATTGACGTCGGAGAGAGGAAGACTGATCGGCCCGATAGATTGCCAAGGCAAAGTGAGTCCTGGTTGATCGACTCACTTTGTCTTGGCGAGCTACCGGTCGATCACGATCGACCTATTGGGCACCCCTGCCTTACACGGTTCACTTTTCTTTATTGGATAGCAACCAAGAACCTGGTCAAACACCAGATCTCTTCAGCTGCATTTTCAGATTGATTTTATGGGGTCCTTTTTTTTTTTCTAAAAAACAAATTTTAAATCTGCAATGTTGTCTTGATATTTTTGTGTGCGATGTGAGCCTGCATGCATGGAGAGGCAAGGCCTTGCAATTTGTAGCATTGCTTTAGAAGGGATTTCTTCTGTTTGTACGTTGTTGATGTACTTATGTATGGATTTTTAGGGATCACTATTCAATGGGGTTTCACTGGGAGTTAGGCCCCCCTGCAGTTCAGTTGTATTTGACTGGATAGGTCTGCTAAAAATCGCCAGGGTCCACTATAAATGCGCCTGTTTAGCTTTCAAAATCCTATACAGTATCATCCCTCCCTTTATCCCTCTTTCTTGGAATTCCTCAAACCCTAATACCACCAGATCCTCCCACAAATTAAAACTATCCTTCCCCTCGCTAAAAGGCATTTCCCACACAGGAAAGCTAGGGACCTCCCTCCACTTCAAAATCACTGAGCTCTGGAACAACCTTACCTCCCCTCTTTGGAACTTGAGCTCTCTCCAAGTTTTCCGCAAACATCTGAAAACCTGGCTTTTCTCAAAAATGTAAGCCTCTCTCCAACTTAGGTATCAAAAACTCTTATATCTGGCATCCTAAGTCCTCTAAATATTCTTCATACTTTGACCTCTAACCCTTTATTGTAGTTCCTTCCTATTTCATCTACTGTAAACCGTGCCGAGCTCTACAAACGTGGAGATGATGCGGTACACAAACCTAAGGATTAGATTAGATTAGAGACTGTGGTGCTATCTGGGGTGGGGGACAGGGTGGAGTCAGGAGTTACCCAGGTCTAAGATTACCGGATGTCCGGATTTTACCCAGACGTGTCTTCTTTTCAATGGACTGTCTGGGCGTCTGGATGGATTCTTGGAAATCTGCAGTTCATCTGGGTTTTCAAGCCTGGGGCCACTTCTGGGGGGGGGCCTCTGAGCACGTGCTGGTGTGACATCATTGCATCACATCTGCGCATGCTCAGAGCAGCGCGGCTCCCTGCATTAATAACCGCTATCTCGGTTTAGTAAAAGGGGGAGGTGTAGTTATTTTTATTGTATGCTTTATAAACTTCATAAACGGCTCTGTTATTGCATAAGGAAAGGCGGTATATTAAATAAAATGCACCATAAACTTGCCCCGGATGGTTTGGTTGCACAGGCCAAATTAACGGCCCTATCTGCTCCTGGCCCAGCTAACGGTCATTTCGGCGTTCTGGACAAGCGAACGTTCAGTGCACGTCAACCGATGTGTTACTCTGTGGATTCCAGTAGTTTGGTGGCTAGAGGTCTGCACGGGAACGGGGATCACGGGACTCCCGCGGGTCCCACAGGAATCCCCCCTGGCCCACAGGACTCCCACGGGGACCCTCCTTTGGCCCACGCGACTCCCACAGGGACCTCCCTCTGGCCAACGGGACTCCCACAGGGATGGAAGGCTTTGGAAGCAGGGTTCGTCCATATAATATAATGGACATGTCAGCCTTAGTAAAAGAGGGGGTTTATAAGTTAATTACCTGAACAGAAAACAAAAAAAGGGTTCCACCAAAGAGATTCAACAAGGAAAACAGCAGCGCAAATACAAAAGAAACTGTGGAATTGATGATCCTGTCAGAAGTAATTGCTGCTTTTTATGGGGACGGGCAGGGATGGAGGTAATTCCTTGCGGGGATGGGTGGGGATGGAGAGGATCCTGATGGGGATGGGTGGGGACAGAGAAGATATTTGCGGGGATGGGTGGGGACGGAGAGGATCCTGGTGGGGATGGGTGGGGACGGAGAGGATCCTGACGGGGACGGGTGGGAACGGAGAGGATCCTGGCGGGGACAGGTGGGGACGCAGAGGATCCTGACGGGGACACAGAGGATCCTGGCGGGGACGGGTGGGGACGGAGAGGATCTTGGCGGGGACAGGCGGGGATGGGTGGGATTTCTGTCCCCGCACAACTCTCTAGTGGCGACTTGTCTGACTTAACTAATATATATATATATATATTTTTTTTTTTTTTTATTGCGTTAGCATAGAGCTTTGATGTGTGAGAGAGACCAGGATCGCTATTTTTTGATACCATGAAAGGATGCTCATTAAGTCTCCAATTGCTTGGTGTAGAGTCGCCAGCCGTTGCCTCTTGGTCTCCTTTTGATGTCCTTGGTGAATAATATAATGAAAGAACTCCTAGCTGGGTGTCTGAGAGTAATGGATCCTGACTGCACACACCAATTTAATTTGAGAAAGTACTCTGAGCAAATCTAAGGCTCGGGCCATTGTTTGTCCCCCACCTTCGTTAAAACATACATCCATGTAACATGTTTCTGAATTCAGTAGACCACATTGGTATTGACTTGTGCAATCCCCTTGAAGATTTCCACGTGGGTATTTTGCATCGGCTAGTTTGATCTTTTAAAATCTGAATCCTGCATCAGAAAAAAAAAAAAAAAATCTTTGTTGTACTCTGTGAGAATCGTGCATAAGATTGTCTAGCTGTCCTGTTGTCCATTTACCCATTACTTCAGCTCAAGCTGCTTTTGACAGGTTGAGTAGGGGAGGGGGGGGCGTTTCTCACTTTCTCCATTTTCCAAGCGTCTGAGGCTTTTGCATAAAATCAGGTTATGAAATGCAGGTAGTTGTTTGTTGTCTGTTTTCAAGTTTGATTGACACTTGAAGAATTCTTTATTTGTAAAAGGTGTCGTCTGCCCTGCGTCCCGTGGGTAGGTGATGCGCAGTCCTTGCCGGGCTTAGGGACAGGGTTTTATTCTTGCCATCCAGAGATACAGGATTTTCATTTCAAGCCCTCATTTCAGCGTGAAAGAACCTTTTAGTCCTCAGGGTGTATCAAGCGTGGGAAGGCTTTCGGTTTTTTAACCATCACCGAGGAATGGAATTTGTGCTGTGTGTGTGGGGGGTGTGTTGGATTTTGAATGCCGTAGATGAAATAAGATTACCGTTCCTGTCGCTTTGTAAATGGCTGTGAATTTGTCTGTGTCTGTCTGGAAACTATGAGGGCCCTTTTAATCAGGCTGCACTAGAGGTTTTTACTGCAAGCCGGTGCGGCAAATGCTCTGACGCTCATAGAATTCCTATGTGCGTCGGCGCACATACTTTGCTGGCCTGCACTAAAACTAGAGAATGACGCGGTGACACATTTTTCCCCATCCCCGCAGGAATTCAATTTCCCCGCAAGTTTTGCCGCTGTCCCTGCCCCCATTCCTGTAAGCTCAGCCTAACCGCACAAGCCTCGAACACTTATGATTTTAAAGCGTTTGAGGCTCGTACAGATGAGGACGGAGCTTAGGCATTGGTGGAATGAGGCATTATGACATCACAATCTGAGCTCTAGAATGTTGCTACTTATGATTTCAAAGGGTTTGAGGCTTGTGCAGATGACAGAGCTTAGGCATTGGTGGAATGAGGCATTATGACATCACAATCTGAGCTCTAGAATGTTGCTACTTATGATTTTAAAGGGTTTGAGGCTTGTGCAGATGAGGACAGAGCTTAGGCATTGGTGGAATGAGGCATTATGACATCACAATCTGAGCTCTAGAATGTTGCTACTTATGATTTTAAAGGGTTTGAGGCTTGTGCAGATGAGGACGGAGCTTGCAGGAATGGGGCAGGGACAGGAAAATAACTCTCCGGGACAGGACAGGAAAATGAGTTCCTGTGGGGACGGGGGAAAACTTGTCCCCGTGTCATTCTCTACTAAAAACCTCTAGCGCAGCTTGATAAAAAAGGGTGGGGGTGGGGTGGGGAGGCTAAGTTTGAAGAGAACACTTTTGTTTAACCGTAGTGAGGAGAACTGTATTGAAAAGATTGGATGTTTTCAAATTTTATTTTTGTTTTAGTCCACTGCTGATTTAGGGATATCTTTTCTAAATGTTATCGTACATTTCTTAAATGCTTTGAAGCGTTATACAATTTAAAATCACGGAAATGCAACACTGTGTATTAGCGGCCTGTAATTTGTGTCCTCCAAGTCCTCTGTTGCTTTTCAGATCCGGAAAACGGGTTAATTTCAGTCTCGCCCACTTGATATAGTAACTGCAAACAATCTCTTAAGTGTATTACCCCAGGTGTCTCATTTCTGGATTTTGCGACGGTTGACGATCCAAACTAAGAGGTCCTTTTCATTAATGAAGCTTCGCTAGCGGCTTTATCACCCGCACATGTATAGCACGCGCTAGCTGAAAAACTACCGCCTAGCGCGGCCGGAAAATTAGCATGCGCTATTACGCGCGTTAAACCGCTAACGCGGCTTCGTAAAAGGAGCCCTAAATGCTAAGATGCCCATAGGTATATAAGGAATGTCTTTGCATTTCGCGCGCCAAATCAGTTGGCGCAACTTAATAAAAAGACCCTTAAAGTGAGTTTTTAAAATACAGTGATGCCGTGGAATCCAAACGTCCCAGGATTCGAACAACTTAGAATCCAAACCAAAAATTCAAGCAGATTTTGCCTCGGAATCCGAATGCCGCTTTGGAATCCGATCGCCCTGTACGTTGTTCATGTGCGTTTTTGTGCATACGTTTCTCCAGCGCTCGGGCCCACCCGTACGTCGTTCAGTTCATTGTTGGAAGCTGTAGTGAAAGCATCTCGCGCGATTTTCACCTTTGTGTGGTGTAGTGAGGAAAATACTGTACTGCATTATTATTATTTGTTAATATTTTGTCTTAAAATCCAGTGTATTTTATACTGTTAAAATTTGAGTTCATGGGACCCAGGAACGGATTGATCCAGTTTCTTTTTTTTATTTTATAAATTTGAATATTTACAATATCCACTAATACAAAGAAAAAAAGGGATAATCTCGTTCACAATACATAATCAATCATAGACAATTCCTTTTTAAGCCCACAAAAATGGGGAGACATGATACATTTTCACCAAACTAAATTTTAGGAAAAGATAAAGAAAGTACTTCTCGACTCACACCAAGTGAGTCTGAAACCTTCCTTACTTTAAAGGGATTCTCAATTTTCCTCATAAACTCAGGTCTGAAACTTTTAAGAAAAATGTAATTCATTTCTATTCTCGAGTAATTAAAAATTGTTGTAACTGAATAGGGTCCCCAAAAAACATATTCAATGTCTTGTAATTTAAACTAAACTAAACTAAACCTTAAGTTTATATACCGCATCATCTCCACAAAAGTGGAGCTCGACACGGTTTACAGGAATTAATAAAGAAAGGAACTCCAATGGAAAGAAGAAGGGCTTGGTAAACAGGAAGGAAAGAGGGGACTTAGAATAATGGAGAAGGAAGGGGTAGTTACATTTTGGAGAAAAGCCAAGTTTTCAAATGTTTTCTGAAGCGTTGGAGGGAGGTCAAACTCCGAAGATGGGCAATAAAGCTGTTCCACAGCTCGGTGATCCTGAAGAGGAGGGATGTTCCAAGTTTTCCTGTATGGGATATGCCTTTTAAAGAGGGGAAGGATAGTTTGAATTTTTGAGTGGATCTGGTGGAGTTAGGATTCGAGGAGAGCCAAGATAGTGGAAAGAGGGGAGGAAGGATGCCGTGAAGAGATTTGAAGGCTAGACAGGCGCATTTGTAGTGAACCCTGAGGATGACTTGGAGCCAGTGAAGCTTAGACAGAAGCGGGGAGAGACATGGTCGAATTTGCTTTTTGCGAAGATTAGTTTAGCTGCGGTGTTCTGAACATTTACAGGGAAATTTTAGGTAAAAAGACCCAGTTTCTATTTTAAATGGGAAAAACTGTCTTGGAACCTGAACGATTTAGAACTCAAATGGGGTTCTGGAACAGATTAAGTTCAGATTAAGGTATCACTGTATATCCTTGAAGTGTTATAGAATCAGTATTGGTATTAATGTTTAATACCCAGTGTGAACAAGCAGATCAAAGTGGTTTCCAAAATTAGTTGTAATGTGTAAGCGTGAAATATTTTGATGGCCCTCGTAGCTTTCTTGCGTTCACAACGTGGCCCATTACATGAAAAAGGCTGGAGTAGTAAGGGGAGGGGGGTGGCGAAACGCCCTGGGTGCTGCCCATGATCCCGTCCCACCGCCACCCAGTTATGCCCCGTTCCGTTCCATTCCCAGCCCCGCCCCTTCAACCTGTTTGCTTGTCAGGAGGGCATCTGCACATTTCGCTGGGGTGACAGGTTGCGTTTCATCCACGCCTGCGCAGATGCCGTCCCGACGTCGCCGCTAGCTGAAAGCTTTTTCAAAACCCAGACAGTGTGGGGGGTGCCGGCACCTATTCGCTACCACGCTCACGTCCTTCCTTCCCCATCCCCCCCCTATCTCTTTAAATTTTCACCAGTGAAAATACTCTGGCCTACTGCTTGCACCGGCCTGGCTCCCTCTGACATCACTTCCGGGTCGAGGGGCCCATGTGAGGTACAGTTTGGCACGAGCATGGCGTAGGGGGTGCGGATGAGTGGCAGGGGTGGTGGGTGGAGATGAAAGCGTGGGGGAGGGGCCCTCCTACCACTCAGTGCAATATACAGTGAAATAATATGTTGAAATATAGTAATAAAAATACTTGTGAGTTATATTCTATTTAATTATCCCGGGTTGGAGTGAACGGCCTTATACATGTGCTAGGGCAGTGGTCTCAAACTCGCGGCCCGCCAGATACTATTTTGAGGCCCTCGGTATGTTTATCATAACCACAAAAGTTAAATAAAACAGTTTCTTGATCAAATGTCTCTTTAGCTAAAAATGGCAATATTATTATTAAGACTTAGCCAAAAGGAAAGATTTATAAACTATAAAGAGTTTTACCTCACGCAAAATTGTCATTTCTTTAATAAGACATTAACTCTTTTTTTTCTGAGGCCCTCCAAGTACCAACAAATCCAAAATGTGGCCCTGCAAAGGGGTTTGTGCTAGGGTGACCGCAGAGGGGTCCAGCTTGGGTAGCTACTGAGTTGATGGCAGCCTTTTTTTTTCATGGGCTGGGCCTCCTTTTGTGTCTGGAGGTCTGCGGTAATTCGTTTGGTGTTTCCACATATGCAATAACTTCTTTACCTTTTAAAATATTGTGGACTATTGCGTTCTCTGCAATGTGTGCACTGCCTAACGGGGAGACGAATTTATCAGTCACGCTTTTTTGCTAGAAAATGAATTTTACAAGGACTGAAATTGCAGTTATTAAAGATAATGCTTGAAGATAATGAGATATAGAGCAGGGCATTACATCTGCAGATCCCTTCGTCTGCCCCCTCCCCCTCCCCAGGAATGGCCTGTGGAAACGTGCTGTTGTCTTCCTTTCCGCACTGTGAGACCTTGGTTAATAACTTGGTTAATGATGATCATGTTGAGTTTTTCTATTTTTTTGTAATTTGCGATGTATTAAAATTTGCTGTTGACTGCTTTGGTGAGGCAGTCCATAGGAAAAGCTGAATAAAATAAGGGTTTACTTATTTTGCCCGCAGTTTTGTAAATGCCGGCTGCCGTGGGCTGAATTAAACCAAGGTAGTCGGCGCTATTGGCTAGAGGTTGTGGTTCTTGCTGAAACCGAATCCACGGCCAAAATTCACAGCTCAGTTTTGGTCAGAACCGAAGCTGAGAACAAAAATGTGCCAGCTCCTCCGGTGGAAGATGCATCCCCAGCTCTCCTCCTTGGCAGAAGTTCAAGTTCAAGTTTATTATTTGATGAATCGCCTATATAAAACATTCTAAGCGATGAACAAATTTAAAAACAACTTATGAGGTAACAGACAATATTAGAACAGTTTTAAAATAACAATTTTAGACAACAGATGTTATTAAGACACAAATAAAAAGTCAAATTACTTATAAATTTTCTTAGGGCATGTGGTTAGTGACAGACATAAGTAAAAGGGAAAGAGGGAAAAAAGTTACAATTTTATCAATCAGAAAAACACAAAAGAGGTAAAAACACAAGGATGGGGGAGATATATATATATAAAAAAAAAATATATATATATATATATATTTTTTTTTTTTTTTTTAAAGTCTACATTGGCTTCATCCAGGCTGAGACCCCCAGGTTCTCTGAGCATTAGTGGGCCCTTCCCAGGCCTACCTTAACAAACTCTGGTGGTCTAGTGGCCTATCTTTGAGCAGATTCCTCCTCCCCGCCCCACTCTTTTCTGCCTGGTTCCACTGGCACTTTAAAATGGCTGCTGAGACTTCCCATGGCAGCCTTGTGAGACAGTCGTGGAAGGTTTTGGTAGTAACATAGTAAAAGATGGCAGATAAAGACTTGAGCGGTCCATCCAGTCCACCCAACAATTACAATCTCAATATGGCTGCCGAGACCTCATGTAGCAGTCATTTTAAGGACATAAGAATTGCCATACTGGGACAGACTGAAGGTCCATCAAGCCCTGTATCCTGTTTCCAACAGTGGCCAATCCAGGTCCCAAGTTCCTGGTAGAATCCCAAAGAGTAGCAATATTCCAGAGCTGAGAATGTGATGTCATAATGCCTCATTCCACCAATGCCAACCTCAGCAGTGATGTCACAGTGGCTTGATTATTCCTATACTTGGCTCACATAAGCACATAAGAGTTGCTGTTCTGGGACAGAATGAAGGTCCATCAAGCCCAGTATCCTGTTTCCAACAGTGGCCAACCCAGGTCCTAAGCACCTAGCTAGATCCCAAGTGGCAAAACAGATTCTATGCTTCTTATCCTAGCAATAAGCAGTGGATTTCCCCCAGCCATCTCAATAATGACCTATGGACTCTTCTTTTAGGAAATTATCCAAACCTTTTTTAAAATCCTGCTAAGCTAAATTATTTCACCACATTCTCCGGCAACAAATTCCAGCGTTTAATCACACATTGTGTGAAGAAATATTTTTTCCCGTTTGTTTTAAATCTACTACTTAGTAGCTTCATTGCATGTGTTTTGGGAAAGAGTGAACAAGCGATTCACATCTACCCTTTCCACTCCATTATTTTATAGACCTCTGTCATATCACCCCTGAGCTGTCTCTTCTCCAAGCTGGTGAGCCCTAGCCACTTTATCCTTTTCTCATAGGGAAGTTGTCCCATCCCTTTTATTGTTTTTGATGCCCTCCTCTGTACCTTTTCTAATTCTGCTACACGACCAGTATCGGGTCCTGTCTTTATTTTAAGTATCTTGTCCAAGTTTTTAAAAATAAATATTATTTTGTGTATTGATGCTTCTGATATATTTTTTTGGTCATCTCTGCTTTCAGCTTCTGTACTAAATCCAAGTGCTTTGCGCCCTTTCATATGGGTTCGGGGTGCATGAACATGCAGGAAGGACAAGCCAATTTGATGATTTTTCAGTCAGCCATATAGAAATGTGGGTTTCTCTATTTCTTCAGCAGGTGGCCGGACACCTTGTTGGCAGGGAAAGAACTTTAAGGGCCAGTTTGCTGGTCCTGATTCACTTAAATCACTATTTAAGAAGATGCGATGAAAACTCATCATCTTGAAAATCCTGCTGCTTGTTCATTGCTTCAGCGCACGAGATGGCGGCTGGCCATCTGCTGCCATCTGGCTGAAGCAGGAAATTACCTTAGTGAGTCCCACAAGACTTTTTTTTTTGCTAATGTTTCAAGTTTCTTTGTGTTGAATTTAAATAATTCATCGCCTCAAAAAAAAAAAATAATAAAGTAAAGTAATTCAATGGATATAATTAAGGGTTAAAATTGAACAAAGACAATTTTGTCATTCTCTGGGGTTCCAGGTTGATCTGATCCTAATATGAGCATTTTTATTCTGCTCAACCAAGTTAAGGCTCTATCCCCCAACTTCTGTGTATGGTGCCTTGCGCTGTTCGCGCAACTTAATTGTTTAACAAGCCTAATGGGCGCCAGTGATCGGCAATTAACACCTTGTAATTCTCGCTGATTGGCACTAATTAAAAGTTATATGCACAATTCTAGAAAGTGTTGTGCATCGGAAAAGGAAGCATGGCCGGGAGTGGGGTACGGTGAATCGTGGGCATGCGTAAAATTTACGTATACTGTCGTAGAATGTGCCGATACATGCATAAGTGAAACGTTATGCGACACACTGGCGCTGTGCACAGGTCTGTAAGGTACTCCTACCTTTTATAGAATCGCTGTAAGTGCTATTTTAGTAGATAACATTGGAAAAGAGATTGGGTTATCACCCCAAGAACGTTGGTCATACTAAAATACAAAAGACATGAAAATCTTTAAAACATTAATTTATTATTTAATACCTACTGTTCAAGCAAATACATTTTCAGGAGGCATCTAAATGTCCCAGTAATATCAAAGAAAAGTCAAGTTAATTTTAATCATGTATTTTTAATGGTATAACTAATGGGCAGACTGGACGGACCGTTCAGGTCTTTATCTGCCCTGGCAGAAACCCAAAGAGTAGCAACATTCCAGAGCTGAGATTGTGATGTCATAATGCCTAAGAGCTAACCTCAGCAGTGATGTCACAATGGCTTGATTAGATGGAACCTAGGACAATACCAGGTGGACTTTATAGTCTACGACCCAGAAATATCAAAGAAGAGACGAGTTAATTTGATCATGTATTTGTAATGGGTATAACTAATGGGCAGACTTTATGGGACCGTTCAGGTCTTTATCTGCTTTCATTTACTATGTTACAAACAATCATCAACTGTCCTAAGGATACGTGGAAATCTTTTCCATAGGTCAGGTCCTCTGCCTACAATCGATCTTTGTCTTGTGACAGATTTTCAGCAATAAAATGAACATATAAAGCTAGAAAAGTTGACCGTGTTAGGCCCCTTTTGATAAAATCACACTGGCGGCCAATCACACATAGAATCAATTATAAAATTCTACTGCTTACATTTAAAACAAAAATCACCCCCCCCCCCATCTTTCATTGACAGACTTCTCATCCCGTAGTGCTCACCCCAAATCCTTCGCTCCAGCAATCAACTTGTCCTAAATATCCCGTTACTACGACATACATTCTATGGCTCCATCAGGAAAAAAATATTCTCCGTTACAGCACCAACTCTCTAGAATTCATTACCCTTCCACTTAATAAGATTAAATATTGAACTAAGGCCAGTACTGGGCAGACTTGCACGGTCTGTGTCTGTATTGTAGCGGAGCCGGTACCTGTGGATCAAGGAGGTCCGGCCCGCGCTCACAGTTACGCCGCTCTGACGTGCCTCCCCAACTGAGAGAGGTCCTGCTGGTTACCATTCACTGGCTTATCAATAAAGCACAAAGACAGAAAAAAGTCAATTCTTCATTAATCCTCAGTAATACACTTTATTCAGAGAAAAGTGTGATATGTTCTGTCCAATAGTTTGTTCCCAAACACCAAGTCCTAAAACAAATATTTAAATCAGGCACTCACGATGAGGCGGTCTCCAAAAAGCAAAAGGGACCAACTCAGACCTTTGTTCAGCTAAGGAACATAAACAAAAACCAAAAACTATTTTCATGAAATCAGGAGAACCAAAACCCAACAGTTCTCCTCACTAGCAAACAAAGTTCATTGTCACAGCACAGCGAAATAGTCCAGGTGCTTCAAGCCTTCAGGTATTCTGGCTTCTTCCCCAGCCAACTATACAAGAGCTGGCAGGGGGGAGGGGAGCAAGTGAATTCACCAATTAAGTAATCTGTGAAACAGACTTGCCACTAATGGCCCCACTATCCCAACCTGGATGGATAGTGAATTCTCCCCAACTTTACTCCCCTCAGGCTTTCACTCAATCCCTGTCAAAATACAGTCAGCTTAACTCCAGCTGACTGAATCACATTTCAAAAAAAAAAACGTTTTTTTTTTTTCTTTCTTTCCTGCTTAATTCAAGCAGTGCAGGAACTGTCAGCACAAGTCCATCAAAGGGTTTTCCCTTAACAAACCCCCTTTGCTCCAAAGCAGTGCAAACCCCAGCCCCAGTAGGGAAATAAACCACACATTCTCCAGCCCTGCCACTTAGCTGATTTCCATAAGGACCTCTTCAGGCACACTGGAGCTTTCACTAAACTCCATAGGTTCTATCCCGGGTAGCTGGTTGTCCAAAGGGTCTGTGTCAGGCTCCTGCATTTCCCAGTCCCCAGCCTCTGGGGTGCCTTCAGGAGGGAAGATCCTTCCCTGAGCTGGTTCAGGACAGACTGCCCTTCTCCCTCTCAAAGCAGCCTCAAAAGTACTCCAGGGAAACTGCCCTGCCCTTTGAGGGGGAGGAGTTTTCTGCCTACCTTTCCTGGCTGGCTTTGGGAGCCTAATCATTCCCTGCAGCTGATGATCTCCAGGGAAAGAAAGGTTTCTCAGGGGCTGTTGTGGGCTGTCCCAACTCTCCTCTTCTCCTCCCTGGGAATCAGACCTGTCTGCTACAAAGGGAAACCTGGGTTTTTCCCTGGGCTTGGTCACAATCCTATCCCCATGATTTGCCCTCCGAATCACAGGGCCAGGTTTAACATTAGCCTGCCCTGGCGAAAGCTGCATTTCAGGGATAGGATTGTGACATACCCTCACCTTTAAGGGCTGCCCATCCTGGGATCCTAAATCCCTTTCAAACACAGTTTGCATTCTCGATAGACTGTCTACATTCGTACTCAACCGTCCTGGCCGATGCAGTACCCGGAACTGAAACGTCTGAAGGGCTAAATACCACCGAGTGAGCCGGGAGTTGTTATTCCTCATGGTATTTAGCCACTTCAGCGCAGCATGGTCGGTTATCAACGTAAACTCCCGTTCTTGTAAATAATGTTCCAGGGTCTGCATCGCCCATTTTGCAGCAAGACACTCCAATTCTACCGTCGCGTAATTACGCTCATTGGGGTGTAGCTTCCGGCTTAAATACAATACCGGGTGCTCTACCCCTTGTACCTCCTGACTCAAGATCGCCCCTAATCCAGTACCCGAGGCGTCTGTTTGCAGTATCAGAGGTTTGGCTAGATCAATAGACCTCAGGACCGGGTTAGTACACAAAGCCTTCTTGAGGTCCTCTAGTGCCTCTCGGCCCGCCACCTCCCATCTCAGTGTGTCCGGCCTATCTTTCCTCAACATATCAGTGAGGGCTGAAGCACGGGTGGCGAAGTTGGGTACAAATCGCCTGTAGTACCCGACAAGGCCCAGGAACCCTCGGAGCTGTTTCTTTGATGTGGGGCACGGAAAGTTTCTCACACATTCAACCTTATCGATGAGGGGCCTAATTTGCCCTCTGCCCACCATGTACCCTAGATACTTCACCTGTCTTTGCCCTAGATAACATTTCTTTGGGTTGACAGTAAACCCCGCCAACCGCAATGACTCTAAGATGGCCCTAACGTGCCTTAGGTGTTGGCTCCAATCCTGGGAATGTATTACTATGTCATCGAGGTAGGCATCAGCGTAGGCCTGGTGCCCTCTCAGTACCTCCATGACCCCTCTTTGACAAGTAGCCGCGGCCCCATGAAGGCCGAACGGCATGCGCCGAAACTGATATAGGCCCCCAGGGGTGCTGAATGCGGTCTTAGGCTTTGCACTGGACGACAGCGGAATTTGCCAATATCCTTTTGTGAGGTCAATAGTGGAGAGGTATTGGGCCTGTCCTAATTGATCTAAGAGCTCATCCACTCTGGGCATCGGGAACGCATCAAATTGCGATATCTCATTAAGCTGCCGGAAGTCAATACAAAACCTGGGGGTGCCATCGGCCTTGGGAACGATCACAATAGGACTTGACCAAGGGCTCTGGGATGGCTCGATCACCCCCAGGGTTAGCATTTCCTCCACCAAATTCTGCACCAATTCTTTCTTTTTTTCTGCTAACCTATAAGGTTTCACCCTCACTATCTTCCCCGGGGTAGTGAATATCTCATGGGTCACCACCTTGGTGCATCCCGGTATTGGGGAAAATACATCCTGGAAGTCCCGGACAAGGGTCTCAAGCTGTCTAGCTTGGTCCTCCGATAGACTGGTCCCAATATTGACCCCTTCGGACTGCATTAAATCAGCTATTTGAGGCCCTAAGTCCTCGTCTTGCTTTTGTTCAGCTATTACTGCCAACACCTCTCTTTCCCGCCAGGGCTTCAGAAGGTTAACATGGTAAGTTTGTACCCTATTCTTCTCATCCCTGACTCTATAGTCTACCTCATTGAGCTTTTCCACAATCGTGACGGGCCCTTTCCATTCGGCGAGGAATTTGTGGGGGGTCCGAGGGTATGAGGACCAATACCCTATCTCCTATTTTAAGTTGACGGGACTTAGCAGTCCGGTCATAATAAAACTTTTGCCTATCTCTACTCCACTCCAAATTGTCCTTCCCTATCCGCGCCACTTGTGCTAGTCTCTTCCTTAACTGAGTCAGGTAGGATATAACATTAGTCTCCTCCTGCTCCTGGGACCCCCACTGATCTCTAATAATGTCCAGAATTCCGCGGGGGGTTCTCCCATACAGCATCTCGAAGGGACTGACCCCAAGGGAGTCTTGCACTTTTTCTCTGGCCGCAAACAATACTAACGGGATGAACAGGTCCCAGTCTTTCCTATCAGGGCCTGTCACTTTTTTTAACATCTGTTTAAGTGTCTAGTTGAATTGTTCAACCAACCCATTGGCTTGTGGGTGGTAGGCTGAAGTTTTTATGTGTCTAATTCCGAACCCTGTCCAGAACTTTTCCATTTCTCTTGACAGGAAATTACTCCCCTGGTCAGTTAGTACCTCCTTGGGGAATCCTACAGTGCAAAACAGCCCTACCAGTTCTTTCATAATAGCCGCCGAGGAAGATTTCCTCAGCGGGAAGGCCCATGGATGCCTCGTGGCCACATCCATGACGACTAGAATAAAGTTATGCCCCCGAGGAGTCCTCTCTAGCGGTCCCACCATATCCATGGCTAACCTTGCTAACGGCTCCTCTACCCTAGGGACCGACACTAACGGGACCCGTGGGGGTTTCTTGAGGGATAGTTTTTGGCAGATGGGGCAAGACTGACAAAAGCGTGCCACCTCCTGGGATAGGCTCGGCCAAAAGAACCTCCTCAAAACTTGAATTTCGGTGGCCTCTGCCCCTTTATGACCCGCTAGAGGATGGTCGTGCGCGGATTGCAATATCAACTTGCGAAACCCTTGCGGTACCATTAATTGTTCCAGGGTCTCCTTCGAGGGGGGCCCTCCCTTCAGCCTATATAACAGCCCCTTCCTTATCTGAAACCGAATCTTCCCCGGGATAGGTACAGAGACTTGCTGCCAAGCTTCCTGAAGCGAGGCATCGGCCTTTTGTTCGGCCTGAAATGTGGGAAAAGCATCCCTGATATCCTGGGGAAGCCAGGGTATTTCCTTTAAACTGGTAACCTTCCTTAAAGCCTGACTCCTCTGATGTTTTTGTAGTTTTTTCTGAGCTGAGGTTAGTTGAGACTGTCTCGCTGAAGGGCTTCCTACCACCTCTCCTCTAAAGGGAAAAATATGGTCTAATCCTTCCTCTTCCCTAGTCTTCACAGGACCCTGGGAGCGTGTCCCCACCAAGCCTTGCCTGGCCCTTAGGCACTCCCCCAAACCTTCCCAATCTCTACCTAATATCAGGGCATAGGGAGCTTTGGGCACGATTGCCAGATCTACCCTATAGACCCTATCTCCATACAACATAGTTGTGGGCCGGAGAACATATCTGAGGCTATCTCCATGCACACACCTAATGACCACCGTTCTTTCTTTCCCACTTATCTTTTCCCCCGGGAACAGGCAGTCATACTGATCAGCCGCTAACATAGATTGATCTGCCCCCGTATCTATTAGAGCCATAACCTGTTTTCCAGCAATTGAAACAGGAAGCTGGTATTCCCTAGGGTTATATTTATCTGGCCCCCATTCGGCTACCGAATCTTTCCTGGTCCCACAACTTCGTTGGACATGCCCCTTTTCCCCACAGCTCCAACACCGCAGCGGGCTTCTCTTAAGGGTCTTCCTACCGCTGGTGTCTCTCACCTCCTCCTTAGGCTGCCTTGAGCAAGGAGCGGAATTCCCTTCAACCTCGGGAGAGGGCCACAGACTGTCCAACCAGTCACCTTTTCCATAGTCTCTAGCCTTTTCCCCCTGGGGTTCGGTCCTTTGAGCAGCGCCCCCCCTGGGCCTCCCTAACCCTTGGTTGGGCTCAGGACCGTCCCTGCCTTCAGTTATGTCCAGCAAAGGAAAAAGGCTCTGTCCTACCGCTGAGGAGCTGTTCTGGTCCCCTGCTGACATAGTGTGAGGTTCGGCCCACGGTGGTCGTAATAACTGTCTCAGGGCCTCGGCCTGGGTGTTCATCACCCTCATCAACTCCTCATGCTGTCGTACTTGCCCTTCTTGCTTATGAGTCCATTCGTCCTGGCTTGCTTTCAGGGCGGCCTGTAGGTCCCTGGACTGGCTTTGCCTGTCGTCGCTCAGGAACGACATCCACGGCTGTGGCTGGTCCATCTTGGCCCGACACCTGGGAAAAGACGTAAACAGAGAGACCAACCCAAGTGCGGTACCAAAATAACTGGGTAGCCAATCCCCTCACCCCCCCTGGTTTAGTAGCTTACCAGAGAGCAAGGTGAGTCTCCGCCTTTGGTTTGTAGGCCTCCTTGGCCCCCAGTCGCTTAACTGCGTCTCTGTCCTCTTATACAGACGTCCGGAACTCCTGGGCTTTCCTCCGACTCTGGACCCCCGCAAGTTCAGGCTGGATCACCCTGGTCCCGTGCTTCCTCCGCACACCCGGTCGTAGCCGCCTGGAACTCAGCTCCTCGCAGACAGGAACCAACACAATAAACTAAAAAAACAAGCTAAAGAAATAAATCATTCAGAACTCCAAACTTTTTTTTTTTTTTTTTTTCCCAAAAAAAAAAATTTTCCCAAAGTTCACTGAATGTCCAGCAGGAGGCGCACTATCCCACCACTGCCACCATTTGTAGCGGAGCCGGTACCTGTGGATCAAGGAGGTCCGGCCCGCGCTCACAGTTACGCCGCTCTGACGTGCCTCCCCAACTGAGAGAGGTCCTGCTGGTTACCATTCACTGGCTTATCAATAAAGCACAAAGACAGAAAAAAGTCAATTCTTCATTAATCCTCAGTAATACACTTTATTCAGAGAAAAGTGTGATATGTTCTGTCCAATAGTTTGTTCCCAAACACCAAGTCCTAAAACAAATATTTAAATCAGGCACTCACGATGAGGCGGTCTCCAAAAAGCAAAAGGGACCAACTCAGACCTTTGTTCAGGTAAGGAACATAAACAAAAACCAAAAACTATTTTCATGAAATCAGGAGAACCAAAACCCAACAGTTCTCCTCACTAGCAAACAAAGTTCATTGTCACAGCACAGCGAAATAGTCCAGGTGCTTCAAGCCTTCAGGTATTCTGGCTTCTTCCCCAGCCAACTATACAAGAGCTGGCAGGGGGGAGGGGAGCAAGTGAATTCACCAATTAAGTAATCTGTGAAACAGACTTGCCACTAATGGCCCCACTATCCCAACCTGGATGGATAGTGAATTCTCCCCAACTTTACTCCCCTCAGGCTTTCACTCAATCCCTGTCAAAATACAGTCAGCTTAACTCCAGCTGACTGAATCACATTTCAAAAAAAAAACGTTTTTTTTTTTTTCTTTCTTTCCTGCTTAATTCAAGCAGTGCAGGAACTGTCAGCACAAGTCCATCAAAGGGTTTTCCCTTAACAAACCCCCTTTGCTCCAAAGCAGTGCAAAACCCAGCCCCAGTAGGGAAATAAACCACACATTCTCCAGCCCTGCCACTTAGCTGATTTCCATAAGGACCTCTTCAGGCACACTGGAGCTTTCACTAAACTCCATAGGTTCTATCCCGGGTAGCTGGTTGTCCAAAGGGTCTGTGTCAGGCTCCTGCATTTCCCAGTCCCCAGCCTCTGGGGTGCCTTCAGGAGGGAAGATCCTTCCCTGAGCTGGTTCAGGACAGACTGCCCTTCTCCCTCTCAAAGCAGCCTCAAAAGTACTCCAGGGAAACTGCCCTGCCCTTTGAGGGGGAGGAGTTTTCTGCCTACCTTTCCTGGCTGGCTTTGGGAGCCTAATCATTCCCTGCAGCTGATGATCTCCAGGGAAAGAAAGGTTTCTCAGGGGCTGTTGTGGGCTGTCCCAACTCTCCTCTTCTCCTCCCTGGGAATCAGACCTGTCTGCTACAAAGGGAAACCTGGGTTTTTCCCTGGGCTTGGTCACAATCCTATCCCCATGATTTGCCCTCCGAATCACAGGGCCAGGTTTAACATTAGCCTGCCCTGGCGAAAGCTGCATTTCAGGGATAGGATTGTGATAGTATATGACCGTTTGGTGGGGGATGGGCTGGGGAGGGTTTCAATGACTGGGACGGTGTAGATGGGCTGGAGTAAGTCTTAACAGAGATTTCGGCAGTAGGAACCCAAGCACAGTACCGGGTAGAGCTTTGGATTCTTGCCCAGAAATAGAAGAAAATTTAAAAATTTAAATTGAATCAGGTTGGGCAGATTGGATGGACCATTCGGGTCTTTATCTGCCGTTATCTACTATGTTACTATATAACGTAAAGAGACCCATACCGACAGATGTAAAACAAACTTTTTAAAAATTCTTTATTTATAATTTCAATATTATATATATAGTCCAAACGTGTAACGAAAGTAAAAGTTAAGCCATCAAGAATTATACATATAAAGAAAATATACTTCCTAAAGCAATCAATTATGTGTTTAAATTCCACTCAAGTCCTCCAAATTAGGATCCAAAATGTTACCAAAAGCGAGACTGAAGGTCATTTTAGCCAGAAGAAAAATAAGGTTTAATTAACTGAGGACAAGCCAATTGTATTACATGGCATTAGCTCTTTTCTTTTTCCAGTCGTGACAATGATAAGAACGTGGACAGTTGGAAAGGGTCAAAAAACAAATTTTTGTAAAGAATAACGCACAATACATTTACACGGATGACACAAATAGAAAGTTGCCCCTAGAGCTAACACTTAAACACATTTTTATTTCAAGACGCCTGTAATATGTAACTTCAATCCATGGAATGATACGAATGAAGGCAGAACATCCTCCCCACCCCTCGTGCACTAAACCTTTTATGTACTTCTCCGCCCATCCCTGCTCATTTCTGTGAGTCCTGTAGATGTTCAGTCTTTTTTTTTTTAATCTTTATTCATTTTCAAATATTAACAGTGCATTGCAAAAATTTTAAACATAAACGAATCAGGAAAAGTACTTTAAATATACAAACATTCTCCCAAGTAGAGATTGACAGATAGAAACATAGAAAGTGATGGCAGAAAAGGGCCAAGGCCCATCAAGTCTGCCCACTCTATTGACCCACCCCCCTAGCTACCCTTTGAGATATCGCACTCTGATGACCCATCTCCTCTTAGAGATCCAACATGAGCATCCCATCTGTTCTTAAAATCTGGCACGCTGCTGGCCTCGATCACCTGTACCGGAAGCTCATTCCAATTGTCAACCACTCTTTCGGTGAAGAAGTACTTCCTGGTGTCGCCATGAAACTTCCCGCCCTTTATTTTCAGTGGATGCCCCCTTGTGGCATCTTCTACCTCGATACGACCAGTGATATACTTAAACGTCTCAATCATGTCTCCCCTCTCTCTACGTTCTTCGAGAGAGTATAGCCGCAATTTGTTCAGCCTTTCTTTGTACGAGAGATCCTTGAGCCCCGAGACCATCCTGGTGGCCATTCGCTGAACTGACTCAACTCTCAGCACATCTTTACGGTAATGTGGCCTCCAGAATTGTACGCAGTACTCCAGATGAGGCCTCACCATGGTTCTGTACAATGGCATTATGACGGAGACAAATTTTTCCCTGTCCCGTGGGAACTCATTTTCCTGTCCCTGCCCCATTCCTGCAAGCTCCGTCCTCATCTGCACAAGCCTCAAACGCTTTAAAATCATGTGTCCAAAGATTGTGTGGTTAAGGCACAGCTTACAGGAATGGGGCAGGGACAGCGACAAAACTCGCTGGTACGGAGCAGGGAAATAAGTTCCCGCAGGGATGGGGACAAATTTGTCTCCGTGCCATTCTCTCTCAGAAAATACCTTTAGATAATTACATTATATTACATTACATTAGTGATTTCTATTCTGCCAATACCTTGCGGTTCAAGGCGGATTACATAAAAGTTTTCAGAAATTACATAAATGTATAAACTGCTTTGGTTCTAGCACAGAAAGGCAGGCTA
The DNA here is from genome assembly GCF_902459505.1 of Geotrypetes seraphini. Taxonomy (NCBI): domain Eukaryota; kingdom Metazoa; phylum Chordata; class Amphibia; order Gymnophiona; family Dermophiidae; genus Geotrypetes; species Geotrypetes seraphini. Next base: position 31,136,236 of record NC_047091.1, on the reverse strand, counting down.
TCAAATGCATGACCCTCTACCCTTCGTCAGTGGTGGCCGTGAATTAACGCTCCACTATTGTACAGGTTCTCTCTATCTGCCAAGAAGGAAACTTCCTGAGCTCATAACTCTCAAGGTGTTCTTGGGTCTTGGCCAACAGACTGAAAAGCTTGTTAATGTAGAGTTAATCTATCATTACAGATGCCTTTTCAGTAGCATTTTACTTCCTAGCCAAGTATTTTATTTTTATGAGCATAATGAAGGCTTTTGCCTAAGTGAGGCACTTTAAAGTTATCCAGAAGCTTCTGTTTCTAGAACATACATTTTGGGCTCCCATAGAAACCGTGCATATGCTCTTAGCATCTGTATTTTTAAATACATGGACAGATAGGTGGTGAAAACAATGTTCCTGATTGCTGCCACTTCTGAGCACTCTGTGCGGATCCGTCCCTCAAAATGTAAGCTCACCCAACGAACATGCATCCCTGCCTTCATTTCCCACACCACCCAGTCCAGTCCTTCTCAGGCTCTGATGGGAGCTCAAGAAGCTGCTTTTCATGCAAAAGATGCCTTTGCCTTCTCTCAACCTTCAGTTGAGATTGAAACCACCATCTCTGAGGTGCTGCCAGCTGAAGCCAAAGTACTGTACTGTGTTCTGCTACTGAACTGTGTTAGCTGCCATTTGGCCTTTATCTGCCATCATGTTTCTATAACAATAAAGCTCTATGACCTCACAATGCAGGTGTTAAGAGCCTTAGCCTATAGGAAGAGGAGATGCAAATGTTAAGAGCCTTAGCCAATAGAGAGAGGACATGCAAATGTTAAGAGCCTTAGCCAATAGGGAGAGGAGGAAATAGTGGATGCTCTGGATGGGCAATTTGGCCTTTATCTGCCATCATGTTTCTATGCTCCTATAACTATAAAGCTCTATGACCTCACAATGCAGGTGTAAAGAGCCTTAGCCTATAGGAAGAGGAGATGCAAATGTCAAGAACCTTGGCCAGTAGGGAGAGGAGGAGATAGTGGATGCTGCGAATGGGCCATTTGTCCTTTATCTGCCATCATGTTTCTATAACCATAAAGCTCTATGACCTCACAATGCAGGTGTAAAGAGTCTTAGCATATAGGAAGAGGAGATGCAAATGTTAAGAGCTTTAGCCAATAGGGAGAGGAGGAGATAGTGGATGCTACAGATGGGCCATTCGGCCTTTATCTGACATCATGTTTCTATAACCATAAAGCTCTATAACCTCACAATGTAGGTATAAAGAGCCTTAGCCTATAGGAAGTGGAGATGCAAATGTTAAGAGCTTTAGCCAATAGGGAGAGGAGGAGATAGTGGATGCTGCGAATGGGCCATTTGTCCTTTATCTGTCATCATGTTTCTATAACCATAAAGCTCTATGACCTCACAATGCAGGTATAAAGAGCCTTAGCCAATAGAAAAAGGAGATGCAAATGTTAAGAGCCTTAGCCAATAAGGAGAGGAGGAGATAGTGGATGCTGCGGATGGGCCATTTGGCCTTTATCTGCCATCATGTTTTATGAGTCTTCACATTAAACCAGAAATTCAGAAAGAACAGACTGGGATCTGTTGTCATATGTTCCTTTCTTTCTGCTGGAGATTTGGCGAAGCTTTCATGAAGTGAGTTTTGTGTTTTAACACCTCCTTCTCCAGTCTTACACCAATAGCTGTCTTTGCGGTTTTATCCTGAGCGCTTCTTGTGGTTTCATTATGGATCACAGTACGAGTTATGATGCAATAGATTTAAACTCTCCCAATGGAGTTGGTCCGATGGTAGTGGGTTATCATATGTTGTGGTTTTCACAAACTCCCAATGGAAAAATCGTTAAAATTTTTTGCAAGGCTGCTGTAATACAAATGTAAATTAACTTAATGACTCTTTAGGAGAATGGAAGAAAAGGGCCACAGAATTTGTTCAGCCAAATAACTCTCAATGGAGGAGCCTAGTTAGGGGGTCACATGAAAACCTGTGATTTGAAGCCCAGCTGTAGCTATCCAAAATAATGCTGACAGCACCCCCTGAAAGAGCTCAGTTGGACAGTGAAACAAATGGCCACAATTAACTGTGGAGTTTAAAAAAAAATATATATATTTTTCATAATAGCATTTTACAGTAAATAAAAATACCAGAGGTTTTTTTTTTTTTTTTAACATGACTATTGAGAAGGTTCCAGATCAAGTTTACACCATTGAGAGAATTTGGCTAGACCAGAGGTAGGCAATTCTGGTTCTCGAGAGCCACAAGCAGGTCAGGTTTTCAGGATATCCACAACGAATATTGATAAGATGGATTTGCATGCACTGCCTCAAATGCAAATCTATCTCATGCATATTTATTGCGGATATCCTGAAAACCTGACCTGCCTGTGGCTCTCGAGGACCGGAATTGCCTACCCCTGGACTAGATCAATATTGGGATCCTTTCCTTCTGTTCTCCAAAAAGGCCATTGTGTGTTCATGTCTGCAATACAGCTTCATTATTTATACAGCGGTGTGAAAGTTACTTCAAAATTCTATAAGATCCTCACTGGTTGAGCTGCTGCCTCTGCGCCCAGAGAGTATGAGATCAAATCCCGGTGCTGCTCCTTGTGACCTTGGGCAAGTCACTTAATCCTCCAGCTTTGAATGTCAGCTTTGAAATGCCAAAGCCACAAAAAGATGGTATACAAGTCCCCATTCCCTTTCATAAAGCCCAGAATCCTGATTCCAACAGTGGCCAACCCAGGTCCCAAGTACCGGGCAGAGGCTCAAAGAGTCGCAACATTCCAGAGCTGAGATTGTGATGTCATAATGCCTCATTCCACCAATGCCTAAGAGCCAACCTCAGCAGTGATGTCACAATGTTTTGATTGTCCTATTCTCAGCTCACATAAGAATTGCCAAATTGGGACAGACTGAAGGTGTGGCTCACTGGTAGAGCTGCTGCCTCCGCACCCAGAGGTTATGAGATCAAATCCCAGTCCTGCTCTTTGTGACCCTGGGCAAGTCACTTAATTCTTCAGTGCCCACTGCTTTGAATGTCAGCTTTTGAAATTTCAAAGCCACAAAAAGGTGGTATACAATTCCCTTTCAAGACCCCTAGTGGAAATAACAGCGTGGGTTCCAGTATATATATTTTTTGATGGGTGGGGGGAGGAATTAATTATTAGCGTTCGCCTCATCCTCCGTTGTTTTACATACACTCAGCACCACAAGGCAAATTTCAAACAAAGCCCGAGATGAATGTTTACCAACCTGATCGGCTTGATGATGGTCTCATGTACAGCCAGACGTGTGAATTAACGTAATAGAACTGGCCTTCCAGACAGCTGTCGCTCGAGCTTGTTTAGACAGCTACACGGAGGTTGTGCATTTCCACTTTACCTACGTTTCTCAGCGGATTTTGTTTTCCTAGGTTTTGACAGCACTGGTGTGAAGCTGTTGATCTCGGCATGCTGCTGGTGGAGCTGCAAAAGGCTGAGGAACGGCGTGGTTGGGTTTTTTTTAATGCATGGAAATTTTTATACAAGTGGACCAACATTTTTCAGAATCTTTTTGCTGTTCACTGTGTACATCATTTATCTGTAAATTTTTGCCTTCAATGTTGTTCACTATCTCTAAATGCTTGGGGATTATATTTACAATTGGCATTCACTTATAACTAACAATATATACCTTTAATGCCAGTTTTTATTTCTATAATAATTTGCAATTTATAGCGTAATGTGCTCAGTGACCTCCACCTCGGTCATATCTTACAGATGCAGGACCCAGATTTGCAAAGAACCATCATCGCACAAACCATTTCCAAATAGTTAAGAGTCCTGAAGTATTTCGACACACTTTTCTTATTTGATTATCAATTCTAAAGGCATAAAATTGTAAGAAACCTGCGAATAGATGGCGTCTTCAGATAAGATTTTCATCCACACCCTCTTAATACAAGTGAAGTGAATTAAAATATTTCTATTTATTATTTTATTTTAATAATTTATATTCCGCATATTGTACAATTCTATGCAGATTACAAATTATTCAGGTATTCAAGCATTTTTCTCTAACTGTCCCGGTGGGCTCCCACGCTCTCTAATGTACTTGGGGCAATGGGGATTAAGGGACTTGCCCAGGGTCACAAGGAACAGTGCGGGATTCGAACCCACAACCTCAGGGTGCTGAGACTGTAGCTCTAACCAATTTAATAGATTATAACCCAGTCATATTACGCCATCGTCTGATATCCTATTGTCCTCCAACTCATGCTGTTTCGAGTCCGTCATCAGGGAGAACAAGAGACCCAGGAGGAACTGTGAAACGCATACTATCAGTGTTTTCCACAAAATCCAAAATGAATAAAATAAAATTATTTGACTTGTTACGTACTCTCTGGGCCGATAGCTTGTGCCTGGATATCAAAGCTGTGGGACTGCATTACGAGGGTGTGGACGAAGATGTGATTTGAAGACGTCATCTGTTCGCAGGTTTCTTTCCATTTTACGCCTTTAGAATTGATCATCAAATAAGGAAAGTGTGTTGAATTACTTCAGGACTCTTAACTACTATTTGGAAATGGTTTGGAGCAAGAATGTGCGATGATGGTTCTTTGCAAATCTGGGTCTTAGATATTAAAGGTATATATTGTTACTTCAATGTTGTTCCACAGTGTGCGTGCACATCTGGTTACCTTTTAGGAGAGGGGTGCAAAGAAGGAGACACTGTTTCGGTCAAGGGAGGCAAATTGCACATGGAGATTCCATTTTCAAATGTGTGTGTGTGTGTGTGTGTTATTTTCATTGAAACAAAATACATTACATTACATTAGTGATTTCTATTCCGTCAATACCTTGCGGTTCAAGGCGGATTACAAAAGAAGTTATCTGGCCATTTCCAGAGGAATTGATCTCGAAGCTGGGACATTAGATCATTTGTTATTCTATTGTCCATTGATTCTTGCTTTTTGGAAATCAATATGGGGTCAAATAAATTGTATGTTGGAAAATCCAGTGGCATTATCGTATGATAACTGTGCTGTTTGGCATGTCAATGAGGGCTAAGAGGCAAATATCATCTAAGAATAACAGGCTTCTACTTATTATGACAGGGGTTGCCATACAACAGATTACGAGTAATTGGAAAAACTGGAAGAGACTTAATTACAGCTTCTGGTGGAACTCTTTATGTCACATTTATAAAATGGAAAGGACAATAGCCATACAACAGGGGAATTTTAGAAAATTTCAGGAGATTTGGGAGTCATTAACAAATTATTGTAATGATTGAATATTATTTTTCCCCTTAAAAATGCACATCCAGGATGGGGGTAGGGGAGAAGGGTTTTTTTTTATTTGAATATTAAATAAGGTATGGGGTTTATGGCAGGTTTTCTTGAATTTAAAGAATGTTATTGATTAGGGGGAGGGGGATAAATTCTGATATGGATTTTAACAGAATATTAAGCATTGTATTTAAGTTTAAAATGTTATAAATGCTGTTACACTTACTGTAAATTTTACAAAAATGAATAAAGAATTGGAAAAAAAAAAAAAAAGTTGAAGAATGAGACCCCTGTTTAATTTTAAGATTCCGACATGTGGCGGTTTTTGTGACCAGCCTGTGCTCCGTGGGTTTTGATCTAGGGCACGATCGGGAAAGAAGCAAAGGGAGAGAGGTCTGCCGCTTCTTACACTAGTTCCAGAGGTGTCTTCTGATGCCTCCTTAACGAGCGGAAGTATATGCGCTAACCCTGCTTGGCAAATCATCATACGGCCAGCTTGTGCATTAACGTTCAGAGCATTTAAGATGGAGATGGGAGGCTTTGCTGAGTAATCGCTGCATTGTGGGAGAAAAAGGCACATTAAGAGTTCGGAACGGCATGGGATATGTGGCAGACAGCTGAGAGGAAGAGCTGTTCTCCGTGCATTAAGCTCAAACAACTTTTAATTAACAACAAAAAAAAAAATGTGCAGCTCTTCTTAAGTTAATTATTGGAGATTGTATTATTAATGACTGTGGTGGGCTGAGAAATCTTAGAGTGTAAACGCTGCAATTATGTTTTCTGACAACGCCTAATCATTGTTTGTAATGGAGTTTGACAAGATGTGCAGTGCCGGATTAACGTTGAGGTCTCCCGGTACCAAGCTTTTATTTACTTCAATAAATGTTGGCATAAACATTTCAGCCGCCTGCAGTTGAGCGTCTGTGTCAAATGGAACCTCGTGGGTTAACCGTTGGGATTACTGGACTTGCTTCCTGCTCATGCCGGATTCATAAGATTGTACACGCGTATTGCCAAAGAGCGTCGGAAAGAGAGGGAAAAGGAAAAGCGTGAGAAGGCGGAGCAGGTTGGTCCATCCTATGCAGTCCTTTTTGAAAAGGAAGTTTTATCGGAATAAAATAAATTCCTAAGCTCTGGTTTTGATTTGGTTTAGAAAGAACAAACAGCGAAGGAGACTCTGGTGTCCAATCACCTTTATTATATCTCAAGACTCTGTCCAATCACCTTTGTTGTATCTCGGGACTCGACGCGATCGTGTTTCAGCCCCAACTGGGTCTGCCTCAGGAGTCTGGAATTTTCGAGAAAGGTATTCACATCAGATTACGGAGATATATTTCAGAGGACTGCAAATAGGCGTTCCATTTTTGTCAAATGATTGGTGAAGGTATAATAACGTTGAAAAAAAACCTTTCAGACTCCTGAGGCTGGCCCAGTTGGGGCCGAAACATGATCGTGTCGAGTCTTGAGATAGGCAAACGAGAAGCTAAGAAGAATTTCTCCTCAAAAAGAGCATAGTAGTAGTACAATGGAACGAGGCAAATGAGATGTCAGATAGTCAGCCAAAAGTTACTTTATTGTACAAATCGTTAAAAGTCATATACTATAAACAAAGTCTATATCCTAATGTCCATCTTGGATATAAAGTCTCATAAAGAGATCCAAAATCTATGATGTAAGAGAAGGCTATGTCTAGGAATACCTAGACTGCCCCAACTAGGATCCCAGTTTCGGCATCCGTAGATGCCTTCATCAGATGATGAATGGACACTGCCGTAGAAGACACTAAACACAAACCTGCAGGCAATGTGTGTAAATGTTCTAATCGTGGAGTAGCGTCTTTGGAGGTAAATGCGCGCCAAAAAACTGAGTCTTGAGATACAACAAAGGTGATTGGACACCAGAGTCTTGAGATACAACAAAGGTGATTGGACACCAGAGTCTCCTTCGCTATTTGCTCTTTCTTTCCATTCTTTGGGAAGTTGTCGTCTCCTGTTTCTCTAAGATCTTTTGATTTGGTTTATTCACTTGATGTACTGCTTAATACCGAGGTATCAAAGCGGTTAAACGGAACATTGTACGTCATGCAATAAACCAAAACCTTGTATACCGATCCAATAATTCAAAAATAAAATAGTAAAAAAAGTTCTTAAAAAAGAGTTGCCAGTAAGTCCTAAGCCAGCGTCCTGAATATAATACTATTCTAATTAACCTCCCATTTTACAAAACCGTAGCTCAGTTTTTAGCACCAGCCACAGTGATAACAGCTCCGGAATTCCTATGAGTATCGTCGGAGCTGTTACCACCGTGACCGGCACTACAAACTGCGTTACGGTTTTATAAAAAAAAAAAAAAAAAGGGGGGGTGGTGGTAAATGAGCTTATAAAAAACTGAGATAGTTAAAACTTTCAGTCATTTCAGGTCGAAGCTACAACAATGCAGCAAATTACAATGTTTTTTTAGTTCAAATATTTTATTGATTTTAATATACAATGTACATTAAGTACAGAAAGAGAAATGTTAACGAGGCAAGATACAGACATGTTGAACATATAAATGAAATGCATACAATAATATCCACGTGATACAACAAGCTGATCTAAGCCTATATATATAGAAGAGGAATGTCGACACAACACGCAGCCATAGTTACTAGACCGAAACCAGATCAAAACATGAGCCATAACGTGTGAGAGTTTTTTGTTGTGGAGCACAGTTCTTATCTCAATAACTGAATGCCATCATTCGATATTGCAAAAGGTGTGGAACGGGCTCCAAATCTTAGCATAGGAGCACATGTATCTGTGCTTTTCTGCTATAACACTTTCATATTTCACTATGAAGCATACCGTGTTCCACCATGTAGTATAATTCGTCTGGGACAAGTCCTTCCAACAATGTAGTATGTTTTTGAGGGCCAGAAAAAGAAGGGTTTTAGACATCACCATTGTACAGAACACTCATTGATCGGTATGTCCACCTCTATACAATACTTTTCTAGATAATCATCAATCGGTTTTACTAATTTCTATTGATTTTTCTGTAGCCTTTGATACGATCGATCATCAGCTTTTGTTAGACAGACTTCACTCTATTGGTATTACAGACCAAGTTTTTTCCTGGTTTGTATCATATTTTACAGATCGTACCTCTACCGTTATCTTTAATGATTCAATCTCTAAAAGTTCATTGACTACGTATGGTGTTCCTCAAGGGTCTATCCTTTCTCCACTTTTATTTAATATTTCTCTTGCCCCATTAATGACTTTGTGCCAATCCGTTGGTTTTCACGTATTTGCCTATGCTGATGATATTCAGCTCTTATATCCTTTAGATGCTAATAACTCTTTGGACATCATAGCAATTAATAAGAAGCTTGACCAAGTTCACCAATGGCTGGATACTAATAGATTGGTGCTTAACATTAATAAAACAAAGGTGATGCTTTTTCCATGGAAAGATCGTTATAAACTCATTTTTCCTATTTCCATAAAAAATGTCCCCCTACAATCAATTAACAACATAAAAATCTTAGGGGTTATTTTCGATTATAAACTAACTTTCCATGATCATATTAGTAGTACAGTGGAACCTTGGTTTACGAGCATAATTCGTTCCAGAAGCATGCTCGTAAACCAAATTACTCATATATCAAAGCAAGTTTCCCCATAGGAAGTAAGGGAAACTGCTTTGATTGGTTCCACCTCCTCCCCCCCCCACGAGGCTACCAGCGCTGCTCCATTCTCCCCCCCTTGAAGAATCCGACGCTGTTCCAAACCCCTCCCCGTGATCCAGCTTCCCCCCCCTGCGAACCGGCATCCCCCCCTGCTCACGTTGCCCCCCCCTCCATCGCGATCCTACTTTCCCCCCTCCCGAGCAGTCAATGACACCCTTTACCCTTGGCACCAGTGCCGGTGCCCGAAGATCCTCCCTCTTCTGGCGCGGCTGGGCGGTGCGTCGGAGATCCTCCTTCTTCTAGTCTGGGCTGGACTGGCTTTGAGCATTTGCGCATGCTCAAAGCCTTCTGGTTTCGCTCTCTCCGAGATTGAGAGCGAGACCAGAAGGCTTTGAGCATGCGCAAATGCTCAAAGCCAGTCCAGTCCAGACCAGAAGAAGGAGGATCTCCGACGCACCGCCCAGCCCAGGTCGCGTCAGAAGAAGGAGGATCTTCGGGCACCGGCACTGGTGCCAAGTCGGGTAAAGGGTGTCATTGACTGCTCGGGGGGGGGGGGGGGGAGGGAAGTATGATCGCGGTGGAGGGGGGCAACGCGAGTGGGGGAGGGGGATGCTGGATCGCTGGGGAGGTAAGTTATGCCTGCTTACTTTCAAATCCCTACTTTATAAAACCCCAGCATTTATTTATAAATTATTAATCCCTTATACTTCCAATAGAACGTTGAGATCTAATGAACAGCATTTATTGACGATTCCTTCTCTTAAGGTTATTAATACGAGACGGCAATTTATTTTTTTTGTTACAGCCCCTCAAATTTGGAATTCTCTTCCTATTTATTTGAGGGAAGAGTGCAATCTGGAGAAATTTAAGAGTAATTTAAAAACTTTTCTTTTTAAAGATGCCTTTGATAACTAATTAGCCAGTTTTCTGGCTAATACTATTTCTGTTGTATAAGAACATAAGAAGTTGCCACCACTGGGTCAGACCAGAGGTCCATCGCGCCCAGCGGTCCGCTCCCGCGGCGACCCATCAGGTCTATGACCTGTGAAGTTGTTCCTGACTATTTCTATAACCTACCTCTGCTTCTATCTGTACCCCTCAATCCCCTCATCCTTTAGGAAACTATCTAAACCTTCCTTGAAACCCTGTAGTGTGCTCTGGCCTATCACAACCTCCGGAAGCGCGTTCCATGTGTCCACCACCCTCTGGGTAAAAAAGAACTTCCTAGCGTTTGTTCTAAACCTGTCCCCTCTCAATTTCTCCGAGTGACCCCTTGTACTTGTGGTTCCCCACAGTCTGAAGAATCTGTCCCTTTCCACCTTCTCTATGCTCCTCAGGATTTTGAAGGTTTCTATCATGTCTCCTCTAAGTCTCCGCTTTTCTAGGGAGAACAGCCCCAGCATTTTCAACCTGTCAGTGTATGAAAAGTTTTCCATACCATTTACCAGTTTAGTTGCTCTCCTCTGGACCTCTTCAAGTATTTTCCTTGATTGTTCTGCTTTCTTTTAACTATATTGTAGTTCACTTTCATTTCCTTCCTTGTGTTTATGGGTTTGTTAAGTCTGTTAATAGTCCTGTAGGACTTAATTATTGTTAAGTATTGTATTGTTCCCTAAATATTGTAATTTTATTATGTTCATTGCTTAGAAATATGATTAAGCGATTAATCAAAAACCTTATTAAACTTGAAACTTGATTATGAACAGTCAGCAGTTGGCGGGGACCATGGTGATTCAATATAATAATGTGCGGATTTATGGGATCTTGTATATCCAGGATAGAGGAGATGGTTTCCCAAACTTTGCTCCAATAGACAAAGAGGTGTGAGCAATCATAAATCATGTGACGTATGAAGAAGATGCTGAGGCTAATGGAGGCTGCCCTGGATCACAAGGAGCAAAAAGTAGCCTTTGAACCAGACTTCTGGTGCTGCTCAGCATTGCCTCTATTCATGTCGATTTTCTGCTGTGTAAAATAACACTTTATGTTACATTACATTAGTGTCTTTTATTCCGCCAGTACTAGGGTTGCCAGATTTTACGTATGTAAAATTCAGACCCATTGAACCACCCCACAGGCCTGCCCAGTTCCACCCAGCCCCTCCCCCTCAGCCTGTTCTCGTCGGTCGGTCGGGCATCCGTGCATACGCAGATGACCCCTCCCGATGTGATCTGAAGAGGAAGCTTTTTCAAAACCCGGACAAAGTGCCGGGTTTTGTAAAGCCGTCCAGGTGAATCCGGACGACTGGTAACCCTAGCCAGTACCTTGCGGTTCTAGGCGGATTACAAAAGAGGTGATCTGGACATACCCAGTAAATTCACAAGATAGATTATTAGATGAGGCGTTCGGATCCGGGGATAGATTGACAAGGTCAGTTAGATCATTTGCTACATTTGCCGAAGTTCCTGAATAACGTGGATTTTAATTATTTCCTGAAAGTTTTGTAGTCGGGTGTTGTGATCAACAGGTTGGAAAGGTGGTTGTCTAATTTCACTGCCTGGGTGGCAGATAGGCCGTCTTAAATTTTCTTACATCATATGCCTTTGATTGGGGGGGTGGGGGATGTGTAAAGGGTGCCTGCATTCTCTTAGGTCTGAATGTGTTGTTCCAGGATCAGGCGATCGTTCAGGTAGGTTGGTCCATCGCCATTTAAGGCTTTGAATAGTGTGCAGTAGAATTTGAAAGTATGCGTGCTTGAACTGGGAGCCAGTGTGTGTCTTGGTATGCGGCGGTAGTGTGGTCAAATTTTTTCAGTGAGTATATCAGTTTGAGAGCTATATTTTGCACTGTTGGTTTGTAATTGTCATTGTATATATAGTACTCCCCCGATATTCATGGGGGGTCCATTCCAGGGACCCCCGCAAATACGGTTTTTAGCAGGGGAGACAGGAGAGGGCAGCCGGAGCGCCGGTGAGTGAAGGAAATCACTCGTAGTGTGCTCCGACCGCCTCTTCCTGTACTAAAGTCGGGCCTCACCAATCAGGAGTTGCGTGTCAAAGCAGCTCCTGATTGGTGAGGCTCGACTTTAGTACAGGAAGAGGCAGTCTTAGCATACCACGAATGATTTCCTTCACTCACTGGCTCTCCGGCTGCCCTCTCCTGCCCGGTCATTCTCGGTCGGAAAATACCACGAAAGACCAGAACTGCGAATTGCAGACCGCAAATTCATGGGAGAGCACTGTACTATTATGTTGCAAGTAACTCAAACCAAAATAAGTGTAAGCCATCGGTATTCTAACATATCTCTGCAAACTTTCAAAGACACATATTTCAGCTCTCAAAACAAGACACCATTAGTCCATAACATGCGGTATGATGCGGTTTTTGGAATAGACCTTACTGTGACTTTTCACTTTTCAAAGGGTGAAATACCATGCTTTCCCCCTCCCACCCCCCTCCCCGAAGCAATACTGTACATTAATCTTCAAAATAAAGCATGAGACAATACAATAGGAGGAAATATTTTTTCACTCAAAGAATAGTTAAGCTCTGGAACGCATTGCCAGAGGTTGTGGTAAGAGCAGATAGCGTAGCTCAGGGGTCTCAAAATCCGTCCTTGAGGGCCACAATCCAGTTGGGTTTTCAGGATTTCCCCAATGAATATGCATGAGATCTATGTGCATGCACTGCTTTCAATGCATATTCATTGGGGAAATCCTGAAAACCCAACTGGATTGCGGCCCTCAAGGAGGGACTTTGAGATCCCTAGCATACCTGGTTTTAAGAAAGGTTTGGACAAGTTCCTGGAGGAAAAGTCCAGAGTCTGTTATTGAGAAAGACATGGGGGAAGCCACTGCTTGCCCTGGATTGGTAGCATGGAATGTTGTACTCTTTGGGGTTCTGGAATCTTGTTACTCTCTGGGATTCTGGAATGTTGCTACTAGTTGGGGATTCCGCATGGAATGTTGCACTCTTTGAGGTTCCGGAATCTTGCTTACTCTGAGATAATGGAATGTTTCTACTCTTTTTGATTTTTTGCCAGGTACTAGTGACCTGGATTGGCCACCGTGAGAACGGGCTACTGGCCATTGGCCTGACCCAGTAAGGCTATTCTTATATTCTTAATTGGCATGAATTTACACAGCAAAAATTGCAACGACCTTTTCTCTTCACATTTCTGGCAGGGTAGAAAGATCTATAATGTCCTTTCTTCTCTTTTCCTGAGGGTTAGTTTTTCTGCTCCTGCTTTTGTGGGAATTTTAATGTTTCCTCTCAGGAAATGTGCTGTTCTCTTGTCTTTGTATTTTGTCCAGTATAGGAGAAGGCGCATTGCTCTTTGTTTCTCTGGATTCTTGGCTTCCATTTCAATTCACGTCTGTGTATTTGTTTCTATACCTGCGTGACTCTGTGAAATAGGCTTAAAATGGTCTGTGTGATATATAATAACCCCAAGGAATGTCATTGCTTTCACCGTCCGCATGTTGGAGGTCGGCGTTCTTCAACCTTTTAATTATAGTGTGCGATGACTTTTTAATTGCGTGCATTAGAAACAGTTCAGCCTGTGTTGTTAATCTAGCATTTCTGTTTGTTTTCGCAATTTCTGCACATTATAGAGGATGTTGAATGAAGAGCTAATGCCTATTTTGATCTGATGTGCACTTCGGCTCCAACATCTGTTAACACAACGGGACGACTGAAATCCAAAGAGAAAGAGAGAGGGTTGGAATACTTAGGCATCCTGTAGCTGGAACATCCATTGCTGTTATTTGCATATATTTTGGTTAATTTACATTAGTCTGGCTTTTCGCAGAGTGTCGGGGAAACGATAAAACTGTGGAGCTGAAATTATTATGGTATTAAATCAGTTTTCTGTGTGGCTTATCTACTAATTGCTGCAGTGATTGGACAGCAGTAACAGGGGACTTGACATCAAGAACAGTTCAAACTGTGGAAGTAGAAAATCACTCTGATATTCCAGGCCATTATTGAGATGGCTTGAGGAAATCCACTGCTTATTCCTAGGATAAGCAGCATAGAATCTGTTTTACTACTTGGGATCTAGCTGGGTACTTGGGACCTGGGTTGGCCACTGATGGAAACAGGATACTGGGCTTGATGCACCTTTGGTCTGTCCCAATATGGCAGCTCTTATGTTCTTACGTGAGCTGAGTAGAGGACAATCAAGCCATTGTAACATCACTGATGAGTTTGGCTCTTAGGCATTGGTGGAATGAGTCATTATGACATCACAATCTGAGCTTTGGGTTTCTGCCTGGTACTTGGGACCTGGGATATTGGGCTTGGTGGACCAGTAGCAATTCTTATGTTTCTCTGTTCTTATAAAACTTCATTCAGCCATTCTCCAAGGCCTCTTCTCCTTCCGTTCTCAATCATTGTCAATGCTCTTAATTCCAAACCATGAGACTTGTGGCGTCCTTTACCCTGTTATTATTGTAGGACAAATAGGTATTGGGTAGTTTAGCTGGGTAAAGAGTGATTTAATCAAATAAATTGATTGATCTGCATGAGTTATGCCTGCTCTGCCTCCATGTCCATCCCAAGCAACTACTCGGTAAAATGTAACGAGAAACGCAGTCTGGGAACAAGAAAAGGTAGAAGGATTCAGAGATATTGCTCTTTTTTTTTTTGGAAACCAACATGGGATCTTTATTTGGCTTCGGCAAAACTATAGTTAAAGATTCTGCCATAGTACCTGTAATACAACCCTTAGTTAGTTGAACCTGATATACATTTAACAGATGTGGTAATAGGGTATTTTGAAATAATTTATAAAACTCTACAGTGAAACCAACACCACCTGGAGTGGATCCAACTCTAAGGGACTTCAACGCTATTTGTTTCACTGCTTTCATTGTATGCTAATAGATCTCATGCATATTCATTGGGGAAATCCTGAAAACCCGATTGGATTGCGGCCCTCGAGGAGGGACTTTGACACCCCTGCTCTATGGCGAATTGCCAAAGCTGATATGAGGGTGCAATGTAACCAATTGCACCAGTTGGTCCCCAAATGGTGCTATTTGATATGATTTTATGTATTTGTCTGCATTGTTTTATATTTTAGACACTTTTATAATAAACCTGATCATATCCAGCTCAATAACTCCACTTTTTCTTGCACCTGTGTGCACAAGTATTTTGTTTTTTTTGTGATTTTCCCAACTGGCACTCACACAATAGCAAATATTAGCAGCACCCGCAAGGAAAAACGCTTCCTCCCAGACCTTCTGCAGTATCGCTTATGAGGAGCAGAAATGGCCCCAGGACCAGTCCCTGAGGCACTCCACTGATCATCCTTCTTCAGAGCAAGCTTCAGATTTTGCCACCATGCTCTGCTGAGTTCCTAATCCAGCCTGACACTTTGGAGACTCCTGTGTATATGGGACACTGTCCTACAGGACAAGTCTACAAAATCCTAAGTGGAGTAGAACGGCTGCGAGTGGATCGATTTTTCACTCTGTCAAAAATGACAAAGACTAGGGGGACACTCGATGAAGTTACAGGGAAATACTTTTACAACCAATTGGAGGAAATTGTTTTTCACTCAGAGAATAGGTAAGCTCTGGAACGCATTGCCAGAGGTTGTGGTAAGAGCAGATAGCGTAGCTAGTTTTAAGAAAGGTTTGGACAAGTTCCTGGAGGAAAGGTCCATAGTCTGTTATTGAGAGAGACATGGGGGAAGCCGCTGCTTGCCCTGGATCGGAAGCATGGAATGTTGCTACTCTGAGATTCCGGAATCTTGGCTATTCTTTGAGACTCTGTAATGTCGCTACTCTTTGGGTTTTGGCCAGGTGACCTGGATTGGCCACCAAGAGAACGAACTACTGGGGTCTGACTCAGTAAGGCTATTTTTGTGTTTTTATGTACTGTAATGTAAGAAGTATATTAAATAAACTTAACCTGTAATGGAGCGACGTCTCTGTCTAGAATACTTAGCACCACTTAAGCGGAATTAGGTGTCGTTAGGTATGATTCCATAAATGGCGCCAAACGATGCCTAGGTGATGTTTATAGAACCCAGGCCTATCTAATCTTCAAATTCTATGTTTCTAACTATAGTAACATAGTAGATGACGGCAGATAAAGACCCGAATGGTCCATCCAGTCTGCCCAACCTGATTCAATTTAAATTTTTAAATTTTTTCTTCTTAGCTTTACCCAGTACTGTGCTTGGGTTCCAACTGCTGAAATCTCTGTTAAGACTTACTCCAGCCCATGTACACCCTCCCAGCCATTGAAGCCCTCCCCAGCCCATCCTCCACCAAACGGCCATATACAGACCCAGACCGTGCAAGTCTGCCCAGTACTTGCCTTAGTTCAATATTTAATCTTATTTTCTGATTCTAGGTCCTTTGTGTTCATCCCACTCAAGTCACAGTTTTACTCTCCACCACCTCTCTCGGGAGCGCATTCCAGGCATCCACCACCCTCTCCGTAAAGTAGAATTTCCTAACATTGCCTTTGAATCTACCACCCCTCAACCTCAAATTATGTCCTCTGGTTTTACCATTTTCCTTTCTCTGAAAAAGATTTTGTTCTACGTTAATACCCTTCAAGTATTTGAACGTCTGAATCATATCTCCCCTGTCTCTCCTTTCCTCTAGGATATACATATTCAGGGCTTCCAGTCTCTCATAAGAACATAAGAATTTGCCTCCGCTGGGTCAGACCAGAGGTCCATCGCGCCCAGCTGTCCGCACCCGTGGCGGCCCATCAGGTCCATGACCTGTCATGTTATCTTGATTTAGCCCTATAGCCCCCTTGTTTTCATCTATACCCTTTCCATACTCTTATCTACCCTTATCTGTATCTCTCAATCCCCCTATCCTTCAGGAATCCATTCAATCCCTCTTTGAATCTCTGTAACATACTCTGCCTGACCACTTCCTCCGGGAGCGTGTTCCATGTGTCCACAACCCTCTGTGTGAAGAAGAACCTTCTGGCATTTGTTCTAAACTTCTCCCCTTCCAGTTTCTCTGAGTGCCCTCTTGTGCCTGTGGTTCCCCGTAGTTTGAAGAATCTATCCTTGTCTACCTTCTCCATGCCCTTCATGATCTTGAAAGTTTCTATCATGTCCCCCCCTAAGCCTCCTCTTTTCCAGGGAGAAGAGCCCCAGCTTGTCCAGCCTGTCAGCGAATGAACAGTCCTCCATACCATTTATCATTTTCGTAGCTCTTCTCTGGACCTTCTCAAGTATTGCCATGTCTTTCTTGAGGTAGGGCGACCAATATTGGACGCAGTACTCTAGATGCGGGCGCACCATTGCACGATATAGTGGCATGATGACTTCCTTCGTCCTGGTTGTAATTCCCTTCTTAATGATGCCCAGCATTCTGTTAGCTTTCTTCGAGGCCGCTGCACATTGCGCTGATGATTTCATGGTTGTATCCACTAGTACACCCAAGTCTTTTTCAAGATTACTCTCCCCCAGCAATGTTCCCCCCATTTTGTAGCTGTACCTCGGGTTCCTTTTCCCTATATGCATGACCTTACATTTTTCTATGTTAAAGCACATTTGCCATTTGTTTGCCCACTCTTCCAGTTTGCTTAGGTCCCTTTGCATACATCTTCTGGCGCAAGCCTCCTATCATTTTCATCGCCCTCCTCTGGACCGCCTCAAGTCTTCTTACGTCCTTCGCCAGATACGGTCTCCAAAATTGAACACAATACTCCAAGTGGGGTCTTACCAATGACCTGTACAGGGGTATCAACACCTTCTTCCTTCTACTGACTACGCCTCTCTTTATACAGCCCAGCATCCTTCTGGCAGCAGCCACTGCCTGGTCACACTGTTTTTTCACCTTTAGAGGGAGGAATGTCAGGAATAAGTGAAAATTTGAGATAAAGGAAAAAGAAGGATAAATTGTGTGCAAGGTCTTCCAAAAGGACAGACTGTGATGACGGTTGAAGGTCATGACTCCCTACTCGTCCAGCCGTTCCCTCCACACTTCTGCCATCCACAGACCTGCTCAGTTTCTTTATATTTAATTCACTGACTCCAAGTATAACGTTTAATGTTAAAAACACTGCAGGGGATGATAATGGCTGCAGAACTCTAAAGTAATCGTCCGGCTTCTTAGTAAACTATTAAGACCAGCTTAACGGGGGAAAAAATATCAAATGCTTTGTGCTCTGAAAGAGTGAGCTGGTTCCATTATTGAACGCCGCCATGTTGACCGTCCAGTTTCCCCAAGCACTTGTAGAAGAATTCTTATTCTTCTGCCCAGCAGGACTTGGTCAAAGTATCCCTTGCGCTCAGCAAATGATCAATCTGCAGTTTTAGCTATCAGGCCGGGAAATATTTTGAAAGCAGCCTTCGTTGCTCAAGGACAATTAGAAGCTCTGTTAGGATGGCACCATGGCTGTGCATGCCCAGAAGAGAATTTATCACGGTAAGAAAAATTCAGCGCTCTCTTTTAACTCTAACCCCTCTCTTCTATTAAACTGCGTTAGCAGTTTGTAGCGCGGAGAGCCGCGCTGAATGGGCCGCGCTGCTCCCGACGCTCATAGGAACTCTAACCGCGCTAGAAGCTGCCAGCGCAGTTTGAATAGAAGAGGCCCTAAGCTCGAGAAGAAACTCGACAACGCTTTTTGCAAAAAGTCTTGAATGATCGTTTTTCTGTGGATTTTATTTATTATTTTTCAGTTGTTACGTACAGTAGAAAGATGTAATCAAGAAAACTGGATCCCCATAAAAAATAAAAAACACAAAAGAAATAACATTACAGATAATCTATCAAGCCCTCATTAAGAGAGGAGTTCTTAACCTAAGAAACACTAGTGGATTTTTTTTTTAATAGACACTGCAGGACATTTTAAATCTTTGAGTCAAAGTTCTGCAAATAACCCCCCCCCCCCCAAATCCCAAAACCTTTTGCCCACTTTCTTTTGCGCATATTTTGACCTAAAACATGGACGTGGTGAAAAAAATCATACTGGATCACATGTTCACTGTGGGACCAGCTTGAAAATGAATTTCTTCCCAAGATCAGCCCCTGGGCTATGTTATACTGTCCCGCGTACCCACAAATCTCCCTGCAACCTCTGTTGCACCATGTACGCAGTCAACCACCTGATGATGGGCTATAATGGATGACAAGTTTTATGTGCATCTAATAGAGATCGTATTTTCTCAATTAATGGACCTCAGCTTTGGAATGCTCTTCCGAATCATATTCGATTAGAATTTAATTTTGAGCATTTTAAAACATTATTAAAAACTTTGGTATGAGGATAAAGACCAGAACAGTCCATCCAGTCTGCCCATTAGTTATACCCATTACAAATACATGATTAAATTAACGTGTCTCTTCTTTGCTATTTCTGGGTCATAGACTGTAAAGTCCACCTGGTATTGTCCTAGGTTCCAAACGCTGAAGTTGTCATCTAATCAAGCCATTGTGACATCACTGCTGAGGTTGGCTCTTAGGCATTGGTGGAGTGAGGCATTATGACATCACAATCTCAGCTCTGGAATGTTGCTACTCTTTGGGTTTCAGGTATTTTTGGGCCATAGACTGTAAAGTCCACCTGGTAGTTTCCAAATGCTGAAGTTGCCATCCAAGCTCATTCCAGCCTATCCAACCATCCTGTTTACAGGATATCTTACCTTAAAGTCTGGCCAGTAACATCCTTAAGTTCCAAGTTAGTGGAGTTCCCATCGATGCCCTCCCCAGCCCAATTCTACACCAAATCATCACATATGGGACACAGACTGTACAAGTCTGTCCAATGCCGGCGTTAGTTCTTTAATTTACATTCTTCGTTTCTAATTAGAGATCCTCTGTGTTTATCCCACACTTTTTTGAATTCCATCACCGTTTATCTCTCCACCACGTCCCTCGTGCCAGCATGAGGTTGGAAAGGTGGTAATCCTAAGTAATGTAACATGTCCAGAGCTCTTTGGGGAAGACAGGATATAAAAACAAATGAATACAATTCCTAAAAATATTTTTTTATATGGTAGGTGTGTTAAAAACTGATCGGCCCCGGGTGTCACATACCCTAGGTCCGCCACTGCATAGGATGAAGGAGAAAGGCCATTGACTAGGATTAATCTAAGGCAGGGGTAGGCAATTCCGGTCCTCGAGAGCCGGAGCCAGGTCAGGTTTTCAGAATATCCACAATGAATATGTAAGAGATGGATTTGCATACACTGCCTCCTTGAGATTCAGATCTATCTCAAGCATATTCATTGTGGATATCCTGAAATCCTGACCTGCCTATGGCTCTAAAGGACCGGAATTGCCTACCCCTGTTCCAGAGTGTTGAAGAATCAGCACCATGGACAGGTCAGGTTTTCAGGATCTCCACAATGATGGATTTGCATGTACTGTCTCCTTGAGATGCAAATCTCTCTCATGCATATTTATTGTGGATATCCTGAAAACCTGACCTGTCTCCGGCTCTCGAGGACTGAATTGCCTACCCCTGATCTAAGGAAATACATATTTACTGAAAGGGTGGTGGATGCAAGGAATGGCCTCCCACTGGATGTGGTGGAGATGAAAATCATATCTGTATTTCTGCAAACTTGAGACCTCCTAAGGGAGGGAAGAGATAGTAACTGGCATGCATGGGAAGACTGGTCTTTACCTGCCTTTGTTTTTCAATGTTTCTCTTGCTTACGGTATGTGCATGAGAGACACTCCCTGCTGGTGACCAGAAGGCCCCTGCATACTGTGATCTGAGATGGTTTTCCTTAACGGAGATTTGCACCTCAGCATTATTAAGTTGCACCTTTTTGCATTATTATTATAATTTTATTTTTATTTACAAAATCAGGTTGAGCAAGTTCAGGAGCCTGCTGGTTTCTAAATAAAACCTACATCTTACAAGACTTAATGATCTGAGAACTGTTGCCCCCCCTGTCTAACTTTCTACTAGACTAGAGAATGACACGAGGACAAATTTTTCCCCGTCCCTGCAGGAACTCATTTTCCCGTCCCCGCGAGTTCTTTTCCTGTCCCTGCCCCATTCCTGCAAGCTCTGTCCGCATCTGCACAAGCCTCAAACACTTTAAAATCATAAATAGCCGAGGCTTGTGTGGTTAAGGCAGAGCTTACAGGAATGGGGACAGCGACAAAACCCATGGGGACAGGACGGGGGAACTGAGTTCCTGCGGGGACGGGGACAAATTTGTTTCCGTGTCATTCTCTAAAAAAAAAAATAATAAAAAAGTGAGCCAAGTACTGTATAGGACAATGAAGCCATTGTGACATCACTGATGAGGTTGGCTCTTATTGGTGGAATGAGGCATTATGATGTCACAATACCAGCTCTAGATATCAGAGGCTGAAACTCTTCACACTATTTGTTTATTCTAATTTCTATACTGTTCTCCCAAGTAGAGAATGACACGGGGACAAATTTTTCCCTGTCCCCGTGGGAACTCATTGTCCTGTCCAGTTCTTTTGCTGTCCCTGCCCCATTTCTGCAAGCTCCGTCCTCATCTGCAGAAGCCTCAAACACTTTAAAATCATAAGTGCAGTTAAGGCAGAGCTTACAGGGATGGGACAGGGAAATTGAGTTCCGACGAGAACAAATTTGTTTCCGTGTCATTCTCTAAAAAAAAAAAGTGAGCCAAGTATAGGACAATTAAGCCATTGTGACATCACTGATGAGGTTGGCTCTTATTGGTGGAATGAGGCATTATGATGTCATAACACCAGCTCTAGTTATCAGAGGCTGAAACTCTTCACACTATTTATTTATTCAATTTTCTAATTTTCTCCCAAGTAGAGAATGACACGGGGACAAATTTTTCCCTGTCCCCGTGGGAATTCATTGTCCTGTCTGGTTCTTTTGCTGTCCCTGCCCCATTTCTGCAAGCTCCGTCCTCATCTGCAGAAGCCTCAAACACTTTAAAATCATAAGTGCAGTTAAGGCAGAGCTTACAGGAATGGGGTAGGGATGGGACAGGGAAATTGAGTTCCGACAGGAATAAATTTGTCCCCGTATCATTCTCTATATTAGACCAAAACAAATCGATTTGAATCGGCGAATCAGGCAGCACTGTCGGATGCATGCTTTGTGTGGACACCTGTAGGCATACCTCTCAGAGATAAATCTGCCATTGGCTTAGGGTAGTGACATCAGAGAGAGCACCGATGCGGGCAGCGTCCTCGTGCCGGGGAAGTAAAAAAGGTTTGGGGGAAGGCGAGGGGTGCTGCGCCCTTAGGAAGGCTGCGCCCAAGGTGGACTACCCCTTCCCCGAACCACCCTTACAACGTCACTGCCAGGGCCCTTGGGAGGGTCTTCAGCTGTCTGTATTTCTTTGGGATGCCGATAATCCATCCTTCTGCCTCATGGTTCTCCTATAGCTTTCATCTGATTTAGCCCAGCCAGATTTTTCATTGCTTTTTCAGCTCTGGCAACCAAGTCTTCATAAAATGAATCATTTCCTACTCTGTGGCCAACTGACAGCTATTAGATGTGTTTTGTTAATGTTTTGGGATTTCCCCCCCCCCCCCCCTTTTTATCACACAGTATCAGGAGAGAAAACCAACCGAGGAAACAAATGTCGCCGGGAACGTAACTTCGTGAGCGCACAGCATGAGAAAAGGTCAACATTTTACAGCCGAGTGCTAAAGGCTGACTGCAAAAGAAGTTGTTTGGGCGTGACGGACCGTTGACCTCTGCCGCCTCTGGCTCTGGTCTTTCACCATCCCGCTGCGTAACTCCATAAATTCTCCTAACTGCAAAATGCTTTTAGCTATCGGCAGCTTTTCTACGGTTTTGTTCAGACATGGAGAACTCCGGTCCTCAAGGGCCGGAATCCAATCGGGTTTTCAGGATTTCCCCAATGAATATGCATTGGAAGCAGTGCATGCAATTAGATCTCATGCATATTCATTGCACACTAAACAATATTCGGGATTTATAATATCAATTCAATAGCTCTACTATACTAAAATATAATTTATAAACAGGAAGAGCTATGTTTGTTACAAATTTATAACCCTAAATTCCCACACATTCATTAATCACTTCTTTTATTTTATACTTTTTAAAAATTTACCTACACACCACACATGTGTTAATACTTCATCCTATATAATAAAACGCTAGCCGCGCATGCGCACTCCTATCTGTGTGTTCCGTATGTCTGTGGCCACAGGAGTGCGCATGCGCGCTTAACAGACCCCCCACGCTCACGGCAGCAGAAAGCACTCCTTTGCCGGCTCCCCACTCGGTAAGGTTTTTCGCCGGTCTGACCCTCCCATCCCTTCCCGACATCTGACGGCTCACTTAGTCCTTTGCCGCCACCCCCTTCCCTTCCCGCAGTCCCGACTATGAACCTGCCGATTCCAGCAGTATGTGCAGCAGTCTACACATGCTGCTTCGGGCCCTTCTACTGCCCTGATTTGCTCTGCCGCATCTCTGATGATGTCATCAGGGACGTGCCAGAGTAAATCAGGGCAGTAGAAGGACCCGAAGCAGCGTGTGAAGACTGCTGCACACGCTGCTGCAATCATCAGGTTCGTAGTCGGGACCTCGGGAAGGGAAGGGGGGGCCGGTAAGGGACTAAGGGAGCCGGACATTCCGTGGGAAGGGAAAGGGGGGTAGAGGAAACGCTACTGCTGCTGCTGCACAGGGAAGTGGTGTGGGGGGAGGGAAATGGAGGGGGAGGGAATGCTGCTTTGGCTTCTGCACAGGGAAGTGGTGGGAGAGAAATGCTGCTGCATAGGAGGCAGGGAGAGAGACAGATAGATAGAAAGAAAGACAGACAGACAGACAGCGGGGGGGGGGGGGGGGGGAAGGGAGACAGAAAGAAAAGAAGAAAGACACAGGGGCAGGGAGATACACAGAAACAAAGGCAGACAAAGGGGGCCAGGGACAGAGACAAAACAGAAAGAAAGACAGCGGGAGGGAGAGAGAGACAGAAATAAAGACAGACATATATTCTAGCACCTGTTAATGTAATGGGCTAAAATACTAGTATCATATAAATATAAGAACATAAGAACTGCCATCTCCGGATCAGACCCATGGTCCGTCGAGTCCGGCGATCCGCACACGCGGAGGCCCAGTCAGGTATACACCTGATGTAGTTTTAGTCACCCATATCCCTCTATGCCTCTCGTAAGGAGATGTGCATCTAATTTGCCTTTGAATCCTAGCACAGTGGATTCCTTAATAACCTCCTTTGGGAGAGCATTCCAGGCGTCTACCACTCGCTGTGTAAAGCAGAACTTCCTGGCATTATATACATGTAAATAACTTACTAAAACCTTAACAACCTACCCAACCAACCAACTATTCATTGGGGAAATCCTGAAAACCCGATTGGATTCTGGCCCTCAAGGACCGGAGTTGCCCATGTCTGGCTTTGTTTCATTTCAGGAAGAGTCGTCGAACATAACTTAAATTGCCAACTCTGCCCCGACTGCACCTTGACCTGCCTGCCGAATAGCTGATTTTGGCTTAAGAAGTTTAGAGTAATGTATTGTAAACTGTGTGCCTTCTGAGATTTCAGGTGCGCCATGACGCCCTGGCGAGGAAGAGAAAGGTCCACACCGGCTGGCTGCCGACAGGATGCGCCTCTCACGGCGAGAGGCGCGTCCTGTAGGAAGTCAGCTGGTGCAGATGACTCTCCTCCTGGCTGGCATCTCTCCTCTTCTCCCCGCACCGAAGGGGTTCAAGGCCAGATGGCATCGCATATGTGGGTGACGTCTGCGCACTTCCGTGTACCTTTCAGCTGAGTTAGAGGGCTTTTAGGTGGCACTAATGGATTAAATGCTGAATATCGGTGGATAGCCCCTGCCCCATTAAATAACTTTGAATATTGATCCCTACAAGCCTTATGTTGCTGTGAAATGGGCCTGCAGGTGGCCTCAGGACTCTGACCTGGAATACTTTGCAGTATATTATGTGACTTCACGGACTGATTCTGGCTCCCACTGAGGTTCAAATTAATCTCTCCGGTTTTTATTGCTGGCAGACTCTGCTCCTTCTCCTTGTAAATTCAGCCCTTTGTTTACTGATATTCATCCAGTTAATTACGCTATAGACTAAAAGGGGTTTCATGAATCACGATGATTTCCTGCCACAGTTGTTTCCCTTCCCCCCCCCCCCCCCCCCCCCCGTGTAGATTAATCATTCATTTTATGGAAGGGGATGCGAGGGAAAAGCAAAAGATTTAATTACAGGAAACCCTTTTAGTCGATTTCTTGTGTGTTTATATGAATGCGCTTGACTGCTTTACTTCTGCTGGGCTGGGCGTTGGAGAAATTGCTGGTTTCCTGCACACGTTTGATAGCGGAGATAGATTAGGCAGTAAACTTTGGCGGTTTTTTAAGGGCCCAGTGCTCAGTTAACTCCGTCCTCCCTTAATCAGGTGGAGAAACATGAAGGCACGTGTAATTGGGCATTTCGCCAATCCCCTTTGACAGAAAAAAAAGAACAATTTCAGCAGACATTGTTAGGTGGATGAACTCTGCTCTTCCTTCCCTTCCGTTTTCACAAAATAAATCTTTTCTTCTTTCCCCCCTAATGAATGCCTTTTCAAAGCTCTAAGTGCTTGTGAGGAAAGTCCTTCGTTTGGTTAACGAATGCAGTACTGAATATTCTTGCGTTGGGTACACGGCACCGTCATACTGTTAGAATTCTAAGCACTCCGCTTAGGATCTTTTGGAGACACTTCTTGGGATTGCACTCTTAGCATTTTTTAAAGATTTGCAGGGCGTTAGAAGCGTAGGAAGGGTACAGCCTTGAAATGAGACGGGAGTGGTTATAGCTAGTGAACAGATGACTGGACTAAGGTGGGGTGAGATCGTCAGGCCCTAAGGTACGCACACAAGACCCCAGAAATCTAATAAATAAATCTACCAGAAAAATAAAAAAAATTCAAGGGTGTGCACTTAGGCCCTGATTCTGTAAATGGGGCCAAAAACGCAGGCACCGAGGAACGCGGTCCTTAGCGCTTGTCAATCTCAAATTAGGAAATGTTTATAGAGTTATGCCTAGCAACGCCTAAACTGGACAGACACTCCCTAATTATTATTTGTAAAGTCGCCTAGGAATAAGCGGTTGAGAAATCTTTTAAATAAACATCCCTTGTATCGCTGCGGCTGTGGCGTTTTTCACTTCATCATCGGAAGAGAACTTCCTTTCCATGCTGTCGAACATTTTGAGCTTCGTTACCGCCCTTTCCAAGTTTAACACAAAATTCAGTCACGCACCTCTGGCGTGTTCTCGCAGACACGTCTTCCTCATCTGCAGTGATGGAGCGTGCGAAGTTCTTCCTCTCGCTGTGACCCAACAACGAAGGCTACGGCAGTTCGACTGCAGGTTAAGAAACGACGATGTATGAGCTTCAAAGAACCAGCCCAGCGTTGCCATGTCTACTTCTTGGGAAAATAAAACAGAGGCTGTCTCATTACTGTTCAGTTTAGAAGTGCATAGAGCATTGCCAAATAGGCAGAAGAAACACTGGCACTGCTTATATTAACACTTTTCTTAGACCGGTGCAAGAGCTGTCCATGGCTTGAGCTTTGGAGTCTCCACCTGCCCTTCACCAAATAAAGATGAAAATTCTCCGAGATTCGCATTAAAGAAACCATTTGTGATCAATTTTCTAGTTGTCATGCAGCGTTTCTTTCATTCAGAGAAGGCAAATTTCGCCATTAAGAATAATAGCATGGTAAGTTTGGTTGTGCTTGCTGGATTGGTTCTGCTTGACTGGATTTAATTCCAGAGTTTGTTTCTCCAATGGCGATTTGTACAGTATGTGTGCTTCTGTCAGGTTAGCCCTCAGAGTGTGTAGTAAGACAGCTGGAGCCCGAGGGCAAGAGACAGGTTCCAGAGAAGAGCAACTATAATGGTTAAGGGGCTGGAGGAGTTGCTGTACAGTGAAATATTAGAGAAACTGGGCCTCTTCTCCCTTGAAAAGAGGAGTCTGAGAGGGGACATGATCGAAAAATTCAAGATACTGAAGGGAATAGACTTAGTAGATAAGGACAGGTTGTTCACCCTCTCCAAGGTAGAGAGAACGAGAGGGCACTCTCTAAAGTTAAAAGGGGACAGATTCCGTACAAACGTAAGGAAGTTCTTCTTCACCCAGAGAGTGGTGGAAAACTGGAACGCTCTTCCGGAGGCTGTTATAGGGGAAAACACCCTCCAGGGATTCAAGACAAAGTTAGACAAGTTCCTGCTGAACTGGAGCGTATGCAGGTAGGGCTGGTCTCAGTTGGGGCACTAGTCTTTGACCTAGGGGCCACCACGGGAGCAGACTGCTGGGCGTGATGGACCACTTGTTTGACCCAGCAGCGGCAATTCTTATGTTCTTATGAGATGTTAAAACTCAGCTTATGCATAATCTTCATTTCTTTCTGACCGATGGGGGTGTAGGAAAACTTCAGATCCCACATTCGTCGGTAAGGTTAAATTATCTCTGCATACATTAGAGAGAATATTTATTAGTTTTTGATGGGTCTCTTCCCATCAAAAAGTTCTGTAACTTTTCTCCATGGTAACAAGATTTTTTTTTTTGGATTCTTGTGCATGTTGGTTCCCAAATTCAGTTCTCAAAGTCCTCTTCTACGCTTTGAACCCGCAGCCAGACCATGTGCAGTGCACGTCACTGCATGGGTGTCTTGGCAAAGAACAGCCAACCGGATCTGGAGGTTGTTGGGGTTTTTTTTTTTTTTTTTTAAAGTCTAGTGAAAACATCATAATTTTGGAGGGTTAGGTGCAATGATGCTGTACAGTGATCAATAACCTGCGACTTCACTGCAGTGGAAAGTGTTCGAGGACACATTGGTAATCTGAGAGATAAAAGCGGTAGATTTTGGTACGACTCTGACACAGACTGCAGTGTCGCCTGGTTTTTTACCACGTAGTAAGTTATAAATTCTCTCCTTCAACAGCCATCGGCCCCATTACGCACCCTATAAGAATGAGGAGGAAAATGGTTTCTAGAATCTACTGTGAAACCTGTAAGGATTGCTCTGAAACGGTGGAATGTACCAGGAAATGATTTTGAAGGGGTTTCAGGGTTTGTGGAATATAGGAGATGGGGGGGGGATACTGGACTTTGCTTGCTAAATTTGGTTTCCGATAGCTAGAGATTATTTATTGCATATGCATAAATTGAGTTCTGAAAAGACAAGTAATGTTTAAATTAAAATACTGTAGGAGGTATTAAAATTATACTTCATCACACTCTCTCTCTTCGTGTTCATGCACAAGGTGGAATTCCAGTTACATGCTCAGGTTTCCAGCTGGTCAAGCTGCTGAGCTAAAAATCCTACAGGATGAATGCAGAAAATGGTCTGCAAGATGGTAAATCCAGTGAGCCCTAAACTCTTTTTCTGTAATACTGCAGTAATTAAAACAAATCCCCACAGAGCTCGAGTTAATGTGTTAGAAAATAGGCTGCCCTGTCTTTGCTTCTGTTGGGTTTTCCGGACTGATTTATTCCATTAAATGGATACAGCTCACTTGTCGCCTTTCCTCTGAAAATGTGCACAGTTCATCCCTCCTTATCCCTCTGCTGGAAGAGTAACCAGAGCGCTCCATGTCGTAAGGACGGATTGAAGCGGTCCTGGTTTGATCCCCGTTTCAGACATGGATTCCTTGTTCTGGCTTCCTCAAAAAAAGCAAGGTCTACCCTTCCATGTACATGGCGGTCATAATCGCAATTTAATGGTTATATAGAGATATATAAGGATGTCTTAATGAAAGGTTTTTTAATATATTTTATTTGTTTGATTTTGTGTATTAACTGTTTTTTTAAATTGTTTTTGTTGTTATCCGCTTAGAGATTATGATAGGAAGTATATACATTTTATAAATAAACTAGTCTTATAGCCCGTTAACATTAACGGGTGCTAGAATATATGTGTGTTTGTTTGTCTTTATTTTTTTCTCTCTCTCCTTAGCCACTTTCTATATTTCTGTCTTTCTTTTTTTTTTTCCTTGGCTGTCCACCACCACCCCTTGCCTGCTCCCCATGTCCATTCTCCCTTCCTTTTACCTCCCCTGTGTCCTCCACCAGGACCGCCATCAGAAATTTCTGGGCCCCTTACTGAGCAATCCTATTGGGCCCCCCGCACGCACCCCTTCCCCCCCTTTTGTCCGTGGGGGGTGCTATCAGGAAATCAGCAGGGGACAAAAAAAAGTATGACAGCAGTGTTTATTGTTGTGCACAGCAGAAGCATAATACAGGAATTTGTACTATGGTGGCCTAGGACCAATGTTTCCTCTAAGGATTGATGAGGTGTGTGCAAAAAAAAATATGCATGAGCGACAAGTTACATACTCCACAAATTTATGAGCAGGCACGGAGGACGCATTTTTAAACAAATGTAGTTTATCCTTGTACTCCTTATGTATTTTTAATCATCTATTGATATGTTTGTATGTTTATTGTTCAAATGGTTTTATTTATTTCCCCAAATTTATTTTTGTTATACGCATTGAAAATATTTGATATTGCGTTTAAATAAAAATCTCAATAAACTTGAAACGAGTGCCCGTGAGATTGTAGGAGGGTTAAATACTCAAAACTTAGAAGAATAACAATTTACTTAAAAGTTTTTGCTACTCCAGCTTTCTGGTATCTTTACATACAGTGGCGTACCTAGCATATGTAACACCCGGGGCCCATCATTTTTTGGCACCCCCCCATCTGTAAGAAAAACATGATTTTTAGTAACAAACCACACGTCACACATGAGTACCTAGGAAAAGGCAGCATCTTACATATTGCAGTGAGCAGTACATCAATACACCCATTGTAAAACTAAACAAGCCAGACCAGCACAGATCAATCCTACATCGTCAATCCTAACAGAAAACCATGTCTTTCAAACACAAAGAACACAGAAAACACCTTCGCCTAGTATGGAATATGTCATCACAAACGAACCCCTCCCCCTTTTACAAAACTGTAGTGTGGATTTTAGCCACGGTGGTAACAGCCCTGACGCTCATAGAATTCTGAGCATCAGAGCTGCTACCACCATGGCTGGCGCTAAAAAATGCTCCACAGTTTTGTAAAAAGGGGGATAAAATAGAAATACACAGTTTCAACGCTCTAGCTCAGAGATGCCCAAACTTTTTGGGCTTGCGAGCTACTTTAAAATGACCAAGTCAAAATGGTCTACCAAAAATAAAATAAAAAAACACAAAGCACACTATACGCTGAGAAAATGTTAATTATCATTCCTATTCTGGTTTTTTTCAAAGAGGTCAAGGCAGATGACTCTATGCATTGTCACCTCAGTAACAACCATACAAAAATAGACAAATATACCCCCCATCCTTTTTATTAAACCACAATAGCAGTTTTTAGCGCAGGAAACTGCACTAAATGCCCAGCGCTGCTCTCGACGCTCATAGGCTCCCTGCACTAAAAAACACTATTGCGATTTAGTAAAAGGGGGCCATAGTGCAAAATATAGACAGCATATATAAATTCAGACACATTTTGATCACTAAATTGAAAATAAAATCATTTTCCTACCTTTGTTTGGTAATTTCATCTGGTTGCACTTTATTCTTCTGACTGTGCATCCAATATTTCTTCCCTTCTTTCAGCCTCCTGTATGCTTCCTCTCCTCCAGACCTCATTCCCTCCCCCAACTTTTTCTTTCTTTCTCTATGTCTGTCTTTCTCTGATTCTGTGCCCCATTTTTTTGCTTTGTTTCTGGATCCCTGCCCCCCCCCTTCTTTCTTTCTTCCTTCCTTCCTCCTTGCCCCATTTTTTGCTTTTTTTCTGGCTCCCTGTCCCCCCCCTTCTTTCTTTCTTCCTTCCTGCCTCCCCCATGCCACCACCGCCGCGGAATAGGCTGCTGCCGCAATCGGGAACAGGCCGAAATCTCCCTGCTTCTCTTCTGCACTGGGCCGATCAACTCTCGCCGCCCGACGTCAATTCTAACGTCGGAAAGGACGTTCCGGGCAGCCAGGCAGCGATTGGCTAGCCAGAACGTCCTCTCGACGTCAGAATTGACGTCGGGCCGCCGCGAGAGTTGGTCAGCCCAGCAGGGAAGAGAAGCAGGGAGATCAAAGGCACGGTGCCAGCCTGTTCCTCGATGGCAGCAGTGAGAAGGGAAGGGAAGCAGGTTGGGCATCAGTGCTCTAGACGAGCCGCGAGCCTTACGCTAAGGAGAACAGTTGACCGCCCCCCACCCTTGGTATGCCACTGGAGCAGCAGCGTGTCTGGCCGGCTCGTTCGTTCAAAGCCGCGGGTGGCGGCTCCTTGCGAGATCCGCGCCTGCGTCTGAAGCCTATCTGATGGTGGGACATCAGAGAGGCTTCCGATGCAGGAGTGGATAGGGCAAGGAGCCGTCAACCCGCGGCTTTGAACGAACAAGCCGGCTGCTGCTCCAAAAGGAAGAGAATGATCGCCTCCAGCCACAAATAAAACCTGGAGAGCCACACGCGGGCCGCGTGTTTGAGACCGCTGCCTTAGAGGGAACACTGCCTAGGACCCTGGGGGAGCCCGGGCCCCCTGTCACCTCCGGGCCCCTGAATGCAGGACTGGTAGTACTGCCCTGATGGCAGCCCTGTCCTCCACCACCCCATCACTGCTCACCTTATCCAGCAGCAGCCCTTCTCCCTTTGTTTTACCTCCCCCCTGTCCATCATCACCTCCTTCCTGCTCCCCCTGTCCAGCAGTAGGCCTCACTTCATTTTTCTGCCCCCCCCGTCCATCAGCACTTCTTCCCCTGTCCATCAACCCCTTTTTCCTGCTCCCTCTGTCCAGCAGTATGCCTCCCTTCCTTTTTCTGCCCCCCCCTGTCCATCAGCACCTCTTCCCCTGTCCATCAACCCATTTTTCCTGCTCCCCCTGTCCAGCAGTATGGCTCCCTTCCTTTTTCTGCCCCTCCATTTCCCTGTGCTGCAACATTTCCCTCCCACCCCACTTCCCTGTGCAGCATTTTCCTCCCACTCCCCCATACCTTCCTCCTTACCTCCATGCCCTATCATTCTCTCCCCCTCTGCTCCCTTTCCTCCTTGAACTTCATCAGGCAGCAGCAGCAGCATTTACAATTAATTGCTGTTGCCGGCTTCAGGTCTTCCTCTCTGGCGGGTCCTGTCTTCATGAAAACATAAAGTAGGCAGGACCCGCCAGAGAGTAAGGCCTGAAGCCAGCAACAGCAGCAAACTTTAAACGCTGCTGCTGCCCGAAGAGGAGGAGCGGCGGGGTCGGAAGAGGCGGAGCTGCGGCTCCTCAAGCTACGATTTCTGCCGTTGGCTCCTTCGGTCCCGGCTGTCTTTCTAAAGATGCAGCGGCGGCTCCTCTCAAGATCCCCGACTGCATCGGACTTCCAACGCAGGTGGGGATCGCGTCCCGTTTCCTCCTTCCTTCCGACGGCAAGAGCTGCCACGGCCGACAGGCTCCGCACCGCCACGCGCATGCGCACTCCTACCTGCGGGTCCCTGCAGCTCATGGAAAACGGGCTCATGCAGGTGGGAGTGTGCATGCGCGGCTTAGGGTTTTATTATATTAGATTACAGGTACATGGTGAGGCCTCACTTGAAGTACAGGTCCATGGTGAGGCCTCACTTGGAGTATTGCGTTCAATTCTGGAGACCACACTACTGGAAGGATGTGCTGAGAATCGAGTCGGTTCAACGAATGGCCACTAAGATGGTCTTGGGGCTCAAGGATCTCACGTATGAAGAAAGACTGAATAAACTGAGGCTGTACTCACTTGAGGAACGAAGAGAGAGGGGTGATATGATTGAAACGTTTAAGTACATCACGGGCCGTATCGAGTCGGAAGAATATATCTTCTACCTCATGGGACCCTCGACCACCAGGGGGCATCCGCTGAAAATCAGGGGAGGGAAGTTCCATAGCGACTCCAGAAAATACTTCTTCACTGAAAGAGTGGTGGATCATTGGAACAAACTCCCACTGCAGGTGATTGAGGCCAACAGCGTGTCGGATTTTAAGAGAAAATGGGATATTCACATGGGATCCCTAAGGGAGTGAAATCAGGGGGCGGGTATTTGGAATGGGCAGACTTGGTGGGCTATAGCCCTTTTCTGCCATCTTTTTCTATGTTTCTATATCTTTGCCACAGAGCTCATGGTTGCAGGTAGCCCTTGGTCAATCAGTTTGTACTTTTGATGACTTTGTAGTGAAGGGCAACTGCAAGTCAAGAGAGTGACTGAGGTAAGCAGGAAATTGGGAAGGCTGTTTCAGGCTTGCAGGGTAGCCCGGTGGAATGTGCAGACTCGGGAGTGGGCAGTGGAAGAGGACACAGAGAAGCTGGCTCCAGATTTTACCCTTTGGCGTGCGGGCACTTGTAATTCTGATTTCCAAACTAGATTGCCTAAGAAAAACAAAACTACGAGTTCCTGTAGGCAATGGGGTCAACCCATGAATGGATAAACCTTTTAAAAAAAGATTTGGATAATTTCCTAAAAGAGAAGTCCATAGGCCGTTACTGAGATGGCTTGGGGAAATCCACTGCGTATTCCTAGGATAATGAGCTTAAAATCTGTTTTGCTACTTGGGAAATAGCTACTTGGGACCTGGATTGGCCACTGTTGGAAACGGGATACTGGGCTTAATGGACTTTTGTTCTTATGTGAGCCAGGTATAGGACAATCAAGCCATTGTGACATCACTTGGATCTTAGACATTGGTGGAATGAAGCATTATGACGTCACAATCTCAGCTCTAGAATGTTGCTACTCTTTGGGTTTCTGCCAGGGACTTGGGACCTGGGTTGGCCACTGGTCTGTCCCAGTATGGCAATTCTTATGTTCTTATTAACAGGCATCCCATTTTCAGAATGGAAACTAGCAACGTCTGCTCCTGTGACCTAGTTTTAAATATTGTAATAGTGAAAGAAATTGCAAAGGCCCAGTGAGCATAAGCCCATATCTGTGCTGGGTAATAGAAGCGATGGCGTGCTTAATGATTTCACAATGAGCAGCCCCTTCAGTTCTCTGCAGAAGAGTTAGCAATACCTCGGGGCGATTGAGACAAGAGATTGGCTTTCTGTTATACAAGCATGCTTCCTCCCACCCCTCCCTCTTTTTATGAGGCACACCATAGGAAGCGTAGAAAGATAGTGATTTCCACTTTCCCGTGTTAAAACTGTAATACAAGTTCCTGCTAATGTGCTGCTGGTTTTAATAGCACCTTGTGGTCTCATTCCTGTTGCTAAAGTAACAGTATTGGGCCCAGTGCTATGAATATATATTGGCCAGATACCTGACTGCAGATGTTTCACGTACACTAATTTGAAGCTATAGCACTGACCAGTGGCACAGCAAGGATAGGAGGCGCCCTTCTCTCCCCCCGCTCCTTCCTGCCTCCCATTCCACACTCGCGCTCTCCCTTCCCCCCCAACATACCTCTATAAATCTTCACAAAGTGGCTTCTCCAGCGTCGGGTTTCTCTCTGATGTCACTTCCTGGTCCCGCAACCCGGAAGTGATTCAGAGGGGGAACCAGGCAGGAGAAGTTGCTTGTGCTGGCGAAGATCTACAAGAGGTGTGGAGTGGCGTGGGCGGGGCAGAGAGTGGCTGGCGCTCGGAGCTGTCTGCACCCCCCCGCCCTTACTATGCCACTGGCACTGACTATCTGCTTTCTGCTTCCACTACAAAAATCCCTAAAGAGCCTGTACCGGTGACTTTTTAGCAGGAAGGCTGCATTACAGCATGTCGTTCCAGCAGATCTCTCTCATGAATATTCACCTGACTAGCTGGGGCACGTCCAGGACCAGATTTGGGAAACGCTGCTTTAGGGTGTACACATTCAGCCCACATATTCATGTGAGAATATTGCGTGGGACAGTGAAACACGGTTCTGGTTTGAATTTTATTTTTTAGACAGCACATTTACCCCTCCATATTCGCGGTTTCATAGTCCGCGGGTTTTCAATCGAAGGCCCCGCCCCCAAATTTACAGGAAATCGCTGCTCCCGGCGTTTCACAGAGAAAATTGATGCTCCCAGCTGTACTTTCTTCACTGGAACAGGTCAGATTATTTGCGGTTTTGTGTCTTTTTTTTTTTTTTTTTTTACAGAAAACCCACAAATGACATACGAAAAGTTATTCACGTTTTTTCTCTATTCGCTGCCTTGCCGTCCCACTATTACCGCGAATGTGGAAGGGGAGTGTACAATGTTAAAAAAAAAAAGCAGCATACGACGTTATGCAGACTTTTACAAAGCGCTGTAGTTGCTCTTTGAGAATTTAATTAATGAGGCAAAAATGTTTTGCTTACTTACAAAATCACTGAGTCTCGATCTGGCGTCTGGATGGCTCTTAATTGTTGGCAAAACAGTTACAAGGTGAATATTTTCTCCCCGTGCATCTTTTCGTACAATTGGCACCCTCTGTTTTACAAAACAGCAAAAAGAATTGACCCTATTTCCTTCACAAAAAACCCCACAAACAGAAAAACAAAAAACTTGTGGAGAATTGATGTCCAAGTTGTTGGCTTTATTAAAACAAATAAGCCACATAAATACATCTAGGGCCGGAACCTCTAGAAACATTTGGAGCCAACACGGTCCGTGTTCGACACAATTGTCTTCTTCAGGGGTCCCAACTGGTCCTAAAAATGAACTTGTGGATTAAAACAATAGTCTCTGCGCGAAACCGACGCGCTCAAACTGATAGAAAATCACTGTAAGGAAGGAATGAAAAGGGTGCAAGAGATGCCAGGGGGGAAGAGGAACCTAATGCAAGGTAGTTTGAATGGCTATTGTTCTCGTAGATTTTACTCGATACATATTATAAACCATTTAAACTATTCCACGATAAACGGTATTTCAAATATGAAATAAACTTGGAGAAGCAGTGGCGTAGCAAGGGTAAGTGGTGCCCCTCCCCCGCCCACTTCTGCGCACCCCCCATCCCTTCCCCTCATACCTTTTTTAATTTTCCAGGCGAAAGCAACGGCATGAACTTTCTGCCCGCGTCGTGGCGGCTGTCCCTCTGCTGTCACTTCCTAGGATGGAAGGGATGTCAGAGGCGACACCGACGTGGGCAGCAAGACCGTAATGCTGCTCTTGCAGGAAAAATGTAAAGAGGTACGAGGGAAGGGCTGCACGTGTGCGGCAGGGAGGGGGCGAGAATGAGGATGGGTGCCCGTGCCCTTTACAAACACTGAGCCCGGGGCGGACTGCCCCCTCCCCCGTACCCACTTACTATGCCAGTGAGCAGAAGGGAGCCCCAGATTTAAGGAACAGGATCCTTGTGCCTCGGAGTGTCCAGGAACTACAAGCTGTGCTTTTTGACTTGTGAGCAGAGTCAAGATTTTATTTGACTTTTCAAGGGCAAAGAAAAGGGACTGAAAAATACACGAATAAAGTTGTAGCCAAAATATTCATTTGTGCCAAAGCAAAACTGTATGTGAAGAGTTAAATGTTTAAATGTTAACATAGTAGATGACGGCAGATGACAACCCGAGTGGTCCATCCAGTCTGCCCAACCTGATTCAATCTAAAAATTTGTTGGGGGTTTTTTTTTTCTTCTTCTTCTTCTCCTTAGCTATTTCTGGGCAAGAATCCAAAGCTCTACCCAGTACTGTTCTTAGGTTCCAACTACTGAATTCTCCGTCCATCTACACCCTCCCAGCCATTGAAGCCCTCCCCAGCCCTACCTCCACCAAACGGCCATATACAGACACAGACCGTGCAAGTCTGCCCAGTACTGGCCTTAGTTCTTCAATATTTACTCTTATTTTCTGATTCTAGATCCTCTGTGTTCATCCCACGCTTTTTTGAACTCCGTCACCGTCTTCGTCTCCACCACATCTCTCAGGAGATCAAAGGTCCATCAAACCCAGCATCCTGTTTCTAAGAGTGGCTAGTCCAGGTCGCAAGTACTTGGCTGAATCCCCAAAACTAGGACGAGTCAATGCTACCAACCCTAGGGATAAGTAGTGACTTACCTTAATAAGTTTATGGATGTTTCCTCCAGATTAACAGTCTGCCTTTTATTTCCTTTATTTAATTGTATTTTAAAATTTGTATACCATTTACCAAAAATTCTGTTGACGTGTGTGCTAATAAGTTAGTGAATGTTACAGCAGAATAGACCCGGTAGTGAGCGAGAAACATGCTGTGATGGATCCATAACCTGCTATTTCGGGGGACACTGAGAGAAAGTAGCTTTGAGCAACATAGTAATTTTCAGATACATCTCATGCTAGTTATGACTGAAACTAGCTTATGGTCTCGCCTGTGTATGTGGAATTGTACCTGATGGATAACAGAAGGAAGTGGGCGTGAATGAGTGCCATTTTCTGCTTTTAACAAGGCCATTTCTCTAGATATTAATTCTGTAGCTCTATGTTCAGTTTTGATGGTTGTTTTTGGCTTGACAGCTTCCTCCTCTTCCTCCTCCTCCTCTTCTTCTGGGTTGTCAATTTCCAGTCTTCACTGTCTCATGGCTGAATGAATTCTTCAATCTCCACCTGGGGATTTCCCCTTTGTTCTTGGACAGGTAAATTGGCTGTACAGGAGAGGGAGGGATAGAAGATGGGCAAGCTGGATAGGTCATTTGGTCCTTGATTTGCCTTCGTCTTTCTCCATTTCGATGGTTTTTTGAATTAGATTACATAACACGTAGGGCTACCAGAAGTCCGGATTCACTTGGACATGTCCTCTTTTCAGAGGACCTCTGGACGGCTTTTCAAAACCCTGCACTTTGTCCAGCGTGAGAGGGCTTAGAGTGAGGTTAAGATGAAAGGCTCCGGAGTAATCTAAGGAAATACTTTTTTACAGAGAGGGTGGTAGATGCATGGAACAGTCTCCCGGAAGAGGTGGTGGAGACAGAGATTGTGTCTGAATTCAAGAAAGCCTGGGATAGGCACTTGGGATCTGTTAGAGAGAGGAAGAGATAATGATTACTGTGGATGGGCCATTTGGCCTTTATCTGCCACCATGTTTCTATGTTTGTATGACATCACAATGCAAGTGTTAAGAGCCTTAGCCTATAACCATAAAGTTCTATGACATCACAATGCAGGTGAAAAGAGCCTTAGCCTATAGGGAGAGGAGATGCAAATGTTAAGAGGCCTTAGCCAATAGGGAGAGGAGGAGATAGTGGATGCTGAACATGGGCAGACTGGATGGGCCATTTGGTCTTTATCTGCCACCATGTTTCTATGTTTGTATGACATCACAATGCAAGTGTAAAGAGCCTTAGCCTATAGGAAGAGGTGATGCAAATGTTAAGAGGCCTTAGCCAATAGGGAGAGGAGGAGATAGTGGATGCTGAACATGGGCAGACTGGATGGGCCATTTGGTCTTTATCTGCCACCATGTTTCTATGTTTCTATGACATCACAATGCAAGTGTAAAGAGCCTTAGCCTATAGGGAGAGGTGATGCAAATGTTAAGAGGCCTTAGCCAATAGGAAGAGGAGGAGATAGTGGATGCTGCAGATGGGCCATTTGGTCTTTATCTGCCTTCATCTTTGTATACTTTTGAAACTGTTTCATGCTGATTTACACTAGAAGACATTTGTTAGAAGGTGGGATACAGAAGTCTCTAGGTAAAACCAACATTTCCTCTTCTCAAATGAAATGGTCCTTTTACTAAGACGTGCTAGCCGATTTAGCGCGCCTTAGTAAAAGAAGGAGTAAATGACCCTAAACTCAAAACAATATTTCCTCATTACTGAGAAAACTCTCCTGTTCTTTTCAGTCCTCACATTTTCCATTATTATGTTGCATTTACATAGAAACATAGAAGATGACGGCAGAAAAGGGCTACAGCCCATCAAGTCTGCCCACTCTGCTTACCCACTCCCTGTCTATGCCCTAATGACCCAATTTCCTTATCTTGACACTCGTAGGGATCCCACATGGGTATCCCACATTTGAAGCTATTATTTACAATGTTTCTATTGCCTTGCTTTTGATCCTGCAAAGCCGCTTCGAACTGTAACCCCCTCTTTTGCTCATGTGCGCTAACCGATTAGCGTTCGCTAAAAGCTAATGCGGGCATGTTAGTCTATGGACGGGTTAAGTTTAGCACGCTAATTCGATTAGCGCGTGCCAATCGGTTAGTGCGCCTTAGCAAAAGCGGGTCTAAGGCTTATGCAGTTTATAAACAAATAATTCTGTTGTGTTAGTCCTATTATTCGGTTCCAAATTGCTGATTTTGAGTTTATCCCATTGATTTTATTTGCGTTTATATTTGGTCATTTTTCTTTTGTTTGGGGTTGAATTTGGCTTGCTGAACCCCACCTCGGGCGAATCTCTTCCTAAAGGTGGTTAATCGTAAATCCCAACCAATAAATAAACCCCCTTTTTTACAAAGGCACGCTAGCCATTTTTTGCCCACGCTAAACGCTAGCGTGCCCATTCTATGGACGCATTGGCGTTTAGCGGGCGCTAATATTTAGTAAAAGGCTCCCAAAGTTAGGTGCACAACTGGAAACTTACACGAGTGTGCTGGAATGTCAATTTTG
The DNA here is from genome assembly GCF_902459505.1 of Geotrypetes seraphini. Taxonomy (NCBI): domain Eukaryota; kingdom Metazoa; phylum Chordata; class Amphibia; order Gymnophiona; family Dermophiidae; genus Geotrypetes; species Geotrypetes seraphini. Next base: position 31,096,949 of record NC_047091.1, on the reverse strand, counting down.
TTCATACGTAGCACACGTACTTAGACACCTAGCGATCTTTTGATAACCCCTCCCCCCGTGTGCACCAGTAGCAATCAACCATTAAATATACAATTCTCCCTCCGTATTCGCTGTGATAGGGGATTAACAGACCCGCAAATACAGAAAACCCGCGAATAACTTTTTCATATGTTATTCGCTGTTTTCTATTAAAAACCATCGTGAATAGGGTGAAACCGCGAATAACATGGCGGGAGACCTGGCCTGTTCCTGAAGGAGAGGCAAAACACGGTGAAGAAAGTGCCGGGAATCGGCGATTTTCTCTGTAAACGCTTGGAATCAGCGATTTCTCTATGCAAGCTGATGTAATTTTGGGGGGAGGAGCCAGCAAGCTAAAAACCGTGAACAATTGAAACCGTGAATGCTGAGACCGTGAATGCGGAGGGAGAAGTATCAACAATTATAGCTTCTGTCTCTCACTCTCCTCACCAGGGACAGCAAGTGTTTCCTCTGTAGCTTCCCTAGGGGTCCTTTTATTAAGGGGCGCGAACCGATGTAGCTAAGGCGCCCATACAATATAATGAATGCCTTAGCATTAGAGCATGCTAAATTGGCTAGCGCTCCTTAATAAAATGACCCCTAGTGCCAGATAGCTCAGGAAGCAGTGTCCATACCCAAGAACGAAACCCAGGTCTCTCTGCCTAGCAGTCACTGAGCCAGCGGCAGGCCAGCTTGAATTTTCATAGAGCTTTCAACTAGAGAGTTGCGCAGAGACAGAAATCCCGCCCGTCCCCGCCAGGATCCTCTCCGTTCCCACCTGTCCCCACCATAATCCTCTCCGTCCCCACAAGGAATTACCTCCATCCCCTCCCGTCCCCATAAAAAGCAGCAATTAATTCTGACAGGATCATCAATTCCACAGTTTCTTTTGTGTTTGCGCTGCTGTTTTCCTTGTGGAATCTCTTTGGTGGAACCCTTTTTTTGTTTTCTGTTCAGGTAATTAACTTATAAACCCCCTCTTTTACTAAGGCTGAAGTGTCCTTTATATTATATGGACGAACCCTGCTTCCAAAGCCTTTCATCCCCGTGGGTGTCCCGTTGGCTAGAGGGGGGGGGTCCCCGTGGGAGTCCCATGGGCCAGACCAGACGGGGGTCCCCGTGGGAGTCCCGTGGGTTAGGGGGGAGTCCCGTGGGACCCGCGGGATTCTCGCGATCCCCGTTCCCGTGCAGACCTCTACTTTCAACTCTTTCCTATGGTTCAGTGGACACAGCGGCTCCTTTTTATCAGCCAGTGTTCGGCAGAGAGACTTTTTCACTGGCTCGTTACAGCTCATAGAGAGCGAGAACATTAACTATGAAAGGTATGGGTGTGGTTTGCACACTTGGCCGCCCTTCGGTTTGCATGAATCTACATAATTAACAAACTAGGGTGTGAATCGTTGACTTGTAGTCATAAATTACAATGGCGTCAACAATGGCAACCAATCACCAGTATTGGAATCGATGAGGAAACCAAGTAGACCTGAATCCCAGAATATAATGCAAGGTGAACGGGAATTAGCATTTTGAATTGAAACTGCAATGCATTTTGAAGCTGCACACGGTTGGAATGTTTTGCATTATACAGGGCGCCCACCAAACACTCCTTGATTTTAAATGGTTGCAAAATCGAAACTTACTGGAATATGTTTATGAATAAGATGACAGCAAATACAAGTCCCAAAAAGCACGCTTAGCGATATCTTACACCATCACTTGCACTGTTACCCTTATAAGCTGCAATTGGTGCAGAAGTTACAACCATCAGACAATGCAACGTGACAAAATGACCAGGTGGTCCTCAAGTGGCCCCCCGAGATCACCGGACGTTACTGTTCGTGACTTTTTCCTTTGGGGGTACGTGAAAGACAAGAGTGTACGTACCTCCGCTACCCGCAACTATGGATGATCTGCAGGAACGCGTCACTGAAGCTATAAACGCGATCGCGCCGGATATGCTGCGGACAGTCTGGTCCGAGCTCGATTATCGCATCGACGTTTGCCGAGTAAAAAATGGGGCGCATATCGAGTGTATGTTATCGACAGATACCATATGAACCTTTGAGTTGATGAAACTGTCGCCTCATAGGTGAAAGAATATTCCAATCAATTTTGGTTTTGTAACCGTTTAAAATCGAGGAGTGTTTCTGTGGGCACCCTGTATATTAGCTTCGTGGTAGTATTTTGAATGAGTTGTAACTAGTATAATTGGGAGGGAGGAAGACTGAAAGACCTGTCAGGAGAGAATATAATTGAGGTAATTTAAAACCCAAGCATGTAGCAGAGTTTTTAAAACTAAGGGCTCCTTTTACAAAGGCATGCGACTTTATAGCACGAGTAACCCCCGCGCTGACCAAAAACTACCGCCTGCTCAAAAGGAGGCGGTAGCGGCTAGCACGTCCGGCGGTTTAGCGCGCGTGTAAAAGGAGCCCTAACATTCAAATAAGACCTCAATCTGATTTTCATAAAAGCAGAGATATATATATATATATATATTTTTTTTTTTTTACCACTTTGGAAATATGAGGAGCAGAAGACAGGCTTGTGTAGAAAAATCACCTAGTGATAAAAACAGATTTCTTTACCAGGATAGGGATTTTATTGATGGAAGACTGAGCGAGATTGAGTTTTGCTGCCTAGAGAAAAACTGATAGCTTCAGACTTATGTTGTAGGTTCAGGCATCATTCAGTGCTGAGAAATTTTCTATTTTATCTAAGCTGCCAGACAGGAAGGAGGCTTTCCAGGAGTCATGAGCCGGAGATTATCTGCATAGAAATAAAATAACAGCCGAAACCCATTTACAGATGAGTCAATGACTTTAAAAATAGATTTTCAAAGCAAGATGTAATTTTATTTTCCTTCGAAAGGACTGTTTTCATAAACGTGACATTCCCTAGGGGGGAAGCCTTTGATTCAGAACTTGCAACGCGAGTCACAGGTGTTGATCTGTCTGTGACACCCGTTGCGGTAGGAATTATTTTCCATAGTTCCAGACGCTTTCCGATTCAGAGTCGGCCATGACAAGGGATTGAACTCGCACACGTTTGAAACTGGTGAACAGTGGTTCCAGCTCGGCACAGATCCCTTATTTGGGGAGCCCTCTGTTGTACGTTCACTGCGAGTATTTTCAAAGCCCTTGTCGCAGGCTGTGGCGTAGTGAGGGGGAGGGGCGAGGAGCGCATGGCACCCCCCCCCCCGGCTCTTCTCCTTGTATGTGCATGCCCCTAGCCTTCCCCGGTTTGAGGATGCTGCCCGCGTTGTCATCGGCGCGCTCTCTGACATCACTTCTGGGACCCACGAGGTGAGGTCAGAGGGCGAGCCAACACCAATGGGTGTCAGGTCAAAAGCATGCCGGGACAAAGGCGCGCGCAGACAACTGAGCGCAACATGGAGCCGCGCGCCGAAGAGAATGACTGTTTTAAAGGGCTCTGACGGGGGGTGGGGGGGAACCCCCACTTTACTTTATACAGATCGCGCTGCGTTGTGGGGGCGTTTTGGGAGGTTTGGGGGGTTGTAACCCCCCACATTTTACTGAAAACTTCACTTTTTCCCTAAAAAATAGGAATAATGAGGAGGGTTACAACCCCCAAGCCTCCCACAACACCGCCGCGATCTGTATTAAGTAAAGTGGGGGGGTTCCCCAACAAAAACCCCCGTCGGAGCCCCTAAAAACACTCCTTTTCTTCGGCGCGCGCTTCCGTCTTGCGCTCAGTTGTCGGCGCGCGCCTTTGTCTTCGGCGGTTTTGTCTATGAACCCACCAATGTGGGCATGCTGCTCACACGGAAAAGGCTTGAATAATGCATGAGAGATTTGCAAGCCTTCTAGTCCTATTGTAGGCAAATCTCTCTCATGCATTTTTCATTGAGGATATCTTGAAAAAGGCAACCCTCGAGGACTGACAGTGAAGACCGCTGGCAAGTTGGGTACCCAAGACAGTGGTTAATGAAGCGACTTGTCGGTGATTTTCTGGTTCTAACTATGTATAGGCCACATTTTCCCCTGGAATAAAGGCGGATCCACCTCCGGCTTTCAAAGTTATGCTGAAAAATCCTTTTTCTTTCCTTCTGGATTGCAGAGTTTTCTTTTGTTTATTAAAGGTACTTATAATACCGTCCTTTGCAATATTATCAAGGCAGTTTTTACTAAGTATTGTCCCTATCTGGGTAGACTCACAGTCTACCTACAGTACCTGGAGCAGCGGAGGATTAAGTGACTCACCCAGGGTCAAAAGGAGTGACACAGGGATCAAACCTCAGGGTTCAGAGTGCTGAGGCAGCAGATCTAACCACTAGGCCACTCCTTCTCCCAGAGAAGAGTTGGGAATTACTTGTTGTGATGAAATAGTTCCGTATTGTGTATTTCTCACACTATACAGTGGGAGATTTCAGTGGAGTGTGCTGCAACAAATTATTTCAGCAGCTCCACTGGATAGGGAGGCATTAATGCACAACGCAATGCTTCAGTGTATTAGTTTTTCAATTAACTTGCGCGGCGCTGGCACCTCTCCTTGACCAGCCATCTTGGAGTGACGAGACAAGTCTTTTGTAACATCTGTTCTCCCTGTGTGTCGGAGAAATCTGTCAAAGCTGAAAGCTGCTTCATTGAGATGTCAGTAAATAAAACCCCCTCAAGCAGAACGGCGAATGTGAAGGGAGTCTCGCAGGCAAAAACTCTTTTAAAGAAGACTCCTGCCAGCCATGCACAAAGTTCAGCAAGTTTACCAGGATTTTCTGTCTGAAACGGAAGAAAACCAAACAGACTGCAGAACCTAAGAACATAAGAGTTGCCATACTGGGACAGACTGAAGGTTTTCAACAGTGGCCAACCCAGGTCACAACTACCTGGCAAGTTCCCAAGGAAAAAAACCAGATTTTATGCTACTCATCCTAGGAATAAGCAGCGGATTTCCCTAAGCCGTCTTAATAATGGCTTATGGACTTCTCTTTTAGGAAATTATCCAGACCTTTCTTAAACCCTGCTAAGCTAACCACTTTCACTACATTTTCTGGCAATGAACTATAGAGTTTAATTATCCAGTCAGTGAAGAAATATTTTCTGTGGTTTGTTTTAAATCTACTACCCAGTAGTTTCATCGCATTCACCCCTAAGTCCTAGTATTTTTGGAAAGAAGGTCAATATAACATTTTCATCTTTGTTTTCCATTCCTTTCCTGATAATTCCTAACATTCTATTTGCTTTCTTAGCCGCTGTCGCACACTGAACTGAGGGCTTCAACGTATCCTCAACGATGACGCCTAGATCCTTTTCCTGGGCAGTGATTCCTAACGTGGAACCCTGAGTCACGTAGCTATAGTTCGGGGTCCTCTTTCCCATGTGCATCACTTTGCACTTGTTCAAAGCAGCAGTCGGGGCGTGTCAGTATGAGGGGTAGCTTTTTACTTTTTCAAACTTTGCAAAATGACCAAATGACGCTGTCTGAACTACATCTGGAGCCACATAATTGTCTTTAAAATGCCATTTCTGCAGGTAATTGAATGGTATTTATCAAAATCCAGCCAAGAGGCTAGACATGGGGGAAGGCACTGCTTGCCCTTGATATCGAGGGTATCCTGGGAGAATTGTTTGAACACGTTTCTGCATCTCAGGTCCAGGGATGTTTCACGCTTTTGGGTTATTAGCAGCTTACAACTCGGGAAACAGGCTTGTGAAATCTGAGGACCTCTGTTCACTTATCCCAAATTCTGTTAGTTTTGGTTATTATAAAATCTGTTGCGAGATCTCCCAGTATACCCTTGTTATAAGGAAGAATTACTTAATTTTCCATACTTTCCTATTGGGTTTTTGGTTTTGCCCTTGCTTGGTAGCATGGAATATTGCTGCTGTCTGGGATTTTGCCAGGCGCTTCTGAACCTGGATTGGCCACCGTGAAGATGGGATACTGGGCTCGATGGACCTTTGGTCTGACCTGGTAAGGCTATTCTTATGTTCTTATGCTCCCCCCTAATATAATGTTCTCTCTTCTCCTGATTGTACACATGACCAGGAACCTCAGTTGTCATTTTTTGCATACCTTACACCAGGAATCTCAAAGTCCCTCCTCGAGGGCTGGAATCCAGTCGGGTTTTCAGGATTTCCCCAATGAATATGCATTGAAAGCACTGCATGCACATAGATCTCATGCATATTCATTGGGGAAATCCTGAAAACCCGACTGGATTGCGGCCCTCAAGGAGGGACTTTGAGACCCCTGCCTTATACATCCTTTACGCCGGTGGCCCCCAACCCTGTCCTGGAGGACAATCTGGTTTTCAGGCTAGCCCTAAAGAATAAGCATGGAGCGGATTTGCATGCCTGTCACTTCCATTATATGCAAATCTCTTTCATGCATATTCATTAGGGCTAGCCCGAAAACCCGATTGGCCTGGTGGTCCTCCAGGACAGGGTTGGGGACCACTGCTTTACATTATAGACTGGGGGGTGGGACGGCCAGCCTGGAACCACCACGGGATTGCTCAGAAATGCCTTGATCTTAGGGTGACCTGGACATGTCCGGATGGCTTTTTAAAACCCGACACTTAGTCCGTGTTTTGAAAAGCCAATTGCGTCGGGAGGGGCATCTGTGTATTATCGCCATTCCCACTTTGCATCGTTTCTTCAAGGTTCGAACTCTTGGTTCCGCATTCGCATAATTCGCCAAGACATCCTGCAAAGAAGAGGGCTTTGAGTCGGGATTTGAATACCGCCAGTGACGGAGCCTGACGTACCGAGTCAGGCAGTTTGTTCCAGGCATCCGGTGCATCTGACGTTCGTTCATATCTACCCCCACCCCTTCATCTAATTAGGACATTAACATTATGAATTGAGCTGATGGATTTTATTAGGCTTCTGGAAGCACGACATGCTCAAAATGGTTTATAAATAACAATATGTTAACAAAACAGCTCATTAAACATTAATAAACATTTACTTAGCGGAACGGAATTCAAGCAGGCATTCGGTGAAATGCCACCAAAAAAAAAGGCAAAGTTGAAAGTCATTTTCTGTTGAGGGAAAGGTTTAAATTAACACAGTATTAGGGATTATATCGCCCTGTTTACAGAGCAGCTGGAAAAGCCGAGAATTATCTAATTACTAGGGAATACTAAAATCAACTCTAAATTTAGTTTAATGGCCATAAAAGTCGCTCGTAGGCAACTGTGCAATTTCGCTTTATCTTCTGTACTCTTGATTAGCCCTGGAAGACTAATTAAAGACGTTATTGATTGCCGCTTCGCGAATTAAAAAAAAAACCCCACAAACAAGGCAGGTAATAGCATTTATAGAAAATTTACACTCGCAAGTTGTATAGATATGGGGAAAAATGGTAGATCTGATCTCTTTATTGAATATATTCATTTTGGGTCATGCTGGAGTGTAGACTTGGACTCTATTGGGTGCAAGAAACATCCTTGATGACACTCCTTTGTCGCTTACCCCCCAGGGAACAAGGGTGTCTTGCTGTCCCTCTACAGCAGGGGGTCTCAAAGTCCCTCCTCAAGGGCCGCAATCCAGTCGGGTTTTCAGGATTTCCCCAATGAATATGCATGAGATCTATGTGCATGCACTGCTTTCAATGCATATTCATTGGGGAAATCCTGAAAACCCGACTGGATTGCGGCCCTCAAGGAGGGACATTGAGATTCCTGCTCTACATTGACCTACTGACTCGGAGGGGAGCCATGGTTAATGACTCTTAGCCAAGGGCCTTTCTTGCAGAGAAAAGAGGGTTAGATTAGGGGTATACACTCCAGTGGTAAGCAAGTGGCGCCCCAGAGGGTGTCTGGAGCAAGAGATCCACATTGAGCAGCAGGAAACTTCTGGCTGTCAGGAAAAGCAGAAGAGCAGTGCTCCTTGGAGAGGCAGAAACTCAAGTAGGCATTTTAGTGACAGGGGCGAGAAATCCTATTTGCATTCCCCCCCTTCCCCCTGCATCATATTTTCACGTGTTAGGAACAAGGCTACAGATGGGTTTAATTTGCATATGGGCTTTGTAAGTGAAGTAAGAAAGCGCCAACGACCAGACTGCTTTAACATTTAATAAGATAGCTTAGTAGTTTATTCATGAACATTTAATAAGGTAACTTAGTCAGAAAGACAGTTCACATTTCTGCTTCGGATTTGTGGTTGCCATGTTACCCTGTGCTGCGTTTCCCTTTAAAAATGCACTTGCACACCTTTCAATGCGCAGCTGCTGTTAGAGGGGTGAGCCAGAGCCCCGATTCTGTGCAATAAGAAATCTTAGGCCCCAATGTATTAATGCGAGCAAGTGATATCAATCAGCATTATTTCGCACTAAGCATTAATAGACAGGGCCTAACTGACTTATCTATTACAAGTGTTGTATAGGGACTGCGAGATAATCAGTCAGGCAAGTGAGGGGGGTGGGTGAAATCAGGCACCATTTGTGTGGCTGATTCATCTTGCTCAGGGGTGTGGGGGGGGGTGTGGAGGAAAAGCCTAGTAGTTAGCAGTGGCGTACCTAGCATATGTGACACCCGGGGCCCATCATTTTTTGACACCCCCCCATCTGTATGAAAAACATGATTTTTAGTAACAAGCCACATGTCACAAATGAGTACCTAGGAAAAGGCAGCATCTTACATTCTGCAGTGAGCTGTACATCAATACACCCATTGTAAAACTAAACAAGCCAGACTATTATAGATCAATCCTACACCATCAAAACCATGTCTTTCGAACACACAAACATAGAAAACACCTTCGCCTAGTATGGAATATGTCATCACAAACTAACCCCTCCCCCTTTTACAAAACTGTAGTGTGGATTTTAGCCACGGTGGTAACAGCTCTGATGCTCATAGAATTCTGAGCATCAGAGCTGCTGCCACCACAGCTGGCGCTAAAAAACGCTCACAGTTTTGTAAAAGGGTGGGATAAAATAGAAATACATAGACAAGGGTTAAATTGAACCAGCAAGAAGCTAGACTCTGCATAAAATACAACACCACAGAAACAGTGACATATGTCTCCTAAAGCAATAAATAAATAGAAAATTTTTGTTCTACCTTTGTCTTCTCTGGTTTCTGCTTTCCTCATCTTCTTGTTACTCTCTTCCTTCCATCCACTGTCTGCCATCTCTCTGCCCCTATATGGCATCTTCTCTCCTTCTATGCCCCTTCCAGAAACTGTATGCCTCCCCCTTCCATCTCTCCTTTCACCCCCATTGGTCCAGCATCTCTCTCCTCTCCTTCCCTCTCCCACACCTCTCTTCTGCAATCCCTTTCTTCCCTCATTTTCCTTTTCAATTTATTTTCTGCATCCATCTAGATTACGTTCTTACTACCCTCATCAATTTCCTTTTTTACTGTCTACCTACAGCTCGCCACCTCTTTCCCTCACCCCCTCCAGTATTTCCTTAACTCAATCCTTTTCCCCCATCATGTGCCCTCCTTTTATTTATCCCCTCCTTCCATCCTCTGCCCTCTTCTCTCTCCCCCTTCTCTCCACTTCCATCATCTGCCCCTTCTCTCTCTTTCCCCTCCTTCCAACATCTGCCCTCTTCTCTCTCCCCACTTCCATCAACTGCCCCGTCTCTCTCCCCACTTCCATCAACTGCCCCTTCTCTCTCTTTCCCCCACTTCCATCAACTGCCCCTTCTCTCTCTTTCCCCCATTTCCATCATCTGCCCCTTCTCTCTCTTTCCCCCACTTCCATCATCTGCCCCTACTCTCTCTTTCCCCCACTTCCATCATCTGCCCTCTTCTCTCCCCCCCACTTCCATCATCTGCCCCTTCTCCACAAATCCATCACCTGCCCCTTCTCTCTCTTTCCCCCACTTCCATCATCTGCCCTCTTCTCTCTTCCCCTTCTCTCCACTTCCATCATCTGCCCCTTCTCTCTCAATCTCTCCATCCACCACAGGCCCATCTTTCTCCCTCAGTTTTCCAATTTTGGCAACAAGATTGGTAAGGCCCCCCCCCCCCTTGCAACGGCACTGAGCGGCATCGGCGCCCCCCCTGCCCAGCAACAGCACTCAAGTTCGGCCTCCTTCTCCCGGCATCAGCAGAACTTCAGATCGGCAACAGGTGCTCAGTCAAAAGCTTCCCCTGACTCAGCTTCCTGTTTCCGCCCAGACAGTTCAGTCAGGGGAAGCTTTAGACTGAGCACCTGTTGCCGATCTGAAGTTCTGCTGATGCCGAGAGAAGGAGGCTGAACTTGAGTGATGTCGCGAGGCAGGGGGGGCGCCGATGCCGCTGAGTGCCGTCGCAGCCCAGGAATTTTCCAGACCTGTCCGGCTGTGCACCCCCCCCTAAGGCTGCACCTGGGGTGGATCTTCCCCCCCCCCTTGGTACACCACTGGTTGTTAGAACAAGAGGCTGAGAACCAGAAAGCCAGTGTTCAAAATCCTACAACCCCTACAATCCTACAAGAATAGCCTTACTGGATAAAAGCAATGGTTCATCTATCCCAGTATCCTGTTTCCAAAAGTAGCCAATCCAGGTCACAAGTACCTGGCAGAAACCCAAATAATAGCAACATTCCAGAGCTGTTACTGTGATGTCATCATGCCTCATTCCACCAATGCCTAAGAGCCAACCTCAGCAGTGATGTCACAATGGCTTGATTATCTTATACTTGGCTCATAAGAACATAAGAATTGTCATACTGGGGCAGACCGAAGGCCCATGAAGCCAAATATCCTGTTTCCAACAGTGGCCAACCCAGGCCCCAAGTACCTGGCAGAAGCCCAAATAGCAGCAACATTCCAGAGCTGAGATTGTGATGTCATAATGCCTCATTTCACCAATGCCTAAAAGCCAACCTCCCTCAGCAGTAATGTCACAATGGCTTAACTGTCCTTTACTTGGCTCACATAAGAGTTGCCACACTGGGACAGAGAGAAGGTCCATTAAGTCCAGTATCCTATTTCCAATAGTGCCTACCTAGATCCCAAGTAGTAAAACAGATTTTTTTTTTGCTGCTTATCCTAGGAATAAGCAATGGATTTCTCCAAGTCATCTCAATAATGGCCTATGGACTTCTGTTTTAGGAAATTATCCAAACCTTTTTTAAATCCCGCTAAGCTAACTGATTTCACCACATTCTCGACAGAGGTTCCAGAGTTTAATTATGTAATGTAATGTAATTCATTTCTTATATACCGCTACATCCGTTAGGTTCTAAGCGGTTTACAGAAACATGTTGAATGAAGAAATATTTTCTCTGATTTGTTTTAAATCTACTACTTAGTAGCTTCATGGCATGTCCCCTAGTCCTAGTATTTTTGGAGAGAGTGAACAAGCGATTCACATCTACCCTTTCCACTCCACCTCTCGAGCCGTCTCTTCTCCAAGCTGAAGAGCCCCAGCCGCTTTAGCCTCTCCTCATAGGGAAGTTGTCCCATCCCGTTTATCATTTTTGTCGCCCTTCTCTGCACCTCTGTACTGTTGTCTTATCTGATAGTGCAAACGATAAAGATGGCGGAGCGAATGTCGCCTCACCAGGTGTATCTCCAGTACATTCAGTGCAGTTAATGTACGAGCAGTGAGTTGTGTCTGTGGTAACTGAGAGCCTGAGCGGGTGTTTGGGGCAGCAATGCACGGTAGCGGCAAAATGTTACCAGACCATTAGTAAAAGGGGCCCTAAACGTAAAATTGTCACAGACTTGCTGGGTGTTTGACGAGGAGTTCACAGAACAGAAGTGCCTGGAGCTTATCGTGTTCCCTGGAGTTCTCGACAAGGCAGATGCAGGCCGCTGCTTGTCAGTCAGATAACCAGAAACTGAAGCTGTTCATTTCTGGAACTCGGTTTTTTTGTACGTGGGGAGAACTGACAAGGGCATTCTCTTCTCTTTTCTAATGGTGCTTGTTTAAAGGATCTCAGACTTTTTCCTGTGGCTTCTGGTCTCCAAGTTCATCTGCCTTTACTCCTGAATTCCATCTCAGGGTGACACATCAATATTACATCAATACACAGTGAATGCCAGGTGGCTGATCTTCTGGAGATGGTTTCTTTATTCCATGACATTGTGATGCTTCCTCCAAAGGGTCAGATAGCGATTTTTTAATGTTATATTTTAAGCCTTTTAAACATACAGTATTTTTGGTAGTTATTTATTCTCTTTTTTTCTTTTTATGATTTTTAGGACTGTACGGATATGTATATTTTGAACAGGCTGCCTGAATCAATACGTCGTGCTCCGTCCCTGGCAATGTTCAAATCCAAGCTAAAGGCCCACTTTTAAGAGTTAATAGCAGTTTCAAAACTTCCCCTCACTGCTGTCTGATACCTAGACCCAGTATAACCTCTCCAACCCTGAAATGTCCTGAATGAATTAGATTGTAAGCTCTTCTGAGCAGGGACTGTCTATTGTAAAGGCTCCTTTGTAGTACACTCTATAGAAATTCAACTCTTAACACCCCTTCTCCGCTGTCCAATACCTAGACCCAGTATAACCTCCCCAACCCTGTAAGCTCTTCTGAGCAGGGACTGTCTGTTGTATGTTAAAATGTACAGCTCTGCGTACGCCTTTCAGCGCTGTAGAAATAATAAATAGTAGTGGTTTTAAATGCATAAGCTTGTTTAGCAATTGGGTCTCTCAAATGCAAAATGTTTAATTAGTTCAATGGCAACACCGTTTCTATATGTGTCTCTTTGTTTTAAATTTTGGATGTAATTATATGGTTGTATGATTATTTTATGTGGATTTTAATTTCTCTGTCCATTTTGTCCATATATTTTATTGTTGCCCACAGGGCACTGCAAAGTTTTGATATTCTTATGTTTTTGATGCATTAGTTCTTTTTACATATATATATATATGTTCGTTGAGTTTTATGATGATAATCTTAAATACTAAAATGCTAGCCGCGCATGCGTACTTGCCTCGCGTGTTCCATGATCCCTTTTCTGTCGGGATGTGGCAAGACAAGTGCGCATGCACGCCCTTCCCTGTCCTCCACCTCACAATACGGCCCTACTGGCCAAAGTTTCTAAAGGCAGTACGGAGCGGCGGCTGCCGGGAGGAGGCCGCGGCGGCTTGAGGCAAAAGGTGGTGCGGAGTGGCGGCTGCCGGCCGCTAGCACCCCCTGCCCTCTCCGTCGCAGCCCAGGAGAGACTTCCTGTGTCCGGGGCTGGCTCCCATGGAGATGTTGTTTTTCTGTTTGGGGCTGCGGCGGCAGCTTCTCTCGGGAGCCGCACCAGTGTCGGACACCTCTCTGACGTCACAATGTCAGAGACAAGGCTTCCGATGCTGGTGCGCCTCTTGAGGGAGTCTGCCGCCGCGGCTTTGGACAGAGGGGTAGCATTTTCTTTGGAGCCGGCCTTCGGAGAGGCTTGGGACACGGGGACGGATGCGGGAGGGGCTGCCGCCGCGAAGGGCTTTGGTGGGGGAGCCAGCCAGACCGCGAGTGTGGGGCCGTTGTAAGCGCGGATTGGTCAAAGAGCCGCCACTGCCGAGGCTTTGAAATTGCTCTCCCACCGTCACTCCCTCCCGCCCCGGCTCTGCCTCTGCCCCAGCCCAGGTTCAAAAGCAGGAGAGGCGGTCAGCCTGCACTCCCTCTCTCTCTCTCGCTCCTAAATCGTGGACGGGCTCAAGAGCTACATTAGACAGCTTTTATCGCCCTGAGCCCCCCCCCCTTTTTTTTTTCTTTCCGCTCCCTAGATCAAGACTGTGCAATGAGTTTCTCTAAAGAGTCCAGATTGTGAATTTCCTTCTCTGGTGTCTCCTTCGCTACAAAAATCCAGAACATGGCAGAAGAGGTGCTGATGGACAGGAGGAGCAGGAAAGAGGTGATGATGGACAGGGGGGAGGTAAAACAAAGGAAGAAGGCCTGCTGCTGGATAAGGAGAGCAGTGAAGGGGTGATGGTGGATACAGGGGAGATAAAAGGAAGTGAGAATGGACAGGAGGAACAGACAAGGGGTGGTGGTGGACAGCCAAAAGAAAGAAAGACAAATACAGAAAGCGGCTAAGGAGACAGAGAGAGAAAGAAATAAAGACAGACACACACATATATATTCTAGCAACCATTAATGTATCAGACCGTAGCGTGGCGGAAACAGGAGCGGAGCTAAACTGGAGGCAGAAAAGACAGCAGACTTCCCCCCTCCCCTCAGAGCAGGCCACACTGCGCCGCCCCTTCACAACGCCAGACACAAGGGTGATGTTCATTGGCTGGCTCAGCGGCGGGTTGGCGTAACAACGGCATTGGCTACACCCGCCTAGTGACGATACCAAGGCGGCCGACGATTGGCTGGGGCGACGGCGCTCAGAAGCCCCGGCTGGGAGCGCGAAACTGGTAGGTGGACGGGCGCTGTGGCTGTCCGGGAGAAGACAGACAGACAGGGAGCCAGGGAGAGAGACAGAAAGAAAGACAGACAGACAGGGGGAGAGAGACAGAAAGAAAGAAAGACAGACAGGGGGCCAGGGAAAGAGACAGAAAGAAAGACAGACAGAAAGAAAGAAAGGGGGAGGGAGAGAGACAGAAAGAAAGAAAGAAAAAGAAATGCCTAAGTCTACACATCTATTCTAGCACCCGTTAATGTAACGGGCTAAAAAACTAGTTATTCATATTTTAGTTGTCCCCTGAGGAAGGCAACTCTGTTTGCTGAAACCTGGATCCTGGTCAGGACTTTCCTAGGATCCCATTCATCTGGGACTTTAAATGGGATTTCTAAAGACCTTGGACCTTTGACATTTTCTATCTGTACCTTTTATGTGTGCAGTGCTTTGAATAAATATAACTATCGGTTGGTTAGACATCTGTCTTGCCTCTTCATTATATTTTTGTGGTTTTTTTATCTAGACCAGCCCCCTTCTTTTTCCTTGTACCATTCATAGGATTACCATATGTCCGGATTTATCCGGACATGCTCTCTTTTTAGAGGACCGTCCAGCTATCTGGACGGATTTTGAAAACCCAGCAATTTGTCGGGGTTTTTTGAAGGCCCCAGCTCTGCCCGAGCTTGGGGCAGTGTCTAATGGGCCTCTGAGCATGCATGCAATGATGTCTCATGCATGCATGTGATGTCACCACGTCGCATCTGTGTATGCTCGGAAGACCTCCAGACGTGACCCTGAGATCAGGGAAGGAGAGGGGAGGTTTGTTTGTGGGCGGGGCTGAGGTGGGACCACGTGCCCTCTTTTTTAACTTAAACAAATATGGTAACCGTAACCATTCAATGCTGATTGGCACATAGCTGGGCACCCCCAATATTTATCAGTTGGCCAACTAGACCCATGTAAAAAAGCATGTAAAAAAGTCTATCTTTGGCCGCTGTGACTTAGCTGGCCAACCAATGAATATCAGCATAACTGGCTATGTCTTGGCCAGTCCCCCCCCTCAAAAAAAAAATTAAATTCTAGTTGCCGCATACAGTTCTAGCATTGAATCTCTGGGTTTGCAGCAGACAACGGGAGACATCCAGTTATTTCCCACGCTGGGTAGTTAGTGGTTAACAATTAGCAATTTCTGCTTGAGGCTGCCTGGGACATAAACCACCTATGGTCTTCCTGGTCAACTCCTTGGCCTTGTTGGCAAGGCCACCGGTGACACATTGTGTGCTTTCCACCTACTGTCTCCCTGGCTAGTGTTTGCCTTGTTGGCAGATGTCTCTGCTGTGTTTTACTACTTGGGGCCTAGCTAGGTACATGGGACCTGGGTTGGCCACTGATAGAAACAGGATATTGGACTTTATGGACCTTTGGTCAGTCCCAGTATGGCAACTCTTGTGCTCTTATGTGAGCCAAGTATAGGATAGTCAAGTCATTGAGGTTGGCTCTTAGGCATTGGTGGAATATCATATAACCTATTTATTACATTGTGTTGATAACTAATTCTAGGTGAGTGTCAGCTTATAAAATGGGTGTTTATTCCACTCCCAGTCTCCTTAGATCTAATAATGATTTGCCTGCATTAGAGATACCTGATATTTCACTTGTCGGAGCCATGCATTTTTATGAAACACAATATGAATTGAATCACCTACTAATCATACATTTGCATGGTTGATTGCATAGATCTGTGTCTTGCGAGGTGATGTTTATCCTGACTGCAGTAAAAGAAAGCGTCGTTGATTAAAGGAACGGAACATCTTTAGCTTGAATAGGTTATTAAGATCTTGAATAAGTGACGTTCGTGATTGTTGGTTTTGGTTTGAAGATGCTGCTCGTCAAAACTTTGCATGGATTAGAGAGCCAGCGGGATGAGCCAGCATTTCTTATGCTGTAAGAGATTGCTGGAGGGGTATTTATAATGGCACTTCTCATGGCCTAATGAGATGGGCACAGCGGGGATCTCTGACAACTGAAAGCAGAAATAACAGAACTAGGATGTGCTCAGGAAAGAAACATTCACTTAATTTTTTTTTTCATGAACCTTTCCCAATGTTGGCTGCGCTTTTGGGTTATTTTTCATCAATTCATTTTTAATAGGAATTTTTTTTTTTTTTAATTTACTCTATTGAAATTTTCAAATAATTTACAACTTAAAAAGAGGAAAAAACTCTTTTTCTGCCAGTGAATCAAACACACTATATACCTGTTAAGAAAAATAGGAGCCCCTCCAGAAGAAGTCAGGAACTTAAACGCAGGGGATCCATTTAGGGGGTCCTTTTACTAAGGTGCACTCGCCATTTTACCGCGCATTAAAAGCGTCCATAAACTATAATGGACACATTAGCGTTTAATGCACGCTAAAACAGCTAGCTTTTCTTAGTAAAAGGACCCCTAAATGTCACAGATTTGCTTGAAACCGCTATATCTGATGCCTCGGAGAGAGCTAACCTATTTTTTCATTTGTGTTCGAGCAAGATGTAAATGTACTATTAAGATTATACTTTCGGCACTCTCAAGTTCTATTCTGTGGAAAAAAAAGCTTGGATATATCCTGATGTTAAGAGACAAACACAAGTTTCAAGTTTATTTAAAATTTGATAAAACACTAATCATAAATTCTAAGCGTTTAACAATTTAAAAAAAATTTAAAATGGGGAAGAGGGGGGAAGAAATACAATGTATGATAGCAAATGAGACGGGTAGAGGATATAACAATAGGGAGGGATAAAATAAAAATGAAGAAAAGATCAAAAGTTGGAGTTAAAGGCGTGACCTAATTATAAAAAGCTAGCAGTCCAAATCATCTTTAAAAATGAAACATTTTTTTAGTTCAAAATTTTTTTATTGAGTTTGGTATATTAAGTACAATAAATTTTATGAACAAAGAAAATGAGTTCTCGCAACGAAAAATGAAAGCGACTTTGGCTGCTTCTTTTCTTTTGGTCTATCCATGTAAATGTTTGGTTAAATATTTTGGGGGTCCTTTTATTAAGGCACGCTAAATTGGTTAGCGCACCTTAATAAAAAGATCCCTTGGTGTTAAATCTGTGTTCTACGCACCTGAGCAGTTGCGAGCTTTTTTGGATATGAAGAAGTTGTCAACAGGGAAGACTGGGCGTTCAAGTGGCAAAGGGAAGCACACTGGGAAGAATAACTTGAATCACAGTTACTGGATGCTAGGGTCCACCTTGGGGGTTAGCGGCCAAGAAAAGGATCTGGGTATCATTGTAGACCAGGGGTCTCAAAGTCCCTCCTTGAGGGCCGCAATCCAGTCGGATTTTCAGGATTTCCTCAATGAATATGCAATGAAAGCAGTGCATACACATGGATCTCATGCATATTCATTGGGGAAATCCTGAAAACCCGACTGGATTGCGGCCCTCAAGGAGGGACTTTGAGATCCCTGTTGTAGACTATACGATGAAACCTTCCACCCAATGTGTGGCGGTGGCCAAAAAAGCAAACAGGATGCTGGGAATTATTAAAAAAAGGGATGGTTTCTTCCCCAATTGAAACTCCCAGATCGCCATGCCAAGCACTCATCATACTTGTTAATGAGGAAGTTAAGGATTTTCTCATAAGGACATAACCATCTTGAGGCAACTCCCTTGTGATTCTTATTGATTACTGATGTCTGTGAAGGCAAGTCGAGTGCATGTTTTAAGAGTCCTACATTAGGAAAAAGAGCTTTCAGGCAGTGTCTCAGTTGTATCCAACGATACTGTTGATGTAGAGGCAAATTGTAATAGGATTGCAATTCAGAAAAGGACATCCAACAAGAGTCTCTTATTAAATCTTGAAGAGTCCAAATACCACAGTTCTGCCACTGTATCCAATTAAAGGACCTATCCTGTATCTTGATATGATAATTATGCCACAATAGGATTAATTGAGATTCATGTCATTTGATTTCCATTAAGTTATCGTATGCCTTGAGTACTACATGAGTAGAGTAGAAAACTGGTTGGGTTTTATCTTTGGGATGCAGAGGAGTGAAGCGTGTGTAGGCGAGGCGAGTGCTCTTATATAAGCATTTTTCCAGTCGTATCCATGTTGGGGGGTTAGTAGTGGACTCGGCATCCAGCCATATTGAGCCATGTCTCATAATAAAAGCATGATGATAATGCAAAAAAATCAGGGACGTTTACCCCTCCCATAGCTTTGGCTTGTTTCAATTTATGTAATGCTACACGGGGTTGTTTATTTTGCCCTAAAAAAGCACCGAGGCAGGCTTCAATATCATGATATGTGCATTGTTTAAACAAAAATGGTACCATGCTCAAAATATAATTTATTTGGGGTAATAGCATCATCTTGATGGTGTCCAGCCGCCCCCACCATGTTAACTTAAGAGGGGACCATTTCTGAGTAGAGACTTTAATAATATTTAGAATATAATCTGTATTATACTGCTCCACATCCTCCAGCTTAGGGCCCACACTTACGCCAAGATATTTGAGTTTTGTCGGATTCCAGATAAAACCATGAGCATCGATTTCAAACTTGACTGCAGTACAATTCAGTGGCATTAGCTCAGATTTAGTTGTATTAAGTCTGTATCCAGAAACCGAGGCGTAGCTGTCAATTACTTTCAGACTGGTGGAAGCGAGTCTGGAGTCACATAAAGAATGACGTCATCCGCATACGCGGATAACTTGACTTCCATGGTGCCATGAACAAAACCTTTAATGGAGTCGTCCGCATGAATAGCAGTCAGCATGGGCTCTAATGCTAGATTGAACAGTAGTGGCGAGAGCGGACACCCCTGTCGAGTTCCTCTAGTTGGTGTAAAAGTGTCGGAAAGGTGGCCATTGATACAGATTTTAGTAGTAGGGGCATAATATAGAACTTTTTATCATTTGAATTAGAGAATGACACGGTGACAAAATTCATCACCGTTCCCGTCACCGCGAATAACCGCAGGAAATAATCCCATCTCATTTTCTAGTGTCTATTTCAACCTCAGTCCTTCTACACCAGCATTCTTCAAAGCAAAGCTTGCGGGTCAGTGGTTGTGGCCATTCATACTCTGATTCTTATGGGAGCCAAGGATAATGAAGCCATTGTGACATCACTGATGTGCTTGGCTCTTAGGCACTGGTGGAATGAGGCATTATGACATCACAATATCTGCTCTGGATACCAGAGACTGTTATTCTGTAGTGTCTGTTTCAACCTCGGTCCTTCTACACCAGCATTCTTCAAAGCAAAGCTTGCGGGTCAGTGGTTGTGGCCATTCATACTCTGATTCTTATGGGAGCCAAGGATAATGAAGCCATTGTGACATCACTGATGTGATTGGCTCTTAGGCACTGGTGGAATGAGGCATTATGACATCACAATATCTGCTCTGGATACCAGAGACTGTCATTCTGTAGTGTCTGTTTCAACCTCGGTCCTTCTACACCAGCATTCTTCAAAGCAAAGCTGGGCCCATTCATACTCTGATTCTTATGGGAGCCAAGGATAATGAAGCCATTGTGACATCACTGATGTGATTGGCTCTTAGGCATTAGTGGAATGAGGCATTATGACATCACAATATCTGCTCTGGATACCAGAGACTGTCATTCTGTAGTGTCTGTTTCAACCTCAGTCCTTCTACACCAGCATTCTTCAAAGCAAAGCTTGCGGGTCAGTGGTTGTGGCCATTCATACTCTGATTCTTATGGGAGCCAAGGATAATGAAGCCATTGTGACATCACTGATGTGATTGGCTCTTAGGCACTGGTGGAATGAGGCATTATGACATCACAATATCTGCTCTGGATACCAGAGACTGTCATTCTGTAGTGTCTGTTTCAACCTCGGTCCTTCTACACCAGCATTCTTCAAAGCAAAGCTGGGCCCATTCATACTCTGATTCTTATGGGAGCCAAGGATAATGAAGCCATTGTGACATCACTGATGTGATTGGCTCTTAGGCATTGGTGGAATGAGGCATTATGACATCACAATATCTGCTCTGGATACCAGAGACTGTCATTCTGTAGTGTCTGTTTCAACCTCGGTCCTTCTACACCAGCATTCTTCAAAGCAAAGCTTGCGGGTCAGTGGTTGTGGCCATTCATACTCTGATTCTTATGGGAGCCAAGGATAATGAAGCCATTGTGACATCACTGATGTGATTGGCTCTTAGGCACTGGTGGAATGAGGCATTATGACATCACAATATCTGCTCTGGATACCAGAGACTGTCATTCTGTAGTGTCTGTTTCAACCTCGGTCCTTCTACACCAGCATTCTTCAAAGCAAAGCTGGGCCCATTCATACTCTGATTCTTATGGGAGCCAAGGATAATGAAGCCATTGTGACATCACTGATGTGATTGGCTCTTAGGCATTGGTGGAATGAGGCATTATGACATCACAATATCTGCTCTGGATACCAGAGACTGTCATTCTGTAGTGTCTGTTTCAACCTCGGTCCTTGTACACCAGCATTCTTCAAAGCAAAGCTTGCGGGTCAGTGGTTGTGGCCATTCATACTCTGATTCTTCCCTCTCTCCTTAAAGAATAACATGAAGATGGTTTCCCGCGGTTATCCGCGGGGACGGTAGAGGTGATGAATTTTGTCACCGTGTCATTCTCTAATTTGAATAAATTGCACGGGAAAGCCAAATTTTGTGAGAGTTGCAAACAAGAAGGGCCATTCCACTCTGTCAAAAGCCTTTTCAGCATCCAGGGCTAAAACAGTTAATTTATGAGGCAATGATTGACATGTAGATATAATATTAGACAGAGTACGCATATTATTAGAAGAATTTCTCCCATACATAAATCCTGTTTGATCCTCGGAAATTAAAGATGGGAAAACTTCCTGCAATCTGGAGGCCAACAATTTAGCGTAAATTTTAGCATCTACATTTATCATCGAGAGAGGTCGGTAATTACCAACATGTTTGGGGTTTTTACCTTGTTTAGGTATCACAACGATTGTCGCTTCCGTAAACGTCCCAATGGCCTTTCCATGTGATGCCATGTGATCAAAAAACTTTTGTAGGAACGGTGCCAATGTTGATTTGAAGGTTTGATAGAACTCGATAGTGAAGTCATCCGGTGAAGCATAACTCCATGAGCTCTTACCTTAAAATATGGAGTCCAGTCAACTCTTATTGTAATATGGGCTGATATCATTCAGTTACTGTGCAACTGGTCTATAGTTAACAATATTTGAACATATATATTATTTTGTGGCTCATCTCTTATCTCATACCTATGGAGTATGATTCCAGTGTCTCTCGGTGCTTTGAATATTGTGCACATCATTGGCTGCAGGTTGCGCTGACACTTTCCTGCTGAATAGGCATGGTTCAATCTGTTGTATTGCGTTGTTTGTCAACACTCTAAGATTTCTTGCTTTGTACGGCTTATTGATTTCATGCCCTGTTAACAATTCCTGTTTCTTGCTATATATTAAAATCAATAAAATCTTTGAACTAAAAAAAAAAAGGGATGGTTAACAAGACTAACAGTGTCCTAATGCCCCTGTATCACTCCATAGTGTGACCTCATCTGGAGTATTGGGTTCAATTCTGGTCTCCTGATCTCAAGAAAGATATAGCGGCGCTAGAAAAGGTTCAAAGAAGAGCGACCAAGATGATAAAGGGGATGGAACTCCTCTCGTATGAGGAAAGACTAAAACGGTTAGGGCTCTTCAGCTTGGAAAAGAGACGGCTGAGGGGAGATAGGATTGAAGTCTACAAAATCCTGAGTGGAGTAGAACGGGTACAAGTGGATCGATTTTTCACTCCATCAAAAATTACAAAGACTAGGGAACACTCGATGAAGTTACAGGGAAATACTTTTAAAACCAATAGGAGGAAATTTTTTTTCACTCAGAGAATAGTTAAGCTCTGGAACGCGTTGCCAGAGGTTGTGGTGAGAGCGGATAGCGTAGCTGGTTTTAAGAAAGTTTTGGACAATTTCCTGGAGGAAAAGTCCATAGTCTGTTATTGAGAAAGACGTGGGGGAAGCCACTGGATGCCCTGGTAGCATGGAATGTTGCTACTTCTTGGGTTTTGACCAGGTACTAGGGACCTGGATTGGCCCCCATGAGAACAGGCTTCTTACTGGACTTGATGGACCATTGGTCTGACCCAGTAAGGCTATTCTTATGTTCTTTAGTTATTTGAACAGCAGTTTAGGTAGCGGGAACTAGTTGTTCAGCCAATTCCTTATTAAGATTTCCTATTTGTTTTTCCTCACTATAACTGGACCTTCTGCTCTAAGGAAGCCAGATTTTGAAAAGCCATCCGGATGCCCAGACATGTCCTGGACATCTGGTAACCCTACCTGAAGGGTAGCTGCAAGCCTGTTGTGACAGTTACAGGGGTCTTTTGAATAGACAACTTGCTTCTTAACCCTTACTTCTGGGTCTCTATAAGTGGAGAAACGCAGTGACCATGTTACTTCATCGATTAAAGAATA
Source organism: Geotrypetes seraphini (assembly GCF_902459505.1). Lineage (NCBI taxonomy): Eukaryota > Metazoa > Chordata > Amphibia > Gymnophiona > Dermophiidae > Geotrypetes > Geotrypetes seraphini. The sequence goes on along the minus strand of NC_047091.1, from coordinate 31,074,202 downwards.
GTTCTTGGTAAGAACATAAGAAGTTGCCTCCACTGGGTCAGACCAGAGGTCTATCGCGCCCAGCGTTCCGCTCCCAAGGCGGCCCATCAGGCCTATGACCTGTGAAGTGGTCCCTGACTATTCCTATAACCTACCTCTACTTCTATCTGTATCCTCAATCCCCTTATCCTTTAGGAACCTATCTAAACCTTCCTTGAACCCCTGTAGCGTGCTCTGGCCTATCACAACCTCCGGAAGCGCGTTCCAGAATAAGAACCGGTGGCCGCAGTCATAGGGATGGTGGGCTGCAAAGAGAGGGTATAATCAGCAGGGAGGAGGTGATGATGCCTCTGTACAAGTTGTGTGCGAGGCCTCGCTTAGGGTCCCCTTTTACAAAGCTGTGGTGGTGAGTCCCGGCACAGCAAATGTGATGCGTCCCATAGGAATCGCTACCACAGCTAAATGAGGCCTCGCACACAACTTGAAATACTAGTTAAGGATCTAAAGAGACTGAAAGTCACGTAGAGTTAGGTAACCAAAATGGACCGGAGTTGCACACCCCTGGTATAGATATTTAAATGTAGACACCGGAAGACATGAAATGAAATACAAGGAGGGAAGCTTTAAAAGCAACATCAGGAAATACTATTTCATCGAAAGTGTGAGGGATGCCTGGGGCATCCTCCCAGTAGAGGTGGTTGGGACAAAAACAGAACCCCAAAATGTGTGGGGTAAACGCACAGGGTGGAATCCAGGCACAGAACGTTTCCACCCAAAGCAAATGTTAAGTGAATTTTTTGTTTGCTTGGAACAAGCTGCCCGAATCCCTACGACGGGCTCCGTCTCTGGCAGTGTTCAAGGCCCAGGTAAATTCCCACTTCTTCGAGACTGCTTTCAACTCCTAACTCCTCTCACCTTGGGTTCTGCATCCCTAACCCTCTATGTCATGTCTGTCTGTCCTAGTTAGATTGTAAGCTCTTCTGAGCAGGGACTGTCTATAAATGTCAGCCCTCCTCTTTGAGAGTGCTTTCGACTCCTAACTCCTCTCACCTTGGGTTCTGCATCCTCAATCCTATATGTAATTTTATTTTTTATTTTTTATTTATTCAATTTTTCTATACTGTTCTCCCAGGGGAGTTCAGAACGGTTTACATGAATTTATTCAGGTACTCAAGCATTTTTTCCTGTCTGTCCCGGCGGGCTCACAATCTACCTAATGTACCTGTTTCTGTCTGTCCAAGTTAGATTGTAAGCTCTTCTGAGCAGGGACTGTCTATAAATGTCAGCCCTCCTGTTTGAAAGTTCTTTCGACTCCTAACTCCTCTCACCTTGGGTTCAGCATCCCTCAACCCTATAAGTCATGTCTGTCTGTCCAAGTAAGATTGTAAGCTCTTCTGAGCAGAGACTGTCTATAAATGTCAGCCCACCTCTTTGAGAGTGCTTTCGACTCCTAACTCCTCTCACCTTGGGTTCTGCGTCCTTAACCCTATACGTCATGTCTGTCTGTCCAAGTTAGATTGTAAGCTCTTCGGAGCAGGGACCGTCTATTAAATGCCAAAATGTGCAGCGCTGCGTACGCCTTTCCGCGCTATAGAAGTGAGAAATAGTAGTAGATAGTACTTTTTGCATGTCATAAAAAGTTGGGGAGGGTAACATAGTAGATGACGGCAGATAAAGACCCGAATGGTCCATCCAGTCTGCTCAACCTGAATCAATTTAAATGTAACCTGCACAGAGTGGATTGGATGTTCCCCATTGGTCTTTATCTGCTATCATTGACCATATTATTATGTAAAAATGACTTTGGAAAGATGCTAAAGAGAGACGGAGAATTCAATATCTGTTTCCATGGCTGGAAGACTTCTGAACCAAAATTCGACCCTGTCCTCCCCTTTCCCAGTTCTGTCTGTTGGAAGCCGCCAAGACACATTTAATATACTGATAGCATATAATACTTACTCAAAAAAACACCCAAAGTGGTTCAAAGGATACTACCTATTCAATATGTATAAACATACCACTTCATAGGAACAGTGCCTCCACTAGCATCACTTTTTCTATATCAGTATTTAAAGTATACTCTTGGGTTTTTTGGCCAATGACTTGAGCTAAGGAGCTAATAAAACTACGCTGACACCTTCAGTCTGTGATCAAGACTGTGCGTAGGCTCCGATTCTGAGGCCTTTTCCCGAGTCTAGTTCTGATATAGAAAAAGTGATGCTAGTGGAGGCACTGTTCCTATGAAGTGGTATGTTTATACATATTGAAGTGATAGCATATAATAGTCATTTTATGATATTATTCAAATGGAGCATAAGGTCTTCCCTTATTTCATCTGACCAGATGACGTTTGACTTCTATGGTTCAGTGCAAAAGAGCAGAATGACCTTGAATTTGCCATCTTTCATTTCAGGCTGAGTTATGACATCAGGCGAGTATATTATTCCTCACAATATATACGGAAAAAGAGAACACGCGGAGAAAGATTTATTAACCAGCTCTTGAAACGTCCAAATTTGATGTAGCCTCTCTCTCTCCTGTTTCTTGTAAGAGAGTGGATTTTAGGACCGGACTTTGTAGGCTTCATCTCTCCCCTCCCCCCCCCCCCACAGAGGGGCGCCGCGTGAGCGGACTGCTGGGCACGATGGACCATTGGTCTGACCCAGCAGCGGCAATTCTTATGTTCTTATTTATTACCACAAATTATCTTTGTATTTTTTTGGGCCTGGTTTTTCCACTTCTTTGTCTTTGTGTGTGTAAATGACATCCTTAGTCGGTTGTCAGCTTTCTAAAGCATTTCCTGTGGATTACATTTGTAGCATCCAGTACTGGATTGTGATAAAAATGAACGATCCTCGTGACCTATATAATAATCCTTTCAGAAAAAGAACAGCGATTTCAGCCGTGTGACTGAAAGCTGATAAGATAACATTGCTTCTCTGTGAAAGCTATTTACCTGGTGTATTTAGGCCAGAATTGGTGGATGATGAGAGATGCCGGGGAACCTGCAACCGTATCGATTATTACAGAGATGCCCTGCTGTGGATAGAAAAGTGCTTATTGCTCAATTTTTTTTCAGCGCTCAATTTTCGGTGCTGTTTATTGAATTTCTTCCTAAATGCGTAGTGATTCCGGTACACCTACAAATGGGCGCAGGACAATTGCGCCCCGTAAATCGCACCCTGTCAAATATGCACACTGACACCCCATCAATTGCGCTAGTGTTAGGATTAATTCCTCATCTAAACCTTACCCTAACACTAGATACCAAGTGGGTGTTACTTTGTAACCCTCAAAAAGACAAAATAGTATCCGCTGTTGTCCTGCCACTGTGATTCCTGGAGGTATATTTTGGGTAATGATCTGTGTGGTTCAATGGCATAGCAAGAGAAGTTCGCACCTGAGGTGCGTCTCTGCACCTTGCACCCCCCATGCACCCATTCCCATTCACCTTTCCCTGCAACCCCCCTCCCCCTGTATCTTTACAAATCTTTGCCAGCTGTGAGCAGCATCTCTTACATGTTGCTCAAGCTGGCCTCGCCTTTCTCTTTGACCTCACTTCCTGGTCTCCGCAAACAGGAAGTGATGTCAGAAAGAGGTCTGAGGCCGGTGCAATCGGTGAGTAAGAGATGCTGCTTACAGCCGGCAATGATTTGAAGAGGTACAGGAGGGAGAGGGGAAGAAGAGGAGAGATGCCCTGCTAAGATTGTGCCTGGGGTCGACCACTAGGCGTCCTTTATAGAAGCACGCTTAGCGGTGCCTAAGTGGAATTAGGCGTCGCCAGGCATCCTGGAGGCAAGCGCTGGTATATTAGGACAAGTTTTACCTGGCCTAATTTACCGGTGCATATCTCGGACATCTAGAGATGCCTGAGTCCACCGCACCTATTCACCGCCCCTAACCACGTCTACTTTTCTGCTAGGCTTTCTTAGGCATTGAAGGGCGCCTCAACTTTAGACGTAGTTAGGTGCCATGTGAAATTCCCGCACAACTTGTAATTGATTTATTTAAAAAATTTTTAATTAAAGATCAGTGGTGTGGTCTATTACCACGCCAATTAAGCTTGTTAAATCAATTTGGGTTGTGCATGGAATTTAGTTAGGCATCGCTGGGCGTTCGGGATAAGGGCGCCTAGCGGCGCTTAACCTTGGGACTATTTATAGAATCTAACCCTTATTGTCCACCCATTTCCCCCTTAGGCCTACCCAAAATCAGTTCTCTGGCTATGGTACTGGGAGGTTGGCTGCCCAATTAGCAGCCATGCTGCTGTTGGCAGGTCAAACGACCTTGTTGATTGGATGTAGGAGAGCATTGGATGTGAACTAAAAAGACGTCTCACTGACTCGGTAGCCTGGGAGGACGGAGTCCAGTGGAGAAAGATGAAAGAAGCCATCTTGGATAAGGAGTGAGATTCCACAGGTGGTCATCCTCTTTGCCTGGCAGCTGGAAGACAGCAATGGCGAGGTAGCGCGAGTGGACCCATCTTTTCTGCTATCAGCTACTGTGTTTTTTTCTTACAACTAAGGTGTTTTTGCCAGCTTTTGTCTGTTAAAGCTTTTTTTTTTTTTCCATAGTAGGCGTTCCTCAGCTTTTTAAATACCCGTGGGGTGACTTGTAGGGTAAACAGGCAAAGGGTTCTAATATTGCACTAATCAATACTATACTCTGCAGATTCTAAAATTGTTATAACACCGTTCCACTTGTGAAGCTGCTGAGCGTAATCTGCGACATCTCTGGAAGGTTTGGTGGTGTCTTAACAGGGAGATGAAAGGGTATTCAATGAACACAGAAGACTTCAGTAACTAATAACACAGGGAAGGAGGGTTATCTCATTAATCACCTTTCTGCTTTATTGAACATTGTCCAGATAGGGATTCATGGCTCACTTGATTTGAATGTGGCTTGAGTAATGGAAATATATATTTTTATTGGAAGAAAGAAATGACTTTGCATAGGCAAGATTATACGTACGTATGTATCTAGATCTATCTAGGATCGTGCAGAAGAAAAGGTTTTCTATATTTTATTTTCCTGTCATCTGCAGACATTATTTTTGTTTTGTTTTTGGGGACCAAAGTCATTAACATTCGCTATGTTTCAAATGAATGCATTTCACTCATACAGGTTCATTTAGGGTTACCAGTTTGGGCCGCAAAACCCTGGGCACATGGCCCCGCCCCATAAAGCCTCCTTTCTTCTTCCCCCCATGAACTCCAATTGCATCTGGAGGGCCTGGAGCAGGCGTGGATTTGTGTAACATCATCTGTGCGTGCTCAGAGTCTCTCCATATGCGGCTGGAGCTCGTTGGGGCTTTCCAAAACCTGGACAAACTGCCAGGCTGAAAAGTCCGTCTGGGCTCCTGGACAGTCCTCTCTGGAGAGGACATGTCCAGGTTTTCCCAGACGTCTGGTAACCCCAGGTTGATGACACTTTATCCAAAACGCTTGGGGTCCAGAGACTTCAGATTTCAAAATTTTTCAGCTTTTGGTACAAGGCGTTGCCAGTGGCTTGCAACGAATCATATTCATTGCCTGCTGCAGCCTGCCTTTGCTGACATCACTTCCTGTTGCCTCACTTGCGGGATGCTTCAAAGAGATGCCTGAGGGGCTGTAGCAGGCAGTGAATAAGAATCACTGCTACCACACTGAAAAGTATAGCAGTATGACATAGGATGAACAATTGAACTAATATCAATGTAGAGTGGCAAAGTTCAGTTGTGGATTAGGAATTAGTTATCGGATAGAAAACAGAGGGTAGGGTTAAATGGTCATTTTTCTCAATGGAGGAGAGTAAACAGTGGAGTGCCATAGGGGTCTGTACTGGGACCGGTGCTATTTAACTTATTTATAAATGATCTGGAAATTGGAACGACAAGTGAGATGATTAAATTTGCAGATGACACTAAACTGTTCAAAGTTAAAACGCATGCGGATTGTGAAAAATTGCAGGCAGACCTTAGGAAATTGGAAGATGGGTGGCCAAGTGGACAAATGAAAAGTGATGCACATTGGGAAGAATAACCCGAATCGTAGTTACCAGGGGTTAGCGCTTAAGAAAAGGATCTGGGTATCATTATAGACAATACAATGAAACCTTCTGCCCAGTGTGTGGCGGCAGCCAAAAAAGCAGTACCTGGAATTATTAAAAAAGGGATGATTAACAAGACTAAGAATGTATCGCTCCATGGTGCGATCTCATCTGGAGTATTGCGTTCAATTCTGGTCTCCTTATCTCAAGAAAGATATAGCGTTGCTAGAAAAGGTTCAAAGAAGAGCGACCAAGATGGTAAAGGGGATGTAACTCCTCTCGTATGAGGAAAGACTAAAATGGTTAGGGCTCTTCAGCCTGAAAAAGATTGCGGAGAGGAGATATGATTGAAATCTACAAAATCCTGAGTGGAGTAGAACGGGTATAAGTGGATCGATTTTTCACTCCATCAAAAATTACAAAGACTAGGGGACACTCAATGAAGTTACAGGGAAATACTCTTAAAACCAATAGGAGGAAATTATTTTTCACTCAGAGAATAGTTAAGCTGTGGAATGCGTTGCCAGAAGATGTGGTAAGAGCAGATAGTGTAGCTGGTTTTAAGAAAGGTTTGGACAATTTCCTGGAGGAAAAGTCCTTAGTCTGTTATTGAGAAAGACACGGGGGAAGCCACTGTTTACTTTGTACTATTAGCATGGAATATTGCTACACCTTGGGTTTTGGCCAGGTACTAGTGACCTGGATTGGCCACTGTAAAAACGGGCTACTGGGCTTGATGGACCATTGGTCTGACCCAGTAAGGCTATTCTTATGTTCTTAAGGTGACTTTGGGGCCAGGTTTCACTTTTGATGACAAAAATTAGCTTTTATTTGTCCGATACAATACATTTTTTATTTATCTCCTGCCAATACCTCCATAAAGTTCATAGCAGTTTACATAAATAATTATGAAGATACAAATTATTAAATAGCATTACAATATTTAGAAATTATCAATAAATTTTTGAAATAGGTCTTAAAAAAAAAATTAAAAAAAATCTTAAAATTAGGTTGCCGGTTAATATTAGTCGATAAAGTTTTCCATAGTTTTGCCGGAGTTAAAAGATCAATTGTACCTTATGTTCTTAAGGACTGGATGCCGAAAAATGTCATTATTTCTCAGATTCAAAGATGGTTTATTAGAAAAATTAACGAGTTGAGGCATACGAGTATTTTAAATAGTATACAATAGAATTTATAAAGTATTCTCCCATCTACAGGTAGCCAATGCAGTTCTCGTGGGCAAAATGTGATCATATCACTTTTCTTCAATCTGAAGGTTACATATTAGTAATTCATCAACACTTTTTGGTTGTTAGAATTTTGGATATAAGATAGTCAACCTATATATACATGGTTTTATCCAGTGTAGTCACCTTCCACCTAACTCCAGGTCATCAGGGAGAGGTTGCTATAGCCCCAGTGCATTTAGGGATTTGTAGTTTGTAGGTTCTAGTTTGCAAAGCAATCAAATTGCAAATGCAGAGGGTAAACCTCGGACTCTCTCACCTTATTTATAATGCCTTGGAGTTAGATAAGTTTGTGATTGTGATGTGGGAGAGGGGGAAATGTGTTATCTGGATACTTTACCTTTCTGTGGGAAGGGGCAGGTGAGATATAAATCCATGTGAAATGCTTTTTTTTTTTCTCTCTTTTCAGCGTGCTCCCCCGGGTCATATAAATTCTCCATTCGGATGCCTCGCTGCTTTTTCTGCCCCGAGAACAGTTATACTCCGATGGAAGCCTCCTCTTTGTGCATCTGTAAGCGGGACTACTACAGATCTCTGCTGGATCCCCCATCTGCCCCCTGCACACGTAAGTGTATAGTAACCTCGCGCCTTCTGCGTATTCTCACAACCGCAGCTCTTCAGATCATGAGCGCACACTCATTAACCAAGTTGGAATCTCAGCCTTTCCCTCCTTGCCCAGACTGAGAATTTAGGGGCATAAAGAAAAGACTCTAAAACTTTTTAACTAACAAACCCTTAACGGAATAAGGGCTCTGGAAACTGGGTTCTTGGGAGTTGGCATCCGCTTAGATAGTCATTGCTGTACGCACGCTCGCAATGATTCTTGTCACTTCCGGTGTTTACTGAAAAAAAAAATAAAAAAAATCATTATGTATATGCTGAGAGGCGGGGGCTCTTCTCCCTGGAGAGGCGGAGACTCAGAGGAGACATGATAAAGACTTACAAGATCATAAAAGGCATAGAGAAGGTGGGGAGGGACAGATTCTTCAACCTATCGGGAACCACAAGAACAAGGGGGCACTCGGAGAAACTGAAGGGGGATCAGTTTAGAACCAATGCCAGGAAGTTCTTTTTCACTCAGAGGGTGGTGGACACCTGGAATGTGCTGCCGGAGGTTGTGATAGGACAGAGCTCTACCAGCCCTACCAGCCCTACCAGCGCATGTTCTTGTTCAGCAGGAACTTGTCTAACTTTGTCTTGAATCCCTGGAGGGTGTTTTCCCCTATAACAGCCTCCGGAAGAGCGTTCCAGTTTTCCGCCACTCTCTGGGTGAAGAAGAACTTCCTTACGTTCGTACGGAATCTATCCCCTTTCAACTTTAGAGAGTGCCCTCTCATTCTCCCTACCTTGGAGAAGATGAGCAATCTGTCCTTATCTACTAAGTCTATCCCCTTCAGTACCTTGAATGTTTCGATCATGTCCCCTCTCAATCTCCTCTGTTTGAGGGAGAAGAGGCCCAGTTTCTCTAATCTTTCGTTCTACGGCAGCTCCTCCCCTTAACCATCTTAGGTCGCTCTTCTCTGGACCCTTTCGAGTAGTACCGTGTCCTTCTTCATGTACGGCGACCAGTGTTGGACGCAGTACTCCAGGTGAGGGTGCACCATGGCCCGGTACAGCGGCATGATAACCTTCTCTGATCTTGATTTACAAAGACTAGGGGAAACTCGATGAAGCTACAGGGAAATACTTTTAAAACCAATAGGAGGAAATGTTTTTTTCACTCGGAGAATAGTTAAGTTCCGGAACGCGTTGCCAGAGGTTGTGATCAGAGCAGTTAATGTACCTACCTTTAAAAAAAAAAAAAAGGTTTGGACAAGTTCCTGGAGGAAAAGTCCCTAGTCTGTTATTGAGAAAAACATGGGGGAAGCCACTGCTTGCCCTTGTCGGTAGCATGGAACATTGCTACTCTTTGGGGATTGCGCATGGAATGTTGCTGCTCTTTGGAATTCCGGAATCTTCTGGAATGTCGCTACTATTTGGGTTTTTGCCAGGTACTAGGGACCTGTGTTGGCCACTGTGAGGACGGACTACTGGGCTAGATGGACCATTGGTCTGTCCCAGTATGGCTATTCTTATATTCTTAAGAGTGGGCAACCTGCAGTAAAACAATCCTGCAGGTTGCTGACTACCATGGTAAATGAATAATGCTGTTTGCGAGTCACTTCACAAGCAGGCGTTATTCCAACATCCTGAGAGCATTGGGCCTGAAAGCCACAGCTCAGTGTTCCTAGGCCGTAGCATATGGTTTATGGTTTACACTTCCCCCTCCCCATTCGCGGTTCCTGCACTCGCGGTTTCATATAATCGCGATTTTTTTCGGGGGAGGGGGAAAATTAAAAAAACAGTTTTCATGTACAAAAAATCCATCTTTTTTTCCTCCCTGCCGCCTTCCCGGCCTTACCTGGTGGTCTAGAGGGCTTTCGAGGCAGTAAAATGAACGAGCGGTATAACAAGCTTAATAAACTTCTCTCTCGTCATTCGCGGGGGATACGGGCAGAGCCGGACCGCGAATGCCGAAAAACCGCGATTATCCGGCTCTGACCCACCCCCACCTCCCTGCCGCCTTCCCAGCCTTACCTGGTGGTCTAGAGGGCTTTTGAGGCAGGAGCGATCTTCCTACGCTCCTGCCCCGTGCAGATCGCCATGAGGAAATGGCTGTAGGGAGTTCCCGACGTAGTCTCGAAGTATAAAAAGAGACAATATTCTGTGTAATTGTCATTTTATAAACACAAATAATACAGAGCAAGGATCAACGACACCCCCATCTCCCCTTCCTTTCACAAATATCCCATCCACTATTGTGAAAACTGACCAAAACAAATTAGTACAGAATGCTACATAGAGAAATCAAGCTAAGAGAATACTTCAGTCACACATGGCAGGAATAGTGTTAGGGGAGAGCAACTAGGGCAACTGCCCCCTAGTCAGAGAGAGAGACCTAAGCCAGCTGGAAGCTAAAGAAGCACAGCCTGGACTTTGCCGTCCCCAGTTATGTCTAATACCAGCTCTAGCAGGATACATATTACAAATCTGAAATATTCTGGTAATTTTATTCTACAAATTATATTGGTCTCAGGCTTTGGTTTTGGGTTCCTTCTGCCTTCATCAGGGCATGGCTGGCTCCTGAAGGTAAAATAGGCGCAAGAGGAGCTGGGAAGGAGATGCCAGTCTGACACGGGCACAACTCTTTTTACCACAGGAGCAAGACTTTTCACCGCTCTCGCGGGGCGTTGAAAGGTCTTGTCCCCGTTCCCGCGGGACGGTGAAAGGTCTTGTCCTCGTTCCCGGCGGACGGTGAAAGGTCTTGTCCCCATTCCCGCGGGACGGTGAAAGGTCTTGTCGCCGTTCCTGCGGTAAACCCGTTTCAAATGTCTCCATTCCTGCAGATTTACTGCAGTGACCATGGTTTACCGCGGTAAACGGTTCCCGTGTCATTCTCTATTTTGTATCTCATTATTATGTAACCCATGGTAACCTAAATATCATTGTGGCAGGGCAAGACCAGCTGCAGTAGAACCCTTTAAGTCGCATTAAGGGGCAAATAATGCAACTTTAGGCCCTGAGCAGCTTGATAACTGCCTTCTGAGTTCACATAATCTGCCTTTCTCTTGGGCATGTCACCGTGTCTTCCGTTGCCTGAGGGTCCCTGTTGGTGAGTTCTTTATACTTGAATACATAACACCATGGTACATTACCCTGCAAGTCCAGTACCGCTATAAAAAAATTACTTATTTTTTCACTGCTCAGCTATTCTGCATAGGGTTACCAGTTTTTCCCGAAGGCCACGCCCCCCCGGATCGCCCAGTTTCGCCCCATTCTGGCCCCCCCAGCCCTGCCCCCAGACGGAATCCACGCGTGCACAGATGTCCCTTCCCAACGCAATTTTGTCGGGAAGCTTTTCAAAACCCGGACAAAGTGCCGCGTTTTGAAAAGCCATCTGGACCCCTGGACGTGTCCTCAAAAGGAGAAATCCAGATGTCTGATAACCCTAATTCTGCATATATTTAAAACTTGATTTTTTTTTTCACCAGGTGTGCTTCTTTCCTGTTTTGGCCTTCTTGCATAAAGCATATGTATGGTTTTCTAGGTTCGGAATTACCAAACAATTTTTTGTGGTGGAAAAATTACACCAGATTTATTGGCAACCCCCCCCCTCCCTCCCACAAAACCCTCCACAGTAACGACCTTGGTACTGGAACAAAGGTTTGGTAACTGCTCTGTGCATATATTCTTTGTCCTTTCACAAGATTTTGCTTTTATTTTTCTGCCAGGTCCACCATCTGCCCCGAGGAATCTCATACACAGCGTGAAACAGTCCACCCTGATCCTGGAATGGAGTGCGCCCATAGACTCTGGAGGGCGAAGCGATGTCACCTATAATGTTTTGTGCGACCGATGCACCTTCGCCTTGAGGCAGTGTGAGGCCTGTGGCGGCAGTGTTGGTTTCGTGCCCCAGCAGGTGGGATTGGTTGACCGGACGGTTAGCGTGGTGAATTTATTACCACATGTGAACTATACAATCCGAGTCGAAGCAGTGAATGGCGTGTCTGACTTCAGTGCTTTTTCCCGGCAGTATGTGGAAATGAGCATCTCTCCCAGCCTATCAGGTACAGTGCAATGCTATAATTCTTGTTCCTTTACTGGTAGGTCATCAGCTTAGCCATGTATCACGCAGTGAGCTAGGTTGTTTTGGCAAATGAGTGACATAGTAAAACCTATGTTGTCTCCCTTTGATTTTCGTACTGTTGTTCAGGCAATGGTTCTGTCTAGGCTTGATTATTGCAATGCTTTGTACATTGTGCAAATTACAGGAACATCGAAATATGATCATATTTCACCCTACCTCCCAAAATTACATTGGCTTCCAGCTGTTTTCAGAATTTAGTATAAAGTAGTCATCGATTCTTGTATAGCATTATACCTGAATTATTTAAAAGTAAGATGATCAATTATTTGCCAAATAGATCTATGCGCTTTGAAAACTCAGCTTTACGAAAAGCAAAGGTTAATCCAAAGTACGTTGAGACCAGTGCAGTGACTTCCTGTTGTGCAGGGGTTAAACTGTGAAATTCACCTGGGAGTCAATTACGAAGACGCTTGTGACGAGAGCAATTTCAGGAAACTACTTAAAACGCAGTTATTCGTAAATGCATTTTTTTTTTAGATATCGATTCTCCATTTTTGGAAAACTTTTGCATGACTCTGTATAAACCTTTTTTGTGGCTCTCCTTTCCTCACTGCTGATCTTCTGAGGATTTTCCGTTTGGTTTTATCTGTTGTATAGAATTATGTATGCAAAATTATGTCGACCATTTAGGATAGAATCATGGAAACATGACGGCAGATAAAGGCCAAATGGACCATCTAGGATTAAACGGTATAGAAATTTTTTAAATAAGTAAATAAATACATTTCCCTATATTGCATGGGCGGAGATTAAAACCAGAGCTGGCTCTGTTGTTCCAAATGACATGGGTTTACTTGTTAAAAGTGTTATAATTTTTGGCATTATACTGGGTTTAATAGGAAAAATACACCTTGAAAATGTTGCTTCTCTACTTTTTCAGCATTACAGAATGAGGATAGCCTTTTTGTTCCTGGCTATTATAGCTTACGATACGCCAGTGCATAGCGCAGTCAACACGGGGCAATTGTCTGACTGGCTGTGAGAAATTAAGCAAAACAGAGGGGATGGCAAGCCACGTGAAAAGTAAAACCAATGGCACAAAAAGTGGAAAAAGCCCAGATTCTGTAACTGGTGCCGTGGGCGGCGACCACTTGATCATGCAACAACATCAGGTACAGAATCACGCCACTGGCAAAGATAGGCACAGGTTTTCAAGACCTATATTTCCAGCACCTACCATAAGAACCTAAGAATAGCCTTACTGGGTCAGACCAATGGTCCATCAAGCCCAGTAGCCCGTTCTCATGGTGGCCAATCCAGATCCCTAGTACTTGGGCAAAACCCAAAGAGTAGCAACATTCCATTCAGAATCCCAAAGAGCAACACGATTCCGGAACCCCAAAGAGTAGCAACATTCCATTCAGAATCTCAAAGAGCAACACGATTCCGGAACCCCAAAGAGTAGCAACATTCCATTCAGAATCCCAAAGAGCAACACGATTCCGGAACCCCAAAGAGTAGCAACATTCCATTCAGAATCCCAAAGAGCAACACGATTCCGGAACCCCAAATAGTAGCAACATTCCATTCAGAATCCCAAAGAGCAACACGATTCCGGAACCCCAAAGAGTAGCAACATTCCATTCAGAATCCCAAAGAGCAACACGATTCCGAAACCCCAAAGAGTAGCAACATTCCATTCAGAATCCCAAAGAGTAACACGATTCCGGAACCCCAAAGAGTAGCAACATTCCATTCAGAATCCCAAAGAGCAACACGATTCTGGAACTCCAAAGAGTAGCAACATTCCATTCAGAATCCCAAAGAGTAACACGATTCCGGAACCCCAAAGAGTAGCAACATTCCATTCAGAATCCCAAAGAGCAACACGATTCCGGAACCCCAAAGAGTAGCAACATTCCATTCAGAATCCCAAAGAGCAACAAGATTCCGGAGCCCCAAAGAGTAGCAACATTCCATGCTACTGATCCAGGGCAAGCCATGGCTTCCCCTAAATCTTTCTCAATTACAGACTATGGACTTATCCTCCAGGAACTTGTCCAAACCTTTCTTAAAACCAGCTACGCTATCCGCTCTTACCCCAACCTCTAGCAGCACTCGCGCATCAATACACATACACGGATACACAAATATGTGCGTATCTGGAGGAAGGGCCTAGTGGTTAAGGCTGAAGCTCAGCACCCTAAAGTTGCAGGTTCAAGCCCAGTGCTGCTCCTTGTGACCTTGGACAAGTCACTTACCACTCCAGATTTTGAGCCCACCGGGCTTAAGTACTTGAACTTAGGCTATCAAGTTCAAGTTTCAAGTTTAATAATTTTTTGATTAATCGCTTAATCATACTTCTAAGCGATGTACAGTTTAAAATTACATATAAGAAGTGAATAAATATTAAAAATAAATACAGTAAAACCTTGGATTGCAAGTAACTTGGTTTGCAAGTGTTTTGCAAGATAAGCAAAACATTTGATTAAATTTTAACTTGATATACAAGCAATATCTTGCAATACAAGTACATACAGTATTCACACATCACAACTGAGCCGATGGTTCTTCTCTCTCTGACGTTTCGAGAGTGTAATGACTGTTCGAAACGAGCAGTCTTGCAATACAAGTACATACAGTATACACACATCATATCATCACAACTGAGCCGATGGTTCTTCTCTCTCTGACGCTGCAGGAGTTTAGTGATTGTTCTAAATGAGCGAGGTCTTGCAATACAAGTACAAACGGTATTTTGTATTAAAGTTTGGGGGTTGTGGAACGCATCGTCTGCGTTTCCATTATTTCTTATGGGGAAATTCGCTTTGATATATGAGTGTTTTGAATTACAAGCCTGTTTTCGGAACGAATTATGCTCGTAAACCAAGGTTTTGCTGTGTAAGTAAAAACAAAATAAATATAAAAACATACAAACACACGTGGAATAGAGAGCTGCACGGGGACGACGGGAATCCCGCGGGACCCGCGGGCATCCCGCGGGTTCCCCCTTCGGGGCACGGGGATCCCGTGGGGACGCCCCCTAGGGTCGCGGGGATCTCATGGGGACGCCTCCTAGGGTCGCGGGGATCCCGTGGGGACGTCTCCGAGGGTCGCGGGGTTCCTGCGGGGCTGGATGTACTCAGTTGTGCGGCTCTTCTTCTCCCTACCTGCTCTGCTTGCAGCACAGAGCCGAACAGAAGTCTTCCCGACATCAGCCCTCCCTCCCCTACGACGTCAGCGCTGACGTCGGGAAGACTTCCGTTTGGCTCTGTGCTGCAGGCACGACAGGTAAGGAGAAGGAGAATATCCTCGCGGCTCGAGTGGCTACCAAGGGAGTGGGGACCTGGCCGGCTGTGCTGCACCCAGGGCGGGAGAGAAGGAGGGGGGGGAAGGACACTGAAAGCACTTGTGGAAGACAGAGGGGGGAGAAGGACGCTGAAAGGCCATGGGGAAGACAGAGATGGAGAAGGACCCTGAAAGGACATGGGGAAGACAGAGGAGGGAGAAGGACACTGAAAACACATGTGGAAGACAGAGGGGGGAGAAGGACGCTGACAGGACATGGGGAGGATGGGAGGGGAGAAGGACGCTGAAAAGAAATGGGGAAGAGAGAGTGGGGAGAAGACGCTGGCAGGGAAAAAGACAGAGATGCCAGACTATGGGGGGAGTGGAGGGAAGAAGATGGGTGCCAGACCAATTTGGAAAGGGGGAGAAAGGGAAAGGCACAGTAACAGAGCAAATGGAAGACGCAGAAGGAAGAGAGACAGTGGATGGAAGGAATTGAATGAGAACATGAGGAAAGCAGAAACCAGGCAACAAAGATAGGAAAAGAATTCAATTTCTTTTTTTTTTTTTTTTGCTTCAGGATAAAATAGTATATTAGTTGTGTTGATAAAAATTTATAAACATTAGAGGCTCTGGTAGAAACCCGTTTACAAAGTATGTATTCTTCCCAATTAATATTTCCAAATTAATAAAGTCTTTTTGCTTATTTGTAAATGGGTTTCTACTAGAGCCTTTAATTCAGTAGCATAATTAAATGAAATAACTATTTCTGAAGTTTATAGGGATGGGCGGGGACGGAGGGGATTCCTCACGGGGACGGGCGGGGATGGAGGGGATTCCTCGCGGGGACGGGTGGGGACGGAGGGATTCCTCACGGGGACGGGTGGGGACAGGTGTGATTCCTCACGGGGACGGGTGGGATTTCTGTCCCCGCGCAACTCTCTAACGTGGAACACATGAACATACAAAACAGTCAAGTGACACACACATAATTCCATGAGCCATGCTCTGCATGCTTTTCTCACTTGTTAAAAAGAGGTTTTAAGCTTAGCGGTGCCAGGCTTAACTAAGTGCTGTGCTGTGTACTCTCTACAATGATGCCAGACTCCAGATGGCATAAATACTCCTGGGTAGCCCAGCTGAGTTCAGCGGGACGTCATGTGCTGGCCCTTCTTATAAATGTCTGGCTCTTTGCAAGCAGTTGTTATGTGGGTGTTGTATGTGCTCGTGCTCCTTTTTTTTTTTTTTTTTTTTTGGAATCAAATGCAAACATTTTAATTCAGCAGATTGAATTGTCAAAGCTTTCAGAATGCAAGTGCTAGAGACTGAGCGAGGCCCTTTGGGTCTGGCTGATTGATGAAGGCTCAGGTGTTTTTCTTTGTACCCTTGGGACGACGCTGAAGCGTACAAGCAAATGGATTACTCCAGTCTTCTCTGCTCTAACAAATAGAAATAGCTGGGAGGGGAAGCTTCACAATGGAGCCTTGTTTTCTGTGCAAAGGAATTATAATATTAGCAAGCCTAACTGTACCACATATAAACCTGCAGCTGAGGCTCTGAAGGATTGTACACTTCCCCCTCCACATTCGCGGTTTCACATAATCGCGATTTTTTTGGAGGGGAGAGGGGGAAAAACACCCATATTTTTGCCTTCCCCCCGGCATCCCGGCCTTACTTGGTGGTCTAGCGGGCTTTCGGTGCAGGAGCGATCTTCCTATGCTCCTGCCCCATGCAGATCGCCAATAGGAAATGGCTGTGGGGAGTTCCCGTACTCTCTCGAGACTACGATGGGAACTTCCCACAGCCATTTCCTATTGGCGATCTGCACGGGGCAGGTGCGTAGGAAGATCGCTCCTGCCCTGAAAACCCGCTAGACCACCAGGTAAGGCCGGGATGCCGGGGGAAGGCGGGAGGGAGGCGGGGGTGGGTCAGAGCCGGATATTCGCAGTTTTTCGCCATTCGCAGTCCGCCTCTGTCCCTATCCCCCGTGAATAACGAGGGAGATGTGTAGTTGGATCTTGCTGGCCCACCTCCCCAAATCTATCCATGGATGGGTGTTCATCTTCCAAGGGTTAATTGGAACTCCTGCATGAGAAATCTGGATTTTCGACATCCTAAACATCCATGCATATATTTCATGTATATATGTACCTGCATAAAACAAGGCTGTTCTAGAAGATGGTTTATGGTTTTTTTGTTTGTAATCTGCCTGGTTTTGGTGGGGAAGGGGCTGTTAATGATTTACACACATTAGAAGAGTGTGAGCCTACCAGGACAGATAGGGAAAAATGTTTGAGTACGTGATTGTAAACCACTTAGGCTCTGGAATTCATTGCCGGAGAATGTAGTGACATCAGCTTAGCGGGGTTTAAAAAAGGTTTGGATAATTTCCTAAAAGAGAAGGCCATAGGCCATTATTGAGATGGCTGGAGAAATCCACTGCTTATTCCTAGGATATGCAGCATAAAATCTGTTTTGGTACTTGGGACCTGGAAACAGGATACTGGGTCTGATGGACCTTTGGTCTGTCCCAGTATGGCAATTCTTATGTTCTTAAGGCTTAAGAATGAGATTCATTACTGTCATGGTAGGTGCAAAACTGATTCATGTGGAGACACTGCCCCAGAAACTACCTGATTTAAAAAGTGGTTTAGTTCTTTGCGTGCTTAAAATTATGAAACTACTGTATTTTCTCGCATATAACGCGCGCGTTATACGTGGTTTTTACAAACCGCGCATACCCTTGCGCGTTATACGCGTGAGCGCGTTGTACAAAATTTTTTTTACATAGTTCCCCCCCCCCCCCGACGCCCGATTCATCACCCGGAAGGAGCGCTCGCACTCCCACCCCGAAGGACCGCTCGCACCCCCACCTGAAGGACCGCTCGCACCCCCACAGCCTCCCCCCCTCCCCCATGGAGAAGCTGTCTACCTTGTTTCCGGATGCCAGCGAGCCCAGCTGTTTCCTCTGCCGGCGGTCCTGCCCCTTCTCAGAGCCCTGTGCTGCGCTGCTTCCTCTTCAGGCGGTCCCGCCCTTTCTCTGATGTCAGAGAAAGGGCGGGACCGCCGGAAGAAAAAGCAGTACAGCAGGGCTCAGAGAAGGGGCGGGACCGCCGGCAGAGGAAACAGCTGGGCTCGCTGGCATCCGGAAACAAGGTAGACAGCTTCTCCATGGGGGAGGGGGGGAGGCTGTGGGGGTGCGAGCGGTCCTTCGGGGTGGGAGTGCGAGCGCTCCTTCGGGGTGGGGGTGCGAGCGGTCCTTCAGGGTGGGGGTGCGGGTGCGTGCGAGCGGTCCTTCGGGGTGGGGGTGCGAGCGGTCCTGCGGGGGGGTGAATCGGACATCGGGGGGGGGGGCATCAGGCTTTCAGGGTAGGGACAGGACTTCAAGGAGGAAAGGAGAGTCGGGGCGGGCGAAAACAGAGTCAGGGTCTCCAGAGGAGAGTCGGGGCGGGCGAAAGGAGAGTCGGGCAGCATGCGCGGTATACGGGTGTGCGCGGTATATAAAAATTAATGTACATAAATATGTGTTTTTTGCGCGCTATACCCGTGTGCGCGTTTTACACGGGGTGCGCGTTATCTATGTGAAAATACGGTACTTTTTAAGGACATTTCCCAAGTAAGACTGCCCCATCTGAAAACTGTCCTGCTCAGAGCAGCTGGGAGTTAGCTTCCTTCAAAAAATGTTCTGCTTACTGACCTAGGCTCATTATAACCCCCTAGGGTTTTGGAAAAGTGTCTCCAACAGACTTAAACCTTGTCTCATAAGTACATATGAAAGGCACATCTTATCAGTTCTTCTGTATTCTAAGACAGGATAGGGATCCAATGTAAGTTTCAGCACAGCGGATTAAATGGGCTTTTTTTTTCACAGCTGCGGAGACTGTATTAAATTAATGAGCCTTTACATTGCAAGTTATTTTGGGTTGTTTTTTTTTTAACTCAAGACTTGCATTTTTGGAGACGGTTCCTGGTGGAATAAACCATGTTGAAAAGTAATCACAGCAAAATCTGCCCTCGTTTATGCTGGCTTTGATCAGAACAGATGGATGCGCCTCAGAAAACAGATTAACAGCTGATCGGCAGATGTCTCGAAATTCTTTAACAAAATATTTGAAGAAGTGGTTAATTCATGTTGCTTCTTTTTAACGCATCCATCCATATACACAGTGAAAGCTTCAGATTAGCAGCTGTGTGTGAGGAGTTCTGGGTCTATGAACTTTGCTCTTTTGTTTTCTGACTTCCACAGGAGGAAAATTTTTCAAAGCAATGTTCTTCTTAACTGTAGGGTTGATTGGCTAGATCCAATTCTTTATTGAAAACCTTTCTCTGCTCCCCAGTAAAGTAGGTAAATATTGCAACCTGGTTTTACTAGAATTTAGCTTCTCAAACTGTCGGTGCTCTCAGAGTAGGGATAGGCCAGAGCAGTGACTTAGCCAACTGTCACTAATTTTCAGTATACAGTTACAGTTTGCCATAGTTACAGTATAAGATTTTTCCGGTACAATATTTTATCCAAACTTGACACAAACAAGGGATCTAAAACCAATATTTTACGTGGAAAAGGGATATAACACTAAGTACTCCTTTTTCCCTTAATAACTCCGAATTAGAATTGGTCCCCACTTTAAAAATTTTAGGCGTCATAATCGATAATAAACTTACATACCACGATCACATCAGCAAAATAGTTAAATCGTGTTTTTTAAAATTACGTTTAATTCGTTCAATATCTAAATTCCTGGAGCCTAAATCCATAAACATTTTAATACATTCCTTGGTAATTTCCAAAGTTGACTATTGTAACTCTCTTCTTCTCAATGTTTCACAAAAGGAAAAAAGAAGGCTCCAACTAATTCAAAAAACGGCCGTTAAACTGATCCACGATGCGAAGAAATACGATCATGTTACTCCCCTGTTGATTAAATCCCATTGGCTCCCGGTCAGCCATCGCATCACTTTTAAAATACTATTCTCAGTTTTTAAAACTTTGAGTTATAATGAGCCTCAATTCGTGACCAGGATGTTAATACCATATAATTCCCCACGATCTCTCCGTTCGACTTCCCATAATCTTCTTTCCATTCCCTCTCTGAAAATCATAGGCACCAGAAGGCATAACATGTTCTCGGTTATGGCCCCTCAACTATGGAACCTTTTACCTCAATATATAAGAGAACTAAAAGACTTATCATCGTTTAAAAAAAACCTTAAAAACTTACCTTTTCAATGATGCATTCGATCTTTTACTTTCCATTCAATAATCTTTTTATCTAATAATATATGAAGCCAATTTGGCACCAAATTTACCCTCCCCTTTGTTCATTCCATTAATGTTTTTCTTTCTTACTCAATTAGCATTGTAACTCTGCCCCTTTTTCCCTCACGACTCAAGTTAGTTTTACCCCATACTGTCATTGTCACTTTGTACGTCAGCACCAGATATTTATTTGTATATTTCTTTTATTATATTGTACATCGCTTAGTATATTAAATAAGCGATTCATTAAATACGAATAAAACTTAGAAACTTAACAGGTAAAATTTGTCATAGTTACAGTGCAAGATTTATCAATATAAGTTTTTATCCTAACGTGACACATAACGAGGATCTTGGATCAATATACACTTCTTTGTAATCTATTGGTCGTGGGTGGGGGAGTTAGGTGAACAGGTATGTTTTGATTGCTTTTCTGAAGTAGAAGTCGCCTTACCTGTTCAACCTGTATGGTGAAACCATCTTCAGAAAAGCAAATTTGGAAGAAGAAAGTGTCCGTTTCAAAGTTGGTGGCTGAAATATAAACAAGAAGATGATATCATCAAGTTTGCAGATGACACAAAGCTATGCCGGGCAGTCAGGTCGCATAAAGACAGCGAGGAACTCCAGAGAGATTTGAACCAACTTGAGAGATGGGTAGAGAATTGGCAGATGATTTTTAATGTAGAAAAATGCAAAGTGATGCACTTGGGCAGGAAAAACAAGGAGCATGAGTATAAACTGTTAGGTATAACATTGGGGAAGAGCAAACAAGAAAAGGACCTGGGGGTGCTGATAGACAGGACCCTGAAGCCGTCGGCTCAATGTGCAGCGGCAGCAAAGAAAGCAAACAGGATGTTAGGCATGATAAAGAAGGGAATCACGAGTAGATCGAAGGAGGTCATAATGCCGCTTTATAGAGCAATGGTCAGACCACACTTGGAATACTGTGTCCAACACTGGTCTCCATACCTGAAGAAGGATATAACACTGCTGGAGAGGGTGCAGAGGCGAGCGACGAAGCTAGTAAAAGGTATGGAGAACTTGAGCTACAAAGATCGCCTCAGAAAACTGGGATTATTCACCCTCGAGAAGAGAAGACTGAGAGGGGATCTGATAGAGACTTTTAAAATACTAAAAAGAATCGACAAAATGGAGCAAGCTCACTCACCAGCGAGGGGAAAGGATGGTGAGCAAGAAATAACGTTATTCACATTGTCAAATATAACTCGAACAAGAGGACATGGACTGAAGCTGAGAGGGGACACGGCCAGGACAAATGTCAGAAAGTTCTGCTTCGCACAGCAAGTGGTAAACGTCTGGAACTCTCTCCCGGAAGAAGTGGTTGAGAATACCACCATTCTAGGATTTAAGGAAAAATTGGATGCACATCTTCTTGCAGGACACATTGAGGGATATGAGTGACTAAGGTATCCGCCGGGGTACGCCTGGCTGAGCCTCTGCATGTGCGGATCACCGGACTAGATGGACCCCAGGTCTGATCCGGTGCAGGCATTTCTTATGTTCTTATAAACGCTCATCACCAGCAGCAAAGAAGACATGTTGTATCTACTGAGAAAAGTCAAAGCCGAAAGTCATAACATGGGATTAGAACTGAATATAAATAAGAGAAAGATCATGAACATGGAAAATGATGAAGATTTTGAGCTTGAGGGCAATAGAATAGAAGTTGTAAAGGATTTCAATCTACTGGGCTCTTTCGTAAACCCCAGAATGCTGAAGCTGTAGCTTTTAAGCACTGCGTCACACTCTCCCCTTGTGATAAGTACCATGGTGCCCCGTTATAAACAGCCTGAAAAATCAACACCAGGGCCTTAAATACAATTCTGCTTTTAAAGGGTAGCCAGTGCTCTTGCTGCAAAAGTGGGGGATGACATGCTCAAATCTACCACTCCTCTTACATGGCGTGCAGCTGCACTTTTTGTGGTAGGTTTTCTCAGGATTTATCTTTATCAAGATTGCAGTAAGCTTATGAAACGGACCGTATTTTTAAAGGCTTGTCAGTCTTATGGTGGGATTCTGCTGGGAGGACTTGGCTACGAAATAATGACTGCGGTAGTCGAAGACCGAACTGAGGCCTGGTGTGCAGATGGCCTCGTTCTCCGAAAGCAGCCCATATTGGCTTTTCATGGAGCATCCTACCAATGACCTTAAACCGCTTCCCTAATCTCCGACATAAAGAAGGTTTTCTTTTTATTTAGAAAGTTGTTTATTTAATATTTAATAAAATGTGGCGTTATGTAACTACAAATTTCTGGGCTTAATCTCTCAGGAGGGCCTGCTTCTATTGATCTGACAGGTTGGCAAGCGACTTAGCCCTTTCGCCGCATTTTCAGCCTCTCGTCTTTCTGCGGGACGCGATGGTTCGTCGCTCTTCCTTTTTTTTGGCTTTCTCTCTTCCGATTCACACGCCGATGACAGCTAGACCAAAGGGCAATCTTCTGCATGCTTAATGAGCACTCGGCAAATCATCGCCAACAGCCCAAGGGTCCAGACCCGAAGCCGGTCGAGAAGGGAATGAGGGGCCACTGCTCAGCCCAGCATCTGTCAACCTCAAGATCCAATCTAATTTATTGGTTTGGTGGTCCATTAAGGCATTGAACAGCTGCATGATGTGACTTTTTCATACTTCTGTCACTGATGCATGCTCCTGTCGATTTCTAAGGACGTAGCTTTCAGCAGAAGCGTGGTATTTTTCTCTCCTCTCCCTCCCTTTCTTGTCATCTTTTGTTTAGCGATGGAGTTTGTCATATTGGAAATCTTCAGACTTTTGTCTCCCAGGGGAGGGCTGTGCAAGGGACAGAGGTTCGCAGTAAGCAAGCTGCTGCGTCTGAGATAATGATGTCTGGCGTTCTGATTGACCACCAGCCGTGTGGTTTTCAGGCTGTCCTTCTGAACTCTCTGTCATTTACGAAGCTCCGCGTTCCATGAACTCTGCACTTGGCAAACAAGGGAGGTCACGGATGCCCTGAACATGAAGCTTAGCGTAATTCCAGCTTTCACAAAGTTCAAATGTGAATTTCATAGTACATGCACAGAATAAAAATAAAATATAATTATAGACGGCTTCTTAGGATGTTTGTTAGATTGACTGACAGGCAAGCGAAGCGATTTGCTGCTGAGTCAGTCGATTGGAAGCTGGTTCTTATATCTGTTTGATCTGGGTCACACCTTTCTCTACATTTTGGGTTTTTAATTTTAATTTTAATTTATTTTTAATAATCTCTATACTGTTTTATGCCAAAACGGTTTACAAAACTGTTAACATACATAAAAGGTTAAAATAAATTACGACAAATAAAAACAGAGGATTCAATTCTTGCAACAAATTACCAAACAAGTGTAATGAATATTCAAAGGAACGCTTTAACAAATAATTGAGTTTTAAGTAACTTTCCGAATGAACACCTATCACTGCACTTCTGAATTTGCCCAACAAGGGAATTCCACAGTTTTACTCCTGCACATGAGAGAAGGTCATTGCCTCCGTTTCCATATATTTTGGGTTGACGCCTGTCTTCAGCAATGCAGAATTTCCAGATGGCAATGATCTTGTTGGTTGATAACCAGACATCTTATTCTTAAAGAATTCAGGGATCTTGCCGTATAGCAGGGGTGTCCAACCTGCGGCCCAAGGGCCGCATGCGGCCCTGTGAAGTATTCTGTGCTGCTCCGGTCTAGGGCAATGCGGTGTTTTCCTCTGTTGCCTCTGGGTGTTTACTGTCTTGCCGGCTCCCTCCTCTGTCTTGCTGCAGCATTTGCGCGGTCCCAGAAACATTTTTTTTGGCCAATGCGTCCCAGGGAAGCCCAGGGAATTCGATTTAAATTCCACTGCCTAGTATTCAAAGCGTTACACGGCTCTTCCCCCTCCTATCTAAACAACCGCTTAAACCAGATCTCCACCTCAAGACAAAGAAGAACCTCGAACCCTTTCGCCTTCCCCCCACTCAAAGGCACACAACGCAAGAAAATGTTTGACAACCTTCTGGCAACACAAGCAGCAAAACTCAACCATTCCATCTCCAATCTGATGACAATATCAGACAACTTCAAAACATTCTGAAAAGAAATCAAAACCCTGCTTTTCAAAAAATTCATCCAAATATCTTAACCCCTCCTCTCTTACCTCCAGAAGATTCTCCTACCTCCAGATAATTCTCCCCCAAATTACCCACCTAAACACCTTCCAAGTAAACAAACCCCAAAAATAGATTGTAATCTTACCCTCTCTAACTGTATTCCATTTGTCTTTTTCTCACAGTTCTGCACTGTCAGTATAATATCCATCCCTTAAGTTCCCATAGGATTCTATCCAGCTATCTCCCCTATGTTTAAAAAAAAATAAAAAAAAATTGTATCTTCACTGGAAAATGTCCAGACAAATCTTTTGTAATCCGCCTTGAACTGCAAGGTATAGGCGGAATAGAAATCCGTAATGTAATGTAAAAGGTTGGACACCCCTGCCGTATAGAAATTGGTGACAAATCATGACTGCCTTACATTAGATTCTAAATGCAACTGGCAACCAGTGCAGCTGTCCGAGATATGGTGCGATATGCTCATATCTTGGGCTGAAAGTTTGGGCTATAAAACCTTAAATTACCTGCTACACTACAGAGAATAATGCAAATATACTGCAACAGGCAGGACCCTTTTGGAGCCCCAGTGAAAGTGAGGTGTGGAATGGGAAGAAGAAATGCCACCTGGGATTTCACCTCGTGCATATCTTGATTCGCTTGCCTCTTTCTTAGACTCTTTTAAAATATTTTGAATGGGTGCAAGAGGGATCTTGTGGCTTCCAGATGGCGGATGAAATTTAATGTGGACAGGTGAAAAGTAATGTACTTTTCAGGGTGAATAACTCAAAACCTACAACAAAGTGGCATGAGGTGCCAAAAAAGGAGTCTTGCTGTCATCGTGAGCAATAAGTTGAGTTCCTCTGCTCAAGTCGGCCAAAAAACCCAAACACTGTGATGGAGAATAAAAATGGGATTATCATATCTCTCTGTTTATTGATTTAATCTGTTCTCTATCCCATCCTCACCCAAAGAGCCCTGGGATGGGTTACAGGTCAACATACACGATATACGGTTAACATATCACTTCACGGAATGATGGCATTGTCGGTGTAATGTTCATATTTGGTGACCACATCTCAAGAATGAAAATGGAATTTCAAAAGGTACAGAGAGAGAGGTGACCAAAATGAGAAAAGGGAGTGGAACAGCTCTCCTGTGAGGAAATGTTGAAGAGGTTAGCACTCTTCAGTTCGAGCAAGAGACAGACGAGGGGAGATGCATAAGAACATAAGCAATGCCTCCGCTGGGTCAGACCTGAGGTCCATCATGCTCATGCGGCGGCCCAACAGGTCCAGGACCTGTGCAGTAATCTTCTATCTATACCCCTCGATCCCCTTTTCCAGCAGGAAATTGTCTAATCCTTTCTTGAACCCCAGTACCGTACTCTCTCTGGAAGCGCATTCCAGGTGTCCACCACACGTTGGGTAAAGAAGAACTTCCTAGCATTCGTTTTGAATCTGTCCCCTTTCAACTTTTCCGAATGCCCTCTTGTTCTTTTATGTTTTGAAAGTTTGAAGAATCTGTCCCTCTCTACTCTCTCTATGCCCTTCATGATCTTGTAAGTCTCTATCATATCCCTGTAAGTCTCCTCCAGGGAAAAGAGACCCAGTTTCTCCAATCTCTCAGCGTATGAAAGGTTTTCCATCCCCTTTATCAGACACGTCGCTCTCCTCTGAACCCTCTCGAGTAACGCCATATCTTTCTTAAGGTATGGCAACCAATATTGGACGCAGTATTCCAGATGCGGGCACACCGATACAATGGCAGGATAACTTCTTTCGTCCTGGTTGTAAATCGCTTTCAATTTCAAGTTTCTTTATTATTGATATACCGTCTATCAAAACAAATGCCTAGACAGTGTACAATATAAAAAGATTGTAAGGGACAATTAAAATAGGTAAATAAAAGCAATATTTTATCAAGTTTCAAGTTTCTTACTTGTAGTTTAAGTGGTATATATAATAAACATAAACCAAGGGCATGGCTCGAGGGGGCCTGTCCCCCCCCTCCTTTGGGGTCAAACCCACTCTGCTTTAATAGCTGGTGGGAATGCCCAAGCCCCGTGATCTGCAGAGGTCTCCTACGCCGTCTGGGCAGCGCTTAAGTCGACTGATGTGCATCAGCTGCTGATTGAAATGCACTCGCGCGTTTCAGTTCAGGAATTGACGCTGAACTGAGCATGGGCAGGAGTTCCAGCATCGGCAGCTAATGCACGCCGACAATTTAATATGGACAAATGGAAAGTGATGCACATTGGGAAGAATAACCCGAATCACAGTTACCTTCTGCCCAATGTGTGGCGGGAGCCAAAAAAGCAAACAGGATGCTAGGAATTATTAAAAAAAAGGGATGATTAACAAGACTAAGAATGTTATAATGCCCCTGTATCGCTCCATGGTGCAACCTCACCTGGAGTATTCTGTTCAATTCTGATCTCCTTATCTCAAGAAAGATATAGCGGCACTAGATAAAGGGGATGGAACTCCTCTCGTATGAAGTTAGGGCTCTTCAGCTTGGAAAAGAGACGGCTGAGGGGAGATAGGATTGAAGTCTACAAAATCCTGAATGGAGTAGAACGAGTACAAGTGGATCGATTTTTCACTCCCTCAAAAATGACAGAGACTAGGGGACACTCGATGAAGTTATAGGGAAATACTTTTAAAACCAATGGGAGGAAATTTTTTTTCACTCAGAAAATAGTTAAGCTCTGGAACGCGTTGCCAGAGGTTGTGGTAAGAGCGGATAGCGTAGCTGGTTTTAAGAAAGGTTTGGACAACTTCCTGGAGGAAAAGTCCATTGTCTGTTATTGACAAAGACATGGGGGAAGCCACTGGATGCCCTGGATCGGTAGCATGGAATGTTGCTACTCTTTGGGTTTTGGCCAGGTACTAGTGATCTGGGTTGGCCACCATGAGAACGGGTTACTGGGTTTGATGGACCATTGGTCTGACCCAGTAAGGCTATTCTTAGGTTCTTATGACTCGCATAGGATACGCCTTCGGCTGGTGGGGCTTGGACATCCCTTCCAGCCAATGTATGGTTTAATGTAGTGGGAGGAGCTGTGGTGGTTGAGCTAATACTTAGTCCCTTCCGTCCACATCTGGACCGTCTCCCCAAAATGGACTTCTAGTTACGCTAACCCCCAAGCCCCCCTCCCCCCTGGCTTCACCACTGCTATGAAATTCTCTCTGTACTTGGTTGTTTTTCAGAAGGGAAAAATCTTGCGTCCATCTTACCATCTGTTACACTTCTCCCTCTGTTTGCTGGAGCATCATCATTGGTTTGCATAAAGGTCCTCTCTGTGGCCATGGTTAATGATTTCCATGTAGTTTGTTGAAGGGATTTATGAACAGTTCAGTTTTTAAGAGCTTAAAACTTTCCATTCTGTTGTGAAATCACATTTCAGCCGTTAGGTCAAGCACTCTGCTCTCTCATGCTCTTTAGCTGCAGTATTCCTGACATTCCTGAAACTGTTCCCATCTACAGGGAATGGTCTGATGGACCAGTAGCGTTACCCATCATGCTGTCTCCCTATTGACGCCAGTAAACATCCTTTGGTATAATGGTGGATTCTTGATGCAATGTGGTAGCATCGATGGCCGTGTTTTCAACGTGGACTATGAGATGCAGAGTAGATAACTTGGATGATGTTTTGGCTTCCAGAATTGTTAGAAATTGCTAGACATGCAGCCCCAAAGCTCATGCATTGCAAAACACATTTTAAATGGTCCCTTTGAAGGGCATTGCAACCTACTGAGAGACCCAGAACCTGTATGACTATTACTATTTGCTTTCCCACATTCCAAGGGATGCCAATTCAAAAGATTCTTCGATAGGACACTATCCTTCCAAGCAGGCATCTGGAACAACACCCTAAGTAACCTCCTCCTGAATACCTTGACGGAAAAGCAATGAAAATCCACCTGTTCGACAAATTCGTTTGAACTCCCTTCCTTCAAAAACCTCCAACTTCTCCTTCTCCTCACTTACCTTCCCCTCTCCTTTCCCACTCGAACCCACGCTATCATATCCTGATACTCGTGTACTAGCTACAAACCTGTGCTTATAGCCCTATCTGCACCTTGTAATCACTTTGTTCGCTGCTATACTGTATACCGTCTTGAACTGAAAAGGTATGACGGGCTATAAATGAAGCTATTATTATTACATCTCTGCTCTTCGAAACTACTGAAACCAGTTCAGGCTTCTGTGGCCTTGCAATGACTAGGCTAGGCAGAGGGCATCTTCCTCTGATTAAAACCTGTGAATAGCTCCTTCAGAATAATTGCAAACTTGCATTAGCACTGCACCATGGATAGCTGTGCATGGAACATTGAGCTCGCCTCACCTTTCCGACACCCCTTTTAATCCTGTGCTTGGCGAAGAAGGGCACTGTGGAACACTGTACAGCCTCTGGGATCCGGAGTTCACTGTGATACGGGCGTGTTTAATGAACTGTCGGTTCCAATTATTTTACAGAAGCCTAGATACTTAGTAGCTAAAGCAGTTCTCTGACCCACATTAAAGTGGTGTCTAAGATCGCTCTTCATATCCACCCCATGCCATAAAGGAAAATGTCATAGCGTCATGGTAATTCTTATGCTTCGATCCTGTGTAATGTTGCTAGACCTTCCTCGGCATATCTCAGGCACATTTCTTTTTCAAGATCTGTCACTCAACTATAAACAGTCAGTTTCTTGTGCTAGATGAAGTCCTTAAGATCGATTAGGAGATTAAAGAAACAACAATACATGTGAATGGGTAGGACTATAATATAGAACAATCCATAAAAATATTGGATGTGACTCTGGATAAACATCTCGCATTGGAACAACATACGGATTTATTGTTTAAGAAATGTGCTTTGGAAGCTTCGTACCATTAAGAAGCATTTTGAAAAAACTTCCTTTCGTTTACTGGACAGTCTTCTTTCTTAAGTATTCTCGATTATTGTAACATTATATATCTAGGTGCTTACAAGAAGATTTTCAAAAAAATTGAGAGTGATTCAGAATACTGCCGTTCGCCTCATTTTTGGGTTAAAAAAATGGGACCATATCACTCCTTTTTATTTGAAACTCCATTGGTTGCCGATAGTCGAGAATTCTGTTCAAATTCTCCTGTATTTGTTATAAATCAGTTTCAGGTTTGTTACCAGGTTATCTTGTGTCTCATTTTTCTTTGAGTCGCGCCAAAAAGACCACATGTAGAGTGCACTTGTTTTCATATCCCTCATTAAAATCCTGTCGTTATAAGAAGTTCCTTGAGAGAACCGTCTCATTTCAAGCCTGTAAATTGAATGTATGGCTTGGAAAAATGATGTTAGAGGTCTCTTTCTATCTTGATTTTAGAAAATTGTTAAAGACTCAACTCTTTGAAAGGCTGCTATCTTAATGCATTCTGCTTCCTTTTTTCAATCAAGTTCCTTATATTCAACTTGATGTATTTGATCTGTTCTATGTATTACTTCTTTCCCTGCCATGCCAGTATTTTCTGCATTATATTGTAAATGCTTTCTGTCTTTATCTGTTTTTAAGTCCATTATTCTAATTTGTATTTTATCTGTATCCCATGTATTAGCTCACCTTGTTGTGAACCGCCTAGAACTTTCTCAGTATGGCAGTATAGAAAAATAAAATTATTATTATTATTAATGCGTTGGCTGTTTGGAATTCTCATGAGCAGAAGGAATGAAGGGCCAACACTGATCCAAGTGCCCATAGCTTGCAATGAATGTGCTCACAAGTGTACCCTGCGATTCATAGACCCTTTCCCATTCATGCCTTTAAATCTGAATTCCCACAAATGAGGATCCCGAATTTATCAAAGAAACAAAACTGTTTAACATAACATAACACCAGATTTCTAGTCTGGCTAACCATAAGTTCTATGCGGTTTACAGAAACTTATCAAAAAGAAACAATGGGAATGGTTAGATCAGAAATTGTGAGAAAAGGACAATTGTTTTCTGAATTGTTCATAAGAAGACGATGTAATTAATAAATGTCGAAAATCTCTATTGTGATATGCTGGTCAGTGATGTGCGAGTCTAATAAGGCAAACTTATCATTTGAAGCTCAAGTCTTGCCAGCTGTGGGTCTACTTTACATGCTTGATGTCGGTTTCATTCCCTTCAATCCTCTTTGAATGACTCCACCCAACATAATTTGGTTCACGTTATTGTTACTTCCCATTTAGTTTATAGTAACGTTGTCTTTTCCAGGGGTTCAGTTATCAGCACACACCTAGCCGGTTGGGTTTTCAGAATACCCACAAAGAATATGTTTTAGTACAAACAGGGCTTTAAATCACTTAAAATGGCTTCAGCTAATGCAACAATAAATACCTACTGACTTTAAGAAGCCTTCTATTGCACTTAACATTTTTTTATTACCACATAATAAATATATTTATATCACACTGATTTAAATAACATATTACCAAACCACACTCTCTGTGAACAAATCACACTACACAACTGTTTTCTTTATAAAAAGCTCAACGGGAATATCCCATTGGGCCAGGAAACCGGGACTGGAGCAAAGCCTTTTCTGTTTCAGTTCCTTTCAACACCACATTGTCCCGTTTTTAAAATTATCCCACGTTCTCTTGCTGTATTGCGAATTGTTACCACAGTCTCATGGTTATAGTTTATGCTTTCTGGTATCACCATTGGACTCTACAATCATGTTGCTCAGTTGGCCCAACACAGGGCAATGTTTCGATGGATCAGCGTCTTCAGGAGCCGCGACTGCTTCAGGTTTTCACTGAGTTATTTCACCTCTTATCATAATTCATTGTATCATATAAAAACAGCAGCATGAGGTTCAAAATAGAGAGCTGCACGGGGACGACGGGAATCCCGCGGGACCCGAGGGCATCCCGCGGGTTCCCCCTTTGGGTCGCGGGAATCCCATGGGGATGCCCCCTAGGGTTGCGGGGATCCCGTGGGGATGCCTCCGAGGGTAGCGGGGTTCCTGCGGGGCTGGATGTACTAAGTCGCGCGGCTTTTCTCCCTACCTGCTCTGCTTGCAGCACAGAGCCAAACGGAAGTCTTCCCGACGTCAGCACTGACGTCGGAGGGGAGGGAGGGCTTAAACAAAGCCCTCCCTCCCTCCGACATCAGCGCTGACGTCAGGAAGACTTCCGTTTGGCTCTGTGCTGCAGGCAGGGTAGGTAAGGAGGAGTAGCCTCGCGGCTCGAGTGGCTACCAAGGGAGGGGGGCGGTCCGCCCCGCCCTGGGTGCAGCACAGCCGGCCAGGTCCCCTTACTTTTGTGGTGCTTCCCCGACCGACCGACAACAGCCCTGGTCCGACAAATCTCCCTGCCCTTAACCGCGAATCTAAATTACCTTCTTACAGCAGCTGTAAGAAGGAAATTTAGATTCGCGGTTAAGGGCAGGGAGGTTTGTCAGACCGGGGCTGTTGTCGGTCGGTCAGTCGGGGAAGCGCCACAAAAGTAAGGGGACCTGGCCGGCTGTGCTGCACCCGGGGCGGGGGAGAAGGACGCTGAAAGCACTGGGGATGACAAAGGGGTGGAGAAGGACGCTGAAAGGCCATGGGGAAGACGGGGGGGGGGAAGGACACTGAAAGCATTTGGGGAAGACAGAAGGGGGAGAAGGAGGCTGACAGGACATGGGGAAGACGGGGGGGAGAAGGACGCTGAAAGCACATGGGGAAGACAGAGGGGTGGAGAAGGATGCTGAAAGCACATGGGGAAGACGGGGGGGTGGAGAAGGACGCTGAAAGGCCATGGGGAAGATGGGGGGGTGGAGAAGGACGCTGAAAGGCCATGGGGAAGAGAGAGAGGGAGAAGGACGCTGAAAGGACATGGGGAAGACAGAGGGGGGAGAAGGACACTGAAAGGACATGGGGAAGACAGAGGGGGGAGAAGGACGCTGTCAGGACATGGGGAAGATGGGGGGGGGGAGAAGGACGCTGAAAGGAAATGGGGAAGAGAGAGTGGGGAGAAGATGCTGGCAGGGAAGAAGACAGAGATGCCAGACTATGGGGGGAGCGGAGGGAAGAAGATGGGTGCCAGACCAATTTGGAAGGGGGGAGAAAGGGAGAGGCACAGTAACAGAGCAAATGGAAGACGCAGAAGGAAGAGAGACAGTGGATGGAAGGAACTGAATGAGAACATGAGGAAAGCAGAAACCAGGCAACAAAGGTAGGAAAAGAATTGTATTTCTTTTTTTTTTTTTTTTTTTTGTTTCAGGATAAAGTAGTATATTAGTTGTGTTGATAAAAATTTATAAACAAAAGAGGCTCTGGTAATAACCCGTTTACAAAGTATGTATTCTTCCCAATTAATATTTCCAAATTAATAAAGTCTTTTTGCTTATTTGTAAATGGGTTTCTACCAGAGCCTTTAATTCAGTAGCATAATTAAATGAAATAACTATTTCTGAAGTTTATAGGGACGAGCGGGGACGGAGGGGATTCCTCACGAGGACGGGCGGGGACGGAGGGGATTCCTCACTCCTATTGTAGCTCTGTCTCCCTCTAAATCCCACCCCTTTCTCACTTGCACCCTGAATCCCCTCCTTAGCCCCAAAAGTTTGGCATCTCTCTTCCTCCCTTCCCATCCTCTTTCTGGTCTTCGTCACTCTCTCTTCCTCTCTCTACCATCTCCCCACCCCCACTTGAGGGTTCAGCATCCACGTCTCCTCACCCCACCCTCCTCCCTCACTCTTGCACCCTGTTGCACCCTGAATCACTTTCCTATTTCCCATGGTCTGGCATCACTCTCTCTACTGTGAAGCATCTCTTCCTGCTCACCCGCCCCCTCCTTTTCTGGCCTCCTTCTCAACCCCTTTCCCCTCTACTTACGCATCCAGGTCTTCTCCCCTCTCCTCCTCCCCCTGCAGGTCCTCTCCCCCACCCCCACACCCTCACTTGCAGTCCAGCATTCATGTTCCCTCCTCTCCTTTCCCCCATCAAGGGCCTAGAATCCATGTTCCTTCCTCCCCCCTCCCAAATTGTGATCTAGTATTCATGTCCCATCCCCTCCTCCTCCCCTGTGCGGAGGAGCTGTTAACACCACAGCCAGCGCTACAGTTGTGTAAAAGGGGGATAAGTTTTTTTTTTAAAAGGTTAGATTGTGTACTGTGTAATTTGATGGAAGGGGCGGAGGGCTTAATTTTCAAATTTGCCTAAGAAGCAAAAAACAAACAAACCCCAAGTTCCATCTCAACTGTGATTTACAATCATGGTTAAAAAACACAATGTAAAAACAAAGCAAAACCCCTATAAATGACCCCCTCCCCCAGTCCCACTCCAAATAATAAATGAAACCCCTCACAGCCTCTAATAGCACTGCCTCACCTTAAAAGCTAAGTGCTATGTCCAAAGCCATCAACCCTTGTGCAAAAATGGAGGCAATTTGTTGTCACTTCAGAAACGCACGCAAAACTGCTCCGACTCATGAAGGATTAAAGTGGTTTACTGAATTTTTATTTAAGCTGTGAACATACTCTCTGCCTTCTCAGAGGCCCACGTGTCTGTACAGCTAATATTCCCTTCGCCATATCTTCAGCTAGCCCACCCAGCCAAAGACTCTTGAGAAAGGCACTGAAATTGCTGTATCAGTTAATATGTTCTTCGTTTAATTCTACACCCGTGTGTAAACGAACCACTGGAAGCCAAAATCGGTTTTCTTTTTGCACGATGGCTGCCTGCTACCTATTACTACATTTGACAGTGGCTCCAGGAACACGGTTTTCAATTTTATACGTGAAGGGAGGAAACAAAAAAGGTCCCCCTACCATCACCACCCCCTGCCTCTATATTGTCATCTTTTGGCTCTCACTCAAGGCTTAATTAACAGGTGTGCACCGTGTTTCTAGAAAGAACTCTTCATTCAGTCTTCACAAGCCAAAATTAATACTGCTTTTTCCCCTAATCTGCAAACCACATGATGCCAAATAAAATAGCTTGGTAAAGATGGAACCTAGGCCTTACCTGTTGCTTTCAGCAAGCAATTCTGCTCTATAATAGAATCCAGCTATTATACTCTGGTGCCGACTTAATTTGCTCTGCTGAAATTCGCCACGCCTGTTTATTAAACCTGTTGCAGATTCATAACACATCCCCTAGGCTCCGGCTCAATAAATTGTGGTTTTAACGTGGTTTAAGGATCATTAAAATTGGCTAGTGTGCGGTGTTTGAAGTGAGCCTAAGGTCCGAACACGTGAAAATTAATTTGCAGGGCGATCGGAAGGCTTTTATTTTCTTCTTGTTCTTCTCTAAAGGTCAGATGTGATTTCTTTTCCTGTCATTCCTTTTTTTTGGGGGGAGGGGGAAATGATCACATCGAAGCGTTGACAGACGGTCGTACTTGGCAGGGGAGGGCTGCAGCCAATGAGGGTGTTAGGTGGGTTAGAAACAGGTATGAACAACGCTGTCAACCTGCCCTACAATTTTTGCCAAATCGTGCCATACTGTGTAAACCATGCTTTTTCATCTCCATCCAATTTTCCGCTGGACTCGCTGCCAGCCATTACTTTGGTGTTTAAAAGAGATCTTATAATAAAATTTGGACATATGGATTCATACACCTATGGTTTTATCAATTAACATCAAGACTCCTGAGGCAGGCCTTTTGAGGCCGAAACACGATCGTGTCATTTGTTTTATTAATAAATGGATTGAGCACCATCTGGTCTCCTTTGTTGTTGTTTTCATGCTACAGTACTCCCTCGAAATTACATTAGTGATTTCTATTCCGCTGTTACCTTGCGGTTCAAGGCGGATTACAAAAAGGATCTATCTGGCCATTTCCAAAGGAATTATAGAATAGTTAGAGAGTAGTCAACTTGGTTCATAGAGATGAGATGGTTCTTGTGGCGTTAAGGTTGTTTTAGAGAGTGGAGCGTTAGATTGGTTTTGATTGTTGGGTATCAGGGATTTTCTTTCTAAATGTTCTGTGGTCAGGGGTCGTTATCAGCAAAGTAGAGAGTTGGCAGTCCAGTCTCGCTACTTGTGTGGCCAGGAAGCCATTATACCGTTTTTTCCGTTTGACTTCTCTGATTGGGGGATATGTGAATGGAGCGTGGGTTCTCCTTTGTCTGGTTGAGGTGGTTCGGATTAGACGGTTGTTTAGATATATTGGGCTGTTTCTGTTCATGGTTTTAAATAGAAGACAGTAGAACTTGAATTGTATTCTTGCTTGGATTGGTAGCCAGCGTGAGTGGAGGTACGCCTTGGTGATGTGGTCATGTTTTCTCAGAGAGTAGATGAGTCTCAGGGCTGTGTTCTGGATTTTTTGTAGTTGTTTAATCATGGTAGCGGGGCAGGGTAGATAGAGAA
The DNA here is from genome assembly GCF_902459505.1 of Geotrypetes seraphini. Classification (NCBI taxonomy): domain Eukaryota; kingdom Metazoa; phylum Chordata; class Amphibia; order Gymnophiona; family Dermophiidae; genus Geotrypetes; species Geotrypetes seraphini. Next base: position 31,038,368 of record NC_047091.1, on the reverse strand, counting down.
TGTTACAATAGTCTAGTAGACCCAGCATTAGGGCTTGAACTAGGATCTGGAATTGAGTTTTGTCGAAGAATTTTTGCACTTGTCTTAGGTTTCTCATGATTGCAAAGGATTTCTGTATTATTTTGTTGATTTGTGGTTGTATGATACAGCACCTGTCAATCGTACCTCCCAGTAGTTTTAGAGTGGTTTGCATGGGGAATGTGGTTGAGTTGATTACTAGGTTTGTAATGGATGGTGTCCTATTATTTTCTAGGAGAATGAATTTTGTTTTTTCTGAGTTTAGTTTCAGTTTGTGGTCTTTCATCCAAGATGTTATTGTTTCTAGTGTTTTATGTATAGTGTCTGTCATGGAGGATTTTAGTTGATCAAAAAGGAGAAGAATGGTGATGTCGTCTGCGTAGCTGTAGGAGATTATGTTTGATTTATCTAGATAGGTGCCAAGGGACGCGATGTAGAGGTTGAAGAGTGTGGGGAATAAAGGGGATCCCTGAGGTACACCACAGGGGTTGGACCAGGGTTCTGACTTTTCGTTGCTTGATTTTACTATGTAGGATCTGGTCTTTAAGAATCCTTGGAACCATGTGTGCACTTCATCTGTGATACCAATTGCATCCAGAATTTGTAGAAGAATGTTATGGTCAACCAGATCAAACGCCTCGGATAGATCTAGTTGTATGAGGAATATTTTTTTTTCCTGTGCTGAGATGTTCCAGGAACGTTCCAGGAACCTCAGCGAATTTCAAAAAACCGCAAATGTGGTTTTTCGCCTGTCAAGAGGCAGGAGATGGGCAGCTGGAGCGCTGGCGGGTGAAGAAAATCACTCGCGGTCTGCTCCGACCGCCTCTTCCTGTAGTAAAGTCGGGCTACAGCCATCAGGAGCTGCTGTGACATGCAGTTCTTGATGGGCGTAGCCCGACTTTACTACAGGAAGAGGTGGTCGGAGCAGACCGCGAGTGAGCGAGTCCATGATTTGCAAACTGCAAATTTGCGGGGGGAACATGGTATACTATGCTTGCCGTACTGTATATCACCATCGGTGGCATAGCGAGATTGAGTGGCACCCCCCGCCCTCTTCTCTGGACCCTGCCGTGTGCACGCCCCTTCCCCTTCCCCCTGCACCTCTTTAATTTTTCAGGCGCAAGCAGCATCATGGAACTCGCTGCCCGCGTCGTGTCGGTGATGCCGCTCATGCCGGGAAAATTAAAGAAGTACGTGGGAAGGGAAGGTGCTCACGAGCGCAGCAGAGGGGGAGGGGTTGGAAAGGAATGGGGGGGTGCCGGCGCCCCCCCCCACCCAGAGAGCGCCTGAGGCAGTCTTCCCCCTTCCCCCCCTTACTATACCACTGCTCCACCATAACATGTTTTGTCATACATTTTACCATCTGCCAGATAACGTTTGCCATGCTATCTTCAACCATACTATGTCTGAGTGTGGCGCTGGGGTTAGAGATTCCGCCTCAGCACCCTGAGGTTGAGGGTTCAAACCCACGCTGCTCCTTCTGACCTTGGACAAGTCACTCCATTGCCCCAGATACATTAGACAGATTGGGAGCCCACACAGACAGATGGGGAAAAATGTTTGAGTACCTGAATAAATTCATGTAAATCTTTCTGAGCTCCCCTGGGAGAATGGTATAGAAAACTGAATATATAAATAGTGTGAAGAGTTTCAGCCTCTGATAACCAGAGTTGGTATTGTGACATCATAATGCCTCATTCCACCAATAAGAGCCAACCTCATCAGTGATGTCACAATGGCCTGATTGTCCTATACTTGGCTCACTTTTACTACATTTTGATTTCTAGAGTGGTGCAGTGGTTAAAGCTGCAGCCTCAGCACCCTGAGGTTGTGGGTTCAAACCCACGCTGCTCCTTATGACCCTGGGCAAGTCACTTAATCCCTCCATTGCCCTAGGTACATTAGAAAGATTGTGAGTCAAGACAGACAGGGAAAATGCTTAAAGTACCTATATGTACCGTATTTTCACGCATATAACGCGCGCGCTATACACGATTTTACAAACTGAGCATAACCATGTGCGTTATATGCATGAGTGCGTTTTACAATTTGTTTTTTACATTGCTGGTTCTGGTTCTGGTTCCCCCCCCCCCCCCCGACGTCCGATTCATCCCCCAGCCTCCCCCGCACCGTTTGCGGTGGAGAAGCAGCCTACCGTGGGTTTGCGATGCCAGTGAGCCCTGCTACTTCGTCTGCCATGGTCCCGCCCCTTCTCTGCTTCCTCTGCCGCGGTCCCGCCCCTTCTCTGGGCTGCTTCCTCTGCCGCGGTCCCGCCCCTGACATCAGAGAAGGGGCGGGACCGCGGCAGAGGAAGCAGCAGGGCTCACTGGTATTGCGAACCCACGGTAGGCTGCTTCTCCACCGCAAATGGTGCAGGGGGGCTGGGGGATGAATTGGACGTCAAGGGGGGTACGAGCGGTTCTTCAGGGTGGGGGGGCCAGCGGTCTTTCAGGGTGGGTGGGCCAGCGGTTCTTCGGGGTGGGCCATCAGGCTTTCAGGGTGGGGCGGGCCTTCAAGGGGGGGACAGGACTTCAGGGGGGAACAGGACTTCAAGGGCAGGGCGGCGAGAGGAGAGTCAGGGCGGCGATTCGGTGCAGAGGGCAGGGCTGCGAGAGGAGAGTCGGGGCAGCAAGCAGCATGCGCGGTATACGTGTGTGCGCGCTATATGTCAAGTTATTTACATAAATGTTGTTTTCCCGCACGCTATACCCGTGTGTGCGTTTTACACGGGTGTGTGTTATACGCGTGAAAATACGGTACTGCTTTGAGTGTGGCTGTAAAACTACAAAAAGGCAGTATACAAGTCCCAACCCCTTTCTCTGATGTCATAATGCCTGGCAGAAACCCAAATAGTAGCACCATTCTAGATCTCAGATTGTGATGTCATAATACCTCATTCCACCAATAAGAGCCAACCTCATCTGTGATGTCACAATGGCTTCATTGTTCTATACTTGGCTCACTTCTGATATTGCATTGGAGGAGAGTGTGGCACAGCCTCAGCACCCTGAGGTTGTGGGTTCAAACTAGAGAATGACACGGGGACAAACTTTTCCCTGTCCCCTCGGGAACTCATATTCCCATCCCCGCGAGTTTTTTTTTTGTCCCTGCCCCATTCCTGTAAGCTCTGCCTCAACTGCACAAGCCTCAAACACTTACGATTTTAAAGTATTTGAGGCTTGTGCAGTTGAGGACGGAGCTTGCAGGGATAGAAAAGAACTCGCGGGGACAGGGAAAACTTTGTCCCTGTGTCATTCTCTAGTTCAAACCCTGTGACCCTGAGCAAGTCGCTTAATCCTCCACTGTCCCAAGTACATTTGATAAGATTGTGAGCCCACTGGGACAGACGGGGAAAATGCTTTGAAGTACCTGTATGTAAGTTGCTACAAAATGGCGGTATATTTTTCCCAATCCCTTTCCCGTCCCTCTTTTGCTGTCACCTTTTCTACCTTGTCATTGACCCAGAGATTATGACTTACTAAAGAGAAGTGTGATGACTGACTTATTAATTAACGTGTGTCTTTGTTGTCGTGCTTTTCTGTTGCATTGATCGTTTGGCTGTATTGCAATGTTTGGGATGGGCTGCTGGCCCTTCTCTTTTCTTGGCTGTGTATTGATGAGTCTTAAAGCCACAGTCCAACCAAAATAAATACATTTTAAAAAATCTAAAAAATACAAAACAAAAATTGAAACCAGAAATCTCATTCAGATCTTGACTTCACATTATGGTGCATATTTTTTGGTTTCATTCGTAAATGGCAGACGGGTGAATTGGAGTAATGGTGAGATTGGAGATGGGAATTTGATATCCCACTTTTCTGTGGTTGATGCCATCGTTATCTGTGCCTATAATACATATTAGCGCACCCGTAAACATAAGACCGAACCAAATATGCTGTCTAAAATGACGCTCATATAGTTTAGAAAGGTTGGGTAGAATGGTTGAGTCATTTTCAAGGTTCATGGGACGACAATGTGTTTGAACATGTAGAAGACAAATGCATAGTGCTGAAAGAGTGTCCTTCGTGTAAAACCTAAGGAGACACTAAATCGGGGTGCGATTCTAACTGCCTTTGTGCTACTTGCATTTCTGTGCCAGAACACAGATTTACCGAGGCAGCTGAAATCCCCTGATGCATTCTGTCATTCCCTTGCTAACTTGGAGAAAAAGTCAGACTGCTTGTTACGGCACAGAACATGACTTGTTTGCTGACGAGCTCTAATACAGATGGTTTTGCTACAGTTGCCTGAGCAAAACTACGGGAAGCACAGAAATAAAAAGGTCAGTCATGATGCAGTCTGTTCTCCCCTCTGCTGGTGCTCAGCGCATAGGAAAAGCCCAGAACTTGCCCAAGTGGGTCTTGAATTGAATTGCAGTCATGATGGGACTTGTTCCATGAGTTGGCATCCCTTAGAGAAAAATAGCAAGGCAAAATGCGTAGTATTTTGATGACCACCTAGTAAGGTGGAAGTGAAGGCCCTGGTTAAGAACATAAGAAAAGCCTTACTGGTTCAGACCAATGATCTATCTAGCCCAATATCCCATCATCACGGTGGCTAATCCAGGTCAGAAGTACTTGGCTAAAACTCAAATAATAGTAACATTCCATGCTACCGATCCAGGACAAGAAGTGGCTTCCCCCATGTCTTGTCCCAGGAAATTGTCCAAACCTTTCTTAAAACCCAGCTACGCTATCTGCTCTTACCACATCCTCCAGAGCTTAACTATTCTCTGAGTGAAAAAATATTTCCTCCTGTTGGTTTTAAAAGTATTTACCTATAACTTCATTAAGTGTTCTAGTCTTTGTCATTTTTGATGGAGTAAAAAAAATGGATCCACTTGTACTTATTCTATACCACTCAAGGTTTTGTACACTTCAATCATATCTCCCCTCAGCTATCTCTTTTCCAAGCTGGTTCTTTCTCCCCCTCCCCCAACTGCATCCAATAAACTCAGATCTTTATTACTTTTCTTTGTGCTGTTTAGTTTGGAAATTAGCCTGGCTATGAGGTGCATTTTGACACCTGGCTCATCTTTATAATTGTGTTTGTGAAACTGTTTCCTGGAGAACCCAACACTAATGTGGTCTGTGTATCTTGGAAGCTCCAGAAAGCTTACAAGCCAGCAGAAGATGCAAGAAAAGACCAAGAGAAGATAGAAATCGAGATTCCAGAGGAAATGCACCTAGATTACTTTCATTCCTGTAATGCGAATGGTATTTGTGCCATATTTTTGAGGTTTCATCCAGTGAAGACTTGATATTTCATTCAGCTACAACCCTGACAAGATGTCACCATCATATGAGCGAGTGATGCGTTAGTGCTGAGCAAAAGAGTCCATTGAACGGGGTGGCTGGAAAATTAGATAGAGGACGAGCACCTGATGTGGGGTATTTAGAGTTTAGCAAAGCTTTTGACAGTGTTCCACAGAGGTGTCTAACAAAGAAACTGAGTGCCCTCGGTATGAACTCCAAAGTGACAGAGTGGGTGAGGAACTGGTTGAGTGGAAGGCGACAGAGGGCAGTGGTCAATGCAGATCGCTTGGAGGAAAGGGATGGTACCAGTGGTGTGCCTCAAGGTTTGGTTTTTGGGTCTGTTCTTCTTAACAATTTTGTAAGCAATATTGCCGAAGGTCTGTCCGGTAAAATTTGCCTCTTTGTGGATGATACCAAAATGTGCAATAGAGCAGTGTTTTTCAACCTTTTTTGGGCAAAGGCACACTTGTTTCATGAAAAAAATCACGAGGCACACCACCATTAGAAAATGTTAAAAAATTTAACTCTGTGCCTATATTGACTATATATAAAGTAATTCTCTTGAATAGGAATCAAATAAACACAAAGAAAGTATTTTATAATTACTTTATTATGAAATATTAAGTAAACAGAATAGTGAAAAATTATAAAATACTTTATTCAGTGCGAAACCTGGGCCTGTTTGGCTGAACACAAAGCTGATATTCTGGCTGGAATCGAAGAAAGACACACACGTAGCTCTTCGTCAACAGCCGTTCCCTTCACTGCCCCGTCACCGTCACCGCCATCCCTTTCACCGCCCCGTCACCGTCCCCGCTGCATCCATATAAGCCTTAGTACTGTAATATTTAGCTTATTCCTTTCTTATAAATCAAAGTTCCTGCTGCTGAACTAGAGAAAGAGATGTTCAGCTGGCAGGCTTTGTTTATAAATTTTTATCAACACAACTAATATACTACTTTATCCTAAAGCAAAAAATAAAGAAATAGAATTTTTTTTCTACCTTTGTTGTCTGGTTTCTGCTTTCCACATCTTCTCATTCAATTCCTTCCATCCACTGTGTGTCTTCTCTCTACGTCTTCCATTTGCTGTTACTGTGCCTCTCCCTTCACCCCCCCCCCCCAATTGGTCTAGCATCCATCTTCTTCCCTCCGCTCCCCCATAGTCTGGCATCTGTCTTCTTCCCACTCTGTCTTCCACATTTCCCTTCGGGGTCTGTTCCTCTCCACCCTCCTTCAATGTCTGTCCTATTCCTTTCCACCACCACCCTTCCCTCCCTCCTTTACCATCTGTTCCTTTCTACTACCCTTCAGCTCCTCTCACGTGGCTTATCTATCTACCTTCCTCCCTCTTATTTTCATGGCACGTTACAATGTAATTTGTGCAAGCCACTGGAGCCTGCGAGCTCGGTCCCTGTCCCATCCCCACAAACCATCTCGCTTCTGTGCTCCTATTTTCTCCATTTCTAATATCTCCCCTATGTATCTGTCATTGCCCCCCCCCCCCTGTGTCCATATACCATCCCCATGGCATGTCCCCTTTATGTCTCTGTCCCTATGCCCCATGCACATAATTTCCCCTCTTTCTGTTACCTTCCTGTGTCCAGATTTCCCCTATCTTCCTCTTCCATACCAGTGTGTCTCTTCTTTTCAACCCCATCTAGCTTTTTTCCCTCTTTCTTCCCCCCCCCCCCCCTGCTTCTAGCATCTGGCTCACCTGCCTGTCCTTCCCTTTCTTTCCTGCTGTGGGTTTTTCTTTCCGTCTTCATCCCCTTGGCCCAGAATCCTTTTCCCTTTCACTCCCTCCTTCCAATTTGAGCCAGGAACACGAGCGATCGCACGGTCCCCGCAGCCACCACTCGCCTGCCCAATCGATCCTACTGTTTAGCCAGCTCTCTCCCTTCGCCTCACTTTAGTTTGTAGGTTTTGTTTTTCGGCGACATGGACGCTTTCCCAAAGAGCCGCGCACGCGCGGCTGCTCAGTGTTCAATCTTCTGCTCTGCTGCAACTTCCTGTTTCCGGTTGCGTCAGAGCAGAAGATCGAAACTGAACAGCAGCGAGGACCGGGGGAGTCTCATGGGAGCGCGTGCGAGACCCGGCCTGAGGCCTAATCAGTGTCTGCACCGTACGGCACACCAGGCAACATCTCGCAGCACACTAGTGTGCCGCGGAACAGCGGTTGAAAAACACTGCAATAGAGTACAAACCCCTGATGGTGTGGATAATATGAGGAAGGTCAAAAGAAAAAATGCACAGTGGTTCCACAACCTGAATTTAAGTGTCAAATATTTTGCCGTTTGCAATCTGGGGTGTTTTTTTTTTTTTTTTCATTTATCCAATACTTGTTTTTATCATCGGTGCTTTCGTATGGACCCTTGAGGAAGGCCGTGTCGGGTCCATATTGCATGAAAGAGGAGTGGGACTTGGCTGTCATAGTATGTGATAATCTTAAGGTGAACAAACAGTTTGAAAAGGTGATGGCAAAAGCTAGAAGGATGCTAGGGTGCATAGAGAGAGGTATGGACAGTAGGAAAATGGAGGTATTGGTGCCCCTGTATAAAAGACTCCTGCGAGACCTCATGCTGAATACCGTGTACAATTCTAGAGACTGCACCTTCAAAAAGATATAAACAGAATGGAGTTGGTCTTGAGGAAAGCTACTAAAATGGTCGGTGGTGTAAATCATATGGTGTATGGGGACAGACTTAAAGATCTCAATGTGTATACATTGGAGGAAATGTGGGGGAGGGGAGATATGCTAGAGATGTTTAAATGTCTATTGAAAAGAAACTCCAGAGTGAGAGATCATGAAATGAAGTTAAGAGGTGATTACTCAAGAGCAATCTATGATTACAGAAAGGTTGGTAGAAACATAGAAACATAGAGTTTGATGGCAGAAAAGGGCCGGCGGCCCAACAAGTCTGCCCAGACAATAACCCTCCCTTCCACAAGTCTACTCAAGACAACCCCCCCCCCCACCTGAAGTATCCATCTTTTAAGCAAAACTCTGTGGTACCCCCACCTGTTGGTCCCATCGACGCTTGAAGTCAAGCACGCTACTGGCCTCAACCACCTGGCGAGGAAGACTATTCCGTCGATCGATCACCCGTTCGGTGAAGAAGTATTTCCTGGTGTCGCCACGGAATCTTCCCCCCCTTAAGTTTTAACGGATGGTAGATGCATGGAATAGTCTCCCAGTAGAGGTGGTGGAGACAAAGACTGTCCAAGTTCAAGAAAATGTGGGATAGTGGATGCTGCGGATGTGCAGACTGGATGGGCCATTTGGTCTTTATCGGCCGTCATGTTTCTCTGTTTCTATCTATCTAAAAATATATACCCAGGAGAAAAGGGGGACAGAACATCCACGATAGAGTTTTCAAAATCTGCAACACTTTTGACATGAGATTTGGCATTTAGCCACTCTGACAAAAAGGTAGGGCCCGACTTGTCTGAAGGGCAGAAAGAAAGTATTGCATAATTGGTTTTGATATTCTGAAACGGCCTTACTGTGCATCCTCCAACAAGATAAGGAGCTTAAAACAAGCTTTTTTTATTATTATTATTTTACTTACGGCAACCAGGAGAGAGCATTAAAAATGTTAATTACATTAAATGTGATGCTGTTTGTGGGTATTTTTTTTAATCAATATGTGCACACATTAAAATGAAATGAAATCTTTTATTCATTACCCGTCAATTGTCTCATTTTAATTATATAATCCAAAGCCATTTTGAAACCCTTTGGGTCATCTTCTTTACTTTGGATTGCAGTGAATTATCCATCTTTCCAGTTTAACTTCGAGGCTAAAGAGTGCTCCACAGCTGTTCCTTTTTATTTTCTTCCAAAATACGCTTTCTGCATCGATTAATCCAACAAGACATCATCTACACTTAGCAGCATTAGAGCGTAGAAACAGTGCTCTGTGCTCAACAAGTGTTAGATTCTTCCAGCCACTTTCCTTTGCTTCTGGATCCAAAGGACTGTTACGACAAAAGGAAAATGCTGTTCATAGCTTCTGGGCTCATGTGGGATCAAGGAGGATTCTTTCAACTATTGAACCAAGTTTCAAGTTTCAAGTTTATTTATACTTAATGAATCGCCTATTTTAAATTACTAGGCGATGTACAATACAATTAAACATATAATTAAAACATGGGTGGTAATATATAAATTAACTTTTGTTATACTTTAAAAAAAATTAACATACAAGAATACATACATGATAAGAAAATATTAGTTTAGGACAAAAAACATACAAGAAACGTGAGGATAGATAGGGGAGAAATTACAATGTTTGAACAGGGACGAAAGAATTACAACAATGGGAGAAACAAGTGGAAGGGAGATAGAAGCATGCCGGAAAAATGAGAAAGAGATATAATCTTAAGAATCATAGGCATCTTTAAAAAAAAATGTTTTTAGAGTTTTTTTTAATACGGTAAGATCTTTTAAATCTCTGATGTATTGAGGTAAGAGATTCCAAGATTGAGGGGCCATAATGGAGAACATGTCATTACGCCTAGTACCAATAACCTTCAGTGAGGGGGTTAGAAGAGGAAGAGCGGAGCGGTCGAGTAGTATTATAGGGGATCAAACATCTATTGACAAATTGTGGCTCACTAAAATTTATGGTTTTAAAAACTAAGAGTAATAATTTAAACGTAATGCGATGACTTATTGGGAGCCAATGAGATTTGATTAGCAGGGGAGTGACGTTGTCGTACTTTTTAGCGTTATAAATTAATTTAACGGCAGTATTCTGAATCATTTGCAGCCTTTTTTTTTCTTTTTGTGTGATGTTAATAAAAAGGGAATTACAGTAGTCTAGTTTAGAAATGATTAAAGAATGAATGAGAATATTAGTGGATTCGGGTTGTAGAAACTTGGAAAGTGAACGGATTAGACGTAATTTATAAAAACATGTTTTAACAGTATTACTGATATGATCATGATAAGTAAGTTTGTCGTCTATCCAAATGCCTAAAATTTTTATAGTAGTCACCAGTTCTAATATCGTATTATTAATGGAAATTGGAGAAATTAATTTTATGTCTCTTTTCCAGGTAAAGAGCATTGTTTTTGTTTTTGTAAGATTTAAAGCCAATTTGTTTGTTGAAAGCCAATCTTGTATTGAAAGCAGTTTATTATTGATACCTGTAATATCGTCCAAGCTTTCTGGATCTAATGGATGAATAAGTTGTATATCATCAGCATATGCAAAGGCTGTAAAACCTAAAGACTGAGTTAGGTTTAGAAGAGGAGAGAGGAATATAATGAAAAGAAGAGGAGATAGAATAGAACCTTGCGGAATACCGAAATTTGAGGTATAACTTTTAGAAGTGAGATCGTTAAAGCTAATGACGGAAGAGCGGTTTGTAAGAAAGGATGAAAACCAATCTAAAACTTGGTCTTTAATTCCAATTGAATCTAGATGATATAATAATAGATCATGGTCTATAGTATCGAACGCTGCTGTTAAGTCTAAGGAAATTAAAATTACCGATTTATGGTGATCTAGAAAGTAGTGGATGTTGTTGATCAAGCCTATCATAGTGTATTCAGTACTGTGATATTTACGAAATCCGGTTTGGTGTGGGTGAAGAACATTAGTTGTTTCAATGAAATCTGTGAGTTGTTCAAAGACTATTCTCTCCGTAAGTTTAGCCATAAAAGGAATGTTTGCAATGGGACGATAATTGGAGACTACTTCTGGAGAGACTTTATGATCTTTCAAAATCGGAAAGGTTATGGATTTTTTCCATTCCTGGGGAAGAGAGGCTGTAGATAAACTGTTTTGGATTAAAGATAGGATGAAAGGACCCAAACATGAAAATAATTTTTTAAGATAGTAGAGTGGTATTGTTTCTTCACGAGTACCTTTTAGGTTAATTTTACTTAGACTAAATTTGATATCATTAATTGTTGGGATTTTAAATTTTGAACATTTGGATGTCGGAATATATATAGAACTATCATTATCTGAAGGTTTAAAGGGGGCACTTGGCTGAAAAGTATTTCGAACGAGATCTAGTTTGGTGGAAAGATGATCCGCGATGTCTTGAGGAGAATGAGAACATTTTTGAGCAGTATTATTTTTAGATAAAGGGGAAACGGATTTCACTAAAGAGTATAAGGCAGATGGGTTTTTTGCTTCAATAATTTTTTTATTATAATAATTTTTTTTGGCTTGATTGATTTTATATTTGTAAAAAGATGCGTGATCTTTGTAATGTTGTAAATTACTAATGGATTTATCTTTTCTCCATTTTTTTTCCAATGATCTCTGCTGTTGTTTTAAGAGTGTTAGTTCTCCTGTATACCAGGGATGTAATATTTTACGGAATGTGGAGGTTCTGGAAATTAGTGGAGCTTTGGTATAAATGAGATTTTTTAGTGTAGATTCCCAAATTCGTAATTGTTCATCAAAAGAAGAAGAATAAAATTTTGTACTAATAGAGTTAAAGATGGTTGTTACGTCTTTCAATTCAATTTTAGATAAATCTCTAAATGATATTGTTTTGCGAGAGTTGGCTAATAGGTCCGGAATAGTTTGATGATTTATAAAATTACATGATATAAGATAATGATCAGACCATGGAATTGGGTGAATTAGAGGTTTAGTATAATTAGGGATTGAGCATTTAGGTATTACCGTATTTTCACGCAAATAACACGCACCCGTATAAAACGCGCACACGAATATAGCGCGCAGAAATCACGATGATTTGCACAAAAACTTTGATATACCGCGCTCACGGGTATACCGCGCATGCTGCCCGACGCTCCTTTCGCCCGCCCTGACTTTCCGTGCGCTGTCCCGACTCTCCGTTCACCCCCCCTGACTTCCGTGCACTGTCCCCCCTTGAAGGTCTGTCCCCATCCTGAAAGCCTGATGCCCCCCCCCCCGACGTCCGATACATCCCTCCCCCCCCCCGAAGGACCGCCGACTCCCCAACAATATCGGGCCAGGAGGGAGCCCAAATCCTCCTGGCCACGGCGACCCCCTAACCCCACCCCGCACTACATTACGGGCAGGAGGGATCCCAGGCCCTCCTGCCCTCGACGCAAACCCCCCTCCCCCCCAAGAACCTCCGACCGCCCCCAGCCGACCCGCGATCCCCCTGGCGACCCCCACGACCCCCCCACCCCCCTTACACCGCCGACTTCCCGACAACACCGCCGACTTCCCGACAATATCGGGCCAGAAGGGAGCCCAAACCCTCCTGGCCACGGCGACCCCCTAACCCCACACCGCACTACATTACGGGCAGGAGGGATCCCAGGCCCTCCTGCCCTCGACGCAAACCCCCCTCCCCCCCAAGAACCTCCGACCGCCTCCCAGCCGACCCGCGATCCCCCTGGCGACCCCCACGACCCCCCCACCCCCCTTCCCCGTACCTTTGGTAGTTGGGCCAGAAGGGAGCCCAAACCCTCCTGGCCACGGCGACCCCCTAACCCCACCCCGCACTACATTACGGGCAGGAGGGATCCCAGGCCCTCCTGCCCTCGACGCAAACCCCCCTCCCCCCCAAGAACCTCCGACCGCCCCCCAGCCGACCCGCGATCCCCCTGGCGACCCCCACGACCCCCCCACCCCCCTTCCCCGTACCTTTAGTAGTTGGCCGGACAGACGGGAGCCAAACCCGCCTGTCCGGCAGGCAGCCAACGAAGGAATGAGGCCGGATTGGCCCATCCATCCTAAAGCTCCGCCTACTGGTGGGGCCTAAGGCGCGTGGGCCAATCAGAATAGGCCCTGGAGCCTTAGGTCCCACCTGGGGGCGCGGCCTGAGGCACATGGTCGGGTTGGGCCCATGTGCCTCAGGCCGCGCCCCCAGGTGGGACCTAAGGCTCCAGGGCCTATTCTGATTGGCCCACGCGCCTTAGGCCCCACCAGTAGGCGGAGCTTTAGGATGGATGGGCCAATCCGGCCTCATTCCTTCGTTGGCTGCCTGCCGGACAGGCGGGTTTGGCTCCCGTCTGTCCGGCCAACTACTAAAGGTACGGGGAAGGGGGGTGGGGGGGGTCGTGGGGGTCGCCAGGGGGATCGCGGGTCGGCTGGGGGGCGGTCGGAGGTTCTTGGGGGGGAGGGGGGTTTGCGTCGAGGGCAGGAGGGCCTGGGATCCCTCCTGCCCGTAATGTAGTGCGGGGTGGGGTTAGGGGGTCGCCGTGGCCAGGAGGGTTTGGGCTCCCTTCTGGCCCAACTACCAAAGGTACGGGGAAGGGGGGTGGGGGGGTCGTGGGGGTCGCCAGGGGGATCGCGGGTCGGCTGGGAGGCGGTCGGAGGTTCTTGGGGGGGAGGGGGGTTTGCGTCGAGGGCAGGAGGGCCTGGGATCCCTCCTGCCCGTAATGTAGTGCGGTGTGGGGTTAGGGGGTCGCCGTGGCCAGGAGGGTTTGGGCTCCCTTCTGGCCCGATATTGTCGGGAAGTCGGCGGTGGGGTCGTTCGGGGTGGGGGTGCGAGTGGTCCTGCCGGGGGGGGGGGATGTATCGGACGTCGGGGAGTCGGCCGGGCAAGAGGGCTTGGGCTCCCTCTTGCTCCGATCGTGGATGCGGGTGTGGGTGGGAGCGCGTGCGAGCGGTCGTTCGGGGTGGGGGTGCGAGTGGTCCTGCCGGGGGGGGGGGATGTATCGGACGTCGGGGAGTCGGCCGGGCAAGAGGGCTTGGGCTCCCTCTTGCTCCGATCGTGGATGCGGGTGCGGATGGGAGCGCGTGCGAGCGGTCGTTCGGGGTGGGGGTGCGAGCGGTCCTGCTGGGGGGGTGAATCGGGCGTCGGGCGGGGTGGGAACTATGTTTTAAAACTTTGGTATACCGCGCTCACGCATATAACGCGCGAGGGGTATGCGCGGTAGGTAAAAACGCGTATAACGCGCGCGTTATATGCGTGAAAATACGGTAATATCATATCCAGAGTGTGTTTGGCGATATGAGTGGGTTGGTGGATAGTTGTGGATAAGTTAATAGAGTTAAAAAAGGTAAGCATGTCATGTGTAATTGAATTTGTTTGGTCTTCAAAATGTATATTAAAGTCACCCAAGATCAGAGGATGGGTAGAAGCAGTACAATGATCAAGTATTAAGTTTTGCAAGGTGAAAATAGTGTTTTGTCCTATAGGTGGAGGGGCGTAAAGTAGTAAAAGGTCAGGTTTGAAGTAAGAATTTATTTTTACGTGTAAAAATTCAATGGGGACATTACCTACAGATTGGTCGCGTAATTCTAACAGACCTTTTTGAAAAATGATGGCTAAACCACCGCCTTTACGATTATGGCGGTGATTATAAATATAGTTGTAATTTGGGGGACAACAATAAATTAGATAGGCTTCCTCTCCTTCTGTGAGCCAAGTTTCTATTATGCAAAAAATATGGAGTTTCTGTGCTAGAATAGTGTCTTTTATAAGATGATGTTTACTTTTGACAGATCTTGTATTAATTAGACCGATTGTTAATGTTGTATTAGTTCTCTTAGAATTACTAAGGTTTAAGGCAACCTGATTAGTTGGAGTTGGGTTTAAAGGTTTAGGAGAGGTAGGAATTTCAATAATTGTGTTAGGGCGTGTCAAGACTACATTTTTGGAAGGAGGACGGTGACCCCAATGAACTGGGATATTAACGTTGATAGAATGCATATATGATTTGAACTGCTAGATTTAAAGATGATTGCTGATTCTAAATTTGAAAAATGGTTAAAAAATAAAATATTACAATAAAATGTTGAATCAAATAAGAAAATCGCGCTAAGTAAAAAAATAAAAAATGTAATGCCCTCAGTTTGCGCACGAAGGAGCGCACCAAGGAGCATGAACTGCTCCTTTGGCGTGCTCCTTCGGCGTGCGCCGCAGAGAGTTTGGAAGGCTTTAACATGAGCTGACCTGTTGGGGGCGGAGTCCGGCGCGCCGCCGCTGTGCGGCGGCAGAGATAGTGAGGAGCAACGAAGGCTACAAAATAAAGTCACAGACAGGTAAATGAAACTGTTAAAATATATAAAATAACTTAAAGTTAGCAATAAAAGTGTCTAAGAAGGGTGGTGCAACAGTGCTAGGGTGCAGTAGGTTGCAAAGTCTACGTTCAATGGACTCTTTTGCTCAGCACTAACGCATCACTCGCTCATATGATGGTGACATCTTGTCAGGGTTGTAGCTGAATGAAATATCAAGTCTTCACTGGATGAAACCTCAAAAATATGGCACAAATACCATTCGCATTACAGGAACGAAAGTTTGTGATGCAGGTAAAATGTTCACCAATTCCCATCTCTCACGCTTCCGAAATTTAGAATTCCTTTCTGGTAGGGAAGTGAGTCGGTTCAGTTCAGCTCCTTTGAAATCAGTGGGGTCAGAGAGCACGGTGATGTAACCCTGCACCACGTTGACCTTCATCAATTTGAAAGCCGCACTGGCCTGGGTTTGATGTCATAACTGTCTGCAGATTTGCATGCTAGAGGAACGTGGTGTTTGCCGAGGAAAGTCACTGGTGATGGGTCACTGAAAACCCAGTGTGACTTTGACACATTTACTGGAAACCCCACCCCGGCATGTGGACCAGTAGGAGGCTGCAGAAACCAGACAGCTACAATTGTTCTTTTCCACTAAGCAAGACCAGCCTCAATGGTCTCTTCCACCAAAGACAACTGAAAGGAAGGGAAGCTAAGTGTGCATTGCCAAGGAGACAGAGCGAGAGAGAGATTTTGAAGCAAATAACCCTGGTAACTGCCAACGCTAAGCAAGTCAGTGATGAGCAGTGCAGAAGGGAAAAGGTCAGTGATAACAGAGGGAGGCTTAGCAGAGTCAACCTGTTCTATTGACCCCCATAGTCAAGTCCTTGACACTTAGGACTGCTAGAAGTTTAACCCTTTCAGGACCAAGGGACATATTTGTCCCATAACTTTAAAATCCTATAAATTTTGATTGGGATAGTCTACAGTTCTAAATTTGATATGTACGGATTCCATATGATACTGCCTTTATGTAAACAAACTGGTTCCGACATTCATTCATTAGCGTCGATGCTAGATTGACGAGAAGATTCACTTGCCACACTGTCCATAAGCCAGAAGTGTGATTTTTTAAAATAAAAATAATGATATTTCACAAAAAAAAATCAATTTTTTGGCATCTGCAAGCCCTTTTTACCATAAAAATGTCGTCAAAACCACAAAAATTGGCCTACGATCCTTATGGTCCTGAAAGGGTTAATGACAGTGCACTGCATCAAATTATATGGTCGATCAGATTACCGACCCCACCAAAGCTTCTGCACAGAGCGGCTTCACTAGTTGATCCGGTGGCTGGAAACCAGAGCCAACCTGTCATCTTCTTCCCCTCCACCCAAGCAACTCTCTCTCTCTCTATGCGTTGTTCACTATACTTTAGGGGTGACAGGAATGCCTTTCGTTGACTGGCCCTTTGTTCCTTTTGAATCCTAAGAACCACATTGCAAAAAAAAATGTTTTTTTCATCTTTGGCTGTTTGGTAGCATGAATTGATCCCTGCGCCTGTTTGCTGATAGGGTTGGGTTTAAAAAGCTATTTGGGATTTTTGCCAGGAACTTGTGACTTGGATTGGCCTCCGTGAAGACGGGATACAGGGCTAGATAGACCATTGGGCCGACCCAGTAAGGCTATTTATATGTTCTTATATTCTAATACAGCCTGTCCCATTGAGCAAACGTTTCCATCAGCTGCGACACTAGGACAGAGAGAGGGGTGATTTAACTGGCCAGAAATTCTCAGCATTTAACTGATTAGTCTTGCTGGAAAATAACCAGTTAGTGCCAAACAAGCGTTAGAGTCAGCTTAGTAGTGATTAAAACAGCATAGCTGGCACGGATATTTAACAGTCATACGAAGAACAAGCATTTTTTGAACATAAGTTCTTTCGAATCATCCTGTCGGGTCTCCTGAAGCAGATACCGAAACGGAGCCACGTTGGGACCCCCATAATCAAGCTAAGTGCCTTTATTTATATGCATCTATTTTTGGACAATGTATGCATACTATGATTGTTGAAAGCAATTGAAGCATTTCTAAAGATACTTCCTATTGAAACAGTTGCAGCTAAGTCATTGAAACATTTGACACAAAATTTCCATCAAGTCTCAGAGAGTGATCTTTTGTAAACATCGCAATGACTGGAAGGTGAACTCTTCTTACAAAGGTGGCTTTTTAGCCTTCCTTTTTTGAGTTTCATATCTCTGAGCGGAGTATATAAGATTTGACCACTCTCTGTAGACAGTTTTCTATCTTTGGAGTCAGTCTATCTGCGTATAAACACTGAGAACCGGCTATTTTGGGAGTGTTCTAGGGTGAATAATTTTCCTTTTTGTATTTCACTAAAACTCAATAAAATTTCAAGTTTAAAAAAAAAAATACTAATTAATTTTTTTTATATTCCACCATACCAAAAAGGTTCAAAGCGGTTCACAACAGCAAAAGTTGTTACGTACATAGAAACATAGTAACATAGTAGATGACGGCAGATAAAGACCCGAATGGTCCATCCAGTCTGCCCAACCTGATTCAATTTAAATTTTTTATTTTATTTTTTTTTTTGTAATTTTTCTTCTTAGCTATTTCTGGGCAAGAATCCAAAGCTTTACCCGGTACTGTGCTTGGGTTCCAACTGCCAAAATCTCTGTTAAGACTTACTCCAGCCCATCTACACCCTCCCAGCCATTGAAGCCCTCCCCTGCCCATCCTCCACCAAACGGCCATACACAGACACAGACCGTGCAAGTCTGCCCAGTAACTGGCCTAGTTCAATATTTAATATTATTTTCTGATTCTAAATCTTCTGTGTTCATCCCACGCTTCTTTGAACTCAGTCACAGTTTTACTCTCCACCACCTCTCTCGGGAGCGCATTCCAGGCATCCACCACCCTCTCCGTAAAATAGAATTTCCTAACATTGCCCCTGAATCTACCACCCCTCAACCTCAAATTATGTCCTCTGGTTTTACCATTTTCCTTTCTCTGGAAAAGATTTTGTTCTACGTTAATACCCTTCAAGTATTTGAACGTCTGAATCATATCTCCCCTGTCTCTCCTTTCCTCTAGGGTATACATATTCAGGGCTTCCAGTCTCTCCTCATACGTCTTCTGGCGCAAGCCTCCTATCATTTTCGTCGCCCTCCTCTGGACCGCCTCAAGTCTTCTTACGTCTTTCGCCAGATACGGTCTCCAAAACTGAACACAATACTCCAAGTGGGGCCTCACCAATGACCTGTACAGGGGCATCAACACCTTCTTCCTTCTACTGACTACGCCTCTCTTTATACAGCCCAGCATCCTTCTGGCAGCAGCCACTGCCTTGTCACACTGTTTTTTCGCCTTTAGATCTTCGGACACTATTACCCCAAGGTCCCTCTCCCCGTCCGTGCATATCAGCTTCTCTCCTCCCAGCATATACGGTTCCTTCCTATTATTAATCCCCAAATGCATTACTCTGCATTTCTTTGCATTGAATTTTAGTTGCCAGGCATTAGACCATTCCTCTAACTTTTGCAGATCCTTTTTCATATTTTCCACTCCCTCTTCGGTGTCTACTCTGTTACAAATCTTGATATCATCTGCAAAAAGGCACACTTTTCCTTCTAACCCTTCAGCGATGTCACTCACATACATATTGAACAGGATTGGCCCCAGCACCGAACCCTGAGGGACTCCACTAGTCACCTTTCCTTCCTTCGAGCGACTTCCATTAACCACCACCCTCTGGCGTCTGTCCGACAGCCAGTTTCTGACCCAGTTCACCACTTTGGGTCCTAACTTCAGCCCTTCAAGTTTGTTCAACAGCCTCCTATGAGGAACTGTATCAAAGGCTTTGCTGAAATCCAAGTAAATTACATCTAGCATATGTCCTCGATCCAGCACTCTGGTCACCCAATCAAAAAATTCAATCGGGTTCGTTTGGCATGATTTACCTTTTGTAAAGCCATGTTTCCTCGGATCCTGTAACCCATTAGATTCAAGGAAGTACACTATCCTTTCTTTCAGCAACACTTCCATTATTTTTCCAACAACTGAAGTGAGGCTCACCGGCCTGTAGTTTCCTGCTTCATCCCTGTGACCACTTTTATGAATAGGGACCACATCCGCTCTCCTCCAATCCCCAGGAATCACTCCCGTCTCCAGAGATTTGTTGAACAAGTCTTTAATAGGACTCGCCAGAACCTCTCTGTGCAAATAGATAACATACACTTCTCCCTCGTCATTTGCGGGGGATATGGGCAGAACCGGACTGCGAATGCTGAAAAACTGCGATTATCCGGCTCTGACCCACCCCCACCTCCCTGCCACCTTCCCAGCCTTACCTAGTGGTCTAGAGGGCTTTTGGGGCAGGAGCGATCGATCGCCATCAGGAAATGGCTGTAGGGAGTTCCTGATGTAGTCTCGAGAGACTACAGGAACTCCCAGCAGCCATTTCCTGATGGCGATCTGCACGGGGCAGGAGTGTAGGAAGATCTCTCCTGCCCCGAAAGCCCTCTAGACCACCAGGTAAGGCCGGGAAGGCGGCAGGGAGGAAAAAAATATGGATTTTTTTTACATTAAGACTGTTTTTTTTATTTTCCCCCTCCCCAGAAAAAATCGTGATTATATGAAACCGCGAGTGCAGGAACCGCGAATGGGGAGGGAGAAGTGTACAGATAAAACAGGCAGATATTATTAAAATACATCAATTAAAAAGCGAGACTGTTTAAAACAGAATACTTTAAGATGTCAACCTATCAAACAGATGTGTTTTTAACACTTTTGTAAAATCAAAATAGGAAGTAGCCTCTTGCATAGTTTTACCGAGCCACATGTTCAATTTGGCAGCCTGAAATGAGAAAGTTCTCTCAAAGAACTCCTTATAATGGCAGGATTTTCTAAAGGGGACTCAGAGAAAAGTGGGGAGCAAGGTAGTCAACCGTCCAGATTACCTTAACTACCTATAGTCCTATGTTTATTTAGTAACCCATTGGTCCTTAAACCTGTCCTGGGCGACCCCCAGGCAGTCAGGTTTTCAAGAGTGCGTGGCGCAGTGGTTAAAGCTACAGCTTCAGCACCCTGGGGTTGTGGGTTCAAAACCGCGCTGCTCCTTGTGACCCTGGGCAAATCACTTAATCCCCCCCCCCCCCCCATTGCCCCAGGTACATTAGAAAGATTGTGAGCCCACCGGGACAGACAGGGAAAAATGTTTGAGTACCTGAGTAAATTCATGTAAACCGTTCTGAGCTCCCCTGGGAGAACAGTATAGAAAATTGAATAAATAAATAGTGTGAAGTTTCAACCTCTGATAAGCAGAGCTGCTATTGTGACATCATAATGCCTCATTCCACCAATAAGAGCCTCAGTGATGTCACAATGGTTTGATTGTCCTACACTTGGCTCAATTTTACTACATTTTGATTTCTAGAGTGGCGCAGTGGTTAGAGCTACAGCTCAGCACCCTGAGGTTGTGGGTTCAAACCCGCGCTGCTCCTTGTGACCCTGGGCAAGTCACTTAATCCCCCCACTGCCCCAGGCACATTAGATAGATTGTGAGCCCACCTGCATAAATTCATGTAAAACCGTTCTGAGCTCTCCTGGGAGAACGGTATAGAAAATTGAATGAATAAATAAATAAATAATGAAAATGCATGAGGCAGATTTGCATATAATAGAGGTGACGGGCATGAAAATCTGCCTCATGCATATTCATTAGGGGTATTTTGAAAACCCAACTGACTGGCTGGGGGGTCCCCCAGGACGAGTTTAAGAACCACTGCAGTAACCCAGACCTGGTTAAGCGCTGAACATTGCCAACGGCTCACCTAGACCAGCAGCAGTATCGGGAGCCCCTCTCCAGCAGGGCACCTGATCACAGTTACACCGCTCCCCCGATCCTGCAGGGGAGAATGCTTTAAATATATATTTTTTATTTCTGTTGATACTTATTTTTTATCTCTATTTTTTATTTATTTTACTTATTTATTTTTAATTCTATCTTTAAATTTATTTATTCATTACTTGGTGGAATACTCATTTCTATCTCTATCTCTATCTCTGTCTTTATAGTTTATCTTTATTTTTCATAAATTGTCTCTTCAGGTACTTTAGTTAGATTGTAAGCCTTTGGGACAGTTAGGGAATTTCCAAGTACCTATCATTTATTTTTATTTATTGTATCTTTTAATGCATTCATTTTTGTAAACCGCTTAGAAACCTCACGGTTATTAGCGGTATATAAGAATTAAATTAAATTAAAAATTAACCAGCTATGCATTAACTGGCTTTGGAAACCCAGAAATTAAATGCTGATGTCTTGAAATGGCCCGGCATAAAATTTCAGAGTTTTAACGCCAGCAGTGATATTGCAAAACGCTAAATATCGACCTCGGAATTGTTATCCGTTTTATTACTGGTTTCAAGTTGACTGGTTTTTGTCTTTAAATGGGGTGGTATTTGACCTGCAGTGGTCAATGGATTTATAGCCTCTGACAGCCACGGACTGAATTAAACCTGGATAGTCAGCGCTGAACCGTCTGGACCTCCGGTGTTGAATAACTGGGTCCCCAGCAGACCTGAAAGTTATGGGGGCAACAGCAAAACTCAGGACCAGTCCCTCATATCTAACTGGGCAACGATGGGACTGCTTTTATATGGTCCTGTCTTAGTGTATGTGGCACGAAATGTTGCTAATGACTGCACAACTTCTGGGTCCAACTCCAGACTGCCCTAGCGCTCCCAGGGCAGGAGGGGGGTAGTCTGAACCAATATTTAGAGCAGTGTATCGTAAACTGTGTGCCGGCACTAGCTGACGGTTCATAGACAGTGGAGCGCTAGATGTCAGCGCACCGACAATTCGGCGCAAGACAGAAGCGCCCGGGGGAAAAAGTCATTTTTAAAGAGCTCCGACGGGGGTTTTGGGGTGGCAACTCCCCCCCACTTTATTGGTTAGTGTTCGCGCTGCTGTTGGAGGGGGGTTCGGGGGGTTGGAAACCTCCATTATAGCGAAAACGGAACTTTTTCTGATTTTTTTGGGGAAAAGTTCAGTTTTCTCTATAATGTGGGGGTTTTCACCCCCCACACACCCCCCGCCCGCAACGGCAGCGCGAACACTAACCAATAAAGTGGGGGGGGGGTTGCCACTCCAAACCCCCAGTCAGAGCTCTTTAAAAATTATTTTTTCCCCGAGCACTTCTGTCTTACGCCGAATTGTCGGCGCTGGATTGTCGGCATGCTGGCATCTGGCACACGATTACCCCATCACCCTAGCTGACTGCTTACAGGATGTGCCGCTCATGGCGAGAGGCACGTCCTGTAGGCAGTCGGCTAGCGCCTGTCCTCTCCTCCTCCAGCATAGTAATCGCAGGCTCAGGGCCCCTTCTGGAGGGCTTCTGCGCAGACATCGGCGTGATGACATCACACATGCGCATGACATCACCGCATCGATGTCCGCGCATTTCCAGATGCCCTCCAGCTGTGGCCCTGGGTTTATTGCGCCACGGGGACACTGATTTAGAAGCACTACCTGGTTGAGTCTAGCGGATATCGGCTGACGGCTCGCTCAGCATGGCTTAAGTGAGCAGGAGCCTCTCACGCCCACCTAAACCGTGCGGAATATTAACCCCGGTGTTACTAGATAGCTGGTTAGTGGCGATGATCGTTTCCACCGACTCCCGTCCCTGCCAATGGTTGCACAGAGCAAATGGGTGTAATATTAGAAGGACAGGGATATACATTTTTTTAAAGAGTATTTCTGCTTTTGTGCTGGTTTAAAATCGCCGTCTGGAGAAGATTTCAGTATTTGTCGGGACTGTGGCATAGTCTTAAGAAGCCAACATATCACCTTTTCTTCTAAAATGAACATTGTGCAGGAGAGCGGATTTTCTGCAACTGTTTACCTCGCCTGTCTGTCACCGTAATTTATGGTCCCTGGCCATCTGCCGTCTCTCTGTAGCTGAGCACTCCTGTTTCTGCATTGTCCATCCATCAGCATGGTTGTCTGGGGTTATCTGCATCATCACCATCTACCGTCTTTATCAATAGGACCCATCAGTCAAATGAGGAAAGGCCCTTGTTCTGTCTGCTTGGGATGCAGACAGAAGGTTATTTGGAGTCGGCTGTGGATGTGTTTGTTTATTGGAAGTCAATTCAGAGCGGTTTACATGAGCTTCAGTAAAAGTGTTACAATACACGAGCTTCTGTAATGGTGCTACAATACATGAAATAAATATATGTATATCTTACCTATATATTCCATCTATAATACATATAGTATTATTATTGTTTCTGTATTGTCATATAATTGTCTTTCTTTGTATTATTCATGAGTTCACCCTTTCATGTTCCAAGTTGGGTGGGGGGTGGGAGGTGGTAGCCTGCTGTTTCCTCCATGTTGCTATTCCCCCTAATTGTTTCTTTATTTGCTAAAGTATTCCTTGAAGAGTATTGTCTTTATTCTTTGGTGTCCTTTTCTAGTTTCAATTCCATCGGTAGGGAGGTCCATTGGGGCCATCATCGAGAACATCCTTTTCCTGACACTTTAGTATGTCTCTGAAGGGAGAGGGTATTTCCAGTAGGTATTCTAGGCGTGAGCGTGGGGCGCGAGTTGGTTTATGGCTGTCGGTTCTGTTTGCTAGGCATTGCGGCTCTGAAAGACGAATGGTTTTGTGCATCGGCAACGTGATCTTGAATTTCACCCTGCATTCAATCGGGGGGGGGGGAGGGGGGTCTAGTGTACCGCTTTCAGTAGCGGGGTGGCACGCGTCTGCTTCGATTTCATGATCCAGACTTCGATTTCATGATATCTGAACGTTGTTTGTGGATTGAAGCATGAGAACTAGGAATCCGGAGTGCATCAAACTATAATAGAACCTGCACCCACATCGGGGCTCACGCTAAAACTTCTCATGGCACCTTGGCGCATGAGAAGCCATGGGCAAATAATGGTATTAAGGTCTGCTGAGCCCTTCTCGTTACTGTTTACAGCACACGTGGGTTTAAGTTTTCTGCCGTAGCTTTTTCACAAGGAGAGCTATATGTTTTCCTATATTAATGTGAAATTAATAAATCAAACTCCAGTAAAAAAAATAATCCTATTTGCATTCCAATCACAATCGGTGACGGAGGAAAAGGCCTCAGGAGAGAGAGAGAGAGCTGTAAACAATACTAGCTTCTATCATTGGCCTTGGAAAAACCTCCGATGTTATCATTCAATAAATATTGGTATATATAATGTGCTCAGACTAGTAAACCAAGGAAAAGTATGAAATAGTGCTTATCTGAATAACGTCCCTCTCTGTCATTCAGGGTCAGCTTTCTTTAGTCAGCACGACTTAAACAGAACTGTGCTCTTCGCTGCCGATGGTGGCCGTCGTTTCACGGTCAAATAACCGTTTCATCAGGGCACTTTAGCAATAGGGATATCGAACTGTCTGTTGGATTTATTAATAATAATAATAACAGTTTATATACCGCAATACCGTTAAGTTCTATGCGGTTTACAATAGATTAAGCGAGGTACAAATTAATTGAATTTAAGAGGGGGAAAGAGGAGAGTTAATAGGACCGGAAATGCGTTGTTCAGGAGAAAGAGATTAATAGGGCAGAGGAATCACTATGGAGGAGAAAGAAGATGAGTGGATCAATTGTCTAGATACTTTAGGAACAGTTGAGTTTTTAGACGTTTTCTGAATTCCTCATAAGTAGTGGGCGAAAGCAGTTGATCTAGGTCTTTACCCCACAATGCTGCTTGATGTGAAAGAAGGTGTTCATGGTGTTTTTTCAGTTTACAACCTCTAACTGGGGGGGGGAAACGAAGTAGGAATGAGAGCTTCTCTTGTGTCTGTTGGCAGAGAAGGAGACCAGGTCAATTATGTATTTAGGGGCAAGTCCGTTTAGCGCTTTAAAGCAGAAGCAGGCGAATTTAAACTTTACGCGTGCTTCCATCGGTAGCCAATGTAACTGCCGGTAGTAGGGTGATACATGATCAAATTTCTTGTATTTTTTTGTATTAATTGTACTTTGGTCCTCCATTCCCTCTGCCATAGTAGGGTTTCGTATTAATGTGTACATAGGGTCACCATATTTTGTAAATGAAAATCTGGACCCATGGCCCCGCCCTCAGCCCCTCCCCTTCAACCTGTTTGCTCGTCGGGACGGCATCTGCACATGCGCTGGTGGGATGCGATGATGTCACGCACATGCGCAGATGTCGTCCCGACGCTGCTCGTTGCTAGAGGCTTTTCAAAACCCAGACAAACTGCCGGGTTTTGAAAAGCCATTCGGAGCCCTGGATATGTCCTCAAAAAGGAGGACATGTCCCGAGAAATCCGGACGTTTGGTAACCCTTTGTGTACCTGCAGTTTAACGTCTGATCACCTTTTAGCCAAACAATAAAGCAGTGTAGAAATAAATATGAAAGTGCCTCCCCTCCTGAAAAAGAAGAAAAAAGCAACGCACAGTACATATTTATCCTATATAATAAAACCCTAGCCGCGCATGCGCACTTACCTGCGTGCTTCCGTGATCTCTGATCTGCGATCAGTAGGTCCGTGGCAAGCTGGAGTGCGGATGCGGCGGCCAGACAACTCGGAGAAACAGCACAGCCGCCGACTCCCCCTTCCCGCCCTCACTCACTGCCCAAACCACCACCGCCAAAGCCTCCTCCTTCTGGCCGGCTCACCCGCCTTTAAATTAAGAGAAAAGTGCTGCACCGCGCTAACGCTGATCTCGCCGTCTTCTTTCCACTGCGGCCCACCCTCTCTGACTACTTCCTGTTTCCGCTAGGGTTGGCCGCTGTGGATAGAAGATGCCGAAGCCAGCGGTAGCGCGGTGCAGCGCTTTTCTATTAATTTCAACGCGGCGGCTGGGAAGGGGGCGGCGGAAAATGCTGATGCTGCACAGGGAAGGCTGGGAAATACTGCTGCTTCACAGGCAAGTGTGTGTGTGGGGGGGGGGAAATGCTGATGCTGCACAGGGAAGGCTGGGAAATACTGCTGCTTCACAGGCAAGTGTGTGTGTGGGGGAGAAATGCTGATGCTGCACAGGGAAGGCCATGAAATGCTAATGCTGCACAGGAAAGGCCGGGAAATACTGCTGCTTCACAGGCAAGTGTGTGTGTGGGGGGGGGGGGAAATGCTGATGCTGCACAGGGAAGGCGGGGAAATGCTGATGCTTCACAGGCAAGTGTGTGTGTGTGGGGGGAAATGTTGATGCTGCACAAGGAAGGCTGGGAAATACTGCTGCTTCACAGGCAAGTGTGAGACAGCTAGCACCCGTTAATGTAATGGGTTAAAATACTAGTTTATTATAAATGTTTCTATTCCGCCTGCAACCTAGGCGGATTACAATAAAGCAAGCACAGAATATTTCACATAATATAAAACCTAGAATATAGAAAATTAAGGTTTTAATCCAGGACTGGGCAATAGCAGAACTAGGCAGAGGAGACAAAGATATAAGGTTGAGGGTGGGAGACAATTGCAGGGTGCAGGAAATACAGAGGTAGAAGGGAAAGCAGACGTGTACCACCAAAATCAGCCAAGGAACAGTTTCTCTCCATCTGCTGATTATGCATTCTATGTAGACATCACTTCATTACTGAGTTTTATCATTATATTTGGGATAGCCGGGGGGGGGGGGGGGGATAAAGGCAGAATAACCTGTTTTAGCTGGTCATGGTAAGTGTATTCTTTAAGGCTCCGTCTCCAGGAGAGGGCACCACGTATGTTTCCCCTGCTAGAACTTTTGCAGCGGCAGAGGAGGGTCTAATTATAGGACCAAGATGGAAACAGATCAGTCCAGGGGGTTTTGCAAATTGCCCCTCCATTTAACGTATCTCCCGACTTTCTAACCGCAGAGGCCCCAGAGGATTGGGGAGGGAAGGGGACAGGAACATCAGTGGTATAAATCGAAGCAAGACTGGACACGCTGACAGTGCGGCACTAATGATTTCTCGGAAGGAAGGTCTACGGAAGATTAAGATAAATAGATTATGTGTAGCCTGTGAGGTCTGTGGAATGACGGTCACAAAAGGCAATATTAATGCTGGAGAAATATTTGCTGACAGGACCGTAAACGGAATAAACCTGAGTAGGAGACGCTAGGAGATTTTATGCTCCAGAGTATGACATCTTGCTGGGAAGATACAGATGTGAAATGTGAAATTACTGTAAACTACTGCAAAGAGAGACGCAACCGGAAATTGTGTTAAAGTTCTGAAGATGGGGAGAGAGTTGAGGTGCGAGAGGGAAGGATTGAGAATACGTGGGGGAAGTCGAAGATGATGATGGAGGGGTGGAGAGAGGAAGAGAGTGAAAAGCAGGGAGGGACTGCAGAAGGAGAAGGAGAAGAGAGCAAGACGGATAGAATAGGGTGAGCTGGGATGGGTGAAAGAGGGGGATGGGATTCGATGTGCCACTTGTCAAAATGGTTTATATATTACACATGGTCACTTATTTTGAACCTGGCGAAATGGAGGGTTAAGTGACTTGCCCAGAGCCACAAGGGGCTGCGGTAGGAGTTGGACCCAGTTCACCTGGTTATCGGCCCCACCGCACTTAACCGTTAGGCTGCTCCTGCACTCCGTGGCTGGCTGCCGTGAGTTCCAGCACTTGTCCAGGCAGCGGCCTGAATAACCTATTTATTTAAAAAATATATAAACCGCATAGAGCCATTGTGGTTTACCTTTCACATACATAGGTAAGTGGACTGAATATTGCCGCTAACTTGGTAACTCCTGGACTTGCCCAGACTCTACCGCAAGCCGTTCGGCTCTGCCCGTGTAGTAGTGAGGCAGTCTGCTTGGGTTTCTATCTAGATAAACCATTCTGAAAATCCAGATGTGTCTTGGTGACTGGGTAGAAGCCACTGGATCAATTCTGCTGAATATCAAGCCTGTTATCTCTTTTTTTTTATTTTATTTTTTTTTTGGGGGGGAAGGGGATACATAGTGAGTGCATTTCATTCCTGGTAAATTCCTTACACCTCCTCTGAGAGGTTTTGCATTTCACTTCATAGCTACTAGTTCTGTCGGCTCTGTATTAAGATATTTGCTGAGGAGTGGTAAATGACTTCGTGTTAAGCCCACCCCGGCTCACTTTTCCTTTAGGTCTGCAAGAAGAGGTAGCCAGTTTTACTTGCAAGGCGACTCAGCTTCCCATTTATGCAAATACATTACACAGAGCATTCTTTGTGATGCCCAAAAGGGTACGTCCACCTCTTATGCGCAAAATTTACTGGCAGGTCTGGAGCGGCCAGTAGCTGTGTGAGTGTATGTCCTGCGTACAGGAGACACACTAACATTGCACACGCACAACACCTGTGCCCTTAAAAAAAATGTCAGCATAGGCTCCAGTGTCCCTTTCTGCCACCACTCCTTCTTCCTGCCGGCAGTGCCATTGCTCTCCCCTGCCGACTCGGCTGATTTTGGCTCCGGTAACTCCTGCCAGCCAGTGGTGTAGTAGAGCAGGGGGGAGGGAGTCCGCCCCAGGTGCCATCTTGATGTGGGGTGCCGGCACCCATCCTCCTCTTCGCCCCCCCGGCTCCTTCCTTGCTCGCCCCCACTACCATGCATGCACTTTTTCCCTTCCTTCATACCTTTTTGATTTTTGCGGTGGCTCTTCCTCTGACATCACTTCCTGGACCTGCTGTCTAGGAAGTGACATCAGAGGAAGAGCTAGTGCTGGAGCGAGCAGCAGGCTGGGGTTGCTGCTCGGACCAGGAACGTGAAAGAGGTACAGCGGGAAGGGTAGGGGCGCGCATACCCCCTCCCCAGGCTCCTCTCACCCTCGCTGCGCCGCTGCTGTCGGCTCAGCTGATTGGAGCTCTGGAGCCGTGATCAGCTGAGCCGGCAGGAGGAAGGAGCGGTGGCAGAATGGGACGCCGGAGCCTGTGCCGGCATTTTGCCTGTTCAGAAGGGCTGCATCTATCACTTAGCTTTTCTGCACAAGTGCCAGACACAGTTCCTTTCCAACCCCCATCCCCCCCCCCATTTTTACCTAGGGTTACCAGGTGTCCACATTCCCTTTTCAGGACATGTCTGGGGGTCCGATAGCTTTTCAAAACCCGGCAAATCGCCATCAGGCAGTGGGGGGGCGAGGCTAGGGTTGGGTTGAGGGCGGGACTGGGGCTTAACGGGGCAGGGATGGGTGGAACTGGGAGGGCCTGGGGGACAGGTCTAGGGGGGTCCAGATTTTCCGTTTGGAAAATCTGGTAACCCTATTTTTACCGGGCTACTCCACCCAAATAGCTCGTATACGATTTGCATGCAAAATATGCCGAGACCCGTGAAATGGTCTTTTGCTGTGCGGGGGTCAAACTGTGGGACTCGCTTGTCGGTCAATTGCGAAAATGTTATGACGAGGGTAATTTCAGAAAACTATTAAAAACGCAGATGGTTTTTTAATGCATTTTTCTAGGAACTGATCTTTGCGATTGTTCTTTCAATGGGCACTTTACGTGATTTTCCGATGATTATCCCCCCTCTTCTACGAAACTGCGCTAGCGGTTTTTAGTGCAGAGTAGAGGTCTGCATGGGAACGGGGATCGCGGGAATCCCCCCTAACCCACAGGACTCCCACACCCAGTATTTTTTTACCAGGTCGCCAGAGCTTTGTGCATCCTACTTCAGTTAGGCACCCGGGAGGCTGCAGAAAAGCCTCATCTCACGTTTCCTTTTCCAGTTTTTCAGGAACACTCTAATTTGTCTCGGCCAAGCCTCCTTGCATTCCTCTTGTAATACTACGAGTGCCTTTGCTCTTATTATCGTTCTGATACTCAGGTGCTCAAAGCTGTTTCTCTCTTCTGCATCTAACCGGAGTCACGTTATGCAAATGAAGTCATTGCTGAAGCCCAGCTCTCGCTGCCGTCTGGGTCATATCTTCTGTTTTGCAAACAAATAGAAAACAGAATACACAAACTTTGGCAGGTAAAAAAAAAGAAATTGGCAGGAACGTAATTTAATAAGAAGCTAGAAATGGTCTTGTGCTGGCAGGTTTGTGGGAGAAAAGCCATTACAGGCAACATTTCATCTGAAATAAATTGTACGTTGCCTGCATTATCAGAATTTTCTAGTCCTGTAGACAAAACTGAACAAATCAGTATTTCCCACGTGTGACTAACAGTGCAGTTTTTTAATGGTTCTGTTCTCGTGCTGACCAGAGGTGCCCCTTCAGCAAAACCATCAGCAGGAGCAGAGAAGTGACCAAGTGATTAAAGCCCCCGTCTTAGCACCCTGAGGTTGTGGGTAGAATGACACGGGGACAAATTTGTCCCTGTGGGATCTATCTTTATCCCTGTCTCCGAGTTCTGTCCCTGCCCCTGCGCCATCCCTGCAAGCTCTGTCCTCATCTGTACTTATGATTTTAAAGCATTTGAGGCTCGTGCAGATGAGGACGGAGCTTAGGCATTGGTGGAATGAGGCATTATGACATCACAATCTGAGCTCTAGAATGTTGCAACATTCAGATTGTGATGTCATAATGCCTCATTCCACCAATGCCTAAGCTCCGTCCTCATCTGCACAAGACTCAAACCCTTTAAAGTCCTAAGTAGAAACATTCTAGAGCTCAGATTGTGATGTCATAATGCCTCATTCCACCAATGCCTAAGCTCCGTCCTCATCTGCACAAGGCTCAAACCCTTTAAAGTCCTAAGTAGCAACATTCTAGAGCTTAGGTTGTGATGTCATAATGCCTCATTCCGCCAATGCCTAAGCTCTGCCCTCATCTGCACAAGCCTCAAACACTTGAATGGGGCAGGGACAGGGAGAGGGATAAAACATGCAGGGTTGGGGCGGGGAGAGTTCCTGCAGGGATGGGGACAAATTTGTCCCCCTGTCATTCTCTAGTTGTAAGAGCCACTGATAATTCGGTTCTTTAGTGATCAGAAAAGCTGAGAACTAGGTATGAGGAGGGAGGGGTGAAGAAAAGTGGAGGGGGGAAGGGATTGAGGGCAAGAGATTGGCAAAAGATCAAAGCAGAACTAGAAGAGACCCAGGATTAGTGAGGTAAAGAGGGATAGAAAAGAGGAACATCGGGGAATGCTAGTGGAGGGGGAAAGAGAGATAGTAGAGGTGAGATAGTCCAGAAGTAAATTGAATACTGTATGTTCTTAGAGAAGCTGGAGAAAATGACTTAATCGAGCAGTTTGTAGCCAGTCACTCTTAATTGCCTTCTGGATCACCAGAAAAGATGTGGCCCAGTTGACTTCTGGTCATCTTTCAGCCTAAATCAGGGATCGCAAAGTCCCTCCTCGAGGGGCGCAATCCAGTCGGGTTTTCAGGATTTCCCCAATGAATATGCATTGAAAGGCAGTGCATGCACATAGATCTCATGCATATTCATTGGGGAAATCCAGAAAACCCGACTGGATTGCGGCCCTCAAGGAGGAACTTTGAGACCCCTGGCCTAAATCAACCATGGGCAGAGCCGCTGGAGTTCCTCTTAAACAGTCCCTAATCTTCCAGCGAGACCCGTCTGACAGTAGATCTCCTGGAGCAAGGCCAACGGTTTTCAGCTCATCATTGTTTGAGCAATATATGTAAACTGCATACCTGTGACCGCATATTTTGTCATTCCCCTTCAAGTGAAGGTGGGAGAATCTAGTGCAGTGGTTAAAACTGTAGCCTCCTTGTGAGCCTGGGTAAGTCATTTAATCCCCCTATTGCTCCAGGTACATTAGATAGACTAGGAGCCCACCGGGACAGACAGGGGAAAATGCTTGAGTACCTGAATAAATCAATATAAACCGTTCTTAGCTCCCTTGGGAGAACAGTATAGCAAACTGCAGAAATAAATAGTGTGAAGAGTTTCAGCCTCTGACCAGAGCTGGTACTGTGACATCACAATGCCTCACTCCACCAATAAGAGCCAACCTCATCAGTGATGTCACAATGGCTTGATTGTTCTATACTTGGCTCACTTTTACTATATTTTGAATTCTAGAGTGACGCAGTGGTTAAAGCTACAGCCTCTGCACCCTGAGGTTGTGGGTTCAAATCCCACGCTGCTCCTTGCGACCCTGGGCAAGTCACTTAATCCCCCCATTGCCCCAGGTACATTAGATAGATTGTGAGCCCACTGGGACCAACAGGGAAAAATGCTTGAGTACCTGAATAAATTCATGTAAAACCGTTCTGAGCTATTGTGAATTTTTGTACCCGTGTGGGATTTACTATTCTCTGTGCAACTGCCGATAGCTAAGTTCAGAGTTTTCCCCTTTATATTGTGAAGAAATACGACGATTGACATAACCACAAGACAGTAGTTTAATCTATCAGCTCTCATGGAACTGACGGCTGTATTCTTTGGTGCACAATGGCTGTGGCATCTTGGGTACAGTGCAAGCATTTGTTTTCCTTATTGAAAGGAAGATTTAATCATTTTCCACTGCAGTGGCAATGTCGGGGCACACCAATATTTTCTTTGGAGTATGCAACAGCCCACGCAAAGTGCAATTACACCCTCCCCTCCCCCCTCCAACTCTCTCCCCAGGAACTCGTGGGAAGCTGGAAATTTAGCTAAGTCCGTGGCAGGCATTAATGGGACTGCTGCTTCACTGTAATCTTTAACTATTATAAAAAGTGTATACTGGATAAGAATCTTAACCTTGCAGACTCATGAGTGGATAAATGAAAAAGCCTCAGCCCCACCACTCCACCGCTGTACTATCTTGTTACTGCGGGAAGAAATTGGGTGGTGCAATCACCATAGTTCTAGTCACTGTAATCTTTAAGCAGCGAAATAAAAATTAACAGACACAAATCTGCACAAAAGTGCAATGTTCTTCTTACAGAGAGTCACTCGGCAAAAGAACCAACGATAGATCCTTTGGCTTCTTCGGGAGTCTCGGCGGTTCAAAGTTTCATCACCGCTATGGATTCATCCGCCATCTCGTCACTGACTCCATATCTTTAGTTTTACCATTTTTTTTTTTTAAAGCACCTGAAGAAAGTGAAGAGACGGTGTGGGGGGATGACAAAGGGGGGGATGAGCTTCGCCACAGCTACGTTCAATCCCAGGAGGTGGAGGTAATTTGGTCAGTGATGGTAATCTTAAAATCCTAATAACTTTGTTTTGAGATTGAGATATCCTGGGAGTGAATTATCCCTTTCCAAGTGGGTTACTGAGATCATTTTACTCCATGATCTCCTTTAAACCGTGGCATTCAGAAAGATCACAGACCCCGACGAAAGTTAAGTAAAACTTTGAAGTGACTAAGGTTTACAGATACTAAGGGGTCCTTTTATCAAGCCGCGCTAGTGGGTTTAGCGGTATTACGCGCGTTAAACCCCCTACCGCAGCTTGATAAAAGGACCCCTAAATTGATGCACTAAATGAAACTATTAAAATAAATTAAAATTAAGGTAGACGAGCAAAATGTAAAATTTAAAGATTTGGAGTCGGTGGAGAAATCCATCAACCGTTGGCACCACTGAGACCCCCAAAGAAACCAAAGAATCTATAGCTGGTTCTTTTGCTAACACTGTGCAACAGAGGTTTTGGGGCATGAATTGTAGTGGTTTGGGGGTCGCTGAATTCAAAACTGACCTTAATTTTTCGGCATAACCCTCTGATTTTTGGCAAAAGAGCATTATAATGCAAAAAATTAACATTTTCGCTATATTTTCAAATGCTTGGAGTAAATGTTATTACAATCTCTGACATATCAAAACCGTTTGCCTCAAATTAGATTTTTAAACTAAAGTGAGAAAAGTACACGGATAGCATTTAAGAATGGATTCGAGAATTTTCTGGGGAATAGGAAGGCACCAGACTATGTCCAAATGGTGGAGATGACGCTTAAAGCATTCTGTGATCTCAAATGCAACCTGTCACTAAAAATTCATTTTCTCCACTCGCATCAGGATTTTTTCCTCACGATAATCTTGGTAGTGTTAGCGATGAGCACGGGGAAAGGTTTCACCAGGACATGGCTACAACAGAGAAACGATATCGGGGCAGATGGAATTCATCAATGCTGGCTGACTATTGTTGGACATTAATTAGAGACGCTCCTAATCTCGTTTATAAACGCGCTTCAACAGCAAAACGATTCTAGAAAATAATATTTATAGGAGCTCTTAAATCGGCGCAATGCGTTACATTATGACTTCTCATGCTATAAATATTTGCAATGGGCTCAAAAACGATACGTGATAGGAGAAAACAGAGGCTATTTTCATACACAGGAGGTCAAATTCTAGACAGTAAACCTAAGTTTCTTCTTGCTGCAGAAAAAAAGTTAAAAATTTGTTGCGCAGTGTAATTAACGATTGATTGTGCTGATGAACCAGAATATTTTTTTTATAACCAACTTGTTGGGATGCTACTTACATGGCTAGTCAGTGGTAATAGGGGTGCATGGATTTTTGTAATGGCCTGGAGATTGGTAGTGATCGTGGGGGCTTTTGTGAGAATGAATGTTTTCCAGCAGTTCATGTTTTCCCAGAAGTATTTCATTGACTGATTCTTTGATTCTTCTGTCACCTTTGTTTTCTCCCTTTTTCTCTCCTCTCTACGCCTCTCTCCCGCCTCCCTCTCCTTGCTCGGCCCCCCTTTGCCTTTCAGCTCCATTATTCATCACTGATATCCACGCAGAGAGGATTGAACCAAAAAGTGTGACCTTGTCTTGGCAGGAGCCGGGGTACCCGCCCATGAATGACACAGAGTATGAAATCAAGTATCATGAGAAGGTACGTCTTTACGGAAGGTGGAGGGGTTTTGTTTCCCATTTTTACAGACTATGGTATAATATCGACTACATGGCAAAGTTTAAGGTTGCCAGGAATTACCTCTCCATTTCGGCTTGCTTTTGATGATCTGTTTTGTGTTTGCTATACTGATCACCGGTTAACTGAAAGAGTACAGCAATGAGACGGTTAAATTCTACCTCCCCTGTTCAATATATAATGTAGACATATGCTCTGGTTATTAGATTCCCCTTGGAGACTAAAACAGTGAAGATTTTAGAGTATCGAGATAGCTCCATCCATCTGCTGGTGACAGGCCTTAAATGATGAGATCCTTCTCTTTTGAAAAAGTTTTTTACTTACAACATTGAATTTTTTTTCCCAATTTAATTCCTTAATGTCTTCATGAAAGGATTTCCATAAGAAAATGGGTGCCTGACCTACTGCCAGCTAAGTCACGGCGCCCTACGGCGCAAGTGAGCGCTTACCACCGACAAAATGGATGGTGATAAGGGCCCATATGATAATGGCAACTTTAACGCAGGGCCATTAATGCCGAAGACAGAAAATTGGCCGTTTTCTGGCTGCAACAGAGAGTGGCCTTAACACATGAGAAGGACCCACATAAGGGCACGCTGAAGATGCTTTATGCCGCAGTTTTGTCAAAGGGCCCCTTAGGAAGGGAGATGCATTCAGGGCCCTATACTGAAACTCACGTTTGCCAAAGTTCAATCGGGGAACACATGCCGTAAAGAAAACCCATGAAAAGTTTTTTGCACAGACCTCCGATATCTTTATAAAATAAGGTATGACATAAAAACCAAACAATTGTTTGTTAATTACAGAATGTGAATGAAAGGAGATCACATATCGGTTTCAGCATATGGAAGGAAACGAGTCACATGGACATTTGGGGGGGGGAGCAATTCTATCAGAGTCACCTAAATATATAGGCACCTAACTTACCCTCCACCTCTTTTTACAAAACCGTAGCCTAAATTTTAGCGCCAGCTGTGGCGGTAACAGCTCCGACACTCATAGAATTCCTATGAGTGTCCGAGCTTTTATTGCCGCGGCCAGCGCTAAAAAACGCACTACGGTTTTGTAAAAGGGGGAGGGGTGAATTTTAACAAGCTCATAATTGAAAAAATAAAAAATTGTAATAGGTGCCTATCCTAAGCACATTTACGGTTGGAAAAGGACTTAGGCGCTTCTAGGAGCAATTCTCTAAAGGCCTATCATTTTGGCCTTTAAAACCCTGGCCTACTTTACAGGCACCTACGTTTTACCCCTCCCCCTTTTTATTTTTTTTAATATAAAACCTTAGCATGGTTTTAGTGCCGGCCACGGCAGTATGAGCTCCGACACTCATAGGAATTCTATGATTGACGGAGCTGATACCGCCGCAGCCGGAGCTAAAATCCGCACTATGGTTTTGTAAAAAGGGGGGGAGTTAGGGGTTTAGGTGTGATTCTCTAATAGGCGCCTAAGTGTGATTGAGAAGAATGTGCTTACCTTTTTAGACACCATTTACAGAGTTTCCCTCTTTAATCCTATATAATAAAAGGCTAACTCGCGCATGCGCACTCCTATTTGCGTGTTCCGTGCGCTGTAGGTCTGTGGTCGCAGGAGTGCGCATGCGCGAGTCCCCAGCCTTCTTCCCAGAACCTACCTTGGTCGCCAGCAGCGGCGGCTCCTCTCACAAGCCCCCAGCGCTACTTTCAGCTCCTGCTGCATAGGGACCACACCGAGCCATCTGACAATTACCATAAAATCTTCAGGCGCGAGCGGCAGCTTGCCGCACACACCCCAACGCCAAGCGCTCTTTTAAAATCTTCAGGCGTGAGCGGCGGCTTGCTGCACACACCCCA
Organism: Geotrypetes seraphini; assembly: GCF_902459505.1. NCBI lineage: Eukaryota > Metazoa > Chordata > Amphibia > Gymnophiona > Dermophiidae > Geotrypetes > Geotrypetes seraphini. Next base: position 31,001,573 of record NC_047091.1, on the reverse strand, counting down.
ATGCCAAGCGCTCTTTAAAATCTTCAGGCGCGAGCGGCGGCTTGCCGCACGCGCCCTGACCTCCAAACCCCCCTGCCGGCATCTATTTTTCCTCCTACTCCTTCTCGCCTGCTCACAGCTTTTAACTGAAAAGCGCTGCGCTGTGCTGCCACTGGTCTCACAATCTTCTCTCCACTGCGGCCCGTCCTCTCTAGAGAGCTGCACGGGAACGGGGATGACGGGAATCCCGCGGGACCCGCGGGGATCCCGCGGGTTCCCCCTTTGGGTCACGGGGATCCCGTGGGGACGCCCCCTAGGGTCGCGGGGATCCCGTGGGGACGCCTCCGAGGGTCGCGGGGTTCCTGCGGGGTTGGATCGCAGCGGGGTTGGTCGAGCCACGAGGGTAGTCTCCTTCTCCTTACCTGCCCTGTCGCAGCACACATCCGAACGGAAATCTTCCCGATGTCAGCGCTGACGTCGGAGGGAGGGCTTAAGCAAAGCCCTCCCTTCCTCCGACGTCAGCGCTGACATCAGGAAGACTTCCGGTCGGCTGTGTGCGGCTGCGGCAGGGCAGGTAGGGAGAAGGCAATGGCGAACGAAAGAGGGGGGAGGGGGCGGTCCGCCCCGAAGAATGTGCACAGCCGGTCAGGTCCCCCGATCGACCGACAACAGGCCCGGCCGACAAATCTCCCTGCCCTGTAGCCGCGAATCTAAATTACCTCTTACAGCAGCTTCACTACTCCAGCTGCTGTAAGAAGGTAATTTAGATTCGCGGCTACAGGACAGGGAGATTTGTCCGACCGGGCCTGTTCTGTTGTCGGTCGGGTGCAAAAGCGCCACAAAGGTGGAGGCAGGGAGGGAGGAAAGGTGGAGTGGAGAAGAAAAGACGCTTAAGGGGGGAGAAGGCCGCTGAAAGCACTGGGGAAGACAAAGGGGTGAAAAAGAACGCTGAAAGGACATGGGGTAAATGGGAGATGAGGGGGGGAAGGACCCTGAAAGCATTGGGGAAGACAAAGGGGTGGAGAATGCCACTGAAAGGACATGGGGAAGACAGGGGGGAGAAGGCCGCTGAAAGGACATGGGGTAAACGGGAGGAAGGGGGGGGGGAAGGACCCTGAAAGCACTGGGGAAGACAAAGGGGTGGAGAATGCCACTGAAAGGACATGGGGAAGACAGAGGGGGGAGAAGGCCGCTGAAAGGACATGGGGAAGGCAGAGAGGGGAGAAGGATGCTGCCTGACAGGACATGGGGAAGATGGTGGGGGAGAAGGACACTGAAAGGAAATGGGGAAGAGGGAATGGGAAGAAGACGCTGGCAGGGAAGAAGACAGAGGTGCCAGACTATGGGGGGAGCGGAGGGAAAAAGATGGGTGCCAGACCAATTTGGGAGGGGGGTGAAAGGGAGAGGCACAGTAATAGAGCAAATGGAAGACACAGAGAGAAGAGAGGCAGTGGATGGAAGGAATTGAATGAGAACATGAAGAAAGCAGAAACCAGGCAATAAAGGTAGAAAAAAAATTATTATTTTTTTTTTTTTTGCTTAAGGATAAAGTAGTATATTAGTTGTGTTGATAAAAATTTATAAACATTAGAGGCTCTGGTAGAAACCCGTTTACAAAGTATGTATTCTTCCCAATTAATATTTCCAAATTAATAAAGTCTTTTTGCTTATTTTTAAATGGGTTTCTACCAGAGCCTTTAATTCAGTAGCATAATTAAATGAAATAACTATTTCTGTAGTTTATAGGGACAGGTGGGGACGTAGGGGATTCCTCGCGGGGACGGGCGGGGACGGAGGGGATTCCTCGCGGGGACGGGTGGGGACGGAGGGATTCCTCGCGGGGACGGGTGGGGACGGGTGGGAGTCCTCACGGGGACGGGTGGGGACGGGTGGGACTTTGGCAGGGACGGGTGGGGACGGGTGGGATGTCTGTCCCCGCGCAACTCTCTAGTCCTCTCACAACTTCCTGTTTCCGCTAGGGTTGGCCGCAGTGTAGAGAAGACACCGAGGCCAGCAACAGCACGGTGCAGCGCTTTTCTGTGAGGCAAGTAGATTTCTGTGGGTCATATGCACAGGGGGAGCAGGAAAGGAATGCTGCTGGACGGGGGGAGGGAAAAGGAAGGGAACAGGGGGAGCAGGCAAGGGGTGGGTGCACAGGGAAGGGGGGAATGCTGCTGCTGCACAGGGAAATGGGGGGGAATGCTGCTGCTACACAGGGAAAAGGGAAATGCTGCTGCACAGGGAAGGAGGGAATGCTGCTGCTGTACAGGGAAGTGTGGGGGAATGCTGCTGTACAGGGAAGGGGGAATGCTGTTGCTGCTACACAGAGAAGGGGGGAATGCTGCTGTTGCTGCACAGGGAAGTGGGGGAGGGGGGAAAGGGGGCCAGGGAGCAATCTTGGTTTGCTTTGGGGGGAGACAAAAGGGGGCCATGGAGAGAGACAGAAAGATAGGCAGGCAGCGCACGAGAATGAAAAACAGACACACAGAAAGACAGCAGGCAGGAAGAGAGACAGAAAGAAAGAAACACAGACAGACAAAGGGGGCCAGGGAGAGAGACAGACAGAAAGAAAGACAGACAGTGGGAGGGAGAGAGACGAAGAAAGAGACAGGGGCAGGGAGAGACACAGAAAGAAAGAAAGACAGATAGACATATTCTAGCACCCGTTAATGTAACGGGCTTAATGACTAGTAATAATAATAATAATAACAGTTTATATACCGCAATACCGTTAAGTTCTATGCGGTTTACAATAGATTAAGCGAGGTACAAATTGATTGAATTTAAGAGGGGAGAAGAGGAGAATTAATAGGGCCGGAAATGCGTTGTTGAGGAGAAAGAGGTTAATAGGACAGAGAAATCACTATGGAGGAGAAAGAAGATGAGTGGGTCAGTTGTCTAGATACTTTAGGAGCAGTTGAGTTTTTAGACGTTTTCTGAATTCCTCATATTTCTGCGTTACCTGAAATAAATGCGACGACTTTCCAACACTATATCCCTAATTTTCGTGGCAGAACGGATAAGAGAACTTTTTATTGTATGTGTACATCTGCAGAGCTAGGCCGTATGTCATGGGATGCATCCGCTCCATCTGTTTGAGGGAAAGTAATCTCTGTTCCTGCTAAGCTGTGGGATTCAGAATGATATCTAAATGGCAATGATGTGGGAATCATAAAATAGAGGATTTTTAGTGACTTCAGAAGTGCAGAACAGTCATTGTTTTTTTCCTAATTTGCTTATAACAGTACAACAATTAGAATAGTTTTACCCAAAAAATATTTTATCCCCAGTTGAAAGTCTTCAGCAGTGTCCTTTGGCATGCTCTAGAAATTAAAAATGTTTCTGACGCATCAGCAGACACAGACAAGAGAGAGCCTTTTGGCTTTTTTATTCCCCTCTACTCCTTACCATGCACTTTGCAAAACTTAGGCCCTTAGTATTCACCACCAGTCCTGGAGGGTCAGCTGTGGGTCAGGTTTTCAGGGTATCCCTAATTATGCATGAAAAAATATGCCTACATCGCAGACAGTAGGCATATCAGCTTTTTTTCATGCATATTCATTAGAGATATGCAAAAGACTGACCCACTGGCTGCTTTTGTTGACTAGGCGTGAATAAGAAGGACCTAGAGAACCTGAGTAGTAACCTGATACAGTTGAGAGGAGTTTGAATAACCAGGCTTGTACATCGTTGGCACGGCTTCCAAAAGGAGAACTTGCTGTATCTAAGAACATGAAATATTATGGTGAAAGATGATGTCAGGAATTAAAACCACCTTGGCTACTGTATTTTAGACTTGTAGAAGCCTTGCTGAGATAAGCCATCTTAGAAACATAGAAAGATGACGGCAGAAAAGGGCTATAGCCCATCAAGTCTGCCCACTCTACTGTCCCACCCCATTAAGTCAGAGTGCTACTCGACCCACGTAGAGATCCCACGTGGATGTCCCATTTATTCTTAAAGTCGAGCACGCTAGTGGCCTTGATCACCTGCACCGGTAGTTTGTTCCAGTGATCCACCACCCTTTCTGTAAAGAAATACTTCCTGGTGTCACCACCAAATCTCCCTCCTCTGAGTTTGAGCGGGTGCCCCCTTGTGACTGAAGGTCCCTTAGGAAAGAATATGTCGTTTTCCACCTCGACACGACCTGTGACGTACTTAAATGTCTCAGTCATGTCACCCCTCTCCCTGCGCTCCTCCAGAGAGTAGAGCTATAACTTGCCCAGTCTTTCCTCGTATGAGAGACCCTTGAGTCCGGAGACCATCCTAGTGGCCATTCGCTGGACTGACTCAGCTCGAAGTATATCTTTACGGTAATGTGGCCTCCAGAATTGCACACAGTACTCCAGATGAGGTCTCACCATGGTTCTGTACAGTGGCATTATGACTTCAGGTTTACGGCTGACAAAGCTTCTATTGATACATCCCATCATCCGCCTTGCCCTGGATGAGGCCTTCTCTACTTGTTTGGCAGCCTTCATGTCTGCACTGATGATTACTCCCAAGTCCCGTTCTTCTGAGGTCGTAGCTAGTGTTTCTCCATTCAAGGTGTATGTTCTTGACGAGGGAAGCTTGAAATGTGTGTGTAACTTTGGAGTCCTTAACGATGAATGTGGATGATCCGCTCGTAGGTAGAGATGAGCTAGAGTTGCAATACTTTCCCCTTCTTCAGAGCATAAGCAAATTTCTGATATGGAGTTGGGGCTGATTCTGGGCACCCATGTAACCTTTATAAAGTAGGCACCCTGTTGGACATTTCACCTATGCATCCCATCAGGAAATTAGCTCCCGAGTGGTAGATACTGAGAAATATTTGAGGAAAGGCTCCTGCCCACTTAGACCCCAATTGCTAAGCCAGCAGAGAATACTCAGTGGCACTTAATAATTGCCATACTAGGACAGACCAAAGGACCATCAAGCCCAGTATCCTGTTTCCAACAGTGGTCAACCCATGTCCTAAGTACCAGGCAGAAACCCAAAGAGTAGCAACATTCCAGAGCTGAGATTGTGATGTCATAATGCCTCATTCCACCAATGCCTAAGAAGAGCCAACCTCATCAGTGATGTCACAATGGCTTCATTGTCCTACACTTGACTCCCTTTTACTACATTTTGATTTCTAGAGTGGAGCAGTGGTTAAAGCTACAGCCTCAGCACCTTGAGGTTGTGGGTTCAAATCCCTCGCTGCTCCTTGTGACCCTTGGCAAGTCACTGAATCCCCTCATTGCTCCAGGTACACGAGATAGAGACAGCATCACATCCCTGGGATTAGATGTATATTATTTTCAGCAAGCTGATTGGCTGACATGTTTTTTTTTTTTTTTTTTCTCTAGGACCAGACAGATCTGAGTTACTCTACAGTCAAAACGGCATCGACAGCAGTCACTGTGAATAACCTTAAACCCGGCACGGTCTACATATTCCAGATACGCATTTCTTCCCCTCACGAGTACAGGAACTATGGCCCCAGCATCGAGGTGGAGACTGTGGGTGAAAGTAAGTGCTCAGACAGACTGGATGATCTGCCTGTCTTACAGACAACTCTATGCTCATATTTTATTCACCAGTTTAAGTGTGCTCTCAAGAAAAAAAAAAACCAGCATGGTGTATTAAGGAATAGCGAAATCACATGCATTCCTAAACGCAGCTGGCAAGACTGCCCATGTTACAGCCCTAGCATGCATTTCTCCCGCCTTCATTAGGGATAAAGTACTCTGGTTGCCATGTTGGTCTGCTTGAATGCACCCTGGGAAAGAGCCAGGGGTGCCGGGAAAGAGAGCGCTCGGATATCAGTGCTACGTTTTCCTCAAAGAAGGCGTTACTTTAGTACTGTGTCTCGCAAGCTATGCGAGCCGCGGCACACTAAACTGGCTCGAGGACACCCGGAAGTGCGCCGACATTGACGCGATGATGTCGCACGCATGCGTGGAGGCCTGGTGGGAGGCACGTCCTGTAGGCAGTCAGCTGGTACCTCTCTTCCTCCCCGGCTTCTTGGCACACAATAGAGAATGACATGGGGACAAATTTGTCCCCGTCCACGCAGGAACTCAATTTCCCCTTCCCGTCCCTCCGAGTTTTGTCACTGTCCGTGCCCCATTCCTGTAAACTCTGCCTTAACCACACACAGGCCTCGAACACTTATGATTTTAAAGTGTTCGAGGCTTGCGCAGATGAAGACAGAGCTTACAGGAATGGGGCAGGGACAGGAAAAGAGCTCACCGGGATGGGATGGGGAAAATGAGTTCCCGCGGGGACAGGGAAAAATTTGTCCCCGTGTCATTGCGATACACTGCAGGTTTTGAAAGATGCCCTTGACCCGACAGGTAAAGTCTGCAGGTATTCCTTACCCACGGGCTTAACATCACTTTTCAAAAGAAATAACTTGGGGGAACTGCACGCCTGTCATTTCCACGTTCACACTTATCGTCTGCGAAGAGCCCCCAGGACCTGAGCAGAACGGCTTTGCTAAGCAACCATAGAGGACACACCACTCTTTCAGCTCAGTGTATAAAGAAGGGACATGCCTCTGGCTTTCTGCAGTGGTCCCGTCAGTCCACTGCCACGAAACAATCTCTATTTTTTGTGATTAGACGTTTAGTATGGACTTTGTAAAACTGAACAAAATTAACTCACAGTACACTTCTCCCTCCGTATTTGCTGTGATAGGGGGATTAACAGACCCACGAATACAGAAAAACCATGAATAACTTTTTCATATGTTATTCGCTGTTTTCTATTAAAAACCATCGTGAATATGGTGAAACCGCGAATAACATGGTGGGAGACCTGGCCTGTTCTGAAGGAGAGGCAACACACGGTGAAGAAAGTGCCAGGAATTGGCGATTTTCTCTGTAAATGCATGGAAGCGGCAATTTCTCTATGCAAGCTGATGTCATTTGGGGGGGAGGAGCCAGCAAGCTTAAAAACCGCAAATAATCGAAACCGTGATTGCTGAAATTGCGGATACGGAGGGAGAAGTGTATTCTCCTTTATGTTGGTCTTGTAGACGAGGAAAAGGAACGTTGAATCATATGTTGACCAGATTAGTTCAGTGGTTAAAAATTGTTTTTATAAGTTACGTCTCATTAGATCCTTATCAAAAGTTTTAAAACCTGAAGCTCTTAATATTCTAATACACTCATTAATCATTTCTAGGCTTGATTATTGCAACACCTTATACCATGGCATAACCCAAGAAGAAATAAGAAGATTACAGATAATACAAAATACAGCAATAAAAATTATTACTATTTCAAAAACAATATGATCACGTTACACCACTTCTACAAGCCGCACATTGGTTACCAATCACACATTGAATAACTGTTAACAATCCCATGCCTTGGCATCATCATAGACTCCTCTCTCTCCTTCAATGACCACCTCAACTTCTTGGTAAAAAATGCTTCTTTAGTCTTCATATGCTGAGGAAAGTGAGATCGTACTTTCATCATTCTCACTTCATCGTCCTTGTTCAATCCACCATCCTCTCTAGACTGGATTATTGCAACTCCATCTATTTAAGCCTAACTAAAAAAAAACTCCATGGACTTCAGCTAATCTAGAACGCCGCGGCCAAGCTTATTTTCGCAAAAGGCAAGTTCGACCACGTCTCTCCACTCCTGTCCAAACTTCACTGGCTCCCAGTTCACTCCAGAGTCCTCTTTAAATGTGCCTGTTTAGCCTTCAAGATCCTACATGGCATCCTCCCTCCCGTTATCCCACTCTTCTGGAATTCCTCTAACCCTAATTCCACTAGATCCTCCCAAAAACTGAAACTATCATTCCCCTCTACAAAAGGTATATCCCGCGTAGGAAAACTAGGAATATTCCTCCCCTTTAGAACCACAGAACTCTGGAATAATCTCACATCCCCGCTCAGAGTTTCAAGTTCCCTCCAATCCTTCCGCAAACATCTGAAAACTTGGCTCTTTTCAAAAATCTAACACTTCCTGCTTTTTGGTTCCCTGTCCCTCTTTATCTTCCTAACTCCTTTCATTGTAGCTCCTTTTCAACCTAACCCTGTAAACCGTGCCAAGCTCTACGCTTGTGGAGATGGCGCGGTATACAAACCTAAGGTTTAGTTTAGTTTAGTCTCCATTCAGGGCACTTAGATCAACTCAGCAACACTTACTGACTATCCCTTCTTTAAAAGTAATAGGGACCAGGAGATTTACCATTTTCTCGGTTATAGCACCCCAGCTTTGGAATAATTTATCATTACACTTGCGCAATGAACCTTCTTTAGAAAAATTCAAGCGTTCCTTAAGTTTCCTGTACAAGGACGCATTTGAAACATAGACAGCATAACTTACCAATCACTAAATCTCTAGATCTTAATTAGACCTACAAGTAGGTCGTAAATTTATCTTCTTTTTTCTACGATCATTTCTGCCTTTATATCCCTTTTTTTTGTTTGTTTCTCTTTTGTGTTCCCACCATATGTGTTCTTCCCTAAGTGTTTCTTCTCTTTCTTTAAAGATTGTAGTTCTTCCCCCTCGCCTTTTGTACCGTATTAGAACGTATATAATTTGTATTCGATTGTAGAAAAATGTTTTGTTTTGTGCCCTATTTTTTAAAAAATGTGATACGAATTGAAGTATATGACATTGCGTATACAACAAACCTTAATAAAACTTGAAACTTGTTGTTCTGTTGCCCTGTGGTTCATGACTTCTGGCAGCAGGTGTGGAGCCGTATTCAAGCAGTATTACATAGAAACGTTCCCTTAACATACGCTGGAGCGATCTTTAACCTCTTCGCTTTAGTTGATATCCCTAAAACGCATAAAAGACTGGTAGCTGTACTTACAAATGTACCAATCCAAACCATTTTGAAAACTTGGGAAAAAAAGCATCCTTGTTGTCATTCCAATTTTGGTAGAATTTGGTGTGTTTTTAGTTGGGGAAATATGAGGCGGTCATAATGGAGAAGGAGAGGTAAAGGGACCAAATTTAGATTATTGGGGGGGCCCGTCCAAGAGTTTGCAGATAATAGTTGAATTATTGTGAGAGAATATAGATGGATGGATAGATGTTGGTTTTTCACTCTCTGCAAATGGGGTGGGGGAGAGGGAGGTTTTTTTTCAAGGATTTTGTCTCTTAATATCCTAAGCTTTGTATTAATAATGTTATGAGCAATTTGTTTAACTTATTCCGCCTGCTGTATTGTATGTTGTTATATAAAATTTCAATAAAATTTTGGAACTGAAAAAAACCAACCCCAATAAGCCTGAGGAAAGATGGATTTTTTAAGCTTATCCTGTACTATTTGATGGCTTTGTATCTCGTTTGCTTTCTATAAATTGTGTGTGTTGAACCTTGCCTTAAGAGTTTATTGAGCATTTTGAATAGACTATTTTAATTTAATAAGTGGGATATCTATCTTCCTTTTCAGTGGCTGTGGCCTCCAGTGAGCAGAATTCTATCACCATTATCCTGGTCCTGTCCTTTGCTGGCATGATAGTTCTGCTTTCCATGGTGGTTGGTTTGATGATCTGGAGAAGGTGAGGACACCATTGATGTTTCCTTTTTAACAGCATAAGACTAGCCTTACTGGGTCAGACCAAAGGTCCATCAAGTCCAGTAGCCCGTTCTCATGGTGGCCAATCCAGGTCACTAGTACCTGGCCAAAACCCAAGGAGTAGCAACATTCCATGTGGAATCCCCAGAGTAGCTACATTCCATGCTACTTGATCCAGGGCAAGCAGTGGCTTCTCCCATGTCTTTCTCAATAACACACAATGGACTTTTCCTCCAGGAAATTGTCCAAACCTTTCTTAAAACCAGCTATGCTATCCTCATTCTCTCTATGCCATGTGCCCCTGGAACTGACGGTGAAACCCTTGTTACCTAACACTTGTGCCCAGCCCTGATGTCTTCATCAATGTAAGTGCTGAGCAGTACCATCGGATGGCTTGTGGCTTGTGATCTATGTCATCAAGTGGGAGGAGCAGTATTTGATGCAGTTTGTGCTGCTAAGGGTTGGAGGAGCAGGAATATTGTTGGAGGAGGAGGAGTATTGAAAGCAGGGGAGTTGAAAGCAGGAGTATTGAAAGCAGGGGAGTTCAGTGATCCATCTAACATGAGGATTGGTAAGGGAATTCATGGAAAGTTATGATAGTGGTTAATCTGTGTTAAAAATGGTGTAGGCCTTGCAATGAAAGGATGTGGGATGGAAAGGCCTGATGTCCAAGACAAAAATTATGCATACTAGATGGACTTTACAGGATTTCTATGTGGTCATAGCGTGTCTGTATGGATAAGCACTTCAGTTTTTCTTGACATTTGACATTTTCAAAATTGCTTCAGAAAATGTATTTGTGTACACTCACTTCAACTAATGGTATCTATGATTTTTTGGCTGTGCTGTCCATCTCCGTTAGAATCCACCACACTCCTGGAACAGTTCAAAAATTGGCTTCACGCATTTAAATGCCGTCAACACTGACAGCCGTTGCAGTACACAGTTATTGGAATGTGGCCTAAATGATTTAAAATTCATCCACTAAAGGTGTGAAAAAGATTTAAAAAGAAGGGGGAAAATGCGTGAAGAGTGCATTGGTTGAGACATCATCTGGAGACTTGAGGAAATTGCTCTTAAGATTGGGCAGATGGGAGGGGGAATCGGGTCGTAGCGAGGGGAGGGAGAATCGGGTCATAGCGAGGGGAGGGAGAATCGGGTCGTAGCGAGGGGAGGGAGAATCGGGTCGTAGCGAGGGGAGGGAGAATCGGATCGTAGCGAGGGGAGGGAGAATCGGGTCATAGGGAGGGGAGGGAGAAACGGGTCGTAGCGAGGGGAGGGGGAATCTGGTCATAGCGAGGGGAGGGAGAATCGGGTCGTAGCGAGGGGAGGGAGAATCGGGTCATAGCGAGGGGAGGGAGAATCGGGTCATAGGGAGGGAAGGCAGAATTGGGTCGAAGTGTGGGGAGGGAGAATCGGGTCGTAGCGAGGGGAGGGAGAATCGGGTCGTAGCGAGGGGAGAGAGAATCGGGTCATAGGGAGGGGAGGGAGAATCGGGTCATAGGGAGGGGAGGGGGAATCGGGTCGTAGCGAGGGGAGGGAGAATCGGGTCGTAGCGAGGGGAGGGAGAATCGGGTCGTAGCGAGGGGAGGGAGAATCGGGTCGTAGCGAGGGGAGGGAGAATCGGGTCGTAGCGAGGGGAGGGAGAATCGGGTCATAGCGAGGGGAGGGAGAATCGGGTCGTAGCGAGGGGAGGGAGAATCGGGTCGAAGTGTGGGGAGGGAAAATCGGGTCGTAGCGAGGGGAGGGAGAATCGGGTCGTAGCGAGGGGAGGGAGAATCGGGTCGTAGCGAGGGGAGGGAGAATCGGGTCATAGGGAGGGAAGGCAGAATTGGGTCGAAGTGTGGGGAGGGAGAATCGGGTCGTAGCGAGGGGAGGGAGAATCGGGTCGTAGCGAGGGAAGGGAGACATTTTGTTTTGATAAGGTTGCTGGGGTGGGAGTAGAGACTCTAAAAGAGGACTGCTAAGCAATAGCAGCAAAATATGGTAGCATTGAAAACCGGCGACATTTTTCCTCAGCCCAGTGGCATAGCGAAGGTGAGAGGTGCCTGAGGCGGTGCTGTCCCTCCCCTGCCCTCTTCTCCACTCCCATCCGTTCCTTCCCCACCCTCTCCTGCTGTGCACGTTCTCCCCTTCCCTACCCCGTACCTTTTCAACGTTTCCGGTGTGAGCAGCAATCCCAACCTGCTGCTCGTGTCAGTGTTGGCTCTTCCTCTGACATCACTTCCTAGGGGCGGATCCGGGAAGTGTCGTCAGAGGAAGAGCTGATGCTGGCACGAGCAGCAGGTTAGGGTTGCTGCTCGTGCCGTGAACATTAAAGAGGTGCGGGGGAAGGGAGGAGGATGGCGCCCGGGGCGGAACACCCCCCCCACCTTACTTCACCACTGCCTCAGCCTAGTTCTACCCTATGAACCCACCAGAATTTAGGCGTCTTAGCGGGGGTAGCTCTAATCTTCAGAGGCTCTGATGTAGCTATGACCTGATATGGTGACAAATCAAAACTGCGGAGGACAACTGGTGCACCACCATTTGAGCGCAGGACAGTTGTATACCACTGCTTCCGCCGCTTTGAGGCCTTCCCTTTGCACTCTAAGGGGAGTGTGTGGGGGAACCCCCTCCCACCCACTACACTTAGAGGTCCTCGTGCTCCCAATTGGGGGGGGGGGGTAAAACTCCCCTCCACTGCACTGAAAACTCCCAAAAAGGAAAAATGGGAAGGAGAACAGGAGATCCCCCCTCCAAACCTCGCCCCCAACAGGAGCGCGAGGAGTTCTAAGTGTAGTCAGGGGGTTCCACCCCCCTCCTCAGAGCGTAAAACGGAAGGCCTCAAAGCAGCGGAAGTGGCGGTGCGCCGTTGTCCTCCGATCCCACTATTTGTTACACAGCAAGAAGAAAAGACAAATCTCAAACTTTTCCAGTCATTTCACGCTGAAAATGGCGCGCAAATACATTTCATTCAAATGTCCGTCCTTACTGCAAATTGTACCAAAGCAGGGCCAGCCGCTGCTGGCTTCCTCTTTAACTGCTAGGATATCGGTGAGCCAAAGCTCAGGCAGTTGGGCTTTAGGGTTCTGCTTTGTGGACCTTACACAGGATCCTGGCATGGAAGGAGCAGGGCCAGTTCCCAGCGCCTGAGGTCATGATGGATCATAATAAAGCCATTTGATGCGATGGCTGTCCACTTAAGGGTCATTTTGTTTCTCTTCCTAGGCAGTGTGGCTACAGCAAGGCCAGCCAGGACGGAGATGATGAGCTGTACTTCCACTGTAAGTAGGAGCCGAGCTGGGTCCAGCACAATTTGCAATGATTTACTTATAATAACGATGCGACGCTTCCTGCATGTCACCCCACTGATTGCCACATTGCAGTATTCGCCCTCCATTGAGTTGCTTCAGATAGATGAATTGCTCCGGTAGGTGCTTAAATTTGAAACGTTTTTCCCAAAATTAATTAATTTAGTTATTTTGCTATGAGCGTTAGCTCAGCAAAAACAAAAAACAAAAAAAAAAACAAGACTCTCTGGAGGGAACAAACTCGACAGCTTCATAACCCGATGTCCGTCTGCCCTTAAACGCGAGGCGCCAGGCAATCTAGAGAAAGACCGAGGCGCCAGGGAGAAGTCTGGATGCTCTTAGCATTCTGGAGGGCTGCATGAATTATTCTGTCAGCATTTCACACACATGGCTGGGGGGTGGGGGGTGGGGGGGAGAGGGAGAGATGCTTTTGTTTTCCGTGAGGCAGTGGCGGATTAGCAAGCTGTGCCGATTTTTCACAGCTACTGCTCCTCAAAGGAAATTCAGACATCAAAACTGATAAATTTATTTGATTTCTGGCATGTGCCACTTCAGCGCGCCACTCTCTCTCTCCTGCATTATTTCAGAGGTGATTCAGTCAGTTCGCGCTTGAAACGTAGCCACCCTGTACAGTCTGCTGACAAGCCCAAGCTGACTTCTGAAGGGTCAGGCTGGCTTTCTTCGTGTCCGCCGCAATATTCTACCTTAAAGAAGGATCTTGGTGTTTTCCCAGCAGTGATGCTGCATCTCTTTCTCTGTAAATTAACCACCATCTGATTTGGCCGCTGTTGCCAAGTCAAATGGGTTTAGGCTGAAACCATGGTAATATCGTCTTTTGTAGAAGTGTAATGTCTCTATAAAGTGCTTTGATAAATTACTAAAAGCATCCAGAAAATACCGCCAAAATATCTTACTTAAGTTTATCGCCTGCAGATGTTATAATTAATTGTACTTTATTCACCCATCAACATGCTTCTGGCAGTATACAACATACCCTACGTAATAAAAACAGATAGCCATCAAAGAATAATATTAAAAAAAAAAAAGCGTAAACACGAGTTGTCTGGACTGCTGATATGTAGATGTAGCTCTCGGTCTCAAAAAAGTGTTTTAATGCAGGTCACTGGTGAAATTGCTGCGTTTGATAGCTGTGGTGGTGCCTCTGAAATTGTCCTGGTGAATCTTCCTGGCTTTAGAACAAGGTGTCATGATGGAAGGCTGGAGGAGCAGAAACATTTCGTATTTTCATTTTGACTTGAGAACTAAAATTTCGGGACGATGCTTAAGGAAAATATGTCACAGTGGGCTCACAATCTAATGTATATTTCCAACGCTTGTGTAAATACATGTTCAGCGAGCCTTTTGTAATATACCTGGGAAATTAACGTTCCACCATGGATGTCCTCATTTCCCCTGTGCAAAACTTTGTTCCACGTTGCTTTCAGTAACGCAAAGGAGAGATGGGTAATTTGTCTTCCTTAACCATTCTCTCACATCTAATATTTTCCCATAATTCATAGCAGTCTGGAGGCCCTCTTCAAATGTTCATGCAAATTCTCTCTCTCTTTCATAGTTAAGATACCAACCAGACGGACCTACATTGACCCAGACACCTGTGACGATCCCATGCAAGCTGTCCATTTGTTTGCCAAAGAGCTTGACAACTCTAGCGTCAAAATTGAGAGAATTCTTGGAACAGGTATTACATAAAAACCTGGAAGGCTAATGAATGAACATGTCCTGTCAAAGCTAGGAATTGCCTCCTTGGCTGCCTCAGCCTCAGAGTATGTATGTGGGGAGGTGGGGTCAGGGGGTGGGACGGGAGCTGAACCAAAACTTAATTGGAGAATTGCAAAATTCAGCCGCTCATCAGATAACATCTGTTGTAGTCAGGCCAGTGAAAGAGCAAGCACCGGTCACTCCAGAAGTCAATTCAATGGGATATTTGCGCGCGTACATCTGCTGAACAGACAAAGCGCAGTAGCGCTGCTGCTGAAAATCAGGCCTGTTACACTCATTGTGCACGGTCACCTGTGTTGCACTGATGTTCCAATGCAACAATGTCACTTTGGTTGATCACAAACAGTGACGTAGCGAGAGTAGGAGGCGCCTCGGGGTGGTGGCTTTCCCCCCAATGCCCTCCTCTTCCCCCATTCCACACTTGTGCTCTCCCTCCCTCCCCCCACGTACCTCTGTAAATCTTCACCAGCATGCCGCTCGAACCAGCGTTGGGTTTCCTCTGACATCACTTCTAGCCCTGTGACTCGGAAGTGATTCAGAGGTGAACCAGGCCAGGGCGAGCAGTAGTCAGGAGGAGTTGATCGCGCTGGTGAAGGTCTACAGAGGTACGTGGGAGGGGGGGATGGTAGCGTAGTGTGGCAGGGTGGGGTGGAGAGGTGTAGTCTCGAGACTACAACGGGAAGTCACGGCAGCCATTTTGATGATGACTCTGCACGGGACAGGAGCGTAGGATGCTCGATCTGCCCCGCGTCACCCCTAGACCACCAGGTAAGGTCTTGGGAAGGTCTGGGACGCACAAATAACCAAATCCGCGGGTACTATATTTCTAAGAAGAAAGAATAAAGAATATATACAACTACAGTGATACCTTGGAATCTGAACTTAATCCGTTCCATAACTCCGTTTGCGTTCCAAATCGTTCGCATTCCAGGACAATTTTTCCCATTTAAAATAATAGAAGCTGGATTAATCCATTCCTGGGTCCCACAAACTGAAATTTTAACAGTAAATACTGGATTTTAAGTTAAAATATTAACAAATAATAATAACGCAGTACAGTATTTTCCTCACTACACCCACACAAAGGCGAAAATCACACGAGATGCTTTCACTACAGCTTCCGACAATGAACTGAACGACGTACGTGTGGCCCGAGCGCTGGGGAAACGTACGCACAAACACACATGAACAACGTGCAGGGCGTTCAGATTCCCCAGCAGCGTTCGAATTCCGGGGCAAAATTTGCTCAAATATTTCGTTCGGATTCCAAGTTGTTCGAATACTGGGGCATTCGGATTCCAAGGTATCGCTGTATATGATACTCAGAGTTAGGAGGGGGAGGTTTCAAGGGTCAATGATTAAACCCTGTAATCTGTGAGTCTTGGCTTAAAGGTTTTTTGTTTTTGCTATATATTAAAATCAATAAAATCTTTGAACTAAAAAAAAGGTTTTTGGGGTTTTTTTTTTTTTAACCAATGTCCAAGCTGGTCTTCAGGAAACCCAGTAGTCAAGCGTCTAATTTATTTACAAAGCCAGTCTAAAAAGATATGGGGCTCATAATCGAAAGAGAAAAACGTCCAAAAACCGGCCTAAGTCGGCACTTGGACGAACATTTCTCTAAAACGTCCAAGTGCCGATAATCAAACCGGGTTTTGGATGTATTTCTAAACGACTTAGGCCTTCATAGTGCCGCTCAATGTCCAAAGCTAAACGGGGCATTTCGGGAGACGTGTCGAGGGCGGGAGTTGGGCGGGACGTGGGCCGGTTTAGACTTAGTCGTACAGCATGTATAACCGAAGGTTAAACAACAGAGCCTAGAGGAAACTTGGATGTTTTGACTTAGACCATCTAAAACATGGTCTAAGTCACTAAAACCCACCTAACCTCACCAGATAATCACTGAAAATACATAACACAGACCCCCACACACTACCCCAGTGATCACCAACACCCCCCACCCCAATAAAAATTTTAATCATAACTTCAAATTTCAGCCTCCAGACCATCATCACCTGGCTGCCTAGCATAGGAAAGCCTAGTCGTCCAGCCCAGAGCCAGTTTAAGTCATCTTGGGGTGGGTTTGGGACCCTTAGAGAGATGGACCCATGCCCATAAGCCCCTGTAATCACTGTATTGATATTGAAACATGTGCACTCCCCTATACACCCCTAAAACCCTTTTGTACTGGCATATAAGTGGCTCCTGCATCCATAAGGGCTATAGGGATGGTAGATAAGTGGGTCTTGGGGATTCTGGAGGTGGTTTGGGGGGCTCACCGTCACCTATAAGGGAGCTGTAGTGAGGGGAAGCCATGGCACACTGTTTGTGAAGTTCACAGAAGTGCCCTGTAAGGTACCCCACTATTTAGGTGCTCTGTCTGGGTGTTCTGTCACTCACTTTGCAGGCCCCTCCCACGTCCAACAGGGCTTAAGAACATAAGAACATAAGAAGTTGCCTCCGCTGAGGCAGACCAGAGGTCCATCTCGCCCAGCGGTCCGCTCCCGCGGTGGCCCATCAGGCCCATTGCCTGAGCAATGGTCCCAAACTATCCCTACAACCTACCGCTACTCCTATCTGTACCCCTCAATTCCTTTATCCTCTAGGAACCTATCCAAACCTTCTTTGAAGCCTTGTAATGTGCTCCGGCCTATCACAGCCTCCGGAAGCGTGTTCCATGTATCCACCACCCTCTGAGTGAAAAAGAACTTTCTGGCATTTGTTCTAAACCTGTCTCCTTTTAATTTCTCCGAGTGCCCCCTTGTACTTGTGGTTCCCCCATAATCTGAAAAATCTGTCCCTGTCTACCTTTTCTATACCCTTCAGGATCTTGAAGGTTTCTATCATGTCTCCTCTAAGTCTCCGCTTTTCCAGGGAGAACAGCCCCAGCTTTTTCAGTCTGTCAGTATATGAGAGGTTTTCCATACCCCTTATCAGTTTAGTTGCTCTTCTCTGGACTCCCTCAAGTACCGCCATGTCCTTCTTGAGGTACGGCGACCAGTACTGGACACAGTACTCCAGGTGCGGGCGCACCATTGCACGATATAGTGGCAGGATGACTTCCTTTGTCCTGGTCGTGATACCCTTCTTAATGATACCCAACATTTTGTTTGCTTTTTTTGAGGCTGTGGCGCACTGTGCCGACGCCTTCAAAGATGTGTCTACCATCACTCCCAGGTCTCTTTCAAGTTTACTTACCCCTAGCAGTGATCCCCCCATTTTGTAGCTGAATATCGGGTTCTTTTTCCCTACATGCATGACCTTGCATTTCCCTACATTAAAGTTCATTTGCCATTTCTTGGCCCATTCTTCTAGCGTCGTTAGGTCCCTTTGCAGATCTTCGCAGTATTCCATGGTTTCAACCCTGCGGTAGAGTTTGATGTCATCCGCAAATTTAATTATTTCGCAATTTGTTCCCACCTCCAGGTCATTAATAAATATATTGAACAGGAGCGGTCCCAGCACTGACCCCTGCGGAACTCCGCTCGTGACCCAATGCCAGTCTGAGTAATGGCCCTTTACTCCAACCCTCTGTTTCCTGTCTGCTAGCCAGTTTTTGATCCATCGGTGGACCTCCCCTTGCACCCCGTGTTTCCACAGCTTTTTAAGCAGTCTTTCGTGTGGTACCTTGTCGAAGGCTTTTTGAAAGTCAAGGTAAATGATGTCAATGGATTCCCCTTTATCCACCTGGCTCTTTACCCCCTCAAAGAAGTACAATAAGTTTGTGAGGCATGACCTACCCTTGCAGAAGCCGTGCTGACTCGACTTTAGCTGTCCATTGTTTTCTATGTGTTCACAGATACTGTCCTTAATCAGTGCTTCCATCATCTTTCCCGGGACCGAGGTCAAGCTCACCGGCCTGTAGTTTCCCGGGTCCCCCCTTGAACCCTTCTTGAAGATGGGCGTGACATTTGCAATTTTCCAATCCTCCGGGATCTCTCCAGTTTTCAAGGATAGGTTACATATTTGGCGAAGTGGCTCTGCTATTTCGTTCCTTGAGTACCCTTGGGTGAATGCCGTCCGGACCTGGCAATTTGTCGCTCTTTAGTCTGTCTATCTGCCTGAGGACATCCTCTTGGCTTACCTCCAGTTGGACCAGCTTTTCATCCCAATCCCCATTTACGATGTCCTCCGGTTCCGGAATATTGGCTTGTTCTAGACGTTTTTGACTTGGACGAAAATGGACTAAAAAGATAGACATTTTAGATCAGATCTGCAGGACGTATAATTTGGACGATTTTCAAAAGTCAAAAGAAGTTGGACGTCTCTTTCGAAAATGGGACTTAGGCACTTTTTGACTTTGAATGACTTGTGAAATGGACGTAAACGGACTTAGACGTCCCTTTCGATTATGCCCCTCCATGTTTTCAAGAAAGTCTTAAAACGTACAAATATTATTCATCTCTTATACATCCTGGCAGACTGTCCCACCATAAAGAACCATGGAATAAAAAGCAGTATTTCCAGTCATTTCATAATATGCCTGTTTACGGTTAGGAAGTATCAATCTGTGAATCGATTGATCAAAGAGAGCGCGACGGTGTATATAAAACAGTATGGGCTGACAAAGTGTCAATCTGCTATAAAGCATGTCAAATGTAAGAATAAGCACTTTAAATCTAATTCTTTTTAGGATTGGCAACCAATGCAGTTACGTAAATAAAAGCATTATGTGATCCAGTTTAGGTGCTCTACATCGGTGGTTCCCAACCCGATCCTGGAGGACCCAGAAGCCAGTCGGGTTTTCAGGATAGCCCTAATGAATATGCACAGGGCAGATTTGCATGCCTGTCGCCTCCATTATATGCAAATCTCTCTCATGCATATTCATTAGGGTTATCCCGAAAACCCGACTGGTTGGTGGTCCTCTGTACATAATAATCTATTTGTGCAAGTGTGCAGTGGTTAGAGGTACAGCCTCGGCACCCTGAAGTTGTGGGTCTGAATCCTTCACTGCTCCTTGTGACCCTGAGCAAGTCACTTAATCCCCATTGCCCCAGGTACATTAGATAGAGTGGAAGCCCGCCGGGACAGTTAAGGAATAATGCTTGAGTGCCTGAATAATTTGTAATACGCATAGAATGGTAGGATATGATGAATATAATTAAAAAGAAAAAAAAAGTCCAAATATTAGCCAGCACCCACATACCAGTCGGGTAGACATGTCTAGATATGGCTGAGGCTTAAAGATCCAGATCTAATTCAGCCTGTGGCTGTCGGCGGCTTTAAAAGCGCCGACCGCTGTGGGCTGAATATCACTGAGAAAATAAATTGTCCAGTTAGCTGGTTCCTGTCAGGACCCCATTTCTCTCACCCTGTGTATCTTAAGAGGAAGTTGGTTCAGCAAAAAAAAAAACCACCACTTTCCAACCTCAGCAATAATTGAGTGGTGGGCTAATTAGGGAGATACAAGGCAACTAATTGAGGCTGAATATTGTGCATGAAAGTACTGAATGTGTTCATATGCAGCTGCTGTGGTGGGGGCTGACATGCCTTTTCGTGAAGAGAGCTCGTTTACAGTAATGGTGGCGGGCATCGAAAGGGAAACCAGAGCTAGCTGTTTCTCAGGGCCGCTTGCTGGCGAGGGCTAATGATGTTTTGCAGCTGCACTCAGAGAGAACGAAGGTGGTTACAACACGCAAACCGCTCTACACAGCTGCCAGAAAACCTGCAATGTTTTGGCTTTTGTGGCATTCTCCTTGTGAAGTCGGCACTCTTGGCCCAAGGACCTTCCTCCCACTAACTGTGCCGCGTTCTGGTCTCTCCCGCAGGGGAATTTGGCGAGGTCTGCAAAGGTTGTCTGAAGCTGCCCAGCAAGAGGGAGCTGCCAGTGGCGATAAAGACGCTCCGAGCTGGCTGCTCCGACAAGCAGAGGCGCGCTTTTGTGGCGGAAGCAAGCATCATGGGTCAGTTCGATCACCCCAACATCATCCGCCTGGAAGGCATAATTACAAGAGGTAGGTGCCAGAAGACAGAGAGAGGCAGTGGCGCTGTTATCAGCACCTCTTGAGGGAGGGAAATAGCCCTGATGGACTCCTTAGGGCAGGAGTGTCAAAGTCCCTCCTGGAGGGCCACAATCCTGTTGGGTTTTCAGGATTTCCCCAATGAATATGCATGAGATCTATTTGCATGCACTGCTTTCATTGTATGCTAATAGATCTCATGCATATTCATTGGGGAAGTCCTGAAAACCCAACTGGATTGCGGCCCTCCAGGAGGGACTTTGACACCCTGCCTTAGGGGTTCTGGGGATTACATCCTCCGGGGCATGTGTTCTGTGTGACCAAAGGCAGAATGCCAACAGACACTCGTCAAGATATTTGCTTAAATAACCAAGCCACTGATGTCTGCTTCATTGACCATAAGACTGTACACAGTTTGTGACACTGCAACACAGACACCCTCCCATAAGTTCTATGAATAAAGCTGCTGGTAAGGCACCCCCCCAGGCCCTAATCAACAGAACGGGAGGAAATATTGACCTGTTGAAGTCATCGCTCAGTAGGAAGCCCAGAAACGGAATGCTAATGCCGAACAATTATGCAGCAGTTTCCGTGAACCCTTGAGAAAGCCAGTAATTGTGGCGAAACGGGTCCCGTCAGGCTGTGCCTTGAAGGTATTTGATGATTTAATGGAGAAGATTTTAAGGTAAATCGTTAATAAAATGATTAAAATTACTCTAAGGTCCGGCATATTGTTTTCATGCCCTGTTAACAATTCCTGTTCTTGCTATATATTAAAATCAATAAAATCTTTGAACTAAAAAAAATTACTATAAGTAAAAAAAAATTTAATAAACTAGGAAGGAGAAGGTTTTTCAGGATCAAAGAATGAAACGTGGAACCTTGTTGGACTTGGCTGAGGTCTATTCCCTGTCACCAAGCAGGTTTCTGAGATCCTTTTCCTTCCTCTGTTTAGACCAGTGGTCTCAAACTCGCGGCCCGAGGGCCACATGCGGCCCGCCAGGTACTATTTTGAGGCCCTCAGTATGTTTATCATAATCACAAAAGTAAAATAAAACAGTTTCTTGATCATATGTCTCTTTAGCTATAAATTACAATATTATTATTAAGACTTATCTAAAAGGAAAGATTTATAAACTATAGAGTTTTACCTCATGCAAAATTGTCATTTCTTTAATAAGACATTAACTATTTTTTTCTGCGGCCCTCCAAGTACCCACCAATACAAAATGTGGCCCTGCAAAGGGTTTGAGTTTGAGACCACTGGTTTAGACCCTATGCTTTGAAGAGTGGGATTTTATTGTCAATTTTGAGTTTATCACGAGTTACCCCTCTAGTAGAGGGTGGTTTCCTGCTACTATGACTACTACTATTTATTATTTCTACAGCGCTGAAAGGCGTATGCAGCGCTGTACATTTTAACATACAATAGACAGTCCCTGCTCAGAAGAGCTTACAATCTAATTTAGACAGGACATTTCAGGGTTGGGGAAGCTATAGTGGGTCTAGGTATTTGACAGCAGTGAGGGGGGAGTTAAGAGTTGAAAGCAGTTTCAAAGAAGTGGGCCTTTAGCTTGGATTTGAACACTACCAGGGACGGAGCATGGCGTATTGATCATACGGTGACACAAGAAAGAAGGGACAGAGTCTGGAGTTGGCAGTGCAAGAGAAGGGTACAGATAAGAGAGGCCTGCTTGATGAGCGGAGATCACGGGGGGGGGGGGAGCATAGGGGGAGATAAGTGAGGAGAGATATCGGGGAGCTTCAGAGCGAATGCACTTGCAGGAGAAGTTTAAACTGTATTTGGAAATGGACGGGGAGCCAATGAAGTCATGGCCGTATAAAAGCAACAGTTGTATAACGTAATAAACAAATCAACTTGATTGAAATTATAACTTAATAGCTTTTGGAATTTGTCCAGCTGTTCCAGCCAAAATGGCAGAACCCATGAGAACCCCACTAGAGCGTCCTGTCAACAGTATAAAAACCACATCCTGGTTTTGAGAGAATGTAGTTAACGCCTTCCTGAATAAATGGGTCTTCAGAACCCAAGGTATTCCCCTTCCAGAATTCGGAAGAGCATACTGGGGCCATAGACGAGGACATGCGTGCCTAATTCCAAAAGGAAACGCTGCCCCGTGGAAGGTACTTTTTTTTCTTGGTTATAAGTGCTGCGAAGAAGGGCCATAGGTTTAAGCAAAGGGACTTGGTTGAATCGGAGAGCGGGCAAGAGTAAAACTGAAGCAACTGAGCTGGAACTCTGTACTCGGAGCACTGTGTCGTGCCTTCTTCCATGGTTTGAATTCTCTCCCATGGGCTTTGCTGGGGTCAGCTGTACTGTTTGCAAAGAGCTCAGAAACATACCAGCCCTGCTGCACATGTTGAGAAGTATTTTATCCCACATTTTCGCTAGAAACCTGGCCAGCGAGAATCCATGATAGGATGCTGTGTGTCGCTGCCTCCCCTCCCCCCACCCCACTGTGCAAGTGGTGTGCTGTTCTTAGAATGGAACAATTTGCAGAACCATGTTCAGTGTCAGATAACCCTGATCGGACTTCTGTAGCAACAGTACCGTCTCATTTACATGGTAATCCAGGCATTGTAGAAACAAATTATCATGCAGAATGCTTCTTGTTTTCTTAATGCTTGAGTACCTGATTGTAAAAACCGCTTAGATAACCTTGATAGGCGGTATATAAAATCCTAATAAACTTGAAACTTGAAACTTGAAACTTAATTACCGTCCTGGAGTTTGTCATTATCGCGGATGAGCCTTTGAGTGCTCGTCACCTTTGACTTCATGTGGGCGCCCACGTTTCGTTACGGCTGCAGAAAGGGGTAAGATTAGCTGCTCTCTGGAAGAACAGAGTTCTGCGTGTGAGTTTGTAGAGGGAGACATCGGTGCAGAGCCTGTCAAGCAGTGCAGGGTGACTAGCTAGAGTTGATAAAGTAATTAGGGCACCTATACAGACCTGGAAAAGAAACCCCAGACCAAATGGAAGAGGACAATCTCGCTCAAAAACCACCCTAATGCTTAGTTCTTTTTCACTAGGCTCCTGCTGTTTGTGTAACAGATGTTTGCTAAAGGTTCTTGCTACCTTGGATATATATCAATTTAGACTGTATTCATGATAAGCGAGAAACGAGTTGATGGGTGTGATCGCTCATCAATGCTTTGTGCATGAAAAGGATGTGGAGGTCCATGAATGTCCTCATGTAAAACAGTGATTGAATCTTCCTTCTGTTGGCGTCGGCCATTGGCGATAGCTTCAGTAGCTTTGCAAGATCACTTAATGGTATATCTTTTGCTCATTGGACACCCCAACCCGGCTTTGATGACACTGAAAAGGTAATGATTTACCAAAAGGACTCATCCTGAACTTGCTAATTCTGGACAGGAATCAGCTTAACTTGAGTTTGCACTGAGTGATTGATCAATGGTGTTCATTGTTCTCCGTACTGAGTTGCTCGGCCCTTCATTCAGTACAGCCTATCTCCCAGCCGGCCAAGCTTCAGCTTCCTGCCTTCACCTTTACAGTCTGATACGAAAACACCATTGTTCACGGTTGCATTTAAATTAACATGTGATAATTAGGTAATTATAAAGATGAACTAGTTGCTTTAGCTCGTATTTTTGTGATTGCAAAATTGCACACCTCTCTTGATCCAGGGGCGCTCATAGTTGCTCCGCAGAGCAGTTCGGCAGACAGACATGAGCACCGTTGGAAAAATTAGTTGAGCAAAGTGGTAAATTAGTTAAAATCGTGTGCGCGCAACTAGAGGGAAATTCTATAAATTGCGCCAAAATGTTAGATATCCAAATGTGGGCTGCCGAGTGCAAATTCTGTAATGGAATGCAGGCGTCCAGATTCCATTATAGAACAGTAGCTTAAGTGGGCATATATATGCCAGGATTTAGGTGAGCCGCTTACGCTGTGTCTAAGGCAGGTCTAAATGCGGCACTTTGGTGCGTAGCTGTATAACTGGCGCTATTCTATAGCATCTATGGGTAGTGTTGGGAGAGGCCCATGCCCCGCCTATGTGAATACCTCTCGCAGTTGCATGCTCTGAAAATTGAGCACTAATCCCCAAATTCTACAAATGGCGACTAAAGTTATGCTTGTAAGCCAGTGCCCACAACATAGCTTAATTGAATAAGCCTACTTGGTACCGATATTGGTAATTAACAGTTCATAATTGACATTAAGTGCATCACTTGGTAGGCATGAATCTATAAAAGTTATATGCCAATTGCAGTATTCGATGCTGACAAGTGGGTGTAGTTAGGGGGGGGGCAGATCGTGGGCGTTGTTAAGTTATGTGCGAGTTTATAGAATATGGCCCGGATTCTCTAACTGGTGCCGTTGTTGGTAGCTGCCTTAAAAGCAGCCACTGATTGCGTGTTAATTACACAATAGCGCTGGGTAAAGAATTGTGCCTCTGGCAAAGGTTGACGCTGATAATAATGTAGGCTAGAATTGTCCAGGCGCCTACCTTTGACGTGAATCGCGCCTCCGTAGGCGCTTTAGGCTGTCTTAATGCTACTTCCGGCATTAGCCACGCCCACAGTGGCAGGCAGCCTAAAGAGCCTACGGAGGTGTGCTTCTGGTGTTGATTTTGTAGGATCCAGTAGGCGCCTTGAAAGTCAGTTAAAAATATCATTTAAATGGTATTTTTTTAAACCAAACTTGGGTGCCTAAACTTGGGCGTCTAAAAAATTGGCGCCCTTTAGAGAATCCGGGCTTATGCGCGCACAACTTAGGCCCAGGCATTTAGGCCTGATTTTAGCTGGCCTACATGGTTCATAGACAGTGGAGCGCAAGATGTCAGCGCGCTGACAATCCGGCGCCGACAATTCGGCGCAAGACAGAAGCGCCCGGGGGAAAAAGTAATTTTTAAAGAGCTCCGACGGGAGGTTTGGGGTGGCAACCCCCTTCCCCCCCACTTTATTGGTTAGTGTTCGCGCTGCTGTTGGAGGGGGGTTCAGGGGGTTGGAAACCTCCATTTTAGCGAAAACGGAACTTTTTCTGATTTCACCCCCTCCCCCCCAGCAACGGCAGTGCGAACACTAACCAATAAAGTGGGGGGGTTGCCACCCCAAACCCCCAGTCGGAGCTGTTTAAAAATTATTTTTTCCCTCACGCGCTTCTGTCTTCCGCCGAATTGTCTGTGCTGGATTGTCGCCGCGCTGGCGTCTGGCGCGCGATTATCCCGTCACCGGCCTACATGGGCGAGTCTAAAAGTTATCATACATAAGCAGCACTAAGCGCAATTCTACAAGTTGCGCTTAACTTATATACAGTTCAGCTTAGCATCGCACTAGTCCACACCAATTTTTTAAAGTATGGTGTATAAAATTTGGTCCTAAGGGGTTAATACTGAGCCAGTGGTAGTGAGCGTTTTGCTCATCGTCGATGGGGCTATTCCCAAAGCTGGGGCCTGTGCGGGCTTCGGCTTAGAATATCCAGTTATTTTTATGTCGGTTAAGACATAGCCACTTAAATCAACTTCCAGCTCTTAAGCGGCCGTGGGTTACTGCATGAAAATAAGTCTGCCTTTTCTGTGCTCACATTTATGCATTAAACCTGACCATTTAAGGGCTGAATAATCGGCTCTTAACATAACATAACTTTATTCTTCTATACCGCCATGATCAGACGACTTCTAGGCGGTTCACACTGAAGAAAGCTGGACAATCGGCGAATTACAAAATGCAAATAATAAAAGTACAACATATTATTCAAGAATAGACAGAATAAGATTATTAAATTTAGTGTGACTTCTGTTTAAGAGATAAATCTATCAAACAATACAGTTTTAATTTCTTTTCGAAAGGCGCCTTAGGTCAACCTGGCTCCATTGATGTAGTTACCTAACCAAGACTGCTGTTTACTTGCTTGAAACATGAAAGTCCTATCCAAAAAGGACTTGTATTTGCAGCCAGTGATCCTTGGGTATGCAAATAGATTACAATTTCTGGTTATCCTTGTAGGGCTATATAGAACGAAATGAGGTAAAAGACAGATAGGAGCTAATCTCCAAACCAGCCTAAAACAAATGCAGGAAAACTTAAACATTATTCGTGCCTCCATTGGCAACCAGTGCAGTAGTCTATAGTAGGGACTGACGTCGCTTTTTTTAATCCAAATATATCTAGCGGATAGCCGTGTTCTGTTCTATTCTTAATTTCCTCATGGTTTTTTAATTTCCTCATGGTTTTTTTAGGTGCACCCAAGTAAACGATATTGCAGTAGTCCAGTATAGATAGAACCAAAGACTGCACCAATAATCTAAAAAATTAAGCAGTCAATTGATGACTTCACTCTTAGAATGTCCCCCAGCATAATTGGTTTGGATTCAGTGGTACTTAGCTGGTTCCCAGTGAATACTGGTGGCTAGCTCTAACCAAGTTATTTAACCAGTCAGTGGCCAGCTACATTATTTTGAATATGAAGCTGTAAGATTATAAAATACTACTTAACATGCAAATGGCATTATTTACATGCAAATCTGTAGCATTCACTTGCATATAAGCTCAAGTATTCTAAATGTGAAAATTCTCCCCCCTCCCCACCCCCAAGTTCAGATGGCCTGTTATAGGATGAGGGGGTTGGTGTACATTGCCCTGTACACCATAGCTCTCTAATACACTATAGTGAACCTTCTGTTGATGATAGTAGCACAGGGACATTGATTGATGTACCTCAAAGTTACGCTAATAGATGAATGTATGAAAGCTCAGGACTGAGTAAAGCCAAATGCTAATTGTGTCAAACCTTCTGCTTTTGTACAGCTAATACAATGATGACTGTGACAGAATATATGGGAAACGGGATGCTGGACTCATTCCTCAGGGTAAGTGAACAGAAGACTAGCCTTACTGGGTCAGACCAATGGTCCATCTAGCCCAGTAGCCCGTTCTCACGGTCGCCTGGCAAAAACCCAAGTAGTAGCAACATTCTGTACAGAATTCCTAAGAATAACAACATTGTGGAATCCCAAAGAGTAACAAGATTCCATGCAAAATCCCCAAGAATAGCAAGATTCCAAAACTCCAAAGAGTAGCAAGATTCCAGAATCTCAAAGAATAGCAATATTCCAGAATCTCAAAGAGTAACAAAATTCCAGAATCTCAAAGAGTAGCAACATTCCAGAATCTCAAAGAGTAGCTTCCCCCATGTCTTTCTCAATAACAGACTATGGACTTTTCCTCCAGGAAATTGTCCAAACCTTTCTTAAAACCAGCTACGCTATCTGCTCTTACCACTATTTTCTGTTATGGGAAGTCAGGGTTCCTATTAGCTGGTTAACAGGAAAATGTTTGGGTGCCTTTCACTCTGTGTTGAAGTATAAGAGTGTGTAGTAGTAGATGTTATAGTAAGGTTGACTTAGGTTTGGAGGGTAGGGGTTAGGGGTTCATGTAGAAGCAGGTATAGGTATGTCATCATTAATCTAGTGGTATATATATAGGCTGATGATGAGAGCTCTTGTATTGAGAGAGAATGATATTGTGTAAGAATTGGTAATTGGCCAAAGCTGATGTGGTACAGTTGATATGTTGGCCAATAACAATTCATTGTAAAGATAATAAAATAAAAAAACAACCAGATAATAGGGAACCAGATTATGAAGGAAATAGATTTAATAGATAAAGACAGGTTGTTCACCCTCTCCAAGGTAGAGAGAACGAGAGGGCACTTTCTAAAGTTAAAAGGGGATAGATTCCGTACAAATGTAAGGAAGTTCTTTACCCAGAGAGTGGTAGAGAACCTAGAACGCTCTTCCAGAGTCTGTTATAAGGGAAAACACCCTCCAGGGATTCAAGACAAAGTTAGACAAGTTCCTGCTGAACAAGAACATTCGCTGATAGGGCTGGTCTCAGTTAGGGCACTGGTCTTTGACTTAGGGGCCGCCTCGGGAGCAGATAGCTGGGCGTGATGGACCACTGGTCTGACCCAGCAGCGGCAATTCTTATGTTCTTATGACAGATTTAGAAACATGATGGCAGATAAGGCCAAATAGCCCATTCACAGCATCCACTGTCTCCTTCTCTCCCTGTGCCTGTCCACACTTTCTTGAATTCAGACAGTCTTTGTCTTCACCACCTCTATCGGAAGACTGTTCCATGCATCTATCATCCTTTTTCTAAAAAAGTATTTCCTTTGATTACTCCGGAGCCTATCACCTCTTAACTTCATTCAATGCCCTCTCATTCCAGAGCTTCCTTTCAAATGAAAGAGACTTGACTCATGCGCATTTACGCCACATAGGTATTTAAACGTCTCTATCATATCTCCCCCTCTCCCGCCTTTCCTCCAAAGTATACAGATTGAGATCTGTAAGTCTGTCCCCAAACGCCTTAGGACGAAGACCACACACCATTTTAGTAGCCTTCCTCTAGACCGACTCCATACTGTTTACATCTTTTTTAAGGTGGTAACATAGTAACATAGTAACATAGTAGATGACGGCAGATAAAGACCCGAATGGTCCATCCAGTCTGCCCAACCTGATTCAATTTAAATTTTTTTTTCTTCTTAGCTATTTTCTTCTTAGCTATTTCTTATTAGCTAAGTCTTCAGACTTGTACAATATTCCAAATGAGGTCTCGCCAGAGTCTTATGCAGGGCCGTCAATACTTCCTTTTTCCTACTGACCATTCCTTTCCTTATGCACCCAAACGTCCTTCTGCTTTTGCCTTTTCAACCTGTTTGGCCACTCTAAGAATAGGGCTTGAGTTATGTTCAGTCTTTAGTCTTGTCTGGGATAAAGGTTTGCAACGTTTTGTGTGTATCCTTTGTGAAGGGGAGATTCACTCTCTAAATAGTTTGTTTCCTGTCCTTGCAGAAACACGAGGGCCAGTTCACAGTGACCCAGCTGATTGGAATATTGTACGGCATCGCATCTGGGATGAAGCATCTGACGGAGATGGGCTATGTGCATAAAAGACTGGCCGCTCACAAAGTTCTGGTGAACTGCAACCTGCTCTGCAAAATCGCCGGCTTCAGACAGCTGCAGGACGACAAGATGGAGGCCGTCTTCAGCACGATGGTAAGCTGCTGTGGAGCAAAAGGGAAAATCATTCCTCCTCTTCAATGGCGTAGCAAGGGTGAGAGGTGCGCTCCCCCAAGCTGTACGCCCCTTCTCATTCCCCGTACCTTTTAAATTTCTCTGACATGAGCATCACACCCTTGTCGGTATCCGCTCGCCCTTTGACATCGCTTTCTAGGCGCGGGACCTTGTAGCGATGACGGAGAGCACGCCAGTGCCGACATGGGCACCAATGTTGCTTGCACCGGAGAAGTAAAAAAGGTATGGGGGAAGGCAAGGGGTGCATGGGGGGTGGGGCGGTAGAGAGGAGGAGGGTTTCTGGTGCCCCTAGCAAGGTACAGAAGAAGGGCCTGGGTGTTGAATTAAGTGTTGCTCAAACCAAAATATCCATCCTACTACTACTACTACTATTTATTATTTCTATAACGCTGAAGGCGTATGCAGCGCTGTACATTTTAACATAAAATAGACAGTCCCTTCTCAGAAGAGCTTACAATCTAATGTAGGACATTTCAGGGTTGGGGAGCTTATAGTGGGTCGAGATATCTGACAGCACTGAGGGGAAGTTAAGAGTTGAAAGCAGTTTCAAAGAAGTGGGCCTTTAGCTTGGATTTGAACACTGCCAGGGACGGAGCACGACATATTGATTCAGGCAGCCTGTTCGAGGCATACGGTGCCAAAAGAAAGAAGTGACAGAGTCTGGAGATGGCAGTGGAGGAGAAGGGTACAGATAAGAGGGGCTTGCCTATTTTCCCCAGTACATTTCCATGCGTATCCTACTTAAAGAGGGGGGCAGAGAGCTTCATTGTGACTGAACTTAACTATGTTTGAGATAGATGAAGGGGAGTGAGGGGCAGGGAAGAGAATCAGAGAGAAGGAATTGCGACTGGGCAGGCTGGATCTACCAATTAGTCTGTACCTGCCACGGTTGTGTGCTGATACTACATATTTGATATTTGGTCAAAGCAGGCAGGGTTGAGAGAACATGATAGGTGCTATCTAAAGGTCACTACATACTTTGAATATAAAAAGACATGAAGCGATCCAGAGGAAGGCAACAAAAATGGTAAGGGGTTTGAACCAAAAGAAGAATGGGAAGAGACTGGAAGACCTAACTATGTATAGGGCGATGGTGCGACCGCATCTGGAGTACTGCGTACAGTACTGGTCGCCGTACCTTAAGAAGGATATGGCGATACTCGAGAGGGTCCAGAGAAGAGCAACAAAAATGATAAAGGGCATGGAAAACCTTTCATATGCTGAGAGGCTGGAGAAGCTGGGCCTCTTTTCCCTGGAAAAGCGAGACTTAGAGGGGATATGATAGAAACTTACAAGATCGTGAAGGGTATAGAGAAGGTAGAGAGGGACAGATTCTTCAGACTGGCAGGGGCAACAAAAACGAGAGGGCACTCAAAAAAATTGAAGGGAGACAGATTCAGAACAAATGCTAGGAAATTCTTCTTCACTCAGAGGGTGGTGGACACCTGGAATGCGCTTCCAGAAGAGGTGGTAGAGCAGAGTACGATTTTGGGTTTCAAAATGGGATTGGACGAGTTCCTGAAGGAAAAGGGGATTAAAGGGTATAATTAGAGGGTTACTATACAATACAAAATGCTTTAGAGTAATAGATCACTTACAGGTCATTGACCTGGGGGGCCGGTGCGGGAGCGGACTGCTGGGCATGATGGACCTATGGTCTGACACGGCAGAGACGATGCTTATGTGCTTATGAGATATGATACTTGAAAAGTATTAATAAAGAACCAAATCTTTTCCAGAGAAGAGAAAATGGTAAAACTAGAGGGCAATATTTTGAGGTTGAGGGGAGGAAGACTCAGGAGCAATGTTAGGAAATTCTTTTTCACGGAGAGGGTGATGGAATTCAAAAAAGTGTGGGATAAACATAGAGGATCTCTAATTAGAAAGCGAAGAATGTAAATTAAAGAGCTAAGGCCGTTACTGGACAGACTTGCATGGTCTGTGTCTCATATGTGGTGTAGGATGGGCTGGGGAGGGCATCGATGGAAACTCCACTAACTTGGAACATAAGGATGTTACTGACAGACTTTATGGCAGATATCCTGCAAACAGGATGGTTGGATAGG
Organism: Geotrypetes seraphini; assembly: GCF_902459505.1. Classification (NCBI taxonomy): domain Eukaryota; kingdom Metazoa; phylum Chordata; class Amphibia; order Gymnophiona; family Dermophiidae; genus Geotrypetes; species Geotrypetes seraphini. The sequence goes on along the minus strand of NC_047091.1, from coordinate 30,969,923 downwards.
CTGGAGTGAGTTTGGACGTCAACTTCAGCATTTGGAACCTAGGACAATACCAGACTTTACAGTCTATGACCCAGAATATCAAAGAAGAGACAAGTTAATTTAATCTTGTATTTGTTATGGATATAACTAATGGGAGACTGGATGGACCGTTCAGGTCTTTATCTGCCGTCATTTACTATGTTACCTGGCAGAAACCCAAAGAATAGCAACATTCCAGAGCTGAGATTGTGATGTCATAATGCCTCATTCCACCAATGCTAAGAGCCAACCTCATCAGTGATGTCACAAAGGCTTGATTAGATGGCAACTTCAGCATTTGGAACCTAGGACAATACCAGACTTTACAGACTGTGACCAAGAATATCAAAGAAGAGATAAGTTAATATAATCATGGATAACTAATGGGCAGACTGGATGGACTGGTCAGGTCTTTATCTGCCGTCATCTAGTATGATACAAAATAATGAAAAGTTTTAAGAGTCATAAGCGATCAACATATTAGAAAAGCAAAATAATTGGTCTGAACAGGGAGAATTTTCCTGGTTCTTGGGTGCTGGACCCCTCAGAAGACTGGATTTCTAGGGTGACTTTTCAATCCTGCACCCTTAGGATCCCAAAAACGATTTCATTAGCATGCAGCCGAAGAGTGCAAACTCCATGAATGTTTTCCTTAGCCTTAATAAAATACGATATCGTGATAAAATGTTTTATTTCTTTCCCCAGCAAATATGTTCCCGGTTTATTGCCCGATTCACGCCCATTGAGTTATTCTAATAAATATAATTCTATTCCATAGTTACCCAGACACCGAAACTAATGCAGATTCACCCAAACTCCATTACGTTGCCATGGAAACCAACACATAGGTTCTGGAATCCGTAACCTCTCGTATCGTATTCTTATGTAAACCATCACATTTTCATTCAGCCTGATGTGTTCGCACTGGCTTGAATTGATTTTAATCTAAAATAATACATATTTCAAATGCACTGAGACGTAATGTGCGTAATTTAACTCTCTGCATGGGCTTTTGAGTCCCTCCCCCACCCCAGACCACCCAAGTTTAGCTTCCCAGGGAGTTTTTAGAGGGCGCAATATATTACTCTCATTACATTCAAGTCAAAGCCATGAGGTTTTGTTGCATAGAAGAATGCACGGTTTTATCTCGCGTTTGTTGTTGGTGCAATCATCGAGCAGACTGGATGGAGCATTTCATGTCTTTATCTTCTGTCATTTACTATGTTAGTTATAGCATGGGATCTTGTGTATGGCTGCATTTATACTTTAAAAAACTGCACAGTTTTAGAAAATCGAAACAGCACCCATAAAACAGTTTGCAGGGGGAAGAGTAGTTGTATCGCAACAGGCCTGCTCTCCCACCCCCCCACCCCCGTCTCCTATGGCTGCTACAGCCCCCTATGTCCCTCTTCCAAAAGACTGGAAGAGAGTTGTGTGCAGAATTTAAGGTGGATAGTTTTGTTAATTTAGGCCAGTGTTGTAGATGTTCTGGCTATGGTGTTCCCAGGCCAGATTTGGGAAGCCTTGGCCTACTCTTAAAACTTTGCAAGCATTGCTGCAATACCAGCGCTTCCCAAATCTGTCGTGAGAGCGCCACAGCCAGTCAGGGTGTCGGGATATCCACACTGAATATATATGAGACGGAAAAGATTTTGAAAGCCCTGCCCTTTGCAAGGACTCTCTTAGCTGTGGTTTGCTTCATCATATTTTTTTTTTAATTTTTTTAAATTAGGTCCTCCTGTCCTTCACTCAAATATTTCATTTGGTGTGTCCACCTTCCTTGCCACTTCTCTCTTGCGGGTTCAGATGCAGCCAGAAAACCACCTAAAATCACCAGTTTGGCATTCAATGAGATTGATGTATAGATTAAGGAGGAGCTTGTCATAATATACAGGGAGGATTACGGATATTATTCATTATTTATTAAAAAAGTAAAAAGGTCATATTTATCACTGAGATCTTTTAACTGAATGTTAATGTTTCAGAAATTCTTTTCTCTACATCTGCATTATCACACTTTCAATCTGACTATATATTTAGCACTGAAGATCACAGGCAACACACACACAATCTTAAAATATTTTCTTACGGCAGAGGGGTGGGGGAGGCTGGCATCTGGAGCTATAACGTTATATATATATTTAAATATATGGTGGGGAGGCTTTAGTAGGATAACTCTGTTTTCAGATCTACCTTATTTTTCATTGTAGGGCGGGAAGAGCTCAGTGCTATGGACCGCGCCAGAAGCCATCCAGTACCATCGATTCAGCAGTGCCAGCGACGTATGGAGTTTTGGGATAGTGATGTGGGAAGTAATGTCCTATGCCGAAAGGCCCTACTGGGACATGTCCAATCAAGATGTGAGTTATGTATACTGGGATCTGATACAGCGATGCGCCACTTTGAGTCACAAAGCCAGTCTTCATTCAGTTGACTTGATGCTATAAGAATAGCCTTAGTGGGTCAGACCGATGGCCCATCTATCCCAGTAACCCATCTGAAGTATGCTCCAGTTGTCCCTGGCGTGCCAGGAACAGATCATGGGCCTTCCTAAGAGTTAAGCATCTTGTTATAGAATGCTTCCAATGTGCACAGAACTTAGGCACAGGCATTTAGGCCTGGTTGTAGCTGGTCTAAAAGGGTGTGCCTAAGTTATGTAATGCACACAGGCACTAAACACAATTATATGAAAGGTACGCACACCTTGTAGAATCATGCTAGACAACGATTTTTAGGTGTGATATATAGAATCAGTTTATGGAATCACGCCTAGTGACACCTAAACATTCGTAGGCATTGAATCCTTAGGTGCATTGCCATTTAGGCCAGGGTTTAGGCCAGGGCCTAAATCAGTCCACATCCAAACTCCGTCCTGAATCCGCCCCTGACCATGCATACTTGCAGGTAGGTACCTACCAACTAAATACAATTTTTTCATGTTTTTTTTTTAATTATTTGTTTTAATGGCGCTTTCAATTATCAGTGCTGATTAAGCCAATTTAAAAAAAATTAAATTAGGCCCCTAGATAGGCTACGCATGTTAATCTAAGTACCTAACTTCTGGTGCTGTATACAGAATCTGGGCCTTGGTGGATAAAGTCCACATCCTAAACATTTTTGTTTGTGAAGTGTGAAATTTGATACTTAAGAATAAATGTCCACAGATGCACACACTCAGTAAGTTACAGTAGGAAAAATACTGCATATATATCATTTATTTTATTTTTAAAAAATTATATTCTTCTTAAAAAATATGTGGATTACAATATACATACATAGGGAAATTGACAATACGCATAAATTCATTTACAAGTTGATCATCCGTACAATTTCAGCACGATCAAAGTGCAACCAGTCTAAAAAAATGCCTTAACAAACAGATGAGTTTTCAGAGATTTTTTTTTTTTCTAACACTTCAAATCTTGGCATAGCCTTAATGAACTATTTAAATCATTCCATAACCGAGGACCTGCTACTGAAATTGCTGCCATCCATGGTTTCTTGCAATATACCTCATGTACATGCCCCAAGGGTCAACCTCATGGCAGATTCTGATCTCAAAAAATGAGATGGTAGATATTTTCTTTGAAGTTGCATCAAGGTGCCTTTCCATAAATTACTTCAAGTCAAAACTAAAAACCTTTTTATTTCATGACGCCTTTGGGCCATAACCATCCTACTAAGGTCGTTTTTACATATAATTTTCCCAGCGTGCAACTTTTCTGTTTTCCCCTTCCTCTTATATCTTCCCTTCTCTGTTCTGTACTTTGATACTTTGATGTAGTTTTCCCCTTTTTCCCTATCGTTTTTAGTCTGTTTTCTTCCTTTTTGTCTGTCTCTATTAATATGTACAAAATATTGTTCGGTTTTAAAGTCTTTTATTGTAATATTGTGACTTATGTTATACCCCTTTATAAAAAATTTTTTAAATTATTTATCTTTTATTTACATCAAAGCAAAAACTTTGAACAAGAAATTGAAGAAAAATATTTCCATATCTTAGTTACAATATTACAGTCCACGAAAGGGGAAAAGAGAGAAAAAACCTATCACAACCAAGGGAAGTTGGAATTAAGAAAAAGACAGAAGGAAAGATGGAGACTGTTAATCAAATTTATATTTGGCCAGGTTCCTGGATATTGACTTCACTATCCGGTTTTCTGGAAACTGCCTTACCTTCCAAGAAAAATTGTAATTGTTCAGGTTCATAAAAGACATAACGATTACTTTGATAGGATATACAACATTTACATGGAAAGTGCAGTTGAAAGGAAATTCAAAACTGATTGACGAAAGGTTAAAAACCTCTTCCGTCGGGATTGTGTCCATTTAGAAACATCTGGAAATAGCGCAACTTTAGAGCCAAAAAAACTCAGCTTTTTCAGTATTATAAAATAATCGAAGAATTGCTTTATTGTCTTGGAGAAAGACAAATGTCACTAATAGCGTGGCTCTAACGGTGATTTCTACCTGGGAAGATTCCAGGAATCCGGTAATATCCAATCCAGTTGGTTCTTCTGCCACCTCAAAAAACAAAAGGAATTGACCCCAAAATATCCACAAAGAAGAAAATCCAGAGAAAACAAAAAAAAAAACCCTCTGTGGAGTGACGATGTTCCTAAATGGACACACGTGCAGATGACATCATGAGATTTTCTTGCGATATATATATATCACCGGGGTTTATTGTTATCAATATATATCCCCAATGTTAAAACAATTGGCTACCTCTAATCTTGGCATTCAAGTTTCTTAAAAATTTGTTATATCACCTAAGCAGACTTCAAGGCAGTGTATATCTACTAATTAAATTTAAAATTTAAAGAAGGGACTCCAGAAACTGTATTACCTTAATCTTAGTAAGGAAGAAGCAGTGGCAGAAGAAAACAAAAAAAACAACTCTGGATTGACGATGTTCCTAAATGGACTTTATTTGAAAGTGTCAAAGGTCCACTGAAATCATCCAATTAAAATAATTCCACCACATAAAAGTAAATCATCCGCATAAGAGCCTTAAAAGACCTAGTCCGCTAGGGATACAGGACCCAACACGGTCCGCGTTTCGACAAAAAGTCTTCTTCAGGGGTCCCTGGGGGTCCTTTAAAGGTGAGTACGTGGGAAACAATTGTGTGGTGAGCCGGAAGTGAGACACTACTCACCTTTATAGGACCCCCAAGGACCCCTGAAGAAGACTTTCTGTCGAAACGCGGACCGTGTTGGGTCCTGTATCCCTAGCGGACTAGGTCCTTTAAGGCTCTTATGTGGATGATTTACTTTTATGTGGATGGAATTATTTTATGTGGATGATTTCAGTGGACCTTTGACACTTTCAAATAAAGTCCATTTAGGAACATCGTCAATCCAGAGTTGTTTTTTTTGTTTTCTTCTGCCACTGCTTCTTCCTTACTAAGATTAAGGTAATACAGTTTCTGGAGTCCCTTCTTTAAATTTTAAATTTAATTAGTAGATATACACTGCCTTGAAGTCTGCTTAGGTGATATAACAAATTTTTAAGAAACTTGAATGCCAAGATTAGAGGTAGCCAATTGTTTTAACACTGGGGATATATATTGATAACAATAAACCCCGGTGATATATATATATCGCAAGAAAATCTCATGATGTCATCTGCACGTGTGTGTTGAAGCTTCACCTCCTGCTAACCTGTATTTCGTTCTCCCAGGTTATCAAGGCAATAGAAGACGGCTTCCGCCTTCCTGCCCCCATGAACTGTCCGGCCACCCTTCATCAGTTAATGTTGGACTGCTGGCAGAGAGACCGAAGCAGCCGGCCCAAATTTTCACAGATCCACAATATTCTAACCAAAATGGTTCAGAATCCAGAAAATACTAAGTTTGGAACTTCCACTTATCCAAGGTAAAAAAAATTAATTGCACCTAAACCATCTTTTTTTTTTTTAATATAACTAAATGTAAATCTTTGGTAGGAAGCTTTTTCTTGCCCTCTGGAAATGTTATCACATTATCCCACGGTAAATTGAGCCACGCAGCGATGATTTTATAACATTCAACCGCTTTGAGAAAGGGTGGGAGTGAATGGAGATTGGAGAAGTTGACTTGAAGGCTAGTGGATTCAGATGGGAATGCGTAGTCTCTCTCTCCCGCTGTTCCACAGGTGGGAAAGGTTAGTGGATGCTCGAGCAGAATACGCTAAACCAGTAAGGGAATTAAGAAAGTCCAGGACGGGAATAGAAAATCTCTAGTTATGGGGAAGCAAAGGAATCTCTGGCATTGGTTCCAGAAATGAAATGGGGCAGACTAGCTGGGCCTTGGACTTGGTGTTCACGTTTAAGTTATTATCTTGGGAAGTATTGATCGTCCCGATCTCTTTTCTAGAGAATCTGATTGTCTAATTCATATACTCCTGCTCATTGCTATCAAAACCATACTCACCAATTGGAAAAACCTGGATAATGTTAGCTATGATAACTGGTGGAACACTGTATGTTTAACAGTCAAATATGAAAGAATTGCTGCTGAAAGGCATGGTCGTTTGCATAATTTTGATAGATTCTGGGGCCCGCTAATTCAACATGTTGGCTTGTCTCCAGAAGCTAGCAACCTACTATAGGTCACTCATTTCCTTTTGACATCACTCCAACTAGACTGTTGATTTGAATTAACCACCTATTTTCTTTATTATGTGATAGTAATGCAACATAACATAATGTTTCTCATTTTTGCACAGTATACAGATGTTTCCTTAATATTTCTCTATGATGCATCAAGACATGATTATTTCTCCCTTTTACTTTTATCCCCCATCCCTTTAGATTAATGTGATCTATTGTCTACTTTGTTCATGTAATGATGCCTTGGTCTTTGTAATTTTATCTTTACTTCATGAACACTTATGTATTACTTGCATTTTATATATTTCCTCATGTTTTGTTTTATATAAAACTTCAATAAAACTTACTGAACTTAAGTTACCCATCTTCAGTTACAGTGTGTAAATAATCAGCTCTTGAGAATATAATCTAGAGGGCTTCGTTTTCTAACGTGCCATATTAAATCGCGTTCATGCGTGCTAATAAATGAGCTGCTAAATCTAACCATCCTCTATAATAAAACCCTAAGCGTGCATGCGCACTTAGGAGGCCGTGATCCCTGCTGCCGTGATGTGTGCCTCCGTGCCAAATTCGATTTGAGGCGCGTGGGGCGACTTGCGGCACGTGGGGCAAAAGGAGGCAGAAGAAGGAGAGTGCAACTGTTTCGTTCGGCGGTTTCCGCACGCGCAGTAGAGCGTGCGGAGTTTCCCCTTCAGTAGGAGCCTGCGGCGGTTTAAACGTTGCCTTTCTTCCACGGCACTGTGACCCCGAAACCACTGCAGACCACCACGAAAACTAGGTAAAATGAAAGGAGAAGGGCTACTGCTGGACAGGGGGAGCAGGCAAGGGGTGGTGGTGGACAGCTGAGGAAAGAGAGAGACAGAAAGAAAGACAGACAGCGGCCAAGGAGAGAGAGAGAGAAAGAAAGGAAGAAAGACAAACACACACATCTATTCTAGCACCCATTAATGTAACAGGCTTAAAGACTAGTAATAATAATCTAATCTAATCTTCTATTTGTGCGTCGCACATACGTAAAAAAGCTCAAGGCGACATAAAGAGAGGAAGATGGTCAGGGGGAAAGGCAAGAAGGTGGAAGTGGAAGTAGAGAGGGAAAGAGGAAGGGAGCGGGAGGGGAGATAAAGTGTCGAAAAGATGGGTTTTCAGTTTCTTCCGGAATATGGTGTAGTTAAGTTCTGTTCTGATCATTTCTGTGTGGTTATTTCAAGTTTTTACTCCTAGAAAGATAAGCCTTGAGTGGAAAACACGTTTGTACTGAAGGTCGTTTGTGGATGGGATATTTAGTAGTGTCCTTTAGGATGAGGTTTGGATTGGGAAAGCTGGTAAATCCCGGGTGTAGTTTTTTTGCACGCTCTAATCTAGTGAGCCAGTTTCAAGTCTGTTTTTCAGCTTCAGCCTCCCCTGCTCTGAGCTGAATATGACTTCAGGCTCCGCGGAAGAAGCTGTCCAATGTGCTGAAACCACAGGGACCTGCCCGAGATGGACTGAAGCTCATCTCATAATAGGGCACCTCTGTGAAAAGTCAGAAACGTCGCTTTTATTAAAGTAGCACCGGCCCTTAGGTGAAATAGCTCAGAAATTCTACCTGCTCCAAAGAAGGTTTAAATGTTTGCATTTAGTCCCATTTCATAAAAGATCCACGCGTTGTACAGAACAGCTTTCCTGTGGGCAGAGTTTGGGAACAGCTGGGGTCATGCCTGTTGCACAGATCTCATAAAAGTATAGATGATCTTATGGGTGCACACACTTTTTCACATGTATAATAGTTATTTACCACATGTAAAACAGGCTTTCAACCTGGAGAAAATGATGCATAATAAACCTTGCTTGTAGGGGGAGGGGGGATTTAGATTCACTGCTTTAGGGCCCGCAGCCCTCTCCAGAGGTTACCTGCCATGTAGTTTTAGGGATGCCCAGGAAATGGAAAGTGGCGTAGAGGCTCAGCAGTTAAACGCATTCACTCAAGCTCTACACTAGAGCAGAGTTTCTCAACTTCTTCAAGCCAAGTACCCCCTAAGTCAAATAAATATCAACCGAGTTCCCCTGCCCATGCTCCCAAAATTGTGCCTCTCCCATGTCCCAATGCACTCCTCCCCCCTCTCTCCCTTACTTATGCCCTTTAGGGCCGTCTAGCTGGGCTGCTCCTTCAACGGCAGTTATTGGCAGGGACGCGCGGGCAGCGGTGCACACACTACACGTGGCTAACCCACAAGCCATCCCTCTGACGTCAATGAGGCGGTTTCTGGGTCAGCTACATGCAGCGTGAACGAGCCGCTCATGCGTCCTTCCAACAAGTGCTGCCGAAGGCAGGAAGGAGGTAACTGGGATCCCCCGCTACCCCGAAGGCTTTCCTCCGACGTTGGCTCTGACAGCGGAGGGAAGCCTTCTGGGTCGGCTTCAAGTGGAGGGGTAGCGGGTGGGAAGGAGGGAATCCCTGGTGGAGGCAGGCAGGCAATATTCTCGACGGTGGCGGCAGCTTGTTGAGAAACACAGCATTAGAGCACCTCAAAATAAACAGTTTATGGGATGCAGCCTCCTTTCACATAGGGGTCTTCCTTGTCCAGATTTGCAGCTTATCGAAATGACAGTACTTCTAGCAGCAACCTTACTGCTGTTAATTTGTTGCTGGGTAACATTTTCCTATTATAATACATATACAAGCCTTCATTTGCAGATACCTGAAAGCAATTTACCCCCCTCCCATCACTCTTCCCAAGCTACCTTCTACCTCCACTTCAGGATTTTCCACCCCATCCCCAAATGAACCCACCACTGCCCAAAAGGAAAAATCTCACTCTCGCTGTTGCACATCCAAACCACTAGGTGTGGCACTAGATGTTGGGGGAGGGGGGGTTTCCTCGTTTCATCTTCACATTTAAGGGATCCATTAATGCTCTGTCTCACCCAGTGATGCTGTTTGCTCTTCTCAGGGCTCCTGGCACGTCGATCCCCCTCGTGGAGCGAACCTTCACCGCCTTTCCTTCTTTTAGCTCCGTGGGCGAGTGGTTAGAGGCGATCGAGATGGGAAAGTATAAGGACAATTTCACCACGGCAGGGTACTGCTATCTGGAGTCCGTGGCAAGGATGACAGTCCAGTAAGTAGATGTTCAGACCACCCGCGTGTTCATTTGAGAAGTGCTACATGGATTTTAGATGTATATAAAATGGAATTTGGAGGTTTATATCGCAAGAACCTTTAAACCCCTTTACAAAGCTGGGATGTACATAGCTAAAAACATGCATATGGCAAAGGGGTTGTAGTATGATTGATTAATTTTTTTTAGGCCGACGTTAAGCACAAAACATGTATCTCCATTTTCAGAAGGGGGGAGATTGTGTATTTAAATATGAATTTGGTGTGGCATGTAATAAAGTACTGCTACCGAGACGCACTCCACCTATGGAGATTACTCTCCCCCTAATCCCCCAATCATAATACTGTAAGACTAGCCCCAGTGGCCAATCCAGGTCACAAGTACCTGGCAGAAACCCAAATAGTAGCAACATTCCATGCTACCAATCCAGGGCAAGCAGTGGCTTCCCCCATGTCTCTCTCAATAACAGACTATGGACTTTTCCTCCAGGAACTTGTCCAAACTTTCTTAAAACCAGCTGCGCTATCCGCTCTTACCACATCCTCTGGCAACACATTCCAGAGCTTAACTATTCTCTGAGTGACAAAATATTTCCTCCTGTTGGTTTTAAAAGTATTTCCCTGTAACTTCATCGAGTGTCCCCTAGTCTTTGTCATTTTTGACGGAGTGAAAAATCGATCCACATTTACCCGTTCTACTCCACTCAGGATTTTGTAGACTTCAATCCTATCTCCCCTCCGCCGTCTCTTTTCCAAGTGCCTAAGTTTCAAGTTAGGTGCAATTGTGTACTAGGTGTCTGTCTCTTTTGATGATATTTACTGAATTTCTCCCTTTGTGAGCAACCGGTGCATTGCGGCACTTCCTGAACAAACTGAGTAGTTCCTGTATTTTAAGATGTTTCAAACCATCAGTCATTCTTTGATTATTAATTGGCTGGAGCAAAATGTTTCTAAAAGATACTTTAGAAATAACTCTGTATTTCATTGTAGCAGCAGTCGAGTACCAGATGGCACTGGCAAACCACTGTTTTTCATTTCTGATGAAGTATTAACATGCAAAATCTGGTTTCTAGGGATGGAATATTATTTTTTTTAAAAACGTTCTTTGTCTATTAAGTCAGGTTAACAAGGGAAAGAATACGGCATACAAATTGCTCTTCTGCTCAAAGTTGCTCCCTCTTCAGAAATTAAAAAAAGAAGATTTCTTTTTTTTTTTTCAAGTTCAATGTTCTTTATTAATTTTATTCACTTACAAAAACCTATTGACCAGGTACAGAAATACAGCAGAGTTACTTATCTTTGTCATTTTCTAGAGACGTCATGAGTCTGGGAATCGCGTCCATGGAGCACCAGAAGACCATTCTGAGCGGTATTCAGACTTTGCGGTCCCAGGTGGTACAGATGCACGGGTGTGGCGTGCAGGTATAACCCTTTGCCCTTTCCGATGGGCTGGTTAAGACTTGAAGCTGGGAGATTCATGTGGAAAGAGTACACCGGGACCTCCATTAACTGGGCAAAGAACTGGAACAGATGAATTATACCTGCAGAGTGTCTGGGGCCGTTGCCGGGAGCAGGGGAAAAAAAAAATTCAGCTCATTTTAGAAATTCATTGGACGTCCCCATTTTGGCATGGCCCCAGTGTGCCAGGACAGCTCCCATTCTCTCCAGCAAAGGTACTCCTGAACCGTAAAGGTCTCCACCTTTACACTGTAACTTAGGCATACAGGGTGCATTGATTTTTAGAATGAAGTACACAAAAACACTTTAAACACAGCCTCTGAAGGCTCACCTTTCTGGTAGGCAAAAGTCGTGTGTATTTTTATAGAGCAAACAATTTGGAGCTGTGCAATTATTTTTTAAATTTTCTAGAGAGCGAATGCAATGTGCGTCTGTGGCCTAGTTTGTTGAATGTAGGCTGGAAGGCATCCAGTACGGTATAGGGGCTGATAAGAACTTAGCGTATCTATTTCAATCGTTCTATTCTAATTCAGCATCAGGAGGGTTCTGCCTTTCAGTGACATTCTCCGTTCCACTCCTGCCCACCCCCACCCCTATAAAGGGTAAAACGTGCCAGACAATCGCACGCGGACAAATGAGCAGAGACAAATGGGATGTCAGCCTGCCAGATTAAAAGTTAAATTTAAAGCCCTCCGAGGGGGGAGTTTGGGGGGGAAAACACCCCCTCCCCCGTTTACTTAGAAGTGTTGGTGCTGCCATGGGGGGGGGGAAATTACACTTTCCTCACCCCCAACCCCTCCCCCTCGGAGTGCTTTAAATTTAACTTTTAATCCGGTGCGCTGACGTCCTGTATGCATTTGTCTCGGCTCATTTGTCCGCGTGCAATTGTCCTGCCCACGTTCATCTTTGAACCCCATAAAGTGCCATGCAAAGGATGAATGTTTGAGGCTTGTCAGCTAAGAGCACAAGGAAAAACAAGATTTGAGCCTTAAAGTGATGGAAATGGAATAATTTGATTTGCAGTAAGAGGGTTGGGGTAGGGGGTCATTTATAACTGAACAAAAATAGTTCCTGGTGCATTTTTTAAACAGTGCATGCAAACTTCTGTTTATGGAAATTACCTTGGGGAACTTATGTGCTAACCCTAACCTGCCCTTCACAATGCACCATTTTTCTAGGCTAATTTAAACTATATGCATATTTTTAAAAACATGATGAAGGTAAACTCCCAACCCCTCTTCCAGCAAATTCCGCTGCTCAGGTAACATCAAGTCGCATTCAAACTGGACATGCGGTTTTGTTAAAACTATTTCCATGCATAAAAATGGTGCTTTGTTCAGAGAAATGGCTTTTAATTATACCCCCCTTAGTATACTAGAGCCAGTTCAGAGCTGGACATGGTATGCACAGTGCCATGATTGCTGAAGGTTTAAGAGATGCCCTGAATGGTCAGTGGGGGAAATGGCTCCCCTCTAGCCTGAAGGGAACTAGGAAATACCCTTTCTGAGGAGGTGGTTCACAGAAATTTAGTTCAGTCACTGTTCTAGACTAGAGAATGACACGGGGAAAAAATCTGTCCCCGTCACCGCCCCGTCCCCGGCTCACCGTCCCATCACCGTCACTGCCATCCCATTCACCGCCCCGTCACCGTCCCCGCAGCATCCATATAAGCCTCAGTACTGCAAAACACCAAGAAGACAGAAGAGAGTCCTGCCACTACTACTACTGCACTGATAATCTGTTTCAGTGCCTCTGCCCTGTAGTAAAAACAGAACATAAAATAAATCAATTGACTTGTCCTCCCTTGCAATGACGTGTCCCCCATGTTCACCTATAGCTCAAATCAGGTCAATTGTGCACACTAAAAATGCCCACCTGAGCACATAGTCATGCAGATGCTGCAGTACAATGAGCAACAGGAGGATCTGGAACGTGAGTGGTGTAAAATGGGTAAAAGCGAATCGATTTTTTTGCTCTTTCAAATATTATGAAAACTGCATGGAAATACCTTTAAAACAAATAGGGGTAAATATATTTTCACTCAAAGAATTGCTGGAACTTATTGCTGGAGGATGTGGTAACAGTGGGTTGCATAGCTGGATTTAAAAAAGGCTTGGACAAGTTCCTGGAGGAAATGTCCATAGTCGGTTACTGCTCTCTAGTATCTGGTAGGGTGCCATACCAACACATTCTCCAAAAAAGACCATAAGTACCTGCTGGGCATTCACGGGTATCCGTGGCACAGGTGGACAACACCCCTCACTTTTTCCTTGGAGTTTGCATGCAGGTGTTTGAACCATACGTCAGTTACTCACAAACCTACCAGAAAAAAAAAAATATATATATATAGGTATGATTTACCTCAATCAATTTTTATTTGGGATCACAAAATACAAAGCAACATGGAAAGGATACAGGGTAACTTTCAGCTTCTTACGCAGCAATCATTCCATGTAAAAAATATTCAAAAGTATCTGTAGTTCCCATTTTCATTAAAAACCTCCCATCAACCCCTCTGCCCACCCACCCCAAGTCATAGAAAAGGCAGTTAGCCCATGGTCTGGACTGTTATGATACAGGTCTGATTTACTATGCTGTGCCAAAATGTCTTATATTACAGCAAGAACACCAGTACAATAATAATTACAAGAGATTCCTGAGACAGTGGCACAGTCCCTCCCTTCCCCTCAGCTCCACTGCTCCTTCCCCAATCCCATCTGCCATGCAGGCCCGCCCCCTTCCAGCTCTAGTTTAAGTGGTTGCTTGCGGCAGTCAACCATGTGCTCCTCATAACCCCATCGGCTCTCCCTCTGACATCCTATGCAAGGCACCTGGAAGTGACGTCAGTGGGAGAGCCGATGGTTCTTGACGGCTGTGAATAACAACTTCAACTAGAGGTACAAGAGAAGGGGGGCATGCGTGTGGAGGGACAGCAGGGGGCAGAGAGGAGGGGGTGCTGGTGCCCCCTCCCTCCACTGTCCTGACATACTCCTGCACTTCGTGATCTGCTCGGGTTATCAGAACAATATAGGATCAAATTCAAATTTGCTTGCATTATTTGTAAGGCACTGGTTGGCCAAAGTTCATCATCGTTAAATGTAAGCTGTCTTCTTCATAATGTAGGCATCATGATTCGTCACAAGAGCAAAATCTTACTCTACCCATCATTAAAATCTGTCAAATATAAAAGACTTCATGAATACACCTTTCAATACCTGGGTACTAAAATCTGGAATAATCTTTCTATGTTAATTAGAACTAGACCTACCTACTGCCTAGTTTGTAAATTACCGAAAACCCTCTCTCTTTGAACAATGGGCTATATATTGTTTATAAGTTTCAGTATTTTTGTTCTTAATCCTCCTTTTGTAAATTTTTGAATGAGCCTTTTGTAAACCGCTTTGAATTCAGTAGGTGATAGAGCGGTATATGAGACACATAATAGATTCAGGCACTTTATTCAGAGAATAAGTTGTTGTGCAATACAAATCCACCTTTGCCCTAGAGAAAAGGGGACCCAACATGGTCCGCGTTTCGATTAAAAAATCTTCCTCAGGGGTCCCGACAATAAATAGAATATAATGGATGCCTTAGCAATTGACACACGCTATATCAGTTAGTGGGCCTTAACAAAAGGACCCCTATATCTCATATACCACAACTCATTCATCATGTAATTGTGAAATACTTCCCCTTTTATTACCAAGACCCCTAAGGAAGATGTTTTGTTGGGTTGTTGTTGTTGGTTTGTTTTTTTTTTTTTTTAATCTTTATTAATTTTCAAAGCTAATACAAAGTGCCATAAATTATACAGACATTAATAACAATGCAGAAGATAAATATCCCTCCCCTCCATCAATTTAATCAAGAAATAATCCAAAAAGATATCCCACCCTCCCCCATCCTGGACATGTATAAAAATAAACAAAAAATTAAAACCAAGACAACTGTGTTGAATTATCAAAGGATGTCAACGGGCCCCTAACCAAATTAAATGATTTGCTATGCCCCAACATATCCGCATTCATCTTTTCGTATTTGTACCCTAAACGTAAACTGGCCCACCAAAATGGAAAGTTGAGGCGATCGCAATTCTTCCAATTGCGGGTTATCATCTGCATACCCGTCCCCGTCATAATCAAGAAGAGCCTGCCTTCGTAGTGATCCATGGGAGGCTTGATGTGCAGCAATGTTCCACATATAATTGCCTCATACGTCAAAGGAAGATGTTGTAATCAAAACACGGACCGTGCTGGGTCCCCGTTTCTCTAGAATAAAGTGCCTGAATCTATTACATCTGCTCTGCAGTTCTTTCTTGTTTTGTGTTGTTCTGACATTCACTGCAAACGCCTTGGATCCCTTCTCTCCGCAGTATATAAGGCACCATTAGCTCTCAAACAAATAGGTTTTCAACGTTATGCAAAATAATCTGCGACGTAACCAATCTAATTTGGACAGACATATCATTCCAAATTTTTGCACCTAGGTAAGCAAAAGTCAATTAATGATAGCTTTTTCACATTTTTTTTTAAGTCAGAAAAGCGATCATATTTAATAATGGAAGGGCTATTTAGAATTAATCCAAAACGCTCCCTAAAACACAAAAAGAACGCCGGGGTTATAAGCAAATTTAAAACTTACATCAGCCGAGTTCTGTACCACAGTATTCCAAGTGACAGAGGAATTGTTGGAAGAGCTGTCTGAAGAAATTGGCATCATCATGCTCTGTATTTTATTTTTTTTAAAAATAGGAAATCTCTCTCTATATATAGCCTTGTTTCAAAGAGTCATGTTATAACTGTTTTATGATATACTTGTATCTCTGTTGGTTCAAAAAAGTTTTCAATAAAGAAAAAAAAATAAATATATATATATATTTTTTTTTCTTTATTGAAAACTTTTTTTGAACCAACAGAGATACAAGTATATCATAAAACAATTATAACATGACTCTTTGAAACAAGGCTACCAGTTCTACAATAGAAAGTACTAAAATGTCACCATACCTCCCCCCCCCCATAGTTCTGTGTATAACAATAAAAACCTGTAGGCAACCTTATATACAAAGCTCCCTATGCTCACACCAGGTACTATATACTGTAAAATGGTTTCCACCGTAGCAGAAACTGTCCCAATCGATGATGCTTCATAGCTGTCAACTTGGTCAAAATAGGAAATAATTTTTTGATATTTAGGAATAATATATTTAGCTGCAGTTTTCCAGAGCAGTCACAGTCAAATGAGAAGTTTCATAATTCAGTGACCTCCCTACCACCCTCTATTGAAAACTGACATGTTGAATTCATTAAAACGGAGCATTTCATCTTCCAATTAATAAACTCTTTATATATAGATTGTGACCCTAGTAGGTAAAGAGAAAGTGCCTGATTAGAATATGTAAACCACTTTGGTTGCAGCACAGAAAGGCAGGGATATCAAGTCCATGACCCTTGACCCTTTACATGAAAACACTCCTTACCCCTAGCACTTCCTGTAAGTTGATGGATTCTTGCTCCATGGGTCACCGTACAAAAAGCACAGTTACTTACCGTAACAGGTGTTATCCAGGGACAGCAGGCATATATTCTCACATGTGGGTGACGTCATCTACGGAGCCCCAGCGCGGACAGCTTTTTAAGCAAACTTGCTAGAAGTTTCAAGTTTGCACACTGCACCACGCACGTGCATGCCTTCTCGCCCACTAGAGGGCGCATCCCACCTCGTGGTCCTCAGTTCCATAACTAGCAAAGAAGCCATCCCCGGGGAGGCGGGCGGGTTGTGAGAATATATGCCTGCTGTCCCTGGATAACACCTGTTACGGTAAGTAACTGTGCTTTATCCCAGGACAAGCGGGCATGATATTCTCACATGTGGGTGACCTCCAAGCCAACCAAAAAAAAAGGGCAGGTGGGAGGATGGCAATTTAGGAAAACAGATTTTGCAAAACTGACTGGCCAAACCGGCCGTCACTCCTGGATAAAGTGTCCAGACAGTAATGAGAGGTGAACGTATGAACCGAAGACCAAGTGGCAGCTTTACATATGTCCTCCATAGGAGTGGATCGGAGGAAAGCTATCGAAGCTGCCATCGCTCGGACCTTATGCCCCGTGACTCGACCCGGGGGCGGAAGTCCAGCCTGAGCATAGCAAAAGGAAATGCAAGCAGCCAACCAGTTAGACAGAGTGCGCTTGGAAACTGGATGCCCTAATCGATTAGGATCGAAGGACAAAAACAATTGAGGAACCTTCCGATGAGACCTGGTGCGTTGAAGGTAATATGCCAACGCCCTCTTACAGTCAAGCGTGTGAAGCGCCGCCTCGCCAGGATGGGAGTGGGGCTTAGGAAAGAACACAGGAAGGACAATGGACTGATTGAGGTGGAAATCAGAAACAACTTTAGGTACAAACTTAGGATGGGTGCGGAGAACCACCTTGTCATGATGGAAGACAGTGAAAGGAGGGTCCGCAACCAAGGCTTGCAACTCCCCAATCCGCCTAGCGGAGGTGAGGGCAATCAGAAACACCACCTTCCAAGTCAAAAATTTCAAGAGAGACTCGTTGAGTGGCTCAAAAGGGGGTTTCATCAGTTGAGCTAAAACCACATTCAAATTCCACACGACAGAAGGAGGCTTAAGAGGGGGACAAACCCTGAGTAACCCTTTCATGAAGCGTGTCACCAAAGGATGGAGCGACAGAGGGCGTCCATCCAGATGTTGGTGGAAGGCAGAAATAGCACTAAGATGAACACGCACCGAAGTGGTTTTCAGGCCAGAGTGCGACAGATGGAATAAATAGTCCAAAACCGAGGATATCGGAACCGATACCGGATCCAGGTGAAAAGACGAACACCAGGTGGAAAACCTGGTCCATTTCTGCGAATAACAAAGCCTCGTCGAAATCTTGCGTGAGGCTTCCAACACCTCCCTCACCGATTGAGACAGATCAGGGGGAGTTAGGGAGCAAGAAACCAAGCTGTCAGGTGCAATGACTGCAGATTGGGATGTAACATGGATCCTTGACTCTGAAACAGCAGAGAAGGAAACACAGGCAGAAGAAGAGGCTCCCTGGCACTGAGCTGAAGCAGCAGGGAGAACCAGTGCTGACGCGGCCACCGAGGTGCAATGAGAATCATCGTGGCCGTGGACGATTTGAGATGTACTAACGTTCGCATGATCAGAGGAAAAGGAGGGAACGCATACAGGAACCTCCCCTCCCAATCGAGAAGAAAGGCATCGGCCTCCAGACGGTCCCGCGAGTACATCCGAGAACAATACAGGGGCAGTTTGTGGGTCTCCGGAGAGGCAAACAGATCCACCTGTGGCGTTCCCCAGCGAGCGAAAACCTCGCGCAGAACTGCGGAGTGTAGAGTCCACTCGTGCGGTTGCAGAAGTCGACTGAGTTTGTCTGCCAGACAATTCAGTTCTCCTTGGATGTAGACCGCCCGAAGGAAGATGTTCCGGGAGACCGCCCACTCCCAAAGGCGAAGAGCCTCCGAGCAGAGGGGCCAAGAACCCGTTCCACCCTGCTTGTTCACATAGTACATTGCCACTTGATTGTCCGTGCGGACGAGGACAACCTGATTCTGCAATATGTGAACGAATGCTCGAAGTGCTAGAAAGATGGCCCGAAGCTCTAGCACGTTGATGTGACACCGACGGTCCTCGGCAGACCACAGGCCCTGCGTGCGAAGACCGTCGAGGTGGGCTCCCCACGCGTACTCCGAGGAGTCTGTGGTCAGAACCTTGCGAAAAGGAGGGGTGAGAAACAGTAAACCCTTGGACAGATTTGAAGAGTCTGTCCACCAACGCAGCGATTTCCGCAAAAGCGGAGTCACCGCAATGAGGCGAGACACCGGATCGTACTCCTGACGCCACTGGGAAGCGAGGGTCCACTGAGGAATCCTCAGATGCAGCCTTGCAAACGGAGTGACGTGGACCGTCGACGCCATATGACCGAGCAGCATCATCATGCGCTGGGCCGACACCACCGACAGTTGAGAGACCTGACGGCCCATCCGCACCAAGGCTTCCAACCGCTGGGGCGGGAGGTAGGAGCGCAGGCGCACCGTGTCCAGCACCGCACCTATAAATTGAAGAGACTGAGCCGGGCACAACTGAGATTTTGGAAAGTTTATCTCGAACCCGAGGCTCTGCAGGAAGGCAATAGACTGTCGGGTCGCTGAGATAACCCCCTCCCTGGTCGGGGCTTTGATGAGCCAATCGTCCAGGTAAGGGAACACATGAAGCCCACGAGACCTCAGGGCTGCCGCAACCACCACCATGCACTTCGTGAAGACTCGTGGGGACGCGGCCAGGCCGAAGGGTAGGACCCTGTACTGGAGGTGTAGGTCCCCCACCTGGAATCGTAAAAATCTTCGGAAGGCGGGCTGCACCGGAACATGGGTGTATGCTTCCTTCAAGTCGAGGGAGCACATCCAGTCCCCTTCCTCCAAGAGAGGATATAAAACCGGGAGAGACAGCATTCGAAACTTCTCCCGGACCAGGAATTTGTTGAGCTTCCTGAGGTCCAGTATGGGGCGCAGGTCCCCGGTCTTTTTTGGGACCAAAAAGTAACGGGAGTAAAACCCCGTACCCCGCTGGTCCTTGGGGACCGGTTCGACCGCCCGAAGCACCAATAGGGCCCTGGCTTCGGCCAGAAGGGTCGGTAGCTGCGATCGGTTGCAAGAGGCTAGACTTGGGGGATGGTCCGGTGGCGAGGACACAAAGTTGAGCGAGTAGCCCTCGGAGACGATCCGGAGCACCCAAGCGTCTGAGGTTATCTCGGTCCATGCCTCCCGGAAGAACCGAAGACGCCCCCCGATAGGAAGGGATTCCTGTGATTTCGCGGAGGGGAACCCGCCCCGTCCGCTCAGCCCGTCAAAAGGAAGGCGCAGGCTTAGAAGGACCCTGCGCCGGGGCTTGGGTTTGTCCCCCTCTGCCTCGCTGAGACGGACGCCTCGGAGGTGGCCTTGAAAAAGCCGGGGTCGACTTCTGAGGATATCGGCGCGGCGGAGGACGGAAAGGTTTCTGCGGCGGGGGCCTAGGTTTGGGGCGGACCAGGGATGCTAACGAGCGCTCCTGCTCCGACAACCGCTTGGTCGCCGCATCTAAGGACTCGTCAAATAACTCGGACCCCACACAAGGCAAGTCTGCAAGACGTTCCTGCAGGTTTGGGTCCATGTCGAGGGTGCGAAGCCAGGCCAGGCGGCGCATGGCCACTGCGAAGGCCGACACCCTCGAAACCAGCTCAAATGCGTCGTACACCGCATGAAATAGGTACAACCGCAATTGAGACAGGTTGGACATAAACTTATCGAATCCTGCCCTTTGGGAGTCCGGTAAGGAGTCTCGATATTGAGGAAGGTCCTTCACCATGCCACGCAAATAGGAGGAAAAGGTGAAGGCATAATTTAGAACCCTGGTGGCCATCAGGGAATTTGAATAGAGGCGACGGCCAAACTTGTCCAGGGTCCGCCCCTCCCTGCCGGGTGGAACCGCCGCAGAAACCCGTGAGGGCTGTGATTTCTTAAGGGCAGACTCCACCAGAAGAGACTGGTGGGAGAGCTGCGCCTTTTCGAACCCTTTAGGGGGCACCGTCCTATACTTCGCTTCCATTTTCGAAGGCACAGACGTGACTGTAAGAGGGTTCGACAAGTTCTTCAACCAGGTCTGTAGAAGGACTCTGTTGAGGGGGAGCCTAGGCACCTCTCTAGGAGGAGTGGGAAGGTCCTGCTCCTCCAAAAATTCTTTGGAATATTGAGAACCGACCATCAGGTCTAACCCCAGGGCTCGGGCCATGTCCTGAACAAAGGATGAAAATGAGGACGGCCTGGCCGGGGGAGACGGGGTTCTCGACCTCCCCACCGAGGAGAGGGGAGAGGCCTCATGGGAATAATGAGGATCCCTTACTGACCCCGAGTCCCAGGATCCCCTCTCCAAGGCCCTCGAGGGGGAAGGAGAAATTCTCCGCCTCGCAGAAACCTTGGGTGAGGACCCCGGGGTCCGGGGGACACTCTCCCACTTCCTCGGCGAGGTGGCACGGGAAGACTTCCCATGAGGTGATCGGAGGAGCCTCGGGTTGTCGAGGCGCAACTCCGACACCTGCAGCGCCTCGCCCCCGAGCGGCGAGGAACGATCGTGCCTCCGAGGCGAGCCCCGCGGCCGCTTAGACTTCCTCGATCGGCGCCCCGTCCGAGGTCGCGTCGAGGGCGAGCCGTCCCGGGAAGACCCCGAGGAGGAGGAGGAAATACGGCGCACTCTGCGCAACTTTTCCTTGGGCCTCACACTCCGCTCAGGCGGCCCCCCCGAGGTCGAGGTCGAGGGCAGGGCCGGGACCGAGGTTAAGGGGGCCACAGTACCCGAGACCGAGGTCACCGAGGCCGGGGCTCCCGAGGTCAAGGGAGCCGAGGCCGGAGCCTCCGAGGCCGAGGGCGCCCCGGCCGAGGTCGAGGCCGCCGGAACTGCAGCCCGCTGCAACACTTCCAGGGCCCCCGACAGCTCCGATGAAATCAGGGCTCGAAGGAGTTCCTGGAAGGCCGGAATCCCCACGAAGGTGGGGAGTTCCGAGTCCGGAGCACACTCCCTGGAGGGCGACCTCGGTCTCGAGTATTCCCTCGGGGTGTGCGAAGTCGAGGTCCGAGGCGGGGCCGGGGTCGACCCACCCGCCTTAGCCGGAGTAGAGGACGGCTTCTTTGCTGAAGGGGATGGAACAGAGGACTTACCCGAAGCTGGTTTTCCTGAAGACGCCTTCGAAGACGAGGGCCGAGGCGAAGCCGAGGCCCCCGAGGACGCCGAGGCCGAGGTCAAGGCCGGGGCCGAGGCCGAGGCCGACGTCGAGGCCTTAGGCGGCGCGTCCACGGCGAACAATTCCGCCATTCTGGCCTTACGGCGACGGAGGGCTCTGTTTTGAAAAGTCGCACAGCGATCACACGAAGCTGTCGGATGATCCGGCCCAAGACAGACAATGCACCACCGGTGAGGGTCAGTGATGGAAAGTAACCTCTCACACCGGCTGCACTTTTTAAATCCCGTAACAGGACGGGACATCAACGAAAAAGAAGGTCGGGAACGACCGACGTCCCGCGGCCACGGCTGCTGGGAGCCCCCGGAGCCTAACGAAAAATAATTTTTTTTTTTTTTTTTTTTTTACGAAAGGAAAAAGAAAGCAGCACCGCGAATCGATCAAAAATAAAAAGAAACAACGAAACGCGGGAGCTAGAAAGGCAATACAACTGGAGCTCAGATCCACAGGGCTTTCTGGCTCCGCGGAAAAAATTGAACTGAGGACCACGAGGTGGGATGCGCCCTCTAGTGGGCGAGAAGGCATGCACGTGCGTGGTGCAGTGTGCAAACTTGAAACTTCTAGCAAGTTTGCTTAAAAAGCTGTCCGCGCTGGGGCTCCGTAGATGACGTCACCCACATGTGAGAATATCATGCCTGCTTGTCCTGGGATAATACATTTAATTCTGAACGTTCAAGCAAATTCTCTCTCGAACAGCATAGTTTTTACCAGCTAAACTACAACACACTAGACACGCTCTTTATTTCAAAAGGTAACATTCCCTGCACGGTTATTATGGTGATACAACCACGTCTGGGACTATAGCAGTATGTTTGACTATTACATATAACAGGGCTGCCCAAGTCTGGTCCTCGAAATCTACTGGCAGGCCAGGTTTTCAGGATATCCACAATGAATATGCATGAGAGAGAGATTTGCATACCAAGAAGTCAATGCAGGTAAATCTCTCTCATGCATATTCATTGGGCATATCCTGAAAACCTGGCCTGCCAGTAGATCTCGAGGACCGGACTTGGGCAGCCCTGACCTATACTGTCTAATGCAGGGGTGTCAAAGTCCCTCCTCAAGGGCCGCAATCCATTCGGGTTTTCAGGATTTCCCCAATGGATATGCATGAGATCTATTAGCATACAATGAAAGCAGTGCATGCAAATAGACCTCATGCATATTCATTGGGGAAATCCTGAAAACCTGACTGGATTGCGGCCCTCAAGGAGGAACTTTGACACCCCTGGACTAATGAGTGACCACACAAGACCGTGCACAGCAGGGGACCGCAAATCTAGTCTTGGAGGTCCACAACCCAGCCTGGTTTTCAGGATTTCCAAAGTGAATGTGTGCATGATCTATTTGCATGCAATGGAAACAATGAATGTAAATTGATCTCATAATATTCATTGTGGAAATCCTGAAAACCAAGCTACTCATTGTCCAGCTCTTTACTGCCTTTATTCATTCTGCTCATTGCCACCTCTAATCACCCATCACTCATCCAAGAGATCTATTTAATGTGCCAGGGCCTGATGGCTTCCCTACAACCCTGGCCGAAGAAGACATGAAGGCATTTCCATCCTCTCTTGTCAACAAGGTCAGCTTGCAGCATTTTGCACAAACAGAAGATTCTATTATCTTAAGTGGAAGATTAACGGGAGTTATTTTATTGAATTTTTTTTTTTAATCTCGCTTTACTCTTGTTTTGTGATTGGGGAGGTACTTAGATACTAATGGCCCTTATTACAAAGCCGCAGTAGCAATACGGTAAATGCACCGAAGCCCGTAGGAATTTAATGGGCTTTGGTACATTTACCGCAGCTGCATCACTACCACGGCTTTGTAAAAGGGGCCCTAAATTTGATGGGCTCATCCAATAATGATACAGAATTTCCTGCCAACACTGAGCTTGCGCTGAGATTCAATTAAAAGTTTAATTAGCCATCTGAATTGAAGAAAAACTCCCCATTCTGTCAATGCAGTGAGTATTATCCTAATTTTGCAGGCAGGCCATTCTTTAGAACCGAAAGGCGATATGGTAAGAACAACTGGTAATGTAGTAATTCATTATGGGGCTCATTTTCAAAGCACTTAGATATACAAAGTACCGAAGGTTTCTATGGTATTTTTGTTGTGTCTTAAGTGTTTTTGAAAATTAACCCCTGGTGCATTTATTAGCAGTCTGTAGTTAGCTGTCAAGAGATGCCGCCTTATTGATGTCAAACCCAACCCAAGTAGGTCGTAGCCTGGTTGAGTTCAACAGAAGCTGTGGTTCTCTGAAAAGCTGTGACCAATTTTACTCAGACTGCCTCATTTTCTGTGCACCTAACCTGGGTTATGCAGGCAATGGGTTTATCTCTTAAAAAAAAAAAAAAAAAAAATGTTAAAAACTAAATTGAACTACAAATGGATAATTTGGGTTTGCCAAACTGAATTGTAAACTTCTTTAGAAGATGGTTATTTGTCTTAAGGCTCCTTTTACTACATTGCAGTAGAGCTTTTTACTGCAGGCCAACGGGGTAAATGCTCCGATGCTCATTAAATTCCTATGAGCATTGGAGCATTTACCTCACCAGTCTGCGGTAAGCAGCTCTACTGCAGTTTAGTAAAAGCCAGCATTAGATACTATTAGAAATAGCTCTAGCTCTAGCTCCAATTGGCATTGTACACAACCCAGAAGACTATTTCTTGATCTGTATTAATGTGAAAAAAAATGTATTGTTGCTTTTTTTTTTTTTTTCAAAGGGATAATGCAGGATATGTTTGTTTAAATAAAAAGCATTTGCTTACATTTGTTTTCTCTCAAATGCTGTCTGGTGCAGCTCTTAAGAGCAATAAGAATTTAACTAATGCCAGAAATTCATTATTTTTCAAGCAGCAGTTTTAAAATATGGGAATAGTTTTTTTAAATGTTTTCTGTTGGGAATTCATATACTCCATTGGTTCGGGTTTGACTCATTCTTCTCTGGATCACGAAGGAATTTTACCACACGTGAATGAGAGGAGAAATATGAACCATTCATTAAAAAGGATGGAAACCTCTCTCGTTATACCCAGCCCACTTAGGTGGCTTAGCTTCGTTCCTAAAACTTCCTGAGCTTAGAATTTTCCGGAAGGAAAAACTGCAAATTGTGCATAGACAGAGCTAGCCTCATTATGCGAGTCCATTGTGTATAAGAAGAGTGAAACGTAATGTGTATTTGCAACAAAAAAAAATGTACCTTTTTATGGCGATTGCATCTTTCCAACAGTATGTTTCTCTCTAAGCATATAGCAGGATTTGTTCTGTCTAAAAATCTAGTCCTTTTGCATCTATTGGTTTGTTTTACAAAATGCGGAAAGTGTCCCTGGTCATCTGTGGGACAAACATCTCATGGTCTGATACATCAGCTCCTCTTGGTTTCCATGCCTGCCAGAGAAAATATGTAAATAGACAACTTTGCTGAAAATATGAGATCCTAAGGATCAAATGAAATTTGTATGTGATTTGATGTTTACATTGTGTTTACACACATTATATGCTACTGTATATTGGTTGGTAGAAGACACAAACCAACTTGATTCCTTCGTAGTTAACGGCTGTTGGAACATCTCAACTTCAGTTACTTAGCTTGACCTGTTGCACAAATTGATGGGCCATCTGGAATCGTTATAAAAAAAAACAGTTTGCAAGCTTCAATGCCCAGCTCCAGGGAACGTAACTCAGTAAGCTGCTATGGTAGCTCATAGTAACATGCACAATTCGACATTTTCGGAGCAGTTTACACTACAATTTGTACCTGCTTTGACTTGTGAAGTGGTTGTCTTCTCGCTCTCATTCTGTCTGAAGCCACCTTTTCCCTAACAGATGGAAGTCTACCTGTCAATCCGCAGGTCTTCTTTTAACGTAGAGAAGGCTCAGCAGGTCTTCGCGCTTTCTGTGTACTTGGCTAAATGGCTTCTTAAAATTATCCTCTATGCAGGGTACCCAATATGTCCTAAAAAAATAAAAAAAAGAGAGAGAGAGAAAGGGATTGGGCACTCATAGCAGTTTACATACAGGTACTTCAAGCATTTCCCTATCTGTCCTGCTGGGTTCGTGGAGGATTAAGTGACTTGCCCTAGGTCACAAAGCATGGGATTTGAACCCACAACTTTCAGGGTGCTGAAGCTGTAGCTCTAAGCACTGCACCAAACTCTCCTCTATGCAATATCAGAAGTGAACCAAGTATATAGGAAGCCATTGTGACATCACTGATGAGATTGGTTCTTATTGGTGGAATGAGGCATTATGACATCAGCGAAAGGGGTTGGGACTTGTATACCACCTTTTTGTAGCTTTACAACCACACTCAAAGCAGTTTACATACAGGTACTCTAGCATTTTCCCCTTTCTGTCCTGGTGGGCTCACAATCTATCTAATGTACCTGGGGCAATGGGGGGGGATTAAGTAACTTGCCCAGGGTCACAAGGAGTAGCGTGGGTTTAAACCCAGAACCTCAGGGTGCTGAGGCTGTAGCACTAACCACTACACCACATGCTCTTCACAGAACACAAAAAACCCTCATGCATTGTATTAATTTGCTTATTATGAGTGGAAGAATTCAAACCCATGCTGGGGGGGCATTTTGCTAGACCGCATTATGCAGATAATCCCGGTGCTATTTTTAGCACGTGCTTAGTGTACTGTAAGGGCCGGATTCTATAAACAGAGCCGATATCAGCGGCAGCCTAAAAAAAATGGCTGCCGATCACATGTCCATCACGCAAGGGTGCTATTTGTAAAATCATGGCCTCTTCAACCTCTAAATTACATTCTCTCACCCTGGGTACTCTAATCTCCCCACCTTTATTTTTTTTTTTAGCATTCTTTCCTTGAGCATGGAATTAGTCTAACATAGAGTTACTGAAACCGCGTGCGTGGATAAATAGGATGCAGTATCTTCACATGTCTTACCCAAAAGTTAACCCCCTCCCCCTTTTTACAAAAGCATAGCGTGGTTTTTAGCTCCAGCCCCGGTGGTAACAGCGCCGATGCTCATAGAATTCCCATGAGCATCCGAGCTGTTACTGCACTGCTGGCGCTAAAATCCACGCTACACTTTTGTAAGGGGGGGTATAATATAACCTTCCTGCCTTGCTGTGGAATCTGGGCTCCTTCCAATTATTCCGAAAGCATCTGAAAATTCGGCTCTTCTCAAAAACGTAAATCTCGCTACCCTCTTTATAATCACTAATTCTTATTTATGTTTTTCCTTTCCTATAAACCATGCCGAGCTCCATCTTTATGGAGAGGATGCGGTCTATAAATTTACCATTTAGTTTAGTTTAGGTTTGGACCCCATTACAGAAAAAAAAAATGCATTATTCCTTAAACTATTTCTTATGAACCCATTATTATGGAGAGTTCTATCGATCCCACAATCAATCTGTAATCACCAAAAGTGGAAAGACTTGATTCATATTTTACCATGGCAGATGAATATGCCTTCCCCTGCTCTATAAAATATGTATTAAAGTCAATAAGAGATTTTTTAAAAAAAGTTCTTCTTGATTGATATCAGCAAATCTCAAGTGTGTCACAGGTTGAAATGGGCAAAGTTAGGTTTCAGGTTTATTAAAAGTTTGATATATCAAAGTGGTTTTACAAAGTAAAATACAAACTAGACATTAAAAGCATGGTCATAAACCTCAACAGAGAGGCAAAATAACAGACAAGACTTACTGGAACGAAAGGAAATGGGGCAGAACTACAATATTTTGATAGGGCTAGATTCACTAAGCTCACCGATCGTGTCCCGACCAGTTTGCGAGCCTTTTCCGACCCGATTCTATCCGCACACGCAAATGAGGGGAAATGCATGCACAAGTAGGAAGGCAGTGATTCACTAAACCAACCAAGGAACACCGATTGGGCAAGCCGATCCAAAAAGAAGCGACCGCTAAGGACCAGTCGCTCACGTCCTTGCCGACCGTCCTGCGCTCTGCCGCCCTGAATTCCCAGCCCTGCAACCATCAAAATAAAAAAAAAATCTCCCTTGTGCAAAAAGCACCCTACTCTCTTCTGCCCTGCCTCTGCGAGGCCGTGGTTTTAACCCACGGGTTTAAAGTGTGTTCTGTTCCATAGCTCAAAGGAACTGTCCAGGCTATGAACAGGACCAGCAAGAGGAGGAGGTGAAGGCGCATAAGTGTTTTCATGCTGGGGCCAGGGCTGGGCTGCTTCGGCAGGAGTTTCTGGCTTGCAGTGTACAGCTCCCGGGTCCCTGAACTTCAGTTATGCACCCGTTGCGGGTCATCCCACATCACGAGGAAACTCGGGAGGAGAAGGGGCAGGAAGGGAAATCATTAAGAAACCCGCAGCTTACCGGAAATCCCATAAGCTCCGGGAGTGACAGGCACCGACGTGCAACTCCTGCAACATCCTCCCGACTGACGCGTTCCGCGCTTTCGCCACTCTGCTGCACGCAAAGCCAGCTCAGAGAGGCGGTGATGCTCCACACAGGCACTGCTACTGCCAAAGACTACAACGGCAGATTCCCCTGTCCCAGGGAGCCAGGAGCTAGTGTCTTTACGGCCACGTAGTTTCAGCGCTCATCTCTTGGACTTCACTTCTTGCAGAGTACAACATTTAAGTATTTACTGGGGAGCGATTAAAAAAAAAAAAAAAAAAATCAAATATCCAGAAAAAAATAGATATTCATTAATTCCAGAAGTGGGCCAGAGCCACAGGTAGTGCCGTTCTGCGAGCGGAGGAACTCCTTCCCCCTGTAGCGCTGATTGGGTGGACGCTCTGTTCCATTCTGCACAAATTGAAATGATTCCTGTGCATGCATTGCGATCGCTTGTGGGCGTGCTTCCGATCAGATCATTTGAATGCAGGAACTGTTTTGAAATTGGTCACCCGGCAAGACTCGGCCACAGATTGCCCAGATTGGTGAGTTTAGTGAATCTAACCCATAGTCAGGAACTTACCCCCTCTTCTACGAAACTGTGATGGCCTGCGCTGCTCCCGATGCTCATAGGAATTCAATAAGCATTGGGAGCAGTGCAGTGTCGTGGAAGAAGGGGTTAATCACTTGTGAAATCCTCCAGCCAGCAAGGCTGTTAACCCTATAATATTATATGCTTATATGAACTGAAGCACAAAGCTTGAAAAGTTTTACCCTGGAAGCTGACATGATTAAAGACACAGTATATGCAGGCACTTTCTCCAAATCTCAAACCTGGGGCAGTGGTGGGTTAAGTAACTCGCCCAGGGTCACAAGGCACTATCGTGTGAATCAGACTCGGTTCCTCGAGCTCTCATTCTAATGCACTGATCATTGGAAATTAGCAACTGTGACTATTAAACTCATAAAACCAAACCCTTCTTTTATTTTAGAAAACTTCCACCCCCCTTTTACAGAACCGTAGCGCAGTTTTTAGCGCTGGCTGTGGCGGTAACAGCTCCGCCGCTGGTAGGAATTCTATGAGCATCAGAGCTGTTACCCCTGCAGCCGGCGCTAAAAACTGCGCTACGGTTTTGTAGAAGGGGGGTGGAGGAGTTTACTAATGTCACAAATTTATATTTAAAATATTGTAGAATATGGCTGTAACATAGATTTGTTTTTGAAGCCCATGTGATTTTCTCTTTTTTATTATTTAAAATAAATTGTCTAGGGGTCAGTTTGAAAATACACTAGACACTAATGCTAAAGTGATATTTTTGGTTAGCTTGGTGGTTATTTCTAAAAGGTAACTCATCAGCCATGGTATCCCTTCGATCTACCAGGGTCAAAATACATTAAGTCAGACTCTAGTTCTCATCTGTCACCTGAACTTAACTCAGTACCATGGACAGCAGCACCTGGTTCTTTGTTAAACGTTATTGCATCATGGAATCAAGTTGGTTTGGAAACTGTTTTTGTATATATATTCACCAGTCACTTGTGATATATTTGTAAATATCTTGAAAAGGCAATATATTTTTGTAATTGGTTTCAAACAAATGTAATCAGAATAAAAAAAAGGGCACAGTGTATATTCATTGTGCAGTTCAGTCTAGGATTAGAACATTGGATGTCACCGTTACTGAATATTACAAAAAACCACAAACCAACCTTTGGAACGTTGTAGGGAGGAGATAGGGGAGGAAGTGGTTTGTGCTCATTAAAACTTTTCTATTTCAACAATTATGTTTTAAAGGTTGCAATAATAAAGATTAAAGTATATAAATTAATCCAAGTCTCTGCCATGACTTTTCCTGCTCTATTCTATTCATGGTGCCCCAATGAAAAGTACCAATTAGCATATATGACAATTATCGCATAATTAGTAGATTAGTACTCCTGATGCTAGAGCTTAATGTGCAAATGAGTTATTAAGCACTCCACAAGCTGGGAGGAAAGCCCTGGGCTGCTTTTGAAGTTAGAGCACTGTGCACGGATGCCCACCTGGTGGTACTTTGTTGTTAAAAGTTGCACTTGAAAGAGTATTAATTTTATTTACCGTGGGTGAGGCATCCTGTTCTGTTCTCCCATCTGCTCATTATGACCTTAGTAAATAGGGAGGCATTGACATTTCTGGGCCAGGGAGAATAACCCAGATGCCACAGTTAGCAAAGACCCCCCCACCACCCCCATCAGTTAATATCCCTGCAGTCCTGACTGTACAGAGGCTCTATCAAGCTGGACATATCACACCTGCGTGGATAACAGAGTGGACACTCTTCAAAGACTTGAGCTCCAGCTCCAGTCAAGAATGGTCAGAGATATGCCTGAAGAGACATTTACTATTTTTTTTTCCTAAAGATAATCTAGCCCTTACAAAAATTGATGCCAGGAGTGGGGGAGGGGCAGCGGGTTTGCAGTGGCAGATAAAGGGCTGTACGGACCAACAAGGTGGCCAGAGTTGAATTTGGCACTCTGTACAGGTTCAGCATAATGATTAAACACCGATATATATTTAATCTCTGTCGCTCTGTGCCATTTATAGGGCACATGCTGTCAAAGTCTGTCCAGCACTGGCCCTAATTCCCATCTACTGGAGTTGTCAAATTCCACTCCTGCCTTGAGGCTGATCTGTTTTTGCCATTTTTGAGATCTAGACCAGTGGTTCCCAACCCTGTCCTGGAGGACCACTAGGCCAGTCGGGTTTTCAGGATTGCTCTAATGAATATGCATGAAACAGATTTGCATATCTGTCACTTCCATTATATGCAAATCTCTCTCATGTCTCTCAGGTTCTTAGGACTAGCCTGAAAACCTGATTGGCCTGGTGGTCCTCCAGGACAGGGTTGGGAACCACTGATCTAGACCATAGAAGTCTGCCTGGCATTGGTCTTCCCAACCTCTGAAGCTGTCATTAAAGAATAGCATGGGGACAAATTTTTCCCGATCCCTGCAGGAACCCCATCCCCGTGAGTTCTTTTCCTGTCCCTGCCCCATCCCTGCATGCTCCGTCCTCATCTGCACAAGCCTCAAACGTAAGTGTGGTTAAGGCAGAGCTTACAGGAATGGGACAGGGACAAAACTCACGGGGACATGGAAATTGAGTTCCTGCAGGGACGGGGGACAAATTTGTCCCAGTGTCATTCTCTAGCTGCCATCAAAGTTCACTCCAGTTATGAGGGCATTTAAGTAATGGGGCAGGGTGATCAAAGCCCCTGTGTGAGTATAAGCCCTCTAAGTAAGTAAATCACTGAATATCTCTACACAGATAGGAAAAGGGGGCAATGTCTGGAAAGCAGTAGATACTAATGCTCGAAGTATGAGAAACAAGATTCTGGATCTAGAAGCTGTGATGGAAGATGAGGAGTTGGGTATAGTGATCACAGAGACGTGGTTCATGAAGAGCCATAACTGGGATGTAGTTATACTGGGCTATAATCTGTTCAGGAAAGACAGGTAGATCTGCAGGGCAAGGAAGAGGCACTGTGGATCAATTTGGAAAGAAGGAATGGTAAATATATTTACATTGGTAGGATGTGCAGGCCTCCTTCACAGACAGAAGTGGACAGAGATTTAATAGTAGACATTCAGAATATATCTAAACAAGGTGATTTTAACATGCCGGATTTGATTGGGGTGTCCTTATTGTGGGGTCTTCTAGAAGTAGGGAGGTCCTGGATTCTCTACAAGGAGAACTGTTCCAGCAGTTGGTAATGAAACCCACGCAGGATGGGGTCATACTGGACTTAGTGCTTACAAACGGGGAAAGTGTTTCTGAAGTTACAGTGGGTGATCATCTGGCATCCAGTGATCACTGCATGGTACGGTTTAATATTGAGATAAGCATAGAAAGGGTTAATTCAAAAGTAAAGGTTCTAGACTTTAAAAAAAATGAACTTTGTTCAGATGGGGGATTACGTCAAAGAATTGTCTGGATGGGAACATCTAGGAGTAGTAGAAATGCAGTGGGAAAAACTGAAAGGAGTTATTGTAAGGGTGACAGACTTTTTTGTGAGAGCAGTAAGTAAAAATAAGAGGAAAAAAAAAAAAGGCCACTTTGGTTCTCAAAAGTAGTAGCTGAGAAGGTAAGGAATAAGAGGTTAGCTTTCATAAACTACAAAAGATTGCAGAAAGAGGAAGACAGGCAAAAATATCTGGAAAAGTTAAGAGAGGCTGGTCGAGAAGTCAGGAAAGCAAAGATACAAATAGAAGAAAAAATAGCCGATATGGTAAAATGGGGAGACA
The DNA here is from genome assembly GCF_902459505.1 of Geotrypetes seraphini. NCBI lineage: Eukaryota > Metazoa > Chordata > Amphibia > Gymnophiona > Dermophiidae > Geotrypetes > Geotrypetes seraphini. The sequence goes on along the minus strand of NC_047091.1, from coordinate 30,937,318 downwards.
AAAACATTTTTTTTAAGACATATCAGTGATAGGAAGAAGTGCAAAAGTGGCATTGTGAGTCTCAAAAATGAAGGGGAGAAATGTGTAGAAGCAGATAAAGAAAAGGCTGAATTGCTTAAAAATATATTTCTGTTCTGTGTTCACGGCTGAAACGCCAGGAGTGGGACCACAGACGACAAACACAAATAGGGATGAAGTAGTGGTCTGATCAATTTTCAGAGAATTGTGTTCGTGAGGAGCTAGCTAAATTAAAGGTAGACAAAGCGATGGGGCCGGATGGTGTACATCTGAGGGTGCTGAAGGGACCTAGGGAAATTCTGGTGGCTCTGCTGACCTTTTCAATGCTTCTCTACAGTCGGGAGTGGTACCAGAGGACTGGAGAAGGGCAGATGTGGTCCCTCTACACAAAAAGTGGAATTAAGAAAGTAGGAAATTATAGGCCAGTAAGTCTGACTCCTGTTGTAAGCAAATTAATGGAAACACTTTTAAAACAGAGAATGATGAAGTTTTTGGAATTAGGTTGATTACAGGACTGGAGGCAACATGGATTCACTAGAGGTAGGTCTTGTCAGGCAAATCTGATCAATTTCTTTGACTGGGAGACCAGAGAATTGGTTAGATGTGGTGTATTTAGATTTTAGCAAAGCCTTTGACAGTGTTCCATACAGATATCTAATAAATAAACTGAGTGCCCTTGGGATGGGCCCCAAAGTGACATGCTGGGTCAGAAACTTGTTGAGTGGAAGATGACAGAGGGTAATAGTCAATGGAGATTGCTCTGAAGAAAGGGATTTTACCAGTGGTGTGCCTCAAGGTTCTGTTCTTGGGCTGGCAGGTTAGATTTGCCTCTTTGCAGATGATACAAAAATTTGCAATAGAGTAGACACCCAGGATGGTGTAAATAACGAAGAAAGACCTGGCGAAGCTTGAAGAATAGTCTAAGATTTAATGCTAAGAAATACAAGGGCTGCAAAAACCCAAGGAAATGGTACAGTTTAGGGGCTGAAGAGCTTATGTGCATGATGGAAGAGCCGGACTTGGGTGCAATTGTATGTGATGATCATTAAGGTGGCCAAACAGGTTGAAAAGGTGACGGCGAAAGCTAAAAGGATGCTAGGTTGCATAGGGAGAGGTATGGCTAGTAGGAAAAAGGAGGTATTGATGCCCCTGTATAAGACTTTGGTGAGACCTCATTTAGAATATTGTGTAAAGTTCTGGAGTCCGCACCTTCAAAAAGATATAAAAAGGATGGAGTCAGTCCAGAGGAAGGCTACTAAAATGGTTGGTGGTCTTCATCATAAGGCGTATGGTGACAGACTTAAAGATCTTAATCTGTATACTTTGGAGGAAAGGCGGGAGAGGGGAGATATGATAGAGACGTTTAAATACCTACGTAATAGAAATGTGCATGAGTCAAGTCTCTTTCATTTGAAAGGAAGCTCTGGAGTGAGAGAGCATAGGATGAAGTTAAGAGGTAAGAGGTGATAGGCTCTGGAGTAATCTAAGGAAATACTTTTTTACAGAAAGAGTGGTAGATGCGTGGAACAGTCTCCTGGAAGAGGTGGTGGAGACAGAGACTGTTTCTGATTTCAAAAAAGGCCTGGGATAGGCACCTGGGTGTTTCAGCCCAATGAGTTTAACTAGATCTGGGAATTAAACCCTATCTTCCATGTGTTGGTACAAGTTTCTAAAGAGTAAAAGTTCATGAATTTGACATTTATCTGCAAATATTTTCTCTGTCCCTGCTGAGCTCACAATCTAAGTTTTTGTACTCGGGGCAATGAAAGGTTAATGGACATGTCCAAAGTCACAAGGAGCTACAGTGGGAATTAGGCCCAGTTCCCCAATCCACTGCTCTATGATTTTTGTTTAATACACATTAGCACATTTCAAATGTATGCTATTAAAATGACATGTTATTCTGTAGGTTAATATTTCACGTATGCTAAATTGACTTCATGCACAAAATATTTAAGGTCCACCTAAGAAAGTGCACAAATGAATATACATACCTAACTAAAAAGATATACAGAGAAATTAATAAAAGGGATGGGCGACTTCCCTATGAAGAAAGACTAAAGTGGCTAGGGCTCTTCAGCTTGGCGAAGAGATGGCCCAGGTATGATATGATAGAGGTCCATAAAATACTGAGTGGGGTGGAAAGGATAGATGTGAATCGCTTGTTCACTCTTTCCAAAAATACTAAGACTAGGGGGCATGTGCTGAAGCTACTAAGTAGAAGATTTAAAACAAACCAGAGAGAATATTTCTTCACTCAACGTGTAATTAAACTCTGGAATTCATTGCCAGAAAATGTCAATCAGCTTAGCAGGGTTTTAAAATGTTTTGAATAATTTCCTAAAACAAAAGTCTGTAAGCTATTATTGAGGTGGACTTGGGGAAATCCACTGCTTATTTATAGGATAAGCAACATAAATTCTGTTTTACTACTTGGGATCTAGCTAGGTACTTGGGACCTGTGTTGGCCACTGTTGGAAACAGGATACTGGGCTTGATGGACCTTCGGTCTGTCCCAGTATGGCAATTCTTATGTTCTTATGTGAAACAAGTCATTGTGACATCACTGCTGAGGTTGGCTCTTAGGCATTGGTGGAATGAGGCATTGTGACATCACAACACAATCCCAGCTCTGGAACGTTGCTACTCTGGGTTTCTGCCAGGTACTTGGGATCTGGGTTGGCCACTGTTGGAAACAGGATACTGGGCTTGATGGACCTTCGGTCTGTCCCAGTATGGCAACTCATAAGTTCTTATAAATAATAGATTGTACCCTAAGGTCCATTTCATAGAAGTACAAATTTGTACTATTGGGGGGCAATTATAGAATTGAAGAGTAGCCTCGTGGGAAAAGAGAACCAGAGGAATCCAGGATTCAAATCCCACCAACACTTTGTTCTTTTAAACAAGCCATGTCACTCTTAATTCCCTCAGGCACAAACTTACTTCCCTGTCCCCAGATGGCTTATAATCTATTATACTAGAACTAGTCTTTAAGCCCGTTACATTAACGGGTGCTAGAATAGATGTGTGTGTCTGTCTTTCTGTCTCTCTCTTTCCTCGGCTGTCCACCACCATCTCTTGCCTGCTCCCTCTGTCCAGCAGTAGCCCTTCTCCATTCCTTTTACCTCCCCTGTGTCCAGCAGCACCCCTTCCCTGCTCCCCCTGTCTAGCAGCAGCCCTTCTCCCTTCCTTTTACCTCCCCCCTGTCCAGCAGCACCCCTTCCCTGCTCCCCCTGTCCAGCAATAGGCCTTCTCTCTACCTTTACTTCCGTGTCCAGCAGCCCTTCTCCCTTCGTTTTACCTCTCCCCTGTCCAGCAGCACCTCTTCCCTGCTCCCCCTGTCCAGCAGTAGGCCTTCTCCCTTCCTTTTACATCCCCCTGTCCAGCATCCGCTAGCCCGGGCAGCCTCGGAGCTTTTGCTAGGCTGGCTCTCCTCGCACTATTGAAGTGGGCCGGCCTAGCAAATGCCCCGCAGCTGCTGTATGTGCTAGTCCGGGGGAGTCAAACTGCCACCGCCGCCGAAATCGCTGCATGCGCCGCAAGCTGCTGCACGTGCCGCAAATAGAATATGGCACGGAAGCACACACCACGCTGTCAGGGATCACGACCTCCTAAGTGCGCATGTGCGCTTAGGGTTTTATTATAGAGGATGTAGATCATTTTGAGCGTCTACTGAAAAAGGTGTAGCCTAAATCCTTAAATAAAAAAACAAAATTCCATAAATAAATACACCACTAGTTCTTTTAACACAGCTCTAATCCCCAGGCCCCCCTGCCTCCCCCCCAAACAGCACACCTGCATTAAATATTAAGTATATTTGCATACAGTTGATCTAATTGATTCGTTAATTTGTATTGAGATTTGCTTTGGCCTCTTAAGGCCCAGAGTTAAGAACATCTGGAAATGTAATCTTCAGAGCCAAATTGCATCTTTCTTGATCGTTGAAACATCAGCTAAGCTCCTTCGCAGAAGGAGTGAGCTGGACGTGAATTAGCAGCTGCCTCACAATTATCGCATGCCATGCCTTGTGCATTCTGTCATACTGCTAAGAGGGCTGTCCAAAAAAAAAAAAATAAGAGATAACCATGATATAAAAAGTATGAGCTGCAAAAAAACGATTAAAAAAAAAAAATGCAGCAACGTCAATGAGTAGTTGATCTCAAGTTTGTTTCTCTTGTGTTTCCCACAGGGATTATGAGAGAAAATGTTTCTGCTACAATGGAGCTCCCTTAAGAAAGAGAGAAGATGCTTTTAAAAAAACAAACACCTCTTCCCCTTTTACGAAGCCGTGGGGGAGGTTGTACCATGACCCGGAATGCTAAATGCTCTGATGCTCCAACACTTATAGAATTCTTGCGAATGTTGACGCAGCGTCAGAGCTTTAGTTCCCAAGGCTGCACTAGAAACCTCTACCAAGGCTTAGTAAAAGAGGGCCAAAATGATTTTGGTTTTAACAGCTGAAGGTAAAATTGAATATTTTTTTACCGCAAACTGCAAATTGTCTGTTATTGAGAAAGACATGGGGGAAACCACTGCTTGCCCTGGATTGGTAGCATAGAATGCTGCTATGCCGAGATTCCAGAATCATGCTATTCTTTGAGATTTTTGCGTGGAATTTTGATACACTTTGGGGATTCTAGAATCTTATTACTCTTTGGGATTCCGGAATCTTGCTGTTCTTTGAGATTCTGTATGGAATGTTGCTACTCCTTGGGTTTTGGCCAGGTACTGGTGACCTGGATTGGCCACCATGAGAACGGGCTACTGGGCTTGATGGACATTGGTCTGACCCAGTAAGGCTATTTTTAAGTTCTTAACAGATCATGGGTACTTCTCGAAAAAAACAAAACCCCAACCATAACAAACCTAGAAATAAACTCCATCACATACCCGATGCAACCCAACCTAAAACTGCTGGGAATAATGATAAACAAAAGCTGCTCTATGCAGTTACAAATCAGAAAAACAGTTCAGAAAATACTTCGACAAAAAACAATTCCTTACTCCTGTACTAGACTACTGTAATATCCTTGTAAATTGCCTTGTCCTGCCAACATGATAAAACAACTACAAGCAGTGCAAAATACAGCCCTCAGATTAATATACTCACTGAAAAAAATACAGACCACATTCCCACCACATTCCAATACTCGCGCTGGCTCCCTGTACAAGGACGTATACACTACGAATTCTACTGTACCGTATTCAAAGCCCTAAATGGTGATGGTCCAACCTATCTAAACAACCGCCTAACCAGGAGCAACGCATCCAGACACCCCCCCCCCCAATCAAAGGCATACAATGCAAGAAAATGTATGATGGCCTATTACCCACCCAAGCAATGAAACTAGACTACCACCTCTCCAATCTGCTGACCACGACGCCCAACTACTAAACCTACAGGAAAAAATTAAAAACCAAGTTATTGAAGAAATTTGTCAAATGATCACTGGAACTCAATGCTTTGCTTCCTGAGCTCTGTGTCAGTTTGCTGTTCACCTGAAGTCGGTTCATAATGGCTTTTTTCTGCCCCTTGTTTGTATAAGGGTTTTAGGAAAAGCATTAGGGCCTCTCAAACGCTTCAGTGCTGATGCAATTAAGCATGGGATGGGGCAACTTCCACTTATCTAGTTGGATACAATAGTATTTTTCTATGGCAGCAACTTAGATGATTATATCACTAAGAGTTTTTAAGAATCGAGTCGGTTTTGCACTTCCACAGTAGGCCTTGGGGTGGGGGGAAAGGGGGTTGAGCATTCAGAACCACTCATGCCTGTATTTGAAAAGATTTACTAAGCGCCGAGATACTCTTGAATTAACGAAAATTTGCATTCTCCACACTTAAGAGAAAAATGGGCAGCAGCTTCATGGATCGTAGCACTTTTACAAAACGGTCCTATTTATTAATTTTAAATAATGCCATATTGGAGACAAATTGTGCCGATGCTGCTTGCACAGGATAAAGCCAAGATAAGAGGGAATTATTCCTCATCCCTGCCTGGGAAGGGAAGGGCAGGCTGAAGGGCACGTTTCCTGAAGAGCATCTCTAGGGATTATTTTCTCTTTGAACAAAAATGAGGAGCTAAAATTTAAAAAAACCTTTCTCTTTCCACAGAAGTGGCCCCAGCAGTTGATGTGCGCGAATCTGGCACTTTCCTCCCATCACCGCGTAAGTTGAAGTTCAAGCTCAGTGCTATGCTGGAAAGTAAGAGGCGACACACGTTATATATCGTTTCTCTTTAAGCCGCCTTCCTATTTCAATTTTATTTAGCATAGGGGACTTTTTATTTTTTTTTTCATAATGAACCAGCACGAGAAAACTAGATTCATTATTTGCAGCTCCAGCTTCGTGTCCTTTGCCTTCCTATTTTTCATTGACACCAGAGCTGAAGGCGAACTTCCATTGTTTCCACAGTTGACAGGCAATTAATCGTTTGAATACATTTTGATTAGCTATTAACATTGAACAGTGTCCAGTGGCAATCAGTCACCCGAGACTCCAGCTCCAGTCGCATGCCATAATCCTAGGCTGCGCTTTGATGGATTACAATTCACAGCCACTACGTCCAAGCCCAAAACTCACAGCCTAATTCTATAGATGGCACTCCAAAACTGCACGTGGGCGTGCAATTTAATTCAATGATCCAATTAGTGTTGATAATTGGGTGCTAATCAATTAGCATTAATTTAAACATTTGCGCATTTTTAGGCACCGGGATCCGTGTGCACTGAAAAGGGGTCACAGCCACGGAAGGAGCATGGGCAAGATTGGGGGTGCTCCTGGAATTTATGCTCTAGAATTTTACTTGGTGTCAAACCTCGCCAGGGGCATAGCCAGACAGCCAATTTGGGGTGGGCCTGAGCCCAAAGCGGGCGGACATCTCTCTTTCCCTCCCCCTGCCCCAACCATGCAGAAGCCTCAATCTTTACCTCCCTGTTCAGCCACCCCCAGCCTTCGCAGCTTTTCTGTTTCTCTTCAGGTTGCCAGCAGCAGTTCCTACATGCAGCCGGCAGCTGACACAAAATGCAAATGCATCGGAGAAAAGGCTTCCACGTTAGCTGCCAGCAGCATGAAGGAACCGCTGCCGGCGACCCGTGGCTGCTGAGTGGGCGAGCCAGGCCTGCCCAGGCCCACCCCATGGCTACGCGCTTGATCCTCGCTCTTATAATTGAGCACAGATCCTGATTGCAAACATTATTCTTTAAACAGTAGCCAACTCTGAGGGACATTTACAGACTAGCACTTGGCATAACATTTTAATTAGCACTGATTTTTCTATGCCGTATATATAAATTTTGGCCATAGTCCTTAAACGCAACTGATCCTTTTGAACAATGTCTGCCACAATTGTATTGTAATAAGCACATTTCCTCCTTTGTTTATGTAAGATTTTTCCTTGCCAAAGTCGGATCAGATTTGTCACAGTTGCTGTGAGTAATTGATATTCACAGTGCATCACTCTTAAAAATCATTACGCCTCTTAACCGCACAAGGATTATGGCTCTCTTTTCTGTATTCCAAAAGCTGAAAAATTTCAATCTGGCAGATATTGTCAACTACAAATGGACAAGAAGAGAGGGAAAGATTAAAGGAAGCCCTCTCCCGGTAACAAATCCTCTAAAGATCTTTTTTGTTAAAGCTAACTGGCCATCCTACTGACAAAAAAATGTAATTCCTTGGGCACTAAAGCATAGCTTGCAGTCTTATTCTGCCTTTCAGCTTGGTAATGGAACGCTTGCCTCCCTGTGAACACTGCGTTACCCAGATCTAGTCAAGCATCACCGCCACCAAAGTGTTGCATTGCCCCGTTGATAAAGCAACGCTGCGTTCATTTGCCTTCTTGACAGAACGGATTTCCACCATTCCACTGATGGATGAGAGTCCTAAAAGCGCATAAGGCTGCCCCCCAACTGTGTCCAAAATTCAAAAGAGCACATTTTTTTAAATGATTCATCTTAAAAACAGATGTGCAGCCATTGTACAGGTTGACTAGGCAGTTTCAGAGACACTTTAATGACACCCTTTCCTTCCCCCCCCCCATAGCCTCCTGTGGTTACGTCTATTTAAGTGCCAGCTGCCTGACTGTCAAGGAGACCTTGTTTCCAAAGGAGGATTTGGGGCCAGTCTGATTTTGACACCCTAGTCCCCAGCGCAAGAATGGTCTAGATATGGAAGACAGCAAAGGAGTTGCGAGGATGACATGTCAATAATTCAGCCGCGGGTGTAAAGTTCAAAGTTCACTTTATTGATAGTAGCACTGTGAGGGCTCGAAGACTCGACACCGACAGTGTTTCGGCATCTAGGCCTTTGTTGAGAGTCTGTTGAGCCGTGACAAGTTAAAAAGAATAATAAAAACAATTTGAAGCACATCAAGCAAAAAAAAAAAAAAAGTATTATTAATCAGAAAATGATTTTAAAAAATCAATTAGCAAAGACAAATGGACCAATACATTGAAATTTTGATAACAAGATACAGTACTCCCCCGATATTTGCGGGGGTTCTGTTCCAGGAACCCCCGCAAATGTTGAAAACCCGCAAATACGGTTTTCAGTGGGGGAGACAGGAGAGGGCAGCCGGAGAGGCAGGAGAGAGCAGCCGGAGCGCCGGCGAGTGAAGAAAATCACTCGTGGTATGCTCCGACCGCCTCTTCCTGCACTAAAGTCGGGCCTCACCAATCAGGAGCTGCGTGTCAAAGTATCCTTTAGGAGGGAAACAAGTTTCAGTTTTATGATCCTAAACATTCCCTGAGGGCTAGGGAAGATTTGAATGTTATAATGTAATCTCATGTGTTCACTAGTAAAACCGGCTTGGAGAAAAATCTCTGGGGGCACGATGCTTATAATTTATGAATTTCATTGTTTTGTTTTTTTTAATTTCCTATCATTTTGGAATCTGATTGCTATTATGTTGTGGATGGAATCGATAATTGTATTTGCCTTACCTTATTTATGTAATAATTTTCGGTTTTCATTTATCCCAATGAAATGGTGAAGTAAAATTTGAAATGTATAAAAATAAAATTAAAATAAATAAAAAAGTGGGGCAGTCAATAAAAATCAATCAAATTGATACACAGCAGAAACTGGTGGTACAGACCCGACACGGTCTGTGTTTCCGTTAATAAACCTTCTTCTGGGGTCCTATGGAAATATGTGCATAACGGATTGTAGAGCGGCAGCGTCTTACAGCATCACGGCTCATTTCGTAAAAGACAGCGGATAAGAAAGCAAGCAGCAGATAAGTAATTCGGCTGTTAAAAAAAGGGGTTTTTTTTTGAGCTGATGATTGTTAAAAGTTACTGGTTTGGGGCTGTATGACTTACCATGATCACCTTCTCTAACACCAAGCAGCCTTATGGGGTAAAGACCTAGATCAACTGCTTTCGCCCACTACCAACGAGGAATTTAGGAAGCGCCTAAAAACACACCTGTTCCTGAAATACCTGAACAACTGACCTGCTCTTCCCTCTCTCCTCAATAACAGTCCTCCCGACCTCTTACCCTTTTCCTCTCTCCCCTCTTAAATCCGCATAGAACTCTTGGTTCTGTGATATATACAAATTGTTATTATTATCATATCGTAATTTTCGCTGCACTTTCAGAATTGCACGGCCTTCTCCTAACAGGCCCACTTGGAAATTTCTTCCAATCTGTATAACTTATACTCTCGCTCAGCAAATTGTATATCTATAATTTTGCTTCCTAAATGTTTCTGCACTCTGTATTTCCTCTGACTATCTGCACATTGTAACTTGCTGAATGTCCAGCTCTCTTGATTGTAAACCGCCTAGAAGTCGCAAGATTGTGGCGGTATAGAAGAATAAAGTTATTATTATTATTATTACTGAGGCTACCTATATATAAAAGTCTAATTAAGCACAAGGACAACCCAATCTAGTAAAATATAAAAAAAAAAGAAAAAAAAAGCTACTAGATGAATAATAAATAAATGAAAGGGGGGGGGGGTTTGCCTATGATCTGATTGGGAGCTAGTGACTTGATCACATTTGAAAGCCCAGCTGGATTAACTGCTCCATGCTCTGAGGCTTTTTGACCCTTAAGAACGTAATTATATAAATATAATTATTATAACAGCATGGACCATGCCACTGTACCGGGCCATGATGCGCCCTCACCTGGAGTACTGCGTCCAGCACTGGTCGCTGCACATGAAGAAGGACACGATACTACTCGAAAGGGTCCAGAGAAGAGTGACTAAAATGGTTAAGGGGTTGGAGGTTCTTCACCCAGAGAGTGGTAGAAAACTGGAACGCTCTTCCGGAGTCTGTCGTAGGGGAAAACACCCTTTAGGGATTCAAGACAAAGTTGGACAAGTTCATGCTAAACTGGTGAGACTGGACTCATTTGGAGCACTGGTCTTGACCTAGAGGCCGCCGTGTGAGCGTACTGCTGGGCACGATGGACCTCTGGTCTGACCCAGCAGCGGCAATTCCTATGTTCTTCTGTTAATAAGCACAAGCAGTAGATATCTCATAACTCCACTGTGGATTTTTTTTAGTTTATAGTAACTTTGGACCCCGTGGTCAGACAATTACGTAGATTTATTGGTTATGCAGAAGTAAACACAGAATTTGTGAAAACGTGATGGTGCGGAAGTGACAGCGAAGTGCCAAAAGTATAATGGATGTGTGCTAGGAGCGATAATTGTGAAATAAGCAAAATGAGAATGTGAGTTGAATCTGTGGAGAAGTGTGATAGATGGGAATATCCACTGAGAAAGTGTGCTGGAGTGAAATATCTGACATAAAATTTTTAATCAAGAACATTGTTTCCACAGTTTCTTTGTTTTTGGATTTTCCCTGTTTTCTGTGGAAGTTTATGGAATTTCCTTATTTATTTAATTTTTTATACTGTTCTCCCAAGGAAGCTCAGAATGGTTTACATGAATTTATTCAGGTACTCAAGCATTTTTCCGTCTGTCCTGGTGGGCTCACAACCTATCTAATGTACCTGGGGAAATGGGGGGATTCATTGCTTGCCCAGGGTCACGAAGAGCAGTGTGGGTTTGAACCCACAACCCCAGGGTGTTGAGGCTGTAGCTCTAACCACTGCACCACTCTAGAAATCAAAATGTAGTGAAAATGTGAGCCTAGTATAGGACAATCCAGCCATTGTGACATCACTAATGAGGTTGGCTCTTATTGGTGGAATGAGACATGATGATGTTATAATACCAGCCTTGGTTACCAGAGATTGAAGCTCTTCACACTATTTGTTTATTCAGTTTTCTATACTGTTCTCCCAGGGGAGCTTAGAATTTATTTCAGGTGTTCAAACATCTTTTCCCCTGTCTGTCCTGGTGGGCTCACAATTTATCTAATGTACCTGGGACAATGGGGGGATTAAGTGACTTGCCCAGGGTTACAAGGAGCTGCGTGGGTTTGAACCCACAACCCCAGGGTGTTGAGGCTGTAGCCTCAACCACCGCACCACAGTCTAGGACAAGCCTCAAGGATGAAATCCGGTACTATAGAAATTGAACTAACTAACTTTATCATCACAGCTGTAATGGCAGCAGAGCAAAGCTAGGCCAGGACTCAAAATTCCAACTAAAAGCTTTGCAAGCATATGTAAAAAGCTTCTTTGGGCCCCACCCCTCCACCACCTCCTCGGTCTTTTCTTTTATAGTCTGAAGGCATTTGCATTTGGGGAAATGGAAGGTCCCTACCTAGAGCAGAGTCAGGAAGATTAAGCCTCTTTACCTCTTGCGAGAAGCCTCGGATCCTGCTTGGCATCAAATTCTCTGGTGAATCCTCTCCTTTTAAACACTCAATTGAAAAGCTCAACTGTAATTGAAATGTATTGTTCTCCAGCCACAGAAAGCAAGATCAATAAGCTGTTACAGAGAGAAGGTACAGCAGAAGCGAGCAGGCAGGCTGGCGCTTATTAGGAGCTGCAAGCCCTGGTGAATGGATAAAGAGGCTCTGGGCAGCAGCTACGCTGCCTCCTTCCCCCCTCCCACCCCCGATGGATGCCTGTAAGCGTCATCATTAAAGGGCATCAGGTTTTGCCTTGTCCTTGATGTTAGAAGGCATCAGCAAATGGGCACCAAATTGCTAAAACAGCTGGCACCTCCTGTCCTGAAGCAATCCTATGGGATAAGGGCAGAATCCTAGACTCTCAATGATGCACCAATCACTTCTACAGAGCCATGGTCAGACCGCACCTGGAATACTGTGCCCAACATTGGTCTCCCAATCTAAAGAAGGATATAAAACTGCTAGAGAGGGTGCAGAGACGAGCAACGAAGCTAGTGAAAGGTATGGAGAACCTGGACTACGAGGAACAACTTAGGAGACTGGGGTTGTTCTCCCTTGAGAAGAGGAGACTGCGAGGAGACCTGATCGAGACTTTCAAAATACTGAAAGGATTTGACAAAATGGAGCAGGGAAAGCAGTTATATACAATGTCCGATGTGACATGGACAAGAAGACATACACTGAAGCTGAGGGGGGATAAATATCAGGAAGTTCTGTTTCACGCAGCGAGTGGTAGACACCTGGAATGCTCTCCCAGAGGAAGTAATTGCAGAATCCACCATTCTAGGATTTAAGGGTAAACTAGATGCACATCTCCTTAAGAGTGGCATAGAGTGATACGGGTAAGGGTAAATTAGATGCACATCTCCTTAAGAGTGGCATAGAGTGATACGGATAAGGGTAAATTAGATGCACATCTCCTTAAGAGTGGCATAGAGTGATATGGGTAAGGGTAAATTAGATGCACATCTCCCTTGAGAAGCATACAGTGATATGGAGACTAAAATTAGGCCAGGATACACCTGGTGGGGCCTCCGCATGTGCGAATCACCGGACTTGATGGACCCAGGGTCTGATCCGGAGATGGCAATTCTTATGTTCTTATTAGACATACATAGCACTGCACACATCACACTTTCCAGAGAGGGTGGTTGATGCCTCGAATGCCCTCCCAAGAGAGGTGATGGAGATGAAAAAGGTGACGGAATGCAAAAAAGTTTGGGATGAACACAGAGGATCTCCAATTAGAAAATGAATGGTATAACTGGAAGAACTAAGCCCGATTTGGGGTAGGCTTGCACATCCTTTGTACCAACTCAGTTTAGGATGGGCTGGGGAGGGCTTCAATGGCAACTCCAGTAGTTGGAACCTAAGGACAGTATCAGGTAGACTTCTATGATCTATGGCCCAGAAATATCAAAGACTAAGACAATTTAAGAATGAATGTACTGTACCATGCTTGTAACTATTAGGCAGATTGGATGGACCAACGGGTCTTTACTATGTTTCTCTGTCTGTATTGAACACCATCTCAGAAAATGCTAACTCTGTATTGTAACACCATTACAGAAGCTCGTGTAAATCGTTCTGAACCGACTCCCCCAGTCATTAGTAGCGGAGGAGAACTTTTTGCTAGCAAGGGCTTTAACTGGTAGATTCTGTTAATGGTCCAGTAAAACAATGTGAAAAGCAATGGCCCAGAGCTCTCTGCTATTTTTTGAAGGGGTGGCCCAAAACCATGGACCAGATAAAGCAACGAAGACTCTGCCAAATCTCCACCATCCCATCTCTACCCCTTCCCCTCTACTGTTTAATCTCTCCCCAGTACATTTTCTGGAGGCTTGCTTGTTCTTTCTGTTCTCATTTTCTTCCAGTACCAGGTGGCTCACCGTAAGTTTGAACTGCTTGATGCTCTCATTCTTCTGAGAATAAGCTCTATACTACCCAAACTCCCACACTAAACTAATCAAGAGCTATGTAGTACAGATATTAAAGAGAATATCTAACCGCTATGGGAGGAATGCCTGAAGCAAGTCTGAGGTAAAGGGGGGGGGGGGGGAGATTGATTTTTATACTGAGAAAAAGTAGTCAGGCGGCTGCCACTGGCCCCCGGGTCATGCAGTGGAGAAGAACACTGAAAGCAGGCACTTATCTACAGCACTGTGATATGGCCGAGATCAGGATCTGCATTCTCAAACATACAAACATGATGGCAGATAAAGGCCAAATGGCCCATCCGCAGTAACCATTATCTCTTTCTATCTCCGAGAGATCCCATGTGCCTATCCCAGGCCCTTTTGCATTTAGACACAGTCTCTGTCTCCACTACCTCTTCTGGGAGACTGTTCCACGGTATCTACCACCCTTTCTGTACAAAAGTATTTCCTCAGATTACTCCTGAGCCTATCACTTCTTAACTTCATCCTATGCTCTCTCACTCCAGAGCTTCCTTTCAAATGAAAGAGACTCAACTCATGCACATTTATATTACATAGGTATTTAAACGTCTCTATCATATCTCCCCTCTCCCGCCTTTCTTCCAAAGTATACAGATTAAGATCTTTAAGTCTGTCCCCCTACGCCTTATGAAGAAGACCACACACCATTTTAGTAGCCTTCCTCTGGACCGACTCCATCCTTTTTATCTCTTTTTGAAGGTACGGCCTCCAGAATTGTACACAATATTCTAAATGAGGTCTCACCAAAGTCTTATACAGGGGCATCAATACCTCCTTTTTCCTACTAGCCATACCTCTCCCTATGCAACCTAGCATCCTTTTAGCTTTCGCCGTCACCTTTTCAACCTGTTTGGCCACCTTAATGATCATCACATACAATTGCACCCAAGTCCAGCTCTTCCATCATGCACATAAGCTCTTCAGCCCCTAAACTATCATTTTATAGGATGGAGTTCCTTTTGCTTTTTGTGTAACTTTGGATGTAAACCACTTTGATGTTTGTTTCAAAAGGAAGCACAGGAAAAATTGCTTCAGTTTTAATATTGCAATATTATCATTTCTGGACACAGTCATGGTACCGTCTCTTGGAACTGACAGAGAAAAATCTGTTTTGCCACATGACGCCCCATCTTTCTAAAAAATTTCAAACGTGACTCAGATCTGCACGTCCATTACCCAGCCCCAAATTATTTGCATCTTTATTATAGAGTTCCAATTCATTGCATTATGGTCGTTTCAAGTTGCCGTTGCTACGTTAAAATCCAATAAATGATCCTCAGATTTCCAGAATTGAGCAAATAACACCAAGTGGAACCATTTCCTGGGTTTATTCCCCCCCCCCCTGCAACGATCCTGTGACCAATATTTGACCCTCTTCAGAGAACACGAGCAGCAGGAAAAAAAATATTGTTAAGGAAGCACAAACGATTATATTAATGGCTAGCATTTCTCATATAACTTTTAGAAATAAGTCACACAATCTCAGCAGTAACTTCCTAACACATTGGGTTAATGTGTCAATAGGCCTCCGATTTGGTGCAACTCTGGGTTCACAACACTAAGATCCAGGTGGCCCATCTGGTCTGCTCAATTTCCTTCCTAATGTGGTGTCAAGACTCCAGTAAATCTCTGGTTTGCCCTCCACTTTCTGCAGGTGTAATGTCTCTCAGCGGGTCAATTTTGCACATTCCTTGAGAGGAACGACGTCTCGCCCATGATAGGTTGTGGTGGAAGATTATTTTTAACTCAGATTTATTTCTAATGCTCAGCTCAACATTATATTGGTCCTACGAGACCCTCCCTTCTGCAATTCCTAATGTGCAATGGGTACAGGCAACATAAATCACCGTTCTCACAATTACAGATCCTCTGTGTGTGTGTATCTCTCAGGCTTTCTTCAGCTCCATTACTGATGCCCCACCTCCTGTTGTGCTTGTAATGAATTTCCAGAACGCTGGCATTAAGGCACTGTCAAAATAGTACTTTTGATGGGGGGAGGAAGAAAATAGCAATGATCTCATTCTACTTTGGAATCCTTGCATCTAACCCCCCCTCCCCCCCCCAATATTCAGTCACTGGCAGTCAGTGGTTTAAAAGCTGACTTAGACCCAAATATTCAATGTTAAGCTGCTTCCTAGACAAATTTTAGCTTTTGGAAACTGGGGGGGGGGGGGACATCTTCAGATTTAAATCGTGAGCAGGGTTTCAGCTTTGTTGTCTTTATTTGTAGGAATTTTTCTTTGAAAATAATTTAAATAGGGAAAACTAGTTCTACCCTAAGAGAAATCTGTACTAAACGTGATAAGTTTGTTAATTAGTTTGCCCCATCTTATAGGGTAATGCTAGGGCGACTAGAGAAGCGATGTCTTTACACGTAGGCATATGTCACGGAGGGAATCGCTCACAGTGGGCTGCTTTGCCACTATTTCTTCTAGCATCTTTAGGCTTTTTGAAATGTTGATATTTTGCATTCGTGCCGTACAAGCAAAGCTTTCTAGAGACCAACCCATCAGGGAGTCCAAAAATAAAGGGATTGCTTTCCGTCAGCCTCAATTAACAGCTGAATTGTCAGTTGGACAGAGTACGTTGATTCCCAATGTGGTGAAAAAAATAAATAAATAAATAAAAAGACATGCTGGGCCCAGGCAAGAGAAAGATGGATTATTCGGAGAGCCAAAGCCTTCAGCAGGTCAAGCCCACTCTCTGGATCCCTTTTCAAGAGCTCAACGCCTGCTCAGAATTTCTGGTACTATGAATTAGAAAAGGACATGGTGACAAAATTCAGCACCGTTCCCGTCCCTGTGGATAAGTATGGGAAACCATACCTTCTGGGCACTTATACCTGTTTTTAGATCGCCTAAGTCACAATGTGTAAGTTCCTTCTAAGTAGTCTGGTCAATCTTTCAATTATCGCCGCAGGACGACTAAGAGTGGCAGGCCCGCAACCCGCTCACTTTCCCTCGAAAAACACCCCTTTTCGCTTTGGATCCACAGCGGCAATCAAAAAGCCTAAGATGCCTCTAGATATGTCTAAAACCCATTTTGATTATCGGCACTTGGACGACCTTTCTGTTAGGTCATCCAAATGCCAATTCAGGTGGGTTTATAGACACATTTCCATTTCAATTATGTACCTCACAGCCTCCTGTCAATTGATGGCACCTCCCTCTAGGCCCCACTTGTCCCTTAAATTTCTTTTCCCCATTTCAGCTTGCATCCTATAGTCCAATTCGCTGCAGCTAGAGTAGCTTGTTTAATGAGTTGTGTGTGTTACTGTATCTTTTAGATGCTTATAGAAGGTTATCATTGTTAACCATTTCACGCTCTCCATTCCTAGCATTAAACATCCTTAGTCTATCTACCTTCTCCCCCCCCGTGTTCCTCTTATGAGCTTTGGGGCTCTTTTCTGAATTTCTTCCAATTTACAAGGCGCTTCTTATTTTCACCAAAGCTTTCTTCCGTGCTATGCATGTCTTTCCATTTCTCTTAAATGCTCTTTTAATCATCTAAGTGCTTGGCCAAATAATGACCAAACTGATGTTAATAGGGTTTGTGACAAAGCTGCTCATTTAAGATGCATAGGGGATCAGACATAAAGAAGTATATTCTATAGAAAATGCAGAATAGGGAAGATATGATAGATATTTAAATACCTTTGTGGTATAAATTCAAAGTAGGCGGGGGGCCTCTTTCAAAAGCCAACCGACTCTAGAACAAAAGGGTCATAGATGTGAGCAAAAATGAGTGGGCTCGGATATAATCAAAAGAAATTCCTTTAGAGATCAGATAGTAGATTCATGGAACAGCCTCCTGGTTGAGGGGGTGGGGGGGTGGAGGCAAGAATAAAAAAAGAATTCAAGATAGCATTTCTGAGGAAGAGGAAGGGATTGCAGAGCTGAGCAGACTGGATAGGATATAGGTTCTTCCTATCATCTTGTTCTGTGTTTCTCTGGTTACTATCAACCTGAATGCCCAAGTCCATTTGGGACTAACATTTGCCTAGGCAACCCTCCTATCTTTTATAAATTTAGGTGTTTTTCTTGTTCTTCTTCCTCCCACCCCAAGTAAAGAACTTAGTAGATGTCTACATACTCAAACTCCCCATAGTCAACCCCCCCAACCCCCCTCCTTTTCCTAATGATTTCATTAATAAAGGAAAAGATGATAGAGGGTACCAGGGCAGAATAATTTACCATACACACGCGTTGCCAGAGGTTATGATAAGAGCGGAAAGCGTAGCTGGTTGTAAGAAGGGTTTGGACAATTTCCTGGAGGAAAAGTCCATAGTCTGTTATTGAGAAAGACATGGGGAAGCCACTGCTTGGCCTGGATCGGTAGCATGGAATGTTGCACTCTATGGGGTTCCAGAATCTTTTGTTACTCTTTGGGATTCTGCATGGAATGTTGTTACTATTTGGAGTTCTAGAATCTTGTTGCTCTTTGGGATTCCGGAATCTCATATTCCTTGGGATTCTTGGCAATGTTGCTACTCTTTGGGTTTTGACAGGTACCAAGGACCTGGATTGGCCACCGTGAGAACGGGCTACAGGGCTTGATGGACCATTGGTCTGACCCAATAAAGCTGTTCTTATGTTCCAATACTTAGGGTGTTTAGATCTACTATAAAACCATAACACCACATTATCTGATCATTCCCTGCCTAAAGAGGGGTGAAAAATAGCCTCTTTGTATACTGTATAAGCCTGTAACTCGGGTTAGGGTTACATCAAAAAATCCAATTTAATGTTCAATTAGAATTTTCTTATGGGGCATTTTGCCTAAATAGCGGGTACTTTCTTGCGACCCACCATTTCCAAAAAGATTTAGAGTGAAATTTGTTATTTTTAATTACCTATTACGCTCTGGGACATTTATTATTGGTGCAAACACTGTTTCATAGTTTATTTAAATTTTTGATTAGACGCTTATCCAAAGGTACAAGCGTTGTACATAGTAATTTAAAATAGCTGAGAATCAAACAATTTCAATTATTAGACATACTCCAACTAATCATACATCTTATGACGAGAGAACATTGGGGAAAAAAGGGAAGAACTACAATTTCTTTTAAAGAGTACATAAAAGGAGAATACAAAGGGGGAAAAGTTAAATGGAGTGGAAGTATCTACTTTTGTAAAAAAAAAAAAAAATTTCAGTCATAGGAGTCGTAAGGGATCAGTAGTCTATCTATGAAAGCTGGGGCATTAGTTTGCATGGTTTTAAAAGTCAAGAGTGCAATTCTATAGGTGATCCTATGTAAAACAGGCAACCAGTAAGCTTTTTGGAAGAGGGGTGACGTGATCAAATTTTTTTGAACCCAAAATAATTTTAATAGCTGTGTTTTGTATAAGTTGAAGACATTTTATATTTTTTAGACACAATCCTTTGTATAATGAATTACAATAATCAATTTTAGATATTACGAGAGAATGAATTAAAGCATTGAGATTTTACGTCAAGGAGGGGAACCAAAGATCTAATCATCCTAAGTTTGTAAAAACAGTTCTTGACCAGTTTATTATCAATAAGGACACCTAATATTTTGGTTGTTGGAGTTGATTTAAGAGGGACTTTGTCGATAGAGACCGGAGCAATTAATTCTAAACCTTCTTTCCATGAGGAATGCACGTTGCTTGTTTTAGAAATGCTTAGAGAAAGCATATTCACATTTAACCAATCATGAATTTTAGCTAATTTGAGATCGATGTTAGAGATGTCATTTTGATTAGTAGGATCAATGGTATGAAGAAGCTGAAGATAGTCAGCATCAGGGCCGGATTTAGATGAAAAGAGGCCTTAGGCTATTCCACTTATGAGGCCCTTTCACCTCCCATTTTTAAGTTTGTAAATTACATGAGAGATAATAAAATACATCATTACTGTGATATATATCAATATGTTAAATGAAACATATTGTTATTGGTACTAACCTTTATAAAAAATGTGACACGGATAATAAATTTAAAAAAGTCGAGAACACTTATTTGGACATTTATTCTCAGCACCATATATAGTACTTGTAACAATAACTAATCAAACATAACACACAACATTGCCCCTTCCTATGTCCATAGTGCCCCAGTGCGTCCTTCCTCACCTCACACCCCCCCCTCCGATGCCCGCCTGCCTCCCATCCCCCTTCCATTGAACACCCCCATGCCATCCTGCCTGCCTGTCTTCCATTAAACCCCTCCACCCCCCCTCCGATGCCAGCCTGCCTGCCTCCCATCCCCCTTCCACTGAACCCCCCACCCCCGATGCCAGTCTGGGCCGCCCTGTCCTGACGGATCCACGTTTTGCCTCTGTCCCCGCGGGGCTGGGCTTTGCCCAGCTGTTTCCGGACTGACGTCTTTCCCTCCCCGATCCTCCTCCCAGGGCGAGAAAAAGAAAGGGAAAAGCTGAGTCGGCGCCCCGTGGCGGCTGGAGCCGGTTCCGATCCCGAAGCGTAGAATTTCTTCTTATTTTCGGTTCAGTGTTTTAGTGTTCACTGTTTTTAGAATAGTGTAATTTTAATTTTGCTAACAATTTGAATGTAGGCCCCTCTTGATCTTGAGGCCCTAGGCTGAAGCCTAGTTAGCCTATAGGAAAATCCAGCCCTGGTCACCATAGACAATGAAACCGATCGATTGACAGAGGGTTAAGAGGGGGGCCAGGTAAATGTTGAAAAGCAGGGGGGACAATATGGAACCTTGTGGAATGCCAATGTGGGACTTAAAAGATTCAGAGACTGAGTTAGTAAAATGAACGGTGGATACCCTATCAGAAAAGTAGGATCTGAACCATTCAAGAACTTGATCGGATATACCAATGGATGCAAGACATTGAAGAAGGAGATGGTGATCTATAGTATCAAATGTGGAAGCAAGATCTAAGGAAATAAGGAAGACAGACGTGCTGATCAAGGTAGTAATGGATAATTGTGGTTAGTCCTAAAAGAAAGTGTTCTGTGGAGTGATTTTGTCGGAAACCTACTTGATTAGGGTGTAGGGTCCGTGTTTTGTCGATGAAATCTGAAAGCTGATGGAAGACTATCTTTTCGGTTAGTTTAGCTAAAAATGGGAGATTAGCAATTGAATGATAGTGCAGTCCTTGGAATTTCAGACATATTACGCAGTCACCAGATAGAGCCATATATTACATGGAGGCATCAAAAATTAATTGTGTCTTTAGCAGTCTTTTAAAAGGTGCCACTGCCCGTACATAATCTTAAATGCCCATGAAAATCTCAGTTGGTCGGTTAGCTAAATAGCAAAGAAACCGTCCCCAAAATGCCAGAGGTAGTTTCAAACACTTCATACATGCAATAAGTCAAGTCTGCAAACATTGATTTAGGTTAGATCAACTAGAAATTATAACGGGGGTTGTTAGGGGTAGGGTAGGGCCAGATCAATAAGAATTCTTTTAAAAGTTGGACAATGGTTTTGGTTTTCTCTCAAATGGTTCTTTTCAAATCCTGCTTGTAATTGCTCTGCTAGAATGAGACACCCTTACTGAGGAACACTTTCAAAAAGAAGGGAACGAAAAGACCAGTGTCTGAAGGGTGAGCAGCAGGGGCAAAGAACGCTGTGAAAAGGGAAGGGGCTGAGAACTGCTAAAAAAAAAAAAATTTGTAAAAAAATGAATGGGAGTCTTTTGAAATGTTCTGCTAAAATATTAAAGCATGGTAAAATGTGAAATTTGCTAAGAAAGAATGGAAAAAGTAGATCACATTTCTCCAAGGCACGAAACCTCCGCGGAACTCATCTATCGTTTTAGTAATGGACACTGCGTGTGCTATATTCCTGCCGTGTTCACTCAAGGACTTCACAGCAAATGGCTTCATTCATGTCTCCCTTTCTCTCCCCCCCACCCCCCTTTTACTGAAAAACAGGTAACCAATATTCTGTCTATGCATTTACTGGCTTTAAAAGTGGAGCAGGTAGGAGTTCCACTAGGCTGGCGTTCTCTCGGCAAACATTAAAATGATAGAGCACCTCGTAATTGTTTGGATAAAAGGTAATGCAATGCTTATTCTTATGGCCGATTCGCACTAGAATCAAGTGTTCCAGAAGATTCTAAAGGGACCCGCGCTGGCAGGCTGCCATGATGCCTGGTGAATCTGCACGGGCATGTCTGTGTGCCATGAAACCTAGCATAATCGGGAAGGGGTAAAACGCGGACCTCATGGATCTAAACCCGCACGGCCTTAAAAATCTGAGGTCCGTGCCGTCTGTAGTTAGTTTCTGGCTCTGACAGACCTCGGAGACAATTTAGTGCTGACGGATCCGTCTCAGCATAGGGAGGGAAAATGTAAGTGTTTTGTATGTTAAGTTTTAACTCATAACAAAAGTTATTTTATATGTTAATACTAACATTTTATTTGTATATTTTATTATATTGTACATCGCCTAGCAATTTAAATAGGCGATTCATCAAGAACAAATAAACTTGAA
The DNA here is from genome assembly GCF_902459505.1 of Geotrypetes seraphini. NCBI lineage: Eukaryota > Metazoa > Chordata > Amphibia > Gymnophiona > Dermophiidae > Geotrypetes > Geotrypetes seraphini. The sequence goes on along the minus strand of NC_047091.1, from coordinate 30,915,126 downwards.
CTTGAACTTGAAAAGTATTAGGATCCGTCAGCACTACAATGTCACCGAGGTCTGTCAGAGCCGATTTACTGGGGCTGCAGGAAACCAGTTTAAAGGATTCATTTTAGAGCCGCTCCTACACTAGCACTAGTCTCTGGCTCCGACAGACCTCAGTGACATTGTAGCGCTGATGGATCCTAATACTTTTCCCTCCCTATGCCGAGACGGATATGTCAGCACTAAATTGTCACCGAGGTCTGTCAGAGCCAGAAACTAACTACAAACGGCACGGACCTCAGATTTTTAAGGCCGTGGGGGTTTAGATCCGCGAGGTCCGCGTTTTACCCCTTCCCAGCATAATCGCTTGCGGAGCCCCTTGTAAGCAGAGGTCCAGTGTGATTAGAGACCAGGAAGTAAGATATTTGTACTGGGCCTTTGTCTGAAGAAGGGTTGCCTTCGAAATCTCTTCATAAATTGCATTGGGTTAGTCCAATTTAAAAGAAAAAAATTTATTTCCTTTGTTTTTTCTTTTATTTCTATATATTGCCTAGGAAGTAAGATTAGGGTTACCAGATTTTATGTCAGTAAAATATGGACCCCTAGACCCGCCCCCAGGCTTACCCAGTCCCACCCATCCCCGCCCTGTTATGCCCAGCTCCGCCCCACCCCCACCGCCTGTTCATTGGGCAGAAAGGCATCCGCACATGCACAGATGTGACGTGATGACATCGCGCGCATGTGCATGATGTCACCGCATTGCATCCACGCCTGCGCGGATGCCCCCTTTCGACTCAATTTCTTTTCAAAACCCGGACAAAGTGCCAGGGTATGAAAAGCCGGCCGGACCCCCGGACATGTCCAGGGAAATCTGGATGTCTCATAACTCAAATTAAGATGAAACGTGACTCTCTTGTCAGTCCGATTGGCCACAGACTAATTAGAACCCCTAGAACCAGATTAAGCGACATGCCTAACACCGATTACACCCGTCCAGTTCAAAAAAAAGTTATCGATTCTAAACATAACCTACTAAAAATGCAAAATCAGCAGACATCATTCTCAGATATAAACTTCCAAGATCAAAGAGGAAGATGAAACCATTTTTCAAACCCTCACATACCTTTTTATCTCTAAATTCTTACTTATGTCAAGTTCTTGGTATAATAAAAATCTAGTTTTATCCAGAGCAGTAGAATGTGTCAGCCTATCTAACCTATTTGTTTTGTGATGGAGGAGGGGGGGATTTTTTAAAAAGTAAAATTTGCTAAAAGTAAATTTGACCATGTCTCCCCGCTCCTGGCCAAGCTCCACTGGCTTCCGATAATCGCCAGGGTCCACTATAAATGCGCCTGTTTAACTTTCAAAATCCTATATGGTATCCTCCCTCCCTTTATCCCTCTTTCTTGGAATTCCTCAAACCTAATACCACTAGATCCTCCCACAAATTAAAACTATCCTTCCCCTCGCTAAAAGGCATTTCCCACACAGGAAAGCTAGGGACCTCCCTCCACTTCAAAATCACTGAGCTCTGGAACTACCTTATCTCCCCTCTTCGGAACTTGAGCTCTCTCCAAGTTTTCCACAAACATCTGAAAACCTGGCTTTTCTCAAAAAATGTAAGTCTCCCTCCAACTTAGGAATCAAGGAAACTCTTATATCTTGGCATCCCAAGTCCTCTAAATTTTCTTCACACTTCTACCTCTAACCCTCTGTTGTAGTTCCTTCCTATTTCTCCTACTGTAAACCGCGTTGAGCTCTACGAACGTGGAGATGATGCGGTATACAAACCTAAGGATTAGATTAGATTAGATTTTCAGCAGAGAATGACACGGGGACAAACTTTTCCCTGTCCCCTAGGGAACTCATATTCCCATCCCCGCAAGTTCTTTTCTGTCCCTGTCCCATTCCTGTAAGCCTCAGACCCTTTAAAATCATAAGTAGCAACATTCTAGAGCTGAGATTGTGATGTCATAATGCCTCATTCCACCAATGCCTAAGCTCCGCCCTCATCCGCACAAGCCTCAGACCCTTTAAAATCATAAGTAGCAACATTCTAGAGCTCAGATTGTGATGTCATAATGCCTCATTCCACCAATGCCTAAGCTCCGTCCTCCTCTGCACAAGCCTCAAACACTTTAAAATCATAAGTGTTTGAGGCTTGTGTGGTTAAGGCAGAGCTTACAGGAATGGGGACAGCGACAAACCGTGGGGACAGGATGGGGGAATTGAGTTCCTGCGGGGACGGGGATAAATTTGTTCCCAGGTCATTCTCTAATTTGTAGCTCCTCTGTATGGAAGACTAGCTCAGTCTTCCAAGGACTCAGCACGACAAGGACTCACACCGATTGCCTTCAACAATTAGCAAGAATTATTTTTTGGGAGGGGGGGAAGGGGAGAAATTTACAGTATAAAATGTTCTAATTAAAGAACATCAACCACTCAGCAGTCCAGACATACGTGTTGACAGATAAGGAACCAGAATGACACATACTGAGCAGATTCATTTATTTCTCCGTTTAGGTCAGACAAGGGCATTCTTTAAATCATCAGATGCAGCGAGCAGTGTTACAATACAGTTAACTAGGCTGTACCATACAGCGAGAGTGTACAGAGAGCAATTTCAAGTCTCTTAGCTGGTGCATAGCTCTAGGGTGGCAAAATGTCTGAGGGGCTGTCAGATTGGTCGGTGGAGCCTTCTTTCATATAAAGCCTCTCCGGGGAAACTGCCTGCAATTTGATGCTTCGAATTGCGATTAGAATTTCCAAACTCAGCGGGAGCTAGAACCAATGAAAATAGCATTGCAATTGGCTACGATTCTAAGCGGGCGCTGCTTTAACTGGGTGAAAAAGGGACAGATTCAGAACTAAACCTCAGAGCATACTTTTTCACAGAAAAGGGCGGCGAATGCTTGGAACGGCCTTCCAGCAAAGGTGGCAGAGACAAGACATGCGTCTGAATTCTAGAAAGCTTGGGACAAGTACGTTGGATCTCTAAGGGAGAGGAGGGGATAGGCGGCAAGGTTAGGCAAACTAGATAAAAAAATGGAGACAGATAAAACCACATGGCCTTTGCTCTCTATGTAAGATCTATGGTTAATAATTCTCTTGCTGCTGGTATTTTTCCTTCAATTTGTAAAGAGACAACAGTTAAAAAAGAGTGGTTTGGATGCCACTCGGATTTCTAGTTATAGGCCGATTTCGGTTGTTCCATTTGTTGGAAAAGTAATTGAAAGATAGTGCCGAGTCAATTGGAGAAATGCGTGCAGGATATTGACTGCCTAGACCCATCTCAGTATGGCTTTTGTAAGGCTCACCGTTGTTGTTAATTTTGGTACTGGATACGTTAAGGAAAGGAATGGAGAGAGATTGTTCATATTGTGTGGTGTCGCTGGATGTGTTTGGCGCTTTTGATACGGCGAGTCTTACTGTTTTGCTCTCAAAGTTGAAGAATTTAGGAACTCAAGGGAGGGCGTTTGACTGGTTTTCATCTTATTTGATGGGACGGTCTTTCTGCGTGAGAGGTGGAATGCAGATTTCAGATAGATGGGCAATTAGTAGAGGAATACCTCAGGGATCTGCACTTTCTGCAGTTCTGTTTAATAGTCCCCAAAGCTTGGGGCGGGGGTGCAATACAGGATTTATGCAGATATTCTTTTTCTCTTCCCTATTGACAGCCATCCGAATGATAGTATACTATGAAAGTACGTGAGTGGATGTCTCAGCACGGCCTACAGTTAAAATATGATGAAGACGGAAGTGATGATTGTGGAGAAGGAGAATGAGATCGATTTGATTGAGACTTTGAATGTTATGGGTGAGCAGACACAGGTAAAGGAAGAGATTACTGTATTAGGTCTTTGCTTAGATATGTTTCTTGACTATGGGAAAGCAAGATTTGAATGCAATTCAGAAGGGCTATGCCCAGCTCCACTGACGGTATAGGTTAAAACCCCTCTTGACCGCCTACGATTTTGGAACGGTTGTTTCAGTCGCTGCTTCTGAGTAAGCTAGATTACTGCAATTCGTTACTTTTGAGTTTGACTAAAGCCAAGTTGAAAGCATTGCAGGTATTGATGAATTCAGCGGCTAGGTTGATTAGTGAGGTTCCAAGAACAGCCTATATAACTCCTATATTAAAGAGGCTTCACTTGCTGCCAATTGAACAGAATATTCATTTTAAGGCGTTATCTTTGGTGCATCAGTCCATAAATCATTCGGTGCCAGACTGGTTTCAGGATCGTTGGGCGGTCGATAGACCCTCGCAAGTTCTGAGATCAGACGGTGGTATGCGTTTGATATCTAATCTGGCTGTGAACAGAAGGTACGTGGCCATACAATTAAAAATGTTTTCATGTACGGGTGCTTCCTTATGGAACAAACTACAGGGTCAATTAAAACTATGTTCGGATCGTTATAGCTTTAAGAGATTGCTTAAAACAAAGCTATTTGTCGATGCGTATCTGTGAATTACTCCCTTGGACTTTATTCTAAATCTATCTGAAATGATATTGAGGTGTCCTCAGGTTGCACTTATTAAGATGTTTCGAACTATTGTAAAATGTTATGTATGTGGTATTTTTATGTATTTTATTTTGGAAACCGCTGAGACTCCAGGCGGTATATACATTTTTTAAATAAATATTTATTTTCCCATTATAGATTACTAGTGTAAATCAGTATCAGAATGTTTCAAGGTTTATTAAATATTTGATGAATCGCTGAATCTTGTTTACAAAGCGATGTACATAATTATAAAATAGGATAGAATTAAAAATAAATACAAAATACATAAACGTTGAGATTAAGACAAGACAGACATTAGTTGGAAGGGTAGGAAGGTAAAAGATACATCTGTTATATCGAGAAAAACAAATAAGAGAAAAAACAAAAGGAAATAGGGTAATTATTATTAAAAAAAAGAAATATCATAAAATCAAGAAAATTTAAATGTTAAAAGCATCTTTAAAAAGGTGTGTTTTCAAGGATTTTTTAAAAGAAGAGATATCTTTTTCGTTTTTGATATGTTGGGGCAAAGTGTTCCACCATTGGGGACCAATTACAGAGAATATGTCTGATCTTCGAGTGCCTATTATTTTTAGAGAAGGAACGACTAGTAGATTTTGAAAAGATGATCTGAGTGCACGCACAGAGCTGTGGGGAATTAGCATTTTTGATATAAACTGGGGTTCGTTGTAAGCCAAAGTTTTAAATATAAGCAACATAACCTTAAACCATATTCGATGGCTAATAGGGAGCCAGTGAGCGTCAATAAATAATGGTGTTACGTGATCATATTTGCTAGCGTTATAAATCAATTTGATAGCGGTATTTTGGATAATTTGCAGACGTCGTTTTTCTTTTTGAGTAATGTTAAGCAGTAAAGAGTTACAATAGTCCATTTTAGCTATTACTAATGAATGAATCAAAATATTACACGATTTGGGCTCAAGAAATTTGGCAATAGATCGTATCAAGCGTAGTTTATAAAAGCATATTTTAACTATATTATTGATATGGTCTTTGAATTCTAATTTGTCATCGATTATAACTCCTAAGATTTTTAATTTGGGAACGATTTCTATTGGGGTATTGTTAAGGATGAATGGCGACTTCAGGCCGATATCTTTTTTCCAGGTAAAAATCATTGCCTTTGTTTTATTTATGTTTAACGCTAATTTATTTTTGTTGAGCCAGTTTTGAACTAATTCAAGTTTTTTATTTAGTGATGTAATAAGAACATAAGAAGTTGCCTCCACTGGGTCAGACCGAGGTCCATCTCGCCCAGCGGTCCGCTCCCGCGGCGGCCCATCAGGTCTGCGACCTGTGAAGTGGTTTCTGACCACTTCTGTAACCTACCTCAAGTTATATCTGTACCCCTCTATCCCCTTATCCTCTAGGAACCTATCCAAACCCTCCTTGAACCCCTGTACAGAGTTCTGGCCTATCACATTCTCCGGAAGCGCGTTCCATGTGTCCACCACCCTCTGGGTAAAAAAGAACTTCCTAGCATTTGTTTTAAACCTGTCCCCTTTCAATTTCGCCGAGTGACCCCTAGTGCTTGTGGCTCCCCACAGTTTGAAGAATCTGTCCTTATTCACTTTCTCTATGCCCTTAAGGATTTTGAAGGTTTCTATCATGTCCCCTCTAAGTCTCCTCTTCTCCAGGGAGAAGAGCCCCAGCATTTTTAACCTGTCAGCGTATGAAAAATGTCTTCATGATTTTCAGGGTTAAGTGGATGAATCAATTGAATATCATCTGCGTATGAGAAAGCAGTAAAGCCATATTTGGTGCTCGCTCTTATTCCAGCCATGAGTGCCAGCACCTAAATGCCAGTATGCAGTGGCGTAGTGCGGGTGAGAGGTGCATGGTGCGGTGGCACCCCTACCTCACCCTCTTCTTTGCCCCCACCCCATTAGCTCCTTCCCTGCTCCCTCCTGCTGTATGCGCCCCTTCCCTTCCCCCATACCTATTTTAATGTTCCCAGCGCGAGCAACCATAACCTGTTGCTCGCGCCAGCATCGGCTTTTCCTCCAATGTCACGTCCTAGGTGCGGGTCAAGGAAATGAAGTCAGAGGAAGAGCCAATCCATTGGTTTCATTTCTTATGCCTATGCTGATGACATTCAGCTGCTTCATCCTATTGACCCTACAAATTTGAACAAAATTCAAGCCTTTAACTCAAAATTATCTAGTATTAAATCCTGGCTTAGCGAAAATATGTCGTCTCTAAGCACATCTAGAACCAATTGCTTACTCTTCCAATAGAAGAAAGACTTGCAATTGTCTGCCATAATCAGTACAGCCAATTCTCCGATCACTGAGGTATCCTCAGCAAAAATCTTGGGTGTGATCATTGGACAATAAGCTTAACTTCCATCAACAAATTAGAACCATTGTCAGAAACTGTTTTCACAAACTTCGTATGATCAGATCTCTTTCCACTTTTTTGGAGCCCTCCTCACTAAACATCCTAATTCATTCACAAGTAATTGCCAAAATCAACTATTGCAACTCCCTCTATAAAGGATTACTGTTAAGGAAATCAAGATGCCTACAACAGGGCACCCTGGAAGTTCCTTTGCTATCTGCATCTGGAACAACACCCTTAGCGCCCTTCTCCTGAATTCTCCATCATACCAATCCTTCAGAAAACTTGATCATGTCATCCCTCTTCTTAAAAACGTTCATTGGCTCCCAATTTCTCACCGTATCACTTTCAAAATTGCCTTACTTACTTTTAAAACACTCCTTTCTAGACAGCTAGTTTTCATTGATAAATTACCTATTCCGCATACCCTCTCTAGAAATCTAAGATCTTCTCAAAATATACTCTTCGTTCCCTCACTCAAGACCTTTCATATGCATTGTACAACTGTATTTGCCGTAACAGTGCCACTAATTTGGAACTCTCTATCCCTCCCATCTACTGACCACATCTCCCCATATTTAAAAATACTGCACTGGCTACCAGTCGAAGCCAGAATTATCTTCAAATTCGGCTGCTTCTGCTGCTTCTGCTACAAGACATTATTCGGTTCCTCGCCCACGTACCTCATGGTACGAAAAACTTCGTTCTATAGGACAAACCCCGCCTCTCTCGCAAAACCCTTCTATTCTCATTCCCCACTCCCAAGGGATGTCGATACAAAAAATTCCTTGATAGGACACTGTCCTTTCAGTCAGGCATCTGGAACAACACCCTTAGCGCCCTTCTCCTGAATTCTCCATCATACCAATCCTTCAGAAAATTTCTGAAAACCCATTTATTCGACAAGGTTATATGATCCTTCGGAACCCTTCCATTCCTCCTACACTCCCAACGCGCACCCCCGCATAATCTCAATGCTGTAATCTCAATGTTCTGTTCACTTATATCGATACCTGCGGTATCCACACTATATTTCTACTTTTCTGTATACCGTCTTGAACTGAAAAGGTATGACGGGATATAAATAAAGCTATTATTATTATTATTATATTGAGAAATTCAAAGGTGCCCTAAAGACACTTTTGTTCATTGACTTATACCTTCTCTTCAGATTCTGTAATGGCAGCTTTGAATAACCTTCTCCCCTCCCTTTTGTATTATCCATAACTGTGTTTTTTTCTGATTATATTGTAGTTCTCCCCCCAGTCCTTTTGCTTCCTGTTTGCTTGTTTTTGCCTTTGTCCTAGCATTTGTTAAATATTTTAAATTTGTATTTTCTCTCTTTTTTTTTTTTAATTGTATTGTATTTTACATCGCTACCCTAGAATGTTGATAGGCGATTAATCAAAATTTTTAATAAACCTTGAAACCTTGAATACGAGGCGCTAGCCTTAGCAAAGGAACTTCCAGGGTGCCCTGTTGGGACATTCACAGCAGCCTTGTTGCTCCATGAAGTGCCTGCGACTTTAAATATGAAGACAGTATTGCAGATAACATCTTACACTTTATGCGCTAGGAACCTGATAACCAATGCAAATGTTATAACCAAGGTGGCCTGTGTTCCCCTCACCGTGACCTGTTACAAAAAATGAAGATGTGCACTTGCTCAGTGCAAGAGAAACCTTAGGGAAAAAAAAAAAAAGCAGGGCACAAAATTGATTTATCATGCATTAAGCCATTTTAAATGAGCGACTTTCAGACTGCGTTGCAGCTTGTTGAGATTACCGTCCTTTGCTCTTTCATACTTCCTGATGTTTCGCCGAAAACATTGCAGCTTGTACAGTGGCATTATTGACAAAAATGGTACAAACGCAAACTGACGCATAACTTAAAAAACAGGATGCTATAAGACGAAAACTGTTTTCAGATTTATTGTCGGCATGTGGCCCTTGTTAAGGTACAGGCGACAGAGCTCCAGTAGCAAAAATGCTTGTTGGCCAGTATAACGGAGACCAACTGGATGAAGAGAAAGCAGGGCTCTGTGTGAACCCCACCAAGTCAACCAATCACTAATCCGAAGTGTTGAGTCAACTGATCGGACTCAAACCAGGTCAACACTTTGGCAGTTAACTGCCATCATTTGGGGCTTCTTCACTTTTCGTGCATCTATAATTTTTTTCCATGAAGACGATATTTTCTGATGCAACTCTTATGATTACTCTCTTGGAATCCTACCATGGCCTCTAGTTCTACAGAGATCTTACCATTAAAAAAATGAATAAATAAATCTTGTTCTTTGTTTATAATTTCAAGTATTTCTAGGCCCTTCTCCCGCTTCTTTTTATGAAGTTAGTAGTGACAATTATGCTACTAATTTCAATGACCTATGGGTAAGAGCTCATACTTTATTTATTTCATTACTTATATTCCACATATTCTACAATTCGATGCTGATCACAAATTATTCAGGTACTCGAGCATTTTTCCCTGTCTGTCCCAGCGGGCTCACACTGGGACAATGGGGGGATTAAGTGACTTGCCCAGGGTCACAAGGAGCAGTGCGAGATTTGAACCCACCACTCCAGGGTGCTGGGCTGTAGCTTTAACCACTGCACCACTCTGTCAGTTGTGGCTATCAACAAGCCAGTCCCCAACCCCCACCCCCCATTTAAGGAGAACACAAGGACCAGCTTGGGTTGCTTCCTCTCCCCCCCCCCTCGTTTCACTTCCAGACTTGTAGCTCCTGCCATTCCTTAGACCAGATAATTATAATAATAATAACTTTATTCTTTTATAACCAAAAGTTCTAGGCGGTTTATACTAAAAAGAGCTGGACAATCAGCGAAATACAATAATACAGTAAAAAATACAAATATTTGTAAAATAGAATTTCAATAATAAAACTCACTAAGGGCCCCTTTTACTAAGCTGCACCAGCGGTTTCCGCGTGCGCTAGGCGCCAACGCTAGCCTTGAGCTGGCATTAGTTCTTGGCGCTAAGCCTTGTTTCCACAAACACAGACCCCCCTTTACTATGAAAGGCCCGTGCCGCTCCCGATGCTCATAGGAACTCTATGAGTGTCGGGAGCAGCGCAGGCCATTCAGCGTGGCTCTCTGTGCTAAAAAGCACTAGCGCAGTTTCATAGAAGAGGAGGTATGAGCATCGGGAGCAGCACGGGCCATTCAGTGCAGCTCTCTGCGCTAAAAACCACTAGTGCGGTTTCGTAGAAGAAGGGGTATGAGCATTGGGAGCAGCGCGGGCCATTCAGCACGGCTCTCTGCGTGCACTCTGCGCTATAAACCGCTAGCGCGGTTTCATAGACGAGGGGGGAGAATGTTTTAGCACATCAGAGAGATTGAACTCCAAGGCCATATCTGCAATTGGGCACAAAACCCAAGACCAGCAAAAGATCGTTCAAAAATCCAACTCACTACAGGTCATCAAAATAAAAAGTCTATTCCACAGGGATTCCTCTCACCTTCACAGACGGCCCTTTACGTCTGCTGAACAGGAAATCTAAGCTGCTTTAGGACATTATTGCGCAGAATAGCGTTAATTCTAGCCGTGTAGCTTGGGGTTAGCACATGCCAATCTGCTGTGTGCGCTAAAAAAACGCTAGCGCACCTTAGTAAAAGGAGCCCATAATGTGCATTTTGGAAGCAAAAGCAAAAAAACCCACAAAAGAAAGATCACAAAAAGTTTAATATAACTTGGAGCAGCAGTGCCAAGGTAAAAAAAAAAAAAAAATTTGTATGAAAGTAATAAAGTGATGCATTTTAATGAGAAGCTGCGGGACTGGAAAAGGAATAAAATTAAAATGTGAACAGTTGTTAATTGCCATGAATAATCTTGGCAATTCATCATGACGCTTGGAGGTTTCTCAATGCTGAAATGTCAGTGGAACGGAATGGATGCCGCTTTCCCGTTCATATTAATCTCCCAGCATCCCCCCTGTCCTAATGAAATGAGTAATAACCCTCACTAGATCATATCCCGACACATTAAAAGTTCATCCTCGCTCTTCCAAATTCAAAAGGGGGTCAATACATAGCTCACGGTGGTCGGTGTGATTTTAATGCCATCTACCACAGGCTGTTTCACGCCCAGATTTTCAGCACCATGCTGTGCCTGGACACCAGTGTTGACAATCCAGGTTGACTGGACGAGCAATTTGGCCTTTATCTGTGTGCTACAGTTTTGAAATAAAAAGGGAGGGTGAGGGGTAAATAAATATAATAAGGTTGGGATCCAAGATGGCCGCTAACTAGCCTGGTTGAATGCCACGATTTGGAGCACCGCAGCATATGGTTTTCCTTTTCTCTATTTACCTAAGCAAAATGCCCAAGCGGAGAGGAAGGAGTTCTGCTAAGACCTCGTGGAACTCTGGAGCCACTTTTGGGTAATATTGAGGAGCTCCTGCGGCGGATGCATGGAACCTCACAGCAAATCGGGACTTCTCCGCTGGAGATGATCCGTGGAAACGGTACGGAAGCGATCTCCTTAAGCCTTGAGACCACCCTTAGTCCCGATACTAGGGCGCCACTTCCTGTTCCCCGGATTACCAGCTCCCCGTGGGCAGAAGAGCTTCCGGAAGTAGGAGCTCATCTTGCACCGGAGGTCGGAAAGATCACCGAGAGGAGCTTGGAGCTGGATTCCCTGCATTTGGAGGAGAGTCCCAAGTTTGGATACCGAGGCAGAGACATCAGAAGGAGCTGTCAGAATCCAGGAGGACAAACGACAAGAATCTGCATCAGTTGGTGGGGAAAGCTTTAAATCTTGTATTTCTCAGTTACAGAAACCCCAAGAGGTCTCAGAAGCGATTTGGGACCTAGTTGCTACTCTTCCTAAAACGATAAACCCGCATTTCCAGCAGATAGAAGAGAAAATAAAAATTCATACAAATGAAACTGAGAAATTAAAAACTGGACTGACTGCTTCTAAATTGGTTATGGATGATATCAGACAGGACGTTAAAACTTCTAAACAAGTTCAAGAAACTATTATCAAACATAATATAAATCTTAGAAGAAAAGTAGAATTTTTAGAGAATGCCTCATGAAATAACAACCTGAGACTGGTGAACTTCCCTAGGGTAACAAGGGAAATACTAAAGAGATATACAGTGCTCCCCGAGATTTGCGGGGGTCTGTTCCAGGAACCCCTGCGAATCTCAAAAAACCGCGAATATGGTTTTTCATGGGGGAGCCTGAAGAGAGCAGTGGAGAGGGCAGCAGGAGAGCAGCCGGAGTACCGCGAGTACAGGAAATCACTCGTGGTTCGCTCCGACCGCCTCTTCCTGCACGAAGTCGAGTCTTATCCAATCAGGAGCTGCTTGTCAAAAAGAATTTTGGGGTTTGAAAGTTCAAATGTACTCTGATTTATCTAGGGATACCCAAAAGCGTCGTAGAGAATTTCTATTGTTAAAACCTGGAATACTAGCCCTTGGGACGACTTCCTATTTGCGTCACCCATGTAAATGCGTTGTGCATTATTCTTCACAAAGTTTGTCTTTTCTCACCTTTCCAATCATCTACGTTTCTCTCTTCTTGTCACATATGGAAAAGAAAAGGATAAGACCTAAAGCCCTAATATGAAAGTATGAAGTGATTTTCCCTATGTTCAGCTAATCTAGCTATGTTCTATTTAAGTTGTTTTTTCTTAGTAACCGTTAAATATATCTTGGATCTAACCAAAGGTGAACATGAGCTGGGGACTAAGCGAAATCATTTTATTTCTTTCCATACATATGTATAGAATTTTTCTATATCTAGTGAGCGAGCCAGGAAGCTATTTAAGGGCGCTTTTACCAAGATACCTATGTGCTAAACCCAGTTCTAGTCCATCCTTAAAACAGTACTTGCTGCCTCCTATTTAGTCAGCCTTAGCAAGTTAGGGTACTTTAATGTAAACACACTACCCTCTGCTCCCAGGACGAAATATGCCTCAAAACGCTCTGTGGTCGTGCCCTTCAACTGCAAACCGCAAAGCGATGGTCCTGCTCCCATTTCATATCAAGCCACTGGCGTCGACTGCCCCCGCAGATCAGATCGCTCAACCTTAGAAAAGCAACAAAACATACCTCTTCACCTAAACCCCTCCCCTCGACGATTCCGCTCTACATGTAAAGTAAAGTACAAAGTAAAGTACAAAGTAAAGACCCGATTTGGATCTCAGCAGAAGTTAAAGAAGGCAATAAATGACAAAAAAGTATCTTTCCGGAGATGGAAAAAGGATCCAATGGAGGAAAATCACCCAGGCGCACAGGAATGCCAAAAAGAATGCCCACCGAGAGGTTAGAAAAGCAAAGGGAAATACGAAGAGGGCTGGCCAGGGAAGCAAAAACTTCAAGGCATTCTTCAGTTACGTTAAGGGGAAAACGAACAGCGAGAGAGGAGGTGGGGGCCGTTGGACGATGGGGATAGGAAGGGAGTGATTAAGGAGGATAAAGAGGTAGCTGAGAGGTTGACACAGTTCTTCTCGTCAGTTTTCACGAGAGAAGACACATCTAATATACCGGACTCAGAGGAGCTCATGAGTGGGGAACAGGCTGAAAAATTGGAGCACATAGAGGTAAGTAAGGAAGATGTCCTCAAACAGATAGACAGGTTAAAATGCGGCAATCACCGGGTCCGGACGGGATCCACCCAAGGGTTCTGAAGGAACTAAGACAAGAAATAGCGGGCACAATCCAGGCATGTTTGTAACCTATCCTTGAAAACTGGAGAGGTACAGAGGACTGGAAATTAGCGAATGTCACACCTATCTTCAAGAAGGGATTGAGGGGTGACCCGGGAACTACGGCCGGTGAGCCTGACTTCAATTATAGGGAAGATGGTGGAAGCTATGATAAAGGGACGGCATTTGCGAGCACATTGAGAGAAATGGGCTACTGAGAACCAGCCAGCACGGATTCTGTAAGGGAAGGTCGTGCCTAACGAACCTTCTGTACTTCTTTGAGGGAATAAGCAGTCGGGTGGACAATGGGGAACCCATCGACATCATTTACCTCGATTTTCAAAGGCTTTCGACAAGGTACCACATGGAAAGGCTGCTTAGGAAACTGTGGAACCACGGGGTGGGAGGGGATGTGCACAGATGGATCGAGCACTGGTTGTCGGGTAGACTGCAGAGGGTCGGAGTAAAGGGCCAATATTCTGACTGGAGGGGAGTCCGAGCGGTGTGCCACAGGGATCGGTGCTGGGGCCGTTACTCTTCAACATAATTTATCAATGACCTGGAAAAGGAGGCAAAGTGCAAGGTTATAAAATTTTGCAGACGATACCAAACTGTGCGGCAGAGTTAGCTCCAGGGAGGAGTGTGAGGACCTGCAAAGGGACATAGACAAGCTGGAAGACTGGGCAAACAAATGGCAAATGCGCTTTAATGTGGAAAAATGCAAGGTTATGACTATAGGGAAAAAGAACCCGTTGTTCAACTACAAATTGGGGGAGGCATTGTTGGAGAAAGCAATTTGTGAGAGACTTGGGTGTGCTAGTGGATGCATCACTGAAGCCATCTGCACAGTGCGCAGCGGCCTCAAAAAAGCCAACATGATGCTGGGCATCATAAAGAGGGGGCATAACTATCCAGGACGCGGGAAGTCATCATGCCATTGTATCGAGCGATGGTGCGTCCGCATCTGGAATACTGCGTTCAATATTGGTCGCTTGTACCTCAAGAGAGACCATGGAGGTACTTGAGAGAGTCCAAAGGAGAGTCAACCGAAACTGGTAAGAGGGCTGGAACACTACCCATATGCTGAGAGGTTGGATAGGCTGGGGCACTTCTCTCATGAAAAATAGGAGGCTCAGGGGTGATATGATAAGAGACCTTCAAAATCATGAGGGGCATAGAGAGGGTGGATAGGGACAGATTTCTTAGGCTGAAGGGGACAACAGGTACGAGGGGGCATTCGGAGAAACTGAAGGGAGATAGGTTCAAAACGAATGCATGGAAGTTTTTTTTTCACCCAGAGGGTCGTGGACACTTGGAATGCGCTACCGGAGGAAGTGATCAGGCAGAGTACGGTACAGGGATTCAAACAGAGACTGGATGGATTCCTGAGGGATAAAGGGATCGTGGGATACTGAGAAAGCTAACTGAGAAAGCTAACCAGAAAATAATTGTAGAAACCCAACCAGGTCGTGCAGGTGCAAGACGGAGGGCTAGGACCTTGATAGGAAGATAGGCTCAATTAGGAAACCAAGGAGGCATGGGGGCCCTTCTGGTGATTTAGACAGGTTGTGAACTGTTTGGGCCGCCGCGGGAGCGGACTGCTGGGCAGGATGGACCTATGGTCTGACCCGGCGGAGGCCACTGCTTATGTTCTTATGTTCTTAAATCAACTTCTCAATAACGACCACTGAGGTTCAAGGATGAAAAACAGGGCAGCTTAGATCGTCTCCAATTAATACAGAATACAGCGGTCAAACTTATACCATTCTGAGCTCTCCTGGGAGAACAGTATAGAAAAATAAATAGGTGAGAAGAGCTTCAATCTCTGGTAACCAGATACTGGTACTGTGACATCATAATACCTCATTACCCAATAAGAGCCAACCTCATCAGTGAGGTCATCAATGGCTTGATGTCTATACTAGACTCAACTTTTGCTACATTTTGAGTTCTAGAGTGTGCAGTGGTTAAAGCTACAGCCTCAGCACTCTGAGGTTGTGGGATCAAATCCCTCGCTGCTCCTTGTGACCCTGAGCAAGTCACTTAATCCCCCCCCATTGCCCCAGGTACATAAAATAGATTGTGAACCCCTGGACAGATAGGGGGAAAATATGGTTGAGTACCTGAATGGAAACCACTTAGGCTATAAGCGGTATAAAAATAAATAAATAAATTTGAGAAGGTGTCATTGGCCAATGCCTCCTATCACACCCATGTTATAACTAGAACTGTGCAGCAGGGTAGCTAAAATAGTGTCACAGCTGACACTTCAGAATGAATAAAGCAGGGGCAGTCTGAAAGGCAGGGCTAGTAGGAGTGCCATGAGCACTGCTGTAACGTTCGTCGCCAGTTGACTGGTTCTTCCCAACTAACGGCAACCTATCCGACCCAGCTGCAGAACACCACACGGGGAACGCAGAGGATAATACGTCAAAACTAGGATTGGAGCTAGGAGCCAATCCAGGGCATCTACACAGAGGGGACCACTGGTTTTACAGGCCCGGCCTATAGCTGGATGACATCGATACAGTTAAGAGACAGATGTTGATGAAACAAAGCAGCTGCCAAACCTTCTGCACGATTCCTTCATCACCGCCACCTACGTAAACTACACTAGAGAAAGGTGCAAGAAAGAGACTGAAGGAACAAGGCTTAGATCACCGATATTTATTTTCTTAAATTCCTCGGGGTGTTTCAGTATATGAAAGTCCCGATTACCAGTGTACGAGAGAACCTGCAAGGGATTTAGTCATTTCATGGACTACAGTTGATTTCAAGACGGATTTCTTTTTGTCCCTACTTGCAGAAAATTGTATTTTGCTAGAAACACAAACTTAGCTTTGTCGGAAACTGCCCCACCTAATGCCACATAGCATCACTTCGAGACCGACTGTGGCACCTTTGCCAGTCGCCTGCATCCCATATCACAACGGCGCAACAGCTTTCCAAGAAACTCCTCCGGCGCACTCCGCAAAAATCTCCCATTTTCATTCAGATGACTTTCCAAATTGATTTCATTCGTTAAAAGTCGTTCCTAGGTTAATGGCTGAACCAGTCAGGTGGTAACCTCAGGAGTCCCTTCATCCATTATTGATTAGCGGACACGTATTCATCTCGCTGCCAACATCTAATGCCCATAGGGCAGCCGTCAATGGCTCTCGCCGTTTCGTTTGATAATTAGAAAGGCGCGCTGCCTTTTTCTGATCACGGGAGGTTGACAACCACTTTGAACATCACACAAAGGGATGCCTTTATCGACGCCAATACACAGCCCTGGCTTCTGGGCCAGTGGCGCTGATTTAAATGCAAACCCTTGGACGTAAACAATGTGGCCAGACAGTAGAAGGCGATGCTGGGGCCTTTGCATTTGCAGGGAAATGATAACTGACTGATGCAGCCTTTGTTAAGTGTCGGAAGCTTGGTGATCCAATTCATATTTCTTTTTTTTATTTTGTAGCTGTGGAAATTGCAGCCAGTCAATGAGTCAGGAGAGGAGCAGACTCTGGGTGTTTAACGCAGACGGGCTGTGAAGGCTCATGGAATAAAAATAGGAAAGAGCTTCATGCTCTGGAAGGTTAAAAAAAAAAAAGCAGGAGCTCTAATCATTAAGGTATAGGCTTGGGATGACCCCCCTTCCTCCCCCATTGCTCTTCCCCCTTCAGCCACACAGGTTCTTGCAGGATGTGAAATTTGGTAATATTCCTTCCATCTATTAAAATTATCTTGATCTGTAAACACTTGTTAGATGCGGTTAACACCCTTCAGTACATTAATCCCCCCTCTCATTCTGTAAAATTAATCCCCAAATGTAGGACCATTTTCATGTGGGAGAGATTAGCATTTTTCTGATGGCCGACGGCGTTATACTGGAAATTCAAAGCGTAGAGTGAGGCACTGTGGGATCTCTTAGAACCGGAGTAGTGAAAGTCCCTCTTGAGGGCACAATCGGTCGGGTTTTCAGGATTTCCCAATGAATATGCACGAGAGCTATTAGCGTACAATGAAAGCAGTGCATGCAAAATAGATCTCATGCATATTTCATTGGGGAAATCCTGAAACCGACTGGATTGCGGCCCTCGAGGAGGGACTTGACACCGCCGTCTTAGAGAGAGGAGATAGCACAGCTGCCAATGGGCAGACTGGATGGGCCATTTGGCCTTAACTGCCGTCACGTTTCTACGTTTCACCTTTGGACACCAGCATTAATTTTCAGGCGCACAGAGCCGGCAAAAACATAAGCCGGTTAATCACAATACTCAACATTTAACTGGGATGACCATGGAGAGACCAACTTCTGCTCCATCTCCGCTTCAAAGCGATCCAACCCCATCACTTGTTCTGTTTAGCTAGACACAATTGCCAGTTTAACTAATACACAGGCATCTCCACTGTTCTTGTTAGGATTTATTCGGGTGTTAATTATACATTTTATGTTTATTCCAACATGGTTTCTGCAGTTGGAGATCATGCCTAACTAACTTATTGCACTTCTTTGAATGAATTAACAAACGGATGGACAGAGGAGACCCCATAAACATCATATACCTAGATTTCCAAAAAGCCTTTCACAAGGTGCCTCATGAACGTCTACTCCAGAAATTGAAGAACCATGGGGTGGACGGAGACGTACATAGATGGATCAGAAACTGGTTGGTGGGTAGGAAACAGAGGGTAGGGGTGAAGGGCCACTACTCGGACTAGAGGAGGGTCACGAGTGGGGTCTCTCAGGGTTCAGTGCTCAGACTGCTGCTGTTTAATATATTCATAAATGATCTAGAAACAGGGACGAAGTGTGAGATAATAAAATTTGCAGACGACACTAAACTATTTAGTGGAGCTCGGACTAAAGAGGACTGCGAAGAATTGCAAAGGGACTTGAACAAACTAGGGGAATGGGCGACGAGATGGCAGATGAAGTTCAACGTTGAGAAATATAAAGTATTACATGTGGGAAACAGAAACCCGAAGTACAGCTATATGATGGGAGGGATGTTATTGAATGAGAGTACCCAAGAAAGGGACTTGGGGGTAATGGTGGATATGACAATAAAGCCGATCGCACAGTGCGTAGCGGCCGCTATGAGAGCGAATAGAATGCTAGGTGTAATCAAGAAGGGTATTACAATCAGAACAAAAGAAGTTATCCTGCCGTTGTATCGGGCGATAGTGCGTCTGCATCTGGAGTACTGCGTCCAATATTGGTCGCCGTACCTTAAGAAGGATATGGCGTTACTCGAGAGGGTTCAGAGGAGAGTGACAAGTCTGATAAAAGGGATGGAAAACCTTTCATATGCTGAGAGATTGGAGAAACTGGGTCTCTTTTCCCTGGAGAATAGAAGACTTAGAGGGGATATGATAGAGACTTACAAGATCATGAAGGGCATAGAGAGAGTAGAGAGGGACAGATTCTTCAAACTTTCAAAAAATGCACGAACGAGAGGGCATTCAGAAAAGTTGAAAGGGGACAGATTCAAAACAAATGCTAGGAAGTTCTTCTTTACCCAGCGAGTGGTGGACATCTGGAATGCACTTCCAGAGGACTTAATAGGGCAGAGTACGGTACTGGGGTTCAAGAAAGGATTAGACAATTTCCTGCTGGAAAAGGGGATAGAGGGGTATAGATAGAGGATTACTGCACAGGTCCTGGACCTGTTGGGCCGCCGTGTGAGCGGACTGCTGGGCACGATGGACCTCAGGTCTGACCCAGCAGAGGCATTGCTTATGTTTTTATGTTCTTAATGCCTATGCCGCTGTAACCCACTATGAATTCTGCTTCAGAGGATTTTGCGGGATACAAGGCCACATATAACAATCACTGAACAGCAAAATTTAAGATGAAAACAATCCATTGTTTGCAGGATGAGGTTTGCAAAAGCAAAATCCAGTTCTAGATTCAGTTTGATTTTTACTTTTAACTGTAAGCATTAGATGTAACTAGGTAAAAGTAGTAAAAATTGGTGAAATTATTGTTTTAGCAAAAGTAACAAATGTTATTCTGTAATACAAATTTACTTAAGTACAGTAATTAGTTACATTTAATTAGGCCCTCTTTCACAAAGGTGCGCTAAATCAACACGTGCACTAACCGCTAACACAGCCATAAGATAACATGCACGTTTTAGCGTTTAGCACGCGCTATTTATCGTACGCTAAAAAGCATAGCGCACCTTAATAAAAGAGGGGGTTAGTTACCATACAATACTGTGGTTTACAAACATATGATGCTATCGAAAAGATGCAGATTTGAATATATTTGGAATATATATTGTACATTCAGGTACTCAAGCATTTTTCACACTCAATCCCCCATTGCCCCAGGTGCATTAGGTAAAATGGCTTGCCCAGGGTCACAAGGAGCAGAAAGGGATTTGAACCCACAACCTCAGGGTGCTGAGGCCATAGCTCTAACCACTGCGCCACATACTCCCACATACATGGTATTGAATTCCATAAATATTTAAGAGAGAACTCTATATGTATCCTGTTAATAATCCACCCCAGTTCTAGATAAGAAAGATTGGAGAAACTGGGGCTCTTTTCCCTGGAGAAGCAGAGACTTAGAGGGGATATGACAGAGACTTACAAGATCATGAAGGGCATGGAGAAAGTGGAGTGGGACAGATTCTTCAAACTTTCAAAAACTACAAGAACGAGAGGGCATGCTAGGAAGTTCTTCTTCACCCAACATGTGGTGGACACCTGGAATGCGCTTCCAGAGGGTGTGATACGACAGAGTACGGTATTGGGGTTCAAGAAGGGATTAGATAATTTCCTGAAGGAAAAGGGGATAGAAGGCTATAGATAGAGGAATACTATACAGGTCCTGGACCTGATGGGCCACCGCGTGAGCGGACTGCTGGGCGTGATGGACCTCTGGTCTGACCCAGCAGAGGCACTGCTTATGTTCTTATAAGCTCTCACTCTAGAAGTCGGATAAATCTCATAAGATGAAGAAATTTTAAAAAATAATTTCCAGTACTTGGATACACAGGAGGCATTAGGTTGCAGCCCTGAAGCAACATCCTCCATCTACTTCAAGTCACCAGGTCCTGTACCAGAGAACATAAGTACTTCCGAGGTGTAATGTGCAGCAGAGCACTTAAAAAATATCCAGAAAGCTACTTCTTGGAACCAATGCAAGGTCATGAGGAACAGACTTAACTTGCCCTGGTTTGTGTAGCACGGTACATGGATCAACTTTTACTTATATCTGGGGGAAGCAGAAACAAAGCTAGTGTGATGGAGAAAAGCAGCTCAGCTGATCCTTTATAACCAGATTCATATGGCAATAGCTCTAATTCCCCCCCCCCCCAAGGGCTGCTCAGACCGTCCCTCTTTGTTTCAGGTCTTGGCTGCTTATGCAGTCCCCAATCAAAGTAGGATGGGACAGGGGAGCCCCCGAAGGTGAGGCAAGTTCAAGCCAACTCTAAGACATAAATGAATGCAGAGATTATCACGGCAGTTTACAAAACCCTAGTCTACTTACCCATCCTAATGACACACTGGGTCACTGAGCCCACCTACCCTTGTCCCCTGTTCAAGCTCATTTCACTGCCAGTTCCTTCCTTGCTATCTCAGAAGGTGTACGCACGCATCTCCTCTCTGTCAGTATTAAAGTTTATTATCCTTGGCGGATTGCTGTTGACTTTGGCTTGAACTCAATCACTAGCCCCCTTTGTCAACAGATTTTATAAGGGTTGGAAGGAAAGCTCAGTAATATGAAACTACCAAACACACACACACAAAAAAAAACCTCAAGCTCTCTGGCATAGGATAAGGCATCGTTCTCAAGAGAGCAAGAATGCAATTATCTGCATTCCACACTGGGGAGCAGAAGGAATATTAAATATTCCATGTTCAGACGGTTGTTTCACATTTTAGCATGCAATAAAACCAGGCTAAAAATTGGTGTTAAGCTTTTTATCAAATTTATACTTCCCAGCTAATTTTCTAAACTTTTTTTCTGGATGTATTTATGTAAATTAGTAAAACTATTGATATATTCAAATAAAAGCTGTATTTGCTACAGAGTACACTTTGCTTCTATTATAAAACTGCTGCAACATTAAAATGGAAGGTTAAAAAAAAAAATTTAACTTTACCTTTTAACTATGGGTTCAGAAAAGTGTAGTTACTTACCTGTAACGTAGGTTCTCTGTGGACAGCAGGATAGTCAGCCACATAAGGTTGTGTGGCTGACTCATCCTGCTTGTCCTAGGAGAACTCTGCACCCCTCCCCCTGAATGGGGTAATATCACTTGGTCTTGAGAATCGCCAGCCATCCTCCTGTAACGTCATCAATTCAGCCGAGGCCAGTGATGCCAGCTTAACCTCTACCGACATTTTTGATTGGCCAAGCCACCGTCATTTTCTAACTTGTCAGCAGTTTGAGATGAGGACAGTAGACCCTCCCCCAGGCTCATTGAAGGAAGTTTGAAGGTTCTCCCTGAGTCGAGTGCTTTCGGACACCAAATTGAGATCCCACACCGATGTCTTAATTTCCTAAAGACTTCTGAAATCAAAAGGGGGAAATTTAAAACTAGAGGTTGAGTTTAAGGGTAAACCCAGAGGACAAAATTTGAGGTTGAGGGGTGGGAGACTCAAGAGCAATGTAAGGAAATTCTTCTTTACGGAGAGGGTGGTGGATGCCTGGAATGCGCTCCCGAGAGAGGTGGTGGAGAGGAAAACGGTGACAGAGTTCAAAAAAGCGTGGGATGAACCCAGAGGGTCTAGAATCAGAAAAGAACAGTAAATATTGAAGAACTAAGGCTAGTACTGGGCAGACTTGCACGGTTTGTGTCTGTATATGGCCGTTTGGTGGAGGATGGGCTGGGGAGGGCTTCAATGGCTGGGAGGGTGTAGATGGACGGAGAATTCAGTAGTTCTTGCTCAGAAATAGCTAAGAAGAAAAACAAATTTTTAAAAAATTGAATCAGTAATTTAAAGAGTTGGTAAGGTTGGGCAGACTTGATGGACCATTCGGGTCTTTATCTGCCATCATCTACTATGTTATAGAATGACACGGAGACAAATTTTTCCCCGTCCCTGCGGGAACTCATTTTCTCATCCCCCTCGAGTTCTTTTCCTGTCCCTGCCCCATTCCTGCAAGCTCCATCCTCATCTGCACAAGCCTCAAACACTTTAACATCATAAGTAGCAACATTCTAGAGCTCAGGTTGTGATGTCATAATGCATCATTCCACCAATGCCTAAGCTCCGTCCTCATCTGCACAAGACTCAAACACATTAAAATCTTAAGTGTTCGAGGCTTGTGCGGTTAAGGCAGAGCTTACAGGAATAGAAACATAGAAACATAGAAATAGACGGCAGATAAGGGCCCACGGCCCATCCAGTCTGCCCACCTTAATGTCCCTCCCCTACCTTTGCCCTGTGAATAGATCCCATGTGCCGATCCCATTTTGCCTTAAAATCAAGCACGCTGCTGGCCTCAATCACCTGTTGTGGAAGACTATTCCAGCGATCAACCACTCTTTCAGTGAAAAAGAATTTCCTGGTGTCACCTCGTAGTTTCCCGCCCCTGATTTTCAATGGATGCCCTCTTGTTGTCGTGGGACCCTTGAAAAAGAAGATATCTTCCTCCGCCTCGATGCGGCCCGTAAGATACTTGAACGTCTCGATCATGTCTCCCCTCTCTCTGCGCTCCTCGAGCGAGTATAGCTGTAATTTGTCAAGCCGTTTTTCATATGGTAGATCCTTGAGTCCCGAGACCATCCGGGTGGCCATTCTTTGCACCGACTCCAGTCTCAGCACATCCTTGCGATAATGCGGCCTCCAGAATTGCACACAGTATTCCAGGTGGGGCCTCACCATGGATCTATACAATGGCATAATGACTTCCGCCTTACAACTGACGAAACCCCTTCGTATGCAGCCCTTCGCCGGGACAGAGAGGGTAGGATGGGAGGAGGTGTAGCATTATATACTAAAGATGACATTAAGGTCACGAGAATCTCAGATGTCCAGTATACTGGGGAATCCCTTTGGATTAATTTGGCCAGAGGGAAGGACAAATGCTTGTATCTTGGCGTAATTTACAGACCCCCAAGACACTGGCACAGGGACAGAGACAAAAACTCACGGGCAAGGGCCAAGGAAATTGAGTTCCTGTGGGGACGGGGACAAATTTGTCCCCGAGTCATTCTCTACTTAAAACCTCACTTTATTTCCATAAGAACATAAGAATTGCCGCTGTTGGGTCAGACCAGTGGTCCATCGTGCCCAGCAGTCCACTCCCGCGGCGGCCCTTAGGTCAAAGACCAGTGCCCTAACTGAGACTAGCCTTACCTGCGTACATTCTGGTTCAGCAGGAACTTTGTCTTGAATCCCAGTTTGGATGTGAAGTTTCAAGAGACACCGCTGTACAAAGCTCTGCGATGGAAATGGCTCAGTACACACTTTCTATTGCAAAATCAAAAATGATGAAGAAAACCCCCCCCCCCTTCCCGGTTCATAGACAAAACCACGGAAGACAAAGGCGCGCGCCGACAACTGAGCGCAAGACGGAGGTGTGCGCCAAAGAAAATGACAGTTTTTAGGGGCTCCGATGGGGGTTTTTGCTGGGGAGCCCCCCCCCCCCACTTTACTTAATACAGATCGCAGCAGCGTTGTGGGTGGTTTGGGGGGTTGTAACCCCCCTCATTATACTGTAAACTTAACTTTTTCCTGTTTTTAGGGAAAAAGTGAAGTTTTCAGTAAAATGTGGGGGTTACAACCCCCCAAGCCCCCCACAATGCCCCCACAACGCAGCGCGATCTCTATAAAGTAAAGTGGGGAGTTCCCCCCCACCCCACCCCGTCGGAGCCCCTAAAAACAGTTATTTTCTTCGGCGCGCACCTCCACACTGTGCTCAGTTGTCGGCGTGCGCCTTTGTGTTCCGCGGTTTTGACCTGACACCCCCCCCAATCTACCCCATGTCCATTCTTTTCTGCCTGTGGTGCTGCCATCTTAAAAAAATAACAGTGCATTCCCTTATATGACAGGCTGACCCCTGTCCCCAGGATGCACTGTGCAGGGTCAGGCCCCACTGTTTTTCAAATGGCAGTACTGGAGGCAGGACTGTGAAGAAATCACTCTTTCCTCTTCAAAAGATATACCTTGGCAGGGGAGTTCAGGAAAGTAATCTATACGCAGAGATTTTTAAGTCAGAAGAAGGGAGAGTGGAGTCCACTAGGTACCATATGAGGAAAGACTAAAACGTTTAGGGTTCTTCAGCTTGGAAAAGAGACGGCTGAGGGGAGATTTAAGTCTACAAAATCCTGAGTGGAGTAGAACAGGTACAAGTGGATAAATTTTTCACTCTGTTAAAAATTACAAAGACAAGGAAGGGGCCACTCGAAGTTACAGGGAAATACTTTTAAAACCAATAAGAGGAAAATTTTTGTCACTCAGAGAACAGTTAAGCTCTGGAACGCATTGCCAGAGGTTGTGGTAAGAGTGGATTGCGTAACTGGTTTTAAGAAAGGTTTGGACAAGTTCCTGGAGGAAAAGTTCATGGCCTGTTATTGAGAAAGACATGGGGGAAGCCGCTGCTTGCCCTGGATCGGTAACATTGAATGTTGCCAATCTTTGAGATTCTTAGAATCTTGTTACTCTTTGGGATTTTGGCCAGGTACTAGGGACCTGGATTGGCCACCGTGAGAACGGGCTACTGGGCTTGATGGGACTATGAGTCTGACCCAGTAAGGCTATTCTTAGGTTCTTATCAGATGCAGAAAGCTAAATCAGGGGAGGGGGAAGAGTCTGAGTACACTGTCTTGCAGTTAGCTAAACTGTTCACAGGGTATCACTGTAATTTAACTGCAGACAGATGCTCCAGTCCTCTGGCTTTTGGAATTGAGGACACCACCGGGTTGGATAGTGGATGGATAGTCTTAGGTTTCAGAGGGCCCAAGGAATGATGTTTGCTGTATGCTAGTGAAAAGTAACCACCACAAGGGAAATGAGGAGGTCATGCTTGGAGGCTTTTTGTGTTTTTTTCCCCAAAAAATCTTGGCCAGAAAAGGGAAAGTGACAGAGAGAGAGAGAGAGAGAGAGAGAGAAACAAAACAAACAAAACATGCACACACACAAAAAAAAACCTTTACAACCAGTTGAGGAACACTCCCAAAATGCAAACCTAAGCAGAGAAAGAAACCCACATCAAGCACAACCTCTTTCAGAAGCCTCCAGAAGGATTGTGTCCCCACATGGCCTCATATGGATGGGCAGAAGTATATTTTCAGAAAGGTCAAGGCACATTTAGTGATCTTCAAGAATCAAATGTTAAATCTGGCTAAACAGTCAGGGATTAACACTGGCTTATAAAAAAAAAATAAAAAGATGAATTAAGTCCATAACAGGCCTAGAGTGACAACTGGTTTATGAAAAATTATGCAATTAAAGCTATTGTGTCCTCCTCTCTAGCAGTCAGAAGCGGTCCGGAGATTAAAAACGTTAAATGGACATTTCTCTGTGCATAAATTGTCATGTTGCTCTATACCAGCTCCCTGGAATGGACTATCCAAATGTTTTATTCTAATTTGTAGGCGAGGCCGCGAGGGGAATGATCATTTCAGATTTATTATGCAAACATTTCCATGTTAAAAAAAGAGGGTAGGTTACAGCAGGCAGTAAAATATTTCTAGCATCGCCTACGTCGGGCGTGGACTGACGAGAGGCCAAAAGTGCCAGAACTGCGATAATCTTGAGCTGGGGAGGGAGGGGGGTGCGGAGAAAAGAGCGTCAAGATTCCAACACATGTTTCATCGGCTCCCCGCTTGTCTCCTGGAGAGATTCTAGGCTATCTGCTTAATATAAATCTTTTCTCTCTTCCCTCCTTTGTCTTTTTTCGTTCACATAGGCATTACACTATGGAAGTGATGAATGGTCAGGTTTCCAGCAAAAACACTTCAGCTCTCTATGCATCAGAAAAATGATTGCTAGATATGAACTTGAAGAAGCAGATAGCTAAGGATGTTTTTCATAAATTATAGGGATACACTCTCTCTGCTTTTTTTTTTTTTTTTTAACTGCTTATGTGTTAGAAATGTTGCGAATTATGCTACGATGCACTCTGATTTTCTTACCGAGTCTCATTTAGGCCTGCGATGGATGACATCTGGGGCAAATCTACCAGTGGGTTCCCCCTGGCATGCAGCTTAAGATTTGCTGCAGAGAGAGAGAGAGAGAGAGAAAAAAAAAAGTAATTTAAAGAATGCTCCTAAGTGGGAGAGAAGGCGGGTGGCAGCTTTCTAGAACGCAGACTTGTCACCTCCTGTGGTACCTTTTAGTTTATCTATAATCCAGATGTCTGGCGACACCAACTCATTCAAAAGGATAAGGGATTTTGAATTTAGACGACACCTTTTCCAGTCGAAGCTCAAGGCGAGTTATATTTCCCCGTTCCCAGAGGAACTTGCAATCTAAGAGGTTAATTGTATGAATTGATGCACCAATGCTGTGTAGGGAAAGCCAGTTCTCAAAATAATAATAAAAAAAAAAAAGGCATCAAGGCACCCCGATTCCATAATAGAATATTAATTGCAATCCCCTCATTGGTGTACCAAAAGGTGCACCTGCTTATATCAAGTCAATGAGAGGTATAAGAAGGCACCGAGATGTGCCAAGCAATGCCAACAACTAAAAAGTATTCTATAAGCTCCATGTATCAATGGCTGACACACCCATGCTCTTCCCATATGTATACCTCCTCCATATTTGTGCGCCATGCCGCTTATGCTCCAGCTTACAGAAATGCAATTTTGGCAGAAGCGCGCCCAAGCATGCATTTTCCTGCAGTTATGCACCCCAGAAACACAACTTGCAGATGTGTTCTTTTATACAGAATTACCCTTTAAGTTGTACCAAGATCACAAGAAGCAGTGGTGGATTATGAACACTGGCTTCCCTGGCTCTCGGCTGCAGTAACATCCTCGATAATATCAAATCGAGTTTCTTTGTATGCCTGTAACAGCCATGGCCCAGTTAATCAAACAAGAGTCACTCAACTGCTAACCAGCAGTCTGGGGAGGTAGGAGGAGAGCTTTTATTTACACAGAATTAGGGGTCTGTTTCCTCACAGATCTCCCCTCACAGAAACCTGCTGCTTTCTCCTCAGTTTAATCAGTCCAGAGTCCATCGCATCCAGCCAGGAGCACAGTTCATGCAACCCCCCACCTCTGAGAAGAGTTTTAAAAAGCAGTCTTTTTTTTACTTATTCTTGTGTAAGCAAAAAAATAAAACCACCCAAATTTCAGTTCAGCAGGTTCCTTCCTCAATTGGGAATACGTTTACGGTTCTCTCAAGTTTCAAGTTTAATGGAGATTTGATTAATCGCTTAATCATAATTCTAAGCGATGTACATAATAATAAAATTACAAAATGTGGGGAACAATACGATAAATAACAAAAATCAGGTCTGACAAGACTATTGACAAACGTAACAAAACTAAAGAACATAAGGGAAGAGAGGGATAAGAACTACAAAATTATTTAAAAGTTAAAGAGACATATAAGGGAGATACAGAAGGAAAGGGAAGTTAATAATTACTTCAATAAAATTAGAGAGAAAAAGTAAAATTGGTTGGAAAAACTAATTTTTCAAAGGCGTCTTTGAAAAGAAAGCTCTTTAGTTTACTTTTGAATTATTCTAAGTTGTGTTCTTTCCTCAAGTGAATAGGAAGTGAGTTCCAAGTTTGGGGGGCTGTGGACAGAAAAAATCAATTGCCATCTAGTATTAATTATTCTAAGAGAGGGAATCGTCAGCAAGTGCTGTTCAATAGATCTTAACGTTCTATTGGTAAGTATATGGAATTTAATAACTATAAATGAAAGCTGGAGTTTTGTAAAGAAGGGATTTGAATGTGAGCAAACATAGTTTTATATGTTATCCAGTGAGCAACTGGAAGCCAGTGCGCTTTATTGAGAAGGGATGTTACGTGATCAAACTTCTTGGCTTTGAATATGAGCTTGATAGAAGCATTCTGAATAATTTGTAGACACTTGATTTCGTTTTGAGCTATTCCCTTGAATAGGGCTTGCAGTAATCGATTTTGAAAATCACGAGAGAGTGGATAAGAATATTGAGGGATTTAGTGCAGAGAAATTGTGAAACTGAGCGGAATTTGGTGAAAGCCTAAAAAAATTTAATTTGATAAATGCTACTAATGTGATCATGAAAGGATAGTTTGTAATCAAAAATAATCCCTAGAATCTTAATATTACATACTGGTTGTAAGGGAGAGCCCTTAATAGAGATTGGAAAATTCAGTTTTAAATTATCTCTCCATGGAAAGAGCATCACATTTGATTTATTAACATTGAGTGCTAGTCATATTAGTATATCAGCCATTGGTGTATTTTTCAAGTTTCATATGAATTGTTATTGTAATCCAGAGGATTATTAGTATTCTAACGGATGTAGGAGCTGAATGTCATCAGCGTAGGCAAATACATTAAAACCATGGATTGGCACAGAGTCATCAAATGGGGCAAGAAAAATGTTAAACAAAAGTGGGGACAGAATAGACCCTTGGGTAACACCATATGTAGTAGAGAAACTATCAGAAGTTGTGTTATAAAAAAAACCAGATGAAATTACAATCAGTTAAATATGATACAAACCAAGAAAAAAACCTGGTCTGTAATGCCAATAGATTGGAGTCTGTTCAATAAAAGTTCATGGTCGATCGTATCGAAAGCGGCTGAGAGATCAATTGAGATTAGAAGAACCGATTGATGGTGATCCAAGAAATATTGGATGGATGTAGTCATGCCTATCAATGAGTATTCTGTAGAATGATGCTGGTCTGAAACCTGTCTGGTTTGGTGCAAGATGTTAGTTTTTTCAATAAATTCTGATAGTTGATTAATACCACCTTCTCGGTTAGTTTTGCTAAAAACGGAATGTAGCTATGGTCTATAATTTGATTTGTCCTCAACGCTAACTTATGATCTTTAATAATTGGACGGAGTGATTGATTCCTTCCAGGTTTTTGGCAGATACTTGGTTTCAGGACTCTCACTAACTAGGGTGAGGATAAATGTACCGAAAATCTTGAAGTAAAAGTTTAAAGGAAATAAGGTGTATTGAATCTACTTGAGAACCCTTCATATTATAGATTTCATAGAGATTTCAATCTCTATAGGTTTGGTATCCTAAAATGAGAACATATTGAAGATAGTGTCCCGGGCTCGATTTGTTTCTTGATCTAGTATTGCGTATTGATTTGTGGTGAAAGTTGACCTAATCCTATTAACTTTATCAATGAAGTAGGTTGAAAGTTCCTGAGCAGTGAGAGAGATGTCCCCCGCTTGATTTTGTTGTTTACTAGAAGATGTAATTGATTTTAATATAGCATAAAGAGCTGAGGAATTTTTAGCCTTCAGAATTTGACCTGATATAAAATTTCAGTGTTTGCTTGATTTTATTTTTGATTTGTATAGTTTTGAGTGCTCTTTGAATAACTCAGCGTTGGCTAGCGATTTATCTTTTCTCCACTTGCGTTCCAAGGATCTAAGTTGCTTTTTAATGAGGAGTAAGTTCAGCTGTAAACCAGGGGTTCGTGATGTTTCCTTGCAGAGATAACTTTAGATTTCAGAGGTGCTACTGGTATCTAATAATAGACGTGTGGCTATAGTCCATTGAGATTAAAGAATCATCCAATGAAACAGTCTTAGAATCAGGAAAATCTAACAGAAAAGCCGAAGAAATTGATTCAAAAGAAAGGTTATTAAAGTCTCTGAACTTGATCATCTGATGAGGTATTTGAGTTTTAATGTGAGTAGTTATATGTGTTATTGATATCAAATAGTGGTCTGACCAAGGGACAGGCGAACAATAATTTACGGAATAATTGTCGATTGACGAAATTGGGATAAGGGCCATGTCAATTGTATGGCCTGCTTGATGTGTTGGCTCTGAGATCAAGGGACATAATTCTAGTTGGTTGATGTGAGATGAGATTGCTTTTGTATAGGTATTATTGGAGTCTTCAAAGTGAATGTTAAAATCTCCCAAAATCAATGGGTTCAAGGTGGAGGAGCCGAAATCAAAAAGAAGTGATTGCAGTTGGGTTAAATTATCACAATTAATAGGAGGAGGTAGATAAAGAAGGAGAGCATCTAATTTGGGTCTGGTTTGGAAGGAAAATTGTAAGAATTCGATGGAAGTAATTTAGCTGGTGAATAGTCAATACCTTTTAATAAGGAATCGCGAAAATAATAGCTAATCCTCCTCCACGTTTTTGACGACGATGGTAAAAGAAAAATGAAAAATCCAGGAGGACAAGTGTAAGAAAGATAGGCTTCGTCGCCTTCAGTAAGCCAGGTTTCAGTTAAGTATAGTACATCAAAAGAGCGCTGAATAATAAGATCTTTGAGCAAGTGATGTTTAGTTTTGATGGAACGAACATTAATTAAACCTATGTTAAATTGAGTATTTTTGAAATCTGAGGAAGGCGAGATTAAATCAGTAGGGGCTGTCTGGTAAGATATTAATGGAACATCTATACGTTCTGAGGAGCGTGAGAAAACTGAGGTGTTAAATAACTTATAAGGCCTGTGTCCCAGAATAACTGGAATGGAAGTAGTGAAGCTATCCATATTGGGAAAAGCAGAAATTGCAACAGGTCCCTGACAAGATTGAATAGACCAATGATTTAGTATAAGGGAGGAAAAGAAGTAATAGAGAGATATCTTGAGAGAATAGGAACCTTTAAAAGACTTACATGTTATGGTCGCTAGATTTTCAAGGCGGCACTTGCAGTAGCGCACAAAGGGAGCGAATAAGGAGCATGAACTGCTCCTTAAGTGCGGCTCCTTTGGCGTGCGCCGCAAAGAGCCTGGTTTTAAAAGGCATGAATCGGTGTTTAGGGGGCGGAGGTCCACAGCAGAGAAGCCTTGAGGGAAGCTGTTGGGAGAAAATTGCAAGAGCAAGGTAAAAAAAAGTAATATTGAAAGCATAGGAACTTAAAACCAGCAGTAAAAACAATAAAATAAGAACAGATTAATAACAAGAGCAAATTAAAAGTGCAGTGCAGTGAAGGAACAGAGTCTTCATGTGATTGTGGGCGTGCGCCGCAAAGAGCCTGGTTTTAAAAAGGGCATGTACCGGTGTTAGGTGGCGAAGTCCACAGCAGAGAAGCCATGAGAGAAAGCGGTGTAAGGGGGGCGGAGTCCACAGCAGAGAAGCCGTTGAGGGAAGCGGTGTTAGGGACAGAGTCCACAGCAGAGAAGTCCTTGAGGGAAGCGATTTATGGGGGGCGGAGTCCACAGCAGAGAAGCCTTGAGGGAAGCGGTGTTAGGGGGCTGAGTCCACAGCAGAGAAGCCTTGAGGGAAGCGGTGTTAGGGGGTGGAGTCCACAGCAGAGAAGCCTTGAGGGAAGCGGTGTTAGGGGGCTGAGTCCACAGCAGAGAAGCCTTGAGGGAAGCGGTGTTAGGGGGCTGAGTCCACAGCAGAGAAGCCTTGAGGGAAGCGGTGTTAGGAGCGGAGTCCACAGCAGAGAAGCCTTGAGGGAAGCGGTGTTAGGGGGCAGAGTCCACAGCAGAGAAGCCTTGAGGGAAGCGGTGTTAGGAGCGGAGTCCACAGCAGAGAAGCCTTGAGGGAAGCGGTGTTAGGGGGCAGAGTCCACAGCAGAGAAGCCTTGAGGGAAGCGGTGTTAGGAGCGGAGTCCACAGCAGAGAAGCCTTGAGGGAAGCGGTGTTAGGGGGCTGAGTCCACAGCAGAGAAGCCTTAAGGGAAGCGGTGTTAGGAGCGGAGTCCACAGCAGAGAAGCCTTGAGGGAAAGCGGTGTTAGGGGGCAGAGTCCACAGCAGAGAAGCCTTGAGGGAAGCGGTGTTAGGAGCGGAGTCCACAGCAGAGAAGCCTTGAAGGGAAGCGGTGTTAGGGGTCAGAGTCCACAGCAGAGAAGCCTTGAGGGAATCGGTGTTAGGAGCGGAGTCCACAGCAGAGAAGCCCTTGAGGGAAGCGGTGTTAGGGGGCTGAGTCCACAGCAGAGAAGCCTTGAGGGAAGCGGTGTTAGGAGCGGAGTCCACAGCAGAGAAGCCTTGAGGGAAGCGGTGTTAGGAGCGGAGTCCACAGCAGAGAAGCCTTGAGGGAAGCGGTGTTAGGGGGCAGAGTCCACAGCAGAGAAGCCTTGAGGGAAGCGGTGTTAGGAGCGGAGTCCACAGCAGAGAAGCCTTGAGGGAAGCGGTGTTAGGGGGCTGAGTCCACAGCAGAGAAGCCTTAAGGGAAGCGGTGTTAGGAGCGGAGTCCACAGCAGAGAAGCCTTGTCCTTCATTCACTCTGGGGCCCCTGATTCTGATCCAGGCTCTTCCTTTTAAATTCTCCGCCCGGATTCTCTAGGGGGCACCAATATCAACGATCGCATGTCAAATCACGCGATTGTGCCGTACATAGAATTCTGCCTCCATGAAAGATAGGCACCGGAAACGGAGGCCAGGCTTTTCCAGGCCTACATTTCTGGCATCTATCTTTGCTGCAAATCGTGCCTGCGTAGGTCACTGACTCAGAAATGATGGAGGAAATCAAACAAGTATGCAAGACAGGCAATGTAGTTATATTGGGAGACTTCAATTTCCCAGGAATAGACTGGAAACTAGGAGCCTCCAACTGCGGCAAGGAGGCCAAGTTCCTGGAGGTGCTAGGGGATTGCTTCCTGGAGCAAATGGTAAAAGAGCCGACAAGAGGCGACGCCACCTTGGACTTGGTCCTAAATGGTCTCACTGGACCGATAACAGAAGTAGAAGTCATGGTTCCACTGGGAACGAGTGATCACAATGTAATCAACTTTAAACTTGACATCGGGAAAGGGAAACATGTCAAAACCTTAACCACCACCTTAAACTTTAAAAAGGGTAAATACGATTGCATGAGAGCCATGGTAACAAAACGACTCGAGAAGATGGTGGACAAACTTGAAACAGTAGATCAGGCATGGTGCCTATTGAAAAATACTATTGCAGAAGCACAAGATCTCTACATTCCGAGGATTTCCAAAGATCGGAGAACTAAAGGCAAAGGAGAACCGGCATGGCTTACCATACAGGTGAAGGAAGCCATAAAGGTAAAGAAGGACTCTTCAAAAAATGGAAATGCACGAAGACAACCGAAGCCTGGAACAAACATAAAGATGAACAGAAGAAATGTCACAAGGCGGTGAGGGAAGGCAAAACAGGACTATGAGGAAAAAATAGCCCGGGAGGCCAAAAACTTCAAGCCCTTCTTTAGATACGTGAAAGGGAAAAAACCTGCAAAAGAGGCAGTGGGACCCCTGGACGACAAGGGAAGAAAAGGGTACATCAAGGAAGATAAACAAATCGCAGACAAACTAAATTCCTTCTTTGCGTCCGTCTTTACGAAGGAGGACACCTCAACAATACCTGAAGAGGAGAAACTGTTTACAGGAGAAATAGAGGACAGGCCTCACCACAGTCGAAGTGAACTTAGATCAGATATACTACCAGATCGACAAACTTAAAAGTGACAAATCCCCTGGACCGGATGAAATTCACCCGAGAGTCTTGAAGGAATTGAAGATTGAAATTGGAGAGTTAATTGCAAAAAACTTGCAAACCTGTCAATCAGAACTGGTCAGATACCAGACGACTGGAGGAAAGCGAACGTCACGCCAATTTTCAAAAAAGGATCGAGAGGAGAACCGGGCAACTATAGACCTGTGAGTCTTACGTCTGTCCCCGGCAAGATGATTGAATCACTGATCAAGGATAGCATAGTTCAGCACTTGGACACACACGACTTGATGAAACCCAGTCAACATGGATGCAGGAAAGGGAAATCGTGTCTGAC
Organism: Geotrypetes seraphini; assembly: GCF_902459505.1. Classification (NCBI taxonomy): domain Eukaryota; kingdom Metazoa; phylum Chordata; class Amphibia; order Gymnophiona; family Dermophiidae; genus Geotrypetes; species Geotrypetes seraphini. The sequence continues at coordinate 30,880,799 of NC_047091.1, read as the reverse complement.
GAATTTACTCCATTCTTTGAGACCGTGAACAAGCAAATTGATAGTGGAAAGCCGGTGGACATAATATACTTGGACTTCCAGAAAGCATTTGACAAAGTTCCACACGAAAGACTTCTCAGGAAGCTACAAAGCTCATGGCATAGAGGGAGATATACAAAGATGGATAGGCAAATGGCTGGAAAAACCGAAAGCAGAGAGTGGGCATATATGGGAAGGTCTCGACTGTAGGATAGAGTGACTAGTGGTGTGCCCCAGGGCTCGGTAACTTGGGCCGATCCTTTTTAATATTTATATCAATGACCTGGAAAATGGAACATCCAGTGAGATCATCAAGTTTGCAGACGACACAAAACTCTGCCGGGCAATCAGATCGCAGGAGGACAGTGAGGAACTCCAGAGCGATTTGTGTCGGTTAGAAAAATGGGCGGAGAAATGGCAGATGAAGTTCAACGTGGAGAAATGCAAGGTAATGCATTTAGGCAGTAAAAATAAGGAATACGAGTACAGAATGTCAGGTGCAAACTCTGGGGAAAAGTGAACAAGAAAGGGATCTGGGTGTACTGATAGATAGGACCCTGAAGCCGTCGGCACAATGCGCGGGCAGCGGCAAATAGGCAAATAGAATGTTGGGCATGATAAAGAAAGGAATCTCGAGTAGATCGGAGAAAGTTATAATGCCGCTTTATAGGGCAATGGTCAGACCCCACTGGAATACTGCGTCCAACATTGGTCTCCCTACCTAAAGAAGGATATAAAACTGCTGGAGAGGGTGCAGAGACGAGCAACTAAACTAGTGAAGGGTATGGAGAAACTGGAATATGAGGATCGACTTAAAACACTGGGATTGTTCTCCCTTGAGAAAAGGAGACTGCGGGGGATATGATCGAGACCTTCAAAATACTGAAAGGAATCGACAAAATAGAGCAGAGAAGATTATTTACATTGTCCAATTTGACACGGACAAGAGGACATGAAATGAAGCTAAGGGGGGGCAAGTTCAGGACTAATGTCAGGAAGTTCTGCTTCACACAGAGAGTGGTTGACATCTGGAATACTCTCCCAGGGGAGATTATTGCGGAATCGACAGTCCTAGGCTTCAAAAGCAAACTAGATGCATTTCTCCTTGAGAGAGGCATATAAAGATATGGTTGGCTATAAAATAAGCCAGGTGAATACCTAGCAGGGCCTCCGCGTGTGCGGATCGCCGGACTTGATGGACCGAAGGTCTGATCCGGAGATGGCGCTTCTTATGTTCTTATGATTTAGGCCGTCCGACGCCATCTCGGTCGTTAGCTATGCCCATAGCAGCATTAGGCAGCCTGTAGCACCTTCATAGGTGCAATTCTGGTGCCAGTTTTTTTAGGTACCTTGAAACTCGGTTGAAAACATTGTTTGAATGGAGTTTAACTGAGTTTGGGCACCTTAAAACAAAAAAAATCAGCGCTGGTTAGAGGATCCAGGCCACCGTGTGTTATTTCATCAGTTTGATAGTAATAAGCCCTCACATTTCCTCCTTCTACATATGGCCCAGAAGCTCTCAATCTTGAACTAGTGGCTAAATGCTGCAGGAAGGCAAGTAATTCATATGCAGGTGAGGAACTCAATATTCACGTTTTGCACGGCTCCTGCAATAAGAGATTTTTTTCCCCCCTCTCTGTTTACTGATGAGAGCTGCTGTTTGTTTAAATCTGTGTCCTAAGACTCCCCGAGGACAAACAGTCCCAGGAAAACCTAATTTTCATTACCCCATTAATCTCATTCTTCGTCCTATAAGTTAATCACAAATATTTAACTTTGAGAAAAAGAAATTCAACCACTGTCATTCCTAAAATTGCTTCCCTTCAGGGGACTGCATTAATACTGCAGAGCAGAGAGCGGAGCTGGTTTTAAGAAAAGGTTTGGACAATCAAAATTGGCACTCGGCACTTGTTGCCCTCCACACCTCCTCTCAGGACCCTTACAAGTACTGCCCAGACCCGCAGCTCTTTGACAAAATGTGGATTTATTAATGGCCGCAGCCATAAACAGCAAATACCAACATACCAAAACATTTTACATATCAATCCATAACTTCATATTGCTGCATATCCGTTCTTATAACCAGCAACTTGCCTGTAGATTGCCCAACATATCTGGCTGGGCTACCGTTGTTCTCCTGGGCAAGCCGTTCAAGCTGCCCCGCCTTCTCCCCATCACGTTCAAGGAAGAGGCCATTCACCTCTCGGTTGTTAAAGTCATGCTAGACGGCCTTCCCACCATCCAAGCGTTTACATCACTTGTGCAAGGCTACAGGTTGCCACTGGTTTTGCTATCAACAGATGTAATGCTGTGTTCTTTCTTGGCCTTATGCTGTGCTTATGTATCCCCCCTATGATCACCCGCTGATGCATCTATGGCTGCGACGGGTTTTCCTGGGGGCGGGAGGGAGGGAAATGCTGCAACGCTCCCTTGGCAAAGGTGGAACTGGAGCCCCGCCTCAGTCCCGTTTGACTCACCCTCACTTTCTTCGCCCCTTGTCCCTGATTGGCCCCCCTGCCTGTTTTCGCTCTTACCCCTAACCTCTCGCCCCCTCCCAACCCTCCTTTTCATTTTCCCACCCCCGGGCAATTGCCTCGGCCATTTTGTCACCGCTGCCCCCCCCTAAATGGTGGGCACTTGTCCTTTCCTGGAGGAGTCTGCTATTGAGAAAGATACGGGGAAGCCACTGCTTGCCCTGGATTTGGTAGCAAGGAATGTTGCTACTCTTTGGAATTCTAGAATCTTTTGCCACTCTTTGGATTCTGGAATGTTGCTACTCTTTGGTAGTGCCCGCCGCAGGGGTTAACAACTCCAACGCTCATAGAATTCCTATGAGCGCCGGAGCTGTTACCGCCACGGCCAGCACTAAAAACCATGCTATGGTTTTGTAAAAAAAAAAAAAAAAAGGGGAGGGGGGAATTAATGTTTGAGAGAATATCGATTCCAGCATGAAAACCCTTTTGAATAAATATTGGGCTCATTTATTTCAGTAACAGCAAACAAAAATGCATTATTTGCCACTAAAAGTTCTCTATAAGAATCGCCACCATTCTGGAAGCCTGAGCAAAACCTCTCTCTTGGTTCCACCCCCCTCCCCCGGCATTTTAAAATGCTGTTAAAGGTCTTCCTTCCCACATGTTTGTTCTCCTGTTTGAAGCAGATATAAAAGCATCCTCTCCCAAGCCGGAAACCTAACCCTGCAGAGTGGACAGTGGCCTCTAACACAAAGACCAGCAGGATAGATTTTCCGTCTAGAACAGATTGCGATGTGGAATGCATCGCATTCGACTTGCAGGAGTGCCTTATTCTCCAGGACGGCTCAGAGTGGGGGTGGGGGCAGTTGGTCAGACAAAGCTCATTTCGATCATATCCACTGGGAATATGAACTCCATCTCCTAATAATCACCGGGGGAGCATCAGCCAGTGCCTTTCGACGCGCGGCGCTATTTCTAGCTACTTTCCCATCTCCATTTCAAAATGCCGTTTCAATTGCTTTTGGAAATGATCTGTCAAAAGTGCATTCCGAGCTAGGATGGCAGGAAATTAGATCATTTGCAAGCTTTGGTTGGAAAAAAAAAAAAAAATCACTGCGTTTGCCTTATGTTTACACAACTTTTATGCACCATTATAGAAAATGACTAAGAATACAAAAACCAGACGACGTGCAATCTTTTCTACTGACCTTATATGTTGGACAAGGGGGAGCTGTTGCTGTATCTAAACCTGTAGCCTAATAAAACATTGAAACATATCTGGTGGCTTATTTTTGCTTTCAGAACCACCACCGGTTCCAGTAGAAACACCTCATTATAAAAGATGACAATCTCCCTACATGTTCCCTTTGCAGCATGAAATACACATTTGGTGAATAATATTCATGGCATTTATCACTTGAATTCAATGGTGTTCAGCCACCTCAAGGTTGCCTCATGGATGCACTGGTCCAGAGACGTGTGTATTAGAGAATGACACGGTGACAAAATTCATCACCGTTCCCGTCCCCGCGGATACCCGCGGGAACCCATCTTCATGTCATTCTTTAAGGAAAGAGGGAAGAATCAGAGTATAATTGGGCACAACCACTGACCCGCAAATTTGCTTTGACGAATGCTGGTGTAGAAGGACTGAGGTTTAAATAGACACTACAGAATGACAGTCTCTGGTATCCAGAGCAGATATTGTGATGTCATAATGCCTCATTCCACCAGTGCCTAAGAGCCAATCACATCAGTGTTGTCACAATGGCTTTATTATCCTTGGCTCCCATAAGAATCAGACTATGAATGGCCACAACCACTGACCCGCAAGCTTTGCTTTGAAGAATGCTGGTGTAGAAGGACTGAGGTTGAAACAGACACTACAGAATGACAGTCTCTGGTATCCAGAGCAGATATTGTGATGTCATAATGCCTCATTCCACCAGTGCCTAAGAGCCAATCACATCAGTGATGTCACAATGGCTTCATTATCCTTGGCTCACATAAGAATCAGAGTATGAATGGCCTCAACCACTGACCCTCAAGCTTTGCTTTGAAGAATGCTGGTGTAGAAGGACTGAGGCTGAAATAGACACTAGAAAATGACATGGGATTATTTCCCACGGTTATCCGCGGGGATGGAAACGGTGATGAATTTTGTCACCGTGTCATTCTCTAGTGTGTATGTAAGCTTCCAAAACCTTTACTCAGATTCTAGCTGGGAAAAAAAAGAGAATTAGGGGGGAGTCTCTTTCCTAACTTACAATGTGCAGTGATATAGTTAACACATGGTGCCTTGATTTTGTATATCCACACCACATATGAGCTATAAATGGATTGCAGATAAGTGGACTGAGGAATTGGGAGTGGAAATTAGTGAGGTCATAATAGAAAAGGCTCTTCAATTAGGCATTTCCTCAATTTCTAGCACTCATTATAGAGTCTATTTCGAATGGTTACGAGAGCTTATGTTTCTCAAGTTCAGGCTTTACAAGAATATGCCTAAAATGTAAAAAAATGAATACATTGGGTCATGCTTTTGATTATGTCCCAGAATTCGTAAATTTGGAATGCTGTTTGTGTTTTTTCTTGCATCAATTATTTCTAGAATTGTGGTTCCTTCCCCCCAGATGGTATTATTTCTTCAATGGGACAGGATTTTTAAGAAAGGGGTTAGGGAATTATTTCGTAAATCCTTTATTATAGGTCAAAAATGTATTATACCGCATTGGTTGGAAGAAAGTCCACCTCATTTTGGCATTGGAGGGCAGCGTTTCATGCTCTTATGATTATGGAAACCAGGGCAACCCCCCCATCTTATAAAAAACAGTAAATTTGGGATGACCTGAGAACCTTATATACAGCAATTATCAGTCAGAGCAGGCAGTTTTGGAGTGAACTCATTGCATTTGTAATCAGAAAGTGAAGCACTATTTATTAGTAATATTTGGAAATGGGATGGGTGGAGGGGGGGAAGAGGGGATGGGAAGTGGGGAGTGAGTGGTGGAGGTACTTTATCGTGTTTGTATTGTGGTAATAACTGATTGTTGATTTCTTTGGATTTATATATCCTCAATGTATTAACTGAGTTGAGATGATATTCTTTGTAAGATTTTTGTTATGTATATTTTATTTTTAAAACTCAATAAAAAAACTTGAACATAACACATGGTACCTTGATTTAAATTTCAGCTGCAAAAGTTCATTTAAAAGTTTTCCCATGGAATGGGCTAATATTTACCCCCCATTTCATCCAGCTGCGCTAGGGGGTTTTAGTGCAAGCTGGCGAGGTAAGTGAACCGACGCTCGTAGGAATTCTATAGGCATCGGAGCATTTACCGTGCCGGCATGCGCTAAAATCCTCTAGCGCAGCTTGTTAAAAAGGGGCCCTTAGTTATGTAAATGTTAATATTGCCAGATATTCGACTGTTTTTAATATGGGGGGGTGCTGAAAATGTGCATAGAGGACTGGATTCAATTAAATGACGTCCAAAATTTAGGTGCTGGAAAGATCTGCACAAAGCTCGTTATCTTCTGACTCGTTAACTCCAATTCAAAGTTTTAAAACTTGTCCAACAAGGTGTTTACGGCATTTTGCCAAATCGTTTGGCAAAATGCTCAACACTATTGTACTCTGCCAAGGATGCCGAGGTCATGGAATCGTTGGTTGTCAGACACAACCAAGGGGAATATTTTACAATATGTATGGACCTTATGCTCAATGGAGATCCCTGATGATAATCCACGCAACGCTAGAGCGGAGACTGGTGGGAGATCTGGATCGTGGTCCGGGTCGTAGATTTCGCCAGACCTGGGAATGTTTCTGGCAGGATCTCACTCCACATGCCCGTAGTAGACTCTTAAATATTTAGGAAGATTTCAGACTCTCAGTGTTTGTTATGGCATTGGACTCCGGAGGTGGGGAGGGTTGGGAAAGGGGGGGGGGGAGTTGTTGCATTGTTCTTTCTTGGAATAAGTTACTGATTGTATTGTTTGTTTTCTGTTGGAACAATAAAAATCATTTGAACATACAATATGTATGGACCAAAACTTCATGTTTCTCTACAGCTGAACCATTTATGTGGCATGCGTTGCCTCGTGCCTTACGGGTTTGTAGAAATCTTCTGCAATTTAGAAAATTGCTCATAACCCATCTGTTTGTTCAGGCTTTGCTAAACTAATATCCTGCCTTTTTAAGTTACTACTTATCATCTGAATGTCATCGTTCTTCTGCAGGTTATCAGATCTGTTCTGCTTTATTATGAAGCAATGTAGTAGGTGAATGGCTGAGATGGTACAGGGCTCCTTTTACTAAGCAGCATTAGGACTTTAATGCGTGGACTAGCACATGTTACAATGCTGCGTGCACTAGACACCGACGCCAGCATTGAGCTGGCGTTAGTTCTAGCCACGTACGATAAAAACGCTGGCGCACCTTAGCAAAAAGAGTCCATAATCTTATGATTTTTACCGATGTTTGTGATTTTTTAAGATGTTCAAATCTGAAGTGTGTATGCGACGCTATGAGCCGCCTTGGACGAAGGTGGATTAGAAATGTTTTAAATAAACAAATAGAGGGGCATAATCGAAAGGAAAGTCTAAGTCTGTTTTCGTCTAAGTCGTAAGTCGTCCAAAATAAAACAAACAGCCTAGGACACATTTTCGAAAAATACGTTTCAAAATTTTTTTGTTTCCAAAATCGTCTAACTATACATCCTGTCGATCTGATCGTCCAAGCCGCTAAATCATCCATCTTTAGACCACATTTTCGTCCAAGTCAAAAATGCCTAGAACAAGCCCTATTGGACGTGGGAGGGGTCTTCAAAGTGATGGATTGGACACCCAGACATGCCACCTAAATAGTGGGATACCTTACAGGGCACTGCTGTGAACTTCCCAAAAAGGATGTCATGTCTTCTCCTATCTACAGCTCGTTTATAGGTCATGGAGAGCCCCCCCAAACCACCCTCCAGAATCCCTAGACCCACTTATCTACCACCCCAATAGCCCTTATGGCTGCAGGAGCCACTTATATGCCAGTACAAAAGGGTTTTGGGGGTGTATAGGAGAGTGCGCATGTTTCAGTATCAATTCACAGATTACAGGGGCTTATGGGCATGGGGCCTCCTCTCCATGAGTCCCTAACCCACCCCCAAGACGGCTTAAGATGCCTCTGTGCTGGACTAGGCTTTCCCATGCCAGGCTGCCAGGAATGATGATCTAGAGGCTGAATTTTAAAGGTGTGATTACGATTTTTATGAGGTTGGGGGGGGGATCGATGATCACTGGGGTAGTATGTGGGGGTCTGTTTTATGTGTTTTCAGGGCGTACTGTTAAGTGCGCTTCAGTCTACATTGTCGAGCGTTGTATAGTAAGCCAGATTACATCATTCAAAATTGACCGATTCAATCAAGTTGTTCCCCGAGGAAGGCAACCTCGTTTGCCGAAACCTGGATCCTGGTTGGGACTTTCCTAGGACTCCACTTCTTGGGACTTCAAATGGTCTTTTTAAAGACCTAGTACTTTAATATGTTTTTTTAAAAAAAAAATAAATGTAACTGCTGGTTGGCTTAGACATTTCTCTTGCTTTAACTTCTGAAGAATACCATTTACACAGGATTAACTGCTAGGCTATGGGCTCTATTTAAAAAAACAAAAAAACAACAACCCAAACACAACACACCAACAACTTTTTTTTTCCTTCAGTAAATCAAAGTAAACCATTTGAAAAACTGAGGCGAAGGGGTGGATCGATTTAAAGAATTCTCCCACTTTGCATCATCCACAAAAGTCAACTATAATTAAGTTATAAGTGTCCTACATGTTAATAATAGACTGTATGCCATTTCCTTCTTCACCTCTGCAGTTCTCGAAGAAGGAACAAAATTAATTGACGTTCCGCCTCTTCTGGCAAGAGCGAGAATTCTTGCAAAATCACTAGCATATATCACCACAATTGAAAGCTGTGCTGAAGTAAAACCAACTGAATTGCCTTATATTAAAATCACAGATATTTTATACTGCAGGGCTTCTGCAGCCTGGTTTTCAGGATTCCCTCAATGAATCTGCAGAATTTATCAATAACCTTCTTATTCCCTATAGTTCTTCTAAGACTTTAAGATCTTCTAAAAAAATCTTTTCTCTGTTCTATCTCTGAAGTTTATAAACACAATGAGGTCTACCATTTTCTCTGTCAGCGCATCCATCTCTTTGGAATAATATTCGGGTCCACTTATGGGAAGAATCAACTCTTCACCATTTTAAGTCTAATTTTAAAACATCTGTTGTCTTCAACCACAGACTACAAAACCTTCAAAAAAGAAACCAAAACCCCACTCTTCAAAAAATACATAAAACCTATCTAACACGAACAGTTCCTTCTCAAACTCCACCTACCACACACTCCACCCATATCTAATCTAAAATGTTTCTAATTACCCAACATGTATCTCCTTAACTTCTCGACAATTCTTATGTAATTCTTATGACAATTCTTATGTAATGTTACAATTCTTGTAACCTGACAACTCTTGTGTAATCTGCCTTGAACCGCGAGGTAATGGCAGAATAGAAATCACTAATGTAATGTAATGTAATTTCTTTTTCTTGATGCTTTCAAGACCTAAATGCCTTTTTTAGGGCTACATTCTACTTTCAGACACCCTCCCTTTTGTTCCCCCCCCCCTATATGTTCTCTCTTTCAACTTGATAAATTGTAGTTCTACCCTTCTTCTCTTTTTTTGTTTCCGTTTTTGTATTGTTTTTAAATGTTTTTAATAATGATTATTGTTTTAAAGAATGTATTGTTATGCCATAATATGTTTTTAAGACAATGTTTACCGCCTAGAAGGCCGATTGGGTGGTATATAAATTTTTAAATAAACTTGAAACTTGATAAACCGGGAGAACTGTTAATCTAATGCTTATTCATTGTGGTAATTCTGAAAAACAGACTGGCTAGGTATGTCTCAGGAGAAGCATTGCCATACAGTGGTTTTTGAGGCCTGTTGGTAAAATCTAGTAAACAAAAAAAAAATAAAAAAACATTTAAGATATAGGGCCTTTGAATTATTTCTGTCCCCTAAACACCTAGATAAGTGTTCTGAACTATTTATACAAGGGTAAATCAAAAAGTAAAGTAAAAATGCATTTACCAACCTTAAATAGAAGTAACTGTGAGCAATTGAACATATCACTTTTCCACATAGTCCCCGTGCAAGACGACGCATTTGTTGCATCGTTCAACTAGCTTCTGCATTCCTGCAGAGAGGTTTTTTGGCTGCTCCCAAAGCCAGGTGAGCGCCGCTTCCTTTACTTCATCACGCTTTGTCTTTTGCTCTCCGGGTCACAGTGATGTACCCATGTCTCATCGCCGGTGACAATTCTCTCCAGAATCCTCGGATCTTCTTCAAACCGTCTCAGGACCTGGGTCGCGACCTCTACACGCTGTTGCTTGTACAGGTCAATAAGCTGTTTGGGAACCCATCACGCGCAGACTTTCCTGTATCCCAAGTCATCATGCATTATGGCAAATGCAGACCCATAGATCATATCCAGATTTGCAGCCAATTGAGACACCGTTATCCGTCGGTCTTCTCTAATCAAGACATCCACCCTATCAATGTGCTTGATGTTGATGAGTGACCAGAACAACCTGCTTCATTTACACCTGTTCTTCCCGCTTTAAACCTTTCATTGATTCATGGAGCTATGTCAATACTGAGACAATATCCAATGGTGAATCTCCATAGGGTTCACCCCCCTGTGCCCAAAGAAAGCGTACTACTGTACGTTGCTCTTCAATGATAGGCAAATGGCTGGAAAATAGGAAGCAGAGAGTGGGCATAAATGGGAAGTTCTCCGACTGGGAGAAAGTGACTAGTGGTGTACCCCAGGGCTCGGTACTTGGGCCGATCCTTTTTAATATTTATATCAATGACCTGGAAAACGGAACATCCAGTGAGATCATCAAGTTTGCATACGACACAAAACTCTGCCGGGAAATCAGATCGCAGGAGGACAGTGAGGAACTCCAGAGCGATTTGTGTCGGTTAGAAAACTGGGCGGAGAAATGGCAGATGAAGTTCAATGTGGAGAAATGCAAGGTAATGCATTTAGGCAGTAAAAATAAGGAATACGAGTACAGAATGTCAGGTGCAACTCTGGGAAAAAGTGAACAAGAAAGGGATCTGGGTGTACTGATAGATAGGACCCTGAAGCCGTCGGCACAATGCGCGGCAGCGGCAAATAAGGCAAATAGAATGTTGGGCATGATAAAGAAAGGAATCTCGAGTAGATCGGAGAAAGTTTATAATGCCGCTTTATAGGGCAATGGTCAGACCACACTTGGAATACTGCGTCCAACATTGGTCTCCCTACCTAAAGAAGGATATAAAACTGCTGGAGAGGGTGCAGAGGCGAGCAACTAAACTAGTGAAGGGTATGGAGAAACTGGAATATGAGGATCGACTTAAAACACTGGGATTGTTCTCCCTTGAGAAAAGGAGACTGCGTGGGGATATGATCGAGACCTTCAAAATACTGAAAGGAATCGACAAAATAGAGCAGAGAAGATTATTTACATTGTCCAATTTGACACGGACAAGAGGACATAAAATGAAGCTAAGGGGGGGCAAGTTCAGGACTAATATCAGGAAGTTCTGCTTCACACAGAGAGTGGTTGACATCTGGAATACTCTCCCAGGGGAGATTATTGCAGAATCGACAGTCCTAGGCTTCAAGGGCAAACTAGATGCATATCTCCTTGAGAGAGGCATATAGAGATATGGTTGGCTATAGGGTAAGCCAGGTGTATACCTGGCAGGGCCTCCGCGTGTGCGGATCACCGGACTTGATGGACCGAAGGTCTGATCCGGAGATGGCGCTTCTTATGTTCTTATGTTCTTATGTTCTTATGGTGCAATCTTGCAATGGAGCGTCAATGTTTCTGACCTCATGGCTTCCCCACAACTAAAAGGCCGAGCACTGCAGTGTGTGTGGACAAACTATACGAGTACATATGTTGCATTTCGCTAACTCTGTTTTGGTTAACAGTTTTTGATTCACCCTCATACCTAATGTAACTGCATTATTTCTCCACTAACCAGATGGCAGAGGACAAATCCTCCAAGATCACCTTAGGTATATTTTTATTCAACAAATTTAAGGGTAAGAAACCAAGCTGTATGCGATACATTATTTGTTATATTAGTCCACTTGGATAAGTGTAATTCTCTCCTTTACAAAAAAAATTGACACCACCGACTTCCATTCCTTTAGCTTTCCATATGATTTTGAAATTAACAAAACCAGCAACATGAATTTTGCCAAGAATCCTTGATTTCCTGTGATAACAGAATTTGCAGGAAACCAGAGCCCGACCTAAACAAATTCAGATTCTCTTTAGAAAAATCATAACGCAAATGGATCATGGCATTTAAAGGGCTGAATCTCTCCTGGTGCATCTTCCAAAGCCCCTAGGGGTAGGCAATTCTGGTCCTCGAGAGCCACAGGCAAGTCAGGTTTTCAGGATGGCCATAATAAATATGCATCAGATAGATTTGCATCTCAAGGAGGCAGTGCATGCAAATCCATCTCATGCATATTCATTGTGGATATCCTGAAACCTGACCTGCCTGTGGCTCTCGAGGACCGGAATTGCCTACCCCTATTCCAGAGTGTTGAAGAATCAGCACCATGGACAGGTCACGCTAAGGCAAACACCTTGGAGCAGTTTCTTTATGGAATATTTGATCCTCTGATTCCCTTACATTGGAATGCCTATAAAATCTGCTCTTTGAGGAACACAGAGAAGTACAAATTATCATTTCCCTCTTTCAAGGGAATTAAATCAGCTGGGAAACTTTATCAGTCCTATGTTTTCAAGTTGGTAGAGATTTGGAATGGACTTCCTGGTGTTATTAGAATGATAGACCAATTGCAATTATTTCAGAAAACCTTTAAAACCCTGCTATTCTCACAATATCTAATTAGCTTACCTGCAGAACCTACTAATTGTTAACATTGCACGATTTCCTTCTATGATAGACTAAACTAATTTTTATTTCTCTTTATTTTATGTATATTCTAGTCTCTTGACTTCTTGTAAACCGAGTCGAGCTCTGACGAGAGATGACCCGATATATAAACTGAAGATTAGATTAGACTACAAATAAAACCCACATTTGGGGATCCGACCCGACTGTGTCCTTCATAAATGCACGATTCCGCACCTCTAGGAGGGTCACACAATTTCATTTGGCCACAATCATGAACACAAAGTTTACTTTTAAGGCAATGCTTGTCAATTTCACTGTATCTGTAGAAAACCCTAACAAAAAAATAACTGGTCCTTAGCTTTCCTTCTACCGACGGACTAATCATCAAATGTCAGCCTTTATGGCATGCTGTTGTACTTTTACAATCTTGTATGATATAGGCAAGTTTTCACAGCAAAATAGTAGAATTTTACCCATAAGCCTTATGTCTAATAAAGTACAGGTGTATTAGGAGAACTGAGTTAACAAACCTATTGCTTTTTAAAACAAAGCCTTAGCAAGAAGCCACAAATGTTTTTTATGCGCTGGAAGTTTTTTAATTATGCTAAGTGGTGTACATAAAAGAGATCATTTGAGTTTGGATTTGGTCCATTGGCCCATGTGTTTTTCAGTGGAAGGCCTAAGGCCAGTTATATTCAGGTACACTTTGTATTTTCTGTCCCCGAAGGAATTACAATCTAAAATTTGTACCTGTGGCTTGCCTAAGATCACAAGGAGACTAGTAGGATTTGAAACTGGCTTCTCAGACTGCTGCTCTAAGCAATACATACACCCCCCCCCCCTCTCAGCTCATGGTATGAACAACATGAAAAAAGACCCGCAAAGCTTGAAGAATGGTCTTTCAAGCAGGGACTGACTTCTTTGTGACTCCGTACAGCACTGCGTATGTCTGGAAGCACTCTAGAAATAATTCATAGTATTAATAGTAGTGTGAAGAGTTTCAGTCTTTGGGAAACAGAGCTGAGATTGTGATGTCACAATGCCTCATTCCACCAATAAGAGCCAACCTTATCAGTGATGTCATAATGGCTTGATTGTCCTGTACTCCCCTCTGCCCTCCAACCCAGCCAGCAGATGAACCATTCCCCTTAACTGTATCCATGGCATCCTGTTTGTCTGTCTTGCCTGTTTGGATTGTAAGCTCTTTGGAGCAGGGACTGTTTTCTTATTCTTTGTGACTCTCTGCAGCGCTGCGTGCATCTGGTAGCACTCTAGAAATAATTCATAGTAGTAATAGTAGTGTGAAGAGTTTCAGTCTTTGGGAAACAGAGCTGAGATTGTGATGTCACAATGCCTCATTCCACCAATAAGAGCCAACCTCATCAGTGATGTCACAATGGCTTGATTGTCCTGTATTCCCCTCTGCCCTCCAACCCAGCCAGCAGATGAACCATTCCCCTTAACTGTATCCATGACATCCTGTTTCGATTATAAGCTCTTTGGAGCAGGGACCGTTTTCTTATTCTTTGTGACTCTCTGCAGCACTGCATGCGTCTGGTAGCGCTATAGAAATAATTAATAGTAGCAGTAGATGGTCATGCTCCAAATATCCTGCGATAGAATTGAATGTTTTAGTGGCAAAATGGAGTCCCATGTGAGAGGCTTTTACTGTATCCATTCAGTGGTATTGCGTATGAAGAACCACCTTCCCAGCATAATGGTTTGGAGGCCCCTTGGCACATTGTTTTGCCGCTCATTATTCCAGATAACACATTGTCCTCTGTTTAAGGTCCGCTGTGCGCCGGCCTGGGTTATCTAAATTGCTGGCTATTAGTTAAGCTTTCAAAACCAAAAACTGCACCTCAAGGATCTCCAAGGTGCTCGTTCAGCATGAAACTCATTTCATAGCTCATCCAATCTGCGAATGAGCTGTAACAGACTTCCCGATTTCTTCGCTTATCAGTGCGCTGGTGCAGACCGTGCACATTGGCTCTATTAAAAGTAATGGAGCAAGGCCACCTTGCGCTATCATTTGAAATTCTTTGTGCCTCTCTGCACCTCTTCCTTGGCTAGTAATGGATTCTTTGGGAGACTGCCAGCTGTTGTACTGACAAAAAAAAAACCCCAACCAAAAAGCATGGTGCCGCCTTCCTGCTCTCTCTTTTAGGGCAGCCTCTGGTTAATATCTCAAGTCTGCTGTATCCCCAGAAGATAAACTCTGTAGGACACAGAATAAGGACAATTACAATGCCCCAGGTTACCTGAGAGGAGCTCAAGGGTGTATTCATAAAAGGGACTTAAGTATGAATCACGTTTTTGGATACTTAAGGCACCTTCCCCCTCTTTTACTAAGGTGTGCAAGACGTTTTAGCATGCGCTAAACGCCAACGCGTCCATAGAATCCAACGGACGCGTTAGTAGCGTTTAGCATGAGCTATAATGGATAGCGCGCCTTAGTAAAAAGGACCCCCTGTTAGGAAATGACCCTCTAAGAGATACGACACCACATTTTGTTAACCTAGGAATGCTAATCTTGGTCTTGTGGCTAAAGAGAATTTGGAACCTTCTGGAATTCCACCTGCAGCAAGAATTCAGCCCAATTTAGAAAGACGTCCGCCCTAACATGTGGTCAAATTATTTGGTGGATTCCACAGCACGACACCCCCCACATGTATAATAATTGTCCTAAATTAAATCTCACCACCATCACAGTTCCAAGGAGGACATGACAGGAGGTCAAATAGCATTATAGAAATAAAAAGACAAAAAAAAGCGCATTAGATACATATCTGTGGAAACGTGAACAAAGGCAGGCCCGGAACCCTGATAAAGCAGAGCCACACAGTGGGATTAAGGTGACCAAAAATAATGGGATCCTTTTATTAAGGCGCGCTAAATCGGTTAGCGAGAACGAGAGGGCACTGTTTAAAGTTGAAAAGGGATAGATTCCATACAAACGTAAGGAAGTTCTTCTTTACCCAGAGAGTGGTAGAAAACTGGAACGCTCTTCCGGAGGCTGTTATAGGGGGGAAACACCCTCCAGGGACTCAAGACAAAGTTAGACAAGTTCCTGCTGAACCGGAACGTACGCAGGTAGGGCTACTCTCAGTTAGGGCAAACGTAAGGAAGTTCTTCTTCACCCAGAGAGTGGTGGAAAACTGGAACGCTCTTCCAGAGTCTGTTATAGGGGGGAAACACCCTCCAGGGACTCAAGACAAAGAGACAAGTTCCTGCTGAACCGGAATGTACACTGGTAGGGCTAGTCTCAGTTAGGGCGCTGGTCTTTGACCAAAGGGCCGCCGCGTGAGCGGACTGCTGGGCACGATGGACCACTGGTCTGACCCAGCAGCAGCATTTCTTATGTTCCTATGTTAATAAAATGACCCCCGTATTAAGAAGTGCCAGGTCCTGCTTGGTTCACATGAAGGGGAGACAAATATCCGAGAGCTAGTTCTTGGATGAAGGAATCTCCTTGAATGGCCTGGTCTTGCATATCAACTATGTACCCTACTGTTTCTCAGTACTAGTTATACAAGTGTAGATAACATTCACCAGCTGGCCTCCAGTTCTCCAAAGTTCCAGATGAACCTGGCCTCCGTGACTGTTGCAACTGCAGTTCAGACATATATAGGGCATAAAATCACATTGGCTACCAATCACCCACAGAATCACTTATAAAATTTTACTTCTTACATTCAAAACAAAAATCTTACATTCCTCAGGATTCATGGACAGGTTGAGCATTCCTTATTGCTCATCCAGAATATTCAGATCTGGCAACCCAACATCTTCCGACTAACCCCTCCCCGCGCCACCTTTTTACGTGTGGCGTCATAAAAAAAAAAAATAAAAAATAGATCTCGGTGACAGCCCCAGCACTTTGGAACTCACTACCACTGAACTTGTGGGAAGAAACTTCCCTTGACAAAATTTAAATCAAATTTTAAAATATTTTTATTTAAAGATGCCTATGATCTATATAACACTTTGATTCTTTAAGGAATAAAATTAAAGGACAAGAATATCTCTCCTAATGTACTTACCTTTTATTCTCCTATCCATCACAGATTGTATGTCATACCCCTCCCCCCGACACACACGTGTCCATACGTGTCTTTGTTCACGTCTTAAATTATGTTATCCCATTAATTTTAAATTTTATATACCGTATATACTCGAATATAAACCAGGATTTTTGGGCCAAAATATTAGCCCAAAAATGGGGGTCCCAGTTTTTATTCAGGCCAGCGCCCCCTCCCAGGATTATTGCAGGCCACCACCAGGCTCTGCACTCTGTCCCCCCCTCCCTGCCTTGCCCTCGTACATCCTCTGCTGATCCCTGGTGGTCCAGAGGTGCAGTGGGCAGGAACGAGCTTTCCATGCTCCTGCCCCGCTGCTAACCCGATCGGTGGTGGCTGACGTGAGATCGGGTTTCTTCGCCCACTAAGTGGCACTGAGTAGGAGGGTACTTTAGTGCTGCTGCTCAGCGCAAAGCGGCTTCCTGACTGACTCCCAAAGCGCCAAAGTGTGCTCCTGCTCGGTGCTGCTCAAAGGCAGCCACCACCGACCGGGTTAGCAGCAGGGCAGGATCAGCAGAGGTGGTACGAGGACAGGTAGGGGGGATAGGATGCAGAGCCTGGGAGGGGATGGAGGAAAGGAAGGAAGGGGACTGGATGCAGAGCCTGACAGAGGTTGGGAGGGAAGAGGGCTGGGTGCAGTGCCTGGCAGGAAGGGGGCTAGGTGCCGAGCCTGATAGGGGAAGGAGGGGAGGGGAGGGGGCTGGGTGCCGAGCCTGGCAGGGAGGGGCATTTTAATATTAAGCCGCCCAACATATATTCGAGTCAACCATTTTTCCTCCTTTTTGTGGGGGAAAATGGGGGTCTTGACTTATATTTGAGTATATACAGTATTTCTTACTGTGCACCACTTAAGACAATTATTTTACGCGATATAGCAAATTTTAAATAAACTTGGAAATTTGAAAGCATATGCAGTGGGACTTCATGGCTTCTCTCTGGGTCTAGTTGTGCCCCAAGATATGCCCTCCTGGCTGATCCCCTCCCCTATCACTTCCCCCTTGGGCAAGAATCTGTGGTTTAAGTCAGTGGTATTCAACCCAGTCTTCAGGGATCACCTGGTCAGTCGGATTTTCAGGTTGTCCACAATAAATATGGATGACAGAGACTTTGAAAACCCGACTGGCCAGGTGGTCCCTGAGGACTGGGTTGAATACCACTGGTTTAAGTTATTTCTGCCACCGTGAGGGAGTGTCATTAAGGGGAACAATGGAGTCTATAGAAAAACTCTCACATCATCATTAAATTTTGCCGTCCTGGCCCTTCAACCTCAGTATAGTATATGCTGGAGTTGAAAGTGGGGGAGGGGAGAGAGAAAATGACAAAATGAGTGTGGATCGATTCATTTATTCTAACCTGAATTACACCTCCTCTTCCTCCATGTCTGGGATATTTGGAAGGATCTCATTTTCTGCTTTAATTTGGAAGAGGACCTAAAGAAGAAATTTACTTTAAAAAAGTGAGCACAAAATACCATAATCCCCGAATAAAGAAAAGCAAATGAAGAAAAATCACCAAGAGAGACAAGTTTTATTTACTGTAAAGCGCAAGACAAAGCAGGGGTGTCAAAATTCCTCCTCGAGGACCGAAATCCAGTTTGGTTTTCAGGATTTCCCCAATGAATACGCATGAGATCTATTAGCATACAATGAAAGTAGTGCATGCAAATAGATCTCATGCATATTCATTGGGGAAATCCTGAAAACCCGACTGGATTGTGGCCCTCAAGGAGGGACTTTGACACCCCTGGTCTAATTCTAGAACAGACATGGGCAACTCCGGCCCTCGAGGGCCAGAATCCAGTCAGGTTTTCAGGATTATCTCAATGAATATGCATGAAATCTATTTGCATGCACTGCTTTCATTGTATGCTAATAGATCTCATGCATATTCATTGGGGAAATCCTGAAAACCCGACTGGATTGCGGCCCTCGAGGAGGAACTTTGACATCCCTGACATAAAGGGTTAGATTCACTAAGCAAACCGATCGTGTACCGATCGGTTTGCGACCCGATTTTACTACGGCCCAATTCACTTACCACTCCTCTGATCCAATTCCAATTCGTGTGTGCAAATGAGAGGAACGGCATGCAAATTAGACAGGGACGCGATTCACTACAGAAATCTTTCAACACAAGAAGCAACTACTGAAGACCAGTCGCCGAGGTCCTTTTTGACTGCCCTGCCCTGCTTCTCTGCCCCAATTTCCTGCCCTGTCTCAGTCCCAGTCTCCTGTCTCCTGCCTGCCCCAATCTCGTGCTCTGCCCCGAATCTCTCTTGCCTGCTGCCCTGACTCGCCACCCTGCTCTTACCCCAAATCTCTCCTGCCTGCCGCCCCAACTCTCCTGCCTTTCCCTGCACTGCGAGCCCATGGTTTTAACTCACGGGTTTAAAGTGGGTTACAACCACGGGCTCGCTGGGCCAGTAAAAGGTTAAAAAAAAAAAAAAGTCACGGCTCTTAGACGCATGTGCAGACCATGGTCTGCGCATGCATCGGGATCACACACTAGCGATCCGTGCGGTTGGAGGGGGAGCGTTCCTACGATCGCCCTCATTTAAACTTTTTTGTTTTCTGAATTCGTCGGGCCTGCACAGATCGGTGGATCTAGCCCAAAGTCACCGAGAACCTGAATATCAGCGAGTGGTTTAAGGTCACACAGTTTCGTTCGAATTTGGTTACAATACATTTAAATTGCCATGAATTACCCACTAATGCAGGGGAAAGGACGCATTTTAGGCTGCGCTTCATTGTAGCTGGAACGGATGAATTGTTAAGACAGAAACAATGGGAACAAGATCATTAAAATGTGGAAGGGAAGAGAGTATATAAAGGCAAGAATAGAATATAATGTAAGAGTAATAATTGAATTCTCAGTCAGAGGTGTCACTCAGCTAACGCTATTTTTTTTTATATTTATATATGAAGCATAAAGTCTCTGTTTGCTAAGGGAGATAAATGCTGTGCGAGAAGTGAACCCAGAAGGGCCCAGGAGAACAAAAAGGCTTTCATACTTAAATATCAAAGATTATTATGTTAATCTGCATGACAAAGCTCATAAGGGCTTGTAAAGACTAATAGGGAGAGAGCTCAGAAAATCATACTGCTGGTGTCTGTCTGGAAAATGGAACCTTCCACCATCCTCCCCCCCCCCCTCAAAACAGTTAGTTAAAAATGGACTTGCCAAGAATTTGGATGATTATTTGCAAAGAATGCACCCTCAAAAACGAAGATGCAACCAAAACAAAAAAAAGCAAAGAATGCTGCAAACGTTTTGCATTCCCAATCCCTAATATGGAATTTTAAAAAAAGTACAGAGAATGGTGACAAAACTGATAAAAGGGACTTTCCTATGAGGAAAGCAGCTAGGCCTCTTCAGCCTAGAGAAAAGAAGACTCGGGGGAGATACAATAACAGGTCTATAAAACACTAAGTGGAGTGGGTAGACGCGAGTTGCTCATTTAATCTTCCCAAAAATACTAAGATTAGGGGACATGTGAAGAAGCTAACAAACAAGAGAAAATATATATTCACTCAACATATAACTGAACTCTGCAATTCGTTGCCAGAGAATTGGGTGAAAGCAGTTAGCTTAGCAGTGTTTTTAAAAAAAAAAACCCGGTTTGGCTAACTTCCTAAAAGAGAAGTCCATGAGCCATTATTGAGATAGACGAGTAGGAAATTTTGGCAGGTACTTATCATCTGGGTTGGAGCAGCTCTTATGTTCTATGAAATGCTCTGTGGCATTAAGGGTCAGATTCAGTAAATGATGTTCAAAGTAGAGAATGACAAGGGGGACAAATTTTTCCCCGTCCCCGCAGGAACTCATTTTCCCGTCCCATCCTGGCGAGCTCTTTTCCTGTCCCTGCCCCATTCCTGTAAGCTCTGCCTTAACCGCACAAGCCTAAAACATTTATGATTTTAAAGTGTTTGAGGCTTGTGCAGATGAGGACAGAGCTTGCAGGAATGGGGCAGGGGCAGGAAAAGAGCTCGCCAGGATGGGACGGGAAAATGAGTTCCTGCGAGGACAGGGAAAAATTTGTCCCCCGTGTCATTCTCAACTTGGGAGATCAGTATAGAAAACTGAATAAGTAGTGTGAAGAGTTTCAGCCTCTGGTAACCAGAGCTGGTATTGTGACATCATAATGCCTCATTTCACCAATAAGAGCCAACCTCATCAGTGATGTAACAATGGCTGGATTGTCCTAGACTTGGCTCACTTTTACTACATTTTGATTTCTAGAGTGGTGCAGTTTAGAGAATGGCACGAGGACAAATTTTTCCCCGCCCTCGCAGGAACTCAATTTCACCGACTCCGTGAGTTTTGTCGCTGTGCCTTAACCCCACAAATCTCGAACACAAGATTTTAAATGATTATTTTCGCTGAATGTCCAGCTCTTCTTTATGGTAAACCGCCTCGAACTACTTTGGCTTTGGCAGTATATAAACAATAAATTATTATTATTATTAAAGTGTTTGAGGTGTGCACTGATGAGGATGGAGCTTGCAGGAATGGGGCAGAACAGGAAAAGAACTTGCTGGACAGGAAAATGAGTTCCCACAGGGGATGGGGAAAAATTTGTCCCCGTGTCATTCTCTAGTTCAAAGTTAGGCACTGGAAAGATGTGCACAAGACTTGTATTCTATAAAAGGTGATCCATGCCAACTTTTGGGCATGAAACTGGTATAAATCCTCCACAGCCAACAGCAGCTGAGCGCACATAATGCCGTTACTGTACAATGCTTCACCTAAATTGTTGGAACGTCCTGACCCGCCCATGCACTTTCCATGGCCACGCCCACTTTTCAGTTGCTCACGGGACAATCTATGCATGCTGTGCTCTAGATGAGGGTGCAAGGCAGATCGGTGTGCAAGTCTTAATTAATGCCAATTAAGGTCAATTGATTGACAGCCCAATAACTAATTAGTTGGCATGGATCTTAGATCAGCACCCAAATTTGTACCGGGCCATGGTACGCCCTCACCTGGAGTACTGCGTCCAGCACTGGTCGCCGTACATGAAGAAGGACACGGTACTACTCAAAAGGGTCCAGAGAAGAGTGACTAAGATGGTTAAGGGGCTGGAGGAGTTGCCGTACAGTGAGAGATTAGGGAAACTAGGCCTCTTCTCCCTTGAAAAGAGGAGACTGAGAGGGGACATGATCGAAACATTCAAGATAATGAAGGGAATAGACTTAGTAGATAAAGACAGGTTGTTCACCCTCTCCAAGGTAGGGAGAACAAGAAGGCACTCTCTGAAGTTAAAAGGGGATAGATTCCGTACAAACGTAAGGAAGTTCTTCTTCACCCAGAGAGTGGTGGAAAACTGGAACGCTCTTCCGGAGTCTGTTGTAGGGGAAAACACCCTCCAGAGTTTCAAGACTAAGTTGGACAAATTCCTGCTAAACTGGGATGTACGCAGGTGAAGCTGGACTCATTTAGAGCACTGGTCTTTGACCTGAGGGCCTCCGCGTGAGCGGACTACCGGGCAGGATGGACCACTGGTCTGACCCGGCAGCAGCATCATTTCTTATGTTCTTATTTGCTTGCCCTATACAAATTTTGTGGGTAAATGCTTCAATCCATTTGCAGTCCTAAGTGATCCTAAGCACCTGAATTTTTGCTTACAAGAAACTCCGGTATGTTCATCGTCCCCTCTCCAAAGATGTGTCGTTATAAAAACTCTCTGGATAGAACATTAGCATTTCAAGCAGGGAAGATGAACTCCTGGATATGGCCTTTGATTGTTCAATCTCGATCTTACTTCAAATTTAGGAAATTGTTGAAAACTTATTTATTCGACAAATTTGTATGTTAACAATATTAGTGATGTTGTAGTTTAAATAGGTATAAGTATTTTATTGAATTGTATTTCTTCAATGAACTGTTTCAGTTTTTTCTTGTTGTAAACCGCCCAGAACTATTGGTAGGGTGGTATATAAGAAAATAAATTATTATTATTATTAGGACGGGAAGTGTAATTAACCTTGCCACACTACCTAACATCAACTCCAGAACAAAAAGGACCTCTCAGCGCTAGTGGCATAGCGGGGGATGAACGGCGCCCTCTCTCGCCCTCTTTCCCCCTCCCCCATCCCTTTTTATCTTCAGCACAAGCAGCCACGAACTAGCTGCTCCCGTCAGCTTCGGCGCTCTCTCCCCGACATCACTTTCTAGGCTCGGGTCCAGGAAATGACATCAGAGAGAGCGCCGAAGCGAGCAGCTAATTCATGGCTGCTCACGCCGAAGTTAAAAAGGTACTGGGGGGGAAGGGGCGTGCTCAGCAGGGGGGAGGAGTGGGAAGGAGGGCGGAGAGCATGAGGGGTGCCAGTGCCCCAAGAAAACCAGGACCGACTGCCCCCCCCAACACCCCCCTTACCACGCCATTGTTCAGCATCATATTCAAGAAAGCGAGAAAGCTTCTGCAGGACAAAAAAACCTGTTTTCCCTTGGCAAAGGCCCTCCCATCCCAGGGGTATGGGAAAGACTCATAAATCATCTCGGACTGCATCTGAGTATCTAAGATGACCTTTATTCTTTTTTTTTTATAAGAACAGTTTGCCAAAGCTATTGAAAAATATGCTGGGTGAAACTCAGCAAGATTTGGGTCAAGTGAAAAAAAAAAAATCAATTGTTCAAATTGAGTGAATTAAAAATTTTAAAAAAAGGTTGGCCATTTTAGCCAATATGAAGGGGTTACTATTGGTTTCCCAGTCTGAAAGGCAAATGAACGTCAGCCCAAAGGGGGAAATAATCGAACTGGACACCTCTGTATTACTTTCCAGGACGTGCAGAACACAGATATGAATTCTCTCAAATACCCTGTCAAAATTCTTCTGGATACCCTGAATCCGATATGGCAAGGACACCATAATACAAAAGTTAATGGGGGGAGATGGGGGAAACACGAGGACACATACACATGTGCCAAAGTTCTAGCCAAAAAAAAAAAGTTCCTCCATTAAAGTTTAAAAATATAATTTGCCTGAATCACTTCCCAAACAGGAGACATCCATCCTTTTCGTAACAAAGAGGACCAGTAAAGGTGGAGTGGTTTGTGGTGCCGTTTTAGCAATCATATTGGACCTCAAGAAAAATGGGTTCTTTTTCACTTAAGACATTAACCCCCTCTTTTACTAAGGTGCGTTAAGGAGCCCTTATTTCACTTTTTAACCCATCCTCCCAAAGGAGCTCAGAACAAAATCCTACCTGGGGCAGGGAAGGATTAGGGCTAGATTCTCAAACCTTCGCGCTAAAATCCGATGGGTCTTTGTCACAGCCATTATTGTAATCTCAATAACCTTCAAGTTTTCTGTGAAACACACTAAATAATCATCAAATTTGGCTAAAACACAAGAGAAAATATCCAGCTGGATATACAGGAGTAATACTTAAGGATCTCAAGCGCTCACAGCTAAAGGCCCGATGTATATCACAAGCCAATAACCAAGAAGTGAGCTATCATTGGTCCTGTATATTCTCCCATTTTCTCATATTCTTCTATTTCAAACTGTATTAAATTTATTATTTACTAAACTGTATTAAATTTAAAACTTAGCCATGTCATGAAGCTAAGTACTTCATAATTTATAATTCCTGAACGAGAAAGTACTCTGTGATAGATGGAAAAATTAGTACATCATAATATCTAGAAATAAATATGCAAATTTTCAAATAAGCAAATAAGTTGGGCTTAATATAGAACTAAGTTTTAAATTTAATACAGTTTAGTAAATAATAAGTTTAATACAGTTTGAAATAGAAGAATATGAGAAAATAGGAGAATATACAGGACCAATGATAGCTCACTTCTTGGTTATTGGCTTGTGATATACATCGGGCCTTTAGCTGTGAGCGCTTGAGATCCTTAAGTATTACTCCTGTATATCCAGCTGGATATTTTCTCTTGTGTTTTAGCCAAATTTGATGATTATTTAGTGTGTTTCACAGCCATTATTGTAACAATTTTAAAAAAAAAAAGCGAGTCATTCTCCCCAAAATACGCATGCAAATACGGTTGGTGGAGAGTAGCGAAGGTTCGTTAAACTTGCATACGCCCATCACTGGCGATAGCGACCGGCACATGTGCAGAATAAAACTCACAACCCCCTTCCCATCGAAGATCAGCAGGAAGGATGCCTACACCCTCCCGCCACCAAGCAACACTCCCCTGTGACACCCCTAGGGTCACAAGGAGTACAACCTCAGGGTGCTGAGCCTGTAGCTCTAACCCCTACACCACACTCTTCTCTAGTGCCAAGTATACTTCATATATCGAAGGCTCATCTTACCTAGACTAGAAATTATTCCATTAAAACTGGAACCAGATAAAAGAATGCACGATTTACCCATAGAATTGAGAAAGAAAAAATCTCTCCTAATTTTTTTTTTTTTTAAATTATAATTTTGAATACTTACAATATCCAATAACTCAAAGGGAAAAAAGGGATCTCATAAACAACACATAATCAATCATACATAATTCCTTTTTAAGCCCACATAATGGGGAGACATGATACAATTCCAACAACAAATTTTAAGAAAAAATAAAAGAAATAATTCTCAATTCACCCTAGCGAACCTTGAATCATTCCTTATTTAAAAGGGATTCTAATTTTCTCCTCTTTTTTCTCAGCAATGAAGCTTAAAGGAAAATTAAACTCATTTCTGTTCTCTAGCAACTAAGAATTGTTGTAATTGAATGGGATTCCCAAAAACATATTCAATATCCTGTAATATTTGCATGGAAATTTCAGGTAAAAAGATGCCTCTAGAGCCAAAACTAACTTTTAGTTTCAAAAACTCTTTCCTCCTAACCAAATCCCCACAAAATTTTGTTAATCTATTTTTAAAATAAAGTTTCATTATTAACATCTTATCTATCTCACTCATGCATGTTATCACCAGGGTGGACCGACTCTGAATCACATCCTGGGTGTCTTCCAGAAATTCAGTCAGATTAATTTCGGTAGTGACCAAATGGTCCACCTCCTGGGCTGATTCTATTTTTTTTGAGGAACATAATAATAATTATTAATTGGAAAATTCTCCGCATTGACCAATCCCAGTATTTCTTTAAAAATTTTTCTTAACAGAATTTCAGGTGATAGTAGATGAGTTACTGGGAAATTGACCTAGCGGAGATTTCTCGCTCTATACATATTTTCCATAGATTCCATTTTAGAGTGTATCGATGCCTAAATTTTAAAAGGTATTTAAAGGCCCATTATTTTTAATTGATAGGATTTATTTGAATTAATTACTTCAACCTGCATCATTTAATTTTTATTTAATTAAAAAAAAAGGTATCCGCTTTTATATTTTCTTTCTTTTTTTGAAGAATGTATTAAATATTTTGTATGTTAGATATGCATGCTAAATGCTAATGCGTCTACAGAATATAATGGCTCTTCAGTCTTTTGATCCTTATATCCCATCCTAAACTCTCTGCTCTACACCAGTGGTTCCCAACCCTGTCCTGAAGGACCACCAGGCCAGTCGGGTTTTTGGGCTAGCCCTAATGAATATGCATGGAGCAGATTTGCATTTCTCTCACTTCCATTATATGTGAATCTCGCATGCATATTCCTTAGGGCTATCCCAAAAACCCGACTGACCTGGTGGTCCTCCAGGACAGGGTTGGGAACTACTGCTCTACACAACCATTTCAATTATTCCATTCCACTTCAGTGAGTCTCATCTACACAAGCGTGTTTTTCTGCAGTTGTCCCTACCCAATGGGATAGCCTACCATCTACATTCATACCAAGACCTCTTAATACCAAACTTAAGGCATCACTGGAGACATACTACTTTGGTTTGGCCTTTCCACTTGACTAATTACCATCTGTTCTTGTTTGCTTCATTTACTGAACTTTTCACATGTTTGGCCGATACATGGCTACAGCATCCCACCGTTTTATTTTTCGCGACTCGTGCTTTCACTTCTTTTGTGTGTGCTTGATGATCATAGTTCTCTAAGAGAAATCTCCCATGTAACCTAGACTTTTCTATTGTCCTATTGCGACTCTCCCAAATATTTTATTTTGAGTTCAAATATTTTAATTGAAATTTCCCTCAAAAGAAGAAACACAAAACTAAATTGCTTTCCACAACATATCTGGGTAGTAATTCATTACCGGTTTTCGGGGCTTTCTATATATTCCTTCATCAAAGCCCATTTTTGACCAATTTCAAAGAGATGTGTCTCATTTCTCAGCAACAAACATTTTATAAATTACTTATGAACAGTGACCAAAGAATTATCCTTCCCATAAGCACAAATTATCTTCAATACCAATTCAATGTCAGTGTTGAGTCTACATTCACCAGTCATCAATTTCTTTGGCACCTACATCAATAAAGACTGTTTTGGTTGATCCAGACTTTGGTTGTGGACATCTCTGCCTTACGACTCTTGTTTGCTTTGGTGTTTCCGTCATAAAGGGTCCCTTTCAGCTTTTTTTTTCCTCAGAGTTGTCCTTGATACAAAAACAGAAGCTTATCTTTTGCTAAAGGATACTGTACACCAAAGGACTTCTAAATTACTAATTTGTCAATTAATATGAGAAAACAAAAATTTTTATTGTAAACCACTTAGGTAATTACTGTTTATAGGTAATATATCAAACCAAACCATAAGTCAGAAAATTATTCCCAAAATGGCCAATAAATGAATCAAGAATCATTTCTTACACTCCCTGAGAAATATTGCTGCCCATACAAAGAGATTACAGTCGATGGCACTTGCATTGTGAAGAGTCCAAAACTAGAACCAGGAAGCTCAAGTTTGCATCTCTCTCTCTTGACCCCTCCAAAAGAGGGTGGAAATGAAGACGCAGTCACGGCAGTTAGCAGAGCTGAATTAAAGAGGGGTTAGACAAGTTGCTGGAGAAAACTTCCGTAAGGGTTCCTATTGGTCCTAAAAGCAGGCTTGTGGATTAAATAAAAACCAAGAATCGCTGCGCTTAGGAGACAAACTCAAAGCGTAGCGATTCTCATTTTTATTTAATCTACAAGCCTGCATTTAGGACCAATAGGGACCCCTGAGGAAGACTATTGTGTCGAAACACGGACCGTGTTGGGTCCATATGTTTCCAGCAGTTCAGGCCCTAGACATTTTTATGTAGATTATTCATTTGTCTCAATAAAGCCTTCATCTTGGACATCAACTCTCCACAGTTTTTTGCTTCTTGTTCGTGTCCTGTTTGTAGAGGGATCAGGGTCAATTTTCTTGTTGTTTAAGGAAACTTCCATAAACCATTTATGGCTGTATAGTAATGGGATAATCACAATTTGTATATACATTAAGGAATGTATATATATTCTTTGAGATCTTGCTGGGTTTTACGACCAGTATTCTGGACTGAAGGACATATTGTGTGATTCAATATGACACATTTTATGACCTTGTAGGAAGAAGTTTGCACAAGCCACCACCAATCAAGCATTAAATGGAAGACATCAGTCCAGCCCCTTTTAACAAATCAAAAATTTAAACATATCCAGCTTCACTGAGATTTATGCGACTCTCATCTGTTCCCGATGGAAGCAATAGCATTGGCAAACAAAGTATGCCAAGTCACCCAAAGCATCTTTAATTGAAATCAAGCGCATCTTCTCTCTATCTACCATTTTTTATGAACATTATATCTGTAGATATAATTAAATCCCTTTGTTTCCATGAGGCACATTGACCGGCAATAAAAGAAAGAACTCATGAAAAGGGAATAAAACATTTCTATTAATTAAGTGTTTAAAGAGTCAGCAATTGTCAGTTCTAAATGAAACTTGCTTTTGATAAGTTAACTCATGAATCATATGCTCAGACATATTGCTTTCCCAGAAGCCTTTCCACCAAAGAAAATGCCAAAAAGGCGTGCATTCAAATATTAAATAGGATTGTAAACGCAGACAAATCCACAGCTATGTGGCTATTGCGCAACCAATCTGTCCTATGTACACTTCCAGTAGGAAAAAGGAGGTATTGATGCATCTGTATAAGACTCTGGTGAGACCTCATTTAGAATATTGTGTACAATTCTGGAGGCCGCACCTCCAAAAAAATATATACAGGATGGAGTCGGTCCAGAGGAAGGCTATCAAAATGGTATGTGGTCTTCATCATAAGGTGTACGAGGACAGACTTAAAGATCTCAATCTGTAGACTTTGGAAGAAAGGCAAGAGAGGGGAGATATGATAAGAGACGTTTAAATATCTACATAATGTAAATGTGCATGAGTCAAGTCTCATTCATCTGAAAGGAAGCTCTGAAATGAGAGGGCATAGGATGAAGTTAAGAGGCGATACACTCCGGAGTAATCTAAGGAAATACTATTTTACAGAAAGGGTGTTAGATGTGTAGAACAGTCTCCTGGAAGAGGTGGTGGAGACAGAGATTGTATCTGAATTCAAGAGGGCCTGGAATTGACTATTTGATCCAAGTATTAGATTATAAGGGAGAAAAACTGACAAACACTCTGCATCGAGGCTCAGACTTGGGTTTGGATGTTTAGAACATAAGAACATAAGAACATAAGAAGCGCCATCTCCGGATCAGACCTTCGGTCCATCAAGTCCGGCGATCCGCACACGCGGAGGCCCTGCTAGGTATACACCTGGCTTATTTTATAGTCCCAACCTCCCACAATTGAGGTTTATTTTTCTCCGTATTCTTCTTATTATTATTATTATGATTTCCATATGTTCTCAGTGATATCAATGCTTCTGCTTCTGTCGGATGCAGTTTGAATGAGCCTCTGCTATTAACTATACTTTACAATACGTATCAAATATACATTTATTTATTTTATAGCCAACCATATCTTTATATGCCTCTCTCAAGGAGATATGCATCTAGTTTGCTTTTGAAGCCTAGGACTGTCGATTCCGCAATAATCTCCCCTGGGAGAGTATTCCAGATGTCAACCACTCTCTGTGTGAAGCAGAACTTCCTGATATTAGTCCTGAACTTGCCCCCCCTTAGCTTCATTTCATGTCCTCTTGTCCGTGTCAAATTGGACAATGTAAATAGTTTTTTCTGCTCTATTTTGTCGATTCCTTTCAGTATTTTGAAGGTTTCGATCATATCCCCACGCAGTCTCCTTTTCTCAAGGGAGAACAATCCCAGTGTTTTAAGTCGATCCTCATATTCCAGTTTCTCCATACCCTTCACTAGT
This sequence comes from Geotrypetes seraphini, assembly GCF_902459505.1. Taxonomy (NCBI): domain Eukaryota; kingdom Metazoa; phylum Chordata; class Amphibia; order Gymnophiona; family Dermophiidae; genus Geotrypetes; species Geotrypetes seraphini. The sequence goes on along the minus strand of NC_047091.1, from coordinate 30,851,051 downwards.
TTAGTTGCTCGTCTCTGCACCCTCTCCAGCAGTTTTATATCCTTCTTTAAGTAGGGAGACCAATGTTGGACGCAGTATTCCAAGTGGGGTCTGACCATTGCCCTATAAAGCGGCATTATAACTTTCTCCGATCTACTCGAGATTCCTTTCTTTATCATGCCCAACATTCTATTTGCCTTATTTGCCGCTGCCGCGCATTGTGCCGACGGCTTCAGGGTCCTATCTATCAGTACACTTGGACACTTTTTGTGTATGCAACAATCCGTTTGTTCAAAATAAACTTTGCCTGTATCTTGTACATTTGTCTGCAGTACCTTTCTTTGTCTTTGGTTCACCGCATTTTTACTGCGGATCGGTTGGATTTTCTTGGCTCGTCTTCGTTCTATTGGTGAACTATAGCTTAAGCTACTGAGAGATGACTATTATTCCAATTGGTACTAATAAGGTACGAGGAATAGACTGAAGCGACGTTTGCACAGGAGGCAACTCATTCCTACAGATTAAATACTATTTTTTTTTAATGAATTTGAAAGTAACTCGGACTGTATGATCTTGCGAATGCAGAGAGGGAAGCCAGCTGCCTTCACTTCGCAGGGGATTTGATGGATTTTCCTGTGCCTTTCCAGACTTAATCTCACTGGCGAGCACACATTACACTGCATCCCCCGATTCTCTCTCTGAAGGATATAGGCTGAATTTGTGAAAGCTGTACATCTCATTTTCCTCTTTCCGACTCTATTAATAATGCTATACAGCAGCTGGCGCAGCGAACCCGTTCCAGACACTAGGGTTCACGGTAATGATGCAATGAGGAATCCTAACCCAAGGCTTCCAGTTGATTTTTAGACAAAAAGATTGCAGGTGCAAACGATAAGCGATTACATTATATTAAATATGACCAGATGGCTTCCTGCCCTGAAGGACAAGTTGAGCTAGCCCTCGCTCTACTACCAAGACATGCAAATTTATCTCATGCATATTCATTGAGGATATCCTGAAAATTTGGCTGGTTAGTCCATAAGGACTGGATTGGGAGCCACTATTGTACATTAGAGACTACATTCCAGAGCATTGGTTAACAATGAATTACCAGTAAAGGGAGGGGGGGGAATATCAAAAGGGCTGGAGGAAGTTCCAATGCTTTCATACAATCCCATGCATGGCCGCCATCTTCCCAGAATGCACCCTGCATTCTATAACAGTATCCAAACAGAATGGTCTGTCAGGTTCTCCAGTCAACTCATTTCATCTCAGCTCATACAGCAAAGGCACGAGAAAGGAGACAGCAAATTTGGCCAACAACTCAAAAACAGATAAATACCAAATCCTCTCTTTGCAAAACGCAAATCTGACTATGTCACCCCACTCCTGTCCAATCTTCACTGGCTCCCAGTAATTTCCAGAATCCATTTCAAATGCTCCTGCCTGGCTTTTAAGATCATTCACGGCATCCTTCCTCCCCTAATCCCACTATCCTTTAACTCCTCGAGTCCTGACTCCACCAGACCCGCCCAAAGATATAAACTATCCTTCCCCTCTCTATGCGGTTTTCTCTATGCAGGTAAACTGGGAAAATCTCTTCTCTTCAAAATCACAGGTCTCTGGAACAACCTTACTATCCCGTTGCAAAACCTGGGCTCTCTCCAACTATTCCGCAAGCAACTGAAAACTTGGCTCTTCTCTAACATGTAATTCTATTTTCCCCCTTACTCTTCCATTCTATATATAAGCTCATGTAAACCTTTTCCTTTCTCTTCTTATATTTTAAGTTCTTGTAAACCGTGCTGAGCTCCACTTCCGTGGAGAGGATGCGGTATATAAACTTAAGGTTTAGTTTAGTTTAGTTTTACAAAGAAAATAAAAAATACCAAACACTAGTTTATTTGCTTATTTTAAAAAAATGTATAGTCCACATAAGGTTACCAGAAGTCCGGATTTCCACGGACATATCCTCCTTGTGAGGACATGTCTGGGGGTCCAGATGGCTTTTCAAAACACAGCACTTTGTCCAGGTTTTGAAAAGCTTCTAACAAATCGCCATCAGGCAGGAGGGCACCTGCGCATGCACAGATGCCATGCAATGATGTCATGCGGATGCACGTGTGTGTGACATCATCGCATCACATCCACCCACGCGCGAATGCCCTCCTGCCCAACAAGAGCGGGGGGCGGGGCAAGGATTTTCCGTTTGGAAAATCTGGTAACCCTAAGGCTGCCTATCCGACATAATAAAACAAGACCATAGACTAATACAAAACAAACCTATTACAAAGTAAACAGTACAACTCATTAAAACAAAAAGCTATGCTGCTTAACACTTTGCACCGACCTTTATATTCACATCTTTTGAGGACTGACTAAAAGCAGCGTGCACATACTTAACGTGAAAAAGTGCAAGTAAACTGCAGTTTTTAATCCCTTCCTAAACTGTAATACGGTAGGAGCTTGCCTTAGGTCCAGGGGTAGCTCATTCCAACAGATATTGTACTGAAATTCCGGTCCTCGAAAGCCACAGGCAGGTCAGGTTTTCAGGATATCCACAATAAATATGCATGAGATAGATTTGCATCTCAAGGAGGCAGTGCATGCAAATCCATCTCATACATATTCATTGTGGATATCATGAAAACCTGACCTGTCCATGGTGCTGATTCTTCAACACTCGACCATGGGTAGGCAATTCCGGTCCTTGAGAGGTTTTCAGGATATCCACAATGAGTATGCACGAGATAGATTTGCATCTCAAGGAGGCAGTGCATGCAAATCCATCTCATACATATTCATTGTGGATATCATGAAAACCTGACCTGCCTGTGGCTCTCGAGGACCAGAATTGCCTACCCCTGGAGTTATAATATTAGGTTTTCAAAAAGCCATAGCACAGAGAAAAATGCAACGAGATAAGCTCACGCGACGACAGATGAACTCCAGCAGGAGCTGTGGACTTTGCAGTTTGTTGGAAGGGGAAGAGGGGCAAAGAGCAGGGGTTTCAAATAGGTGTGATTTTCTGGGTGACCCAGCTATGCATGTTAAACTTTGTTCTTACATCATATGGATAATACTAGAGCATAAGCATTGCCATATTGGCAACGGACTGAAGGTTCATCAAACCATAACATATAACAGAACTTTATTCTTCTATACCGCCATAATCAAACAATTTCTAGGCGGTTTTACACAGAAGGCGGCTGGACAATCAGCGAAATACAATTAATTGAAATACAGCAATTTTCCTAAAATATTCAGTATAAAATTTTAGTTAACAGTAATGTCCTCATTTAGGTAGCAATTTTGACTTGATTACTTTTTGAAATGCATCATAAGACAACACAACTCCACAAATACAATTACTCCACCAGGACTGCTGCTTACTTGCTTGAAATGCAAGAGTCCTGTCCAAAAAGGTCTTATATCTGCAGCCAATAATTTTTGGATAGGCAAATAAATTGGAATTCCTAGTTATCCTTGTTGGACTATATAACACAAAATGAGATAAGATAATTTGGGGCAGATCCCCAAACCAGCCTAAAACAAATCCACGCACGTTTGAACAGCACTCGTGCTTCCACCAATGCAGCAGTCGATATTAATGACTTCTTCAACCCAAATATCAGTCCGACAACTGTATTCTGTACTATCCTCAATTTTCTCAGGATTTTCTTTGGGGATCCCAGATAGACAATGCTACAATAATCCAATATGGATAAAACCAGTGCCTGCACCAATAGTCTGAAAGATAAAGATTCAAAGTATTTTTTGATCGTCTTTAGTTTCCACTGAATTTGTATGTTCTACCATAGATAATTGGGAATCCTTTTTTCAAACAGTGGCTAATCCAGGTCCAAGTACCTGGCAAGATGCCAAAAGAATAAAGCAAATTTCATGCTGCTTATCTTAGAAACAAGTAGTTTATATTTTAAAAATAAATAAATAATGACTTGTAGACCTTTTTTTATTAAACGTTTTTTTTGTTTTTTTTAAACCCTGTTAAGCTAACTGCTTTTGCCACATTCACTCTGGATAGCCTAAAGAAACAAGTCAGAGCAGTTAGCAGCTTTCAACAAGAGCTTGGTTGGGATGAGAACTTTTCAGCACCCCTTCATACAATAGTTTGCATTCTAGGACAAGGAGCATATTAGGGAAAGGTGTTAAATCAGGAGGAATGCACACAAATAGTATAAAGGTCAGAAAGATGTATGCATTATAAAAACACTGTGTTCCATTAAATACAGGGGGGGGAGGAATCCAATTCTATGGATCCCTAGCAGAGAATAAAATACAATACGATGTGTTTTCTTGCGGAGGATCAATGGGAACTTCACTAACTTGGAACATGAGGACTTTACAGGCCAAACTTTACAGTAGATATCCTGCAAACAACGGGATGGTTGGATAGGCTGGAGTGAGCTTAGATGGCAACTTCAGCAACTGGAACCTAGGACAATACCAGTCTATGGCCCAGAAATATCAAAGAAGATACAAGTTAATTTAATCATGTATTTTTAATGAGAATAACTAATGGGCAGACTGGATGAACCATTCAGGTTTTATCTGCCGTCATTTACTATGTTATTAACATCACATGGGCTAAGATCTTGTCTACGGTAGGCTGATCTGTGTTGCTCAGAATTTACAATACACCAGCCTTTATTAGCCGTGTAACACTGGACTGCTGCACTTGTGTGACTTGGTTCTACGATCATCTTTGCCTTAGGTTTACTTTACTTCTGTTCTTGTCTTTCTTTTTCTTGGAAATACACGTTGTTCCATGGCTTGACTTCTCCGCAACCTATTCTCACTGGAATCTTGGTTAATGTACTTTTGATTTAGACGGAAAGGCTTTCCGACCACTGATCTGTTTAGGGACTCCCAGTCTACCAGTGCCGAACCACCCCCACCCCCCTTATTGGTGGCACCTTCCCTCTCCTGCCTTGAGCTCATCTTCATTGTAGCTGTTTCTGGTCAAAGGGCAAGCCAGTCAAGCATGGCGAATGTGATTCTATGGGGCTGTGTTTTCTGACAATATTTTGTATTGCCAGAGGCTTACTTATCATGCATCATTGTCTATAATGAGATTTGGCTATGGAGATTTGTAAGTGTGCTAATCTTTGGTGTGACTTCTTCTCGTAATTAATCTCTTTGAACAGAATGTTGGCGGTCTAGAGAGCCACATCTGAAGCAAAGATGAAAATAAGTGTATTCGTGTCAGTTGATCAAATGTGTATACAATTAAAAATAAAAACCAATACCCAGGATGAAAAATCAGAAAAGAGACCACACTCTTTGGATTAGCGAATACCCTTTAGTGCCAGGATCCAACTGCTCAAAGGTATTTTACCCCTGATGCAACATAAGCCAATGAAGCGATACATGGCCATGCATCGGAGTATATCAAACCAATCCTTGCGGGAGCCCTATGCAGTGGCGAAGAGAGAGTGAAAGGTGCCCGGGGCGGTGGCTCCCCTCCCCCGCCCTCATCTCTGCCCCCTGCTACTTCCTCAATCCCACCTGCCATACGTTCCCCTCCTTCTCTTCCCCAATCTCATCTGCCGTACATTCCCTCCTTCCCTTCCCCAATCCCACCTGTCATACATTCCCCCTCTCCTTCCCCAATCCCACTTGCCTTACGTTCCCCTTCCCTTCTCCAATCCCACCTGCTGTACATTCCCCCTCTCCTTCCCCAATCCCACTTGCCTTACGTTCCCCCTTCCCTTCCCTTATCCCACCTGTCATACATTCCCACCTCTCCTTCCCCAATCCCACCTGCCTTACATTCCCCCCTTCCCTAATCCCACCTGCCTTACATTCCCCCTTCCCTTCCCCAGTCCCACCTGCCTTATGTTCCCCCCTCGCCTTCCCCAATCCCACTTGCCTTACGTTCCCCCTTTCCCTTCCCCAATCCCACCTGCCGTACGTTCCCCCTTCCCTTCTCCAATCCCACCTGCTGTACATTCCCCCTCTCCTTCCCCAATCCCACTTGCCTTACGTTCCCCCTTCCCTTCCCTTTCCCAATCCCACCTGTCATACATTCCCACCTCTCCTTCCCCAATCCCACCTGCCTTACATTCCCCCCTTCCCCAATCCCACCTGCCTTACATTCCCCCTTCCCTTCCCCAGTCCCACCTGCCTTATGTTCCCCCCTCGCCTTCCCCAATCCCACTTGCCTTACGTTCCCCCTTTCCCTTCCCCAATCCCACCTGCCGTACGTTCCCCCTTCCCTTCTCCAATCCCACCTGCTGTACATTCCCCCCTCTCCTTCCCCAATCCCACCTGCCTTACGTTCCCCTCTTCCCCAATCCCACCTGCCTTACGTTCCCCTTCCCTTCTCCAATCCCACCTGCCTTACATTCCCCCTTCTCCTTCCCCAATCCCACTTGCCTTACGTTCCCCCCTTCCCTTCCCCAATACCACCTGCCATACGTTCCCCCTTCCCTTCCCCCGTACATCTAGTTGAAGTTGTTGCTTGCGGCGGTCAACAACATGCTCCTCGCGACCCCGTCAGCTCTCCCTCTGATGTCACTTCCTTTACGTGGCACCCAAAGTGACGACAGCGGGAAAGCCAAAGGGGTCACGAAGAGTACGCTGTTGACCGCCACGAACAACTTCTTCAACTAGCGAAAAGGGAAGGGGAGTGCGTATGGAGGGGAAATTGGGAAGAGGTGGGGGGCAGAGAGGAGGAGGGCTGTTGGCACCCCTACCAACATGGTGCCCAGGGCAGACTGCCCCCCCCCCCTTAGTACACCACTGGCCCTAAGCCAGTCTGATTTTTCAAGATGTCCACAATGAATACACATGAGAGATTTGCAGTCACTGCCTCCATTGTTTGCAAATACATCTCATGCATATAGTTTATAGTTTATTTAAAATTTGTTACACCATTTATCATACATCTAAGTGGTGTACAAAATATAAAAAAGGTAAAATCAACAACAACAAAAAAAGAATTACAAACTAATAATATAAAACAATACGGACAAGACATTACAGACATATTAATAATAACTAATAATTCCAAGCGACAAACACCCATAGGCCTCTAATGAGGATCCCAAAGTTTCATCCTGCCATATCTAGCGCAGTGCAGATAAAGTATAGGGATTCGTCTTGGCTGTCCCAGCTGGGTTCATTTCTTGGCCCAGGACCTGTCTGCTCCCGGTGGCCAGGATTTGGGGTTGCAGGCCCAAAGTGAGGGAATCTTAAGCCATTATTGGAGAACCAGAGGCCTTAATTAGGTTCCGAAGGAGTGGCAGCGTATGGCCCCGGCCAAGGAATTGCTATCACGCTGACTGGAGTGCGTTGGGAGAACAAACTCCAGTCGCAGATGAAAGCAAACAGTGCTATAACCGGAGGCCTCTTCTGATTGATCTGGAGGCCTAGGAACCGCCAAAGGGTTAACCACGTAGTGCTTTTTGAGCAGGGCTATGGGTCCATCCGTTTCGCTTTCTTCATGGCTGTTTCTACACTCAATCCCTGTGCTGTATCTTAGAGTGAGAAACTGCGCCTAGAGCCTTCTCTGTGCTCCCTCTCTTGGTTTATTTCACTGTCAGGCCTAGGGTTGGCACGCTCTTTCAGTGCTTCCCATGTGTCTTCCTGTAATTCAGACCTCTTCATTGTTAACTGGAAAAAGTCTGAGTCTCCGAGGTTGTCTGCCTCCTTCTTTGAGGCCTGCAACGTCTTGAGTGGGTGCTTGATTCTCCCAAACGTTCTGCATTATTTTCGGTAAGGTGGTCGATGAATTCATAGCCATTGTGTAATCCCGAGAATTGGCTTGGGAAAGCTTCATTAATGATTGATATTTCAATTAGAGTCTTGAAATTTCTATGGCATTAATCACTGGCGCTTTTGAAGGCTGCTTGAGGGAAATTTGTAATTTTTTTGTTTGACTGTCTCATTGAGCGCACGCTGTCAGGCGCAAAGTAGAAAGAATACGTTGGAGCCTTGGTGAGTGGAAAGCTAAGCTATACGAATGCTAATGCTCATAATTATAGAGGCCAGCCTTTCAGGGTTTAAAATTAAAAATAAACATGAAATATTATTACAAACCTTAATGATGGATTGGTGGAGGGTCTGTTGCCAAGTCCATAACACTTTCACCTTGAACAAAATAATATAATTTAACTGAGAGAGAATTTCCTGTATTGTCTGTCGCACTGATATGACCTCTGGTGCAGTGGCGTAGTAAATGGGGAGGGGGCAGTCCGCCCAAGGTGCCATATTAGGGGGGGCACCGGCAACCCTCTCCTCTTCCTACTGTTTATTATTTCTATAGTGCTGAAAAGCGAACGCAGCGCTGTACATTTTAACATGTAATAGACAGTCCCTGCTCAGAAGAGCTTACAATCTAATTTAGACAGGACATTTCAGGGTTGGGGAGATTATAGTAGAGGAAATGACAGAGTGGGAGTTAAGAGTTGAAAACAGATTTTTAAAAAAGTGGGCTTTTAGCTTGCCAGGGATGGAGCACGACGTACTGATTCAGGCAGCCTGTTCTAGGCATACAGCGCTGCAAGAAAGAAGGGACGGAGTCTGGAGTAGGCAGTGGAGGAGAAGGGTACAGATAAGAGGGGCTTGTCTGATGAGCGGAGATCACGGGGGGATAAGTGAGGAGAGATATTGGGGGGGGGGGGGCTTCAGAGCGAACGCACTTGTAAGTCAGCAAGAGGAGTTTAAACTGTATTCGGAGATGGACGGGGAGCCAATGAAGCGACTTGAGGAGAGGGGTAATGAGAGAATAACTCTAGTTGTTCACCGCCACGAACTTCAACATGCTCCTGGCAACCGAGTCACTTCCGGGTTCTGTGCATAGTAAGTGATATCAGAGGGAGAGCCGACAGGATCACGAAGAGCACGTTGAAGTTCTCGTTGCTCATGCTGGTGAAAGAACTAGAGATATGGGGAAGAGAAGGGAAGGGGGGGGTCGAAGATGAAGCAGGGGAGGGGCAGAGACGGGGGAGGGGCAATACCGCACTGGGCGCCTCTAACCCTCGCTACGCCACGCCACCTGGATTTGAGCATCCAGATTTAGGTGTATTCCTGAGACTCATGGACAAATTAATGAGCTTCAGGCCTTAACAGCCAATTATTGAAGTTAAATGGTGCCCCTTAGAACTTGTGTGCATTATCCTATAAGGCAGGGTAGCATGCAACTCGAAAAGAGGTGTGGCTAAGGGAGGAGCCTAGGCGCATCAGGGACATTCCATAAAGTCACTAACCTCACCAAAAATATAACAGCTTGCATAACGAAACTCTAATCCTGGGCCTTCTCTGTACAAATGAAGCTGAATGAGTCCAAAACAAAACTACTCTGGCTTGGCCCAAAATTAGATCAGTTACCCATGTTCATTCCTCTACCTTCTGGTCCCACACTGCAGATCGAATTCTCAAGCAAAGTTTGGGCATCATTATTGACTCTACACTTTCCTTTAATGATCATCTCAACTCTCTGGTAAAAAAATGTTTTTTTAGTCTTCATATGTTGAGGAAAGTGAGATCCTGCTTCCGCCAATAACATTTTGCTGTCCTTCTAAAATCAATCATTCTTTCCAGACTGGACTATTGTAATTCCATCTATCTAAGTCTAACCAAGAAAAATCTTCAACGACTTCAGCGGCTAGGTTCATCTTCGCAAAAAGCAAATTTGACCATGTTTCCCCGCTTCTGTCAAAACTTCACTGGCTTCCGGTGATTTCTAGGATTCACTTTAAATGTACCTGCCTAATATTCAAGATCCTATGTGGCATTCTTCCTCCCCTAATTCCACTATCCTGGAATTCTTCGAGATCTGACAATACCAGATCCGCCCACAAACTCAAACTATCTTTCCCCTCGTTAAAAGGCGTCATGTATGCAGGTAAATTAGGGAAATCCCTTTTCTTCAAATTCACTGAGCTTTGGAATAACTTCTCTGCCCCGCTGCGGAACCTAGGCTCATTCCAATTATTCCGAAAGCATCTGAAAACCTGGCTTTTCTCCAAAACGTAAAGCTATCTTCATAATCTCTAATTTCTTATTATGTCCTTCCCTCATTCCTTGAATTTACCTGTAAACCGTGCCAAGCTCTATCTTTATGGCGATGATACGGTATACAAACTTAAGATTTAGTTTAGTTTAGTTACATGCACTGTTACGGAATATCGCCTCGGTGCCAGCATTATACCAGGTGTCAGGAGGCGCAAGTCTGGTGCCTATGGTTAGACCCAAGAATTGCGTACCAAAAATTACACAGTGCACCTGATATCCGTAAACACAAAGGGGGGGGGGGAAAGACCTCAACAGCCCCTTTTGTCAAAAAGCCCCATTGTGAAATAAGTAAGTGAAAAAAAAAATGTTGTGTTTCTTTTTTAATTAATCACCAACCTAACATCAAACTTAAGTGTTATTTAAGACCTTATATTGAAAGATATAAAGGAACTCAATCACAGCGACCTTGCTGTTATTGACAAAAAAAATGATAATGTGATGAGCAACTTTCAAGAGGTTGTGAAATGATTCTTTGTCAACAAGCTCAAGCAAAAGACCACTTGTCTTGAATGGCCTCCATGGAGGCCCATCCGTTTCGCTTAACGCTTCCTCAGGGGTTGTGCCTTTCACCTATGTCATAACAGGTAAAAATATCAGCAAGTCACACACTGAGAGACTGGAGAAACTGGGGCTCTTTTCCCTGGAGAAGAGAAGACTTAGAGGAGATATGATAGAGACCTACAAGATCATGAAGGGCATAGAGAAAGTGGAGAGGGACATATTCTTCAAACTTTCGAAAACTACAAGAACGAACAATTGAAAGGGGACAGATTCAAAACAAATGCTAGGAAATTTTTCTTCACCCAACGGGTGGTGGACACCTGGAATGAGCTTCCAGAGGGTGTGATAGGACAGAGTACGGTATTGGGGTTCAAGAAGGGATTGGACAATTTTCTGTTGGAAAAGAGGATAGAGGGTTATAGATAGAGGACTACTACACAGGTCCTGGACTTGTTGGGCCGCCGCGCGAGTGGACTTCTGGGCACGATGGACCTCTGGTCTGACCCAGTACAGGCACTTCTTATGTTCTTATGATGAATTTTCTGACCAACCAGCTGTTATATCGCTGTGATCTGATAGTAACGTGAAAATTCCGTTTCAAAAGGGGCTGATGAAGTCTTTTTCCCCTGTTGTGTTTATGGATATCAGGTGCACTGTGTTATTCCTGGTACGCATTTCTTTCTGATTAGTTTTCCCTCTTTTTTTGGCTCATGTTATAGACACAAGAATTGGTATTAAGTACAGTTCTATAAAGGGAGAGGGGGCAGACTGCCCCAGGCACATCTTAGCAGAGGTGCCAGCCCCGGCTCCTCTCCTCCTCTCTGCCCCTCTTCACACCTCTTTAAACATTCACCGGCATGAGCAGGGCACCTTCTGCTTGCTGCTCGGAATGGCCTAGGCTCCCCTCTGATGTCACTTCCTGGTTGCACAACCAGGATGTGACATCAGAAGCAAGCCGAGGTTGGCACGAGCAGCAGGTGGAATATGCTGCTCAAGCCGGTGAACATTTGAAAAGGTACGTGAAGGCAGGGACACTCAAGTGGCGGGGAAGAGTGAGGGAGGGGGCGCACAGTGCATCGAAGGCCAGGCACTACCACCCTGAGTGCCAACCTCCCTCGATATGCCACTGCATGCACTTTATAGCACTGAGCTTAGTGCTGATTTTTTTTTGGGGGGGAGGGGTCAAAATTTGAACACTACTTATAGAATTCCTCCCTATGGGGGTGATATTCAAAGGATGTTCGCTCCTAACTTTGAGTTACTCATAAATTGGCCTCTTTTGAGCTGTGGCCGTAAATTATAACTCAAAACGTGGGAGGCAACAGGGGTGAATTTACAGCGATGGGTGGGGGAGAGGGAGACATGATAGAGTCTTAGCTTAGAGGGGACATGATAGAGACTTAGAGGGGACATGATAAACTTAGAGGTGACATGATAGAGACTTACAAGATCATGAAGAGCATAGAGAAAGTAGAGAGGGACAGATTCATCAAACTTTCGAAAACTACAAGAACGAGAGGGCATTCGGAAAAATTAAAAGGGGACAGATTCAGAACCAATGCTAGGAAGTTCTTCTTTACCCAGAGGGTGGTGGACACCTGGAATGCGCTTCCAGAGGGTGTGATAGGACAGAGTATGGTATTAGAAGGGATTAGATAATTTCAAGAAGAGATTAGATAATTTCCTGGAGGAAAAGGGGATAGAAGGGTATAGATAGAGGATTACTATACAGGTCCTGGACCTGATGGGCCGCCGCGTGAGCGGACCGCTGAGCATGATGGACCTCTGGTCTGACCCAGCAGAGGAACTGCTTATGTTCTTATGTTTCAGCCCGAGGCTCATCAATTAGGCTCTTAAATCTAGGCAAATGAGTGGCAGGTCTATATTTATGTGCATAATTTTTAATCTCCTTCAGCTGACAAGTTAGCCCCCTAAATGCGTGCCCTATTTTCAGCCAAACTTAGTTGCATAAAGTTTGGAGCACAGCATTTTTTTGAATATTTGGCCCATTGGGTTGTAGCGCCCTTGATTGAACATAAGAATAGCCTTACTGGGTCAGACCAATGGTCCATCAAGCCCAGTAGCCCGTTCTCATGGTGGCAAATCCAGGTCACTAGTACCTGGCCAAAACCCAAATAGTAGCAACATTCCATGCAACCAATACAGGGCAAGCAGTGGCTTCCCCATGTCTTTCTCAATAATAGACTATGGAGTTTTCCTCCAGGTGTGGTCATAGAAACATTGCAACTCTCCTACTGTAAGCTCTTTATGGAAGGGACTCCCCTCTTAGCTAGTGTAGTGACTCAATTTCAGATCATTCAAGGGCGGATCCAAAATTAAAGGCAATTGTAAAATTGCACGATAACTGGAACAGTGCTAGTGAAATTCAACAAATGTATTCATACATTGGATAGTTTGCCCCCACCCACGAGGTCAGAAACATGGATGCTCCATTGCAAGATTGCACCATCGAAGAACATAGTAACATAGTAAATGACGGCAGATGACCTGAACGGTCCATCCAGTCTGCCCATAAGTTCTACCCATTAATAAAATACATGATTAGATTAACATGTCTCTTCTTTGATATTTCTGGGCCAGAGACTGCAGTTTCTTTGGACAGTGACTCGGTATGGACATAGCACCATGAATCAATGAAAGGTTTATGAGTGATAAAAAGTTTTAAAGCGGGACGAACAGGTGTAACTGATGAAGGTCGTTCTGGTCACCCATCAACATCATGCACACAAAAGCACATTGACAGGGTAGATGCCTTGATTAGAGAAGACCGACAGATGGTGTCTCAACTGGCTGCAGATTTGGATATCGGCTACGGTTTTGCATTTGCCATAATGCAGGATGACTTGGGCTACTGGAAAGTCAGCGCACGATGGGTCCCCAAACAGCTTACTGATCTGCACAAGCAACAGCATGTGGAGGTTGCGACCCAGGTCCTTAGACGGTTTGAAGAAGATCCGAGGATTCTGGAGAGAATTGTCACTGGGGATGAGATACGGGCGCATCACTGCGACCCGGAGAGCAAAAGAAGTAATGAAGTAAAGGAAGCGATGCTCACCTGGCTTTGGGAGCAGCCGGAAAACATCTTCTCTGCAGGAATGCAGAAGCTAGTTGAACGATGCAACAAATGCGTCAACTTGCACGGGGACTATGTGAAAAAGTGATACGTTCCATTGCTCAAAGTTATTGCTAATAAAGCCATTAAATGCATTTTGCCTTTACTTTTTGATTTACCCTCATGTATATTCTCCATCTTTTTTCCTTTGTTAGCGCTAAACACATTGCCTATTTCTGTTTGAAACTGTGCCATGTTGGTTTATATTCTAGACAGGATGCCCGAGACGAGTGGTTGTAGCAATTCTGTTATTTGCCTGTTTATCTGTGCTGGAGAAATACAGCAAAGGTTTTACTGTCTGCTGATGGTCAATTGTCTTTTACTTGGAAGGCAGGTGAACAGTTTTGGACATTTGTAAAACATGTAACTTTCAAACTACAGTGAGATCTAAGTTAAAACTGGTCTTCCATGTTTGTAGTCCATAGAAGTACGTTTCAACCACTCCTTGATTTTAAATGGTCACAAAATCAAAATTGATAGGAATATTCTTTCACTGTTGAGGCTACAGTTTCATCAACTTATAAAGTTTCATATGGTATCTGTTGATTACATAGACTCAATGTGCGCCCCAACCATTACTCGGCAAACATCGTTGCAATAATTGAGCTCGGACTAGACTCTCCGAAGCATATCCAGCGTTGATCGCATTTATAGCTTCAGTGATGCGTTCCTGCAGACCATCCATAGTTGTGGGTAGCGAAGGTACGTGCACTCTTGTCTTTCACGTACCCCCAAAGGAATAAGTCACAAACAGTAATGGCCGGTGATCTCGGGGGCCACTTGAGAAACACCTGGTCATTTTGTCACATTGCATTGTCTGAAGGTTGTAACTTCTGCACCAATTACAGCTTATAAAGGTGAAAGTGCAAGCGATTGTGTAAGATCTGGCTAACCGTGCTTTTTGGGACTTGTATTTGCTGTCGTCTTCTTTATAAACATATTCCAATAAGTTTTGATTTTGTAACCATTTAAAATCAAGGAGTGTTTGGGGGGACATACCCTGTACATTCCAAATTGGAAGGTTCCTTTTTATTTTGGAAAATCGACCTCTTCTGGATATAATAATAATAATAACTTTATTCTTCTATACCGCCACAATATGATGACTTCTCGGAGGTTTACATTGAAAAGAGCTGGACAAATAGCAAAAGTACAATATATTTCTTAAGAATAGTCAGAGTAGAATTATTGCAATTATTAAAGAATTATTACATTTTGTAATTTCTATTTAGGAAATAAATCTATCAAATAGTACAGTTTTAATTTCTTTCCGAAAAGAGCCGTAGGTCAACCTGGCTTTACTAATGTAATTACCAAACCAGGACTGCTGTTTACTTGCTTCAAACATAAAAGTCCTATCCAACGATGACCTATATCTACAACCAGTAATTTCTGGTTCTCCTCGTGGGGTTGTATAGCATGAAATGAGACAGAAGATAAGTAGGGGCCAGTCCCCAAATCAACTTAAAACAGATACAAGAAAATTTGAATATTACTCATGCCTCCACCGGTAGCCAGTGCAGCAATCTATAGTAGGGACTATCGTGATTTAATTATTATTGGCCAATGTCCGATAACCTCTTCCATGATCTTATCCCTTCTATCTAATAATCATTTTGAAGTAGTCATTCTTCAGTCTTCCAAAGGCAGGCGTGTTGCAGAAAAAGCACTTTGCACTGGGCAGAAGGCCAAGGGGAAACATTTTTGGTGGCAGAAGAGCAAGTACATACAGCTGGCAGGCTTACAAGCGCCATCCTGCTTCACAGAGAAGAGCACAGGAAGTTGGCAGAATGAGCCGATGCTCATGGAATGGCACATTTGGCTCAGACGTGTTCCGAGAGGTCTTGCGTAAGTGATTGATTGAGGGCCAAACTTTTTGTTGGCTCCATCAACTGTGAATTTAACAAATGCAGTTGCATTAAGCAAGGCATCTAAAAAATGTTATGGTTCTGAATTATATAATCTGCAGTGCTTTGTTGCCCTTAATCTCTATCTTAGTTTTCAGTATTGGGTCTTCTCAAGCCTTGCTTCTCTCACTCCCCCCCAACCCTCATTAATCACGGTTCCATGTCTTCAGCCTTGATTTGCAGTCAGGAGGTGTCTGTTTGAGTGATACAGAGAAAGAGAGTCTCCTTATACCTTATCAATCAGCATCTTCCAGCAGTGTGCCTTACCAGACTCCTGGATCAGAAGGTCACAATCAGTGGGAAATAAGCTTTCTATTTCAAGTAGAATTTTCCTGTCAAGCCATTCATCCTGCCAAATGTGAAAGTGTTGAGCAGACGGTAACTGGATGACTCCTCGGATAGTAGTTGCTGGCTGAGTTGGTTCTTGATTTGCTCCACCTCACGTCAGAGGTACAGCTTGGCAATTCTCTCACCCCCCCCCCCCCCTAAAAACCATCCCTTCTATAGGCTGCAAACATACAGCAGTGGCACAGCAGACAGTTGTACTGGGGTGAACATGGTATAAATTCATATCTGAATCTAGCATCATTCATTATGAGAACAACTCATAAGAGCTGCCATACGGGAAGACTGAAGGTCCATCAAGTCCAGTATCTCATTTCCAACAGTGACCAATCTAGGTCACAAGTACCTGGCAAGATCCCAAGGAGTAAACCAGATTTTATGCTACATATCCCTAGGAATAAACAGTGAAATTTCCCAAACCATTTCAACAATGGCTTATAAACTTTTGTTTCAGGAAATTATGCAAAGCTTTTTCAAACCCTGCTAAGCTAACTGCTTTCACCACATTCTCCAGCAATGAATTCTAGAGTTTAAGTACATATTGAGTGAAAAAATATTTTCTCTGATTTGTTTTAACTCTACTACCTAGTAGCTTATTGCATGCCCCCTAGTCCTAGTATTTTTGGAAAGAGTAAACATGAGATCTGAGTTTGGAGCATAACAGTTGCATAAGTTGATCCAGCTGCACCAGAATATTTCAAAAGCAGACGAGCCCATTTCTGATTTATCCAAATAATCCCAAGTGTTCATTTTATAAGAAAGTAAAGCTGCCCAGCATCCTCTAAGCTTTCTGCTCTTTCTAGACACAGTTATATTAATTCTTATCGAGTCAGATATTTTTGCTTCTGACTTTGAGGGTTGTGCTCATAAATTAGCCTCTTTGAATATTTGCTAGCACTGCAAACCTAAATTTATTCTCAAAATTTCATTGTACTCCTAAATTTAAGCACATAAAAATAGCTCATAGGTACATTAACACCTTGGAGAAAAAATGAAAAAAGTCCCCCCGCTGATGACAGTCTTCCCAGATGACCCTCAACAAATGTGGCACTGGGAATCCCCCCTGTGCTAGCATAAATTGGCAGGATGGATACCAATTCCCCCCTGCCAAGTTGCTCTCCCCCCCCCCCCAACACACACATACATGAGAAAAAAAATGCAGGAGGGATGCCCACTCCCTCCTGCCTCTGAAGGCCCACCCCCCCAAAAAAAAAGGGAGAGGTGCCCTCTTCCTCCTGCCACCGAAGGCCAACCCCCATGCCAGGCACCCCCCAAAAAAGGCAGGAGGGATGCCCACTCCCTCCTGCCTCCGAAGGCCCACCCCCATGCCAGGCACCCCCCCCAAAAAAGGCAGGAGGGATGCCCACTCCCTCCTGCCTCCGAAGGCCCAGCCCCTTGCTAGGCACCCCCCCAAAAAAAGGCAAGAGGGATGCCCACTCCCTCCTGCCTCCGAAGGCCCATCCCCGTGCTAGGCACCCCCCCTTCCAAAAAAAAGGCAGGAGGGATGCCCACTCCCTCCTGCCACCAGAGGTCCCCTGAACAACCCCACCCCCGTACTTTTCAAGGAAGCTGGGAGCTTCTTGAATTTAATTTGGCTAAATCCTTTGGGAGAGTGTGTCACTAGATTCATTTTCTTGTGATTTATCTCTTATCATTCCCTCTTTACTCCCCCAAGTCCTTTGTGTTTTCCCACCTGAGTTGCATGTATAAATCACTTTTGTCCTGCATGTCTGTCAAATTTAGATTGTAAGCTCTTTGAACAGGGACCATCTCTTGCAGGTTTGTCATACAGTGCTGTGTGTATCTGGTAGTGCTGCAGAAAATGCTATGATGTGAACCTGAGCAGAAATCCCACCTCTTTTTTGCAGATATTGTGCTCATGCAAGCAGTAGCATAGCGAGGGTGAGAGGCCCCCACGGTGGTGGTGCCCCTCCTCTGCCCTCTTCTCTGCCCCCTCCACACACTCCTTCCCCACCCCCTCCTGCTGCACGTGTGCTGCTTTTCTTCCCCCGTACCTTTGTAACGGGCATGAGAACCACCCCCCAAACTGCTGCCTCGCTAATGTGGGTCTTCCTCTAACATCACTTCCTGGGCGTGGGTCCAGGAAGTGACATCAGAGGAAGAGTCAACACTGGCATGACAGCAGCTTGGGGGTTGCTGCTCACACCAGGAATGTTACAGAGGTACGGGGGAAGGGAAGCCATGGAGGAAGGAGTGGTGGGGGCCTCACCAAGACAGCACCCGGGGCAGACCACCACCCCTGCCCCCCATTTACTATGCCACTGCATGCAAATTCTTTTGTGGAATTTCCTCTTACCCCCCCCATCCTCCCCCTTACCCCCCCCCCCCCCCCAGAGTACAGGACATTGAATTTTCAGGAAGAGAGTTTTAGTTTCAAGATTAGAATAAATTATATTTTATAAAACCTTTTCAGTGTTTCAGGCTTATCCCTGGATTCCCATATTCGTCTTTCTGCTTTTAACATTTATCAGTCACTCTATCAACATGGCGTCTGGCAGGATCACCTTCTTAGCATGCCAGAGCAGCTTGTGTGAGTTGGGATTCAAATTCCCAGGCTTTGGAAGATAAAGGTGACGACACTGCCATTCTAGCAGGCTCAGCTGTCATGCCAGCTGCCCCTGACTTTGCTGGGTTTTCTTCTCATTATCTCAGCAAGAACGCCCCAAAATTGATCACAATAACATCATCTTTGATGGGAAGGGATTTGTTTTCTGACTAGAAAAGTCTTTCAATATGTGCATGGGGTGATAAATTACAGCAGGCCGGTGATTTTGTTGCAATCGTGAGCATTTTGCCCTTTCATTTGCTAAATAATGCTGGGTTCGTCTATATCTGCTCTTCTCAATCTCTCCTGGGGGCACAGGCAGGTTTTTGGGGATTGCCACAATGAAGATGACTGAAAGAGATTCAAATACAATGGATAGTGTTTTAATTGTGGCTTGAAATTGTGGTTTTTATATACTCTTCAATATCTCCCAAGTGTTATATACTGTAGTCCCAGAAACTCAGCGACATCGGTTCTCATTCTAGTAGTAATTGTGCAAAGGTTTTCAAAATTTCTGAAATATTCTTAACTTATTTCTTAAATATTTGTTTAATAGCTTACTTAATGCAAAAACCAAAACCAAAACTGCAGAGAATGTACAAGGTGCAGGAATTTAATCAATAAAAGTCATTTAAAAACATGGTAATAACATCAATTTTAAAAAAAGACAATTGTATTCAAGGACTGGTTCTTGTAGAACGTATCGGACCCAACGGTTCGTGTTTCGAAAAACACTTCTTCCTCAGGGATTCAAGATGTTCAGTGCATAGATATTCAAGAATCAAATGGATGAAAACAAGTGGAAAAAGATTCTAAAAACACAGGCGAAGAGCTGCACCGAACGTCTTGGACCCCTAAGGAAGAAGTTTTTGTTGAAACACAGACTGTTTTGGGTCCGGTACGTTCTACAACAAGAACCAGTCCTTGGATACAATTTTTTATTGATGTTATAAGAACATAAGAACATAAGCAATGCCTCTGCTGGGTCAGACCTGAGGTCCATCATGCCCAGCAGTCCGCTCACGCGGCGGCCCAACAGGTCCAGGACCTGTGCAGTAATCCTCTATTTATACCCTTCTATCCCCCTTTCCAGCAGGAAATTGTCCAATCCTTTCTTAAACCCCAATACCGTACTCTGCTTTATTACGTCCTCTGGAAGCGCATCTGCAATTGTAACCAATCAAATTGTGGGTACCAGTTTTAGCTCTTACTGGGAGAATCCTTCTTGGTGTGTTTCCACTTCAGCTGGGTGCGTAGAAGGATTCCTCAAAGCTTTGTCTTCCCACTCCTAGCCAAACTTCACTGGCTCCCAGTGATTTCCAGAATCCATTTCAAATGCTCCTGCCTGGCTTTTAAGATCATTCACGGCATCCTTCCTCCCTTAATCCCACTATCTTATAACTCCTCGAGTCCTGACTCTACCCAGACCCACCCAAAGGTATAAACTATCCTTCCCCTCTCTACACGGTATTTGCTATGCAGGCAAACTGGGAAAATCCCTTCCCTTCAGAATCACAGGTCTTTGGAATGACCTTACTACCCCGCTGCGGAACCTGGGCTCCCTCCAATTATTCCGCAAGCAACTGAAAACCTGGCTTTTCACTAAAATGTAATTCTATCCCCCCTTACTCTTCTCTTCTATATATAAGTTCAGGTAAACCTTTTTTTCCTTGTCTTCCTATATTTTAAGTTCTTGTAAACCGTGCTGAGCTCCACAACATCCGTGGAGATGATGCGGTATATAAACTTAAGGTTTAGTTTAGTTTGTCTTTTTTGTCAATGCTGCTTCATTTATATTTGATGCGACCAAGTGCATTGTTGTGTTGGAGAGGTGTAGTTTTGTGAGTTCATAGGTGAAATTCTCCCTTCTACTAAGGATGGACCTTTATAGTACCAATTTACTTCATCATTTTTCATGAATTATGACCTTGTTTTCTACTAATGAATTGGCTCTTTAAATTTTAAGAAGATGGAAGCACTGAGGATTACCAGGGATTCTTCTGTAAAGGAAATCAACCAGAGCTCATTGCCATAATAATCCCCTCCATTCTCTGCAGGCAATGAAAGCCTTCAGTGGTGTCACTGAGGTTCTGGGACTATAGTAATTTTGAAGAGTATCCTCTATAATAAAACCCTAAGCGCGAATGCGCACTTACGATACCGTGATCCCTGCCGCCATGATGTGTGGTTCCGTGCCTGCCTTCTGCCCCGATCTCCGATGCCGGCTGACTTCCTACGCTGCCGGGATGCCTCTTCTCACCCCCTGGACCAGCAAACGCAGCAGCCGCGGTTTCATCTTGCAGCCGTGGGGCATTTGCTAGGCCGGCCCACTTCGATAATGCGAGGTGGGTCCGCCTTGCAAAAGCCCCGAGGCTGCCCGGGCTAGCGGATG
This sequence comes from Geotrypetes seraphini, assembly GCF_902459505.1. NCBI lineage: Eukaryota > Metazoa > Chordata > Amphibia > Gymnophiona > Dermophiidae > Geotrypetes > Geotrypetes seraphini. Next base: position 30,830,187 of record NC_047091.1, on the reverse strand, counting down.
CTGGACAGAGGGAGCAGGGAACAGAAAAGGGTACTACTGGACAGGGGGAGCAGAGAATAGGTGCTGCTGGACAGGGGGGGAGGTAAAAGGAAGGGAGAAGGCCTGCTGCTGGACAGGGGGAGCAGTGAAGGGGTGCTGCTGGACAGGGGGGAGGTAAAAGGAAGGTAGAAGGGCTACTGCTGGACAGGGGGATCAGGGAAGGGGTGCTGCTGGACAGGTATTGATGGACAAGGAGAGCAGGGAAGGGGTGGTGGTGGACAGCCGAAGAAAGAGACAGAAAAAAAGAAAGACAGACAGACAGCAGCCAAGGAGAGAGAGAGAAAGAAAGACAGACACACGCATCTATTCTAGCCCGTTAATGTAATGGGCTTAAAGACTAGTATATATATATATATATATAATATCCCGGGTTGAATTGAGAGCCGGAGTAAAGTAATTGAAATGTGTTTTAGCACTAAAGTAGACTTATGCATTGTAAAGCAAGCATTTCTATAATGCCTGGTGCCAAATCCCATAGCATGCGACTGAAAAGGAGGTGTGACCACGGGAAGGGCACAGGCACATCAGGAGTTTTTCCAAAAACGTTGCACACATAATAGAATAATGGGGTCTGCATGCCCATCATCAGGTTTCAGCAGGCAAGTCTGGTGCCCAAAGTTAAGTCAAGAAAATCCGAGCTAAGCGCAATTCCATAGCGCCAGCCATTTTTGAGTGTCAATTTTTAAAATCTAGCCCTCTGTGTTTGGTGCCACAGGTGTGTGTTTTTTTTTGTTTGTTTTGCTTTTTTTAATCCTACTCCCCCCCCCTCCATCCCTTTTTACTAAACCGTTATAGTGGTTATTAGCACAGGGAGCCACACTAAATGCGCTGCACTGCTCCTGAAGTTCATAGGGACTCTATGAGCGTCAGGAGCAGCACGGCACATTCAACATGGCTCCCTACGCTAATAACCGCTGTAGCGATTTAGTAAAACGGGGGGGGGGGGGGTGTTATTTGGTAAACTAATGCTTGGGCGACCACATCGGTATTGTTGGCAGCTGGTTAGATTGTTGCTAGTTTTAAGACAATCCAAGAATGTAAGACCTTTGAACTCAAAATGATAAACTATTTTGACACCCACCAGACAGATCTTAACAAACATCTTGCGTTTCTATCCCATTACAAACCACAAAGTTATACTGCTTTGTCTCCTTATCTGTCTTTCACCCACCCAACCCTCCCTGTTTCTCACCTCACCTACCTCTTCCCTCAGGAAGGATTCCAGAAGACTGGAAAGTGGCGAATGTTACGCTGATCTTCAAGAAAGGTTCGAAGGGAGATCCGGGATACTACAGACTAATGAGTCTGACCTCGGTACTGGGAAAGATGGTAGCCTCTAAAGGACCGCATCATTGATCACCTTGACGGACACAAGCTGATGAGGACCAGTCAGCATGGCTTCAGCAAAGGACGATCTTGCTTGACGAACTTGTTACACTTCTTCGAGGGAGTAAACAGGCAGATAGACAAGGGTGACCCGGTTGACATTGTATATCTGGATTTTCAGAAGGCGTTCGACAAAGTCCCGCATGAACGACTAGTTTGAAAAATTGTGAGCCATGGACTCAAGGGTGAAATACTCACGTGGATTAAAAACTGGCTGGCGAATAGGAAACAGAGAGTGGTGGTAAATGGACAATACTTGGACTGGAAAAGCGTCACAAGTGGAGTGCCACAGGGTTTGGTGCTTGGACCCGTGCTTTTCAACATATTTATAAACGACCTGGAAATTGGTATGATGAGCGAGGTGATTAAATTTGCAGACAATACGAAGTTATTCAGAGTAGGGAAGACACAGAAGGATTGCGAAGACCTGCAACGTGACATAAACACGCTTGAGAAATGGTCCGCGACATGGCAAATGAGGCTAACATGGATAAGTATAAGGTGATGCATGTCGGTAACAAAAATCTTATACACAAATACAGGATATCTGGTGCAGTACTCGGAGAGACCCCTCAGGAAAAAGACTTGGGAGTACTGGTTGACAAGTCAATGAAGTTGTCTGTGCAATGTGCGGCGGTGGCGAAAAGGGCAAACAGAATACTAGGAATGATTAAGAAGGGGATCACGAACAGATCAGAGAAGGTTATCATGCCACTGTACTGGGCCATGGTACACCCCCACCTGGAATACTGCGTCCAGCACTGGTCGCCATACATGAAGAAGGACACGGTACTACTCGAAAGGGACCAGAGAAGAGCGACTAAAATGGTTAAGGGGCTGGAGGAGTTGCCGTACAGTGAGAGATTGGAGAAACTGGGCCTCTTCTCCCTTGAAAAGAGGAGACTGAGAGGGGACATGATCGAAACATTCAAGATAATGAAGGGAATAGACTTAGTAGATAAAGACAGGTTGTTCACACTCTCCAAGGTAGGGAGAACGAGAGGGCACTCTCTAAAGTTAAAAAGGGATAGATTCCGTACAAACGTAAGGAAGTTCTTCTTCACCCAGAGAGTGGTGGAAAACTGGAACGCTCTTCCGGAGGCTGTTATAGGGGGAAACACCCTCCAGGGATTCAAGACAAAGTTAGACAAGTTCCTGCTGAACCAGAATGTACTCAGGTAGGGCTAGTCTCAGTTAGGATGCTGGTCTTAGACCTTAAATCTGCCAATCTGCCGCCGCGTGAGCGGACTGCTGGGCATGATGGACCACTGGTCTGACCCAGCAGTGGCAATTCTTATGTTCTCTTCCTTTGAGACTTATACTGGAATGCTTTCATGTTTCACTTATATATATAGATATTTGTCAACATTTGTTTAATATTGATCTGAAGAAGGGCTATCTTTGAAAGCTAATAAAAAAATACATTGTTAGTCTAATAAAAAAGGTATCACCTTTATTCCTTTGTTTTGTTTTATTTTATTTCTGTTTCTTATCTAATAACATTGAAAACCACAAACTTTCTTCCAGTAAAGCACACTGCATCAGTTTCTTTCTTCTACATTCAAGTTCAAGTTTTTTTTCAAGTTTTTATTAAAAATTTGATACATTCGCTTATCAAAAACTACTAAGCGAGATACAATTAAAATTGGGGGAGTTGACTAACATACAGAAAAAAAACCAATTTTTCCATTTTTTTTTTTTTAAAGGGGATTCTGAAAGTTTGAAAGGAGAACCTGAGCTTAAGGTAACATTTGAGAAGGCCCTTAAAGCGATCAAGATTTTTTTTCTTCGCAGATAGCCTCTGGTAGAAACATAGAAAATGACGGCAGAAAAGGGCCACGGCCCACACTAGTGACCCACCCCCTAACTACCTCCATGAAGAGATCCCACATGCCAATCCCATCTTTTCTTAAAATCTAGCACGCTGCTGGCCTCAATTAACTGTAGTGGAAGATTATTCCAGCGGTCAACCATCCTTTCGGTGAAGAAATATTTTCTGGTGTCGCCATGAAATTTCCCACCCCTGATTTTCAGTGGATGCCCTCTTGTTGCCGTGGGTCCTTTAAGAAAGAAGATATCTTCTTCCACCTCGATATGGCCCGTGATATATTTGAACGTCTCAATCATGTCTCCCCTCTCTCTGCGTTCCTCGAGTGAGTACAGCTGCAACTTACCCAGCTGTTCCTCATACAAGAAATCCTTGAGTCCTGAGACCAGCCTGGTGGCCATTCGCTGAACCGACTCAATTCTCTGCACATCCTTTTGGTAATGTGGTCTCCAGAATTGTACACAGTATTCCAGATGGGGTCTCACCATGGATCTGTACAACGGCATTATGACCTCAGGCTTACGGCTGACGAAACTTCTACGGATACAACCCATGATTTGTCTAGCCTTGGATGAAACTTTCTCCACTTGATTGGCAGGCTTCATGTCTTCGCTAATGATCACTCCCAAGTCTCGTTCTGCTACAGTCCTTGCTAGGATCTCACCATTTAGGGTGTAAGTCCTGCATGGATTTTTGCTGCCAAGGTGTATGACCTTGCATTTTTTGGCATTGAAATTTAGTTGCCAAGTCTTTGACCAATGCTCCAGTAGGAGTAGGTTTTGCGTCATACTGTCAGGCATTGAGCTTTTGTCGGGCATTATGCTTTTATCTACTATGTTGCATAGTTTGGCATAGGGAGTTCCAGAGCTGAGGGGCGACTACAGAAAACATTTTGTGCCAATTTTTCTTAAAGATGGAATCATCGGTAGGCCAAGATATGAGGATCTGAGGGCATGAGACGGTTCATAGGGGATAAGGTACTTTTCGATGAATTGGGGGAGTTTGGATTGTAATGTTTTAAAGGTCAGCAATGACATTTTATACAAAATCCTTTCTTTTATAGGGAGCCAGTGTGCTTTAAATAGAAGCAGATTTACGTGATCGAATTTAATGCAGTTTGTGATAAGTTTGAAGGCCGCATTTTCGATTATCTGTAAATGCCTAATTTCTTTATGTTTGATTCCCGGGATGGTGTTTGCTTGAGGAGGTGATAGTTATTGTCTGGTGTCAGCTTCTAAAATGAACCCCTTGACACATTCTTAAGCTTCGGTTAACCCACACCAAAAGAAAATATTTAATCGCACTTAAGTACACAAAATTCTTGGTTTTAGTATTCGGTGATAGCTTCAAGGTGACTTTCCCTCCCTGCTTCTACGTTGCTACATTGCAATTTTCGTAATCCTTCACACGTTGTGCACTGTCAGGATTGCTACTGATGGACACCTGTCAGACAAGCCACAGAGAGAGAGAGCTTAAGGGTTGCAACTTCTCCGGCTGCTGACTAATATGAGATAACAGAGTACCTAAGTAATTTTCAAACATTTGACAGTGAAATCAGACCACATTAAAAAATGTACACTGAGGTATCTAAGGTTTGTGAAAGTTCTACACTTTTGAGGTGACTAGCTTAATATTTAAGGAGAAAGGGGCATGTCCAAACTGTTATCAGGAAACATAATATCTTGGCGACAATGCAGATTCTCAAAAAGCCATTACAAAATGGAAAAAATAATAATTTTTTTTCACCATTATCTATGCTTGTTATAAAGTGGTCTTTGCCCAGAATAGTTTTAAACATCCAGGAGGTAAACTGAGGAGTATTTTGAAAGCTATTATCATCTACATATGACCTATCATATAGGGAAAATATATGTCTGAAATTTTAAATGCTTAGAGAGGGATGCGATAACTTCATATCTAGGTTAAATCTACATCAATGGAATATACATTTTTCTGGAATAATGGTCATGACTCAGAGAATAGTTAGGTTCTGGAACGTGTTCCTAGAGGTTGTGGTAAAAGCAGATAGCGTAGCTGGTTTTAAGAAAGGTTCTGACAAATTCCTGGAGGAAAAGTCTATTGTCTGTTATTGAGAAAGACTTGGGGGAAGCCACTGCTTGCCCTGGATCGGTAGCATGGAATATTGCTATTTCTTGGGTTTTGGCCAGGTACTAGAGACCTGGATTGGCCACTGTGAGAACGGGCTACTGGGCTTGATGGACTACTAGTCTGACCCAGTAAAGCTATTATGTAGTTTTAACATTTTGAGCCCGATTGGTCTGATCCAGTAAGGCTATTCTTATGTCCTTAATCTAAATGGATAATTTCTATGCTGTTCAGTAACCATAACTGGTTCCAGTTTTGAGATGGGAACTTGTATTTTACAGAAATGATAGCTTTTCTGTCTCAGCATCATTAAGACCTACAGTGAAGTGATCACATCAGCCATGGCCTCTCTGCTTTAAAGATGACACACAGAGGGAGTTGCATATGCCACCTGCCGTCCAGGCTGTCACAGCAATTTTGCAGTGGTGGAATTTGAATGTGGAACCAGCAGCCCTGTATGGCACCATATCTAGTTGGGAATGAGCTTCAGCTGAATGCAGACATGCCTGCCTCTATTTTCCCCCTGGTTGTGTAGAATAAATCAATACATGAATATGATATATCCGTTTGGACTTTAGGCAGGATCCAATTTATCCTGTTTGGTGGAAAACTACAGGTCTGATTGTTTAGAAAGGAAACAGTAGCTTTTTGTTTGTTTTTTAAGGTCTTTGCATAATGTAGTTGCTTTTTCAGCCAAGGTCCCAGACTCTGCCTCCAACAGGAAAAGTGAGTAGGAGGAAGAAATGCATCGTACAGACTAGTTTAAGAGACCCTGAATTATCATCCCGCATTGGTGACATGCCTTGTACAAAAGGATCCAAGTTATTCCACACTTTTCTTGACACTTTTTGTTTCAATGAGGCAAATGCATCTAGTAAATGGGCAGAAAAAGAGGGAAACCAAGCCATTGTGGCATCACCGATGCGGTTGGCTCTTAGGCATTGGTGGAATGAGGCATTATGACATCACAATACCAGGGGCCAATGAAAAGTTCTCAGCCCAACCAAGAAGAGAATGAAGTGGAGCCATGAAACTTACAAGTTTTCAGAAACTGTCCCGAATTGTCCTAATAGCATCACGCCTACAGTCGAACTTAGTAAGTTACTTGGATGAAGGTTGATGCTGTTAATTGCGTTTCTGATGCATATTAAGGTGTATGTGGATAAGATTAGTATGGTAAAAAGCAGCCCCTGTAGATGCCCTCAGATGTCTGGCTGCTCCAAGCTTGTATAACCTCTACATCAGGTGTTCTCAACCCAGACCTCAGGACACACCTGGCCAGTCAGATTTTCAAGACACCCACAATGAATATGCCCAAGATAAATTTGCATTCAATTAAGGAAGGTCGTGCAAATTGATCTCATGCATTAATTTATAATATCCAAAGGCAGAAAGTGGTGTACACTACCCTTGAAAGAACAATTTAGCTAATCAACACATGGTAGCATTCTAACTAGCCATGAAGAGAAAGCGAGGTTCTGTTGCAATTAAAACTACTCAACGCAATGTACCTACCAGCCTACGTGCGGAGCTGGTTCCAAGAGACTGGACAAGAACGGCACAAAGAAATACTAATGAAGGAAGCAGATCTGATAGACTGACAGCAGTAGAGGGAAAATACAATGTTGCTCCGAAAATAAGACAGGGTCGTATATTAATTTTTGCTCCAAAAAACGTATTAGGGCTTATTTTGGGGGGGGGTGTCTTCTTTTTTTTTTTCTTGTATAACAAACATCTCCCTTCCTCTCCTCCACCTCAATTCTTCCTCTTTCCTTCCCTCTCACCCATCCTCTTGTGCAGCATCTTTCTATCCCTCCTTACCATCCCCCTGTGCAGCAGAATCCCACCAACCCACCCCGCGTGAGACTGACATACTGTACCTCCGAGGCCTCCAAAAACAGCAGTGGTGGCAGTGCTCTGAACAGGCTGCTTCGTGGCCTTCCCCACCAGGGCCTTCCCTCTGCTTCATCACCGGTGATGTCGTCAGTGACGCGGCAGAGGGAAGGCCCCAGTGGGGGAAGGCCGCAAAGCAGCCTATTCAGAGTGCTGCCGCCGCTGCTGCTTTAGGAGGCCTTGGAGCAGAGGTATGTCAGGTCTCACCAGGGTGGGGGTTGCTTAATCGAGTCCGATTTTGGGGGCAAATCGGGTAGCACTAGTGTCAGGCATGGAGTCGGGGAGTGTTTGGGACATTCGGGGGGGGGCCTTCAGGGGTTAATCGTAACTAGGGTTTATTGGGGGGTAGGGCTTATATTAGAAGCATTTTTAAGCATCATGCTAGGGCTTATTGGGGAAACACAGTAGTGGAAGCAAACACAGCAGGAGTTAAGAATTCTTTTCTATATGGTCTCCCAAGGGGGTATTCTTGCTACACAAACTTGATTCAGTTCTTTACTGGGGTGTATTACATTCCGAAAGGAGATTAAATGCAAGCGATCAAACCATGACCCCCTCCGCCTTATTGTTTTAAAAGCAGAGACTGCTTGAATGGAGGCGAAAGATAAAAGGTATAAGCCACTTACTATCCCGTCCCTGCTTCGGAGGCAGTTCTTTCACATCTCTAATGCTTTCAATGCTGCAAGGTCCAACGGAACAACTCAGTGACTTTTCACAACAGGGTATCTCTAAAGTGGATGAAATGCTTACAGCTTTTAGATAATTGCTAAAAGAAAATTGAATCTCAAAGACGAGAAATTGGAACATCGGGGATTAATGATAGCTTCATCCTCCACAGACTGACTTTTTAGAAAATCAGGTTATAGCTACAATTTGAGGCTTCTGAATTTTCCTGTGTGCCCATTATTATCATCTGCAGAGATACTTTTGAGGTGATGTCACGAAGTGCCACCTCTGGCAGTCTTCAAATCCAAGCGAAAAACCCATTTTATTTTTTTTTAGGCTGCTTTCAACTCCTGACTCTCACTCACCGTAAGATACCTATGTCCATCCCATCATTCTCTCTGCTAGCAACTCCCCAACCCCTCTATGTCTTGTCTGTCTGTCCAAGTTTGATTATAAGCTCTTCTGAGCAGAGACTGCCTATCACTTGTTAAATGTGCAGCACTGCATGTACCTTTCAGCACTATAGAAATGAGATAGCACCTGATATTAGGGTTACCAGACATCCGGATTTGCCCAGACATGTCCCCTTTATAGAGGTCGTATCCGAGCGTCTGGACGGCTTTTCAAAACCCAGCACTATGTCTGGGTTTTTTAAAACAGCTCACGTCGGGAGGGGCCTCCGCATATGTGCGGAGGCCCTCCCGGCTGAGGGGGCGGGGCAGAGCTAGGGTGAAAGGCCGCTGCTTTGCCCTTCACCGTTGCTCCCGGCTACGGGAATGACCCAGACAAGGCGTGCACTGTATTTCCAAATCAGACAATACTTTTATTTATAAGCAGAGTATGTAAAATGTAACAGCAGAAGCGCACCAGTAACAAGCTGTACTATCAGACTGGAAATGCAATGGAGGGAGAGATACAAACAGAAGCCGGCAGTCTGAATGAATGGATGCTCTCTAAGGAAAAAGCAGGAAGGGAAGCCCAATTTATAGGCTTTATTTTGGTCTACACCCTTACATCCCGTACCACCCCTGGATTATTTCAATTGGTGCCAAAATGAACATAAGAACATAAGCAACGCCTTCGCCAGATCAGACCTAGGTCTATCTAGTCCAGCGATCCGCACACGCGGAGGCCCAGTTAGGTGCTCCTTATTGGAGACCCGGATTTCCCGTATCCCCCGATGTGATTTGCAAGAAGGTGTGCATCCAACTTGCGCTTAAAACCCAGGACAGTAGTCTCTGCCACAATCTCCTCCGGGAGAGTATTCCAAGCGCCCACCACTCGCTGTGTGAAACAGAACTTCCTGAAATTTGTCCTGAACCTGCTGCCACTCAGTTTCAGGCTATGACCTCTTGTTCGTGTCACATCTGAAAATGTCAGTAATGCTGTTTCCTGGTCAATTTTATCAAATCCTTTTAATATTTTATAAGTCTCTATCAAATCTCCTCGCAGTCTTCTCTTTTCGAGGGTGAACAGTCCCAGTTTTCTGAGGCGTTCTTTGTAGCTCAAATTCTCCATACCTCTGACAAGTTTCGTGGCTCGCCTCTGCACATTCTCCAGCAGAGTTATATCCTTCTTAAGGTATGGAGACCAGGGTTGGACACAGTATTCTAAGTGTGGTCTGACCATTGCTCTGTAAAGTGGCATTATGACGTCTTCCGATCTACTCGTGATCCCCTTCTTAATCATGCCCAACATCCTGTTTGCTTTCCTCGCCGCCGCCGCGGATTGAGCCGATGGCTTTAGGATTCTGTCTATCAGTACCCCCAAATCCCTTTCTTGTTCGCATTTGGATAATGTCACACCCAATATCCTATATTCATGTTCTTTGTTTTTCTTTCCCAGATGCATTACCTTGCATTTGTCTGTGTTAAAATTCATCTGCCACTTTATCGCCCACTTTTCCAGCTGGTTCAGATCCTTCTGAAGATCCTCGCAGTCCCTTTGAGAGCCAACCACCCGACATAGTTTTGTATCATCTGCAAACTTGATTATATTGCATGTTGTCTCCTCTTCCAGGTCATTTATAAAAATATTGAACAAGATGGGCCCAAGAACAGAGCCCTGGGGCACGCCGCTAGTCACCTTCTCCCAGTCCGAGAATTTCCCATTTATGCTTACTCTCTGCCTTCTGTTCTCTAGCCATTTGCCGATCCATCTGTGCACTTCTCCTCCTATTCCATGACTTAGTAATTTACTCATAAGCCTTACGTGCGGGACCTTGTCAAATGCTTTCTGGAAGTCCAAATAAATTATGTCCACTGGATGTCCACTATCCATGTGTTTGTTCACCTTCTCAAAGAATTGAAGTAAATTTGTCAAACATGACTTCCCTTTCCTGAAGCCGTGTTGACTAGCTCTTATTAGGTTGTGATCTTCCAGGTGTTGTACAATGTTATCTTTAATTATTGCTTCAATTATCTTCCCAGGAACTGATGTGAGACTCACAGGTCTGTAGTTTCCTGGTTCACCTCTTGATCCTTTTTTGAAAATTGGGATGACATTTGCTATCCTCCAGTCATCTGGTATTTGCCCGGTTCTAATTGATATGTTAGCTAAGGATTGTAATAGTCCCCCAATTTCCACCTTAAGTTCCTTTAATACTCTCGGGTGAATTCCGTTCGGTCCAGGGGATTTGTCATTCTTTAGTTTGTCAATCTGAAAGTATATCATGTCCAACTCCACATTTACTGTTGCGAGGCTTTCCTCTATGCCTACGGTGAATATCCTCCCTGTTTCTGGCATTGTTGCAGTGTCCTCATTTGTGAAGACAGAGGCAAAGAATGAATTTAACCTATCGGCAACCTGTTTGTCTTCTTTAATGACCCTTTCCTTCCTTGGTCATCGAGAGGGCCCACTGCCTCTCTTGCTGGTTTCTTTCCTTTTATATATCTAAAAAAGGGCTTAAAGTTTTTGGCTTCTTTCGCTATCTTTTCTTCATAGACTTTTTTGGCGTCTCTTACCACTATATGACACTTTTTCTGGTCGATTTTGTGACAGTTCCAGGCCTCCGTCATTTTTTCTCGTTTCCATCTTTTAAACGATTTCCTCTTTTCCCGCACTGCATCCTTCACCTCTTTGGATAACCAAGCTGGTTCTCCTTTGACCTTTTTTCGCCTTCCTTTGGATATCTTCGGTATGTAAAGATTCTGTGCTTCTATGATGGTGTTTTTCAGAAGAGACCATGCTTGATCAACTGTTTGGATTTGTGCTTTCCCCTTCTTGAGCCGTTTTCTAACCATGGTTCTCATGCTATCATAATTCCCTTTTTTGAAGTTAAAGGTTGTGGCTTTAGTCTTGATTGGTTTCCCTTTTCCGATGCCAATGGAAAAATTGATCATATTGTGATCACTTGTCCCCAGAGGGGCCGCAACTTTTACATCTGTTGTCCTTCCAGTAATGTCATTCATGACCAAGTCCAGGATTGCGTTTCCTCTTGTCGGTTCTCCCACCATTTGTTCAAGGAAGCAATCTCCTATCGTTTCCAGGAATTTTATCTCCCTGCCGCAGATTGACGTTGCCAGTTTCCAGTTTATCCCAGGAAAGTTGAAGTCCCCCATGATTGTTACATTTCCTGATTTACATCCACGGTTAATTTCCTCCATCATTTCTTTGTCTGTTTCCTCAATCTGTCCCGGGGGTTGATAATAGAGGCCAATTTTTATGTCTGCTTCTTTTTGTCTGGGAATCTTTATCCAGAGGGACTCTAGTTTACCATTTGCTTCCGTCTCCCCTTCTCTAATAGACTCTATTTCTTCTTGGACGTACAGGGCAATACCTCCCCTTTTGCCCAATCCTATCTCTTCTGTATAGTTTATATCCTTTCAATGCCGTGTCCCATTCATTCTCTTCATTCCACCATGTTTCTATTATTCCTATGATATCCAGTTGTTTTCTTTTTGCTAGCTCTTCCAGTTCGCCCATTTTGTTTCCTAAGCTTCTGGCATTCGTGTACATACATTTAAGATCCTTTTGTGCTAATTTCCTGGATTTAGTGGTCCTCGCATCCCTTTTAGTATCCATTTGATCTTTTTCATTGCCTCTTGTAGTTTCATCATGTTCTTGCCCTATATCTGTGCGGTTGCTTGAAGTTTCCTCCTCAGGATATCCTGGTGTCCGGGCCATCGACTGGTTGTCGACTGTCGGCTCTCCCCTGATCTTTAGTTTAAAGCCTTTTCAATGGACTTCTTCATGTTCTCAGCCAGGACTCTCGCTCCGTTTGGTGAGGTGTAGGCCGTCCTTTCTATAGTACCTGCTTCTTCCCCAGAACGTTGTCCAGTTTCGCACAAAGTCGAAGCTCTCTTCTTCGCACCATTGCCTCATCCAGGCGTTTACTGTTCTCAGTTCATCCTGTCTCATTTCATCCGCTCTCGGTACCGGCAGGATTTCCAAGAAAGCCACCTTCACCTCCCTGACCTTCAATTTCCTTCCGAGTGAGCGGAGCTGGTCCTTCATTTCTTCCCTGTCGTATTTCCGTCCGCTAACATCGTTGGTACCCACGTGAATAAGCATGGCAGTGTCGTTTCCTCCTGCGCCGTCTATGATGCTGGTGATCCTGCTGGCCACATCCTTCACTCTTGCACCGGGCAGGCAGGTGACCAATCTATCCTCTCTTCCTCCTGCAGTGTGGCTGTCCACATTTCTTATGATGGAATCTCCTACTATGATCCCAATCTTCTTTAGTTGGAGGTTCCTCGGGGGTCTTAAGTCCGTATCCATGGTGTAAGTCCTGTCTACATTGCCGCTTCCTCATTGCCCCCTTGCTCCTCTACCCAAATCTAGAGAATTGTGGTTTTCCTGCAGGCAGGTCCTTTGTCCAGATGTGCAATGGCAGTTGTGATGGTGTCTATTTTGGGGTCACAAGATGTGCTGACAGTTGCCACCTGGCTTCTCTGTAAGGCTTGGCCCTCTTCCTTGAGAAACGAAACTTATGTGACCACAAGGTCATGTTAGCCACAGTGGAAAATGCTCATTAGAAATGTCTTTTAATTTGCACTTGTAGATAGTGGCATTTCATAGGGCCCACTGGCCAAACACCCCTCTTCATGGGGTTCACTGCCCAGGCACCCCTCTTTAAGGGGCAAGGCTGGGGCATGGTGTGTGCGTGATGGGGTGGGCCTGGGGGCAGGTCTATGGGTCCAGATTTTACATACATAAAATCTGGTAACCCTACCTGATATGCTATTTATCTGAATTTTTAGTCCATCCTCCCAAATGAGATCAGAATGGGTTACAAATCAAGTACTCGAGCATTTTCCCTACTTGTTCCAGTGGAATCAGAAACCTGGGGCAGTGGAGGATTATGTGACTTGCCCAGGGTCACAGGGAGCAGCAGAGGGTTTGAACCCACAACCTCGGGTGAGGCTGGAGCTCTATCCACTAGGCCAGGGGTTCCCAACCCTGTCCTGGAGGACCACCAGGCCAGCCGGGTTTTCAGGATAGCCCTAATGAATATGTATGGAGCTGATTTGCATGCCTAGCACCTCCATTATATGCAGATCTCTCATGCATATTCATTAGGGCTATTATGAAAACCCGATTGGCCTGGTGGTCCCCCAGGAGAGGGTTGGGAACCACTGCACTAGGCCAGGGGTAGGCAATTCTGGTCCTCGAGAGCCGGAGCCAGGTCAGGTTTTCAGGATATCCACAATAAATATGTATGAGATGGATTTGCATGTACTGCCTCCTTGAGATGCAAATCCATCTCATGCATATTTATTGTGGCTATCCTGAAAACCTGACCTGGCTCCGGCTCTCGATGACTGGAATTGCTTACCATTGCACTAGGCCACACTTTCCTGCTAACAGAGAAAATGTATCTCTTAATCTGACTGATTTTTAACTACTCTTGATAATCTATCAGGGCCGTGCCACTCTCTTGGTAACTTTCTCATCACAAGATGATAAAATTATGATTCTTACAACTTACTTCAGAGACATTTCCTGTTTTGTGGAAGAAAATTGCAAATTTTATCATATGTTTCTAGTTACACAAACTAAACTTACCTATTTTCTTCAGTTTAAGGCAAGGGTTTGGCTCTTGGGGCTATGTTTTCTTAAAATATCCCTCCAAATGTATAGTTACTTTTCCTGATTGTCTTCTGTGAGCCAGATCAGTTAGAAAGATTGCTGTTGTGAGATAAGGATGTGAAACAGTACAGCTCTTGTTAGATCGCTTTAAATATTGACCTGGTGAAATTTGTTTCCTTGTTTGTCTAGACTAGGGGCTCCTTTACTAAACTGCACTAGTGGTTATATCGCATGCTGGACGCTAATGCCACCATTGAGCTGGCCCTAGATTGTTTTCTTTGAGTGCTTGATGTAATAATATTTAACGCTTTAATTTAATTTTTAAAAAATCATTTTTTCTGATAATAAGCAAAATAGTTTAGCATAAGCTTCATTAAACAGGGCCTGCTTTTTAAGTATCTGCAAAGCACTTGAAATGCGTACTTAAAGGATATGGCGATACTCGAGAAGGTTCAGAAGAGAGCGACACGTTTGGTAAAAGGTATGGAAAACTTTTCATACGCTGAAAGATTAGAGAGACTGGGGCTTTTTTCGCAGGAGAAGTGGAGACTTAGAGGGGATATGATAGAAACTTACAAGATCACGAAGGGCATAGAGAAAGTGGAGAGGGACACATTCTTCAAACTTTTGACAACTACAAGAACGAGAGGAAAAATTAAAAGGGGACAGATTCAGAACCAATGCTAGGAAGTTCTTCACCCAACGGGTGGTGGACACCTGGAACGCGCTTCCTGAGGGAGTGATAGGACAAAGTACGGAATTGGAGTTCAAGAAGGGATTGGACAATTTTCTGAAGGACAAGGGGATAGAAGGGTATAGATAGAGGGCTAATATACAGGTCCTGGACCTGATGGGCCGCCGCATGAGCGGATGGTATTGGATTTCAAGAAGGGATTGGACAATTTTCTGAAGGAAAAGGGGATAGAAGGGTATAGATAGAGGGCTAGTATACAGGTCCTAGACCTGATGAGCTGCCGCGTGAGCGGACTGCTGGGCATGATGGACCTCAGGTCTGACCCAGCAGAGGCACAGCTTATGTTCTTATGCCTTGTCACCCTATAGAAATGTATAACAGTAGCCATTTGAGATGACCATATCTCAGAACTCTGTGAAGCCCCCCTCCAGGCAGGATTTGTTCCATATGACCCAATTGATCATAGGCTTCCTGTGTTAGGAAGGCAATATGAATAAACCATGCCCGTTACACTATACAATCATGAGACATGCTACTTTTTAAATTCATGGCCCGGTTTTGTGGAATAAACTACCTGCTCGATTATGAAATCTTACAGATTTATCTATTTTTAAGAAGCTATTGAAAACTCGTTTATTTGCTCAGGCATTTTTTTCCCTTGCATTCTGCAAACAGTAGGCATCTGAGATGTATTGTTCAGTGATTTTTATCTCTTTTATTGTAACTCACTTAGGAATGGGCAGGCTAAAAGTGTTTGAAATAAAATCATTATATCTAACTGGTGCTTATAGAAGGTGACTACAGAAAACCAGCTTCAAAATGGAGCACAGATATTCTACACATGAGACAATAATTTCTTAGGGGTCTTTTTACTAAGGTGCGATAGACATTTTAGCTCATGCTAGACGCTAAAGTGTCCATAGACTATAATGTACGCGTTAGCATTTAGCGCAACGCGCCTTAGTAAAAGGACCCCTTATTGTTCTACTGTAGCATAAAAATAGCCATACTGGGTCAGATCAATGGTCCATCTTGCCCAATATCCTGTTTCCAACAGAGACCAATCCAGGTCACAAATGCCTGACAGAAACCCATGTTACCGATCCCAGGGCATGCAGATTATGGACTTTTCCAACCTTTTTTAAACCCTGAGATGCAAATGCTATAAGCACATCTTCTAGCAACAAGTACCAGAGCTCAACTGTTGAGTGAACATCTATTTGTTTTAAAAGTATCACCATATTGAATGTCTCCTAGTCTTTGTACTTTTTGAACAAAGTAATAATTCGATTCACTTTTACCTGTTCTTCTCCACTCAGGATTTTGTAGATCTCTATCATATTCCCGCACCTCAGCTATCTCTTTTCTAGCCTGTTATTGAGAAAGACATGGGGGAAGCCACTGCTTGCCCTGGATCGATAGCATGGAATATTGCCACTCGGGGATTCCGCATGGAATGTTGCTATTCCTTGGGTTTTGGCCAGGTACTAGTGACCTGGATTGGCCACCATGAGAACGGACTACTGGGCTTGATGGACCATTGGTCTGACCCAGTAAGGCTGTTCTTATGTTCTTACATGAGCCAATTATAAAACAATCAAGCCATTGTAACATCACTGACGAGGTTGTCTCTGAGGCATTGTGGAATGAGGTTTTATGACATCACAGTCTCAGCTCTGGAATGTTGCTCTCATTGGGGTTCCGGAATCTTGCTATTCTTTGAGATAATGGGATGTTGCTACTCCTTGGATTTTGGCCAGATACTAGTGACCTGGATTGGCCACTTTGAGAACGGACTACTGGGCTTGATGGACCATTGGTCTGACCCAGTAAGGCTACTCTTATGTTCTAAGATCCTTTCCACATATGAGAAGAGTTTCATCCATTCTACAGTTTTGTAAGAAGGGGAGTGGGGGGTTAGTTTTTTCACCCACGTGGTAGTGATTCATTCACATATGCACTGAAATGTGTTTTTGCAACTGTAGTTTTGAGTAAGGAAGAATATGAAATGCAGGACATTTTTTTTTTTGGCCTGGTTAGACCCAGTCATAGGAAGAGAATCAAAGGTCCTCAATTAAATTAATCCTGCTTCAATTAAAGTTTCAAATATTAAACTTAAACACAGAATTGTGAAACAATTTGTACTAATTAGCACATTTTAGCAGGGTGCTTTAATACTGTGTAATGTTCTGGTAACTGAAATTTATAATGAGTTGTGCCGGCAGATTAATTGTATACTTCATGCATTTAATGAAAAATGGAAAGAAGCCTGTAGCTCGACCTACTGGAAGGATGAACACGGTCTTGGGGAATTGTTCGTATGGATCAAAAAATATATATTTTAGAGGGGGGGGTGAAATACAACCGACTTGAAGCTTATGTGTTTCTGTTTTCCACAACACAAGTTACCTAACATAAGGCAAATTAAAGAATTAGAACACCTTAAAATAATTTTTAATGAATTTATAAACTTCCAAAGAACAAATCACAAGGCAGTGAACTTAACAATGCGATTAAAAGTTTCAAGTTTATTAAAATTTGATATACCGCTTAAAAATTGTCAAAGTGGTGTCCGATACATGTTAAAATAACTGAAAAATTTCAGGGATATACAGTATTTAGCATTCTCTCAATATTGCTTGGAAACCTTTTGAAAACACGAGTATTAAAAGGGCTGGAGCTGGGGAGATTTGAAGCCTAGAATATTTTTTCAAGAGCTAGTGAATTAAGTATTAACTGAGGTTGTGATTTCCAGAGTGTTTTTTTTTGAGGGGAGGGGGTTTTGGCTTTACATAAGAAACCCTAATCAGGAATTTGGTTTTAAAATAGAAATGGATGTTATTTAGAAAGGAAAAATGATAACTATGATCAATCAACAGGTTCTTCTACACCAGTGGTCTCCAACTCAAACCCTTTGCAGGGCCACATTTTGGATTTGACGGAACTTGGAGGGCCTCAGAAAAAAAATAGTTAATGTCTTATTAAAGAAATTACAATTTTACATGAGATAAAACTCTTTATAGTTTATTAATCTTTCCTTTTGGCTAAGTCTTAATAATAATATTGTAATTTATAGCTAAAGAGACATATGATCAAGACTTTTATTTTACTTTTGTGATTATGATAAACATACCGAAGGCCTCAAAATAGTACCTGGCGGGTTGCATGTGGCCCCCAGGCCACGAGTTTGAGACCACTGCTCTACACTAACTATAAGCCATTACATGATCAATTCTACACAACTTTAGCAACTCTGATATGAGGGTAAATCACAAAGTAAGGGCAAAATACATTTAACGACTTGAATAGAAGTAACTATGAACAATTGAACCTTTTTTCTTTTTCAACCAATAGACACAAGAGAAGCTCACACTTGAATTTTGTCTCCCCACCGGTTAGAGACTGCAAACTTTAAAAATATCAACATCTTTTTTTCGTATCAAGCAGCATTATGAGGTAAAGATTTGGAAAAATTGTTTTTGCTTATTAATACTTATGTTTTTAGGTGTCTCCTAAATTCCTCATATTTGTTCTTGAAGCACTTAGGTAGCTGATTTGCAAAATCTTATACAATAACTGATCTTTAAGGTTTTTAGTTACTAGTTTTTAACTCTGGAAGTTTTACTCAATTTGTAGTATTTTTACCTATTGTAAACCGCATAGAACTTTACAGTCCTACGGTAGATAAACTTTTATTATTATTATATCACATTTCCACATCATCCCCATGCAAGACGAAACATTTGTTGTATCATTGAACTAGCTTCAACATTCCTGCAGAGAAGTTATTTGGCTGCTCCCAAAGCCAGGTGAGCATCGCTTCCTTTACTTCATCATGCTTTGTCTTTTGCTCTCCGGGTCACACCCATGTCTCATTCCCAGTGACAATTCTCTCCAGAACACTTGGCTCTTCCTCAAACCGTCTCAGGAACTGGGTCGCAGCCTCCACATGCTGTTGCTTGTGCAGATCAGTAAGCTGTTTGGGGACCCATCATGCGCAGACTTTCCTGTAACCCAGTCACAATCATTAAGGCAAATGCAGATCCATAGCTGATATCCACATTTGCAGCCAATTGAGACACTGGTCTCCCTATCTAAAGAAGGATATAACCCTGCTGGAGAGGGTGCAGAGGAGAGCCACGAAGCTAGTAAAAGGTATGGAGAATCTGAGCTACAAGGAATGGCTCAGAAAACTGGGATTGCTCACCCTCGAAAAGAGAAGACTGCAAGGGGATATGATAGAGACTTTTAAAATACTAAAAGGATTCGACAAAATAGAGCAAGAAACATCGTTATTCACACTGTCAAATGTGACATGGACAAGAGGTCATGGACTGAAACTGAGGGGCAACAGGCCCAGGACAAATGTCAGGAAGTTCTGTTTCACACAGCGAGTGATGGACACTTGGAATGCTCTCCCAGAGGAGGTTGTGACGGAGACCACCATTCGGGGATTCAAGGGCAAGTTGATGCACACTTTCTTGCAAATCACATTGAGGGATATGGGTAAGAACATAAGAAGTTGCCTCCACTGGGTCAGACCAGAGGTCCATCTCGCCCAGCGGTCCGCACCCGCGGCGGCCCATCAGGTCCACGACCTGTAAAGTGGTTTCTGAACACCTCTACAACCTACCTCAAGTTCTATCTGTACCCCTCTATCCCCTTATCCTCCAGGAACCTATCCAAACCTTTCTTGAACCCTTGTACAGAGTTCTGGCTTATCACCTCCTCCGGAAGCTTGTTCCATGTGTCCACCACCCTCTGGGTAAAAAAGAACTTCCTAGCATTTGTTCTAAACCTGTCCCCTTTCAATTTCTTCGAGTGACCCCTAGTGTTTGTGGCCCCCCACAGTTTGAAGAATCTGTCCTTATTTACTCTCTCTATGCCCTTAAGGATTTTGAAGGTTTCTATCATGTCCCCTCTAAGTCTCCTCTTCTCCAGGGAGAACAGACCCAGCATTTTTAACCTGTCAGCGTATGAAAAATTTTCCATACCTTTTATCAGTTTAGTCGCCCTCCTCTGCACTCCCTCGAGTACTGCCATGTCCTTCTTGTGGTACGGCGCCCAGTACTGCACACAGTACTCCAGGTGCGGGCGCACCATTGCGCGATATAGCGGCATGATGACTTCTTTCGTCCTGGTTGTGATACCCTTTTTGATGATGCCCAGCATTCTGTTTGCTTTCTTTGAGGCTGTCGCACACTGCGCCGATGGTTTCAGTGATGTGTCTACCATCACCCCCAGGTCCCTTTCAAGGTTACTCACCCCTAGTAGTGTTCCCCCCATTTTGTAGCTGAACATCGGGTTCTTTTTCCCTACATGCATGACCTTGCATTTCTGTACGTTAAAACTCATTTGCCACTTATTTGCCCAGTCTTCCAGTCTCGTTAGGTCCCTTTGCAGGTCTTCACAGTCTTCCGTGTTTCTAACCCTGCTGCAGAGTTTGGTGTCATCAGCAAATTTGATAACCTCACATTTTGTCCCCGTCTCCAGATCGTTTATAAATATATTGAACAGTAGAGGTCCCAGCACCGACCCCTGCGGAACTCCGCTCGTGACCCATTGCCAGTCTGAGTATTGGCCTTTTATTCCAACCCTCTGTTTCCTGCCTGCCAACCAGTGTTTGATCCATCGGTAGATATCCCCTTGCACCCCGTGATTCCACAGCTTTTTATGTAGCCGTTCGTGAGGTACCTTGTCGAAGGCTTTTTGGAAGTCAAGGTAAATGATGTCTATGGATTCCCCCTTATCCATCTGGCTGTTTATTCCCTCAAAGAAGTGCAGCAAGTTCGTGAGGCACGACCTTCCCTTGCTGAAGCCATGCTGGCTCGCCCTCAGTTGTCCATTGTTTTCTATGTGTTCACAGATTGCATCCTTTACCATTGCTTCCATCATCTTTCCCGGAACCGAGGTCAAGCTCACAGGCCTGTAGTTTCCCGGGTCACCCCTTGATCCCTTCTTGAAGATGGGCATGACATTTGCTATTTTCCAGTCTTCTGGGATCTCCCCAGTTTTTAGGGAGAGGTTACATATTTGTTGAAGTGTCTCTGCTATTTCGTTTCTCAGTTCTTTTAGTACCCTTGGGTGGATGCCGTCCGGGCCTGGTGATTTGTCGCTCTTTAGTCTGTCTATCTGTCTGAGGACATCCTCTTTACTTACCTCTAGTTGAATCAGTCTTTCGTCGTGTTCTCCGTTTATAAACACCTCGGGTTCTGGGTATATTGGATGTGTCCTCTCTGGTGAAGACTGACGAGAAGAAATTGTTTAACCTGTCAGCTATCTCTTTTTCTTCCTTTATCGCTCCTTTCCTGTCTCCATCATCCAGTGGTCCCACTTCCTCTCTGGCTGATTGTTTCCCTTTCACATACCTGAAGAAGGGTTTGAAGTTTCTTGCTTCTCCTGCCAGTCTTTCCTCATATTCTCTCTTTGCTTTCTTGACCTCTTGATGGCATTTTTTCTGGTGTCTTTTGTGTTCTTCCTGGTTTTCCTTTGTTGGTTCCTTTTTCCATTTCTTGAAGGATGATTTCTTGTCGCTTATCGCCTTTTTAGCTGCAGTTGTTATCCATGCTGGGTTTCTAGTTCGATTTTTTTTGCACCCTTTCCTAAACCTTGGGACGTACAGGTCTTGTGCCTCGAGCACTGTGCCTTTAAGCAGTGTCCAGGCTTCCTTTACGGTCTTCACCTTCCCTGAGCTGTTTCTGAGCTTTTTCCCTACCATTTTCCTCATGTCCTTGTAGTTTCCTTTTCTGAAGTTAAGTGCTGTCGTTGTGGTTCTTTTCACCTTTGGTGTTCCCATGTTTAATTTGTACTGGATCATGTTGTGATCGCTGTTCCCTAATGGTGCTAGTACCACCACTTCCTTTGCGGGTCCCTCTAGCCCGTTGAGGATTAGGTCTAGAGTGGCCTCCCCTCGCGTTGGTTCCGTGACTAGCTGCTCCATGAAACAGTCCCTTATCACCTCTAGGAATTTAGTTTCTCTCGTGCAATTTGAGTGTCCAATGTCCCAGTCTATTCCCGGATAGTTGAAGTCTCCCATAACCACCACCCTTCCACTTTTGCACTCCTGCCTCAGTTCGGCCTCCAGGTCCAGGTCGTTAGCTTCTGGTTGTCCTGATGGGCGATAGTACAGTCCCAATTTGATGTCAGCTCCTTCCCCTCCTGTCAGTTTAACCCATAGTGACTCCAAACTGTCTGCCCTTGTTGTTTCTGTTCTGGATGAAGGAATGGAGTCCTTTATATACAGGGCTATTCCTCCCCCCTTCTTGTGTGCCCTGTCCCTCCTGTAGAGTTTGTACCCTTGCAGGGCCACGTCCCATTTGTTGTCCTCTGACCACCATGTCTCTGTGATTCCTATTATGTCTAGGTCCTTGTTTCTGGCTATAACTTCTAGCTCCCCCATTTTAGTCCTTAGGCTCCTAGCATTTGTGTATAGGCAATTTAAGTCCCAGTTAGTTACCTTTTCTTTAGGATCTACTCTTGATTTGTTGTTCCTGCTGGTCTCCTCACGGGCTGCCTGTGGTGTGTCTAACCCGTCCTCTGCCCGTTTCTTAGTTCTTTGATAGCCCTCTGGTTTCGTCTGTTTCCTCCTTGTCGTGCTTATTTGCTCTAATTTCCTCTCAGGTCCCTGTACTGCATCTTTGGGTTTATGTCCAAAAAGTGTCCATTTTATCTCTGGTCCGCAAACGCCATTTCCTGTTTCAGTATCCTTGCTTGATACTGTGGCCCGGTGTGTCGAGGTCAGATCGACTATCGGCTTTCCCCTCGTTGTCAGTTTAAAGTCATGTCTATGCAGGTCTGGATGTTACGTGCCAGCATCCTCGTCCCAGCCGTGCTCAAATGCAGTCCGTCTCTCCTGTAGAGCTTGTTTTTCCCCATGAAGGTTGACCAGTTTCGTACAAAGAGGAAACCCTCCTCCTCACACCATCGTCTCAGCCATCCATTTGTTGCTTGCAGCTCGGTCTGCCTCCTCGCATCTGCCCTTGGTACTGGCAGGATCTCAGAAAAGGCTATCTTCCCTGTCCTCAGCTTCAGCTTCCTCCCCAGGATCTTAAACTGCTCGGTCAGTGTAGTCATGTTGAAATTCCTTCTGCTGACGTCATTTGTTCCGACGTGGACAATTACTGCTGTTTCCTCTGTCTCAGCTCCCTCTATGATTCTCTCGATTCTGTCGGAGATGTCCTTTGTCCTCGCCCCTGGGAGACATGTCACTAGGCGATCCGCTCTGCCCCCTGCTATGTGACTGTCCACCTCTCTCAGGATTGAGTCTCCCACAACAATAGCAGATTTTCCTTTTCTCAGCTTCCTCCTGGGTCTCAGGTCTGTGTCGATGATTGGGTCCTCCAATCCTTCCTCCTCCTGAATGGTTCCTCCGCAAGGTTCCTCTCCCTCAGCTCCTGGTGGGTCCTGGCGGCTCTTGGTGGCTCCTGGCGGGTCCTGTCCTCCATCCGTTTGTTCCATTCTGAAGATCGGGTGATCCTGTGTCTCTACCATCCTGCAGGCCTCTTCGATGAATCTCTCGAGCTCTCTGACCTGTTCGTTGATGTGGATTTCTCTGGTGGTGTCCTCAGTTGGTTCAAAATCCCTTGGTTCCTCTATGGAGCGGAGTCCCTCTAGCTCCTGCACTTTGATCTGCAGTCTCCCGACCTCCTTCCTTAGGCTAGCCAGTTCCTGACATCGACCGCATATGTAGGCCTGCCTCCCGGAAGGGAGGTAGTCATACATGTGACAATCAATGCAGTATACTGGAAAGCTTCGCTGGCCTTCTGCTGCCTCCATTTTTCCTTCCTTGTGAATTTAAGTTGGTGCGCTGGAGTACGCCCGACGTGTATCTAGGTGGAGAGGTAGAGAGAGAAGAAATAGTAAGTATAGAAGAAAGGGTAAGAAAATTTTTTTTTTTTTAAGTTATTTAAGAAGATTGAAGATGGATTTTGCTGCTGAGCAGCCTGGACGCCTGGTTCCTTCTCTCGGCTCCTTCGCGAAGGCGGCCCTCGCTAAGGCGAGCGCCTTTGCCGCTCGCCTTCGCCGCGCGCCGAACGGCCGCGCGCCGTTGGCTCTCCCCCTTTTAAGGGGGAGCCCGGGCTCCGAAGCGACCTCTGACGCGGTGGGGGTGGGCGGAGCTCTCTCTCGCCGCTGCCCCGGTTAGTTTCTGCCCCTCCTCGCTGGCTGTCTAACCCTGCTCTGCGTCCCGGCTTTCTCCCCTCAGCTCTCCGATCCTACCTGCTTCTCCTGCTTCTCCTACAAGCAAGCAAAGACAAGGTAGACAAGGTATTCATCAGGGAACACCTAGCTTAGCCTCCGCGTGCGCGGGTCACCGGTCTAGATACACCTAAGGTCTGATCTGGTGAAGGCATTTCTTATGTTCTTAATCAAGGCAACCATCCTGTCAATGTGCTCTTGTGTGCGGAATGTTGATGGGCAAGCAGAATGATCTTCATCAGTTACATCTGTTCTTCCCGTTTAAACCTTTTACTCACTCATATATCTTTTGTTGATGTATGGTGCTATATCCATACTGAGTCAACGGTGAATTTCCATAGGTTTCACTCCCTCTACCTAAAGAAAGCACACTGCGCATTGTTCGTCGATGGTGCAATCTTGCAATGGAGTGTCCATATTTCTGACCTTGTGGCTGTCACACAACTAAATGCTGAGCGCTGCATTGTGTATGGACGAGCTATACAACGGGCAATGTATGAGTAATTTAACAATTACCTTTAATTTTTGATTTGTCCTCGTATTTTCTAGTAACAGAGCAGACCCCCTAGGAGAATTTTAATACAAGCGAATTTTTTTTTAATGCAATTCTCGCTCGAGTCTTAGCAAGTCACTGGTTGTTTTAATCAAAGGATCATTTCTGACACTTGAAAGTAGGGACAGGCTGGCCCTGTGCAAAGAAATGCTGTTTGCCAATAATATTGGCACTGCAAAGTACACACACGGAACAACGTTCATTCCAGATTGGAAAAAAAATAAGACATACATTTTGGCTGCCATCCCAATATGCCAGGCTTACATTGAGTTAGGTGCCATCGACTCGTGTTCAAGTCCTAACAACTTGATGAATTACAGATCTAAAAAGAGATCAGTTTTGTGCTAGTCCAAAAAGGTTCTCCAGCATCATCCCCATGGTTCTTTTCAACATGACCAGCCATCTGATTGCAGGCCGCCCTTTTCGCCTGGTTCCTTCAATCTTCCCAAACATGATGTCCTTCTCAGTGATCTCTCTCTTCTGATGATGCGACAGTTGTGACACCATCATTTGGGCTCCAAGTGACATCAATGGCACACATAAAATTCTTCTCCAGCATCACAGCTCAAATGAGTCAATCTTCTTTCTGTCTTGTTTCCAGGGTGTCAGGTCAAAAGCGCACCGGGACAAAGGTGCGCGCAGACAATTGAGTGCAGCGCGGAGGTGCGCACCGAAGAAAATTACTGTTTTTAGGGGCTCCGACAGAGGGTTTTGTTGGGGAGCCCCCCCACTTTACTTAATACAGATCGCGCCGCGTTGTGGGGGGGTTTGTAACCCCCCACATTTTACTGAAAACTTCACTTTTTCCCTGTTTTTAGGGAAAAAGTTAAGTTTCCAGTAAAATGTGGGGGGTTATAACCCCCCAAAACGCCACCGCGATCTGTATTAAGTAAAGTGGGGGGGGGGGCTCCCCAACAAACCCCCCCCCCCCGTCGGAGCCCCTTTAAGGGGGTTTTCTTCGGCGCGCACCTTTGTCTTCCGCGATTATGTCTATGAACCCGTTTCCAGTGTCCAGCTTTCACATCAGTAATTGACCAGTGAGAAAATGAACGTGTGGACAAGTCTGATCCTCATTTGCCTTTGAATACTTTGTCAAGAGCCTTCATTGAAAAGTGACCCACTGCTATTCTGCAGTTATTTCTTCACTGCTGGTTGCTTCTTTGTTTACGAACAAGCCCAAGAGATTGAAATCCTTTACAACTTCTAGCACCTTCAAGCTCAAAATCTTCATTTTCCATGTTCATGATCTTCGTCTTGTTTATGTTCAGTTCTAATCCCATTTACTGCATGAAAAATTAAGTATAATATCAGATTGACAAGCTGTCTTATTATATATATTTGCTTGAATAGTTTTTTGCCCTTTTTTTTTTTTTATTTGTTGAAAGTTTGGTATCTTACCGACTGCTAATAACTTACTCGGCCCAATTAAAACCACAAGCAGTTTACACTGTTATATACAGCTGACTGGTGCTTACAAACGTAACAATGCTGGGAAAGAATTCAAAGTTTAAGGATACAAGTGGGTGTTAGTGAGCTGAAAAATGAGGGGGT
Source organism: Geotrypetes seraphini (assembly GCF_902459505.1). Classification (NCBI taxonomy): domain Eukaryota; kingdom Metazoa; phylum Chordata; class Amphibia; order Gymnophiona; family Dermophiidae; genus Geotrypetes; species Geotrypetes seraphini. Next base: position 30,804,246 of record NC_047091.1, on the reverse strand, counting down.
TTTTAAGCGAGTGGGGGACAGCATGCATCGTATAACTCATTAAATTCTTTCCAACTCCTTTCCACGTTTCTGAGAACAGATGAGGGAATGCAGAATGAAAAGTGCAATTTCTTAAATCATAATAGTACAATGTGTGTATACTTCAGCTGCTTCCCCCCTAAAATTGTATTTTAGCATTTTTTGGAAGGGGTTCATTTATCTTCTGCCTCCCACCAACTACCTTCTCCCTTCCTGGGACTAGAGCAGCATTCCAGTCTAGCTATACAGTACTACCCATCATTTTGTCTTTGAGAAATGACAGTTCTGCCGACTTCTGAAGACAGTTATGCTCAGGGCTGCCGTCTCGCAGCCACACCCCTAACCTCCACATGTGGACGGTCTAGTAGAGAAATAGCAAGTGTAGTAGCAAAGTATGCATAGTTTACCAATGGCTTGATCTGGCCCTATTCGCAGCAACAGATGCTAGTAAGCAATACCCATAGCAACCATCAAAAAAACTGTATGATTTTGGATATTTTTGGAGCAGAATTAACAAAGAAAAGGGGTAGAAAACTGTGTGGGAAGCACCTAGAGTGGTGCGTTCCTGATTTATCTACTACCATTATTTAATCAGTTTTCTATACTGTTTACCCAAGGGAACTCGGAAGAGTTTACATTAATTTATTCAGATACTCAAAACATTTTTCCCTGTCTTTCCCAGCAGGCTCACAATATATCTAAAGCAGTGGTTTCCAACCCTGTCCTGGAGGACCACCAGGCCAATCGGGTTTTCAGGCTAGCCCTAATGAATATGCATGAGACAAATTTGCATATAGTGGAAGTGACAGGCATGCAAATCTGCTCCATGCATATTCATCAGGGCTAGCCTGAAAACCCGATTGGCCTGGTGGACCTCCAGGACAGGGTTGGGAACCACTGATCTAAAGTACCTGGGGAAATCTTAACAACCTTGCTTCCTTGAGGTTAATAAATGTTTATTTTCAGATCATAAAGATCTGCCTGGTTTATAGTTTGCAATGACTTGTTGAAAATACCACGTGTCTGATGATAAACAGTTTGATGGATCACAGAAATAACCTTGTGTTGTACTCAAAATAAAACTGGTAACCAGTATAATTTCTTCAAAATTGGTACCGCATGCGTCATCCCAAAATTAACCTAGCAGTAGCATTTTGTATCAATTGTAACGCTCTTCCTCTTGTCTTGGAAATTCCAAGGTAGAGTGTGTTGCAATAGTCCAACCTCCACAAAATCATCCCTTGTACAACAGTTCTAAAATCAAAGGTCGAGATCGATGGTTTAAGGCAGTGGTTCCTAACCCTGTCCTGGAAGACCACCAGGCCAATCGGGTTTTCAGGCTGGCCCTAATGAATATGCATGAGAGAGATTTGCATATAATGGAAGTGAGAGGCATGCAAATCTGCTCCATGCATATTCATTAGGGCTAGCCTGAAAACCCGATTGGCCTGGTGGTCCTCCAGGACAGGGTTGGGAACCACTGGTTTAAGGCGATAAAGCATAAGAAGTTGACCAAAACATGCCTTTACAACCTTAACAGTTAAATTCAGTTATGTTACCTTTTGACAAGAGGTTCAGTGGGTCATGTAGCGTAAGACATTACATGGCAAACTAAAGTTTGTTAACTAACTGAATCAAAAAAGTATTACTAACTGCAAATCTGATTTTGTGAGGTGTTCTTGTAAGAAATTTTATAAAGGCCATACAACCAGATCATTCTGGATCAAAATGTTGGAACATAAATCAAATTTGAGCCAGAAAAAAATGCATGAACCAATGGCAACTCGTTGCGTCATACAGGGCATGATTTTAAAGATCTACAGTGTTTTGTGCTTCATCAGAAACCTCCTTCTATGAGGTAACCGGAAATTGAAGTAACGGGAGATGGGTTAACTCTCAGGCCTGAACAGTACATTGATTTCAGCTGTATCTGTTACAGAGCCCCAGGATGGATTTGTACGCAAGGCTGTGTACGACAGAGCGGAAGAGGCAGCCAGGTCATGGCATTCTTTTAGCTGAGCGCCCTGTTGAATCCATAAAGAAACATTCTGTCATAGTTCCTGGAGTGTTTGGACTGTTGGTGCCTATTTGCAAATCAATGAAGATTTTCTCTGGACTTAATGAAGGCTTTGGTGTTGATCACACTTCAGCTGTTGAGCGTGAAACATAGAAACAGTTGGATACACGTTGCTGGGTCGAGCGATTTGGTACAAAACATGGTGAATAGAGAGCCTTTTGGGCCACGATAAGTGCTTTTTGTGATCTAGCTTCCAGTTTTCTTGTTTCTGTATAGATGTGAAGTGCTATTGTTGGTTGAATTTATGAAAAGTCTTTGTTGCTTTATTTAAATATTGCAAAGAGTAAAGGTCACACAAGCACTCAGGTATAAGATAAAAAGGAAAGGAGAGGTTTTTAGGATCGCTGAAAGAAACTCATCTGTAAGGGGAAAGATGTTACACTTTTTCCTCCATATTCACGGTTTCAGCAATCACGGTTTCAGTTTTTCACGGTTTTTACTTGCTGGCTCCTCCTCCCAAATTACATCAGCTTGCATAGAGAAATTGCTGATTCCAAGCGTTTACAGAGAAAAATCGCCGATTCCCAGCACTTTCGTCACTGTGTTTTGCCTCTCCTTCAGGAACAGGCCAAGTCTCCCACCATGTTATTCGTGGTGTCATCATATTCACGATGGTTTTTAATAGAAAACAGCGAACAGCATATGAAAAAGTTATTTGCGGTTTTTCTGCATTTGCGGTTCTGTTAATCCCCCTATCACAGCAAATACGGAGGGAGATGTGCATATGATTTTCCCGTATGATGTGCGCCGCGGTCCTTTTTCCTCCCAATAAACAAAATGGATGCATTCAATCTATTTATACAGTGTTTGCTCGATTGGCTTTATTTCCATTTTGACACTGACAGCATCGCCTTTGTGCGACTGTGGTACACATCATGGCTTGCCCTAGAAAATTTACTCGAGTCCATAATAGATGTTCTTAGTTTAAATAAGCAAGCACATTTTGGGAACCTGCGTCTACGACAGTAAGCAGTTTGCCATTCAAATTAAAAACACAAATTTTAAAACTCCTTTCTCCTGGCTATTTGAAGAAAGGGTGCATAGAGAGAGAAATGAAACCTGAGCTATGAACATCGAGAGAAGGGAATTTATGAGATAGCTCAGAAGAAAGGCTAGACCGAGAAGCACTTAGCAGCTAATAAGAGCACAGCACCCCCATGTGCTCAAAGCAGAAATAGTCCATTAGCACATGATTCCGGTTGCTTCTAACTGAAAATAAATGTTTTAGACACAGTGAACAGCCCCATACCTCTCCCTCCCCCACTATTTTTCAGCTGGAGACAGTGTACAATTTCACTATGCTTGCACCTGATAAAACAAGGAAAATAAAATTTATTATAAATGCACAGCCTAAGACACCATCAGGTCCATATAAAAAAAATCTGTTAATAAAAGGGTACTGTACACACTATAGTGAAAGCACATATTTCACAAGACTTGTTTCTCATCCCAGGCTTATGCATAAGGCACACAATTGTACAGATAAAAGATAAAACAATGTTTACAAGTACATCTAGTAAAGGAAGTAATACAAATGTTTCAGGTAAAACAATGCTAGCCCAGGTATCAACTTTTGTTCTGTATTTTTCTGCATATTTTTGCAAGTTGATTCTTGAAAAGAAAAAAGAAAAAAAAGTTAAGTCATTTTCTAAAATGTAAGCAGGTTCATCTTTAAAAAAATGTCCCTAGACTGGAAGGAATACAGATGGGACTAAATTTCTTACAATGCACCCTCCCAAAACAGATGTGCCCAGGGCTTATATATGCCACTTCCTTACAGTATGTGATCATTCATCATTGACTGATTTAACCATGAAAAACACTTTCTTACAACAGCCATGAATGACCTGACAGAATGGATCTGAAGCATTCTGACAGCATGCACATTTTTTGTTATCTCAGCAAACATGCATTAGTCTGACTCTTGCAAACAATGAGTAACAAACATCTGTATTCAAACTATATCCCCAATATGACTGTACCTAGAATTACATACACCTATGCAGTCCAGTTTGCTAGGCTGATAAAGAGACTTACTGATAGCAGCTGAATATTTTGAAAGGTCTCGTGATTCAGGTTGCTAAGATCATCTGTGTCCATTTCATTGGGTAATAATCGAATGTTCTGTACAAGAAAATGCTGATGTTAATACACTATTGGTTCCAGGATATTTCCAGGTCTGAATAAAACCTTGCACTGGCCTGGGATGCCAAATTTCATTCACTAGCTATGAACCCAGCAGGTGTAAGTACCAGAGAGATTCCCTTTGGTACAGTGCAATGTAAAGCTGCTGATTATTACAAAAACTAATATTGCTTGATCTAGAGAGGAAAATCTAGGCCTGCTGACACACACTGTTGTGTTTGTAGTTATAGTAGAACAGATGCTGGATCACCGAAAGCAGCAACATTCAATCCTGTTTAATAACCATGTGAATGTTACAATGCTGGAGGCTACGGATATGCCCAAAAAGTGATGTATCACAAAGGCAAAAGAATTTCCACTGAAACTTTACTTCATGAGCTATAACCGAGTTAACATGACTTGTGATGGCTCAGGTGGACTCTTTGACTTGGGTTTTACTAAAAAAAGGGGGACGCGGGAGTGTATGAATGGTTGCTAGGTGAGAAAGTGACGTCAGGGGAGGAGCTTATTTAACACTCAGAATGAACGCCGCGGCCATCTTTTGATCACCTGCGGCAGTAGGAAATGGAGCAAGTTTACCCTTATCCTTTGGTGAGTGTAGTTGTTTTCATTATCTAATGGTATATAAGGATACCTGAATGGATGATGGAAGTTATAATGTGGGCTTATGTCTTGCAGTTCCCCCGACCTTGAGAAAGATACACGAAACACGTCGGGAAGGGGAACCGAGAAGGATTCTAAGATAAGTTATTCAATTTTATAAAAAGATTTAATAAATAAGTTATAAATAAAGTATAAAAGTTTAAAATTTACCAGTAATATGAAATAATGAAGAGTACCACTATTACCACCGATTCTATTTGAAAAGGTGGAATCTGAATTTCCATTCAATAAAGTATTGGGCTGAGTGATGTTTATTGATTGGAAGATTAATCACGAAATTTGTATTACTAAAGGCATTTTCCACCACACAAATTGCAGTTCCAGTTTAGAAAAGGACATCTAAGCCACAATAACAACCTTTTTTAAACAGCAGCCGTGTAAGGAGAACATGCAGGACGGTTGGGCTTTGACCCCTGTGATACCCTTTCTACATCACCACTACTAGTAACAGAATCTTTTTACATTAACTTTCAAATCCAGAAACTTTCCCCATTTTACTAATGCATAGCGCCGGTAGTGGCAGTAACTGCTCCGACGCTCATAGGAATTCTATGAGTGTTGGAGCAGTTACTGCTACTGCCGGCATTAAAACCTGCGCTATGTTTTAGTAAAAGAGGGAGGTTTGTGATCTACAGAATTAGAATATAATGTACACATGCATATATAGAAGCCAATTGCATAGGTTCAAAACAAATTTGGAATTTTTTTTTTTTTTTTTGGGGGGGAAGTCGCCTTTACCTTTCCATCTCCAACTGGCACATTCACATAAACACTCTGAAAGTCTGCAAGAGGACTCCCATTTTCCGAACAGCAGTACACCTGTTCCCGCGGTCCCGGAGTACGAAATGGTGTTTTGTAGAGCCTGCCAAAGATGATCTTGCTTGTAACTAATTCCTTCTGCGACTCTTAACACTACAAGAATTAGGTTCTACAGCATGTTTTAGGGCTCAGGTTCTCTTTCACAAGATTCACATATCACGCTGCTTTCTTTATGTAGCTATCGTCTAAGAAGAGTAAGCCCTAAACAAAGCTTTGGTCTCAGTTAACTGCATACAATACACAATTTAGACAAAACCCCAAAATCTTCAGGTCATCTATTTTTTTTTTTCTTATTGTTGTTACTTTATTACTTGTGATCACTTTAGGCTAAAGAAACAGAACTCATCTTATAGCTTGATTAAACAACTTAAGTTGTATTACACTTCTCCCTCCGTATCCACGGGGGTTAGGGGCAGAGCTGGCCCGTGAATATTAAAAAAACGCAAATAATATTCGGGCCAGTTCTGCCCCTAAGCCCCGCTTCCCCCCCCCCCCCGGCTATTTTAAGCCATGTAAGCCTTACCTGGTGGTCTAGCGGGTTTTTGGGGCAGGAGTGCTCTTCCCATGCTCCTGCCCCGTGCAGATCGCTCACAGGAAAAGGCTCGAGAGACTACGGGAGCTCAAGGCAGCCTTTTCCTATGAGCGATCTGCACAGGGCAGGAGCGTGGGAAGATCGCTCTTGTCCCGAAAACCCACTAGACCACCAGGTAAGGCTTAAGGGGGGGGGGCTTACAGGGCTTAAAATAGCCCAAAAAATAAAATTTTTTGTTTGTTTGTTTTAAAATCGCGAATAACCGAATCCGTGGATGCTGAAAACGTGGATTCGGAGGGGGAAGTGTAACAGCATTCCTGTTTTACATTACCTTGAATTAATTTCTTCAAAAAGGCTTTTAATAAATAAATTGAGAATCACTGAAATTAAATGACTATTTACCTGGAGGTCATGTGCCTTGATCCACTTCCTGACAAATCTGCAACTCTGTTATTCAACGGGGTCACCAAGTTCCTTCGGAATGACCTGTTTATAACAGGGAAAAAAAAAGAAGGAATTGAGTAATTCTGCTATGATTAAATGCTGTCATGTCAACCCACTCTCTTGTCTTTTTTCAAAAAATAAATCATAGAACTATAACAAAAGCTTTTAAAATGTGCTAAAAATTAGTTTAGTTCAATAACAAATATTAACATCATAAACTTCTTTTGAGTTCCTTGCAGAAACCTACTAATCTAAAGATACGGTATTGCCTGGATAACTCAAATTTGTTTCTGCTTTATAAGAAGCTACCACAGAAATCATTACCTTTTACTTCTTCTAATCGTTGAGTTGTTGATTGAGCATGCTCTGTTCTTCCTGGTAGGAGCAGTAACAGGAACTTTCTTTGCAGTTGACTTAGCCTATTTAAAACATGTAAAACAATTAAGAAAAGCATTACTGGAAGCTGGATGTACTTCTGTTACTGCCCTGTGCAATTTAGAGCTGCAAGACAGTGGGGTCTCCTCCCGGGAACTTTCCTGAAACTGTAGATTTGTCAGAGAAGGTACAAAGAGATGTTCAAGCCAATCCAGATGTGCACATTCACTTCTCATTTTCTTTCCATCAAAAGCATTCTCAGAAGTAGATGATTACTATCTTCCTTGCAGTATTTAACACAGCTCACTGCACTTTCTACCTTCCAAAGCTCAAGGCATGAATTACCTTTGTTTGGGTTTTTTCAATTGTCTTTTCAGTTATAAGAACAACTTCTTGACCTGCCGCCATATTCTTTGTTTCTTTTACTATAGGGAGGAGACAAATAAAAAGTTTAACAGTGAAAAAACTGCCATGGCCATGTGTTTCTTCATTTAAAAAAATTTTTTTTTTAAATTCTTTATTCATTTTTGCATGTTACAACAAGTGTAGCAGTTAAACTCATATGAACTAAAAGATACACACTTGATTAACTCTCATATATGCATTAAGTATAACATTTCATTACAAATTAATATTCTGTAATATTTTAAATATTATATAAGAAATCTAATATATAAATTATTCTTATTGAATAGAATAACCTCTCCTCCCCTCCCTCCCTACTCAATAATACATAGAAGTATCATTACTATGAAACTATTCAAATAATCATGTATTATGAAATAACAACAATCAAATATCTTATCATGGGAAAAGTTAATCATTCATTACAAAAATCTGTTAATGGTCCCCAGATTTTCTGAAATTTACTAAAATAACCTTTTTGCGTTGCTATTGTGAGTTCCATTTTGTATATATGACATACAGAATTCCACCAGAAATTGTAATTTAACTGTCATACTTTTTCCAATTGTATGTTATTTGCTGTATTGCTACTCCAGTCAAAATAAATAAAAGTTTGTTGTTATTTGACAAGATTTGACTCCTTGCTCTCATAGTTGTTCCAAATAAGTTTCTTCATTGAAAAGGAACCTGACAAGTTATCTCTCCCATGTATTACAAAAGTAATCAGGGATGGGCTAACCATTAAGCAAATTACGTGCTGGTAAAGTCAAAGCAAAACAGGTACCAGCCGCCACACCCAGTAGTATCAGCACTGCTCCCCCCCCACCCTTCTTGCTTTTGGGAAGAATCCAATTATGCATTTTACAGACTTGGTCTGGGAGTGGTGGTGTTGGGCGACCATGATTGTTGAGTCTTGGAAGGTGAAGGGGGTGGAGGGAAAGAAAGGAATTTCTTCTCTCAAACTAAGCAAAGCTCCTGTTTAAAAGTGCTGCAACGGATTGACAGTATAGCAAGCTGAAAATTCATGGATTCAGCAGAGCCACTAATAAATATCCTGCAAATCTACCAACCAATGTGCTACCTTGAATGATGAAAGAGGAACTCAGTTTGTGTGTCAACACAATCCCCAAAGACTCTGAGGAGATGATTAAATATGCTGTAAAAGCGGGTTTAGTGCTGCAAGCTCCTGGTTCCTAGAACTGGACAGAAATCAGCAATTCCTCTGGTATAAGCTAAGCAAGACAAAGCAACAACTAACTGGATTCAGACCAGGACCAAACATGAGAAGCTCCAGCCAGCCATCAACTTTTTAACAGATGCTGAAGTCCAGTTTAAATTCAAACCGCTTAAATTTCCACATTATGCTTCACAAACGTAAAAGGCCAAATTTCACTGACCTTTCTTGGCAGGCTTGAAAGGTGTCTGAGAAACTTTTGTTATTATTTCTTCAACATCCAAATCAGCCTGAAATAAATCAGCCACAAAATCAGCAACTAGGATTACTAGCGTGTCACAAACATGTCATCTTGTGAGTTTTTCAGGTTTTCCTTTCCCCTTTGAATAGGCTGGAAGCTATCTAACTTGCTGTATTGCTCACATGAGTTATCCAGCATAAAAGTTACAAGCAAGCTGATAAATATAAGACTTAATATTTCTATTTTATTTAAGTGCAAAGCAGATCACAATTGAACTTATAAAATACAAAATTAACACATCAGTAGACTGAATAGTCACTTTACATATTATCCAAATGTGGGCGCTTATCGCATTCTTATTAAGGTTCACTAACAGATTTAGTGCGCACTAAGGCCCAGATTGTCTAACCACCTTAAAAGTGGTTGCTAATTGCATGACAATCATGCGAGGATGCCGGTTTAGAATTGCACTCCAGCAAAGGTAGGCGCCAGAAAAGTAGGGTTTTCCAGGCCTACATTTCCGGCGCCTAATTTTGATGTGCATCATGCCTCTGTCGGTGCTGATTTTGTAGGTGTCAGTAGGTGCCATGAAACTCAATTAAAAACGTCATTTAAGCGGCATTCATTTTTAGCTTGGGCGCCATTTCAAGAATCTGGTTCTAAATGCTAAGAAAGGAGAAATTAGGTTCTTACCTGCTAATTTACTTTCTTTTAGCTTCTCCAGACCAGTAGAGGTTAACTTTACGATTGGGTATATATCTAATCATGACCAGCAGGTGGAGACTGAAAACAAAACTTTGGGACAGTATATCCTAGCCCCTCCTCTCTATTTCCCTCAGTCTGCCGAATAGCCAAGCAGAACCAAGAACTGGAAAACAACAGAGAGAAAAAACAATACTCCGAAAGGAGTAACAAATAACATACCCAAAAACGCTGTTGGAAAATGCAGAGGAGAAATTCCCGAAGGAAGAAGGTCCCCACAGCTCGCCAGCTAAACCAGCCGAGCCACAGCCGCTGTTCTTCAATACTCCCCGGCCCTAGAAAAATACTAGAACCCGCAGCAAAAACCAAAAACTGCCCGCGCAACAGCCCCAACAACAACAACAACAGACAGGGTGGGGACCTCTACTGGTCTGGAGAAGCTAAAAGAAAGTAAATTAGCAGGTAAGAACCTAATTTCTCCTTCTTTAGCACTCTCCAGACCAGTAGAGGTTAACTTTACGATTGGGACGTACCAAAGCAGTCCCCTCACGGGCGGGACCCCCGAAGGGCCGATACCAGTACACGTTCACCGAACACCGCGTCCCGACGCGCCTGAACATCAACCCGATAATGCCGAACAAAAGAATGCAAGGAGGACCAAACCGCAGCCTTACAAATATCCACCGGAGGCACAAGCGACGACTCAGCCCAAGAAGCCGCCTGACCCCTAGTGGAATGAGCCTTGAGAAACTCCGGAACCGGCTTCTGACTCAGAAGATAAGCGGAAGCAATCATCTCCTTGATCCAGCGCGCAATAGTAGCCTTAGAAGCGCCAGCCCCCCGACGAGGACCCGCCAGAAGCACAAAGAGATGATCGGAGCTCCGAAACTCCCGGGTCCGCTGCACATAAGCATGGAGGACCCGACCGACATCCAACTTGCGCAGCTGTCGTTGCTCAGAAGAACCCTCCCGACTACCCAAGACCGGGAGGACCACCGATTGATTGACATGAAAAGGAGAAACTACCTTCGGCAGAAAGGAAGGAACAGGCCGCAAAACAACCCGCTCCTTCGAAAACTCCAGGAAGGGAGCCCTACAAGAGAAAGCCTGTAGCTCCGACACCCGTCTAGCGGAAGTAATGGCCACCAAAAAGACCGACTTCAGCGTAAGGTCCTTCAACGAACAGCCATCCAACGGCTCGAAAGGAGGGCGCACTAGAACAGAGAGAACCAGATTGAGATCCCAAGAGGGAATCGAGGGCCTTATGGGAGGCCTGAGCAACTTGGCCGCCCTAAGAAAGCGAATCACATCAGGAATGGCTGACAAACGCTGACCTGTCACCAGCCCCCGAAAAGCCGACAGGGCCGCCAGATGAACCCGAAGAGAAGACCAGGCCAGGCCCCTATCCAGGCCATCCTGCAAAAACTCTAGAATGTTAGGCAGAGAAGCGCGAAAGGAGACCACTCCCCGCGCTCGGCACCATTCCTCAAAAAGACGCCAAACCCGTACATAAGCCCGAGAGGTAGAAAGCCTCCGGGACCCCAAAAGTGTAGAGATCACCTTGTCGGAATATCCCTTCTTACTCAGGCGGCCCCTTTCAAGAGCCAAGCCGTAAGACAAAAGGGAGACGGGTCGAACATGGGAATGGGACCCTGCGTCAGAAGATCGCACCCGAGAGGCAGAGGAAGAGGATCCGCCACCAGATGCCTCACCAGATCCGCATACCACGGACGACGAGGCCAATCCGGAGCCACCAAAACCACCAGCCCCGGATGGCGAACAACGCGAAGCAGTACTCTGCCCACTAATGGCCAAGGAGGGAACACATACAACAGCCCCTCCGTTGGCCACGGTTGGACCAGAGCATCCAGACCCTCGGCCAGACCGTCCCTGCGACGACTGAAGAAGCGGGGTACTTTGGCGTTGCCACTTGTAGCCATCAGATCCATCAGGGGCTGCCCCCAAGCACGCACTAGCAACTGAAATGCCTCGGCGCCGAGACACCACTCTCCCGGATCCAGGAAGTGACGACTGAGGAAGTCCGCCTGAACGTTTTCTACCCCGGCAATGTGAGAGGCCGAGAGGTCCAGAAGATGCGACTCCGCCCAAACCATGAGCCGAGCCGCCTCCTGCGCCACCAGAGTGCTCTTGGTGCCCCCCTGACGATTGACATAAGCCACCGCCGTGGCATTGTCCGACAGGACTCTGACCGACTTGCCCAACAAAAGGGAGTGGAAAGCCAACAGCGCCAGCCGGACCGCCCTGGTCTCCAACACGTTGATCGACCAGGAGGCCTCCTCCGTGGACCAGGTTCCCTGAGCTGAGTGACCCAGGCACTGGGCCCCCCAACCCAGGAGACTCGCATCCGTAAGGAGCACCGTCCACTGCGGAAGATCCAGACCCACCCCCTGAACTAGGTGAGGGGTCCGGAGCCACCAACGCAGACTGCAGCGCGCCAAGCCTCGCAGGGGAACCGGAACATCCATCCCGTGCCTCTGGGGAGACCACCTCCGGAGCAGAGCATACTGAAGAGGACGCATGTGGGCCCGCGCCCACCTCACCACGTCCAGGGACGCCGCCATCGACCCCAGGACCTGGAGGAAATCTCGCGCCCGAGGACACCGGGACGCCAAAAGCAGGCGAATCTGAGACTGCAATTTGCTCACCCGGGCCTCTGGGAGGAAGACCTTCCCCAAGGAGGTGTCGAACAGCACCCCGAGGTACTCCAGACGCTGAGCCGGAACCAACCGACTCTTGGAAAGGTTGACCACCCAGCCCAGCGACCGGAGAAACTCCACCACCCGAGCCGTAACCCGGGAGCTTTCCTGCAACGACTTGGCCCGAATTAACCAGTCGTCCAGGTAGGGGTGTACCAGGATGCCCTCCGACCGCAAGGCTGCCGCGACGACCACCATCACCTTGGTGAACGTCCGGGGAGCCGTGGCCAGCCCAAAGGGAAGCGCACAGAACTGATAGTGCCGACCCAAGATCGCAAAGCGCAGGAAACGCTGATGAGAGGCCCGAATGGGAACATGCAAGTAGGCCTCCGTCAGATCGAGAGAAGTGAGAAACTCCCCCGGCTGAACCGCCAGAATGACCGACCGCAGAGTTTCCATACGGAAAGAGGGAATCTTGAGAGCCCTGTTGACCCCTTTCAAATCGAGGATGGGCCGAAAGGTCCCCTCCTTCTTGGGCACCACAAAGTAAATGGAGTACCTGCCCGTGCCCCACTCCGAAGGGGGCACCGGAACAACTGCCCTGAGATCTAGCAAGCGCTGAAGGGTCTGGCGAAAAGCCTGCGTCTTCCCCGGAGACTGACATGGAGAAGCGAGGAAAAAATCCGGCAGAGAGCGGGCGAACTCCAGGGCATAACCGTCCCGCACCACCTCCAGGACCCACTGATCGGACGTGATCTCGGCCCATTTGGGGAAAAATTCGCGCAGCCGAGCCCCCACCGGAACCAAGGGGGGCGCCGGCAAGGCGTCATTGTGCAGGACGGGAAGCGGGGGAACCGGCGGAGGGATTCCCTGCCCCCCGACGGGCCCCCCGAAAGGGCTGCATGCGCTGGAAGAACCGACCCCGGGAAAACCCCGGAGACTGGAAAGAAGCAGCCCCACGCCCAGGGCGATACTTGCGAAATTCCCGCAAACGCCCCCGGGCCGCACCACCCCGAGACGCCGGGCGGGCACGGTCCTCCGGCAAACGGGGAACTTTCGAGTCCGACAGAGTCTGAATCAGCTTATCCAAGTCCTCTCCAAATAAAAACGACCCCCGAAAGGGAAATTTAGTAAGCTTAGCTTTGGACGCAGCATCCGCCGCCCAAGCGCGCAGCCACAACACACGCCTTGCGGCCACGCCAAAAGCCATGGACTTAGCCGAGATCCGCACCAAGTCATACAGAGCATCCGAGAGGAATGAGGCAGCCATCTCAATCTTCGCTACCTCCTGATCCACCAGAGACCAGTCGTCAGACTCTCGATCCAAGACCCGCTCCGCCCACCGAAACACGGCGCGAGCGACCAGTCCCCCACAAATAGCCGCCTGGACCCCAAAGGCAGAGACTTGAAAATTTTGCTTAAGGATGGTCTCCAATTTGCGCTCCTCAGAGTCCCGCAAGGCAGAACCGCCCTCAACAGGCACGGTATGCCGCTTGGAAATAGCCGAGACCACCGCATCCACGACTGGCGAAGCTAACGTAGCCCGATCCCCTTCAGGAATGGGATACAGGCGAGCCATGCTGCGCGCCAGCCGAAACGGCGTCTCCGGCGTTTTCCACTGCTCCAGAATAATATCCCGAATATCCTGATGCATAGGAAAAGAGCGGGAAACGGAACGGATCCCTCGTAACAGAGGGTCCCCCACACGCGGAGTCTCCGGCGGCGCGTCCTCAAAACGCAAAGCCGAAGAAACCTGTTGAATAAGGTCAGGCAGCTCATCTCTCTGAAAAAGGCGCACCACGGACGCCTCGTCACTGGAGAACGGGAAACCCGACAACCCGCCGCCAGCTTCCGTCCCCTCCAGAGGGTCCTGGAATTCCTCAGAAGGGTCCAGGTCCTCCTCCAGACCGACACGTTCCTCCGACCACAAATCCTCGTCCCACGACACCCGCGGACGCTTGGACAAGAGAGGCGGCGGAGGGGACGTCACGTCAGACGAGAGAGGCAAAGCCGCAGGGAGCGCGGAGGAAACCCCACCCCCCGAGACCCCCTGGGCGCAACCGGGACCCCCAGCCGCCTGAAAATAGGCTTTGCATAATGAAAAGAAAAAATCAGGGGGAAAACCCCCCGAGGGTCCCAAGGGACTCCCTGCCACAGCAGGGGACCCAGCAGCAACCTGCCCCTGCTTAGCCAAAACAGGGGGAAGGTCACCTGAGGTGGAAGACAAAATGGAGGGGCCAGACAGAGAAAATGGCGTCTTTCCCGCCAAAACTGCTCCCTCCACAGCCTGCAGCGGCTGAGAGACCTGAAAAGTCTCAGCCGCTAAAACAGGCAAGCCGGCATCAGCTGTCAAAATATCAGCTGAGAGGGAATCCTCCAAAACCCGACCGTCGGCGGCTCGGGGAATCCCTCCGTGGGCGGACGGAGAAGACCGGGCTTCTCCACCGTTCCCTGCCGACTCGCGAGGCACCATCGGCGGGGAGCTCTGGGCGCCTGCAGCCGCTGCCGACGGAGCTCCTCCACCGCACCGGCCTGAACACCGCTTGCACAGGCCGGCCGCGAGTGCCTCGCGTCTGGAGCACAATGAGCACTTTTTCCCTTTAGAAGTGCTCATTGCTCCATACGCGACCTAGCTGTAATAAAGTGCCGGTTAGTTGAAAAAATACAGTAAAATACAGTTTTCTTAAAGGGATACAACCCTCCAGACCAGCACTACCTCAGGATTTTTTTTTTTTTTTTTTTTTTTTTTACAGAACAGACTCCACAGGCTCTCGAAGCAATATGCCTTGCTTGATTTAGGGGGCAAGGCTTACTGCTGAGGCTCCTCTAAAAAAATATGGGGAGGTGGAGGAAGTGGGGGGAGGGACCCCGCTCGTGACCCGCCGGGTTTGACACCCCCGAGGTCGGACGAACCCCCAAACAGAGTCCGTCCAAGCTCCGTCCGGCTAAAAACAGGGACAATAAACCCCTAAACAAATTCCAACAGCCCTACCAAGGGAGATGGGTACAGATCACTCAACACCTGCTGGAGACTGAAAGAAGACTGAGGGAAATAGAGAGGAGGGGCTAGGATATACTGTCCCAAAGTTTTGTTTTCAGTCTCCACCTGCTGGTCATGATTAGATATATACCCAATCGTAAAGTTAACCTCTACTGGTCTGGAGAGTGCTAAAGAAGCCATATTTCTTCTATGGGCTTCGTAGCATTTAATGCAGGGGTCTCAAAGTCCCTCCTCGAGGGCCGCAATCCAGTCAGGTTTTCAGGATTTCCCCAATGAAGATGCATGAGATCTATTAGCATACAATGAAAGCAGTGCATGCAAATCCATCTCATACATATTCATTGTGGAGATCCTGAAAACTTGACCTGGCTCCGGCTCTCGAGGAACGGAATTGCCTATCCCTGCCTTAGAGCATAAATTCAAGGGAGGCATAAAACTATATACGCCAGGAGGTCTCAAAGTCCCTCCTTGAGGGCCACAATCCAGTCAGGTTTTCAGGATTTCCCCAATGAATATGCATGAGATCTATGAGCTTGCACTGCTTTCAATGCATATTCATTGGGGAAATCCTGAAAACCCGACTGGATTGCAGCCCTCAAGGAGGGACTTTGAGATCCCTGAAAGTGCGTTCTAGTCATTAGAGCTCCTTTTACTATGGTGTGTAGAGAATGACACGGTGGCGGTTTACCCGCGGCCACCGCATTTTAGCCGCGGGTCACCCGCCGAAAACGGGGAAGAAAACTAGCAGTCGCTGCGGCGACGGGGACAAGGTCATTCACCGCCCGCGGGGCGGTGAATGGTCTTGTCTCCGCAGTGAGGTATCAAGGATCGCGCGGTCCCCGCAGCCACCGCCCGCAGCATTTAGCCAGCTCCCTCCCTCCACCTCACCTTAAATTTCGAGTTTTCCGGCTTCCTTTTTTCCGAGCCGCACGTGTTCAAAAATCCGTGCACGCGCGGCTGCGCGAGTCAATCAATCTTCTCCTCTGACGCAACCGGAAACAGGAAGTTGCAGGAGAGGAGAAGTTTGATTGACTCGCGCAGCCGAGCGTGCACGGATTTTTGAACACGTGCGGCTCGGAAAAAAGGAAGCCGGAAAACTCGAAATTTAAGGTGAGGTGGAGGGAGGGAGCTGGCTAAATGCACGGCTTTTTGAACGCGTGCGGCTAGGGAAAAAGGAAGCCGGCAAACTCGGAACGAATATAAGGTGAGGTGGAGGGAGGGTGGGGGCTGCTGGACCATTCTTCATTACTTTGCCATACTAATTCCATTCTATGTTAGGTGCCACGGACTCAGATTCGAGTCCTAGCGATGATGAGTTAAAGATCCCAAAAGAAGCCAACTTCTAAATCCAGTGGTTAGAGCTACACTACACTCCTTGTGACCCTGGGCAAGTCACTTAATCCCTATTGCTTCTGACACAATGGGCAGTTCCAAAGACCAAGACTGGCCAGTGTCAAAGACAGGATGCTGAGCTTGATAGACCCTTAGTCTCCACTGTTTTTAGTGATCAACAAAGTTCTATGTTTCTATAATCACCCTAATTCTGTTATCATTGGACTAGATATTCAAAATTATTTAAATGGCCAGGACAGGCTCCTGGCTGTTCAAATCATCTGTCCAGGGCTAACCAGGCATTTTCAATCTTCATGTTCAGCCCAAATGGTGTCACACAATTCAGCAAAAATACCCAATGTTGTTCCTCATAATTTAAATATTGCTCATAGAAGGAACAACATTGGGTATTTTTGCAAATGGAAGTTGGAGGGTTAATTCCCTTGAAACAGCCAATTGAGTGAAACATTAATTCATGCTGGGACACAAGATAGGTTGAATTTGTTTTGAATTTAAAAAGAAAAATGATCAATGAAGAATACTATAATGGCAAGAAAATATAATGATAAAACAGCAACTAATTTTGCCTATTTTTATATATTAAAAAAGTACTACATAAGGTGAATGTCCATATTGCTGTCTGTTGTTCTAATGAGCACTGGCATTGAAACAGCAAAATGCATTTATTGCATACTTGTCCTCTGTCGGAAACATTATGGTGGTATATTAGTTGTGTTAATAAAAATTTATAAACAAAGCCCTGCCAGCTGAACATCTCTTTGTCTAGTTCAGCAGCAGGAACTTTGATTTATAAGAATGGAATACGCTAAATATTAGAGTACTAAGGCTTATATGGATGCTGCGGGGACGGTGACGGGGCGGTGAATGGGATGGCAGTGGCGGTGACGGGGCGGTGAAAGGGATGCCAGTGACGGTGACGGGGCGGTGAATGGAATGGCGGTGACGGGGCGGTGCAGAGGATGGTGGGCCGGGGACGGGGCGGTGACGGGGACAGATTTTTTCCCCGTGTCATTCTCTAATGGTGTGCTATATCTTTCCAAGTCACAGAAGTATGAGGAAACAGAACTTACCTCCGCCACCTCTGCCAAGGCCCTCTGACACCCTCCCTTGGCTGGAGAAGAATAAAAGAGCATTTATTCAAGAGCAGCAGAAGCAGAACTGCATTACTATGAATATAAACCTTTAAAAAAATATAATAATAAATCTGTACTTAGAAAGGTTTATATCGAGCTTCCATACTGCACAGATAAGCACAGCAGAAAGCAAGCTTCCAATATATGTTAGACCGTGTTAAAACAATCACCCCCTGAAATGGCATGACCACACAATACACCAAGGATTTGTACTTCATCTAAAATAGATTTTAGAAGCATGTTTATTTGACACCCCTAAATTCCATAAAGTCCCTCTAAAGTTAGGTGTCTACATGTAGGCATTGATAAATGGCATTTTTAACATCTTTTTTTAAAATTCTTTATTCATTTTTAAAACTTCAATTGTGCACAAAAGATGATGCATTTACATAAAATATTATCATTACAGCACAATATACTTAAAAAGAATAAAGACAAGACTTATTTTCTCCCACCTACTTTCTTTTTTTTTATAATTCTTTATTCATTTTCATATTTTACATGAAGTGTACAAAATATTGAGTTACAACTAATGAATACACAATATCACTTTTATATCTATTACATAATATTCTGAACAAATTTTTTTTATCCCCTCTCCCACCCCCCACCCTTCAAGTACTTTCCAATCACCTTATACATATTGTATACCATATTATAACATGTTATGTAAAATTATTTTCACTACCCCCCTCCATGTGTGCCATAAAGAAGAAAAGAAAAAGAAGAAAAGAAGAAGATAAATCCTATTATTCATTCAGTACAATACTTTGTCAATGGCCCCCATATTTTTATAAATTTAGGATATGTCCCTCTTTGTATTGCTATTACTCTTTCCATTTTGAATATATGACAAATTGTATTCCACCAAAATGTATAATTAAGGTTACTATGATTCTTCCAGTTATTGGTTATATGCTGAATGGCAACCCCTGTCATGACTAGTAAAAGCTTGTTATTTTCTGGTGAAATTTGACTTTTTTTTCTCATCATCATTCCAAATAACACTGTATCATATGATATTGCTACATAATTTTCCATCAATTTATTAATTTGTGGCCAAATTGCATTCCAAAAACTTTTAATGTAGGGACAATGATATAGTAAATGATCCAACGTCCCAGGTTCCAGATCACAGTGCCAGCATTTATTGGACTTAGAACTATCTAATTTTTGCAAACGTGTAGGGGTCCAAAAAGCTCTATGTAATAAAAAGAACCAAGTTTGTCTCATAGATGCTGACACTGTACATCTCATTCTCCAAGACCAAATTAGTGGCCATTGAGATGCAGTAATTTGATGCTTAATCTCAATGCTCCAAATGTCTCTTAGACCATTTTTTGGTTTTTTATTCAAATATCCAGATATTAATTTATACCACAATGCAGCTTGATGCCCTAGGAAGTCTGCTTGGAAGCATAAGAACTCTAAACTATATTAATTATTCAATGTTTTCCATTCAGGGAACCCAACCTGAATGGCCTGCTTCAATTGCAACCATTTAAAACTTTGTTTTCTACTAAGACCAAATCTATGTTGCAATTGTGAAAATTCCAGCAGTTTACCTTCCGAAATAACATCATTCAGAGATCTAATGCCTGCAATAATCCATTCCTTCCAAAGGATTTGAGCTCCGCCAATTTTAATCTTGGAGTTTATCCATAAAGACTGATTAGTTGACTTGTTTTTTGGGACAGGTGTTAATTTACTAATAAACCTCAACGTTTTCCAAGTATCCATTAATATCTTATTTTCTCTGTATCTTCTAGGCATGTTGATACTTGGAAGATGAACTAAATTTAGGGGAAACATAAGGCGCCATTCCAAATATAACCAATCCGGTGCATTATCTATCAGTTCTGGGAGGATCCAATACATACCCTGACGTAAAATATAGGCTTGATGGTACCTATAAAAATTTGGAAAATTTACCCCTCCCTCCTTAATTGATTTTTGCAAAGATACCAAAGCTATTCTATGCGTTTTACCAAGCCAAAGAAATTTCGTTAAAATGCTATTAAGCTTTTTATAAAAGGACCCCTGAAAATAAATAGGTATCATACTCATTTGGTAGCAAACTACAGGCAAGATCATCATTTTAATAGTTTGAACTCTCGCCCACCAAGAAAGATGTAACGGATTCCATTGCTCACATAACTCTGTAACTTTTTTCAATACAAATTTTTCATTTTCTTTTACTGTATCTTCAATTGTATTTTTAACTTGAATGCCAAGATATTTAAATCCTTCTTCTTTCCATATGAACGGAAAAACGTCAAATAATCCTTTTACACAATGAACATTTAAAGGTATAAGTTCAGACTTACTCCAATTAATTTTATAACCTGAAATTTTGCCAAACATATCAATTAATTCCAATAGACAAGATAAGGTAGACTCTGGATTCCTCAAATAAAGTAAAATATCATCCGCATAAGCTGAAATTTTATATTCCATATCAGAATATTGCTAACAATAAGGGTTCTAATACAACATCAAATAACAAAGGAGATAAAGGACAACCTTGTCTAACTCCCCTCTGCAATTGAAAACCATCAGATATCATATTATTAATATTTAATCTTGCAATCGGGAAGCTATACAATGTTTTTACCATTTGTATAAATCCAGAACCTATACCAAACCATTCTAAAGCCTGATACATAAAATTCCATTCTACCCTATCAAACGCTTTTTCTGCATCCAAGGAAACTGTAAAAGCCGGTTCATCCATTTTTTTTGATAAATTTAACATATGAAACAATAATCTAGAGTTATTAGAGGAATGTCTTTTAGCAACGAAACCCGTCTGATGCGTGTCTATAATATGTGGGAGAGCTTTGGCTAATCTCAAAGCCAAAATTTTCGCCAAAAGTTTATTATCCACATTTATTAAAGATATAGGCCTGTAGTCTGAAACCAAAGTAGGATCTTTATTTGGCTTAGGCAAAACAATTACTATTGATTCAGCCATAGTACCTTTAATATCACCTTTTATAAGTTGTGTCTGATATAAATTTAGTAAATATGGGGAAAGGACATTTTGAAATGTTTTATAAAATTCTACTGTATAACCATCACCACCTGGAGCAGATCCAACTCTAAGAGATCTCAACGCTGTTTCTAATTCTTTTAATGATATAGGTTCATCTAAACTCCGTTTTATATGATCAGGAACCTTAGGTCCAATAATTAAATCTAAAAAATTTTTACCATCTTTTTGCCTCTCCAAATAAGGCTCGGAAGAATACAGGTCCTTATAAAATTTTAGAAACTGCTTTAAAATTATATCCGTTTGATTGGTTATTATACCATTATCATCTTTTATCCCATTAATGTTAGTTCTTTTTTTTGCTTTAAGATAATTTGCCAATAATCTTCCCGCCTTATTAGAATTTCCATAATACATTGTCTGTTTGGAAAACAAGTCTCTTCTTATCATTTTTGAAGCTAAACTCCCACCTACTTTCTAATTAACAAGCATCTCATAAAAATACTTGTAATATTATTTTCATGTGGTATATTTTAGTTGTATATGAATTTGGGAGGGGGTGGGGGTTAAATCTTCTTGTTGTATGATATTGTAGATTTTCAAGTGATGTTGTACTATAATTGTTTGATATTTACTGTACACTTGATGTAAGTTATAAAATGAATAAAGAAATTAAAAAAAAAAAAATACTTATAATCAACCCTTCTATACTTCTTAACCAATGCCAAAACCTACCCCCCTCCCCGGATGTGCATGCTTTCCTCAGTTATACAAATAAATCAAACTTTACAATATTTAGTTAATGGTTCCCAAACTTCCATAAATTTTTTATAATATCCCTTCTGAATGGCCATAAACATAGGGATTCCCACCAGAATGAATAATTTAATCTATCCCAATTTTGACAATTCTGTAAAATAAGCATTTTTAACATCTCATAACTGGACTTAAATGAAACTTGGTAGTGTGGTTATGGGCGAAAGGTGGGCGTGTTTTGGAGTTAGGTGCAACTAACTTAGACCAAAACCTTGGCGTAAATATGGTGCACCTAAAAGTTAGGGCGTCTAACGCTGCTTAGGCAGCGCTCTGCGTGATTCTACGCAGTGTGCCCGTTATTGAATCATGCTTAGAGCTACAGGTTTTTTAAGCAACCTATATAGAATCCGGGCTCTTAATGACTATAAAGAAATAATTAACACTTTACAAAGAAAAAGAACGTATCATACCAAAGTACTCCAGCCAGTTCATCTCCCTTAGTGACATCGGAAGTTTGATAATTTCCAAATTATAGAGAGCATCTATTTCTTTCATCATTCTTGAACCAGCTGTTTTCATCTGCTCAACGATAATTTTGACTGGAAGAAAAAGGTAGGTTTAATCCTGCTTAAGGAATGCTCGCAATGTTTAGTGTTGAATTGACAATGCTAGAAATTGGTCAACAGGATTATTCTATTTACACAGAAACATGATGCTCAGGACCCAGGCAGAGCAAGCACCACCGGTGTGGATCGGTGATAGAGCAACCGATCACACCGGGTGCACTTTTTAAAGCCCATCAAGGGACGGGACATGAACTCAAAAAATGGCCGGGAACGAACGATGTCCCGTGGCCGCGGCTACCGGGATCCCCCGGAGCCGAACAAAAACCTTTATTTTATTTTTTTTTTTACGTTAACTAATACACGAACGAAGAAAACAACAAATGAAACACAGCGACCGAGCAAAAACACCCAGCCGCGGTGTCAGAAGGCAAAAGCTAAAGAGCACAATTTCCACAGGGCTTCTGGCTCCGCGGAAAAAACTGAACTGAGGACCACGAGGTGGGGATGTGCCCTCTAGTGGGCAAGAAGGCATGCACATGCGTGGTGCAGTGTAGCAAACTTGAAACTTCAATCAAGTTTGCTTGAAAAGCTGTTCGCGCTGGGGCTCCGTAGATGACGTCACCCACATGTGAGAATATCATGCCTGCTTGTCCTGGGATAAAAGCCAAACAGCCCATCCAGTCTGTCCATCTGCATTAACCATTATCTCTTCCTTTCTCTAAGAGATCCCAAGTGCCTATCCCACTTCTTAAATTCAGACACAGTCTCTGTGTCTCTACCACTTCTTCTGGGAGACTGTTCCACGCATCTACCACCCTTTCTGTAAAAAAGTATTTCTTTAGATTACTGTTGAGCCTATCACCTCTTAATTTCATTTGAAGATGCATATTCTAAGAACCCTGCCTAAAATAGCTTTGCAATTCTATCATTCTCCATTCTGAAAATATAGAACCAAAAAGCTAAATATTTACAGTAGGCTCTGTTAATCGGCACCCACAGGGTTTGATAGATGCTGGATAAATGTGGTTTCTGGTTGCTTGAGAGTTACTATAAAAAATAGGCCTAACTAATACTATATCCCATACTATGCCATACCATAAACCAGGGGTGCCCAATAGGTCGATCGCGATCGACCGGTAGCTCGCCAAGGCAAAGTGAGTCGATCATCCAGAACTCACTTTGCCTTGGCGATCTATCGGGGCCGATCAATCTTCCTCTCCCCGACGTCAATTCTGCCGTCGGAGAGGAAGTTCGGGCTAGCCAATCGCTGCCTGGCTGGGCGGAACTTCCTCTCCGACGACAGAATTGACGTCGAGGAGAGGAAGATTCATCGGCCCAAAGCAGAGAGAGCATGGAGCGGCGGCGGCGGCTTTGGGGCCTGTTATCCATTGGTGGTGTTTGGGTCCTGTTCCCTGATGGCAGCGGCAGTGGCTTGGGGAAGGGCAGGGAGAAAGAAAGAAAGAAAGGGGGCAGGCAGGGAAACAGAAGGGAAGGAAAGAAGAGAAACAGAAAAAAGAAAGGGGGCCTGAAGAGAGAAAGAAAGAAAGGTCAGGGAGAGAAGAAGAAAAAGTTGGGGGAGGTAATGAGGTGTGGAGGAGAGGAAGCATACAGGCTGAAAGAAAGATTGGATGCACAGTCAGAAGAAGAAAGTGCAACCAGAGACTCATGAAATCACCAGACAAGGTAGGAAAAATGATTTTATTTTAAAATTTAGTGATCAAAATGTGTCTGAATTTATATCTGCTGTCTATATTTTACAATATGGTCCCCTTTTACTAAACCGCAATAGTGGTTTTTAGCGCAGGGAGCCTATGAGTGTCGAGAGCAATGCTGGGCATTCAGCGCAGCTCCCTGCACTAAAAAATGTTATTGTGGTTTAGTAAAAAGGGAGGGGGTGGGTATTTGTCTATTTTTGTATGGTTGTTACTGAGGTGACAGTGCATAGAGTCATCTGCTTTGACCTCTTTGAAAAAACCCCGGAATTCTATGCGTACAGTGTGCGTTGTGTTTTTTTTTTTAATTTTATTGTTGGTAGATCATTTTGACTTGGTCATTTTAAAAGTAGCTCGTGAGTCAAAAAAGTGTGGGCACCCCTGCCATAAACTATTCCAGACAAACTATTGAACAGGTAGTAAGCAAAGTGTGGGCGTACTCGGATGTGGTGTGCAAAGTTTACACTTAAATTTCCACCAGATTTTGATTTGCATTTTTATTTAAAGTATTACACTATTGGTTTTCTGGGTGCTCTGGTTCTGGTTAACAGAGAGTCTACTGTATCTGATAACATGATGTAATACAGTAGATATGCATATATGAACATGCACTGTATGTAGTAACTCAGCCAATATCAGACTGAATGACAGTATTAAGATAAGCAGCCCTGTCAGCTCAAAACTCAGCTTCCTCCCATCAGATCTTACAATAACACAAGCATTCATCTACAGCAGTGTCTCGCAAACTTTGCCAAGCCGTGACACACTAAATGTGTTGGCCGAAGCTTGAGGCATCCATCATGTCGATGTTCGTGCATGCGTGAAGGCCCTCCAACGGACCCTGAGCTGCTCAAAGGAAAGATCCAGGGAGTGGAGAGGCGCGCCGTGAGACACACATCCTGTAGGCAGTAAGCCAGCGCCTCTCCTCCTCCTTGGCATCTCGTGGCACACTTGGAATCTCGGGCAGCACACAGTTTACGATACACTGATCCACGACTGTATATGCCACCATCTTGCTGCAGACAGAATATTAGCAAGTGCTTTACTTGAACTACTCCTGACCTCCGTGATGTCACCACTGTGAATGTGGAGGCTTTTTGCCCCCTATCAGGCAAGCAGATAAAGATTAAATGGTCTATCCATTTACACCAAAAACTAAGTTCTGCAACACTTTGTATTCGCCCTGTGCTATCCTAAATTCAGACAGCATACTTTTTCTACCATGTGCTCACTACCTTTTCTGTAAAATATTTCCTTAGACTACTTCCAAGTCTACCCCCTTATTCAGAGCCTTCTTCAATCTGATCTGTCCCCATATGCTTTCTGATGAAGACTACCAACTCCATCCTAGCCATAGCTTTTTGAAGTAAAATCTTAAGAACTGCACAAAGAACTCCAAATGAGTGCAGGGACTTAAACACAAGCTCTTGAGCATTTTGCAATTCATGACCTGCCAGAGGGTCTAAGCCCACAGCTCCTGCAGCACATGATACATGGATGCTCCTCAGGTCCCCATTTAGTGCAACTTTTTGCATGATAAAAGGCTTCAAACCCCCTGAAAAAGATCCGATTAAGACCTGAAAATAAAGAGCAGAGGAAAAGACATCTTCTCAACTCACTTGTAAAAATTAAGTCTGAGGAGAGGAGGCGCTGCCCAGGGAGATGAGGCAGAGCCAAGAAAAATGATCAACTTCTTCTACAATTCAACTCACGAGTTGGGGCTGACAACCCACTCATAAGAAATTGTATGCTGTTTGCACAGGAATGCACTTTAAGTGAATTGTCAAACCATAAAAACTTGAGTGCTTACATTTGAGATTTCCTTTATCGCATAGGGGACACAGTATGTTCAGGAAAGGGGTGATCCATTTTTATTGGCATTATGTTTATTGTGATATACTGCTAGGGGTTAAAATTGTTCACAAAAACTATCTATAATGAATAAGGGCAGCCTTAACATATGCAGGTCAGTGAGTCTCAAACTTCATAAATATTTTAGAACAGGTTCTGCAAATCACAGAGCCTGCTAAAATACAGGAGAATTGGATGTAGAAAATAGTGACAGGTTGAAAGCCAGCACATATCGGCTTATCTTTGTGACTTTAGAAACATAACTGTGTATCTGGAGTACTGCGTCCAGTATTGGTCGCCGTACCTTAAGAAGGATATGGTGATACTCGAGAGGGTTCAGAGGAGAGCAACACGTCTTTCATACGCTGAGAGATTGGGAAAACTGGGACTCTTTTCCCTGGAGAAGAGAAGACTTAGAGGGGATATGATAGAGACTTACAAGATCATGAAGGACATAGAGAGAGTAGAGAGGGACAGATTCTTCAAACTTTCGAATAATAAAAGAACAAGAGGGCATTCAAAAAAGTTGAAAGGGGACAGATTCAAAACGAATGCTAGGAAGTTCTTCTTTACCCAACGTGTGGTGGATACCTGGAATGCGCTTCCAGAGAGCGTAATAGGGCAGAGTATGGTACTGGGGTTCAAGAAAGGATTGGACAATTTCCTGCTGGAAAAGGGGATAGAGGGGTATAGATAGAGGGTTACTGCACAGGTCCTGGACCTGTTGAGCCGCCGCGTGAGCGGACTGCTGGGCACGATGGACCTCAGGTCTGACCCAGCGGAGGCATTGCTTATGTTCTTATGTATCATCCTATGTTATCAGTGACTGTTTCCCTGACTAATTTGGCATTAAGAAGGTGGGGTGGGGAGGAACACTCTGCCCTGCAATAGCAAAAAGAAGCAAGTGCTTCAATATAGATAGGCACTAGTTCTTCTGGCCTTTGCAGGGCAGCGCTAGGGGATTAAGGAAGCAACCTCCCCTAATCCCTCCAATGGAGTGCTGCATTATAGCTATTTACAAATTCATAAATGTGCTTGGTAGCAGGTGTAACTCCCAATGTCGATCTTTTAGGGCAATGAGTTATTGCTGCCCAAAACAAACCCAGCATACACCCACTTGCCAATTGCACGCACTTGGGGGCCGGATTCCACAAACGGCGGCAGCGGCTGCTGATTGCATTAATCACGCAACGATGCCGTTTATAGAACTGCAGCTTCGTGAAAAGTTAGGTACCAGAAACATAGGCCAGGGTTTTAAAGACCTACATTTCCAGCAACAACCTTTCAAGTGAAGCGCAACTATGGAGGCACTTTATGCTTACTGCTACTTACGACGATAGCCACACCTATAGTGGCATTAGGCATCGCAAAGCGCCTCTGTAGCCATAAAGCACAGTTACTTACCGTAACAGGTGTTATCCAGGGACAGCAGGCAGATATTCCCACACATGGGTGACGTCACCGACGGAGCCCCGCAGCGGACAGCCTCGAAAGCATCTTGCTTGAAGATCTCGAGCTTTCGATTGCTGCATCGCGCATGCGCGCGTGCCTTCCCGCCCAAACTAGGGGGCGCATCTCCTGAGAGGATCCTCAGTTCAGATACCAAGCTAAGAAGCCAACCAGGGGAGGTGGGAGGGTTGTGGGAATATCTGCCTGCTGTCCCTGGATAACACCTGTTACGGTAAGTAACTGTGCTTTATCCCAGGACAAGCAGGCAGCATATTCCCACACATGGGTGACCTCCAAGCTAAATCAAAAGGGAGGAGGGAAGTTGGCAATTTAAGAAAAAAGATTCTGTAACACAGATTGGCCAAAATGGCCATCCCTCCTGGATAAAGTATCCAGACAATAATGAGAAGTAAAAGTGTGAACCGAGGACCAAGTGGCAGCTTTACAAATTTCCTCAATAGGAGTTGATCTGAGGAAAGCAACCGAAGCCGCCATAGCCCTGACTTTATGGCCCGTTACTCGACTCTGTAGAGGAAGACCAGCCTGAGCATAACAGAAAGAAATACACGCAGCCAACCAGTTGGAGATAGTACGCTTCGAAACGGGATGACCTAATCTATTTGGATCAAAAGAAATAAAAAGTTGAGGAGAACTTCTGTGAGGTTGAGTACGTTGAAGATAGAAAGCCAACGTACGTTTACAATCCAAAGTATGCAAAGCCGCCTCACCAGGGTGAGAATGTGGCTTAGGAAAAAATACGGGTAGAACAATAGATTGATTGATATGAAAATCAGACACTACCTTAGGTAAAAATTTGGGATGTGTACGGAGTACCACCTTGTCATGGTGAAAAACAGTAAAAGGTGGATCCGAAACCAAAGCTTGTAACTCACTAACTCGACGAGCTGAAGTGAGAGCAATCAAGAAAACAGTTTTCCAAGT
Organism: Geotrypetes seraphini; assembly: GCF_902459505.1. Classification (NCBI taxonomy): domain Eukaryota; kingdom Metazoa; phylum Chordata; class Amphibia; order Gymnophiona; family Dermophiidae; genus Geotrypetes; species Geotrypetes seraphini. Next base: position 30,776,239 of record NC_047091.1, on the reverse strand, counting down.
AAGATATCGAAAATGAGCCAAGTCAATAGGTTCAAAAGGAGGTTTCATCAGTTGAGCCAAGACCACATTAAGATCCCATACCACAGGGGGAGGTTTGATCGGTGGATGGAGATTAAAAAGACCTTTCATAAAACGAGAAACTAGAGGATGTGCCGAGAGTGATTTCCCCTCTAAAGGCTGATGAAAAGCAGCAATTGCACTAAGATGAACTCTAATAGATGTGGATTGGAGACCCGACTGGGATAGATGAAGTAAATAATCCAAAACAGAAGCCAAAGAAGAAGAAGTTGGCTGAAGATTATGAGTGGAACACCAAGAAGAAAATCTGGTCCACTTTTGACTATAACATTGACGAGTGGACGGTTTTCTGGAAGCCAGAAAAACATCCTGAATAGACTGAGAAAATTCAGCAGAATCCATCAGGTGGAAAGGAACCATGCTGTCAAATGAAGAGACTGCAGGTTTGGATGAAGTAAGGATCCCTGACTCTGAGTGAGCAGAGAAGGAAAAACTGGCAGAAGAAGAGGTTCCTTGATGCTGAGTTGCAGAAGAAGAGAGAACCAATGTTGTCGGGGCCACCGAGGAGCTATGAGAATCATTGTGGCATGATCCGACTTCAACTTGACAAGAGTTTTGAGAATCAGAGGAAAAGGAGGAAAGGCGTAAAGGAACTGATTCCTCCAGTCTAGTAGAAACGCATCCGCCTCGAGACGAAGAGGGGAGAAGATGCGGGAACAAAACAGAGGAAGTTTGAAGTTGTTGGGTGACGCAAAAAGATCCACCCGAGGAGTCCCCCATCGGTTGAATACTTGACGAAGTGTGGGGGAGTTGATCGTCCATTCGTGAGGTTGAAGCAGACGACTCAATTTGTCTGCAAGGCAATTCTGAATACCCTGAATATAAACGGCTCGAAGAAAGATGTTGTGTGAAATCGCCCAATGCCACAACTTCAGAGCTTCCTGACACAGAGGATGGGAACCCGTTCCCCCCTGTTTGTTGACATAATACATTGCTACTTGATTGTCCGTCCGAACAAGGACTACTTGGTCGTGAAGGATGTGAAGAAAAGCTTTGAGAGCCAGAAATATCGCTCTGAGTTCCAACAGATTGATATGACATCGACGATCTGTGGCCGTCCATAATCCTTGCGTACGGAGACCATCTACGTGGGCTCCCCATGCGTACTCGGACGAATCTGTTGTGAGAACTTTCTGATGAGGAAGATGGTGAAACAGCAAACCTCTGGAAAGATTTGAAGAGAGCATCCACCAGCGGAGAGACTTCTTTAAAGAAGGCGTCACCGTTATATGGCGAGAAGGTGGATCTAGAGCTTGCTGCCATTGGGATGCTAGAGTCCACTGAGGGATGCGAAGATGTAGTCTTGCTAAAGGAGTCACATGTACTGTAGATGCCATGTGACCGAGAAGGACCATCATTTGACGCGCTCTGATAGTTGATAGGGAAGTTACATGATGACAAAGGTTTAAGAGAGTATTTTGTCGATTGAGAGGAAGAAAAGCTCTCATGCGGATGGAATCCAACACCGCCCCAATAAATTGAATCGATTGAGTTGGAACTAACTGAGATTTTGGGAAGTTGATATGAAACCCCAGACTTTGAAGAAAAGAAATAGTCTGAAGGGTCGCTTGCGTAACCCCTGAAAGAGAAGGGGCTTTTATAAGCCAATCGTCGAGGTAAGGAAAAACTTGCAATCCCTGGGCTCGAAGAGCCGCGGCTACCACAACCAGACACTTGGTGAAGACCCGAGGAGAGGTTGCTAGGCCAAATGGAAGAACCTTGTATTGAAGGTGAAGGTTCCCCACCTTGAACCTGAGATATTTGCGAAAATTTGGATGAATAGGAATGTGAGTATAAGCCTCTTTGAGATCCAGTGAGCACATCCAATCCCCTTGATCCATGAGGGAGTACAGGATCGGGAGAGAAAGCATGCAAAATTTTTCTTTGACTAGAAATTTGTTGAGAGCTCGTAGATCCAGAATGGGTCGCAAATCCCCCGTCTTCTTTGGAACCAGGAAATATCTGGAATAAAACCCCTGGTTGCGTTCGTGAGGAGGAATTTCCTCCACTGCTCGAAGGTGAAGAAGAGCTCGAGCCTCCCGAAGAAGAAGAGGGAGTTGCGAGGAACTGGAAAGACACTCTCTTGGAGGGTGATCTGGAGGCACCTGAAGCAGGCGCAGAGAGTATCCCTCTCGGATGATCGTAAGGACCCAAAGGTCCGATGTAATGGTTTCCCAGACAGATGAAAAAAGGGAAAGACGACCTCCGATTGGTAGGGAGGAATTTGGATGTAAAGAGGTTGGAATGCTCATCACTGGACCGTCAAAAAGACGGAGCTGTTTTGGTTGGAGCAGGTGTCTGAGGCTTTTGAGGACGTTGTTGTTGTGGCCGTCTAGGTGGAGGCCTAGAAAAAGCCGGTGTAGACTTCATGGGGTAACGACGAGCTGGAGGTCTGTAAGCTCTAGTCAGAGAAGGTTTTGGTTTCGGACGAATCAGAGAGGCGAAGGAACGCTCATGCTCAGAAAGCCTTTTAGTAGCTGCTTCAATAGAGTCATCAAAGAGCTCAGAACCTTGACACGGCAGGTTTGCTAAACGATCTTGTAAGTTGGGATCCATATCTACAATCCTGAGCCATGCAAGACGTCTCATAGCCACTGCAAATGCCGAGACTCTGGAGGATAGCTCAAAAGCATCATAAGATGCTTGCAACATGAATAGACGTAACTGAGACAGAGATTGAATAATGTTTTTATATTCAGAAAGGCGTTCTTTGGGCCAGTCTGGGCAAAAAGATGACAACTGCTTCAAAAAATGATTAAAATATGAAGTAAAGACATAGTTATAATTCAAAATTCTATTTGTCATCATAGAATTTTGATAAAGTCTGCGCCCAAACTTGTCCATAGTACGCCCTTCGCGTCCTGGTGGAACTGTTGCAGACACCTTAGATGGGTGAGCCTTCTTCAGGGAAGATTCCACCACTAGGGATTGATGAGAAAGTTGGGATTTCTCAAACCCTTTACATGGAACAGTACGATACCTAGACTCCAGCTTCGATGGAATAGCTGTCACAGAATAAGGAGTCTCCATGTTACGTAGAAACGTCTGCTTCAGCACCGGTGTCATGGGTAGACGTAAAGTCTCCTTAGGAGGATGAGAAAGTTCCATATCCGCAAGGTATTCAGGCGTGTATTTTGAATCAGAATGTAAATCAATATTAAGAGCCTGTCCCATGTCGAAGACAAATTTAGCAAAAGAAGCAGACTTCGAGGTCGAGGCTTCCTCAGGAGAAAGAGAACGAGAACGATGTGTCACTGAAAAAGATGGAGAAGCCTCGCGTGAATACTGAGATAGAGGCTCAGATTCAAGATGTAAAGTGATGGAAGATGTTCCACTGCCTGTCAGAGGAGGAGTGGCTGAATGTTTCCGCTTAAGGCTCCGAGTCGGAGAAGTGCGCGGAGTACGAGGTTTAGTAAGAGGAGATTTTTCTCGAGACAAATGCCTCGAAGGTGGTGTCCTCGACCTCGAATGCCTCGACGATATTGAAGAGGCAATGGTAGTATGAGCTTTAGAAGTAATATCAGAATGCTTCGAGCTCTTTGTAGAGGTAAGCTTCGAAGATCGAGACCTGTGCTTTGATCGAGGCAATGCTTGTTTAGCTCCATGTTCAGACGAGGAGTCTGACGAGGAAACCCTGGATCGAGACCTGCGACGAGGAGATCGCCGAGAGGGTGCCGATTTATGCTCAGGCTGGTGTTGCGCAGACAGAGTCGAGACCGGTACCAACTGAGCCACTATTGAGGAAATTTGCGTAGTCAGAATTGACTTCAGCATATCCTCAAACATGGGGACGGAGACCAAAGGACTCGGAGTCACAGGAGGTCTCGTGCGTTCCAAGGAGGGCGACCTCGATCGAGAGTATTCCCTGGACTTGGAAGCACGTTTTGAAGGTCTGGAAGACGGAGTCAACCCTGGGGCCCCAGGCTGAATGGAGGTAGACTCTGTCGGCTTCTTAGAGATGGTACCTGAAAAGGAAGCAGGAGACTTACCCCCCAATCCAGGCTTCGAGGACATCGTCGAGGCCTTCGAGGCCGAGGACCCGGAGGTCTTCGAGGCCGAGGCCTGTCGAGGAGGCGAGGTCGAGGTTTTAGTACTCGAGGTTGGACCCGGAGTCGAGGATTTTACAGATGCCTCGACCGAGGCCACAGCTTTTTCAGGCTCCATACGAGGAAAAAGCTCCAAAAATCTGTCGCAGCGGCGTTTAAAAGCACGAGGTTGAAGAGTGAGGCAGCGAATACAATCTTCGGGGCGATGAGTCGACCCAAGACAGATCATACACCGACTATGTGGATCAGTGATGGAAATAGTTCTACCACACTGATAACACCTTTTAAACCCGGTAACAGGCCGGGACATAGATAGGACAAAGTCCGTGTCGAGAACGGAGAAGAGAGGCCTAGGCCTCAATCTTCTAACCCGACGCTAAAGAAAAACAAAAAGATGTATCTTTTTTTTTTTTTTTTTTTTTTACAGAAATAAAATATAAGAAATAGAATTACGAACACAGCGACCGAAAACAATAAAAAGTACTCAGCCGCGGTGAAGAGAAGGCACAACGCTACGGGAACCAAGTCGACAAGTCTTCTCGGCTCCGCGGAAAACGTTGAACTGAGGATCCTCTCAGGAGATGCGCCCCCTAGTTTGGGCGGGAAGGCACGCGCGCATGCGCGATGCAGCAATCGAAAGCTCGAGATCTTCAAGCAAGATGCTTTCGAGGCTGTCCGCTGCGGGGCTCCGTCGGTGACGTCACCCATGTGTGGGAATATGCTGCCTGCTTGTCCTGGGATAATGAAGGTGCCATTTTTCTAGGTGCTTACATTTCTTTTTTTTAATACAATTTTAATCATGTTTAAACAGCTTTTTCCATTTAAGTTAGGCACCGGTAGGGCGCTATTTATAGAATATTTATGCAAGGCAAAATTTGAATAGGGCATGTAAAATGAAGGCCTTAGTAAATAGCTGGCACTGGCAAACCAATTCTAAAAACTAACAGTTTTCTTAGTCCTAAATTAAGCAAAGTGAGATTTATATCCCAGAAACTAAATTCATTACCTTGACTGTCAAAATCCTTCAAGAAAGCAGTCAGCTTTTCATTTTTCATAGCTGTGTTTTTCTGTCTTCCATTAGTAGTCTTCTTTGCGGGTGCCATGGTGCAAACGTAATCGCTAAATTGAAGGCAATAAAAACATGAAATTTAGCACTATTTCTTCGTGAAGAACTTCCAGTTCGGAAAAATTCTTTATATTTCTGCAGCTTTGTTCTTTCTGCCGCTCATGTTTAAACGTAGTGCAAAGCATAGATGTGCTTGAGAGACAGACAGAATTTTTATTTAGTTTTAAAATTTCTCTCTCGCTTACATCCAAGCGGGTAACAAATGATACATACATAAAAAGAGAAACTCTACAAATTCATCAAAACATCAGCAACAAAATCAAAAGTCATCATTTACTATTCAATTCACAAGGGATTGCTCTGTCATGTACTCAGGGCTGTGGAGTCGAGGAGTCGGAGGAAATTTCGGGTACCTGGAGTCGGAGTCAGAAGTACAAAAAACTGAGGAGTTGGAGTCGGAACATTTATCTACCGAATCCATTTTTGAACTTGGCATACCAATCATGAGCGATTCTTTCAGCTATAGCACCCACTATATACACAGCACAAATGTTGCGAGCAGCTACTGCGGCCTTAGAACCTTGATTAAAAGCAAAAAGAAGGTGGTGTCGAAATTTCTCATTTCTCTCAACTTGACATTCCATTTTAATGATCTGAAAATTAACCAGTGCTGTGGAGTTGGAGTCGAGGAGTCGGAGTCGGAAGAAATTTCGGGTACCTGGAGTCAGAGTCTGATGTACAAAAAACTGAGGAGTCGGAGTCGGAACATTTATCTACCGACTCCACAGCCCTGTATGTACTAGTTTAAAACAATCGGGTAACGAAAGCTCTCACAAATAGCAAGACCTCCATATCCTTTTTCAGTATTTGTATCATTTGGCAGGAGGCAAGGAAAAGACTACCATAAATTAAGTAGGTTGGAGTAATGATTGACAATTGGGAAATAAGCAATTTTTAGCTTCACCGGATTTAAAGTAAGAATGATAAAGCCCAAGGCGCAACACAAAAAGATTAGGACAATAGTCCCTTAAACCTGTCCCTGGGTTTTCAGGATATCTTGTTTGTTAATTTTGTGGAGTTTTTAAGGGTCAACCTCTTGTTTGTTTTTCAGGATATCTGCAATGAATATTCATGAGACAGATTTGCATGCACTACTGCTGATCTCTCTCACGAATATCCTGAAAACCTAACCTGCTGGGGGTTCCCCAGGACATGTTTGGGAACCACTGGATTATAGAAAAACTAAACATTAATCCAGTTGTTCAGACCAGCTACAATCCCTGCATTTTACACAGCTCCAGCAGTAACATTTTTAAAAGTATTTCGTTAAATTCAGATTTTTATTTTGTAGCCTGAAAGAAAGTGTTATATGCCCTTGATGAAAACCAGAGAAAATGAGAAAGGAAGTTGAATGTCTTATCACCAATAATATCTCAAATTTTAATAAATAAAAGTTTGTAATTAAAGATGATCTTACATATATCTCTCATTTCACGCAAAATTGACAAATGACACTTGCTTTCAGGTGACAATTTGTTCTTGCAGGAGACACTATATAATAGATGACAGCTTCCCTAACTTTGAGACCCCATCATTAAATTCAAGAAAAATCAAGGTTCCATAATGATTTTTGGATCAAGTAAACATGATTGATATGTATTGTACAATTCCCTTTACTGTTGCATTCTGTTTTGAAGTTTTATTTAAAAAAAAAAAACCCAGAAGGTATTCAAGCATGATGAAAACAAAAATTAACAAATTCAGGAAACTTCTATAGAATGCCAATATGGACAATAACAAACTGATGTAAAATATTCATGTATGTCTAACAATTATACTAAGTTTCACTACAGACTTTGTTTTCTACCATGTGTTACAATTTTTTATAATCTTATCTTGTTAAGGTGAACCCAAGAAATGGTCTCAGTGGGCAACAATAGCACAGGGCTTTGTCACCCATCAAGATTAGGGGTGGACAGCAGCCATGAGGTTGGGGGGAACCTCTGGGGAAGGGGATTGGTCAGCGGCAATTCCCACCGTAGCAGTTTAAAGTGATTGGAGGGGGGTGCAGTCGTGATGGTTTCTGGCGGAGGGGGTAACAAAATCCGGGACCTTGAAGGATTCAGAGCTTACCTGATCCTTGGAGGCGGTTTTTCCCATCCACTCACCGTTTTTGGAGGTCAGAGGTGGCCGGTCATGTGGTAGCTGGGACCATCCGGGATGAGCGGCAGGCCAGCTGGAAGCTGTGCCCTGGAAAATGGGGCATGATAGTACATGCCACCTCCCAGACTCTTGCTGACATGGCAGGGTCGGGGGCTATAAATGTTATGAGGTTAATTTTGGTAGCTCGGGATCTGTTCTGTTTACAGTTTGTTTAACTTGTTATGGTTGCCAATAAACAAGAGCTGTGGCTATTTACCCAAGCAGAGAGTTTTGTGTTGTAATTATTTTATAACCATGTTAAAGCGAGAACGTATGCAAGTAGCAAGTGAGGTGAAGGGGGAGGGGCAACGGGTAACAACTGGGTCTGTTCAGATCCTGCTGTTAAGTGCCGGGGTTACTGCATGCTTAGAAGTATCAATTGCACAAAAGATCAGCACTACTGGTGTGGAAATCATAACCGAATTTCATGTGTGGGCAACTCAGAGGTAGTATTACAAAAACACCCCTCCCCATCAAATCTGGTGAAATTTTCTTACAGTTGTGTTGCAGCCTTTGATTCTTAAAAAGCTTGACTTTAATATAGCACCTACTATATCATATCACCAAGCTGTATACACAAAAGCTCAGGAAAACATCATCATTCACTGGAAACCAATGTAAACAGTAGCACTGCGGTACCTTTTGAGGAATCATGACCCAGACAAATCCCAATGGACACAATTCTATTAGCCACTTTTATGAAGATATTTAGCCAAGGCATTATACTGCAGGTGTAGCTTACAATTTTGTTAACAGCATAGCAAAATCGAACCATTAATACAATCAATGAGGTTAACTAAACTTCAAGACAAGCAAACTGAATCCTAATAATAGAAATAGCATGATTCAATGTCTACAGTGTCTATCTATTAATTTAAGGGTGATTATTTTTATTATTGTAGAAATTTGATTAAGCGGTATAAATTTTTTTTAATAAACTTGAAACTTGATTAGTCAGAGATATACTATATATACACACACACACATTACAACAACACTGTGAAACAAATCATATTACAGAAATATAACAGTCAACAGTGTACAAATGATATATCATAATAGGAGGAACATTCATATAACAGATAAGACAAACATCAGCACAATACAAATGGCAGAGTTTAATAGGCACAAAGAACATTACACAGATATGAAGCTCAAGATGTCAGTGCAATACAATGAAACCTCTTAAGCAGTCAAGGGGGCAAGTAAAGTTGAGACCTATTGACAAACAGAAAAATGGGTAGGAGAAAGTTGCTAGGCTAAATAAATGGGGGCTAAAACGAAGACAAATTACATCTGTGAAGAACTGATTTCCTGGGACAATCCTATAAAAAGCTGATGTAAAAAAGCAGCTTTTACTGACAGAAGCATCAGTTTGAAGTGACTATTCTGCATTATGCATGGAGAAACAGAAGATCCCCAAACATCAACAAATGCAATCAGTGGCCAAAAAAAATGTGGCAGAAAGATTCAGAAATTATCTTATTGTAAGCCTTTGGTTGAACAGTCAGGTGATGTCTTTGAACTATGATAAGATGCTCCACAGATTTTTAAGGGTGTCAGGTGATGATTTGGTAAGATAGTGAAGCTTGTTATTTATTTTAAAATGTATTGCTCATCTAAAACCTCTAGGCGAGTTACAACATAACATATATAAAACCAATCTCCATATACATGACAAACATTTCATACCCTTTATTAACATAATTCTAACCTTTATGGTTTGACAAAATGTTCAAATAACTAAAGTCTGCGCAAACAATTGCTGCAGAGGCTTAGCGTGCCTGGCATCCAATTCCATAATTTTGCGGCAGCCACTGAGAAAGCCGACTAACTTATGGTCACATAATGTGCAGTATCTATCATCAATAACATAGGAGTTTCAATCTTAATTTTCTCCCAGATGGCATGTGATTACAATGTGAGGCATTTTAATTCTTAGAGGGAAGTTAATGTTTTTGTAAACCACCTCAACATTGGTACCACTGGACCGATTGAAAGTCAAGTGGATCCAGGTTTACAGTTACCATATAACTCCAGAAAAAGAAGGCCAGATCGAGACATCTGGGTTTTTCTTCCATCGAAAGTAATGAAAATAAAACCCAGATGTCTCAATCTATCTTCCTTTTTCTGGAACCATATAGTAATCCCTCAATTTACCCCATTGCATAGAGCAGGGATCTCAAAGTCCCTCCTTGAGGGCAGCAATCCAGTCGGGTTTTCAGGATTTCCCCAATGAATATGCATTGAAAGCAGTGCATGCACACAGATCTCATGCATATTCATTGGGGAAATCCTGAAAACCCGACTGGATTGCGGCCCTCAAGGACGGACTTTGAGACCCCTGGCGTAGAGAGAACTTATGGGTAAAGAATGACATGGGAACAAATTTGTCCCCATCCTTGCAACCTCTGACCTCATTTGCGCAAGTCTCCAAAATCACGCGTTCGAAGCTTGTGCAGATGAAGATGAAGCTTGCAGGGACAGGGACCGAACTCAAGGGAACGGTGATGGAGGCCGATCCCCCGGGGCTGGGGACAAGCTGTCCCCCATGTCATTCTCTATTCGTTTCCACATTGCATTCCCTAAGAAAAGCTGGCACCCTTGCTCCAAGCTCATCTTGGGCATCATGGCAATGTTTCTCAACTCAGCCCTCTTGAAAGTCAGGTTTTCAGGATCGCCACAATGAATATGCATGAAAGAAATTTGCATATAGCGGAGGTAGCGTATGCAAATCACATTTCTGCATATTTATTGTGGATATCCTGAAAACCTGAGTTGCCGAGTTGAGAAACAGTGCATTGTGGGCCTGGTAGCACTGATTTGAATCAGGGACTACAACTCCCACAGTGCCACGGGGCGCCTGGAGCTGGGTAACAGTGACACTTCTGAACGCCAACAGCAGCCGACCTCGGGCCCTTTCGGAGGCCTGGAGCCATCAGCCGAGCTCTGGATTCGGCCGAGGAGCCTCCCGGCGGCGCGAAAGGGCCCGAAGGTGGGGGTCCGGGGCTCCTCCATTAAACCTCCCCCCCCCGACCCGCTCTTACCTCGCTTTGACGCCGGGAAAGGCCGCAGCAACCGCCCACACGGCTCCGGCGACAGATTTCAAACCTAAACCGCCAGCCCACGGCCACAGCCAATGGCTGAAGACGGAGGCCGCGCGCGCCGGCGCTGCCCAATGGGAGGGTGTCGCCACTCTCTACCGCCAAATAGGAAAGGACCAGCAATTCGTCGTGGCCAATGAGAACGGCCGCTGACTCCCTTCCCGCCCCGATGTTTTGGGGCAACGCACTGTCACTCTCAGATGTCCGGGTTTTAAAAAAAAAAAAAAAATCAAATTAGCATTCGTTTATTCCATGGGGGGCTCCGAAAGCCACGGAAACAACCGCGTACTTCTTGGCCGAGCGGCGCAGCTCATTAGCATGCGGGAGCCCGCCCTCCGCCTCGGCTTCCGGCCCTCGATGACTTCCGGCAGCGGTTTCCAGGGCAACGGTAAACAAGCGCCTCTCCGCAAGGGAGACGGAGCCGCTCGTCCCGGCAGCCATGATCCCGCCGGCAGACTCCCTGCTCAAGTATGACAACCCCTTGCTCATCAGCCGCAACACGGACAGGAAGTCCCCCAAGGTGAGGAGGGCCGACGACAGGACGCGGGCCCCGCCGGGAAGAAGGAGCGCAGGGGCCGAAGCCGGCTTGCCGCACTTCAAGCCCCTCGCCCAGTGCATTGTGGGGGTTGTAGTCCTGGGGCCCGCACAAGGCTGAAATCAATAATATTCTGTAGAACTGTCATTTTCTACATCGCATAGCATATAGAACAAGGATCAACAAAACCCCGGTCTCCCCTCCCCCTCACAAATGACTACAGAATCATGCCACATGGCAGGAATAGTGTTAAGGGACTGCAACTAGCTGGAACCTAAGAACAGGACCGGGCAGAGCTATGGATTCTTGCCCAGAAATAGCTAAGAAGAAGAAAAAACCAGATTGGGCAGACTGGATGGACCATTCGGTTCTTTATCTGCCGTCATCTACTATGTAGCTGCCTCTTGGCTAGAGAGAGCCCTATGCCTGCTTGAAGCTGAAGAAGGCACAGCCTGATAGTGGGCTTTATGGTCCCCAGCTATATCTTAACATCAGCTCTGGCAGGATACACATTTCAAATCTGTTATATTCTAATCACAAAAGAGAAAATAATTATTTTTCTACCTTCCGTTGTCTAGCCCCCTTTTCCAAAGACGAACCTTAATTGTCTTCTCCCTGTAACTGAGTAAAACCCTCTATGACCTGGTATCCCCTCCTCCTTGAAACATCCGGGTTTTACTTCCTTTACGTTCAGTGGAAATAAAACCCGGATATCTCAATCCGTCCTCCTTTTTCTGGAGCCATATGGTAACCTATATCCGACCCACTTGCAAATCTGTCCTAATCTATCTAGACAGCCTCCTGTAACAATGTATCCACAATGTGATGTAACTATTTCCCGTGGCAACAATGTATCCTTCCTCTACAATGTGATGTAACTATTTCCCCATGTCATTGCATGGGCCTCTTATCTTGTAAATCACTTTGAATCTGTACTAGATAAGTGCAATTCAAAAATTCTGATTAGATTAGTTATCTTCTCCCCCTTTTACAAAACTGTAGTGCAGTTTTTAGCGCCGGCTGCGACAGTAACAGATGGTCTCAGGTTCTGGTTTCTGTTTCCTTCCGTCTTCTCTTAATTCACTCTCCAGGTTCTTCTTCTTTCTCCAAGCTCACTATCTATCATCCATCTCTGTGTATGTATTTTTCCCCATGTTCAGCATCTCCCTTCTCTGTGTCTCCTATACTTCCCTTTCTAGTATTTCCCCTGTGTCCATCTTCTTGCCTTCATCATCAACATCATCATTCTATGTCCCCATCTCCTCCTCCTGTGTCCAGCATTACTTCTCTAGGAGTGACCTTAGACTAACAACTGACATTCGACACCCACACCGACATCTTAGTAAAAAAAAAAAATGCTTCTGCCTTTTATGGAAACTACATACATTAAAATCATATTTCAATTTTGCATCGTTTAGACTTAGTACAATCACTAATCCTAAGCTCACTGGACTACTGCAACATAATTTACCTAGGATCCTACAAAAAAACTACCAAAAGATTGAGAATAATCCAAAACAATCATACGACTGATTTTTGACCTGAAAAAATCCAACCACATCCAAGTTTCCAAGTTTATTAAATATTTTGATTTATCGCCTATTCAAAATTCAAGGCGATGTACAAGTAAATAAAAGTTTTTGGTAACGTACATACAATAATTTAAATTAAAAAATAATAAACTTATGTATACAAATTACAATACATTTTAGAGGTAATTACTACCATCTATAATGAAACAGAAGGAAAATTATTTAATGGTTACAATCGCTATTAAAAACATTAAATTCAAGGAAAAAACATTAGGAAGGGGGAACGAAGACATTTGGCCTAATAATTAAATTAGGAATATGAAGGCTTTAGTCGTTAAAAGCATCTATAAATAGAAAACTTTTTAGTTCAGTCTTAAATTTTGACAGGTTTTTTTCTTGTCTTAGGTATAGTGGGAGGTTGTTCCAGGTTTGAGGGGCTGTTATTGAAAAGATTGTGCTACGTCTTGTGTTAATAACTTTTAGTGAAGGAATTGCTAATAGGTGTTGGTCTTGAGATCTAAGAGATCTAGAGGTGGTATAAGGTATCAAAAGTCTATATATAAAGGCTGGAGTTTTGTATTCTATAGCTTTAAAGGTGAGTAAACATTGTTTATATAATATGCGATGTACAACCGGAAGCCAGTGTGCTCCATATTTCAAAAAACTGCACTGGCTACCAGTAGAGGCAAGAATAATTTTCAAATTCAGTTGTCTATGCTTTAAACCACTATTCGGTACTGCACCCACCTACCTTCTGAAACACTTTGTTCTCCAAAACAAACTCTGCCTCTCACGCAGAACATTATTATTCGCCTTTCCGAATCCCAAAGGAGACCAAGTCAAAAGATTCCTCGACAAGACACTTTCCTTCCAAGCAGTAATCTAGAACAGTACTCTGAGTGACTTACTCCTTAACTCATCGTCATACCATTCATTCAGAAAATCAATGAAAACCCATTTATTCAATAAATTTGTTTAAACTTCCTCAAACGATTTCCTCTACGTCTACTTGCATGCTCCTGCCTTCTGATATTTATAATTATGTTGCATGCCTATTTGTTTACTCCTACTTCATGCTCTTGATTTAACTTTAGAAACATAGAAACATAGAAAAATGACGGCAGATAAGGGCCATATAGCCCATCAAGTCTGCCCACACTATTTACCCACCCTCTTAGGTCTTCTGACCTCTTAAGTATAATTGTAATTATACTGTCACTCTACTGACCTGCTCATTGTAATTATACCGTCACTCTACTGACCCGCTTATTCAAGTCCTAGTGACCCTATCCTTGGCATGACCTCGTAGGGATCCCACATGGGTATCCCATTTGTTCTTGAAGTCTGGGATGCTGCGTGCCTCGACCACCTGCACTGGAAGCTTGTTCCAATGCTCGATCACTCTCTCCGTGAAGAAGTACTTCCTGACGTCTCCACGAAACTTCCCTCCCCTGAGCTTGAGCGGATGTCCTCTTGTGGTCGAGGGTCCCCTGAGAAGAAAGATATCATCTTCCACCTCTACCCGTCCCGTGATGTACTTAAATGTCTCAATCATGTCTCCCCTCTCCCTACGCTCCTCGAGAGTGTAGAGCTGCAATTTGCTCAGTCTTTCCTGCAGCCTCTCTTGTTATAAACTGTCTTGAACTGAAAGGTATGACGCAATATAAATAAAGCTATTATTATGTCCCTATGCCCCTCCCCCAAGTTCAGCATCTCCCTTCTCTGCTCCTATTCTCCCCATCAGAGCACTTACTTCTACCACCATTTAGTAAAACCCAGCATATACTATCCTTATTGAAATATGTATACAGTATGTATTTTTTTCTATATCTTATATCTTTTGTAGACATGTTATGAAAAGTGTATTAAAGAAATTCCCCAAATTGCTGCATTCAATCTGGGCTTAGGGAGTGGTAAAATTCTGCTTTCCCATGCATTAAGCCCAGATTCTAGTACATTTTAGAAAAAGAGCCCTTTAGATCCTTTAAGTTTCAAGATTTTACAATAAATGATTAAAATCAGGGGGAAGGACATACATGCTAAAAAAAATTTCTGTTGACAAAACATAAAACAGAAGGGAAAGGTTACAATACTTGAAATAAAAAGGAGAGGGTAGAGGAAAAAACATAAGGGAAGTAGGGTTGTCTGGGATGAACCATTTATTTAAATCTCGTGTCTTTAAAAAGTAAAGTTTTAAGACTGGACTTGAAATTATTTAAATTAGATTCTTGCCTTAGGGTTGTGGGGAGGTTGTGTGAATAAATGATTTTACATGTTGTATTGTGGAATAACTGACAAACAGGGGATGACCAGGCTAGAGACTAGACTTTTTCGTTTGAAATTAATGCAAAGTGACAGGCTAGAGGTTTTACCAAGCCCTCTGGTCTGTTGTTTGATAGAAGAGTGGAGCAGCTGCTTGGTCAAAGGTAGGGTTACCATATGGCTCCAGAAAAGAGAGGACGGATTGAGATATTTGAGATTTACTTCCACTGAAAGCGAGGTACTAGTGACCTGGATTGGCCACCATGAGAATGGGCTACTGGCCTTGATGGACCATTGGTCCGATCCAGTAAGGCTGACCTAATAATACATTGTACAAGATTATTTCTCACAGGAAGATTTTGTGTCACTCCTGTTGGAATTCTGCACACAAAATTTGCAAATTCTGCAAGTTTATTTGACAACATTTAAACAATATTTTTGCTATTATCCAGAATTTCAGTACAATTCAGTATTTTCATTAAATTATACTCGACAAAACAATTTTTTCTTGCTTAGTGACTTTCTTCTAGCAGAAGGTATCAGATTGAACAGTGAAAAACTTCTCTCCGCATCTCTGGAGTTGGAGACAGCATTTATACAACTGAAGGCCAGGCTACATTGTGAACCCCTCCCCTCCCCCCAGATATCTGTTATGGTCATCATTCTACAAAACTGGTAAAAAATATCAACAATTTTGGATAATTTTCAAACAATTGCTAACTTTTAATAAAGCGTACTAGAGGTTTCTACCACAGGCCAGTGAGGTAAATGCTCCGACACTCAGAATTCCTATGTGTCAGAGCACTTACCTCGCTGGCCCATGGTAGAGCTTTATAAAAGGAGCCCAAAGATTGGAAGAAATGCACTTTGGACAACTTTTTGAAATCTCTTAGACACTCAGGTTCAACTGGTCAGAAGGCTGGTAGCAAGATAGCAAGAACTATTCAATGGCAGAAAATGTTCAAGCTGTCAAAGAACTGATCCCATGGAAGCCATTTACTGTCCCCAAGATTAAAAATATTTGGAAGTTTCTCTATGCCAAAAATGATCAATATTTGACCAGTTTTATTTAAGTTGTGCTCAGGGCTGTGGAGTCGGAGTCGAGGAGTCGGAGTCGGAGGAAATTTCGGCTACCTGGAGTCGGAGTCAGAAGTACAAAAAACTGAGGAGTCAGAGTCGGAACATTTATCTACCGACTCCATTTTTGAACTTGGCATACCAATCACGAGCGATTCTTTCAGCTATAGCACCCACTATATACACAGCACAAATGTTGCGAGCAGCTTCTGCGGCCTTAGAACCTTGATTAAAAGCAAAAAGAAGGTGGTGTCGAAAATGCTAATTTCTCTCAACTTGACATTCCATTTTAACGATCTGAAAATTAACCAGTGCTGTGGAGGAGGAGTCGGAGTCGTAGGAAATTTCGAGTACTTGGAGTCGAAGTCAGAAGTACAAAAAACTGAGGAGTCGGAGTCGGAACATTTATCTACCGACTCCACAGCCCTGGTTGTGCTGACCATAGCGGGGGTCTGGGTTTTAGTTTTAGTTCACAGTGTAGAATTTCAGTACAATCTAGAAAGAAAATCAGGAAGAAATCCAATTAAGGTCCATCCTGAAAAGGAAAGGAGATAGGATTTGTGGTTACAATCAAAGCGGTTTACATATGTTCAGGTACTTATGTTGTACCTTGGCAGCGGAGCGTTAAATGACTTGCGAGTCACAAGTTGCTGCAGTGGGAACCGAACCTAGTTCTCAGGCCACTGTATTAACCATTAACCAATTCCTTTACTCTGAGACCAGAACAGCAGCGCCTTTATATCTTGTTTTGTGCAGGGATTGTAAATGATGGATCATGTTTATACTTTTCAGGCCCGGCCTTTGAAAGTGAGTCCGCAGCAGCCTGATGTAACTGGTCCGGTTCCCCCCCACAAGCCAAAGTCGCCACCTATAGATACAAGTAAACAGCCTGAAGAAATTTTAAATGCAATCCTGCCTCCTAGGTAAGAACTCTGTTTTAAAGCTTTTTGGCTTAGATACAAATGTAGAGCCTGAGCTATGAACTGAGAACCGGTACAATATTAGGGGTTAATGCCCTACCTCCAACCTCCACTGGGAATACTTGTATCATACTAGAATAAGCATTGCCAAAGCAAGATTATACCTCCTGTACTGAAACAACAAACAGATGTACAAATCCATTAGACATTATCTAACCATAGTGGTTTGGAATTAACATATCTTATTAGTTTGGTGAAATAAACAGTATAGGGTAAGTCAAAAGAAAAAAAAAATCTTCCTTGTTTGTAACGTTAGCCTAATGGCAGGAAGGGGTAAAACGCGGACCTCACAAATCTAAAACCGCACGTCCTTAAAAATCTGAGGTCTGTGCCACTTGTAATTAGTTTCTGGCTCTGACAGACCTCGATGACAATTTATTTATTTATTTTTTTAATAATTCTCAAAAAATTACAACAAATGTACAACAATCATTCAGAAATACCTTAATTCATCACTTGACAATCTTCTTTGTTTTACTCCAAATAAATAATTATATAAGAAACCCATCCCTCCCTCCCAGATACCAATTTGTATTACTCCAAATAAATAATTATATAAGAAGCCCACCCCTCCCAACCATATACCAATAAATAACAATTAACAATTATTATCCTTCAGAATCCCACCCCCTTATCTTATTCAATATTTTGGTGTTTAAGATGTCTGATCATTAGAATAAACCACCAATGACCCCCAAATCTTTTTAAACTTATTATAATTACCTTGTTGCAGAGCAAATACCCTTTCCATCTTATAAATATGGCACACTGAATTCCACCAAAAAATATAATTTAATTTAGTATAATCTTTCCAATTCCCTGTAATCTGCTGAATGGCAACCCCTGTTAAAATTAATAAAAGTTTATTGTTATTAGCTGAAGTTCAATGACAATTTAGCACTGATGGTCCGTCTCAGCATTGGGAGGGAAAAGTATTAGGATCCTTCAGCACTAAAATGTCATAGAGGTCTGTCAGAGCCAGAGACTAAAACCATTCCCCTTAATGAACTTTTGCAGAAAATCTCTCCTGCAAAAGATACCAGTGGCGGGGACCCGGTCCAGGCTCTATAAACATTCAATTATTGCCAGCAAAGTAGCCGCTCCACTTTTAGTCTCTGGTTCTGACAGACTTTGGTGACATTTTAGCGCTGATGGATCCTAATGCTTTTCCCTCCCTATGCTGAGACGGATCGGTCAGTGCTAAATTATCATTGAGGTCTGTCAGAGCCAGAAACTAACTACAAGTGGCATGGACCTTAGATTTTTAAGGACGTGCGGTATAGGTCTCCGAGGTCCGTGTTTTACCCCTTCCCCCCTATTGGCTAATATTGGATAACCAGCTGTAGATAAATTCTAGTATTTTGTTTAATATGTATTAAAAGTGCATTGTGTTACATTATTAGAGGTACATCACACAGAACAGGATACTTTTCAGATTTCTTGTTGTACAGTATATTTGATTTATCCCAGGACAAGCAGGCATGATATTCTCACATGTGGGTGACGTCATCTACGGAGCCCCAGCGCGGACAGCTTTTCAAGCAAACTTGATTGAAGTTTCAAGTTTGCTATGCTGCACCACGCATGTGCATGCCTTCTTGCCCACTAGAGGGCGCATCCCCACCTCGTGGTCCTCAGTTCAGTTTTTTCCGCGGAGCCAGAAGCCCTGTGGAAATTGTGCTCTCTATTTTTGCCTTCTGACACCGCGTCTGAGTCGTTTTTCTCGGTCGCTGTGCTTGCTTTATTTTTTTATTCGTTCGTGTGTTTGATAATCGTCAAAAAAAAAAAAAGTATTTTTTAGTTCGGCTCTGGGGGCTCCCGGTAGCCGCGGCCGCGGGACCTCGTTACGTTCCCGGCCGTTTTCGATTTCATGTCCCGTCCTTTGACGGGCTTTAAAAAGTGCACCCGGTGCGATCGGCTGCTTTAAATCACCGATCCCCACCGGTGGTGCTTACTTTGCCTGGGTCCCGAGCACCCCACCGACTCCTGTCCTCGGTGCTCGGCTTTTCAGCCAAGAGCTCTCCGCCGCCGTCGTGCCAGAATGGCGGAGCTCTTTGCTGTGGACCCCGCGGTGGGGCAGGCCTCGACGTCGGCCTCGGCTTCGGCCCCGGCCTTGACCTCGGCCTCGACTCCCTCGACCTCGCCGCGACATCCTGCTTCATCGAAGCCTGCGTCCTTGACTTCGAAGTCGACGGGGGGGTAAGTCCTCACTTCCTTCTTCAGCTCCAACCTCGAAGAAGCCATCCTCGGGATCCTCGACGGGGGCGGGTGGGTCGTCTTCGGCCCCGCCCCGAGCGTCGAAGTCGGATGCCCCGCGGGAATACTCGAGACCGAGGTCGCCCTCGAGGGAGCACCCGCCGGCCTCGGATCTACCGGCCATGATGGGGGTTCCTGTTTTTCAGGACTTGCTCCGTGCCCTCATTGCCTCGGAGCTGTCCAGCGCCCTCGCGCATCTGCAGCCGGCTTCGGCCTCGAGTGCCCCGGCTTCGGCAGCCTCGGTCTCGGTGCCCTCGACTTCGGCCCCCGGGGTGGCTCCGGCCTCGACCCCGACCTTGCCCTCGACCTCGGTCGACCAGCCGGAGCGGAGTGTGCGGCCTCGGGACAAGGTGCGGAGAGTTCGGAGGATCTCTTCCACTTCTTCCTCGTCGAGGTCCTCCCGGGGCTCCTCGCCCTCGGGTCGGCCTCGGAGACGCGGTCGCTCCTCGCCGACCGGGGCTGAGACGCTGCGTGTCTCGGAGCTCCGCCTCGATAATCCGAGGCTTTTCCGTTCCTCCGAGGGAGGGTTATCGAGAGACTCCTCGCCGAAACGGAAGGGGCAGGCCTCGGTGCTTCATTCCCAGGGGACTTCCCAAAGGGGTTCCTCGGGGCATAGGTGGTCCCCGACCCCGTCGAGGTCAATCGGAGCGGCGTCGTGGGGCTCGGGGTCTGGTACTGGTAGGGAACCTCGGTATTCCCGTGAGGCTTCCCCTTCCTTTTTGGCGACACGGGCCTTTCAATCTCTCTCCCCACCTTCCAAGCCCTCCTCCTTTTCGAGATTTGTGCTTGATATGGGGAGGGCCTTGGACCTGGATCTGGTGTCCGGTTCTCAATATACCAAGGAGTTTTTGGAGGAGCAGGATTTACCTTCTCCCCTGAGGGAGACTCCTCGTCTGCCCCTTAATAAGGTCCTCCATCAGACCTTCCTGAGGAACTTGGACTCCCCTCTTACAGTCACAGCGGTTCCATCGAAAATGGAGTCGAAGTACCGTACCATCCCATGCAAGGGCTTCGAGAAAGCACAACTGTCTCACCAATCGTTGCTGGTGGAGTCGGCGTTAAAGAAGTCCCAGCCTTCTAGGGTCTCAGCTGCGGTCCCTCCCGGGCGGGAAGGGCGGACCCTGGACAAGTTTGGTCGCCGCCTCTACTCCAATTCCATGATGGCGGCCAGGATCCTTAATTATGCTTTCACTTTTTCATCTTATCTGAGGCAGAGGGTGAAGGCGTTACCTCGTTATCATGGGGTTATGCCAGATTCCCATAAGGAGGACTTTGGCAAATTTATGGCCAACTTGTCTCAACTGCGTCTATACCTTTTTCATGCTGTTTACGACGCATTTGAGTTGGCCTCCAGAGTCTCCGCCTTTGCGGTGGTGATGCGCCGTCTCGCATGGCTCCGAACGGTGGATATGGACCCGAACTTGCAGGAGCGCCTAGCCAATCTGCCATGTGTTGGATCAGAATTGTTTGATGAGTCCTTGGAGGCGGCGACCAAACGCCTGTCCGAACATGAACGCTCCATCGCCTCCTTGGTCTGTCCTAAGCCACGGGTACCACCACAGAAGCCATTTAGACCTCCACCGTGGTGATACCCTCAAAAGTCTACACCAGCATTCTCTAGGCCTCCGCCCCTGCGCCCCCCACAGCAGGGCAGAGGGGGCCAACCTAAACCTCAGGCGCAGGGGGCGTCTAAGCCGGCGCCGTCTTTTTGACGTGATGAGTGGATGGGGGCGGGCCCCCTCCGCACTCTCGCCGGACCCCCTGCCCATCGGGGGCCGGCTACGGGTCTTTCACTCGGCCTGGGCTATGATCACGTCAGACGCTTGGGTGCTCCGTCTCATCTCCGAGGGTTACTCGCTGAACTTCTCGGCCTCGCCGCCGGAACATCCGCCAGGGACCTCTCTTTCCAGTCGAGCCCAGCTTCCTCTTCTCCTCTCGGAGGCCAGGGCCTTGTTGAGCCTTCGGGCGGTGGAGCCGGTCCCCCCAAACCAACGGGGGCGGGGGTTTTACTCCTGTTACTTTTTGGTCCCAAAGAAGACCGGGGACTTATGCCCCATTTTGGACCTCTGGAAGCTCAGCAGGTTCCTGGTCCGAGAGAAGTTCCGTATGTTGTCACTTCCGGTTCTCTACCCTCTGTTGGAGGAAGGGGATTGGATGTGCTCCCTGGACTTGAAGGAAGCGTACACTCATGTTCCAGTGCATCCCGCCTTCCGCAAGTTCTTACGGTTCCAGGTGGGGGGAGTTGCACCTTCAGTATCGGGTCCTTCCTTTCGGGCTGACGTCGTCACCTCGAGTCTTCACGAAGTGCATGGTGGTAGTCGCGGCTGCCCTGAGATCTCAGGGGCTACAGGTCTTTCCTTACCTGGACAATTGGCTGATCAAGGCATCGTCCAGGGAGGGGGTTATCTCAGCGACCCAACAGACTATCACCTTCTTTCAAAGTCTGGGGTTCGAGGTGAACTTTCCCAAATCTCAGCTGTGCCCTGCTCAATCCCTTCAGTTTATCGAGGCCGTGCTGGACACGGTTCGCCTTCGTGCGTTCCTCCCCCCTCCGAGGTTGGAGGCTCTGCTTCGACTGTGCCGTCAGATTTCGCTGCAGCGCTCCGTCTCAGCGCACCGTCTGATGATTCTCCTTGGCCACATGGCGTCGACGGTTCATGTCACACCATTCGCCCGATTGCACCTGAGACTCCCTCAGTGGACCTTGGCTTCCCAGTGGCGTCAAGATCGGGACCCACTCTCCTTTCCTGTGACAGTGACTCCTTCCTTGAGATGCTCGCTCCGTTGGTGGACCAACTCTTCCAATCTTTCCGGGGGTTTCTCTTTCTCGTCCCTCCGCATCGCAAGGTCCTGACCACGGACTCTTCGGAGTACGCGTGGGGGGCTCATCTCGACGGTCTGCGGACTCAAGGTCTATGGTCGGCGGAGGACCGTCTTTGTCACATCAATGTGTTGGAGCTTCGTGCCATTTTTCTGGCTGCTCGAGCGTTCTGCCACCTGCTGCATGATCAGGTAGTACTCGTGCGGACGGACAACCAAGTGGCAATGTATTATATAAACAAGGAAGGGGGACGGGCTCTTGGTCCCTGTGCCGGGAAGCCCTGTGCCTTTGGGAATGGGCTGTCTCCCAGAACATCTTCCTGCGGGTGGTTTACATTCAGGGAGAGAAGAATTGTCTGGCCGACAAACTCAGTCGTCTTCTCCAGCCGCACAAGTGGTCGCTAAACTCCCGAGTTCTGCACGAGGTCTTCGACCGCTGGGGGACTCCTCAGGTGGATCTGTTTGCCTCCCCGGAGACTCACAAACTGCCCCTCTATTGTTCTCGGATGTACTCCCCGGACCGTCTCGAAGCCGATGCCTTCCTTCTCGACTGGGGAGGGAGGTTCCTCTATGCGTTTCCTCCTTTCCCTCTGATCTTGAGGACGTTGGTTCATCTCAAGTCGTCCAGAGCCACTATGTTTCTCATTGCGCCTCGTTGGCCTCGTCAGCACTGGTTCTCCCTGCTCCTTCAACTCAGTGTCAGGGAGCCTCTGCTTCTGCCTGTTTTTCCCTCTCTGCTGTCTCAGAGTCGGGGTTCGCTGTTGCATCCCAATCTTCAGTCCTTACATCTGACGGCTTGGTTCCTTTCCCCTTGACTTCGGTTTCTGTTTCTCAGTCGGTCAGGAAGGTCTCGACTCGGCTTTGTTATTCCCAGAAGTGGACCAGATTTTTATCCTGGTGTTCCTCGCACCATCTGGATCCGAGTTCGGTTCCGGTGTCCTCGGTTCTGGAATATTTGTTGCATTTGTCCAAGTCTGGGCTGAAGATGACTTCCATTCGGGTGCATCTCAGTGCTATTGCTGCTTTCCATCGGCATCTCGAGGGGCGATCTCTCTCTCTTCATCCTCTGGTGATTCGTTTCATGAGGGGTCTAGTGAATGTTAATCCTCCTCTCAAACCTCCTCCTGTGGTTTGGGATCTTAATGTGGTCTTGGCTCAGCTGATGAAACCTCCTTTTGAGCCTATTGACAAGTCTCTTCTTAAGTTTCTCACTTGGAAGGTGATCTTTTTGCTTGCGCTCACGTCCGCTCGTCGGATTAGTGAGCTGCAGGCTTTGGTTGCAGACCCGCCCTTTACTGTGTTCCATCATGACAAGGTGGTTCTTCGCACCCATCCTAAATTTTTACCTAAGGTTGTGTCTGATTTCCACCTCAATCAGTCCATTGTTCTTCCGGTGTTTTTTTCGAAGCCCCACTCTCATCCTGGGGAGGCGGCGCTTCACACGCTTGACTGTAAGAGGGCGTTGGCTTTTTATCTTCAACGCACCAAGTCTCATCGGAAGGTTCCTCAATTATTTTTGTCCTTTGATCCTAATCGGTTGGGACATCCTGTTTCCAAGCGAACCTTGTCCAACTGGTTGGCTGCTTCTATTTCTTTTTGCTACGCTCAGGCTGGTCTCGAGCTGCATGGTCGGGTCACGGGACATAAGGTCCGAGCGATGGCAGCTTCTGTTGCTTTCCTCCGGTCTACTCCGATGGAGGACATCTGCAAGGCTGCCACTTGGTCTTCGGTTCATACTTTCACCTCCCACTACTGCCTGGATACGTTATCCAGGAGTGACGGCCGGTTTGGCCAGTCAGTTTTGCGAAATCTGTTTTCCTAAATTGCCATCCTCCCACCTGCCCTTTTTTTTTTGGGTTGGCTTGGAGGTCACCCACATGTGAGAATATCATGCCTGCTTGTCCTGGGATAAAGCACAGTTACTTACCGTAACAGGTGTTATCCAGGGACAGCAGGCATATATTCTCACAACCCGCCCTCCTCCCCGGGGATGGCTTCTTTGCTGGATATGGAACTGAGGACCACGAGGTGGGGATGCGCCCTCTAGTGGGCAAGAAGGCATGCACATGCGTGGTGCAGCATAGCAAACTTGAAACTTCAATCAAGTTTGCTTGAAAAGCTGTCCGCGCTGGGGCTCCGTAGATGACGTCACCCACATGTGAGAATATATGCCTGCTGTCCCTGGATAACACCTGTTACGGTAAGTAACTGTGCTTTCTAAACGTACATTTGCCTTATTTTTACTTACTTACATATTGCCAGATGATATGGTAAGAGTGGTTAACATAGCTGGTTTTGACAAGTTCCTGGAGGAAAAGTCCATAGTCTGCTATTGAAAGAGACATGGGGGGAAGCTGCTGCTTGACCTGGATTTGGGTTTATGCCAGGTACTTGTGACCTGGATTGACCTCTGTGAAGATAGCATAATAGGCTAAATAGACCATTGGTCTGACCCAGTAAAACTATTCTTATGTTCTTGCATTGCAGTTCCAAACAAATGCAAGGGAAATCAGGGCATGAGCATTTCAAAGTGAAATGTTTGTACATTCTCCTGCCCAGGCCCTATTTCCTCTGATACTTCATTTCCTTGCAGAAGTCTCAGGGCATTTATAAATGGGGAATTGAGGTTTTGATGAAGACAAACTTGTTCCCAATCTAGTATTGTTTATTATTTATTTTTCATATTCATATACCACTTATAGCCTAAGTAGTTTATATTCAGGTACTTAAGTATTTTTTCTTAATGGTCCTGGTGGGCTCACACTCTACCCAGGGTCACAAGAAGCAGCATGGGTTTTGAACCCTCAACCTTGGGGGACTAAGGCTGTAGCTCTAACCACTGTGCCACACACTCTGTAACAACAGGCAGGGATTTTAATTGCCCCTGAGTTCTTGTCCTTTGTTGGCATTGATGTCACGGTTGAAGCATGCTCAGAACATATCCTGCATCCTTCTGCAGTGCAGATGCTGGTGACATCAGAAAGGTTGCAGTCTGTACTGGATACATGGGGAAGCCTCTGCTTGCCCTGGATCGGTAGCATGGAATGTGGCTACTCCTTGGGCTTTGGCCAGGTACTAGGGATCTGGATTGGCCACCTTGAGAACAGGCTACTGGGCTTGATGGACCGTTGGTTTGACCCAGTAAAGCTATTCTTATGTTCTTATGAGAGGGGTTAATGAGAGACTTGCATTTCTTTATTTATTAAAAGGATTCATAGGCCACCTTATGTGCCAACAAGGCAGTGTACAACAAGAATAAGTCAGACATAAGCAACAGACAATTGCAGCAGTAAAAAAAGTAATCAAATTACAATACTAAGTATGCATAGTATGTTACATTACAATGTCAGAAAAAAACCAAAAATTACCAATAATACCAAATAATCCAAATACAAAAATTTGGTAATATCCTATCTAAGCACCAAAGTCTGAATCTTCAATGGCATGCACCAAGCACCACCCACAGGTCCTGAAATAAGGCCACAGATAATGAAGCAAACTACAATGTAGTAATCAGTACGGGCTTGATTTTCCCTCGTGATGACCAATAGCCCCAGGCAGGTATTTATTGAGTGATAAACACTTAGATCAAAGTCTAAATAAATCCTGCCCCGTACATCATCATCGTGCCTTTATAAATTATATGTTAGTGAACTGGTGGAAAAATCAAGTGCTTGAGCAAAACCAAAGGAGAGACAGAAGGAGCCAAAATAAGAAACAGCGAAGAAGAATCAACCCTCCAAAAAACACCCCACACTACCTAAATAAAAAGAAAAGAAAAAAATCAAAAAGTCTATCAATCAAAAAACGCTGGAACAAATAAATAACTAAAATGAGATCACAAAATAGTCCATAGACCACCAGTTCACTAACATATAATTTATAAAGGCACGATGATGATGTACGGGGCAGGCTTTATTTAGACTTTGGTCTAAGTGTTTATCATTCAACAAATACCTGCCTGGGGCTATTGGTCATCACGAGGGAAAATCAAGCCCGTACTGATTAGTGCATTGTAGTTTGCTTCATTATCTGTGGCCTTATTTCAGGACCTGTGGGTGGTGCTTGGTGCATGCCATTGAAGATTCAGACTTTGGTGCTTAGATAGGATATTACCAATACATTACAATGTCAACACAATGCGTGACAAAACATTTTAATAGCATAAGGTGTAAGCGGAGAAGGAGTATATAGATTGAAGAGATAGAGTAAGGGACCAATTTAGAGCAAGTTGCACGTGAGATGTGCAAGGTCTTTGAGCCCCTGGTTCTAAAACCTAGGATCCATTCATTTGCATTTGCTGGACTCTGTCTCAAAAACAGACTGAGAAGTGGTCCGCAAGATCCAAAAGGAATGAAGACGTAGGAAATGTGATGGTAAAAAGCTGGAGACCTTATTAGCAAATCAGTTAATTAAAAAGAGTGCCCAATCATCTGTGTTTCCCCTGGTAGGGGTTGCTTCAGGGGCTAAACATGCCTTATGGCTTGAACATTTCACTTCAAAACAGGCCTTGCAGGACCTCCAACTTCCTGGGGGAGGGTTACTGTTCAGTTTAATTTTTGCTAATAGTCTTCAGTTTGTTACCACTGTATCTGCTCCTACAGCTTCATTCCTCCTGCCAGACCATGCATTTTATTTATTTATTTAGGTATTTATATACCACCTGTCAGGTATTTGTGTTAGAAATGTTCCCAATCTCCAACTGTGGATCAATTATTTAAACGATGACTTGCATTATTTTTGCAACAATGTCGTGTTGTCATTGTACAGAGAATGGGTGGAAGGAAATCAGCTCTGGATCCAGCAGGTTTCCAGCACACCAAGCACCCGCATGGATGTGGTGCATTTGCAGGAGCAGCTGGATATCAAACTGCAGCAAAGGCAGGCTCGAGAGACGGGGATATGTCCTGTGCGCAGGGAGCTTTACTCCCAGTGCTTTGGTGAGTAAGTTCACCCTGTTCTGCAGACGGAGCAAAGAAGTTCTTCCATAGGTGTTCCCGAGGCCTCTGCGAGTCACATATGAGGTCTGCGCAAAGGGCCTCCAGCTAGGGCCGAGCCACCAGTAGGGCGTGCTGGAGCAAGAGAGGCATGGCTCTCGCCGTAAGAGGCACATCCTGTAGGCAGGCAGCCGGCACCGGCGTCTCGCAGCACACAGTTTGCGATATACTGCGTTAGGGGGATGAGACATCCAAGTTTACTGACTAGCCTAGAAGAGAGAACCCAGCAATTCCACAGTAGAAAGGAGAAACCATAAACAAAATAATACTGTAGAAAAGATGTTCTTAATGCAGGTGTTTATTCGATTCATCACATAAAGAAAATATAGTAATCCACATAAAAAATTGATGGTGTGGTCCGTGTTTTGGTTGATCACTGTTTCACATTCATTTTTAGTTTAATAATAATAATTTATTTTGATATACCACCTAACCAGCAGTTCATAACGGTTTACACCAGGGGTGTCCAACCTGTGGCCCGAGGGCCGCAAGTGGCCCAGTGAGGTATTTTGTGCGGCCCCAGTCGAGGGTGATGCGGTGTTTTCCTCTGCTGCCCCTGGGTGTTTAACGTCTTGCCGGCTCCCTCCTCTGTCTTGCTGCAGCGTTTGCATGTTTGTGCGGCCCCAGAAACATTTTTTGGGCTAATGCGTCCCAGGGAAGCCAAAAGGTTTGACACCCCTGGTTTACACAATAGGTACTCGTTATACAATATAATAATAACATCATACATAATAAAATTCTAAGTAACTAATTCAAGCATTTTTTTTTTAAATTCTTTATTCATTTTTAAACTTTCATCAAGTGTACAAAATTCATAATACACACTATTAATTAGACCACTTATCATGATATCTTATAAATATAAATGCAACCCTCCCCCCACCCTTCTTCTAATCACATTATTAATTATAAGATCATAAACCCTCCCGTTAAACCCTTCCCCTCTTTCAACACTAACTGGTGTATAATTAATAGAAAAATGGCATTAATCATGACAAAAAGATGTTAATGGCTCCCATATTTTTATAAAACTATTATACTTTCCATTCTGTACCGCCAGTGATCTTTCCATTCTATATAGGTGACACAACAAATTCCACCAGAAATTGAAACTAAGTCTACTGTGGTCTTTCCAGTTTTTAGTAATATGTTGGATGGCAACTCCTGTCATGATCAATAAAAGTTTATTGTTACACGATGATATCTAACTCTCTTTTCTCATGGACATTCCAAATATCACAGTATCATAAGATAACGCTACATGATTTTCCAATAAACAATTTGGAACTAATTCAACCATTAAAACTAATGAATAAAAAAAACACAATATAAACTAAAATAAGTATAGATAAAAAGATTAAAAGTATATTATAACTACATGATAATATGAAAATCAATAATGTATTTTATATTGTCTAAATAAATGGGTTTAAAGATGTTTTCAAAATTGATGGTAAGAAATGGAGAAATAAGAAGATTCAAACATGAATTCATTAATCCTGCTTGGAAAGCTAATGTTTTCACTCATTAAACTCACTTACATTAAGGACAACGCGTTTTCAGCCGAAACATGGACCATGTTGGGTCAGCACCATCTTTTCTTTTTTTTTTAATGTGGATTACTATATTTTCTTTATGTGTTGGATTGAATAAACTCCTGCATCGAGAACATCTTTTCCACAGTATTATTTTTGTTTTTAGTCTAGGAGAGGGCTCACTTACCAATGCAAAATCAGCCCTGTCTGGCACAATGTTTCAGAACCACTGCTGTTATAACACACCCATGCTCGGGTGTGCATTGCAGAATTCTAAATTGCCCAAAATTATAGAAATGTAATGGTGTAATTTCTGGACAAACAGAAGCATGCAAAGCCTTCTACTTATTACAGACCAGCTGCAACTGGTAAAATGCTTTGTCCATTTTGCTCTCTCTGTTGCTGAACCTTCTGGCTAATTCTCTCTTTTGTTTGTTCCTAGTAAACAATAAAGGTCATTATGGCACCCCTTCTGCTATTAAGCAGCCCCTTGTTTCTGGCTAGAAAAGTAGACTTGATGAGGTTTGTTTATTTCTCATTTGATATCCCGCTTAATGCAAAAGGTCAAAGCGGTTTACAAAAAAAAAAAAAAAAATCACGTTGAAAAGAATGCCAATATTAAAAGAAAAGATATGGGGACCATTGACTAATTACTCTAATGATCAGATATCTTAGCACATGGGTAGCATATATGTGGGGTTGGGGTGGGAAATGTATATCATATGGAATTAGGAATATTGATAAAAAGGGGGGTATTTATTTTATTTTACAAGAATATTTGATTGTAAATACAAGTGATATGTGAAAATTGTTTTTATTATGTTTAATTCACTTGTAAGAATCAAAAATGAATAAAGATTTTAAAAAAAAAAAAAAGATAAAAACAAGAAACATTCTCACAATCAAATTAAAAAAAAGTATACAATCTAAACTATCGAAACTGATTTGCTACGTTATGCTAAAGGCAAAGTAATGAGTTGTACCAAATACCATATTTTACTATTCAGCCAAATACACATAATCATCATTGAACTTTAACTTACCAAATAATAAAAGAAATCGGAGTTCAAACCCCTCCTTTACTAACTAGTGTGGGTTTTAGCGCTGGCAGTGGCGGTAACTGCTCTGACGCTCATAGGAATTCTATGTTAGTAAAGGAGGGGGGCAAGTGTTTATTTCAGTAAGATTTAGCACAGAGTCCCAGATTTGTCACTATTTGGTTGAATTAAGTCAAATACAGATATTTTGTACAGTCCTAATCCCTATAGATTTATATTCCAAATCATGCTTTATTATTCTGTACTGTATCCAAGTAAGATAGCAGTTGCATGATCCTGTGATTGACTTTCTTGATAGCAGTACTGGTTATTTACTTCTCATTTCTCTGGCACTAAAAGACAACCCAGGACAGAACCATGTAAGAGACAATTCCTGCTCCAAGGAGTTCATAATCTAGTCAAACCAGAGGATATGTAAAAACTGCTGCCATCCTTTTCAGATGAGCTGATCAGGGAGGTCACCATTAACTGCGCGGAGCGAGGCGTGCTTCTGTTGCGAGTGAGAGACGAGATCCGCATGACCATCGCAGCCTACCAGACCCTTTACGAGAGCAGCGTAGCATTTGGCATGAGGAAGGCCTTGCAGGCTGAGCATGGCAAATCCGACATGGAGAAGAGAGTAAGCTCTGCACTGCAGTCTGTGCCTGATCTTTTATGCGATGTCCAGCTTTTAATGATGTTATCACAGCACTAGGCTGCACAGTCTAAGCGATATCAGAAACTGCATTTATCCCAGGACAAGCAGGCAGCATATTCTTGACTGATGGGTGACGGCACCGACGGAGCCCCGGTACGGACAATTTTAGAGTGATTGCACTCTAAGAACTTGGAAAGTTCTAGTAGGCCGCACCGCGCACGCGCGAGTGCCTTCCCGCCTGACAGAGGCGCGCGGTCCCCAGTTTCTTAGTTTCCGCGGAGCTAAGAAGACGCACTTTCAACGGCTGTTGAAAACTTTTTTCTCATTCGCCTTCCCGCTCTCGTAAACCTTTTCAGAAATTGTATTCCCTTCGTTCTTTTTCTTGTTTTATTAAAAAAAAAAAAAAAAAAGAATTTTCTTTTTTTCTTCTTCTTTTTTCGGGTTTGCCCCGGCGGGGCCTGCTGCTACCATCGAGGCCTCGGCCTTCGATTTGGCAGAAGCCGTTTTTACGTTCATGCCCCCCCAACCCGGGTTTAAGAAGTGCCAGCGGTGTGCGAGGCCCATTTCTCTCACCGACCCGCACAACTGGTGCTTACAGTGCCTGGGTCCTGACCATCGGGCGTCCACCTGCACCCACTGTGCCACTCTAAAAAAGAGAACATTAAAAAACCGACAGATCCAGCAGCGGTTATTGTTTGGTACCGATATGTCGGATTCGGCGGCACCGGCCCCGACATCGGCCCCGACGCAGTCGGCACCTACCTCATCGACACCGCGCCAGCGTCGCATCCTCAAGGTAAGCCGGCTAAGAAGCCTTTCCCGTTGGAGCGTCCTCTGGTCTCAGTAGCAGCGAGCCCAGTCCTGCCGACCTCGAGGCGCCCACGGAAGCGCTCCGCACCGATTGAGGTGAGCTCCTCGACCTCGGGTTCCTCTTCGGAGTGTAGAGCGGCACCGAAGGTACCGCAGAAGAAAAAAGCGGTACCGGTGCCTTCGCTGGACGAGCGAATTGCGGCCGTCCTGCAGGTGCAGCTCAAGGAGCAATTACAGCAGCTCCTTCCTGCTCTTTTGCAACCGAGCCTTCCAATCCCGGTCCGGTCTGAGCCACCGGTACCGACAGTGGAGCAACCTCTTTTATCTGCATCCACTCTGTCGGTACCGGTACATTCGGCTTCGTCGGTATCTATGCCGATCTTTGCGCCGGAACCGAGGTCCTTACTCCAGGCTGTGCAAACTTCGGCACCGGTACAACCCATAACATCTCCCGGTACCGTTTCCCAGAGGTCGGGTAAGTCGACACATAAAACTCGACACCTGGAACCCTCCACACCGGAGTCCCGAGATCGAAGCTTTCAAGTAAGGGACCCTGAGCTGTGGGGTGACTCCGAAGAGCCTCTTCTCTCTGAGGGGGAGTGTTCATCGGCGGCCGAGGATCCTTCTGTTTTAGATCCGTCCTCTAAGCCTGATGCAACCTCTTTCACCTCTTTCCTCAAAGAGATGTGTGACTCTCTCTCTATTCCTTTGGAGGCTGAATCCAAAAAATCCAAGGCGTTTCTCGATGCACTGGATTTTGACCAGCCTCCAAGGGAATTTCTAAAATTGCCTCTCCATGATATATTAAGAAAGACTTTTTACAAGAATCTGGAGACGCCTTTGACCATCCCAGGAGCCCCTCGCAAATTGGACTCTTTATATAAGGTCATACCCATTCCGGGCTT
Source organism: Geotrypetes seraphini (assembly GCF_902459505.1). Lineage (NCBI taxonomy): Eukaryota > Metazoa > Chordata > Amphibia > Gymnophiona > Dermophiidae > Geotrypetes > Geotrypetes seraphini. The sequence continues at coordinate 30,744,339 of NC_047091.1, read as the reverse complement.
TGACAAACCACAACTCCCTCATGAGTCTCTATTGGTGGAATCCACTTTAAAAAAATCCACGGGAGCTAGTGTGTACGCCTCGGTCCCTCCTGGCAGAGAAGGTAAGGCCATGGATAAGTTTGGCAAGAGGTTATATCAGAATGCGATTTTTGCTAATAGATCAGGGAATTATGCTTTCCATTTTTCATTCTATCTTAAGCATCTCATTCAGAATTTGTCAACTTTTGAAAAGTACCTCCCTGATCGCAAAAGATCTGCCTTTCGCCAAACTTCTTCGTCACTCTTACAACTTCGTAAGTTCATGGTCAGGTCGATCTATGACACCTTTGAGCTGACCTCTAGAGCCACGGCTATGTCGGTAGCCAAGCGTCGACTGGCATGGCTCAGAGTGTCAGAACTTGATGTCAATCATCAAGATTGACTGGCTTTATGCACCCTGCCTGGGGGATGAGCTGTTTGGAGAATCCATGGACTCCACTACCCAAAAACTCTCAGCTCATGAGACTAGGTGGGATACTCTCCTCAAAACAAAAAAGAAGACCCCACCTACCAGACCTTTCCGGCAGCAATCGGCCTACCAACGCCGATTTGTGGCTCGTCCCTTGCCACTGACCACTCAACAACCCCGGCGTCCACGGCAACAACAGAGGCAAAACCCTAGACCAGCACAACAGCAACAACAAGTGAAGCCTCCTCTTCCACAAAAGTCCTCCCAACCCTTTTGACTTGGTTCTCCAGGACTTAGCCAGTATTCTACCATCTGCCCATCTTCCGCAGCCCATAGGAGGACGCCTTGCTCATTATATAAGCCGTTGGGAAAATATCACCTCGGATCAGTGGGTCCTCAACATCATCCGCCACGGCTACTCTCTCAACTTTCAGACTCTGCCTACCCAAAGTCTGCCAAAAGAGTCTGCTTTGAACACTCCTCAGTCTTCCCTCCTTCTTCAAGAGGTTCAATCCCTCCTCCTTCTGAACGCCATAGAGGAGGTTCCTCTAGATCAGCAGGGACAGGGATTCTACTCTCGTTATTTTCTAGTCCCCAAAAAAACAGGAGATCTCAGACCCATCCTAGATCTTCGCGATCTCAACAAATGCTTGGTCAAAGAGAAATTCAGAATGCTTTCTCTGGCCACTCTTTACCCTCTTCTCAATCAGGGCGACTGGCTATGCTCCCTCGATCTCAAAGAGGCATATACTCACATACCGGTCAATCTGGCCTCCAGACAGTACCTCCGCTTCATGATCCATCATTGTCATTACCAATACAAGGTGCTGCCCTTCGGTCTTGCCTCCTCTCCAAGAGTATTCACCAAATGTCTGATTGTGGTGGCTGCCTTTCTACGTTCTCACCACCTTCAAGTCTTTCCTTACCTGGACGATTGGTTAATCAAGGCCAATTCATCTCAGACAGTACTTCTGGCCACCAACCAAACCATCCTGTTTCTACGACTTCTGGGGTTCGAGATCAATCTACCCAAATCTCATCTCATCCCTACTCAGAGACTTCAGTTCATTGGAGCGGTGCTGGACACAGTCCTCATGAGAGCGTTCCTGCCGTCCAACCGTCTTCAAACTCTTCAGTCTCTATGTCAGCAGGTACTTCCTCAACGTTCCATCTCTGCCAAGCAAATGATGATACTCTTGGGTCACATGGCCTCCACAGTTCATGTCACACCCTTCGCACGTCTTCACCTGCGCACTCCTCAATGGACCCTAGCTACTCAGTAGTCCCAAGCGACGGATCCCTGCTCACGACACATATCTGTGACATCGTCTCTTCGTCAGTCTCTGCAATGATGATTGATATCCTCAAATCTCTCCAGAGGTCTTCTGTTCCATCTACCTCCTCATCAACTTATCATCACCACCGACGCCTCCCCTTACGCCTGGGGAGCTCATTTGAACTAGTTCCAAACTCAAGGTCTTTGGACAGCCCAGGAAATGAAACATCACATCAATTCCTGGAACTCAGAGTGATGTTTTATGCCCTCAAGGCCTTCCAACATCTTCTCTTTCCTCAAGTCCTCCTGCTGTGCACAGACAATCAAGTTGCAATGTACCACATCAACAAGCAGGGTGGGACAGGCTCTCGCCTCTTGTGCCAGGAAGCCCAGAAGATTTGGGCTTGGGCCACAGATCACCAACTCTTCCTGAAGGCGATCTACATTCAGGGAGAACAGAATTCCTTGGCGGACAAACTCAGCAGAATTCTCCAGCCTCACGAGTGGACTCTCGATCCTTTAACTCTACAGTCTATCTTCGCTCAGTGGGGCACTCCTCAGATAGACCTTTTTGCAGCTCCTCACAATCACCAGCTGCCCCTCTTCTGCTCCAGACTCTACTTTCCTCACCGTCTGACAGCGGATGCATTTATCCTGGATTGGTCCAATCTGTTCCTGTATGCTTTCCCTCCGCTACCTCTCATGTTACAAACCTTGTTCAAGCTCAAGAGGGAACAGGCCACCATGATTCTCATCACTCCACGATGGCCCAGACAACATTGGTTCTCCCTTCTACTTCAACTCAGTTCCAGGGAGCCTATTCTTCTTCCATTGTTTCCTTCTCTGCTTACACAGCATCAGGAGACCCTTCTGCATCCCAACCTACAGTCTCTGCACCTGACAGCTTGGTATCTCTCGGGCTGACTTCGAATGATACTTTGTTCTATTCTGGATGCCTCCAGGAAACCTGCAACTCTGCAATGTTATCATCAGAAGTGGACAAGATTTTCTTCCTGGTGTCTTCTTCATCATCATAATCCTACATCCCTTGCAGTGGAGACTTTGTTGGATTACCTTCTTTCTTTGTCTGACTTTGGTCTCAAGTCTACTTCCATCAGAGTCCACCTCAGTGCTATTGCTGCTTTTCATGAGCCAGTTCATGGGAAACTCCTTTCAGCTCATCCCTTGGTTTCCAGATTCATGTGGGGTCTTTTCAATGTGAAACCACCTCTTAAAGCACCCCCTGTAGTCTAGGATCTCAATGTGGTTCTCTCCGCCTTAATGAAGCCTCCGTTTGAACCTTTGGCTACGACTCCTTTCAAGTTTCTCACTTGGAAAGTGGTCTTCCTTATTGCTCTAACCTCTGCCAGGAGGGTCAGTGAGCTACATGCACTAGTTGCGGATCCACCTTTTACAATCTTTCATCATGACAAGGTGGTTCTGCGTACACATCCAAAGTTTCTCCCTAAGGTTGTCTCTGAATTCCATCTCAACCAATCCATTGTTCTGCCTGTCTTCTTTCCGAAACCTCACTCTCATTCTGGAGAACAGGCTCTGCATACTTTGGACTGTAAGAGGGCTCTAGCTTACTATTTAGAGCGTACTAAGCCCCACAGATCAACTCCCCAACTCTTTCTGTCCTTTGATCCAAATAAATTGGGACGTCCTGTTTCTAAACGTACGTTGTCTAATTGGCTTGCAGCGTGCATTTCATTCTGTTATGCTCAGACCGGACTGACACTTGAAGGTTCTGTCATGGCCCATAGAGTTCGAGCTATGGCAGCATCTGTAGCTTTCCTCCGTTCCACTCCTATTGAGGAAATCTGCAAGGCTGCTACTTGGTCCTCAGTTCATACTTTTACATCTCACTATTGTCTGGATGCATTCTCCAGAAGGGATGGACACTTCGGCCAATCTGTTTTGCAAAATTTGTTTTCCTAATGGCCAACCTTCCCTCCATCCCTCTTTTTGTTAGCTTGGAGGTCACCCATCAGTCAAGAATATGCTGCCTGCTTGTCCTGGGATAAAGCACAGTTACTTACCGTAACAGGTGTTATCCAGGGACAGCAGGCAGATATTCTTGCGTCCCACCCACCTCCCCGGGTTGGCTTCTTAGCTGGCTTATCCTAACTGGGGACCGCGCGCCTCTGTCGGGCGGGAAGGCACTCGCGCGTGCGCGGTGCGGCCTACTAGAACTTTCCAAGTTCTTAGAGTGCAATCACTCTAAAATTGTCCATACCGGGGCTCCGTCGGTGCCGTCACCCATCAGTCAAGAATATCTGCCTGCTGTCCCTGGATAACACCTGTTACGGTAAGTAACTGTGCTTTATCAACATTCTGCTTGTTTTGATACACTTCCACAAAGCACTGCGCCTAAAAGAGCAGCTTGTTAACCTTTCCAAAATATAGGCCCCAGGTCAGTTGAGTTAGCTAGTTCAGCATTCAAGCAAAATCTCATTTCTAGATCAGTGTTTGCTGATAAGGTTCCAAAGCCCCTATATTTGGCCTGGTAACCTCACTCCCACCCCATATTCAGCCTATAAAATACATGGCATGGATTGCTATAGCCAATATATTATCTTATTATTTATTTCTATACCATTTCTATCCTAAGTGGTTTTACATTCAAGTACTTTATCATATTTCCCTATCTGTCCCGGTGGGCTCAAACTCTATCTAGTGTACCTGGGGCAACGGGGGGATTAAGTGACTTGCCCAGGGTCACAAGGAGCAGCGAGGGATTTGAACCCACAACCTCAGGGTGCCGAGGCTGTAACTCTACCACTGCGCCACACACTCAAACATAGTAGTCAAACACTCATACAAAAATAGCAAAAAAAAAAAAAATCGCACTAGAATGACCAGTGATAGCTAGATACCTTTCCGGGTGAAATAGGTTTTGCACTGCTCTCACTGCAGTCATAGATATAAAAACTTCCCCCTAAATTTTCTTTATTTTATATTAACTTCTCTCCCTTATTTTTTCTCTTTAAAGTCCAATGCCAAAGTACTTTCAATACTTTTTAAATTCCTCTAAATTCTTCTCATTAACCACATAGCCATTAGTATCAGTAGCAAATAAACATATTCAGTAGTATAGTTCTGTTTTCTTGTACGGACAGCAACCTCTTCTCCATCGACTACAGCCACCTTAACGGCGTCTTCAGTCTCGCTGTGCTCACTGCAATATTTTTCATTGTCCAACATTTCAACCTTTCAAAGTCATTCTAGTGGGATTTTCTATGAACATTCTTACCCCGTGTCACTAGGTGGCAGTACAAATTGCAGAGCTGTGACTCATGCTATCAAGTCAGTTAACTAATTTTAACACCAGTTCCCAGATCATTTCTGAAATGGCTAGTTTTCCCATTTTTGATACATTTTTCTCAATTAGTTACAGAAAAATACAATAATGCACACAACTATTTCTCATACCAAAGATGTCATAAAGACAATTAAAAAGATTCAGCCTGTGTCGAGACTTGTTTTCTATCCGTTCTCCCCAGAGCTCAGAATGGGTTACAAGTTAACATACATAAAGCACAGTTACTTACCGTAACAGGTGTTATCCAGGGACAGCAGGCAGATATTCTTAACGCATGGGTGACGTCACCGACGGAGCCCCGGTATGGACATTTTTCACTAGAAAGTTCTAGTTGGCCGCACCGCGCATGCGCGAGTGCCTTCCCGCCCGACGGAGGAGTGCGTGGTCCCCAGTTAAGATAAGCCAGCTAAGAAGCCAAACCGGGGAGGTGGGTGGGTCGTAAGAATATCTGCCTGCTGTCCCTGGATAACACCTGTTACGGTAAGTAACTGTGCTTTATCCCAGGACAAGCAGGCAGCATATTCTTAACGCATGGGTGACCTCCAAGCTAACAGAGAGGGAGGAGGGATGGTTGGCCATTAGGAAAATAAATTGTGTAATACAGATTGGCCGAAGTGCCCATCCCGTCTGGAGAAGGTATCCAGACAGTAGTGAGTAGTGAATGTGTGAACTGAGGACCAAGTGCAGCCTTGCAGATTTCCTCGATGGGCGTGGAACGGAGGAAAGCCACAGAAGCAGCCATAGCTCTGACCCTGTGGACCGTGACAGCACCTTCCAGTGAGAGACCGGCCCGAGCATAACAGAACGCAATGCAGGCAGCAAGCCAGTTGGAAAGCGTCCGTTTGGAGACAGGACGACCTAGACAGTTAGGGTCGAAGGACAAAAGGAGCTGAGGAGATGAGCGGTGAGCCCTGGTACGGTCAAGGTAGTAAGCAAGGGCACGCTTACAGTCCAGCGTGTGCAACGTCTGTTCCCCAGGATGAGAATGGGGCTTAGGGAAAAAGACAGGCAACACAATGGACTGGTTGAGATGAAAGTCCGAGACCACCTTGGGAAGGAATTTAGGATGGGTACGCAGAACCACCTTGTCATGGTGAAAAACAGTGAAAGGTGGGTCGGCAACCAGTGCATGCAGCTCACTAACCCTCCTGGCAGAGGTAATGGCAGTGAGGAAAAGCACCTTCCATGTAAGAAATTTGAGTGAAGTTGTGGCAAGAGGCTCAAACGGAGGTTTCATGAGTGCTGATAAAACCACATTCAGGTCCCAGACGACTGGAGGAGGCTTCAGAGGTGGTTTGACATTGAAGAGGCCTCTCATGAACCGGGAAACCAGGGGATGAGCCGTAAGAGGTTTTCCGAGGATAGGCTCATGGAACGCAGTGATGGCACTGAGGTGGACTCTGATTGAGGTCGACTTGAGGCCAGCGTCGGAGAGAGAGAGCAAATAGTCCAGTACGGTTTCCACCGCCAATGAGGTGGGATCGTGATGATGAAGCAGACACCAAGAGGAGAACCGGGTCCACTTCTGATGGTAACATTGGAGGGTGGCCGGTTTCCTTGAGGCATCCAGAATACGACGGACAGGCTGAGATAGATTCTCTGGAGAGGTCAGCCCGAGAGAAACCAAGCTGTCAGGTGGAGCGAGGATAGAGTGGGATGCAGTAGAGACTGATGCTGCTGTTTAAGTAGAGTAGGAAACACAGGAAGAGGAATGGGCTCCCTGGAGCTGAGCTGGAGTAGGAGGGAGAACCAGTGTTGGCGAGGCCACCGAGGGGCAATGAGAATCATGGTGGCTTTGTCCCTGCGGAGTTTGAATAACGTCCACAACATCAGAGGCAGTGGAGGAAAGGCATAGAGGAACCGATCCGTCCAGTCGAGCAGGAATGCATCCGGGGCCAGACGATGAGGAGAGAAGAGTCTGGAACAGAACTGGGGCAGCTGATGGTTGTGAGGAGCTGCAAAGAGGTCCACCTGAGGGGTGCCCCACTGAGCAAAGATGGAGCGGAGTGTGGGGGGATCCAGAGTCCACTCGTGAGGTTGAAGGATGCGGCTGAGATTGTCGGCCAGGGAGTTCTGCTCGCCCTGGATATAGACAGCCTTGAGGAAGAGACTGCGGGCCGTGGCCCAGGTCCAGATGCGGATGGCCTCCTGACAGAGGAGGGGAGATCCGGTGCCGCCTTGCTTGTTTATGTAGTACATGGCGACTTGGTTGTCTGTGCACAGGAGAAGAACCTGAGGGTAGAGAAGGTGCTGGAAGGCCTTGAGGGCATAGAACATGGCCCTGAGTTCCAGGAAATTGATGTGATGTTGACGCTCCTGAGGGGTCCAGAGTCCCTGAGTGCGAAGTTCTCCCAGGTGAGCTCCCCGTGCATAGGGGGAGGCATCTGTGGTTATGATCATGGAGTGAGGGGGTAGATGAAAGAGTAGACCCCTGGAAAGATTGGATGAGTTCAACCACCATTGAAGAGATTGCTGAAGAGACGATGTCACAGAGATGGGATGAGAAAGAGGATCGGTGGTCTGTGACCATAGGTTGGCTAGAGTCCATTGAGGTGTCCTGAGGTGGAGTCGCGCCAGAGGAAGCACATGGACCGTCGAGGCCATGTGGCCCAGGAGGACCATCATCTGCCGAGCTGGAATGGAGTGATGAAGGAGCACCTGGCGGCAGAGGTGGAGCAGGGTCCGTTGGCGGTCGGAGGGGAGAAACGCCCTCATGAGAGTGGTGTCGAGAACGGCTCCAATGAACTGAAGTCGCTGTGTGGGAAGCAGATGCGACTTGGGGTAGTTGATCTCGAACCCCAGGAGATGGAGGAAGGAGATGGTGTACTGAGTGGCTTGCAGCACAAGTGGAGACGTAGGTTCTTTTACCAACCAATCGTCCAAGTAGGGGAACACCTGGAGGTTGTGAGACCTGAGAAAAGCCGCCACCACAATAAGGCATTTGGTGAACACCCTGGGCGATGATGCGAGGCCAAAGGGTAGCACCTTGTACTGATAGTGGCTGTGCTGTATCTGAAATCGGAGGTAGCGACGTGAATTCAGATGGATTGGAATGTGAGTGTAGGCCTCTTTGAGGTCCAGGGAACATAGCCAGTCGTGTTGAGAGAGAAGAGGATAAAGCGTGGCCAGGGAGAGCATTCTGAACTTTTCCTTGACCAGACACTTGTTGAGGTCCAGGAGATCAAGGATGGGACAAAGGTCTCCTGTCTTCTTGGGAACCAGGAAGTAGCGGGAGTAGAATCCCTGACCCCTTTGGTCTTTGGGAACCTCTTCGATGGCATTGAGGAGAAGGAGGGATTGGACCTCCCTTAGGAGGAGAAGGGACTGGGAGGAGTGGGACGCAGACTCTATAGGAGGGTTGTCTGGTGGAAGAGTCTGAAAGTTGAGAGAGTAGCCGTGACGGATGATGTTGAGGACTCACAGGTCTGATGTGATGACCTCCCAACGGTTGAGGAAGAGTTGGAGACGTCCTCCGATTGGCTGAGGAAGAGGTAATGATGGTGGAAGACTGGCTATGCCTTGGAGAAAGGAGTCAAAAGGGCTGAGATGGTTTTGACGGAGGAAGAGGCTTGGCAGGTTGGTGAGATTGAGAGCGAGCCTGAGTGTGTTGTTGTTGACGAGGTCTGCGAGGCTGCTGTTGGGGCGGGTTGAGAGGCCTGGCCGAGAACCTGCGCTGGTAAGAGGACTGTGGTCTATAAGGACGAGCAGGTGGAGCCTTCTTTTTAGGTTTTACCAGAGTGTCCCATCTGGTCTCATGTGCTGAGAGCTTCTGGGTGGTCGAATCCAGGGACTCCCCAAAAAGTTCGTCCCCAAGACAGGGTGCGTTAGCTAGGCGGTCTTGGTGGTTGATGTCAAGATCAGATACCCTCAACCAGGCCAGACGTCGCATGGCAACAGCTATGGCAGACGCTCGGGAGGTCAACTCAAATGAATCATAAATAAGAACATAAGAACATAAGCAATGCCTCTGCTGGGTCAGACCTGAGGTCCATCATGCCCAGCAGTCCACTCACGCGGCGGCCCAACAGGTCCAGGACCTGTGCAGAAATCCTCTATTTATACCCCTCTATCCTCTTTTCCAGCAGGAAACCGTCCAATCCTTTCTTAAATCCCAGTACCGTACTCTGCCCTATTACATTCTCTGGAAGCGCATTCCAGGTGTCCACCACACGTTGGGTAAAGAAGAACTTCCTAGCATTTGTTTTGAATCTGTCCCCTTTCAACTTTTCCAGATGCCCTCTTGTTCTTTTATTTTTTGAAAGTGTGAAGAATCTGTCCCTCTCTACTCTCTCTATGCCCTTCATGATCTTATAAGTCTCTATCATATCCCCTCTAAGTCTCCTCTTCTCCAGGGAAAAGAGACCCAGTTTCTCCAATCTCTCAGCATATGGAAGGTTTTCCATCCCTTTTATCAGACGTGTCGCTCTCCTCTGAACCCTCTCGAGTATCGCCATATCCTTCTTAAGGTACGGCGACCAATATTGGACGCAGTATTCCAGATGCGGGCGCACCATCGCCCGATACAACGGCAGGATAACTTCTTTCGTCCTGGTTGTAATACCCTTCTTGATTATACCTAGCATTCTATTCGCTCTCTTAGCGGCCGCTGCGCACTGTGCCGTCGGCTTCATTGTCATGTCCACCATTACCCCTAAGTCCCTTTCCTGGGTACTCTCATTCAATAACATCCCTCCCATCGTATAGTTGTACCTCAGGTTTCTGCTTCCCACATGCAGTACTTTACATTTCTCAACGTTGAACTTCATCTGCCATCTCGTCGCCCATTCCCCTAGTTTATTCAGGTCCCTTTGCAATTCTTCGCAGTCCTCTTTAGTCCGAGCTCCACTGAATAGTTTGGTGTCATCTGCAAATTTTATTATCTCACACTTCGTCCCTATTTCTAGATCATTTATGAATATATTAAAATAGAGCGCACCATGAATTTCCGCAGTTGAAGGAGACTGGAAATTTGTTGTTGAAAGAGTGGAACTTTGCGTTCAGGGATGTATTTTTGTAGGGCGGATAGTTGTTGTACGAGATACTTCATATAAAATGAGAAGTGAAATGTGTAATTATTCGCCCTGTTGGCTAGCATGGCATTTTGATAAAGGCGTTTGCCAAACTTATCCATCGTTTTGCCTTCTCTGCCAGGAGGGGTGGAGGCATAAACACTGGAGCCCTGAGTTTTCTTCAATGTAGACTCAGCTAGGAGAGACTCATGGGGCAATTGAGGTTTGTCAAAACCCGGAATTGGAATGACCCTGTATAGGCTGTCAAGCTTACGAGGAGTTCCGGGGACAGTGAGTGGATTTTCCCAATTTTTATAAAAAGTTTCCCGCAGTATGTCATGGACGGGTAACTTGAGGAACTCTTTGGGAGGTTGTTCAAAGTCTAAGGCATCCAGAAAGGCCTGGGACTTTTTGGAGTCGGACTCTAAAGGAATAGAAAGAGCCGCCGACATCTCCCTGAGGAATTTGGTGAAAGAGGATTGCTCAGGCTTGAAAGTGGTATCGGGCACTGAGGGTTCCTCGTCTGTGGATGATGCATCCTCCTCGGTACCGGGTGGGGATTCTTCCCATAAGTCCGGGTCCCTGATATCAGTGTGCGCACGCCGAGATGTCGGGGTGGAAGGCTCGGTGTGGCGGGTCTTAGAAAGAGACTTGCCAGAGCACATGGAGACAGTACCGGGAGAGGAAGATCGGTGTTGACCCGGTCCCGGGAAGAGCGGTGACATTCTGGGTCCCGGGGAGACCGGTGCCCTTCCTGGACCCGAGGAGGATCGACCTCAGAGCGGGTCTGTACCACAGGACGAGAACGGAGTGGTTCAGCCGAGAGGATTGGCATGGAAGTGTTGAGTGGCACCGAGGGGGTGGACACCGGTGGGATGGTGCGAGGCTCGGGCCGGTCTGGTACCGAAAGAAGTGGTGCCAGTAGGGTCGGTAGCAGGTGCTGGAGTTGTTGCTGCAGCTGTTCCTGCAATTTGTCTTGGAGTATGGCCACGATGCGGTCATCCAGGGGTGGCACCGGTACCGCTTTTTTCTTTTTCGGTTCCATAGGTGCTGCTCCACGCCCCGGCGATGAGGAGGCCGATGACGAGGCACTCACCGAGATCGGGGCGGAGCGTTTGCGGGATCGGCGTGAGGCCGGGAGGACCGGCGTCGCCACTGTGGCAGGTGGGCGCTCAAGGGAGGTGGAAGGCTTCTTAGCCGGCTTACCTGGTGCCAGCGACCCCGAGGAAGGATCGGGCGTCGAAGTGGTCGGTGCCATCTTTTGTGGTACCGTCGACATCGCGGCAGTTTCCATAGCAGATCCGGTACCGAAAAGGATGTTCTGCTGGATCTGCCGATTTTTTAAGTTGCGTTTCTTAAGAGTGGCACAGCGGGTGCAGGTGTCAGCCCGATGCTCTGGACCCAAACACTGTAGGCACCAATTGTGTGGGTCAGTGAGAGAGATCGGGCGTGCACACCGCTGGCACTTCTTAAAGCCCGGTTGAGGGGGCATGAAGGGAAACACGGCCTCCTCAAAATCAAAGCCGGAGGCTTGTATGATGGCAACAGGCCCCGCCGGGGCCGGCCTGAAAAATAAAGAAAAAACAAAGTTTTTTTTTAAAACTATTTAGAACGGAAAAAGAAACCCGAAGGGAAAAAGAGAAAAAACAAGAAAATAACGCGAGCGGGAAGGCAAAAAGGAAGTTTTCAACGGCCGTTGAAACCACATGCGTCTTCTTCGCTCCGCGGAAACGAAGAAACTGGGGACCACGCACTCCTCCGTCGGGCGGGAAGGCACTCGCGAATGCGCGGTGCGGCCAACTAGAACTTTCTAGTGAAAAATGTCCGTACCGGGGCTCCGTCGGTGACGTCACCCATGCATTAAGAATATGCTGCCTGCTTGTCCTGGGATAATATACAGTTTACAATTTGCCATAGTTACACTACAAATTTTTTGATACAAGTTTTTATCCTAACTCAACATATACCAGGGATCTAATACTAATACAGTGGTACCTCTGCATTAGTATTAGAATTTAATTAGTATTAGAATTTAACCCCGTTCGAGTTCCAAGACAATTTTTCCCATTGAAAATATTAGAAACTGGATTAATCCATTCCTTGATCCCACAAACTCAGATTTTCAAATAAATTTAACAGTAAACACACTGGATCGGGCACCCCAGTCGGCATAGACAAGATCAGGCCCCACTGGCATAGGCAGCAAGATCGGCAACTGCAAGCAGTGCTCAGCCCAACGCTTCCCTCTGATGCGAAGCATCCAGGCAGAAACAGGAAGCTGTGTCAGAGGGAAAGCTATGGGCTGAGCAACGCTTGCAGTGTCCATATGTTTGGATTCTGGGGCAAAATTTAATTTAAAAAATAGATTGGATTCCAAGTTGTTCGAGTTCTGGGGTGTTCGGATTCCGAGGTACCACTGTATGCATAATATACAGTTTACAGGTTTCAATTTGTCATAGTTACAGTGCAAGGATTTTCTATACAAGTTTTTATCCTCTTCTCATTGGTAGCTCATTGCTTGCTTCAGAAGAGTATTTTTTTAAATAATGTAGTTTTGTCAGTTTCTGTGTATTCAGACATTTCTAGTTACACCTGTGTAACGTATCTGTCCTATGTTTCAGATTGTTTGTGATGTTTTAGCCCCAGTACTCCAGGAGAAAGCTGAGTACCCAGGGCAGGCATTTTAGCTCACTCACATTCTGCATTATTTTAGGTAGAGGATAGGTGGAGAGGCATTTTTGAAAGACCATCCATGAGGCTCCCCCCACCCCCAAACAAAAAAAAACAACCCCTTTCATCTTAGAGCCATTTTCTAACAGGAAAAATATCAGGATTTCCTTTTTGAAAATATGAATGCCAAAAAAACAGGCTCTAATCTGTCTGGCAACATTTGTGCAAAAATGGCCACACATACAGACATCAGTGCAGCGGACTTTAAATAACAAACCCAGTACAAGATCCCACCTTAATTCCTTTATGTTATTATGACCCTCCAAGAACAGATAAACCTACGGTACCTAAAGGTCCACCACTATAATAGCCATCAAGCTTGCAGGTGGTTTATAAATTCAGGTACATTTGTACAGAATTAAGAGCTAAAGTGGACGTTACACCTGGATCCCGTTTTTCAAAGTCCACTGCACTGCCACTAAGCTACTCCTCTATCTGCTGGTCTACTAGGAATGACCATAATGCCTGAAGCCGACATAGAGGCTTGTATTCACACTTACTTTCATATCTTAGGGGGCTGCGAGAGGTGTCAGTAACCACAGGGGGGATTAGCTGCTCATTCAGGGCACCTTCTTGTATCCTGGAGACGCTTGATCAGGTCTAGATAAAAATACTCTTATTTTTAGATTTGGTCATTTCTTCCCATTCTGTTATCACTGAAAGATGTCCTAATTTTGGGCCTAATGTCCAAATTCTGCCTTTTGAAAGTCACAATATGGAGCATTTTTTGGGTGATTTTGAGATGTCCATCTGCTTAAAAAATGGGCACCACAGTGGGGAAAAAAGGTTACCAATATTTTTTATGTAATTCCAAAGCCCTGTGAAACAATCTACTCTTTTTATTTTCTTAAAGATATCAGAGCTAGAAGGTGAGAAGAAAGAGTTGGAGAGACAAGTAAATGAGCAAAAAGCCAAATGCGAAGCTATCGAGAAACGGGAAGCTGAAAGGCGGCAAGTTGAAGAGAAAAAGCATGCAGAGGAGATCCAGTTCCTTAAACGGACCAATCAGCAACTGAAGGTATGATTGAGGTTGACAAAATCCTGAGTGGTGTAGAACGGGTTTTCACACGTTCAGAAAGTACAAAGACCAAGCGTCACTCAATTAAATTATATGGAAGTACTTTTAAAACAAATGGGAAAGGGTGATGATATGCACAACGAGAAGTCATGAGGACAAGATGTCAGAAATTCAGCCAAGGGGGTATAGTTCAAAATATGTCACACTGGCAGTGTTTCGGCGTACTGGCCTTTATCAAAAGTGTGTTGGTGAAAATAAGGCAAGAACTGGTGTCTGCAGGAAACTGACATTCAAGGTTTCAGGCAACTCTCCGCTAGTCCTGATATATTTCCAGGTACTAGGAGGGGCTGAGGGAGTTACCCCTAAAATCTGTGACTTCCTTGTTAGGTCTCCCATAAGAAGTTAACAACACAGGGCTCAGTCTTCAAAGGGTTTATGATTCTAAATTGGCCTCTTTGAAAATATTAGGGCTGAGTGCCTAACATTACGCTCAACCTTTCATTAAACTCATACACAGAGAAGCCTTAAAAAGTGGGTTTCGGACAGGGAAAAAATAGGAGCTTAGCACTGATTTTCAGCTCGAGGCTCAAATCTAGGTTAAGTGAATGGCAGGCATAAAACTCCTAACTTCAGATGAATTTTCAGCTGTAAACTGAATACTCCTAAGTTAGGCTTACCCTGAAAATCTTACCCTTGCTAATTGGAAAAGCTTTGGCACGCTGCTATTCCAGAGGGCTCTAGACCCCCAGCAGGAGACAAGCTGCAAAGCCAAATGATTTTCTGTGCAGTAACAAAACAACAAAAAGATTGTGGAACCGAAGATTCGATGGACCAGTTTGTAGTTTAATAAATATCCAAATAACTTAAAAACAACCCAGAAAGGATATATATTGTACAGTCATAAGTGAACCACAGGATAGAAACCAAATAACATGTACAATAAAAATGACCCCACACAGGTCGTGCTTCGGCAAAATAAAGATGCCTTCCTCAGGGGTCTTATAAGGTCCTTGGGTGCCTTAAATGTAAACCTAAAAATCACAGAAAATCCAAGTAGTTAAGAGGCTACAAACAAGCAACACAGTTCAGACGACTATCCTGTGGGTCACTTGCGACTGTATACACCCTTTGGGGATTGTTTCTAAGTTATTTGGACGCTTCTTAAACTAAAAACTGGTCCATCTGACCTTCTGTTCCGCAATCTTTTTGCTGCTTCGCTTCCCTTGTGGAACCTTTGGATTGTGTTGCTTTGTTTTCTGCGGAGTAAAACATTTTCCAACTTGGAACCCAAGAGGCAAAACACGATTTCAGCAGCTTTGCTCCAGTTTCCTTTTCAGTGCTATAGAGGCTGAGTCCCAAGGCCAAAGGCACCGCTACAAAGCTATGATTTGCCTCACAGCCCTGGTCTTACAACATCCCCAGTGAAGACCTCTCAGCTTTAGGTCTGTTTCTTTTGGAGTGCTCATTTCATAATCATTTTTCTAAATATCTGTCTTGTTTGTTTTTCAGGCACAGTTGGAAGGCATAATCGCACCAAAGAAGTGAAGACGTTTCTTCTTTGGCCCCCGCTACATCTGCCAGGATTTTTGTTTTTACTAAAACACTGTAATGGCCACCAGCAGCCAACTTGCATTCTTCATCCACTTTATTCCTCCAATATTTATCACAGCGATGAGAGCAACTGTAAATCTTGAAAGATCCTGCAACAGAAGTTTGTTGTGAAATATATCATTTTCATAATTAAGGTTAATGATCAAATTTTTCATAGTGTTTTTCCAAGTTCCCTGGCTTTATTCTTAAGCTGTCTTTCCTAGAAGAGGCAGTAGATTTTAATGACACCGTCAAAAATAAAAGTGAATTCCCCGATGAACTGAACATTGCTCGATATCCCTTTTTGCTCACATAGGATCCCTCATTATGATTCCGAACCCCTGGCTGCCATCTTTTCTATGAAGGTGGTGGAGGGGGGGCAGCTCTCTTGTGTCTGCTCCACTTTCCTCCTCATTCCACCTAGATGTTCATGACCAGTCTGTCGTCCCTGACCCAGACATCAGATTGCAAACTTGAGTAAAAGGCCTGCACAGATAAAAACCGAGGGCGCTGCTTATTGCTTGGCCCGAGTCCAGGTACATTGTTGAAGGCAAAAACCAAAGTGCAATTCAACTACAACTGTCTAGAGCATTTTAAAAGGCAAGGGGAGCAGACTGTCTGCTCCATAATAAGAGAAATCCTGTTCTCTCGATTGACGGTGTGTTAAATTCCCAGAAACAATTTCTTTTCAGCTGCGCTCGCATCATTTTCATTGAAAGGTAGAGAGACAAGGGACTGCACCAGCGAAAAAGCCAGGAGACTTGAGTTATCTTTGTACAGTAGGTAAAAAACAGCAGGGGTGGGGGTGTACAACATTGAACTCAATGTGTTGCTTAATATACAGGCCACCATGATCTCTCGTACAAATTCCCAGGGCCACATTTATTCCTTTGTCAAGAGGTGTTTGTATGTTAGAATTTATATGCCAATGGGGATAGTTTTTATACCGACAGATCCTGTAATAAAATTACCATTACCATAAATACCACCTTCTCTCCTACCTCCATCTTTTATATTGGGTCTGAGACTAAAATGGCTCTTCCAAGTTCAATTAAATTAATTTAAAAAGTGTTTTCATTGTCAGCTGACCACAAGTAGAAGACCACCTTTCTTTTCAAGAAAAGGGAAAACATACTGCTGGTAAGCGGTTCAGCTTTACAACCAGTTGCCTTATCCTCAGGTCACAAACACTGCCAGCAGCAGCTCAAATATTTTGCTGGCATGTAACTGCAGTTCAGCTGGACCACGCTTGAAAACTCACGCTCCCCGATTCCGATTCTGTACTGCAAATTACAGCTATAGCACTGGAAGCGAGGAGGCCGTGGCTTTCTGCTTTATTCGTTTGAGCTATTGCAGGCATCTCAAAAGTGCAACTGGAATGAGGCATGCACGAAGCTGGCGACCCATCTCGGACCCCTATCCCTTGGAAAACTGGAGATCAGTTACTCTCTGGTCAGTGCTCTTACCACAGAAATCAAAAGAAAATGGAATTGCATTTCCTTATAACCTTGTTATAAGGGAAGCAGGAAAGTATTTGAAGTTTATACAGACTTTTAGCCAGCTTTTCTGCCAACAAGGATGAAGGTAATTTAATCCAGCCAGCCAACATTTGGGAAAACTGATAAACAAGCGGCAAGTAACGCTGTAAAGAAATAAAAACAAGTTTGTGCATCAGATTTGAACTTGGTGCCTTAGGGTGTATACATAATACAATACCTGGGCTGCAGGCCAAAACTCTGTAATGTATTCCCTACACACCAGTCGCAGGCCAGCTGCAAAGTTCTGTGCTTCCCCCTTATATTGTTGCAATACGATCCCTTATGGTATAAGAGAAGAATAGTCAGATGATGGGACCATAGCTAATTTTGTGCAGCGTGAACCAAATGCGAGTGTTAGAAAAATCTATCACAGACTCTTGACATCACCTTTGGGAATGGATCTGGAGTTCTCTCTACCTGGGAGGCAACGTGCCTCAAGACCTACGCTAGCAGCGTGGCATAGTTTTCGCTGCGATGTGCCTGAACCAATTCTCCAGTCAAACCGAGTGCCTGGAAGAGTCTCTGCCTTTACCAAGGGTTCAAGGAACCGCACTGGGATGTCAAACGAGCGAGAACAGCCAACAGGTGGTGTAAACTAAAGGGAGCACCGTTAGCCAAAAGTAATCTCTAAACATACTCAGCAGTAGAGATTTGTAGGCTCTGGAACATAGGCAGAAGTTCTTCACCCTTTTAAAGAAAATGTGGCCTAGTTCAAAACCCACTTCTAAACCCAACATTATTGTGTTATCTCCTGCTGCCTCAGGTGCACTCGACTGTAAGCTCTCTCAGGCAGGAACATATATCGCACTTACTCATCACTACTGTACATCCACTAGAGTTATAAGTATTATAAATCTCTTCATAAACAAGTAAAACTTATATTATAGATTCCAATGTCTTTTTTTTTTTTTGTAATAAATTTAATGTGCAAATAGGATTTACAGAATCACTGTCTGAGTTTTATTCTTATCTGTTTTGCTTTCTGTCCCTCTGAGCCTTCCTTCTTGTTCCTGTTTCTGTTCTTCACATTGTGCGTGTCATAATATCGCACGCCGACCTTCCGCACGCGCTGCTCCCGCTCCAGTCTTCTCCTCTGCAGAGATGGCAATAAAAAATTCAGCTCGGCTCTGAAACAGCCCAGTCTCTTCACCCTCCAAAACTAGTTACGGCTTGGTTTTTAACACAGGCAAACTAAAATCACCAGCTTTACTTTTATGTAAGGTGACCATATCCGCTTACGAGAAGCAGAGATGGCATTGTAACATAACATAGTAAATGACGGCAGATAAAGACCCAAATGGTCCATCCAGTCTGCCCAACCTTACCCTTTCTTTAAATGACTGATTTAATTTAAATTTCCCTTTTTCTTAGCTATTTCTGGGCCAGAACCCATGATCTCAAAGCTATGAACTAAGATGACCATGACCAACACGGGATACCAGTAAGACGGGTTATTTTACTTTAGCACAGGTCCCATTTTATACAACTAGACCAGTTACTCATAACTAGGTTTAACAGTTAAATAACCTGCCCTACTGGTAGCGGTAGAAATGGCTCTAAAATTCTCAATCATTGTTACATATAAAAAGACAATCAAGCCATTGTGACATGACAGATGAGGTTGGCTCTTAGGCATTATGACAACATACACTAAGGGGTGTGGGTTATCAATGTGGGCTATTGTTAATTTACCACAGGTCCTATTGGTTCATAGTCATTCGCGCGCGAGACTTCAGCACGCCGACAATTCGGCGCAAGACCCGAACGCGTCGCCTAAAAAGTTACTTTTAAAGAGCTCTGACGTGGGGTGTGAGGGGGGAACCCCCCCCAGTTTACTTCATACTCTTCGTGCTGCCGTGGGGGGGGGGGGTTGGAACCCTCCATTATAGAGTAAACTTAACCTTTTCCCGATTTTTTAGGAAAAAGTTAAGTTTTCTCTATAATGTGGGGGGTTGAACCCCCCACACACCCCCAACGGCAGCGCAAAGAGTATGAAGTAAAGTGGGGGGTTCCCCCCCCCACACCCCTGTTGGAGCTCTTTAAAAGTAACTTTTTCAGCGGTGCGCTGGGGTCTTGCGCCGAATTGTCGGCACACTGAAGTCTCGCGCGCTTTTGTCCCGTCACTGGTCCTATTATATGCAATAAGACCTAATTAATTATAACTGGGGGTTAATTGTAAAACTGCTTATCTTAATGGCAGCCCACATTGATAACTTCGCCCCTGAGGTGGTATCGTGCCAGAATCCTTCACCACTGAATCAACAAACAGTTTTTGGCTAGAATCCGAATGCTGCCCTGTGCCTTGCGTGCAAAGTTTATTTTCTCTATCCACACTAGTATCAAATCTTCACTGGCAACCTTACCGATAGACTAGGTCCTTAGAGGAAGATTCTCAAAACTTTAAGGTGGTCGCTAAACCGGTTCCAGCCGGTTTAGCATTCATATATTTTAGCGGCAAATTATCAAAACGGTCTTTTCCGAGCTTCCTAGCAGTCTCTGCCATGCAAATTTATTACAATGAGGTCATTAATATTTAAAGGAGCACTCCGGTTGATTATTATTGCTGGGTGATTCGCTAACCTCGCTGTCCTACATTTGCAAGCAAAATTTTCTGGCGCTGACTGGCTCAGGCATTGACAGGAAAGTAAGACTTGACAACTTAGACCTGCCAGAAAATTTTGCTGCCGCCAAGCAACCCCCCCCCCCCAGCAGGAGAGACGCCTGCTCCCTCCCGTCACCATGCAACAACCCTCCCCCTGGCAGCGGGAGAGATGTCCACTCCCTCCCACTGCGGTGCAAAAACCCCAACAACCCCCCAGCAGCGGGTGGGATACCCACTGCCACTGCCATGCCCACCCCCCTTACCTTGTTTATGAAGTCCGGCTGGAGGGATGCTTACTCCCTCCAGCCAGCAGGCCCGTCTCTTCAAACTGGCGGGGAGGGGAAGGCCATTTTGAAGAGGCGGGCCTGCTGGTCGGTGGGAGTAGGCATCCATCTGGTTGGACTTCATAAACAAGGTAAGGGGGGTGGGGTCGTTGGGGGCACGATGGCAGTGGCAGGAGGGCGTGTTGCTTGGAGGTGGGAGGGAGTGGACATGCATTCCTCCTGCCAATCTTTGAATTATGGGTCTTTTTTTGCACATTTATTCTGCGCATGTGCCGATCGCTATCACCAGCAATCGGCACATGCAAATTTAGTGACCCCCCGCGAACCTCATTTGCATGCATGGTTTTTCAAGAATGACTCGCCTTTTTGAAATCGTAACAGTAGCGTCCGCAACAGCTGGCCATCGAGTTTTACTGCAAACATTTGAGAATCTTCCACTTAGTCTTCAGTCCCAGTCCTCAAAAGCCACAAATAGGTCTGGTGTCTGGATATTATGCAAATTACTCTCATGCATATTCACTAGGAATATCCTGAAAATCCAACTTACTGGTGGCCCTGAGAGCTGGGAGTCAATACTAAGGGTCAAGGCAGATAGACCAGGCTGGGAGATTGAAAGACTTTTCACACCCCCGAGGAGCACCCAGAGGCGTAATTCCAGGACAGCATGGGGGGGGGGAGGGGGGAGAGGGAAGACCTGCACTGCTCTGCTTGTGCTGTACAATACTTCCAGCTTTGGTTCTAATCAGATCACAATAAAAGTATTTGCTAAACAATGTTTTCAATTTCTTACAAAGGAACAAATATTGTCTTTCAGGCTGCACCAGTTGTAAAAGGAGCAATGGTGCTCGGTAAAGCAGCCGAGTCACCCCCTCGCAGCAAATGTCACCTCAGCTATTTCCCCACCGCACATGAACGGGGGTATGAAAGGCACATCCCATACCCACCTGCTTTGACGTGAGCTGCTGCTGGGATTCTCGCGCTTTAACTTCATCACTGTCATCATTCATTTTCCGCTTCCTTCCTTGTTTTCTGTACCCTAAAGGTGCAAAAAATACACCTTGGAATTATTTGCAAATATCACTGAACAACCCAGGATAAGAAAGTTCTCTTTCCACAGGAGCATTCCCCCTTCATCACACGAAAATTGATGCAACTGAACCTGAAAAACATCAATACATTGCAGAGATCTACACTTCCCCCTCCGTATTCACGGGGGTTAGGGGCAGAGCCGGCCCGCGAATATGAAAAAAACGCAAATAATATTAGGGCCGGTTCTGCCCCTTGCCCCCGGCTATTTTAAGCCCTGAAAGCCCCCCCCCCTTAAGCATTACCTGGTGGTCTAGCGGGTTTTCAGGCAGGAACGATCTTCCCACGCTTCTGCCCCGTGCAGATCGCTCACAGGAAATGGCTGCTTTGAGCTCCTGTAGTCTCTCGAGCCATTTCCTGTGAGCAATCTGCACGGGGCAGGAGCGTGGGAAGATCGTTCCTGCCCCCCAAAACCCACTAGACCACCAGGTAAGGCTTAAGGGGGGGGGCTTATAGGGCTTAAAATAGCCCGAAAAATGAAAGTGATTTTTTCTTTTAAAACCGTGAAATAAGCGAATCCGTAGATACAGAATTCGTGAATAAGGAGGGGGAAGTGTATTTTGGTTCACAGGCTAGATGTGGTTAAACAGATTAAAGGCGAAAAAAAGAGATCAAGCCTCTGATTATTATGAAAAGAACGACGAAACGAGGCACTGGAGATGCCACAGCCAACTGATGTTTTTTTATTTAAAGTGAAACAACTAAAATATATTTAAAAAATAAGTCCCGTTTTTATATATTTTAGTTGTTTCACTTTAAATAAAAGGTTCGTAACCATCAGTTGGCTGTGACATCTCCAGTGCCTCTTTTTGTTGCTCTGAACAGACTAAAGGGCATCACACAGAATAATGATAGGCAGCGAATTCATTCAGACAGTGATCGATCTCTGAAATTAGGAGGGGGGGGGGATAGGAAAGGAGCACAGCTGTTTCCTCTCAGAAGCGGCTAGTGAGGAGGGTCACTACAAGGTCGGCCAGCCAGCGAGTGAAAAAGGGACACGTCCCACATATCAAGGAACTACTGAAGAGACACTTCCTCCTCCAGGCTCAGTCATTCCAATTTCACCATACCTTGGACTTCTGGTTGCTCCTGCCTCTCCACCTTTGGTTCAGATTTCATGAAAATCTTTTCGCTCAGTCCCTTTGAGATCCTACAATTCAGATATACAAGGATAATTTTGTAATACAGATAGAGAACCAGTATCTAATAAAGTGTAACTTTCTTCCCTGTGTGATCAATAGGGCACACCTCTCAGCCTCTCACCATGCCACCGATATGTGCCAGTTCCTTGGCTTTTGAGGTGCTGGTCTATAATAATTTTCCAAAATGAAATTCTAATTTGAGAACCATGTCAGGAGATAAGCAATTATCCTAAAAGAAGAATAAAAAAAAATAAATAAAAAGTGTCTTTTCCTGAGCAGTTTGCATAAATACCTGATAGCAGAAAATCTCTTGGCTTTGGCTTTACTCAGGAACTTTTTATATTTTGCGATCTTATCATCCAGCGTCCGATTTACAGCTTTGGAATTTCGATCATCGTTTCTACAATGCGACAGCTGCACGGTCTTCTTGCTGTCTGCGTCACAAGATTTTTCAAGTTCGCCGACACAACCGCCTTCCTCTTCCTCGGAATCTGTGTCCTCGGCACCTGACCACTCCAGTGGTACCAGATCCTCCCCTGAGAATTCAGGTGCCACATTAATTTTGCCAAAGTGCTGCCGGACCCCCGACAAGAATTGCTTTATTTCAGTGTTTATGGTCTGTGTGCCTCCTTTGGGATCTGCTGGTTCCACATTGCCATCTGCTGATTTGAATGTTTCTGCGTCTATGCCACTCTGAATAGGCACTGTAGCAACTTCCACAGCCTTTAAAGGCTTAAAAAAAAAAAAGGCAGAAAGCACAATAAACCTTTGTCAGGCCCACATCATGCTACACAATAATAATTTTAACCCCACCCTTAATTAAGAGAAACACAGAAACAAAGTATGACGGCAAATTACACAGTGTCCTAATTAAACAAGTTCAGTCATATTAATACACTTCCTTTTCCCTCTCAACCACTAAAAAACATTTTTTAATTTCTTGTTTCAAAGATTAAATTCTTCTCTAAAACGTTCTCTGCATAAAATACCCTAAAGTGAACCAGTTTAACATTGTAGGACAGATTCTGGCCAATGGCATGCAAATTATTACCTGAGGAACTGGCTCCATATTGGGCGGTTTCACAAAAAACGGTATGCGGCCCCTCTGCCAATCATTAAGCACCATTTTGGATACGGTCTGAATGTCAGGCTCACCACCCTGAAAAAAACAAATATACAGAGGCCCGGTAGAGTTGCTAAAAGTAATTAATGCACGTTTCTAAGCGACATCCTGAAAGGATTGAGCAGAAGGTTTTTACGCAATTTCTTAAGACAAAAGGTCTCTAATAGAAGTTACCCCCTGCGGGTCGCCTGACATTCCTTGACTTCCCAGTCAAGTACAGGTTATGGAGGTGGGAAATAGGACACCTAAGTCAGGATATTCACAGTTTCTATAGGAAATGGTGTGTATTTTTTTTTAAATCAACATTCAATATAATTCAGCAGGAAAAAACCAGCACAGTGGAGCATAGAGCAATAGCACAGCAGCTACACAATCATCACCGCTGGCATCAAGGATTCCACAACATCCAACAGGGCCCCCTGTTTCGCAATCAAGCTTCTTCAGGGATTTGAGCGTTAACAGGAGGTGAAGCGAGTTAACTGATGCTCAAATCCCTGAAGAAGCTTGATTGCGAAACAGGGGCCCTGTTGGATGTTGTGGAACCCTTTATGCCAGCAGTGATGATTGTGTAGCTGCTGTGCTATTGCTCTATGCTCCACTGTGCTGGTTTTTTCCTGCTTCCATGTTTCAGTACTATGTCAAGGAACCTTTGGAATACCATATTTTCAGATAAGTGATGATTTTGAATGAAAATGTTTTTTGTTTATATTATAATACCACTTATCTTGGAGCTTTTGACCAAGAATCTGTCTGCTGGTCTCAAACTTGAGTTTTTGAGATCGGCTAGTCTATGTGGGCAGTTTGTTTAGAACCCCTATTAGTCACTGAGGTCTTTTCTCCTTTTGGATTGGGTACCATAGGTAATGCTGAATTATATTGAATGTTGCTTTGGATATTGAATATATGGACATTCTTTCTTGTTCAGGAACATTTTGTGTATTTTTTAAAAACATGCTGCAGAAACAGGCATTTTGTTAAAAAAAAACAAAAAAAAAACCCCAACAACACAAAAACTATTATTATTATTTCTATAGCACTACCAGATGCATGCAGCGCTGAACATAATGGATGGTCCCTGTTCGAAAGACACACAGGACACAGGGTGGATCAAAATATACTGTTCATGAAGGGGGATACAAAAGGAAGAAGAGGTTCAGATTGTAGGGGCTGAAGAGGGAATCCTGCATAGGCCTCCTTTTACTATGCCGCGTTAGGGCTTTAACGCGCGAAATAGCGCGTACTACATTGCCGAGCTGGCGTTAGTTCTAGAAGCATAGTGCGCGGCAATTTTCTGCGTGCACTAAAAATGCTAGCACACCTTAGTAAAAGGAGCCTGTAGTGTATTACAAATTGGAAGGGTTAGGACCTAAACGCAGCTTCGAAAAAGTGGGCTTTGAGCCTGGATTTGAATACCGCCAGGGATGGAGCCTGGCGTACCGATTCAGGCAGGTTGTTCCAGGCATACGGCGCTGAAGGGACAAAGTCAGGAGTTGGCAGTAGAGGAGAGGGGTACAGACAAGAGAGACTTACTTGAAGAACGGAGTTCCCGGGGTGGGGTGCAGGAGAGAGATTGAGGAGCCCACAGAGTGAGTGCACTCGGAAGGTCAGTAAGAGGAGTTTGAGACAGGGAGCTGATGAAGCGACTTGAGGAGAGGGATAACATGAGCACAGCAAAAACAAACACATGTTTAAAAAAACCAAAACGGCAGAATCACTCAGCAGCTTGCATGCAAGCACTGTATTTCAAAAACTAAGTGGGTCGATATTCAAAGTGAGTTAAACATCCAGAAATGGCTCCTGGCCATTTAAAACGCTTGTCCAGGGCTAGCTGGGCATTTTCAGTGGTACATATTTGGAATGCCAAATATCTCACTTAACCAGTTATGCTTTAACCATTCGCTTATACTGAATATTCAATGTCTGTGCCCAGGGAGACATGGCCTGGCGTTGAATAACTGGGAATAAAGCTGGCAGTGGTCGGCAAAATGCTGGTTGCCGCCGGCTGAATATCGGGCCCTATACCATACAAGAGTGGTATTTGCAGTTGGCACCTATTCAACCTATGCAAATGCCAGGCAAAGTTTCTAAAGTGATGGAGTTTCCCAAACCCACCCCAGCCAGTCAAGATTCTCAGGATATTTACAACAAAACACGAGTATGTTGGAGATCCAGTGAGGACAAAATAGAGAATGACACTGGGACAAATTTGTGCCCGCGGGATCTTAATATCCCCATCCCATTCCTACAAGCTCTGCCTTAACCGCACAAGCCTCGAACACTTATGATTATTATTATTTTTTTAATAATCTCTTTATTGAGCAAAAAAGTGAATATCATACAAAAGAGTACTCGGGAACAAACGAAAAAGGCAAGAATTGTAAAGAAATATTGGCATATTCCCAGGCTGGCGATTCCCACCTTGGAGGATAGCCCCATCTGTTCCTATAGGAAAAGAAGAAATTTGGGTGAATACCTAAATCATAATAAACTCCAGGAGGATGGGGGAATCCAAGCTGGGAATCACCTCCCATGTGGTCAATGCCAATGGTGTAATTTTACTATACCTGGGGAATATTGGACCCATCCTGGCACCGGGGAGACATTCAAGATTAAACATAATACGTCCTGTAGCTCTGATAATGTTATCTATGTAATTCAGTGTCCCTGCCCAAAGTTGTATGTAGGCAGAACGACCCGTTCTATACGGGTACGCCTCACTGAACATAAATCTAGAGTGTACACTCGTAATGAATCCTCTCCGCTAGTTCGACATTGGTTGAACTGTGGCCACACTTTAAAAGATTTGAAGTGGCGTGTTTTAGATCGCATTATTGTAGGGTGGGAGGGTGGGAACATTACCCGGAGATTAAATCGCTGTGAACTCCGTTGGATGTTCATTCTAGACACGATGTCCCCTAAAGGGTTGAATGAAACGTCTGATTGGTTAGCTCAATCAGACCTTTAACTTCTTTGATTTTTCTGTCCCTTTAAATCCTTGTCTAAATTCTGTTTTTCCGGTATGATAAGTTAATTGAGAGAGTATTTGTCCCTCCCCGGAAATGACGTCATCTTTGGGGGGTTTTTAAGTTCAGAGTTCTCACGCCGGAGCTTGTCTTTTGGCCAGCTTTACGGTTGTGTGTAGTGTACTTGACTAGGTAAGGTATTCATTTAATGGGAGGGCTATGCTTTTTATTGAATTTTTAGCGTAGTCCTTGTGTGGAGAGTGCTAATATCTTTTCATTTGGGTTTCAGCTTTCCCTATGCCGCCTTGATAAAGGAATCGAAACGCGTCGGCGTTCAGGGGAATATTTACAGCTGAAAGCTAAGTACAAACTTATGTAGCACTGGCAGCATGAATGCTTAATAAATTAATTCACAATACCATGACAAGATATACCATGACAAGATAAAAAGATAAATTTAAATATAAATAAAAATAAAAATAAATAAAAAAGAGCAAATACGGAGGAGGAGGTTCCGTGGGGTATATGAAGAATATATTTCCCTCTAACCGAAGTGGTTGGTTGGGCTGTCTGATACCCGTCTCGGACCTCTGAAATAAACTCAGTGCGGTGGGTTTATTCTCCAGTGGACTCTGTGACTGATTTGGTTCTCTGATATATTTGAAATCATTTCAAGGACTTGTCAGTTTGATGGCTCAAAGGCAGGAGAGTGGCACAAGGGGACATTTTCAAAAATACACCCTCTAAGTTTCCTACCTTCAGCCACCAGCACTAAGGAACAGGTGCTGGCCATACAGGGTGTATCATTCTAATTTAAAAAAAAAAAAAGTTAAGAAAAGTTCCTGGAGGAAAAATCCATAAACCCTTCTTAAGGTAGACCTGGGAAAAGCCACTGGGGGACAACAGAAAGAAGTTTCGCTACTTTCTGGGGACCTACTGGTTATGAGGGCATTTGGCACAATTTAAGAAGTATTTGAAGACACAACTATTTCTGCAGGGTTTTCCCCCTCAAACTGAGACAGGTGGTTAATAATACTGATATGAGCTGAGGCAGAATTTGTTTTTTTGTATTATGATTATTTTACTGTTAACCTAGTTTAGGCAGAATATAAAAAGGAAAAATAAACAAAAACATACTTGTGATTGGCCTCTATTAGAAACTGGATACTGAATTAGATTGACTCTTGACAACTCTTCTAATTTTCACAGGGAAAATATTCCTATGGTTTTGCTTTATAAATAGGTAACGCACGGTCATTAAAACCCACAGTGGAGGCTGCTTAAAATAGCACCTTTGAAAACCCAAGCAGCTGAAGGGAATAAACCACCCAAATCATGTTGGAGAATAAAGATATAAGCTTGGGAAGTCTAACAGCTCATATTGTGGCAAAACGGGAGGTCTGGGTTAAGACCGAACGCCACAGAACTGTGCTTTGAGTCCAAAAGGGCAAGAGGCGGCATCAACCAGGGACTCTAGCATGGTAGGGCTGCCAATCAAAGTCCACATCCTCCGGTATTCCAGCCCCTCTCCTTCCCCATGTCTCACTTTTAGTAATTTGCCCGTGCGGAAGGCAAGCTTCTCCAGGAAATCCTCAGCATGCTCCCAAGACTCGATCTTGTAGGTCTTGCGGATGTATTCTGGCTTTGCTCTCTCCAGCACAGCCTCAATGTGGTCCGTGGGGCTCTGAATTTTCTCAACTTGAACCTAAAAGAACAAACGAGTGCGGTAAAATCATTTTGCAATTACTTTGGAAACCTGGAAATTCAATATCAGGGCTCACCGATCCCCACCAGCTGAATATCAAGCCTTAAGTTTTTGAACCTGGAGCAGTGGAAGGTCACGTGACTTGCCCAGAGTCACAAGTTTCTGCAATGGGAATTGAACTCTGTTCCCCAGGTTTTGAGCCCACTACGCTAATCATTAGGCTCCTCCCCCAAGGCTAATTTGAACTTACAAGACTATTTTCAAAGGAAAACTATATTTGCACTTTGGAAATCTGCCCCTTTTATCTGGAATTTATATTTCAGATGCCACAAAGTGACACAAACACAAACGATGAATGTCATTACAACACCCCAGTTTGTTCTGCCGTGCAATGATGGGCATGGCCAAAAAGAGACAATGCTTTGAAAACGTTACAGTACTTAATAGTCCCCATAACCCTGAAATGAAAAGCAGAATCGAAATGATTTAAGTGGCTCTGTCAAACTGTTTACACTCGCACTGAGATAATGAATGCAGGTCGTGAATGCTTGTTTTGATGAAAATGCCACGCTTTTGGAATCATCTGTGCTCATGTGTTTAAAAAAAAATCCCTTATCCTCACAAATATATGAAAGGTGGGGAGTGTGTGGCACAGTGGTTAGAGCTATAGCCTCAGCACCCTGAGGTTGTGGGTTCAAATCCCTTGCTGCTACCTTGTGACTCTGGGCAAGTCACTTAATCTCCTCATTGCCCCAGGTACACTATATAGTTTGAGTCCACCGGGAACAGATAGGGAAATACGATAAAGTACCTGAATGTAAAACCACTTAGGATATAAGTGGTACAGAAATTAAACAAAAGTCATGTACAAAAGCACCACTCCAGGCATGCCAGCTCCAGATTCAAATCTCTGGAAATGTGGAGATATTATAAACCTGTTCGGTACATACATAACTTTTCAATGTGTTGTTGAAATACTTACGACTCCTTTTAAGACAATTTCTGTCTCAGTGTCTCCCGAGGGATAAACCACACCAGGGCAGTCAATAAGGTAGATGCGACGCATCAGCGTGATATACTGCCAAACCTGTCAAGGACCAAACGGTTAGTTACAACTTCTGGAAAGATTTCACATGACCAGATTAAATTATAGTATACTTCTCCCTCTATATTTGTGGGGGGTTAGGGGCAGAGCTGGGTTCCGAACATGGAAAAATTGCAAATAACTTTTAGGGCCGGCTCTGATTCACCCCCCCCCCCGCCTCCCGGATCTATCCACACCGTACCTGGTGGCTTAGTGGTGAAGTGGGGCAGGAACAATCTTCCTGCCCCGTATACAGCCGTCAACAAAAATGGCTGTCGCGAGTTCCCGTGGTCTCAAGAGACTACAGTGGGAACTCATGGCAGCCATTTTTGTTGACGGCTCTGCACGGGGCAGGAGCGTAGGAAGACAGCTACTACCTCATTTCACCGCTAGGCCACCAGGTACGGTGTGGAGAGGTCCGGGAAGTAGGGGTGGGTCAGGGTTTAGAAACTCGTGAATAACTGAATTCGCGAGTCCTAAACCCGCAAATTTGGAGGGAGAAGTGTACTAAATTGCGCTTCCAAAATCCCCATCATTCCACGTGCTTGTTCCAAATTATTCTGCTCAAGAATGGTACAAATATTTGCCCCTCCTCTCTAGCACCCTTACTCTTAGAAGACAGTTTCCCCAATTAACTAAGTAGACTCTCAACGATCCAATGTAAATGGGACTGAGAGGTGTTAGATAATCAAAAAGTCAAGATAACACAGAAAAGTGGATAAAACAGAAATATATTGACTGTATGTTTCAAAAAAGTTTAAATCTGAATGCAACCAAGAATATTGCTGCTTTTTAACTAAATATAATTCCAGGAAAGAGATAATGGAAAATTAGGTTTCTACCTTCGATCATCTTCTTTCTGTTAGTGCCGGTAGGATTTCATATGTTAGGTGCTCACTGCGGGGACCGCTCCATTCAGGGACAGAGTATGCCTCGTCAAAAACATGGTCGATCAGTGATGAGGTTGGCTCTTATTGGTGGATTGGGGTATTATGACATCACAGTATTAGCTCAATTAGCCGAGACTGAAACCCTTCACACTATGGTGGTAAGTTATTGACATGGGCTACTGTTAAGTGAGTCTCTACTGTATGGCATTGTTTTTATCTTTATTATGTTTTTGGGTTCCTTTTATTTTTTACCTTGCAAACTCGCTTAGAAATTTGATAAGTGACTAAATCAAATTTTAATAAAAACTTGAACCATGGTGTAAGGAAAAAATGCGACCTCTTATACAGATTCAAAATACTTTAAAAATTATTTAAATATTTAGTATGAAATTTTAAAATACATCATCTAATGGGTTCTTTTCATTGAGCCAACAGCTCGGCGATGTCGAAAGCAGCATGAATGTGTCAAGGTTGAAGGAGGACACAGAGCACAAATTGTGAATTAACTAGGAGCTGAACTGTTTTGCGAGCTCAATGCGCTGGAGCTCCATCTTGTTGAGAAATAAAGTACAGTGGTATCTTGGATTACAAGCATAATCCGTTCCAGGAGCATGCTCGTAATCCAAAATGCTCGTTTATCAAAGCGAATTTCCCCATAGGAAATAATGGAAACTCGCTTTGATACGTTCTCACCCCCCCACACAAGGCCAGGGCGCTGTTTCCCCCCCCCCCCCCCGCATGATCCGGCACCCCCCGTGAGAACAGGCATCCCCCGCCCGACCAACTTTAACTCACCCCCACCGTCTGGCACCGGCACAAGAACCGCTCCCCCCCACTCGAATCGGCACCCCCCTCGAATCGGCACCCCCCCCCCGCGAGAACAGGAACCCCCCCGCCCGACCAACTTTAACTCACCCTCCCCTTTGGCACCGGCACGCAGCCCACAAGTGCCGGTGCCACTTGAAGATCTTCTTCTTCCCAGTCTCTGCCGGCTTTGAGCATGCATCTGCGCATGCTCAAGCTCTTCTAATTCTCCCTCTCGCCGAGATTCTCGGTAAGAGGGAGAATTAGAAGGGCTTGAGCATGCGCAGATGCATGCTCAAAGCCGGCAGACTGGGAAGAAGATCTTCAAGCGGCACCGGCACTTGTGGGCTGCGTGCCGGTGCCAAAGGGGGGGTGAGTTAAAGTTGGTCGGGCGGGGGGTTCCTTTTCTCGCGGGTGGGGGGTGCAGATTCGAGCGGGAGGGGGCCCTTTGCGAGCAGGGGGGAGTGATGCCGGTTATCGGGGGGTGCTCACAAATCGAGTCAACACTCGGTTTGCGAGACACGTTTTGCGAGAATGTTTTGCTCGTCTTGCAAAACACTCGTAAACCGGGTTACTCGCAAACCGAGGTTTGACTGTATCCAGAAATGTCTCAAATTTCAGGTAGAAATTTCTGCTGTAGTGGGATGTTTCTGGAACAAATGTTATGGGGTCCTGTTTTTTCCAGACACCCTATACAGTAATGTTCTGCATAGTTTCTGTCAATCTCCCTCATGACTATTCATTAAGGATATTCTGAAGACCCCTGTATTAAGCAGGTCTGCTCTGCATCAGAATCTACTGCACCTGTGTACATTTCACAGTTAGAGCAGCCACTGACATCTGCTTCAAGTTTCAGCAACTGACGGCTTCTGTGTATGCAGACACGAGGTGGTAGAGGATGAGAGACTTCTCACTGGCAGACATCATTAAAACCAAAAGAAAGGACAGCTGGCTTGATGGCAAGTGCTAAAGGTCCCCAATTTGATCCTACCATTGGACCTCTGCTCCCTGGGACTGGAAATGCTGGAGAGACAGCACTCACACATCCCTGGATGGGGAAAGAATTCTGATCATTGTTTTAGGGCGACACCCAGTGGCTAGATTTATGACTGCAGGCCCATGACCAAGGACTGTTGTTGCAATGATCAGACTCATTGTTTTAGGAGGGGAGATAACCACAGGGTGGGGGGTGGGGTGGAGGGAACTCGGGTAGCTGTGAATGATGTCTGAATGTACCAGGATCTCAGTCCAAAAAAGCAGGAAGACATTTCTAAATGAAAAAGAACTCCCGAGGCTCTGGCAGATCATTATAACTGTATCGGACATTTGCATGCGATGATCTCAGAGCAGAAAAGATGAGACACTGATGTCCACAAGCAAAACACACAAACAACAGACCAAGTGCATCAAGTGATTAAAGCAATAACATATTCTTCCACCATTCTGCTGCCCTCAATATTTCTCCTCTCTTCTCTCTCTTTATATACCTCTCAGAGAACTCCGTTCCTCAGCTAAGCCGCTCTTAGTTATACCCTTCTCCACTGCCAATTCCAGATTTCGTTCCTTTCATTTAGCTGCCCCCTATGTCTGGAATTAATTGCCCAAATTTGTCCGTCAAGCCCCTTCCCTTGTTTAAAACCCACCTTTTTGATATAGCCTTCAATGCTTAACCCTTTTCCTCTGCCCTCCAACCCAGCCAGCTGATTAACTCTTCCCCTTAACTGTATCCATGGCATCCTGTTTGTCTGTCTTTCATGTTTAGATTGTAAGCTCTTTCGAGCAGGGACTGTATTCTTTGTGACTTTGTAGAGCACTGTATACGTCTGGTAACGCTATAGAATTAATTCATAGTAGTAGTGTGAAGAATTTGTCTTTGGGAAGCAGAGCTGAGATTGTGATGTCATAATGCCTCATTCCACCAATCAGAGCCAACCTCCTCAGTGATGTCACAATGGCTTGATTGTCCTGTACTCCCCTCTGTCCTCCAACCCAGCCAGCAGATTAACCCTTTCCCTTAACTGTATCCATGACATCCAGTTTGTCTGTCTTGTCTGTTTAGATTGTAAGCTCTTTGGAGCAGGGACTTTTTTTGTGACTCTGTACAGCACTGCGTGCATCTGGTAGTGCTATAAAAATAATTAATAGCAGTAGTACTATATTTAATCAAAGCAAGACAGAATACAGCAGTGCCTGACATAGTCACGTTTCGCCCGAAGACATGCTGGGCACTACTATATTCATTCTTGCTTTGAGTAAATATCTGTTGCGTTCATTGCTTTGTGCACTTGGTCTGCTCTCCATTTGCTCTGTGTCTACAACAAGATCCCCAAATGTACACTTGCCTTGGTTTCGCCTGCAATGGGAGCCACGTTACAGACTTTCTTCGATCGTAGTGTGTTTATCACGGAGCTTTTCCCGACATTTGGATAGCCAATGAAGCCTACACTGATCTGCTTCTTGTCGGTGTGCAACTGCAGGAAACACAACATAACATAACTTTATTTTTGTATACCGCCACAATCAAAAGAATTCTAGGCAGTTCATACAAGAGAGAAAAACTGGACAATCAGCAAAGTACAATATTAAGATGAGAATACAGCATATTAACTAAAAAGACAATAAAAATTTAAGTAGAAGCATTCAAATTATTATATTAGGAATAAAAACATCAAATTAAGAGATAAATTTATCAAATAATACTGTTAATTTCTTTTCGGAAGGCGCCAGAAAATAATATGGCTCCGCTAATATAGTTACCCAACCAGGACTGTTGTTTACTTGCTTGAAATGCAAGCATCCTGTCTAAAAAAGCCCTAACTTTACAGCCTAAAATCTTCGGGTATGCAAATAAGTTACAATTCCTGGTTACCCTCAAAGGAAATGAAATAACAGGTAGGTAGGGGCCAATCTCCAAACCAACTTTAAACATTACTCGTGCTTCCACTGGCAACCAGTGTAATAATTAATCATAGGGGCTGATATTTTCGCTTTTCTTCAGCCCACATATCAGGCGAACAGCAGAAAAGCTGAATTTGCACAAGAAGATGCCGGTAAAATTCTGATAAGGGCCGAAAAATGAATCAGTGAACAGTATTTACCTTCCCAAACTGTCGTAAGAGTTGTATGAAAGCACCTTTCCCGAAGGGATTCGTGAGGCTGGCGTGGAAAGCAAGTGTAGGATATTCTTGGGACAGGATAGCAACCCAGCGTCTCTAGAAATAAAAATCAGTTACGATAATTATGATAAATTCTGAGGAAAATCACCCACTTGTTACCATTAACATTCATTATGAAGAGTTCTCAGTAGCATGCCATGGAGGAGACCTGACTAGCGACACCTACTGGTGAGACTCAGGATGCAGGCATACCAGGCTAAGAAGGAAGCTGCTGTCTGTGGGCCCTTATTAAGGGCTGATGATAAAATAACTGGGTTCTAGAGGGGAAGAGAAGGGTGTGTGGTCAAGAAAAATTCTCAGCAGCTGTGACATGCCAGCTTTGCATCTCCACCTCCCCCCCAAACCTTGTCATGGTGATAGCAAATGAGAATGGAGTATGGTGGAAAACAAACCAGGCAGAGAGATGGAAGAGAAGATTTCTGCTTTTATTTTTCTTTAAAAGTGAAGAGAGTGTTCCAACATATCTACAAAACACTTCCACTTAACCTGAATGACCCAATAAATAAAATAAAAATAAATAAAAACAAAGGAACCACAATGGTTCAAAACCAACAAGCCAAGGAATTTAAACTTTCTCAAATATGACAATGCATGTTTGGACTATTATTTCTTTAAATCCAAAAAACAATCCACCACGAAGGCTTTTGTTACCAGCTAAACTCAATTAGTACGAGCTAATGCAAAGCAGGTTTCTCTCAGTGACTGCAGAGGTCAGACGATCCCTCATCCTAATATGCACCACTTAAACGAAAAATTATTTGATCTTCAGTGCCAAGAACCTCACATGTCACAGGCATGATGGACAGAAACCAATTCCCCAAACCAAGTAGCTGAAGCGCCTAATTCAACCTGCACTTTCATACATTTTGACAGGACACCGGCCACCCTGAAAAATGCACCCCGTAACTTTCAGGCCAAAAGAAATAAAGATTCCAACATGCCCACAGGTCAGTCATATTTACACAACTTTGAACCAGCTGGCTCTGCTTTTGCACAGAGATTCAATCTCTTCCAGCTTCCAGAAAGCAAAAAATATCCACAATAATAAAAATTCTATGAGGCACATTGTGCATAAAACAATGCATTCAAAAGGTTAAGCAAGGTCATACTTACTGTGACCCAGGTAGGGACAAGGTCACATTTGTTGAGGACAAACACTAAATGTTTCCACGGCTTCTCCTTCTTAAGGTAGCTCTCTATGTGAGGGGAGCGGGTACCCATTGGATCTCTAGTGTCAAGAACTTGGATAACAACATCAGAAGAGTCAACCACCTGCAAAGTCAAGGAATGTGGATTATGAGAAACAGGGACCTTGAATCTTATTTTATTAAGTTACTCTCAAACAGGGGTTCTCAACCCAGTCCTAGGGACATGCCAACCAACCTGGGTTTTAAGATAGTAACATAGTAAATGACGGCAGATAAAGACCTGAATGGTCCATCCAGTCTGCCCATTAGTTATACCCATTAAAAATACATGATTAGATTAACTTGTCTCTTCTTTGCTATTTCTGGGTCATAGACTGTAAAGTCCACCTGGTATTGTCCTAGGTTCCAAACGCTGAAGTTAACATCTAATCAAGCCATTGTGACATCACTGCTGAGGTTGGCTCTTAGGCATTGGTGGAATGAGGCATTATGACATCACAATCTTAGCTCTGGAATGTTGCTACTCTTTGGGTTTCAGGTATTTCTGTGCCATAGACTGTGAAGTCCACCTGGTAGTTTCCAAATGCTGAAGTTGCTGTCCAAGCTCACTCCAGCCTATCCAACCATCTCGTTGTTTGCAGGATATCTACCATAAAGTCTGGCCAGTAACATCCTCCTGTTCCATATTAGTGGAGTTCCCATCGATGCCCTCCCCAGCCTAATCCTACACCAAATCATCATATATGGGACAAAAACTGTGCAAGTCTGTCCAATGTCGGCCTTAGTTCTTTAATTTACAACCTTCATTTTCTAATTAGAGATCCTCTATTTTTATCCCATGCTTTTTTTAATTCAATCACCATTTTCCTCTCCACCTCTTCCCTCGGAAGGGCATTCCTAGCATCCACTACCCTCTCCGTGAAAAATAATTTCCTAACATTGCTTCTGAGTCTTCCTCCCCTCAACCTCAAATTATGCCCTCTAGTTTTACCATTTTCTCTTCTCTGGAAAAGATTTGGTTCTTTATTAATACCTTTCAAGTATCATATCTCCCCTGTCCCTCCTCTCCTCCAGAGTATACATAGTTAGGTCTTCCAGTCTCTTCCCATTCTTCTTTTGGTTCAAACCCCTTACCATTTTCGTCGCCTTCCTCTGGATCGCTTCAAGTCTTTTTATATCCTTCACCAGATACGGTCTCCAAAACTGAACACAATACTCCAAGTCCGATATCCACAATGAATTTATTTACAAATTTAGAGTCCACAAATCCAACAATTCTATGCGGATAAAATAAAAATAAAAATCACAAAAAACATAATACTTACAATAAACCAAACAGTACATCAAAACAATAACCATTAAAATACAATTCACTGGAGCCAATGGCAACATGTTCTCTCACTAATAAAACACGCCAGTATCATTAAACAACATTAAAGATTAACTCACAGAACTTCCTAGAAAATCATGAATATTAAACTTTCTGACAGATACCGAGCAAAAAAAATGACAAAATGCACTTGCTCATGTTGCACAAGTTTGTGCAAACAAAACCGTTTTTAACCCCTTCTTGAACTGCAACACCCTCGAGGCTTGCCTTAATTCCAAGGGGTAACGTATTCCAGCAAATTGGCCCCTGCGCTGATAACATAGTTTTGCGATACCCAGATAAGGCGCTCTCTAAAGTTAAAAGGGGATAGACTCCCTACGAATGTAAGGAAGTCCTTCTTCACCCAGAGAGTGGTAGACATCTGGAATGTTCTTTCAGAGGCTATTATAGGGGAAAACACCCTTCAGGGACTCAAGACAAAGTTAGACAAGTTCCTGCTGAACAAGGACGTACGCAGGTAAGGCTAGACTCTAGTAGGGCACTGGTCTTTGACCTAAGGGTCGCCGCGTGAGCGGACTGCTGGGCACGATGGACCACGGGTCTGACCCAGCAGCGGCAAATCTTATGTTATTATAACCTCACTGCACTCAAAGGAGGTGCATTCCAAACGCTGCTTATCCAAAGTCCTCCTTGGACGATCAAAATGAAACGATGATTGCAACACCATAGGACAATCATCATTCAAAAGGCGAAAATGACCCAGAGAACCTTAAATTCAATGCGCACTCTAATTGGTAGCCAATGTAATTCCCTCAGGACCGGGGTGATATGATCAGATCTCAAGACGTACAATAATGCACGCAGAAGAAGCATTCTGAGCATGTTACAAAGCCTTAACAACGTACTTAGGCAGCCCCAAATACAAAGCATTGCAATAATCAAATACATAGAAACATAGAAGATGACGGCAGAAAAGGGCTACAGCCCATCAAGTCTGCCCACTCTGCTTACCCACCCCCTGTCTAGAAACATAGAAGATGACGGCAGAAAAGGGCCACAGCCCATCAAGTCTGCCCACCCCAACAACCCTACCCCCTTGAATTTACCCCCCTAGAGATCCTACATGTGTATCCCATTTCCTTTTAAAATCCTTCACGCTGATGGCCTGAATCACCTGAGGTGGAAGTTCATTCCAATGATCGACCACTTCCTGGTGTCGCCATGAAATTTCCCACCCCTGATTTTCAGCGGATGGCCTCTTGTGGCAGAGGGGCCTTTAAAAAAGAAGATATCATCTTCCACCTCAATACGGCCGGTGATATATTTAAACGTCTCTATCATGTCTCCTCTCTCTCTACGTTCTTCAAGTGAATATAGCTGCAATTTATTCAGCCTTTCTTCATACGGGAGGTCTTTGAGTCCCGAGACCATTTTGGTGGCCATTCTTTGAACTGACTCAACTCTCAGCACATCCTTTTGGTAATGTGGCCTCCAGAATTGTACACAATATTCCAGATGAGGCCTCACCATGGATCTGTACAATGGCATTATAACTTCGGGCTTCCGGCTGATAAAACTTCTTTGGATGCAACCCATCATTTGTCTTGCCTTTGATGAAGCCTTCTCCACTTGATTGGCAGTCTTCATGTCTTCGCTAATGATCACCCCCAATGACCTAATGACCCAATTTCCTTATCTTGACCCTCGTAGGGATCCCACATGGGTATCCCATTTATTCTTTAAGTCTGGCAAGCTGTCTGCCTCGATCACCTGCACTGGAAGCTTGTTCCAATGATCAACCACTCTCTCTGTGAAGAAATACTTTGTGGTGTCGCCATGAAATTTTCCGCCCCTGAGTTTGAGCGGGTGCCCTCTTGTGGCCGAGGGTCCCTTGAGAAAGAAAATATCATCTTCCACTTCGACACGTCCCGTGAGGTACTTAAATGTTTCCCCTCTTCCTACGTTCCTCGAGAGTGTAGAGCTGCAATTTGTTCAGTCTCTCTTTGTACGAGAGACCCTTGAGCCCCGAGATCATCCTGGTGGCCGTCCGCTGAACCGATTCAATTCTGCGCACATCTTTACTGTAATGTGGCCTCCAGAATTGCACACAGTACTCCAGATGAGGTCTCACCATGGCCCTGTACAACGGCATTATAACTTCAGGCTTTCGGCTGACGAAACTTCTATTGATGCAACCCAATATCTGCCTTGCCTTAGATGAAGCCTTCTCCACTTGATTGGCAATTTTCATGTCTGCACTGATGATTACTCCTAAATCTCATTCTGCTGAAGTCCTAGTTAAAGTTTCTCCGTTCAAGAAGTACGTCCTGCATGGATTTCCGCTTCCGAGGTGCATGACCTTACATTTCTTAGCATTGAAGCCTAGCTGCCAGGTTGAGGACCAACTTTCCAATGTAAGCAGGTCCTGCGCCATATAATTCTGTAAACTGCATTCACTTACTATATTACATAGTTTGGCGTCATCGGCGAATAGTGTTATTTTACCTTGAAGCCCTTGAGTCAAATCCCCTATGAATATGTTGAAAAGGAGTCAATTGCATCACATTTCTAAAATTATCTACAGACAGAAAATCTCTTAATCTATGCAACAATCTTAACGTAAAAGATTGCTTGCGACACCACCAATTTTATTTCCGGCTTAAATCAGTGTTTTTCAACTCGGTCCTGGAGTATCCCCTTGCCAGTCAGGTTTTCAGGATATCTACAATGAATATGCATGAAATAAATTTGCATACAGTAGAGGCAGTATATGCAAATCAAGTTTATGCATATTCATTTCGATAGCCTGAAAACCCGACTGGCAAGGGGGATTCTCCAGGACCGAGTTGAGAAACATTGGCTTAAATGATAAAGCTGAGTCCAGAATTAGAGTAAACCCCTGCAAATTTGCAGACTCAAGTCTTTCGTGGTATTTTCTGACCGCCTCTTCCGGGAACTAAAGTCAGGCTACACCAGGGATCTCAAAGTCCCTCCTTGAGGGCCGCAATCCAGTCGGGTGTTCAGGATTTCCCCAATGAATATGCATGAAATCTATGTGCATGCACTGCTTTCAATGCATATTCATTGGGGAAATCCTGAAAACCCGACTGGATTGCGGCCCTCAAGGAGGGACTTTGAGATCCCTGGTGTAGCCTGACTTTAGTTCCCGGAAGAGGTGATCAGAAAATACTAAGAACGATCCTGCACCCGATTTTCAGCACCCGCCGCTGCCCCTGCAGCCCTCTCCTGCCTCTGATCCGCTCCTAAAGCGCATTTGCGGTTTTTTGAAGTTTGCAGGTGCTCCTGGAACGGAACCCCCGTAAATTTCGGGGCAGTACTGTACACCCAAATAGCTATACTGCTGAAGTACTGAAACCAGCACTTTGCAAGAGAGAGATCTCCATGTTTTGCCTCCTTGGTATACTAATCTATCTCACCATATTCATTGTGGATATCCTAAAAACCTGACTGGTTGGGAGGGTCTCGAGGAATGGCTTGAGAATCATGGCTCTAGGGTACTTCAAGAAATGTTTTGTTCCATATATACATCACTTTCAAGACACAGAGGTAAAGAAATAGTTAAAGACCATTTCTAGATGCCGGGTCAGTCCCACCCACAACTCAAGCTGCTGTGACATTTTAAGAGCCATTTTAAGACACTTTACAGGTGGAAAATGCCATCTCAAGTTACCCCTTTAGTATCTAGGGCAGGGGTGTGAAAGTCCCTCCTCGAGGGCTGCAATCCAGTCGAGTTTTCAGGATTTCCCCAATGAATATGCACGAGATTTATTAGCACACCATGAAAGCAGTGCATGCAAATAGATGTCATGAATATTCATTGGGGAAATCCTGAAAACCCAACTGGATTGCGGCCCTCGAGGAGGGACTTTGACACCCCCGATCTAGGGGAAAATGTTGTCTTAGTGAGCTTCTTTCTGTCTGAGGAGTTCAGCAATGCATCATTCAACAATTCTCCCCTTCCCTTCTCCTTATGAGCTACCATAATATCCATGTAGGGCACCAGTAGTTGATTCGGCTCTGGGGAAAGTCTTTGTGGTAACTTTTAGCAGCAGCATTTACCCATGGAATAAAAAGAGGGGAGAGGGGAGGGAAAGAGAGAGAGATATGTCACATACCTTGTACAACTCGCCCCAGATCCTTTTGGACTGGCCCTTCTTATAGATCTCCTCTCTAGCTTCATTTCTAAGCAAAGCACAAGAGATGATATCAGAATTCTATGGGCTGAAGTTTAAAGGTCTCACCAAGATTTAGGTTTTACTCGCCACTTAACCAGGAGAGTCTCAAAGGCCCAGATTCTTTAACCAGTGCCTATGTGGGCGGCGGCCTTAAAAGCGGCTGCCGATAGCATGTCAATCACTCGACAGTGCCGGTTACAGAATCACGGCTGAAATGTGGGCCAGGAAAATCCTGGCCTACATTTCAGCTGCCTATGCCGCCTAAAGCCAGCCTGCAGCAGCCATAAGCTGATCGCAGCAGGGGAAGTTATCCCCGATCAGCTGAGCCAGCAGGACTCCCCGAAACCGTAGCTTCGGAGAGTACCGCCGGCTCAGCTGATCAGGGGAAAATATCCCTGCTGCTATCAGCTGAGCACCTACGGCAAGGGATCCCCCGACAGACATCGGTCACTCCCTCCTGTGCTCCCTTTCCGACTTTGTACCTCACTCCAGTGTCCTCAGTAACCAGATCCCGATCTTTCTCCTGGCTGTAACCCTCCGCAGATGTCTCGGCAAGCTCCGCCAGGCCCACAAGGTCGCATGCAGTTAGGTTAGGCCTCTTCCGCTGAGATTTCGGGCCAAAAGTGGTTTCAAAAGTCTCCGTGTCTAGGATATGCACTTTGGCATTCTGTGGAGACAGAAAACAAGGTGTTTCCAAATTTCTCATTTTTAGAGTACCTCACCAAAAAAACCAAACAAACCCCAAGACCCAACTAGATAACTTTTAAAGCTCTTTTTTTTTTTAATAAGGAAGGAACAAACACCATAAGCTCCCTTTGTTTTGAATTTCTCCGACATGAGGGTAACTTTCGAATCTGGATGCCTGGAATTATGTTTTCACTTTCTTAAATGGTAACTGAACCTCTGTTTGCACATCCTGACATCAGGTCCTTTTCTCTTTCCTAAATTACCATGATTTTAGCATTTTGCAGGAACAGCAAAACCCTTGGGGGCCACTGGCTACCTACTTAAAGCTCATCCATGACAGAAGACAGGATAGTGTTTCTCACCCGTCACCGAGCTGCTTAGTCTGTGGACGGGGCTGTCTCTTTTCAGCCCACCAGACGCATTTCTCCTGTCAGCGCCGAAAAAGGCTTGGCAAATATTTCCAAAGAAATGGCCACATAAATCCAAACACCATGGCAACAAAGTCTAAACAATCCACAGCAAGGGAAGGCCTGCTGCCAAAACCCAGTGCCCTGTCTACTTTATCAGCGACTGACATCCAGCAGAATCTCAGCTGTAACAACAACAAACTCGCTATCTTTGCTCTCCATCTTCCTTTGTTTTTCCAGTCAAGGCGCAAACCCCGCCAAATGTCCAGATTTGTCATGGGGGAGAGAAGCTGGGGCTGGTTTTGTGAACACAATTCCTTTGTAAGCTGAGCCACCATAACAACTTTCATGGACTTTGTTCATGGATGAAGGACCGACTCGCTCGAGAAATGCTTTTTTTCATTTCCAGATAACTGTGCTAGGCTCAGCCCATGCCATTATTAAATGCACATGAAAACAGACGAGCTGGATGCCTAAAATACCAGTCTTTGTGATTAAAGGAATGAACCTTGACGTTTACCGACTACAGGAATTTTGGACCACGGATGAAAGGCATTAGCCACACATCGGGAGCCGCCAGTCGGCCTGTTCTTGGTTTTCTGCACTGTTTGAGGGATCGCAGAGACAAAATCTGACAACAAATAAAGAATATTAGGCCCCAGAGGCGTAGTAAGGGGGGGAGGGTGGTCTGCCCCGGGCGCCGCCATGGTGCGGGCACCAGCTCCCCTCATCCTCCCTGCCGCATGGTCCCCCCCTTCCATGATGTTTTCCGCCAGGAGCAACAATTTCAACGTCCTCCTCATGACCGTATCGGCTCCCGCCGACGTGACTTCTGGGTGCCGCACAAAGGAAGCGACGTCAAAGGGAGAGCCGACGCGGTCGCGAGGAGCACGATGAGGTGGTTGCTCGCACAATGAACAGAGGTATGGGGGAAGGAGCAGTGGCGGGAAAATGAGGGAGGGGCACCATCGCCCTCGCTGCGCCACTTTTAGGCCCATTGATTCTGACATTCCCTTCAGTTCATTTTAACCAGGAATCCCCTGGGCTTATTCAAGTTTATTAGGATTTATATACCGCCTATCAAGGTTATCTAAACGGTTTTACAATCAGGTACTCAAGCATTTTCCCTCTCTGTCCCGGTGGGCTCACAATCTATCTAATGTACCTGGGGCTACGGAGGATTAAGTGACTTGCCCAGGGTCACAAGGAGCAGCATGGGATTTGAACCCACAACACCAGGGTGCTGAGGCTGTAGCTTCAACCACTGCGTCACAAATTCCTCCCACACTGTCTCCACTCAGAGGTCATTCCATGCTTCTACCATTCTTTCCAAAAAGAAATATTTTCTGATGCAAGCAGCCCAAGTCTACCCCGTGAAGTTTCATCCCATGATCTCTGCATTCGGTGTATAATAGTCCTTCTAAGGACAGTCATGGAAATCTGTTACTTGCCATATTTTAATCATGTTAGCTTATCTTAGATTATTCTAGACTATTTATATTTTTGTTTCGGTCCTTTTCCCTCCCTCTTTCTCTTTATACAAATTGTATTTCTGCCCTTCTCCATCCTGTACCGGTAAGTTAATGTTTGTCAGTGTGTTTGATTGTTTGTAGCATTGTTTGTAATTTGTTTTTAATGTACGTTCTTTTTATACTTTGTTTTTATATTATGTAAAATCGCTTTGAATTTTGATAAGGCGGTATATCACATTTTTAAATAAACCTGAAACCTGAATAAACATTGGTCTACCACTGAGGTACCTAAGTTTCTAATTCAGACACTTTCCATCTCTCCACTCCTCTAGGACGCGCTTATTCAATCCTGCTGTGCGCTCTGCTCTGTTTTCGTAGACTGCCGCCACCCCGATGACATCCTTTCAGAAGTACAGCTTCCAGCACGGCCTATAGACTTTAACCACTCTTTGAAGGACATTTTTAAGACTTTTCTCTTTGCTTTTTCCTGCAATATTTATTCATTTTTAAAATTTCTATTAAAAAACAAATAATTCTCTGAGAACATATCTACGAAGTAACACCAAAGGCTTCCCCCTTTTCCTAATGTTTGGTTGAAAATCGTTTTGTTTGTCCGAGTAATAATTTTCTGGAAGAGCTGTCTGTACCATTATCTGTATTTTATGTTAAAAGCCATTTTTAATTTTGATGTCTGATTAGGTGGTATAGCAAATTTATAATAAATCTGAAACTTGAACACAATATTCCAGAAATGCAACAGAAACAAAGACGTACGTCAAATAAATCTAGTTTAATAAATCATAAATAAGCAATTAACAGCCTTTTTTACAAAGCCGTGCAAGCAGCTGCTGCGCAGCAACAGCCCCGAAGCCCTTTAAATCTCTATGGGCTTCGGGGCCATTAGCGCAGCGCAGCAGCTAGCGTGGCTTTGTAAAAGAGGCCGTAAGTTCTAGCTTGGTTTACATCATACTTTAAGGATCGCACATCCACAGTTATTTTCAATGAATCTTCATCCTCACCCTCACATATTACACATGGGGTTCCTCAGGGGTCTATTCTTTCACCTTTGCTTTTTAATATTTTTTTGGCTCCACTACTGACATTGTGCCAATCCATTGGATTTCACGTTTTTGCCTATGCCGATGATATACAATTATTGCACCCATTAGTTAATAACAACATAAATGAAATTTCGGCTATTAATGAAAAACTAGATCAAGTGCATCATT
Organism: Geotrypetes seraphini; assembly: GCF_902459505.1. Taxonomy (NCBI): domain Eukaryota; kingdom Metazoa; phylum Chordata; class Amphibia; order Gymnophiona; family Dermophiidae; genus Geotrypetes; species Geotrypetes seraphini. The sequence goes on along the minus strand of NC_047091.1, from coordinate 30,700,077 downwards.
GGCTTGACAAAAACAGACTCGCTCTTAACATTAAAAAATCTAATGTCATGCTTTTTCCCTGGAAAGATAGTTTTTCTCTTATTACTCCTATTTCAATTTCAAATGTTCCCCTTCAATTAGTTAAAAATATTAAAATTTTAGGAGTAATTTTTGACAATAAACTCAACTTTCACGATCATATCAGTAGCATTGTGAAAACTACCTTTTACAGATTGCGGAAAATTCGTTCTATTTCTAAATTTCTCTGTCCTAAATCACTAAATATACTTATTCATTCTCTGGTGATATCTAAAATCGATTATTGCAATTCCCTATTTAAAGGAATTGCTTTACAAGAAATAAAACGTCTACAAATTATTCAGAATGCATCAATTAAATTAATAACTAAATCCAAAAAGTTTGATCATGTAACACCACTCCTTAAAAAGGCTCACTGGCTTCCTGTTTTACACAGAATCACTCATAAATTATGCACAATTATTTTTAAAACTTTATATAATAAGTCCCCGGCATTTCTATTTAGACTACTTATCCCTTATTCTACAAAGAGAACCTTGAGATCAAGCGAACAAAATCTTTTGTCTATTCCTTCTCTAAAAATTATCAATACTAGGAGACAATATATCTTCTCTTGTACGGCACCGCAGACATGGAACGCCCTCCCTATGTTTTTACGGGAGGAGAAAGAGTTTCTAAAATTTAAAAACGAATTAAAGACTTTCCTTTTTAGAGATGCATTTGCAAGTTAACTTTTAATCTTATTACTTTGCTTATTTTAATTCCCTTTAATGTCTTATTACCCTTTTGTACTTTCCTTTGATGTTTCTTCTTTACTTTACAAATTGTATTTCATCCCTCCTTACCTTTTGTTAACAATGTTAATTTTTAGTTTTTTAAGTTTATTTATTAATTGTATGTACTGTTTTGTTACCTAATCTATGTAATTTTTTAAATGTTCACCGCTTAGAAACTTTGTCTAAGGCGGTTAATCAAGCCATCTAATAAACTTGAAACTTGAAGGTAAATAAGCAGAAATTCTAAATACATTATCATCAAAATATGAAAATAAAATAAAATTCTGCATCGATTCTAAGAACATAAGAATAGCCTTACTGGGTCAGACCAATGGTCCATCAAGCCCTGTAGCCAGTTCTCACGGTGGCCTATCCAGGTCACTAGTAGTTGGCCAAAACCCAAAGGGTAGCAACATTCCCAAGAATCAGCAAAATTCTGGAATCTCAGAGAGCAACAAGACTCTAGAACCCCAAAGAGTAGCAACATTCCATACAGAATCTCAAAGAATAGCAAGATTCCGGAATCCCAGAGAGCAACAAGACTCTAGAACCCCAAAGAGTAGCAACATTCCATACAGAATCTCAAAGAATAGCAAGATTCCGGAATCCCAGAGAGCAACAAGACTCTAGAACCCCAAAGAGTAGCAACATTCCATGCAGAATCTCAAAGAATAGCAAGATTCCGGAATCACAGAGAGCAACAAGACTCTAGAACCCCAAAGAGTAGCAACATTCCATGCAGAATCTCAAAGAATAGCAAGATTCCGGAATCACAGAGAGCAACAAGACTCTAGAACCCCAAAGAGTAGCAACATTCCATGCAGAATCTCAAAGAATAGCAAGATTCCGGAATCACAGAGAGCAACAAGACTCTAGAACCCCAAAGAGTAGCAACATTCCATGCAGAATCTCAAAGAATAGCAAGATTCCGGAATCCCAGAGAGCAACAAGACTCTAGAACCCCAAAGAGTAGCAACATTCCATGCAGAATCTCAAAGAATAGCAAGATTCCGGAATCCCAGAGAGCAACAAGACTCTAGAACCCCAAAGAGTAGCAACATTCCATACAGAATCTCAAAGAATAGCAAGATTCCGGAATCCCAGAGAACAAGACCCTAGAACCCCAAAGAGTAGCAACATTCCATGCAGAATCTCAAAGAATAGCAAGATTCCGGAATCACAGAGAGCAACAAGACTCTAGAACCCCAAAGAGTAGCAACATTCCATACAGAATCTCAAAGAATAGCAAGATTCCGGAATCCCAGAGAGCAACAAGACTCTAGAACCCCAAAGAGTAGCAAGTTTCAAGTTTCAAGTTTATTAGCTTTTATATACAGTGGTGCCTCGCATAACGGACGCCTCGCACAGCGAACGCTGCGCATAATGAACTTTTTGTCTTGCTCCCTATAACGAACTTCGTTTCACACAACGAAGTCGCCCGAGGGGCCCGGGGGGGGGGGGGGCGGAACTACTCTCGCCGCTTCCTAATGTGAGCCGGGAACAGCAGCACCCTCACCTTACCTCGGATGCCGAGTTTTCCGGCTTTCTTTTTCGGCCAGCCACACGCTTTCAGGGAGCAGCACATGCGCGCATGCTCTGTTGTTCAATCTTCTCCTCTGACGCAACCGGAAACCGGAAGTTGCAGGAGAGGAGAACATTGATCAACTGCAGCAGCTGCGCGTGCACAGCTTTTTGAGATCGTGCCGGGAGCCAGACCCGCTGATGCACAGCAGCAGTGAATATTGTGCAGACAAACTAACCTGCTGGTACAGCCGAAGAGGGAGGAAGGAAAACTGTTGAATTTCTTGGGGGAAAGATGAGGAGTTCTGGCCAGCAGGGGAGGGAAAGCTGGACAGTACGGGGGAGGAGCAGTAGGGAAGGCAAGAGATCACTGCCCTCTCCAGCCAAAATTTTCCTTTTCAGAGGGACCCCGACATGGCAGCCATTCTCACAAACTGCCTGCGGCTGCCCCGAAGTTTTCCCTCTGCTGCAACTTCCCGTTTCTGATAGGGCAGATCGCCGCAAAGGGAAAGCTTCGGGGCAGCTACCGGCAGTTTATGAGAACAGCTGCCATGTCGGGGTCCCTCTGAAAAGGAAAATTTAGGTGTTTAATAAAGAAGTTTGGATCGCAGGGCCCCTTAGATCTATGCTCCCCCCTCTTACGCCAGCCCTGGGACCCTTCTGACAGTTTCGGGCCCTAGGCAAGTGCAGAGCTGCACTCAAGTGGCTAAAGAGCCACATGCGGCTCACGAGCCGCGGTTTGCCGACCACTGACCTAGGACAACTGGAGGGTCAGGTGATTTGCCTAGAGTCACATGGAGCTGCAGTGGGAACTGACCCAGTTCCCGAAGTTCTTAGCCTCCTGCAGATCGTGCGGCTGGGTGAGGGAGAAGGCTGGCAGGCTCTGCATGTGAGGTGAGGTGGAGGGAGGGAAATGTAGGGCTGCAGAACGAATTATTTTGTTTTACAGGTATTCTTATGGGACAACAGGGCTGCAGAACGAATTATTTTGTTTTACATGTATTCTTATGGGAAAACGCGTTTCACACAACAAACGTTTCACATAACAAACTTGCTCCTGGAACGGATTAAGTTCGTTGTGTGAGGCACCACTGTACTGCCTATCAAGGTTATCTAAGCGGTTCTACAATCAGGTACTCAAGCATTTTCCCTATCTGTCCCGGCGGGCTCACAATCTATCTAACGTACCTGGGGCTATGGAGGATTAAGTGACTTGCCCAGGGTCACAAGGAGCAGCGGCGGGGTTTGAACCCACAACCCCAGGGTGCTGAGGCCGTAGCTCCATCCACTGTGCCACACACTCCTCCCATTCCATGCTACCGATCCAGGGTAAGCAGTGGCTTCCCCCATGTCTCTCTCAATAACAGACTATGGACATTGTCCAAAACTTTCTTAAAACCAGCTACGCTATTCACTCTTACAATCCCTGTAAATTGATGTCTACACTGATGTTTCTTGACTGCAAAACAATGTTTCCTAAATTAGCATTTATACACTCTAACTGAAGCACAAGAGCTGAAAACCCTGTACACTGTTATCTCAACGGTCAAATCTTGATAGGATAGAACCAGTCATATTAAGGACCCTTTGCGTTTGTTCCAGCTGTGCATCACTTCTACAAGCGCTTCATAAATCTAACAGCCGTAGGTTCTTCCACGCCTCTTCCATCGGTTCTCATTCTGTCCACTTTCCTGCACGTTTTAATCTCATCTGCAACAAGGCACTCTGCCGTTATCCCTCTTAAAATTGGACCGTGTGAGATCCGTAGGCAAGATGCCGTCACAACAGGTCAAATGTTGCTTCCGTCACCGTAAAGTGTTGAGTCAGAGTGTCTGGATATCACACAGCACAGAGGAGTCTGGTGGAGAACTGCAGCGAGCAGGAGCGCCTCACTTTTGCCCTAGTCACGCAGATAGGAAAGAAATCCCCTCTGCTCTTTTTAATAATAAATATATTCTTGTATACCGCCCAACCACGAAGTTCCAGGCAGTTAACAACAAAGAACTGTCAGTGAAAGGTACGTCTTAAGTTCTTATAAACTGGAATGTACGCAAGTGAGGCTGGACTCATTTAGAGCGTGAGCGGACTGCTGGGCAGGATGGACTACTGGTCTGACCCAGCAGCGGTGATTCTTATGTTCTTATCAAGTTAATAAAAATGAGTAACAAGAAGAAAATTACATAGTTATTTAACAAACTTATCAAACAAGTGTGTTTTTAAAAGTTTTCTAAAAACAGTATAAGAATCTGCTTGACAAATAAGCGGACTTATTACGAGTGATTTTTGATGAGGTATAAAAATTAAATTGAGATTCTAGATATCCCGGAGCCAAACCCAAAAGAGATTTAAAACAAAAGCAACCAAATTTAAAAAGAATATGTGCCTCAAAAGGCAACCAATGTAATTGCAGATAAAATGGGCTAATGTGATCATATTTCTTCAGGCCAAAAATTAAGCGTACTGCCGTATTTTGTACTAATCGAATAAGTTGTAAATTTTTCTTAAATGATGCAAAATAGACGATATTATAATAGTTTAAGCAGAGAGGTGAAGTTGAGACGAAACTCTATTTAATGAATGAATTGACCCAGGGTAGCTCTCCGAGGCATCACTTATTCCCTGCATTCCTTTAGCCCTCATTCAAAGGCTGATCATTGGCGTTACTTTCCTGTGTCCACTTCATCTACTGATACCTTTACCCCCTTTCACTTACATATCATTGAAGGTGCTCCATAGAAACCTCACAGAATAAAAAAAGAAGACAAGGTGCTACAGGTCAAACAAGGGACACAGGAAAATACCAACCACAACACAGATGGAAAAAGCCACAAAGTGGACTGCTACAAACCTCAAGAAGACCACCATGCAACTTCCAACAGGCCTACGCTAACCCAGGGAAGACTGGCACAGCTTACCACACCTGCTTGGAGACTGAGAGCAGACTGAATATATTAGGTGGAAGCACAGCTACTTGTATTACAGCCAAAAAGTTTTGTCTTAGTCTCCACCTGCTGGTCATAGTGAGCTATTACCCATCAGTGAATTGGGCCGGTCTGGAGAGTTGCTAAAGAATAGCTTCTTTCTAACTGTAGAAAGAAACAAATGTGAAAAAGAGAGGAAAAGGGTCTCTCAGAAACCTGCTCAGTACGTAAAGAATTGAAAACAGTCTGAGACTTATCAGTTCCAGATTTTGATCGTCGATCCTGGAAAAAACCCTCTTATGTGCACATCACTGGGTGGCCTCAAACCCCTTAACCCAATATACTCAAAATTAAAGGTGCACTTTATAAATCCAGATACATTCAATGTTTTTTCTTCTTCTACAAACAAGGAATTAATAAGAACACTTATCTTTCATTACACTCCTTCCCGACGGGACCAGCTTCGCCCGGCATGTTCAAGACTTTAGCCTATTTAAATGTTTAAATATTTAAATTGCAGTAGGCACAATACAATTTAAGATTCTATTAGGTGCTAGCTCAAACAGTGATATATTTTAACACAAAGTTAATCATTATCTTTAGAATAATTCATGTGTTTATTTTTAGAATAATCCATGCAGTCTTGGTATTGTGACCCTTGAGAAAGCCAGCTATACAGGCGCGACGGGTCCCGTCAGATAGGACTGTAATGAAAGATAAGTGTTCTGATTAAGTTCTTGTTTGTAGAAGAAGAAAATAAACTGACACAGGAAAGTACCACCAGACCACAAGTCCAAAATAGAGAAAGTTTATTACTAAGGGAGAACCCTTAACATAGGAAGAACCTGACGTGGCCGTGTTTCGCCAGGAAGGCTGCATCAGGGGTCATCACCCGTTGAAAACTGTCTCACATAAAAACTGGTGGTGCTTCTAAAGGCTGGCATTATCAGTCACACAATTAAAATGGTAATCAGGGAAAAATTCATGCTGTCACCGTGACAGATAGTGACCCCTGATGCAGCCTGCTCGGGTGAAACATGGCCGTGTCAGGTTCTTCCTCTGTTAGTAAGCTTTACCTCTCTCTATTTTGGACTTTTGTGGTAAAGGGCTATGGGATGTTTTTTTTCATTATTTATTTATTCAAAATTTCAAATATAAGCAAGTAAATCTAATTGAATACAGATTGGAAATAAAATGTAGCACACTAGGTTAGCCAACACCAGCCACTATGATGGGAAAAAAACCCCACACAAGAAATCATTATTAATTATTTAGTCCACAAATAATATAATCCAAGCACAAGTAATAAAAAAAGGAAGAAAAAATACACTTATATCATGGGGACCGATAGGAGAATAAATCCCTGAAAGCCAGTTCGTTAAACTGCGGGTGGAACCACTGAACCAATAATCACTCCCCCCCCTTAGCAAGGGGGTAATAGGATCTGATGTACCGCTTTTCTGTTGTACAATCAAAGTGATTTGCGTATATTATATGCAGGTCCTTTCTTTCTCCCTAGTGGGTTCACAATCTAAGTTTTATACCTAGGACAGTGCAGAGTTAAATGAGCTGTCCAGAGACAAAAAAACGCTGTAATAAGAACTGAACTTCCACTGCCGCAAAGTGAGCGTAAGATGAAAACGCCGACAGTGTGTGTGTCCCATTTGCCCTGAAGCAACCCTTCGGCGAAACGGCAGCTAGCCAGGCTGACACAGGCTTGTACCGCATTTAGCATACAAAAGTCAACGAACGACTCGAGCGAGATAAGTTTCACTTTACATCGTGACTCTTGGATACAGACTGCTTTAGAGATTTGGCTGTCATTCTTTTTCTGAGCTGAAGCAATACCAGAGCTCTGCTAAAGTTACAGAGGTTTTTGAGGTTTTTTAAGGCCTATGAGGTGTTTTCCCTCTCTAGTATGCTTTTCTAAGTTTTGTATTTCAAGCATACGGGGATCTGAGGCCTTTCTTCCTCTGATAGGTGATTAACACTGAAGAATACATTTTTTCAAATTTTGAACAGTAAAATTTTTTTTTGAAAATACAGTGGTACCTTGGATTACGAGCATAATCCGTTCCAGGAGCATGCTCGTAATCCAAAATGCTCGTTTATCAAAGCGAGTTTCCCCATAGGAAATAATGGAAACTCGCTTTGATACGTTCCCCCCATCCCCCCCCCACGAGAACCAGCATTGTTCCCCCCCTGCGATTGGGCACCCCCCCCCCCCCCCGCGACTGTGCACATCCCCCCGCCGCTCAAGGCCCAGCAAGAAGAGGAAGCCGATCTTCGGGCACCGGCACCAACGCACAGGACATGTCGATGCCCAGATGACAGTAAGCAGCGGCGGGGGGGGGTGCCCAATCGCAGCGGGGGGGGGGAGGGGTACCCAATCGCAGTGGGGGGTGCCGGATCACGGCAGGGAGGGTGCTGGATCGTGGGGGGGGCCCTCGTAAATCAAGCCATGCTCGGTTTCCGAGGCGCCTATTTTGCAAATGTTTTGCTCGTCTTACAAAACACTCGCAAACCGGTGCACTCGTAAACCGAGGTACCATTGTAATTCAAAAGAGAGGTATTGGGTGTGGATGTAGATATATTTCTCTCTGAGGTCCTGCATATTTGTGTGGTAACTGAACCCAATTCCCCAGGTTTTCAGCCCAGTACACTAACCATTAGGGCTACCCCTCCACTGGCGATTCTTTCCTATGTCTTCATCCAAGCCCTGCAGTTGTACACACTAAAATCCCGATTTGGTCACAGCACTGTGACTTGGTTTACACTTCCTGCCCAACTGGGCTCTGCCACATTGTGGAGGTTGAGGCCTGTGACCTAATTTGCAGAACAGTGGCATCAAAAGACAACCCCCTCCGATTCCAGGTCAGGCAGGGAACTGACATGTGCCAGGTCTGGTGAATGGTGGGTGGGAAAGACCGCTTTACCTAACTGGCTACACGAGAGCTACAGTCACACGATGGGACCATCTGGTCAGCAGATGCACAGAAACACACTGTGGTGGATGACAGCAGATAAAGACCAACACACCCACCCAGTGTGCCCAGTTATTCCCAAGAAAATTATAGGAGCTAAGTGTTCTCCAGAAAACCGAGAACTGAATGTAGGCAATTAGGGAAATCATCTGCAATTCATTAATCAATTTTGTCCTTTCTGCTTCTCCACAGGAAATCAATCCATCAGTTAGCGCACGAAACTTTCACAGATTTTTCCAAACAGCACAATTTCTTAAGGTTGACACATGTGCCATGGTTTTGATTACTTTCAGTAAAGGCTAAATATTTGTATTCTAAAACTTGATTATTTTCTATTGTTCTTACTAACAGAAGAGGAAATTCCTGTGCTGCAAAGTAGACTCTTATTTCGCAGCTCCACCTGCGATTCATTTATATTTGAGGATGCTAAACAGCTCTGTCACACCTGGGTTAACTGCCTGGCCGCGCCTCAGGGCTCCCAATCCGACACTAACCAGCTTGGGTTTCTTTACTAATGCCCGAAGGCAGACAGAGCCTTGACCCAACGGGCAGCACTCACGTGAGGCTTGATGCGGTCGTGGAGGAGAGACATTGGCAGCTTGCTCTGCTTCATGACAACCCGGTACGGGTCTTTCATGACGCTCCCCATTTCTTCCTGGAACTTTTGCAGGGAGGACTGCTTGATCACACGTGTGTTTCCTGGGTATTGGGGGAAAAAAAAAATAAAAAAGAGGTGGAGGAAATGAGCAAGTGAAATGCAGCCAACAAGTCATCAACAGAGGGGGGGGGGAATAAATACTCCCCTATCACCCTAAAATGCATCACAAGCTGCTCCCCATCCAAATACCCTGCTTGAAAGTGAGACTCTTCTAGTCACCTGCAACAGGTCTTTTTACAAAGCTGCAATAGAAAGTGGTGTTAGTGCGCCCCAACGCCAGTTGGTCCCGCGCGCTAGGGCCGTTTGTATTGCAGCTCGAAAGTGGCCAAGTTTCCATATTTTGAATTAAAGGCCATGCGCTAATGCTACCGTTAGCACATTGCAATGTAGATATGGAAACACCCACTCCCCACCACCCAGAAAAAAAAGTTAAAAAAAAAATTTTAGCATGTAGTTTGTACGATCACATTTGGAACTTACCGTGGGACACTTCAGCGCATCCTGCAGAAAGCCCTTTTAAGCTGCCGTACGCATTTATTTATTCACTTTTCTATACCGTTCTCCCAAGGAACCTCAGAACGGTTTAAATGAATTTTTCCCTTCCTGTCCTGGCGGGCTCACACTCTAATGTATCTTGGGGGGGGGGGGGGATTAAGTGACTTGCCCAGGGTCACAAGGAGCAGCGTGGGTGTGAACCCACAGCCTCAGGCTGCTGAGGCTGTGGGTTTAACCACTGCATCCCCCTCTCTTGCAGCTCGGTAAAAGGAGCCGCCCGTTGGCTGGCTCGGGTATGTTTTTTTTATTATTTTGCAAGTTACTGTAGAGAGGAAGCGATATCAGAGGCTCAGGTTGTTTTCTCTATATTGGATATCATATATGGGCTAATCACTGTCTAAAGATGACACTTGACTGATGACAAAACACAGCTCTAGCTTTCTAATCCACAGTAATGACACATAATTTTTTTTTTAATGTGATTTAGCCCGTTACCAGGTCCACGAGAAGAGCAGATACAAAGCTAGAAAAGTGCTATAAATATACAAAGGTCTCATTTTTACTTCTGGGCTCATGGCTCCAGGGACGCTTTAAGAGTGTGGTGATATTAAAGCCATACAAGCCTGATCTGTTCGTCAAACAGGTAATACGTGGTTAGAGCAACTCACCAAACCATTTTATATTTGGCTCCACTCGTGCCACAGTGCCAGGCGCAACAGATGACTGGTACTGCAGGGTCTTAATGACTTTCCCACGGTTGTTCCTGAAATTGATAAAAGTCTGTTAGCAATATATAAACTACCAGTTTGGGCTTTGTCTTCTGTCATTTACTAGGTTACGTTTAAAGGACGGAATTGGAAAAGACGTGGCATTGCACGAGCCTTTGGGACCTCACAGCTCCCTTCTGTAAGCACGATATGAAGGACCAGCTCACGTACAAAGGAGAGACAAAATTTTCCCCTCACTTCTGCACTTGTTCTGAATATTTAAATCTACTACTTGACTCAATTCTTCCTTCCAACAAACAATAATGTAATTTTAAAGATCCATTCTACCGCATGATAACGCATATTGAGTTCAGAACACACATCTGACTTAACTAAGACAGCAGCCTAAGCGCTTCCTCTAGCGAGATATTACATGCGACAGCGTGGCTATAGAATGACACGGGGACAAATTTTTCCCTGTCCCATCCCCGTGAGTTCTTTTCCTGCCCCTGCCCCATTCCTGCAAGCTCTGTCCTCATCTGCACAAGCTTCAAACCCTTGAAAATCCTAAGAAGCAACATTCTAGAGCTCCGATTGTGATGTCATAATGCCTCATTCCACCAATGCCTAAGCTCCATCCTCATCTGCACAAGCCTCAAGCACTTTAAAATCCTAAGTAGCAACATTCTAGAGCTGAGATTGTGATGTCATAACGCCTCATTCCACAAATGCCTAAGCTCCGTCCTCATCTGCACAAGCCTCAGACACTTTAAAATCATAAGTCGCAACATTCTAGAGCTCAGGTTGTGATGTCATAATGCAGCTTTCACTCATCCAGATGTAACAGCTCTAATATTTCAGCTCACTTTTATGATGTCTGCACACTCGTGAAGCTCAGAGGGGCCACTCATTAACTTTCAACAGAGTTCAGGTACTCGAGGACATAAGCAAAGAAATAAACACAATGTGAGAAATTACAGGCATGGAGGGCTCCCTAAATGCTCTGTCACTCCTATAAATTCTGGAAACTATCGAGGCCCTTTCAATGGATGAATGTGAAGGAAATATGTAGGACTGCTGGAAGTTCAGATACAAATATAGTCAAATCTATTCAGAGGGCTCTCGAGACATACCGTACGTATGTGGACGGACTGACAGCTCGCTAATAGGTATTATAGCCTGAAAACTCTGTTTGAATTTGTGCGTATTCTTAGGCTTGGTACTTGTGATCCACCACATCAGCAAAGTGTTCAAGTTGAAGCACTGTTACATAAAGCCTTCTATTCTTGCACTGGTTACAACCTATACCAGACTGTGTGCAACAAAGCAGGGCATTGTTCCCCATTCTCTGATCGTCCATTAATGAGAAATTGGTAATCAATGTTCTGAGTTTGATTCCATTCCCAGGTCAGACACAATAAGGCGCCTACCTGCGCTCCTTCTGCCGGTACATGTTAAGGCGCCTGATGGTAGCCCGGTCTCTCATATTGTTGCCTCCAGCTCCCTTAACACGATCTGAAAGAGAAGCACATCCGAAACTTAAAATACACTGATGATTGCAGAGCATTGCACTGCAGCAAAACCTCTGCCCAACATTTCGGCCAGGGTGGATAAAAATCAAAGATTTTTTTTTTAAATAAAAAAAATATCGGTTTTAAATTTCAATGCATTTTATAGAAAAAATCTATCTAATGATAGCTTTCTATTTAAAAAACATTATAGTTCAAAAGTTATTCATCATGAAATATGAGTTAAGGATTATTTATTTTAGGTATTTAAATATCATCTATCAAAGTTATCTAAGTAGTAAGAGGCTATGTCATGAGAAGCTGTATATTCATGCCACGTTTATATTTTTTTAGTAAATTAATTCCATTAATCGATTCACGCCATTATTTAAATCAAGTCCACCCCAATTTTGGCTTTCAATATAGAAAACACAGGTTTTTGTGATGGTGTATAACAGAGCTCTAGGTGGAGATTATGAATGAAGGCGGTTTCTATGTATGTACCTGGGGAGGAGTCTAGATAGACACTAACAAATGATTCATAGAGGGGGATCTCTACAAGTACTTGGGGGGGGGGGGCTCTATGGGAACTCCTAACTTGGACCATGAGGATGTTACTGGCCAGACTTTATGGTAGATATCCTGCAAACAGAATGGCTGGAGTGAGCTTGGATGGCAACTTCAGCATTTGGAACCTACCAGGTGGACTTTACAGTCTATGATCCAGAAATATCAGAAGAGACAAGTTAATTTAATCAGGTATTTTTAATGGGTATAACTAATGGGCAGACTGGATGGACCAGTCAGGTCTTTATCTGCCATCATTTACTATGTTGCTTGAAGGAGGAGGTTTCTTTGTAGGTAAATGGGATGGGACTTGATATACAGTATGGTTACAATTAAAAGTGGTTCGACGGGTACTTATTTTGTACCTGGGGCGATTAATCGATGTTAGGTGACTTGCAGTGAGATTCAAGCTCACCTCAGGGTGCCGAGGCAGCTGCTCTAACCACTAGGCCCCTGGGTGCGGGGTGAACTATAAATAGTTCAGAATTTAGGGATGAAGTTGGAGAGGGAGGTTTCTTTGTAGGTGGATGGGACTTGATATAGAGTGTGGTTACAATTAAAAGTGGTTCGACGGGTACTTATTTTGTACCTGGGGCAATGAAGTGTTAGGCGACTTGCGGTGGGATTCAAGCTCACAACCTCAGGGTGCTGAGACAGATGCTCTAATCACTAGGCCCCTGGGTGGGGGGTGAATTATAAATAGTTCAGAATTTAGGGATGAACTTGGAGGGGGAGGTTTCTCTGGAGCTCCCTGTGAAGGACTCTAGATAAGAGATTAACAAATGATTCCTAGAGGGGGGAGCCTAGATGGAGCTTATGAATATTTTGGAGGGGGGAGGGGAAGTACCTGGGTTGCTGCTGGAGTTGGAGGGGTTAACGGTGCTCCTCCCTTTGTAGCGCGGCTTCACCATCTTGCCCCTGTTAACGGCTCGAGACCAGGACGAAAGAGGCAGATCCGGAGCGAAGGAAGCCGAGATCCGGAGCGAGAAAGAAGAGCCAGGCCGCAGCGCCGCGTGCGAGAGGCGGAGCCCGCTGGGCTGACGTCATCAGCAGCGCGACCGAGCCAGACGCAGGGCGTACACGTCATCGGCAGGGAGAGGCCGCCATTACTGTGGGACCCCCAGGCGATCTTGTCCCCCGTTCGCGGTGTCTCCGCGATGATCCTCAACTTTTCGCTTTCCTTCCCTTCCCCCCCCAGCCTCAATTTTCCCAGAGATGCCAAGTTACCCAGTTCCAGGCTGGAAACATTTTTTGACCAGTCCTGGTTTTGGGACTTACATTCCAAAGCACTGTGGGATTTGTAGTGCCTGGTGATAATCTGCCCCATAATGCACCAAAATTGGGTGCTCAGAAATCCAGGACTGTCCCAAAATCTGCAGCCTGGGACTGATTTCTCATTTCCTAATGACCAAAGTGATAACACGGACTACAGCTAATTGCTGGCTTAACACAGGTTTTTTGTTGTTTTTTAAATCGGGTATTACCTGTTAACTTCACTGCTCGGATCCTACTTATTTTTTGGCCCTAATAAGACTTTCCACATTTGTGGGGCAGTTCTGTAAAGGAGCTTTCAGATGTGCGTACCCAGATGCAGTGTGGGGACTACCTATTCTTTTGACTGCATCTGGTTCATGGTTTATTCCAGAGGTGCCAAAGTCCTTCCTCAAGGGCCGCAATCCAGTCGGGTTTTCAGGATTTCCCCAATGAATGTGCATGAGATCTATTTGCATGCGCTGCTTTCATTGTATGCTAATAGATCTCATGCATATTCATTGAGGAAATCCTGAAAACCCGACTGGATTGCAGCCCTCGAGAAGGGACTTACACTTCTGCTTTAAACAATAACAGAGCAGTGTGCAATATAATTATTACATTAAAAGCAAAGAATACACATTCGGGTCAGGAAACTAAAGATAAGAGTACAGCTTATAGAAGACACAGAAGAAATAATAAAGCCAGCGACTAGGTAGAGGAGACAAACCCCCCTCCCCAAAAAACTATGTTTTTTTAGCATATCAATATGGTTGATTCTATGCACTGAGATGTACGATTTATGCGCAGCAGCCTCGAAAAAAGCCAACAGGATGCTGGGCATCATAAAGAGGGGCATAACAACCAGGACGCGGGAAGTCATCATGCCATTGTATCGAGCGATGGTGCGTCCACATCTGGAATACTGCGTTCAATATTGGTCGCCGTACCTCAAGAAGGACATGGCAGTACTTGAGAGAGTCCAAAGGAGAGCAACGAAACTGATAAGAGGGCTGGAACACTGCCCATACGCCGAGAGGTTGGAAAGGCTGGGGCTCTTCTCTCTGGAAAAAAGGAGGCTCAGGGGAGATATGATAGAGACCTTCAAGATCATGAGGGGCATAGAGAGGGTGGATAGGGACAGATTCTTCAGGCTGAAGGGGACAACAGGTACGAGGGGGCATTCGGAGAAACTGAAGGGAGATAGGTTCAAAACAAATGCAAGGAAGTTTTTTTTCACCCAAAGGGTCATGGACACCTGGAATGCGCTACCGGAGGAAGTGATCAGGCAGAGTACGGTACAGGGATTCAAACAGGGATTGGACGGATTCCTGAGGGATAAAGGGATCGTGGGATACTGAGAGAGGTGCTGGGATGTAACACAGGTATAGAAAGCAAACCAGGTAATAAGTATAGAAACCCAACCAGGTAGTGCATGTGCAAGACCAGAGGGTTAGGACTTCGATAGGAAGATAGGACTCAATGGGAAACCAAGGTGGCAAGGGGGCCCCTTCTGGTGATTCAGACAGGTCGTGACCTGTTTGGGCTGCCGCGGGAGCGGACTGCTGGGCAGGATGGACCTATGGTCTGACCCGGCGGAGGCACTGCTTATGTTCTTATGTTCTTATGTTATGGGTGAAAAAAATGTTTAATGTGTTTTTATATGTTTTAATTTGTGTGCATGTATATTGTAACTCGCTTACTTAACAGATGTACTATTAAATAAAAACTAATAGAAGGCTCTTGTGGAGGTAAGTGGATCCCTAAGGTCACAGAGTCACCTAACTTCAGATTAAAGGCTTTCACAAACAAATATGTTTTCAAAGAAGATCTACACTAACTACTCTTGGGCTTCTTCTCTTCCTCTACCGTGCGGATATTTTTTTCAAGTCCCCTTAAATTGGCTCCCGAAGAAGGGAATAGACCTGAAACTGGGCACAGTTGAGCCGGATTTGCCTGCGCCAGGAACAAATATAGGGAGTTTGGCGCAGTGATTAATGCTACAGCCTCAGCACCCTGGGGTTGTGGGTTCAAATCCATGCTGCTCCTTGTGACCCTGGGCAAGTCACTTAATCCCCCCATTGCCCCAGGTACATTAGAAAGATTGTGAGCCCACTGGGACAGACAAAGAAAAATGCTTGAGTACCTGAATAAATTCATGTAAACAATTCTGAGCTCCCCTGGGAGAACAGCATAGAAAATTGAATAAATAGTGTGAAATGTTTCTGTCTCGTAACCAAAGCTGATACTGTGATGTCACAATGCCCCATTCCACCAATATGAGCCAACCTCATCAGTGATGTCACAATGGCTTAATTGTCCTGTACTTGGCTCACTTTTACTTTTACAACATTTTGATTTCTAGAGTGGCGCAGTGGTTAAAGCTACAGCCTCAGCCCCCTGGGGTTGTAGGTTCAAATCCACGCTGCTCCTTGTGACCCTGGGCAAGTCACTTAATCCCCCCACCGTTCTGAGCTCTCCTGGGAGAACGGTATAGAAAATTGAATGAATAAATAAATAAATTACTATCTGGAGAGCCGTTGAGCAACCGAGGAGCATCTGAGTTAAGTACCATGAAATCGCTAGTTTGAGTACCTCTTTGGTTTGGTGGATTACAACTTTGTATCAATATAGTTTGAACTATCACAGATGCATTTTTTGAGTGGGTTTAATATTATTTATAAGCACAGATGTATACCTATGATGGTTCTGCCAAAGAGGCTTGAGAAATAGCCCTTTGTTACATTATATAAGCCTGGAACTCAGGGTTCCCAAGATCAATAGCTTTACCTACGCACTGAGGTTACATCATACACAAAATTTAAAATTTTTTAAAAATCTAAATTAATCTTATTAGGCGCTTTTGCCCTGTTTAAATTGTACTGACTTGTAACCCACCATTTCCAAATAGGAATAGAGGAAAGCTTTCTATTGTTCAAAGAAGATGTAGGCATGAGTTACAGACGTTTATCTAATTGTTTTATTGCATCTAATTACCTGCTACAGGCAGATACTCCTTATACTTCATCGTGCCAAAGAAAGGCTCGGAAGACTAGAGGCTCATCTGGATCTAAAGTCGGTCAACCGCTTCTTGCAGATTCCTCATTTCCGGATGGAAGCAGTGCGCACAGTCATAGCAGCTGACTCTCCAGGATATCACCGAGGCTTACCTCCATATTACCCGTTTTTAATGTTCAATCATTTTTATTGAGTTTTAAAAATAAAATATCCATAACAAAAATCTTACAAAGAATATCATCTCAACTGATACATTGTAGATATATAAATTCAAAGAAATATTACCTGTTTTTATTTTGTCATACAATATTATGTACGTAATACCACGTAAACCATTTAGGCCTTAAACGGTATAGAAATTCTTTAAATAAATAGAGGACCTCTTTTACAAAGGCGCGCTAAGCATTTTAGCGTGGATTTAGCTTGCGCTAATCGCTAATGCGTCCATAGTATAACATGCATGTGTTAGCGTTTAGCATGTGTTAAAAGGGGGGGGGAAGTTTTTGACAGGAAAGTTCAAGTCTTAAGAACTGAGGGAGGGACTTCCATAAAGAAGAGGCAGTAAAAAAGAAAGCTCCGTTCCTTGAACTTAACCCCCTCCCCCTTCCCCATTTTACTAAACTGTGATAGCGGTTATTAGCCTAGTGATTTTAAAGATGGAACAAAAATGATTAGAAAAATAAAATCAGCAGCAGTCAAGATAAGAAAAATGGTTTCTTTTCATTTTAGTAATTAAAACATGTTGGTTCTGAGAATTTACTTCTGCTTTCTATATTTGCCACCGTACGAGTATAGAAGGAAATGTGAGGGAGAGATGCTTTATGCGATTAATCGCGATTAATCGATGTGCAGCCCTAATTGCGATAGAAAGGCTTTTTTATAATCATGAACTTCTTCCCTGGCTTTGTCATAAGGGTGAATTGTATAACAGACTGCCCCGTTTGTGTGGCAGGAAAGCACTTACGTAATTCACAGCAGTTTTAAAAGGGAAAGTATATATATATAACGTACTTTCCTTTTGCAATTATCCCCCAGAAAGTCACCATCCGCATTTACACTTCCTCACAGGCATGCACATATTTTCCAGTTTAATTTATGCCCTTATGTATATTTTATATAATTCATGCATGACTGCAAACACCCGCTAAAATTCTCCTGCCAAGAACACCTCCAAGCAGGCTGGATAAACATATATGCATACAGGATGTAAGTACATAACTTTAGGCACCTGTATTATGGGCAGTTTTATAAAAGGTGATTTGTATGCCCCAAATACTGTTTCACAATGTAGAGAATGCTTTATGAAATTGCTCTGTTAGCTGAATGCTTCACAGGAATGATGATCCCAGGGTGAGTAGGATGATCGATGCTAGCAGCACGGACCAGAACTAAAGTGTGCAGTCTCAAAACAAACCTCCCTTCCAGTCCTGGGCCAGCACAGAGGAAAATATGCTGCTTTGGCATTCTTCTCAAGATGGGGGAAGGAGGGATGGAAGGGCTGAGAAACAAAATAATTTTAAAAATAGACAGAAGAAAATTGGGTCTTTGTTAATGTCTTAGGAGTGTGTGGGTAGTGGTTAAAGCTACAGCCTCAGCACCCTGGGGTTGTGGGTTTAAACCCACACTGCTCCTTATGACCCCACCAGGAGAGACAGGGAAAAATGTTTAAGTACCTGAATAAATCCATGTAAACTGTTATGAGCTCCCCTGGGAGAAAAGTATAGAAACTTGAATGAATAACTAGTGTGAAGAGTTTCAGCCTCATTAACCAGAGCTGGGATTGTGACATCATAATGCTTTATTCCACCATTAAGAGACAACCTCATCAGTAATGTCACAATGGTTTGATTGTCCTACACTTGGCTCCCTTATGCTACATTTTGATTTCTAGAGTGGTGCTACAGCCTCAGCACCCTGAGGTTGTGGGTTCAAATCCATGCTGCACCTTGTGATTCTGGACAAGTCACTTAATCCCCCCCCCCCCCATTGCCCCAGGTAGATAGATTGTGAGCCCACCGGGACAGACAGGGAAAAATGCTTGAGTACCTAAATAAATTAAGAACATAAGCAATGCCTCTGCTGGGTCAGACCTGAGGTCCATTGTGCCCAGCAGCCCGCACATGCGGCGGCCCAACAGGTCCAGAACCTGTGCAGTGATCCTCTATTTATACCCTTCTATCCCCCTTTCCAGCAGGAAATTGTCCAAACCTTTCTTAAATCCCAATACCGTACTCTGCCCTATTACGTCCTCTGGAAGCACATTCTAGGTGTCCATCACACGCTGGGTAAAGAAGAACTTCCTAGCATTTGTTTAGAATCTGTCCCCTTTCAGTTTTTCCGAATGCCCTCTTGTTCTTATATTTTTTGAAAGTTTGAAGAATCTGTCCCTCTCTACTCTCTCTATGCCCTTCATGATCTTGTAAGTCTCTATCATATCCCTCTAAGTCTCCTCTTCTCCAGGGAAAAGAGACCCAGTTTCTCCAATCTCTCAGCGTATGAAAGGTTTTCCATCCCCTTTATCAGACGCGTCGCTCTCCTCTGAACCCTCTCGAGTAACGCCATATCCTTCTTAAGGTACGGTGACCAATATTGGACGCAGTATTCCAGATGCGGGCGCACCATCGCCCGATACAACGGCAGGATAAACCGTTCTAAGCTCCCTTGGGAGAAAGGTATAGAAAATTGAAAAATACATAACATTTCTTAAGCCCTAGTGCGTTAATAACCTGGGAATGCTTTCCATTTCTGTCGCATAGGATGGCAGAGGTAAGATCTCAGTAGAGTGACTGTTCGGTCAGTCTCATTGTCTGCGGCCTTTACGAGTATTTGAATATGGAAAAGCTTGGAACATGGTCAGTAAACATCTGTATGTGGTCTTTCGTTTTCTTTCTGCTTCAGGAACTTGTCGAGTTTCTGGCTCTTTCCCCCTTAATCAAATTATATTTATGCGCCTGAAAGCATTCAGAAACCGTGCTCTGATGTGGGAATTCAGATAATTCCAAATTGTAGGTAATCATTTTAGCATTAATCTTGATGGTCCAGCTGAACAATTTACGCAGTTTCTGCCTGCTTTCGATTAACGTTGATACCAATCTGCTAGAAGATCCCTTTGTTCCCTAAATAGTTCTGTGATTCTTCCCCCTCCTTTTATAGGAAGGTATATTTTAAGTGCTTGCTAAAAATTTTAGAAACTTCCACAGACCTACCAGCTCCTTTCCTTTGCGTGTATAAAAATCCATTGCCCACGGAAGCCTCAGTAAGGTGATTATATGGAGGGGAACAAATGGATCTCGACTGGAGTGGGCATCTATGGAATTGTGGGAAACCAGGTTGGAAGAGGGATCATCTAATCCAGTGCTTCTCCTAGGACAAGCAGGATGAGTCAGCCACATATGGGTGTTGTCCCAACAGTGGAGGTGCGTAGGGAGAATGAATCCAGCTGCCAAAGGCCTCTTAGTGTTATTGGTGTCAACAGCTTCCAATTTGTGGATAAGCTCTCCAATAGCTCAGAGAGATTTTTTTTTTTTTTCCTCTGAGCACGTGCAGTGCCTGGGCCCCACTGGGCATACCCGAGCCCTACCCATTTCCCCCTGCTTCCCCCTAATCCCCAGTCTTTAGTCTCCGCCCGTTCCCATTGGTCGGATTTTTCTACAGCTCTCCATTACAACTTTTCTACCATCAAGACTTTTTCTACTTACCATCTTGAAGATGCCAGAAACATCAAAGAAATGTCCGGGATGCAGAAAAAGGATGAGTACACTGGATCCTCATGAATTGTGCGTCCGCTGCCTGGTGCTTGCATTGTACCCGCCTGTGCATGCAAGCTAAGGAAGAGGGCACTGAGAGACTTCATGAAGAGAAGTGAGGCCCGAGAATCTTCCTCCAGCAGCCATCCTCATCGGAATGCAGCAGCGGGGGATCCACAAACTACAGGGTAAGGAGCCTCCAGAATGCCCTGGCTCAGCTAATCCCCCCGCCTGCACCCGGCCCGGCAGAGAAATCTCTCCTGGAGTCCCTGCATGCTGCCGCGTACAGCCAGCCCCTGCAGGCAGCTGATAGGGGTCTCGCCAGACCGAGAAATCTCTCCCGGAGTCCCTGCATGCTGCCGCGTAAAGTTTTCAACCCAGTCCTTGGGGCTTACCCAGCCACTTGAGTTTCAGCATATCCACATGAGATCAATTTGCATACCAAGAATAGAGTTACTAAGATGTCCGGATTTGCCCGGACATGTCCTCCTTTTGAGGACATGTCCTGGGGCCCGGATGGCTTTTCAAAACCCGTCACTTTGTCACTTTGAAAAGCTTCCCGACATAATCGCGTCGGAAAGGGGCATCGCATGCGCGGACGCAACACGGTGCCATCACACGCACGAATGCGTGTGATGTCATTGTGTTGTGTCCGCGCATGTGTGAATGACAACTTGGGGCGGGGCTGTTGGGGCAGAACAGGCTGGGAAAGAGGCGTAAATGGGCGGTCCTGGGGGCGTGGTCATGGGTTCTGATTTTCCCGAAGGAAAATCTGGTAATCCTATACATGACGCCTTTTTTTCACGGGGGAGGTTTGTCAAACTGAATTTCAGGTCTCTGTCACACAATTGCACGAGTATTTTAGGAGTACAGAAATAACATAAGTTTTTATTTATATATCTCATAACCCTTTCGGTTCTATGCTGTTTACAAAAGAGGTATAACGGACCAAAGTCAGCGAGCTACAACATACGAGTTTGCAGAAGAGGTAAAGAAATGTGGCAACTGCATCAGTCTTGGAAAAACTACAAAATAAATGTTAGATATGGCAGTGGGAGAGAATCCTGCATTGGGAAGAGGGTGTGAGGGACAGATGTTGGACAGAGGAAGGGGGGCTGGATGGGAGAGAGGAGAGTTATCACAGAGTGTGGTGCAATAGTTATTGCTACAGCCTCAGCATCCTGAGGTTGTGGGTTCAAATCCATGCTGCTCCTTGTGACCCTGGGCAAGTCACTTAATCCCCCCCATTGCCCCAGGTACATTAGATAGATTGTGAGCCCACCAGGACAGACAGGGAAAAATGCTTGAGTACCTGAATAAATTCATGTAAACCATTCTGAGATCCCCTGGGAGAATGGTATGGATTAGAAAACTGAATATATAAATAGAGTGAAAAGTCTCAGCCTCTGATAACCAGAGCTGGTACTATGACATCATAATGCCTCATTCCATCAATAAGAGCCAACCTCATCAGTGATGTCACAATGGCTTCATTGTCCTAGACTTGGCTCACTTTTGCTACATTTTGATTTCTAGAGGTGCAGTGGTTAAAGCTACAGCCTCAGCATCCTGAGGTTGTGGGTTCAAATCCACGCTGCTCCTTGTGACCCTGGGCAAGTCACTTAATCCCCCCCCCATTGCCCCAGGTACATTAGATAGATTGTTAGCCCACCAGGACAGACATGGAAAAATGCTTGAGTATAAACCATTGAGTGTAAACCATTCTGAGCTCCTCTGGGAGAACACTATAGAAAATGAAATAACCACTCCTATTACTCCTAATTACTCCTATTACTCCTAACCACTCCTATTACTAAACCACGATCGCGGTTATTAGCGCAGGGAGCTGCGCTGACTGCTCCGCACTGCTCCCAACGCTCGTAGGAACTCTATGAGTGTCGGGAGCAGTGCGGAGCATTTAGCGCGGCTCCCTGCGCTAATAACCGCTATCGTAGTTTAGTAAAAGTGGGGGTAAATTTGTTCTCCAAGGACAAGCAGGATGAGTCAGACACACAACCATATGTGGCTGACTATCCTGCTCTCCACGGAGAACCTACGTTACAGGTAAGTAACTACACTTTACAGGTTTCAATAACACTTGTTAAGCCAGCATAAGAATCACCTGTGGAGTTAAAAGTGGCAGAAAATTATATGGCTTACACAGTGGCTTGAAAACAAACATATTTAGACCGTATGCTGTAGAGACCTTTTGGGGGGCTGTAATGTTTTGGGTTTTAAAAAAAAATCTGATTGTTTATTGCATTTTTAAAGAAACCTATCCCCTCTTGTACGAACGCATAGCGTGGGTTTTAGCGCCAGCGCTCATAAGAATTCTGTGAGCGTCGGAGCAGTTACTGCCGCTGCCGGCGCTAAAACCCGTGCAATGCATTCGTAAAAAAGGGGGCTGGCAATGTGCTTCAGCTGTTCTATTGATTGCTAAAGATGGAAAATCAATTTTTCATCTGTCTTTTGAGACCATTTAAGGAACTTTTGTAGTCTCTGAAGCTCATGTTCAGTTTCATTAAAAGATATTCTTCCCTTGGTTCACTAAAATGTCTTGGAATTTGCAAACTTTGAAAGCTTATTTGCTTCTGATTCTGTAAAATGTAGATGGTCAAATCTGACGCAGCATTAGGGAGGAAAAGATTAAGCTGACATTGTGTTAAAAGGTTCGGTTTTTAAAATATTGTTGATATATGCAGTAAATGAAAGGCCATGGATAAAACTTCACACTGTACACAGTTTTGAGAATAATTTTATTTCTGAGCCATATTCTTCTTTCCCCCTCTGCCTGTTGCATGAATCATTTTTCGTCTTCGTGAAATAGAATCCGATCTGGGGTCCCTATCAGCAGCTTTTTTAATTGCTGCATGGCAAACTGGGGGCACAGCTTCAGGGAGATATGGCTATAGTTGGCAGGCCTAGCTCCCTGGGATTTTCAGGGGTTCAGGTTGACACCAATAACACTAAGAGGCCTTTGGCAGCTGGATTCATTCTCCGTACGCACCTCCCCTTTCTCAAAAAAAAAAAAAGGTCCAGGCCTGAGTTTGTTCTGAATCAGACTTGACTTAAATAATTAAGTGGAAGGCAGCCATAACAATGAAACGTCTGCTCTTAGTAGGTTAAGAGACTGTGCAAATATGCTCACTCTTTCTTTCTGTGGAAGAACTGCCCCTCTAAGCACCCCTGACGTCTTCACCAGTGGTCTACTCCTCTTTCAAGCAGTAGGTGTTTGGGCTAGTGCAGTCAGAACAGCAGTGCTGAGGTGGGACACAGGCCTAACCTGCCCATATCCCTCTTGTGGGACTAACCAGCTAGCGACTGCTTATGGTGAAAAGGTTTAGCTAGCCATAGTCTCATATTACCTTTGGGGCTGGTATTTAAACCAATACTATGTATGTGCTTTTGGGAACCCGCTTTGTATAAAGTGGGATATAAATAAAAAACCTAAATCATAATCCTGAAAATGAGGTCTTCTCCTATCATTATCTCAGTGATCAGGAGATCCTTCCTTGTTCTGAAAACTGTAAGGGTATAAACTAGGGTTAAAGGGGTCCCGCCCCAAACCTCTTCTTCTCAAACTCGGAGCCATGTTTGAAGGGCCTCCAAGCATGTTTGGGTGTGACGCGATGACATCACATGCATGCTCCACACTGGAAGCAAGAGTGCTGTTCAAGTTTGCCTGTCTCTGTTTCAAATCCATTCTTGGTTCGACCCCTATATACTTGGTTCCCCATTTTATCTTAGATTGTTCATCCAGACCCACATGCAGAGTTCATCTGTTTAACCATCCAGCACTAAAGGCCTGCCGTTACAAAAGATACCTGAACAGAACTTCCAAGCAGGTCAAATGAATGATTGGCTGGGCAATATTATCTCGCACTCCTCATCCTACCTAAATTTCAGAAAATTAGTAAAAATAAACCTGTTTAACCGATTTGTAACCTAAGACCTCTTATGCCCTACCTCTATATCCTGCTCACCTATATAAATTGTACCAATATTTGCTGATTGTACCTATATTCGCTGATTGTCCAGCCCTTCTTTGATGTAAACCGCCTCGAACTACTACGGCTTTGGCGGTATATAAGAATAAAATTATTATTATTATTATATGATGTCACCGCATTGCATCTGCGCATGCTCAGATGTCCTCCAGATGTGGTCCCGCGCTCAAAACTTTTCAAAACCCGGACAAAGTGCCAGGTTTTCAAAAGCCGTCCGGACTCCTGAACAGTCCTCTAAAAAGAGAACATGTCCGGGTTAATCTGGACATCTGGTAACCCTAGTATAAACAGGTCACCATACAATACACTAACAGAACCACTAGAGGTCTCTGTTATCTAAGCAAGGAAGAAGACAACTGTGTTCTGTTTACTTAAATGTAAAGGGACCGACTCTACAAACGGCACTTTAAGTTAGGCACCTAAGGTCAAAGTAAGCGTGGATCGGGGCAGAGATGACCTTAGGCACCATTAGATATAATTCTCAAAAGAACTTAGGCATCTACAATATAGGCCAGTAAAACCCTGAGCTACATTGTAGGAGCTATTAGTTGCGATTCTTTAAATAGCGCTTAAGAATGATTGACACGTGGCCAGTGCCGATGTAGGTGCCGTTTACAGAATCTGGCCCTCCAAGTCTATTTAATGCTTAGAAATTTCAAAACAAACTTATTTCATACGGGACATAAAACAGGCAGCCTCTTTAACCCTAGAATTTTTGATGTATTATATACTGTAGACTTAGCATACTTAAGATGTGCAAATTATTAAGAAATTGTAAAAGCCATAAATAGCTGGATCGAAGAATTGCGGTGAACTATTACATTTATGCCAGCCATAGACCTAACAAAAACTGTGGGTACCTATGATAAATGCAGCAAGAGCACACGGAACTCGGAGTATTCTGGAAGTTCCAAGTATAAGGGGAGCTCCGCCCATGTACACGCCCCCTCACATCTCTCTGTATACTATTGCCCAGGGGCAGGCAATTCCGGTCCTTGAGAGCCACAGGCAGGTCAGGTTTTCAGGATATCCACAAAAAATATGCATGAGATAGATTTGCATCTCAAGGAGGCAGTGCATGCAAATCCATCTCATACATATTAACTGTGGATATCCTGAAAAC
The DNA here is from genome assembly GCF_902459505.1 of Geotrypetes seraphini. Classification (NCBI taxonomy): domain Eukaryota; kingdom Metazoa; phylum Chordata; class Amphibia; order Gymnophiona; family Dermophiidae; genus Geotrypetes; species Geotrypetes seraphini. The sequence continues at coordinate 30,674,777 of NC_047091.1, read as the reverse complement.
CTGACCTGCCTGTGGCTCTCAAGGACCGGAATTGCCTACCCCTGCTATTTGCTATATGCATGCACCCTTAGAGAATAACACTTAGGAATTCTGCAGGCACTTTTGCAAGTAGGAGTAAGCTCTGATATGCTGTACATTAACGCAAACAAGGGGTGTGCAAAGGCAGGTGACCTGGTTATATATTGCCCATATCTGCTGTCTGCTACTCCACTGTTATTTAACTGCAGTGAGGAAACTGGAGGGCAGGGTGCTGGCAAATTAGTGGTATCACTAGAGGTGAGTCTAGAGACCCCACTGACCTAGACCAGGGGTAGGCAATTCCAGTCCTCGAGAGCCGGAGCCAGGTCAGGTTTTCATGATATCCACAATGAATAGGTATGAGGTGGATTTGCATGCACAGCCTCCTTGAGATGCAAATCCATCTCATGCATATTTATTGTGGCTATCCTGAAAACCTGACCTGCCGGTGGCTCTCGAGGACCGGAATTGCCTCCCCTGACCTAGACAATACTGCTGTGGGGAAAAGTGATCCATGTGGACTAAATAGGAAACAGGTGCAACAGGAGAGAGAGGAAGGTTTCCATATAATAAATTCTAAATCCCAGCCATATTTCTCTCTAACATACAGAAGATGATGACAGTGAAAGGTTATCTGCTATGGGGGCTGTGGTGTGGCCCTTTTGGCTTCTTTCTATATAAGAACATAAGAATAGCCTTACTGGGTCAGACCAATGGTCCATCAAGCCCAGTAGCCCGTTCTCATGGTGGCCAATCTAGGTCCCTAGCCAAAACCCAAGGAATAGCAATATTCCATGCTACCTATCCAGGGCAAGCAGTGGCTTCCCCCATGTCTTTCTCAATAACAGACTATGGACTTTTCTTCCAGGAACTTGCCCAAACCTTTCTTAAAACCAGCTACGCTAGTCAAATACTGGCAGCTCCAACCGTGCCACCTAACACACTGAGATTAAAGGCAGCTCTTGGTTTTCTCTTTCCTTTTTTAATCTGAAATAAAATTTGAAGCAGTTATCTTGGACACCATATCACAAATGTTTAACATATACTCTTCAATGATTAAGTTGTACAGCTGAAAACACAGAACTGATGGGTGAAACAGACAGCACGGAGGAGCAGGAGGAGTAGGGTGCTGGTGTGGGAGTACTGTAGGCTTTGAGAACCCTCTCGCCCCCTGCCTAGCTCTTCCTCAGAAAAGTTCTCTCGGTACACATCATTGTAGAATATTTCTTTCAGCCTTTTCCTCTATCCACTCCCCACATCTGGCCGGCAATCTCCTCTCTGCAGGAGACGGCATATTCTACGCCCCGTGTGGGGCCTTCGTTTGTCTTTGCTTCTCGCCAGGCCCGGTATGATTGCTGTTCTCTGCACAGTTCAGAGCCTTGGCAGGTCAGCTGGGCATCGCAGCAGTGCCACAGTTTGGTAAAGTTTTCACGCACGTAGCAGCATTGATCTCTGGCCGTCCTGTGGCCATCCCGCACAGTCATTTCATGGGACTTGCCGTCGTCTCCGGCGCCACAGTCCCTCGCTGCTTGCCTTTCTGTTTTCTCCTGCCCTCTTTGGAATCTCTGTTGCCTTTGTTACGGTTCTTCTCTTGCTTCCCGTGGTCATCTTTCTTTTCATTTCGGTTACGTTCTTTGGGTCCTGCAGAGAAACAGCACCGCAGTTAGGTGACATAGTAGCTGAGGTACATCCACAAGACAGACAAATAAGTTTATTCCAGGGAATCTATGAGAAATGCCCAAACGCAGGCATGGCGACCCCTACTGGTGCAGAAATTCTCTATGAGCGTCGGGAGCTGCACGGGCCATTCAGCGCGGCTCCCCACGCTAGAAAGCTGCTAGCGCAGTTTAATAGAAGAGGCCCTAAGTTGTTGTAAATTCCCATATTGATTGGATGGACTCTTTTTATTGTAAATTGCCTAGAACCTTAATTGGTAGCACGAGACAGAAATTGAAGATTAGATTAGATATCAACTGCATAATCCTGCAAAATTTCAGCCTTGGGTATGGGCTAATGACATCTATAAAAAATGAGAAATATGTTTTTTCCTTAATATCTTCCATGTAATTAATGACCCCCTCTTCTTTATAGAGGTCTAAGGAGGGTTATTCAAGTTTAATTAATTTTAATATACTGACCACTGACGTGCACCTGGTCAATTTACAATGCTAAAAATGAAAGGTTAAAATAAATGTTTGTAGGGGGGAGGAAATGTGAACATTAAATAGACAAATTACAAATATGAACATGAGCTGGAGGGGAAAGGGGAGGGGAAAGTTAATAATTACATCATTAAAAACAAATTAATTGCGTTTCTATTTTCTTTCTTCTGATTGTGAGGAATGTATTTAAATGTGTTTCCTGTTAGAATTTTCATACCGTGTTATTGTATCAAGTATAATGTTTGTAAATTATAATTAAACTTAAAAAAAAAAAAGTGAAACATTTATTTTAATAAAAGTAATTAACCCCAGAAATCAGACACCTCATTTTAGTTACTTGCAGTGTTTAAGCCAGTGTATTGCAAAGTGTGTGCCTCCTGAGATTTCAGGTTTGCCACGACACACTGGCAAAGAGGAGAATCATCCACGCCGGCTGACTGCCTACAGGACGTGTCTCGAGAAGCATGTCCTATAGGGAGTCAGCTGGCGCAGGTAAATCTCCTCCTGCCAGTGTCTCTTGTCCTCTCCCCGCACCTCCTGAATCCCTCCTCCAAAGCGGGTTGTGGCCAGATGGGATGTCGACGTGATGACGTCTGCACACTTCTGGGTGCTTTCCGACCGGGGCACTGGACTTAGTGTGCCACTGGCTGGAAAGTTTGCGAGACACTGGTTTAGGCTGTAGAACACGAAAAACAAAAAACTGTGGAAAAAATTGCATTGTTCCATTCCACTGACCTTTATAAAACAGAAAGTGAGAGGGAACCAAGATAGATGACAGGGCCTATGGGAGACTTTTACAGGTTGAGACCTATTCCTGCATTTTGCTGGAGTTGCTGAAGTCACAGGCTCGTACAAACTGGTTTCAGTTCAGATGCTGAGATGCAAATGTTTGGCATGTGATTGTGTGGATTTCTTGCTGTGAAGTTTCTCAAGGAGGACACCAACCAGTGCTGGAAAGACAATGAGCTATTTGACAGTGCTGAAAGCAAATGCAAGTCAGCAGGACACTCCATCCGGGAACCTAAGAACTGATAAAGTGATGCCAGGTTAATGCACTGATACTGATGTACCCGTGTGAAGAATGGAAACTTCAAGAAGAAGAAAGTTTCAGTAGCTATGCCTGTCCAGGACCCCCCCCAGGGAAGAATGGAGGCGTGGACTGGGAGAGGGTTAGATAGGCAGTTGGTCTGCTCCAATAGGGTGATACATGTTCACAGCCAGGGGAATGATCTAAGACAAAGATACTTTCTGTATAAAACCCCATGCGGTGGCAGTTTTTTATAGAGAAGCTGTGCCATACTTACAGAAATATGCTGGCTCTGTTTGTATGAGATTTTTTCTCTCCATTGTAAATGTCCAAATTGATTTATTTCTGATTTGACAAATGCTACTATAATACTTATTACTAGAATAAAAAGTTATTTGCTTTGGAATATACAATGTAATCTTGTGGTTTTATTTTTATTTTTTTGTTTTTTTTCTTCACTACGGATCCCCAGTGAGGTAAAGTAAGCAGCCTTTTAATTCAGAATGGGTGAGTGTGCTTTCTAGGATCCGAGACGGAGCGAGTGAATGTCCTTTCTGAGAGGGAGTGGACAGGAACGCTTCCTGAGATCTGGGAGGTACAGGGAGGGTGATTGCTAACTACAGTCTGGAGTTATTTTAAACCCTACATTAATGTGACATAATTAGATATAGGGCTCCTTTTATTAAGCCGCATTAGGGCCTTAATGATTGCTGTGCTAGACCTTAACGCCAGCATTGAGCTGGCGTTATTCTAGAAGCGTAGCGCATGGTAATTTTGTGTGCGTGCTAAAAATACTAGTGCACCTTCGTAAAAGGAGCCCATAGAGTCTAATATGATGTTCACATATTTGAGGAGGTTTAAAAATGTATTTTAATCAAGGTGCTGGGGCCGATGTACATGTTTGCATAAAAGTGAATCCTGCCCTGCCTTTCGTGTATATATTTGCCTTTAAAATGCAATGCGTGTAACAGCTTGCCCCATTTTACAACAAAAGGCCCTTCTGGTCTTGTGAATAGAAAGCACAGGGCTTTGTGTCAGTGGATCTCTAGCTCTAAACTAGATTGCGTTTTCCTAGTGTCACAAACCCATTCCACGTGCCCCAGCCCTGCCAATTGATTCAAGTAACCGAGGCTAAAGGGCTTCTTTAAGAGGAAAGTTCTGCTGATGGCTCTCTTCCTCTCCCCCCTGCCAGTCATGTCCCAGCTCTTCTGGGAGGTCAGAAAATTGCCTGGAGATAGCTGCAACTTGGACATGAGGAAAGAAAATTGATGGAAAGAATTAACTACACCGAGGATGTCACTCCTGTCTTACCAAGAGTGAACGCCCTGGCCAAAACATAGTGGGGGGTAAAAGGCTTTCAGCACTGACTGTACCTTCTCAGGATTGTGTGTCCCTTTGGTAAATCAGAACCTCTTTCACTGTTATCGGTGCAATGATATGAAGTGAAACAAAAAGTGTCAAGAAAAGTGTGGAATAACTTGTAAGTTTCATGGCTCCACCTCATTCTCCTCTTGGCTGGGCTGAGAACTTTTCATTGGCCCCTCATATTGTGATGTCATGATGCCTCATTCCACCAATGCCTAAGAGCCAACCTCATCGGTGATGTCACAATGGCTTGGTTCCCCTCTACTTCTGCCCATTTACTAGATGCATTCGCCTCATTGAAACAAAGTGTTAAGAAAAGTGTGGAATAACTTGTGAGTTTCATGGCTCCACATTATTTTCTTCTTGGTGGGCTGAGAACTTTTCAGTGGCCACGTGTATCTAAGTTTGTACTGAGGCCAACAGAATATAGAGTGACTTTCCTGAGGCTACAAGGAGTTTTGGTGGGATTGGAACGCTGATCTCTCTGGATCACAGCCTGCTGCCCTGACCTCCTTCATGCAGTGTGAGTCTCTTTGCTAAACCAGCCCTTTCCATTGCCAGTGTGACTATGTTAATAGCTCTAGTTCCATATATCTAGTGCCTAACAGTTTTACAGTTTTATGAGTGCCCTGTAATAATTCACTGTTATTGAACTTTTATTCATGGGTCTTTTCCAGAAGGAAGGCGTCTGATTGTGTAAAGTTTTTTTTTGCCAGAGGCTGCTGCCAGTTCCCTAGCAGGAGTCGCTGTTATGAAAAATAGCTAATTTGTTAACAGCATATCACCAGCGCCTGAGGGGATGAGAGAAGGAGATGTGGAGGAAGGGATAAAGCAGACTGGATGCCTCCCAGGACTTTGCTGCATGGGTTCTACTTGTTTATTTTTACACTAGTCATTAATTCCGTTACATAAACGGGTGCTAGAATATATGTATGTCTGTCTTTCTGTCTCTCTCCCTCCCACTGTCTCTCTCTCTCCCTGGCCCCCTTCCTCTGTCTTTCTGTCCCTCTCCCTGCCCCTGTGTCTTTCCTCCTTTCTTTCTGTCTCCCTCCCTCCTGCTGTCTGTGTGTCATTCATTCCCTGCATTTCCCTGTGCAGCTGCAACAGCATTTCCCTCCCCCTCCATTTCCCTGTGCAGCAGCAGCAGGTATTTCCCTTCCCCTCCAAGTCCCTGTGCAGCAGTATCAGCATTTTCCCCCACCCCCCTTCCCTACTCTTAGCACGATGTGGCCTGCTCCTTTTGGCCCCTCCCCCTTCCCTCCCGCGGTGTAGCCTGCTCCAAGGGCACCCCCCTTCCCTTATCGTGTTTCACGCAGGCAGGCCCAGCTTCTCCCTTCACGTACCCTTTTTTGTTCCTGTTTCCCTCCCTCGCATGGCTGCCTGCCTGGTCCCACTGAGCGGCTCGCAGCTGGAGTCTCTTTCGGCGTTTCCCTGCCCGGCCCGCGGTCTGGCCTGCTCTGGGCGAGTGTCGCAGCGGCTCCTCTCGATCCCCGCCAGCGTCGGAAGCCTTCTCCGATGCTGGTGCGGTTCATGAGAGGAGCCGACACCGCGATCTGGAGAGCAGGGAGTCCAACGCTGGCGGCTGGGAAGCAGTAAGGCTGAGGACTCACGCATGCGCACTCCTGCGGCCACGGACCTACATCTCACAGATCAGAGATCACGGAAGCACGCAGTTGAGTGCGCATGCGCGACTAGGGTTTTATTATATAGGATAGTGATATATAAATTTAAAAGCACAAAGCTGAATTTAAGTTAAGTTTGGACCACAAGGTGTTAATTGTCAGGAAACCAGTTGACTTTATTAATTTAATGCACCTTTGACGCCCATAAATTCAGAAAGAGGGAGAAGAAGGAAAAATCAGGGGGAAATAAACACACCATGCAAATATTATGTTCTGCTAACAGTGCTAGGGGCTCACTGCTTCCACTTGGTTTATTTATATATATATACAGTCAAACCTTAGATAGCGAGTAACGTGGTTTGCGAGTGTTTTGCAAGACGGGCAAAACATTTGATTAAATTTTAACTCGATAAGCGAGCGTCGTCTCGCAGTACGCGCACATATGCGCGAGTCACGTCAAGTATGCACATTATACGCGCGTCGCCATCGCTGATCGCGGCCGAACATAATGCAAGCACCCGCAGTTCAAGTGCACACAACATACGCACATCTCACGCCGAGCGCGGCTGAATGTAATAAAAGCATCACACCCAATTCACCCGCAGTGTAGTGACTGTTTGAAACAAGCAAGGTCTTGCAATACAAGTACTGTATTTTGTATTAAAGTTTTTGGATTGTGGAACGAATCGTCTGAGTTTCCATTATTTCCTATGGGGAAATTCGCTTTGATATACAAGTGCTTTGGATTATGAGCATGTTTCCGGAATGAATTATGCTCGCAAACCAAGGTTTACTGTATTTTCTTTTCTTTTTTTTTTTTCCTAGCAACTTAGATCCATTTCTTGGTCTCAGAGCTAAAGCTGCAAGTTCAAGAACTGGAAATTCTAGAAGGAGGCGCTGGGTCTAGGACAGGGGTGTCCATCCTTTTGGCTTTCCTGGGCCGCATTGGCCGAAGAAAATGTTTCTGGGACTGCAGCTGCAGCAAGACAGAGGAGGGATCCAGCAAGACGGTAAACACCTGGAGGCAGCAGAGGAAAACACTGCATCGCCCTCGACCGGGGCCGCAGGTTGGACACCCCTGGTCTAAGATATAGAGTGCTATCAGACGTACACAGTGCTTACAATCGAAACAGACAAGACAGACAAATGGGATGCCAGGGTGGGGGATTCAGATACCCAGCATCACCTACCTCCATGACATGGCACTTTCTGCACCGTGCACTTCCTGCTCTCCGTGGTGGTAGGGCACATGGACGTGTCTCCTAAGGGTGCTTGCAGGATTGTCCGGTTTCTCTCCTCTGTGCCTTTCTTGAAGCCACATGTCTTTTGTTTCTTTGAGCAGGGACCCCAGGGGCCCCATTCACTCATTTCACATTGTGCTGCCAAAGACAAAACAAACCTCCACTTTTCATTTGTTCAACGATATACATGTATCTGGTTTCTTTGCAGAGATAAATGTAACATTTGCTCAGACCCCCTTCCCCATGTATCTTCTAGTGGTCTTCAAATAAATGCAAGGTATTCTCTACACCAGTGTTTTTCAATCTTTTTACACCTATGGAACGGTAGAAATAAAAAAATTATTCTGTGGACCGGCATTGGTCCATGGACCGGCGGTCGAAGAACACTGGGCTAAGTCGTGGGCCAGACCCCGCCCATCTCTACCCAATGTCCACCCCAGACCCCGCCCCCTTAATAGTACTAATTGCATCTTGCCTCATCTGACATTGCAACATCAGAGAGAAGGCTTCCGGTTCAGGCGCAGGATGCCCGTAGGAGCCACTGCCCGTGGCTTTGTGCACTGAATCAGTTAGGAAGAGGGAGCTGGCTCGAAGATAACGCTGCATTGATCACACCGTGGACCGGCGGTTGAAGAACACTGCTCTACACTAAGCTCCTCATGCGTAGGGTTACCAGACATCTTGGAAAACCTGGACACGTTCTCTTTTTAGAGGATTGTCTGGGTGCCCGGAGGGACTTTCCAAAACCTGGTAGTTTGTCCAGTAGTTTAAAGGGGTTTAAAAAAAAGTTTGTCTAGTTTCCTCTAAGAGAAGTCCATAGGCGCCTTAGTAAAAGGACCCCTTACCCCATGTTTTACTAAGGTGCACTAACCGCTTAGTGCGCGCTAATTGAATTAGTGCGCACTAAGCACTAATGTGTTAGCACGCACATGTTAGCATTTAGCGCGTGCTAATCGGTTAGCGCACCTTAGTAAAACAGGGGGTAAGGGGTCCTTTTACTAAGGCATGTTAGTGCGTCTTAGCATGCGCTAAATGCTAACCCGTGAATAGGACATAACGGATGCATTAGCACGCGTTAGTATATAGCGCAAGCTAAGACGCACTAATGCGCCTTAGTAAAAGGACCCCTAAGTGTAGTCAACACCTGCTCCATATTATAAATGGAACCAGTTAAGCAAGACCCAGGCAATGGAATTATTGTTAAAAGTGTGCAAGCTCCTCCCCCTTGCCCCAATTGCTTCTAATACCCCCCTCCCAGGTTTTTAACGCCGGCCAGTATGCCGAATGTTCATCGCTGCTGGCGCTCATAGGAACTCTATGACCTTCGGAGCAGCGCAGAGCATTCAGTGCGCCAGCGCTAAAAACCTCTTCTGCGCTTCCGTAAAAGGGTGGGTTGATTTGCACCCTCCCTCTCGTGAAGCAATTGGAATTTCTTTCTGCTTGGATATCCCTTAGCAGAGGAACTTGCTACCCCCACACCCGGCCAGCAGTTGGCGCGTTACCACTCACCAGAGCTGCTGCACTCCATGGTGCCGTTGACAGAGGCAAAATCTTCGGGGCAGGAGGAATAGCATCTCCCCTTGTGCAAGTACAGACCGTCCTTACATTTTGTGCAAAAGCTCCTGCTAAAACAGGCCTCACAGTTATCAATTTTGCATCCTGCATTGGAGAAATTAAAAAATTAAGCACAGAGTGAATAAGTTAAACCCAAAATGATGAAGGACCATTATAAAAATATTCATTAAAAGCGTGAATGAGCACCAGAAATATCGAGCCTGTATCGCAGGACGCCATGAAGTGAGGTTGGCAAGAATGCACTAATCCCAGAATGCTTTGGGATGACGATAGCTTGATTAATGCCCCCTGCAGTGACATAGCCAGAGGACAATTTTTGGACTGGCCAAAGGATAGAATGAGTGGGCACAACACATTTCCTCTTAAATACCCGGTTATATAAAAAGGAGGGGAGGAGTAAGTTAGTCCCAAAAAAGGTATTATAGCCTTTACTTGTTGTTTCACTGTTTATCTTATATGACTTTTTTTTTTTATTTTTTATTTTTTTTTTGGAATATTGTACCAGAACTTGTATTCCTTTTTATTATTTTATCAAAAATACAATATCAAAAAGATTGAAAATGAGAAAAAAAAGGTTAGGCCTTCTTTTACTAAGGTGTGCTAACCAGTTAGCGCTAGAGGTCTGCACGGGAACGGGGATCGCGGGGATCCCGCGGGTTCCCCCCCTGGCCCACGGGACTCCCACGGAGACGCCCCCTGGCCCACGGGACTCCCACGGGGATGCCCCCCTGACCCATGGGACTCTCACGGGGACGCCCCCTGGCCCACGGGGATGAAAACAGCCTACCTAAATTCTGGCGATGCAGGCGTGCAGCTTACAAGTCCGGCGTCGCGGTGGGAAATAGCCATGCTGAGCAGTGATTGGTCGGGCGGCCCCGCCCCGCCGTGCCGCCGGACCAATCAGCAAGCAAGGCTTTCATCTGTGTACGTGCTGAGCTCACTGCTCAGCATGGCTATTTCCCGCCGCGACGCCAGACTTGTAAGCTGCACGCCTGAAAAAGAAATCATCCTGGCCGGGGTCGGTGTCATGCTCCGGAGCTTCTACAGCCTTCCTATCTCCCTCTCCCTTCTACCTGCTTCCGGCCACACCCCCTGCTCCGCGGCTCTCTTCGGCAACTCAGCAGCAGCGATCGACACAAGCTTCTGACGTCGGGGCTTACCCTCTACGAGTCCCGCTTGTTTCAACTTCCTTTTTCCACAAAGGCGGGACTCGTAGAGGGAAGGCCTCGATGTCGGCAGCTTGTCTTGATCACCGCTGCTGACGAGTTGCTGAAGAGAGCCGCGGAGCAGGGGGGTGTTGCCAGGTGCAGGTAGAAGAGAGAGGGCCAGATACAGGACTCGTGGGTGAGGGAGGAGAAGAGAGAGAGAGAGGGGAGGGAAACAAAAGGAAATATTTCATACTGGGCTGGGCCGGAGTGAAGGGAGGGTGGAAAGATTCTGGCTACCGGGTGCAGTAACAAAGGAAAAGGGGGGAAAGCTGAAAATGGAGATAGTGACACAAAGAAGAGAAAGGGTAAGCAGGACCTACTGAATAAGGATAGAGATACAGAGGGGACATGAAGAGGAGGTGAAATAGAGACATAGAAGTACAGCTGAAAAAGTGTGGGGGGGGTAGATAAAGACATTGAAAGGGTAAATGGTGAACATGGGGTAAAGACAAGGACAGAGACAAATGAAGATTCTGAAAAAGTGGTGAGATAGGGATATAGGTGAGATGGACACAAAGAAGGGTGATGCTGGAAAATAGGTGGAATGGTAATTCTGACAAACACAGAAGGGAAATGCTGGATCAAGGAGAGATGGGGCTCAGGCTGGATGGAATGAGGAGAAATGCCTTGTTGGCCCGGAACTTCCTCTCCTACGTCAGAATTGACGTCAGGGAGTGGAATGCTGGTCAGCGCGACGCTTCTGCAGGGAAAGCTTGGGACAGCGGTGGCTTGGGGGCTATTCCCCGATGGCAGTGGCAGCAAACCGAGTGGCTTGGGGGAGGGCACGGAGAAAGAAAGAAAGGGGGCAGACAGGGAGACAGAAAGAAGGGGGAACAGGGAGACAGAAAGAAAAAGTTGGGGGAGAGAATGAGGTCTGGAGGAGAGGAAACATACAGGAGGCTGAAAGAAAGGAAGAAAGATTGGATGCACAGTCAGAAGAAGAAAGTGCAACCAGAGACTCATGAAATCACCAAACAGCAAAGGTAGGAAAAATGGTTTTATTTTCAATTTAGTGATCAAAATGTGTCTGTTTTGAGAATTTATATCTGCTGTCTATATTTTGCACTATGGCTCCCTTTTACTAAACCGCAATATCGTTTTTTAGCGCAGGGAGCCTATGAGCATTGAGAGCAGCGCGAGGCATTCAGCGTAACTCCCTGTGCTAAAACCTACTATTGTGGTTTAGTAAAAAGGGAGGGGGGGTATTTGTCTATTTTTGTATTTTGTTACCGAGGTGATATTGCATAGAGTCATCTGCCGTGACCTCTTTGAAAAAACCCGGAATATGAATAATTAACATTTTCTCTGCCTTTCATTGTGCTTTGTGTTTTTTTAAAATTTTATTGTTGATAGATCATTTTGACTTAGTCATTATAAAGTAGCTCGCAAGCCCATAAAGTGTGATCACCCCTGCTCTTACTCTGGGGCACCAGACCTCCCTCACGGCACACACGGCAAATGGAAGAAAGAGGAGAATTTTTGGTCGTAGGGAGGAAGGTACAGAATGTGATAGGGAAGAAAAAGATGAGAGTGAGAAATGTGGCAAGGGAACAATGGGACAGATTGAAAGGGATGCAAGAGGGAGGAATATTGGACAGTGGTGAAGGGAATGGAGGGAGAGATGTGGCATAGTGTTGGAGAGGGGTGATAGAAGGAGAAATGTTGGGCATGGGGCTGGTGGGCAGGCACGAAAGATGAGAAAGAGATAAATGCTGGACCATGGTAGGGGAAACCAATGGACAGCAACAGAAGAATTTACAGAAGATGGGAAAGCGGAAAAAAGAAACTGGGACCAACTTTATGGAAAAATAAGTCTCCAGACAACGAAGGTAAAAAACGGAATTTATTGACTAAAATATGTTAGCTTTGGGAAATGTATATGGCAGATGTCTTTGTTTTGTGTTCAAAAGAAAAGGAAATGCATTTCTGGTTTTATTTCTACAGTGTTGAAGTACTTGTTGACCCTTGCTGTGACTGGTGGGGATCCCCAAGCACTGCCAGCAGAGGACCTCCTCTAGAGATGGCCAGAACTCCCCTCCACCAAGCGCAGCAGTCGCTGGCAGCATCCATGAGCCACTGAGGTGCCAGCATCTGTGACTCAGGGACGCTACTGCTGCCTGCCAAGCTTGGCAAAAGGGACCCCCGGCCAACTGCAAAGGAAGTCCTCAGCTGACAGTTTGTGGGTTCTCATCAGCTGAGTATTTATATTTACATTAGAGGCTCTGGTAGAAACCCATTTACAAAGTATGTATTCTTCCCAATTAATATTTCCAAATTAATAAAGTCTCTTTGCTTATTTGTAAATGGGTCTCTACCAGAGCCTTTAATTCAGTAGCATAATTAAATAAAATAACTATTTCTGAAGTTTATAGGGAAGGATGGTGATGGAGGGGATTCCTCGCAGGGACGGGTGGGGACGGAGGGGATTCCTTGCGGGGACGGGTGGGGATGGAGGGATTCCTCACGGGGACGGGTGGGGACGGGTGGGATTTTGGCGGGGACGGGTGGGGACGGGTGGGATTTCTGTCCCCGCGCAACTCTCTAGTTATCGCGCGCCAATGTTAGTCTATTGACGCATTAGCATTTAACATGCGCTAATTCGATTAGCACGCCTTAATAAAAGAGGGGGTTAGTTTTTTTCCTTTATGTTTATTTATTTATTTACTTATTTAATTTTCTAGAACGTTCTCCCAAGGGACCTCAGAACGGTTTGTTTATTTATTTAATTATTTATATACCACGTATCACGTGATTTACATTCAGGTACTTTATCATATTTCTCTATCTGTCCCAGCGGGCTCAAACTCTATGTAGTGTACGTGGGATAATGAGGGGATTAAGTGACTTGCCCAGGGTCACAAGGAGCAGCGAGGGATCTGAACCCACAGCCTTAGATGTACACTTCTCCCTCCATATTCGCTGGGATAGGGGATTAACAGAACCGCAAACAGGGCCGGATTTTCCTATAGGCTAACTAGGCTTCAGCCTAGGGCCTCAAGATCAAGAGGGGCCTACATTCAAATTGTTAGCAAAATTAAAATTACACTATTCTAAAAACAGTGAACACTAAAACACTGAACCGAAAATAAGAAGAAATTCTACGCTTCGGGATCGGAACCGGCTCTGGCTGCAACGGGGCGCCGAATCGGCTTCTCCCTTTCTTTTTCTCGCCCTGGGAGGAGGATCGGGGAGGGAAAGACGTCAGTCCGGAAACAGCTGGGCAAAGCCCAGCCCTGCGGGGAGAGAGGCAAAACGTGGATCCGTCAGGACAGGGCGGCCCAGACTGGCATCGAGGGGTGGGGGTGGGGTGGGGGGTTTCAGTGGAAGGGGGATGGGAGGCAGGCAGGCTGGCATCGAAGGGGGGGTTGGGGGGTTTAATGGAAGGCAGGCAGGCAGGATGGCATGGGGGTGTTCAATGGAAGGGGGATGGGAGGCAGGCGGGCATCAGAGGGGGGGGGGGGTGAGGTGAGGAAGGACGCACTGGGGGCACTATGGACATAGGAAGGGGCAATGTTGTGTGTTATGTTTGTTGTTATTGTTACAAGTACTATATATGGTGCTGAGAATAAATGTCCAAATAAGTGTTCTCGACTTTTTTTTATTTATTATCCGTGTCACATTTTTTATAAAGGTTAGTACCAATAACAACATGTTTCATTTAACATATTGATATATATCACAATAATGATGTATTTTATTATCTCTCATGTAATTTACAAACTTAAAAATGGGAGGTGAAAGGGCCTCATAAGTGGAATAGCCTAAGGCCTCTTTTCATCTAAATCCAGCCCTGACCGCAAATATAGAAAAACCGCAAATAACTTTTTCATATGTTAATCACTGTGTTCTATTAAAAACCATCGTGAATATGGTGAAACCGCGAACAACATGGTGGGAGACCCGGCCTGTTCCTGAAGGAGAGGCAAAACACGGTGAAGAAAGTGCTGGGAATCGGCAATTTTCTCTGTAAACGCTTGGAATCAGCGATTTCTCTATGCAAGCTGATGTAATTTGGGGGGAGGAGCCAGCAAGCTAAATACTGTGAATAATCAAAACTGTGAATACTGAAAACCGCGAATACAGAGGGAGAAGTGTAGCTCTAACCCCTGTGCCCCACACTTCCCCTAGGTGGATTTATGCAGGGATTCAAGCATTTTTTTCCCTGTCTGACCCAGTGGGCTTACAATCTTTTTTTAAATTATTATTATTATTTCTACATATTACCCTTCTTTCGTATATTGAGAAATTCTTGTGATCACAAAAATAAGTCAATCTAATGCCTGACAATACTCGGATATATCAGCCGGGGTCAATTTCCAAAGGGTTTCAGCTCTTAACTTTGAGCGCTCCTAGCCTGATCTCTTTGAAAATTTGCTAGAGGCGAGTGCCTCAAGTAGACGTTCCTAGTTTCATTAGTCTGCTACATTTAAAAGTCTAAGAACTGGGTGCCCGCCAGGGCAGATTTAGCGCAGAGGAAAATGTTAGGAGTTTAGCACTGACTTTGGGTTCTGGGCTCATAAAATAAACTCATATATCTAGGAAACGAGGGGGAGCGTTTAACGTCCCTCAATGACTTTCTGAAGCAGACAAACAGTGAAGGAGTGTCTGTAGAAACTGTCAACCCCACTAGCAGGGTTATGCTTTTTAGTGACTTTGTGAAAGGCACTGGGACTATTTCTTTTGAGGATTCTCTTCTGCGGTATTTTCTGAAGAGAAAGAGAAAATACACTTGTCAGGGACTCCTGAATGTATAACTAGCTTAACTGTATATTTAAAAAATGTATATGGACAGTACAGTGGCGTAGCACAGGTAAGTGGTACCCAGGGCGGTGGGGCCCCTCTCCGCCCTCTTCGCCATCCCCCTCTCCCTCCTGACCCGCTGCCCCTGATGACAGATAAAGGCCAAATGGCCTGTCCACTCGTTCCATCCGTAGTAACCATTATCTCTGTCTCTCTCCGAGAGATCCCTCGTGCCAATCCCAGGTCCTATTGATTTCAGACACAGTCTCTGTCTCCACCACCGTTTCCAGGAGACTGTTCCATGCATCTAGCACCATTTCTGTAAAAAAGTACTTCCTTAGATTACTCCGGAGCCTATCACCTCTTAACTTTGTCCTATGCCCTCTCATTGCAGAGTTTCCTTTCAAATGAAAGAGACTCGACTCACGCGCATTTACACCCAGTGGCGTACCAATGGGGGGGGGGGGGCGGGAGGGGAGGTCCTCCCTGGGTGCACGCCCCAAGGGGGTGCACAGCCGGCCACCCTCCCTATGAAAAAGTGCTCAGTCTAACCACTGCATCCCGGCACCAGCTCCCCCACAGAGTCACTCCAGCAAGGCGATCTCCAAACCCCAGGGCGAACTTAACCCGGCCGGCAACTTGACTTCCATCCATCGCGCGAGCTCACTGGTGGGCGAGGAGCTAAGTCTCCTCTCATTGGTTGCCTTTGCCGGCCCGCTACATGGTAGGTGGAGGCAAAAGGTGAGGCGGGCTGGTAGGCGGGGAAAAGTTCAGGGCCCACAAGACTTCACCTCCGGCATCAATTCTAACGTCGGAGAGGGAGTTCTGGGCCTGCCAATGCTGTCTGGCTGGCCTGGAACTTCCTCCCTGTTAGAACTGACCCCGGAGGTTAAGTCTTGTGGGCCCGGCTCATGTACGCGCCAGGCCTGGCTCGGGGAAGGAGCAGGGAGAAATCGGCTGCTGGCTTGGGGTTGGGGGTAGGGAAAGAATCGGGGAAGTGGAGAAATGGCAGGATGGCTTGGTGGGGGCAGGGGGAGAGAGAGAGAGAAAGAATGAAAGACAGGCAAGCAGGGGAGAGAGAAAGAAAGGCAGAAATAAAGAGGGGGCCAGGGGGAGAGAGAAAGAAAGGCAGAAATAAAGAGGGGTGCCAGTGGGGGAGAGAGAAAGAAAGGCAGAAATAAAGAGGGGGGGCCAGGGAGAAAGAGAAAAAAAGGCAGAAATAAAAAGAGGGGGGGCCAGGGGGGAGAGAGAGAGAAAGAAAGAAAGACAGGCAAGCAGAAGGAGAGGGAAAGAAAGGCAGAAATAAAGAGGGGGGCCAGGGGGGGAGAGAGAAAGAAAGGCAGAAATAAAGAGGGGGGCCAGGGGGAGAGAGAAAGAAAGGCAGAAATAAAGAGGGGGGGGGGGCCAGGGGGGAGAGAGAAAGAAAGGCAGAAATAAAGAGGAGGGCCAGGGGGGAGAGAGAAAGAAAGGCAGAAATAAAGAGGAGGGCCAGGGGGGAGAGAGAAAGAAAGGCAAAAAGACAGGCAAGCAGAAGGAGAGAGAAAGAAAGGCAGAAATAAAGAGGAGGGCCAGGGGGGAGAGAGAAAGAAAGGCAAAAAGACAGGCAAGCAGAAGGAGAGAGAAAGAAAGGCAGAAATAAAGAGGGGGCCAGGGGGAGAGAGAAAGAAAGATAGAAAGAAAGAGAAGGCGGGGGGCAGGAGGAGGAAAGGCAGAAAGAAAGAAATATTGGCTTTACAGAAGAAGGACCAGAGACTCATGAAATCACCAGACAAAAAGGTAGGAAAAATGATTTTATTTTCAATTTAGTGATCAAAATGTGCCTGTTTTGAGAATTTATATCTGCTGTCTATATTTTGCACTATGGCCCCCTTTTACTAAACCGCAATTGCGGTTTTTAGCGCGGGAAGCCTATGAGCGTCGAGAACAGCGCAGGGCATTCAGCGCAACTCCCTGCACTAAAAACCACTATCACGGTTTAGTAAAAAGGGTGGGGGTATTTGTCTAATTTTGTATAGTTGTTACTGAGGTGACATTGCATAGAGTCATCTGCCTTGACCTCTTTGAAACCTCCCCCCGAATATAAATGATAATTAACATTTTCTCTGCGTACAGTGTGCTTTGTGTTTTTTTAAAATTTTATTGTTGGTAGATCATTTTAATGTTGGTCATTTTAAAAGTAGTTCGCAAGCCCAAAAAGTGTGGGCATCCCTGCTGTAAACAGTGGTGTCCATCCCAGCTTGTGCTCCCTCCGGCGGTTGTTTCACTTCTGGCCGGTTCCCCTGCTCAAAGCCGTGGGCGTCGGTTCCTTGCGCAATCCGCGGCTGCGTTGGAAGCGTTACCTCCGACATCACGATGTCAGAGAGAAGGCTTCCGACGCAGCCGTGGATCATGTGAGGTGTAGATGCCCGCTGGTTTGAGCAGGGGAACTGGCCAGTCATGCTGGGCAGAGAAGAGATATTGCTGCTGCACAGGGTAGGGGGGGGGGAGAAATGCTGCATAGGCAAGGGGAAGAAATGCTGCTGCTGCACAGGGGAAAGGGGAGAAATGCTGCTGCTGCACAGGGAAGGGGGGAGAAATGCTACTGCTGCACAGGGAAGGGGGTGAGAGAAATGCTGCTGCTGTAATACCCAATTGGGGAGAGAGAGGGAAGGAGGGGAAAAGGAAGACAAGGGAGAGGAACCAGAGATGCCAAGTCCATGGGAGGGAGGGAAAGGAAAAAAAGAAAGGAGATACCAGACCATGGAGGGGGAGGAAGAGATACCATGGCATGGGGGAAGGGAAGGGGAGGAGATAGAGCTACCACACCATGGTGTGGAGTGGGAAGGTAGGAAGGAAAATGGATAGGGGGTGAAGCTGAAACGAATCATGTGCAAAGGAGAGAAGGGACCCCGGATATACAGTTTATTGAAGGGACTTAGAAAGAGGGAAGATGCCATATGGAAGAGAGAGAGGGTGGACAGTAGATGGAAGGGGAAAAGAGAGTGTGGGCAGTAGATGGAAGGGGTAGAGAGAGAGGGCAGAAGCTGGGTGGAAGGGGCAAAGAGAGGGCAGATGTTGCATGGAAGGGAGAGAGGACAAACGCTGTATAGAAAGAAGAGAGCAAAGAGAAGATGATTAAAGCAGAAATGACAAAAGGTAGAAAGATTTTTTTTTGTTGCTTTACTTAGAATCAAAGTTTATAAATAGGAAATGGAAATAAGGCAATTTTTTGGACTAAACCCCTTTCCTCAAGACAGGATACCATAACAGCAGTAAACTGTACTGTTCTAAAGAAAGATGTGGCCTCTGAAAGCTAATTGAAAAATGAATTAGTCCAATAAAATGGTATTTTCTTATTTCTCATTATTTGTTTTATTTTTATTTGTTAATTTGTAAAGTGGTGATTGTTATGTATCAGTTTTTTCAAATTTATATCTATTGTCTTTATATTTTACACAGTATTAGGGGACCCAATCAACTGTTTTTGTGGTGTTGTGGCGTTGCATTGTATGCAGAGTCTGGTTTCTTGGCGGTTCAGTTTAACTTTTGTCTACATATTTCTTCTATTTTTAGTTTG
The DNA here is from genome assembly GCF_902459505.1 of Geotrypetes seraphini. Taxonomy (NCBI): domain Eukaryota; kingdom Metazoa; phylum Chordata; class Amphibia; order Gymnophiona; family Dermophiidae; genus Geotrypetes; species Geotrypetes seraphini. The sequence continues at coordinate 30,656,263 of NC_047091.1, read as the reverse complement.
TGATTATTCCATGTTGGGCGAGGGTGTATCTCTGTTCTGTGTATATGAAAAGGACATACCGGTAGTTTTCAGGTGGCATTGACTAAAGGATCAATTGACTGTATGGGATCTGGCTTGTTTAGTTTCACAATGCATGTGTTGGTGTTCTAGTGCTCACTGCAGTGTTTAAGATGCTGCCTTTTCCTCTTGTGCGATATGTGGATTGTTACTAAAAATCATATTTTTGATATAGATTGGGGGGGGGGTCAAAAAATGATGGGCCCCGGGTGTCACATATGCTAGATACGCCACTGTTTACACCACGTAGGTATTTAAACGTCTCTACCATATCTCCCCTCTCCTGCCTTTCCTCCAAAGTATACAGATTGAGATCTTTAAGTCTGTCCCCATATGCCTTATGACGGAGACCATCCACCATTTTAGTAGCCTTCCTCTGGACCGACTCCATCCTTTTTATATCTTTTTGAAGGTGGTCTCCAGAATTGTACACAATATTCTAAATCAGGTCTCAACAGAGTCTTATATAGGGGCATCAATACCTCCTTCTTCCTACTGGCCATACCTCTCTCTATACAGCCTAGCATTCTTCTAGCTTTCACCGTCACTTTTTCAACCTGTTTAGCCACCTTAAGATCATCCCATACAGTCCCGCCCAAGTCCTGCTCTTCCGTCGTACACATTCCCCTTTCCCTTCCCCCGTACCTTTTTTATTTTTCATGTGAGAGCGACAGCACAAATCTGCTGCCCATGTCATGTTGGCTATCGCTCTGCCATCTCTTCCTAGGCGCGGGCCCGGAAGTGATGTCAGAGAGAGGCGACATATTGATGCAGGCAGCAAATTCGTAATGCTGCTCGCACAGAAAAAATGAAAGATGTACAAGGGAAGGGGCGCAGGCGCATGGCAGGGGTGGCGGGAAGGAGGGTAGTGGAGAGGAGATGGGTGCCCCCTCCCCCTGCATCCCCTTACTATGCCAGTGGGACAGTATCAGGCTTAAAATTGCTAAAGGGATAGTATATACTGTATAATTATAGCCTGGGATAGGACAGGGGTCTGGGCAGATATACCAATGATCGATTTAGTGGAAATAGCCACTAACCCCCTCTTTTACTAAGGTGCGCTAACCGATTAGCGCGTGCCAATTGAATTAGCACACACTAAACGCTAACATGCATGCATTAGCGTTTCGTGCCCGCTAATCGGTTAGCGCACCTTAGTAAAAGAAGGCCTAAGAGTATGAAGGCAGTTCTGTGACAGGGGCCTAGATTTTTTTGCTGTTTATCCTAGAAATAAGCAGTGGATTTTCCCAAGTCCAGCTTAAAATTTGGCTTATGGACTTTTCTTTAGGAATTTGTCATATCTTTTATAAACCCTGCTAAGCTAACTGCTTTCACCACATTCTCTGGCAACAAATTCCAGTGTTCAATTGCACGCTGCGTGAAGAAATTTTTTCCTTGATTTTTGCTTCGCACGTACTACTTATGTCCTTGCATTTCTACCCTACCATACCACTCTATACAGTATTTTTATTTAGACCACTTATCATTTTTCTCCTCATCCATCTCAACGTGCCGGGTTTTGGAAAGCCATCCAGACCCCCCGGACATGTAATCGAAAAAGGAGAACATGTCTAGGGAAGTCCAGACGGCTGGTAACCCTACCTCTTCCTCACTTACTGATGCACTTGTTCATCATATCTGGATTGCGTATTCCGAAGTAGCCTTCCGGACAGGATGGCAAGCAGATCCCAATTTGTCGAATGTCATTCCTCTCCAGGAGTATGAAGAGCTTAGAGGAGCACTGGAGGCACCCGTTGGACTCTGAACACTTTATGCAGCCCTTGGTGCACACTGGGCTCACTTCTGTACTTCCTGGAAATACAAAATGTTATGTGCTCAAATGATTCTATGGGGCTCATATTCAAAACTTACACACGTCTTAAAAACCCGCCCAAGTTGGCGCATGGACAACCTAAAAGACAGGTCGTCCAAGTGCCGATAATCAAACCAACTTTCTGGATGTGTCGAGGGACTTTTTTATGCCTCTGAATGCCGCTGTGCGCCCAGAGCTGAAAGGGGCATATCTGGAGGAGTGGTTAGGGCAGTATGTGGGTGAGATAGGGGTCAACTTAGACTTAGATGTCCTGCGGGGATAATCAAATATTTTACTAGAAACCCTGGATGAAACTTAAATGTTGAGAGTTAGATGATGTAAAAACAGGTATAAGTGCCAAAAAGGTGACCAGATAACCACCGCAGAGACAAAGACCCACATACACTCCCCCCCCCCAAAGATCAGAATAAAAATGTACATACCTGTCTCCAGAACATCAGCTCCTGCTATAAGAAAGCCTAGTAGAGCCTGTGGGGTGTGCTAGTGAACCATAGAGAGAAGGACCCAGGCCCATAAGCCACTCTAACCACTAGATTTATGGTGGAACATGTGCACCCACCAAAACCCTATTATACTGCCATATAGGTGCTACCTGCAGCTATAAGGGCTATTGGGGTTGTAGACAGGTGAGTTTGGAGGGTTGGGGGGGGGCTCACCATAACCTATAAGGGAGTTCTGGTGAGATGTTTCTCTGGCACCCTTTTTGTGAAGTTCACAGCAGTGCCCTCTAAGGTGCCCCTCTGCTCTGTTGCCATGTCTGGGTGGCTAGTCCATTACAAGATTGGCCCCTCCCACGTCCAAATGGTGTTGTTCTGGCATTTGGGATGTGGACTAAATTTTAGTCGAAAATGGGGTATAAAGATAGACGTCCTGGTAGACGATTAAAAAAAAGAAAATAGTCTAGACATATTTTTTGAAAATGGGCATTTTCCTACTGCCAACTTTGGGCGTCTAGCGCCATACGCCATCTTTTGATTATGCCCCTCCACGTGTATATATGAGAGAGAGAGAATGTCACATGCCTGCTGGTGAAATCTCATATGGGAAGAATGAACAAGAGAAAGAATGAAGACCTGCCTCGATCATCTCCCCCTGGAAGCTTTAGAGCCAGAGAACTTTCTGCATGGAAAGAGGGTGGCTGTATTTGAAGGGATAGTTCTTCACTTTCATTATTATTATTTTTTAAAATCTTTATTCATTTCAAATCTTAAAACAAGTACAATAATTACATTTATCAATTTAACTTTCAAATACACTTGAAATCTTACAATTGGTCCTCATATTATAGAACAATATCCCCTCCCTTATTCAATTATGAAAATGATTTATTTTATTAATAATCAAAACCAAATTCCCTCCCCCCCCCCCCCCATCCCTTAATGTCTTAAAATTTTTATTCAGGGAAGAATAATTTTTAATCTTTACAATATTCTATTAATGGCCTCCACACATCTAGAAATTTGTTATAATTTCCTTTTTGGACAGCTAGTGTGTTTTGCATGATGTATGGCGAATATTTCATTTTAATGATAGGGAATTTTCTTCACTTTAATTAAACCAAATAAGAAATAAATGAAGATCAATGGGTTTCAAACGAGCTTTGGGAGATTTCTACCATATTCGTTATTAACACATCTCCTTGCGCTCTTTCCAACCATCCAATTTCTAAACTGTTTTGTTAAAACAACATTCAACACTGGCTTTCTTGGAAGTTGCATGGGAAAAAAAAAAAAATTATTTTTGGATAAGAAATGTAGAGGGAAGTTGGGAGCTGTCAAACTGTAACACAAGGGAACATTTTCTCAAAGAAAGGATGAGGGATGTACAATATGGATCTTTCCCAGTGGAAGGAGTGGAGAGAATGCCAAACATTTCTTTTTGTTCTCAAACAAGGGTGGGAGGGAGGGAGGGGATAATTATTTTGTATTAATTTCTGATTGATTGTAAGTGCTATCTCTGATGATAATTGTATGTATAATTTGAAAGCATGGTTCTAGATTTGAAAATCAATAAAGATAAAAAAAAACAACAACATTTTGAAAATTAATTTCTTTTCAAACTTTTGTTTTTTTATTTTCTCCAGTTTTTACTTAATTGTTGTAAACCATGTCGAGCTTCCTTTGGTTGAAGACCCGGTATATAAAATTAAGCTTTAGTTTAGTTTAGAATTCAAGAAAGTCTAGGACAGATGCAGGGAATTAGTAGGGAGGAACGGAGGATTTCTGAGGTCCGGTGGTGTCTGCAGCAGTCGGAGGAATGCCATCCTTCACTTCCACTTCCTCTCTAGTTATATCTGAAAAGTGCCCAGTAAGAGCTGACCACGGAAATGTGTCGTCTTCAAAATTTCCTACCGACAACCCCCATATATTTTTGTCTGAATAAGTCCCTGTACATCCAAAATTTATCAAGTTCAAGTGGGGATGGAATATTTCACGCCAAGCATTATGCAACAGAAGCTCCTAACTAGATGCATAAGATATTCATACAAGTTTAGGACCACATATACCATAGTTCAACTTCTATGGATCATGTGTTTGAAAATGTGCACACAATCATCTGTCTTTATGCAGTGACTACCTTGCTGGGTACTGAACATAAGAAATGATGCTGCTGCTGGGTCAGACCAGTGGTCCATCGCGCCCAGCAGTCCGCTCACGCGGGGGCCCTCTGGCCTAAGACCAGCACCCTAACTGAGACTAGCCCTACCAGCGCACGTTCTTGTTCAGCAGGAACTTGTCTAACTTTGTCTTGAATCCCTGGAGGGTGCGTTCCCCTATAACATCCTCCGAAAGAGCGTTCCAGTTTTCCACCACTCTCTGGGTGAAGAAGAACTTCCTTTTCGTTTGTACGGAATCTATCCCCTTTCAACTTTAGAGAGTGCCCTCTCGTTCTCCCTACCTTGGAGAGGGTGAACAACCTGCCCTTATCTACTAAGTCTCTCCCCTTCAGTACCATTAATGTTTCGATCATGTCCCCTCTCAATCTCTTCTGTTCGAGAGAGAAGAGGCCCAGTTTCTCTAATCTTTCACTGTACGGCAGCCCCTCCAGCCCCTTAACCATCTTAGTCGCTCTTCATGTCCTTCTTCATGTACGGCGAACTCCAGTTACTATCTAGCAGCAGAGCAGAAATCGAATCCCTATAATTCTTCTGAGGTACCTCTCTGCTCTCCTGAAGTCTCCTACGTCCACCATGGAGTTCAATTAATATTTCCGTAATCTAAAGGCTCATTAACCCAAGATGAAAGTATCACAACTGGACACAATGGAAGGGTCATATAAGTCTCAGTCTGCCATTATTACCTGATTATTTAAAACCAAAACCAAATTATATATTTTTTGAGTCTTTTCCCAAGTCATCCACAATGACCTTCCAGGCTATGCTGGAGAATTTTCACAGATTTTTTTTTTCCAGACTTGGCATCTGCTGGCGTTGCCTCACACTCAGGGCTCCTTTTCCTAAGGTGCGCTTGCGTTTTTAGCGCACGCAGTAAATTACTACGCGCTACACCGTGCGCTACGCTTCTAGAACTAATGCCGGCTCAACGCTGACATTAAGGTCTAGCATGTATGGGAATGCGGCGTGCGCTATTTCATGCGTTAAAGCCCGAGCGCACCTTAGTAAAAGGAGCCCTCAGTTGCATTCAGTGGATTACAGGAAATGAACATACCAGGAAATCCTTCCCGTGAATGCCAGAAATGCTGGACACATGGAGGTCTCTTTTCACATGACATCAGGCTCCAGCTTCCCGCCATCACCGTTTCTCTCTAGTCTGTGACCTTCTTCCACTTTGCATCTCCTGAAAAGGACCAGGCCCCCTTGGGTACTCATTGTGGCTGGCAAACTCTAAGGGCACATCAAGGTTTCCAAAGGTTGAAAATCTTGATTGGATTGGGTGCTCACCTCTTATCTTCTCCTACACACCAACTCCTAATTCCATCTTGCACATTGCGATAAGGATCATGTGCTTGCAGCAGCCTTCTTGCTCCCTCTCTATCCATCATCAAAATCCCACCTACAAACTCACCTCTTTCAGTGTTTTGAAGTCTTAAAATCTGGCCCTGATCTTAGACACAAATATGTGCACTGACTAGATTGTAAGCCACATAAAGCAGGGACTCGGGGACATCCTTTGGAGAACTAGTGACATAAGAACAGTCTTACTGGGTCAGACCAATAATAACTTAATTTTTTTATACCGCCAACACCCAAAGAGTTCTAGGTGATTCACAGAATAAAAAGGACTGAACATTCCAGCGATGATACAAAGCACACAGAAAGGCAGTACAATATTTCAATAATGAAAAATACAGAATGAAACGATGACATATAGTCATCAATCAAGTAAAAACTTTTTTGAACAAATAGGTCTTAACCAGTTTTCTAAAGGTGCAATAAGATGCAGATTGTTGAATCAGGTCGTCTAACCATACTTGAACTTTACCTGCTCGATAAGCCAAAGATCGATCAAAATACTTTTTATAACGGCAATTTTTGGGATTAGGAAAGTAAATAAACCAGTGCGTGTGTAGATCTAGACATGAGAGAAGAGATATAACGGAGCTAATCCAAGCAACATCTTATAGCAAATACAAGCAAATTTGAAAAGTACTCTTGCTTCCATTGGCAACCAGTGTAGCTGACGGTAATAAGGGCTGACATGCTCCTGTTTTTTTAATTCAAAAATTAAACGGACCGCTGTATTTGGGATTAGCCTTAATCTTCCTAAAACGGTTTTATAAGCTCTCAAATAGAATATATTGCAGTAGTCAAGAATAGATAAGATTAATGCTTGAACTAATAATCAGAAGTATGGTCAAAGTATTTTTTAATGGAACGCAATTTCCATAATGCAAAGAAACATTTCTTAACAAGCATATCTGGATGTTCCCCCAGGGTTAAATGGCGGTCAAGTATAACTCCTAAAATTTTAAAAGAAGAGACTATTGGATATTCTTGTCCTCTTAAAAAAAGAGTTTTATCCGTAATTTTATCGTTAGGACTAGCCAGGAAAAATCTGTCTTTTTCAGTGGTTTTTTTTTTTTTTTTAAATTTTTCTTTTATTAAGAAAAGAAGTAAACCACAATCTGAATACAAAGAACCAGAAACAAAGCAAAACCCAAGACAAAAAGGGTCTACCGCGTTGTTTCTGCGCGGAGACAAAAGATACTCATCAAAAGCCAAGAACAACCCACCCTCCAAACCCCCCTCCACCCCTCACCCCCCCCAAGCACTCCAGTGTCAGAAATTCAGAAGAGCACTTCGGGCACCCGGAGACAAATTGTCCCAGACCGGAGCCCAAATCGCTCGGAATTTCCTCCATTGACCAGGGCCACTTTTCTTAGTATCCAAATATTCATACTTCAGCAAAGTAAACAGTTCATTTTTCCACATTGTGAGGGTAGGCACCTCAGCCTGCCTCCATAACAAGAGGATACATTTACGAGATAACAAAAAGGCCTTCTGCAGCAACAGGGAATTACCCCTAGAAAGTCCCAAAGAAGTAAAGTGATAAAAAAGAAAAACCTTCGCTCCAAGGGGAAGTCTTGTCTTTAAGATCGTCTGTAGATGAAGCCCAACAAAAGACCAGAAGGTTTGTATTCTGTCACAGGACCAAAACATATGAAACAAACCCGCAGGGGCAGAACGGCATTTAGGGCATTCAGCATGAGTAGCAATACCGGCCACCAAGGCCTTATATGGGGAAATGTAAAGTCTCAACAAGAATTTATAGTGCTGTTCCTGCAACACCACCGAGCGAGTCAGTCTCGGAAGATGTCGCATGAGGATACGCAAATCCTCACCAGTGATCTGCTCTGTAGAGGCAAGGTCCAGATTCCAAACAACAGCCACTGCATCATAATTCCAAGGTGCCGAAAAACTGCCCAAGCTGATCTGATGAAAGGAGATACTCATACTGGTCGAACGGGACAGGGTCAAAGTCTCCCAAACCATGTCTGCCGTATCTTCATGCAAAGTAGAGCAATCCAGGGAGTGCAGATAGTGACTGACTTGACCATAGGAAAGCCAATCCCGAGCCTGTACAACACCCCGAGCCTGGAGAGCAGGGAAGGAAACCGGAAGGCCCTGTGCTGTCACCACGTCCCGCACATAACAAAGGCCATTGGTCGCCCAAGTCCTCAAGTAAGTCTTAGAGGCATCCGGATCCAAGTCCCGATTTCCCCACAAGGGTAAAAGCACTGTAGAAGTAAAAGGCACCTGCACCCGTTTGCATAACCATTGCCAACATTGGCGCATAGATTTCAACAGAGGATGAGAACGAGTCGGAAAAATCCGATGGGGTCGTTTCGCATGAAGATAATACAACAAGTGCGTAGGCGCCATCAGTTGCTGTTCCAGGGCTACAGGAGTATAATAGGTAGTATTCTTGATCCAGTCCACCAGATGACGAAGGAGACAGGCAACATTATATTTCCGCAGGTCCGGCAAAGCCAAACCGCCGCTCCCCAGTGGTAAGGAAAGTTGTGCTAAAGTCAATCTGGGCTTCTTATTATTCCAAAGAAATTTACGTAACACTTTATGATACAGACCAATGTCCTTATTCGTAATATACATAGGAAAAGTTTGCATCACATATAGCCATTTCGGAAACAGGACCATTTTAAACAATGCTATCCTCCCCCGCAAAGTTAAAGGAAAATTGGTCCAGAGAGCCAATAAATCCCGGGATTTGTGCAATAATACCTTGAAGTTTTCCCCATAAGCCCTTTTAAGATCACCAGTAATATAGATCCCCAAATATTTAAGTCTGTGCGCCACCTTTCGTAATGGAAAAGGGGATGTCCAATCCTCATAAGCATACCCACTAAAGGGCAGGGCCTCCGACTTGTCCAAGTTCAATTCAAAACCAGAAACCTCCCCATGGCACTGAACTAATCGTAAAACCCTTTGAAAAGAACGGCGGGGCTGAGTCAAGAGTAACAAAATGTCATCTGCAAAAGCCAGGCACCGCACTTCATCCTGTCCCACCGGAAGGCCCAAAATAGAGCCGTCCGTCCGAATGCGATACAACAAGGGCTCCAGGGCTAAAATAAAAAGTAAAGGAGAGAGCGGACACACCTGACGGGTGCCCCGCTCCACCCGGAACCCAGCAGAGATAGCACCATTGACCAGCACCGCCGCACTAGGATTAACATAGAGAATCCGCACCATGTCCAGAAATAGACCCCCCAGCTCAAGGTTACCCAAGGCCAAAAACAAGTAGTCCCAATCTACACAATCAAACGCCTTCCGGGCATCTAAACTAATCAAGAGGGCCGGGATAGAAGAAGTCACACTATGCCCCAAAGCAGCCATAACTTTACGCACGTTCCACACCGCCTGCCGCCCCTGAACGAAACCAACCTGATCCGGATGCACAACCTCAGGCAAGATGGAAGACAAACGCATAGCTAAGATTTTTGCGAACAATTTAAGCTCATAGTTAATTAATGAAATAGGACGATAAGAATCCACCGACGCCAGATTCGTAGACGGTTTGGGGAGCAACACCACATGGGCACGATTGGCATGGGCCGGAAAATGTCCATCCAACAGTACCCGAGCAAAGTAAGCCTCCAAATGTGGAACCACATGGTCCTGCAAAATCTTATAAAACTCGGAAGAGAGACCATCAGGCCCTGGGGCCTTAGACAAACGCGAATTCTTAATCACCTGGCCGATCTCCAAGGCAGTGATGGGTTCATGTAAAAACTGAGTGGATTCCTCCGAGAACCATGGCATGTGGAGATCCCGAAAATAAGAATGTAAAGTTTCCGGGACTGACTGGCGCTTGACATAAAAGTCCCGAAAGTGGTCATAAAAAATCTCCGTCAAGCGGTCTCGGTCAGTGACAAAAACACCCCCATGAAGAAGACCTTTACAGAAATGAGGACCCTGCCAAGGATGGACCAAGCGAGCCAGCAGTCTACCAGACCTATTACCATATTTATAAAACCGATACCGGCACGAATGAAGGGACCGTTGACTATGTTCATGAATCTTAACCTGCAAGGCCACCCGAGCCACCAAAAGAGAATCATGGTCCCTCTGAGAGCCAGAAGCAATCCACTGACGTTTACAGGCCTCCACCTTCCGGTGCAAATATAAAAGATCACGCGTTTGAGCCTTGCGCTGTGTGGCCACATACGCTATGGTTTCACCACGAAGAACCGCTTTCGCAGTTTCCCACAGCAAAACAGGATTGGAGGCCGAAGAAGCATTGTCGAATAAAAATGCTTCCAACGTTGAACAATATGTGTCCGAAAATGTTTATCCCAATACAAATAGCGAGGAAAGCGCCACGGACCAGGCATACCACCGAATTGTAGACCCCGAACCTCCACCCAAATTAACGCATGATCAGAGAGTAGGTACATCTATTTCCGCTTTAGTCACCCGTGATAAAAAAGAAGAAACAACCAAGATATAATCTAATCTGGACATGGTGGGATGAGCACGTGCCACATGCGTGAAATCCTTATCCAAAGGATGATACAAACGCCACACATCAACAAGATCCAAAACCCTACAAAATTGAGCAAACCCTCTGGCCGCTCTGAAATCCACAGAAGAGGCCCCTCCCAATCTATCCATATCAGGATCCAGGACTGCATTAAAATCCCCCATAAACATCAAGGGGACATCTGGAAAGGTGGCGCACAGACCCACAAGCTGCTGAAAGAAATCCAGGTTAAACACATTCGGAGCATAAACATTGGCTAATATCAGCTCTTGACCCTGAATATCCAGATGAAGAAATAAATATCTCCCCCCAGGATCCTTAACCACTCTATGCACTGTATAGGGAAGGTGTTTACTAAGTAGAATGGCCACCCCCGCACTATGGGTAGTACCCGTGGAATAATAAACCTCCTTAACCCAACCCCTACCCAGTTTCTCATGTTCAGCATCAGACAGATGCGTCTCCTGGAGACAGGCCACATGCATCCCCTTCTGCCTAAGAGTTTGTAGTATCTTAGACCTTTTTACCGGCGAGTTTATACCCGCCACATTCCAGGAGCACACTTTCAGAGCGGAATCACCCATAGTCAGAACAAAAGATAACAACCACCAAACTACCAAAAAGAAAGAGAGGGGTCGAACGCCCAGCCCACATAAGACCCCCCAGGTCCACCACCAAAGAGACAGGTCCCCTTGGCCCAACATAGTCAAAAAACCCCGACACTGGAGTGCAATTCCCTCCCAAGCCCAACCCCACCCCCCGAGGGAAACTCCCCCTGTCCATCCCCCAACTCCCCCTTGTTCCCCCCAAATCCACCTCACTCATGACGTCCTAATCCTCGCCCCTTCTAAACAAAACCAAGTATGGGAAACCCACAGACCCAGACAATCCCCACAGCCAGACACACATGGGAACCCACAAAATAACCTCCCCAGAAACACATCACACAGCCCCCAAACAGAGCAACCAACAAGCCCAACAGACCACTAAGCCCAAGTACAAACCCTACTGGGTCCCCTCAGCCGCAACCGCTATGTCCGGCTGCCTCCTATGCACAGCCGGAGGGACCACCTCAATACCCAAAGTGGTGACAAAAGGCAGGGCGGTGGCCGGAGAATCAAAAGTCTGTGTGCGTCCATCCTTCTGAATCCTCAATTTGGCCGGATAGAGCAGGGCGAACTTCACTTTATTGGCAAACAAAGCCGAGCAAATAGGTGTAAATTCCTGGCGTCGTGTCGCCACTGCAGTAGAATAGTCCTGAAAACAAAGAATAGTTTTATTTTCGTGGTGCAGACCCTTGCCAGCTCGGAGGGCTTGTAAGATAGCAGTCTTGTGAGCAAAGTTCAAGATCTTGAATATAACCACACGAGGCCTGGAACCCTCCGGTCCTCGAGGCCCCAGGCGATGCGCCCTCTCCACCCGGAACTTTCCCAAGCGGACATCCAAGGCAAGTGATTGAGGGATCCAACTTTCCAAGAAGCCAGGCAACTCCGCATCGAGGATATGCTCCGGGAGACCGACGAGACGCAGATTACTCCGGCGAGCCCGATTTTCCAGGTCATCCACCTTCTGAGTTAGGGCTGCCAGCTCCTTGGCCATCCTGGAAGATCCCAGCTCCACAGGCTGCACCCGGTCCTCCAAAGTGCTAACCCGATGCTGAACTTCATCCAGCTCCAGCCCCAAGCTATCCAGCCTTTCATGTGCAGCAGTGATTTTATCCAAGAACTGCTGCAATTTTTTATCGATGGCTGCTTCCACCGCCACCGTGACCTCCGCCACGAGGTCAGAAGTCAGCGCGGGACATGCTGTCGGGCTAGAGGGAGCCGCGTCCGACGCCATCTTGGGATCCTGAAGTCGGCCTCGATCACGAGCGGGATGGGCCGGTTTTGAAGCCATTAGCGCTGCGAAATCGCGCTGCACAAACAGCCCCCGGCAAAACTAGCCACAAGGTTCCTCCGGAGCACTCAGACCCCGATTATAATTGGGGAAGAAAGACGGCAGGGCTCGCGAGGACGGGAGCAGTGCTGTTCAGCGACCACTCACCCCCATGACGTCACCGGAAGTTCCCTTTTTCAGTGTTTAATTTCAACTTCAATTCAATAGTCCATTGTTCAATCCGATTTAGGATAAAAATGATCTAGATTTTTATTTCAATAGTTAAAGAAATAACTGGTATCAGTATTGTGATGTCATGTGAAAAATTACATTTAAGCTTTGTAAAAGATTGGCCAAGGAAGCAACATAGATGTTAAACAAAGTGGGTGATAATGGTCCATCAAGCCCAGTAGCCCATTCTCACGGTGGCCAATTGAGGTCCCTAGTAACTGGCCAAAAACCAAAGAGTAGCAACATTCCATACAGAATCTCAAAGAATAGCAAGATTCCGGAATCCCAGAGAATAACAAGGTTCTAGAATCCCAAAGAGTAGCAACATTCCATACAGAATCTCAAAGAATAGCAAGATTCCAGAATCCCAGAATAACAAGGTTCTAGAATCCCAAAGAGTAGCAACATTCCATATAGAATCTCAAAGAATAGCAAGATTCCGGAATCCCAGAGAGTAACAAGATTCTAGAATCCCAAAGAGTAGCAACATTCCATGCTACCGATCCAGGGCAAGCAGTGGCTTCCCCCATATCTTTCTCAATAACAGGCTATGGACTTTTCCTCCAGGATCTTCTCAAAACCTTTCATATAACCAGCTAAGCTATTCGCTTGTACCACAACCTCTGGCAAAGGCGTTCCAGAGCTTAACTATTCTCTGTGCTCTCCTCACTTTTCAATCTTGGGAGGATGTCTGGTGGGTTGAATTACCTCAGATCTTATACCCTCTCTACTATCAGCTAGGAAGGTATTGTTGCTTGTATATTTGTACTATGCTCTCTCCATATGCAACAGAAAAGCATAGTAATAGAAGTAGAGTGATGCCAATTAGGCATATTTATGACAAGAGGCTAAACAGATTATACAGTATTTTTCAGCCTGGTGAAAAAGATGACTGGGGAGGGCATATCATAGATGTAGATAAAATTATGAACTGGGTGGAGTGGAACAGCTAAGTAATGATACTGTAGGGAACTACTTTTAAAAACAATAGGCGGAAATATTGTTTTCACTCGGAGCATAGTTAAGCTCTGGAAGGCGTTGCCAGAGCTTGTGGTAAAAGCAGATAGCGTAGATGGTTTTAAGAAAGGTTTGGACAAATTCCTGGAGGAAAAATCCATAGTCTGTTATTAACACATGGGGAAGCCTCTGCTTGCCCTGGATCGGTAGCATGGAATTTTGCCACTCGTTGGGTATTCCACATGGAATGTTGCACTCTTTGAGATTCCGGAATCTTGCTATTTTTTTCAGATTCTGAATGGAATGTTGCTACTCTTGGTTTTGGCCAGGTACTAGTGATCTGGATTGGCCACCATGAGAACAGGTTACTGGGCTAGATGGTCTATTGGTCTGACCCAGTAAAGCTATTCTTATGTTCTTATGAACAGAAAACAGAGGAACAAAGTCAAGGTCAAGGAGACTGAAAATAAGGTCAAGGAGATTGAAAATAAATCAATCATAGAAAATGTTTTCACATATTCCCTAATTAAACTATGGAATCTGTTGGCAGAGGATGTGTCAAAGTGACCAGCATACAGATATTTAAAAACAGGCTTCAGGAATTTCCTAGAAGAAATGTCCATTAAAAAACTGTTAGCCAGGTTGACTTGGGGAGTCGTCGTTTATCCCTGAAAATGAACTATGGGATATACATCTACTTTTTGGGTTTGGTTGCGACCCAGACTGGCCACTGAGAGAATGCTGGGCTTCATGGATCTTTTTTTTGACCTAGAAACATGATGGCAGATAAAGGCCAAATGGCCCATCTAGTCTGTCCATCCGCGGTAACCATTATCTTTTCCTTTCTCTAAGAGATCCCACAACTTCTTGAATTTAGACACAGTCTCCATCTCCACCACCTCTTCCGGGAGAATGTTCCATGCATCTACCACCCTTTCTGTAAAAAAGTATTTCCTTAGATTACTCCGGAGCCTATCACCTCTTAACTTCATCCTATGCCCTCTCATTCCGGAGCTTCCTTCCAAATGAAAGAGAGACTCGACTCATGTGCATTTACACCACGTAGATATTTGAACGTCTCTTATCATATTTTCCCTCTCCCTATTGGCTAAGGCTCTTAACATTTGCATCTTCTCTTCCTATAGGCTCTGTGCACCTGCATTGTGAGGTCATAGAGCTGCCCATCTGCAGTAACCATTATCTCTTCCTCTCTCCGAGAGATCCCACGTGCCTATCCCAGGCCCTCTTGAATTCAGACACAGTCTCTGTCTCCACCACCTCTTCTGGGAGACTGTTCCATGCATCTACCACCCTTTCCGTAAAAAAGTATTTCCTTAGATTACTCCGGAGCCTATCACCTCTTAACTTCGTCCTATGCCCTCTCATTGCAGAGTTTCCTTTCAAATGAAAGAGACTCGACTCATGCGCATTTACACCACGTAGGTATTTAAACGTCTCTATCATATCTCCCCTCTCCCGCCTTTCCTCCCAAATATTCAGACTGAGATCTTTTCTTCTGTTCTGTTCTTATAAAACATTATACTCTCAGCTGTGCCATGGGACCCTCTGTTGATCCAGAACTGCGTTCCTGGGAAATCTAGTGCCAAGCAGTATTCCAACTTGGTTATATTTAATAAAAGTTGTTACCCATATCTGGATACTCTAGAAATCTTGAAAGCCATACTTTTTACAACGATTGCAGTTTACAACTGTAAAACCAATTTCATTAACTTGGAATTTCTGGAGCTGTTCTGCTCTGTGATAAGCTTGTCGTCATTTTTCCATTTTAGGAGCGAGTAACGAGTATCTCAGAACTGGAAGACTACCATAGTATGAAAGAAAAGAGGCCAGAGGTCATCATAGTTTACTGACTAAGAAATGTGATACTAAAGAATCTTTTTTTGGCAAAAAAATTTGATGCTGTATTGGACTAGACCCATAAGTGTGAAAGATACTGGTTTGTGCTTCGGATTTCAACTTCAGAACAAGATGACAGTTATTTGATACAAAACTCTCAACTCAATAACCTCTGAGTAGTAGACAACAGAGGGAGATCGCTCAGAGGAAAGGGATGTTACCAGCGGTGTTGCTCAAGGTTCTGTTTCTGGGCCTGTTCTTTGTAACATTTTTATAAGCGATATTGCCGAAGGGCTGTCGGGTAAAATTTGTCTCTTTGCGGACCTTCAATAGAGTAGACACCCCGGATGGTGTGAATAACATGAAGAAAGACCTGGAAAAGCTTGAAGAATGATCTGAAATTTGGCAGCCAAAATTTGATGCTAAGAAATGCAAGGTCATGCAATTGGGCTGCACAAACCAGAAGGAACGGTACAGTTTAGAGGGTGAAGAACTTATGTGCACGACGGAAGAGCGGGACTTGGGTGTGATTGTATGTGATGATCTTACGGTGGCCAAACAAGTTGAAAAGGTGACGGTGAAAGCTAGAAGGATGCTAGGGTGCATAGGGAGAGGTATGGCCAGTAGGAAAAAGGAGGTATTGATGTCCCTGTATAAGACTCTGGTGAGGCCTCATTTAGAATATTGTGTACGATGCTGGAGGCCGGACCTTCAAAATGATATAAAAAGGATGGAGTCTGTCCAGAGGAAGGCTACTAAAATGGTGCGTGGTCTTCGTGATAAGGCGTATGGGGACAGACGTAAAGATCTCAATCTGTATACTTTGGAGGAAAGGCAGGAGAGGGGAGATATGATAGAGACGTTTAAATACCTACGTGGCGTAAATGTGCACGAGGCAAAAAAACAATCTGAAAAAACAGCGCCGGTCGTGTGTCACTCAGATTACGGCACTGTTTTCAGAATCGCAGCCCGCGTCGAAGGCAGGCGATGGAAACGTAATCCAGGGTTTTAAAGGCCTACGTTTCCGGCACCTACCTTTGACTTCGAATCACACTTAGCGGCACCGAACGTCAACCCCACCCACAACCACACCTGTTTTGACGTTCGGCATCGCTAGGCATCTGCATAGACACAATTCCGGCGCTGTGTTTTGTAGGCGTCTCGTGGCGCCTAGTTTTTTCTTTGAATTGTTTTTTAACAGCGCGGTCCATTGCCACGGCATTAATAGCCAATTAAAGCAATTAACTTAGGCGTCGGCAGAGCACCTACTGGCACCTTCCTAACAGCAGTTTTTTTACAATCTGGGCCTCAGTGCACGCTAAAGCCATTAGTGCCGTTTGATGAATTCCCCCCTAAATTAAGAAGCTCGTTTTTTCTAAATATTTGGCCCTATGTTTCATAACCTATTTCCACAGTTGCAGTTCCTGCTGAACACGTCGCAATGATTTTCAACCAGGAGCTGATGGTTGCGGAGTGGCCCTCACAGAGTAAAACTGAAATCCTGCTTTCGGCAGTGACGTCTGGTCGGAGCATTAGCTGAAGAGGTTTCTCCCTTTGGTTACCTTGAGTCTGTATTGAACACGGCAGCAGTGGGGGCTGCATTTCAGATCGCTGAAATAATCCAAAAGGAAAAGAGTGCCCACCTGCCACCATCTACAGGAAATAGAAAATTTAAGCAGAATGGATCTTGACCGCGAGAGGAAGGGAACGTGTTCCGGAGCTGGGGGAGGAGATCTCCTCTTTGGGTGGCTGAGGTGATTACGGCTTTGCACCAGCCAGGGTAGTGAGGTGGTTTTTTAGGTCTACCCACAGTGTTTTGGACGCCCGCCCAGGAACTATAAAAGGATTCGGAGTCTGGTAAATCGGAACTGTTAACCGCAGTTGTAACAGTCCCGACCAAAGAGTTCAGTTGTCAGACACAGTTACTTCCAGGACAGAAAGGAAGAAAAAAATATTTGAGTAGAAGAAACCAAGATTTTAAAGTTCACAGGCTTCAGTCTTGTGAAATCCTTTCGGTCATGCACAAAGCCAAATGCCTGCACGCATCCAGCCTTTGCCCTTCCAGTTTTAGCTCACATCCAAAATGGATATTTGGACTGGATAGTGCAGGAGATATTTACTTCTATCCTGTGGAGATTGACGCCTATGGGTATGTTTTTTGCGCACTCATGTACTTTTTGTCGATTAAATGCTGCACTGATTAACACAGAAGTTGGCACCTATTTCTTTTAAGGCTCAACACTGTGGTTGATTAGCACAAGTTAACGTGACACATCCGTAAATAAATGTGAAGTGGCTACAACAGTATTTTTTTAATTTGCTTGTCATTACTGTGTAATTTATAGGAAGGGCATCTCCTTATGCAACACCTGTCAGTTTCACAGGACCCCCAAGGGAAATCTCAGTTTTATAAGCTGAAACAGTAATTCCTATTTACTTATAAGCCATAAGCCGTTATTAAGATGGCTTGGGGAAATCTACTGCTTATTCCCAGGATAAGCAGCATAAAATCTGTTTTACTCTTTGGGGTCTTGTGATCTGGATTGGCCATTGTTGGAAACAGGATACTGGGCTTGATGGACTTTTGGTCTGTTTCAGTATGGAAATTCTTAGGTGCGCCAAGCATAGGACAGTCCAGCCATTGTGACATCACTGATGAATTTGTCTCTTAGGCATTGGCGGAATGAGGCACTATGACATCATAATCTCAGGTCTGGAATGTTGCTTCTATTTGGCTTTCTCAGCCTCCACATGCTGAGGAAAGTAAGATCCTATTTTCGCCAACAACATTTCGCCGTCCTTGTCCAATCCATCATCCTCTCCAAACTAGACTACTGCAATGCCATCTACTTAAACCTATCAAAAAAAAAAGTCTTCAAAGACTCCAGCTAATCCAGAATACTGCATCCAAATTGATCTTTGCAAAACGCAAGTCTGACCATGTCTCCCCACTCCTAGCCAAACTTCTCTGGCTCCCAGTGATTTCCAGAATCCATTTCAAATGCTCCTGCCTGGCTTTTAAGATCATTCACGGCATCCTTACTCCCTTAATCCCACTATCTTATAACTCCTCGAGTCCTGACTCTACCAGACCCGCCCAAAGGTATAAACTATCCTTCCCCTCTCTACACGGTATTTGCTATGTAGGCAAACTGGGAAAATCCCTTCTCTTCAGAATCACAGGTCTTTGGAATAACCTTACTACCCCGCTGCGGAACCTGGGCTCCCTTCAATTATTCCGCAAGCAACTGAAAACCTGGCTTTTCACTAAAATGTAATTCTATCCCCCCTTACTCTTCTCTTCTATATATAAGTTCATGTAAACCTTTTTTTTTCCTTCTCTTCCTATATTTTAAGATCTTGTAAACCGTGCCGAGCTCCACATCCGTGGAGATGATGCATTATATAAACTTAAGGTTTAGTTTAGTTTAGTTTCTGCCAGGAACTTGGGACCTGGGTTGGCCACTGTTGGAAACAGGATACTGGGCTTGATGGACCTTCGCTCTGTCCCAGTAAGCAACTCTTATATTCTTAGGTTCAGTAAATAGTGCCCAGATATGGGCGCCGAAAAAAATCAGCCCCCAGTGCCATTCTATAAAGGGTGATCTATAAGGAGAGCCATTTATAGACTAATGTGGTCACTAAATTCCATGCCCAATGAAGACTTGCACCAGCTAAAACCAGAAGTAAATCTTGGTTGACAAGTTGGGTGCCCATCCACAATATTCTATAATAATGAGCGCAATTTTCCAGAATGCCCAACCCCCTCCCATGGGCATGCTCCCTTTGAATAAATATAAACACTGTCCTATAACTGGGCATGCAAGTGTGCTACAGGACTATTTTGGCATTACTTAATACAGAGAAACTAAGGCTCTGTTTTACTAACGCGCGTGCATGTTAGCGTTTAGTGTGCGCTAATCAGAACACCTTAGTACAGGGGTAGGGAACTCCGGTCCTCGAGAGCCGTATTCCAGTCAGGTTTTCAGGATTTCCTCAATGCATATGCATTGAAAGCAGTGCGTGCACATAGATCTCCTGCATATTCATTGGGGAAATCCTGAAAACCCGACTGGAATATGGCTCTCGAGGACCGGAGTTCCCTACCCCTGCCTTAGTAAACAGGGGGTAAGAAAACATTGATAAGAAGATATCATGGGTTAGACCAGGGGTAGGCAATTCCGGTCCTCGAGAGCAGGAGCCAGGTCAGATTTTCAGGATCTCCACCATGAATATGTATGAGATGGATTTGCATGCACTGCCTCCTTGAGATGCAAATCTATTTCATGCATATTTATTTTGGAGATCCTGAAAACCTGACCTGGCTCCGGCTCTCGAGGACCGGAATTGCCTACCCTGGGTTAGACCAGTGGCATGGTAAGGGGGAGGCGGGGGAGTGGTCCGCCCCAGGTGCCATCTTGGTGGGGGAACTGGCACCTGTCCTCCTCTCCACACACCCCGCCATGTGTGCCTTCTCCACACACACCCCATCCCCCGTGCCTTCGCTTCCCTCCCACCATACCTCTAGCTCTTCGCGGGTCGTCTGGTAACCCTAGGTTTAGGGATGTTCTCCATCTACGCGGATTTCCTCCTGCCCGACGAGAGCAGGCAGCAGGGGGCAGAGCTAGGGCGGGATTGCGGATGGAGCTGGGGCGTAATGAGGCGGAGATGGGTGGAACTGGATGGGCCTGGGGGGGGGGTCTAGGGAGTCTGGATTTTACTATGGTAAAATCTGGCAACTCTACCTGAGGAAAGCCACAGCATGGTGGCTGAAACGTCAGTTTCTACCTGATAAGACGCAGTGAGACCCGAAAACCTGCTACAGGCAAATATGTTTTTAGCTGTTATCTAAAGCTTAGATAATTTGGATTCATTTGACGATATAGGGGCAGAGAATGTCATATCTGTGCAGCCTGGTATGAAAGCAGAGAACAGAATCATTTAAATTTTATGTTCTTAGCCAATGGAAAGTGTTTACTTAAGTGGTTTATATTATGGATTGTCTCTGCAGGAGCTGCTGGTTATAGACAGGATGCCATGAATAATTCTAAATTTCAGAAAACGGGTTTTGAACAGCATCTGAGCCTGTTTAGGCAACCCATTTAAAGATTTTAAAAGAGGGGTAGCTAGTTCCCATTTTTGAGCTTTGCAAATAAGCCTAGCTAAGACGTTTTGCATTGTTTGTAATTGCTTCCTGATCTTCTTGGAGCAGACTGTATAAATTACATTACAATAATCTAATTGGGCCATTACACAGGCTTGCACAATTATTTTGAAATGTTCCAAATGAAAACATTTTCTAATTCTGGAAACTTTGCATGTCCAAAGGTTTACTTTTTACTCAGGAAGTTAACATAGGTTTCTAAAGATAGGAGTTGCCATACAGTGAGAGATTAGATAAACTGGGCCTCTTCTCCCTTGAAAAGAAGAGACCGAGAAGGGACACGATCAAAACATTCAAGATGATGAAGGGAATAGACTTAGTAGATAAAGACAGGTTGTTCACCCTCTCCAAGGTAGGAAGAACGAGAGGGCACTCTCTGAAGTTAAAAGGGGATAGATAGATTTTGTACAAACATAAGGAAGTTCTTCTTCACCCAGAGAGTGGTGGAAAACTGGAACTTCTGGAGGCTGTTATAGGGGAAAACACCCTCCAGGGATTCAAGACAAGGTTGGACAAGTTCCTGCAGAACCAGATCGTACACAGATATGGCTAGACTCAGGGCACTGATCTTTGACCTAAGGGCCACCATGGGAGCGGACTGCTGGGCACGAAGGCCCACTAGCAATTCTTATGTTCTTATATAATATGGAATCAGTCATTATATCTAGAGCTTTTAGAGTAGATTCAATGGGAAAAGAGATAGTATTGAGAGTTAATACCTTACTCAGAGAAGTTGAGGTTGGTCCTAACCATTAAATTTTAGTTTTTCAAGTGTTTAATTTTAGGCAATATTGAATAGCCCACATTTCCACTAAATCAAGGAAAGTCTGAACAGTAGTTGCAGAAGTGGTGTTATTAAATATTACTAGTATCAATAGAATAATGTCATTAGCAGAGTTAAAATCATCAAATATTCTAGAGAAAAGGTTAATTATTACCAAATGATCACGCATTCAGGAGCTTATTCAGAATTAAGAAAAAAAAGGATATCAGTCCAAACCCGATAGCTCTTAGGCTAACTGGGTTGTCAAACTCAATCATTGGTCTTTGAAAAAAAAAAAATCTACGTAATTACAACTCTTGCAATTTGAAGGAAAAATAATTCTAGTTCATTCATCCAAGACAAAAATCATGTATAGATTTACATACAGTATGGGGCTCATAATGAAAACGTAAACATGTCGAAAACCCGCCCATGTCGGCACTTGGACGACCTAAAAGACAGGTCATCCAAGTATTGATAATCAAACCGACTTTCTGGACATAGCCAGGGACTTTGTAGGCCTCTGAATGCTGCTGTGCGACCAGAGCTAAAAGGGGCACATCTGGAGGAGTGATTAGGGCATTATTTGGGCGGGATGTGGGCCAACCTAGACTTGCCCCCTGTGCTACTAAGGGGCGCTAACTAATTAGCGCACACTAATCGAATTAACCGCATGCTAAATCGATTAGCTCGCCTTAGTAAAAGAGGGCCTTAGTCGTCCTGCAGGGATAATCGAACGATTTACGAGACTTCCTGGACGAAATGTATACGTTGTGAGTTAGACAATGTAAAAGTAGGCATAGGTGCCGAAAAGGTATCCAAAGTGGCCAGATAACCAATGCAGAGACAATGTAAAGACACCCCCCCCACCACACTCCCCCAGTGATCACTGACTCCCTCACACCGCTACAAATATCAGCACCTGCTATAGGAAAGCCTAGTAGAGCCGCATACAGGTGTCTTAAGTAGCCTGGGGGGGAGGGAGGTGGGTAGGCTACGGAACCATAAGCCACTCTAACCACTACATTCATGGTGGAAAATTTGAGCCCACCCCCAAAAAAAAAACCCAAACTACTATACTGCCATATAGGTGTCATCTGCCATAAGGGCTATTGGGGTTGTAGACAGGGTATAGTGTGTTTTGGGGGGCTCACCATAACCTATAAGGGAGCTCTGGTGAGATATTTCTGTGACACCCTTTTTGTGAAGTTCACAGCAGTGGCCTGTCAGGTGCCCCACTGCTCTGTTGCCCTATCTGGGTGGCCAGTCCATCCTAATGCTGGCCCCTCCCACGTCCAAATGGTCTTGTTCTGGGCGTTTGGGACTTGGATAAATATTTGGTCGAAAATGTGGAATAAAGGGAGACGTACTGGCGGTGTGGACGATGAATGGCCTGGACATCCAGATAGACGATTTTTGAAGGGGGGGGGGGAAATCTAGACGTATTTTTCAAGAATGGACATTTTCCCACTGCCGACTTTGGGTGTCTAGCGCCATACATCCGAATCGGAGATAGATAGATAGATATTTTTCACTTATCTCCAAGCCACAGTTCAAGAGATCCTTTAGAGAAATCTCAAACACGGATCAGCATAACTTTCTTCCAAGATGCTAGGATGAGAGTCCTAATTCCATCATCCGAGTGGAGAGGGACAGGACAGAAAGGGGAAGCAGGCTGGATATCAGCGTAGAATGGGCAGAGGGGGAGGGCACGGGGGTGGGTGGGAGGTCACAAATACATCTGTCAAGGTACAGCTTGGGAGGGGAGTGGAACACTGGTGCAAGAGGGAGAGAAGAAAATATTGACGTCCATCAGCTGTTATTTGGTAACATTGATTTGTGAGTGTTTTCACAGAACCAGGCAGAAATATTTTGTTTGCTTTGCCGTTTAACTAAATCTGCCCTTTGTTCTACTCCTATTTATCATTTCTAAAGCACTGAGAGATGTATACAGTGCTGTGCATTTAACATTTAATAGCTGGTCCCTGTTCAGAAGAGCATACAATCTAATTTGGACAGGCAAACTGGATGGGGTTGGGAAGTTTCTCTCAGAGAGAATGGTAAAATGGATTAAATTGGATTAAAATGGCTTAAATTATGTTTAAACTTTGTATTTGTTTTCTTCTTTGATTGCACTTTTTCCTCCCTATTGTTCTCCTCTGTACTTTAAAACACTGAATTGTAGTTCTGTTCCCTCTTACCTTGTGTATTAGTCGGTCTGTAAGTCTATTTGTCTAACCCATTATTTTAAATTTTAAATTGTATGTCTAATTATATGTTTATATTTTTATCAATTTTGTACCTCACTTAGTAATAATAATAATAATAATTTTATTACTTATATACCGCCAAAGCCGTATTAGTTTGAGGCGGTTTACAACAAAGAAGGGCTGGACAGTCAGCGAAGAGGTACAATCAGTGAATACAGATACAATCAGCGAAAGGTACAATCAGCAAGTACGGATAACATAATGTAGGATTCATCAAATTAAAATAAAACTTGAAACTTAAAACTTGGTATCTTGTGGTGAGGGCAGTTCAGCACGGCCATTTCGGCCAGCCCGATTCAGCATAGCCAATTAACCGCAGCCGTTTCATCGCGGCCAATATAATGGTGACGCTGTGAGGTTTGAAAGAGAGGGGGGAATAACCCCCTCGCCCCATTGGTGCTTCTTTCCTTTCCCTTCACTCACCCGTGGTCTCCTTCTCCTGCCCCTGCATCATCTGGTGACGTCACGGTTTGACGGGGAGTGGGCATCATCACAGATCAATCAGGTGCATCATAAGGTTTCCCTTTATACTGGAACAGGAAGTTGTCCAGCGGGAAGACTTCCGGGCTATAAGGTTGACTTTAAGAGGGCGTCTTAATATTAAGAGATGAAACAGCCTGCGCCGAAAGGGCCGCGGTGAATTGTCCCATTCTGTTATAGTTAAGTTAAGAGTTAAAAGCACCCTCAAAAAATTAAGCTTTTAGCTAGGATTTGAATATTGCTAGAGATGGAGCACGATGTAATGACTCAGGCAGTCTGTTCCAGGCATACGGTGCTGCAAGATAGAAGGGGCAGAGTCTGGAGTTGGCAGTGGGAGAGAAGGGTTTGGAAAGGAGGGACTTACCCGATGGATGACGGGAAGATAAGTGAGAAGAGATATTGAGGGACTGCCAAGTGAATAAGAAGAGCTTGAACTGTATTTGGAAATGGATGGGGAACCAATGAATGGAGACTTGAGGAGAGGAGAATAAAAGCCGTGCAGCAGAATTCTGGACGGATTGAAGAGGAGCAAGATAGTTGAGCAGAAGACCCATTACGCCTTTGTTTGAGATTTGTTTGAGTTTCTCTGGTTCATTAGTATTGAAACAACTGGCTTTCCTTTTTACTATCCGAGGAAGGTATGCGCAATTACGGACCTTATAGAGACTAAAATCGATGTCAACACCTTTTGATTTTAGGACAGTGGTACAGGGCCTAATTTTTCCTAAACTGAATTACTGTAACTCAATTGATCTTGGACTGACACAAGTAAAGAGCAAGGTCTTGCATTGGTAATGCACTTGGCAGCAAGGTTGATCACAGACAGCCCAGAATGACACAGAATCTCATTGGTTACCTGTAAAACAGAGGGTGCAGTATAAAGTCCTGTCATTGGTCCACCAGGTTTTATATAGATCGACTCCAGCGTGCTTTGACGCTCTGTGGGAGATCTATAGACCTGGAAGGACGTTAAGATCTGAGAGAGGGATGAGATTAATAGCAAGTAAGGAAACAGGAGTATGTTATGTGATTTCAAAATCAAAAATGTCTCATTGCTGGTGTACATTTATGGAACAATTTACCGGGACATCTGAGATTATGTACAGACACTGTACTAGTTTCAAGAAACTGCTAAAGACCCAGCTCTTTCTGGATGCTTACATGTCACGTGGGCGAAAATTATCCATGCTGCTCTAGATAGGGTTACCAGATTTTCTGTCTGGAAAATCTGGACCCCTAGACCCGCCCCAGGTCCCGCCTCCAATCCCGCCCCCTGAGACGCAACGACGCGGATGCCCTCCTGCACGAAGGAAAGCTTTTCAAAACCCAGGCAAAGTGCCGGGTTTTGAAAAGCCATCCGGTCCTCCGGACATGTCCTCAAAAGGAGAACATACCCGGGGAAATCCGGACGCTAGGCATACAGCTACCATTTGTGGATAAGAAGAAAGTGATGTTGTTTTATGATAAATTTTATGAATGTTTTCTTACTGGAAACCGCCTAGAAATTAGGCAGTTTTTAAATATATGAAATAAAGAAATAAAAAAAGCTGCCTCCTTGGGATGGGTTTAAGTTGAAAGAGGAAAACAGGCTGGGTTTGTGGGATTTTACTAAAGAATACAAATTATTTTAACTGCTCGGCCACCTGCGGGAAAAAACAGGGGTGGGGGGGGGAAGTGTGAGGGGACTTTTAGACTGCACACTTGATGGTTACTAATTTTCAAAGAGAAATTTCCAGGGTAGCGTCTCTTTCAAGTTTAACCATAAGTGCATGTGGTCGAAGTGGCTGCGCTTTGCAGGTAGGTGGGCTATTTGCTAATTGCCCTAAAAACGCACGAGAAAAAAACTGCTTCAAAAGAGCAAACTATAGGGTTGACATTCAAAAGGTTGATGTGGTTAAAGTCAGTTTTAAATGGCATAAATCCGACGGGTCAGATTTTCCCCCCCACACTCGACGAAAATCTGTTTGCAGTTTAAAAAAAAAAAAATGATGCTTGGATTTAGGATTTAGATCACAACATTTCACTAGAAGCTCAGAGAACTTCTCGAAGCAGGGACTTTAGATCATTTATTATTCTATTGTCCATTCATTATGAATTTTTGGAAATCAATTTGGGACCAAATTAACTGTTTATTAGATAACCCTGTGGCATTATCATATGATACTGTGCTGTTTGGTATGGCAATGAGAGCAAAAAGTCATATATCTACAAATAATAACAAATTATTACTTATAATGACTGGGGTTGCCATTCAACAAATTACATATAATTGGAAAAATTGGAATAGATTAAATTATAATTTTTGGTGGGACTCCTTATGTCATATTTATAAAATGGGGAGACTTATTGCAATACAACAGGGTTGTTTCAGGAAATTTCAAGATATTTGGGAACCATTAACAAAGTATTGTAATGATTAGAAAAATCTTGTTTCCCTTAAATTTACAAGTTCAATTATGGGGTGGGAGGGAGGGTATTTTTATTGTTACATGTTGTATAAGTATTGATTATATGATAGATAAGGGTGGGGAGGGGGGAGATAAGAGAATATTATATGTATCATTGTTGATTATTAAGTGATATATTTATGGTTATTTGTATGGTTATTTGTATGGATATGTTATCACACTTATTATAAGTTTAAAAATGAATAAAGATTTAAAAAAAAAAAAAAAAGAAGCTCAGAGA
The DNA here is from genome assembly GCF_902459505.1 of Geotrypetes seraphini. Lineage (NCBI taxonomy): Eukaryota > Metazoa > Chordata > Amphibia > Gymnophiona > Dermophiidae > Geotrypetes > Geotrypetes seraphini. The sequence goes on along the minus strand of NC_047091.1, from coordinate 30,629,625 downwards.
AAGATACATTTAGGAAATTCTGTGTGTCCACAGATTTAACGAGGCAATAAAAAAAGGAGTGAGTGAGATGAGAAAATGACAAATTTCTAATTTAGCCACTTCACCACAATATTCAGTGCTAACCTGATAAATTTGTCCCACTTCTGTGGCCGCACCTTAAGCGCCTGGGCCAATCAGAGCCTTAGGCCCCTCCCCGGCACATCCCAGGATGCACTGGGAAGGGGAAAGCCCGCCATTTTGTAAAAGGTGGGCCTGCCAGCCAGAGGGGTAAGTATCCTTCCGGCCGGACTTCGTGAATAAGGTGGGGAGGGCTGGGGGTCGTCGGGGACACGGGGAGGGAGAGTTGTCAGGGGGAGGGAGTGGGCATCTCTCTCGCTGTGGAGTGGGATGGGTGGGTAGTAGTTTCGGGGGATTGTGTGGCAGGAAGAAGTGGACATCTCTCCCTCTGTGGGGTGGGTAGACATGTTGGTGGATTGTGCAACATGGCGGGAGAGAGTGGGCATCTCTCCTGTCAATCTTCAATTTGTGGTTTTTTTTAAAATTTGTGTTGGTGGGGGAGGGGGATCTGAGCTGTCAAACCTTACTTTCCTGTCAGTGCCTGAGCCAATCAGTGCTCAGGCACTGATCAGAAAGTAAGGCTATAACAAATTTTGTCGACAAATTTTGGCCTCAAATTTGGCACAACGAGGTTAGGGAATTACTCGCCAATGATAGAGAATCGCTTGGAGTGTGCATTTTAATATTAATGACCTTGTTATACTACATTTGCATGGCAATATTAGAGACTGCTTAGAAACTCGGAAAAGACCACGGTAAGCCATTTTGATACTCCATCGCTAAAATACATGCACGCTAAACCAGCTGGAACTGGTTTAGCGAGCACGTTAAGGGCACATTTTAGTTTTGAGATTCTTCCCCTGAATGTGTTGAGACCTCAGCGCTTCCCCTCATGCAATCAAAGTTTGTTGGGATGGGGGTTTCTTGGCGCAGTGGTTCACGTTACAGCCTCGGTACCCTGAGGGTGCGGGTTCAAACCCATGCTGCTCCTTGTGAGCCTGCTGGGGCAGATAGGGGAAAAATGCTGGATTACCTGAATAAATTTGTGTAGACTGTTCTAAGCTCTCCTGGGAGAACAGTATGCAAAATTAATTAAATATCATAGAGAATGACGCGGGGGAAAATTCTGTCCCCATTACTGTCCGGTCCCCGGACCACCATCCTCTTCATTGCCCCGTCCATGCCGTCCCCTTCACCGCCCCGTCCCCCTCACCATCCCCGCTGTCCCTTTCCCCGCCCCATCCCCGCCTTCAGCGTCTTCTCCTCTCCATCCCCCCACCCCCAGGACTCTTCACGCGGTCCAGGAGCTCCCTCCTGCCAGCCAGCCGTGCATTTCTCTCCCTCCCTCTTACCTTCTCTTGTGGCGAAACTGGCAATTTGTATAAAGCTATGAGCTGTATTACAGCTGAAGCCTTGAAGTCGCATCGGGTTGCCTGCTAGAAAAGTCTCCTCCCTGTTCTTATACGTTTTTATACAATTTATTATTTGTTTTTATGTAATTTTATATTGTTAACCGCTTTGAAACCAGAATAAGCGGTCTAAAAAATATTTTAATAAACTTGAAAACTTGAAACTCCGATGCAACCGGAAACAGGAAGTTGCGTCAGAGGAGATTTTTCCAGCAGGCAACGCGACTCAACTTCAAGGCTCCGGCTGTAATACAGCTCATAGCCTTATAGAAATCGCCAGTTTCAACAAGAAAAGATAAGGGAAAAGGAGGGAGGGAGGGAGATGCATGGCCTGCGGGAGAGAGGGAGCTGCCGGATCGAACGCTCATTCACCGCGCGTGCTAACCATTCACCGCTCCACAGGGCGGTGAATGGCCTTGTCCCCGATCTCGCGGTGACATTTTTTTTGGGGGGGTCACCGTTTTGGCGGGTTACCCGCGTCTAGCCGCGGGTAACAACCACCGTGTCATTCTCGAAAATATCATACAGTGGGCTTCCCCATCAAAAGACTTTCACTGAGCTGTGAAAATGACTCGAGCTGTGTAGTTTTTTTTATTGTTGCAATGCTATTGATCAAATTTAAGTGCTTAGCTGTTACTGATATGAATATTGTGTTGCACTTTTTGTTAGTAATGGAAAATCAATAATGACTTATAAAAAAAAAAGTAGTTTTATACTATCGTCCTCTTTACGAAGGTGAACTAACCAATAGAGAATGACACGGTGAAAAAATTGGTCCCCGTCACCGCCCTGTCCCCTTCTCACCATCCTCTGCACCGCCCTGTCACCGCTATTCCCTTCACCGCCCCGTCACCGCCACTGCCACCCCATTCACCGCCACTGCAACCCCATTCACCGCCCCGTCACCGCTGCATACATAAAAGCCTCAAACGGGTACAATTTTATATACTTTTCTTTATTTACGTATAAAGGAAACATTCTTTAAAACTTTAAAACTTAGTTAAATATTAGTTAATAACTATACAAAAACAAACACGACATGTACTTTTAATGCTTACAATGTTAGCCTACATGGTAAGTAGACGCGGCCGCTGTACGTAATCGCGGCAAAGATCTCCCTGCCGTGATTAGCATAGTGACCGCGGCTACGGCTGTAAGTCTCCCCTCCCCCCAGCGATCACGGCAGGAGGGCACCCAACTAGCGCGTGCTATTCGAATTAGCGAGAACTAAATGCTAACGCGTCCATAGACTAACATGCGCGCGTTACTGTTTAGCGCGTGCTAATTCGATGAGAACACGCTACTCGGTTAGCGCACCTTAGGCCCTCTTTCACAAAGTCACACGCGGATTGAGCGCACACTATATCGACCCATGCGTTAACCATTTAGCGCGTGTTTAACGCGCCTTTGAAAAAGAGGGGGGTTAGTAAAAGAGAGCCTATGCTTCGAAGAACGCACTGCGGATCCTTCCACTTACCGGCACAAGATTAAAAAAAAAAACATAGTGCCGTTTATGAGAAAATCTAAATGCCATTTTAGCACTCCCATAAAACCTCTCTCAGCGGTTAATCAGTGCACTTTGCTTTCTATTCCGCTTTCCAATCAGTCCGGTAAATATTTCACAAAAACATTAAAGCTGCCTCTGTCATTACTTATTTATACACTTGCAAAACTCTGTTATCTTCCTTTACGTAAACTGTGAATTAAACCAACCCATTAGAAGCAGAAATCAAAAGATACAGCTCGGTGGAAAGTGAGGGAAGTAAAGCAGAGAGAAAAAGCCCATACGTACTCCGCTTTTGACTCTTCCCCTTCACAACCTTGTTGCAGTCTGTTACATCCATCAGGCTCAGGAAAAGCAGGGCCAGTAGCACGCCAAAATGCATAGTAACTTCCCAGGGCTGTGGTCCTTCGAGAGTGGGCCAATTGGGGGCAGTCACTTCCAGGATGCGAGTGGCCGCTGGTGCTCACCGTGGCTGACCAATAAAGCAAGTCCGTACATGCCCAGTCTAGGACCACAGCTAAGAACCATAACAGCGGCTGAAGAGTTAGGTGGCAGGCAATATGACTGAGGTTCTGCCCCGGTAAGGACCGCAAGAGTCTCTACACAGGCCCATTGAGCTCGGCACACGGTGCTACAAGAGAAGAAATGGTTCTGTCTTCCAAGAGACCTAAAATTAAAAGGGGGGTGGGGTGGGGAAAAAAAGGATGATCAGATACCAAGAAGAGATGAAAAACGTGCAGGACATGCTTTTTGCTTCATGAATTTCACATCCTAAGGGTGAAATGGTGTGGTGGCCGTGTTAGTCCACTTTTCAAGGTAATATATAGAAATAAAAACACAAACTTTATGGAAATAGGGCGATGTCTTTTTCATAAATACTACTATGAATTATTTCTATAGCGCTACCAGACGCACGCAGCGCTGCACAGAGTCACAAAGTATAAGAAAACAGTCCCTGCTCAAAAGAGTTTACAATCTAAACAGCAAAGACAAACAGGATGTCATAGATACAGTTAAGGGGAACAGTTAATCTGCTGGTTGGGTTGGAGGGCAGTACAGGTCAATCAAGCCATTGTGACATCACTGATGAGGTTGGCTCTTATTGGTGGAATGAGGCATTATGACATCACAACCTCTGCTCTGCTTCCCAAAGACTGAAACTCTTCACACTACTACTATGAATTATTTCTATAGTGCTAGTAGACGTACACAGCGCTGTGCAGAGTCACAAAGAAGACAGTCCCTGCTCCAATGAGCTTACAATCGAAACAGGCAAGACAAACAGGATGCCATGGATACAATTAAGGGGAATAGTTAATCAGCTGGTTGGGTTGGAGGGCAGAGGGGAGTACAGGACAATCAAGCCATTGTGACATCACTGATGAGGTTGGCTCTTATTGGTGGAATGAGGCATTATGACATCACACTTCACAACCTCTGCTCTGCTTCCCAAAGACTAAAACTCTTCACACTACTATTATTATTACTATGAATTATTTCTATAGTGCTAGTAGACGTACACAGCGCTGTGCAGAGTCACAAAGAAGACAGTCCCTGCTCCAATGAGCTTACAATCGAAACAGGCAAGACAGACAAACAGGATGCCATGGATACAGTTAAGGGGAATAGTTAATCAGCTGGTTGGGTTGGAGGGCAGAGGGGAGTACAGGACAATCAAGCCATTGTGACATCACTGATGAGGTTGGCTCTTATTGGTGGAATGAGGCATTATGACATCACAACCTCTGCTCTGCTTCCCAAAGGCTGAAACTCTTCACACTACTACTATGAATTATTTGTATAGTGCTTCCAGATGCACGCAGCGCTGTACAGAGTCGCAAAGAAGGCAGTCCCTGCTCGAAAGAGCTTACAATCTAAATAGACAAACAGGATGTCATGGATACAGTTAAGGGGAACGGTTCATCTGCTGGCTGGGTTGTAGGGCAGCGGGGAGTACAGGACAATCAAGCCATTGTGACATCACTGATGAGGTTGGCTCTTATTGGTGGGATGAGGCATTATGACATCACAATCTCAGCTCTGCTTCCCAAAGACAAACAGGATGTCATGGATACAGTTAGGGGGAAGGGTTAATCAGCTGGCTGGGTTGGAGGGCAGAGGGGAGTACAGGACAATCAAGCCATTGTGACATCACTGATGAGGTTGGCTCTTATTGGTGGAATGAGGCATTATGACATCACAACCTCTGCTCTGCTTCCCAAAGGCTGAAACTCTTCACACTACTACTATGAATTATTTGTATAGTGCTTCCAGATGCACGCAGCGCTGTACAGAGTCGCAAAGAAGGCAGTCCCTGCTCGAAAGAGCTTACAATCTAAATAGACAAACAGGATGTCATGGATACAGTTAAGGGGAACGGTTCATCTGCTGGCTGGGTTGTAGGGCAGCGGGGAGTACAGGACAATCAAGCCATTGTGACATCACTGATGAGGTTGGCTCTTATTGGTGGGATGAGGCATTATGACATCACAATCTCAGCTCTGCTTCCCAAAGACAAACAGGATGTCATGGATACAGTTAAGGGGAAGGGTTAATCAGCTGGCTGGGTTGGAGGGCAGAGGAAAAGGGTTAAACATTGAAGGTTATATCAAAAAGGTGGGTTTTCAGTCGACTTTTAAACAAGGAAAGGGGCTTGACGGACAAACTCGGATAATTTATTCCCGGCATAGGGGGCAGCTAGATGAAAGGAACGAAGTCTGGAACTGGCAGCGGAGGAGAAGGGTAACGCTATGAGTGACTTAACTGAGGAACGCATTAAGGGCTCCTTTTAATAAGCCACGTTAGGGCTTTAATGCGCGGAATATCTACATTGCCGCGCGCGCTAGACCTTATCGCCAGTATTGAGCTGGCGTTAGTTCTAGAAGCATGGCGCATGGTAATTTCCTGCGTGCGCTAAAAACGCTGGCGCACCATAGTAAAAGGAGCCCTAAGTAAATGCCTTAAGCAAGTCCAATAAAAAAGGTATCACCTTATTCCCTTTATGCTTTATTTCTATGTCCTCAGGGTTATCTCATGTCTCCAATAGCAACAGATCAATTCTCAAAAAAATTCCCAAGTTATAGAAGTAATTGAATATCTGGACTTTTTTTTAATTTATTTTCGTGCGCTAAATGCTAAGAATATAATGGATGCCTTAGCATTGAACGTGGGCTAAATCAGTTAGTGTGCCTTAATCAAAGAACCCCAAAAGATATTCAGGTTGGTGAAAGGTGGCAGATGATATCCAGATCCATCCTGCAGAGATTTAAAGCTTGTGTGTGTGTTTTATCTTTCTTCTGTACCCTTAAGGAAGACGCACTGTTTGCTGGTGAGAGCAAAGATCACCATCACGGCTCAGATCCCACTACATCCACCAACATTCCTTATGACCTTGGGAAATGAGTTTCTTTCTCACGGCCTCAGATACCCATTTAGAATGTAAGCTGTTCGGGGCATGGACTTATCATACCTGCATGCTTATCACTACTGTGCAGTGTTAGGTGTGTTCTAGGGAGCATTATCAAAATACATTATGAGGGCAGGGCAGGATTAACCAATAGGCCAAGTAGGCATGTGCGTAGGACCCGAAATGGTTAGGGGGGCCCGATGAAGGAGGGCATCAACATTTTTTTTTCCAAACGGCGATGGACCCCTCCAGCATCGATTGGCAACGTGGGCCCCCCCCCCCAATCAGCAACGCGAGCCCCACCCCGATCGGCAACACTTTCCATCGACGGAAAGTAAGACAAGCAAGCAACGTGGGTAAGAAAGGCAACGGGAATAGTAATTGTGCAAGCGGTGCTGCTTGCCCAAAGCTTCCCTCTGACGCAGCTTCCTGTTTCCACCTGGGCGCATGGCAGGGGCCCAGTGTACTTGTGTGCCTAGGGGCCCTCGACAAATTAATCCTGCCCTGTACGAGGGTCAACATTCAAAGGGCTTTTCGGTATAACTTTTGGAGTCAAGCAAAGCTTGAGTTTTTAAACTGATCTACTTTTTGGGATCTGCCCCAAACTTCAGACCCAGACGGGTAGATATTGGAGACAGGATGCTGGGTTTCGTGAAACACGGACTGACTCAGAGTGGCTTAGCAAACACTCTTGTATCCGTTATCTCCCGCTTCCTCCCTGCATAAAAATAGGCTGGTTAGAGATGTTCCATGCCCTAGCAAAAACTTTATTTGACCAGTGCTAAATATTGGCAGATTAGACAGTTTGGTGGGCAAATCTGGTTGCAGAGCTCTGTCCTAAAGCAACTGCCTGGATTCAGTAAATGGCATCCACATGTGGGTTTATCAAAAAATATGTACGCGGGAACCAGCTATCACTGGTTGCTTCAATAGTCGACTAGATACAATAAAAAATCACATATACTGTACTTAATAAATATAGGGGTTCTTTTACTAAGGCACGCTAGTGCGTCTTAGCGCGTGCTAAATGTTAACATGTGCTAACGATTCAATAATATCCTATGGACGCGTTGCCACGCATTATCATGTAGCGCACGCTACAAAGGTGTGTTAGAGTTTGTAGCGCACGCACCGGATTAGCGTGCGCTCTAGCGCGCGCCACACGAAAAACTACCGCCGGATCAAGAGGAGGCAGTAGCGGCTAGCACGCGGGGCAATTTAGCACACGCTATTCCGCGCATTAAGGCCCTAACGCATCTTTGTAAAAGGAGCCCTAAGATGCACTAGCGCGCCTTAGTAAAAGAACCTCATAATGAAATATAAGTACATACACATACAATATTAGAATACTAGGAGTCACCTTAGATACCCACTTGACCTTGACCGATCATACAAATTCGGTGACAAAAAAATGCTTCTCCATTCTTTGGAAACCATAAAAAAATACTTCGACCCTCTATCCTTCAGATTACTGGTACAGTCATTGATTCTATCCACCCTGGACTACTGTAACATCATATATGTGGGGATACCTAAAAACACCGTGAGAAAATTGAGAATAGTACAAAACACGGCCGTCCGCTTAATATTCGGACCAAAGAAAAGTGATCACGTTAGTCCCTTCTACAGACTGCTGCACTGGTTACCAATTGAGGCACGAATTCTATTCAAATTCTCCTGCTTTTCCTACAAACTAATCTGGGGAATGGCCCCCGATTATCTTCTACCTCATTTCGAATTCTACTCCTCCACTAGGTCTACCAGAAACCGTAACCTCTTTGCATACCCGAAAATCGCAGGCTGCAGATATCGAACCTTCCTGGACAGAACATTCAAGTTTCAAGCTGGTAGACAGCAATCTTGGCTAGGCTACTTCATTGATGTCGCTAGGTTGACCTACAGCGTCTTCCGGAAAGAATTAAAGACCACTTTATTTAAAAAATTCATGTCCTAGCCAGACTTTCTCCCCCCGATCAAAGCTATCACACATCTCCCTGAATTCTTATTTTCCTCATTATAGGTACCCTATATTCTCTGACTGCTATAATTGTACCCAGCTATTCGCTGGTTTCCAATCATTTTCAATGTAATATGTAAAAAGTTAATTCTTATACTGTAACCTATGTATATTTTTCTTCTAACCAATTTGCATCTTGTAATCACTGACCGCTCAGTGACCTCTTATCTATTTATACACTGTAATTCGCTGACTGTACAGCGATTCTTCATTGTGAACCGCCTAGAAGTCGCAAGACTATGGCGGTATAGAAAAGTTATTATTATTATTAATCCGATATCAGAATAAGGCCTATAAGATAAACCCGGAACTTATGCACTTTCAACAAAGGGTGGGTGGTTCCGGGTTTATCTCATAGGTCTTATTCTGATATTAAGTTAATATTGTATGTGTATTTACTTATATTTCATTATGTGATAAAAGTTTGCTTCGTTTTTTATGGTATTCAAATCTGGGGGCCAGAAAAATATCGGCACAGAGTGAAGCCCACTCCCGCGTCCACATCTGGCCACCAACTGAAACCTGGTTGCCAGTGCTATGCTCAGTTCATGATATCCGGCTGTGGGAATAGCGGTATTCTATAATTCTATGTGCAAAGCTTTAGAATGTCCATTCTATGCCACCTTTTGAGTTGTGCGCTTGTGTGCACATATCTGATCCATTTGCAAATTTCTGCCCCCAAATTTGGGCACCATAAATCCCAGGACAAGCAGTGGCTTTCCCCATACCTATCTCAGTAGCAGACTATGAACTTTTCCTCCAGGAACTTGTTTAAACCTATTTTAAACCCAGATTCGCTAACCACTGTTACCACGTCCTCTGGCAACGAATTCCAGAACTTGACTATTCTTTGAGTGACAAGAAAAGATTTCCGTGCAATTTCACTCCTAGTCTTTGTATTTCTGAAATGAGTAAAACATCGATTCACTCGGAACCATTCTACCCTACTCAGGTTTTTGTAGACCTCTATCATATGCCCCTTAGACATCTCTTATCCAAGCCGAAGAGGCCCAATCTCTTTAGTCTTTCCTCATCCCAGAGGAGTTCAATCTCCTTTATCATCTTGGTTGCTCTTCTTTGAAACTTTACTGATTCCGCGGTTCATAGTCATTCGCGTGCGGGACTTCGGCGCGCCGACACTGCAGCGCAGACAAAGACTTTTAAAGAGCTCCGACGCGGGGTGTTTACTTCATACTCTTTGCGCTGCCATTGGGGGAAGGGTTAGGGAGTTGGAACCCTCCATTATAGAGTAAACTTAATTTTTTCCCGATTTTTTAGGATAAAGTTAAGTTTTCTCTATAATGTGGGGGTTGCACCCCCCCCAGCCCCAACGGCAGCGCGAAGAGTATGAAGTAAAGTGAGGGGGTTCCCCCCCCCACACCCCACCGTTGTAGCTCTTTAAAAGTAACTTTTTAGGCGGTGCACTGGGGTCTTGCGCCGAATTGTCGCGTGCCGAAGTCTCGCGCGCTTTTGTCCCTTCACCGATTCCGCTAAACCTTCCTTGAACTATGGGGACCAGAATTGGGCACCGTCCTCAAGGAGAGGTTGTACCATGGAGCGATACTTCATTACATACGAGGGGGTGCCGAAAAGTTCTCAGCCCAATCTACCAACTTCCTAAATTCCGAGCATTATTTTGCCACCGTAGTTGAAAAGAGAGTTATCTTGATTTATTAAGTGCCAATTTCCAGAAACAAAATTATCTGTTTTGACATTGCTTCAGATCATTGATTGAACCCTATCCACCTCTTTCTCTTTGTGGTTGGGCTGAGAACTTTTCAGCACCCCCTCGTCGTAGGGTGCCAGCATTTACGCCAGGCTTCAGCAAGCGTGTGACACCCAAAGTAAGGTCTAATATGCGCCCTCAACTTGACCACCAACTATCCAATCTACTGATCACGACACCAGACTACAAAACTTTCCAAAAAAGAAATTAAAAAACCCTGCTATTCAAGAAATCCATTACATTACATTAGTGAATTCTATTCCGCTCGTACCTTGCAGTTCTAGGCGGATTACAATGAAGCTAACTGGATATTTCCAAAAGATTTGCAAGTTAGGTAGTGGAATACATGGCTGATACTTAAGAGAGAAAAAATTACAAGAGGGGGTGAGACTATTACAAGGGAGGAAAAGGACAGAGGGAAGAGTTAAGATATCTGGATAAATTTTTTGAATAGCAGAGTTTTGATTCCCTTTCGAAATGATTTGAAGTCGCTCGTTGTTGTCAGTAAGTTGGAGGAATCATTTCAATCCCCCAAAGTAACCCGCTCAACTATGTAACTCTTCTGGAATTATCCAGATAACCTCTTATGTAATCCGCCTTGAACCACAAGGTACTGATGGAATAAAAGCCATTAATGTAATGTAACTAGTATCCTATAAAAATCTCTCCATGCAGAGTGCCCTATGCACATACTTTCCCAGCATCTAAGTTAGGGTGTATTTATGAAAAAAAACCCTCACATTTCTAAGACTAACCTTCTGTCTCTGTTTGTGCCACACTCCACTACTTAAACACAAATCGTTCTTGGCAGAAGAAATTAATAAACTGGATGCGTTTGACCTACACAATCGCAAACATTAACAATTTGTCCGAAGCCCTGAATTGTCCTAAATAAACAGGCTTAAAACAAATTACCTGCATATCAGGCACTGCCAAGCACTAGCCGCGATGGAAGGAAACTGCCCACTCAGGAAAAGGAAATCAAAAAGCTCAGGCAGTTTTAAGGTTTCTCCTGCTGGCAAACTGTTGGACTTGAGGAGTGCACGGCTCACGTGTCCACGACAGCAGAGAGCCAAGAGAGGGCTTGGAAGAGCTACAGGTTGGGAGTTTTAAATATTTGCTGAATGCTAATTGATTGTAATTCTATGGGGTTTGGTTTTATTGTTATCTGCCACAGGTGGGAGTTTCTTTCAGATCAGCACAGAATAAATTCAAACATCCATTCAGTGGTGTCCGACCATTGGATACTCTGTATGCCAGTCCTCGCCATGCCTCTCTGTTTTCCACGCCTTCTTGCAATTTCTTGATGTTCATTCCCATGTCATTCTTGAGGGTATCCAGCCAATGGGCCTTTGATCTCCTCTGTTTCCTTTTACACAGACCATTCCGAGTAGCACCTCCTTTTCTAGTGAATTCGCCCTCACCACACGCTACATATAATAAAAGTGAGCCAAGTATGAGACAATCCAACCATTGTGACATCACTGATGGAGGTTGGTTCTTATTGGTGGAATGAGGCATTATGACATCACAATCTCAGCTCTGGTTATCAGAGACTCAAACTCTTCACTCTAAGGGGTGGGGGAGAGTTATCAACATATGCTTCAATTAAGATGTTCTAAGGCAGGGGTGTTCAACCTTTTGGCTTCCCTGGGCCGCATTGGCCCAAAAAATTTTTCTAGGCCACACAAACGCACAAACGCTGCAGCAAGACAGAGGAGGGTCCAGCAAGACAGTAAACACCCGGGGGCAGCAGATGAAAACACTGCATCACCCTCGACCGGGGCTGCACATAATACTTCACGGGCCCACATGCGGCCCTCGGGCCACAGGTTGGACACCCCTTGTTCTAAGGCACCTCCTTTTCTAGTGAATTCGCCCTCACCACACGCTACATATAATAAAAGTGAGCCAAGTATGGGACAATCCAACCATTGTGACATCACTGATGGAGGTTGGCTCTTATTGGTGGAATGAGGCATTATGATGTCACAATCTCAGCTCTGGTTACCAGAGACTCAAACTCTTCACTCTAAGGGGTGGGGGAGAGTTATCAACATATGCTTCAATTAAGAAGTTCTAAGGCTTGATGTTCATTCCCGTGTCATTCTTGAGGGTATCCAGCCAATGGGCCTTTGATCTCCCCTGCTTCCTTTTACACAGACCATTCCGAGTAGCACCTCCTTTTCTAGTGGATTCGCCCTCATCACATGTCCAAAATAGGTCAGTTTCTGTCTGGTAATCTTGTCTTCCAGGGGCAACTCTGGGTTTATACAATCAAGAACATCTTAGTTGGTGATCCTAGTTGTCCATGGGATTCGTAGAAGTCTTCTCCAGCACCACAGCTCAAAGGCATCGATTTTTCTTCTATCTACTTTAGTGACTGTCTGTGTCTCGTAGCTGTTTGTTGCGATTGGGAACACAATGGCAGTGATCAGTCTTTGTTTGATGGCGACAGAGACGTTCTTGCACTTCGATATGCAATAAAATTATATGCAAGTAAAATCTATATAAGTACATAAAATAGAGGATATCTGTGTGAAGAATGAGCCCACTTCACCCTTCCTACACAGGCTCAGAGCTTATTCTATTACTTCTCAAATCAAAAAGAACCCCATTGTACATATTTATCTGTGGAACATTGTTTTTTGCAGGACATGAAATCCCTGGGAAAGCAAACGTCCCATTTCAAATGTGCACAGGCCCGTAGACTGGAAAGTCTTTTAATTTATTTTGCCCTAATCCTCATTTTCTGAAATACACTCACGACAGCAGCCAATGAGATTATTCGCTGGGCTGGTTAAGCAAGAACCTATCACGGGACACGGTAAGACGCTGCACTCCAGGACAGCATAAGGCACAGATCATCTTCTGTAAACACTGCTAAGTTCTGGCTTAAGCACTTAAACGATGTTTATTTTGCAAGTGTTGAAGCTGGAGATGTGTAAACAGCCTTGTGAAGACAAATTATGTCTGAAATGAGCCTTCCAAATCTTTCATAGTAATTACACAAGTTGGAGCTTCTAAACTGAGAAGCGAGATAAACCAAGCTGCCATCTCAGGGTGCCAGTGACGGTTGGCAGGTGCTTGCTGTCCATATGCTATTTTTAGAGCACCGAGAATGCAGGATATATGTCCTAGAGCTGGTTAAAATTATGCATGGGCAGCCAGAAATTTTGTGTTTTATTTTGTTTCCAGGAATGTTCATTTTGACTGGGTTTTTTTTAACATCACAGAAGCAAAGTCGTTGAGTTTGCACTCTGCTGAAAGCGGGCGCACTATTTGCAAAATATCTTAAGTTGTCAGTCTTTTCAATTGGTAATCCAGAGGTTACTTATTTCTCAGCTTGATTACTGTAATTTGTATTAGGGGGTGCTGAAAAGTCCTCATCCCAACCAACCAACTTCCTAAATTCTGAGTATTATTTTGACATTATTTCAGATCATTCATTGGACCATATCCACGTCAATCTCGTCTTGGTTGGGCTGAGAACTTTTCAGCAGACCCCTGGTAGAGTGAAGAATTTCAGTGTCTGAGATTCTGATGTCATCATGCCTCATTCCACCAATAAGAGCCAACCTCATCAGTGATGTCACAATGGCTTGATTGTCCTATACTAGACTCACTTTTATTACATATGAGTATCAACGGTTTTCAGCCCAACCATTCTGAGCTTTATTTTGCCGTTGTAGCTGAAGTGCTAATTTGCAGAAACAAAATTCTACATTTTGACATTGGTTCAGATCATTGATTGAACCATATCCACGTCATTCCCTTCTTGGTTCTGTGAAGAGTTTCAGTCTCTGGTAACCCGAGCTGAGACTGTGATGTCATCATGCCTCATTCCACCAGTAAGAGCCAACCTCATCAGTGATATCACAATGGCTTGATTGTCCAATGTCTGACCCACACAATATGTCATGGTCATGTTAACGAGTAGACTAGCAGTTTTCATTATAGATTAGCAGGTAGATGTGATCAACTTTGTTTTATAAAAAGTTTTTATTCCCATTGCAGAGAATGAGGAACAATTTGATACCTGAAACTGCTCACATGGCCACAGTAGTTACAACTTCTGTACATTATTGAATATTATGAAGAGTCTGGAAACCAGATATCAAGGCCCAAATTCTGAAACCAGCGCCTAAAGTTAGATACCTATTTCAGAGGCGCCTATCAAGAAAGCGCAATTCTGTAACAAGGCGCCTCTAAAAATTTAGGCGGCCTTCAAAAAAATAGGCGCTATGCATGTTAGGCGTGGGCGTGGCTACGTGTTAGGCGCCTTCTTACAGAATCGCTGCTCTTAAGCGTGCTTAAGCGCTCGCATGGGCGCCTAATTTATAGTTGTGCCTAGAGCTGGCCTATTTCTTGGGCGTCTCCAAAATAGGTGCCTCTCAGCGCGATTCACTAAACAGCGCCCAATTTTACTTGAATCGCGCTGAACGGTACCTAAGTAGGCGCCTATCTTTTGGGCGCTTCTTAAAGAATTTGCCCTCAAGTTTTCTCCCCACAAGGAGGTGATAAAACTGGTCATCTTTGCTCTGTCTTGCTTAAACGTAATGAGTTTCTACAGGTCCAGTATTCAGCAGATGTTACAGGTGACCAACATATAACAAAGATCATCAGTCCAAGACTAAGCAAATGTAGCAGAAAGATAAATAAATATTTCCCATCATTCTGAGTGCCACTGGCTTGATTAAAATGATTTTCCATACACACCTTCATAATTTACAATACAATACAGAGTCTTACATACTGCAATTCTCTGTAAGGAATCTATGTAGTTTATAATAAGAATTAGATCAGGTTTTGGAAGTTACATTATTCGAGTGGCGGAGGTTGTTGGGAGGAAGGGGTGAAGATAAGAAAGAGGTTATAAGGAGAAGAGGTATGTCTTTAGTTTTTTTTCCTGAAGGCAAGGTATGTGGTGGGTTGTCTTAGTTGTATTGGTACTTTGTTCCAAACGCTGGGAGCTTGGCATTCGAAGATAGCCTCAAACATCTTCTTCTGCCATATTTTTTTGAGGTGATGGGAGGGTTAGTTAGAGCGCTGCGTTGCACGTGAATTGAAGAAGGAATGCGGGACTTTGATATCAGACGTTAGTCCCTCTGATATGATTCAAGTCTACAAAATCCAGAGTGGAGTAGAACGGGTACAAGTGGATCGATTTTTCACACCGTCAAAAATGACAAAGACTAGGGGACACTCGATGAAGTTACAGGGAAATACTTTTTAAAACCAATATAAGGAAATATTTTTCCACTCAGAGAATAGTTAAGCTCTGGAACGTATTGCCAGAGGTTGTAGTAAGAACGGATAGCGTAGCTGGTTTTAAGAAAGGTTTGGACAAGTTCCTGGAGGAAAAGTCCATTATTGAGAAAGGCATGGGAGAAGCCACTGCTTGCCCTGGATCGATAGCGTGGAATGTTGCTACTCTTTGGGTTTTGGCTAGGTACTAGGGACCTGGATTGGCCACCATGAGAACGGGCTACTGGGCTTGATGGACCATTGGTCTGACCCAGTAAGGCTCTTCTTATGTTCTTATCACTTTATGAATCTATCTTGAAATGGATTCTCTCGTTCATAGGTAGCCAATGCAGTTGTTTCTTGCCCTTTTGCCTTTTTTTTAGGATTAGTCTTGCAGCTGTGTTTTCTAGTATCTGGAGTCTCTTTTGCTTTTGTTTTTCTGTATAACTCTATACCAGTGGTCTCAAAACTCGCACCCCGCCAGGTACTATTTTGAGGCCCTTGGTATGTTACCATTGTTCTGGAATGTTGCCCACCTCACTGCTGTAACCTCACGCAAGCGCTTTCCTGCATGTTGCACTGCTTCCAGTTGTGTATAGCTGAAATTATCAGAAGCAATTAAGGAAAGATTTATAAACTACTAGCTGATGCCCCGGCGTTGCACGGGTATTTAATTATAGCAATAACACTGTAAATGGATTCAAATAAAGATACTTTATAGTGGTGAATGAAATTATTTTTTTACAGCTTAATAAAAAGTACAATATTCAAATTATAATGTGAAATATTTGACAAAATGAATGCAATACAACTAACGCAAAACGTGATTATAAACAACATTTTTAGTTTCACCTCCAGGAGCAAGAACATATAAATTGTTGGGTGAACCCACCCTTGAGCAAGCAACATAGAGTTGTGGGCCGAGAGACCCCCAGAACATATCACCCCAGGTAGTGAGGGATCTGCATACCAAGTTTCGTTCAAATCGGTCAAGCCTTTTTGAATTACTGTGAGAATGGCAGCTTTTTACTTTTTTTCCATTGACATGAATGGGTGAAATCTGATGTTCTGTTTGTAGCTCCGCCCACGTGTGCAGGTGGGCCGCGAGACCCCCAGAACATATCACCCCAGGTAGTTGGAATTACTGTGAGAATGGCAGCTTTTTACATTTTTTCCATTGACATGAATGGGTGAAATCTGATGTTCTGTTTGTAGCTCCGCCCATGTGTGCAGGTGGGCCGCGAGACCCCCAGAACATATCACCCCAGGTAGTTGGAATTCCTGTGAGAATGGCAGCTTTTTACATTTTTTCCATTGACATGAATGGGTGAACTCTGATGTTCTGTTTGTAGCTCCGCCCATGTATGCAGGTGGGCCGCGAGACCCCCAGAACATATCACCCCAGGTAGTGAGGGATCTGCATACCAAGTTTCGTTCAAATCGGTCAAGCCTTTTTGAATTACTGTGAGAATGGCAGCTTTTTACATTTTTTCCATTGACATGAATGGGTGAACTCTGATGTTCTGTTTGTAGCTCCGCCCACGTATGCAGGTGGGCCGCGAGACCCCCAGAACATATCACCCCAGGTAGTGAGGGATCTGCATACCAAGTTTCGTTCAAATCGGTCAAGCCGTTTTTGAATTACTGTGAGAATGGCAGCTTTTTACATTTTTTCCATTGACATGAATGGGTGAAATCTGATGTTCTGTTTGTAGCTCCGCCCACATGTGCAGGTGGGCCGCGAGACCCCCAGAACATATCACCCCAGGTAGTGAGGGATCTGCATACCAAGGTTCGTTCAAATCGGTCAAGCCGTTTTTGAATTACTGTGAGAATGGCAGCTTTTTACATTTTTTCCATTAACATGAATGGGTGAAATCAGATTTTATGTTTGTAGCTCCGCCCACGTGTGCAGGTGGGCCGCGAGACCCCCAGAACATATCATCCCAGGTAGTGAGGGATCTGCATACCAAGTTTCGTTCAAATCGGTCAAGCCGTTTTTGCGTGATCGCGGCACATACACACACACACACATACATACACACATACATACCTCCGATTTTATATATATAGATAATGAGTTTTACCTCATGCAAAGTTGTTATTTCTTCAATAAGACATTAACTATTTTTCTGTGGCCCTCCAAGTACCTACAAATCCAAAATGTGGCCCTGCAAAGGGTTTGAGTTTCAGACCACTGCTCCATACTGTAGACGTTACATCTTACAAAGTCCAGAAGGAAGCTCTTTTTGGCACATAAGAACATATGAATTGCCGCTGCTGGGTCAGACTGGTGGTTCATCATGCCCAGCAGTCCGCTCCCACGGTAGCCCCCAGGTCAAAGACCAGTGCCCTAACTGAGACCAGCCCTACCTGCGTACGTTCCGGTTCAGCAGGAACTTGTCTAACTTTGTCTTGAATCCCTGGAGGGTGTTTTCCTCTATAACAGCCTCCGGAAGAGCATTCCAGTTTTCCACCACTCTCTGGGTGAAGAAGAACTTCCTTACGTTCGTACGGAATCTATCCCCTTTCAACTTTAGAGAGTGCCCTCTCGTTCTCCCTACCTTGGAGAGGGTGAACAACCTGTCCTTATCTACTAAGTCTATTCCCTTCAGTATCTTGAATTTTTCGATCACGTCCCCTCTCAGACTCTTCTTTTCAAGGGAGAAGAGGCCCAGTTTCTCTAATCTCTCGCTGAATGGCAACTCCTCCAGCCCTTTAACCATTTTAGTCGCTCTTCTCTGAGAGACTGAGGTCATACTCCACCCCCTGCAGTTCATTGCTGTCACGGTTTTGAGAAAACGAACCCATTTGGAGAAACTGCTCCCAAGAGAAATACAAATCCTTATTCTGCAAAGATCACTTAGCTTGGGAATTGAGGGTACAAGTAAATATTAAAGCATTCAAAAATATGCCAAAAACTTTATCTTTCCGTGAAGCATTTGGGCAAGATTCAATTTTGCCAGAAATAATCCATGTTTATTGGTGAAATGGGTCTTTCAGTGAGAATCCCGCGGTGTAGAATTTATACAGGAAGTTCATAGCTTGCATATGGGGATGAATGTGTATATATCTTTTTGAGTGTATTTATATAGGTCTCTTCTATTTTAAAATGAAGTTCTTTTCTATATATTAGATATTTGTAAACCTGTCGTAAGAACAAGCAGTATAACAAGTTTTAATAAAACATCACCAAAACTGGATAGCTGTGAGCGGTCAGCATGATCATTGTCTAGAAATGATGAAACAGGCTGTGGGTGAACCCTAAAAGCCAATTTTGGAGCTTTAGAGGTATATAATGGTTACTTCCAACATCCTAAATTCTGCAGGACACAACGTACCTCCCCCCCCCCAACACCAGCGATGACCAGCAGGAGGGATCCCCAAGCCCTCCTGCCGGAAAGAAAGCACCCCCTGAATCCTCTAACCCCCGAATGTAAACCCAAACCAACCCCAACCCCCGGACCCCCTCTCTAACCTGAAAAGATGGCCAGCTGGCCGGGTCCTTCTTCTGTCCGTCCGTCCCGCCTTCCTCCAAAGGCCAGGACTGCCCCTTCCTGATGCATGAGCGGACTAGATGGGCCATTTGGCCTTTATCTGCCATCATGTTTCCATGTTTCTCTACGATCGATCACTTAAGACTAAAGACACTTACAGAAAGATTTAGAGATTGTGTCATAAAAGTTACTCTCCAGAAGAGAAAAGGAAATAGGACAGAAATATTCAATTGCGTAGGGGGCATTAGTAGAAAAGAACACCACAAGGAGGCATTAGTAGAAAAGAAAACCACAAAGGAGAGGGGGGGTCATAATTTCAAGATGGAAGGAAGGAAGCTCAGAGAACATGCGAGAAAAAACATGCGTGGAACTGCTTAATCTGTAGAAACATAAATTACATTACATTACATTAGGGATTTCTATTCCGCCATTACTTTGCAGTTCAAGGCGGATTACAAAAGAATTATCCAAGATGTATTACAACAAGAACTTACAAAAAAAAAAAATTGGTCATTTTCAAAAAGAGTAAGAAATGGGTAAGGTTATTTGGGGTAGTTGGCTTTAGTGAGAGGTGGAGTTTGAGACTTGCGGTATTACTTCTTTTTTCAGAGTTTTCTTGAAGAGTATGGTCTTTATTTCTTTTCTAAAAGTCTTGTAGACGAGGGATGCCGTCAGTAGATTGGCGATTTGGTTGTCTAGTTTGGCTGCTTGAGTGGCCAGGAGGCCATCATATAGTTTTTTCCGTTTGACCTCCTTAATTGGGGGGTATGAGAATGGGGTGTGAGTTTTCCTATGTCTGGTTGCGGTGTTGTGGATGAGGCGGTTATTCAGGTAGTTTGGACTGTCTCCGTATAAAGTCTTAAATAGTAGGCAGTAGAATTTAAATTGTATTCTTGCTGGGATCGGAAGCCAGTGCGATTGGAGATATGCTTCAGTAATGTGATCATGTTTCTTTAATGAGTAGATGAGTCTTAGTGCTGTGTTTTGGATAGTTTGTAGTTGTTTTGTTATGGTTGTAGGGCATGGGAGGTAGAGGATATTACAGTAGTCAAGTAGGCCTAGTATTAAGGACTGAACTATGAGCTGGAATTGAGTTTTCTCGAAGAATTTCCGAACTTGTCTTAAGTTTCTCATGACAAAGAATGACTTTTGTATTGTTTTATTGATTTGCGGTTGCATGGTGCAGCATCTGTCGATAGTTATTCCTAGCAGTTTTAGGGTGGTTTGTATGGGGTAGTTGATTGTCCAAACCAAAAATATTTCACAGATCGCATTTTTCAAGAAGAGCTTAGGGGTCCTTTTACTAAGGCGCGCTAGTGCGTCTTAGCGTGCGCTAAATGCTAACACGTGGCAACACGTCCATTAGATCCTTTGGACGCGTTGCCACGGGTTAGCGAGTAGCGTGCATTTAAGACACACTAGCGTGCCTTACCCCCCCCCTCTTCTATGAAACTGCGCTCGCAGTTTCTAGCCCAGAGAGCTGCGCTGAATGGCCCGCGCTGCTCTCGACGCTCACAGGAACTCTATGAGCATCGGGAGCAGTGCGGGCCATTCAGCACGGCTCCCCGCGCTAGAAACTGCTAGCGCAGTTTCGTAGAAGAGGGGGAGTAGGAAAAGGATCCCTTCAGTGCACTTCTAAACATAAGTTAGATTTAATTCAATTGCAACTTTTAAAGAGCCATCAGAAGCGGCAAACCAAGGCATACAAGGTACCAAAATTTAAGGAGTTAAACGCTGTTGCGCTTCTTCGTCGGCTCATATCTTGGGTACTTAAGTTGTAATACTCATATATCTCTTGCAATTTTCATTAATTTATATTATATTTTCAAAGTTATCCAACTTATTTGAAGAGTTTCGGCAAGGTATTAAGCCAATACCCAGATGATAAATGCACCAGCGCCGACATGTATGTTTCGTATACACGATACTGCTTCGGGGCGCGCTATATTTAGACAGCATTTTTAACGTGAGCAGCAGGAACCCTTATCTCAACGTGAGTAGTGGAACTGCTTAATGGCAGAAGTAGTAGAATTCAATTATATTTAATGGTCAGAGAACGACATAGGGATGGCGATGTGCAGTAATCCATAGTAATGGTAATATTTTTACACAATTACCACGGGGATGGGGGGGGGTCAAAGCTTGCAGGAATGGGGTGGGGATAGAGTTTGAGTTTGCAGGAAGGGGGACAAACTGTGTCCCCGTTTCATTCACTGGTGAGAGCCAGGGAGGAAGATGATGAAAATGGAGCAGGGGAGGGAAGCTGGTCATAACGACCCCCCCTCCCCCCCAATCTATACTAGGTCACTAAAGTTAGGGCCACTTTGTGCACAAGTGACAGAATACCAAGTTTTAAATGCCACATTAATGCATGCAAATGCAAGGGAGGGCATTCGGGGGTGTGGGGCATGGGTAGGTTTCACATTTTCATGTGTGACTTACGGAATATTGTACATTAGACATCACAGTGCCACATTTAAGTGCCCAGATTTATACTTGCTATTGATAGGGCGTAAGCGTGCACGCTTAAATATTGATACGTAAACACCAATTTAAATGCACAGATGCCATGACAGAATGAGGCCCACATTCCTTATATGGCATCCTAAGTTGCACATGCAAATTAGTGCACATAGATAATTTGGCTCAACAAGCCACTCGCCACTGATAATTGGCAATTAACAGTAATAACTGATGCTAATTGACACTCATTAGAAGTTCCAAGCACAACCTTGTAGGCGCATTCTGTAAAGTGGTGAGCATCACTTCTAGTGCGCGAATCTCAAAAGGGGGCATGGCCAGGGGAGGAGCACAGGAGGATCATGGGTGTTCCTAGAAGTTAAGTGCATTGCTATACAAAATGCCCAATCAGCACACCTAAACATTCTGCCGCAAACGGCTGCTAAGTACGATTCCATATAAAACATAGAAACATAGAAAGTGACGGCAGAGGCGCGTGTGGTATTTGAATGTTTCGATCATGTCCCCTCTCTCCCTGCGTTCCTCTAGGGAGTAGAGCTGCAATTTATTCAGCCATTCCTCATACGAGAGATCCCTGAGCCCTGTGACCATCCGTGTGGCCATTCGTTGGACCGACTCAAGTCTCAGCACATCCTTGCGGTAATGTGATCTCCAGAATTGTACACAGTACTCCAGATGGGGGTCTCACCATGGACCTATATAATGGCATTATGACTTCGGGCTTACGGCTAACGAAACTTCTGCATATGCAACCTATGATTTGTCTGGCCTTAGATGAAGCTTTCTCCAGTTGAGTAGCAGTCTTCATGTCCTCACTGATGATTACCCCTAAGTCTCTTTCCGCTACAGTTCTTTCTAGGATCTCACCATTAAGAGTGTAAGTTTTACATGGATTTTTGTTGCCAAGGTGCATGACCTTGCATTTTTTGGCATTGAAATTTAGTTGCCAGGTCCTGGACCAATTCTCCAGTAGGAGGAGGTCTTGTGCCATACTATCGGTCTTGGATTTGATGTCAGGTCCTGTTGTGTTCTTGTCTACTATATTGCATAATTTGGCGTCATCGGCGAATAACGTTAATTTACCTTGAAGCCCCTCAGCCAAGTCCCTTATGAAGATGTTGAATAAGATTGGGCCCAAGACCGAGCCCTGCGGTACTCCACTGATCACCTCTGTCATTACGGAGGGGGAGCCATTCACCACCACCCTCTGAAGTCTACCTCCCAGCCAGTCCCCCACCCATGTAGTCGAGGTATCGCCCAAACCTATAGAGCTCATTTTGCTCAACAACCTGCGGTGTGGTACGCTATCGAATGCTTTGCTGAAATCTAAGTACACGACATCCAGGGACTCCCCAAAATCCAGCTTCCTCGTCACCCAGTCAAAGAAGCTGATCAGGTTGGATTGACAAGACCTCCCCTTTGTGAACCCATGTTGATGGGGATCTCGCAGATTCCCCTCGTTCAGGACCGTATCCAATTGGTGTTTGATTAGAGTTTCCATCAGTTTGCTCACTATTGATGTGAGACTCACTGGTCTGTAGTTTGTAGCTTCCGTCCTGCATCCTTTTTTGTGGAGCGGGATGACATTAGCCGTTTTCCAGTCTAGCGGGACTCTTCCCTTGCTGAGGGAGAGATTAAAGAGTGTTGATAGTGGTTTCGCCAAGGTGTCTCTTAACTCCCTGAGTACTCTGGGGTGTATGTTGTCCGGCCCCATAGCTTTGTGAACCTTGAGTTTGGATAGTTCACTGTAGACACTACTGGGCGTAAACTCGAAGTTGCAAAACGGGTCTATCGAGCTATCCCTTGTTGGTAGCTGAGGGCCGGATCCCGGTGCCTCACGGGTGAAGACTGAGCAAAAGTATTCATTTAACAGTTTAGCCTTCTCGGAGTCTGATTCTACATAGTTCCCTTCTGGTTTCCTAAGGCGTACTATCCCTCCTGTGTTCCTGTTTCTATCACTAATATACCTAAAGAATGCTTTATCGCCCTTTTTGATGTTCTTTGCTAGATTCTCCTCCATCTGCAATTTGGCCTCTCTGACTGCCGTTTTGACGGCTCTTGACTTGGCCAGATAGTCTTCCCTGGAGTCCTTCTTCCCTGAATGTTTGAAGGAGATGAATGCTCTTTTCTTCTCTTTTATGAGGTTGGAGATCTCCGTGGAGAACCACTGCGGTTTGTTTTTTCTTCGTCGTTTACTTACTGATTTTATAAATCGGTTTGTTGCTTCGTGTATGGTAGCTTTCAGTGTTGATCACATTTCCTCTACCTTATCAGTCTCTGCTTGGTTTTGCAGCGACTGATGGATGAATTCCCCCATGTTCTCGTAGTTGGTGTCCTTGAAGTTGAGGACCTTAGTTAATGTGTTGGATTTGGTGAAACCTTTTCTGAGGCATCCCTGTCCCATCCCCGCGAGTTGTGTCCCTGTCCCATTCTTGCGAGCTCTGCCTTAACCTCACAAGCCTCAAACACTTATGATTTTAAAGTGTTTGAGGCTTGTGTGGATGAGGATGGATCTTAGGCATTGGTGGAATGAGTCATTATGATATCACAATCTGAGCTCTAGAATGTTGCTACTTAGGATTTTAAAGCGTTTGAGGCTTGTGCAGATGAGGACGGAGCTTAGGCATTGGTGGAATGAGGCATTATGACATCACAACCTGAGCTCTAGAATGTTACTACTTAGGATTTTAAAGCGTTTGAGGCTTGTGCAGATGAGGACGGAGCTTAGGCATTGGTGGAATGAGGCATTATGATATCACAATCTAAGCTCTAGAATGTTGCTACGTAGGGTTTGAAAGTCCTTAAGGCTTGTGCAGATGAGGACGGAGCTCATGAGTGATCCCATGGGGACGGGGAAAATTTATCCCCGTGACATTCTCTAGCGTGCTGCATCTCGGTGATTCATTTTTGGAATCTTTATAGAATTGCCACCACGTATACTGAGTGGCCCTTAGCCGCTGACAGCTACTGTGTCATTGAGACATGCTTCTGTCAGGCAACATGCCTTGATCAGGTGCACGTAATGTTCCCTCTAAGCCAGTGGTCTCAAACTCAAACCCTTTGAAGGACCACATTTTGGATTTGACGGTACTTGGAGGGCCTCAGTAAAAAAGAGTTGTCTTATTAAAGAAATGACAATTTTGCATGAGGTAAAACTCTTTATAGTTTATCAATCTTTCCTTTTGGCTAAGTCTTAATAATAATATTGTCATTTATAGCTAAAGAGACATACGATCAAGAAACTGTTTTATTTTACTTTTGTGATTATGATAAACATACCGAGGGCCTCAAAATAGTATCTGGCGGGCCGCGAGTTTGAGACCACTGCTCTAAGCTGAGCGACAGTCCTCCACCTCCAGTCCTGACAGTGGGTGGCGCTGTTTCACTATCACATTTTCAATAGCGAGGGACAGGCAAAATCTGCAAAAGTCCAGGGAACCTGACTGTTCTTAGCAATTGAAAACACAGTTCTGAAGCAGCACCCCCCACTGGCAGCAAAGCAGGTGGAGAACTCATGCTCAGCTTAGAGGAAATAGTGGGTGCAAGACTCACCGCTTCTTCCACAGATACCATATGATTGCAAATTTAAAAAAGACGGGACGAGCAGGCATGCCTCTATGAAAATTTCTGTGTGGCCGCACCGTGTTAACATAAGAGATAGTCAGCATAAATCCTAGAAGATAAATCTGCCTGGAAGAACGCTGACACAGGGCATGCAATGTAAACCAGACTGCTAACCACCCATTAGTCCTCCCACATGTGTAAAATAAAGATTGTAATAATGCCACAAAGATCTGAAAAATAATCCCGTGCTACCCCGATCACTGACATATTACACTTCGCTTCACAAAACAAGTTATGCGTAATGTAAACTGGATTCTCTAAAAGGATTATTCTATCAGGGAAAGGGGAGACAGATGTCTGGGCTGCAGAAGTGCCGACAGCACAGCGAGGTGGAGTGGAAGGTAATATTTTAACAAAGGCATCAGCACTTGATGAATCCCTCTTCAGTTCTACTGATCCCGTGCAGTCTGGATAAACAGAGATGCTGCAGTCTTGTTCGGTGGCTGCGTTGCAACTCCCCCCCCCCCCCAAGATTGCTGATACACAATGCAGGGCTTTGTATCCTAACCACACAACAGAGTACATGCTGCGGTGAGTATAGCAGATTAACTCAGGCTTCTGTGTAGACATTTGTGGCCTGCACTGAGGTCCAGTTGCTGGATGGAGATTTTAGGCTAGGTCCAAGGGATTTTTCTATTATGGTTTCTGATCCATTTTGGAGAGTTTTTTGGGGGGGGGTCTCACCATAAAGTATAAGGGGGTATATACATCTGACACCCTCTAAGGTTCCCCACTGCTCCATTACTATGCTGGCCCCTGCCACGTCCAAATGGTCTGGATTAGGACGTTTTGAAGATGGAAATTTTTGTATTTGAAAATGGCCCCAAAAGTTACACGTTCTAAAGGCCAAGATACCCACATAGGTCATTAAAAAGAATTGGGCATCTAGCAGTTTCAAAAATAAATGTTTCCCCACTCCGATATCTGAACGTCTTACAGGATACGTCCAAAGTCAGACTTAGATGCACGGTTGAAAATGTCCCTCCACATGTCTGCAGCACATAGAAACATAGAATATGATGGCAGAAAAGGGCCAACGGCCCAACTAGTCTGCCCAATCATGATCCCTTCCACCCTCGAGATGCTTAAGACTTGTGAGCCCTATGGCTGATGTAAGTGCCTTGTATCTAGATGGTAGGTAGGGGTGTGTATATTCACTCAGCCTACCATTCTTTAAAGGAACATTAGAGCAAGGCTCCTACCAGATATTCTCTGGTTACCTAATTGAAGGCTCTCTCTTACAGAATCAGGGATCCTTTCTCCAGGGCAAATAATACAATACAATCTTTATTTAAATACCGCCAATACCTCCATGAAGTTTACATACATAATTATGAAGATACAAATTATTAAATAGTATTACAATATTTAGGAATTATTAATAACAAATTCTTGAAATGGGTCTTTAGGTCTTTTTTGAAAATCTTAAAAATTAGATTGCCGGTTAATATTAGTCGGCAAATTTTTCCAAAGTTTTGCGGCTTGATAAGCCCATGTGCAGTTAAAAGGTCTATTGCATCTTATGTTCTTAAGGACTGGATGCCGAAAAGTGTCATTATTTCTCAGATTCCAAGATGGTTTATTAGAAAAATGAAAGAGCTGAGGCATACGAGTATTTTAGCCAATGCAGTTCTCATAGGTAAAGTGTGATCTTATCACTTTTCTTCAATCTGAAGATTATTCTAATGGCTGGATTCCGTAGAGTTGGTGATCCTACATCCTGGGAGTCATTTCTCCAGATTCAGTCGCTAGAAGACTGTGTTGGGGTGGAGAATCAATTCTCCTACAGCTATTCATTATTTAGCTGCATCTTGGAGCTCATATTCCCATCCTGATGGTCATTTCCCAGACCCAGGTCTCTCTCACTTACTCAAGGCTAGCTAAGCAGCGTTGAGAGCATTTTACTGCGGACCGGTGAGGTATATGCGCCAACGCTCAGTGAATTCCTATCAGTGTCGGCGCACTTACAACGCTGGCCCACGTTGCTTAGTAAAGTCCACTTTCAAACAAAGCCCTCTAAGTGCCACACAGCAGTTTATAACTTTTTAAAAGCTTCAGCGGAGCCACTCAGCGCTCAAAATATCTCATTGCACTAAGCTTTACACTCCTGAGCTCACCTACGCTTCAGCCCCTGGTGCTGTAGTCATGGTTTACTGGTATCAGCAAGAAGCTTCTATGGGGTTCAGAGGAAAATTTATGCTATACGAAGGGCCACTGAAAAGTTCTCAGCCCAACCAAGAAAGTTGGGGCCGTCTCCATTGAGGACTCTACTAGGGCTTCCAGTCGTCCGGGTTTTGAAAAGCCTCCCTCAAAATCGCTGTCGGGCAGAAGGGCAACGCGATGACATCACACACACGCATGCCCGCCGGCCCGACCAGAGCAGGGGGGCCGGGCTAGGGTAGGATTGGGGGCGGGGATGGGTGGAAGTGGGCGGGCCTGGGGGCGGGTCGAAGGAGTATGGATTTTCCGAACTGAAAATCTGGTAACCCTAGACTATACACTTAGGGTTCCTTTTATCAAGGTGCGCTACGGGGGTTAGCGCGTCATACATTTCATCACGCCTTAACCCCCGCGGCAAGCCGAAACACTAACGCCTCGTCAATGGAGGCGTTAGCGACTAGCGCGGCAGGCGGTTTAACGCGCGGTGTTTCGCGCATTAAACCCCTACCGCGCCTTGATAAAAGGACCCCTTAGATCTTGTTTTACAAAGCTGAGCTAGCGGTTTTAGCACGCGCGCTAGACGCTAACACCAGCATTGAGCTGGCGTTAGTGCTAGCCACATAGCGCAGGTTTAGCGCGCGCTAAAATTCTGCGGGCGCTATAAACGCTATCGCAGTTTGTAGAAGGAGCCCTTAGTCCAGTGATTTTCCACTTTCTCCGTTCCATAGTTTTCAGTGGCCCCTCCTAGCTGTTGGCGCTGTGTTCACGCTTTAGCTGTATTGATGCGATTCCCTCTGAAACGCTGATGAAAATCTGCTCAGAATGTAAGAGTTGCCCTATTGGGTTAGATCAATTGTCCATCTACCCAGCGTCCTGTTTTTAACGATGGCCAATCTGGCAGAATCCCAAAGCGTAAGAAGATTCTGGAATCCCAACAGGTAGCAACATTCCATTCATCCTCCCCCTTAACAATGGTTTATGGACTTTTCCTGCACAAATTCATCTAAACCAGGGGTGTCCAACCTTTTGGCTTACCTGGGCCGCATTGGCCCAAAAAAATGTTTCTGGGGCCGCGCAAACGCTGCAGCAAGACAGAGGAGGGAGCCGGCAAGATGGTAAACACCCGGGGGCAGCAGAGGAAAACACTGCATCGCCCTTGACTGGGGGCCGCACAAAATATTTCACGGGGCCACATGCGGCCCTCGGGCCACACGTTGGACACCCCTGATCTAAAACTTTTTAAACAGAGCTACGTTAACTGCTTTTATCACTTGTTCCTTCAATAAGGTCTACAACTTAACTGTACATTAAGTGAAATAAAATATATATATCGTCTCTTATTTATTTTAAATGTACTCAGTCAATTCATGGTGTTTGTACTTGTTGGAAGCATCTGTCTGTGCCGTATTCATGCTTTAGCATTACCACCTGACATCTGCATTGGTTTTTGATAAGAATGATGTCTGCAGGTAAACCGAATGGACTATTTTAAAAGAATGCTTTTTAATAGATGGAATATGAAAAGCAGCAAGTGATGACCTCTGGGGAGTGCTGGAGGACCCCTGTTCCCCTCATTTCAACAGCTATACATTATCTCTGTTTGGAAAATACTTGCTCCGTCCCCCTCTCCAAGTTGGATGGGCAGGAACGGACGGGATAAGCAATTAGATATACGTTGACCCGATACCAAGGTCCTATGCTAAGTCCTTACATTATTTATAGGTTCATTTTGCATATTTATGCTTCTTTGTTCACTTAAATTAATGGAGGAGGTGGCGGAGCAATGCTCGATTAGACAGACCCCTTGACAGAGCAGCAATCGTTGCACTATTGTGAAGAGGGAAAGGGTGTCTGGGGTCTTTCCACCTTTATCTATGATTTTTTATTTATGCCAACACTGGGCACTTTAAATCAACATTTAAAAAAATTTTATAAAAATTTTTTTAGGCATATTTAATAAGGATTTTTAACGTATTGTTGAAAATTATATACCCGCTCTGCTTTTGATGACTGTTTTGCAGATAGTCTGGTGAAGTAATTTGTCTTTGCTTGCTCTTCCGGCACCCAAACCTTCAGTCGTATGACATGGCTTCCTGTAGCCGTTAATCCAGAGGTTTGATATGTAGTAGAGTATGACACGGTGACAAAATTCATCACCGTTCCCATCCCCGCGGATAACCGTGGGAAATAAACCCATGTTATTTTCTAGTGTCTGTTTCATCCTCTGTTCTTCTACACCAGCATTCTTCAAAGCAAAGCTTGCGGGTCAGTGGTTGTGGCCATTCATGCTCTGATTCTTATGTGAGCCAAGGATAATGAAGCCATTGTGACATCACTGATGTGATTGGCTCTTAGGCACTGGTGGAATGAGGCATTATGACATCACAATATCTGCTCTGGATACCAGAGACTGTCATTCTGTAGTGTCTATTTCAACCTCAGTCCTTCTACACCAGCATTGTTCAGAGCAAAGCTTGCGGGTCAGTGGTTGCGGCCATTCATACTCTGATTCTTCCCTCTTTCTTTAAAGAATGACATGAAGATGGTTTCCCGCGGTTATCCGCGGGGACGGGAACGGTGATGAATTTTGTCACCGTGTCATTCTCTAATATGTAGCATCTTTTTTTAGCGCCAAAGGCTCTAATTCTATCAACATCGCCTAACTCCTAGGCCCCACTGAGCAGAATCGCGCCTAGCAGCTCGTAAGCACTCTTAAACATCGGTAGATGTTGAAAGCGTGGGCGGACTGCCATTAGGCCAGGACGAGTGCACCTATGTCAAACCAAAATCTGCCCCGATTCTGCCCCCTAACCATGCAGGTAGATGCCTTGTCTCGAAGCGGTGGGTGCCTCCCAAGTTAGGTGTCTACCCGCTAATTAATTTTGACATCATTTTAATGGTCTTTGTGATGGCACTTTCAATTATCAGCGCCCATTAAGAAAATTAAATCGGTTGCCTAGATTGGCAAGGCGCGCTGATCTCAGCGCCCAATTGTAGACATCATTCGTAGAATCTGGGCCAAAATGTCTTTACCAGGCAGCTAGTGTCCTGCTCCCTCTCGCATGGCTTTTCATTTGCCCTGGATTTACTTAGTATAAAACTTCTATCCAAGAGAACCGCCCCCCCCACCCCCCCCAGCAGAAACTGCAGTGAGGACCATAATGGTGACAGAGGTTTGCCCTTTACAGCTGTTCCTGCTTGGAAAATGAGGGGAGCTCATACAATGTAGAAGAAATCTATGAGGACAGGCAATCTGATAGTTAAAATAGTCCAACTACGTTTTCCCAGGCGCAATAAGATCTTTCCATCCTGCATATCCTTGTGTTTAATCTGCAGGAGTCAGAAATGACAATTTTATACTTTTTCACTAACTGAAAGATTAAGAAAACCCATGTCACCAAACAGTGCTGAAAAGTTCTCAGCCCAACCAACCGACTTCCTAAATTCTGAGCGTTATTTTGCCACCGTAGCTGAAAAGAGGGTTGTCATATTTCATTAAGGCCCTCTTTTGCTAAGGTGCACTAACCGATTAGCACGCACTAATCAATTTAACGCACGCTAAACGCTAATGCTTGCATGTTAGTCTATGGATGCATTAGCATTTAACGCGCGCTAATCGGTTAGCGCACCTTAGTAAACGAGGGGGTAAGTGACAATTTTCAGAAATGAAATTTCTTAGGTTTGGGGGGTTTTTAGACATTGTTTCAGATCATTGATTGAATCATATCCACGTCATTCTCTTCTTGGTTGGGCTGAGAACTTTCAGTTTCAGTCTCTGGTAACCAGAGCTGAGCTTATGATGTCATAATGCCTCATTCCACCAATAAGAGCCAACCTCATCAGTAATGTCACAATGGCTTGACTGTCCTATACTTGGTTCACTTTTATTACATACCAGGCTGAAAAGTTCTCAGCTCACCTAACCAACTTCCTAAATTCTGAATGTTATTTTGTCATTATAGCTGAAACCAGGTCATTCTCTTCTTGGTTGGGCTGAGAACTTTTCAGCACCCACTTCTACAGATCTTATAAATAACATTATCAGGTGTGTGGGGGGGGAGGGGGGGAGGGAGATTGTTGGGTGTTTTCTTGGTTTTTTTTTTAAATCAGGAATGAATGCATAGGTTACTCGTTCCAGAGGGGTTCAGAATTTCAGATTCCTCAACATTTGCTGCTCTCACTCTGGAAACACGCCATTTTTTGCTCACTGCCAGCACTTTGGTAATTCCCACCCCCACGACCACCGCTGCCCTACAGAACTAAAGAAGTGACGCATCTGCTAATCCTAAACTTAGGAACGGTTTACATTTCATCTCTGTGCAGCCCATTTTTAAAAATATCATATTGTTTTTATTTCAAAAATCTTTTGGGGAACCTGGCAAGCAACCTCTAGCAGCAAAGCCCAGGACAGTGAGAGAGAGAGCGAGAAAGCCCAGGCAAAGACCTAAAGCAGCTTCGCCTAAAAACAAACAAATAAACGATTACGCCCCCCTCGACCCCTCTGATCAGGAAGTTTCTGCAATGATGCACAGGAAAATACACCCTCTGCCCTCAATCCAGAGGCATTATTAATCCTGGGATGGTGACTTTGCAGTAACCACTGACTTTCCTGTCCAAAAGTTTGTTTGCTTCTCAAATCCCAACTCTGCAGGGGAAACATCCCCCCCCCCCCCCAAGGATGAAATCTGAAGGATCTGTGGGGAAGGGGTAAAACGCAGACCTCACGGACCTGATGGACCTTGCGGATCTAAACCCGCACGGCCTTAAAGATCTGAGGTCCGTGTCCATGCCACTTGTAGTTTCCGTCTCTGACAGACCTCGATGAGATTTTAGCGCTGACAGATCCTAATACTTTTCCCTCCCTATGCTGGGACGGGTCCAGATCTGTGTGGTTCTGAAAAGTTCCCGCATTACCCCCTCCCCTCCCCCAAAGTGATCAGAACCTAAGAAGATCCCAGCCTTCTACAGGGTCATCTGTGTTACTGGAAATGTGCTGGAGGGTTCTTGTTTGACCCTCAGCCAGTTTCCTCCAAAATTCCCTAATCTGCCATAAGCACATCGCCAGAGAGCATCAAAAACCTGAACAGAGGAGCATTTCTTACCCTTCAACCACTAAAACCAACCCATCGCCTCTATATATCCTGCTAGAACCTAAGCCCTGAGCAGACATGACTTCTGAGGTTTATTTGCGCTAAAAATAAATCAATAAAAAAAGGAGCCATCATCTCCAAGATCATAAAACGAATTGACATCAGCGTTTGCCGCAAGATGAACGTGCAAAGCTCCCTAGTGGAACGGAAGAAACAGGCGCGCACATTCACTGCCGTGGACTCTGCCAAGTTTTACACTTTGGGAATTGTGAAACAGTGAAAAAGACGTCACCATCATGCTCGGTTTTGTGTCTCAAAATCGAGTCGTGATGTGCATCTAAGTTTGTGAGGGAGGGGGTGGGGGGGGTGGGGAGAGAAGTGTTTGGAAAGTGCGTGGAATGTACTGTATAGACTTTGGGATTGTACCTGAGCTGGGCACTATAGATTTGTATTTTCTTAGAACTATATTAGGGAGTGTGCGGCACAGTGGCTTCAGCACCCTGAGGTTGTGGGTTCAAATCCCATGCTGCTCCTTGTGACCCTGGGTAAGTCTAAAGCTTCCGATCCTGTACCGACGATCGCAAAACCAGTTTTACTGCGGCCTCAGCACCCTGAGGTTGTGGGTTCAAATCCCACGCTTCTCCTTGTGACCCTCGGTAAGTCTAAAGCTTCCGATCTTGTACCGACGATCGCAAAACCAGTATTACTATGGCCTCAGCACCCTGAGGTTGTGGGTTCAAATCCCATGCTGCTCCTTGTGACCCTGGGTAAGTCTAAAGCTTCCGATCCTGTACCGACGATTGCAAAACCAGTTTTACTACGGCCTCAGCACCCTGAGGTTGTGGGTTCAAATCCCACGCTGCTCCTTGTGACCCTCGATAAGTCTAAAGCTTCTGATCTTGTACCGATGATCGCAAAACCAGTTTTACTATGGCCTCAGCACCCTGAGGTTGTGGGTTCAAATCCCACGCTGATCCTTGTGACCCTCGGTAAGTCTAAAGCTTCTGATCCTGTACCGACGATCGCAAAACCAGTTTTACTACGGCCTCAGCACCCTGAGGTTGTGGGTTCAAATCCCATGCTGCTCCTTGTGACCCTGTGTAAGTCTAAAGCTTCCGATCCTGTACCGACGATCGCAAAACCAGTTTTACTACGGCCTCAGCACCCTGAGGTTGTGGGTTCAAATCCCATGCTGCTCCTTGTGACCCTGTGTAAGTCTAAAGCTTCCGATCCTGTACCGACGATCGCAAAACCAGTTTTACTACGGCCTCAGCACCCTGAGGTTGTGGGTTCAAATCCCATGCTGCTCCTTGTGACCCTGGGTAAGTCTAAAGCTTCCGATCCTGTACCGACGATCGCAAAACCAGTTTTACTGCGGCCTCAGCACCCTGAGGTTGTGGGTTCAAATCCCACGTTGCTCCTTGTGACCCTCGGTAAGTCTAAAGCTTCCGATCTTGTACCGACGATCGCAAAACCAGTATTACTATGGCCTCAGCACCCTGAGGTTGTGGGTTCAAATCCCATGCTGCTCCTTGTGACCCTGGGTAAGTCTAAAGCTTCCGATCCTGTACCGACGATCGCAAAACCAGTTTTACTACGGCCTCAGCACCCTGAGGTTGTGGGTTCAAATCCCATGCTGCTCCTTGTGACCCTGGGTAAGTCTAAAGCTTCCGATCCTGTACCGACGATCGCAAAACCAGTTTTACTGCGGCCTCAGCACCCTGAGGTTGTGGGTTCAAATCCCACGTTGCTCCTTGTGACCCTCGGTAAGTCTAAAGCTTCCGATCTTGTACCGACGATCGCAAAACCAGTATTACTATGGCCTCAGCACCCTGAGGTTGTGGGTTCAAATCCCATGCTGCTCCTTGTGACCCTGGGTAAGTCTAAAGCTTCCGATCCTGTACCGACGATCGCAAAACCAGTTTTACTGGTTTTGCGATCGTTGCCCGACCCAATTCACTAAACTACTGGGCGATGAATTTCTGACCTTATCCGATCCATTCATGCAAATTAGTAAAACCCCATGCAAAATAGCCAAGCGATTGATTCATTAGGAAGAGAGTGAGCCCACCGGGACAGATAGGGAAATATGCTTGAGTACCTGAATGTGAACCACTTAGACTACGAGTGGTATATAAATATGAAAATCGCAATCGCCACCAAAGTCACAAATTCTCTCTCCCCGTTTCCAGTGCCATCCCCTTCTATTTAAAAGAAGAGAGAGAGAGAAAAGAAGCTGATGCCCCCGAGGATTTCCAGGGTCTCCCAATACAAACTCACCCTCCCACCATTCAGCTTGCAAAACATCCCCAGTGCATCCCACTTTCCCCTGTTTAAGTATTTTGCGAATGTTTCGCATTGCAGAGAGAAAAAAAAGAGGGGGAGGGGGTGAGCCCCCTCTCCCTCACTGAGGAGCCAACTCGCACTTACGGCGGCTGACCCCACCCGCTTGGCCATTTGTTCCAAACCGTTTGGAGAACTCCCCCCCCCCCCCATTTCAATAGTTTCTTTAAGGGGTGCGTGAGCAGAGAAGAATTTCCAAAGTGCAGCTGAAACGTTTGCTCTAAGAATTGCTCGTTAAAAAGAATCGCTTTCCGAGCGTCGGGAGTCGAACGGTCTTTGGGACGTCCTTACCTCGTCGCTGACATCCAGGGGCTCCGGGCTAGTCGCACTTCCAAGCTCTAATTCTTTCCGAGTGCTTTGGGCTTTGTGGTTTCCTCTCTCTTTTGGAAAAGGAAAAAAAAAAAAAAAATCCGCTTTATCCAAATGATCCCCCCCCACCCTAGTGCTTCTTCGACTTTTCAGTCCGCAGCCTGGAAGAACGCGCAGGAAACCCCCCCCCAACCCAACCCAACCCAACCCGATCTGCTTAAGGATCCAGCGATGGATGAGTTCCCTTGAAGGTAGAGCTCAGGCTGCAACGGTGACCGGAGCTCTTCCACCTCAGACAGTGCGGCATCATTTCTGGGCAAGTTGCAGGTTCATAAATCCAGCTTTGGAGTTAATTGTTGATTGAATTTATTTTTGATTGCAATTTTTTTGGGCATCCAGCTGTACTAAGACTGCAGCATGCGGGAGCTCTGCACACCTCACGGACCACCTCCTCAACCCCAGAAGTTGCCGGATCAATGCTCCCTACAAGACCAGGAGTGGAGCAGCCACGGGACCCTGCCTTTATAGGGGCAATCGAAGACCACAGAGATCTAAGGCAGGGCTTCCCAAACCTGGATCTCCACAATGAATATGCATGAGCTGAGACTTCCAAATGCTGGATTTCCACTGTACCCAGACCACAAAGTGTGGTCATCGTGGAGATGCAAAAACCCGGACTGGCTCTTGCCCTTGGATTCTCACAGCAGGTTAGGGAAGCCCTCCTTGTGACATCAACCCTCCACCAAAGGAATGTTGAAGGCCCCTCCTCAAAATAGCAACTGTGTTGAAGTTATTCATTTCTGGTCAAACTTTTATTTTATTTTATAAACAAGGGATTCCTCTTGCTGCTGATAAGGAAACATTCAGATGCAAAAATAAAATAAAATAATCAGAACTTGCCAAATGCCACATTCCCAGTGCCGAGTTGGTGGGTTCATTCCTCGTGCCCTTTTAATGGGAGAATTGGATTTTCTGGAGAATGCACGAGAATGGCAGATGGCGGAGCATAAATGGATTATTTTCCATGTGGGGGTAAAGGAGGGAAGGGAGGTGGGGGCTGGTAGGGGGGTTGATTTGGGTCATATGGAAACATATTTGGAAGGAATGATAGAAATATGTATGTAAATATTATAATTGTGAATCTATTTGAAGTGAAATCTATTTGTATTATATTCTATTTAATTATTTCCTTCATTAAAATGGTATAAATTACATGTCATGCCGATTTGTTTAGGATGTGATGGGAATAGAATTCCGAACGCCTTCTGCACTCCAACCAGGAATGGGTTTCAGGGTTAACTAATGTCTGAATGTTTCCTTGTTTCTCCGAACCACTGTGCGTAATAATATCTCATCTTGTTAATTGTAGATATCCTGACAATTAGACCTATTTGGTGGGCCAGGGTGTGTTTATGCTTCTAGAGTGGCGGGTCCTGAGGAGTCTGAAAATACTGCATAGAATAGGAAGAGACCATAAAGCCCATTTTTACCAAATGCTCTACTCTGAAATTTTGTCTTTTTCTTCCTGTGCTTGTCCTAAGTTTTCTTGAATTCAGATGCTGTCTTTGTCTCCACTAGGAAGCTGCTTAAATCTCAGATTTTATACCATATGAAAATATCCAATACCAGTTGCAATTCAGATATTGCAAAAGAAAAAAAGAAGACAAGGGCATAAACCTCTAATCGGCAGTACAGCTTTCCTGAGATGAGCAGCCTGTAGCCAACCTTTCATGTACCAAGAACCAGGAAGACCAGTATGAAAAAGGTTAAAGGCTGCTCGCTCCCCCTTATCCCCACCAATTTCTCTCTCAAAATCATCCCCTGCCCTGTCTTCGTTGGTCTTTCCCTCCACACTGTGCAGCCTCTCTGCTCCAGCCCAGCCTCTCCTCTCGCTCTCCCACACATGCCTCTCTCCTTCTCTCTGCAGTTTCTCAGCTCCCCCCTGCTCCCGGGCTATCTCTTACCTTGCTCGGATCTTCTCCAGTCTTTGGTTGCTAGCATATGGGACCAGCAGTTGCCCTGGACCTCCTCCTCCATTTCCTTTGTGCCTAGTAGGTGGACTCTATCAGCTGTCCCGAGCAGCGCTGGTCCATAGGCAGCCATGAGCCTCTGTCCTGCCTCACCCATAGTTTATTTATTCACATCATTTATATGCCACTCGAGCCAAAGCAGCTTATAATACAAAATTCACAATAAAAATTCATATTCAACCCCCCTTCCCCATTCAACTCAGCATCTGTCCTTTCCTACCTCCATGGTATCCAGTATCTCTCCTTCTCAAACTCACCCTTCCAAGGGCACCAGTACCTCTCTCCTTCTCTTCCCTCAAGGTGTCCAGAATCTTTCTCCTTCCCCTCCCCCCACAGGTGTCCAGCATCTTTCTCCTCCTTTACCCCACCTTCAGGCATCCAGCATCTCTCTCCTCTTCCTGCAGGTGTCTAGCATCTCTCCTTCCCAAACTCACCCCTCCAAGGGCACCAGTACCTCTCTCCTTCTCTTCCCTCAAGGTGTCCAGAATCTTTCTCCTTCCCCTCCCCCTCCCCCCACAGGTGTCCAGCATCTTTCTTCTCCTTTACCCCACCTTCAGGCATCCAGCATCTCTCTCCTCTTCCTGCAGGTGTCCAGCATCTCTCCCCTTCAAGTTCAAATTATTTGATATACCGCAAATATAAAACAGAAGGTAAAATCTCAGTGGTTTACAATATAAAAATATATATATATATGAAAAAATAAAAGTATTAAGCATCTATCTTCCCTCCTTTCCTTCTCCCAGGGTTTCCAGCATTTCACCCCTCTTTTTTTTCCCCTGTCGGCCCTGCTGGTGATGCCGCCAATGACACCTACCTAAACTGCTATCAGAATGGAGACTGCATATTAACAGAAAAGAAACCGCAGTGGCGGGTCTTTGATGCCCTGCCAGAAGGGATGGGATTCAGCATGCTTTGACAAAATAGCCTTACTATGTCAGACCAATGGTCCATCAAGCCCAGTAGCCCATTCTCACGGTGGCCAATCCAGGTCACTAGTACCTGGTCAAAACCCAAGGAGTAGCAACATTCCAGAATCTCAAAGAATAACAAGATTCTGGAATCTTAAAGAGTAGCAACATTCCATGCTACCGATCCAGGGCATGCAGTGGCTTCCCCCATGTCTGTCCCAATAACAGACTATGGACTTTTCCTCCAGGAACTTGTCCAAACCTTTTTTTTTTTTAAACCAGCTATGCTATCTGCTCATACCACAACCTCTGACAATGCGTTCCAGAGCTTAACTATTCTCGGAGTGAAAATATATTTCCTCTTATTGGGTTTATAAGTATTTTCCTGCAACTTCATCAATGGTCAAAGGTATGCCACTAGCAGGGCCTTTATAGGGCTGTCCTCCCTCAAGCCTTCCACCCTCTTTGGATGCTTAGATCACTTGCCCCTGTGCAGGTCGATGGTGAGGCCCCACTTGGAGTATTGTGTTCAATTTTGGAGACCGTAACTGGCGAAAGATATAAAAAGACTTGAAGCATTCCAGAGGAGGGCGACAAAAATGATAGGAGGCTTGCACCAGACAATGTATGAGGAGAGACTGGAAGCCCTGAATATGTATACCCAAGAGGTAAGAAGGGACAAGGGAGATATGATTCAGACATTGAAATACTTCAAAGGTATTTATGTAGAACAAAATCGATTCCAGAGAAAGGAAAATGATAAAACCAGAGGACATAATTTGAGGTTGAGGGGTGGTAGATTCAAGAGTAATGTTAGGAAATTCTTCTTTACGGAGAGGGTGGTGGATGCGTGGAATGCGCTCCCAAGGGAGGTGGTGGAGAAGAAGACGGTGACAACATTCAAATAAGCGTGAGATGAGCACAGAGGATCTCTAATCAGAAAACAATGGGTATACATCGAAGGAACTAAAGCCAGTACTGGGCAGGCTTGCACGGCCTGTGTCTCGTATATAGACATTCAGTTGATGACTGGCTGGGATGGTTAAGATGGGCTGGAGTGAGCTTTAATGGAGACTCCAGTAGATGGCACCTAAGCACACTACCGGGCAGGGCTCTGAGTTTCTGGCCCCGAAATATCTAAATTAATTTATGGAGCATGTATGTTTGGACAGACTGGTTGGACCACTCGGGTCTTTATCTGCTGTCATGTACTATGTTACTTTGTCACCTAGTGGTAGGCGATGCATGCCATTGCAGTAGTTTTAAAACTCGTGGAGGGGCATTTCCTAATTGCTGCTCAAATGGTACATAACATCTGGCACAGAAGTTTAAATACATAAATAAATAAAAGCAAACGGCAGCTGAAGATGGGTCAGCTGAAAAGCTCCATGTTCGGGGGGGGGGGGGGCATGAGCCACACTTTGTCCTTCAATGAGCCCCGTGTGACTTGAAGGATGAAGGTGATGTGCTGCCAGTATGAAAATGGGTCATAATCTAAATCCCATTCCACTAACCAGGTATGACACATAGGGTGGTGAGAAGGACTTGATGGAGCCTGAGCCAAGGTTAATTTTCCCCACCTCTACAACTCATGAAACCATTTTTCTTTTCCTGAATTAGAGATGTGCATCTACAATTATGATTGCTCCTGGCAGAGGTAAATATTTCTGTCCTGTACAGACTTGCAGGCAGTAACACTGCCTATATAATAAGATGTTTTATATCAGACACTTTAGCCTTTACTGTGCATGGGATACATTTGTAACTTTATTCACATTGGACCAACTCAACTTGTGCTCCACTGTGCCAGACAATGGCTGAATGGAGTGGGAAGAAATTAGACAAAAAGGGGTGCCAATTTTGCCAGAGAATGTGGTGAAATCAGTTAGCTTAGCGGGGTTTAAAAAAAGGTTTGGATCAATAAACCTTTTCCAAGATAGTTAGTTTTATTGCATATTTCATTGATTATGTGAACTGCTCTGTTATTATATAAGGAAGGGCGGTATATTAAATAAAATAAAATAAACCATAAAAACCATAGTTGAAAAAAAAGGTTTGGATAATTTCCTAAAAGAGGAGTCCATAGGCCATTATTGAGATGGCTTGGGGGGAAATCCACTGCTTATTCCTAGGGTAAGCAGCATAAAATCTGTTTTACTAGTTGGAACTTGGGCTGGCCTCTGTTGAAAACAGAATACTGGGCTTGATGGACCTTTGGTCTGTCCCAGTATGGCAGCTCTTATGTTCCTATGTGAGCCAAGTATAGAAATAATCAAATCATTGTGACATCACTGATGAGGTTGGCTCTTAGGCATTGGTGGAACGAGGCATTATGACATCACAATAAGAAGTCTAGGATGTTGCTACTCTTTGAGTTTCTGCCAGGTACTTGGGATCTGGGTTGGCCACTGTTGGAAACAGGATACTGGGCTTGATGGATCTTTGGTCTGTCCCAGTATGGCAATTCTTCTGTTCTTACGATTGACTAAATACCCCATAGTGCTTTATAACCAACTAGCTGATCACCCGGCGTTGCCCAGATATCCCAAACCCGGATTTCCCAATCCCAATCCCAGATATCCCAATCTTGGATATCCAAATCTCATCAGCAAGAATGGCCCTCTCTATGGAGCTGAACTTGGACTTAAACATCAGCGGGAGTGTCTCAGCGAGCCCAAAAACTATGGATTAGACACTTATCCTTCATATCCTGTAGTCGGGCCTCACGCTGTTGTACTGTCTCTGAAGCTCTAGATATAGCAGCTCTCTCTTTCATATCCTGTAGTCGGGCCTTATGCTGCTTGACTGTTTCTGAAGCTCTAGATGTAGCTATGATTGCACTTGTCCAATTACATTACGTTTCCTTGGAGGCATTGCTACAGCAATGACAGCACAGCACAGTGTACTCAAAACAGTGTACTCATGGTTTATATCGGTGGTTTTTGTATTTTGATTTAGCACAGCACAGTGCGACATCATTCCCCAAGCTTCACACAATTGGTCAAAGCAATATCTGTCTTTTTTTGATGATTATTTACATGTAACCCCCTTCACCAGCCCCACTGTATTTTTTCCCAGATAGTAATTGATATGTATACCAAGTTTGGTTGAAATCTGTCCATGTGTTTCGGAATTATGCAGGAACATACATACATTTTTATTTTTTTTCCAGGGGTCGTCGCAGGATGGCAGCCTGACTCACATTTTTTTTTTTTTTTTTTTTTAATGGGGCAGATGTTGTGCATGTGTAACAGACACACAACAGCTGTAGCATAAAAAAAAGAAGAAAAAAGCCCTGAACAGCTGGGTGGCAGGAGGCTGCTTTGGGGCTTCCCTTGCAGCTCAGCTGTTCAGGCTTCCCCAAACTGGCTCTGCGTATGTCTGAAAGCCGGTTTCTAAGAGAGCGATCCGGATGGGATAATGACTGCCCTCTGCAAAACTCATTTGCATGGGAAGCCGTTTGAACATCGATTGCTGATTAGAAATCAGCCAAAAAATTGGCCCATAGCAACCCACACAGTCTTAACGACCATTTTTAGTGCATCCAGCCCTTAGGGACAGTACAAACTTTAACTGTGGCCTTCTTGTTTACAATGTGAGATTTCACTTCAGAAAGCACAGAAATTCGCCTTTCTGATATGGCATAATTCACAGAATGATGTAGGCTGCCTGCAATTTTTCAGATGACTTTGCAGTTTGTTATAACGTTACTAAGCAAAGCAAATTCATGAGAACATTACTGAATCTGGCTTTTGAAAACATAAC
The DNA here is from genome assembly GCF_902459505.1 of Geotrypetes seraphini. Taxonomy (NCBI): domain Eukaryota; kingdom Metazoa; phylum Chordata; class Amphibia; order Gymnophiona; family Dermophiidae; genus Geotrypetes; species Geotrypetes seraphini. The sequence continues at coordinate 30,588,052 of NC_047091.1, read as the reverse complement.
ATCCAAAATGTAATTTCATTGAACCTGAGGCTCTGACTCTGAGGCAAAATGAAGGCACTTGGCCCAGATTTAGCAATGAAGATGACAAACCATCTTCATGCTCACATCTGGTTGCCCCTCTCTGAGTTAATCCTGTGCACTCGTCCAGTGAAGCCAGGAAGACCCAAATCCACCCGTGTGAATGTGATATATCTGTCAGTGGTTCTTAACCCAGTCTTCTGGATACACCCAGCCAGTCAGCGTTTCAGGATATCCACAATACAAAGGGCAGCTGAAAAGTTCTCGTCCCAACCAACAAAGTTGGGGCAGTCTTCATCGAAGGCTATACACTTAGTCCAGTGATTTTCTACTTTTTTCGTTCCATCGGAAAAATACAGAATGAAAAAAGTGGAAAATTGTTGGACTAATTGTATAGCCCTCGATGGAGACTGCCCCAACTTTGTTGGTTGGGCTGAGGCCTTTTTAGCCGCCCCTCATAGATAATGCACGAGACAGATTAGCATACAATCGAGGAAGTGCATGTAAATTTGTCTCATACATATTCTTTGCAGATATCTTGAAAACCAGACTGGCCTAGTGTGTAGTGAGGACTGGAAGACAGGTGGATCCAGTCCTGGTTTTACACATTGCATGCAGGGACCTTTAGTTCTGACGTTCATTCTGAAGAAGCTGCTTCTCCCAAAGACTCAGTTGACTGAAGAAGAAAGGGTAAAAGTCTGCCAACTGGATACAGATTTGCAGGATAGAGTTGATCCAGTCCTGGGTTTACCTGCACTGCATGCTGGGACTTGTAGTCTTGCAATGGAGAAATCAAAACTACAAGTCCCTTCATGCAATGGGGGTAAACCCAGGACTAGGACAACCCTGTCCTTCAAATATGGATCCAGTTGGCTGCCTTAAGAAAGGGTGAGGAATGACGATGCGAGGCTGAGTCTTTTGACGAAGCTCTTTCATTGGAGTGCTCTTGCTGATCTGTTGGGAAAAAAAACAAACCCAAGAAGCTTCTTTTTTTAAAAAAATTATTGATCCAACAGGTATTAATTTTAAACTACAGGAGTTATAAACAAAATCATCTGTTTATTTGGTTGCCATGACAACCTGCTTCCCGATATGGCTGTGAATATGGAAAAGTAGCACGGGAATCCCTAGAATGTGCTCTCAAGTCACTGCTGACGCTATCACGCATGGGATAGGACTACCCCGTGAAGGGTTCAAGCCTACCAGGCTTTTCTGGAGCTGCACGAAAAGAAGGAAGTCTTACATTCCACAGCTTCAGAATTAATTATCCACCAAGCAACTTTTTTTTGTTGTTGTTTTCCAGTAACAAATCTGATTTTCAAAAAATAATCAGGTCAATATTCAAACCCACATGCTCAAATATCAGAGATGCCAAGCTACCCGGTTCCAGTCTGCAGATTTTAGGCCAGTCCTGGTACGTTATGGGACCCTCAGCACTGAATTCAACACGCAGGGTCAAGCACTACAAATCCCACACTGCTTTGGAATGTAAGTTCAAAACCAGGACCGGCCAAAATGTCTCCAAAGTGGAACTGAGGAACTTGGCATTTCTGAAAAATGCTTTTAAAAGGATCCGCAGAGGATCTACCTATAACTTCAGCCCAAATTATACAATCGGAACAGGGGAGTGAATTGTGTCTGGCTGAAGGCGAGTCAGAAACATACATATTCAGCAATGAAATTCAGTTGCCAAGGGCACCCACATTTCGGTGCTGAAAAAAAAAATCTATAAATGACGCTCCTTTATCTATAATGTGGAATGTCCATTAATGCAGCATTTTGTAACACTGCGCACAAATTCTAGGAAGGCCCTGCAAAGGTCTAGGACAATTCATTGCACCCCATCAAGAGCGGCTTTTCCATTGCCACCGATAACGAGTCGGCAATTCAGCACAGCCCTTTCATCGCAGGATACGTTCAGCACCGCCCTCCCCTTTGCTACTTACCCCCCTCTTTTACAAAGGAGCGCTAGGCTTTTTACCGCGTGCTAAACACGTGCTAACGCATGCATGTTATCCTATGGATGCGTTAGCGTGGATTTAGGGCGCGATAATCACACGCTAAAAAGCTTAGCGCACCTTTGTAAAAGAGGGCCTTCGTTAAACTTTCATTTTCATAGCGTGTGGCTCATGTGATGGTGGGGGAAATGCCCCCCACACCGCTAAAAACAGCACTCCACCTCGATCCAAACCCCCACCTCGAACCAGCATGTCATGTGGCGCATATGTGTGCATGTGTGGGGGGAGGGGAAGGCAATGCCTTTTGAGGCTGCCTTTAACTCTTGGGTCCTTATTCACCTGTTCAATACCCTTGTTATTCTCATTAATCCCTTAGTAAATGTAACTGAGTCTAATTCCTTATTTGTCCTGTTTGTCTGTCTTGACTAGACCGTCTAACAGGAACTGTCCCTTTCCTGTTTCTGTACAATGCTGCGTACATCTTGTAACATAGAAACGACGAGGGTTAGTGAAAGAGTAGCCTAGTTGTTCATGTAACGGTCCAAGACCCACAGGAACTGGGTTCAATTCCTACTGCAGCTCCTAGTGACTTGGGCAAGTCAATTAACCCTCCAAAATAAGGACCCATACATGGGGTTACCAGACGGCCGGATTTCCCCTGACATGTTCCGGAATACGGATGGCTTTTCAAAGCCCTGCTTCTGGCAACAAGTGACATGGGGATGGCATTTGCGCATGCAAAGCTGTGACGTCACGCGCATGGACATGACATCATCACATCACACCAGTGCATGCGTGAATGCCAGCCGACTTCGCTCATTGCTCATGCAGGTCAAGGGGGGCAGGCTTGGGGGCAGAACAGGGCATGGCCAGCCATAATGGGATGGGCCTGTGGGTAAGGCCATGGGTCCGGGTTTTCCGTTTGGAAAATCTGGTAACCCTAACCCAGGGGTAGGTAATTCCGGTCCTCGAGAGCTGGAGCCAGGTCAGATTTTCAGGATATCCACAATAAATATGCATATTTGCATCTCAAGGAGGCAGTGCATGCAAATCCATTTCATACATATTCATGGTGGAGATCCTGAAAACCTGACCTGGCTCCGGCTCTCGAAGACTGGAATTGCCTACCCCTGCCTTAATCCAAACTGCATTGATTGTAAATGAGAAGGGCAGTGCATTAAATCCCATCTCTTGTCCCTAGTACAGGGATGTCAAAGTCCTCCTCGAGGGCCGCAATCCAGTCGGGGTTTCAGGATTTCCCCAATGAATATGCATGAGATCTATTAGCATACAATGAAAGCAGTGCATGCAAATAGATCTCATGCATATTCATTGGGGAAATCCTGAAAATCCGACTGGATTGTGGCCCTCGAGGAGAGACTTTGACACCCCTGCCCTAGTAGAAGGGCTGTGGAGAGGAGGCAAAAGACCTTTTATTAATCCTGTCACAATATGAAATCCTTCTGTTTGGGTAAATTTTTATCATGAAAGACTGATGCTGGGCCTCATCCTAGCATTAGAACTACAAAGAAATATTACCAAAAGATTGGTGCTGACAGGAAGGGCTTTGAGAGAGAAAAAAAAATGATACAGCTGGTATGTGCTAATATTTGAACAATTTCCATATGTGATCTCTTAGGATTAACAGAATTTGAGAAGCTCTGAACCTCCTCTGAAAGGTTCAATGTTGAAAACTACTTTCGCATTGTTTGAAAAAGAGCAAAAACACATATTCTCTTTTTTTTAACCCCTACCAAGCAAAAGTATAATCCATTTAACAACGAAGATTACATACAAGATACCATTATTTAAAGACTGCAGGATACAAGAGTTAGATATACATGTTATGTTAATCAGGTTTTCAATTCTGCCTTTACCTATTCAGTTCAAGGTAGGATTACATTACATGAGGTTGGCTCAGTTACCCAGGAAGTTAGAGATAATGGTTACTGTGGATGAGCAGACTGGATGGGCCATTTGGCCTTTATCTGCCATCATGTTACTATGTTTCTATAATCAGAACGTTTTATGACATCACAATGCAGGTGTAAAGAGCCTTAGCCAATAGGAAGAGGAGATGCAAATGTTAAGAGCCTTAGCCAATAGGGAGAGGAGGAGATAGTGGATGCTGTGGATGGGCCATTTGGCCTCTATCTGCCATCATGCTTCTATAACCATAAAGCTCTATGACATCACAATGAAGGTGTAAAGAGCCTTAGCCTATAGGAAGAGGAGATGCAAATGTTAAGAGCCTTAGCCAATAAGGAGAGGAGGAGATAGTGGATGCTGCGGATGGGCCATTTGGCCTTTATCTGCCATCATGTTACTATGTTTCTATAATCAGAAAGTTCTACGACGTCACAATGCAAGAGTTAAGAGTCTTAGCCATCATGACACAGATATTCTTATTTCTACACCAGGGGTAGGTAATTCTGGTCCTCGAGAGCCACAGGCAGGTCAGGTTTTCAGGATATCCACAATGAATATGTATGAGATGGATTTCCATGCACTGCCTCCTTGAGATGCAAGTCTATCTCATGCATATTCATTGGGGAAATCCTGAAAACCCGACTGGATTCGGCCTTCGAGGAGGGACTTTGGGGACCCCTGATTTACATGAATTTATTCAGGTACTCAAGCATTTTTCCCTGTCTGTTCCAGTGGGCTCACAATCAATCTAATGTACCTGGGGCAATGGGGGGATTAAGCAAGGAGCAGCGTGGGATTTGAACTCACAACCTCAGGGTGCTGAGGCTGTAGCTTTAACCACTGCACCACTCTAGAAATCAAAATGTAGCAAAAGTGAGTCTAGTATAGGACAATCAAGCCATTGTGACATCACTGATGAGGTTGGCTCTTATTGGTGGAATGAGGCATTATGATGTCACAATACCAACTCTGGTTATCAGAGGCTGAAACTCTTCACACTATTTAGTCAATTTCTATGCTGTTCTTCCAGGGGAGCTTAGAACGGTTTACATGGATTTGTTCAGGTACTCAAGCATTTTCCCTGTCTGTCCTGGTGGGCTCACAATCTATCTAATGTACCTGGGGCAATGGGGGATTAAGTGACTTGCCCAGGGTCACAAGGAGCAGTGTGAGATTTGAACCCACAACCTCAGGGTGCTGAGGCTGTAGCTTTAACCACTGCGCCACACAGGTAGATCAGTTCAGTTATTAATACAGGAGTCCTTTTATTAAGGCGTGCTAACCAATATAGCGCACACTATATCAGTTAGCGAACTTTCATAAAAGGACGCCTCAGTTAGATCATAGTTACAGAGGTCTAGTTACAAGTTAACGTAGGTCATCTTTGGCCCAGGAATTGTACAGGACAGTTTAGAAATGGGCTTTTACAACTACCATTTCAGTTGCTTCCGGGTCTGGTCTCCGTCTTGATACAGAAATGCTTTCCAAAAAGGTTTCTGAACCTTTGCTATATTTCTGAAAGCTATTTAAATACAAAGAATACATTTTAGAAACCAAAACACACAGATGTTACTGTTTAAAAACATATTTGAGCAAAGAGATTAGGCTGCAGACCTCTAACGTATGCAATAGGAGTGAGATGTATGGGGATTATTACAAACCCTGTTAATAAGACGTCGAAAGGGGCCTGAGAGTCGGCTGCGGTATTTGTCTTGTAAGAGAAGCTGAGACAAGAAGGCTTGATAGGGCTTATTAGGGGAAGCGGAAAATGGCAGCACGGGGCCAGATATGAAGAGGGTCAGCGTCAGGTCAAAAGACAATACGGGAGTGGGTAGAATGGCGTAGCGAGGGTAGGAGGGCACCCGGAGCAGTGGCGCTCCCCATACCCTCCTCTCTGCCCCCCCTGCTCCTTCTGCACCAACCCCCCACGTCTTCCTCTGCGCCCCCCTCACTCCTTCCACACCCCCATGCCACGCTCGACCCCCTCCCTTCCCACCCATGTACCTCTTAAAATCTTTACATGCACGAACAGCTTCTCTGGTCTGCTGCGTGTGCTGGCATGGGCTTTCCCTCTGATGTCGTTTCCTGGCCCCCACGACCCGGCAGTGATTTCGGAGGAGCCAGGCTGGCGCGAGCAGCAGGGTACAGTAGTTGCTCGCACTGACGAAGATTTTAAAGAGGCACTGGGGAGGGGGGGGGGAAGGGAGGGCGTGAGTGTGGCTGGGGGGAGAGCAGAGAGGTGCCAGCACCCCCCACTAGGACAACACCCAGGGCAGTCTGCCCCCCTTGCTATGCCACCGAGCGGGAAGGTGGCACGTCAAAAGTGTGTCGGACATTGGTGCGCCGACTTCTGCGTGCTGTTGATTCTGCCGCTTTTACCATTAGCGTTCTGAGGGGGTGTGGGGGAAACCTCCCCCCACTACACTTATAACTGCTCATGCTTCTGCTGGGGGGGGGGTGTGGGGGAACCCTCCAATACACTGAAAACTCCCAAATAGCGGGAGAATGGAAGTTTTCAGTGTACTGGGCGGATTCCCCCTCCCAAACTACCCCCCCCCAATGGGAGCGCCAACCAGTTCTAAGTGTACTGGGGGGTTCCCCTCCACTCCCCTCAAAATGCTAACGGTAAGGCGTGAAAGCGGCAGAACTGGCAGCGCGCACTCGCCCTGCACACAGATATCAGCACGCGATTGTGGGCGCACCAATGTCCTGCACGCTTTCGTCGGTGTTCCATATGGGAAGCTGGAAGCGCAGTTATAGAAACTGCACAAATCCAGCAGACCACCAAAAGCTGTTGCTTTCTTCTCTATAATATTACCAAAACCCAACTCTTCCTATCAGAGAACACCACCAAAAGCCTCATCCACGCCCTTATTACTTCTCGCCTCGACCATTGGAACTTGCTTCGCACAGGTCTTCCTTGTAACCACTTCTCTCCCCTTCAATCCATCCCCAAATTCTTATATCCCAAAGACAACACTATCCCCCTCTTTTACAAGGCCGCGTGGCAACAGCCCCGAAGCCCTTTAAATCTCTATGGGCTTCGGGGCCGTTAGCGCGGCTTTGTAAAAGAGGCCATAAGGCGTGCTAGCCGATTTAGCATGCGCTAAATCGGCTAGCACGCCTTAGTAAAAGGACCCCTAAGAGAAGAGAAAAAAACTTTCTCAAATATACAAAAATATCACCCGGAAAAGGAGAGAAAGTTAATATGTTGTAGGTGTTATACATTGATGGTATGGGACAAAAAACCCCCAGGGGTCCTTATTGGAATTACGGACTTATAAAAGGACTACACAGCTGATTCCAACAAGGATCTCATACCATCATAAGCTAAGTGCCTTTTTTCGATTTCCCTGACTATGTGGATGCAGTTTTAAATTTTGGTGATAAATTCACATGATTTTTTTGCAATTAATAAATTAAAATTTTTTTTAAAAAAATTCTTTATTCATTTTTAATTCAAATACAAAGTGCAAACATATGAACAATCAAGTAATATCTCAACCTGCACTCTATTCCAACAAATAATATACAGTTATTAAATCCCACCTCCCCTTCCTCCCCCTCCTGGATGTGTATAACAATCTTTCATAAATCAAAGGGAAATAAAATTAATATTTCATAACTTGGAATATTTTGTTAATGGGTCCCAAATTTCCTTAAATTTACTATGGAGTCATCTCTGTATAGAATAAATGTTTTCAAACTTATAAATTTGACATATGGACTCCCACCAAAAACTATAATTCAAGTTATCCCAACTTTTCCAATTTTTCATTATCATCTGCATGGTCCCTCCTGTCATGATAAGGAGCAACTTATTCTGATTTGCATTTCTAGATTTCTTAGTTAATAATATCGTTCCAAATAATATTATATCATATGATAGTGATAAAGGAACTTCCAATATTGTAATAATTTGACCCCAGATAGATTTCCAGAATTTGAGTATCAAAGGACAAAAATAAAGCAAATGATCCAACGTCCCTATATCAAGATGACAGTGCCAGCATCTATTAGATTTAGAACTATTCAACCGTTGCAACCTAACTGGGGTCCAAAAAGATCTATGCAATAAGAAAAACCAAGTCTGTCTCATAGATTAAATTGATAAAATAGTTAAATATAACAAAATAAAAACATTATCAAGGTTCTTTTTGGACCGATGATAAAAATCATACCCCAGTAAGACTTTCATTGGAGAGTTGGGGTTGGGTGCTTAAGGTCCTTTTTTCCTCGTTTTTGTAAATATACAACACCAATAACATATTAGGGTGACATATTCTACCAGTCACTATACTCGCTGGCAAGGGTGCTGTCCGCCCTGGGTGCCTCCTCTCTTCCCCCCCTTCCCATTCCTCCCCTCCACGCACGTGCCCCCTTCCCAGATACCTCAAGTTGAAGTCATTGTTCGTGGCTGTCAACGCCGTGCTCTTTGCGACCCCCGTTGGCTCTCCTGCTGACATCACTTCCGGGTGCCTGTTGACCCAGCTCAGGCGAGGAAGCGACGTTCTGTTGCTTCTGTTTCTACTTTGGGCCAGATTCTATAAGTGGCACCGAAATCAGCAGGGGCCCTGAAAAAAAGGTGCCAGTCACATGTCAATCACGATTAGAAACATAGAAAAAAGCAGCAGAAAAGGGCTATAGCCCACCAAGTCTGCCCATTCCAAGTATCCCCTCCCCTGAATTTACTCCCTTAAAGATCCCACGTGAGTATCCCATTTTCTCTTAAAATCCGTCACGCTGCTGGCCTTTATCACCTGTTATCAGTCTGTTCCAATGATCCACTACTCTTTCGGTGAAGAAGTACTTCCTGGAGTCGCCATGAAACTTCCCTCCCCTGATCTTCAGCGGATGCCCTCTGGTGGTCGAGGGTCCCATGAGACAGAAGATATCATCTTCTGACTCGATGCGTCCCATGATGTACTTATATGTTTCAATCATATCTCCCCGTTTTCTTCTTTCCTCAAGTGAGTACAGCCGCAATTTTTAAAATCTTTCTTCATACGTGAGATCCTTGAGCCCCAAGACCATCCTGGTGGCCGTTCGCTGAACCGACTCGATCCTCAGCACATCCTTTCAGTAGTGTGGTCTCCAAAACTGAACACAGTACTCGAAGTGAGGCCTCACTATGGCTCTGTACAACGGCATCATAACTTCAGGTCTCCTGCTGACGAAACCTCTGCGGATACACCCCATCATTTGTCTTGCCCTGGAGGAAGCCTTCTCCACTTGATTGGCAACCTTCATGTCCTCACTAATGATCACCCCTAGGTCGCGTTCCGCCGTGGTCCTAACCAAGGTCTCACCATTTAGTACATAAGTTCTACGCGGGTTTCTCTTACCCAGGTGCATTATCTTGCATTTTTTAGCATTGAAGCCTAGCTGCCAAGTAGTTGACCATTGTTCCAACAACAGTAGGTCGTGTGTCATATTATCAGGTAATAAGCTTTTGCCTACTATGTTGCAAAGTTTGGCGGCGTCGGCGAACAGTGATACCCTTCCTCTAAGTCCTTGCGTCATATCTCTTATGAATAAGTTAAATAGAATCGGGCCCAGGACCGAGCCCTGCGGTACTCCACTGATCACATCTGATGCTTCGGATGGGGTACCGTTCACCACCACCTTCTGATTAGGCACCGTTTACAGAATTGCGCCTTACAGATTCTATCGTAAAACATAGATGCTGGTAACATAGGGCAGGGTTTTACTAGCCCACATTGCAAATGACTAAGTTCTTTTCAGAGTCCTGCTTAATGGCACCTATTGTATCTCTGTCTCCAGTAGCATAGTAAGAGGGAAACGGAGGGGGGGGGGAAGGGGCAGACAGCCCCAGGCGCTGGCACCTCTCTGTTTCCCCCCCATGCCAAGTTCATGCCCTCCCTTCTCCCGCCCCTTGTACCTCTTTAAAATCTTCACCAGCACAAGCAACTACTCTGGCCTGGCTCCCTCTAAAATCACTTCCAGGTCATGGGGCCATGAAGTGACATCAGAGGGAAAGCCACCGTGAAAAGCAGGCTAGAGAAGCTGCTTGCACTGGTGAAGATTTGAAGAGATATAGGGGCGGCAGGAGGGCAGTGAGGGGGTGACACCGAAGGAGCAGGGGGGGCAGAGAGGAGGGGCGCTACTTACCCTCGCAACACCACTGTCTGTCTCCACCCCAAAACATGCCCAGTTCGGTGCTAGGCACCATGCGATAGGTAGGTAAGTGCCCCTTAATCAATGATTTTTTCCCAATTAGGTAATTAATATAGGCACCGATATAAGTGCCTGACATAGGCGTCCTTTATAGAATCCGGCCCTTTGAGCCTGGATTTGTAAAATGCACACAATTAAATCCGAGAGTTAGGACCTCAGCGTTAGATTGAAACTAAACTAAACTAAACTAAACCTTGGGTTTATATACAGCACCATCTCCACGAATGCGGAGCTCGGCACGGTTTACAGGAAGAAAGATGAGAGAGGAACTACAGTGGAGAGATTAAAGAGTTAGGTTTAAAGGGGGAAGGTGAGAGGCCTAAGAGGAGGGAAGTGTTACAGTTTTGAGAATAGTCCGATGACACAGGGTTCGTTTGCCTTCCGATACGTCATACCTTCATGCAGCAGCTTGAGGTTGACTTTTACAGTAAATATTCAGACGGTAAGACATTGACTTCAGGCACTTGCTCTGATTGCTAAACAGGGGTCAGAATGAGATACACCTGGTCTCTCGGTTCCTTGCTCCTGCCTCATTGGCGTGCAAGAAACCGTGCCATTACTGCAGACTTTGGAAAACTGATCCACACCCTCGAACACAAGACATCTCCCTGTTAGTAACACAGTGCTCATGATGCATTAGCACGAAAGCTGTTGCATTGACTAACTGTGCTTGGGGGAATGGATACAAAAGGTGTCACTCACTGGAGAAGGGTTAGAAAGATGCTAAATCAGATTAAAAGAACTCAGAATCTACGTCTAAGAAAAATCTGAGCAAGAAGCTTGGTCAAGGAGAGGCAACTTTTTCGCTCAGGCACAGGGGAATAACCTGCACCATGATTCCTTTTCCAGGTTCTATGCAATCTGTTTTTGTTTTCCCAGCCTGGACGAGGTGGCCCCGGTTGGGGTTCTTGATGAGCTCACATTAGAGAATGACACAGGGACAATTTTTCCCCATCCCCACAGTAACTCAATTTCCCTGTCCCATCCTCGTGAGTTTTGTCACTGTCTCTGTCCCTTCCCCATTCCTGTAAGCTCTGCCTAAACTGCACAAGCCTTGAAAATTTATGATTTTAAAAAGTGTTTGAGGTTTGTGCAGATGAGGATAGAGCTTAGGCATTGGTGGAAGGAGGCATTATGACATCACAGTCTGAGCTCTAGAATGTTGCTACTTAGGATTTTCAAGTGTTTGAGGCTTGTGCAGATGAGGACGGAGCTCAGGCATTGGTGGAATGAGGCATTATGACATCACAATCTCAGCTCTAGAATGTTGCTACTTAGGATTTTAAAGTGTTTGAGGCTTGTGCAGATGAGGACGGAGCTTAGGCATTGGTGGAATGAGGCATTATGACATCACAATCTCAGCTCTAGAATGTTACTACTTGTGATTTTCAAGTGTTTGAGGCTTGTGCAGATGAGGACGGAGCTTAGGCATTGGTGGAATGAGGCATTATGACATCACAGTCTGAGCTCTAGAATGTTGCTACTTAGGATTTTCAAGTGTTTGAGGCTTGTGCAGATGAGGACGGAGCTTAGGCATTGGTGGAATGAGGCATTATGACATCACAGTCTGAGCTCTAGAATGTTGCTACTTAGGATTTTCAAGTGTTTGAGGCTTGTGCAGATGAGGATGGAGCTTGCAGGAATGGGCCAGGGGCAGGAAAAGAACTTGTGGGGACAGGACGGGAAAATAAGTTCCCGTGGGGACGGGGAAAATTTGTCCCTGTGTCATTTTCTACCTTACATCTCCTCATGTGTATGCTGCCGTCCAGTGAGTGTGGCAGGGATTCTGTAGGCAGGGCTTTTTTTGACCCTGTTGTACAAGGTCTGAAAATTACATTCGTGATCTCATCCTAGCAAAAGTGCTACGTACCTCATTGCTGACTATCACTACGGTCACCTTTGAAGTACTGCCCTTGGGAAGTTATGCACCGATGCAAACGCTTAGTCCGCCCTTCAAAGCAATTTTGGAACTCTTTTTCTGGAATGCCTCTCAGAGCTGTCATCGTATTACCCTCGATGTCCTGAATGTCATCAAAATGTCTTCCTTTCAGTATTTCCTTTATCTTTGGGTAAAGAAAAAAATCATTGGGAGCCAGATCATGTGAGTAGGGAGGGTGTTCCAAGACACTTATTTGTTTTCTGGCTATAAACTCCCTCACAGACAGTGCCGTGTGAGCTGACGCGTTGTCGTGATGCAAGAGCCATCAGTTGGAAAAAGTTCAGGTCGTTTTCGTCTAACTTTATCAAGCAGCTTTTTTTCTGCACTTCCAAATAGTCAACTTGGTTAACTTGTTCAGTTGGTACAAATTCATGATGAACAGTCCCTCTGATAACAAAAAAGGTTAGCAACATCGGTTTTGACTCTTGATCTGGACCGGCAGAACTTTTTTGGTCGTGGAGAATTGGTTGACTTCCATTGTGCACTTTGACACTTTGTTTAAGGGTCCACATCCAAGTTTCATCATCGGTGATATCGCCTTGCTTCTCCAAAAGGTCTTGGCAAACTTCGACTCTCTTTTGCTTTTGTTCATCGGTGAGCTCCTTCTGGACCATTTCCTCATGCCAAGATTTTCAGCAAAGATTTTCCTAACTGTTTCTCTATCTAGGTTTACCTGATCTGCTATGCTTCTCACAGTCAACTGATGATTTTGACACACCATTTGATGATTTTTTTTTTTTTTTTTTGCAATGTTTTCATCAGTTCTGCTTGTTCCTGGCCGCCCTGACCTTTCTTCATCAGTGACGCTTTCTCCCACCTCAGAAAAAACTTTAATCCATAAGTACACTGCCATTATGTTCATGGCATTATCCCCATAAACTTGGGCTAATATGTCATTTATTTCACTTCCATTCTTGCCAAGCATAAAAATTTACCCGGCCAGCTCCCTTTTACAAAACCACAGTGTTTTTTTTAGGTCCAGCCATAGCGGTTACAGTTCCAATGCTCATAGGAATTCTATGAGCGTTGGAGCTGTTACCGCCATGGCCGGCGCTAAAAAAATCCATTCTTGGTAATGTTTGTTCATTGCTCTAAATCAAGCTCTGACATTCTCACGATGGCACACACAATTTTGCAACGACAATAATGAACACCACTCAGCAAGACACCGCCACACATCGACACAAACACATCTGTGAGACACTGATACGCCAAGGTTATGAAAACTTATCGAGTTGTTTGTACAATGCTGCCGACATAAGCACACGGAGGCAAGCTCGCAAATATTATTGTCCGACCTCGTGTTTCGGTTTTATGCACATCCTCAGAAATGTGCATGACATACAATTGTCATACCTTGGAGAGCTGATATATTCACCTTAACCTCACTGCAGCTGGTAGTGGGAATATCAGGTCAGGTCTGCAAAACCCTGCTTTAGGTTCCAGTCACCGCCCAGGAAAAGAATCTAGGTGTCAGTGTTGAGGATAGGTTGAAACCCTCAACTCAATGTGCGGCGGCTGCTAAGGAAGCAAACAGAATGTTAGGAATTATCAGGAAAGGAATGGAAAACAAAGATGAAAATGTTATAATGACCTTGTATCGCTCTATGGTATGGCCGCACCTCGAATACTGTGTGCAGTTCTAGTTACAGTATCTCAAAAAAGATATACCGGAATTAGAAAAGATACAGAGAAGTGCGATGAAAATGCCAAAAGGTTTGGGATGAATTCCCTATGAGGAAAGGCTAAAACGGCTAGGGCTCTTCAGCTTGGAGGTCTATAAAATACTGAGTGGAGTGGAAAGGGTAGATGTGAATCGCTCGATCACTCTCTCCAAAATTACTAGGACTAGGAGGCATGCGATGAAGCTACTAAGTAGTAGATTTAAAACACACCGGGCAAAAGTATTTCTTCGCACAACATGTAATTAAACTCTGGGATTCGTTGCTGGAGAATGTGGTGAAATCGGTTAGCTTAGCAGGGTTTAGAAAAAGGTTGGATAATTTCCTACAAGAGAAGTCCATCGGCCATTATTGAGATGGCTTGGGGAAATCCACTGCTTTACTGCTTGGGATCTAGCTGGGTACTTGGGACCTGGGTTGGCCACTGTTGGAAACAGGATCCTGGGCTTGACGGAGCTTCGGTCTGTCTCAGTATGGCAATTCATATGTCCTGGTTCTGCTATCCATTATTCCTGCATCTTTTACAAGTCACCCTGTAGCTTAGCCTATCGGCATAAACTGGGTTGTGGGAAGAGGTTTTTGGTTTAGAACTTCTTATGGCTTTGCCAATTCCACATTTGGTTCTATATAATAATATTTGATATAATAAAAGTAGTTTATTTCTGCAGGTAAATAGTGATGAAAAGTGGCAACCCTGGCTTGGTAGCCTGTCAGAGGTTTCCCATCCCTCAGAGGCCTTTTTAGCTTTGAAGTGTGACTGATAGCAATTGCGTTGTTGCAAATCGGATTGAAATCCCGTGTTACCACTGAGTTCAATAAATTGAAAATTGGAAGACAGACATGCCGTCTACTATGGTGGCAGGCGACTAATTTGCTGTCAGTGTACGGAATGCTTCTTGAAGCCTCTCTCGGTTGAGGTGAAATGGATTGCTTGTCACGAAGAGACGCCTCAAATTGTCTTTTCACAGGATGGAAAAAACCAGGAACTTTGACCCTGAAGCAGATCTTTTTAGACTAGTTCCCCTCACTAGCCAACAGAGGGCGATGGGGGCAAATGATGTTCATGGAACATTTGAAACCTCCCTTTTTGAAAAGATTTTCTTTTTTTTTTATTGTTGTTCACTGGATCTCATTAGATTAGGGTCAAGCTGAGAAGCACATAGTCTGTGGTCCTTAGTCATTCCACCACTTCTGTCTACCACACTAGGGTTGCCATATGGCTCTAGAAAAAGGAGAAAGGATTACATTACATTAGTGATTTCTATTCCGCCATTACCTTGCGGTTCAAGGCGGATTACATCCAAACTAAAACAAAATTACATTCAAAATTTGAAGGAATAGAATAAGCGATGACATAGAATTTTTAAGGTAATATATATTGGGTAAAGAGTTACCAAAGGGAAGTGGAGGTCTTTAGGAGATAAGAATAGGGTGAAATTATGGGTTTTAGATAACGTTTGGTAAATAGAAGAGTATTAGAGAGATCTATGGGTAAATAGAGTGTTGGATATTGGGTTGGGATTGGTTGTGCTGGATAGGTTTTATGTGTTTTTTGAAGAGTATGGTTTTAATGTCTCTCCTGAAGGCTTTGTAGTCTGTAGTCGAAGATAACAGTGGTGATTTGTCTGTCCAGTTTAGCTGCTTTGGAGGCTATTAGGTTATCATAAAGTTTTTTTCGTTTGACATCTTTGGATGATGGGCGAGTGAATAGTGAGTGGGATCTTCTGTGTTTGGTTGAGGAGGATTGATTTAGTCGGTTATTCCAGTAGGTTGGGCTCTCTCCGTTGAGAGCCTTGTAAAGTAAGCAGTAGAATTTGAAGTGCCCTCTCGCTTCTATTGGAAGCCAGTGCGAGTCGTGGTATGCCTCTGTGATATGGATTAAGACATCTGGGTTTTACTTCCATTGTGGGAGTGTGCGGTGCAGCGGTCAGAGCTACAGCCCCAGCACCCTAGGGTTGTGGGTTCAAATCCCACATTGCTCCTTGTGACCCTGGGCAAGTCAGGACAGATAGGGAAAAGTGCTTGAGTACCTGAATAATTTGTAATCCACGTACAATTGTAGGCTATACTGAATATAAATAATTTTTAAAAGTAGGAGTTCACAGATTACTACTAGATTGATTGATTTTTATTTATTTAAGATTTGCTCTATTGCAGAACTAAGCAGTTTACAGACTAACTCCCTCTTTTACAAAGGTGCTATTTAGTAAATGCTAACACTTGCATGTTATCCTATGGAGAGTGGTGGAAAACTGGAACGCTCTTCCGGAGTCTTATATAGGGGAAAATACCCTCCAGGGATTCAAGACAAAGTTGGACAAGTTCCTGCTAAACTGCAACGTATGCAGGTGAGGCTGGACTCATTTAGAGCACTGGTCTTTGACCCGGGGGCCGCCGCGTGAGTGGACTGCTGGACCCGATGGACCACTGGTCTGACCCAGCAGCAATTCTTATGTTTTTAGTGCGCCTTTGTAAAAGAGGGCTTAAAACATAATAAAGAAAGAAATCCACATTTTAGATAGAAAGTTCACGCAATCCGAACAGAAGTGTCAAACTTTAACAACAGAGTTTGCCGTGCCACAAGCTAAGGAGAGTAATTTTGTTGAAAAAGCCACGTTTTCAACACGATCTTGAAGTTCTTTATCGGCACTTCGGCAGCTTACTACGAATACATAAAGGCAAATTGTTCCACAGATCAGGAGTTTAAAAATAGATCACAATCCCCCCCCCCCCCCCGATATTCAGACCGTGGGAGATAACCAGTGATCTCCTGAAGTCCGCAGTAATACCAGAAATTCACTGCTGGTGCCGGGAAAATTAAAGAGGTATGGGGGGAAGGGAAGTGGTGCACAGGTATGGCGGGGGAGGGGAGGATCGGGGGGGGGCATAGAGAAAGTGGAGAGGGACAGATTCTTCAAACTTTCAAAATCTACAAGAACGAGAGGGCATTCGGCAAAATTAAAAGGGGACAGATTCAGAACCAATGCTAGGAAGTTCTTCTTCACCCAACGGGTGGTGGACACCTGCAATGCGCTTCCTGAGGGCGTGATAGGACAGAGTATGATATTGGGGTTCAAGAAGGGATTAGATGATTTCCTGAAGGAAAAGGGGATAGAAGGGTATAGATAGAGGAATACTATACAGGTCCTGGACCTGTTGGGTCGCCGTGTGAGCGGACTGCTGGGCATGATGGACCTCTGGTCTGACCCAGCAGAGGCACTACTTATGCTCTTATGTTTTTATGCTTCAGAAGGACCGGGAGCTCAAGGCAGCCATTTCCTGTGAGTGATCTTGCACGGGGCAATAGCATGGGAAAATCGCTCCTGGCCTGAAAACCTGCTAGACCACCAAGTAAGGCTTAAGGGGGAGGGGCCTTACAGGGCTTAAAATAGCCTGAAAAATGAAAATGCATTTTTTTTTTGGTTTAAAACCGCGAATAAGCGAATCCGTAGATACGGAATTCGTGAATACGGAGGGGGGGGGGTGCATTTCTTTTTTACCCATATGGCATTAGATAAGCGATTTAGGTGAAGAGATAAGTTTGTATTGCTCTCCTAAAATTCAGGAGCCTGTCAAGGGATCTGATACAATGTTCTATAAAATAAAAAAAGTATCCTCTCTATGCTCCACTAGTCTCATGCAATCATTATATTTTCTCTCGGTGGTATTGTTGCAACTCTAGGAAAGTTAATTAATCTGAGATTATTGTTACAAGAAATATTATCTAATGCTTATAATTTCCTTCTCAGATTTATATTATCTCTCATTAATGTTTCTGTGATCTGTTCAGAGGCAACATTTGAGTTTTTAAGATCTTGTAATTCAGTTTGAAGATTTTTAATATAGGTTTCATGAGTATTTAATTTTTGTTCTGTTTGACACGACTGAGGCTTAATAGATTTAGCCAGATCCGCCACAAGATCCCAAATTGCATCTAGAGTTTCTTCTCGAGGTTTCTCTATTATGGAAAGTTTTTCAGGCTCGGTTTTTTTATTCAGTTCAACTGACCTCTCCTCCTGCTGGTGACTCTCCCGTACGCAGTACTCCCTCTTGTTGCTGGGAACCGCAGGCTCCACCGGACTCTCCAAAGGGGAATCCAGCTCCAAACTCCCCCCTCTGATATCCAAAGCCTCCCGGGAGAAGAGCTCACCGCCTTCCGATTGCTCCTCCACCCGCGGGGAGCTGGCAGTCTGAGGAAGAGGGGGAGGGGCTCTGGCATCGGGGCTCAGCGAGATCTCCAGTCCCGGGGAAACCACCTCTGACTCGCTACCGACTGCTTCCAATGGGGATGCCGACGCTGCCACCGACACTTCCTGCATCCGGCGAAGAAGTTCGTCGATATTGTTGAATCTTGCTGGGCCGGGACCCTGCGAGGCTGCAGCAACGCTACGGCCTCTTCTTTTCGGCATTGCAAGGTATAAAAATTCTTCTTAGGAACGAAAAAAGCAGATACTCGCTCGAACGCCTGTGCCAGGACGCTCAGCTAACCATCCCTTCTGCCATCTTGGATCCGGTCGTTGTATTTTCTCTTTTATAAAGCTTACTGGACCCCAAGTAAATTATAAGAACATAAGAACATAAGAATTGCCGCTGCTGGGTCAGACCAGTGGTCCATTGCGCCCAGCAGTCCGCTCACGCGGTGGCCCCCATGTGCCCTAACCGAGACCAGCCCTACCTGCGTTTCCTGTTCAGCAGGAACTTGTCCAACCTTGTCTTGAATCCCTGAAGAGTGTTTTCCCTTATAACAGACTCCGGAAGAGCGTTCCAGTTCTCCACCACTCTCTGGGTGAAGAAGAACTTCCTTACGTTTGTACGGAATCTATCCCCTTTCAACTTTAGAGAGTACCCTCTTGTTCTCCCTACCTCGGAGAGTGTGAACAACCTGTCCTTATCTACTAAGTCTATTCCCTTCATTATCTTGAATGTTTTGATCATGTCCCCTCTCAGTCTCCTCTTTTCAAAGGAGAAGAGGCCTAGTTTCTCTAATCTCTCACTGTACGGCAACTCCTCCAGCCCCTTAACCATTTTAGTCGCTCTTCTCTGGACCCTTTCGAGTAGTACCGTGTCCTTCTTCATGTATGGCGACCAGTGCTAGACGCAGTATTCCAGGTGGGGGCGTACCATAGCCCGGTACAGCGGCATGATAACCTTCTCCGATCTGTTCGTGATCCCCTTCTTAATCATTCCTAGCATTCTGTTCGCCCTTTTCTCTGCCGCTGCGCATTGACTCCAATAAAGGTTGGCATTGCAATAGCCAGTTAGGTGATCTGAAACCCACAATCGAAGAATGTCCAATTATTCAAATGTTCTGGACTTCAATTTGGAAATTTCTTTGCAACATCCTACCCATCTCGTCTTCATTATCCTTTGGTGTAATCCTTTTTAGAACACTCGCCCTGCCTGGTGCCCTGCATATTTGGCAATCCAAATTACTAGATGCTCTCATAGCCATCATCGGAAATCTGCCCACTTATTAAACCCCTCTTTTACAAAGGTGTGCTATGCTTTTTAGCACGCACTAAATCTTAACACGTCCTAAGCACAATCTAAACGCTAATGCGTGCATGTTATCCTATGGATGCATTAGCGGTTAGCGCACGTTGATTCGGCACATGCTAAATCCACACTAAAATGCTTAGCGCGCCTTCGTTAAAGAGGGCCTAAATATTACCCTTTAGTGAGCCACCGTAATGGCGATACATAATTTTGAATGTAAAGCTAACTCTCTTACAAATAAAAATGTGCCCCTCCCTTATTAAACTTGTTTTCTTCTCATTAAAGATATATATTCCAACTGTTTCAAAAATACCAATCATTCATTTTTCATTTTTTTATTTGTTTACCGTCTCATGTTGTTTGCTCATGGGTCTTCCTCTGAACTTCCTATTTCATTTTTATGACTTCATATAAATGTTCTCGTTCACTTATTATACATGGGCGCTTCTTGCTCCCTGGTCGCACCTCTGTTTCTGATTGTAACATTTTGACAGTATAATCTACTTTTCTTTGTATGTGTTAAAAATCTCAATAAAAAGATTTCAAACTTGACGCAATGTTCTATAAATTTGGCAGATTTGTCTCTAGCATACCGTGATAGACATTTGATAACTAAACGAATCATGGATTGACCAACAGCCTTTCCTCTCTCAGCCGGCATCTCGCCTTTAAGCAGTTTGGGAAGCTGCTGAACGAGTCTCAGGTTCAGACACCTGGAATCCATTACCCAATAACCTGCATCTCAGGGAAAGGTAGACTTGCAAGGAAGGCCCGGGCTCCCGGGTCTCACACTGGAGCTGGCGTTTCTCCCTGCGGGCTGCCTTAGCTCGGTTCTACCTCCTCTTGCGTTCTCCTGGGTTAGTTTTGGAAACCCAGGGTAGGAGAGGAAGCTCAGAGACACACAGCCTGCCTTGGGAAGCTGTGCTTTGGTTCATCCAGAAATGTTGTCTACGCTGTTTCATGGCAAGAATCTTTGTTTCTTTTAATGCTGGAAGGCTTTTTCACCAGCTGTTGTACCATTAGGTCACTTTTTCCTTTACCTTCAACCCTGGTGTAAAATCATGAGACCAGTATATCCAGAAAAGAATCCAGGAGACCATTTATAAAATGTTAGCAGGCAGAATGATACTGCAAATAGGAAAAATTGATGATATTTTGGTACTCTGCCCTGATAAGTGAAAATGTTCTTCTAGGTGGAATTTCGCCTCTCTTCGCTTTCCTCCCTAAGAAACAGACAGCAGCACATCACACTTTGCCACTGGTCCTGTTATTTCACCATTCACGTTTCCCAAAACTTTGTGCAAGAGGTTGGGATTCGTTTGCATTAATGAGAAATTCCTGATCTGTCTCCAATTTAAAAAAAAAAAAATATGTATTCCCAAAAATGCAAGGCAAAACAACCCACAGTAAATACGCAACAAAAAGAAAGTGGGAAAGTGACAGTGATATAACAAAATTTATTTGATACAGCCAAATATTACTAAATAAAACATATATAGTAACAAAATTCTCTATCCTGTCATTCCTTGCAAGTTCCGTTCTTGCAAGGAACCACAGGATAGATAGTTTGGTTACCATATCCCTCTCTTTTAAATTCTATTCTATCTACTTTCAGCCTTTCCTCAAGGATCTATCATACGAGGAAAGGCTGAAAAATTTGCGGCTGTACTCACTCGAGGAACGTAGGGAGAGAGGAGACATGATCGAGACGTTTAAGTATATTACCGGCCGTATCGAGACGGAAGAAGAGATTCTCTTTTTCAAAGGCTCCTCAGCCACAAGAGGACATCTGCTCAAACTCAGGGGCGGGAAATTTCATGGCGACACCAGGAAATATTTATTCACCGAGAGAGTGGTTGATCCTTGGAACAAGCTCCCGGTGCAGGTGTTCGAGGCAAACAACGTGCAAGAATTTAAGAGCAAATGGGATGCCCATGTGGGATCCCTTAGAGGGTTAAGCCAAGGGAACCTGTCACCAGGAGTGGGATCCCTAGGATAGTAGACTTGGGGGTGGGTCAGTAGAGTGGGCAGACCTGATGGGCTATAGCCCTTATCTGCCGTCATCTTCTATGTTTCTATGTTACTTTGGTTCCACTGTTGTTACAATTACTCACATATAGCTTAAAGAATTTTAAATAAATAGCTCTCAAATTTAATTTTTTCAGGGTTTCCCAATTTTATAATTTCAATTATAATGAGCCACGAGAAACATTTGCCAGAGCCCAAAAAGTTTGAGAGACACTGGAACAGAGAATAAAAGAGAAAAAAAATAGCAATAATGCCTCTTTATCACTTAATGGCGCAGCTGCACTTTGAGTATTGTGTGTAATTCTGGTTGTCACATCTCAAAAAAGATATCATGGAATTAGAAAAGGTTCAGAGAAGATTGATCAAAATGATTTAGGGGATTCTCTTAAGACGAAAAGCTAGGGAGGTTGGAGAAGAGACAAGAGAGAGGTGTATAACATCTTGAGCAAAGTGGAATGTGTAAAAGGTAAATCAAATGTTTAGTTTCAGTACAACTAATATGGGGCACATCATGAAGTTACTAAGGAGTTACCGGTATAGAATATCTTTTCTCTCAACATATAGTTAAGTTCTGAAACTTGTTGCTGGAGAATGTGTTAAAAGCAGTTGGTATAGCTGGGTTTTAAAAAGATCTGGACAAATTCCTGGAGGAAAAGTCTACACATTTTTTATCTAAGTAGACCTGGGGAAAGCCACTACATATCCCTTGGGATTGGTAGCATGGAATCTTTCTATTTTGGGGAATTTTATCAGGTATTTGTGACCTGGATTGGCTACAGTTAGAAACAGGATGCTGAGCTAGATGGACCTGTAGTCTGATCTGGTATGGTGATTCTTTATGTTTTTAGGAAAGAGTAACATGGATCTGAAGTTATAGCAGTACTGCTAACAGTGTTTGCTCTGAATACCTACATGAACAGGTGTTACATCCCTCAGCTCTTTCTTCCATCTCTGAAGGAGACCAAGGAAAAAACTACCAGACACAATTTGTAGTTTAAACATTCAAGGCCTTGGGAGTTCTTGACATTTTATTCTGAACCTTAAACCCTTACCGCAGCTTGATAAAAGGACCCCTTTATGTTTCCCTCCCTGAAAATTATTGGAACTCGACGACAAGATATGTTCTCGGTGATTTATCCCACAACTTTGGAATACTTTACCTCAGCAATTGAGAGAGGAAAATAATTTGGGTCATTTTAAAAGAAATTTAAAAAGCTTTCTTTTTCAAGATGCTTTTAATCTATAAATTAGGTTCAAAAATTTAATATTGTCTTCTCGGTTTTCACCTCTCCCCATCTAATATTATTTCCATTTATGGTTCTCTCCTGTACTCTAAAAATATTGAATTGTAGTTCTTCCCTTTTTTTACCTAGTGTCTCGGTTGGTCTGTAAGTCTGTTGGTCTTAACTACTGTTTTAAAATTTTTAAACATTCACGTTAAAATAAATGTTATTTTTTTCAATGTTGTAACTCACTTAGTAAAAATTAAATTAAGTGATTCATCAAATTAAAATAAAACTTGAAACTTGATGAAAGCTAGTAATTCTGTGCGGAATTGGTAGCCAATGTGCATTCTTAAGCAAAGGAGTAACATGGTCATATTTCTTCATGTTTGTGATGATTTTAATTGCAGTGTTTTGAATAAGTTGAAGACACCGGATGTCTTTTTGGAATAAGCCTTTGTATAATGAGTCGCAGTAGTCGAGCTAAGATATGATGAAAGAATGAATCAAAATGTTAAGAGATTGAGGGCCCAGAATGTTGGCTAATGATCTGATCATTCCGAGTTTAAAGAAACAGTTTTTAACCACTGCACTGATTAGGAGCAAGTAAGATAATTTACCATCAATTATTACTCCTAAGATTTTGACTGGATCGACTGAGACAATAGGTTTGCCGTTAATGAAGATAGGGGCTGTAAGTTGAATATTGTCTTTCCAAGGGAAAAGAAGACCGTGGGTTTTTGAGATGCTGAGTGAGAGCATGTTTTCACATAGCCAATCACTTATTATATCTAGTTTTGAATTGAAAAGGTTGATACTTGTGGGATCCGATGCGTCAATGGGAAAGATGGTCTGAATGTCATCAGCGTAGGCAAATGCAGTGAGACCAATAGATTGACATATTGTGAGTAGAAGGGAAAGATAAATGTTAAAGAGAAGGGGTGACAGTATGGATACCAGTTATTATTGAAGGATGAAGAAGAGGTGTTATTAAACGAGACAGTGGAGGTACGGTTAGAAAAGTATGACTTGAGCTTCATCTTTTATTATCTATATATTGGTGTCTTCAGTTTTCCCAAGCAGGGGGTGTCTCATACATATTGGGTTATGTCCCCACTCTTTCTATCCTGCTTAATACTATTATTGCCATCAGCAGGAAGCATGTGGGATTGTGGGGAGAAGAGGGTTAAATGTGAAGAGATGGATTGCTAAGAGATAACGAGATACTGAATAAGGATGATTAAAAGATGACATAAAGAAATCATTCACAGAGATTAAAAATAATTTGATTTGTTAGTCGAGTCGCAGGTTCTCCTAATTTGTCATGAATGAAATGCCCAATATATTTTAGTTTACTAGCTCCATAAAAGTACATTGAATAAGCCCTTTAGGTAAACATCTAGAAGCTGTTTTCGGAATCCTACCTTATGTTCGCCCAGAAATACGTACATGAAATGCTATCCGATGGTAAATTTAGCGTTTCTTTGTTATGATCTTCATGCTGAAAGAGCTGCCTTTTACTCTCCGAAGCCCAAGCCTCAAAGATACCAAGAAAAGTCCTCTCGTGTTCACCGAGTGGAGGAAAGCTCCCAAGCATTATTGCTTCATTGTTCAAAGACGTTTTAAGAGTGAGCCTGGAGTACGGAGAACCCAAAGGAAGACAGGAGGAAGCCATTAGCGTTCCCTGCTGAGTCTTGCTTCACAGTGATACTTAGGCCTTCAGAAGGAGCTTTTCCCCTTTGATCAGTACTTAATGCTTGCATACAAACTCTTCAAACAAAAGCTGTTGCGATGCTTGGTCGTCAATGGCAGTGTGCCTCCGCAATTACAGGTAATCCATTTCAAGTGACTACAGCAGTCCCAGAGTCCATTACCCCTTAGACTGGTTTTCACAAATGCCTCCCTTGCTTCTGAGTTATTGCTTAGTCTCCATGATTTTACCCAAAGTGGCTTCATTACACCTACAGTAATTTTCGGAACTACCGAGGTCCCTGGCATTTCTATCATTTACTTGTATTTTTCCAACATAGAAATTCTTGCTTCATATACAGTAGATATTCCTGATCGAAGAAAACAGATAGACTATTTTATTTAAATAAGGGGTCATTTTAAAAGTAACTTTTCACATAAATAGACATAACCCAGGGATCTCAAAGTCCCTCCTTGAGGGCCGCAATCCAGTTCAGGATTTCCCCAATGAATCTGCATTGAAAGCAGTGCATGCAAATAGATCTCATGCATATTCATTGGGGAAATCCTGAACACCCGACTGGATTGCGGCCCTCAAGGAGGGACTTTGAGACCCCTGGCTTATATAGTTTTATGCCTCCCTTGAATTTATGCTCTAAGGCAGGGGTAGGCAATTCCGGTCCTCAAGAGCCGGAGCCAGGTCAGATTTTCAGGATATCCACAATGAATATGCATTGAAAGCAGTGCATGCAAATAGATCTCATACATATTCATTAGGGAAATCCTGAAAACCCGACTGGATTGCGGCCCTCAAGGAGGGACTTTGAGACCTCTGACATAACCCCTCCTTTACTAACGCATAGAATTCCTGTGAGTGACGGAGCAGTTACCGCCACTGCCGGCGCTAAAACCCACGCTATGCATTAGTAAAGGTGGGGGGCTAGTCAGGTAAATTAGGGGGGGAGGGTTTGGGGAATTGTACCTGCACCGAGCAGAGAAATTCCTGGGGGCAGAGTTTTGCAGTTAGACATATACCTCTGAAAGGGCATGCATTTATTTTGGAAGAAATTTTGCATGCGCTGACCAGCAGGTGCATTTTATTTAAATTTATAGAAAAGCAGTGGCGTAGCAAGTTGAGTGGCGCCCTTCCCCTGCCGTCTGCTGCGTGCGCACATCCCTTCTCTGTATCATTTTTAACAGGCATGAGCAGCCACCAACTTACTGCCTGCGTCGGCTCTGGTGTTCTCTCTGATGTCACTTGCTAGGCGCGGGTCCCGGAAGTGACGTCAGAGAGAGCACTGAAACCAATGCGGGCAGCAAGTTGGTGACTGCTTGCGCTGACGTTAAAAAGGGGACACGTGCAGCAGGGGGAGATGTGGGAATGGGGGCAGAGAGGAAGAAGGTTGCCAGTGCCCTGAGCAAGATGGCGCCCGGGGCGGACCGTCCCCCCATATCACGGTATTCGAGGGTGGTTTGAAAAGTCTGGTAAAAAATCAAGTTAAACAACATAGACCCTCTTTTACTAAGGTGCGCTAATTGAATTAGCACGTGCTAAACACTAATGCATGCATGTTAATCTCCATAGAGGGCTATATACTTAGGCCCAGATTCTGCAACCAGCACCAATTTTTTTAAAAATGCACTTGAAATGACATTTTTAACTGAGTTTCAAGGTGCCTAAAACAATCGGCACTGGAATCGCTCCTCGTTATGTGCTTTCGGCCACCTAATGCCACTGTGAGCTTGGCTAATGCCGGAAGTGATGTTAGGCACCTACGGAAGCCTACCTTTGCCTGAGGCATGAGTCTGTATCTGGTGCCATCACATGACTGACATGCGATCAGCAGCCACTTTTAAAGCAGCCGCCGAGAACAGCACTGTTTACAGAATCCGGGCCTTAATCCAGCGAGTTTTCAGATTTTATCTAAGCTATTTTTCCTACAATACAAAAACTCGGAAACTCGCTGGATAGCCTTCGATGGAGACTACGTTGTTTAACTTGCTTTTTTATCAAACTTTTCAAACCATCCTCGTACCATTTTTCTGGTAATAATAAAAAAAGATACCATATATAATGGTTTACATTTATTTATTTTAAAAAATGTCTTCTCCACTGAAAGGCTAAGTGGATTACAGTAAAACACACATAGTCAAATACATACAGACATATCACAAAAAAACTCACATTATCTCTTCAAACTCCTCCCCACCAACCCACAGTACATCTACTAAAAATATCTTTCCATTACCTCCCTCGGGAGCGCATTCCAGGCATCCACCGCCCTCTCCATATAGAAGAATTTCCTAACATTACTCTTGAGTCTACCACCCCTCAACCTCAAATCATGTCCTCTGGTTTTCCTATTTTCCTTTCCCTGGAAAAGATTTTGTTCTACGTTGATACCTTTCAAGTATTTGAACGTCTGAATCATATCTCCCCTGTCCCTCCTTTCCTCTAGCGTATACATATTCAGGGCTTCCAGTCTCTCCTCATAAGTCATTTGGTGTAAACCTCCTACTATTTTTGTTACCTTTTTCTGGACCACTTCAAGTCTTCTTATGTCCTTTGCCAGATACGGTCCCCACAAGATATTTGTTTCAGTTTATAAGTACATTCACAGTTTCTAGACTTGTCATTTTTATGCCTCATTTTTATGTCTCAAATGCTCTTCCATTTCTAGAATATTTTGAGTTCAAGATGTGGAGTTTCAGAGTTGAAGGCAACCTAAGTTCTCTTGCCTCTTCACATGGCTATATTCAGTGTCTTCCTTCTTGAGTAGGGCAGTTATTGTGTTAGCCCATTGGATGTATAGGATAAAGATGAGGAAGGGAAGAGAATTTGTGAAAACTGGTCCACTAAAAAGATATCACCAACCATTTGTTTGTTGAGTTGATTTTCATTCCTATCTCTCATCTATTAGAAAACATGCTTTAGTCTTAAAGACATTTGGAGCATTAAGACAAAGCAGCAGATTTCTGCGTCTCAATAGCCACGAATTTGGAATTGGAGAATGAGATGTACAGCTTCAGCATCTATGAGACAGACCTGGTTTTTCTTGTTGCATAGATCTTTTTGGACTCCTGTCAGGTTACAAAGGTTAGACAGTTCTAAATCTAATAGATGCTGGCAATGTCATCTTGATGTACGGACATTAGATCATTTGCTCTATCATTTTCCTTTGATACTCATAGAAACATAGAAACAGACGGCAGATAAGGGCCACGGCCCATCTAATCTGCCCACCCTAATGAACCTCCCCTACCTTTGCCTTGTGAATAGATCCCACGTGCCGATCCCATTTGGCCTTAAAATCAGGCACGCTGCTGGCCTCAATCACCTGCAGTGGAAGACTATTCCAGCGATCAACCACCCTTTCAGTGAAAAATAATTTCCTGGTGTCATCTCGTAGTTTCCCACCCCTGATTTTCCACAGATGCCCTCTTGTTGCCGTGGGTCCCTTGAAAAAGAAGATATCAAATTCTGGAAATCCATTTGGGGTCAAATTATCACAATATTGGTCGTTCCATTAGCATTATCATATGATATAGCATTATTTGGAACGATTTCATTACCCAAAAAAACAATTATGCAAATCAAAACAAATTGCTCTTCAACATGACAGGAGTAGCCATGCAATTGATAATGAAAAACTGGAAAAGTTGGGATAACTTAAATTATAGTTTCTGGTGAGAATCCCTATGCCAGATTTATAAGTTTGAAAATATTAATTCTTTACAGTTGGGACATCGTAGTAAATTTAAGGAAAATTGGGGCCTGTTAACAAAATATTATAAGAAACAACAAACTTCAAATCGTTCTTCAGATATGTGAAGGGGAAGCAACCGGCAAGGGAAGAAGTGGGGCCATTGGATGATGGAGACAAAAAAGGAGTGGTAAAAGAGGAAAAAGAGATAGCAGACAGGTTAAATAAGTTCTTCACGTCAGTCTTCACGAGGGAGGACACATCCAATATTCCGGAACCGGAGGACATTGTAAATGGGGATCAGGATGAAAAGCTGGTCCAACTAGAGGTAAGCCAAGAGGATGTCCTCAGGCAGATAGACAGACTAAAGAGCGACACATCGCCAGGTCCGGACGGCATTCACCCAAGGGTACTCAAGGAACTAAGGAACGTAATAGCAGAGCCACTTCGCCAAATATGTAACCTATCCTTAAAAACTGGAGAGATCCCGGAGGATTGGAAAATTGCGAATGTCACACCCATCTTCAAGAAGGGTTCAAGGGGGGACCCGGGGAACTACAGGCCGGTGAGCTTGACCTCGGTCCCGGGAAAAATGATGGAAGCACTGATTAAGGACAGTATCTGTGAACACATAGAAAACAATGGACAGCTAAAGTCGAGCCAGCACGGCTTCTGCAAGGGTAGGTCATGCCTCACAAACTTATTGTACTTCTTTGAGGGGGTAAACAGACAGGTGGATAAAGGGGAATCCATTGACATCATTTACCTTGACTTTCAAAAAGCCTTTGACAAGGTACCGCACGAAAGACTGCTTAAAAAGCTGTGGAGACACGGGGTGCAAGGGGAGGTCCACCGA
Organism: Geotrypetes seraphini; assembly: GCF_902459505.1. NCBI lineage: Eukaryota > Metazoa > Chordata > Amphibia > Gymnophiona > Dermophiidae > Geotrypetes > Geotrypetes seraphini. The sequence continues at coordinate 30,559,332 of NC_047091.1, read as the reverse complement.
TGGATCAAAAACTGGCTGGCGGACAGGAAACAGAGGGTTGGAGTGAAGGGCCATTACTCGGACTGGCATGGGGTCACGAGCGGAGTTCCGCAGGGGTCGGTGCTGGGACCGCTCCTGTTCAATATATTTATTAATGACCTGGAGACAGGAACAAATTGCGAAGTTATTAAATTTGCGGATGACACCAAACTCTACCGCAGGGTTGATACCAGGGAAGACTGCGAAGATCTGCAAAGGGATCTAACGACGCTAGAAGAATGGGCCAAAAAATGGCAAATGAACTTTAATGTAGGGAAATGCAAGGTCATGCATGTAGGGAAAAAGAACCCGATGTTCAGCTACAAAATGGGAGGATCACTGCTAGGGGTAAGTAACCTTGAAAGAGACCTGGGAGTGATGGTGGACACGTCTTTGAAGGCGTCGGCACAGTGCGCCACAGCCTCAAGAAAAGCAAACAAAATGTTGGGTATCATTAAGAAGGGTATCACGACCAGGACGAAGGAGGTCATCCTGCCACTGTATCGTGCAATGGTGCGACCGCATCTGGAGTACTGTGTCCAATATTGGTCGCCGTACCTCAAAAAGGACATGGCGGTACTTGAGGGAGTCCAGAGAAGAGCAACTAAACTGATAAGAGGTATGGAAAACCTCTCATATACTGACAGACTGAAAAAGCTGGGGCTGTTCTCCCTGGAAAAGCGGAGACTTAGAGGAGACATGATAGAAACCTTCAAGATCCTGAAGGGTATAGAAAAAGTAGACAGGGACAGATTTTTCAGATTATGGGGAACCACAAGTACAAGGGGGCACTCGGAAAAATTAAAAGGAGACAGGTTTAAAACAAATGCCAGAAAGTTCTTTTTCACCCAGAGAGTGGTGGACACATGGAACGCGCTTCCGGAGGCTGTGATAGGCCGGAGCACGTTACAAGGCTTCAAAGAAGGTTTGGATAGGTTCCTAGAGGATAAAGGAATTGAGGGGTACAGATAAGAGTAGCGGTAGGTTATAGGGATAGTCTGGGACCATTGCTCAGGCAATGGGCCTGATGGGCCGCCGCGGGAGCGGACCGCTGGGCGAGATGGACCTCTGGTCTGCCTCAGCGGAGGCAACTTCTTATGTTCTTATGTTCTTATGAATATGAACTATTATCATTATTATTATTGCTACTATTATTTCCCTTTGTTTCATGAATGAACATTATACATATCCAGGTGGGAAGGGGGGATAAAACACTTTTATATTTTATTGTTGGAATAGAGTGCAATATACGGTAGTACGTTACTTGAATGTTCATGTGTTTGCACTTTGTATTTGATATAAAAAATGAATAAAGAATTTAAAAAAAAACCCAAAACACGCTTTACATAGTTGAGACCACAGGGACAGTACTGTAGTGTTAAAATTTACTAACGATTCTGCAGTATATTTCAGGACGATGTGCCCTTGAACTGATAGAAAAATTATTTAAATATAGAAGCAAGGAAGTTGACTTCATCCATGTTTGGATAATGAGATTTCTTTTTCCATCCTCCTTTCCTATGTCCATCAGGATAACCAACCCTGCCAGAGCTCTAATGAAAACCTCTCTCTTGGCTCATCGTAAGAAGAAAGAGCAAGACCAAATGCTATTTTTCAACTTTATTTTTATCAATTTTTAAAATTTCAAGGATCATTTATCTCATAAGGTAAACATTTTAACTGCAGCCTTTGTGGAAAAGTAGTTCAAAGTTGGCTATAATAGGACATGACAAGCCTTGTGTTGTGTTACGATTTTGAAGTCACTTTTATAGCGATCTTAAGAAGAGATAATATGATGTTCTGGGTAAAGCTATTGTTTTATCTCTTTTTATGAACAGAAACACATATTTTATTGTTAAGCACTTGGCACTAGGGTTCATGGAGAAATCTAAGGGTCTGTCAGTATTCATTACTAACAAAATTATTTCATTGCCAATTTGGGTTGTACATGTTTTTCCTTCTAATATTTTTCTAAATGTATTTATTGTTTTCAGAGGCATTATCAAAGTTTGTGCAACTTCTTTCAGTTTTACAGGCTTTATGAATACTGCTTTGATCTTTTGTGTTGACTTTAATCATCATGATATGGTCAAAATACAAGAATTTGGTTACAGGATCCAAGCCAAGAAGATATGGTGAACTTGTCCATCTCTGTTCTAATTGGAAGGGTTCTATCAAAGCAAAACTTGAGCCATGTAATGATTAAAGTGCATAATGAAGACCAAACTCAAGGATACCCAAGTGGTTCAGTCTCCCTAGGTGACTTTAAGGCCAGTTTTTTAAATCTTCTTCCCTCTTCATCTGTTTCCACACTACAGAAGAATGGAGGACTAAACTAACGATTAGAGCAATAGGATGCAACCCAACAAAACTAAGTCCAAATCCCATAGCTGCTCTATGTTATTTAGAGAAAGTCATGCAGTCCTCCATTGCTTCAGGTACAAATTTAAATTATAAGCTCTAGGGGGACAGAAAAAAAAAATGCATACTGAGGAAGGCAACAAGGATTCCCTAGAGGTAGGTCTTGTCAGACAAATCTGATCAATTTCTGTGAATGTACGCTAGATGTGATGTATTTGGATTTTAGCAAAGCCTTGTTTTTGGTTGCTTATTCATATAGTCAGATATGAATTCTCTTGATAAATTCAAAATTAAACTAAAAACTTTCTTATTTCAAGACGCATATCATAATGTTTGAAAATACCCCTTTCCATCAGGAGTCCAGTCTACAAAACAAACCGCTTTTAAGAAACGACCCCCCTCTCCTGATGTTTTTTCACGTATTGGTCTATTTTATGTTCATCCTTTTCTTTTTACCCCCATTCTTAAAATTATTTTAACATTTTTAGCCTTGTAAACCAGCCAGATACATGATGACGGTCGTTATATTAAAATGTAAATAAACTTGGAATCATAGGAGTTAGTGCTGTGGGTTTGAGCTCTTAGTTTCAGGGTACTAAGGCAGTGTGTTTGCTATTTAAGCAGTTGTCTTCTAGATGTGAGTAGTGGATGGGGCATTAATTAGTGCTGGTTTGTAGCTGTGAGCAGCCTCACCTGGTACGTTCCAGTTTAGCACAAACTTGTCCAACTTTGTCTTGAATCCCTGGAGGGTGTTTTCCCCTATAACAGCCTCCAGAAGAATATTCCAGTTCTCTACCACTCTCTGGGTGAAGAAGAACTTCCTTATGTTCGTATGGAATCTATCCCCTTTCAACTTTAGAGAGTGCCCTCTCATTCTCCCTACCTTGGAGAGGGTGAACAACCTGTCTCTATCTACTAAGTCTATTCCCTTCATTATTTTGAATGTTTCGATCATGTCCCCTCTCAGCCTCCTCTTTTCAAGGGAGGAGAGGCCCAGTTTCTCTAACCTCTCACTGTACGACAACTTCTCCAGTCCCTTAACTATTTTAGTCGCTCTTCTCTGGACCCTTTCGAGTAGTACCATGTCCTTCTTCATGTAGGGGTGATTGATGGGTGTATAAGTGTAATGAGATCCTATGGATGGGTAGGATGAGGGGTATGGTGGAAGGGCATAGGCCTCAGGTCGGTGAGCACAAAGTGGTTGTGGAAACTATTTCTACAGGAGTCCAAGAAGTCAGTATGTATTTTCAGAAGTAAATGTCCCAGGCAGAAGTAGAAAAAAAAGTTTTGTCTCTGAAGAAACTGCTTTCCAGGTGAAAGATAGCTGAGTTTCCAAGGGGGCTAGATAGGCTTAATGAGATGCAGATTATCAGTAGAATGAATGTGTTAAAGTGTTTTAGCAGTCAGTTTTCCAAGGAAGGAGACAGGTGCCTGGAAAGACAGGTATTATGCAGGTGGTGAATGGGAGGAGTAGAAAAAGCATACGTCATAAGGCGTTATGGGGACAGACTTACAGATGTATACTTTGGAGGAAAGGCGGGAGAGTCGTTTAAATACCTATGTGGCATAAATTTATTTGAGGCAAGTCTCTTTCAATTGAAAGGAAACTCCAGATTAGAGGGTATAGAATGAGGTGAAGAGGTGACAGGCTCAGGAAGTAATCTACAGTAAATGCGTAGAATAGTCTCCCAGTAGAGGAGGTGGAGACAAAGAATGTGTGTGTACTCAATAAAGCATGGGACAGGCATGTGGGATCTCTTAGGGAGAGGGGGAGAGAGGAGATAGTGGATGTTGCAGATGGGCAGACTGGATGGGCCATTTGGCCTTTATCTGCCATCATGTTACAATGTTTCTATAACTATAATGTTCTATGACCTCACAATACAGGTGTAAAGAGCCTTAGCCTATAGGAAGAGGAGATGCAAATGTTAAGAGCCTCAGCCAATAGGGAGAGGAGGAGATAGTGGATGCTGCAGATGGGCCATTTGGCCTTTATCTGCCATCATGTTTCTATAACCATAAAGCTCTATGACATCACAATGAAGGTGTAAAGAGCCTTAGCCTATAGGAAGAGGAGTTGCAAATGTTAAGAGCCTCAGCCAATAGGAAGAGGAGGAGATAGAGGATGCTGCAGATGGGCAGACTAGATGGGCCATTTGGCCTTTATCTGCTGTCAATGTTTCCACGTTTCTAATTTATGCTGCTTGTTACAATATCTATAAACTGGGCATCTCATTTACTTACATAAGGGGATTTATTTATTTATTTGGATTTGGATTTTACTGAGCTACATTCAGGCACACTGGGTATTTTTCCCTGTCCCTGGAGGGTTTACAATCTAATTTTTGTATCTGAGGCACCGGAGGGTTAAGTGACTTACCCAAGATCTCTAGGAGCAGTAGTGGAATTTAAATACAGTAGGTAACTTTGCATATCAAATCCATTAAGAAGGTGGGGGGGGGTGGCACAGTGGCTAGAGCTACAGCGCCAGCACCCTGAAGTTGTGGGTTCAAATCCCATGCTGCTCCTTGTCACCCTGGGCAAGTCACTTAATCTCCCATGAGCCCGCTAGAACAGATAGGGGAAAATACCTGAGTACTTGAATGTAAACCATTTAGGCTATAGGTGGTATAGAAATGCTAAAAATAAAATCATAAATAAATATTCCTCCACTGTGATGCTATTTTGAATGAAAACGTTTATTCTTACATCTTCAGAACCGACTGACATGACATCCACAGTAGGTCTTGCACTTGGAAGCAGATTTGGGTGTGAATTCTTCTTTGGTTCCCTTAACATAGAAACATAGAAGATGACGGCAGAAAAGGGCTACAGCCCATCAAGTCTGCCCAGTCTGCTTACTCACCCCCTGTCTATGCCCTAATGACCCAATTTCCTTATCTTGACCCTCGTAGGGATCCCACATGGGTATCCCATTTATTCTTAAAGTCTGGCACGCTGTCTGCCTCGATCACCTGCACTGGAAGCTTGTTCCAATGATCAACCACTCTCTCTGTGAAGAAATACTTTCTGGTGTCGCCATGAAATTTTCCGCCCCTGAGTTTGAGCGGGTGCCCTCTTGTGTCCGAGGGTCCCTTGAGAAAGAAAATATCATCTTCCACTTCGACGTGTCCCGTGAGGTACTTAAATGTTTCGATCATGTCTCCCCTCTCCCTACGTTCCTCGAGAGTGTAGAGCTGCAATTTGTTCAGTCTCTCTTCGTACGAGAGACTCTTGAGCCCCGAGATCATCCTGGTGGCCGTCCGCTGAACCGATTCAATTCTGAGCACATCTTTACTGTAATATGGCCTCCAGAATTGCACACAGTATCTCAGATGAGGTCTCACCATGGCCCTGTACAACGGCATTATGACTTCAGGCTTTCGGCTGACGAAACTTCTATTGATACAACCCAATATCTGCCTTGCCTTAGATGAAGCCTTTTCCACTTGATTGGCAGTTTTCATGTCTGCACTGATGATTACTCCTAAATCTTATTCTGCTGAAGTCCTAGTTAAAGTTTCTCCGTTCAAGAAGTACGTCCTGCATGGATTTCCGCTTCCGAGGTGCATGACCTTACATTTCTTAGCATTGAAGCCTAGCTGCCAGGTTGAGGACCAACTTTCCAATGTAAGCAGGTCCTGCGCCATATAATTCTGTAAACTGCATTCACTTACTATATTACATAGTTTGGCGTCATCGGCGAATAGTGTTATTTTACCTTGAAGCCCTTGAGTCAGATCCCCTATGAATATGTTGAAAAGGAGTGGACCAGGACCGAGCCCTGCGGCACTCCACTGGTCACCTCCGATGTTTTAGAGAGGGTACCATTAACCACCACCCTCTGAAGTCTGCCACTCAGCCAATCATTGACCCATGCAGTTAGTGTCTCTCCTAACCCCATTGATTCCATCTTGCTTAGCAGCCTGCGGTGTGGGACACTGTCAAAAACTTTACTGAAGTCCAGGTACACGACGTCCAAAGACTCTCCCAAGTCCAACTTTCTTGTTACCCAGTCAAAGAAGCTGATGAGATTGGATTGGCAGGACCTACCCTTGGTGAATCCATGCTGACTAGGATCCCGAAGATTCCCTTCATTCAAGATCGTGTCCAATTTGCTTTTAATTAGTGTTTCCATGAGTTTGCACACTATTGATGTGAGACTCACCGGTCTATAATTCGCAGCCTCTGCCCTCCAATCCTTTTTATGCAGAGGAACGACATTAGCTAATTTCCAGTCCAGGGGAACTTTCCCCTTACTTAGGGAGAGATTGAATAGCTCAGCCAACGGTTTCGCCAGGACATCGCTCAATTCTCTGAGCACTCTTGGGTGCAAATTGTCTGGTCCCATGGCTTTGTTCACCTTGAGTCTTGCCAGTTCACTGTAAACTTCGCCTGGTGTGAACTCAAAATTCTGAAACGGGTCTTCTGTGCTTTGTGTTGCCTTCAACTGCGGACCGTGTCCAGGTGCCTCACAGGTGAAGACTGAGCAGAAGTATTCATTCAGTAGTTCGGCTTTATCGGAATCTGCTTCCATGTAACTTCCGTCCGGTCTTTTAAGGCGTACTATTCCGCCTGTGTTCCTTTTTCTTTCACTAATATACCTGAAGAAGGATTTGTCCCCCTTTTTAATGATTTTTGCCAGAATTTCTTCCACTCGAAGTTTTGCCTCCCTAACTGCCATTTTGACCGCTGTAGACCTGGTCCTATATTCTACCTTTGCCTCTCTTTTCTCCGTGCGCTTAGCAAAATCTGGACCCCCTAGACCCGCCCCCAGGCCCGTCCAGTTCCAACCATCCCTGGCCCGTTATGCCCCAGCTCTGCCCTCAGCTACGCCCCCCAGCTCCACCCCCGCTGCCCATTCGTTGGGCAGGAAGGCATCCGCATCCGCGCAGATGCAATGCAGTGACATCATGCGCCGAGTTTTGAAAAGCCGTCCGGACTTCCAGACACGACCTCAAAAGGAGAACATGTCTGGGGAAATCCGGACGTCTGGTAACCCTACTTGCATTGATCTACAGTATAGCCCAGAGGTGGGCAACCCCGGTCCTCGAGGGCCGGAATCCAGTCGGGTTTTCAGGATTTCCCCAAGGAATATGCATTGAAAGCAGTGCATGCAAACAGATCTCATGCATATTCCTTGGGGAAATCTTGAAAACCCGACTGGATTCCGGCCCTCGACGACCGGAGTTGCCCACCCCTGGTATAGCCTCTAACCTCGGAATGAGATAGATTTCTTGCCAAGCTGCACCGTCGCATCTTTCTAGCTGCTGTCTGGCCACCGTAAAATCTTTCCCCAAGGACCAATTACTGCCGAGCGGTATTCTCTATCAAACTTTTATGCTTGTATAAAACCCACCACAGTGGCATCACGTGGGAAATAATTTTGAAAGCTCTCAATGTGCCACTACTAACCAGTGCAGAAAATGTACTTATAAATCCTTTTCCCCCCCAGTCCACCGTGTCCCCAATTAGCAGGCTCATAAATTACATTCCTGCTAGCCGCAAAGTATGTCTTCTCACTTAGGTTCTGACGGCGCCGACATAATCCACCATTTCAGACTGAGTTAATGCTGTGCTCTGGAGGGGGTTCCTGGCTTCATCTCTCACGCACTAAATCAGCCACAGCGGTGGCTGATTAAAAGTTGTCAGAACTGCTAGGTCAGGGTATCCAGCAGCGAAAGGCAATAACAAGTTGTGAGGCCCTGGTCACAGCACCAGCGCTTATGCCTCTTCAAAGCAACTTATATTTTGGCTTAGTTTCTGGAAGCTAAGAGCAACGTTGAACTGATCTCTCTGTAACTAGGAAAATTATATAGGTGCTGGTTATGGTAATAAGAACATAAGAACATAAGAAATGCCTGCACTGGATCAGACCTAGGGTCCATCTAGTCCGGTGATCTGCACACGCGGAGACTCAGCCAGGCGTACCCTGGCGAATACCTTAGTCACTCGTATCCCTCAATGTGTCCTACAAGATGTGCGTCCAATTTTCTCTTAAATCCTAGAATGGTGGTTTCCTCCACCATCTCTTCCGGGAGAGAGTTCCAGACGATAATATCAAAAAAAGGGGGTAAAAACCCCTCCCTCATAAATATGTAATGTCACCCAAACAAAGAGAGAAAGTCAATGTGTCAATAGTGTAATCACAAGGAATTAAACCCCCTTAGGGCTCCTTTTATCAAGGTGTGGTAGGCGGTTAACGTGCAGAATACCGCATGTTCAACCGCCTGCCGCGCTAGTCGCTAATGCCTCCATTGACGAGGTGTTAGTTTTTTGGCTTGCCGCGGGGGTTAGCGCGTGATGAAACGTCCGACGCGCTAACCCCCTTAGCTCGCCTTGATAAAAGGAGCCCTTAGTCTTGAGAACCTAATTCGTTATCTTTTACATTATTTCAATCTTTTTTTTAATAAGTTAACAATTTAATTCCTTATGTGCAAAAATTTATTTATTTTATTAAAAAAATTTAAATGCCGTTTAGAACTAAACGGTTTACATAATTTACACACACAACGTTAAAATGAAAACAAAATAAAAACAAATACATAATTAAAAACACCTGTAATAAAATGAATATACATCCAGTCCTCAGGAAAATACGATGGTGAGGATAGTAGAGATCATAGATAATTCATCAATTTTAGTGGAAATACCTAAAAAAAACAGACATCTACAAATAGCTGCGTCTTTAATAATTTTATGAACCTACCCTTTTCACTAAAATTTTAAAACATCCATCCACATATTCATAGCGTTTCAAAAGGCACTTAACTTTATGTTGGAATCAGGCAACCCCCTCCCCCCCAAGAAGTCCTTGCATGGATCAGCTGTGTAGTCCTTCCATCAGTCAGTTGATTCGATCCTTATGGGCCAATTCAGTACTTTGATTGATCGATTGGTCCAATCTCTTTTTTTTTTTTTGTAAATCTTTATTCATTTTCAAACTTACAATAAGTGTGATAATATATCCAAACAAATTAACAATATATATAACACTTAATAATCATCAATGATACAACTGATACTCTCTTATCTCCCATCTTCCCCACCCCTCCCAATCATATAATCAATACCTTATACAATATGTAACAATCAAATTACCCCCTCCCCCCACCCCTCACACATGAACTTGTAAATTTAAGGGGGAAAAAAATTCATCTAATCAGTACAATATTTTGTTAATGGCTCCCAAACATCTTGAAATTTCTCGAAACATCCCCGCTGTATTGCAATAAATCTCTCCATTTTAATTTGCAACATTTTTAAATTTGCAACATTTTTTGTAAATCGCACTGAAGTAAGATTTTGCGATTAAATCAAAATTTTATTAAACTTGAAACTTAAACTTGATATATGACATAGGGAATTCCACCAAAAATTATAGTTTAGTCTACTCCAGTTTTTCCAATTATACGTAACTTGTTGAATGGCAACCCCAGTCATTATAAGTAATAATTTGTTATTATTTATAGAAATCTGACTTTTTGCTCTCATTGCCATACCAAAAGCACAGTAACATATGATAATGCCACTGGATTCTCTTTTAATCCAATCTTTAAAGTCTAATCCTTAGTTCAATTCTATAGGTGCTGGTTATGGTAACTACTTTTCTTAACAGAATACTAGTTCACATGGCTGAAACAAGTGTACATTAAAGCATGACAACACACACCAGCTCTAAAGCTAATATAAATGCCAACACGTAGGCATAAGACGCCATTAGACTTCCTACTGTAGAAGCGATTATAGCATCTACGCTGTAGACGCCTTCTCGCATCTACTTTTTATGACTTATTTCTTTATTTATAAATTTATGTACCGTATATTAACAATACGGTTTTCAAAAATTACGATCATTACAAGTTAAACACCATATACAGACACAATTGCAGAACAGCTCTCATTTAAAAAAAAGCAACTAACACAGGAAAGCGCTAACAGCATTTTCTTGAAATTCATCCTCCCAGTACAGTATTGCAAAATTCCAATTAGTGCACCAGTTAAAACAAGTTTTTAAATTATTTTTTTATTTAATTCTTTTTCTATCCCATCCTTTCCAAAGAGCTCAGGACGACTTACAGGTTAACATACAGTTGACAGGTTACAATATGCCATAGTTAGAGTACAAGTTTTTTTTTGTGTGTGGGGGGGGGGTTTCGGTACAAGTTGCGCATTCTTCATCATGCGCAACCTACGAAAAATAAGAAAATACTTTGACAAAGAACAATACAGGATCATAGTCCAATCCCTTGTGCTAGGACTAGTAGACTACTGCAATATCCTCTATCTACCATGTCCTACCAACATGATTAAACAACTACAGACCGTTCAGAACACAGCTCTCAGACTAATCTACTCACTTGGAAAATTTGACCACATCACCAATGCCTATCTAGACTCACACTGGCTACCGATACGAGCAAGAATCCAATTCAAATTATACTGTCTACTATTTAAAGTAACAAACGGAACTGCACCCACCTACCTAAACAATCGCCTAAACCGAAACCTCTCACCCAGAATAAGGAGAACCCAGATCCCATTCACATACCCGCCACTCAAAGGTACTCGACGCAAGAAAATATATGACAACCTCCTAGCGATGCAGGCAGCGAAACTTGACCCCTCCATCTCCAAGCTGCTGACCACAACAACTGACTTCAAAGCGTTCCGAAAAGATATCAAAACACTACTCCAGCAGTTGGAACCTAGGACAGTACCAGGTGGATTTTACAACCTATGGCCCAGAAATATTCAAGAAAAGAAAAGAAAATTAATTTAATCATGAATTTATAATGTCTATAACTAATGGACAGACTAGATGGACCATTCAGGTCTTTATCTGCCATCATTTACTATGCTACTGTGTTCTTATCTTCAACGTCTCTTGCCCAATGGAAAACCAAGTATGCCAGGGCTTTCACAAGCCATCCTGGGGGCACGATAACCAGTCATGAGACAACCCATTCTGGAGACATCACAACTGGTCATGAAATAAGGGGACCCCATAACCAGTGTGACAAACCTAGGTCTATTTCAGGTCTTACCCACAATAAACCCGGATTCATTCCTGGTTTTGTCCCAGTGAGCAGGAATGTGCACAAGCGGATCAGGTGCCTGACCAATTAATTAATCAAGCTGACTCTAGCTCTGACTGGGAAATGGAAATAACAGAAACAGGGCAGGATAAGTGTGAAAGTTTCACTCTAGGCAAACCTCATCCTGACACTGTTAAATACCTTAGGAAATTTGAACAGCCAGTTAAAACCAGGGCTAGAAAGTATCCCGTTTGTGAAAGCAGGAGGCAAGTCAGTGGGTGGAAAACCCTAACAGCGGAAGCTGGAGCAGCCCGCTACCCTGAAGCATACTCATCCTAGCCTTGAAACTCCAATCCAAACCCCTCCCCCTCCCAAAAAGACACGCACACCAGATTGGTGAAAACTGGCCGCAGCCCTGTTTATTGTGAAATAAACATATTTAAATAACATTTGCATAATAAACCAAATATACAAACAGCATTATATAACAGTTTATCTGATTAAACCCACACAATGGTATCACCATTGTGACCCTGATCCCGAGCTACCGACATAGATGAAAATGGCCCCCGACCCTGCCGTCTAAGCAAGGGTCCGAGGGGTGGCATGACCCCACATGCCCCCTTGTCCAGGGTCATCAGACCCACCAGGCACGGCTCCCAGCCGGCCCACCACTCATCCCATGATGAGACCAGCCGCCAGTAGCTCGGGATACCGCCAACCGAAAACCCAACGCTGCACCCCTCTGAACCAATGGGCGGGAGGGCGGGAAAGAAGCCTCGGAGGACCGGAAACCGTTACGGTCCTCCGAGAGCCCTGCTTATATACCCCCTCCCCACCCTACCCTGCGGCCCCTACCCGACCCTTTTGGAGATCCCTCCCACGGCCGGAAAGACCTCCTCCCCTCGATTCGTCTTCCCTGCCTGCCTAACCACCCCTTCCTAACTTATCCCCGACGGACGGCTCCGCGGGCCTCCCAGCTCCGCGTTAGAGCCGCCCGTCGAGACAAGCTCTCGGGCTTTTTATAACAGCGGAAGCTGGAGCAGCCCGCTACCCTGAAGCATACTCATCCTAGCCTTGAAACTCCAATCCAAACCCCTCCCCCTCCCAAAAAGACACGCACACCAGATTGGTGAAAACTGGCCGCAGCCCTGTTTATTGTGAAATAAACATATTTAAATAACATTTGCATAATAAACCAAATATACAAACAGCATTATATAACAGTTTATCTGATTAAACCCACACAATGGTATCACCATTGTGACCCTGATCCCGAGCTACCGACATAGATGAAAATGGCCCCCGACCCTGCCGTCTAAGCAAGGGTCCGAGGGGTGGCATGACCCCACATGTCCCCTTGTCCAGGGTCATCAGACCCACCAGGCACGGCTCCCAGCCGGCCCACCACTCATCCCATGATGAGACCAGCCGCCAGTAGCTCGGGATACCGCCACAGGCCTGAAACTCGTTACAGGCCCCCCCCCCAACAATGAACAGAGCTGCGGCTAGAAGTCTAACACGCGTTCACAGCAAGAAGCAAAATCATCGAGCAATAGGTCCCACCCGATGTCTGACAGATGTACCTGATCTCTAGAAAACAACCCAGAACAAGAAACATCTACCCAAGCATGTCTGATCTGCAACCCGCCCCGAACCTCCACCCACCTCCCAATTTGTCGATTCACCTTAATAAGCCCCCTGGTCCATCTACGGGATACCAACCGCTTCGGTCGCGGGATAATGTCAGACCAAACAAGCCTAGCCCCCGGGAACCAACCCTGAATCACTCCAAGATCACCTATGACCATATCAATTAAAAATTTTCCACTGAGGGAATCAACATCATTGCCCCCAAGGTGAAAAATTAAAAGATCTGGACGCCGGGCACGACGACGAAGATCGTCCAGAAGAGTGAGCAGCTGATGCCAGCGCATACCCCGCTGTCCCCACCAAGAGACATAGACTCCTCGAAGACGAAGGCCCAAGTGCTGACCACCCGGACGGACCACAGCACGCTCCCCGGCCCAATGGACGAAGGAGTGCCCGATGATCCATACCGACAGGACACGTCGAGCGGCATCTGTAAAGCAAAGCCCAGCAGTCAAGCCAACGTCCCCCAACACTTTAACAGTTAGTAACAGAGAGCCATGCAGGGAACCCATCCAACTGCCCCCCACCAGCAAACAGCCCCCCCCTCCACGGGACACTCCACCCAGCTGCCCTAGACCCCCCCTTGACTTGGAACACCCTTACCCGCTGGACTGACCCGACGGAGAACACCCCCGCCCGTTTCCCGACGAACGAATGTACCCACGATAGGCCTCCGAGGACCAACGACCCAGTCGTCGAATAACCTCAGCAGGCAACCCCGCCTCGAAGGCACTGGTAGCAGCCCCTATGCGAAATGAGTGTGTGCCGAAGCGCATCGGCTCAACTCCGCAACGACCCAGTGCCCGCCGCAACACTGCCAGAAATTGGTAACGAGTAAGGCGAGAGCCGTCTGCATGAATCAACAACGCCAAGTCCGAATCAGGTCGAACCGCCATATAGGCAGCCAAAGATTGGACGGGGCACGAAGTACAACCCTCCACTCGGTGCAATACTATCGTGCGCCCCCTGCCCAGCTGATCCAACTTAGACCGGGCGATGAATAACCTCACTGTATCCCCATCCACGAGCACTTGACTATGCAAGAGACCGCGCATGCCCCGTAAATCGGACGGGTGAACGAGCAACTCACCCACTCGCAAAGCCCCGAAGAACGCCAAGGAAAACGCCACCCTAAATAAACCTGCTTCGAAGCCCGAATGCGCAATCCCAGGCAAAACCCCTAAGATGCGGGATAACAATGCATGCATTATAGGCAACCGAGGATCCGGCAACCGCGGTGCCACCCGATCCCAGGCCGCCAGCATCCTGCGCGGCAAAAATCCCGACACTGGGCAGAACCATCCGAAGGCTCTACAAAAGAAGGCAAAGCCTGCCAGATGGCCCGCCGCTGAACTGCGTGAACAGCCCGCAGTCAGGGAATCAGCTAAGAAATCCGCTAACAAGACCTCGGTGACAGGGCCAGGTACCCAACCCCGCGAGCGCAGACAGTTAAACACTGTAACAAAACCCCGATTGTAACGGGTCCAAGTAGCAGGAGCTACGGACTGCTGCAGCAGGCTCCAGATCCGCTCACCACCAGGTTCCACAAGTGCTCCGGCATCGGTGACCCATCCGTCTTCGCTGTCGGCGCCAGCTGCCGGAACTGCAAAAATTGAAATCGAGAAAGGGCATCAGCAAGCTTGTTCTGAATCCCGGGGACGTGGCGAGCCCGAATGTATAAATTAAGCTGCAAACAGCGTAAGACAAATTCTCGCAGCACTGCGTTCACCTTCAAGCATTTCGCGGCTTGCCGATTCACCACTTCCACCACTCCCATGTTGTCGCACCAGAAAACAACGCGCCGATTCCGTAACTTCTCCGGCCACAACTCGCATGCCACCAACAAGGGGAAAAGTTCCAGCAAGGTCACATTGCAAGTAACACCCGCCTGACGCCAACCCTCAGGCCATGCTGCCGCGCACCAATCCCCCTGACAGTAAATACCAAAACCCACACCGCCTGCGGCATCCGATTGCAGCTCGAGATCTACAGTAGAGACGTCGGGAAGCTGAATCGGGAGCGACCCGTTAAACTGGGATAGGAATAGAGACCACATATGCAAGTCCGCTCGAATCCCCGCAGTAATCCGTACAAAGTGTCTACGATCACGTATACCCGACGTCGCAACCGCCAGACGCCGGGAAAAGGCACGTCCCATAGGTAGGACCCGACAGGCAAAATTGAGGGACCCCAACAAAGATTGAACCACCCTCAAAGTAGGCTTACGGGTGTCCCGAACAAGCGAAATCAAAGCTAACAACTGGCGCACTTTACCCGACGGGAGCCGAGTCACCATAGCCACCGAGTCAATCTCGATCCCCAAGAAAGTGAGACAAGTAGTGGGCCCTTCAGATTTAGCAGCTGACAATAGTACCCCAAATTCAGCGGCCATGTCTTCAAAAGTAGATTTCAACAGACTACAATCACCAGAACCTGCCCCACCAACGAAAAGAAAATCATCCAGATAGTGCACCACCGACTCCCTCCCTGCACGACGAACAGTTACCCAATGCAGAAAGGAGCTGAACAACTCAAAGAATGCGCAAGAGACGGAACAACCCATCGGCAGACAGCGATCAAAATAAAAGGCACCTTCGAAACGAAACCCCAGTAGAGGATATGAAGACGGATGAACCGGCAGTAACCTAAAGGCCGACTCGATATCTACTTTAGCCAGCAAGGCACTACTGCCCGCCTTACGAACGAGGTGTAAGGCACAGTCGAAGGAGGCATAGCGGACAGAGCAAAAATCGCGAGGAATACCTTCGTTCACCGAGTGCCCCACGGGCCTGGATAAATTATGGATCAGGCGATATTTGCCCGGCTCTTTCTTAGGGATAATCGCCAGAGGAGACAATACCATCACAGAAAACGGGCGTTCCATAAAGGGCCCCGCAATACGCGCCCGATCTAGTTCTTCACACAACTTGCGTCGTACCTCCCCCCGCAACTGAGACACCGAGGATGCATTGGACGCCTGCACATTAACCAAAGGAAGTGAGTAAGGAATAGCAAAACCCTCCCTAAATCCCCGTATAAGCGTCGCAGCGGCCCGCCAATCGCTGTAAAGGTCCAACCAAGGCTGCATGGCGCCCACCCGGACCGGGGTGGGCAACCCCTGCACCCTGACCTCACTTGGCCTGGGTGGGAGGCGGCCCAGCTCCCTTCTTGGGGCACTTGAGCGCTGAGTGCCCTTGCCCGCACAAGGAGCAGGCATGACGGAAACGACAGTCCGTAAAGGAACAGGAAGATTTGTTAAACTGCCAGCAGAGGCCAGGGCCCCCCCCAGCCCCCGGGCCTCCAATGGGACGAAAGGAACGAGCCCCCCCAGTGACTTGAGACCCCGGCTTCCCCGACGCACCCAATCCCGACCCAGTTGGTTTCGACATGTGAGTGAGCCAAAGATTGATGTCCTGCGTACCCCAGGACATGTGCCGGTTTTCCTCCATCTTGTCGCGGAACGCTTCATCGTAGTTGAGCCACGACCACCCGCCGAACCGCTGATAAGCATCGAGGATTGAATCCGCATATGCCAGCAAAAGGCCATAGTCCTGAGGGCGCTCCCGCCCCCAGACACTTGCCAACCTCAAGAATGCCCGCGTCCAATTCACGACATTGCGGGACACTAAGCCCACCTTTGGCTTCCCCCCATCCTTCTTACTTTTCTTCTTCCGCCCGTGCACTCTGCCCTCCAAAAGCCTAAAAACATCAACACACGTACGCTTCCGGATCTTACGACGGAGAGACTGCGGAACCTTCTCCCACAGTTCCGACAGCGCCACGAGAGCCGGAGCTCCCCGAATATCCCCCTCCTGCGCTGACTTAACACCCGCCCCCCGCCGCGGAGACCCTGACGAGGAAGACGACGACGAAGAGGAAGAGGTTAAAGAAGATGAAGAGGACGAAGAAGAAGAAGCCCTACTCCGACGACCCCTCCTACCCCTCTTTTTCTCTTTACGCTTCCCCCCTTTGTCCCCGACCCCAGCCTCTAAGGCCATGTTACCCGTGGTCCCGACTCCTGACTCCTCCAGGTCCGCTTCCCGCACCTGCCGCTCCAGGAGTGGTGCCCTCCGAAGCAACCACCATAACAGGGCTCTGGCTCGCCTGCACTGGTTCCTCGACTCCGGTCCGCGGGGCTTCCATCCGTCCTCCGGTCGCAACTCCGGCAGAACAAGGCTCCGTGAGGCGCTCACGTCCAGCGGCGGGATCCTGGGGGAAAAAATCCAAACAGGGGCCAGCAACCTGCACAGTATGAGGAGAGGTTAACCCTGGGGGCCAAGCCCCCGCCAGCTGATCACCCCCCCCTTCCAACCTCCGAGACACCCCTCCAAAAGAGGTGCCCGGGCCCCAAGACGGCGAAGGAACCGCTCCCGGGAATGGCGAAGAACCCATAGCCCAGGGGCCGGATCCCCAAGGAGAACACCAAGGCCCATACGCCCAAGGCGGCCACCAAGAGGTTGACGGAGACCCACGACCCAACCCGGACGTGGAGGGAAACACGGGGGTATCCACCCCAAACTCACCCCTCACCCCGGAGGAATACGCCGTCCCTCTCTGCTGGCCAGGATCGGACCCGACCCAGTCCCCCCTTGAACCACCCTGAGCTGCTAAAGGCACTTCCGTAGAAGGCACACTCACTGCAGCAGAAGCCCTCCCCGCTCCTACAGGAGCAGATGCTGCAGGCTCTACAGGCACACTGACTGTGTGAGGAACCTCTCTACCCCTCCCACGTCCTCCCTGCGGCCTGCTTCTGCCCCTGCGGGCCGACCCCGCGCGGCCACTAGCAGCCAACCCCTCCCCCCCTGCCTCCAGCGCTATCGCAGCTCGGGCAGCCGAACGCGAGCGCCGAGGAGGCAAATCGCGCCCCCCCGCAGCAGAGGCACTCACCGGTTCGCTGTCTTCCTCGTCCAGCGAGTCTCCGGCCAGCAGGGAGAGCTCCGCGGGGTCTGCCGCATCGACGGTAGGTGCACGCTCCATCCACCCGACCCGACACTAGCCTCCGAACCGAAAATGAAAAACGGCCACGTGGCAGGCCGCAGGACACCTCAAACCGCCGACACCAACGAAAGCAGCCTCGGAGGACCGGAAACCGTTACGGTCCTCCGAGAGCCCTGCTTATATACCCCCTCCCCACCCTACCCTGCGGCCCCTACCCGACCCTTTTGGAGATCCCTCCCACGGCCGGAAAGACCTCCTCCCCTCGATTCGTCTTCCCTGCCTGCCTAACCACCCCTTCCTAACTTATCCCCGACGGACGGCTCCGCGGGCCTCCCAGCTCCGCGTTAGAGCCGCCCGTCGAGACAAGCTCTCGGGCTTTTTATTCCCCCACAGTCTCAGGAGGGGAGTGGTTTTCCACCAGATATAATGAGCCTGCTGAGAACAGAGAGGGGGAGGCAGCCAAGGGAAGCCAGACTCACGAGGCACCCGGGAGAGGAATACCCAGGAGGGTATGAAGCTGGAGAGAGCCAGACTCTCTCAGACTGGCCCATGCTAGAAGCAGATGATGCAGCTCATATCAGGGAGCCTTGGGAGCAGCCAGAGGAGGACGCAATGGACACCCAGGCAAGCCAGGCATGCACTGAAACCCAGCCATTGCCTATGGAATTATAGTGAGTTTAAACCTGGATGTTTTCTCATGCTGTTCATTCCTCTGTGCTGCTAGGGAATCTGAAAGCTTAGAAACTTCAGTTTTAAAATTCTCCCTGAAAGCTTACATACAGAAGTTTTCTTTAAAACCCTGAAATTATATAACGTGGTATGAGTGTTTGTACTTCCTGGCTGATTGCCAAGCTGAGCCAACACGTTGTTTTCTCTCAGCTGTGGCTAATCCCAAGTGCACTATTGCAGAGAAGGGAAACGTACATGTGCTATTGAAGACTTGTGATATATCAATGATTTTTGGAACATACAAATGAATGGTTTGGATAAAAGAATATGGATTTAAAACACTGTTGCTCTGGTGAAGAGAACCGAGACCCATAAGCTTGCAAGCCCAGAAGCAGGGACTGTTGGTAATTGCAGTATTATTCAAGTTTTGTTTTGGAACCTTTATGAGTTTGATGTCATGTGCTATGACTGCATACTGCACTGCAAGGCTGATGCCTGAATGATTTTGAATTGTGTTACCATTACTGGAATAAAGCTATTTTTGGTCTTTCACATTCTGACTGAAACCTGTATTCCTTGCATGCATGCCTAAAGTAAGACCTGGAGGATCCCTTAGTAGCAAGGGACACGTAGGACTGGAATTTTGGACACTTTTCTGGGTCTTGCAACATCAGCAAGAACCCGGGGTGTGACACCAGTCATGAAGATAACGCATCCTAGAGATACATATCCAGTTGAGATAAACCATCCTGGGTACAACAAAACAATTGCATGGTTTAAATGTCTTTATTGAATTTCATAAAATACAATAATTCAACACAATAATTAATCTAACGACATTTAAGCCCTTCCCCCCTCCCCCCAACAAAATTGTAAAAGTAGATAAATTTTTAGAGGGTTTGGGCTCTTTTAGATGACTATTGTAGAATACATGCTAATTGACTTGTCTTTCTGGCTTGTACGCCCAATTCGTCTACTTTTACAAACAGTTGTGAGAAATTTACATATGATGAACAACCAATGTATGCAAGTTTCTTTTATGTATATTCATTGTGGAAATCTTGAAAACCCAACTGGTTGCAGGATCCCTAGAATGGTTTTTGGAAGCACTGAACTTGCCAGAAAAGTTAATCCAAAATGAGCACCAGTTATCAAGTTAAAGTACAACACAAGAGCCAACATGAGTCATTTTTAATGTTTTAATTCACTTGAATGACTAATACAGAATAAAATGTAACATTTCATGTCATGGCAAACTCATGTCACCCACAGAATGCTTGACGTTCCTTGCAATAGATGGCTGTTCCCATCTTCACTTTTAAGAGACTCTATTAATATTGCTCGCTTCGAAAGGTCAACTGTGTGCTAAGTTAAAGAAGAAAAAAAAAAAAAGCTTGAAATTTCAATTACACAGTGGTAATGATGAACAAATACTTCAGCTCCAAACGCAGAAAGTATTATTGCTAGAGAAGGGAGATGTAGAGTAGACTTGCCAGCAAGCAAACATGACGATTTCATTTTGAGATCATTAAGTCCAGACATGGCTTTTGCTACACGTCACTGCACATTGGTAAAGTGTAAAGAGTTCCTTATGACTAATCCTTGTCGTGTATACCTATTGCAACAAATTGGCAAAGCCAAGAATCCTTTGACATACAATGAGTTGGTTTGCCCTCCTAATGCATTTGGCCTTCTCTCTATCTCTCTCAGAAAAATCTTCCGGAGGGCGTAGAAATTTGTTGTTTGGACACTTTATTGAATTTTACCATGAAAAAGAGAACATGCAGTAACCAAGCCAGTATCATCTGTATCTTAATGTTATAATGACCTTGTGGCGCTCTATGGTACGGCTGCCCCTAGAACACTGTATGTAGTTCTGCTTGCCATATCTCAAAAAAGATATAGCAGAAAGAAAAGGTGCAGAGAAGGATGACAAAAATGATAAAAATGATGGGACGACTTCCCTATGAGGAAAGGCTAAAGCGGCTAGAGCTCTTCAGCTTGGAAAAGAGACAGCTCAGGGGTGATAATGACAGAGGTCTATAAAATATTGAGTGAAATGGAAAGGGTTGATGAAGCTACTAAATAGTAAATTTAAAACAAACCAGAGAAAATATTTCTTCACACAACAGGTAATTAAACTCTGGAATTCATTGCCGGAGAATGTGGTGAAATCAGTTAGCTTAGCAGGGTTTTAAAAAGGTTTGGATAATATCCTAAAACAGACATCCGTAGGCCATTATTGAGATTGCTTTTTCCTAGAATAAGCAGCATAAAATCTGTTTTACTACTTGGGATCTAGCTAGGTACTTGGGAAGCCCTGTGTAAATAACAGCACAGGGCGTACAAAGCTCAGTGCAATATAGGAAGGACTGTATGTTCTGAAGACTTCCCATTTCAGATACAACCTCAGATATGGCCCCGTAGAAGGCAATTTAGTTTCCAGTTTGGAGGAAGAGAATGGTGGTTGTAGCTGTCTACATCGGGATGCTGTCTCTCCATCCCTGCAGAAGGACCTTAATTCTGCAATTCACCAGAACAAGTTAAAAAAAAAAACCCTAATAGGAAAAGCAGTTTGCTGCAGGTCCCAGTGATCCCTTCCCAATTGTGCATCTCTTCCTGATAGCGTTAACGGTTCATAAGGCCCCCGCAAACCTCAGCAGAAATGCTCATCTTTGTGGAAGAAAAATATCTGTGTTATTTCAATGCCCCCTCCGTCTGCTTTACATCGGAATGTTATTCCTAGAAATATGACCCCAAACTCATGGAATGTGGGTTATGCATTTGCAATTAATTTTATTTGACCTTGTTTTAATCGTCATAAGATAGCCCTGGAAAACTACTCTGTACCCTGCTAATGCAGGTTGTGTGGGGAGGGATCCCGTTTCCATCTGGCAGTCACATTTTTGACGTCTCAAGCCCTGACTTGAGTCTCGCTTACCATAAGCTTCAGCTTATATTTGAGTCAGATCAAGAAGAGCTTGCTGGAGGATTCTGTTGTGGGCCAAAGTCAAGTTTAGACACATGTGGCAGAAATATATTTTTGCAATAGCTTTTCTGCTTGTAAGCTTCCTTCCTCTTCTGCTAAATTAACCTTCTAGAATTTGATTTGCGCCTCTTGTCACCAAGCAGAGGAAATGCTACTGAACTGGCTTCATCTATCAGACCCAGGGAGCTGATGATTTGAAACAGGGTTTGAAAACACTGCTGACCAGAAGTTCCTATGGAGGAGGAAAGCCGAGAACAAGTCACATATCATCTGGATAGTGTGATAAAATTAACGTTGGCATCAGGCCGCCAAGTGGTATAAATTAATTTCGGAATATTTGAACAAAAAAACAAAAACTAGTCTGAGAAACATTTGGAGCATTGAAATTAAGCGGCAGATTTCTGCTTCTCAATGGACTTGGAGGATGAGATGTACAGCGTCAGCATCTATGAGACAAACATGGGTTGGTTTTGTTGCATAGAAGTTTTTGTACCCCTGTTCGTTTGCAGAAATTAGATAGTTCTAAATCTAATAGATGCTGGCACTGTCATCTAGACCAGTGTGTTTCAACCTTTTTACACCCATGGACCGGCAGAAATAAAAGAATTATTTTGTGGACCGGCAAACTACCAAAATAAAAAATACCAAACTACCAAAATAAAAAAACACATTTCCGTCCCGTCTCCGCAAGCTCGGTCCCCACAAACCACCTGATCCCATCTGCACAAGCTTCAGTTATGATTTTATATTGAACGTATTTTATTAAAGTATAAAAAGAAACAATATTCTGTACAATTGTCATTTTATAAATATAAATATTCAGAGCAAGGACCAACAAAAACCCTGTCTCCCCTCCCCTTCACATATATCCCCTCTACTATCAAGAAACTGAACAAGCCAAATTATTACAGAATACTACACAGAAATATCATGCTAACAGAATACTGCAGTCAACACATGACAGGAATAGTGTTAGGCTTTGCAGTCCCCAGTTATGTCTCTAACAGGATATATATTTCAAATCTGATATATTGTAATGACAAAATAGAAATAAAATGATTTTTTTCTACCTTTTGTGGTCTCTGCTTTCATCTTCTTTTCACTCTTTTCCTTCCAGCGTCTGCCCGTTCCATCCACTGTCTGCCCTCTCCCCCTTCCATATGTATCTGACTTATTTCTATGCAGCCTGTGCCTCCTCTCTTCTTTTTACATCATTCATTCCAGCTTCACTGCTTTCTTCATTTTTATCTCTCCTACATTTTTATCATTTTTATCTCTCCTACATTTTTATCTCTCCTACAAACTTACTACAATTCTTCGAGAAAGTGAACAAACAATTGGATGGTGGAAAACCAGTGGATATAATTTACTTGGACTTTCAGAAAGCGTTTGACAAAGTCCCTCATGCAAGGCTTATGAAGAAACTAATAAGCCATGGAATTGGAGGAGAAGTACACAGATGGATCGGCAATTGGCTGGAAAACAGAAGGCAACAGGTTAGCATAAATGGGAAATTCTCGGACTGGGAGAAAGTGACTAGCGGCGTGCCCCAGGGCTCGGTTCTTGGACCTATCTTGTTCAATATTTATATAAACAACCTGGAAGAGTTAAGTTTGCAGATGATACAAAACTATGTCGGGCGGTTGGCTCTCAAAGGGACTGCGAGGACCTCCAGTAAGATCTGAACAAGCTGGAAACGTGGGCGATAAAGTGGCAGATGAACTTTAATATAAACAAATGCAAGGTGATGCATCTAGGAAAGAAAAACAAGGAACATGAGTACAGGATGTTGGGGGTGAAGTTAGCAAAAACCGAGCAGGAAAGGGATTTGGGGGTACTGATTGACAGTACCCTAAAACCATCGGCACAATGTGCGGCAGCGGCGAAGAAAGCTAACAGGATGTTGGGCATAATTAAGAAGGGGATTACGAGTAGAACGGAAGAGGTCATAATGCCACTTTATAGATCAATGGTCCAACCGCACTTAGAATACTGTGTCCAACACTGGTCTCCATACCTTAAAAAAGATATAACTCTGCTGGAAAAGGTGCAAAGGCGAGCCACGAAACTTATCAAAGGAATGGAAAATTTGACCTATAACGATCGACTCAGGAAGCTGGGGCTGTTTACCCTTGAGAAGAGAAGACTAAGAGGGGATTTGATAGAGACTTTTAAAATATTAAAAGGATTTGATAAAATAGACCAAAAAGAAGCATTACATAAATATTCTGATGTGACGAGGACAAGAGGACATAGACTGAAACTGAGTGGTAGCAGGTTTAGGACAAATGTCAGGAAATTCTGTTTCACACAGCGCGTGGTGGGTGCTTGGAATGCACTCCTGGAGGAGGTTGTGGAGGAGACTACTGTTCTGGGATTCAAACGCAAGTTGGATGCACACCTTCTTGCATATCATATTGAGGGATACGGTAAATCCAGGTCTCCAAAAAGGAGTACCTAAATGGGCCGCCGCGTGTGCGGATCACCGGACTAGATGGACCTCGGTCTGATCCGGTGAGGGCGTTTCTTATGTTCTTATGTTACACCAGATCTAGCATCTTTATCCCTCTCTCATTTCTCTGCTGACCCCCTTTCCAGCATCAATCTCTCTCTACTTTCTCATTCCTCTCTCTCCCCTTTCTCTCATCTGATCTCTCCATTCCACCCTGACCCCCTTTACCCTCCTGTAATCTCCCTGCCAGCTGTTTCCTTACTTTTTCCTTCTCCCTCTATCCAACAGTAGCTCTCTTCCCATCCCTTTCCCTCTTCCCCTCCCAGCAGCATCACTCCTTCTACCTCCCTCCAGGTGCAGTAGCAGCTCTCACTTTATCCAGCAGCTTCCCAGCCTCCAACAGTGGCTTCCTCTCCTTCCAGCAGCTGTCAGTACTTGTCTGCAGCAGTGATTTCTTTAGGCAGCCTTGGGTCCGTTGCCGCCTCTGAGGAAAGGGGAAGTTGCCGAAGTGAATCACTGCCCTGGTAAGTACAGAGCTGCTAGGAGAGGAGATAGCCACTGTTGAAGGCTCCCTGCACATTCGTGACCCCCCCAAGCCGGCAAAAACAGCTTTGCACCGCAGGCCCTGCTGCCAAGACGAGCCAGAAGCCCCTACCCGCCGCATCCTGCACATGGGCAAACTCTCAGCGCAGATGCTGCTGATGGCCTCAATCCACACGCTGACCATCTCCTTTCTACCTACACTTTCCCCGCAGCCCTCTTCGGCGACTCGGCAGGGGCAGCGATCAAGACAGGCTACCGACGTCGGGATCTTTCCTTTCTGAGTCCCGCCTATTTTGTTTCAACTTCCTGTTTCCGCATAGGCGAGACTCACAGAGGGAATGCCCGACGTTGACAGCCTGTCTTGATCGCCCGAGGCTGGGAGGAACAGAAGATTTCCGCGAACACCACTAGGGCAGGAAATTTAACGGCGTCGATCTCACTGGACCTGTGCGGACCGGCAGGAATTTTCTGCGGACCGACACCGGTCCGCGGACCGGCAGTTGAAAAATTGTGATCTAGACAAAGGGACACTGGATCATCTACTGTTTTATTGTCCTTTAATACTCAACTTTTGGAGGTCAATATGGGGACAGATTAATACCATACTGGAGTCATCGATTCCATTGACGTATGACGTAATCAAATGTGGGATGATTTTGTATATTAAACCCTCATTGGACCAATATAAATGTCGGCTTTTTCTTGTTTTGACCGGAATAGCCATGCAAATGGTTATTTGCAATTGGGAAAAGTACGATCGCCTTAGTTTTACTTTTTGGTGGGCGAATGTATGTTTATGTTATAAGTATGAAAAGATGAACGCTGATATGCTGGGGCACAATAAGTTATTTAAATTAGTTTGGGGTCCATTGACATCTTTTGTGGCTTCGTTATAGTTGTTTTTTTATTTTAATTTAATGTTGTTTAGCTCGCACACATCCAGGGGAGGGTGGAAGGGAGGGTTTGGTTTTATTCCCTAATGGAAGAACTGGATGGGAGTGGGAGTTCATTTTTCTGTATTGTTATTTACTGATTATAAGCGATTATTATTTTATGTATGTATATTCTTTTGCACTTTTGTTGGCTTTGAAAAATTAATAAAGATTAATTTTAAAAAAACGTTGGTATAAGATGACCACATGTCCCTGATTTTTTGAATTGCCCCTGAATTTGCATACTTCAAGTTTCAAGTTTTATTTTAATTTTCATTTGATGAATCGCTTATTTAGTTTTACTAAGCGAAGTATAAAATTGGTAAAAGTATAAACATATATTTAAACATACAATTTAAAATTTAAAATAATGGGTTAGACAAATAGACTTACAGACCGACTAATACACAAGGTAAGAGGGAACAGAACTACAATTCAGTGTCTTAAAGTACAGTGGAGAACCGTATATTCCTGAAAATAAAATAATACCTTCCTATTGTACATTCTTGTATATTCCTGTATACTCTTGTACATTCTTGTATATTCCTTGTACACTCTTGCATATTCCTATCAACTTTAATGACCACGACATTCCTAAAATGTTAATTCCAATGATCTCATCGTTGTAATCTTAATTAATCACTGTGAACCGCCTAGAACTCTCTGGGTATGGCGGTATACAAAATAAAGTTATATTATTATTATTATTATATATGGAAAGAATAATAGTGAGAGAAAGTGCAATCAAAGAAGATTTTGTAATTTTACTGATTTGTACTTCGCTTAGAACTTTGAATAAGCGATCAATCAACTTTATATTAAACTTGAAACTTGAAGAAAACTAATATAAAATTTAAGCACAATTTAAAGATTAAAAGCATCTTTAAAAAGAAAACTTTTTAAATTACTTACTGGTGCACTCTAGTATTAAATTGTCCCTAACTGGGGAAAAATAAATATGCAAAATATTCTCCTTCTGTCGGTGGCAGTATGAGGAGGCAAATCTATTAGATCTTATGGATGAGCTGCCAGGACTAACAACTCATTTAAAGACGATTAACTGATTAGTGCTGCTGAAAATAAACAGCACTGAACTGAAAACTGGCTACAATGACCACCTCAACTCCCTGGTAAAAAAATGCTTTTTCAGCCTCCACATGTAAGATCATGTTTCCATCAAAAGCATTTTGTCGTCCTCGTCCAATCCATCATCCTCTCCAGACTGGATTATTGCAATTCTATCTTCATAAGCCTAACGAAGAAAAACCTTCACAGACTCCAGCGGATTCAGAATGCCGCGGCTAAGCTTATCTTTGCAAAAAGTAAATTGGATCACGTCTCACCGCTCCTGTCCAAGCTTCACTGGCTTCCGATAATTTCCAGAGTCCACTTCAAATGCATCTGCCTAACTTTCAAGATCCTTCACGGCATCCTTCCTCCCTTTATTCCACTTTTTTGGAATTCCTCAAATCTTAATACCACCAGACCTACCCAAAAATTGAAACTATCCTTCCCCTCATTAAAAGGCATTTCCTATCCAGGAAAGCTAGGGACTTCCCTCCCCTTCAGATTCACCGAGCTCTGGAACAACCTTACTTACCTCCCCTGTTCGGAACCTGAGTTCTCTCCAACTTTTCCGTAAACATCTGAAAACCTTTGATATCCTAGTCCTCTAAACATTCTTCTTTCCTCCGATCTTCATCCTTTCCTTGGAGTTCCTTTCCCATCCCAATTCCTGTAAACCGTGCTGAGCTCTACGATTGTGGAGATGGTGCGGTATACAAACTTAAGGTTTAGTTTAGTTTAGTTTAGTTTTGGGGAGGGGGGAGTTTTAGGAGGGTCTAGGACGATTCATCGTGGCCAGTTCATTGCAGCCGTTTCAGCGTGATTAATCTGATTCAGCATTTGGGGGGAAGGGGGCAATGCTCCCTGCACCCTCTCAATTATATCATGATGCCTCCACCCCCCCAAAAAAATTAGACTTTCCAACAAGTCAGAGCAGCAGGCCGCGGGGAGAGAGGCAATGGCGGGGAGGCCCAATAGCAGGCACCGGGGTGGGGGCTGGGGCATGTCTATTTGTGCCACCTGAAGCCTAGCCTCCCCGTCATGATATTTAAAGCCTCTTTCACCCCCAGTTCTTTGTGGTCTAGGTATAGGGTTACCAGATTTTACATATGTAAAATCCAGACCCCCCTAGATCCCCCCCAGGCCTGCCCAGTTTCATCCATCCCCACCCTGCCCCATTACGCCAACGCCACACCCCAGCCTCACCCCTAGCCCCGCCCTCTCAGCCTGCTCATCTCGATTGGGAGGGCATTTGCGAATGCACGAATGTGGACACAATGATGTCATGCGCACGTGTCACCACATTGCATGCGCGGATGTCTCTCCCGACGCGATTTGCTTTTTAAAAACCCAGAGAAAGTGCTGGGTTTTGAAAAGCTGTCTGGACGCCCAGACATGCCCTCTAAAAAGAGGCCTACCTGATGTCCCTGGTGGTCCATGGGGGCTACTGGGAGCAGGAGTGAAGCCCCTTTGCTTAAATGGCTGTTGTGACCTCTCTTGGCAGCTCACCAGCTTGCTTAAAAAGCTTTTAATATCAAGGGGGGGTTAGTATTTATTGTTTTAAATATAGATCTTGTTTTGTATGTTATTATGGTTGTAGGCCTCATGAAAGGACCATGGCGAATATTATATGTAGCACAATACAAGTGATGTTGCTGGAGAACCCTGAAAAACTCTTAAACTCATCTGAAGATTTACCTAGGCAAAGGGGCATCAAGCCAAGACACACATTGGACTAAGCCACATTTTTTATTCCTACTAACTGTGTTTTTGAATAACTGGGAAATAGATTAAAAGAGGGACGGCAAGGATGTAGATTTTAGAATGATGTAGGCTTCTTGAAATACAGTTAAAATTGTAATATTCAACGAGACTTTTCAGGAGATGGTAATGGAAACGGTACAGGATTAATTCTAATTTTTGTTGGCCAAAAGAATTCTCCACAGTGACCACATTCAAAACAAACTGACAGAAATCGTTACTTTAACCACAGAGTTGCATATTAGTTTTGGCCTGCTTCGGGTTTGCTTGATTTTGACTCTGTTTAGGCCTGGCTCATGAATGAGGAGCGACTCTTGATTCATTTTCTTCTTTTACATCACGGTGTGTTATTCTGGGAAAACAAATTTTGTCTTTTGATGTAGGTTTCTTTTCTTTATTTTTGCATATTAGTTCATCTTCCAATGGGATTTTTTTATTTTTTTTTTGGTAACCTCTGTAAGAAACCAGGAAATTTATGGGCCTGTGAGAGATCTTTGCTGACAAGGAAGTGTTTTCTTTGTTTAGAGAGCAGCTGAAAGAAACCATTAGGAGAAAACAGAAAATATGATTTTTGAGCAACAGGGCCAGACACCCAAATAGTTAGATTGGGTGATACAAAGTTTGCTCTTTTCCCCATATAACAGGGGATCTTAACCAGTGGTGCCTGTACCCTAAAGAGGCGTAGAAAGAGGTCAAACAGGAAGCACAGAAAGGTCTTGAAATCTGAGCCAATTTAATGAAACTTTAGAGAAGGCAGTTATAATGATAGTTATTGTTTGTATAATTGAATTTTCCTTTCATTTTATCAGTTAGCACTGTTAGTGGCTAACAGTGACATATGAGGGAATGCTAAAAAGTTCTCAGCCCAAACAAGAAGAGAATGACG
The DNA here is from genome assembly GCF_902459505.1 of Geotrypetes seraphini. Lineage (NCBI taxonomy): Eukaryota > Metazoa > Chordata > Amphibia > Gymnophiona > Dermophiidae > Geotrypetes > Geotrypetes seraphini. The sequence continues at coordinate 30,530,027 of NC_047091.1, read as the reverse complement.
TGGACATGGTTCAATCAATGATCTGAAACAATGTCAAAAACACAGAATTTCATTTCTACAGATTGGCATTTAACAAAATAAGATGCCATTCTTTTCAACTGTAGTGGCAAAATAATGCTCAGAATTTAGAAAGTTGGTTGTTTGGGCTGAGAACTTTTCGGCACCCCCTGGTATATAATAAAAGCGAGCCAAGTATAGGACAATCAAGCCATTGTGACATCACTGATGAGGCTGGCTCTTATTGGTGGAATGAGGCATTATGACATCACAATTTCAGCTCTGGTTACCAGAGACTGAAAGTCTTCACTCTACAAGGGGGTGTTGGATAGTTCTCAGCCCAACCACGAAGAGAATGACGTGGATGTGGTTCAACCGATGATCTGAAACAATGTCAGAGACTTTTGTTTCTGCAAATTGGCACTTAACGAAATAAGCTAATAGTCTTTTTAGCTACGGTGGCAAAATAATGCTCAGAACGTAGGAAGTTGGTTGGTTGGGCTTGCAGAAGGAGAGATGCTGATTCTTTCTGGCTGCCAACCAACAACCCTTCCCTCCTGCAGTGGTGGCGATGCTGATTTTCTACCACTGCAAACAACACCCCCCCCCCCTTGCATCTGGAGAGATGCCCACTCTCCCCCACTACCAAGTGATCCCTCCCCACAGTGGGAGAGATGTCCACTCTCCCCTGCTGCCATACAACCCCCTCCCTGCTTCCGATGCTCCCCCTTACCTCCATGTAGATATGTGACCTGAGGGACGCAGATTCCCTCCATCCAGCTGGTCCACGTCTCCCCCCCCCCCCCCCAGTGCACCTTGCAATCTACTGGGGAGAGGCGTGAGGCTCTGAATGGCCCAAGTTGTTTAAGACTCCTCCCATGGCGGTAGCAACTCTGGCGCTTACTATGAGCGTCGGAGGTATTACCACCCAAGGCTGGTGGTTTTGTAAAAGGGGGGGAGGGGGTAAGTTTTCAGGATATCCCTAATATAGGGGCATGAGGTAGATTTGCATGCAATCTCAATTGTATGCAAATCTGTTCTTGCATATTCATAGAAGAATGATGGCAGTTAAAGGCCAAATGGCCCATCCGCAGCATCCACTATCTCCTTCTCTCCCTATTGGCTAAGGCTCTTAACATTTGCATCTCCTCTTCCTATTGGCTAAGGCTCTTTACGCCTGCATTGTGATGTCATAGAACTTTATGGTTATAGAAACATGATGGCATATAAAGGCCAAATAACCATTATCTCTTTCTCTCTCTGAGAGATCCCAGGTGCCTATCCCAGGCTTTCCTGAAATCAGACACAGCCTCTGTCTCCACCACCTCTTCCGGGAGACTGTTCCACGCATCTACCACCCTTTCTGTAAAAAGTATTACCTTAGATTACTCCTGAGCCTATCACCTCTTAACTTCATCCTATGCCCTCTCATTCCAGAGCTCCTTTCAAATTAAAGAGACTCGATTCATGTGCATTTGTGCCACGTAGGTATTTAAACATCTCTATCATATCTCCCCTTTCCCGCCTTTCCTCCTAAGTACACAGACTGAGATCTTTAAGTCTGTCCCCACACGCCTTATGACGAAGACTACGCACCATTGTAGTAGCCTTCCTCTGGACTGACTCCATCCTTTTTATATCTTTTTGAAGGAGAGGTCACCAGAATTGCACACATTAAGGATTTCTTAAATGCCATGGTGGTTTGGGACCTCAAGGACCAGAGCTGCCTATGTCTGTTCTAACTGGGGTTGTTTAGTGACTGCTAGCCCTTAACGTTAACCTAGATATGGATTTAGCACTTTTGATTCATTTTCTATCCTTTTCTTCCCTTGAATTCCCTCAGTTTCTGTCCTTCGCTCACCCCTTGTGCACTGCACCATTTGCTTATTTAAAAGTCACATACAGACACTTGAGCGCACTCAGGAATTCTAGAAGAACATGATACCTGTTCTTTCAGGAATGGCTTGTGCTTCCCAAGAAAAATGTTATGGATATTAAGACACATACACACATATATAAATATATATATCTTATTTTTTTCAGAACGTGCTTTGTTTTCCATTAAATTGTTTTCTTGGCCACAGACATGATGAAACATAACTCCACGGAACTCAAATATTTAGCTGGAGTTACCAAAAAAAGAACCCCTCAGACCCTCCCCCAAGAAAAAAAAAAATGAGCCATTTCTGTTTCTCATTCAGGACTGCTATTCTAGAGTGGTTTATGGTTGAAAAAGAGCCGTAGTAAAGTGTGTCTCTGTTAGAACAAAACAGTTGAAATCGCGGTGTTCGCTGGCAAGAGCGTGGCAGGTGACCCCTGAAGGAGTGTCAGGGTGGAAAAGATGCATTTTTCTCTTTGTCTCTCATCTTACCAAATTTCCACAACCAAGTACAAGTATGCTAAACCTTTGTGAGTACAATTGTGAGTACTGAACAATTACATCATAAGAACATAAGAGTTGCCGCTGCTGGGTCAGACCAATGGTCCATCGTGCCCAGTATCCCGCTCACGCGGCAGCCCTTAGGTCAATGACCAGTGTCCTAACTGAATCTAGCCTTACCTAGTACGTTCTGGTTCGGCAGGAACTTGTCTAACTTTGTCTTGAATCCCTGGAGGGTGTTTTCCCCTATAACAGCCTCCAGGAGAGCGTTCCAGCTTTCTATCACTCTCTGGGTGAAGAAGAACTTCCTTACGTTTGTATGGAATCTATCCCGTTGCAACTTTAGAGAGTGTCCTCTCGTTCTCCCTACCTTGGAGAGGGTGAACAACCTGTCCTTATCTACTAAGTCTATCCCCTTCATTATCTTGAACGTTTCAATCATGTCCCCTCTCAGTCTCCTCTTTTTCCAAGGGAGAAGAGGCCCAGTTCCTCTAATCTTTCACTGTATGGCAGCTCCTCCAGCCCCTTAACCATTTTAGTCGCTCTTCTCTGGACCCTTTCGAGTAGTACAGTGTCTTTCTTCATGTACCAGTGCTGGACGCAGTATTCCAGGTGATTGTCTTGTAAGTACTAATGATAGGTCTGGAATAATTTGGCATTTAATTTTGTTCATGAAAATCCCATTTAGTCCATCCTACTGCTGCTGTTCTGTGTTTGTCCCCACTGTTGACACACAATATGAGGCTGTAACCTTGTTATGAAGGATAGAAATGGTCAAAATGCAAATTTAGCGAATCTTTGCTACTCTCCTCCAACCTCATTTGCATGCCAGATTTTTGGAGAATGACTCGCCATTTTGAAATCGCTACAAAAACGGCTGTGATAGCTGCCCATCGAATTTTACCGCAAAGTTAAAAAAAATCTAGCCCTGAGCGACTGGTTTAACTGGAAGTCTCTGGATACAGGTTCTGATGGGTGACTGTGAGAGAAGGTGCTGAACCCTAAAATGGACCTTAGTAACCATATGGTTCCAGAAAAAGGAGGATGGATTGAGACATCCGGGTTTTTACTTCCATTGAAAGCAATGGAAGTAAGGACAGATTGAGGCATCTGGGTTTTACTTCCATTGAATGGAAGTAAAACCTGGATGTCGCAATCCATCCTCCTTTTTCTGGAGCCATATGGTAACCCTAACCTTAGGGGAATGGGGATCTGGATCCTTCTCATGTCCCTCCCTCTTGGTTATTTCCCTTCTGATTGAAGGAAACTCTTGCTCTCAGCAATTCATCATTATTTCCGGATTGGGCAGAAGCTCTGACAGACCACCACAGTTGATTGGTTCTACCACCTTTTCCCTTTTCCCAGTTTTTCATGTCTAAGCCCCTCCTCTCCTCTATTATCTCCCTCCTGACTGAGCAGAAGCCCTGACAGGCACCTGATTGGTTCGCCCAGGCACTCTCACTTTGGATAACTTTATTGCCTCTTTGTCATTCACAATCCAGCTGCAAGCTGCTCGCAATGAAGTATGCTGATGCTGGAATGCTTCAATAACCTTTACCTCAAATGTTTTTCTCTCAAAAGGGAAACTTATTGTCCGGTCACAGTTTTGGAATGATATCCTAAAGCATCATGGGAGTTATTATTATTATTATATAGCATGGCAAACACTGTATTAAAAGCAAGGTTGACAGAGCTTAGCAACCATAGTATTATATATTCACGCATAGCAAGGCTCATGTTTGTTGTTTCATATCTAAGGGCTCCTTTTACGAAGGCATGTTGGGGATTTAACGCGCGGAATAGTGCACGCTAAAATGCCGCACGCACTAGCTGCTACCGCCTCCTCTTGAGCAGCTAATCCAGTATGTGCGTTAAAAACGCTAGCGCACCTTCGTAAAAGGAGCCCTAAGTGATGGATTTTCCATAATATGAGTATATTGACTGAGAAGACACCATCGACTCTGGATCTCTCTACCCCCCCACCCCCCTCCCTCTGCATATTGCTACTGGAGAGAATCCACGTCAACAAATTTTAACAGCATATTACCATATGGTTTGAACTGGATTTTTGTGTGTTTGTTTAAATTCCAAATCCAGCATCTACACAGATCTGGAAGTACCCCCCCCCCCCCCCCATCTCCGTCAATTCCACTTTAATATCTGGAATAAACTTTATGCAGTAACCTAAAATTTGCTTTGCCTGAGCAGAAGGAGCTATGGTCGCTGAGCAACAATGGAAGGCAAGGGGTTAAAACCCCACTGACGCTGTGATGAGAAGCACATCCGGCATTACCAAGGGGTACCCGAGCGGAGCAACCAGAACAGTCAGTTCTGAAACTGGACCACTGAGGATGCTGTCATGGATTGTGCAAACCAAGATCACAGCACTTGTATCCACTTTTATGTCAGCCTCTCTCTTTGCGAAATCATGGACATCTTGTACCAACATGAGATTTCTGTTTTCAATTGTATTCTTCCTTTGTTATTTTGTTCCGTGCTGTTCTGCTTTCAAAGGCCCCCCTTCTCCTCAAGTAAGACTGCCGACATGTTTGAAAAGTGTGGACGTAATTGTGTTAGTTTATGGAAGCAGGTAAACTCTAAAGCTGAAAGGATGAAGATGAGATCTCAAAGTTTTAAAGCAAGGAAGATGCAAGATGGAGGGTGTTTTTGAAGCTCAACTTTATGCCAAAGGGAAACAGACAGTAGTCATTCTCAGTTATTCTTACTCTAAAATTCTAGCGGTTGTGTTATAACAATGCAAAATTGTTGTTGTTAGGTGCCATCGACTTGTGTTTGAGTCCTAGCGACTTGATGAATTGCGAATCTAAAAAGAAATCGGTTTTGTGATAGTCTAGAAAGGTCCTCTAGCGTCATCCCCATGGTGGTTTTCAACGTGTACAGCCCTCTTCGTCTGGTTGTGCAAAATTTTTAGAAGTGCAAATGTCATCAAAGTGCTTAATGTTTTTTCATAACTATCTTCCTAGGATCGCCTGTCCATTTTACATTTTGTCCCTATCTGTCCTGTCCAGCATGTGTCCCCCCCTGGCGAGCCACGAAGCTAGTAAAAGGCATGGAGAATTTGAGCTACAAAGAACGTCTTGGAAAACTAGGATTGTTCACCCTCGAGAAGAGAAGACTGCGAAGGGATATGATAGAGACTTTTAAAATACTAAAAGATTTGATAAAATAGAGCAAGAAACATCGTTATTCACATTGTCAAATGTGACTTGGACAAGAGGTCATGGACTGAAATTGAGGGGCAACAGGCCCAGGGCAAATGTCAGGAAGTTCTGTTTCACACAGCGAGTGGTGGACGCTTGGAATGCTCTCCCAGAGGAGGTTGTGACGGAGACCACCATTCTAGGATTCAAGGGCAAGTTGGATGCACACCTTCTTGCAAATCACATTGAGGGATACAAGTAAACAAGGTCTTCATCAGGGAACACCTACATAGCCTCCGCGTGTGCCGGTCACCGGACTAGATGGACCTATGGTCTGATCCGGTGAAGGCATTTCTTATGTTCTTATGTCTCTATCTTGAGCTTCTCCCCTGCATCCATCACCCCTCTGTCAAAATCACCCGTTTTCAAGTAATGTCCCTGTGTCTAGCGGTCCTTCTATGCCCCTATCTCAACGCTCCCTCCCCATCAAGCGTTCTTCTCCATGTCTGTCCCTCTCCATGCCCAGCATTGCTTCAGTGTCGCCGCCTCTATGCTCAGTCCCACTTCTAGGATCTGTTCTCTATGTTTCTTTACCTCTCGGTGTGCAGGGTCTTCCACCCCTGAGCCTATCTCCTCAAGTCTGCATCTCTCTCTTCCCAATTCAGAATCTCTCTGCCCCAACACCCCCAGTCAGCAACTCACACTATCTCCCCCCCCTGTCCCCATGAGCCAGCATCTCTCTCCCCAGCCAACATCTCTTACCGTACTGGACGTCTTGCAAAATGTTTGATTATCTCTCCAAGATCTCCAAGTGCTAAGCCTGCCCAAAGCCCACCCAAATCACACCTCCAACATGCCCCCTCAAACTCTGGACACACAGTGGCTTAGAAGCCTAGCTAGATGTTCAGAAAGTCAGCTTCGAAAATTGGCGAGAAAAACATCCATGTGTCAATTTATGCCATTTTTTTTTTTTTTTGACATCTTAGTGTAACCAGGGTTAAAAGTTACCTGAGTGAGAAAAACAGGGTTTAAAGATTTTAAAGGGTTTTTAAAGCAAAGAAAATCTGCAATGTAAGAACTGTGGGGGTTTTCTATTTTGAGAGGTTTGGTTTGTGTGTCTTTTGTATTGGTGCAGTTTTGGTTTTCTGTTGCTGATTTCCTGCACAGGTTTGATGTCCTAGTGTAGGGTCCGGTTAGATTTTTATCACAGTATTTTTTATCATTGTACCTTTTTAATTGAATTTTTATGGTTTTATATGTCAGTGTTTAATAAATTATGTCCAGAACATCTGTATCCACAGTTTTTGTTTTCATCTAGTGCAGAAATCAGCATCAGCTGCTTCAACATTCGAACTGTCAGATTTGAGAGTTGGGAGGGTGACTTGGATCTGTGTGGAGGGGTTTTGGTTTCCGTGCCTGGTGAGAAGGTAATTATGGTGGTTTTTATTTGAGTTTGTGAAGGATTGTGAAAGTCTGGTTAAGGTCTGAAGTTTGGTATTGATGCTGGTAATGTTTGAGAGTCCAAAGAGTTTTTTTGTGATGTTCAGTGAGAATCTTTTGGGAAATATTTGAGAGATTCCCTGTCTAAGAAACATATGATGCTGAGTTCTGAATAACGTTTCAATCTGCTCTTCTGTGAGACTCTTCTGGGAAATGTTTGAGAGCATCTTTGAGTGACTTCAGTGGTGCTGATTTTTGGAGAGGATTTTACGAGAGATCTTGTGATAGATTCCTGTGAAATGTTGTAAGAGAATATTGGTGAAAGGAAGTTTTGTAAACTGCTTTGGAAACCTATTTCTGAGTATATCTGTTATAAAGTTTATTAAGAATTTGTTTTTTTGTGATTTGAGAAACAGGAAATTCTGGGGAGGGAAAAAGCTTAGGGTATATCAATTATCTATTTTTTTCTAGCTTAGAAAGTATATTTAGGCAATTTGGGGGTTATTAGATTAGGATAGGGTTTTCCCTTATTGGTTTGTTTAAGTCAGAGTAGTAGGTTGGTACCAGCAAGAGAGAGTATGCCAGCAACAGCACGCCTACCTGGTACCCCTACATAGAAAGAACATAAAGCCTCAAATACCCAAATCTCAGGAAAAAGAAGAACTTTACAGAGGGGAAGTAGAATCTCTTTGTTTAGATTTGATTTACAGCATTTGTATATTAAATTTTATTTCTATATTCAATTTTGGAATCTGTAGTGCTTCTTTATATTTATTTTATTATTCGTTTAATAACTATTTTTATTCCAAGATTATACCATATTATTATATATTATTATTTTGTTTATGTAATTCACCCCTTCTCCTGGGGAAAGGTATCAAATTAACCCTCGGTGTGCACGACTACAAAACAAATCCTATTTCAAGAGGGATACCTTTTACCTCAGTCTGAGAAGGAGGGGGTTACATTAGTGTTTTGAAAAAGCCCCAGAAGGTATTGAATAGAATCTCCTGAGGGCTTAGTTCTGAAATACTTATGGACTAAGTTCTATAGGAGGAACCTTGAGGTTCATGGAATGACAGGAGATGCTGGATGTCAGCACTGAGCTAAATGAGCAGCAGGTTGTAGGTTCATGGTCTAGTGACATCACTGATGAACTTGGAATGAGGCATTATGACATCACAATCTCAGCTCTGCAATGTTGCTCTCATTGGGGTTCTGCAATCTTGCTATTCTTTGAGATGCTGGAATGTTGCTACTCCTTGGGTTTTGGTCAGGTACTAGGGACCTGGATTGGCTACCGTGAGAACGGGCTACTGGGCTTGATGGACCATTGGTTTGACCCAGTAAGGCTGTTCTTATGCTCTTACATGAGCCAAGTATAGGACAATCAAGCCATTGTGACATCACTGATGAGGTTGGCTCTGAGGCATTATGACATCACAATCTCAGCTCTGAAATGTTGCTCTCATTGGGGTCCAGAATCTTGCTATTCTTTGAGATGCTGGAATGTTGCTACTCTTTGGGTTTTGGCCAGGTACTAGGGACCTGGATTGGCCACCGTGAGAATGGGCTACTGGGCTCGATGGACCATTGATCTGACCCAGTAAGGCTATTCTTAGGTTCTTATGAATAACCTGTTCTCTTTCTATCAACAGGCAAAAAGTGGAGATGACCAGTGAGTGTTCCCTTCATACGCCTGCCTTTTAGATTACGCAGCAAATAGAATACTTGAAGTGCCTCTAAACTAGGGTTGCCAGATTTTACTCTAATAAAATCCGGACCCCGCTAGATCTGCCTCCAGACCTGCCCAATCCCGCCCCCAATCCCAACCTAGCCCCGCCCCCGCTGCCTGCTCTCTTCAGACAGGAGGAAGTCTATACATGCATGGATGCCACACGATGACATCACACGCACGTGACATCATCGCCTGGCTTCTGTGCATGCGTGGACTTCCTCCTGCCTGATGCGATTTAGAGGAGGCTTTTTAAAAAAAAAACCAAAGTGGCAGGTTTTGAAAAGTCATCCAGACCCCCTGAAAAGGAGGACATCTGGTAACCCTGCTCTACACTGACTTTTGAACATCACTGGGACACAGTCATGTTGGGTCATCACTCATCTGGTTGTTGCTTTATACTGCTTCGGCTGTCCCTGCTTCCAATCTGTGGAGTCACTTTCTTTCTCCATTTGGCCTTCATTTTTCATATCAGGACCCGCCACTATTGTTTATTGCGGTGTATCGCAAACTGTGTGCCTCCTGAGATTTCTGGTGTGCCGCGACACACTGGTGACGAGGAGAGTCGTCCACGCCGGCTGCCTGCCTACAGGACGTGCCTCTCGCAGCTAGCCGGCATGGACGACTCTCTTCCTGGCCGGCGTCTCTCCTCTTCTCCCTGCACCTCCCAGATCCCTGTAACAGCGGGGTTGCGGCAAGATGGGCGTGACGTGCGTGACGTCATTGCGTCGACTTCCGGGTGCCTTTCGGCCGGGGCACTGCATTTAGTTTGCAGGACACTGGTTTATTGTAAGCTTCTACACCGCTACTAATGACTAGGGAGTCGATTTAGAGCAGTTTGCATAAGCTTCAGTAAAGATGTTACAATACATGAGCTTCAGTAATGGCGTTACAATTACAATAAATGGCTGAGTATACAGTCTGGGTATGCTGTATGCAATAGTTCCCAACCCTGTCCTGGGGGACCCCCCCCCCCAGCCTGTCGGGTTTTCAAGATATCCCTAATGAATATGCATGAGAGAGATTTGCATACCTGTCACTTCCAGTATATGCAAATCTCTCTCATGCATATTCATTAGGGATATCTTGGAAACCCGACTGGCTGGGGGTCCCCCCAGGGCAGAGTTGGGAACCACTGCTGTATAGCATATAAATATAAATATACCTACATTTTACATATTTATACCATAGTTCATTCATTCTATGTACATATACTATAATTCTAGTTTCTGTATTTTCTGCATCATATGTATCGGGCGATGGTGCGTCTGCATCTGGAGTACTGCGTCCAATATTGGTCTCCATACCTTAAGAAAGACATGGCGTTACTCGAGAGGGTTCAGAGGAGAGCAACAGGGATGGAAAACCTTTCATACGCTGAGAGATTGGAGAAACAGGGTCTCTTTTCCCTGGAGAAGAGGAGACTTGGGGATATGATAGAGACTTACAAGATCATGAAGGGCGTAGAGAGAGTAGAGAGTGACAGAAAGAGAGAGAGAAAGGGAGGCAGAGAGAAATAGAGAGAGAGATAGAAAGAAAGAGAGAGAGAAAGGGAGAGAGACAGAAATAGAGAGAGAAAGATTGGAGAAAATGGGATTCTTTTCCCTGGAGAAGAGGAGACTTAGAGGGGACATGATAGAGACTTACAAGATCATGAAGGGCATAGAGACAGTGAAGCGGGACAGATTCGTCAAACTTTCAAAAACTACAAGAACGAGAAGGCATTCGGAAAAATTAAAAGGGGACATATTCAGAACCAATGCTAGGAAGTTCTTCTTCACCCAGAGGGTGGTGGACACCTGGAATGCGCTTCCAGAGGGTGTGATAGGACAGAGTACGGTTTTGGGGTTCAAGAAGGGATTGGACAATTTCCTGCTGGAAAAGGGGATAGAAGAGTATAGATAGAAGATTACTGTGCAGGTCCTGGACCTGTTGGGCCGCCGCATGAGCGGGCTGCTGGGCGCGATGGACCTCAGGTCTGACCCAGCGGAGGCATTGCTCATGTTCTTATGTTGATTCCTGAGTTCATCCTTTTGTGTTTTAAAGGGGGAGTAGTCTGCAGTTTCCTCCATGATGCTAATTCCCCTCCACGTTTCTTTGTTTGTTGAAGTGTTCTGTGAAAGTATGGTCTTTAGTCCTTTCTTGAAATTTCTGGTGTCCTTTTCTAGATTTAATTTCTTCGGAATGGAGTCCCACCACATTGGAGCCATCACTGAGAACGTTCTCGTCCTGACGCTTTTGAATTGAAATCTCTGAAGGAGGGTTTTTCCAGCGGCTCAGTAGCTGCTATGTTTAAAAACATTAACCATGCTGGCTTCATTAGCAGGCAGACTACATGGACCTAATTATCTGCTTTATTATGATTTTCTGTGTAAGGCTACCAGTCTTTCAAGACTTTGCATGAACTAATGAAAGCATAACTCTTCGGTTTCAACGCTTTGAAACTGTCCGCAAGGGAATCTGGATTCTTATTTTGTGACCACATACTTAGGGCAAATATTTCATATTTGATAATATAATATGTATCCTCTGGTGTGGAGGCTAAGGGAAGGAATTCTTTCTCATGAAAAATGAATATTGTACATTGGGCTTGCTGGATGAACTTAACTGATTGTTCTTACTGAAAGGTGCTTCCCATGGAAGCTGTCATCAGACACTATTAATGGAAGCAGACCTGACCAAGAGAAGACAAGAGCTATTAAAGGCTTATCAAATCTCCAAACTCCAGGCACTTGCACTGATACATTTCACGTGTCAACAAACTATATATAAACGATACAGAAAACTGTTATCCAAAATTTATTGACAAAAAAAACCCCTTTCCTCTTCCCCTTTGTGCTGGTTGTGGTTAAGAATATAAGACTAGCCTTACTTGAGATTAAGCATCAGATTACTGCATCTTAATGGCCACGGCTTTGGTCTTGGAGGTTAAGATGTACAGTTTCAGCATGTATGAGACAAACATGGTTTTTTCTTTTGCATAGAGCTTTTTGGATCCCTGTTCGTTTACAAAAACTTGATAGCTCTAAGACTAATAAATGCTGGCACTGTCATCTTGAGGCAGGGACATTAGATCATCTTTTATTTTATTGTCCATTCATATTATTATTTTGGAAATCAATTTGGCCTCAGATAAATAGGATGTTGGATAACCCGGTAGCCTTGACATATGATACGATTTTATTTGGCACAGCAATGAGAGCACATAGTCAAATTTCTTCAAATAATAACAAACTTTTATTTATATTAACTGGAGTAGCAGTTCAACAAATAACATACATTTGGAAAAGTTATGACAGATTAAATTATAACTTTTGGTGGAATTCAGTATGCCATATGTATAAAATGGAACGTACATTTGCAACACAAAAAGGTTATATAGATAAGTTTAAGAAGATTTGGGGACCATTAATAGATTTTTGCAATGAATGATATAATTTTCCCATAATAAGATATTGATAAGAGGGGGGGGTGGGTGGGAAGGTTTATTTTATTCATCTTATAATATAAATAATTTATCAATATATCTTGTTATATTATATGCAGTTGCCAAAGGAAGGGGAGGGGATGGGTTTATAATTGAGAAATAGTTGGTACACTTATTAAATATTATATACTGTTTCAAGATTATAGTAAAAGATTATATAATGATACGTTATATATATATAGTAATGTATGAAGGAATATCGAGTGTGTATGTAATGAAATTGTATAAATTTAAGTGGTACATTTGTTGTTATATGAAAAATGAATAAAAAACTTAAAACAAAAAAAAAAAGGACTAGCCTTACTGGGTTGGACCAATGGTCGTCACGGAAACCAATCCAAATCACAAGTACCTGGCAAATACCCAAATAGTAGCAGCATTCCACACTAGCATCCCATGTCTGTCTTAACAGCAAACTATGGACTTTTCCTCCAGGAACTTGTCCAAACCTTTTTTAAAACCAGCTACATTAACTGCTCTTACCACATCCTCTGACAACGCGTTTCAGAGCTTAACTATTCTCTGAGTGAAAAAAAATGTCCTCCTATTGGTTTTAAAAGTATTTCCCTGTAACTTCACCGAGTGTCCCCTAGTCTTTGTCATTTTTGACGGGGTGAAAAATCGATCCACTTGTACCCATTCCACTCCACTCTGGATTTTGTAGACTTCAATCATATCTCTCCTCAGCCTTCTCTTTTCCAAGCGGAAGAGCCTTAGCCTTTCTAGTCTTTCCTCATACGAGAGGAGTTCCATCCCCTTTATCATCTTGGCCGCTCTTCGTTGAACTTCTTCCAGTGCTGCTGTATCTTTTTTTAGATAAGGAGACCAGAACTGAACGCAATGCTCAAGGTAAGGTCGCACCATTGAGCGATACAGAGGCATTATAACGTTCTTAGTCTTGTTAACCATCCCTTTTCTGATAATTCCTAACATCCTGTTTGCCTTCTTAGGGGCTGACACACATTGGGCGGAAGGTTTCAGTGTATTGTCTACTATGACATCCAGATCCTTTTCTTGAATGCTGACCCCCAAGCATCCGATAACTATGATTCGGGTTATTCTTCTCAATGTGCATTACTTTGCATTTGTCCACATTGAATTTCATCTTCCATTGGGACACCCAGTCTTCCAATTTTCTCCCTGAAGTTTTTCACAGTCTGCTTGTGTTTTAACAACTTTGAACAGTTTAGTGTCATCTGCAAGGCCAACATTTTATATTATCTAATATGAACTATTTGCCCTAAATATGTGGTCACAGAGTAAGAACCCAAATTCCCTTCTGATTAAAATTTCTTTGCTAATCAGGTTCTTATAACTGACTATTTTAATGTTGTAAACAGCTGAAATTTGCTGTAAAGTTGACATAGCAGTATTTTAAGTAAATAAACCTGTCCAATTATAATTTGGGGACTGCAATAGTGGATCATGTTCTGGCTATGTCATTAGGCACAATTATGGTGAGTATCTAACCAACACCTATTCCCCCATCTCACCCCTGATCTTCTTCTTTTGCTGATAGGTAACTTCTTTCTGCTATTCTGTTTTAAAACCAATTGGAGGAAATATTTTTTCATTCAGAGAATAGTTAAGCTCTGGAACACGTTGCCAGAGGTTGTGGTAAAAGCGGATAGCGTAGCTGGTTTTAAGAAAGGTTTGGACAGTTTCCTAGCGGAAAAATCCATAGTTTGTTTTTAAGACATGGGGGAAGCCTCTGCTTGCCCTGGATCGGTAGCATGGAATGTTGCTACTCTTTGGGGGTTCTAGAATCTTGTTACTCTCTGGGATTCCGAAATCTTGCTATTCGTTGAGATTCTGTATGGAATGTTGCTACTCTTTGGGTTTTGGCCAGGTACTAAGAACCTGGATTGGCCACCATGAGAACGGGCTACTGGGCTTTATGGACCATTGGTCTGACCCACTAAGGCTATTCTTGTGTTCTTATGTAATTAAAAATCTTTATATACCCTCTTCTTGGGTGAACACAGTCAAGATACCCTATTCATTTGCTTCAAAGTGCATTGAGAAATACTTTCTCCCCTTCCAAAAACTATCCAGAAATGCTTTCTTCTTTCCTTCATGTATCAGATCAATTTATTTTATTTGTTTTCTATCCTGTTTTCCCCAAAGAGCTCAAAATGGGTTATAGGTTAAGCATACATAAAATACAGTTAAAAGGTTACAATATGACATAATTACAGTACAGTACTCCCCTGAAATTCACGGGGGTTCTGTTCTAGGAACACCTGTGAATTTTGAAAAACCACGAATGCAATTTTGAGTCTGTAAAAAGGCAGGAGAGGGCAGCTGGGGCACCAGTGGGTGCAGGAAATCTCAGGGGGGGGGGGGGAGAGGAGGAGGAATCGGCTGTGCAGAAGGCTGATTGGCTGACCAGGGGAGGAGAGGAGGAGGAATCGGCTGTGCAGAAGGCTGATTGTCTGACCAGGGGAAGAGAGGAGGAGAATCGGCTGTGCAGAAGGCTGATTGGCTGACCAGGGGAGGAGAGGAGGAGGAATCGGCTGTGCAGAAGGCTGATTGGCTGACCAGGGGGGAGAGGAGGAAGAATCGGCTGTGCAGAAGGCTGATTCGTGAACTCATTCCCTGTATTTTCTGACCGGAAGAGGCAGTAGGAAAATACCGCGAATAACTGAGTCTGCGAATCACAAGTTTGCGATACAAGGTTGTGTCCTAATTTGATACATACTAGGGGGTCTTATAATAAAGATCATATAGAATTCACAGGTTACAATTTGCCATAGCTAACCTTAACAGTGTAAGTTTTTTCAAACAAGTTTTTATCCTAGCCGCACTTACAGTCCATGAGGTCCCACATATTGGGGGCACCATATTCCTCTATATGGTGATATATTTGTAGCATTACCCTAGTTAATTACACAAGCTTTACATTAGAGAACCCTCATTTTCTGCTCCACATTGGATATTTGAAGGCTCCATTTCTATCGGCCATTCTCCCAAGTTCCTTTGAGAATCTGCATTCTGGAAAGGTCATACGTCGTATTATACATGCAAAATTGCTGAAGGGTGACCTTAATTTTCTACTAATTCAACAGAGGACCTTTCGATAGGATATTGTAGGTTCAATTCCTGAAAGGCAAACACCCTCTCCCTCTGTATCTTGGAAAACTTGCATTGTACAGTAAACAGATCTACCGCACCTGGTTGGATGAGTAATCCTTTGTGCAATGATGCTCTAAACGTGCCAATTACAAGCCTTAGAGTAATCATGTGTGTATACAAATGTTCTCATTCATTAGCAAACATAAACTTTTCCTATTACTGGAGTCAGCAGTTTCATGTGACCCAAGTACAGACAGAATGTAGCCTCTTTCAAGATGCCTGTTAATTCATGTCAATTCCAAACCAGATACGAAGGGGTGTGAAGGAATTAGGCAACAGAGTTCCACATCCAAAGGGAATCATGAGCTACCAACTTTATATCAAGGATCTTCTACCTTCTCTGTTTCACTGGATGAGATATTCTATTCTCATCAAAAGTTTAATTTGGGGATTGTAATAATAATAATAATTTATTTTTGTATACCGCCATACCCAGGGAGTTCTAGGCGGTTCACAACAGTCAGATGAAAATACATATAGTGCGGTTGGAATTGGAGAACATAGCAACGCAATCAAAGAGGCAAATTAGTCTTACATTTACAATTTAGGTGAGGGAAGGGCTATATACAGTGCATGCAGTAAGAGAATACATTGAATAAGAGAAGGGAATAAATGCACAAAAAGTTAAATGGAGGGAGCAACCATCTTAGAGGAGTGGGAAGGGAAGAGGGGAATACGTTACGGAAGAGGTGGGAAGTGGAACCGTTAAGGAGGTGGGGTGCTTTAAGGATTTGGTCTGTTGAAAAGTAGAGTTTTGATCTGTTTTCTAAAGTTGAGATAAATGTGGGGCATCAAGTATAATTTGGGCGAGCCATGAGTTTAGTTTGGCCGCTTGAAAAGAGAAGGTCCTTTCGAAGAATCTTTTGAGATGACACGATTTCAATGAGGGAAAAGCGAACAGATTTATTCTGCGGGAGCTCTTATTACTGTAGTTCAGGTTGAAGTGAGGGTAAAGATAATCCGGTGACATACCAAATATAGTTTTGTAGCAGATGCATGAGAACTTAAACAGAACTCTAGATTCGAACGGCAGGACCATCACAAGCATGACTAAGATAGAGGGCCAGTGGTTTTCATGGGCTTGCCTGAAATGATCATTCTCTAGTTCTGTGGAAGGCTGCACCATCTTACAACCAAAGTGGGGCAGACCTGACTCCGAGTGGAGAAGAACGGGTACAAGTGAATCGATTTTTCACTCCGTCAAAAATTACAAAGACTAGGGAACACTTGATGAAGTTACAGGGAAATATTTTTAAAACTAATACCAGTAAGTTGTTTTTTATTCACTCAGAGAATAGTTAAGCTCTGGAACGTGTTACCAGAGGTTGTAGTAAGAGCAGATAGCGTAGCTGGTTTTAAGAAAGGTTTGGACAATTTCCTGGAGGAAAAGTCCATAGTCTGTTATCGAGAAAGACAAGGAGGGAGCCACTGCTTGCCCTGGATCGGTAGCATGGAATGATGTCACTCTGAGATTCTAGAATCCTGTTACTTTATGAGATTCTGGAACGTTGCTACTCTTTGAGATTCTAGAACTTGTTACTCCTTGAGATTCTGGAATGTTGCTACTCTTTGGGTTTTGACCAGGTACTAGTGACCTGGATTGGCCACTGTGAGAACGGGCTACTGTGCTGGATGGACCATTGGTCTGACCCAGTAAGGCTATTCTTAAGCTCTTATAATATTCAATGTTTCTTTATTTTGTTTGTTGTACTGAACTTTAACCACTCCGTGGGTAAAATACAAAATGAGTTGTCTTAAAAATACAAAGTCAACTAAAACTTTATGTTATGAAACCACAATATTAGCTTGAATCCAGCAATCGCTATGTTTTCCTGGCGTGTATATAATGGGAAAAATCCACAGAGATTTTCTTTCGCTAGTTGACGAGGAAAAGGAGCCTGTGAAATGCAAGAAAGCCCTGTTGGTTTTACTGTGTAATTGAACAGCACCCCAGGGATGATATGGTAATTCTTCAATTCAGGCAATTGTTGAGTGGAAGGGGATGTCTTGAAGCCATTTAACAGATGTGAGAGGAATGCGATTATCTCAATAAACAGTTTGATTAGCACCTGCACCTAGGGTCTGCCTTGTCCTCTGATTAGAGCCACAGGACTCTGCGTTCTCCGCTCCATTGGACATGCTAACCAGGCTCCTGGCACTCCACAGCTCTGCTATTTTCAGTTTGTATAACAGATCTCTGTGCTGTTTGTATAATTCTGTGCAGAGAAATCCTTGGGGGAAGAAAAGATTTGAATTAATTTTTTGCAGGCCATGTTGAATTTTTGGAGCCTTTGGAAGCATCTTTTCAAGTGTTTGTGAAAAGATGAACTATATAGAGAGAAGACAGAAATAGGCTTTTATACATTTCCTGTCTGATATGTGGGTAAACTTACATTTGCACAGCCTGGGAAAGGTTAACATTTGCAGACACGTATATGTGCAAATTTGTTCGGCATATCTGTGCATGTTCAAGAACAGGTATAGCTGGAAATGTATAAATTACCCTGGGTATATTTTGAAACGGAAGTAAGGGCATGCATTCAGTTTTAAAATTTGCTGAAGACCAAGGAAGGGAACAGGATGCATTTACCACTTATGCTCATAATCTGCCATAATTAGACATGGAGCCTGGAGGGGCATTTTCGATAGAATGCCAGTCCAACTTGGGATGTTTCCGCAAGAACATCCAAAAGTCGGAACGGGAAAACAACCATTTTCAAAATGGCAAGACATCAATTTTTTTTTTAATGGCTCGTCTAGACATTCTGGCCCTTAGGACATCTATCTTTACTGGCCATTTTTGGAAATCAAAATTTTCAAAATAAACCCATCTGGACGTGGGAGGAGTCAGCATTTTAATGGACTGCTCACATAGACATGTCAACAGAGAAGCGGGGCACCTTAGGGAGCCCTAATGTGAACTTCATATAGAAGGTGCCACTTATAATATATGCTGACCCTCCAAAATGTACTATACTCACCTGTCTACCACCCCAATAGACCTTATGGCTGCAGCTGTCACCTATATGGCAGTACATTAGTTTCTGGATGGTTTTTGGTGGGATCACACTTTCCATCAAAAATGTAGTGGGTAGGGTGAGATATGGGCCTGGGTCCCCCTCTCTGTGGTTCACCTCAATGCCCACTAGGCATTGAGGCTGGTGTGCACTGTTTCTTTCACACTTTTAGGAGGTAGGAGGGGGAGGGGGGGTCAGTGACCACTGGGGGAGTGTGTAGGAGGTCATGCCTTTATGCATCCAGTGGTCAACTGGCAGTTTGAGTACCTTTTAGGCCCTTATTTGCTTTTAAAACAGGTCTGGCTCTGAATGTCTAAATGACCTTTTGCATTAAGCGGGATATCAAGTATAAAATTGACATACAGAATACCCTGGACATCTGCAAAACAGTTTGATTATCGCTGTGAAACATCCAAGTCCTAAGGTCACCCTAATCAAACCCCAAACCTGTCTCTATCACCCCCTTAAGATTTAGATGTACTGGAGGGAAAATGACCTGCAAGATGTCTAAAAAAAGTCTGTTTCGAGACTCGTCTCTTGGATGTTTTGCAATTAAAACGTCCAAGTGCCGGTTTATGCCGTCTGTCAGCCATTTTTCTTTTTTCGAAAACAAGCCCCTTAGCTTTTTAAATCTCCCATTCTAGTTCATATTGGAATTTGTAGCCCAGCCTAATTGCTAAAGCACTGCAGAGTTCTTCCATTCAATGTCATCACATTGCTCGCATTTTTCATGGCCAAAAGAATTTCACTTGGGTCTGTCGAAAATATGTCTTCTCCTGAATGACATTTTCCACACTTGCTCATATGATTGATTACAGAGCTCAAATGGCAAGAGAGAAGTAGTCACTGGCTGATCACTGGACTGCGAATTAGAAATCTGATATTTCAAAACGTCCCTTCGTCTCTGGCTGTCTGTCTGTCTGACCATGGGCAAGTCAATGGTGGGGCAATTTTCATACGACCTGTAGAGCTGCAAAGGCTGTGAATACTTTTCATCTCTGGACTCAGTGGCATAGTAATGGGGGGGTTGAGGGGAGGTCCACCCCGGGTGCAGTGTTGGTGTGGGCACCGGCATCTCTACTCCTCTCCATCCATCCCCCGCCTCTTCCCATTCCTTCTCTCCATGTGCGTGTCCCCCTCCCTTGTCCCAAACCTCTAGTTGAAGGTGGTGTTCGTGGTGGTGAACAGCGCGCTCTTCGCGAACCCGTCGGCTCTTCCCCTGATGTCACTTTTGGGTGCTGCGCTCACACTCATTTTTCTTAATGGCCACCTACTAATGATAACATTAGTACATGACCATTAATTTGGAAAAAGGAAAATTGGCTTTTTAGTGCAGCTTAGTAAAAGGGGCCCTAAGTGATTTATCTGTAGTCTCCATGTAAACAAAACATACATTTTGCTAATGCAATTTAAGAAAATCACCAGGCTTAAACCTAATTTGATTGATTCATCTTGGCAGAAAAGTATCTGTTTCTCATGGGCCGAAACCAACACAAACATCCCCACTTGAATTCACTGCTGCAGTTATAGCTCTGCAAAACATCTATGTGTATACCCTTATGTATTCGTTCATATAATGTAAATATCGGATAAATATCTACGTGCTCCCTAATATACACGGGTGGGCTTCAAACCACCTTTAGGTCACTCCGAGCACAGACTCTATAACCAACTGCAGCTGCTCTATAAGTGCTTGTCTGGCATCAACAAAGACCTTTTGTTCTTCCTATTTATTTTTGATGAAGATCAACCGGGGTGAGCGTCGTACCGAAGGTTTGTCAAATTGGTTTTGGATCAGATCGTGAACTGGAATTTGGAGGACATGGCAGAAGAGGTCAAATGATTTTTTTTTTCTTTTTTTTGCGATCGGATCACTTTAGAAGCTGTTCTACTCCATTGTTTTTTCCTGGTTATAGGGGTCCTTTAACTAAGACGCGCTAACTGATTTAGCTTGCGCGAATGATTAACGTGTGCTAAATGCTAAGGCACTCATAGAATATAATGGGCACCTGAGCATTTAGCACGCGCTAAATCATTTAGGGCTCCTTTTATCAAGCTGCGCTAGTGGTTTAACGCATGTAATACCGCGCGCTAAACCGCCGGCTGCGCTAGCCGCAACTGCCTCCCTTGAGCAGGCGGTAGTTTTTAGGCCAGCATGGGGGTTAACGCGTGATGAAACGTCACGCGCGTTAACCCCGCTAGCGCGGCTTGATAAAAGGAGCCCTTAGCGTGCGTGATTTAGCACGTGCTAATTCGGCTAGCGCGCCTTAGTAAAAGACCCCTAGAGTTTGCTGTGGAGCCTGCTAGGTTTCCTTAATAATTTCAGCTCTGGAAGTCGCCTCCCCAGTAATGCATTTTTAATTTGTGTCTATCAAACTACGGCCCTTGTTTTAGAAGATTTATTTTGGGGTTTAGATGTCTAAAAATTGATGTTTAGACCTCCATATTGCAAGGACATCCGAATTCTGATTTTTTTACAGCCAGATTATGGGTATCTAAAACCGCATTATGTTCATATGGCAAGGGGCTATAGTCCGAGTGTGTTTGGGGCAAGATTAGGGAGGGGGCCAAAATAGGAACATCCAACTCTGATTTCAGAAAGAGAAGGGACTTGCGTGTCCAAAGAGATGGGTATTGTTATTTAGTCCTGGTATTTGGCCTGTCCATGTTACAGAAAAAGGCGAACAGAATGCTAGGAATGATAAAGAAGGGGATCACAAACATCGGAGAAGGGCCATGGTGCGCCCTCACCTGGAGTACTGCGTCCAGCACTGGTCACCGTACATGAAGAAGGACACGGTACTACTCGAAAGGGTCCAGAGAAGAGCGACTAAGATGGTTAAGGGGTTGGAGCAGTTGCCGTACAGCAAAATATTAGAGAAACTGGGCCTCTTCTCCCCCGAACAGAGGAGATTGAGAGGGGACATGATCGAAACATTCAAGATACTGAAGGGGATAGACTTAGTAAATAAGGACAGGTTGTTCACCCTCTCCAAGGTAGGGAGAACGAGAGGGCACTCTCTAAAGTTAAAAGGGGATCGATTCCGTACAAAAGTAAGGAAGTTCTTCTTCACCTAGAAAGTGGTAGAAAATTGGAACGCTCTTCCGGAGGCTGTCATAGGGGAAAACACCCTCCAGGGATTCAAGACAAAGTTAGACAAGTTCCTGCTGAACCAGAACGTACACAGATAAGGCTAGTCTCAGGACACTGGTCTTTGACCTGGGGGCCACTGCATGAGTGGACTGCTGAGCACGATGGACCACTGGTCTGACCCAGCAGCGGCAATTCTTATGTTAAGATGTCACCACCTCTTCCCCAGTGGTTGATGTCCCCCCTCCCTCTCTTCCAAATGTGAAACTAGCAAGGGATATGGTGCTTTCTGACAGCTTCAGGAACTATGGACCTTCATGGTATTGCAATCTTTTTTTAAAATTAATTTATTTAAAGACATCCATTCAGTGTTGATAAGTAGCGTAACGATTTTTAGCGCACTGCCTTGAGAACAAAGGGACTCAGGTTTAAATCCTGCTTCAGCTCTCTGGGTAGGTGTTTTAATTTTGATCCCTCCAGGGACAAAAAATACCTACTGTATCTAAGGGGCTCATAATCAAAACCAAAATATGTATAAAATCCCGCACAAGTCGGCACTTGGACAGATCGTCCAAGTGCCGATAATTGGACAAATCCAGAGACTTTTTAGAGCTGAAAGGGGCATTTTTGAAGGAGTGGTTAGGGAGGAATGTGGGCCGACCTAGTTGTAGTTGTACTGCAGGGATAATCGAAAGTTTGACGAGGATGCCTGGACGGAACTTATACATTATGACTTACGCGATCTAAACACAGGTCTAAGTGCCCAGAAGTTATCCAAAGTGACCAAATAACTGCTGCAGACACAAAGTACAGCCCTCCCCCAGTGATCACTGACCCCCCTCCCACACTGCTATAAAAATCAGAACAAAAACATACACACTTGCCTCCAGAACATCAGCACCTGGCATAGGAAAGCCTAGTAGAGCTGCACAGAGGTGGCTTAAGTAGTCTGGGGAATGTTCTAGTGAACCATAGAGAGGAGGACCCAGGCCCATAAGCCACTCTAACCACTGCATTCATGATGGAAAATGCATCCACCATACCCTCCCCCCTCAAAACCCTACTCTACTGCCATATAGGTGGCACCTTCAACCATAAGGGCTATTGGGGTTGTAGACAGGTGGGTATAGTAGATTTTAGGGGTGTTTTGGGGGGGCTCACCATGACCTGTAAGGGAGTTGTGGCACCTTTTTTGTGACATTCACAGCTGTGCCCTGGGAGGTGCCCAACTACTCTTTTGCCATGTCTGGGTGGCCAGTCTATCACTTTGCTGGTCCCGCCCATGTCCAAAAGGTCTTGTTCTAGGCGTTTGGGACTTGGACGATTTTCTAGAAGATAGGTGTACTAGTGGTCTGGACAATCAAATGACTGGACCTAGAAGTAGATGATTTAAAAAAAAAAATTTGGGACATATATTCCGAGAATGGACTTTGGATGCTGCTGATTTTGGGCAACTCATGCCCTAGGCCCCAAATGGATTTAGATGTCTGTTTTGATTATTCCCCTCTACACATTCAGATCCTGCAGGTATTTTTCTGCCCCTGGAGGCCTCATAGTTTAAAAGAAAAGTAAATCAGAAACTGCTGAAGTGGGATTTGAACCCAAATCTTCTGCTTCTTCACCACTAGGCAATTCCTCTGCTCTACTTGAATGTCTATGTAGCCATCGGATGTTCCTATGGTGCCACAACGATATCCATGCCCCTTGTTTTGTCCTGTTCAAAATTTGGATGTTTCAGATTATAAAATGGATGTTCACGCTGGACATTTCTCATGCATTTTAGAACACGCCGTATTTGGCAGATTCCATTCTAAAATATAGGAGAAATGGGATGTCCATATGTGGCGTGTAGATTTGGAAGTAGAGAATGGCATGGGGACAAAATTATCCCCATCCCCACGCAAACTCATTTTCCCGTACCATCCTGGCGAGTTCTTTGCCTGTCCCTGCCCCATTCCTGCAAGCTCTGCCCTCATCTGCACACACCTCAAACACTTTAAAATCATAAGTGTTCAAGGCTTATGCGGGTAAGGCTGAGCTTACAGGAATGGGGCAGGGATAGAGACATAACTCATGGGGACGGGATGGGGAAATTGAATTCCTGCGGGGACAGGGATAAATTTGTCCCCATGTCAATCTCTACTTGGAAGTCCATATTCTGAGTTGGACTTCTTTTCTAAGTTGCCACTCCCAGTGTAAGTAGAGGGGTGGGAACCTGGGCTGAAGTACCCCACTCCTCCAGGCAGGGTTTTATGCCACCGCAGTATGGCTATCAGTGCCCTCTGGATGGGTCCAAAAGTGACGGGCTGGGTCAGGAACTGGTTGAGTGGAAGGAGACAGAGGGTAGTGGTCAATGGAGATCGCTCTGAGGAAAGGGATGTTGCCAGTGGTGTGCCTCAAGGTTCTGTTCTTTGGCCTGTTCATTTTAACATTTTTTAAAGCGATATTGCTGAAGGGCTGTTAAGATTTGACTCTTTGTGGATAATACCAAAATCTGTAATAGAGTAGACACGCCGGATGGTGTGAATAACATGAAGAAAGACCTGGCGAAGCTTGAAGAATGGTCTGAAATTTGGCAGCTAAAATTTAATGCTAAGAAATGCAAGGTCATGCATTTGGGCTGAAGAAACCCAAAGGAATGGTAACGTTTAGGGGATGAAGAGCTTATGTGCACGTTAGAAGAGTGAGATTTTGGTGTGATTGTATGTGATGATCATAACAAGTTGAAAAGGTGACGGCGAAAGTTAGAAGCATGCTAGGGTGCATAGGGAGAAGTATGGCCAATAGGAAAAAGGAGGTATTGATGCCCCTATATAAGATTCTGGTGAGACCTCATTTAGAATATTGTGTACAATTCTGGAGACCACCTTCAAAAAGATATCAAAAGGATGGAGTCGGTCCAGAGGAAGGCTACTAAAATGGTGTGTTGTCTTCGTCATAAGGCGTATGGGGACAGACTTAAAGATTTCAATCTGTATACAGTACTTTGGAGGAAAGGTGGGAGAGGGGGAGATATGAGAAAGATGTTTAAATCAAAAAATTCAGAAGTTATATATATTACTCGCCAGAGGTGGGCTAAACACTCCCGGTAAGCATTTCACATAAAAGGTGGAGAAAAAGCCTCAAAATTCAAATTAACAGCAGTCCACAATCAAAACTTGATAAACATTCAATACCGCTTCATTTCTTATCATAGGCAAAAAAACTCCACCACCACTGAAATGAATTTATCAAAGGGTGAAAAAACCCATCACTGTGCACAGGAAAAGAAAAAACAAAACAGTTTACCTAGCTTTGGAAACATAGTCGAGAACACGCCATAGATGAAAACGTCTGGCCAGAGAAAATATTGGTGGCGCTCACTAGATGGACCTTTCACAAACCATGTCCTCTTTTAAATTCCAACAAGTCCTTGTTTCGCCTCACATGAGGCTGCATCAGGGAATATAATGCAGCTCAAAACTCTGTTCTCATTCCATGCACTTCGGCACTAAAATGGCCGTTGCTTAAGAAGCCAAAAAATTACACTTCCGGGAGCACTTCCGGGGTCAACAGGCACCAATACAGGAAGACCAGAACAGCTGATGGCCAAAACCCGCCTCCTACTGTCAATCAAAAAAATGCGACCCATTCAACCCTTTGATTAAGATCTTTGGGCCACAAAGTGTCCAAATAAAAAATCCAGCGTTGCTCATGCCGGTATAAAAATCGTTTCACATTGCCCCTGCGCTCAGTAGTAGGGACATGCTCCAGCACAAAACACTTAAATTCTTCAAAACTGTGCCGTTCTTTGACACAGTGTCGGATCAAAATGTCAACTTCCTTATGATGTACCATATTAGACCGGTGCTCAAACAACCGCGTCTTAAAACTTCTGGCAGTGTGGCCAACGTACGAAAGCCCACAAGGGTATGTCATTCCATAGACCACTCCAATTGTCTCACATGTAGTCCAGGATCTTAACTTGACTGCTCTTCTCCCAGGATTGACAGTAGGAGGCGGGTTTTGGCCATCAGCTGTTCTGGTCTTCCTGTATTGGTGCCTGTTGACCCCGGAAGTGCTCCCGGAAGTGTAATTTTTTGACTTCTTAAGCAACGGCCATTCTAGTGCCGAAGTGCATGGAATGAGAACAGAGTTTTGAGCTGCATTATATTCCCTGACGCAGCCTCGTGCAAGGCGAAACAAGGACTTGTTCGAATTTAAAAGAGGACATGGTTTGTGAAAGGTTCATCCAGTGAGCGCCACCAATATTTTCTCTGGCCAGACGTTTTCATCTATGGCGTGTTCTCGACCATGTTTCCAAAGCTAAGTAAACTGTTTTGTTTTTTCTTTTCCTGTGCACAGTGATGGGTTTTTTCACCCTTTGATAAATTCATTTCAGTGGTGGTAGAGTTTTTTTTGCCTATGATAAGAAATGAAGCAGTATTGAATGTTTATCAAGTTTTGATTGTGGACTGCTGTTAATTTGAATTTTGAGGCTTTTTCTCCACCTTTTATGTGAAATGCTTACCGGGAGTGTTTAGCCCACCTCTGGTGAGTAATATATATAACTTCTGAATTTTTTGATTTAGTTATTCTGTTTTTTTTCTTGAGAGATGTTTAAATACCTACTTGGGGTAAATGTGCATAAGTCGAGTCTCTTTCATTTGAAAGGAAGCTCTGGAAAGAGAGGACATAGGATGAAGTTAAGAGGTGACAGGCTCAGGAATAATCTCAGAAAATACTTTTTTACAGAAAGGGTGGTAGATGCATGGAACAGTCTCCCTGAAGAGGTGGTGGAGACAGGGACTGTGTCTGAATTCAAGAAGCCCTGTGATAAGCACGTGGGATCTCTTAGAAAGAGGAAGAGATAAAGGTTACTGCGGATGGGCATACCGGATGGGCCATTTGGCCTTTATCTGCCATCGTGTTTCTATGTAAATGCACCACACCAGCATGCCAAAAGCACCAAAACCAACAATAGAACACTTCTGAAGTATTGATAACCATCACAGAAACACCCTAAACTGTACTACAGCTCGAATATCATAGCTCATATATTGTAACACCATTACAGAAGCTCATGTATCGTAACACCATTGTAAACTGCTCTGAATTGACTATAGTAAGGGTATAGAAGCGTTCAATAAACAATACGTTATATACTGGGAGGGGAGGGAATATTGTATTACATTTATTGATATATTCTTTTTCCTGTATTGTATTGTTTTGATCAATATGCAGAGGATCCTTGTTTTCGTGTGACGTGATAATTTATTGCTGTCGTATTAGGTGCTACTGTTTTGGCAACTCATTAACTGGCAATCCTGCTCCTGTCCTAAATAGACAGTCACTGGGACAGGCTAGATTAAAAAAATATGTTCTTTTTCCGCTGTCAATCTCCAGATTCCAAAAAAATCCGTTTGCATTTCTACTGCCTTGGAAAACTGTTATTGATAATTACTACCCAATTATAGATGGATATAGTGTTAGCTCTAATGGCTGAAGATCAATTTATTTTTTTGCATTTTGTTCTTAACTTCTGTTTCATGTTCCATAGAAATGATCTTGCACAATGCAAAATTCAAGCAGGCTTTCTCATTGTGTGTTTTGGTTTATTATTATTATTAGGTTTTTACATACCGCCTATCAAGGTTATCTAAGCGGTTTTACAATCAGGTACTCAAGCATTTTCCCTATCTGTCCCGGTGGGCTCATAATCTATCTAACGTACCTGGGGCTATGGAGGACTGAGTGACTTGCCCAGGTCACAAGGAGCAGCGCAGGTTTGAACCCACAACCCCAGGGTGCTGAGGCTGTAGCTCCAACCACTGCGCCACACACTCCTCGATGATGCCTCTCTTATTTTTTAGGCTGTGATTTAGCAAACTAGAGCACACTGTCTAAATAAAAATCAAACCAAGTCTTTGACAGTTTAACATACTAGGAATACTTTTCTGCATTTCTTCTCAGTGCGGTGACCTTGCCTTATAAGCAATTGATTTGGTGTTCCTGCACGGTTTGCACAAGTTTCAAGTTTAATAAAAAATTTTGCTATACCACCTATCGATCTTCTATGCGGATTGTACATAATAAAAACAAACGTGCAATATTTGCATTTGGCAAACACTAGAGAAATAATATCCATTCTGGATTCTTATCCCCTGAAACACGCAATCGATTAGCAGACAGGTATAGAGTAGAGAATGACACGGTGACAAAATTCATCACCGTTCCCGTCCCCGCGGATAACCGCGGGAAACCATCTTCATGTCATTCTTTAAGGAGAGAGGGAAGAATCAGAGTATGAATGACCACAACCACTGACCCGCAAGCTTTGCTTTGAAGAATGCTGGTGTTGAAGCACCGAGGTTGAAATAGACACTAGAAAATGACATGGGATTATTTCCCGCGGTTATCCGCGGGGACGGGAACGGTGACAAATTTTGTCACCGTGTCATTCTCTAATATAGAGGAACGCGCTTGTAAATTCTTCAATCGCTACCTCTGTTTTAAATGACGAGACTGCCACTTCCTAGTTGGAATGTATCTGATCATTCGAGAAGTCCAACAACTTGTTGGGATTAGGGAGAGCATCATAATATAATCCAAAATAAACAAGTTTAGTTTAGGGTTGGGTTTTTTTTTTCTTTTTGCAAGTTAAGCTTTTATCCCTCAACCAAGAACAGATGTACGAGCTGGCTGATGAATCAAAAACATCTGAAACAACTTTCCAGGCTGAAGTATAATAAATGCACCTTTCATCGCGTTCCCTGGAAGAGCCTGTCTGAGAGAAAAAGATGATTGAAGCTTTTGATGTGGCCTATAGTGAGAAAACCCCATTCAAAGTTGAAAGCATTTAAAAAGAAATTAAAAATATGCTCATTGCTTCACTCACTCTGGACCACGGTTTCCATCTTCTCTGCCTTCCTTCCTTCCTTCCAGCGAAATATTGTCCCATTTTGTACTGATCCTCTGCAATGTGTATCTTCACTGAATGAGAACTTCCTTGGCAACGAGTCAAAAAATGGTCTAGATTATGTAGAAGACAGCCATAGAATGGGATTTTGAAAAAGAGTGCTCTGATTGGTTACAAATCAATTATTTTAGGCTTACCATATGGTTCCAGAAAAAGGACGGATTGAGATGGAAGTAAAGCCTGGATGTCTCTATCTGTCCTCCTTACTTCCATTACTTTCAGTGGAAGTAAAACCTGGATGTTTCAATCCATCCTTTTTCTGGAGACATATGGTAACACTAATTACATTTACGTCTTGCACTACAATGATCTCTCCCTCTCTCTTTCCTTCTACCTATTGTCAATTTGTGTAAATATAAAATAAACAAGGCTCTGTGAATATTTCATTCCATTTATAATATCTATATGTTTTTATATCTTACTACTCTTATAGCCCGTTACATTAACGGGTGCTAGAATATATGTGTGTGTGTCTGTCTTTATTTCTTTCTCTCTCTCTCTCCTTAGCCGCTTTCTGTATTTCTGTCTTTTTTTTTCCTCGGCTGTCCACCCATTCTCCCTTCCTTTTACCTTTCCTGTGTCCACCACCACCCCTTCACTGCTCTCCTTATCCAGCAGCAGCCCTTCTCCCTTTTTTTAAACTCCCCCCTGTCCAGCAGCACCTCTTTCCTGTCCCCCTGTTTAGCAGTAGGCCTCCCTTCCTTTTTATTCCCCCCTGTCTCTTCACCTGTCCAGCAGCACCCCTTACCTCGCGTGTGCCCTCCGCCAGCAACCGCCGTGGCCTGCAGCCGCCGACAGCCGCCATGGCTTACAGCCGCCGCAGCCTGAAGACGCCAAGAGCCGCCACGCCGCCTGAAGCCGATAAAACCCTAAGCCGCGCATGCGCACTCCTACCTGTGGGGATCTACAGCGCACGGAAAACGGGAGCATGCAGGCCCTAGGGTTTTATTATATTAGATGGGGGAGGGGCCCGCAAAGTAGAGAAATGTTGACAGTGTCTCATGAGAATCATTAATTTGGCAGGGAACGTCAAAAGCAGTTGATGCCCCCGAACCTGTTAACTCATGTACATTAAACCACGCTAAACCTGGAACTCAAAACAGTTCAGGAAAGGAGACCTTGAGCTCTGGAGCTCCATTGTGGCGGGAGAAAATTCGCCGACACGCATGGCTCACAATTTAACAATCATAAAATATAGAAAAGTGACAAGACTGTTGCATCTACCCATCCAAACCCATAAAACCTCAACCAGCTCCTCTTGTAAAACAAGAACACGACCCGACACCTAACCTCAGCCAAGAATTCCCGTCATCGCCGATCATGAAGTCACTTTCTTTACTGGCACAGAAAATTTGCATGCGATGCATGCAAATTTAAATTGAATCAGGTTGGGCAGACTGGATGGACCATTCGGGTCTTTATCTGCCGTCATCTACTATGTTACTATGTTACTATGTTACTATGATGCTGACAATGTCATGGGAATTTCTGTGCGTAAGGACTTCGTTATACATCAGAGACAGAGTTTTCCTATAGGAAATGGATACACTGTCAGAAGTGTGCCAGACTTTGGCGCACCGACAATCCCGCGGTGACATTTGCTTGCAGGACATGTGCACGCCGCCACTTTTGCCGCTTTTAAGGCTTTCCATTAGTGTTGTGAGGGGGGTGGGGGGAACCCCCACTACATTTACAAGTCCTCGTGCTCCAGTTGGGGGGAGGTATGGAGGGGAACCTCCCTCATCTACACTGAAAACTCCCGAACTACGAAAACAGAAAGGAAAACGGGAGTTTTCAGTGTAGTGGGGGCTTCCCCCCATCCCCACCCCCAACGGGAGCGCAAGAACTTGTAAATGTAGTGGGGGGATTCCCCTCAACCCCCCTCACAGCGCTAACAGAAAGGCTTAAAAGCTGCGGAAGCGGCAGTGTGCATATGTCCTGCGCGCAGATGTCACCGTGGGATTGTCGGTGCGCCAAAGTCCAGCGCGCTTTTGACTGGTCACCAGGAAATGAGGGACCCAGTGGAGTCAGTTGGTGAACACATCCTCTAACCAACGGTAAGGCAAATTTCAAAATGTTCTTTTCATAATGAACAATTAGGTCAGCTTTAAAATACACTTGATGACATCAAAACGTGCCATGGCCTCACTGAACCGAACTATGATGTCTGTTTCCCAGTCAGAGAGAAAAATATAGAGGATAATTATGAAATAGGTACCGACAGACATCCAGTGCACTTCTAAATGTGTAGAAATGGCATTTACCTGTGCGTGTGCGTACGTTGGCACTAATAGACCAAAATTCTATCTCGGCAAATACCTACTTACCTTTCATAGCTCATATTTGCAAGGGAGGGTGGACTATGAAGTAAAAGAAAACCAGAAAGGGTTATTTTCGAACTGATTGTGGCCGTATTGTCATCTCAGCCTCACTGGACCGCACATCTGCTTAGAGCCAAGACGTTTCAGTTCTGAAGCTTAAGGTAAGGATGTCCCCTAATTTGGACCTGAGAATCACCCACTCATATCTTCCACAAGGCACAGGCGATCTCTGATTTCAGAAAACCGTTCTCCTGTCAGGATGTATCGCTGTTCACTGCACATTAATTGAATGCAATGGCTCCCAGATGGACTCTGTTTATCTTTTGACAAAAAGGGAACTTCCCATAGCAAAATACTTGGGATTCATGGGGTTAGACTAGGTAGTTCAAATCTGATGGGTCTAAAGTTTCTTGATGGCCCCAGGTAAAATCGGAGTCAATCCCCCTTGTATTTCCTTACATATTATTCTGGCAAAGGTGTCGGAATGAAAACACTGAACACTGAACATGCTCTCCGTATATCCACAGAACAGGTACATTACAGGTTTGGATTTAGAACAGCAGGGAATCAAATCCATATGTTCTATAACATGCAATGTACGGGTTTATGACTGATTCACTTTATAGGTGTTTATATAACAATTTTTATGCGTAATTAAGGGGTGTAGTTATCAATGTGAGCTACTGTTTTAGCACAGATTCTGTTTTATGCAGCGAGGCCTACTTATGATTGCAAAGGATGGTATGGATTGGAGCAATTCGTGTCTCATTTCAACTGAGTTTCTTTGCAGCTCATTCCAGCGTGGAGCACTGCGCCAGGTCCAAAATACGACACACTGCTGACGAGACTGAAGCAACATTTCAGCATTTTCGGTTTTTTGATTGTTGTTATCTGGGTCTCGCCGTGTCGGTGTGGGTAGAACCGACGCGTCAGCCATCATGCTGCGGCTTTCTTCAGGGTATGCTGTGAGGTCTGCAGTTTGCCCCGATGTGTTCAATATTATAAAACACAAAACTCGGCCTACACTGATTTAGATTGCACCGAATATTAATAAGACAGATTTTAACTTTTTGTGCAATACTTATATTCTTTAGGCATGCAGTATAAACAGTTATTTTAAGGATCTTCGGAAAAGTGCAGCATTCTTCAAGAAAGTTTTATGAAGATCTGCTAGATCGTCACAAATCCTTCCGCTTATACATTTTTGTATTTTAGTTTTTTACATTTTATTACATATATATATTCTTTTAAAAGTTTTTAAAGCTGAATCACTTATCTTTTAAACTTTTGTCATCAGCTTCAAACTCGTCGGCTGGGGACCTCTGCCGACGTTTCACCGTACCGGCTTTTTCAAGGCAGTCCCCCGATTTTTAACTTTCACCTGCTTATCTCGCACCAGTCTCTCTAGAGATAAGCAGGCGAAAGTTAAAAATCGGGGACTGCCTTGAAAAAGCCGGAACGGCGAAACATGTCGGCAGAGGTCCCCAGCCGACGAGTTTGAAGCGGATGACAAAAGTTTAAAAGATAAGTGATTCAGCTTTAGATTTAAAATAATAAATATATTTATATATATAAAAATAATAAAAACTAAAATACATAAATGTGTAAGCGGAAGGATTTGTGACGATCTATCAGATCTTCATAAAACTTTGTTGAAGAATGCTGCACTTTTCTGAAGATCCTTAAAAAAAACTGCTTAAATTGCACACCTAAAGAATATAAGTATTGCACAAAAAGTTAAAATCTGTCTTGTTAATATTATAAAACTTCATTAAAAAAAAAAAAAAGTAAACTGTTGTATTATTGTTATTATGCTTTCATTTGTGGCACAGCCAGTGTTGACTGCTTTTAACGCCACTAAAGTGGTTCCTATCCAAAGATCTGGAAATGACATCAATATTAGCACATATCGTAGGCTGTTCTGAGAAGGGTAATTTTCTGCAAAATTTCCAAGTATTTTGGCAGTCCAATTGGTATTGCTCCAATCGCAACTGGTATTACCATTGATTTGTGTCCAAAGTCTTTCCACTTCAGTTTGTAAAGCCCTGTGTTTTGTTACTTTTTTTCCCCCCAACTGTTTTTCATCAATTTCTCCGTCACCGAGTATTGCCACATCGATTAAAGCATTCCATTTTCTATGACCACGACGTCAGACATGTTGTGCTTGAGCATTTTAAAGTCCCACGAGATCCTGACCTGCTCATTTTCTATAACCTTTTTAATAGTACGATCCCAACAGTTTGTGCAGAGATTCCAGCAGATGAATTTAGCCAGTCAAGTCGTGGGATTGTTAATAGTCGTTGTGGACTGTTTTGCTACATGGACTGATTGGATGCGCCCCCGCTTCATCTTTGGTCTTGTACGATCATCGTGGGCTATCATTTGAAAGTTTTTCAGTCTTAACTTTCTTAACCTTTGTGGGTAATGCTTAGGATCATTTATTTATTTGAAACATTTCTTTTACACCTATCAGCTAGGCGGATTACAAAGTAAAATGTACATAAAATGGAAAATCTACCAAAAATACAAATTCAACTAAAAAGATTCTAAAATATAGACTCGACAAAAAGAAAAATAAATTCAGCAAGTAACACTGATCCTAGAAAATAATTACACCTTATTCATAGACCCCTTACTTTGCTGAAACACAACCACGTTCTCTTGGCCTCACACAACCTTCTCTAGGATCTCTCTCCTCTTATCTTTCTGGCTAGGGAAATGCCACTCAATCCTGACTTAGAAGAAGGACCTAAAAATGGTTGGGGCTTTCCAGCTCATGAGCCTAACTCACCCTACATTTAGCCAGGTTTCATCCACATGTAGAGTACTAAATTATTCCATAGTATCAGTGTTCTGCCCCCACATTCATGGGAGCAGATTGCTTGTATTGAGATATGTAAGCAGTGTGGGTTTCTTTAACTCAAGCTCCCAGGGTGCATTGCTGTAGGTTTGGTGGGCTGATGCCCCCCCCCCCCCCTTTCTCCATGCTTGCTTCTCTTCTCTTAATATGTCTTCCAGATTCACGGAGATGTTTTTCAATTCCTTCGCATCATCACCCTTGAACACCATTTCCGGTTCAGGTAGATCTCTTACATCTTCTTCCGTACAGACCGAAGCAAAGAATTCATTCAGTCTGTCCGCTATGGCCATATCCGCCCTGAGCACCCCTTTTGCTCCTTGATCATCCAACGGTCCCACAGATTCCCTCATAGGTTTTCTGCTTCTGATGTATCTAAAAAAAAAAAATGTTATGAGTTTTTGCCTCTTTGGCAAGTTCTGAGTGCAGAGAGCAGACTCCATTTTAGCCAGCACGTGGCCATAGGAAAGCATTGTTCCCCATTTGGTTTGCACCTTTGAATCTGCTAGCCTCAAAGTAACTTGGTGTTGCTAAGCTTTAAAGTACAATATTATCCTTCACAGAGTATGTGAAATACATTACTGACCATTTCTACCTCTGGAATGTGCTGGTAGAGTGTGGACTTTGTGGAATACTAGATCCTTAAGAGCAACTGAACTGTAAGTTTGTTTATTTCTTTGGTTTTAACTTAGTAGTAAATAATATTATGAGCTACAGGTTTAATGAGTTTAAGCTGCTGACAATCCTCAGAGTGAGAGGTCAGAACAATTAGAGAAGGAAACCTTGTGAGATCGTTGATCCAAGTGATCACATCAAGCTTGGCATCTACACTTCAGAATTCTTTTTCTAGACAGTTATGGGGAATCCTTGCCCAATAGCCCGTTCTCATGGCGGCCAATCCAGGTCACTAGTACCTGGCCCAAACCCAAATAGTAGCAACATTCCATACAGAATTCCAGGGAACAGCAAGATTCCGGAATCCCAAAGAGTGACAACATTCCATGCTACAGACCCAGGGCAAGCAGTGGCTTCCCTCATGTCTTTCTCAATAACAGACTATGGACTTTTTCTCCAGGAAATTGTTCAAACCTTTCTTAGAAGTTAGGTGCCAAAATACTGGGTGCTACACATGAATTGTATAACAGGATCTGGGTACCCATATTCCTTTATAGAATACTAGTGTAAGTCAGCTTGTATGTGCCAATTTTAGATGTGCTCACTTATGCCATGTCTATGGCAGGCATAAATGCCTGCACATATAGTAAATGCTTCACTTTGGTGCATCAGTGACACTTTTCTTTACTATGTGGATGCACTTGTGGGAGATTCCCATTCCATACCCATGATATGCCCATATAAAAACCTCATTTCCTGCCCATACAATGCCCACATGATCGCCCCATTCCTCACCCATGCCACGTCCAAGCATCCCATTCCCCACCCATGCAGCACCAACACGGGCATCCCATTCACCATCTTCGCCACGCCCACAGGAATTTCCTATTCCCCGCTCATGCTATGCCCACAGGAACATCCCACTCCCTGCCCATGCCACGCCCACACGAACGTTCCTTTACAATTGCAAACTATGCATGCACCAAACAAGCAGGCGCACATGAATCTGTAACACTTGTGCATGTTAAGTGCCGGTATTCTGTAATCTAGGCGTACCAATTGGCGCCTATGTTTAGACGACCTGTTATAGAGTCAGGATGATAGTGATGGGGCAAAATGTATTGTGTTGTTATACCTCCCTCTCAAAGATAATGATCTTTTGCTAAGTTATTTTTTTGTGATAATATAATCCATAATAATAAAATCCTTAGCGTGCCTCCGTGCTTCTGTGTCTCCGCAAGCGCAGTACAATACAATTATCCCCTGCTCCTTCCTCACTCCACGTGCCACCTGCCACACCAAGGCTCCAAGAGCCGTCTCAGCTGTTAGAACCGCAAGGAGGGAGAGCACGCACAGAAGAAGGAGAAAGAAAGAAAAAAAGAGAAAGAGGAAAGAGAAAGAAAAAGAAAAAGAGAAAGAAAGGCCTCAGCCCCCCCATTGTGTTAAAAGTCTACACATCCATTCTAGCACCCGTTAACATAACGGGCTAAAAAACTAGTCTGATATAAAACCTCTGTGTTACTTTTTGTTAAAAGAGGTCTATCAAATCTCTGAAATAAATAAATAAAAAGTCTTTTGGTACAGTAAAAGAAATGCATTGCATATAGATTTGATTTGTGGATTCTATCGGTCACTATTCAAATGCTGCAGTCATTGGTTTTGGGGGGTTTTAAATATTGGCCGTTGCATTTAAATCTTTCTGTATATTTAGGGCTGCTCTCCAGATTGTGAGAGGTGCTGAACATACGTGAGGAACGGTAGCTGCTGCTGGCTCTACGGAGAACAACAATATTCCAGTGCTATCCATTTAGCTCAGCAGTTTAAGAGGCCCGTTTACTAAAAAGTGTTAAAATAAAGGTTTAGAGGATTTTAACACAGGATGTTTTCATGTGCAAAGGCCCCAAAATAGGGCTTTTTTTCTTCTTCTTTTATGCAGGTCCTGTGCAAATGTTTCAATCAGCCTGAGAGGCCTGCAAAAATATTAACACAGATGCAAATGGGATTTATGGATGTGTTGGGGGCTCAGATTGAGATGAAAAAGGAGATTACCATCTTGGGCATCTGTATAGCTTCAGCATTAACCATGAAAAAACATATTATAAATGTTATTCAAAAAGGTTATGCTCAGTTAATTAGAGAATGACATGGTGACAAAATTCATCACCGTTCCCTTCCCCGTGGATAACCGCGGGAAACCATCTTCATGTCATTCTTTAAGGAGAGAGGGAAGAATCAGAGTATGAATGGCCACAACCACAAGCTGGTGTAGAAGGACTGAGGTTGAAACAGACACTACAGAATGACAGTCTCTGGTATCCAGAGCAGATATTGTGATGTCATAATGCCTCATTCCATCAGTGCCTAAGAGCCAATCACATCAGTGATGTCACAATGGCTTCATTATCCTTGGCTCCCATAAGAATCAGAGTATGAATGGCCACAACCACTGACCCGCAAGCTTTGCTTTGAAGAATGCTGGTGTAGAAGGACTGAGGTTGAAATAGACACTAGAAAATGACATGGGATTATTTCCCGCGGTTATCCGCAGGGACGGGAACGGTGATGAATTTTGTCACCGTGTCATTCTCTATTACGTATGTTATTATACAGGCTAAAAATAATAGTGGTCCAATGCTTGATTTTATCAAGACTAGATTACTGTAACTCTCTTCTCTTGGGATTAACTAAAGCCAAGCTGAAAGCTTTGCAGGTTCTTATGAACTCTGCGGCTAGACTGACTAGTGGCATCACCAGAACAACACACATTGCCCCGATTTTGAAAGAACTTCCTTGGCTACCTATCGAACAACGGATTCACTATAACGTATCATCTCATGGTATATCTGATTTTGTATCAGTCATCCCCTTTCTGGTTTCAGTCTCTGTGGAAGGTCTACAGACCCAACAGAGCTCTGCGGTCTGAAGGTGGCATGAGATTATTAGTCAATACTGAAAAAAGTGTGAAATACGTAGCTACGACATCTAAGATGTTTTCATTGGCTGGAGTGTTCCTTCGAGACATCTAAGATTATGCACTTGATTGTTTTAGTTTTAAGAAACCGTTGAAAACGAAGCTGTTTGTGGACGCTTATTTGTGGAGCCATACCAGTCTATACTGTAATACGCTTCACGGAATCGGCAGTTTCTGTTTTGGTTACTACGCCACTGCACCTACCGGCTAATTCATTTTTAATTTTTTTAATTGTTTTTTAATGGTGCTTTCAATTATCAATGCCAATTAAGCCAATTATGAAAAATTGTTAGACGTCCAGTGCTGGTTATAAAATCTGAAAATACTGAAGGGGTAACAAAATCAACAAATACAATGTTGCTGTTGAGTGACTAAATAAAGTTAGTTGTATGCAAAAAAGTCACTGCATGAGAAATGTTCATAAATAATATTTTCCAAAAATAATTCAACAATTGTCAATTCTTAACCGATAGAACTCTGCTCAGAGACATGAAGGCAATATGTTCCGCCTCACCACCCAATCATTGCAGTGTTCAAAACATTTTTTCTCCAGTGAGATATTCTCCTTAACTGTTATGTTGCTAGCTACAACAGCTATGCTTAGCTTCTTATGCAAGTCTAAAGTTGAAAAGCAAATCACTCAAACTTAGCTTTAAAGTAGTAGCAGGTTCAGACGTGCCACGTTTCGGTCCTTCGTCAGGGAACCGACAAACAAATACAGTTAAACTGGAGGTGAAAGCTCTGAAATGAGAACAAATTAAAATTTTAAAATTCTAGTTTAATTAAATACACAAAGGTAAAAACGACTTAATTCTACATTTCAAAAAGCTATGCATGGCTCAAACTACAGGGAAGGGCTCACCATGTGAAATACAGTTAGCTAGTATCATCTCAGCGTGGTTTCTCAAGATTTAATCTGTAAAACCTACAAATTGTAACACTCAGGGGGTGGTGTACTTTATTGAGTGCCCATGTCAGCTTCTTTATGTTGGTCACACTATTAGGAGTGTTCGAACAAGAATAGGTGAACACATCAGCAGAATAGGCAAGGCAGTTCTGGAGGCTCCTCTTACCCATCACTGGCTTTCTGCCCAACACCCTATTTCCTCCTTGCGGTTTTCTGTTTTAGATGCACCCATACTTCCCAGAGGTGGTGATCTGAAGACTAGGCTTTACACCTTGGAGCAAAAGTGGATTTACACCCTGGGCACTCTGTCTCCTCAAGGACTAAACAGTGAAATAGAGTGGAGGGCTTTTCTGTAATTTTTTCACATAATCTACCTGGTATGATTCAATCTAGGCAAGAGAGTATGGCTGTATTATTTTTGTTTAGGATATGACCGGCCTCGAGCCGTTATTTACTTATTTTCAGTTCGTTAGAGCGGCGTGCGTGACAGCCTGTTAAAGGCAGTTCTAAAGTAGCGCGTATGTGTGAGTTACCAGTGTCGGACTTTGAAGCCGCGATTGACAGTATGTATGGGTTCAAGGTCGCAGTTTTACGTGGCAACGTATGACGTTTGCCGTTTTCAGTTTTGGCGCGAATTTACCTTTAAATAGCGTATTCAGTTTGCAGATCCCATTTGTACTTTAAGGAGAAACCACGCTGAGATGATACTAGCTAACTGTATTTCACATGGTGAGCCCTTCCCTGTAGTTTGAGCCATGCATAGCTTTTTGAAATGTAGAATTAAGTCGTTTTTACCTTTGTGTATTTAATTAAACTAGAATTTTAAAATTTTAATTTGTTCTCATTTCAGAGCTTTCACCTCCAGTTTAACTGTATTTGTTTGTCGGTTCCCTGACGAAGGACCGAAACGTGGCACGTCAGAACCTGCTACTACTTTAAAGCTAAGTTTGAGTGATTTGCTTTTCAACTTTAGACTTGCATAAGAAGCTAAGCATAGCTGTTGTAGCTAGCAACATAACAGTTAAGGAGAATATCTCACTGGAGAAAAAATGTTTTGAACACTGCAATGATTGGGTGGTGAGGCGGAACATATTGCCTTCATGTCTCTGAGCAGAGTTCTATCGGTTAAGAATTGACAATTGTTGAATTATTTTTGGAAAATATTATTTATGAACATTTCCCATGCAGTGGTTATAAAATCTGGGCTTTAGAGCGCGCTGCTTGGAGTGCAGTCACTGGCATAGCGAGGGTGGGAGGCGCCCCTTCCCTTCCCCCCCTGTACCTGTTTAGCTAGGGTTACTAGATTTTTCCGAAGGAAAATCCAGACCTATGGCCACACCCCCAGGCCCGCCCCGTTCGGCCCCCCAGCCCTGCCCTCCAGATGGCATCCGCGCATGCACGGACATGACGCAATGATGTCACATGTCACGTGCATGCGTCCATGCACAATGACATCACCTCATTGTGTCCGCGTATGCAAAGATGCACCTTCCCGACGCAATTTGAACAGGAAGCTTTTCAAAACCCGGACAAAGTGCTGGGTTTTGAAAAGCCATCCAGACCCCTGGGTAACAGGTGTGCACACCTTAGCCCCTGAGGTCGATTGGTTTAAGATTTAAATCTCTTATGGTGTCCCGCGCTGAGTGGCCCGGATGTGATGTCTTGAGCGACGTCGGTAATTGGGAGACATTTTAGAGGCGTGGTCTGCGTGGAGGAAATGCATCGCCAGAGCAGTCTGTTAGCTGGGTGGAGGAGTTCTGTTACTCGGTAAGCCGCGGTTAGAAAGTTAAGCGCATGTTATTTAGTCTGAAAGAGATAAGTACATGTGAATTTTGCTGCTTCATGTGCTTTGTGAACGGCAGGTTCCACTTTTCACTGGGTGGTGGTTTGATTGGTTGTGTTTTTTTCCCCGCAGTGTCCCCTCCTGAAGAAGCCAACTGTGAAACCTAGGTTGGGGGGTCAGCAGTTTAGAAAAACTTAAGAATGTACCCGGAGCAGTTGTAGAGTTGTATCTTCGCCACCAAGCATGACACATAAGTAAGAGTTTTTCCAATTAATTGCTAATTTGTGCAGTGTTTTCTATAGAACGTAGGTTTTATGTCAGCAGGTGGCAGAGACGGTGA
Organism: Geotrypetes seraphini; assembly: GCF_902459505.1. Lineage (NCBI taxonomy): Eukaryota > Metazoa > Chordata > Amphibia > Gymnophiona > Dermophiidae > Geotrypetes > Geotrypetes seraphini. The sequence goes on along the minus strand of NC_047091.1, from coordinate 30,489,832 downwards.
ACAAGCTTTGATGGTCTCTAATACAACTGGCTCCGTGAAATATCACTAGCGTTTTGGTTGTGAATCTCAGCGTTCACTTAAAAGCACTTTTGAAGCCTTTATTGATTAATGAGAGGTGTTGGTATATAAACCTTAGATAATTTTGATTTTCCCTTGCATACAATGTTTCTATAACCATAAAGTTCTATGACATCACAATACAAATGTTAAGAGCCTTAGCCAATAGGGAGAAGACATGCAAATGTTAAGAGCCTTAGCCAATAGGAAGAGGAGGAGATAGTGGATGCTCTGGATGGGCCATTTGGCCTTTATCTGCCATCATGCCACAATGTTTCTATAACTATAAAGTTCTATGACATCACAATGCAAATGTTAAGAGCCTTAGCCAATAGGAAGAGAAGGAGATAGTGGATGTTGCAGATGGGCCATTTGGCCTTTATCTGCTGTCATGTTTCTATGTTTCCCCGGCATGAGTAGCATCTTCAACTCGCTACCCGGGCCAGTGTCAGCTTTCCCTCTGATATCACTTCCTGGTTTCGGGACCTGGAAGGCGCCCAGAGTGATCCGCTCCCCACCCCCATTACTACGCCACTGCACTAAGTTCAGCCTTGTAAAAGCCCGCCATGGTTTGGAAAAAGGGCCCCTAAGTTAGGACAGCATTTTTGCTGGTCTAAATTAAACTGTGCAGCTACCCAGCTAGGGATAAATATCACCAGCTGTCAGAGGCCCTCAATCCAGCCGGGCACATATCTGAATCGTGTCGAGATGGTCTTTAAGGATGTTCAGCAGCACGTCAGATGCTGCTGCAAATTGGTAGCTAGGCCGATCTGTTTAACGGCTGTCACTATATGGATAAGTGTTTTTGAGTGTGTAGCCCATAAATTTTATTTTTTTAATTTATTTTTAATTTTAATTTTAAAGTTACTTAACCTTCATCCAGTTTAAATTCCTCATGTGCAAGGAATGCAATACTGGTTGACATTTTCACAAAAGGAAAATAGTTTTGTTGGGACCAGAACTGAAAGAAGCAGAAAGCACACTGCTGGGAGGGTAATTAGATCAATCTGGAGCATAGGGTTTGTTTTGATTAGGGGTATTTTGCTTAAAAATGAAGCAACGAGGGCTGTGTCCAGAGGATACTGCACGAGAACACGTTTGATCTGAAACAGCATTCTCATTGAAAAGAAAATATTTGGGCGGCCACCGACTGCCTTCCCCCTCCTTTTGCCAGCTAGTTTTGAGTTTCTTGAAGCAGGGGGGGGGGGGTAACAGATTACAAATGTAACGGTCATTTTTCTCCACTGAAGTCTACGCAGGCTGTTTGAGGTCTCCACGGATGTCAAGCAGACATCCATAAGCACGCACTCGAGTCTGTTGTCCACATTTAATTTTTAAATTCTATAGATAGGCAAAAGGTATCATTATATAAAACCTTCAATGTGTAGACACGCTTTCTGACTGGTTAATAAAATGTCACATGACTTAAAACTGAATGAACTATTGGTTTCCAGGAAAGGAGAGGCCATTGTGATGTCATAAGTTTTTTGTCATGCTCTTCTGAAAGTTTTTTCCTCCCCACCCATGTCCACAAATATGATGTTCATGCTTAAATTCTAGGCACATGTTTTTACTGTTATGCTAATAATCTTTAAAAGGGGGGGAGCACCTATGTTCCTGTACAGAAAATACTCCTACAAGCCTGCCTTTGCATATTGCTCTTGTAAAAGCAAATCCCTGATTTAAAAAAAAAAAAATGATAGAGAAAACAAAACGACACATAATTTTTTTCTGGCTTCACCCCCTCCCCCCAGACTGTTCTCTATGAAAGAAGCAATGTGTTCCGGTTAATCCCACACAGGCTGCAAAACATGCGCTGTAGAGCCTGCGTTGTCCAGACAAAAAGGTCGAAACAAAATGCTTAAGTGATCTGAATATGCCAATTTTCAGAATGTGAATGTGCAGCACTTCCAGTGTATTTGTATTTTGCACGAGAAAAAATGCACTTCTGTTGCTATTTCTCCGGTTTTGCACCGAAAGCAGAATCTTTTGTCTGCACATGTTTAATATGTAGTTACTTATTCTGTATGTGCTAAGAATCCATCCATATTTTGCATATGTGTCCAAGGTGAGGTATTTTTTTGAGCATGTGGGGGCCCAATATTTAGGGTTATCAGACGTCCAGATTTCCCCGGCCATGTCATCCTTTTGAGTAGAGAATGACACGGTGACAAAATTCATCACCGTTCCCGTCCCCGCGGATAAATGCAGGAAACCATCTTCATGTCATTCTTTAAGGAGAGAGGGAAGAATCAGAGTATGAATGGCCACAACCACTGACCCACAAGCTTTGCTTTGAAGAATGCTGGTGTAGAAGGACCGAGGTTGAAACAGACACTACAGAATGACAGTCTCTGGTATCCAGAGCAGATATTGTGATGTCATAATGCTTCATTCCACCAGCGCCTAAGAGCCAATCACATCAGTGATGTCACAATGGCTTCATTATCCTTGGCTCCCATAAGAATCAGAGTATGAATGGCCACAACCACTGATCCGCAAGCTTTGCTTTGAAGAATGCTGATGTAGAAGGACTGAGGTTGAAACAGACACTACAGAATGACAGTCTCTGGTATCCAGAGCAGATATTGTGATGTCATAATGCCTCATTCCACCAGTGCCTAAGAGCCAATCACATCAGTGATGTCACAATGGCTTCATTATCCTTGGCTCCCATAAGAATCAGAGTATGAATGGCCACAACCACAGACCCGCAAGCTTTGCTTTGAAGAATGCTGGTGTAGAAGGACTGAGGTTGAAATAGACACTAGAAAATGACATGGGATTATTTCCCGCAGTTATCCGTGGGGACGGGAACGGTGATGAATTTTGTCACCGTGTCATTCTCTACTTTTGAGGACATGTCTGGGGGTCCAGACGGCTTTTCAAAATCCGGCACTTTGTCCCGGTTTTGCAAAGCTTCCCTCCACATCACATCAGTCAGGAGGGCAGCTGCGCATGCGTGGATGTCCTCCTGCCCGATGAGAGCAGGCAGCCGGGGGGGGGGGGGGGAGGCTGGGCCGTGACAGAGCGGGAATGGGTGGAATTGGGGGGCAGGTCTAGGGGTCCGGATTTTCCAAACGGAAAATCTGGTAACCCTTCCAATGTTGAGCGTACCAATTTGTAAGCTGCTCCTATCGGTAGCTGAATTCAAATTTTTAAGTTTCAAGTTTGGATAGATGAACTGGCCATACCACTCATTGCTGTCAGGTGCCATTGACTTGGGCCCGAGTCCTAGTGACTTGACGAATTGCAGATCTAAAAAGAAATCGGTTTGGTGCTAGTCCGGTAAGATCCTCCAGTGTCATCCCCATGGTTGTTTTCAACGTGTCCAGCCATCTGATTGCAGGTCTCCCTCTTCGTCTGGTTCCTTTGATCTTCCCAAACATAGGGCTCCTTTTACTAAGCTCTGCTAGCGGTTTTAGCGCCCGACCTAGACGCTAACGCCTCCATTGAACTGGCGTTAGTTTTTGGCCCTTAGTGCGGGGTTAGCGTGAGCTAAAATGCAAGTGCATCTTAGTAAAAGAAGCCCATATGTCCTTCTCCAGTGATCTCTCTCTTCTGGTGGTGCGACCAAAATAAGACAGTCGTAACTTCATCATTTGGGCTTCGAGTGACATTAACCACTCATTAACCCTGGATGTTCAATGCTAGGGCATGTCCAACCTCTGGCATTGAGTAGCTGGGCTTAGTTAACCGAACACTGGCCAATATTCCAACTTGGTAGATAAAGCTAGGGTAGACTTTTTGCTGTCCGACGTGTATCTGGACTGAATATCGCTGCTAACTGGCTAAGCAGTGGCTCCGCCCACACTCTGTTCCTGTCCGGCCCCTAGACTAACCAATTTCTCAATGGCTGGTTAGTCCCAATATTCAGTGGTACTCCCAGTTGCGTGCTGCTCAATATCAGCTCTTTGAATATTAACCTATATGTACTATACTATATATACTATGCTAAATGGAGCAGTCTGACTTGTTGGCTTCTCCTAACTAGAGATGTGTTTTAGAAACTGGTGTAATATTTCTAATATAGCCCTTTAAATGCCTGTTGGTGGTGTGGTTATTGTGGGGGATGGGCTCTTGGTGGTCCTGGCTAGAAATAAAAGCACTGACCCCCATCCACTACTGCCTGTTCACTCTGTGTCCCATTCAGCCAGCTTTCAGGCTTTTCTTAACTACGTAGTACGCTCTCCATTGACATTCAGGAAGAAGCGTCAAGACATGGATGGAAGACTTCACAAGGGCAGAGAGGTCTGAACCAGGTAAGGCACTTGGGATGAGATGACCTTGGACAATACCAGAGCCTCCAATCCTCCCCCTGATCTTGACGTCAAACGTTGCCCATTCATCTAGATAAACTAGACTCAGTAGGAAGAGCTTTGGCTTCTGCTCACATTTAGGTACAGAGACCATTGCAGGAAAGAAAGAAAACTCAGATTTCCCTTTTGGTCCCCATCTGATTAAACCACAGACAAGAAGAAAATAAGACCCTCCCTTCCCTGCCACGTCTTTTAATTTTGGCCTGGCACAACACCAGTGCCAATGGGGCAGTTGGTTCCATCTGATCCATTAAAGAAACCGAACGTAACACACAAAGCTCAAAACAACTTATTCTTGAGCAATTATAATCACAGTTTCAAAGCAGAGCCGCGAGGCTTTCTGAAAATTATCTCAAGCTTGGTTAAAGCAGTTTGACAAGCATTTAAATAAACAGGGAAAAGTCTCCACACACACACACACAAAATATCAACATCAGATGGTTCCTTCTCCCTCCACTTTTCATCTATCCATCAGAGCCAGAATGTCCGGATTCAGAGGACTGAGTAAGCCAAGCTGTCCTTATCTGCTGTCAATTTCTAATAATAGTGTGGCATTTTCCAAACCTCAGACTTTAGCTGTTTGCTATTCATTGATCAATTGGTCCATACTAATGTGTAGCTGAGGATATTAAACCAGACAAGACTTCATGATCTCGTGCTGACAAATAAGAAGGAATCTCTTTTCTTGGTTTCAAAAAGCCGCAATCTGATCCACAAGACAAAGCAGCAGAAAGAATGATGGGAATACTGCATTCCCCAAAAAACGATAGCTCTTCGTGAACAATGGATTGTTTATACTGCTTCGTTCTTCTCCAGGAAATAGCTAACCATCATCAACACAAGATGCTCTGGCAAATTTAGAACCCACACTGTGGAAACAAGGATCATCCAACAAGTTGTGGATTATAGTTTTCTACTGGACTAACTCAATATAACGATGATTAGCTTTTGAGGGCTCTGCTCCCTTCCTACCAGTGATCGTCTGCAGCTTGTTGGCTGATCGTTGTTTGTGCGTGTTCAAGAGAACTAGCACACAGCAACCACAAAACTTTCCTCACAATGGGAAAGCCCACACTGGATTTGACAAAAGACAATGGAATAGGCATTTTACTTGACCTAAGAGAGAAAAAAAGAGGGTACTCGGAGAAGAACGGTCTTGGCGACCAGCACACCATCCAGAGTTTCTGATTGAACAAAGGTGCTGTCAAGGTTTGGTTGATACTTATAGGACAGAGAAGAGAAACAACAAAGGTGACCTGAGGTGTTCAATAACTTTATTGCATCGATCAAGACTCGCCATGTACGTGTTTCGGCCACTATGGCCTGCTTCAGGAGTCTGAATCTTGAGCTTATGGTAAAAACCAAACATCACCTGTATTTATTTGCCTCATTGTTGTGGAACTTGAAAATAAATGTGAATCAAAATAAAAAATAACAATGTGTCCGCTGGTCGAAGGACTCCATTTGATTTCATGCCACAGCCTGTGTTTCTTTTTCTATACTATCCCATAGGAAAAAGGGCACCCAAACTCTTAGTGCTTCATGTACTTATAGGGCACCGTAAAAGTCGAATGCAAATGTTATGCCTTCCAAAAAGATTCCCATTCAGGGCTGGAATTAGATGCGCTGGGAATCAGGGCAGAAACCAAACCAACCAGATTCAGCTTCCCTGGTGATTTGTCTCGCTGATATCTTATCACTCTTAACTTGAAGTGATAGGCCTAGGGTTAGCAGATTTTCCATCTGGAAAATCTGGATCCCTAGACCCGCCCCCTCGCCCACCCGGCCCCGCCCCTTCATGCCCCCGATCCCGCCTCAGTCCCGCCTCCAATCCCAACAAAGAGTCGGGTTTTGAAAGGCCGTCTGGAACCCCGGACATGTCCTCAAAAGGAAGACGTGTGGGAAAATCTGGACGTCTGGGAACTCGAGATAGGCCCCCGGGCAATTGCCTTCTTTTCTCCTTTCCTAAAACAGGCCCAGTTTCCATTTTAGACCCCTAGATGTGACTAAACGTATCCAACAGTACACCAGACTTTTTCAGGTTGACATCCAGAAAATTGAGCACCGAAGGGGTAATTCTTTAACCTAGCACCAAGAGGTCAGCATCACAATGGAGCATCCTTAACGCTAATTCTGTAATGGCACATAGGCTTAGGGTTACCATATTTATATAAAAAGAAACCCCAGAACACATGACCCTGCCCCATTCTGCTTTCCAGCCCTGCCCCCAGAAAATCTCCTTTCTTTGCGATGCACTCTGACTGCATCTGGAGGGCCTGGAGCATGCGTAGATGCGTATGACATCATCCACTCATACGCAGAAGCCTCTCAGATGCGGCCTGAGTTTGCAGGGGCATTCCAAAACCCGGACAAATGCTGGGGTTTTTATTTATTTAATTAGTTATTTTCCATATATCCTACAATTCTATGTGGATTGCAAATTATTAATGTACTCAAGCATTTTTCCCTACCAGTCCCAGCGGGCTCACACTTTATCTAATGTACCTGGGGCGCTGGGGGATTAAGTGACTTGCCCAAGGTCACAAGGATTTTGGAAAGTCCATCAGGAGCCCGGACAGTCCTCTAAAAGAGGACATGTCTGGGTTTTCACGGACCTCTGGTAACCCTACTTAGGCTAGAGTAGAAAGCTAACACAAAGCCTTGTTGGCGTGCCAAAATATAGATGTTACTGATGTAAGTTGGTCCATGAAATATGTACAACTGATAGTGTTTTATAAGTTATCTGTCTTACTTGCCAGCATACCCATGTTCCACCTACGTGTTTCCCTCCCTCGTAGTTACATGCGCACATGAATTTGATATGTACTTATTTATTTTTAAAATTTCTATACCGTTTTATTCCAAAATGGTTTACAATAAAATGACATACATAAAATATTGAAACAGGTCAAAACAGATAAAAGCAAGAGCAGAAAGATTCAATCCTTGCAATAGGTCAAATGCTCAAAGAAATGCGTCAATGGGTGAGAAATTTCATGGCGATACCAGAAAATACTTCTTCACCGAAAGGGTGGTTGATCGCTGGAATAGTCTACCACAACAGGTAATTGAGGCCAGCAGCATGCCAGATTTTAAGAAAAGATGGGATTGACATGTCGGATCTCTTCAGGGAGATAGATAGGGGGAGGGTCTTGGTGTGGGCAGACTAGATGGGCCGTGGCCCTTTTTTGCCGTCATTTCTATGTTTCTATGTAAATAATTGCATTTTCAGCATCTAACCCTTACAAAAATCGGCGCATCTGATGCGTCTAAGTGCTAGCCTTCTGTAAAACAACACCCGCACTTGGTATAATGCCGAGTTGAAGAATGAAAAGGTGAACTATATATCAGCCAATATTGACCCATGAAATTTATAGCGTAGAAAATAGAATTGTAAAGTACAGTCCATTCCATTCAGTCTATGCTGATGACATTCTTTTGGTCTTTTATGCTCTCTTTTGCATCTCGATCTTTCTCCTCTCCAATACCATCTTACTGCTCTCTCTACTTGGCTACGTGACCATCGCTTAGTCATTAATCCAGATAAGATGGTAGCTTGCTGGATTACTGGCTCTCTTTCTCAGCCTATGCTAACTCCTGTCCTTTTCAACATACCCATCTCTACATTCACAAGTTTTAGATTTATGTTTTCATGAATATATTTCACGCACCATTCAGTCCAGTTTCTATTCTCTCCATCGGCTTAATTACATGTAGGTTCGCTCCAGGGAAATGCTTAAAAAGAGGAAGGGGTCTTGGAGTGGGTTCGCTCCGGGAAATTCTTAGAGGGAGGGTTCTTCAAGTGGGCAGACTTGTTGGGCCAACGGCCCTTTTCTGCCATCATACTCTATGTTTCTATGTTAAGTAAAATTGCCAGAGGGTAGTGGTCAATGGAGATCGCTCTGAGGAAAGGCATGTTTCCAGTGGTATGCCTCAAGGTTCAGTTCTTGGGCCTGTTCTTTTTAACATTTTGGGGCAAGGTACGCTTCTAGAATAACGCCAGCTCAATGCTGGTGTTAAGGTCTAGCGCGTGCAGCAATTAATGCGTGCTTTTCCGCGCATTAAGGCCCTAACGCACCTTAGTAAAAAGGAACCCATAGCACCATCCACACATCCAAAATATGTTTGTTATTTCTTTAAAAATTCAAACCATACAGCTGTGAAAATGAAATGAAGAGACCAAAAATCTAGCAATGCCTTCCTGGAAGGGTCAAAATGTTATATGTCAAAGTTATAGCGCTATAAAAATTTACTGAAACCCAACAGAATTCCTTGCGGTAGCTTAACTCTAGGATCAACTTGGTATGTAACCACTTGTAACTCTGTCTAACTAATGTGAACCGCCTAGAACTCTTCTGGGTATTGGCGGTATACAAAAATAAAGTTATTATATTATTATTAACACGCACGAGCAAACATAGTCACAGGTTCTTTAATTATTTCCATTTTTATCTTTTTATCATAATATCGGTATCAGCGCCAACTTATATTTTTTAAAAATGTTTTTTGGTGCAATTTACGCGTCGGAAGGTTTGGAAAAGGTTTTGAAAAAAGCTTCTCAGCGACAGAAAAGATAAGTAAATTACACCAAAAAAAACATTAAAAAAATATAATATAAGTGGCGCTGATAATGACATTATGAATAAAAAGATAAAAATGAAAATAACTAAAGAACCTGTGAAGATGTCTGCTTGTGAGCGTTACGCTACCGCACGGCATTCTGAGGTTTCGGAAGAGAGTCAGTTTTGGACTCTGCAATTCCCAGATGATAAGTCTCAACTCGTGAAAGTATAGTTTCTGTTGGGTTTCAGCAAATTTTATAGTGGTGTAATTCTATGAAAGGGTAACATTTTTTTCCAGTAGCCTGAGCAGTCGCAGCTGGTGAGATGTATTTTATTTATTTTAAAACTTGATATACCGTCTACAACTAGGCGGTTTATACAGTACGAACCTAAATATGAAACCGTGATGAGACCTATTAAATACCCCAAAAGGCCACGTGGCTTTTGACTTCTTATTCCCTCCTCTCAGCCTCTTTTTGGATTTCCCCTATCACCTCGCAATTCATTCACTTGGCCATTCTGTTGACAAGAAAAGGCCAAAGGATTTTGCTTTTACACCACATCTCATGTTTCAGGAATTTAGTTCTGCCTTGTTTCTATCTTTTACGCTCCACATCTAGGCATGTATGCCCTTCAGAATTTGACCCTCATTTGAATGAAGCGTCCTCCTTCCTACCAGTTTGGAAAGATCTCAATAGCATGCTTAGTCCTGCCCCCTGACAGCTTGCCTAGGCTTTGTTGTGTAGGACTTCCTTGCTGGCCCTGCTTTCCTACGTTATTAATATAAACCAAATAGAACTTTACGGCCTTGCAGTATATAAACGGATGATTATTATTATATATTTGATGCCCATCATGAACCTTCTGGCTTAGTTTCAAGTAGCATGTACAAATTTAAAAATCCATACCTCGCACAAAATAACATACATGCATACTTGTAACTCAGTGGAAGCAAAAATTGTCAAGCAAAAATTAAATTAAAATGTTTCCTGAATCTGGAAAGACTGACCAAAGGGGAAATAAGAAGCCCAGATAAAATATTTTGGAATTTGAATGTGTCTTCATGAAACAGAGTAGGCTTTGATTATTTTGTCTACCTTGACAGGTTCGCCACCAAGCTTGACTACAGACTGTCAAGAAATGAAATGTCTCATTGTTACATGGGAGGGGGGGTTGTTGTCAGGATGAAAATAAAATGGAGGCCCATTAATGTCTTATTAAAGAAATGACAATTTTGCTTGAGGTAAAACTCTTTATAGTTTATAAATCTTTTCTTTTGGCTAAGTCTTAATAATAATATTGCAATTTATAGCTGAAGAGACGTTTGATCAAGAAACTGTTTTATTTTACCTTTGTGATTATGATAACCTACCGAGGGCCTCAAAATAGTAGCTGGCGGGCCTCGAGTTTGAGACCACTGCTCTAAGCTGAGCACATGAGCAATCGCACATACATTCTAGGAGTGTCAAAAAATGCTTGCAAACCTGGAAAATTGTTGGGTTTAGAACTTGTTGCTTACAAAAGAGAAACCTTTTCAGAACTGCTCGCTCATATGAGAAAAAAGTTTGCCTCCACTTTCACCAATCTTTTCTCCTAACTACTGCTGTTTATCATTTCTATAGCACTGAAAAGCATGCACCGCACAGCACAATCAACACGCAATAGACAGTCCCTGCTCTGAAGAGCTTACAATCTAATTGGACAGACAGACAGGACATTTAGAGGGGCATACATCTAAGTCCGATTTGGGCGTGTGGCGCTAGACGCCCAAAGTCGGCAGTGGGAAAATGGCCATTTTTGAAAAATACCTTTAGAATTTAATTATTTATTTTTAAATCATCTATCTGGACATCCCAGCTATTGTTCATCCAGACCGCCAGGACGCCTATCTTTATACCACATTTTCAACCAAATTTCATCAAGTCCCAAATTCCTAGAACAAGACCGTTTGGACCGTGGGAGGGGCCAACCTTGTAGTGGACTGGCCACCCAGACATGACAACGGCTGTGAACTTCTCAAAAAGGGGTGCCAGATAAACATCTTACCAGAACTCCCATATAGGTTACGGTGAGTCCCCCAAAACACCCCCCAAACCCACTATACCCACCTGTCTACAAACCCAATAGCCCTTATGGCTGCAGGTGGCACCTATATGGCAGTAGAGTAGAGTTTGGGGGGGGTTTGGGGGGGTGCACATGTTCTACCATAAATGTAGTGGTTAGAGTGGCTTATGGGCCTGGGTCTTTCTCTTTATGGTTCACTAGCTCATACCCGGGCTATTTAAGACACCTGTGAGCGGCTCTACTAGGCTTTCCTATACCAGGAGCTGTGTTCTACATTTTTATTTTGATCTTTGTGGGGGTGTGAGAGGGGTCAGTGAACACTAGGGGAGTGTATGTGGGTCTTTACTTTGTCTCTACAGTGGGTATCTGGTCACATACCTTTTTGGCACTAATATCTGTTTTTACATTGTCTAACTCACGTTTAAGTTTTGTCCAGGAAGTCTAGCAACACATTCGATTATCCCTGCAGGACGACTAAGTCTAGGTTGGCTCCCATCCCGCCCAAATCCTGCTCTAACCACTCCTCCAGATACGCCCCTTTTAGCTCTGGGAGCACAGCGGCATTCAGAGGCATAAAAAGTCCCACAATACGCCCAGAAAGTTGATTTGATTATCAGCACTTGGACGACGTGTATTTTCGGTTGTCCAAATGCCGACTTGGGCGGATTTTAGACATGTTTAACCCCCTCTCTACGAACCTGCGCTAGCAGTTTTTAGCGCAGAGAGCCACGCTGAATGGCCCGCGCTCCTCCCGACGCTCATAGAAACTCAATGTGTGTCGAGAGCGACGCGGGCCATTCAGCGTGGTTCTCTACGCTAGAAACTGCAGGGGGTAAGTTTTGATTATGAGCTCCATAGTGTTTGGGGAATATCTTACAGAGAGAATGATAGGGTGGACATAGATAATTTTATGGCGAGTGGGAGTTAGGAGTTGAAGGCAGCATTTAAAAAGTGCCTTTCAACTGCAACCCGCCAAATGACATTCCTTTTTTTTTTTTTTTTTTTTAATCTTTATTGATATTCAAACCACAACCGTGCAAAACACAAATATATATACAGTGGTATCTTGATTTACTAGCATAATTCGTTCCAGAAGCATGTCATAAACCAAATTACTCATATTCAAAGCAAGTTTCCCCAGAGAAAGTAATGGAAATTGGCTTGATTCGTTCCCCCCCCCCCTTCCCGAGGCCAGTGCACTGCTCTAACCCCCCCCCCCCCGAGAACAGGCATTCTCCTCCCCACTCACGAAGGCCCCCCCCCCCAGCGATCTGGAATCCCCCGCTCGCATCGCCCCCCCCCACCGCGATCCGACAATCCTCCCCGTACCCATCACCCACCCGAACACATCACTTACCCCCCATCTGGCACCTGGCACCAACGCACAGGACATGCCGGTGCCGGTGCCCGAAGATCTGTCATCCTTTTCGCTGGGCCTTGAGCATCTGCGCATGCTCAAGGCCTTAGTTTCCTGCTCTCATCCGAGACTCCTCGGGCACCGGCACCGGCATGTCCTGTGCGTTGGTGCCGGTGCCAGATGGGGGGTAAGTGATGTGTTTGGGTGGGTGATGGTATGGGGAGGTGTCGGATCGCGGCGGGGGAGGGGGTGACGTGAGCCGGGGGGGGGGGGGCGATCGCACAGGGGGGGGGCCGGATCGCGGGGGAAGGCGCTCGTACCTCGAGGCAAGCTCGGTTTCTGAGGTGCCGATTTTGCAAATGTTTTGCTTGTTTTGCAAAACACTTGCAAACCGGTGCATTCGTAAACCGAGGTACCACATATAATAATGCCAAGAAAAGCACATTCATCTTACAGACATACATGAGCAATCATTTTAAACCTCCCACCCACCCAATAATTAACAAGAAAACACAAAGCATTCCTACTCCCACTTCATACCAGCCACTAGAATCAACTGCCCCCACTGATCCGATCCCTTGAAGGTCTCTTCAACTTTAAGAAAGCAATAAAAACAGACCAGGTCGCATAATTGCCCTGCCTACGACTGATGGATTAGAATGAAATGTATATTGGTACCAGATCCTTGATATGTGTTGAGTTAGAATAAAACTTATATTGAAAATACTCTGTATATTATGTATGTTGACCTGTAACCCATTTTGAGCTCTTTGGGGATAAAAAATGAATTAAAGAAATAAATTGGATTTGAACACTGCCAGACCCAACACACGATGGAATGGCTGAGGCAGTTTGTTCTATGCAAAATGCGCAGCAAGATAGATGGAACGGAGGCTGGAGGTGGCAGTGGGGGAGAAGGGAAGGGATAAGAGGGATTTGCCCAGAGTTTACAGGGGAAGGGGGAGCATAGGGGGAGAGAGGTGTGGAGAGATATCGAGGTGCTGCAGAACGAATGAACTTCTCCTTGCAGGGGTGTCAAAGTTGGTCCTCGAGGGCTGCAATCCAGTCGGGTTTTCAGGATTTCCCCAATGAATATGCATGAGATCTATTTGCATGCACTGCTTTCATTGTATGCTATAGATCTCATGCATATTCATTGGGGAAATTCCTGAAAACCTGACTGGATTGCGGCCCTTGAGGAGGGACTTTGACACCCCTGCCTTAGAGGGAGCATTGGACTCTAAACCGTTTCTTTGCTAAACATGGTTGATAAAAGTAACATAGTAGATGACGGCAGATAAAGACCCAAATGGTCCATCTAGTCTGCCCAACCTGATTCGATCTAAAAATTTGTTTTTTTGTTTTTCTTCTTCTTCTCCTTAGCATACAGCTGTTTTAACAATCACTATCTGTGGTTTGTCAGCAGTGGTTGCATACTTAGCATGCATTCTGTGCCTTTTGAAATGCTGCACATCAGATATTTATTCCTATTTCTAGTAATGAACGGTTTCCAAACCAGGAAAGGAAAAAAAAAAGCAGGCATGTTCCGACCCCAGGGCAAGCTGTGAATACTGTTAGTGTTCGAGCATCTAAACAAATAGAATTTGGCTTCCTGTCCCTGCGGTCAGCCTAAATCCCTTAACTGCTCCTTGGTATTCCTACAGCATTAGCGCTGTTCATGGTTAAATTCCGGATGTTTGGACGTATCAGAGTGGAAAAGCATCCCCCCTTTTCGGCAGACGAGCTGTGTGGGCTTAGCCCAGGAAACTGTTGGGACTTTTCCTACGTTTCAGCATTTGATTTGGCATTGGCATGGTGGGGTAAAGGCTTCTACGCCACAGGTCGGTGTAATCGGTTTTCATTGGGGTTCTTTTCGTGCTCATTTGTCATCCTATGTTCTGTGGCTGTGAGGTCCTGAAAGCTCATATATTCGGGGTCGATATTCAAAGCAATTTAACTGGGTCCTGGTGGGTGAAATTGCTTCTTCAGGTTAACCACTCATTTTCATTGGCGTTTCACTGATTAGAGCCACTGAAAATGTCCAGTTAGCGCCATGCTCAAAACCCGCTATTTTGAGGGTGTTCTGGGGGCTAGTTACGTGCCAGTGTTCAGTGCTTAACCAGTCAAGGTAGCTGCATAAATAGGACCACTTAAGAGTCAATCCTAGCTTTAGGCAGTCGAGTAGAGAATGACACGGGGATAGAATTTGTCCCTGTCTCCGTGGATAACTTTCTGCACCAGTATTCTTCGATGCAAGGTTTGAGGGTCAGTGGCTGGGCCCATTCAGACTCTGATTCTTCCCTCTTTCCTTAAAGAATGACAAGAAGATGTTTTTCCATGGTTAACTGCGGGGACGGAGACAAATGTCCCCATGTCATTCTCTATGGCAATTCTTATATTCTTATGTAAGTCAAGTATTGGGACAATCAAGCCATTGTGACATCACTGCTGAGTTTGGTTCTTAGGCATTGGTGGAATGAGGCATTATGACATCACAATCTCAGCTCTGGAATGTTGGTGCTCTTTGGTTTTCTGCCTGGTAGTTGGGACCTGGGTTGGTCACTTTTGGAAACAGGATCCTGGGCTTTATGGACCTTCGCTCTATCCCAGTATGGCAGCCAAGTATAAGACAATCAAGCCATTGTGACATCACTGCTGAGGTTGGCTCTTAGGCATTGGTGGAATGAGGCATTATGACATCACAATCTCAGCTCTGGAATGTTGCTACTCTTTGGTTTTCTGCCAGGTTCTTGTGACCTGGGTTGGTCACTGTTGGAAACAGGATCCTGGACCTTTGAGAATGGCACGGGGATAGAATTTGTCCCTGTCCCCATGGATAACAGTGGGAAACCATCCTTTATCATTCTCGCAACCTTAGTCCTTCTACACCAGCATTCTTCAATGAAAGGCTTGAGGGTCAGTGGTTGTGCTTACCTGTGGAGGTGAAAGGAACCTCTTTTTTAAAACCTTTTTTGTTGTACATAAGAAATGCCTCTACTGGGTCAGACCTGAGGTCCATCGTGCCCAGCAGTCCGCTCACGCGGCGGCCCAACAGGTCCAGGACCTGTGCAGTAATCCTCTATCTATACCCCTCTATTCCCTTTTCCAGCAGAAAGTTGTCCAATTCCCTCTTGAACCCCAGTACCGTACTCTGCCCTATCACGCCCTCTGGAAGCGCATTCCAGGTGTCCACCACACGCTGGGTAAAGAAGAACTTCCTAGCATTCGTTCTGAATCTGTCCCCTTTCAACTTTTCTGAATGCCCTCTTGTTCTTTTATTTTTTGAAAGTGTGAAGAATCTGTCCCTCTCTACTCTCTCTATGCCCTTCATGATCTTGTAAGTCTCTATCATATCCCCTCTAAGTCTTCTCTTCTCCAGGGAAAAAAGTCCCAGTTTTTCCAATCTCTCAGCGTATGAAAGGTTTTCCATCCCTTTTATCAGACGTGTCGCTCTCCTCTGAACCCTCTCGAATATCGCCATATCCTTCTTAAGGTACGGCGACCATATGGACACAGTACTCCAGATGCGGACGCACCATTGCTCGATACAATGGCAAGATAACTTCTTTCGTTCTGGTTGTAATACCCTTTTTGATGATGCCTAGCATTCTATTTGCCTTCTTAGCAGCCGCTGCACACTGTAGGATGCTGCAGGTAATAAATTCAATATATAATAAAAAGATGCTGCACTATTGAGGTGGGAGGGCACAGGTCTGAAGGTGCTGAAGGGTTACCTAGAGCAGGTTTCCTCGGGACATACCTAGCCAGATAGATTTCAATACAATGGGGGCAGTGCATGAAAATGTATGTCATGCATAATCATTGTGGAATGTGGCTATCCTGTAATTTGACTGGCTAGATGCATCCTGAGGAGAGGGTGGTGGAGTACTTAGAGCTACAGCCTCGGCTCCCTGAGGTAGTGGGTTCAAGCCCTGCACTTCTCCCTATAACCCTGGGCAAGTCACATAATCCTCCACATTAGATAGAATGTGAGCCCATCAGGACAGACGGGGAAAGTGCTAGAAGTGCCTGTATGTAAACCACTTTGAGTATGGTTATATGACTACAAAAAGGCAGTATATAAGTCCCAATTCCTTTACCTGATGTCATAATGCCTCATTCCACCAATAAGAGCCAACCTCATCAGTGATGTCACAATGGCTTCATTGTTCTATACTTGGCTCACTTCTGAAATTGTATTGGAGGAAAGTGTGGCACAGTGGTTAGCGCTACAGCCTCAGCACCCTGAGGTCATGGGTTCAAATCCCATGTTGCTCCTTGTGACCTTGGGCAAGACACTTAATCCCCCATTGGCCAAGGTACATTAGATAGAGTGTGAGCCCAGCAGGACAGACAGGGGAAGTGCCTGTATGTAAACCACTTTCAGTGGGGTTATATAATTACAAAAAGGTGGTAGACAACCCTGAGGACTTGGGTTGAGAATCTCTGACCTAAAGTGTTCGATACCCTTGGGTCTGCCCTAACACACGGAGGTAGATCACTTATTGGTGCCACTGTCTGTTGGTAATAATAGGACAGGAATTGTTAGAAATAGCAATTAAGGCAAGCCAGGCTGTGTTTCGGGACCTGATGGCGCTTTCTGGCCTGGTCACTGGAGTCGCTTCCATCTCGTTCCCTTTTAATTTGTGGTACTCTCGTTTTCCATAGCCTCTAGCTTGGCCTCCTGCTAAGACACATTTAAATTTCACTTAGTAGGAATCAGCCATTATCTTCTTCCGTTCAAGTTGGGGCTGTTTTCCATTGCAGACCAAAATCTACGTATCAGTTTTATAAGGGTAACCTGATGCCTATCATTCTCTGAATTGGGGTAACTCCAAAGTTTCGTGTTTCGAGAGAAGCAGTACAATCTCTTTTAAATGCCTGGCAGGATTGTGCCTTCACATAAAACCTGAGCCTAGAGAGATTTGGGTCAATCTGACGCTTTAGTCAGATTTGCAATGACGGTTTTAGCTGCAGTTTCCATTAGAGAATGACAAGGGGAACTCATTTTCCATCCCCACAAGTTCTTTTCCTGTCCTTGCCCCATTCCTGCAAGCTCTGTCCTCATCTGCACAAGCCTCAGACACTTAAAATCCTAAGTAGCAAACATTCTAGAGCTCAGATTGTGATGTCATAATGCCTCATTCTACCAATGCCTAAGCTCCGTCCTCATCTGCATAAGCCTCAAACACTTTAAAATCCTAAGTAGCAACATTCTAGAGCTCAGATTGTGATGTCATAATGCCTCATTCCACCAATAACTAAGCTCCGTCATCATCTGCATAAGCCTCAAACCCTTTAAAATCCTAAGTAGCAACATTCTAGAGCTCAGATTGTGATGTCATAATGCCTCATTCCACCAATAACTAAGCTCCGTCCTCATCTGCACAAGCCTCCAACACTTTAAAATCGTAAGTGTTCAAGGCTTGTGCGATTAAAGCAGAGCTTACAGGAATGGGACAGGGACAGGACGGGGTAATTGAGTTCCTGCGGGGACGGGGACAAATTTGTCCCCGTGTCATTCTCTAGTTTCCATACTAGGCCAGTTCACAGAACACTTAAATGCAACTATATATCCAATTTTCTGAGACGATCATCTATTTCAAGTAGATAAAGTCCACATAGTCCATCCAGTCTATCTAGCAGCCCCCTAGTTACTTGATCTCTAGTTTCTCTCCCCCCCCCCCCCCTCCTTTGGCTTTACCATTGCCCTCTGCATCTGTCCCAGGCACGCTTAAGCTCTGTCACCATTTTGGCTTGCGCCATCACTAACCCAGGGACCCACCACCCTCTCCAGTAAAGAAATATTTCTTCCCGTCTTCCCCATCCATCCTCCCTGAATGGCCTTTCTTACTGAAGTGATGCTTTCTTGCATTTTACCGAAATCTTATTAAGAAGAAAAGTTAATTACAATTTGTCGTAAGTTGACAAGAGCCTGTCACAGTGCACTGATTGACATGTGCCGTGAAAAACACAATAATGAGATGATCACACAACGTTTTCACCACATTCTCAAGAACATGTTTGCAAGGCCTATTAAAAATGAGATCTGAGGGGGGTTAACAAGAGACCCCTGGCTGCATTATTTCCCAACACATTTACCATTCAGTAGATGAAACAGCTTTTTTTTTTTTCTTTTCTTTTCTTTTTAAGCCAATGCAGAAGAGCTAATGGGAAAGTGCCTCAATATTAGGTATATTATAGAGAGGATTAACGGGCAACCTGGCTCCCACCAGCAGGGAGCAACGAGAAGAAAGACACACGGGCAGCAGGGAGTGAATGAAATCTCTGTAAGTGCCCGGAGGAATTAGTGCAGACGAAGAATCCTGGAGGCCGCCCCCGGCCCTTGATTAAAAGGGGCTGTGTTTGCTGCGCTGGGCCAGGCTGCTCTCCCTTGGCAAAAGCCTGTGCCGGCTAAATGAATACGTCATCCCCCTGAGGGGCCAAGTGGCAACCGGGGCGAGTTGCTCAATCTTCCACCCAGCATGAGAAACGACCTGTCTCTCCTCCCTCGCCCCTTGCCATCCCCGGCTTTCATTCCCACCGGGTTCCGCTAATTTCAGAGACAGATTTTTCATCTATTTTCTGCTTTACCTCTTGCTGTCCGCTCAAGGGCGTTTGAAGTGCTCCCTTTCCTGTCTATGCTTTATTAATTTTTATTTACCCCCCCCCCCTGCCTTAAACACACATTACTTACTTTCTCGCTCCCTTCAAAGTTTTCTTTGTGTTCTGCACACTGGACTCCGTGACCATACCAACTTTGAATTTTTCAGTAGCCATGGTGATCCTGAGATTCACGGCCACTAAATGGTGAGGAAGGAGAGGGGGGTACAATGGGCCAATTTGCAGACTCGTAATGCTATGTTTTGACATTGTTTCAGATTATTGATTGAACCATGTCAACGAAAAGTGTGGAATCTTCAAGTGTTGGGCTCTGAGCCATCATGAGGTTCCTATTCTTGCAGAAGAAAGTTCCAAAGGGAATCCATGAATGTATGATGCAAACAGAGACTGATAAACGCCCATCATACTCCACAGTGAAGAAGTGGTGTGCAAGGTCTGGGAGGTGTCAACTCCTGAAATGGTTGACCATGTCCATGGCCTGATTTTGGCAGATCGGCGAATATCGGCTACAACAATTGCTGAAACACTTCAGATATCCAGAGAACGTGTTGGGTGTATAATCCACAGACAGCTGGGTCTGCAGAAGCTGTCAGCTAAGTGGGTGCCCAAATGTTTGAATGCGGTTGAGAAATAGCATTGAGTGGACACTTCCAAGTCAATTTTGCAGCATTTTCAGCGAGCTGGTGCCATCTTTTTTGGAGCAACTAGTTAACGTTGATGAAACATGGTTACACCAGTATGATCCTGAGACAAAAGTTTCAAGTTTCGTAGGATTTTTTTATACCGCCTATCAAGGTTATCGAAGCGGTTTTGACAATCAGGTACTCAAGCATTTTCCCTATCTGTCCCGGTAGGCTCACAATCTATCTAATGTACCTGGGGCTGAGGAGGACTGAGTGACTTGCCTAGGGTCACAAGAAGAAGCTCAATGGCGGCACTCAGGTTCTCTGAGGCCAAGGAAATTAAAGGTCCAAAAGTCAGCAGGAAAGGTCATGGCCACAGTGTTTTGGGATCAGGAAGGGGTTTTAATGCAGAATACTACTGTAACTTGCCGTGCCGATTAAAGGAGGCATTGAAAGAATAAATGAGAACGAAGCTGCGGAAGGAAGTTCTCTTCTTGCAAGACCACGCGCCTGCTCACAAGGCTGGCGAAACGATGGATGTTTTTACGCATTTGGGGTTTCAATGCACAGACCATCCATCCTACTCACTCGATCTTGCTCCGTCTATTTTCTGCTTTCAAACCTTAAAAAGAGCTTGAAAGGGTGACAATTTTCAAGGGATTCGGAGGCGATTGCAGCAGCGGAGCAGTATTTCAGTGGCCAGACATCGGAGTATTTTTCGGAAGGGTTACAGAAACTTCAGACACGATGTACCAAGTGTGTTGAACTTAAGGGTGAATATGTGGAATAACTTGTAAGTTTCATGGCTCCACGTCATTCCCTTCTTGGTTGGGAGAACTTTTCAGCACCCTTTTGTATTTGACAATAAAAACCATTATAGACAGTTAAAAAAAAAAAAAAGCCTAGCTTTTCCAAGGACCAGTTAATGAAGGACTAAACTAAACTAAACTAAACCTTAGGTTTGTATACCGCGCCATCTCCGCAAGCGCAGAGCTTGGCACGGTTTACAGAGTTAAGAGGAAAGGAACTACAATAAGGGATAAAGGAGAGAGACTAAGAGGAAAGAGAGGGACAGAATACCGGAGAATGGGAGGTGATTAGATTTTTGGAAAGAGCCACGTTTTCAAGGGTTTGCGGAAGGATTGGAAGGAGCTTGAGTTTCTGAGTGGGGATGAGAGGTTGTTCCAGAGTTCTGTGGTTCTAAAGGGGAGAGATGTTCCGAGTTTTCCTGCGCGGGACTTCAGCTAAAACTTTTAGTTGTTCCTCGAGCTGACCTTTTTATTGGGCACCTCTGAAATAGGTGCCGCTCGGCGAGATTCCCTTGAATCGCGCTGAACAATGCCTAAGTAGGCGCCTAACTTTTGGGCGCTTCTTATAGAATTTGCCCTTTTTCTGTGGCCATTTTTGAGCGCTATTTATAGAATCTGTCCCTCTGCAATTTAGGCGCTTAGGCCTGGAGCCTGTAAACGGCGCCATTATCGGTGGCCGCCCCCCCCCCCATAAAAAAGGCCACCGATCTCATTTCAGTCACGCAATGGCGCTATTTGCAGAATCGCGGCTGCGTGAAAGGTAGGCGCTGGAAATGCAGACCAGGGTTTTTTAAGGCCTACATCTCCGTGGCCCACTTTTCACATGAAGCGCGCCTACAGTGGCGCTTTACAGCACTTAGCATCACTTCCGGCGTTAACCACACCTACAGTTGCGTTAAGCATCATAAGGTGTCTCTGTAGGTGGAATAATGGCGGCTCTTATGGCGGCAACCCTTAGGCGCCTCTGTTTTTTTAAAAAAATTGTATTTAAATTGGTTTTTAATCGGCATGGCTAATTAATGCACCAAATAAGCCAATTAAGTTAGGCGACCTACCACTGCTTAACTGCAGGCGCATTTACAGAATATGGGCCTTAGCATGTAATTACCAATTATTAACTCCAATCATGCACATAAGAGCTACCGTCTTATAAACTGCTTGCACTATTGTCTTATAAAATTGTCGTTTGCGGCTTTTCTTGCGTTCTTTCTTTGTAGAAACGAAAAATTTTCATACATCAAACCCGTAGTGACTCATCGATCAAGAGGGGGGGGGGAACAGGAGGCAAACTCAAAGCTCCCAAGTGGTTTGAACTCAAAGCCACAGCGCCAACATCTCCCAATTGAAATGACTTGCGTAGCACTCTCACCCCAGTGCTTTCCAGTCAGCGTGCAGATAATTTGGGGGCATTTTTTTTTTTCCTACAGGATCAATTACCCTTTGATTTTAAGAAAATGCTAAGGTTGAAAGTGATTTTCGCTTTCTCCGATGAAGCATTGACTGTATCCATTGTCAGAGTTACTTCAATAGACTCTCACTTGAGATCAGTCCAAGTACTGGCACAGACATAATATAATTCACATGTTATTTTGTAGTGAAATAACTTCAAAAGATAATTGGACATGCTTTTGAAGGGAAAAGAGATGGATGGGGAGCGTCTACATCTACGCACTGAAGATGTGCAACATATTGAGGGGGGGGGGAGGGGGAGGCTGGAAAGGAATATTTTTTATTGCTGAAGAGTTGGCTACAGAGACACCAAAGATTTTTTTTTTTTCATCTTTCTCTGGATTGCTGTGTGCAGAGAGAGCTGCGTGCCAGTCAGAGAACTGAACTTTGTGAACCACTGGTCTTTCTGCCTCACCGTAAGGGCCAAATTCTTACAAAGAATCACGCATCAGCTGGTTATTCTTCCATGTTTCCGTTCTACTGAGTCAAAATTACATGTTAAAAAGAAAAGATTTGCCCTCTCACCCCCTTAATTGCAAGAGGTAAACGCCCATTTTCCCGTTTTGGATGCCAAAATGTTGGCATGCCTCCGCTTGTAAACGATGTCAGCTCTTGTGATATGGGACAGTGGTGACATCTAGTGATTTGTTGGGTTAACAGCTGGTCATGCGATTCTTTCTAGTGTCCCAAGGGCCCCGGCTTCACAATGATCTATTTCACATGAAATTTTGTGAGAAAATTGTTTGAACAGTTGGTATTTTAACATTCTTCGTTGTACCCTAGTACTGAGAGTCTGAACCAATTTCAGAATCTTTCATTCCAACTTCCACAAGGCAAAACCTGTGTTTCTGCACGATGGTTTGTTTCTTCAGTAGCTTTCATCAAATAATTTATTCCTCTGATTTTTATATCTGACATAGTATTATTATTAATTAGTATAAATATAAAAGAGTCAATATTTAGAATGATATATGTGATCAACTTAAGAGCTAACTGCCTAAATTATTGGGTTTGAAAATTTGGGACTGAGGACCACTTTACTTTTGGCTGGACAACTGGAAAGTTATCCGGAAGTGACCTGGGTGTCACCAAAGCCTGGTGTTTACCTCTAATTTTGTACATGGGTAAGGCAGAGAGACCTGGGCCCTGGAATCAGTGTGAGTCCACCTCCAGTACTTTTGTACAGATCAACCATTAAGCCCAGCCGCTTAACAGGGTCTTGGAAAGTTGCCGATGAGACCACAAATACCCATGGTTTTGGAGGGAAACTCTTTTTCCTGGACACTGAAAGCCAGAAGGGAGCCATTTGACCTTGAAATCCAAGTCAACCTACCTTGCCTGCTCCACCCAGGTAGCAAAGCCTGAAACAGGGATACACTCTCCACATGGAAGGGTTTCTTTTTCTACCAGGATGGCCTGAATGCTGGACTAGCAAAACTATTCCTGTTCTTGCTATTCATCTTGATTGCTATAGTTTATTTTATAGTTCATTAAAATTTAATTAAACGCTTAATATAAAATTTCATAGCGTTGTACAATAAAATCTAAAATTGGAACAAACAACATAAAATAAGCATATACCATAACTAACTAGAGGGGGGATGAGGGTAATAACAAAAGGATACAAGGGAAAAATTACAATTCTTAAAATGCTACTAGACATATGCAGCATTGTACATTGAAACACAGAAGAGACAACCCTGCTCTCAAGAGCTTACAATCTAGTCAAGCAGGTTGCAGTAGTCTAGGCGAGAGGTGATGAGGGTATAGATGAGGGTCTTAGCAGTGCGCTCAAAAAGGAAGGGTCTGATTGTAGCGATATTGTAGAGAAAGAAATGACAGGTGTTGGCAATCTGTTGGATATGTAATTAACGATGGTTCCTGAAGTTTGATTGTGTTGGGTTGCCTTTTAAATGTGTGATTACAGCCACTTGACCATGTGTGAGGTGGATTTAATTTGGGGAATATCCCTACAAAGAAGGTCAAAGCACAATAACCAGATACTGTTAGAGTAATGAGGGTCTTGAAAATCATTCTTTCCAGGGCCACTCGGGACCCATCATTTTCATGTAGGAGTGGCTACAGATAATGCTCTTGGACAGTAGTCCATTTGGACATCTCCACAAAGATGGAAGTAAGAAGGGTGCACAGATTAAAGTTACCAACCCAATATTAGTATCCAATGATTTCTATCAACTCTAAGCAGTTAAGTCAATGGCACAAATATTTATTTACTTCGATTTTTATCCCGTCCTCCCAAAAAGCTCAGAACGGGCTACAAGAAGACAGACACAAAATAAGTTAATGGACATGATAGATACACTCAGGAAGTACATAGAAGGAGGCATAAAGGGCTAGAGTCTAATTGATGGAGTCATTTCTATGGAAAGGAGTCTGCTTCTTGTAGTCATTATTGACCAAAAGGGAGAGTCTTCACTGCCTTTCGGAAAGCCATCAGTGAGTCTAGTCGTTCTAGAGTTACCCATATATCCAGCAGTCCAACAACTATTTGAGTGTACAAATATTTTCAGAATACCTGGCTCCAGTTCTAGTAACTTATATAAATTAAAATTTATTCTTTTTTTGAAATAAATAAAAAGTCAAAGTTCACTTTCAACTAAGTTGAGGTTGGCTCTTGGTTTCATCCGAGGCAAAGATTGTCATGTGTAATAATGTATCAAGCAAGGACAAAAGAAATTCCCACCTTTCTTAATCAACAGTTAAGGCCATGTTCTATAAACTGCACCATATCTTAGGTGGTGGTAGGTGCCATACTGCCGCCTAACTTAATTGCTTTAATTTGGTGTTAATCAATGCGATAATTGACCACCATCATTTAAAACCCATTAAAAAGTCATTTTAAAAAATGTAAGCATCCATAGGTACCTACAAAAAAGAACACCATAATCACATCTATAGAGACATCCATTTTGGATTATTGTAATCTTGAAAAGATTGAGGATAATCCAGAATACGGCTGTTAGGATGATCTTCGGTTTAAAAAAGAATGATCATGTCAGTCCTTACTATCGTCTATTACATTGGTTGCCATTGGAGGCAAGACTTCTTTTTTAAATTCTCTTGTATCTACTTTAAGCTGATAGTGGGATTGTCTCCCATTTACCTTTCCCCTCATTTTGAGTTATATAGGCCACTGAGGGAAACCAGAAGTTCTCACTTATTTGCCTATCCCAAGATAAATGGCTGTCGATACAGACTTTTTTGTATAGATCCTTAGCGTTCAGGCAGGTAAATTACAATCATGGTTAGGTGAATGTATCCATCAAGCCAATTGTTCTTTCTGTAAATTAGTTAAGACCACTCTGTTGGATAAATTTATTACTTAACATTGGGATTAATGAATTTTCCCATTGTTTCGATATAATTAGTACCAACTTAATTTGTTTAATTGTGTTTGTTTTTTGTAATTTTGTCCATTTATATAATATTTTACCTATGTTTATATAATATTTTACCTTTGTTTGTAATTATTTGTTTTATCTTGTACATCGCCTTGAATGTAGAGTAGGCGATTAATCAAATCATTTAATAAACTTGGATAAACTTGGATTCTCTTGTAACTTGTATTTTATTGCAATTGTTGTATTTTTATGGTATGATTGTTCTTCGCTGATTGTCCAGCTCTTCTTAATGTAAACCGCCTAGAATCTAATCTAATCTTCTATTTCTGAGTCGCTCATACATAGATAGGCTCAAGGCGATTTAAAGAGGGGGGTGAGGAAGGAGAAGGGGGAGGATGGGTGGGAGAAGAGAAGAGGAAGGTAGGAGGGGGGAGGGAGGGGAGGGGGGAGGGGGGGAGGGGGGAGGAGAGGATACAGGTGATTAAGTGTCAAATAGATGAGTTTTCAGTTTCTTCCAGAATAGAACTTTTGGTGATGGCAATATAAAAGAATAAAGTTATTATTATTATCTAATGGCGCCTATGGTCAGAGTAGGCGTGATTTATACCAGAAATGACCTTAAGACGCCGCTAGGCGCCTCTGTAAGTTCGATACTCGCCAAACATAGGCACTGGTAATGTATGTGAGCCACAACTGTCTTAACGGCGCCTACACATGTTTGACACATGACCGGCGCCATTTTGGGAGGCTGATGTGGAAAAGTGCAAAGTAATGCATTTAGGCAGAAAGAACAAGGAACACGAGTATAGAATGTCAGGTGCAACCCTGGTTAAGAGCGAACAAGAAAAAGACCTGGGTGTACTGATAGATAGGACCCTGAAGCCGTCGGCACAATGTGCGGCAGCGACAAAGAAAGCAAATAGAATGTTAGGCATGATAAAGAAAGGAATCACGAATAGATCGGAGAAAGTTATAATGCCACTTTATAGGGCAATGGTCAGACCACACTTGGAATTCTGTGTCCAACATTGGTCTTCCAACCTAAAGAAGGTTATAAAACTACTGAAGAGGGTGCAGAGATGAGCAACAAAGCTAGTAAAAGGTATGGAAAACTTGGAATACGAGGAATGACTTAAGAGACTGGGATTGTTCTCCCTTGAGAAAAGGAGACTGCGAGGGGATATGATCGAGACTTTCAAAATACTGAAAGGAATCGACAAAATAGAGCAGGAAAAAAAATTATTTACAATGTCCAATGTGACACGGACAAGAGGACATGGACTGAAGCTAAGGGGGGGACAAGTCCAGGACAAATATCAGGAAGTTCTGCTTCACGCAACGAGTGGCGGACACCTGGAATGCTCTCCCAGAGGAAGTTATTGCGGAATCCACCATTCTAGGATTTAAAAGCAAACTAGATGCACATCTCCTTACGAGAGGCATAGAGGGATATGGGTGACTAAAATTACGCCAGGTGTACGTATGCGGATCGCTGGACTTGATGGACTGAAGGTCTGATCTGGAGATGGCAGTTCTTATGTTCTAATCAGCCCTAAAAGTTTTACTTAAAAATTTTTACTAGTATATTTGGACAGCAAAATCTTTAAGTGTATTTTTGGTTCCAAAGTTAAGAGCACAGTACACTCTGCATCTAAGAGGATTTCATTTCTTTTTCCTCGGGGGTGGAGACCATCTGTCTTTACCACTGTGCCTTACAACGCACCCAGAAGACTTGTGAAAATAGTTTTGATTTCATAGTTTAGTCCGTCTTGTTACCATTGTCTAATCTGAGCATAAATGTAAAGGCTGACTCTGTTTTCTCTCCTCATAAAAAGCAACATTAGTTAAGCTTTCAGAGCATTGGACTGAAAAAGTGATGCTGTGAAGCAGAATGAATTTGGAAATGAGGTGTTACAGGAAAATAAGAAGAATAAGTTCGAGGGACATGGTGAGCAACAGAGAAATCCAAGAGGGTTTCAAAATGGACTTATGGACACGTTCCTGGAGGAAAAGTCCATAGTCTGCTGTTGAGACAGACATGGGAGAAGCCACTGCTTGCCCTGGATCAGTGGCATGGAATGCTGCTAGTATTTGGGATGCTGGAATCTTGTTACTCTTTGGGATTCTGGAATCTTGCTATTCCTTCAGATTCTATATGGAATGCTGCTACTATTTGGGATTCTGGAATCTTGTTACTCTTTGGGATTGTGGAATCTTGCTATTCCGTTGGATTCTATATGGAATGTTGTTACTATTTGAGTTTTTGCCAGGTACTTGTGACTTGAAGACGGGGTACTGGGCTAGATGGTCCATTGGTCTGACCCAGTAAGGTTATTCTTATGTTTTTTTGTTCTTAAAGTAATAGTTGTGGACAAGATGAAATCAAGGAAACTAGTGGTGTTTGTTCACATCTGTAGGAACAAAGATGACAAGCTGATAAGAGTGATGCTTGCAAGAGCCAAAGGAGTAAGGAAAAAGAAAGATCAAAAGAAGTTGATTGGTGATATCAAGAAGTGGACTAGAACAAGAAGAGACCTTCGACAAGAAGGATGATTCCCACAATTGCCTCCAATGGTCCTTAAGGATTACGGGATGCAATGAAGAGAGTGATGACAGATTACCGCAATTTTTCCCATTCCTTGGTGACCTCTTTGAGGTTTATTGTGATGTGCTGGGATGCTGTGTTGAACACCAATCTGTGGAATAGACTAAAGATGGTAAGAGCTTGCCAGTGTTGCAGAAAAAGAGGTGCGTTGCAGCCTGCAGGAACCAGGAGAGGAGGCTGAGGAAGAAGGGGCAGAAGGAGCTGGGAGAACCTGGGGTCCCAGTTATTTTTACATTCAACTGTTGCATTCATGAAATACCACAGCTTCCTGGCATTCAAATATACTATTCTTAGATGTGAAAAAAAGAAAGAGTGCCAGACCATGAAAAGAAAAATACCATGCCCTATATGGGCAAAATCGCACAATCTAAAAAGACCAAACATGATTTTAATTCTTCGTTGGAATAATGAACAATTACAAACAAAGTGTCAGAATATTTCAGAGGTTCATTTTTCTCTCTGACAGGCTCACAACCTGTTGCAAATTACAGACAGAGAAACTGCATTTTTTTTGGAAAGGAAGGGGAGATCATTTTCTTTTATATTGTGTCATTAAACGTAAGAACATAAGAATAGCCTTACTGGGTCAGACCAATGGCCTAGTAGTCCATTCTCATGGTGGCCAATCCAGGTCCCTAGTACCTGGCCAAAACCCAAGGAGTAGCAACATTCCATACAGAATCCCAAGGAATAGCAAGATTCCGGAATCCCAAAGAGTAACAAAAGATTCCGGAAGCCCAAAGAGTGCAACATTCCATGCGGAATCTCCAGAGTAGTGTCTTTGGAGGCGCTAAGGTCAAAGTAGGCATGCTTTGGGCCAGAAATACCCTTAGGCACCATTAGGCATGTAATGTAGGCCTTCAAACCCTGGCCTTTCACGGATGTCAACACACATGCAAAACAGGCTTCCGTGACATAACTCAGGTATGATTGAGAAGAAAAGACGGATGCTTCCGGCCGACTGGCCAACTATTAAAGGTTGGGGGGAGGTTTTGGGTGGGCTGGGGGGTCAATTCCAGCTGAGCTGGGGTTCCGGCTGGGGGGTCGGCAGCCTACCTTCATGAGGGGGTCCCTCCTGGGCACAGTCATTACGGGAGTGGAGTCTGGCAGAAGGGACTAGGCATCCCTCTTGCCATGGTCATTACAGGGGATGGGGGTGTCCAGCAGGAGGATCTCGGCATCCCTCCTGCCATGGTCATTATGGGGGGTAGTATCCAGCAGGAGGGACTGGGCATCCCTCCTGCTGCAATCATTATAAGGGGTGTCTGGCAAGAGAGACTGGGCATCCATCCTGCTGGGGGGATGTGTCAACGGGGTGACGGCAGGAGGAACTGGGCACTCCTCCTGCTGTGGACATTCTGGGGTGGGGGGACCGGCGTCAGGGGTCATGGCAGGAGGGGCTGGGCATCCCTACTGCCAGTTGCCTATGCGTGGGGGGTGGGGGAATGGGCCACGACCGTTAAACTGATCGCAGCAGGGAGATCGCAGCTTTTGACGTTGTCCACCATGACATTCTAATTTTCCAACTCTCCGAGATAGGCATTAGCTCCATAGTTCTTGATTGGTTCTCCAAATTCTTGCGCTCCCGCTCTTACATGGTTAACATGAGCGGCACCTCATCCTCCCCCTGGACCCTGACTTGTGGTGTCCCACAAGGCTCACCCCTCTCCCCAATCCTCTTTAACATTTACATGTCCTCCCTGAAACTACTCCAACTATCCCCCCTTGAAACTCTTTACACTTACGCTGATGACATCCTCGTCCTCCTTGAGACTGACTCGAACCTCACTAACCTCTCCACGAACATATCCTCATGCATAAAGAACCTCCAATCCTGGGCATTCACAATGCATATGAAACTAAACGAGTCCAAAACAAAACTCCTTTGGCTCGGCCCAATATTAGACCATCTACCTTCCTCCATCCCATTGTCCTCCAGCCCCCCATTACAGCTCGAGTTCTCAAGCAAAGTTCTGGGTGTCACCTTAGACTCTTCTCTATCCTTCAACGAACATCTCCAATCCCTGGTGAAGAAATGCTTCTTCAGCCTTCACATGCTAAGGAAAGTCAGACCCTATTTTCACCAAAAACACTTCGCACTCCTAGTACAATCCATCATCTTCTCCAGATTGGATTATTGCAATTCTATCTACCTCAGCCTAACCAAGAAAAGCCTCCACAGACTTCAGCGGATTTAGAACGCCGCAGCTAAGCTTGTTTTCGCGAAAAGCAAATTTGATCGCGTCTCACCACTCCTGTCTAAGCTCCATTGGCTCCCAGTAATCCCCAGGATCCACTTCAAATGTGCATGTCTGGCCTACAAGATCCTACATGCCATCCTTCCTGCCGTTATCCCTCTATCCTGGAACTCCCCAACCCCTACTTCCTCCAGATCCTCCCAAATTTTTAAACTATCCTTCCCTTCCATAAAAGGTATTTCCCATGCAGGCAAACTTGGGTCATCCCTCCCCTTTAGAATCACTGAGATCTGGAATAACCTCACCTCCCCACTCCGAACCTCAAGCTCCCTCCAACTCTTCCGCAAACACCTAAAAACCTGGCTATTCTCAAAACTGTAACACTTCCCCCCTCTTAGGCCTCTCACCTTCCCCTTTACACCTAACTCTTTAATCTCTCCACTGTAGTTCCTCTCTCATCCTTCTTCCTGTAAACCGTGCCGAGCTCCGCATTCGTGGAGATGGTGTGGTATATAAACCCAAGGTTTAGTTTAGTTTAGTTTAGATCCCTTTCAGTTCAGCGGCAACACAGTTCTCTGACCGGCGCCTGTAATTTGAACGCCAGTTAGAGTGGTGGTTAGGTTCAGTATAGGGCACCCGTTTTTCAATTCTCAAAAGCCACTTAGGCGGCTTCTGAGAACGGGCACCCTAGAAAATATGTCTTTAGGCTCTTTTTAACTTGGACGACTTCCAAGATGGACGTAAACGGACTTAGACGTCCCTTTCGATTATGCCCCTCCACAAGCGTATACCACAAGTTTTTATGATCAATGAAAGTTTTTATGATCAATGAAGGTTTTTATGATCAATGAAGGTTTTTATGATCAATGAAAAATACCCTGACCTGCAAATACTGTTTGAATTTCTATTCTGAACCAGCTCAGACATATTTGAGCACTTGAGTTGTGTCACGGAAATGGAGATTTCTTCCATTGCAATATTATTAGTCTTTCATGGAGGTCACAATTTTTTAGTGACATTCTGCCATCTAGGTGCATATTGATGATGTCACACTGATGTCACGATTGTGCATCAGGTATGTCCTCTTGCTCTGAAGCACAGCCATTATCTCTTGGGGCATAATCAAAAGATATGTCTAAGTCTGTTTTGGGCCTAAGTCGCTAGTCGCCCAAAGTCAGACATGGGAAAAGGTCCATTTTTGAAAAATACGTCCAACATTTTTTTTCTTCAGAAAATCATCTGACTGTCGTCCAGCCATCTGATCGTCCAGACCGCTAAGTCGTCCATCTTTATACCCCATTTTCGTCCAAAATTTCATCCAAGTCAAAAACGCCTAGAAAAAGACCTTTCGGACGTGGGCGGGGTCAGCAAAGTGATGGACTGGCACCCAAACATTACACCAGACTAGTGGGGTACCTTACAGGGCACTGCTGTGAACTTCACAAAAAGGGTGCCACATACACAGCTCACCACAACAACCTTATAGGTCATGGTAAGCCCCTCAAAACACCCCCCAGAACCGACTAGACCCACCTGTCTACCACCTCAATAACCCTTATGGCTGCAGGTGCCCTTATATGGCAGTATGTAAGGGTTTTTGGGGGGTGCACATGTTTCATCATGCATGCAGTGGTTAGAGTGGCTTATGGGCCTGGGTCCTCCTCTCCATGGTTCACTAGCCCACTCCCCAGACCACTTAGGCCACCTCTGTGCAGCTCTACTAGGCTTTCCAATGCCAGGCTGCCAGGTGCTGATATTCTGGAGGCAGATATGTGACATTTTTATTCCGATTTTTATGGCGGGGGGGGGGGGGGGGAGGAGATCAGTGATCACTGGGGGAGTGTGTAGGAATCTGTACTTTGTCCCTGCAGTGGTTATCTGGTGACTTAGACCTGGTTTAAATGGCCTAAGTCACAACGTCCAAGTTCCGTCTAGGCAGTGTTGTTAAACTTTCGGTTATACATGCAATACGACGTCCCGCCCAAATCCCGCCCTCACCACTCCTCCTGAAACGGTCCTTTTAGCTCTGGGCGTACTGCAGCATTGTGAAGGCCTAAGTCGTTTTTAGATACGTCTAAAACCCGGTTCGATTATCGGCACTTGGTCTCACTGATCGTCCAAGTGCCGATTTAGGCCGGTTTTTAGACGTATTTCCGTCTTGATTATGAGCCCCTAAGGCTCTTTCCACCTGCATTGTGAGGTCATAGAGCTTTGTGGTTATAGAAACATAGAAACATGAAGGCAGATAAAGGCCAAATGGCCCATCTGGTCTGCCCATCCGCAGCATCCACCATCTCCTCCTCTCTGTAAGAGATCCCACGTGTCTGTCTTTAGTTTGACTTGTACTGGTAAAATAAACTTCCTGGGGTTCTTCTCTCATCTAATCCTTGCTGTTTTAAGAGGCACAGGCAACATTTCGCCTGGAGCCCAATACCCGTGCACCCTAAATCTTGCCAGTAGATATTAACATCGGACAATGGCTTCTTTACCCCCCTGCCCCCAACTTATCTAGCCCCTAGGAGCTGTGAAAAATACTTCCTTAGACTAGCCTCCTTTCAGTGGCGTACCAAGGGGGGGGGGGGGGGCGGGGGGTGAGGTCCGCCCCAGGTGCCAGCCCTAAGGGGGTGCTCCCGGCCTTGCCGTTCAGTCCACCCCCCCCACCCCCGAAGGACCGCTCGCCCCACTGACCTTCCTGCACCACCTATGAAGCAGCCTGCAGCAGGATCGCGACGTCAGCGATCCCTGAGCTGCTTGGGCGCTGCTTCCTGCGCCACGTCCCGCCCCTCCTCTGACGTCAGGTAGCCAGGGGGGCGAGCGGTCCTTCGGGGTGGGTCGGGGCATCAGGCAGGCAGGCAGGCTTTCAAGGGGAGGGACAGGCAGGCCTTCAAGGGGGGAGGCAGGCCTTCAAGGGGGGGGACAGGCAGGCCTTCAAGGGGGGGGACAGGCCTTCGGGTGTGTGTGCAGACCTTCAAGGGGTGCAGGCTTTCAAGGGGAGGGACAGGCTTTCAAGGGGAGGGACAGGCCTTCAAGGGGGGGGCAGGCCTACAAGGGGGTGGGACAGGCCTTCAAGGGGGGGACAGCTTCAAGGGGGTGGGACAGGCCTTCAAGGGGGTGGGACAGGCCTTCAAGGGGGTGGGACAGGCCTTCAAGGGGGGACAGGCCTTCAGGGGGGGTGCAAGCCTTCGGGGGGGTGCAGGCCTTCGGGGGGGTGCATGCCTTCAAGGGGGGGACAGGCCTTCAAGGGGGGGACAGGCAGGCCGGCCTTCGGGGGGTGCAGGCCTTCGGGGGGTGCAGACCTTCAAGGGGAGTGCAGGCCTTCAAGGGGGGGGACAGGCAGACAGGCCTTCAAGGGGGGACAGGCCTACAAGGGGGTGGGACAGGCCTACAAGGGGGGGGGACAGGCCTTCAAGGGGGGACAGGCAGACCTTTAAGGGGGACCCTGGTTTAGAAATACACGGAGGGAAGGGGGTGTTCAAAGAGACGTGCATATGCCAAACTTTGGGGGGGGGGAGAAATAATGGGTCTGAAAATAGAGGAGAGGGAGAGAGATGATGAACCATGGGATTTAGGGAGGGAGGGAAGGAACAGAAAGGGAGAGAAATTGGACACAGGGGATGGTGTGGAGGAGGGATAGAGATACTGGATAGGAGGATAATTGGGAAAAGAAAGGGAGAGATGGTGGACTCTGGGGTGGTGGGGAAGGAGGGAGAGATGCCGGATGAAAGGGTAGTTAAGAAAAGGTGGATCTGTGGAGGGAGATGAAAAAAAAGAAAGATACCAGACTTCCTGGGGAGGGAAGGGAAATGGAAAGGGAGGACAGAGTTGGCAGATGGATGGTTAGCATGCAGAAAGAAGAAAGAAGGAGACCCTGGCAAGCAAGTTATCAGAAGAAAACCAGAGCCTTGGACCAACAAGATTTGAAATATAACCAGACAACAAAAGGTAGAAAAATTAATTTTATTTTCTGTTTTGTGATTATAATATGTCAGATTTGAAATGTGTATCCTGCCAGAGCTGGTGTTGGACTGCAAACGTGAGCTAGGATTTAACAGAGAGAGGAAAAGTCCTTTTTGTTTCTTTATTTTATTTACAACACAGCGCCAGTGTGGTTAGGAGAAGCCAAAGGGGGTGAAAAAGCTATAAAACCCACCAGGAGTTTTGAAAAAAATCACCCAACTGGGCAGGAAAATCGAATTGAAAAACCAATTCAATAGGCTGAATCGAATCGAAATTTTTTTTTCCTCAATCTGGCAGCATTAGTTTGCGCTACTGTCTTAGACTTTAGGACCTGGGATTGGGGAGAGATGGCATTCTCAGTACTTTATGATGCAAGTGAAACGAGGATTTGGTCAGACTTTTGAAAGGTCTGCAGAAAAAAAATATTGTATAGGCCGGTGACATGAGACAGCAGGAAATGGGAACTTTTCTTCCTTCTATTTTTGTGAATAGAAAGGCTGAGGATGTCAGAGAGTTCAGTTAAAATATGTGCTTTATAAGAAAATATAATAATGTGTTTTATAAAGTTTATAGCATAGCTGGCCTACCCAGTGAGGTGTTCCTAGTGGTGGTGGTGGCAGCGTGTCAATGTGTTGAGAGGAAGAGGTGGTCTGGGAAATTCTGCTGAGCAAACTCCGGGCCTATTTCCACCCCCCAGTTAGTCCACTCCACTCAACTGGTTCACACACTGAGTGGGTCTTTGGGTGTTGTTTTGGGATCTCTTCCAGTGGTTTATCAGTATCTCCTTCTGGTCCAAGGAAGGAAACTTTGTTATCCTTAGCATTGACCTACAGAATATGTTTGTAACAGCGCTGCTTGTGTGGCATTAGGCTATGTAGTGATCGAAAGAAAAAAACAGACCTTTGCACATTTTTGCACTATATGGTGGGTGTATGAGGAGATTCACATTTCCTGCACAGCTAAGTCCATGTGAAGTTACCTTGTGCTGTATTTGACATCTAGCAAGGTCTCTGTTTGAAAGGAAAGATCTAAACTTAAAAATGAAGTGGCCAGAAGTTATGGTAAAAGCAGATAGCGTAGCTGGTTTTTAAGAAAGATTTGGACAAATTCCTGGAGGAAAAGTCCATAATCTGTTATTAAGACATGGGGGAAGTGTCTGCTTGCCCTGGATCGGTAGCATGGAATGTTGCTACTCTTTGGGTTTTGACCAGGTATTAGTGTCCTGGATTGGCTACCATGAGAATGGGCTACTGGGCATGATGGACCATTGGTCTGACCCAGTTAGGCTATTCTTATGTTATGTTCTCATCTGTAGGGGCCTTTGTTTTCACTTCTTATTTCAATGTATTTTTTTTCTGGGAACTTATCAGTGTTTTTTATAATGGGAACAAAAATGGAAGAGAATTAATGTGTGTGGGATGAGGGGGTAACTAATTTCTTCAGCTAAATAATTCAATCCACTTCAAACAGACATAGGAGAACTCACGCACCATTCACACACCCTCCAACCAAAAACGTCAAAAGAAAAAAACTGTTTGACAAATCTCCTAGCCATTCGAGCTGCAACACTCGACCCCCAACTCTACAACCTATTGACCTCGACCACAGACTACAAAAAACACATAAAACCGAACTAACACAATCAGAACTGTCCCAAGCATCACCTGCAACTACTCCATATGTACTTCTGATGTCATGACAATTCAGACATAATTTATGTTATGTTATGTTTGTAATATAAGAAAATTTTCACTGCCTGTTTCTATTCTGACCATTTATTCCGTTTCATGGTCATTACAAAAAATATTTTTTTACATGGGGGGGTGTCAAAAAATGATGGTGCCACATACCCTAGGTACGCCACTGCCTCCTTTATTGAGTTTCTTCAAAGATTACAGCTAAACAAGGTCAATATGATGCGGGTTTAAAACAAGGGAGGCCTAACTCCAAAAAAATATAATAGTTTGTATTGGTTTGTTCTGGCTACCATTGGATTTATTTTTGTTATTAGAGATGCCCCAAAACTTGACATTCTCTCTTTTTTTTTTTTTTTTAGCTGTAGCTGTAAATATGTTTCACATGCCTCAAAGAAAAGAAAAATGATTTCCTTCAAGCTCTGAAATTATGGCACTGAGTTACAGCCAAAGGCCTTTTGCTTTAATTCTAAATATACTGACTGCGATGAGCCCAAGTTGAAAAAAAAAAATTGCTAAAATATTCCATTTGTGATCATAAATCTTTACCACGTGCGGGATTTTTTTTTTTTTTTGCTATGAAACCAACAAGCTGATTGCGTGTATGACTAGGCTTCTGATATTTTTATGTTTCTGCGATTTTTAATTCCTTTGGCTTCAAGAAAAGAATAACATCCTTCTCTCGGATGAAAAACACTACTATAATACCAGGAATTGAAAATAAGGTTGCAGTGATCCCTTTTATCTTTTCTTTCCTGTTGCTAGAGAAAGTAGATTGTTATTGACTGGTACAGGCAATAGCTGGATAAAAATTGCCATGCTTGGATGCATCTGAAGTCAGAATGGTGTTATGATAGAGGTCTATAAAACACTGAGTGGAATGGAAAGGGTAGATGTGAATTGCTTGTTTACTCTTTCCAAGAATACTAGGACTAGGGGGCATGCGATGAAGCTCCTAAGTAGTAGCTTTCAAACAAACTGGAGAAATATTTTTTCACACATATAATTAAACTCTGGAATTCATTGTTGGAGAATGTAGTGAATCAGTTAGCTTAGCAGGGTTTAAAAAAAGGTTTGGCTAATTTCCTAAAAAAAAAAAGTCCATAAGCCATTATAGAGATGGCTTGGGGAAATCCACTGCTTATTCCTAGGATAAGCACCATAAAATCTTATTTACTACTTGTGATCTTGCCAGGTACTTGTGACCTGGGTTGGCCACTGTTGGAAACAGGATACTAGGCTTGATGGACCATCCAGTCATACTGCAGCTAGACTTAGATTTGGACTGAATAAGTACGATCATGTCACTCCGTTGTTTCGGGAATTACATTGGTTACCGTTTGAGGCACGTATTGTCTTTCAATTGGGTTGCATTTATAATAGAGTCTGATGGATTTATTTTCAGCTTCTACACAAAACTCACGCCATATTTGTTTATCCATCTGTAAGGGGTTGCAAATTTAAAAGATACCATGAACGTATGCTTTCTTATCAGACTGCCACTTGGGATAAAGACTTCAAGCGATTGCTCACTATTTCATTTTCCTATCTGGAATTTAGGAGACACTTTTCTAGGTTCTTAAGTAATTAATCTTATTCTTATTCTAAATGTTGTATTTTTGTAGCCTTGTGTAAACCGCATAGAACTGTGAGGTTATGTGGTCTAGAACTCGATTTCTGTTATGTTATCTTTATGTTCTCAGTTATCTTTGCTTGTAATCATTGATGTATTTTCGTGGCAGTGTTGATTTTGGGTTAGTTTGCTTTGTATTTTTAAGACCATTTTTGAATACTTGTTTCATGTTGCTGAATTATGTTTGTTTTTTGTCAGCCACCTCGATTTGTCGATGGTAAGGGATACCGTATTTTCACATAGATAACGCGCACCCATGTAAAACGCACACACGGGTATAGCGCGCGAAAAACACAAATTTATGTACAGAAATTTTTATATACCGCGCATGCTGCCCGACTCTCCTCTGGCCACCCCGACTCTCCTTTCGCCTGCCCCGACTCTCCTCTCCCCCTTGAAGTCCTGTCCCCACCCTGAAAACCTGATTCCCCCCCGACGTCCGATTCACCCCCCCCCCCCTCGCAGGACCGCTCGCACCCCCACCCTGAAGGACCGCTCGCACGCACCCGCACCCCCACCCCGAAGGACCGCTCGCACGCACTCCCACCCGCACCCCCACCCTGAAAGACCGCTCACACCCCCACAGCCTCCCGACCCCCCCCCCATCATGTAGAAGCTCCTACCGGTGTCCTGCTGCTTCCTCTTGGCGGTCCCGACTCCCTGACACGATCGGGACAAGAGGGAGCTCAAGCTCTCTTGCCCCCCCGACTCCTCGACACATCGGGCAAAAGGGAGCCCAAGCCCTCTTACACCGCCGACTCCCCAACTCCCCGACAATATCGGGCCAGGAGGGAGCCCAAGTCCTCCTGGCCCTGGCGACCCCCCCCCCCCCCCCCCGCTAGTTGTTCGGGCCAGGAGGGAGCCCAAACCCTCCTGGCCACGGCGACCCCCTCCCCCCACCCCGCACTACATTACGGGCAGGAGGGATCCCAGGCCCTCCTGCCCTCGACGCAAACCCCCCTCCCCCCAACGACCGCCCCCCCCAGCCGACCCACGACCCCCCTGGCCGTCCCCCATGACCCTCCCACCCCCCTTCCCCGTACCTTTGTGTAGTTGGCCGGACAGACGGGAGCCAAACCCGCCTGCCCGGCAGACAGCCAACGACGGAATGAGGCCGGATTGGCCCATCCGTCCCAAAGCTCCGCCTACTGGTGGGGCCTAAGGCGCCTGGGCCAATCGGAATAGGCCCGGGAGCCTTAGGTCCCTCCTGGGGGCGGGGCCTTCGGCACATGGTCGGGTCGGGGAAGGGGGGTGGGGGGGTCGTGGGGGTCGGCCAGGGGGGTTGCGGGTCGGCTGGGGGGGCGGTCGGAGGTTCTTGGGGGGGGCGGTCGTTGGGGGAGGGGGGTTTGCGTCGAGGGCAGGAGGGCCTGGGATCCCTCCTGCCCGTAATGTAGTGCGGGGTGGGGGTAGGGGGTCACCGTGGCCAGGAGGGTTTGGGCTCCCTCCTGGCCCGATATTGTCGGGGAGTTGGGGAGTCGGCGGGGCAAGAGGGCTTAGGCTCCCTTTTGCCCCGATCGTGTCGGGGAGTCGGGGGGGGGGCAAGAGGGCTTGAGCTCCCTCTTGCCCCGATCATGTCGGGGGTGCCGCGGTTGGTTGGGGCAAGAGGGCTTGAGCTCCCTCTTTTCCCGATCATGTCAGGTGTCGGGACCGCCAAGAGGAAGCAGCAGGACACCGGTAGGAGCTTCTACATGATGGGGGGGGGTCGGGAGGCTGTGGGGGTGCGAGCGGTCCTTCAGGGTGGGGGTGCGGGTGCGTGCGCGTGCGAGCGGTCCTTTGGGGTGGGGGTGCGAGCGGTCCTGCGGGGGGGGGGTGAATCGGACGTCGGGGGGGGGAACTATGTAAAAAAAATTTTGTACAACGCACTCACGCGTATAACGCGCAAGGGTGTGCGCGGTACGTAAAAACCATGTATAACGCGCGCGTTATATGCGAGAAAATACGGTATATGATTTTTTTTACCGCCAGCCGTGGTGGTATTAGCTCTGACGCTCATAGGAATTCTATGAGTGTCAGTGCTTTTACTGCTACGGCCAATGATTTTAAAAAAGCCGCCTAATTCAGCCTCATAAAAGGAAGGGGCAAGATTGAATTTTTTTTGCTTTCGACATTGTATCCCAGCTCTTGCATTGTGGCTATCATAAGAACATAAGTATTGCCTCTGCCGGGTCAGACCAGGGGTCCATCGTACCCAGCAGCCCTCTCCTGCAGCGGCCCTCCAGGTCCTTGACCTGTAAGTTCCCACCACCTGAATTGTTTATGCCCTAATCCTGAAGTACCCTGTATAGTATCCCTCTATCAATACCCTGTAATCCCTTTCTCCTTCAAGAAGTCATCCAGGCCCTTTTTGAAACCCTGATCTGGTCTTCCTCTGCCCTATTGAGGGGTACAGATTGCAGCAGAGGTAGGTTATAGAAGTAGTGGTAGATTATAAAGGTCAAGAATTCACTCCACAGGTCAAGGACCTGGTGGGCCGCCGCGGGAGCGGGCCGCTGGGCGAGATGGACCTCCGGTCTGACCCAGTGGAGGCAACTTCTTATGTTCTTATGTTCTATTCTACCTGATTATGCTGTTCTGTTTTATCATTTTTTTATTTCCATTTGGAAACCACTTTGCAATGCTCCCCACTAAAGGCAGTTAGGACGCTGGTCTTTGACCAGAGGGTCGCCGCGAGAGCGGACTGCTGGGCATGATGGACCACTGGTCTGACCCAGCAGCGGCAATTCTTATGTTCTTATGCTGTATAATAAATACCTAATAAACAATCATGCGTAAATAAGCATAAATAAATAATAATTTGACCATCATTTCTAGTAGGTTCCATTCACATCGTCACTTCCTTTGTGCATTGCTCCTCCCACCTCCTTTCCCCCGCTGTTTGCTTCACAGGACAGATGCTTCTGTGACACTGCTCCCCCTACTGGATGAAAGTCCCTGGGTCTCTCCCTGAACATTTCATTGTGCTTAATTTTCTCATATCCTTATTTTATAACATGTCTGTGATATTTAATAGATGCCTGATTGTGCTGCTCAGCTGACTTGTTATAATGCCCCTGTATCGCTAAATGGTGCGACCTCACCTGAACTATTGCGTTCAATTCTGGTCTCCTTATCTCAAGAAAGATATAGTGGCACTAGAAAAGGTTCAAAGAAGAGCGACCAAGACGGTAAAGGGGATGGAACTCCTCTCGTATGAGGAAAATTATACGGTTAGGGCTGTTAAGAATAATTTTATTTCTACTTCCCCTCCTACTGTTTTTCCCCTAAATTGTTATCTTTTACCTTCAAAATTGTAGTTCTTGCCCATTTTCCTCTTGTTCCCATTCGTTATGGTTTTATGTCTCCAAAAGTCTTTGTCGTCCCCTGTATTCTTAAATTTCTATTTGAGCTATTGTATGCTTTTATGATTTTGTACACCGCCTAGAAGGCTGATTAGGCGGTATAAGAAATTTTAATTGAACTTGAAAAGAGACAGCTGAGGGGGAGATCTGATTGAAGTCTACAAAATACTGAGTGGAGCGGAACAGGTACAAGTGGATCGATTTTTCACTCTGTCAAAAATGAGAGAGACTAGGGGACACTCGATGAAGTTACAGGGAAATACTTTTAAAACCAATAGGAGGAAATATTTTTTCACTCAGAGAATAGTTAAGCTCTGGAACGCGTTGCCAGAGGTTGTAGTAAGAACGGATAGCGTAGCTGGTTTTAAGAAAGGTTTGGACAAGTTCCTGGAGGAAAAGTCCATAGTCTGTTATTGAGAAAGACATGGGGGAAGTCACTGCTTGCCCTGGATCGGTACCATGGAATGATGCACTCTTTGGGGTTCTGCAATCTTGCTATTCTTTGAGATTCTAGAATGCTGCTACTCTTTGGATTTTGGCCAGGTACTAGGGACCTGGATTGGCCACCATGAGAACGGGCTACTGGGCTGGATGGACCATTAGTCTGACCCAGTAAGGCTATTATTATTATTAAAATTATTATTTTAATCTGCAGGTGTGATGAAAGCATATTGCTTGCGGACGCCTTCTGCCTCTTACTACTATCTCAGCAAGAAATCTGGAACGCAAGCCAGGTTTGAGCTGGCTACTGCTACTGTTGAATGCTCTTGGTACTGCTTGCAGATTTCTCTGTCCTTAGAGTGATGGTTATTAATGAAGAACAGAATATCCCTCGAGACAGAGGAGCCTTAAGTGACCGGAACATTACAACAGACTGAATGCCAGTGAACACATCTGCACACCAATTCTTCACATATGTCCTTCCTCTCATCTCCTCTTTTCCAATTAAACAACCTTAGCTAAAGGACCCTCCGAATTAGGAGCCACTAGCCGCTCTTGCATTAACTCTGCATTATTGAGTTAGAAACGGAGAAACCTGATGGCAGATAAAGGCCAAATGGCCCATCCAGGCTGCCCATCTGCAGCATCCACTATCTCCTCCTCTTTCTATAGGCTAAGGCTCTTTACACCTGCATTGTGAGGTCATAGAGCTTTATGGTTATAGAAACATGATGGCAGATAAAGGCCAAATGGCCCATCCGCAGCATCCACTATCTCCTCCTCTCCCTATTGGCTAAGGCTCTTAACATTTGCATCTCCTCTTCCTATAGGCTAAGGCTCTTTACACCTCTTCAATCTTTCCATGCGCACAGGAAGAGTACCCCTGGACTGGAAAACAGCTAACGTAATTCCACTCCACAAAAAGGGCTGCAGAACAGAAACAGAAAATTACAGTCCGGTGAGTCTCACATCCATAGTGTGCAAACTCATGGAAACACTGATCAAACAGAAACTCGACAAAATTCTAGACGAAGAAAATCTACATGATCCACACCAACACGGATTTACCAGGGGAAGGTCCTGCCAATCTAATCTGATTGATTTCTTTGACTGGGTGACTAGTCATCTGGATGCCGGGGAGTCCCTGGACGTGATATATTTGGACTTCAGCAAAGCTTTTGATAGCATCCCACACCACAGGCTGTTGAACAAACTAAAATCTAGGGGATACACTCACTACATGGGTTAGGGATTGGCTAAGCGGTAGGCTTCAAAGGGTGATGGTAAACGGTACCCCCTCTAAAATGTCAGCAGTGATGAGTGGAGTACCACAGGGCTCCGTCTTAGGGCCGATTCTATTCAATTTATTCATAGGAGATATGACCCAAGGGCTTAGAGGAAAAGTGTCACTGTTTGCCCACGACGCCAAACTATGCAACATAGTAGGTAAAAGCAGTGTGCCTGAAATTATGACGCAGGACCTACGGCAGCTGGAACAGTGGTCGTCAACTTGGCAGCTAAGCTTTCAATGCTAAAAAATGTAAAGTGATGCACCTAGGTAAAAAAAATCCACACAGAATTTACACACTAAATGGTGAAACCTTGTCCAGGACCACGGTGGAACGTGATTTAGGAGTGATCATTAGTGATGATATGAAGGCTGCCAATCAGGTGGAGAAGGCTTCATCCAAGGCAAGACAAATGATGGGCTGCATCCGTAGGGGTTTTGTCAGCAGAAAACCTGAAGTCATAATGCCGCTGTACAGATCCATGGTAAGACCTCATCTGGAGTATTGTGTTCAGTTCTGGAGACCACACTACCGGAAAGATGTGTTGAGAATTGAGTCGGTTCAGCGAATGGCTACCAGGATGGTCTTGGGGCTCAGGGATCTCACGTATGAAGAAAGGCTAAAAAAACTGCGGATGTACTCACTGGAGGAACGAAGAGAGAGGAGAGACATGATTGAGACCTTTAAGTATATCACGGGACGTATAGAGGTGAAAGATGATATCTTCTGTCTTACAGGGCCCTCGGTTACCAGAGGGCACTCGCTGAAAGTCAGGGGAGGGAAATTTCATGGTGATGCCAGGAAGTACTTCTTCACCGAAAGGGTGGTCGATCATTGGAACGAGCTACCTCAGCAGGTGATTGAGGCCAACAATGTGTCAGATTTTAAGAGAAAATTGGATATTCATGTGGGATCTCTAGGGAAGTAAAAGTCAGGGAGTAGGTCATTGGTATGGGCAGACTTGATGGGCTGTGGCCCTTTTCTGCCGTCAATTTCTATGTTTCTATGGTTATAGAAACATGATGGCAGATAAAGGCCAAATGGCCCATCCGCAGCATCCACTATCTCCTCCTCTCCCTATTGGCTAAAGCTCTTAACATTTGCATCTCCTCTTCCTATAGGCTAAGGCTCTTTACACCTGCATTGTGAGGTCATAGAGCTTTATGGTTATAGAAAC
This sequence comes from Geotrypetes seraphini, assembly GCF_902459505.1. Lineage (NCBI taxonomy): Eukaryota > Metazoa > Chordata > Amphibia > Gymnophiona > Dermophiidae > Geotrypetes > Geotrypetes seraphini. The sequence continues at coordinate 30,446,274 of NC_047091.1, read as the reverse complement.
ACGATGACAGATAAAGACTAAATGGCCCATCCAGTCTGCCCATCCACAGTAACCATTATCTCCTCCTCTCTCTAAGAGATCCCACGTGCCTCTTCATAGAAACATAGAAACATGATGGCAGAAAGAGGCCGAATGGCCCATCCAGTCTGCCCATCCATAGCATCCACTATCTCTTCCTCTGCCTAGATCCCACATGCCTGTCTCATGCTTTCTTAAGTTCACACACAGTCCTCGTCTCCACTTCTTCTATTGGGTGACTATTCCATGAATAAATATTTCCTTAGGATGCACATGCTAATCACAAAATGCTAGCCATGACCATGCCACCCATGACCTGCCCCCTCCTAAAAATATTTCTAGAAAATCATTAATACGAGGGGGTGCTGAAAGGTTCTCAGCCCAACCAACCAGCTTCCTAAATTCTGGACGTTATTTTGTCATTATAGCTGAAAAGAGTCTTATCTTATTTCATTAAGTGCCAATTTACAGAGACGAAATTCTATGTTTTGACATTGTTTCAGATCATCAATTGAACTATTCCACGTCATTCTCTTCTTAGTTGGATTGAGAACTTTTCATCACCCCCTTGTAGAGTAAAGACTTTCAGTCTCTGGTAACCAGAGCTGAGCTTGTGATGTCATAATGCCTCATTCCACCAATAAGAGCCAACCTCATCAGTGATGTCACAATGGTTTGACTGACTATACTTGGCTCACTTTTATTACATACCAGGAGATGCTGAAAAGTTCTCAGCCCAACCAACCAACTTCCTAAATTCTGAGCATTATTTTGCCATCGTAGCTGAAAAGAGTGTTATCTTATTTCGTTAAGTGCCTTTTGCAGAAACAAAATTCTCCATTTTGACATCGTTTCAGATCATTGATTGAACCATAGCCATGTCATTCTCGTCTTAGTTGGGATGAGAACTTTTCAGCACCCCCTTGTATGCAGGTTAGCTCATGCAAACATGTAAAATACTGCTCCATGCTGTAACATATTTCTGTAGTAGTCTGCATGCGCTAACCATGCATTAAGGGCTTAACACCCCTTTAGTATAAGGCAGGGGTGTCAAAGTCCCTCCTCGAGGGCTGCAATCCAGTCAGGTTTTCAGGATTTCCCCAGTGAATATGCATGAGATCTATTTGCATGCACTGCTTTCATTGTATGCTAATAGATCTCATGCATATTCATTGGGGAAATCCTGAAAACCTGACTGGATTGCAGCCCTCGAGGAGGGACTTTGACATCCCTGGTATAAGAGCTCCCTTAATACATTGACCCCTGAGTTTTGTAAACTTTTTTTTTTTTCAGTTTTTCCTAACTTTAAATTGCATTTCTGGGCAGCATGACCGAGAAAAGCATTAACCTAGGTTTGCAATCCTCCAGGACCAGGATTGGTGAGGAATCGATGCCAAAAACTAGAAAGAACCCCAACAGTTTTTAATTCCAAATCTTTGCTGGTTTATCTCTTATCTCTCATTCATAGGCTGGACTGAGTTTGCCGTGACTTTTGTGGCATTTTCGAAGATGCCTCCAATCCTTCAACAAAAAATGCCTCTTAATTATTGGCAAATGTAGAAATAATTAGTTATTGCTGTCTATAAAGACTACCTTGGTTTTATTTAGCTGTCCTCTCCTTTGTTGCTTCCTTTCAAAGCAAGCCTGTCACATTGGGATTAAAGAGCTTAAATCTTAATTATTTTATGCATGATCCCTTTTATCTCTTGGAGAATTGCATTTTAATTGAATTCAAACATGTCAGCAGACCGAATAGGGAACAAAATTACAAGCATGATGAGGCTGTAAAGAATTAAAGTTAGATGCTTATTAAAGGTCGCTTTTTTGTCCTTTCCCAGTTTTTTTTTTTGTTTTTTTAAAGATCATTTTAAAATTGAAAACAATGTGACTGTGAGGTGATTCATGTTATCAGATGCGTTTGCAGAGATATTAAGGGATGGGAAATTAAGCCAAAACATAATCATATCAATAAAAAAAAGTGTTGAAAGAGGGGAAGGGTTTAATGGGAGGGTTTATGATCTTATAATGAATAATGGGCTTAGAGGGAGGGTGGAGGGAGGGTTGCATTTATATTTATAAGATACAATGATAAGATGTTCAAGTGCTCTAATTAATAGTGTTTATTATGAATTCTGTACACTTGATGAAAGTTTAAAAATGAATAAAGAATCCAAAAATAAAAAATAAAAAAAAGTTGTAAGGGAAAAAAATCCCTAAAAATTAAATACCAGAATGGAGCGTTCTCTAAGCTGGCAGTTGTAGCCTGCATGAGGGATGGGAAGATGGGAAAAGATTGCAAATATGGAAAACCCAGGCTAGGGGCACAGTTCTACAGTTTTGCCCATTGAACACACTTCTCACATAAATAAGCTGCAGCCGTGCACATCATTTTATTAACAAGTATCTTTAATTCAGGGAATCAGAGATTTACCATCCAGTTAGGATGCCATCTAAGCAGCAGTAGTCTGCAAGCGCTAACCATGCATTAAGGGCTTTACATCCCTTTAGTAAAAGGCCTCCCTTTCGGGCTTAATACATTGACCCCTGAGTTTATTAAACTTTTTTTCCCAGTTTTTCCTAACTTTAAATTGCATTTCTGAGCGTCACGAGCAGCGCAGAGCATTCAGCTCACCACACCGGGAATTCGCGGCAGCCATTTTCATGACAGCTCTGCACGGGGCAGAAGTGTAGGACAATTGATCCCGCCCCGTGTCGCCGCTAGACCACCAGATAAGGTCTGGGGAAGGTCCGGGACGCAGGAGGGATGTGGAGTTGGGTCAGAGCCGGACCTGAAAGTTATCTGCGATATTTCAATATTCGCGGGCCAGCTCTGCCCCTAACCCCCACGAATATTAAGGGTCTGTTGTAGAGAGTTGCACGGGGCAGAAATCCCACCCATCCCCGCCCATCCCCGCCAGGATCCTCTCCATCCCCACCCGTCCCCATCAGGATCCTCTCCATCCCCACCCATCCCCATCAGGATCCTCTCCGTCCCCACCTATCCCTGCAAGGAATTACCTCCATTCCCGCCCGTCCCCATGAAAAGCAGCAATTACTTCTGACATCAATTCCAGTTTCTTTTGTGTTTGCGCTGCTGTTTTCCTTGTGGAATCTCTTTGGTGGAACCCTTTTTTTTGTTTTCTGTTCAGGTAATTAACTTATAAACCCCCCTTTTACTACGGCTGACGTGTCCATTATATTATATGGGTGAACCCTGCTTCCAAATCCTTCCATCCCCGTGGGAATCCCGTTGGCTAGAGGGGAGTCCCCGTGGGAGTCCCGTGGGCCAGAAGAGGGTCCCCGTGGGAGTCCCATGGGTTAGGGGGGATTCCTGTGGGAGCCCCGCGGGACCCACGGGATTCCCGCGATCCCCGTTCCCGTGCAGACCTCTAGTGTGGTGTGGCTTGTTTGAGGGTTAAGCAATTCTGGGGAGAGCACTGGGGAGTGGCAGCAAAGAAGGACTTCCCTCTGGAATGCCATGCCGTCACACCTCCGCCTTGAAAACTCCCTCGACAAATTCAAATTCAAACTTAAAACCTTCCTATTTCAAGGCGCTTAACAAAATACAAGTTAGATCCCTTCTCCAGCCATTTTCAGCGATGAATGAGAACCACTTTTAAGAAGCGACTGCCCCTCTCCCTCTGTTCTTTCCCTCCTCCTTCTTACCACCCTTTAATTTTTATTTTAACTCCAATGCATTTTTTGAATCTTCCCCCTCCCCCAGCACCTTCTGTATCGATTCTTGTCTTTCTTGTCGTCCTTGTTCTGTCCATTTATCGCCCTATTTTATTTTAATTATTTTAAACTCTTATTTTAGCGTTGTAAACCGACCAGATCCTTGTCGTAGGCAGGTCTCGTAAACTGTAAATAAACTTGGCAACTCGGACTGGCTTCTGCTGTTATTGAAAAAAAGAAAAATCCTCATCAGTTAAGAGTATCATAATCACATGTTGTCTATTTCTCACATTAAGAACCTGGAAAGTGATCGCTATGGCCGTCTGTAAGACATCAGTTCCCTGTTGTTTATTCCATGGCTGGCATGTTTAAGCAATCCTGGCATCACCTAAGTCCGCCACTTGGCCCAGGGAAAAAGGCACACACAAGTTTGCTGAAAGTCAGCGGTCGACGTTTGTCCTCCAACTTCACAATGAAATGATTTATGTGTCAGGCCGGGGTGTAATGTGATATAATCTGAGCCCATTTGTAAACACATGTTAGCCGAAATGGATTCAGCTGGGAAGCGAAATAGTGGAAGCAGGGAAGTGCGTCTGTCTCTCTGTAGGAAAAAGGACACACCAGTGTTCTGCGAGTATTATTGCTCAGTTAACACAGCACTTTATCAAAAACCTTGTTTCCACAACTTCACCTGCTTCGCCTGATTACCCTGCCCGACTCGGCCTCCACAGCCAGGCGAGGGATGCACAGAGTGCAAAGGCGCAGGTCCAGTCGGTACATCCCTCGGCTAGGGAGTCACCCATATGTGGCTGACTCATCCTGCTTGTCCTAGGAGAAAGTGTAGTTACTTACCTGTAACGTAGGTTCTCCGTGGACAGCAGGATAGTCAGCCACACAACCCACCCGCCTCCCCATACGGCCGACCCGGCCACAGCTAGGAACATCCTGGGGATTAGGGGGAAGCAGGGGGAAATGGGTAGGGCTTGGGCATGCCCAGTGCTCAGAGAAAAAAACAAAAATAAAATCTCTCTGAGCTATTGGAGAGCTTATCCACAAATTGGGAGCTGTTGGGACAACACCCATATGTGGCTGACTATCCTGCTGTCCACGGAGAACCTACGTTACAGGTAAGTAACTACACTTTATCTGCCTTTTGCTACCAGAGCACTCTGCCCTACGTAGTGCTTGAGGTTGTTTATGTCATTATGTAACTGTACAAACCCTGACTAGTGCTGGAATCATTACCATAAATCGTTCTGAAGCCATCTTCATTCTGATCAGGACTTGGCTTACAAGGAGCTGCTGAAAAGTTCTCAACCAGCTTCCTCAATTCTGAGCATTATTTTGCCACCGTAGCTGAAAAGAGCGGCATCTCATTTCATGAAGTGCCAATCTGCAGAATCAAAATTCTCTGTTTTGACATTGTTTCAGATCCTTGACTGAACCGTATCCACGTCATTCTCTTCTTAGTTGGGCTGAGAACTTTTCAGCACCCCCCTGTAGTGTGAAGAGTAACCAGAGCTGAGATTGTGATTCATAATGCCTCATGCTACCAATAAGAGCCAACCTCATCAGTGATGTCATAATGGCTTGATTGTCCTATACAATACTTCGAACACAGTTTACAGGTTAAAGTTTGCCATAGTCCCAGTGCAAGGTTCTTCGATACAAGTTTTATCCTACTTGACACATAGTTTGGGGGTAAATCCTGGAATTTACCACTGAAAATCGACCTCTCTCCCCTTCCCTCCCTTCCCCCTCTTTTACCTGGCTGCTGTGAATTCTAAGGATGTGGTGAGGGCATGAGGGTGCAAATAGGGTTTTAATTCTGATACCTTTGCAGGTACAGTACTTGTTTCAAAGGCATTAAAAAAAGGTGAAAGGATACCGAATTTTAGAAGACAGAGCTCTGACAGCCTTGCAGGTGAAACCCTAATAAGGTACAATAGGCTTGAGGCATAGAGAAAACACTGAAGGGATTTAACATAACATAACATAAGGTTTTATTTATATACCGCAAAAGCCTTTCGGTTTTATGCGGTTTACAAAAGAGATGGGCTGACCATTGTCAGTGAGCTACAATAGACAGAACATTGGCATCGACAAGTTAACAATAGTTTCACTTCAATATGAGGCTTTGGAGGGATTACAAGAATTTGGAGAACAGATAGGTTTTGAATCGCTTTCTAAAATGCATATGAGGTTGATATTCTAACCAATTGGCCCACTTTGGGATCCCTGGAAGCGGCATGATAAGAGTCAGTTAATGAATCTTTTCTGAGTACAGGACTGACGGGAAGGTAAAAAATGATCAGGAATGTGTGGAGCGGCTTGGCGACGAGAACAAGGACTGCGCAGTTAGGCAGTAGGCCATGTAGGGCTTGTTAGAAGAGGCATCCAAACTTGAAGAGAACTCTTCCCTCGACAGGAAGCCAATGTAAGTTTTGGTAGAATGGAGTTTAGAGGTTAAATTTAGTACAAGAATGGATTACATGTATAGCGGACAGTCATAGAAATTTTTTTTAATTATTATTTTACAAGCACCCCCAACTGATTTCAGGGCAGAAGTTATCAATTTGGGCTAAGCTACTTTTTTTTTTTTTGCACTGGTCCCATTTTATGCAGTGAAACCTAGTTACCAATAACTGGGCGTAACAGGAAAATAATACATCGTAACTACTCTCCCTCGATTAAAGAAAAAAAAAAAAAGAAATGTCTCAAGATATTAAAATCACCGCTCTTTGTAATAAAAGTGAGTCAAGAACAACGAAGCCATTGTGACATCACTGGTGAGGCTGGCTCTTAGGCACTGGTGGAATGGGGCATTATGACATCACAATCTCAGAAGTGAGCCAAGAACAATGAAGCCATTGTGACATCACTGATGAGGCTGGCTCTTAGGCATTGGTGGAATGAGGCATTATGACATCACAATCCCAGCTCTGATTACCAGAGGATCAAACTCTTCACACTAAAGGGGGAAGTTCTCAAAGTTAGTTACTGTTAAGATGTGTTGTTTTAACACAAGTCCTGTTTTAGGCGATGATCCCTAGGGCTCTGTTTATAAGGTTACGCTACCAATTAACAGTCAATTAAGCCCATTTTATTCCCATTGGCTTCTTTACATTCAGCTCATCCTAATCAGTAGCACAGATTTGTATAAGGAACCCCTAGTTACTAATGACTGGGGTTAACAGTAAAATCGCACATCTTAACGGTATCCCGTGTTGACAACCTTTTCCCATAGAGTCACTCCCAATAACGCCACGGGCAGTCCTTCTTCCTTTTTCTCCATTTGCTCAGTTCTACATGTTGAGAATTAGATGCTCATGACCCCACAAGAGTGCCTGTGACCTTTCTTTGGCAAAACACTGCAGCTACCTTCAGGCTAGATGCTCTAAAGTAGGGGTGTCCAACCTGAGGCCCAAGGGCCGCATGCGGCCCCGTGAAGTATTTTGTATGTCCCCGGTCGAGGGCGATGCATTGTTTTCCTCTGCTGCCCCCAGGTGTTTACCGCCTTGCTGGCTCCCTCCTCTGTCTTGCTGCAGTGTTTGCGCGTTTGTGCAGCCCCAGAAAAAAATTTTTGGGCCAATACGGCCCAGGGAAACCAAAAGGTTGGACACCCCTGCTCTAAAGTCTCCAATAGTCTAACCATCGTCACTATACCAGTGTGGCTGGTTTATCGACTGATCGTATTTTCCGACCTTATGCACATGGCTCACTGTGTGGTTTTCCGTGCGGTTGTACCTTCTCTGATTCTGGCATGCAAATCAGGTCATTAGTATTAAAACCAGGCATCCAATTGATGCCCTAACCTTGCATGCCAGAATCGAGACCTGTCGGTAACTGGGTTACCAACAGGTCTGTCTGGTTTTGTGGGTTTTTGCCCCCTTTTTTTTTCTATGGCTCCGGAACCAGAATGGTGGCAGGAGGGATGCCCACTCCCTCCTGCCGCCGCAAACCCATCCTCCATGCCGGCCAAAATCAACAGGAAAGATGCCCACTCCCTCCTGCAAACTACCTCCCTCCTCCACACTGAGCCTCCAGCAAGGCCCTCCAAAATGACCCCTCCCCTGCTCCCCTTCCCCAAAAAATCAACAGAAGGGATGCCCTTCCCTCCTGCCACCGGATGCCCCCCAGCCCCCCTGAACCCCCCCACACCCTGAACTTCCCTCATACCTGAAAATTAAGTTGACAGCAAGAGTGAAGCCCAGTCCCTTCTGCTCCACTCCAAAATAGCAGGCCTTCCCCTTCCCGGTGCATCCTGGGATGCACAGAGAGGGGCCTAAGGCCCTGATTGGCTCAGACAGGGCCCTAGGCTCCTCCCTCTGTATTCCTGGATATAGAAGGAGGAGCCTAAGGCCCAGATTGGCTCAGTCAAACCAATTAGAGTCCTAGGCACCTCCCTCTATATCCTGGGATAAGAGGTTGGAGCCTAGGACCTTGATTGGCTTAGATGCCTAAGGGAGGGGTCTTAGGCATCTTAGCCAATCAGGGCCTTAGGCCCCTCCCAGGGCATCCCAAAATGCACAGGGAAGGGGAAGGTCCGCCATTTTGGAGTACTGGGCATCCCTCCTGCTGTCAACCTAATTTCCAGGAATGGGGAGGTTCAGGGGGTGTGGAGTGGTTCAGAAGAGGGGTTGGGGGGCATTCAGTGATAGGAAGGAATGACCATCTGTCCTGCCTCCATTCTGGTTTGTTTGGGGGGTTATTGGGGAGAGCTGTCATCAGCGGGGGGGGGAGGGGGAAGGACTGGCACAGCATTTTTATTTAATGGGGCAGGTATTGTGCATGTGTGCTTGTGTAACACATGCACATCTGTGCCATTAAAAAGAAAAAAGTCCCGACAGCCGAGTGGCAGGAGGCTGCTTTGGGGGTTTCCCCTGCCGCTCAGCTGTTCGCGCTTCCCCAAACCAGCTCTGCACATGTGTCAAAGTCACTCTCAGAACGACGAATCAGACAGGATTACGGTGAACCTCCATGTAAATCATTTGCATGGAAACTTGTTGGAACATCAAGTTGCTCTTCCACAATCGGTCAAATATCAGCCAACAGCGACTCGCACAGTCTTAGCGACCGTGTTTAGTGCACATCTGTTTTCACTGGTGGCCTCCATCCAAGTATTAGTCAGCCCTGACCCTGCTTAACTTCTCAGAATAATAACTTCAGGCCATTGTTGATGGTATTAGGGGTGGGTCGTTTGGATTTAACTCACAATACAGGTACAGCAAGTCTTTCCCTATCCCTGGAGGACTCAAAATCTAGTTTGTCCCTGAGGTTATGGAGGGCTAAGTGGCTTGCCCAAGATCACAAGGAGAAGCAGTGGGATTTGAAATGGGCCTGGTTGCCAGACTACTGCTCTGAGGCTACCTCTCTATTTAAATTCTACGTTAATTTTGTATCACACAATCACTTCTCCTTCCTCCTAATTGTTAAGATATTTTTATTTCCATTCTCCACCCCTGAGGATATCCAAACTGATTCGACTCTGTGTTCCTTGTATGCACGGGTTTGGAAAGGAAGTCTCCTTCAGGGTCGAACCCAAGACTCCCCTTTCCCACCAGCAGAGGTCGCAATGCCGTGCACACAGGGCCATCTTCCTAAGTACTCCACTTCCATAATGTGGCTTCACTGCTATTTCATGCTCATTATTCCATTATTTTTTTTTCCATCAGTTTTGTTGTTTTATTTTATTTAGCAACTTCTTATAATCACATATGTTCCCGATCCTTTGTACTTTGTAAATCCTTTTTAATTAGAGTTGATACTTTTCGGGCATCTTTGTGTAACCACTCTGTCCTTTTCTAATTAAATTTTATTGGGAGAAATACCAATTGCACCATCTTTATTTGTTCTTTGAATGGAAAGAGTGAATTTATTAGTGTTTTTTAAATGTTCTTTAGCCTACCCTTCATTCTCCCACACGAGCTACTGACTCTTTAGCTCAGGAAATTCTAACAGGCAAGGGCTTAACTTGAACATTTATCTGGGTTTAATTTCCTGTGTTCTTTACTGGTAGGGGACAATTGCACAGAGCCAAAAATAGGAGAAGTAGCCCTCAAAATTAATCTGATCTTTCTAATGTTCCATCTGAAGCTTTAGTTAAGAATGGGGGCCTTGAGAGAATTTGCCAATATCACGACAATTTGGCAACCTTGAGATAGGGCACAGTTTTTCAATGAACTTTTGTCTTTTCCCGTGAAATAGCTTAAAAGAAGAAGTTTTTTTTTTTCATGTATATCTATACTTAGGTGTGTGTTTAGAGATACAGACGGGGAGCTATTGAGATGGACATGGGGGAAGCCAATGCTTGCCCTGGGATCAGTAGCATGGAATGTTGCTGCTGTTTTCGGTTTTTGCCAGGTACTTGTGACCTGTATTGGACAGGCTTCTAGGCTAGATGGACCACTGGTCTGACCCAGTATGGGCTATTCACCAAAAATCCAGGGATACCACTGCAACATTATCTGGTTAGTGCTAGGGGTGGTCCAGAGGTGAAGACTGGACAGAGCTAGGAAATACCCAGGCATTGCCGATATTCAGCTATGCTGGCCTGGTTAACTTAGGACAGCACAAATGTTGTTGAACATCAATGATACTCGGTGAATTGCTTGTCAATTCTTTCCAAAAATAAGTGGACTAGGGGGCATGCGATGAAGCTACTTAGTCATAAATTTAAACAAACTGTAGAAAATATTTCTTCACTCAACATGTAATTAAACTCTGGAATTCATTGCCGGAGAATGTGGCGAAATCAGTTAGCTTAGCAGGGTTTTAGAAAGTTTGCATAATTCCCTAAAACAGAGGTCCATAAGACTTCATTAAGATGGACATCAGGAAATCCACTGCTTGTTCCTAAGATAAGCAGCATAAGATCGGTTTTACTCCATGGGATCTTGCCAGGTATTTGACACGTGGGTTGGCCACTGTTGGAAAGAGGATACTGGGCTTGATGGACCTTCGGTCTGACCCAGTATCACAACTCTTATGTTCTTATACTCAAAGGTACCAGCACTGGACTGAATATCTGGGCACAATCCAGCCAACAGTATCCAGCATTTAATAAAATCAAGCCCGCCCCCCCCCCCAAAAAAAAAAAAAAAAGCAGCTGAATATTACTGCCAAAGATTTTTGGGTAATTGATTAAAAATTAGGAAATGGCAATCGCATTGATCTGTTTCAGCTTCTCCTTTGAGAAGAGGGGGTGAAGATAAATTACATGAGTATTCAAATGCAACAAAATGTGAGAATTTTTGCTATATATTTTGTCATGCTCCTTTTCCCTCTTTCCTTTACTTTTTCCACCTTGTTACTTTGCCTCTTCGTTTCTTGCTTCTTCTTCTTCTTCTTCTTAACCATGCAAGGTGCAGCCAGTCCTACCAGGAAGTGCCATGTATGAGAAAATCATCTCATGTGAACTCGATTTTGGCTTATCTAGACCAGGCTTGTCTAAATTCATTCCTCAAGAGTTAACAACTCATGTCCATTAGAGATATCCTGTAAACCTGGTGTGCTTGAAGCCCTTGAGGAATGAAATTGGACCAACTTGATCTAGACCTTACCAACTCGGAATCTGTTCGTCAATATGCCAAGCCTACGAAGGGGTGCTGAAACATTCTCAGCCCAACCAGAAAGAGAATGACGTGGATATGGTTCAATCAATGATCTGAAAATGTCAAAATAGAATTTTGTTTCTTCAAATTGGCACTTAACGAAATAAGATAACACTCTTTTCAGCTACAGTGGCAAAATAATGTTTAGAATTTAGGAAGTTGGTTGGTTGGGCTGAGAACTTTTCAGCACCCCCTGGTATGTAATAAAAGTGAGCCAAGTATAGGATAATCAAGCCATTGTGATGTCACTGATGAGGCTGGCTCTTATTGGTGGAATAAGGCATTATGATGTCACAAGCTCAGCACTGGTTAACAGGGGGTGCTGAAACGTTCTCAGCTCAGCCAAGAAGAGAATGACCTGGATATGGTTCAATCAATGATCTGAAATAATGTCAAAATAGAGAATTTTGTTTCTGCAAATTGGCACTTAACGAAATAAGATAACACTCGTTTCAGCTACAGTGGTTGGTTGGGTGGGCTGAGAACTTTTCAGCATCGCCTCGTATAATAGTAAGATTTCATCTTCCTCAGGACAAAATGCTCTGGAGACGTATCGTGCATCCATGATTAAATGCCAAAGGACTTCCTATTGGATGACATCTATAGAAGAGACCTGCATGGCTTTTGGAAGCTGATGGATTGCAACTCAGATTTTACATTTTATCTAATACTAGGTATCACACAGTATTAAGAGTCTCAACTAAAATGATTGGAAATGTTGACCATAAAATGGTTGACCTTACGAGCTTTTCTACACAGCCAACAAAATCTGGACTAGTTTCCATAACACAAGCCTACAAAATCTTCACATCTAACAAAACCGTTGCGCTACACCCATAATTTTATATAGGAAATGGGAACCTATTAATAAGCCTAATTTCATGCAGATACCAAGTAGAGAATGACACGGTGAAAAAATTGGTCCCCGTCACCGCCCCGTCCCCGTCTCACCATCCCCGTCACCGCCCCGTTCCCGTCTCACCATCCCCGTCACCGCCCCGTCCCCGTCTCACCATCCTCTTCACCGCCCCGTCACCGCCACTGCCACCCCATTCACCGCCCCGTCACCGCCACTGCAATCCCATTCACTTTTCTTTATTTACGTATAAAGGAAACATTCTTTAAAACTTTAAAACTTAGTTAAATATTAGTTAATAACTATACAAAAACAAAACACGCAGAGAAAAAATTAATTAATATAAATTCTCAAAACTGACACATTTTGATCACTAAATTTAAAATAGTTATTTTTCATACAGTTTTTCAATCACTAATCTTCCACCACCCCTGGGGCTAGCAATGCAAAAACAAACACGACATGTACTTTAAATGCTTACAATGTTAGCCTATATGGTAAGTAGACGCGGCCGCTGTACCTAATCGCGGCAAAGATCTCCCTGCCGTGATTAGCATAGTGACCGCGGCTACGGCTGCAAGTCTCCCCTCCCCCCAGCGATCACGGCAGGAGGGCACCTCCTGTAGACCCCCCCAACGGCCCTCCCGACAATCGCAGCAGAAGGGTACCCAACCCCTCCTGCCGGTCCTCCCAATGGCCTCCCCTAAGATCGCCGGCAGGAGGGTACCCAACCCCTCCTGCTGGACCCCCCCCCAACGAACCCTCCCACCCCGGAACCCCCTTAGTCTTACTTTCCAAGTTGGACCGGACGGCTCCTCACACGTATGGCCAGCAGGCTTGCCTCCGTCCAAATGAGGCGGGCCCGCCCCTACCCTGCCCAACCCACAGGATCCTAGGGCCTGATTGGTCTAGGCACCTAAAGCCACTCCCGCTATAGGAGGGGCCTTAGGTGCTTGGGCCAATCAGGCCCTAGGATCCTGTGGGTTAGGCAGGGGAGGGGAGGGGCGGGCCCGCCTCATTTGGACGGAGGCAGGCCTGCTGGCCAGACGAGCGAGGAGCTGTCCGGTCCAACTTGGAAAGTAAGACTAAGGGTGGTGTTTCGGGATGGCGGGGTTTGTTGGGGGAGGGACCGGCAGGAGGGGTTGGGCACCCTCCTATTGGCGATATAGGGGGCCGTTGGGGGTGCCGGCAGGAGGGGTTGGGCACCCTCCTACCAGTGAGGGCGATCGTCGGGGGGGGGGGGCGGGTTCTATTGGCAGGAAGGGTTGATCTGACAAATGAGGAGCACGGTGAAAACACAGGTAAATAGCGGTTCCTAGAAGGGGGGACATTGGCCTGCGGGGACAAATCTATTCACCGTTTTTGCGGTCGGTGAAAGGATTTGTCCCCGCGTCTGCGGCGATTTGCTAATGAGGTCACCATAACCCGCAGCCAAACCGCAGCCACGCAGCGGTTCGCTGCGGGGATCGCTCCCCGTGTCATTCTCTAATACCAAGCTCTATCCAGATATGTTTCAGAAGGTTCACAGTCATTCACGCGCGGGTCAAAGCCGCGCCAACATTTGAGCCCAGACAATTGGGTGCAAGACCCCAGCGCACTGCCGGAAAAGTTAATTTTAAAGAGCTCCGACAGGGGGTGTAAGGGGGGAACCCTCCCAGTTTACTTAAAAGTGTTCATGCTGCCATTGGTGGGGGGAATTGGGGGGTTGGAACCCCCATTATAGAGGAAACTTAACTTTTTCCCAATTTTTTAGGAAAAAGTTAAATTTTCTGTATAATGTAGGGGGTTGCACCCCCCCACCCCCCCAACAGCAGTGTGAACAGTATTAAGTAAAGTGGGGGGATTCTCCCTCCCCCCACACCCCACATAGGAGCTCTTTAAAATTAACTTTTCCGGCAACACGCTGGAGTCTTGCGTGCAATTGTCTGTGCCGAAATGTCAGCCCGGCTTTGTAGAGCGCGCTTTTGTCCCGTCACCGTTTCAGAAAGACTGCCTACATTTTTCTAATTTATTGAATGAAAGCATTTCCATTCCAGAAGATGCACAAAATCACCTGCAGATGTGCTCATGTGTTAACCATGCGAAGGCGGAGGATGGTCCAAGGTAACATGTTTTCAGCAGATGTGAACATTCCCGTGGTCTCGGTTGGCTCCACTAAGCAGCGTTGCAAACCCCTAGGGATTCACATGCTTCTGGCTTCCTAAATCATTTGTGGTCTCCAAATGTCAAACACTTTAAAGTTTTCGATCCTAGGAAGGCCATTTCCTTTGCCATTACAAAATGCAATGAACTTATCAGCCCCGGCCAAGAAGGCGCGATCCGATGGAACCTCGCCTCCTTCCACACTAACAAAATAACTGACCACTGGAGGAGATTAAATGCAATAGATTCTGCTGTTTTAATTCTCCACCAGCTCTGTACTACACTAAGGGCTCCTTTTACTAAGCTGCGTTAGCGTTTTTAGCGCACGCAAAACCCGCGCTATGCGGCTAGAAGTAACGCCAGATCAATGCTGGCGTTAAGGTCTAGCGCGGGCTTCAATTTAGCGTGCGCTATTCCGCACGTTAAAGCCCTAACGCGGCTTAGTAAAAGGAGCCCTACGTACTCCTGGCGGAATCTCACAGCTGCGCAATACGGAATTTTACGCAGAAATGCACAGTCATGCAGAATTCCCCCTTTCCCGTGCAGAATCGTGGACAGTGTCAGCTACTGGGTCGCGGTATTGGCAACGATTCTCACATGCTGCCTGCCACTAACCCTGAAGTCTCTCCGCGGCAGAGGGGAGGCCTCCAGGTTAGTGGCAGGCATCATGTGAGAATCGTTGTTGATACAATGGCGCGACGAAGCAAATCTTACTAGGAAGAGTACAGGGGAGGGGAGGAAGGAACGTTTCTGGCATGGGGAGGGGAGAGGTGGGGGTGAAGGAAAGAAAGATGCTGACATGGGAAGAGGAGGGGAGGGGTGAAAGGAAAGAAAGATGCTGGCACAGGGGAAGGGGAAGAAGCCATGCATGGTGAGTGGAGAGGGTGAAATATTGCACATGATAATGGAGGAGATGAAGAGAGAGATGGTGCATGGAGGGGGATAGAGAGGCTTAACCCAGGGCACAAGGCAGAGGGAGAGAGACGAGTGGCGTACCAAGGGGGGGGCGTGGGGGCGGTCCGCCCCGGGTGCCAAGCCTTGAGGGGGTGTTCCTGGTGCAGTCCGGTTCCCCACCCCCTGCGCCGGGTGTCGCGTCTGGAAACAGCCTGCAGCAAGATCGCGATGCCAGCGATCTTTGCCTGCTTCGGCTGTTTCCTCCGCCACGCGGCGGAGGAAACAGCCGAAGCAAGCAAAGATCGCTGGCATCGCGCGATCTTGCTGCAGGCTGTTTCCAGATGCGACACCCGGCGCAGGGGGGTGGGGAACCGGACCGGACCAGGAACACCCCCTCAAGGCTTGGCACCGAGGGCGGACCGCCCCCCACGCCCCCCCTTGGTACGCCACTACTGCATATGTACTTGGTACTGCAACTACTCCATATGTACTTCTCATGTCATGACAATTCAGACATAATTTATGTTATGTTATGGTATGTTTGGAATAATGGTTACATATATGAGGTTCAATAAAAGAAAATTGTCACTGCCTGTTTCTATTATGACCATTTATTCAGTTTCATGGTTATTACAAAAAATATTTTTTTACATGGGGGGGGTGTCAAAAAATTATGGGCCCCGGGTGCCACATACCCTAGGTACGCCACTGAGAGAGAGAGATGGTGGACAGTAGGAAAGAATAAGAAATCTTGCATATGGTAGAGGAAGGGAGAAAATGCTGTATGAGGGAGAGAGAGAGGTGTTGGACATGGGGTGGATGAGAGGGAGAGAGATAGACAGGAGGGGAAGGGGGAGAAGGAGGGAGACATTGGATCCAGAAGCAGAATGGACTGATGGAGAGATGGAGAGATACCTGGCAACAAGAGTCAGTGAAGAGAGTGGAAGAAATGCTGGACCATAGGACAGAGTGCAGGAGGGAAGAGAGAAGAAAAAGGGAGATGTCAGGTTATGAGGGTGAGAAAGGAAGAAAGAGGGAGCAGATGCTGGGCTATAAGGGTGGAGGAAGGAAGATGCTGAAAATGATAGAACTCTGAGGGGGAGGAGAGGGATGAGAGGATAGAAGGTAGAAATATGATAATGGGGGTGCATTGACGATGAAAGGGAATGGAGGGCTGAGGAAGGAAAAGTGAAAAAGAGGAGAAGGGTAAGAAAGAGGCAGAAAAGAGCTAAAAAGGAATGATCAATATGTCTGAGGCAGGTGTAGTGAGGAGAAAAGAGAAATGGAGAATTAGCAGAAAAAGAAACTGGAACCAATATGATGGAAAAATAAAACATCCAGACAACACAGGGAGAAGAAAAACATTTTATTTTAAATGAAATAGGGATAAAAAGGAGCAAAACTATTGTTTAAATTTTGACAAATAAACTTGCAGAATTTGCTCATTTTGTGTACAGAATTTGAAATATTTTGCACAGAATTCTTCCAGGACTCAGGACTTGAGATCAGAATGTTTTATGATTATCGGATGGCTTCATGCGTCTTGTCTGGATGCAAGGACTGCTGACTGAATAATGGGGTCCACGGCATTTCTATAACATAGGGACATGAACAGGCAATAAAAATTCAGTTCGGGTTTTTCTCCCCCACAAAGTTTTTGAATTTTCTGGTGTTTCCCCCCTACCCCCCCCCCCCCCCCGTTAATTTCACACATTCATGGTGCATGCTAAATTAATTTAGGGACCCTTTTTATGAGCACCAAACTGCTGTAAGAAATGGGCTTAGTAGTTTTGGAATGGCCATCAAAAGGTATTTTTTGCCATTTCTTTAATATACGGCTTTGCGTAAATATTAGCGTTAGGACCAGATTCTGCATAAGATGCCTCTATTAGACACTGCTAGGCACCGTAATCAAAGATGCCCAGCGATGCCTAACTTCAGAATCTGTAAGCAACTTTTATTTAATTGGCTTAATTAGGGTGATAATTGACTGTGACAGTATTCAGCAAATCAATGAAAAATAATTAAACTCAGAATTCCATGCAGAACACATAGGATACCTAGCGATGCCTACCGGAAAACCTGGCCTAACGTACTGGCACCTACCTCTATGGCGTAAGTCTGCTTAGACGCCGCTAGGCGTGATTCTATTGTATAAGCGATACCTAGCAGCTGATCGAAAAAATGCGCAGAGCGCTGCCTACAATGTTGGCGCACTTCAGCACCACTTATAGAATCTGGACCTTGTCCGCAGCTGCTTTAAAAGCGGCTTCTGATCGTGTGGTCAATCACGTGACAGCGCCTAACGTATTGGCACCTACCTCTATGGCGTAAGTCCGCTTAGGTGCCGCTAGGCGTGATTCTATTGTACAAGCGACACCTAGCAGCTGATCGAAAAAATGCGCAGAGCGCTGCCTACAATGATGGCGCACTTTGGCACCACTTATAGAATCTGGACCTTGTCCGCGGCTGCCTTAAAAGCGGCTTCCGATCGTGTGGTCAATCACGTGACAGCGTCGGGTACAGAATCATGCCTATGACACAGGTAGGCACCAGAAATGTGGGACAAGGTTTTCCTGGCCTACATTTCTGGCGCCTACCTATGATGTGAGTTGTGCCTCCATAGGTGCTATAGGTCGCCTACTGCCACGTCCGGCGTTCACTATGCCCACAGTGGCATCTGGCGGCTAAAGCACCTATGGAGGCACAATTCTTACGTTGATTTTTAGGTAGCGTCATTTTGTAGGAAACGTCATTTCAACGGATTGAGTTTGGGTACCTACCGATGCCTTAAAAATGGCGCCATTTAGAGACTCCATGCCTTAGTGCGCAGTCATAATAAAACGAATAGCATGGGAGCACTTACCATCTCCTATTTAGGAGACGTTAAGTTGCTATTATTCAGTCGGGCCCAGATTCTAGAAATGGCGCTTGAGGTTAGCTGCATAGATTAGCGTGTCTAGCCGATCTGGACACCTAATTTGATTTTCTAAGTAGCTTAATCGGCGCCATTAATGAGCAACATTGAGCTCATAATTGGCAAATGTGAAAACTAATTGGTTGGTAGGTGCCTACGACTTTTAGGTAAGTGCCCAATCCAAGGCGCCTACCAGAAGGTGGGCATGGTTAGAGGCCGATCGTGGGCAGATCTTGGCCGTGTTTTGCGTCCCGGCACCGAAATGTGGACCTAGGCGCTGGTATTTACACCGAGAAAACCCTGGCGTAAATAGGGGGCGCCTAAGATTTTGATGCCTACCGGCGCCTAAGTCCAATTTAGGTCCCGCTAGGTGTGATTCTATAAACGGCGCCTTATGGAAGATTGATAAGCGCTATGCACCGCATTCCTTGGCGCCTATGTGGTCGCTATTATCAGCGCACTAGCATAATAGTATGCCTGCTTTGTCTGAGCTCTGAACCACCCTCGTTCGCACTACCACATGTGCCAAACTAATGCACATCCCAGATACCACTTCGGGCCATTTTTGCTACATTACGTGGCATTAGCGCCTAACACAGCTTTAATAAAAGGGCTTCTGAATGCATCAGCGGGCAAATTAAAGAGCGCGAAGTGGGTTATATTCAGTGGCGCAGCGAGAGTGAGAGGCGCCCCTCCCCATCCTCATCTCTGCCCCCTCCCCCGCTCTTTCCCGGATCTCCTCTACTGCACGTGAGCCCCCTTCCCCCCCCCCGTTCATCTAGTTCACCCCCGTGAGCCACGAAAACTTCAACGTGCTCCTCGCGACCCCGTCATCTCTCCCGATAACATCACTTCTTACGCGTGGCACCCGAAAGTGGCGTCAGCAGGAGAGACGACGCAGTCAAGAGGAGCGCGTTAAAGTTCTTGTTCGCAGCTGAGGTGCAGGCGAAGGGAAGGGGATGTGCGCATGGTGAGGGGAGGAGTGGAAAGAAGTGGGGGCAGAGAGGGGGGACCGCCCTCCCCCGCCCCCTCCCTTTACTACGCAACTGGTTATATTAAATCAATTTAGCCTGCACATTTTTTGAACGCTCCGAACTGAATGCCCCCCCCCTCCACATATCATATACTGTCTCATCTCATTTCTTTTTACTTGTGGAAGGATAAGCCAGTTCAGACAGCTGTGGGCATTTCACATCTGGGACAGCTAGGCCTACCGGCGGGTTAATCACACAAAGCGGGAATGGTTACGTTGTGGGTTCTGCTAATTCCATGACGCACAAAGCTGTGAAAGTGGAACCCTTCTCATCAAAAATATCTCCAGCGTCCAGATTAAACAAGACTGTCCTGGAAATAATCATAAACGATCGTGTGAAGCTCTTTGTAATCTTTGTCAAGGAAAGAAGCGGCTCTGAATTTATCATTCACAGCATGAAGAAATTGTGCAACTGGAACCTTTTAAAATATTGCGAACCTGGAAAGATATACTTGGCTTGAAGCACTGCAAAAGACTGCGGCTTATCAGGTCAAATACTTTGCTGTTGCCAAGATGGCCTCATCAGAATCATTCCATTAATCTTAAATTTAGGGTTTTACCATTATTGGCGCCAGTCTGCTACCAGCCCACTAATCAGGTAGACACTTGTCCAACCCTACCAGAGCTAAGTGTGTGCTATGGATGGCTGGAACATTTCCTGATAGAAACATGGAGGAAATGGAAAGAGAATGACATGAGGACCAATTTTTCCCTGTCCCCGCAGGAACTCATTTTCCTGTCCCGGCGAGTTCTTTTCCTGTCCCTGCCCCATTCCTCAAGCTCTGACTTCACCTGCAGAAGCCTCAAACACTTTAAAATCATAAGCTCGAAGCTTGTGTCAGTCCTATTGAAAGTTTTGTCAGTGTCTAATGAGAGTGCCAGAATGGGTTCCTTCTGCTCTTCTGCTAGGTATGGAAGATCATGAAAAAGACATGAGTTATCAGCAATATTACACCCTTTAATGAAACCAGCTTGGTTGCTATGCATAAGGGAACCAATGATAACCTGACGTCTTGTTACCAAAACCTTGGCAAAAATCTTACTGTCAACATTCAGCAGAAGAGACTGGCCTGTAGTTTTTGAATACGAGTTGGATCATGACCAGACTTCTGAACTAAAGTTATCAGTGCTTCTGTGGAGGTGCCCGTCTATGAATCTGACTTAAGGAGAAAGTCATATAATATTGACAAGCAAACATTAAGATCTCTTTTAAAGGTTTTGTAGAATTCTACCATGAAACCATCTGGGCTGGGAGCTTTATGTACATTGAAGGAATCTATAGCTCCCCCTATCTCAGCGACCATAAGGCCATCCGGGTAATGCTTTTGAGCATTTATAAGAAGCAGATGAGCCAAATGTGATGGAAAGTCTCATATGCAGGGCTAGAACCCTCAAGAGTAGGCCCATATAACTGTTCATAATATCATAACAAGTATGCTAGGATTTCCTGTGTTTTTAACATACACATAGGACCTTATGCTTTGACTTGTGGCTCTCCTTTCCATGTTCTGTTTGCATGCATGTCAATCAGCTACCAGCTTTGTCGCTCTTCTTCCGGTTAGCTGTATCTTTGATTACCTTATGAAATTGTAATATCATGTCGTCATTTTGCTGGATCCGTGACACACTTTGCTCCAGCGCCTCCAAATGCCTTTCCATGTAGGCGAGTTATTGCTGCAGTTTCTAAGCTACATGGAGAGATTGTGCAAGTCAACTTGCACTTCCTGTGTAGTAGCCATGACGGCAAATAAATGCCAAATGGCCCATCCAGTTTGCCCATTTGTAGCATCCACTGTCTCCTCCTCTCCCTAAGAGATCCCATGTGCCTGTCAGTGGCGTAATAAGGGCGAGCGGCGCCCAAGTCGGTGGTGCCCCGACCCCGACCCCTTGCCACGCGCTCTTCCTTCCCGTTCCCTGTACCTTTTTAAGTTCTCCAGCGTGAGCAGCATGCCCATGTTGGTGTCGGCTCGCCCTTTGACGCCACTTCCTAGGCGCGAGTCCTAGAAGTGACATTAGAGAGAGTGTCAATGCCGACGCAGGCAGCCACCTCGCGCCGGGGAATTAAAAAAGGTACGGGGAAGGCAAGGGATGTGCACATTTGCGGTGAGGAGGAGAGCAGGGGCAGAGAGGGGTTAGGAAGATGGCACCCAGGGCGGACCGCAACCCACTCTCCCTTACTATACCACTGATGCCTGTCTCATGCTTTCTTGAATTCAGACACTACTACTACTATGAATTATTTCTATAGCACTACCAGACGCACGCAGCGCTGCACAGTCACATAGAAGACAGTCCCTGCTCCAAAGAGCTTACAATCTAAACAGGCAAGACAGACAAACAGGATGTCATGGATACAGTTAAGAGGAACGGTTAATCAGCGGGCTGGGTTGGAGAGCAGAGGGGAGCACAGGACAATAAGCTATTGTGACATCACCGATAAGGTTGGCTCTTATTGGTGGAATGAGGCATTATGACATCACAATTTCAGCTCTGCTTCCCAAAGACTGAAACTCTTCACACTACTACTAAACTAAACTAAACTAAACCTTAAGTTTATATACCGCGTCATCTCCACGGAAGTGGAGCTCGACACGGTTTACAGGAATTATAAACAAAGAAAGGAACTACAATGGAAGGGAGAAGGGCTTGGTGAGCAGGAAGGGAAGAGGGGACTTAGAATAGTGGAGAGGGAGGGCGAAGTTACATTTTGGAGAAAAGCCAGGTTTTCAGATGTTTTCTGAAATGTTGGAGGGAGGTCGAACTCCGAAGATGGGACGTGAAGCTATTCCACAGCTCGGTGATCCTGAAGAGGAGGGATGCACCAAGTTTTCCTGAATGGGAGATGCCGATTAGAGAAGGGAAGGATAGTTTGAATTTCTGAGTGGATCTGGTGGAGTGAGTACTCGAGAGCCAAGATAGTGGGAAGAGGGGAGGAAGGATGCCGTGAAAAGATTTGAAGGTAAGACAGGCGCATTTGTAGCGAACCCTGAGGAAGACTGGGAGCCAGTGAAGCTTAGACAGAAGCGGGGAGACGTGATCGAATTTGCCTTTTGCAAAGATTAGTTTAGCTGCGGTGTTCTGAATCCGCTGAAGTCTGAGAAGACTTTTCTTTGCTAGGCTTAGATAGATGAAGTTGCAGTAATCGAGTCTGGATAGAATGATGGATTGGACAAGGACAGCGAAATGTTGTTGGTGGAAGCAGGATCTGACTTTTCTTAGCATATGAAGATTGAAAAAGCATTTTTTTACTAGGGAGTTGATGTGGTCGTTAAAGGACAATGTAGAGTCAATGATGATTCCCAGAACTTTGCTAGAGTGCTCAAGCTGCAGATTGGTGCCAGAGGAAAGTGGGATGTGGGAGGGTAGCAGATCCAATTTCGGGCCAAGCCACAGTAGCTTTGTTTTGGTCTCGTTTAGTTTCATTTGAACGGTGAGGGCCCATGATTGGAGATTTGTTATTCAGGATGAGATGTTATCAAAGAGGTTGGTGAGGTTAGAGTCGGTCTCAATAAGGATGTCGACGGCGTAGGTGTAAAGTGTCTCCGAGGTGGAAAGTTGGAGGAGTTTTAGGGAGGACATATAAACATTGAAAAGAATCGGGGATAGAGGTGAGCCCTGAAGGACTCCGCAGATCGGATTCCAGGGGGAGGATGAGGTACCCTTCATGTTAACGAGGAAGGAGCGGGAATGTAAGAATTTTGAGAACCAATCTAAGACCGTGGAATTTATGCCAATTTCAGAAAGTTGGAGGATTAGTATGTCATGGTGGACAATGTCGAAAGCTGCAGAGAGGTCGAATTGAAGAAGGACAGCAAACTTGTTGCAGGAGTGAAGTTGTTGGACTTTTGAAATTAAAAAGGCTAGAAGGGATTCAGTGCTGTAGTTGGGTCTGAATCCATGTTGGTAGGGTAGGAGAATGGAGAATCTCTCGAGATAGGATGAGAGTTGGGTGGCTATGATGGACTCCAGCATTTTGGTCAGGAGAGGGATGTTAGCTATTGGGCGGTAGCTGGAAGGAGTGGAGGGGTCAAGGTCAGCTTTTTTCAAAAGAGGGGATAAGGAAATGTGTCCCATTTCTGTAGAAAACAGGCCTGAGAGCAGGGCGGAGTTTAAGATTACTACTATTATGAATTATTTCTAAAGCGCTACCAGACCCACGCAGCGCTGTACAGAATCACAGAGAAGACAGTCCCTGCTCAAAAGAGCTTACAATCTAAACAGAGAAACAGGATGCCATGGATCCAGTTATGGGGAACGGTTAATCAGCTGGCTGGGTTGGAGGGCAGAGGTGAGTACAGGACAATCAAGCCATTGTGACATCACTGATAAGGTTGGCTCTTATTGATGGAATGAGGCATTATGACATCACAATCTCAGCTCTGCTTCCCAAAGACAAATTCTTCACACTACTACTACTATGAATTATTTCTATAGCGCTACCAGACGTATACAGTGCTCTACAAAGTCACAAAGAAGACAGTCCCTGCTCGAAAGAGCTTACAATCTAAATATGAAAGACAGACAAACAGGATGTCATGGATACAGTTAAGGGGAACGGTTCATCTGCTGGCTGGGTTAGAGGGCAGAGGGGAGTACAGGACAATCAAGCCATTGTGACATCACTGATGAGGTTGGCTCTTATTGGTGGGATGAGGCATTATGACATCACAATTTCAGCTCTGCTTCCCAAAGACAAACAGGATGTCATGGATACAGTTAAGGGGAAGGGTTAATCAGCTGGCTGGGTTGGAGGGCAGAGAAAAAGGGTTAAGCATTGAAGGCTATATCAAAAAGGTGGGTTTTCAGTCAGCTTTTAAACAAGGGAAGGGGCTTGACGGACAAACTCGGATAATTTATTCCCGGCATAGGGGGCAGCCATGTCTCTGTCTCCACTACCTTTACCGGGAGACTGTTCCACGCATCTACCACCCTTTCTATAAAAATCTATTTCCTTAGATTACTACGCCCTCTCACTCTGGAGTTTCAATTGAAAGAGATTCATCTCATACGTATTTATGCCATGTAGGCATTTCAACATCTCTCTCATCTTTCCTCCAAAGTATACATATTGAGATCTTTAAATCTGTCCCCATGTGCCTTATGATGTAAACTACCAACCATTTTAATAGCCTTCACTGACACTGTTTTCTCTAAGGTTGGCAGATCAGCCTTGTGCCTTTTTAAACCTGAAGAGATCAGTCTTTAGCTGCTTGGCCTGGGACATATTGCAAGGTCAAATGTGCAGTTTTACACCCCTCGAGGGTAATATTCATCCTATGGAAGGCATCTGACAGTCAACTGATATGTCTCTATATGGTGAGCTCCAGAGTAGAGGTCTGCACGGGAACGGAGATCGCGGGAATCCCACAGGTCCTGCGGGAATCCCCCATAACCCACGGGACTCCCACGGGGACCCCCTTCTGGCCAACGGGACTCCCATGGGGATGGAAGGCTTTGGAAGCAGGGTTCGTCCATATAATATAATGGACACGTCAGCCTTAGTAAAAGAGGGGGGGGTTTATAAGTTAATTACCTGAACAGAAAACAAAAAAAGGGTTCCACCAAAGAGATTCCACAAGGAAAACAGCAGCACAAACACAAAAGAAACTGTGGAATTGATGATCGTGTCAGAAGTAATTGCTGCTTTTTATGGGGATGGGCAGGGATGGAGATAATTCCTTGCGGGGATGGGTGGGGACGGAGAGGATCCTGATGGGGACGGGCGGGGATGGGTAGGATTTCTGTCCCCGCGCAACTCTCTACTCCAGAGGGCTTCCTCCAATTTTTAGTTGGCTTTTGAGTTGGGCAAGCTGAAGGGCCTCTTTAAAGAAAGATGACTCAGGCCATAAGGAAATATATTGATGCCTGGAACCAATCACTGTCTTTTTAAATTAATAAAAACTGTCTCACAATGGACAGAAGGAGCATAAAGGATAAAAGTATTCAGACTGTAAAGGGAATTCTGATGGTCAGAGTTAAATTTGATTCACATTTGCATAATCATTAGCTCCCTTTTAACATGTCTGACTACAATGTGTAATTTTTTTTTGTGAATCATGCGTGAAATCCACATCATTGCTCAGATGCAAATAATTTTCACAAAGAATGCAACTGTATAAGTCTTCTTAAAAAAAAAAAAAAAAAAATTATTATTATTTCATGAACAGTGTCCAAATCTGAGAACATCTGAAACCAGTGTCACTCCATCTCCCTGTTTCTTTTTCTTTAGGTTCTTTGCTAGTTTTGCATGCATGCTACATCGCAATGTAAAAAATCTTTAAAATGACGCATTTCATCTCCTGAAATCTGTCATGTCTGAGTTTGGAAACAGTTTCTTAAAATGTGTTGGCTCCCCTCGATCTGCCTGTGGCAGCCAAGACTGAGCCTTAACAAATGCAGCTGCAGAGGGATTTGCAGGAAAAACAAACCATTTTATCAGGTAAAGCCTGTTGGTTCATAGGCTGAATACTGTGCCACTGAAGTCTTCTTCCAACTCACAGGGTCCAATATTATTAGGGCTGCCTTCTGGGGTTTCAATTTCCTGCCTTGAGCTAGGGTTGCCAGATTTTCCAATCAGAAAATCCGAACCCCTAGACCCGCCTCCCCCAGTTCTACCCATCCCCGACTTGTAATACCCTAATCCCACCCTCAGCCCCGTTCCAGCTGCCTGCTGTCGATCAGGGAGGAAATCCACACATGCGCGGATTTCCTCCCTGCTCGACGCGATCTGAGGAGGCTTTTCAAAACCCGGACAAAGGAGAAAATGTCCGTGGAAATCCGGACGCCTGGTAACGCTACCCTGAGCCCCACTCTCTTGGCTAGGCAGGCTAACATATTCTTAAGGTGGCTGTGTAGATATGAATGTGGGATTATATGAATAGTAACTTGGTGTGGAGGGGTATGTGAGTGATTGGGATGTATCTGTCTATGTGATTAATTGCGGGGGGAGGGGGACACATGTGTATGTGGTACATCAGTGTGGGTGAGCGTGCACAGTGTTTGGGGATGTGGGCGTTGCACGCTTTCACACTTGTGATCAACTTGAGATGGTGTCCAGCCCTCGAGTCCCCCGGTCAGTTCCTAATACCATTTCCCCTTCCAACTGCCCCCACATTCACTCCCCCTTTCCGTCCCTCTCACAACTTCTCTTGTAGGCAAGGCCGCACAATAATGAACATGAAACGCCTGAATTTTTATTGTACTAATCATAGGCCTCCCTGAGATTTGCTTTGCCAGTGCCTGCGCTCAGTTACAGCATAGTAGATGACATCTGGAGAACATTCCTTGTTACCCTCTTTATATCCAGAGGGACGATGACAAACTCTCTGTTCCTCTTTCCAACAAGGATCAGCTCCAGCTGCTTCATTCTTTAATCTTCTGGTCTCCAATGACCCTTCAATGGTATAGATTAAACAGGCCAACAACAAAATCTTGGTGCCTTGGGTTTTTGACCTGTTCCTGGGGTTATTTGAGGGTGCTGATTCAGAAAATTGCATTGGATAGACCGCATCAGCTCTAGTTTCTTAGATATGGTTATGGGATAGTAGATATGCCTTTGGGGTAGCAGAGCCAAACATGAACATTGGGCAAAAAAAAATTGGCCTCTGAGGGAATATATGGTGGTCGGAGGTGAACTTTTGGTAGCATGAGATAGAATCCTACTGCCTGATGAAACAATTTGTGAACGTTTTGAATAAAGACAGTTCATACAGTGACTATGTGGAGGGGCATAATAAAAAAAAAAAGTCTAAGTCCGATTTTGATGTAGGGCGCTCATTGCCCAAAGTCGGCAGCAACAAAATGTCCATTCCCGAAAAGTACGTCTAAGAATTTTTTTTCCCGAAAATCGTCTATCTGTACGTCCAAGCATTTGATCGTCCAGACCGCCACTACGTCTATCTTAATACCACATTCTCAACCAAAAATTTGTCCAAGTCCCAAAAGCCCAGAACAAGACCTTTTAGACGTGGGAGGGGCCAGCATTGTGAAGAACATGGCAACAGAGCAGAGGGGCACCTTATAGGGCACTGCTTTCAACTTCACAAAAATGGTGCCACATAAATATCTCACCAGAACTCCCTTATAGGTTATGGTGAGCCCCCCAAAACCCACTATACCCATCTGCCTACAACCCCAATAGCCCTTATGGCTGCAGGTGCCATCTATATGGCAGTACAGAAGGGTTTGGGGATTTTTGGTGGGCTCACATTTTCCACCATGAATGTAGTGGTTAGAGTGGCTTATGGGCCTGGGTCCTCCTCTCTATGGTTCACTAGCCCACCCCCCAGACTACTTAAGCCACCTCTGTGCAGCTGTACTAGGCTTTTCTATGCCAGGTGCTGATGTTCCAGAGACAGGTATGTATGTTTTTATTCTGAACTTTGTGGCGGTGCAATAGGATCAGTGAACACGGGGGGGATCTTTACTTTTGTCTCTACAGTAGTAAACTGGTCACTTTCTATACCTTTTGGGCACTTATGCCTGCCTTTACATCGTCTAACTCACGACGTATAAGTTTTGCCTAGGCAGTGTCGTCAAACATTCAATTATCCCTGCAAGATGACTATGTGTAGGTCAGCCTACATCCCACCCTAACCACTCCTCCAAATATGCCCCTTTCAGCTCTGGGCGAACCGCGGGATTCAGAGGTCTAAAATGTCCCTGTATACGTCCAAAAAGCTGTTTCGCGTATCGGCACTTTTAGATCGTCCAAGTGCCGACTTGGACGTGATTTTATACATATTTAACCTTTGATTATGATCCCCATAGTACATATGTTACCTGGACCTACCATGGAAAAACTGAAGGCAGGAATTTTCGAAGGTCCACAGATCAGACAGTTTAGAAATGACCCACATTTCATAGCATCAATGAACGAAATTGAATCATGTGCCTGGCCTTCATTTGCTCTTGTCGTGAAAATGTTTCTTGGCAACAAGAAGGCCGACAACTACACACAATTAGCAGAGGAGATGCCCTTTCATTTCAACAGGCTTGGCAGTAACATGAGTGTTAAAAGTCCATTATCTGCAGAGTTGCTTCGATGGCTTTCCAGAGAACCTTGGTGATTTATGCGAAGAGCAAAATGAAAGATTTCACAAGACATAAAAACAGAAATCTGGATTTCTCTGGGCATGTCCAGGCATCCGGATGGCTTTTCAAAACCTAGCACTTTGTCCGGATTTTGAAAAGCTGGTGAGATCGGGGCCGGAGCTGGAATGCATCTGCGCATGCGCAGATGCAATCCAGCCCCAGCCTTAAGAGATGAGGTTTGTGTGGGGTTGAGTTTGGAGGGGCAGAACAGGGCAGGGTCATGTGTTCTCTTTTACCAGATGGAAAATCTGGTAACCCTAGTTAGGGTTACCATACTTTTCTCCGGGAAACCCCAGACACATGGCCCCGCACTTTTCTGCCTTCAGCCTCATCCCCATAAAGCCTCCTCTCTTCTTCCGGATGAGCTCCAGGTGCGCCTGGAGGGCCTGGAGCACGCGTGGATGTGTGTGATGTCATGTGCACCTGCTCAGAAGCCCTCCAGATGTGGTTGGAGCTCGTCAGGGCTTTCTAAAACCTAGACAAATGCCAGGTTTTGGAAAGTCCGAGGACATGTCCTGGTTTTCCCGGATGTCTGGTAACCATTAGACATGATTCTGTAAACAGTGCTGCGCAGCTGATTGACAACTGTGCCGAGCGAGGCCTAGGAGTTAGGGGCCATTTATAGAATCAGGCCTTAGGTGTCTAACTATGGGCGACCTTCACAGAATTTGCCTCCATAATGCCTTGCTCTATAGAAATAGTTTTTCAAACCAAGGTTTTCTTTACAAAATACATCTTTAATAATATTCTCAGTGACAGTTCATTTACAGAGTAGGTATACTTTTAGTCAGTTTTTCTGTTTAGCAAGTACAATCTGCTTTGGACAGCTTAGCATAAACACCAGTCAAAATCTGATGCCAACCTTGTTTCTCAGACTGCCTGGTAGTATCTTAGTCTCCCTGGTGTTTACATTGCTTTAACCGCTCCATCTTGATGAATTATTTGGGTGGTTGCATTTCATGACTGTTTTCCTTACAGTCAACGCCCCCCCCCCCCCCCCCCTACACACACCAAGATCTCTCCTGAACTTTGCGGAGTTCATGAAGTGCTTAAAAAAAATAAAATAAAAGCATCAGCATCTCGGCTTCTGTATTACACTCACAAAAAGGGAGGAGAGAAAGCTCGAGGGATGATGCCTTGAGTTTTGCAAATGCTCTGCTTGGCAGCTTTGCCATAGGTTTTCAGAGTCTAGTTTTCAAACAGGCACCCGAGTTGTTTGGCGCTCTGCCACTTAGGTGCTGCTCAAGTAGACGTGTGGAAATGCAGGCATGGAAGGGGCGTTCGGAGGACGGGGCCCACAATGCATCTGCCTGAAAATATATGTGCAGTCTACCCATATACCTGTGCACTTTAGCCTAAACGTACAGGCACAAATATAGAGTTTGGAATGGACATGTCAAAAACCAAGTACAAGCTAGAGCAGGGCTGGGCAACTCCGGTCCTCAAGGGCCAGAATCCAGTCGGATTTTCTGGATTTCCCCAATGAATATGCATTGAAAGCAGTGCATGCAAATAGATCTCATGCATATTCATTGGGGAAATCCAGAAAACCCAACTGGATTCTGGCCCTCGAGGACCAGAGTTGCCCATGTCTGACCTAGAGCATATGGCCCAAATATATGTGGTAGATGTAGAGCAGTGGTCTCAAACTCACGGCCCGCAGTCTGTACTAGTACTGCCCGCTCTTTGTAGCGTCCTCCGGCTTCCTACCTGACCTCCCGCTCTTACCTTCAGCTAATTACCGCAGCCTGCAGAAAGGATTGCCGGTGCTGTAGCGTTCCTTGCAGGCTGCCATCATCCTCAGCAGCATATTCCCTCTGCCGCGATCCTGCCTCTGATGTCAGAGGAGGGGGCGGGACTGCGGCAGAAGGAACGTGCTGCGGAGGCCGATGGCAGCCTACAAGGAACGCTACAGTACTGACAATCCTCTCTGCAGACTGCGGTAATTAGCTGAAACTGACTGGGCGGCCAGGGGGAAGCTGGAGGACGCTGCAAAGGAGGGGGGAGCATGCAGGCCTTGGGGAGGGGGGAAGATTTATAAACTATAAAGAGTTTTACCTCATGCAAAATTGTCATTTCTTCAAAAAGACATTAACTATTTTTTCTGCGGCCCTCCAAGTGCCTACAAATCCAAAATGTGGCCCTGCAAAGGATTAGAGTTTGAGACCCCTGATGTAGAGGCGAGGCACCCAATCTCTGGGTTTTCTGGGGAAGATTTTGGTCAGTCAGTGTATCAGAGGTTGTGGAAGGAAATGCATGTCTAGAGACCAATCAGTGGCGTAGGATGAGGGGATGGGGGTGGTCTTCCTAAGGGCACGGCTCCCCTCCTCCTCTCCTTGCTGCGGGCCCCTTGCCTTCCCCCACACTTTTTCTACTCCCCCGGCGTGAGGTTGCTGCCCATGTCGGCATCGGCGCTCTCTCCGACATCACTTCTGGGACCTGCGCCTAGACACCGACGTGGTGCTCACGCCAGAGAAAGGGGAAAGGGAAGTGGGTGTGCTTGCAGCAGGGAGGGGTGGGGGGCCACCGGGACCAATAAAGCACTTCAGTTTCCCCCTATTATTAGGAATAGGTTCATTAAGACTATGAAAAGTCAGGATACTCGTGCCCAGGAAGTGACATCAGAGGAAGAGCCGACGCTGGAGCGAGGAATAGGTTGGGATTGCTGCTCGCCCCGGGAATGTTAAAGAGGTATGGGGGAAGGGAAGGGGCGCACGCACGTGGCAGGAGGGAGTGGGGAAGGAGCGGATGGGGGTAGGGCAGGGGAGGGGCGTCTCTTACTCTCGCTTCGCCACTGCTCTTAATGTTTCCTTTGTCAACTAAATACGTGTGCGTTCATATAGCTTTACAGCCTGTTATAAAATTAACTCCCCCCCCCCCCAATTACAAAAGACCTTGGGAATGCTGAGCAGAAGCTCCTGGATCACACGCAGTGGAAACAGCAGCCAATCAGCTCCCCTGTCTCTGGCGTGCCCGCCTCTTGAATTCAGTGTAAACAAAATCGAATCTCTCAGCTTTGAAGCTAGAACTTACTGGATAGTTCAAAACGCTATAAAATGAGCCGAGTGATTTGAAATCACATCAGACACAAGGAGCTCATTTCCCTTTTTCATGTTTTAGGGCTTGAGGAAGATTGATGACCTAAACAGTTTCTTCCCAGCGCCTCTTATGAGAAAGAAAAGGAGAGAGAATAAAACTATTCCAGATCCAATAACGAGACTGGTTCCAGTTTTCTGCAGACTGGAACGCACGGAAAACAACACGAAAGGGGTGTCAAAAGTCCCTCCTCGAGGGCTGCAATCCAGTCGGGTTTTCAGGATTTCCCCAATGAATATGCATGAGATCTATTAGCGTACAATGAAAGCAGTGCATGCAAATAGATCTCATGCATATTCATTGGGGAAATCCTGAAAACCCGACTGGATTGTGGCCCTTGAGGAGGGACTCTGACACCCCTGGGTTAAAGGAACACCAAGAAAACTTTTGCCTGAAGTTGACAGCTGGCAAAAAAAAAATTCACTAAAAGGAGAAAAAACATGTCCAAATTCTTGTGGCATGATATGAAAAGCAAAACATAAATGTAGAGGTTATGAAGTTGTTTTATGCATGCAAAATTATTCATCTACTTGTGTCTATGCATGAAAAGTGACCAAATGGGCCACATGTAATCATTCCCAATGCAGAAATCCTCAGGCAACAAGGTTTTATCCTCTAGCCCAGGGGTGTCCAATATCGGTTCTCGAGGGCCGCAATCCAGTCGGGTTTTCAGGATTTCCCCAATGAATATGTATGAGATCTATTAGCATACAATGAAAGCAGTGCATGCAAATAGATCTCATGCATATTCATTGGGGAAATCCTGAAAACCCGACTGGATTGCGGCCCTCGAGGACCGACATTGGACACCCCTGCTCTAGCCCTAAACAAGGAAGGACGCTCGTAAAGAACTCCTCTATGAACCTTTGAGAAAGCCTTTGTGGATGAAACGGGTCCCGTCGGGGTCATGCTAGAGCAGGGGTAGGGAACTCCGGTCCTCGAGAGCCATATTCCAGTCGGGTTTTCAGGATTTCCCCAATGAATATGTATGAGATCTATTAGCATACAATGAAAGCAGTGCATGCAAATAGATCTCATGCATATTCATTGCGGAAATCCTGAAAACCCGACTGGAATACGGCTTTCGAGGACCGGAGTGCTCTACCCCTGTGCTAGAGACACTGCATTAAAAAACAATAAGTAAAAAAGAAGCTATGCTATTAGTTTTTAGTTCAGAAAAAATAATACAGAAGTAAATAATTAGGCTGCATTTGACAAAGGAGGCAGTAATGTGAGCCAAGTCAAAACATCTGCACTGGATTTTTGTATCGATGTAAATGACTTTGGGAGCCTTGTTGCCATCCCATATTTTGATCCTGTGCGTGAGGATTGCTGCGTTGTGGTTGTTTCCATTATAGCCTCACTTTTTCATCTTCTGTACCTTTTTAGTGTCCACATGTAATCATTCCCACAGGTATAATTTCAGTGGAGCAGGGTAGAGTTGAGAAGTACCTACGAATTTCATCAAATTCTAGAATCTTGCACACACATTTTCACGCTTAGCATTCAAAATTACGCATAAGCTGATTAGTACATTAGGGACAACTTGGTGTTAACAATGGGAAAGGGATTGGGATTTGTATATCGTCTTTTTGTAATTTTACAACCACACTCAAAGCTGTTTACATATAGGTACTTCAAGCATTTTCCCTCTCTGTCCTGGTGGGATCACACTACATAATATACCCGGGGCAGTGGAGGATTAAAGATTCACTAAAGATAGCGATTCAATCGCTGTTGGCCGATTTTAAAACAGCGATTGATTCACTATCTTTTTTGCATGCAAATGATTTGCACGGAGGTGCCGGAGGAGCCCGAGGTGCCTGAGCCAATCAGGGCCTTAGGCCCTTCCCCGTGCATCACATGATGCACTGTGACGGGGGTCTAAGGCCAGCACTGTGTCGGGAGGAGGAGCAGGAGGACTTTGCGGTTCCTCCTGCTCCCGAAGACTGCACTGGAGGCCTAAGGAGCAAAAGGGACTGAGCACCCCTCTTGCTCCCAACTTTAGAGGTACGGGGATGGGGAGCAGGGGTGTGGGGGGATTTTTTGGGGGGGAAGCACCGATGACAGGAGGGATTCGGCATCTCCCCTGCCATTTTTTTGATCATGATTTGGGGGAGTGCCGATGGCAGGAGGAAGTCAGGCTACTGGGCTAGATGGACCATTGGTCTGACCCAGTAAGGCTATTCTTATGTTCTTAATAAACCTTGAAACAAGAAAGGGGTTTGGGGAATTTGTCAGGCATGAATGCCCTACAGCCCAAGCGGGGGATAGGAGTCAAAAGCAAGAAATAATTAACCTGACTAGACAATATTCTTGAAAGAATTCACAAACAAAGAAGAACTGGGTCATTCATTGTTGGGGTTTTTTTCCCAAAAATGTTTAAAATAGGCAAAAGATTTGACATTCACAAGACTGAAACCAAAACTATTTTCAAAGTCCTGGTTTCCTTTTTACTGGGATTCCTGCAAAATTTGGTTTAGCTATAGAAGATGTACAAATGTCTCCTGGTATAGAAGAATATATATATATATTTTTGCCCAACAAATGTGTGTTTCATATTTTTAAGAGAATTGATGCTTTGTTGAATTAACAAGACTAGGAAGCTGAGCATTCATAATTCAAAAGGTTCCTGAATAAAGTCACAAAGCGAGCTAATGACTAACACCCAGGTCATCCATGACATGCCAAGTCAATCCTGAAATTTGTTAATTTCCCTTCATGTATTTTAGTGCATTCCCATGAAATACATGGTGGGCAGGATTGAGGTGCATTAGGAGACCTGTCTGCAAAGGTTTCCATGCAGGAATAGCAATGGATGCTTCAGAGCAGGAAAGAGGTGTTATAGGACAATTTTGGTCTCCTTATCTCAAGAAAGATATAGTGGCACTAGAAAAGGTTCAAAGAAGAGTGACCAAGATGATAAAGGGGATGGAACTCCTCTTGTATGAGGAAAGACTAGAGGTAGGGCTCTTCAGCTTGGAAAAGAGACGGCTGAGGGGAGATAGGATTGAAGTCTACAAAATCCCGAGTGGAGTAGGACGGGTGCAAGTGGATCGATTTTTTACTCCGTCAAAAATTACAAAGATTAGGGGACACTCGATGAAATTGCAGGGAAATACTTTTAAAACCAATAGGAGGAAATATTTTTTCACTTGGAAAATAGTTAAGCTCTGGAATGCGTTGCCAGAGGATGTGGTAAAAGCGGATAGTGTAGCTGGTTTTAAGAAAGGTTTGGACAAATTCCTGGAGGAAAAGTCCTGGATTGGTAGCATGGGATGTTGCTACTCTTTAGGGTTCTAGAATCTTGTTACTTTCTGGGATTCTGGAATCTTGTTACTCTTTGAGATTCTGGAATGTTGCTACTCCTTAGGTTTTGGCCAGGTACTAAGGACCTGGATTGGCCACCGTGAGAACGGGCTACTGGGCTTGATGGACCATTGGTCTGACCCAGTAAGGCTATTCTTATGTTCTTAACATGCGGTACGTGTACCCCTACATGCTTGTTGGGGGTACGTACCACCACGGATATTGCTTGCTTGCCCGCCTGCCTCCGCCTAATCAGCCTACACCGCCAGGGATCCCTCCTTCCTGCCCACCCTCCTCCATCAAAGCCAACCCAACCCCAGCCCCCCACTCCTCTCAGCTGGATCCGACCTCTCCGCAGTTCCCGATTCCCCCACCTACCAGTTCTATGCCGCTGTATTTTAAAAACGTCAGGCCCCCAACTCCGAAGTGTGGACTGGGTTGGAGAGAGTGAGTCCAAAACTTAGACAAACTTGCTCCAGCCCAGGAAACCATCTGGACAGTCCTCTAAAAAGAGGACATGTCTGGGTAAATCCAGACATTTGGTGATCCTAATTACATTCAGCCTTCACCGCTTCTCTCAGGATGTTCTTTCACTAGCACTCTTCCCAAGGCAGGACTGTCTCTTGAGAAGGTGTTTGTCGAGGTAGGAGCTCAGATTTGAGAAGCACGATCAGTAACCTTTGTACTTCACTTGAACAGCTAGTGCAGGAGTCTTACCATCCTGCAGCCCATTCAATGGCAGATCATTCATCCGCTCACACCTCGGCTCTCATGTACACAATGTCACTTTTAAATTCAAAGAGCAAGCTGAGGAAGTGTTTATCCCAGAAAACATTTTCATCCTGGCTCGTTTGCAGAAAGTATGATTCACTAAATGACACTTGCTGCCCTTTGGCACAGCCTGTGACTCATTCTGCTGTTTCATGGTACATGTGGGAATCAGATATTTCCAGAGTGACGGGTTTCTAATAGGTTTGTGATTGAAACTTTTTTTTTTTGGCCTCGATTTCTTTTGTCTTCCAAGTCAATCAGTACCAGGCATAGGGAGCGGAACATTTTTTTTGTTGGGAGGGAGGGGGGCAAAAGCTCCACCCTTGCCCCAACAGGATCCTGCAATACAATGACTCCCCCAGGTAGGTATGTGTGTGTGGGGGGTCATACTCCTAATGTTCCATCCATCCCCCTCCATCCTTTATATTTTTTTTAATCTCAATATATTTCCTCCCCTTCCACATTTAATTATCATGTGGTAGAATTTTTTTTTTTTTTTAGCTTTTGTTTTAAATATTTTTATTGACTGTAAACCATCTAGATACAGAAACAATAAACTTGGAAACTTAGGCCCCCTTTTACCAAACCGCGCTAGCGGTTTTTAGCGTCGGGAGCCACGTCAAATGCTGTGTGCTGCTCCTGCCGCTCATAGGAACTCTATGAGTGTCGGGAGCTGTGTGCAGCATTCAGCGCTTCAGATCTTCCCAGTCTTGGTGCCCTAATTCTACAACTGGGCCTCCCCCCATTTCCGTGTCCCTTGCACGCGTGTTACAGAACACGAGGGATTTCTTAGCTAAGTGTACGCCTGTGCGAGCAAGGCACATACGGGCCATTCTGTAAGCGTTTGTGGAAACGTTGGGGTATGCAAATTCAAGGGGGCGGAACTTCCACTTACAGAAGTAACTCACAGAATGCTGGAAGTCACACGTGTACCTGCCATGTTTATGCTACTGCAGCTATGCCAGGTGAATGGCTTATGCAATTGTGAACGCGTGACTGTTAAAGGGGGGAGCTGCTTAGGGGAGGGTCCTAACCTACTTATTAAAATGGTAGGGGGACAACATTCACCATACGAATACATGTAATTACTTTCATATTTATAGAGACACAAAAAGTAAAAAGGTTTCTTAACAATCTCAATACAATAGGAGCAGTCCTAAGCATGGCGTAATACACATCTGTAACGGCATCTGTAGTTTTTTGCCTCTTTAAAGGATGGGAGACGGCGTTGCAAACGGTATGTTCAGGAACATCAGCAGGAATCCCGAAGGATGTGGAAGATGCAACATCCAGTTGGCAATCCAACTCTGGATAGAGTGCTGGCATGAAGCAGGCTGCCATGAATAGTTACCAGGGTGGTGTCTGGGAAAAGCTGTTTCCTGAGGTATGCCTTGCGTTTGACAAGCAATACTAGGAATCCCCGTATGTGATCTAAGGAGGCCTATCATCAGACGATGTATTGGCTGAGGACTCAGCTCCCTCCCAATCACCCATCTTCCAGGAAGAAGGAAACTTTCAGCAGACTATCTGAAAGGAAAAATAAAACAATCATTGATTTTACAATAGTTATTTCAAACATGTTTCAATAATTTCCTAAAATAAAGTCCAGAAACCATTAAGATAGCTTGGGCAAATCCACTACTTATTCCTAGGATAAGCAGTATAAAATGTGTTTTACTCTTTGGGATCTTGCCAGATACTTGGGACCTGGGTTGGCCACTGTTGGAAACAAAAAAACTAGGCTTGATGGACCTTCGGTCGGTCCCAGTATGGAAAGCCTTATGATTCTTGTATGAATGACATGAAGATAAGCTTTGTTTTAAAGGGAACGAATTAGTGCTTCCCAGGCTGCTTTCCTCACCCACCCTTCATTACAATGGTGCAGAACTTGTGCTGAACTGGGATAAATCCTAAGATGATGACACAAGGTGATGGTTACTTCCCAAAACAGACTCTGAAAACAAGAGTCAAGTGGAGAAGCCCTAAACCTCTGTAAAAGTCACAGATCCGAGATTTGTGCAAAAACTAATGAGTCATTAACAATTATTGGTGATAATTAGCACTAATTTGGACTTACGCATGGATCTGGACGTGGCCACGGGATGAGCACAAGCGGGTCAGGTACATTCCAAAACTTTCAGCGCATGGTGTTATAGAATACAGGAGTTGTGCACCAGGTTTTAGCAGACTAAATGCTATATTATAAAGAGAACTCAGCCCAGCACGCCTTGTGCAGATTCCTCCCAGCCCCTAATTTTGAGTACCATTTACTGAATCTGGCCTTTAATGGCTTGGCATGCAACAGCTTTGGCAGGAGAGAATCTCTCAGCAGGACAGACAGGTTAATAACAGCCTCACTCACTGCGGGGGCAAAGACAAGAGCACATTACGAACTTAGAATAAGCCTTGCTAAGTTGGACCAAACAAGTCCACTGAGTCCAGCATCTTCTCTCCAATATTTATTTATTTATTCAATTTTCTATACCGTTCTCCCAGCGGACCTCAGAAAGGTTTACATGAATTTATTCAGGTATACAAAAGCATTTTTCCCTGTCTGTCCCAGCAGGCTTACAATCTATCTAATGTATCTGAGGCAACAGAGGGATTAAGTGACTTGTACAGGATCACAGGGAATAGCATGGATTTGAACCCACAACCTCAGGGTGCTGAGGCTGTAGCTTTAACCAATGCACTACACTACATTACAGATTTAGAACCAATGCTAGAAAATTCTTCTTCACTCAGAAGGTGGTGGATACCTGGAATGCGCTTCCGGAAGATGTAATAGGATAGACTACATTAAGGGGTTTCAAAGAGGGACTAGATAAATTCCTGAAAGATAAGGGAACTGAGGGCTACAGATAAAGGAGGACACAAGAGAAAAAGGGCACAGATAAGGGGGAAGAAGGGGGTAGGAACCAAAGGGTTAGACAAAAGATCACTTACAGGTCTGACCCAGCGGAGGCAAATTCTTATGTTCTCTCCGCCCCCAAAGTAATGCCAATCCAGGTCACAAGTACCTGGCCGATCCCAAACAGTACATCAAACTTCTCATTTCTGGATCATACCTGGTTAACAATGTGTTATGTAACAGTTAGTATGAACACTAATAAATCCAGTGATGAGTTTTATTATCTAAACAGAGGAAAAAAAAGACCTCAAAAGAACAGCAGGTGCCAAATCAAATGAAAGACACCATTTAGGAGTTTAAGAGTACTATCACTGGTCAAAAACCTCTGTTCAAATTTATAATTTTTTTTTCTTTTTCTTACTTTTCACTATTCTTATTTTATTTTACATTTGTTTTTTTTATTTTCTTTATGTTTGAAAAATTACTTCAGTGCTGGTTTTCTCTCACATTCAAGTAATAAACGGAGGATCAGCAACCACATTCCAAATCAAGCAAGTGCCTGGGTTTTGATATTTCTTTGAAGTTTGCCACGTACTGAAAATAGTTGCTTCATTTGGAATGTGGTTGCTGATCCTCCGTTTATTACTTGAATGTGAGAGAAAACCAGCACTGAAATAATTTTTCGAAGATAAGAAAACAAACTTAAAATAAGAATAGTGAAAAGTAAGAAAAAGAAAATCAAAATTTAGAAATATAAATTTGAACAGAGGTTTTTGACCAGTGATAGCACCCTTAAACCCCTAAATGGTGTCTTTCAATTGATTTGGCACCTGGAGTTCTTTGAGGTCTTTTTTCCCTCTGTTTAGATAATAAAATTCATCATTGGATTCATTAGTGTTCATACTAACCATTACCTAGGGTAGTGTTTTTTCAACCTTTTTACACCTATGGACTGGCAGAAATAAAAGAATTATTCTGCGGACAGGCGGTTGAAGAACACAGAGCTAAGTCGTGGGCCAGACCCCGCCCATCTCTACCCAATCTCCACCCCAGACCCCGCCCCCTTAATAGTACTAATTGCACCTTGCACGTCCCGTGCCTCATCTGGAAGCCTTCCCTCCGACGTTGCAACGTCAGAGAGAAGGCTTCCGGTTCAGGCACAGGAAGCCCGTAGGAGCCATTGCCCGTGGCTTTGTGCACTGAATCAGTTAGGAAGAGGGAGCTGGCTTGAAGATAACGCTGCATCGATCGCACCATGGACCGGCGGTTGAAGAACACTGTTTTGGGCCTGATGCACGTGCTGGCCCTGTGGACCGGCAGGAAATTTCTCTGGACCGGTGGTTGAAGAACACTGACCTAGGGGATTTGACTTTGAACATGAAATAGTTCTGCAAGTAATATAAGTCAGTTTATAACAATTTGTTATGGACACTTTTGCCTCTTTTGTCCCTCCCCCCCCTGTATTCCTTGACCACATCCTCCGGTAACAAGAAAAAAAAAGAGAAATCTTTCTGCGATTTGTTTTTATTTTACTGGTCCTTAGGGCTCCTTTTACTAAGGTGCGCTAGCGTTTTTAGCACACGCAGGATATTACCGCGTGCTACACCGCACGCTACGCGGCTAGAACTAATGCCACTCAATGTAGCACGCACTATTCCGCTTCCTAAAAGGAGCCCTTAGTTTCTGGAATACTTTCTTGATTTAGTACTGCTTGAATGGTTAAACCTCTCACATATTTTTTTTTTCCAAGCTGAAAACCCTAACCTGGTTCTCGCCCCTTTACCATTTTTCTCTCCTCTGTACTTTTTCTAATTCCACTACATCCAGATCTGTATAAGATCCTCAAGGTGCTGTCACATAAATAACACAGAGGCATACTGACATTCTCAGGGCTGTTCTCCAGTTATTTTTGCAAAACCAATATTCTATTTGCTTTTTTCTTTTTTCTTTACAGCTACAACACACTGGATTGAAAATTTCAACATACTGATCCCCTTTTCTATTTGTCCATAGAACATTCAAAAGAACTATTTGACATTCCCACGATGGAAACCTACAGTACCGTGCACCAGGTCCTGCTGTTTCTGTTCCGATACAGCGTTCCAGACCTCAGGCAAACCTTGAATCTCTGGCAAGTTGTCGTATCGCACCTGGAGAAGGATCTTCCTCCTCAAATAGCTTTAAACAGGTTGAGGACCCACCACAACAAAGAGCGAATCAAAGATGAGATTTTTGTGATGCTGAAAGGGATTACAGAGGAGACCTAGCAGAATGTTTGTCATCATCTCTGGGAAAAGGTGAATAAGGTCTCCAGAAACAAACAAACAGAATTACATATTAATGAATTCTATTTGTAATACAATAGTAAAAACACCATCCTTTTATTTGAAAAAATAATAAAGTTACAGAAGTTCAAAGATGTAACTTTTGCAGACTGTTTATGGGTCCATGACATGAAAAATCAGCCACTCTCAACATTTTGGGGTATGCTTATTATCAATTTGATGTCCTGCCTAATTTGGGTAGTCAAAATAGAGAGAGAGTCAAAGCACAAAAAAGCAGCCCAAAGGGCCTTCAAGCAGTCAAATTTCCATTTATTGAAGGACCTGACCCAGTCCGTGTTTTGGCGTGTCCACCTGCGTCAGGGGTCATTCAATGTAATCCATGCAAAGAACAATGGAAAGATAGCCAAACAGATAACCCCCAAATACTGACTCGCTCAACAATCAGTATCCAAGATATAGCAGGAGTGAAGTTACACCTGTGTGATAACACAGCTGTTAACTGTTTGGCTATCTTTCCATTGTTCTTTGTAAGGAATACATTGAATGATCCCCCGATGCAGTCAGATACGCCGAAACAGGGACAGGTCGGGTCCTTCAATAAATGGAAGTTTGATTGCTCAGAACTTGAAGGCCTATTGGGCTGCTTTTTTGTGCTGCCTAATTTGGGAACAAGTCTAAGTGGTATACAATATACTAAACAAATCAAAAGAGTCAGTCAAATATAGGTAAAAATAAAGGATAGGTAAGCTGTGTATTCTCACAACCTGCTTTAAGGCAATACTAAACAAATGAGTTTAGTCACCTTTTCCTGGAGACACTCACATGTTACCACACATAAAAATAAAACAAAATCCTGTGGTCATAGTTTTTCAAATATGGTCCTCAAGTGCCATAGACAGGTCCATTTTTCAGGAGAAACACAATAGCTAATTTATCAGATAGATTTGCATGTGTAAGCACTAGAATAATTTGCATATTTTAGCATATGAAGATCCTAAGACAGAAATATGACCCTTTTATCTTATCATCGTTTTATCTGAAAATGATAGGTATTCAGTCATTGCATTTGAAACTATGCTGCAGAAAAACATTTTTAGCCTGCTAATAAAATCAATGGGTTGCTTCATTGGTTGGTTGACTTTTTAGTAAACCTGTTACAGTATCTGGAAACAAATGATGCATCTAAAATAGAGTTGCGGAGGGACAGAAATCCCACCCATCCCCGCCAGGATCCTCTCTGTCCCCACCCGCCCCCGTCAGGATCCTCTCCGTCCCCACCCATCCCCATCAGGATCCTCTCCGTCCCCGCCAGGATCCTCTCTGTCCCCATCAGGATCCTCTCCGTCACTACCCGTCCCCATCCTCTCCGTCCCCACCCATCCCCGTCAGGATCCTCTCCGTCCCCGCCCATCCCCATTAGGATCCTCTCCGTCCCCACCCATCCCCATAAAAAGCAGCAATTACTTCTGACGGGATCATCAATTCCACAGTTTCTTTTGTGTTTGCGCTACTGTTTTCCTCGTGGAATCTCTTTGGTGGAACCCTTTTTTTGTTTTCTGTTCAGGTAATTAACTTATAAACCCCCTCTTTTACTAAGGCTGACGTGTCCATTATATTATAGGGACGAACCCTGCTTCCAAAGCCTTCCATCCCCGTGGGAGTCCCGTGGGTTAGGAGGGGATTCCCGCGGGACCCCCACGGGACCCGCGGGATTCCCACGATCCCCATTCCCGTGCAGACCTCTAATCTAAAATTGAAAGGGAATAGAGGCATGCACTCAGATTTCATGTACTTAGACCTCTAGCTGATTGCAAGAGAATAACATGATTCAAATGAACAAAGAAAAGCATCACATAGCTTCTTCCTGTATTTAAAAAATTTTAGGAAAATAAATGGTGCCATGGGAATTAAAAGGAGGACAATATTTTCCTCCATGTTCAACTCCTGCACCGTAGTTTCTCCGCCATACCCAAACTTTTCCAAGCCATGGCACGCTAAACTCGAGGCCGCGGCTGGAGGGTCTCCGCGCATGTGCGACATCATCACATCCATGTCCACGCATGCGCAGAGGCCGTCCAGACGGGTCCCTGAGCTTGTTAACCCTGAAATTACACTGGTGGGGAGGTGCGGAGAGCAGGAGAGGAACCTGCGAGGAGGAGAATCGCCAGCACTGGCCGACTCGCCCACACATTTGCTTTATTTATTTAGTTTTCTATACCGGTCTCCCAGGGAAGCTCATAACGGTTTACATGAATGCCTCTTGTGCACACCCGGAATCTCGCCACGGCCCTTCCTCAGGGCAAGATTATGCCTGTATTTACTTAGTTGACAGTCCAGATATGTATTGATACAATACAGCGCTGGTGACCAGAAACATTAAATTCCACTAGCCTCGTGCCATTTGAAAACGAGGGAAAATTATTCAGGGCAGAAGGATACTCATTTCTGTAGTGTCTTTCAATATCTTGCAGCCATTCCAACATATCGGCTACTGAAGGGCAAACAGCGGAACGCTCCAGGGAAGCCAAGACACCCAGTTCCTCTGCTTGTTGCATGTAGACATGAAATACTGCTGCCACCTGCTGGCTCACTGCATCCCGCACCTTCTGCAACTCAGTCCTGTAATGGTGTAGGACAATAGAAGGAATTAGGGGAAAGGAATTCTGCTTAAGACCCCAAGTTTGGTAAAGCAACGCCAGACTCTTAGAGTCTGTCCACAAAACAAGAGAAATGCAGCAAGCTTTAGGAGTTTCCAGGGAATTTCAGCAAATGTTAGACCACGTAATCTGGCCATTACACAAAAATTAGCATCTTTCATGTGGGAAGGACACAGGGGACCATATTCTATAAGTGGCACCGTAAGTTAGGTGGCGGTGGGCGCCCTACCACTGCCTAATTTGTTTTAATTAGCTTAGTAATTGACCGTGTCATTTAAAACCAATTAAAAACTTGTTAAAAAAAAAAGTAGGCACTGGGAGGCTTGTACAGTGTAGGTGCTGCAATCGCATCTACTGTAGAACACCCTTAGGGCACCGTACATCTAAGGTGTCGTGGTTAGGGATGGAGCAGAACTTAGGCGCCGTCAAGCACGAGTCACTACAGAACTTAGGCATCTGCAACGCAGGTCAGTAAAACCCTGGCCTATATTGAAGACACCTATGTTTTCTGGTAGGTGCCATTAGCCGTGATTCTATAAATGGTGCCATGCACGATTGACACGCGGCTTTTGTAGGCGACTGCTGTTTACAGAATCTGGCCCAAGATGTCCAGGCTCGACAGAATAGACGGGATCTTGGTTTCAAATTATGTCATCTGAAATATTTGATTTTAAAGGGTCCCACAGATGACTGAATTTTCGTACCATCAGTGCTGTCAGGGGACACTCGATGAAACTGCAGGGAAATGCTTTTAAAACCAATCGGAGGAAATATTTATTCACTCAGAGAATAGTTAAGCTCTGTCGCGTTGCCGGAGGTTGTGGTAAAAGCGGATAGCGTAGCTGGTTTTAAGGAAAGTTGGATTAAATAGCACTTTCATATAAGTAATGTAACATAAAAGGTCAAAGCTGCAGCACGAGCCAGAAATAAACCCAAATGGGAGGAAAAAGCCTCAGAAGAAAACCCTC
The DNA here is from genome assembly GCF_902459505.1 of Geotrypetes seraphini. NCBI lineage: Eukaryota > Metazoa > Chordata > Amphibia > Gymnophiona > Dermophiidae > Geotrypetes > Geotrypetes seraphini. The sequence continues at coordinate 30,402,096 of NC_047091.1, read as the reverse complement.
CCACCACCACAAAAGTGACTTAAGGTGCTCAGGCAAAAAATCTCATAGACATAAAAACCTCCCCTTGGAAAAATAAAAAGCTCTGTGCGGTGCAATGAAAATTCAGTATGGTCAAAATGAAATAAACTCAGACTTATCTCAGATGACGATCGGTACACCAATGATGGCCAGCGTTTCACATTTCTGTTGCCTCATGGTATAGGCAATCCGATTATAGACTTTCAAATGGGACTCGTAAAACGTTGTCTCCCTGCACACAAAGATGGCATCTTTGTGTGCTGGGAAATGTAATGGCAAATGCAACCAGTTGAAGGCCTGCATCTATATGGTTTATTTTAACTTACTATACTGCCCTTTCTATACATATCACAGGGAAGTTCACAATCCAATAAAATTAAAATGCAATGTGGAAAAGAATGCCCTGGATCAGTAGCATGGAATATTGCTACTCCTTGGGTTTTGGCCAGGTATATTGGCTACCGTGAGACCGGGCTACTGGGCTTGATGGGCCATTGGTCTGACCCAGTAAAGCTATTTTTATGTTGCAGGACAGTCAACACTGACACCAAAACGGAGGATAACTCCTGAAGACTAGGCAGACAACTATTAAGTTATTTAAATAAATAAAAGGTATCACCTACAGCTTGTTCATTGACCCTTACTTCTCTGCTTTTTTTTTAAATTAGAAATTAACCTAGATAGATCATCTTCTTGCAAACCCTCCAAATCCAGGTCTTTCACAGCTCTTCATGCTTTAAATGATGCCTTTTCCCTTGTGGATCCTTGGCGCTTGCTTTACCCAAAAGGCAGAGAATACACACATTTTTCACCACCACATAACACGTACTCAAGAATTGATTTTTTTCTCTTGTCCTCTTCTCTTATTCAAGATCTTACCAATTCTATTATACATCCAATTTCTCTTACAGATCACGCTGCCATTTCTTTATATATATCCATATCAGCCCCACGTAAAGAATCCCCTTCTTGGCGAATGAATAACACCTTACTCTTAGATGAGGAAATTGTTGAAAGAATCAATTCTTTTACTGTGGAGTTTTTTGAAAATAACTCTAAAGATCCTGAAATCTGTCCTTCAATTATCTGGGAAGCATACAAAGCAACCCTCAGAGGCGAATTGATTAAAATAGCTTCTTGGAAAAAGAAACAGTCTATAAGAAAGGAAAAAGACTTAGAAAATTCTATTAAAGCCTTAGAATTACAACATATGTCTAATCATTTACACGACCCAGCTACTTTCCAACGTATCCAAAATCTTAAATATGAATACAACACTTTGGTTTCATGTACAGCCCGACGTGATATCTTCATCTCCACTTCTGGTCACTACATGGGAGATAACCTTATGGGTCGGCCTTTAGCTAGATACCTTAAAACCAAATCTAAAAGACTACATATCACAACTATTCAAGATCCATCAGGTCATTTAGTCAAAACCAGATCCTTAATTTCCTCTCAATTTGAAAACTTTTATGCTTCTCTATACCAATCCGAATTAGCTGCTTCTGAATCAGATATAGATTCCTTTCTTACCTCCTTAACTCATCCGATCATATCAGACTCTGTTAAATTGGAACTAGATTCCCCTATAACTATATCAGAAATTGAAACTGCCATATCTTCTTTACCAGCTGGGAAAGCCCCTGGCCCAGACGGTTTTACTAATGAATTCTTTAAACAATTCCGAACCCTCCTAGCTCCTTACCTTCTTACATATTATGATTTCCTCCATTCCACTCCGAACAAACAATTCAATTTCACTGAGGCCACAATTGTAGTAATCCCCAAACCTGATAGAGACGCCACCTTGGTTAAAAACTTCCGCCCTATTTCTCTCCTTAACTTAGATTATAAGATAATGGCAAAACTACTTGCATTAAGACTTACCAAAGTAATCCCGTCTCTCATACATAAAGATCAAACAGGGTTCATTAAACAAAGATATATAGGAGATAACCTGCGTCTCTTTCATCATAAATTCATCAAAATTTATTAATGACAAAAAATAATATGCAAACCCTTTTACCAATCAAGGGACCCGACACGGTCCGTGTTTCGGACACACCTTTGTCAGGGGTCCATGGTAAAAGTAGAGGGAGGAAACAAAAAAATCACAAAAATACTGTATAGGGGTAGCAAAACATAAGCGACGTCACAATCCGTCACTGTAAAAAGCCTTTTGACGGCTTTTTACAGTGACGGATTGTGACGTCGCTTATGTTTTGCTACCCCTATACAGTATTTTTGTGATTTTTTTGTTTCCTCCCTCTACTTTTACCATGGACCCCTGACGAAGGTGTGTCCGAAACACGGACCGTGTCGGGTCCCTTGATTGGTAAAAGGGTTTGCATATTATTTTTTGTCATTAATAAATTTTGCCTACGTCTTGTACAGATCTGCAGTTTTGTTTTGTTTGCTCGTGGTATAACTTTGGCTCATTTTTCACGGATTGGATAGAAACGCTATATCGCCAACCCACAGCTCGTATTCTAATTAATAACTCTCTATCCAATAAATTTTCTCTTCACAGAGGTACACGACAAGGCTGCCCTCTCTCACCATTGTTATTTAATTTAGTGTTGGAGCCCTTCCTTTCAGCTATCCGACAATGCCCCTTAATCAAAGGCATTCCCTCCTCTAATAGAGACTTCAAATTAGCAGCTTATGCTGATGATGTTTTACTCTTTCTTAGGAACCCTCTAGTCTCTCTTCCTCACCTTATTCAAATTGTCACTCAATATTCTCTCCTCTCTGGTTATTCTGTTAATTGGGAGAAATCAGAGATCTTCCCTCTGAACGATAATATTCTTCCCTCAGATCTAGCTCACTTTTCCTTCTCATAGTCGCATGAAGCTGTGAAATACTTGGGGATCTTAATACATAAAGATCCGGTATATGCTCAAGATCTTAATATATCCAAAGTCAAAAATATAGTATTAAATACTACATCTCGATGGTCTCCACTTTTTCTATCCTGGTGGGGTAGAATAACAGCCGTCAAAATGACTTTGGCCCCTCAAATCAATTACATTCTCTCTATGCTTCCTCTTCTATGCCGGAAGTCATTTTTTCAATGGCTAAATAGGAAGCTATCTGAATTCATTTGGAACAAGAAAAAACCTCGAATTGCTCTCGCCAAGCTAAAAGCCTCTAAGATTAATGGTGGTCTTAATTTTCCGGATTTTTATCATTATTATATTGCTTCACTAGCTAAATATGGTGCTTACTGGCTCACTGACTCCCTATTCCAAGATCCTCCTGCCTGGTTTGAAGTGGAGAGCTTTTTATGCATGCCTTTACACACCTCCTGCCTACTAACAGTGTCAATACCCAGACACTTGAGAAGGTACTCTTTGCTGAGTTCAACGCAACATGCTCTTCATCTTCTAGATAAATTGGCTGAGATCTCAGTTTATGATAGTCCACTCATGTCCCTTTGGAATAACTTTAAAATTCAAAACCATGGCAAATCTCTTTCATGGAAAAGATGGCAGCGGGCGGGTCTATGGTTTGCCCATCAATTGTCTACTCCAAATCTGTCTGTTCCTTTTGATATTATTTGCTCTACATATTCGCTGCCTTCTTCTGTTTATTCACAATGGCTCTCACTCACTGAAACACTGTCTTCTATGCATATACGTTTTGACTTCATGACTTTCACTCATACTATTCGTCATTGGTCTATACTGTCTCTACTTAAAGGCAAGGCGATATCTCTTTTCTACAGTATTTTAAGAGATCATTCCTTCACTTTTACACCCCAATCTATGAAACACTGGGAAACTATACTCACTATTCCGCTTTCTGACATTGATTGGGAACTTTTCTGGTCTTCAACAAATCGCCCACTTTTATCTTCTAGAGTCTCACAATCAATGTTCTTTATTATGTGGCATGCAGTATGGACTCCATTTCGCATGTGGAAAGCCAATTTAAAACAAGACTCTGTTTGCTGGAACTGTTTAAAAGATGTAGGAACTCCCGACCACATGCTTTTTCACTGTACACAGGTCCGATCCTTTTGGACTCGCATTTGGAGCACCATACAATCTATTACTAACTGCTCGGAAGAGATCTCTATGGACATTGTAATCCTTCGCTCTCAACATCCCTGCTTTGCACAATCAAATTGTCCTCCTAAACTCATTGATACCATGTTTGTGACTGCTCTCATGCACATTCTGAAAAACTGGAAATCATCTTCGTTATTAGACTATACTTTTTGGTGGAACTCTCTGTGTATGTACCATAGATTTGAATCATATGCATATGAGAAAAAAATTACATCCAGAACCCTCACGAACTTGAAGTTTAACAAATCACCTTGGTCATTCCTAGATACCTATGTACGTTCTGCTTCGTAGACACTCCTGTCTTCCTTTTCTTTGATTTCCTTTTCTTTATTTTTCTTTCATCTTTCTCCCTTTTTTCTGTTGTTCTCCCTCACTTTCTTCTTATATTCTCTTCACATGCAGTTCTAATAGTAGGAACCTTTCTCACTGTTATGTTCCTCTATAGTTAAATATAGATTTATATGCTCTTTATACAGAAAGCTTTATTTTGACTTCATGTATTTGAACTGCTTCCTGTATTTTCTAAAAATACTCAATAAAAAACTATTGAACTAAAAAAAAAAGAAAAAATAAATTAACCTAATATTTGTGACTCGTACATTTTTTCTGCCACTCTTTGCATGACATCCTCCATGGTGGATATGAGTCTGTATGACAGTCTTTGCTGAAGGTCTGGAAAGGCCTTAAGTGGAGTGTGTTCAAAGGCAACCTTCTGACAAGCCTGTAGCTGCTCTGCCAAATTGCTGAGGGAGCCGAGCAATGGCTTAAATTCAGGAACTGTCTTGCTCCAGACCTCTTGCTGTTCTTCCACCGCACGGAAGCACTTCTTGAGGGCCTGGTGAATGGCCAGCAAAGCCTGACTCTGTGCCATTATCGCCTGTCAAAGAGTAAATACACAGAGGTTAACAAAAAGGCATAAGAATGTAAGAATAGCCTTACTGGGTCAGACCAATGGTCTGTTTCCATAATGGCCAATCCAAGTCACAGATACATGGCAGAATCCCGAAGAGTAGCAACATTCCATGCTACCTCCATAGCACGCTATGGACTTTTCCTCCAAGAACTTGTCCAAACCTTTTTTTTTTTTAAACCAGCTACATTAACCGCTCTTACCACATCCTCTTGGTTGTAGTCCTCCCTGTTGTTCGTCCTTTCCTCCTTTCAATAGCTTGCAGCTCACTTTTACCTTAAGTGTGAACTGGGTGACAATTCTGTGACTGAGAAATTAGTCAGTTCTAAATTGAAAAAGGAAGTACTTAAGCTTTAAAAAAAAATATGTAAATACAGATGGGAAAAGATTATATGCATTAAAGTAGGAAATATGACCTGTGACAAAAGACAGGAACAGCCTTGAGAGGCCTGTCATCCGGAAGTATATCCCGCTGCATGCTGGGAGCTGTAGTTCGCTGGGCAAAATAAGGCGTCGACTCGCCCTGCTCGTTCGGTTTTGTTTTGGGGGGGTTTTTGCAAGTTCCTCCCGACTCTTTCCACCACAGAAGAAACTCCCCCGCCCCTCGGACCCGAGCCCGTCGCCCGTTTCGCCCGTTTCGCCCCCTCCCCGGAAGCGGAATGACGCCGCGCTTCCGGCGCCGGAAGAGGCGCGCGCACGCGCCTTGTCGCCCTCCCGCTTCCTGTCCGCGTCCGAGGCCGCCGCCCGGCCATGAAGGAGCTGAAAGCGGAACGGAAGGCGAAGAAGAAGAAGCGGCGGCCGCGGGCGTCGGAGTCGCCGCCCAGGGTAGCCGTCAAGGTGGAGAGGCTCAGCGGCCCCGAGTCCCCGGAGCCCCGCAGGAGGAGGAGCAGCGGCGGCGGCAGGTACAGGCCCCGGCTTTACCCTCCCCCCCCTTCCCCGAGGACAAGCGCTGAAGAGAAGGGAAAGGGCCCCGGCACTTCGGCATTGGACGTTTTTAAAGCCTTTAGTGATTCTTACACTTCAATAGTGCAAAACGTGAATATATAAGTGCATTCAAATCATTTTCTCCCAGCCATTCAGTGATTATTCAATAAAACAGGAAAACCAAACAAAAACTGCAGACAATGTACACGATGCAGGCAAGAATTTATTGTACCAAAGTTAAAATGCAGTAATAAAAAACCTTTTTACCAACCAAGGTTGTACCAAAGTTAAAATGCAGTAGTAAAAAACCTTGGTTGGTAAAAAAGTTTTTTTATTACTGCATTTTAACTTTGGTGCAATAAATTCTTGCCAGCATCGTGTACATTGTAAGAACATAAGAAGTTGCCTCCGCTGAGGCAGACCCTAGGTCCATCCTGTTCAGCAGTCCGCTCCCGCGGCGGCCCATCAGGCCCATTGCCTGAGCAATGGTCTATACCTATCTATACCCCTCAATCTGCAGTTTTTGTTTGGTTTTCCTGTTTCGGTGGGTTTTCTGCAGATTCGGTTGGATTTCTTTTTTTGTTGCTCTTTTATTCCATAAAACACAGCAACCTCGGGCTAGATTCACGAAGCAAACCGATCGTTTTGCAACCACTTAACTATCACATTTCCCTCTGACCTGATTCACTTACCTCTCCTGCGATCCGCTTGGAATCCTTGCATGCAAATGAGATGAAACGCATGCAAATTCGACAGCGACCTGATTCTCTACACCAAATTTCCGATCCGATTGGGCTGGCCGATCACCTGAAGAAGCGACTGCTGGGGACCAGTCGAAAACGTCTTTCCGACTTGGAAGCCCTGCTCACTGCCCTGGAGTCTCTCCTGCCTGCTCACCCCGAATGCTGCCCTGCTATCTCTGCTGCTCACCCTCATGCCACCCTGCTCTGCCTCGATCTTCCCCTGCCACATCGACGTTCTGCCCTTCCCCGCCCAGCGAGCCCATGGTTTTAACCCGCGGGTTAAAAACCACGCGCTCCATTTATCTTTTTGTGAGGGCGGCAGCTGGCAAGAGTGGGACCAGCTTTTAGGAGTCATGCAGGTTGGGGTCAGTGGAGGTGGCAGCTTTTCCCCGAAGTCAAAAGTTAAAAAAAAAAGATCGCTGCTCCTATCGTCTGCCAGGATTCAGTAGCCTGCCAGGATCGGGACCTGATCGGGCAGGCTACTGAATCCAGCCCATAGAGTTCCTCAATCTTACCCTAATCAAATTAATAATATCCTACCCACCCCAAGTGTAAATACTCTAATGTCCAATTAGGGCAGAGATATCCATTCCCCCTTGTCCTTGGATGTGTATGAAAAGAAACAAAAATGGACTTATAAACCTGCTATACTAAAGTAACATAAAATGCCAACGGACCCCCAAACTAATTAAAAAAATTACTGTGCCCCAAACTATCTGCATTCATTTTTTCATGTCTATAGCAGGAGCACAGATTAGCCCACCAGAAAGGCAAATTTAGACAATCATAATTCTTCCAGTTTCGGGTTATCATCTGCACAGCTATCCCAGTCATTATAAGGAACAGATGGCATTTATAGCAAAAGTTATCGAGCCCAGGCGGTGCCTAAAAATAAGGTTGAGGGGGATAATTGGATTAGGCAGAATAGCGACTATGTTTTAGAGACAATTTTAGTGAAAAAAATTTTTTTTTCATTTATTTATCATTTTACAATACATATCAAGCATAAAACTTGTACAGAAAGCAAAATCCAAGCCAATAATTAATTACATCAATTTAAGAAACATAATCAAAAGAAGAAACAATTATGCTTAAATTTCAGCTCAAGTCCTCATTAGATCCAAAATATAACTAATGCAAGATTAATAGGCAATATATTAAGAAAGTATAGGGCTACCAATTAAGCTGAGGTAGGTTTCCCTGTAAATAATCAATCTAGGGCTTAATTTAGCTCTTATCTTTTTCTTTTTCCAAGCATGATAGCAATAGAAAAGTTGTCAACTGAAAAGGTTAAAAAAAACACCATATTTTTGAGAAGAATAATTCACTATACATTTGTATGGGTGATGAAGATAAAACGTTGCCCCTAAGGCTAAGACTCCAGGTTTTAAAAGTAAAAATTTTCTGCGACGCCTCTGGGACTCTCTCGCCAAGTCTGGATACATTTGTATTTTCATCCCGTGAAATTGTTTGTTTTGGAAGAAAAGTCTTAATAACCTATTTTTGTCTGGCGCTAAAGCAACTGTTAATAATAAAGTTCCAGGTGTAATCAATTCCTTGTCAGACATTTCCAATAGGTTAGATACATTCAAATTTTTCCCCTGTAAAATTTCTTGTTGTTTTTGTTTCTGTTGATTATTTGGGAGATAATAAACTTGAGTAAATGGAGGTATCATCTCCTCTGATATTCCCAAAATTTCTATCATATATTTTTTCAACATTTCCCTAGGAGTTACCATCTGAACCCTAGAGAAGTTCACCAATCTTAAATTGTTGCTACAGGAAAAGTTTTCCAAAAATTCAAACTTCCTTCTACGATTAGTGTTATCTTTAATTACAGTCTCTTGAACTTGTTTAAGCTTTATTATCTCCTGATTAATATCTCCAATACCTTCTTTAAATTATTTTACTTCCTGTTTCAAATTTTTAATATCAATGGAATGAACATTTATTTTCTCTTCTAGTTGTTGAAATTAAGGATTTATTAAATTAGGTAGACTGGCTACCAGATCCTAGATAGAGTCAAGTGTTACCTCTCGGGGCTTCTGCAAACGTTTGCTTTCCTCACCAGTCGTTCTTCTCCCATGATCACTTCCCTGGTTTCGACCGTCCCCAGAAGCTGTTGATTCCTCGGTTTCTGTGCCAAGGTTCTCCTGAGATTGCAGGGAGTCTGGCTCCAAGCTCCCCTCAACGTTGTCTCCGGCCTCCAAGGCAGAGTGAGTTTCCTCCTCCGAGAGCTCCCCCACTCGCGGGGAGCTGGCAACTCGATGATTTGGGAACGGTGCCCTCATGTCGGGACTCAAGGTAGTCTCCAGGCCCAAAGAGAACGCCTCAGTCTCGCTCATCTGGGGCGTCTCCAGCGGGCAAGTCACCGGCTGCCGAAGGGTTTCCTGCATGCGCCGAAAGAGCTCCTCCACAGTCCCCGAAACGGAGGCACCGGAGCTCCACGCGGCCCCAGCCGAACTCCTTCCTCTCCGCTTGGGCATTGTCGAACAGTAAGGTTTGCAGGAAATATTAATCGTAGCGAGCTCGCCGACGCTAGACTCTCAGCAAAATTGGACCGCAGCCATCTTGGATCCCATCACAGTTTTAGTGAAAACTTTAAAGACACTAATATGTAGCTGAATAATTGACCCAGCACAGTGCGCAGAGTACATGTATTTATTTATTTTAAACCTAAGCGGTCTACATATCGTTACTTACATAATTCAATAAAACAAATAAACAAACATTAACATATAATCATCAGAAAATCACATAAAGTGCCCATCAAAAGAACAACCGCAAAGATCAGTTCCTAGAAAAATGCATTAACAAATAACCGCGTTTTTAATAGTTTTCTGAAATTACTCTTGTCATGACATTTTCATAATTGACCAACAAATGAATTCCACAATTTGACCTCCCCCTGCAAAAATAATTTAAAACAAAAACATAATAAAATAAACATACAATCAGTCCTCAGAAATCAGGACTACAAAATAATACAATAGTTTTGCACAATAAAAATCATGAATTGTTCATCAACCCTGCCAGAGAGGGAACATTATTGGCTAGAGAAAGGCATCTACAATTAAGTGCGTCTTAACTAATTTTCTAAACATGCCCCTTTCACGACAATTTCGTATCTGACCCACCATATTTTTCCTTCATAGAACAAAATATTTTGGTTTAATGTTCTGGAACCAAGATGGAGCCATATAACACAACAAGGCCCTGAAAATAACCTAAAAGTCACACTAACATTTTTTTCTTCCAGGGCAAATATTGATGAGCTCCTAGTTATAGAAAATCATGTGATTGTTTCTGTAAATGACATATTTCCAATAGGAGAGAGCATGTCTGCAAGGGTCAGCGTGACCTCGGTAAGCATGTTGCCCACTTCTATGATAAAAAGTTGTGGATTTGAAACAAAAATGCAGAAGAATCCTGTTTGCGTCATTTCCAACTTGTGGAAACCGCCCTGTGAGAAAAGTAGTCTTTTGCAAAGCTTCAGGCATAAAAGGAGTCTAACAACATCTAATCTAATCTTCTATTTGTGCGTCGCTCATACCTATATGGGCTCAAGGCGACTAAGAGAGGAAGAGGAGAGAAAAAGAGGGGAGAGTGGAGGTGGGAGGGAAGGGGAAAGGGAAGAGAGGAGAGGGTGAAGGAGATTAAGTATCAAACAGATATGATATGACAAAACATGAGGGAGGGGGGAGGAAAATTCTAATCTGGTATTTCTGAGTTGCGCTATGCCTAAACAGGTTCAAGATGACTTGCAATATTTTGAATTACAGAATGAATAGTTTCCAAGTTTTATTTAACAGTTGATAAAACGCTTATAAACATTTCTAAGAAATTTATATATAAAAGAATGAGGGTAAAAACAAATCATACCAGACTAAAACAAGACAGTCACTAACAGGAACAACGAGGAAGGAGGAGAGAATGACAAATGTAATAGAAATGAAACAATAAATAGGTAGGTTTGAATGGTAGCCTAAAAAAGGCTGGTTATAACTGTGAAGAAATTAATTAATTTTACCAATCTAAAATGTGTCTCTAACTTCAGCTTTCGAATGCGTCGTTAAAAAGGAAACTTTTGAGTGAACTTTTGAATTTATCTAATTGTGTTTCTGCTCTAATATAGGATGGCAAATGGTTCCAAGTATATTATAGTAGTCTGAGGAGGACAGAATTAAGAATAGGGTAATAGAGATGACAGAACGGAGGTTCTTTGATTGTACTGGTATAGCCCTTGAGTAGAGGGTGGGATTTAGTGATATTAGATATTTTGAGTTAGTTGTCTACGGTGTGTATGATTTTAGAGAAGAGAGTTCTTAATTTTTTTGGAACTCTGTTGTAGAATGTTTCCATCCTGATGTCAGTCTGGAGGTTGTTCCAGGTCTTGGTGCTAAGATACGTGAAGAGCGTCTTGAATATGCATTTGTATTTAACCCCTTTGGGAGACGGGAGTAGCAGTTTAAGCGATTTCTATTTTCTGGTTGACATAGACCAGGAATTGACAACTCGCGATTTTGGTTATTTGTGGCTTTTGTCGGGATGACCCACCCCCATCTCTCAGACCTCTCCACTTATATACTTTTTAAAACTTGGTGGTCTAGCAGTGAAGTGGGGCAGGAGCGATCTTACTCCGTTCCTGCCCTGTGCAAAAATGGCTTCTGTGAGTTCCTGTGGTCTCACAAGAACTCAGGGCAGCCATTTTTGTTCCCGGCTCTGCACAGGGCAGGAGCCTAGGAAGATCGCTCCTGCCCTGCTTCACCACTAGACCATCAGGCGGGAGGTAGGGGTGGGTCAGAGTCAGCCCTAAAGTTCATAATTTTTTTGTATTTGCAGGCCAGCTTTGCCTCTAACCCCCACAAATACGAAGGGGGATGTGTAAGTTTACGAGTGGTTCAGCATGGAAGGGTTATTTGGGTCTGCACTGTAGTGCCTAGCTAATAGTAGGAAGAAGGGGGTTTAAGAGTAAGCGATATTGATTTCATTATTTTCATCTTTATTGGAATCTTCTATTCCGCCACTAATAGCTGTGGGGTCATTTCAGAACGGTTTTCACCGGCATCTGCAATGGATGTTAAATACTGATTCAGATGGATTCCACTGTGATTGTTGACCTCCCGGTTGTTTGGCTGGGGTGCCATATATGCTCATTTACACTTTTATAAATGTATACTATGGGCTCCTTTTATCAAGCCGCACTAGCGGGGTTAGCGCGTCGGACATTTCATCACGTGCTAACCCCTGCGGGCGGCTAAAAAACTAACGCCTGATCAATGCAGGCGCTAGCGGCTAGCACGGCAGGCGGTTTAACGTGCGGTATTACGCGCGTTAAGCCCCTACCGCAGCTTGATAAAAGGACCCCTATGTTTACACAGGATTACATACCTTAAATCAGTGGTCTCAAACTCGTGGCCCGGGGGCTACATGTGGCCCGCCAGGTACTATTTTGAGGCCCTTGGTATGTTTAGCATAATCACAAAAGTAAAATAAAACAGTTTCTTGATCGTGTGTCTCTTTAGCTATAAATTACAATATTATTATTAAGACTTGGCCAAAAGAAAAGATTTATAAACTATAAAGAGTTTTACCTCATCCAAAATGGTCATTTCTTTAATAAAACATTAACTATTTTTTTCTGAGGCCCACCAAGTACCTACAAATCCAAAATGTGGCCCTGCAAAGGGTTTGAGTTTGAGACCACTGCCTTAAATGTTTCTGGAAACAGTCAATTATGTACAACATCACTATATTCTTCATACTTTAATCTTGCGTTGGCACTTAGGAACATATGCATTTTTCTTGTCCCTTAAATGTCCATGAGCCGTTTTTAAGATGGACTTGGGGGAATTCCGCTGCTTATTCCTAGGATGAGCAGCATAAAATCTGTTTTACTCCTTGGGATCTTGCCAGGTGCTTGTGGCCACAATTGTAAAGAGGATATTGGGCTTGATGAACCTACATTCTGTCCCAGTATGTAGCTCTTATGTTCTTATCATTTGCAATGAGGTTTGGGAATAGAATTTTACAAATAACCAACCCTTAAAGTTTCTCTATCATCCTGAGACCTGCTTGTTTACCTAATGCTATATCTGCCCAATATTTAGAAATCGTTTTGATATTCTCGTAGTAGTTGCAATAGACCAGTGTTCCCTCTAAGCGGGCGGGTGTTGTGAGCAAACTTTTTTCACTGTGAGCTAAAAATATCGGGCGCCAGCAAGTTATGAGCCAAATAAATATGTTGTCAAAGTTGCTGATACATGAGCACGAGGTATTCAAAGGAATTTTAGGCCTACACGCTAAATTAAATAACGTTAAATAATATTTTTAAGAACACAAAACAACGCATTAATTCTTGAAAGTACAAAATTCTTTATTTTTTTTTTTTTTTTTTACCAGAAAAACTCAAATTTATTTTAAAACAGTCTACAGAAATTGTAGGGATGAAATGATATCTTAATAAATGTTTTACAACAAATGTAGTTATGTCTGTTACATCCATATGTGTAAACTGTAAATTAAAAACAGTCCAGAAGACAATACGTTTGATGCTTTCAATTTCTAGACAATCTATCAATTCCAGCTTCTACACAAAAGTATAAATACATTAAAACAAAATATTGAAAACCATTTTATTGGGCACAAAGTTTGCCTTCAGTGAGAAGAGTTCACTCAATATGTTGTAGAATAATTGTTGTGAAACTGGAATGGAATCAATTCTTCACTCAAGTTAGATATCATCAATATCTTCATCATCATCCCCAATATCATCAAACTGGATTTCATCGTCATCACCGGGGCCAAATGTGTCCGTTTCATTGATTTTAGCATGTTCTGGAAGTTCTCCATAGGCTTTTAGGCTCCAAAATTCTTTATTAAGATTGTTCTCTTCTGCCTTTTTCTGATTTCCAAAAATTGTAAACACTGTCTATGTTTACATTATTTCCTGTGGCTAAATAAAGTTTGATTCTAATTAGGCATTCCAAATGTTCTACTCTTAACTTATTACGAGTCTTTGTCTTTATAGCATTCATCAAGCTAAATCCTCTCTCACAATCGGCACTTGAAGCCTGAAAGGTGCCACACACGTCTAATAGAGCATTTAGTCCACTGAACTGTTTATGCTGCTGAGCAAAATTGTACATTTCCTGAAGCGTTTGTATAGCTCCTGCTTTTACTTTTTCAGCAATAATATATTTGAACTCCGAATATTCTGAAATAAGCTGCCTTTTGAAACAATGTTCATCATCTTTGTTCATTAACAGAAAATAACGGTTAGATAATCGTGAAAATTGTTCGTTTCCAAATGTAAATTCCTCTAAGTTGGACGGATTTGAGATACAGTCTTTGTCGAAAACACGCCAGTCCTCTAATTCATTGTCAGGAAATCTTTTGTCCATATGATCACAAGTTTGTGTAATAAATGTAAGAATATGATCTGTTTTAATTACAGAATTACAAGATGAAATGAGAGTTTCAACATTTTCATTGAAATGTGGTTTTTCTCCCAGATATTGAGATCTGAGTTTCCTTAATTTGGCTTTAGTGAACTGGAATGCATCCAAAGGTGCCAAACAACTCTTCTGAAGAAGCTTACACAGTGATCCAAGCTCCTCAAGAACATCGCAGAGAATAAATAGCGCAACTTTAAATTCCAGATTACTCAATTTAGTCAGGCAGTATTTGTGCACGGGATCATTGTCTTCTTCCACCTGTTCTTGACAATATTCTAACAGGATGTCATAATTTCTAACCACTGCACTTACAGCAAAGTGCCGAGACAGCCACCTAACATCATGTATAGCTTTAAATGAAATGACATCTGAGTCTGCAGCATTAGCAATATCCTCCAGTTTGGCTTTTCGTACGCTCGATCTACTGAAAATCGTATACACGGTGCGTATTAGAGTTTCGATCTCTTTCATGAATGGGATCGTTTTCCATGCATCGTCTATGCCTAGATCTTCGCGGTGAGCTACACAGTGTTGCTCTAGAAGATGAGGAACTGATTGACATAACTTTGCAGCTACACCATTATGCTTCCCAAGCATGACTGATGCTCCATCGGACGTGAACATGACCATACGACTGAAATCTAAATCGTTCTCACTATAAAACTGCTTTATAGCATCAACTATAGCTGTGCTGTCACAAGCAGTTAGATGTTTGATGCCAGCAAAAACTGTCTCATGAATGTTGCTGCCACTTCTTCTAAATTTAATGTATATTATGAGCATTTTCGAAACAGAAATATCAGTACTTTCATCAATTATTAGGGTATGAAAAGGAGACCTCCGGATTTCTGTAAATGTTTCCCGTTTAACAATGGCATTTATGCAGTCAAGGAACTCGAAAGCATAGTTTTTGCTTCTCCAGCTATCAGGTATTTTTACGTATTTAGCCATGTGATTGTGAATTTCCTGGACGGATAGCATGGACGAATTCAACTTTACCGCTAGCAATATATTATCAATTAAAATGTATTCGATTCTGTTGTTCCGACTATCGGGAGTTTCTTTCAAGAAATTCATTAGAAAACCTCGGCTTTGATTGTGAAGCTTTTGAACCGCTTCTAAATGAGAATTATGATTCAGATGACGCTTTAAATAATCAATTTTCCACTCAGACCAAGTCTTCCCTGTGCTCCATTCTCCGTTAACACCTGCTTTTCGGCATAGGGAGCAAATTAATGCGTTGTCCGTGTCGCTATATTCGAATATTTCTTTCATCGCCACTGTTTTCCGTCCACTCGCGTGCGGCAACGTGGTGTCAACCAAAAACTCGGTCAGCCATTCCTTCTTAAATTGGCTGCGCTTTTTCTTTGTGCTGCTACCAAACTCTTCATTCTCTTTACGCTTCGACATTTTCGAATGGATGTAAAAATTATTTGACTGAATCTATGGAAGATCGCAAAAGAAAGTTTATGCACACGCTTCAAACGATCGAAACTTGAAAAGAACTTGCTTCATGCATGTATAGATAAACAATGGCGCTCGTGCGGCCTCAGTTTTGTAGCGCATTACTAATTTACTAGTAGTAGTACCGTGTTTCCCCGATGATAAGGCAGGGCCATCAAATAAGACAGCCCCCCCTTTTTAGACAAAAATATAAAATAAGGCACCCCCGCAAATAAGCCACCCACCGATACCTGCGCTTACCCGAATCGAGTGGTACGGTGGGTGACTTCATGTGGTGCCTAGTGCAGGAAATCACTCGCGTCTGCTCTGACCGCCTCTTCCTGAACGAAGTCGGGCCTTATCCAATCAGGAGCTGCATGTCAAAGCAGCTCCTGATTGAATAAGACCCGGCTTCTTGCAAGAAGAGGCGGTCGGAGCGTACGCGAGTCCGGCTGCCTCTCCTTGTTGGCGAGCTGAGCGGACCGTCGGGATCGACCCCCCGCACCCCCTAGGTACGCCTCTGCAAGTCTTGCCTTGCCCGGATTTGCCGCTCTCTTCCGGTGTTACTCCCCCCCCCCCCCCACCCGACTCTCCTCTCGCCGCCCTGCCATCTGCCGTACGCCTCTTCCGATCGCCCCCCTCCCTGCTCGCACCCGGGATCCGGAAGGTTCGCCCCCCACATTTCGCCCCCAGCAATTCGCCCCTCACATTTCGCCCCCCACATTTCGCCCCCACACATTTCGCCCCCCGGATGTTTTGCCCCCACACATTTCGCCCCCGCACATTTCGCCCCTGAGCCCTGCAGCCCTGAAATCAACCTGCTCTCTGCCTCCCCCAACTCTCTCTCTGGCTCCCCGGCTCTCCAGTGCATCGCGCCCTGCCCGGGGCCGGAGCAGGGCGGCTGGGAGACAGCGACGCGGCCGCCAGGGTCGGAAACCCCAATCCCCCCTCCCACACAGCCGGGCCGCCCAGGGAGGGGAAGACAGCGACGCGGCCGCCAGGGTCGGAAACCCCAATCCCCCCTCCCACACAGCCGGGCCGCCCAGGGAGGGGAAGACAGCGACGCGGCCGCCAGGGTCGGAAACCCCAATCCCCCCTCCCACACAGCCGGGCCTGCCCAGGGAGGGGAAGACAGCGACGCGGCCGCCAGGGTCGGAAACCCCAATCCCCCCTCCCACACAGCCGGGCCAGGGTCGGAAACCCCAATCCCCCCTCCCACACAGCCGGGCCAGGGTCGGAAACCCCAATCCCCCCTCCCACACAGCCGGGCCGCCCAGGGTCGGAAACCCCAATCCCCCCTCCCACACAGCCGGGCCGCCCAGGGAGGGGAAGACAGCGACGCGGCCGCCAGGGTCGGAAACCCCAATCCCCCCTCCCACACAGCCGGGCCGCCCAGGGTCGGAAACCCCAATCCCCCCTCCCACACAGCCGGGCCGCCCAGGGAGGGGAAGACAGCGACGCGGCCGCCAGGGTCGGAAACCAAACCCCAATCCCCCCTCCCACACAGCCGGGCCGCCCAGGGAGGGGAAGGACTCCAACCACGCTGAGCAGATGAGACGGCGGCAGCCACACCACCGGGGGCGAAACATACCTGGGGGCGAAATGTGGGGGGCGAAATGTGAGGGGCGAATTGCTGGGGGCGAAATGTGGGGGGCGAAACTTCCGTGAACCCTCGCACCCCCACCCCGACGTCCAATTCCTCCCCCAGCCTCCCCTTACCTTTGCGACGCGTGTGTGCGCTGTGACGAGAAACTTGTGCGCTGCGATGTAATATTTTGTGCGCCAGCGCACGCCAGCGCAGCTTAGCGGGAACACAGATAGCAACCATAGTTCATAACTGGAAAATTCATGAGCGTATCTGTTTCAGTTTTGGTGGTCTTCATTATGGCAGAACATAGGGGTTCTTTGGATCTCTTTAATAATGTGTGGGATCTGTTACTAATATTTCGTAAAGCAAATAACAGAATTTAGTTTGCTCTATATTCTATGTTTCCATGCATACTTCATGGTATTTATATGAGATTTGATTCATAAGCCACCAACTATTTTTTTTTCTTTCAAATGTGCCAACATTGGAAATCTAATGTATACATTTGAAAGTGTGCGACATGTACTTCTTAGGGCTCCTTTTACGAAGGTGCGCTATGGGTTTTACCGCATGCACCGGATTAGCGCACCAGCCAAAAATCTACCGCCTGCTCCAAAGGAGGCGGTAGCGGCTAGCGCACGTGGCATTTTAGCGCGCCTTTGTAAAAGGAGTCCTTAATGTTGCCACCAGATGAGAGATGAGTGCAGTGATCTCTGGTAGGGAAGAAGCAAAAAATAAAAAATACATTTTAAATCATTCTTTTATTAACAAACAGGTAATAAATGTTAGCTGTTTCAAGCACACAATCAGCTTGAGAGTATGTTTAACTGTTAACATCCTTCAAAGCATTGTCATGTAGGATTCTGGCATTGTGTAACAGTACTGGACATTTCTCCCATACTTCATGACACAGGTAGTAGAGGTCTGCACGGGAACGGGGATCACGGGACCCCCCTCTGGCCCACGGGGACCCCCCTCTAGCCAACGGGACTTCCATGGGGATGGAAGGCTTTGGAAGCAGGGTTCGTCCATTTAATATAATGCACACGTCAGCCTTAATAAAAGAGGGGTTTATAAGTTAATTACCTGAACAGAAAACAAAAAAAGGGTTCCACAAAAGAGATTCCACAAGGAAAACAGCAGCGCAAACACAAAAGAAACTGTGGAATTGATGATCCTATCAGAAATAATTGCTGCTTTTTATGGGGACGGGCGGGGATGGGTGGGGACGGAGAGGATCCTGGCGGGGACGGAGAGGATCCTGGCGGGGACGGAGAGGATCCTGGCGGGGTCGGAGAGGATCCTGGCGGGGTCGGAGAGGATCCTGGTGGGGACGGAGAGGATCCTGACGGGGACCGGTGGGGATGGGTGGGATTTTTGTCCCCGCGTAACTCTCTAACAGGTAGTACTACAGAAATGAATTGTAATACTGTGCATTCACAATGTCCCTCATGAACTGGATGACAAATAAGACAACCCGGGAGACTACTTTGAAGGATATTCACAGAAATAGTTTGCACTTATACCATAATAAAACAATGATTTCATATATTTTGCTTCTCCCCTACCAGAGAACGCTGCCCTCATCTCTCATCTGGGGGCAATATTGTCACACATTTTCAAACGTATATTAGATTTCCAGTATTGGTGCATTTTGACTTATGAATCAACCCTCCTATGTAGCAGATTGAGCTAAACGTTGTATTTATTGTTGTGTGACGTTCTTTTTAAAGATTCATTCATACAGCAATTATTGAACTTAAAAAAAATAATAATGGCAACAATAAATTAAATACCAAGAATCATGGCACGTTTAGTTTAAATCTGTTTGGTAGCTGAAAGGTTGTGGTAGTCATTTTCAAAAAATCTCAGTAGGTTGCCATAGATTTTATTGGTCAAACAGAAGAATAATTTAGCAGGTTAAATGAGGGGGATGTGTTATCAGTTAAAAAATTTGGAGTGGCTTGGAACAGGTTAATGTTGAGAAAGTTATTTAAGCTTTCAAAGAATACTAGAGCAATTGTACGCTCCATGAAATTGGTGACAGATTTAAAATCTATGCAAGTATTCTCCCTCCCTCCTCCGGTTTTGTCACAATTAAACTATGGAATTTGTTGACAGATACTGTGCTCAAAGTGAATAGAATCTTGGGTTTCGGAAAAATGTGGACAAAGTTTTTGAAATACGAGCAAATTAATTATTGGCCTATAAGATGTCGGGTTACTGGAAGGGATTCTATATACAGTAGATCTGCATTATACATCTAAGTGGCTTGACCATTGTTTGAGACAGGATGCTGGGATTCAGAATGGCATTTGTGTTTTATGAACCTGTTCACTGGTTGTCATTCTGTTTTAAAACCAGAAAAAAAACTGAAGAAATTGTGGAACTACCAAAGTCGTCTACATGCTATATACAGGTACTTTTGAAGTTGCACAAGTTCACACAGGACAGCATCTTTGACAGCTTTTTCTTGGTATCTACCAAACCTCATGGGCATGTTGACACCACAAAGCTGAAAATTGGATTACATACAGAGAAAAGCTTAAGATGACTGAAAAGGTTTGGAAATACTTTTTGCTGTTGCTTTGTTTTTGTTTGTTTTAGATCGCCAACAAAAAGAAAGAACAAGTCTGTGAAAAGACACAAGTCTTCTAGAAATGAAAGGAACCTAAGTGAAAGCAGAAGTAGAAGTCCTCCTCCCATGGTGGTCAGAGTAAAGCAGGTGAGTATTTGAATCTGATAACAGGATTTAAAAATAAACATCATTCTGATGGTGGGGATACAAGCAAGAGATGTACAGTACACATATTTGAGGTTTCTTGCATGTGCATATGGATTTTACAAGCCAGGAAATGCTATGAAAACAAATCAGGAATCGAAGATATTGTAGCCCTTATGAAATCAGAGTAGGGAAAGCTTAATAATCTTGCATGTTGCTTGCTAACATTGAAGTTCTGCAAATTGTAAACTTTTATATTTTTACAGGAAAGAGAAGAGTATTCATATATAAAACATGAGGAACGACAGCACAGGAACGGGTCTGAACAAGAGCACAGACGAGACCGGCATAGAGAGGAATCGAACAGGGAAAGGCACCCTAGCCAAAGGCACGGGGGTCAAGAGAGAAGCAGGGACCGGGAGGCTCGCAATCTGCAGCAGCAACAGGAAGACAGGGAGTTTTATAATGAAAGGAGACGGGAGAAACGGCAGAGAAACGAGACAAATAGCAATGGTGACAATCGGGAATTTGAAGCCTCGGCTGCTTCCATCGCTACTACCACCACCACCACAGTCAATAAAGAGCTCCCAAACTTTGAACTGTCCGGTGCTCTGTTAGAAGACACAAACACTTTTCGAGGGGTAGTGATCAAATATACTGAACCCCCAGAAGCTCGCATTCCAAAGAAGCGATGGCGTCTATATCCCTTTAAGAATGATGAGAGTCTGCCAGTTATGTACATCCATAGGCAAAGTGCTTATCTCCTAGGCAGGCAGCGAAGAATTGCTGATATCCCCATCGATCATCCGTCATGCTCCAAACAACATGCTGTGTTACAGTATCGGTGAGTGTTAACTTTTGGTATGTCTAATGAATTTGATGTGAAAGGGAAGACTGAAACCTAAGGACATCTGGTTACCATGTAGTGAAGAGCACTGCCATACGTCATACTGTATATAATCTATGAAGTGTCTGCATGAATATTAATGTTCTCCATGATGATGATGGAAAATGATGATTTTTCCTAGCACAAAGAAACTTTTTCCTTCCAGGCCCTTGAATATGTGTGGCTGCTTTTCCTCCTCCTCAGGCAGTAGCAGCGAATTTGAGAGAACTCTACTGTATGCCAGCTCCATCCACTTCCATTCCAGCTCTGAGGGTGGAGCTGAAGCTGTACAAAGAATCCCTTTCCCCATTGGGCCAAAAAAAAAAAAATGCAAGTGTTGAAGGATGGAAAATCTAAAAGTAAGAGGGATGTAGAGTTAAGGAGGGCAAGATCCCAGCAGATCCCCTCCCCACTTTCCAAACAGTCCAATCTGGGTGGGGATCTCCTGAGAAACAGACTTGACCACCCCTAGAGTGCTATCCTGGGATAAGAGTCAGAGTGCTTTGTTCCGTATGGTGCAAAGGGCCCTCGGAGACAGCACAGTGATTCTCCAAGGCTTGGAGAGGTGCTGTATGGAGATTTAGGCCCTTCAGATTAGTGAGACATATTTTGGGGTATCAGCTATCCCCTTTCCCCACCCAAAGAGATTTGCTGGACCTTGCCTCTGAGATCCACAACCCAGATGAAGCTACGGTATCGTGTAATGAGCCATTACACTTCTGAACCTAAAGAGGGGTCATCTTGTCTCAAGTTCAGATTCCTCTTTTTGAGGAGCCTCTAAAGGAGGAAAAACTACCCTAAATTCCTGATGATGGTTTCCAAAGCTTTGGATTTGGGCACTGAAGAGATTGATGAAAAGCTATTGTGGATTTCATAATGCAACAAGTTGCAGTAGAATCTAAGGAATCCTTGTTCACCAGGTCTTCAAAGACCTCCATCTCAATATCTGCAGGATGCCTTTTTCTCGCCCAAGCAATTTCTAAGCATTTGAAATTGAAGTAAAGCGAGTGCAGCTCCCAGCTATCATCAGTCAGTTTTCCCCTCCCTTCCCCCTTGTTATTGATCTCTGAGGCAACCATTTGGAGGTCTGAAACTGCTAGACCTATTGGCAGCCCTCCTTCAGGTAAAGACCACAAGATCTTAGATACAGTGGGCAAGAAAGGTTTCCCAGTGTGGTATGCCCACCATGAGAATTTGAGTTTATCATCATACCTATCAATACAATGCCATCTTTATTTATATACCGCCAATACTTCCATGAAGTTCACAGCAGTTTGATTAAATAATTATGGTGATAAAAATTATTAGGTAGTAATACAATTTTAGGAATTAATAATAACAAATTCTTGAAATAGGTCTTTTTGAAACACTTAAAATTAGATTGCTGGTTAATATTAGTTGGTAATGTTTTCCAAAGTTTTGCTGCTTGATAAGCCCATATAGAGTTAAAAGTTCTATTGTATCTTACCGAAAAGTGTAATCATTTCTTAGGTTCAAAGATGGGTTTATTAGAAAAATAAAGAGTTGGGCATATACTCAGGAGTTTCTCCAAAATATATTTTAAATAATATACAAATAGAATTTATAAAGTATTCTCTCCTCCTTCAAAGTTCGCTCAGAAACAGCTCACATAGCTTCATATTGCTGTTCAAAGACGTGCCTTTCATCTTCTCAAAACCAGGTAATGATGCCTTTGAAATAGCTTCTTGTACTTCAGCAATTGCTAATGAATCATGCTGAGTGGTGTGGTTATACACTTTGGGGCTGAGTATCTCTGTAGTCACAGGACAGATGTTCCTTGTACAGGGGACAAAGCTAAAGATAATAATAATAATAACAACTTTATTTTTGTATACCGCAATACCACAAGCAGTTCAGAGCGGTTTACAGAGGAAGAGACTGTTACAGAGGAAGAGACTGTACACAGACAGCGATGTTACAGAAAAAAAATTTTCAAATTACATTAGTAAGCCAAGAGTAGTTAGGTATATCCGGAAGTATTTCAGAGATACAACAAATCAGACAACTGTTCTACAGCACCATAGGTATAGACTGCAGGGAGCTGGAGCATCTTTCACTGCTAAAGGAAGATTCATGCATACTCAGGGGCCCAAAATGAAACAGCTCCTTTGAGTAGAGGAAATTGCTGTGTTCTGGTTTCATCCAGAACATCGCCCAGCAAGTGTGACTACTTTCCTTTATTTGTCTACGGAGAATCCCTGTTACCTAAATCTACAAATTTTAATAGAGTGGTGCTGGTGTTCAGACCAGAATGAACTTTCCACATTGGCTTCCTAATTCTATAAATATACGTGTACAATCTTACCCTTATTGCACAAAGTTACACATACAAGTTATAAAATAGTGTAAATTCATTACTTGCTAATAGGTGTTGACCAGTTAGAAACATAGAAGCATGACAGCAGATAAAGGCCAAGTTTCCAAGTTTATTATATAATTTGATTAATCGCCTATCACAATTTCTAGGCGATGTACAATTTCATAAATAATCAAATATGGGCAACAAATCAGACAAACAATAGTCATATCAAATTAAAATAACAAATACAAACATTTCTATACATAGTTTAACTTATACATATAATATCAAAGCAGAGGGAAAATTATTAATGGGTTACAATCAATATTAACTTAAAAACGTTTAAGGAAAAAACAATAGGAGGGGCAACAGATAAAATTTATAATAATATATAAAGTAAAAAATTGGCCTATCCAGCATGCCTATCTGCAGCATCCACCATATTCTCCTCTCCCTAAGAGATCCGACATGCCTATCCCAAGCTTTCTACCACTTCTACCAGGAGACTATACCATCCATATACCATCCCTTCTGTAAAAAAGTATTTCCTTAGATTACTTCTGAGTCTTTCGCCTCTTAACTTCATCTTATTCCCTCTCATTCTGGAGCTTCCTTTCAAATGAAGGAGACTTGATTCATGCGCATTTATGCCAAGTAAGTATTTAAACGTCTCTATCATATCTCCCCTCTCCTGCCTTTCCTCCGAAGTATACATATTGAGATCTTTAAGTCTGATCCTTTACACCTTTTGACGAAGACCACACACCATTTTAGAGCCTTCCTCTAAACCGACTCCATCCTGTTTATATCTTTTTTGAAGGTGCACACACAATTCTAAATGAGGTCTCACCAGAGTCATACAGGGGCATCGAGACCTCCTTTTTCCTACTGGCCATTCCTCTCCCTATGCACTCAAGCATCCTTCTAGCTTTTGCCATCACCTTTTTAACCTGTTTGGCCCCCTTAAGATCATCGCATACAATCACACCCAAGTCTTGCTCCTTTTTTGTGCACAAAAGTTCGTCACCTAAACTGTACCGTTGCCTTGGGAGTTTGCAGCCCGAATGCATGGCCTTGTGTTTCTTAGTATCAAGTTGATGCTAATTGGCTCTACTTAGCAGTTACCCTTAGTTGGCATCCTACAAATTGTACGCACAAGGGGCATTGACCTGGGAGGGGCACAAGCAGAACAGGGGTGTGGCTAGCATTTATACACACAGGTTATAGAATGCTAACAGTCATGTGCTTAACTGACAGCAATTAGGTATGAACATTTACACCAATGTTTGAGCTAGTGTAAGTGCTTACACCTACAATTAGGTGGTTAACTTAGTATTAATGGTAGTTACATGCATGATTGCCAATACAGAATGCCCTGACTGGGCATTTGGTGAGTAAAATCCTTGTTTAGAGGAGGGGTGAAACCCTGGGATAATGCACGCTAACCCCCCCCTTCCCCTTTTGCAAAACTGCACAAAAGGTTTTTAGTGGCCGGCCGGTGCGCTGCATGCTCTCCGCTGCTCTGACACTCGATCATCGGAGCAGCGCAGAGCATTCAGCGCGCTGAAAAGATTCTTGTGGATGTTTAAACCTTTTGGGTATCCTTTGAGAATTACCTCTTATTGGTTTATAACTTGTTTGAAGTACTTGAATCAAACACAGTGAACTTTATATACCCCCCCTATGGGTCCTAGACAGACTGTCCTCTGATTATTGAAATTATGTATGTTCTCAAGTAACCTGCCCTGAGCTTGCTGGGAGGACGGGATATAAGTCAAAATTAAGGGCTCCTTTTACTAGGGTGCACTAGTGTTTTTAGCGCATGCACAAAATTACTGTGCGCCAAACCGCGCAGTACACTCCTAGAATAACGTCAGCTCAATGTTGGCATTAAGGTCTAGCGCGCGCTATTCCGCGCGTTCAGGCCCTAACGCACCTTAGTAAAAGGAGCCCTAAATGAAAATAAATTCATGAAGTGATGTGGAGACCAAAGTAACCACTTAGAGAGTAACATACATACAAGACTAAAATTTTGCCAAGAAAAAATTACCAAACCAAACCAGTCATAATGCTTCAGAAATGCAGGGTGTAACTAGAAAATGACGTAAAAATGTAGAAAATATAAACTTAAAATTCTCAATTTGCAAACTGTGTGGTGTTAATTTTGTTTCTTTCTTGAGACTTGCTGAGTACAACCGTGCAGACGGCACCACTGGCCGGCGAGTAAAGCCGTACATCATCGACCTAGGGTCTGGTAATGGCACTTACCTGAATAACCAGCGGATTGAGCCCCAGCGCTACTATGAACTGAAAGAGAAGGATGTGCTGAAGTTTGGCTTTAGCAGCCGGGAGTACGTGGTTTTGCATGAGTCATCGGACACTTCTGAGGTGGACAAAAAGCCGGGCGAGGAAGAGGATGATGAAGGTGTGGATGAAAGAACTGAAAGTTAACACCTTATTTGGGAAGGGGACTTGAAACCTGTTGTATATGCTTTCTTTTAAAGATTTTCAACTTGAATTTGGAAGACAACAGTAGGGAGCTGCCTTGTATTGCCTTAAAATTGTTCCTCTGTTGCTGATCTTACATAGTTTTAGTTTGTGGAGAGGTTAATCTGTGGTTATTTGTCTTCTCTTTCAACAAGTTATATTTAATCTTGTCAGCACTGAACATTGGTCATTAGATTAAAAAATATTAAAAACAGAGCTGTAGTATAAGGGTTTGGTTTTGTACCATAGGTCAGCCCGAAAAATATGAACTGTTAAACTCTTCTCTTTCTAGAAATAGAAATGCCAACTCAGGACTTTTAAACTACCATCCTAAAAAATTTTGATTTTTTTTTTAAATAAAAACAACCCTCATTACCCCCAACAACAGCAAAAACAAAAGAAGATAAAATGCTGCCTTTTCTCTTGGATTTACTTTTAATATATTCTTTAGTTTTCAAAAGCAATACCTTCTTTGGGACAGAACTAAGCAAAAGACAAATACCAAAATATTTTCACTTATATAGTCTAATATTTGTCATCTTTTCTTTAATTTCTGACCCAAAAAATGCATTGTCTTCCAAAGCGAGTCAAAAAATAAGTTAGTCTAATAAAAAAGGTGTCACCTTTGTTTTGGTTTATTTCTGTGTATGACCTTTAAAAGTGGACTAACATGGTTACCACACCATTTTATCCATGAAAAACTGGTGAATATTGGTGTATTTTGGCCTTCTGTTGCCCGTTTTATAAATTAACTGCCCCGGCACTGATGATTTATTTGTGTTCAGCAACTTTATCCTGTAATACAGCTCAACTCTACTCCTGCAGTGATGTTAAAATAATTGAGTTATTTTAGGGAATAAGCTGACTTTGTGAAAATAATAGTTTAGGATTACTGATGGGGAAGACAGCAGAACATTTAGGCCTCCTTTTATAAAGCCACACAGCAAATGCTCTGACACCCATTCAATTCCTTTGGGCGTTGGAGCATTTACCGTGCCAACCTGCGCTGCTGGTTTTTTGTAAAAGGGGGTTAGGAAGCTAGGAACCCACTGGATGGATTCAAGGTACAAATACCTTTTCTTAACATCTTTTAACTAAAGATGGACAATGGGATATTTATTTTAGTTCAGAGTTGCTCCCTTGGGGTGGGGAGAGGAATATCTTGCATATCTGGAACATAGCCCTTGTTCAGCATAAGAGAATCTATACCCTGAGATAGATGGTGAAAATGTGACTTATGTCATTATTCTCTACATATATCAAACTTGACCTGCCATTCAATACTATTAAGGCAGCCCTGACCTGGGCATTTGGTGAGTAAAATCCTTGTTTAGAGGAGAGGGTGAAGCCCTGCAGAATCAGCGCTTTGTGATTACAAATTTGCTTGCAGGTTTAAGAGATTTTGAGGTGTTTTTTTTCCCATACTCTTAGCATGTACTGACTTGGCAAACATTAAAGTTCCCCTGTGTTGCACTGGAAAACTGGATACTCACATTTATTAACAAAACGAGCCTCAGACCTTCCAGCAGGATATCAAGTCCGAGCCGGATTCTGTACAGCCAAACAGGCTTAAAGTCTGATAATCATCGTCTCCTCTTACATTTGGGGGAGCACAGTAAAAAAAACTCAACATAAAATTTGAGAAAAACCTGTGCTCCTAACTCGAAGGCAGAGACAACAATGGTGAACTGGATGTAGTTGTAGAATTCAAAAATTGTACTTAGCTTTTAGCACGCTAACTTCCAATGTTCATTTGTTGTATAAGCAAGCTGCCGTTACAGGAAGCAAGTAAACCCCACCAAAGGGAAGCTGTAGTAGTCCACAAGATAGTGAAAAATAGTCCAAAATCAACATCCAAGATCACCCTTCTTCAACAAGAGCCTTGTTTCGCCAAGAGCTGCTGCATCAGGAAAAAAGGGCAAACATTAGTATAGACCAAAAGTTTCTCTCAAGACGTGTTTCCAGTGCAACATTGGGGAACTTTAATGTTTGCCAAGTCAGTACATTATTATTATTACAGGTATTATAGGTGGCAAATGTACCTTTATTTAAAATTGTTCTGTCTGCACAAGTTGCATAGAAACTGTTTTTGGACCAGAAATGATTCTGAAGAAAGATGTGCACCTGAAATACTGGTGGAAAATCAGCACTGATGTAATGGTGCTGGAGGTGGAAACTTTATTACCACATCCTTGTTTGTAGTCAGGTCAGATGTAGTAAGCAAGCTGGCTATATAGTATTGGAAGCAAATGTAGAAATTTGGGAAACCAGGTGACTGTAGGAGCACCTCATTTACATGTTGGTACCCACATACTGTGAGGCATTGGTGTAATAAAAAGCTAATATTGTGTCACAGGTTTACACTGCAATTAGTGATTCTGTGCCCCTTTTGTGATGGTGTGTTTTTGAAGCTTTCCTATTTATCAGATACTACAGCTATTTTTATTCTTAAATGTTTTTTCAAAATGAGTTCTCTTATGATCCTAACAGTACTTGTTTTCTGATTTTTAACTTTTTTTTCTCTTTGGCAGAACTGCACGAAAACAGGTTAATTATTCAAATCTGTGCAAGATCTTCTAAATCTAAAAGTTTTAATTTAATTTGTGTATATATTTATGTTTTTCTTATATTAGAGTGGGGGAAATATATGGATCTTTGTGTGCTATTTCAATTTCTTTTTCTATTTTCTATACATTAAAAATGTTCAGACTTGTTTGTAATTAAACATGCGCATCCAAATGGTTTCTGTATCATAAAATTGAAAATGAGTTAATTTAGCCTTGAGATTATTGGTTTCATTTATTGTTTGTTGAAATAGATGTCCAGAGGACATGTACCTAAGTCTAATACTCTTAATATTGTTTTTGTTTGAATTTTATTGTGAAAACAGACACAACGAATAGTCGGATATTGTCAGTCTTGCAGCAGAAGACAGTTGTGGAAGTGAACTTTTGCAGCCTGTTTACTTTTAGCTGGGTTGAAAAGAGTTCTTTGGGGCTGGAGCTCATGAAATGAAATCACATGTAATAATACTACTAATTATTTCTACACTGTGCGTGTAGTAATAATTACTGCTTTTGTAATGCAGTGCTTTTGATAATGAGTCAGAGGGCTTATACCTTATTCTACAACAGCCCTGTGGATCGTAGGCGGCCCGATATGGCTCTCACTGCGGCCCGCAACAGGGTGAACGCCTACTGTCCGTCCACCCACCCACTTCCTGGTAAATCTTCGGGCAGCTGCTGCGTCAATGAGCAAGCCTGCCCCAGAGCACTTCATTCTACTTCCAGTGTAGGTCTGCGCTGCGCAGTGGCTGCCTGAAGACTCCAAACTTCCTGCTAGCGTCGCTTATGCCAGGACTCCTGCCTTCTGCTGCCGTTGTGTATCTGCTGGGACTCTCTTGCCTTCCTCGTCTTCCCTCCCTCCCCCCGGACCAGCAGCGGCAGCTCAGTGTGCTTTAACTTTGCTACAAAGCTGCTACTAGCATTAGTTTAGACACGGTTCCATCAGGTAGCCTCGGGGCCTTTGCTAGGCAGGTCTGCTTCAATGATGCAAGGCGGGCAGGCGTATCAAAGGTCTTGAGACTGCCTGATGAAACCGCATCCAAACTGCTAGTGGCAGCTTTGTGGCGAAGTTAAAAGCACAAAGTGAGCTGCTGCTAGGCTAGAGAGAGGAGAGGTATTGCTGGACAGGGGAGGAAGGAAAGGGAAGGGAGAAGTTACTGCTGGACAGGGGGGAGGGAAGGGAGAAGGGGTGCTGCTGGCTTGGCAAAAGGGGAGGGAAAGGAAAGGTGCTACACACTGGAGAAGAGGGTGAGGTGGTGCGTGGGGAGAAAGCATGTTGGGGGGGGGGTGGAAGGGATGCCATTCAAGGGAAGAGGCAAGGACAGTGAGAGAAAGTGTGCAGGACTCATGGAGAGGGTGAGATGGATGGGGAGAATGGGAAGGAGAAATGTCACACTCAGAGGAAGGGGGAGAGGGCATAAGAGTGAAAAGTTGGACTCATGGAGGGGAGAGAGAGATGTTAGTTAAGGGAGGGAAGGAGGACCGGAGAAGCGAGAATGAAATGTTGGACTGGTGGAAAGGAGGAAGAAATGGAAGGGAGCTGGACTGCAGGAGGTAGAAAGGAGGGAGAAAGAAATGTTACACTGGGGGGGGGGGGAGGGAGATACCAGGCCAGGGAAGGAGGGGAGTCTGGTAGCACTATAATAATAGTAGTAGTAGTAGTAGAGAGAGAGGCCAGATTATGGGAAGGAGAGGAGAGAGATGCCAGACTGGGAAGGGGGGGGGGAAAGGAAGGAGTGAGATGTCAGACCATGAAAATGGGGAGGGACGGAGAGAGAGGTAGAAAGGGAAGGTCAGACATGGAAAAGTAGATTTTGAGAAGAAAGCAAAAAAATGGAAAAATTGAATGTTAAATTAATGTCAAAATGGATGCAAGGCAGAAAGTGAAGAAGGAGAGAAAAACAGTCACCAGACAACAAAGGTAGGGGAAACATTTTTATTTTCAATATAGTGATTGAAATGTCAGTTTTGAGAATTTGTATCTGCTGTGTGTATATGAAAAATGAAAGGAAAGAATTGTATTACAATTAGTAAAGGGGGTAGGATCTAAGACAGAGCTTGGGAGGTCTGTGGTTGGGGGTACTTAGCTTGAAGTTAGAGAATGACACGGGGACAAATTTTTCCCCGTCCCCACAGGAACTCAATTTCCCCGTCCCCTCCCCATGAATTTTGTCGCTGTCCCTATCCTGTTAGCTCTGCCTTAATTGCACAAGCCTCGAACACTTATGATTTAAAAGTGTTTGAGGCTTGTGCAGATGAGGACGGAGCTTGCAGGAATGGGGCAGGGACAGGACGGGTAAATGAGTTCCCGTGGTGGTGGGGAAAAATTTGTCCCTGTGTCATTCTCAACTTGCAATAGTTAAGAAGCACTGCTGTAGGCAATCAGCCAGCGCCCGTGCCTCTCCCACCCTCTTCCCTGTTGGCACCCTCTACTGGCATCTCAGGGCCCATCTGGAAGGCTTGTGCGCATGCACGGATGTTGTTATGATGTCACACATGTGTGTGATGTCATCAAAGCCATGTCCGCGCACTTCCGAGTGCACTTTCAAGTTTTGCCACTACCTGCGGCCCTTGCTACATTTTCCAAGTTTGTTGCGGCCTGGATCATTTTCGAGTTGTGCAGGCCTGTTCTACAAGTTGCACACATAGAATATCAGTTGTGTGTATCTTTATTACTGAACTGGTTCTAAATATAAAAAATTGGCTTTAAGAAAGTTTAATTTGTAGTCATGGCTGTGAGGTTATGAGACTCTTCTATGGTGTGCCTGTAACTAACCTCATGTGCTAGTGATTATTGTAGCATATACGTGGTGGTGTAGAGGAGGAAAGGGGGCTCAGCCCCGGGTGCCTTGTTGGTGGGGGCGATGGCACCCCTCCTCCTCGTCCTACTCCCCCTCGCCACGCACCCCCTTCCCCATACCTTGTTCACCGTGCTCCTCGCGACTGTCGTCTCCCGCTGACATCATTTCTTTGTGGTGCACAGAGGAAGTGAAGTCGGAGGGAGAGCTGACAGGATCGCGAGGAGCATGTTGAAGTTTGTGCTGCTTGTGACAGTGATCAACTCACGGAAAGAGTGGGGTGGGGGGTCACCTCTTACCCTCGCTATAGTATAGCATCAGTGATGTTCCTTAATCCTGCTATTCTTTAATGACAAGTATGTGTGTTATAGATTTAGCCACTTAATTTTCACATGCTAAGAACTACCATCAGCTGCCCTTTGTTGACTGGATGCTAAGATTTCTATAACCTAAAGACACCTGAGACAAGGGCAGAAAAATGTGAACTATGTTTGTTTATTAAGATTTGATATACTGCTCCAGCATGTCACTGACCATGCAACAATTGATAAGGTTAACCAATTTAAAATAATAGGCACATTAAAACTTCCCTCTGTCTCGGTTACGCTTACAATCTAGTGCCTTGGAAAATAGATTAGGAAGAAAAGAGAGAAAAAGAACAGGATATAATTTATAAAGAGCTATACCAAGAATACCAAAACATAAAATTAATTAAATGTTTAATTTATTAATTTCTTTAATTCAATTCATATCTTAAAAACTAACAATTTATTTCATCTACATTTAAAATCTACAGTAACAAGTAATACAAAGTGAAGAGTGCTACTAATGACAAAATCATAGGCTAGGAAAAGCTACAGGTACTATCTAAAGCTTTTAAATAGTCTATCAATCAATCTTCAAGGCTCTTAATGATGTTAAGTGTTGAAGCCATTCAGACCCAATAAAGCTCACTGTGATGAGTCAATTAAAGTCCCAATAACTTCTTGAGTTGTAATCCGTAGACTTGACCAAGCCAGTTGTTCCTTATATTTATGATCCAATAAGAAATGCTTAATCAGTTCTGAGGTTTAGTTACTTATATTGTTCAATCAGAATAAGCCTGACGATTGAACAATATAAGTAACTAAAACTGGAAAACAATAAGGATTAAGAGAGAACCTCAAAACTGATTAAGCATTTCTTATTGGATCATAAATATAAGGAACAACTGGCTTGGTCAAGTCTACGGATTACAACTTAAGGAGCTATTGGGATTTAATTGACTAATCAAGTTAAGTGAGCTTTATTGGGTCTGAATGGCTTCAACACTTCATATCATTAAGAGCCTTGAAGATTGATTGATGGACTCTATTTAAAAGCTTTAGATAGTACCTGTAGCTTTTCCTAGCCTATGATTTTGTCATTAGTAGCACTCTGCACTTTACATTTAAAATCTACAGTAACAAGTAATACAGATCAGGAGTGTCAAAGTCCCTTCTCGAGGGCCGCAATCCAGTCGGGTTTTCAGGATTTCCCCAATGAATATGCATGAGATCTATTTGCATGCACTGCTTTCCATTGTATGCTAATAGATTTCATGCATATTCATTGGGGAAATCCTGAAAACCCAACCAGATTGCAGTCCTCAAGGAGGGACTTTGACACCCCTGATGTAGATGAAATAAATTGTTAGTTTTTAAGATATGAATTGAATTAAAGAAATTAATAAATTAAACAATTTTATGTTTTGGCATTCTTGGTATAGCATTTTAATGAAACGAATAACTAATTGATTATATTACCCTACTTGGTATAGTTGTGTATAATTTATGAGGAAGCTGGTAGATAAAGAAAAAATTCATAAAAATAGAATAATATAAATACATAAATGACAATCAAAGTAGAAAATAAAAAGGTTAAAAAAAAAAAAATCCAAGCAAGCAAAGGCAGGATGCACAAAGTCCCAAAAGCTCCAGCTCTGTCGGGTTAAAGGCCTGCTGCGCTTAGAGAGAGTCAGGATGAGCTAGGTGACCCCTGTCCTTAACGCACCCTGGGATGTACAAAAGTAGATCAACTTTTAGACTGCTGGGAATGAGCCCTTTGCAAAGCCTGGGAGTGGGCGTGGCCGCCCCTCTTTCGTGGCCAGTCCAGGCACCCGCCTAGTCCTCCCTGCTCAAAATGTGCGGGGCTGCGCCGCCGTGCTCGTCCCCGTGCGCGCCGGCACCGCCTCCAGCTCCGGCTCGCCTTTGCCAACATGGCGATGCACACCAAGTCGGCGACGCCGCAGATCCCCGACACCCGCCGCGAGCTGGCCGAGCTCGTCAAGCGCAAGCAGGAGCTGGCGGTAAGGCGGCGCCGGTTCCGCTCCCGCTCGCCTCCCGCCGCCCCGTCTCTCGTTTGTGGGCAGGAGCAGCGCCGACCTTCCGTAAAGTGCGTTGCGAGATGCCGAGGCGGCGCCGTCCGGCCGCGCTTTTTGCGCACACGGTCTCCGAGAATAGGGCCGGGCGGTTACGCAAAGGCCGTGGCGGGGCTACGCAAAGTGCGTAGGAAGGAGGAGGAGCTCCGCGCCGGGAAGGCAGAGGGGGAGGAGGCCGGGTGCAGGGCGCTGGGAAAGGCCGGTGCTTGAGCAGGCCTGGGCGGTGAACCGTGATGCTTTTCTTTTTTAAGTCTCTTTGGACTTTAGTTGGCCTTGGCTTAGGTTCCAGTACTGAACGGCAGGCGATTCCAGCTCAGTAAAACGCTCGTGAGTGAGCCCCCCCGCTTTTTCGGCATTTTTCTTCGCTTTATGGCGGTATCGGGACGCCCCTCCCCCACCTGTTGCCATAGCAGTGGGCCGAGGTGGCGGGATTTCTGAGAGGCTCCGCCCTCTTGAGGGGCGGGGCACACTTGTTTTTCCCAATTTCTACAGTATATATATATATATATATATAATTCATTTGCAGTTAATTCCTATAACTTTTATGGCAGCAGTTCCCAGGAAGGAGATCTAGCACATGGGGGGGAGAGTAGTGTGACCATATGGCTCCAGAAAAAAGGGGACGGATTGAGACAACCGGGTTTTACTTCCATTGAAAGCAACCAAGATGTCTCAATCTGTTCTCCTTACTTCCATTGCTTTCAATGGAAGTAAAACCCAGATGTCTCAATCCGTCCCCTTTTTTCGGGAGCCATATGGTCACACTTGGGGGTGCTAAGACCTACCTGAATGATAATGCCACCACATCCCAAGGCAGTAGTCACCTACCCCACCATGTTCAATTCTGGAGACCCACAGAAACATGACAGCATATAAAGGCCAAATGGTCCATCCAGTCTGCCCATTTGCAACATTACTATCTCCTCTCCTTAGATCCCAGGTGCCTGTTTGGGGGGGTATGGGGGTGCTAAGAACCACCTGAATAATAATGCCACCACAGCCTAGGCAGTAGTCACCCACCCTACCATGTTCGATTCTGGAGACCCACAGAAACATGACAGCACCTAAAGGCCAAATGGTCCACCCAGTCTGCCCATTTGTCTCCACCACCTCTACCAGGATACTATTCCATGCATCTACCACCCTTTCTGTAAAAAAGTATTTCATTAGCTCCTGAGCCTATCACCTCTTAAATTCATCCTATGCCCTCTCATTCCAGAGCTTCCTTTCAAATGAAAGAGGCTCAACTCGTGCGTATTTATGCCACGTAGGTATTTAAACCTCTCTATCATATCTCCCCTCTCCTGCCTTTCCTCCAAAGTATACAGATTGAGATTTTTAAGTCTGTCCCCATTCGCCTTATGACGAAGACCACCGACCACTTAATTAGCCAAGGTGCGGTCTCCAGAATTGTACAGAATGTTCTAAACAAGGTCTCATAAGAATAGCCTTACTGGGTCAGACCAATGGTCCATCAAGCCCAGTAGCCCATTCTCACGGTGGCCAATCCAGGTCACTAGTATCTGGCCAAAGGCCCAAAACCCAGAGTAGCTACATTCTATGCTACCGATCCAGGGCAAGCAGAGGCTTCCCCCATATCTTTATAACAGACTATGGACTTGTGCAGAGAATTATGCAATGGTACTATCGCCTCCCTTTTCCTACTGGCTATTTCTCTCCTTATGCACCTAAGCATCTTCCTAGATCTGACTGTTGCTTTTTCTACCTGTTTTGCCACTCTGAAATTATCTGACGCAATCTCCTCCGAGTCCCGCTCTTTTTTCATACACAGATGTATTTCGCCTCCTATACTATACTGTTCTGGATTTTTGCAGCCCAAGTGCATGACCCTGCAATTTTTTTCTAGCATTAATTCTTAATTGCCAATTACTAGACCATTCTTCAAGCTTTGCTACATCCCGCCTCATGTTATCCACACCCTCCAAAGTGTCTGCCCTATTTCAGAGTTTGGTATCATCCGCAAACAGACAAATTTTGCCAGACAGTCCTTCCACAATATCACTTACAAAGATGTGGGACTCCTTTTCCCCTGAGCAAACTCCATTTACGAGTCCCCTTTGTCTCCTCCCACTTAACCAGCTTTTAATCTAGTTTGTCACTTTAAGACCCATAGTGATGGCACTCAGTTTACTTATCTAACGCCAATGCGGCACCCTATCAGTGGCTTTGCTAAAATCCAAGTACACCATATCTAGTGCCTCTCCTATATCCAGTTGTTTGGTCACCTAGTCAAAGAAATCAATCTGACAAGTCCTGTCTCTCATAAAACCATGCTGACGGTGATCCTGCAGTCCATTCGATTCTAGAAATCTCACTATCCTCCATTTAAGAAGCTTTTCCATTAGTTTACTCACTAACGAGGTCGGATTAATCGGCCTGTAATTCTCATCCTCCTCCTTACATCCGCTCTTGTGCCGAGGAACCACGTCCGCCCTTCTCCAGTCCCTCGGAACCACTCCAGACTCTAAAGAAGCATTGGAAAGGTGAGATAATGGAGCTACCAGAATCTCTGAGTTCCTGGAGTACCCTTGGATATATCTCATCAGGCACCATCGCTTTGTCTAACTAGATAGATAGAGGCGCCTAAGATAAGGCCAGGTGAGCTGAGACGGTGACTAAATCTATGTAACCTGGGTAGAGATAGGGACATTTGAATCCCATCAAAGGTATCTAATGGAACAAGAAATCAGGCTCTGAGAAAGTGGATTTGGAAGCAGTGTCAAGAAATATTTCTTCAGTGAAAGGGTGCTGAATACTTGGGATGTGCTAAAGGGGGGGGGGGGTGAATTTCAGAAAGCTTAGGATAAGCACAGAGGAGCAAAAGCTGTAAAGTAAGGGGAAAGTCAGAACTGCAGTAATTGAGTAGACTAATGGACCCTATGCTACTTTGTACGTTATAGGGCCATTCATGGACTGGGTGCTGGAGAGAGGTCAGTGCTGGTAAAGGTGATTCTGAGATACCAGAACTAGAAAAGAATCAAAGAAGAGCGACCGAGATGGTAAAGGGGATGGCACTCCTCTCGTATGAGGAAAGACTAAAGAGGTTGGGGCTCTTCAGCTTGGAAGAGAGATGACTGAGGGGACCTCGTATGATTGAAGTCTACAAAATCCTGAGTGGTGTAGAACGGGTACAAGCGGATCGATTTTTTTTTTTTACTCCATCAAAAATTACAAAGACTAGGGGACACTCGATGAAATCGCAGGGAAATATTTTTTAAAACTGATAGGAGGAAATATTTTTTCACTCAGAGAATAGTTAAGCTCTGGAACGCATTGCCAGAGGTTGTGGTAAGAGCAGATAGCGTAGCTGGTTTTAAGAAGTTCCTGGAGGAAAAGTCCATAGCCTGTTATTGAGAAAGACATGGGGGAAGCCACTGCTTGCTCTGGATCGGTAGCATGGAACATCGCCAGGTATTAGTGACCTGGTTTGGCCACTGTGAAGACAGGATACTGGGCTAGATGGACCATTGGCTATTCTTATGTTCAATTTTTATATCCCCTTCTTATCCCTTGGCACTCGCCCTCATACCAGAAGCAACCAGTGGTAGTCTACATTCTTGGACAGGGTGCAATAGAATTTTAGAAAGCCAGGACCCAGCTTCCCCCTTCGTGGCTCAGTTACAAACAATAAAAGATGCCTTCAATTAGGTGCCTAGCCAATCTTGGCACCTAATTTAATTTTTTTAATTGGCTTAATCGCCGCTGCTAATTGAAAGCGCCATTAAAAAACGATTAACAAATTAATTTACCGGTAGGCACCTAACTCCTTAGACGCCTCCCACTTTGATGTAGGCATTTACACCAAGTCACTTATTGGTAAGTAAGCATAGTTGGTGGTGGATTCGGGACTGAGTTTGAGCTTGGATGGAGTACCTGAGGTTCACTCATTTAGGCCAAGAAAATCCTGGCCTAAATGGAGTGCGCCTAAAGGATTTAACGGCTACCGGCGCCTAAGAACGCTTAACCCTTTCAGGACCATAAGGATCGTAGGCCAATTTTTGTGGTTTTGACAACATTTTTATGATAAAAAGGGCTTGCAGATGCCAAAAAATTGATTTTTTTTGTGAAATATCATTTTTTTTAAAAAAAAATCACACTTCTGGCTTATGGACAGTGTGGCAAGTGAATCTTCTCGTCAATCTGGCAACGACGCTAATGAATGAATGTCGGAACCAGTTTGTTTACATAAAGGCAGTATCATATGGAATCCGTACATATCAAATTTAGAACTGTAGACTATCCCAATCAAAATTTATAGGATTTTAAAGTTATGGGACAAATATGTCCCTTGGTCCTGAAAGGGTTAAGCACCACTAGGCACGATCCTATAAATGATGCCTAGCGAATGATTGACAACCGCACCAAATGGCGCCTAGGAGTATATTTATATATATATATATATACATAAGCACTATATATATGGAAAAGAGACTTTGCCACATTACAATGTAAGGAAACAAAAGAAAAAAAAATGGATCAACTGACCCCATATAAAATAAAATACTCAGTCTCTATAATAGTCCACATTATGGAGAGATACAATTCACATTATCAGAGAGATTGATTATAAAGAAAGAATGTAAAACACACAGAATCCAGTGGGCTTTTCCAGCAATGGCGGCACTTGATTACTCTAACAGAAAGAGCCCGAGATATTTTCACCAGTGGAATGGGGGTGGCGCGAATGATCATTCTAATTCACGAGCCATTATGTTTGTTTTTCAGGAAACTCTGGCCAACTTGGAACGGCAGATCTATGCCTTTGAGGGAAGCTATCTGGAGGATACACAGATGTACGGAAATATAATTCGAGGATGGGACCGATATTTGACAAATCAGAAGTGAGTATATAGAGAGTTTGCTAGAGTTAGACTTCTCCTGGAGCACTCAAATCTAAATTGAGTGCCTGGTCGAGTATTGATTAAATACAGTTGCGGTAACAGGAAATATATTCCCCATCTTTCCATCTTACTATAATTCTTTATTACAGATATGTATTTTGCTTTCATCAGGCAAGATCAGGCGATTGCTTAGGGCAGCAGGTTCTAAGAGACGGCACAGAACAAATGTAGTCAATATCCATACAAACTCGAAGAACCATTAACATGTACTGTAACCGGCATTTATTTTTTAGGAGGCTTGTGTGTTGATCATAATGGTTGAATTTACTACTACTGTTATTAATCATTTTTATATTAGATGTGCACAGCATTGTACTCATTATATGCAGGAGAATGTGGTGAAATCAGTTAGCTTAGCGGGGTTTTAAAAAGGCTTGGCTAAATTCCTAAAAGAGAAGTCCATAGGTCATTATTGAGATGGCTTGGGGGAAATCCACTGCTTATTCGTAGGATAAACAGCATAGAATCTGTTTTTGCTACTTGTGATCTGGGTTGGCCACTGTTGGATACAGGATACTGGACTTGATAGACCTTTGGTCTGTCCCAGATGGCAATTTTTATGCAGTGGGAAATAAATAAATGTCTCTAGAAATCTCAATCACTCTTACATATAAAAAATGTGAGCTAAGTCTAGGACAGCCATTGTGACATCACTGATGAGGTTGGCTCTTAGGCATTGGTGGAATGAGGCATTATGACATCACAATCTCAGCTCTGGAATGTTGCTACTCTTTGGGTTTCTGCCAGGGACTTATGACCTGGGTTGGATACTGTTGGAAACATGATACTGGGCTGGATGGACCTCTTATGTTCTTTCTCTGTCTCCAGTGGACTCACAATCTTGGGTATTTTTTGTACCTGAGACAATGGTGGGCTACTCAGGGTCACAAGGAACTGCATTGGGCGTCAAACCCAGTTCCGCAGAGTCAAATGTTCTGGGGTTTGGGACTGCAGGGAGGGGCAGAAACTTCATTGAGATACATGGAGTATCTACCACCCTTACACCAGCTTGCCTTTTCTTTTTCTTGCTTTTTTGCTGTTTCTTCCAGAGTGGCCACTGTCGTTCTATTATTTCCGTCTTATTCCCAAATACCTCGAGAAAACATCCGTTTATTCAGTGTGCTCGTCAAATCTTTGTAGCCTAACTTCATGCGATCATTACATTTTAGAAACTCCAACAGCAAAAACGACAGAAGGAATAGGAAATTTAAGGAAGCAGAGCGACTTTTCAGCAAATCTTCAGTCACTTCGGCAGCAGTGAGTAAATTGTTTATGAAACTTTCAAAACCAATGTTTAAAAGCACCAATAGTTGCAGCCACTAAGCATAGACGTCCATCATCCTTGAGTTTTCAACAGCATTATTATAAGAATGCAGCAGAATCTCAGCTATCCGGCACCCAAGGGGATTGGTGGCCCCTTGCTAACTGTTTTCCCAGTTGATTGAAAGTGCTGTGTTAGAACACAGATCTCAGTCTCCCCCTCCCTCCCTCCTGCCCTGAAGCACCAGTGGGGCAGCGGTTCTGAGCTACAAAGCCCTCCTCCCTCCCTCAAGCCCCGAAATGGCAGATGTAGGCGGTGATCTTGAGCCGCAAAGCCCCCTCGCTCCCTCTCTCCCTTACCCGAAGCGCAGCCGGTCAGCAGGAGGCAGTCTCAAAACAGACTGCTCGCGGCCAGCCTCGGCAGGGAAACAGGGACTGCATACCAGACTCTGACAGCTTCAGGTATTACAGGCATTCTTAACGGAGCAAAAAGCAGGTCTGAGGAGTATCCTAGTGGTCCATAGCCAAGGGATCCAGGTTCAAATCGCGCTTTAACTCTTTGTAATTGTATGCTGTCCAGAAAGAGAGCAATACCTACTGTACTTAAAACATGAGACCCCTGCAAGCTTGAAGGCGAGTACAATATAGTAGTGACACCAGGAAGTATTTTTTCACGGAAAGGGTGGTGGACCACTGGAATGAGCTTCCGGTGCAGGTGGTCGAGGCCACCGGCGTGCTCAACTTTAAGAGAAAATGGGACACTTACGTGGGATCCCTACGTAGGTCGAGTCACTAGCATCTAGACTATTGGGGTGGGTCAGTGGAGTGGGCAGACTTGATGGGCTATGGCCCTTTTCTGCCGTCATCTTTCTATGTTTCTATGTTTCTAATATGTATTTTTCTGTTCCTGGAGGGCTCACAATTACAAAAACAGAGTTAAAGTGGGATTTGAACCTGAATTCCTTGGTTTACCGTCCACTGCAGTAATCACAAGGCTGATCCTCTGCCTGGAGGTCTGTGCGTTCGTTTTCTAAGAATGCTGTTATACATACACCTGTGTTCCTAGTTTTGGACACTTTAGTTTGTAAAATGTATTGTTTATTGTTTATTCAGGTTTTTGATTAAACGCTTTTTCGAAACTACAAAGCGTTGAACAAAATTTAAAATTAACATTTAAACAAAAATTTAACACATAAAACTTACATTACTGTAATAAAACATCTATTATTAATTAAATAATAAAAACTACATAACTGACAACAAATACGTACTAGGTAAAAAGGACCGTAAAGCCCCTGGACACAAATAGGAAGAGGGGGAAAAATACAATCGGTACAGGAAATGTGAGAAACATTTAAGGTAAACACAGAAGGGAATTGGGGAAATAAATGTAAGAAACAAGATTAAGTTAATTACTAAAACACAGTTGATCAATTAAAAGCATCTTTAAAAAGAAAGCACTTTAAATTGCTTTTAAATTTTTGTAAGTTATTTTCCATTTTTAAGTGTAAAGGAAGAGTATTCCAAATCATAGGGGCAGTCACAGAAAAGATTGAGGTACGACGTGTACCAATTATTTTTAAAGATGGAATGTTAAGATTATATTGAGAAATAGATCTTAAAGCTCTCGGAGGGTCATATGGGATCAAAAGTCTGTCTATAAATGCTGGTGTATTGGTCTGTAAAGTTTTAAATGTCAAAAGGGCGATTTTATAAGTTATCCTGTGTAGGACAGGCAACCAGTGGGCTTTTTGAAGCAGTGGGGTAACGTGGTCAAATTTCTTTGCGCCCGAGATTATCTTAATGGCTGTATTTTGGATCAACTGCAATCGTTTTAAGTCTTTATGATAGATCCCTTTTAATAAAGAGTTACAATAATCCATTTTTGATATTACAAGTGCATGGATCAGAACATTCAAGGAATTAGTATCTAGAAGAGGGGCCAATGATCTAATCATCCTTAATTTATAAAAACAATTTTTAACCAATGCACTAATTTGTGGTCGAAATGTTAACTTATTATCTATAAGTACACCTAAGATTTTAGTAGTCGTGATTGGCAGAAGTGGGGATGTTCATGCTGGACGATTCCGGTGCATGGACGACCTTCTCACGTATTTTTCAACAGGCTGGATCCTATTCGAAAATGTGAGAAGGACATCCATTTGAGAAGTTCTGAGTTGGACGTCCCTGTTCTGACTTAGACAGTTTTTTTTGAAAATGCTCCTCCAAATTTAAAACAGACCAAACGCTGAAAACGATTTTAAGGTGATCCGCTATCTCCTTTCTAAGTCTTCCGTCACTCTGTGCTTTTTTCTAGGCTGTCAGTGCCCTGGCTGGCATTCAAGATCAACTGATTGAAAAACGTAAGTTTCTTTTTGGTTGACACAATGGGTAAATTGATTCAGAATTAATGCAGTTACTTGCATTTATTTAGAAATTTGTAACTTACCTTAAATTCAAATCATGAAAAAAAAACAGGATATAAATGGCTTGAAATTAAAATAATATGACTAAAAGACTAGCAGAGCGGTAATCTAGGTCATTTCCTGCATAAGGTTTGGTAGTTAAGGGCCTCTTTTAGGAAGCCACGCTAGCGTGTTCTGTGCGGCAAAAGCCCCGAAGCCCTTTAAATCCCTGTGGGCTACAGGGCATTTACCAAGGTGGCCTGCGTTAATCAGCTTCATTAAAGAGGCCTAAATAACTTAAAACAGAAGCAGGTGCTTATGGAAATAAACAGCATTTTGCTCCCATTCATGGCACCTGAAAGAGATTTTAAGGGGAATTCATGATGGAATTGATCAGAATCCGTTTGATTTGTTTTTTACTTAGCAGGATTCTGTTTTCCAGGTTTGCTCAGAGGGCCATGTCTGTGCCGGTCTCAGCAAAAACCTCAGTGT
This sequence comes from Geotrypetes seraphini, assembly GCF_902459505.1. Lineage (NCBI taxonomy): Eukaryota > Metazoa > Chordata > Amphibia > Gymnophiona > Dermophiidae > Geotrypetes > Geotrypetes seraphini. Next base: position 30,359,680 of record NC_047091.1, on the reverse strand, counting down.
GTTTTATCTTCTTGGTTTTTTGCCTTTTTTTCCACCCCCTAATATTGAGGCTGGGGAAAATTAGACTGTGGCTTGGTCCTGTGGTTTTCAATTCTTAACCTATTCCAATCAGTCAGCCAGTCAGCCCATATGAAACCCAACATTGATCCCTTCGCAGGGTTTTCTTCCATTCTGTGTTAAGGAAAACATTTTTGGAGGCAGAAATAATTTGTGAAAAACCACAACATATGATAACCCGCTACCATCAGACCAACTACAAGGGAAACATTTTTGACTATTCAGCCTGCGTCCCTTATCACAGAGCCGAGTTTATGTCTCTGTACTGGCTGGCTCCCTGGCTCAGGTCAGGATCCCATGTCTGACAGTACCAGGAAGGTTTAGGTGTTCATGGGACCTGGAAAGAAGGGAGGAACGGTGGCTGCTGGTACAGTGACAGCTCTCACAACCAACCAGTGATGCGAAGGGATCAGGGGGGGTCCATACAAATTCCAACATTCAGACCCTCTTCCTCCATACTCCTGACCTAACCTTGTAAACTAAGACTTTTTCCTTTGAGGTTGCAGCTGCCGCAACTCCTCTCCCCAAGTTTCTCACAATTCCATGTGGTTACAGGGTTGGAACTCCCGCTCTGTGCAAATTGTGCCCCAGTACTATCGAGCTATTTGGGGTTGTAACCTCTGATCCTCATGGGCTGCCCTAGTGTTTCTCTTGGATCCTCTGTGTATATCCCATGTTTTGTTTTGTTTTTAAATTCCAATATGGCAGTGTCCCGCAAACTTTCTTGAGCCACGGCACACTAAACGTAGTGGCCGCGGCTCAAGGCATCCGGAAGTGCGAGGATGTCGCCGTGTTGATGTCACGCGTATGCGCGAAGGCCCTCCAGACGGGGGCCCTGAGACGTCAGTGGAAGGTGCCAGCAGGGAAGAGGAGAGGCACTGACGCCCACTGATTGCCTAAGGACGTGCCTCTCACCATGAAAGGCATCAGCCAGCCCCTCTCCTCTCCCACCCCAGTGTGCCACGGCACAAAACTGAAATCTCAGGAGGCACACTGCACTTGGCCTCTGTCTCCACCATCAGCAGAGCTAGTTTGGCATGCCTTACCTTTTCCATGAAATCCTATTTTCTGATGTTCCCGAGCTGCCTCTTCAGAACTTCCTATTGTGATCTTTAGTTCTGTCATTTCTTTTCCACTGGAAAGAATTCCTTCTTGAGTTTTATCACTGCTTTTGAGGTATTTACCTGTTCTTGAGTCTCATCTCAACTTTGAATATAGTGTTTCTCAGCTTTGGATTCTACAGAAATAAGACCACCTCTTGCCTCTGGGGGGTACTGCCTTTTTTATTTTATTTTATTAGGAGAGCCAGGAAGTGGAACAGAGAGTGACAATTCCCCAGACTTTCAAAACCAAGAAAATGAACCTGGCCAGGATGACACAGAGGAACTGGATGGTTCTCTGCAAGGGGTCAAGCCACAGAAAGCTGCTTCGTCTTCTACCTCAGGAAGCCATCACAACAGCCACAAAAAACGGAAGAATAAAAACCGACACAGGTCTGTTGCTGGGGCCATTTCTTTGGAACCACCTGAAAATTAATCTCGGGGAGGGGGGGGGTGTCTGGGGGAGATCCATACCTGCATTTAATTGTATAACAAAACAGCAAACCCAGATTTTAAATTTGATTTCATATAAGGGACCCATGAGGAGGTTGAGTAGTTGCCAAGACAAGGCAGCATGTTCCACTCCCAAACAAGACCCGGATTCTGTAAATGACCCTTAAAGCTAGGCATCTAGATTGGCGCGCCTAAAGTAATTTTCTTATTTGGCTAAATTGGCGCGGATAACTGAAAGTGCCATTAAAAAAGCAATTTTAAAAATTGAATTAGCCGGTAGGCACCTACCAGCAAGTGGACATAGTTAGGGACAGGCGTGGTTTGATTTAGGCCATTAATACTTTTTTTTTTTTTTAATTTAGTAATTTCAATTATACATATCAAGAATAGATATATAAGAAAAGAATAACATTGGTGAAGCATATTTTACAAGAAATACACTTCTCCCTCCCTATTCATGGGGTTAGGGGCAGAGCCAGCCTAAGATTAGGGAAAATTCGTGAATAACTTTTGGGCCGGCTTGCCCCACCACTAAAACTGGTGTTTTAGTGGTGACGTGGTGCAGGAGCAATCTTCCTACACTCCTGCCCCGTGCAGAGCCGTGCTGTGAGTTCCCTGTTGTAGTCTCGTGAGACCACAGGAACTCACAGCATGGCTCTGCCACAGGGCTCGCCTCCGATCGCCCCCCTCCTCCTCCGATCGCCTTCCTCCTCCTCTGAGCTCCTACGATCGCCTCCCTCCTCACCCCGATCCAAGTCCTGGGACTGTTTTTTTTTATGCGGGCTGCCAACGAGTTATTCTCGGGGGGGGGGGGGGGCTGGGGAAAAAGATTTGCGAATAATCGAAACCATGAATGTCGAAACTGTGAATAGGGAGGGGGGGAAGTGTATTACAAATAGAAAGAAACTGTTTCTAGATTCCACTTCAAGAGATTTGCGAAGATAAACTAAAAGTAAATAATTCCTAATGGAAATCCCGTTAGCGTCCTAACTATAAACATTGAGATCCATTTTCTGTTTTAATTACCCTTTTTTTCATGTTCCAATAGAAATTTCTCCAAATGAGAATAATAAAAAAATATAAATTGCTTACCCTGATAATGTAAAATACATCTACAGGGAAAGCACAGGAAAAAAGTTTCTCCAATAGTCCAAACCGTGGATTTCAGTGCCGAGAACTGTCTCCTACGTTCCTGAGTGGCTCTTGTTACATCTGGAAAAATTTGAATTGGCTGCCTGCAAAAAAACAGCTTTTTATGTGAAAAGTAATTCTTTAAAACTAGCAATTTATCTCTTTCTGACAAGAGAGTTATCAACAAAGGTGCACTAACCGATTAATGCGTGCTAAAGATTAGCACTCCCTAAATGCTGTGGCATCCATTATGTTCCTATGGGCATCTTAGCATTTAGCGTGTGCTAATCTTTAGCCCCATTAATGAAAGGACCCCAAAGTTGAACCAGTGGAAATTATATCTTGAGTGTCCTCTAAGAAAACAGTGAGTCCCCCAGCTCCTAATTTCCAGTTTTAAAATTTTCTAAGCAATTTTTCAGCTGAAATTTAAAAAGCGTAGCTTATTCACGCACAAATGATTTTCCAATTCCAATTTATGATGCAAAATCACAGGTACTAACTGATTGAAGCCCTTCACTTGATTTTGCATCTCACTATCAGAATTAATTTTTGCGACATCATCTAATACAGAGATAGAAGACACAACTTGACTAGAAAAGGCCTTTTCTAGTCATTGACCCCTTTAAGAATCTGATGAAAGCTATGGACCCCCTTCCCCAGAAATAGTCACAAAAACACAACTTTGCATGCAAAACATACACGTATTTTATTTATCGAGGTTTGATTGTCTCATACATATATGACAGTACCGGGTAGAGCTTTGGGGCTCCTTTTATGAAGCCGCGTTTGCGGTTTTAGCGCGTGCGATTTTTAATCACGCGCTAGCCGAAAAACTACCGCTTGCTCAAAAGGAGGCGGTAACGGCTAGCGCGTCCTGTGGTTTAGCGCGCGCTGTTAACGCGCGTTAAACCACCAACGCGGCTTCGTAAAAGGAGCCCTTGGATTCTTGCCTAGAAATAGCTAAGAAGAAAAAAAAAAAATTTAAATTGAATCAGGTTGGACAGACCAGATGGACCTTTCGGGTCTTTATCTGCCGTCATCTACTATGTTGTTATGCCATACACAAAATATTATTAAACTTTAAAGTAAACAATCTAAAAAAAAAAGCCACTCCTTTTTTATTCAAAAAGTAATGGCCACTCATTATATATATATTTTTTTATTTTATAAATCTTTATTCATTTTTAAATCAAATCAACAAGTGCACAAAAATATATCATAAAGTAATTCCAATATAGCACTGTAATATCTAACACATAAAAACTAAATAGTATAAGATCCCCACCCACCCACCCTTCATCACATTCTCAACCAAATAGAATATATTATTTTATACATCATATTATAACATATCTTATTGAATTACACCCCAAATCCACCCTCCCCCTTGAGTGTGCTAAATAGAACTAAGAAAGAAAAGGAAAAGAAAAGAATTGATGCCTATTCATCACAATATTTTTCCAATGGCCCCCATATCTTTGCAAAGTTATTATATGTCCCTTTTTGTACCGCTATTGCTCTTTCCATCTTAAAAATATGCTTCCAAGCAGACTTCCTAGGACATCAAGCCGCATTGTGGTATAAATTATTATCTGGATGCTTGAATAAAAATCCAAATTGTGGTCTTATTTGGAGCATTGAGATTAAGCATCAGATTTCTGCATCTCAATGGCCACGAATTTGATCTTGAAGGATGAGATCTACAGTGTCAGCATCTATGAGACAAACTTGGTTCTTTTTGTTGCATAGAGCGTTTTGGACCCCTGTTCGTTTACAAAAATTAGAGAGCTCTATGGCCACTCATTATAATTAATTAAAACAGATCTACTACGATCCTATTCCCATTTCTTAGCAAACCTCTGGAAGAGCCTTACCCTCCTCATATCGGAGCCCTTAAAGGACTTCTTAACTTTAGAAAAGCTGTAAAAAACCGACCTTTTTGCCTAGTCGCTCCCTCAACCCTTCACCAGCATCAGTAAGTAATCCTATATGAGGAAGGGATAGAAATCTAAATAAATACTCTCGTTATCTGCAAGAAAAATCAGCAGTACCGGGCTGTACAGTGACCCTCACGGACCCCCTGAAACCCATCCATGGACTCCCTAGGGATCCACGGACCCAGGTTAAGAACCGCTAGCTTAGGGGCTGGTAGGTGCCTAATGTAGGCATTGAATCAAGTGTACTTGCATTTAGGCCGGGGTTTTCTATAAATGACGGCTAGTGGATGATTGACAATCACACTCAACAGAACCTAGCACTTGGGTTCATTTATAGAATCGGGGCCTTTTAGCCTCTTCTCTCTCCGTTGCTCATCCGGGTGTATAAGCGAGGAGGAGGAAGTGGCTTAGCAGCTGCAGAGAGAGAAGAGGTAGGAGAGGATGGAAACCCCTTGGAGTCTCACCGTCAGGATCTTTGAGAGAGTGTAGCCTTAGAATCAACAATGAAAGACATTCAGCAATCCTATGTCTTTGCATGGGTCTTTGTAAATAGTTGAATAGTTTCTGAGAGGTTAAGAAGCAGAAATCATAATCAAGGGGTCATTTAAACCCTTATACCCAGCGGGTGATAGTTCTAAGCGGCAATAGTCAGTCCTCTAACTGGTTAAACAAGGGCATAAAGATAGGACCGAAAAAAGGCTGTCCTTAATTTATACACCAAGTTAACTGGACTTAAGGGTCATTGCTTCTGGATATTCAATGTCAGGAGCCGCTCAAGCCCTGGCATTGAAGAGCCAAGGTTAGTTCGGGCCACGGCGGAGAGCAGCTTGCAAACTGCTCACCGCTGCCAGTTAAATCCACTTATATTACCGTCTAAATAGAGAGAATTTATAAACGAAGGAAGAAAGGCCCTAGATTGCCCACGATCAATTGCATTTTATAGGCCAATCGATCATTGCGATGTTATGTATTTCTAGGTAACTTGAATATTGACTGGGCCATGTCCAGGCACCAGCACTGGATATCCAGGTCTTCAGTAGTACTCAGCGCTGATGCCCACATAACTTACCGGGCCAAACCCAGTTAAGTATGTTGGCACCAGTGCTAAATATCACCATTGCCCTCATAACTTCTGGGTCCGTAATTTGTAAATAATGACCCTTGGGAGCTCTCATGCTCTGCCTAGGTCAGATGTCTGTGTCCCAGAAGTGCCTATATTTGCCTTCCTAAAAGGCTGTGGGATCTAATTTCACGTCATGATTAATTGTCTAGCATTAACGGCTCAGCGCTTTTCATAAAACACTGTCTCTTGCTCCTCTAGTTTGACGAGGTCTTAACAGTCCCATAAGTTACCTGCGCTGAAGTCTGTCTCTGTTTAAGGGGGGGGAGACCTGTGGCCAGCTTTTCCTCCAAGAACGACTCAGCATCTGCTTCTCCCTTTTATATTTGATTGACAGGCAGGGAAACTTAATTAATTTCTCATTTTTCAATAAGTGAAGGTCTCCCGGAGGTGGCAGGTAACGCTGAATACGTACTCATTTATTTTTAACACGTCTGTTCTGTCTGCATTATAACTGTATTGTGTGTTTTTGCAATCAGGTCTTTCAGGTGCGCTTAATTCGGCACTGCCTGTACCCTTCCTGTCTTTCTAATGAAGATAACGCACTCATGCATTCTCTCCTCCCAGCTCGCACAGCAAGCGCTGTAACACCATTGACTGCGCAGCTCTGCTCGTGCCCTTAATTTTTTTTTTTTTTCTTTTTTGCTTTGATGTAATTTGTACCTCTGTCACTGTTAATTGCGTTAATCTTTGCAGAGACTCTGTAGGATACCTAATCAGCTAATTTATTCATCCGAATATTCACTGCTCTGCTTTTTTCTCTTCCAATGCTGTTCCTCAGTCCGTCTGGCATATTTGATTATGATTTTGAGTAAGTGTTTGATTTTTAATCAGTACTTGTGCTAATCGTGCGAATAGTTTGTAGATCTCCGTGTGTGCCTGGTTCACATTTCTAACCATTAGTTTATCTTTTAATTGTAGGTATGTTTATTAGATTAGGCTTGGAAGTTTAATTTTTAAGTAAAGAAAAAGCATGACCGAGGTAACATTTTATTTAATAACTTTAGAAACGTGTAAACTCATCTTTATGTTTTCTATCTCGTGTTTAATTATTCTGTATAGTCAGACTAACCTTGGAGAATGTTTTTGGGAAGGGATTTTCAGCACCGGTTGGGGCAGATTGTGCTGGAGAAGAGCAGCAAAGGGAGGGTCATGTTCAGAGATTTTCTCCTGTAAACTGTCTAACTTGTAAACCTCACCTTGTTCTTGCAGTTCTAAAGCACATTTTTGGCAGACAAACACTCCCCTCCCTCAGTAATTCCACAGTAAAAAGGGAGTTCCAAAAAAAGCTGTGGAATAGATGTTCTTGATGCAAGCGTGAGTTACTGTATGTACTCAAATATAAGCCAAGACCCCCCATTTCCCCCCCAAAAGGAGGAAAATTGGTTGACTCGAATATAAGTCGGGCAGCTTAATATTCAAGTGCCCTGTCCTGCCAGGATCTGCACCCATCGCCCCCTCCCTCCCCTGTCAGGCACTGCACCCAGCCCCCTGCCTGCCAGGCACTACACACAGCCCCTTCCCTCCCAGGCTCTCTACCCTGTCCCCCCTCTCCTCCCCATTGTACCACCTCTGCCGCTGGAATCCCTGCTAGTCCAGAGGTGTAGCGGGCAGGAGCGAGCTTTCCACGCTTTTGCCCCGCTGCTAATCCAGTCGGTCGCTGCCGCGAGTTCCGGCTTTAGCCACCGAGTGGTATCTACCAAGTAGGAGTGTGCTTTGGTGCTGCTGCTCGGCGCTAAGCGGCTTTCTGAATGGCTTCCGTAACCGGTCAGCGGCTGAAGCTGGAATCCACGGCAGTGACTGACCATGTTAGCAGTGGGGTAAGAGCGTGGAAAGCTCGCTACATTGGGACACCCCCTGGCTTATATTCGAGTATATACGGTAGGTTCTTGTAAGTTACACACTCATCCACATAAAGTTTATTGGATATACCCTGTTTCCCCGAATATATGACACTGTCTTATATTTTTAAAAACTCCAAAATATGCACAAGGTCTTATTTTCAGGGGGATGTCTTATTTTTCCATGAAGAAGAATACAGTACACATTTATTGCTGAAAAAAAGACATTTATTACCTGTATATGGTACAGGTCATCACAAACCAGAAAAGCTGTATCACAAACCAGAAAAACATTTTAGGCCCCGATTCTCCAAAAGTGCGTCCCGATTTTAGGCAGCTGTAGACGTACTACAGCTGTCTAATCAGCCAATCGGGATGCACGTTTTTTTAAAAAAAATGCTCCCCAGGCAGGCCGACCGGGAGAGGCGTCCTATACTAAACGCCGATTCTGTAACCGGCGTCTTTAGAGAATCGGGTTAAATTAGACGCGGCCGCTATACTTATGGGAGCAAGGGATCTCCCTGCTGCAATATGTATAGCGGCCGCGGTTGTTGCGGCCGCCTGTCCCATCACTGACAGGAGAATGCCTAACTCCTCCTGTCGGAACCCCGAGCCCCCTCCCCCCAAACTCGTAATCGCCGACAGGAGGATGCCCAACTCCTCCTGTCGGAACCCCGGACCCCCCTCCCCCCCAAACTCGTAATCGCCGACAGGAGGATGCCCAACTCCTCCTGTCGGAACCCCGGACCCCCCCCCCCCCCAAACTCGTAATCGCCGACAGGAGGATGCCCAACTCCTCCTGTCGGAACCCCGGAACTCCCTCCCCCCCCCAAACTCGTAATCGCCGACAGGAGGATGCCCAACTCCTCCTGTCGGAACCCCGGAACCCCCTCCCCCCAACTCGTAATCGCCGACAGGAGGATGCCCAACTCCTCCTGTCAGAATCCCGGAACCCCCTCCCCCCCAAACTCGTAATCGCCGACAGGAGGATGCCCAACTCCTCCTGTCAGAACCCCGGAACCCCCTCCCCCCCAAACTCGTAATCGCCGACAGGAGGATGCCCAACTCCTCCTGCCGGAAAGCCCAACGACCCCCCGCCCCAACTAATCTCCCTCCCCCAACTAACCTTTCAATGTTGGTCAGCTGGATGGGTCTTGCTGCCGTCCAGCCGACGGGTCTGCCTCGTGGAAATGAGACGGCACGCCCCTTCCCGGCCCATCCCCGCTAAATCTAAGGCCTGATTGGCCCAGGCTAGGCACCTTGGCCAATCAGGCCTTAGGATTAGTGGGGATGGGCGGACACACTATGCCTAAGGCCTGATTGGCCCAGGCGCCTTAGGCCCCACCAGTAGGCGGAGCTTTGGGACGGATGGGCCAATCCGGCCTCATTCCGTCATTGGCTGCCTGCCGGACAGGCGGGTTTGGTTCCCGTCTGTCCGGCCAACTACAGAAAGGTACGGGGAAGGGGGGTGGGGGTGTCGTGGGGGTCGGCCAGGAGGGTCGCGGGTCGGCTGGGGGGGCGGTCGGAGGTTCTTGGGGGGGGCGGTCGTTGGAGGGAGGGGGGTTTGCGTCAAGGGCAGGAGGGCCTGGGATCCCTCCTGCCCGTAATGTAGGGCTTGAGCTCCCTCTTGCCCCGATCGTGTCGGGACCGCCAAGAGGAAGCAGCAGGACACCGGTAGGAGCTTCTACATGATGGGGGTGGTCGGGAGGTTGTGGGGGTGCTTGCCAAATAGTGCCTTATTTTCGGGGGGGGGGGGGGCCTTATATTTCCCAGGTGGGGAAAAAAAGGGGGTGTCTTACTAAAGGAGGAGGTCCTATAATGGGGGAAACACGGTATGTAGGATGCAAGTTCATCCATATGTATCAACAATAGTGTGGACAGCGCCATGTACACCTTTCAGCGCTATCTAAGTGATAAATAGTATTCAGTATGGTCCATTTTTTGGCTGTAATAGCCGCCTTCAGGGGTCCTGAGCGTTGAGTGTGTGATGATGATGAATACAAGTATGGATGAGAACACATCCACCCACCAAACCAAAATGTCAAACCAAGAAAACTATATGACAACTTACTGGCCACCAGAGCAGCAAAACTAGACAGACAACTCACCAACCTGCTGTCTTCGACCACAGACTACAAAACCTTCAAAAAAGAAACAAACACCCTACTCTTCAAAAAATATGTAAAACCAATATAGCACAATCAGATCTGCCCCAAGCTTCATCTGCAATACTATCTACTCCTTGGCAAATTAGAAAATGTCCAGACTATTCCTTATGTACTTCTAAATATCATGACAATTCTTATGTAATCCGCCTTGAACCGCAAGGTAATGGCGGAATATAAATCATTAATGTAATTTAATATGGTTTCTGCAAAAATCCTCTCTCCTAAATGAGCCTCTGGGCGTCGTGAACAACAACGCTTGGGACTCCTGAGGAAGGCTATTACAGCCGAAACACGGATTTTGTTGAGTCTACACTGTTGTTGCTTCATATGGATGAACTTGTATCCAATAAACTTTTTGCTTCCATCAGTAACCCCTCTTCCTTTTGTAATGCTTTTGCCCTCTGTAGTCCCTATCCTTAACTTCATGTCTTCCTACACTGTGGATGTTATTTTGTAACCCATTCTGAGCTGTTGGGAGGACGGGATAGAAATCTAAATAAATAAATTAAGATTGCTCTTCCAAGTGATGAACTCACACTTGCAACAAGAACATCTATTCCACTGCTTTTTTTGTTTGGTTTATATTTTTTTAACTCTCTATATCACCCTCTAGACTGGTACAGTTCTTTGCTGATGGGTTATATCTCACTATGACCAGCAGGTGGAGACTGAGACCAAAACTTTTGGTTATATTAGCTGAGGCTCCCCCTCCTAACCCAGTCTGTCTTTCTCAGTCTGCAGAAGGTGAGGTAGGAAAAATTAATGCTCCCCCTGTTAGGGCTGTTGGAATTTGTTTTAGGACTCCTGGTCCCCTTTTTGGTGCTGGACGGAGCTTGGACGGGTCCTGTTTGGGGCTTCGTCCGACCTCAGGGGTGTCAAACCCGGCGGATCTCGTGCTGGGTTCCTTCTCTCCCCCTTCCTCCTCCTCCCCAGATTTTTGTAGAGGTGCCTCAGCTGGCAGCCTGGTCACCGATACCGGTCAGGCCTCCGGCTTTAAGAGCCAGTGGAGTCTGTTCTGAAAAGGAAAAAAAAATAAATAAAATCCTGAGGCTGTGCTGGTCTAAAGGGTACTTTCCCTTTAAAATTACTGTATTTTAATGTATTTTTCTGCTAACCGGCACTTTTATTCTAGCTAGGTCGTGTCTGGAGCAATGAGCACTTTTGCAAGGGAAAAAGTGCTCATTGCAATCCAGTCGTGAGGCACTTGCAGCCAGCCTGTTCGAGCGAGTCAGGCTGCTGCGAAGGGGAATCCTCTTCGGCATCGGGTGCCAGTGGCCAGGGATCCCCTTCGCGAGTGCCTCGTGAGCCGGCAGCTGTCCGTGGGGAAGGCTGGGTTTCACCCGTCGCCCACGCGAGAGCTTCCAGTGGTTGGACAGCACTTAAGGAAAGACATTTTTATAAAACATGGAGACGTAGGTCTTTGTGCTATGTGTGAGGCTGCTTTCAGGTTCCCCTGAGCCTGTCCTAAAGGTGCAGAGAAATTCCGACGTCAAAACTTCTCTTGCTTACAGAAGGTTCCTTATCTGTCACATCTATGGTATTACTTCTGGGTAACTTTAAACAATATCTGTGGAACTCCTCTGTCAAAACATTAGTGGGGCTGCATTTCAGTTAAAATTTTAACATTCTCCCCTCCCCCCCCCTTGTTCTCTTATAGTAACATAGTCAATGACGGCAGAAAAAGACCCGAATGGTCCATCCAGTCTGCCCAACCATACGTGCTCCGTAAATTAATCATGTAATTTAAAGGGTCCTTTTTCTTAAGATACTGCCCGGTACTGTGCTTAGGTTCCATCCACTGGAGTCTCCATCAAAGTCACTCCAGCCCATCTTAACCATCCCAGCCATCGATACCCTCCCCAGCTCGTCCTCAACTGAATGGCCCTATACGGGACACAAACCGTGCAAGTCTGCCCAATACTGGTCTTAGTTCTTCAATAGTTACTATTATTTTCCGATTAGCAATCCTCTATGTTCATCCCATGCTTTTTTGAACTCTTTCACCGTTTTCCTCTCCACCGCCTCCCTCAGGAGTGCGTCCTAGGCATGAAGCACCCTCTCTGGTCCCTTAGTGGCCCAGCTCTGTACCAATTGGTATCTGTGCTGTTCAGGGATTTATACCAATGAGACTGCCACCTTTGTCCTTTTGAAATCATTTTAAGGCATTGGGGCTTTAAAGAAGAATGGGCTATGGCTTTCTACCCTACCGTGTACAGACCGTTTGTTCCAAAGATATTGTTTAAAAGTTCACTTTTTTTGTTTTAAATAACGACGACTATCTTTGCATTTTGTCATTTCCTAGCTTTGTTGCAAACCTAAAAGCTGCAGTCATTCCGTTTCAAAAAAATGTATTAAAGAGTTTATGATGGGTGGGGGAGGGGAGTTTAAATCGGCTGCAGTTTCCACACAAAAGCGTTAGATTGACTGCATTTCCCTTGCCCTTTTGAAAAATATTCTCTCTCTGATGCCAAATTTTGCTAAGTAGATTTTTAATACATGAATAATTTGCATCTTGGGAAATGTGCATGAAGAGCTTAGGGTGATTCCCAGACTTGTTTTGAAGTCTGATGTCTGTAAACGTTCAAATAGAAATTATGCATGCTTAATCAGACAATTAATGAGGTTTTGTGGCAATCAAATGTATGCTGCTGATCAGCCCTGCAGGAGGCACTGTACTGCCTTCGATTTAAGCCATACTGGGACAGACCGAAGGTCCATCAAGCCCAGTAACTTGTTTCCAACTGGCCAACCCAGATCACAATTACCTGGCAGAAACCCAAAGAATAGCAACATTCTAGAGCTGAGATTGTGATGTCATAATGCCTCATTCCACCAATGCCTAAGAGGCAGCCTCAACAGTGATGTCACAATGGCTTGATTGTCCAATACCCAAGAACATAAGAGTTGCCATACTGGGAAAGACCGAACGTCCATCAAGTCCAGTATCCTGTTTCCAACAGTGGCCAACCCAGGTCCCAAGTAGCAAAACAGATTTTATGCTTCTTATCCTAGAAATTAGCAGTGGATTTCCCCAAGCCATCTCAAGAATGGCCTATGAACTTCTCTTTCAGGAAATTATCCAAGCCTTTTTTAAATCCCGCTAAGCTAACTGATTTCACCACATTCCCATCTCCAGTAGTGGAGAGAAGAGAGTCTATGGCTGAAGCAGTGCTCTTCACATCATCATCTTCCAAATGGGGGGTGTCAGGTAGGAGAGTATTAACCCCTCCCATTTCAGCAGTAGGCAGCCTCAGAAGGGGGGGGGGTCTCTAAAGTCCATAGCTCAGATCCCCCCCGATTGTATCATTGATCTTTGTCAAAAAGGCGGAACAGCAAGAGATGCTGACTTTACATGTCGCTAATCCTGAACCTTTTGGCGCATTCAGCACAATTGTAAGCTCAGCTGAATGGTAAGAGCCACTTCTATTAGAAAAATACCCACACAATGGATCAGTTCTTTAACAGAGTCGAGCTTTAAGAGTATTTGAAGCATAAATGGTTAAGGGAAACCATAGAGATGCGTATTATGTGTTTGTAAATAAATGCTGGAATCTGAATTATTTTTAGACACGAGCACTGTGTGGAAACCTCCAAGGCACTGTTTGATGTAGTTCAAATGGGGCCTTTAAACAAGCACCTGGGGGGAGGGGAGGGATCATTTGTCATATTGAGCTGATGGCTTAATTTTCTTTATTAGCTAATGCAGTCAGATCTGCGTTTTCTTTCTCTTTGCTCACAGGATTGACCTCAAGTTAAACAAGAAACCACGAGGTGTAAGTATTGACGTTCTCTAATTGCACCCATGGTCGCTAATAAGACATCTCAAAATTTTCTGTGAGTTCCCCATGGCCTTGCTATAAGCCCTGCCTGAATGGCGCAAGTTAGAGCATTCTGGGTTTTTGCTGGGGGAAGAAGGCTGGTAACCAGCGACATCGGTGATCGACCACCGGTTAATTGTGGGTATCCAGGGTCCAGAATCGTAAGTTAAGCGAGGAAAATTGCTGGCAGTAAGAGAGATGCACTTTCTTCTGTCCATCGCCGCTTGTTCAATAATTTTTTTTTTTTAACCCCAAAGTAACTGGAAATAGGTGGAAGTATTGACTTAAATCCCATGCTCTAGAGCAGTGTTTTTCAACCTTTTTACACCTATGGACCGGCAGAAATAAAATAATTATTCTGTGGACCGGCATCGGTCCGTGGACCGGCGGTTGAAGAACACTGGGCTAAGTCATGGGCCAGACCCCGCCCATCTCTACCCAATCTCCACCCCAGACCCTGCCCCCATAATAGTACTAATTGTAACTCTGTTTTTTCCATTCATTTTTCACAGATACACAATATAATCTTATTAACAACACATAACGGTTAACCACAAAATTAAACTACACAAAGCACACTGACAGCAGATGTAGATTCTCAAAATTGACATAATTCAATCACTAAATTCAAAAATAAAATCATTCCCCCCTACCTTTGTTGTCTCCCTCCCTCCATGCTATGCCTTACCTTTTGGCCTGCTCCCACCTGGCCATTTTATGCCGCCCCGGTATTATCTTCAGGCCGGCTCCCTCTTCCAGTGCACAAAGCTGTGGGCAGGGGCTCCTTGCACGTCCCGTGCCTCATCTGGAAGCCTTCCCTCTGACGTTGCAACGTCAGAGAGAAGGCTTCCGGTTCAGGCACAGGATGCACGTAGGAGCCACTGCCTGTGGCTTTGTGCACTGAATCAGTGAGGAAGAGAGAGCTGGCTCGAAGATAACGCCACATTGATCGCACCGTGGACCGGCGGTTGAAGAACACTGTGGACCGGCAGGAAATTTCTGTGGACCGGCACTGGTCCACGGACCGATGATTGAAGAACACTGCTCTAGAGCAGAGTCTCTCAAACCTTGTGCCACGGCACAGTGGTGTGCTGCGAGAGATTCCAGAATTTTTACTTTATTTTAAAAAATTCCCTTCATATATATACACTAGAATAGATGACATGTACGTTATGTTTGCAAGAATCTGCAAATAAATCCAAAACAATCCAAAGCACAGCACTGAAACTTATATATTCATTGAGGAAACCCGACCACATCACAGAGGCATACCTTGACTCACACCGGCTTCCAATTCCGGCAAGAATACTATTCAAATTCTACTGTCTACTATTTAAAACCATAAACGGCGACAGCCCAACCTACCTGAACAACCGCCTCATCCAAACTAGAGAGCTGCACGGGAACGGGGATGACGGGAATCCCGCGGGACCCGCGGGGATCCCGCGGGTTCCCCCTTTGGGTCACGGGGATCCCGTGGGGACGCCCCCTAGGGTCGCGGGGATCCCATGGGGACGCCCCCTAGGGTCGCGGGGATCCCGTGGGGACGCCTCCGAGGGTCGCGGGGTTCCTGCGGGGTTGGATCGCAATGCACTGCATTCGAGCCGCGAGGGTAGTCTCCTCCTCCTTACCTGCACTGTCGCAGCACACAGCCGAACGGAAGTCTTCCCGATGTCAGCGCTGACGTCGGAGGGAGGGCTTAAGCAAGCAAAGCCCTCCCTTCCTCCGACGTCAGCGCTGACATCAGGAAGACCTCCGGTCGGCTGTGTGCGGCAGGGCAGGTAGGAAGAAGGCAATGGCGAACGAAAGAGGGGGGAGGGGGCGGTCCGCCCCGAAGAATGTGCACAGCTGGTCAGGTCCCCCGATCGACCGACAACAGGCCCGGCCGACAAACCTCCCTGCCCTGTAGCCGCGAATCTAAATTACCTCTTACAGCAGCTTCAATACTCCAGCTGCTGTAAGAAGGTAATTTAGATTCGCGGCTACAGGACAGGGAGATTTGTCCGACCGGGCCTGTTCTGTTGTCGATCGGGTGCGGAAACGCCACAAAGGTAAGGGGCAGGGAGGGAGGAAAGGTGGAGTGGAGAAGAAAAGACGCTTAAGGGGGGAGAAGGCCGCTGAAAGCTCTGGGGAAGACAAAGGGGTGGAGAAGGACGCTGAAAGGACATGGGGTAAACGGGAGGAGGGGGGGTAAACGGGAGGAGGGGGGGAAGGATGCTGAAAGCACATGTGGAAGACAGAGGGGGGTGAAGGACCCTGAAAGCACTGGGGAAGACAAAGGGGTGGAGAATGCCACTGAAAGGACATGGGGAAAATAGGGGTGGAGAAGGCCGCTGAAAGGATATGGGGAAGACAGAGGGGGGAGAAGGCCGCTGAAAGGACATGGGGAAGACAGAGGGGGGAGAAGGACGCTGAAAGGACATGGGGAAGACAGAGGGGGGAGAAGGACGCTGAAAGGACATGGGGAAGGCAGAGGGGGGAGAAGGCCGCTGAAAGGACATGGGGAAGGCAGAGGGGGGAGAAGGCCGCTGAAAGGACATGGGGAAGACAGAGGGGGGAGAAGGACGCTGAAAGGACATGGGGAAGGCAGAGGGGGGAGAAGGATGCTGAAAGGACATGGGGGAGACAGTGGGGGGAGAAGGACGCTGAAAGGACATGGGGAAGGCAGAGGGGGGAGAAGGATGCTGAAAGGACATGGGGAAGGCAGAGGGGGGAGAAGGATGCTGCCTGACAGGACATGGGGAAGATGGTGGGGGAGAAGGACACTGGAAGGAAATGGGGAGAAGACCCTGGCAGGGAAGAAGACAGAGGTGCCAGACTATGGGGGGAGTGGAAGGAAAAAGATGGGTGCCAGACCAATTTGGGAGGGGGGAGAAAGGGAGAGGCACAGTAACAGAGCAAATGGAAGACACAGAGAGAAGAGAGGCAGTGGATGGAAGGAATTGAATGAGAATATGAAGAAAGCAGAAACCAGGCAACAAAGGTAGGAAAAAAATTCTTTTTTTTTTTTTTGCTTAAGGATAAAGTAGTATATTAGTTGTGTTGATAAAAATTTATAAACATTAGAGGCTCTGGTAGAAACCCATTTACAAAGTATGTATTCTTCCCAATTAATATTTCCAAATTAATAAAGTCTTTTTGCTTATTTTTAAATGGGTTTCTACCAGAGCCTTTAATTCAGTAGCATAATTAAATGAAATAACTATTTCTGTAGTTTATAGGGACGGGCGGGGACGTAGGGGATTCCTCGCGGGGATGGGCGGGGACGGAGGGATTACTTGCGGGGACGGGTGGGGACGGAGGGATTCCTCGCGGGGACGGGTGGGGACGGGTGGGAGTCCTCACGGGGACGGGTGGGGACGGGTGGGACTTTGGCGGGGACGGGTGGGATTTCTGTCCCCGCGCAACTCTCTAATCCAAACCACATCAACTAGACATAGGAAAATCCCACACTCCATTCACCCACCCTCCAATCAAAGAAGTCAAACGTTAAAAACTATATGATGGCCTCCTAGCCACACAAGCAGCAAACTCTCCAATCTACTAATTATGACCCCAGACTACAAAACATTCAGAAAAGAAATAAAGACTCTACTCTTCAAGAAATCCCTGTAAACGACTTAATACCGCTAGCTCCTTCACACTTTCCAATACTACTACCTAATACCCTCCAGATTCCCCAAAGCAACCTCATCTACTCTTTATCTCCTCTAGAAATTACCAGATATCTTCTTCATGTAATACGTTCTTTGTAATTCTTTTGTAATCCGCCTTGAACCGCAAGGCAATGGCGGAATAGAAATCTCTAATGTAATGTAATCTGTCAATGTTATGAGCGTCTGTGAGCGTAAGGATACAACCGCCCAGACAAGTCTCATTCTTTGACGTGATTGGTCCTTGAAAGTCATTTTATGTTTTTTTAAGCAGTCGTTATCCTAACTTGAGCAACAAAGCAATCGAGGCTTTGTCACCGTTTGAATCTTCTTATGGTTTTCAAACTTAGATTTTCAGCTCTGACAGAAATTAAATCGAAAAAAGAGAGAACGGTGGATGATGAAATGCGTATTTGCTGGTTGACTATCGTGCTGCATTTTGAGTTAATTTGCACTCAAAAACAAGCTCATCCATCGTGTTGATTAGCAATTCTATTCTGTCTACTTTAGTTTCACCGTTTGTTACAGTTACCCATCCATAGCTTAAAGAACTTTAAATAAATAATGCTCAAATTTAATTGTTTGCTGGTTTTGCAATTGTATAAATTTCAATTACAATGTGCCACAAAAACCATTTGTCTGTTTAGTGTGCCAGAGCTAAAAAAAAGTTTGAGAGATACTGATCTAGGACTTTGCCTCTGTTGTGCGAACGTTGTTTATTTCTCACTTTCTTTCCTCCCCTCAAATCCCTCAGAAAGGGATTAACTGGCAGTAAATGCTTTTTATTGGGATTTCTGTTCATTAGATCTTCAGAAAAGAAGGCATTAGTTTGAACGTCTCAGAAGTGGAGCTTTTCTAGATCAGTAATCTCCTGTGTTCATCCAGTCAGATTATTTGGAATCGGGTTTTGGCGTCTTCAAAACAGGGATATTCTAAGCTGTCTAAAGCCATTCCATTTTCTCTCTTAATTGGATGCCTCCCTCTTCCCCCAAATGGATGAATTTTTAGAGGTGCCTTTTCAGGTTAAAAAGGCCTGATCCTTTGGCGCGATTGAGGCGTGGCTTAGACTGTGTATGAACATATTGCATTTATTAATGACAAATAGGAAGATTTGGTAAGATGTTCTTTTTAATATTCTTTATTCATTTTCAAACTTACATTAAGTGTTAAAATATATTCATTCACATTAACCATAAATACATCACTTACAAACTATCATTGATACATTTCATAAATTCTTATCCCCTCCCCTAACCCAACCCTCCTTCCCATATTATACTCTATTATCATATAAAACATGTAATAATAAAATCCCCCCCTCCCTGCACCTTAAGTTGATAAATATAAGGGAAACAATTTTAAATTAATCTTTACAATACTTCGTTAATGGTTTCCACACATCCTGAAACTTCTTAAAATATCCCCGCTGTAATGCAATAAACCTTAGATATGGCACAAAGAGTTCCACCAGAAGTTGTAATTTAATCTCCTCCAATCCTTCCAATTAAATGTGATTTGCTGAATGGCAACACCAGTCATTATAAGTAGTAATTTATTGTTATTCGCAGAAATCTGACTTTTTGCTCTCATTTCCATACCAAATATCACAGTATCACAGGATAATGCCACAGGGTTATCTAATAAATTATTAATTTGGTCCCAAATTGATTTCCAAAAATTCATAATAAATGGGCAATGAAGCAATAAATGGTCTAAAGTTCCTGCTTCCAGATGACAATGCCAACATCTATTAGACAAAGAACTATCTAATTTTTGTAACCTAACAGGGGTTCACAATGCTCTATGCAACAGAAAAAACCAAGTTTGTCTCATAGATGCCGACATCGTCCATTTCATCCTCCAAGACCAAATTCGTGGCCATTGAGATGCAGTAATTTCATGCTTAATCTCAATACTCCAAATATCTCTTAAACCAGTTTTTAATTTCTTTTTATTAAATCCACTTAACACTTTGTACCACTGGGCGGCCTGGTGACCCAAGAAGTCTGTCTGAAAACACAGAAACTCCATACTATAATGATTATTAAGATTTTTTGGTAAGATGTTCTAACACCATTGCTGGACTGAATTGTCCGTCTCATGGTATTTTTTTTTTTCCCCCCTTGGCAGGACTACTAGATAACTCATCGAGACTTCCAAGCATCCAAGTTGCCTTGCTCCTCTGGCAAGACCACCTTAACAGAAACTCAAGTAGCCCAAGAAGCTACCATTCTCAGAACACCCATCGTCTCTGTACCACACTGCGGTGAAAAAGCCTCAGAATGCTTTCGCCGTAGATCCGCATTGGACAAGTGGCCCTTCACATTTGTAAAGAATCTGAAAACCACGGAGGCAGGGGGGGTGAAGGAAGTCTAAGATGTGGAAATAATACCCACTGCACAACCTGTTCTCTGGGCTACTGGGAAGGAAGCATTCAGTGCCGTTAATGTTTGTCGTTACGAGTGTTGAGAAATGTTCTGTTTAATGTTGATTAGCAAAGGTGATGTGATCAAATTGTCCGTAGCTGTTGTGACTCTCTCTTGAGTAGTATCTTTTTTTTTTTTTTTTTATCAGTTTTTTTTTAACCTGTTACGATATCAACTTTTTTACTTGATAGATTGACGGATGAAGCATTTCATTATTTTGCCTTGATAAAGTGGACTAGAGCGAAGTAGGGGTCAAGTCTTTGTTGTTTTGGGGTTTTTTTTGCTGCATGAAAATACTTGTCTTTCATTCCTAAAAAGCAAATGAGGAAGCTGACTTGACACCGTGACATTCGTGTTCCTGACGCAAGAGACTTGCCTCCAAACTGTGGTGGATTGAACATAAAGCTGCTTATAGTATTGTCTTTCATTTTTACAGATTTTTGAGTTTATTTGAATCCCTATTTTTAAATATTAATGTCTGTTTGAATAAAAAGTGAAATCTTCACAGGTTCCCTTATGCTCTGATTGCAAGATGAAACAATTGAGATTGAGATTACGGTAATTCAACTGAAACTTGAAAGATATACATGTATTTCCCCTTTATAACCATTGGAATGTAAAGATTTACAGCCTTGAAAATCAGTGAAATCGCTTGTTCAAGGTTATCTGCTAATTTTCAGCAGCACTTTTCCAGTGGTGACAAGTCAAAAGCACGCACCGATAAAGGTGCGCCAAGACAACTGAGCGCAAGGCAGAAGCCCGCGCCCAAGAAAAACAGTGTTTTAAGGGGCTCCGACAGGGGGTGTGGGGGGGAACCCCCCACACTTTATTGAATACAGATTGTCCCGGCATTGTGGGGGGTTTGGGGGGTTGTAACCCCCCACATTATACTGAAAACTTCACTTTTTCCCTAAAAAACAGATAAAAAGTTAAGTTTCCAGTATAATGAGGGGGGTTACAACCCCCCACAATGCCGGCGCGATCTGTATTCAGTAAAGTGGGGGGGGGGGGGTTCCCCACCAACACTCCCTGTCAGAGCCCCTTAAAACACTGTTTTATCCCAGGACAAGCAGGCAGCATATTCTTAACGCATGGGTGACGTCACCGACGGAGCCCCGGTACGGACACTTTTAACTAGAAAGTTCTAGTTGGCCGCACCGCGCATGCGCAAGTGCCTTCCCGCCCGACGGAGGAGTGCGTGGTCCCCAGTTTCTTCGTTTCCGCGGAGCGAAGAAGACGCATGTGTTTTCAACGGCTGTTGAAAAATCTGATTTTTGCCTTCCCGCTCGCAAAATTTTCTTCTCTATTGTTCTTTTCCCTTCGGGTTTCTTTTCCGTTCTAAAAAAAAAAAAAAAAAAAAACTTTGCTTTTTCTTTTTTCTTTGTTTTTCAGGCCAGCCCCGGCGGGGCCTGTTGCCACCATACAGGCCTCCGGTTTTGATTTTGCGGAGGCCGTGTTTCCCTTCATGCCCCCCTCAGCCGGGCTTTAAGAAGTGCCAGCGGTGTGCACGCCCGATCTCTCTCACTGACCCGCACAATTGGTGCCCACAGTGCCTGGGTCCAGAGCATCGGGCTGACACCTGCACCCGCTGTGCTACTCTTAAAAAACGTACATTAAAGAATAGACAGATCCAACAGAATATCCTTTTCGGTACCGGATCTGCCATGGAATCGGCCGCGCCGTCGACGGCATCGCAAAAGTCGGCACCGACTACTTCGACGCCTGATCCTTCCTCGGGGTCGCTGGCACCAGGTAAGCCGGCTAAGAAGCCTTCCACTTCCCTTGAGCGCCCTCCTGCCACAGCGGCGACGCCGGTCCTCCCGGCATCACGCCGACCCCGAAAACGCTCTGCCCCGATTTCGGTGAGTGCCTCGACATCGGCCTCCTCATCGCCGGGGCATGGAGCGGCACCTATGGTACCGAAAAAGAAAAAAGCAGTACCGGTGCCTCCTCTGGACGACCGCATTGCGGCCATACTCCAAAGCCAATTGCAGGAACAACTACAGCAACAACTCCAACACGTGTTGCCAGCAATATTGGCCCCACTCCTTCCGGTACCGGACCGGCCCGAGCCTCGCACCATACCACCGGTGTCGACACCATCGGTACCGTTGAACACGTCCATGCCGGTGCTTGCGGCTGAACCACTCAATCCCCCCGTGCAACCACGCTCTGATGCCGACCCTCCCAGACGTCAAGACCGACACCGGTCCCCCCGAGACCAGGACCGGCACCGGTCTTCCTCCCCCGGTACCGTCTCGATGCGCTCTGGCAAATCTCTCTCTAAGACTCGCCACACTGAGCCATCCACACCACCGTCCCGTCCTGCGCACACCGACGTCAGGGACCTGGACTTATGGGAAGAATCCCCACCCGGTACCGATGATGAGGCTTCATCAACGGACGAGGAACCCTCGATGGTCGATACCAGTTCCAAACCTGAACAGTCCTCATTCACTAAATTTCTAAGGGAAATGTCGGCGGCTCTTTCTATCCCGTTGGAATCCGACTCTAAGAAGTCCCAGGCTTTTCAGACTTCGAACAACCCCCCAAAGAATTTTTGAAGTTACCCGTCCACGACATCTTAAGGGAAACTTTTTACAAAAATTGGGAAAACCCTCTCACGGTACCGGGAGCCCCTCGAAAACTGGATAGTTTATACAGGGTCATCCCTATCCCGGGGTTCGACAAACCTCAACTGCCCCATGAATCCCTTCTAGTGGAGTCCACCTTAAAGAAAACCCAGGGCTCCAGTGTTTATGCCTCCACCCCTCCTGGCAGAGAGGGCAGAACGATGGATAAATTTGGCAAGCGCCTTTATCAGAATTCCATGCTTGCCAACAGGGCTAATAATTACACCTTCCACTTCTCCTTCTACATGAAGCATTTGGTGCAACAACTCTCCTCCTTACAAAAGTACATCCCTGAGCGTAAGGTCCCTGTTTTTCAGTACAAATTTCCAGTTTACTCCAACTCCGGAAATTCATGGTGCGCTCCATTTATGACTCTTTTGAGCTGACCTCTCGAGCATCTGCCATGGCTGTTGCCATGAGGCGCCTGGCCTGGCTGAGAGTTTCTGACCTCGACATTAATCACCAAGACCGCCTGGCTAACGCACCTTGTCTTGGTGATGAACTCTTCGGGGAGTCCCTGGACTCAACCACCCTGAAACTCTCGGCACACGAGACCAGGTGGGATACTCTGATAAAACCTAAGAAGAAGACTCCACCTGCTCGCCCCTACAGACAGCAGTCTTCCTACCAACGCAGGTTCTCGGCCAGACATCTCAACCCGCCTCAACAACAGCCTCGCCGACCTCGTCAACAGCATCAAACTCAGGCTCGCTCACAGTCTCACCAACCTGCCAAGCCTCTCCCTCCGTCAAAACCATCTCAGCCCTTTTGACTCTTTTCTCCAGGGCATAGCCAGTCTCCCACCATCATTGCCTCTTCCTCAGCCGATCGGAGGACGCCTTCAACTCTTTCTCAGCCATTGGGAAGTCATCACATCAGACCTGTGGGTCCTCAACATCATTCGCCACGGCTACTCTCTCAACTTCCAGACTCTTCCACCAGACAATCCTCCCATAGAGTCTGTTTCTCACTCCTCCCAATCCCTCCTTCTTCTCAATGCCATCGAAGAGGTACCCCCAGACCAAAGGAGTCAGGGATTCTACTCCCGCTACTTCCTGGTTCCCAAGAAGACAGGAGACCTCCGTCCCATCCTCGATCTCCGGGACCTCAACAAGTGTCTGGTCAAGGAAAAGTTCAGAATGCTCTCCCTTGCCACGCTTTACCCTCTTCTCTCTCAACACGCTTGGCTATGTTCCCTAGACCTCAAGGAGGCCTACACTCACATTCCAATCCATCTGACTTCACGTCGCTACCTTCGATTTCAGGTACAGCACCGTCACTCAGTACAAAGTGCTACCCTTTGGCCTCGCATCATCGCCCAGGGTGTTCACCAAGTGCCTCATTGTGGTGGCGGCCTTTCTCAGGTCCCACAACCTCCAGGTGTTCCCCTACTTGGACGATTGGTTAGTGAAAGCACCTACGTCTCCTCTTGTGCTACAAGCCACTCAGCACACCATCTCCTTCCTCCACCTCCTGGGGTTCGAGATCAACTACCCCAAGTCGCATCTGCTTCCCACACAGCGGCTTCAGTTTATTGGAGCCGTCCTCGACACCACTCTAATGAGAGCGTTTCTCCCCTCAGACCGACAATGGACCCTGCTCCACCTCTGCCGTCAGGTGCTCCTTCGTCGCTCCATTCCAGCTCGGCAAATGATGGTCCTTCTGGGCCACATGGCCTCGACGGTCCATGTGCTTCCTCTGGCGCGACTCCACCTCAGGACACCTCAATGGACTCTGGCCAACCAATGGTCACAAACCACAGATCCTCTTTCTCATCCCATCTCTGTGACATCGTCTCTTCAGCAATCTCTTCAATGGTGGTTGAACTCCTCCAATCTTTCCAGAGGTCTACTCTTTCATCTACCCCCTCACTCCATGATCATAACCACGGATGCCTCCCCTTATGCATGGGGAGCTCACCTGGGAGATCTTCGCACCCAGGGACTCTGGACCCATCAGGAGCGTCAACATCATATCAATTTCCTGGAACTCAGGGCCATGTTCTATGCTCTCAAGGCCTTCCAGCACCTTCTCTACCCTCAGGTTCTTCTCCTGTGCACAGACAACCAAGTCGCCATGTACTACATAAACAACCAAGGCGGCACCGGATCTCCCCTCCTCTGTCAGGAGGCCATCCGCATCTGGACCTGGGCCACGGCCCACAGTCTCTTCCTCAAGGCTGTCTATATCCAGGGCGAACAGAACTCCCTGGCCGACAATCTCAGCCACATCCTTCAACCTCACGAGTGGACTCTGGATCCTCCCACACTCCGCTCCATCTTTGCTCGGTGGGGCACTCCTCAGGTGGACCTCTTTGCAGCTCCTCACAACCATCAGCTGCCCCAGTTCTGCTCCAGACTCTTCTCTCCTCATCGTCTGGCCCCGGATGCATTGCTGCTCGACTGGACGGATCGGTTCCTCTATGCTTTCCCTCCACTGCCTCTGATGTTGCGGACGTTATTCAAACTCCGCAGGGACAGAGCCACCATGATTCTCATCGCCGCTCGGTGGCCTCGCCAACACTGGTTCTCCCTCCTGCTCCAGCTCAGCTGCAGATAACCCATTCCTCTTCCTGTGTTTCCCACTCTACTTACACAGCAGCATCAGTCTCTACTATATCCCAATCTGTCCTCGCTCCACCTGACAGCTTGGTTTCTCTCGGGCTGACCTCTCCAGAGAATCTGTCTCAGCCTGTCCGTCGCATTTTGGATGCCTCCAGGAAACCGGCCACCCTCCAATGTTACCATCAGAAGTGGACCAGGTTCTCCTCTTGGTGTCTACTGCATCACCACGATCCCACCTCGCTGGCGGTGGAAACTGTACTGGACTATTTGCTCTCTCTGTCCGACGCTGGCCTCAAGTCTACCTCAATCAGAGTCCACCTCAGTGCCATCACTGCGTTTCATGAGCCTATCCTCGGAAAACCGCTCACGGCTCATCCCCTGGTTTCCCGGTTCATGAGAGGCCTCTTCAATGTCAAACCACCTCTGAAGCCTCCTCCAGTCGTCTGGGACCTGAATGTGGTTTTATCAGCCCTCATGAAACCTCCGTTTGAGCCTCTTGCCACTACTTCACTCAAATTTCTGACGTGGAAGGTGCTTTTCCTCATTGCCATCACCTCTGCCAGGAGGGTTAGTGAGCTGCATGCACTGGTTGCCGACCCACCTTTCACTGTTTTTCACCATGACAAGGTGGTTCTGAGTACCCATCCTAAATTCCTTCCCAAGGTGGTCTCGGACTTCCACCTCAATCAATCCATTGTGTTGCCTGTCTTTTTCCCTAAGCCCCATTCTCATCCTGGGGAACAGGCGTTACACACGCTGGACTGTAAGCGTGCCCTTGCATACTACCTTGACCGTACCAGGGCTCACCGCTCGTCTCCTCAGCTCTTTTTGTCCTTCGACCCTAACCGTCTAGGTCGCCCTGTCTCTAAACGGACGCTTTCTAACTGGCTTGCTGCCTGCATTGCGTTCTGTTATGCTCGGGCCGGACTCCCACTGGAAGGTGCTGTCACGGCCCACAGGGTCAGAGCTATGGCTGCTTCTGTGGCTTTCCTACATTCCACGCCCATCGAGGAAATCTGCAAGGCTGCCACTTGGTCCTCAGTTCACACGTTCACTACTCACTACTGTCTGGATACCTTCTCCAGACGGGATGGACACTTAGGCCAATCTGTGTTACATAATTTATTTTCCTAATGGCCAACCATCCCTCCTCCCTCTCTGTTAGCTTAGAGGTCACCCATGCGTTAAGAATATGCTGCCTGCTTGTCCTGGGATAAAGCACAGTTACTTACCGTAACAGGTGTTATCCAGGGACAGCAGGCAGATATTCTTACGTCCCACCCACCTCCCCGGGTGGGGACCACGCACTCCTCCGTCGGGCGGTAAGGCACTCGCGCATGCGTGGTGCGGCCAACTAGAACTTTCTAGTTAAAAGTGTCCGTACCGGGGCTCCGTCGGTGACGTCATCCATGCGTTAAGAATATCTGCCTGCTGTCCCTGGATAACACCTGTTACGGTAAGTAACTGTGCTTTTCTTCGGCGCGGGCTTCCGCCTTGCGCTCAGTTGTCTCGGCGCGCCTTTGTTGGCGCTCGCTTTTGACTATGAACCTTTCCAGTTATCACTACTGAAAATGAGCTATTTGGAGGAGTGTTCTGGAGGGCAGAGTGGGCAACTGGTCCATTAAGTGCCAATATTTAACACTTAATGTAAGGTTACCATATGGCTGCATAAACAGGAGAACGGATTAAGACATCTGGGTTTTACTTCCATTGAAAGCAAAACCCATATGTCTCAAGTCATCCTCCTCGCTTCCATTGCTTTCAATGGAAGTAAAACCTGGATGTCTCAGTCTGTCCTCCTTTTTCTAGAGCCAAATGGTAACCCTAACTTAACCTGCCAGCTGTATAAACCATAGCTTGACCTTTAACCAGCAACCCAGGGCTGCTTGAGTTCCAGGTATTGCCTTAACTGACCATGTGATAGCCCAGCACCAAATAAACTGGATATTCAGCATAGCAGCCTGGACAGGGCCTGGCACTGAATATTTGGGCGGTGGTCAGCCAAACGCTCACAGTTGCCGGCTCAATATTTACTCCTTACTGTTTATCATTTCTATAGTTTTACTAAAGGTACCCAGAAAATGTTAATCCTGGTGAAGGCCGCATCCTTTTCAGGGATGTGTATTTAAGGTTAAACAGGGGTCTCTGGTTACACAGTTCTGTGCTCAACCCAATAGGCTGCAGAGGGACCTCGGGCGATAGTGTCTGAATCTCGCAAGCCGGCCCAAACCAGAAGGATGCTAGGCTGCATAGAGAGAGAGGCAAAACCTGCATAAGAAAGGAGGGGTTAATGCCCTTGTACAAGTTATAGGTGAGGACCCGCTTGAACTATTCTGGGATAAGGAATAGGGACTTGTATACCCCCTTTTTGTAGTTATACAACCACATTCAAAGCGGTTTACATATGGGTACTTTGAGCATTTTCCCTATCTGTCCCACTGGGCTCACAATCTAATGCACCTGGGGCAATGGGGGGGTTAAATGACTTGCCCAGGGTCACAGGGAGCAGTGTGGGGTTTGACCCCACAACCGCAGGTCTGTAGCTTTAAGCACTACATTTTACTAAAGATATAAAAAGACTTAAAGTGGTACAGAGGAAGGTGACCAAATTAGTATGGGAAGGCACACGAGACTTGATGACCTGATATTTACACCCTAGAGGAGAGACGGTGGGTGCAGACATTTAAATATATGAAATGAATTGATCAGCAAACAAATTTTTTTCAGAGACTGGAAATCTATAGAACTAGAGGACGGGAGACTAAACAGAAAGGAGGTAAGCTTAAAAGGAAATATCTTTTCACCAAAAGGATGGTGGATGCCTGGAAACGGCCTTCCTGTGGAGGTGGTTGATACAAAATCAGCGACTGCGTTCAAAAAGGCATCGAGCAAGAGCATGGGACCAAAGCAAAACAAATCACATAGAGAGTGTGGCACAGTGGTTAAAGCTACAGCCTCAGCACCCTGGGGTTGTGGGTTCAAATCCACGCTGCTCCTTGTGATCCTGGGCAAGTCACTTAATCCCCCCCATTGCCCAAAGTACAATACATAGCTTGTGAGCCCACCGGGACAGACAGGGAAAAATGCTTGAGTACCTGAATAAATTCATGTAAACCGTTCAGAGCTCCCCTGGGAAAACGGTATAGAAAAATGAATGAATAAATAAATATATAGTAAAACCTTGGTTTGCGAGCATAATTCGTTCTGGAAGCATGCTCGTAATCCAAAGCACTCGTATATCAAAGAGAATTTCCCCATAGGAAATAATGGAAACTCAGACGATTCGTTCCACAACCTAAAAACTTAAAATACTGTATGCTGTGAGCTATGGGTAAATTGGGTGTGACACTTCTATTATGTTCAGCCACGCTCAGCGTATGATGTGCACACTTCAACTGGGGGTTCTGATGACGTGACGCGCAATTATGTGCTCGCAATGCAAGACAACGCTCGTTTATCGAGTTAAAATGTAATAGAATGTTTTGCTCGTCTTGCAAACCGTGTTACATGCGCTCTAAGGTTTGACTGTATTCTAGACATACTGTAACCATACTGCTGTTCCTGTATGGTTACAATCAAAGCGGTTTACATATTTTAGGTATTTATTTTGTAGCTTGTAGCTGAGGCAATGAAGTGTTAAGTGACTTGCCCAGAGTCACAAGGAGCTGCAGTGGGATTTAAGCTCACAACCTCAGGGTGCTGAGGCAGCTGCTTTAACCACTAGGCATAGAGGAGGTAACGTACATTATCCCAGGACAAGCAGTCAGCATATTCTTAACGCATGGGTGACGTCACCGATGGAGCCCCGGTACGGACATTTTTCACTAGAAAGTTCTAGTTGGCTGCACTGCACATGCGCGAGTGCCTTCCCGCCCGACGGAGGAGTGCGTGGTCCCCAGTTTCTTCATTTCCGCGGAGCGAAGAAGACGCATGTGGTTTCAACGGCCGTTGAAAACATCCTTTTTGCCTTCCCGCTCGCGCTTTTTTCTCATTTTTACTCTTTTTCCCACTTCGGGTTCTCTTTTTTATTCGATCCAAAAAAAAAAAATCCCTCGATTTTCTCTATTTTTGAAACCGGCCCCAGCGGGGCCTGTTGTCACCATACAGGCCTCCGGTTTTGATTTTGTGGAGGCCGTGTTTCCCTTCATGCCCCCTCAACCAGGCTTTAAGAAGTGCCAGCGGTGTGCACGCCCGATCTCCCTCACTGACCCACACAGTTGGTGCCTACAGTGTTTGGGTCCAGAGCATCGGGCTGACACCTGCACCCGCTGTGCCACTCTTAAGAAACGCACCTTAAAAAATCGGCAGATCCAGCAGAACATCCTTTTCGGTACCGGATCTGCTATGGAACCAGCCACGACGTCAACGGTACCGCAAAAGACGGCACAGACCACTTCGACGACGCCCGATCCTTCCTCGGGGTCGCTGGCACCAGGTAAGCCGGCTAAGAAGCCTTCCACCTCCCTTGAGCGCCCACCTGCCACAGTGGCGACGCTGGTCCTCCAGGCCTCATGCTGACCCCGCAAACGCTCCGCCCCGATCTCGGTGAGTGCCTCGTCATCGGCCTCCTCATTGCCGGGGCGTGGAGCAGCACCTATGGAACCGAAAAAGAAAAAAGCGGTACCAGTGCAACCTCTGGATGACCGCATCGCGGCCATACTCCAAGACAAATTGCAGGACCAGCTGCAGCAACAACTCCAACACCTGTTACCGACCCTATTGGCACCACTTCTTTCGGTACCAGACCGGCCCGAGCCTCGCACCATCCCACCGGTGTCCACCCCCTCGGTGCCACTCAACACTTCCATGCCAGTCCTCTCGGCTGAACCACTCCGTTCTCGTCCTGTGGTACAGACCCGCTCTGAGGCCGATCCTCCTCGGGACCAGGAAGGGCACCGGTCTCCCCGGGACCGAGAACGACACCGCTCTTCCCGGGACCGGGATCAGCACCGGTCTTCCTCTCCCGGTACCGTCTCAATGTGCTCTGGCAAGTCTCTTTCTAAGACCCGCCACACTGAGCCTTCCACCCCGATATCTCGGCGTGCGCACACTGACATCAGGGACCCGGACTTATGGGAAGAATCCCCTCCCGGTACCGAGGAGGACGCATCGTCCACAGACGAGGAACCCTCAGTGACCGATACCGCTTCCAAGCCTGAGCAATCCTCTTTCACCAAATTCCTCAGGGAGATGGCGGCTCTTTCTATTCCTCTAGAGTCCGACTCCAAAAAGTCCCAGGCCTTTCTGTGTGCCTTAGACTTTGAACAACCTCCCAAAGAGTTCCTCAAGTTACCCGTCCATGACATACTGCGGGAAACTTTTTATAAAAATTGGGAAAATCCACTCACTGTCCCCGGAGCTCCTCGTAAACTTGACAGCCTATATAGGGTCATCCCAATTCCGGGTTTTGACAAACTACAATTGCCCCACGAGTCTCTCCTAGTTGAGTCTACATTAAAGAAAACTCAGGGCTCCAGTGTTTATGCCTCCACCCCTCCTGGCAGAGAAGGCAAAACGATGGATAAGTTTGGCAAACGCCTTTATCAAAATGCAATGCTAGCCAACAGGGCGAATAATTACACATTTCACTTCTCATTTTATATGAAGCATCTCGTACAACAACTATCCGCCCTACAAAAATACATCCCTGAACGCAAAGTTCCACTCTTTCAACAACAAATTTCCAGCCTCCTTCAACTGCGGAAATTCATGGTGCGCTCTATTTATGATTCATTTGAGCTGACCTCCCGAGCGTCTGCCATAGCTGTTGCCATGCGGCGTCTGGCCTGGTTGAGAGTATCTGATCTTGACATCAACCACCAAGAACGCCTAGCTAACGCACCCTGTCTTGGGGATGAACTTTTTGGGGAGTCCCTGGATTCAACCACCCAGAAGCTCTTAGCACATGAGACCAGATGGGACACTCTGGTAAAACCTAAAAAGAAGGCTCCACTTGCTCGTCCTTATAGACCACAATCCTCTTACCAGCGCAGGTTCTCAGCCAGGCCTCTCAACCTGCCCCAGCAGCAGCCTCGCAGACTTCGTCAACAACAACACACTCAGGCTCGCTCTCAATCTCACCAGCCTGCCAAGCCTCTTCCTCCGTCAAAACCGTCTCAGCCCTTTTGACTCCTTTCTCCAGGGCATAGCCAGTCTTCCACCATCAATACCTCTTCCTCAGCCAATCGGAGGACGTCTCCAACTCTTCCTCAATCGTTGGGAGGTCATCACATCAGACCTGTGGGTCCTCAACATCATCCGCCACTGCTACTCTCTCAACTTCCAGACTCTTCCACCAAACAACCCTCCCATAGAGTTTGCGTCTCACTCCTCCCAGTCCCTTCTCCTCCTAAGGGAGATCCAATCCCTCCTTCTCAATGCCATCGAAGAGGTTCCCACAGACCAAAGGGGTCAGGGATTCTACTCTGGCTACTTCCTGGTTCCCAAGAAAACAGGAGACCTTCGTCCCATCCTCGATCTCCGGGACCTCAACAAGTGTCTGGTCAAGGAAAAGTTCAGAATGCTCTCCCTGGCCACGCTTTATCCTCTTCTCTCTCAACACGACTGGCTATGTTCCCTGGACCTCAAAGAGGCCTACACTCACATTCCAATCCATCTGAATTCCCGTTGCTACCTCCGATTTCAGATTCAGCACCGTCACTATCAGTACAAAGTGCTACGCTTTGGCCTCGCATCATCGCCCAGGGTGTTCACCAAGTGCCTTATTGTAGTGGCGGCCTTTCTCAGGTCTCACAACCTCCAGGTGTTCCCCTACTTGGACGATTGGTTGGTAAAAGCACCTACGTCTCCGCTTGTGCTACAAGCCACTCAGTACACCATCTCCTTCCTCCATCTCCTGGGGTTCGAGATCAACTACCCCAAGTCGCATCTACTTCCCACACAGCGACTTCAGTTCATTGGAGCCGTTCTCGACACCACTCTCATGAGGGCGTTTCTCCCCTCCGACCGCCAACGGTCCCTACTCCACCTCTGCCGTCAGGTGCTCCTTCATCACTCCATTCCAGCTCGGCAGATGATGGTCCTCCTGGGCCACATGGCCTCGACGGTCCATGTGCTTCCTCTGGCGCGACTCCACCTCAGAACACCTCAATGGACTCTAGCCAACCAATGATCACAGACCACGGATCCTCTTTCTCATCCCATCTAAATGACATCGTCTCTTCAGCAATCTCTTCAATGGTGGTTGAACTCATCCAATCTTTCCAGGGGTCTACTCTTTCATCTTCCCCCTCACTCCATGATCATAACCACAGATGCATCCCCCTATGCATGGGGAGCTCACCTGGGAGAACTTCGCACTCAGGGACTCTGGACACCTCAGGAGCGTCAACATCACATCAATTTCCTGGAACTCAGGGCCATGTTCTATGCCCTCAAGGCCTTCCAGCACCTTCTCTACCCTCAGGTTCTTCTCCTGTGCACGGATAACCAAGTCGCCATGTACTACATAAACAAGCAAGGCGGCACCGGATCTCCCCTCCTCTGTCAGGAGGCCATCCGCATCTGGACTTGGGCCACGGCCCGCAGTCTCTTCCTCAAGGCTGTCTATATCCAGGGCGAACAGAACTCCCTGGCCGACAATCTCAGCCGCATCCTTCAACCTCACGAGTGGACTCTGGATCCTCCCACACTCCGCTCCATCTTTGCTCGGTGGGGCACTCCTCAGGTGGACCTCTTTGCAGCTCCTCACAACCATCAGCTGCCCCAGTTCTGCTCCAGACTCTACTCTCCTCATCGTCTGACTCCGGATGCATTCCTGCTCGACTGGACGGATCAGTTCCTCTATGCCTTTCCTCCACTGCCTCTGATGTTGCGGACGCTATTCAAACTCCGCAGGGACAGAGCCACCATGATTCTCATCGCTCCTCAGTGGCCTCGCCAACACTGGTTCTCCCTCCTGCTCCAGCTCAGCTCCAGGGAGCCCATTCCTCTTCCTGGGTTTCCTACTCTACTTACGCAGCAGCATCAGTCTCTACTACATCCCAATCTGTCATCGCTCCACCTGACAGCTTGGTTTCTCTCGGGCTGACCTCTTCAGAGAATCTGTCTCAGCCTGTCCGTCGCATTTTGGATGCATCCAGGAAACCGGCCACCCTCCAATGTTACCATCAGAAGTGGACCCGGTTCTCCTCTTGGTGTCTGCTCCATCATCACGATCCCACCTCATTGGCGGTGGAAACCGTACTGGACTATTTGCTCTCTCTCTCCGACGCTGGCCTCAAGTCGACCTCAATCAGAGTCCACCTCAGTGCCATCACTGCGTTCCATGAGCCTATCCTCGGAAAACCTCTTACGGCTCATCCCCTGGTTTCCCGTTTCATGAGAGGCGTCTTCAATGTCAAACCACCTCTGAAGCCTCCTCCAGTCGTCTGGGACCTGAATGTGGTTTTATCTGCCCTCATGAAACCTCCGTTTGAGCCTCTTGCCACAACTTCGCTCAAATTTCTTACATGGGAGGTGCTTTTCCTCATTGCCATCACCTCTGCCAGGAGGGTTAGTGAGCTGCATGCACTGGTTGCCGACCCACCTTTCACTGTTTTTCACCATGACAAGGTGGTTCTGCGTACCCATCCTAAATTCCTTCCCAAGTTGGTCTCGGAATTTCACCTCAACCAGTCCATTGTGTTACCTGTCTTTTTCCCTAAGCCCCATTCTCATCCTGGGGAACAGGCATTGCACACGCTGGACTGTAAGCGTGCCCTTGCTTACTACCTTGACCATACCAGGGCTCACCGCTCATCTCCTCAGCTCCTTTTGTACTTCGACCCTAACCGTATAGGTCGTCCTGTCTCCAAACGGACGCTTTCCAACTGGCTTGCTGCCTGCATTGAGTTCTGTTATGCTCGAGCCGGTCTCTCACTGGAAGGTGCTTTCACGGCCCACAGGGTCAGGGCTATGGCTGCTTCTGTGGCTTTCTTCCGTTCCACGCCCATCGAGGAAATCTGCAAGGCTGCCACTTGGTCCTCAGTTCACACATTCACTACTCACTACTGTCTGGATACCTTCTCCAGACGGAATGGGCACTTCGGCCAATCTGTGTTACACAATTTATTTTCCTAATGGCCAACCATCCCTCCTCCCTCTCTGTTAGCTTGGAGGTCACCCATGCGTTAAGAATATACTGCCTGCTTGTCCTGGGATAAAGCACAGTTACTTACCGTAACAGGTGTTATCCAGGGACAGCAGGCAGATATTCTTACGACCCACCCTCCTCCCCGGGTTGGCTTCTTAACTGGCTTATCTTAACTGGGGACCACGCACTCCTCCGTCGGGCGGGAAGGCACTCGCGCATGCGCAGTGCGGCCAACTAGAACTTTCTAGTGAAAAATGTCCGTACCGGGGCTCCGTCGGTGACGTCACCCATGCGTTAAGAATATCTGCCTGCTGTCCCTGGATAACACCTGTTACGGTAATTAACTGTGCTTTTTGTACAGAGCGGGAGCAACAACTGGCTAACTAGCTGGGCAGAGTAGATGGACGCGGCTGGTCTTTGTTTGCAGTCTGTTACTATGGGGCTCGTTTTCAAAAGAGGAAAACTCACCTGGCATAAAGGGGCAGATGGACGTTTTTCGCCCCAAACCCTCCCAATTCGCTATTTTTGAAACCTATTTTGCTAGACAGATATCTTTGCTATTGATAGATAAATCTCAAGGGGGGCGTGTCTAGCCGTACCCTACAACAGGCCACCAATTTCTATAAAGAGAATAGAACAACACACACCAACTTCGATTAAAACTACATATAAAATTTATTAGAAAATAAGATACATCACCGTGGATAGGAACTGCATCCTATGGTCTCTCACAAACCGGGTAGCCCCTTAACGATCAGACTAGGAGACATTTCCACGGGAGGGGCTTCTGGGCCGTGCACATGTTCACTTTGCAGAGGAGCTACGAGCTTAACAACATTGAATGGTTTCTTTAATAGTGCAATGTTTATCCCTCAAATACACACAGGAAAGCGCATGTCCAAAAGTCTGCCGTTAGTATACAAAGGTTCAAACACAGCCAGAGAGGACATTTCTCTGAACAACAACCAACAGACCTGGTAATACTGACAACTCAGGTGGAACTGGCTAAAAGCCATGTCAACCAGAGCAATGGTCAAAAGAGAAAAATATGTCATGAAATTGAACAATGCTGTTCTTAGACTTACAGGTCTTGGGCCCTTTCAGGCCTACAAGTACTACAGAGGAGTGTTGTGGGCGGGACTAGGGTGGACATATGACTTGGATTTTTATTGGCATAATCAAATATTTTAGAAAACATCCAGGGCACATTTTGGATATTTGGGGCTAGACCAGTTTTAACAATGAATAAATGCCAAAAAGGTTTCCAAACTGACCAGATGACCACTGGAGGGAAGAAGGCACCTTCTACACTCTTCCAGTGGTTAATGACACCCTACCCCATTAAAATATGTATATGAGGTGTTCAGATGTTACAGCCAGTCCTAGCAGAGCAGCAAGTAGGTCTCTGGAGTAGCCTGGTGGGCAATGTGGTCAACCATATAGAGATGGGGACGTAGGCCCATATCCCACACTAACCATTTCTGGTGGAATCTGTGAGCCCACGAAAATCCTATTGAACCATCACATGGATGCCACTTGCAGGCATAAGGGTTGTTCTGGTGGTGTGCAGTTGTATCCAGTAGGTTTTGGGGTGGGTTTTGGAGGGCTCACCATAGAGTATAAGGAGGTTATGATGAGATGTGTACCTGGGCCTTTTTATGTGAATTTCACTATAGGAGCCCCACTGCACTGCTAGGATGTTCTGTGTGGCCATTCTACTACAAATGCTGGCCCCCTTCTAAAAATGATTCTAATAGATAGACACACATCTGAAAAATGGCCATTCTTTATTGTCCTTCCAGACCGGCACAGATGGATGGGTGTACGCTCCTCTACCAGCAGGTGGAGACAGAACACATTGACTTTTGGCAGTAGTACAAGTGAGTTGTGCAGTCCCATCTACAATCAGTCTGTTCTCAGTCTCCAGCAGGTGGAGGTGGCAAGCCTGTGCAGTCTTTCCTTTGGTTAGCTAGGGCCTCTTGGATCTGATTAGTGGCCTTTTCTTTGTCCTTTTTTTCTGTACGAACAGAGCTTGGAGGCCCGTCCGACCTCAGGGGTGCCACACTAGGGTGGCTGAGTTCTTCCCTTCATTTCTCCCACCTTCCCAATTTTTCTTAGAGGAGCCTCAGTTGTACGCCTTGCCCAGGGGCAAAGACTGCAGTTTTGAGAGCCTGTGGGGTCTGCTCCTTTGTCAGGTAATTTTTTTTTCTTTATAACATACACATACACACACAAAAGTGTCCAGTCTACTAAAAATGCTGGTCCCCTTCTAAAAATGATTCTACTAGATAGACATACATCTGAAAAATGGCCATTTTTGAAAAAGCAAGATAGACGTTTTGCAGTTTTGAAAATGGGCATGTTTGGTATTGGATTTTTGTGCTTCTTCCACAAAAGTCTAAACTCAAATTTAGACATCATTTCGAAAATGCCCCTCCTTATACACCACATGTTTCATGTAAATGTCTCTCTTCTGTTTTTGAAGGTGCACATTACTAAAATGACCCTTCTGCATGGCATCATTTGTACTTATAGCCTTAATGGTGGTTTTATATATATATATATATATATATACACACACACACAGTAAAACCTTGGTTTGTAAGCATAATTCGTTCCAGAAGCATGCTGGTAATTCAAAGCACTCGTATATCAAAGCAAATTTCCCCATAGGAAATAATGGAAACGCAGACGATTTGTTCCACAACCCAAAAACTTTAATACAAAATACTATATGTACTGTACTTGTATTGCAAGACCTCGCTCATTTAGAATAGTCACTACACTCCTGCAGCGTCTGCGTGTATACTGTATGTACTTGTATTGCAAGATATTGCTTGTATATCAAGTTAAAATTTAATGAAATGTTTTGCTTGTCTTGCAAAACACTTGCAAACCAAGTTATTTGCAATCCAAGGTTTTACTGTATATATATATATATATATATATATATATATATATATAATTTTTCTAAAGGCTCAACCACTCTCCAAGCCTTTTATAAAATACAGCCCTAGCTTTGCATGCATGGATCCATATGCCCATTTTGCTACCTACACAATCTACAAAGTTATCATCCTACCGATTTCTGTAGTAATCACGCTCAATACTGATATGATTTCCCCCACTGCCCCCTTGTTTTTAACCTTAATTGTACTCTTCTTTTTAAAATTGTATTTCCCCCCTACTATCCTTTTGTTTTCATGTAAGTTACGACTTGTCATTAATAAGTAGGTTAATTGTTCCCCATTTTAAATTTTGATTAGCGTTTTATCAAATTTTAATAAATTTGAAACTTGATCCACGCAATCACGATTTTCACAGAACCCTTTTGATTGTGTCACACCTGCTTCTGCAGGTTGGAACTTTCTTCAGTAAACAAGATATGGGAAAGATAGTCTGACAGCACCTGGGAAAATCCCTCAACAAGCCAAGGTGCCTTGTTTCCTTTTCACGCTTCTTTAGAGGAAATAACATTGAAAAAGCTGTGCCAAGTACATACAAGCAATTATCAGGGTAATTTATTTTGTAAGGCAGTCGGGCAGGATTTTTTTCATTGGCTGTGAAGGAGGGTCATTTTTTAAAAACCTATGCTCGGGGAGGGAGCAAAGTTAGTTGCTTAACTCCCCCTTTTATAAAACTGGAGCGCAGTTTTAAGCATCAGTCGCGGCGGTAAAACCCTACTGTTTTGTAAAAGGGCACGTGCACAATTTATACTCACATTTTGGGGAGATATTCCCAGGAAAAGGATTTTTTTCAAAAGCTTGCACATTATTTTAGTGTGAAAAATAGCCCTACAAAAAGTGGAAATATGCAGCTCTGTATAACAGGCTTAGATGCATTTGTCCAGCATGCATGAACTGGGTTCATCTGCATTTGAGCCATCTTTCAATAATTATAGTATATATAAAGAGAATCTCACTCTTTACACCAAAACAGTTCACTCCAACTTAGATAGTATAGTAGTGCTAGATAATATATCAATGCTTTATCAATTCTTTCTTAGTCCAGTTTCTTTACAACAGTACATCTTAGGAATTCAGATATCCACCCTTATCAATAGATACAGGTGGTGGGATTCTTCATGATTCCAAGTACTATTTCCCAACTATTTACTTATTTCAATTATTTTATATAAATAATAGACTTAGCTTATTCCCCGAGGATAGACTTAGCTTATTCAAAGTCCATTCCCCTTCCCCGGGGAATAGACTTAGCTTATTTCCCGAGGATAGACTTAGCTTATTCAAAGTCCATTCCCCTTCCCTGGGGAATAGACTTAGCTTATACCCCGAGGATGGACTTAGCTTATTCAAAGTCCATTCCCCTTCCCCGGGGAATAGACTTAGCTTATTCCCCGAGGATAGACTTAGCTTATTCAAAGTCCATTCCCCTTCCCGGGGAATAGACTTAGCTTATTCCCCGAGGATAGACTTATTCAAAGTCCATTCCCCTTCCACGGGGAATAGACTTAGCTTATTCCCCGAGGATAGACTTAGCTTTTTCAAAGTCCATTCCCCTTCCTGGGGAATAGACTTAGCTTATTCCCCGAGGATAGACTTAGCTTATTCAAAGTCCATTCCCCTTCCCGGGAAATAGACTTAGCTTATTCCCCAAGGATAGATTTAGCTTATGCAAAGTCCATTCCCCTTCCCTGGGAAATAGACTTAGCTTATTCCCCGAGGACAGACTTAGCTTATTCAAAGTCCATTCCCCTTCCCCGGGACTTTGAATAAGCTGTCTATTATTTATATATTTAGTACTAGGAATCATGAAGAATCCCACCACCTGTCTCTATTGATAAAGGTGGATATCTGAATTCCTAAGATGTACTGTTGTAAAGAAACTGGACTAAGAAAGAATTGATAAAGCATTGATATATTATCTAGCACTACTATACTATCTAAGTTGGAGTGAACTGGGTTTAGACAAGAACACGTGACCCTTCTTACTTCTCAGACTGCCTCTGCAGAACTGTATTTGACCTTAAATGGGCCCTTTGTTACTAAACTGCTAAGCAATCGGGTGTCCTGTTGTCTGTCCCAATTTCTTCGTGAGACTAAAGTAAGGGAGACTAAAGTAAGTAAACACTATAATTCAGGGTCACATTATAATTCTGGGTCTCATTGTTATGCTGGGGCTAAGGGGAGTACACATTGTAATTCAGGGTCTAAGGGGAGTTCACATTGTAATTCTGGATCTAGGAGGGGTGCACATTGTGATTCTTGGACTAGGAGAAGTACACATTGTAATTCTGGGTCCAGCGACAGAATACACACTGCAAACTGTATTATAGGAAGTCAAGTTGCTCAAGAGGGAATACCCCCACAGGGTACACACAATTCTGAGTCTGGGTTAGGCATAAACTGTAGTTCTGGGTATGGGGAGTCCGGGAAAGGTGCACGTTGCACCTCTGGGTCTAGGAAGAGTACAAGACATGCAAATAATGCTAAAGGTGGCCCAGTTGCTATAGCAGGAATGTCCCCACTGAGACGTAACAAACATACAATATGGAGGGCTATGTACGTCAACGCCCACAGTCTGGGAAACAAGATCCTGGAACTGGAAACAGAAATGACAAATGCCGACTTGGATGTGGTGGCGATATCTGAGACCTGGCTCACAGACTCCCACGGGTGGGACATGGTCATACCGGGTTATAACTTGCTTCGCCGGGACAGGGAGGGCAAAATGGGAGGAGGTGTAGCATTATATACTAAAGATGACATAAAAGTCACCAGAATCACAGATGTATGGTACACTGGGGAATCCCTTTGGGTAAATTTGGCCAGAGGGAAGGACAAATGCCTGTATCTTGGCGTAGTATACAGACCCCCAAGACAACAGGATGACCAAGATATGGAATTAATCAGAGATATAGAGAATATCACCTTGCGTGGGGACACAGTATTGTTAGGTGACTTCAACATGCCTGATGTGGATTGGGTCACGCTTTCCTCTGCTTCAGGCAGCAGCAGGAGGCTATTAAACTCCTTGAAGGGAGCAAGACTAAGGCAACTGGTGTTGGAACCAACAAGGGATCAGGCAATCCTAGACCTGATACTTACCAATGGAGAAAGTGTCACAGAAGTCTCGGTGGGCGACACATTGGCCTCCAGCGACCACAACATGGTATGGTTCAATCTCAGGAAAGGTTTCACTAAATCTACCACACTGACCAAGGTCCTTAAATTCAAGGACACAAACTTCAAAGACATGGAGAACTTCGTTCACCAGGCGCTACAAAGCCAAGCAGAAACCGATAACGTGGAAGAAATGTGGTCAACTATGAAAGCCACCATACAGGAAGCAACAAACCGCTATGTTAAATCGGTAAGTAAACGGAGTAGGAACAATAAGCCACAGTGGTTCTCTGCGGAGATCTCGGACCTCATCAAGGAGAAGAAAAAAGCATTCATCTCTTACAAACAATCAGGGAAACAGGACTCCAGGAAAATCTATCTGGCCAAGTCAAAAGCAGTCAAAACAGCAGTTAGGGAGGCCAAATTCCACATGGAGGAGTCTTTAGCAAGGAACATAAAGAAAGGAGATAAATCCTTTTTCAGGTATATCAGTAACAGGAACAAGAACTCAGGTGGGATAGTACGCCTCAGGAAACCAGAGGGAGACTATGCAGAAACGGACTCGGAAAAAGCCCAACTGTTAAATGAATACTTCTGCTCAGTCTTCACCCGTGAGGCCTCAGCTGCAAACAAGGGTTGACTCAGCTGATCCGTTTAGTAATTTCGAGTTTACGCCCAGCAGTGTCTACTGCGAGCTGTCAAAGCTCAAGGTTAACAAGGCAATGGGGCCTGACAACCTACACCCCAGGGTGCTCAGGGGAGTTGTGTGATGTCTTGGCGGAACCGCTATCCGCGCTCTTCAATCTCTCCCTTAGTACAGGTAACGTCCCGTTGGACTGGAAAATGGCTAACGTCATTCCACTTCATAAAAAAGGCTCCAAGATGGAGACAGCAAACTACAGACCGGTGAGTCTCACATCAATAGTGAGCAAACTAATGGAAACTCTAATCAAACGCCAATTGGATACGATCATGAACGAGGAGAATCTACGGGATCCCCGTCAACATGGATTTACTAAGGGGAGATCCTGCCAATCCAACCTGATCGGCTTCTTTGACTGGGTGACGAGAAAGCTGGATGTTGGGGAGTCCCTGGACATCGTATACCTGGACTTCAGCAAAGCATTTGATAGCGTACCACACCGCAGGTTGCTGAGCAAGATGAGTTCTATAGGATTGGGTGACACGTTGACGAAATGGATTGGGAACTGGCTTGAGGGTAGGCTTCAAAGGGTAGTGGTGAATGGCACCCCCTCCGAAACGACGGAGGTGATCAGTGGAGTGCCACAGGGCTCCGTCCTGGGCCCGATCCTGTTCAACATCTACATAAGAGACTTGGCAGAAGGGCTCCAAGGTAAAATAACATTATTCGCTGATGACGCCAAACTAAGCAATGTAGTGGCCAAGAGTACAACAGACAAAAATTCAATGCCCGACAACATGATGCACGACCTACTACTACTGGAGCGCTGGTCTAGGTCCTGGCAACTCAGCTTCAATGCCAAAAAATGCAAAGTCATGCACCTGGGCAGCCAAAATCCATGCAAGACTTACACCCTAAATGGCGAGATCCTAACAAGAACTGAAGCAGAACATGACCTAGGGGTGATCGTCAGTGAGGACATGAAGGCTGCCAATCAAGTGGAGCAAGCTTCCTCCAAAGCAAGGCAAATCATAGGTTGCATACGCAGGAGTTTCGTCAGCCGTAAGCCTGAAGTCATTATGCCATTGTATAGATCCATGGTGAGACCACACCTGGAGTACTGTGTGCAATTTTGGAGGCCGCATTACCGAAAAGATGTTCTGAGACTGGAGTCGGTCCAGAGAATGGCCACCCGGATGATCGCGGGTCTCAAGGATCTCCCGTATGAGGAAAGGCTGGATAAGTTACAGCTCTACTCACTCGAGGAACGCAGAGAGAGGGGAGACATGATCGAGACGTTCAAGTATCTCACGGGTCGCATCGAAGTGGAAGAGGATATCTTCCTTCTCAAGGGTCCCACGGCAACCAGGGGGCACCCGTGGAAAATCAGGGGAGGGAAACTGCACAGTGACACCAGGAAATTCTTTTTCACTGAAAGAGTGGTTGACCGCTGGAATAATCTTCCACTTCAGGTCACTGAGGCCAGCAGCGTGCCTGATTTTAAGGCCAAATGGGATAGACACGTGGGATCTATTCACTGAGTTAGGTGGGGAAGGGTCATTGCGGTGGGCAGACTGGATGGGCCGTGGCCCTTATCTGCCGTCTATTTCTATGTTTCTATGTTTCTATCAGCACATGCCAACTGTGCACTACAAAATATTTTTAAAACATTTTTGGCGGGGGCATGTCTGGAGGCAGAGAGTGGGTGCTCCTACGCGAATCAGCCTGGCTACATTACCACAAGTTAGCGCAGAATTACTGCACGAGCCCTTTCCGTCTTCAAAATAGGGGTTCTAAGTAATTTCTCTTAATAGCCTGCGCACTAATGGCAAAAGTAGCACATCTACCCCCTCTTTTACGAATGCACAGTGCGGGTTTTAGCACTGGCAGCGGCGGTAACTGCTCTGACGTTCATAGAATTCCTATGAGAGTCATAAAAACCTAAGAATAGCCTTATTGGGTCAGACCAATGGTCCCTCAAGCCCAGTAGCCCGTTCTCACGGTGGCCAGTACAGGTCACTAGTACCTGGTCAAAACCCAAGGAGTAGCAACATTCCAGAATCTCAAAGAATAACAAGATTCAGGAATCCCAAAGAGTAGCAACATTCCATGGTACCGATCCAGGGCAAACAGTGGCTTCCCTCATGTCTTTCTCGATAGCAGACATAGAGGACTTTTCTTCCAAGAACTTGTCCAAAGCTTTCTTACAACCAGCTACGCTATCCGCTCTTACCACAACCTCTGGCAATGCGTTCCAGAGCTTAACTATTCTCTGAGTGAAAAAAAATTTCCTCCTATTGGTTTTAAAAGTATTTCCCTGTAACTTCATCGATTGTCCCCTAGTCTTTGTCATTTTTGACGGAGTGAGCAGTTATTGCCGCTAAAAACCGCGCTGTGCATTTGTAAAAGAGGGGGATAGAGATGGGGTTGCTAAAAATTCATCATTATTTTTGACACACACTAGTACAGAGTTTTTGTATGATACTAAACCCCACCCCTTTTTTTCTTCTTTTTTTTTACAAAACCATAGTGTGGTGTTAGTGCCAGCTATGACAGTGACAGCTCCGACGCTCATAGGAATTCTATGAGTGCCTGAGCTGTTACCACTGCGGTTGGCGCTAAAAAAACACGCTATGGTTTTGTAAAGGGGAGAGGGGTAAGTGAAGAGAATGGGAATTTTTTTTTTTTACAATGAACGACAGTGCGTTAGCAGCTGCATTTAAATGAGTCGCTTCGCACCATGGACGTCTGAGGCTTTATTCGGCCATTTTTAAACGGTGTTTTGTTAGTCTCGGGGCGGTTATTTTGTATGCGTGTGATGTAATCGTGTCACATCTTCGCATGCTCGAAGGCCGTGCCAGACAGCCATGAGCTGGAAACCCGGACAAACTCCTTTCAGGTTAGAAAGACGTCCGGACACCAGGACAGTCCTCTAAAAAGAGGACGTGTCTGGATAAATCCGGACATTCGGTAGCCCTAACCGCAGCTGACCTACTAAGGAATTCCATCATTTCAGAAATTCAGAAAACGTCTAAAAACTCACCTGTTCCTAAAGTATCTAGACAACTGACCCACTCATCTTCTTTCTCCTCCATAGTGATTCCTCTTTCTCCTCAACAACGCATTTCCGGTCCTATTAACTCTCCTCTTCCCCCCTCTTAAATTCAATCAATTTGTACCTCGCTTAATCTATTGTAAACCGCATAGAACTTAACGGTATTGCGGTATATAAACTGTTATTATTATTATTATTATCATCATTTCATGACATCAATGCACTACTTGTAGTGCTTGCTTTTACCATCGAATGCACTACTGATTTTCTGAGCTCAAAGATAAAGCACCTTTGCTGGGGTACCATGGGATTTGATGGTAAAGAATTTGATGAAGAACCGAATGCCTTCATATTCGACTCGAAATACAACCGGCAGCCAATGTCATTTCTTCCTTTAAAACTGGCTGTTCTTTCAAAACCCATAACCAGACTAGCAGCAGCATGTTGCATGGACTGCAACGCTGTTCCCACAAGTGTTGAAGCAGTTAACGTAACTTCCACTCTGCTGACACTGCTGA
Organism: Geotrypetes seraphini; assembly: GCF_902459505.1. Taxonomy (NCBI): domain Eukaryota; kingdom Metazoa; phylum Chordata; class Amphibia; order Gymnophiona; family Dermophiidae; genus Geotrypetes; species Geotrypetes seraphini. The sequence continues at coordinate 30,315,386 of NC_047091.1, read as the reverse complement.
TGGGGGTGGGATGACCTTTAAAGATTGTCGGCTTCCCAGAAGTCCTGGTTAGCAAGTCCCTTCCTTCCTGTGTGTTGCAATAAGGGAGGATTGAGTAGGGAAAACTCTGGCTGCTATCTTTTCCCTGTTGTGAAGGGAAAGGCAACTGATTGAAAATGGCAGGGAGCATAATTATACCTGGCAGTCTGGATAGGAAGTGGCACAGGCTTCATGGAGTGCAGCTCATGTCTCCGGAACTGCACATGACTGTCTGTAGATTAATTATATTCCGCATATCCTACAATTCGATGCGGATGACAAATTATTCAGGTACTCCGAAACATTTTTCCCTGTCCTGGTGGGCTCACACTCTTATCTAATGTACCTGGAGCACTGGGGGATTAAGTGACTTGCCCAGGGTCACAAGGAGCAGTGCGGGATTTGAACCCACAACCCCAGGGTGCTGGGGCTGTAGCTTTAACCACTGCACCACACGCAAATGGCTAGAGGATGCGAGAACACCCATGCAACCAAGATGTTTCATTAGCTAAAGAAAAGCCCTACTCTATCTGCATGACACCCATCAATAATGAACTCATTGAGAGATGCACTCACATAATTACATTAATATCAAAACGCTTTAACTTTATGAATTAACCAATTCTAATTATTGGACCTCAGTTTGTGCTTAAGCATTTTCTCTGTCTGTCCCAGTTGGGCAACGGAGGGTTAAGCGACTTGCCCTGGGTCACAAGGAGTAGCTCTGGGATTGAACCCACAACCTTGGGACGTATTTTGACATTGATAATAATAATAATAACTTTATTTTTCTATACCGCCACAATCTTGCGACTTCTAGGCGGTTTACATTCAAGAGAGCTGGACATTCAGCGAGTTACAATATGCAGATAGTTAGAGGATCTTATTATTGATGGACCCAATATTATTTCTTTGTACATCACTTTGGGTTGGGTATATTTAGCCCTGGAATGTGATTCAAAGATTCCTAAATTAAATGACCAGTCCAATAAGTTTTGTAGTTTATTTTGACCCTAATTTGTGGTTTCTCCAGTGCTCACAGAGGTTTTGCTAATGGGGTTTGCCTTTACATAGAAACATAGAAATAGACGGCAGATAAGGGCCACGGCCCATCCAGTCTGCCCACCCTAATGACCCTCCCCTACCTTTCTCTGTGCCCCAAACTCTCCCCAGATGTTGGACATTTGATGCAAGATTTTGCATCAGACGCTATTGCAAAAGTCATTACGACAAAACAAACACGACTTCAGCTACAGTGGCAGGAATACCTAAGGGGCATTCTTGGCTCTTATCTTTTGTTCTGAAGTAACTGAGAACCTCCAGGAGGTGGCGCATTGAGAGCATGTTTCCAGCTAATATACCGTATGTGTGAACTGAGCTAACATGGAACTGGTTGACTTTCCTCCAGCATGTGTCGGACTTTTAAGAAAACTGGCACCTTCTGCATTTTGGCAGTATGTCAGAAATGCACACAAGTAAGTTGTCCCTTACTACGCCACTGGACATAAACACAATTAAAAGCCACCTTTTATATACCCATGTTTCTTAATAAAAATAACATCAATTTGGTTCAGCCAGCAAGCTCTCCCAGATGCTTTTGGCAAAAGCCAATTGATTGCATCCCATATGCAGATAATTTGGGACATGGTGAGTGCTCTGAAGGATTCAGAAAAAGTAGCTGGGAACCACTGAAAAGCATTTCCAAAGTAATGACTTAATAGGGGAGATTATGATTAACTTAAGGTATTACACTTGCTGGGCATACGTACTTTTGTTTACTTCAAATACTTTATTAAGTTATACAAAAGGAACAATGAACAATGTGAACAATTGTTAACGTAGACATGATACAGCCTATTGTACTGGTATGAACCAATTGTCGTAAATGTTATGCATTGCAAATAAATAGGTTGATTTTCAAAAGGTCTTCACACCTGACCTTAAAAGTTAAGCAACCAGGATGTTATATTAAAAGACTTGGCTGGCACTTGGGGCTCATATTCTATAGATGGCGCTGGCAGGCGCCCTACCGGTACCTAACTTAAGTTGAAAATGCTGTACAAAAAAATTTAGAAATCATTTTAAGAGGAAAAATGTTATTCCCATGAAGAGGCTTAACAGTTTCTATGTAAAAAAGGTATCACGTGCAACTCAGTGGTTGACCCATATCCACAAAATCTTAGCCAGTGGGAAAAAGGAGGTATTGATGCCCCCGTCTAAGTCTCTGGTGAGACCTCATTTAGAATATTGTGTACAATTCTGGAGGTCGCACCTTCAAAAAGATATAAAAAGGATGGAGTCGGTCCAGAGGAAGGCTACTAAAATGGTGTGTGGTCTTCATCATAAGGCGTATGGGAAAGATCTCAATCTGTATACTTTGGAGGAAAGGCGGGAGAGGGGAGATATGATAGAGACGTTTAAATACCTACATAGCATAAATGTGCATGAGTCGAGTCTCTTTCATTTGAAAGGAAGCTCTAGAATGAGAGGGCATAGGATGAAGTTAAGAGGTGATAGGCTCAAGAGTAATCTAAGGAAATACTTTTTACAGGAAGGGTAGTAGATGCATGGAACAGTCTCCCAGAAGAGGTGGTGGAGACAGAGACTGTGTCTGATTTCAAAAAGGGCCTGGGATAGGCACGTGGGATCTCTTGGAGAGAGAAAGAGATAATGGTTACTGCAGATGGGCAGACTGGATGGGCCATTTGACCTTTTTCTGCCATCACGTTTCTATGTTTCTTGCTGCTTATAAAACCTGTGCTTGCTGCAGGGAGTGCATTCAGGCAGCCTGTGGACAAAGCTGCAGTCTGGTGAAGTTTTTACTCAATGGAAACGTCATCTGTCTGCCCCACACCTGGTCTCAATGTGCATCTGCCTGGGCCTGGGCTTATGCTTTTGCTGTTGACAGCACCTGGAATATCTACAGTTGCATAATTTAAGGATTTTCCTTTTATTCCAATCTGTGAGTCCCTGTAGGGCTTTTAAAATTAAACAAAACAAAACCCAGCATATCTGATTTGAAAAGCATAGCCAGAGATCTGCTGGAACTTGCTTTCTGGTGATTCAGAAGGTTTACTGGGAGAGGAGATAGCTGAAAGCATCTACCTCAGTTCACTGACAGCATATCTTCTATCACTACGCTCAATCGCCAAGGAATCCCTGACCTCAAGAGCTTACAGTTTCACTCGTACCTGAGGCAATGTGAGATAAAGATGAGTGTTAATGGAAGTAGCAGAATTTCCAGCTGATTTCCCCCCTATGAGTCTTAGACTTTTATGAATTATAAATATCGGATGTGTTATTTACCTCTTCCTTCAGCCCAAATTCCCTCATTCTTTAACTGTAGAACCTAAATTTAAGCACATTTGTGCATCAAAATGATAGAATATAAGGATTTGGAAGCATGAATATGCTAGCTGGATGCTAAGCAGTATTGGCTAACCAAAGCACACAACTTGCTTAGCATATCAATACACGGGGCGTATGTGTGGGCGGAGCATAGGAGGGCATAGGTGGGGCTCCACTTACACATGTGACTAGGATTACCATTCGGCTTCAGAAAAAGGAGAATGGATTGAGACATCCAGGCTTTACTTCCATGGCTTTGAACTTGGAAGCTTTTCTCATCAAAAATGATGAACAGAGTTGGAATGTCCTAAAGTTGGGCAACCTGGTGACCAAAATGTCTAAGAAGGCGATTCTCAAAAAAAATAAAAAAATGGATGTCTAGCGGTTTTACGGGTTTCAAAAATGGCCATTTTTCTGCTTCCAGCATTGGATGTCTTGCAGGAAATATCCAAAGTCGAACTTATTTATCCTATCGAAAATGCCCATCCGTAAAAATGACTAAACCGTAAAGACTACTAATTTAAACACCTATATGTCTCAATCCATCCTCCTTTTGCTGGAGCCTTTTGGTAACCCTGAAAGGTCCTTGTCTTCTTCTTAAAGCACTTCCTGTCTCTCTCTTCAAATTAAGTGATCTTTTCTTTCATGAAACCTAGCAGCGCCAGTCATTAACGAACCTAGCAGGCAAAATCCAACAGATATTTATTACCCCTCCTCCATTTTTCTTTACAAATACAGCACAATAGAAATATAGCCAGTTCTAACCAATTCCCTGACTCCTGCAAACAGCTTACATCTATTGTCTAACTTCAGATCTACAGAATCAGTTTTGTTTACCAAACAGACAGACACAGTTCCTAGAATCCCTCCCCGCTGTTTCAATGATGGATTATTTACTAGAGCAACGGAAAAGAAACAGGAGAGGAATAATCAATTCCTCCACTTACCAGTTTGGTGGCCAACCCCAGATAGATACCTGCACTTTAACGCAGGACTCGATTAATCAGTTGAGCCTGCCAGAGCCACGAGGTCTACAAATTCCAAGAGGAATTAAGCCGGCTTAGCAGACAGGTCAGTTCTCAGACCAGACACAAGTGACCAATCGAGTAGCCGGTGGTCAAAAGACCTTCAGGTCCCTGTTTGGGCGCCAAATGAAACGTCACTTTGGGTAGCCACAAAACTTAGAGACTTGAAGAAAGCACAGATGTTTATTAGCATACATATGCGACTTCTGAGCTCCAAGCTGGCTTCAGAAGTCCAGAAACCAGGAAGTTACAGAGATATTTATACACTCTTCTGGCTATACAACTGAATTCTAGAAAAAACTTTTCATGTGTTATTTTTCTTAACAATCATTGGTGCTAAGCTCACACTAGCAGGTCATTAGCAAGTCACTTATCTAAGCCTTGCTGTCTTTCTGTTACATGTTATTTATGCTGAGATAGGCATAAGAAGCTAGAATGTCCCAGCTAACACCCAAGGCAGGCAGGCTAGAACATGAGATAAGTTAGGTCTGCAGCTAAACATAATTCAGCATTTTATTAAAGAGAAAACTTAGTTCAACACTTAGGAAAACCAGTCCCAGACTCCTTCAACCCTATGTCCTCAACCGGGAGCTTGTATAATATCATGTTAAAAGGCGAAATACGAGCCGAGATTTTTTTTTTTAAAGCACCCAGATAAACTATAACACAATAACCCATTTGCTTACATTTCTGTTAATTTTTTTGTTTGTTTGTTTAATTCTCTTTAATATATTGTGAAATTGGCAAGGAAATAATCCGGCCATAATATTGACACCCAGGTTGGAGCCAAGAAAGAAGTCATTGAGCATAAAGTGTGCACTCTTATCAGTAAATAAGAAATCTATAGATCAAGATGCTTGATACTAGGCCTTAAAGGAAATGTCATGGTATGAATGGACTCCTTTCTAACAAAAAGTCTAATGAGGGTAGAATGACAGGGGAACACAAGCAACTGGAAAGAAACGGACGTAGGAGTTCAACATCTTCATCTAACCACTGGGGAATTTCATCAGAAAACTGGGATGGGAATGTTACATCTACGCGGACAACATCCAACTGATCATTCCACCAAAGAAGCAAAACGTGAAACCTAAACAAAAGACCTGGGCAAAATCTTTGGCTGGCTCCAAACAAATGGACTAGTAGCCAACAAGGAGAAAACGGAACTATTTCTAATTAACAAATGGGGAGAGAATAGCCCAAGATACCAACTAACACTGAACGGCAACACCATCATATCTTCCTTGGATGGGGTGAGAAACCTAGGGGTATGGTTGAATCCAAACCTAGTTGTGATACAACAATCAATCTAAAGAACTAGATGGTTAATTAAATAGTTAAATATAAAAAGACAGAACCATTCAAAGAGCAACTTAAATTGTAGCAACTATTTCTCTTCACTTTCTTAAAACAAATGATTACTGACAGGAGCAAGCCTCAGAAAGCGGAGCAATTTATCTCATACTGTAATTTCTTCCAAGAGAAGAAGAATTTTTTTCTCTCCTGATGACATCATAGGCTTGAACCCGTCCTTCCTACCATTATTTAAAGTGTCAATTAAATTACTTAATTACTTTTATTAATAAATTAATTACTTTCTTATTAGTATCTTATTTAATCTAACTTAACTTTTAAACAATTCATCAAATTTTTAATATACTAATATTTTAATGTTTTAATATTTCATTGAATCTTTAACTTTCATTAAATTTATTAAAAATCTCATAACTAGCTAATACTAAAAAAATAAAAAATTGCTTAATTGTAGTTCTTTTTTAATTTTTAGTATTAGCTAGTTATGAGATTTTTAATAAATTTAATGAAAGTTAAAGATTCAATGAAATATTAAAACATTAAAATATTAGTATATTAAAAATTTGATGAATTGTTTAAAAGTTAAGTTAGATTAAATAAGAAGATACTAATAAAAAAGTAATTAATTTATTAATAAAAGTAATTAAGCAATTTAATCGGTTAGCGTACCTTAGTAGAAGAGGGCCTATATTTAATTGAATAGGCCAAATTCCGTAGGAGGTGTGTAAATATTGTGTACTTAGCTGCAATAATAAGACTAATATTAGATGTGACGATTGATTTGATATGAACATTTGCAAATAAGAAGGACGATCGATGTGCCAGTAACATAAGTAGGATGACTGATTATGCCATAATGATGCTGGTATTAATAACTCTGTATTGTAACACCTTTTTACAAAAGCTCATGCAAACCGTTCTGAATGGACTCCCCAGTCATTAGTAGCGGTATTGAAGCTCACAATAAATGGTCTTTTTTGGGGGGCTCAGCCAAAATTTTAAAACAATATAAACAAAATTTAATTTTTCTTTCATTTGGTGTCCATCCTGGTAACTCCCGCAGAACTTAAGCACTCGGTGGAAAACAGGGCCGGCTTGTAACCACTTTCAGGCCTTCTCAGGTGGGTTCCACTGGGAGGGGCCTTTGATTTGAACTTTGCCGCTCACGACATCTCATTAATATGTTCCTAATTGTTTCATGAACGTTTGTGAATAAGGGGGCTAAGGAGAGATCCTACCAGCCCGAGCAAATCACGATTCTCCTAATCAGAAGGTCCAAGGATCATAGTCTTTGAACTGGTCTGTAGATAGTTTCAACCAGTTTGGTCACTATTTATGGTTGTGGTTTATTAATCTTGTTATACCGCTCGTTCATTTTACTGGTCCAAGCGGTTTACAAAATACATTTAAATAATAAAAAAAATGTACAGTACTCCCTTGAAATTCGCAGGGGTTCTGTTCCAATAACCCCTGTTAATTTTGAAAAACCGCAAATGCGGGTTTTCACCTGTAAAAAGGCAGGGGGGGGGGGCAGGAGAGGGCAGTTGGAGAGGCAGGAGAGGGCAGCTGGAGCGCCAGCAGGTGAAGAAAATCACTCGCGGTCTGCTCCGACAGCCTCTTCCTGTAGTAAAGTCAGGCTACACCAATCAGGAGCTGCTTTGACACACAGCTCCTGATTGGTATAGGAAGAGGCGGTCGGAGCAGACAACGAATGAGTGAGTCGGCGATTCGCAAACCGCAAATTCGCAGGGGAACACTGTATACATAAAAAAGAATTTCATTACTTCCCATCCCCTTCCTGGAGACATACCTACTCACTTAGTCAGATTATCATAATTGTCACAATGAATATGCATAGGGTTACCAGATTTTCCCGAAGGAAAATCCGGACCCATGGCCATACCCACAGGCCCATCTAGTTCTGCCTCATTCCAACTACATCACACCCTGTTCTGTCCCCCAGCCCTGCCCCCAGATGGCATCCGTGCATGTGCGGACGCAATGCGACCCGATGATGTCACATGCATGCGCGCATATGAGATCACCGTGTCACGTCTGAGCATGTGTGGATGCCCCCTCCCGACCTGATTTTTACAGGAAGCTTTTCAAAACACGGGTTTTGAAAAGCCGTCTGGACTCCCAGACATGTTCTCGAAAAGGAGGACATGTCCATGGAAAGCCAGACATTTGGTAACCCTAAATATGAATGAGGTAGATTTTGGTACACTGAATCTCAAATGTTTGCAAATCTATCTTGTGTATATTTATTATGTGTTTCATGAAACCCTGCTTAGAAGGGTATGTCTTCAGGAGAATGTTGGAAAACTCCATAATATCTAGGACCATTCTGAGCCAGAAATGCAACCCTAGAGCTCCTATCCCACCCATTGTGTCACAATCAAGAAGGGAAGGCCTCCCTTATGCCCTGTGAGACTGTACATAGCTTGCTATGGCCCTGGCAGTATCCTATGCAGTAGCGTTTGGCTCTGGTTCTTTTGGAATTATCTTCTCCTTATTTTCTTTCGACTGGTAGCGGGTGTGGCTTGACGGAAGGTCCAAAGCTGGGGATGAAGGACTCTTGTATGCCAGAGAGCTGGAGGCAATGAGAGAAGGAAGGAGAGGAAGATGGATGGGGATGCAGAAAGGCATAGAGAAAGCCATTCTGTTCACCTACTTGGAGAAAGTCGTCCTCTTCCCCTACAAGGAAAGAGAAAATAGACTGTTCTGTAGCATTTCCTTAACATGTGACTTTGGTGAGCTGTTGAAGCCCTGCCCGAGTCGTGTTACTTCAGGAGAGGAAGCTGAGCCAGAGTTATTCTGGAGGAATGAGGAAAAGGCAGATGCTGCAGGAAGGTCTGAGTGGGTTGAGATGCCTGGGCTTGATGACCTGCATGTGAAGTGAGGGGAAGCCTGGTGTGCGCGCAGGTCTTAGGGGAGAATGTACCAACAGTTCTGTAGACTTGCATATACCCCTGAAATAACAGCAGTAGCTGGAACTTCGACCCTGTGTATCACGGCAAGTGCAGATTCTGTGCTTAATAATTCTGGACACCCTTCTCATCTGTGAGGAAGTGAAGATATAAATCCAAAAATCAAGTAGGGTCTACACTACTGCGAGATTCACGAAAACGTGCTATTTTGTGCTCGCATGCGGTAAAGGGGGCAGCATCTTTTATCCTTCAAAGCAAAATGGGAAAGTTAGAAGAAACTTTGTGATTAAAACCATAGTCCAACCCCTGAGGAGTACCCCAAGGATAACCTCTGTCTCCCACACTCTTCAACCTATACATTGTTTCCCTCAGCTCCTACCTAGACAAACTAGGCCTAACCTCCTACAGCTATGCAGATAACATCACCATTCTCCTCCCCTTTGACCAACCAGCGCCCTCCATGGTAGGCATAATACACAGAACACTTGAAACAGTAGCAACATGGATGAAAGAACACAAACTAAAGCTTAACCCTGACAAAACAAACTTCATCCTCCTAGAAAACACCAAAACCCCAACCTTGCCAAACCTAGTAATAAACTCGATCTCATACCCCATTCAACCCACGCTAAAACTCCTTGGAGTGCTGATAGACAGAGGCTGTACCACGCAACCACAAAACAACAAAATAATAACAACATCATTCGCAATTATGAGAAACCTAAGACAAGTTTGAAAATTCTTCGACAGAAAACAATTCCAACTCATGGTACAATCACTAATCCTAGGCCTAATAGCCATATTATATCTCCCCTGCCCAGCAACCATGATAAAACAATTACAAACAATACAAAACACAGCCCTAAGACTTATCTATTCACTAAAAAAATACGACCATATCACAGAGGCATACCACGACTCACACTGGCTCCCAATACAAGCCAGAGTACATTTCAAATTCCACTGCCTACTATTTAAAACTATAAACAGAGACAGCCCAACCTACTGGAACAATCAACTAATTCAATCCACCTCAACCAGACATAGGAGAACCCACACACTATTCACACACCTGCCAACCAAAAATGTCAAATGAAGAAAACTGTATGACAACCTACTGGCTACCAGAGCAGCAAAACTGGACAGACAACTCACCAATCTGCTGATTTCAACCACAGACCAGTGGCGTACTAAAGGGGGGGGGAGGTCCGCCCCAGGTGCACGCCCCAAGGGGGTGCACAGCCGGCCACCTTCCCTATTCTGCCGCTGCTCTGTCTCACCACCGCATCCCAGCACCGGCTCCCCCGCAAAGTCATTCCTTATCCCGGCCGGCCAGCAACTGGTAGATGGAGAAAAAAGGTGAGGCGGGCTGGTGGGCGGGGAAAAAGCGTCGGGCCCACAAGGCTTCACCTCCGGCATCAATTCTAATGTCGGAGGGTAAGTTCTGGGCCAGCCAATCGCTGTCTGGCTGGTCGGCAACTTCCTCCCCGTTAGAACTGACGCCGGAAGTGAAATCTTGTGGGCCCGATGCTGGTACGCGTCGGGCCTGCCTCGGGGAAGGAGCAGGGAGAAATCGGCTGCTGGCTTGGGGGTGGGGGTAAGGAAAGAATCGTGGAAGTGGAGAAATTGGCACGATGGCTTTGTGGGGGCTAGGTGGACAGAGAAAGAAAGGCAGAAATAAAGAGGGGGACCGGAGGGAGAGAGAAAGAAAGGCAGAAATAAAGAGGGGGCCGAGGGAGAGAGAAAGAAAGGCAGAAATAAAAAGGGGGGCCAGGGGGAGAGAGAAAGAAAGGTGGAAATAAAAAGGGAGCCAGGGGGAGAGAGAAAGAAAGAGGAGGGGGGGCCAGGAGGAGAAAGAAGAAGGACCAGAAGAAGGACCAGAGACTTATGAAATCACCAGACAAAAAGGTAGGAAAAATGATTTTATTTTCAATTTAGTGATCAAAATGTGTCCGTTTTGAGAATTTATATCTGCTGTCTATATTTTGCATTATGGCCCCCTTTTAGTAAACCGCAATAGCGGTTTTTAGCGCAGGGAGCCTATGAGCGTCGAGAGCAGCGCGGGGCATTCAGCACAGCTCCCTGCACTAAAAATCACTATTGCGGTTTAGTAAAAAGGGTGGGGGTATTTGTCTATTTTTGTATAGTTGTTACTGAAGTGACATTGCATAGAGTCATCTGCCTTGACCTCTTTGAAAACTCCCCCGAATATAAATGATAATTAACATTTTCTCTGCGTACAGTGTGCTTTGTGTTTTTTTAAAAAATTTTATTATTGGTAGATCATTTTGACTTGGTCATTTTAAAAGTAACTCGCAAGCCCAAAAAGTGTGGACATCCCTTCTGTAAACAGTGGTGTCCGTCCCAGTTTGTGCTCCCTCTGTATGCAGAGTCTGGTTTCTTGGCGGTTCAGTTTAACTTTTGTCTACATATTTCTATTTTTAGTTTGTGATTATTCCACATTGAGCGAGGGTGTATCTCTGTTCTGTGTGTATGAAAAGGACATAGTTTTCAGTTGGCATTGACTGCAGGATCAATTGACTGTGCAGGATCTGGCTTGTTTAGTTTTATAATGTATGTGTTGGTGTTCTAATGCTCACTGCAGTGTTTAAGATGCTGCCTTTTCCTAGGTACACTCTTGTGCGATATGTGGATTGTTACTAAAAATATATATTTTTCATATAGATGGGGGGGGGGGGTGTCAAGAAATGATGGGCCCCGGGTGTCACATATGCTAGGTACGCCACTGCCACAGACTACAAAACCTTCAAAAACAAAACAAAACTCTACTCTTCAAAAAAATACATAAAACCAATATAACACAACCAGACATGTCCCAAACTCCTCCTGCAATACTATCTACTCCTTAAATTAGAAAATGTTCAAACTATTCCTTATGTACTTCTTAATATCATAACAATTTTTATGTAATGTGCCTTGAACCGCAAGGTAATGGCGGAATAGAAATCACTAATGTAATGTAATGTAATATTAAATTTTCTTTCAAGGCTCCTTTCTGGCATATTTCCATGTCCTATTGGCTAATTAAAGGCAAAAAAGCAAACAAACTCAGATCTCTTCTGGCTAATACTGAGATTACTAATCAAAGAGATGTCCCAAAGTCTTCAGAGAAGAACTAAAATTACTCTTCGATGTTGCTTCTGAGATTCTTTCCTCCTTACAGAAACAGAGAAAAATGAAGGCAGATAAAGGCCATATAACAAAACATAACATTTTTTTTGTATACCGCAATACTCTGTGAAGTTCGATGCAGTTAACAGAGTTGAGGATACAAGTAATAGAGGTTCACGGTAAGGTCGGAGTCAAATACAATAGAAGTGAACTCAAGAAATGAACAGAGTTAGAATCTACATGGCCTTCCCTATCTCTTCCTCTCCCTTCGACATCCAACATACTTGTCCCAAGCTTTCTTGAACTCAGATAACTTTTTGCCTCCATCTCCACCAGGAGGCCGTTCCAAGCATTCACCACTCTTTCACCTTCATCCTATGCCTCCTCACTCCAGAGTTTCCTTTCAGTTGAAAGAGACTCACCTCATGTGCATTTATGCCATGTAGGTATTTAAACACCTCTATCCTATCTCCCCTCTCCCACCTTTCCTCCAAAGATCTTTAAGTCTGTCCCCTTACGTCTTATGATGAAGACCACCGACCATTTTAGTAGCCTTCCTCTGGACTAACTTCAACCTTTTGATATCTTTTTGAAGGTGGTCTCACAGAATTGTAGACTTTCGCTGGAGTCTTATACAGGGTCATCAATACTTCCTTTCTCTTACTGGCCAATCTTCTCCCTTCTAGCTTTCGTTGTCACCTTTTCGACCTATTTGGCCACCTTAAGGTCATCCCATACTATCACACTTAAGTCCCACTCCTCTTTTGTGCGCAAAACTTCTTCACTCCCTAAATTGTACCGTTGCCAGTGGCATAGTAAGGGGGGGGGGAGCATGGAGGGGGGTTCAGTCCCAGGCGCTGGCATGGTGTGGGTGCTGGCACCCCTCCTCCTTTCCACCCCCGTGTCTTCCCACACGCACAACCCCCCTTCCATTTCCCTGTATCTTTAGTTGTTCACTGCTCGAGCAACAACTTCAATTATTGAGATGACTTGGGGAAATCCACTGCTTATTCCTAGGATAAGCAGCATAAAGGCTGTTTTACTACTTGGAATCTGACTAGGTACTTGGGACCTGGGTTGGCCACTGTTGGATGCCGGGCTTGATGGACCTTCGGTCTGTCCCAGTTTGGTAATTCTTATGTTCTTATGTGAGCCAATTATAGGACAGTTAAGCCATTGTGACATCACTTCTGAGGTTGACTCTTAGGCATTGGTGGAATGAGGCATTGTGACATCACAATCTTAGCTCTGGAATGTTGCTACTCTTTGGGTTTCTGCCAGAAACTTGGGACCTGGGTTGGCCACTATTGGAAATAGAATGCTGGGCTTGATGGACCTTCGATCAGTCCTAGTAGGGCATTTCTTATGTTATTGCAGTATATCAAAGTATGAATAAACTTAGAAACTTACAAAAATGTTTGTGATGAGCTGCCACACCCTGAAGTTTTGTTATGGTGTTTGAGACCTAACCTGTTTTCTCATGTAAGGTTGATTTGCTCCAAGTTCATTTATGTAACGTCTAAGCTGAGTACTACAGAACCAACTGCTCCTTCCTTGTTCTCAGGGCAGGGAAATGGGAGGGGGGAGGGGAGGGAGAGAAAGGAAGCATTGTGCACAAAGAAAAACACTGGAAAGACTTAGAGCTTGGGACTCTTTATCTAACCGACTGCTGATTTAGGACTGTGATGATTTTAAGGCGTCAGTGCTGCTACTGGCTACAGTCTTCAATGGATTAAGTAGGTGGATTCTTAGCTCTAGTGCTGGCCACCTATCTTCTTCCTTTCTGGCACTGTATGTTTGATTTCAGATCTTGTCTGGTGGCATATTTGCGGGTCCCTTTGGTGAAAGGAGATGAAGCAGGTGAGACGTAGAGCCTGGGACTTTACATGGTTGTTCCTTGGTTGTGAGTCAGCTATTGGAGGAAATCAGCATATAACTCTTCCCTAAATGAGAAGGGGGTGGGAGGGAGGGGGGATCTATTTGTTGTTGATTTGTAGTTTTTGTCAGTCCGTGCTTGATGGCAGCCTGTGATAATTGCGCTGGGAATTAAGGGGCTTCAGTGCCATTTCCACACAACTTTCTCAAAGAGGGATTAGGGGTCCTTTTATTAAGGCGCGCTATGGCGCCCATAGAATATAATGTATGCCTTAGCATTTAGCGTATGCTAATCTTTAGCACGCCTTAATAAAAGGATCACTTAGTTTGTTACATTTGAATATTGTTATGGTGAAGTCTATTGCTTTGGGTTTTTTTTTTGGAGGGGGGAAGTGGGGAATGTTTTAAATAAATAACTTTTTTTTTTTTTTTGCTTTTTCACTTTATTATTAAGACCACATGGGCATGCCTATGCGAATATACGGTAGCATTATATAATTGAATCTTAGTACCAAAATGCTATCAAATTGATGCCAAGCGCATAGCATTGGGTCACCTATGCTAAGACACCAAGTTATAGAATTGCCCTGATGATTTTTACAGACTATGAAGAGAGGCACTGGCAAATCTCTCTCTTGAATATTCATTATCGAAATCCTGAAAACCAGACTGACTGAGGGTGTTTTAGGAGCAGCCTGCATTGGATGAGGAAGACAGTCCTCTGTTCTTATTGGATGAAAAAGACAGGTCCTCTGTTCTTATTGGATAAGGAAGACAGGTCCTCTGTTCTTATTGGATAAGGAAGATGGGTTTTCTGTTCTCACTGAGCTCTGGAACAACCTCACCTCCCCACTCCAAAACTCAAGCTCCCTCCAACTTTTCCGTAAACATCTGAAAACTTGGCTAATCTCAAAAATGTAACACTTCCTCCTCCTCCGGCATCTTACACCCATCTAACCTTCTTTACACTTTAATCCTTTAATCCTCCATTGGAGTTCCTTTCCATCACAACTTCTGTAAACTGTGCCGAGCTCTACGATTGTGGAGATGGTGCGGTATATAAACCTAAGGTTTAGTGTAGTTTAGTTTAATTAGTCCTGTCAGAGCTGATAATGGGTCAACGGGTTATGAGTCAAATGGGTCAACAATGTTGGATGGATCATGGATCAGTGCCCGTGATCCACTAATTGGCACTTTGTCCGAGTTTTGAAAAGAAATTGTGTAGGGAGGGGGGGGGCATAACATGGTAACATCACACGCACACGGGCGTGATGTCATGGCGTCGCATCCACACATGCGCGGATGCCTTCCTACCCAACAAACAGGCAGCGGGGGGCGGAGCAGAGGGCGTAACAGGGTAGGGATGGGTGGAGCTGGGAGGGCCTGGGGGCGGTTCCAGGGGGGTTTGGATTTTACTGACGTAAAATCTGGTCAACCTAGGTATGTATCACAGTTCTGCCTATCTGTCTGTCGGCTTGGCCAACCGGATTACCTAAAATAATTTACTTCCATTTTACAAAGCCGCACGGCAAAAGCCCCGAAGCTCTTCAAATCTCTATGGGCTTCGGGGTAGTTACCGCAGTGGCAGCCGCTAATGCAGCTTTGTAAAAAGGGGAGAGATTTTTTTTTTTTTTTGGGGGGGGGGGGTTAGAACCTGAATGTTGAAACCCAACAAACAAAATATGGAATGTGGGGTTTTTGGGGGGTTAAAGGTACCTTTCCAGTGCAAAATCTGCTTTGGCAACTTCCCAGACTCTGGTGCGCCTTGTAATTCTGCAAATTATACAGTGAAGGAAGTGAACGAAACACAAACAAGTATGACTTTGTTTCTGCCAAAAGGGTGAATTCTTTCCTGGGAGCCTTGGCATAAAGCAGAGCTGATTTACATATGGGACAACAACAAGACACATTAGAACATCTGCTCTACCCAGAACAGGAAGGAAATGGTTTTAACAAGAAAGACATCCAACATGCACGGAGATGCTGTGAAGCTTACTCTGCAGTTTGCTGTTGAACTCTTTAGGGACCCAATTTACAGCCTCAGAGTTCCCAAGTTTATTAATTTCTCAATATACCGTCTATCACAGTAAATACAATAAAATAAAATTGAAAAAGTACTCTGAAAAATTGTGGGGAATTGACAGACATATTTGACTGACATGAATCCATGAGGAGAAAAGGGAGAGGGAGGCAAAGTTACATTAAATTTACAATTGGGAAAGGGTAGGGTTACCAGACGTCTGGATTTCCCCGGACATGTGGCTTTTCAAAAGCCAGCACTTTGTCCGGGTTGTGCAAAGCTTCCCAACAAAATTATGTTGGGAAGGGGCTTCCGTGCATGTGTAGATGCCATCTGGGGGCGGGGCTGGGAGGCAGAATAGGTTGTGACAGAGGCGGAACTGGGCCGTCCTGGGGGTGTGGCCGTGGGCCCTGATTTTCCCGAAGGAAAATCTGGTAACCCTAGGAAAGGGTTAAGGTAAATTTTCTATTCCTGGGAGATGAGTAAGTTATGCATCTTGGAATGCCTGGCCCGGATAAATTTGTGAAACACATAACTCTAAGACCCAGAAGTCATTATCTGGAAATTTGACAGTCCCAGATCCAGAAAGCGAACGTCAGATTCTAAAAAAAAGCAAACTTGGGACGAATTTTGAGTTTTCAGGGAGGAGGTTCAGTGAACCTCACCTGCCAAGCTATGATCTTAGACAGGTTGTTGAGTCCCTGGTATTGTCAGGGCTTGATTACTCTTAATATTGTGTTATTGGGGCTTCCAGTCTGTATGCCGTACAAATGGCACAGAATTCTGTGTGTGATTCCCAAATTTGAGTATGTTTCACCATATTTGATTTTGATGTATTGGGCTATCTATGGAATATCATGTGAAGTACAAAATATTATTGACGTTTTATCAGAGTTTCATGCCACAGTCATCAAAGTGCTTGCAGGATTAAGACCTTATGGACCACCAAGGCCCTTGCGCTCTGCAGCTGCTTCAGGATTGGGCGTTCCTTCTCAAAAACAATTCGTTAAGGAACAATAAGGACGAGCACATTTTCCTGTACGAGCCCTACAGAAGGAACAAACTCCCAGTGCCTCTTTGACAACATAAGAACATATGCATCGCCTCTGCCGAGTCAGACCACAGGTCCATCGTGCCCAGCAGTCCGCTCTCGCGGCGGCCTCCCAGGTCAATGACCTGCAAGTGATCCTCTACTGAAGACATTTTGGCCTGTATACCCCTCTATCTATATCCCTCAATCCCCTTTTCTTTCAGGAACCTGTCCAACCCCTTCTTGAAATCCAAAATCGTACTCTGCTCTACCAGCTCCTCCGGAAGCGCATTCCAGGCATCCACCACCCTCTGAGTGAAGAAGAACTTCCTAGCATTCGTTCTGAATCTGTCTCCCTTCAATTTTCTTGAGTGCCCTCTTGTTCTTGTTTCCCCGGCCAGTCTGAAGAATCTGTCCCTCTCTACCTTCTCTATACCCTTCACAATCTTGTAAGTTTCTATCATATCCCCTCTAAGTCTCCGCTTTTCCAGGGAAAAGAGGCCCAGCTTCTCCAGCCTCTCGGCATATGAAAGGTTTTCCATGCCCTTTATCATTTTCGTTGCTCTTCATTGGACTCTCTCAAGTGTCGCCATATCTTTCTTAAGGTACGGCGACCAGTATTGAACACAGTACTCCAGATGCGGGCGCACCATCGCCCGATATAGCGGCAAGATAACTTCTTTGGTTCTGGTAGTGATTCCTTTTTTGATAATGCCCAGCATTCTGTTCGCCTTCTTTGAGGCCGCTGCGCATTGTGCCCCCGGCTTCATTGTTTGGTCCACCAGAACCCCCAAGTCCTTTTCTAGGTTGCTTTTCCCCAATACCATCCCCCTCATGCTATAGTTGTACATCGGGTTTCCTTTCCCTATGTGCAAGACTTTGCATTTCTCTACATTGAAGCACATTTGCCATTTATTCGCCCATTCACTCAGTTTGTTCAGGTCCCTTTGTAGCACTTTACATTCCTTAACAGTTCTAACCCTGCTGGAGAGTTTTGTGTCATCCGCAAATTTTATAACCTCGCACTTCGTCCCTGCTTCTAGGTCATTAATGAATATATTGAACAGCAGTGGTCCCACCACTGACCCCTGCGAGACACCGCTCGTAACTGCTTCCCATTCCGAGTAGTGTCCCTTTATTCCCACCCTCTGCCTCCTGTCCTCCAGCCAATTACAGATCCATCTGTGCACGTCTCCTTCCGCTCCATGGTTCCACAGTTTCCTTAGCAGGCGCTCATGGGGTACCTTATTGAAGGCTTTTTGAAAGTCCAGATATATGATGTCTATGGGGTCACCATGGTCCAATTGTTTGTTTATCCCCTCGAAGAAGTACAGTAGGTTCGTCTGGCAAGATCTTCCTTTACGGAAACCATGCTGGCTGGTTCTCATCAGATTATTTCTCTCTATATGCTCATTGATGCTGTCTTTGATTAATGATTCAGCCATCTTCCCCGGAACTGAGGTTAAGCTCACTGGTCTGTAGTTCCCCGGGTCACCTCTGGATCCCTTTTTGAAGATAGGTGTAACATTCGCTATCCTCCAGTCTTCCAGGATTACCCCTGTTTTCAAAGATAGGTTGCAGATCTTTTGTAGTAACTCCGCTATTTCATCTCTGAGCTCCTTCAGTATTCTCGGGTGGATTCCATCCGGTTCCGGCGATTTGTCTGTTTTTAATCTATCTATCTGTTTGAGTACGTCTTCGAGGCTCACCTCTATTGACAATAATTTTTCCTCTTGGTCCCCTTTGAAGGTTTTTTCTGGATTCGGCACGTTGGATGTGTCCTCCTTCGTGAAGATTGACGAGAAGAACTTGTTTAATCTGTCCGCCACCTCCTTTTCCTCTTTTACCACTCCCTTCCTGTCTCCCTCATCCAGGGGTCCGACTTCCTCCCTCGCTGGTTGTTTTCCCTTCACATATCGAAAAAAAGGTTTAAAGTTCCGTGTCTCCTTGGCAAGTCTCTCCTCATACTCTTTTTTCGCTGTTCTGACCACACGGTGAAATTCTCTCTGATGTTTCCTGTGCTCTTTCCAGTTTTCCTCGGTTTTATCCTTTTTCCATTTCTTGAAAGATTTTTTTTGTCTCCTATCACATTCTTAACTTCGTTGGTTAACCAAGCCGGGTCTTTTATTTGATTCCCTTTGCTCACTTTTCTAAATCTGGGTATATACAGGTTTTGCGCCTCGTTTACCGTGTCCTTGAATAAGGTCCAGGCTTGCTCCACCATCCGTGTTTTCTGGAGCTGTGCTTGAGTTTTCTCTTTACTATTTGCCTCATGGTGTCATAATTCCCTTTCTTGAAATTGAATGCTGTTGCAATGGTCCTCCTCAGTGGCGTACCAAGGGGGGGGCGGGAGGGGCGGTCCGCCCCGGGTGCCAGCCCTGAGGGGGTGCTCCTGGCCTTGCCGTTCAGCCCCCCCCCACCCCCGAAGGACCGCTCGCCCCACTGACCTTCCTGCACCACCTGTGAAGCAGCCCGCAGCAGGATCGCGACGTCAGCGATCCCTGAGCTGCTTGGGCGCTGCTTCCTGCACCGCAGTCCCGCCCCTCCTCTGACATCAGAGGAGGGGCGGGACCGCGGCGCAGGAAGCAGCGCAAGGATCGCTGACGTCGCGATCCTGCTGCGGCTGCTTCATAGGTGGTGCAGGAAGGTCAGTGGGGCGAGCGGTCCTTCAGGGGTGGTGGGGGGGACTGAACGGCAAGGCCGGGAGCATAGGTAGTGCTGCTTCATAGGTGGTGCGGGGAGGCCAGCGGGGTGAGCGGTCCTTCGGGGTGGGGCGAGCGGGCAGGCAGGCAGGCTTTCAAGGGGGAGTGGGGTGACAGGCAGGCAGGCCTTCAAGGGGGGGGGACAGGCCTTCAAGGGGGGGACAGACAGGCAGGCCTTCAAGGGGGGGACAGGCCTACAAGGGGGTGGGACAGGCCTTCAAGGGGGGTGCAGGCCTTCAAGGGGGGACAGGCAGACCTTCAAGGGGGGACAGGCAGACCTTTAAGGGGGGACAGGCCTTTGGGGGGGACCCTGGTTTAGAAGTACACGGAGGGAAGGGGGTGTTCAAAGAGATGTGCATATGCCAAACTTTGGGGGGGGAGGAAGAAATAATGGGTCTGAAAATAGAGGAGAGGGAGAGAGATGATGGACCATGGGATTTAGGGAGGGAAGGAACAGAAAGGGAGAGAAATTGGACACAAGGGATGGTGTGGAGGAAGGATAGAGATACTGGATAGGAGGATAATTGGGAAAAGAAAGGGAGAGATGGTGGACTCTGGGGTGGTGGGGAAGGAGGGAGAGATGCCGGATGAAAGGGTAGTTAAGAAAAGGTGGATCTGTGGAGGGAGATGAAAAAAAAGAAAGATACCAGACTTCCTGGGGAGGGAAGGGAAATGGAAAGGGAGGACAGAGTTGGCAGATGGATGGTTAGCATGCAGAAAGAAGAAAGAAGGAGACCCTGGCAAGCAAGTTATCAGAAGAAAACCAGAGCCTTGGACCAACAAGATTTGAAATATAACCAGACAAGAAAAGGTAGAAAAATTAATTTTATTTTCTGTTTTGTGATTATAATATGTCAGATTTGAAATGTGTATCCTGCCAGAGCTGGTGTTGGACTGCAAACGTGAGCTAGGATTTAACAGAGAGAGGAAAAGTCCACACAGCACCAGTGTGGTTAGGAGAAGCCAAAGGGGGTGAAAAAGCTATAAAACCCACCAGGAGTTTTGAAAAAAATTACCCAACTGGGCAGGAAAATCGAATTGAAAAACCAATTCAATAGGCTGAATCGAATCGAAATTTTTTTCCTGAATCTGGCAGCATTAGTTTGCGCTACTGTCTTAGACTTTAGGACCTGGGATTGGAGAGAGATGGCATCCTCAGTACTTTATAATGCAAGTGAAACGAGGATTTGGTCAGACTTTTGAAGGGTCTGCAGAAAAAAAATATTGTATAGGCCGGGGACATGAGACAGCAGGAAATGGGAACTTTTCTTCCTTCTATTTTTGTGAATGGAAAGGCTGAGGATGTCAGAGAGTTCAGTTAAAATATGTGCTTTATAAGAAAATATAATAATGTGTTTTATAAAGTTTATAGCATAGCTGGCCTACCCAGTGAGGTGTTCCTAGTGGTGGTGGTGGCAGCGTGTCAATGTGTTGAGAGGAAGAGGTGGTCTGGGAAATTCTGCTGAGCAAACTCCGGGCCCATTTCCACCCTCCAGTTAGTCCACTCCACTCAACTGGTTCACACACTGAGTGGGTCTTTGGGTGTTGTTTTGGGATCTCTTCCAGTGGTTTATCAGTATCTCCTTCTGGTCCAAGGAAGGAAACCTTGTTATCCTTAGCATTGACCTACAGAATATGTTTGTAACAGCGCTGCTTGTGTGGCATTAGGCTATGTAGTGATCGAAAGAAAAAAACAGACCTTTGCACATTTTTGCACTATATGGTGGGTGTATGAGGAGATTCACATTTCCTGCACAGCTAAGTCCATGTGAAGTTACCTTGTGCTGTATTTGACATCTAGCAAGGTCTCTGTTTGAAAGGAAAGATCTAAACTTAAAAATGAAGTGGCCAGAAGTTATGGTAAAAGCAGATAGTGTAGCTGGTTTTAAGAAAGATTTGGACAAATTCCTGGAGGAAAAGTCCATAATCTGTTATTAAGACATGGGGGAAGTGTCTGCTTGCCCTGGATCGGTAGCATGGAATGTTGCTACTCTTTGGGTTTTGACCAGGTATTAGTGTCCTGGATTGGCTACCATGAGAATGGGCTACTAGGCATGATGGACCATTGGTCTGACCCAGTTAGGCTATTCTTATGTTATGTTCTCATCTGTAGGGGCCTTTGTTTTCACTTCTTATTTTAATGTATTTTTTTTCTGGGAACTTATCAGTGTTTTTTATAATGGGAACAAAAATGGAAGAGAATTAATGTGTGTGGGATGAGGGGGTAACTAATTTCTTCAGCGAAATAATTCAATCCACTTCAAACAGACATAGGAGAACTCACGCACCATTCACACACCCTCCAACCAAAAACGTCAAAAGAAAAAAACTGTTCGACAACCTCCTAGCCATTCGAGCTGCAACACTAGACCCCCAACTCTACAACCAATTGACATCGACCACAGACTGCAAAACCTTCACAAATAAATAAAAACCCTTCTATTCAAAAAACACATAAAACCGAACTAACACAATCAGAACTGTCCCAAGCATCACCTGCAACTACTCCATATGTACTTCTGATGTCATGACAATTCAGACATAATTTATGTTATGTTATGTTTGGAATATAAGAGAATTTTCACTGCCTGTTTCTATTCTGACCATTTATTCCGTTTCATGGTCATTACAAAAAATATTTTTTTACATGGGGGCCCCGGGTACCACATACCCTAGGTACGCCACTGGTCCTCCTCCCCTTTGGCATTTCTATTTCCACTATGAATCGGATCATGTTGTGATCACTGTTTCCTAATGGTCCTACTACTTCCACTTCTTGTGCAGGTCCTTTCAGCCCGCTGAGGATTAAAGGACTTAAGGATTTAAGGACTTGTTTCCAGTGGAATAGGTAATGAGGATGCGGGGGGGGGGTGGAAATCTTCCTGGGGGCACCACCCCCTTCCCACTAATCCCCCTGCCGTGCGCGCTCATCCACATCCCTTCCCCGTCCCTTTTTAACTTTGGCGCAAGCAGCGACAAAGTTGCTGCCTGCGTCGGCTTCAGCGCTTTCTCTGACAGGAAGTGACATCAGAGGGAGCTGCAAAGCCGACGCGGGCATCAACATCGTCACTGCTTGCGCCGAAGTTAAAAAGGTATGGGGAAGGGGCGCGTGTGACGGGGGGGGGGGGGCATGGGAGAGGAGTGACACCACCCTGGGCGTTGCTCACCCTCGCTACGCCAGTGCTTGCGTCAGTTTTAAAAACTTTCAAAACGTTCATCACTTTTATCAGATGAAATCAGCATTCTAATATTTGTTGTGTCTGTCTTGGCTTGAATTTATATTATATTTCTCCGTCAAAAATGACAAAGACGGGGGACACTCGATGAAGTTACAGGGAAATACTCTTAAAACCAATAGGAGGAAATTTTTTCACTCAGAGAATAGTTAAGCTCTGGAACGCGTTGCCAGAGGTTGTGGTAAGAGCAGATAGCGTAGCTGGTTTTAAGAAAGGTTTGGACAAGTTCCTGGAGGAAAAGTCCATAGTCTGTTATTGAGAAAGACATGGGGGAAGCCACTGCTTGGTCTGGATCGGTAGCATGGAAAGTTACTACTCTTTGGGATTCTAGAACCTTGTTACTCTCTGGGATTCCGGAATCTTGCTATTCTTTGAGATTCTGCATGGAATGTTGCTACTCTTTGGGGTTCTAGAATCTTGTTACTCTCTGGGATTCCGGAATCTTGCTATTCTTTAGATTTCTGAATGGAATGTTGCACTCTTTGGGGTTCTGGAATCTTGCTATTCTTTGAGATTCTGTATGGAATGTTGCCACTCTTTGGGTTTTGGCCAGGTACTAGGGACCTGGATTGGCCACCATAAGAACGGGCTACTGGGCTTGATGGAAAGTTGGTCTGACCTAGTAAGGCTCTTCTTATGTTCATATGTTCTATACACTAAGTTTAAGAGTGGTTTACATTTAATTAAGGCTGTTTATAGTCAAATAACATAGTCAAATAGTAATAAAATCCCTCATAAAAACTTAATGGTCTATAAAAATGAATGCTGATGAAAAAAAACAGGTTTTCAACTGATCAGAAATTATCCACATGATAAGAGGTTCCCACATGGATATACTGCAAAGAAAGAAGTCCAACAAAATGTGTTAAGATGAATGTAGCACTCTGTCATGATTAAGGCCTAGATGTCGGGAACTCAGCCATCGTCGCTAACCCTGTTTTCATAGCTTTGGTGACGATCGCTTTTACCGACCCGATAGACAAAACGACCCACCGCGTGTTTTTCCTCTCGATCGCCCATATTTCGATCCGGCCATGCAAATTAGCTGAAACCTCATGCAAAGTAGCCAAGCGATCGATGCACTGACATCACTTGGCTATTCCAAGAAAATAAAAAAGGGTTGTAGCGATCGGAAAAACCAACTGGTCTGCCTGGGGTTTTTTTCCTCTTTTTTTCAATGGCACAGCTATTTCTATCTGTGGACTTCTGAAAAAGTGCAGTAGCTGGTGTGCCATGATTTTTAAATATTTGCAGATCTAAAATAAATAATCTTCTGGTAGTTGACGGTAGCTGAATACAGGGATCCACTTGATTTAGCCAAATCAAAAATTGGTCCAAACTCTCCACCGATGACGTCCAAATGCAGAAGATATCATCCCAAAATCTTCTCCACAGTAATATGTTATTAAATCACTGAGAAGAATATAAAAACTTTTCCTCCAAATCTGCCATATGCAAAGTGGCTTGTGATGGTGCTGGAAAATATCCCCATTAAGCAAAAAATTACTTTGGGTTAGAACTACAGTTGCTAGCAGAATCAAAAAAGATGTATTAATTCTGGGGCAATATTGTGATTTAGAAAAAAATCTCTTCCATCAATCTTAAACACTTTCTCTGGTGGAATCATGGTATAGAGCAGTGTATCGCCTCCTGAGATTTCAGGTGGGCTGAAAGATGCCGTGGAGGAGGAAAGAGGCACATCCCGTAGGCAGTCAGCCGGCACCCTTGCTTCTCCTTCTCTCCGTGTGTCTTTCCTTCCGGCACCCCCTATTGGCGGCTCAGGGCCCGCCTGTAGAACCTTCGCGCATGCGTGACGTCATCACGTTGATGTCCACGCGCTTCCAGATGCCTCGAGCCGCGGCCACTACGTTTCGTGCGCCATGGCTTGACTAAGTTTGCAAGACACAGGTGTGTCACCAATGTCGCTAACAGCCAATGGGCTTCATCCTTTTGACTGTGAAGAGTGCCTGAAGCTTTTGTCTGGCATCTTTTACGTATGATTATAACCACTTTTTCATGTAAAAAAAAGGTCCAGAATTTTTGATATTCATTTATTTAAAAAATTTATATACTTCTTAATAAACATACATAATTGCAGAGTACAAAACAAAATTACATTTCTAAAATTACAGTACCATAAAAGACATTTTCTTAAAAAAAACAAAAAACCCGACATTTGCATCCAACAAACAATGAATGCCAAAGCAATGAATAACAAAGGAGTCCTATTACTAAGGCTCGCTAGCATTTTTAGCACTCGCTAAACGCTAACGCATCCATTATATTCTATGGACGCGTTAGCGTTTGGCGCACGCTAAAACGGCTGGCACGCCTTAGGAAAAGGACCCCAAAGGCACTTAAGAATCCACATATTGACTGAAATACAGAGTCAAGACCGAAGTTTACATCTGTCAGGAAAATATAATAAAATGGCTGAAATTGGTTTTTGGAACTAAAGCGGTCAGTGCTTAATCTTAGACGTCCCGACAGCTCGTTCCAAAGTGACATTCCAATCTCATGGCACTGTCAGAACGTAACGTTCTCTTTGGTCTACAGACCTTCCAGAGGGATTGAAACCAGAAGGGGGCCGATTGGTACATAGACAATTTTGCAAAATAGATTATACTTCAAAATTGCTGTTTGAGTCCTAATTGCTGGCTATTGATGTGTATTTTAATTATTTCCGAAAAACTGTTAGCATCTGCTAAGATGCAGTCGTGTACGAGTCACGTTATTTACTGCTTTTCATGCAGTGGGGCCTAGTTAGTAAAAATGCATTCTAACCTGAAATGACATGTAGCCCTAATGCAAACAAAAACAAACCGCAAAGAATCTTTAAGGGGGTGGGATAGATAGGAGGAGTGTGTGGCAGGAAACTGGCTGACGAAGGATGAACCTGCTGCCCACTTTCAGAGAGGGCTCCCATCCCTGCTGCTCTGTGACCCAGGGTCGACTCATAGACACGGGTCGGGCCACTGTGTGACGCTCCGAGACTCTGTCTCAGTAATATTATTCAGCTTTGCCAAGGGGGGTCGTCTCGGTGGTGGTGGTGGTGATGGGGCCTGGGAAATTGTTCTGCTGGCTCCCCTCCTCCCTGCACCAGTGATGCTCTTGTTCTGAACCCTGGCAGCGTCTTCCTTCCTGACAGTTCTTTGATCTGTCCATCCTGGCTCTGATGTCACAAATGGCATCAACCCACGACATGAACATGAACAATTCAGAGCCTGCTGCAGGATGGGTAATTGCGCAGCTGGCTCAGGAGTAGAGAGTGACACGGGGACAAAGATTCGTCCCCCTCCCCACATTTTTACCCCTGGCGGCTATATCGGCAGCAGGGATAGAAAAGAGAAAACATAGAAACATAGAAAGATGACGGCAGAAAAGGGCTATAGCCCATCAAGTCTGCCCACTCTACTGACCCAGCCCAATAAGTCTGAATGCTAATGACCCAGTTCCTTAACTCGACCTTCGTAGGGATCCCACGTAGATGTCCCATTTATTCTTAAAGTCAAGCACGCTGGTGGCCTTGGCCACCTGCACTGGAAGCTTGTTCCAGTGATCTACCACTCTTTCCGTGAAGAAATACTTCCTGGGGTCACTATTAAATTTCCCCCCTTTGAGTTTGAGCGGATGCCTTCTTGTGGCCGAGAGTCCTTTGAGAAAGAAGATGTCATCTTCCACCTCGACATGTCCTGTGATGTATTTAAATGTCTCAATCATGTCCCCCCTCTCCCTGCGTTCTTCTAGAGCAGTGATTCCCAACCCTGTCCTGGAGGAACACCAGGCCAATCGGGTTTTCAGGCTAGCCCTAATGAATATGCATGAGAGAGATTTGCATATGATGGAAGTGATAGGCATGCAAATTTGCTTCATGCATATTCATTAGGGCTAGCCTGAAAACCCAATTGGCCTGGTGTTCCTCCAGGACAGGGTTGGGAACCACTGTTCTAGAGTGTAGAGCTGCAATTTGTTCAGTCTCTCTTCGTACGAGAGACCCTTGAGCCCCGAGATCATCCTAGTGGCCATCCGCTGAACCGACTCGACTCTAAGCACATCTTTACGGTAATGTGGCCTCCAGAATTGCACACAGAGTTGAGTTCTTTCCTGCCCCCGAAGAGACTCCTAGACCAGGAGTAGGCAATTCTGGTCCTCGAGAGCCGGAGCCTGGTCAGGTTCTCAGGATATCCACAATGAATATGTATGAGATGGATTTGCATGCACTGCCTCCTTGAGATGCAAATCTATCTCATGCATATTTATATTGGCTACCCTGAAAACCTGACCTGGCTCCGGCTCTCGAGGACCGGAAATGCCTATTCCTGCCCTAGACCATCAGGGACCTTAAAAGGCAGGGCACGGGAGGGCCTCCCTGAGTCCCCATTGCCGTGGTATTACCTTGGCTGTGGTTCCCGTTCATGCGGCACTACCGCGGTAACACCGGACAAGTTGCTTTGGACTCCCCCTTACCGCGGTAATGATTACTGTGTCACTCTGTAGTCAGGAGTTTCCAGGGGCAACAGCAGGGGGAGCTATTTGAAAAAACTAGAAACTTTGTGACCAGCAAAATTGTTGCGTTTGTTTTGTTTTTTCACTTATATGGGGTCAGGATTCCTATTTGCTGATTCACTTTTGTAAGAGAAGATGGTTTTTCTTTCAAACATTCTGCATTAATGGAAGGTAAACCAGCCCATAAATTTTCATGGCATTCCCCTGGTATTGGGTGGATCTCTACTTTGCCCTATCAGTGTTCCTTTTTATTTGCATAAATTATGGTAACAAATAGAAGCGAACAGAAAGGAATTACACAATTAGGAAAATATGTTGCCACCTGTTGCACAAGTAATTTCCCCTAACAAAGGCACCTCTCCTTGGCATTGCCTTGCAGGTTCTGAATAGCATTTGATTACGGCAGAGCTGGGAAGGGCGCCTTTCGTTAACTTATCCTGTTTTCTTTGTCCAAATGATAGTGTCCTGGCTCAGAGTTAAGTGAGGAGAGCTAGAGGTAAGATTAGTACAAGTTCAGTTTACAGAAGCACGCACACACACAAAAAAATCAGAGCCGGCTCTGGTCTTGTAACATGCCGTGCATGGAAATGGCATTCTGGAAAGTAAGACTCCCCCACACTTTTAACCTCCGACTCCCTTTTGTTCAAGGCAAATTGATTCAATTTTGGTTTAGCCCCCATGGTTCACATGGAGAGAAATGAGAGCGAGAAGCTCTTGAATGGGGGCGGGGAGGATAGATTGGACTGGATGACCTGTTCTGAATAAGCTAAGACAGATCATAGCTCTATGTAGAGAAGGCTGCCACCTCAGCCTCGAGGACATGTCCGGGGGTCCAGACGGCATGCGCGTATGCGTGTGATGTCATCGCATCACACCAGCGCATGCGCAGACGCCCTCCTGACAAGCGAACATGTTGAGGGGGCGGGGCGGAATGGTGCGTGACTCAGGTGAAACGGGGCAGGCCTGTGGGCATGGCCATGGGTCTGGATTTTCGATCCAGAAAATCTGGTAACCCTAAGCCAAATGAACCCTGCACTGTTTACCAATAGAAGCTAGAATACTTTTTTAAAATTGGCTGGCACTTGCTATAAATTGTTATCTGGATTATCTCCGTTCTATCTTTTTTCTCACTTCGAATTGTATAGTGCAATTAAGTCTACTCGTCGTTCTGGTTTGTTGACTTTTCCCAATCCCACAAATTGCCGTTACAAAAAGTTTTTTGATAGAACCTTGGCCTATCAAGCAGGTAAAGTCCAAGCTTGGTTAGATGCTATGATTCGACAAACTGCATTAGTGATTACATCACAGTATAATAGAATAAAACTGTATATTGTACTGTTGCTTCTCATATGTTTTGTATTTCATCACTAAATTGTTCAGTTTCCTTATTTTGCGAACCGCCTAGAACTCTTTGGGTGTTGGCGGTATAGAGAAATAAAGCTATTATCATTATTATTATTACAATACTTCCCTGATATTCATGGGGGTTCCGTTCCGGGAACCCCAGCATATGTCGAAAAACCACGAATACGGTTTTTTGGCAGGGGAGATAGCAGAGGGCAGCCGGAGCACCGGCGAGTGAAGGAAATCACTCGCTGTTTGCTTGGGCATCTTACCCACTTCGCCAGGCAATTGGGACACAGCTCCACCTAGAGGTGGGGAGGCTCAGGCCCAGTCTGGCCCAAATCTACCTCAACCCCCCCCCTGCTGGCTTTGACATAGTGAGAACAACCAGAGGTCGTGTCATTTGGAAGGTCTTCACCACTCGTTCTTCCTTTCCTTCCAAGTTTATTAAAATATTTGATTAAACGCTAATCATACATTCTAAGCGTTTAACAGTTAAAAAATTAAAATGGGGGACAATTTACAGATTTATTAATGACACGACAGTACTTACATGGAAACAACAGAATGGTAGGGAGAAATACAATTTTTAAAGAAAAGAGAACAACTAAGGGAGGGAGCGTGTCAGAGTTAAATATAAATGAACAGCATTTGGCATGAAAGGACCCCTAAGGTCCTTTAACATTCATAAGTGTCTTTAAATAAGAAGCTTTTAAAACCGCCTTTAAATTTATCAAGATTTTTCTCAGACCTTAAATGCGGTGGTAACTAGAGAATGACACGGTGACAAAATTCATCACCGTCCCTGTCCCCGCGGATAACCGCGGGAAATAATCCCATGTCATTTTCTAGTGTCTCTTTCAACCTCGGTCCTTCTACACCAGCATTCTTCAAAGCAAAGCTTGCGGGTCATTGGTTGTGGCCATTCATACTCTGATTCTTATGTGAGCCAAGGATAATGAAGCCATTGTGACATCACTGATGTGATTGGCTCTTAGGCACTGGTGGAATGAGGCATTATGACATCACAATGTCATTCTGTAGTGTCTATTTCAACCTCAGTTCTTCTACACCAGCATTCTTCAAAGCAAAGCTTGCGGGTCAGTGGTTATGGCCATTCATACTCTGATTCTTATGTTAGCCAAGGATAATGAAGCCATTGTGACATCACTGATGTGATTGGCTCTTAGGCACTGGTGGAATGAGGCATTATGACATCACAATATCTGCTCTGGATACCAGAGACTGTCATTCTGTAGTGTCTGTTTCAACCTCGGTCCTTCTACACCAGCATTCTTCAAAGCAAAGCTTGCGGGTCAGTGGTTGTGGCCATTCATACTCTGATTCTTATGTGAGCCAAGGATAATGAAGCCATTGTGACATCACTGATGTGATTGGCTCTTAGGCACTGGTGGAATGAGGCATGATGACATCACAATATCTTCTCTGGATACCAGAGACTGTCATTCTGTAGTGTCTATTTCAACCTCAGTCCTTCTACACCAGCATCCTTCAGAGCAAAGCTTGCGGGTCAGAGGTTGTGGCCATTCATTCTCTGATTCTTCCCTCTCTCTTTAAAAAATGACATGAAGATGGTTTCCCGCGGTTATCCGCGGGAACGGTGATGAATTTTGTCACCGTGTCATTCTCTAGTGGTAACAAATTCCATATTGTAGGGGCTATTGTGGCAAATGAGGTTGCCCTGCGTGTAATGACGATTTTTAAGGATGGGATATAAAGAAGGTGCTTAGAGGCAGATCGTAAATTTCTTGGAGGATCATGAGGGATGAGGAGCTTATGAATAAAAGAAGGTTCCTTGGAGTCCATAGTTTTAAAAGAGATTAAGGCAATTTTATAAGTAATGCGATGATGGATTGGCAACCAGTGTGCACCTTTCAGCAAGGGAGTGATGTGGTCAGATTTTTTCTTGTTAGTTACTATTTTTATGACCGTGTTTTGTATTAGTTGTAAGCGTCTGATGTCTTTTTGACCGACACCTTTGAGTAGAGAATTGCAATAGTCAAGTTTGGAAATTATGAGTGAATGAATTAAAAAGAGATTGTGGCTCAAGAATGTTAGCTAGAGATCTGATCGTTCTGAGTGCAATCTATGCAAGATTGCGTTGGGCCTTGCACTAGGGATAGTCTCTGATGTGGCGATCGTAAGCAGCTCTGTACTCAGCTCAGGTTTGAGCTTTACTTCGGAAGAGTGTGCAAGGAAAAACTCTTCTTTCTTTTTCTCTTTTGCAACTTTATCTCATCTATTTTTTCTTTCTTTGTAACCTAAATCATTTGGCATGAGCTAAACTGCCGGAAGAAAAAAAGAAAAAAAAGTTAATTTTTTAGTGCCATTGCAGACTGGAAATGATATCAAAGGAAGTGACAGAAATGGTGGGGGCTTCCCCTGACATTTTGAACAGCTGCACCTCTGACTCTCTTTTTATGAATCCAGTGGCTGTTCCAGCTTGTTAAATGGCTGCAAATCGGTATTACATAATTATAACAATGGCAGTGGTTTCTATTTGTGAATTTGTATGGTCCAAATTGTGATCATTTGCAAAGCCAAGGCCTTTGGCCCTAACATATTTGTGAGACATTGTATTTGTGGCAACATCTTACTGGCTGAGACAAGATCACATGACCGCAAACAGTGAAGACTTGGTCATGGAGGAAACTGAATGCTATTGTAGACTATGAGACCAACATGAAAACTTGGGCTTTCAAGACTACACACAGGGCAGAAAATGGAGGCATAAGAACATAAGAAGTGCCTCTGCTGGGTCAGACCAGAGGTCCATCGTGCCCATCAGTCCATCGTGCCCAGCAGTCCGCTAGTGCGGCGGTCCAACAGATCCAGGACCTGTGTAGTAGTCCTCTATCTATACCCCTCTATCCCCTTTTCCAGCAGGAAATTGTCCAATCCTTTCTTGAATCCCAGTACCGTACTCTGTCCTATTATGCCCTCTGGAAGCACATTCCAGGTGTCCACCACACGCTGGGTAAAGAACTTCCTAGCATTCGTTTTGAATCTGTCCCCTTTCAACTTTTCCGAATGCCCTCTTTTCTTTTATTTTTTGAAAGTTTGAAGAATCTGTCCCTCTCTACTCTCTCTATGCCCTTCATGAACTTGTAAGTCTCTATCATATCCCCTCTAAGTCTCCTCTTCTCCAGGGAAAAGAGACCCAGTTTCTCCAGTCTCTCAGTGTATGAAAGGTTTTCCATACCTTTTATCAAACGTGTCGCTCTCCGCAGAACCCTCTCAAGTATCACCATATCCTTCTTAAGGTACGGCGACCAATATTGGATGCAGTATTCCAGATGCGGACGCACCATCGCCCGATACAACGGCAGGTTGTATCTTTCGTTCTGGTTGTAATACCCTTCTTGATTATACCTAGCATTCTATTCACTGTCTTAGCGGCTGCTGCGCACTGTGCCGTCGGCTTCATTGTCTTATCCACTATTACCCCCAAGTCCCTTTTTTGGGTACTCTCATTCAATAACAGCCCTCCCATCGTATAGCTGTACCTCGGGATTTTGCTTCCTACATGCAATGCTTTACATTTCTCTACATTGAACTTCATCTGCTATCTCGTTGCCCACTCCCCTAGCTTGTTCAGGTCCCTTTGTAATTCTTCGCAGTCCTCTTTAGTCTGAGCTCTACTAAATAGTTTGGTGTCGTCCGCAAATTTTATTATCTCGCACTTCGTCCCTGTTTCTATGTCATTTATAAATATATTGAATAGCAGCGGTCCGAGCACCGACCCCTGCGGAACAGCACTTGTGACCCTCCTCCAGTCCAAGTAGTGGCCCTTTACTCCTACCCTCTGCTTCCTACCCGCTAACCAATTCCTGATCCATCTATGTACGTCTCCTTCCACCCCTTGGTTCTTCAGTTTCCGAAGTAGGCGTTCATGGGGTACCTTGTCATAGGCTTTTTGGAAATCTAAATATACGATGTCTATGGGTTCCCTTTGTCCATCCATTTGTTAATTCTTTCAAAGAAGTGCAGTAAGTTCGTTAGGCACGATCTCCCCTTGCAGAAGCCGTGTTGGTTTGTTTTTAGAAGTTTATTTCTTTCAAAATGCTCATCGATGCTGACTTTTATCAGCGCTTCCACCATTTTCCCCGGAACCGAGGCAAGGCAGGCAGAAAAAAGACATGAGAGAGATGTTTAAATATTTACATGGCATAAATATACATGAGGTGAGTCTCTTTCAGTTGAAAGGAAGCTTTGAAAATGAAGGTGAACTTAGAAAAACAAAAGCATAGAACATGATGGCAGATAAAGGCCAAGTGACCCATCCATTCTGCCTATCTGCATCATCCACTATCTCCTCCTCTCCCTATTGGCTAAGGTTCTTTATACCTGCATTGTAATGTCATAGAACATTCTTATTATACAAACATAATAACATGATGGCAGATAAAGGCCAAATGGCCCATCCACTATCTTATCCTCTCCCTATTGGCTAAGGCTTTTAACCTTTGCATCTCCTCTTCCTATAGGCTAAGGCTCTTTATACCTGCATTCTGATGTCATAGAACGTTCTGATTATAGAAACATAGAAAATTGATGCCAAATAAAGGCCAAATAGCCCATCAAGTCTGCCCATCTGCAGTAACCATTATCTCTTCCTGTTTCTAAGAGATCCCATGTGCCTATCCCAGGCCCTCTTGAATTCAGACACAGTCTCTGTCTCCACCACCTCTTCCGGGAGACTGATCCACCCATCTACCACCATTTCCATAAAAAAGTATTTCCTTAGATTACTCCTGAGCCTGTCACCTTTTAACTTTATCTTATGCCCTCTCACTCTGGAAAGGTGGGGGAGGGGGGCTGAAAAAAACCCCAGCAACACTTTTTTATGGAAAGAATAGTGAATGTATGGAATGGCCTCCTGGTGGAGGTCGTGGAGATGAAAAAACATCTGAACGTAAGAAAGCTTGTAATAAGTACATCGGAACTCTAAGGGAGAGGAAGGGTTAGTAGATGGCAAGGTTAGGCAAACTAGGTAGATCATATGTCTGTCTGTCTTCATTTTTTTGATGAGTTGATATCCCAGTGCCCACTAGACAGTCATCCGTCTTGCCCTTCCCTTGAGTTGGCACTGCCTATGTGGGTCCCTTCCTCTCTGCTTTCACAAGTCCTTTTCCAGTAAAACAGTGAACTCTTTGCAGGTGCATTTGCAATCATTCCTTTCTTCTAGCTATTTACCTGTTTCAGGAACTCTTTTTTTTAAAAATTTAGGATGCGTCAAGGAAATAGAATCGAAGCAGGAAGAAGGAAAGATAGCAAAAAAAAAAAAAAAAAAAGTAAGATTGGGACAACATTGCTGTCTGTGGCTGGCACCAAGCTCTGGAAAGCGCTGCCTGGTATTCTGCGATTCTGTGATGGGAGACTGAACTTGAAGAAAATGTTGAAAACGCAATTATTTGTCAATGCCTTCATGTGCTGACGCTATTTTCAGTTCATGCTTTCCCGTCCTGTAAATGTTTTTATGGGATTTTGTCTTTCCATCTTGTAGGATTAATTTAAAAGAAGGTTTTAATAATGATACCGTTAGTTAATGTTTTATTGTGTTTGTGTTGTTGAAACATGTTTAGCATTTTTAAATATGCATGCATGTAATTTTGTAAACCATATAGTTTTTATGCGGTATATTGAAATGGATAACCTGGACATACAGATGAATAAACTGGACATACAGGCCTCACTTGTGTATGATGGACACTACAGACATTTTAAACCTATATTTTCCCATAGCCAGGCCCAGCCTGTACCTTGCTGTCTGTGAACACATGTATCCTTTGAAATGCTAACCCAGCTGGCCTTTGTGCTGCAAAGTTCCTGTCTCCATTCCCTGCTGGGAGGATATTTCTCCAAGGTTCTGCTGAACTGTTATCAGTGCTGTATGACTTCATATGCCAGGCACCCTGGAAAGCCATAAAACATTTATAACGAGCAAGGATCCCTGCAGGATGATGTGGGTGTATCAAGATGAGAGAACTTGGTACCAAAACATTTGCTCCCTGTCTCTGAACCGAGTTATGGGAATCAAGCAGCTGGATTGTTGAAAGGTCACCTTTGCCAACTTTCAGCATACAAGGACACCATCCTGAAGATGCACAGAATTGTAAACCCACTAATTATCATCTGCAAGGTGATAAGGATCTCAGAGCTGAGGAAGAAAGTTCACCAAGAATTCTCTGTTTCTGCAAGGGCCCCCCTACTGAGGGGGGGGGGGAGTGAGAGAGGCGTGGACTGAGAGGAGGAATAGTTAGATATACATTTTTGTACCAATAGGAAGTCACATAACCAGAGTTCGGAGATGGGCCTTTTGAAACAAAGGAAGAATTTCTCTGTATAAAAAACACGTGCATCACAGGTAGAGCCAGAGAGAAATTCACTTGGGTATGCCAGCAGGGACATGCTAGCCCTCTGCTAGGCATATGGTTGTGTAAGTTCTTCTCTCCATTGCATATTCTGAACTGACAATATATTTTTCTGCTATGCCTTTGCTGCTGTCATTTTGTAAGTTTTTATGCCAACAATAAACAAATATTGTCTGTTTTGGAAGATACAATGCCATCTCGTAGTTATTCCAATGAGGTAAACAAAGCAGCCTTTACTTCAATATAAATTTTTAAATAAATATTGCATAACATTTGCTAAATATATAGTTACAGCAGCCGCACAGTTTTAATCCTTAATGTATCTGGAATCTGCCCTTCATTTTCTACCTGAAGAAGGGATTAACTTTTATGCAAGTGATATTTGATTTCTGCGTAAGCGACTCTAACCTCAAGGCCCTACGCACTGAATTCTTGCTGATGTTGGTCACCAAATACTCCCTGGTTGACCTCAGCTGCCAGAGAATTGAAAAGAGGTGGAACACACACGGCATTATTATTTTTTTCTTGCAAAGGGGTTTCTTAAAACAGCATTAATAAAAGGATCAGTGTGTTACAACGCAGCCGTAACCCAGAGGTTGTAGAACCCGAAATGCCTCATTTTAGACCTCAAAAGCTCAAGAGTCACATATTAATTAGAAGGAAGAAAAAAAAAGAAAACCACCAGGAAAATACCAGGCAGAAAAATGATTAGGAGTAAGCACTTCTGACATTTTCGCTTTGTTTAGTTTCCCATGTTGTTTATGGGTCTTTTAATTTTGTTTTACTTGGGGGGGGGGGTTCACTTCAGGAACAATGCCATACAGAAGAAGGTACAAGGGGACTGGAGGTCCCCTGCATAGGTCACCCCAAATTGTTTTTTTCTTGTCATTTTGGGATGGAAATGATGAAATGACCTGGGAGATATAAGGCAGAGCTTTTTGAAAATACTGAGATTCTAAAGGTCTGGCTCCTAAATTACCCCCTTTTTACTAAGCCACAGTAGAGGTTTTTATCGTGGCCCGGAGTGCTAAATGCCCCGAGGCTGCTCCAATGATTATAGAATTC
This sequence comes from Geotrypetes seraphini, assembly GCF_902459505.1. Classification (NCBI taxonomy): domain Eukaryota; kingdom Metazoa; phylum Chordata; class Amphibia; order Gymnophiona; family Dermophiidae; genus Geotrypetes; species Geotrypetes seraphini. The sequence continues at coordinate 30,279,446 of NC_047091.1, read as the reverse complement.
TTATGAGCTTTGGAGGAGCCTCAGAGCATTTAGCACCCCAGGCTGTGGTAGAAACCTCTACCTCCGCTTAGTAAAATCCTGAGTGGAGTAGAATGGGTGCAAGTGGATCGATTTTTCACTCCGCAAAAATGACAAAGACTAGGGGACGCTCGATGAAGTTACAGGGAAATCCTTTTAAAACCAATAGGAGGAAATAATTTTTCACTCAGGCTCTGGAACGCATTGCCAGAGGTTGTGGTAAGAGCGGATAGCCTAGCTGGTTTTAAGAAAGGTTTGGACAAGTTTCTGGAGGAAAAGTCCAAAGTCTGTTATTGAGAAAGCCATTGCTTGCCCTGGATCGGTAGCATGGAATGTTGCTGCTCTTTGGGTTTTGGCCAGGTAGTAGGGACCCCAACAGTTTGGTGTCTCTCCCTGCCCCACTTTCCCCTGCAATCCTCCAAACTTGCCCCAGCCCTGCCAGGGCCTTTCCTCTGCTGCATCCTGCCTCTTCTGATGTAACATCCTGTGGGTGGGATACAGCAGAGGAAAGGTTGGGATGAGAAAATAGCCGTGCTTCCCTTTTGATATGGAGCGTACTTCAACTTTTTTGCCTCCTGCTAGCGCTCCTTAAAAACATTGGCTTTAATCTGATTTAGCATCTGCTGTTACAGGAAAGGGTTTATACACGATCTCTGTCTATCTTTATCTCAGTGGTTCATCAGGAGAAGTGCATGCGCTGAACCTTGTCCTTCACATTATAGGAGGAAATGTGATTCTGTGGCAGAGACATCTCAGAAGCATTTACTTCACCCAGCGTTTATATTCGGCCTACGCCACATTACAGCGGATTAAAATAAGAGAGACGGGGTCAATCTCATCCTGGAAATGTATAAATGCAATCAAACAGATAGTATCAGCATTTTTAACAAAAGTCAATCAAAGCAAACTGCGCAGCTACTCTCAAAGGCGTCATTTTCGTCTGAAAGGCAGAGAGATTGCTGGATTTCCTTGCACGTCATTATGTTGAGAAATAATTCCACCGACTGTACGTACACAGGAAAAGCAGAGCGAAAACACAAACAAACACCAATTCTGCATTTCTTAGATTGCATCCTGTTTTTTGACCTGGTTTGGAAAATGCTGAATACTGTCAACGTCTTTTCAGAAATAAGAACATAAGTACTGCCTCTGCTGGGTCAGACCAGGGGTCCATCGCGCCCAGCAGCCCGCTCCCGCGGCGGCCCTCCAGGTCCTTGACCTGTAGGTTCCCACCACCTGAATTCAGGGGCCTTTTTACTAAAGCTTAGCATGCGCTAAAGGAAGTTAAGCCTAGCAAAAAAAAAAAAGTGCCCTTTTGCGAGGAAAACTACTGTAAAAAGTTCTAAAAGTAATTTTAACAACAAAAAAAATTCCCAAAACCCAACAAAAAAACAAGAATCATACAGTTTGTCATGTTGTCTGTTGAAGGCATTTCTTTAAGAGTCACAATTTAAATTTTAAGATATTCAAACTCCAAAATATTTTTTCTTTGGGAATAAAGAACATGAAAAAAAACAGCAACCAGTAAGTGAAATTAAGGGTCCCTTTTTACTAAGATATTCTAAGAAATGGGTAAAGTGCTTTTTAATGTGGGACTTTCCTGTATACATAGAAACATACAGTAGAAATATGATGGCAGATAAAGGCCAAATGGCCCATCCGCAGCATCCACTATCTCCTCCTCTCCCTATTGGCTAAGGCTCTTAACATTTGCATCTACTCTCCCTATTGGCTAAGGCTCTTAACATTTGCATCGCCTCTTCCTATAGGCTAAGGCTTTTTACACCTGCATTGTGATGTCATAGAGCTTTATGGTTATAGAAACATGACGGCAGATAAAAGCCAATGGCCCATCTAGTCTGCCCATCCGCAGCATCCACTATCTCCTCCTCTCCCTATTGGCTAAGGCTCTTAACATTTGCATCTCCTCTTCCTATAGGCTAAGGCACTTTACACCTGCATTGTGAGGTCATAGAGCTTTATGGTTATAGAAACATGATGGCAGATAAAGGCCAAATGGCCCATCCGTAGCATCCACTATCTCCTCCTCTCCCTATTGGCTAAGGCTCTTAACATTTGCATCTCCTCTCCCTATTGGCTAAGGCTCTTAACATTTGCATCGCCTCTTCCGATAGGCTAAGGCTCTTTACACCTGCATTGTGATGTCATAGAGCTTTATGGTTATAGAAACATGACGGCAGATAAAGGCCAAATGGCCCATCCAGTCTGCCCATCCGCAGCATCCACTATCTCCTCCTCTCCCTATTGGCTAAGGCTCTTAACATTTGCATCTCCTCTCCCTATTGGCTAAGGCTCTTAACATTTGCATCGCCTCTTCCTATTGGCTAAGGCTCTTTACACCTGCATTGTGAGGTCATAGAATTTTATGGTTATAGAAACATTAAAACATGGTGGCAGATAAAGGCCAAATGGCCCATCCGCAGCATCCACTATCTCCTCCTCTCCCTATTGGCTAAGGCTCTTAACATTTGCATGTCTTCTCCCTATTGGTTAAGGCTCTTAACATTTGCATCTCCTCTCCCTATTGGCTAAGGCTCTTAACATTTGCATCGCCTCTTCCTATTGGCTAAGGCTCTTTACACCTGCATTGTGAGGTCATAGAATTTTATGGTTATAGAAACATTGAAACATGGTGGCAGATAAAGGCCAAATGGCCCATCCGCAGCATCCACTATCTCCTCCTCTCCCTATTGGCTGAGGCTCTTAACATTTGCATCTCCTCTTCCCTATTGGCTAAGGCTCTTTACACCTGCATTGTGAGGTCATAGAATTTTATAGTTATAGAAACATTGAAACATGATGGCAGATAAAAGCCAAATGGCCCATCCAGAGCATCCACTATCTCCTCCTCTCCCTATTGGCTAAGGCTCTTAACATTTGCATCTCCTCTTCCTATTGGCTAAGGCTCTTTACACCTGCATTGTGAGGTCATAGAGCTTTATGGTTATAGAAACATGACGGCAGATAAAGGCCAAATGGCCCATCCAGTCTGCCCATCCGCAGCATCCACTATCTCCTCCTCTCCCTATTGGCTAAGGCTCTTAACATTTGCATCTCCTCTTCCTATAGGCTAAGGCTCTTTACACCTGCATTGTGAGGTCATAGAGCTTTATGGTTATAGAAACATGATGGCAGATAAAGGCCAAATGGCCCATCCGCAGCATCCACTATCTCCTCCTCTCCCTATTGGCTAAGGCTCTTAACATTTGCATCTCCTCTCCCTATTGGCTAAGGCTCTTAACATTTGCATCGCCTCTTCCTATTGGCTAAGGCTCTTTACACCTGCATTGTGAGGTCATAGAATTTTATGGTTATAGAAACATTGAAACATGGTGGCAGATAAAGGCCAAATGGCCCATCCGCAGCATCCACTATCTCCTCCTCTCCCTATTGGCTGAGGCTCTTAACATTTGCATCTCCTCTTCCCTATTGGCTAAGGCTCTTTACACCTGCATTGTGAGGTCATAGAATTTTATAGTTATAGAAACATTGAAACATGATGGCAGATAAAAGCCAAATGGCCCATCCAGAGCATCCACTATCTCCTCCTCTCCCTATTGGCTAAGGCTCTTAACATTTGCATCTCCTCTTCCTATTGGCTAAGGCTCTTTACACCTGCATTGTGAGGTCATAGAGCTTTATGGTTATAGAAACATGACGGCAGATAAAGGCCAAATGGCCCATCCAGTCTGCCCATCCGCAGCATCCACTATCTCCTCCTCTCCCTATTGGCTAAGGCTCTTAACATTTGCATCTCCTCTTCCTATAGGCTAAGGCTCTTTACACCTGCATTGTGAGGTCATAGAGCTTTATGGTTATAGAAACATGATGGCAGATAAAGGCCAAATGGCCCATCCGCAGCATCCACTATCTCCTCCTCTCCCTATTGGCTAAGGCTCTTAACATTTGCATCTCCTCTCCCTATTGGCTAAGGCTCTTAACATTTGCATCGCCTCTTCCTATTGGCTAAGGCTCTTTACACCTGCATTGTGAGGTCATAGAATTTTATGGTTATAGAAACATTGAAACATGGTGGCAGATAAAGGCCAAATGGCCCATCCGCAGCATCCACTATCTCCTCCTCTCCCTATTGGCTGAGGCTCTTAACATTTGCATCTCCTCTTCCCTATTGGCTAAGGCTCTTTACACCTGCATTGTGAGGTCATAGAATTTTATAGTTATAGAAACATTGAAACATGATGGCAGATAAAAGCCAAATGGCCCATCCAGAGCATCCACTATCTCCTCCTCTCCCTATTGGCTAAGGCTCTTAACATTTGCATCTCCTCTTCCTATTGGCTAAGGCTCTTTACACCTGCATTGTGATGTCATAGAGCTTTATGGTTATAGAAACATGACGGCAGATAAAGGCCAAATGGCCCATCCAGTCTGCCCATCCGCAGCATCCACTATCTCCTCCTCTCCCTATTGGCTAAGGCTCTTAACATTTGCATCTCCTCTTCCTATAGGCTAAGGCTCTTTACACCTGCATTGTGAGGTCATAGAGCTTTATGGTTATAGAAACATGATGGCAGATAAAGGCCAAATGGCCCATCCGCAGCATCCACTATCTCCTCCTCTCCCTATTGGCTAAGGCTCTTAACATTTGCATGTCTTCTCCCTATTGGCTAAGGCTCTTAACATTTGCATCTCCTCTCCCTATTGGCTAAGGCTCTTAACATTTGCATCGCCTCTTCCTATTAGCTAAGGCTCTTTACACCTGCATTGTGAGGTCATAGAATTTTATGGTTATAGAAACATTGAAACATGGTGGCAGATAAAGGCCAAATTGCCCATCCGCAGCATCCACTATCTCCTCCTCTCCCTATTGGCTGAGGCTCTTAACATTTGCATCTCCTCTTCCCTATTGGCTAAGGCTCTTTACACCTGCATTGTGAGGTCATAGAATTTTATAGTTATAGAAACATTGAAACATGATGGCAGATAAAAGCCAAATGGCCCATCCAGAGCATCCACTATCTCCTCCTCTCCCTATTGGCTAAGGCTCTTAACATTTGCATCTCCTCTTCCTATTGGCTAAGGCTCTTTACACCTGCATTGTGAGGTCATAGAGTTTTATGATTATAGAAACATGATGGCAAATAAAGGCCAAATGGCCCATCCAGTTTGCCATCCACAGCCTCCTCTTCTCCCTAAGAGAGTCCACATACCTGTCTCATTCTTTCTTGAATTCAGACACAGTCTTTGTCTCCATCACCTCTACTAGGAGCCTATCCCATGCACCTACCACCCTTTCTGCAAAAAAGTATTTCCTTAGATTATTTCTGAGCCAGTCAGCACTCAGGCACGGATCAAAAAGTAAGGCAATGTGGCACAACAAGGTTAGGGAATCACTTAGCGATTATAGAGAATCACTCGGAGTGCTCATTTTAATATTAATGATCTCATTGTACTACATTTGCTTGGAGGCATCAAAGTCTGCTAGAAAACTCAGAAAAGACCACGGTAAGCTGTTTTAATAATCTGCCACTAAAATGCATGCACACTAAACCGGCTGGAACCAGTTTGGCGAGAACGTTAAAAGCACATTTTAATTTTGATAAATTTGTCCCTGAATATCATAAGAAAATAAGAATAGTCTTACTGGATCAGACCAGTGGTCCATCTAGCCCAGTATCTCGTCTTCACGGAGGCCAATTCAAGTATCTGGCAAAAAACCAAATGGTAGCAGCATTTCAGAATCTCAGAGTAGCAAGATTCCGGAACCCCCAAAGAGTAGCAGCATTCCATGTGGAATCCCCAAAGAGTAGCAAGATTCCATATAGAATCCCAAAGAGTAGCAACAACCCATGCGGAATCCCCAAAGAGTAGCAAGATTCCATATAGAATCCCAAAGAGTAGCAGCATTTCATGTGGAATCCCCAAAGAGTAGCAAGATTCCATATAGAATCCCAAAGAGTATCAACATCCCATGCGGAATCCCGAAAGAGTAGCAAGATTCCATATAGAATCCCAAAGAGTAGCAACATTTCCTGCGGAATCCCCAAAGAGTAGCAGGATTCCATGTGGAATCCCCAAAGAGTAGCAAGATTCCATATAGAATCCCAAAGAGTAGCAACATCCCAGCGGAATCCCCAAAGAGTAGCAAGATTCCATATAGAATCCCAAAGAGTAGCAACATCCTAGCGGAATCCCCAAAGAGTAGCAGCATTTCATGTGGAATCCCCAAAGAGTAGCAAGATTCCATATAGAATCCCAAAGAGTATCAACATCCCATGCGGAATCCCAAAAGAGTAGCAAGATTCCATATAGAATCCCAAAGAGTAGCAACATTCCCTGCGGAATCCCCAAAGAGTAGTAGGATTCCATGTGGAATCCCCAAAGAGTAGCAACATTCCATATAGAATCCCAAAGAGTAGCAACATCCCAGCGGAATCCCCAAAGAGTAGCAAGATTCCATATAGAATCCCAAAGAGTAGCAACATCCTAGCGGAATCCCCAAAGAGTAGCAGGATTCCATATAGAATCCCAAAGAGTAGCAACATTCCATTCGGAATCCCCAAAGAGTAGCAGCATTCCATGCCAGCGATCCTTCCTGTTCTGTTCGACAGGAAGGCCACTTGTGCTGCCTGAGTAAATAATTGTCTATCAGATCTTTTAATTAGTTTTTACTGATTGTATAACTTATATTATGTCTCTTTGCAGTCTGAAATCCAAATACTGCGCTCTGAAAGCAAATAGACATACATATGCAAATAAGAACAAGAGAGGGAACCTGAGTTATCCTGAGGAAAATCAGGTACTTCCCAGAAAGCATTACTACTTGGCTGGCTTTCAAGAGTGAAATGGACTTCCTTGCCAGTTGGTTGGGTGTGCAGCTTGCATGAAGACTTGGTGAAAGACAAGTGGGAGGATCCTTTAAAACAGCTTCCAACTCGCTCTTTTTTTATCATGGAAATGGAGGTTAAAGTCATCAAAAGAAAAAATAAACAAACATGTGTTTTGCCAGGTTTAACTTGGATAAAAGTAAGAACAAAAGTAGTAGACAAAAAAACCAATGAATTTCAAAGGAAGTGGGAGACTGTTATATCTTTTCAGATTCTCCGTGATGACTGGTCATGGAGGACTCACTGAACCCACCTACTGGCTGCTGTCATAGGAGGAAAGATGAAAACGGTTAGGGCGCTTCAGCTTGGAAAAGAGACGGCTGAGGGGAGATATGATTGAAGTCTACAAAATCCTGAGTGGAGTGGAACGGGTACAAGTGGATTGATTTTTTGCTCCGTCAAAAATTACAAAGACTAGGGGACACTCAATGAAGTTACAGTGAAATACTCTTAAAACCATCAGAACAATACTTATTTAATGGGGACCATATAGTGTCATTTATGTAATTGTATAGTTTTCTTGTACTATGCTGGACTGATGACTCTAACTGTATACCTTGAAGTATGTTACTTTTTCTGTTACTGAACAAAATTGCAATAAAAAATTTTGAACCAAAAAAAAAACCCAAACCAATAGGAGGAAAATTTTTTTCACTCAGAGAATGATTAAGCTCTGGAATGCGGATAGTGTAGCTCAGGGGTCTCAAAGTCCCTCCTTGAGGGCCGTAATCCAGTCGGGTTTTCAGGATTTCCCCAATGAATATGCATGAGATCTATTTGCATGCACTGCTTTCAATGCATATTCATTGTGGAAATCCTGAAAACCCAACTGGATTGTGGCCCTCAAGGAGGGACTTTGAGATCCCTGGTGTAGCTGGTTTTAAGAAGGATTTGGACAATTTCCTGAAGGAAAAGTCCATAGTCTGGTATTTTGAAAGACATGGAGGAAGCCGCTGCTTGCCCTGGATCGGTAGCATGGAATGTTGCACTCTTTGGGGTTCCGGAATCTTTTGTTACTCTTTGGGATTCCAGAATCTTGCTATTGTTTAGGATTCTGAATGGAATGTTGCTACTTTTTGGAGTTCCGGAATCTTTTGTTACTCTTTGGGATTCCAGAATCTTGCTATTCTTTAGGATTCTGAATGGAATGTTGCTACTGTTTGGGGTTCCGGAATCCTTTGTTACTGTTTGGGATTCCAGAATCTTGCTATTCTTTAGGATTCTGCATGGAATGTTGCTATTCTTTGGGGTTCTAGAATCTTGTTACTCTCTGAGATTCTGGAATCTTGCTATTCTTTGAGATTCTGCATGGAATGTTGCTACTGTTTGGGGTTCCGGAATCTTGCTATTCTTTAGGATTCTGAATGGAATGTTGCTACTGTTTGGGGTTCCAGAATCTTGCTATTCTTTAGGATTCGGAATGGAATGTTGCTACACCTTGGGTTTTGGCCAGCTACTAGTGACCTGGATTGGCCACCATGCGAACAGGCTACTGGGCTTGATGGACCTTTTGGCCTGACCCAGTAAGGCAATTCTTATGTTCCAAAAGACCTAGCAGGGATGGGTTGCCTACTGGATTGAGATAATCAGGGCCAGGCTGAACCGTGGCCACGCCTGTGTTTTATTTCTAGGTTTAGGAAGGGGAGAAGTCGATGAGAAGAGAGCCCTGTTCGAGTTAGACGTGTCAACCTCCTCTGAACATGTTCTAACTTGACAAGGGCTCTTCTTCCTGTATCCCAGCAGCACACTCCCAGGTAGCAAAGTCTTCTGAAACCTGAGGGAAACAGCAGCAATTGTGGTTTTTACCATCCGAATGCTGCTACTCTGCAAATGCAGCAGCACAACCCAGAGGCTGCTGCTGGGATGGAGGGGGAGGAGGAGGTGGTGCCCTTTTCAGCCCAGTGACCCAATGCAGTTGCCTTGTGCTTGGAATAATCCCATTGCCACAATGGGTTTCAATCTGGCCTTTTTAAACTGGCAATTTCCTACAAGCTTACCCCGATGCCCTGAATTCATTGAGAACTCTTAGACAGAGTAAAAAGCTTGTATTTCTGGCAGCCATATTGGGGTAACCATACATTTCATAGCGTTTGAATCCAATGTATGAACAAGATTTGTTCTCCCTATATTATAACTGTATACAGTAATTTCTTCCCGTCTGGGAGAGAGGAACAAAGTTTGGTTGGTAGAACTGAATGGGATGTAGATTGTCTCACTCTTGACTAGGATTGCCAGGTGTCTGGATTTCCCCGGACATGTCCGGGGATCCGTATGGCTTTTCAAAACCCGGCACTTTGCTCTGACTGTGCTATGAACTTTTCACCTTGTTCATGAGGGCACAGTAAAAACCTTACGTTTGCAATGTGGTGTTTTATCTTAATCTTCGTGCCACAATAATGCAGCCCAAGAACTTTAACCCCTGGTCCAAGACAGGTGATGAATCTTCGATTTGAACAAACCCATGGCGAACATTCTACAGCCTCATTTGCATACATCCTTTATCTACTTGTGGTGACATTTCAGGTGAATACAATGCCAAACCACCTCTTTGAGCCTCAGTGGTGAATGATCCTGCATTCAGGGAAAAAGTTTTCAATTTGCTTTTCCTGCCAAATCAGGTGGTTTGTTGTGTGTTTTTCTCAAACATCCTGGTGGGTTTATTTTGTAAAAAACAAAAGGAATTGACCCCAAAATATCCACAAAGAAGAAAATCCAGAGAAAACCAAAAAAACTCTGTGGAGTGACGATGTTCCTAGATGGACTTTATTTGAAAGTATCAAAGTTCCAAAGGTACACTAAAATCATCCACATAAAATAATTCCATCCACATAAAAGTAAATCATCCACATAAGAGCCTTAAAGGACCTAGTCCGCTAGGGATACAGGACCCAACACGGTCCGTGTTTCGACAAAAAGTCTTCTTCAGGGGTCCTTTAAATAATGAGGGGTACATTGAGAATGCATGTAAGTGCAATATAAAAAAAGCATGAACACATATTAAGAATATATTTTTAAACATATCAGTGAAGGACTTTGATAAATGAACTTTATATAAAAGATGAAAGATTTCAAATATAAAAAAGATTAAGATTTTCCATACATTATATCTGCCTACATCAGGAACAGAATAAATGACATGATTATAATGACATTTATCACCTTTTTCACCAACTCATTTTTATTAGTGCCATTTACATCACTGTGTCTTTTATTACATATCTTTCATACTCTTTGCATGTCAGATATCATTCACAGTTTCACATTTTATCACCACTACTATTCATAACTTACATGCATTCTTAATGTACCCCTCATTATTTATAGGACCCCTGAAGAAGACTTTTTGTCGAAACACGGACCATGTTGGGTCCTGTATCCCTAGCGAACTAGGTCCTTTAAGGCTCTTATGTGGATGATTTACTTTTATGTGATTGGAATTATTTTATGTGGATGATTTTAGTGTACTTTTGGAACTTTGATACTTTCAAATAAAGTCCATTTAGGAACATCGTCACTCCACAGGGTTTATATTGTAGCCTTTTCACCCACCCCACTGCCCTTTGCCCTCTCCAACTCCACACTGGCGCAGTGGTGTATACAAAATAAACAAAAAAAGACTTTTCCTCACGCTTGTCTAACACCAGCTCTGGCAGGATACATATTTTATATCCGACTTATTGTAATCACAAAACAGAAAACAAAATTATTTTTCTGGTCAAATTATTCAAATCATGTTGGTCCCAGGCTCTGGTTTCTGTTTGTCTTCTTTTAACTCGCTCGCCAGGGTCTCCTGCCCATTTGACATTTTCTTCTTTCTCCGTGCTCACCATCCATCTTCCATCTCTGTACCTTCCCTTCCACTACCATATCCAACATATCTTTCCCACTGTCTACCATCTCTCTCTCTTTCCATGCCTTGTGCCCTGGGTCAAACCTTTCTGCAGCATTTCTTTCTCTTCTCATGCACCATCTCTCCCTGCCCTCCACCCTATGTCCAACATTTCTCCCTCTTTCTTCTCCATGCATGTCCCCCTCCCCTCCACCATATACAGGATTTCTCTCTCTCACCCATTTCTACCTCTTTGTTGCATTTCTCCCTACTCCCATGTCCAATAATTATTTCTCTCCCCCCCTATGCACAGCAGCTTTCCATCCCTCCCATCCCCCTGTGCAGCAGCTTTCCATCCCCCCCTCCCTCCCTCCCATCCCCCTGTGCAGCAGCTTTCCATCCCTCCCATTCCCCTGAGTAGCAGCTTTCCATCTCTCCCTTCCTTCTGCCTAAGTAGCAGCTTTCCATCCCTCCCTCCCTTCCCCCTGAGTAGCAGCACCTCCTGACTGACCCCCCTCCTCCATGTGATCTGACATACAGTCCTCCAAAAGCAGCAGAAGTGGCCGGCAGGAAAAAGCAGTGCTCAGAACTGGCTGCTTCTGGCCTGCTCTGCCAGGGTTTCCCTCTGCCGCATCATCAGCAACATCATAAGTGATGTGGCAGAGGGAAAGCCCCAGTGGGGCAGGCCAGGAGCAGCCTGTTCCGAGCCTTTTTCCACCAGCAACCGCTGCTACCACTGCTGCTGCTTTAGGAGACCTGGAGGTGTCAGGATTCACTGAATTAATGAGTCCGATTTTTTTTTTTTTTAGAAAGTGAATTGATTCACCGATGTGAAATCGGTGAATCGATTCGAATCGGCAAATCGGGCAGCACTAGAAATGATTGTTGAAGTTGTCTGGGTCTTGCATCTGAGTAAGTGGTACCAATGTTTCAGCCATCTTGCTGTGGCTTTCCTCAGGATGTGCTGTGAGATCTGAAGTTTGTCTTTATATATATCTATATAGTAGGTTCTTAAACTTGATTGTCTGAGGTTTGAGGTAGGTAGTTTCCTCAGGAAGGAAGGAGATTTTGGTGAGAAACTGTTTAAGTTACAAACTACTCACCTCAAGCCCCAGCCAATCAGCTTTGAGAACCCACTATATATATATATAAAGACAAACCGCAAGCCTCACAGCACACCCTGAAGAAAGCCACAGCATGATGGCTGAAACGTCGGCACTGCTTACTTAGACACAGCAAGACGACCGCAATAGTCATGACGCCAGCCACAGACGTCTACGTGAACCTAGAAGAAAAGACAGAAATGGCTGCAATTCCAATTAAAATATTTATTTTTTGCTATGCAAGTTACTCCAGTCTCCTTACAATTGCTAACGTACACGTGCAAAGGAGCAGTTCAAGACTCTGACCATCTGCAGACACAGCATGTCAAATTCTGCACGGCACTCATTAGAAGCGGAAGATTCTGCAATTAACGAGGGAAGGATCGCAGGCATGCATAAAAAAAAAATCATGCCCAGGAGAAACTGGCACGCAACAAAACCAATATGTCTGCCTTCCCCCAGGTCGCCCTGCATATCTTTCTCTGCGGCATAAAAACAATGATCAACTTGACCATATACACACCTCTGAAATTTTCCAGACTATTAAACTACAGACAGTCTTTGCCAAGTCCAGTGAACAAAGTCTCCAGTTTTCTCTCCCAGTTCTTTGGGAAATATTATTTACTTTATTTACTAAGGGGTCCTTTTTATTAAGGTGCCCTAACTGATTTAGAGTGTGCTAAATGCTAAGGCATCCATTATATACTATGGGTGCTTTAGCATTTCGCCCGTGCTAAATTGGTTAGCCCACCTTAATAAAAGGACCCCTAAATTAGTACAGCTAGATGACATTTCTTTCCTGTGAGACAGTTACCACTAGGCAGTTTCAGGTTTATTTCAAGATGAAAATACAATGCTTCAATTTCTTTTTTTTTTTCATAAGGAAGTGGGGTACAAGGCAAGCAGATAAGAAACTGATATATTCTAAAAGATCTTTAAAAAAAAACTTAAGGTAAAAGCGGTACGCTGTCAATAGCGTACAGGACATTGGGGCGCCGACAATCCCGCCTCAACATTTGCGTGCTGGACAAATGCACGCCGCCCTATTTCCTTCCATTTGGGGCAAAATTGTAAGTATATTTGGGGGGGGGGGGTTTTGCGGCAATGGTGCACGTCAGCATCCCCCCCAAGAGCGGAAAATTGAAATTTTGGAGGAGACCGGGAGAGGTATGTGTAGTGGGGGGGGGGATTCCCCCCCAAACGTGAGTGGGAATGTATTGGAGGGTTCCCCCCAAATCCCTCTCAGAGCGCAAACAGGAAATAAGGCGGTGCGCATTTCTCCTGCACACAAATGGCGTGCACGCTTTTGACAGGTCGCCGGTAAAAACAGTTCTCATGCATTCCAACCATTTTTCTTGCAGTTAAAATGATACTTTGCATATTTCTTATCACGTCACAAAATATTATTAAAGAAGCAGTGTGCTTACTAACTTGAACCATTACAATTTCTGTAATGTATAATGGATGGGGATACAGTGTTTCGGAGACCACGTAGGTCCATAGCACACAGTGCCAACATAGCTAGTACAGATGGTCACTCTGTGATCATTTGTAGCACAGAAAAACAAACTGAATTCCAGTAAAGAAATCCTATTTTGTTTACAGAAAAAAAAAATAATAAATCTGTGCATTATTCATTCCACATTGAACCATGATTGACTGACGTTATCAAACACAATATCACTCTCAAAGAGATGCAATATGCATCAACAAGTCAACTGCTTCTGGCCACACCGTCAACACTTCTTTGCCACCCAAAACATGAATTTTGGAGTGTGATTTTTTAAATTATGGCTACAGAAGCAATTGGGATTCGTCAGATTATTCATTTTGGGCACTACTGACTACAATGAGACGATAATAGACATACCGGTAATTTAAAAAATGGTCAATGTCCATATTTGTACACAAAAAGCAAGGTAGATATGTGGATTACTAAAGCCAGAATTGGGATTGTCAAATCCAGTGATGAAGTATAGCTCTGGTTTTCTGGACGTCTACAATGAACAGTCCTGAGTTTTAGGTTGGCAAACACTGAGCCAAGCAGCCAGGCTAATTTGCATATTCCGATTACCACAAAGTAGAGACCTGTGCCGGAAGACATGATTTGGAAATCACCGACCAAGGGAAGACACCCTCATTATTCCCCCAACAGTATTGCCGGCTATGTGTAGATGACTTTCCGTAGCACCACTCTCTGCTATCATCAGAACTTATGGAATAGCTCGAATGCGATGTCAACGGGTAGACTTAGTGATTTCTGAAGAATCCAATACGCTTTCTTACATTCCTTGATTGTGAGATTTGTAGGTTAGTATTTCAGCAGCTAGTTTTTGGGGGTCCATTAGCTGTGGGAAGAGGCTCATCACCGTGTCCACCAAATGAGGCTGGAATATTCCACATAGCTTTGTGTGGACGCTTGCTCGTTCCTCTGCATATCGGTCATGTGGAGCCCACTGGCCAGGACCACCGTATGCCGACTCTGATGCTCTCTGCAGTTGATGCTGTGGTTCTCTGTTCGGTCTGTTTTGAAGAGAACTGTGCTTTGGCTTGAACCAGTATTCGGGAGAAGGAGTTGAGGCAGAGGTGTAATCGTCGGGGAGGCTGTAATGTCCAGCCAATGGCTGACGCACTGCTCTCCGAGATGACCTGGCATGGGAGAGATCTTCGCTATAAGGTCCAAATTTAGAACTGGAACAGTTTGAAGAAACAGACTGATGGGAGCCAGGCCCGTGATGCAGACGGTTGTCGCAGTCTAGAAAATGAGGTGGCTGGTACGTATGCCTAGGTGTACCACGTCTGCAGTAGCTGCAAGGCCCCATCGGTTCAGCCAGGCAGTGCTCACAGTGGCTGATTGCTTTGGTAGACCACATCTCGGACATTTGGCTTTCAAGCGATCCAATGCCAGAGTCTAGGTGGTCTTGGGAGACGTAGGAAAGCGAGTCCATGTGGGATGAAGTGGATTGCTGATACCAATCGAGAGGTCCATAGCTTCCATTATGGGAAGGAAGACTGGCTGAAACTTTGCCACCTTGGACTGCACCGGAAATGTCAGCTATTTTTGGTTTTGACCCAGAGCTTCTACTCTCCATGGAAGCCTTTGGCATGGAGACTTTGTCTAGGTCTATGGGCATAGCTGATGCGAGTTCAGCTTGGGATGACTTTCTCGACTTTTTGTCGTCCTTGTGAGCACCGTGTGAACTTGTGCCTTTTGTTGGTGAAAGTCTTGCGTTGGCTCGAAGTTCATCTGCTACAGAGCGCTGCGGCTGATTGATCCTCTCCGGGTGATAAAACTTGCATTTAATTCCATACGTACATTTTTTACCTGCATGTGACAAAAAAACAAAAAACATAGGACATCTGTAACGAGCTACATGTTCAATGTGTGTCGATTTATTGTAATCTGTCCAATGAGAAGGACAATCTAATTAGATCCCTGAGTGTATTGACAGTAGCCAGTGTGACAAAGTTCACTTTCTGGGTCCGTACTCAGTTTCCTTGTATTACCCCCCCCCCCCCACACACACACAATTTTGCAGTTGTTCTTTCTTATGCCCTCCTCCAAACTCAAGGAACAAGGATAGGTCCGTCACTCAGATTCCTTTCCTGGGCAGCGTCTCACAATATTTTTATAGAAAAGCCTTCTGGTATTATCAGTGACGTAGTGAGGGTAGGAGGTGCCCGGGGAGGTAGAACCCCACACCCACCCTCCTCTCCGCCACCTGCCCTTTTCCTACCCCCATGCCACACTTGTGTCCTCCCTTCCCTCTGTAACTTGTTAAATCTTCGCCCGCACGCACAGCTTCTCTGACCTGCTGTTCACGCCAGCAGTGGCTTTCCCTCTGATGTCACTTCCTGGCTCTTCTGCGACCCAGAAGTGATTTCAGAGGGAAGCCAGGCCAGCACGAGCAGCAGGCCGGCGACGTTGCTCCCACTGGCGAAGATTTAAAGAGGTACGGGGCGGACAGAAGGGAGGGCGCATGTGTGGCAGAGAGGTGCCGCAGCCCAGGGTGGTCTGCTCCCCCCTCCCCCCCTTACTATGTCACTGAGTGCTACGTGATTTGAAGTTAAGAGTAATGGATGTTGGATTTAGCTTATGACACGTTACATTCAGATGCAGTAGGTATTTTCCTGCCCCCAGAGGGCTTATAATCCAAGCTTGTACCAGAGGCAAGAGAGGCTTAAGTGACTTGCCCAAGAACACAGAGTTATCAGTGGAATTTGAACCTTGTCTTCCCTGGTTCTCAGCTTTAACCATTAAGAAAAGAAGAAGCCAACAGCTACTCACCATACGGACACTGTAGTTTTTTGTGCTCTGGTATGACAGCTTTTTTTCTTAGAAAATTATCCAGGCTGGGCCCATGGCGACCCAAAGGGTCATCAGGAGGCATAAATCTAAAAGACAGAAAAATGTGTGCTTTAGTTATTATTTCAGGGCACTTGGTTTCCTGACTCTGCTGTACCTCTTGACTGGGCTGGAAGAGGGTAAAAAACATTGATGGCTTTTGGGATAAATCATCAGCATTCTTTAATAGCAATGCAAGACCCAAAAATGGCTAATGGGAGAAGGAAACCCTGAAATATTTTCTCACATTAGACACAGGAAGGGCAATAGTGAAAAGGCCCAAGCAAGGCTAAAATAGCGTTTTACTTGCAGAAATGGGCTTACTGATTTTGTGTAACATTTCTCCACAGCTTATGCACTCTTATTCACAGACTATGAAGATGGTTCTGGGGATAGAAAGACAGGGGTTTGCATAGTCCTGTTCCCCCCAAAACACAGTGCATCGAAAATAGACATGAATTTCTGTGAGCAATAATTAAAGCAAAATTACTAGTATAGTTTTAGTACAAGTCCCTGTTAAAAGCACCCTGGAGTTTGCACCAAGGTGTCGAGTTTGACCATTTATCTCAGCTTGGATAGCATAGAGGACCACTATCGATATGACATCCAAATCCAAGTTTGGACATTTGCGGAAGGCGCCTTTTCAAAACTGCAAAACATCTAACCCGGTGGTAGGCAATTTCGGGCCTCGAGAGCCACAGGCATGCCAGGTTTTGAGGATCTCCACAATGAATATGTATGATTTGCATGCACTGCCTGCTTGAGATGCAAATCTATCTCATGCATATTTATTGTGGTTATCCTGAAAACCTCTCAAGGACTCATCAGTGATGTCAAGGACTGGAATTGCCTACCCCTGGTGTAACCTGTTGTTGTTTTTTTTTTAATTGACCATTTTTCAGATGTGCGTTTATCTTTTTGAACCATTAAAAAAAAGAAAAGAAAAACGCACCAAACCATTGGGAAGCAGGAGGGACCAGCATTGGTAGTAGACTGACCACACTGACATCCCAGCAAAGCAGTGGGGCACTTTGGAGGGCACTGCACTGAGCTTCCCATAAAAACATAAGACTAGCCTTACTGGGTCAGACCAATGGTCCATCAAGCCCAGTAGCCTGTTCTCACGGTGGCCAATCCAGGTCCCTAGTACCTGGCCAAAACCCAAGGAGTAGCAACATTCCAGAATCTCAAAGAATAGAAAGATTCTGGAACCCCAATGAGAGCAACATTCCAAAGCTCAGATTGTGATGTCATAATGCCTCAGTCCTCAGTGCCTCAGAGCCAACCTCATCAGTGATGTCACAATGGCTTGATTGTCCTATACTTGGCTCACGTAAGAGCATAAGAACCTAGCCTTACTGGGTCAGATCAATGGTCCTTCAAGCCAAGTAGCCCGTTCTCACGGTGGCCAATCTAGGTCCCTAGTACCTGGCCAAAACCCAAGGAGTAGCAATGTTCCAGAATATCAAAGAATAATAAGATTCTGGATTCCCAGAGAGTAACACGACTCTAGAACCAAAAGAGTAGCAACATTCCATAAGGAATCTCAAAGAATAGCAAGATTCCAGAATCCCAGAGAGTAACAAAGAGTAGCAACATTCCATGCTATTGATCCAGAGCAAGCAGTGGCTCCCCCCATGTCTTTCTCAATAACAGACTATGGAATTTTCCTCCAGGAATTTGTCCAAATCTTTCTTAAAACCAGCTACGCTATCCACATAAAAAGGCCCAGGGCCACATCTAACCAAGATCCTTATTGTGTATGGAGAGCTCTCCAAAACCCACCAAATACCTACTGGACCCAACTGTATACCACACCAACAGCCCTTATGACCTGTGGCATAGTGAAGGCGAGAGGCACCCCTCACCGGCCCTCATCACCGCCCCGCCCCACCTCCCGATCTCCCCTGCCACTTGTGTACCCGTATCTCTAGTTGTTCATCGCTGAGAGCAAGAAGAACCTCAAAGTGCTCCTCGCGACCCCGTCGGCTCTCCCTTTGACATCGGTTCCTATGCACGGCACCCGGAAGTGACGTCAGCGGGAGAGACGATGCTATCGCGAGGAGCACGCTGAAGTTGTTGCTTGTGGTGGTGAACAACTAGAGGTAGGGGGAAGAGAAGGGGGGGCACATTCATGGCGAGGAGTGGGAAGAGATGAGGGCGGAGAGGAAGGGTGCCGGAGCCCCCACCAACATGGCGTCCCGGGTGGACCGCCCCCTTCCTACGCCACTGCTCATGACAGCAGATATCACCCATACGATGTTACAGTAGGGTTTTGGTGGGCTTCCACCTTCCACCACACGTGTAATAGTTAGAGTAGTATATGGGCCTGGGTCCCCTTCACTGACCAACAGACTACTCCAGACACCCGCTTGCTGTTCTACTAGGGCTGGACATAATATCTGTAGCTGGCATACGTGAAGGTATGGACTGTTTCATTAGCATCTTTGTGGGGTGGGAGGGGATCGGTGAGCACTGGGGAAGTGTGTGCGGGGGTTATACCTTCATTCATACAGTAGTCATCTGGTCAGTTTGGGTACCTTTATGGCACTTAGACACTTCTAAAAGAGGTCTAGCTTCGGTCATCTAAGTTCTGTCCAGGACGACTTGGGAAAGTGTTGATTATCGCCTCAAGTTTAAGCAGGTCCTAAGCCCACCCACAGCACACCTCCAAACACACTGAAGTCTTGGACGCTCCATGGCTGGGACGCCTCACAAGGCGCCAAGAAAGACAGTTTCTAAAGTCAGCACTTGGACAGCCCAGCGATTAGGACGTCCAAGTACTGTTTTATGATGCTTTTTTTCAGTTTCCTGGTGGACAACTTCTTGTTTAGTAGGTATTCCTGTATTTCATGAACTGCTCTTGTTCTGGACTAACACAAAATCCAGTTTTGTGCTTAACCAATTTTTTACACAATGATAAAAACAACAGGCCTTGCCCAGAAGTGATATGAACTAGACAATGACATGGGGACACATTTTCCCCCGTCCCCATAAGTTTTGTCGCCATCTCTGCCCCAGTCCTGCAAGCTCTGCCTTAACCGCATAAGCCTCGAACACTTATGATTTTAAAGTGTTCGAGGCTTGTGCGGATGAGGATGGAGCTTAGGCATTGGTGGAATGAGGCATTATGACATCACAACCTGAGCTCTAGAATGTCGCTACTTATGATTTTAAAGTGTTTGAAGCTTGTGCAGATGAGGACGGAGCTTAGGCATTGGTGGAATGAGGCATTATGACATCACAATCTGAGCTCTAGAATGTTGCTACTTAGGATTTTAAAGCGTTTGAGGCTTGTGCAGATGAGGACGGAGCTTAGGCATTGGTTAAATGAGGCATTATGACATCACAATCTGAGCTCTAGAATGTTGCTACTTAGGATTTTAAAATGTCTGAGGCTTGTGCAGATGAGGACGGAGCTTGCGGGAATGGGGTTGGGGCAGGAAAAGAACTCGCCGAGATGGAAATTGTCCCCGTGTCATTCTCTAATATGAGCTCATTATTTTCCTGGTCTCCAAGACTCAGTGTTTTTTCCTTGTGTCGCTTCTCAGATTTCACAGGTTAAGCATTAATTGCAGTAATGAGGAATTTCCAAAGGCTACCACACCTTTCATTAGGCCTACATCGAAAATGATTCAGAGGTGTGCAAGGTCTATGACCTTTAGAGAGCACAATGGTACTCTATACAGATATGAGTATAGGCAGTGAGAATGCTGGAAGAAAAGTGCTTCGGGAAACCTTTCAATTTCATTCTGGTTCATTTTCTTGTGATTTCGTCTTGTTTTTAGTGAAAAGGTGTGGTGGCTGTGTTACTCCACTCTTCCAGATAATTTGTGGAAATAAAAACACAAAGAAAAAAATATATACTTTTTTAGTGGACTAACATCCCCCTCCCCCCCCCCCGACAAATTCCTGGAGGAAAAGTCCATAGTCTGTTATTGAGAAAGACACAGGGGAAACCACTGCTTGCCCTGTATTGGTAGCATGGATTATTGCTACACCTTGGGTTTTGGCCAGGTACTAGGGACCTGGATTGGCCACCATGAGAATGGGCTACTGGGCTTGATGGACTATTGGCCTGACCCAGTAAGGCTATTCTTATGTTCTTTTACAAAACCGTAGCACAGTTTTTAGTGCCAGCAATGGCAGTAAAAGACTTCCTATGCGCATCGGAGTGGTTACCACCATGGTCTGCGCTAAAAACCGCGCTAAGGTTTTTAAAAAAAGTAGGGGGAGTGTTAATGTAGTTTATGATTAACTTTCTTCAGGAATAAGGGGGTACCTTTGAAAGCTAATCGTAAACTACATTAGGTTTGTCCAATAAAAAAATATATTATTTTTTCTTTATGTTTTTGCTTTATTTATACATATTATCTTGTTTTTAAACATGCTGAACAATAGAAATAATACAATGGTTGTTGATTTTCTTTGTATCGTTTTGGCTAGGAAACAAAAAATATTGTCATTTCCAAGCTGGACCACAAAGCTGGGAACTGTTACCCCGTTTGAGATGTCAACTTCCAACCCTTAAAAGATAAAAGGAATTTGTACAGACAGAAGGGTAAAATTAAAGCCAACTAAATTGGAAGAAAAAGTCCCTACTTGTCATTCACAAAGGAATACATCAGAAGCCAGTCTTCAATGAACTTCTTCCACTCAGGCCGCTCATTCTGCAGGTCACGATAGGTGTCATTGGAGACGATGATGCCTTCAGACTCGTAGGCTAGCCTCACAATGAACCGATCATCGTAGCACACAACCCGCTTTCCCCCGACTCGCCGGGAAGGTGTGAAGACGACGATCTTCTTCTTTTCCAGATCCCGGAGAATATTTTGATCTATAGCAATTGTAAAAGAGAATTTATTGATTACGATTTCTTTACCGCCTTTTTGAAAGAGTTCCCTCAAGGCAGTGTACAGCAAGAGTCAGTCAAACATATGCCACAGACAATTACAACAATAAAAAATATTCAAATTACAATACCAAGTATGGCATAGCATGTTACATTATAATGTGCGATAAAACATTTTAATGGACAGCATAGGGTGTAAGCATAGGGTGTCTAAGTACCTCCTTGAGGGCTGGAATCCAGTTGGATTTTCAGGATTTCCCCAATGAATATGCATGAGATGTATTTGCATGCACTGCTTTCATTGTATGCCAGTAGATCTCATGCATATTCATTGGGGAAATCCTGAAAACCCAACTGGATTCTGGCCCTCGAGAAGGGACTTTGACACCCATGGTGTAAGCAAAGCAGAAGTATCTAGACAAGGGGTGTCAAAGTCCCTCCTCAAGGGCTGCAATCCAGTTGGGTTTTCAGGATTTCCTCAATGAATATGCATGAGATCTATTAGCATACAATGAAAGCAGTGCATGCAAATACATCTCATGCATATTCATTGGGGAAATCCTGAAAACCCGACTGGCAAAGCAGAAGTATCTAGACCAGGGGTGTCAAAGTCCCTCTTCAAGGGCTGCAATCCAGTCGGGTTTTCAGGATTTCCCCAATGAATATGCATGAGATCTACTGGCATACAATGAAAGCAGTGCATGCAAATATATCTCATGCATTGGGGCCTCGAGTGTAATTTGGGCTAGCCATGGGTTCTATTTGGCCACCTGGAAGGCGAAGGTTTTGTTGAAGAACCTTTTGAGGTAATTTTTAACACCTTTTAAAATCTCTGAATGTCAGAGCGTATCCTAAGTGACCCTGTCAGATTATTTCATAGTAGCACCCCTGCCACTGAGATTGTCAGCCCTTCACTAACTACCCGCTGTGTCCCCTCTGACCTCAGGGCTCGACCTGGTTGATCCACTTCCAGCACCTGAGTCAGATACGAGGGGGATATGAAAGCGTAGCACTTTTAAAAATCAACAAAAGAACTTTGTAAACAATCCGATATTTCACTGGTAACCAATGAAGTCGTTTCAGAAAAGGTGAGACATGATCGAATCTGCTCCCTCCAAAGAGCAACCGAGTGGCTGTGTTTCGAACAACTTGCAAAGCTTTACAACTGGCAGCTGTAATCCCCAGCTACAACGCATTACAGTAGTCTAATCGTGGGAGAAAGCAGACCTGATCACAGCCAACACCTGTGCATAACCAAACCCTCAGTATCTTAAGTTGCTTATGTATCGGAATTCTCATATTATTGATTTATAAGCGACAGCATTGAATATTCCTAAGTATTAAATGTAGTTAGCCATCAAGTTCCACTATGTCCATCTCAAGCTGATCTGTACTGAATTTTTTTCACCGTGGGGACTCTGGAAGCCAGTGATAATGTGGCACACTTTCCCCCTCTGCATGCGAAGTGGCGAGGAGTATCGTGAAGCGCAGTGAGTGGGCAGGAAGGGGCTAGCCAAAGCCCTGCAGTTTTTCTTGTAATTCTACATTTGACTCTTTGAGTTGTTAAAGTTTGCTAAAAAAGAAAAAGGACTTCCTTTTCTTAGAAAGAAGTCGTTTGGGTTTTTTTTTAAAATGGCAACACATTCCACTTTGTCCTTTCACTTCCTTAATCTTTCTAGCTGATACTGCCCTGATAATTATCTCTTGCACAATAGGGGTTACACTCAAGTTCCCTTTAATTAATTTAGATTTTCAGTCTCCCTTTGCAAAGGATGCTCCGGGATATTGAAATTTAGGATCTCAGCGGGGACCAAAGGTAGCAGGAATTGAAACGACTTCTCCGAGGTCACGTGTTGCGCCAGTAGGGAAGTGGGATTTGAACACTCATTTCGCACCCACTTGATCTGACCACTAAGCCACTTCTCCTTCCCTTTTTAGGATGCAGCAGACCAAAATGTTGTCATTATCAAATGACAAACAAAGAAGAACCCAACATGTCTCTAGTTTGGCTAGAGACTACCCTTATCAAACGGCGTATTTTAAGAAATTGAATATATCAACGAACAGGATTTAGCCACATTCTTGCCTCATGTCTGCAATCTTTCTCATTGAACCCTCATCTTTAGGATCCCTGAAGAAGACAGTTTGTCGAAACACGGACCATGTTGGGTCTACATTTCCTACGCATGTGCAGATTCCTCGATTGTGACACATTCTGATTGACTGAATCGAATCCTGCATCAGGGACATTGTTTCCGCAGTTCCTTCTTCGCTCTTTGGTCATTCTCAAATGACCAGACACACTTTCTACTGATGTAGATGTGCCTTACAAGCTATAGTCAGCAGCCATTTTGATTTTGGGGTCTTTTTACTAAGGCGCACTAACCGCTAACGCATCCATTATAGTCTACGGAAGCGTTAGTGTTTAGCGCATGCTAAAAACGGCTAGCGCGCTTTTGCAAAAGGACCCCTTTATTAGTTAATTAAATAATTAATTAATTACGCCAGTGATTGTCTAGCATAGACATGCCTGCATGGCCACCAGTCCCCACACCCGAGCACCTATGGCAATCTTAATTCAACAGAACCGTGGAAAGTGTCAAAAATTAGACATGTTAATTCATGGTGGCGGATTTTGCTTGACTTTGAGATTCATTACCTGTAATGGGCATATCGGACCTTGGTTGCTCTTTCCTCCATGAAGGCACAAAGGCGGTGATATCGGTGTGACCTCTGTCCAAAAACCAAGTCACAGCCAGCAAAATTCCACGACAGGAAAATACTTCTTTGTTTCCATGGCTATAGGGAAAAAGAAAGATTAAAACACATCCATTAAATATCTTTTCACATTATCATATGGAAGGAAGTCTGTATCGCCTCTTTATAGAGATTGACACAGGGACAAATTTGTCTCTGTCCCCACAGGAACTCAGGTTCCCCGTCCCTGCCTCATTCCTGTAAGTTCTACCTTAACCACACAAGCCTCGAACACTTAGGATTTTAAAGTGTTTGAGGCTTGTGTAGATGAGGACGAAGCTTAGGCATTGGTGGAATGAGGTATTATGACATCACAATCTGAGCTCTAGAATGTTGCTACTTAGGATTTTAAAGTGTTTGAGGCTTGTGCGGATGAGGGCGGAGCTTAGGCATTGGTGGAATGAGGCATTATGACATCACAATCTCAGCTCTAGAATGTTGCTACTTAGGATTTTAAAGCGTTTGAGGCTTGTGCAGCTGAGGACGGAGCTTAGGCATTGGTGGAATGAGGCATTATGACATCACAATCTGAGCTCTAGAATGTTGCTACTTAGGATTTTAAAGTGTTTGAGGCTTGTGCAGATGACAGAGCTTGCAGGAATGCGGCAGGGATAGGAAAAGAACTTGAGGGGATGGGACGGGAAAATGAGTTCTTGCAAGGGTGGGGCATATCCACTCCCCCCTCCCCCACCCATTTCATCACTGTTGGTTATCAGTGACTTGCTGGCTGAATGCTGCTAAAGTACAAAGGAACAACCTTTGGTAAATCAGTGCCAAATAATGGAAATATTTGTTTCTGTATTGCACCATCAGAAAATGTCTGCCATCAGGAGGAAAGGGGGAAAAAGCACATGATATATTCCTTTTAAAATGATTTTCTATTAGCCTATATTCACTTTTAGGCATAGAAGAGAATAACGTTGTTAGTTTTATTATTTGAGTCGGTAAGTTTTTAGTATGTATTTTTATGAAATGATTATTTGAGGCCGACTGTTTTCGAACTAGCTTTGGTTATAGAAAGTGCTGTGTTCACTATCCCTCTCTTTCATAAAACCCTAGCGTGGGTTTTAGTGCCAGCCGCGGTGGTAACAGCTCCGACGCTCATAGGAATTCTATGAGCATCGGAGCGGTTACCGCCAAGGCCAGTTAAAAAGCGTTCCGTTTTGGGCAGATAGAGAAAATGACTGTTTTTAAATGGTAAGAGCCTACGCATTGCCACATACCTGACATCACGATTCCTTTTGGTCATTACAAACTCCCCCCTTAAATCACAGGTCAGGTACCAGTCGACTCAGCACTTAACGCTGATTCCCCAAATTCAAGCCAACTTCAGCAGTTGCCGCTATCATTTGAAACAACTACATCGAGATGGCTAAGTTGTCACAGAGGTTCACGCCATGATAACATTGAGGCTTGATTACCAGGTGTCCGAATTTACCCAGACATGGGAGGAGTGTGTGGCGCAGTGGTTGGATCTACAGCCTCAGCACCCTGGAGTTGTGGGTTCAAACCCCGCGCTGCCCCTTGTGACCCTGGGCAAGTCACTCAGTCCTCCATAGCCCCAGGTACGTTAGCTAGATTGTGAGCCCACCGGGACAGAGAGGGAAAATGCTTGAGTACCTGATTGTAAAAACCGCTTAGATAACCTTGATAGGCGGTATATAAAATCCTAATAAACTTGAAACTTGATGTCCTCTAGAGGTGTCCGGACAGATTTTGAAAACCATTTGTTCAGGTTTTGGAAGGCTCCAGCTTTGCCAGGACGCAGGGCTGCATCTGGAAACCCTCCGCGTGTGTGCAGATTCTACATGATGATGTCACAAGCATGCATGTGACATCATCAGATCGCATCCCCACGTGCTCAGAGGAGATGAGGTCTGTGTGGGGCCGGGGCTGGGGGCCACACATCCTCTATTTTTTTCTTAAACATAAGCACTCCTTCTGCCGAGTCAGACCATAGGTTCATCATGCCCAGCAGTCCGCTCCCGTGGTGGCTCCCCAGTCAATGACCTGTAGTGATCTATTACTCTACTACTCTATTACTTTACAGCCTTTTGTACTGTATAGTAACCCTCTAATTGTACCCCTGGATCACCTTTTCCTTCAGGAAACAAATATGGTAACCCTAGAAATACATTCCACACTGGTCTGATTGCAAAGGGTCTGATTCAGAACGTGACCGGTGCCCGAGAATTCATGCCCAAAAAGTTTTTCTGTTGATGTCGTCATCTTTAGGCTGTTTCTGCCACTTATTGTCTCTTCCCTTCACCGACGGTGACTACAGAAGAAACATTAAGGTTCCCACTTCCTCTTTGCCATTTAGCTCTCTGTAAGCTTGATCCACGCAGTGCAGGAGATTCAGGAAGTGAAATTGTTTCAAGTCTTGTGAGTCTTGAAACCCCAAGACCAGCTCAGACGTCCTGCCCTGGACAGCCGATTCCTACAGAAAACCAGCAGGAACTAGTAAACGATGCTGTTTCTTCTGTAGCTGGTCTGCACAGAGAGAGGAACATGTTGCAGAATCTGAGTCAGAGAGAGAGAGGGACAGACTGACTGCGTAAAGGCTGAAGGAGTACATACGGACCCCTAGACCCTCCCCTAGGCCCAACCAGTTCCATCCATCCCCGCCCCAGCTCCGCCCTCACCCCCGCCCCCGCTGCCTGTTTGTCAGGCAGGGAGGCATGCGCAGATGCAACGCGATGACATCACATGCCTGGGTGCGTTATATCATTGCGTTAACCCAGACAAAGGGCCAGGTTTTGAAAAGCCGTCTGGACCCCCGGGGAAATGTGAACATCTGGTAACCCTATGAAGGTGGCGGTATGAGATTCAGGTGAAGGCTGGGGATAGGGTTACCCGGGCATGTCCTCTTTTTAAAGGACTGTCCAGGCTCCTGGACGGGCTTTTCAAAACCCGGTGAACTCTGGATGCATATGGAGGGCCTCTGAGTGTGCGCAGATGTCGTCACACACATCCGCGCATGCTCCAGGCCCTCCAGACACAACCAGAGCTCGTCGCAGAAGAGAGGAGGCTTGCTGGGGGCTGGGCTGGGGTGGAGCTGGATGGGGCTGTAGAGGGGTGCCATTCACCCTCGCTACACCACTGGACAGTCCTCTAAAAAGAGGATATGTCCAGCTAAATCTGGATGTTGGGTAACCCTAGCCATGGCGATATCATGCTTCCGGAACGGAAAAGATTTCTGGCAGTGGTGTACGGTGGTCCCTTAAGGGACTGATTTACTAAATTTTCAGACAGAGAACGGGAAATGAGCCCCATAGTAAGTCAATTTCTAAAGGAGTGAATTTCCCCCTTCCCCTCTCCAATTGAACTTCAATGTGGAGGTCATCGAGTATGGGGTGGAGAAATCCAAGAGGTTTCAGCTGCTGGCCCCTACATTTTTGGGGGCTGACTTGTGGATTCTGTGGAAAAATTTGTCAAGGCCTCCTGTAAACAAAGTAAATCACATCCTTCCAATCCTGTCCAAACTTCACCATTAATACAATACAGGAAATGAGCATAGCACTTGAAGAACAGGATCGCCCTCTCCACACCCCCAAGGTCGCTGAAAGTCCTCCTGAGGAGTATCCCTAACCACACCCTGTCCAAAGGAAATCATATGATGCAGCACCAGACAATGAGCCATCTGTGAAGTAGCCCCCACGCTCTGGAATGCACTTCCTGAAAGGCTTCCCTAAACACGAGACGGTCTCTACTTGCGAAAGCTTGGCTCTTCAACCAAGCCTTTAATGGAAGAAGTGAACTAACTTGCTAGTCAAACCCACAAGGACTAACGCTCATGGCACTGGCTGATCCACTTCTACTGTAGCTGAACTAATTTCATGTTCCTTTTCTGACGCCATGTGCAATTTTTCCTTACATTAGTCACCCATATTTCTAACTCCTGTTCTCTGTCATGTCTATAATATATTCCAGCTCCTCTTACACCCTGTGCTAGGCTTTAATGCGATGTCTCGCAAACTGTACGAGGCGTGGTTCACTAAACTGTAGGCCGCGGCTCGAGGGCACCTGGACGTGCCCGGACTTCACTGCGATGACATCGCATGCATGTGCGGAGGCCCTCCAGATGGGGCCCCGAGCCGCCAGTGGGGAGGGGGGGGTGTGTGTGCTGAAAAAGAAGAGGTGTAGAGAGGAGGAGAGACGCCAGGGAGGAGGAGAGGCATTGGCAGAGGCTGACTGCCTACAGGGTATGCCTCTCGAGAGGCACGTCCTGTGGGCAATCAGCCAGCGCTGGCGCCTCTTCTGCTCCCTGCCGTCTCGTGGCACACCTGAAATCTCGTGTGGCACACTGTTTGCGATAGGTGAAAGTAGCCTAGAAAAGGACTTAGGGGTACTGGTAGACAAGACAATGAAACCGTCGGCCCAGTGCGCAGCGGCCTCTAAGAAGGCGAACAGAATGCTAGATATCATCAAGAAAGGTATTACAACCAGAACGAAGGAAGTTATCTTGCCCTTGTATCGGACGATGGTGCGCCCCCATCTGGAATACTGCGTCCAATACTGGTCGCCGTACCTTAAGAAGGACGTGGCGATACTCGAGAGGGTTCAGAAAAGAGTGACGAGATTGATAAAAGGTATGGAAAACCTTTCCTATGCTGAAAGATTGGAGAAACTGAGGCTCTTTTCCCTGGAAAAGCGGAGGCTTAGAGGGGACATGATAGAGACTTACAAGATCATGAAGGGCATGGAGAAAGTGGAGAGGGACAGATTCTTCAAACCTTCGAAGACTCCAAGAACGAGAGGGCATTCAGAAAAATTAAAAGGGGACAGATTCAGAACCAATGCTAGGAAGTTCTTCACCCAGAGGGTGGTGGACACCTGGAATGCGCTTCCAGAGGGTGTGATAGGACAGAGTACAGTATTGGGGTTCAAGAAAAGATTAGATGTTTTCCTGAAGGAAAAGAGGATTGAAGGGTTTAGATAGAGGATTAATATGCAGATCCTGGACCTGATGGGCTGCCGCGTGAGCGGACTGCTGGGCAAGATGGACCTCTGGTCTCACCCAGCAGAGGCACCGCTTATGTTCTTAATGTGTATTATGTTGATGCTGAAAAGTAACATTCTATGTCACAATGTGTATTTTTTTCTGAAGTAATTGTCTGTTGTCTATATATTTGCCTTATTCTTGCTTTACACCACTTGGGTCTATGTTTTCAAAAGGTGGTAATTAAACCATCCTTTTATCAAGTGCAAGCAAAATGATGAGCCGCCCTTAGGATTAGAATGGGTGGCTCGGCGTTTTGCTCGTGCTGCTTGGTAATGCGGCTTGATAACATGGCGGAGGGGGGGTTTTACATCCTAATAAATAAATGTATACATGAGACGGTGAGTTGGTGTTGCTGGAGACATTTTGAGCAGAGTAAGGATGAAGCTGCAATTTGTTTTTAAAAACTTAGGGCTCCTTTTACTAAGCTGTGTTAGCGATTCGCAAATGCGACAAATCCCACTGAGTTCCAATGGACTTCATTGTATTTGCCCCAATGCCTTTGTAAAAGCAGCCCTTCATCTGGGCAGACCTTCTGGCCTGGATTCTATAGACAACGGCGTAAGTTAGACGGCGGCAGGCGCTCTATCGCCGTCTAACTTTATTGCTTGAATTGATTTTATTCAGTGCGGTAATATACCATGCTGTTAAAAGCCAATTAAAAAGTTGTTAAAATAATTAGGCGCCAGAATTAGGGTCAAAGCAGGTGTGGTTAATGGCGGAGATGACCATAGGCGCCGCTGTGCGCGATTCGCCATCAAACGTAGGAGCCAGTAATGTAGGCCTATAAAACCCTGGGCTATGTTACAAGACACCTTTCAGCTGCTGCAATTTTGCTAACGGCGTGATTGACACGCAGTCGGCGCCATTTTTTAAGGCGCCGGCCAATGTAGCAGCTGTGTACGTACAGAATCCGGGCCTTTCTGCTTAAATCAGAGCTGTGACTGGCCAGAAGCACATTGACTCACTCTGGTAAGGATCTCTTCTTTGCTTTTGCTGGAATTCCTTTCTTTTTTTTTTTTACTAATTAAGTTTCGCATAGTGCGCTGCTGTTTTCGCAATGAAGTTGCAGTATAAGAACATAAGAATAGCCTTACTGGGTCAGACCAATGGTCTATCAAATCCAGTAGCCCGTTCTCACGGTGGTCAATCCAGATCACTAGTACCTTGCCAAAATCCAAAGAGTAGCAACATTCCATACAGAATCCCAAAGAATAGTAAGATTCCGGAACCCCAAAGAGTAGCAACATTTCATACAGAATCCCAAGGAATAGTAAGATTCCGGAACCCCAAAGAGTGCAACATTCCATACAGAATCCCAAGGAATAGTAAGATTCCGGAACCCCAAAGAGTAGCAACATTCCATACAGAATCCCAAGGAATAGTAAGATTCCGGAACCCCAAAGAGTAGCAACATTCCATACAGAATCCAAAGGAATAGTAAGATTCCGGAACCCCAAAGAGTAGCAACATTCCATACAGAATCCCAAGGAATAGTAAGATTCCAGAACCCCAAAGAGTGCAACATTCCATACAGAATCCCAAGGAATAGTAAGATTCCGGAACCCCAAAGAGTAGCAACATTCCATACAGAATCCCAAGGAATAGTAAGATTCCGGAACCCCAAAGAGTAGCAACATTCCTTGCTACCGATCCAGGGCAAGCAGTGGCTATGTTTTAATACAAACAACTGAGGCATGGACAGTGGCATAGCCTGGAACGGTGGTACCCCCCCTTTTCTCTGCCCCCTCCCATTTGCTCCTTCCCCTCCCCCCTCCTGCCATGCGTGCATGTCCCTTCCCTTCCCCTGTACCTCTTTAACATGCTGCTCGCACCAGTGCCACCTCTTCCTCTGATGTCACTTTCTAGGTGTTGGTCCATGAAGTGACATCGAAGAAAGAGCCAACGCTGGCGCAAGCAGCAGGTCAGGGTTGCTGCTCATGCCGTGAACGTTAAAGAGGTATGGGGGAAGGGAAGGGGCGTGTGCGTATGGTGGTTGGGCGGGGGAGGGGGGCCGAGAGGAGGACAGGTGCCAGGGCCCCTACCAAGATGGCACCCAGCGTGGAGGAAAACTTTTCTAACCAACTGAAATTCCTCTCCACTTAAACAAATGGCAAAATATGCAACGGGGAAGGGACTCAGTCAACCAACTTCAGGGAGAATCAATTTTTTAAAAAATATATAAAGAACTGATACATATACGACATATATAGAAAAATATGCAGGCCTAACAAAAGAATCTTTCAGTCCTTTTTTTTGTGATGGACCCCAACATGGTCCATGTTTCGGCTAAAAAAGCCTTCTTCAGGGCTATATAAATGGAGCCCAGTAGATGGCGCCAAGATACAGGAAATAAAGCCAAAAAGGAATAATCTTTAGGCTCCTTTTACTAAGGTGCGCTAGCATTTCTAGCACACGCAGGAAATTACCGCGCGCTACACTGCGCACTACGCTTCTAGAACTAACGCCAGCTCAATGCTGGTGTTAAGGTCTAGCGCGTGCTATTCTGCGCGTTAAAGCCCTAGCACACCTTAGTAAAAGGAGCCCTTGGTGTCTTGTTAGGCGCCTGCGGCTCGCCCTGGTTCCATGTGCGAAACTGAAAAACGCTAAGAGCTTCTGTTGGGGCCGAATGTTTCTGCTGAAAATATGCAATCCCATCGGACGCTTACAAAATGCACGCCCATTTGCACCTGATACTATTCACACATTTGACGTCTTGAGTCACACAGCTCGCTTTTAGAATCTTTTGATCGATTCATTCAGTTTTTTTAGCCCATCCTCCCAAACGAGCTCAGAACAGGTTACAAATCAGGCACTCGAGCATTTTCCCTATCTGTCCCAGGCTCACAGTCTATCTAATGTACCTGGGGCAATGGGGGGGAGGATTAAGTGACTTGCCCAGGGTCACAAGGGGCAGCGTGGGTTTGAACCCACAACCTCGGGTGCTGAGTCTGTAGCTTAACCACTGCGCCACTCTAGAAATCAAAATGTAGCAAACGTGAGCCAAGTATAGGACAATTAAGCCATTGTGACATCACTGATAAGGTTGGCTCTTATTGGTGGAATGAGGCATTATGACGTCACAATACCAGCTCTGCTTATCAGAGGCTGAAACTCTTCACACTATTTATTTATTTTTCTCCCAGAGGAGCTCAGAATGGTATACATTAATTTATTCAGGTACTCAAGCATTTTTCCTTGTCTGTCCCAGTGGGCTCACAATCTATTTAATGTACCTGGGGCAATAGGGGGATTAAGTGACTTGCCCAGGGTCACAAGGAGCAGTGTGGGATGTGAACCCACAACCCCAGGGTGCTGAGGCTATAGTTTCAACCACTATTGGTAAATCAAAAAAGAAGAACAAAGAAGAAGTCTGCTTTTAGCATCCACAGCCTTTCATCCAAAGTCACATTATTGATTTCCGAAGTTTGGTTTTTGAAAGTCAAGAACAAACGCATTATTGTCAACATGACCCCTCCCTCTGATGTTAGCTTGTTCGAGCACCTACCCCAGCCTCATAACTATAGCACAATATGGACCAAAGAGCAGAACTCATATTTGCTTCCCAACGTGATAAAAAAGAAACTCTTGAAAGGAAATAAGGTCATAAGCTTGTGTTGTACATATTTCCGCAGAGATAATGCCAACTGAAACCACAATTTCTTGATAGGCTGCGCCGTCCAAGAGATCACGAGTTCAAGGCTCGCCTTGACTGACTTCAGGGCACATTTGAAAACATGTATTTTCTTTTCCTGGTTTAGCAAACGAAGTGTTCTTATGTTTTCCTTATTACCAGTCTCCCTTCCCCAGCAGATAGGAGCAGACAGGATTGGGGAGGAGAGTTCTGATCTGTAAAAAAAAAAAATCTACTGTATGTTGGTTCAGCTTGTGCAACCTTCCGCTCTGTCCCATAGAGATTCACGGTCGTGCCTGGGTCTTTGCAAACCCCCATGAGCGTCCCTCTCCAGCAAAGATGCAGCGACTGTACTAGTGCGAGCTGATATTATTTGAGAGACGAATTAGAAAAGGTCGGCTTTGTGAACTTTCAAATCTCTTGTTTTGTTTTTGGCAGCTCCCGTGCTAGCCGGGTCATTAATCGTCAGCTAAGTTTCCATTGACAAAATGCCGCAGGAACATTTGCACTGTTATCAGAGCAAAAGTCGTCCATTAACTCGGAGATCTAGCAGCAGCTTCTAGGCTGCTGGTTGCACATGAGAAGCTTGAAGCAGGAGGCGCGAAAGTGCGTGTGGTTATCATGATTAATTCCTCCAGTTCAACGGAAACTAGTACAAACCAGTTCTAGGTCTTCAGCTACGCTTCGACTTTCAGAGGTTATTATTTATTTTTTCCCCTAGAAATCTAAAGCAGATGAGATTCAGGACTTACTGTATATTCCACCATTTTGCAGATTTACAGCCACATAAAGGTACTACAAGCATTTCCCCCCATCTGTCTCAGTGGGTTCACAATCCATCTAATGTACCTGGGGCAGTGGAGGATTAAGCGACTTGTCAAGGGTCACAGGGAGCAGCACGGGATTTGAACCTACAACCTCAGGGCAATAAGACTGCAGCTCTAACCACTGTGCCACACTCACCTCCGATACACTATCAGAAATGAGCCAAGTCTAGAACAATGACATCACTGATAAGGTTGGCTCTTATTGGTGGAATGAGGCATTATGACATCAGAGAAAGAGATTGGGACTTCTATACCACCTTTTTGTAGTTTTACAATCACACTCAAAGCAGTTTACATACAGGTACTTCAAGCACTTTCCCTATTTGTCCCGGTGAGCTAATGTACCCGGGGCAGTGGAGGATTAAGTGACTTGCCCAGGGTCACAGGGAGCAGCGTGGGATTTGAACCTACAACCTCAGGGTGCCGAGACTATAGCTCTAACCACTACGCCATTTGGTTTCATAACAAGGTAGTTTTAGCTCTAATATTTGCAGGCTGATGTTCAGAGCCTTTGCCCATGTCTGAAAATTTCCATCTTTTGTCTGTCTACAATTAAGCACAGGCATCCACAACATTTGGGCATTTTAGCCAGTTTGACAGGTGTCTTTTAACGATTAGCATTGAATAGTTTTGCACAACACAAAACTCATCAATGGATTGCCACTGGGTATAAATAGCGAGGGCAGCCAAATGGTAGCTGGGAAGAATACCGTATATACTCGAATAGAAACCGAGCTATTTGGGCCCACAAATGGGGCTCTCGGTTTATATTCGAGCCTCCTTTGGATGATGGGGGGGGGAGTTCCCTCCCCTCCCCACCCGATGACCAATAATTCTATTCCCTCCCTACCCCCTCCAGATGCCCGGCACTGTTATCCCCACTGATGACCAATGCTATTTCTCCCTCCCCCTCCCCCCCCCCCGATGACCTGAGGAAGGCATAGCCAAAACTTGGATCCTAGTCAGGACTTTAACAGAAAAGACTGGCTTTCCAATCGAGCAATTATTTGGGGACTTTATTTCAGCATCTCTCTATTGATGGACTTAAATATAATAAATGCGACTGTTTTGGTCGTTTAGACATCTCGCTTGCCTCGTTTGTTGCTTAGGATAATTTTTGGATCAAGTACCGGGGTTGTTCTGTTAATCCATTTTAAAGATAATAATTTAAAATAAAACACAAAAATAAAGTTACACAAGATGATACTTTTTTTTTTCCCTCGAAAATTTATTGAAAATTTTCAAAAATACAGAAATAAAAAGTAAACAAAACAGGGCAATAATAAATGGTTACAATAGTCAAGACACAAGAATTCCAGAAGTATATAAAAAATGTTTATGTTTTATTTCTGTATTTTTGAAACTTTTCAATAAATTTTCGAGGGGAAAAAAAAAAAAAAGATGATACTTTTTTTTTTTTTTAAATTGGAGTGACTGAGTACATTTTATGACAAACGTTCAAAGGCACAACCTTTTCCTTTAGGCTCCTTAAGTATGGTCCAGCCCGTACAGAGTCCAATTTCTTTGAAAACGAAGCCGGACATTAGAACTTAACCCTGTAATAGCCTCTTTAGGTAAAGATTCTCGAAAAGCCAGCTCCCAGCATGTCTAACTTTAGTGCGTAGGAGAAACAGGAAATGCGGTCTTCCCAGAACTTGGAAAGCAAGAAACAACAACGAAAGAGACTAATTAGATCAGGGGTGTCCAATGTCGGTCCTCGAGGGCCGCAGTCCAGTCGGGTTTTCAGGATTTCCCCAATGAATATGCATGAGATCTATTTGCATGCACTGCTTTCAATGCATATTCATTGGGGAAATCCTGAAAACCCGACTGGACTGCGGCCCTCGAGGACCGACATTGGACACCCCTGGCCTAGGTCTAGGTCTCTAGGATATACTTGCAGTACATCAGGGGTGTCAAAGTCCTTCCTCGAGGGCCAATCCAGTCGGGTTTTCAGGATTTCCCCAATGAATATGCATGAGATCTATGTGCATGCACTGCTTTCAATGCATATTCATTGGGGAAATCCTGAAAACCCGACTGGACTGCGGCCCTCGAGGACCGACATTGGACACCCCTGAAAGATGCTCAATTGCTCTTATTTTGCAAAAGGACTCGACACGATCGTGTTTCGGCTCAAAGGAGTCTGGATTTATGATTGAAAATTATGGGCTCCTTTTACTAAGCTGTGTTATGGCTTTAACGCGTGCTACATTGCCGCGCACGCTAGACCTTAACGCCAGCGTTGAGCTGGCGTTAGTTCTAGCTGTGTAGTGCGCGGTAATATCCTGCATGCGCTAAAAACGCAAAAGGAGCCCGATAATATTACAGAGAATGATAAGCCTTTGATTGTTGTTATGTGATGTTCAAGTCAATCGGTCTGTTGACAATGAGGGGTTCCAAAGAAATGTTGCCTCGAAAATGTTATGATACTCGACAGCGGTCAAACGCAAATCTCAGGTTGCGGAGTCTGTGCACCGCTGTCCGCCCACAAACGAAAGTGAAAGCGTACAGAGTAAAAGGGCTGGAACACTGCCCATACGCCGAGAGGTTGGATAGGCTGGGGCTCTTCTCTCTGGAAAAAAGGAGGCTCAGGGGAGATATGATAGAGACCTTCAAGATCATGAGGGGCATAGAGAGGGTGGATAGGGACAGATTCTTCAGGCTGAAGGGGACAACAGGTACGAGGGGGCATTCGGAGAAACTGAAGGGAGATAGGTTCAAAACAAATGCAAGGAAGTTTTTTTTCACCCAAAGGGTCGTGGACACTTGGAATGCGCTACCGGAGGAAGTGGTCAGGCAGAGTACGGTACAGGGATTCAAACAGGGATTGGACGGATTCCTGAGGGATAAAGGGATCGTGGGATACTGAGAGAGGTGCTGGGATGTAACACAAGTATAGAAAGCTAACCAGGTAATAAGTCTAGAAAGCCAACCAGGTCGTGCATGTGCAAGACCGGAGGGTTAGGACTTCGATGGGAAGATAGGACTTCAATGAGAAACCAAGGTGGCAAGGGAGCCCCTTCTGGTGATTCAGACAGGTCGTGACCTGTTTGGGCCGCCGCGGGAGCGGACTGCCGGGCAGGATTGACCTATGGTCTGACCCGGCGGAGGCACTGCTTATGTTCTTAGAGTCCAGTTTCTTTGAAAACTAAGCTGGACATTAGAACGCAACCCTGCAGTAGACTCTTTCGCTAAAGGATCTCGAAAAGCCAGTTCCCAGCATGTCTAACTATCAGTACAGTCAGGTTCAAAGGAAAAATAAAAAAAAAACCTTTAGAAGATTTGACTTCCTGGGAGTGCTTGCACAATGTGCGAGATTGTTTTGTTCTGTAATACCATCACCCAGGCTGTTTGCCCGTAAGGAAAGTTGCCAAGCAGGGACATCAGATCTGGCAACAGCTACGAAAATTCCCCTCAGAAGGAAGTAGAACCTGATTTACATAGAGAGAAAGAAGATTTGCATAAACTCGCAGCCAGCTGTGCATGGAGGGCCCGAGAGAACATTGAACCACTGAATCAGCACGGCAAGGAAGTACCTCTGCAACAGTGGCAGAATTTCCCCTCCTGCTTCGGTTGTGGCTTCGAAAATCACCTGATTGACTCACAGACATTAAACTTTGTACTTTCTCATGTTTCCCCTTCTATTTGCACCTTAACGTGAATCACAGCATCAGACAAACTAGACTTTCCTTTCCTTAAAAGGCAGATTTCTAGAAACTAGTGCAAGATCTCTAGGATTAGCTCCAAACGCTTCTTTTTTGGGTTAGCTCAGGACTATTTTCTTCTGACAAAATAGCCCAGGAGACAGCTCGCTTAATAGATGCTACATTTTGCAGATGTAGGAAACACTGTACAGTATCTTACTGATGGGAAAGGACCATATAGAACAGTGGTTCCCAACCCTTTAGAATCACTGAGATCTGGAATAACCTCACCTCCCCTCTCCGAACCTCAAGCTCCCTCCAACTCTTCCGCAAACACCTAAAAACCTGGCTATTCTCAAAACTGTAACACTTCCCCCCTCTTAGGCCTCTCACCTTCCCTCTTTACACCTAATTCTTTAATCTCTCCACTGTAGTTCCTCTCTCATCTTTCTTCCTGTAAACCGTGCCGAGCTCCGCATTCGTGGAGATGGTGCGGTATATAAACCCAAGGTTTAGTTTAGTTTAGTTTAGTTTAGAACCACCAGGCCAATCGAGTTTTCAGGCTAGCCCTAATGAATATGCATGAGAGAGATTTGCTTATAACGGAAGTGATAGGCATGCAAATCTGCTCCATGCATATTCATTAGGGCTAGCCTGAAAACCCGATTGGCCTAATGGTCCTCCAGGACAGGGTTGGGAACCACTGATATAGAAGGTTACTCTGTAACACAGTGGCTCTCAAATTTTTTTTTAGCTCCGACTCACTAAATGGAGCAAATGGTTTTCGCGGCACATTATAATTGAAATGATAAAATTGCAAAACCAACAACAAATTAAATTTGAGAGTTATTTATTTAAAGTTCTTTCAGCTATGGATGGGTAACTGTAACAACGGTGTAACTTAAGTAGATAGAATAGAATTGTTAATCAACGCGATGGATGTGCTTGTTTTTTGAATGCAAACTAACTCAAAATGCGGCTCGATAGTCGACATCATCCACCATCTGCAGTCGCTCTCTTTTTTCCCGATTTCAATTTCTGTCAGAGCTGAAAATCCAAGTTTGCAGAAGATCCAGACAGTAACAAAGCCTCGATTGCTTTGTTTGCTCAAGTTAGGATAACGACTGCAAAAAAACCAAAACTAAAATGACTTGCCATTAGTTTTCAAGGACCGATCGTGTCAAAAAACAATACTTGTCTGGGCGGTTGTGTCCTTATATACACAGATGCTCATAACATTGACAGACTCTTGCAAGCCACCAATTTTAGTGTATACTTAGGAAGGGAATTTTTTTTTAAAAAAAAATTCTTTATTCGTTTTTGAAATCAAACACATAGTACAAACAGTTGAACAATCAAGTAATATAACATATTGCACTTTATTCTAACAAATAATTTAAAGCTGTTTAACCCCCCCCCCCCCATCCTGCCCTAACCTTCCCCCCTGCCCCTCCTGGATGTGTATAACAATCTTTCATGAATCAAAGGGAAATAATGTTCATAATTCACAATCATATCAAGTTTCAAGTTTATTAATTTTTAATATACCGACCATCAACTGGTATCTAGCCGGTTTACAATAAAATATTAAAAATAGAAATAAAAGATTGTAGCACTTATAAAGAAAAGTAGTAGAGGTGTACAATTAATGACATAGACAGGACATACTTGAGAGTGAGGATAAAGGAGAAGGGGAGGGGTAAAGTTACATAGTAGATGAGGGAAAGAAAAAAAAAAAAGATTGAATGAAAAATGGAGGGAGAGGATAAAACATTAGGAATGGGATCGCTTCATAGAAGTGGTTGGTTGAGTGGGAAAGAGATAATTCAAGAGCAGTTGAAAGCATCTTGAAATAAGAAAGTCTTCAAGCTTATCTTAAATCTATCGAGCTGTTTTTCGTGACGGAGATGAGATGGTAAAGCATTCCATAAGGTAGGGGCAACTTCTGAAAAGTTTGATTTCCTAGAGTAGAAGAAATCCTTTATGGAAGGAATGGAAAGGAAGTTCTGTTCTGCAGATCTAAGCATCCGTGTAGGGCGTTGTGGAATGAGGAGCCTATCAAGGTAGGAAGGTTGGTGGGAAAGTAGAATTTTAAAGGTCAGCATGAATGTTTTATAAGTAACACGGTGGGTAATGGGAAGCCAATGGGCTTCTTTCAGGAGGGGGGTAACGTGGTCATATTTCCCTGATTGAAAGATGAGTTTGATAGCTGTGTTTTGGATTAACTGTAGACGTCGGATTTCTTTTTGAGGAATTCCCTTATATAGAGAGTTACAGTAGTCAAGATGTGAGATGACTAAAGAGTGAACCAGAGTTGAGATTGCATCCGTGTCTAGAATAGAGGTAAGAGAACGAATGAGGCGAAGCTTATATAAACAGGTTTTAATCACTGAGCTGATATGATCGTGGAAGGTAAGATCTTTGTCGATGATTACTCCCAGTAATTTTATTTTTGTTTCGATTTTTATTGGGGAGGATTTGATAAAAATCTTCCCCAATAAAAATTCATTATTTTTTGTTGGGAATAGGAGACCACATGATTTGTCGATGTTAAGAGAGAGTTTATTTGTATGAAGCCAGTCGCTTATTTTATCTAGTTTATTGTTAATTTCTTGTATTTCTGTAGTATTGTTAACGGCCCCAAATTTCCTTGAATTTGCTATGATGTCCCCTCTGTAAAAGAGTTAATGTTTTCAAACTGGTAAATCTGGCATAAGGATTCCCACCAGTTTTTCATTATGGCTACTCCTGTTTTCTGTCTGATAACCGTTTCTTCATCCACAGTTTGACTCTTTAATTTTCTCAGGATCCTCTCATGAGGAATTTTGTCAAAAGTCTTCTGGGTGCATTTTTAGGTGGTCATTAGAGCCACTTCCTGTTTCAAGATAATTTTTATGGTTTCCCCATCTATGTCCAAAAGTGCATATATGGTACATTTAGGGATCCTTTTACGAAGGCGCTTTAGCAGTTTAATGTGCGTAATACCACGCGCTAAAACGCCGGCCGCGGTAGCCGCTACTGCCTCCTCTTGAGCAGACGGTAGTTTTTCGGCTAACGCGGGGGTTAGCACGTGATGAAAAGTCGTGCGCGCTAACGCGCCTTCGTAAAAGGAGCCCTTATTTTTTTATGTCTTTGTTTTTAATTGCATTATAAATGTGTATGAGAATTCTTTTAATATCTACTATAATAAAACCCTAAGTGTGCATGTGCACTCTCACCGGCGTGTTCCGTGATCCCTGATCTGTAGGTCCGTGGTCGGCAAGAGTGCGCATGCGCGCTAGAAGACACCAGGACTTCTCCTCCCGAGCACCAGCCACGTGGACTGGCTTCGGCCCCGTGGGTCTCTCATGGAGCATACCTTCCCGCCCAGGGAGCAGGTAAGGGGTGGGGGTGGACAGCCGAGGAAAGAGAGAGACAGAAAAAAAGAAAGACAGACAGACATATATTCTAGTACCCGTTAATGTAACGGGCTATAAGACTAGTCACTGTATAACCGTTGTGCGTGCCCATGATTTAGACTCCTGAGGCAGGCCCGCTGGGGCCGAAACACGACGGTGTCGAGTCATTGCAATACAGGAAATTGAACATCTACCAGTCACCTTCGTTGCCTGTTTTCTGCTTTCACATTTGTGAAGGTAGCATCTCCTGTTTTCGGAGACAATACTGAAATACATATGATACTTTTATTTTTTTTAAAACACTGGGTTTTCTGCATCTGCCTTTGAATACGCGTAATAAAAATGAAAAAAAAAAGCGGAGGTTAGAGTACAGTCTTAGCACCCTGAGGTTGTGGGTTCAAATCCCATGCTGCTTCTTGTAACCCTGGGAAAGTCACTTAATCCCCCATTGCCCCAGGTACATTAGAGTGAGCTCACCGGAACAGACAGGGAAAAATACTTGAGTACCTGAATGTAAACCACTTACGCTATAAGTGGTATAAAAATACTAAAATAAATATATTTCTAGGAATTCCATATGTCCTACACCCAAGTCACAATGTGTATATTATACATTACTTCTGTTTTCTGGCTAAGGTCAATTTCAAGGTCTGAGATTCGAGTTGAGGATGATCTCTTCTTGGATTAGTGGTTAAAACTAGAGAATGAAATGGGGACAAATTTTCTGTGAGAACTCATTTTCCCACCTCGTCAAGTTCTTTTCCTGCCCCAACCCCATTCCCGCAAGCTCCATCCTCATCTGCACAAGCCTCAATGCTTTAAAATCCTAAGTAGTAACATTCTAGAGCTCAGATTGTGATGTCATAATGCTTCATTCCACCAATGCCTAAGCTCTGCCCTCATCCGCACAAGCCTCAAACGCTTTAAAATCCTAAGTAGCAACATTCTAGAGCTCAGATTGTGATGTCATAATGCCTCATTCCACCAATGCCTAAGCTCCGTCTTCACCTGCACAAGCCTTAAACACTTTAAAATCATAAGTATTTGAGGCTTGTGCAGTTAAGGCAGAGCTTACAGGAATGGGGAAGGGACAGGGACAATGACAAAACTCACGAGGACAGGACAGGGAAATTGAGTTCCTGCAGGGAAGGGGACAAATTTGTCCCCATGTCCAAGTTTTATTAAAATTTGTTATCCTGCTTATCAGATTTCTAAGCAGTTTTACAATTTAAAAAAAAAAAAAATTTAAAGGGGGACATACAAACATTTGTCATTACACAAAACAATATATATTCACATGGACACTATGGACTGACAATGATTACAGAAGGGAGGAGGGGAGAAATACAATTTTGAATAGGATAGGAAGACTTGAAAGGACGGACGATGGAAAGAGGTTGTCAGATGTTATAGATCAAATGCATTATTGAACAAAAAAGACTTTAGATTTGATTTAAATCATTCGAGGTTGGATTCTTCCCGAAGGTGATTAAATGCTGAGTTCTTTAACTGAGGGTCCTAGTGGACAATATGGATGAACGTATGGTATCATGTATTATCTGCTGTGGTGATGGCACAACTAAGAACTAGAGGTCTGCATGGGAACGGAGATCGCAGGAATCCCCCCATAACCCACGGGACTCCCACGGGGACCCCTCTCTTGCCCACGGGACTCCCACGGGGACCCCCCTCTAGCCAACGGGACTCCCACGGGGATGGAAGGCTTTGGAAGCAGGATTCGTCCATATAATATAATGGACACGTCAGCCTTAGTAAAAGAGGGGGTTTATAAGTTAATTACCTGAACAGAAAACAAAAAATGGGTTCCACCAAAGAGATTCCACAAGGAAAACAGCAACGCAAACACAAAAGAAACTGTGGAATTGATGATCCTGTCAGAAGTAATTGCTGCTTTTTATGGGGATGGAGGTAATTCCTTGCGGGGATAGGTGGGGACGGAGAGGATCCTGACGGGGACGGGTGGGGACGGAGAGGATCCTGGCGGGGACGGGCGGGGATGGGTGGGATTTCTGTCCCCGCGCAACTCTCTACTAAGAACCTCCCTGTGTGGGGGGGGGGGGGGAGGGGGTGAAGGAGGGCTGCAGGACATGAAATTGTTTGGACCATGTCTGATGCGAGACGAATGAAAAAAAGAACCCCAAATCAAAGTAAACTCCCTTGGACCTTCACTTTTTCCATAGTCTCTCAAGAGAAACAATGAGAGCTGTTGAAACCTGCTGGGTTCGCCTTGTCTTGTGCTGCCCTTTGGAAAGCGGAAAACACTGATCTTTTCTCAGAACTGGCTCTCATGAAGGAAGTCTGTTCAAAGGGGATTCTCCACTCTAAGTTCCAGGAGAACATTTAATAACTCCTTCTGTGATGTGTGTTTATAGCCCTCATTAAAGGAATGAAGCAATTGGCAGGCAGGTGTGGCCCGGGTGCCACGAGGCTTTTTCAGGTCAGGCTTTGGGAGGACAGTGGAGGAAGCT
Organism: Geotrypetes seraphini; assembly: GCF_902459505.1. Classification (NCBI taxonomy): domain Eukaryota; kingdom Metazoa; phylum Chordata; class Amphibia; order Gymnophiona; family Dermophiidae; genus Geotrypetes; species Geotrypetes seraphini. Next base: position 30,236,676 of record NC_047091.1, on the reverse strand, counting down.
TACAAAACGCATCTCATCCTCTTGCTCTGCCTTTCCCGGCGGTACATTAGAATGCAAATTGTGGTCAATGGGATTGGTTCAAAAGATGGGATCTGATGCTGTGCTTCGGGTGCAGTTTGTGACTGAGCGTCACTGCGTCAGTCAGCACAATATAGCGGTAATTCTAAAAAGCATCTGCTACCATACCATTTAAATGCCGATTATGTGAGTAAATAATTAGAATAATGGCAGATGCATTGCAGATAGAAACATGACAGCAGATAAAGGCCAAATGGCCCATCCGCAGCATCCACTATCTCCTCCTCTCCCTATTGGCTAAGGCTCTTAACATTTGCATCTCCTCTTTCTAAAGGCTAAGGCTCTTTACACCTGCATTGTGAGGTCATAGAGCTTTATAGTTATAGAAACATGATGGCAGATAAAGTCCAAATGGTCCATCCGCAGCATCCACTATCTCCCCCTCTTCCTATTGGCTAAGGCTCTTTACACCTGCATTGTGAGGTCATAGAGCTTTATAGTTATAGGAACATAGAAATATGATGGCAGATAAAGGCCAAATGGTCCATCCACAGCATCCACTATCTCCTCCTCTCCGTATTGGCTAAGGCTCTTTGCACCTGCATTGTGATGTAATAGAACGTTCTCATTATAGAAACATAGTAACATGATGGCAGATAAAGGCAAAATGGCCCATCTAGTCTGCCCATCCACACGTATGAATGTAAATGCGAAAAGTGTATGTAAGTATTATTTTGTAAATGTGTGTGTATCTCCAACAGCATGTCATTTACAAGTGGGCACTCACATGAGTAAAGTATGGGCACAATATGGGCAGTGTGCCCATGTATGCACTTAACTTGTAGAATGTTATCATTTGTGTACATATCTCTAGGGTTACCAGATGTCTAGAAAAACCTCTTTTCGGAACCTGGGCAGTCTGGGTTTTGGAAATCCCTGAGTTCCGGCCGCATCTAGAGGGCTTTCAACACGCACGGATATCACACGCATCCGCGCATACTGGAGGCCCTCCAGATGTGGCCTGGAGGTCAGGAAAAAAGCGATGCACTTTTGGAGGGGGCGACATTGGAGGCAGAACAGGGTGGGTTGGAGGCAGAGCAAGGCAGGGCTGGGGGTGGAATGGGGCAGGGTTATGCATCCGGGTTTTTCCATCGTCAAACATATCTCAGAACACAGGCCCACATATTTACGCCAGATCTATGGCTGGTGTACTCTCGTGCATAAGTGTATATGCGTATATATACCCAGTTAAATAGGAGCTTACTTTTCTTGATAAAGTGTGTACCGATCATTCGGCCTCTTGTTATTCGGCGCACAGTTATAAAGTTACCCCCAAGGGAGCAATTCGATAACTTAGGCATTCAAATTTACATGTACATCACATGCTGGTGTATGTGTGCACTTATGCAAACTTGCTGCCTAAGCGTCAGTCTGCAACTCCCTGTTTAACTGACAGCAAGGGGGTTGTCCATAAGAGTGGAGCATGGGCGAGGCATAATACTGTAATTCTGATTGGTTATCTGCTGCACTTAGGTTCTCACTGTTATTCCAGCTCTATGGCTGGCATAAGTGCCTGTCCTAAATGTTATCTCATTTCCACCTGCTGTTCTTAATTATTTTCTTTGGATAGTGTATTATCAACAGTAAAACCCTACAAACACTATACTTAATTTATTCTTGGATCTCAGTACGATGCACCTCCTCCGCACCCACCACTTGTTAGAAGAAGAAAATAAAATAAGTTAACAGATAATTAGAGGATCGGATGCACTTTGCTGTATGCGCTGCGGAAGTAGCGAGTGCCCTAAATGTCAGGCATACTACTACCCGGTTATGCAAGCATTAGATTTTTATTTTTTTTTTTTTAAAAGTAGATGCTTAGAATAGACTCCTGGAACTTGTTGTTGGAGGATGTGGTTAGCGTAGCTGGGTTTAAATAAAGATTTGGACAAGTTCCTGGAGGAAAGGTCCATAGTCTGCTCTCGAGACAGATGGGGGTGGGGAGCCATTGCTTGCCTTGGGAAGGTTCTACATCCCCAGAGTACTGGAAGAACTGAAACATGAAATTGCTGATCTGCTGTTAGCGATCCGTAATCTGTTACTAAAATCGTCCGTAGTACTTGAAGATTGGAGGGTGGCTAATGTTGCACCGATTTTTTTTAAAAGGGTTACAGGGGACTTCAGTGCTGGGCAAAACAGTGGAAACAATTATAATAAATGATTTGTGGAACCCGTAGGAAAACATGATATAATGGGACGGGGTCAGCACTGGTTCAGTGGAGGGAGATCTTGCCTCACCAATTTGCTTGACTTCTTTGAAGGGGTGAATAAACATGCAGATAAAGGTGAGCCGATTTATTTATTTAAAAATGTATTCCCCGCCTAAAAATCTAGGTGGTTTCCAAACAGCATACATAATCCTTTTAAAATATAGTATATACACACACAAATAAAAGCCTTGCCTCTCAGCCCCTCATGCCCTCACATAAATGTACTTACAAACAGCTGTCTTTAATAAATTTTTTTAAAACTGCAATACTGGCACTTAAACGTATTTGCCCCAGCAAGGCATTCCAGAGTTTTACCCCGGCTTTTTAGAACTTACCTTTGCATGACGTACACTCGCTATTTTGTCTTCTAACAATCTCATTCTACCTTCAGATCTTCATACCCTCCTTGGCTGGTATACTTCCAACAAATCATGAAAACATGCTGGAGTTACATGATAACACGATGAATGGCTATACTGATAACTGGAATCAATCTACAATATCATGTCAGAAAGAAATTATTCCAGTCTTATACTAATCTCCAAATTCATAAGGAGAAGTTTAGATACTCGATCCTCAGAGGGTCAAATTACCCAATAGTTCCAATGAGCAAAGCTCACAGAACCCGATCTTCACAGGATCCAAATGTATCTTTTTTATCTTTTGTCCATAGATTGTCAATATAGATAGTTTTTACTTAGCTTTTTTCTAGTTTTTAAAGGGGAGCACCTCCACCAACATGTCCATGTTTCACACGCTTTCCTTAGGGTCGAGGCTCCCTATTATATTCATGCACACAGTAGAAATCGCTCCATTCGAGTTAATTTTATGCCGGTCGGGTAAAAGTAAAAATGATATAAAAAGTATATATGGACAAAAGATAAAAAAGATACATTTGGATCCTGTGAAGATCGGGTTCTGTGAGCTTTGCTCATTGGAACTATTGGGTAATTTGACCCTCTAAGGATCGAGTATCTAAACTTCTCCTTATGAATTTGTAGTTAAATGATATGCATGAAGTAGTGTATCTAGATTTTCAGAAAGCTGTTGACAAAGTTCCTCATGAGAGACTCCTGAGAAAATTAAAGAGCCTTGGGATAGGCAATGTTCAGTTGTGGATTAGGAATTGGTTATCAGACAAAAAACAGAGGGTAGAGTTAAATGAACATTTTTCTCAATGGTGTAGGGTAAATAGTGGAGTGCCACAGGGGTCTGTACTGAGACTGCTGCTATTTAACTTATTTATAAATGATCTCAGAATCGGAATAATGAGCGAGGTGATTAAATCTGTAGATGACACTAGACTGTTCACAGCTGCCATACGGACTATCGTGCGGGCTTCAAGGTTTGAGCACGTGACCCCTCCCCCCCCGATCTTATGAGATTTGCATTGGTTGCCCATCGGTTTACGCATCGAGTTTTAAGATTCTTTGCTTGATTTTCACGTTGCTGAAAGGCAGTGGGCCGTCTGCGTTATCTCCTTCATTGCAGTTTTATCGACCTACATGAGCTTTACGGTTGGCAGATAGGTCGTGTTTGGCCACTCCATCTTTGCCGTGGTGAGGCTTTCTAGCCACCGCAATACTATGCCGATGGTACGAGGGCCGCTATGTTGGAATTCGTTGCCCTGTGAGATAAGACAAGTGTTGGGCTTGCTGTGGTTCAAGAAAATGGTGAAAACTGTTTTATTTGAACACAATATTTTGCTCATAATTACATTACATTACATCTGCTTTTAGTTCTTTTTTACGGCTATCACTTGATTTTAAATAGTTTAGTATTAATTTTATCTGTAATTTTAGGGTTGGGTATTTTATTATTCCATGGTTTATGACGTTATATGTTTAGAATTGTAGGATAAGAGGGATATAAATAAATAAAGCTCATAAAATCGCAGGCAGACCTTCGGGCATCCAAATGGTAGATGAAATTTACCCCCTTTTCTACAAAACCGTGCTAGCGGATTCTAGTGTGTGGAGCCGCGCTGAATGGCCCGCGCTGCTCCCGATGCTTGTAAGAACTCAATGAGCATCGGGAGCATTCAGTGTGGCTCTCTGCGCTAAAAACCGCTAGCACGGTTTCGTAGAAGACGGGGGTTAATGTGGACAAATGCAAAGTGACGCACATCGGGAACAATAACTCAAACCTTAGTTCCCAGATGCTAGAGTCCACCTTGGGGGTCAGCGCCCAAGAAAAAGATTTGGATGTCCTTGTAGACCAGGGGTAGGGAACTCCGGACCTCGAGAGCCGTATTCCAGTCGGGTTTTCAGGATTTCCCCAATGAATATGCATGAGATCTATTTGCATGCACTGCTTTCAATGCATATTCATTGGGGAAATCCTGAAAACCCGACTGGAATACGGCTCTCGAGGACCGGAGTTCCCTACCCCTGTTGTAGACAATATACTGAAACCTTCCGCCCAATAGGTGGCGGCGGCCAAAAGGAGAAAACAAGATGCTGGGAATTATTTGAACAAGGATGACTTATTTATCTAATTGAGGAAAACATACACATCCTGGGGAGGGGGGTATGTTTTGGCACTGTTTAAGAGTTATAGATAGGTTGTTTATAGGTAATTTTATGAGTTGTTGGTCAGCTGGATAAATGGGTGGGGGGGGGGAAATAATTTTTGTCATTATTTTTAACAAGTTTACTGTGCTGTAATATTAATATTTTATGTAAATGCATCATTTATTGTGCACGATTCTATTTTAAAAAATGAATAAAGAAGTTAAAAAAAAAAAGAACAAGGATGATCAAACATGAATCTGCTGAACAAACAGCCTGTATTAAAACTGAAGTTAAAGATTTCAAGGAAATAATATGAACGTTAAAGATAAGACTTATGTTCATTTAAAATTGGAACAATTTGAGAATTTTAATAGGAGGCTAAATCTACGGATACTAAATTTTCCAAAATCACCGGCTTTAGGTCCTCTCGATTACTTAAAAAAAATACCTAATTGAAATCCTCAAATCTAGTGCCGCGTCTAAGCCTGTTGAAGGAGGGAATTTGGTGGTGGAAGAAAATTTGACGGCAGTGTTGGAGGAATCCTTTGCTGACATTAAAGAAAGGGGTCACTATTAGACTCCTTTGTATTTGAACAAGACCTAAATCTTATAATGAAACTTTACTTTCGGAATTTATATCAAGACTTTCTCCTAGGACAAGCAGGATGAGTCAGCCACACAACCATATGTGGCTGACTATCCTGCTGTCCACGGAGAACCTACGTTACAGGTAAGTAACTACACTTTCTCCTAGGACAAGCAGGATGAGTCAGCCACACAACCATATGTGGCTGACTATCCTGCTGTCCACGGAGAACCTACGTTACAGGTAAGTAACTACACTTTCTCCTAGGACAAGCAGGATGAGTCAGCCACATATGGTTGTGTGGCTGACTATCCTGCTGTCCACGGAGAACCTACGTTACAGGTAAGTAACTACACTTTCTCCTAGGACAAGCAGGATGAGTCAGCCACACAACCATATGTGGCTGACTATCCTGCTGTCCACGGAGAACCTATGTTACAGGTAAGTAACTACACTTTCTCCTAGGACAAGCAGGATGAGTCAGCCACATATGGTTGTGTGGCTGACTATCCTGCTGTCCACGGAGAACCTACGTTACAGGTAAGTAACTACACTTTTCAGGACAAAGAAGTTGGATTTACCCCGATGTATCTAAGATAACACAGGACCGCAGAAAAGAATTCCTGGCTATGCGCGACGAGACAAAAAGTTTGGGGGCTTCTTTTTTGGTGGCATATCCTTGTAAATGTTTGATTCGTTACCTGGGGATTAAGTACACTTTCTTTTTACCATCACAATTAAGAGCCTTTCTGGACCCTAAAAAGATCTCTAGAGATAAATAATGTATTCGATCTGCTGGAAAGAAAATAATTTGGGCTGTTTAGCTTAGTCAGCTTTCCTAATAATAGATTGCCTGTTTTTTTCTCCATGGAATTATGGATCTCCCTCTTTTCAAATTGGTGGTCTAAGAAGGATAATAATTGAAATGCCACATTTATAATTTTGCTTCCTATTGATGTTTTTTTACTTTCTGTATTTCTGTAACAAGTGTATTACTTGTGATATTTTTCAAATTAATAATAAAAAAAAAACGAACAAGGATGACTAATTTGTACAGTTTCTGGTTACTCTGAAAGCCAGGCCTGGATGTGGCCCTCAAGGATCGGCATTTGAGAAAGGGAGACAAGTCTTCTCCTTCTTCTCTCTTTATTCCTGCTAACATGGAAGCAGCGCCTCGGCCAAGGCCGTGGAGTCCTTCAGTCTGTGAGCCGGGGAGTGATGCACGCTTCCTGTGTGTGGGGGTTGGTTGTTTTTTTTTTTTTTTGTCTGTTTGTTTCTGAACAACCCACATCAACAGGGCTATGACGAGAGGAAGAAAGTGTCCCATCTTCAGTCTCGGAAAAACGAATCCACCTACGTAGACAGAAATAACCGTCAATCTCACTGTGTGCAGAAGACTGACAGGGAAAGACCCACTCCGAAGTCCAAAGGAATGCCCTCTTCCTGCACGCAGTGTCATAGTTTTTACGCAGTAAATCTGGGAGATCGGAGCTCCCTGCTCCTACAAGAATTAGGTGCTGTTTATTTGATAAACTGTTGCACTTGCGGCCCTGAAGCCCATAGAGATTTAAAGGGCTTCGGGGCTGTTTTGCAAAAGAGGCCGTTGATGGTGGTTATTAAAATGAATAAAGATTTTTTTAAAAAAATTTCTCCCGGTCAACGAGGCAAGCAAAGTCCTTATTTGCCACGATTCACGCCCATAAATACAGTCTCCTTTCACTTCTGTCCTGTAAAATATTCAATATTTCTTTTCTTTTTCCCCCACCTTCCCCAGCACTATGGCAGTAAATTATTCAGAAAACATGTTGGTCCCTTGTCTGACCACCTAAAGAAAATGTGATGTAGGACTAGACAGAATTTCATTTGATATAATGGGGCTTATTTTTAAAGCACTCGGACCCACAAAGTACCATAGAAACCTATAGTTCGCTTTGTGTCCAAGTCAGGGCTAAGCAATTCCGGTCCTCGAGAGCCGGAGCCAGGTCAGGTTTTCAGGATATCCACAATGGATTTGCATGCCCTGCCTCCTTGAGATGCAAATCTACCTCATGCATATTTATTGTGGCTTTCCTGAAAACCAGACCTGTCTGTGGCTCTCGAGGACCGGAATTGCCTAGCCCTGGTCTAAGTGCTTTGAAAATGAGCTCCACAGTCTCCTTCACGATAGAATAAAAATGTTCACATGCTACATGTTTTTGGATGAAAAGGAGAGCTGAGTGATGTTTTAAATACCATCCTAAAATACTAGGGTACACGATGCTTGCACCGTGAACTAAGAAGACTTACTGAAGATAGGAATGTCAATGGTTCGTAACCCAGTTTCGGGATCCAGGTAGCCTTTACGACTTTGCAGGAGATATCTGTACAGGCATGTCTATTGCATGCAAATGTGATTCACGCATATTCATTTTGAACTACCTGTACATCAGTTTGGTTGAGTGGTTCCCATGTGGTTTGAACTACGTGGCTAATTATTCATAGTTTGACCCCTGGTCTACCTCTCCTTTTTAAAAAAATAATGTTTTATTTCTCAGGCATACAGAAAGTATAAATCAACCATCTTCTGTTCATGTACTGCTCTTTCATAACGGTCTACAAATAGGCATTAATCTGCAACCAAATTCCAACGATTGAGTTATATATCTTAAGAACATAAAAACATAAGAATAGCCCTACTGGGTCAGACCAATGGTCCATCAAGCCCAGTAGCCCGTTCTCATGGTGGCCAATCCAGGTCACTAGTACCTGGCCAAAATCCAAAGAGTAGCAGCATTCCAGAATCTCAAAGAGTAACAAGATTCTAGAATCCTAAAGAGTAGCAACATTCCATCCAGAATCTCAAAGAATAGCAAGATTCCGGAATCCCAGAGAGTAACAAGATTCTAGAATCCCAAAGAGTAGTAACATTCCATCCAGAATCTCAAAGAATAGCAAGATTCCAGAATCTCAAAGAGTAACAAGATTCTAGAATCCTAAAGAGTAGTAACATTCCATACAGAATCTCAACAAATAGCAAGATTCCGGAATCCCAGAGAGTAACAGGATTCCAGAATCTCAAAGAGTAGCAACGTTTCAGAATCTCAAAGAGTAACAAGATTCCGGAACCCCAAATAGTAGCAACATTCCATGTGGAATCCCCGAGTGGCAACATTCCATGCTACCAGTGCAGGGCAAGCAGTGGCTTCCCCCATATTGTTCTCAATAACAGACTATGGACTTTTCCTCCAGGAAATTGTCCAAATCTTTCTTAAAACCAGCTACGCTAATGAGAACAGTGGTGTATTTTGAACCCACATCTCTCCTAGTGCCCCACTAGTTGATCTCTGCCAAATCCAAGAATTTGTCCAGAAAGACTCCTATTGTCTCACTTTTCCTTTCAGGGTGTACATAATCTTGGCGAACTGCAGGCTTCCAAAATTCCATTTAAGGTGTTACCTCCCAAATGTATGCTATAATTCATTGATCTTCTACACTTCTCCATATTATTTGGATTTGTTTAAATTTAGGAAGGGGGGGGAGGTTTCAACGCGGCTACCATTAAGCCATTTTATTTTGCGGGTTACCCCAGTTCTTAGTAACTAGGTCTCGTTGCATAAGACGGGACCTGAGCTATAACAGCATACGTTAGTGGCAAAATACGCCCACATTGATAACATGCTCCATCAGTGTGTAAATTATAGCTTGAGTTTTCAACATTTTCTCGGTAGAAATTTATCCCTCCCCCTTCTTTTATAAAAGTGTGGAAAATGGATTTTTTTTATTTTATTTAGTTGGGCTGTTTTTGTTACAAGGTTTTATATGGTACAGCCCCTACTTACCTGGCTAATAGTTTTTCCATAGCTACGCACAAATGCAGTAGAAAAAACTCATGCTCTGTTTAATTTCCCTTCTGTAAAAGGTTGTAAAAGCAAGAAATCCCTAAATCACTCTGTAGCATCTCAGGCAGCTTCTCATTAAAAAAATTTCGATCATTGTTGCTCACAGCTGTTTCTTACAGACATTTTAGAAAACAGCTAAAAACCTATCTTTTCTCCAAATACCTGACTAGTTGACTCATTCAACTATACGATTATGTTTAATGTTTATAATCTTTTGTATATCGCATAGAACTTTTTGGTAACGTGGTCTATAAGTATAATGTTATGTTATGTTATTCATTCCTTTATTGAGCCTGTCCTTCCAAAGGAGCCCAGAATGGGTTACAAAGGTACATTCAAAGTACTGAAGGACAAAATTATTGAAAGACATTTTTGGCAGACATAGCTTAGACAAATTTGTGGCATTCGTAGAAGATATTACGTGGCCTAGTATAGATTTAGGACAGCATTCACTGTACTAACAGAACAGAATTGTACTAAAGTTTTAATGTTGTAAGCGAGTACATGATTGGTGGTCGGCAGTTTAGGTCCCGTGAGTAGCGCTGGACATTAAGGAGCTGGATTTGTGAAGAGGAAGGTTTTCACGGCCTTCCTGAAGTTCCGTAGATTGTCTAGCGATCTAATGGATGTGGGGACGATGGGCCAGAATCTGGGTATAAACTGTGAATAAGAGCTTTTGCGGGCTGTTTCAGTTCCGAGTGAACGACCAGGTGGTAGCGCGAGCCGTCTCTTTGAGATCTCAGCGATCTGTTTGGGACGTAAATTTGTAGTTTTGACGTCATGTAGTTTTTTTAGTGCCGGCCGGGGCCCTAAATGCTGAGCGTTGGAGCAATGCAGAGCGTTCAGCGCTGGGCAGTGCTAAAAACCTTTTGGCGTAAATTAGAACTGTTGTTCCCAGTATTACAAGGAGTCACCTGACAGTTTTCATCTGCTACTATTTCCAAGACGAGCAGACAGCGTGCAAAGCTAACCGCAAAGAGAGATAGGTCTAACTGTTTAGAGCTGGCAAGAAGCTTATGAGTTCATTGAATCACTGCTGCATTTGTTTGTTTTTTATGAGGTAAAACAGGTGACGGGCACCGAGATTAGTCCCACAATGGTTAGGTCCCCTGCAACCAGACATAGAAGCTACAAAAAGCCTGGGCTCTTTCATTAATTCTTGGAAGCAACGGGTCAATTTTAGCGGACATTGGAAAATGTGCCATTACTCAGTACCCTTGAGTGCCCTCTGGAAAAAAAAAAAAAAAAGTCCTGCATTAAACTAATAAAAAAACTCTCAGCAACCTCCATCTCTACATATGGATTCTGTGAATCATCAAAATTGCATTGAATTTCAAGCAGGGGAGTGTGTGGTGCAGAGGTTAGAGCCTTGGCACCCTGAGGTTGTGGGTTCAAATCCCGCCCTGCTCCTTGTGACCCTGGGCAAGTCACTTAATCCCCATTGCCCCAGATACATGAGATAAGATTGTGAGCGTTGGGACAGTTAGGGAAAAATACTTGAGGACCTGAATAATTTGTAATCCACACAGAATTGTAGGATATGCAGAATATTAAAAAAAAAAAAAAAAAAGCAGATAGTATGCAAGGATTTGTAGTTGACAGATTCAGTGTAGATTCCCAAAAACCAACTGGATTTTCATTAGATTTGTAGAAGGAAGCTGAGGAGTTTTCCCAGACAAATATGAGGAAATGAAAATCTGAAAAGTGGGATGAACCTCTCTGTTCACAGCCAAGTAAGAATGTCTCATTGTAACCTACTGTAAATATCACTCCATCACATTTCATTTATTGGGATCAGGACCAGACTGAACAGGCCCTGGCTTGCCCTCAATGCATCTATGAACTTTCAGCTTTAGGGCGATCCATAAAATTCATGAAATATGGCTCAGCTCATAATCTGAAGACGAGAAACATTTCCTGGACAAACAAGATGATTTTGGATAGGTTTCAAGAAACATATCAAGGGTCATTTTACGAAAAGTGCCTAGGTTAATTGGGCAAGATGGTACCAATGTATCGCCATAAAATGCAAATCCAGCAGCATCAATGTCAACGGGTGCAGGAAAACCATGTGAGTTCGTGCATCGATTGACAATTTTTCAAATCAATGTGCTTTCGTCATAACTGTGCCCGAGTTCTGCCCAGACCACACCCCTTCCGTAAAGCCTACAGTAAAGGCCAGCATGCATAATTTTACGCTTCATCTGATTCTACAGAAGCCACTTTACATGTCTTATTGCCTCTTGTGCACTAAAATGACTTTATAACATAGATAGATCAAAAATTGGTTGGTGGGTAGGAAGCAGAGGGTAGGAGTGAAGAGCCACTACTCTGACTGGAGGAGGGTCACAAGTGGTGTTCCACAGGGGTCGGTGCTCGGACCGCTGCTGTTCAATGTATTCATAAACGATCTAGAAACAGGGACGAAGTGCGAGGTAATAAAATTTGCAGACGACACCAAACTATTTAGTGGAGTTGGGACAAAAGAGGACTGTGAAAATTTACAAAGGGACCTGAACAAACTAGAAGAGTGGGCGGCGAGATGGCAGATGAAATTCAATGTAGAGAAATGTAAAGTCTTACACATGTGGGAAACAGAAACCCAAAGTACATCTATACGATGGGAGGGCTGGAAATGAGTGAGAGTACCCTAGAAAAGGACTTAGGGGTAATGGTGGACAAGATAATGAAGCCTTCGGCACAGTGCGCAGCGGCCTTAAAGAAGGCGAATAGAATGCTAGGTATTATCAAGAAAGGTATTACAACCAGAACGAAAGAGGTTATCCTGCTGTTGTATCGGGCGATGGTACGCCCGCATCTGGAGTACTGCGTCCAATTTTGGTCGCCGTACCTTAAGAAGGATATGGCGATACTCAAGAGGGTTCAGAAAAGAGCGACACGACTGATAAAGGGTATGGAAAACCTTTCATATGCTGAAAGATTAGAGAAACTGGGGCTCTTTTCCCTAGAAAAGCGGAGGCTTAGAGGGGACATGATAGAGACTTACAAGATCATGAAGGGCATGGAGAAAGTGGAGAGGGACAGATTCTTCAAACTTTTGAAAACTACAAGGACGAGAGGGCATTCGGAAAAGTTAAGAGGGGACAAATTCAGAACCAATGCTAGGAAGTTCTTCTTCACCCAAAGGGTGGTGGACACTTGGAATGAGCTTCCAGAGGGTGTGATAGGACAGAGTACGGTTTTGGGGTTCAAGAAGGGATTAGATAATTTCCTGAAGGAAAAGGGGATAGAAGGCTATAGATAGAGGATTATTATACAGGTCCTGAACCTGATGGGCCACCGCGTGAGCGGACTGCTGGGCACGATGGACCTCTGGTCTGACCCAGCAGAGGAAATGCTTATATTCTTATTGCTACATTTTTAAGAGGATTAATGGGAAAACCAAGGATGATTAAAACCAGTATACTCCCTTTGCAACAGTTGTACAATGATGCCAAATTCTCTTTAAGTTTCGTGCTTTAAAAATTAACCTAAAATTTCCTATTACAAAGTTGCAATAAGGGGAGAGTGTGGCACAGTGGTTAAGCTACAGCCTCAGCACCCTGAGGTTGTAGGTTCAAATCCACACTGCTCCTTGGTGACCCTTAAATCCTCTCATTGCCCCAGGTACACTAGACAGATTGTGAGCCCACCAGGACAGACAGGGAAAAATTCTTGAGTACTTGAATAAAGTCAAGTAAACCATTTTGAGCCCCCCCCCTCTCCCCTACCCCCCGGAGAACAGTATAGAAAACTGAACAACTAAATATTGTGAAAAGTTTCAGCTTCTGATAACCAGAGCTGGTATTGTGACGTCATAATGCCTCATTCCACCAATAAGAGCCAACCTCATCAGTGATGTCACAATGGCTTGATTGTCCTACATTTGGCTCCCTTTTACTACATTTTGATTTCTAGAGTGGTGCAGTAGTAAAAGCTACAGCTTCAGCACTCTGAGGTTGTGGGTTCAAATCCCATGCTGCTCCATGTGACCCTGGGCATATCACTTAATCCCCCATTGCTCCAGGTACATTAGATAGATTGTGAGCCCACCAAGACCGACAGAGAAAAATGCTTAAGTACCTGAATAAATTAATGTAAACCACTCTGCGCTCCCTGAGGAGAATGGTATAGAAAACAGAATAAATAAACCACTATTTGATTTTGAGAGTTAAATACTCCAAATTCATACCTCATTGCAACATTGCTGCCGTCGATCACAATTGGCCTCAAGTTATTGACTTCTGTCTCTTCAGGTGGGGGCAGAGGCAAAGGGGTTTTAATAGAAGCACCCCCACGGGGCAGCAAACACAAGTCAGCAGCATCTTCAAGCGATGTCTCCTTTTCTGCAGCAGCCGCACCGTGTTTTACCAGCTCTCCCAGTACCGTATTTGTGTCCGCATGGCAGCCCAGTTTCTGGAGGACAACGTGGATCTCTTCGGAAGAGTAGCCCAGCTTGCGGAAAAAGTCAACTTTCATCTGCACCTCGTTCTGGTCTAGGGACTCGGCACAGCCCGGCGGTTCTTGTGGGCGGCCCTGGTCCAAGTCCGCTGTTTTGCTCATGATGGAGCCCCTGGGTCTATTGGTCTTCACGGGCGCAAGGATTAGACGAGGAGATTCACTCTCCAAACTGTGCCCGGGACTCATGCTCCAGTCTGGAGAGCAGGTATCGGCAGAGTCGCATCTACCGATTGATGGCTTTTGACTCCAGTTGGGAAATTCCACAGCGCAGTTCGATGGATAGGAAATACTATGTAAATTCATAACTTCCTTCAGGTAGGTCGTGTTCTTCCCATCCAATGCAAATCCTGTGAATACACAGTCATTCATTAACTCCAGCTGATATTAAGCAACAAATATTAACCACAGACTTTATTCACTTCAGTAAAACAATTTATTCTTCTTACTTGCTAATATTTTCCTAGGCATACATGTCATCCTTTGGGAGGCCCTGCCTTTCAGCTGCTTTACTCTTTCCTTTTATATCAGCAAAAATCTCCCCTGCCTCATCTCCACCCAAATCATTGCTCTAGATTCTCAAAGGCAGTGGCAGCAGGGCGTGTTGACATGACCAGGATTCGTCATCTTCTCTCGCTGGCTTCAGGGCCCAGACTTTGGTAAGGGGAATGGGAAAGATCTAGTAGTTACACCAACTGAAATCTCCAAAATGCAAATACAAAAGTAGTAGATTCAAAACAAACTAGAGAAAATATTTCTTCACACAACATGTAATTAAACTCTGGAATTCTTTGCCGGACAATGTGAAATCAGTTAGCTTAGCGGGGTTTAAAAAAAAGGCTTGGATAATTTCCTGAAAGAGAGTCCATAGGCCATTCAAGAGATGACTTGGGGAAATCCACTGCTTATTCCTAGGAGAAGCAGCATAAAATTTGCTTTGCTCCTTGGGATCTAGCTGGGTACTTGGGACATCCTGTTGGAAACAGGATACTGGGTTTAATGGACCTTTGGTCTATCCTAGTATGGCAATTCTTATGTTTTTTTTGTGAGCCAAGTATAGGACAATCGAGCCATTGTGATATCACTGATGAGGTTGGCTCTTAGGCATTGGTGGAATGAGCCATTGTGACATCACTGCTGAGGTTGGCTCTTAGACATTGGTGGAATGAGGCATTATGACATCACAATCCCAGCTTTGGAATGTTGCTACTCTTTGGGCTTCTGCCTGATACTTGGGACTTGGGTTGGCCACTGTTGGAAACAGAATACTGGGCCTGTTGGCCCTTTGATCTGTCCCAGTATGACAGTTCATATGTTTCTTATTGTGTTGGGGAGGGGAAAATGAAAGATGATCGGAATAAAACAGAGCTAGCACGATCCGGCTCCATCTCATTTAGAGAAGCTCAGCCAGTTCTGGTTTAATTCTCCTCCCCCCCCCCCCTCCTTACACTTGCACTTTCCCTCCCCATCCCCACCATCCCCCTTCTGGACGTATAAGACTGAATTCTATATATTGTGCCTAGAAAATTTGTGCCCAAAAAGCCTGTTTATAGAGTAGCGCCCAGGAGCATAACCACAGGCGCAACCATATGTACCAACGCAAACATGATGCCAAACCTCACACCTAAAGATAGGCACAAATCGCCCCAATCCGACCCGATTCTACCATTTCTCTGCCCCCTTTTTGACGCTATGCCTATCTTTCCATTCTTACATTTAGATTATCACCAATTGGGAAGAAGCTACATATCGTTGCTGATTGGCTCATTATTCAATTACGTTGCGCACGCTACTCAAGGCGCCTTGTATAGAATTCAGAGGATAATTACACAGTAACCTAGGGCCAGAAGCGGCTACACAAACAACACTAGCCACATGTCCATCACGCGTAGTCGCCGTTAGAAACATAGAAAGATGACGGCAGAAAAGGGCCAAGGCCCATCAAGTCTGCCCACTCTATAGACCCTCCCCTTAATATTATACAATGTTTTACCCTGACCCACTTAGGGATCCCACATGGGCGTCCCATTTATTCTTAAAATCTGGCACGCTGCTGGCCTCGATTACCTGTACTGGAAGCTTGTTCCATTGATCAATCACTCGCTCCGTGAAGAAATACTTCCTGGTGTCGCCGTGAAATTTTCCGCCCTTGAGTTTGAGCGGGTGCCCCCTTGTGGTTGAGGGGCCTCTGAGAAGGAAAATGTTATCTTCCACTTCTATACCCGAATCGCGGCTACCAACAAACATAGGTGCCGGTAATGTAGACCAGGGTTTTGAAAGAACTACATTAAAGGCAGGGAATGGCGATTAGGGTTACCAGATTTTACTATTGTAAAATCCAGACTCATAGCCCCACCCCAGGCCCACCCAACCCTGACCTGTTCCCCCCAAGTCACGTCCCGTTCGGCCTCAGCCTCGTCCCCCAGCTCCGCTCCCTCAACCTGTTCTCGTGCTTGGAGCTGCGCTGAGAGGGCATCTGAGCATGCACAGGTATGATGCGATGAGGTCACATGCATGCGTATGTCACCCGACGTGGTCTCAAGGTAGAAACTGGTTTTCGAAAAGCCATCCGGACATGTCCGGATAAATCCAGATGCCTGGTAACCCTAATTGCACTTAACAGCATCCAAGGTCATTTCCAGCCCAACCCATGCCTACTTTGACCTTGGCCACTACTATAAACGCAGTTCCTCCATTTTTAAATGATTTTTTATTGATTTTAAACAATGTGGTCAATTAACATGTCAATTAAAACAATGAAGTTAGGCCTAAGTTATGGTGCCGTTTCCAGAATCAGTTCCTCGGTGTTTTGCAGACCGCCACTATGTTATGCCTAGAAATTCAATGCTGAGCTATGTCCGGGCTTCGGCACTGAATTAACAGTTTGCGGGGCCAGCTAAAGCGCAGCGATATTCAATACTTAACGAGCTATGGGTTATTTATACGGTTAACCTGGCCATAAATAACAGCACATAACTGGCCAAGTGCTGACTTCGTCCCCAGAACACCCCCCAAAACAGCCATTTTTTCGGCTTGGCGATAACCAGTTAAGCGTAGGGTTACCAGACATCCGGATTTGCTTTGAATACTGACCCTACAGTAAATGACAGCAGATAAAGGTCAGCACGGCTCGTCCGGCCTGTCCAGGGTTGTACCTGCAACTCCAAACCAGGTCCCCCCTCTAAAGTGTGAGAATCATGCATACTGTATTTTGATTTTGTGTGGAAACGTCCTGTTCTTTTATTCCAGCTTTTTTGCTATATAAAGATCCTCTCTCACCTTTTTTAATTCTGTCACTGTTTACCTGCGCCCTCAAGTTTTTATTAAAATTTGATTAAAAAAAAACACTTTTATAATAAATTCAAAGTGATGTACATTAAAATTTGTCACATCAAAAACATACTATGGACTAACTACGGACGTCATACTTGACTGAGAGGGAGAGAGGTGTAGAACTACTAATTTCAAAGAAAAGGAACAGTTAGGGGAAAAACATTAAGGAAGGGAGACCCTGGTAGTTAAAGCTGGTTTATTCTTTGAGAACACTGCATTAATGGGGGAGCATAACGAACAATTAATTTTAAGCTAAGCTAATTCCCGAAAGCATCAATGAAAAGGAAACTTTTTAATGAACATTTAAATCGTTCTAATACTGTTTCTTCCCGGAGGTCCATTGCCGTAACCGAGAATATTTCATTTTGCCTTCTATTAATTATCTTTAAAGAAGGAACGACAAGAAGATGTCAATTTGTTGATCTCAAAGTTCGTGATGTAGACTATGGAATGAGGAGTCTATCCAGAAAGGCTGGTCATTTTGACTGTCCGATTTTGAACGTTAGAAGTGCTAATTTGTAAGATATTCTGTGTTGGACTGGAAGCCAGTGAGCTGCTTTTAGTAATGGGTAACGTGATCGTACTTTTTGGAGTTTGTTATGATTTTTATTGCCGTGTTTTGCGTTATTCATAGCCTCCTTATTTCCTTTTGAGCAATGCTTTTGTAAAGCGAGTTACAGTAGTCTAATTTGGATATAATTAAAGAGTGAATAAAGATATTGAGTGCGGCGGGATCTAGAACCTTGGCTATTGATCTGATCATCCTAAGTTTCCAGAAACAGTTTTTGACTACCATGCTAATTTGGTCGTGGAAGGCCAACTTCTGATCTAATACAACCCCCCCTCATCCTCCCATATTCCACTCACTCAAACTTTTGTGGATGTGAGCTTTCTATATAAAAATTAGTGGCATGAAGTAAAATAAGAACTGTCCCAGGCTGCTGCGGCCTGGAGCAGTTTTTTGATCAGGGATCTGGGTAAAACCATTTTAGTTCATTTATTGGACATGATTAGGCACAATTTCCCTTCTCAAGTGGCTAAGGTTAAGTATAGAAAGGGTTAATTGGAAGGGGAGGCTCCAAATGTCCTTCCTTTGCCTCACAACCAGCTCTGTCCTCTTCGGGAACAAGAGGGATTGTGTTATTCCAGTCAAGGCAGGGCCTAAGATTAATTTCCCAACACAGTGTGTTGTAAGAAATATTCCCCGGTCCTCCGGTGCGGTAACTCCCAGGGCTCGGCCCAAATCCCCAATCTATGATCTGGCTGCTCAGTGGAGATCCCCTGAAGTCCCACAAACTGATTGTCTCTCCTTTTCAAACTGCGGATTCAGGGCTAACAAGACAGATGTACAGAACCCACCCCCACAATACACATAAAGACATCTTCGGCCCTCAGGCACATAAGAAAAAGCACCTGAATACACTGATCTCCTGAAAGGTTTTAGATGCATTACTGACTGGCCGACAAAGCTTTTCTTAGAACAAATTCAAAACCAGATCCCCCTCATAAACACGCTTCGAATAAGTGCTGTTTGGACAGAAAACGTAGGGAAGATATAGGTTATTGAACAAAGATACTCAGCGAGAGGCTGACATTGTAGCAGGAGTGGTCCATGTTTTCTAAAATCAATGCTTTTCCTGACACCCCTCGCCAGTCTCGTGTGGTTCAATTAGAACGTGAGCTTTAATAAACATGGACTAGATGTTATATTGGTCTGTGGAGTAGCTCTATAAAAGCACAAAGTGGTTAAGTAATCGCAACCCCCCCCCCCCCCCGGTCAAATCTGTTGCACCCCTGGTAGAGGATCCTCTGTAGGCCCTTTTGCGGGGCTGCCACAGGTGGTCAGTAAGGAAAGGGGGAACAGTGCACTTAAGCACCCCATATGACTGCGTTTAGGTATCCAGTAGGGAGGGATGAATGCAAAGCGACTCTTGTCTGGCACAAAATGTTCAACGGCACCCTAAATGTACATCACCAACAAGCAGCCTCTTTGGGAAGGAAATGACCAAATCTATCCATATCTCTGTACGAGGGGGTGCTGGAAAGTTCTCAGCCCAAGCAACCAACTTCCTAAATTCTGAGCGTTATTTTGTCACTGTAGCTGAAAAGAGAGTTCTCTTATTTCATTACGTGTCAATGTGTGGAAACAAAATTCTCGGGTTTTGACATCGTTTCGGATCATTGATTGAACCATATCCACGTCAGTCTCTTCTTGGTTGGGCTGAGAACGTTTCAGCACCCCCCCCCCCTCGTACCTATATGTGCGTTTATAAACAGCTGAAGGTGAAAGGGAGAAAAGGAGGTGAATTTTAATGCCCTGTCACGTCAAGAAAAGAGAATAGGTAGAGATAGTTATCCGGACAGACCATAAGGGGGATGGAGGGGGGGAAGAATGTGTGGAGGAATACATGAGCCGCACTTACTGTCAGTGGCTGTTCCGTGCTCAGCGAGCTCTGGTGAGGGCAGACTCAGAGGGCAGGGTGAGGCCCATGGCGGTGAGCCGCACCAAGAAAGCTGAAGGCAAGCTGCTAGGCCTTTTAAAAAGAGCCTCAGAGGGGCGTGGAGATTTAACAAGTAAACTTCAGCACAGAAAAAAAAAAAAAAAAAAATCAATGAAATAAAAAAGTGAGCGAGGATCAGCAGTGCCGCCTGCTGGTCGAGCTCCCTCTTTTTCAGCCTTCACTGACTTTCTCATTTTTTTTTTTTTTTTAAACTGGTTTCCTTTTACCTGAATGAATCATGAAAGTTGTTTTTTTTAAATCCGCTTTCGCTGTCGGGGGTTTTGCCGGCTGATCAGCCCCTCCGAAGCCTTCCGTGCCCTCTGCTCACCAGTTGAGGATATGGTCCAGCTTCACTGAGGTTTGGAGCCTGCTCATTCAAGCACAGGAGTTATTGGGGTAATGCATTTGCAAGGTCAGTTTTCAGACATGCATTTGTGCCACAGAGATGTTTAAATGACTCTATTATACCTCCCACTCTTCCCACATTCAGTAAAATCTTGGCTTGCGAGCATAATTTGTTCCAGAAGCATGCTTGTAATCCAAAACACTCATATCAAAGCGAATGTCCCCATTGGAAATAATGGAAACTTAGACGGTTTGTTCCACAACCCCAAAACTTTAATACAAAATACTGTATGTACTTGTATTGCAAGACCTCACTCATTCAGAACAGTCACTACACTCCCAAAACGTCAGAGAGAGAAGAACCATCGGCTCAGTTGTGATGTGTGTATACTGTATGTACTTGTATTGCAAGACATTGCTTGTATATAAAGTTAAAATTTAATCAAATATTTTGCTTGTCTTGCATACCAAGTTACTTGCAATCCAAAGTTTTACTGTATACATAGTAAGATCTTTAAATCTGACCCTTTATAGAGTTACCAGACGTACGGGAAACCTCTTTTTAGAGGACTGTCCGGGTGGACTTTCCAAAACCCGGCAGTGGGTCTGGATTTTGGAAAGCCCTGAGCTCCTGCCGCGTCCGGAGCACCTTGATTGAATTATCACCTGTACCAGTTAGATATTACAGTGTAGCCTAATGGCTATTGCAGAGGCCAGAGAACCAGGGGAACTTTTGACTCTGGGCAAGTCACTTCACCCTCCGTTGTCCCAAATTCAAAAAAGTGACCTGTAAATGTACGCCGCTATGATCGTAACCACGGAAAAGCAGTATCTCAAATCCCATCCCCCCCTTTCCAATAGAAAAATATTACTTAAGACAAAATATCAAGAACATTTTTGAAAATGAGTGAAGCCCAGTAGGAAACCTCCTTAGACTAGAACAAGAGCAACTAAAACCTAACCATGAAAACAATCATCTAATTTCACAATGACATAAAAAGCAGAATCTGAGAGGATACGTCACCTTTAATGCACTGTGATATCGAAAGTTGTTTTGGAAAGACTTAGCTGGAGATATTTTCAGTTGATCTCATTCTCCCCCCCCCCCCAAATAACTCTATCTCCTGTTACTTAATACACACCTAAAGGGAACCAAAGGAAAAACTTAGCTCAACCTGAAGAGCTTGAATACCATTGCCTGCCCTGAGTACTACAAGGACTATCTAAAAAAAATCCAGAAAGACCACCATCCTAGAAAAACTTTGCCCCCTTTAGAGAGAGCTGGACTTCCCATCAAAGGACCTGTGGCCGATAAGAGCCACCGCGAGAAACAGCGTGGGAGGAAAAGCAGAGCCCCTAGATCCGACTGTCAGCACAGAGAAAGGGGAAAGCCACATTTAAGTGCCACCAGACCCCTGGAATCCGACGAGAATAGCATTTGTTGGGTTTTCAATGCCACTTTGGATGAGTGTGGATGGTTGGTGTGGATGGTTGAGTGAGTGTTGGCCATGCGTAGGATGGCGAGGTGCTCGATTCTGTGTGTGCGGGGTTGGGGCAGGGTTATTTTCTTTGGTGTTTGCTGAGCGGCATAAGAACACAGCTGGCTCAGCAGTCTCTCTGCTTTTCCTTTTTTTTTTTTTCTCTTTTGCTATCTTCGGGGTACTGGATAGGGGTTCCTGGGGGGGGGGGGGTTCTGGGATGAGGAGTGTGTTTGCATTTGGGAGTGGGAGTGGGGGGGAGTTGGGGTTTCTTTGAAAAACCTGTTTGTTGTACTCTTGGTATTCTCGATCTTGTTGAACCATTGTTTTGTCGTGTGTAATTACTGATTGTGCATCAATAAAACATGATTTACATTAAATGCCACATGAGAAGAGAGTCCTGACTGCAGGAGGGAAACAAGGGAGCATGTACTCACTAATTGTGAAAAGTCCAAGCATTGAGAACATCCCGGATCACAACATTCCCTTTTTTATGGTGAGGAGGGAGTAGGAGAACAGTGGAAACACCATCCGGGGGCCAGGGGATGGGTAGGGGACTGGCACCCAGGAAGATAATGCCCTAGCTCAGCTGACTTAGCAGTGCTAAAACAGGAGCAGAAGTGAGTCATGCGGAGTCAGACAGAGCTACCGCATGCCATCCAATCACCAAACAGATGAAACCAGGAGCAAGAGAGACCATCCATCTGCTTGCGGAGACAGAGAATACTGAAGTACCAGTGAACAGAAACCATCACATATATGGCACAGCTCAGCTTTGTGCTCTCTATTAGAGAATGACACAGGGACACATTTTTCCCCATCCCTGAAGGAACACAATTTTCCCATCCCGCTTCCATGAGTTTTGTTGCTGTCCCTGTTCCATTCATTTAAGCTCAGCCTTAACCACACAAGCCTTGAACACTTTCTATAACCATAAAGCTCTATGACCTCACAATACAAGGGTTAAGAGCCTTAGCCTGTAGGGAGAGGAGGAAATAGTGGATGCTGTGGATGGGCCATTTGACCTTTATCTGCCATCATGTTACTATGTTTCTATAATCAAAATGTTCTATGACATCACAATGCAGGTGTAAAGAGCCTTAGCCAATAGGAAGAGGAGATGCAAATGTTAAGAGCCTTAGCCAATAGGGAGAGGAGGAGATAGTGGATGCTGCGGATGGGCCATTTGGCCTTTATCTGCCATCATGTTACTATGTTTCTATAATCAGAATGTTCATCTATGACCTCACAATGCAGGTGTAAAAAGCCTTAGCCAATAGGGAGAGGAGATGCAAATGTAAAGATCCTTAGCCAATAGGGAGAGGAGGAGGAGACAGTGAATGATGTGGATGGACCATTTGGCCTTTATCTGCCATCATGTTACTATGTTTCTATAATCAAAATGTTCTATGACATCACAATGCAGGTGTAAAGAGCCTTAGCCAATAGGAAGAGGAGATGCAAATGTTAAGAGCCTTAGCCAATAGGGAGAGGAGGAGATAGTGGATGCTGCGGATGGGCCATTTGGCCTTTATCTGCCATCATGTTACTATGTTTCTATAATCAGAATGTTCATCTATGACCTCACAATGCAGGTGTAAAAAGCCTTAGCCAATAGGGAGAGGAGATGCAAATGTAAAGATCCTTAGCCAATAGGGAGAGGAGGAGGAGACAGTGAATGATGTGGATGGACCATTTGGCCTTTATCTGCCATCATGTTACTATGTTGCTGTAATCAGGATGTTCATCTATGACTTCACAATGCAGGTGTAAAAGCCTTAGCCAATAGGGAGAGGAGATGCAAATGTAAAGATCCATAGCCAATAGGGAGAGGAGGAGGTGACAGTGAATGCTGTGGATGGACCATTTGGCCTTTATCTGCCATCATGTTACTATGTTGCTATAATCAGAATGTTCATCTATGACCTCACAATGCAGGTTTAAAAGCCTTAGTCAATAGGGAGAGGAGATGCAAATGTAAAGAGCCTTAGCCAATAGGGCAGGGGTGTCAAAGTCCTTCCTCGAGGGCCACAATCCAGTCAGGTTTTCAGGATTTCCCCAATGAATATGCATGAGATCTATTTGCATGCACTGCTTTCATCGTATGCTAATAGATCTCATGCATATTCATTGGGGAAATCCTGAAAACCCGACTGGATTGTGGCTCTCGAGGAGGGACTTTGACACCCCTGCAATAGGGAGAGGAGGAGGAGATAGTGAATGCTTCGGACGGGCAGATTGGACGGGTTATTTGGCCTTTATCTGCTGTTGCGTTTCTCTGTTTCTAAAACAAAACTTAGCAGTGCTTGGATGGCAAACCCAGTAGCTGGAAACTAAGGCTAGTGCCAGGCAAACTTCTACAGTCTGGGCCCGATTCTGGAAACGGCGCCTGTTGTGGTAGGCACCTGCAAAACGGGCGCCTACCGCACATCAGTCACCAGGAGGCGTTGTGTCCAGAACTGCGCCTATTTTTAGTACGGACGCTTTAAATGTTTTCCAGGTTTTTCCAGGCCTACATTTAAGGCGCCTGACTCGTGCCTATGGATGCCTAAGGCCACTTCCAGCGTACGCCATGCCTACACTGGGTCTTAGGTGCCTGCAGGAGCGCCTAGACGCCTCCGTTTGCGCTTGACTGATGCCTATATTATAGGTGTCATTAGCCGCATCCATTTAAAAAAAAAGAAAAAAAAAGTTTGTCCTGATTGGTCCATTAGACTGCGGTAGGACGCCTTCCACTGCCTGCAATCAGGATGCCATTGTTAGAATCAGGCCCTCTGTGTCCTGCTTATGGCTAAACAGATTTGCTTGGGCTTGAATAGGCTTTCACCACAACTCCAATAGTTGAAAATTAAGCCAGTGCCAGGCAGATTTCTATCATCTGTGCTCTGAAAATGACAAGATCAGTTCAAGATCAAGTATGCATACATTAAATGATACGATGTGATATAATTGTTGGGCAGATTGGATTAGGGAACACCTAGCTTGGCCTCCGCATGTGCGGGTTGCCGGACAGGATGGACCTTGGGTCTGATCCGGTGAAGGCATTTCTTATGTTCTTAGGTTAATTGCACGTTATGTCAAGAAATATTTTCTCTGGTTTGTTTTACATCTACTACTTAGGAGCTTCATGGCATGTCCCCTTTTTGGAGAGAGTGAACAAGCAATTCACATCTATCCTTTCCACTCCACCTCCCGAGCCGTCTCTTCTCCAAGCTGAAGAGTCCCAGCCAATGTTCCCTCTAAGGATTGATGAGGTGTGTGCAAAAAAAAATATGCAAGAGCGACAAGTTACATACTCCACAAATTTATGAGCAGGCGCGGAGGACGCGTTTTTAAACAAATGTAGTTTATCCTTGTACTCCTTATGTATTTTTAATCATCTATGGATATGTTTGTATGTTTATTGTTCAAATGGTTTTATTTATTTCCCCAAATTTATTTTTGTTATACGCATTGAAAATAATTGATATTGCGTTTAAATCAAAATCTCGATAAACTTGAAACTTGAAACGAGTGCCCGTGAGATTGTGGGAGGGTTAAATACTCAAAACTTAGAAGAATAACAATTTACTTAAAGTTTTTGCTTTGCCAGCTTTCTGGTATCTTTACATACAGTGGCGCACCTAGCATATGTAACACCCAGGGCCCTTCATTTTTTGGCACCCCCCCATCTGTACGAAAAACATGATTTTTAGTAACAAGGAGAGACTAGCCAAGGAAGCAAGAAATTTTAAACCATTTTTCAGATATGTAAAAGGGAAACAACCAGCGAGGGAGGAGGTGGGACCCCTGGATGAGGGAGACAAGAAAGGAGTGGTGAAGGAGGAAAAAGAGGTGGCTGACAGACTAAACAAGTTCTTTGCGTCGGTCTTTACAAAAGAAGACACATCCAGCGTGCCGGAACCAGAAAAAATCTTCAAGGGGGATCAGGAGGGTATATTATCATGCATGGAGGTAAGCCTCGAAGACGTTCTAAATCAGATAGATAGATTAAAAATTGACAAATCTCCTGGCCCAGATGGGATCCACCCGAGAATATTGAAAGAGCTCAGAGACGAAATAGCGGAGTTACTCAGGCATATTTGCAACCTATCCTTAAGAACAGGGATAATCCCGGAAGATTGGAGGATAGCAAATGTTACACCAATCTTCAAAAAAGGATCGAGAGGCGACCCGGGGAACTATAGACCGGTGAGCTTGACCTCAGTTCCGGGGAAGATGGTCGAATCACTGATCAGGGAAGGTATCAATGAGCATACAGAAAAAAATAAACTGATGAGAACAAGCCAGCACGGTTTCTATAAAGGACGATCATGCCAAACAAATCTACTACATTTCTTTGAGGGGATAAGCAAACATTTGGAACAAGGTAACCCCATTGACATAGTTTATCTGGATTTCCAAAAAGCCTTTGACAAGGTACCCCACGAGCGCCTGCTGAAGAAACTGTGGAACCACGGGGTGGAAGGGGAAGTCCACAGATGGATCCAAAATTGGCTGGCGGATAGGAAGCAGAGGGTAGTAGTAAAAGGACACTACTCTGACTGGAAAGAGGTCACGAGTGGTGTCCTGCAGGGGTCAGTGCTGGGACCGCTTCTGTTCAATATATTCATTAACGATCTGGAAACGGGCACGAAGTGCGAAGTTATCAAGTTCGCGGACGATACAAAACTCTCCAACAGGGTCAAAACTGTTGAGGAATGCAAAGAACTGCAGAGCGACCTGAACAAACTGTGCGAGTGGGCAAAAAGATGGCAGATGAGCTTCAATGTGGAGAAATGTAATGGTCTTGCACATCGGGAAAGGGAACCCCATGTACAGCTATACGATGGGAGGAAGGGAGATGGGGAAAGGCACCCTAGAAAAAGACCTGGGGGTATTGGTGGATACAACAATGAAGCCAGCGGCGCAATGTGCAGCGGCCTCAAAGAAAGCGAACAGAATGCTGGGCATTATCAAAAAAGGTATCACTACCAGAACGAAGGAGGTCATCCTGCCATTGTATTGAGCAATGGTGCGACCAAATCTGGAATACTGTGTCCAATACTGGTCACCGTACCTTAGGAAAGACATGGCGATACTTGAGAGGGTCCAGAGGAGAGCAACCAGGATGATAAAGGGAATGGAGAACCTTTCATATGCCGAAAAGTTGGACAAACTGGGGCTCTTTACCCTGGAAAAGCGGAGACTGAGAGGAGACATGATACAGACATATAAAATCATGAAAGGCATAGAGAAGGTGGAGAGGGACAGATTCTTCAGACTAGCGGGGACAACAAAAACAAGAGGTCACTCAGAAAAACTGAGAGGGGACAGATTCAAAACGAATGCAAGGAAGTTTTTCTTCACTCAGAGGGTGGTGGACACCTGGAACACGCTTCCAAATGAGGTAATAGGACAGAGTACAATACTGGGTTTCAAAAAGGGACTGGATGACTTCCTGAAAGCGAAGGGGATTGCAGGATATAGATAGAAGGTTACTCTACAGGACCAAAGCGAAAAGCATATGTGAGTTTTAGGGTAGGAGCACTATCAGGTCCTGGACCTGAGGGGCCGCCGCGTGAGCGGATTGCCGGGCACGATGGACCTCCGGTCTGACCCGACAGAGGCAAGTCTTATGTTCTTATGTTCTTAAGCCACACGTCACACATGAGTACCTAGGAAAAGGCAGCATCTTACATATTGCAGTGAGCAGTACATCAATACGCCCATTGTAAAACTAAACAAGCCAGACCAGCACAGATCAATCCTACACCATCAATCCTAACAGAAAACCATGTCTTTCGAACACACAGAACACAGAAAACACCTTCGCCTAATATGGAATATGTCATCACAAACTAACCCCTCCCCCTTTTGCAAAACGGTAGTGTGGATTTTAGCCATGGTGGTAACAGCTCTGATGCTCATAGAATTCTGAGCATCAGCGCTGCTACCACCATGGCTGACGCTAAAAAACGCTCCACAGTTTTGTAAAAGGGGGGATAAAATAGAAATACACAGCTTCAACGCTCTAGCTCAGGGGTGCCCAAACGTTTTGGGCTTGCGAGCTACTTTAAAATGACCAAGTCAAAATGATCTACCAACAATAAAATTAAAAAACACAAAGCACACTATACGCTGAGAAAATGTTAATTATCATTCCTATTCTGGGTTTTTTTCAAAGAGGTCAAGGCAGATGACTCTATGCATTGTCATCTCAGTAACAACCATACAAAAATAGACAAATATACCCCCCTCCCTTTTTATTAAACCGCAATAGCAGTTTTTAGAGCAGGGAACTGCGCTAAATGCCCGGAACTGCTCTCGACGCTCATAGGCTCCCTGCGCTAAAAAACAATATTGCGGTTTAGTAAAAGGGGGCCATAGTGCAAAATATAGACAGCATATATAAATTCAGACACATTTTGATCACTAAATTTAAAATAAAATCATTTTTCCTACCTTGTCTGGTGATTTCATGAGTCTCTGGTTGCACTTTCATCTTCTGACTGTGCATCCAATCTTTCTTCCCTTCTTTCAGCCTGTATGCTTCCTTTCCTCCAGACCTCATTCTCTCCCCCAACTTTTTCTTCCTCTCTCCCTGCCCTTTCTTTTTTTTTCTCTCTTGATGCCCCCTTTCTTTTTTTCTGTTTCCCTTCTGTCTCCCTGCCTGTCCCCTTTCTTTCTCCCTACCCTCCACAAAGCTACTGCTGCCACCATCGGGGGAAACAGGCCCCAAAGCCACCACCGCAACCATCGGGGGAAATAGGCCCCAAAGCCACTGCTGCAACCATCGGGGGAAACAGGCCCCAAAGCCACCGCTGCAACCATCGGGGGAAACAGGCCCCAAAGCCACTACCGTGGCTGCCCCAAGCTCTCTTTGCTTCCCCCGACGTCAATTCTGCTGTCGGAGAGGAAGTTCCGCCCAGCCAGGCAGCGATTGGCTGGCCCGAACTTCCTCTCCGACTACAGCCTTAGGGCGGGTGCACAGCCAGGGCGGACCGCTGCCCCGCCGCCCCCCCCCCCCCTCCGTATGACACTGAAGACATGGCAGCGGCTCCTCTCACGAATCCCCACCTGCGTCGGAAGTCCGATGCAGTCAGGGATCTTGAGAGGAGCCGCCGCTGCATATTTCAACTTTAAAATACAGGCCGCCGCCGCCGCTTCCTCTCACCTCGCCCTCGAGTGAGCGACAGGAGAAAGCGCATGAGCGACGCCACTGAAAATAGTGAGCAATCGCTCATGCACTCACCTTAGAGGGAACACTGGACTCCCAGCCGCTTTAGCCTCTCCTCATAGGGAAGTCGTCCCATCCCTTTTATCATTTTTGTCGCCCTTCTCTGTACCTTTTCTAATTCCGCTATATCTTTTTTTGAAATACGGCGCACAGCATTCGAGGTGTGGCTGACCATAGAGCAAAGGACGCAGTTTATAGAATCAGGCCTTAACTGGATAACGCTTCCATGCTTATTACTTGCCCATGTCACACTCGCTTCCCTGTAGAAAAAAAAAAAAATAGTGCATGATTAGGACTTAGTGCCATAAGAACATAAGCAATGCCTCTGCTGGGTCAGACCTGAGGTCCATCATGCCCAGCAGTCCGCTCACGCGGCGGCCCAACAGGTCCAGGCCCCTAAGTAAAAGCACCCATTTCATTTCTAATCTGACAGTTTTAATTTGTAGTCCTATAGAAATGTTGGCATCCACTGTGCCCTTATTCTGCTGTATTTGCCCAGTCTCATGAGTATTTTGTATGGATGCCCACAGAGAAATAAAACCAAAGATAGTTCTGGTTTTGCAAGATATTTTTTTAAAAAAGAAGTGATCAAGTCATGATTTAGGAAGTTGGGATTAAATGGGTTCCGTAATTTCAGTTCTGTTTTGACTTAGAGTAACTCTGTTATTTCCAGGTGTCCAGCTGTCTCAAAGCAGGCAACTTCTCCTTGGTTCAACATGCCGACAGCAAAACTGTTCTGTATGGGGGGAGGGGGTGGTTCTCCTCGGGCGCCAGCACCCCTACTCCTCCCCGTCCCTTTCCCACTCCTCCCCTTTCCCTCTAGCTCTTCACCGCTGCAAGCAACAACTTTAACATGCTCCCCGTGACCGTGCCATTTCTCTCATCGACTTCACTTCCGGGTGCCACGCATAAGAGGCAACATCAGCGGGAAAGACAATAGGGTCGCGAGGAGCACGTTGACGTTCTCTTTGGTCGCGGTGGTGAAAAACTAGAGGCACGGGGAAAGGAAGGGGGGGCCGCGCGTGTGGCAGGGGTGATTGAGGAAGGAGCGGGGGGGAGGCGGAGACAAGGGTGGGGGAGGGGCACCAATGCCCCGGGCACCTCTCACCCTCGTTACGCCCCTGTCTGTCCTATTACTTTTCTTGTACTGGTAGCTGTATAGATTATTCATTCGAGGGCGAGCTGGGGAGGGCTTTGAAGGAGACTCCCAATACGCTTCCCCCTCCCCATTCTCGATTTCACATATTCACGATTTTTGGGGAGGAGGAGGGAACCCCCCACTCCCATATTATAGCAGTTCCCGCCTCTCTCCAGTCTTCCCCCCTGGCATCCTGGCCTTACCTGGTGGTCTAGCGGGCTTTTGGGGCAGGAGCGATCTTTCTACGCTTCTGCCCCGTGTAGATCGCCAATAGGAAATGGCTGCCGTGAGCTCCTGTCACAGTCTCGAGAAACTTCAGGAACTCACGGCAGTCATTTTCTATTGGCGATCTGCACGAGGCAGGAATGTAGGAAGATCGCTCCTGCCCCGAGAGCCCACTAGACCACCAGGTGAGGCCATGATGCCGGGGGGAAGGTTGGAGGGAGGCGGTGATGGGTCAGAGCTGGATGAGAAGATATTCACGATTTTTCCCTATTCGCAGTCCGGCTCTGCCCCTATCCCCCGCGAATACCGAGGGAGAAGTATAGATGGAACCTAAGCACAGTACCGGGCAGAGCTCTGGCCCAGAAATATCTAAGAAAAAGGACCATTTAAATTAAACGATAAATTTATAGAGCATGTATGGTTGGACAGACTGGATGGACCATTCGGCAAGTCACTTAATCCCCCCCATTGCCCCAGGTACATTAGATAGATGGTGAGCCCACCAGGATGGACAGGGAAAATGCATGAGTTCCTGAATAAATTCATGTAAACTGTTCTGATCTCCCTGGGGATCTAACTGGGATACATGGAGGAGATAAGTATGTACAGTCCTGAAATGTTAGTTTTCTCTCACCCTGAGATGGATTTTGCTGCAAATCTATCAGAAAATTTCCAAAGAAATATGAGATAAACTGAGCAATAAAAACCATAATTATCCCTCAACAAACAAGTCAGAGCGCTTCACCTTTCTACGTCTTTCTTTAAGGAGTTGCACGCTGCAGATAAATCAATCACATTCACTTTCAATTAAAAAATGCTACTTTACATAATTGCACAATGGTAATTAAAAAGAAGGGGAAATGACTAACGATTTTGCTGTCCAGAAAATCTCTGGACAGCTGTTTTCGGAAGGGCCAGTGGGGGGATGTCTTTGCTAATGAGCCAGTTAGATTCAAGAGCACAAGTAGCGTGCAATTTGTCACTTGACTGCACCTGAACTCGTTAGGAACTACGAGCGTGCTGTTTTGACGCAACTCATGGTCACCGGGGGTTGCTTGTGCTGGTAGATATTGACAGATCTCTTAGCTCTGGCATCCCTTGACGTTAGGTACAGTATGCAATAACAGGTGCTGTTATTTAATAAGAATAATTAGTATATTTAGGCTTCCCGAGATGCATGAGCGTTCAAGGATCAGAGGCTGCTTTCTTTATGCTGTGAAAAACTTTACCGCTACAGTTTTTGCTTCAACAAGGGCTCTTTAAGCCGTGGTAGCGGCGGCTCCTACGGTAATTGCTCCGATGGCCATGGGGATTTCGTAGGCGTCGGGGCATTTGCCGCATGGCAGCCGATACCCGGGCTTCGTAAAAGGGGAGGAGGGAGGCTAAATCTGGTAGTCTAAGGCAGTGTTCTTCAACCTTTTTACACCTATGGACCGGTAGAAATAAAATAATTATTTTGTGGACCGGCATCGGTCTGCAGACTGGTGGTTGAAGAACACTGGGCTAAGTCGTGGGCCAGACCCCGCCCATCTCTACCCAAACTCCACCCCAGACCCCGCCCCCATAATAGTACTAATTGTAACACTATTTTTCCCATTCATTTTTCACAGATACACAATATAATAATAATAACTTTATTTTTGTATACCGCAATACCATAAAACAGTTCAGAGCGGTTTACAGGAGAAGAGACTGTACATTTACAGCGTGGTTAACCACAAAATTAAACTACAAAAAGCACACTGACAGCAGATGTAAATTCTCAAAATTGACATAATTCAATCACTAAATTCAAAAATAAAATCATTCCCACCTCCCACCCCCCACCTATGTTGTCTCCCTCCCTCTATGCTATGCCTTACCTTCTGGCCTGCTCCCGCCTGGCCATTTATGTCGCCCCTGGTGTTATCTTCAGGCCGGCTCCCTCTTCCTCACTGATGCAGTGCACAAAGCTGTGGGCAGCGGCTCCTTGCACGTCCCACACCTCATCTGGAAGCCTTCCCTCTGATGTTGCGATGTCAGAGAGAAGGCTTCTGGTTCAGGTGCAGGACACACGTAGGAGCTGCTGCCCGTGGCTTTGTGCACTGAATCAGTGAGGAAGAGGGAGCTGGTTTGAAGATAACGCCGCACTGAGCGCACTGTGGACCGGCAGTTGAAGAACACTATTTTGGGCCCGATGCATGTGTCGATCCTGTGGACCGGCAGGAAATTTCTGTGGACCGGCACCGGTCCAGGGACCGGTGGTTGAAGAATACTGGTCTAAGGTACCACCAGACTCTCTGTCATTACAAGAGGGAATCTGGATTCAAAAGATTTACCTGGCTAGCCAGGTAGCCTACCAGAGAAAGGAAAATGGTAAAACCAGAGGACATAATTTGAGGTTGAGGGGTGGTAGATTCAGGGGCAATGTTAGGAAATTCTACTTTACGGAGAGGGTGGTGGATGCTTGGAATGCGCTCCCGAGAGAGGTGGTGGAGAGTAAAACTGTGACTGAGTTCAAAGAAGCGTGGGATGAACACAGAAGATTTAGAATCAGAAAATAATATTAAAGATTGAACTAGGCCAGTTACTGGGCAGACTTGCATGGTCTGTGTCTGTGTATGGCCGTTTGGTGGAGGATGGGCAGGGGAGGGCTTCAATGGCTGGGAGGGTGTAGATGGGCTGGAGTAAGTCTTAACAGAGATTTCGGCAGTTGGAACCCAAGCACAGTACCGGGTTCTCGCCCAGAAATAGCTAAAAAAAAAAAAAAAAAATTTTAAATTGAATCAGGTTGGGCAGACTGGATGGACCATTCGGGTCTTTATCTGCCGTCATCTACTATGTTACTATGTTACTATGTTTAACCCTCCCCCTGTTTACAAAATTGTGAAAGTGGTTTTTAGCGCAGGCCAGTGCGCCGAATGCTCCACCTTGCTCCTGACGCTCATGGAACTCTATGAGCATCGGGAGCAGCAAAGAGCATTTAGTGCGTTGGTTTGCCCGAAAATCTGCTTCTGCAGTTATGTAAAAGAAAGAATAAACCACTAGTGCGATTTAGTAGAAGAGGCCCTAAGTCTCAAGCATAAAATAGGACCTGTGGTGAAATGGAACATATTAATGGTAGCCCATATTAATAACTATTCCCCCACTTTAGTCGGATATTCAGTGATGTAAGTAGTGTGGTATAATATTTGTGTAGAGATAACAACGTAAATATATTCATTATCCTACCTGCTTAGAGGTTTTTTAAACATGAGTAATTTTTTTTAACTTTAAATATATGCGAGATAAAACCTGCACATATAGATTATCCAGGTTGCCTGCGTGCTTTTCCCCAAATCCATCCATGTATTACACCAGTTTCTGAGTTGAAAGGAGATCTCTACGCAGTGAGCGCTCACACACGCAGGACCGCAGGGGGGACAGGGGTCATGGGAAGCCGTCCTGGAATTCAGCTGAATCGTGGAATTATTTACCAAGGTCTGGAGTGAAGTTGCACAAGGTTGGAGCATGGAGGTCTCTGCTCTCCGCCTCATTTCCAAAGCAACTCGTTCGCAATCTGTTCGATGAATGGTGCGGTCTGCCACCTAGAGGCAAAATAGAGAATTTGTCTATCCGATTCATACTTTCTTCAGCCGAGTCTTGCTTCTTACATAGTGGCAGCTCTCAACCGATCCTCTAAAGCAGTGTGTCTCAAACTTTGTTTTAGCTCTGGCACATTAAACGGAGCAAATATTTTTTGTGGCACTTTATAATTGAAATTTCAAACTTGCAAAACCAACAAAAAATTGCCCCTCCCCCTTTTACAAAACTGTAGCGCGGTTTTTAGCTCATAGAATTCCTATAAGCATCAGAGCTGTTACCGCTGTGGCCAGTGTTAAAAACTGTGCTATGGTTTTGTAAAAAGGGTGGGGGGGGGTTAAATTGAAAGTTATTTATTGAAAGTTCTTTAAGCTATGGATGGGTAACTGTAACAACGGTGAAACTAAAGTAGATAGAATAGAATTGCGGGAAGGGGTAAAATGCAGACCTTACGGACCTGCACATTCTTAAAAATCTGAGGTCCGTGCATTGACAAGTCCACCTTTTAGCTTCTTCCACTGCTTTCCCTGCACGCTCAGCTCAGGCCCCCGGCTCCGCCTTCCCTAGTGGCTAAGGAGGGAGGAGGCGCACCATGGCTTTTGTTAATTAGCCCGATCGTCCCTTCCTCCAGATCTCTCCCTCCATGCTGATTCTGAGAGCCCTCGCGATATACTGGATGGCAAATAGCTGGGTTGGGGGGAGGGGGGTTAAAAAATGTGTGCAAAGTTTCAAGTATAAGTTTCAAGTTTATTAATTTTTAATATACTGACCATCAACAGATATCTAGCCAGTTTACAATAAAATGTTAAAATAAGGACAAAAGGTTATGCTTATAAAAGTAAAGGTTTTTTTTAGAGAGAAAGGAAGTGTACATTAAGGACATGGACGGGACAAACTTGAGAGTGATGGTTAAGAGGAAGGAGAGGGGTAAAGTTACATTATTAGAAAAGGAGAGAAAAAAAAAAAGTGGGTGGAAAGGAAATAGAGGGAAAAGAATAAGACATTAGGGATAGGATCGCTTCTTAAAAGCGGTTGGTTGAATGAGAGAGAGGTAATTCAAGAGCAGTTGAAAGCATCTTGAAATAGAAAAGTTTTTTTTTCGCCGGGCGCTTGGAGCCAGAAGCGAGAGCCCCTCGGGCTCGCCTCCCCGGGTAAGTGAAAAAACACAAAGGTCTGCAGTGCATCTGACCTCGCGGTCCTCACGGATCTGAACTGCCCATCCTTAAAATTCTGAGGTCTGTGCCATTTTTAATCTCAGCATAAGTTAGGATCCATCAGAGCTAAATTGTCATAGAGGTCTGTCAGACCTCAGATTTTTAAGGATGTGCGGTTTTAGATCCGTGAGGTCCATAAGGTCCATGTTTTACCCCTTCCCTAGAATTGCTGATCAATGCGATGGATGTGCTTGTTTTTGACTGCAAATTAACTCAAAACGCAGCTCAATAGTAAAAAATCAAACATGCATTTCATCATCCACCATCTTCAGTCGTTCCCTTTTTTTTAAAATTTAATTTCTGTCAGAGTTGAAAATCCAAGTTTACAAAGATAAGAAGATCCAAATGGTAACAAAACTTTGATTGCTTTGTTGCCCAAATTAGGATAACTACCGCAGAAAAAAATATAAAATGACTTGCCGTTAGTTTTCAAGGACCAATCAAGTGAAAGAATGATGCTTGTCCTTCCGCACACAGACACTTATGAAATGAATTTTTTTTTAAATAAAGTAAAATTCTGGAATCTCGAATGGCACGCCCGGAATCTTTTCGGGGCACACATTTTGAGAGATGCTGCTCTAAAGATTAGAGGAGGACAAGAGAAACCTCATGGGACAATAAGAAGCATGCACTGTTTACACTGGCATAGTGGGGGGGGGGGGGGGTTGATTTTACTTCTTTATAACAAGGTAATCATTAAATATGTTTGGGTGAAACTGACGATAGTCTATATTGTTTATATAAAATAGTGCGATCTCTGTATTATTTTCTGTTTAATCAAATGTATTGCATTGTTTTTAGTTTGAAAAACAATAAAATTTTATTTAAAAAAAATATGGTCTGAAAACAAAATAAATCATCTCTTCCCAAATAAATTAACCCCACAGCAGTATAGGGGTTAAATCTGTAACGGCATCAAGAGATGTGGGGTGGGGTGGGGTGGGTGTGGGGACCGTAGAACGGGTGGATTCTCCAACTACAAAAGGCGCTCTATATGCCCGCGTCGTTTCCCATTCACTGTTTCTCCTCCAGGAGGCGCTGTTGTATCATTCTCCCATTCGGAACACAGGAAGCAAAGGGATCGGGGGAGGGGGGTCTCAGAGACAGCTCCAAGGACGCGTCCAACAGTTGAACATATTGTCTTATTGTGCTTTGGAATAAGATAACCACTTGTACCACGTTTTGATGCTGCTCAGTCAATATGTTTTGATATTTTGTCTGTTCAGTCAGTGGCATAGTAAGGGGGGAGGTCCATCCCGGGCGCCGTCTTGGTGGCGCTGGCACATGTCTTCATCTCTGCTCCCCCCGCTCCTTCCCTGCCCTCCCACATGCTGCATGCGTGCCTCTTCCCTTCCCTCATAACTCTAACATTCACAGCAGAACAGCAACTCCCAAACTGCTACTCACGCCAGCATTGGCTCTTCCTCTGATGTCACTTCCTGGACCCGTGCCCAGGAAGTGACATCACAGGAAGGTATGTCGCCAACACGAGCATCAGGTTGGGGTTACTGCTGGCACTGGGAACGTTAAACAGGTACGGGGGAATGGGCGCATGGGTGGCAGGAGGGGGTGGGGAAGGAGCAGATAGGGGTAGGGGGGCGGAGAAGGGAGTAGGAAAAAGGCGCCACTGCCCCGGGCGCTTCTCGCCATGCCACTGCGTTCAATCCAGGTTTACATTAGCTCTTACACTTTACTCGTAGACTGCGGCTCCGTGTGACTCTGGGCAAATTCACTTAAACCAGCTTCGCTCCAGGTTCAAAATAAGTACCTAGTAGATGACGGAAGATAAAGACACGAATGGTCCATCCGGTCTGCCCAACCTGATTCAATATAATTTTTTTTTTCTTCTTAGCTATTTCTGGGCATGAATCCAAAGCTCTGCCCAGTACTGTTCTTAGGTTCCAATTACTCCAGTCCATCTATACCCTTCCAGCCATTGAAGCCCTCCCCAGCACATCCTCCCCCAAATGGCCATACACAGACACAGACTGTGCAAGTCTGCCCAGTACTGGCCTTAGTTCTTCACTATTTACTATTCTTTTCTGATTCTAGATCATCTGTGTTCATCCCACACTTCTTTGATCTCCGTCACCGTTTTCCTCTCCACCACCTCTCTCGGGATCACATTCCATGCATCCACCACCCTCACCGTAAAGAAGAATTTCCTAACATTGCTCTTGAATCTACCACCCCTCAACCTCAAATTATGTCCTCTGGTTTTACCATTTTCCTTTCTCTGGAAAAGATTTTGTTCTACGTTAATACCTTTCAAGTATTTGAACGTCCCTCCTTTCCTCTAAGTTATATAATATGTAAAGTGCTTTGACTGTAACCGGAGAAAGGCGGCCTATCAAATGCCCTCCCCTTTCCCTTTGTGGAGGAATCATAGAGGAGGGCAGAGTCCTTGCTTTGTGCACTAATAGAAGCATAGACACACAGTGGCAGGCTGCAGTGGCGTAACGAGGGTAAGTGGCACCCCTTCCCCCACCCTTCCTACGCACCTTTTTAATTTTCCACGCGTAGCAACATTACAAACTTCGCTGCCCACATTGTGTCGCCTTGCCCTCCGACGTCAGTTCCTAGGTGCGGGGCCCAGAAGTGATGTCGGAGAGAGGCGACACCGACATGGGCAGCAAGTTCGTAATGTTGCTCGTACAGGGAAAATGAAAAGAGGTACGAGGGAAAAGAAGGGGTGTGCATGAAGGAGCAAGGGGAGGGGGCAGAGAGGAGGACGGGTGCCTGAGCCCCTTACAAAGACCGTGTCCAGGGCGCACCATTCCGCACCCCACCCCCACCACACCACTGGCAGGCTGGCCTGGACTTCCACAAGAGGTCACACACTGTATAACTTGAACCAAGACATAAGAACATAAGATGTTGCCTCCACTGGTTCAGACCAGAGGTCCATCTCGCCCAGCGGTCCGCTCCCGTGGCGGCCCATCAGGTCTATGACCTGTGAAGTGGTTTCTGACCATTTCTATGACCTATCTCTAGTTCTATCTGTACCCCTCAATCCCCTTATCCTCCAGGAACCTATCCAAACCTTCCTTGAACCCCTGTAAAGTGCTCTGGCCTATCACATCCTCCGGAAGCGCGTTCCATGTGTCCACCACCCTCTGGGTAAAAAAGAACTTCCTAGCATTTGTTCTAAACCTGTCCCCTTTCAATTTCTCCGAGTGACCCCTAGTGGTTGTGGGTCCCCACAGTTTGAAGAATCTGTCCTTATTCACCTTCTCAATGCCCTTTAGGATTTTGAAGGTTTCTATCATGTCCCCTCTAAGTCTACTCTTCTCCAGTGAGAACAGCCCCAGCATTTTTAACCTGTCAGCGTATGCAAAATTTTCCATACCCCTTATCAGTTTAGTCGCTTTATTTCATAGTGTTTGCCTCACGCTTAATATATATACAGCTGTGGCTTACCTCAGCCAGGCAGCAAACCATGTTCTGTTCCTATATCTTTCCCTTCAGTTTCAAGGGCAGCATTCAGCCTCCCAGGGCTTCTGCCTAAGCCCAGGTCTACGGAAGCTGGGAAGTCTCTCTCTCTCCCGAGGACCTCCATGACTGACTCTATTCTGGGGCAGAAGCACTCCTCCCTGCCCGAGTCCCGCCCCTCTGACTCAGCAGTGGATCCTAAAACACAAGGCACTCTGTGAGGTTATCAAATTTGCTGATGACACCAAACTCTGCAGCAGGGTTAGAAACACGGAAGACTGCGAAGACCTACAAAGGGACCTAACGAGACTGGAAGACTGGGCAAAAAAGTGGCAAATGAGTTTTAACGTAGAGAAATGCAAGGTCATGCATGTAGGGAAAAAGAACCCGATGTTCAACTACAAAATGGGGGGAACACTGCTAGGGGTGAGTAACCTGGAAAGGGACCTGGGGGTGATGGTCGACTCATCACTGAAACCATCGGCGCAATGTGCGACAGCCTCAAAGAAAGCAAACAGAATGCTGGGCATCATCAAAAAGGGTATCACAACCCGGACGAAGGAAGTCATCATGCTGCTGTATCGCACAATGGTGCGCCCGCACCTGGAGTACTGTGTTCAATACTGGTCGCCGTACCTCAAGAAGGACATGGCGGTACTCGAGGGAGTGCAGAGGAGGGCGACTAAGCTGATAAAAGGTATGGAAAATTTTCCATACGCTGACAGGTTAAAAATGCTGGGGCTGTTCTCCCTGGAGAAGAGGAGACTTAGAGGGGACATGATAGAAACCTTCAAAATCCTTAAGGGCATAGAGAGAGTAAATAAGGACAGATTCTTCAAACTGAGAGGAGCCACAAGCACTAGGGGTCACTCGGAGAAATTGAAAGGGGACAGGTTTAGAACAAATGCTAGAAAATTATTTTTTACGCAGAGGGTGACAGACACATGGAACGCGCTTCCGGAGGAAGTGATAGGCCAGAACTCTGTACAGGGATTCAAGAAGGGTTTGGATAGGTTCCTGGAGGATAAAGGGATAGAGGGGTACAGATAGAACTTGAGGTAGGTTATAGAAGTGGTCAGAAACCACTTCACAGGTCGCAGACCTGATGGGCCGCTGTGGGAGCGGACCGCTGGGCGAGATGGACCTCGGTCTGACCCAGTGGAGGCAACTTCTTATGTTCTTATGGGACCTGTAGTCTTTTCTAAAGGTTGTATAAAGATGAAAGTGGGGTTCTTCAAACTGTAATAAATCCAAAACTTCACCTCACTTGTATAAGAAAAGGAAAAAAAAAATTTTTCAGCTACATCACAAATATGATGTGCCAAGACATCCACATATGATATGGTGTATGTCCTTAATACAAAGTTCATTCCGTCATCTTCCACTTATTTCAGAAGTAAGACAAGACAATTATATCTGGTAATCCATTCATTTATTCATCCATAATAATGCAGAAATACTAGCATGCCCCGACGGGACCCGTTTCGCCCACACTGGGCTTTTTCAAGGGTTCACAGTAGGTGATCTTTCTTCAGCGTAGTCACTTTCCAGGGGCTAGGTGTTCATTCCCAGCAGACCTAGCCCCTGGAAAGTGATTACGCTGAAGAAAGATCACCTACTGTGAACCCTTGAAAAAGCCCAGTGTGGGCGAAACGGGTCCCGTCGGGGCATGCTAGTATTTCTGCATTATTATGGATTTTCCCCATTGCCCAATGCCCTCGGCTGCCCAGCACCATAAGGGCACTCCTGAAGAGGAAACCCCCCTGAATAGGTCACATCTGATCTACCCATCCACAGCATCCAATATCTCCTCCTCTTCCTAAGATTTCCCACGCTTTCTTGAATTCAGACACAGTCTCTATCTCCACCACCTCTGCCGAGAGACTATTCCACACAAAAAAGGTATTTCCTTAGATTACTCCTGAGCCTATCACCTCTTAACTTCATCCCATGCCCTCTCACTCTGGAGTTCCCTTTCATTTGAAAGAGACTGACCGCATGCCTATTTACACCACATAGGTATTTAAACGTCTCTTATCATATTTCCCCTCTTCCACCCTTCCTCCAAAGTATACATATTGAGACCTTTGAGTCTGTCCCCATATGCCTTATGCTGAAGACCACGGATCATTTTAGTAGCCTTCTTTTGGACTGACTCCATCCTGTTTATATCTTTTTGGAAGTACAGTCTCTAGAATTGTACACAATATTCTAAATGAGGTCTCACCAGAGACTTATACAGGGGCATCAATACTTCCTTTTTCCTCTCTCTATGCACCCAAGCATCCTTCTAGCTTTTGCCGTCACCTTGTCAACCTGTTTGGCCACCTTAAGATCATTATATCAAAATAATGAACAAGTCCTAAACAACCACAGCAAACAGAATAAGGACTTAATACGTTGTCAAGGAAGTAGACTAAAAGAAATCTCTTAAGCTCTCAGATGCCTGCGTTAGCATTAGCATAGTGTTATAAGCTAACTTATGCAGGAAGTGTGGTATCTTTCATCGAGCTATAGAGTTCTTCATTAAAGATTTTTTTAAATTTTTTTAAATGCAAGTTAAAACATATAAAAAGCAAAAAACCGGCACTTAGCTTTAAGCATGTGTTTTCACTGCCGGTATTATGTTGTTCAACCAGACCCAACGGGCCCCGTTTCACCCAACTTGGGGCTTCCTCAGGGGTCAAGACGATATCTAAAATATAAAAACATGCAGTAAGATTGTTGTAAATCTATTTCGTAGACAAACTAATAAAGCCCACGGATACTTACTGAGCTGTTAAAGCCCAAACGATCAAATTGAAAAAATGGCGCTGGCAGCCGCCAGACGCCACGCATGCGCCTTAAATATCATCAACAGCTGATAATAAAGCCGGTCGCGCATACTTAGTGTTGTCCCACAGCGATCTCTTGAACCACTTTTTTATGTTAAATGACAATGAAAATAACAAAAGTATATTAGAACTGATTAGAAAGATAAACTCCATTCCACTGTAGTATTAAGTCCCTTAGGCTTCAGAGTTCCTAAACGAAATATCCATCGGGACTCTCTCTGTTGTAATCTACGTTTTCTGTCTCCTCCTCTTGGATGTACGTTTTCTTTATCAATACAAAAGAATCTTAGGTCAGAAAAATCATGTTGTTTTATTGTGCAGTGCTCTACTAAGGGCGCATTTTGCCTGTTGGATTTGAGGCTAGACCTGTGTTCTGTCATTCTTACCCTAAAAGAACGGGTAGACATGCCCACGTAAAGCATTTTGCATGGGCAAGTAATCTATATATATAAAATCGGAGGTATGTATGTGTGTATGTGCCGCGATCACGCAAAAACGGCTTGACCGATTTGAACGAAACTTGGTATGCAGATCCCTCACTACCTGGGGTGATATGTTCTGGGGGTCTCGTGGCCCACCTGCACACGTGGGCGGAGCTACAAACAGAAAATCAGATTTCACCCATTCATGTCAATGGAAAAAATGTAAAAAGCTGCCATTCTCACAGTAATTCAAAAACGGCTTGACCGATTTGAACGAAACTTGGTATGCAGATCCCTCACTACCTGGGGTGATATGTTCTGGGGGTCTCGCGGCCCACCTGCACACGTGGGCGGAGCTACAAACAGAAAATCAGATTTCACCCATTCATGTCAATGGAAAAAATGTAAAAAGCTGCCATTCTCACAGTAATTCAAAAACGGCTTGACCGATTTGAACGAAACTTGGTATGCAGATCCCTCACTACCTGGGGTGATCTGTTCTGGGGGTCTCGCGGCCCACCTGCACACGTGGGCGGAGCTACAAACAGAAAATCAGATTTCACCCATTCATGTCAATGGAAATAATGTAAAAAGCTGCCATTCTCACAGTAATTCAAAAACGGCTTGACCGATTTGAACAAAACTTGGTATGCAGATCCCTCACTACCTGGGGTGATATGTTCTGGGGGTCTCGCGGCCCACCTGCACACGTGGGCGGAGCTACAAACAGAAAATCAGATTTCACCCATTCATGTCAATGGAAATAATGTAAAAAGCTGCCATTCTCACTGTAATTCAAAAACGGCTTGAATGATTTGAACAAAATTTTGTATGCTGATCCCTCACTACCTGGACTGATATGTTCTGGGGGTCTCGCGGCCCACCTGCACACGTGGGCGGAGCTACAAACAGAAAATCAGATATCACCCATTCATGTTAATGGAAAAAAATGTAAAAAACTGCCATTCTCACAGTAATTCAAAAACGGCTTGACCGATTTGAACGAAACTTGGTATGCTGATCCCTCACTACCTGGGGTGATATGTTCTGGGGGTCTCGCGGCCCACCTGCATGCGTGGGCGGAGCTACAAACAGAAAATCAGATTTCACCCATTCATGTCAATGGAAAAAATGTAAAAAGCTGCCATTCTCACAGTAATTCAAAAACGGCTTGACCGATTTGAACAAAACTTGGTATGCAGATCCCTCACTACCTGGGGTGATATGTTCTGGGGGTCTCGCGGCCCACCTGCACACGTGGGCAGAGCTACAAACAGAAAATCAGATATCACCCATTAATGTCAATGGAAAAAATGTAAAAAGCTGCCATTCTCACAGTAATTCAAAAACGGCTTGACCGATTTGAACGAAACTTGGTATGCAGATCCCTCACTACCTGGGGTGATATGTTCTGGGGGTCTCGCGGCCCACCTGCACACGTGGGCGGAGCTACAAACAGAAAATCAGATTTCACCCATTCATGTCAATGGAAAAAATGTAAAAAGCTGCTATTCTCACAGTAATTCAAAAACGGCTTGACCGATTTGACCAAAATTTGGTATGCTGATCCCTCACTACCTGGGCTGATATGTTCTGGGGGTCTCTCGGCCCACAACTCTATGTTGCTTGCTCAAGGGTGGGTTCACCCAACAATTTATATGTTCTTGCTCCTGGAGGTGAAACTAAAAATGTTGTTTATAATCACGTTTTGCGTTAGTTGTATTGTATTCATTTTGTCAAATATTTCACATTATAATTTGAATATTGTACTTTTTATTAAGCTGTAAAAAAATAATTTCATTCACCACTATAAAGTATCTTTATTTGAATCCATTTACAGTGTTATTTCTATAATTAAATACCCGTGCAACGCCGGGGCATCAGCTAGTCACATATATAATGTGATTAGAATCACAGGACAAAAAATGTCTGATGTCAAATTTCTTTCCATCTTGTGGGTTAGTGAAAGTTTTTTGAGTCACTGTCTGATGACAAATACTGCAATGTCTTTAATGTTCACTATATGCACTTCTAAATATTTACTATTTCTTCATTTTTAAAAAAATCTAATGTAAACCGGCCAGATATTTGTTTGATGGTCGGTATATTAAAATCTAATAAACTTGAAACTTGATCTATGGAAACCCAAAGGTAACACTCTAAGAGGCTTTTCCACTCTAGTTATAACAGTTGGAGATAAAATATCCTTAAAATTGCTACCACGTTGAGTTTGTACAATTTTCCAATTGTTTTGAAGGATTTTAGCTGTCATATTACCATGTGTGCAATAACGAAGCACACAAGTGCATTTATCTGTTGTAATGTCTTCTTTTGAACCTGTTTTCTTTTGTTATAGCCAGTCTCGTTGATAGTATTTCGCACGTTTGAAAGCCTTTTTTAATATGTCTTTAGGATAACCTCTGTTTTCCAATTTCTTACTCAATATTTTAGAGTGTTTTTTGAAAACTGTATCCGTGGAACAATTCCTTTTCAATCGTAAAAACTGAGAGAAAGGGAGATTCCTCCTAAGGCTTGCTGGATGACAACTGTTAAAATTAAGAAAGGTGTTACGGTCTGTCTGTTTGGTATGGACCTCAAAATCAAAATGATCTTCCTTTTGAATGATTATGAGGTCTAAATATACCAACTGTTGTTTTGAAAAGTTCATAGTAAATAAAATGTTGGTATCACAGCTATTAAGCCAATTAGCAAACCGGTGTAGATCTTCTTCAGTGCCCTTCCATAATACCAGAATGTCATCTATGTAACGAAACCAGCTATGTATAATAATAATAATAATAATAACTTTATTTTTATATACCGCCAGCTATCTTGCGACTTCTAGGCGGTTTACAATATAAGAAACTGTAAATACAATAAAGAGAAACTATACGTACAATGAATTAAAGAGTATAGCAGTGTACATCTCGTACAACGATTATAGAGAATAGCAATATACATCTGATGACATTAATAATGTTAATGACAGTTTGTGTGTTGCAAGGCCAGGAAGTGCCAAGCTGTTTACACAGAAGTAGACATATTCCGTAAATTGAATAGAGTGTTCATGGTTAGTGATTAGGGGTTGGGGTTAAACAGTTTGCAAGTTCAGGTATGTGATGATGTTACGAGGGGGGTTGATGTTCCGGTTCGTTACCTAGGTATTTCACGAATAGGTAAGTTTTTAGGTGTTTCCTGAATTCTTCATAGTTGTTTGTGTGTGCAATTAGTTTTTCTAGGTCTTTACCCCATATGGCTGCTTGATATGATAGCAGTTGTTGATGGTGTCTCTTATATTTGCACCCTCTAGCCGGTGGGGAGACAAATTTCATGTGTGTTTTTCTTTCATGTCTGT
Source organism: Geotrypetes seraphini (assembly GCF_902459505.1). Classification (NCBI taxonomy): domain Eukaryota; kingdom Metazoa; phylum Chordata; class Amphibia; order Gymnophiona; family Dermophiidae; genus Geotrypetes; species Geotrypetes seraphini. The sequence continues at coordinate 30,191,896 of NC_047091.1, read as the reverse complement.
TGGTTGGGAATGAGAAGAGGTCTGTAATGTATTTTGGGGCTAGGCCATTTAATACTTTGAAGCAGAGACATCCTAGCTTGAACTTTGTGCGCGCCTCCATCGGCAGCCAGTGTAGGAGTCGGTAGGAAGGGGTTATGTGATCAGACTTCTTCAGCCCGAAAATCATCCTGACTGCTGCATTTTGTATTAGTTGTAGTCTTTGCATTTGCTTCTGGGGGATTGTCAGATGGGTGATGTTGCAATAGTCCAGGTGGTTTAGTATTAGGGATTGTACTAGAATTCTGAAAGCTGAAGTGTGGAAGTACGCCTTAATGGACTTAAGTTTCCAGAGAGCGAAGAACCCTCTTTTGATTCAAATGGAGAGAATTTGACCCAATTCATTTCAAACGCTGCCATATAGAGGTTAGCTATAGAGGGAGCAAACACAGCCCCCATAGCTACCCCTTTAAGTTGTTTGTAAAACTTATTGTCATAGATAAAGAAATTTTCTTTCATGGCAATTTTTGCCAGCTGAAGTAAAAACGACTTGGGAACAGTGTGAGATCTTTCTCTGATGTCAAATATATTTTGAATGGTAGATAAAGCATCGTCTTGAGGGATGGAAGTGTATAAGGAAGTGACATCAAATGTTGCCAAGATGTATGGAAAACTATCCTTTGGAATATTTGTTAATTTCGATATATCTCTTGAATCTTGTACATATGACTCAATCTTTATTACTTCATCCTTAAGGAATTCATCAACAAACTTCGAAAGGGGCTCTAATAAAGAACCTTTAGACCAGTGGTTCCCAACCCTGTCCTGGAGGAACACCAGGCCAATTGGGTTTTCAGGCTAGCCCTAATGAATATGCATGAAGCAAATTTGCATGGCTATCACTTCCATCATATGCAAATCTCTCTCATGCATATTCATTAGGGCTAGCCTGAAAACCCGATTGGCCTGGTATTCCTCCAGGACAGGGTTGGGAATCACTGCTTTAGACGACATAATCGGCCTTCCAAGGGGATTTTTTAGACTTTTATGTATTTTGGGTAATACATAAAATGCTGGAATCATCGGTGCATATTGATTTAAAAATCTATAATCCTTTGATGTCAAAAAACCATCTAATACCCCTTGGTTAGTCAATTTCAAAATTTGTCTTTGTAATCGCTTTGTAGGGTCTAATGCTAATTTTTCATATGTATCCGTATTGGAAAATTATACAAACTCATCCTATTTTCCAAGATCAGGATTTACAAATTGCTTTTTCTTTGTTTTGGTTTTTTATATCAATGTGTTTATTTACAGAGTTAAATTCAGCCCTGCACACTTGACAGATGGAGTAATAGCTCCACGCTTAAAACTTTATGTTTTGTCTGTGTCATGTCTACTTGTTTTAGTTTAGTGGGTACCCCAGGATGCATAACATTGGCCATTTCTAGAGCTCTTTTTCCACTTCTTACTAGCCTAACTGCGCAATGTTCTTTTACATATAGCTTTTATATTCTGAATATAGTTTAGTTAAGGGTTATATGTTTAAGAAAAAGCTTTACTTTATAAAGCGTTTATTTCGTGGTGTTCCATACATATGATCCATTCAGTATACATTTCTGAATACATTCAGTACATCAGTATGGTCTCTCTGAAGTGCATAATAGTTATATGCAGCACGCAAAAACATATCTTTTTGGATTGTTCAATTAAGAACCTTAAGTAACTGAGTATTGTCTCTCTTTTGTCATAGCTATATCAAGTAAATGAATTGGTATTATTACATGTTGCCACATTCAGTACAGGCAACATGGTTTCTCTTTTGTTTTCTATCTCTTATTTGGATCACATTGGAGTACAGCTGCTGAATGATATTTGGAATGCTTTTCAAGCATTTCTTTTCAAGTATCTCTTTCTGTATGCACAGACATCTGGCTGCTCTCCCTTTGAGATTCTCACGGGATGACCTTTCCCCGACCCATGGGTAGACAAACCCTCAATAGTTGAGAGTAGTGATTTTCCCTTGATACAGGAGGAATACATCCAAAAGCTCATTGAAATATTAGGGCTTGTTCAAAGAAATGTGTCTTGCACTTCTCTCCACAGATTCCTACCCATTTTTTCCAGCCTGGTGATTGTCCAGAAGATTTCCAAGGATAGGAAGCAGACGGATTTCCCCTTTGGCCTTCCCACTACTGTGATCGCTGTGACCAGGACCGCTGTACTCATTGAGGAGTCTCCTGTTTGGATCCACGCAAGTCGCTTGAAGAGGGTTAACCTAAAACCCCAGAAGCAAGTCTTCCCTGCGCAGATTTCACCTCTTCCAGTGGAACAACATGATGATCTCATTGCAGCATTCTACCAACTTTATCATTCTCTTACTGGCAATGTTGCTGCTAGTTTTTCTCCCTGTATGGATCATTTCTAATTGGGTCTACAGGGATGATGTGTTCTGGGTCCACGACACTTTCTGCCCATACCCATCTGTAAATGACACTCCTGCTGTAAACAGCACCCCCGGCATCTCTTTGCGAACACGAAGTCAAGCTGGACTACTCCCTCGCAAAGGCTGTCCTTCAATTGGAATCCAGAAAGACAGACAGTATGCTACCTTTTGGTATAATTCCAGCAGTGTGCAAGTTGCCACATTCTCCTTTGAGTATTGTGACATTGTGGACTGTTCATCAATTGATATCCCAAGGCTGTGTCATTGGTCCTCAGAGATTCCTAAAACTAAAGACATATATATATATATATATATATATATATATATATATATATATATATATATATATGTTACTGACTCACGTTGGGGGATAAGTGTGCATTCTGGGGAGCGGTAGGGTGGAATATTGATACTGACTGGGCTTATAAATCAGAAAATACTCTGAAAAAAGGTGGACCAAAATGGTAAATCACTGCTTACTTGTATGACCCTTCATAAGGTTGGAAACTGTTATAGGAAAAGTATTCCTGCACAAATTATTAAGCTTTCTCTTACTATTGATAACCCTAGACCTACTGATGAAGGTATGTACATTATGGACATATGGTTTAAGGGTGGGTCTAGCTATCCGACCCATCAGTTTTTCTTACGGGATCTATCTACCTCCACTCATCCTCTCCCGCCATTTTGAGGGGGCCCCAAAAATACTAACCCACTGGCCCCTACATTCAATAAACTTACTGACATGATGGCTATTGCCAATCCCACTTTTGAAGATACTATGGCTGTTGAGGTAGGGTTTTCAGAACATAACCTTTGGTTAGAATGGATGAAATTCACTGCTGATCAACATAATAAGAGTAATCGTTACATATGTGCTCAAGCTAGACCCCATCTAGGAACCGTACCTCTGGACCTCCCTCCTGGTATCCAACCATGCTTTTTTGGGTTATTTACTAATATCTCCTCTAATTTTACCGATCCCCTTTGTACGCTGTGGCGTTCTAAATACCCTTTGCTGCCAGGACAGCAAAAGCTTGATATTGCCGTTACCATCTATAAGGGTAATTACACATGTCATGTTTCTAATCTGACACAGGGTAGTTTTGTAGGTAATTTACCCCCAGGTTATTGTTCTGTCTTGGCTCATAGGTATGCCCTATTGTTGCAACATCATATTTTCACCCTAGGTGATATTTACTGGCTCTATGGAGACTTTTGGCTCCCTGTTAAGCTACCCAGCCAGTGGATAGGCCAGTGCACTTTAGCTAAGGTTATCATGCTCCTGCATATTCTTTCTGAAAGGCATCCTTCCTATTCACATGGTTTTTCCTCTTTTCTGTCTCGATATAAATCTGATCGCATGTATACATAGATGCTATAGGGGTCCCAAGAGGGGTCCCAGATGAATTTAAGGCCCGAGCTCAGGTTAAGGCTGGGTTTGAGTTCCTTATTCCCTTTATTACTATTAATAAGAATGTTGATTGGATTAATTAAATTTATTATAATCAGCAACGCTTTGTGAACTACTCTAGGGACGCCTTACAAGGTATTACTGATCAATTAGGCTCCACTTCTCAGATGGTTTTCAAAATCGTATGGTCCTAGATATGATTCTAGCTGAGAATTCTGTTAAATTCTTCCTAGTACTTTAAGCTGTTGCACTTTTATTCCTGACAATATAGGTCCTACTATGGCCATTCAGAAATTAGCAGACCTCTTTGCTGAGCTCAAATGTAACTCTGATTTATCTAATTCTTGGGATCAGCACTTTAGTTGAATGCAGGGTTGGGTAAAAGACCTTTTTATTGTTATAATTTCTATTATTATCTGCACTCTTGTCTTTGACTGCTCATGTACTGTGTTATTCGTATTACAGCTCCTAAAAAAACTCTCCTCGAGAGACATATCTAGAGTATCACTCCCTTCCAGCTCATGCTGTGTATTTATGATGTCATTTTCATGACATAAGAGGGGATTGAAGGGACACGTATCAGTATCATGTACCTTGGTAGTTTTCCATAGAATATTTTGAAGCTGTAAGAAAACCAGACCCTGTTTGTCTTTCTTTCTTTGAAAATAGTACAAGGACATTTATGTTTGAAAAGATATGTTCTTAACTTGTTGTGAAGTGAATTCAATTGTTTTTATAAGCCGTATTTGCAAACAGCTTTAGATTAGGGGCTCTGCTGGTCAAGGCTTTTCTGACCTTTTGGACTCCAGTCTTGGGATAGAAAAAATGCTGATGTGTTTAAAGTTTCATGTGACCTGTGTCCATATATGGTTTGTGTTTACATCACATGCTGACACATGCTGACAACACTGATTCATTTAGAATGATATAAAAGAGATGTAAAGCTCATAATAAAGTGGACATGTTTGAAAGATGGTTTCTGGTCTTTAAGATGTGTCCCCGGGTACCTGGCTTCCAAATGACAGATACAGAGAAAGTATGGGGCAGGAATTGGGACCTAATCCTTTTCAGTTTGCATAGGTGCCAGATTCTTGTGGGCTAGCACTGGCACTGGCTTGGCTTATTTCAGTGAATGCCCAATAACTCCTCAAAACATGCTTATCCACATGAAAGAACTTCTGTATTTCTATGACTGCAATGATTAGCACGCTGCAAAAGCCGAGTTTTTTGTGCTCTTTTAGCATTCACGAGCGCTGCCTATGTTATCTAATGCCCGCTTTGTTTTATCATCACAGAGAAATTAAATGGCCTGCATATGTGTTGAGGTTTTTCAAATCATTTGCTATGAATTTAAATACAAGACAAAAAAAAGCTGCGTTTTGTTTTGCTTCTTAGAATTAACTCTGGTTTTTCATGTGGCATTTTCTGTTTTAACAGGAAAGTGGAAAGATGAGAGAGAAAGCCTAACTGGCGTTGCATGGAACCTCGGTGTCTGGGGAACAGGCAATTAAAGAAGTCCCTGAAAGGAATCTTCCCCCTGCGTCTGTCAGGTTAGAAGGGGGAATTAGTTCTGAAGCAGAATAAAGGACCCGCTTTAGCAACATAATAATAATAATAATGATGATAATTGAAGCATATACTGTCGAATGCATCATTTACATAATAATGTGTATAAAGATGGCTATTTTTCCATTTGACTGGATTTACAGCTGCATAAATATTTCCAGAAAGTCAAAGCTGCAGTTTAGATCTGTAATAAAACTATATTTGGCTTTCTCCCTCTTTCTTCTCTCCCATTAAAAATCACTAATTAAAAATCATATTTCACGTCTCTGGTAAAATGTGAGAGGTGTCTGGATAGTGAATAATATGAAATGCTCTGTATTATTTTTATTGCAAATTCATTTTTCTCATTAGTACGTTCTTGATTTCTGGGTGGTGGAATATGCTGTTTGTTTCTGTCCAAGGTAATTCCTTCACTATTAGGGGATGCAGAAACATAATACCAGAGTAGAGAGTTGCACGGGGACAGAAATCCCACCCATCCCCACCCGTCCCCGCCAGGATCCTCTCCGTTCCCACCCGTCCCCGCGAGGATCCTCTCCGTCCCCACCTGTCCCTGTGAGGATCCTCTCCGTCCCCACCCGTCTCCGCGAGGATCCTCTCCATCCCCACCCATCCCCGCAAGGAATTACCTCCATCCCCGCCCGTCCCCATAAAAAGCAGCAATTACTTCTGACAGGTACATCAATTCCACAGTTTCTTTTCTGTTTGCATTGCTGTTTTCCTTGTGGAATTTCTTTGGTGGAACCCTTTTTTTGTTTTCTGTTCGGGTAATTAACTTATAAACTCCCTCTTTTACTAAGGCTGACGTGTCCATTATATTATATGGACGAACCCTGCTTCCAAAGTCTTCCATCCCTGTGGGAGTCCCGTGGGCCAGAGGGGGGTCCCTGTGGGAGTCCCGTGGGTTAGGGGGGATTCCAGCGGGATTCACGCAATCCCCGTTCCCGTGCAGACCTCTATACCAGAGTAGCCAATATGAACGGTGGGGTAGTCCCGGGCTACCAGGTGCTTAATGCGAACCTTCACCCTTATGCCTCCCCCAATTAAACTCACTAGGTTCCTCCCCCCCCTCCTCTCAGAACATTCCTGTAAAAATGTATAAATTGTCAGAAGGAAAAAGGAGAACCACACAAAGAGAAAAAGCGGGGAAGTAGGATGCACGGAAAACCAGGATTCTTCAAAAACAAACATTGTCATTTTGTCTGGTGTTACCTGCATGTTAACCTGCTTTGCTACCAACAGAGAATGATGCGGGAACGAATTTGTCCCTGTCACCATGAGCTCTATCTCCATCCCTCTCCCGTCCATCCTTGCAAGCTCTGTCCTCATCTTCACAAGCCTAGGACAGAGCTTGCAGGAATGGGGCAGGGATGGAGATAGATCCCGCAAGAATGGGGACAGATTTGTACCCATGTCATTCTATGCTTAACATTGTGTATGTAGTCCTAGCCAGATGAGGCAAGACCCAGAAAACTGTAACACTCAGAAGGTCCGCTTCACTTTTGACATTGTTGAAGAATGTGGTGAAAGCAGTTAGCTTAGCAGAGTTTAAAAAAATGGTTTGGATAACTTTCTAAAAGAGAAGTCCATAAACCAGATTGCAGAAAGAGGAAGGCAGGCAAAAATAGCTGGAAAAGTTGAGAGAGGCTGGTTGAATAGTCAGGAAAACAAAGATGGAAATGGAAGAAAAAATAGATGACTCAGTAAAATGGGGAGACAAGTCATTTTTTAGATATATTGGTGATAGGAAGAAGAGCAAAAGTGGCATTGTGTAAGGCCTTAGCTAGTAGCATTATTTGCAATCTTTAAGAGTGCACTTTTTTTGTTTCTCATTGCACTTGGAAAATAAAAAAAGAAGATTCTTTTCATCCATTTAGCTTGTGCTAAATTAATGCAGCACAAGGTGAACAACTGAAGCAAAACAAAAGGACATTTGGCTCTTTTTTTGTATCATAAAATTTTGGAAAGATAACAACAAAAGCCTTTTTGTCTCGTTTTAAAAAGAATGGCAAACCCCTACATCTGTGCTTTGCAGATCCCTCCTGGAGGCACACCTAAGCCAGTCAGCTTTTTAGGAGCACCACAGTGGGCATGAACGAACTAGATTTGCACTCCATGGATCTCCCATATATGCAAATTTCTGTCATGCATATTCATTCAGATAATCCAGCTAGCCTAACAGAGTAGAGGGGCCTCTTGGAGAGGGCTGAGAAGCACTGCTCTAATGATCTTGTGCAAAGACCAAGCACCCTGAGGTTGTGGGTTCAAACCCACGCTGCTCCTTGTGACCCTGGGCAAGTCACTTAATCCCCCCACTGCCCCAAGTACATTAGACAAATTGTGAGCCCACCAGGACAGACAGGAAAAATACTTGAGTATCTCAATAAATTCATGTAAACCATTCTGAACTCCCTGGGAGAACAGTATAGAAAATTGACTAAATAAACTGTGAAGAGTTTCAGCTTCTGATAATTGTGACGTCATAATGCCTCATTCCACCAATAAGAGCCAACCTCATTCATCAGTGATGTCACAATGGCTTGATTGTTCTATACTTGGCTCACTTACTACATTTTGATTTCTAGAGTGGTGCAGTGGTTAAAGCTACAACCCTAAGGGTGCTCTGCTCCCGACGTTCATAGAGTTCAGTGCATCGGCCCGCTCTAAAAACCGCATCCGCAGTTTTGTAAAAGTGTGTGGGGGGGGGGGGAGGGGAAGGAGTTAATTTGAATTGCCTGTGTTGATATTTTCCACATTGGTAAATGTAAAATGCTTTGCTCCCTCCCCAAAAACTTTAATAAAGCTCCACTTCGTCAGATGCATTTCTAAAATACTACTGGAACTGGACAGGTCCCAACTTTGATGTCTCAGTCCCGATATCTATGTTCCATCTACAATAGGGCCATGTGTGTAATCTCAATCCCATTAAAAAAATCTGTAGATCTGTTGGGGATTCCAGAACTCCCTACACTCGGCTTAACTCCAGGTGGCTACGTTTTTATTAGCTAGTGAAGGAACTTCAGCTGTCACTGGAATGCACTCTTGCAAAGGCAATACCATTACTGGGAGGGACCCCCCTCCTCCACCCACCCCCATTCCAGTTTCAGCAGAGTCTCAACTCACTTGCTTGTCACGGAAATTAATTTCCTCACGATTCCCAAAAAAATCAGTGAAAAGGAGAAGAAAGGAGAGTCCTTAACACAGGTAATCTATCTTGGGCTGCCGTTGTCAAAAATGATTCATGACTTCCAATTTACTCCTGGCCCCGAATCTAAAATAAATCAGCGAACAATGTTCCAGCTTTTGTGTAGTAGGACAGCTCGCACACACAAAGGCGACTTTCCGATTAACACATCCACTGCATTCATCTTGTTCATTTCTCACACCCTGATTTCCAACACTTGTCTTACATGGCTTCTTGACTCTTTTTTTTCCCACTCTACTTGGTGGTTGGTAGAAGGGGACGAGGTGTGAAGAAGAAGGATCTACAATGGATAAAATAGGATGAGCTGTTGAACTTGGAGGAAGCTAATCCCCCTTTTTCCCAACTGGGAACACTGGAAATGGCTTGTCGGTGGTGCCATTTTTGCTGAAGTGCCATGAAAGTTCTCCAAAGTTATGCTTTTGTTTCCAGAATTTATATTTCATGCATTTTCATAGGAGCCCCAATTTTATCCCTAAAAGTTTCTTTTTTCTTCTGAAGCTGACATAGAAACATGACGGCAGATAAAGGCCAAATGGCCCATCCAGTCTGCCCATCCCCAGTAACCATTATCTCTTCCCCTCCCAAAGAGATCCCATGTGCCTATCCCAGGCTTTCTTGAAATCAAACACAGTCTCTGTCTCCACCACCTTTTCCAGGAGACTGTTCCACACGTCTACTATCCTTTCTGTAAAAAAAAAAAAAAAAAAAAAGGTATTTCCTTAATATGTCAATTTGGTATAATCTCAAATTTAAAACTGACCACTCGATTATATTCTGGCTTCTTTGGCATTCGGTCCTTGAAACAACTTTGCTTTTTTACTCTTTTGAAGAACGTTCACAAAAATATAACTTATCTAACAACCAAAATTTTAATTGGTTACGCCTTATACAAACAATAAAAAAAGAGTTCCATAAATGTTGATAACTTGCAAGAAACATCTTCTATCTATGATCTAATAAAAAAAAATTATTAGTGGAAGGCAAGTTTGTCTCAACCATCTACAAAATTCTTATTAATTTCTCTTTTCGTGCACATTTTGGACTTACAAACGTTTGGGAACAAGATCTGGAAATTTCTGATCAAACTGTAGCCTGGGAATACTTTTGGTATAAAGTCAACGGACCTACACAATCTCAATCATTATATTTTCTAGCCCAAAGGGCAATATGGACTCCGGTTATAACATGGAGAGTGAACATTGCCAATACTAAATTTTGCTGGCGTTGTAATCAAAAAGATGGCACATATGATCTTCGAACGCCCATGTATTAATACTTTCTGTCAACAGATATGGTCAACTATTCTGAAAATTCTGAAAATCAATAATTCAATTTCACTAAACATCATGATCTTACGTTCAGCACATCCTTCTTTACAATTAAAAGATACACAACAATCTTTATCCTTGGCTGTTGGAAGTCTGCCACAGATCGGAATGATATCTTTTGGTGGAATACAATTTGTCTTATCTATAAATATGAATTAAGGCTGCAGAAAAAATAATAGATACCATAACCCCACCCCACCCTTTTATAAAACTGAAAATGCGGATTTTAGCGCAAGACGGCATGCTGAATGCTCCGTGCTGCTCCTGACACTCATAGGAGCTCAATGATGTCAGAAGCAGTGCAGAACATTCAGCGGGCAGCCTTGGTTTTGTAAACGGGGGAGAAATTTGTATGATTTGGAAACCTCTTGAAACTTATCTTTCACGGATTTAATATACTATCTCATTAATGGGTAATCTACTTAGCTCACATAAGAACATAAAACCAGCCATACTGGATCAAATCAAGGTCCATCTAGTCCAGTCTTCTGTTTCCAAAAGTGGCCAATCCAGATCACAAGCACTTGGCAAAAACCCAGAGCTGAGATTGCGATGTCATAATGCCTCATTCCACTAATGCCTACCAATCCGGGGCAAGCAGTGGCTTCCCCCATGTCTTTCTCAATAACAGACTATGGACTTTTCCTCCAGGAAATTGTCCAAACCAAGTGTGTGCAGGTCTAGGCGGGACAAGGGTGCGGAAAGTCCATTTCAGAAGCAACACTAACATACAGCTCTGGCTTTTTTTTTCTGCATTAAGATATGTTAATACAGCTTAGTAAAAGGACCCCTTAAATCAGGCAGCAATTTTATGAAATAGACCAGTGATTTTCAAAACAAATCCTGGAACACTCCTGACTAGGGTTTCCCTGGACATGCCCTCCTTTTGAAGATGATGTCCGGGGGTCTGGCACTTTGTCGCATCGGGCACAGAGGAAGTACACGCATGCACGGACTTCCTCTCTGTCCAACAAGAACAGGCAGCGGGGGCGTGATTAGGGCAACTGGGTGGGCCTGGGGGGCGGGTCTAGAGGTCCGGATTTTCCAATTGGAAAATCTAGCAACCCTACTCCTGACATGGTAAGTTTTGGGGATGTCCACCTATGGACTAAGAATCATTTTAATTTGTATACCCAGGAAACCTGATTGGTTGAAAGGAGGGATGTCTTTCTGGGGCTTGATCTGAAAGCCAATGGAAGATATTAATGTCCTTTAGGAATAAAGTGGAGAGGCAGAACCCCCCTCCCTCCCCCCCCACCCCAACTACCTTCATTTCACTGGTGCCTGTGCCAGAACTGCACCTTACTCTCCAGATATAAAAGCAAGAATACTTATGAGCCTTCCTAGTCCTTGTGAACTCAGTGGATTGTGCTATAGGAAAGAGGAGGGGGGGGGGCTTTCTTCTGATGACGTTAGTAAATCTTTGACTTCCTGTTATCTCTGGCTTCAGGCTACGTTCTTTGATTGTCTCCTCTTTTTTTTTTCTTTTTTTACTACCTCAAGCAAATAATATTTATTAAAAATGCGTTCCAAGTAAATAAAAAAAAAAAAAAAATCACTTTCGTAACAGTCCAAATCAATTTAAAAAGCATCTTCGGCTAATTAGAACATGGTTCCCACAGGCATTTTGGAAAAGGTTATTTTGTATAATACAGTCAGGCAAGAGCAGGCCAACTGCAAAGTAACAGGAGACATGGAACACAGCAATCTTTGTAATCGGGAAGGCAGAATAAGCAAATGCATTGAATTTAAAAGTTGCCTAGCTTGGTAAAAAGATGGACTTTTAATTGTTTATTGGGAACTCAAACCTTGGAAATGGTCAGCCAGTCAATTACAATTCAGCTTAAACATGAGGAACCTTGTTCAGCCTTAGAGCTTCTCATGTTGTCCAGTCCTAGCAGAGTGACTTTTTGGCCACTCCTACTTTTGCGCTTATCTCCCAAAGCAGTATGGGAGATGCTGGTTCTACTCGTCAAAATCAGTTTTGTAGGTTACCAAGCACATCAAAAACCCAGGAGTGGCCTAAAATCTCCTTCCTGGAACTGGGTAGCTTGGCAGCTCCAAAACTGGCCATAGGAAGGAACAGAAAAAAAAATGGTGACTTCTGGACTTAGAAAAAGTTGGCGTAGAGGAAAATTGTTCATGCCACAGCAAGTCTCACAGAATTTACAATGTAGAGTATGAGCAACTAGAGGTCGTGCCTGGGAACGGGGATCACAAGTATCCTGCGGATCCCATGGGAACCCTGCAGGGATCCCTCCCCCCAGGTCCACGGGACTCCCAAAGGAATGGATGCTGGTTCTCAGGCATCTTCTTTAAGTTCAACACATTCTGTTTTAATCTACTTCTTTGGGATAGCATTTTCTTGATATGCCAACCCCATCCGACTAGGGAGAAGGGATACTGGTTTTATGCTTGTTCAGGCAGATGTCTGACTTTGTTTTGAATTTTCTGGTCTGAAATTTGGCAGCTAAAATTTAATGTTAAGAAATGCAAGGTCATGCATTAGGGCTGCAAAAACCTGAGGGAACGATACAGTTTAGGGGCTGAAGAACTTATGGGCATGACAGAAGAGCGGGACTGGGTGTGATTGCATGTGATGATCTTAAGGTGGCTAAACAGGTTGAAAAGGTGACGGCAAGAGCTAGAAGGATGCTAGGGTGTATAGGGAGAGGTATGGCCAGAAGGAAAAAGGAGGTATTGCTGCCCCTGTATAAGACTTTGGTGAGACCTCATTTAGAATATTGTGTACAATTCTAGAGGCTGCACCTTCAAAAAGATATAAAAAGGATGGAGTCGGTCCAGAGGAAGGCTTCCATATCGTAGATGAATTTTAGAAAACAATTAAAATCTTATTTGTATGATAGATTTTTATAATCAACAAACAGGTGGGAGCGCTGGGCGACAGAGACAGGAAGGGAGTGGTGAAGGAGGAAAAAGAAGTGGCAGAAAGACTTTAACATGCTCTTCTCGTCTGTATTTACAAATGAAGACACATCCAACATACTGGAACCTGAGCAAATCTTCAATGGAGATCAAGCAGAAAAATTAACATCCATGGAAGTAAGCCTTGAAAACGTACGCAGGCAGATAGAAAAATTAAAAACTGACAAATCCCCGGGTCCGGAAGGAATCCACCCAAGGGTTCTGAAGGAACTAAAGGAGGAAATAGCGCAACTACTTCAGAAAATTTGCAATCTATCCCTGAAAACAGGCGAGATCCCGGAGCATTGGAAGATAGCCAATGTTACGCCCATCTTTAAAAAGGAATCAAGAGGTGACCCTGGAAACTACAGACCGGTGAGTCTGACCTCGGTTCCGGGGAAAATGGCGGAAGCGCTGATAAGACAACATCAATGAACATTTTGAAAGAAACAAACTTCTGATAACCAGCCAACATGGATTCTGCAAGGGGAGATCGTGCCTAACGAACTTATTGCACTTCTTCGAAGGAGTTAACAGACGGATGGACAAAGGGGACCTCATAGACATCATATATCTAGATTTCCAAAAGGCCTTTGACAAGGTACCCTATGAACGCCTACTTCGGAAACTGAAGAACCATGGGGTGGAAGGAGACGTACATAGATGGATCAGGAATTGGTTGGCGGGTAGGAAACAGAGGGTAGGAGTGAAGGGCCACTACTCAGACTGGAGGAGGGTCATGAGTGGTGTTCCGCAGGGCTCGGTGCTTGGACCGCTGCTATTTAATATATTTATAAATGATCTAGAAACAGGGACGAAGTGCGAGATAATAAAATTTGCGGACGACACCAAACTATTTAGTAGAACTCAGACTAAAGAGGACTGCGAAGAATTACAAAGGGACTTGAACAAACAGGGGGAATGGGCAACGAGATGGCAGATGAAGTTCAACATTGAGAAATGTAAAGTACTACATGTGGGAAGCAGAAACCTGAGGTACAGCTATACAATGGGAGGGATGTTATTGAATGAGAGTACCCAAGAAAGGGACTTGGGGGTAATGGTGGATATGACAATGAAGCCGACGGCACAGTGCGCAGCAGCCGCTAAGAAGGCAAACAGAATGCTAGGCATAATCAAGAAGGGTATTACAACCAGAACGAAAGAAGTTATCCTGCCATTGTAATGCGCGATGGTGAGTCCGCATCTGGAGTACTGCGTCCAATATTGGTCGCCGTACCTTAAGAAGGACATGGCGTTACTCGAGAGGGTTCAGAGGAGAGCGACGTGTCTGATAAAAGGTATGGAAAACCTTTCACACGCTGATAGATTGGAGAAACTGGGACTCTTTTCCTTGGAGAAGAGGAGACTTAGAGGGGATATGATAGAGACTTACAAGATCATGAAGGGCATAGAGAGAGTAGAGAGGGACAGATTCTTCAAACTTTCGAATAATAAAAGAACAAGAGGGCACTCGGAAAAGTTGAAAGGGGACAGATTCAAAACGAATGCTAGGAAGTTCTTCTTTACCCAACGAGTGGTGGACACCTGGAATGCGCTTCCAGAGGGAGTAATAGGACAGAGAATGGTACTGGGGTTCAAGAAAGGATTGGACAATTTCCTGTTGGAAAAGAAGATAGAGGGGTATAGATAGAGGATTACTGCACAGGTCCTGAACCTGTTGGGCCTCCGCGTGAGCGGACTGCTGGGCACGATGGACCTCAGGTCTGACCCAGCGGAGGCATTGCTTATGTTCTTATGTTCTAATGCTCTAATTAACTACTAGATGTCCAGTTTTTCTTAATTGACGGTTAACAGCAAATGTTTTTGTTATGTTATGAGATCCATTTGCAAATCAACTTCCCGGAGTTTGGAGTAGAACGTGTACAGCGGATCGATTTTTCACTCCATAAAAAATTACAAAGACTAGGGGACACTTGAAGTTACAGGGAAATACTTTTAAAACCAGAGAATAGTTAAGCTCTGGGGAACGCGTTGCCAGAGATTGTGGTAAGAGCGGATAGTGTAGCTGGTTTTAAGAAGGGTTTGGACAAGTTCCTGGAGGAAAAGCCCATAGTCTGTTATTGAGAAAGACATGGGGGAAGCCACTGTTTGCTCTGGATCGGTAGCATGGAATGTTGCTACTCCTTGGGATTCTAGAATGTTGCCACTTTTTGGGGTTCTGGAATCTTGCTATTCTTTGAGATTCTGTGTAGAATTTTGATACTTTGGGAGTTTCTAGAATCTTTTGTTACTCTTTGGGATGCTGGAATGTTGCTACTCCTTGGGGTTTGGCCAGGTACTAGTGACCTGGATTGGCCACCGTGAGAACAGGCTACTGGGCTTGATGGACCATTGGTCTGACCCAGTAAAGCTATTCTTTTGTTCTTATGTTCCCCAGCAGGGTTTATCCAGTCCTGGGTTTACCCTACTGCATGCAGAAAGTTGCAGCTTTGCTTTTCGTAGGGAACGCAATGGGGAAATCCGAAAAACAAGCCCCTACATCTACTAGACCAACCCTATTGCGTGAATCTTGATCCAACTGACACACAATTGATTGGGCAAACGTCACATCGTGTGTGAAGCATAGAGTACAAATAGGCCTTCTAACCCAGGCATGGTCAACTTGAACAGTCAGCGTCATAAATCTGGGGGTTTATTTTCAAAGTACTTAGACACACAAAAGACCACAGTAGCCTATGGTACTTTGCATGTCTAAGAATTTTGAAAATGAGCCCCTTGATATACCATGCAGGTACTTTGTCTCTTCAGGGCTTACCTGGGGCAATGGAGGACTGGCCAACTTGATCAAGGTCCCAAGTAGATACGGTGAGAATTGAATCCAGTTCCCCAGGTTTTCAGCCCTACTGCACTAGCCGTTAGGCAACCCCTCTGCTTAGATGCAGTGTTGGCCACCATGCTTGCCTTCTTCAAAAATGGTTATACTTTTGGGCGCAGCTTATCCAGTCTTCCCTTTCCTTAACGGTTGGTGCATCAGTTGCACAGCTTTTGAAAAGAGGGTTGGCTGTATTTTTAACAGTGGGATTGGAATAGGCCCGCTGTGCTTCTCCCTCCCCTCCCTTCGCCCCAACTCCGAACTTCCTATCATAATACAACAGACACTTGTTGGTGGAAAGTTAGCCGCAACCCTGTTTATTGGTGTTAGCAATTCAAACAAAACAATATAACAATTATCCCGAGCTACAATAAAATCAAAACATAGCCTACCCCCAACCAGGGCAGCAAGGATCCGAGAGATGGTATGTCCCCCACATTCTCCATTCTCCAGGGTCACCGACCCCTGGGCTTGGCTCCCCCCCACCGGCCCACAGCTCATTTCCCCCCCCCCCCGATGAGCCCAACAGCTCGGGATTCAACTCCTGATCCCTACCCTACCCACTACTATTTATTATTTCTACAGCGCTGTACATTTTAACATACAATAGACAGTCCCTGCACAGAAGAGCTTACAATCTAATGTAGGACATTTCAAGGTTGGGGAGCTTATAGTGGGTCGAGGTATCGGACAGCGGTGAGGGGGGTGTTAAGAGTTGAATTTCTATAGAGTGTAATGCAAAGGAGCCTTTACAATAGACAGTCCCTGCTCAGAAGAGCTTACAATCTAATTTAGACAAGACATTTCAGGGTTGGGGAGCTTATAGTGGGTCGAGGTATCTGACAGCAGTGAGGGGAAGTTAAGAGTTGAAAGCAGTTTCAAAGAAGTGGGCCTTTAGCTTGGATTTGAACACTGCCAGGGACGGAGCACGGCGTATCGATTCAGGCAGCCTGTTCCAGGCATACGGCGCCGCAAGAAAGAAGGGACGGAATCTGGAGTTGGCAGTGGAAGAGAAGGGGCTTGCCCGATGAGCGTAAAGGGAGGGTGGGCGGGAAAAGCCACCCCGGAGGACCAGGTAAACCCCCGAGTCCTCCGAGGTCCCGGCCCTTATACCCACCCCCCCACATGGCCACGGCCACCCAATCGCGCTCTCTCTCTCTTCAGCGGGAAAGTCCCCGCCAGCCATTGGTGCGGCTCTGCACCCAGCACGAGCCCGCGGCCAAACACGCATGCGGAACTCCCCACCCCACATCATTTATGCCCGTCGAGATGGGCTCTTGGGCTTCCTTTATCAGCAGCTTCTAGTCTCTGCTGTAGCGTTCACGGTTCTATATGACATCAGTGCTACATCTCTGTGTATCCATCCATCTATATATTTTTTTTAAACTTTGACATGAAAACAGATAATAAGGCTCACCTTTGAGCTGAGAATCTGATATGTACCTAGATAGAACGCTGCACTTCATAAATTAAACATGGATTTCCCTTCCCTAGGATCTGAGGGGGGAAAACTATGTGTACCAACTCCCTTTGGATTTCTTTTTAACCAACTTTGTTGAATTTTGCATGAACTCTTCTCTTGAACAACGAGTTGTTACTATGTGGAAGGATGATACCTGCATCCCCCCCCCCCCCCCTGGAATCAATAATTCTGAATTTCCATCCATCTTGCAACCTGTTTAATAATACAAATGTAAGAGACAAAGATGAGGAGAGTCAGGGGAGGTGGTAGAGTGTCTGTTTGGAACCCATGCAAAAAAAAAAAAAATAAAACAACACACCACCAGTAGTCCCAAATGCCTGCAATATACTAACATCGCATCATGTATATAACGGAATTATATGGATTAAACACCACAAAATATAGTATAGTTTAATGCGAGTTGCTTCCTCACATATTAAGCACAATATCCTACTTATTATCTAATGCAGGGGAGTCCAACCTTTTGGCTTCCCTGGACTGCACTGGGCCCCAAAAAAATGTTTCTGTGGCCGCGCAAACGCTGCAGCAAGATGGAGGAGGGAGCCGGCAAGACGGTAAACACCCTGGGGCAACAGAGGAAAACACTGCATCGCCCTTGACCGGGGCCGCACAAAATACTTCACGGGGCCGTAGGTTGGCCACCCCTGATCTAGTGAATCAATCAAACTTTTTGAGGGACAGGGTGGGATTGAAGTTAAATATTGGGAAGGGGTAAAACACAGACCTTACGGACCTGGCGGATCTAAAACCGCACGTCCTTAAAAATCTGAGGTCCGTGCCACTTGTAGTTAGTTTCTGGCTCTGACAGACCTCGATGACAATTTAGCGCTGACCGATCCACCTCAGCATAGGGAGGGAAAAGTATTAGGATCCGTCAGCGCTAAAATGTCACCGAGGTCTGTCAGAGCCAGAGACTAAAAAGTGGCGCCGCTACTTTGCTGGCAATAATTGAATGTTTATAGAGCCTGGACCGGGTCCCCGCCACTGGTATCTTTTGCAGGAGAGATTTTCTGCAAAACTTCATTAAGGGGAATGATTTTAGTCTCTGGCTCTGACAGACCTCGGTGACATTTTAGCGCTGACGGATCCTAATACTTTCCCCTCCCTATGCTGAGACGGATCCGTCAGCGCTAAATTGTCACCGAGGTCTGTCAGAGCCAGAAACTACAAGTGGCACGGACCTCAGATTTTTTAAGGACGTGCGGGTTTAGATCCGCGAGGTCCGTCAGGTCCTTTTTACCCCTTCCCTACAATATCTGTGTTAGGGGCCATACAGTATATCACATGTCTGGGATCTTAGTGGACCGCGAAACCTTGCCTTTGCCCAACTTAAGCATAATCCAAAGATGTTAACCTGGCTGAGCTTCTGGGAGGCTTAGATCCTGTTCCGGGAAATATAAGAATCCTAGTGCTGCTAAGGCCATGGAGACCTTTTAACTTTTTCATTCACCGCAGAGTTAAAACTGAATATAAAAAGGAGGGAAAAGACTCGCCACCTCTCACAAACTGATCTGCCTCAATAGGGAACTTAAATCCTTGACTGCATGCTAGGGATATTCATTGTGGCAAGAATTAACTTCACTACACTATATACGTTTCAGTTGTAATGACCAGGTACCAGTTCTTCCTCCTTTTTCTGTCCCTGCAGGGTCCAGTCTTGAAATGATGCTTTTTAAATTCATTTAACCCGGGAAGCCGAGACAAAGTGCTCCTAATCCTTGAGCTGATCTTGTCTGGCAATTGGAAACGTGTGTCCCACCGGCATGAAAGTGATGACCACTAACGAAGGGTCACCAAGGACTGCTGGCAGTCAATGCAAAAAGAAATAAAACGTGGGAAAGGATCCAAAATTAAATGATTCGCACTAAATGAAAAGAAATTGAAGAACTCCCCCCCCCCCCCAATAAAGAATCGTTGTTCTAATCTACACCCAACTAACCTACCAGCTGTGTAGAGTAACCCGGATATAGCCTTCCAGTAGTGTTGTTCAAGGGTGGGTCTTTCATTTGCACCACATACCAAGCCTTAGGGTACAAGAACTAATTGCCAACCCCGCCCCCCCTCCAAATTCCACAACTGACGATGCTTTAATTTGATTCGGTACTTTTGAAATTATCAATAAATCAGACAAAGGCGGGAGCGCCAACTTGGTTGGTCTTGTGGAGGAAGAAGACCTTGCAGTTGAATAATGCCTCCCAGGAAGAAGAAGGCTCTTCAAGCTAGAGAGCAAACGGTTGGCTTACTTAGTGGCCAATTGGTTAGAGCGCCAACATTTCTGTATGGCGAAAGCGACGATCATCTACAAGTGGCCAACAGTCAAGTTATGGAGCCGAGTAGCCCAACTCGAGCTCCAGAGCCCAGCTGTACAGACGAAGAGGCTAACGATAACATAAGACGGAGGACGTACATTATTCCTCCCAATGAGCAGATTTTTTGGGACAGAAGGAAGACCTACATGATTTCCCCTGCCTCAGCCCTTGGGGTAGAGGCCTGTGACGGCAAGGTACCTGCTCAAAATGCCCTACTGGAGGAGACCGACGGCCATGGCCCGTTGCAGGAACAACGTTCTGGTTTGTGGCTCCTTCACTGATAATAATGCTAGGTTTATAGTCCAACTCGACTCTTAAAAGCTTCATTTTATTAGGTGTTATCTATGTCTGGCTTTGAAAACTCTTTTGAATGCTTCTGATCTTGCCTGAAATTGTTGGGTAGACTGGCTGGACCCCGCAGGTCTTTAGCTGTCATCATTTGCTCTAGTTTCTTCTGTTCCTTTACTTATTAGGGCTGTCCTTTGACAGTGGTGTACCGCGGGGGCGGACCACCCCAAGTGCCAGCTATGAGGGAGGGAAGGGGAGGAGGCGTTCCCAGCCATAGAGGCATTAGCCAAGCCTTCTTGTTCCATCCGATGTCCCTTTTTACCTTGCATCAAGCTACGTCACCTGCGGATCCCCTTTTTGCTTTCCGCATCTGCTAATGACGCAACTTCCTGCTACTGCCCGGTGAATCGCAGCAGAGGGAAAGCGAGAAGGGGATCCGCGGGTGATGCAGTTGATCACTGCCAAGGCTGGCAGTTTTTTTCAGGTTGAAGGAAGGTAAATAATCGAACCGGTAAGGGTTATTACTAAAAATACTTTTTTACATGGGTGTGGGTGTATGTGTGCAGCCAGACCCTTATTCTTACGGGACATTTACTGATGGGGTGGGGGTGGTGTCACATACCCTAGGTACACCACTGGACTGTCCAGTTTATATACTACAATGTTGATTGTAGCGAGTGTATTGTAAGGTAGTGTAACTTTCCATATAACTACATTTCTCCCTCCCTATTCGCTAGGGGATTAACAGAACCGCAAATACAAAAAACCCACAAATAACTTTTTCATATGTTAATTGCTGTTTTTTTTATTTAAACCTTCGTGAATATGGTGAAACTGCAAATAACATGATGGGAGACCTGGCCTGTTCCTGAAGGAGAGGCAAAACACAGTGAAGAAAGTGCTGGGAATCAGTGATTTTCTCTGTAAATGCTTGGAATCAGTGATTTCTTTATGCAAGCTGATGTAATTTGGGGGAGGAGCTAGCAAGCTAAAAACCTGAATAATCAAAAACTGCAAATATGGAGGGAAAAGTGTAGGTGAGACAGGGTGGGGATTAAGAAATGCACACTCAAGGCAGTGATCCTGGCCTGCCTTTGATCACTATTGCCCAGTGGTTCCCAACCTAGTCCTAGAAGACCCCCCCAGGCTAATCGGGTTTTTAGGCTAGCCCTAATGAATATGCATGGAGCAGATTTGCATGCCTGTCACTTCCATTATATGCAAATCTCTCTCATGCATATTCATTAGGAACCACTGCTATAGCCTCAATGCATTACTTGTCTAGAGTAGGGATACTTAGTTACTTTCAGAGGTCTCAAAGTCCCTCCTTGAGGGCCGCAATCCAGTCGGGTTTTCAGGATTTCCCCAATGAATATGCATGAGATCTATTTGCATGCACTGCTTTCAATGCATATTCATTGGGGAAATCCTGAAAACCCGACTGGATTGCGGCCCTCAAGGAGGGACTTTGAAGTCAATGACTCCTATATCTACCCTAGAAACGTGCTCCGGTTTCATTCAGCTGGAGTAGCTGAAAAGGAACATGGCTGAATCCACTCGATCAGTTCCACAAACGTTGTTAGTTGCTTTCAGGGTTAAAATAACAACTCTTCCGTGACTTGCCCCCCTCCCCTTGTTTCTGATCTTCTTAAGTCAAAGTTAAGCTTATCCTTCCATCCTATGTACCTTTTAACTCTTATCTGCAACTTCATATATATGGGACAGTGTCCCAAGTAACTAGAATCTATGTATCGGTATCTTCAATGGGCAAAACTGATGCATTATAAAAACAAATCTTGACTTGTATAAGGGGCTTTCAAAACTTGTACTGTATTAATGATCTCATATACTGGCACTGATTTTTTTTTGGTTTTGTTTTGTAGGATTAAATTCTGAAGGAAAGACAAAGGAAAAACAGATTCAGGTAAGTTAGGGGTTGGCTTTATACTGTAAATGATACTGACTTTATTTGCTAGCTCAATAATATATAATTATAAAAGGTGTTTTGAAAAGTCTCAAGTGGCTGTACTGGCACTAGAAAGTGTTTTCAAAATGTGGAAAGCTGTTGACTGCATAAAATGCATCTTTGATGTACAAGTAAGTTATAGAATGAGCCTCTAGGGCAGTGTCCTGCAGACTTTCTCGAGTGGCCAAGGCTCGAGGCATTTGGATGTGTGTGGATGTTGCCATGATGACATGCACTCGCGCATAAGCCCTCCAGATGGGTCCTGAGACACCAGAAAGGGGTGCCAGCAGGGAAGAGGGCTGGAGAAGAAGAAAGGCGTGCCATGGCCCGCCTGAAATCTCAGGAGGAAACATCTTGTGCGTATCCATTGTCTTAATTCAGAAAACCAGCCTTCAGTGTGGGGTTGGGAGCTACTGATCTACAACGGGTGTGCTGGGAAGGCATGAGATTGTGCAAAGCGGGCATGTAATTGTGCATTTAAGTAGGTTCTACTGGTGCAGAGCAGTGAGGTTGTTAGTGCTGTGTGTTTGAAGACAGGAACACCGACTGACTCTTCTTGCACGCTCCCCTAGCAGCTAAATTAGCCTGGGTGACTCAACACAGACCTTCACAAAAACCAGTAAATATTTTGGGCCTATGGCTACCCCCAGATCTTTTCTGCAGTTCAGCCTCTGCAATTCTCCCCTGATTGGACAATTCCATCTCTTGCTTCCTTCTACACCAGATAGGCCAGCTTACTAAAATTTGCTGCAACATCCTAATTATTTGTTAGCTTGGCACTTGGCCTCTTTGACCTTTTTAATAGCACTGCCCTGCCATATGAAGTTTGTGGCTTTTCATACAGGTTTTTCTAGTCGGCAGTAGGGTGGATGGTCTATCCAGTTTACTTTCGTGACTAGAAGCTCAAAATGCAGTAGAATCTCTCTCCCCGCCCCCCGGAGAAGACAGTATGGTGGTTTTTCAGTGTATCTGGTGTGATCTCTGTTTTTGAAGAGATTCTTATT
Organism: Geotrypetes seraphini; assembly: GCF_902459505.1. Lineage (NCBI taxonomy): Eukaryota > Metazoa > Chordata > Amphibia > Gymnophiona > Dermophiidae > Geotrypetes > Geotrypetes seraphini. Next base: position 30,169,150 of record NC_047091.1, on the reverse strand, counting down.
TCTTAGCACAAAAATATTCTGTTCCATCTTGGATCCTGCTGAGAAGACCTAGCCTTCCACCTGTCTCTTTATTGCATTTTTCCCTCCTAATCAATATCTGATCTTCATTGCCCACTTTGTCATATGTTGTGGGGTTGGAGTTGTCTGTTCCCCATGTGATCCAGATTTATTGTTGGCGAAAACTGTAATTCTCGGCATTCTGACAGACCACAGTGAAGTTATGGCCTCAGCAGTACTTAAAGCACAAAGGGGTGACCCCAGAGAACTTGACTTTAAGTTCATACTCTGACTTAAGTATGTTAGCTTTGCACTATTACCCGCAGTGGTTAAAGCTACAGCCTCAGCACTCTGAGGTTGTGGGTTCAAACCCTCGCTGCTCCTCTGGGCAAGTCACTTACTCCCCCCATTGCCCCAGGTGCATTAGATAGATTGTGACAGGAAAAAAAATGCTTGAGTACCTGAATAAATTCATGTAAACCATTCTGAGTTCCCCTGGGAGAAAAGAATAGAAAATTAAATAGTGTGAAGAGTTTCGGCCTCTGATAACCAGAGCTGGTATTGTGACATCATAATGCCTCATTCCACCAATAAGAGCCAACCTCATCAGTGATGTCATAATGGCTTGATTTCCCTATACTTGGCTCACTTTTACTACATTTTGATTTCTAGAGTGGTTCAGTGGTTAGAGCTACAGTCTCAGCACCCTGAGGTTGTGGGTTCAAACCCACACTGCTCCAATCCCCCCCATTGCCCCAGGTACATTAGATAGTATGAACCCACCAGGATAGAGAGGGAAAAATGCTTGAGTACCTAACTAAATTCATGTAAACTGTTCTGAGCTCCCTTGGCTGAATGACTAAATTAACATAAAATGGAATATGCTTGCCACTCTATGGGGGTCATTTACTTAACATGTGCTCAGCTGTCAAGTTCCTACCCCAGAGGGTGTTTTGGGTCTGGCTTAAGGATAACTGAAATGTGAATGTGAAAAAATAAGTCCTAATCCCAGGCCTATGCAACCGGACTTTGAAGATATCCGTAATGAATATACACGATGCAAATCTATTTCATGCATATTCATAGTAGATATCCAGCAAAATCTGACTGGCTGGGTTGTACCCTGAGGATTGGATTGAGAACCGCTGCTCCTAAAGCATAAGATGCATCCCGAGGACCTGATTGATATACCGGATGGTCTAAAGCAGATGTTCTCAAAAGCACTATATTTGGTTTGGGGTTTAAAAAAAAAAAATCTTTATTGATTTTCAAATATTAACAGTGCAATACAATGAATTTAAACAAATCAAGAAAATTTTAAACATACAAAATATTTTGAAAACAATCATTTTCTTCTCCCCTTAACTAATAAAAGTAGAAATACATATATAATTATATATTTGGTTTTCAATATTGCTACACAATGGATTTTATATTTCATTGTGGATACATGTTTTGTTGTAGGTTTTCTGGAAATTAGATTGGGTTGATAACCCCTGACCTAAAAATTTAAGATATTTGTGGTTATTTAGTCTTATAAGCAAAAAGTGGAGCCTATTTTTTTTTTAGCTCTCTGATCCTCCAAAATATAATTTCATGACCATGTCAGAATGAAATACTTCTAACACTGTGGGGAACGGAAGCAATAGAGCTTTTTGTACTTGACTACCCTTCCTTAACTTGTTATAAAATATATTAAGTAGCCTGACAAGTTCCTGGACCATTTTAATCATTCAAGATAATACTAATTTATTTTTTTATACCGCATTACCAGAAAGTTCTAGGCAGTTCACAACAATCGAACATGATACAAACAGTGCAAGTTATTTAGAAAAACAATTCAGCAAATTAAAAGGCAAACAATGGAAAGAAATACATACAATGTAACATACATCTAAATGATTTAGAGGATTATTTTTCCTTAAGCTTTCCTTGGGGAAGGTAGGTTGACGAGATTAGCCTTTTCTCTCCCCCTCAATCAATGTTTGTACGATCCACACCAAACTTGGGATTTGCAAGAGGGGTGTAAAATTGATGGCTGTTGGGGCGTCCATCTGCCTCCCCTGGCCATGGATGGATGCATTCCAGAAAGTAGACTGCTTTTTGCTCTGGGGCACATCAGTTTTGTGTTAATAGATTATCAAAGTTCTCAAAACTTCTCTGCTTTCTAAAAAGGAAGAAGAGAGCATTAGAGAACCTGGAGTACTTCAGGAATCAAAACCAAAGAAAAGAGGTCGAAAAAAGAAAACTGAGATGGATTCAAGTGATTTTGCCTCTTTGAACACCGAACTTGTGAAAGATCTAGAAGTGACGCTCAAAAGTAGAAAAAAGAAGGTGGGTGTCAAGTGGTATAGGATGCGTTATTGTCCTTGACAAGATGTCTATCTGCAAATGACTCCCCATCAAAAATGCTAGATTGAGGGCAGGCAGTGATGGTCATAAGGACATAAGAATGGTCTTGCTAGGTCAGACCAATTATCCATATAGCCTAGCATCCCGTGTTCACAGTGGTTAATCCAGGACACTAGTACCTGGCAAAAATCCAACTAGTAGCAACCTTTCCAGAATCTAAGTAAGCAAGATTTCAGAGCCTTCAAAGAGTAGCAACATTCCATATAGAATCCCCAACGAGTGACAACATTCCATGCTACTGATTCAGGGCAAGCAGTGGCTTCCCCATGTCTCTCAATATCAGCCTATGGACTTTTTCTCCAGGAAATTGTCCAAAACTTTTTCATAAAATTAGCTGTTGACCACTCATACCACATGCCAGAGCTTAACTCTTCTCTGAGTGAAAAAATACTGCATTCTATATGTTAAGTATTTCCCTGTAATGTCAAGTGTCCTCTATTCTTTCTAAATTTTTGATCAAGTAAAAAAAGCAATCCATTTGTGCCTGTTCCACTAGGGATTTTATAGACTTAATCATATCTCCCTTCAGCTGTTTTTTTTCCAAGCTGAAGAACCCTATCCTCTTTAGTCTTTCCTCATACCAGACCCACCTCTCCCCTCCCTCAATTAATGAGTTGCACCTTGCCACAAGGCTCCCTGAAAGTCTGTATCTGTCTTGCATACTTCTTGCTAAGATCACCCTAGTGCCACAACAATTTCAAGCAGGTCACAAGGCTCTATTTGGTGTGATAGAGAAGCTAGTTGTCTAAACCAATCTAAAGTTCATAATGATCTCAAAGCTTTAGTAAAGGTATAGGTACCTTTTTTAAGCTGCTTTTGACTCTTTTTGTTGTTGGGTGTTAAGTCTATGGGTGGAACCGATTTGAATAGTAAACAAACTTGTGAGTAGAGTTAACTCTCAAACTCTCTTCAGTCTACCTTGACCTCAAAAGAAAATGGAAACTATGAAGATGATGGAACAGCTGAAGGAGTAAATGCCAAAAAACGAGGCCGTAAGAAAAAGGAGATGGTCGTCAGCAATGCTGTGCCTGTGGACCCAATAGATGTGAATCAAGCTGAGAAGCCCAAGCGCGGGCGAAAGAAGGTAAGAGAAAACTGCAGGTAGCTCGTATTGTGCCCTTTTATTGCTATGGCTGTGGAGGTCCACATGGTATATAAACATTCATGGAAATTTGTCCTGCATGAGACATGTAGTTAAATTTAAGTTTGGAGTCTGCTTTAAATTAACTCCTTTTTAGGGCATGTAAAATGTTAGTAGAGCTACTTTCTAGTGAAGGTTTTTGCAACATGTGTTGGCATTGGCAAGTTCAGGAAGAGACGCTTGGCGTCCTTCCAGTTTCTGGAGTTATGGGGACTTCTCTTCATCTCCAGACAGGGTCGTGTGTTATTTCTCAAGGCAAGTAGACTGAACCTTTGTCAACAGATCAGACTTCTCATGGATCATCAGGCTCTCTCGGCCTGGTTTTGTCTGCAGGTTCTGGGGTCTTGGGCAACCTCCTTGGAGACAATCCCCTGGGCCAGAGCGCCCATGCACCCTTGAAGGGAGTCCTTCCTATCTTGGAGGGAGCTCTAGTGCTATCTCTCCCTCTATCTTGTACCAGAATGATCATCGGCGTTCCACAAAGTGGAAGCACATCTTCTGTCTTTCTCAGCAGCCCATGCGGCTGGAGTCGACAATGTTCAGGCAGACTTCCTCGGCCGAAGGTTCCTGGATTCAGGAGCATGGCCCCATCTCGCAGGAAGCATTCTGTCTGATTTTACAAGAGCTGGGGTTAACCCCAGAGGGTCTTGTTGGCTTCAACAGAGATCTCTAAGGCTAGGTGCTTTTTTGGTCGACGAACAGTGAGGAAGCCGGAGCCGGTTGCCTTAGTTTGGCCTTAGCTGGATCATGAATTCCTGTATGATTGGTCTGGTGGCCTTTGGAACGATCTCACTGTCCCGCTGCGGAACCTGGGCTCCCTCCAACTTTTCCGAAAACAACTGAAAACCTGGATTTTCTCTAGCATATAACATATCTTCTCCTGTTTACATCCCCTTTTTCAACATGCTTTTGTAAATCCTTCTCCTCTCTCTTCTATATTTTTATGCTTTGTAAACCGTGTCGAGCTCCACTTCCGTGGAGATGATGCGGTATATAAACTTAAGGCTTAGTTTAGTTTAGAACATAAGAATAGCTTTACTAGGTCAGACCAATGGTCCATCAAGCCCAGTAGCCCGTTCTCATGGTGGCCGGTCCAGGTCCCTAGTACCTGGCCAAAACCCAAAGAGTAACAACATTCCAGAATCTCAATGAGTAAGCCACATTCCATAGGCAGTGGCTTCTCCCATGTCTAAATAGCAACCTATGGACTTTTCCTCCAGGAACTTGTTAAACCTTTTTATTAAAAAAAACCACAAAAAAAAAACAGCTACATTAACTGCTGTTACCATATCCTCTGACAGCATGTTCCAGATCTTAACTATTCTCTGAAAACATTTTTCCTCCCATTGGTTTTAAAAGTATTTCACTGTAACTTCGAGTGTCCCCTAGTCTTTGTCATTTTTGACAGAGTGAAAAATCGATCCACTTGTACCCGTTCTACTCCACTTAGGATTTTGTAGACTTCAATCTTCTCCCCTCAGCTGTCTCTTTTCCAAGCTGAAGAGCCCTACCTCTAGTCTTTCCTCAAATGAGAGGAGTTCTATCCCCTTTATCATCTTGGTCGCTCTTCTTTGAACCTTTTCTAGCGCCACTATACCTTTCTTGAGATAAGGAGACCAGAATTGAACGCAATACTTCAATAACCGAAATCACCTTCAATAAAGGAATTCCTCTCCCCTTCGTCATTATATAGAATTAAGTAATATAGTACCACCAATATTTGGTGAAATGGAAACAAGCTGTTCCAGAAACATAATTTGATCCTATACATGGCATTTTAATGTAAATATTGACTCTTCTACTGATGTCTTGATGCCATGGACCTGTAAAACCTCCTGTACGCCAGAACACATGTAAACCAGTGCCAATAGGCAAGTATTGACTTCATGTGGAAGATGGGTTTTCATATGGCTAAAAACTGCTCCACAGGATGGATGCTGGGGTATTAATGCTCCACATTGAGAACTCTGTGTACTTGTTTATAATTAGGAAACGGATCAATGTGTTTGCTTCATAGGTTGGTTCTGTGCAGAGCACAGTTGACTTGTGAGTGATTCATAGCAGCTGGGCTGAGGTGGCCATATTTCTGTTTTGTGAGGAACTTTGCCTGGAAATGTGCTTTATTTTAAAGCTTTTTTTGAAGTGACATGTATGTGTAGAATGGCTTATGTTATGGCATTTGCAAATTAACACCTATGGAAGGGTGGGGGGGGGAAGAAATATTTCACAGAAGCAGTGACAGGACAATCTTAAAATTATCCTTCTCGGAGAAGAGGGTTAGCTAATTTTATTTATATACCACTTATAGCCTGTGGTTCACATTTTTCCCTGTCTGTCCCAGTGGGCTCACACTCTATGTAATGTACCTGGGGCAATGGGGGGATTAAGTAACTTGCCCAGGGTCACAAGGAGCAGCATGGGATTTGAACCCAAAACCTCAGGGTGCTGAGGTGGTATGGGGGAAGGTGTTCTCTTAAGACTGTCCTGTTTCTCGCTCTGTTTTCTTGTTTCTAAGGCTTTAGTATTTGATATTAAGTGGGTCACAGAACTATGTTTTTAAATAATGAAAAACCTGTCTTTGACTCTTGTGATTCCTCCCCCCCCCCCCCCCCTCCGGGGTCTATTACATTAGAAGGTGGTGCCTGCTGTGACTGATCAGGCCATGGAAAATGCATCTACTAACCCAAAAGACCAGAAGAAAGGAAGAAAAAAGAAAGAGAAGCCAAAAGCTGAGGATGAAGGGAAACATCCAGTAGAGATGGAAGGCCTTTAATGGAAGCAGACTGGTCCAGCAGTCACTTTACATGGACTATAATATGATCTTCAAATGTGGGGTCCTTTCCATGCTTTATGGAATAAGCAGCACTGGAAGAAGGTCAGTTGGATGCATCTGTTGGCCAACGGCTTCACAAGCAAGCCTAACGTTACAATGGTGTAATAGCATTTCAGAGCCATCCTGAGCTGCTGATTGGCTTCATCATAGGTAAGGGTGGGGGAAGGCACAGAAGCAATAGTCCAGTACAGCATATTTGGGCTGCTTCACAGTTGGAGTATAATTTGTTGCATGTAGGAATCGCAAATCAGACTCGGTATTTTCTGACTGCCTCTTCTGGTACTAAAGTCATGGTTACACCAATCCAGGAGCTGCTTTGATATGCCACTGATTGGTACAACCATGACTATAGTACAAGGAAGAGGCGGTCGGAAAACGTGCCCAGCTTCATAAGTAACAATTTAAGCACCTGCCGACACCCCAGCTGCTCTCTCCTGCCTTTGATCAGCTGAAAAACGTATTCGTGGGAGTGCCTGGAATGGGAACCCCTGCAAATTTCAGAGGAGTATGTGTGTATATATAGTTGGTAAATTATGTCTGTTCCCATGTCAGAATTCTATCTAAGTTTAAGGACAAAACTATCTTTTGTAAATTGTATACTTTAAAGTATTTATTTAGCCAATGATTTCCAAGTACTAAATTTGAGCTATGGAAAATTTTCTACCATGTAGCTTGACTGAACATTTTAATCCTGTGTTTGTTTAAATAAATGAATTGCACTCAAATTTTTAACTGCTTTTTTTACAGTAGTGTTTCCCTTGCCAGGACTTTGACATCGGCGAATACTGTGCAGTCCATTCCATGAGTAAATATGCTCTGAACTGATGTTGACCTCATCAAGGGCTTTCCACTTGGAAACTGGGCTAGTGAAGGACATTTGCTGTAGGATAATTAAGTTCTGCCAGGCTGGAGTTGGTGCTGGTGTTTTGTCTGGAGAAATTATGACTGAAGTAACGGGTTAATGGCAGGATGAGCTGCACAACCTCCCTTCGACTGCAGCTTTTATCATGATGCCTATAAATTCAATGACCTCTGGGTTTCTTGGTTAATGAAGTAGGAGACCAGCTTTGACAAGAGTCCTTACAATCCAGGAGTTCCAGGGAGGTAGTGGAATAATTTTTGCTCTTGCCCTCAAAGAGGGGATCTGGTCCATCAATTCAGCACATTAAAAAAAAAAAAAAAAAAGTTCAAATAAAATAGTTTACTTTTAGTAAACACTAATCCAGATAACTAAAATCTGGGTTTACAGTTACAAGAATTCTAGTACTTTAAAAAGCTCTTAGGTTAACAGTGGCCGCCAAGTCAAAAACGATTTTAAGAATCTTACTCTACTGCAATTTTATTTTGAGTAGGGCTGGCAGTAAGGTGAACTGGGGTGACTATTTATTTTTTTTTTTTTAAATCCTGGATCCACCACACCACACCAGCCCTAAAGCTGAAGGTGGGCTGTGAAGGCCCTCTTGTTTCTAGCCTGCTACTCCCTCCCAATTATGTCTTATTTTTGGGCTCTGATACAGATAAAGGAGGAAAATGTTGATCATTCCATGCTATGTGGAACTCTCTTGGGTTTCTCTTTTTTCATATGAAAAAGTCAAACCAGGTAAATACTTGAAAAGAGAGAAATCAAGTTTAACATCCACAATGGCCCTGACTCATCTTGCTCCACTTCTGCGTCTTGATGGCTTGGCTTGGGTGGCTACCCCTTCTAAGGCAACTACTGCAGCTTTTGCCACAAATTGCTACCACCATTCCTTGTGTGCCTATCTTCCTTCTCCAAATTGAAGTAGAAAAAAAAAAAGCTGTATTCTAGTTCACGGTCCTCTTCCCTTCCTCTGGGGTCATGGATTACTGCCATTCCCTCTTCAGTCATTATATATTGAGTATATCAGTGTCCCCCATCCACATATAGCTCATTTCTGCAACTTTGTCATCTTCTAAAGCTGATTAGGCTCTTCTTTTAGAGAACCAATGCACTTGTTGATTTTTGGAGCATAGAAGTTAGAACTCAAAAGCGTTTAGTGGTAAATGTGGAATATGGTATCATCCCGCTACCAACATTTCTGCAACATAAGTGCAAATTGTATAAGGGTATGCCCATAAAAGAGCAGTTGTGTGTACAATACTAATCAGTCTGCAGTTGCACACCTAACTTTAGAATGTGAGCATTTAAAAGATAGACAAGCATTTAAATCGGGTATTGAGCTAACTATGGCAAATGGAAGTGATGACATTCAAATTTAATCTACAATGTGTGAGTCGCACTATGCTTAAATAGGTCCAAGGCAACGTACAATTCAAGTGATGGGCAAAAGAGAGATGAAATGGGTGAAAGGAGCTATAGCTGGGGAGGAGCGAGGGGTGAAGTCCTCTACTGGGAAGTAGTGAGGAGATATTTCAAGTACAATTTACATTGGAAGGGAGACCAGCTCCTGCCTACCAGGCCCTTCCTGGATTCATATTCCTCTTGAAGCCATCTGCTCTGTACTTAGGCCCAGGTTCTCTAAACAGTGCTGGCAGGCGCCCAAGCTCAGTAATAAAACACCATTTAAATGCCATTTTTAACTGTTTCAAGGTGCCATAGCCACCTAATGCCACTGTGGGTGCAGCTAATGCTGGACATGGCAGAGGTGCAATTTCACACCAAAGGTCAGTGCCTGAAATGTATGCCTGGGAAACCCTGACCTACCTTTTTGCCAGAAGCATGATTCTGTAACTGGGTGCTGTCATATGACTGATGTCTGAGGACAAATGGTGCCAGTTAGAGAATCCAGCCCTTAAGGGAAGTGGTGCCATTTTATAGTCAATAATTCTGTTCATTGGAGTTATGTTCCATGCACAGGTGGCCTTATTCTAAAACATGCACAAATTGCACGTAAGTTGGAAGTTTGAGCACATGAGTTTTTCAGAAGTAGAGAGTACATTTTTTGGCATTAACTTTCATTTTTTTTAAATGAAATGCTTGAATGTACTGAAATGAGGAACTTCTCTAGAAATCACTTTACAGAGAGCAGTGGTAGCAATCATACTGATGTCATTAAACTGTTCCCAGTTGTGCGTGCCTGGTCTGTTCTAGGCTTTAAATTATGTATTGCAGTTTAATGTGGTTCGGGATGGCTTGTGCTACACTGAGAGCATGACAATTTGTACTTACAAGTGACTACATCTAGTATAAAAAATGGCAGCCATTTTGGATATTTTTTTTTTTATCAGTTGTATCCAAGACCCTCCTCGAGAGCTGCAATCAGTCGGGTTTTCAGGATTTCCACAATGAATAGGCATGAGATCTATTTGCATGCACTGCTTTCATTGTATGCTAATAGATCTCATGCATATTCATTGGGGAAAACCTGACTGGATTGCAGCCCTTGAGGAGGGACTTTAACACCCCTGCCCTACATAAAGGCGAAGAAGCCAGTACTCTACCAATTGCCCTGTGTATGCTTTATGTTCTCATTCACACAAAGGAGGTCCAGGCCAGGTTTTAGATGTGTAGCATAGTAAATGATAGCAGATAAAGACCTGAACTGTCCATCCAGTCTACCTATTAAAAAATACATGATTAGATTTAACTTATCTCTTCTTTGGTAGTTGTGGGTCATACACTGTATATTTTGAGTACCTGAATAAATTCATGTAAACAATTCTGAGCTCTCCTAGGAGCATAGCATTAAAAAACTGAATAAAGATATAAACCAGATTTTATCAGGTGTAAACTTGTTTTATAAAGTTAGGTGTATAAAAGGGTTGCAGAACAGATTTTTTTTTTTTTTTTGCCCCTATGTTGAATACATGTTGGGTCTGGTCTATGGGTGTCAATTTCTTGCATTCAGCTCTGGGCTAATGGATGCAGCCACAGTCTGGTACTCTGCTCATAACCCTCTTGCATCTGTAAGGTATGGAAATCTTTCTCATGCATCATCATTGTGGAAATCCTGACCCCCCTCCCCCCAAGGGTTTGCTGTGCCTCCAGGGAGGGGTGGGGATATTTTTTCAAAGCCATTTCTGTGGGTGATAGCTGTGCTGTCTGGAAACTGCCATCTCTTTCGGGGTAGAACAGTGCACATGTGCTGGAACATGAATGTGCCTGTCTAGCTGCAGTCAGAGGCAGAGTTCTTGAGAGCTGTTTAAAATACAACACATCATCTGCATGTTCCAACATATTCTTGCATGGAAAAGGTATGTATCAAAATAACATACCAGATCCGTTTTTGTTGCATTGCTGATGGTTAACTTGGTTTGAAAGCTGTCTCCTGGAAGCTTTGGCAGTAGACAAACTAGCCTAAATTAGGATTGTATCCTTTTTTTAAAAAAATGGTAAATAATTAGCCTGACCAGCAGGTGGCTCTGTCACTCCATCCTTCAAACATTAACCTAATCCCCCAGCGAATTGAAAAGTCTGCACAAACTTTTTCCTCTTGTATTTGGAGACCAGACTGTTCTTTTGCTTTCAGATCTAAACTGACAGGGAAGATGTTGAATTAAGCAGCATCTTGTTGAAAGATCAGTGGTGGTGAAAGGTTTTTAAAGTGGGAAGCCAAAGGAACAGGACAGCCTTCCATGAATATATTCTGTTGTAGTTTTTGCAAGACTGAGCTTAATGCTGATTTTGCTGCCAGGTCACCAAACTGGAACATTTTGACCATGATCCAGAACCTTTGTGCACTTGTTTCTGTTTTAGCTAGTGTTTAATTCCCCTGCCTCTGCCCCCCCCCCCCCAAAGGCCTGGACCTGTTGGTGGTAATTCTATATATTGTCATGCTTTCTTGAGAGATGAACTATGGGAGTTAGGTGCCATACCTTATAGAATAGTGCATATGCAAGTTTTAATGTGCCAATTATCACCCAGTTGATGGTTCAGAGTAGAGAATGATAAGGGGAAAAATTTATCACCATTCCTGCCCCCCCATCCCTGTGAGCTCGTCCCCATCCCACAAACTGTCAGATCCCACCCATACAAGCCTCGAATAGTTTTGATTTTATACTGAAACTTATTTTATTAAAGTATAAAAAGAGACAGTATTCTTTATACACCTGTCTCCCCTCCCTTTAACAAATATCTCCTCCACTATTGTGAAAACTGACCAAACCAAATTACTACAGCATGCTACATAGAAAAATCAAGTTAACAGAATACTTCAGTCACACATGGCAGGAATAGTGTTAGGGGAGAGCAGCTAGGGCAACTGCCCCCTAATTTTGTTCTTCAAATCACATTGGCCTCAGGCTTTGGTTCCTTCTATCTTCATCCTGGCATGGCTGGCTCCTGAAGGTAAAATAGGCCCATGAGGAGCTGGGAAGGAGATGCCGAGTCTGACACAGGCAAATTTTTTTTTACCACAGGAGCAAGACTTTTCCACAGGGCGGTGAAAGTGTAGTTACTTACCTGTAACGTAGGTTCTCCGTGGACAGCAGGATAGTCAGCCACATATGGGTGTTGTCCCAACACCTCCCAATTTGCGGATAAGCTCTCCAATAGCTCAGAGAGATTTTTTTTTTTTTTTTTTTTTCTCTGAGCATGTGCAGTGCCCGGGCCCCACTGGGCATGCCCGAGCCCTACCCATTTCCCCCTGCTTCCCCCTAATCCCCAGGATGTTCCTAGCTGTGGCCGGGTCGGCCGTATGGGGAGGCGGGTGGGTTGTGTGGCTGACTATCCTGCTGTCCACGGAGAACCTACGTTACAGGTAAGTAACTACACTTTCTCCTAGGACAAGCAGGATGAGTCAGCCACATATGGGTGACTCCCTAGCCGAGGGATGTACCGACTGGACCTGCGCCTTAGCGCTTTGTGCATCCCTCGCCTGGCTGTGGAGGCCGAGCCGGGCAGGGTAATCAGGCAAAGCAGGTAAGGTTGTGGAAACAAGGTTTTAGATAAAGTGCTGTGTTAACTGAGCAATAATAATCACAGAACAGTGAACTGGTCAATGACAATCAATGAACAGTGAGAGACCAACTGGTCCAAAGTGACAATTCGTACTTGCATGTGAGAATTCATACTTGCCTATTCCACATTCAGTCTAGACAGGAGTGCTGGAAGACCTACTTAACTCACAGAACAGCGAAACTGGTCAATGACAATTAATGAACAGTGAGAAAACCAACTGGTCAACAGTGACAATTTTTAACTGGTCAACAGTGACAATTCGTACTTGCATATGAGAATTCATACTTGCCTATTCCACATTCAGACTAGACAGGAGTGCTGGAAGACCTACTTAACTCACAGAACGGCGAAAACTGGTCAATGACAATGAATGAACAGTGAGAAAACCAACTGGTCAACGGTGACAATTCATAACTGGTCAATAGTGACAATTCGTACTTGCATATGAGAATTCATACTTGCCTATTCCACCTTCAGACTAGACAGGATTGCTGGAAGACCTACTTAACTCACAGAACAGTGAAATTGGTCAATGACAATCAATGAACAGTGAGAAACCAACTGGTCAACAGTGACAAATCGTACTTGCATGTGAGAATTCATACTTGCCTATTCCACATTCAGTCTAGAAGGAGTGCTGGAAGACCTACTTAATCAATATCTATAACACCCTACTTGAACAGTGTTTGTCGATATTTATAACACCCTACTTGATCAGTGTTTGTCAAGGCTGTGCTAGTGGTTGCTGTCCCTCCTGGGAGGGAACCTGTGCTTGGTGAAGGTGTGCATGGAGGACCAAGTGGCTGCATCGCAGATGTCCCCTATTGGTGTGTGGTGCAGATGTGCCGTTGTGTTGGCTATGGTTCTGCGCTGGTGGGCGTTGGCTCCCACCTGCGGTAGATGCTGCGCTTTTCTATAGGTGAAGGGGATGTACTCTTATATCCAGCGCGCGCGCCTGCGTTTGGTGGCCGGAAGTCCCGGTCTGTTTTGGACGTAGGAGACGAACAATTGAGGCTTGTCTAATCTGCTGCATAGTCAGGGCCCGCACACAGTCCAGGAGGTGTTGCTGAGGTGGCAGTGTGCCTCCCTGTGGGGAGATGTAGAGTGCCAGGAGGAACGTTGAAGCCGCCTTCGGCAAGAATCGGGGATGGGTACTGGGTACCACCCTGTTCTCATGAGGGAGTGTGTCGGTAGACACGATGATCAGGGTTTTCCCAGCCAGGAATACGGGATCTGCCTCCCCCAAAGGTTTGAAGGGGTCGAGGTGAGATGATGCGGCACCAAGTTGAGGTCCCATCCAGGCGGTGGTGGTCTGACCGGTGGGTGCAGATTGGACAGTCCCTTCATGAAATTTTGTGATTACTGGATGCCTCGACACTAGTTTGCTGTCTAGGCCAGCGTGGTATGCCGTGATTGCACTTAGGTGGACCTTGATGGAAGTGGGTTTTAGGTCCCCCTGAGATAAGCTCAGTATGTACTGCAGGATGTCCGGTATGGGGCAGTTGTAGGGGTCTCGCTGCGTGTCTGTGCACTGGTAGCGGAACCTTCTCCCTTTCAACCCATAGCGTTTTCTGGTTGAAGGTCTTCTGGCTGCCATAAGAGTGTGCTCCACGTCTTGTGGTAGGTTCATCCTCTCATCATCCATGCGGTCAGGGCTAAGGAACGCAGGTCGTGGTGGAGGGGGTAATGAGAACTGCACTGATCTGGAGCGGGGAGAGGTGGGAGAAACGCTATCCCTTGCCAGAACGGGAACCATGGTTGCAGGAGCCCGATCAGGGCAATCATGATCACCGTTGCTCTGTCCTGAAGAATCTTCTGCAGGACTTAGGGTGTTCCAACTCACAGACAGACCGTCGGGGCTGAGATGGCGATGGGTTGATCTTTTTGCGCAGAAGGTCGAGTATTTTGAGTTCGGTTCGGTTGCAAACAGGTCGATGCTCGGTGTGCCCCAGATGCTGAAGATCTTCTTAATCGCCGCTGGGTTGATACACCATTCATCGGGATCCAGCTGGTGGCTGAGTCTTTCTGCCAGGTCGTTCTGCTCCCACAGGAGGTAAGTTGCCTGGATGGTGCATTGAATGGAGTTGGAGAACTCCCACATGTGGCAAGCTTCCTTGCATAGCGAGGTTGACCCTGTCCCTCCCTGTTTGCTGATATAGTGCGAGGCCACCTGGTTTTCTGTTTGGGTGAGGACTGCCCTGCCTGTTTGAAGGTTTCGAGGGCATTCCCTAAGGCCCTGAGCTCCAGTGGGTGGGTGGTCAGAGGTTGGGTACACTGGTCTCAGTGATGTCTGAGGTGCCCTTTCAGGGATCACATGAGTAGTCTGGTGTGCTGCACAACAAAGACCGGAGCGTGCTGACGATGAGCTGCTGGCAGGGATGCACTGGGCCAGGGATGTCATGGCGTCGATCTGGTAGTCCCGTAGGACGGCCTTGGTCTGCGTGGTGTCGATGACTGCCCAGATGAACGATATCCCCTGGGTGGGTATCAAGTTGGGCTTCATGTAGTTGATGAGGAACCCCAGTTCTTGGAGGAGGGTTATGGTGGTTAACGGGGATGCCAGCTGTCGAGATAAGATAGGACGCGCACCCCTTGAAGGCGAGGATGTGCCACTGCCACGCACTTTGTGAACGCTCTTGGAGCCGTTGAGAGTCCAAGGGGCAGGACCTTGTACTGGAGGCGTCTGTCTTGGCTTTAGAAGCGACGATGCCTCTTGTGGGCTGGGTGCATGGGATACTAGCCAATACTCGGGCTGTAACAGGGCCAAGACTGTACCCAGAGAGTGCATCTGGACCTTGTGTATGTATCTGTTGAGCTTACAGAGATCCAGGGACGAGCGTTGTCCTTGTCCATGGTGACGCGGGGGTTCCTGGAGTAGAAACCCCTTGGTGATCTCCTCTGTTCGTCACCGCATCTATTGATTCTGCCGAAGCAGGTCCTCTCCTTGCTGCAGGAAAGTTGGGTCGTCAGATGGAGGGTGCCCCGCCCACTTGGGGGGGGGGCGGGAGTGGAGACGAATTCGGAATCCCTGCTTGATGATGCTGAGGGCCCACTGGTCGATGGTGATCCTGGGCCAAGCCTTCGCAGACAATCTGATCCTGCTGGGCCGGAGGGTGGTCAAGGTTCTATTTTTGTCTTGGGGAGAGGGCTGCCCTTGGATGCCCCTGCCCCTCGGGCGGTGCTTGTTTGCGTAGCAGTTATGTTACTGTTGCGAGTGCTGGGGCACAGACTGCTGTCAGTGTGGACTGGCTCAGTTGTGAGCTGGAGTCTCTATTTTATTTTATTTATTTATTTCCTCTCACTGGCCTCCTGATAAAGCCGCATCTGGAACTGGAGCGCAGCAATTCATGCGCTCAGCATTGCGCCCTCGAAGGTCTTTTTCCCCGTGGAAACCAGGGTTTTTCAGGTCCTTCCCTGACGGGGGTTGGAGGGGGGGGTTGTGCTGCCCTGTTTCTCTTAAGCTACCGCAATGTCCATGTATGGCTGCTGCGGGTTGTCGAATCCCTGGGCTGGAAAGATCTGGTACTTCAATCCCAGTCTCCTTGATGTTGGTTGCCCTGAGGAGGGAGTCAGCCAAATCTTGTCTCTGCAGTCCAGGAGGTTCTTGTGGACTGGAATCGCCACTGCCTTCGTGAAGTACTGGTACTGGTAGTTCAGGCCTTGTAGTACTCTGTCTTCGGTACTTGTTGTCCCCCCACGTGGATCTTGAGAAAGGCTGTGAGTTTCTGGAGGGACTTGGGGTGAGTCCTCGTTTGTTTGTTTTTTTGTTTTTTTAGTAAATATTTATTTATTTTTGTGGGTGGTGACTCGGGGCGTGGCTGGAGGCTGGTGTGTAGCTTGTTCCTCCGTTGCTTGGGTGCATGGCCTGCCGCTGAACCGCGCCATGTTGTTGTGCGTGGCTCCCTCTAAAAGGGGGCATTGTGGGGAGTGTAGCCCGCTGAGAGAGGAGTGGGTCAGCAGGAGGATTAACTGTGGCTGCTGGTCCCACCCCTGGTGGTTCGCAGGTTCATGAGCTGCTCCACTTGACTGGTTGGGTGGCTCCATGTACCCCACCACCCTTCTCTGTCCTTCTTAAGAGGGAGGGAGAGCCTGCAGAGAGGGGGCAGGATGCACCCCTTCATCTGAGCCAGTGCTCCTGGCTGCGTTTCCCACTGTGCCTGGAGGCAGAGAAAGAGGAGTGATAATGCCTCTTGAGTGGGCTTCTGATGCTGTACTGCCTATTGTATATTAAACTGTACAGCGCTGCATATGCCTTTCAGTGCTATAGAAATCATGAATAGTACAGAGTCCCTCATGCTAGCTGGAAAAGCACTCTGCCTAGGTTTTATGAAGAGCAAACAGCTTTTTAGACTGAGGAGTTTCAAACCCCCACCCTTGGAGAGGCATGGTCTGACATGCCGCATCTCTGAAGATATCAGCACCCTGCTGAGAAAGGCAGACTCCTCGTTCCCAACCTGAGAGGGGGAGGGGGGAGGGGTGGGAAAGGTGTGAATTGTAGACTCTGCAGGACCCCAAGAGGGAAAGAAACATCGAGTTGTTTTTTTTTTTTTTTTTTTTTTCAGCATGTCCTTTATAAGCTGAACTCTGGGGCAGCATGTCTCCTACTGGGGGGAGAGGTCTGCAGGTCCCCTCCAAGGGAAAGAAGCATGGGAGATTCTTTCTCCTTAAATTCAGATTGGGAGGAGGGTGGGGCAGAGCCCTCGGGGCTGCAACAGATTATCAGAGGTTTTCCCAAAAACAAGCAGATAGGACTTACCTTTGAACCCCAATCGGCTCCCTTCAGAGGCCGGCTGTAAGAGGCAGCATGCCGTCTGGAGGGTGAAAGCCCCGATCTGTTGCTTGCAGAGGCTGTGGATTTACGCAGCAGCATGCAAGACTCCTATCGGCTGCCCTGCAGAGGATGGCTGCGTGGCAACATGCAAGGATTCCTGGAGAGATCTCTCGGTCTGGCGAGACTCCTATCGGCTGCCCTGCAGAGGTTGGTTCTAAGCGGCAACATGCAGGGACTCCGGGAGATATTTCTCTACCGGGCCAAGTGCAGGCGGGGGGATTAGCTGAGCCAGGGCATCCTGGAGGCTCCTTGCCACTGTAGCATGTGGATCCCCCGCTGCTGCATTCTGATGAGGATGCTGCTGGAGGAAGATTCTCGGGCCTCACTTCTCTTCATGCCCTGCGGAGGCTGGCTGTCAGCAGCAACATGCAGGAACTCCTGGAGAGATCTCTCGGTCTGGTGAGACTCCTATCGGCTTCCTGCAGGGGCCGACGGCTAGCGACAGCATGCAGGACTTCCGGGAGAGATTTCTCGACCGGGCAAGTTGCAGTCGGGGGGGTTGACTGAGCCAGGACGTCCTGGAGGCTCCTCACCGGATTCGTCTGTGGATCCCCCGCTGCTGCTTTCCGATGAGGATGGCTGCTGGAGGGAGATTCTCGGGCCTCACTTCTCTTCATGAAGTCTCTCAGTGCCCTCTTCCTTAGCTTGCGTGCACGTGGTGACATGTGCGCACAATGCAAGCCACACGGAAACCTCGAGCGCCGGATCCAATCAGTGGGCGCACAATTCATGAGGATCCAGTGTGTTCATCCTCCTCCTGCATCCCAGTTGTTTCTTTAGATGATTCAGGCATCTTCAAGTTGATGAGTAGAAAAGTTGTAATGGAGAGCTGTAGAAAATCCGACCGATGGGAACGGGAGGAAACTAAAGACTGGGGATTAGGGGGAAGCAGGGGGAAATGGGTAGGGCTCGGGCATGCCCAGTGGGGCCCGGGCACTGCACATGCTCAGAGAAAAAAAAAAAAAAAAAAAAATCTCTCTGAGCTATTGGAGAGCTTATCCGCAAATTGGGAGGTGTTGGGACAACACCCATATGTGGCTGACTCATCCTGCTTGTCCTAGGAGAAAGGGCTTGTCCCTGCGGTAAACCAGTTGCAAATGTCCCCATTACTGCGGATTTACTACAGTGACCACGGTTTACCATGGTAAATGGTCCCTGTGTCACTCTCTAGTTCAGAGGTCATTATTCTAGATCTTTAGACTCTGTGGGGGGAGTAGTGTGTGTGTGTGCTCTGCAGGTACAATTCCAAATTTAGCAAAAGCCTCTTTCCAGGGGTTTAGCTGTGCAAGTGACTTTCACAATTACCCCTGCAAATGACAAGACCATAGTTCAGTACAATCAGGTGCAAAAGCAAACCTGGCAGATGTGAATTTCAGTTATGAATATACATGCTTTGAGCATCTGGACATTGCTAATGTTCCAGCAACAACGCAAACAATCAGAAGAATATTTTAACGGACTTGATTCAAGGCCATCTGCAGGCACTGGTGAACAAAGATGGAGTTAAGTACACCAGTTACACCTATAATAAATCATTTCTAAAAGAGGTTTGCAGTGAAATTACAATCGCTTTGCTGTTTGTGTATGTAAAGAACCTGAGAGAAGATAACTGAAGACAAAACCGGAGGACCGGGCCAAAAGTAATGGCAATACCTCATAAGGAATCCAGGATAAAACTAGCCATGCTTGGTCTGGTAGCAGGGCTGCAATTGTTAAAATGGCCAAGAGCAGCGTGAGACCATGCATTACCTTCTCGTATCAAGGCATGCATCATCTTGCCACGCCGTAGACATCTTTTGGGTGGGTGCGGGCAATGGTACTCATAGACTAGTGGGTCTCAGCACCGTCCTCTGGCACAACTAGACACTTGGGGGTTTTGGGATTCCCACAGTAAATATGCACAAGAGAGGTTTTCATGTACTATCTCCATATTATACAAATCTATCTAATGAATATTTATTGTAGATATACTGAAAACCTTACTGACAACCCGAGGAGGGGTTGCGAAGCACTTGGCTAAAGTCCAGCTGGGTGTTTCCAGAATTGGTACAGTTCTTAGAATCCATTACTCTTTTTTTTTTTTTTTTTTGCTTCGTTGTAGCTACTGATTCCTTTGAAGCAGTCCTCTGTTATTTTCTGGATTTTGCAAGTGAGCTGAAGTCCAGGGAGGGCTGGAAAGTCGCCCGTGACACTGTGTTATGTGAACCAGACGAAGAAGGACTTTCACACAGCTCCTCTGAGCAGGAAGATTTAGTTGAATGAAAAATACCCAGGAAAAAAGAAAAAAAAATTCCATAACTGACAGATGTACTTGAATGACTGCTGGATCTGTGCGCTCCTGAAATATCACACAGTTCAAAGCGCCGTCCACTCTGAAAAAATGTTAGGGAGGACTTATGTCAGATATCCATGAGCTATTCATCCCCATCACTTCAGGTAACTCAAGGGGTGTTACATTTAGGTAGACCAGGTATTTCCCTGTCCCTGTGGGGTTTAAGATCTCAGGGGTCCTTTTTACTGAGATGCACGGTAAGTACGTACAGCTGAAAATGTGACCTAGATCAGAGGAATTCACCCCCAGTCTTCCGGAATCTGTCATAGGGGGAAACACCCTCCAGGGATTCAAGACAAAGTTAGACAAGTTCCTGCTGAACAAGAGCGTGCACGGGTAGAGCTACTCTCAGGGCGCTGGTCTTTGAGCCGCGGCAATTCTTATGTCCTCGAGAGCTACAGATTTTCAGGATATCCCTTCCACTAGGGCTGTTTAGTAAAACCCAGTGAAAGTTATTTGTGTGTGGCCCAAAAAGTTATTTGCAAATTTTCCATATTCGCAGGCCGGCTCTGCCCCTAACACTCCCGAATTCGGAGGGAGAAGTTGTACTAATCTTTCTGTGCAGTCAAGTAGGCTGTTGCAGCAATGTCTCTAAACAAGGGGAGGCCATCAAAATTTAGGCAGCTTTATTCTGTTTTCTTTTTCCAGCATACTATGGGTGACAGTGACACTTCAGAGCCAAGTCAATTTAATAGAAAGAAGAACACAGCTAGGATATCATTCAGTCCCTCCACGCTCAACAGATCGCCTACTGGTACAGTCAGCAGCCTGCACTGTCTTTTCTGATCAGGCCTGGGAGTTATTTCATCATTCCTCCACCATAATCAGAAAAACCTGCAGTTATTACTTGGTGCTACCTTCTCACCCACAGGCAATGGGAACAGAATTTGATTTAGTGACATGTTGCAGTCCATCTCACCTTGGCTTCATGAGCTGGAAGGATTCTGTTCTGCCGCAGTCCGCAGTTTATTGCTCGTAGACTTGAAAAGTATTAAGATCCCCCCCCAAACTAGGATATACTTGCAAATGTCCTACACTTCTGACATATATACGAGGGGACCACTGAAAAGTTCTCAGCCCACCAAGAAGAGAATGACATGCAGCCATGAAACTTAAGTTATTCTACACTTTTTGTTTCAATGAGAAACTAAGCCATTGTGACATCACATATGAGGCTTAGGCATTGGTGGAATGAGGCATTATTATGACATCACCATACAAGGGGCCGCTTCAAAGTTCTCAGCCCAGTCAAGAAGAGAATGATGTGGAGCCCTGAAACTTACAAGTTATTCCACACTTTTCTTGATACATTTCGTTTCATTTCATGTCATTGAACCAAAAAGTATCAAGAAAAGTGTGGAATAACTTGTAAGTTTCATGGCTCTGCATCATTCTCTTCTTGGTTGGGGTGAGAACTTTTCATTGGCCCCTCGTGTTGTGATATCATAATGCCTCATTCCACCAATGCCTACGAGCCATCCTCATTGGTGATGTCACAATGGCTTGGTTTCCCTATACTTGTGCCCAGTTACTAGATGCATTTGCCTCACTGAAGTGAAAAGTGTCAAGAAAAGTGTGGAATAACTTGTAAGTTTCATGGTTCCACATCATTCTCTTCTTGGTTGGGCTGAGAACTTTTTATTGGTCCCTGGTATTGTGATGTCATAATGCCTCATTCCACCAATGCCTAAGAGCCAACCACATCGGTGATGTCACAATGGCTTGGTTTCCCTATACTTGTGCCCATTTACTAGATGCGTTTGCCTCATTGAAGTGAAAAGTGTCAAGAAAAGTGTGGAATAACTTGTAAGTTTCATGACTCCACATCATTCTCTTCTTGATTGGATTGAGAACTTTTCAGTGGCCCCTTGTGGCCTATCACCTCTTAACTTCATCCTCTGCCCTCTCATTCCAGAGCTTCCTTTCAAATGAAAGACTCGACTCATGTGCATTTACCCTACATAGGTATTTAAACGTCTCTATCGTATCTCCCCTCTCCCACCTTTCCTCCAAAGTAAGGCCCCCCATACGACTTGATTATTTCCCCCTTAACTTTGTCTTTCAAATGTCTTTGCAGTTAATGTGATGGCAACAATTTTTCTAAATCAAATCTGTCCCTTTGCTAGGAGCTTTGTCTGAATCCATAATAATCAGAGATCTTTATTCCTACAGCTACAAAATGTCAGTCGAGGAATGAAAGGCTTGCAGGCCCTCTGAGTATTTAGTGAACTGCCTAGCTATGAACACGAATAAGGGAATCTGTAGATAATTCCAGCCTTCTCTGGCTTTCTATACTTTTCTGGCATTCTTCTGAGTGCATTTTATTTTCTTAAACAGAGCAAGGAAAGAGGGAAACTTCCCAGTTTAAACACACAAATTCTCCTTGAAGCTCTGGCCGTACTGGTTAGCTCAGCATTTTCTGCCCCGCATAAAGTATCCATAATTCATCCAGTCCTAGGAGGACAGAAAGATGCCTTTCGTAAGGTCCCAAGGAAACCTCTCCAGTCTCCTAGACTGAATTTGGGCCTGAGCTCCAGTCACCTTCAAAGCCAAGCTATACAATTGGCTTTCCTCTCTATTACAGACTGGTACATTTCCCGAGGATCTAGGTCAGATTTTGATCACACCAATTGTAAAAAATCCTAAAGAATCTAAGCTGACATCAAATTACAGACCTATTGCGAGCACTCCCTTATTTGTAAAGCTGATGGAAGGTTTGGTCAACCAGGACTTATAATATATTTAGACAAATTCAGCATACTACACGACAACCAATCAGGCTTTTGGTCTGGACCCGTGCTCTTTAACATCTTTATAAATGATCTGGACATAGGTACGACGAGCGAGGTGATTAAATTTGCGGATGATACGAAGTTATTCAGAGTAGTAAAGACGCAGGAGGATTGCGAAGATCTGCAACGTGACATAATCAAGCTCGAGGAATGGGCATCGACATGGCAGATGAGGTTCAACGTGGATAAGTGTAAAGTGATGCATGTCGGTAACAAAAATCTCATGCATGAATACAGGATGTCCGGGGCGGTACTTGGAGAGACCTCCTAGGAAAGGGACTTGGGAGTTCTGATCGACAAGTCGATGAAACCGTCTACACAATGTGCGGCGGCAGCACAAAGGGCAAACAGAATGCTAGGAATGATAAGGGGATCACGAACAGATCAGAGAAGGTTATCATGCTGCTGTACCGGGCCATGGTACGCCCTCACCTGAAGTACTGCGTCCACCACTGGTCGCCGTACATGAAGAAGGACATGGTACTACGCGAAAGGGTCCATAGAAGAGTGACTAAGATGGTTAAGGGGCTGGAGGAGCTGCTGTACAGCAAAAGATTAGAGAAACTGGACCTCTTCTCCCTTGAACAGAGGAGATTGAGAGGGGACATGATCGAAACATTCAAGGTACTGACTTAGTAGATAAGGACAGGTTATTCACCCTCTCCAAGGTAGGGAGAACAAGAGGGCACTCTCTAAAGTTGAAAGGGGATAGATTCCGTACAAACATAAGGAAGTTCTTCTTCACCCAGAGAGTGGTAGAAAGCTGGAACGCTCTTCCAGAGGCTGTTATAAGGGAAAACATCCTCCAAGGATTCAAGACAAAGTTAGACAAGTTTCTGCTGAACAAGAACGTGCGCTGGTAGGGCTAGTCTCAGTTAGGGTGCTGGTCTTAGACCAGAGGGCCGCCGCGTGAGCGGACTGCTGGGAATGATGAACCACTGGTCTGACTCAGCAGTGGCAATTCTTAGGTTCTTATGGGTTTAGTACTGAAACAGTCATTACATCATTGCTAGATTTCCTTCATAGCTTATTCAGTCGAGGTACAAGTGCTCTAGTTCTGCAATTAGACTTAAGCAGTGCCTTCGATTTGGTCGATCATGCCATTCTGGTTGAGCATTTGGTGTCAATCGGTCTTTCAGGTAATGTGTTGAAATGGTTTCAGGGTTTTTTGACTAAATGATCGTATCAAGTCTACAGTGATAATAAACAATCCAGTAGCTGGGTAAACTCTTGCAGAGTGCCGCAGGGCTCTCCTCTATCCCCAACATTGTTTAACATTTACCTTGCCTCTTTGGGGAACTTATTGTAAAGCTTAAACGTCAAATTCTAAATTTATGCAGACAATATCACTATAGTCATCCCCCTTACAACCCTGTCATCTGAAACAAAGAATCATCTGTCATTCATTTTAAAACAGATCGAATTATGGATGACCGAATTCAAATTACAACTCAACTCAGACAAAACCAAATTTTTCTTAGCAAGCCCAAATGACAAAATTAAAGATTCAACAATTTTTTGTGAATGGTCAGGCCTTCCCTATTGAAGATTCCATAAAAATTCTGGGAGTGACTCTGGACCGACACCTTACCCTAAATGTACACACAAATTTATTGGTTATGAAATGCTTCTCGATATTATGGAAACTCAGAACCATCAGAAAATATTTTGACACAGTATCATTCCGCTTATTGGTTCAATCTTCCATTCTAAGCATATTTGACTACTGTAACATCATTTATTTGTGAACCTTCAAAAAAACCCTCCAAAGACTCCAAGTCATTCAAAATTCGGCAGTTCGACTGATTTTTGGGTTGATAAAATGGGAACACATTAGTCCCTATTATCAAAAACTTCACTGGCTGCCCCTGGAAGCACGAGTTTTGTTTATTTTTTTGCCTTTGTTATAAATCAATTTTGGGCCTGGTCCCTATGTACCTGGTTTCTCAATTTAATCTGGACAGTTCTATTAGGCCCATACGCAGAATTCATATGTTCACCTATCCTCTTTAAAGGACTGCCGCTACAAAAGATTCCTGGACAGAACTTTTGCCTCCCAGGCAGGTTAATGGAACGACTGGCTGGGTAACATTATCACGCATTCCTCATCCTACTTCAATTTTAGAAAATCAATAAAAATGAATTTGTTTAATTGATTGTAACCTAAAAATCTTATAGTGTATCACTACTGTCATCCTGTACCTTATATTTGATGACTTTGTATTGTAATCACTTCGCTGATTTCCAGCACCTCATGTTGTAAACCGCCTTGAACTATCATGGCTTTGGTGGTATATAAAAATAAAATTATTATTATTTTTAATAATTTGTACTAAAATTAAAATTTAGTTGTTGTTGTCAGGTGCCATGGACTCGTGTTCAAGTCCTAGCAACTTGATGAATTACGGATCTAAAAAGAGATCAGTTTTGTGCTAGTCCAGAAAGGTCCTCCAGCGTCATCCCCATGGTTGTTTTCAACGTGTCCAGCCATCTGATTGCCAGGTCGCCCTCTTCGCCTGGTTCCTTCGATCTTCCCAAACATGATGTCCTTCTCCAGTGATCTGACGGTGTGACCAAAATAAGACAGTCGTAACGTCATAATTTGGGCTTCGAGTGACATAGCCGGTTTGATCTCTTCCAGAATCGGTTGTTAGTTCTTCTGGCGGTCCACGGCATGCATAAAATCCTTCTCCAGCATCAAAACTCAAACGAGTCATTCTTCTTTCTGCCTAGTGTCCAGCTTTCGCATCTGTAACTGACCACTGAGAAAATTTAGTACTGTAATAAAAAAAAAAAAATCTATAGTTTAATAGTTCAGAACTTCACAGAATTCTTAATTATATGAGAAACATGCCTTTGGTTTCCTAAACTTTGCAACCAATGTGAGGTAGGGAAGCTCTTTGGAAAAACTTTAATGATGAGCTTAGACCTTTCAGTCATGGTGGAAGGAAGGCAGCATTTGATAGTGCTGACATTGTATACCTAATAAATTGTAAAATAAATCATATTACTGGGGGGAAAAAATGCTTCAAAATCCCTCCTGACAACTGAAAGATAAATTTTCACTCTCTGTTTTGCTGTTCAGAGGATGCCTAGAGGTTACTGCTGAGTACTCGAGCCTGTCCTACAATTCATCAAGTCTTGAGTTTTTATAATTATCTCTAACACTAACTCCGCAGCCATTGAGGAAAAAAATGTCATGTGTATTCCTCGTAACCTAGCGGAACGTCTCAGAGGACGGTTAAGTGAGCGAAAAGTCTTCTTTTCATGAATAAGTTTCTCGTTTTCAGTCTCCAAAGTCCCACCACTTTTAGAAAAAGGTACGACGTACTGAAAATTTACCTCTGAGGCTCAAGGGCTCTGTCCTATTGTACAATGTCATGATATCTTTGCAGAGGCTGCCGGATTGCTTTATTTTTTTCATAGTTGCTTTGATTCAAATTTGTGTCTGGGACTGGGTGTGGGTTTATGATTGTATTAGGGAGACCATGTTATTGGATGTATGCATGCTATTTGAAGGTTTTTTATATTGTAAACCAAATTGAATGACTTTTTGTTTTTAGCTAACGTGGCAGTATAATATAAATTCTAATAAGTGAAATAAAATTGGCAATCTTAGGGCAGAGAAAAAATTCTGTTTACCAGCCAAATCACAGGAATAACTGATTTGTCAATTGTATCAGCCCTACAGTAACTCACTCTACAGAGTGGAGGTGCAGAATAAAATCCAGTGAAGTCAGGCGGTGGCATAATAAGGGAAGGGGGCAGTCCGCGCCGTTTTGGTGAGGGTGCAGGTACTCATCCTCCTCTCCGCCCTGCCCCCCATTGCCATGCGTATGTTATAGCACTGGGTTGGCTTTTCCTCTGATGTCACTTCCTGCGACAGCAGCTTGGGGGTTGCTGCTTGCGCCAGGAACGTTACAGAGGTACGGGGGAAGGGAAGCGGCACATGTGGCAGGAGGGGGTGGGGGAGGGGCGCTTTCTGCCCTCACTATGCCACTGATCTTAGACCAGTCAGGGCTGTGGCCTAACACCCAGTTTTGGGTGGGCAGAAGACTCCACCTCGCCCTCTCTCGGCGAGGTGAGGCAAGGCAAGGTGATCTGGTCCATCAGCCCCCTCCCCTCACCGCCGCTGCCCACCTACCTTTTGAAAAGCCGATTTTTGCTTGGCAGCATGACTTACGCGTGCTGTGCACGCTGGCCCCGCAGCCTTCCTTCTGACACACTCTTCCTCCACAGAAGGAAGGCTGCGGGGGTCTGCACTCGCTGCCGGCAAAGATAGGCCCTTTGAAGATATGTGGCGGAAAGTTTTTGGGAGTTTTTAGCTAGTGGGGCTTGGAGACCCCTCACCGGCTACCTAACAGAAGTGCTGCCAGGCCATGGCTATACTGTCTGAGGAACAGGGAAGTGTCTAGAATATCTGGACATAACTCACTTTGATCGTCAACCGAAAAGGTGCAAACTACGGTAATCACAATCTAATTCTTTTGTTAATCTCCTCGGCTACGATCACCTATATTTGCAGAGGCACGTGTTGTAGCAAAAGCATGGAACAGCACGAGGATACTGAACCAGGGCCACTTACACAGAAAATCACATGAACGCCCTTAGAAGGTTTAAGGCCAGAAGCGTTGATCGTGCTGCTAACGCTCGACTGAGCCATTTAATTACTGGTGAAAAACAACCCCCTCCCCCTGTTAGCGGCAGCGATGAATCAGAATGAAGGCGCATACATGTAATAGAGGAGCGAAAGTGATCTTTATGTCTTTGCTTGGTAGGCAAACTTGCGTTCACCCTTCCTGCAGTCTGAGACTTCCTTGACTTCATCTGGCTTTCTCCCTGTCCTGTCCCCCCCCCATGGTTGCCATGGCGACGTGACAGAGCTAATGGCCCGTATTACATCTGCATAGTCAAGAAGCGAAAAAGGGGGAGTGCAGAGACGACAGTAGGAGCCATCGTGGAGGTCAACGTGTGGTTAATGTGGAAAAATCTCCTTTGTTGGGTCAAGAGCACAATTAGCAAAATGATAAAGAGGGACTTGGTTTCTAGTTCATGTGAAGAAGATTCAGAAGCGTTTGGGCACCACTTTTTCTTTCTATATATATTTTGAAGGGGACAACACTCATTCAACAACTTCTGGAATCATCAGTCTGAATTTGAGAACTCACTGGAGGCAAGCTAAAAGTAAATTTTCATCAGTTGACACAGGCGGAAAAATCTGATAAGTAGCTGGAGATATTTGGTCCAGAAAGAATCGAACCAACAGTTCTCCCCGTGGGTTTAAAGCGTGTTCTGCTCAATAAATGTCCATAGTCTGACTACACAAAAAAATAAATCACTGCGTCAGTTACAAATCATTTCTTTTTAAAAATGTCCAAGTAGTAGGGCCAGCAAAGCAAACTGCAGCCCCCCCTCCCCCCCATTCTTTTGCGCTCACTTGTCGCATGTATATGACATCACAGGGTGGCATTGTTTGCTTCACACTTCACAGTCCAAGAAGCTGCACAGCCTCATGGGATTCGTATGCTGTATATATGACCGTGCGTGATCCCAGCGTTGTTAACCGTGTCTGCAGCAATGTTAACTTTCCGCATTCCCCGTGCGAACAGAAAATATCTCTCTTCTGCTTTTGTTTATATTGCATTTTTTACGACAACAATGCTTTGCGGGGCGGCACATTCAACACCTGCCAATGACGTCTGTGAATAAACCCCGCCCACTAACTACTACTACTATTAATTATTTCTATAGTGCTACCAGACGCATGCAGCGCTGTACAGAGTCACAAAGAGTAAGAAAACAGTCCCTGCTTGAAAGAGCTTACAATCTAAACAGGCAAGACAGACAAACAAGATGTCATGGATACAGTTAAGGGGAACGGTTAATCAGTAGTAAAAGGCGAAGAGCTAGCGCATGCGTTTCAATCGCTCTTACAGCGATCCGTGGGATCGCTATAGGGTGTGCATCTGATCAGATTATTTGCATGCAAAAACGATAGTGAATCAATCACTGTTTCGAAATCGACCAACAGCGATCGAAGTGCTATCTTTAGTGAAGTTGGGCCTAAATCTCTTGCAGGCATCTGTGCTGCCGCCACCCAGTTTTCCAAAGTGCAAATTGAAAAGAGCAGCTTTAGCTTGGAGACCTCATGGCAAGGAGAATCACCGCTTTCATAGCTGCACTCTTATGTATAAATGGCAACAGAGAACAGGTCAGTGCAGCTATCTTGTTTGCCGACAAACATAAGACTCCACAGATGCACAAGCAAAATTAGGTCTCTACTGTCTGGTGTAATTGCATCTCACGGGCCCAGTATGTCCAAGTCACTTTTTTTCTGTTGGATTTTCTCTTGCGTGTAAAAACGAGATGCTGTTTTCCCCTTGGTATTGTGCTTGACTGAAGCTGGGTTGCAGCACTGGAAAGTGTTGTTCATTGGAGAAAGTATCCTATTAATGAGGTCTCCAAGGACTTCCACAGTACTTATACCCTGCATTTCTCTGAAAGAAGCTTTTGTAAAATCTGTCAAGAAACATACGCCCACCTGCTTTAGCTTCTAGGCCTGAGCCCCTCCTGCCACGCTTGCCTCTGAAAAGAAGCCCAGAGCTGGATATGCCTTTAGGTATGGGCTCTTAGCACCATCGACCCTTCTCCCAACGCAAGAAATACCGTTTCTTACTTCTGTCTGCCCTTCTCATTCAGGGTCCATATGGAGCCTGAACACATGTGGCGCCAGGTCCTGCATGAATATGATCACGTGACCCTTTTGCTCCATGAAGACCACTACCTACCCATGTTGTTTAGGATTACCTAAAAATCTTAGCTTGGGGTTTCAAGGTACACCATTTTGGAACGCCGCCTTACCTATCTCACCTGTTCATCCTATACACTCCTACTAGGTCACTTCAGTCTTCCCAGTAGGACCTCCACTAGCCTCTAGCTTTTGCATCACCTGCCATAATATGATGAGAGCCAGAATTTTCTGCGTTATGGAGCCAACTCTTTGGTATGTCCAGCCCTTACACCTTCAGTTGGAACGCTCCTTCCTAACATTCAAGGAAAATCTGAAGACATTTCTATTTCAGGAGGCTTAGAGGATTATTTATTTGCTCACATTGATATACCGATCATTCAAAATGGTTCACAAGCATATCAAAACAACAACGGTCTGGAACCGTGTAGTGTAGTCAGTCCATATTGGCTGTATTTGCTTTTCGCCCGTCTCATGGTAGGGTAGTTGAGAGTAATGTCAAAAGAAGGAGTGGAGAAAGGACACCATCAACCAACTATGAGAATAAACAATTTATTAAAAATATAACATTTATAGCATATACAAAAACTATATATGTAGCAAGGCCTAAAAGAGTCTTTAAATTCTTTGTTTCCTGGACCCCAACACGGTCCGTGTTTCGGCTGAAACAGCCTTCTTCAGGGGCATGTTAGAAAGAGCCTATAAAACAGAACAACAAAACATAAGAACATAAGAATTGCCCAACAGTCCACTCATGTGGCGGCCCTTAGGTCAAAGACCAACGCCCTATTTGAGTCTAGCCTAGGGGTGGGCAACTCCAGTCCTTGAGGGCTGGAATCCAGTTGGGTTTTCAGGATTTCCCCAATGAATATGCCTTGAAAGCAGTGCATGCAAATAGATATGCATATTCATTGGGGAAATCCTGAAAACCCGACTGGATTCCGGCCCTCGAGGACCGGAGTTGCCCACCCCTGGTCTAGCCTTACTTGCGTACGTTCTGGTTCAGCAGGAACTTGTCTAACTTTGTCTTGAATCCCTGGAGGGTGTTTTCCCCTATAACAGCCTCTGGAAGAGTGTTCCAGTTTTCCACCACTCTCTGGGTGAAGAACTTCCTTACGTTTGTACGAAATCTATCCCCTTTCAACTTTAGAGAGTGACCTCTCGTTCTCTCTACCTTGGAGAGGATGAATAACCTGTCTTTATCTACTAAGTCTATTTCCTTCAGTATCTTGAATGTTTCGATCATGTCCCCTCTCAGTCTATTCTTTTCAAGGGAGAAGAGGCATACACTGCTCCAGGGTATTCATATTCAGGTATTTGAGTGTCTTCTCATACGTCTCTTGGTGCAATCCCAATATTTTTCATCACCTTCCTCTGGACCGCTTCAAATCTTCTCACATCCTGAAGCATGGAGGGGAAATGGAACAAGATTATTTCAAGGGGAAAATGTGAAGCATAGTTTGGGAAAAGAATGGAGGTGGATAAGGATACCAAGAGTAGCGATGACTGTGGATCCTTCTGGGGTCTAAACCATTTAATCTTATGATCTGATCTGTAGACAACATCTTTGTCACCTATACAGCAAAAGCTTCAGGAGGGAAAAGTCCTTCAATAATCCTAACAAAATAATGGCACAGAAGATCCCGTCAAGACATTTAATTATATTTTCTCTCCTTCAGGGCTGTTGGATTGAAATTAAACCATACCTTTGCATGGTGAGTTTTGAAATACCTTTTGGCAATTGCAGCTGTCAATACCAGACATGCTTTTGGGTTTGAAGAATAAAAAGTAACTGGATGCTTTAACTGTCACATTTATTACATTCAGGAAAGAAAAATGACCTTTCTCTGTCAATATCCTTTTCCTGACAATTAAATTGTTAAGTATATATCAAGAAACCCTTTTCTTATTCTTTCAGGGCTGTGTTGTTTAGCTTCAGCTGGTGGCAGCATCTTGAAAGTCAACCACAAACGTCAAACCTGTAATACTACCAGAAAACTGAAATACTTCTGGAACTGTTGAGTACCATGCTAAAGGTTAGGGACAGCCAAATTCAGGGCCAAGATTGCCAATCGCAAAAGTCAGGTTTGACGATACCTCTGCAGCTGAACCTATGCAAAGGAATTTTGTTTGAAACTCTCCAACTCCTCTATGTCCTGTCTGTCTGTCCAAATTGGATTGGAAGCTTTTCAGAGCAGGGACCGTCTATTACGTGTCAAAGTACAGTGCTGTGTACACCTTTTAGTGCTCTAGAAATGATAAATAGTAGTAGTAATCTTTGTTTAATTTCAATTTCTGAATAAGGGAGGAATTCATCAAAGGGTGCTAATCACATTATTATAATTTGCATGTATTTTGCATCAGTCTCGGTGAGAGCACTTGCATGGCTCTGTGGCTTGTGTAAGTGACTGGCACATATTTGATCTTATGCTGGTATCCTATAATGGAAAGCAGCTGCCGACCTTCCATTATAGAACAGGCTCCAAATAAACAGGTTTTTGATACCTAAAAATATAGCCACCTCTTTATAGAAACTTCCCTACACTCAGTGGCATAGTAAGGAGGGAGTGCAGGGGGGCGGTCTGCCCCGAGCGCGGGCCTTCCTCATGGCGCTGGCATCCCTCCTCCTCTCCACCCCCTTCCCACTCCTCCCCGTGCCATTTGCATGTGCCCACATCCCTTCCCCATCCCTTTTTTATCTCCAGTGCGAGCAGCGACGAACGTGCTGCCCGCGTCAGCCTCAGCGCTTTCTCTGATGTCACATCCGAAGCCGACACGGGCAGCAAGTTCTTCACTGCTCGCGCTAACATTAAAAAGGAACGGGGAAGGGGCATGGCCGTTCACGCATGGCAGAGGGGGGGGATGGAGAAGAGGGCGGGAGAGGGGCACCACTGCCCAGGGCGCTGGTCACCCTTGCCTACACTTCCTACCTTTGCCCACTGCCTACAATTCCTCAGTTTTACAAATGCAAAAATGCATCAATGAATGTCGTTGTGGACTATTTCTTTTAATGTCCCGAGTATGAAAGTGATTGGATCAAAAATGCTTTCTCTAAGGTTCATGGCTACCTTAACAGATGTGTCCAGAAGACGAGACAGGAGAAACCCAGGAAATTAAATCCACCCAATTGAATAAACGAATAACGAACGTATCCTGTAAGAAGTAGTCCATGGAATGAAAAGGTGTTTGGACTTCTCTACCCCCACTCGGTTGTACATCGTTTCTCAAAGAGCAGCAAAAGGGAGGAAGAAACTAAGATAATCGTTTTGTCGGGCTTTCATTTTCTGTGATGGTAGATGAGATTTGTAGGTCAATAAAACCTCCAACATGAGCTGGCTGAAAGTTTTACTGAGCTCCCGTACAGCCCCATAAAAGCTTAAAATGCCATTAATATACTCATGAGGCGGACAGGGAGTGTGTAACAAGAGAGGTTTACCGGAGCGATGTAACGTACCCGAAAAACAAACACCACTCCAGGCAGACAGACTAGGGTATATTCAGTGGCATGGTGAGGGTGGGAGGCACCCGCCCCTCCCCTGCCCTTGTATTCGCCCCCTGCTCCTTTCCCGATCCCCCCTGCCAAGCACGCGCCCATTTCCCTTCCCTTCCCCAATACCTCTAGTTGTTCACTGCTGTGAGCAACGGGCTCCTCGCGAGCCCATCGGCTCTCCCTCTGATGTCACTTTGTATGCTCGGTACCCGGAAGCGACATCAGCGGGAGAGACGACGTGGTCGTGAGGAGCAGCTGAAGTTGTTGATCGCGGCGGTGAATGAGTAGAGGTATGTGGAAGGGAAGGGGGCGCATGCGTGGCAAGGGGAGGAATGGGAAGAGGCGGGGCAGAGAGGAGGAGGGGTGCCGGCACCTCCCAGCAAAATGGCACCCGCGGTGGACCGCCACCTGCCCCCCCTTACTACACTACAGTTTGGGGGTAGCGCTGGAACAAGAGCAATTACACGGTTACATTTCTTAACCAGTGGTCTTGTTCCTTGGTTCTTCTGTGAGTTTATGTGCGAGGGGCTTGTTTTTCTGTTTGTTTTGGGGCTTTGTTAAAAAAAAAAAAATTTTGCCTCGAGTTCTTTGATCTCTTGTTTAGACAAGTATAAATGAGCGTTGATTAACCTAATCTTGGGGTAATTAACAGTGAGGGGAGCCATTCATATTTTCAAAGTGGAAGTTCAGCGGATTAGAAGAAATGACGGGATTTATGCGCTATTTTAAAGATTGACTTAATTAAAATATAGGAAATAGAATACGAAATGAACAGTTAAGTGATTAGTGAGCTATGAATATTCTTTTTTCTAATTAAATAACATAATTATAAGCTATTAAATAATAGTCATGACTTCCTTTGTATAATAAAGTTACACGATGGCAGGTATAATTGTAAAAGTCTGATATTTGCAAGCACCGTGATTAAAACATCTCAAATAAGGCTTCCGTAAAGTGCTGGAAGATTGCGCTCCTGTAGAAGAAAGCCTTTGGAGATAAAAGGAAGCATGATACGAAGTTGGCAGATGGAAAGTTCAGAGGCAATGTGAGGGCAGTGGCTGACTTGGAATCGCCTGCCAGCAGAGGGCAGTGGCAAGCAAAACGATGCTAGAATTTGGGCACATTTGGGAGACATTTCAGTGGCAAGGAATGCAGTTGCTCAGTGATTCAACAGGACCAATGGTGATAATAATAAGCACGGCAGACCAGACTGGCCAACAAGTCTTAACTAGTCACAAGGTTTTATCATGTTACGTGTCATACCGTCGTGTCCTACCATGCTCGCCATGCGGCGTCTCACTATACCATGTTTTGTCATATTATGTTTTACCGTGCTTTGTTAATTACATTTTACCAGTGGCTTAGCGAGGGTGAGAGATCCCCAGCCCTCGTCTCTGCCCCCTTCCCTTCCCCTGTAACTCGTTGTTTACGTGCAAGCAACAACGTCAATGTGTTCCTCGCGACCGTATTGGCTCACCCTCTGACATCGCTTTCTATGCGTGTTACCCGGAAGTGATGTCAGCCAGAACTGACGCGGTCACAAGCAGCACATTGAAGTTGTCGCTCATGGCGGTGAACAACTCGAGGTACGGGGGAAGGGAAAAGGGGTGCATGTACGTCGGGAAAGAAGTGGGAAGAAGTGGGGGGGGGGGCAGAGAGAAGGAGTTGTGCCGATGCCCACATTGTGATGGCACCCAGGGCGGACCACTGGGTTTTGCCATCTTTGTCAGACAATGTTCTGCCACACCATGTTTACCATCACTTTGTATAAATGCGCTTTATTATTTGCGTAAACTGGTAACTCGTTCTGAGCACTTCTGGGAGGACGGGATAAAACCCCCCCAAATAAATAAATAAATAAATTTACTATGTTCTTGTTGAACCATTCTAAGTTGCTTTGTGATAAGGTATCATATAACATTTTAAAAAGTGAATAAATAAATATGTAATGTTGCTTTGTTGGCGTCAACTCAAACCAACGATTGAGAAATTTTCTAATTTTAAAGGTAAACAAGCTCCGGTGGTTCTTGGGAAACCTATGGGGTCTGCTGTGTTGACCCTTATCAGAACTCTACATCGAAAGCAAACTGGCATAGCGTTACGAATATTCCCCTTCTCGAGTCTATCTACCAAATTCATAGCTCTTTTTGCTGGTGAGTACATTTCAGCACCTATGGGTTGGTCTTGGCAAGATCCTTCACTCTACAAGGGCTGCCCTTGTTGGTGGGTAACAACGTGGGCTACCAATCCTGAGCAGAATTTCATTTAAGTCCACTGGTATGAACCTTCTCATGATGCAGGGGTGCTGAAAAGTTCTCCGCCCAGCTAAGAAGGGAATGGCACTTATAAGCTATTCCACCTATTCATCCCTAAGTTCAACACACTTGGCACATCGTGTCTGAGGTTTCTGTTATCCTTCTCAAAAAATAGTCTGTCTGGTTGCTAAAATACTGCTCCGCTGCTGCAGTCACCTCCGAACACTCGAAAATTGTCACCCTTTCATACATTGTTTAAGGTTTGGAAGCAGAAAATAGTCAGATGGAGCAAGATTTGGTGAGTAGGATGGATGGTCTATGCACTGAAACTCCAACTGAGTCAAAACATCCATTGTTTTGCCAGCCTTGTGAGCAGGTGCATTGTCTTGCAAAAAGAGAACTTCTTTCTGCAGCTTCCCTCTCCTTTTTTTCTTTCAATGCCTCCTTTAATCGGCACAGCAAGTTATATTAGTAGTCTGTTGTAGGGGAAAACACTCTCCAGGGTTACAAGGCTAAGCTGGACAAGTTCCTGCTAAACTGGGACGACACAGGTGAGGCTGGACTCATTTAGAGCACTGGTCTTTGAGCTGGGGGCCGCCGCGTGAGCGGACTGCTGGGCAGGATGGACCACTGGTCTGACCCAGCAGCGGCAATTCTTATGCTCATAACTGTTTGGCCCCTTGGAAGATAGTCTGTCATTACAACACCTTCCTGATCCCAAAACATGATCTTTCCTGCTGACTTTTGGGTCCTGAATTTCCTTGGCCTTGGAGAACCTGACTGCCACCATTGCATGGACTGTTTTGTCTCAGGATCATAGTAGTGTAACTGTTTTACAAAGTTGGGTGGCAACAGCCCCGAAGCCCTTTAAATCTCTATGGGCTTCGGGGCCGTTAACACAGCGCAGCCGCTAGCACGACTTTGTAAAAGAGGCTGTATGTTTCATCAACAGTAACTAGTCATTCTAAAATGTTGGCACCAGCTCGCTGAAAATGCTGCAAATTCAACTTGTTTCTTGTCAGCATTTAAACATTTGGGCACCCACTTGGCTGAGAACTTCTGCATACTCAGCTGCTCATGGATTATATATCCAATACATTCCCTGGATATCTGTTGTGTCTCAGCAGTTGTTTTTGGCCGATATTCACCAATCTGTCAAAATCAGGTCATGCATGTGGTCAACAATTTCAGGAGCTGATACCGTTTGAGGCCTTCCAGACCTTGCTGCACCTTCGGTCTAGAAATCTCCATGCTGAAAGTATGCATACCACTTCTTCACTGTGGAGTTTGATGGGTATTTGTCACTCAATGTTTGCATCAAGCATTCATGGAGCATTCTTCTGCAGGAATAGGAACTTCATGATGGCTCAGCAGGGCCGCCTTCAGGGCAGTACAACCAGTCCTGCATTCAGGGGCCCAGAGCTGACAGGGGGCCCGGGCTCCCCCAGGGTTCTAGGCCACAGTTCTTCAACCGCCGGTCCGCGGACCGGTGCCAGTGGCGTACCTAGAGGGGGGCAGGGGGGGAGGGTCTGCCCCAGGTGCACGCCCCAAAGGGGTGCACAGGAGAGAGCTGGACGGGGGACCCGCAGAGTTAAATACATCTCGAGCCGCGAGGCTCGTCTTCTGTTCCTACCTGCCCTGCCGCTCACATATAGACGATCGGAAGTGTTCCCCGATGTCAGTGCTGACATCGGAGAGAGAGCTTAAGCAAAGCCTGCCCTCCGATGTCAGCGCTGACATCGGAGAATACTTCCGGTCGGCTATTTGTGCGCGGCAGGGCAGGCAGGAAACAGGAGACAAGCCTCTCGGCTCGAGCTCCGTTTTGTTGAGAAAGTTGCAAAGATGGGCTGGGAGGCAAACGCGGAACACAAAAGGGGGGAGGGAGTGCGTTTTGGACACAAGGCATGAACTTGGGAGAGAGAAAGGGAGGGAAAGAGATGCTGAGGTGGGGGAGGGAATGGGTTTTTGGACACAGAAGGCATGGACTTGGGAGAGAGGAAGGGAGGGAAAGAGATGCTGAGGTGGAGGAGGGAATGGGTTTTTGGACACAGAAGGCATGGACTTGGGAGAGAGGAAAGGAGAGAAAGAGATGGTTGTGTACACAGGGAATAGAAGAAAGGAGAATTTTTGGTCATAGGGAGGGAGTGAGGTACAGATAGTGGCATACCAAGGTGGGGGAGAGTGGGGGGTGGGGCGGTCCACCCCGCCCCGGGTTTACGTCCCAAGGGGGTGCACAGCTGGCTTGTTCTCCCTAGGTCGGCAAACTGTGGCTATTTAGCCACTTGAGTGCCACCGCCGCCATCGGGAACAGGCCGGCGCCAAGTTCTCCCTGCTTTTCCCTGTGGGGCCGACCAACTCTCGCCACTCGTGTCAATTCTGACATCGGAGAGGACGTTCTGGGCCAGCCAATCGCTGCCTGGCTGGCCTAGAACGTCCTCTCCGAAGTTAGAATTGACGTCGGGTGGCGAGAGTTGGTCGGCCCCGCGGGGAAGAGAAGCAGGGCGAACTCGGCACCGGCCTGTTCCCAATGGCAGCAGTGGCAGCCTATTCCCCAGTGGCGGTGGCAGCATTTTCCCAATGGTGGTGGCATAGGGGAGGGCAGGGAGAAAGAAAGAAAGGGGGGGGACAGGAAGCCAGAAAGAAAGAAAGGGGGCAGGATGAAAAAAAGAAAAATGGGGCACGGGGAGAGAGAGAAAGACAGACATACAGAACGAAAGAGGGTGTGGGGAGAGAAAGAAAGAAGGGGGCAGGGTGAGAGAGAGAAAAAAACAGACATACAGAAAGAAAGGGGGTATGGAGAGAGAGAAAAAGAAAGAAGGGGCAGGGTGAAACAAAGAAAAAGTTTGGGGAGGGAATGAGGTCTGGAGGAGAGGAAGCATACAGGAGGCTGAAAGAAGGGAAGAAATATTGAAGAATAAAGTGGAACCAGAGACTGATGAAATTACCAAAGGTAGGAAAAATGATTTTATTTTCAATTTAGTGATCAAAATGTGTCTGCTTTGAGAATTTATATATGCTGTCTATATTTTGCACTATGGCCCCCTTTTACTAAACCGCAATAGCGTTTTTTAGCGCAGGGAGCCTATGAGCGTTGAGAGCAGCGTGGGGCATTCAGCGCAGCTCCCTGTGCTAAAAACCGCTATCGCGTTTTAGTAAAAAGGGAGGGGGAATATTTGTCTATTTTTGTATAGTTGTTACTGAGGTGACATTGCATAAAGTCATCTGCCTTGACCTCTTTGAAAACCCGCGGAATATAAATGATAAATTACATTTTCTCTGCGTACAGCGTGCTTTGTGTTTTAAAATTTTATTGTTGGTAGATCATTTTGACTTGGCCACAAAGGTAAGGGGGAGGGAGGGAGGGGAGCTGCTGAAAGACATCTAGTAATCCTTGCAGGCTTGACTGTGCAGGGAATTATTTTTTTAAAATCATGTTTTGTTATGTGACTGGCATTATTTAGACTTTAATTTCTATGAATGAATAGAATGAAATGATATAAATTACTTGCTTGTTTTTATGTGCTGAAGGAAAGTGGAGAGAGAGTGAGCTGAGGACGCTGAAGGGAAATGAGGAAGAGAGAGTGGGGAGAAGACGCTGATTTATAAATTGAAAATTGTACAGAATATTGTTTCTTTTTTATATTCATTCATAGCTGCATGTTAATGATGTGCTCATATGCACTTATTTATCATCATAACATATACATCATCATTAACATGCAGCTGTGGATGTGTAAGGACAGGCTGAGGAGGATGGATGGGAAGGAAGGAAGGTGCACATATCAACATATCGTACATTTTTAACATGCATGATGCAGCTATAGGCAAGCTGAGGAGGATGGGATCATACAGATGTGTATGTTCAGATATGCGCTCAGATATGTAGTTTTTTCTGATA
The DNA here is from genome assembly GCF_902459505.1 of Geotrypetes seraphini. Taxonomy (NCBI): domain Eukaryota; kingdom Metazoa; phylum Chordata; class Amphibia; order Gymnophiona; family Dermophiidae; genus Geotrypetes; species Geotrypetes seraphini. The sequence goes on along the minus strand of NC_047091.1, from coordinate 30,130,540 downwards.
TATTTATTAAGCTTACAGTATTTATAAAAGCACATTTAATACTTGTTACAAAAAATATTGTGCAATTGTGATCTACTTCTGGCTTACAAAGGTCAAAAGAAATCCTTAACTGAGATTTTACATTCAAAAGTGAATTATAGCTACTAGCACTATTATTTATTAGTTATTTATTATGCAGATGTTTGTTAGTTTGTTATTAGTTCAGTATTAGAAATATGTTAGTTTAGAATAGATAGGTATAGATTAGTTTAGTTTAGGTTAGGTTAGGGCCCTGCTGAAAGAGTCTACCTTGACGTGGTTGCAGGCTTACAAATCTTTTGGTCAAAGAGTGCGGCGACAGAGAAAAGTATGTGTGTATTCGGCCCATGGAATAAGGGGGGGTCAGGGGGGGAAGGGGTGCATGGGGGGCCCAATAGGATTGCTCAGTAAGGGGCCCAGAAATTTCTGACAGAAAGGGTGGTAGATGTGTGGAACAGTCTCCCGGAAGATGTGGTGGAGACAGAGACTGTGTCTGAATTCAAAAGGGCCTGGGATAGGCACGTGGGATCTCTCAGAGAGAGGAAGAGATAATGGTTACTGCAGATGGGCAAACTGAATGGGCCATTTCGCCTTTATCTGCCATCATGTTTCTATGTTCTTTCTGGTTTCTCTTAAGATTCTAATCATTGCTCAGATGACAATGCTCACTACTCGTAAACCGCTGAGATGTATTGTGAATATCGGTAGAACAAATGTTCAGATAAATAAAATGTGCAGGCCATGTCCTGTCTCTGCCTAGTTCCTAATTCAGGGGTCCACAATCCAGTCTGGTTTTCAGGATTTTCACAATGAATACCTATGAGATCTGTTTGGGTGCCATGGATATTCATTTTGGAAATCCTGAAACCCAATAGCATAGGCCTGAACTAATGGTCAGCTTGCTCTTTAACCTGTGCACTTTAGTACAGGGCCCCTTGACTCTTAAAGTTCTGCACTGCAAATTCAGAATCAAATGCATCAGGAAAAAAATGAGTCAGCTATAGGACCAACATTATTTTTCAATAACATTTGAGAATACGGGTTGAGTTTTCTTCATGAACAGATCGTCTGTTTTTCATTTCATGTTGCACTGTGATTTCCTTTCAGACTTTAGGCATCATTTGATTTCTGAAACAAAAGTAAAAGAAAAGAAAAAAAAAACTACACAAAAAAGAGACAAATAACACCAGTAAAATGATGCACAGATGCTCCAACATATTTGAATGCCGCCTACCGGAGCAAGTTTCTGGATCCTATCTGAAGTTGCAGCTTATTTCTGCTTCATTTTATTAATCCTTTGCTTTCTGTCTGCCCAATCTTGGGATCTTGCTATAATTATTTTGCTTTGACTTGGCACAGTCTTTTTTTTTTTTTTTAAATAAGAAAAAGACACAAGCGATGATAATTACCGAAGCAAGCGAGGCAAGCAGCTGAAATCTGCACCAGTTCTTATGCTGTGGTGGGAGGGCATTGGGAGGGAAGATACTGCCACCCTAGGAGAATTTTTAGCAGGGAACATGTGTCAGCAAAATGAAAAGTTTTGCATTCATTCAGTGAGAAATAGTAAACAACAGAAATGAAGCCAAGGAGTTTGCTAGGCATAGGCCTAACCTATGGCTCTCAAGCCAGGTTTTCAGGATAACCATGATGAATATGCATGATTAGATCTGCATACAATTAAGAAAGCGCGTGCAAATTTATCTTATGCATGTTCTTTATGCATAGCTTGAAAACCAAACTGGCTGAGTGTGTCCCGAACTGGGTTGAGGACCCCTGCTTGGGAGAGGGTAAAAGGAGGATCCTGCAGACCCTACGGATCTAAAGAGCATAGCCTTAAAAAGAAAGCGGCCATGGCATGGGGTCTGCAGGGATCTTTGTTTTAACGCTCTGGACCTCACAGATCCAGCTCACCCCACGGATTCTGGTTTTAACCCCACGGATCCTGCTCATCCCCCTCAGACCCCATGGATCCTGTTAACCCCATGCATTCTCATCTTAGCCCCCTTCTGCAGACATAGCTACCGAGCTGCTAGATCCGTGAAGTCTGTGGGAGGAGGGGGTAAGACGAGGATCCATGGTTAAAGCTACAGCCTCAGTACCTGGGTAAGTCACTTAATCCCCCCCATTGCCCCAAGTACATTAGATAGATTGTGAGTCCATCAAGCCAGACAGGGAAAAATGCTTGAGTGCCTGAATAAATTCATGTAAACCATTCTGAGCTCCCCTGGGAGAACGGAATAGAAAATTGACTAAATAAATAGTGTGAAGAGTTTCAGCCTCTGATAACCAGAGCTGATATTGTGACATCCTAATGCCTCACTCCACCAATAAGAGCCAACCTCATTAGTGATGTCACAATGGCTTGATTGTCCTATACTAGACTCACTTTTACTACATTTTGATCTCTAGAGTGGTGCAGTGGTTAAAGTTACAGCCTCAGCACCCTGAGGTTGTGGGTTCAAACCCACACTGTTCCTTGTGACCCTGGGCAAGTCACTTAATCCCCCATTGCCCCAGGTACATTAGACAGACTGTGATCCCACCAGGACAGACAGGACAAAATGCCTGAGTACCTGAATAAATTCATGTAAACTGTTCTGAGCTCCCCTGGGAGAACAGTATAAATAAATAAGACCATCCGTGAAGATCCCCATGCCACAAACGCTTTCTTTTTAAGGCCGTGTGCTTTAGATCTGTAGGATCCTTGGTCTTACCCTGTCCTCATTGCTTATGAACTCTGCAATTTTCAAACTAGACTGTACTACTGCTGTCTGAAATTGTCCTATTGAAATATCAGCATAACTGGACAAGCTGCAATACTATGCTGCCCTTTGATGAAGCTGGAGAGGTGGGAGCATAATTAATACCCGATATTGTGTATCCGGCAGGAGAATCTGCTGAAGTAAGAGCCCCAAAGTTACCGTCTTTCGTCTGGAAAAGGTATTTAATTTAAATCACAGTGATGGCTACAAAGGTCATCATTTCATTTAACATTCCCGTTGCTTTTGCATCTGCCTTGTACTGGCATCGCAACTCACACAAAGTACCGAGTCAGCTCTGGAAGTCGGCTCTGAGCCTTTGGCATTTTGGAAGATGGAAGACATTCAAATGATTTGCCCTTAAGAGAGACAAATGGCTACTAGGTAAGTAACACGCAATGCATCACGGTTTAAATGCTAATATAACTACGGTGATTTTGGACTTCTTTTGTACTTTTAAATGAGCTAGCTCGAGCAGCTAGTCCTAATCTATTGGCTACGCTCTTTCAAAATTATGCATGGACGACTGGACAGCGTCCACCAGGATTCTGCATCGGTCAATTTCATTTTTTACTGCCTCCAATTTATAGCCAGATCTTGGAGCTCCTTTCTTGTAATGAAAATCCCTGGTTTTAGGGGAGACTCAGGAAATAAATGAATTCTGTTCATTGCCGCGCAGTGGCATTAGGTTGAAGAATTGATCCCAGTGGCTAAGTAATTTCCTTTCTGCCGTGGAAAATATAAATAAATCTGAATTGTTGATGCAGAGTGCTGATTCAATATCACATGTTGAATTTTAAAGAATGAGGAAAGTCTAAAAAGGTAAGGGCTCTTCAGCTTGGAAAAGAGACGGCTGAGGGTTGAAGTCTACAAAATCCGGAGTGGAGTAGAACGGGTACAAGTGGGTCGATTTTTTGCTCTGTCAAAAATTGCAAAGACTATGGGGCACTCGATGAAGTTACAGGGGAATACTTTTAAAACCAATTGGAGGAAATATTTTTTCACTCAGAGAATAGTGTAAAAGGAGGCTAATGACCAAAGAGGAGCATGGCGGGAGAGGGGGGGAGTATAACATAATCTCTTCAATGGTCAACTGGTCAGTTTGGATACTTTTCAGCATCTAGATGCTTCTAAAACAGGTCTAGCTCACAATGTCTAAGTTCCATCCAGGTCGTCTTGGGAAAGGTTTGGTAATTACCGCAAGATGTCCAAATCTAAACCCACGCCAAAGCCACCCAGAACATGACTCCAGCATGCCCCCCTTTAGTTCTGGACACACAGTGGCTAGCAACGATCACAAGTGGAGAGTGTGGCGCAGTGGTTAAAGCTACAGCCTCAGCACCCTGAGGTTGTGGGTTCAAATCCACACTACTTCTTGTGACCCTGGGCAAGTCACTTAATCCCCCCATTGCTCCAGGTACATTAGATAGATTGTGGGAAAAATGTTTGAGTAACTGAACAAATTCATGTAAACCGTTCTGAGCTCCCTTGGGAAAACAGTATAGCAAATTGCAGAAATAAATAGTGTGAAGAGTTTCAGCCTCTGACCAGAGCTGGTACTATGACATCACAATGCCTCACTCCACCAATAAGAGCCAGCCTCATCAGTGATGTCACAATGGCTTGATTGTTCTATACTTGGCTCACCTTTACTATATTTTGATTTCTAGAGTGGCGCAGTGGTTAAAGCTACAGCCTCAGCACCCTGAGGTTGTGGGTTCAAACCCATGCTGCTCCTTATGACCCTGGGCAAGTCACTTAATCCCCCCTTTGCCCCAGGTACATTAGAAAGATTGTGAGCCCACTGGGACAGACAGGAAAAAATGCTTGAGTACCTGAATAAATTAATGTAAAACTGTTCTGAGCTCCCTTGGGAAAATGGTATAGAAAAATTGAACAAATAAATAAGACAGTTTCAAAAATTGGCACTTGGACATTTTGGTGAGAAAAACATCCATGTGGCCAATTTAAGCCAGTTTTTGGATGTCTTAATGTTTTGAAAATGCCCCTACATGTAAACTGTTGTTTGTTACTTTGTAGCACGTGCCAAATATTTGCAATACCTATAGATTACTAATAGTACCAATATACTGTATTTTAATGTGTTTTAAGCAATGAAACCTAATTATTAACTAGGTTCAATAGCAAAATTTTATTTATTTTTTATTTTATTTATTTTATTTATTTATTTATTTATTTATTTAGATTTATATCCCGTTCTCCCAGTAGCTCAGAACGGTCTACAAGTAAACATACACAGTAGAAGTAATTAGGCAAATAAGATGTACAATAGGTTTAGGTGCTTGGACATACAAAATTGTGCAGTATTTATCAGGGTACAAACAATTTTTCAGAGTACAGACAATTTATCAGAGTACAGACTAAGAGAGGACTATACTGAAATTTAGGAGAAGTTAAATAGGGGAGAGAAGAGTGAGGTGGGGTTTAAGGGGGGGTGTAGACTGAGGGAGATCTTTAGTTGAAGAGGAGGGTCTTTACCATTTTACGGAATGTCAATAAAGAGTTCTGTTGCCTGAGTTGGGGGGGGAGTTTATTCCAGAGATGTGGGATGAAGTGGCTGTAGGATCGTTTGCGGGCAGTTTCTGAGAGGAGGGACCTTCCAGGGGGAATGCATAGGCGTATTTCCGATTTTGAGCGGAGGGAGCGAGTGGGGGTGTAGATGGGAAGCTTAGATTTTATGTAGGAGGGGGTGGTGGCATAAATTCTCTTGTGGGCTACTGCTAGGGCCTTGAAAGCACAGCGCTGGCTAATTGGGAGCCAGTGTTCAGCGCGGAGTGCTGGGGAGACGGGATCATGGTAGTTGAGGTTGTGTAGGAGGCGGATAGCTGCATTTTGGACACGTTGGAGGCGTTTGAGATTATTTTTGGTTAGTCCATTAAATAGGGAGTTACAGTAATCCATTCTGGAGAGGACATATGCGTAGAGGAGTTGGGCGAGGTCAGGTGTGGAGATGTAGGGTTTGATCCTTTTCAGTTGGCGGAGGTAGTAGAAGGAGGTGGAGATTACTTGGGATATGTGGGCAGATAGGGATAAGTGTCCATCTAAAGTTACTCCTAGGCTGCGTACCTGATCTGTTGCCGTTAGTAGAGTGGAGTCCCATGCTAGGGTAGGACGTGTGAATTTGGTGCTTTTTTTCCTGATCCATAAGAGTTCTGTTTTAGTGGCGTTTAGTTGAAGTTTGTTGTTTGACATCCAAGTTTTCATATCAGAGAGGCAATGTTGGAGGTTAGTAATTTGGGACGATCGGTTCTCGCCTAGTGGGAGGAGCAGCTGGATGTCATCTGCATAAGAGTGGATTTTAATGCTATATTTCTGCGCTATATCAATGACAGGTCTGATGTAGAGGTTGAATAGGAGGGGGGATAGAAGGGCGCCTTGAGGAACACCATATTTGATAGGCTTGGGGCGAGATTTGTGTGTTCCTAGTAGGACAGTCTGGGTCCTTTGATGGAGGAAGGAGGTGATCCATTGGAGGGCTGTGTCCTTGATTCCGAGGTCATAGAGTCTGGATGTGAGGAGGTGGTGGTCGACTGTGTCAAAGGCAGCGCTGAGGTCAAGTAGGACTAGTAGGGCATCACTGCCTTTGTCGAGTATTGCCCAGCTATCATCAATGATGTCAAGGAGTACTGACTCTGTGCTGTGGCCTTTTCGGAAGCCGGACTGGACAGGGGATAGAGCAGCTTGTTCTTCAATGAAGGGGTGAAGTCGGTGGAGCACAATTCGTTCAAGGAGTTTGGAGACAAATGGGAGGTTGGAGACTGGGCGATAGTTGCCGGGTTTGTTAGAATCAAGGGTGGGTTTTTTGAGAGTGGGCTTGATAATAGCTGACTTCCAGCTGAGGGGCACAGTCCCAGTGGTTAGAGAGGTGTTAATGATGGGGAGGATGGATTCTGCCATGGCGTCTTCTGTGGACAGTAGGAGGCTGGATGGGCAGGGATCGAGGATGGTGTTGGAGGGTTTGAGTTCTCTCAGGGTTTCGAGAACCTCGGCATGAGTGGCCATATGAAATTGGGAGAGAGCGGCGGAGGGTGGGGTATTTGGAATCGGTTGGGGCTGAATAGGAGTGGGTTTGGTGTTGGTGTCAAGATTATCTCGGATGGTTTGTACTTTGGACTGGAAGAAGTCCGAGAGAGTCTCGCTATCAAGTTCTGTTTGGTTGTTGTGACTTTTTCTTTGGGCGCTGGTGAAGAGTTGGTTTGTGAGGGTGAACAATTGTTTGGATCTAGAAGGGGCAAGTTGTAGGAGGTGAGAGTAGTAGGTCTTTTTTGCTTCTAGGATGGCAGCTTTGTAGGTGATGGATATGTTATTCCAGTGGGCTTTGGTTTCCGAGTTCGGGTGTTTGACCCAGATCCTTTCTGCTTTCCTCAGCGATCGTTTTATGGATCGGAGGTCACTGGTGTACCAGGGAGCAGGTGCTTTGTTGGTGATTATTTGGGTTGTTTTTGTCTTGGCGAGGCTATTATAGAGGGATTGGATGTTGGAGTGCCATGCGGAGGCTGCCTGGTCAATGGAGTGGGGATGTTGGGTGCAGGTATCATTTAGGGTGCGAATGCCTGCGGCCATGGCTGGAGGGCTGACTGAGTTAGGGAGTTGACGTAGGGTGGGAGGGGTAGGGTCTTTACGCGGGGCTAGGGTAGTTTCGAGTGGGAGTTCGAATTCAATGAGGTGGTGGTCTGACCATGGGACTGGTGTGGTGGTATAAGTTGTTTGTTGGGGCTCTGCAGTTGGGTCACTGAGGGTGAAGAGCAGGTCTAGGATGTTGCCTGCTGAGTGCGTGGGGGTGGTTATAGCCTGATGAAATCCCAGGTCGGTGAGGGAGGAGAGGAAGTTGTCAATTTGTCCTGAGGTGTTGGGGTAGTCTGGGAAATTGAAATCTCCCAGGATGGTCACGTGTTTGTGTGAGATGGATAGTTCAGTGATGAATTCGAGGAGGGTCTCTAGGGTATCTGCTGGGGAGCTAGGGGTTCTGTAGAGGAGTATGAAGGCAATTTTGTGTTTGTGGCCTATGGTGAACGCAAGTGCTTCTAGGGAGGGAATATTGATGGAGTTTATCAGTTTAGGTGTGGCAGAGGTCTTGACAATGGTAGTCACTCCACCTCCTTTCCCAGAGGTGCGTGAACAGGCTAGGGCCTGGTAGCCTGGAGGACATAGTTCGCCTAGTGTTATCCCATCATTGTCTTGGAGCCAGGTTTCAGTGATCATGAGGGCGTCCCAAGTCTTGTCACAGATGAGGTCGTGTAGGAGGAAGGATTTGTTGTTAACTGATCTTGCATTGATGAGTGCCAGTTTGAGTGTATTGCTGGAGGGGGCTTGTTGGGAGGGAAGAATGGGGATGAGGTTGGCAGGGTTTCTGGTACGGCATTTTTTAGGTCGTGAAGAGAGATCACCGTATCTGCCTTGGCCTGTAATTATTGGAATGGTGAAGTATAGTGTTGTAAGGAGTGTAGGGGAAGTGGTGGAAGTGGGGGTGGCTGGGAGGGTGGTTTGAAAAGTGGTGGGAGGGGGGGGCGGGGAAGGTGGTGGCTTGAAGAGTTGGGGGCATGGCAGGAAGGGGAATTGGGTGTTGGGTCGGATGGAATTCAGGAGAGTCTCCCTATCAAGTGCTGGCTAAGTCCTACTGTTGTAGCTAAGCCAGGAGAGGCTTGGGCAATAGATGACTAACAGGAAAGATTGCGCAGCCAAGGTTTGTGTGTAGCCCAAGGATGTGCTGGGGGGGGGGAAGTAGGGGCAACAAAAGTGAATACAGGTAAACCTTTGGCAATAATACAGTTTGGCATTAAGCAAAAGCATAAACAGTAATAGAATTTGGCATCTAAACAAGAGCATAGAAAAAAGAGCATAGACAGTAATGAAATTTGGCACTAAACAAAAATATAGTCAGGAATAAAATTGGAATTGGGCGGAATCCGGGTTGGGAGGGTTAAACAGGGGAGAGCTGTGAGAGCAGGAACGGTGGTTTGACGGCCCTGAACACAGGGTAAAAGAAGAGGAGTGAGCTGGTGGGCGGAGCCAAGCCCGATGTCGCTGTGCTGCAGAGTCGGGCTGAGGAAGGAGGGACAAAATGGAAGCCTTCTTCCTCCTTCCTTTGCCTGCAGAAGAGCAGGAACGGTGGTCTGACGGCCCTGAACACAGGGCAAAAGAAGAGGAGTGAGCTGGTGGGCGGAGCTAAGCCCGATGTCACGCTGTGCTGCAGAGTCGGGCTGAGGAAGGAGGGACAAAATGGAAGCCTTCTTCCTCCTTCCTTTGCCTGCAGAAGAGCAGGAACGGTGGTCTGACGGCCCTGAACACAGGGCAAAAGAAGAGGAGTGAGCTGGTGGGCGGAGCTAAGCCCGATGTCACGCTGTGCTGCAGAGTCGGGCTGAGGAAGGAGGGACAAAATGGAAGCCTTCTTCCTCCTTCCTTTGCCTGCAGAAGAGCAGGAACGGTGGTCTGACGGCCCTGAACACAGGGCAAAAGAAGAGGAGTGAGCTGGTGGGCGGAGCTAAGCCCGATGTCACGCTGTGCTGCAGAGTCGGGCTGAGGAATAGCATGCCTTCCTGTTTAGCCCATATTGATAACTTCCCCTCTTACTGTTTAAAGCAGTGATTCTTGTCAAGGACCCAACGAGAGGAACAGCTATTCTGGATTTAATCTTAAATGGTCTGGGAGGACCTGCCCACGGAGTGAAAGTAATGGGACCATTAAGAAACAGTGATCACAACATGATCCAATTCAAAATAGAAATAGGTAGGCCAAAGGGAAGGAGAACCATTGCAACAACGTTCAACTTCAGGAAAGGGAACTATGATGCCAAGAGACAAATAGTGAAGAGAGAACTCAGGAACAGATCCAGAAAGGCACAGATGGTGGAGCAAGCCTGGACCCTATTCAAGGACACGGTAAACGAAGCACAAAACCGGTATATACCCAGGTTTAGAAAGGGGTGCAGAAAGAATCAAGCAAAAGACCCACCATGGTTAACCAAGGAAGTTAAGAAGGTGATAGGAGACAAGAAGAAATCCTTCAGGAAATGGAAAAGGATAAATCCAAGGAAAATTGGAAAGAGCACAGGATGCATCAAAAAGAATGTCACCGCGTGGTCAGATTAGCAAAAAAAGAGTATGAAGAAAGACTTGCCAAGGAGGCGCGGAATTTCAAACCATTCTTTCGATATGTGAAGGGGAAACAACCAGCAAGGGCCCCTGTTGGGGGCCCCTGGATGAGGGAGACAGGAAGGGAGTGGTAAAGGAGGAAAAAGAGGTGGCGGACAGATTAAACACATTCTTCTCGTCGGTATTCACAAAAGAGGACACATTCAACGTGCCGGAGCTGGAAAGATTCTTCAAGGGGGACCAAGAGGAAAAATTATTGCACATGGAGGTAAGCCTCAAAGATGTACTCAAACAGATAGATAGACTAAAATCGGACAAGTCTCTGGGCCCAGACGGAATCCACCCGAGAATACTAAAAGAGCTTAGAAACAAAATAGCAGAGTTACTACAGCAGATTTGCAACCTATCCCTGAAAACAGGGGTAATCCCGGAAGACTGGAGGATAGCGAATGTTACGCCCATCTTCAAGAAAGGATCCAGAGGCAACCCAGGGAATTATAGGCCGGTCAGCTTAACCTCAGTTCCGGGGAAGATGGCCGAATCGCTAATCAAGGAAAGCATCAATGAGCATATAGAAAAAAATAAACTGATGAGAACTAGCCAGCAGGGTTTCTGTAATGGTAGATCATGCCAAACGAACCTACTGCACTTCTTTGAGGGGATAAGCAAACAATTAGACAAAGGCGAACCCATAGACATAGTGTACCTGGATTTCCAGAAAGCCTTCGACAAGGTGCCCCACGAGCGCCTACTAAGGAAACTGTGGAACCACGGAGTGGAAGGGGACATACACAGATGGATCAGGAACTGGCTGGCAAACAGGAAGCAGAGAGTAGGAGTGATAGGTCAATATTCTGACTGGAAAGAAGTCAAGAGTGGTGTCCCGCAGGGGTCGGTGCTGGAACCACTGTTGTTTAATATATTTATTAATGACCTGGAAGCAGAGACGAAGTGCGAAATCATAAAATTTGCGGACGACACAAAACTCTCCGGTAAGGTTAGAACTGTTGAGGAATGTAGAGAACTTCAAAGGGACCTGGACAAACTGAGTGAGTGGGCAAATAAATGGCTGATGAGCTTCAATGTGGAGAAATGTAAAGTCATGCACATGGGAAAAGGAAACCCGATGTACAATTACACGATGGGAGGGATATTATTGGGGGAAGGCAACCTAGAAAGGGACTTGGGGGTTATTATAGATAGAACAATGAAACCAGCGGCACAATGCGCCGCGGCCTCGAAAAAGGCGAACAGAATGTTCGGCATTATCAAAAAGGGTATCACTACCAGAAGCAAGGAAGTTATCCTCCCGCTGTATAGGGCGATGGTGAGACCGCATCTGGAGTACTGCGTTCAATACTGGTTGCCGTATCTTAAGAAAGATATGGTGGTACTTGAGAGGGTCCAGAGAATAGCAACAAAAATGATAAAGGGCATGGAGAACCTTTCGCATGCTGAGAGATTAGAGAAGCTGGGGCTCTTCTCCCTAGAAAAGCGGAGACTTAGAGGAGATATGGTAGAAACTTACAAGATCATGAAGGGAATAGAGAAAGTAGAGAGGGACAGATTCTTCAGACTGGCCGGGGAAACAAAAACTAGAGGGCACTCGGAAAAGTTGAAGGGAGACAGATTCAGAACAAATGCCAGGAAGTTCTTCTTCACTCAGAGGGTGGTGGACACCTGGAATGCGCTTCCAGAGGAAGTGGTAGAACAAAGGGGGATTGTGGGATTCAAAATGGGACTGGACAAGTTCCTGAAGGAAAAGGGGATTGAGGGGTACAAATAGAGGGGTACTATGCAATACGGAATGCTTTAGAGTAATAGATGACTTACAGGTCATTTGACCTGGGGGGCCGCCGCGGGAGCGGACTGCTGGGCATGATGGACCTGTGGTCTGACTCAGTAGAGACGATGCTTATGTTCTTATGTTCTTCACCAACCAGTCTTCTTTTCAGGATATCCAGAAGAAATATGCATGAGATCAGTGGCGTAGTGAGGGTGAAAGACGCCTGGGGCAGTGGTACCCCTCCCCTGCCTCCTGCCGTGCGTGCATGCACCCATGCCCCTTGTACCTCTTTAACGTTCGGACGTGATCAACCTGCTGCTCACACCAGTATCAGCTCTTCCTCTGACATCACTTCTTAGGCGCGGCTCAAGGAAGTGACATCAGAGGAAGAGCCAACGCTATAGTAAGCAGCAGGTTGGGGTTGCAACTTGTGCCCTGAACGTTAAAAAGTTACAGAGAAGGGAACGGGTACTTGCGCGCGACAGGTGGGGGAAGAGCGGGGGAGGTGGAGAGGAAAATGAGTACCAGCACCCCTATCAACACGGCGTCCTGGATGGACTGCCCTCCCCCCCTTTTCTACGCCACTGCACGGGAAATGATGTAATTTAAACCACCATAGACTATGTCTTCTTGGAACATACTGCAATTTTTAAAACACCATATGTCCACTCTCTATATCTCCAAATCTGTAGGTCAGGATTATACTGTAAAATTTGAAATTTATACCTCTATGTACACCAAGTTTGTTTTCCCCACCAAAGTTTGTCTTACTTATACTGTGAATGTAATCTTGTAACCCGTTCTGGGCTCCTTTGGGAGTACAAGCTGAATAAATAAATAAATAAAAAGCAGATTGACTTGATGGGTCTTGAGAACAGAACTGAAAGCAACCAGGATAAAGTGCAACACTTTAAACAGCTCGTACATTCTAATTTCTTGAACGAAACACGATGCTGAATTTTATGGTGCTCCAAAAGATAGATAGGTGTGACCTACTGGAGCAAAAAATTCTGAGGCTGGGAATTAGGACAACTGTATGTATGTATTCCTCCCCTTTGGAATTTCCTTTATCTGTGCTCATTTACAAAGAGGAAAATGGGTTAGGCACTGTCTCTGTCACGCGATCCGGTATTCTGAGAACTATATTACCTTTCAAAGTATAATCCAAAACATAAATATTCCATGCCCATGAATGCTTTAGCCTAATGAACAGGATTATAGAGATGAGCGGTCTCTCTCTTCCCGCCCCTAGAGCTGTTCTTCAAAAGTTTATGTCCCTGCTGAGGTGTCGTTCATGTTTTATGGGGACATGGCTCTGCATAATGAATGTCCTGTAAGCATTCCTTACGGAATCCCTGGCTCTGCTTCCACAGTTTAAGGGATGTAACTGCTAAGTAGCCCCTAGTCATTGCAAGATTCATGTGCTCTGAGGCACCAGTATTAAATAGCTTTTTGAAATGGATAAAAATGTAACAGGATGGCATATTGAAGATAAATGTTTCAAATTTTGGATTTTTAAAAATTTATATATAAAAGGATACTTAACACGTATGTATGAAGATAATAAAAAAATTAAAGGCGATTATTAAATTACGCGATAACTGGAACATTGCTTGTTGGATAGTTCATTCACCACAGTGCAAAGCTTGGCCTTTAGTTGTGTGGCAGCCATGAGGTCATTACACGTTTGCACCATTGAAGAACAATGCACAGTAGTGCACTTTCTTTGGGTAGAGGAAGTGAAAACTATGGAAATCCACCATTAGATATTGACTCAGTATGGACATAGTACCACAAATCAATGAAAGGTTTTTGAGTGGCTAAAAAGGTTTAAAGCGGGAAGAACAGATGAAGATCATTCTGGTCGCCCATCAACATCGTGCGCAAAAGAGCACATTGACAGGGTGGATGCCTTGATTAGAGACCGACGGATAATGGTGTCTCAATTGGCTGCAGATTTGGATATCAGCTATGGATCTGCATTTGCCATAATGCATGATGATGACATGGGTTACAGGAAAGTCTGCTCACGATGGATTCCCAAAGAGCTTACCGATCTGCATAAACAATAGCATGTGGAGGTTGCAACCCAGTTCCTGAAGAAGATCCAAGTATTCTGGTGATGAGACACGGGTGCATCCCTGGAGAGCAAAAGAGAAAGCATGATGAAATAAAGGAAGCGGTGCTCACCTAGGTTCGGGAGCAGCTGAAAAACTTCTTCTCTGCAGGAATGCAGACGCTAATTGAACAATTCAACAAATGTGTCATCTTGCACGGGGACTATGTGGAAAAGTGATCTGTTCAGTTGCTCACAGTTACTTCTATTAAAGCCATTAAATGTTTTTTGCCTTTACTTTTTGATTTACCCTTGCATTTTTCTACAGTGCTTATTTCTTGTCAAATTGCAGTTTCAAAGGCGAGGTACAATCAAACATATAGGGGTCGATTAAAAAATGGGTATCATATGTTATGGGCAAAAAACTGAGCGCTGAGCAAGTATTCGATAAAGCCCAAATACTGTCAGGATTTCCCCAATGAATATGCACGAGATCTGTTTGCATACAATGGAGGCAATGCATGCAAATAGATTTCATGCATGTTCATTGAGGAAATCTTGAAAACCCAACTGGGTTGCAGTCTTCGATGACTGAGGCTGGATACCCCTAACTCAAAGTGTGCCTGACCCGCCCATGTCCATTCCATGTTAACACACCCTTTACAGACATGCACTATAAAATTTAGATGCTGAATGATTCTAGACCGCAGTGGCATAGCGAGGTTGAGTGGTGCCCAGGGCGGTATTACCCCTCCCCCGCCCTCATCTCGGCCCCCCCACTCCTTCCCTGATCCCACCTGCTATGAACGCACACACACCCTTCTCTACCCCATACCTCTAGTTGAAGTTGTTGTTTGCGGTGGTCCATAATGTGCTCCTCGCGACCCTGACGGCTCTCCACGTGACATCACTTCCTATGCATGGCACCCATAAGTGACATCAGCAGGAGAGCCAATGGGATCACAAAGAGCATGTTGTTGACTGCCGCAAACAACTTCAACTAGCGGTACGGGGGTAGGGAAGGGGGGCACGCATGTGGAAGGGAGGAATAGGAAGAGGCGGAGGGGTGGAGGGTGCCACCAACATGGCACCCAGGGCAAACCATCCCCCTCCCCCACTTACGCCACTGCTAGACTGGTTTGTGGTTAACCGGCCATTTACAATGGTACTTAACTGGTTAGGGCTGCTGAAAATGTCCAGTTTGACCTGGATTCTCTATAAGGCGCCGATGTTGGTGGCCGTCATTCACGTGTCAATCACATGACGGCGCCCTATAGAGAATTATGCCTCTGCAAAAGATAGGCGCTGGAAATGTATGCCAGGGTTTCCTGGACCTATATTTCCAGCATCTATCTGTCATGAATTGCACCTACATAGGCACTTTATGGCGGCGAATGCTGGTTCTGGCATTAGGAACACCCATAGTGACATTAAGCGCCATAAAGAACCTATATAGGTACGATTCTGGCGCCTTTTATTTAGGTGCCAGGAGGCGCTTTATTTATAACATTTTTGCCATTGTCTATCCCAATACGACAATTCTTATGTTCTTATGTGATCCAAAAATAGGACAATCAAGCCATTGTGACATCACTGATGAGGCTAGCTCTTCTTAGCCATTGGTGGAATGAGGCATTATGACATCACAATCTCAGCTCTGGAATGTTGCTACTCTTTGGATTTCTACCAGATACTTGGGACCTGGGTTGGCCACTGTTGGAAACAGGATACTGGGCTTGATGGACCTTCGGTTTGTCCCAGTATGGAAATTCTTATGCTCTTAAATTACAGTTGCAGGGTGGTTTGGTTTTAATTAAGTACTTCCAGCTACTCCTTCCATTTGGAAGAAAACCAAGATGGAGACCAACGGATGGCTATTTTTATGCCCTCTCACATTGCATCCTGATACTAGAATTTCTTTAGGTTCCCACCGCATTAAACAGTTACCTGCTTTTGTGTTTCCCAGCAGCCTGACTCATTTCGACACCTATACGTGATATAATTGGAATTTCACAGTCATCGGTTTTTTAGAATTATTTTTGAAGCTCCAACCATTCCAGGCAGCCTCAATAATTAATTTGTTTATTCTCCCCCAAGAACACTGGGAAGTAGAGCGGGGCTTGCAAACCCAGCAATTCGTTCCTCAAATGTTTTGGGCTGCACTGATTTGATTCACTCCAATCGAAGGCCTGCCTGCCAAACCTTATAAATGTATAATTGGATGCAAGAAAGAGTTTGGTTTCCTTCCTGTCATGCAGTTTCTGGTGTATTTTAAATTATGAAGATGTAATTGAGGATTTCTTCTTTTGTTTATGGCTCATATCCTACGGTTTTTAACTGGATATCAACAATTGTGTCTGAGCTCCTTGGATTTTAACTGCTCTTGTAGACTATCAGAGGTATTAACACCTTTGACCAGTAGTGTAGTAAGGGGGGGAGGAAGGAGGGCAGTCCGCCCTGGGCGTCATGTTGGTGGGGGCACCAGCACCCCTCTTCCTCTCCGCCCCCTGCCTCTTCCCATTCCTCCCTTCCACGCGTGTGACCCCCTTCCCTTCCCCATACTTCTAATTGAAGTTGTTATTCGCGGTGGTCAAAAATGTGCTCTTTGCGCACCCGTCGGCTCTCCCGCTGGCGCCCGCCTAACCCCCAGTAAGCTCAAACCCAAATTGACCATTGGCCAGTGGGTCCATGGGGACCAAGTAAAGGGTAGACCTGAATGACTGGAAGAGACCCAAGTGATAAGGAATGGCCAGTGGTGACTGGAAGAGACCAGAGAGAAAGAGAGAGAGACTGGAAACACCCGAGTGACCAGTCGGCAGTCTCTGCCAACACAAACAAAGTGACTGCTGAACAGTTGTGTACAGTGATAAGTTATTTTTCGTATATTTTGTACTTGCTTTTAGGATTACATATGTTATTTATTTATATACAACTTATATCCTAAATGGTTTATATTCAGGTACTTTATCTTATTTCCTTTATCTGTACCGGCGGGCTCAAATTCTATCTAGTGTACCTGGGGCAATGAGGGGATTAAGTGACTTGCCCAGGGTCACAAGGAGCAGCGAGGGATTTGAACCCACATCCTCAGGGTGCTGAGGCTGTAGCTCTAACCACTGCACCACACGCTCCCAAACTCCTGCCATGGATAAAGATGGGTTATAAATAATAAAGTTGTACGTGATTTTTGTTTTCTAAAGTGTCTGTGTTTTGTTTGGACCCCTGATGCAGACATGAGCTGAAACATGGCCATGTCGGGTTTTAATGGGTTGTGGGGGGTTTTTTTTCTACACAAATGAATCAGATTAAACTCATTTAATAAATTGGTGATGGTTTTTCTGTGCTTCGGGGGGGGGGGTGTTTCTCTCATGTACTAGGGCGAGTTCTTCAGGTACGTCAAGGGGAAGCAACCAGCAAGGGAGGAAGTGGGACCCTTGGATGATGGAGACAGAAAGGGAGTGGTAAAAGAGGAAAAGGAGATAGCTGACAGGCTAAATGAGTTCTTCACTTCAGTTTTCACGAGGGAGGACACAACCAACATTCCGGAACCCGAGAAGATCGTAAAAGGAGATCAGGATGAAAATCTGGTCCAACTAGTGGATGTCCTCAGGCAGATAGACAGGCTAAAGAGCGACAAATCGCCAGGTCCGGACGGCATTCACCCAAGGGTACTCAAGAAACTAAGGAACGAAATAGCTGAGCCACTTAGACAAATATGCAACCTATCCTTAAAAACTGGAAACTGGAGAGATTCCGGAAGACTGGAAAATAGCAAATGTCACGCCCATCTTCAAGAAAGGCTCAAGGGGAGACCCAGGAAACTACAGGCCGGTGAGCTTGACCTCGGTCCCGGGAAAGATAATGGAAGTGCTGATTAAAGACAGCATCTGGGAACACATCGAAAACACTGGGCAGCTAAAGCCGAGCCAGCATGGCTTCTGCAAGGGCAGGTCATGCCTCACTAACTTATTATGCTTCTTTGAGGGGGTAAACAGCCAGGTGGATAAAGGGGAATCTATAGACATCATTTACCTTGACTTCCAAAAAGCCTTCGACAAGGTACCACATGAAAGACTGCTAAGGAAGCTATGGAAACACGGGGTGCAAGGGGAGGTCCACCGATGGATCAAAAACTGGCTGGCGGACAGGAAACAGAGGGTTGGAATAAAGGGCCATTACTCAGACTGGCAATGGGTCACGAGCGGAGTTCCGCAGGGGTCGGTGCTGGGACCGCTCCTGTTCAATATATTTATTAACGACCTGGAGGCAAGAACAAAATGTAAGGTTATTAAATTTGCGGATGACACCAAACTATACAGCAGGGTTGAAAACAAGGAGGACTGCAAAAATCTCCAAAAAGATCTGACAGCGCTGGAAGAGTGGGCCAAAAAGTGGCAAATGAGCTTCAACATAGGGAAATGCAAGGTCATGCATGTAGGGAAAAAAACCCCAATGTTCACTTACAAAATGGGGGGATCACCGCTAGGGGTGAGTAACCTTGAAAGAGACCTGGGAGTGATGGTAGACACATCATTGAAGGCGTCGGCGCAGTGCGCCACAGCCTCAAGGAAGGCAAACAGAATGTTGGGCATCATTAAGAAGGGTATCACGACCAGGACGAAGGATTTCATCCTGCCACTGTATCGTGCAATGGTGCGCCCGCACCTGGAGTACTGTGTCCAGTATTGGTCGCCGTACCTCAAGAAGGTCATGGCGGTACTTGAGAGAGTCCAGAGAAGAGCAACTAAGCTAATAAAGGGTATGGAAGACCTCTCATATACTGACAGACTGAAGAAGCTGGGGCTTTTCTCCCTGGAAAAGCGGAGACTTAGAGGAGACATGATAGAAACCTTCAAGATCATGAAGGGCATAGAAAGAGTAGACAGGGACAGATTTTTCAAATTATGGGGAACCACAAGTACAAGGGGGCACTCAGAGAAATTGAAAGGGGAAAGGTTTAGAACAAACGCCAGGAAGTTCTTTTTCACCCAGAGGGTGGTGGATACATGGAACGTGCTACCGGAGGATGTGATAAGCAGAAGCATGCTACAGGGCTTCAAAGAAGGTCTGGACAGGTACCTGGAGGACAAAGGGATTGAGGGGTACAGATAGGAGTAGAGGTAGGTACAGTTAGGAGTAGAGGTAGGTAATAGGGATAGGATTAGAGGATTAGAGGCAGTTACAAAATTAGTCAGGGACACTGTTCAGGCAATTAGGCCTGATGGGCCGCCGCGGGAGCGGACCGCTGGGCAGGATGGACCTCTGGTCTGCCTCAGCGGAGGCAACTTCTATGTTCTTATGTTCTTCTTATGTACAAAATGTGAATGTGGTATATATCTAGGAAAAGCCGTCTTTAATCTAAGAATTTAGGGCCCAATATTCTAAATAATTTAACCAGTTGCCGATGGCTGCTGACCAGTTAAAAGGGCTTTCATAAAACAGGTAGCTGGCTGTCCCCATATATTCAGTAGGAGATAACCAGTTATCTCTGCTGAATATTGGCAGTCAGCATGTAACCATAAGCCATCTATCTCGGGGGAGTTCCTTGGGTGGGTCAAAGTTATTCCCTCCATATTCAACGCAGACCGTGCAAGATTAGCACTTAGATGGGACCACATAAATAGTTTCCATATCTTTATGTGCCATCGTATAGTTAAACTCTGGAATTTGTGAAATCAGTTAGCTTAACAGGGTTTAAAAAAGGTTTGGATAATTTCCTAAAAGAAAAGTCAATAGGCCATTATTGAGATGGCTTGGGGAAATCCACTGCTTATTCCTAGGATAAGCAGCATAAAATCTGTTGTACTCTTTGGGATCTAGCGAGGTACTTGGGACCTGGATTGACCACTGCTGGAAACAGGATACTGGGCTTGATGGACCTTCGGTCTGTCCCAGTACGCCATGTATTAGGCGGCCAGCAAAATCTGAATATTCAACGCAGCTCGCCTGAAAAGGCCCAGCATTGAATATCCAGGAGTCAGTGCCGTTGGCAGGTGATCACCACGCTGCCTGCCACCAGCTGAAAATCGCCTGGATTGTGTTTCAGCTGCAGTTGGTTCAGGTCTTGTTTTATTTTCTGATAATCCCGAAAAAGCTTCTCAGAAAGCAATTTTACAAAACCAGTTTTGTAGGCAAAGCAGAGGATTTATGGGGATGATTTTGAAAAGCATTTTTCCATGTTTTAAATGCAGAAAAGGGCTTTCATAAAACTGTACAGCCACAGATGTGCATGAAATTGATCATTGGAACAAGCTTCCAGTGCAGGTGATCGAGGCAGACAGCGTGCCAGACTTTAAAAATAAATGGGATACCCATGTGGGATCCCTACGAGGGTCAAGATAAGGAAATTGGGTCATTAGGGCATAGACAGGGGGTGGGTAAGCAGAGTGGGCAGACTTGATGGGCTGTAGCCCTTTTCTGCCGTCATCTTCTATGTTTCTATGTTTCTATGATGGGTCATTTGGCCTTTATCTGCCATCATGTTTCTATGTTTCTATAATCAGAAAGTTCTATGACATCACAATGCAGGTGTAAAGAGCCTTAGCCTATAGGAAGAGGAGATGCAAATGTTAAGAGCCTTAGCCAATAGGGAGAGGAGGAGAGAGTGGCTCCTGCAGACACCAGAAAGTATTTCTTCACAGAGAGAGTGGTTGATCATTGGAACAAGCTTCCAGTGCAGGTGATCGAGGCAGACAGCGTGCCAGACTTTAAGAATAAATGGGATACCCATGTGGGATCCCTACGAGGGTCAAGATAAGAAAATTGGGTCATTAGGGCATAGACAGGGGGTGGGTAAGCAGAGTGGGCAGACTTGATGGGCTGTAGCCCTTTTCTGCCGTCATCATTTTCTATGAAATGAACACACGCAGAAAGTATGAACCTACTTTTTCATGATCTGCACATAGGAGCTTTCCGGGTTCCAGTTTGGGCAGAAGCTGAAACATACACATGGGTACATGTACAGAGTACGCATACATTTGCATCATTTTTAGAGCAAGCGAACACTCGTGTGTTGGCACTTACATACTATTGGGAGCAGGGAGTTTATTTTAACAGGTATTTCTAACCTAGACATCATGATATAAAATCAAACCCAATGCATGTAAATAGATGCTTATAGAAAGCACCCATTTTGGATATTCATTAAGGGGGGAAGTTATCAAGGTTAAGAGGTCTTATCTTACTGCTAACCCCAGTTATTGGTAAAATGGGACCAGTGCTGAAATAGCACAAGTTAAGGGAGAGTAACACATTTTAATGGTAAGCCATGTTGACCTCATCTTTCATGCCGAAATCGCTCAAGTTGTCTAACGCACCTTCTTTAAACTCTTTAGACTTATTTAGTCTGTCAGGTCACGACTCCTACCTTCAGCATTATTCAATCTCTTATCATATCTAATCTAAGTAAGATTTCTTAATTGCACTTCTCCAAAATAGGTTCAAGGCGATTTACAAGATAATTGACCCATGCAACATCGTGGGGAAAAGTTACATCTCAATTGGCTTACTGCAACTCACTTTAGAAGGGGTGGAATGGGAAAAGGCCAAGAGGATGAGGGTTGCCGGCACACACAACAGAGAGGTAGCCATCAGGAAGAAGTATATTAAGAACTAATGGCCAATGAGAAATAATAGGCCTTTAATTATACCTTGAAGGTTGCAAATTATTTCTCTGAACGAAGGTAAAAAGGCAAAGAATTCCAGAGAGTACGAGCTATAACACAGAATGAGGAATTCCTTTGAAAATCTAAGAAAAGTTGTCTAAATGAAGGAATGACCAATAACTGCTGTTGTGAAGAACGTAAGGTTCTTTGTGGCGAGTGTGGAACCAGAAGACTATATAAAAATGAGGGAAGACCACTCAATAGAATCTGATGAGACCGGATATTATATTTAAAGGCGATGCGATATGACACCGGAAGGATGTGTTCTGATCTTACCATAGAAGTGGTGAGTTATGATCAAACTTAGAACAGTGATGAAGTAATCTCACTGCAGTGTTCTGACTAATTCCAGACAATGTAATTGGTATTTTGGGAGTCCAATGAGAACAGAATTGCAGTAATCAAGTGAAAAACAAGTTACCACAAAACGCATTAATGCATTTTTGGTATTTTGCCTGACACTGTAGATAACGATGTCATCTGAATAAGTGAAACAGCAGATTCCCAGGTCTGGCAAAATAGTACCCAATGATGACATCAATAGGATAGGCTGGGGTGGGCATCAGTGGGAACTCCAACTAATATAGAACATGAGGATGTTACTGGCCAGACTGTATGGTAGATATCCTGCAAACAACAGGATGGCTGGATAGGCTGGAGTGAGCTTTGACGTCAACTTCAGCATTTGGAACCTAGGGTAATAAAAGACTTTACAGTTTATGGCCCAGATATATCAAAGAAGAGACAAGTTAATCTAATCATGTATTTTTTAATGGGCAGATTGGATGGACCGTTCAGGTCTTTATCTGCCATCATTTACTATGTAATATATTAAACAGGATTGGTGACAGCAGGGCCCCCCTGTGGGACCCCAAAAGTTTCTTGCCATTCCTCTGAAAAGACACCATTTATTTTCATGTTGTAAGAAGAACCTGATCCACAGGGTAATTTAGTATCCATCGCTACGACAGCTGAGATTAAGTTTCAAAAATATAATTTAATTTCCCCGAAATGAGTCAGAATAACATCTGAGTAAGACCTACATTTGAAAAATGTTTATTGGCAGGCTAAGGGGATCCACTTTGCTTTAAAGTCAATTTTTCTTCAACCTTTCATGCAGGCGGCCAGTTTAAAGGGATGTGATGAAAGTTATGAAATGTTAATGGCTGGAAGGTCGTGCCGAGCAGCCATACTGCAAAACTGACCTCACTGGGCAGGACACAGTCAAACCTCAGCACTTGGCCCTAGCTAAAGACATTAATGATGTCATGTCTGCCCAAATTAAGCAGAACACTGGCAGCACAATTTCTATCTTTTCTCTCTTGCTTTAACATCAGAACATAAGAATTTGCCGCTGCTGGGTCAAACCAGTGGTCCATCATGCCCAGCAGTCCGCTCTCGCGGTGGCCCCCAGGTCAAAGACCAGTGCCCTGATACCAGCCCTACCTGCATATGCTCCAGTTCAACAGAAACTTGTCTAACTTTTGCTACTGACTTTGTCCCTGCACTTTCATTAGAAAAAGAAGAAGAAACAAGAGCTGGTTTTACTTGGGAGCTATTGAAGCACTGAAGCCATGACATTGGTTGTTTAAATTGCCAAAGTGCTTGAGTGAAAAAAAAAACATTTAAATTTTGCCTTACGAGGCCACAGACTCTTATGTAAATAGACAATGTACAGACATTGATTGATTTATTTAAACATTCCTTTAAATGACTGATTATAGAAAATACATATTGCAGTGAAAATAAACTGTCAGAAGCTCTAGTAGTAATCCCATAATACTACCACTAGGTGTCAGCCTTCCATACATGGAAGGATACCACCATCCATATATGAAAGGTTGATCTCTTGAGGTAGTGCAATAAGACTACCACTAGAGGTTGCGGTAGTCATTTTAGCAGATGGAACTAGAGGCAGGAGCAAATGGGGCTGGCTCTTGCCTAGAATACCCCCACTGGATCACCAGCGATATCTTACTCCTGTGGTGGAGTAAGATCATAGAGAGAATCTGATCATGGGGGTCCTTATCATGAAGGGGAGTTTGGGAAGGGGATCTAATCACTGGGGGTTGGAAGGGAGGTCAGATCAGGTTGGTGAGGGGGGGAGGGGAGATCATCCAACAATGTCAGCTACTACCCAGAAGCTAAGCAAGTCTTGGCTAGTATTCAGTACTGGCACCTGCATAGTTAAGCAACCAAAATTAGGATTGCACCGCCTTGAGCTTGCTGTGGTATGCATTATATTTTTCTAGGAGTCTAGCCCCTTGTGGCCACCCACCCCCAACTGGTTGCCCTCACACATTTCAGAATTAAAGTACATTCCCAGGTGGCTTGGTTCTAATCGACGAGGGACTAGTTAGGCCAGCATTCAGTGGAAAGAGGGATGTCAAGCAAAGCTGAAGGTGAACTCAATGCCTTGGAAAATTATTCAGTAAATAATGCAAGAATTTACAACATAGCAATGTCTTGAGAGGGGAGATTTAAGGGGATCAGGCATTTATCAAACAGAAATGCTCTGTATCGAATCACAAAGAAGACAGTCCCTGCTTGAAAGAGCTTACAATCTAAACAGACAAGACAGACAAACAGGATGTCATGGATTCAGTTAAGGGGAACGGTTAATCTGCTGGCTGGGTTGGTGTAGGGTTACCAGACGTGCGGATTTACCCGGACATGCCCTCTTTTTAGAGGGCATGTCTGGGCATCTGGATGGCTTTTCAAAACCCAGTACTTTGTCCGGGTTTTGAAAAGCAGATCCCGTCGAGAGGGGCTCCCAACCGAGACAAGTAGGCTGAAGGGGCCAGAGCTAGGGTCGAGTTTGGGGCGTGGTGTGGACGTAATGGGGTAGGGATAGGTGGAACTGGGCAGGCCTGGGGGCAGGTCTATGGGTTCGGATATCACAATCTGGTAACCCTAGATTGGTGGACAGTGGGGAGTAAGGTTATGGATTGAAGGCTATATCAAAATGGTGGGTTTTCAGTCTGCTTTTAAACAAGGTAAGGGAAGGATCTTGGCGGACAAACTCGGGTAATTTATTCCAGGCATAGGGAGCAGCTAGATGAAAGGAACGAAGTCTGGAATTGGTAGTGGAGGAGAAGGGGACAGCTAAAAGTGGCTTATCTGAGGAACTGAGTTATAAGTTATAAGTGGAAAGGA
The DNA here is from genome assembly GCF_902459505.1 of Geotrypetes seraphini. Lineage (NCBI taxonomy): Eukaryota > Metazoa > Chordata > Amphibia > Gymnophiona > Dermophiidae > Geotrypetes > Geotrypetes seraphini. The sequence continues at coordinate 30,105,989 of NC_047091.1, read as the reverse complement.
TTTGTATTGCGTGTATTTTTTTTTTGTTTGTTTAGGGAAAATGAAACAATCCTGTGATATTTCAGTCTGCTTTGCATGCATAAATCCTTGTTCTGACAACTATAAATTCTGCAAGAATGCATTAAATTAGTCTTGTCGCCTGGAGCTGAAAAATGCCACCGGCTGCCTGGATCAGTGCAAAAGGGGCCATTTGCTAATTTACAAGAAAGTGCTCCGTGCGTAAACCGGACAACGCAAAGGCGGTTAGAGGGCCAAAAATTCAGTACCAAACAGGCAAATTTTCATAGCTGCAAAACATCTGTCCTATTTTTTTTTTGAAAATGGATGTGTGCGTGCTCAGTGCATCTATCTTTATGAAACACTAGTGTTTAAGCCCGTTATATTAACGGGTGCTAGAATATATGTCTGTCTGTCTTTCTTACTTTCTGTGTCTCTCCCTGCCCCTGTCTCTCTCTTCCTTTCTTTCTCCCTCCCGCTGTCTGTCCTTCTTTCTGGTTCTCTCTCTGGCACCCTGTCTGTCTGTCTTTCTTTCTGTCTCTCTTCCTGCCTGCTGTCTTTCTGTGTGTCTGTCTTTTGTTCTAATGCGCTGCCTGCCTGTCTCTCCATGGCCCCCTTCTGTCTGCCCTCCCCAAAGCAAACCAAGATTGCTCCCAGGCCCCCTTTCCCTCTCCGTCCCCTCCACTTCCCTTTGCAGCAGCAGCAGCATTTCCCTCCCACCCTTCCCTGTGCAGCAGCAGCAGCATTCCCCCCCCACACACACACACTATCCTGTGCAGCAGCAGCATTCCCCCCCCACACTACCCTGTGCAGCAGCAGCATTTCCCGGCCTTCCCTGTGCAGAAGCAGCATTTCCCCACACACAGCAGCATTTCCCCCACACACACACTTCCCTGTACAACAGCAGCATTTCCTGGCCTTCTCTGTGCAGAAGCAGCATTTCCCACACACACACACACTTCCCTGTGCAGAAGCAGCATTTCACCCCCACACACACACTTCCCTGTGCAGAAGCAGCATTTCCGGCCGCCCCCTTCCCAGCCGCCGCGTTTAAATTGAGAGAAAAGCGCTGCATCGCACTACCGCTGGCTTCGGCATCTTCTATCCACTGCGGTATATAAGAAATAAATTACATTACATATGTCTGCCTCCGTTGCCCTGACTACTCATCGGCACGCGGACAGAAATAGTCAGCCCCCGAGAACACGAGTAGTGTAACGGATCGGCGCAGCCGGCTGCATGTGAGGGGGTGGGCAGTTTTAAATTGAGAAAAGCGCTGCACCGCGCTACCGCTGGCTTCAGCGTCTTCTATCCACTGAGGCCAACCCTAGCGGAAACAGGAAGTAGTCAGAGAGGGCGGGCTGCAGTGGACAGAAGATGCCAAAGCCAGCGTTATCGCGGTGCAGTGCTTTTCTCAATTTAAACACGGGTGAGCCGGCGAGAAGGAGGAGGCTTTGGCGGTGGTGGTTTTGGCGGTGAGTGAGTGTGGGAGGGGGGAGTCGCCAGCTGTGCTTGCTTTCCCGATTTGTCTGGCCGCCGCATACGCACTCTGACCACGTACCTACGGATCACAGATCACGCAGGTCTGGGTGCGCATGCGCGGCTAGCTTTTTATTATATAGGATGAAAAAAAATCCCCAAAACCCATAAAGATTGACCATACAGACGTCTCAGCAAAACAGTGGGGCACTGCAGTTAACATCACATAAAAATGCCCAGGTACACAACTCACTATAAAAATGCTTGAGGACCTGAATAAGTTCATGTAAACCAGTGGTCTCAAACTCGTGGCCCGCCAGGTACTATTTTGAGGCTCTCGGTATGTTTATCATAACCTCAAAAGAAAAATAAAACAGTTTCTTTTTTTTTTTTTTTAAATATCATTTTTACTAGAGTCAACAAGAGAAGCAAGTGTGACACAATAAAGATATATGCAAACAGAAGCGTAAGTTGAAAGTACAATGCAATCATATGTCTCTTTAGCTATAAATGACAATATTATTATTAAGACTTAGCCAAAAGGAAAGATTTATAAACTATAAAGAGTTTTACCTCATGCAAAATTGTCATTTCTTTAATTAACTCTGTGGACGCTCACCAGATTTCATTTCCCGCAATACATAAGACAAAATTGTCTTCAACTTGCCAGTCAGACTGGAATTCTCTGCCTTCAGAAATTTGTATTTGAGGGTGCCCACCGTAAAGCTCACCTCTTTTTAGAAGCTTTTAATGGTGAGTGTTGATTCACGGTGAGCTAGAATGGTGACAGCCCCTATCATCAATGAATCCCCCCCCCCTGCTTGTTTGACTTTCCTATTATGAATTTGTAATTTCTTTTCTATGCTTTTAATTTATTGTAAACCGCTCCGTTGGCTTCCGAGGGGCGGCATATGAACATTTTAATAAATATAAACGTGCAAAAAAAAAAAAAAAGGATGACCGTTTCCACCCTCGCTTGCTAATACAGTCACGAGCAAAGAGCTTTGTGGTATCAAAAATCGCCACCAGGGCCTTTGAAAGATGAGGGGAAAACGTCTCCTGCAGTCACAAAGAGGTTTATTTATTTATTTGCCAAAATGATGATTGTGCAGAGAATCAATAAAGATGTACTGCAGGCCTGTTTTGTAGATAATAATGGCCTGATTATACTAGTCTTCAGGGGGATCATCTCCTTTTTTCCAGCCAAGCCGGAGCGAAAGGGCATTGTTTTGTAATGGGGCGCCGTGAACCACAAGCCATTGTGTAGGCTGAGACTGAAATGATTTTTTTTTTTTTTCACTCGCTGAAATACTTAATGATGATGGGATGTTCAATAACCTGAAATGCTGCCAGCCGTTCCTTGCTTTCCAAAGGCTCTCCATTATAACATGCTAAACACACGGGTGAGATAGCAGAGAGAGCTCTTGTTTGCTTTGCAAGTTTCGAAAAGGCAAATCGGGAATTTATGGAAATGCCTGTGATCTAGGTTTGCTAGGCAGGTTTTCAGTTGCGCTGTTAACGCTCATAAGAGTTGCCATACTGGGACAGACCGAAGGTCCATTAAGCCCAGTATCCTGTGTCCAACAGTGGCCAATTCAAGTCAAGTTCCAAAGTGCTGCAACATTCTAGAGCTGAGATTGTGATGTCATAATGCCTCATTCCACCAATGCCTAAGAGCCAACCTCAGCAGTGATGTCACAATGGCTTGATTGGATGGCAACTTCAGCGTTTGGAACCTAGGACAATACCAGTTGGACTTTACAGTCTATGACCCAGAAATAGCAAAGAAGAGACAAGTTAATCTAATCATGCATTTTTAATGGGTATAACTAATGAGCAGACTGGATGGACCGTTCAGGTCTTTATCTGCCGTCATTTACTATGTTACCTGGCAGAAACCCAAAGAGTAGCAACATTCCAGAGCTGAGATTGTGATGTCATAATGCCTCATTCCACCAATGCCTAAGAGCCAACCTCATCAGTGTTGTCACAATGGCTTGAATGTCCAATCCTTAGCTCACATAAAAACATATGAATTGCGGTATTGTGACAGACCGAAGGTCCATCCTTTATCCAACAGTGGCCAACCCAGGTTCCAAGCACCTAGCTAGATCTCAAGTAAATTTCATGCTGCCTATCCTAAGAATAAGCTTGGGTAGGGTTGCCAGATTTCCTCTTTGAAAAAAGAGGATGCTTGGCCTCGCTGCGTTTCGACCCCAGTACCACCCTGTTCTGCATCCCCCAGCCCCCACACAAACCTCCCCAAGCTTGAAGACCACATTTGGAAGCCTTCGCGCATTCGCGGACATTGACGCAATGATGTCACACGCATGCATGTCTGTGAATGACATCATCACTGTGATGGCCACGCATGCGCAAAGGCTTCCAGATGCGGCCTCCGAACTCAGGATTTCCAACACCTGGACAAATTACCGGGTTTTGGAAATCCCTCCGGGCGTCCGGATAGTCCTCTTCAAAAGAGGACATGTCCGGGTTTTCCCAGACGTATGGTAACCCTAAGCTTGGGGTTAGACTAGATTTTCCATAATTAAACCCCTGTGTATTAAGAACCTTAGCTTCTTTGTTTTATTTTTATTTATAATTTTCATATTAAATACAAAGCATAGACTTTGAAAGAAACAAAACAAAGTAAGATATTCCCAATTTCCCCATTGGGAATTAAAGTTATCTAATATAATAAAACCCTAAACGCGCATACGCACTCTTATCTGTGTGCTTCCATTTTCCATGAGCTGTAGGGCCCCACAGGCAAGAGTGCGCATGCGCGCTTCTACTCCCTCCCTCCCTCAATGTAACTTCGCCGCAGTTGTTCGCCGCCTCCCCCCCCCCCGTGCACCCTTTCCCAGCACACACGAAACCCCATTGACCCTCCCACCGCGAGACGCACAAACCTCTGGCTCCAGCAGCGGCCGCATCACACTAAAGACCTGCTTCGCAGCCTTCCCATGCTCTGATTTCCTCTGCCGGCGTGGCAGAAGAAATCAGAGCATGGGAAGGCCGCAAAGCAGCATCTTTAATGTGATGCGTCTGCTGCTGGAGCCGGAGGTTTAACGGTTGTCTCGCGGTGGTAGGGGGTGGGCACAACCCAATCAAGGACAGCAGCGGAGCAGCCGGTGAACAGGACCAAGAACAGATACACCAATGTCCTGCCCTGTGAGTACACACCGCGTCTCTTCCTCCTCTTCACAGCCCCTCCATTCGCACCTTTCTCAATCACCTCTCCCTTCTCCTTTCAGACGATCATTACAGGGTGAGGCTTCAATATATAGGAAGTGACCCCAGCACCGACTATATTAATGCAAATTATGTACTGGTAAGAGTGGATCCGTCCCAGCACTAGCCCATCTGGCTCTCTGTCTCGCGGTGGGAGGGTCAATGGGGTCGGCTGCACGGCAGAGATAGTGGCGGGGGAGGGGGGAGAGGGTTCTACTGCACAGGGGGATGGCTAGTAGGCAGGTTGGCTTCGGAGGGTGCGGGAGGGACAAACTATGGAAGGCAGTGAGGGGCAGCAGGGAAGAGGTGCTGCTGGACTGCGGGAGCAGAGAAGAAGGACCAGGGGAGTAGGTAAGAGGTGGTGCTGGATAAGTGGAGCAGGGAAGAGGTGCTGCTGGTGGGGGGGGGAGAGAGTTCTACTGCAGAGGGGGATGGCAGGCAGGCAAGCTGGCTTCAGAGGATGGGGGTGGGACAAATTATGGAAGGCAGTGAGGGGCAGCAGGAAAGAGATGTTGCTGGACTGGGGGAGCAGGGAAGAGGGACCAGGGGAGTAGGTTAAAGGTGCTGCTGGATAGGGAGAGCAGGGAAGAGGTGCTGCTGGCGGGGGTGGGGGGGGAGTTCTACTGCACAGGGGGATAGCAGGCAGGCAAGCTGGCTTCGGAGGGTGGGGGTGGGACAGACTACGGAAGGGAACATGTGAGGGAAGGAGGCTTTACTAGCACCCCTTAATGTAACGGGCTAAAACACTAGTACAATATAAATAAGAAAATATAATACAGAATATAGTCTGCTTCTTAAGCATTTAGGGGTCCTTTTAGGAAGTTACGTTAAAAATTGCCCTTAATGTTTCATTCTGCAGGTCTTTCCTGTGCACTAAGACCATTTTTTGCCACGGCTGTAAAAAAGCCACAATTCTGTATTTAGTTCAGTAATGGCTGTGTGCTAATTCTGCCTTTAATATATGCCTTTTAAAAAAAAATTTATTTGGGAGCATTTAGGCCCAGATTCCATAGATGGCACCTGAAGTTGTACCCAGATCAGCGCGCTTTGTCAATCTAGGCGTCTAACTTAATTATTCAATTAGCCTTAATCAGCACTGTTAATTGAAAATTGCAATTAAAAAAATGATTAAAATCAATTAAATTAGATGGTAAGCACCTACAACGTCCAGGGATCAGAAATTAGGCATGGTTAGAGGGAGATCATGGGCGGATTTGGGGTATGTTTTGCTGATAGGCACCTAAATTAGACTTAGGTACCAGTATTTAGGCCAAGAAAACCCTGGCATAAACTGGGGGCACCCAAGGTTTTCATTTGAGGTGCTGCTGGGTGTAATCCCATAAATCAAGCTTGGCCGCCGCTATACACTGCGCTACTCGGTATCTGTCAGATGCCATTTATAGAACCAGGACTTTACTCCCGCCTATTTTGTAGGTGATAAGGGCTCCTGCGTTATCACCTATCCTAACCAGGTTAGTGTATGAGAATATAAGTATGCCAACTGGCTAGCATAGGAATGCCCACTGTCTAACTTTTTTTAATCTTTATTGATTTTCCAATCTTCAATAGTGCAATACATAAATATATCATATATAATAAGTCGATATAAGCACATTTAACTTTCAAATATACATAACCAACCAATTTCTCCCCCTCCCCTTACCCACCCACCTAATGATAATTTAATAAAACACAGAAACATAGATTTCCTCAATAACCTCACCCTATTAGCCACCTACCTTGGATTTAGAAAATTACTTAAAACTCATCTATTCAATGGACACGACCCTTAATCGCCCCTTCAACGAAATGAAACCTACAACTCCCCCTCTTTTGTACTCACCCAACCTACATTCCCCTTATTCCTCCTCCTTGACCTACTCCTTCCCTCTCTATCCAACCTCAACTACTTTGTTGCTTGCAACTCTGTTCAATTGTCATGAACCACTTGTAACTTGACTAACAAATGTGAACCGCCTAGAACTCTCTGGGTATGTTATTATTATTATTATATCCTTCCATCCTCCCAAATTATGACAGAAATAACCCCCCCTCCCCCCGGATATGTACCAAAATAAACAAAAACTGACTCACAATTTTAAAAAAACCTATTATAGTGAGGTAACATAAGATGTCAACGGGCCCCATATCAATATAAACATATTACCATGCCACAGATTATCAGCGTTCATCCTTTCACTGTCTACCTTGACACCCCTCCTACAAAAGAAATACAAAAGATATTTGGGGTACGGTTAGCGTGCGCACATAGGAAATGTAACGCAGAACGCGTTGGCGCATCCTGCATTCATCCATTGTAAAAGGTCCCTTAAGTTATTTGTTTAGTTTTTGCTAGTTTGGGGGGGGGGAGTTCAGCTTATGTTATTGGGGAGAAATAGAATGCAATATAATTCTTGAAATCTTTATCAGAATTTAAGATAAAATGGCTCTGTTTCCCATTCAGTGGTAGCAGAATGGTAGCAGAAATCTATAATATTTGTCAGGAAGTTGTGAATCTAGAAAGTGCCCAGGAATTAGCATTAGCTGCAGACACTCTGGATTAAGGGTGTTTTTATATTCAGGGCTTAAACTGTGTAAGTTTTGCTTTGACAGTGCTTTGGTAAACAACACATATATTACGATTTGCCAAATATTCAGTAAAGTAAGTTATTCCAGCTATATCTCGGAACTCCAGCAAACTGTGCTTTGAATTTCATAGAGGGCAAGTGTATAGTGAACTGAATGCATAATTAAATACACATCTACGAGTCTGCAGGTATTTGACTAATTATGCCTTGATCACTCTTCACCCTTATTCCCCATCTTACACTTGAAGGAAATCTGATGAATAAGACTAGAAGATGCAGGACGTGCCCCTAGGGATATGGTGCCCATATTTTGGGCACTCAAAATCCCTGTGATCAAAGTTACAGTGGTGTATGGAGAAAACATTTGGGATCGATATTCAAACGGGAAGTTATCAGTGTAGGCTACTTTTAACTCATGCTTTTTTTTTTTAGCACAGGTCCCATTTTATACAATAAGATTAGTTACTAATAACTAGGTTTAACAGTAAAATAATGTCTTAATGGTAGTCCATCTTGATCACTTGCCCCTTAATTAAAATAAAAAGAAATGTCTCTAGAAAGTATAGAACAATCCAGCCATTGTGACATCACTGATGAGATTTGGCTCTTAGACATTGATGGAATGAGGCACTATGACATCACAATAAGAGAAATGAGCTACGTATAGGGCAACCAAGCCATTGTGACATCGCTGATGAGGCTGGCTCTTAGTCATTGGTGGAATGAGGCATTATGACATCACGCTATCAGCTCTGGTTACCAGAGACTCTTCACACTAAGGGGCAGAGTTATCAATGTGGGATACTTTTCAGTCATATTATTTTAGCACAAGTTGGGTTATTTAGCATGGGGTCGGGGGTAGAGAGACTGGTTGGAATGGAGAGAGATAGAGAGACAGACTGGTAGAGAAAGGAAGGGGGAGGGGGAAAGAGAGAGCTATTGGAGACAGCCTTGGCAATGAGGTGAGACAGTTTCGAGAGACTGATAGGGATAAACTGGGGTTTCTCAACTTTTAGGAGGTTGTGAGGTATCCACACATCCAGAAAGGCCCAAGGGATGGGGGATATTTTGTGGGTGGGGGGATATTCATTTGCTTTTTTTTTTTATTTTTAGCTGTTTAATTTTAGATTATAAGACTGCATATTGCATCAAGAAGCCCCAGTCACATTTACTGGGGCTGCAATATAGAAAAATAAATGACACGACATATCCAGTAATAACCAATACTGCCCAAGTCCCCATACAAAAAAAACAACAACCATATCCCCAGTTTCCATCTTCCAATATCCTCTTATACATCTTTAAAATATTCTCTCAGCCTGCCTATTCCTACGACCCCTCTGTAAGTACCTCCAAATTTACGGAAGGGAAATGGCAGATGGAGTCACTCCTTCCCATTGGCTTGTCTAATCTTCTAGGTAGACAGGTCTCGCTTCTCTGGATGGTTAGAAGATCCAGGGGGGAGGGGGAAAGGGGGTGGGGGTGGCAGAGGAAGCTTTGTTCCTCCTGAACTTGAAGCTGATGATAATCACAGGGAAAAAAATTTAACAAATATTTCACAAATGACACCAATTAGCTTTTAAAATATGCAAGGAAAACAAAAGGCAGGCTATTACATCCTGACACTTTATTTTATGCCCTTTCTTAGAGCTTGTAGAGTTGTTTTATTTACACCTTGTATATATTAATGCTAGCTTTCATCTTTTTTGCAGCGACAACTATTACTGGACCATAAGAATTACCCCAAATTTTTAGTATCAATAAGCATGAGAATATTTTCTTTTATTGATTATGTTGGGTTTTATATTGTTAGACTGCTCATAAAATCTGTTTTACTCATTGGGATCTTGCCAGGTACCTGTGACCTGGGTTAGCCACTGTTGGAAACAGGATTCTGAGCTTGATGGACCTTCGGTCTGTCCCACTATGGCAATTCTTATGTGAGCCAAGTATCGGACAATCAAGCCATTGTGACATCACTGATGAAGTTGGCTCTTAGGCATTGGTGGAATGAGGCATTGTGACATCACAAGCTCAGCTCTGGAATGTTGCTACTCTGGGTTTCTGCCAGGTACTTAGGATCTGGGTCAGCCACTGTTGGAAACAGGATACTGGGCTTGATGGACCTTTGGTCTGTCCCAGTATGGCAATTCTTTTGTTCTTATCATTTGTGTTGTTCCCATCAATGAATATGCTTTTTGTGTGCCAAAAAAATGTTGGTTTTTCTTTTGGTTTTCCTATTTAGCTTTAGGAAACTTCTAGGTTTTGAAGTTCTTGCTCTATAGGTCAATGTAGACACTGAGTAAAGGGCTGAGCAAACAGAAGAGGTATGATGGCAGTGAGAAAGACCCCAAAGCAACCAGAGGAAGGCAGGAGAGCAGCAACAGTGCTTAAAGTCACTGAGAACACTCAAGGCAGCGGCAGAAAAGACACCAACACCCCAAGGGGCAGAAAGCACCAATATAACTCCAAAAGCCTGCAGAACTAAAGAGAAAGCAAAGGATTAGATCATACTAATTTGGGGAAAGAAAAGCACCAATATAACAGATACCTTTTTAGCATTAAAGGACACTCTCGGGTCTATGCATCATCTGAAACGCCTACCAAGTGTGTGTGTATTGACCCTGTCTGAAGAGGAGAGCTGGGGTGGGTGTCATCCTTCTACTCATATACTCGAATATAAACTGATCCGAATATAAACTGAGTTAACCTTTTTTTTTTCCCCCCCTAAAAGAAGGAAAAACGATTGACTCGAATATAAACCGAAGTCAGAAATCTGGGTTGGAGGTGATGCTCTCATTGGTGAAGAGTTAAAGAGGTGCAGGGGAGGGGAGGAGAGTTGTTGGCACCCCCGTAAAGATGGCACCCGGGGCAGTCTTCCCCCCTCCCTCAAATCCAGGCATAGGAGTGCTCTCAATATTGAACAGAGATCTTGACTGTGTCCATGGAGAAGTAATTTCTATTAGTTTTAGCACTCCCCAATAATTTAAAAAAGTTGCCTCCTACGAATCCAGGTTAAAAGTCAGTTTTTTCAAGGCTCCTAACTCCCCACTCGCTTGTAAAGCACCCATGTGTGAGAAACTCCATGCCCCCCCCCCTACTTGTGTTTGTCTGTTTGATTAGACTGTAAGCTCTACTGAGCAGCGACTGTCTCTTGAATGCTTTATTGTACAGTGCTGTGTATGTCTAGGAGCGCTATAGAAATAAATAGTAGGAAAGGCCAGCACTGGCCATTTTTAAAAAAAACAAATTAGTAAAAGGGTCCCTTGGTGTTTTACTCTCCCAGTGAAAGCATGCACATCTCTAAACACACAGACAGTGCATGCATGCAACATAGATTTAGCTCTATGGGGGGGAGGGGGAGGGAGAAGGTTCCATGACCAGTTTATACAGGTGAATTACTATTTACTCATGTAAATGGTTTTGCAAATCATTGTCCTTGCGACCTGTGCTTGAACGATAAAACGAACATGACACCGAAGCGTTACATTCCTTGTCGAGCAGCGACAACCAGGTATATTATCAGATTAATCAAACATCTGTCACGCAGATGTGTTCAGAAACTAATAACAGAGCTATCTGACGTTCTCTGAAAATCTTCATTACACGGTTCTTGAACTGAGGCATTTCGCTCCGTCCTTTTAGCTGTAATGCTATGAACTAACACCCAGTACATGGTTTAAATCAGGGGTGTCCAACCTTTTGGCTTCCCTGGGCCGCATTGGCAGAAAAAAATGTTTCTGGGGCTGCGCAAACACTGCAGCAAGACGGAGGAGGGAGCCGGCAAGACGGTAAACACCCGAGGGCAGCAGAGGAAAACACTGCATCGCCCTTGACTGGGGCCGCATAAAATGCTTCACTGGGCCGCATGCGGCCCTCGGGCCGCAGGTTGGACACCCCTGGTTTAAATGAATCATAGTATTATCATTCCCCAAAGTTATCCCAAGAGATCCACTTTGTGCCAACTTGTATTCTAATTATATCCAGTATTCTGAAACGAAACAAATATCGACTCTCTGCTTTTAAGCACAGTATATCATCTGTTCAAATAAGCCAGTGATAGTTTTCCAGTCGAATAGGAACCCGGCCAGCACAGGAATAGTTAAATTGGGGAACATGTGGCTTCTTTACTGGGCATAGCATCACACGTCCATGAGATTAACCCTCTGATTAATGCTTGTAATGTCACAGTACTCAATCACAGGGTAATATCCATTACCATAATGAAAAGCTTTGATGACTTAATAAAGTGGCTAGTTTACAAGCCAGCGGTTTAGATGTCACTCATTCTTGTTGCAAAATTCACGCTGGAGACTGGGGCTGAGCTTCTCATTGCTTCGAGAGCCTTGCCCTGGACTGCAGAGGCTTTAACTGCGAACGACAGAGGCAGGAAAAATCAATTTCAACCTTTTAATATGACGTGTGCAGTGGAAGCTGCCGGGTCCCAGGTCGTCTGTCTACTGAAGCTCCGAACATGTGTTAAAATAGAAACCTGTCTCCCATCCACATATTATAGACAGTACTGCTAAGAGGGAAGGCCGAATTAAAAAGAGGCATTGAAAAAGTGTTAGGGAAGAGGGAACTGGAAAGTGTGTCCTGCCAACCATAGGAGCCAGCTCTGTGGGTGCTGCGGATGCTTGAGCACATCCGAAATTAGGCAACGTCTTTGACCGTGTCTAGGGAGGGGTACTTTCTATTGGGATTACCATTAGGGATACTAGATTTTATGTCAGTAAAATCTGGACCTCCTAGATCCGCCCCTGGCCCGCCCAAGTCCACCCATCCCCGCTCAAGCTCCGCCCCCCTGCTGCCTGTTCAACCGGCAGGAAGACATCCACGCATGCGCGGATGCGGCACGCACGTTTGCGGATGCTATCCCGACATTAGAAGCTTTTAAAAACCCGGACAAAGTGTGGGAGGAGGGGGGCGGGGCAGGGGGGCAGATATGAGGGCGGAGCTGTGGCATAACAGGGCGGGGATGGGTTGAACTGGGTGGGCCTGGGGGGGTGGATCTAGGGCAGGGGTCTCAAAGTCCCTCCTTGAGGGCCACAATCCAGTTGGGTTTTCAGGTTTTCCCTAATGAATATGCATGAGATCTATGTGCATGCGCTGCTTTCGATGCATGTTCATTGAGGATTCCGCCGTTAACGGTCAGACAGGAGGGACCAGCAAATTAAGTACTACTTAAAGCTTTTATCCATGCAGATCAGATTTAAAAAACGGACAAAATAAATCAAAATAACAGTAATCTAATTAAATGTAAGCACAAAAGAAAAGATGGCAGGAGGCACCATAGCACACAACCTATCCTGGCGCCATCTTGAAAAAAAAAAAAATCTTTGTAGTAAGTACTTATGCAAATAAATATATAAATATGCAAATCAGTCCATTCTCTCCAGTCACCCCAACCAAGGCATCCCTGTCCAGAAGGATAAGGGATATCTGTGTCCTTCCACCATTCTCCTACTCTTTCTAATACCTTCCATGTAGGGCCGTAATACCTCCACTTATTTTCCTGATCTCATGGGCTGTTCTACAAGTGGATGAGGAGACCAACTTAGGCTTGAGTTCCTGGGACGGGATGTATATCCCGTCACATCCTCCCATTTCTGCATTCCCTTTTTGGACTCATGCATAAAATGTGGGTGCAGACCGTGCGACTAAATTTACACGCCTAACTTTTATTTAAATCCAATTAGCGCTAATAATTGCTTGCTCGGATGCCAATTATCAGTGCTAATTGGTTCATTATTCAATTAAGTTGCACAAGCAAATTGGACAGATGCCCAAATTTGCATGCTGAGCTCAAAGTGCCAAATGTAGAATCTACCTGCACATGTGTAGAGGGAGGAGTCTAATGATTAGAGTGACGGGGTGAGAACCAGGAAGCCAGACAGCAAACTCCCCCTATGACTCCATGCAATCCTGGGCAAGTCACCTTGATGGTGATGAGCCCTCTGGAGATGGAAAACTACCTAATGTACCCAAATACATGTATAATTCAGCTTGAGTACCAGTTGAAAAAAAGTCAGAAGCCACGTTGTTCTCTCCCATTACATCTTAATTCATTTGCCTACCTTAGCCTGCACTCTGACCATGCAGACTTCACTCCCTCCGGATTAGATTTCATTTAAAAACCATTCTGCATCGAGCACGGAACTAAGTTGCACTTGATTCAAAAAACACAACTGTGGTGAAGGTTGCTAGGTCAGGACGTCTGGGACTTGAGTTATGAGATGAAATCAGAATGAACTGACTCTTTACAGTAACGACAAAGATTCCCTTGGAACTCGCTGGGTCAATGGGGTGGTAGGAGAACGAGCTGGCCTTAAACTGAATTAATGAGCGACATTTCACTATGTTTAAGCAGTGACCCTCATGCTAATCGAGCAAGCCTCCTTTCAGTCTTTCACATTTGTCATCAATTTGTTAACTTTCTCACTGGTAAATTCAATTTACCGAGCACCACAAATTCAGAAAGGTGGCCTGTTTTATTTGGGGGGTGATGTATTAAACATGAAACTGCTAGAGGAAAATGGAACCGACAAAAGCATTAGTCAGCATCTCCCTCATCCGTGATCCGTCATTATTTTCGCATCACTCCACTTTTATCAAAACTTATTACGTCTTGTTAGCTGTTCTGCGGATATTGAAAACTTAACCTCGCTGCCTAAGTATGATTTACAAAGGACGTTTCTGTTCAAAAGCTGGCAAGCCTTTACAGAAGTGAATTATAGGAGAGCCTCAATCCATAACATTTGCCAAAGTCGCTCTTGAATTTTATCTGTTATAAGAACTTAAGAATTGCCATGGTGGGACAGACCCAAGGTCCATCAAGCCCAGTATCCTGTTCCCAACAGTGGCCAACCCAGGTCACAGGTACCTAGCAAGATCCCAATGAGCAAAACCGATTTTATTCTGCTTATCCTAGGAACAAGTAATGGATTTGTCATATTCCATTTTCCAGCAGACTGCTTCTCTGACAGATTCATGGGGAAGAAGGAAAGGTTTTTCTTATGTTTGTTTCAGGCATTCATCTTGTTTGCTTAAGTATCACCAGCAATTTGTTCTGGTTATGTTACCTAGTCTCGTTTTTATTCAGAAACGGTTGGGGGTATTTTATATTCTGAGACAACCAGAAAGCCAGGAAAAAGGGATGGGTAAGGGAGGGCATGGGAAAGGAAGGTAGGGGAAAAGGGAGGAAGAACCCTTCAATAGATTTGTCAGTGATTAATCCATTTCATTGTTCTGGAAATGTCTTTCAGCACAAGTAGACACATACGGCCTCTGGCTATCCCCTTTACTTCCCTTAAATCAAATCAGGCATGAGGAAGATGTGGATCATGCAGTCTGTTTTCTCTAAAGCAGGGGTGTCAAATGTCGGTCCTCGAGGGCCGCAATCCAGTCGGGTTTTCGGGATTTCCCAATGAATATGCATCAAACAAAACCTAACGGGACTTGTCACAACTGTTGATAGCCCCAATAAATTACTAATATAGCAAACACAAATTCCAAAAGCCCTCCACATATGTCTATATCACTGCAAAAAGTTCATGTGCCTCACCCGTCCAAGCAGAGTCTAAAACGAACATCTGCCCTTATCTTGTAATCAATTGCTGTTATGTAAGTTCCATTACTTTAAGTGTATCATATGATCCTTATTGCTTTTCCATCTAAATGTGACATTCATTGACCATGGTTATGAGCTCTATTTATATTATATATTATATTATATCATAATATATTATAATATTATATTATAATAAAAGATATGTAATTAAATGAATTGATAGTTCCTTAGTTTGATGTTATATCAATGAATATGCATGAGATCTATTTGCATGCACTGCTTTCATTGTATGCTAATAGATCTCATGCATATTCATTGGGGAAATCCTGAAAAACCTGACTGCATTGCGGCCCTCGAGGACCAACATTTGACACCCCTGCTCTAAAGGGAAAGTGAAGCCAACTAATCCATTTTGAGAAGAACCCGTCTAACTGACTCAAGGTATTTTCTTTGCAACGGCTGTCTACATGGCACTGCGGAAATTACCTGGACAGAGACTACTCCTAAATATATCAGTTCCCTTGAAGGAAGGAGTCGGGGGGGGGTAGGGGGTAGGGGGCAGAGAGGAGGGTGCGGGGGGGGGGAGGGTGCGGGGGGGGAGGGTTCCCCCCCTGTGCGTCTCTAACCCGTGCTGTGCCACTGTATACAAGTCTCAGCCCCTTTCCCTTAGTGCCTCACTAGTTAGTACTGAATTTTTAAGTGGCATATATAATAATAATAATAATGGTTTATATACCGCAGGACCGTGAAGTTCTATGCAGTTTACAATGATTATAAAAAAAATGTTACAAGTTGAGTAGAATTGACATAGTAAATATCTATTGTTTAGCAGTTCTAGAGATCTGGTATTGAGAAAGAGATTGTGCGAATCAGTTTCCTATGTACTTTAGGAACAGATATGTTTTCAGTTGTCTCCTAAATTCCCTATATGTATTGGCAAGCGTGAGTAGTTGTTTCAGATCGTTGCCCCATAATGCTGCTTGATGAGAAGATGTTGGTGATGACTTTTGAATTTACATCCTCTAACCGGGGGGGAAACAAAATTCAAGTTTGTGCTTCTTTTATGTCTATTGGTTGAAAAGGAGAATAGGTCAGTTATATATTTGGGGGCTAGACTGAATAGAACCTTAAAGCAAAAGCAGCCGAACTTAAACCTCACACGCGCCTCCATTGGCATCCAATGCAGGAGTCGGTAGGAGGGAATTATGTGATCGAACTTCTTCAACCCGAAGATCAGCCTGACTGCTGCATTCTGCACCAGTTGCAATCGCCGCACATTCTTCTGGGAAATCGCCAGATAGGCGATGTTGCAGTAATCCAGTTGGCTCAGTATGAGGGATTGTACCAGGATTGTAAATGATGGTGCGTCAAAATATGCTCTAATGGACCGAAGCTTCCAGAGAGTAGAGAAAACTTTTTTGACCAAAGAGTCTACCTGGTCTTTCATGGTTAGGCCCTGGTCCAGTGTTACGCCCAGAACCTTCAGAGTGGGTTGAATGGGGTAACAAAGATTGTTGATGTGTAGTGGAGTTGTAGTATCTAGTGGGTGTGGCGAAGCCATGAAGAATTTTGTTTTTTCTGGATTGAGCTTCAGTCTAAATTCAGTCATCCATTGTTCCATCGAGTTTAGTGCTTCTGTTGCCATTGGAGTAACTTCTGAGAGAGAGGTGGCGAATGGGATGATGATCGTAAAGTCGTCTGCATAACTGAATAATTTTATTCCTAGTTGGGACAGTTGTGCACCTAATGTTGACATGTAAACATTGAAAAGTAGTGGGGATAGTGGTGACCCCTGTGGGACGCCAAATGGGTTACCCCAGGTGTCCAAGAGATTGCAATCAAAACGAACTTGATAGATTATGGGATATAAGGAAGCCTCGGAACCAGTCTAACACCTCTCCTCTGATACCAATTGCATCTAAGCATTGTAGCAATTTCTCATTGTCTACTAAGTCAAAGGCAGAACTCAAATTGCATAATCAGGGCATTCATTCTAATATGGCTGCAATTACTGTCTCAGTGCTAAATAAAGGTCTGAAACCTGATTGGGTTTCATGTAGAACAGAGAACTGGTCAAGATATTCCATCAATTGGGTGTGCACTAATCCTTCCATGATTTTTACAAACAATGGAATGGAAGCTACTGGTCTGTAATTGGTTACTAATGCTAGTGATTCTTTATGATTTTTTGGAATTGGAGTTATTATAATGTGACCATTATTCATAGGGAATTTTCCATTTTTTAAATTTTCAGACAAATAATTCAACAATGTTAGTTTAAAGTCTAATGGGGCTGTTTTCATAATTTCTGGGGAACAGGAGTCCAAGACGCAGTACGATTTTGTATACTTGTTGTATACTTTGATGTAATTATTCCATTCTAAATTTTGAAAGGAGCTCCAGATCAAATCCACTGGTATTTCATTTCCTTGTCTGTTAACTATTTGATGTTCATGTATGTCGTTTGATGAGCAGTTAGTCCTTAATTTTTTAATTTTTGAGTGATAGTGTTGTGCTAGATCGTTTGCTGAAGGTAACTTAATGTTATGCATGGGTTGAGTGTGGCGTGTGGTATCAAATAAATTTGTAACCAAGTTGAACAATTCTTTTGTATTGGTTCCTGTCGAGCTAGTATTGGATGGGTCAATTTTGGATGAGTAGAATGCTTTGCGTTTATCTTTTATCAATTGTTTGTAACTTTTTATGTTGGATCTCCAGTCTGACAGTTTTCCCGATTTTTTCCAGATCCTTTCAAGGCGTCTTACTACTTGTTTCATTTTCAAAAGTTCAGCGTCGAACCATTTATTATGATTATTTGGGCGGCGTTTACTATTACGTTTAGGGACAATATTGTCTAGGATGGCTGTGCTCGTTTCCATCCAGTGATCCCAGAAATCAACCCCCTCTTCTATCTCTGCTTGTAGTTCATATTGAGACCAATATTCCTCTGGGTTGATATGGCCCCTTGAGAGATATTCTTTTTTTAATCTTTGATTGTGTTTTAGAATTTAGATGAGTCCAGGATAGGGTAAAATAGTAAGTGAAATGATCAGACCAGATGTCACGATGCCAGGTGCCCTCTGGTAGAGAGATGGAAGGATCCAGAGTCTTCTTTATGGACATAGCTACTGCATCTAAATGATGGCCTTTTTCATGCGTTTGTGTGGTTAGAGGGAGGTTATAATTAAGCAAAGATAGGAAGTTTTTTTAAATCTTTCGTTTCTGGGTTGCCCTCTTCATCTAAGTCTAAGTTTATGTCTCCTGCGATAATATTATATGAAGGAGCAATTGAATTATGTAGAACAAATTCGCAGAAGTCCTCTCTGGCTTTTGTCCAACTTTTCGGTGGGACATAAAATACTATGCAAGAAAGGGATTCTTCTAGTTCCTTATTGCTAATTTTGCATGCTAGTATTTCTAATTGATTGGTCATTTTGGAATCCAATAGTTCAAGTTCAAATCCTTCTTTAGAAACAACTGATAAGCCTCCCCCTCTTTTGCCATCCCGATTTAGCATGAGAATTTGTAGTTATCTAGTTATCTTGTAGTTGTATATACAATCGGGATTTGCAAATTAAAAAAATTATAATATGTCTTCTTTATTTTTTTTTTTTTTTAAAGCAAGAAATAGATGCTTTTTTGTTACTTTATGAGATGTGTACTGTGTGCAATCACCCCTTTAACGTCGGTAACTGTTTTAACACATCCCGGGATCGGATTAGCTCTTCTGAAATTCGGCATCAAATACCCCTTTAGAGTTTTGACTCCAAATGAACATTTTCCTGACAAGTAATATGCAGAGACTCGCACATGAATATAGAAAGAACCAAAATTGTCACCACAGCCACGTAAGGATAACAGTGCCGTGCATTACAAAAGTTCAGTATCAGAGCTGCAGCCTCGGAGCCAGATGCCCTCCCATTAGCACAATGGATGACTATTGTTTTCAAAGTTCTCCTTGTTGTTTAAAAGATTGCATTTCAGGGCTGTTTGAGCCCCTTCCTTTAAGCTCTTCGTGCTGTGGCTATCAGAAATGTACCTGGTGTAGTTTAGGGATGAAAGCGACAACAAGAGCAAAGCAAAGCGTGGGAAACCAGGTCCATCTTCAGTAAGAGAAAATTGATGTAATCTGCAAATAGATGCCACTGGAAAAAAGCAACTTCAAAGTGTATAATGAGCCCAACGAAAAGACATAAAACAGTATGAAAACAGGAATGCAAAACTAGCCTTCATTTGGTAATCATTATTCCTGATCAAAGGTAGACATGTGGGAGGGTGGGCTTCTTACTCAAGACGATGAGCAAGTGGCTGAGGAAGAGGGCCAGGAACAGAGCTCAGTATCTGTGCGGGATAATCTTCTAAGCTGTAATAACAGTTTTTGGGCTGATATGGTGCTGTGCCCACAAATGAGCTCAAGGGGGCAGCTGAGGAGGGCCAGGTCTTCAGCTGAGTTAGTTTTTTGCTCGTGGCAGTAATGAACCTCACTCCTGAGCCAGAAAAGAGGGCCTAAGTTTCGCATTGATATCTGAATAGAAGGAAAACACACTTCTTGTGTTTAAAATGTTTTGTGAGTGTTTTAAAAATTCATCGCTGCGGAAAATGGGGCATCTCATGGCTCGTTTTACTTAACATAACATAATATTGTGCTTATTAACCGCGTAACCATAAATTCAACACGGTAAAATTATAAACAATAAACATAGACTAAAACACAGGAATAAATTAATTGATCAGGTACTTAGAAAAGAGGTAAGTCTTTAACTGTGTTCTGAAATGTTTATAAGGGCTACATATAGCACAGTAGCAAAGATGCCCCCTCCCCTCCCCCGTCCTTGTTGCCCATCATAGCTAAAGCGCGCACTCTTAAAAATACAAAAGGCAAAGGCAGCAAATAGGAAAAGATCTACGCTGCTCAGTGGCTTCAAGTATCTCTCAAAGCACTTAAGTTATGAAAGTCAACAGCTTGTGTGGTTCTGAAATACGAGATGAATCGGCTCTGAAAAGCAGTGACACCGACAGTTTTGCTATGGTGCTTGAAACTGGGTTGAAAACCAAGAAGCAGAGAACTCTTTAGAATACACGAGGACAATCAAAGTGTGGAGATGCCACCACAGGTCAAAATACAAAGCCTTTATTTATGAACCGATCCGACACAGCTGTGTTTCTGCACAACATCTGCCTTGGGGGAGGGAGAGGTCCTATCAAATAAATAATAATGTATAATAAATAAATCATAATACCACATTAAAATATCTTTCATTAAGCCCCACCCCTTTACAAAACACATGTTTTTAGCGCTGGTCGCAGCGATAACAGCTTCGACGCTCATAGAATTCCTCAAGGAAAGCAAACAGAATGTTGGGTATCATTAAGAAGGGTATCACGACCAGGACAAAGGAAGTCATCTTGCCACTGTATCGTGCTATGGTGCGCCCGCACCTGGAGTACTGTGTTCAGTTCTGGTCGCTGTACCTCAAGAAGGACATGGAGGTACTTGAGTGGGTCCAGAGAAGAGCAACTAAGCTAATAAAGGGCATGGAGGACCTCTCATATACTGACAGACTGAAAAGGCTGGGGCTTTTCTCCTTGGAAAAGCGGAGACTTAGAGGAGACATGATAGAAACCTTCAAGATCATGAAAAAATAGACAGGGACAGATTTTTCAAATTAAGGGGATCAATAAGTACAAGGGGGCACTCAGAGAAATTGAAAGGGGAGAGGTTTAGAACAAACGCCAGGAAGTTCTTTTTCACACAGAGGGTCAGAGGGTGGTGGATACATGGAACGCGCTACCAGAGGATGTGATAAACAGGAGCACGCTACAGGGGTTCAAAGAAGCTTTGGATAGGTACTTGGAAGACAAAGGGATTGAGGGGTACAGATAAGAGTAGAGGGATGGGATTAGAGGTAAGTTACAAAATTAATCAGGGACCACTGTTCAGGCACTAGGCCTGATGGGCCGCCGCGGGAGCGGACCGCTGAGCAAGATGGACCTCTGGTCTGACTCAGCGGGGGCAACTTCTTATGTTCTTATGTTCTTATGAGTGTCGGAGCTGTTACCGCTGCGGCCGGCGCTATAAATCACGTAACCGTTTTGTAAAAGGGAGGAGGGGGCTAAATAATGTATAGTCACTTTAAATTTAATCTATACATTTTTATAGGCAGCAGCCGCATCCAATTTTGGTTGTTGGCTGGTAGTTACAATATTCATGGAAAAGTTTTTTTGTCAATGTCATTTTTAATTCATCGATATGTTCTTAAGTTGTCATTTTTATGCATATTTATATATCAATATTTTACATAGTATTATAAAGACCTCCCTTTACAAAAGCGATTATTGTGGCAGGCCGTGATAATTGCTCCAGCACTCCTAGAGATTAAAAATCGTTTGGCTTTGTAAAATGGGGGGAAAGTGAGGTACTTGGATACAGCGTAATAAGGGACCATTTAATAAAGCTTAGCACACAACCTATATGTAATGTCTGGATGTCCAAGGTAGATTGTAAACTCTTCCAAGCAGGGACCGTCAGCCCACCTCTTTGAGAGTGCTTTCGACTTCTAACTCCTCTTACCTTGGGTTCTGCATCCCCAACCCTCTATGTCATGTCTGTCTGTCCTAGATTGTAAGCTCTTCCAAGCAGGGACCGTCTATAAACGTCAGCCCACCTCTTTGAGAGTGCTTTCGACTCCTAACTCCTCTTACCTTGGGTTCTGCATCGCCAACCCTCTATGTCATGTCTGTCTGTCCTAGATTGTAAGCTCTTCCAAGCAGGGACCGTCTATAAACGTCAGCCCACCTCTTTGAGAGTGCTTTCGACTCCTAATTCCTCTTACCTTGGGTTCTGCATCCCCAACCCTCTATGTCATGTCTGTCTGTCCTAGATTGTAAGCTCTTCCAAGCAGGGACCGTCTATAAACGTCAGCCCACCTCTTTGAGAGTGCTTTCAACTCCTAACACCTCTTACCTTGGGTTCTGCATCCCCAACCCTCTATGTCATGTCTGTCTGTCCTAGATTGTAAGCTCTTACAAGAAGGAACCGTCTATAAACATCAGCCCACCTCTTTGAGAGTGCTTTCGACTCCTAACTCCTCTTACCTTGGGTTCTGCATCCCCAACCCTCTATGTCATGTCTGTCTGTCCTAGATTGTAAGCTCTTCTGAGCAGGGTCCGTTTATAAATATCAAAATGTACAGCGCTGCATACGCCTTTCAGTGCTATATAAGTAGTCGTAGCAGTATCTCTTTAACTGTATCATATTGTATCTCTTCAAATTGTTCTGTAAGTCGCCTTGAGTCTATCTAGGCACAGTGCAACCCATAAAGCCCAGATTAGGTTAGATTAGTTATGATAAAAAGTGTACTTGGGCCTTTTTATGTGAAGTTCCCTGCAGTGCCCCTAAGGTTCCCCACTGCTCTGCTGGGATGTCTATGCGGCCCCTCTACTAAAAATACTGGCCCCTCCCACATCCCAATGGCTTGTTTTGGTATTTTGGTTTTGGTGTTTTTTCCCCCCAAAAGATAGACGCGCAGAGGACAAGCACATCCGAGAAATAGCCATTTTCAAAAGAAAAAGAGAGAGATGTTTTTCTGTTCCGAAAACGGTCATGTTCGCTGCTGGATTTTTATTTGCACATCAGATTTGGACATCCTATCGTAAACGCCCCTCCGTGCCATCGTGGGTACCGTTATTTGAATACGTTCACTTCTGCAGCTGTCTCTTTGCCTGTGCCTGGCTTATTCTTGCTGTACGCATCTTTGGGTGACTTTCTTCCAAAAGCCGATAATTAAATAAATAAGCGTTCGTTACCGGAGAATGGATTCTGGAATGTTGAATTCTTGAACGGAATTCATGATGCCCCATATACGGCTGTGGATTCTTCAGCAGACTTGTGGAATAAGAATATGTATGAATAGAGAGCCTTCGCCTTCTTTTGCAGCACGCCTTTACTCTTTTGCTCTTCGGCCAATGAAAAATAGACCCGCAGGTAGCTACTGCGAGCCTTGGCCCATGACCGTGTCCAGACAGATGATATTTTGATCCATCGTCTGGCTGCTGCTGTGTGCCTGGTTCTATACCTGACCTGCATATTGAGGAAACTAGCAGCATTTGCCATTCCTGAGTTTCACCTCATTATACGACAGCCAGCCAGTAGCCACAAATTTGCGGGGCTTCAAGAGAGATGGAAAAATGCCAGTGCTGGAGACATGTCAGGCTTAGCAGCTGCTAATGTTGAGAATATCTTTAAAATAAAATAGGAGAGAGGCTGTTTGAGAGTGGGTTTTCTCTCCCCCCCCCCCCTTGCATAGAAGAATTGATTGAACAGCCACCGACTGAAAATCCAGCTGCTGCTTGAGTTAATGGTTTGAAGGGCGCTAACTGGCAGTGAGAATAAGACATGGGTCATCCTTAACCCCTCCCGACTCAATATCTGAGCTTCTTTGCATTGAACCCAGCCTGAAGTGATCCCTCTGCTCATTATACCCATCCCCAGACGTCCCTTTGAAGTTCATTCTCTTTTGTGAAGGCTGTGAAGAGGGAGCCATGGCAGGGAAAGTAGGAGAGCTGTGGTTTCCTATCCATTTATTCTGAAGCATTCGTGACATGAGTCTCTTTGCTTGATTTAAAGCATATGCGCAGGGCAAATTTAAGGGACATTTTAACCACTTGTGATGCCGCTGGCCTGGACAAACTTTGCCCCTTCACCCCCAAGTTAGGAAATACTAAGGGATATAAATCATTTGAACGTGCCAGTGGTTGACAGATATCCCCTTTGCATCTGAATTTTCCCAGGGCCGCCATCAGGGCAGTACTACCAGTCCTGCATTCAGGGGCCCGGAGCTGACAGGGGGCCCGGGCTCCCCCAGGGTCCTAGGCAGTGTTCTAAGGCAGGGGCGCCAGTAGCTCGCCAAGGCAAAGCGAGTCGATCACCCAGGACTCACTTTGTCTTGGCGATCTAATCTATCGGACCTATCAGTCTTCCTCTCCCCGACGTCAATTCTGCAGTCGGAGAGGAAGTTCGGGCCAGCCAATCGCTGCCTGGCTGGGCGGAACTTCCTCTCCGATGGCAGAATTGACGTCGGGGAGAGGAAGACTGATCGGCCCGAAGCAGGGAGAGCATGCGTCGGCGTCGGGGCCTGTTATCCATTGGTGGGTCCTGTTCCCCGATGGCAGCGGCAGTGGCTTGGGGAACGGTAGGGAGAAAGAAAGAAAGGGGGCAGGCAGGGAAACAGAAGGAAAGAAGAGAAACAGAAAAAAAGAAAGAAAGGTCAGGGAGAGAGGAAGAAAAAGTTGGGGGAGGGAATGAGGTGTGGAGGAGAGAAAGCATACAGGCTGATAGAAGGGAAGAAAGATTGGATGCACAGTCAGAAGAAGAAAGTGCAACCAGAGACTCATGAAATCACCAGACAAGGTAGGAAAAATGATTTTATTTTAAATTTAGCAAAGTGGAGGCAGTATTACCACAGTTTTCAAAGGAATTTGCCCAAATAACTTAATAGTTAACTGGGTAAATTCCCATAGATGAAAACTTCCCTTCACTTACTATGCACAGTTCTGAATTTATATCTGCTGTCTATATTTTACAATATGGTCCCCTTTTACTAAACCGCAATAGTGGTTTTTAGCGCAGGGAGCCTATGAGCGTCAAGAGCAGCGCTGGGCATTCAGCGCAGCTCCCTGCGCTAAAAACTGCTATTGTGGTTTAATAAAAAGGATGGAGGGTATATTTGTCTATTTTTGTATGGTTGTTACTGAGGTGACAATGCATAGAGTCATCTGCCTTGACCTCTTTGAAAAAAATCCAGAATAGGAATGATAATTAACATTTTCTCAGTGTATAGTGTGCTTTGTGTTTTTTAATTTTATTGTTGGTAGATCATTTTGACGTGGTCATTTTAAAGTAGCTCGTAAGCCCAAAATGTTTGGGCATCTCTGAGCTAGAGCGTTGAAACTGTGTATTTCTATTTTATCCCCCCTTTTACAAAACTGTGGAGCGTTTTTTAGCGCCAGCCGTGGTGGTAGCAGCTCTGATGCTCAGAATTCTATGAGCGTCAGGGTTGTTACCACTGTGGCTAAAATCCACACTACAGTTTTGTAAAAGAGTGAGGGGTTAGTTTGTGATGACATATTCCATACTAGGCGAAGGTGTTTTCTGTGTTCTGTGTGTTCAAAAGACATGGTTTTCTGTTAGGATTGACGGTGTAGGATTGATTGGTCTGGCTTGTTTAGTTTTACAATGGGTGTATTGATGTATTGCTCACTGCAATATGTAAGATGCTGCCTTTTCCTAGGCACTCATGTGTGACGTGTGGTTTGTTACTAAAAATCATGTTTTTCTTACAGATGGGGGGGGGGGGGTGCCAAAAAATGATGGGCCCCGGGTGTTACATATGCTACGTACGCCACTGTATGTAAAGATACCAGAAAGCTGGCGTAGCAAAAACTTTAAGTAAATTGTTATTCTTCTAAGTTTTGAGTATTTAACACTCCCACAATCTCACGGGCACTCGTTTCAAGTTTATTGAGATTTTGATTTAAACGCAATATCAAATATTTTCAATGCGTATAACAAAAATAAATTTGGGGAAATAAATAAAACCATTTGAACAATAAACATACAAACATATCCATAGATGATTAAAATTACATAAGGAGTACAAGGATAAACTACATTTGTTTAAAAATGCATTCTCCGCGCCTGCTCATAAATTTATTGACTGGAAGGATCCAGCAATGTGGCCAGATGCCATTCAGGACAAAGACAGAGAAAGAATTGTGCAATTTGGATTAATGATGGAAGATGATTTAAAGCAAATGGCACAGTCTATGAGTAAAGATCTTGACGGACGTTCTTTTTATGAATATCTCCTCTATGCCAAATCATCCAATGGTCGTGAGAAGATTTTACGGGACTGGCTTAGGTGGAGCATTAGCAGAAAAGTATGTGTGTATTCAGCCCATGGAAGAAGGGGGGGGTGTCGGGGGGGGGGGAGGGGGAAGGGGTGCGTGGGGGGCCCAATAGGATTGCTCAGTAAGGGGCCCAGAAATTTCTGATGGTGGCCCTGAATTTTCCTGTTTGGGTTATGGGGCCCCTTCGTATCTTGGGGGTAGGCCTGGCCAGCTCCCCATTTTGCCTACAGGAAAAGAAAACAATCACATCGACGGTTAACCCTGTTTCTGGCGGAAAGGAAAACTACAAGCAAAAAAATAAAAGAGCCGACGGCCATCCAATAAAACCATATGTTGGTATGTTGAAGGTGACGGCAAACAGTTATACTCAGAAAAGAGGCGCAGCGTGGCGCAGGCAGGGTCTGGATGGTTCTTTGATTAATGCATTAATTATTAATAGTGATTTAAAAAAAATAATCACAATAAAATGAATCCTGTTGCAGCATCTTCTGTTTCCTCCTCTTCTGCTCTCTTCCACTTCCACTGATATCCAGCATCTTTCCCCCCCCGCCGCAAATTTACATCACTCGCCCTTTGTGACAGTTTGCATTAATGACGGTCTTGTGTTGCTCCACGGCAGCGGCAGCTTTCACACTTGCTGCCTGCAAGGCCTGAAGCTTTCTCTTCAACTGGTCCTGCCCATGCGGAAACAGGAAGTGATGTCAGAGGAGGCGAGATGGGCCACAGGGAAAGCTTCAGAGCAAGACACGTGCAACACCTTCGCTGCCAGGGAACAACAGAAGATCATCTTTACGGTGGACCAGTGGGGGGGAGGGGGGGCAGTTGCCAAATTATTTCATTTATTTAAAACATGTGAGAGGGGAGTGCTGAGGTTGTAGTTCTAACCACTGTGCCACACTCTCCTTCCGTACCGCTTGTGCATCCTGCTCTCCTGTTGTCAATTTCACATCCAGTATCACTCCCAATAGTGTGATTTCCTTTTTTACTGTAACCATTATTGAGATGGCTTTGGGGAAATCCACTGCTTATTCCTAGAATAAGCAACATAAAGTCTGTTTTACTACTTGGGATCTGGGTTGGCCACTGTTGGAAACAGGATACTGGTCTGTCCCATACAACAATTCTTATGTTCTTATGTGAGCCAAGTATAGAACAATTGAGCCATTGTGACATCACTGATGAGGTTGGCTCTTCTTAGGCATTGGTGGACTGAGGCATTATGACATCACAATCTCAGCTCTGGAATGTTGCTACTCTTTGGGTTTCTGCCTGGCACTTGGGACCTGGGTTGGTCACTGTTGGAAATAGGATACTGGGCTTGCTGGACCTTCGCTCTGTCCCAGTATGGCATTTTAATGCAGTGGGAAATAAAAAAAAAAAAAAATACATTTACTTGTGTGATTAATCATACTTAACAATTGAAATGCAGTTCTAGTTCCTTGGAGAGAAGGCTAAGTGCTTGGGACTGTGTATACTTACATATCTAGAGGGAGATCCTGGATAAAAGACAGGAAACTAGACTAGAAGAAAGACCATCATTATTTTTTTTACTGTTCATTCGAGAGCAGGCATAATTAGATGCGGTGTGCTTGAATTTCTGTTTCTGTGCAATTTTTTGATTTTGTTTTGTTCCCTGCGTCTTGCATGCTGAGCTCACACTGAGTTACCAGCAGGAGGCTTTTGTTAACACAGCTTTAGATTCATCCAATTACTCAGGGTAGGGAGAAAAGGGGGTGCTGCTTAAAAACCCAGCTATTTACCCCCTCCCACAGCGATAAGACCTCCGACGCGCATAGATTTCCTAGGAGCGTCGGAGCTGTTACAGCCACAGGCAGCACTAAAAACCATTCTACAGTTTTGTAAAGGGGGGTGGGGATATTTGATTTAAGGGTACAATCCGTCCTTTCTACTAGTCTGCAGATCCTTCTGTGCCATAGATATTTTTTTTAAAAAACATTCTGCCACGGTAGGGTTACAGACGTCCTCCGTTTTGAGGGCATGTCTGGACGGCTTTTCAAAACCCGGCACTTTGTCCGGGTTTTGAAAAGCTTCTAGCAACGAGTGACGTCGCAACGGCATCTGCACATGTGTGGATGCAACACAGTGACATCATCGCGTCACACCAGGGTGAGGGGGCGGGGCTGGGGGGCAGAACGGGGCATGACTTAGGAAGAATGGGGTGTGGCCAGGTGGAATGGGGCAGGGCTGGGGGTGGGTCCACTGGTCCACATTTTTTGTTTACGAAAATCTGGTGGAACTGTGCTAAAGACAGGGGTAAAACCTGCTGGGCCAGATTTCCCTGTCTGTTTGTGTTGGTAGAGAAAGTTTAAATGACTTCTGTTTATTGGTTTTGATGGGTGACGGGATAATCGCGCGCCAGATGCCAGTGCGCCGACATTCCAGCGCCGACAGTTCGGCGCAAGACAGAAACGCGCGGGAGAAAAAATAATTTTTAAAGAGCTCTGACTGGGGGTTTGGGGTGGCAACCCCCCAAACTTTATTGGTTAGTGTTCACGCTGCCGTTGCGGGGGGGGGGTGCGGGGCGGTAACCCCCCCCCCCATTCTAGAGAAAACAGAACTTTTCCCGAAAAAAATCAGAAAAGTTCAGTTTTCTCTATAATGGAGGTTTCCAACCCCCCGAACCCCCCTCTAACAGCAGTGCGAACACTAACCAATAAAGTGGGGGGGGTTACCACCCCAACCCCCCCGTCGGAGCTCTTTAAAAATTACTTTTTCCCCCGTGCGCTTTTGTCTTGCGCTGAATTGTCAGCGTGCTGGCGTCTTGTGCGCCACTCCCTCTGAGTTATTAAGAAGGGCAGTAGTGCAATGGTGCTCCAATTTGTTGATCTGTTTGGATGCTTTGGGTATTCAAGGAAATGTCTATTTGTGGTTTAAAGGATTCCTAGAAACCAGACTTTATAAAGTTAGGTTTAAGACTCAGCTCTCTTCGATTTGGAAAAATCCATGTGGCGTCCCCCAGGGATCTCCTCTTTCACCCCCATTATTCAATGTTTACCTCTCTTCGTTAGCATTGCGCCTAAGTAACTTGGATATTGTAATGCTCAGTTACGCTGACGAAATAACTATCGTCATGTCTTTTACCTCAGCTCTGTCTCAGTTTACAACCCAAATTGAAACTACAGTCCAATGAAACAGATGCAGCAATTCAAACTCAATTC
This sequence comes from Geotrypetes seraphini, assembly GCF_902459505.1. NCBI lineage: Eukaryota > Metazoa > Chordata > Amphibia > Gymnophiona > Dermophiidae > Geotrypetes > Geotrypetes seraphini. Next base: position 30,077,034 of record NC_047091.1, on the reverse strand, counting down.
TGGCAAAACAAAGCTTTTTGTGGGTCTCCTAGTAAAATTCTTTCTGAACCCTCCATTAGTATAAATTCAACTTTTTATACAATCCATCCAACAATTAAAATATTAGGAGTTGTTTTAGATCAGCACCTCAGATACATGCAGTAGTACGTAAAAGTTATTTCACCTTGTGGAGGCTACGAAGAATCAAATCTTATTTCGAATTTGCTGCCTTTCGACTATTAGTACAATCTTAAGTCTTCTTGATTATTGTAACACTGATCTATTTTTAAATAAGGTCTTAGGTTTCTATTCTTATTGTCACAGTATGTTTTAATTTTCAATAATTTTTAATAATTGTCATAGTATGTTTTAAAAATTGTATTACTTTTAACAAATAATCTTAGACTGTACGTAGATAGTGTATCATGTGCTGAAATGTCTCAGTATTTTTCCTGTTGTGAACCGCCCAGAACTATTGGTTGGGCAGTATATAAGAAAATTAACTATTATTATACAAGAAAATAAATTATTATTATGCAAGAAAATTAATTATTATTATACAAGAAAATAAATTATTATTATTTGACAATCACTAAGAAAGAACTAGCAAGACTGATACGAATCCAGAATACAGCGGTCAGGCTGATTTACGGCCTGAAGAAATATGATCACGTCACACCTTATCACTGCGAGTTACATTGGCTGCCCATGGAGGCTCGGGTACTCAGGGCCGGATTTTCCTATAGGCTAAGTAGGGCCTCAAGATCAAGAGGGAACTACATTCAAATTGTTAGCAAAATTAAAATTACACTATTCTAAAAACAGTGAACACTAAAACACTGAACCGAAAATAAGGAGAAATTCTATGCTTCGGGATCGGAACCGGCTCCGGCTGCAACGGGGCGCCGACTCGGTTTCTCCCTTTCTTTTTCTCGCCCTGGGAGGAGGATCTGGGAAGGAAAGACGTCAGTCCGGAAACAGCTGGGTAAAGCCCAGCCCCGCGGGGAGAGAGGCAAAATGTGGATCCGTCAGGACAGGGCGGCCCAGACTGGCATCGGGGGTGGTGGGGTGGGGGGTTTCAGTGGAATGGAAGGCAGGCAGGCTGGCATCGGAGGGGGGTGGGGAGGTTTAATGGAAGGCAGGCAGGCAGGATGGCATGGGAGGGTGTTCAATGGAAGGGGGATGGGAGGCAGGCGGGCATCGGAGGGGGGGGGGTGAGGAAGGACGCACTGGGGGCACTATGGACATAGGAATGGGTAATGTTGTGTGTTATGTTTGATTAGTTATTATTACAAGTACTATATATGGTGCTGAGAATAAATGTCCAAATAAGTGTTCTCGACTTTTTTTTATTTATTATCCGTGTCACATTTTTTATAAAGGTTAGTACCAATAACAACATGTTTCATTTAACATATTGATATATATCACAGTAATGATGTATTTTATTATCTCTCATGTAATTTACAAATTTAAAAATGGGAGGTGAAAGGGCCTCATAAGTGGAATAGCCTAAGGCCTCTTTTCATCTAAATCCGGCCCTGCGGATACTGTTCAAGTTGGGTTGCTTCTGTTATAAGGTCCTATATGGAACAGCTCCTCTTTACTTGGTCAACAAATTTTCTTTAGTTTCATATAATTACAGTAGAAAAACCCACCCCTTGTTTAATTTTCCCTCTGTTAAGGGTTGCAGAAGCAAGAAATACCTCAATCGCACTCTAGCGTTCCAAGCTGCCTCCCATAACAAAGAATTCCGAGCATTATTGCTCACAGCCTAGTCCTACAAACATTTTAGAATACAGCTGAAGACCTACCTTTTCTCCAAGTATCTGATTAACTAACTTGGCTAGGCAACTACATCAACAGAGCTAGGCTGACCTACGTCACATTTCGGAAAGAAATTAAGACAGCATCCATCCAAGGGTTCTGAAGGAATTAAAGGAGGAGATAGCGGAACTACTGCAGCAAGTTTGCAACCTATCCCTGAAAACAGGTGTGATACCAGAGAATTGGAAGATAGCCAACGTCACGCCCATCTTCAAAAAGGGATCAAGAGGTGACCCGGGAAACTACAGACTGGTGAGTCTGACCTCGGTTCCGGGGAAAATGGCAGAAGCGCTGATAAAAGAAAACATCGATGAACATTTGGAAAGAAACGAACTTCTGATACCAAGCCAACATGGTTTCTGCAGGGGGAGATCGTGCTTAACTAACTTATTGCACTTCGAAGGAATCAACAAACGGACGGACAAAGGAGACCCCATAGACATCGTATACCTAGATTTCCAAAAAGCCTTTGACAAGGTGCCTCACGAGCGTCTACTCCGGAAACTGAAGAACCATGGGGTGGACGGAGATGTGCATAGATGGATCAGAAACTGGTTGGCGGGTAGGAAACAGAGGGTAGGGGTGAAGGGCCACTACTCAGACTGGAAGAGGGTCACAAGTGGTGTTCCGCAGGGCTCGGTGCTCGGGCCACTACTATTTAATATATTCATAAATGATCTAGAAATAGGGACGACGTGTGAGATAATAAAATTTGCAGACGACACCAAACTATTCAGTGGAGCTCGGACTAAAGAGGACTGCGAAGAATTGCAAAGGGACCTGAATAAACTAGGGGAATGGGCGACGAGATGGCAGATAAAGTTCAACGTTGAGAAATGTAAAGTATTGCATGTGGGAAGCAGAAACCTGAGGTACAACTATAAGATGGGAGGGATGTTATTGAATAAGAGTACCCAGGAAAGGGACTTAGGGGTAATGGTGGACATGACAATGAAGCCGACAGCACAGTGCGCAGCGGCCGCTAAGAAAGCAAATAGAATGCTAGGTATAATCAAGAAGGGTATCACAACCAGGACGAAAGAAGTTATCCTGCCATTGTATCGGGCGATGGTGCGCCCGCATCTGGAATACTGCGTCCAATATTGGTCGCCGTACCTTAAGAAGGATATGGCGATACTCGAGAGGGCCATGACAACAGTATTAACACATATAGGAACAATGTCTACTTCAAACGTCTTTTATCATAAAGTGGTGCTCAGATTCCAAGATGGAAGGTTAAAGAACTCAATAGGGACGAAAGCCCTTAAGAGACTTAAATGGTATCGATCATTGCACCGGGTTGTAAAAGATGTTTTGAAGTACTGATAAATTGATTTGTAAAGTTCAAACGTCCATAAAGTGCAAAAATAGTCCAATTTTTAAACATCTACGTATGATTAAAGCTTCAGTAGAGTAAACAACTTAGCTGAGAATTAAAGAATGCATATTTAATTCTCAGCTAAGTTGTTTACTCTACTGAAGCTTTAATCATACGTAGATGCTTAAAAATTGGACTATTTTTGCACTTTATGGACGTTTGAACTTTACAAATCAATTTATCAGTACTTCAAAACATCTTTTATAACCCGGTGCAATGATCGATACCATTTAAGTCTCTTAAGGGCTTTCGTCCCTATTGAGTTCTTTAACCTTCCATCTTGGAATCTGAGCACCACTTTATGATAAAAGACGTTTGAAGTAGACATTGTTCCTATATGTGTTAATACTGTTGTCATGGCCCTTTAGGAACATTTTTTTGAACTATACCCAGTTGTTTATATTGGGATACTCGAGAGGGTTCAGAGGAGAGCGACACGTCTGATAAAAGGGATGGAAAACCTTCCATATGCTGAGAGATTGGAGAAACTGGGTCTCTTTTCCCTGGAGAAGAGGAGACTTAGAGGGGATATGATAGAGACTTATAAGATCATGAAGGGCATAGAGAGAGTAGAGAGGGACAGATTCTTCACACTTTCAAAAAATAAAAGAACAAGAGGGCATCTGGAAAAGTTGAACGGGGACAGATTCAAAACAAATGCTAGGAAGTTCTTCTTTACCCAACGTGTGGTGGACACCTGGAATGCGCTTCCAGAGAATGTAATAGGGCAGAGTACGGTACTGGGATTTAAGAAAGGATTGGACAGTTTCCTGCTGGAAAAGAGGATAGAAGGGTATAAATAGAGGATTTCTGCACAGGTCCTGGACCTGTTGGGCCGCTGCGTGAGCGGACTGCTGGGCATGATGGACCTCAGGTCTGACCCAGCAGAGGCATTGCTTATGTTCTTATGTAAGCACTATTCAACAGATTTACCTCCTAATCAGTTACCAGTTCTAAACGATTAACCCCATGCTGATAACTTGAGAAATACGTGTACTGTACAAACTGTATTGTATTGTATTTTACTAATTGTAATCTGTAATTCACTGACTGTACTGTATCATCCTCGCCATTTGTATTCTGTAATTCGCTGACTGTCCAGCTCTCTTCACTGTGAACTGCCTAAAAGTCATAAGATTGTGGCGGTATAGAAGAAATAAATTTATTATTATTAGTAGTCTTTTGTAAACCGCATTGAACTGTGGTTACGCGGTTAACAAGTACAATGTAATGTAATGAGTTAAGAAAGAACAAATTTTCTCAATGAGGAAGTAAAAGGGTTTTGTCGGCCTTCGGCATTAAGGATGTCTCAGCATGATTTAAGAACATAAGAACATAAGCAATGCCTCCACTGGGTCAGACCTGAGGTCCATCGTGCCCAGCAGTCCGCTCACGTGGCGGCCCAGCAGGTCCAGGACCTGTGCAGTGATCCTCTATCTATACCCTTCTATCCCCCTTTACAGCAGGAAATTGTCCAATCCTTTCTTGAACCCCAGTACCGTATTCTGCCCTATTACGCCCTCTGGAAGCGCACTCCAGGTGTCCACCACACGTTGGGTAAAGAAGAACTTCCTAGCGTTCGTTTTGAACCTGTCCCCTTTCAACTTTTCTGAATGCCCTCTTGTTCTTTTATTATTCGAAAGTTTGAAGAATCTGTCCCTCTCTACTCTCTCTATGCCCTTCATGATCTTGTAAGTCTTTATCATATCCCCTCTAAGTCTCCTCTTCTCCAGGGAAAAGAGACCCAGTTTCTCCAATCTCTCAGCGTATGAAAGGTTTTCCATCCCTTTTATCAGACGTGTCGCTCTCCTCTGAACCCTCTCGAGTAACGCCATATCCTTCCTTTTAAGAGCATCTCTTCCCCTGGAGTTAATATTGACTCAGGACCAAAGCTCAGAATCAACGCCAGCGGTTAGTGCCCGATTTGCAGGCATCCATATGGTGTGCAGACTGCTCAAAGGGCTGGAGCGCAGGTGTTAACGCGTGCGCTAAACGCTGACACAAATTATATTGAAATGCATTTAAGTGGACGTAGATGGGGGGGTCAGTTAAAATTCCTTTCCAATGCTAAGATGGCAGCACTGCAATGCCCAAAGCTAGGGTTACCAGATTTTACAAAATCTGGACCCCCCAGGCCTGCCCCATTCCACCCATCCCAGCTCCATTGTGCCCATGCCACACCCAAGACTCGCCCCCTCAGCCTGCTCATCTCAGTCCGGAGGGCATCCGCTCATGATGTCACGCGCATGCATCTGTGCATGCGCGGACGCCCCTAATGACGCAATTTGCTTTTCAAAACCCAGACAAAGTTTTGAAAAGCCGTCCAGACGCGCCCTCTAAAACGAGGACATTTCAGGATAAATCCGGACGTCTGGTAACCCTACCAAAGCAAATGATGGTCTATAACGCTGAAAACTTACCAACAACTTAGGAGAAGATTTTCCTTGTCAATTTCTCACTTCAATCTGCCGTTTTTGTCTTTTTGGGGAAGCAAAAGGAAACCCGTGTAGTTTCCAGGCGCTGATAGTGAGAAGCAAAAGCCGTGTGCGAGTCCGAGCAAAGCCAAAAGTGAAAGTGCCCATCGGCGCCTGTTTCTCAGTGCTTAAATATGAGCCTTTCAAAAATTTTGGGGTAAGCAACTTTTCAAAATCTCACGTTTAAAAGTGCAGATGAACCGCGCCGATGTGAGCTTGTCTGAACATGTGCACAAGAAACATGCTTACTGTGAGATTTTAATGCGATCATGCCCTAGTGGTGTAGGAAGGGGGTGGGGGGTGCGGTTCACCCCAGGCGCCATCACCTCTCCTGAAGAAACATTTCTTAATCAGATGGTTTACCTAGCAATGGAAAGAGAGGGAGGAGTCTAAAAAGTTTCCCAATCCAATAAAGACTGGTCCTGATTTTGTAAGACTGTTCGCGCTTTTTTTCTTTAATTGATGTAGTGTACCTTGTCTCTTTCTGTGTTGTTTTCTATAGGGTTGCATGCCATGTAATGCATACATGAAAGACAGACGTAGGTCCTTGTTAGTTCAATGCAGATTAGCAATTGGTGAACTTGTCTGGATGTGATATGACCTGCTCCTATTTGTCTAGAAGTATGATGAGAGGCAACGCTTGGTAAGATCTGTACCTAAGCCCTGATGGCTTTATTTCAAAAGTAGGTGCATTCAGGTTAGGTCAACTTTCTGAGAACATTCGAAGATGGCCCAGAACTCAATTTCACGTTATAAATGGAACTCTATCAATGCTAGATTTTCATATCCAACTTGCACCATAGAGATTCTGAAATGGATGTTTAAATATGTTTGAGTCAAGCTTTGACAGGCTTGTATTTATCCAGACCCATTTGTGATCTGTTTGGTTTCATCTCCAACTATCTGAACTTTTCGGTCAACGTTTCACTTTCAGCTGGACGAATTCAGGCTTGATGAATGACCTCTATCTGTATGCCTTCAATGCAGACCAGCAGCCAAGATGATTATAAAAGCACTCCTCTGAATACCCATTGGATGATAGCTTCTGGGAGAATCCAAGACCCGGTTCCTTTGGCATGATAATCCTACAAGTCACCAAGAATTGTGAAAAAAAGTACTTGCATCATTTACATGAATGTTTGGATCAAGCCAAAAGTAATTGAATATTAGATTTTATGCATCATGAAACAGCATCTTCCTTGAGTAGACAATTTAGTCAAGCATCAAATAATACTAATTCGGTCACGGTTGACTACAGTTTTTGTTGCAAACCTTGGTGCTCGTAGTACTTGAGTGCTGTAATTGTTATGCCATGCGTCATGTTTAAATGCTGCCTTTTCTATCACACTTGCTTTCTTTTGTGAGCAGTTGGACGAGCTGTTCAAGATCATCAGGTTTCCATTCGGTTGGAGCAACTTAAAGAAGAACGGAGAGCGGAACCAAGAGGTAAGTATTCCAAGTGGAAAAAAAAGGGTGAATAGCAGAGTGTCCTACACATCTGCACTGATCCCTGTGCTCATAAGTAATCAGGAGAAAAGGAGCAATGAGTGAGGTTTGAATGAATCAAAAACAAAATTACTCTGGCTCGGCCCAAAATTAGAACACCTGCCCACCCTCTTCGCACTACCCTCAGGCGCTGCACTGCAGCTTGAGTTCTCAAGCAAGGTCCTTGGCATCATTATCGATTCTTCTCTCTCCCTCAATGACCACCTCAACTCCTTGGCTAAATCATGCTTTTTCAGCCTCCACATGCTGAGGAACATAAGATCCTATTTTCGCCAACAACATTTCGCCAATCCATCATCCTCTCCAAACTAGACTACTGCAATGTCATCTACTTAAGCCTATCAAAAAAAAGTTTTCAAAGACTCCAGCTAATCCAGAATACTGCAGCCAAGTTGATTTTTGCAAAACGCAAGTCAGACCATATCTCCCCACTCCTAGCCAAACTTCACTGGCTCCCAGTGATTTCCAGAATCCATTTCAAATGCTCCTGCCTGGCTTTTAAGATCATTCACGGCATCCTTCCTCCCTTAATCCCACTATCTTATAACTCCTCGAGTCCTGACTCCACTAGACCCGCCCAAAGGTATAAACTATCCTTCCCCTCTCTACACGGTATTCGCTATGCTGGCAAACTGGGAAAATCCCTTCTCTTCAGAATCACAGGTCTTTGGAACGACCTTACTACCCCGCTGCGGAACCTGGGCTCCCTCCAATTATTCCGCAAGCAACTGAAAACCTGGCTTTTCACTAAAATGTAATTCTATCCCCCCTTACTCTTCTCTTCTATATATAAGTTCATGTAAACCTTTTTTTTCCTTCTCTTCCTATATTTTAAGTTCTTGTAAACTGTGCCGAGCTCCACATCCGTGGAGATGATGCGGTATATAAACTTAAGGTTTAGTTTAGTTTAGTTTGCAGACAACACAAAATTATACAAAGTGTTAAAACATCAGAGGAACTTCCGTAGGACTTTGTACGGAGGTCTACAACTAGGCACCAATTATGTCTATGTAATACGTAGAATACTCGCGGTCACACACACGCACACAAGCGTTCGGCATGTGCTCAGTGCTGTGGTATCCAGTGGCATAGCAAGGGGGGGCAGGGGGGACGACCACTCCGGGCGCTGTCTTTGCGGAGAGTGCCCCTCTCTGCACCCCATGTACCTTTTTAAATGTTTGCTGGCAAAGAGACATAATATAAATTATACAATCAGTAAAAACGAATTAAAAGATTAGATAGACAATTATTTACTCAGGCGGCACAAGTAGCCTTCCTGTTGGCAGGATCGGTGGCATGGAATGCTGCTACTCTTTGGGGATTCCACATGGAATGCTGCTACTCTTTGGGATTCTATATGGAATCTGGCTACTCTTTGGGGATTCTGCATGGAATGTTGCTACTCTTTGGGATTCTATATGGAATATTGCTACTCTTTGGGGTTCACATGATGCACTGGGGCAGGGCCTAAGGCCTCAGACTCATCCCGGGAGCATTGGAGCAGGAGGGATTGAGCACCCCTCCTGCTCCATTAAAGGTATGGGGAGGGGAACGGAGAGGGGGAATCCAGTGGGTGGCAGGAGGGAGTTGGCATCCCTCCTACTGTTTGTTTTATGGTTGGTGGGTGGATGGGTGGGGAGGCATTGGAGCAGGAAAGATTGAACACCATTCCTGCTCCGTTAAAAGTGCAGGGGCAGGAGGGAGTTAGCATCCCACCTGCCATAGGCGGCAACGGTGATGGCATTGGGAATTGTCGTGGGGGGCACATCATCGAGAGGGGGGCAGGTTTTTGCTGAATATATAAAAAAAGGAAGAATTCCTTTTTTATATATTCTGCAAAAGCGCATTGCCAGCCCGTGGTTTTAAAGGGCAGGTTAAAACCACGGGCTTGCACTGCGGGGAAAGGCAGGAGAGTTGGGTCAGAGAGCAGGAGATCAGGGCTGAGAGCAGGGTTTTTGTACAAGCGACTGGTCCTCACCAGTTGCTTGTTTTTGGATCAGCCAGCCAGTCAGTGTGCCAGAAAAATGTTTAATGAATCGCATCCTTCCTGCTTTGCGATGCCGCTTCCCCTCATTTGCATGCATGGATTGGAATCGGATCAGAGGAGAGGTTTGTGAATCGGGTCGGAGGGCAATCAGGTTTGCTTAGTGAATCTAGCCCCAAGTGCAGTTATGTGTCTAACTTTAAAACAGTGCCAGTTGTCTTTGATAATTGGTCGATTGTGCCAATCAGCCGCTAGGCCCATTAGTTTGTGTGTGTAACATAGGTATTCTATAAACCTGCGTGCACAATTATGCAAGTTTATTGTAAAACTGTGCACTCAAGATTCTAGAATGAGGGGTATGTGTGCACAACGCACACTCTCATTGGTGGAGATGTTCATTTCGAATGACAGCCCATCCTGGGCATTTAAGTAGAATTCTGAAAGCTGCTTATTTTCCAATGAATCTTCTATTTATCAAGTTCATTTTCCCCTTCCTCTGGTCGGCATGAAATCGCATCACTCCTTTTCAGGTCCCTTGAACATATTTGATTGAATACAGTCCAGATGGAAGATGCCACTAACCACACACAGTAAATCACTGACTGTCTTTCTGCAGTCTCTCAACCATCACCTGCGGCATCCTCTGCTGACATCCTCCTTGATATAATCTAAATAGCATTGGAAGTGGCAGGTGGACTTAATGCATCCCTGCTTGGCTAATGATGTGTTAGGTCAGGAGTTTTGCTCTAACCTCCAGCCATAAACAAGCGTAATCTACTATTAATCATTCCTATAGCGCTGCTAGACATACGCAGTGTTATACATCAAAACGCAGAAGAGACAGTCCCTGCTCAAGAGAGCTTACAATCTAGTCAAGAAAGACAAACAGGACCATAAGGTGCATCAGTACACTGTGCTCAGGTGGGGGAACCATATACAGATGCATTATGATGTCATCAAGAATTCTGGGTATGACCCAGATGCATTGTGATGTCACTGAGCATTCAGACAGCTTCTACTATTACTAATCATTCCTATAGCACTACGAGACATACGCAGCGCTGTACATCAAAACACAGAAGAGACAGTCCCTGCTCAAGAGAGCTTACAATCTAGTCAAGACAGACAAGCTGGACAAGAAAGTGCATCAATAAGTGAAGGCAGGGGCTCAGAAGAGGAAGAAAAAGGCACCTCCATGACAGAGAGAGAAAGTGTGTGTGTGTATGCGTGTGCAGGCATGTGTGTGCTTACACATGTGTGTGTTTGTGCATGTGAGTTTGCATGCATATATGTGCATGTGTGTATGCAAATGCATGTATACGTAAATTTATGTACTTTCACTATTTATTACAAATTAAATTAAAAATTGAAGTTAAAAATTAAAAAATCAATGAAGTTCATGAGTCCAATGACGTACTGACACATAAAGCCAGGGACTATGAAAATAAATTGAGTCCGTGTTGGTGCCGCTGAGGACTAAAGCATAGAAACATAGAACATGACGGCAGAAAAGGGCCACTGCCCAACTAGTCTGCCCACACTAATGGCCCACCCCCTAACTACCTCCATGAAGAGATCCCATGTGCCTATCCCATCTTTTCTTAAAATCTGGCACGCTGCTGGCCTCAATTACCTGTTGTGGAAGATTATTCCAGCGATCAACCACCCTTTTGGTGAAGAAATATTTTCTGGTGTCGCCATGAAATTTCCCACCCCTGATTTTCAACAGATGCCCTCTTGTTGCCGTGGGTCCTTTAAGGAAAAAGAGATCCTCTTCCACCTCGATACGGCCCGTGACATATTTGAACGTCTCGATCATGTCTCCCCTCTCTCTGCGTTCCTCGAGTGAGTACAGCTGCAACTTACCCAGTCGTTGCTCATACGGGAGATCCTTGAGTCCTGAGACCATCCTGGTGGCCATTCGCTGAACCGACTCAACTCTCCGCACATCTTTTTGATAATGCAGCCTCCAGAATTGTACACAGTATTCCAGATGGGGTCTCACCATGGATCTGTACAACGGCATTATGACCTCGGGCTTATGGCTGACGAATCTTCTACGGATGCAACCCATGACTTGTCTAGCCCTGGATGAAGCTTTCTCCACTTGATTGGCAATCTTCATGTCTTCGCTAATGATCACCCCCAAGTCACGTTCTGCTACAGTCCTTGCTAGGATCCTGCATGGATTTCTGCCGCCAAGGTGCATGACCTTGCATTTTTTGGTATTGAAACTTAGTTGCCAAGTCTTTGACCAATGCTCCAGCAGGAGTAGGTCCTGTGTCATACTGTCGGGCATTGAGCTTTTGTCGGGCACTGTGCTTTTATCTGTTGTGCGGTTGCCTAACATGTTGCATAGTTTGGCGTCATCGGCGAATAATGTAATTTTATCTCGAAGCCCCTCAGCCAAGTCTCTTACGAAGATGTTAAAGCAAACGTCATTGAGAAACTTAAGGGATAAAGCTTAAAGGCTATTTGCTGAATCCTGTGTATTTCATTTTAAACAGTTTCTCTAAAAGTTTTGATTTGAAATTAAGCTGCCTGTTAGATAATTAATTGTACATGTGTGTGCATGCATGTGCACAAGTGTTTGCAAGCGAGTGTGCACACGAGTGTATGCACGTGCACGTGTGTATCTTTATGCTTGTTCATGAGTGTGTGCCATATGTGTGTGTCATGTATGTTTGTGTTTGCATGGGTGCAACTATATGTGTGCACACAAGTATATGCATGTGTGTGCATGAGTGCATATGTGTGCGTGCCACGTATGAGTGCTCCTATGTACACACGTGTCTGTGTGTGCATTTCAAGCAAAAACTGTCATTGAAAAATATGAGGTTCCGATTTGATTTCAATTTGCTTCTCTGCAGTGTGGCGTTCCAATAGTTTTAGTTCTCTTGGAGAAGCCTGGAGTCTTAGCAGGTTGTGACACCCTTCAAAGGACCCACAAAACGAGATTTCAAGGCCACACAGCTCTCTTCTTCAGACTTGTTTCAATTATCTGATACAAATCTGCCATAGCCATCTCCCAATCAAAAAATAATACCATTGTGGCACGATCACAAATGGAATGTCGGGTGTCATCCTGTTTTTGCTGTAATGGTTGCAGTTCGACAATGACTTTACTACACTGCCATTAACTTTATTACTCCAATTATTCTTGGTTTGCAGACTGCAGGATGGATGCAATAAACCAAAGCTATTTTATACCTAAATCTGAGGCTTTAGAGAAGGGATAGTTTCAGGAGGGAGTTGCACAGGTTTGATGTGATCTGATGAAGGCAGCATCATGCGACCATTAGAAACAAATGCATTAAGATATTTGTTCCAATTAAAAATGTCTTCCTACTGCTCCTTTCTCTTCATACAAGCAGCTTAGATGGTGCCCAGTCGGCTTCAAATGCCTGAGTGTGCACATAAAGGTCCTGATTTTATATACAGCATCTGCCGTTAGGTGCCTTATTCGGCTCGCCTACCTAACCTAGGCGTCTAACCTAATTTTTTAATTGGTTCAATGGGTACTCTTCCTTGAAAAGTGCTATTAAAAACCAATTTGGGGAGGCACCATGTAGGCATCTACACCAAGGTGCCTACTGGTGTCTACTTGAAAAGTAGGTGCGATTAGAGGCACAGTTTGGGCATGAATTGAGTTGGGCTCCGGATATACCAGCGCCTAAGTCTTTGACGTCGACTGGTGCCTACCTCAAATTAGGTGCCGCAAGGCGCGTTTCTATAAACCAGTGTCTCGCAAACCTTTTTTTTTTTGTTAAGTGCTCTGTCACACTAACGGAGTAAATGTTTTTCGTGGCACACAAAAAAGAGGACATGTGGCTCCCGTGGCATAGCGAGGGTGACCGGTGCCTGGGGAGGTGGTGCTCCTCTCCCACCCTCTTCCCCGCCCTCCCTGCTGTGCACACGTTCACCCTTCCCCCGTAACTTTTTAACTCTGGCATGAGCAGCGATGAACTTGCTGCCCATGTCGGCTTCAGAGCTCTCTCTGACGTCACGTCCTCCCTCTGATTTCTCCTAGGAGAACGGTATAGAACATTGAGTAAATAAATTGTGACCGGAGCTGAGGTTGCCAACACTTGAGCGGGAGGGAATTTTTTTTTCTGCGTAGCGCTGCAATCCACCAAAACAAGTACAGCGCTATACCATACGTCATCTGGTGAGGCTTTTTTCTGTGGACCAAAGGGGCAGCAGCCACAGGACCCCTGCGTAACAAGGGATGCCTAACACAAGTGCTTAAAAAAAAATGGTAGATGTTCAAAGGATCATATTCTTTGCATGGTCAATATTAGGAAAAGTAAAGAGGAGAGGGGCCTGTAGATGCTACTATTTCCCTTCCAGAAGCTTCTTTCGGAATTATATTCTCATTCTCCTTTTCCTCTCCAGTGTTGTTTTTGCAGTGTCACTTGTCATGTTTTTTCCTTCCATTGTCCTCTGATGTTATATGCTTATATTCTTAGTATATTATTAGGGATCTGGTAATTCGCAGTTATAGAATATTACTATCCACATAATCTTTGAACCCTTGTTAAAAGAGAATCTGGGCAGCCTCAGCCTAGCATAAGAAAGAGGTAAGAGCAGGGAGATGGGGGTGGGTGGAGAGCATTGGATAAGTAGATGAGGATTTTGATGATTGCCAGCCAATCATGGATATTGTGCAGGCTCACCAGGTACCAATCCTTCTGAAGGTTCCCCTCTCCTCTCAGCGCCGCCTGCCACTTCAAACTGCCGGGATGTTCAGGAGATATTTCCTTTCAATGCTCTGAATCAAGCCACAATGATGATTGATTACAGTGGTTAAAATTAACGAGACCCCCTGCTGACACCCATGAGCTCCAGCAGAGGTCGGCCTGCAGAGGCTTCCAAGCTAGATGACTGAAATCAAGGATGAGCCCAGCACTGAGTCACTTACTTAAAAGGCCTCTGATGCGAAGAGGGTCAGGCCTGATTGTAGTACTCAAAGAAAGACAAGCGAAGTCTCGGGCTAGATTATCGAAAGGAGGCAAGAAGGGTTACTTATAAAAAAAAAAAAGATAGAAGCTGACAATTTTGTGCTAGCGTATGCATAGAGGGTGTTTAAGAGATTTGTTGATATTTTCATTGAAATGCATGACGCAAATCCATCTTCTTTGGTTCTGGCTCAACAACGGTTTGCAGTTGAAACTAAAAAAAAAGAACAAACAGAGATGTATTTTCGGTTCCATAATACTTGTCTAATGTAGGATCTTTGTCATAAAGACACTTGGATGCTTATGAAATGTCCTTCCTGTAACCCTCTAAAGCGGTGGTTCTTCAACCGGCCCTAGGGGACCCCCCAGCCGCATTTTGAAAAGGTTTCCAGCTAGCAGCAGCATCGGGCTGACACCTGCGCGTGCATGGATGCAATGCGATAATTTTATTTATTAAAAAATTTATATACCGCATACAACTATGCGGTTTCCAAATGACGTACATAGAATCTTGTTTCCCTACGTATAACATAGACATATTAAGCCAACATCTTTAATCATTTAGGTTGAGAGGGTGGAGGCGGGGCCACGAGTCTGGATTTTTGTTCCTGAAATCCCACCAAGTCAGCGCCTGTGGCGGTCTGCCCCCTGTCCCCTTACCACATTATTTCACCTCGCTGTAGTGAATTTTAACCTATAATGATATCTTCTCCCTTATAGCCCTCATCTGCTTAAGCCAACTATTGTAAACCAAGTCGAGCTTTCCTGGATTGAAGTCTCGGTATAAAAAGCCAAGCATTAGATTAGATTAGATAATAAGCATACAATATTGTCTTTAGCACAGTTTGGTAAAAGGGCACCTCAATATTATTATCTTCTGCTGTTAATAGGGGTCCCTGAGACATTCCAGTGAGCCACATCAAAATAAATCCTGGAGAATTATTCCCCAAGTTGAGTAAGGGTTTATCTAGAGTAGGACAAGAAGAGACGGGTTCCATTTGACGATGACAGACCAAATCCAGCTTGTTACTGCCCAAAAATGAGTTTTTCAGACAAAGGAGGAAGGATTATGAAGCTGCTGAACCAATGATTTATTGTGGGCGATAGGGAAGGGACAACACTGTTTACTGATCCTTGTCTGGCTAAGTAGCTGTCCTTGACATTGGTAATAACGAAGACCGAAAGAAAAGCCATGTGTACATCAGAAACAGTATGTGAACGTGCTCGTCAATTAGAGATGGGACAGCCCAGCTGTGCTGCTTTGCAGTTAGATATTGTAATTTGTCACGAAACTGGATTGTGGCAGAAATGCTTAAGAGCCCCTGAGCTGTGGTAGTCATGTTCAGTGTGCTGACTCCCCAGAGCGGTCTGGTTTTGGTAGCGTTTTAGGTGATTTTAACACCACGTCCGAGTGCCTGATGTCCATCGGTCTGTTGATCTTTGCATCTACCCATGCCCAGATATTTGTGCAGAGCAACCCAGGAGCATTGGGGCAGGGTGCAGTGAGAAGCCCAAGGGCTCAGGAGTGATGAATAAAAGAGCCAGTACTGATAGCGGTAGCGGTGGAGTCGGAGGCACCCCCAGGAGGTAGTAATTTGGGATGGGAAGGGAGAAAGAGGTGGGTGCAGAGGAAGGAGTAAATGGGGATGAAAGTCAATATAAACACCCTATACCCCTCCTCCACCCTATCCACACCTATACCCTCTTCATGACTCAAGTATGCACACTGCACTACACACCCCCAGACCTAGGGTTACCAGAGTTTTCCGAAGGAAAATCCAGACCCATGGCCACGCCCACAGGCCCGCCGAGTTCCGCCTGCGTCACGTGCCATTTCGCCCCCAGACAGCATCCACGCACGCACGCCTGCATGTGACACCACCGCATTGCACACATGCGCAGATGCTCCTTCCCGACACGATTTCAATAGGAAGCTTTTCAAAAACCAGACAAGGTGCTGTGTGAAGAAATATCTTCTCCGGTTTATTTTCAATCGCATGTCCCCTAGACCTAGTATTTTTAAGAAAGAGTGAACAAGCGATTCACATCTACCACTTCCACTCCACTCATTATTTTATAGACCCCTGAGCCGTCTCCTCTCCAAGCTGAAGAGTCTTAGCCGCTTAAGCCTCTCCTCACAGGGAAGTCATCCCAAGCCTTTTATAATTTTCGTCGCCTTTCTCTGTACCTTTTCTAATTCCACTATATCTTTTTTGAGATATGCTGACCAGAACTGCATACAGTATTGAGGGGCGGCCGTATCATAGAACGACACAAGGGCATTATAACATTTTCTGTTTCCTATATCAATGACCACGTGCAAAGACTGCCATTGGTGTGGGGCGTTTAAAAAACATTTCCACATCTGCCTCTACTATCACTCATTTTGTAGATGGTAACTGCTCACGAGCTATTCCTACAGTACTCGCTGCATGGTAATGTAGCTTTGATAATTGAAGAAAGGAAGACATGCCCTCCTCAAAAAAATTTAAAAGATCTCTGTAATGCACATGGTATACCTAAGCACAGAACGCACTGCCTTATTTTTGATTTGTACCCAGAACATGAAAATCGGCTATTTTAAACATTTTGGATCTGCTAACCCCTTCTTTTACAAAACTGTAACGCGGTTTTTAACGTCAGCCGCGGCAATAACATCTAGAACATAAGAACATAAGCAGTGCCTCCGCCGGGTCAGACCATAGGTCCATCCTGCCCAGCAGTCCGCTCCCGCGGTGGCCCAAACAGGTCACGACCTGTCCAAATCACCAGAAGGGGCCCCCATGCCACCCTGGTTTCCCATTGAGTGCTATCTTCCCATCAAAGTCCTAGCCCTCCGGTCTTGCACATGCACGACCTGGTCGGGTTTCTATACTTATTTTCTGGTTAGCTTTCTCAGTATCCCACGATCCCTTTATCCCTCAGGAATCCGTCCAGTCTCTGTTTGAATCCTTGTACCGTACTCTGCCCAATCACGTCCTCCGGTAGCGCATTCCAAGTGTCCACGACCCTTTGGGTGAAAAAAAAACTTCCTTGCATTCGTTTTGAACCTATCTCCCTTTAGTTTCTCCGAATGCCCCCTCGTACCTGTTGTCCCCTTCAGCCTGAAGAATCTGTCCCTATCCACCCTCTCTATGCCCCTCATGATCTTGAAGGTCTCTATCATATCACCCCTGAGCCTCCTTTTTTCCAGAGAGAAGAGCCCCAGCCTATCCAACCTCTCGGCATATGGGCAGTGTTCCAGCCCTCTTACCAGTTTCGTTGCTCTCCTTTGGACTCTCTCGAGTACCGCCATGTCCTTCTTGAGGTACGGCGACCAATATTGAACGCAATATTCCAGATGCGGACGCACCATCGCTCGATACAGTGGCATGATGACTTCCCTCGTCCTGGTTGTTATGCCCCTTTTTATGATGCCCAGCATCCTGTTGGCTTTTTTTGAGGCCGCTGCGCACTGTGCAGATGGCTTCAGTGATGCATCCACCAGCACTCCCAAGTCTCTCTCAAGACTGCTTTCTCCCAACAATGCCCCCCCCAATTTGTAGTTGAACAACGGGTTCTTTTTCCCTATATGCATGACCTTGCATTTTTCCACGTTAAAGCGCATTTGCCATTTGTTCGCCCAGTCTTCCAGCTTGTCTAGGTCCCTTTGCAGGTCCTCACACTCCTCCCTGGAGCTAACTCTGCCGCACAGTTTGGTATCGTCTGCAAATTTTATAACCTCGCACTTTGCCTCCTTTTCCAGGTCATTGATAAATATGTTGAAGAGTAACGGCCCCAGCACCGATCCCTGCGGCACACCGCTCGTGACTCCCCGCCAGTCAGAATATTGGCCCTTTACTCCGACCCTCTGCAGTCTACCCGACAACCAGTGCTCTATCCATCGGTGCACATCCCCTCCTACCCCGTGGTTCCACAGCTTCCTAAGCAGCCTTTCATGTGGCACCTTGTCGAAAGCCTTTTGAAAGTCGAGGTAAATGATGTCGACGGGTTCCCCATTGTCCACCCGACTGCTTATTCCCTCAAAGAAGTACAGAAGGTTCGTTAAGCATGACCTTCCCTTACAGAATCCGTGCTGGCTTGTTCTCAGTAGGCCATTTCTCTCAATGTGCTCGCAAATGCCGTCCTTTATCATAGCTCCCACCATCTTCCCTATAATTGAAGTCAGGCTCACCGGCCTGTAGTTCCCGGGGTCACCCCTCGATCCCTTTTTGAAGATAGGTGTGACATTCGCCAATTTCCAGTCCTCTGGTACCTCTCCAGTTTTCAAGGATAGGTTACAAACATGCTGTATTGTGCCCGCTATTTCTTGTCTTAGCTCCTTCAGAACCCTCGGGTGGATCCCGTCCGGACCCGGTGATTTGCCGCATTTTAACCTGTCTATCTGTTTGAGGACATCCTCCTTACTTACCTCTATGTGCTCCAATTTTTCAGCCTGTTCCCCACTCATGAGCTCCTCTGAGTCCGGTATATTAGATGTGTCTTCTCTCGTGAAAACCGACGAGAAGAACGTGTTCAGCCTCTCAGCTACCTCTTTATCCTCTTTAATCACTCCCCTCCTATCCCCATCGTCCAACGGCCCCACCTCCTCTCTCGCTGGTCGTTTCCCCTTTACGTAACTGAAGAATGCCTTGAAGTTTTTCGCCTCCCTGGCCAGCCCCTCTTCGTATTTCCCTTTTGCTTTTCTAACCTCTCGGTGGCATTCTTTTTGGCATTTCCTGTGCGCCTGGTGATTTTCCTCCGTTGGATCCTTTTTCCATCTCCGGAAGGATACTTTTTTGTCGTTTATTGCCCTCTTTACTTCTGCTGAGATCCAAATCGGGTCCTTTGACCGCTTGTTCTTGCAGCCTTTCCTGAAACTGGGGACGTACATTTTTTGTGCTTCCTGCAGGGTGTCCCTGAATAGGGTCCAGGCGCTTTCCACAGTCTCCATCCTAAAGATGTTTCTGAGCTTCCTCCCCACCATTTCCCTCATAGCAACATAGTTCCCCTTCTTGAAGTTGAGAGCAGTTGTTGCGGTCCTCCTTACTATGGGTGTCCCCCTTTCTAAAGTGAATCTGATCGCATTGTGGTCACTGTTGCCTAGTGGTCCTCCCACTTCTACCCCTCTTGCAGGCCCTCCTACACTTATATGAGCGTCGGAGCTGTTACTGCCACGGCTGGCGCTAAAACCTGCACTACGGTGTTCTAAAGGGGGGGAGGTAAATGTTTTCTCAGATATGGTCAAATTTAAAACAAATGTGTGTGAAAATGTAGAAAACAGAAAAAGAACCCACATTTTCCTTGCCCTTGTTCAGTCAGTGACTGATGTTGACCACGTAATGACTTTCCAATACTGATTCCCCAGGTTCTCAAAGAAGCAGGACTGTTTCTACTTTGTATATAAGACAGCTCAAGTTGTCGGCATTTCCATGGTTCCTACCATATGGCCTAACAGTTACGAGGAGCTTCCATCTGGTCCAGTATTAGGAGTGGGTGTGCTTGTCTAAGCTGGTTTTAGGCATTCGGGCCTTATCACAAGCAACAACAGCGGTTGATTGAGACTGCAAGATATTTCTTGTTATGTGTGAATGAAGTCTGCTATGTATCTTCAAACTAATTAAATTCAACTATGATACTCTAGAAGATCAGGATTTGCAGATAATGATTTTAAATTGCAAAGACCAGAGATCATACAGTGTGATGAGAAACAGCAGGATATGAGCTGCTTCCGATTGTAGGCCTGTTGCCTTTTTTGCCCCACTGCAGAAGCTCACTTATCCTGCCTCAATGTGGTCATTTCAGGCAGGAGAGAGCTGATTCTGAATCCAAGGCTCGGTGTTTGTGCTGCCGGGAGATGGAAAGGGAGTGAAATAAGGGACAAGATCTATGTGAAGGAAAACAAAATGGCGGAAGTGCAGCTTCAGTGGAACACAAAATGGCAGAGGTGGAGGACCTAGAGTCTCTGAAGGGAAAACAGGCCCGGTTCAGTCTATTAGCTCTTCCAGAGAGATCCTTAAAATGCCACATTTGTCAGTAGAAGCAGAACCAGAAAATGGAACGTTTATTTTCAAACTGCATCCCATAGAAATGTTTTAATTTTCTTCCGTGAGTAAAACTGAGAGACCAAGATCAACTCTTTCCACGGAGTGATATGAACAGCTGCAGGAATTGCTGTCTTCCTAATATGATTTTTCCTGGTCCATCATCTCCTTAATTAAAATCAATAAAAGATAAATTATGAATGCAGAAATCATGTTAAATGTCAAACACATACTCCTCTCTATAGTGGAAAATCCAGCTCTGATTTGAATGTAAAAGCGCAGCTCCCATCTGTGACATTTGGGTTCCATTTTTGGCACAGCCTAATACATTTTGCTTCTAACCTTAATTTAATCAGCAGCAAATCTGTTAGATTATAAAAGCCCAATTAATTTCTAACCCAATTACCTATGCTCTTATAGGGCTCAGCCTTCTGAAGTGAGAAAATGGAAGGGAGACGTGTGGAGTTGTGAGGCAGGGCCTCACTTACTGAAGCAGAGCAGCGTTTCCAAGTTAGCCAGTTCCAGAGGGGGTAGATTTTAGGCCTGTCCTGGGATTTCTAACAATATCATTCGAATGCATTATGCGTAGGGTTACCAGATTTTCTCAAAGGAAAATCAGGACCCATAGACACACCCCCAGACCCGCGCATGTTCGCGTGATGTCTCAGCGTTGCATCCGCGCGTTTGCGGATGCCGCCCCGACGTCAGAAGCTTTTCAAAACCCGGACAAAGTGTCGGGTTTTGAAAAGCCGTACGGATCCCCGGATGTGTCCTCGAAAAGGGGAAATCCGGACATGTGGTAACCATAATTATGGGAGCTGGCCCTCAGAAACTTAAGGAGATCCTACGGACCAAAGCTACGAGGCCCCAGCTGTTGTCCAAGCGCAAAATTATTTCAACAAGAAAATGCAAACTTGATTGAATTGGAGCCGACTGTAGCTTTACTCATCCCATCCAATCTCAGCACAATTAAATGCATCTCTCTGAGGTGCCTTTTCATGTTTCAGCTCAGTCCATTAGTCAGAAGAACAGTACAGATATGATTAATGTAAATGTGCTCTATATCACTGTTTCAAAAATATATGCCCAAATTGATTAAGCCAGCATGGAAGCAAATCAAGGAAAAAAAGGTACAAAGACCTCGTTGTATGTGTGACTGAGTGAGCGAGTGTGTGTGTGTGTGTGCGCGTGTTTTTGGATGCATTAATGCCAGTAATTTGCTTTGCAAAATCTAATGAATAGAGAAGGCCGCATCCTCTCCAAGGTGTATGTTTTCAGAACTGTGATATGAAGGAATTACCAGAAATCCCCATGGTAACTAACTAACTGATAATTAACGAGAACAGTCCGTATAATTTAAGGCTGGGATTAAGTCAAAGTTGATTTTTACAACTTAGTTCTCAGAATCCACAGGTATTGTTCTGCTTGGTTAGGTATCCTTCCCCCTGCAATAATTAAAAAAAACAAAACAGATTGTACTTTTTGGAAAGTTCCACTTGAAAGACTTTTTTTGTTTTGCTTCAATGGCTCTTAGGGCTAGATTCACCGATCGGTTTGCGACCAGATTTCCCTCTGGCCTGATTCACTAACCTCTCCTGCGATCCGCTTCCAATCCGTGCATGGAAATGAGGGGAAACGCATGCAAAGTAGACAGGGACGTGATTCACCAAAGAAATTTATGAAACCGACTGAGGAACAGTCGCAAACGTCTTTCCGACTCTCCATTGAAGCCCTGCTCTCTGCTGCCCCGAATCATTCCTGCCTGCCGCCCCGATGCTGTTCCCTGGATTTCTCCTGCTTGCTCTGCCCCGATCTCTCCTGCCTGCTCTCTCCCGAATTGCCGCCCTACTTGTCCCCGGATCTCTCCTGCCTGCCGCCCCGATGCTGTTCCCTGGATTTCTCCTGCTTGCTCTGCCCCGATCTCTCCTGCCTGCTCTCTCCCGAATTGCCGCCCTGCTTGTCCCCGGATCTCTCCTGCCTGCCGTCCTGAATCTCTTCTGCCCTTCCCCGTGGGTGTAATCCGCGAGTTTAAAGTGGGTTAAAACCACGGGCTTGCTGGGCTACAAAAAAGTAAAAAGTAAAAAAAAAAAAAAAGTTGCGGCTTAGAGGGGTCTTAGTCGCATGCGCATACCATCTACAAGCAAAGAAGATGGTCTGCGCATGCGTCAGGATTGCTCTTCTGCGATCTGCGTGGTTGATTGGGGGCGTGCCTCCGATTGGCCTAATTAGCATAAGGACGTGTTGTGAATAGGGAGCCTGGACACGGATTGGACACGGACCGGCAAAGTAAGGTGGGCTTAGTGAATCTAGCCCTTAGTAGAATTACCAGATGTCTGGATTTCCTTGGAAATGTCCTCCTTTTTGTGGGGGGAGGGGGGAACCCATTGTAGAGGAAACAGCCTTTTTCCCTGTTTTTTAGGGAAAAATTACTATTTGCTCTGTAATGGGGAGGGGGGGTTTCCCCCCAATGGGAGTGGCAAAATTTCTAAGTAAGATGTAGGGGGGTTCCCCCACACACACACTCAGAGCACTGTAAAATAGTGTTGAAATCCAGCGCCCTGACGTCCTGCATGCGACTGTCTGGGCGGGTTTGTCCACACGCAATTGTCTCACGCGCTTATGACTGGACACCATGTCGGGGGATTGGGGAAGGAACGGGGGGGGGGGAGATGAGGGCAGGGAGGGTCCCCACCACCATGTGCGTCTCTCACCGTCTCTACGCCACTACTGGTATTTATAATTCGTGATTGATTTTATGTTTACTGAAACCTAAATGCTTTGTGTACCTAAAATGTTGTTATGGGGAATGGAACTGTGCACATCAATCAGAGATAAATTTAAATGAATAAATATTTATTTATAAAAAGTTAATAGAACAGTCTCTATCATATATTGAATTCAATTTGTATTGTAGGCCTGACACGGTCCCTGTTTCGGCATTAGAACCTGCCTCAGGGGTACAAGAGACATCCAGTAGGTAGGTGGCGCTCTTATAACATCAATGATTGGTGATCACAGTTCCATCCCCACTTGTACCATTTCTGTTGTTTCCTCGTGGGGCCTAATTCCTTGTTTTTGCTCTACAATTTGTCTTATTGGGTTTAGTAAAGAGCAACATGAAGCAGAATCACTCTTAATAACTACTCACAAGGCATTTTGAAAACATCCCTCACCTTGGGTTCTGCATTCCCAACCTATTTGTCACATCTGTCTGTCCAAGTTAGATGTCAGCCCACCGCTTTGAGAGTGCTTTTGACTCCTAGCTCCTCTCACCTTGGTTTCTGCATCCCCAACTCTATATGTCTTCAGAGTCCAAGCTAAGCTTCAGTGCACAGGTGTTTCCTACCCTAAAAAGCTTCCCGTCCAAAAAATCTCAGCTGTGCCGATCACCTGCAAGCGATAAAAGGCAAGTCCTACGAGCTAAATGCGTTAGCTTTGCCTGGACAATCAGTACAGGTGAGGAAACCTTCCTGCAGGGCGACAGAATAACTCCAGCGCCTATATATATTTTTAAAAAAAAGAAGAAGAAGCTGAACATTGCCGACTTCATCTGAATGCTCAGATTAACCAGCTTTGACTGTAATGTCAGACAGAACTGACAGCTGCGGCTGCCGACGTCCCCCTTAGCCTCAGTTCGCAGAGTGGAGTTGTGAGTCCAAACACAACTGTTCAGTCATTGTTTCGGAGTCTGTCGAGTCCCCCTAATAGGACATTTTCTTCCCTATAATGGAGAAGATTATACAGAGCTGGCTTCCCTTCAGGATCACAGCCGTACAGAGCCTTAGCTCTTCTGGCATGCTAAACTCATCTTCGTTCGACCTGTCAGTCTATTTTCACTTTGCTTTTGCACCATGGAAGCCTTTCTGCAAATCCATTTACTGGTCTTGATCCCCTAACAACAAGGGCGGGTGTGTTCTCCGGTGTTGGTCCAGAGGAATGGAACAGGCTTCCGCAATATATACAGCGACAGGGGAATTTGAAAACATTTAAAAGATTGCTAAAACGCCATCTGTTTTGCAAAATAAAATATGGTCGAAGAATGAGGGATTATGCTTGTGGCTATGAGAAGACATGCTATGAACAATGATGTTTCATTGCTATATATCGTTGTATGTTTTTCTATTGTGGTTTTGTATGGTTTTTTTGTCTGTAATGACATTTATTATGTTTGTTGATTTGAATTTCGCTTTGTATAAGGTGAATATTAAATAAGCACACAATATAATAACACCTATTAAGGTGAATTCTTTTTTTTTTTTTAAGTTCACTTTATTTATTGGATAATGAAGAAAAGGAAAAAATATACATCATGTAACAATAAACAGAGTACAGAAATTGGCAGAGAACATCTCCCCAATGTCATGCTATTTAGGTCAATGCTATGATGTCATCTTGGTGCCAAAATTCTAAAATAGAATACTCACCTAAGGTCAGCTTGGCACTCCTCTTCCACCATGTCAATGGCAGGCATTAGTTGGCATGCCTAGTGTTGTGTTTAACCAATAGTATTCTACAAATTACACATCTGATTGGGAGCATCCCCATGGTTTGCCTATGCTCTTCCCCTCCCCATTTAGGTGCTGCCTTATAAAACAGCCCTAGTGCCATTAGGCACCTAAGCGAGGGATTCATCAAGTGGTGTTAGGGCCTCAATGTGTATCATTTAGCCCTCGACATAACCTAAAGGGCCCTAATGCTGCTCGACTTAAAATACCGCAGCAATAGTTAAGCCACGGTGGGCTAGTGAGTAATGAGATGCAAAATATGCAAATACATGGTTTGCATCTCATTACTGTACAAATGCAAGTTGTGTTAGGGCCCAAATCCACTGCAAAATAAGCCCCAGAGTTGACACTCCCCCTTCCCCTCCTGAAAGGTTGCAATGTTGATTCAGGCATCTTCTAGAGCGACTAAGATAGTTAAGGAGTTGGAGGAGCTGCCGTTCAGCGAAACATTAGAGAGACTGGGCTTCTTCTCCCTCGAACAGAGGAGATTGAGAGGGGACATGATCGAAACATTCAACCTACTGAAGGGGATAGACTTAGTAGATAAAAGCAGGTTGTTCACCCTCTCCAAGGTAGGGAGAACGAGAGGGCACTCTCTAAAGTTGAAAGGGGATAGATTCCGTACAAACGTAAGGAAGTTCTTCTTCACCCAGAGATTGGTGGAAAACTGGAACGCTCTTCCGGAGGCTGTTATAGGGGAAAACACCCTCCAGGGATTCAAGACAAAGTTGGACAAGTTCCTGATTGAGAGGGGACATGATTGAAACATTCAAGGTACTGAAGGGAATAGACTTAGTAGATAAGGACAGGTTGTTCACCCTCTCCAAGGTAGAAAGAACGAGAGGGCACTCTCTAAAGTTGAAAGGGGATAGATTCCGTACAAACGTAAGGAAGTTCTTCTTCACCCAGAGAGTGATGGAAAACTGGAACGCTCTTCCGGAGGCTGTTATAGGGGAAAAAAAATCCTCCAGGGATTCAAGACAAAGTTAGACAAGTTCCTGCTGAACAAGGACGTACGCTGGTAGGGCTAGTGTCAGTTAGGGCACTGATATTTGACCAGAGGGCCACTGACCCAGCAGCGGCAATTCTTATGTTCTTATGTCTGGGGAGAGGGGCTCTTTAAGCATTTGCTCTGTCCTGCACATCTTTCAAAATGGTGCCCCTAGTGGTAGTCTCATGCAGCTACTGCTAGGGGGGTCATATTCCATACAAGGAAATATTTTCTTCTATGGAATACAGCATTATTCCTCAAAGGCAGGATTCAGCAACCTGCAGTGCCAGGATCCAACATGTTGCTGAATCCCACAGGGAATCAAGGAGCTATAAAGTGCGATCTATTACCACACCTTGAGAAATCCCCCCCCCCTAACTGTCAATTAATGGCACTTTTGATGCACATAAGAAACCCCCACCTCTTGATACCACTTTATACCACTGCATCTGAGCAATAAGTAGGAGAATGCACTAAAAAGGGGAATAAACACTCCAAATCTTTTGGGAGAACAAGTTCATAATATCACTTCTCAAAAAAAAAATCATAAAAACAATTCTTACTTATTTCAAAAACTTTTTTCAATTCTTACTTATTTCTATTCACATTTTGCCCTACCCATTCTTCGCAAAAATCTGCTCGAAACCCAAACCCCACAATAGTAAAATTGGGAGAAAAAGGCCTTTATGGGCCAAAAAAAACCCCTCCCAACAGTTCTTTTCGAAGGGTTTGTTTCATACATTATAATCATGTCAAAAATCAAAATTTGCCTGCTCTTCTTCTCCAGCCCCTTTTCCCCTCTCCCCTTTGTTCCTTTCTTACCACAAATATTTAGATGTGGGCGCTTTTTATAGATTCAGGGCTTCACTGCCTACAAAATGGGTGGTAGTAAGTGCTCACATTTTATTACTCAACTAATTGTTATTTTTCCAGGTACTTCAGTTAGATTGTGAGCCTTCGGGACAGTTAGGGAATTTCTAAGTACCTATTCTTTATTTATTTATCTTATTTTTATTGTATCCTTTAATGTATATTTCTCTGTAAACCTATATTACTTATAATTTTAATGCACACTATTGTCTATTTTCTGTAAACCGCTTAGAATCCTAACGGAGTGTAGCGGTATATAAGAAATAAATTACATTACATTACAAGCCCCCTAACCAATACAGTGATAGGAGAGAGGCGCACTTCCTGCCTTTTTTATTCACTGCCTGACCACATTTGCCTTTCAGTTATTTTTCCAGCGCCTCACTCCCACCCGCGGCTATGTGCGCTTGGCAGCAGTCCTTCGTACGTACCCCTCGTTACAGCCCCTGGAATCTGGTCCAAAAACGGTGTACCATCTGAAAAGAATTACAATTAGATTGCACGGCTCTGTTTGTTTTCACCTCCCAAATCTTCCTCTAATCAATGAATCTGTAGTTAATGTTTAGTTACCGAGTTAAATAATTGCACCTAATCTTCCTCATTATTTCTTCCAGAGATTCCTCGTGATGGAGGATGGTTGCACTCAGGGCAAGAATCCAGGAACACCATCCTGAGCAGGCAGCAGAGTTTTACTAAATTAGAACTGCCTGGTAGTACAGTCAGATCCATTTTGTAGAAATAGCTGGATTTTGCTTTGCTTTCATGACTGCAGACGTGTGTAGGGGGAGGTGTTAAGATTAGTGTTGTAGGGTCATGAAATAGTTAACTGTTGTTTAAAATATTGCTCTGGCCTACATAGCTGAAAACAGTGTATAATCTATTGACTGCATCTGCCTAAAATGTATGTCCCTACCTTACCATATTGTAAGCTGAATAGATAAGAGTTTGAGCCATGATGTACCCTGCCCTTCTGTACATTTAACTGTAAGAGTTAGATAGGTGTCCTGCTAGTGACCTGCTAGTGTGAGCTTAGAACCAATGAGTGTTAAGAAAAGTAACACGTGAAAAGCTTTTTCTAGAATTCAGTTGTATAGCCAGAAAAATGAATAAATATCTCTGTAACTTCCTGGTTTCGGCACTTCTGAGCCAGCTTGGAGCTCAGGAGTCCAGCATGCATGCTGTGAATAAAACTTGTACTTTCTTCACGCCTCTGACTTTGTGTGTCCAAGTGACCTTTCATTTGGCGCCCGAACAGGGACTTGAAGGTCTCTTGACCACTGGTTACTCGATTGGTCACTTGTTTCTGGTCCTACGGCTGATATGTCTGCTTAGCCGGCTGCCTTCCTTTTGGGGGGTTGGCAGACCTCAGGACGTTGGACCGCTTCAACTGACTTATCTAGTCTCAGTTTAAAGTACAAGAATCTGTATCTGTATCTGTATCTGTACCTGGAGTGGCCACTATCTGGTAAGTGGGGATTGATCATCCCTATCCTGTCTCTCGTCTCCTGCCTAGTAAGCCACGTGATCTGTCGCTGAAAAGTTGTGGGAAAGGGATTCTAGGAACTGTTATTTTCTGGTTGAGTAACTGAACTGAAATCTGTTGTGTTTTGTGTGTTTGAGAGTGTCTGAGACGTCCTTGAGGACGAAGCGAGTGTGGACCTGTTAGTACTGCGTTTCCCTAGTCCGGAGACGGGCGGGGCCAGGAATTCAGGGAAGTGTTTTTGTCCTCCATTGCACAATGGGGGGATGTCTGTCTACCTGTGGGGATCCCTTGATATGTTAGCTAATTTTAAAAAAGGAATTTGTCTTTGATTATACTTAACAAATCAACCCTTATTTGTCTGTGCCAGTTAGAATGGCCGATATTTGGTGTGGGCTGGCCCCCTCTGGCTCCCTGGAAGAGGACATAACTCATCAGGTTTTTATGCATTCGTTTGCTGCCAGTTCCTCTTCCAGTCAGCCAATTTTTGCATTCCAATGGGAAAACCCTTCCACTGGACAAACTTCCTAAGTAACCTGGACCCGTCTACCCCAGGGCTTTAAAATTAGCCCCTCTCTATTCAGCACTGCCCTTGCTTCAGACCTTGCCAAATTCTTCCCTTCATCTGATTCCCAAGTCCTGCAGTATCCCGGGTTCTTTATGACTTCTGTCTGTTCAAATGTATCAGTGAAGTTTAAACTGTCAGTTGTTCACAGCATGAGAGGAGAGTACTTTTCCTTTTGTGCTGATAAGGGCCATGAAGTGTGTAGCACTTCCAATGTGGTTTCTCCTGAAACAGATAAGTGGTTTTGCATTTGAAGTTTTTGGCTATGTTATAAAATGTATATGCATATTCAGAAATGCATATAAACGAAAAATATGATTTCTGGAACTTATATTCCATGCTAAAAAGAAGTTCTTTGTCCAAATTTAGTAGTTATTTGTCTAAATTTAAAAGTTCTGAAAAGGACTACATCTGTAATTTGATCTCTTTGATCTTTAAGCAACTCTCTCTCCTTTGTGAAATTCTGTAGGAAGGGGGAGTAAGTCTCTACTGAGACCCATGTTGATTGTAAAAAAAAATAAAAATGAACAATGTTTAAACTTGTGAGTACAGTAAAACTTTGGTTTGGGAGCATAATTTGTTCCAGAAGTATGCTTGTATTCCAGGGCACTAGTGTACAAAAATATACATACTTGTATTGCAAGCCCTTGCTCGTTTGGAACAGTCACTGCATTCCTGCAGCGTCATATAGAGAGGAACCATTGGCTCAGTTGTGAAAATGTGATGTTTCTATACTGTATGTACGTGTATTGCAAGACGTTGCTGGTATAGCAAGTTAAAATTTAATCATTGCTTGTCTTATAGAACACTTGCAAACCAAGTTATTTGCAATCCAAAGTTTTACTGTATATTCCAATCTTTGTTTTGTATTTCTGTATATAAAAATTGTAAGTTTAGGTATAACAATGTAATTTTTAGGAATGCTTTTGTATTGAAGTAAATATTTTTGCCAGTCAGCTGATAGTGAAGGGACTGCTGCTTTAGAGAGCGCTTGTGTCAGACTACCCTGCTTAGTGGGTGGATCCAGAACTGCTTTTAGCTTAATTTTATAAGTCAGCTCTTTGGGGTAGGAACCTGATATAGAATAGGGATTGAAAACAATTCTTATGTGTTAGTACACATCTTAAGTTCAATTATTTTGTACCTTCTCTAATCTTTTGTAAACCACATAGCTCTTCACGGTATTGCGGTATATAAACTGTTATTATTATTATTTATCTGAGTCTTTCAGATAGTGGGTCTGCCTTTTAAATTTTCCTGTGGCCATATTTACATTGATTTCAAGTATGCCTTCCTCGTGTCACCTACCTTGGCTTTCAAATCTCCAAGGGTACCAGGTCCCTTCCTACACCGAGGTCTAGGCTGTCTGTAGTCTCCCTGTCCCTGATAACTGCAAGGCTCTGAGCACCTTTCTCAGTATTGCAGGATACTGTCCCATCTGGATCCCTGATTTCTCTACTATTGCTCGTCCTCTGTATGATTCCACCAAAGGCGCTGACTCAGCCCCTTTTGTCTGGACCCAACTTCAGGAGCGGTCTTTTCGCTGCCTCCAAAAACTTCTGACTCAGGCCCCTGCCTTCTGGCCCTTCTGCCCAAGAAGCTGAGCTTTATGCCCTCACTTTTGCCCTGCGCCACTCTGCCTCTCAGTCTTGCAATATATATATACTGACTCCAAATATGCTTTCCTTAACTTGCATTCCCATAGGGCCATCTGGAAACATCGAGGTTTCATTATAGCCTCCAGCCGCCTGATCCATCATGCTCCCCTCATTCTTGACCTTCTTGAGGCCGTACAACTACCCTCACGTGTTTCTGTTATGCTCTGCCATGCTTACAGACGCGTGATGGACCTTGTCTCTCGTGGCAATGCCCTTGACAACCGCACAGCCCGAGCTGCCAGTCTCTGCCCCCTCTTTCGGCTCCTCTGTATACAATCATTCCTTTTCTGGATTCCCTTACACCCCAGTACGCTTCTCAGGAACAGACTTGGGCATGCATTATTTTGGGCCAGTCTGTCCTGAAAGGGGGGTGGATACAAAATGCGCCAATTCAAGTGCCAATCCAGACCCACACACTGATACTTCAAACGCAAGCACAACACCCTCATAGTTATTCCTCAACACCTGGCCCTCACGATTGTCAAAAGATGCCATGATCTGGCACACTCTGGAGAACCCGCTATGAAAATGGACTCTCAAGAGACATTTCTTTATCAATCACCTTGATCAGCTAGTCCGGAATATGGTCCGACAGTGTGTTGTCGGTTCTAGAATAAAATTCCCAATCAGATGACTGCCACCTCTTGGATACCAACCTATTGGAACATATCCGATGCAGGTTCTGTCTGTAGATTTTACCCACATGCCCATTTCCCGTTCCCTCAGTCACTTCCTAGTCTTCACAGACACCCTGACTAGATGGGTCAAAGCCTTCCTTACTTGCACTGAACGCGCCAGAGACGTAACCAAACAACTCCTGAATAATTCCGTGCCTTGATCTCCTTGTTTTTATAGGCAGTGACAATGGCCCTGCTTTCATTGCCGATGTTGTCCAACAAATTGCTCAGGCCCTCCAAATTGAATAGAAATTATATGCTGCTTACCATCCTGAGAGCTCTGGTCAAGTCGAAAGAATAAACAGAACTCTTAAGACCCTTCTCACAAAATGAATTGAAGAAACTAATCTGTCCTGGCCTGTCCTGCTGCCTTCTGTTCTTTTTCAGATTAGATGCATCCCATCTAAGCCCCATTTGAGCTCATGTCCGGCCGGCCACCACCCATTGTGAACCCAGATCCTGGTTCCTTTGCTACTCTGGGATCAGATATCCTCCAGAGTCAGGTCCAGTCTTTAGCTAAAGCCCTTTAAGAGCTCCACAAATGGGTCCTGGAAAGGGCCCCACTATCGATAGCTACACAAGTCCATGGGTATGTCCCTGTAAATACAGTATGGCTAAAACTTGGAAGTCAGACCCCCTGAAACTTAGGTGGATAGGTCCTTTTACTGTAATAATTTCTTCTCTTACAGTTGTCAAGGTGTCCGGACATGAAACTTGGTTCCACTACAACACGGATCTTCAGCTGAAGCTTTCTAAGACCTCAAAAGTTCTGAATATTTACCACTGTACTTAGCAGGTGTTCTGAATATAATTCTTTATAAGTGTTTGAGTTTAATTGACTGCCTGTGGTTCACACTGCCTTTAGCAAGTGTCTTGAGTATAACTGTTTGAAGTTTTCTAAGTTGTGCCTGAAAGAAAAATGAGCTTCCTATGTTAGTATATATAGATATGATATTTGTGTTGCCCTCACTTATGTTTCTTTCTTCTGTATTTTGTACTTAACAAGTGCAGCCCCTTTGCCTGATGTTTGTTTGCATGAAGGAGTTAAGTACAGAAAGTGTCAAACATTTGAGGGTATTTTCTGTTTCCAACCTACTGGTGATGAAGTTTAAAAGTGGGCGGAAATCTGCATTGATGATGTTGAGGGTCCACTTATCAACTAGACTCTTATTGTAGACCCCACTCGCCCGGTGTCTTTGTATTGTGATACATGTGTGCTATTTGATGTTTCTCAAAGTCATGGTACTACCCCTAATTCAGTTTTGTGTGGCTCCCTAGATTGACAGCGTTATTATACCAAATGTGCTAAGTATATAGGTCTGTATAACCTGATGCCTTTAAGAACTGCCCCTATGAGGAAACCTTCACTAATGGTGGAGCCTGTCCTTTATGAGAAAGAATACCCCGTCTGCCTCCCTTACTATAGGTCCTAGCTCCGGCCCCTTGTGTACTACAGGCTACTGTAATCCCATGGTTTTCACTATCACTGACCCATATAACTGGAATGCCAATGTCCAAGTCCAGAAGGCCAGAGACCGCATGGCATTGTATATTGATGGTAAAAGGTGAAACCCAGGTACTGTTGTATATGTCCGAATTGTATCCCACTCATGTGCTCCTGTCTATCACTCTGTGGTGTTTCCCCAGTTTTATGAAATTATGAAAGTAGATACTAATATCCTGTAATCACTAGAAATCTGTTTATATAGTTTGCTGAAACTATAGGTCAGACTCTTAATGTTAGCAATTATTTTGTATGAGGAGGGACTGGTATGGGAGAACAGTGGCTATGGGAGGCAATGCAGCTGGACATGTTATACCTGACTTCACAGACCCTCACTTTTACGTCACTTTCACTATTTCTCTCTCTCTACTTCTCTACCTAGACACGAGTCGGGAAGGAAACATGGATGCAGCAGAAGGCCAGCAAAGCTTTCCAGTATACTGCATTGACTGTCACATGTATGACTACCTACCTTCCGGGAGGCAGGCCTACATATGCGGTCGATGTCAGGAACTGGCTAGCCTTAGGAGGGAGGTCGGGAGACTGCAGATCAAGGTACAGGAACTGGAGGGACTCCGCTCCATAGAGGACCCAAGGGAATTTGAACCAACTGAGGACACCACCATAGAAATCCACATCAACGAACAGGTCAGAGAGCTTGAAAGATTCATCGACGAGGCCTGCAGGATGGTGGAGACACAGGATTACCCGCTCCCCAGAAGGGAAAAATCGGATGGAGGGCAGGACCCGCCAGGAGCCACCAGGACCCACCAGGACCCACCAGGAGCCGAGGGCGAGGAACCTTGCAGAGGAACCAACCAGGAGAATGAAGGATCGGAGGACCCAATCATCGACACAGACCTGAGACCCAGGAGGAAGCTGAGGGGAGGAAAATCTGCTATCGTGGTGGGAGACTCAATCCTGAGAGAGGTGGACAGTCACATAGCAGGAGGCAGATCGGACCGCCTAGTGACATGTCTCCCAGGGGCGAGGACAAAGGACATCTCCGACAGAATCGAGAGAATCATGGAGGGAGCTGAGACAGAGGACACAGCAGTGATAATCCACGTCGGAACAAATGACGTCAGCAGAAGGAATTTCAACATGACTACACTGACCGAGCATTTTAAGATCCTGGGGAGGAAACTGAAGCTGAGGACGGGGAAGATAGCCTTCTCGGAGATCCTACCAGTACCAAGGGCAGATGCGAGGAGGCAGACCGAGCTGCAGGCAACAAATGGATGGCTAAGGCGATGGTGTGACGAGGAGGGTTTCCTCTTTGTACGGAACTGGTCAACCTTCCTGGGGAAAAACAAACTCTACAGGAAAGATGGACTGCATTTGAGCACGGCTGGGACGAGGATGCTGGCACGTAACATCCAGACCTGCATAGACATGACTTTAAACTGATAACAAGGGGAAAGCCGACAGTCGATCGGACCTCGACACATCGGACCACAGTATCGAGCAAGGATACTGAGACAGGAACTGGAAATAGTGGGCTAGAGACAAAATGGATGCTTTATGGGCATAAACCCAAAGATGCAGCACAGGGACCCGAGGGGAAATTAAAGCTAAAGAGTAAGACAAAGAGGAAGCAGCCGGAACCAGAGAGCTATCAAAGAACAAAGAAGCAGGCAGAGGACAGGATAGACAGACCACAAGAGGCAGCACAGGAGACAAACAGAAGCAACAAATCAAGAGTAGATCCAAAAGAAAAGGTAACAAACTGGGACTTAAAATGCCTATATACAAATGCTAGGAGTCTAAGGACTAAAATGGGGGAGCTAGAAGTTATAGCTGGAAATAAGGACCTAGACATAATTGGAATCACAGAGACATGGTGGTCGGAGGACAACAAATGGGATGTGGCCCTACCAGGGTACAAACTCTACAGGAGGGACAGGGCACACAAGAAGGGGGGAGGAATAGCACTGTATATAAAGGACTCTATTCCTTCATCCAGAACAGAATCAACAATAAGGGCAGACGGTCTGGAGTCATTATGGGTTAAGCTGACAGGAGGGGAAGGAGCTGACATCAAATTGGGACTGTACTATCGACCACCAGGACAGCCAGACGCAATCGACCTGGACCTGGAGGCCGAACTGAGACAGATGAGCAAAAGTGGAAGAGTGGTGGTTATGGGGGATTTCAACTATCCAGGAATAGACTGGGACATTGGGCACTCAAATTGCACGAAAGAAACTATATTCCTAGAGGCGATAAGGGACTGTTTCATGGAGCAGCTGGTCACGGAACCAACGCGAGGGGAGGCCACCCTAGACCTAATCCTCAACGGGCTAGAGGGACCCGCAAAGGAAGTGGTGGTACTAGCACCGTTAGGAAACAGCGATCACAACATGATCCAGTACAAATTAAAAATGGGAACATCAAAGGTGAAAAGAACCACAACGACTGCACTCAACTTCAGAAAAGGAAACTACAAGGTCATGAGGAAAATGGTACGAAAAAAGCTCAATAACAACTCAGGGAAGGTGAAGACCGTAAAGGAAGCCTGGACACTGCTTAAAGGCACAGTGCTCGGGGCACAAGACCTGTGTGTCCTAAGGTTTAGGAAAGGGTGCAAAAAAAATCGATCTAGAAACCCAGCATGGATAACAACTGCAGTTAAAAAGGCGATAAGCGACAAGAAATCATCCTTCAAAAAATGCAAAAAGGAACCAACAAAGGAAAACCAGGTAGAGCACAAAAGACACCAGAAACAATGTCATCAAGAGGTCAGGAAAGCAAAGAGAGAATATGAGGAAAAATTGGCAGGAGAAGCAAGAAACTTCAAACCCTTCTTCAGGTATGTGAAAGGGAAACAGCCAGCCAGAGAGGAAGTGGGACCACTGGACGACGGAGACAGGAAAGGAGCGATAATAGAGGAAAAAGAGATAGCTGACAGGTTAAACAAATTCTTCTCGTCAGTCTTCACCAGAGAGGACACATCCAATATTCCGGAACCCGAGGTAATTATGAACGGAGAACACGATGAAAGGCTGGTACAACTAGAGGTAAGCAAAGAGGATGTCCTCAGACAGATAGACAGACTGAAGAGCGACAAATCACCAGGCCCGGACGGCATCCACCCAAGGGTACTAAAAGAACTGAGAAACGAAATAGCAGAGACATTTCGCCAAATATGCAACCTCTCCCTAAAGACAGGGGAGATCCCAGAGGACTGGAAAATAGCAAATGTCACACCCATCTTTAAGAAGGGATCAAGGGGTGACCCGGGAAACTATAGGCCTGTAAGCTTGACCTCAGTTCCAGGGAAGATGATGGAAGCAATGGTAAAGGACAAAATCTGTGAACACATAGAAAACAATGGACAACTGAAGGCGAGTCAGCATGGCTTCTGCAAGGGAAGGTCATGCCTCACGAACTTGCTGCACTTCTTTGAGGGAATAAACAACCAGATGGATAAGGGGGAATC
Organism: Geotrypetes seraphini; assembly: GCF_902459505.1. Taxonomy (NCBI): domain Eukaryota; kingdom Metazoa; phylum Chordata; class Amphibia; order Gymnophiona; family Dermophiidae; genus Geotrypetes; species Geotrypetes seraphini. Next base: position 30,041,213 of record NC_047091.1, on the reverse strand, counting down.
CATAGACATCATTTACCTTGACTTCCAAAAAGCCTTCGACAAGGTACCTCACGAGCGGCTACTTAAAAAGCTGTGGAACCATGGGGTGCAAGGGGATATCTACCGATGGATCAAACACTGGTTGGCAGGCAGGAAACAGAGGGTTGGAGTGAAAGGCCAATACTCAGACTGGCAATGGGTCACGAGCGGAGTTCCACAGGGGTCGGTGCTGGGACCTCTACTGTTCAATATATTTATCAACGATCTGGAGGCGGGGACAAAATGTGAGGTTATCAAATTTGCCGATGACACCAAACTCTGCAGCAGGGTTAGAAACACGGAAGACTGTGAAGACCTGCAAAGAGACCTAACGAGACTGGAAGACTGGGCAAAAAAGTGGCAAATGAGTTTTAACGTAGAGAAATGCAAGGTCATGCATGTAGGGAAAAAGAACCCGATGTTCAGCTACAAAATGGGGGGAACACTGCTAGGGGTGAGTACCCTTGAAAGGGACCTGGGGGTGATGGTCGACACATCACTGAAACCATCGGCGCAATGTGCGACAGCCTCAAAGAAAGCAAACAGAATGCTGGGCATCATCAAAAAGGGTATCACAACCAGGACGAAGGAAGTCATCATGCCGCTGTATCGAGCAATGGTGCACCCGCACCTGGAGTACTGTGTTCAATACTGGTCGCCGTACCTCAGGAAGGACATAGCGATACTCGAGGGAGTGCAGAGGAGGGCGACTAAACTGATAAAAGGTATGGAAAATTTTGCATACGCCGACAGGTTAAAAATGCTGGGGCTGTTCTCCCTGGAGAAGAGGAGACTTAGAGGGGACATGATAGAAACCTTCAAGATCCTTAAGGGCATAGAGAAAGTGAATAAGGATAGATTCTTCAAACTGTGGGGAGCCACAAGAACTAGGGGTCACTCGGAGAAATTGAAAGGGGACAGGTTTAGAACAAATGCTAGGAAGTTCTTTTTTACTCAGAGGGTGGTGGACACATGGAATGCGCTTCCGGAGGATGTGATAGGCCAGAACTCTGTACAGGGGTTCAAGGAGGGTTTAGATAGGTTCCTGGAGGATAGGGGGATTGAAGGGTACAGATATAACTTGAGGTAGGTTATAGAAGTGGACAGAAACCACTTCACAGGTCGCAGACCTGATGGGCCGCCGCGTGAGCGGACCGCTGGGCGAGATGGACCTCGGTCTGACCCAGTGGAGGCAACTTCTTATGTTCTTATGTTCTTATGTTCTAGGTCCACGACCTTCACGATGGGCCTTGTGAACCTCCATTGTTGCTTCCCACTGTCTTCAGCCCTTCAGACACTGCTTAATGGAACTTCCTATGAATTATGGTCAGCTCCTGATAGTTGATATTGGCTCTGTGATCCGTTTGCCTACTCTTGGTTGCCTGCTTAATGGACTGGTACATGTGTGCTTTGCATGATCCGTCCCAGCTTCTTCCTGTTACCGCTGGCCGATGGTGAACACCTGGGAGCCCCTGTATTCAACACCAGAGGCGCCAAAAGCGGTCTACTTCCACCAATTCCCTTAAAATAGGTGAATGGGGTGATGACTGGCCTGCAGAACGGATCATTGCTGCTTATGGACCTGCCACATGGACCGAGGATGACACCTGGGGCTATCGGACCCCAATCTATATGCTGAACTGCATTATTTGTCTATAAGCTGTACTTGAACTGATAACCAATGAGACCTCCCGAGCTTTGAGTACCATTGGCAGAGCGAATGCTAAAATGTGCACTGCTATTTATCAGAATCGTCTAGCTTTGGACTATTTACTAGCTGCTGTGCCTGTGATAAATTCTCCAACTGCTGCCTTGAACTTGAGTAAAGTGATTGAGAACGATGTGGATCGTATCACCAAACTGGCTCATGTTCCTGACCAGACCTGGCGTGACCTTACTGCAGACTGGATCTCTGGTACCTTCAGCTCCTGGTTGCCCTCTGGTTCAGCATTGAAGATCATCTTGCTGGTTGCTGCCCTGTCTTCTCTGCTCCTTTGCTGCCTGCCCTGTATGGTCCCCATAGCCATAAAGCTGCTCCACTGAACTATGGACTCTGTTGTCAAACGTTCCACTGCTGCATTGGCCCTCTCCCAGTATCGTCCCTTACCCACTGGGGACCCCGACTTTCCTGACCCCTAATTTTATTTTGTCAGGCTTGGCTCCTTAGGTACGCCAGCCTGAAAGGGGGGAATGTAGGGTCATGAAATAGTTAACTGTTGTTTAAAATATTGCTCTGGCCTACATAGCTGAAAACAGTGTATAATCTATTGACTGCATCTGCCTAAAATGTATGTCCCTACCTTACCATATTGTAAGCTGAATAGATAAGAGTTTGAGCCATGATGTACCCTGCCCTTCTGTACATTTAACTGTAAGAGTTAGATAGGTGTCCTGCTAGTGACCTGCTAGTGTGAGCTTAGAACCAATGAGTGTTAAGAAAAGTAACACGTGAAAAGCTTTTTCTAGAATTCAGTTGTATAGCCAGAAAAATGAATAAATATCTCTGTAACTTCCTGGTTTCGGCACTTCTGAGCCAGCTTGGAGCTCAGGAGTCCAGCATGCATGCTGTGAATAAAACTTGTACTTTCTTCACGCCTCTGACTTTGTGTGTCCAAGTGACCTTTCAGTGTAAGGATTAGCCCCCCAAATGTAAGGTTTTGGAGGGGTAATGTTGAAGCACATAGGCCCCAATGATATATTGTGGCGGCCTAACACTCCGCTAGGCCCCGGGTTCAATACCCTCGTAGAAGATTCTCATTAGGAAGTGAAATTACTGACAAAGTGATTGCATACAGAATATAATGTACTGAAAGGCAAGGTTTATAAAGATACGTCAAGCATATACTGGGTTACAAACGTACAGAAAGAAATAGACATAAGCTTTACAAATACAGAGTGGATTCAGAGACTGCTTCTGTGCTCTTGTGACTGAGAGAGAAAAGACAGCTTCCTGAATAGGTGCTGTGAGGACAAAGAAAGACAGAGAGAGAGGGGAGGGGTGATAGTCCAAACTTCAGGTTCCAGAGAGAGAGAGAGAGAGAGAGAGGGATGTTGCAGAGAGGAGGCTTTTATAGGTTGGAATCTTATTCTAAAATAGAAACTATTGTATTTCCCAGTATCTTTCTTTTTATAATTTGTAAACTGTTTGGAAACAATGGTTAGTTTAATTGATAAGGAAGATGTGACACTTGCAGGCATGGTAGATGGGATTAGTCTCTGCCTTCTTTGTCCCATTTAAGTGGCCTATCTTCTTGATAAATAATCCAGTCTGGCTGGATGCTTAATGTATGGGAATTCTGTGCAGGAGCATTTAGGGTCTATCTGCATCAACATTCCAGAGTCAGATTGATATAATGTCCCATAGGCCTCTGCTGACATTGGTTAGGCCAACCGAAAATGCTGACTGCTATCAATGCTAGGCTGACAATTAGGTTCGCACATCTTCTGGTATCCCAGAAGATTATTGCTCATGCAATGGGATCTATTGTGCAAAATGTTCTGTTCCTTTTTTTATTTGATTTTCTCCTGATTGCCCTGAGTTTTGGGCTTTTCCTTGTGCAGTTTTAATTTATAGGATAATTTGCAGGAAACTGGATCGATGCCACCCTTTCTCCACCCGTAGGAATTGTTGGGACAACGAATCCCGATGCTCCAGCTTCTAAAAGGCATGGCTATTGAATTTCTTTTCTTTTTTTTCAATAATATTTTATTTTAAAATTTTTGAAGAAAACCCAAAACAACCCAAACAAACAATATAATATAATACAATAATAATCTAAATGAAAAAATAAAGTCAAAAGTGTCATAACATACGAGTGTGATGCAAATTAAATACAATAACATTCAATCTGTGAATTTAAGCAAACATGTCCATATCTTATTTTCTCCATGGACAAGCAGTATAAGTCAGCCCCACTTTTGGTGACGTCATCTACGTCCCCAATTCGGATTTGCTCTCCTAGAGCTCAGGTGAGGCTTTGGGAGCCTCATCTGAGCATGTGCAGGTAGCCCTATATATACCTGTGCTGTCCCTCATTTAATCCAGTTTAGTTCATCCGCCCTCCCAAACGGCCGGATCACAGCTCTCCACAAAAAACAAAAAACGAAAAACAGAAAGAAAGAAGAAGAAGACAAAGAAACCAGAAGAAAAGGGCAATGGAAGCAGAAAAAACCACTGCAAAACCGGGATTCAAGAAGTGCCCGACATGCAAGAGGAAAATGAGCTCCACAGACCCCCACGAGGTGTGTGTCCGATGCCTAGGAGAGGCTCACCTCATGGCCGCCTGCCCTCAGTGCCTCAAGATGTCCCCGAGGGCCCGCAAAAATCACCTGCACACGCTTCAGAACCCGGGGGAAGACAAGCAGAAGGGGAAAAAAATCCCCACCAGCAGCAGGGGATATATATAGCAGTCTCCAACTACCAAGCTTAATCGCATACATTTTTTTCATATTTACTATTGAATTTCTGCTCTGCCAACTCCTGTGAGTCTGTCTGGCAGACATACATAGTCCCGTAGCCAATGACAAATGATAAATATGGAGAAGCAATCGAGGCTGTGGTCTCTGAATCAGCTGGCTGCCTCTTAGTTGCAGGGCACAACAGTTACTCCGCTCGAAAGCCAATCCAAAGGTGGTTTCAAGGTACATTGGTATATCACTGCATGTTGACATTAATTTGCTTCAGGACCATCAAAGGTGACCTGGCATGCTTTTTTGCAATTAGTTCTATCCAAAACCTGGCTACAGAAACCTTCAGGGGAGGCCAATCTACTGTCTAAAGGACTGCTTAGGAGCCTGTTGCATACCGTCCCTTACAGAATATTAGCATAATCAGGTGTATGTGCAAGAATGCAGTTAGGCATGAACCGGTGTAAATACCTGCGCCCAAATGCTGGATATACCATACTACATTAGATATACACTTAACTTACAGAATTCTATAAGTTGAATGCATAAATGTGAGTCCCAGCCATGGTCCACCCAGACCCCCCATGTATATATGTACAGATACACTATGGAAGATATGTGTGGACTTATAGAACAGAACTTTGGCACAGTTTGAGAATTTACATATGCACACATACATGTGTCGAGCAGTGGTCACTTCTAGTCACCACCGGTCACAGTCTGGTCTTCTCTTGGGCTCCCTAATCACTCTGAGTACCCTTGGCCACATCAGGATTCTTTTGGCATACCAAGGGTTAATCAAATGCCTGCATTCATCTCCTCAAGGGTCACCGGAGAGCTGCTGACAAGCTCTCCCTTTCTAGGGTACTAGCCCTGGGAGTCTTGTTTTCTAACCCCTTTTTCCCTCGGGGCGAGCTCCCAGGTATCTTTGCAGGGTCCATATGAAAATCTGTATGCAAGAGAGTTTCATCAGAGGCATCTGTCCCCGGCTTTAAACCCATGCTGTTTTCAGGTAGTGCATTTTCACTGAGGCCTTCTTCTTTAAATTTGGGGTTTCTGGTGACGGGATGCCCACCCCATCATAGTAGGCTAAAAGTCTAATTGTATATGCACGTATTTGGTAATTGTTGGTGTCTGCTTTATAGAATCGCCCCCATAATGTCTTGAGATTTCCTTGGAGAGAGTGGAAAGAGAGAGAGTAATCGTGTCTGTAATCTTCAGCCATCCCTGCTGGCCTGTCAGTGTTTCTGTGATATAAGCATGGCTCTGCTGATTCCATTTGTCATGCTCCAAAAGGCTCATGTTTAGATATTGCTAATAAAACGTGGCTGGGTTTCAGACTCTAGGCAGCAACCAGCTAGATGTTAGTGTAAGAACTCAACAGGGTTAAATGTGTAATCTGCATGTTGATAAGTAGATGTTGGTAGATGGAATAAGAGGTCTGCGTATCATACATTAAAAAAAAACCAAAAAACCAAAGCAGGGCTAACTGATGGTTCAACATCAATATTGCACACTGCCATGTGAAAACCTGGTTTGATATCCAAGCTGAAGGTCCACTCCCCTTGTGCTGGCTGGGGCTGGATATGCAATGAAAGCAATGATCACTGCCCCCCTTAAGAGGGAATTTCAGCCATTGCTTAATGGTGACATCTAGTGGCTGGACTTAGAATGCATGTGTGATGGGGTTCCAAAGAGAGATCCACAGTGGCCTTGAGAAAAGATTAATATTGCAACAGGTAGGGGGAGGAAGATTATAATATAAGGCAGAAGTGTCAAATGTCAGACCTCGAGGAGAAGTCGGGTGTTCAGGATTTCCCCAATGAATGTGCATGAGATCTGGTAGCATACAATGAAAGCAGTGCATGCAAATAGATCTCATGCATATTCATTGGGGAAATCCTGAAAACCCGACTGGATTGCGGCCCTCGAGGACCGACATTTGATACCCCTGATATAAGGGGATCTTCCCATGTAGTGGTGAATGAAAAAAAAAACCCCCAACAGATAAAGAAATGCAATATAGGGCAAATTCTATAAAAAGCGCCAAACTAGGCACCGTTCAGCGCGATTCAAATACAATTGGGAGCTGTTTAGTGAATTGCGCTGAGTGGCACCTATTTTGGAGGCGCCCAATAAAAAGGCCAGCTCTAAACTAAACTAAACTTGTATACCGCATCATCTCAACATTCGCAGAGCTCAACACGGTTAACAAGAAATAGGGTGGAAAGGAACTCCAGTGGAGGGAAAGATGAAGAGGAAATTTAGAGGACTAGAGTAAACAGAGAGGGAGGAAGTTACATTTTTGAGAATAACCAGGTTTTCAGATGTTTACGGAAGAGTTGGAGGGAGCTCAGATTCCTAAGAGGGGAGGTAAGGTTGTTCCAGCGCTCAGTGATTCTGAAAGGGAGGGAGGAACCTAGTTTTCCTACAAGGGAGACGCCTTTTAGAGAGGGAAAGGAAAGTTTCAGTTTTTGGGTGGATCTGGTGGAATTGGGGTGAGAGGAGTTCCAAGAAAGAGGAATAAAGGGGGGGGGGAGGATGCCGTGTAGGATCTTGAAAGTAAGGCAGGCACATTTGAAGTGGACTCTGGAGATTATCGGAAGCCAGTGGAGCTTGGACAAAAGCGGTGTGATGTGGTCGAATTTGCTTTTTGCGAAGATAAGCTTACAGCAGTATTCTGAATCCGCTGGAGTCACAACTAAAAGTTAGGGGGCCATGCAAGCGCTTAAGCACGCTTAAGAGCAGCGACTATGCAACAAGGCACCTAGCACAAAGCCACGCCCACGCCTAACGTGCATTGCGCCTATTTTTTTGAAGGCCGCCTAAATTTGTAGAGGCGTCTTGTTACAGAATCGCTCTTTCTTGATAGGCACCTAAGTTTTGATTATTGCTGATTAAAAAGCTTAATTGAGCTTTGTTAATCAATTTAGGTAGGCGCTTATCTAGTTGAGTGCCTTCAAACTAGGTGCCTGACATTAGGCGCCGGTTACAGAATTTGGGCCTGAGTGACTACAGCAAAGTTCTAGTCTAGAGAAAAGAAGACCACGGTAGGAACCAGTAGCCTCAGATCAAAGCAATGTTTATTTATTTAAAAAACGTATATTCCACTTATACCTAAGTGGATTACAAAAAAACTAAAAAAATCAAACACAGTCATAAGATAAAACCAGAAGAAAACAGAAGAACTGATTCCAGAAGAATAACAGAAAGAAAAAAACCCAAACATCTACAATTCAGCTCCAGAAAAACGAAAGGAAAGAATCAGCTGAAGAAAAACGAAAGGAAAGAATCAGCTGAAGAAAAACAGCAGAAAGAAAGAACACAAACTCTCTGTGGCCTAGATTCACTAAACTCACTGATCGTTGCTGGGCGATTCGTAGCCGGGTTTTGACGAGCGACCGATTCACTAGATTCAGCATGCCAATGATCTGGACGGACGACTGAGACGCTTGCGCAGATTCTCCTTGTTGGTTGTAGATGCCGTTTGTGCAGGCGCTTGCTCTTCGCACAAGCGAGCTCAAAGGAAAGGGGGAGGGGTGGCTGCAGTTTACTTGCTGGCCCTACGAGTGGACATTTTAAATGGAATCATTTCAATTTGTGCAGCCGGATTATGGAACAGAACACGCTTTAAACCATGGGCTAGCACTGCGCTTTTTGCAGAATATATAAAAAGGGAGTTCATAGGCATATGTAGAGTTTTATTTTTTATTTTGATGGGTGTTTTGTAACTTCGATACTGGGATTTCAGGGCGGCAAGTACAGTAAGCAATTGGTCCTCAGCAGTCGCTTCATTTCGGATCGGCAAACCCAATCGGTGTTTCTTCTTCCGCTTAGTGAATCGATGACTTCCTACTTATGCAGGCCATTTCCCCTCATTTGCATAGGCAGATTGGATCGGGTGGGAGATGGATCGGGCAGAAGGTTAGTGAATTGGGTCGGGGAACGATTGCAAACTGGTCGGGACACGATTGGAGAGTTTAATGAATCTAGGCCTTTGTCTTTAATTGTTTGTTACTGGCACTTGCTTTTAAGTCAGCTGGTAGTGACGTCGGGCAAAAGGAATCAAATCCTGGAGCGTTGTTCTTTCAGGTAACAGGACACACGTTAAAGCACACAAACTCTCCTCATTTCCCTGTACACTTTTCTTTTCATTTTTAATATTTTTTTTCATGCTTAAACTATATTAATTATATCCTGATTTTTTTTAATGGGCAAGCAGAGTGAAGAGTGGTATATGGCACTGTTCTTCAACCGCCGGTCCGCGGACCGGTGTCGGTCCGCAGGAAATTTCTGCCGGTCCGCGCAGGGCCGGCAAGCTTGCTGCTGCTGCTAAATCCGACAGGAAGTCTTCTTTCCAACGTCAATTCTGATGTCGGAGAGTACGTTCTGGGCCAGCTAATCGCTACCTGGCTGGCCCAGAACGTCCTCTCCGACGTCAGAATTGACGTCGGAAAGAAGACTTCCTGTCGGCTTTAGCAGCAGCAGGGCGGTAAGATAGCAGCCGACCCGGGGAAAGGAAGCAGGGAGGCTTTTTTTTGCGCGGCAGGGAGGGAAGGAGGTAGGCAGGCAGGCAGGCTGGCTTCTGGGGTGGGGTGGGCCAAATGTGGAAGGCAGTGAGAGGGACATGGGAAGGAGGCACTGGAGGCACTAAAGACATGGGAATGAGGCACTGGGGGCACTAAGTACATGGGAAGGAGGCATTGGGGGCACTAAAGACATGGGAAGGATGCACTGGGGGCACTAAAGACAGGAAGGGGTACTAAAGACATAGGAAGGAGGCACTGGGGGCACTAAAGACATGGGAAGGATGCACTGGGAGCACTAAAGACAGGAAGGGGCACCAAGGACATGAGAAGGAGGCACTGGGGGCACTAAAGACATGGGAAGGAAGCACTGGGGGCACTAAGGACATGGGAAGGATGCACTGGGGGCACTAAAGACAGGAAGGAGCACTAAGGACATGAGATGGAGGCACTGGGGGCACTAAAGACATGGGAAGGAGGCACCGGGGGCACTAAGGACAGAGGAAGGAAAGAGGGAGGGAATAGAAAGGGACAATTCTTGAGCCTGAGTGCACAAAGAAAGAAAGGATACACAGACAGAAGGAAACGCAACCAGACACTCATGAAATAACCAGACAGCAAAGGTAAGAAAAATGATTTTATTTTCAATTTAGTGATCAAAACGTGTCAGTTTTGAGAATTTATAACTGCTGTCTATATTTTGCACTATATTTGTCTATTTTTCTATAGTTACTGAGGTGACCGAGCTCACGGAGATGGGGCGGAAACGGGGTTTTTAAATTTTAGTCCTAGTAGTTTGCCGGTCCACAAAATAATTATTTTATTTCTGCCGGTCCACGGGTGTAAAAAGGTTGAAAAACACTGGTATATGGCACATGTTCTGTATCTCATTAGAGCTGATAGGAGAAAACTGGTGCCATTTTTGGATTCAGCAGGTCAGATATACCCAGAAGCAAGTCTAACATTTGAGGCACCAAAATGAGTGTTGGCCAGTGTTATCTAAGACTGCAGAGGGTCACATGTCATCCCATCTAAAGCAGCCTTTGTAAGTCAAAAAGTGCAGCTGTCATGATAAGTCTGGAAGGACAGCCTAAGAGAACGAGGCAAATATTCCTTTGCGGTGCACAGAATGATATGACGGCCTCTAACGCTGTAAAATGAATAAGGGGCAGCGTTAAGGATTTCAAGGAGATGATTCTCATCAGCGTTTCAGAGTGAACTGACCGCTATGTCCTTTTTTAACAAGCCCGAGGAAGCCTGTGCAAGTTTTAAGCGCTGAAGCAAGAAGAAAACGCATGCGTGAGTCCGAGCAAAAGGCACACATCCATGTCTGTTTATCCGAGCCTTTAAAACATTCTACGTGCAATTTTTGAAAGGCTCATATTTAAAAGCTTAGGTAAATAGCCCGATGCATGCTTGCACTTCTGGTTTCACGCAGGAAACCATGGCAAAATCCTTGTGTGCATGTGTCTGTTAGTGCTTTTGGTTCTTGATCAAGTCCCTTTTTAGGAAATACTTAAACTAAAACTTTAGAATATGTTATAATGTGAATATTTCCTGGGAAATATCTGGACTTAATACTTATGACCTGCTATAATGTTAGTATTTCTTAATTTGTAAACCGCACTGAACCGTGAGATTGTAGCAGTATATAAGAAATTTTGTTATGTCATGCCTTGTGGGCTTTAGCCCCTGGCTTTGAGCATCAGCCCATTAGAGTGTTCTAGGGTTCATTTCCCAAGCTGAGAGATTAGGCTTGCTTGTTTAGCTGGTACAGTAAGCAGGCCACAAACCCGCCCTGATTGATGAGTTGGTTTTCTTTCGGCTAAGTGGCATTTCTCCCTATGTGTCTCTTTTTGGCAGATTTCATTACTCACCTTTTCGATCTTCTTCAACAGAATTTCTCACATATTTCCTGACTCAGTGAAATACCTGTTTGTCAGTAGACTAAGGGCTAGATTCCCAAAGCAAACCGATTGTGTACCGATCGGTTTACGACCCCTTAGGGACCCCGGTCTGAACCCCTTACCTCTCTTTCGACCATCCTCCGATCCACACATGCAAATGAGGGCAACGGCATGCAAAGTAGGCAGGGACGCGATTCACTAAACAAAACCCCGCAACACTGACTGGGCTAGCCGATCAAAAAAAAAAAAAAAAAAGCGACTGCTTGAGGACCAGTCGCTGAAGCCCTTTCTGGCTGCCCTGCCTTCTTCCACCCTCCTCTCTGCCCTGTCAGCCCCTATCCTGCAGCCTCGAACACGCTGCCTGCCTGCCTCCCTTCCCCGCACTGCAAGCCCGTGGTTTTAACCCGCGAGCTTAAGCGGATTAAAACCACGGGCTCCATTAAAACGATCGCCTGATTTTATTTTTTTAAAAATCTATGCCGGCCCTGAGGTCCAGCGCATGCGCGGGGATCGCTATCGAGCAATCCGGGAAGGCATATGGGGGCATTCCTCCGACTTCTGAGTGCAACTTATTCACAAATTTTGTAGTGTGTAAATTAGCACATATGCGTGTGATATACAGGGTTAAATGGAGCTATTTACATGTGGATATTTTTCTAAGTCAATAGCCTTAGTGTGCATTAAAAATTTTAAGGCATTCTAATGAACCAGATATATACCGATGAACTCAGAAGAAAAAGATAAGAAAGTATATTCATTTATGAGACTCTCTTGCTATTTCTATATGTTACATCTACCCTGCTCTGTCCGGGCACATTTCTAATGAAGGTCACAGCACAGCAGAACCTCAACTTGCTTTATAACGGAGAGATATCAGCATTAAAAACCACTTGGAAATGAAACAGGATAAAACAAAATTAAACAACTTCTGTTTGAATTATTTATAAAGAAATGCTGGCGTTTCTGCTCTGAATATTTCCCTTTTGATGTTTACTTAGGGCAGAGGGAATGTGAAACAGGTGTCTGGATGTAATGGCGGAGAAAGCCGGAAGGGAATTCCTTGAACTGAGCCCAATTAGTGAAAGAATAATAACCGGCAGGTTTCAGAGAAAGGACGTGGTCGGTACAATAGTCCAGACGCGTGAGCTTAACAAAGCAGGGACAGATGAAAAAAACCAAACAATTGTGTCAACAGTTACAGAATGCGGCGAACAGGAATTCCGACACGGTAGGCCGACTTGATCTTGGTCCGCCATCTTGTTACTATGTAAAATGGGCTCATAATATTCCAGTGCATGACATACTTAACCAGGCTGGAAGTATTTGCTCGTGTACTTCATAAACCACCTTTCATATCATTTATTTTTCTTTATTTAGATATCGGAGGGAACTGTCTGGAACCCTTTGCTAAATTATGGTCATGAAACCCAAGTGTTTCTCACTGAGGGAAGTCCTACAACAACACAACACTGGCCATGAGCTGAACTTTGTTGCCCCCCCCCCCCCCCACACACACACACTATAATACAAATTGTACATTTTTCTACCATAGTCATTTTTCAAATGGACAGTATCAAGAATTGAGTTTTTTTCTTCCTATTATTAAACTATGTATTTGGGACTAAGAACATAAGAATTGCCGCTGCTGGGTCAGACCAGCGGTCCATCCTGTCCAGCAGTCCGCTCAAAGACCGGTGCTCTAAATGAGTCCAGCCTCACCTGCGTACATTCCAGTTTAGCAGGAACTTGTCCAACTTTGTCTTGAATCCCTGAAGGGTGTTTTCCCCTATGACAGACTCCGGAAGAGCGTTCCAGTTGTCTACCCCTCTCTGAGTGAAGAAGAACTTCCTTACGTTTGTACGGAATCTATCCCCTTTCAACTTTAGAGAGTGCCCTCTCGTTCTCCCTACCTTGGCGAGGGTGAACAACCTGTCTTTATCTACTAAATCTATTCCCGTTATTATCTTGAACGTTTTGATCATGTCCCCTGTCAGTCTCCTCTTTTCAAGGGAGAAGAGGCCCAGTTTCTCCAATCTCTCACTGTACAGCAACTCCTCCAGCCCCTTAATCATTTTAGTCGCTCTTCTCTGCCCCCTTTGGAGTAGTACCGTGTCCTTCTTCAAGTACGGCGACCAGTGCTGGACGCAGTACTCCAGGGAGGGCGCACCTTGACTCGGTACAGTGGCATGATAACCTTCTCTGATCTGTTCGTGATCCCCCTTCTTTATCATTCCTAGCATTATCCCAGGACAAGCAGGCAGCATATTCTTCACGTATGGGTGACGTCACCGACGGAGCCCCGGTACGGACCTTTTTAACTAGAAAGTTCTAGTTGGCCGCACCGCGCATGCGCTGGTGCCTTCCCGCCCGACGGAGGAGTGCGTGGTCTCCAGTTTCTTCGTTTCCGCGGAGCGAAGAAGACGCATGTGCTTTCAACGGCCTTTGAAAACTCTATTTTGCCTTCCCGCTCGCGATTTTTTTGATCCTTTTTGTTCTATATTTTGTCTTTTGACTTTACTTTCCGTTTAAAAAAAAAAAAAAAAAAAAAAAACTCGTGTCTTTTCTTTGCTTTTTTGCAGCCGGCCCCGGCGGGGCCTGTTGTAATCATACAAGCCTCCGGGTTTGATTTCGCGGAGGCCGTGTTTCCCTTCATGCCCCCGCAACCGGGCTTCAAGAAGTGCCAGCGGTGTGCACGCCCGATCTCTCTGACTGACCCGCACAACTGGTGCCTTCAGTGTTTGGGTCCAGAGCATCGGGCTGACTCCTGCACCCGCTGTGCAACTCTCAAGAAACGCACACTTAAGAACCGGCAAATACAGCAAAATATTCTTTTCGGTACCGGTTCTACCATGGAGCAGGCCCCGACGTCGACGGCACCGCCTAAATCGGCACCGGCCACATCGACACCGCCTGATCCTTCTTCGGGGTCGATAGCGCCAGGTAAGCCGGCTAAGAAGCCTTCCACTTCCCTTGAGCGACCTCCTGTTACAGCGGTGACACCGGTTCTTCCGACGTCCCGCCGATCCCGTAAACGCTCCGCTCCGATCACGGTGAGTGCCTCGTCATCGGCCTCCTCATCGCCGGAGCGTCGAGCAGCACCTATGGTACCGAAGAAATCTAAAGCGGTACCGGTGCCCCCATTGGAGGACCGGATCTCGGCCATCCTCCAGGACAAACTTCAGGAGCAGCTACAGAAGCAACTCCAACAGCTCCTTCCAACCATACTGGCACCGCTCCTTCCGGTACCAGTCCAGACCGAGCCTGGTACCGCCCCACCGGTATCCACCCCTTCGGTACCGCTGAACACATCCATGCCGGTCTTATCTGCTCAGCCTGTACTTCAGACTTACTCGGCAGAGGACCCGACCCAGGCCCCAGATCGACGCCGGTCATCTCGGGACCGGGATGGACACCATTCCTCCAGGGACAGGGATCGACGCCGGTCTTCATCCCCCGGCACCGTATCCATGCGATCTGGCAAGTCCCTTTCTAAAACACGCCATACTGAACCGGCTGTCAGGGACCCAGACCTGTGGGAGCAATCCCCACTCGGTACCGAAGAGGACGCCTCTTCTACCGATGAGGAACCCTCTATGGCTGAAACCACTTCCAAGCCCGAGCAATCCTCCTTCACGAAATTCCTTCGGGAGATGTCTGCGGCTCTCTCCATCCCACTTGAGTCCGACTCCAAGAAGTCCCAGGCATTTTTAGAAGCCTTGGACTTCGACCAACCTCCCAAGGAATTTCTTAAACTCCCCGTACATGATATCCTACGGGAAACATTTTATAAAAATTTGGAAACCCCACTGACTGTCCCAGGTGCCCCTAAAAAACTGGACAGTTTATACCGGGTCATCCCGATCCCGGGATTTGATAAAACCCAATTGCCCCATGAGAGCCTCCTCGTAGAGTCTACTCTAAAGAAATCTCAGGGATCTAGTGTGTATGCCTCCACCCCTCCTGGCAGAGAGGGAAAAACTATGGACAAATTTGGAAAGCGCCTGTACCAGAATGCCATGCTGGCTAACAGAGCCAACAATTACTCGTTTCATTTTTCATTTTATATGAAACACCTGGTCCAACAACTTTCTGCTTTGGAAAAGTATGTACCTGAGCGTAAAATCCCACTTTTCCAACAGCAGATTTCCAGCCTCCTTCAGCTCAGAAAATTTATGGTGCGCTCGATTTACGACTCCTTCGAGCTTACTTCACGAGCCTCTGCACTAGCTGTAGCCATGCGACGCCTAGCCTGGTTGAGAGTGTCTGACCTTGATGTCAACCACCAAGACCGTCTCGCCAACGCGCCCTGCCTTGGTGATGAACTTTTTGGGGAATCTCTTGATACCACAACACAAAAACTTTCGGCTCATGAGACCAGATGGGACACCCTCATTAAGCCGAAGAAGAAGACTCCACCGGCACGACCATACAGGCCTCAGTCCTCTTATCAACGTCGATTCTCTGCCAGGCCGCTGAATCCTCCTCAACAACAATCCCGCCGGCCTCGCCAACAACAACAACACACTCAGGCTCGTTCTCAGTCCCACCAGGCGACCAAGCCTCTCCCTTCGACTAAAAACCCTCAGCCCTTTTGACTCCTTTCTCCAGGGCATAGCCAGTCTCCAACCTTCCATGCCTCTTCCTCAGCCTATCGGAGGCCGCCTCACCATCTTCCTCCACCGCTGGGAGGCCATCACGTCAGACCTGTGGGTTCTCAACATCATCCGTCACGGATACTCACTAAGGTTCCAAACTCTACCCATAGATCATCCTCCCGTAGAGTCTGCTTCTCACTCCTCCCAAATTCCTCTCCTCCTTCGGGAGGTCCAATCCCTTCTCCTCCTCAATGCCATCGAAGAAGTTCCGCAAGACCAGAGGGGTCAAGGTTTTTACTCCCGCTACTTCCTGGTACCCAAGAAAACGGGAGATCTTCGTCCTATCCTCGACCTCAGGAACCTCAACAAGTGTTTGGTCAAGGAGAAGTTCAGAATGCTCTCCCTTGCCACACTTTATCCTCTTCTCTCTCAACACGACTGGCTATGTTCCCTGGACCTCAAGAAGGCCTACACCCACATTCCAATTCATCAGGCTTCACGTCGCTACCTCCGATTCCAGGTTCAGAATCACCACTATCAATACAAGGTGCTGCCCTTTGGTCTCGCATCATCGCCCAGGGTGTTCACCAAATGCCTGATTGTGGTAGCGGCCTTTCTCAGGTCCCACAACCTACAAGTGTTCCCCTACTTGGACGATTGGTTGGTGAAAGCAACAACCGCTCCACTTGTGCTGCAATCCACTCACCACACCATCTCTTTCCTCCATCTCCTGGGGTTCGAGATCAATTATCCCAAGTCGCATCTGCTTCCCACGCAGCGCCTTCAGTTCATCGGAGCTCTTCTCGATACCAACTCCATGAGAGCGTTCCTTCCTGCCGACCGGCACCGGACACTGCTTCACCTCTGTCGACAGGTACTCCTCCAACCATCCATCCCTGCTCGCAAGATGATGATTCTTCTGGGTCACATGGCCTCGACAGTCCATGTGGTTCCTCTGGCGCGACTCCATCTGAGAATACCACAATGGACCCTCGCCAACCAATGGTCACAGACCAGGGATCCTCTTTCTCATCCCATCTCTGTAACATCGTCTCTTCAGCAATCTCTTCAATGGTGGTTGAACTCCTCAAATCTTTCCAGGGGCCTCCTTCTTCATCCGCCCCCTCATTCCATGATCATCACCACAGATGCCTCCCCCTATGCATGGGGAGCTCACATAGGGGATCTACGCACCCAGGGACTCTGGACCCCTCAGGAGCGTCAACATCACATCAATTTCCTGGAACTCAGAGCCATGTTTTATGCTCTCAAGGCCTTCCAGCACCTTCTCTATCCTCAGGTTCTTCTCCTGTGCACGGACAACCAAGTCGCCATGTACTACATCAACAAGCAAGGCGGCACCGGATCTCGTCTCCTTTGTCAGGAGGCCCTCCGAATTTGGACCTGGGCCACAGCCCACAATCTTTTCCTCAAAGCGGTCTATATCCAGGGCGAACAGAACTCCCTGGCCGACCAGCTCAGCCGCATCCTTCAACCTCACGAGTGGACCCTGGATCCTCCCACTCTCCACTCCATCTTTGCTCGATGGGGCACTCCACAGGTGGACCTCTTTGCAGCTCCTCACAACCATCAGCTGCCCCAGTTCTGCTCCAGACTCTTCTCTCCACATCGTCTGGCCCCGGATGCATTCCTACTCGACTGGACGGATCGGTTCCTCTATGCCTTCCCTCCACTTCCTCTGATGTTGCGGACCCTGTTCAAGCTCCGCAAGGACAGGGCCACCATGATTCTCATCGCCCCTCGGTGGCCCAGACAACATTGGTTCTCCCTCCTGCTTCAACTCAGCTCCAGGGAGCCCATTCCTCTTCCTGTATTTCCTTCTCTGCTTACGCAGCAACATCAGTCTCTGCTACATCCCAATCTGTCTTCCCTCCACCTGACAGCTTGGTTTCTCTCGGGCTGACCTCTCCAGAAAACCTGTCTCAGCCAGTCCGTCGCATTTTGGATGCCTCCAGGAAACCCTCCACACTCCAATGTTACCATCAGAAGTGGACCCGGTTCTCCGCTTGGTGTCTCCTTCATCATCACAATCCCACCTCTCTGGCGGTGGAAACTGTACTGGACTATTTGCTCTCTCTCTCCGACGCTGGCCTCAAGTCGACCTCAATCAGAGTGCACCTCTGTGCCATCACTGCGTTTCATGAGCCTATTCTTGGAAAACCTCTCACGGCTCATCCTCTGGTTTCCCGGTTCATGAGAGGCCTCTTCAATATCAAACCACCTCTTCAGCCTCCCCCCGTCGTCTGGGACCTCAATGTGGTTTTGTCAGCCCTCATGAAACCTCCTTTTGAGCCTCTTGCTACTACCTCGCTCAAATTTCTCACATGGAAGGTGCTTTTCCTCATTGCCATCACCTCTGCCAGGAGGGTTAGTGAGCTACATGCACTGGTCGCCGATCCACCGTTCACTGTTTTCCACCATGACAAGGTGGTTCTGCGTACCCATCCTAAATTCCTTCCTAAGGTGGTTTCAGCCTTTCACCTCAACCAGTCCATCGTACTGCCTGTCTTCTTCCCTAAACCCCATTCTCATCCTGGGGAACAGGCTCTTCACACGCTGGATTGTAAGCGTGCCCTGGCGTACTACCTTGACCGTACCAGGGCTCACCGCTCCTCTCCTCAACTCTTTCTGACCTTCGATCCTAACCGTCTGGGTCACCCTGTATCTAAACGGACGCTGTCCAATTGGCTTGCTGCCTGTATTGCGTTCTGTTATGCTCGAGCTGGCCTGTCGCTGGAAGGAGCTGTCACGGCCCACAGGGTCCGAGCTATGGCTGCTTCTGTGGCTTTCCTCCGCTCTACGCCTATTGAGGAAATCTGCAAGGCGGCCACTTGGTCTTCAGTTCACACATTCACTACTCACTACTGCCTGGATGCCTTCTCCAGGCGGGATGGACACTTCGGCCAATCTGTGTTACAAAATTTATTTTCCTAATGGCCAACCATCCCCCCTCCCTCTCTGTTAGCTTGGAGGTCACCCATACGTGAAGAATATGCTGCCTGCTTGTCCTGGGATAAAGCACAGTTACTTACCGTAACAGGTGTTATCCAGGGACAGCAGGCAGATATTCTTACGACCCACCCACCTCCCCGGGTTGGCTTCTTAGCTGGCTTATCTTAACTGGAGACCACGCACTCCTCCGTCGGGCGGGAAGGCACCAGCGCATGCGCGGTGCGGCCAACTAGAACTTTCTAGTTAAAAAGGTCCGTACCGGGGCTCCGTCGGTGACGTCACCCATACGTGAAGAATATCTGCCTGCTGTCCCTGGATAACACCTGTTAACGGTAAGTAACTGTGCTTTCTGTTCGCCCTTTTTGCCGCTGCCGCGCATTGCGCGGACAGCTTCATCGACTTGTTGATCAGAACTCCCAAGTCATTAAGTGCCATTTTGCAGAAACAAAATTCTATGTTTTCATTCAGAGAATAGTTAAGCTCTGGAACGCATTGCCAGAGGATGTGGTAAGAGCAGATAGCGTAGCTGGTTTTAAGAAAGGTTTGGACAAGTTCCTGGAGGAAAAGTCCAAGACATGGGGGAAGCCACTGCTTGCACTGGATCGGTAGCATGGAATGTTGCTACAAGTTGGGTTTTGGCCAGATACAAGTGACCTGGATTAGCCACCGTGAGAACGGGCTACTGGGCTTGATGGACCTTTGGTCTGACCCAGTATAGCTATTCTTATGTTTTGACATTGTTTCAAATCAATGATTGAACCATATCCAGGTCATTCTCTTCTTGGTTGGGCTGAGAACTTTTCAGCACCCCCTCATAGTGTGAAGACTTTCAGTCTCTGGCAACCAGAGCTGAGATTGTGATGTCATAATGCCTCATTCCACCAATAAGAGCCAACCTCATCAGTGATGTCACAAAGGTTTGATCGTCCTATACTTGGCTCACTTTTATTACATACAAGGGGTCCTGAAAAGTTCTCAGCCCAACCAACCAACTTCCTAAATTCTGAGCATTATTTTGCCACTGCAGTTGAAAAGAATGGCATCTTATTTTGTTAAATGCCAATCTGTAGAAATGAAATTCTGTGCTTTTGACATTGTTTCAGACCATTGATTGAACCATATTCCATGTCTTTCTCTTCTTGGTTGGGTTGAGAACTATTGGTGGAATGAGGCATTATGACATCACAATCTCAGCTCTGGTTGCCAGAGACTGAAAGTCTTCACACTATGAGGGGGTGCTGAAAAGTTCTCACCCCACCTCCTATAGCCTGGTTCAAGTTATCAAAGAAAACCAACACGCACAGTCTTTTTGTGTACTGACTCGCTCAAAGTTTCTTTTTTTTTTCTTTTTCTTAGCAGCTTAAGTAAATAGAACTGCAAGTGATATCACTACTACTGGGACTAATCTGAATATAAGCAGGCAATTTGAGGCAGTGGTTAACTTAACCATTATTACTACAATATACTCTCAAAGCTGTCATCGCTGCTTTTCCTTTTGTGAGTGGCTCCCTCGAGAGGCAACAACCGAGTCAAAACAAAAGCCTCTGTAGCTCCCTCACGACTGCTATGTTTGTGCTCGCCAGCAGCCCTGGCATGCTAGGAGATGTAGTCTTGCATAGGGAAATCGGAACTACAGTTCTCTGCATGCAAAACAGCAAAGCCTGGATTTGGATGACCTGGCACGGTTGATTTTGTAATGCTGGGCATACTCGTATTTCCTCGTCATGAAAGCCAGATGCAGCCTGGTCTCATATAGGAGAGTTTAAGGGACTGCTGCATTTTTCAAAGGCTGAATAACTGGCGAGTGTTTTTCTCGATATATGTATATAATTTTGTTTGCAATGCCGTTGCTATTCTGCCTTTTCCTAGGGGAAGGCACAAGGTGGATTACATGAAAAAAGAGATACATTCAGTACAGGAATGATGCATGCATGTAGATACCAGACTGATGAAGGGTAAAACACAGAGGGAATACATAAAAGTGAGTACATGAATAGGCGACATTGCTTACATATGGATGAGAAAGTAAGTTAAGTATAACAAGATGCATGAACGCTGAGAACCAACAGGTAATGAAGAACCAAAAAGCAAAACATCGCTTGGAGAAGAGATCCATTGTCAAGGTAAAGTTCCTGGTGAGGATTCTGATTAGTGAAATGATGAGTTTTCCTTTCAAAAGTTACCTGGCATAGCGGTAGAGCTAACTTGTTCAATATTTTTCAGGTGAAGAGCTAAAGCTTGGAGATGGTGATGAGGAGGACTGAGGTTGTCCCCTGGTTGACGTGTCAATGAGCAGCAGTGGGGAAAGACACTCAGGTACACTTTATCCATGCTTTCTGGAAAGCTCATCACAGCTCTTCACTGTCCCAGGAGAGGGACAAATCAAGCGAGATGGGAGAAGGTGAGCTAGAAATTGGAAGGACGAGTGAGGTGATTAAATTTGCAGATGACATTAAAATGTTCAAAGTTGTTAAAACGCATGTGGATTGTAAAAAATTGAAGGCCGACCTTAGGAAATTGGAAGACTGGGAGTCCAAGTGGTAGATGAAATTTAATGTGGACAAAAGCAATGTGATGCACATTGGGAAGAATAACCCAAATCACAGTTACTGGATGCGAGGGTCCACCTTGGTGGTGAGCGCCCGAGTAAAGGATCTGGGTGTCATTAGAAACATAAAACATCTCGGCAGAAAAGGGCCACGGCCCATCTAGTCTGCACACACTAATGGCCCACCCCCTAACTACCTCCATGAAGAGATCCCACATGCCAATCCCATCTTTTCTTAAAATCTGGCACGCTGCTGGCCTCAATTACCTGTTGTGGAAGATTATTCCAGCGATCAACCAATGAAACCTTCTTCCTAATGTGTGGCGGTGGCCAAAAAAGCAAACAAGATGCTAGGAATTATTAAAAAAGGGATGGTTAACAAGACTAAGAATGTTATAATGCCCCTGTATCGCTCCATGGTGCGACCTCACCCGGAGTATTGAGTTCAATTCTGATCTCCTTATGGCGGCACTAGAAAAGGTTCAAAGAAGAGCGACCAAGATAATAAAGGGGATGGAACTCCTCTCGTATCAGGAAAGACTTAAAACGGTTAGGGCTCTTCAGCTTGGAAAAGAGAAGGGTGAGGGGAGATATGATTGAAGTCTACAAAATCCTGAGTGGAGTAGAACAGGTGCAAGTGGATCGATTTTTCACTCCGTCAAAAATTGCAAAGACTAGGGGACACTGGATGAAGTTACAGGGAAATACTTTTAAAACTAATGATATATTGAGTAGGCAGCCTGCTTAATCAGTCAAACTGCATCAAACAAACAAACACACAAAAAAAACCAGGACTCTTGGGCTGGGGATTCACTGAACCACCTGAAGGCCCTGAGAGTACTGATCTGAATTTGATTGGCTGAGCAGCTTCTGCCTGTTGCCTGCTAGCCAATCAAATTCAAAGCAGTGCCCTGACTGCACGCCATTGCTGGCACTTAACACGGATGCCTAGCGACATCTATTCTCCACCCCTTAACCACACCTACTTTTAGGTAGGTGTTTTTAGGCGTCGGAGGGCACCTCAACGTAGGCATCACTATGTACCACTCTGAGTTTTGCGCAGAACTCTTAATTATTTAATTTTTTTTAAAAAAATGATCAATTAACTTCAATGGCGCAGTCAAGCTAATTAACACAGTTTGTGTTGCGCACATGCATTTTAGTTAGGCATTGCTAGGCATCCATGATTGGGGGGCCCAGTAGCGCCTAATGCAGGTGCCCGTTATAGACTCTGGCCCTGAGTGCGCAGCGTTATAGAACCATGAATAGGCAGATGTGAAAATAAATCCAAATTAGTACCTATTAACACCAATAATTGATCGTTAACTAATTAATTTGCACGTGCACCTGCTCTGCGCACCCAAATTTGGAGAACCTTTACAGAATCTGGGGGAAAATGTCCCTTTTTTCTATGCATTTTCATTTCGTAATATTGTTGACATTTCTTGCAAACAGCAGTGCGTTCTATGGGCTTTCACTTGTGTCATTAGTGCAGGTGAAATTACTACTTCGGAGGACATGCAGGATTCAATTCCAACAATTCCTACATAGCCACAGCACTTAACTGCATATTACGTTTTTCTATTAAAGTGAGGCATGTACAAAAAAATTACAGCGCCGTAATGCTGACTGTCTTACAACTCAAGAACAGTATGAATAGTGTTGAAATATGCAGCGGTCCCAAGTTAAAGCCTACTATATTGAAGATTACTTACTCTTGTAAGGCCACAAGGTGGCGCTGTTCTGCTTTAGGGCTTCAAGAATGCTGTATTATTGCTCATTCTGTTCCGTTCCTATTCTCCGTAATCTTTTGTTGTGAAAATGCTACTCATTCCCTGTCCTAAAGTCTAAGATAAACATCCCTGCGCAGTGGTGTAGTAAGGAGGGAATGGGGAGGGGGGAGTGCTCCGCCCTGGGTGTGGTCTTCCTCAGAGCGCTGGCACCCCTCCTGCTCGCAACCACTTTCCACTCCTCCCCCTGCCACACACATGCCCCTTCCCTTCCCCACATATACGCCCCTTCCCTTCCCCACATACCTTTTTAAGTTCGGAGCGAGCCGCCGTGGACTTGCTGCCCCACATCGGCTTCGGCGCTCTCTCTGTCACGTCCAGGTCCTGCGCCTTGGAAGTGACGTTAGAGAGAGCGCCATAGCTGAGGCAGGCGCAACAAGTTCGTGGCTGCTCGCGCTGAAGATAAAAAGGTACGGGGAAGGGGCGGGCAAGAAGGTAGGAGAGGGACACTACTCACCCACACTATGCCACTGTCCCTATGTAGTAAGCAAAGCTCTGTTTCATATTCCTGCTCCATTCTAGTTTTGAGTTAAGCTTATTCTGTAACAAATATATTGTGTCCTGCAGGGCAAAGTAGTGAAAGAATTTAGATAATATGCGGATAAGATACACGTGATAAAGGGTTCAACCTTGTTTAATATTTGATGCTATGAAATGGTAAGAGAAGCTAAGGCTAACATCGAAAAAAGGGAGTAATCAAGGGGGAAAAAGTCAGCTCTGCTCTTGTCAGTCGCAGCCAAATTTGAGAGTAATAGGTCATTAAGTGTTAGCGAGTGTCTTATGAAGTCGGCTCCTGCTTACATTTCTGTGACTAATTTACAGCCTAAAAGTCCACCGCTATTACCTGCAAATATCTCTCCGTGGATGGCTGTTCCCTTCCCTCTTTGCTTTCTCTAGTTTAAATACATTAGAAAATGACACCGAGCTATCCATTTCCCGTGCAGAGAGCAGTTTTGACTTGAAGGGTACGATTTTTTTTTTCCCCCACTCTTTTTGCTAATACATTTTTTTTTTCTCCTGTATCCATTTATGTAAGATGCTGAAGGCACAGATCATCAGGTCAGATTATTCATGCCGAATCACCCTAGATGGAATGGAACATACTGGAGTTATTATCATAATGTTCAACCCCACTATTAGTAATGCGGTTGAATTGCCGAAAGAGAGGCTTAAAGAGAGAGAGAAAAACCACTGCAGAAGGGGCAGGGATGCAACAGCTGATGATTTCAAATATGATGGAATTGATGAGCAAAATAGCAAAGAAGGAGGGGGGGGGGGGACGTATTAACCTTTCATACGACAGCTGGCTCAGTGAGTTGAGTTTAATAGTGCCGGGCCCACGTAGAAAACTGGATTCATCTAGCAGAGCCATAGGAATAACTTTCATGTTTCCCTTTTCTCTCTGTATTTTAGCATGCATTAAAACGCACCAAGCTCCGTTTTGCATAAGATGCCGAGGGACGAAGGGAACATCCGGGTTAATAAATTTACAGTTCCCCTGGTGTTTTACAGAAGGGTAGATATTTTACAAGATGCTTCCAGCCACAGGCTGAACCAATACCGGATATTAAAAGCCAGGACCTGCCCAGCTTCCAGTATTGGAAATCTGGGTATGATGGCTGACCTGGAAGCTAACCAGGCACTGGCCAATAGTCAGTGTAGATATTAAGGGGAAGGGACGATTCTGGCCTGCCTGCAGTATATTACGTTTTCAGGTTGCAGTGATGGTTCTTTTTAAGGGGTTTTTTTCTCCCTGTTGCTTATGTTCAAGTTTTTTTAATATACCGCAAATATAAAACCAGAAGGTAAATCTAAGCGGTTTACAAAAAAAAATTTAAAAACAACCCCTCCCCCCAAAAAAACAACAAAACAGGGTAAGAACAGAAAGAAGGCAAAACATAAAGGAAAATAATTGAGAACATGGGAAAGAGGGAATCAGGGATTACAATAAAAATAAAAAGGTTGGGGAAAGGGATGGACAATGTGATAAGGGAGGGAATAAAGAATTTCAATCTGCCCCAAACAGAAGAAAAGACATGGGGAATGCCACTGCTTGCCCTGGATTGGTAGCATGGAATGTTTGTACTCTTTGGGGTTCTAGAATCTTGTTACTCTCTGGGATTCCGGAATCTTGCTATTCTTTGAGATTCTCTATGGAATGTTGCTACTCTTTGGGATTCTGTATGGAATGTTGTTACTCTTTGGGGTTCTAGAATCTTGTTACTCTCTGGGATTCCGGAATCTTGCTATTTTTGAGATTCTGTATGGAATGTTGCTACTCTTTGGGGTTCTAGAATCTTGTTACTCTCTGGGATTCCAGAATCTTGCTATTCTTTGAGATTCTCTATGGAATGTTGCTAGTCCTTAGGTTTTAGCCAGGTACTAGGGACCTAAATTGGCCACTGTGAGAACGGGCTACTGGGCTTGATGGACCATTGGTCTGACCCAGGAAGGCTATTCGTAGGATCTTATGCTCTTAAAAGTAGCCATCAGGAGGAAGTAAATTAAGAGCTAAAGGCCCAAGAGAAGTCGTAGGCCTTTAATTATACCTTGAAGGTTACAAATGATTTCTCAGAATGAAGGTAAAAAGACAAAGAATTCCAGAGAGTAGGAGCCATAACGCAGAATGAAGAATTCCTATGGAAATCCAGGAAAAGTTATCTAAATGAGGGAATGACTAATAAGTGCTGTTGTGAGGAACTGAAGGTTCTTTGAGGTGAATATGGGACCAGAAGACTCTATGAATTCTGAGCTGCTCTAATGCTTTCTTTGGGAGTATTTAACGAAACATAGATTTCTGCTTTGGCTTTTTTTTTTTTGTGCAACAGCTCAAGAAAGTGATCTGAGTTCAGTTCCTTTATGGACTCTTAAGAATATAGAGCAGTTTAATCATTGGCAGTCTATTTTAAGAATATTTACTTCTTGATAATTTTCTAAGCTAGGTATCTTGCCTTACATCTGAGCATTCGGCTTCCTGCATCTTGTCTAGACACCACGAGTCTAGAATTCATATTACTCTGTTCAAAAGTCTTTCTGTGCCTGTACAAAACCTGGTCCCACGGTGAATAATTTTGTACAGGGCAACTCAAGAGATATGCACACACAAACATCTCATTGAGCAGGGGCACTGATCTTGTCTCAGTGAATCCGAACGAAGCCTGGGGTTTCCAGAAGTTGCGGACCAAGCTGAGCATGTGATTCTGTTTTAAATCTACTGCTCAGCCACACTCAATGACCAGAGATGTCCAACCTGAAAACAGTTTTCCTAGGCACAACAGAGCCTCCATGTTTTTCTTAAACTGGCCCTGCTTCTCACCAAAAGGTGGAAAAAAGAGGTGCACAGCTTCAAAGGCCGCTGACAGGCAGACTTTAACAAAAGAACATAAGAGTTGCCATACTGTGACAGACCAAAGGTCCATAAAGCTCAGTCTCCTGTTTCCAACAGTGGCCAACCCAGATCCCAAGTACCTGGCAGAAACCTAGTAGCAACATCCCAGAGCTGAGATTGTGATGTCATAATGCCTCATTCCACCAATGCCTAAGAGCCAGCCTCAGCAATGATGTCACAATGGCTTGATTGTGCTATACTTGGCTCACATATGAGCATAAGAATTGCCATACTGGGACAGTCCGAAGGTCCATCAAGCCCAGTCTCCTGTTTCCAACAGTGGCCAACCCAGATCTCAAGTCCCTGGCAGAAACCCAAAGAGTAGCAACATTCCAGAGCTGAGATTGTGATGTCATAATGCCTCATTCCACCAATGCCTAAGAGCCAACCTCAGCAATGATGTCACAATGGCTTGATTGTGCTATACTTGACTCACATAAGAACATAAGAGTTGAATACTGGAACAGACCAAAGGTCAGTGGTTTCAAACTCACGGCCCACCAGGTACTATTTTGAGGCCCTCGGTATGTTTATCATAATCACAAAAGTAAAATAAAACAGTTTCTCGATCATATGTTTCCTTAGCTATAAATGACAATATTATTATTAAGCCTTAGCCAAAAGGAAAGATTTATAAACTATAAAGAGTTTTACCTCATGCAAAATTGTCATTTCTTAATAAGACATTAACTCTTTTTGTTTCTGAGGCCCCCTCCAAGAACTTACAAATCCAAAATGTGGCCCTGCAAAGGGTTTGCGTTGGAGACCACTGCCAAAGGTCCATCAAGCCCAGGATCCTGTCCCCAACAGTGGCCAACCCAGGTCCCAAGCACCTAGGAAGATCCCAAACAGTAAAGCAGATTTTATACTGCTTATCCTATCAATAAGCAGTGGATTTCCCCAAGCCATCTCAAGAATGACCTATGGACTTCTTTTTTTTAGGAAATGATCCTAACCTACCTCTATGATTCACTTCATACTGGATTCCCTTCAAAAATCCAATAGTACGTGATCTATGTCATGTCTATAGTGATGCAGATCAGGATGGGCTGGAGTGGGCTTCAATGGCACATGCTATGGCTGGGACCAGTGGCATAGCAAGAGTAGGAGATACCTGGGGTGGTGGTGCCTCCTGTACTCTCCTCTCCACCTCCCGATCCTTCCCTGTCCCCCACGCCACTCACACTCTTCCTCCCCCTCCCCCATACCTCATTAAATCTTCTCCAGAACAAGCAGCTTCTCCAGGGCTGCTGTTTATGTCAGCATAGGCTTTCCCTCTGATGTAACTTCCTGGCCCCATGACCCAGAAGTGATTTCAAAAGGGAGTTAGGCTGGTGGAAGCAGAGGGCCTGAGAAGGTGTTCACGCTGGTGAAGATTTAAAGAGGTCCGGATGTGGGGGAGGGGGGACAGAGAGATGCCAGTTACCCACCAAGATGGCAGTCAGGGCGGTCCATCCCACCCCCCACCCCTCCCTTCCTAAGCCACTGGTTGGGACATTAAAATAATGCCAGGCAGACTTCTACCATCTATGTCCCGAAAATGGCAAAGGAAGATCAGGGTCAAGTGTATTCATTTTACTACCACTACTGTTTATAATTTCTATAGTGCTGCAAGGCATATGCAGCACTGTACATTTAACTTGCAATAGAGGGCCCCTGCCCAGAAGAGCTTACAATCTAATTTGGATAGACAGATAAGACATATAGAAGTTGGGAGAATGATTGGATGGACATGGGTGTCTTACAGTGAGTGGGAGTTAGGAGCTGAAAGCGGTCTCGAAGTGGCCTTTTAGCTTGGATTTGAAGACTGCTAGAGACGGAGCCTGACGTAATGACTCAGTCTGTTCCAGGCATACAGTGCAGCAGGAGTTGGCAGTGAAGGAAAAGGGTACAAATAATAGGGAATTACCCGATGAACAGAGCTTGCGGGGGGGGGGGGGAGCATAGGGGGAGATAACTGAGGAGAAATATTGGGGGGCTGCAGAGTGAATGCGTTTGTAAGTCAGTAAGAGCAGTTTGAACTGTAAACAGAAATGGATGGGGAGCCGATGAAGTGACTTGAGAAGAAGGGGTAATGAGAGCATTTTAACATGACATTCATTGTTAGTTGAATTATGAACCGATAATGAATGTGACAATTGGGTAGACTGGATGGACCAGTCAGGTCGTTATCTTGTCGTCATCTACTATGTGACATATGGCAAGGGGACATGTTTCGGGAGGGCCCAAACTTTGGACGTCCTATTTTGAACACAGGGCTGTCCAAGTTTAAAAAAGATGGACATCCATATTTAGACCTGGTACTTGCCAAGTCCAAGTTCTAGAAAGGTGCTCTGATTAAGCAGTGCGGGGGAGGGAGCGGTCCGCCCCGGGCGCCATCTTCCTCAGGGCGTCGGCGCCGCTCCTTCTCGCTATGCCACTGCCTCCTAAATCCCCCTGTCATTGCTGTCCCCCAGTGCATGCAAGTAGATCTCAAGCATATTCATTGGGGAAATCCTGAAAACCCGACTGGATTCTGGCCCTCGTTGCCCACCTCTGATCTAGCATAACTTCAGGAATTATGGACATTCTTAGATCTGAGAAGTAGCCTAATGCTTAGTACAATGGACTCAAGAGACCCAGGTTCAAATCCCTCTTTGCTTTTTTTTTGACTTGTGAGCCCTCCAGAGACAGAAAAAAAAAACCCTACTGTACTTGAACATATAAGATACGTGCAAGGCTGAAGGTTACAGAAGGACGTACATTTAGGTATAGCAGATATTTTTCTATTCATGGAGGGCTGAGAAGTAAAAAAAAAAAAAATGACATATAGCAGAAGTGGGATTTGAACCAGGGTCCCCTGCTTATCAACCTACTGCTCAAACTAATAGGCCACTGCTCTGCTATAGCTGTGTGGACCTGTTATAAGATGGACATTCCTGTGATGACATACGAGAGGGTGCTGAAAAATTCTCAGCCCAACCATGATTTCAGCTAAAGTGGCAAAATAATGCTCAGAATTTAGGAAGCTGGTTGGTTGGGCTGAGAACTGTTCAGCACCCCCTCCTATGTAATAAAAATGAGCCAGTCCTTGGACAATCAAGCCATTGTGACATCACTGATGAGGTTGGCTCTTATTGGTGGAATGAGGCATTATGACATCACATTCTCAGTTCTGGTTACCAGAGACTGAAACTGAAAGTTCTCAGCCCAACCAAGAAGAGAATGACGTGGACATGGTTCAATCAATGATCGGAAACAATGTCAAAACATAGAATTTTGTTTCTGCAAATTGGCACTTAACGAAATAAGATAACAGTCATTTCAAATTGGTGCTTCGGTTTGTAAAATGGATGTTCATGCTGGACGTGTCCAGCCGGCACGTGCCTCCATTTCACAGGCTGCATCAGGGGTAAGTGTTGGACAGGACTGAAACTGCAGGCTGTTGGCCACATGTGACTGATTTTTACACGATCGCCTTGTGCCAGTGGTCTCAAACTCACGGCCCTGGGGCCACATGCGGCCCACCAGGTACTATTTTGAGGCCCTCGGTATGTTTATCATAATCACAAAAGTAAAATAAAACCATTTCTTGATCAAATGTCTCTTTAGCTATAAATGACAATATTATTATTAAGACTTAGCCAAAAGGAAAGATTTATAAACTATAAAGAGTTTTACCTCATGAAAATTGTCATTTCTTTAATAAGACATTAACTCTTTTTTTCTGAGGCCCTCCAAGTACCGACAAATCCAAAATGTGGCCCTGCAAAGGGTTGGAGTTAGAGACCATGCCAAAGGTCCATCAAGCCCAGGAAATGTTTCCAACAGTGGCCAACCCAAGTCATAAGTACCTGGCAGAAACCCAAAGAGTAGCAACATTCCAAGACTTTGTTCTTTTCCCTGCCTCATGTACTTTCCCTAAATGTTTTCCCCATCTTTATATTATAATGTAACTTCTAGCCCTTCTCTTTCCTAAGTGTTTCCAGTATTGTCAAATTTGTCATTAGTTTTGTCAACATTCTTTAATGTATTACTTTTTAAATTGTAATTTTATTATGTACATCGCTTTGAATTACGATAAAGCGATTAATCAAATCTGAATAAACTTGAAACTTGAAACTTGAACTTGAACATTCCAGAGCTGAGATTGTGATGTCATAATGCCTCATTCCACCAATGCGTAAGAGCCAACTTCATCAATGATGTCACAATGGCTTGATTATTTCTATACTTGGCTCACATAAGAACATAAGAGCTGCCATAGTAGGACAGACCAAAGGTCAGTGGTCTCAAACTCGCAGCCTGAGGGCCACATGTGGTCCACCAGGTACTGTTTTGAGGCCTTTGGTATGTTTATCATAATCACAAAAGTAAAATAAAACCGTTTCTTAATCATATGTCTCTTTAGCTATAAAATGACAATATTATTATTAAGACTTAGCCAAAAGGAAAGATTTATAAACTATAAAGAGTTTTTACCTCATCCAAAATTGTCATTTCTTTAATAAGACATTAACTCTTTTTTTCTGAGGCCCTCCAAGTACCGACAAATCCAAAATGTGGCCCTGCAAAGGGTTTCAGTTGGAGACCACTGCCTTATGCCAACGGACGCTTTTCAACGCAACTCTGCTTTTGTGTTTTGTTTGTGAATACACGCCCCTCTTTGTTCCCGTGTGATGCACTCGGCCTCAACATGTTTTGCTGTTTCCCAAGACTGGCAAGGGCCTTTGCCTTATCCCCTCTGCAGTTCTCCCAGTAGAAGCAGGCTTGTCAAGAGTGAGGCAGTGGAAGGATTTCTAAAAGCTGACAGCTAAGAGTGAACTAGAATACGCCAAGAAAGCTGTAGACGACATGTAATTCCAAGAAGACACTCTATGTAGTAGGTGAGCTGTAAAATATTTCCGTATGATGTGACATTTAAACGTTACGGCAGTCTAGCTATTTTTTCCCCTCCTTGATGAAGAGAAGTTCTTTTCTGATTGAACTAATTATGTTGATTGAATCTCCAGTCTTCCTCTCTCTCTGCTACGGGATGTGAAAGGTTTACTTAATTTGATGGGGATAATTGTAATGCACACCGTGTCAAATGTTAATGGGATTCCATGACTGACAGGTAATCAGAGCAACAGTTGCAGCGAAAAAGAAAAATAGGAAGGAAAAAGAGAGAGAAAGAATAAAGCTGCTCACTGATTCCTCTGTGTGGGGAATTGGGTAAAATCCAATCTTGCAATCAGCAGCTGAATGAGCCACTTCACCAGTTGACATTCTGTAGCTGCGGTGGAAAGAGCTGCCCCTTCTGAATGAGCCAGCATTTTTGTACCGTTTTTCTGTGGAAACAGGTGGGAAGGAAAAAGACGCTTTATTTCCCGTCACCTTAAAGAAATATGGTGGTGGATATTATTGGGCTGGGGATCCAGGAGGAAGCCTTGACTGGAAAGCCAGCAGAAAATCGGCAGTCTTTAAACTTCTCGCTCACCGAAAGGTCCGCACGCTTTTATCTGGAAGGGCGGAGCATCGGCTAGGACCACCGGCTTCTGTCTCGGGTGCGAGTGCCCGTGCCATCTGTGAGCCTGGCTCTGCCACATGAGATGATGATCACTGATTTTAGAGTCTATCATAAATTCTCGCTGAGGGAGTGGGGGTGGGGAGAGGAGCTCATACGGTCTTCTTTTCATAGGGCATTTAAGTAGGAAATGTGATGGGTAAAGGGACATAGTAAGGGCAGGGCAGTCCGTCCCGGGCGCAGTCTTCCTAAATGAGCGTCACCCCTGCTCCTCTCCTTGCTCTGCGCACATGCCCATTGCCTTCCCCTGTATCTTTTTTTACTTCCCCGGTGTGCGTTTGCTGCCTGCGTCGGCATCGACGCTCTCTCTGACGTCGACGCGCGCCTTGGAAGTGACATCAAAGGGCGAGCCGATACCGACGTGGGCATGCTGCTCACACCGGAGAAGGGAAAAGGGAAGGAGGCGTGAGCGTGGCAGGTGGGGGGCGGAGGAAGGATGGGTAGGAGTTGTGACACCTCTACTTTTTCCAGTAATTTTACAAAAGGTTCTGTTAAACACTGAGGACCTGATTCTTGAAACAGCGCGGCGTCCAGAATTGCGTCTAGTTTCCTCTACAGACGCCTTAAATAGAGGCCAGCATTTTACAGGTCTACCTTTAAGGCATCTGGTATGCCTAGGTAAGCCTATGGACACCTACGGCTGCTTCCAGCGTAAACCATGCCTATGCCGGCCTTAGGCTTCAGTAGGCGTGCCTAGATGCTTCCATGTGCGCGCAAATGCAGCCTATATTGTAAGTGTCCAAAGCCCAATGAATTTTTTTTTAAAAACAAGTGTCCCAATTGGTTCTCTAGCTGGTGGTAGGACACCTAAGAACATAAGAACATAAGAACATAAGAAGCGCCATCTCCGGATCAGACCTTCGGTCCATCAAGTCCGGCGATCCGCACACGCGGAGGCCCTGCTAGGTATTCACCTGGCTTATTTTATAGCCAACCATATCTTTATATGCCTATCTCAAGGAGATATGCATCTAGTTTGCTTTTGAAACCTAGGACTGTCGATTCCGCAATAATCTCCCCTGGGAGAGTATTCCAGATGTCAACCACTCTCTGTGTGAAGCAGAACTTCCTGACATTAGTCCTGAACTTGCCCCCCCTTAGCTTCATTTCATGTCCTCTTGTCCGTGTCAAATTGGACATTGTAAATAATCTTCTCTGCTCTATTTTGTCAATTCCTTTCAGTATTTTGAAGGTCTCGATCATATCCCCACGCAGTCTCCTTTTCTCAAGGGAGAACAATCCCAGTGTTTTAAGTCGATCCTCATATTCCAGTTTCTCCATACCCTTCACTAGTTTAGTTGCTCGTCTCTGCACCCTCTCCAGCAGTTTTATATCCTTCTTTAGGTAGGGAGACCAATGTTGGACGCAGTATTCCAAGTGGGGTCTGACCATTGCCCTATAAAGCGGCATTATAACTTTCTCCGATCTACTCGAGATTCCTTTCTTTATCATGCCCAACATTCTATTTGCCTTATTTGCCGCTGCCACGCATTGTGCCGACGGCTTCAGGGTCCTATCTATCAGTACACCCAGATCTCTTTCTTGTTCACTTTTCCCCAGAGTTGCACCTGACATTCTGTACTCGTATTCCTTATTTTTACTGCCTAAATGCATTACCTTGCATTTCTCCACGTTGAACTTCATCTGCCATTTCTCCGCCCATTTTTGTAACCGACACAAATCGCTCTGGAGTTCCTCACTGTCCTCCTGCGATCTGATTGCCCGGCAGAGTTTTGTGTCGTCTGCAAACTTGATGATCTCACTGGATGTTCCGTTTTCCAGGTCATTGATATAAATATTAAAAAGGATCGGCCCAAGTACCGAGCCCTGGGGCACACCACTAGTCACTCTCTCCCAGTCGGAGAACTTCCCATTTATGCCCACTCTCTGCTTTCGGTTTTCCAGCCATTTGCCTATCCATCTTTGTATATCTCCCTCTATGCCATGGCTTTGTAGCTTCCTGAGAAGTCTTTCGTGTGGAACTTTGTCAAATGCTTTCTGGAAGTCCAAGTATATTATGTCCACCGGCTTTCCACTATCAATTTGCTCGTTCACGGTCTCAAAGAATTGGAGTAAATTCGTCAGACACGATTTCCCTTTCCTGAATCCATGTTGACTGGGTTTCATCAAGTCGTGTGTGTCCAAGTGCTGAACTATGCTATCCTTGATCAGTGATTCAATCATCTTGCCGGGGACAGACGTAAGACTCACAGGTCTATAGTTGCCCGGTTCTCCTCTCGATCCTTTTTTGAAAATTGGCGTGACGTTCGCTTTCCTCCAGTCGTCTGGTATCTGACCAGTTCTGATTGACAGGTTTGCAAGTTTTTGCAATAACTCTCCAATTTCAATCTTCAATTCCTTCAAGACTCTCGGGTGAATTTCATCCGGTCCAGGTGATTTGTCACTTTTAAGTTTGTCGATCTGATAGTATATCTGGGCTAAGTCCACTTCAACTGTGGTGAGGCTGTCTTCTATTTCTCCTGCAAACACTTTCTCCGCTTCAGGTATTGTTGAGGTGTCCTCCTTCGTAAAAACGGACGCTATAAGCATGTGAAAATTTGTTGTTGGTTTTTTTCTGCTTGACCCCAGAATTCTTACTGACAACATTAACATGCATTTTTTTTTTTTATGGTCAAATCTGTTTTATTAAGCAATATCAACAGGAAGTACAACAGCAGTAGAAAACATGGTATACAATGTCACCCAACAACAACCGCGGAGGACTGGACTCTGATGTCCCCCACGATCGTCTGCGGTATTGATTTCTATAGAAGCCATTACTGCCTTATTCTGCTAGTAAAAACCCACAGTTAAACTGGATAAAAACCGTGATAATGTTTTCTGCATGGGTCCCTTTGGGTTCTACAGCATTTTCACCTAGGGCTTTGACAGGAGTAAATTCTGCTATTTCCACGTCAAAGCCATACAAGGTTTTCAAAATGGCCTCCTTTGGTTAGTCGCTCTGTAAATTATCTTGATGGTTCATTGGTTCAAAAAGGCATCCACAGACCTCCTAGCTGGATTTTGGAAAATTGTTTCTTTCTGTCTAAGGAAACAATTACTTCCGTTCTATTGTTTTCTAATACAGAAGAATGCAATATGTGGTTAAGTTTTAATTACATGGTATAATTAGAGATTAAACCACTAATTAAATTAAACTCATGCACACGTAATTGCCAAGAATAAGGCTTTACTTAATACGGATAAATAATTTGATTAACAAAGTAAGGTTTGCCTTTTCCGAGCAATTTTTAGTTAAGAATCATTTTCATTAGGCACGAGTGGAATGTTCAGGAAGTCACAATCTGCCATCTTGTAGATTGTGATCCAGAATACATTATGGATGGCTGTGATGTCCGGTTTTTGAATCATGGGGTCCAAGAACGTAATGCTGGTATCAAAGTGCCAGGTTTTTAAAAGCCGTCCGGACATGTCCGGGGAAATCCAGACATCTGGTTAGCCCAAAATATAAATACCTGAGCTGACAGGGATATCCAAGCACCACCAGTTGAAGATGTACTTCCAGCCATGCTGGGCAGTCAACAACAGTGTCCCCAAGCTGCCACAGCCAGCAGGGGCACTGGAGTAGTAAGGGGGATGGGTGAACGTGGCAGAGGCACTGCTACCTCTCCTCCCCCATTCCAGTGTGGCAGGGGGGGGTGTCTCTTAAAAATAGATTCTTCCCCCCCCACCTCTTGGAGTTGTTACTGGCAGCAGCAGGGTTCCCTCACTGCTTGTGCCGGCCTTAGTCTGTCCTCTGATGTCACTTCCAGGAACTGATATCAGAGCGCTGGCTCAGCCAGTGCAAGCAGGGGGTAGGAGACCCTGCTTGCTGCCGGTAACAATTACAAGAGGTCCAGAGAGATGATGGGGGAGAATATGTTTTTAATACCCACCGCCCTCCCTTGTAGGGAGATGCTAGGCACCCCCCCTTGCTTCACCATGTTCAGGGGACTAGAGGTAGGATTGCCAGATTTTACATTTGTAAAATCTGGACCCGTAGACCTTCCTTCTATTATAAATAGAGTTCTCTCGCATCTACCCACTTTTCGTAAAGTACTGAAGACATATTTATTTCAAATAATCAATCATAAAAGATATAAATCTGGCCTAAAAGGTATAGTTTCTGTTCTAATCTCCTGTATAATTTTATTAATATTTTGTTAACCAAGTCAAGCCCTCCTGTTGGGATGAATCGGTATTAAAAAAAAAATAATCAAGAATTAGATTAGATCAACAGTGTTGAAAGTGGCAGATCGAGAAGGATGAAGATAGAGTAGAGACCTTTGAATATGGAAAAGAACAGATCATTTGAGATTTTGGCAAGGGCAGTTTCCATGGAATGTAGTGAGTAAAAGCCTGATTGAAGAGGGTCAAGAATAGCTTGAGATGAAAGGAAGTTCAGGCAATGGCGGTGAACAGTACATTTGAGTGGCTTGGATAAGAAGTGGAGGAGGGAGATGGGGGGTCTAGTGACGGTTTTATGAGGAGAGGCATAACTACAGTGTGTTTGAAGGTATCAGGAACAGTTACATTGGAGAGTGATAGGTTGAGGATATAGATAGGAGGGATGACAATAGGAGAGATAGCGCTGAGTAGGTGGGTGGGAATCGAATCAGAGGAGCAGGGAATAGGTTTGGAGGAAGAGAGATGAGCATTTTCCTCTCCAGTGATTTCAGAAAAGGAGAAAAACATGGCAGGGCTTGAGGGGAGGTTGGCAGGAGGGACAGATGGAAGGAAGGGTGGGGGGGGGGGTTGACCTGATTGTGAATTCAAGGTGAATCTTCTAAACCTTGTTGTAGAACTCGGACATAATCTGGGGAGGAAGTCCTTCTCCGAGGTGTCCTCAGGAGTTCCGTCACAAGCAGCACCCCTCTAGCCTATGGACTTTTCCTCCAGGAAATAGTCCACACCCTTCTTAAAACCAGCTACGGTATCCACAACCTCTGGCAATGCGTTCCAAAGCTTAACTATTCTCTGAGAGAAAAAATATTTCCTCCTATTGTTTTTAAAAGTATTTTTTCTGTAACTTCATTGAGTGACCCCTACTCTTTGTAATTTTTGACAGAGTGAAAAATCGATTCACTTTTACCCTTTCTACTCCACTCAGGATTTTGTAGACTTCAATCCTATCTCCCCTCAGCCGTCTCTTTTCCAAGCTGAAGAGCCCTGACCTTTTTAGTCTTTCCTCGTATGAGAGGAGTTCCATCCCCTTTACCATCTTGGTCACTCAAATCATTTAGAATGACAGGCAAAAAGAAAATGGAATGAAAAATAAAAAAAATAAAAAAACACCACAAAATGTTCAAAGAGCCATCTGGTCAACCACTTCTAGGAAGCAATTAATGAACTAATGACGGCAATCCGAGACTGGAGGGATGAGCCAAAGAACCAGCTTCCATTTGAGATGAAAAGTGATGAGAAATGACTTAGTTGGCAACAGAATATAATCTAGGAAGTGATAGGAAAAACTGGAGGGGTAACACCCTCCTTTAGGACATATAGTGCTGAAGGAAACGCCAACCGTAGCATGCTTTGTCCCTGAGGACTGTCTGCCAGTGAGTGACTCCAGCAATGATTTTGAAAGAACCAAAATATATAAGGAATAATAAGCATTACACACGATACACTTGTTGCTGTAGTAGCTGAATGCTTTATTTTTCCTGCAAAGGGAAATATTTACATTGCTTTCTTTGCATAAAATGCTTCCCTTTTCCTGCAGGAATGGACTGAATAGTCTATCTTAACCTTTCCTGCAGTGTCCAAACAGCTGAGTTACTGCAATCAAGTCTCCTGGAAGTATTTATCCGAAGGGGTCGAGTCTACTGGGGCTCACTCATTAACAGTGACCCAGGCTGTGACAAGGCACCCGATCCGCTCCTGAAATCCCTCTGGAGGAACAGCTGGTCAGCAATCTGGCCTCTGTTAGAGAACAAGTGTTTTTGGCAACTGTCGGGGTGAGCATGCATGCACCGGTGTGGTGGGAACTGCGGTCAGTGCTCTGGTAAAGCCACACAGGCTGGAAGTTAGGGACGGGCCGGCCGGAAATTCTTCCTTTGGTGTCAATTCTCACATTGTTTACTAGGAAATTTCTTTTGGGGGCCATTTTGTTTCCCGAGATGCACACGCAAGCTAAATGGGCTAATGAGTCAATTAGCAATAACTGAGCGCTTTTAATTGGCAACCGTTTTGATTTGCGTTTGCATCTGCTAAGCACCGTTCTATAAAGATGCATGCGTAAATTTTATAGCGCATGACTCAAAAGGGGGTGTGGCCATGGGAAAGGCATGGATGGGTCAGGGGTGTTCACACAAGATGCACTCAGTATTACGGAATACTATGGATCTATACCTAAAGTACACGCCAGGAGTTACACCGATATCATATGTGTAAAGATCGATCCATGCAGAATGTCCTTTGCAGAATACCAGTTAAGACCATAAGAATTGCCATACTGAGACGGATCGAAGGTCCATCAAGCCCAGTATCCTGTTTCCAACAGTGGCCAACCCAGGTCCCAAGTACCAGGCAAAAACTCAAAGAGTTGCAACATTCCAGAGATGAGATTGTGATGTCATAATGCCTCATTCCACCAATGCCTAAGAGCCAACCTCATCAGTGATGTCACAGTTGCTTGATTGTCCAATACTAAGAACTGTCACACTGGGACAGAAGAAGGTTCCATCAAGCCCAGTATCCTGTTTCCAACAGTGCTCAACCCAGGTCCCAAGTACCTAGCTAGATCCCAAGTAGCAAAACAGATTCTATGCTTCTTATCCTAGGAATAAGCAGTGGATTTCCCCAAGTCATCTCAATAATGGAATATGGACTCCTCTTTTAGGAAATTATCCAAACCTTTCTTAAACCCTGCTAAGCTAACTGATTTCACCACATTCTCCGACAACGAATTCCAAAGTTTAATTACACATTGTGTGAAGAAATATTTTCTCCAGTTTGTTTTAAATCTACTACTTAGTAGCTTCATCACATGTCCCCCTAGTCCTAGTATTTTTGGAGAGTGAACAAGCGATTCACATCTATCCTTTCCACTCCACTCAGTATTTTATAGACCTCTTTCATATCACCCCTGAGCTGTCTCTTCTCCAAGCAGAAGGGCCCTAGCCGCTTAAGCCTTTCCTCATAGGGAAGTCATCCCAAATATTTTATCATTTTCGTCACCCTTCTCTAAATCTTCCCGATGCCTAAGTTTTGACACCCTTTACTGAATTTGGCCCTTAGTACAGGAGCCTTTTCTACCGCCTACATAGGAGATGATAACTGCATAATAATGGGCATTTTTAAAATGCGATCATGCAGGCTACAGTTGCATTTATAGTAATGGATCTTATATTCCGCTAGTACCAGTTATACTTCTAAGCGGATAGCAGAAAGATACTAGATCATTTATCTAGGAATATCCTATAGCAGGTGTTATCCGAGGAGAGAAGGCAGTTAGTCCCACATGTGGGTGATATCATCCACAGAACCCGAGCACAGTCAAAAAGTGTACTATCACATGGAGGAAGTGACATCATCAGTCAAGATGGCAGCTCCAGCTGCAACCTGTGCAAATTCTAACTAATTTTGGCTCCTGTGCCTGTTCGATCACCTCAGTAGCTGTAGAAGGTTGCTTTCTGACCTGTTCATCAGGGTGCATGCAGGACAGGCCCTTCACTAGGTATAGTTAGTGTGACCATATGGCTCCAGAAAAAAGGGGACGGATTGAGACATCCGGGTTTTACTTCCATTGAAAGCAACCAAGATGTCTCAATCTGTTCTCCTTACTTCCATTGCTTTCAATGGAAGTAAAACCTGGATGTCTCAATCCGTCCCCTTTTTTCTGGAGCCATATGGTCACACTAGGTATAGTGTTAAATCACTCACCCATTTTAGTGAAAGAGTCTCTTTGGTTTTGCTTGCTGGTCTTTTGTTTTTTTAACATATGTGACCTTTTCCATTTCTCTTTCTCGTCCTGCTGTGGCAGTAACATTCCTCAAGAGTTGGATAAGAAAACAAGACCAGTCCCCACATATGAAGAAGTGATGACAGCTATAGGGAGGTACAAAACTCTCAGGAGTCCACCAAAGTTGCAATAATTCATTGTCGTGTCCAAGGACAAATCTGCCGGATTCCGTATAACCTTTTCACATATGAGCAGCATTCCTCAGCCAGGGCGCCGAAGATACAGTGTTCACGTTAACATACCTTAGAAAAAG
This sequence comes from Geotrypetes seraphini, assembly GCF_902459505.1. Taxonomy (NCBI): domain Eukaryota; kingdom Metazoa; phylum Chordata; class Amphibia; order Gymnophiona; family Dermophiidae; genus Geotrypetes; species Geotrypetes seraphini. The sequence goes on along the minus strand of NC_047091.1, from coordinate 30,001,300 downwards.
TCAAATTGAATTAGTAAATAAAACCGTAAGTTATTTGGCTTGCATGGATTATCATTTTTGCCTTAAGGCTTTTATTTCCCTTTATGGATAAAAATCTTATTGGCATATAAATTTTACAAGAGGCAAAATGATTAGGGCACAGGAATCATTAAGAAGTTTTGCTCAAGGGTTAAACCTCCCCCTTTTATCTTTTGGAAGGTTATTCAGGTAATCCTGCCATGAAATACCAACTTTAGTCCATAAACTTCATCCACTTACAACCACAGGGCTTTAAAAATATATTTAAGAAGGTGATAAATAGGTCGACAGTCATCTTTTTTATGCAGTGTTGTTGGTCATCCTTTCTCAGCTCTATCTCGTAACAGTGATTGCCTTGTTCCCTGTTCCTGATTTATGTCGTACAAGATGCCAGGAACGGTGGAGATAAGCGGTGTTGTTTAATGGGTCATTCATCACTCGTTTTTGTCTATTGTACTCCCTTTTCTGTGTGTATGCATGTGTGCGTGTGTGAGAGAGAGAGAAAAAAAATAAGAACAGCCTTATTGGGTCAGACCAATGGTCCATCAAGCCCAGTCGTCCTTTCTCACGGTGGCCAATCCAGGTCACAAATGCATGGCCAAAACCTAAGGAGTAGCAACATTCCAGAATCTCAAAGAGCAACAAGATTCCGGAACCCCAAAGAGTAGCAACATTCCATGCTACCGATCCAGGTCAAGCAGTGGCTTCCCCCATGTCTTTCTCAATAGTGGCAGAGCTAAATTGACTGCTACCAGCCCGTGACATCGCCAGCACCAGGTCTAATTTCAGATCACAGGTGGAACGGACAATGAAAATGTAGCTTATCGGTCCTGGTTTGATTTGATAGAATGATACCCATGTGAGAAGTCCAAAATGGAGCCTATATTATAGAGGCACCATGGGAATTTATATGCTTTTATAAAAAGTAGGCTCCCAGACACTGAGGCACTTTTTCTGTAGAAGTTGTCCGTTGGGCAGTGGGGCATGAACATTTATGCACCAAATACACATGCAAAGGGTTAGAATGATGGCACATACTAGGACTGTACCGAATATTTGCATTCGATTTGATTCAGCTCCGAATAGCGCCCAGAATATGTTATTCATATTCAGCCAAATAATAACATTTGGCATTTGGTACAGCTCTAAGGCCTACGTAGGAAAATGTCAAAATTCCAACTACACTTCTCCCTCCGTATTTGCGGTTTCGCATATTGGCGATATTTCATCGGCTGACTCCGCCCCTAAAGATTACGTCATGATTAAAGTTCCTTTACTTTTGCTGTACTGTAAAAAAAAGTTTAGCCCTTACCAACATTCAGTCTGATTCCATGCTTTTTCCTACAAAATCGAAGTTTCAAAACTTTCACCCTGAAAATCGCTGGTTCACGGCGTGCACAGTGAAAAACGCTGCTTCCCAGCATCCATAGAGTTAAATGCTGCTTCCCAGCATGCATGGAGAAAATCGTTTGCCTGCTTAAAGCTTTCTGAATCACTGCTTGCATATTTAAAGCTCTAAAAGCTGGCAAAAGCATTCAGAATCGCTGCTTGCATTGTGAATATTAATACTGTAGTATTTTGTAATACAGTACAGTAGTCTTTTCCAAAAACCGCAAATAACTATTGTATATGTTATTCACAGTTTTAATAACAAAAACGCTGTCTTTTACAAAAAATTGCAAACAACATATACAATAGTTATTTGCAGTTTTTCCATATTCGTGCTATAGCTGGAACGCATCCACCGCGAATACGGATGGAGAAGTATAATCAATGTGCATATCATTCAAAGTGTGAACTCCCAGTTCCTGTTCCGTGGCCGGCTTCTGCTTCACCCAAGTTCCTGCCACATGCTTGGTTTCTGCTTAATTCCCAGTTCCTGCTCCATGCCTGGTTCCTGTGTCACACCTCCATTGCCTCACCCGCCCATAAATCAGCTCCTGGCTAGGAGGACGTCCCGATATTCACTCCTACTTACTCCGTCCCTATTTATACATCATTGAATGTGCCCTTAGTCCTCAGTTCCTTAGCTAAGGCTGGAATTTGATGTGTGGTAAATCAATAGACTGCTGAGTGCAGTTCATACTGTCAGCTTCCTTTAGCATTTTAAGCAAAAGTCCTTTAGTGCTTTGGAGGACTTTTAAAAACTCTCCTGTTCCTGGAACAAGAGAATACAGCACAGGGACTGGAGGAATCTATAAGCTGTGGCAGATAATGAGAGCGTCCATAATTCCCTTTCCCAGTATCTTCTCACAAACATATTATATTTATAATAATTGTCAGGTATGTTTTTCCAGTGTCATGTTTTATGTAAACTCTTTAAATCTCTAATTCACAGCAGTAGGTATAAGAGGGCACAGCAGTCTCCTTAAAATACTCGTGCCCACCCTGATCTAAAACTGATGCCCTCTGTGCTGCTGGTCCCTACCTTAGAATAAGTCATTCTTTCTAATAGTAAAAGATAAGAACATAAGAATAGCCTTACTGGTCCATCTAGCCCAGTATCCCATCTTCATGGAGGCCAATCCAAGTCACAAGTACCTGGCAAAAACCCATTCCATGCCACCGATCCAGGGCAAACAGTGGCTTCTCCCATGTCTGCCTCAACAGCAGTTTATGGACTTTTCCTTCAGGAATTTGTCCAAACCTTTTTTAAAAACCAGCTACATTAACTGCTCTTACCACATCCTCTGACAGCATGTTCTAGAGCTTAACTATTCTCTGAGTGAAAAAATATTTCCTCCTATTGGTTTTAAAAGTATTTCCCTGTAACTTCATTGAGTGTCTTTGTAAATCTTTGATGCAGGTAAAAAAAAAAAAAAAAATCAATCCACTTGTACCCAACACCACTCAGGATTTTGTAGACTTCAATCTTATCTCCCCTCAGCCGTCTCTTTTCCAAGCTGAAGAGACCTAATCTCTTTATTAATCTTTCCTCATACGAGAGGAGTTCCTTCCCCTTTATCATCTCGGTCGCTCTTCTTTGAACTTTTTCTAGTGCCGCTATATTTTTTTTGAGATAAGGAGACCAGAACTGAACACAATACTCAAGGTAAGGTCACACCAGTGAGCGATATAGAGGAATTATAACATTTTCAGTCTTGTTTACCATCCCTTTTCTAATCATTCCTAGCATCTTCTTTGCTTTGTTGGCCGCCGTCGCCGCCACCACACATTGGGCAGAAGGTTGCAGCGTATTGTCCATATCTTCTTCTTGACCACTGACCCCCAAGGTGGACCCCAGCGTCTGGTAACTATGATTTGGATTATTCTTCCCAATGTGCATCACTTCACACTGGTCCACATTGAATTTCATCTGCCATTCGGACGCCCTGTCTTCCTGCAGCTCTTCACAGTCTGCATGCGTTTTGCCAACTTTGAACAGTTTAGGGTCATCTGTAACTTTAATAAATAAATAAATAAATGTTTCCCCTAAGAAATAACTTTTCTCTGTGTTATGCTGTAAGTTTCTTTGTATTCCCTTTTCATACCTCTGTTCATGAAAAAAAATCACATCTTTACAATAAAATGTTTGAACTAAGCCGTGCAATTTTAAGTGGCCCTTGCAATTGGCCCATTCCTAGCCAGGTGCCTTCTCATATCATGTCTTTGTCAGACTTGAGGTCTTTCCTATTTCTCCTCTTTGTCTATTAAGTGATACTTTTAGCATCTGCCTCATTCCCAGGGCCAAGCATCTCCTTTATAGTGCAATGTCTTAATGTAAATCACATCGAACCCTCTTTTGCAGGGATGATGTGTTATATAAAACAAAGGATTAGATTAGAGTTGCTATACTGAGACAGACCAAAGGTCTATCAAGCCCAGTATCCTGTTTCCAACAGGTCTCAAGTACCAAACAGAAACCCAAAGAGAAGCAACATTCCAGAGCTGATATTGTGATGTCAAAATGCCTCATTCCACCAATGCCTAAGAGCCAAACTCATCAATGATGTCACAATGGCTTGGTTGTCCTATACTTGGCTCACATAGGAGCATAAGAGTTGCCACAGACCGAAGGTCCCTCAAGCTCAGTTTCCTGTTTCCAAAAGTGGCCAACCCAGGTCACAAGTACCTGGCAACATCACATAGAACAAAATAAAACTACAAATAAGCCGTGCATTTTCCCAAGGTCATCTTAATAATGGCTTATGGACTTTTCTTTTAGGAAACTACTCAAATGTTTTTTAAACCCTTCTAAGCTAACTGCTTTCAAACCCACCGACCCAACCAAAATAAATCTACCAGACTCAGTAGCTGTAAAGTCTTTTCACAAGAGAGTACACCACTGGTAACAGAGGAGTAAAAGGTGCTTAGAATCGAAGGTGAAAGCGGAATCCACAGTAGAACTAAGAGGAGGGGGATGTAATATGAGTTTATTACTATCTTAAATGCTGAAGCTGTAATTTTTTTTCTCTCTCAGGCACCTTTCTGCTGAAATAGCAACTGGGGGCTGCACTGACTCATTGGCAATCACAGGGAAAAAAGAATATCTCCGATTCCTTGCAGTTAACCCCCAGAAATGCCAGCCAAAACATTCTTATCTCATTACGGCTACCAAGTATGTTCTCTGCTCTGTATCGTGGAAGGAGCTGGAATTCTGTGCCAGATTAGGGCAGTTTACATCAGCAGAGAAATACGAAGGGTTGCGTGAATGGCAGCAGCCAGAAAAGTCAAATTGAATGTCAGGAATTATTGCTAAAGGCATGGACAATGAAGCGGAAGCCATCGTGCTGTCCATGGTGCAAGCACAGGCCCTGATTCTATAAATGGCGTCTAACTTCTAGGTGCCATTTGTCGCAGTTAGGGTTGCCAGATTTTACTTTAGTAAAATCCAGACCTCTAGACCCACCCCCAAGCCCTGCCCTGTTTTGCCCCAGTCCCGCCCTAGCCACGCCCCCTGCTGCCTGCTCTCGTTGGGCAGGAAGGCATCTGTGCATGCACGGATGCCCTCCTGCCCGACGCGTTTGCGGAAGCTTTTCATAACCCAAAGTGCCAGGTTTAGAAAAGCCGTCATTGAAAAGGAGGACATGTCTGGGAAATCCGGACGTCTGGTAACCCTAGTCGCAGTTGTCGCCATTTATAGAATCATGCCCAGCGGGGCCTAAACATTCTTAGTTGCTGGTAGGCGAATCCTTAGGCGCACTGCCTTTTAGGTCAGGGTTTTCTTGGCCTACTTTCTGAGCCCTTTGGGGAGAACAGGATAGAAAACCTCTAGTTGTTCAACGCGCCTCGCAACCCCATTGTCTCTCCTGCAGATATCACTTCCGGATGCCACGCCGAGCTAGTGACATCTGAGGGAGAGCCGACGGAGCACGTTGATGTTCTATTTGCTTACGGCAGTGAACAAATAGAGGTAAGGGGGAAGGGAAAGGCGCACACGTGCAGCAGGAGGGATCGGGGAAGGAGTGGAGGGGGCAGGAACAAGGTGGGGGAGTGCCTCACTTCCTTGCTACTCCACTATTAAGTTATGTTAATTGTTTTTTCTGTTTATCCTATTTTTTTATTTACCTTGAAATAAATGATAAGGGTTACACTTCTCCCTCTGTATTTGCGGTTTCAGCAATCACGGTTTCGATTATTTGCGGTTTTTAGCTTGCTGGCTCCTCCCCCCCAAATTACATCAGCTTGCATAGAGAAATCGCAGATTCCAAGCGTTTACGGAGAAATTCACTGATTCCCGGCACTTTCTTCACCGTGTTTTGCCTCTCCTTCAGGAACAGGCCAGGTCTCCCACCATGTTATTCGCGGTTTCACCATATTCATGATGGTTTTTAATAGAAAACAGTGAACAGCATATGAAAAAATTATTCACGGTTTTTCTGTATTTGCGGGTCTGTTAATCCCCTATCACAGTGAATACGGAGGGAAAAGTGTATATCAAATCAATAACAAACTTGAAACTTATCTTTGGGCTCCATTTATTGAATTCTCCCCCCTCCCCATAAGTATTATTTGCAATTCTAATCAAATACATCTTAAAAAATAAAATGGAATTAGAGAAGCATGACTCCTCTAAGAAATTAGGTTAAAAAGGTTAAGGTTGTTCAGACTGGAGAGAAAGCTGACAAGAGATGAGATATTGGTCTATTAAATCAGCAGGCGCTAGAAAGCATATCCGGGACAGTCGTCTTCTGTAAGAGCCCTCTCTCCATGAAGCAAAAACTTTTACCAAACCATTGACTTTTAAACGTATTCTCTACAAATTCTTGAAAATAGATTTGCAAAATTGGATCCTCAATTTGCAATCTCATCAGGTCTCAAGAGGCCTAAAACCAGGCCACTGATGCCTGACAAAATGGCCGACAGAGAGAAAAACAGAACACAAGATTTAATACTATCTGAAATCCAAACCTTAAAAAATACGCTAAAGACTCAATTAGAACTGAGAAGAGAAATGCAAACTGACATACCTTTCGCAATGAAGCTGGAAGCGCTTGCACACCACATTGCAAATGGAACCGACAATACCAGAAACTGAAAAACAAAGAAGACATTAGAGGCCTCTAAAATCCTGAGGAGTGGAATGGATTAATGCAAATCAATTTACTCTTTCAAAAAAATTTAAAAGTTTACTAAGTAGTGCATTTAAAACAAATAGGAGAAAATATATTTTTTTCAGCCTATTCATAATTAAGCTCTGGAATTTGATCCCAGGGGATGTTATAATTTGTTAGCATAGATTTCAACAAGTTCCTGGAGGAAAAGTCCATAAATCATTCAAGACAGACCTGAGGAAAGCCACTGCTTATCCCTTGAGGTCAGTAGCATATAATCTTGTTACTTTTTTGGATCTTGCCAGGTATTTCTGATCTGAACTGGCCACTGGATTTGACCTTTGACCTGACTCATTATGATGATTCTTATGCCCTTGCATTCATTAGCAAAGGTACTAGAATAATTAGGGGTCCTTTTACTAAGGCGCGCTAACCGATTTAGCACACGCTAAATGCTAAGGCGCCCATAGAATAAGGCGTTAAATTAGTAAAAGGACCTCTTAGTGTTTTGGTGTATCTTAAGGTTGAGAAGGAATGATTTAGCATTTTATTGAGATGTTACCACCAATTATAAATACTCCTGTATTTCTGTAACTACTTGTTATTCTGTTGTTTGTTTTTATAACCGCTCAGATTTAAGCGGATTATAAATTTTAAAATAAAAGAAATAAATATAAATATCAGAGTTAATCTGAAGTGGGTCTACCTTGAGAGCTGGTGCCATGCACTGGGAAATATTTAGGGCGTCTTCCACTAAACCGCACTAGCAGTTTTAGCGCCGGGAGCCGCGCTGCTCCTGACGCTCATAAGAACTCTATGAGTGTCGGGAGCAGCGCAGGCCATTCATTGCGGCTCCCCGTGCTAAAACCGCTAACACGGTTTAGTAGAAGAGGGGGTTAGTTGGTTTTTTTAAAAAAATTAAACGCGTTTGTGGTTTATTTTTTGTGGTATTTTGCTTATCCAAATTAAATACAAAAAAGGAAAGGAAACCCCAGACAAAATGAAATAATGTTGTCTTGGGGACTCTGCCCACCCAATCCAGATAACAAAACCCAATTAGAGCGTTGGCCCCCTTAGATCCCTCTTACCCTATCCTCATGTCCTCAAACAGCAGGAGTGATCACAAGCGGTGATCCGTCAAAAGCGTGCAGGACTTTGGCACGCCAACAATCATGGCCCAATATTTGCACGCAGAACAAATGCGCGACGCTGCTTCCCCTGGTTTGAGGCCTTTCTGTTTGTGTTCTGAGGGGATGTGTGTGTGATGCAACTCCTCGTGCTCCCGCTGGGGGAGTGTGTGCGATGCAACGCAGTGATGTCATGCGCACCCGTGTGATGTCATCGCGTCGCATCCCTGCATGCGCACGATGCCTTCCTGATGCACGAACAAATGGGAGGGGCTGGGGCGTGATGTGGTCAGAACTGGGCAGGCCTGGGGGTGGGGCCATAGGTCCGGATTTTGTTTGGGAAAATCTGGTAACCCTACACTAAATTCCAACGTCTCATTGCTGTGATTAGCTAATGAAGGGCAAAAGGGAGCCTTCATTCATTTATTCGAGCCTAGAAACTAGGAATCTCCCCCACCTCTAGCACCCCTGTAGCATTGCTCCTTCTGAGATAGTTATTCAGGAGAATGTGGGGCAGTATTTAGAGGTACAGCCTCAGCACCATGAAGTTGTGGGTTCAGATCCCTTGCTGCTCCCTGTGACCCTGGAAAGTCACTTAATTCTACACTAAAGAATGACACGGTGACAAAATTAATTACCGTTCCCGTCCCCGCAGATAACCGCGGGAAACCATCTTAATGTCATTCTTTAAGGAGAGAGGGAAGAATCAGAGGATGAATGGCCACAACCACCGACCCGCAAGCTGGTGTAGAAGGACTGAGGTTGAAATAGACACTACAGAATGACAGTCTCTGGTATCCAGAGCAGATATTGTGATGTCATAATGCCTCATTCCACCAGTGCCTAAGAGCCAATCACATCAGTGATGTCACAATGGCTTCATTATCCTTGGCTCGCATAAGAATCAGAGTATGAATGGCCACAACCACTGACCCACAAGCTTTGCTTTGAAGAATGCTGGTGTAGAAGGACGGAGGTTGAAATAGATACTAGAAAATGACATGGGATTATTTCCTGTGGTTATCCGCGGGGACGGGAACGGTGATGAATTTTGTCACCGTGTCATTCTCTATTCTACACTACCCCAGGTACATTAGATAGATTGCGAGCCCAGTGGGACAGATAAGGAAAATGCTTGGAGTACCTGTGTGTACAAGTTCTAATCCCTTTCCCTAAAGTATCATCCACACACAATATCTATCAAGGTTTACACAGACATGGTCGTAATGATCATTTTGACAATGATTTAATGGTGCATGCACGCTGCAAGCTTTTATTTCTTCAGATAAGCAAGCAAGCTGCTAAGATGCAGAATATTTGGATTTCAGATTGCCTTTCCGAGTAATGGACACAGCGAGTTGCAGCAGTTTTTGTAGCTAATAAGAGTTAAATTACCCTAAAGCCCCCTTGACATGGCTCTGCGTTAGTAGTTACCATGGCGGTAAACTCCAGTAACCCCTAAATTCCCGAACGTCGCACAACCAACTTTACGTTTGCCCCTGGATTCTATAGAGATCACCAAAATTTGGAGGTGTGCATGCAAATTAATTAGTTAACGAGGCATCAACAATCACTAATTAGAACTAATGGACAACAATTTGGATCCCCACCTGCATCTGCCCTAGTTGCTGTTCCGTAACCTCTGTGCCTCAATTTCATGGTGCGCAACTCAAAGGGGTGTAGCTACTATTGGAGCATGGGCAGATCCATGGGCATTCCCAGAAGTTAGACACCCGTTCTCCTCTCTGCCCCCCCCCCCCCCGCTCCTTCCCCCCCAACTGCTGCATGTGCATGCCGCTTCCCTTCCCCTGTACCTGTGTAACATTCCTGGCACGAGCAGCAACCCCCAAGCTTCTGTCGCTCCAACATCAGTTCTTCCTCTGACATCTCTTCCTGGACCCGTGCCCTAGGATGTGACATCAGATCCGACGCTGGCGCGACAGCAGCTTCGGGGTTGCTGCTCACGCCAGGAACGTTACAGAGGTACGGGGGAAGGGAAGCGGTGTGCACGCAGCAGGAGGGGGGAAGGAGTGTGTGGAGGTGGTGGAGTGCACAGAAGAGGGGGTGGGAGGGGCGCCTCTCACCCTCGCTGTGCCACTGGACACAGTGTACTAGAACAATGTCGTAATCATGCCTAAGCTGGGATCTGACATGACACCAGGCTTCAGCAGGCAGAAATCCAGCATCCAACGTTAGTTGCAACATCCACGCCAACCTAATGTTCTGCAAACAGGCGAGTGTCGTTGTCACGCTTCTTGCCCCGCCTACCTGAGGAGTTAGGCCAAGTGTCCGTTCACCGCCTATCGGGGAATAGGCCGAGTGTCCGTTCCACCGGAGCTCTTGTGCTCCACGAGGGTTTTGGGTTTACCGAGGGTTAGGTACTAGGCCCGCATTCCTCCCTTCGAGGGTCACCCAGGAGCTCTTCTTTCCAAGAAGCCCCCCTATGCTCCTTCCTGCTGGGAGTCCATTAATGAATCCCCCCTGTCAGTTCAAGGTGAGGTCCCTGTTGACCCCCGAAAATGTCCCCCCCAAGGATTGAGGGTCCAACCCAGAGCTCCCCTCCCCGTCAGGATCCAGTTTAAGGTTCTAGGAGTCTCTTTTCTTTACTGATCACCACTTTCCGTCTGCTACTCGGTTCTTATACAAATTAGGATGCAAATTAGTTATTCAAGTCCAATGGCAAGGTCATTCAGTCTTTACTATTGGACAACAGTGTACTCCGGAGTAATAGGGGTAGCTGGTTCCGAACACCACCTACCTAGTCTTCCACTATGACTAGAACCACCCCAATTAGGAACTAGCTGTACCCAGCTATTCCCTCTTTACCCCGGGTTGTCTCTTGCCCCTGGGCACACTGGTTAGGGGTCATCCTGAGGTAGGCTTTCCCTCAGGACGGTACTCTCTCACGTGATGGGACATACACCCCATCACAGTCGGATACAGAACACTAGCTTAGCGTGGATCTTTTCGATGCCTTTTAGTGAACTCAGCCCATGCAGCACAAATTTGCATATGCAAATTATAGACCAGTGTCTCTCAAACTTTTTCTTAGCTCCGGCACACTAAACGAAGCAAATGTTTTTCGTGGCACACCATAACTGAAATTATAAAATTGCAAAACCAACAAAATTTAAATTTGAGAGTTATTTGAAGTTCATAAAGCTACGTGTAGGTAAGTGTAAAAACGGTGAAACTAAAGTAGATAGAATTGCTAATCAATGCGATGGATGAGCTTGTTTTTGAGTGCAAATTAACTCAAAATGTGGCTGAATAGTCAACAAGCAAACACCCATTTCATCATCCACCATCTGCAGTCGTTCCCCCCCCTTTTTTTTTTTTTTCTATTTAATTTCTGTCAGAGATGAAAATCCAAGTTTGCAAAAATAAGAAGATCCAAACGGAAACAAAGCCTCGATTGCTTTGTTGCTCAAGTTAGGAGAACGACTGCATAAAAAATAAAACTAAAATGACTCGCCGTTAGTTTTTAAGGACCAATCACGTCAAAGACCGAGGCTTGTCTGGGCGGTTGTATCCTTACACAATTTGCAAGTTCTTCCGGAATTAATCCAGGTACCTCCTCCCTTGCAATAAAAAAAACCAAACAAACCCCAAAACTGTTGTAACTTCACTGGAAATGTCCAGTTAGCTCTTTTGTAATCCGCCTTGAACTGCAAGGTATAGGCGGAATAGAAGTCCCTAATGTAATGTAATGTAACACGCAGACGTTTGGGTAAGGGACGTACAATTTTTAAAAATAAAGTAAAATCCTGCCTAGCAGTTATAAGTGCAGGTTATAGAAAACTGGTATTTATGTGCCTAACTGCCTAAACTTAGTCACCAGCATGAAGGGCTCATGACTAGAGTTAGGTACGTTTATGTAAACTTATGCTAGTAAATGCTTGCAAATTTAGAAAAAAAAGTACTTGAATTTTAATATCTGCCCCATAATTTGTAAGTGGGTTGCAAGAGAGGGAGAGCACATGGGAAGTTCTGAGAAGGTCTTAAAAGCATGCTTTGTCTATATCTATGGCAACACAGTCTTTTTGTCAGCTTTTAATGCCAGCAAACATTCTTAATATAGATGACATTTCTCTGACAATTCTAATTGAATTTTATGTTTTAGCCCTTAAAAGACTTTTTCTTTCCTTTTCCAGCAGGCTCTTGTTGATGATTCCAGTAGGTGCAAAAACGGAATATAAATACCGAGAGGTGCACCCACGCAAATTAAAAGATAATGTCATTGCCCCAGGCCAAACTGTGACTCACACATCCCAGCCTGCTCTTTGCTCCAGGCTTACAGGTGAGGTGCGTGAAACGTTCTGTGTTTTCCAGTGGTTTTCTGTGTGTCAAAATGTAAATCCCTAAATTATGACAAAGCCGTGAGGGTCACCAGTAAGGATCACGTTTCTTTCTCCAGTTGAAATTCCTGTCAGAGCTCAGGAAATATTTTTTCAGTCAGAAAATGGTTAAGCTCTGGAACGCTTGTGGTAAGAGCGGATAGTGTAGCTGGTTTTAAGAAAGGTTTGGACAAATTCCTGGAGGAAAAGTCCATAGTCTGTTATCGAGAAAGACATGGGGGAAGCCACTGCTTGCCCTGGATCGGTAGCATGGAATGTTGCTACTCTCTGGGATTCTAGAATCTTGTTACTCTCTGGGATTCCGGAATCTTGCTATTTTTTGAGATTCTGAATGGAATGTTGCTACTCCTTGGGTTTTGGCCAGGTACTAGGGTCCTGGACTGGCCATCGTGAGAACGGGCTACTGGGCTTGAAGGACCATTGGTCTGACCCAGTAAGGCTATTTTTATGTTCTTATGTTCTCATTGAACCTGATGAGGGCAGTTTTGTAAGGGAGTGCCTTTTTGTAAGAGGGCAAATTGGCACTAGACACTATTTCATTAAAGCCAATGTTATCAATTCTAGATTTTCAAGTAGTAATCCAAAGTCTTGTCATTTCTAAACTAGACTTTTCTAACGAGTTATTTTTGGATGTAACAAAATCAAAGATAAACGTTTACAAGGATGATCACAGGGGTATTACATTACTTTACAGTGATGTCTTCTATCCCGCCAATACCTTTCAGTTCTAGGCGGTTTACAAGAAATTAGCCTGGGCATTCCCAGGGAGATTACAAGATTGATAGCTATAGTATGCGTCGGGATCTGGGAACTGTCGATACGGATTGGTTAGATCATTCGACAAATTTCTTGAATAGTAGGGTTTTCAGTTCTTTCCTGAATGTTTTGCAGTTGGGCGTCGTGGTCAGCAGATTTGAGAGGTGGTGGTCTATTTTTGCTGCTCTGGTGGCTAATAGACCGTCATATATTTTTTTGCTTTGCATGCCTTTGATTGGGGAGGTGGATAAAGTGTGCTTGAGTTCTCCTTGGTCTAGATGAGTTTTTCCAGATTAGGCAAATATTGCCAGTGTTGAAGCAATTGCATTGGTTGCCCATTGAGTACCGCATGGAGTACAAAATTTTGACCACAATACATCATGTACTCTACGGGGAGGCACCACAGTAGTTGACTCAGGCACTGAAAAAATATATGCCACAATGAGAGTTGCGCTCACAATTGTCCCTCGAACAAACTCACGACGTGCACTATAAAAAGAGCTGGATGGCAGCGATTTCGGTAGCTGGCCCAAGACTAAGGAATGCAATGAAAGGTTCGAGATTGTGTTCTGAATTCAGACCTTTTAAAAACCTGCTAAAAAATTCATCTACAGTACTCCGATATTCGCGGGGGCTCCGTTCCAGGAACCCCCGCGAATGCTGAAAAACCGCAAATACGGTTTTTAGCGGGAGAGATAGGAGAGGGCACCCGGAGAGGCAGGAGAAGGCAGCCGGAGCGCCAGCGAGTGAAGGAAATCACTGGCAGTATGCTCCAATCACCTCTTCCTGGTGAGGCCCGACTTTAGTGCAGGAAGAGGCGGTCGGAGCATATCGCCAGTGATTCCCTTCACTTGCTAGTGCTCTGGCTGCTCTCTCCTGCCCGGTCATCCGCGAATGACCGGGGCAACACTGTATTTGCTAAAGCTTTGTGTAACTCAGGAAATGTCGGTAGTTCTTTCACAAGGATCAAATTTGACCTGAGGCTTTGATATAAGAACATAAGAAGTTGCCTCCGCTGAGGCAGACCAGAGGTCCATCCTGCCCAGCGGTCCGCTCCCACGGCGGCCCATCAGGCCTAATTACCTGAACAGTGTCCCTGACTAATTTTGTAACTGCCTCTAATCCTCTAATCCTATCCCTATTACCTACCTTTACTCCTATCTGTACCCCCTCAATCCCTTTGTCCTCCAGGTACCTGTCCAGACCCTCTTTGAAGCCCTGTAGCGTGCTCTTGCTTATTAAATCCTCCGGTAGCGCGTTCCATGTATCCACTACCCACTACATTATTTTCAGTTGTGCATAGATGTTGAGTTTGTACATTTGATATTCGCGCTTCTCCAATTTTGACTGGGAATTCATCCATATAGCACTTAGGGCTCCTTTTCCTAAGCTGCGTTAGCGTTTTTAGCGTGCGCTGAATTGCCGCCCAGGCTAAACCCGCGCTACGTGGCTAGAACTAACGCCAGCTCAATGCTGGGGTTAGCGTCTAGCGCAAGCAGCAATTCAGCGCGCACTAAAAACGCTAGCGCAGCTTACTAAAAGGAGCGCTTAGTCTCCATTTTAAAAGTTTTAAACACAGTCCTTATATTATCTCTTTTTATGTTCAATCGTGCAAGGTTCAATTTGTTTTTTTATGTTCAAAGTTCATATTTTATAAAGCATTTTCTATGTTATATGTTCTCTAATCATGTGCTTTCTGTTAAGTATGTCCTGTATATATTTATACGTTTATGTCTTTGTTTAGCTTTCATACATCCCCTGAGGAAGGCATCTACGGATGCCGAAACGGGAATCCTTGTTGGGACAATCTCAGTCCTTTTCTAAGAGGCATTCTGGTCTAAGATCAGCACCCTAACTGAGACTAGCACTACCAGCGCACATTCTTGTTCAACAGAAACTTGTCTAACTTTGTCTTGAATCCTTGGAGGGTGTTTTCCCCTATAACAGCCTCTGGAAGAGCGTTCCAGCTTTCTACCACTCTCTGGGTGAAGAAGAACTTCTTTACGTTTGTACGGAATCTATCCCCTTTCAACTTCAGAGAGTGCCCTCTTGTTCTCCCTACCTTGGAGAGGGTGAACAACCTGTCCTTATCTACTAAGTCTATCCCCTTCAGTACCTTGAATGTTTCGATCATGTCCCCTCTCAATCTCCTCTGTTCGAGGGAGAAGAGACCCAGTTTCTCTAATCTTTCGCTGTACGGCAGCTCCTCCAACCCCTTAACCATCTTAGTTGCTCTTCTCTAGACCCTTTTGAGTAGTACCGTGTCCTTCTTCGTGTACGGCGACCAGTGCTGGACGCTGTACTCCAGGTAAGGGTGTACCATGGCCCGGTACAGCGGCATGATAAGTTTTAATTATGCCCTCCATATCTCTGAGAACCATTTATTTGAAGAGTCACACCTCCTTGCTAATTAGGAGACAGCAGATCAAAAGAAATTCCAATAGGGGATACAGAAAATACTATAAAAGATATAAATATTAGACTTACCCAGAACACACACACACACACAAAGTCTCTCTCTCTGTATAGGATATATACTCACACCCCCCTCCTCAGCCACTCTTTCTCCTTATACCAGTGTCCTGCAAACTTTCTCGAGCCGTGGCTGCGGCTCGAGGCACCCAGAAGTGCGCAGACATTGTCATGATGATGTCACGCATGTGTGATGGCCTTCCAGATGGGCCCTGAGACACCAGTGCCAGCAAGGAAGAGGGCCAGAGAGAAGGAGAGGTGCTGGCGCTTGCTAATTGCCTACAGGATGTGCCTCTCATTGCGAAAGGCACGTCAGGTATGCAGGCAGTCAGCGCCATTGCCTCTTCTCCTTCCCAGTGTGCTGCGGCACACCTTAAATCTCGGGAGGCACACAGTTTGCGATACATTCCAGAAGCAATGAAACAGCTCTGTGATATCTCTCTGCTAAGCTTTTTACTTTTTCATAGCAACATGTAAATGATGGCAGATAAAGACCCGAGTGGTCTATCCAGTCTGCCCAACCATACATGCTCCATAAATTAATTCATTTAATGTAAATGGTCCTTTTTCTTAGATATTTCTGGCTCGGAAACCTAGAGCCTTGCCTTAGCTTCCATCTACTGAGTCTCCATCAAAGCTCACTCCAGTCCATCTTAACCATCCCAACCGTCGAAACCCTCCCCAGCCCCTCAACTGGCAAGCCTGCCCAGTGCTGGCCTTAGTTCCTTCAATGTGTACCCATTATTTTCTGATTCAAGATCCTCTGTGTTCATCCCAAGCTTGTTTGAACTCTTGTCACTGTCTTCTTCTCCACCACCTCCCTTGGGAGCGCATTAAACGCATCCACCACCCTTGAGATAACAATAATAATAATAACAGTTTATATACCGCAATACCGTGAAGTTCTACAGAATAGTTGGACTTAAGTGGGGAAAGAAGAAGTGAGTAAGAGGTCAGGAGGACCGTTATTGAGGAGAGAGAGAGGAACGGGTCAGTTGTCTAGGTATTTCAGGAACATGTATGTTTTTAGGTGCTTCCTGAATTCCTTGTAAGCCTCTTTACTATACAAAAATAAATTTTCTGCACCATCTAGTTGCCTTATTATTTTATTTCCCATTGCTTCTGAGGCCAGAACTCAGATCATACAAAGATTACACCTACCAAGTTAAGCACCTACCGGCTAATTGATTTTTCAAAAAAATTTTTAAAGTTGCTTTTCAGTGATGCTTTTATCAGCAGCAATTAAGCCAGTGAAAAAAAAATATATAAGTTAGGCGCACCTCTTTTCTCTCTCATTCAGAAGAAGTCTCTGTATTTGCAAAGCTTATTTCTATTTCTTTCTGTACAATTCTAATGCTTGTACAGGAAAGGAGAGGAAAGGAGAGACAGGGGAGATATGATTCAGACGTTCAAATACTTGAAGGGTATTAACGTAGAACAAAATCTTTTCCAGAGAAAGGAAAATGGTAAAACCAGAGGACATAATTTGAGGTTGAGGGGTGGTAGATTCAGGGGCAATGTTAGGAAATTCTACTTTACGGAGAGGGTAGTGGATGCCTGGAATGCGCTCCCGAGAGAGGTGGTGGAGAGTAAAACTGTGACTGAGTTCAAAGAAGCGTGGGATGAACACAGAAGATTTAGAATCAGAAAATAATATTAAATATTGAACTAGGCCAGTTACTGGGCAGACTTGCACGGTCTGTGTCGGTGTATGGCCGTTTGGTGAAAGATGGGCAGGGGAGGGCTTCAATGGCTGGGAGGGTGTAGATGGGCTGGAGTAAGTCTTAACAGAGATTTTGGCAGTTGGAACCCAAGCACAGTACCGGGTAAAGCTTTGGATTCTTGCCCAGAAATAGTTAAGAAGAAAAAATTTAAATTGAATCAGGTTGGGCAGACTGGATGGACCATTCGGGTCTTTATCTGCCGTCATCTACTATGTTACTATATGTTACTATGCTTGATGTATCTTTATAAATCTTGCTTTTCTGTAATAGTATGCCTATTTCTGCACAATATATATTCGTTATGCAATCACTCTTAGCTGTCTTTGTCAGTGATTTTACTGCCTACTGAATCTTCAATGAGGGTATCGAACCCGGGACCTGGCGGATTGTAAGGCCCCACATTATATCATTGGGGCTTATTTGCTTCATCGTTAACCCCCCAAAATTCTTACATTTTGGGGGCTAATCCTTACACATGTACCAGGACAACTGGTAGGTGCCTCTTACAGAATCAGGGCCTCTATGTTCAAAGAGGGCACGCTCTTCTTCACCGACTGTGCACTATGCGTGCGTGAGCAATGCTTTGCACTTGCACAGCGGGGACCCTCTTTGGAAACGGTAAAAAGCTGAGAAGTCCTCATGTTAAGCATTCCCCTTCTGTTGCATCTGTATTCGAGTAACACGTTGATGAGTTTATCAGAATTAATTCCTCCACGTATTCCCTCCACAGTTTTCCAGGACTGCAGCAGCATTTATAAACTGATTTTCCAGCCTGTTGAGTTTCATTAACAATGGCCCCTCACACAATTGCTTTACTTGTGTTGACATTCTAGCAGAGAGGATATAACATATGAAACAAAAAATATTTGTAGCTCACTGCATGGAGTCTTGAGTTATAAGTCAGCATTTCTATCATAAGCACATAAGCAATGCCTCTGCCGGGTCAGACCTGAGGTCCATCGTGCCCAGCAGTCCGCTCACGCGGCGGCCCAACAGGTCCAGAACCTGCGTAATAATCCTCTATCTATACCCCTCTATCCCCTTTTCCAACAGGAAATTGTCCAATCCTTTCTTAAACCCCAGTACCGTACTCTGCCCTATTACATCCTCTGGAAGCGCATTCCAGGTGTCCACCACCCGCTGAGTAAAGAAAAACTTCCTAGCATTTGTTTTGAATCTATCCCCTTCTAATTTTTCCGAATGCCCTCTTGTTCTTTTATGTTTTGAAAGTTTGAAGAATCTGTCTCTCTCCACTTTCTCTATGCCGTTCATGATCTTGTAGGTCTCTATCATGTCTCCTCTGAGTCTCCGCTTTTCCAGGGAGAAGAGCTCCAGCTTCTCCAATCTTTCAGTGTATGAAAGGTTTTCCATGCCCTTAATCATTCGTGTCGCTCTCCTCTGGACCCTCTCAAGTATTGCCATATCCTTCTTAAGATGCGGTGACCAATACTGAACACAGTACTCCAGGTGCGGGCGCACCATTGCCCGATACAACGGCAGGATGACTTCTTTCGTTCTGGTCGTAATACCATTTTTAATAATACCCAACATTCTGTTCGCCTTCTTCGCGGCTGCTGCGCATTGCGCCGTTGACTTCATTGTTGTATCCACCAGTACACCCAAATCTCTTTCAAGGTTACTTCCCTCTAATACTAATCCCCCCATTTGGTAGCTGAACATCGGGTTCTTTCTCCCTATATGCATGACCTTGCATTTCCCTACATTGAATTTCATCTGCCATTTATTTGCCCACTCCTCCAGTTTGCTTAGGTCTCTTTGTAGGGCCTCACACTCTTCTGTAGTTCTGACCCTTCTACAGAGTTTAGTGTCATCCGCAAATTTTATAACTTCACATTTCGTCCCCGTTTCCAGGTCATTAATAAATACATTGAACAGCAGTGGTCCAAGTACAGACCCCTGCGGAACTCCACTCGTGACCTTTCTCCATCCCGAGTAGTGACCCTTCACTCCAACCCTCTGTCTCCTGCCTGCCAACCAGTGTTTGACCCATCTGTGTACGTCCCCTTCCACCCCGTGGTTCCACAGCTTCCTAAGTAACCGCTCATGGGGTACCTTGTCAAAGGCCTTTTGGAAGTCAAGGTAGATGATGTCTACAGGTTCCCCTTTGTCCAAATGGCTGTTTACCCCCTCGAAGAAGTGCAGTAAGTTTGTTTGGCACGATCTTCCCTTGCAGAAGCCATGTTGGCTCGCTTTCATCAGCCCATTTTTTTCTATGTGCTCACAGATGCTGTCCTTTATCAGTGCTTCTACCATCTTGCCTGGAACCGATGTCAAACTTACCGGCCTATAGTTTCCCGGGTCTCCTCTTGACCCCTTTTTAAAGATAGGTGTAACATTTGCTATCTTCCAGTCCTCCGGTATCTCTCCAGTTTTCAAGGATAGGTTGCAAACTCGTTGGAGTATTTCCGCTATCTCATTTCTTAGTTCTTTTAGTACCCTAGGATGGATTCCGTCTGGGCCTGGTGATTTGTCGCTTTTCAATCTATCTATCTGTTGGAGGACATCCTCATGGCTCACCTCTATTGCCGACAGTTTTTCTTCTTGATCACCATGGAAGATCACGTCGGGTTCCGGTACATTGGATGTGTCCTCGCTTGTGAAGACTGACGAGAAGAATTTGTTTAACCTGTCAGCTACCTCTTTTTGCTCCTTTATCACTCCCTTTTTATCTCCATCATCCAACGGTCCTACTTCCTCCCTCGCCGGTTTCTTCCCCTTAACATATCTGAAGAATGATTTGAAGTTTTTTGCCTCCCTGGCTAGTCTCTCTTCGTATTCTCTTTTCGCTCTCCTAACCACTTGGTGACATTCTCTTTGGCTTTTCCTGTGTTCATCCCAGTTTTTCCCAGTCTGGTCCTTTTTCCATTTCCGGAATGATTTTTTTTTGTCTCCTATCGCTTTCTTCACCTCATTGTTTAGCCATGCGGGGTCTTTTGTTCGGTTTTTTTTGCACCCTTTTCTAAATATGGGGATGTACATATGTTGTGCTTCTTGCATTGTGCCCTTGAATAGAGACCAGGCTTGCTCTACAGTTTCTGTTTTCCTTGAGCTGTTTCTAAGTTTTTTTCTTACCATTGCTCTCATAGCATCATAGTTCCCTTTCTTGAAGTTGAGCGTTGTCACTGTGGTTCTTTTGCCTTTTGTTGTACTTACTCCTAATTTGTACTGGATCATGTTGTGATCACTGTTTCCTATTGGCCCTACTACTTCCACTTCTTTTGCAGGTCCCCCTAATCCGTTGAGGATTAGGTCAAGAGTGGCATCTCCTCTTGTTGGTTCCTTGACAAGCTGATCCATAAAGCAGTCGCTCACAGCCTCCAAGAATTTTGTTTCCCTCGCACAGTTTGAGTTTCCAATACTCCAGTTTATCCCGGGGTAGTTGAAATCTCCCATTACTGTCACATTCCTGTTGTTGCCTTCCCGCCTCAATTCTGCCGCCAGATCTTTGTCGTTTGCTTCCGTTTGTCCAGGTGGACGATAGTATAGACCCAGTCTTATGTCAAGGCCACCTTTTCCTGGTAATTTGACCCATAATGACTCCAGTCCTTCCGCCTTTGGTTCTATATCCACTCCGGTCGAGGGTATGGTGTCTTTTATGTATAGTGCTATTCCTCCACCCTTCTTGTTGGTCCTGTCTCTTCTATAGAGTTTGTACCCTGGCAGCACTACGTCCCATTGGTTATCCTCGTTCCACCATGTTTCCGTGATTCCAATGATGTCTAGGTTTTCTTTTATGGCTATGGCTTCTAATTCTCCCATTTTGGACTTTAGGCTCCTTGCATTAGCGTACAAGCAATTTAAGTCCTGGTCTTTTCTTTTCTCTGCTGGTTTTACATGTGTTTTGCTCCCCATACCATCCCCTATTTGGGCTGTCGGTCCCTCATTTCTGTTCCCTTCTTCCTTATTTTTTGGTGTATCTTTTCTGTTCCTTTGTTCCTTATTTTTTGGTGTATCTTTTTCGTCTGCATCATGATTTCCTGATCTCTCCTGTTCCTCTAATTTTATCTGATTGTCCTTTTTGTTGGTCAACAGCTTCTGTTGTTCGTGTCTTGCCTGTTCCCAGCATTTTTCCCTCTCAGTATCTTCTTTGGATACTCTTGTCCGAACCGTCGACGTCAGGTCAACTATCGGCTTTCCCCTTTTTCTCAGTTTAAAGCCTCTGCAGTAGATTTGTGGATAATTGTCTTTACTCCCCCCTATTCTGGTTGGAATGTTGCTACTCTTTGGGTTTTGGCCAGGTACTAGTGACCTGGATTGGCCACAGTGAGAACAGGCTTCTGGGCTTGATGGACCATTGGTGTGACCCAGTAAGGCTATTCTTATGTTCTTATGTGAGCCAAGTATAGGACAATTAAGCCATTGTGACATCACTGATGAGGTTGGTTCTGAGGCACTGTGGAATGAGGCATTATGACATCACAATCTCAGCTCTGGAATGTTGCTCTCGATGGGGTTCCAGAATCTTGCTAGTCTTTGAGATGTTGGATTGTTGCTACTCTTTGGGTTTTGGCCAGGCACTAGTGACCTGGATTGGCCACTGTGAGAACAGGCTTCTGGGCTTGATGGACCATTGGTCTGACCCAATAAGGCTCTTCTTATGTTCTTACCTCTGATGAGTAATACAGGTACACTACTCTTTTATCTGAAGTTCTAAACACTGAACAACCCTGAAAACTGAAACCTTTCTTGATAATGTTAATACATTACTGTACAAAAATGCTCACTTTTGGTATCAGAAGTGAAACCTAGCCCCTAAGTCACCTTAAAGAATTCCAGCACTGGGCATCTGTTGCATTGACTGGCGGGGATCCCCAGGCTCCTCCAGCTGAAGAGGACCTCCACCGGCAGCATTTTCTATCGGCTGCTGCCGCTACACTTGATCCCCACCTCCAAGCATGCTCAGATTTCATGAAACTGAACATGTGCAGGGGTAGATCAACTCAGCGGTGGCTGAAAAGTCTTTTGAGCATAAGACATCCCTGATGCAACAACTTTGGAGTTCCATAACGATGGCCACCGTCGACATGTACAGGATTTTTAATCTGACCAATAGCAGAATGAGAAATTTGTTCATCTATGGAACATGCAAGAAACGGTTTTGGCAAGAACATTAGGGACTGTTTGCAGTGAATAACACAGATAAGAATCTTTTTGTAATTTATAATTCTGTGACACATGAATGCTGGTTTTTAGGAGGGTTTTTTGCCTATGATAGAAGTTTGAAGAGGAGCTAATTAGAGATCTCATCTTCAGAGCTACAAAGGGAGTTTCCTTGTAGCTTCTGAGCGTTTGCTCATCCTCTGATTTCACTTCCTGGACCCGCGCCTAGAAAGTGATGGAGCCGACGCTGGCGCGATGGCAGCTTGGGAGTTTCTGCTCCCGCCAGGAATGTTATAGTGGTGTGGAGGAAGGGAAGCAGCATGCATGCAGCAGGAGGGGGTGTGGGAAGGAGCAGGTGGAAGTGGGGGGTGGGTGGAGAAGAGGGCGGGAGAGAGGTGCCACTGCACAAAATGGGCCTTGCGGTAATGAAACGCGTGTTCACCGACCTAAAGTGTGTGGTCTTCGTCATAAGGTGTATGAGGACAGACTTAAGAATCTCAATCTGTAGACTTTGGAGGAAAAGCAGGAGAGGTGAGATATGATAGAGACGTTTAAATGCCTACGTAATGTAAATGCGCATGAGTTGAGTCTCTTTTATTTGAAAGGAAGCTCTGGAATAAGAGGGCATAGAATGAAGTTAAGGAAATACTTTTTCAAAAACATGCTAAATTATTTTAGCTTGTGCTAATTCAAATATGTGAAAGTAAAATGGTGTGATAGCTATGTTAGTCCACTTTAAAAGGTATTATATAGAAATAAAAGAAAACAAAGGGAATAAGGTGATACCTTTTTTATTGCATTTTTTAAAATTAGCTTTTGAAGGTGACCACTTCCTCAGATCAGAATTAAGCAAATGTTGACAAATATCTGTATATATAAGTGAAACACAAAGCATTGCAATGACAGTCTCACAGGAAGAGGGAAGGGGTGGGTGAGGTGAGAAACAGGGAGGGTTGGGTGGGTGAAAGACAGATATAGATGGGTGATAAGAAGGTGACAAAAAAGTATAATTTTATGGTTTTTAATGCCAAAGATCTTTGTTAAGTCTTGTCTGGTGGGTGTCAAAATATGTTATCATTTTGATTTCAAAGGTGTTACGTTCCTACTTCCTAGATTGTCTTAACATTTTAAGACATATCTCTCTGTCTCTCACCCACCCACCCAGCCCTCCCTATTTCTCACCTTACTCACCCCTTCCCTCTTCCTGTGAAACTGACATCAGAATGCTTTTGTGTTTCACTTACTGTATATATATAGATATTTGTCAACATTTATTTCTATTCTGAAGAAGAAGGGTTACCTTTGAAAATTAATAAAAAATACAAGGAGACCTGGACAAACTGAGGGAGTGGGCAAATAAATGGCAGATGAGCTTCAATGTAGAGAAATGTAAAGTCTTGCATATAGGGAAAGGGAACCCGATGTACAGCTACACGATGGGAGGGAGATTACTGGGGGAAGGCAACCTAGAAAAAGACTTGGGAGTATTGGTGGATAAAACGATGAAGCCGGCGGTATAATTTGCAGCGGCCTCAAAGAAAGCGAACAGAATGTTGGGCATTATCAAAAAAGGTATCACTACCAGAACGAAGAAAGTTATCCTGCCACTATATGGAGTGATGGTGCAACCGCATCTGGAGTACTGCGTCCAGTACTGGTCACCGTACCTTAAGAATGATATCGCGATATTTGAGAGGGTCCAGAGGAGAGCAACGAGGATGATAAAGGGCATGGAAAACCTTTCATATGCTGAACGGCTGGAGAGGCTGGGGCTTTTCACCCTGGAAAAGCGGAGACTTAGAGGGGACATGATAGACTTATAAAATCATGAGAGGCTTAGAGAAGGTGGAAAGGGACAGATTCTTCTGACTAGCGGGGACATCAAAAACAAGAGGTCATTCAAGAAAAATTGAAAGGAGACAGATTCAAAACGAATGCTAGGAAGTTCTTCTTCACTCAGAGGGTGGTGGACACCTGGAATGCACTTCCAGGGGAGGTGATAGGACATCGTACAATATTGGATTTCAAGAAGGGATTGGACGACTTCCTGAAGGAAAAGGGGATTGCAGGGTATAGATAGAGGGCTACAATACAGGAAATTAAACAATTAGGGAATAAAAGATTTAGGTATAAGAGTACTTACAGGTCATGGATCTGGGGGGCCGCCGCGAGTGTGGACTGCTGGGCACGATGGACCTCTGGTCTGACCCGGCAGAGGCAATTCTTATGTTCTTATATGAAATGAAGCAACCACTTTCAGCTAAACCAAGCCCCAAATGAAATAAATATTGTGGGCATGTAGACCCATAAAGTACACTCTGCAACTTCCAAGCTTTTAGGCTAAGTTCTGACTCTTCTTGCCAGACTGGCATTGAGTTGAATAATTGCAGGGCCAGGGGAAAGAGGGACAAAGAGAAAGACTCAGGTGCTGCTAAGCCAACAAGAGTACAGAACCTGCGTCAGGCAAGGCCACAGGACAGATGCATTTCAGACGCCGCTTTATACTACAATGCAGCAGACAGAGCTTTGATTTGGGCAAAGCTCAGAGGGATGTACTAATAAACACGGTAGAAAAAAGGGCTGCATTTCAATTTTGCTTTTTCCACCTTAGGTCTGAGAAGGGCCTGATTTTCAAGACTGACATTATTTGAGGGCTGCTACTCATACTGTGACCTTATCATTCACCATTTACAATATATAGGTATATATAAAACATTTGTTTCTAAAGTTGCTGTTTTCCACCCTGGATCTGAAGCCTTATTTAACACCTCTTGAGTTTTTATTTGGGGGGGGGAGGGAGGGGGGTATCCACAATGAATATGCATACATTGGAAATCTAGTATATGCAAATTATAGAAACTCTAAAAGCCAGCCTCGAGGGAGAACTTTCACAACCAATTTGGGAATGTGACATTGTAGAAACACACATGGGAAATTTTTGGGGGTTCACTTAATTTTCCTATCAAATCACCCATTTGGCTCATTTCTGCATTCTGAATGATTTCATTTGTTTCTATTAAAGTTAACAGGACAAGCAATTTTTGCAATCTAACAGTGGAGGTTTCCATCCATTTTCAATGAAACTTTATGCGTGCTCTTTGCTTTTCTATTGTCTCATCTGAACCTTTTTACCCCTTTTTCCTCAGAAGCCTATACCTTCCTAAAAAAAGCTTCTCTCCCCTGAAATGAAAAGAAAATGATGTGGGTCTCGGATTCATGATGACATCAACTGCCATGGGATTTGGAAAAAGTGCGGCTGGGATAGGCTTGTTTGACTGCTTGTCATAAAGCTTTAGTGTGGAAGAACAAGCAGCTCCCTTTCTCCTCCCAAAATGATTCCATCCTTTCTGGGTGTCAGGGTCAATGAGAATTGAACTTATGATCATCAGGAGAAAGAGGCTAGAGACTTACAACTGAAGTTACAGGATCTACAAAATCAATATAGAAGGCTGTGGCAGGTGGACCTATTGGATCACCATGGGCTGGGCCCTTGATTATAGATCAGGGGTAGGGAACTCCGGTCCTCGAGAGCCATATTCCAGTCGGATTTCCAGGATTTTCCCAATGAATATGCATGAGATCTATTTGCATGCACTGCTTTCAATGCATGTTCATTGGGGAAATCCTGAAAACCCAATTGGATTCCGGCCCTTGAGGACCGGAGTTCCCTACCCCTGTTATAGATCAATTGCTGGTCTAACTGAATCCTCCTTAGGCACGTTTCTTCTCATGCTCAAAAGTTAGTTATTTTTTGCTTTCTTCTTTGGTTCTGTAACTTCAGCTGCAAACCCTGGCCTTTCCTCCCAAGGGTCACAAGTTTGATCCCTGGTTAGCCTTGCAATGACCAACCAAACAAATGTTTGTTTTCCTTGTCCCATAGGCTACAATTGCAATACAAATGAAAACAATTTACTAACTATACATTTAAATTTCAAAAATAAAGCCCAAGACCAAAAAATGGACTTTTAGGTAATTTGGAATTCATGGCCATTTTAGTTTTAGTTTGTTCACAGCAAAGAAATTGAAAATGGCCTTATTTACAGCATTTTATCATTTGTTTTCAAACAGCTGAACATTACTAATACATTTCAAGCTTGTTCTCAAGAACAAGATGTGTCATGAATTTGAAATAGGACTTTATTTTGTATATAAGGCTTTTCATCTGGTTACAGGCTGGCAAAGGGATTGAACAACATCTCCTCTGAAAAAATCAGTTAGATCTGTAAATGAACAAAAACAAAACAATTCAGACACCATACATTATGAAGTGTAGGCCACAATACTTAAACACCTAAATCAGCACAGTGCCACCCGGTGACCTTGCAAGAAATTACACTGACCCAAACAGAACTTAACTGATGGCTATTGAATATTTTAAGTGTTCTCAGTAAGCAAATTTGACTTTGAGATGTATCAATAACTACTTTTTATGCAGATGGAGGTAAGTTCTGGTCCCTTTGTCAGCAAGTCTCTCTGAAGAGACTGTAATACCAGTAGATGGAGCAACAGGAAATAATGATTTCAGGTACATATAAGAAATTCCATGCAGCTCGTGTAGCAATGAAAATTAAATATCTCCATGTACATAGTTCTGAAAAATCTAATTGCTTTAATTGAGTAAAATGTCAAGTGCGTTTTGGTTTGTTGTGCATCTGTAAATCAAGCAGGTCACAGAGAAACTGATTATGCTACAGAAAACAACTTGTAACGTGACTGTTTTTAAAAGCCCATCTTTGCTGTATTATGTTTTCATTCACAAGTGTGTGACTCTGATGGCCGGAGATCTGTCTCAGGGGCAGGTACCGATGCAAAAGAGATGGTGAATTTTAACTAGCTATATGTGGAAACAGCTGCCTCATGTGCCACTTTCTATGTACAAGTTCTGATACTTGCGTGTATACAGTAACTCCCTGGAAATTGACGTTCAAAAGCCACTAAAGATTTTGATTTTAATCATTCAAGGCTAACGCTTTTAACATTTGCATCTCCTCTTCCTATAGGCTAAGGCTCTTTACACCTGTATTGTGAGGTCATAAAGGTTTATGGTTATATGAGACAGCGTTAGAATTTGGATTACTCTTCTCCCTCGTCATTCGCGGGGGAAACAGGCAGAGCCGGACCGCGAATGCCGAAAAACCGCAATTATCCGGCTCTGACCCACCCCCACCTCCCTGCCGCCTTCCTGGCCTTAACTGGTGGTCTAGAGGGTTTTTGGGGCAGGAGCGATCTTCCTACGCTCCTGCCCCGTGCAGATCGCCATCAGGAAATGGCTGTAGGGAGTTCCCGACATAGTCTCGAGAGACTACGGGAACTCCCAGCAGCCATTTCCTCATGGCGATCTGCACGGGGCAGGAGCGTAGGAAGATCGCTCCTGCCCCAAAAACCCTCTAGACCACCAGGTAAGGCCGGGAAGGCGGCAGGGAGGAAAAAAGACTGTTTTTTTAAAATTTTCCCCCTCCCCAGAAAAAAATCGCGATTATATGAAACCGCGAGTGCAGGAACCGCGAATGGGGAGGGGGAAGTGTACAAGGCTTTAAGACAGGAGCGGTTGAGGGATGGGTCTCAGCAGCAACACCGCTTAAGATAAGTAGAGGCTGATAAGTTAGTGTTTAACTGTATGCGGTGGTATGAGATGGTGATCAGCTATGATGGTCTCATTAACAACCTGCTCCCTGTTGATCACTAGAAGTTGGTTGTTGGTTGTTGGGTCCGAGCTTTTCACATATTCACACTTTAATGTATTTATTTATTTAAAGAAGTCAAAATTTGGGAAATAAATCTTTTAAGGTGATATATTATTTAGAGTTAATATTAAGGTCACCTGATTTATGTCAGGTAGAGTTTTCATGATTTTTTTGAGTTGTCAAATATAGATGGCCCATCCAATCTGCCCATCCGCAGCGTCCACTTCTCCTCCTCTCCTTAAGAGATCCCACGCACATAGAAACATAGAAATATGATGGCAGATGAAGGGAAGAAAATGTTTTCCACTGTTTAATTTGTATCACTGACTGCATGCTTCAGACTTCCAGGAAGAGATTAGAGCGTTCTCCCTGCGTTCAGGGAATCATGTGGAGATTAAAGAACGTGACCATTTCTACGAATTGAAGGCGACAGACCCCGTGGAGATCTGGTAGCACCAATGAGAAGAAAAGCTCAAATTGAACTTTGCAAAGCAGAAGCAGGACTGGAAAGCCACAAAAGCCTTAGCGATAGCGACACAGCGAAAAAAAAAAAGAAAAGGATTCTCTGGTACTGGAGTTTATTTTAGAAGCATTTTCACATGCAAAAAAACCCCAAACAAAGCATGTACGCATGTGGATTGCCTGCACGTGTAAACAGTGGCTTCAGAAAGCTGCTGTTATCCATGTGGAACACACCATGCAGAGATTTCACAGGGGTGTGGAGATGTGGCTTGGGTATGGTTTGGGCAGGTTTTGCCAAGCTCAGGGTAACATAAGAACATAAGCAATGCCTCCGCTGGGTCAGACCTGAAGTATGCAAAGATTTTTTTTAACTGCTTATACCCTACTGTTCACTTAGATCAAATGAGGGACACCTTCTCTCCATTCCATCATTGAAGATAATCAACACGAGACGCACAACGATTTTCTCAGTCACAGCCCCCTTCCCCCCCCCCTAGCTCTGGAACTCCCTGCCTATTTACATCAGGGAAGAAACTGCACTAAATAGATTTAAAGGCTCCCTCAAATGTTTTTATGGATGCATTTGAAAACTATGATTAGGGCGTTAGCAACACTAAGGGCTAAATTCACGAACCTGCCCGATCCGTGCCCTCCAATCCTCAGTATGCAGATCGGAGGAACGCCCCCATCTGCTGGCACGGATTGCAAATCTGCGATCCCGAAGCATGCACAGACCATCTGTAGATGGTCCCGTCCAGCCGTGACTTTATTTTTTAACTTCACGTGCGCTGACTCTCCTGCTCTCCTCTTCCAGCCAATCTTGCTGCCCAGACTCTTCTGCTCTCTGCCGCCTTCCGCGGGTTCACACTGCAGGGAAGGCAGCAGAGATCAGTCTGGGTGGCGAAAGGAGCTAATGAAATATTTTAGTTTCATATTTTTAAAGTTGCGTCGCCACTGCAGCCCTAAACTACAACATGGCCAACTGCTCTCCCCCTGGCCCCAGGGCTTCTGCAGTCCCTGAAAAAGTAAAGGCAGCAAGATTGGGACAGCAGAAAGCAGGGCAGCAATGGAGCTGGAGAGTGGAAAAAGAAGGTTTGTGACTGGTCCCCAGCAGTCGCTTCTTGAGTTGAGCGGCCAGCCCAGTCGGATCGTGAAATTCATGTTGTGAATTGCGTCCCTGCCTACTTTGCATGCATTTCTCCTCATTTGCTTGCATGGATTTGAAGCGGATCGCAGGAGAGGATAGTGAATGGGGCCCGAGGGAAATCTGGTCGCAAACCGATCAGTACACGATCGGTTTGCTTTGTGAATCTAGCCCTTAGTTCACTTGCCTACCCATCAAGGCACCCTAATTTTTTGCCTCGTTTTTCCTCAACCCTCCTTTTGTTCATCCCTTAAATGTCTCCTTTTCTCTAAAATTGTAGTTCCCCCTTCTTTTCCAACTTGTCGTCTAGTTTTGGTGAATGTTCAGACATGTACTTTTTTAAAAAATTTGGTGTCTCCCCATTTTAATCAATGTATATCGTTTAGAAATTTTTATAAGCGTCTAATCAAATCTATATGTATATAAAATCGGATGGATCTGTGTGTGTGTTCCAGCAAGCTCTGAAACGAATGGACTGATTTCAGCCATATGACGTTACTATCTGGGGAAAAATATTGTGGGGGTGGGAAGGGGGTGACATGTAAAAATGATCGAAAATGACAGATATTAGTGTCTAACCCATAGTTCGGGCTCGCTACGCAACTGGAGGAATAGAATTTTGACCATGTTTATCCTCACCACCATTATTCCAAGAATGTACATCGTATATTGTATAGTTCAGTCCTTTGCACGCGCAATGTAGAATGTCGTCTATCAGAGTTCTAACTCAACTTGGAAATCCTCTTCTGTGGGACAGGAATGCGTACACCCTCAATCCAAGTGCAGCATTTAAATTTTAGGTCTCTGATGGATGCCATGGCCTCAAGGAAGTTTGCACATGTGGTTTCTGCTAATTGTGGCGCTTCCATGATGATGCATTGCTCTCTTTATTGTAGACTCTACGCTCTTATGCATAAAATAGAGTGGCTGATGCTGGCACAAATCTGCAGGACGGCCAAATGAGCATTTCCGGATGATGGTCATTTTCAGGACATGGCTGCGCTTTCTCCTATCAGAAGAAGCAACGTAACGTGAACGAACCTATGAAGTAATCGCAGCTGTAGCTGTCACAGCCGACAAGACACAAGGAGATCAGCGCATCACCTGTTTATTCCTTCCTTTCATTAAATATGGATGACCTACTTGCCGCCCCCCTGCTTAAATATTTAAGAAAATTGCAAGCCGTCGGCACTTGTCTTGCAGCCCCTAGACAAAAACATTAGGAAGTCGTTTGACATTCTTCAGACAGGCTTCGGTTTTGTGCCAAAGTGGTTTGCTATTCATCGCTTGCCAGGAAACCTTCTATGGCTTTAGTTCTCTCTCTGTAGGCTTGGGATCAGTCAGGCACTCGCCACGGCCTTGCTCTGCTGGGAGGCGTAAGCCCATCTGTTGTGGAGACTTGATATCACCTGTCCTAGAACCCAAAAGGACCAAGGGAGGTCTTTTTCTCTTCTAGCATTCCAGATCTCGATCTTTGGAGGTTTTCTGTTTGCATGTTGTAAGTATAGTAAATCTAATTTTTAAAATCCTGACGTTGCTATATTTTTGCTCTTGATTTCTGTAAGCACAAAGAATGCTGCCAAAAAAGGGTTCAAAACAGGAAAAGACCATGGTTCCAAATATGCTTTCAAATTTTATTTTCAGTGGGGGAGAGAAGGGATTACTGTAGAAAGAATTAGGCAATAGCATTTGATCATTGTTTCTTTTAATGAAGATTTTCAAATGACAAGGTTTTAAGGAAGCCTGGTTTATCTGTAACTCCAGCACACAAGCAAAAGTCACACGAGATAGATTTAATAAATGACACCAAAGTTAGGCACTGGGATGATCCATGCTAAGCTGTAAAGGGTGCTCGGTGTGGAATGGCATTTATAGATAGGGTTACCAGATGTCCGGATTTCCACGGACAGCTTTTCAAAACCCGGCACTTTGTCCGGATTTTGAAAAGCTTCTATCAAATCGCCATCGGGCAGGAGGGCATGCGCGAATGCCACGCCATAACGTTACATGCACGAATGCGTGCATATGATGCCATCCTGTCGCATCCGCGCATGTGCGGATGCCATCATGTCCGACGAGAGCAGGCAGCGGAGAGGGGGTGGGGACAGGATGGGATTGGGGCGGGGCTGGGGCATGTCAGGCGGGAATGGGCGGGACTGAGGGCTACTGCTATTTATTGATTCTATAGCGCCACCAGACATATGGTTACCAGACATCCAGGCATCCGGACGGCTTTTCAAAACCCAGTGTCTGGAGGGCATCTGCGCATGAAATGCGGTGACATCACATGCATGAACACATGCGTTTGATGTCATCGTGCCACACCTGCGCATTCGCAGATACCCTCCCGATGCAGCTCTGAGCACGAGAAGAGGTTGGGGGCGGGGCTGGGTGGAACGAGGTGTGACTTGGGTGGAACAGAGCGGGGCTGGGTGGAACTGGGTCCTGGGGGGGCGGGGTTCCGGTTCCGGATTTTACAATCGTAAAATCTGGTAACCCTAATCAGACACACGCAGCGCTATTCCTTAAACAAAGAACTTTAAAGCAGTCTGATCCTTATACAATACTGACACAACACGCTGCTCTACCACCAAAAGCCAAGATCCTTAGGTTTGTCTATATTTATAAAGCTCTCAAAATTCCCTTTAGAAAATTAGATTTTCAGGTACAGGCCTCCAATAAATATAATAGCTAATACTGAACTCATCAGTTGTAGTTGTTTTGTCAGCTTTGAAATGTACTATGGTTTATATCTTGCAAAAACATGCCGGTAAGTGATTCTAATGCTGGAACCATGATTTATCATTGACAGGTACACAGAATATGCTTATAACAAGCAGGATATGGATATATTATCTTCAGCGAGGCATATCCGAAATGGACTTCCCTCGCATAGTAAAGTCTCTATTCCTGCCATGCATGTGGACGTTGAAATGCCTTCTCTTCGGCTCGTTAAAGGACCTAACTTCTATTTCACCTGCCCATTTTAGGCAGTCATTAGAACGCAAACGAAAAAGAGGCCCAAAATATATGCTGTGGTTACTTCAATCTTCCCAGTTACAAACTGATTAATTCATCCAATTGACTCTTTAGCTGCCCTGCAGTATAATCTGTAACAACAACCAAACTAATTAGGGAAATGGAAATCCCCAAATATTGACGCCCCACCACATTTGCTTAACTAACCTAGCATTTCCCCCCCTCCCCCCCAAGTCTGACCGTTTGATGCTTACGTAGAAGCTTTAATGGATTTGTCCCAAAGCACGGTGCTTTCATACGCAGCTGCCCGTCAGTTTATGATAAAAAAAATATCTCTGAGATTTTACAGAAGGGAAGCACTCGTATTATCCCGACGTCCATCACTCAGGAATCTCTTCCAGCTAAAGAACAGACTTTCTCTAGAGCAGGGGTGGGCGGCTGTGGTCTCTGAGGGCCACAAATCAGTCGGGTTTTCAAGATTTCCACAAGGAATATGCAATAAACCTATTTGCATATCATGGAAGCAGGGCATGCAAACCGATCTCATGCACGGACATTCTGGAAATCTTGTAAACTCCATCAGTCAGGAATCTCTTCACCAGCTGTGGCCCTTGAGGCCTGAGGTTGCCCATCCCTGCCCTAGAGGAATATACTCCTATCTCTGGTAAGTTGGTTCTTTCTCTCAGGAGAAATCGGGTGTTTTTAATTTCTATTGTGATCTTCGTGTATCCTAAATAAGTTTTCATTGCCTGAAAACCTAAGTTTTCATTGCCGCTGCTGGGTCAGATCAGTGGTCCATCCTGCCCAGCAGTCTGCTCACACGGCGGCCCCTAGGTCAAAGACCAGTGCTCTAAATGAGTCCAGCCTCACCTGCGTACAGCCCAGTTTAGCAGGAACTTGTCCAGCTTAGTCTTGAAACCCTGGAGGGTGTTTTCCTCTATGACAGACTCCGGAAGAGCGTTACAGTCTTCTACCACTCTCTGGATGAAGAAGAACTTCCTTACGTTTGTACGGAATCTATCCCCTTTTAACTTTAGAGAGTGCCCTCTCGTTCTCCCTACCTTGGATAGGGTGAACAACCTGTCTTTATCTACTAAGTCTATTCCCTTCATTATCTTGAATGTTTCAATCATGTCCCCACTCAATCTCCTCTTTTCAAGGGAGAAGAGGCCCAGTTTCTCTCGCTGTACGGCAACTCCTCCAGCTCCTTAACCATTTTAGTCACTCTTCTCTGGATCCTTTCGAGTAGTACCGTGTCCTTCTTCATGTATGGCAACCAGTGCTGGACGCAGTACTCCAGGTGAGGGTGCATCATGTCCGGTACAGCAGTGGCGCCCCTCTCTCGCCCCCTGCCACACATGCGCCCCCTTCCCTTTTTAGCTTCTTTAGCGTGAGCAGTATGCCCACGTTGGTGTGAGCGTGCCCTTTGACATCACTTCATAGGCGTGGGTCCTGGAAATGACATCAGAGAGCATGCCGATAGTGACGCGGGCAGCGATCTCATTCCAGGGAATTAAAAAGGGTGTGGGGAAGGCAAGGGGCATGCGTGCGCACCAAGAGAAGGAGCGGGGGGCGGAGAGGAGGAAGGGCGTTGCGCCCTTAGGAAGACTGTGCCTCCCTTCCTATGCCACTGTCCGCATGCTAGGAACTCCCCCATTTGGAAATCTGCATTATTTGAGTATGTTTTGCACACAGATAAACTCCCAAAATGTTGTGGAGGTTGAAGGTCAACTTTGGAAAATTTAATACCTTTATATACGAACCAGAGAGTTCATAATGAACGGGCCACTGGAGAGGGGGGAACATGGATCAACCCTGTATCCAAAATGGATTGCATAGAGGCCAAATCTTTCAGGCCTAAACTTGTGAGAAAAGGAATCTGCGTGTAGTAGAATTTAACCACCATTGTCCTTTAACTAGTATTAATACGTAGAGTATTTGGAACAAATTATTATTTTAGGGGTCCTGCACTAGTACGAGGGGCTGCTGAAAAGTTCTCAGCCCAACTAAGAAGAGAATAATGTGGAGCCATGAAACTTACAAGTTATTCCACACTTTTCTTGACACTTTTCACTTCAATAAGGCAAATGCATCTAGAAAATGGGCACAAGTATAGGGAAACCAAGCCACTGTGACATCACCAATGAGGTTGGCTCTTAGGCATTTGTGGAATGAGGCATTATGACATCACAATAGGAGGGGCTGCTGAAAGGTTCTGAGCCCAACCAAGAAGAGAATGATGAGGAGCCACGAAACTTACAAGTTATTCCACACTTTTCTTGACACGTTTCATTTCAATGAGGCAAATGCATCTAGAAATGGGCACAAATAGAGGGAAACCAAGCCATTGTGACATCACCAATGAGGTTGGCTCTTAGGCACTGATGGAATGAAGCATTATGACATCACAATGCGAGGGGCCAATGAAAAATTCTCAGCCCAACCAAGAGGAGAATGAGGTGGAGCCATGAAACTTGCAAATTATTCCACACTTTTCATTTCAATGAGGCAAATGTGTCTAGTAAATAAGCACAAGTATAGGGAAATCAATCCATTGTGACATCACCGATGAGGTTGGCTCTTAGGCATTGGTGGAATTAGGCATTTTGACATCACAATATGAGGGGTCAATGAAAAGTTCTCAGCCCAGCCAAGAAGAGAATGGTGGAGAACCATGAAACTTACAAGTTATTCCACACTTTTCTTGACATTTTTTGTTTCAAGGATATGAAACAGAATGGGGAACGAGGAGAGACGGGTTTAGGTGGAAAGATAGGCTCAGTCTTGGCTATGATTAGCACATGCTAGAAACAAAATCCTTCACTGCGTCCTGCATGAGGCTATTTTCCCATGTTAAATCACGTTAATGCTTAATGCAGTTTAGTGGAAGGGCCTTTTAGCTAGCTATTGAGATTTATTAACCACATTTACAATGAGATTCACCAAAGCAGGCATAAAACTTGCAATTTTGTGAACAATAGTAAAATGGTCAAAGACAAGAAATGAAGTAAACTTGGGATAACAAATTGAGTGCTAGAAATTGGACTAACATGATACAGCATCGGAAACAAACATTTAATGGTGCAGTAAAAGAATCCTGTAACAGACATATGGTAAATGTCAGCGGGATATGAGCGGATACCATCCTCGGCAGCATGGAGGAACTTCACGACACATTAAAAGACCGCTGCTCTCAGCTCCTTCTCTCTATCGCAAGGACCCAACGTTGCAGGAATTTAATTCACTCCCTCGTTCATTAGGGGTTACGCTCCGGGCAATATTTTCAGATGGAAAAGGTTACCTTTCAAAGCATTAAGCTCTCGTCTCAATCAGGTGAGCGAAAGTACAGTCTGTGAAAGCAAATTACACAGGAAAGAGAATGAAGGCTTCAAAAAAATTATTAAAAAAAAAAAAAAATGTGGCATGCCTCACCGGCGAGAGGGATGAAATAGACTATGTGTTGCTTCCCTTAAATGCACCTGCTCTGAAAGATGATTCATTTCACAGAGATGGCATGTGACAGCTTCTACCTTAAGGTTACTCCAGAGGTTTGGAATGAAATCCCAAATAACCTGTCACTGATTATTTGGCTTTTGGTAAAAAAAAAAAAAAAAAAGAGAGAAAAGAAACCCCCCCTTCCCCAACAACTGGGCCTTAAATTCAAAAGGGTTTAACCAATCAGGCGAGGCCCTGGCTGGTAAAACCCTGCTGAGATGAGTTAACCAGATAGCAATACTGAATAATGCCTCTGACCAATATGGCACAGTTTGGAGATTGAGCCTGGAAGGAACTGGCGCTTAACTGGTTAGTAGAGATATTCAGTCCGCTAACCAGCTAGTGAATACACTAAATAAAGGGAGTCCTTTTACTAAGCTGTGATAGGAACTAATTCACACCTAGGAGGGATTCATCTTTTACCACACCTTGATTCCTGCAGGATACTGCAACCAGTGGGATCCCAGTACTGCAGGTTGCTAAATCCCACCTTACAAGAATAGCACTGCTATTCCAAGGATGAATTAATCAGCAGGGCTACAACGGGGGTGTGTGGGGGGGGAACCCCCCACTTTACTTTATACAGATCGTGCTGCGTTGTGGGGGGTTTGGGGGTTATAACCCCCCACATTTTACTGAAAACTTAACTTTTTTCCTGTTTTTAGGGAAAAAGTTACATTTTCACTAAAATGTGGGGGGTTACAACCCCCCCCAACACCGCCGCGATCTGTATTAAGTAAAGTGGGGGGGGCTCCCCAACAAAAACCCCCGTCGCATTCCCTAAAAACAGTCTTTTTCTTCGGCGCGTACCTCCGTCTTACGCTCAGTTGTCGGCGCGCACCTTTGTCTTCCGCGTTACTGTCTATGAACCGAAGGAGGGTACTGTAACAGAAGCTCGCTGGAAAAAAGTGCGCTGACAATCCTGCGCAGGACTGATGCGCGCTGGCTTTAGTGCTGTGAAGGGGTGTGTGTGTGGGGGGAACCCCCCCAGTAAACTTACAAGTGTTCATGCTTCTGTTGGGGGAGGGGGTGACTTGGCCTCATTCCTGCTCAGAAACCCTTGGTCCCCCCTTTGGTTCTCCAGATGACCCCTCCTTTAGGGTGACCCATCATTCACGTGTCAGAACAAACGCATGCTGACAATCCCATGCAGGACTGATGCACACCGGCTTAAAACATTTCCTGTTACTGCTGTGAGGGGTGTGTGGGGGGGGGGGGAACCCCCCCACTAAACTTAAAAGTGTTCACGCCTCCATTAGGGGGGTTTGTAGGGGAACCCCCACTACGCTGCCGTTTTCCTTAGATTTTGGGGTTTTCATCAATTTTCAGTGTAGTGGAGGGGGGGTTCCCCCAACCCCCACAATGGGAGTGCGAACACTTGTAAGTTTAGTGGGTGGGGGGTTCCTCCCCACACCCCCCCTCACAGCGTTAACAGGAAGTATTTTAAGCCGGCGCTCATCAGTCCTGCGCAAGATTGTCGGCGCGTGAATGTCGGCAAGTGTTTGTCCGGCGCGTGAATGACGGGTCACCCAGAAGGAAGGGTCATCTGGGGGGTCAAGGGGGGACCAAAGGTCTTTGGGCAGGAATGAGGCCCAGTCACATCTGCCCAGTCTAGCTCCTTCCTACAAATGGAACCCCACCACAAGGGGTCATGTTTCCTTATGAGGGCTTTGTGGCCCAATGCTCCGAGGTGGGAAAACAACCCCAGCGCCCTTACATTGCCTGTAGTGCATCACCACTAGTCGTGTTAGGGTATTTGCATATTTTGCATCTCATTACTAACTAACCCATAGTGACTTAAATATCACCACAGTATGTTAAGTCAAAAGGCCTTAGGACTCTTTAGGTAACATTAAGAGCTAAATAGCACATATTAAGGCCCTCATGCAGCAAACGATGGAGCATGCCAGACACGCTCAGGCGTCTGGAAATATCTTCAAAATGTGCGATCTAACTGTGTGCTATCAAATTTTCTTTTTTTTGTTTTTAAGGGGGCACGCCAGGGTGTTGAGTGGGTGTCCTTGTACTTACCAGTCAGTGCATCTACATTTCTATTTAGAATATACCGCACGAGCCCTTACCATCTACAAACTAGGTGAAAGTAAGTGCCCGTATGATAACAAAAAAGAGAAAGAGAATATTGTGGCAAATTAAAGAATGGTTTAGTTTTACATTATATACTGTTTGGCCTAAAGGTTGAAAGGCTAGAGTGGAATGGAATGCATTTTTTTTTTATTTTGTTGCATTTTTAAAAATTTTTAATCTTTTTTTATCCTATTTTTTATTTTTTGTGATGTTTTAATCACATATAATTTTTTAATGCATATAATTGTGGTTTTGGAAGTATTTGTAATATTAGTAATTACTACTGCTTGTGTACTTGAAGCTTTTTTTCTCCACCTTTTTAAGAAGATTTTTTGCATGGGGCATGGTAGTATATTTAAATTGATATGGGGCCCATTGACATCTTATGTTTATTTATTTTTTATTCATTCAATTTTCTCTACCGTTCTCCCAAGGGAGCTCAGAACGGTTTACATTATGGACTCAGTCCAGTTGGTTACAGTCAGGCACTCAAGTATTTTTCCCTGTCTGTCCCAGTGGGCTCACAATCTACCTAATGTACCTGGGGCAATGGACTTGTCCAGGGTCACAAGGAGCAGCGTGGGTTTGAACCCAGAACCCCAGGGTGCTGAGGCTGTAGCTTTAACCACTGCGCCATACACTCCCCCCTATAATAGGTTTTTTATTGCGAGTCAGTTTTTGCTTATTTTGGTACACATCCAAGGAAGGGCGGATTGGGGGGGGGGTTATTTCTGTCATAATTTGATTTTTAAATATTTACACTTGGGATGGGTGGGAGGATGGAAGGATATGGCTAATAGGGTAAGGTTACTGGGGAAATTTATGTTTCTGTGTTTTATTAAATAATCATTAGGTGGGTGGATAGGAGGAGAAATTGGTTGGTTATGTATATTTGAAAGTTAAATGCACTTATATTGACTTATTATATATGATATATTTATGTATTGCACTATTGAAGATTGGAAAATCAATACACATCTGGGATGGGATGGGGGGATAGGGTAGGGAAAAGTATTGGGAAAATGGATATTAAATTTTCATATTAAAGTTGTTTAGTATTGCTAATATTAATAATTGATGGAAGGGGGTTGGGTATAGTTATGATTTTATATATTATTTGTTTGAAATAGTGTATTCTTTATAATATTTTGCTATTTTCAATTAAATGCATTACACTACTGTAATTTAATAAAATAATAAAAATGTTAAAAAAAAAAAAAGAAAATCAATAAAGATTTTTTGCAGTGCTCATTGTGGTTTCTTACCCTGTAAGCTTATTTCAACGGTATTACTGAAGTGTCGAGCATTTGGTGTGGGAAAATCTTGTGTCAGGGCGTGCTAAGGCCATTTGTTACTGCAATCTTGTAAAAGGACCCTAGACGTAGGACAACTTTATCTTCTGGTTAACTAGATCACACATACCCAGATATTAAATGCTGGAGCCTAGACGTGGCTCATCATTGAATATTCAGGGTTAATTCTGCCCATGGTTGTAAGCGGCTTTAACCCCACTGACCCACTGCAGGGTGAATATCTACCCCCTGGGTTTCTTTCTCAGATAGGCGAGTAGTTGAAGCACTGTGGTTTTTGTAACGTTTTACTATTTTAGCATTTGTGATTGTTTGTAACTGGCTTTGAATGCAATCAGGAAAGCAAGATATTAGGCTTAAGTCAATAAACAGGCAAAGTTGGAGTTAACTTCTAATGGAACACAGATGCCTGCTTGCAAGCTTGGCTGCCTGGAACTTTTATCAGCAGTCTGGAACTGTTTGCAGCTGATAATATCCATTACTTCTCCGAACACACCAGCCCCTGCTTCACTGGATCAGCAAATAGAAAGCAAGTCTCAAAGAAAATGTCACCTTTACAACCTTGGCAAAATGGGATTCCTTGTGATGAGATGAACCTCCAGGAGCGCGAGCTATGGGAAATCTGAAGCAAGAAGCGCGCTTTTATAAATTGCAGTCCATAATGTTTGCCGCTACAGCTAAATATTAACAGGGTATTCAGTCACAATGGGGCTCTGGGGGGCCGCTTGCTTAGTCGCATTCTGTTATCATATTACAGTAGCCTGATTACATTTTTACCGTCTGAACTCAGAAAGAAATAGGTTTATTCAAAAAGCAGAATAAAAATGGGGGAGGGAAGTTAGCCACCGGTCAAATTGCAAGGCTGTTTTTGGTCTGCAATTGACTTGTTTAATCCTAGAAAGAGGAACAAGTGTGGGCTTGGGGTTTTTTGGGTTTTTTTTTGTGCTGTTAGCATGAATGAGGGAAATGGATCATCCGGGGAGGGAGCAGGTGTTCTTACTGTGGGGGTAATGTAACAAACTTACAGTTTTTATAGGTAAGATCTGCAGGAACCCCCCCTCCTTCCAAAAGCCCTGGAGGATTAGCCTGTTCTGCACAATTCATTAAAAGAAAAGATAAAACAGTGAAATAAGAAACATTCTCACAATCAAATTAAAAAATATACAGTTAAAATGGTTAAAATTTCATAATAAACGTACTGATGCCTTGAGTTTCATTCAGAATTACCCTGGGAAAGCTTTGTGAAAAAAATAGGTCTTCAAAAGTGATTTAAATTTTGAAAAAGATTGCTCAACGGAGAGATTAAAAAAAACGTATGCTGAGGAAGTGTCAGGTTTACTGTTTCTTAAATCCCGCAAATCACAAGGATAAACTGTCCAGTTAACTCAAGACAGAAAAAAAGGCTATCTCAAGTTAACCAGGTGGGTATCAAAGTACTGCCATTCAGAGGTACCTGGATAACTCCCGACAGCCTCCTTGTGCCCAGATATTCAGAGGGGCAGAGACCCCCAGGCAGAATCTGACTCTAAACATCTGGAAACAATTCAGCTGGTTGAGGCCAGTGTTTGACTCTTCTCAGTAATGGCATAATGTCACTTCCCGGACTGCGGTATTTGCTCCAATGTGACAAGAAAGCAGCCATCACCTGTCAACATAAATCAATACCATCAAGATAATCCCCAAATAAAATAATATTCTTATCTTTATTAAAACTTGACATACTGCTGGGTGGCCTGAAAGGATGTCACAGCGATATACTAAATAAGACAAAAGTATCATACAAGGTAAAAAATATATATATATATTAGAGAATGACACGGTGACAAAATTCATTACCATTCCCGTCCACGCGGATAACCACGGGAAACCATCTTCATGTCATTGTTTAAGGAGAGAGGGAAGAATCAGAGTATGAATGGCCACAACCACTGACCCTCAAGCTTTGATTTGAAGAATGCTGGTGTAGAAGAACTGAGGTTGAAACAGACACTACAGAATGACAGTCTCTGGTATCCAGAGCAGATATTGTGATGTCATAATGCCTCATTCCACCAGTGCCTAAGAGCCAATCACATCAGTGATGTCACAATGGCTTCATTATCCTTGGCTCACATAAGAATCAGAGTATGAATGGCCACAACCACTGACCCGCAAGCTTTGCTTTGAAGAATGCTGGTGTAGAAGGACTGAGGTTGAAACAGACACTACAGAATGACTGTCTCTGGTATCCAGAGCAGATATTGTGATGTCATAATGTCTCATTCCACCAGTGCCTAAGAGCCAATCACATTAGTGATGTCACAATGGCTTCATTATCCTTGGCTCACATAAGAATCAGAGTATGAATGGCCACAACCACTGACCTGCAAGCTTTGCTTTTAAGAATGCTGGTGTAGAAGGACTGAGGTTGAAACAGATACTACAGAATGACAGTCTCTTGTATCCAGAGCAGATATTGTGATGTCATAATGCCTCATTCCACCAGTGCCTAAGAGCCAATCACATCAGTGATGTCACAATGGCTT
The DNA here is from genome assembly GCF_902459505.1 of Geotrypetes seraphini. Classification (NCBI taxonomy): domain Eukaryota; kingdom Metazoa; phylum Chordata; class Amphibia; order Gymnophiona; family Dermophiidae; genus Geotrypetes; species Geotrypetes seraphini. The sequence continues at coordinate 29,959,546 of NC_047091.1, read as the reverse complement.
CATTATCCTTGGCTCACATAAGCACAGCCACTGACCCGCAAGCTTTGCTTTGAAGAATGCTGGTGTAGAAGGACTGAGGGTGAGATAGACACTACAGAATGACAGTCTCTGGTATCCAGAGCAGATATTGGGATGTCATAATGCCTCATTCCACCAGTGCCTAAGAACCAATCACATCAGTGATGTCACAATGGCTTCATTATCCTTGGCTCACATAAGAATCAGAGTATGAATGGCCACAACCACTGACCCACAAGCTTTGCTTTGAAGAATGCTGGTGTAGAAGGATTGAGATTGAAATAGACACTAGAAAATGACATGGATTATTTCCCGCGGTTATCCGAGGGAACGGGAACGGTGGTGAATTTTGTCACCGTGTCATTCTCTAATATATATCCAATGAGAATTATCAGCGGAAGGGCCAGGAACGGTAAGACAGCCATAGGAAAAACGAATGCTAGGGCAATCCATAAAGGCATGCCAAACTGAAGCCCACAACAGCAAAAGAAAAACAAAAAATATATAATCTCGTCTTTTTTTTAATAAAACAAAAGAAGAAAAATAAAAGCATAGAAAACTGACTGAAAAGTCAGAAGCCGTGAGAGCGGGAAGGCATCAAAATGAAAATGTTTTCAACAGCTGTTGAAAACGCAACTTCTTAAAAAACTGAGGGACCGCGCGCCCTACGTCGGGCGGGAAGGCACTTGCGCGTGCGCGGTTCGGGCTATCGCAAACTTTCTAAGATCTAAAAGTGGCGATGCACTTTTAAAGTGGTCCATACCGGGGCTCTGTCGGTGACATCGCCCATACGTGAAAATATGCTGCTTGCTTGTCCTGGGATAAAATATATATATATCAAATGAGAAAAAAGAATGACTCATTCTATAAGAACAGGTTAACTAAAGTTAGATGCGGATTTGCAAGTTATATAAGTTATAAGTCCTTCTTTATACACATGACTGTCACAGTTCTGCATATAAGTGCTGCCTAGGCACCATTCGATATTCTATAACTTTAACGCACTAGAGGGGTCCTTTTACGAAGGAGCGCTAACCAATTTAGTGCATGCTAAAGATTAGGGCATGCTAAATGCTAAGGTGCCCTTAGAATATAATGGGTGCCTTAGCATTTAGTGTGCGCTCGTCTTTAGCACGCACTAAATCCTTAGTAAAAGGACCCCTAGTTGTTTAGCGCATAAACGCAAGAAGGCATTCGTGGAAATACACAGGCAGGACACGGCCATGTCCAAAAATTACGCATATACCCCCAAATTCTATACATAGTGCTCAAAATGGCCTGTGCAAATTCAGGCAGTCGTCCGAGTTTTGCACACAATCTGAGTCCTCAAGCCAATTAGCGCACTGGGTGCTGACAATCAATTATGGGTGTTAATGGTGGCTTTCGTGCACATCTTGCAAAAGCGCTATTCTGTATAGATGCACGGGCAAATGGTTAGTGCGCAACTGAGAAGGGGGTGTGGCCATGTGAGAAGCATGGGTAGGTCAGGGGTGATTCTCGTAAGGATGCTGAAAATTAAGCGACAGTAGGCATCTTACCGCCGCCTAACTTAATTGGTTTAATTGGTGATAAATGATGTCATAATTGACCACCTTGTTTAAAACCAATTAAAATCTATTTTTAAAAACAGGAGGATGCTTGGGTGCATAAGGAGAGGAATGGCCAGTAGGAAAAAGGAGGTGATAATGCCGATATGTAAGTCTCTGGTGAGGCCCCATTTGGAATATTGTGTGCAATTTTGGAGACCCCAACTTCAAAAAGATATACAGAGGATGGAGGGGATCTTTGTCATAAATCGTATGGGGACAGACTTAGAGACCTTAATACGTATACTCTGGAGGAAAGACGGGAGAGAGCGGATATGATAGAGACGTTTAAATATCTCCATGGTATTAATGTACAGGAAGTGAGTCTTTTTCAAATGAAGAAAAACTCCGGATTGAGAGGGCATAGGATGAAGTTAAGAGGTGATAGGCTCAGGAGTAATACACTTCTCCCTCTGTATTCGCGGTTTCTGTAATCGCGGTTTTGATTATTCATGGTTTTTAGCTTGCTGGCTCCTCCCCCCAAATTACATCAGCTTGCATAGAGAAATCGCCGATTCCCAGCACTTGCCTCTCCTTCAGGAACAGGCCAGGTCTCCCACCATGTTATTCGCGGTTTCACCATATTCACAATGGTTTTTAATAGAAAACAGTGAATAACACATGAAAAAGTTATTCGCGGTTTTTCTGCATTCGCGGGTCTGGTAATCCCTTATCTCTGCAAATATGGAGGGAGAAGTGTAGAAGAAAATACTTCTTTACAGAAAGGGTTGTAGATGCGTGGAATAGTCTCCCAATGGAGGTGATGGATTTGAAGACAGTATCTGAATTCAAGATAGCATGGGACAGGCATGTGGGATCTCTTAGGGAGAGGAGGAGATAGCGGATGTTGTCGATGGGCCATTCGGCCTTTATCTGTCATCATGTTTCTACAGAACAGGCGCCTACGGTCAAAGTGGGTGTGGCTTATGTTAGTGCAGGTAGGAGCCCCTGTAGACACGATTCTCATGCAAAGTAGGCACCAGCCATATAGACCAGTAAAACCCTGGCCTACGTTTCTGGGGTCTATCTTACACGTGGCTGTGATTCTGCAACCAGTGCGGCCGGTGCTGGTTTTGGAAGTGCTGGCTGATACCAGCGCCAGTTGCAGAAACCAGCCCTAAATAATGCACAGTATTATAGAGTTGGGGATCAATGCCTAATTTTCTGTTTTAAAAGCGTTTCCATTAATTTGCTTATCACAGAAGTATGTTACTTTTGTTCCTCGCCCAGATCTGTGGATGGGCAGGTTATAAATAAATAAGGGGTCCTTTTATTAAGGCATGCTAACCGATTTAGCATGTGCGCTATATAATGGATGCGTAAGCATGCACGCCTTAATAAAAGGACCTCCTAAGACTACATGCTGCAATGAAGCCTATGTTGAGAAATATAACCGTTTTTAAAAAAATATTTAACTTGGTTGTTTTTTTTTTTAACCAAACTTTTCAAACCACCTTTGTAAGTTGTGCAGTAAAGTGCTGCTTTTAGGGGTATGCATTCACCCCTGCTATTGACATAGCGTGAATGGGTAATCTAAATGTTGCCACGCAAATGCCAATTTATGCTAGTATTCTATAATGGAATGCTGTCGTTGAATTTGCGCTCAGAGATGAACCATTCCCAGCTCTATAAACCAGTTCGTACCTCAGGCCTAGGTACTTTGTCCAATAGCCGTGGTCTGTTCCCTCTTACCAAGCACTTAACTTGCAGATTTCTCCCCTAAACTGGAAAGCAAATTAAAATGGAAGACAATTTTTAAAATTAGAGCCTTTTTTTTTCTTCTTCTTTCTTTCCTCGATAAGCCACTTGGCTGCAAGAGCATTTCATTCATATGGAGAAGATGAAAGAGCTGAGTCTAACTGATTACCTCAAGAAATAAGTGCGTAGGCTGGAGGGAGGGCAGCTTTTCCTCTCCTGACAAATAATCAAGCCACTAAAAGTTACATTAGGCAAATAAACATTTCTGCAAGAATTATTTGTGACATTTGAGAGGAATGCAATACACCCAGAGTTAGGGGAAACCACTGAACCTCTTAGAGAATTAAATAACCGCAAAGCATCTTATAGGAATAGAGTTTTAAGCTATGCTATTTGCCCCAGGACCAATTCGGAGAAAAAAAATGTCAGATCTTCTTAACAGCTTGATACTTAAGGTTCATTTTGGAAAATAAACCAACAATTATTTCTGCTCCGGATTTCTACTACCCCCCCCCCCCCCAGCCCTCTTAATGGTCTGGCACACAAAAGGGAGATGGTTGTAATAATTGTTCCCCCTGGTTCTCTGCAATTTGTGCTTTTCAGTTTCTCACGGGCTCCTTCCTATGGCCATCAATAACAGCTCACAGTAGGAGAGAGGGATTGTTATTAGCCTTCCAAGGGAAAAGCGTTAATCAACGGGGACCAATGCTTTTGCTCTTCCATATTCTGGTAAATTACTATCGGCGTATTTTATTTTTAAAGACTTGGAAGGAATTAGAAGTGTGCTTTTGTTTGAAACAACACGGGAAATCCCCTGCCGAGCGAAGGCATGTCTCAGACTGAATTTCCTCAAGAAACGGCTGTCCCTTGGCCAATATCCAGAAGTGTCTCGGACAGAGACTGTCTCACTGTCTAATACATTAGCTGACATTTAGAGAGTGGTCACCAGAACTTGGGGCTCTTTTTACTAAGTCGTGTTAGGGCTTTAACGCACGGAACTGCATGTGCGTTAGGCCTTAACGCCAGCATTGAGCTGGCATTAGTTCTAGAAGCGTAGCGCGTGGTAATTTCCTGCGTGTACTAAAAACGCTAGTGCACCTTAGTAAAAGGAGCCCTTAATCTTGGTTAAGCGCTTCTATTCCATGGTAATGCAATTTTGTCTTAGCAGAGTGTGACCAAAATCCTAGCATTTGATAAAAATGAAGGCTCTCCAGAGTGCTAGTTATTTGGCTCTTGTGTATTGAATTGTCCACGTCATAGATTACCGTACTTGCACCAAATATTCTTTTGAGAAAATATCTTAAGCAAGTTTTGCGTTATGAAGATTCGGATTTAATTACCTTTTTGCCTTGTACCTTGGTTTATTTTCAGAAGCAGGCAAAGAACCGAGGTGAGCTGGAGACTATAAATTTGATTTTCTGTAGACATCTCAGGATGCAATACAAATTAGGACAATTCTCCTGGTTACTCTGAATTTGCAGAAGGAAAAGATAAGGCTATTGAAAGCCTATTCTAGGATTCTTGTCAGCTGGAGATGTTTCTTTCAGATAAGGAATCTACTTTAGGGTGGTCTAGGATTTAGGCTTTGGTTTACTGTAATTTGGATCTAGAAAATGGATGTCCAGTCCCTCCTGCATCCCTCCTGTCATCGATGTGTGTGTGTGGGCGGTTCTGGAAGGAGGGACTGGGCATCCCTCCTGCCATCGATGTGTGGGTGGGTGGGGGGGGGGGTTTCTGGCAGGAGGGACAGGGCATCCCTCTTGCTGGCAATGTTCGGGGATGGGGGTTGACCTTGGCTGCTAAACTTATCGCAACAGGGAGATCCTTTGCTCTGATAAGCTGAGCAGCAACCCGATTCTCTAACCGGCTCCTCTGACATGGACATCGGTTAGAGAATCGGGTTATTAGGCGGGCTTAGGTGACTGTCCATGAGGACAGACACGATTCTCTATAGGACGCCTGTGTGCGATTCTCATAAGCTTCTGAGACTGGGTGTCCCATACAGAATCCAGCCCTTAATGTCTGTGTCCTGTAAATGACAAGAAGTTTTGGATAGGCTGGAGTGGGCTTTGACAGCAACCTAAGGACAGTATCAGCTGGATATCTATGGTCTATGTCCCGGAAACATTAAAGAAAAAAGACAATTTAATCATGAATTTATAATATGTGTGACTATTGGGCAGACTGGATGGCCATTCAGGTCTTTATCTGCTGATAGCGGTTATTAGCGCAGAGAGCTGTTCACGACGCTCAAAGGAACTCTATGAGCATCAGGAGCAGCACGGAGCATTCAACGCGGCTCCCTGCGCTAATAACCGCTATCGCGGTTTAGTAAAAGAGGGGGTTAAGTTAGGCTTCCTTTAGAGAACCTGGTCCTCGTTGCATTGCCTGTTCCATTTTTAGACCGGAATTAAGGGAGAAGTCAGCGACCTGCCCAAATCGCAAGGGGGCAGAGCTGTTTCCTTTCATCCCTGGGTTCCCCCCCATTTGCCACTCGGCAGGTAGCATTTTCAAGGCGAAACGGCCCATTATGCTCCGATGAAACTGTCGTGGAAACCCCGCCACGGCTGTAAGTCACTCTTCATTCTCTTCCCATAAAAGCAGTATTACAGCCTGACATTTTAATACATCTGCAAAGCTAATCATTACAAAATGTATGGATTTCGGCTTTTGTAATAATAATAAAAAAGAAGGAATCTAGTTGAAAAGAAATTATGCCATGTCACAAATTATACTTTGCCCCCAAGTTCTCTGCTGCTGGAGACAATGAATCATCCTATAGTATTAAAAAGCCTTTCATTTCATTATTAGGCACAGCTACAGACTAGAACATTAAATGCTAAAATATACTTAACGTCAACTCAACAGAATTGCAGTGACATCAAACTATTTATTAATGCCTCAGGCGGGCCTGGTGTGGACCTACGAGGAAGTCATTATGAGATTCCCATGTCCCATGCCTCCCAAGGTCCTCGGCAAAGCCACAAGGATGCAAACGCAGAATTGCTGCTCCTTCTGCCATCTGGAGCCCTTGAATCATGATGTGACCTACTGCGTCTTTTTCACCGTCCCCGGTTGGAAGTCCCCGAGGAGCCCCTGCGCTCCTTAGCTTATCACCTACATAGATTACAGCTAACTAGCGTCAGATGGCTGCAGGTCGTTGCTGGTGTTAATTTTTTGCTTGCCTTCCCTGGGGAAGCCAGCAGCAGAGTGTCTACAGCTGCCACATAAAAGAGAAAATGTTTCTGTTTCTTACTGCGCCTAAGGGCTTTAGCTCTGTCCAAAAGAACTGTAAACATCAGATCAATATCCTACGGTGTCTCGAAGGTAGTAGGGCACGCTGCAATATTACCTTCAGGAAGGATGTTTCTGCTCATTTCAGGTGCTTAAAGCCCCCGCCAGGGCACATAATTTGAGGTTGAGGGGTGGTAGACTTAGGAGTAATGCTAGGAAATTCTTTTTCACGTAAAGGGGTGGTGGATGCCTGGAATACCCTCCTGAGTGAGGTGGTGGAGAGGAAAACGGCGACGGAATTCAAAAAAGCGTGGGATGAACACAGAGAATCTCGAAGTAGAATCTGAATGGGCAAACCATCACGATCTGAATCCTGCTAAGGCGATGGTTTGGCTAGGCTGGAGTAAGCTTCAGTGGCAACTCCAGTAGTCGAAACCTAAGGACAGTATTTATTTATTATTTTTAAAGATGCCTTTGGGTAGGGTTGCCAGATTTTCCAATCGGAAAATCCGGACCTCCTAGCCCTGCCCCCAGGCCCGCACAGTTCCACCCATTCCCTCCCCCAGTCCTGCCCTAGCCGCGCCCCCTGCTCTTGTTGGGATGGAAGTCCGCGCATGCCACGCGATGATGTCTCGCGCACGTGCGGACTTCCGCCCTGCCCGATGCGATTCGAGGTTTTTCAAAACACGGACCAAGTGCCGCGTTTTGAAAAGCTGTCCGGGGTATAGACCCTTTGGGGTATAGACCCGATTCCCGTTTTCAGCTTAACCTCATTCCCTTTTATTTTCTCCCTCCCCCACCAGTTTTTTGGTTTTTTTTGATACGACGTAACCTTTGAGGTTTTCCTTATGTTTCTCACGTGTTCTCCCTCGTTATTTTAATTGTCTATCTTAGGTTTGCCTCCTTGTTTTAAATAATTTTCAGCAACGCTTTATGTAAACCGCTTAAGATTCATTTTAAGTGGTATATCGAACTGAAATAAACTTGACCCTTTATTTTATTTTAAAGCCCGTCCTTCCCCAGGAGCCCAGAACGGGTAACGATGGTACATTCACAATATTAGGCGGCATAGGATGAAGGGTATATTCGCATTTTACTAATGGGTGGAAATAGAGCAAGAGAGCGCACTCACAGGGCAGCAGTACGCTGGGGAAGTGGAGTGAGGGTTACAGAGGTACGTTTACACTAGGGCTGGGTTTTGGGTTAAGATCGGCACAAGTTATAGAGGCATCTTTGGGTGTGCTGGAGGCATCAAGGATAGAGTTACCAGATTTTCCATTTGGACCCCTAGACCCGCCCCCCAGGCCCGCCCACTCCCATTCCCGTCCTGTCACACCCCAGCCCCGCCCCCCACTGCCTACTCTCAATGCAATGTGTTGGAAAGCTTTTCAAAACCTGGATAAAGTGCCGGGTTTTGAAAAGCCGTCCTGACTCCCGGATATGTCCTCAAAAGGAGGACATGTTTGGGGAAATCCGAACGTCTGGCAACCCTAATCAAGGGAAGAATTTTCAATATGGCATAATGTAATTGGAGGCATTTAATTAGATTACATTCAATATATACTCGAGTCATAGATGTGCATGTACATTGTATTGGGGGTATCTAGTTGGGCTACTGGTGTCATAAGCTAGAGTCAGGGATTAATGGTGACAGCGTTAGTTCACCGCTAGACTGGTGAGATCTTGGCATGTTGGATGGTCTCCGTAGTGGACAAAATTCTGTCATCAGCAGAGGGACTTAGCTGATTGGTGTCAGTTGCATGCCATTAGGGCCTGGCCTTCAAGGTTTCAGGGCAGTTATGCACTGGTTCGAGAACGATATGGTTTTTACCCCCTTCTGGAAGGGTAGCAGGTTATCTATAGCTCGAATGTCCGGGAGAAGCTGGTTCCACAGCTTGGTCATACTATGAGAGAAGGATCGTTTCAGGGCGGTTCTAAAACCGCACGTCCTTAAAAACCTGAGGTCCGTGCCACTTGTAGTAAGTTTCTGGCTCTGACAGACCTCGATGATAATTTAGCGCTGACGGATCCGTCTCAGCATAGGGAGGGAAAAGTATTAGGATCCGTCAGCGCTAAAGAAAAAAAAAACCCCATACTATCACACCCAGGTCCCACCTCTCTTTCGTGCACAAAAGGTCTTCGCTCCCTCAATTGTACCGTTCCCTCGGGTTTTTGCAGCTCAAATGCATGACCTTGCATGTCTTAGTATTAAATCTTAGCTGCCAAATTTCAGACTATTCTTCAAGCTTCACTAGGTCCTTCCTCATGTTATTCACACCATCAGGAGTGTTTGCTCTATTGCGGATTTTGGTATCATCTACAAAGAGGAAAATCTTACCTGACAGCCCTTCAGCAATATTGCTTACTAAGAACAGGCCCAAGAACTGAACCGGTAACATCCTTTTCCTCAGCGCGATCTCCATTGACCACTACCCTCTGTCACCCTCCGCTCAATCATTTCTTGACCCAGTCCGTCACTTTGGGGCCCATCCCAAGGGCACTCAATTTATTTATTAGATGCCTACGTGGAACACTGTCAAAGGTTTTGCTAAATCTAAATACACCACAGTATATCTGGACTTCAGTAAAGCTTTTGATAGTGTCCCACACCGTAGATTATTGAAAAAGATGAGCTCACTGGGACTAGGAGAAACATTAATGCATGGGTTAAAGACTGGCTCAGTGGCAGACTTCAAAGGATGGTGGTAAACGATACTCCCTCCAAAACGTCGGAGGTGTTCAGTGGAGTACCACAGGGCTCGGTCCTGGGTCCAATCCTATTTAATATCTTCGTATGGGATCTGCCTCAGGGACTTCAGGGTAAAATTGCATTATTTGCCGATGATGCTAAATTATGCAATGTAGTAGGCAGAGGTACCGTACCCGACAGTATGACACAGGACCTACTTTTACTGGAGAAATGGTCTACTATTTGGCAGCTGAGCTTTAATGCCAAGAAGTGTAAAGATATGCACCTTGGTAGCGGAAACTCTTGCAGAACCTACACTCTGAACGGTGAAACCTTAACTAGAACCGTTACAGTACGGGACCTGGGAGTAATCACTAGTGAAGGTATGAAGGCTGCCAATCAAGTGGAGAAAGCTTCATCCAAGGCTAGACAAATGCTGGGTTGCATCCGGAGAAGTTTCGTCAGCCGAAAGCCTGAAGTGGTGATGCCTCTTTACAGGTCCATGGTGAGACCATATCTGGAATACTGTGTTCAATTTTGGAGGCCACATTATCGAAAGGATGTGCTGAGAATAGAGTCGGTTCAGAGATTGGCCACTAGGATGGTCTCAGGACTCAAGGATCTCCCATATGAAGAACGTCTAGGTAGGTTGCAGCTATACTCTCTTGAGGAACGCAGAGAGAGGGGAGGCATGATAGAGACATTCAAATATGTTACTGGCCGTATGGAGATGGAAGAAGACATCTTTTTCCTTACAGTTCCTATGGCGACAAGAATCTCTAAAAATCAGGGGTGGGAGATTTCATGGGGACATTAGGAAGTATTTCTTCACCAAAAGGGTGGTTGATCATTGGAATAATCTTCCACTTCAGGTAGTAGAGGCCAGCAACATGCTCAATTTTAAGAATGGGATAAACATGTGGGTTCACTTCAAGGAAGTGCTTAGGGGGGTGGGTTATTCGAGTGGGCAGACTTGTTGGGCCATCGGCCCTTTTCTGCCGTCATACTCTATGTTTCTATGCACCTAGCAGTCTCTCTCTAATTCTCTGATCACCCAGTAAAAGAAATTGATCAGATTTGTCTGACAAGATAATATTGTTATTCTTATTTTTCCTTGGAGAAGTTTACATGCCCAAACTTAAAATAAATAAATGCAGGCCAAAGAAAGGAAAGTTTAAATGTGTCTCCTACGTAATTATTCCTTAAGCATTTCCAGACCACAAATTATATCTTCTCTATTGAAAAGGCGCAATTTACAGCTCAGCATCTGTAGTGTGTGTCTAGTGCAGTGGCAACCTCTTATTAAAGAGACAAAAGATGCATTGATTAGTATTTGGTCTACGGTCTGCTGTCTTTAAAATTGCCTCTTACTCTTTTTTAAAAAAACTTTAGTGCATCAGCAAAGTTGCCGAGAAATAAAATCTCTAGGGCTTAATCTAAACTTAAAGTTCAACTTTGGCTCTTGATATGATGGATACGTGAAGGGTCAGCTATTTTTAGACACCATAAAAGGCATCTACTTTCCTTTATAGCAGGGATGTCCAACCTCGGCCCTCGTCAGGTCGGGTTATCGGGATTTTCCATGAATATGCATGAAATCTATTTGCATGCAGTGGAAGCAGTGCATTCCAACAGATCTCATGCAAATTCATTGGGGAAATCCTGAAAACCCAACTGGATTGCGGCCCTCGAGGATCGACGATGGACAACCCTGCTTTATTAGTGTAGCACCACAAATACCCATGTACAATTAGGCACAACCACACCAAATACACACAAGTTGCGAAGAAATCCACGCCACTTATAGTATTCTGTAATTTGCACGTGTAAATGCATGCTCCAGTGAAATCTGGACACTACGGAAACCAACCAGAAAGAAGATTGACTTTGGTGCTAGAGAAAGATTTTAGGTGTGCCATGGACCGCCAGAAGAACTAACAAATCAATCCTGGAAGAGATCAAACTGGCTACGTCACTCGAAGCCCAAATGATAAAGTTACCACTGCCATATACTGGTCACACCGTCAGAAGAAAGAGATCACTGGAGAAGGACACCATGTTTGGGAAGATCGAAGGAACCAGGCGAAGAGGGCGACATGCAACCAGGTGGCTGGACACGTTGAAAACCACCATGGGGATGACGCTGGAGGACCTTTCCGGACTAGCACAAAGCCGATTTCTTTTTAGATCCGCAATTCATCAAGTCGCTAGGACTCGAGCATGATTCGAAGGCACCAAAACAACAAATGCATGCTCCGCCCATTCTCTGCCTAGATTCCAGTCATCCACCTTCAAACTACATGCCATACCATGGCATGTATTCATTCATGTAGAGATTAGCACTTAGCCATTTAGGTAGGCATGTATTTGTCCACATACATGTGTAAATACTAGCATTTCTACACATATGTGCTATGGCATGTATGTATGTGTGTTGGGATTAGCATTTAGCAACAAAAGAGAAAATCCAACGAAATCTGCAGTAAAATCCACCAAAACAAAAACTGCAGACAGTGTACAAGATGCAGGCAATATTTATTATACCAAAGTTGAAGTGCAGTAATATAAAACCTTTTTACCAACCAAGGGACCTGACACGGTCCGTGTTTCGGACAACACACCTTCGTCAGGGGTCCATGGTAAATAAGGTATAAAATGTACCGCAAAGAATAAAGGTAACAACAAGTGCCTGTGTGATTCATTTTTTTTTTTTTTTTTTCATTTCTGAGAGTGTAGTGCAGTGGTTAAAGCTGCAGCCTCAGCGGTCCAAACCCGCACTGCTCCTTGTGATCCTGGGCAAGTCACTTAATCCCTGCATTACCCCAGGTACATTAGCAAGATTGTGAGCCCACAAGGACAGACAGGGAAAAATGCTCGAGTACCTGAATAAATTCATGTAAACTGTTCTGAGCTCCCCTGAGAGAACAGTATAGAAAATTGAATAAATAAATAGAGTGAAAAGTTTCAGCCTCTGGTAACCAGAGCTGGTATTGTGACATCATAGTGCCTCATTCCACCAATAAGAGCCAACCTCATCAGTGATGTCACAATGGGTGATTGTCCTATACTTGGCTCACTTTTTCTACATTTTGATTTTTAGAGTGGTGCAGGGTTAGAGCTACAGTCTCAACACCCTGAGGTTGTGGGTTCAAACCCGCCCTGCTCCTTGTGACCCTGGACAAGTCACTTAATCCCCCCCATTGCATTTAAGACTGTGAACAACTTTCTTCTTATATCAATAAAGTCTGCATCAGGAACATCTGCTCCGCAGCGTCTTTTGTTTTGCCCTGTTGTTCTATGACATGCTAATCTAACTCGTTTACTCATTGCATCGATGGGTTTGCAGGTCCTGTTTTCTCTAGAGAAACTAGTCCAGTGCATCATAGCTTTCTGGGTCACATTGCAGATCATAGTGGTATAAACACACACACAGAGTGTTACAACGTATTTTCTGTCAATTGCTTCGTTAATTTGCATTAGAATTCTAAGAGACCACGCTTATTTTTCTGTTCACTAACATGTTTCCTTTAGGCTAATAACTAATTAAAATGGATTTTGAATTTAAGGAACCATATGCTCAAAATTATGAAGAACGATATGTTTCTTGTTGATTCTTGCAAATATATTCAATAAAATGGTGAATTTAGATTGATATTTATTGGTTCTTTGTAATTCTTCTGAAAAGAGAAAGGGTTAGGTTAGAATGGGTCCAGTTCATAACGGTTCATAGTCAAATGCGGGCGGGCAATTGCGCGAAGACAAGTGAGCGCAAAGACGTCTGAGCACAAGACAATTGAGCACAAGACAACAGCGCAAGAAAATAGCACGCAAGACTCAACTGTCGTTGCATGTGCACATGTGTTGTAGTTCGCTGCGCTCAATTGTCCTGAGCTAAGTTGTCTTGTGCTCAATTGTTTGGGCGCTTTGTCTTGCACGCATTTGACTTGCCACCGTTCATAACACTAGGGGTGGGTGACGGGATATCAAGCGACCAGTGTTATCTCTGTAGGGACTGATTTTCCATAGACGCTCCAGTGTTAGGCAGACAGTAAACGGCACTCAGGCTGAAACAGGGGTCCATGGTAAATAAGGTATAAAATGTACCGCAAAGAATAAAGGAAACAACAAGTGCCTGTGTGATTCTTTTTTTTTCATTTCTGAGAGTGTAGTGCAGTGGTTAAAGCTGCAGCCTCAGCGGTCCAAACCCGCACTGCTCCTTGTGATCCTGAGCAAGTCACTTAATCCCTTAATCACTTAATCCCCAGGTACATTAGCAAGATTGTGAGCCCACAAGGACAGACAGGGAAAAATGCTCGAGTACCTGAATAAATTCATGTAAACTGTTCTGAGCTCCCCTGAGAGAACAGTATAGAAAATTGAATAAATAAATAGAGTGAAAAGTTTCAGCCTCTGGTAACCAGAGCTGGTATTGTGACATCATAGTGCCTCATTCCACCAATAAGAGCCAACCTCATCAGTGATGTCACAATGGGTGATTGTCCTATACTTGGCTCACTTTTCCTACATTTTGATTTTTAGAGTGGTGCAGTGTTAGAGCTACAGTCTCAACACCCTGAGGTTGTGGGTTCAAACCCGCGCTGCTCCTTATGACCCTGGACAAGTCACTTAATCCCCCCCATTGCATTTAAGACTGTGAACAACTATTATTATTATTATTATTATTATTATTATTAGGATTTTATATACCGCCTATCAAGGTTATCTAAGCGGTTTTTACAATCAGGTACTCAAGCATTTTCCCTCTCTGTCCCGGTGGGCTCACAATCTATCTAACGTACCTGGGGCTATGGAGGACTGAGTGACTTGCCCAGGGTCACAAGGAGCAGCACGGGGTTTGAACCCACAACCCCAGGGTGCTGAGGCTGTAGATTCAACCACTGCGCCACACACTCCTCCCATCTTGGATAAGAGGCCAAATGTTAGCCCTAGAACCAATAAGCTGCCCCCAATCCATTATCTGAATGCTGTTGTTCTCCACTAACAAACAAGAACATACATTTTACATATATTTTTTACATAACTTTCTTCTTATATCAATAAAGTCTGCATAGGTGAGGGAGACTGAGACCTCTGTCAGGATTAAGAATAGACATGATAGAAGTTTAGAGATCTTTTTCCTTACAGGACCTAAGGCGACAAGAGGGCATCTGCTAAAAATCAGGGGCGGGAGATTTCATGGTGACACTAGGAAGTACTTCTTCACCGAAAGGGTAGTTGACCGTTGGAATGAGCTTCCACTTTAGGTAGTTGAGGCCAATAACGTGACTGACTTTAAGAACAAATGGGATCAACATGTGGGTTCACTTCAAAGAAGAACTTAGGGGGAGGGTTATTTGAGTGGGCAGACTTGGTGGGCCGAAGGCCCTTTTCTGCCGTCAAATTCTATGTTTCTATGTTAATATAGCAATGAGCTAATTAGAAGCTGATGCTAGACTGAAGGTCCATAAAGCCCAGTATCCTGTTTCCAACAGTGGCCAACCCAGGTCCCAAGTAGTAAAACAGATTTTATGATGCTTATCCTAGGAATAAGCAGAGGATTTCCCCACCTTAATAATGGCCTACAGACTTCTCTTTTATGAAATTATCCTAGTCTTCTTTAAACCCCGCTAAGCTAACTGATCTCACCACATTCTCCAGCAACAAATTCCGGAGTTTAATTACGTATTGTGTAAAGAAATATTTTCTCCAGTTTGTTTTAAATCTACTACTTAGTAGCTTCAACGAATGCCCCCTAGTCCTAGCATTTTTGGAAAAAATGAACAAGCAATTCATATCCACCCTTTACCACTCCACTCATTATTTTATAGACCTCTATCATATCCCCCCTGAGCTGTCTCTTCTCCAAGCTGAAGAGCTGTAGCTGCTTTAGCCTTTCTTCATAGGGAAGTTGTCCCATCCCTTTTATCATTTTCGTTGCCCTTCTCTGTAATTTTTGTAATTCCGCCATATATTTTTTGAGGTACGGCGACCAGAACTGCACACAGTATTCAAGGTGCGGCCATACTATAGAGTGATACAAGGGCATTATAACATTTTGATCTTTGGTTTTCCATTCCTTTCCCGATAATTCCTAACATTTGCTTTCTTAGCCGCTGCTGCACATTGAGCTGAGGGTTTCAGCGCATCCTCAACAATGACGCCGAGATCCTTTTCCTGGCCAGTGACTCCTAAGACAGAACCCAGCATCACGTAGCTATAGCTTGGGTTCCTCTTCATGTATCACTTTGCACTTCATCACATTAAACGTCATCTGCCATTTTGGCACCCAGTCTTCCAGTCTCACAAGGCCCTCTTGCAGTTTTTCAGAATCCTCTTGTGATTTAACAACTATGAACAACTTATTTATTAAATTCATACCATTATTTTATGAATCTTTGCTCATTGTCTCTCCTCTAAACCAATTCTCATTTGCCTAATCCTTTATAAAGCTCATCTATTTGCTCCTAAACCCAACTGTGCAGGCATGTTTTAACTGGCAGTGAGAGAACTCAGCTGTCAAAAGCCCAAAGTAACAAGAGGACCAGGGCTTAATTTTTGAGGGAACATCCTGGAACACAATCCCATCACTTCTTTTAAGATTCTAGGGTAGTCTTTATTCCAGGCAATCTTGCCCCTGTTCTCCTGTTGTTCCACCTTCTAACCCACCTGTCCCATTCGCTAGCTAGCTCCACTTCCATTTTGTCAATAAACTAAGCCCTAAATATCCTCCAAAAAATCGTGAAACACACAAAAAAACCTTAAAAAAGGCTAAATCACAAGTAGAAAGGGATTCTAATCAGAGCTCAAGGAGAGTTTTTTGAAAGGATCTCAAGCGCTCACGGCTAAAAGCTCGATATGTCTTACAACTATCGAAGTTTATAACTTCACTTAGCTTCGATAGCAAGGTGTCATGGTGGCTACGGAAGATCTCCGTTTCGCTCTCATTAATTTGAAAAGAGCTTCATCAGGAAAGAAGCCGACATTCACACCTTAGGGTGAGCTATCATCGATCTTTTATTCACTACTCCAATATACGCTCTGTAATATCAGAAACCCTCTATAGATAGTTTTTGTATTCAAAAAATTTTTTTGGTATAATTTATATTTTTAAGTTTAATAACTCTATGAAATTCTATAGATTATAATTCTAAAATAGAACTATCGAAGTTTATAACTTCACTTAGCTTCGATAGCAAGGTGTCATGGTGGCTACGGAAGATCTCCGTTTCGCTCTCATTAATTTGAAAAGAGCTTCATCAGGAAAGAAGCCGACATTCACACTACAAAGTGAAACATAGAAATGAAAATAATTATTTAAAACTCAAGCTTCTGAATTAGAAACTATCTAGCAAAGAATTTTATCTACTTATATACTAGAAAGCCCTACAAGAGAACAGGCATTGCCGAGTTTCTCACCCCAAGTACACGATAAGACAAGTGGAAAATAATTAACCTGTAAATAAATGCATAAGGGGAAATCTGGGATGGGATCTGTGTGGTTTCAAAAAGATCAGGTACCACAACTTCTTCAGTTCATCTAACACAAGGCTGTGCAAACCTGCAAAGAATCCAGTTGCAAGGGATTAAAGTCTGATGAAAGCAAAGACCCCAGGAACTATTGAATTGTAATTTATACTACAGCCATCCTTCAGTTTCCCGAGTAAAGAGTTTGAATTGCCATCTGATTCTGAAAGATGTTTACCGGAATGCCTTTAACCCCCCCCCCCAAATGGAATGCATTTGAGGGACCATTTAACAAGGACTTTGGCTTTGCAGTGTATCTGACAGGCTCGTCATTAGGGAGGTATAATCTTATTTTTAAAAAGGGTTCAATTTTGTTCCAACTGTTCTAGACAAATCTTAAAGAACTTTGCAGGAATTTGCAAATCTGAGGCGAATCCATATTGATTCTGGCCAGATTTTCCCCTGAATCCACCAGGGAAACATACTGACAGATTTTCCAAGTGAATCTGGAAAATCCCTTCCTCCCAAAATGTTAAAATGACTAGTTGTAATTGAGTCTTAAATATTTATAAGTGAATAATGATATTTTTGTGATATGGGGGTCCTTTTCCTAAGGATTGCTAGCTGTTTTAGTGTACACTAAATGCTAACGAAGTCACTAAAAACCTACCATCTTCGACAAATTCCGCTAACTCTCCCTTCCCTCCTTCCCTGCCCCCCTCTCCGACCTCAATATGCCTCCAAACTCTCTGACTTCGCCCACCTTGCCAATCCACTATATGGCCTCTCTTAATCAATCTCTGTTTTATCTAATTGTCCTGACTATGTCAGGCCTCCATATTATATGCCTTATCATTGCCATATATGTAACATCGCTGTAAATGTACAGTCTCTTCTTTTGTTAACCGCATTGAACTTCCATGGTATTGCGGTATACAAGAATAAAGTTATTATTATTATTATATGGACCCCATGTTTTTTTAAGGTCAGAAATGGTTATTTCTCTTGGCTGTGATAGTATGTGATGATTTTAAGGTGGCCAAATAGGTTGAAAAGGCGAAAGTGAAAGCTAGAAGGACGCTAGCTTCTTCACATGTCCCTAGTCCTAGTATTTTTGGGAAGAGCGAACAAGCAATTCATATCCACCCTTTCCACTCCACCTCTATCATATCCCCCCCTCCCCCCGAGCCGTCTCTTCTCCAAGCTGAAGAGCCGTAGCCGCTTTAACCTCTCCTCATAGGGAAGTCGTCCCATCCCTTTGATCATTTTTGTCGCCCTTCTTTGTACCTTTTCTAATTCCGCTATATCTTTTTTCAGATACAGCGACCAGAACCGCGCACAGTTTTCGAGGTGCGGCCGTACCATAGAGCGATACGAGGGCATTCTAACATTTTCATCTTTGTTTTCCATTCCTTTCCTGATCATTCCTAACATTCTATTTGCTTTCTTAGCAGCCGCCGCACATTGAGCTGAGGGTTTCAACGTATCCTCAGCGTGAACCATGTTCCTATAATACTATACTGCATGTATGTTCCTATGAAGGCACAGTCTTCATTTGCTATGCTAACATTCTGTCTTTCCCCTAGCATTTTCTACCCAGGCTGGCTGCTAATTAATATAGCTGTCACACCACCCAACCTTCTTTTGAACAAATGGATTTGTGATTCAAAAGGGGAACTGTGTTTCCCAAACCTTATCTGCACCAACCAAAACTCTCTTGTTCAGCTAGATACATTGATTTGTTTTCCGGAACTGTAATTCTGATGGCATTAGAGAATTAAATTGTTTGCAATGATTCTTCCTGCAGAGAGTAAAATGGAAAAAAACAAAATTAGCAAAGGCAATTACAGTTATTGAAGGATACGCAAAGCAACCCTGTGGACATGGGCTAGGCTTTTCCCTGTACAGCGTGTTTTCCAACTTTTTAATGGCCTCTGTGGCACTTCTGGTTAGCAGCTAGCATCTGAATAAGCAGAGAATGACGACCGGTCTATAACTGATGATCCGTCACTATGCCCAACGGCGCGGGCGGCTGTTGGACTTCCTTAAATCTTAAGACTTTAGGGTCAGAGATTCTCTAGGGATTTGCATTTTTTTGTTTTTTGTTTCATTTAGCATGTACTAAGGAGCACGTTTCATGTTATCACATGTTCTTTCGTATAACATGCGGTGTGGAGAAGCCGATTTTTCTATGTGGATTGCTCTCGCAATAGGATTGTCACGCGTTACAGTCCCCTTCAAAAGACGTGAGTTACATTTCAGAAATAGACCATCACGACCAGTAGCGCCGCCCTGAGGGTGCCCACGAGAGCCTATGCTCCTCACCCGCTTTGGGCTCAGGCCTCCAAACCTGTAGCACCATCCGTCGATTTGGCTGGCGGGGATCCCCCCAGCCCTGCCAGCTGAAGAGATCCTGCTCTTGGCAGTCAGAAACTCTCCAATGCTGGTAGTTGGTGGTGCTGTCCAAGGGTTGTTACCATGCTGCCGTCCCCCTCCTGCAAAGTTTCAATTTTAATGTATATGTGAAAACTGGGCACGTATGGGTGATGGTGCATTGTAAACATGCGAGGGAGGGGTGACAAAGTGAAATGCCCATGGAAAGTGCTGCCAACTACAAGTGTTGGAGAGCTTTTGCCTACTAGAAGAGGTTCTCTTCTAGAAAATGACATGGGGGACAAATTTTTCCCCATCCCCACAGGAACTCAATTTCCTCATCCCATCCCTGCGAATTTTGTCGATGTCACTATCCCTGCCCAATTCCTGTAAGCTCTGCCTTAACTGCACAAGCATCAAACACTTCTGATTTTAAATAAGTACTTGAGGCTTGTGCAGATGAGGACGGAGCTTAGGCATTGGTGGAATGAGGCATTATGACATCACAATCTCAGCTCTAGAATGTTGCTACTTAGGATTTTAAAGTGTCTGAGGCTTGTGCAGATGAGGACGGAGCTTGCAGGAATGAGGCAGGGACAGGAACTTGCTGGGATGGGAAAATGAGTTCCTGTGGGGACGGAGAAAAATTTGTCCCCATGTCATTCGCAAATCTCTTTCACTGATAGGGCTTGAGGATCCCTACCAGATGAGCTCAGGTATTTGGAGTTTGCAAGGGGGGGGGGAGGGTAATTATACTGTCTCATAAGAACATAAAAATAGTTCTCACGGTGGCCAATCCAGGTCACTAGTAGCTGGCCAAAACCCAAGGTGTAGCAATATTCCATGCTACCGATACACATGATATCTTTGCAGGACAGATGAGTATTACTGATTGTTACGCACGTCTCTGAAATATTTGCCCTACCCTTGGCAACATTTCCTCTTATTTAACAGTTAAATTTTATCCATGGGTACAGTGCAGGTGTTAAGAGGTTGGGAGGAGGGGTCTGGGAGGACCCGGGAAGAAGCTTTGTAGTGTTTTTCTAGTGTGGAAAGAATCAGTAAGGCTATTCTTAAGTTCTTATGAGACAATACTGTCAGTGGGCTGAAAAACTCTCTATTTCCCACTTCAAAAATGGCTGCTGTTCTCCTAAGCATATAGAATCCAGGCACTAAAAGCTGCACCGGATATTCCTATGATTCTCCATCCCACTTTGTAGAGGAAGAAGTGTCATGAGAGGAGGCGGCAATGGCGGAGGTAGTACTAGTGTGGGGTGATGGAAGATGGCTACGCAGAACAGTGAGGGGTCCGGCAAGGAGATGACAGTTGTGATGACAGTGGCGGTGGCTGGAGACTCCGGTTCCAGACAGGTAAGATGGAGTAGGGGGTGAATGTGTTTTTTTTTCCAATTATAGGTGAGACTGGTGACTATTAGATTTTCCGGGTGGGGTAGTCATTCTATTTGATCCTAGGCTATTGAGAAATACTCTTTTATCCCTTAGAAATAATATGAGGCTCACTCATTCGTCATAAAGTGAATGGAGGGGAGTGAGAAACATTTTATTTGTGTTTATTTTAATCCAGACTATAGAATTAAGAGGGTATTCTTACCCCCCCCAAAAAAAAAAAACAAACAAACCAGTGAAGGGAAAGAAAGTGATGGCCAACCAAAATTTTCACTGTAGCCTGTTATGGAGAATGGGGGTAACAGGAAATTTCCTTCATTGACAGGCAGTGAGAGCCTATGAAAGGACTTGGGAAAGACAGGTGAACTTTGGACTGGGTGATGGGTTAGGTTGCCCTAGGCTTGCTACATTTTTTTTTTCCTTTCAATATTGTGACAGAAGGTGTCAGCAGATAAGGGCCACCTGTTATATCCAATCCACTCGTTTATGCTACTCTGTTGTGCGGTCATGGGTCTTGTTTGGTGGCTTTTGGGTAACTCTTCCGCCATCTGTCAAGAAGAAAATGTTTCTGCTTTAGCCAAACCCAGAGTTCTTCCCTGAAACACAATAGGTTGCCACAGACAAGAATAACCAAGAAACACGTTTGGTAAAGAGATCCTGTGAGTAAACAATCCAATCAGAATCATCTTTAATCCAACAATGGAAACGTGAGAGCCAATAGGATTACATTACATTAGTGATTTCTATTCCGCCATTACCTTGCGGTTCAAGGCAGATTACATAAGAATTGTCATGATGTTACGACATATATAGGCGGATTACATAAGAATTGTCATGAAATTAGGTAATACATAATGGGTAATTTGAACATTTTAGATTTGATAAGGAGTAGATAGGGTAGTAGGTGAAGCTTGGGATCTGATCGTGTTCAATAGGTTTTATGCATTTTTTGAAGAGTAGGATTTTTGTTTCTTTTTGGCAGAATCACTCAACTCTATGGCTTTGTTTTGAATGCTGCTATAATCCCATTTTAAATGAGTGAATAAATCAAATCAAAATCCATTTTGGGGAATTTTAAGTCCTTTGATGTGTCTCTTTCTAAAAAGAATACAACACTGAAATTTGAAAAATCGACAGCGATAGTTTGAGTTCCTGCAAATAATCCAAGAAGATATTCACGGTTCTAGCACTTTCTCTTGTTTTGCTTTCTGCAGTCACCAAAATGTTCAGATTTAACATTTAGAGAAATTATATAATGACAGGCAATCGAATTCATTTACATTCTCCAAGCAGGTACACACATGAGGTGAAGGATAAAGTTGTTGTTTGTTATGCAGCCTAGCTGAAGAAGAAGGATGAGTGGGAGACCATAATTACCAATCGTTTGTAGATTGATGAAGTGGATAATGAGAGGTGCTGATGACATATTTTGTGTATGTGGGTTTTTAAAAAAAATTTTAAATATTAAATGCAAACTGAACGAGTTTTTCAGCCACAAGAACCAAGTCTTCAACAGAAGAGTTAGAGATTAAAGCGATTGTAAGCAGATAAGGGCTTTTGGCCTGTTCACTCGCGCTCAGTAAAGACAAGGTGAAGGTCTTTATTTTAAGAAACATCTTCAAATGTAAATGACTATTTCGAAAAGCCGCTAGTTACACACAGAGATCCATTATTACACAGGGATTTGAAGGGGACATGGTTTGGGCAGGACTAAAATCTACAAGGCATCCAGAAAACTGGAAACTCTGACCTAGTTTCAAAATCGTTTGCAATCGTTTAAACATATTGTATGACCACTGAAAATACATTAGTCCAGCCTTTATTAGGAAATCCCCTTAGCAAATGCTTTGCGCCATAGGCTTTGTTTTACATAGAAACATAGAAGATGACAGCATAAAAGGGCCA
Source organism: Geotrypetes seraphini (assembly GCF_902459505.1). NCBI lineage: Eukaryota > Metazoa > Chordata > Amphibia > Gymnophiona > Dermophiidae > Geotrypetes > Geotrypetes seraphini. The sequence goes on along the minus strand of NC_047091.1, from coordinate 29,937,172 downwards.
TAGTCCAACAAGTCTGCCCACTCTATTGACCTACCCCCTTTGATTTTACCTCCTTAGAGAACCCACGTGTGTATACCATTTCCTTTTAAAATCCGGCACACTGCTGGCCTCAATCACCTGAAGTGGAAGTTCATTCCTATGATCAACAACCCTTTCTGTGAAGAAATACTTCCTGGTGTCGCCATGAAATTTCCCACCCTTGATTTTCAGCAGATGCCCTCTTGTGGCCGAGGGCCCTTTATACGGCCTGTGATATATTTAAACGTCTCTATCATGTCTCCTCTCTCTCTATGTTCCTTGAGCAAGTATAGCTGCAATTTATTCAGCCTTTCCTCAAACGGGAGCTCTTTGAGTCCCGAGACCATCCTGGTGGCCATTCGTTGTTGAAAAAATTTAATTGCAGCTTTATCTTCTTCACTAACTGCCAGATTATCTAAACGGCGCTGATGTCATGCCAATCACATGACAGCGCCGTTTAGTGAATCGCAGCTTTGGGAAATGTGGGTTTTCAAGGCCTACATCTCCAGCACCTATCTTTGATGTGAATCTCGCCTATATAGGCACTTTACGGCACCTAATTCTATTTCTGGCATTAGCCACACCTATAGTGGCATTGTTAGGTGCCATTGATTCGTGTCCGAGTCCTAGCGACTTGATGAATTGCGTATCTAAAAAGAAATCAGTTTTGTGCTAGTCCAGAACAGTCCCCCAGCGTCATCCCTATGGTTGTTTTCAACATGTCCAGCCATTTGATTGCAGGCTGCCCTCTTTGTCTGGTTCCTTCGATCTTCCCAAACATGATGTCCTTCTCCAGTGAGCTCTCTCTTTTGACGGTGTGACCAAAATTAGATAGTCGTAACTTCATTATTTGGGCTTCGAGTAACATAGCCGGTTTGATCTCTTCCAGAATCGATTTGTTAGTTCTTCTGGCAGTCCATGGTATGCCTAAAATACTTCTATATGAGCTTACTCCGGATCTTGTCCAGCTCTTGTGATTTTTGTTCGGCTTGGATTAACTTTGGCTGCTGTGTACCCTCGGACTGGGGGGTAGAGACAGCCTGACAATTTATTTCTTTTGATTGAACTATTTCTTTATTTAGTTGGATTCACTATTAGCACTCTAGTTTGTGCACCGGTTTCAGCACATAATTCGCACAATTTGGGGTTGTCCAGGGATGTTTCACACGAAATACCCTGTTGGGTGTATGATTGTGGCGGCTGAGTATTAAGGGCGGTATTTCCCCATTTGCGAGCTGTGGGACTGAAGACTTGCCATTCACATGTATTCGTTATCAGGACGGTCTCTCCCCCCCACCCGAATTGGGTCAGGGGAGACTTTCTCGCTTTCTTGCCATTTTCCAGTACTCTTCTATTGGGTTTGTTTGTAGTTAAAATTCTTCTCCCACACCAAAGCTCAAATGAGTCAATCTTCTTTCTGTCTTGCTTCTGTAGTGTCCAGCTTTCGCATTCGTAACTGACCTTGGAGAAAACGAGTGCGTGGACAAGTCTGATCTTCGTTTGGAGTGTTACCTCCTTGCCTCTGTCGAGAGCATTCATTGAAGAGCGACCAAGTGCAGAGTATTTCCTCCCTGCTACTTGCTTCTTTGTTTACAAAAGAGCCTCTGATTGCGTGTCAATCGGGCATTGAAGTCCTTTGGAGAATCAAGGCTAGTTTTCCTGACCGATGCCTTAAATGTAGGCCAGCAGTTTACAAGCCTACATTTAAGGCGTCTGCCTCACACCTACAGAGACACATGGGGACACTTACTGATGCCCAAGGCCACTTCCAGGGGAAACCATGCCCATTCTATGCCTTAGGCATCCATAAGCGCCCCTACACATTTCCGTAGACATGCGACAGACACCTATAATGTAGGCATCCTTCCTCACCTGAGTTTTTTTTAACAAAACATGCATCCTAATTGGCCTACTGCCACCTAAAATTGGGATGCACATTTAGAGAATCAAGCCCAATGGGTCTGATCCTAGAAATGGCACTTAGGTTAGGTGTTGCGAAGTGCCCTAACCATAGACACCTGGCAAAGCCTAACTCAGTTCCACTGAAAGGTGTATGCAGCGCTGTTCATTTTGACATTTATAGACTGTCCCTGCTCGGAAGAGCTTACAATTTAACTTGGACAGACACGACATATAGAGTTGGGGATGCAGAACCCATTCTATTTAAAATGGACTCATAAGAACATAAAAATAGCCTTACTGGGTCAAACCAACGGTCCATCAAGCCTAGTAGCCCATTCTCACGGTGGCCAATCCAGGTCCCTAGAACTTAGCCAAAACCCAAGAAGTAGCAGCATTCCATGCTACCTATCTAGGGCAAGCAGTGGCTTCCCCCATATCTTTCTCAATGACAGACTATGGACTTTTCCTCCAGGAACTTGTCCAAACCTTTCTTAAAACCAGCTACGCTATCCGCTCTTACCACAACCTCTGGCAATGCATTCCAGAGCTTAACTATTCTCCGAGTGAAAAAATATTTCCTTTCTATTGGTTTTAAAAGTATTTCCTTGTAACTTCATCGAGTGTCCCCTAGTCTTTCTAATTTTTGACAGAGTGAAGAATCGATCCACTTGTACCCATTCTACTCCACTCAGGATTTTGTACACTTCAGTCATATCCTCCCTCAGCCATCTCTTTTCCAAGCTGAAAAGCCCTTACCTTTTTAGTCTTTCCTTATTTGAGAGGAGCTCCATCCCCTTTATCATCTTGGTCGCTCTTCTCTGAACCTTTTCTAGTGCCGATATATCTTTCTTGAGATAAGGAGACCAGAACTGAACGCAATATTCCAAATGAGGTTGCACCATGGAGCGATACAGGGGTATTATGACATTCTTAGTCTTGTTAACCATCCCTTTTTTAATAATTCCTAGCATCCTGTTTGCTTTTTTGGCCGCCGCCACACATTGGGTGGAAGATTTTATCGGATTGTCTTCGATGACACCCAGATCATTTTCTTGGGCGCTAACCCCCAAGGTGGACCCTAGCATCCAGTAACTGTGATTTGGGTTATTCTTCCCAATGTGCATCACTTTGCATTTGTCCACATTAAATATCATCTGCCACTTGGACTCCCAGTCTTCCAATGTAACTAAGGTCTGCCTGCAATTTTTCAAAATCCACATGCATTTTTACAACTTTGAACAGGTTAGTGACATCTGCAAATTTAATCACCTCACTCGTTGTTCCAATTTCTAGATCATTTATAAATAAGTTAAATAGCACCGGTCCCAGGACAGACCCCTGTGGCACTCCACTGTTTACTCTCCTCCACTGAGAAAAATGGCCAATTCCTAATCCACAACTGAACTTTGCCACTTTAATTTTCTCAGGAGCCTCTCATGAGGATCTTCTCAAAAGCTTTCTGAAAATCTAGATACACTACATCAACCGGCTCACCTTTATCCATGGAAATGAAATAAAAATTAGTTGTGTTTTGAACCATTTTAAATGACCACATGTCCCTCCCTCCTCTACTTGTCTCTGATCATTTATGTCCCTTTCCACAGCTTTGCACAGAAAGAACTGGGGTTAAAATTAATGCATAAGGACTGATACTAGATTATTTCCATGATTTTGGAATTTCATGGGGCAGGAGGAGGATGGGGTTGGATTTCTAATCTTGAACCCAACGTTCTTTAGCACTGACCCTTAATACATTTTAAAGAATATTCTATAGAGGTCATTTCCAAGGCTTCTTCTGTGTTTCATGATTATTCATTTGCTCTGTCTGCTTGAGGCTAGTGCTTCACACATGACTCTGGAAATAATGGTTTTTATTTCCACATTTATTATTTCAGGTTCAGAATTTCTCTTTCAAAGATCTTTGGTGATGTTTTTCACTAGCAAAAAAATAGCTTTTGAGTGTTCCTGCTTATAAAATCCCCTTACCCTGCTTCAGGTTATTAAAACCGTACAGTTTATTTTATTTACAATCATGTGCTTTTCTGATTTTGTCTTTTAATAATCCATAAAGCACCAGCCATCCCAATTTTTGATTGTGCTCGGGGTCTCATGTTATCTAAAATATAGGTTTCTTTTTATCTTTATATCTTTTCAGAGTTTTTGTCCTTCCCCTTCCTATTGTTTTTGACCTTAATTATCTTTCTTTTTATTAATCAGATTGTATTTCTTTCCTATTCTTTCCTTGTGTTTTATTATGTTTGCAAAGTTGGTTTTTATTATGTTTCATAGATTTAGTCTTTTTTGTTAGTTATGTTTGTCTCCCCTAATTTTGTAATTTTATTGATTTGTTCGTCGCTTAGAATTTGGAATAAGCGATTAATCAAATTTTATAATAAACATGAAACTTGTGATAATGCTTGAGACACATCAGAAAATTCAGTTAGGAAAGGAGTTAGTTAAAATTGCTTTTTAAAAACAATTCATGTATTTTGAGCAATATCGCAAATTTTTTAAAAGAAATGCCAGCCTTGATAAATTCAGTTTTTTCTTTAATCCCCCCCCCCACTCTTATTAAACCGCGATGGTGGCTATTGACGCAGGAAGCCGCGCTGAATGTTCTGCGCTGCTCCTGATGCTCATAGGAACTCTATGGGGGTCTTTTACTAAGACACGCTCTCCGATTTGTTGCGCACTAAATTGGCTGGTGTGCCTTAGTAAAAGACCCCCATAAGCGTCAGAGCAGCGCATAGCATTCAGTGCGCCAGCTGGTGCTACAAACCACTCTCGTGATTTTATGAAAAGAAGGGGTGAGGTAAGTTAGGGCTCATTTTACTAAAACGTGGTAGAGCTTTTTACCGTAGGCTGGCAAGGTAAATGTGCCAACGTTTATTCATAAGCACATAAGCACTCCTTCTGCCGAGTCAGACCATAGGTTCATCATGCCTAGCAGTCCGCTCCTGTGGCAGCCCCCAGGTCAATGACCTGTAGTGATCTATTACTCTACTACTCTATTACTTTACAGCCTTTTGTACTGAATAGTAACCCTCTAGTTGTACCCCTGGATCCCCTTTTCCTTCAGGAACTCGTCCAATCCCATTTTGAAACCCAAAATCGTACTCTGCTCTACCACCTCTTCTGGAAGCGCATTTCAGGTATCCACCACCCTCTGAGTGAAGAAGAACTTCCTAGCATTTGTTCTGAATCTGTCTCCCTTCAATTTTTTTGAGTGCACTCTTGTTTTTGTTGCCCCCGCCAGTCTGAAGAATCTGTCCCTCTCTACCTTCTCTATACCCTTCATGATCTTATAAGTTTCTATCATATCTCCTCTATGTCTCCGCTTTTCCAGGGAAAGAGGCCCAGCTTCTGCAGCCTCTCAGCATATGAAAGGTTTTCCATGCCCTTTATCATTTTTCTTGCTCTTCTCTGGACCCTCTCGAGTATCGCCATATCCTTCTTAAGGTACGGCGACCAGTACTGAACGCAGTACACCAGATGGGGTCGCACCATCGCCCTATACAGCGGGAGGATAACTTCCTTGGTTCTGGTAGTGATACCTTTTTTGATAATTCCCAACATTCTGTTCGCCTTTTTCGAGGCCGCTGCACATTGTGCCGCCGGTTTCATTGTTATATCCACCAAAACCCCCAAGTCCTTTTCTAGGTTGCCTTCCCCCAATATCCTCCCCCCCATTGTGTAGTTGTACATCGTGTTTCCTTTCCCTATGTGCATAACTTTGCATTTCTCTACATTGAAGCTCATCTGCCATTTATTTGCCCACTCACTCAGTTTGTTCAGGTCCCTTTGAAGTTCTTTACATTCCTCTACAGATCTAACCCTACCGGAGAGTTTTGTGTCATCCGCAAATTTTATAATTCCTATGAGCATTGGAGCATTTACTTCTCCGGCCTGTGGCAAAAAGCTCTACCGCAGTTTAGTAAAAACCAGCGTTAATATGCTGTTTTCATATTTCCATAACAAATTTAGACCATAAAAAAATCCAAGTTCCGCAATGTTAATGTAACAGATGCCACGGCCACTCATAGAAAAGCCTCTGTTCCTTCCGTGGTATACCTAGACCATAGGGTGCCATGTTATGGATGGCGCATCACCTCTTGCTCCGCCAGACAAATAATCCAAGGAGTTAATTTACAAATAAATTACTGCAGCCCGCAGGAAGCCTGCAAAAACCTGTTCTTATCTAGAGAGAATCACAGGCTGTGGTGAGGGAGACTTTTCAGACTGCTAGCGTGCGCTCAGAAATTGCTTCTACATCTGCTGATGCGGGGTAATCGGTGCGATGGAGAGGCGATGCAAGGAAGGACCACTGCAGAATACAAATGGACCCTCACTGTTTATCTCAAAGCCTGGACCCCTTTATAAACATTTCAAAAAGCACACGCAAGACGAAATAATTTACCCGGTCACTCTGGGTTCTAGGTATAGCAGTAGCTAACAATAACCAGATCCGATGGCAACTATAATTCACCTGTCACCAAAGTGACATGTGTTTGTAATGTTGTGACAGGCAAAGGAGAAATAAGGATCTACCTTTACAGGTTGGAAGAGGGAATAGAGCTGGCATGTACCCATGATGAGAATAATTTTAGAGAAGGGAAAAGGAATAGGGTTGGGACTTGGCATAGCATCTTCATGTGGTTATTATCAAAGCAGTTTATAGATAGGGAGAAGGGTTTAAGCATGAGTCCTTTCTTATTGTACTTTAATTACAGCCCATCTAAAACTGTTCGAGGGGATGCTGAAAAGTGCTCAGCCCAACCAAGAAGAGAATGATCTGAAACCATTTAATTTCTGCAAATTGTCAATGAAATGAGATAGCACTACAGCTACAGCGGCAAAATAACGCTCAGAATTTAGGAAGTTGGTTGGTTGGACTGAGAACTTTTCAGCACCCTCTGGCATGTAATAAAAGTGAGCCAAGTGTAGAACAATCAAGCCATTGTGACATCACCGATGAGGCTGGCTCTTATTGGTGGAATGAGGCATTATGATGTCACAATCTCAGCTCTGGTTACCAGAGACTGAAACTGAAAGTTCTCAGCCCAACCAAGAAGAGAATGACCTGGATATGGTTCAATCAATGATCTGAAACAAGGTCAAAACATAGAATTTTGTCGCTGCAAATTGACACTTGATGAAGTTAGATACCACTCTTTTCAGCTACAGTGGCAAAATAACGCTCAGAATTTAGGACGTTGGTTGGCTGGGCTGAGAACCTTTCAGCACCCCTTTGTATTTCCTTATGCATATGTGCTGGTTTGAACATCTACCATCTACGTATAGGCAGGCCTATTGTGTTATATTGTTTACAATGTGTGTTAACCATCACATTACTTAGCCTGTAGGTTGCCTTTATTTTAATGTTGCACTCTTGGGGCAGAATAGAAACATAGAAACAGATGGCAGATAAGGGCCAATGCCCATCTAGTCTGCCCACCTTAATGTCCCTCCCCTACCTTCGCCCTATGAATAGATCCCTCCCCGCCCTTCGCCCTGTGAATAGATCCCATGTGACGATCCCATTTGGCCTTAAAATCAGGCACGCTGCTGGCCTCGATCACATGCATTGGAAGACTATTCCAGCGATCAACCACCCTTTCTGTGAAAAAGAATTTCCTGGTGTTAGCTCGTAGTTTCCCTCCCCTAATTTTCCACGGATGCCCTCTTGTTGTCGTGGGACCCTTGAAAAGGAAGATATCTTCCTCCGTCTCTATGCGGCCCGAGAGATACTTGAACGTCTCGATCATGTCCCCCCTCTCTCTGCGCTCCTCGAGTGAGTATAGCTGCAATTTGTTTAGCCGTTCCTCGTATGGGAGATCCTTGAGTCCCGAGACCATCCGGGTGGCCATTCTCTGAACCGACTCCAGTCTCAGCACATCCTTGCGATAATGCGGCCTCCAGAATTGCACACAGTATTCCAGATAGGGCCTCACCATGGATCTATACAGCGGCATAATGACTTCCGGCTTTCGGCTGACGAAACCCCTGCGTATGCAACCTATGACTTGTCTTGCTTTGGATGAAGCTTGCTCCACTTGATTGGCAGCCTTCATGTCCTCACTGACGATCACCCTTAGGTCACGTTCTGCTTCAGTTCTTGTTAGGATCTCTCCATTTAGGGTGTAAGTCTTGCATGGATTTTGGTTGCCCAGGTACATAACTTTGCATTTTTTGGCATTGAAGTTGAGTTGCCAGGACCTAGACCAGCGCTCCAGTAGGAGTAGGTCGTGCATCATGTTGTCGGGCATTGAAACATCATCTATTATGCATTTGCCCACTACATTACTTAGTTTGGCGTCATCGGCGAATAATGTTATTTTACCCCGAAGCCCTTCTGACAAGTCCCTTATAAAGATGTTGAATAGGATTGGGCCCAAGACCGAGCCCTGCGACACTCCACTGATCACCTCCGTCATTTCAGAGGGTGTGCCGTTCACCACCACCCTTTGAAGCCTACCTCCAAGCCAGTTCCCAACCCATTTCGTCAATGCGTCAATGGGGAGAGCAATTTTATAAGATCATTTTTGAAAAACATAAGAAACATAGAAACATGATGGCAGATAAAGGCCAAATGGCCCATCCAGTCTGCCCATCCGCAGTAACCATTATCTCTATCTCTTCGAGAGATCCCACGTGCCTATCCCAGGCTCTCTGTAACTCAGAAACAGTCTCCGTCTCTACCACCTCTTTCGGGAGACTGTTCCAAGCATCTATCACCCTTTCTGTAAAAAAGTATTTCCTTAAATTACTCCTGAGCCAATCACCTCGTAACTTCATCCTCTAGTAGTTGAAAATTATATCCAGTACCGGGCATATTTCTACAGTCTGTGCCCCAATTATGGCTAGCTAGATCTGGATGGGCTTGAGTGGGCCTGAACGGCTACTCCAGTAGTTGGGGGAATATATCTGGTGCCGGGAAGACTTCTATGATTTGCACCCTGAAAGTGGAAAGGACAGGCCAAGATCAAGAATATATATGTTGAACTGCAACACATGCTCTCAGTTTCTCTTATTAGGCAGACTAGCTGGACCGTGCAGGTTTTTATCTACCGTCATCTCCTGTGTCACTATTGTTACCATGTCATTTTCACAAAGGTAGGAATGACAAGCCTCAAAGCAATCAGAGAATTCCTTTGTTATCTTCTCTACAGCACGCTGGCCAGAAGTGCCGCATTAATACACTTTATCAGAAGTCATTTCAGAGATATGCACACAGCCGTTTCAGGGTGAAGGCACTGGAAGTCCGTGCTGGATAGCAGGATTATATTAAGGTCTTCAGGGGCTTTAATTTTGTTGCAATGTGTCCTCAGGGAACCTTTCACCTAGATCACCTTCTTCAACCAAATCAACTTGCATGTTCCTTAAACAGATGGCAATACTGTGTGTGTTTTAACCCAGTGCTACCTTTAAATCTGTTAAATAGTCTACAATAATTAGATTTCATGTTCTTGGTGTATGGGCCTAATGCTTATAACCAGCAGGTCCTTCCACTTGTACCAGCTGTCAGGTAACTGAGGCATTAGGATTAAATTTTGCGCAATGAAAGGGAAGGGGGTAGTTTTAAAAGGCATTTCTGAGGGATAATATGCAGGACTGGTGTAAATCATGCTGGGGGCCCAGGGCAGAAATTTTGCACGGGGCCCCCCCAGATCCTGTCAGCAGGCTATGCCGCCTTCAGTTGTAGGCCAGGGGTAGTTAAGCCGATGGGCACAGAGCAGCAGGTTTGAAAAATTTAGCAGCCATTTTGTCCGAAGCAAATAGGGGTGAATGGTTTCTCGGCAGGATAAGATAATAGGTGGTTAGATGTTGGGTATAAGAGTTGATATTGAGGGATTATTAAAACAGTGTTTGTCCTTAATTTATAGGGGTGATCCTTGCTAAAGCCATGGAGGGGAGACACATGTCGGATTAAGTACCCCTGGCCGATGGACAACATTGTTTAAGATAAGTGATTGAAAAGTATTTTAAATAAGTGATTAAATTAGGATTGCAGAACCACATTCAATTAAGAGAAGTAGAAATATATTCACTAAAGCTCAGTGCAAAGAGATCTTTTGATCACTAAGTGGCTCCACTGAAGCTTGTGAATTCTGAAAACATTTATATTAATGATTTATGAAAGAGTGAATTAGTACCCAAGGAAATTTTTTTGGGAAGCAAGAGTGATTATACTCCTTGGGAATATTTGTTTATGCCTATTGTTATTGGATTAAACTTTAGAAATGAGCACTAATGCCTTGTCTCAGAGTGGCTTAAACATGGCAGCTAGATTGGACAACTATTCCATAAAGTGTGTAGAATAATTGGAATTTCCCTGACATGTTCATGCCCTTCCCACATTAACACCCCGACACACCCATTCCCCTCCCACATTAACACCCAGACATACCCATTCCCCTCCCACATTAACACCCAGACATGCCCATTCCCCCTCCCACATTAACACCCGACACGCCCATTCCCCTCCCACGTTAACACCCCGACACCCCCATTCCCCTCCCACATTAACACCCTGACATGCCCATTCCCCTCCCACATTAACACCCAGACACGCACATTCCCCTCCCACATTAACACTCCCGAAACACCCATGCCTCTCCATTAATATCCCTTTTGCATCAATGTGTGAGAGAGGTTAGATACACTTTTTATAGAATAGGAGCATAAGCAGTGTGTGGTCGGGGCCTTCAAGGGATTTACCCCATCCCCTAAAGCAGTATTCTTCAACCTTTTGATACCTATGGACCGGCGGAAATAAAACAATGATTTTGTGGACTGGCACCAGTCTGCGGACCGGCAGTTGAAGAACACTGGGCTAAGTTGTGGGCTAGACCCCGCCCATCTCCACCCAATCTCTGCCCCAGACCCCACCCCCATAATAGTACTAATTGTAACACCATTTTTTTCATTCATTTTTCATATATACACACACACACAATATAATTGTATTAACAACACATAATGGTTAACCACAAAATTAAACTACACAAAGTACACTGTATGCTTCTTAACATTCATTCCTTCCAGAACGCAGATAACCCCTATGGAAATACTGGACCAAAAACTAAAAGTACTAATATATACAAACAAACCCTAAGATGCAAGACTCTGCATGCAGCACAACCCCAGAGGAAAAGAAACCAATGCATTTCTTCCTGAGCAGTGCAAAATACAGACAGCAGATGTAAATCAATCACTAAATTCAAAACTAAAATCATTCCCCCTACCTTTGTTGTCTCCCTCCCTCCATGCTGTGCCTTAACTTCTGGCCTGCTCCCACTTTGCCATTTTATGCTGCCCCCGGAGTTGTTTTCAGTCCGGCTCCCTCTTCCTCAGTGCTGCAGTGCACAAAGACATGGGCAGCGGCTCCTCGTGTGTCCTGCGCCTCATTGCAATGTCAGAGAAAAGGCTTCCGGTTCAGGCGTGGGAAGTGCGTAGGAGCCGCTGCCCGTGTCTTTGTGCACTGCAGCACTGAGGAAGAGGGAGCCGCCCGAAGACAACACCACATCGATCGCACCGTGGATAGGCAGCTGAAGAACACTGTCTCAGGCCTGATGCACGTGCCGGCCCTGCAGACCGGCAGGAAATTTCTGCGGACCGACACCGGTCCACGGACCAGCAGTTGAAGAACACTGCCCTAAAGGCCCTGAAGGCACTGCTATGAATTTGATTGGCTGATCAGGCAACAGGCAGAATCTGCTCAGCCAATCAAATTCAGATCAGTACTGTCAGGGCCTTCAGGGGGTTTGGAGAATTCCCAGCCCAATCAAGGTCACTAGTACCTGGCAAAAACCCAAAGAGTAGCATCATTCCATGGTACCGATCCAGGGCAAGCAGCGTCTTTCTTAATAACAGAGTATGGACTTTTCCTCCAGGAAATTGTCCAAATTTTTTTTAAACCAGCTACGCTATCCACTCTTACCACAACCTCTAGCAATGCATTCCAGAGCATTTGGGCTGCAAAAACCCGAGGGAACGTACAGATTAGGGAGTGAAGAGCTTATGTGCATGACAGAAGAGCGGGACTTGGGTGTGATTGTATGTGATGATCTTAAGGTGGCCAAACAGGTTGAAAAGGTGATGCAGAAAGCTAGAAGGATGCTACATTGCATAGGTAGAGGTATGACCAATAGGAAAAAGGAGGTATTGATGCCCCTGTATAAGACTCTGATGAGATCTCATTTAGAATACTGTGTACAATTCTGGAGACTGCACCTTCAAATAAGATATAAAAAGGATGGAGTCAGTCCAGAGGAAGGCTACTAAAATGGTGTGTGGTCTTCATCATAAGGCGTATGGAGACACATTTAAAGATCTCGATCTGTATACTTTGGAGGAAAGGCGGGAAAGGGGAGATGTGCTAGAGATGTTTAAATACCTATGTAATGTAAATGCGCATGAGTTGAGTCTCTCTAATTTGAACGGAAACTCTGCAATGAGACGGTATAGGATGAAGTTAAAAGGTGATAAGCTCCAGAGTAATCTAAGGAAATACTTTTTTTTATAGAAAAGATGGTGCATGCATGGAACAGTCTCCCAGAAAAGGTGGTGGAGACAGAGACTGTGTCTGATTTCAAAAGAGCCTGGGATAGGCACATGGGAACTCTCGGAGAGAGAAAGAGATGATGGTTACTGTGGATGGGCAGACTGGATGGGCCATTTGGCCTTTATCTGCCGTCATGTTTCTATGTTTTTTTTTTTTTTTCCTCCTATTGGTTTTAAAAGTATTTCCCTGTAACTTCATCAAGTATCCCCTAGTCTTTTTCATTTTTGACGCAGTAAAAAAAATCAATCCACTTGTACCCATCCTACACCACTAAGGATTTTGCTTGTTTAGAGTTTGCTTTAGGAGTATATCCAATATTATTTTTGGGTTATGTCGCAGGTGAGGCTGGACTTATTTAGAGCACTGGTCTTTGACCTGGGGGCTGCTGCGTGGGCAGACTGCTGGGCATGATGGACCACTGGTCTGACCCAGCAGCGGCAGTTCTTATGTTGTTATGTAGTCCTTTGTCTCCAATGAGGAATTTTTGGCATCTTGCTAACTCCATGGCTTCTTTGATTCTCTTGGTCATCAGAAGGCCTTCTTTTTCAAGGATCTTTGTGTCATTAAATGTAATCGTCGGTTTTTGTTTTTTTTTACATGGAGATGCACAGCTGATTTTCTGTTTCCTGAATTTGTAAGTATCTCATATGTTCTTGTAGCCTTTCGTGTTTTGGCCAATTTCACCTATGTATCTGCAGCTGCATAAAATTTCATAAGCTCTAGTGATGTGGGAAGAGGAGGTAGCTGACCCTTCACATGTGTGATGTGGATGCCAGCTTCTCTGTTATGTTCTACGCTGTTCTGAAGTTTTTTAGCAATTTGCCTATGTGGTCTGTTACTCCTTAGACATAGGGGAGCACTAGGAATCTATGTTCTATCATGGGACTTTAGTCCAGGTGTTGATAGTTATTGCTGCGTCACAAGCAGTAGCGTAGTGGGGGATGAGAGGTGCCCAGGACGATGGTGCCCCTCCTCTGCGCCCCCCCATCCCCATCTGATGTAATTTCCTAGACGTGGCTCCAGGAAGTGATGTCAAAGGAAGAGCTGACGCTGGTGTGTGCAGCAGGTTGGGGTTGCAGAGGGAACGTTAAAGAGGTACTGTAGTGGAGGGGGGACAGAGAGAAAGAAGGGTACCAGCGCCCCCATAAAGACGGTGCCTAGGGCAAGCCGCCCCCCCCCCCTCACTACGCTACTGTTCACAAGTTGGGTGGTCCAGAAGTTTGAGGGTTTAAGAAGTGACCATTTTGCTATAGCTATTGACGAAGAAAGTGCCCTGGAGGGTGGTTATTTCCTTTCTGAATAATGTCAGGGTCTCAAACTCTTAGGTCCCGATTCTATAAAAGTAGATGCCTAGATTGGGGCGCCTATCGATCTAATCTCCTAATCTTTTTTAAAAAATTGGTTAACAGGTGCTGATAAACAATTTAAATAAATTAATTAGTCAGTAGGCGCCTCATTTGGTTGGCACTTACCACTTTGCAGTAGGTGTCTATACTGGGGCACCTATTGACACCTACATGGAAAGTAGGCATGGTTGCAGGTGGAGTTGGAGTGTGGGTTGAGTTAGGCACTGGTAGACATCTATGTTAAGCGCTGGTATTTTAGGCCAAGAAAACCCTGACTTAATATACCAGTGCTTAACTTTATGACATCTGCCAGTATCTAAGTCGATTTAAACATCACTAGGTGCAATTCTACAAATGGCGCCTAGAGAAAAAGCCATAAAGGAACATTTATGACAAAAACACCAGAGCAAATAAAAGAGTCGTAAGGCAGAGATGTCCACAGCCAAAGTCCGGATCAACCAAAACAGCCTTTATTGATGACAACAAATGTAGGTGCCAAAGCAATTGATGACAGAGAATGTAGACTCGACACTGACAGTGTTTCGGCTAAAATAACTTTTGTCAAGAGTCTATTTTGTAATAGACTTCTATTTTCAGCAGTTTTTTTCACTCAGCCGTTTATCTTTGTTCAACATTTTCAGTGTTTTCACCATTTGTTGATGTTTTATAAGAAGACTATTACAAAATAGACTCTTGACAAAGGCTATTTTAGTCAAAACACTGTCAGCATCGAGTCTACGTATATTCGCTGTCATCAATTGCTTTGGCACTGTATAAGAACATAAGAACATAAGCAGTGCCTCCGCCGGGTCAGACCATAGGTCCATCCTGCCCAGCAGTCCGCTCCCGCGGCGGCCCAAACAGGTCACGACCTGTCTGAATCACCAGAAGGGGCCCCCTTGCCACCTTGGTTTCCCATTGAGTCCTATCTTCCCATCGAAGTCCTAACCCTCCAGTCTTGCACATGCACGACCTGGTTGGGTTTCTATATTACCTGGTTAGCTTTCTATACCTGTGTTACATCCCAGCACCTCTCTCAGTATCCCACGATCCCTTTATCCCTCAGGAATCCGTCCAATCCCTGTTTGAATCCCTGTACCGTACTCTGCTTGATCACTTCCTCCGGTAGCGCATTCCAAGTGTCCACGACCCTTTGGGTGAAAAAAAACTTCCTTGCATTTGTTTTGAACCTATCTCCCTTCAGTTTCTCCGAATGCCCCCTCGTACCTGTTGTCTCCTTCAGCCTGAAGAATCTGTCCCTATCCACCCTCTCTATGTCCCTCATGATCCTGAAGGTCTCTATCATATCTCCCCTGAGCCTCCTTTTTTCCAGAGAGAAGAGCCCCAGCCTATCCAACCTCTCGGCGTATGGGCAGTGTTCCAGCCCTCTTACCAGTTTCGTTGCTCTCCTTTGGACTCTCTCAAGTACCGCCATGTCCTTCTTGAGGTACGGCGACCAATATTGAATGCAGTATTCCAGATGCGGACGCACCATCGCCCGATACAATGGCATGATGACTTCCCGCGTCCTGGTTGTTATGCCACTCTTTATGATGCCAGCATCCTGTTGGATTTTTTCGAGGCTGCTGCGCACTGTGCAGATGGCTTCAGTGATGCATCCACCAGCACACCCAAGTCTCTCTCTAGACTGCTGTCTCCCAACAATGCCCCCCCCAATTTGTAGTTGAACAACGGGTTCTTTTTCCCTATATGCATGACCTTGCATTTTTCCACGTTAAAGTGCATTTGCCATTTGTTTGCCCAGTCTTCCAGCTTGTCCAGGTCCCTTTGCAGGTCCTCACACTCCTCCCTGGATCTAACTCTGCCGCACAGTTTGATATCGTCTGCAAATTTTATAACCTCGCACTTTGCCTCCTTTTCCAGGTCATTGATAAATATGTTGAAGAGTAACGGCCCCAGCACCGATCCCTGTGGCACACCGCTCGTGACTCCCCGCCAGTCAGAATATTGTCCCTTTACTCCGACCCTCTGCAGTCTACCCGACAACCAGTGCTCGATCCATCTGTGCACATCCCCTCCCACCCCGTTGTTCCACAGCTTCCTAAGCAGCCTTTCATGTGGCACCTTGTCGAAAGCCTTTTGAAAATCGAGGTAAATGATGTCTATGGGTTCCCCATTGTCCACCCGACTGCTTATTCCCTCAAAGAAGTACAGAAGGTTCGTTAAGCATGACCTTCCCTTACAGAATCCGTGCTGGCTTGTTCTCAGTAGGCCATTTCTCTCGATGTGCTCGCAAATACCATCCTTGATCATAGCTTCCACCATCTTCCCTATAATTGAAGTCAGGCTCACCGGCCTGTAGTTCCCGGGGTCACCCCTCGATCCCTTCTTGAAGATAGGTGTGACATTCGCCAGTTTCCAGTCCTCTGGTACCTCTCCAGTTTTCAAGGACAGGTTGCAAACATGCTGGATTGTGCCCGCTATTTCTTGTCTTAGTTCCTTCAGAACCCTTGGGTGGATCCCGTCTGGGCCCGGCGATTTGCCGCATTTTAACCTGTCTATCTGTTTGAGGACATCCTCCTTACTTACCTCTATTTGTTCCAATTTTGGTTGATCCGGACTTTGGCAGTGGACATCTCTGCCTTACATAACATAAGAACATAAGAATTGCCACTGCTGGGTCAGACCAGTGGTCCATCGTGCCCAGCAGTTCGCTCACGCGGCAGCTCTTAGGTCAAAGACCAGCGCCCTATTTGAGTTTAGCGTTACTTGCGTATATTCTGTTCCAGCACTGGTCGCCATACATGAAGAAGGACATGGTACTACTCAAAAGGGTCCAGAGAAGAGTGACTAAAATGGTTAAGGGGCTGGAGGAGTTGCCGTACAGTGAGAGATTGGAGAAACTGGGCCTCTTCTCCCTTGAAAAGAGGAGACTGGGAGGGGACATGATCGAAACATTCAAGGTACTGAAGGGAATAGACTTAGTAGATAAAGACAGGTTGTCCATCCTCTCCAAGGTAGAGAGAATGAGAGGGCACTCTCTAAAGTTAAAAGGGGAGAGATTCTGTACAAACGTAAGGAAGTTCTTCTTCACCCAGAGAGTGGTGGAAAACTGGAACGCTCTTCTGGAGGCTGTTATAGGGGAAAACACCTTCCAGGGATTCAATACGAAGTTAGACAAGTTCCTGCTGAACCGGAATGTACGCAGGTAAGGCTGGTCTCAGTTAGGGCACTAGTCTTTGACCAGAGGGCCGCCACATGAGCGGACTGCAGGGCACGATGGACCTCTGGTCTGACCCAGCAGCGGCAATTCTTATGTTCTTAACTTATCCAACTCTTTTGTTTGCCTAACTTTGACTGATATGCAGTAGGTGCTGCTTTTCTAGGCACTTACCAAGCTAGGTGTCGTTGATAAATTCTGGCCCTTAGTGCCCTGTTTTACTGTGTGCGTAGGATGCGTCTTTTTGTGGTTGGGTGGAAAGGGGACTCCACATGTAGATAACAGTTGGTATGGGTGGGGTTCCTGTATACAGTGTTATCCAGGCTGCCATCCATATTCAAGATACCAACGTACACCAACTTGTAATATCATTTATTCAAACTGGGTCTTTTATTGTATTCTGTGTTTATTTGGATGAAAAAGCCTGAAATTGTGTTTGCTATCAAAAATTAATTAAAGGTCAAGTGTGTGTAGAGATAAAAATCACTTCGTGCCCTTTAGTCCTGAGGGCTGCTTCCATATGAAAACTTGATTTGGTTATGGATCTTTAACCCATAAAAGGCCAGGACTGGGCAGACTCGCCTGGTCTGTGTCCCATATATGGCCATTTGGTGGAGGACGGGCTGGGGAGGGCTTCAACGGCTGGGATGGTTTAGATGGGCTGGAGTGAGCTTTGACGGAGACTTTAGTAGATGGAACCTAAGCACAGTACCGGGCAGAGCTCTGGGTTTCTGGCCCAGAAATTTCTAGGGAAAAGGACAATTTAAATAAAATCAGTAATTTAAAGAGAGGGTAGGGTTGGGAAGACTGGATGGACCATTTACTATGGGCTCCTTTTATTAAGGTACACTAGGGCTTTAATGCGTGAAATAGCATACAGTACATTGCCGCTAATGCCAGCATTGAGATGGCGTTAGTTCTAGCCGCATAGCGCATGGTATAGCACGCAGTAATATCCTGCGGGCGCTAAAAATGAGTAAAAGGAGCCCTATGTTACTAAAAGGCACATTTTAAGGCTTAAGAGGGGGAAAACATAGAACTGATTACTTTTTTATTTTAAAGCTTGCATAAAAAAAGCTAACCTGGAGTATGCCAGCTCATGTTGTTACCTTTTGGAGTGACAGTCAATCGCAGATACTGGTGGGCACACCAATTTCATTCATTTCTGCGCCATGTAGCAACACTGGCCATGTGGTTTCATCTTGGAAAATGTTGAAATTTTAACGGCATCCACCCACTCTGGTAAGGTGTTTTTTTTTTCTCATCCTGTAGGTGTAAAATTACAGCAAACTGATTACAACCTGGTGATTTCAACATGGAAATTTTACTTTCAAGAAAAAGCAAAACTGACGCAGAGGATGCATTTTTCTGAGGGGAAGGGCTGCTACTGCCAAATGACTAATAAATCCTTGATCACCAAGATCTCCTCCATACCCTCCCCCACCCCAGCAGGTTTTAGGGTCCCAAATATAAAATTTCAATTACCTCTTGGTTCAAATTATTGCAAATATAGCCACAAATGTACGAGAATCTCATTAAAAGGAATATTCTGTATCTAACTGCAGATTGGAAGTTGGAAATATAGCCTGAAACAGTGGCTTCCTGATTTTTTTATTGTAGCCTTAATTTGACAGTTCTAATCTAATCTAGTATTTTTGAATCTTGCTATAGAAATATAGAAACATGATGGCACATAAAGGCCAAATGGCCCATCCAGTCTGCCCATCCACAGTAACCATTATCTCTTTCTCTCTCCGAGAGATCCCATGTGCCTATTCCAAGCCCTCTTGAATTTAGACCCAGTCTCTGTCTCCACCACCTCTTCCGGGAGACTGTTCCATGCATCTACCACTCTTTCTGCAAAAAAGTATTTCCCTAATTACTCCTGAGCCTTAACTTTATCCAATGCTCTCTCATTGCAGAGTTTCCTTTCAAATGAAAGACTCAACTCATGCACATTTACCCCACGTAGGTATTTAAACATCTCTATCATATCTCCCCTCTCCTGCCTTTCCTCCAAAGTATACAGATTGAGATCTTTAAGTCTGTCCCCATATGCCTTATGACGAAGACCACACACCATTTTAGTAGCCTTCCTCTGGACCGACTCCATCCTTTTTATATCTTTTAGAAGATGCGGCTTCCAGAATTGTACACAATATTCTATACGACTATTAATGACTGGGAAGTCAATTCAGAGCAGTTTATATGAGGTTATGCAATGGTGTCACAATATAGAGTTAGCGTTTTCTGCGATAGTTTTCACTACAGACACATTTATACCATAATTAATCATCTTACGTATATGTACACATTTATACCATAGTTTCTTTTAATACTTTAATAAAATAAGTTCAGTATAAAATCATAACTATTCGAGGCTTGTGCGGATTGGTCAGATGGTTTGCGGGGGTGGGAATGGGGAGGAGTCGGGGACTGAGCTTACGGGATGGGGATTAAGCTCGTGGGAACAGGGCAGGGACGGGGACTATGACTTAAATTGCAAAACTGCAATCTGACATAAATGATCTGTTTGTGTATGTGTGCGTATGTGTGTGTGAGGGCGGGGAGTACTTGGTGAGGGGCACTAAAAGCATTACAGAAAAGTTAAAGGATGGGGGATAGATGGAATCTAAAAAAATGGAGAAATCTTATCTTAGATCATGACAGTGAAAGAGTAGGCCTGAATCTTTCCTGTGGAAATCCTGAAAAGAAGGGCGTTCTCACCGAGCCACCACTTGGGAGGGGCCCAAGATCAAGTCAATAAAGGTCACCAATCTGGTTTTTAAACCACCATTTTGGAGCTCTATTTAAGAACATAAGAAATGCCATATTGGGACAAAACTAAGGTTCAATAAGCCCAGTATCCTGTTTCCAACCCATAGTCAGTTATTGAGAAAGACATGGGGGGAAGCCACTGCTTGCCCTGGATCGGTAGCATGGAATGCTGCTACTCTTTTGGATTCTAGAATCTTGTTACTCTCTGGGATTCCGAAATCTTGCTATTCTTTGAGATTCTGTATGGAATGTTGCTACTCTTTGGGTTTTGGCCAGGTACTAGGGACCTGGATTGACCACCGTGAGAACGGGCTACTGGGCTTGATGGACTATTGGTCCGACCCAGTAAGGCTATTCTTATGTTCTTATTCTAGGAATAAGCAGTGGATTTTCCCAAGCTATCTTGGTAATGGCCTATGGACTTCTCTTTTAGGAAATTATCCAAACCTTTTTTAAACCCCGCTAAGCTAACTGCTTTCAGCACATTCTCCAGCAATGAATTCCAGAATTTAATTACACGTTGTGTGAAGAAATATTTTTTCTGGTTTGTTTTAAATCTACTACTTAGTCGCTTCATCGCATGCCCCTTATTCCTAGTAATTTTGGAAAGCATGAATTAGCGTTTCACATCTACCCTTTCTACTCCATTCAGTATTTTATAGACCTCTATCATATCATCCTTGAGTCATCTCTTCTCTAAGCTGAAGAGCCCCAGCCACTTTAGACTCTCCTTATAGGGAATTCATTCCAAACCTTTTATTATTTTCATCGCTCTTTTCTGTACCTTTTCTAATTCCGCTATATCTTTTTGAGATATGGCAACCAGAACCGCACACAGTATTTGAGGAGTGGCTGTACCATAGAGTGATATAAGGGCCAAATAAGTAAGAATTTCTTTCTACGATCAGCTGTTGCTTTTGCAAAATCCAGGAAGAGTAATAGCTTAGATTGTTGCCATTTGAGATTTCTTACATGATTAAAGGCACATGTCTATTTGTATCTAATTGTTTGTTTATCTTATATAATCTTTTGTTTTATTGTAGAATTTGTGACTCCTGATGCAGGCGGGTGTCTGCCGAAACATGGTTCCATGTCGAGTCTTGATTAAACTTGACTGGAAGACATTGGGTCATACCCCTACTCCTTTGCTTTTTTTTTTTTGCCAGCAAGTGCTGAGAGATCGCTCTCCTGCATTTTATTCACCTGAGCATCCTGGGATGGGCTTTTCTCTTGCACCGAGCGCTGCCTAACTAAATCAGGAAAGCCGTGAGACGGACATTCCGAGGGGAGATGTGACACCTGGATATTACAGCATGTAATGGAATCAGCCAAGTGGCAAATGTAGCTTTCAAATAGGTTTTGTGCCCTCCATTAGCCTGGCTGACGCTGATTAGTTTGGCCGACCCCCGACCCCCCACCCCCTTCCCCGTACCTTTGGAAGTTGGCCGGACAGACGGGAGCCAAACCCGCCTGTCCGGCAGGCAGCCAACGAAGGAATGAGGCCGGATTGGCCCATCCGTCCTAAAGCTCCGCCTACTGGTGGGGCCTAAGTCGCGTGGGCCAATCAGAATAGGCCCTGGAGCCTTAGGTCCCACCTGGGGGCGCGGCCTGAGACACATGCTCGGGTTTGGCCCATGTGCCTCAGGCCGCGCCCCCAGGTGGGACCTAAGGCTCCAGGGCCTATTCTGATTGGCCCACGCGCCTTAGGCCCCACCAGTAGGCGGAGCTTTAGGACGGATGGGCCAATCCGGCCTCATCCCTTCGTGGGCTGCCTGCCGGACGGGCGGGTCTGGCTCCCTGTCCGGCCAACTTCCAAAGGTACGGGGAAGGGGGGTGGGGGGGGTCGTGGGGGTCGGCCAGGGGGGTCGCGGGTCGGCTGGGGGGGGGGGGGGGTTGCGTCGAGGGCAGGAGGGCCTGGGATCCCTCCTGCCCGTAATGTAGTGCGGGGTGGGGTTAGGGGGTCGCCGTGGCCAGGAGGGTTTGGGCTCCCTCCTGGCCCAATATTGTCGGGGAGTCTGCGGTCCTTCGGGGTGGGGGTGCGAGTGGTCCTGCCGAGGGGGGAGAAGAATCGGACGTCGAGGGGGGGCATCAGGCTTTCAGGATGGGGACAGGACTTCAAGGGGGGACAGGCAGATCTTCAAGGGGGACAGGCAGACCTTCAAGGGGGACAGGACTTCAAGGGGGGACAGGCAGACCTTCAAGGGGGGACAGGCAGACCTTCAAGGGGGGACAGGACTTCAAGGGGGACAGGCACGGAGAGGCGGGGCAGTGCACCGAAAGTCAAGGCAGGTGAACGAGAGTCGGGACAGCGCACGGAGAGGCGGGGCAGTGCACGGAAAGTCAGGGCAGGTGAACGAGAGTCGGGACAGCGCACGGAGAGGCGGGGCAGTGCACGGTGACGGGGGGGAAGAAACCCTCGGATGGTCAGCGACGCTTCGCCAGTAAGGTGTCAGTAGCTATTGGCGTTGGGAATAGCCGTGATAATTGCATTTTCACTCTATTACATAATGTAACAGCAGATAATTTATGATCTGTGAAAGAGAAGGTCCTCTTTTCGGAAGACCGTGCACTCCTTCGCACATTTTGCCTTTAATGGCATCTCATTCTAACGCCCCCATTCATGTAGTCAGACAAATTTAGGAGCTGTCAGTATATTGAGACCAAGGGTCCGTCTAGCCTGGCTTCCTAGCCCTGAGAGTGTCAGGAAGCAGGTAACGCTGGGAAATGCATAAGAATGGGCATCTGTAATGCAGTATCTCTCTCCTCTATCCCCCCCCCCTTTTAAATGTCATCACATGTCCAAGCAATGATGGAATAGGGTTTCCCTATGCCCAGCTGAGCAACTTCTTCCTCCACAGAAGTTTCTCTACGCCCTGGAGATTGGCGTGGGCTGAAGTAAAAGAGAGGGCTATGTTTTCTAATTTTGTTTAAGAGAGGGCTTGTTAGATTTCTGGATACCTAATTGTTTGCTCTCTCTCTCTGTCTCCCTTCCTCGGATCACAGCCTTTAACAAGACAAGATGGGGTTAGTCTTCTAAACAGGAAGCTCTCTACTCCATGGTGATCCATGGGTTAACAGTCATACACTATACATGAGAAGGAGCCAGAGGTAGGTTTCTCTTGCTGCATCCTTCCTTCCGTCCCTCTCCCACGTCCCACACCTTTTCTATGAAGAAAATTAAGTGCCTAATTTTCTTTATAGAATACAGGCACAAATGGCAGAAAACCTGCTCACCTTTCCTGTGCTGTCACTTGCAGCAGCTCTGAAGCTGTTAAAATAACAGGAGTAGACTATTGATTAGTCAGTGGGTGGAGATTAGAAGCAGGGGCGCTTCTGTGGGTGGAGAAGCACTGTGGCTCCTTGTGACCTTGGAAAAGTCACTTAACCCTCCCTAGCCTCAGGTGCACTCTTTGAGACTGCTTTGATAGCTTTTGAGCGTGCAAGTGATATATAAGAAATTACGTTGAAAAGATCATTCATAAAATTTAGAGAGCTGTTATTTACACATGGATTTGCACACAAGCTCTGCTTATCTGCCCTCGTTTTCACTAGGCTGTGCTCTGCTTTACGTCAGTGGTTAAGGTAACCGGCTAATGTCATGGCACCGTGAATAGATTTAGCCAGGCTTGGGTTTTGTCCCATTAAGGAACTGCACTCCTGACACATGTGATGGGGGGTCCAACTGGACTAGCCCAGCCTATGTGGTCATCCAAGTACCCTAACTTAGGCCCCCTTTTATCAAGCTGTGTTAGGGTTTTGGTGTTTTGTTTTGTTTTGTTTTTTGAATCTCCAGTTGCAGCGTTAAAAGCTCTGATGCTTATAGGAATTAATGAGTGTCGGAGCTTTTACTGCTATGGCTGGTGATAAAGACCCTACCGTGGCTTGATAAAAGGGGGCCTTAAATAGAATGGGGTAAGGCAGGAAAGGCACAGAGATGGAGGGGAGGAGTGGCCCAGTGGTTAGAGTGCTGGCTCGGCACCCTGAGGTTATGAGTTTGATCCCAGTCTGCTCTCTATGACTCTGGGCAAGTTATTGAATCCCTCCACTGCCCCAGGTACCACAGTAAGATAGGGAAAACATCTAGATTAGAGGGAGCTTTTTATTTCTAACATACTTCCAGAACTTTGCCACCAGAAAAGTCTAAATTATTTACAAAGAAACAAACAAAAAAAAAAAACCCCTAACAATGCAATCATTGATGAGTAATACAAATTCAAGAAGAGATTCTTGCTTTAGCTTTAAATTGATTATAATCAGACTTTTCAGGATTTAATGGCATTTTACCCTAATTGTGAAACAAGAATATGCAAATAAATTTTGTAAATTATCAAAAAAAAACAGAGAACATCATTTAAAAACTTACCTTCAATCAGCATTTGATCAACATATTTTAATTCAAGGCCATAGCGTAGGTGAGGTGCAAAGCAAGGGGGTGCAGAAAAGAACACCTCAAGCCATGTGACTGCGCGCGCGCGCACACGAGCATTCATTCAGATTATTTGATTGTCTGACCGCCACATCCCTTCCCCCACCCTTGTACAATAGTGTAACCTGTGACATTTAAAAAATATATATATTTATTATAAAATATGGAGTACCTAAAATTCCAAATAATAATTAGCAATGAAATCAACTGTTAACAGATGGGGGATGGTGGGATCATAACTAGGCCCAAGTTAGGCTGACACTGCTGTTTCTCCTCTGATGGTTTACATAGTCACCCCTGCACATGATGAAAGCCAAGCTGGATGGGCAGGAGGGAAAGGGGGGGGGGTCACTCCTCCTTTGACCTCACTTCTGGACCACCAGCGCTTCTGAACTAGACCTGGAAAGGGAGTGGGGCCTCTGGTTGATCAGGTGAGATGGGAGGCACAAGTGGGGGTCCGGGAGCATTCATTTGGAAGGTGGGCATGCAGGATAGGAGGTTGTGCTTCATGGGGAGCAGGGGGCAAGGGGGGGA
The DNA here is from genome assembly GCF_902459505.1 of Geotrypetes seraphini. Classification (NCBI taxonomy): domain Eukaryota; kingdom Metazoa; phylum Chordata; class Amphibia; order Gymnophiona; family Dermophiidae; genus Geotrypetes; species Geotrypetes seraphini. Next base: position 29,912,423 of record NC_047091.1, on the reverse strand, counting down.
AGTGAGGGAGGGATGTAGCGCCCTGTGTGCAGAATCTTGGGTTATCCAAGAGTGGGCCAGTCCCATTTATGTCAGATAATCGAGACGCTATTCTCTAAGTTAGATATGCAAGTGGGAGACATGCATATACCCCGTCTCCTTGGAAATACATGCTATGCATATGTTAAGCAAACATTTACAGAACCGCAATGGGGTGCCAGGCATGTATGTGCGCACAGAACTGTATAAATGCTGCAATCCTAAACATGTGTACATGTGACCATCTAGAATACAGAATTTCCAAATAAAAGTCCATGGGCGATCGGTGTTTTGCTGGCCACCGTCGGTGTTAAACCTGGGTCGTCAACGCCTGGCCATATCCGGGATTCGACCTTGAATTTTCCGATACAGGGAGCTGGCGAAACCATAGCCGGTTAAATGCAAAATCCAGCACTTAACCGGTTATGGATTAGCATATAAAGACAGGACTGACTTGAACGCGCTCCTATTTAGGCGCTTACCGCTAGTTAAGTGCGAAACGCCCCCAGTATAGCTGCTTCCACAGTGGGCACTAACCGGATATTTTCAGAGTCACTATCTGATGCAATGCAGCTGAATATGACCAGTGAGCCCCCCAAAAAGCAATTTTACCAGCCAGGAGCCATTTCTGATCCGTTAAATCACTTCGGAGAGTGCGGTATTTATATAACAATGATTTTTCTTTTCAAGAAACACATTCATTTGAATAGTGTGGACTCTGCATATTTCAATGAATACAGAGGTCGATATGGGGGTATTTCAAGGCATATACTTTGACTCCCTTGCTATTTTGACTACCTGGCTTACCACTAAGCTCCTTTATGAAGGTGCGTTAGCGGTTTAACGCGCGTAATAGTGCACGCTAAACCGGACGCGCTAGCCGCTACCGCCTCCTCTTGAGCAGGCGGTAGTTTTTCGGCCAGCACGGGGGTTAGCGCGTGATGAAAACTCACGCGCACTAAACCCGCTAGCGCGGCTTCGTAAAAGGAGCCCTAAGCTTTCACATGGTGAAGATGTTACCTAGGTCCCCAGGGCCTAGCCAGCCTCCATCGGCCTGCTGGCACCGAACCAGTATACCCTGAGTTGAAATCTCTTCTCTTTGACTAATATGGTTCAAGGGGGTGTTCATGCACTAGAAATAACATTTCAGAAGATGTAATTAGTGCGATTAGGACGTACTCAGAAAACCAAAAATCTTAGTGGGAGTAAAAGGTATCTTTAGTCCTTTTGCCTCACAGTGCATGCTTATAATAAGCAACCAAGAGGACGTTCTTGTTTCCGCTGGCAACACGCAGACAGGAAGAACAGACAGTTAAATAATTCAAGTTGTTTGTTTTTTCCTTTTAATTTCAATGTATTGCAATCACACAAATACTTTACAGAAATGTTGCTAATAGAGGCTTAGACGCGTGCAATGTTCAACTTGCTTTCTGTTTAGCCATGCTCAGGAAACCAAATGCAATAAGAAGAATGAAAAGAAAACTTCCAAATCCCTCCAGAATGAAATAAAAGGAAAGCCTGCCAGGCTGCAACACTTCTGGAATCCTCTACTAAGAGGTGACAAGTTTTACTGTGTCTCTGAAAGGCTTTATATAAAGGACTAGCTCACCTCCGTCTAGGGGGGTCAGTGGCAACAAAAGGGCCAAGGCAGTTGCCCGGGAAGGGAAATGGGGGGGGGGGCGGCTGGAAGGGGGCAGGTGAGAAGGGGAAGAGGGGGGCCAATTAGGGGCGGGGAAAGTGAGGGCGAGGTGACCAGGACTAAGGCCTTTGCCAAGGGATCATGGCGGTGTTCCCTCCCTTCTGCCCCAAAAGGAACCCGTCGCAGCTATAGATGCAACAACGGGAGATCATTGTGGGGTCATAGGCACAGCATACGGCCAAGAAAGAACACAGCGACAGGTGAATGGCCCCTTCCTTGAACGGGTTGGGGAGAAGGTGGGGACAGCCTGAATGGCTCTGCTGAGCAATCCACGGATGAGTTGATTGTTATAAGAACTGATATGCAGCAAAATGATCAGTGCTAGTGCCAAAATCCTAGTCAGTTCGGTATGACTGAAAATGTAAACCAAAACTAACATTTCTCCTTCTCGCTGTCCATTTCTCCTTAGCCGAATGAATTTTTATTTATTATTTTAAAAGCAAACTTGAATAAATACTGTTTGAAGTCTGCAAATATCAACAGAGCACATCAAAGCTACCAAGAAGCAGCGCTGGGATGAAGAAAGAACTGTATTCTCAGGAATAAAACATTCCTTTTCTCAAGCTTGGGCTAAATTGCCGTGAGGTACTTTTGTGTGATCAATAAAACATTGGTAATAGCCTTATCCAAGATGGAGTCTCTGGTGTCTTGGGAAGAACATCAGGGTCTGAATTCCAGGTAACACTTTGATGATTTTTCTGTTGCTTTACTCCTGGAGGTGAAGTCCTTCCAAATATATGTCTGACGTGAGCCACAAAGGATTCCACAGTTCCCAGAGCAACTTCTCAACCTTTGTGCTTTCATCAGCCTTGTACAAAGTTCGTTCTGGGTTTTCAAAAGAAAAGTCCTTTTTTATTTATTTTTATTCTGTTCATTGGGATTTATTAACTGCCTTTATGAAGAGATTCATCCAGGGCCGGTGTTCTTCCCTCTAGTTTCTTTCACTCCTTTTCTGGGTTTTAGCATCTATTTCTCAATCCCGAACAATGGGAGCTTCAGGAAAAAAACGACGATGTGGTTAGCCTAAATTACTTCATGTCCTAGGCACCCCCTGCCCCAATCACTCTGAAATTCATTGCCGGAGAATGTGGTGAAAGCAGTTAGCTTAACAGGGTTAAAAAAAAAAAAAAGGTTTGGATAATTTCCTAAAACAAAACTCCATAAGCCACTATGAAGCAGCATAAAATCTGTTTTACTCCTTGGGCTCTTACCAGGCACTTGTAACTGGGGTTGGTCACTGTTGTGAAAGAGGATATTGGGCTTGATGGACCTTCAGTCTGTCCCAGTAATGGCAACTCTTTTGTTCTTATGTACCTCTTCCTCTATAGGCCCAAAGCAAATCAAGTTAGCCTTCAACTCATAACCCTACTGCCCAATGGATTTAATTGGATGGTAGGCGTCTACCACTTTGAGGTAGGCGCCTAGTCCAAGACATCTACCCGAAAGTAGGTGTGGATAGGGGACAGATCATGGGCCTGTTTTGGACTTAGGCGCCACCAATTTAGGTCAAGAAAAGCCTACTAACATCTAAGCCCACTTTAGGCACCACTTAGCGTAATTCTATAAAGCATGCCTAACTTTTATAAAATCGTGCTTAAGCGTCACACTACTCAGTTTTAGACACCATTTATAGAATTGGAGTCTAAGAGCTCATACGCTAATCCTGATCTAATCAGTTATTGCACAGTAATTAGTACAGATATGCCCATTCTCCGCCCCCTTATCCCCCCAAAATTAAATTTACTTTTTGGTGCGCCGGAGCTGCCTGCACATGTCAAAAGTCCTGTAGGACTCCTCAGGGACAAAGAATGACACGAGGACAAATTTGTCCCCGTTCCCACAGGAACTCAATTTCCCCATCCCTTCCCCATGAGTTTTGTCGCTGTCCCTGCCACATTCCTGTAAGCTCTGCCTTAACCGCACAATCATCGAACACTTATGATTTTAAATAAGTGTTTGAGGCTTGTGCAGATGAGGACGGAGCTTAGGTATTGGTGGAATGAGGCATTATGACATCACAGTCTGAGCTCTAGAATGTTGCTACTTAGGATTTTAAAGTGTTTGAGGCTTATGCGGATGAGGACGGAGCTTAGGCATTGGTGGAATGAGGCATTATGACATCACAGTCTGAGCTCTAGAATGTTGCTACAGTACTTATGATTTCAAGTTTTTGAGGTTTGTGCAGATGAGGACAGAGCTTAGGCATTGGTGGAATGAGGCATTATGACATCACAATTTGATCTCTAGAATGTTGCTGCTTAGGATTTTCAAGTGTTTGAGGCTTGTGCAGATGAGGATGGAGCTTAGGCATTGGTGGAATGAGGCATTATGACATCACAATCTCAGCTCTAGAATGTTGCTGCTTAAGATTTTCAAGTGTTTGAGGCTTGTGCAGATGAGGACAGAGCTTAGGCATTGGTGGAATGAGGCATTAGGACATCACAATCTCAGCTCTAGAATGTTGCTGCTTAAGATTTTCAAGTGTTTGAGGCTTGTGCAGATGAGGACAGAGCTTTCAGGAATGGGGCAGGGACAGGAAAAGAACTCGCGGGGACGGGACGGGAAAATGAGTCCCCGCGGAGTTGGGGAAAACTTGTCCCCATGTCATTCTCTACTCAGGGAGCCCTGTGGTAAACAGACAGAATCTCATGCCCCCTTTTCTCAAGGCTTAATCTGGCTGTCTTGTGAATTTTGAAGGCCAATTTAGGTAGTCAGTGGGGAGGGATGGGAGGAATACAGCAAAGTAACGGGTAGATCCTCAAGTCATGGGCTGCAATTTCTGTTGGAACACTGGCTGCATAGTTTAAACAATTTGCATACATTCAGCAATGTTATTTAGCACTAAATATAAGTATACAGCTGTGAATGCCGGCGTCATAGAGCTCGCTGGCAATAGTCAGAGGTTGGATAAATTTGGAACAATATTTTTTTGCTGGGCTAAATTAAACCACGTAGCTATGTGAATAGTAGCTGAGAGTCACTTAAAATCTGTAGACTTAGGCAGAACGCCAACACTCCGTGCTTGCTCCACCCTGGCGCTATCTAGCCAGCTCCATCTGTAGGGATTTTCAGCAGCATTCTCTGAAAATCAATGCACAGTGTAATTGGTCACAGGGTGGCTGCATTTCAAAAGGCCAGTACTTCCGCTGCTAAGTAGACACTAATGCCTGAAAGTGGCAATGAAGCATAAGAACATAGGAATAGCTTTACTGGGTCAGATCAATGGTCCATCAAGCCCAGTAGCCCGTTCTCACGGTGGCCAATCCAGGTCCCTAGTCCCTGGCCAAAACTCAAAGAGTGGTAGCATCCCAGAATCCCAAAGACATTCCAGAATCTCAAAGAGTAAGTAAGATTCCGGAACCCCAAAGAGTAGCAACATCCCATGCTACCGATCCAGGACAAGCAGTGGCTTCCCCCGTGTCTTTCTCAAATACAGACTATGGACTTTTCCTCCAGGAACTTGTCCAAACCTTCTTAAAACCAGCTACGCTATCCGTTCTTACTACAACCTCTGGTAACTTCATTGAGTGTCCCCTAATCTTAGTAATTTTTGACAGAGTGAAAAATCGATCCACTTGTTCCCGTTCTACTCCACTCAGGATTTTCTAGACTTCAATCCTATCTCCCCTCAGTCGTCTCTTTTCCAAGCTGAAGAGCCCTAACCTCTTTAGTCTTTCCTCATACGAGAGGAGTTCCATCCCCCTTTATCATCTTGGTTGCTCTTCTTTGAACCTTTTCTAGCGTCGCTGTATCTTTCTTCAGATAAGGAGACCACAATTGAACGTAATGCTCCAGATGAGGTCGCACCATGGAGCGATACAGGGGCATTATGACACTCTTAGTCTTGTTAACCATCCCTTTTTAAAAATAATTCCTAGCATCATATTTGCTTTTTTGGCCGCCGCCACCACACATTGGGGGGAAGATTTCATCATATTGTCTACAATGACACCCAGATCCTTTTCTTGGGCATTAAGCCGCTAAGCACAAAATCTTCCTTAAGAGACTCAGTCGAAAGATGTTCAAATACAGAACTGTAAACAAATAAATGTAGAAAAATGAACGCCAGGGTGAGTATTTAGTGATGTTAATTCATTCTTACAATTGCATATGCACATATACCCTCCCCCCTCCTCCAAAACCATAGTGAAGCTTTTAGCGTCGGCCACAGCGGTAACAGTTCCGACGCTGATAGGAATTCTACGGTTTTGTAAAAGGAGGGGGGGTGATAAAGTTATCAAATGATGGGATAAAAAATTCAGGATGACATATAATATTATAAACAATGAATAATTCCTGAAGTGGATACAAAGCAGCCCCCTTTCCCTCTCCCTAACTGTCTCTCCATGGCCCTCTTCTGTCTTCCCCCCCCCCCGAGCAAACCTGTCTGTCCCCAGCACACCTCTCCCTATTCTCCATGGCCCCTTCTGTCTCCCCCAGCACACCCTCCCCCCCAAAGTAGCCCCCTTTCCCTCTCCCTGTCTCTCCATGGCCCCTTCTGTCTTCCCCCAGAGCAAAGCTGGCCCCCACACCTCCCCCAAAGCAGCCCCTTTCCCTCTCCCTCTCCATGGCCCCTTCTGTCTCCCCCAGCACACCCCTCCCCCCAAAGCAGCCCCCTTTCCCTTTCCCTCTCCCTGGCTCCCGGTATTGATCCCCTTCTTACTCTCCCCTCCATCCCGGCGTCTTTGGCCTGCTCCTCTTCAAAGCAGCCTGCGATCTTGGTGGCCGGCTTTAGCGAACCTAGCAGGCCGCTCTCCAACTCGGTAGCACGTTCCCTCTGACGCGATCCCGTGCGTCAGAGGGAGCGTGCTACTGAGGTTGGAGAGCGGCCTGTGAGGTTCTTTAAAGCCGGCCACGATCACAGGCTGCTCTGAAGAGGAGGATCAGCGTGTTGGCGGCGGCGAGTGAGGTGACACGGCGAGGACGCGGGCAGGCAGCGAGTGAGAGGCAGCGGTGAGTGAGGGCGGGCGGTGACGCGCCGAGGACAGGGAGAGATCCCAGTCTCGCGCCTTCAGCCCCCGCATGCGCCGTGAGGTTAGAATGTTGCCACAGAAGCACACCTCACGGTGCCACACCTAACACACTTTCGAGAGCATACGCGCTCTAGCGTTTTATTATTATTGATTATTATTATTATGTATTCCTAGCTTATGTTTATGACTGTTGTATAGAAATATTTTCAATTGCATGTTATTATGTCTGAATGTTTTAAAAAGTTTTCAAAATAAAGGGCTCCTTTTACAAAGTGTGTTTAACACACGCATTGAATTAGCGCACTACAGCACGCACTAGCCGAAAATCTACCACCTGCTCAAAAGAAGGCGGTAGCGGCTAACGCACGCAGGAATTTAGCGTGCACTATTCTGCCCGTTAAGGCCCTTTGTAAAAGGAGCCCAAAATTGATTTGAACTCGAGACATTTTAAAATTTGACTTCAAAATAATTCTCCAAGGTCAGAGTAAGTCTTCCAAAGAGGATTTGAACACAGATCTCCTGGCTCCACGCCCAGCTTTTAAGCCACCAGGCTGCCTCCTCTCGCTTGAGCTCACGTACATTGGAACTTCCTCGGTATTCAAGCCTTTTCCTCATTTCTTCCCTTCGTCCTACCGCCCCCGTTTACCTTCACAGCTGCTTCTACTCTTACAAGGTCCCCTTAGCTCAGGTCTCAAACTCAAACCCTTTGCAGGGCCACATTTTGGATTTGTAGGGCCTCAGAAAAAATAGTGTCTTATTAAAGAAATAACAATTTTGCATGAGGTAAAACTTTAAAGTTTATAAATCTTTCCTTTTGGATATTATTAATATATCAATTATAGCTAAAGAGACATATGATCAAAAAGTGTTTTATTTTACTTTTGTGATTATGATAAACATACCGAGGGCCTCAAAATAGTACCTGGCGGGCCGCATGTGGCCCCAGGGCCGCAAGTTTGAGACCACTGCCTTAGCTGTACAAGTGATGAAAGCGCAGCGCCGAGGTCTCCCGCAAACACCGAAATGTCTATTTCAGCCCAATTCTAGATTATCCTGTAAAAATGTCTTATTTATTACCAAAACGCGGTATTAAAAGCAGAAAGTAGCAGTTTACAATACAAAAAAAACTAAAAAAGAGATAATTAAGGAACACATTGAAGTGTCCGAGCTTTCGAGTCTCCAAATCCAGTTCGCTCAATTAAATAATTCTGATATTGGGAATTTCAGCCCAGCGCACTTTTATTTATTATTCTGATTTATTTAGTCGAATTTCTAGCCCGTCCTCCCAGAAGGGCCCGGAACGGGTTACAAGTTTCCAAACACAGTAGAAGGTTTAGCAACAAGGTTACAACTTCACATACAGCAGATATACGGAACAACAGATTGAAAGGATGAAGAACAGTAGTAGAAATTCCTATGAACACTTCTCCCTCCTTATTCGCGGTTTCAGCACTCGCGATTTCGCTTATTTGTGATTTTTGGCATGCTGGCTCCTCCCCCAAAAAATATTATATCCAGTGCTGTACCGATAAAAATTTTGGCACATTTTTCCTAGCACTTCCTTCAGAGAAAATCGCTGCTTACCATTGGCTCATACCTTACGTCACGCAAAGCTTTTGCCCAGTCCCGTTTGAGCCATCCTTGTCCACAAGCTGGCCTTTCCTTGGTCCACATGCTCTTTTCTTTTTCTGAATTGTTCCCGCACCCCATTGGCTCAGATTTGTCTCGAACCCCTTAACAGCCGAGAAAACCTATTTAACTAGAAATCTAGCATCTCCTCCTTATGCGCTCTTCCTCTGCTGATTGGTTCAAATATGCTGTTTGTGGAGCTCTCCATCCTCATTGGTCAATGCGGTTAGGCTGCCTTGAATGGAACAGAACTGTACAAGTGGCGGGTCGGAGAGAGTGGCGAGGTTTGTGGTTGTGGTGGATGAGTAATAAATAGATGCGGAAGTTTCTCCGTCCTGCCGGTTATTTATTTTTTATGGCTTGAGCTTAGTGTAGAGTACGCGGTTAGGGCGGTTGGAGTAGATAATGCCGTTATGTGTCATTGAGGAAAGTTGTCCTTCGCGTATCGAGCTTTTTTGTTATTTGCGGTTTTTCCGTATTCGCGGGTCTGCTTGGCCCCCAATCACTGCAAATACAGAGGGAGAAGTTTACATGTTTTGGGTACTGAGCACAGTAGCATGGCAAACGATGGGCAACAAGGATGCAAATTCACATATAAGATATTCGGAACAACAGATTAAAGGGAAGAACAGAAACAGAGGGATAATTCTTATGAACGGCATGGATGGATACAAGATCTGGTGGCTGAGCACAGTACCATGGCAAACGATAGGCCCTATAGGTAGAGCAGCTAGAAATACAAAACATTCAAAGCTCAGAAACAGCTCAGGGAAAATGGAGACCGTAGAGGAAGCCTGGGCCCTACTCAAGGGCACGGTGCACGAAGCACAAAACCTGTATGTCCCCAGGTTTAGGAAAGGGTGCAAAAAAATCGCACAAAAAACCCGGCGTGGATAACAAATGCAGTGAAAAAGGCGATAAGTAACAAGAAAACATCTTTCAGAAAATGGAAAAAGGACCAAACAAAAGAAAACCAGAAGGAGCACAAAAGGCACCAAAAAGACTGTCACCGAATGGTCAGGAAAGCGAAAAGGGAATATGAGGAGAGACGGGGGAAAGCAAGAAACTTCAAACCATTTTTCAGGTATGTGAAGGGGAAACAACCAGCCAGGGAGGAAGTGGACGATGGAGACAGGAAGGGAGTGGTAAAGGAGGAAAAAGAGATAGCTGACAGGTTAAACAAGTTCTTCTCATCAGTCTTCACAAGAGAAGACACATCCAATATCCCAGAACCCGAGGAGATCATAAACGGAGTCCATGATGAAAAGCTGGTCCAACTAGAGGTAAGCAAAGAGGATGTCCTCCGACAGATAGACAGACTGAAGAGCGACAAATCACCAGGTCCGGACGGCATCCACCCAAGGGTACTAAAAGAGCTGAGAAACGAAATAGTGGAAACACTTCGCCAAATATGTAACCTATCATTAAAAACTGGGGAGATCACAGAGGACTGGAAAATAGCAAATGTCACACCTATCTTTAAGAAGGGATCAAGGGGGGACCCGGGAAACTACAGGCCGGTGAACTTGACCTCGGTCCCAGGAAAAATGATGGAAGCACTGGTCAAGGACACAATCTGCGAACACATAGAAAGCAAGGGACAACTGAAGACGAGCCAACATGGCTTCTGCAAGGGAAGGTCGTGCCTCACGAACTTACTGTACTTCTTTGAAGGAATAAACAGCCAGATGGATAAGGGGGAATCCACAGACATCATTTACCTTGACTTCCAAAAAGCCTTCGACAAGGTACACGAGCGACTACTTAAGAAGCTGTGGAGCCACGGGGTGCAAGGGGATGTCCACCGATGGATCAAACACTGGCTGGCAGGCAGGAAACAGAGGGTTGGAGGAAAGGGCCATTACTCAGACTGGCAATGGGTCACGAGCGGAGTTCCGCAGGGGTCGGTGCTCGGACTGCTCCTGTTCAATATATTTATCAACGACCTGGAGACGGGGACGAAATGTGAGGTTATTAAATTTGCTGATGACACTAAACTCTGCAGCAGGGTTAGAAACACAGAAGACTGTGAAGACCTGCAAAGGGACCTAACGAGACTGGAAGAATGGGCAAAAAAGTGGCAAATGAGTTTTAACATAGAGAAATGCAAGGTCATGCATGTAGGGAAAAAGAACCCGATGTTCAGCTACAAAATGGGGGGATCATTGCTAGGGGTGAGCAACCTTGAAAGAGATCTGGGGGTGATGGTGGACTCAACATTGAAAGCATCGGCACAGTGTGTGACAGCATCAAAAAAAGCGAACAGAATGTTGGGTATCATTAAAAAGGGTATCACAACCAGGACGAAGGAAGTCATCATGCCGCTGAATCGTGCAATGGTGCGCCCACATCAGGAATACTGTGTCCAGTACTGGTCGCCGCACCTCAAGAAGGACAGTACTTGAGGGGGTCCAGAGAAGAGCAACTAAACTGATAAAAGGTATGGAAAACTTTTCATATGCTGACAGATTGAAAATGCTGGGGCTGTTCTCCCTGGAAAAGCGGAGACTTAGAGGAGACATGATAGAAACCTTCAAGATTCTGAAGGGCATAGAGAAGGTAGACAGGGACAGATTCTTGAGAGTGTGGGGAACCACAGGTACTAGGGGTCACTCAGAGAAACTGAAAGGGGGCAAGTTTAAAACAAATGCTAGGAAGTTCTTTTTTACCCAGAGGGTGGTGGACACATGGAACGCGCTTCCGGAGGTTGTGATAGGTCAGAACACAGTACAGGGGTTCAAGGAAGGTTTAGATAGGTTCCTAAAGGTTAAGGGGATTGAGGGGTACAGATAGAAGTAGAGGTAGGTTATAAAAATGGTCAGGAACTACTTCACAGGTCATAGACCTGATGGGCCGCCGCGGGAGCGGACCGCTGGGCGCGATGGACCTCTGGTCTGACCCAGTGGAGGCAACTTCTTATGTTCTAGGATAGTTTTAGTCATTTTTGGTGTATTTGCGTGCAAGACAAGTGCGTGCAGACAAACACGCGCGGTCAGATGTGCGCAAGTCATTATAGATGCGCGCATTTGACTTGCCACCAGTAAGGAGATAAGATCTTGCATAGTTTAGAAAATTTTTATAGGCGATTTATCAAATAAAATTGAACTTGAACTTGAACTTTAGCACCGAGTGTGCGCCTAGAGACTTAGTAAAAGAACCCTTAGTTATGCCGGCAAGTCAAGTGGAGGGCACATTCAGGGTGGCAGTATCATTTTTGCTGGGGTTGAAATAGAGATTAAGGGAGTGATTACGAGAGTCAGGTGAAAAGATGGGTTTTTATCGCTTTTCTGAAGCGATTTTGTAAACTTCTATCCTCTCCGTCATCTCTTCTCCAAGCTGAAGCACCCTAGTCTCTTTACCCTCTTCCCATAGAGAAATCTTTCCACGCCTTATATCAACTTGGTCACCCTTCTCTGTGACTTTCCTAGTTTTGCTGTATTTTTTTTTTTGGGGGGGGGAGGTGCAGTGACAGAATTGCATACAATACTCAAGGTTACAGGGAAATACTTTTAAAACCAATAGGAGGAAACATTTTTTCACTCAGAGAATAGTTAAGCTCTGGAATGCGTTGCCAAAGGATGTGGTAAGAGTGGATAGCGTAGCTGGTTTTAAGAAAAGTTTGGACAAGTTCCTGGAGGAAAAGTCCATAGTCTGTTATTGAGAAAGACATGGGGGAAGCCACTGCTTGCCCTGGGTTGGCAGCATGGAATGTTGCTACTCTTTGAGATTCTAGAATCATTTGTTACTCTTTGGGGTTCCGGAATCTTGCTATTCTGTAGGATTCTGAATGGAATATTGCTACTCCTTGGGTTTTGGCCAGGTACTAGTGATCTGGATTGGCCACCATGACAATGGGCTACTGGGCTTGATGGACCATTGCTCTGACCCAGTAAGGTTATTCTTATGTGTGGTCATGCCATGGATGGATAGAGAGATATAATGATTTTCTTCAGTCAACATATGTGCCGCAGCATTTCGTTTTCCGGAGTTTTTCTTCACACTTGGTTGGCCAAGTATTTTTTCCACATTCGTATACAACCTCGTTATTCTTTATTTCGACCCCTGAGGAAGTTGGTTTTTTCCCCCCGAAACACGGCCCATGTCGGGTCGACAAGTACAAATGCATATAGAGTTTCTAAGACTGTTTTAAAGATTTGTTGGAAGAAATAAAACAGAGGTCCAGAACATTGTGATTTCCGCAGTTCTGTTTGTTTTTGCTTCGCCTTTTATCCTGGGGAAATTTGGGACTTTTTGGTTTTGTTTTTCTTAATTCCACACAAACCGGGCAAAACATTTCAATACTATCCACTATTGTTTTATGTATTACTTGTGTAGTTAATAGTGCGTTTTATGCAGTATTTTATGTTCAATTAATTGTATTGCACTGTCGAAGTTTGAAAATCAATAAAGATTAAAAATATATATATACTATCCACTATGATCCTGAGATCCTTTTCATGAATGGTGACTCCTAAAATGGAATGCTAGAGTGAAGATTTCGAATACCATAGTAGATCATTCTTATTATCATTTATTGATTTGATATACCGCCAAAGCAATGAACATAATTACGAAAAACAAACCACAGAAAGGAAAAGAAAGCCAGTTTCGAAAGAAAAGTTCCAGAGACAGCACACATGCAGTCATTCAATCTTAACAAAAAGTCACTAAAAACAAATAGAATTAATATCTCCGGCCTGGATCCACTAAATGCTCCGATCGTCTAATGATAAGTCGCTAAACCAGTTTGACTGGTTTAGCGACTGACTTAATTTGCCGAACCGATGTATAAAATGGCTTGCCGTGTGCTTTCCCGTATAGACACCAGACAAGCTCATTTGCATTGTAAGCCGTTAGAGAATCGATTGCTGTTGGGAAATCGAACAAAAGAAATCAGTCCACAATGACCCACAAGGTCTTAACGACCGTTTTTACTGAGAGGGGACGTGATCAAAACATTCAAGGGAATAGACTTAGTAGATAAAGACAGGTTGTTCACCCTCTCCAAGGTAGGGAGAACAAGAGGGCACTCTCTAAAGTTAACTGTCAATAAAGATGATTGAACTAAAAAAAAAAAAAGGAGATAGATTCCGTACAAACGTAAGGAAGTTCTTCTTCACCCAAAGAGTGGTAGAAAACTGGAACGCTCTTCCGGAGGCTGTTATAGAGGAAAACACCCTCCAGGGATTCAAATAGGGGAAACACCCTCCAGGGATTCAAGACAAAGTTAGACAAGTTCCTGCTGAACCAGAAAGAACGCAGGTAGGGCTGGTCTCAGTTAAGTCTTTGACCTGGGGGCCACCACGTGAGCTGACTGCTGGGCGCGATGGACCACTGGTCTGACCCAGAAGTGGCAATTCTTATGTTCTTATCCAGCTCTCAATTTGTCTCTCCAGAGACATTTTCTTCATATTTATTTCTTTAGATTCGGTTCATACCTTGCTCAATAGTAGCTCAAGGTGAGTTTGTATTTCCTTGTCTCTAGAGGGCCTATATCTTACTTTATGTACTTGAGGCAAGGAAGGGTTAAAAGCCTCACCCAAAACCACACAGTGCCACAGGGGGGCTTCAAACAGGATTTCCTAGTTGTCAGTCTAATACTCTAACCCCTAGGCCGCTCCTCCACTCTTTGCTACCTTTTATTAAGACATGCTAACCTATTTAGTGCCTTAGCATTTAGCACATGCGAATCTTTAGCGAACGCTAAATCAGTTAGCGCACCTTAACAGAAGGACCCCCTTAGAGAAAGAGCATCACGAAGCTTCGCAAAAAAGTTGGTCAGGCCGTCACTCAACACCTCTTCCATTTCATCTTTCTCTCTTCCCCACATTTCTTCTACAAATGCCAATTTTGCACATCTCCGTAGGCAGGAGAGGGAAAAACGGTAACACAGACCATCACGGGAACACAATTATCCGTCACTCTCTACCAGCAATATCGTTGGGATTTATGATTCTGGGGGATAACAGTGGATGCATCAGCCCACCCGTGTTTGCTTCTGAAATACTATAGATAAAATGGTAATTTCAGATGTCGCCGAGGCCATTGGCAGCCTTAATTGGTCACAGTGCCACTGGTTTCCAGCCGTCATCAAAAGATCTCAGCTACTGCAACTCATTTTGCTCCGTCTTTCCCCTTGTTCAGTTTCCAAACGAACGTCCCAGTCAGCACAAGACTAAACGCCAGGAGTCAGGCTACAACGTGGGGATGATCAAGTGTGCGGTCGGCAGATGTCGGCAGGCAATTAAAGGGCCAGCGCCGCATTTCCCAGCAAAATCTACAAATTGGCATAATGATGCAGAGGTGCCGAGCCACTTGTAATGCCATTTGTCAAACAGATAATGAGGTTTTTATTCAGTGCCCTGTGATGTGACGCATTAAATGTTTTATATTAAAAAGTTTGACATTCATCCTGTTGTGTGCAGTTTAGCTCATTTCACGGCAAATGCTCGAGCTGTAAAGTCCCAGGGCAAGGGAGCAGCGATGGCTGTCCATGGAATCATTTTAATGGTCCTGTGACCCTTGTACATTGTTTCTGAACTCGGACATGGCGTAACCCCTTGCTAGTCAGGTTTTCAGGATATCCACATTGAATTTGCATAAATTTGATTATATGCACATTTTTTTCCACGCATATTCATTGTGGATATCCTGAAAGCCTGACTGGCAAGGGGATACTCTAGGATCGAGTTGAAAAACCGCTGCCATAGGATGCTGCATCTTAGCAAGCGGGGCTCATTAAAAGCTAAGCCGCTCTTAAGTGAATTTGTTTGCAAAACACATTTTCATCAGAAACAGCGTGACCCCACTGCTGATCGCCAGGAAAATAAACCGATTCCCTCAGAGCCCCTCTGCTCTGCTGCTCTCTGATGCAATCTTTATGAATAGCGGATTACAGCTTGCTCAAAATTCCTTTAGCCCTGTGTTGCTGTTTTATTCAGGGGTGGTGCAGAGCCCCCAAGTAAGCAGTGCACAGCCTAGAGAGGAGGGGGAGTATGTCACAGACACACTCAAAGAGGGGATGAGAGGGTGTTTGGGGAAGATAAGGAAGCATTTCTTTACACAGCTTTGTCTGACATGAGCTAGGAAAAACGAAGGCCATCTCCCATTTCATTTCAGGCTACGAAATGAATCGAAAGAAAATCAAATACAATTTCAGGTTTTCCCTTTCATATCTTTTCCAAAAACTCTTCTGCCCTCCCTACTGCCTCCACAAGCCGAATACTCTGAAACGGTAGAAAAAGAAAGCACATTCTCCCAGCTCTTGAGATCCCCCACCCAAACGCCCCTGCTTGCGGCAATGAACAATTAAAGGTATGGGGAAGTGCATGTGATGGGGGAGGAGTGGGAAGAGGTGGGGGGGGGGGGTCAGAGAGGAGGAGGGAGTTCTGCAACTTCAACGTGTTCCTTGCGACTGCGTCGGCTCTCCCTCTGAAGTCATTTCCTACGTACTGCACCCGGAAGTGATGTCAGCAGGAGCCAACAAGGTCGCAAGGAGCACAACGGCATTGTTACTCGCGGCGGTCTGCAACTTGATGGAAGGGGAGAAGGAGTGGGAAGAGGCGGGCGTGGAGTGGAGGAGGGGTGTTGGCGCCCCTGCATGATGGCGCCCGGGCCGGACCACCTCTCTTCCCCCCCTTTACTACGCCACTGGAGCCTCTGAGTCCCAACCAATGAGGCTGTTGGACAAGTTCAAGCTTCAAGTTCAAGTTGGATAAAATTTGATAAAATCGCTAACCCCTGCGCTACGCAGAAAAACTAACGCCAGCTTAATGGAGGCGTTAGCATCTAGCGTGCGCGCTAAAACCGCTAGCGCAGCTTAGTAAAAGGAGCCCTAAATGTGATGAACTATAAAGAAGTAGTTAACATGGTTAAAATGCAGGCGTTTTAGGAAGGGAGGCTGCCAAAGAATATTTAACAATTATAAGCGTCCTTAAAAAGTGAACTTTAAGCTTAAATATAATGGGAGGGCATTCCATGTCTGCGGGGCGATAACCGCAAAAATAGTTTGCTTATAATCTTTAATGACGGTACTGTCAGAAGATGTTGGTCCATAGAACGAAGAGTGCGTGTTGGGGTGTACGGAATTAGCAGATTATACATGTGTTGAGGCTCCTTAAAGATGGAGTTTTGAGGGAAGCCGGTGTGCCTACTTACAAGACACCCGGTCTTGCAAGATCATAATAAAAATATTACTACGGTTTTACCGGTGTGTCTCTCATGAGTTTCTAGTTGGACAACGTTTATTGCCAACAGCTTTGAATCATGAGTTTAGGTTGAGAGCAATGGCCTGCTGTAAGAAATGAAATGAATAAATAAAGTTGTTTGTGTTTATTTTGTTTAGAATGCAACAAGAGATGTTAACATTCCCTGTTTTGAGCTTTGCTACTTTGATTCTTCTCCTGAAGCAGCTGCTTGCGAAACAAGGCTCCTTGTCGAGAAGAGGAAGTAAGGAGAGTCATTGAACATTGGTCTATGGTGTATTTGAACTCGGAGCTCGAAGCCATTGTGAATTATGACCATCATTTGAAATGTGCAACGTGGAATTACAGAAAAACGAGATGAACGGGTACTTGGAGACACGGATAAGTCCTCTTTTTCTGTGTTTTTCTTTCCTCATTTGCTGATTTTTGATTTTCAAATTTTGATTTCAGGAATCTTCGTGCTGATTTTATAATGTATTTGTGAGTCACCATTTTTTGGGTCTGGGAACTTTTTCTCTCTAGGGGAGTTTTTTTTATCTTCCCAGCTCTTTTTCCAGTTGTTTATGGGCCTATAAAATATAATTGGGACTCATGGAAAAGGTTGATCCTTCTAATTATAGGGATCCCCTCGGAGCTTTGAGGCCCCTTTTGATACGTGAGTGTTTTTATATAGGGTCGCTGATTGCAAAACAATAGTAAACTCGTAGTTTAATTCATGGTTGCTGAAAAGTAAAGGGTTTACTCTTCTGTCATTTGTTTTCATTATCTAAAATGAAAACGCATGCTTACTTACAACTTGTATATCACCATGATAATATACAAACTTGATGATGGTGGTAGTGTTTCAGACTCATCCAGCCTCTGGTGCAGTACCATAGACAGACTCTGGCTTTCTTCCTCATTTCTTCACAAATAGCGACCTTCTCTGCGTCTCTCAGGCTTGTTTTAATTATGCGACTTATTTTCCTCTACCACCTCCCCTTGAGTGGGGGTAGGGTGGGGCCATTCAATTCCATGAAAATGTACCCTTTTACTACAGCGCATTAAAATCTGGGCTTAACATGTTTTAATGCAGGGGATTCCCCTGTGCTAAGCCCAGATTTAATGCTATTAAGGCATTTTAAATATATATTCTTTGCAAATCCCATTTAAAATTTTTGCTTAGCATGTGAACCTTGTAACACATTAATGTGCCAGAAACATAGAAGATGACGGCAGATAAGGGCCATAGCCCATCAGGTCTGCCCACTCTACTGATCCACCCCCAAGTCTACTATCCTAGGGATCCCACTCCTGGTGACAGGTTCCCTTGGCTTAACCCTCTAAGGGATCCCACATGGGCATCCCATTTGCTCTTAAATTCTTGCACGTTGTTTGCCTCGATCACCTGCACCGGGAGCTCGTTCCAAGGATCAACCACTCTCTCGGTGAAGAAATATTTCCTGGTGTCGCCATGAAATTTCCCGCCCCTGAGTTTGAGCAGATGCCCTCTTGTGGCTGAGGGTCCTTTGAGAAAGAGAATCTCTTCTTCCATCTCGATACGGCCGGTAATATACTTAAACGTCTCGATCATGTCTCCTCTCTCCCTACGTTTCTCGAGTGAGTACAGCCGCAAATTTTTCAGCCTTTCCTCATACGATAGATCCTTGAACCCCACGACCATCCTGGTGGCCATCCGTTGCACCGACTCTACGCTCAGCACATCTTTTCGGTAGTGTGGCCTCCAGAATTGCACACAGTATTCCAAATGAGGCCTCACCATGGTTCTGTATAATGACATTATGACTTCAGGCTTCCGGCTGACGAGACTCCTGTGGATGCAACCTAACAACTGTTTTGCCTTAGATGAAGCCTTCTTCACATGATCAGCAGTTTTCATGTCTGCGCTGATGATCACTCCCAAGTCTCGTTCTGTTGAAGTTCTAGCTAAGGTCTCATCATTCAAGGTGTAAGTTCTGCACGGATTTCTGCTGCCGAGGTGCATGATCTTGCATTTCTTAGCGTTGAAGCCCAGCTGCCAGGTCGAGGACCAAAGCTCCAAAAAATGTAGGTCCTGTGTCATACTATCGGGTGAATTGCCATCTCTCACTATATTGCATAGTTTGGCGTCGTCAGCGAATAACGTTACCTTACCTTGAAGCCCCTGAGTTAGGTCACCTATGAATATGTTGAAAAGGAGCGGGCCCAAGACTGAGCCCTGCAGTACTCCCACTGGTCACCTCCGATGTTTTAGAGAGGGTACCATTAACTACCACCCTCTGAAGTCTGCCACTCAGCCAGTCATTGACCCATGTAGTTAGTGTTTCTCCCAGCCCCATTGATTTCATCTTGCTCAACAGCCTGCGATGCGGGACACTATCGAAAGCTTTGCTAAAGTGCTCCCAAATTAAGCCTGTGTCTCCCAGTTCATATGCGCTAATTTGAATGGATAACATTTTCACACCTATTCCCTGCCCTTGACACGCTTCCTCCCCCCTCCCCCCCAAAATATTTTTAAAACATAAATAACATACAATTAGTGCGTTCAATTACTGCAAAATACAAGTTAATGGTCTACTGGCATCATAGTAGCAAAGCAGACTGAATGGGCACATAAGACCTATTGAAGATCAACCTTATTGCATTAAAACAGGGGTAGGCAATTCCGGTCCTTGAGAGCCGGAGCCAGGTCAGGTTTTCAGGATATCCACAATAAATATGCATGAGATAAGATTTGCATCTCAAGGAGGCAGTGCATGCAAATCCATCTCATACATATTCATGGTGGAGATCCTGAAAACCTGACCTGGCTCCGGCTCTCGAGGATTGGAATTGCCTACCCCTGTATTAAAACAAAACAAAACATACTCTATGTTTCCCATTGATTAGAATAAGGGATCTCACTTGCATCAAATCTGAAAATGTTACTTGTTTTTCATGGTTATTTTTAGGCTTCCCAGCTTAGCTTGGGAGCCTAACTGGGACAGTGTGGAGGGGGTGGGGGTGAAGGGGACATTCTGTGTGGGATGCCTCATGCCCAAGCCTTGAATGCATTCATACGATTGTAGCCTCCACTGCTATGTGTTTGTTCATCTTCTCGTTAGTCAGTACCAGAGGGTCAATGCAACCATTGAGCTTCCTCAAAGGCTGATGAGCTGCTGGGGTTGTAAAAAAGAAGAAGGAGGCAAGAAAATTTGGTTTTGATTGTTGAAAACAATGCTTTCTTGGCCAAAGTTGTATAACAATGTTTTTACCTGCTCTGGAGTCCCTCTGGTCATGCCCCAGCCTTGAGGTTCTTAAAGGTTACCATTTACTTTCAAATTGCTTTCTTCTCCCCTATGTGCTGCTCTTTGGGCTTCCCGTATCAAACCTTTACTTTCTAATCTAATTTTGCTCTAGGTCCAGTGATAAGAACTTGTTTCATTCACCACCAAACCAAGACCTGCTTTTTAAGGGCACTGAAGTCTCCCCAAATTCATGTAGGGTAATTCTTGCTGGGGAAGACAACAGAAAATGAGTCAATGACACCCAGCACTTTGATTTTGCAACAATGGTTACACTGCTTTTCATTAGTAGTATGAAGAAAGTATACAATATATAAGTAAAATGGAGCCTTATATACAATACAATCACATTAAAACCAAATAATCATATCTATATAGAGCACACAATCAATATGATCAACAATTTAAACTATTAAGTAAATCTATGTGTACCCAACAGGCCAGATTCTATAATTTAGGTGCCTATCTTTTCCTCAAACCACCTTAACAATTTCAATAAAAAAAAAATATATTGACCGATAATTGCCTATCACAGGAGACATATGATGAAGCTGCTAAGTAGTAGATTTAAAACAAGCCGGAAAAAATATTTCTTCATGCAATGTGTAATTAAACTCTGGAATTCGTTGCCGGAGAATGTGGTGAAATCAGTTAGCTTAGCAGGGTTTAAAAAAAGGTTTGGATAATTTCCTAAGAGAGGATTCCCATAGGCCATTATTGAGATGGCATGGGGAAATTCACTGCTTATTCCTAGGATACGCAGCACAAAATCTGTTTTACTACTTGGGATCTACCTAGGTACTTGGGACCTGGGTTGGCCACTGTTGGAAACAGGATATTGGGCTTGATAGACCTTCAGTCTGTCCCAGAATGGCAATTCATATGTACCTATATTCTTATGTGAGCCAAGTATAGGACAATCAAGTCACTGTGACATCACTGATGAGGTTGGCTCTTAGGTATTGTTGGAATGAGGCATTATGACATCAGGATCCCTATATATTTTAAAATTACCTCTAAATACATTAGTAACACACACTATCACATGAAACTATGCTAACCCATTAGTGCATGCTGGGTCACTTTTACTAAAAATCATGGAAAAAATGGGCTTAGCACAGTTTAATAGGGGACTTTCCATGCACTAAGGCCATTTCTAACACATTCCAAAAACAGGGCTATTTTCTTGTTTTGGTTTTAATAACATAAGAATAGCCATACTGGGTCAGACCAATGATCCATCAAGCCCTATATCCAGTGGTCAATCCAGGTCACAAGTACCTGGTACAAACCCAAGTAGTAGCAACATTCTAGAATCTCAAAGAGTAAAGAAGATCCCAGAACCCCAAATAGGATCAACATTCCAGACAAAATCTCAAACAGGAATTTGATTCCATACACGAGAATCCCAAAGAGTAGCAATATCCAGAATTCCAAAGAGCAGCAACATTCCTTGCTACCAATCCCAGGGCAAGCAGTGCCTTCCCCTATGTCTGTCTCAATAGTAGACTATGGACTTTTCCTACAGGAATTTATCCAAAACTTTTTAAAACCAGCTAGCTGGATAACGCTTTCATGCCCATATCCCACCCATGACATGCCCCTCCCAAAATGCTAGTACAAACCACCCCCCAACACCTAAACTTAGGGAAGAAAATGCTTGCAAATCCCCAAAAAATCCTCACTTAGTATATTGGGACGTGGCACACAATGATATAGTGAATCAAAATGTAAGTAAGTAAGGCTTCCAGGTCAACGGTCCGCATACAGGAGCTGCCGATTGCGGCTTTGCAAGACCAGGGGACCACGTGCTGGAGCCACCGCTGACAGGAAGAGGTAAACGTGGGAGGCATGAATTTGGGATGCGGAACAGAGGGGGCCGACGAGGGGCACATTGGAAAACGGAAGGGAAGAGGTGAGTCACGTTGGGACAGGAAGGGCGGAAAAAGGGGAGTGTTGGCAAAGGAAGGGAGAGGCAGTATCCTGGTTTGTAAGTACGAGTTTGACATAAGACGAGCATTCTTAAACCGGGGGGACTGCCTGTATATAAGTCCCAGTCCCTTTTTACAAGAATTGTTTTTCAACAAAACTTGAGAATTTCCTGTTACCTGGCCCCTGGGGAGCAAAACTGACTTTGAGCGAATGGAGCCCTCATTTGCATACGTAAACTGAAAGCATGTAATTCACCAGCTTCCCTCCATGAAGCAGTCCATCTTGTTCCGGATGAAATGCGGCTTCACCTTCCCTCTGGTCTTATCCTGCCTCTTCTCTGTCCCAGTCCGCTAGCAAGCCCATTTGAAGAATTGCAAATTCTGCATGCCATATTTTGCAAACTGACTTCCACATGACTATGATGTTTAATAAAACATCCATACTATGCTGCTATTTAGAATAATGCATATGCATGAGCTTATTTTTGTCCTCTCCTTGTCCTGATATTTATGCAAATCATTTGTAACAAGCATAGCGATATTATCGAACATCTTTCAGGTAGCATGTCACATTTTGCAGGGTATTTTTTTTATTTTATTAGCACTGTAGTAAATCAGTCTTTGGCTGATTTGCAAAGCCGATTTGTGCTGCAAGAAGGTCTAAGTGACTGATAAGGGAAGGAAAAGTTAATCTTTTCTATCCTTTTGTTTATTTTCTGTGACCTCTTTCTGGTGGTATTGTAACAGGGAAAGCCTTAAGTTACAGTGAGAGCAAAAATCTACACAGCCGAAGAGCTTAATACTGTGAAATGTTTTATAAATGACATAAACAATCATAAATCATCCAGGCGGAAATTGCGCGCTTGCCTGGTGGTTGTTACGGTCCTGCTGTGGTACACCAAGCTCTTGTTCTTAGCCCGAGGAGAAAAAGTGGTTTAAACTTGTTTTCTCGCTCCACGGGACTTTTCGGTTCGAGCCTCTGTCCCTCAGGAATTCTGTCAGTTGTTTCCCTCATTCACTGATATGTACAATTATACCACAGAAACCGTGATCTTGCATATAAGAGTGGCAGGGAATAGTTTTTCTGGTTCTTGATTAGTGTGGGGGTAGTTCAAGACAAGCCGAAAACATGCCCTGTATGACACACTCGCCCGCTGTGTCACAGTCAAGTAGAGAAGGCAATGGACAGGACACCGTTTTGGAACCCTAGCCTGATTAATTGTTTTTCAATGGATCGTTTAGAATAGTCATAATTTTCTTTTAATACTCTTGATGTTGAAACAAGCAAGTGACTTTCCTTATTTAGTTCAGCAGGATATCTCAGGGTGTAGTTACTCTCTGCCATGTTCCTCCCTTCATTTGCATTTCATCAGCACCTTGGAATATCAGTGGACATAAACAGTGGTGTTTGGTGAGGGCATTCAGGGAATTCAGTGAATCCCCAGCTCTACAACCCAGCTTTTTAAAAAAAAATTTTGTTTACTTTTTGCTTAATGCAATTTGATTTGCTGAGTAGGGGACCTGCTAAACCAGTAAAATTGCTTCAAAGAAAAAGGCAGGGCTCTTGGACTGGGGATTCTCCAAACCGTAAAAAAAATACTCACTGCATTAAAAAAAAATTATATTTATGCCATATTGTAGCTTGGACATAGGTATAACAGTACAATTGCTGTACTGGAAGAAAAACTTAAGATCCCCGTTTGCCGCTCACTATTTCGACTTAGCTTGCAAACCATAGTGGGACAAATATCATTGGTTGAAACCTCCCCCTACAATTTAACTTGTAGCTTTTAGCTTCTAAGCTTCTAAATTCTTCAAAATATATACTGTATAATTTAGTACTTAGCTTTAGCTTTCATGCCGGACTTTTGCCCTTGTTATAAAGTTGGTGCTTTTTAGTCAGCTGTCTGTTGATCTGAATTTGATTGGCTGAGCAGCATCTGCCTGTTTCCTGCTCAACCAATCAAATTCAGAGCAGTGCCATCAGGGCCTTTAGGAGGTGGGGCGAATCCCCTGAAGGCCCTGCTCGCAATCCACTGGACAGAACAGATGTCGGGTACTGGGGACTTCAGAAGGTCACACTCTACAATTTCATTCTTGCTGGTCTTTGCAGGATTTTTCTTTATACCCACAATATTATAACACTCATCATCCAAAAAGAGTTTCGAGCTGAACCCAAGTTCAGTGCATGATATTGAGTGGCCTAGACAAACCTTCAGTCTTTGCCCCTCTTCTTAACTTGTAGGCCCCTAGCATACCTCCACCCAAGACATCATACTGGTAAAGATAAGAACATAAGAATTGCCATACTGGGACAAACCAAAGGTCCATCAAGCCAGTATCCTGTTTCCAACAGTGGCCAACCCAGGTCTCAAGTATCTGGCAGAAACCCAAAAGAGTAGCAACATTCTAGAGCTCAGATTGTGATGTCATAATGCCTCATTCCACCAGTGCCTTAGAGCCAACTTCATCAGTAATATCACAATGGCTTGATTGGCCTATACTTGGCGCACATTAGAGTTGCCATACTGGGACAGACTGAAGGTCCATCCAGCCCAGTATCCTGTTTTCAAAAGTGGCCAACTCAGGTCCCAAATACCTGGCAGAAACCCAGCGTATCAACATTCCAGAGCTGAGATTGTGATGTCATAATGCCTCATTCCACCAATGCCTAAGAGCCAACCTCATCAGTGATGTCACAATGGCTTGATTGTCCTATACTTAGCTCACATAAGAACTTAAGAATTGCCATAGTGCAGTGTGTGTATAAATCAGACACGCCCACAGAATGACGGCAGTTTTTTAAAGTTAGAGTTACCTAGGTAAATTTGCAATTTGAAAATTTCCCATCGGTCACACAAATGGTCTTTGAGTTTATGCGGATGTCGAGATCTATTGCTTAGTTTTGAATGCAGCTGCTCTGTGTTGCTCCCCCGAAACTGCTGCCATGGTCAACTGGTCTTACCTAGTGGTTAGACCAGCCATGGGTGACCAGACAGTAAGGCAACTCCCCCCCCCCCCCCAGGGATTTGAGACTGATCTCTAGAGCTGTTCCATTTAACAATAGATTAGGGGGGATAGATTCCATACAAACATAAGGAAGTTCTTCTTCACCCAGAGAGTGGTAGAAAACTGGAATGCTCTTCCGGAGTCTATTATAAGGGAAAACACCCTCCAGGGATTCAAGACAAAGTTAGACAAGTTCCTGCTGAACTGGAACGTACGCAGGTAGGGCTAGTCTCAATTAGGGCGCTGGTCTTTGACCAGAGGGCCGCCGTGTGAGTAGACTGCTGGACACGATGGCAGCGGCAATTCTTATGTTCTTATGTCTATGGAAATATTCATATACTGAACAAGCACAATACTGTTACAGTTATCAGTTAGTTATTTAATTTGATTTACCACTATTATTAACAAAAAAAAAAGTCAAATCAAAGCAGTTAACCATAGATAAAAATCAAAGGGAAATAATTAAAAAAACAACAATAAAATCAACACAGCAGGGAAATGGATACTGTACAATTAATAAAATGACAAGAGCAGAAAAGGTTTACAATATCAAGGGGTAAGAACAAACAAGGTACATTTCTCCCTCTGTATTCGCGGTTTCAGCATTTGCAGTTTCGATTATTCATGGTTTTTAGCTTGCTGGCTCCTCCCCCCAAATTACATCAGCTTGCATAGAGAAAATCGCCGATTCCCAGCACTTTCTTCACCGTGTTTTGCCTCTCCTTCAGGAACAGGCCAGGTCTTCTACCATGTTATTCGCGGTTTCACCACATTCACAATGGTTTTTAATAGAAAACAGCGAATGACATAGGAAAAAGTTATTTGTGGGTTTTCTGTATTTGCGGTTCTGTTAATCCCCCTATCATAGCAAATATGGAGGGAGAAGTGTTAAAAAGAGGAGGATAGGGTGACTAAGGTTGCTAAGGTGACTTGAAAGAACAGGAAAGGTCATCAGGTACCAGGGCCCAACGAGTCACAAAGTTCCAGCACCGTGCATCAGAATTCATTTTGGAATCACAGACTTCTATTCTTCTTATCTTTCCCCAGTGTTCAAGCGTGCAGCATTTACCAGCTCTCCATCCTGTTCACGGGACACAATTTCTCTGCAGTGTCCCCGCAGCTGTCTAACCGGCTGCCATATCTGGAGATTCCATTTAATTCCACGCCATCCCTGCTTATCTGCAAGACTATTTCTCCGTGATATATGCAGCTCTTTAAATTGCCTAATACTCCTGCCACTGCACAACTCATTCTATTTAAACAGGATAAGAATAAAGTAATTTGTTTTCCATCACACAGAGCCAGGAGCAGAAAGTGGCACACCTTGAAAAGTTTGAGCCTTCAAGTGCAGAAAGGAACCTTGACCCTCTGTGCTTCGAACAGAGAACTCGTGAGTGCATGCTTGCATTAAAACCTTGACCAAAAACTATTGATCACATCCCCCCCCCCAAAAAAAATAAAAAAAAATAATGGCGTTAGAGAGACCGTTAAAGGTTTTGGAGAAGCTATTTTTAAAAAAGAATGTGCAAGTATTGAGTGCATCCACTGTTAATGGCCCTCACAGCTACACAGTGGAGGTCTTTTCGTAAGTCTGATCATTAGCCCCTCTTCTGGAGGTTTAGGAACATTGGTCAGACATTAGGTTTAAGTGAATGAGAACCTAGAAAGAATCAGTTCAGGAATAGGCAACCTCTAGTCCTTGTGGGCACTGATCCACACGGCTTTTCAGAAGATCCCCAATGAATATGCTTAAGATTGATTTGCAAAACTCAGAAGTTGAGGGGGGGCAGCTGATATTGACTGCAGGTACCCACATGTTTAGTTGGACAGAGACAGGAGTGCTTTCTCTGTCTTGTAGGTTTGAAAATTTGCATTTAGCTAGGGTTACTAGATTTTTAAATCCTAAAATCTGGGCCCAGGGCCCCGCCCAAAGGCCCGCCCAGTTTTACTCAGCCCCGCCCTGATCTACTCAAATCACGTTCCATTCCACCCCAGCCCCACCCCTAACCTCTTCTCTGTTTGGAGTCACGTAGGGAGGGCATCCGCCCATGCCCTCCCAACACAGTCCCGAGTTGGAAGCTTTTCAAAACCCAGACAAAGTACCGGATTTTGAAAAGCCATCCGGATGCCTGGACGGTCCTCTAAAAAGATGTCTGGTAACCCTACCTTTAGCTCGCTTCCTTCCAATAGTACCTCAAGGTAAGATAAATTCAGGTACAGGTACCTGAGACAATGGAGCAATAATTTACTTGTCGGAGGCTACAAGGAGAGCGAGTAAGATTGAAATTCTGATCTCTCTGGATTCCAGTCTGCTTCTCTAGCCACTAGGCTACTTCCACACTCCTCTCTATGCCATTAGCAGCACCAATGTCACTGGTGTTCACATATCTTCCAACTCTGCCCTTGAATCACCCCAGAACGAACTAGACTCTGTTATAGTAGATTGGAGATCGGTGTTGCTCACCTGTTTCTTTATCAGTTGGTATATATCAATTTGATGTTTTGTTTTGTTCTGCTATTATTTGTTCGGTCTTGCTTCTCCAAAAGAAAATCAAACAAATTTCTTAAATAAATAAACATCATTAACACAATTTTTGTTAGCTTTTTTGTAAATTGTCACTCTTTGCATATC
Source organism: Geotrypetes seraphini (assembly GCF_902459505.1). Taxonomy (NCBI): domain Eukaryota; kingdom Metazoa; phylum Chordata; class Amphibia; order Gymnophiona; family Dermophiidae; genus Geotrypetes; species Geotrypetes seraphini. The sequence continues at coordinate 29,885,065 of NC_047091.1, read as the reverse complement.
CACCCGAATCACAAAAGATCGGGTTGCTCATGTGGTGAACCTATAACGTGAAAGAACTTCAGGATAGGAGATTCACGCCCAAAAAACATTTGCCTCTCACTGTGTGCAAAAAGATGGCTTCAGGCAAAGCCTGGAGATGTTAGCTGCCAAAACATGCCTGTTTCCTATAAACCTCATGAGCTGAAGCTGAGCCGGCATCCTTATGTTTGCTCTGGTGCCCTGTCCCTCTCTCCCCCTACATGAGAACATCGCTTCAACTCCTCACTGGCAGAGATTTAGCCTTAGGCAAATTTAAAGATAATGAATAATCCAGAGGTTAGATGAGTGCCATGAGATAGATTTGCAGATAATGCCAGCGATGCATACAAATTTATCTCATGCATATTCATTGTGGGTATCCTGGAAACCTGACTGCAAACCGAGAATTGGGCTGTGAACCCTTGCTATAGAGGAAGATGGGCATCTGCTTTCCTTTCCAGGTGCTTTATTATGGGATCCTCAATTAAAGGGCACCGCAGGTGGTACAGAATGCCGCGGCTAGATTGATGACTGGAACATCAAGATATGAGCATATTATTCCATATCTCCGACAACTGCACTGGCTGAAAGTTGTATTTAGAATTCAATACAAAGCAATTATGTTATGCCACCAATTTTTATATGGTACAATCACTGAATTTTTTAAGGGTTTGATGTCCGAGTATCAACCATTAAGATCATTGCGCTCCAAAAGTTCAGCATTGCTGAAAACGAAGACTAACCCTAAATATGTGGAAACGAATGCCAGGACTTTTACATGTGCAGGAGTTACGTTGTTGGTCAAATTCGAAGATGTAGAGACAGGAACGCATTTAGGAAAATGTTAAAAACTCAACTATTTGTCGATGCATTTCTTTGAGCAATTGAACTTATGTCTGGTTTTGTTCCTAGCTTGTTTTGATTTCTATAAAATTTTTATTTTATGTATGTACATAAGGACATGGTGGTACTCAAGGGAGTCCAGAGAAGAGCGACTAAACTGATAAGAGGTATGGAAAATTTTGAATACGCTGACAGGTTAAAAATGCTGGGGCTGTTCTCCCTGGAAAAGAGGAGATTTAGAGGGGACATGATAGAAACCTTCAAAATCCTAAAGGGCATAGAGAAAGTGAATAAGGACAGATTCTTCAAACTGTGGGGACCCATAACCACTAGGGGTCACTCGGAGAAATTGAAAGGGGACAGGTTTAGAACAAATGCTAGGAAGTTCTTTTTTACCCAGAGGGTGGTGGACACATGGAACGCACTTCCAGAGGATGTGATAGGCCAGAGCACTATACAGGGGTTCAAGGAAGGTTTGGATAGGTTCCTGGAGGATAAGGGGATTGAGGGGTACAGATAGAACTAGAGGTAGGTTATAGAAGTGGTCAGAAACCACTTCACAGGTCACAGACCTGATGGGCCGCCGCGGGAGTGGACCGCTGGGCGAGATGGACCTCTGGTCTGACCCAGTGGAGGCAACTTCTTATGTTCTTATAAATAAATAAATGTGCTTAAAAGCATGTGCGTATTAGGTGCCATCGACTCGTGCTCAAGTCCGAGCGACTCGATGAATTACAGATCGAAACCAAGGTCCTCCAGCATCATCCCCTGGTTGTTTTCAACGTGGCCAGCCATCTGATTGCAGGTCGCTGTTTGCCTGGTTCCTTCGATCTTCCCAAACATGATGTCCTTCTCCAAGGACAATTTTAGTCAGGTAAAACGGACTGTGGAGGAGGAAGGGGAATGTTCCGATAGGTACATCAGCCAGTGGCTTATGAAATTTGCTGAGCGTTATGTGGCCTCTCAATACCTGTCTTCCAGGTATAGGACACCCAAGGGACTGTATTACTTGCTGGAGGGAGTGGACCTAGGGTACCAAATGTCCAGATTTCCCTGCACCTGTCCTCCTTTAGAGGACATGTCCGAGTGTCCGGATGGCTTTTCCAAAGCCCGCCACTTTGTCCGGGTTTTGAAAAGCTTCCAATGTCGGAACAGCATCCGTGGAATGCCATTCGACGCACAAATAGGTTAAGGGGGTGGGGGCTGAGGGGGGGGAATGATGGGCCTGGGGGTGTGGCCATGGGTCTGGATTTCCCTTCAAGAAATCTGGTAAACCTAGGTGGACCCCTTTCAATTCTGACAAATATAGCTCCTAAGTACCTGAAATCTATTATTTGTATCAAGGAAGGGCATTGCCCAGTCACAGGCACAGGCTCTGGTTTAGGGTGGAAAGGTAGACTGATGGGATTTCAGCCCCAGCCCCACCCCTTGTAGCATAAGGGTCATAAGCCCCCAACCACCCATTTGCGATATACTGTATTATTGGCTAAGGAACAGAGGATTAACCTGATGGTTAGAGCAGTGGGCTGGAAACCAAAAGGCCCACGTTTAAAATCTCTGGTGGCCTCCAATACCCTGGGTAAAAAGCAGCTGGACAAATCATCCCTATAGCTTGCCAGAAAAAAGAGCAGGGGAGGGGGGTCCCCATTATTGTGTGGTCGCAAGGATTTCCAGTACAACTATAGGGGTATCTGGATCCTGATGACTGCTTAGAACTAACGAATGGGAAGGAACAGTATCTACCCATATCTTACACAAATAAAAAACTATAGAAACCGCTTGCCTTGCACCCTCTACTGCTAATGGTCCATAACATTCTCTATGTTGGGGTGAAAAAAAGGCCTCAGTTGGGCTTTATAGGCCCAAAAAACCTCCCAGCTTCTGCTGATTTTAATAATACAGTCTTAAATTGAAATTGTATTCCTCATTTGATATCCCATGGTCTTCAAAATTCTTCAGTTTAACAACCACAGCAGGAAATGCAGGCAGTGACTCCAAACATTTAGCATAACAGCGGGAAAACATCAGAATCTACTTAGCTTGTTCCTGTTTACAGCCGCGCTCCGTCGGACACTCATCAGCTGTTTCCGGCGGCATTCTCCTCCACAAACCTCGAAGGCAAAGGCAGACATCCTACAGGGTCATCCCTGTTTCGCCAATCCAGCTTCCTCAGGAATCTTCTGCTGTAAAGTCCACGAGCCAGCTTGAGCAGCTATCAAGAGATTTCAGATTGCCGAGGGGATGTGAAGCCAGGGATGAAACCTCTACAACTGTGAATAGAGATCTGAGGACCCCCCCCCCCCACTGCACCAAGAGTTCCCACTCCTAGCTCACACGTTCCCCTCGCAAATGATTCTTTTCATTTATACTCGTATATCATTGATATTCTGCCGAAGTCCAATGAGATTCAAAGCAAACTGTCAACAGCAGAAGATTTCCAAAAAAAAAAAGGATATAGCAAGAGAGATTTCAAGAAATACTTCTTAAATAAATAGGTCTTCAGAAATTTCTGAAAAGGGATGGGGATTTATATACTGCCTTTTTGTAGTTATACAACCATATTCAAAGCAATTTTACATACAGGTATTTCAAGCATTTCTCCCTATCTGTCCTGGTGGGCTCACACTCTATCTAATTTACCTAGGGGAGTGGAGAATCAAGTGACTTGCCTAGGGTCACAGGGAGCAGTGTGGGGTTTGAACCCACAACATCAGGGCCACTAGTTCACACTCTCCTCCACTCTCCAATTCTGAGTTCAAGGTTTTCAGCTCCTTAGGTAGGGACCTCCAGACCTGGATGGCCTTATTTTCTAGGACCCTCTTCTAGCAGACTCCCGATATTGAAGGAAAAAAATTAGGAATGAATCACTGGCTCTTTCGAAAAAGACCCAGCTTTGGCATTAGAGCATTTAAAAGGTTTTCCCTAGTAATGGAGCTTATCTGTTTCTCTGCCAACATCAATCCGATTTCTCACTAGAAGAGAGAAGAGAATTCCATAAAATGTTTCCTTATTTAAGGAATACATTTCCCTAGGAGCTATGTAGTTAGTGATCTTCCTAATTCATGGTCTCCTTGAGCTATTTTGTTCAATAATGAACTCGTTTCTCCTTTTACTGACCAGAGAAAAGGTCTGCAGTCAGTGGCTCTTTCGGTCCATCAAGGTAATATTTTGCCGCCATCAATTGATGGCTATAAATCACTTCATTAGTACACCATGATTAATCTAATTGAAATGAAGTGAAAGTGCAACTGTAATGATCTCTTGCAGACTTCCTGTCAGGGCAGCAGAGCCCTGGAGACTTATTACGGAGAGGCTTCATCTTCCACAGCAAGAGCAGCAGTGCAGTGGTCATCACGGAAACGAGACAAGAGCTTTGAATTCAACACTATCCAACGCTCAGAGCATTTATTGTCGCAATTCCCTGAGAAAAGGGTTACAAACAGGGCACTGATTCTCCTCCACTGCCAACTCCAGACTAGAGGTCTGCACGGGAACGGGGATCACGGGATTCCCGCGGGAATCCCCCCCTAACCCATGGGACTCCCACGGGGACCCCCCTCTAGCCAACGGGACTCCCACGGGGATGGAAGGCTTTGGAAGCAGGGCTCGTCCATATAATATAATGGACACATCAGCCTTAGTAAAAGAGGGGGGTTTATAAGTTAATTACCTGAACAGAAAACAAAAAAAGGGTTCCACCAAAGAGATTCAACAAGGAACACAGCAGCGTAAACACAAAAGAAACTGTGGAATTGATGATCCTGTCAGAAGTAATTGCTGCTTTTTATGGGGATGGGCAGGGATGGAGGTAATTCCTTGCGGGGACGGATGGGGACGGAGAGGATCCTGGTGGGGACAGAGAGGATTCTGGCGGGGATGGGTGGGATTTCTATCCCCGCGCAACTCTCTACTCCAGACTCCGTCCCTTCTTTCTTGCCGCTCCATATGCCTGGAACAGGCTGCCAGAGTCAATACGTCACGCTCCGTCTCTAGCAGTCTTCAAATCCAAGCTCTTTTTAGAGGACAAGTCTGGGGGTCCGGATGGCTTTTCAAAACCCGGCACTTTGTCTGAGTTTTGAAAAGCTTCCTCTTTAGATCGCGACAGGAGAGGGCTTCCGCGCATGCACGGATGCAACGCGTGACATCATCGCGTCACACCCATGCCCTCCCGACCAACGAGAACAGGCTGAGGGGATGGGGCTGGGTGGAACTGGGCGGGCATGGGGAGCGGTTCTATGGGTCCAGATTTTATTGACTCTGGCAGCCTGTTCCAGGCATACGGTGTGGCAGGAAAGAGGGGACGGAGTTTGGAGTTGACAGTGGAGGAGAATCAGTGCAAAATCTGGTAACCCTAGCAATAAGTATTCAGACACCTGCCCCTCACTCGTCTTTTTCTGATGAGGTGAAATGGAGAGAACACAGCTTGGTCTTTAACAGCCAGTTTAACTCTAGAGAACAGAACAAATCCATCACACAAGCTGTGGAAGAGCAGTCTCTTGGCTTTCTCTCATGAAGGCTGTATGTGCATGTTGAAAAGAGTGCCCAGTGAGCTGCTAATGGAAATGATCTTGGTTTGAATTATGAAGTAGATTTTCCACTCTCCAGACTGAATGAGGTACACTGTGAGCAGTGAAGTAATAAGTGGGGAGGGGGGGGCAATGGGGTGGTCTGCCCTGGGTGCCCTCTTGGCACATCATTTAATCCCCCCACTGCCCCAATTACATTAGATAGATTATGAGCCCACTGGGACAGATAGGGAACAATGCTTGAATACCTGAATAAATCATATAAAACATTCTGAGTTTCCCCTCGGAGAACAGTAAAAAAAATTAAATAAACAAATAAGTAATGATGCCAGTTTGACCCATGACCAATTTAGAGCATGGCTAAGGAGGGGTGATGGAATGGGGGATATTTTGGTCAGTCCTGCCTTTGAACTTACTATATATCTCAGTGCCATGTGGGATTTGTAGTTCCAGATTTTACTCATTGAAACCAACCCTGCAGAAACCTATCGTGCATCTGGACTAGCTTGGAAGAAATCCAGACATGGCCTGAAGGCTGTCTTCTGAACTGGACAACTTGGTAGCCTTGAAGATGCCTGGACAGGCTCCGGAGGTGCTGGTTTTCCCCTCGTTGCATCTATGGGTTTCCAGCATTCATTAGAAGCCTTAGCTCCATGTCACTGGGACAGTTTGGGACTTGAAAGATTTATTGTTTAAGTATTTTATTGATTTCAATATAATATCAAGTAAAACTTGTACAGAAAGCAAATTTAACCAAACATACTACAATCATAAATCCTTACTTAACAAATTAAGTAGTTTACAGGAAAAACTATTACGGTGAAATTAGCTCAAGTCCTCTTTGGATTCAAGAATTAGTTTGCGAAAAAAAACAACCTAAAGAAGTAAAAAAGTGCCTATAGATTGAGTTGGGAGTTGCTATTTTCTTTAGAGCTCAGGTTGAATTTTCTCCTTGTCCAGAGGGGACATAGCCAGAAAATTAATCAAATGTTAAGGCTCAAAGAATACATATTTAATGGAATGATAACGGACAATGCACTTGCAAGGATGTCTTAAATAAAAGGTAGCCCCCAACGATGTGACCCCCGGTTTCAAAACTTGAAAGATTTATTAAATGCAGAGCATCCAAATAAACCAAATCAAAATGTATTCATTACATCTTTTGAGATTCTCTTGACAAATACACTAGAGGAAGATTTGTTTTTGAAACCTGAAAACATACTGTAATTTTACAGAGATTCCAAATGACTCAGTTCCAGAAGTAGGGTTACCATAAGGCTCCAGAACAAAGAGAACAGGCTGAGATATCCGGGTTTTACTTCTATTGAAAGCAATAGAAGTAAAACCCGGATGTCTCAATCCATCCTCCTTTTTCTGGAGCCATATGGTAACCCCTATCCAGGAGGGAGATTGCAGGCCAGTCCTGGATTTCTGCCAACCACATCCTGATTATTATGGATAGAATTAGGAACTACAAACCCCACACTGCTTTGGGATGGAAGTTTAAAACCAGCACTGGCCCAAGAAGTCTCCATCCTGGTCACTGGGCAGCTCTCATGTTATCAGTCCCGTGTGCCCCGGTTCAGCAGAGTGTGGAGAGCAGAGAAAGACTTCTGCCAGAGCTTATGCCCTTGTTAAAACCTACTCATGCAAGGCACTGAAGTCAGTGAAAGCTTTACAGCCTCATAAATCACTGTTTAGTTACTCTGATGTGTCTTTATTCTAATCACTGAAGGGAGCCATTGTAAAGGCGAGTGTAATGAAAATGCAAGCTCCTTTGTGCCGTAGGAGCGGTGCAGGTGAAACCACTGCATCCCCAAACCATGAGTGATTGCCAACATTTATTTTATTTGTTTGAACTGTGGTGCCTTTTCACTGGTAGCTCAAGGTTATTCAAATTCAGTAGATTGCTGCATTTAAACATCCTTCTTTGGAGGAAGGGAGAGAGGTCATTGAAGGGATAAGTGGGCTTTTGCCGTTTCGGGCAACCTGGTCTCCATTAGCTCCTGAGTGCTGTTTGCTCGGTTGGTAAGGCAGCGCCATCCCGATGAGTGTAATGGCCATTTCGAAGGCGCTTTTTTCCCCTCTGGTACCGTCCATTCTGCAGTAGCGGCTTTCAGCTGGGATTTTGTGCCTCTGCCAGACGCTGACTGGGACTGAGTGTCTTTATTGTTTCAGACGGCCACCAGGATTCCATCCGGCTTCTAAACATGCAAACCAACCTAAACATGTTTTAGTTGCAAAAATAAAAAGGAACAATTTGCTTCCCAGGGCCGTTTTCCTTACTTTTCTTTCCTATATGTTATTCTGTGTGTTTTCCTGCTGAGACCACCATTATACAGAGAATAGCAAGCGTAGGCAGAACCAGAACAGCTTTCCTTATGTAGAGCCCCTGCTAACCAGGCAGTGCATTTAGCCTATGAAACTTTTCATATCTTTGTCTAAAACTAAAGGTCCCTGAAATGGTGCATTTTGCTTTTCAGCTTAGCCTTTTTCCCGCTTATTGCCCCTCGTTGGGCGCCTTCATTTCTAGATAGGCTGGGTGGATTTGCAGCTACTTCTTAGCTAGAGCAAAGCTTTACTCCATGCAGGTGATCGGGGTCGGGTGGGAGGCTTAAAAGCAGGACTGGATTCACCTGACCTGAAAAAGTGCACCCAGCTGCCAGCTTCTGCCCTATGCCTGCTAAAACCTTCAGCTGTTTCCAGTCTGAATGCAGAATGTTTGTTTCTAGGAGTTATCGAACTTTTGCAATGCAACCTCTTTTGGGCAATACCAAACCCTACATATTGCTTTCATGACAGATTTTTGTAAGCAAAACTCACCGGGAAACAAAATAAGTATTTAAATGATATTTTCTTCAGTACAAACATTTTATTAAATTTTTATAACAGACAAAATACAACTACGGAGAGCTATATAAAAATTAAACATAGGGCTCCTTTTACGAAGCTGCCTTAGGGCATTAACGCGTGGAATTGCGCCCGCTACATTGCCGCAAGTGCTAGATGCTAACACCAGCATTGAGCTGGCATTAGTTCTAGCCGCGTAACGTGCGGTAATATCCTGCACACACACACACACACACTATACCTGTGTCTACTGTACAAGTTAAATTGCTAGAGTCCGCTTGCCAACAAGACAGAAGGAAACAAGTGAAGCCAGTCTCTCTATTTGCTGTATCATTTAATCTGACCTTGGGAAAATACAGTCAGTGCCAGGGATTCATTGTGCCAAAGACTCAAGAGAGCTGAAATAGAGAAAAAGCAGACTGGGGGGGAGCTAAACCTGTTTCACGAGCAAGAAAAACAAAAATCTTTCAGAGGAACCATGTGCAAATTACTTTGAAAATTGAGCTGATGGTTCCTAACAGCTGCTGTGCTACCAAGAAACATATTCCATCTATCTATAGCAGGAGAAGTGGAACGCAATTAGCACAGGGTAAAAGTTGGTGGGAACAAATGTGTCTGCATCCAATGACATTCGTAGGATTTTGCCCTTGACATCGTACATTATCTTTGTATTTGATAATGCTTACAGTTAAACAGAACCTTTTACAAAGAAATGCTTCATATCTTGCGTATCATTTACTCTTGTCTCGTTAAGTCTGGCTATGATTGCTCTACCTTTTAAAAAGAGGCGGCTATGTAAGGTTTAGCAGAACCTCCGGTGCACCCAGGAGCCCTGACTTTATGGCTCTCTGCAACGAATATGCATGAGAGAGATTTGCATACAATATGGTTGGGACCCACTGCCAAGATCTCTTTCAGCAGTTACTCTAAACAATCCATTGAAACAGAGATGATCCCCCGTAGAGCATGACACGGGGACAAATTTTCTCAGTATCCCCATCTTGTCCCTGTCCCATTTCTGCAACCTCTGTCCTCATGTGCACAAGCCTCAAACGCTTTAAAATCCTAAGTAGCAACATTCTAGAGCTCCGATTGTGATGTCATAATGCCTCATTCCACCAAACCCTAAGCTCCGTTCTCATGTGCACAAGCCTCAAACATTTTAAAATCCTAAGTATTAACATTCTAGAGCTCCGATTGTGATGTCATAATGCCTCATTCCACCAATGCCTAAGCTCTGTCCTCACCTGCGCAAGCCTCAAACACTTTAAAATCATAAGTGTTTGAGGCTTGCGCGGTTAAGGCGGAGCTTGCAGGAATGGGACAGGGACAGAACTCACGGGGATATTGAGATCCCATGGGGACAGGGACAAATTTGTCCTCGGGTCATTCTTTATGATAATATAACATAACATAAAAATGTATTTCCATACCACAATACTATTAAGCTCTATGCGGTTTACATAGTAGAATTAAAAAAAAAAACAACAAACCTGCACATATACAATTGAATGTAAAACATCAATTTCCTAAGAATCTTGTAAACAAATACGTTTTCAGTTGTCTCCTAAAATGCTGATACGAGCAAGAGGTCACTATTAGAGAATTCAGATCTTCATCCTATATTGTAGCTTGAAACGACAGGGGACGTTGAAGATATTTTTTTTAAACTGACAGCCTCGATCACGGAAAACGCCTCTTCCTCTATCATTGGTGAGGATCCATGAACGCATCCCCCCTTATTCTATCTTCTGTATCACATGTTAGATACCAACTAGGCGTAACGTTAGTCACTGAAATGGGGGTAATCCGCCTAATTATACTTCGGTGCTAGTCTCTAAAGTTAGTGCCTAAGGCAGGGGTGTCCAATGTCGGTCCTCGAGGGCCGCAATCCAGTCGGGTTTTCAGGATTTCCCCAATGGATATGCATGAGATCTATTAGCATACAATGAAAGCAGTGCATGCAAATAGACCTCATGCGTATTCATTGGGGAAATCCTGAAAATCTGACTGGACTGCGGCCCTCGAGGACCGACATTGGACACCCCTGGCCTAAGGGGTCCTTTTATGAAGCTGCAGTAACGCATGCTTATAGGCGCTGAGGCATCCCAGCGTAAATTTGCCAATTTGCGCATACACACTGCGCACAAAACAAAATCATATTTTCTGGGAAGGGGGGCGTGTTTCGGGGTGGAGGTGGAAAATGAGTATGACAGTGTTACTCAGCACATGGGGCACTAACTGATTAACTTGGGGGTTAGCGTGGAAGCCCTTACGCTCACAAAATAGGTGGTGGAAGGGGTCACACGGTATGATTTTTTTTTTTAATGACTGCAAAATTAATATGTGGTTGTTAATTCAGAACATAGGAAAATCAGCTATTTTTCAGCCCTGGCAAAAGTGGCCTTAATGCGTGGGAAAGACCTGCGTAAGGGGCGTGCGAAGGACACTTTTTCCATGGCTTTGGTAAAAGGGCCCCTTAATGCTTTAGCGTGTAACTGCAAAGGGGTCATGCATGTGGGCGGGTGGGGTGCACATCTGCCAAGCTAATAGAATGGTGTATGTTGCTCACCAGGGTGCCAACATTTACACGGCTTAAGAGTTGGCGCCCAAATGCCAACTTAGACTGCATTTCATAACAGAATCAGGGAACTCAGAAGCCATTGAGGGGCTGCTGAGAAGTTCTCAGCCCAACCAACCAACTTCCTAAATCCTGAGCGTTATTTTGCCACTGTAGCATAAAAGAATGTTCTCTTATTTCGTTAAGTGACAATTTGCAGAAACAAAATTCTATGTTTTGACATTATTTCAGATCACTGATTGAACCATATCCAGGCCATTCTCTTCTTGGTTGGGCGGAGAACCTTTTAGCACCCCCTCATATCTTACCACACAGATTTTGGGTGACTAATTATTACTGTGTTTCCCTGAAAATAAGACAGATATTAATTTTGGGCCCAAAAAATGCACTAGGGCTTCTTTTCGGGGTAAGTCTTATTTTTTTCATGTACATGATCATCTTTCCCTTCCTTGCTTTCACCCCAATTCTTCCTCTTTCCTTTCTCTTCCCCATATGTGCAGCATCTTTCCTCCCCTGTCACCCATCCCCTTGTGCCTTTCCTCTGCAGCATCTTTGTATCCCTCCCTCCCATCCCATCCCATCCCTGTGCAGCAGAACCCTTGCATAGCTTCCATCCCTCCCTTCCATGCAGCAGAACCCTTGAGCAGCCCCCCGCTCCGCCCCGCCGAACCCCCGCTGACCCTCCCATCCTTCCATCTCTCCCTCCCATCTAAACCCTGCTGACCGTGACACCTACATACCTCCCTCCTAATAACAATGTCGGCAACACTCTAAACTGGTTGCTTGGCGGCCTTCTCCCGCTGGGGCTTTCCATGCGCCGCATTACTGACGACATCATCAGTGATGTGGCAGAGGGAATGCCCCAGCAGGAGAAGGCCATGAAGCAGTCAGTTCAGAACGCTGCCGATGCTGCTCTTTGTAGGTCTCATAGTCGGAAGGTCGGTGGGGTTCGGATGGAAGGGAAAGATGGAAAGATGGGAGGGCTAGCGGGGGTTCGGCTGCACGGCGGGGCAAGCGCTGCTGCTGGCGAATCCAGTGACACTAGGGTTAGGCTTCTGGAGATTAGAACTTACTTTTGGGGGTAGGGCTTATATTAAGTCCTACCCTGAAAATTATGCTACGGCTTATTTTCAGGGTAGGTCTTATTTTTGGAGAAACATGGTAGCTATCTTTATAGAATTGCCCCTATTATGTCTAGTTTGTATGTGTGTGTTGGGGGGGGGGGGGGATCATACTTCCAAAGGGAGTACAAGATGCTGGAGGTAGCCTAATGAAAGGTGACTTCAATGGTGCCTGTAAGCCCTTGGAATTTCTTAACGATAAAGTGTATTTTGTTTGAAAAGACATTGGGAATATCAATGATTATGGATGTGGATAATTTTTTAATCAGTCCAAAACAATGTGGAATAATAATTTAGGGGACTCCAAAACAGTTTTTCATTCAAAAATGAAAGATATTCAAGCATCCAAACAAAACAATCACCTTGGGGCCAATTTTCAGACTACAGGAGGCAGCCCGCATCCTCCCACGGTTGGCAGGAAACCTAGAAATTCAGTGCCAGGGTTGTTTCTGGTGACCGGCATTGAATTTCCATTCTATTTTCAGCCATACTTGACATTCATTAGCTGACTGGCTACGTCATAGCAGCCAAATAGAGGAGATCTACTATTTAGGTGGGTTGATCTGGGTGCTAAACTTAGCTGGTCAGCCAATGAATATTATCACTGGCAGCTATGTCATGTGATATAGCCGGTGACAAGACAAGCCACTGACTGGGATATTCAGTGGGAGATAGCTGGGGTTAGGCGACTTAGCTGAGCGGAAGTCCTCCAACTGCATTGCTGCCAGCAGAGGGCGGTGCTTCAGTACTGTGTTTTCAATCGCTAAGGACAAGCAGGTTCCCTAATGTCCTGCAGAGCTTACCCATCCCTCACTATCGAACCTGTGATAGTGAGGCAGCGACTCTCACTGGTCGGAATGCAAATGGAGGACTCGTACTCAGCTTAACTGGAACATGGTGTAAGACCTGGAAAGAGGAAAAAAGAGAAAAAGAACAACTATTTTAGGGACTCCCTAGCAACAGGCTAAGCACCTAGGAAAATCTCACATTGGTACACATTAACACCATTTTTTAGCGCATCGTATTACTGTGTGCTAATTGGTAAAAAAAAAAAAAACCAATGAAATGAAAATCTTAAAAATGAAATGAAGCTGAAACAGAATGAAAAAGTGATGCCACAAAGGGAAAGAGGATAGAAATATTCAAATGTCAGAAATGTGACTCAAAGAAGCAGACTCAGAAGATGCTCTAACACAGGGGTGTCAAAGTCCATCCTTGAGGGCCGCAATCCAGTCGGGTTTTCAGGATTTTTCCAATGAATATGCATGAGATCTATTAGCATACAATGAAAGCAGTGCATGCAAATAGATCTCATGCATATTCATTGGGGAAATCCTGAAAACCTGACTGGATTGCAGCCCTCGAGGAGGGACTTTGACACCCATGCTCTAACAAATATTTCTTTAAAGAGAGGGTGGTAGATACAAGAAATCCTTTACAGTGGGGGGTGGCAGAGGCTAAAACACTTGGGAGCAATTTCCAAAATATGGGATTCGAAATGCTCTATATGCTCTTATCAAATAAGATGGAGGGGGGAATAGGCCTAACTTTTGGCAACTAAGTTCAATTTTTAAAAAAATATTTTCCCAAACTTTCTTGTCAGACAGAAGCTGCACAATATTTCCAGACTGCAAACTGACACAAGATTTGAGCAAATTATATAAGAAAAAAAAAAAAAAATCTTCTACCTTCTGTTCAGAAATATTGTGTCCAAAACTCTTGTGAAACAACAAGGCTGTCAGGAAAGTAGAGTTTTACCGCAGTGGGGATGCAGAAATAGAAAGGCTGGGTTGCAGCTTCACTGACAGCTAAGCTAATGCATGTGGAACGACTGGACGCGACCCCATCAGTAGCCAACATGAGAACTGATCTACAAAAATTAGAAAAATAGTCTAATGTTTAGCAGTTAGGATTATGAGAAGAAATACAAGGTGGTCCACTTGGGAGATGAAATTAAAAGGAGCTCTATGTGCTAGGGACTGAGAGACCTACATGTGTACAAAGTAATTCACCTCTACTCACCTGCCCAGTTTCCCTTGTCCCCTCCCCCACATAAACAACCTTACAGAGATTAGGGGACACTCGATGAAGTTACAGGGAAATACTTTTAAAACCAATAGGAGGAAGTTCTTTTCACTCAGAAAATAGTTAAGCTCTGGAACGCGTTGCCAGAGGATGTGGTAAGAGCGGATAGCGTAGCTGGTTTTAAGAAAGGTTTGGACAAGTTCCTGGAGGAAAGGTCCATAGTCTGTTATTGAGAAAGACACGGGGGAGGCCACTGCTTGCCCTGGATCGGTAGCATGGAATGTTGCTACTCTTTGGGATTCTAGAATCTTGTTATTCTTTGAGATTCTGAAAGGAATGTTGCTGCTCTTTGGTGTTCCGGAATCTTGCGGTTCTTTGCGATTCTGCATGGAATCTTGATACTTTTTGGGGTTCTAGAATCTTTTGTTACTCTTTGGGATTCTAGAATGTTGCTACTCCTTGGGTTTTGGCCAGGCGCTAGGGACCTGGATTGGTGAGAATGGGCTACTGGGCTTGACGGACCATTGGTCTGACCCAGTATGGCTGTTCTTATGATGTGTGATTGTCTGGGAAAGAGTATTTTCCCTCGGCTTTCACCACATCCAGCTCTGGTATGACCCCTAGTAGTAGTCTCTTTGTATTGAATGCCTCTTTATATGGAAGGGTGTCCCTAGTAGTAATACCATGAGTCTACCACTAGTGGTCATGGAAGCCATTTTAATTTATATGGTTTATTGACTTTTTTCCCGCCTTATACAAAGCGGGTTCCAAATGTTACATATTTGCATAATTAAAACATATTTACAGACAATACAAAGAAATCCAGAAATCAAACATATCAGTGAGCAGCGCTTTCAATTATCTGAAAGACTTTAATTCCCATATTTCATTTTACATAATAGAAACTTTTTCACGCCTTTTTTAAAAATTCTACGCATTTCTCTGCTCTGAGGGATCTCATTCCATGCTTGTGGACCTTTTCAAGAGAACATACATGCCCTCGATACCTTCAACCGCAATTGTTTAACAGGTGGAACAAACAAATCACCGCGTTCCACAGAGCGCAATTTCGGGAGTGGAACATGTGGCAGGTCCTGGAACTAGACAGGGAGTGCACAAAGGGGGGGGGGCTGGTCCTGTCTCAAGCCACTACACCAGTTGGGGATTTTAGAGTTGTCATGGTGGGGGTGGGGTGTCAGGGTTGTGCTTCGCAGGTGCTGGAGGTTCAGGGTTGTAATTGGTTGTTTAATCTACTACTTTATAAGTTTTATTTATTCATTTCCGTTTTTTGATTGTGGTTTTATTTTCCGCAGCATGCTTGACTAATTGGCCCTGAAGCAGTGGGTTTAAATAAGTTTCCACGAAACGCTGGCCACGTTGGCTTGATTTGAAGCAGTTTGCTGGGGATATATGAAAGCTAAGTAATTTCAATGGATATTGGATATTTAAATTAAGTCTCTTATTAGGAAATAGTGCATCTATTTAGAGAATTTAGATTTTTAGAAAGTTAATATCTTAGAATAAGTTATTCGGAATTAATTTAAATAAAGAGTTAAAAAAATTTTTTAAGGAACTTATTTACAATAAATTTAAAACCTTTTTAGTTGAGATTAGGGACTGGAAGGTTGCCGATGATTAGAGCTAAGGAGCCGGGGAAGCACGCAGACTCGTATGGTCAGAGTCTATGACTTGCGTAGGCTCGATTACTGAGGCCCTTCCAGTTAGTTAATGATATTTTTTGCACTCTTTCATATTTAGTGGGAAATTAGGGGTCTTTATTATTGAGATTATTCTCACTAAGGGATTTGAGTATATTGTAATTGGAAGTGTCAGGGAGTCTGGGATTACGATCGTGGGATATTGGGGAGTTGGGGTTTTCATTAGGGTGGCAAGGATCTTGAACATGTCATTGGAGGGTGTCAAGAGGTTCAGAAGTGAATGAGGTTGGGAGATTGAGAAATTGAGGTGTCAGGGGCAGGCGAGGGATCAGATGTGGGGGAGGGAGCACCTATGTGCGGATTGGTTTCTTATATGGAAGGATTCCCCCTAGCGGTTATACCAGATGACTACTGTTTGGGGTTATGGCAGTCATTTTGTTTCCCAAAGCTGGATGAGGTGGAAGCAGAGAGGGCTGCTTCTGTCCTAGGCCACTACGCCAGCACTGATCACCTCCTAGTAAGTCCTGGGGTGTTGGGAGGAACAAGGGGGCTAGGTGGGGGTAGATTAGGGAGAAATAGGCTCACTGTAATAAAAATTACTCTCCATATTCTGCATTAATAGTTCACTCATGATAGCATATGTGTGTTAAGTGTAAGGTGCAATCTCAGCTCTTTCCCCACCATTATCCATTTCTTAGCTAATACAGGACTTAATGCCTTCACGTGTAAGCCTGTGCATTAACTGTTCGTAGTCATGTTTCAATTCCAATGCTGTCTGTTTACTAAACTACTACTTATCACTTATATAGCGCTGAAAGGCGTATGCAGAGCTGTACATTTTTGACATTTATAGATGGTCACTGCTTGGAAGAACTTACAATCGAACTTGGACAGACAGACATGACATATAGTGTTGGGGATGCAGAACCCATGGTGAGAGGAGTTAGGAGTTGAAAGCACTCTCAAAGAGGTGGGCTTTTCAAAAAGATATAAAAAGGATGAAGTCGGTCCAGAGAAAGTCTACTAAAATGGTGTTTGGTCTTCGTGATAAGGCGTATGGGGAAAGACTTAAAGATCTCAATCTGTAGACTTTGGAGGAAAGGCGGGAAATATGATAGAGACATTTAATCACTTACGTGGCACAAATGCGCATGAGTCTAGTCTCTTTAATTTGAAAGGAAACTCTGCAATGAGAGGGCATAAGATGAAGTAATCTAAGGAAATACTTTTTTACTGAAAGGGTGGAACAGTCTTCCGGAAGAGGTGGTGGAAACAGAGACTGTGTCTAAATTCAATAGGGCCTGGGATAGGCATGTGGGATCTCTCGGAGAGAGCAAGAGATAATGGTTACTGTGGATTAGAGAATGACACGGGGAAAAAATTGTGTCCCTGTCACTGCCCCATCCTCCGCCCCATCCCCTCGACTACTGTCCCCATAGAATCCATACAAGCCTCAGTACTGCAATATATAGCTTAGTCCTTCCTTATAAATCAAAGTTCTGGCTGCTGAACTAGAGAAAGAGATGTTCAGCTGGCAGGGCTTTGTTTATAAATTTTTATCAACACAACTAATATACTACTGTACTTTATCCTAAAGCAAAAAAAAAAAAAGAAATAGAATTTTTTTTTACCTTTGTTGTCTGGTTTCTGCTTTCCTCATCTTCTCATTCAATTCCTTCCATCCACTGTCTGTCTTCTCTCTGCGTCTTCCATTTGCTCTGTTACTGTTGCTCTCCCTTCACCCTCCCCCCCATGGGTCTGGCACTTATCTTCTTCCCTCCACTCCCCCCATAGTCTGGCATCTCTGTTTTCTTCCCTTCCAGCATTTTCTCCCCACTCTCTGTTCCCCATTTCCCTTCAGCGTCTTCTCCCCACTCTCTGTTCCCCATTTCCCTTTAGCGTCTTCTCCCCACCTTGTCTTCCACATTTCCCTTCAACATCTGTTCCTCGCCACCCCCCTTCAGTGTCTGTTCCATTCCTTTCCACCACCACCCTTCCCTTTCGCCACTCCTTTCAGCGTTTGTTCCTTTCTACTGCTCTTCAGCATCCCTCGAGCGGTCCAACCATTTCCCTCCCTCTTACCTTTGTGGCGCGTTACAATGTAATTTGTGCAAGCTGCCGGAGCCTGTGAGCTCGGTCTCCGTCCCATCCCCACAAACCATCTCACTTCTGTGTTCCTATTTTCCCCATTTTTAATATCTCCCCTATGTATCTGGCATTGCCCCCCCCCCATACACCATCCCCATGTAAGTCCCTTTTATGTTTCTGTCCCTAAGCCCCCATGCACATAATTTCCTCTCTGTTTCTGTTACCTTCCTGTGTCCAGATTTCCCCTCTCTTCCTCTTCCACACCAATGTGTCTCTTCTCTACAACCCCATCTAGCTTCTTTCCCTCTTTCTTCCCCCCCCCTCTCCTGCTTCCAGCATCTGGCTCACCTGCCTGTCCTCCCCTTTCTTTCCTGTTCTGGGTTTCTTTCTCTCCCTCTTCATCCCCTTGGCCCAGCATCTCTTTCCCTTTCACTCCCTCCTTCCTAGTGTGAGCCGGGAACATGTGCAATCACGGATGGCGCGGTCCAGCAGTCCCCTCCCGCCCGATCGCAGCGTTCCACCATCTCCCTCCCTCCATCTCACCCTAGATATCGATTTTAATTCTTCTTCTCCCAGCCGCACGCGCGACTGCTTGAATTGTTGAATCTTCTCCTCTGACGCAATCGGAAACAGGAAGTTGCATCAGAGGAGAAGATTCTATAACTCCAGCAGCCTCGCATGCAGCTTATTGAAAGTACGCGGCTGGGAGAAGAAGCGTAAAAGTCGGCACCTAAGGTGAGGTAGAGGGAGGGAGATGGCAGGACGCAGGATGCTGGACTGTGTGATCCGTGATTGCTTCATTGCGAAGACAATATCATTCACCGCTCCATGGGGCAGTGAATGACCTTGTCCCCATCCCCGCAGCGACCACTATTTTTTCTAGCCGTAGGTAACAACCACCGTGTCATTCTCTACTGTGGATAGTCAGACTAGATGGGACATTTAGCCTTTATCTGCCGTCCTGTTTCTGTCAAGAAATGCCTCCAGATATCACCACTTCATTCCATTTTATTTCTTCATGTGGCAGCAATTAGTTATTAGGATAATCTGTGAAGCAGGAGAGTTTAGTTCTAGAAAAAGCCATGTGTCACTTCTGCATTGTACTCCGCAAGACCCTTTTGTGAAAGGAATCATAAATAAATCAAAGAGGAGGGAAATTCACGAAAAGAGCGCCTGTTTGAACTGAGAATGCGGTTTCGGTTTTCTCTTCCAAATGTTTATTTTATGATTGGTAGAAATTAAAAAAAAAGAAAAGAAGAAACTCCTGTTTTTCTGCTCACTTTCTTCTTAATCAAATGAATTTGATTGTCTAAGAACAAGCAGTAAGCTTGTAATTAATTGTTCGGTGCTGTAAGCAGGACTTCTCGGGGGCTTTTGTAGTTTTTCCCCGTTGTTTTCTTTCTTTCTGCTACAAGGCTGGATCTTTGACAACTTTTATTTCCATGTAAGCATTACAAACTGGGGACCGGTTTGTTCAAACGGCGTACACAAAAGCTCTTGCACAGAAGCAGATCAAAAGTCGGCAGTGGGGCTTAATAAAGGCTGCCTCACAATTAGATTAAGTGAAATCTGGAGGCAGTTGAAAGAACCGAAGGCTTTTCTATTAATTGCCTGGCTGTATGCTGAAGGATAGTTAGTAGGATGGCAAAAGGAAAATGCTTTTAAAATTCAAACACCTTTCAATTAATTTAAATACTCTGCTGTGTCAAACCTCCACAGTTTGGCTTCTCACAGAAGCCTATTGTTGTCTATTCTCTGTGTAGTTAAAATGCTAATCCAGGGGAAACATTTAGGATCATATTTTGTCATCAAAAGGCTTTGAAAATTGTGGCGGGGTGAGGGGGGAGGATGATCTGGGCTCTGCTTTTTCAGAAATCTCCCTTTGTGCACCAATGGCATAAACCTTTATGTTTTAAACTACCCTACTTCTGCCCTCACCCCTTCTACTGTGAATAAACCCAGCTCTCCTTAAAAATTGAAACCCTGGCCTCTTCCCTGGGGGGGTGGAAAGACTCACCCCTTTCTCTTGTGGCCCTTTGGAATTCCATATGCTGTGATGACACATGGTCTGGACTCCCTGGGGGAGGGGGGAATTCGGTGAATGGCGTTAAGAACATAAGAATAGCCTTACTGGATCAGTCCAAAGGTCCATCAAGATCTAGTCTTTAAAAGGCGCTTGGAATTGGGCACACAGATCGGCTTGCCTAGGTGCGATCTAGGCGCCTAGCTTGATTATTCAATTAGGCTTAATTGGCATCGTTAATTGAAAAGCACCATTAAACAGCAATTTAAAAACAATGAATTAGATGGTGGGTGCCCGACTCAGTAGACACCTTCCACTTTGAGGTGGGCATCTACTCCAAGGCGCCTACCAGAAAGTAGGCATGGTTGGGGCAAATTCTGGGCAGGTTTTGGTCACGGTTTGACTTAGGCGCTGGTAGGAGCCTAACTTAAGTACACTCATTTAGGCCAAGAACACTCAGGAATCAATGGGAGAGCGCCTAAGTAAGGGTAAGAGTGAACAGGAAAAGGACCTGGGTGTACTGATAGATAGGACCCTGAAACTGTCGGCACAATGTGTGGCAGCGGCAAAGAAAGCAAATAGAATGTTAGGCATGATAAAGAAAGGAATCACAAGTAGATCGGAGAAAGTCATAATGCTGCTTTATAGGGCAATGGTCAGACCACATTTGGAATACTGTGTCCAACTTTGGTCTCCCAACCTAAAGAAGGATATAAAACTGCTGGAGAGGGTGCAGAGACGAGCAACGAAGCTAATAAACTTGGAATATGAGGAACGATTTAAGAAACTGGAACTGTTCTCTCTTGAGAAGAGGAGACTGCGAGGGGATATGATTGAGACTTTCAAAATACTGAAAGGCATCGACAAAATAGAGCAGGGAAAAAAATTATTTACAATGTCCCACGTGATATGGACAAGAGGACGTGGACTGAAGCTAAGGGGGGACAAGTCCAGGACAAATATCAGGAAGTTCTGCTTCACGCAATGAGGGTGGACACCTGGAATGCTCTCCCAGAGGAGGTTATAGCGGAATCGACCGTCCTAGGATTTAAAAGCAAACTAGATGTACATCTCCTTCTGAGAGGCATATAGGGATATGGGTGACTAAAATGACACCAGGTGTACACCTGGCTGGGCCTCCGCGTGTGCGGATCGCCGGACTTGATGGACCGAAGGTCTGATCCAGAGATGGCAGTTCTTATGTTCTAACACCTTCTGGTGCCTAAGATCAGTTTAGAGTTCTATAAATGGCACCTAGCAGGTGATTAACAGTTGCGCTCCTCAGGCACCATTTATAGAATCAAAACCAAAGTGCTAATTCTGTAATGACAGCTGCTATTGCCGAATTAGCCACCCCTGTCCACGCCGCCTTTGTAGTTACAGGATAACATAACACGGCATGCACGCGCCAAACTCTAGGGGCGAGTACTTATGCCATGTGAAAGGCTGGCGCAATTGTGCTCCTAAGGTGAATAGTATTCTGTCATTTATGCATGCAACTGGAAGACATGCCCCGGACCCACCCCTGTCCACGCCTCCTTTGTACTTTATTGCCATCTTCTATACCGCGACTAATGACTTGGGAGTCAATTCAGAGCGGTTTGCATGAGCTTCTGTAAAGGCATTACAATACACGAGCTTCTGTAGAGATGTTTCAATACAGAGTTACAAAGAGCTTCTGCGAGGCATTATACTGAAATACACGGAGCTCTGTGGTGGCGTTGCAATATAGAGTTATTAAAACCGGCATAATTATGGCATAATCAATCATCCCACTTATGTTACCAGCAAATCGATCGTCCTACCTATATTCATATCTAATATTAGGTTTATTATTGAAGTCAAGTGCACCATATTTAAACACCTCCTAAGGAGTTTGGCCTATTCAACTAAATATAGCTGTATCGTGTTTTATGTTTATCGCATGAATGCACTAAAAGTCCAATGTTGAGACCCTAACTTCAGCGTCCAGGCTACGCAGGTGTTCAGAGGGCAAGAGCACACGGAACACCGTGGGCGCTGAAGTTCGGTGCACACCGCGTGAAAATGTAGTCGAATGAGCTACTTAGCCACTCTCTCCCAAGGCTCAGAAATAGCACCCTTACAGAAACTCTGCTCTACCACTGGGAAACCCTAATGCCATGCGCGCGCGTGTGTGTGTGTGATGTCATCATGTCGCATCCACGCATGTGCAGATGCCCTCCCGACTAAGACAAGCAGGCTGAGGGGGCAGGGCTAGGGTGAGGCTGAGGGATGGCGTGGGTGGAACTGGGAGGGTCTAGGGGTCCGGATTTTACCCCTATAAAGTCTGGTAGCCCTAAATTGGGCGCTCTGCTTCCAGGGGGGCTATCAGGCTAGGCCAGGGGTGGGTAACTCCGGTCCTCAAGGGCCGGAATCCAGTCAGGTTTTCAGGATTTCCCCAATGACTACGCATTGAAAGCAGTGCAGGCAAATAGATGTCATGCATATTCAATGGAGAAATCCTGAAAACCCGACTGGATTCCGGCCCTCGAGGACCGGAGTTGCCCACCCCTGGTCTGGGTGGTTCAGAACTGCAGTGAAGGGGACAGCGGAGAAAAAGCCGGGGCTAAAGGGGAAAACGGTGAAGAGGCAGCCATGCTCAGTTTCCAAGTTTATTATTTCTTTGCTGTACCGTCCATCAAAATTTATCTACACGGTTTATAGTCAATAAAAATATTTAAAAACAAAAGTTAAAAAAAAAAAATTCCACCACGTGATAATTGAGGGGTCCTATTACTAAGGCGCGAGAGCCGTTTAAGCGCTTGCTAAATATCATAGAAATTTATAGAAAGTGCCCCTACGCTTGGGCATTTTGAGCCGATGGTCAGTGTTAAAAATAAATAAAGACAAATGGTACCGGGTTTAGGCCAGTAGCTGCCTCCACTTCCCATTCCAGCTACAATGGGAAAAAAGGAACGAAGTTCAAAAAGATTCTAGGTCAATGGCCCGACATGATCTGGCACCAGAACCCTAATGTCGAAGATAAAGCATCCCAGACGGAGCCCCTAGCGTGATTCTCCCCACCCCCTCCTCCTTCTCAGAGCTCTAATTTGGATCTTACGACTCTGATTCAATATTGAAAGCTTTCTCTTTGCAATCATTTCTGCCTGTTTTGATTCCTTTTCATCCTGCATACGGGTTTTGAAATGACTTGCCTTGGATAATTGCAGTACTTTTCGCAAATCAGCTCTAGATGATACTAAGGATGGAGCTGACGAGCTATCAGTATCTCCCCAGCGGCAATAATGCACGGATACCGTTTCAGCCCAATGCACAAGAAAGGCATTGATTTTACCCCCTTTTGTGATCAAGAGTATTGCAGTAAATTTGCTGGGGAGAATAAAGACCCCCCTCCCCTCTCCCCCCCAAAAACAACAAAAATCCTTCTCAAGTAGAAAGAGGAAAGAATGGAGGCAGCATGAGGCCAAATGATCAACCTCATGTAGTCATATTTTTCCCCCAGGCTAATTCAAAGCCACATACATTTCCGTAACAAATTGGACCACCAGTGGAGCGGCAGGGTAGCTGAACATGGCTTCTGTACCAGGCTGGCTGTTTTCTGTCGCAAACTGTTCACTCTCTGAATCAAAGACAGTCACTGTGTGCTTGAGAGCTCCCAGGGGCAGGTTCCATGTAGATGTCATCGACAATTCAGCTAGGAGAGGGTATTAAAAGTCATGAGAAAGAGACCGTTAAAAATGAGAACGCTTCATCCTGGTTTAGGTCAGTGGTGTTCCTTGCTTAACACTTTTTGTGATTCCTGACAAAAGAAGGATATGTGATATCCAAAGGTTGCTGGGGTCAGAGCAATGGTTAAGAATTGGAAATTCTCTACAAAAATTCCAAAAATGTCCAGACATTTCACATGTAGGCACTTAAAATGGACTTAGGCGCCAGTATTTAGGCCTGGCTTAAATAGGAAGCGTCTAAGGTTAGGGTGCCTATTGGTGCCTAAGCCCAGTTTAGGCAACGCTAGGAGTGATTCTATAAATGGGGCCTAACTTAAGATTCAAAAACAGAAGACAAAAATCCACCGCAAAGGTCCAACACAAGGCAACAGCGATGGAGACACACAAGATGGATGTACAAATAAATATGCCTTTCTCTTTCTTGCATTAAAGTGGATCAATTTTTCACTCCGTCAAAAATGAGAAAGACTAGGGGACACTCGATGAAGTTACAGGAAAATACTTTTAAAACCAATAGGAGGAAATTTTTTTTTCACTCAGAGAATAGTTAAGCTCTGGAACGCGTTTCCAGAGGTTGTGGTAAGAGCGGATAGCGTAGCTGGTTTTAAGAAAGGTTTGGGCAATTTCCTGGAGGAAAAGTCCATAGTCTGTTATTGAGAAAGAAATGGGGGAAGCCTCTGCTTGCCCTGGATCGGTACCATGGAATGTTGCTACTCTTTGGAATTCTAGAATCTTGCTATTCTTTGAGATTTTGTATGGAATGTTGCTACTCCTTGGGTTTTGGCCAGGTACTAGGGACCTGGATTGGCCACCATAAGAACAGGCTTCTGGGCTTGATGGACCATTGGTCTGACCCAGTAAGGCTATTCGTATATTTATTTTTACATTTTCCTTTACGATATTTATATATTTGTTATACGTGACAATGTCCTTTTATTTCCATTTTCAATTTATGCTGTTTCTATATTTATATTTTTATATTTACTGTATATTTTCATATTCATTTTTTATGTACCGCTTTTATATACTTTTGTGGTATAAGTTCTATTGGGTAGTTTATACTTTTGTTCACCGTCTTTTTTTCAATATTTTCATAGACTCCTGATGCAGGCCTTCAGGGGCCGAAACACGATTCATGTCGAATCTTTTTATGCCATCCATTGGTTTCTGGAATAAAGGTTTTTAAATGTTACTTTTGCCATCCATCTTGTGTGTCTCCATCGCTGTTGCTTTGTGTTGGGCCTAACTTAAGATTGGCAGGTGAAAAACGTGTGTTCCTCAGTGCCTATGTAGTAGGTGCCATTTATACAACCGAGACCCAAATGCTAATTTGTGTGCACAGGTTTATAGAATTAGGGGAACAGGGGAGAGTTCTATGTAAGGTACTTCTGCGTGCTCTTCAACATCTTTTTTAAACGATCTGGACATTGGTACAACGAGTGAGGTGATTAAATTTGCGGATGATACAAAGTTATTCAGAGTAGTGAAGACACAGGGGGATTGCGAAGATCTACAAAATGACATAATCAAGCTCGAGAAATGGGCATCGACATGGCAAATGAGGTTCAACATGGATAAATGAAAAGTGATGCATGTCGGTAACAAAAATCTCATGCACGAATACAGGATATCCGGGGCGATACTTGGAGAAACCTCCCAGGAAAGAGACTTAGGAGTTTGATCGACAAGTCGATGAAGCCGTCTGTACAATGCGCTGCGGCGGCAAAAAGGGCGAACAGAATGCTAGGAATGATAAAGAAGGGGATCACGAACAGATCGGAGAAGGTTACGGTAAGGTTACGGAGAAGGTTACGGTAAGGTTACGGAGAAGGTTATGGAGAAGGTTACGGTAATTCTGGAGGCCTCATTACCGTAAAGATGTGCTTCGAGCCGAGCAAGTCCAACGGATGGCCACTAGAATGGTCTCTGGACTCAAGGGTCTCTCATACGAAGAAAGACTGGGCAGATTGCAGCTCTATACTCTAGAGGAGTGCAGGGAAAGGGGTGACATGATTGAGACATTTAAATACGTCACAGGTCGTGTCGAGGTGGAAAATGATATATTCGTTCCAAAGGGACCCTCGGTCACAAGGGGGCACCCGCTCAAACTCAGAGGAGGGAAATTTAGTGGTGATACCAGGAAGTACTTCTTCGCAGAAAGGGTGGTGGATCACTGGAACAAACTTCCGGTGCAGGTGATCAAGACCACCAGCGTGCTCGACTTTAAGAATAAATGGGACATCCACGTGGGATCCCTACGAGGGTTGAGCTAAGGAACTGAGTCATCAGCACTCAGACTTAATGGGGTGGGTCAGTAGAGTGTGCAGACTTGATGGGCTGTAGCCCTTTTCTGCCGTCATCTTTCTATGTTTCTATGTTTCTATCATGCTGCTGTACCAGGCCATGGTGCGCCCTCACCTGGAGTACTGCGTCCAGCACTGGTCACCGTACATGAAGGACACGGTACTACTCAAAAGGGTCCAGAGAAGAGCGACTAAGATGATTATGGGGTTGGAGGAGTTGCCGTACAGTGAGAGATTAGGGAAATTGGGCTTCTTCTCCCTTGAAAAGAGGAGACTGAGAGGGGACATGATCGAAACATTCAAGATACTGAAGGGAATAGACTTAGTAGATAAAGACAGGTTGTTCACCCTCTCCAAGGTAGAGAGAATGAGAGAGCACTCTCTAAAGTTAAAAGGGGATAGATTCCGTACAAACGTAAGGAAGTTCTTCTTAACCCAGAGAGTGATGGAGAGCTGGAATGCTCTTCCGGAGTCTGTTGTAGGTGAAAACACCCTCCAGGGTTTCAAGACTAAGCTGGACAAGTTCCTGCTAAAATGGGCCGTACGCAGGTGAGGCTGGACTCATTTAGAGCACTGGTCTTTGACCTGGGGGCCGCTGCATGATCGGACTGCCGGGCAGGATGGACCACTGGCCTGACCCAGCAGCAGCAATTCTTATGTTCTTATGTTTGGATGCTTCTGATGCACTTATATGCAGAATTGGAGCTTGCACTTAAGTTGCTGAGTATGTAATTGAAAAGGGGGCGTACATGAGCAGGAGCTGGTTTTAAAAAAACATTTGACAAGTTCTAGGAGGAAAAGTCCATAGTCTGCTATTAAGACAGACACGGGGGATGTCACTGTTTGCACTGGGATTGGTAGCATGGAAGGTTGCTATTTTTTGAGGTTCTAGAATATTGCTACTATTTGGGTTTCTGCCAAATACTTGTGACCTTGATTAGCCACGGTTGGAAACAGAATACTGGGCTTGATGGACCTTTGGTCTGTCCCAGTATGGCAACTCTTATATTCTTATGTGAGCAAAGTATTGGACAGTCAAGCCATTGTGCATCACTGATGAGTTTGGCTCTTAGGCATTGGTGGAATGAGGCATTATGACAACACAATCTCAGCTCTGGAATGTTGCTACTCTTTGGGTTTCTGCCAGGTACTTGGGACCTGGGTTGGCCACTGTTGGAAACAGGATCCTGGGCTTGATGGACCTTCGGACTGTCCCACTATGGCTGTGTTTATGTTCTTATGAGCATGGGTGAGACATTGGAGTGTCACCCTCCGACATACGCACCTTATAGCATATGATCAGATATGTACATTGGTTGATGGATCCAGCCATGCCCTCCTATGCCTGCCATTGACTTGGCATAAGGGAAAGTGGTGGAGTAAGGGGGTGCGGTCCGCCACAAGCACCATCATGTTGGGGGCTCCGTCACCCCTCCTCTTCTCTGCCCCCAGCCGCACATGCAACCCCCTTCCCTTCCCCCATATCTCGAGTTGTTCACTGCTGCGAGTAACACCTTCAACACTGATAGCACTTCTGGGTGCCTCGCACAGGAAGTGACATCAGAGGGAGAGGACGTGGTCACGAGGAGCATGTTGAAGTTGTTATGTTGCAGTGGGGAAGGAGCGGGGTGAAGGGGTGGAGATAAGGGCAGGGGAGGGGGTCACTGCCCCGGGCCCCTCTCACGCTCGCTACACCACTGCATATGGGTGGAATACTTGAGAGCACAGCTCTGCCCCTCCCCCGATCCAGCAGGGGATAACGGTTTCTCTGCAAATTCTGAGCTTCCGCATGGAAGGCAAGAGAAGGAGTTGGCCGTCGTGGGAGACCAACTCCGCCCCCAACAGCCCTTGCTGAGCCGTTTTTCAACTCTGAAAAACTGCCATCTTTCCTGCTCAGCCCTTCTTCGGCTCCAGCCACCGCAAGGGAAGGAGTTGGCCGGCATGGGAGACCAACTCTGCCCCCAACAGCCCTTGCTGAGCCGTTTTTCAAATCTGAAAAACTGCCATCTTTCCTGCTCAGCCCTTCTTCGGCTCCAGCCACCGCAAGGGAAGGAGTTGGCCGGCGTGGGAGACCAACTCCGCCCCCAACAACCCTTGCTGAGCCGTTTCTTCAAATCTGAAAAACTACCATCTTTCCTGCTCAGCCCTTCTTCGGCTCCAGCCACCGCAAGGGAAGGAGTTGGCCGTCGTGGGAGACCAACTCCGCCCCCTACAGCCCCTGCTGAACAGTCCGCTGCCTCCACTCTGCCTGCCTGGCTTAAGTCTCCCATGTTCAAATTCCATCGTGATCTGTACAGTTTACTTGATTGCATTATAAAGGCTCTTACCCAATTAGCCATCGCTAAGCCCCTCCGCTGGAATTTGTCCAGTTACTAGTCTCTGCCCATTGCTAAGGCCCTTTTCTGACAAAAATAAAAACAAAAACCATGAGGCCACCCCTTTGGTTCCTTATACTCCTGCTCTGCTCATCTCTCAACACCTCCCTCTGCCTGAACCCTCCCTCTCCCAACCTGCTCGACTCCTCAAATAGTCACAATTCTGGCCCTGGCACCAGAATCCCCACCCTGACGTGCCCCAGGAATCACCCCACCAGAAAAAACCCCCGCAAAGTCAATCCCACCTCTCTAAAGCCTGTCCCCCATGCTAACCTCCCCTGCCATGCCTCTAACTCTCTCACCCCTGTCCCGACCCTTTACTGCAACGCCAGATCCGCATGCAATAAAATTCAAATTCTGAAGGACCTCCTTGAGGACCTTGATCCTGGATTCCTATGCATCACAGAATCATGGATCTCAAAAGACGACCTCTTCATACAAAACAAACTCTGCACCCATGGCTACCAAGGCCTCTTTTCACCCAGAATCAACCGCAAAGGAGGTTGCCTGGCACTCCTCTACAAATCCTTCTTTGATGTTCAGCTCCTCGAGAGAGGCACCCACGCTTCATTAGAATATATGCTAGCCTCAATCAATGATGAGCTCCATCCTCACCCACTGGGCATCCTGTTACTATACCGTCCACCTATCCCTTGGTCCAATTCCTCTAACCTTGTCTTCGAGACCATAACTAATGCCTTTCTCAAATTCCAAAGATTACTAATCATCAGAGACGTTAATCTCCACCTTGACGACTCCACCAGCAAGGACGCGATAGAATTCAATGACTTCCTCATCTCCCTAGGTTTCTCCCCCCCCCACATCCGCTCCTACCCATGAAAAAGGGCATACCCTAGACCTCATCCAGTTCCTCGACCTCACCGCTTATAAAACGTCTGCCGAAGACACCCGTTGGGAACACATCCCGTGGTCAGACCATCTCCTAGGGGCCTTCTGCCTCCCCATCTTCATGTCTCATCTCGGATCCCCACCCCGATCCCCCAATTCTATTACCTTCCGGAAAAATATTTCGAGCGATCTGTTCTGGACCAAATTCCTCAACCTCCTCCCCTCCATTCCCAAGCTTGCAGACTCTGAAAACAATTGGCACAACTGGATCGCCCTTTCCAAGTCCACCTACCATTCCCTCGCCCCCCAAACCACTAAATCCATCACCTATCCCCATAAAGCCCCTTGGTACCTTCCACTCCATAGAGACCTGAAACAAAAATGTCGAGCCTTAGAGCGAAAATGGAAAATATCCAAATCCTCATCTGACAGGCAGGCCTGGAGAATCTACATCTCAATATTAAAAAAAGCAAGGAAGAACTTCTATGGAGACAAGATCTCCAAATCCAAAAACCAGAATGGCACATTGTTCAACATTTGGCGCTCCCTAACCACTAAAAATGACTCCACCCTTCTTCCCTCATCTCCTTCAGCCGAGGTCCTAGCAAAATTCTTCAATGATAAGATCTCTACCTTAAGGCGCTCCTTCCCGCCCGCAATCTCCTACAATTCTCTGGTGCCCCCCGAACCCAACCCCACCCTAGCTGCTCTCAACCCCATCCCTGCCGACAGATCCTGGACTGTCTTCGAGCTCATATCTGATTCTCAGACCCTTAAACTCTGCCTCAAGTTAAAATCATGCAACTGCATCCTGGACCCATTTCCCTCCTACCTATTTGAGAAAATCCCTGCACAGGCCATCACATCTCTTACCAAACTCATAAATTCTGCCCTATTATCAGGCCTATTCTCCACTGAAATGGGACACATCGCATTGACCCCTTTACTGAAAAAAGCTGACCTAGACCCCTCCATACCATCCAACTACCGTCCAATAGCAAATATCCCTCTCCTCACCAAACTGCTCGAGTCTATCATATCTACCCAGCTCTCTTCCTACTTAGAAAGATTCTCCATCCTCTTACCTTACAAATATGGCTTCAGACCCAACTTCTGCACTGAATCCCTATTGGCCTCTCTAATCTCTAAAGTTCAGCAACTGCATTCTCGTAACAAGTTTGCTGTCCTTCTACAATTCGACCTCTCCGTAGCTTTTGACGTTGTCCACCACGACATTCTAATTTTCCAACTCTCCGAGATAGGCATTAGCTCCATAGTTCTTGATTGGTTCTCCAAATTCTTGCGCTCCCGCTCTTACATGGTTAACATGAGCGGCACCTCATCCTCCCCTGGACCCCGACTTGTGGTGTCCCACAAGGCTCACCCCTCTCCCCAATCCTCTTTAACATTTACATGTCCTCCCTGAAACTACTCCAACTATCCCCCCTTGAAACTCTTTACACTTACGCTGATGACATCCTCGTCCTCCTTGAGACCGACTCGAACCTCACTAACCTCTCCACGAACATATCCTCATGCATAAAGAACCTCCAATCCTGGGCATTCACAATGCATATGAAACTAAACGAGTCCAAAACAAAACTCCTTTGGCTCGGCCCAAAATTAGACCATCTACCTTCCTCCATCCCATTGTCCTCCGGCCCCCCATTACAGCTCGAGTTCTCAAGCAAAGTTCTGGGTGTCACCTTAGGCTCTTCTCTATCCTTCAACGAACATCTCCAATCCCGGGTGAAGAAATGCTTCTTCAGCCTTCACATGCTAAGGAAAGTCAGACCCTATTTTCATCAAAAACACTTCGCAGTCCTAGTACAATCCATCATCCTCTCCAGATTGGATTAATGCAATTCTATCTACCTCAGCCTAACCAAGAAAAGCCTCCACAGACTTCAGCGGATTCAGAACGCCGCAGCTAAGCTTGTTTTCGCGAAAAGCAAATTTGATCACGTCTCACCACTCCTGTCTAAGCTCCACTGGCTCCCAGTAATCCCCAGGATCCACTTCAAATGTGCGTGTCTGGCCTACAAGATCCTACATGGCATCCTTCCTGCCGTTATCCCTCTATCCTGGAACTCCCCAACCCCTACTTCCTCCAGATCCTCCCAAATTTTTAAACTATCCTTCCCTTCCATAAAAGGTATTTCCCATGCAGGCAAACTTGGGTCATCCCTCCCCTTTAGAATCACTGAGATCTGGAATAACCTCACCTCCCCACTCCGAACCTCAAGCTCCCTCCAACTCTTCCGCAAACACCTAAAAACCTGGCTATTCTCAAAACTGTAACACTTCCCCCCTCTTAGGCCTCTCACCTTCCCCCTTTACACCTAACTCTTTAATCTCTCCACTGTAGTTCCTCTCTCATCCTTCTTCCTGTAAACCATGCCGAGCTCTGCATTCGTGGAGATGGTGCGGTATATAAACCCAAGGTTTAGTTTAGTTTAGTGTCTTCTTTTTGGCACACCAATGCGGTGGGGTTGTTCTCGTATTCTGATGCACCAAAAAGAGGCACCGAGTAACAGAATTGCTGCCACAGATTTTTAAATCTAAATTAATAAAGACTTTATTTGCTGACCATAGATCGTGGCTGAGCAGTAGTTCTGAGCCCTTGCCAGTATCCTTGTCAAACAGCAAAAAAGCAGGTTATGGCTGCCAAAGCACTGAACAAATGACATGAATTACTCTGCGAAATATATCACTTTCATTTCTAAATATATTGTCTGAAAATGTAATCTTTTCTCTCCTATTCACAGCCTTATACAATTACACTTTTTTTCCCCCACTGGTTTAAAATATGCTTTCGTATGAAAAGAGCCCTAGACAGAAAAGACTTCTCCAAAGCTCTTTCGAAAACTGAGATGTGAAGTGTTTTGCTTTGTGTAAACATTGCATTAGATTCATTTCCTTTGGTACATTTTATTAAAGCAAGCACTCGTTCCGCCACGGTTCTGTGCTGCTATTTCCATAAAGGCAAAGTGCCTTCCTCGTTCTTGTGAGCGGAAAAGCTGCATCCAGACTTTCATCTTTTGGGGAGAAAGAAATGCAGATTTGCAAGAAAGAAACAAGATGTATCTTTCAGGCCAGCCAGGCACCGTTGACTGGGAATTACTTCAGTCCCAGTCTGATGCTTAAAGGGTGGATCATTCTGATAGAGTCTGAGCTTCTTCCGATGTACTCAAGAGCAAGAAGCAACAAGAATCCGAAACAAGACTTTATTTAGCATATAAAGATCTTCATTTTGCTAGAAAAATCATGCAACAGGAATGGAACAAAAAGTAACTAACACACAATTCTTGAAACCATCAACAGGCCAGTGCCATCCTCAATATAATAGATTTTAATGTTAAAAGCAGAAAGGGGGAAAACTCTGGATTCAGTATTCAAACTGCTGCTTCCTTAGAACAAAATTGAGGGGGAGTCAGTTCCTTTTATCAAGTTCCAGCTTAGTTCCAGATTGGATAGAGATGAGGTAGCTTTTCTTTTTTTTTTTTAATCTGACAGGTGATCATAGGAGGCTGAAGTTAGGAGCCAAAGTGGTGAACTGGATTAGAAACTGATTGAAGGACAGAAATGTTCGGACACGTCCTCCTTTGCGGACATGTCCGGAAGGCTTTTCAAAACCCGGCACTGTAGTGAGATTTGACGGTAACTCCAGCAGTTGGAACCGAAAGGTTGTACTGGGCAGATTTCTGTGGTGTATGTCCCAGAAATAGCAAAGAAAAAAAAAAATACAATTTAACTGTGAATGTATAATGCTTGTGGATTTTGGCCAGACTAAATGGACCATTCAGGTCTTTATCTGCTGTCATTGACTATGATATACTGACTAATATGCAGTTAGCAGGTTTTTCAAAAATGGGAGCCGTGGCTGAAAGAAATGCAACATCTTCAACACTGGCATCCAGATAGTGGCCAGCGCTAAAATCTGGATGGTACACCGACTTTTGTGTGCAGGACAAAAGCGCTCCGACAAAGCCGCACTAACAATTGCGCACAGAATTCAGGATTTTCGGGGTGCTATTGAAAGTGTGTTGGGTTTTTTTTTTTTGTCAAAGTTAAAATTCAAACCACGTCATCATCCCTGGATTTTAGTGGGGGATTTCCCCCCCCCCCCCTCAGAGTGGAAAATCCAGGCTTCGGGAGGAGAGTGCGAGTTTTCGGTGTATTGGGGGAGGTTTCACCCACACATACTCCCTCAACGTGAGCATGAGGATTTTTAAGTGTAGTGGGGGTCCCCCCCCCCACACACACCTTCAAAGCGCAAACAGGAACGGTCAGAGCAGCTTCATGCGGCAGCACACATTGGTCCTGCGTGCAAATGTTGGAGTGTGACTGTCAGCGCGCCAATGTCCGTTGCGCTTTTGACGGGTCATCTAAATATGGGGATCAATGCCGGTGCAACTTACATAGTGAAGATATTCAGGTCACTATCCAGACTGCCAACTGGATAACGTTACGACAGGCTTTTCACTGTCCTAACTTTACCCAGGAGAGTTATCTAGTGATCGGGCTAAATATCACTGCTACCTGGATAACTCTGGGGACTGCCTTAGCTCCACCCACAGACGGCGCAAGCACCGTAGGCCAGATTCTATAAATGGCGTCTAGTGGGGCCTATATATTGTCAATCACCACATGGCACCATTTATTGAATCACACCTAGCAACGCCTAAGTGGACTTAGGCATCCATGAGGTGAGGGCTCGTGTATTAGGCCAGGTTTTACCAGCGCCTGTCTCTGAACCTAGTGACACTTAAGTAAACCACGCCTATTTTCCGCTTCTAACCACTCCTACTTTTCCTCCACTTCGGCACTGCTAGACAGCCTGAGTTTCACGTGGAATTCTTAATTAGTTATTTCAATTTTTTTTTTGTTATTGGCTGGAAACTGGCATGGTCAATTACCAAGCCAATTAAAAAAAAAAAAAAAAAAGTTATGCACCAATTACAAAGTTAGGCATTGCTAAACGGCATGGATAAGGATGCCATTTATAGATTCTGGCCTTATCTGGCTAATGCCAAGGCAGTCCATAAAGATATTCAAATAAGAAGGGTATTACAACCAGGACGAAAGAAGTCATCATGCCGCTATATCGTGCAATGGTGTGGCCGCACCTGGAGTACTGCGTCCAGTACTGGTCGCCGTACCTCAAGAAAGACATGGCGGTACTTGAGGGAGTACAAAGAAGAGCAACTAGACTGATAAAGGGAATGGAAAAACTTCCATATACCGAAAGATTGAAGCAGTTGGGACTTTTCTCCCTGGAGAAGCGAAGACTTAGAGGAGACATGATAGAAACCTTCAAGATCCTGAAGGGCATAGAAAAAGTAGACAGGGACAGATTTTTCAAATTAAGGGGCGCCACAAGTACA
Organism: Geotrypetes seraphini; assembly: GCF_902459505.1. Taxonomy (NCBI): domain Eukaryota; kingdom Metazoa; phylum Chordata; class Amphibia; order Gymnophiona; family Dermophiidae; genus Geotrypetes; species Geotrypetes seraphini. Next base: position 29,850,708 of record NC_047091.1, on the reverse strand, counting down.
AGGGGGCACTCGGAGAAATTGAAAGGGGACAGGTTTAGAACAAACGCTAGGAAGTTCTTTTTCACTCAGAGGGTGGTGGATACGTGGAACGCGCTTCCAGAGGCTGTTGTAGACAAGAAAACATTAAATGGTTTCAAAGAAGGTTTGGATAGATTCCTAGAAGAAAAAGGGATTGAGGGGTATAGATAGGTATAGACCATTGCTCAGGAAATGGGCCTGATGGGCCGCCGCGGGAGCGGACCGCTGAGCACGATGGACCTAGGGTCTGCCTCAGCGGAGGCAACTTCTTATGTTCTTATGTTCTTATGTTCTTAACATATGAATAACCTTACTGGGTCAGACCAAAGGTCCACCTAGCCCAGTATCCCGTCTTCACGGAGGCCAATCCAAGTCACAAGTACCTGGCAAAAACCCAAATAGTAGCAGCATTCCATGCCACTGATTCATGGGAAGCAGTGGCTTCCCTCATGTCGGTCTCTACAGCAGTTTACAGACTTTTCCTCCAGGAACTTGTCCAAATCCATAAGAATAACCTTACTGGGTCAGAGCAATGGTCCATCTAGACCAGTATCTCGTCTTCACGGAGGCCAGTCCAAGTCACAAGTACCTGGCAAAAACCCAAATAGTAGCAGCATTCCATGCCACTGATTCATGGGAAGCAGTGGCTTCCCTCATGTCGGTCTCTACAGCAGTTTACAGACTTTTCCTCCAGGAACTTGTCCAAATCCATAAGAATAACCTTACTGGGTCAGAGCAATGTTCCATCTAGACCAGTATCTCATCTTCACGGAGGCCAATCCAAGTCACAAGTACCTGGCAAAAACCCAAATAGTAGCAGCATTCCATGCCACTGATTCATGGGAAGCAGTGGCTTCCCTCATGTCAGTCTCAACAACAGTTTATGGACTTTTCCTCCAGAAACTTGTCCAAATCCATAAGAATAACCTTACTGGGTCAGAGCAATGGTCCATCTAGACCAGTATCACGTCTTCATGGAGGCCAATCCAAGTCACAAGTACCTGGCAAAAACCCAAATAGTAGCAGCATTCCATGCCACTGATTCATGGGAAGCAGTGGCTTCCCTCATGTCGGTCTCTACAGCAGTTTACAGACTTTTCCTCCAGGAACTTGTCCAAATCCATAAGAATAACCTTACTGGGTCAGAGCAATGGTCCATCTAGACCAGTATCTCGTCTTCACGGAGGCCAATCCAAGTCACAAGTACCTGGCAAAAACCCAAATAGTAGCAGCATTCTATGCCACTGATTCATGGGAAGCAGTGGCTTCCATCATGTCAGTCTCAACAGCAGTTTATGGACTTTTCCTCCAGGAACTTGTCCAAATCCATAAGAATAACCTTACTGGGTCAGAGCAATGGTCCATCTAGACCAGTATCTCGTCTTCACGGAGGCCAATCCAAGTCACAAGTACCTGGCAAAAACCCAAATAGTAGCAGCATTCCATGCCACTGATTCATGGGAAGCAGTGGCTTCCCTCATGTCACTCAACAGCAGTTTATGGACTTTTCCTCCAGGAACTTGTCCAAATCCATAAGAATAACCTTACTGGATCAGACCAATGGTCCATCTAGACCAGTATCTGGTCCTCACGGAGGCCAATCCAAGTCACAAGTACCTGGCATAAACCCCAATTGTAGCAGCATTTCATGTCACCGATCCAGGGTAAACAGTGGCTTCCCCCATGTCTGTCTCAATAGCAGACTACGGACTTTTTCCTCCAGGAACTTGTCCAAACCTTTCTTAAACCCAGCTACGTTAATCACGTAACTGTTCTCTGAGTGAAAAAATATTTCCTCCTATTGGTTTTAACAGTATTAACTCTGTAACTTCACCGAATGTCCCCTAGTCTTTGTCAATCCTGATGCAGTAAAAAAAATGGATTCTCTTTCAATTGTTTTTTTTTTTTTATGTGGTTGGTAAGGAGAAAACTCCATTCAGCAGCTCTTGGTTTATATTTATCTAACTGAAAGATTTGCTATCTACGCATTCAAGGGTACATTACGGTGGTTTACACAACAAATTAAATATCAGTGTAATCTCATTCTGTTGAACTTTTCAACATATATATTCTGCTTTCTAATTGCCTTGTCACCACACAGAGGAATACTTTGACCAGGAGCATATCATGGCTTAAGCTAATTATGCTTTCCTTCAATTACATGTATAGAGATGTGTAGTATAGGTGGACGGTGCACCTGTGACCTTGTAGTTTTGTGAGGTTTTAATTCTAGCAGGGCCAGTGTTGGGGGGAGGGGGAGCAAACAGAGCAGCTTTCCTGAGCCCCACAATTCCAGAGGGTGCCGTGGCCCAGTACCTTTTCTCCAGCACAGCCCGATATAGGTGCCGGCAGCCAGTGATGCGACGAGGATGAGAGGTGCCCTCCCCCGCTTCCACTCTCTCCTGCCACGCGCTTGCCATTTCCCTTCACCCATACCTCTGTAACGTTTGTGGTGCTATCGCATTAGTCTAGGAAGTGACATCAGAGAAAGAGCTGACCCCGACTGCTCACGCCACGAATGTTGCAGAGGTGTGGGGGAAAGGGAAGCGGCAGTGGAGGGGCGGGGAAGGAGCGAGAGGGGGACAGGTTCTTGCGCCCTCACCAAGACGGCAACCAGGGAAGACTCCCCCACCCCCCTCCTTACTACGCCGTTGCCGGCGGCTTTCCTCTCTCTCTATTCCTATCCCCATGTTTTGATAGCGCTTGCTCACCTGCCTCAATCTGGGCTGGCAGTGAAAAGAGAGGCGCTGGGACCTCAGTCTTCCTCGTGACTTGTCCTTCTTCTTCTGCTGCACTTCCCGTTCTGCATGGGCAGAACACGTCACGAGGAAGACATTTAAAGTTGTTTTATGTGTGGTAATAATAGCAGGGGAGGAGATTGGGGGACCCTTAATTTCTGCTAAAACCAGCCCTGAATTCCATGGAACAGAAAAAAAAAAAGATTGGACATATGGTTCTCCCTCCAAATTCACTGGTTTAGGTCCCGCAACTTTGGTTATTTGCGAGTTTTTAAACCCTGACCCACCCCCACCTCCTGGACCTCTCCACGCCTAGTGATGAAGTGGGGCAGGAGCGATATTCCTACGCTATTGCCCCATGCAGAGCTGTCAACAATAATGGCTGCCTTGGGTTCCCGTGGTCTCATGAGACTACAGTGGCAGCCATTTTTGTTCATGGCTCTACACAGGGCTGGAGCGTAGGAGGATCACTCCTGCCTCATGTCACCGATAGACCACCAGGTAAGGTGTGGAGAGGTCTGGGAGGCGGGAGGGAGGTGGGGGTGAATCAGAGTCATCCCAAAAGTTATTTGCAATTTTTCCATATCCGGGAGGCTGGCTTTTCCCCTAAACTCTGTGAATTTGGAGGGGGAAGTGCACTGCCTTTCTTTGGCTTTGATCAAAGCTGTTTACATATTATAAACAGATACTTATTTGGTACCTAAAGCAATGGAGGATTAAGTAACTTAACCAGATGCACAAGGAGCTGCAGCGGGAATTGAACCCACTTCTGCTGGGTGTCAGGCCATTACACTATTAGGCCGCATTTGTACTCCTGGGAATAATGAGCCAAATGCTTTCTAACAAATCTGCATCGCTCCATTGTTCAGACCAGTGGCATAGCGAGGGTGAGAGGCGTCTGAGGTGGTGGCGCCCCTCCCCCGCCCCTTCTCCACCCCCTCTTCCACACGCTCCTTCCCCGCCCCCAAATGCTGTGCGTGCATCACTGCCCTTCCTCTGTACCTCTGTAACATTCCTGGTGCGAGCAGCAACTCCCAAGCTGCTGTCACACCAGAGTCCGGTCTTCCTCTGACATCACTTCCTGGGCATGGGTCCAGGAAGTGACATCAGAGGAAGAGCCAGTGCTGGTGTGACAGTAGCTTGGGTGTTGCTGCTCGCACCAGGAATGTTACAGAGGTACAGAGGAAGGGCAGTGATGCACGCACAGCATTAGGGGGCGGGGAAGGAACCTTGCAGAGGTATAGGGGAAGGGAAGTGATTTGAATGCGTGGCACTGAGGGGGGGCGGGGAAGGAGTAGGGGGCAGAAAAGAGGACAGGTGCCGGACAGACAGCCCCCCCCTTTACTAAGCCACTGGTTCAGACTTTAGTTGCATGAATTGAAGAGAACACTTTCTAAATTGGGTCTCCATATGGCTCCGGAAAAAGGAAGATGGATTGAGACATCTGAGTTTTTCTGGAGCCATATGGTGACTCTATAGCCACCTTGGCAGAGATGATGGGTTCCAGGCTGGAGATTTGTGGACAACCCTGGATGTCTGATCACCCCTTCCTAGGGCATTATGGGATTTGCAGCTCTGACATCAAAGGGCAGGATCAGCCGCTACAAATTCCACAGTGCTGTTAAGTTGGCCTCTAGGACATGTGGCCCAGCCACTTTCTACCCTCGGGCCCACCCCCAGCCCCGTTCTACCTCCCAACCCCAGCCCCCACGCAAACCTCTTCAGGCCGGGTCTGGCATGCATCTGCACATGCGCAGACGAGCATGACGTTGTCGCACGCATGCGCGTGTGACATCGCCGCGTCCCATCAGCGTACGCGCAGATGCACGCCAGTCTCGGCCCCGGTCTTACCAGCTTTTCAAAACCCAGGGCAAAGTGCCGGGTTATGAAAAGCCGTCCGCACACCCGGACACTTCTCTGGAAAGAGGACATGTCTGCTTAAATCCGGACGTCTCGTAACCCCGAGTGAAGGTAACTATACTTGCGAGATTTGTTTAAGTTTTAAAGCAAAGCGGAGCTACCGTGGGGAAGAAAGAGTGAACGCTTTTTCATGTAATTACTGTTGTCTTTCACAAACACGTGAACACATGAAGAAAAGACATTTCTACTTTAATTATGGCTCCCTGACAGTCACTGCAACTGCTGACGTGATTAAGCATGTCAAATCCTCCTCTTCCGTCCTCCGTCTCCCGTCTTGCATTTTACCTTCAAATGTGACAGAAGCATTACTTTTTGGTCGGTGACTGCTTTAAGATCAACTAAGTATGGTAAAGCTGCTCTCCATAACACAAGGGGCTGGTAACCAGCTTGTGTTGGAAATCATTCCTATCAGATTTCCCACTCATGGGGATTTTCCTTTCTTAGAAGAAGAGAGAAAATATTGCTGTGTGCTCATTTTGTTCTTATTAAACTGTACTAAGCAATTACTGCAGCCTTCCAAGTCCCCAAAACAGAAGAAGCCAGAGATGCGGCAGAAATACGCCTACGGTGCAAATCGCCAAAAGAAGCAAAAACTCCGGCAGTGTTCCATGGGCCCAGGATCCCACTTCCCTGGACTCTAGGTCCGTTGTGAATGTGCAACCGGAGAGGAATGACACAGCTTCACAACAGCGCTCTGGGCCAGTGTGCATCACAACTTTTAGGTGAAAGAAAACCAGGCCTAAGTACTTGCACCTACGGTTGGGCGGACATATTCTATAACAATGCGCATAAATTCTAGGAATGGCCATGACTCACCCGTGCTCCTCTCCTGCTCATTCTCCCTATTCAGATTCATGCACTACCACTGAGATGCAGTACTAATTAGCATCAATTATCAGCTGCTAATTAAGAACTTAAGAATTGCCATACTGGGACAGAACAAAGGTTTATCAAGCCCAGGATCCTGTTTCCAACAGTGGCCAACCCAGGTCTCAAGTACCTGGCAGAAGCCCAAATAGCAGCAACATTCCAGAGCTGAGATTGTGATGTCATAATGCCTCATTCCACCAATGCCTAAGAGCCAACCTCAGCAGTGATGTCACAATGGCTTGATTGTCCTATACTTGGCTCACATAAGAATTAAAGTTCTGGGACAAACCGAAGGTCCATCAAGCCCAGTATCCTGTTCCCAATAGTGGCAAACCCAGGTCACAAGGACTACCTCTTATCACTTATATAGCACTGAAAGGTGTACGCAGCGCTGTACACTTTGCCATTTATAGACGGTCCCTGCTCGGAAGAGCTTACAATCTAACTTGGACAGACAATATATAGAGGGTAGGGGATGCAGAACCCAAGGTAAGAGGAATTAGGGGTCAAAAGCATCTCAAAGAGGTAGGCTTTTAAACAGGCCTTGAACACTGCCAGAGACAGAGCCCGCCTTAGGGATTTGCGCAGCTGGATCCAAGCTTATGGCGCAGCAAGGCACGTACCTGACAAAATCCTAAGGAGAAAACCATATTTTATGCTGCTTATTTTAGGAATAAGCAGTGGATTTCCCCACGCCATCTCAATAATGGCCTATGGACTTCTCTTTTAGGAAATTATCCAAGCCTTTTTTTAAACCCCGCTAAGCTAACTGATTTCACCACTTTCTTCGGCAACGAATTCCAGAGTTTAATTACACATTGCGTGAAGAAATATTTTCTCTGGTTTGTTTTAAATCTACTATTTAGTAGCTTCATCGCATGTCCGCTAGTCCTAGTATTTTTGGAAAGCGTGAACAAGCGATTCACATCTACCCTTTCCACTGCACTCAGTATTTTATAGACCCTCTATCACATCACCCCTGAGCCTTCTCAGCCTAATAAGCACCGATAATTACTGAACTTTATAATAAGCTGCTCAGAAACCAGGAGGAGAGGGCGGAAGAACTACACTCTTTGATGTCCCTCCATGTAACTGCATTCGGTATTTTAGGGGTTTTTTTTTCAGCTAAAGGGTCGATACAAAATGCTTGTTCCGATTCATTTTCTTAAGCACAATACCAGCCAGGCGAATTGGATGAAGATTATGAACAATTGGTTGCAAAGCAACTCCTGCTGTCCAGCCCAGCAAGCCTACAATCACATATTATTGCTGCCAGGCTCTTTATTGAAAGAAAAAATATATTTATATATATTGACTTTTCCTTCCGCCATCCTCCTCGTCAATAATCATTCACAAACCAGCTGAATTTGCTCAATTTTGGGCCAGTTGAATGCAATCGTTATTAACGCCTCTAGTTTGGTTCTTCACTCCCAAAGTCTTCCGATCCATTTACCATGTTGTTCATTGATTTTAAAAAAAAAGTACCTATCCATGCAGAATAGACTTTTTCAAGTAGACCTACTTTTTTCAATACTATTATCATCTGAAAATAAAACCTTGATTTTTTTTTTTGTAAAACAGCAAGAGGATAATATCATTCTTGTAGAATAGCATCTTTGTGTAACTAAATGGGGGAATTATCCTATTTGATTGCCAGAGAAGCCTAGTCCATTCTTTAAAGTCATATTTTATTGCTTCTTTGAAGATTTTCTTTTTTTCCACCAACTTTTCCCATTTCATCAGTGCAGAAGGAAATTACAATGTTCTGTGCTCAACACCTTCCTCCCCCCACCTCCCCCCCACCCCTGTCAAGAAAAAACAAAACACTTTTTCTCCTGGGTCCTGGAAAAATCAGAAGCAATATTACTTTACGAGGGTGGTTTGAAAAGTTTGGTATAAAAAAGCAAGTTAAACAACGTCTCCATTGAGGGCTAAATACTTACAGGGAAATGATATAACCAGTGCCTAAACATAGGCATTGGTAGGTGTCATGCCGATGCCTAAGTTAATTGAAAAATACCTTCAGAAATGGCAAAAAATGGCAGTGTTGAAGTGCCTACTGACCCCTAAATAAAAGGTGGCTGGCGTCACGGCTAGGTAGCTGGAAGTGGTGTTAGGCGGACTACAGCGGATACCTAGCCGCGGTTCACGGCAAGATAGGCAGATGAAATGTAGGCCCGGAAAACCCTGGCCTACATTTCAGCCACCTATCTGTGCCACCGCGGGATCCTAAAGTCAGGCCATAAGCTGATTACCGCAGGGGAAGTCAACCCTGATCAATTAAGCAAGCAGTGCTCCCCTGAAGCCACAGCTTTGGGGAGGCCTGGTGGCTCAGCTGACCGGGGGGGGAGGGATACCCTTGCCGTGATCAGCTGAGTGACTGTGGCAGGAGACCCCCGACATCGACAGAAGGGATGCCCACTCCCTCCTGCCAGAACTCCCAAACCCCCACAGCAGGAGGGATACCCACTTCCTCCTGCCAGAAACCCTAAAGCACCCCTCCCCTTCCAACCGTGATAAGCAGGAGGGATACCCACTACCTCCTGCCTGCAGGCCCCCCTGAATCCATGACTCGCCCCCAACTGCCGATACCCCCAAACTTCCATCCCGACACCCCCCCAAACGCTGATACTCCCGACAGAGGACATTTTACAAGTCTGTGAATTGCTCTTCTCCCTCATCATATTCATAAGAAGCATTTGTGAAGGGCAGGGGAAAAGGTCCTCATTCCTCAAATAAGCCTTGCAAATGCTTTGCTATAATGAAAACCTCGAGGCCACAAACAGATCTCGCCTGGCCCTTTTTGGATCTCAGGTCCAAAGTACCAAATTTTTTTTTTTTTTAAATCACTCAGAACCATGGCCCTGTATGTTAGGCATCAGGACACAACCGCGAAATATATCACCTATATGTTCAGCTTCCACCTGGTAAACAGCAGGTATTAAATCAGAGCCAGAGTTCAATACAGTTAAAGAGCAACGTCGTTAAAAGCAAATGACTTCATTGATGCTGCTAATAACAGCTTTGCAGCTCCAGCAATGGACGCAGTCAAGACAGTCGAAGACGGTATAAAGCAGTTTGTCTTCGGGTGTCTTTATCACTAGCGGTGCCGTTCTATGCTCCCTCTAAGCTGAGCATATGAGCAATCACTCATACTTTCTAGGAGCGGCGCTCACAGATTTTAAAAGGCCACTCACAAAAATACTTGCAAATCTGGAAATTTGTCATTTTGGGGTGGAACTTGTTGCTTCCGTGAGGAAGCATTTGCCTGGCCAATCCTTACAGGGAGCCTCGGTGCCACTACTTAGGTCCTTAAGACAGTTTTGATCTTGCCATCCATGACAGCTGTCTATAGCATCTTTGACATATATACACTACGGACTAGATCCTATAAATGGCACCTACAAAATCAGCACCCAAAAATTGTGCTTAGCGCTATTCTAAAAACTGCACTCAAAGTTAGGCTCCATTTATAGACTAACACTTGGTGCTAGAAAGTACGACTTACTTTAGGTGTAGCCATTTATGCCAACTGAAACGTGGAGTAAATCCTCATGCCCAAATTAATAGATAATGGTTACTACAGATGGGCAGACTAGATGGGCCATTTGGCCTTTATCTACCATTAGGTTACAATGTTTCTATAACCATAAAGTTCTATGACATCACAATGCAGGTATAGAGGGCCTTAGCCTATAGGAAGAAGAGATGCAAATGTTAAGAGCCTTAGCCAATAGGGAGAGGAGGAGATAGTGGATGCTCTGGATGGGCCATTTGGCCTTTATCTACCCTCATGTTTCTCGAACCATAAAGCTCTATGACATCACAATGCAGGTGTAAAGAGCCTTAGCCTATAGGAAGAGAAGATGCAAATGTTAAGAGCCTTAGCCAATAGGGAGAGGAGGAGATAGTGGATGCTGCGGATGGGCCATTTGACTTTTATCTGCCATCACGTTTCTATCGCTTTATCCGGAACAACAGAACTAGGCCAAGGAGAACCCAAACTCCTTTCACTCACCCCCCACCCACCCAATCAAAGGCACGCAACGCAAGAAGATGTTCGACGGATTGCTAGCAACTCAGGCAGCTAAGCTAGACCACCAAATGGCCCCCATTCTATTAACAATGCCTGTTTCCTTATACTTGTTTTAAGTCAGCTACCTGTTTATTTATTTATTTATTCAATGTGATTTATTAATTTCCTTTATGATGAGATTCACCTGCTGTGTACAAGGCGGGTGTGCAGCAGGCAGAATTCAACATAAAACCTGCAATTTTGTTAACAGCATAACAGTAGTAGAAAGAGCAAATGTAAATACAGTGGCTGAGGAAGAGTTAAAAATCAGTAAATTGAAACTTAATAATAGGACTAGCATGAAACAGTTTATCTACTCATTAATAGCACTGAAATTCAAATAAGAGAGATATACTACAATGCCAGCATAATACTTGTGAAACATCTAATAAGCACACATGTGAACACTCAAATAACATAGATATGACGCTAATGCTTTTCTACAATGCAGCTTATCATATAGCCGAGGGGCCAAGTGCAGATATTAGATGGGGACCCGGAAGTGACATCAGCAGGAGAGCCACTAGAAGTGAACAACTAGAGGTATGGGGGAAGGGGAGGAGTGGGACGAGGTGGGGGGGGCAGTGCCCCCGCCAACATGGCACCCGGGGCGGACCGCCACACTCTTACTATGCCACTGGGCCCAGGTGTCTATGATCCAACATGGCTGAACTGGTACAAAGTTGGACCGCTTTGACCGTGGCCTATGAGCCTACGGACACTGGTTGCCGTACATGAAGAAGGACACGGTACTGTTTGAAAGGGTCCAGAGAAGAGCGACTAAAATGGTTAAGGGGCTGGAGGAGTTGCCGTACAGCGATAGATTAAATAAACTGGGCCTCTTCTCCCTTGAAAAGAGGAGATTGAGAGGGGACATGATTGAAACATTCAAGATATTGAAGGGAATAGACTTAGTAGATAAAGACAGGTTGTTCACACTCTCCAAGGTAGGGAGAACGAGAGGGCACTCTCTAAAGTTAAAAGGGGGGGGAGATTCTGTACAAATGTAGGGAAGTTTTCTTCACCCAGAGAGTGGTGGAAAACTGGAACGCTCTTCCGGAGGCTGTTGTAGGGGGAAACACCCTCCAGGGACTGAAGACAAAGTTAGACAAGTTCCTACTGAACCAGAACGTACATAGGTAAGGCTAGACTCAGTTAGGGGACTAGCCTTTGACCTTTGGGCCGCCGCAGGAGCGGACAGCTGGGCGCGATGGACCACTGGTCTGACCCAGCAGCGGCAGTTCTTATGTTCTTATTAGAGAATGACACGGTGAAAAAATTGGTCCCCGTCACCGCCCCGTCCCCGTCTCACCATCCCCGTCACCGCCCCGTCCCCGTCTCACCATCCCCGTCACCGCCCCGTCCCCGTCTCACCATCCTCTTCACCGCCCCGTCACCGCCACTGCCACCCCATTCACCGCCCCGTCACCGCCACTGCAATCCCATTCACTTTTCTTTATTTACGTATAAAGGAAACATTCTTTAAAACTTTAAAACTTAGTTAAATATTAGTTAATAACTATACAAAAACAAAACACGCAGAGAAAAAATTAATTAATATAAATTCTCAAAACTGACACATTTTGATCACTAAATTTAAAATAGTTATTTTTCATACAGTTTTTCAATCACTAATCTTCCACCACCCCTGGGGCTAGCAATGCAAAAACAAACATGACATGTACTTTAAATGCTGCCGTGATTAGCATAGTGACCGCGGCTACGGCTGCAAGTCTCCCCTCCCCCCAGCGATCACGGCAGGAGGGCACCCAACCCCTCCTGTAGACCCCCCCAACGGCCCTCCCGACAATCGCAGCAGAAGGGTACCCAACCCCTCCTGCCGGTCCTCCCAATGGCCTCCCCTAAGATCGCCGGCAGGAGGGTACCCAACCCCTCCTGCTGGACCCCCCCCAACGAACCCTCCCACCCCGGAACCCCCTTAGTCTTACTTTCCAAGTTGGACCGGACAGCTCCTCGCTCGTCTGGCCAGCAGGCCTGCCTCCGTCCAAATGAGGCGGGCCCGCCCCTCCCCTCCCCTGCCTCCCAATGGCCTCCCCTAAGATCGCCGGCAGGAGGGTACCCAACCCCTCCTGCTGGACCCCCCCCCAACGAACCCTCCCACCCCGGAACCCCCTTAGACTTACTTTCCAAGTTGGACCGGACGGCTCCTCACACGTATGGCCAGCAGGCTTGCCTCCGTCCAAATGAGAAGGGCCCGCCCCTACCCTGCCCAACCCACAGGATCCTAGGGCCTGATTGGTCTAGGCACCTAAAGCCACTCCCGCTATAGGAGGGGCCTTAGGTGCTTGGGCCAATCAGGCCCTAGGATCCTGTGGGTTAGGCAGGGGAGGGGAGGGGCGGGCCCGCCTCATTTGGACGGAGGCAGGCCTGCTGGCCAGACGAGCGAGGAGCTGTCCGGTCCAACTTGGAAAGTAAGACTAAGGGGGTTCCGGGGTGGGAGGGTTCGTTGGGGGGGGGGTCCAGCAGGAGGGGTTGGGTACCCTCCTGCCGGCGATCTTAGGGGAGGCCATTGGGAGGCAGGGGAGGGGAGGGGAGGGGCGGGCCCGCCTCGTTTGGACGGAGGCAGGCCTGCTGGCCAGACGAGCGAGGAGCTGTCCGGTCCAACTTGGAAAGTAAGACTAAGGGGGTTCCGGGGTGGGAGGGTTCGTTGGGGGGGGGTCCAGCAGGAGGGGTTGGGTACCCTCCTGCCGGCGATCTTAGGGGAGGCCATTGGGAGGACCGGCAGGAGGGGTTGGGTACCCTTCTGCTGCGATTGGCAGGAAGGGTTGATCTGACAAATGAGGAGCACGGTGAAACACAGGTAAATAGCGGTTCCTAGAAGGGGGTACATTGGCCCGCGGGGACAAACCTGTTCACCGTTTCCACGGTCGGTGAATGGCCTTGTCCCCGTCACCGCAGCGACTGCTAGTTTTCTTCCCCGTTTTCGGCGGTGACCCGCGGCTTAAATGCGGTGGCCGCGGGTAAACCGTCACCGTGTCATTCTCTAGTTCTTATGACATGGAATCACCACTGGCTTTCGTGTATTCAAACAGAATCAGAAAATTCCATAGGGACGTTGAGCGAGGTATATTTTGCAAACGCACATTTATTTTAGATCCTTCTTCATGCTACATTCTCTGTCAGGGGAAAACTGGTACTAAATATTCATTTCATTCTGTTTGGAGTGGTCCACGGACTAACGTGTCCCGTCTCCAAGATCCAAGATGCTGCAAGGGGGCAGCTGAGAGGAAATCCCACCGGGTCTTGTACGGAGTAGGGAGGGAGTGAATGCAGAATACCCATGCAGTGAGATATATGGTAATCCTAGAAGGTTCTTTTGAAAAAGAAAGGCCATAAGAATCCCTCAATCTGAACTTTTCATATACATTAAGTGCCCTGTGGGTCCTCTACTCCAAACTGCACGAACACCCTCTTTTACTAAAGCGCAATAGTGGTTCTTAAAACAGGAACATAGGAACTCTAGGAGCATCGGGAGCAGCACGGAGCATTCAGCGCGGCTCCCTGCGCTAATAACCGCTATCGCACTTTAGTAAAAGAGGGGAAGCTAGGAAATGCATAACCAAAGGTCGGGAGATCCAAGCACTCTTCCTCTGGCTGATGTTACAAAATCTGAAACTGCATATGGAATACAAACTTCTTTCTAATCAAACTGGTCTGCTTGGCAGCTTAAAGAATAGTAACAATCCGTCCAATATTTTGCGGTGTTTGACTGGCTGGGAATGATTCCTGGCTGACTAAACACCTCTAAACCAGCGAACTGATGATATTCAGCTGGAGAAAGGAACTGAATAATCTGGTCACTATGTCGTGCCACACAGCCAGTCAGTGGCAATATTCATTGGCTGACCGGCTAAGCCTAGTGGCCAGATACACCCACCTAAATAGCAGGATAGTCTTTGACTGCTATGACTTAGCTGGTCAGCTGATGAATATTGGCTTGGCTGGGAATTAGAGAATGATACGGAATCACATTTTTCCCATTCCCCACAGGAACTCAATTTCCCTGTTCCATCCCCGTGAGTTTTGTCACTGTCCCTATCCCATTCCTGTAAGCTCTGTCTTAACCGCATAAGCCTAGAACACTTATGATTTTAAAGTGTTTGAGGCTTGTGTGGATGAGGGCGGAGCTTAGGCATTGGTGGAATGAGGCATTATGACATCACAATCTGAGCTCTAGAATGTTGCTACTTAGGATTTTAAAGTGTTTGAGGCTTGTGCAGATGAGGACTGAGCTTAGGCATTGGTGGAATGAGGCATTATAACATCACAATCTGAGCTCTAGAATATTACTACTTATGATTTTAAAGTGTTTGAAGCTTGTGCAGATGAGGACGGAGCTTACAGGAATGGGGCAGGAAAAGAACTCGCAGGGATGGGACAGGAAAATGAGTTCCTGTGGGGACAGAGAAAATTTGTTCCTGTGTCATTCTCTACTGGGTATGTCTGCCTCGGCTGCACTTAGACCAGAAGTTTAGTGCCGGTGGCTGGTAGCATTGAATTTCCAGGTTCTCCTAGGACAAGCAGGATGAGTCAGCCACATATGGGTGTTGTCCCAACAGCTCCCAATTTGCGGATAAGCTCTCCAATAGCTCAGAGAGATTTTTTTTTTTTTTCTCTGAGCACGTGCAGTGCCCAGGCCACACTGGGCATGCCCGAGCCCTACCCATTTCCCCCTGCTTCCCCCTAATCCCCAGTCTTTAGTTTCCGCCCGTTCCCATCAGTCAGATTTTCTACAGCTCTCCATTACAACTTTTCTACTCATCACCTTGAAGATGCCTGAATCATCTAAAGAAACGACTGGGATGCAGGAGAAGGATGAATACACTGGATCCTTATGAATTGTGTGCCCACTGATTGGATCCGGCGCTCGAGGTTTCCGTGTTGCTTGCATTGTGCGCACATGTCACCACGTGCACGCAAGCTAAGGAAGAGGGCACTGAGAGAGTTCAGGAAGAGAAGTGAGGCCCGAGAATATTCCTCCAGCAGCCATCCTCATCGGAATGCAGCAGCGGGGGATCCACAAGCTACAGCGGCAAGGAGCCTCCAGGATGCCCTGGCTCAGCTAATCCCCCCGCCTTCACTCGGCCCGGTAGAGAAATATCTCCCGGAGTCCCTGCATGTTGCCGCTTACAGCCAGCCTCTGCAGGGCAGCCGATAGGAGCCTCACCAGACCAAGAGATCTCTCCAGGAGTCACTGCATGCTGCCGCGTAAAGCCAGCCTCTGCAGTCAGCAGATCGGGGTTTTCGTCCTCCAGACTGAGAGATCTTCCCCGGAGTTTTTGCATGCTGCCGCATTAAGCCAGCCTCTGCAATCAGCAGATTGGGGTTTTCGCCCTCCAGCCTGCATGCTGCCGTGTACAGCAAGCCTCTGCAGGGAGACGATCGGGGTTCCCCCTCCAGCCCCAAAGGTAAGTCCTATCTGCTTGTTTTTGGGAAAACCTCTGATAATCTTTTGCAGCCCCAAGGGCTCTGCCCCACCCTCCTCCCAATCTGAATCTAAGGAGAAAGAAACTCCCATGCTTCTTTCCCTCGGAGGGGACCTGCAGACCTCAGCTTGTAAAGGACATGCTGAAAACAAAAACAAACAAACAAAACAAAACAAAAAAACAAAACCAACTGCTTCTTTCCCTCTTGGGGTCTTGCAGAGTCTGCAGTTTACACTTTTCCCACCCCTACCCCTACCCCTCTCATGTCGGGAACGAGGAGTCTGCCTTTCACAGCAGGGTGCTGATATCATCAGTGATGCGGCATGTCAGACCATGCCTCTCCAAAGGTGGGGGTTTGAAACTCCTCAGCCTAAAGAGCAGTTCACTGCACTTCAGATGCTTTTCCAGCCAGCATGAGGGACTCTGCTAGTATTTATGTTTTCTTAGCACTGAAAGGTATATGCAGCGCTGTACAGTTTAATATACAACAGGCAGTACAGCAGGAGAAGTCCACTCAAGAGGCATTATCACTCCTCTTTCTCTGCCTCCAGGCACAGTGGGAAACGCAGCCAGGAGCACTGGCACAGATGAAGGGGTGCATCCTGCCCCCTCTCTGCAGGCTCTCCCCCCCTCTCAAGAAGGACAGAGAATGTCGGTGGGGTACATGGAGTCACCCAACCAGTTAAGTGAGCAGCACATGAACCTGCGAACCACCAGGGGTGGGACCAGCAGCAACAGTTAATCCTCCTGCTGACCCACTCCTCTCTCAGCAGGCAACACTCCCCACAATGCCCTCCTTTAGAGGGAGCCACGCACAACAACATGGCGCTGTCCAGCGGCATGCCATGCACCCAAGCAATGGAGGAACAAGCAACACACCAGCCTCCAGCCACGCCCCGAGTCACCACACACAAAAATAAATAAATAAATAATTAACGGAAAAAAAAAGAAAGAAAACCTACAAACGAGGACTCACCCCAAGTCCCTCCAGAAACTCACAGCCTTTCTCAAGATCCATGTGGGTGGACAACAAGTACCCAAGACAGATTACTACAAGGCCTGAACTACCAGTACCAGTACTTCACGCAGGCAGTGGCGATTCCAGTCCACAAGAACCTCCTGGACTGCAGAGACGAGATTTGGCTGACTCCCTCTTCAGGGCAACCAACATCAAGGAGACTGGGATTGAAGTACCAGATCTTTCCAGCCCAGGGATTCGACAACCCGCAGCAGCCATACAGGGACATTGCGGTAGCCTTGGCGCTTAAGAGAAACAAGGCAGCACAACCCCCCCCCCTCCGACGCCCCGTCAGGGAAGGACCTGAAAAACCCTGGATTCCACGGGGAAAAAGACCTTCGAGGGCGCAATGCTGAGCGCAAGAATTGCTGCGCTCCAGTTCCAGATGCGGCTTTATCAGGAGGCCAGTGAGAGAAAATAAATAAATAAAATAAGATAGGGACTCCAGCTCACTACCGAGCCAGTCCACACTGGCAGCAGTCTGTGCCCCAGCGCTCGCAACAGTAACATAACTGATACGCAAACAAGCACCACCCGAGGGGCAGGGGCATCCAAGGGCAGCCCTCTCCCCAAGACAAAAACAGAACCTTGACCACCCTCCGGCCCAGCAGGATCAGATTGTCTGCGAAGGCTTGGCCCAGGATCACCATCGACCAGTGGGCCCTCAGCATCATCAAGCAGGGATTCCGAATTCGTCTCCACTCCCGCCCCCCCCCCCACGAATGGGCGGGGCACCCTCCATTTGACGACCCAATTTTCCTGCAGCAAGGAGAGGACCTGCTTCGGCAGAATAAATAGAGGCGGTGATGAACAGAGGAGATCACCAAGGGGTTTCTACTCCAGGAACCCCCGCGTCACCATGGACAAGGACAACGCTTGTTCCTGGATCTCTGCAAGCTCAACAGGTGCATACAACAAGGTCCAGATGCACTCTCTGGGTACAGTCTTGGCCCTGTTTCAGCCCGAGTATTGGCTAGTATCCCATGCACCAGCCCACAGGAGGCATCGTCGCTTCTAAAGCCAAGACAGACACCTCCAGTACAAGGTCCTGCCCCTTGGACTCTCAACGGCTCCAAGAGCGTTCACAAAGTGCGTGGCAGTGGCACATCCTCGCCTTCAAGGGGTGCCCGTCCTATCTTATCTCGACAGCTGGCAGCCCCGACAACCACCATAACCCTCCTCCAAGAACTGGGATTCCTCATCAACTACATGAAATCCCACCTGATACCCACCCAGGGGATATCGTTCATCTGGGCAGTCAGCCACACCACACAGACCAAGGCCGTCCTACGGGACTACCAGATCGACGCCATGATATCCCTGGCCCAGTGCATCCCTGCCAGCAGCTCATCGTCAGCACGCTCCCTCCTGTGTCTCGGCTGCGGTCTTTGTTGTGCAGCACACCAGACTACACATGAGATCCCTGAAAGGGCACCTCAGACGTCACTGGGACCAGTGTACCCAACCTCTGACCACCCAGATACCCATTCGCCAGCCCATACACAAGACGCTTCACTGGTGAACGGCCCAAGATAACTTAGCGAAAGGGAAACCAGATCACCACCTCACCAGCTGGTGGCCACCATGGATGCCTCCAAACATGGAGGGGGGGACACACACCTTCTCGATCCTCGCACAGGCATCCTCACTCCATATGTACCTACTGGAGCTCAGGGCCATAGGGAATGCCCCCGAAACCGTCAAACAGGCAGGGCAGTCCTCACCCAAACAGAAAACCAGGTGGCCATGCACTACATCAACAAGCAGGGAGGGATAGGGTCAACCCCGCTATGCAAGGAAGCTTGCCACATGTGGGAGTTCACCAACTCCATTCAATGCCCCATCCAGGCAACTTACCTCCCGGGGGAGCAGAACGACCTGGCAGAAAGACTCAGCCACCAGCTGGATCCCGATGAGTGGTGTCTCAACCCAGCGGTGATGAAGAAGATCTTCAGCACCTGGGGCACACAGAGCATCGACCTGTTTGCAACCGAACCGAACTCAAAATACTCGACCTTCTGCGCAAAGAGATCAACCCATCGTCATCTCAGCCCCGACGGTCTGTCTGTGAGTTGGAACCACGGACTCTTATACGCCTACCCGCCATACCCTAAGTCCTGCAGAAGATCCTTCAGGACAGAGCAACGGTGATCATGATTGCCCTGTCCGGGCCCCAGCAACCATGGTTCCCGTTCCGGAAAGGGATAGCAGTTCTCCCACCTCTCCCGATCAGTGCAGTTCTCATAACACAACGCGGGAACCTTACCCTCCACCATGACCTGCGTTCCTTAGCCCTGACCGCATGAAAGATGAGAGGATGAACCTACCACAAGACGTGGAGCATACACTTATGGCAGCCAGAAGACGCTATGAAAACGCTATGAGATTGAAATGGAGAAGGTTCCGCTACCAGTGCACAGACACGCAGCGAGACCCCTACAACTGCCCCATACCAGACATCCTACAGTACATACTGAGCTTATCTCAGTGGGACCTAAAACCCACTTACATCAAGGTCCACCTAAGTGCAATCGCGGCATACCACGCTGGTCTAGACAACAAACCAGTGTCGAGGCATACAGTAATCACAAAATTTCATGAAGGGACTGTCCAATCTGCACCCACCGGTCAGACCACCACTGCCCGGATGGGACCTCAACTTGGTGCCGCATCAGCTCACCTCGATCCCTTCAAACCTTTGGGGGAGGCAGATCCTGTATTCCTGGCCGGGAAAACCCTGACCATCGTGTCGGCCGACACACTCCTCCATGAGAACAGGGTGGTACCCAGAACCCACCCCCGATTCTTTCCGAAGGTGGCTTCAGCGTGCCTCCCGGCACTCTACATCTCCCCACAGGTAGGCACACTGCCACCTCAGCAACACCTCCTGGACTGTGTGCAGGCTCTGACTATGCAGCAGATTAGACAAGCCTCAATTGTTCGTCTCAAAGACCAAAACAGACCAGCACTTCCGGCCACCAAACGCAGGCGCTTGCGCTGGATATAAAAAGTGCATCCCCTTCACCTATAGAAAAGCGCAGCGTCAACCGCAGGTGGGAGCCAACGCCCACCAGCGCAGAGCCATAGCCACCACAATGGCTCATCTGCACCACACACCAATAGGGGACATCTGCGATGCAGCCACTTGGTCCTCCATGCACACCTTCACCAAGCACTACTGCCTCGACATAGCATTCCACGCTCCAAATGCATTCGGCCGAGCAGTCTTGGAAGTGGCTCTTCCCTCCCGGGAGGGACAGCAACCACTAGCACATCCTTGACAAACACTGATCAAATAGGGTGTTATAAATATCGACAAACACTGATCAAGTAAGGTGTTATAGATATTGATTAAGTAGGTCTTCCAGCACTCCTGCCTAGACTGAATGTGGAATAGGCAAGTATGAATTCTCACATGCAAGTACGAATTGTCACTGTTGACCAGTTGGTTTCTCACTGTTCATTGATTGTCATTGACCAGTTTCACTGTTCTGTGAGTTAAGTAGGTCTTCCAGCACTCCTTTGTAGACTGAATGTGGAATAGGCAAGTATGAATTCTCACATGCAAGTACGAATTGTCACTGTTGACCAGTTGGTTTCTCACTGTTCATTGATTGTCATTGACCAGTTCATTGTTCTGTGAGTATTATTGCTCAGTTAACACAGCACTTTATCTAAAACCTTGTTTCCAAAACTTCACCTGCTTTGCCTGATTACCCTGCCCGGCTCGGCCTCCACAGCCAGGCGAGGGATGCACAAAGCGCTAAGGCGCAGGTCCAGTCGGTACATCCCACGGCTAGGGAGTCACCCATATGTGGCTGACTCATCCTGCTTGTCCTAGGAGAAAGTGTAGTTACTTACCTGTAATGTAGGTTCTCCGTGGACAGCAGGATAGTCAGCCACACAATCCACCTGCCTCCCCATACGGCCAACCCGGCCACAGCTAGGAACATCCTGGGGATTAGGGGGAAGCAGGGGGAAATGGGTAGGGCTCGGGCATGCCCAGTGGGGCCAGGGCACTAAACGTGCTCAGAGAAAAAAAAAAAAATCTCTCTGAGCTATTAGAGAGCTTATCCGCAAATTGGGAGCTGTTGGGACAACACCCATATGTGGTTGACTATTCTGCTGTCCACGGAGAACCTACGTTACAGGTAAGTAACTACACTTTTTCCGTTGACTGTGGAAGGTAGCTGGCCCAATAAGAGCAGAGAGAAAAATAAGGAGAGTCAACAGACAGACAGACAGAAAATAACACCAGAAAAGCCTTCTGAATACCACAGATTCATGTTATAACTTCATAGTAGAGTATTTAGGACTTGGAGGGTAATAATGTACCAGGAATATAACAATACTCTAGAAAAGTGGTATTATTGCCCAGTCCTCAAGGGCTGCCAACAGGTCAGTTTTCAGAATACCCACAATGAATATGCATGACAGAGATTTGCATGCAATGGAAATAGTACTGTAGATATGCAAATGTATCATGCATATGCATTAGAGATATCCTGAAAACCTGGCCTTTTTGTAGCTCTCAAGGACTGGGATTGAAGGTTGTAGAATGGTAATGCCGTATTCTTAAATGTGAGAATAACACATTCTTCATCCAGATGTGAACCCTAAACAATGTTTTATAGTTTGGGGATTTAAACATGTCAGAGCATATGAGTTAAAACGGATAAAATACCTCTGCGCCTTTCACCAAAGACCGTGGATATCTAGGAGAGGGTCTAATTATTTATCGCATCGTCTGGCGTGAATTTCTGATTCCTCTCCCACGTTTTTACAAAGATGCTCGCTCAGTGCTTGCCATAATTTGCTCCTCGATGGCTTTCGGAAGAAGGTGGGGGTGGGAATGGGGGAGGGTAAATCACAAAGGCTATTAAAATGTATAAATATTTAGGGCTCCTGGGTAAGTCACCGTGAAAAGCTATGTAAATCACAAGACGTGTTCTGGAGACAGCTGCTTGTAACACTTGGGGATTATTGCACTGCAATTCAAGTGTTGATCCTTCCAGGGCACTTAAATTTCAAAATCTATCTGAACTTGCCTAGAAGAGCATGGGGGGAAAAAATCATTTAATTTTGACTTCGGTTTTGTTTCTGCTGTTGTTCAACCATATAACCTATGCAAATGATCAGAAATGGAGGGAAAGGACATTTTCTTATTTCACAGAATGTTTCCTTTCATTTTAAACTGGCGACACTGTGTTTGGTATACTTGCAGTGTTACTCAGTGGCGTAGCGAGAGGCACCTGGGGCCCTTTTCTGTCTCTCACCTCCACACGCTCCTTCCACACCCCCTCCTGCTGGCCGCGTGCACCACTTCCCTTCCCCCGTATTTCTGTAACGGTCCTGGCACGAGCAGCAGCTCCCAACCTGCTGTCGAGCCAGCACTGGCTCTTCCTCTGACATCACAGGTCCAGGAAGTGACATCAGAGGAAGAGCCGATGCTGGGGCGACCGCAGGTTGAGGGTTGCTGCTCGTACCAGGAAAGGGAAGCAGCATGCACGCGTGGCAGGGAAGGAGCGGGCAGGAGGACGGATGCCTGCGTCCTCACAAAAGGGTGCACGGGGCGGACTGCCTTCCCCTTTCCCTCTTTACTATGCCTCTGGTGTTACTGTTTTAAAGAGAGGTAATGTTTGGTGGGCTCATATATTTAAAAAAATCTACTGTCACTGGACAACATGAGTCTTCACTTAGGCCTCCTTTTATCAAGCTGTGTTAGGGTTTTGTTTTGTTTTTTTATCACCGACCACTGCAGTAAAAGCTCCAACACTCATAGAATTCCTATGAGCACTGGAGCTTTTACCGTAGTGGCTGGCAATAAAAAAAAAAAATCCTCTGCGGTTTGTTAGACTTCCATGGCTGGTGTCATGGCTCATAGTGAAATAAGGAAATAATGCGGCAGGCTTTTGCTATAACGGCAATCCCCCGTTCTGATCCCTCCCATTTTGTACTGCAACTCTGATTCCCCCCTCCCCCATGCTGCATAGCACCCTGATCTCCCCTTATCTGAGGTCTCTCCACCCAAAGGAAGCTCCCCTCGCTCAGAGGTGTTTGTTTTGGTACAGTGAGCTGGGGTGGAAGCATTCCCTCTCTGCTCTCACCCGTCGAGCTCCAGCTCTCAAATTGCCAGCCTAATCCCTAGTGGTAGTCTCTTGGCACTACAAGTAGGAGTCAGCGTGCTCCTTTCTCTCTTCCATCCTCTGCTTGGCATCCTTTTCTTTCTCCTCCATCTGCTTAGCCAATCACCCTCCTCCTTCCCCTCCCCATGCCTAGATATTTGAGCTGCAGATGTTTGTTTTGTATCCGGCTCATCTGGAGAATCCAACTTTTTTTGTATGAAAGCTGCCCAATTAGATTAGCCGCACATTATCCAACATATGTTCTGGGTAAACACAAGCAGCAAAGGATTTTCAGAAAACTTAATTGTGTTTACGTTAATAATTTTGTTACTTTGAGCTTCTTGGGCAGAGATAGCTTTAAGACGACACAAATGCTTTTAAGAGCTAACACAAAGGAATTATAGGAACTGAAAAGAAAATGTTACAAATGTCTAAAGAATAAGCCACCCGTACTTCCTGCCATGCAAAGTTAGCAGGAAATTCTGATAATTTGATGAATAGAATTATTTTGTATTTTTTTATGTTCTCTTGCCTGCTTTCTTCTGCCGTTATCGGCAGAGAAATAATTACTTCTTATAGACACAAAGAAACTACCATGGAAAAATGAATAGCTTCAGACTTGTCTGTGGAAAGAGTTAAGAACTCAAATCAAATAGAGAAAAACAAGCCTAGCTGACAAGAGATGAAATTGTGTAATTACAGCAGTGCTTGAAAACTTTGTAGGGATTGTAGAAAGTGTCACGATGCTTTTGTTTTTATTGTGCTTATGTGCTTTGTGAGTTTTTGGCCACTTGGGGATGGGGAAATGACCGTTGGAGCCCTGTCAAAAGGGAAGTGAGGAGTGGGATCAGGAGAGCTGAGAGGCATAAGAACCTAAAAATAGCCTTACTGGGTCAGATTAATGGTCCATCAAGCCCAGTAGCCCATTCTCATGGTGGCCAATCCAGTTCCCTAGTACCTGGCAAAAACCCAAAGAGTAGCAACATTCCATTCAGAATCCTAAAGAATAGCAAGATTCCGGAATCCCAAAGAGTGGCAAGATTCCAGAATCCCAGAAAGTAACAAGATTCTAGAATCCCGAAGAGTGGCAACATTCCATGCTACCAATCCATGGCAAGCAGTGGCTTCCCCCAATTCTTTCTCAATAACAGACTATGGACTTTTCCTCCAGGAACTTGTCCAAACCTTTCTTAAAACCAGCTACGCTATCTGTTCTTTCTACAACCTCTGGCAACGCGTTCCAGAACTTAACTATTCTCTGAGTGAAAAAATATTTCCTCCTATTGGTTTTAAATGTATTTCCCTGTAACTTCATCGAGTGTCCCCTAGTCTTTGTCATTTTTGACGGTGTGAAAAATCGATCCGTTCTACTCCACTCAGGATTTTATAGACTGGGTCAACTGGTCTTCGCATTTACCTTTGGGACCTGATATTCAAAAGAGTATATAGGGGGAAATAGACTGTACCCTTTAAGGCAATGGTCTTTAACCTTTTTTCATATAAAGAGGCCGCAGTATGAATATGAGAAAACGCTGAGGGCCACCAAAAGATTTCAAGCTTACACATAGAACTAATTTTGTAAACCACCTTTACCTGCTTGTTCAGACTGAGCATTAAACATTAAAAATTAGTACTCATATTGATTCTATAACACGTTAAGGATATATTTTAAAAACTTGCTATATTTTCTATTGTCAACAGTACCAAGTTCCAGAAATGAGACACCTGAGTAACAACCCTGATAGTACTTGGACATAGTTCGGCATTGAATATCCAGATATTATGCTGGCAGTGGCCAAAAAAACGCTGACCACTGCTGGCATAAATGTTCCCCTCACCCCCCAACCTGATTCAAAATAATAAGGTTTTGTTTTATTTTCACTATTTAATTTGAAAGGTTTTCTCACCAGAGAGGTGATAATTTGCTCCCAAACTCCAAAAGTCCTTTAATTCCTGCTTCCGGATACAGGAATTACCACGCATTTTAACAGCTCCTTGCCAAGAAGCATCTGCGTACGGCGGCCCTGGATAAATGGAGGTACAGAAGGGGGCGGCTGGATGCAAGTGATAAACTGAACCGTGTCATTTGTCAACCGCTTAGACAAGTGCGCCTTTTTTTTTTTTTTTTTAAGGATGATAATTTTGAGCTGGCCACGCTTGTTCATTTCACTCCCAGTTGCCCTTTTCAAAGTACACGACACCCTGCAATTTTCCAAGTTGTGCCTGCTGTGGTGTGCACACCCCTGATTAGCTGACACATGACACACACAAGCAGCTCTCTGCATACTACCAGCCTGACGTTTTTGCCTCCGTGGGTGTTCACTGCAGATTGCTGATTCCCTCTGATGACCGCGTGAATGCTGTGCGTTCCATGGTTATACAACAGTGCTGTGATAACCTATCAGGAGAAGGGCACCAGCGGGAATTACATAACTCCTCTCTCAAATTTATTGTATTTCTTTGGATTTGGCTCACACCTGGCTCAAGGCGAGTTCCATTTAGATATAGTAGGTGTTTTGACAGATCGCTGCAAACACAATTTACGGGCAAAGCATAGTTTTATAGGAGACGTGCAAATGAATTGATCTAGTGAGGGCCCAGCTTGCTGTGCTGTTTAAATGAGATGGATGCTGGCTTCGTTTGACTTTCAAATCATGCTTGCCTGTACTGACAGCCTTTCAGAAAGACTTGAGGTTTACTTTGCATTTATGAAATCTTGAACTCTAATGCTTATACGTTGATCCCTATGTAAGGATTACAGTCTCAAGTTTCTGTTTCTTGTGTAATAGCTGTTCTTTTTGGTTGGGGAAATATGAAGGAGAGAAAGAGGCCAGTTTAGGAGGTACACACCAAGTTTACAGAACCAGCTAAACCCAGGGGTGAAACCGTAGGAGCCGATTTTTGAAAATGACTGGGGGTGCTCAACTCATAACTTAATTTCCTGGAGGAAAAGTCCATAGTCTGTTATTAAGGCATGGGGGAAGCCTCTGCTTGCCATGGATCGGTAGCATGGAATGTTGCCACTCTTTAGGATTCTGGAATCTTATTACTCTTTGGGATTCTGGAATATTGCTACTCTTTGGGGCTTCAGAATCTTTACTTAGTCTCTGGGGATTCCAGAATCTTGCTATTTGTTGAGATTCTGTATGGAATGTTGCTATTCTTTGGGTTTTGACCAGATACTAGGGACCTGGATTGGCCTCCGTGAGAAGGGCTACTGGGCTTGATGGACCATTGGTCAATTTGCAGCATCTTTAATCATTGTAACTTTCTACTCAATTTGTAGCATCTTTAATCATTGTAAACCGTATAGAACTTCACGGTCCTGCAGTATATAAACTGTTATTATTATTATTATTGGTCTGACCCGGTAAGGCTGTTCTTATGGTAGGATGAAAATTGGGGGAGACAGAAATTTGGTAGGAATTCAATTAGAACAAACTGTGTGCTTCAAAACACCTAAAAAATGCTATTTTTGCACCAAAGATGATTGAAAGACCTAATTTCTTTTTTAAAGTGAGTTTAATAGCATGTTTATTAATTTGGGGAGACAGGCAAACAGAAGGACACTTCGCCTTGGTATAAGAACATAAGAAGTTGCCTCCACTGGGTCAGACCAGAGGTCCATCGTGCCCAGCAGTCCGCTCCCGCGGTGGCCCATCAGTCCATGACCTGTAAGGTTATCCTTGTCTAAATCATTTAATCCCCCTTGTCCTTCTATCTATGCCCTATCATAACCTATCTCTACCTCTATCTATATCCCTCAATCCCCTTATCCTTCAGGAATTTATCCAATCCTTCTTTGAACCCCAGTAGTATACTCTGTCCTCTCACAACCTCCAGAAGTGCATTCCAGGTGTCCACAACCCCCTGAGTGAAAAAGAATTTCCTAGCATTTGTTCTAAACCTGTCCCCTTACAGTTTCTCTGAGTGCCTCCTTGTTCTAGTGGTTCCCAATAGGCTAAAGAATCTGTCCCTTTCTACCTTCTCTATGCCCTTCATGATCTTGAAGGTCTCTATCAAGTCTCCTCTGAGTCTCCACTTTTCCAGGGAGAAGAGCCCCAGCCTTTCTAGCCTCTCTGCGTATGAAAGGTTTTCCATACCTTTTATCATTTTCGTCGCTCTTCTCTGAACACTCTCAAGTATCGCCATGTCCTTCTTGAGGTACGGTGATCAATATTGGACACAGTACTCCAGATGCGGGTGCACCATCGCGCGATACAGCGGCATGATAACTTCCTTCGTCCTTGTTGTAATACCCTTCTTAATAATACCCAACATTCGGTTTGCTTTCTTTGAGGCTGCTGCGCATTGTGCCGTTGATTTCATTGTTGTGTCTACCAGCACACCCAAGTCTTTTTCAAGGGTACTTTCCCCTAGCACTGATCCCCCCCATTTTGTAGCTGAACATCGGGTTCTTTTTCCCTATATGCATGACCTTGCATTTCTCTATATTGAAGTTCATTTGCCATTTATTTGCCCACTCTTCCAGTTTGTTTAGGTCCCTTTGTAGGTCTTCACAATCTTCCGTGGTTCTAACCCTGCTACAGAGTTTGGTGTCATCTGCAAATTTTATGACTTCATACTTTGTCCCCGTTTCTAGGTCATTTATAAATACATTGAACAGCAGCGGTCCGAGCACCGACCCCTGCGGAACACCACTCGTGACCCACCTCCAGTCCGAGTAGTGGCCCTTCACACCAACCCTTTGCTTTCTGCCTGCCAACCAGTGTTTAAGCCACCTGTATACGTCCCCTTCCACCCCATGGTTCCACAGCTTCCTAAGTAGCCGTTCATGAGGTACCTTGTCAAAGGCTTTTTGGAAGTTGAGATAAATGATGTCTATGGATTCCCCTTTGTCCATCTGGCTGTTTATCACTTCAAAGAAGTGCAGTAAGTTTGTTTGGCACGATCTTCCCTTGCAGAAGCCATGCTGGCTCGCTTTCAGTTGTCCATTTTTTTCTATGTACTCACAGATGCTGTCCTTTTTCAGTGCTTCTACCATCTTGTCCGGAACTGAAGTCAAGCTTACCGGCCTGTAGCTCCCCGGGTCACCCCTCGATCCCTTTTTGAAGATGGGTGTGATATTTGCTATTTTCCATTCCTCCAGGATCTCCCCAGTTTTTAAGGATAGGTTACAAATTTGTCGGAGTGTTTCCGCTATCTCGTTTCTTAGCTCTTTTAGTACCCTTGGGTGGATCTCGTCTGGGCCTGGTGATTTGTCACTCTTCAATCTATCTATCTGTTTGAGGACATCCTCATGGCTTACCTCTAATTGCAACAGTTTTTCTTCCTGATCTCCACTTATGATCTCTTCGGGTTCTGGTACATTGGATGTGTCCTTGCTCGTGAAGACTGACGAGAAGAACTTGATTAACCTGTCAGCTACCTCTTTTTCCTCCTTTACCACTCCCTTTCTGTCTCCATCATCCAACGGTCCTACTTCCTCCCTCGCCGGCTGCTTCCATTTAACGTATCTGAAGAACGTTTTGAAGTTTCTTGCTTCCCCAGCCAGCCTCTCTTCGTATTCTCTTTTTGCCGTATTCTCTTTTTGCTTTCCTAACCACTCGGTGACATTCTTTTTGGTGTCTTTTGTGTTCCTTCCAGTTCTCCCCGGTTTGGTCCTTTTTTCATTTTTGGAACGATTTTTTCTTGTCACCTATCGCTTTCTTCACTTCATTTGTTATCCATACCGGGTCTTTTGTTCGATTTTTTTTGCACCCTTTCCTAACATGTTTATTATTTTGAGGAAACAGGCACACAGAAGGACACTTCGCCTTGGTATACAGACAGTCAAACAAACAAAAGGCAAGGGAGGTGTCTTTTTAAGCAATGATCAATCTTTATTACAAACAGTGGTCCCAACAGGGTTCCCAGTTTCGGCATATAGATGACGCCTTCTTCAGTGGACACTTTGCTGAAATAGCGCTATGGTTTATTATACTAATGCAGATAAAACCACGCCGCTGGAGATGCTGCTAAAAGTGAAAGAAAACTCGATCGCCAATACTCCTCATGAATTAAACACATATCTAGGCAGAATACAACAAATTTGACCCAGGGAAGCAATTTTTGCCTTGCTAGTTTGTAACAACTATGAAAGAGCTTTGAACAGAGCAATACCATACCGTCGAGTTTCTTATATCCCGCAGTTTTCAACACGGTTTCAATGCAGTGTAAAATAAGATTCTTAAACCATTAAATATGGACAATGGTTGATATGATTATTGAGAGACAAGGAACGACTTTAGCATGTTCCTGAAGTGGTAATGTGAGTTTTGTTGACATAAACACAGAGGAAGACCATTTGAAACTTTGGGGCTTTGAAATTCAAAAGTATATTTGTGTAACTTTTTCTGGCAGACATGCAACGGAGAAAGAAAGGCCAATTCACAACACTGTGTCAATCATGAGCTATAAAAGGAATTCGCAAATGTGATCCTGGAGAGATTCGTCCATTCGGGTTTTCTTCATATACTGGTATATGAACCATACAGGCAACCTTAAATTGATTTCTCTTTTTTTTATTGGTAGCCAGTGTAACTCCCTTAGCAGAATTATTTGATCTACCTTGATCAAATGATTCAGTTGAGGCATGGCATCATCGCTAGTTTGTTGTGATTAGCCAACTATTTGGCGTCTGATTGCTGCTCTCAAAAGCAAAGAGGCATTTTGGGGAGTTTAGAATTGAACGATTGTTAGGCAGGAACAAAGGAAAAAGAAATATGCTGATCTTTATAAGCACATCAAAGGGTCCTTTTAAGAAGGCGCGCTAGCCGTTTTAGCGCGCGCTAAACATTGACGCGTCCATTATATTCTATGGACACGTTAGCATTTAGCGCGTGCTAAAGCGTCTTAGTAATAGGACCCCTACATGTATTGTTGCAAAATTATAAATGATGTAGATATGTTATTAAATTCACTGTTTAAAAAACTAGCCCCACCCCCCTTTTACAAAACCATAATAGCAGTTTTTAGTGCAGGCCAGTGCGCCGAATGCTCTGCCCTGCTCCCAACAGTCATAGAGATCCTATGAGCGTCAGGAGCAGCACAGAGCATTCAGCGTGCTGGACTGCACTAAAACCTGCTATCGCAGTTTTTAAAAACGGGGGGGGGGGGGGGGAGGAGTAGGGCTTATAATCAATTGTTGAACAAAAATAGCATTTTTTTGGTGTTTCGAAGTATGCAGTTTGTTCTACCAAATGACTTCCTACCGATTCTCGCATCCTACCAATTGTCGTACGCCCGGAGTCATTTACTAACAAGCTGCATGCACTAACACCATTATCACATGTTATTTAGAACAGGATGCTTGGCACAAAATGATCTCTTTAGCAATGCAGTGAATAGAAGGTCCACTGGAAAGCACCACACTTTCTGTGAAAAAGTATTTTCTCACCCTCGTAAGTATTTTAGAAACATCTATTACAAATAACACCCATTCTGTTTCAGCTTTGAAATGTTTTAGGAACTCTTTAGCAGATTCTTCTACAGGTCCCTGGAACAGTGACAAGAGCATCATCTTCCACCCCAGAGTCCTTCTCGCACCTCAATGGATAGATGTCCAGAAATAACTCCACTATTATTATTATTATCATCATCTCTCTCGCTCACTCTCTCTCTCACTCTCTCTTTCTCTCGCTCTCTTTCTCTTTCTTTGTCTCTCTCTTTCTCTCTCCCTCTCTTTGTCTCTCTCTCCCCCTCTTTCTTTCTCTCTCCCGCTCTCTCTTTTTCCCTCTCTCTCTCCCTTTCTTTCTCTCTCCCTCTTTCTCTCCCTCTCTCTCTCTTTTTCCCTCTCTCTGTCTTTTTTTCTTAGATGTCCTGATTTCCAGTGCTGGCTGCATGCATGCTTCTCTAATATGTCTGTTAAAAATCTGTACCACTAAACATTGCTAGTCTATGGCTCGAAAATGCCTGGCACACCAGAAAAGAACACTAGCAATTAAATTTGTCCTTGGGAGAGAGGATACTCAAAATTCTTTTTCCAGGTTAAAAATTAAAAAATAAGTTGGAACTTGTCAATCAAAATGCTGACACCCAAACAAAGATGATAGGTAGGAATATTTCAGTAGAGGGCACTCATGAACTAACAATCTCAGCTTGCCAAGTACCAAATATATATTTACTATTTTGGGGAGATACAAGAGCATGAATCTCTGGCACAGGTATTCTGGGTCCCAGTGAGTCACAGAGGCTGTGGCTACGGTTTGTCGGGTACAACCGTAAATATTGTAGACCCAATATCAGTTCTTTAATTATGTTGAAGAGGTTTCTGTCTGGCTATTCATTTTGGATATCCTGAAAACCTGATTGGCTCAGGAGCCTCCAAGACAGGTTTGGGAACCACTGGACTAATGTGATATATTTACTCAGCAGTTTTAAGGAGCACAGAACTTTCATATCCTCCCAAGGCTTCCAGTATCACCTCTAAAGGGATGGATAACAAGACTAAGAATGTTATAAGGCCCCTGTATCACTCCATGGTGTGAACTCATCTGGAGTATTATGTTCAATTCTGGTCTCCTTATCTCAAAAAAGAGCAACCAAGATGGTAAAGGGGATGGAACTCCTCTCGTATGAGGAAAGACTAAAACGGTTAGGGCTCTTCGGCTTGGAAAAGAGACGGCTGAGGGGAGATAGGATTGAAGTCTACAAAATCCTAAATGGAGTAGAACGGGTGCAAGTGGATCGATTTTTCACTCCGTCAAAAATTACAAAGACTAGGGGACACTCGATGAAGTTACAGGGAAATACTTTTAAAACCAATAAGAGGAAATATTTTTTCACTCCGAGAATAGTTAAGCTCTGGAACGCATTGCCAGAGGTTGTGGTAAGAGCAGATAGCATAGCTGGTTTTAAGAAAGGTTTGGACAAGTTCCTGGAGGAAAAGTCCATAGCCTGTTATTGAGAAAGACATGGGGGAAGCCACGGCTTGACCTGGATCAGTAGCATGGAATGTTGCTACTCCTTGGGTTTTGGCCAGGTGCTAGTGACCTGGATTGGCCACCATGAGAATGGGCTACTGGGCTTGATGGACCACTGGTCTGACCCAGTAAGGTTATTCTTATGTTCTTATGCTGACGACTCCCAGATCTACTTCTTTGCGCCAAATATCTCTACTGAAACCCAGACCAGAATCTCAGCTTCCTGTCCGACATTGCTGTCTGGATGTCTCGCCGCCATCTAAAATTGAATATGGCTAAAACAGAGCAGATCATCTTCCCACTTAAACCCACCTATCCGCTTCCCTCGTTCTCCATCTCTGTAGACAACATTCTCATCCTTCTTGTTTTGTCTGCTCGTAATCTTGGAGTCGTCTTTGACTCTTTACTCTCCGCCCAGATACAACATATCACAAAACCTGCCACATCTTCCTCTATAATATCTCCAAAATCCAACCCTTCTTCTCTGAGCACACTACCAAAATCCTTGTCCTTACCCTCATCACCTCATGCTTAGACTACTGCAACTCGCTACTCTCAGGCCTTCCGCTTAGTCATCTCTCTCCCCTCCAATCTGTCCAGAATTCGGCTGAACGACTCATATTCCGGGAGAGCTGCTAAACTCTCTCCTAAAGTCACTTCATTGGCTTCCCATCCATTTCAGACTACAATTCAAACCCATATGCACAAACCATCACACATAAGCACATTATTAGAAATGAGTACAGTACACCCCTGAAATTTGTGGGGATTCCATTCCAGGAACACCCGTGAATTTCAAAAAAAGGCGAATGCGGTTTAGGAGCAGTTCGATGGCAGGAGAAGACAGCTGGGGCGCCAGCAGGTGCTGAAAATCGGGGGCGGGTTCATTCTCAGTATTTTCCAACCGCCTCTTCCTGGTACTCAAGTCAGGCTACACCAGGGGTAGGCAATTCCGGGCCTCGAGAGCCAGAGTCAGGTCAGGTTTTCAGGATATCCACAATGAATATGTAAGAGATGGATTTGCATGCATTGCCTCCTTGAGATGCAAATCTATCTCAAAGCAGCTCCTGACTGATGTAGCCTGACTTTAGTAACAAAAAGAAGCGGTCGGAAAATACCGTGAAAGACTGAGTCCGCAACTTGCAAACTCGTGGGGGTTTACTGTATACCCTGAATTGAACAGTACATACCTGTCTCTAGAACAGTAGCTCTATGACCATCAGAGATTTACCACTGCAGCCAGCGATAAAAAAGCCTAATATGACTTTTGTAAGGGGGGAGGGGGGAGGGAAGGTAAGTATATAACTCTCGATAGAGACTCCCCCAATTTTGTTGGTTGGGCTGAGAACTTTTCAGCGGCCCATTGTAACATCTGTTTATTTAATTTGCCTTTTTTTAAATCTGTGTCCCAAAATAAATGTGCATCTTTTAAAACTATTGTTTGTTTTTACAGATGATAATAAAGTCCAGAGGTGATATGGCTCAGTCTCACTTCTTGGAGAAAGATTTCACATCGGTCCTGGCTTTTTGGCATTCTTTTATTTAGGTCCATCTTGTCCTTGCTACTGATTTGCAAACAGAAGGAACCGCAGTGCATCCCTTCAAACACTGGGTCACAGAACCTCACTTGAAGGAAACTTCTTGAGAGATGGTCAGCTCTGCTGCTGGGGGGTGGGGGGGGGAGGGGAGGGGCTGCATACTGTCCCCAGAAACACTAATAAATGCAAATGTTCATGAATATTAGTGAAATATCTAGAAAAAAATAATCAAAATTCTGCAACTCTTAAAGACCCAAAACAGCCAGCCTGACACACTATGAGACGATCATTATGTTAATGCTCCTATTTCGTGATTAAATGCAATGTTTATATTGAGAACGTAGAATTGGGTCTCTTTATTTTTCTGTACACAGATGGGCTGTCTTTTGCCAGCATTAACATTATAGACTGCATAATATAGCAATTGTAAGCCTTTTCCCCCTTTACTTTATGATGATAAAAATCTTTTATTTCTTTGTTAAGGTTTTGAACTATAAATTCGGGTTAATGGAACCCGTTCTATATTAATAGGAGAGAGATAGTGCAAAGATTAACAACTCCTTCAGTACCAGTGGCTTGGGTTTCTGTGCCTGATAGGCAGGAAATAAAAAAAGACAGAGAAATTAAAAGGATAACAGGAAATAGACTAATAGGGGCGTTTGTAAGAAAATTAAAGACTTGTTCCTCAGATGTTCAAGGCAATGCATTTACAAGACAGCAGGCGAATGGAAAGCTATTGAGAAATGATGGAAGAGACCCAAATTATTTAAATGAGAAAAATAAATTCACACCAGCCTGGTCTCAGCAAGTTGACAAAGCAGTCTAGTTATCTGCTATATTTCCAGTGCTCTGTCTTTGTCAGGGAGGCCATTAAAGTTCCAGAAAGTCATGGTCGCGGCTCGTCTTCCCTCACGCAGCTGCACAGCGTTATAACCCTAATCCATGGTCTACTTGAAATGTAGTTTTTATTTATTTATAAATAAAAACTCTGCTTTAAAAATCCTCCCTTTTTTTTTTTATATTCTGATAAAATTAGGGTGACCGGACATTCCCTCCTTTTCAGGACACGTCCGGACGGCTTTTCAAAACCCGGAACTTTGTGTGGCTTTTGAAAAACTTCCAACAAATCGCTGTCGGGCAGGAAGGCACGCGATAACATCACATCGTCACAGATGTCCCCCTGCCCGATGAAAGCAGACAGCCGGGGGGGAGGGGGGGCGGGATCTGAGCATAACAGGGCTCCGCCCCCCCTTCTAAACAACCGCCTAAACAGATCCTCACCTCAAGACAAAGAAGAACTCCGAACCCTTTTGCCTTCCCTCCACTCAAGGGCACTTAGCGCAAAAAGATGTTTGATAACCTTCTGGCGACGCAAGCAGCAAAACTTAACCACTCCATTACCAAGCTGTTGACGGCAACGGGCGACTTCAAAACTTTTCGAAAAGAAATCAAAACCCTACTTTTCAAAAAATTTATCCACATATCTTAACCCAACCTTTTCCTCTCCTCCTAGAAAAATTCTCCCCCAAAGCCTCCACTTAAATAATCTCTTCCTCCCCAAAACACCAACCAAGCATTCAGATCCCTGAAATGTAACGTAATCTTATTTGTACTCTAACTGTAATCTATTTATTATATCACACAGTAATGTACAGTCAATTTATTATCCAATTTGCAAGTTCTTCCGGAATTAATCCAGCTACCTCTCCTCCCTTGTAACGGAAAAAAAAAAACCCTCCAAAAAACCCAAACTGTTGTAACTTCACTGGAAATGTCCAGTTAGCTCTTTTGTAATCCGCCTTGAACTGCAAGGTATAGGCGGAATAGAAGTCTCTAATGTAATGTAATGTAATGTAATGTGCCTGGGGGCAGATCTAGGAGTCTGAATTTTCCATTTGGAAAATCTGGGTAATCCTAGATAAAATTATCCTGTTATAGTTAGTTGTTATCTTTCTTCCTTTTCTTTCTGGCACTGGCTATGTTTTATTGAGGGAAAGATGTCATTTTAATGCATCGTTGTTTACTGTGGGCATCCATAGTCTGGGTGTTAGCGACTCCCACTGTAAGAGCCTGATTCTCTAAAGCAGGAGTAGGCAATTCCGATCCTCGAGAGCCACAACCCAGTCGGGGTTTTCAAGATTTCCACAATGAATAGGCATGAGATTGCTTTGCATACAATGGAAGCACTCCATGCAAATTAATCTCGTGCGTATTCATTGTGGAAATCTTGAAAATCCAACTGGGTTGTGGCTCTCGAAGACCGGATCTGCCTACCCCTGCTCTAAAGGAGGCCAATCTCAGTGGCCACCTAAGAAGCAGCCGCTGATTGTGTGTCAATCCCACATCGGCGTCCTTTAGGGAATCGTGTCATTTTTTTCTAATAGATGTCGTAAATATAGACCAGAATTTTACAGGCCTGCATTTAAGGCGTCTGTCTGACGCCTACGGAGACGCATATGGGATGCTTATGGATGCCCAAGGCCACTTCCGGTGGAAGCCACACCCGTACTGGCCTTGGGTATTGGTAGGCATGCCTAGATGTCTCACTAGGCGCATGGATTTTTTAAAAAAAATGTGCATCCTGATTGGCTGGTGAGATGACAATAGGGATGTCTACCGCTGCCTACAATCGGGATACCATTTGTAGAATCGGCCCCGGCCTAAATGAATAGCACAACTGGCAATCAAGCATGCTAGTTGTATTATTCAGCTCCCAGGAAAACCTTTTAAAGGGGCTGGACCTTTCCAAAGCTTGTATGCTTCCCCTTCCTCTTTCACCAAAGAGCCTCCTCCCCCCCAGTCCTCTTTATAGAGATACCCCCCTCCACAAAAAAACAAACACTTTAGACCAGTGGTTCCCAACTCTGTCCTCGAGGACCCCCAGGCCAGTCGGGTTTTCAGGATAGCCCTAATGAATATGCATGGAGCGGATTTGCATGCCTGGCACCTCCAGTATATGCAGATCTCTCTCATGCATATTCTTTAGGGCTATCCTGAAAACCCGACTGGCCTGGGGATCCTCCAGGACAGGGTTGGGAACCACTGCTTTAGATAACCTTGCAGAGACCCCCTTGTAGGCCTTCTGTAGGCATCTTTCTATCCTCAGTGGTCTAGCAATGTTTCTCAACTCGGTCCTGGAGTACCCCCTTACCAGCCAGGTTTTCAGGATATCCACAGTGAATATGCATACACTGCTTCCATTATATGCAAATTTATTTCATGCATATTCATTGTGGATATCCTTGAAACCTGGTTGCTCCAGGACTGAGTTGATAAACACTGGGCTAGAGGTTCCAGGAAAGGAGCAATCCACAATTGTTCCTCTACATTTTGATGCTGGGTTCAAAACGGTGCCCTAGTGGTAGTCTTGCAGAACTACTACTAAGGGTGAAGCCACCACATAAGGGTCTCTAGGAGGAAGAGAAGCTCCTGCCCCTTTAAAACAGTACCTGGGGGTATCGGCACAATGGCACATGTGTCAGCTTCGAGTTGACATTATGTTTACACAAATAATGCAGCTTGTGGAATCCAACACAAGTTGCCTTATTCAGTTGGCGTGCTTTGTATTTCTTTGTTATGCCACCTGCAACATTCAGTGTGCATTAAGAGTCAAAAATCATGTATTATTCTCTTGACAGAAGTTAGTATGTACCTCCTAAATGTTGTGCTTGGATCTTTGCAGGTTACTTCTGGGCAAATACCATCCTTTGCTGTAACAGGGCTCTAGTTAACCCCCGCTCGCCCTGCTCACGGTCTGACATGTGAGGCACTCAGTTCCAGTTGGACACAGGTTAGCTCTAGCCTGGATCTGATTTCTCAGCTGCTAAGGGGCGCATAGAGAGATAATTTGTAGCCATTCGGAAGCCGTGAGAATGTTAATTGAAACAGTGAACTGAACTAGGCAAGCACTATGTCCTAGATTTGTGTGGCGTGTAGTGCTACTTTAAATATATATTTTAAAAAATTTATCATCTGCCTCTGCCATTTCTTACCACCAAAGACTCGCTGCCATGCCCAGAGATTTTGGACATTGGACATTTCCCAGATGCACTCTGCTCTCCCTGGCAATGTTCAGTTAACAAAAAAAAAACAACAACAACAAAAAAAAAACACGGGTTCTCTGGTCCAGCCAGAATGGGAGAAAAATGCTCCCCTTTCCATTCTAGCTCCAGTGAGGAATGGAATTTCTAAAATGTTCCTGGACAACTGGAAATCTGCATAAGCGTGCTCTTGACCTTGCACTTTTTATTTTCAGGAATATAAAGTAACCCTGCACTTGCAGGGAAAAATGGGTTAATCTTCCAGTGACCCAGCCAAGATGCTCTAGTGAAGTAGGGTGGGGGAATAGAATATGTGTCTGTGTGTATTGGGGGGGGGGATCAATTTCTTTTTGATACATCTGGATCCAATAGAACAAAATAGTGATACTAATGTACCTGAGCAGGACAATATTTTTTTTAAAATTTTTTCCAGCTTCAGGCAAGGAACAGCCTGCAGCCTTCTCTGTGCCCTTAGTACTTTTCATTGCCATGCATTCACTTACGCCTCTGAGCTCGAGAGAAATGCTTCCTTGCGATTCTTATGCCTTTCCTCAAATTCCAGACATCTCCTGATCTCTCGTGAGCAGAATCCACGCCTGGGCTTTGGGGGAGCCAGACCACAGCATCAGTAAGGAGGAGGGAGGAACAGACGCCAGCAGCCTGGCTTGCCGGTACCAGCCTCTGCAGGTGAAGGACCGATTTGGACAAGAGGAAACAAGGGACTGACCTAGGGAAGGGGAAGAGAGAAAACCCTTTTAAAAAAATTATTATTGTTATTTATTTATTCTTTAAAAAAAAAAAAATACTTCTTTGACTTAACAGCTGAAGACGGCACACGTTAAGATGCACCATGTGAAACTGACTCTGCTGGGCTTCCTTTCCTATTTAAAACTGGGGTGCAAGCAAGAGAATTCCTTCCTTTGGTTGCCCTTGGGCTCTTAAACGCCCCCCCTTACCCCATCCCCTCCCCGCCCCCCCCCTTCAGAGGGATCCTGCTTTAGCTTCCTTGAAGGCTTTTTTTTCCTAACAATGACCAATTTCTGGCTGCCTTTTCGGAGTATGGTTTTGGAATACTTGGCAGGACTTCTGATTTGCGTCTTTTGGCTCCAGAACTCCCATGGGATGCCAC
Source organism: Geotrypetes seraphini (assembly GCF_902459505.1). Taxonomy (NCBI): domain Eukaryota; kingdom Metazoa; phylum Chordata; class Amphibia; order Gymnophiona; family Dermophiidae; genus Geotrypetes; species Geotrypetes seraphini. The sequence goes on along the minus strand of NC_047091.1, from coordinate 29,812,866 downwards.
ATGTCATCCGGATAGGTAACGTCTTGTTTTCATTTTCCTTCCTTGCCTCTGTTGCTGGCTTTAGTCGGGGAGAGAAGGTTATACGGGTAGGGTGATCCGGCTGTGAATAGCTTGGGGTGTTGTTTTTTTTTTTTTGTTTCCCGCATATCTTGAAGCAGTTTTCAGGGCTGGGACCTTGGCAACTTTCACTCCTGCCTTTTGGGTTTTTCCTAGAAATCATGGTGGAGGAGTTGGAGCAGATTTGAATTGTCTATTTTTGAGGCTCCTTGCCGGGTTTGGGATTTGTGAATGCATCCTTGTAAACCTAGAGAAAAGCCATCAAATGTCAATGAAGGAGGATCGATTGAACGTAGTGGAGACAGAATGGACAGCCAAGAGAAAGCAGATGAGAGTGTCATTCAGGGAACTAGTGAAGAGATGCCAATTGTACCAGGGCAGCACAAGCATGCAATGGTCCCCGTCCCCCCCCCCTAAATGCATGGCTTTAGTCATAAGAGAAAAAGAGCAAGCAGCTGCTTGGTCTACCTGTAGTATTAGGAAATACCAGGGGGCTTTTTTTTTTTTTGCTTGTGATGTGAGTTTCAGAGACCCCCCCCCCCCAGCTCTGTTACCAATAAGATCGACATTCTGGCAGCGACTTGGTTGTTGAAACAGCTTCTCCCTCCCTCCTTGAAAGCCAAAGGTCATCCAGTCATTCTGGTTGAATCCTTTCCTGTTGCGCTGAGGGCGGCTGATTTCATTTATTTGTGAAGTGTGTTTCAGCTCAGCTGCTTCTGCAGAAATTGAACCGAGAGGGGGGGGGGGGGAGAGAAAAAAAGTTTGCGAGAAATACGGCGCGCTCGCTTCCCTCTCGTGTATCCGCACGCATGCGATAACCCCGCAACATTCCATCTGCACAATAATTCAGTTCTAACTTAGATGTGGGCTTATGAGTTTACAAGTTTATTTACTCTGCTTTTCAAGGGGTTAGGGACAGAGAAGGAGGACATTTTCCATGTGTTTGCGTGCTTTGACTGCTGGAAAAAGAGGTCACTCATTAGCATCTGAATGATTTTCTGTACCTATATAGCTATATAGCATACAGACAGTTAGAATCCTTCCCCCACCCCCCATGGTAGTTTATGTTTAAACACCCCCTCCTCCACCAGTAATTGCTCGGATAAATTACAAATCCAGGAAATTGTATCCTGAAAGCGGTGAAAATCGGGTGCACTTTCTAATGTGAACGATCTATTTAGCAGTTTTCCAAAAAAAACAAAAAACTATTGCCTGTTTGTGAGTCATCTTTTCCGACGATAGTGCTGTTTATCATGAGTAGAGACCAGCATATTTCTTTAGCTGATGACTGATTTTCTGCTAAAGAAAATGGCATATTCTTGTAGCTGGTCCATTTTGTTATTATATTATATCTGTTATTTGTTATTATATTATGTCTGTTATTAGTTATTATATTATGTCTTCTGAAAAGAGAGATACAGTACCGTATTTGTAAAAAGAATAAACAGAAGCCATAATTATGATATATTTTTTTTTTAAAAAACCAAAACACCCCAACAAACAAACCCGAGACTAAAGTCAACGACCTTGCCTGACCTTTAATAAGTCAGAAAAACCGGGCCTCCCTCCCCCCCATCAAAATCTTTCCATCCAGTGTGATTTAGAGAGGAAGTAATCAAGGTACGCTACTGTTAAGGTGTATTATTTTATCGCAGATCTCCCTTTATGCAATAAGACCAAAGTTACTAATAAGGAGCAAACAGTAAAATAGCCATGTTGATAGCTTCCCTCCTTAGAGAGTTGGGGTGTCCTCTAGTTCTTGTCCAACTCTGGGCAATGTTATTTGCCTGTTCTCCTACGTGGAAAACCTGGAGGTTAGCTGGATTTGGCTTTTAGTTCTAAACTATTGGCCTGAGATGAGGCCAGGGGTGGACAACTCCAGTCCTCGAGGGCCGGAATCTAGTCGGGTTTTCAGGATTTCCCCAATGAATATGCATTGAAAGCAGTGCATGCAAATAGATCTCATGTATATTCATTGGAGAAATCCTGGAAACCCGACTGGATTCCGGCCCTCGAGGACTGGATTAGGCTCACGGTGTGTAGCAGTACTCAAGGGAAGTGATACTCAAGTAGAGTAGGTGTTTTTCTGTTGCCAAGAAGGTTTATAATTTAATTTATACTTGAGAGTGGAGAGTTAAGTGGCTTGCTCAGGATCACAAAGAACGGGGCCAGATTTGAACCTGTTCTACCTGGGTTTTTAGTTTCTTTGGCTCTCTTTTACTGAGCCACGGTACAGCTTTCTCCTGCGGCCTCTGTGGCATCATAAGGGTGAGCGGAACCCAGGGCGGTGGTGCCCTTCCCCCACATTCTTCACTGCCCTCTGTTGCGTGCGTGCCCCCTTCCCCGTTCCTTTTTTTTTTAACTTCTCCGGCGTGAGCAGCATGCCCACATGGGTGTCGACTCGCTCTTTGACGTCACTTCATAGGTGCGGGTCCCGAGGTGATATCAGAGAGAGCGCAGACGCCGACGCGGGCAGCAACCTCACGCCGGGGAAGAAAAAAGGTACAGGGAAGGCAAGGAGCACACATGCTAGGCAAGGAGAGGAGCAGGGGGTGGCGAGGAGAAGGGGTACCGCGCCCTAAGGAAGACAGCGCCTGCGGTGGACAGCCCACCCCCACCCCCACCGGAGCGTTAAATGCTCCAGTGCAAATATAATTCCTATGTGCATCAGAGTAATTTCAGAGCATTTAGTGCTCTGGGCCGCAGTAAAAAGCTCCACCATGGGGCGGGAGGGGGGAGGGTAGTTTGCTACTTCTTCACTCCAAGTACAAGATGGGTTGATCCAGATACATGATTATTTCCTGGTCCCACAACTGCCCCCACTTTTCATTTTTATAAAGACTGTAGTAAGTCTTCATTCTCTGGAGTTTTGGGAGAAAAAAAAATATTTTGGGTTGACTCATTTCCAGTGATTTTGCTAATTATTTTAATCTCCTGCTTGTTGATCCACCAAGTATGTTTTTACATTGACGTAAAATGGGAAATGTTCTTTAATAGGTCTGACCCATATGTCAGCAAAGATAGTGGATAATGTGGTGTGCGGGGGGGGGGGGGGGGGGAGGGGGGGTGCTGAAAAGTTCTCAGCCCTTCCAATCGACTTCCTAAATCCTGAGCGTTATTTTGCCACTGAAGCTGAAAAGAATGTTTCATCTTATTTTGTTAAGTGCCAGTTTGCAGAAAGAAAAGTCTATGTTTTTGACATTGTTTCAGAGAACTTTTCACCACCCCCTCGTACTAGTGAAAGTAGCTGGTTCAGATGTGTTGTATTGAATGCAAAATTGTTGTGTTTTTTTTTTAAATAAGGAAATAATGCATGAGGCAGGCACTGTGAATTTGACCGAAATGTCCCTTTCAAAAAGGCATCTCCTGTACGTAGAGTCTAGGTATGGACCATTGTTCCATTTTATTTTTCAGTCAGAAGGGGTTGGGGTTTTTTCCCCCTTTTTCAGAAGATTATGTTGGCAAGATACAACCTACTCATGTTTTCTCCACCCTTCCTGCGCAAAAATAGCATCAATACAGGCAAATGATCAATGTTATCCTGAATTTGACTTTCATATCCAGGCTCCAATATGTATAACACTGGCTTATTCACATCCCTAAAACACATGCTCAAAGTGACATTATGCCCACAACATTTTGACAAGGTTTGGCACACATTTAAATACAGCGACAGTATGATAGGGGCGATGTAAAAATGCATTTAGACAATATGAAGAAATAGATTTGTGGGCAAGGGCTTTCAACCTAGCCCTTGGGACACACCGAAGCAGTCAGGTTTTCAAGGTGCCCACAACAAATATGCATGAGATAAATTTGCATGCACCACCTCCATTCTAAGCAAATCTATCTCATGCACATTCGTTGTGGGCATCTTGAAAACCTGACTGCTTCGGTGTATGCTGAGGACCCTTGCTCTAGGGAAACCCTCACACATTATGTAGGCAATATCTCCAGGATGTATGGTGTTAGGATTGTTCACTAGAGAATAGAAACATAGAACATGACGGCAGAAAAGGGCCTCGGCCCATCTAGTCTGCCCACACTAATGGCCCACCCCCTAACTACCTCCATGAAGAGATCCCACATGCCGATCCCATCTTTTCTTAAAATCTGGCACGCTGCTGGCCTCAATTACCTGTTGTGGAAGATTATTCCAGCGATCAACCACCCTTTCAGTGAAGAAATATTTTCTGGTGTTGCCATGAAATTTCCCACCCCTGATTTTCAACGGATGCAACATTCCACAGGGCAAGACCTATAATTCAGAGTTTCTTAATTGCTATTCTGAGCCAGTGATTTTAGCTATGCACTCTAATTTTCTTATCTTCTTGAGTTCTTATCCTTTGACACCTTGGAGGATGAGATGCACTGGGCATGACCTGCCCTGTACTTGGTGCATGGGGGGGGGGGCAACTTTGTCCATTGTTTCTGAAGCCTTAGGGCAGCGGTAGGCAATTCCGATCCTCAAGAGCCACAGGTTTTCAGGATATCCACAATGAATATGTATGAAATGGATCTGCATGCACTGCCTCCCTGAGATGCAAATCTATCTCATGCATATTTATTGGGATATCCTGAAAACCTGACCTGCCTGTGGCTCTCGAGGACCGGAATTGCCTACCCCTGCCTTAGGGTGTGCAAACATTTTGACAATACAAATCAAGGCCTCAGGTACTCTGTGAATCCTAAAACTCCCAGGGTGATTTACAAGAGTGGGAGGATTCATCCGAATGTCCTGCCTTGATTCCCAGCAGGCATTGTTTAGTTCCAGGGGTAGGCAATTCCAGTCCTCGAGAGCTGAAAGTGTAGTTTCATTATGTGCCATGTATAATAAGGGCAGGACCATAGAAGAGATGCCAAGAACTGACCATCTGAACAGGAGGAAGTTAACGAGCATGGTAGATTTGGGGGACAGAAGAGAGAAAGTGGTATATTTGGGTGAAGAGAGGGGTGTGTGCTGCAATTTACCCACAGACATGGACCATTTCTCCGTGTGCACTGACCACTTCAGACAATGAGAAATTTCTCTGACCATCCAAGGGTTAGGGCCAGATAAAAGCTGAGTGAAAATCAATCTACGCCCCTTTTCTCCCTCTTCTGGAAGTGAATTGCTTTAGACATCTGGGACCAGAGCTCAGCCTCGGCTAAGATCGTTCTAAAGCAGGGGTGTCCAACCTTTTGGCTTCCTTGGGCCGCACTGGCCGAAAAAAATGTTTCTGGGCCGCACAAATGTGCAAACGCTGCAGCAAGACAGAGGAGGGAGCTGGCAAGATGATAAACACCAGGGGGCAGCAGAGGAAAACACTGCATCACCCTTGACCAGGACCACACAAAATACTTCACGGGGCTGCATTTGGCCCTCGGGCCGCAGGTTGGACACCCCTGTTCTAAAGGAACAAGGTTTCTGTGAGTCTACACCTTGTTCCTGATGTCCTCTTCCATGTTGTAACAGAGTAAATGGAGCAAAGATCTGCAGGGTCCAGGATGTTGGAGTTTCCTGCTTAGCATCTGGCTACAGATGTGCCCATAAGCATCTGCTCCTTGCAGGGGCTGGGTTTTTTTTTTAACTACCGTGAGTTGCACTTGCTTCCTATGCTCTCCCACTGACTCCAGGCCTCTCCGACCAATGCTCTTCATAAAGAGGGGTTTGATGGCACATATCAAGCCACTCAGCATCTAACGATTGCCCAGCAAGTACATAAACCCTCGCCAAAACATTTGGACAAGAAAGTCGCTGGCACTGAGTTCCCCTCCTCTATCCCCACCCTCCCTAGCATGCCACCTTTAGTTGCTTAAAAGATGGGCTCCCGTTATTTTCTGCCCTAAAGTAATACAGTGTATATCTTTTTTTTTCTCCTGTAGTGCTATCAATATGGTGCGATGCCCAGTTTCCGGTGCATTTTGAAAACCTTGCATTTCTGAACATTTGAATCGTAAAAAAAAAGATGCATCTGCCATTGTCCAATTCCTAGTTTTTATGTTTATTCCCTGGGACCACAAATTTGGACCTGCAAACTTCTTTTACTGTGAGGAACTAAAATCAGAATAGGATGCAGTTTCAAGGTTGCCCTTCTTCATATCAGGTGCTCAGCTTGCACGGTTTTCCTACATTTGATGGGCTTAGCATTTTATATTCCCTCTCTTTGGGCATTCTCTTTTTCTAAGCCCTCCAGTTAACCAGTAGAAGTTCAACACGCCAGGGTTAGTAACAGAGAACGTTCTCTAAAAGTCCAAATCCCCTAGTGCACTCTCTAGTGTGCAATATTTGCCAGTACATTGGAGGAGGGGGGAAGGTGTTGTTACTTGCAATCTCCCCAGTGTTAATGTAAATTCACCTCAGAGTTGGGCAGAGCAGTCCTGAAAACAAATAGACTGGATGACGGACGAGTCAATGGACAGAATTGCTCCGTTTAATTCGGCGTGTTTGCTGTACGGGGACAGGGCAGGGTTTCCTTTAGAGCTTGCCTTCGTTACGCTTTTCTGCCAAAAATATTTTTTCCCCTTCCATCTGCCCATCACTGAGCTGCAGCTCTTTGCCTTCCTCCAAGCAATGCTTAGTGGAGGTTGGAGGCTTTTCAAAAAAAAGGTCAGAGATGGAGAGCTATCGGGTGTCTGAAGACTCACTGCCCAAGGTTCACTTGGGGAGTTTTTATTCTTATGGTTGTGGGGTGTTTCTTAAAAATTTTATCCCCACATAAACTTCCAACTCCCAGAGCAAGGAGATGAAATCCTGCTTTTTGTACTAAAACCCTACGAATTTCAATGTTTCTTATGATTCGTTTATATTTGTTGGGTAATGCTTTCTTTTGCTCATCCCATTCTGGCCCGAGGAAAGGGATTTCACTCCCAAAGGTTAGTCCAATACAAACAAATCTATCACATTTTTTTTCTTTTCCCTGATTGGTTAACCATTTGTGAAATTGCAGTCATAGAGAATCAACTTCCAATTAGAAACAATTTAAAGTTCCAAATTCCTTCCCCCCCCCAAAAAAAAAAAAAAAAAAAAAGCAAATATATTCAAATTCTAAATGTGTAACTTGATGTAAATTCCTGGAAAAAATACTGAGGATTTTGAGCAATAAATCAACCCTCTTGAGATGTTCCTACCTAGCTACTGGGTTTATAGCACACCTTTTTCATAGGCTTGTAGGCGATTATTATTACACTGCACATGAGAAAATTACATATATTAGACTAGCATTGTATGCAAATCTATCATTGTGGTAATCCTGAAAGCCCCAATAGCCAGCTGTGCCTCCAGGAGAGATTTGAAAAACAAGGGATCGTGATACTTCAAAAAGATGCCAAGAATAAAAGTTGCTGGAGTCTGTGAGCTTTTCAGGTCAACCCTCAGCTGCTTTTCTTTGAATGACAGGCGTGAAAGACTTCTGAGGTTGGGAGAGCTCAAGGACAAAAAACAAGTTGTTTTTCTTAGGTTTTGGGTTTTTTTTTCCCAGTTACTAAAGGTTTTGTACTTGCAGTGTGGTTCTTTATTGCAGAGGTGTTCTCCTATCTTCCACTGCTTTTCCTCAGATATACTCGTGTTGAAGATGTCATGCAGCAGTTAAAGAGATACAAAAGCTTGTTTTGAACGGCCCAGATAATCATGGGCTGGACCCTTACCCAGGACAGGAGGAGGAGGGGTAGCAGTTGGGGAAAATTCCAGAAAGGGGATGGGGTTGCAAGGTGGATGGGGAAGGGTGCTTTGGGACTGACTGGATATTTCAACTAAGGCACCCTTTCCCACTAACCCCTAAAATGTTTTTAGCGCATTGTGTATGTTATTTTGTCACTCACCTAGATTTATGGATAGGCGGGTTATAAATAATTTTAAATAAATAAATAAACCCTATCTTTTAGCTCATTGGCTATTACATGCAGCCAGGTGGTCTTGAAGGGGGGGGTATATTTAAAGTAGCCCTCCCCCAAGGATATCGGCTTTTTCCTGCTCCTCGGAGGAAGGGGGGATTGAAGATTGTTGGAGATGGAGTTGGTGGACCGCTACTTGGCTGACAAGGCAAGTAACTAATGGGGGAGGAGCCATTTTTTGTCATATTCTTAAGCGTAACTTGGTGTGTTATTGTTCATAATTCCTTGTTATACATTTAAAATGCAGTAAAGAGGCTGTGGCTTACTGTTTTATTTTCAATTGGTGTGTTGGCCAATTATTGACTATAAAGTATGTTATAGTATGATGTGTTGGGAAGAATGGAAAAGGGTGGGGAAGGGATGATGACTTTTGGTGAGGTGTCGCATCTCTATTGGTTAATACTGACTTGCATGAGTGTTAAACTTGTGTTTTCATTTAACTGTTATATTACATTTAAGAGATGGGATGTGATAAACTTGGGACTCGATATCATGAAATTCATGTTCTCAGAAGTTAAGGTTTAGTTGGGGTTGAAGCTCCTCTAGAATTACGAGTGTGGTTTAAAAAATTTTGTAAAAAAAAGCAAGTTAAACAACGTAGTCTCCATGAAAGGTGATACACTTAGGGCCAGATTATCAAAACTTACCACGCCTTTAACGATGGTTGCAAAACCAGTTCCAGCCGATTTAGCATGACAGTATTTTACTGCCCGGTTATCAGAACGGCTCACCGCAGTCTTTTCTGAGCTTCCTAGCAGCCTCCAACTCTGCCATGCAAATGTAGTAGAATGAGGTCATTACTATTAAAATGGTAGTAAAATGGGCTAATTAATATTTAAATGAGCACTCCAGGTCATTTAAATATTAATTAATATTAATTAGTATTAATTAGTATTAATTAGATATTAATTAATATTAATTAGATCACTCTGTATCATTGCCGGATGATTCTCCAAGCAAAGTGCTGGATTTTAATGACCAAAAATTACCGGCTGGTCTAGGGGTGCCAGAAGTATGAAAAGTGTGTTTCTCTGCACATCTCAGACAAATGTTTCTGGTTGTAGCTCATGATTTAAAAAAAAAAAATTTTAAACACACTATTCACATAAATTATAGCAATATAGTGATGGGAAAAAATCTCACAAGCACGCATTTTGAGTGCATGTATTATAGGTGTGTATTAAAGGCATGTCTTATATTTGCTGATTGAAAGCCGACAATTGCACCTTCCCTTCCTTCCCCTCCATCCAATAACGCTTGGCGCACCAATGATTGACACAATGACATAGCATTTGCTGATAGTTTTCCACCCCCTCCTATCCACCCATGCCTCTTTCCTTGGACTATTTGCGAATGTGCCGATTGCTATCACCAGAGATGGATCTCATGTAAGAACATAAGAATTGCCGCTGCTGGGTCAGACCAGTGGTCCATCGTGCTCAGCAGTCCACTCCTGCGGCGGCCCATAGGTCAAGGACCTGAGCCCTGAATCTAGCCTTACCTGCATACGTTCTGATCTAGCAGGAACTTGTCTAACTTTATCTTGAATCCCTGGAGGGTGTTTTCCCCTATAACAGACTCCGGAACAGCGTTCCAGTTTTTCACCACTCTCTGGGTGAAGAAGAACTTCCTTACGTTCGTACGGAATCTATCCCCTTTCAATTTTAGAGGGTGCCCTCTCGTTCTCTCTACCTTAGAGAGGGTGAACAATGTGTCTTTATCTACTAAGTCTATTCCCTTCATTATCTTGAATGTTTCGATCATGTCCCCTCCATGAACCTCATTTGCATGCATGGTTCTTTGAGAATGACTCGTCTTTTTTGAATCATTAAATTTACAGCCGCTACAGTGACCCGTCAGATTTTACCAGTGATAATAGAAAATCTGGCCCTTAGTCCAGCAAGTTTATGAATTGGGACTTGTATACCACTTTTTTTTTTGTAGTTTCACAGCTACACTTAAAGCGGTTTACACATAGGTACTTCAAGCATTTTCCCTATCTGTTCTGGTGGGATCACAGTCTGTCTAATGTACCTGGGGCAGTGGAGGATTAAGTGACACAGGGTCACAGGGAGCATGGAGTTTCCAATTTTTCATAAGCTATTTGTCCTATGATAGGAAAAAAACTGGAAACTCACTGGATTGGTGTATAGCCCTCAATGGAGACTGTCTTGTTTAACTTGTTTTTCTAGCAGAATTTTCAAAACACCCTTGTATTAGGAAGCCATACCGATTGTGTCCAGTCTCCAGACAGCTTAAAGTTTAAATGCACAGGCAATGGGAGTTAAAAGCAAAGGGGTCCCTTGATATATCGCCTTTCGAGATGAACTAACTTGCCCAAGATCACAGCACGTATCAGTGGCTAGAGCAGGTGTTGAACCTAGTGGCTTTGTTTCTTGCCTATTATTCTAAGCATTCGGCTAACTGGCGTCTCCCTAATATTCCAAAATACGGCATCCATTGCTGCTGTATTTCACGCATCTCTGTTGGGCTCCCCCATCCCTTCATGCCCTGAGATACGGCACCCCCCTAGCTTCCCATACAGCATCAGTTGCTGTAGTTTGCTTCTGTATTCAGATCTGCACGGCACTCTGGGAGCTTCTAGGGGGGGGGGGTGCAAACTGGGAGACAGAAAAAAAATACAAATGAATTGAGCCAATTCCATCTGACGCATCCTCGTATGATGCTACTTGGTGCACCCGTCTTGCACTGAACGTGTCACATCCATCAGGATTAGAAAATACCGTCTCCACACTAGTTTAGAGGTGAGAGAAGCGAAATGATTTCCACTTTCAAATGTCTGTTCTAGTCTTATCCCTTTCTTAGGGGGTGTCTAGGCTTCTCACCTACCTTGGCTTTTTTTTTTTTGTTTGTTTTATTTCTCTTTAAATTGCCTGGGTTTTACCGAACTGTAATTGGGGAAATCATAGCTGTACTGTATCTTATGTCTTGTTCCTGTCAGGAGCTGTGTCATTAAAATAAGGGATTTTCCAGCTTGAATGCGTTGTCTATTCCAAGTCTTAGTTATCTTAACCAAAATGTGCCTTGTCTTGTCTGTCTGCGTAAGCTTTGTGGAGTAGATTCTCTTCTGTTGATCTGCACAGCGCGTACAGACTGACTTTCCGAGCCCTTTGAGGAGGGTGAAATATCTTCTGTGCCTGAGTGTAACTTACCCTGAGTTACTAATAAAAGATGCATGAGAGAAATCCAAAATTCTCTCATGTAAAAATGATTATTAGTAGAACAATGATAAGCATCTGAAGCAACATATATTCTGAGCTCCTGTTGGCATGAGGTTGTAGGCATGGCCAAGCCACTCACTAAAAGTAAAGCTAACCAGAGATACCCTGCTTTGTGGTCCTGGGAGGCTGCCTTGTGACCCATATGAGTGTAGGATGCCTTATCTCATTGGGTCAGGGCTAAAACATACTCCAACATTCATATCAAGTGGTTTTATAGTATAATAACTTGTTAGCGTCTTCAAATGAGGTGTTTATATTATGTTTTTGGACATCCTAGGGGCTTTTTGGCCTGGATTCTGTACGAGGCACCTTAATCGGCCAGCACCTAGAAAAACAGCACTGGCCACGTGTAAATCATACTTAGCCACTGTCATGAAGGATACCAGTGCCTAAGAAAAAAACTTAAGTACGGGCCAGGGATTTAAAGGCCTACATTACTGGCACCTAAGTTTTTGGGAGAACCGTGCTTAGTGGCGCCTACTTTTATAAACACACTTTTAATTGGTTGTAAAAGACACAATTACCACAGCAATTAACCCCCCCCCCTTTTGCAAAACCATAGCGTGGTTTTAGCTCCGCCCACGACGGTTAACAGCTCCGACGTTCATAGAATTCCTATGAGCGTCAAAGCTGTTACCGCCATGACCGGCGCTAAAAACTGTGCTATGTTTTGTAAAAAGGGACGGGGGGTTAAGATAGGTGCTAGTAGGCGTGATCAAGGCACTATTTACAGAATATGGTTCTTTGTGTTGTTTTCATTTAAGTATTTATTGTTTTCTTTGTTTTGCTTTGTTGTTGCTTGGTTTTTTTTTTGTTTTTTTAAGTAGTTTATGCCAAAGGTGATTTTAAAAACATAACATAAATAACATAACACCAGATTTCTATACCGCATAACCGTAAGTTCGATGCAGTTTACAAAAGTTTATACAAATATTAACAATGAGAACGATTAGTTCAAAAATTTTGAAAAGAGGAAAGTTTTCAGTAGTGTTCTAAATTGTACATAAGAACCGGATGTAAGCAATAGATGTCGAAAATCTTTCTCATAGTGGGCTGCTTGATATGATAAGGTGTTTTCAAGATAGTTCTTACTTTTACTCCCTTAACTGATGGAAAAACAAAACAAGGATGTGACTTTCTGCTAATCTTTCAGCTAAGTATGATGGAGCTAAGCTAAGTTCAGTTTTGGAGACCGTATCTGGCAAAGGCCGAAAGAACACTTGAAGTGGTCCAGAGGAGGGCGACAAAAATGATAGGAGGTTTGTGCCAGAAGACGTATGAGGAGAGACTGGAAGCCCTGAATATGTATACCCTAGAGGAAAGGAGGGACAGAGGAGATATGATTCAGACGTTCAAATACTTGAAGGGTATTAACGTAGAACATAATTTTTTCCAGAGAAAGGAAAATAGTAAAACCAGAGGACATAATTTTAGGTTGAGGGGTGGTAGATTCAAGAGCAATGTTAGGAAATTCTACTTTACGGAGAGGGTAGTGGATGCCTGGAATGCGCTCCCGAGAGAGGTGATGGAGAGTAAAACTGTGACTGAGTTCAAAGAAGCGTGGGATGATCACAGAGGATTTAGAATCAGAAAATAATATTAAATATTGAACTAAGGCCAGTAATGGGCAGACTTGCACGGTCTGTGTCTGTATATGGCTATTTGGTGGAGGATAGGCTGGGGAGGGCTTCAATGGCTGGGAGGGTGTAGATGGGCTGGAGTGAGATTTGACGGAGACTTCAGCAGTTGGAACCCAAGCACAGTACCAGGTAGAGCTTTGGATTCTTGCCTAGAAATAGCTAAGAAGAAAAAATTAAAAAAAATTTAATTGAATCAGGTTGGGCAGACTGGATGGACCGTCATCTACTATGTTACTATGTAAGCTGAAGGCAACTTTATAACATAAACATCCTAGTTTAAATGTGACACGGGCTTCCATCAGGGCCAATGCAACTCACGATAAAAAGGCGTCACGTCATCATATTTCTTCAGGCCATAAATCAATCTAACTGTGGTATTCTGAATCAATTTCAGTCTAGTCATATTTTTCTTAGTACTTGACAAATAAATGATATTACAATAGTCGAGAAGACTCAGCAATAGTGATTGAACCAGAATTTAAAAGATAGAAGTTTCAAAGTAGGATCTGATGGTACGTAATTTCCACAAAGTATAGTATCCCTTTCGAATCACAGCATCGATCTGGTTCTTCGTGGTCAGATGCCAATAAAAACTACGCCCAATATTTTAATAGTTGAACATATCATGTAAGGTGATGAATTTACCTTAATTGATGGTTTGATAGTGGTCTTTTGTGAATAAGCAAAAAAAAATTGATCTTTTCTTGATTTAATTTCAGTTTAAAATGGGATAAAACTGAAGCGTAACAACAACTCAAGTGACATCAAAAGCAGAAATGGTAATTTCAATATTAGCAGCTCGATTCTATATAGCCTGTCTAAAACATCATCACCAACTAGTTTGGAACTATGCACGATTCTGTAAAAGTTAGGTGCCCTATATAGGTGCACTGCCAGTCATCCAAACTTTAGGCCTAGTGGTTAGAGCTACAGCCTCAGCACCCTGAGGTTGTGGGTTCAATTCCCATGCTGCTCCTTGTGACCTTGGGCTGTCAATCCTCCATTGCTCCAGGTACGTTAGATAGATTGGGAGCCCACCAGGACAGACAGGGTAAATGCTTGAGTACCTGATTGTAAACCACTTTGCTAGGCAGTATATAAATACCTAAAATAAATGGTAAATGAATAAATTCCTGCACTTATGTTAAGTGCCTAATAGCACCTAATTCATAAAGAGATCCTAACTTGAAAATTTGCTCATGACCCACCCTTAACCATGCCCACTCTGGACTAGGCTCTTACTTTTTATAGAATCGTGTTTTTCAAGTTATTTTATCTATTTTTATTTATTTAAAAAAACTTCTAGCTCGCATAAATCCTAAGCAGGTTACAAAATCACATACAGAAAATACAGATAACATAAAAAAATACATCATAAACATCATAAAACAATAAAACAGAAATATATTAGTCATACATTTTCCTCCAAATTTTAAACAAAATATGAACATACTTCACCCCCCACCCTAAAAAAAAAACCCCCACACAACTTCATTAATCGCATCCACAAATGCTTCACTATTTGCATTTTGTAATTCGCTGATTGCCCGGCTCTCTTCAGTGTGAACCACCTAGAAGTCATCCGACTATGGCGGTATAGTAGAATAAAGTTATTATTATTATTATTATTATTAAATACATTAAATCAACCTCTATTCAGGAAAAAGTTTCAACAAATAACAAGGTTTTCAGAAACTGTTTAAATTGCTATAAGTTAGTTGTCGTCCTTAACTGTCCAACTATGGGCTCCTTTTACGAAGCCGCGTTCGCGGTTCTAGCGCACGCAGTTTTTTAGCACACGCTAAACCCGCGCTATGCAGCTAGAACTAATGACAGCTCAATGCTGGCGTTAGCATCTAGTGTGGCCGGCAGTTTAGTGCGCAGCTTCGTAAAAGGAGCCCTAAGTTATTCCATAATTTCACTCTGGCCACAGAGACAATTTTCGCTCCTCTGTCAGCATATTTCACTTTCTGTAAACTATCTAATGAAAGAGACATTGTTACCTCAGATACCTAACTTTCAATTAAGTCCAATTAAAGCCAATTATGAAGTTAAGTGCCAATTATCAGTGCTGATTAAGTCTATTAATCAATTAAGTTAGGCACTTACATTGGCTAGGCTTGCCTATGTAGGCGCCTAACTTAAAGTTGATGAACTTAAAGGGCTGGATCCTATATGGAATCGCGTCTATCCTCATGGACAGACACCTAAGCGTACCTAACCACCATGATTCATCTGTGTTAGGAGGGTTTGCCATTGCGGTGAGGAATTGGGCCCTCCTCCTGCCACGGCCATTCGGAGGGGTAGGGGCTTCGGGGGTTCCAGCAGGAGGGAGTGGGCATCCCTCCTGCCGGCCAACTTCGCGGGATGAATGGGTTCCCTGCTATGGCCACTAAACTGATCACAGCAAGGAGATTCCTTTGCTGTGATCAGCTTAGCGGCCATGTCTATTTGAAATGTAGACCAGCATTTTGCTGGCCTACATTTCAGGTGCCTATCGCGGCCCTAGGAAGATGCCTATTGCAGCCCTAGGGAGATGCCTAGGGCAATCTAAGCTCACCCAAGGCCATTTCTGGGTGAAACCATGCCCATTCCCAACCTTGGGTGAACTTAGGCGACCCTACGCATCCTCCCTAGGCTCGTGAAAATGCCTACAATATAGGTTGCCTGCCTCGGAGTGTTTTTTTTTTTTTAACATGCATCCCAATTGGCTGGTTAGACAGCGGTAGGATGCCTACCATCATCTACAATTGGGATGCCATTTATAGAATTTGCCCCAAAGAGTTTAGTTGGTAGAAGGTTCCACTTTACAGTTACGATCATTTATAGCAGGGATCTCAAAGTCCCTTCTTGAGGGCCGCAATCCAGTCAGGTTGACAGGATTTCAACAATGAATATGCATTGAAAGCAGTGCATGCACATAGATCTCATGCATATTCATTGGGGAAATCCTGAAAACCTGACTGGATTGCGGCCTTCAAGGAGGGACTTTGAGACCACTGCTTTAGGGCCTGCTATTGCCAATAATTAGTTCATAGCAAGTAACAGCAAAAAGGCTAGATCAATAAATTAGGACTTACATATTATAAAGCACACATTATCCATCTATCATCTACATAGAACATAACTTTCAAAACATAATTGTCTTAAGTGCCTTTTTAAATATGCTGAAATTTGGTATAGATTTTAAGTAATTAGAAAGAAGCGACCAGGTAGAAGCAGCTTGGTAGGAAAATAAACTTTTAAACAACTTTCTTGAAGTAATTCCTTTGGGGCTTGGGAATTGTAAAGATTTAGGGGCTCATTTTCAAAGACCTCGTAGACCACACATAGTATGACAAAAATGAATAATTACCAGTTTGTTGCTTCAACATTCCCTTGAGAATGAATGTGGCTATTGGGCAGACTGGATGGATCTGCCGTTATTCACTATGTTACTATATGTTACTCACCTCTGTCTTGGTGTTCCTTCTCAACTGGCATGTAAATAATGTGTGTACATATATATTCCTGAACACCAACACATTCTGCGGGATATATAGCAGTCGATTACATGCAAATTTAAATCTAAGAGGACAGAGAGGCAGAATTCTGGTTGAAGAAGGGACAATACGCTAGAACATGTTCAGTAAGGCAAGCAGTTCATTGAAGATTGATTATTTTAAGAATGAAACTAAATTGTGTCAGGGACTGACTGAGCAGAGTGGTACCGAGCAGTCTTGGCAGTTTGTTTTCTAGGAAAATGTATGCTAAATTTAAGAAATATGCAGCAGAGCGGAAACGTGTTCTTCTCTCTCCTTTCCTTTCTTTCCCTTCCCTCCCCCAATCCTATTCCCAGATCTGCAGTGAGCAACGGTTTCAGAACAGCTGGAAGCCAGCTGTTTCGTAGGCATTGGAACCTCTTCTAATTTGTAGTCAGAAGCCTTGTATTTATTTCAGCACCAGGGACAGCGAGGAGTTGTAAAACAATTAGATATTTTGCAGGCAGCCCTACCTTATGTCACTTGCGTTTTGCTGCCCACTCAGCCTAGATTTAGAGATGGGCAGCCAGATAATTTTTGCGTCATTTTCATTTTTTTTTTTTTTCTGGAATGAATGTTGTTACGAGTTTGCAGTCTTCTTAAAAAGCGCACACTAGAGGCAAAAAAAGGTGCACTCATTAAAAAGTGTGTCCTAAGTGGAAAGAGCCTGCTCTATTTTTCCCCAAAAGTGCATGTCTGAACCATCACATATCCACAAATTATCACACATGAGCACATTATCAGAAATGAGTATACCCTTTTTGCATATAATGCACACTTTTTAATGAGTGCACTCTCTTTCCTGATTCTATAATGGAATATTTATTTATATTTTTATCCCGTCCTCCCAGTAGCTCAGAACGGTTTACAAGTAAACATTCACAATGGAGTGAATTGGACATACAAGATTATACAGTAGATTTAAATACTTGGACATACGAGACTGTGCAGCAGTTTAGATATAGGGACTATACAGCAAATTAAGAACAGTAGTTTAGTTTAGATACAAGTTATCTGAGTAAAGGCTGAGAGTGGACTATACAGAAATTTAGGCAGAAGATTAGAATGGAGAAAGAAGGGTAGAGGTGGGGTTTAAGGGGGTTGGGTGTAGACTGAGGGTGACCTTTAGTTGAAGAGGAGGGTCTTTACCATTTTCTGGAATGTCATTAGTGAGTTCTGTAGTCTGAGTTGAGGGGGGAGTTGGTTCCAGAGTTGGGGAATGAAGTGGCTGTAGGAGCATTTGCGGGTGGTTTCTGAGATGGAGGGACCTTCTGGGGGCAATGCATAGGCGTATCTCCGTTTCCGAGCGGAGGGTGCGGGTGAGGATGTAGATGGGTAGCTTGGATTTTATGTAGGAAGGGGTGGTGGCATAAATTCTTTTGTGTGCTATTGCCAGGGCCTTGAATGCACAGCGTTGGCTAATTGGGAGCCAGTGTTCAGCGCGGAGTGCTGGGGAGATGGGATCGTGGTAGTTGAGGCTATGTAGGAGGCGGATAGCTGCATTTTGGACCTGTTGGAGGCGCTTGAGATCTTTTTTGGTTATTCCATTAAATAGGGAGTTGCAGTAATCCATTCTGGAGAGGACAAATGCGTAGAGGAGTTGGGCTAGGTCAGGTGTGGAGATGTAGGGTTTGATCCTTCTCAGTTGACGGAGGTAGAGACTACTTGGGATATGTGGGTGGATAGGGATAGGTGTCCGTCTAAGGTTACTCCTAGTTGAAATGGCCAGTCCCCTTTTGATACGTGCTATAGGAGTTAGACACTCCCTTATAGTATTGGGTGCAGCCAAATCTGCATGCAAATATTAACAAGTGCTAATTAGCATCAATAATTGTGTTTTAGCACCTAATTATTGTCATTGAGCTCATTAAGCAATTAATTTGCATATGCATCTTGGGCACACACACAAAAATAGGCACATAAATATGGATGCACTTATAGAATCTGACCCAGTGTACACTCTTTAAGAAGAGTGTGCACTAAAATTGGTGAATGACTTTCATTGAAAATGACAGCCCATCCCTACACACATGTTGTTATGTCCCCTAAGCGACCCCTCCAAAAGGAAAACCCTAAGCTTTTCTGGAACATGAACCTCTACCACATTCACTGCTGTCTTTGTTGACAACTTGGCATTGTAAGGAAAGTTCACAGAAGGCTCCTTATTAACAGCCAAGAGTCACTTAAATATCCCGGGAGAAAAGGTAGGAGAGGGGATGTTTAAATATATATGTGGCATAAGAATGCATGAGGCAAGCCTCTTTCAGTTGAAAGAAAGCTCCAAAGTGAGATGACATGCAATGAAGTTAGGAGGTGATAGGCTCAGGAGTAATCTAAGGAAATACTTTTTTACAGAAGGGTAGTAGATGTGTGGAATAGTCTCTCGGTAGAGGTGGTTAAGACAAAGACTGTGTCTGAATCCATAAAAGCATGGGACAGGCACTTGGGATCTCCTAGGGAGAGGAAGTGATAGTGGATGCTGTGGATTGGGCAGACTTGATGGGCCATTTGACCTTTATCTGTCATTCTGTTTCTATAACCACAAAGCTCTATGACATCACAATGAAGGTTTAAAGAGCCTTAGCCTATAGGAAGAGGAGATGCAAATGTTAAGAGCCTTAGCCAATAGGGAGAGGAGGAGATAGTGGATGCTGCGGATGGGCCATTTGGCCTTTATCTGCCATCATGTTTCTATAACCATAAAGCTCTATGACCTCACAATGCAGGTGTAAAGAGTCTTAGCCTATAGGAAGAGGAGATGCAAATGTTAAGAGCCTTAGCCAATAGGGAGAGGAGGAGATAGTGGATGCTGCGGATGGGCAGACTTGATGGGTCATTTGACCTTTTTTCTGCCATCGTAGAGACATGACAGCAGATAAAGGCCAAATGGCCCATTCACAGCATCCACTATCTCCTCCTCACCCTAAGAGATCCCACATGCCTATCCCACACTTTCTTGGAGTCAGACACAGTCTTTGTCTTCGCCACCTCTACCAGGTGACTATTCCATGCCTTACAGTAAAAAACACATTTTTTTAGATTACTCCTGAGTCTGGCAGACTGGTTTGGCTGTCTTTGAGACTAAGGGGGTCCTTTCACTAAGGCATGCTAGCCGATTTAGTGCATGCTAAATGCCAACGCGTCCACAGGATATAATGGATTTAGCGTGCGCTAAATCGGCTAGTGTGTCTTTGTAAAAGGACGTCTAAATGCATAGGTTTGAATATTTGGCCTTGTAATGAAAGATTTCTTTCTCTTTCCTATTAATATTTGGCATTCCTTATTTAATTAATTTTAGTATATTATATTTTATTTTAACTTTTTTGTAAAGGAAAGATATCAAATATTTTAAAAAACAAAAACACCCAAGTCCCATTCCTCTTTCATGCACAAAAGTTCTTCACCCCCTGTACCGTTCCCTCTGGTTTTTGCATCCCAAATGTATGACCTTGCATTTCTTAGCATTAAATCTTTCAGACCGTTCCTCAAACTCACTAGGTCTTTCCTCATGTTTTCTACTCTATTGCAGATTTTGGTATCAACTGCAAAGAGGCAAATCTTACCAGCCCTTCAGCAATATCGCTTATAAAAATGTTAAAAAGAACAGGCCCAAGAACAGAACCTTGAGGCACACCACTGGCAACCTCCCTTTCCTCAGAGCCATCTCCATTGACCACTACCCTCTGTCACCTTCTACTCAACCAGTTCCTGACCCAGTCCATCAATTTGGGGCCCATACTGAGGGCACTCAGTTTATTTATTCGATGTCTGTGTGGAGCACTGGCAAAGGCTTTGCTAAAATCTAAATACACCACATCTAGCGCTTTCCCTCTATCCAATTCTCTGGTCACCCAGTCAAAAAAATTGATCAAATTTATCTGACAACATCTGCCTCTACCAAATCCATGTTGCTTTGGGTCCTGTAATCTACTGGATTCTAGAAACTGCACTATTCTCTGTTTTCCATTAATTTATTTACCACAGAAGTCAGACTTCCCGGCCTGTAGTTTCCTACTTATTTCTTACTTCCACTTTTGTAGAGGGACCTCATCTGCCTCTCTCCAATCCTCCATTACCACTCCGGACTCTAAAGAAGCATTGAAAAGGTCAGCCAGAAGAACTGCCAGAACTTCCCTAAGTTTCTTCAGTACCCTCGGATGTACAGCATCCAGCCCCATCGCTTCAGCCACCTTTAGTTTAGCTAGCTCCTCACGAACACAGTTTCTGAAACTCGATCAGGGTCTGCCATATCTCCAGCCCTATTTGCTTTTGTTTTCTGTGGTCCTGCTCCTGGCGCTTCAGCTGTGAACACAGAACAGAAATATTTATTAAGCGATTCAGCCTTATATTTATCACCTTCTACATACTTCTCCCCTTCACCTTTGAGTCCCATAATGCCACTTTTACACTTCCTCCTATCACTAATATATCTAAAAAATATCATGTCCCCCCATTTTACTGTCTGCTATTTTTAGCTTCCATTTGCATCTTTGCTTTCCTGACTACTCGACCAGCCTCTCTTAACTTTTCCAGATATTTTTTGCCTGTCTTCCTCCAATCTTTTGTAGTTTATGAAAGCTAATCTCTTATGCCTTACCTTCTCAGCTGCTATGCTTGAAAACTAGGGTGGCCTTCTTTTCCTCTTAATTTTACTTACTTTCCTTACAAAATGGTTTGTCGCCCTTACAATAGCTCCTTACAATAGCTTTCCCACTTCTTCCAGATGTTCCTTCACATAATCTCCCATCTGAACAAAATTAGGTGTGTATTTTTTTTAAGTTTAGAACCTTCACTTGTGAATGATTCTTCTCTACACCTGTCTCTATGTTTCTGTGTTAGCTAGGTTGGCTTCTCTGGAAGTATTGCCAGATTAAATGTATTTGTGAAAATTTGAAGTCAGCTGCAGCTTTATATGTGAACAAAACTAGAAACTGATCCATGCTTTCATCTTGGAATAGGTCCCTAATGTGGAAGAAAGAAAGACCACAGAGAGAACCTCTCTATGACCATTTTAGCAATAAATGGATCCATAGGATGGGGTAAACAAAGTAAGATACTCCAAATTTTTCTATCCATCCTTGTCTAGAGCTGACTCTACTTTCCTGTATCTGTAAAGCTTAATGCAATTAAATAATGCTTTTCTAAAGAGACATACAGTATATAACAGAAGCCCTTGGCTTTCATTTTGGCTGTAGACCTCCTGTGATGGACTTGAGTTTTTCCTACTCTAACCAGAGACCACTTTATAATATTTGATCTTTTTGAAGCACTGGAATCTTGAATGATTTATTGAACAATCAATTCCTTTATCTACCTTGTACTTTCAAGTGATTCATCTGTGGCAGGCAATCAATCAAGCTTGGAACTTGCAGCCTGTGTTTTGCCTGGTGGGTTGGAATATTCTATCAGGCTGAATGGGATTTTTTTATTTTTATTTTTTTTAATTATTGTCAGCCTCCTGATTTTGTTTGATTAGAATGCATAAAAAAGGAACCAAAAATGGCAACTGCATTTTTTCATCTGTTTTTAAAATCGGTTAAGTAGGTTAGTGACATTTAACCAAAGCCACCCATGTACTTTGTGACTTCATGACCTTGGGCATGCTATGGCTGCAGGTAACGCCTTTTCACAGGAGTAACTAAGGGCTCCTTTTACAAAGGTGCGTTAGGGCCTTAACGCGTGCAATAGCGCGCCCTAAATTGCCACACGCGCTAGATCTTAATGCTGGGGTTAGTTCTAGAAGTGTAGCGTGGGTTTAGCTCGCGCTAAAATCCTGCGTGCGCTAAAAACGCTAGCGCACCTTGGTAAAAGGAGCCCAAAATGAATATATAAAGAGTTCAGCTCTTCAAAAACCAACTCTCCTCCCCTTTGGAAGCCATGGACTGAGCAAAATTTGGGTTTGGGATACATGTGGACAGAGCATGAATAGGGTATAGGTGGGGCTCCCACATATGGATGTTACCTACAGAATACTGGAAGTTACACCCTAAAGTGTGGTTCTGAGGTGCAATTTTCCCCGTTATTGACATGTAACAAGTACGCCTACCCAATTATAGGTGTACAGATGCTGATTTACGCAAGTATCCACTAACGGAATCTTGGCGCATAGATGCTGTCATAGAGCTAGCGCTCAGTGAACTACAGCTGGACACCTACTTACACAATTGAACTTCCACATGGATTTTATAAATGGTGCTCAAAACTGCAAGCACAAATTTGAGTTCATGTCCTATTTGCCCATGCAGTTTGAGGAACCAGCCAATTAGCACTAGAAATTGGACTCTAATTCAATTATTGATTCTAGCAACAATTTGGATTTAAATGCACATCTTGCTAAGAACATAAGAATTGCCACTGCTGGGTCAGACCAGTGGTCCATCATGCCCAGCAGTCCGCTCACGCGGCAGACCTCTGGTCAAAGACCAGCACCCTGAGACTAGCCCTACCTGCGTACGTTCTGGTTCAGCAGGAACTTGTCTAACTTTGTCTTGAATCCCTGGAGGGTGTTTTCCCCTATGACAGACTCCGGAAGAGCGTTCCAGTTTTCTACTACTCTCTGGGTGAAGAAGAACTTCCTTACGTTTGTACGGAATCTATCCCCTTTTAATTTTAGAGAGTGCCCTCTCGTTCTCCCTTCCTTGGAGAGGGTGAACAACCTGTCCATATCTACTAAGTCTGTTCCCTTCAGTACCTTGAATGTTTCGATCATGTTCCCTCTCAGTCTCCTCTTTTCAAGGAAGAAGAGGCCCAGTTTCTCTAATCTTTCACTGTATGGTAATTCCTCCAGCCCCTTAACCATCTTAGTCGCTCTTCTCTGGACCCTTTCGAGTAGTACCATATCCTTCTTCATGTACAGCGACCAGTGCTGGATGCAGTACTCCAGGTGAGGGCACAGCATGGCCCGGTAAAGCGGCATGATAACCTTCTCCGATCTGTTCTATAAAGATGCGTATGTAAATTTCTTAGCGCACCACTGGGGTATGGTCATGTCAGGAGCATGGGCAGGCCAGGGGTTGTACACTAAAGATGTACGCAGTATTATAGAGTTTGGGGGATCTGTGCACAATTTAGGAACCTGGATTTACATTAGGCTTCAGTTGGTGTAAATTCTCATGCCTAAAGTTGGGCATGGAAGATGATTCTTTAAAATGCGTTTAGTTCTGGTTGCCGTATCTCAAAAAAGACACAGTAAATTAGAAAAGCTTGAAGGAAGAAAAGCAACTGATGTGACAAACAGAATGGAACTCCTCTCGTATGAGGAAAGGCTAAAGAGGTTAGGGCTCTTCAGCTTGGAAAACAGGCGACTGAGGGGGGATATGATTGAGGTCTGCAAAATCCTGAGTGGTGTAGAACGGGTACAAGTGGATCACTCTTATATTCATTCAGAAATTACGAAGACCAGGGGACACTCAACGGAGTTACATGAAAAATACAAATAGGAGGAATTATATTTTTCACTCAATGAATAGTCAAGCATTGGAACTTGTTACCTGAAGATGTTTTATAACAGCGGTTAAGTCAAAAGTAATTAGTGGTGAAGTAAATGCTCTCAAAATATACAAAACTGAGAGGTCAAAATCATTGACAGAAATATTACTGGAGACAAGACTTCTCAATGTATAAATCAAATAGTTAGATTTAAAAAAGGATGTCAGAAGCTAGGCTTATACTGTTTTCACATACACTCAGATTTGTGTAATCCGACCAAAAGCCGTGGCTCCTATAGCCGAACCCACCGTCCCATTACAGCAACTATTTCTTTGGCATTTGAAGTCTTTCATATCTCCTTTGGGTTCCTTGAAACAGAACCTTGAAACATGGCCCATGTCAGGACCTGTTAACACCTTTTACAGCTAAGTGGAGTGGTTTTTCCTCTTATTGCCATTGAGAACAAATTTAGTATTTTAAGAGCACTTTGCCTTTATTTATTATTATCTTTGCACCAAAGTCATACACAGTGATGGGACGGTGGGTTCGGCTATAGGAGCCACGGCTCTTGGTCGGATTACACAAATCTGAGTGTATGTGAAAACAGTATAAGCCTAGCTTCTGACATCCTTTTTTAAGTCTACCTATTTGATTTATACATTGAGAAGTCTTGTCTCCAGTAATATTTCATTCTTATAACAGCGGTTGGCATAGCTGGGTTTAAAAAAGGGTCTGGACCTGGAGGAAATGTTCTACCTGCTATTGAGAAAACCGTAGGGAAAGTCACTGCTTGCCCTGGATTGTTAGCATGGAATGTTGCTACTCTTTGGGATTCTATGTGGAATCTTGTTACTGTTTGAGATTCTGTCTGAAATGTTGCTACTGCCTGGAGTTCTGGAATCTTCCTACTCTTTGGGGATTCTGCATGGAATGTTGCCACTATGTAGGGTTCCGGAATCTTGCTTACTCTTTGAGATTCTGGAATGTTGCAATTCTTTACGTTTTGGCCAGGTACTTGTGACCTGGATTGGCCACCGTGGATACAGGATACTGGGCTAGATGGACAACTATATAAAGTGATCCAAACAAAGGTATGAAAATCAGGAAGAAATGTTTCAGAAATGAACTGTTTTTTTCCCATATGCATTCCTATCTTCCAACATATAACTACCTTGGTGGCTCAGTCTTTTAGAAATGTTTCCTTAATAAGCCTGCTATTTGAGAATTAACATTCGCTCTACAAAGCATTTCTAGTATTTAATTCTCAGATAAAAACAGTCCAAAATACTGCTTTCCAAAGACGTCTCCAGTGTTGGAAGGATGACCGTTTACATTTCTATAGTTACAGAAATACCAGTTTTGCTCTAAGGCAACCATCCAGCTATTAACCAATCCAATCTGCATATCATCAGGGCCTGTTTTGGCGGAAACACCGACTTAATTAAATCTCTCCCTATTGCCAAGGATCTGACAGTTGAAAGGTAAATGGATGGGGCTGCAATTTTACCTTGCCAGCTGGGGTGCCACATGTTTCCAGTTTCTTAATGACACTTCCATATTATCTGGTGTACGATGATTTTACTCAGCCAATATGCTTTGGGATTTGCCTAGTCTAATTAGGAATTCGTTATTGAAACAAAGCAGGAAGTGCATGCATAACCTTACTATCACTCCACTACTTTCCCTTATCTGCAGATTCAGTATATAAATATACTACAGTAAAACCTTGGCTTGTGAGCATAATTCATTCCAGAACCATGCTTGTAATCCGAAACACTCGTATATCAAAGCAAATTTCCCCATAAGAAATAATGGAAATTCAGATGATTCGTTCCACAACCCAAAAAACTTTAATACAAAACACTGTTATGTGCTTGTATTGCAAGACCTCATTTAGAACAGTCACTAAACTCCTGCAGTGTCAGAGAGGGAAGAACCATCGGCTCAGATGTGATGATATGATGTGTGTATACTGTATGTACTTGTATTGCAAGACATTGCTTGTTTCTCAAGTTAAAATTTAATAAAATGTTTTGCTTGTCTTGCAAACCAAGTTACTTGCAATCCAAGGTCTTTCTGTATTTCCCTTTCAATGTGGATGGGGTAATTTTATGTGAAAAGTTCAAAAAAGGTACCTACATGTTTTTTTTAATAAAGTGGACGTGCCCAGAAGCAGCCTTAATGCCATACAGACTCACACACACAAGTTTAACACTTGCTCCGAAGAGGGTCTAAATTTCTACAGCATTCTATGAGCGAACACATGTATTTTATACAATATTCCCCGGATTCTCTCTATGGTGGCTTGTGGCGAGATTGCACAAACAGCTTAATTGTTTAATGAGCTAATTGGCCCCAATAATTGGCTACTAACAATTAATGACTGGCCCTAACTGGCACTGATTAAAGTTTACGAATGCAACTTTCTAAGTGTATTCTATAAATTCCTGCGCGTAAATTCTAATGCACAGATCTAAAAATGGGATGTGGCCATGAGAGGGGCATGGGCGGTCCCTGGTCCACGCTGAATTTTAGGCGTGGGCATTTACTCCAGGTTTTATTTGGTATAAATGGCCACACCTAAATTTTCAAGTTTCAAGTTTATTGGCATTTGATGAATCGTTTATCACAATATCTAAGCGATGTACATAGTAAAAGCCACCAGACGGTGGTTTAACATACAATTTAGACAGGTTAGACATAGAACAGACAATTTACTAATAATATTATTAAAATTGACGAAAAAAGTCAAAGTAACTTAAATAAAGTTAAAAATTGTTAAAATCTAGACAGACATGAATTGGTAGGGAGGAGGGGGGAAAAGTTACAATGTCGTTATTTGTTGAAATTTTACAT
Organism: Geotrypetes seraphini; assembly: GCF_902459505.1. NCBI lineage: Eukaryota > Metazoa > Chordata > Amphibia > Gymnophiona > Dermophiidae > Geotrypetes > Geotrypetes seraphini. Next base: position 29,786,250 of record NC_047091.1, on the reverse strand, counting down.
AAAAGGGAAAAAAACAATAAGGAGGGAGGGGATTTAATAAAATTTTGTCAAATTATTATATGATGTAGGAAATTTTTTTAGTATGTCATTTCATGTATCAAATGCATCTTGAAATAGAAAAGTTTTTAACATTTTCTTAAATGAAATAAGGTCTTTTTCGCTGCTAGGTACATTCTATAAACTGTGCCTAACTTTAGATGTGGTTTAAAGAATAGCGCTAGACATGGTTTTATAATGTACCGTTTGTTTTTTTCAAGTGCCATATATACAGAACAGTAGAATCTGGCCCTATGTACAGACATTGCAGCTCTGCCTCTGCTCTGTCTAAGCCACCCCCCTGGGTCAGATCAATGGTCCATCAAGCCCAGTAGCCCGTTCTCATGGTGGCCAATCCAAGTCACTAGTACCTGGCCCAAACCCAGAGAGTAGCAAGATTCCATACAGAATCTCAACGAATAGCAAGATTCCAGAATCCCAGACAGGAAAGCACAGTTACTTACCGTAACAGGTGTTATCCAGGGACAGCAGGCAGATATTCTTAACACATGGGTGACGTCACCGACGGAGCCCTCGGTACGGACCTTTTTAACTAGAAGTTTCTAGTTGGCCGCACCGCGCGTGCGCGAGTGCCTTCCCGCCCGACGGAGGAGTGCGTGGTCCCCAGTTAGGATAAGCCAGCTAAGAAGCCAACCCGGGGAGGTGGGAGGGACGTAAGAATATCTGCCTGCTGTCCCTGGATAACACCTGTTACGGTAAGTAACTGTGCTTTATCCCAGGACAAGCAGGCAGCATATTCTTAACACATGGGTGACCTCCAAGCTAACAAAGAGGGAGGTGGGATGGTTGGCCATTAGGAAAATAAATTTTGTAACACAGATTGGCCGAAGTGTCCATCCCGTCTGGAGAACGCATCCAGACAGTAGTGAGTAGTGAACGTGTGAACTGAGGACCAAGTGGCCGCCTTGCAGATTTCCTCGATGGGCGTGGAACGGAGGAAAGCTACAGAAGCAGCCATAGCTCGGACTCTGTGGGCCGTGACAGTTCCTTCCAGTGAGAGACCGGCCCGAGCGTAGCAGAAAGCAATACAGGCAGCAAGCCAATTGGAAAGTGTCCGTTTGGAGACAGGACGACCCAAACGGTTGGGGTCGAAAGACAAAAAGAGCTGAGGGGCTGTACGGTGAGCTCTGGTGCGATCAAGATAGTAAGCAAGGGCACGCTTACAATCCAGCGTGTGCAACGCCTGTTCCCCAGGATGCGAGTGAGGCTTAGGGAAGAAGACGGGCAGCACAATGGACTGGTTGAGGTGAAAAGCTGAGACCACCTTGGGAAGGAATTTAGGGTGGGTACGCAGAACAACCTTGTCATGGTGAAAAACAGTGAAAGGTGGGTCGGCAACCAGTGCAAGCAGTTCGCTAACCCTCCTGGCAGAGGTGATGGCAATTAGGAAAAGCACCTTCCAGGTAAGAAGCCTGAGAGAAGCTGTGGCAAGAGGCTCAAACGGAGGTTTCATGAGAGCTGAGAGAACCACATTCAGGTCCCAGACGACAGGAGGAGGCTTGAGAGGCGGTTTGATGTTGAAGAGTCCTCTCATGAATCTGGAAACCAGAGGATGAGCCGTGAGGGGTTTTCCGAGAATAGGCTCATGAAACGCAGTGATGGCACTGAGGTGGACTCTGATGGAGGTAGTTTTGAGGCCAGCGTTGGACAGTGAGAGCAAATATTCCAAGACAGTTTCCACCGCTAAGGAGGTGGGTTCTTGATGATGCCGGAGACACCAGGAGGAAAATCTGGTCCACTTCTGATGGTAACATTGGAGAGTGGCCGGTTTCCTGGAAGCGTCCAAAATGAGGCGGACCGGTTGAGATAGATTCTCCGGAGAGGTCAGCCCGAGAGAAACCAAGCTGTCAGGTGGAGCGAAGACAGATTGGGATGTAGCAGAGACTGATGCTGTTGCGTAAGTAGAGTAGGAAACACAGGAAGTAGAATGGGTTCCCTGGAGCTGAGCTGGAGCAGGAGTGAGAACCAGTGTTGGCGAGGCCACCGAGGCGCGATAAGAATCATGGTGGCGTGGTCTTTGCGGAGTTTGGACAAGGTCCGCAACATCAGAGGGAGTGGAGGGAAGGCATACAGGAACCGATCCCTCCAATCGAGCAGGAATGCATCCGGGGCCAGACGGTGAGGAGAGAAGAGTCTGGAGCAGAATTGGGGCAGCTGATGATTGTGAGGTGCTGCAAAGAGGTCCACCTGCGGAGTGCCCCATCGAGCAAAGATGGAGAGCAGAGTCGGAGGGTCCAACGTCCACTCGTGGGGTTGAAGGATGCGACTGAGATTGTCGGCCAGAGAGTTCTGTTCGCCCTGGATATAGACCGCCCTGAGAAAAAGATTGCGGTCCGTGGCCCAGGTCCAGATGCGCAGAGCCTCCACACAAAGGGGGCGAGATCCGGTGCCGCCTTGCTTGTTTATGTAGTACATGGAGACTTGATTGTCCGTGCAAAGGAGGAGAACTTGAGGGCAGAGGAGATGTTGGAAAGCCTTGAGGGCATAGAACATGGCTCTGAGTTCCAGAAAATTGATGTGATGACGACGCTCCTGTGGGGTCCAAAGTCCCTGGGTGCGTAGATCTCCTAGGTGAGCTCCCCACGCGTAGGGGGACGCATCTGTGGTGATGATCATAGAGTGGGGGGGCAGATGAAAAAGCAGACCCCTGGAAAGATTTGAGGAGTTCAACCACCATTGGAGAGATTGCTGAAGAGATGATGTCACAGAGATGGGATGAGAAAGAAGGTCCGTAGTCTGTGACCATTGGTTGGCGAGAGTCCACTGAGGCGTACGAAGGTGGAGGCGTGCCAGAGGAAGGACATGCACCGTCGAGGCCATGTGACCCAGTAGGACCATCATCTGTCGGGCAGGGATGGAGGGGTGCATGAGTACCTGACGGCAGAGATGGAGCAGGGTCCGCTGGCGATCGGAGGGGAGAAAGGCCCTCATTAGCGTGGTGTCCAGAACTGCTCCAATGAATTGAAGTCGCTGGGTGGGAAGCAAGTGCGACTTGGGGTAGTTGATCTCGAACCCCAGGAGGTGGAGGAGAGAGATGGTGTGATGAGTGGCTTGTAGCACGAGTTGAGATGAAGGTGCTTTCACCAACCAATCGTCCAAGTAGGGGAACACCTGGAGGTTGTGAGACCTGAGGAAGGCCGCTACCACTATAAGGCACTTGGTGAAGACCCTGGGTGAGGAAGCTAGGCCGAACGGTAGCACCTTGTACTGATAGTGATGGTGCAGTACCTGGAACCGTAGGTAGCGGCGAGAATTCTGGTTGATGGAGATGTGAGTGTAGGCCTCTTTGAGGTCCAGGGAACATAGCCAGTCGTGTTGAGAAAGAAGAGGGTAAAGCGTGGCAAGGGAGAGCATTCTGAACTTCTCCTTGACCAGACACTTGTTGAGGTCCCTGAGATCGAGAATGGGACGGAGGTCTCCCGTCTTTTTGGGGACCAGGAAGTAGCGGGAGTAGAATCCCTGACCCCTTTGATCTGGAGGTACTTCTTCGATGGCATTGAGAAGGAGGAGGGATTGAACCTCCCTCAGGAGGAGGGGGGTTTGGGATGAGTTTGAAGCAGACTCTACGGGAAGGTTGTCCGGAGGTAGAGTCTGGAAGTTGAGAGAGTAGCCGTGGCGGATGATGTTGAGGACCCACTGGTCCGACGTAATGACTTCCCAACGGCTGGAGAAAATGGTGAGACGACCTCCGATGGGTTGTGGAAGAGGTAGCAAGGGTGGATGACTGGCTATGCCCTGGAGAGAAGAGTCAAAAGGGCTGAGTTTGTTTAGTAGGCTGAGAAGGCTTAGAGGGTTGAGTGGCCTGAGATCGAGCCTGAGCATGATGTTGCTGTTGACGGGGCCGCCGAGATTGCTGGGGAGGCGGATTGAGTGGCCTGGCTGAGAACCTCTGCTGGTAAGATGATTGAGGCCGATAGGGTCGGGCAGGCGGAGCCTTCTTTTTCGGCTTGATCAGGGTGTCCCACCTGGTCTCATGGGCAGAGAGTTTCTGTGTGGTGGAATCCAGTGACTCTCCGAAAAGCTCATCCCCGAGACAGGGGGCGTTGGCCAGACGATCCTGGTGGTTGATGTCCAGGTCGGAGACTCTGAGCCAGGCCAAGCGACGCATGGCTACGGCCATGGCAGAGGCCCGAGAGGTGAGCTCGAAGGAGTCGTATATCGAGCGGACCATATACTTGCGCATTTGGAGAAGGCCAGAGATGTGCTGTTGGAATAGCGGGACCTTGCGCTCAGGAAGGTACTTTTGGAGGGCAGACAGTTGTTGGACCAAATGTTTCAGGTAGAAGGAAAAATGGAAGGAATAGTTGTTTGCCCTGTTTGCAAGCATGGCATTCTGGTAAAGCCTCTTGCCAAACTTGTCCATGGTTTTACCTTCTCTGCCAGGAGGGGTAGAGGCATAGACACTGGAGCCCTGAGTCTTTTTTAAGGTGGATTCAACCAGAAGGGACTCATGGGGCAATTGAGATTTGTCGAATCCAGGAATGGGAATGACACGGTAAAGGTTGTCCAGTTTACGGGGGGCTCCCGGTACCGTGAGGGGATTTTCCAAGTTTTTGTAGAACGTTTCCCGTAGAATGTCATGCACGGGAAGCTTGAGGAACTTCTTAGGAGGTTGCTCAAAATCTAGAGCCTCTAGAAAGGCTTGAGACTTTTTTGAGTCCGATTCCAGAGGAAGGGATAGAGCAGCAGACATTTCTCTCAAAAATTTAGAAAATGAGGACTGCTCTGGTTTAGAGGTGGCATCGGGTGCCGATGGTTCCTCATCAGATGAGGAGGGATCCTCCTCGGTACCGAGAGGAGTTTCCTCCCATAAGTCAGGGTCCCTGACTTCTGGTCGAGACACCGGGGTGGAGGGCGCGGTATGTCGAGTTTTAGACAAGGACTTTCCAGAGCGCACCGAAACGGTACCAGGGGAGGACGACCGGCGTCTATCTCGGTCCCGAGAAGAATGCCGTACCGCCTGGTGCCGAGGAGGATCCAATGTGGCCTGAGAAAGAACCACCGGATCGCCTTGAAGTTGTTGGGCCGAAAGGATCGGCATGGATGTGTTCACCGGTACCGAAGGGGTGGACACCGGGGGCTCGGTACGGGGCTCGGGCCGGTCTGGTACCGGAAGGAGCGGTGCCAGGATAGTGGGCAACAGTTGTTCGAGTTGTTTCTTCAACTGTTCTTCGAGTTGAGCCTTTAAGATGGCCGAGATACGGTCATCTAAGGGTGGCATCGGAACCGCTTTCTTTTTCTTCGGTTCCTTAGATGCCGCTCCACGCCCCGGCGATGAGGAGGCCGATGACGAGGCACTCACCGAGATCGGGGCGGAGCGTTTGCGGGACCGGTGCGATGCCGGTAGGGACGGTGTCGCCACCGTAGCCGGAGGGGCGCTCGAGGGAAGAGGAAGGCTTCTTAGCCGGCTTACCTGGCGCCAGTGACGCCGATGCGGGGTCGGTCGGTGTCGAGGACGACGGTGCCGATTTTTGAGGTACCGCTGTTGAAGGTGAGGAGTCCATCGCCGATTCGGTGCCGAAGAGGAGAGTTTGCTGAATTCTTCGGTTTTTAAGGGTTCTTTTTTGAAGAGTAGCACAGCGGGTGCAGGAGTCCGCCCGATGCTCCGGACCCAGACACTGCAAACACCAATTGTGTGGGTCAGTTATGGAGATCGGGCGCGCACACCGCTGGCACTTCTTAAAACCGACCTGCGGGGGCATGAAGGGGAAGATAGCCTCCGCAAAATCGAAGCCCGAGGCCTGTATACTGGCAACAGGCCCCGCCGGGGCAAAAACGAAAGAAAAAGGGAAAAAAGCAAAGTTTTTTTTTTTTTTTTTTGCAAATCAAAGAAAAATAAACCCGAAGGTAAAGGAAGAAAAATTAAGGAAAAAAGCGCGAGCGGGAAGGCAAAAAAGTGGTTTCAACGGCCGTTGAAAAAACACACGCGTCTTCTTCGCTCCGCGGAGCGAAGAAACTGGGGACCACGCACTCCTCCGTCGGGCGGGAAGGCACTCGCGCACGCGCGGTGCGGCCAACTAGAAACTTCTAGTTAAAAAGGTCCGTACCGAGGGCTCCGTCGGTGACGTCACCCATGTGTTAAGAATATCTGCCTGCTTGTCCTGGGATAATAGGATTCCAGAATCCCAAAGGGTAGAAACATTCCATGCTACTGATCCAGTGGCTTCCCCAAGGTCTTTCTGCCCAAACCTTTCTTAAAACCAGCTACGCTATCCGCTCTTACCACATCCTCTGGCAACGCGTTCCAGAGCTTAACTATTCTCTGAGTGAAAAAATATTTCCTCCTATTGATTTTAAAAGTATTTCCCTGCAACTTCATCGAGTGTCCCCTAGGGCTCCTTTTACAAAGCCGCTCTAGGGCCTTAATGCTCTGAATAGCACGTGCTAAACTGCCACACGCTAGCCGCTACTGCCTCCTTTCGAAAGGAGGCAGTAGATTTTCGGCTAGCGTGTGCTAATATGGTGCATGTGCTAAAACGCTTAGCGCACTTTCGTAAAAGGAGCCTTTGTAATTTTTGACGGAGTGAAAAATCGATCCACTTGTACCCGTTCTACTCCACTCAGGATTTTGTAGATTTCAATCCTATCTCCCCTCAGCCGTCTCTTTTCCAATCTGAAGAGCCCTAACCGTTTTAGTCTTTCCTCATACGAGAGGAATTCCATCCCCTTTATTATCTTGGTCGCTTTTCTTTGAACCTTTTCTAGTGCCGCTATATCTTTCTTGAGATAAGGAGACCAGAAATGAACGCAATATCCAAGATGAGGTTGCACCATGGAGAATACCTACATTCTAGTATTATTTGGAAGTCTGGTTTGGCTGTCTCTGAGACTAATTGCATGGGTTTGATTATTTCAATTGGAAATAGTTTGTAATGTTTGGCCTTGTTTGTTTTTTTCCCCCCCTTTCTTTCCTATCAATATATGGTATTCTTTTATTTTAGCATTTATTTAGCATTTTATACGTATGCCATATTTTATTGTAAGCTGCTTTCTGTAATGGTGGGATATCAAATATTTAAATAAACATATTTTGAGTTGGGATTTTTAATGTTTTGTTGTTGTTCTGGAACAAATGTCAAGGGCATACAGTATTTACCAAAAATGCTTACTGTATTTTTTCTTCTTAGCTATTTCTGGGCAAGAATCCAAAGCTTTACCCGGTACTGTGCTTGGGTTCCAACTGTCGAAATCTCTTTTAAGACTTACTCCAGCCCATCTACACCCTCCCAGCCATTGAAGCCCTCCCCAGTCCATCCTCCACCAAACGGCAATACACAGACACAGACCGTGCAAGTCTGCCCAGTACTGGCCTAGTTCAATCTTTAATATTATTTTCTGATTCTAAATCTTCTGTGTTCATCCCACGCTTCTTTGAACTCAGTCACAGTTTTACTCTCCACCCCTCTCTTGGGAGCGCATTCCAGGCATCCACTACCCTCTCCGTAAAGTAGAATTTCCTAACATTGCCTTTGAATCTACCACCCCTCAACCTCAAATTATGTCCTCTGGTTTTACCATTTTCCTTTCTCTGGAAAAGATTTTGTTCTACATTAATACCCTTCAACTATTTGAACGTTTGAATCCTATCTCCCCTGTCTCTCCTTTCCTTTAGGGGATATGTATACCCTAGAGGAAAGGAGAGACAGGGGAGATATGATTCAGACGTTCAAATACTTGAAGGGTATTAATGTACAACAAAATCTTTTCCAGAGAAAGGAAAATGGTAAAACCACATTATCTGGGAAGAGTGCACACTCTGTAAGAAAAAAAAGTAGTCTCTTTGCACATAAGGCCAGATTCAGTAAAAGGCATTGAAAATGAGCATAAAAAAATAGACCCTAAATGCAAGTTTACAAAAGTCACGTAGCCTTTGTTGAATAACTCTTAGCAGCAATTTCCATGCCTAACTCTGGGCGCTGGCTGAAACCTTGTGAAAATGCTGAAACCTTGTTAAAAATGCTGGTGTCCAAGTTAGGTATTCTGTAACTACTCACTCAACAATTTGGAACTCCCTTGACAAGCTCCTGGCCACACCCCAGTTTGAGTTTCACGCCATTAGAATTATAAGGGACCGCTGAAAAGTTTCAACCCAACCACGAAGAGAATGATGTGGAGTCAATGATATGAATGAAACAAAAAGTGTCAAGAAAAGTGTGGAATAACTTGTAAGTTTCCTGGCTCCACATCATTCTCTTCTTGGTTGGGCTGAGAACTTTTCATTGGCTCCTTGTATTGTGATGTCATAATGCCTCATTCCACCAATGTCTAAGAGCCAACCTCATCAGTGATGCCACAATGGCTTGGTTTCCCTATACTTGTGCCCATTTGCTAGATGCATTTGCCTCATTGAAATGAAAAGTGTAGAATAACTTTTAGGTTCCATGGCTCCACAGAACTTTTCAGCAGCTCCTCGTATTACTGACCAATTAATTTTGCCACAAAGAACAGCCCATTCCAAATACCCGTGTGTGGTCTACATGTTCACTGCATGGAACGCTCATGCATGTTTACCCCTGCTCAAATGGATAAGATCCCTTTTTTTTGTGTGTAAACAAGCTTTACACACTGAAACTGCTCTAGAAAATTACATCAGGAGTGGGCAAAATCCCTCACTGAGTGTGAGAGGCAGAACCGTGATAGTGGTTATTAGCTCAGGGAGCCACGTTGCATGCTGGGCACTGCTCCCGATGCTCATAGAGTTCCTATGAGCGTCGGGAGCAGCGCGGAGCATTCAGGGCAGCTCACTGCGCTAATAACCACTATCGCGGTTCAGTAAAAGGGGGCAGGAAGTCCCTGCTGCATTTCAACCTTAACTATGAGTCTAGGTTGCCAAGATTGACCAAATAAAGCTACAAACTGGTAGGCGTCTGAAAATTAAAATGAGAGAAACTGTGCAAGGCTGGCTAGCAATTCTACCGCAAACTGCCATTCGTGCCACGCTGCTCTGTATGATATCACATGCAGCCGGCTTAATTACTGTCAGTTGTACAGATTGGGAAAAATGCAGACAATGGTATTTAGGAAAAACAAACTGTAAATATCTAAATACTCCTCTGGTGCTTTGAGAAATCTTATATCGGGTAGCATTTCTTTCTGTAATAAGCATATACATGATGATTAAAAAAACAAAAACATCATTGGCAATTAGTTTAACCTCTAAACAGGTTCCTTGGAGACGTATCTCCCAACCTCTCTCATTCCAGAAGAAAAAAATATTTAAGAGATGTCTGGTAAGGTTTATCAGACAGTTTTGTCTTTTATGCAAATTTCTGGATTGTGGTTACTTATTGTTTGTAGATCGTGAATCAAGTTGTGTGGCTTGTATATCATTTGTATTTCTTTGGCCGAAACACGAATCATGTCGGATCATTGGGTTTTTAGAATCTTGTTTTCTTTTGATTTTGATTTTTCTGTGGAGCAGTTTTTCCTGTTTTCAAAGTATAATAAGGTTTATCAAGAACATAACATAAGAACATAAGAATAGCCTTACTGGGTTAGACCAATGGTCCATCAAGCCCAGTAGCCCGTTCTCACATTAGCCAATCCAAGTCCCTAGTACTTGGCCAAAACCCAAGGAGTAGCAACATTCCATACAGAATCCCAAGGAATAGCAAGATTCCAGAATTCCAGAGAGTAGCAAGATTCTAGAATCTCAAGCAGTAGCAACATTCCATGCTACCGATCCAGGGCAAGCAGTGGATTCCCCCATTTCTTTCTCAATAACAGACTATGGACTTTTCCTAAAGGAACTTGTCCAAACCTTTTCTTAAAACCAGTACGCTATCCGCTCTTACCACAACCTCTGGAAATGCATTCCAGAGCTTAACTATTCTCTGAGTGAAAAAAAATTTCCTTCTATTGGTTTTAAAAGTATTTCCTTGTAACTTCATCGAGTGTCCCCTAGTCTTTGTGATTTTTGACTGAGTGAAAAATCGATCCACTTGTACCCATTCTACTCCACTCAGGATTTTGTAGACTTCAATCATATTTCCATGGTATAAGAGAGTGTGTGTGTGTGTATGGTGCAGTAGTTAGAACTACAGCCTCCGCACCCTGAGGTTGTGGGTTCAAATCCCTCACTGCTCCTTGTTACCGTGGGCAAGTCACTTAATCCTCTCATTGTCCTAGGTACACTAGGGGCTCCTTTTACTAAGCTGCGCTAACGGTTTTAGCGCGTGCTAAATTGCCCCACACACTAGACGCTAACGCCAGCATTGAGCTGGCGCTAGTTTTTGGCACGTAACGCGAGGTTAGCGTGCGCTAAAAACGCTAGTGCACCTTAGTAAAAGGAGCCCTAGATAGAGTTTGAGCTCATTGGGACAAACAGAGAGAAAAAAAAGTTTTTATTCCTCTGTGTGTAAATAGTGTCTGTCTGTCTGTTTCTCTTTTTCAATATATACATGAAAAAGAGAGACAGACAGACAGATTTTGTGTTGGGCACAGTGGTGTAGCTAGGGAGTTTGGCACATGGAGAGGTGGTGCCCGACATCACCAAACCATGCGCCCCCCCCCCTATTCTTCCCCAATGCTTGAGCTCCCCCCGCCCCCACATCTCTCGAAATGTTCACTGTCACGAGCAGTATCTTCCACCTGCTTCTCGCCCCGGCCTCAGCTCCCTACGGACGTCATGTTCTGGTCCCGCAACCAGGAAATGATGTCAGAAGGAAGCCGCGTGCGAGAAGCAGGTGGAAGATGCTGCTCGTACCGGTGAACATTTAAAGAGGTATGGGGGTGGAGAGGAGAAGACGGTGCCTTGGGCATTCTGCCCCCCCCCTCCTTTACTGCACCGCTGATTGGACACCCAAATTTGGGCATGGATCCCAGATCCACAGGTAAATTAATTAGTCAATAAGGCATTAACAATCAGTTATTAGAGTTAACATGTACTTAGGAGTTGGCACTTGGCATTAATTAGGATTTACGTACCCTATTTTATGACTTACATGCCTACATTTCAGTGTGTGCAACTGAAAAGGGGGTTTGGCCGTGGGAGAGGCATAGGTGGGTCAGGGGCATTCGCAGAAATTGGGCGGAATTAAAGAATTCCTGTAGTTGCTTGCCTAACTACCATCAGTTGGTCAACAGCCGTTGGCATGTTCAAGCATCTCAAAGTGTGCCAAGCTAGCATTCTATAAGGGGCGGTCTGCGCAGGGCACCCTTAGCACGGATCATAACGTAAAGCACCAGTTACTGAATCTGGCCTATTTACACAGACCGAAGAATAAAAGCTGTTCTCTCTCATTGGCCCGATATTCAGCATTCCATGCGACATAGCTGGTAACCACCAACATTCAGTGGCTCACTGGCTAAGTTCATCAGTCGAAGATAGCGCATAAAAGAGTGGTATATCTTTGGCCGTTGAGACTTAGCTGGCTATGTCTTGACCGGACAAAAATAGACCTAAAATTCAATGCGTATGGCCAGATATAGTGCTGGCATTGAATTGACAGGATCGCCGCTGACCGTGGAAGGTCAGGGCGATCTCCTGTGGTCTGAATATTAGCCTGAACGTGTTTAGGAATGAGCAGCCAGAAATCTTTCATCTCTTGTCATTGGAGGGGATTTTCTGGATGTTTTGTTGGTTTCTGATAAAAGCGTTCATTCTTTGAAAATAGAACGCGCTATGTGGAAAGAGGGTGAGCTCTTTTACTGAGCTTGCGCGAGCACAATGGCATGGGAAAGTGTGCAGGCTATTTTCCGCAAACCACAAAATACAGAAGATGTTATTTCTGCTCATTTTTGTTTCTTAACAGAGCAGGTTATTTCATCTACATTTTCCTATGTCGTTGCAAACATTAGCCTGCTCCTAACTCTGACTTCTTCTCAGCAAGGTTGTGCTAGAGCGCTAATATGTCCTCTGATAAATCTAAGCTGAATTACTTTTTCTGTACACAGGTTTGTGTGTTGAGTGATTGTACAGTGGAGAAGCTCCTTTCTGCAACCTTAAGGGAAACCAAACCGAGGATCTCAGGCACTGACCAGCCGTGTGGTAGCCTGTTGCTTAGCAACTGCTGATTGGTCAGCAAAATTGTCTTGACTCTTTTTCTTTGCAAGCTATTCTTGGCCCACTACAATCCAGCTTTCACCCTCTTCCTGCAAAATAAATAATCCTAGCTAAAGTCTCCAGTGACCTATTGCTGGGCAGATCCAACCTGGGCCTTCATTCTGTCCTCACCCTTTTTGACATAGCCACTGCTTTTGACCTTATTGATCATCACCTACTCCTTGATATGCTGTCCTCACTTGGATTTGGGGGCTCTTTTCATTCTTGGTCTTCTTCTCTCTTCTGTCTCACTTTTACTGGACACTGTTGGATCCTCCTCCAATGCTATTCGACTATCAGTCGGTGTACCTCTTGGAACATCTTCTTTTCTCTCTATATACATATTCCCTTAGTGCTCTGATTTCTTCCATGGCTTTCAGTATCATCTTTATGTTGATGACTCCCAGATCTATCTCACCACACCAGAAATTTCCTCAGGAATCCAGGTCCAAGTCTCAGCCTGCTTGTTGGACATTGGATGTCCCCATGTCATCCAAAACTGAGCAAGGCCAACACCGAGCTTTTTATCTTTCCTCCTAAACTCACCTCTCCTCTTTCTCTATTTCTGTCGATAAGACTCTCATCCTTCCTTTCTCATCAGCTTGTAAACTTCTCCCTCTGCACAAATCCAATAGACTTTCTGAACACACTACCAAAGCCCTTATCCACATTCTTATCACCTCTTGCTTAGATTACTGCAACTTGCCTCTCATAGGTAGGGTTACCAGATTTTCCGTTAGGAAAATTCAAACCCCTAGACCTACCCCCAGGCCCACCCAATTCTAACCAGCACTCTCATTCCAGAGCTTCCTTTTAAATGAAAGAGACTTGACTCATGCACGTTTACACCACGTAGGTATTTAAACGTCTCTATCATATCTCCCACCTTTCCTCCAAAGTATACATATTGAGATCTTTATTAATAATAATAATAATAATAATAATAATAAAAACAACAGTTTGTATACTGCAGGACCATGAAGTTCTATGATTAGAAAGATGCTACAAATTGAATGGAACATACATAGTTAGAGATTAGTGGCTAACAGTTTACAGGATCATATTTAGGGGAGAGATTGTGATGGGAGCAATTGTACAGATTCGTTACCTAGGTAATTCAAGAACAGGTATGTTTTTAGGTGATTCCTAAATTCGCCATAGTTATTTGCGTGTATAATTAGTTTTTCCAGGTTTTTGCCCCATAAGGCTGCTTGATACGATAGAAGTTGTTGATGGTGTCTCTTAAATTTACATCCTCTAGCCGATGGGGAAACGAACTTCAGGTGTGTATTTCTCTTATAGTAGCCTTCCTCTGGACCGACTCCATCCTTTTTATATCTTTTTGAAGGTGCAGCCTCCAGAATTGTACACAATATTCTAAATGAGGTCTCACCAAAGTCTTATACAGGGGCATCAATACCTCCTTTTTCCTACTGGCCATACCTCTCCCTATGCAACCTAGCATCCTTCTAGCTTTCACCGTCACCTTTTGAACCTGTTTGGCCATTTTAAGATCATTGCATACAATCACACCCAAGTCCCGCTCTTCTGTCGTGCACATAAGCTCTTCACTCCCTAATCTGTACCGTTTCCTTGTTTTTCTGCAGCCCAAATGTATGACCTTGCATTTCTTAGCATTAAATTTTAGCTGCCAAATTTCAGACCATTCTTCAAGCGTCGCCAGGTCAATTGCATTCATTCTGCATCTCCTCAGTATCTCTCCCTGCACCCCTCCCCAGGAACTCCGTTCATCAGGTAAGTCTCTCTTATCTGTACTCTTCTCCTCCACTGCCAACTCCGGACTCCTTTTATCTTGCTGTACCATATGTGTGAAATAGACTTCCTCAGTTGGTACGTCAAGCTCCAACTCTGGCTGTATTAAAATCTAAGCTTAATGCCCACCTTTTTGTTTTCAGGCTGCTTTTAACTCCTCTTTATTTACCTTTTCAGCACCTTGAGTCTGTTTTAATTATTACCACAATGCGTAATTAGTCCCTGAGACCCATCAAACGGAGATAGAAACATAGAAACATAGAAGATTACGGCAGAAAAGGGCTACAGCCCATCAAGTCTGCCCACTCTGCTTATCCACCCCCTGTCTATGCCCTAATGACCCAATTTCCTTATCTTGACCCTTGTAGGGATCCCACATGGGTATCCCATTTATTCTTAAAGTCTGGCACGCTGTCTGCCTCGATCACCTGCACTAGAAGCTTGTTCCAATGATTAACCACTCTCTCTGTGAAGAAATACTTTCTGGTGTCGCCATGAAATTTTCCGCCCCTGAGTTTGAGCGGGTGCCCTCTTGTGGCCGAGGGTCCCTTGAGAAAGAAAATATCATCTTCCACTTCGACACGTCCCGTGAGGTACTTAAATGTTTCGATCATGTCTCCCCTCTCCCTACATTCCTCGAGAGTGTAGAGCTGCAATTTGTTCACTCTCTCTTCATACGAGAGACCCTTGAGCCCCGAGATCATCCTGGTGGCCGTCTGCTGAACTGATTCAATTCTGCGCACATCTTTACTGTAATGTGACCTCCGGTACATATGCAGAGACCCTTGTTAACAAGAGGCAACGGGGTGAAAAACTCCAGTTGGATGCTGTACAAAGGAACCGATTTGCCAGAAGTTTGCTTTGCCGATGATGCCTGCGCCCTGGGAATCTCTGCATCCTTTAAGCAGTCAGTTCTGCACTAATAGGGCAAACACACATGGATCCGTTCGACTTTCTGAATTGCTTATTGTGACAACCTACGAAAAGAAAATTGGGTTTTGTTTTTTTTTGCTGCTGAATTTCCATTGCAGGAGTTTCAGGTCTCAGATTTGAATTGGTTGCGAGATTAAATAAGAAGCCAAACGACAAAGCTTAGGCAGCTGTAGTGTTTTGAAAAGGAAAATACCCGGGGTCTGAGAATTCAAAGAATGTATGCTGATAGCATTGAGAGTTAGGGACCTAAATTGGTCTCTCTAAAAATTTACCATGGCTGAACACCAATTCCATGTAGGTCACCCACCCAAATTTGGATGGAGATCCCAGATGTGTGTGCAAAGCAATTAGTCAGGTGGTAACAATCATTTATTGGAGATAATTGACACTACAAAACATTGAGAAAAAAAAATAAAGACCATACTGTTTAAGAAATTCATGAAAAAGACCTAACACCACAAGTCCTCCTCCTTCCCGCCGCTAACTCCCCAATACCCAGAAACAACCTACTCTACTCTTTATTCTCTCTGAAAATGACCAGACATCTTCTGTAATCCACCTTCTCTAACTCTTTTTCTAATCCGCCTTGAACCGCGAGGTAATGGCGGAATAGAAATCCCTAATGTAATGTAATAATATCTGCACTTAAATTTCCTAGTGCACAACTCAAAAGGGGTTGTGGCAATGGGAGGGACGTGAGCAGGTTCAAGCGTCTTTCACACACAAAGCTGAGCTCGTAAATCCACTCTAAATACCGTTCTAAAAGAGACCTGTATAGAACCGATGCTTAGCACGGATCTTAATGGGGCTTAACTTTGGACATCATTTACCGAAACCGGCCTTGAGCACCTAAATTTATACTCAAAATTTCACTAAACTCCTAAATTTAGTAGCAGAAAAAGTGGTTGGCCACAGGGACAGATATAGGGTAGGGAGAAACGTCATGAGTTTGTCACCAATTTTCAACACTGGGCTGATAAATTAGACTCGTAAATCAAGGCCACTGATCTTCACATTTCTTTTTCTAGCA
The DNA here is from genome assembly GCF_902459505.1 of Geotrypetes seraphini. Taxonomy (NCBI): domain Eukaryota; kingdom Metazoa; phylum Chordata; class Amphibia; order Gymnophiona; family Dermophiidae; genus Geotrypetes; species Geotrypetes seraphini. The sequence continues at coordinate 29,770,414 of NC_047091.1, read as the reverse complement.
GGGGCCACGTTGGCATAAAGTGGACAGTATGAGAGGCTGCTGAAAAGTTCTCAGCCCAGCCAAGTAGAGAAAGGTGTAGAGCAGGGGTGCCCAAAAGGTTGATCGCGATCGACCGATAGATCGCGTTGCCAACGTGAGTCGATCGCGTTGCCTTCACCTTCTGCCTCCTTCCCAACTCAGAAGCGCCGAGCCAACCAATTTCCCCCACCCGACATCAATTCTGAGGTCGGAGAGGAAGTTCCGGGCCAGCCAATCGCTGCCTGGCTGGCCCGGAACTTCCTCTCCAAGTTCAGAAATGACGTCGGGGAGAGGAAATATGGCACCACCCTCTCCGCGCCGTTGCCCTGGGCCAGCTCCTCCTTCAAGCTGGGCTTGTGGGGGTCTTTGCCCGAGGACTTCCAGCCCTGGCTCGAGGACAAATACACGGAGTTGAGCATCGGGGCAACAGGTGCGGCCTCCGATCGATGCACTTCATGCTCCCTCCCTCCGGCTGTCAGTGATACTCAAATCCCTGGTGGATGGCAGCGAAGTCGCAGCCTCCGCCCTTCTCGTTGTCTTGCAACTTTCAGTGCCATTTGCCTGGCTGCAGCGAGACCTTGCCGAAAGCCACAGTCAAACTCCCCCCCTAAAAAGCAGTGAAGAGACCAAAATGCATTTCATCCCGCATTGCCTCTTCCTCCTAGTCCAGCAGCTTTACTGTGTCTTTGCCATTTTCACTCTCTTGGAGCCAGCTCCTTTTCCCTGACATCCGATTCCTGCTCCCTATAGCCCAGCATCACCCCCTCCATGATCCAACAAACGCTTTGTCTATGCTACCTCCAGCTGGCCTTGGACCTTTCAGCCTACAAAGTAACATGAAGCAAGATCGTCCCAAGCTGGAAACGTGGCCGATATGACATGAGCCCCACCCCACCCCATCCACTGCACCCCAGCCAAGCAGAGAAGGCAATGGGCAAGTCACAGTTTTGAAGCCCCGGCCTTACTTGTGTCCTGTGTGGCTGCACTGCCGGCCCTGACAGGAAGTTATGACAGGCCCCTAGGGCTGGCCTGGAGGAACCCTGCCTCTATGGCAAAAATAGCAAGTTCATAGGGCCACAGATCAGGGAAGGAGGGAGATAAGTAGGGAGAGCTGCTGTTGGACTCACAATGGGAGGTGAAATGGACAAAGAGAGGGAGATAAAGAGAAAAATGCTAGGCCCTGCATCCAACCTTAAAAAAAAGAATGGAAAGGGGGCAGGGAGACAGAAAGAAAGGGGAGGGGGCAGGGAGAGAGGAAGAAAAAGTTGGCAGAGGGAATAATATCTGGAAGCATACAGCAGGCTGAAAGAAGGGAAGAAGTATTGGATGCACAGTCAAAAGAAGAAAGTGTAGGCAGAGACTCATGAAATCACCAGACAACAAAGGTAGGAAGAATGATTTTATTTTCAATTTAGTGATCAAAATGTGTCCGTTTTGATAATTTATAACTGCTGTCTATATTTTGCACTATGGCCCCCTTTTACTAAACTGTAACAGCGTTTTTTAGCGCAGGGAGCCTATGAGCATTAAGAGCAGCGCAGGGCATTCAGCACAGCTCCCTGTGCTAAAAAACGCAATCGCGGTTTAGTAAAAAGGGAGGGGGTATATTTGTCTATTTTTGTATAGTTGTTACTGAGGTGACATTGCATATTTTAAAGTCCTCTGAAAAAAACCATGAATGCAAATGATAATTAACATTTTCTCTGTGTGCTTTGTTTTTTTAAATTTTATTGTTGGTAGATCTTTTTGACTTGGTCATTTTAAAAGTAGCTCGCAAGCCCAAAAAGTGTGGGCATCCCTGGTGTAGAGCCATGAAACTTATGTGTTATTCCACACTTTTCTTGACTTTTTTTTGTCTCAATGACATGAAATGAAATAAAAAGTGTCAAGAAAAGTGTGGAATAACTTCTAAGTTTCATGGGTCCCCATCATTCTCTTCTTGGTTGGGCTGAGAACTTTTCATTGGCCCCTGGTATTGTGATGTCATAATGCCTCATTCCACCAATGCCTAAGAGCCAACTTCATCGGTGATGTCACAATGGCTTGGTTTCCCTCTACTTGTGCCCATTTACTAGATGCATTTGCCTCATTGAAACAAAGTGTCAAGAAAAGTATGGAATAACTTGTAAGTTTCATGGCTCCACATCATTCTCTTCTTGGTTGGGTTGAGAACTTTTTAGCTACCTCTGGTACAATGGGCGGGGGAGGGTGGGAGGAAGAAAGTTCTCCATCAATGACATAAATGTCCCGAGAGGTTTCTTGTCTGATGTGGTCAGCTTGGCTGTTCACACACATTGTTTATTGTTTATTCTACCTTAATTTACCACCTTTTCAGCACCCCCCTTGTATGTAATAAAATTGAGCCAAGTATAAGGCAATCAAGTCATTGTGACATCACTGAAGTTGGCTCTTATTGGTGGAATAAGGCATTATGACATCACAACCTCAGCTCTGGTTACCATAGACAAACTCATCACAGAACGAGGGGGTGCTGTAAAGTTCTCAGCCCCAACCAAGAAGAGGATGACATGGTTTCAGCTAGTGGCAAAATAATGCTCAGAATTTAGGAAGTTGATTGGTTGGGCTGAGAACTTTTCAGCATCCCCTCGTATCATACATAGATTGTTATCGGTTTAATGTATCTTCATTTAAGTTTCAACTTCTCCCCACCCCTCTCCCACCTCCACGCTTCTCTTTTGATCTAATTAATGAGTCAAGCTTAATATTTAGCAGTTGCCAAGTTGCCTTTCCTCTCCACGGCATTAGTAAGGTCACTTTGAATAAACAGCTTTTTGAGCCTAGTGAGGGGTGGTAGGGGGAACCCATTTTCATGCGAATAATGAATGTGTCTGCCAACAGGGATGTAATTTGTAAATTGTTATGACAGCTGCATTTTGAAACACAGTCTAGCGGGCTTTGGCAATCATCGCTGCCCGTGAGGGAGCGGACTTGAGAATCTTGAACCGTTTTCCATCCAAGGGTTATTTATTATGATTACCTAAGCAAATGCTGTTTGCATATTTATTGGGGGGAAAATTACATGCATGAGAAACCGCAGGGGAGCGAATGATTTTTGCTTTGACTTTTCTTTCTTTTGAAGCCCTTGCAGACCATGGAGAGTAATCTAGTCAGTAAAGGGTTAAATACTGAAGACTGTTAAGTAACAAATCAGGGCCAGCTAAAATAAAAGATTCAAATTATTTTATTCCTGAGTTATTTCCATCCTATCCAGAGCTTACTGCAACTGATAGACGTGACTGCATGCAAAATAGGATACCTGGTGTGCACAAATTTGCAAATGCAAATTAAGAGGGACATTTAATTAAAGACATTTTACATTCTATCTTGGTAATGTAGGTTGTTACTGTGAAGGTACAATTTTTTCATTTCTTTTTTTTTAAATGAACTTTTCAGTGTTAATTGCTTCCTCTCCCCTTTTACCCTGCAGCTTTTCTGTGTAACTCTAATATTTGCACTGGGGTTTACGCCCTCTTTTACTAAGCTGAGGTCCAGAACGCTAAATGGAATTCTATGAGCGTCAGACCGGCGTCGAAACATTTAGCGCTCTGTGGACCGCAATAGAAACCTCTACCATGGTTTAGTGGAAGGGGAAAGTTTTGGTGATGAGTTTTAGGCATTTGCACGTAAACATTTTCTTGTTTGGTTATGTGTTTTTGTTGTTGATGTTGTTGTTGCTGTTGTTTGCATTTTGCTTATTTGAAATGAAATATAGAAAAGGGATTGAAAGGGAAAACATAAGTTAAAACAAAATGCCAGCTTCCTACCCACAAGAAAAGAAAAATGAAATAGACTAGAACCCCAAATTGCCATTTAATCCAGCATCCTCTCAGAATGAGACCTAGAAAGAAAGAAAGAAACATGAAGGCAGATAAAGATCAAATGGCCCATTGTAGTAACCATTATCTCTTCCTCTTCCTATTGGCTAAGACTCTTAACATTTGCATATCCTCTTCCTATAGGCTAAGGCTCTTTGCACCTGCATTGTAAGGTCATAGAGCTTTATGGTTATAGAAACATGATGGCAGATAAAGGCCAAATGGCCCATCCGCAACATCCACTATCTCCTCCTCTCCCTATTGGCTAAGGCTCTTAACATTTGCATCTCCTCTTCCTATAGGCTAAGGCTCTTTACACCTGCATTGTGAGCTCATAGAGCTTTATGGAGCTTATTGTTAAAAAATTTATTTATATGGATATTAGGTGGTATAGACAATAATGGTGCTATGATGGTCTGATGGCAGCCTGTGTTTTGTTTTATACACTTGAACACTTAAGGTTGTGGGTCTGAGCACTATCTAAATGAGCACATATATATACAGTGGTACCTTGGATTACGAGCATAATCCGTTCCAGGAGCATGCTCGTAATCCAAAATGCTCGTTTATCAAAGCGAGTTTCTCCATAGGAAATAATGGAAACTCGCTTTGATAGGTTCCCACCTCCACCCTCCCCCTCCCCGAGGCTAGCAGCGCTGCTCCCCCCCCCACGAGAACTGGCATTACTCCCCCCGCAGGCCTCCCCCCCGGCGATCCGCACCCCCCGCCGCCATCAGGCACCCCCCCGCTTCCATCGGGCACCCCCCGCTGTGACCTGAGGTTCCCCCAACCCACCCGAACCCTCTTCTTACTTTGCTGTAGCCTCCGCAGCGGCACCGGCACCAGCATGTCCTATGCGTGATGCCGGTGCCTGAAGATCTGCTTCTTGTGCTGGGCCATGAGAGTTCACGTTCGACGTGAGAGTTCACGTTCAACGTGAACTCTCAGGCCTTGAGCATACGCACATGCTCAAGGCCCAGCACTGAGTATATTATCACAATTATAGATTTATATCGTTCCCTATTGGTAGTAAATATAGAAACATAGAAACATGATGGCAGATAAAGGCCAAATGGCCCATCCAGTCTGCCCATCTGCAGTAACCATTATCTCTTCCTCTTTCTGAGAGATCCCACGTGCCTATCCCAGGATTTGTTGAATTTAGATAGTCTCTGTCTCCACCACTTCTTCTAGGAGACAGTTCCATGCATCTACCACCATCATAGCTTTTTCATTGCGGGATGTTTCAGCGCAGTTATGACGAAATGTCCACGATGAATTGTCCCATTAGGGGAAGACTGGGCTTCACAGCATTTGCAAAGGGCAGTCGACACAGCGGGTGCAGCAACCCCGGTGGCTGTTTATCCCCCCAGGGCCCAGGCATGAAGGACATGATGCAATAGCTCTGGCAGCAGAGGGTGGGCACAGCGATACAGCTGCTCCGGTGGCAGCTTCTTCTCCCAGGGTCCGGGCTCCCCGTCAGCCACCACAGAGGTGCTGGATTGCGAACAGGGAGGAGAGATGGATATATAATTTGGGGGAGGGGGTGGGGGGCATCACCTCCTAAATCCTGAAATCTTGGTTGGGGGGGGTCATTGCCTCTAAATGCTTAAATTTGGGGGATTGGGGGCATCGCCCCTAAACTCTGAAATGGGACGATTCATCGTGGCCAGTCCATCGCAGTGAAAGGGCCGATTCGTCCTAGACCTGCATTCTCTCACCAACCTAGGACATGATTCAGGACCTTAAGTGCTTCCAGATAAGTTGCGACTGAGTAGAGAAAGACACGGGGACAAACTTTTCCCCGTCCCCACAGGAACTCATTTCCCCGTCCTGTCCCCGCGGGTTCTTTTCCTGTCCCTGCCCCTGCCCCATTTCTGCAAGCTCCATCCTCATCTGTACAAGCCTCAAACACTTTAAAATCATAAGTGTTCGAGACTTGTACGGTTAAGTCAGAGCTTACAGGAATGGGGAAGGGACAGCGACAGCAACAAAAAACTCACGTGTCATTCTGTACTTCTGAGTATCAACCAGTCTGATTGTAAATCTCCTCAGGCAGGGGTGTCCCTCTTATACCTGTAAGTGACTCACCTTGAATTTGGAAAGGTGAGTTCTACAATCCAAAACCAAACAAATGTGTGACTTAAAGTGTTAAATGGCTGTTAGCCAGCGTGCCACAGAAAATACACTCCAACAAGGATCTTACACTTGTAAAAACATCTGAATTCCAAGGGTGATGTGAGTTTTGCTATACAAGAGGGACTTCATAGTTTCCTTATTTTGTACACAGACAATAAATATTGATTTGTGATTCAGCCTGGGGAGAGATTTGATGAGAATGTGAGGCTGCAGTAAATAGATTTTTGATTTTTTTTTTAGGGAAATGACAATTCAGGCTTTATATATATACTGTAAAAAAAAAAAAAATAGAGAAGAACTTCTGGGTTTTTTTCCCAATTCAATTTTATTTTTGCATTTTTTCCCCCATTTACCATCAAAATTAAGTAAGGGGATGAGAAGAGAGGTTAATACGGGAGGCTCTTCCATTTCTGGGAAATGGGGTTGCAGTGCAAGAGCAGAGCATGTTTCAAGAGAGATGAGGAACAAATGTGAAGACTGGTTGAGAGACTCGGCAAATTGCCTGCAATTATGTGTGGACCGCTGATGGCGTAAGACGCTGAATGCAGGGCCAGGATTCAGGCAATTGCCTGGATACGGACTGATGCCTTGCTGAGGAGAAAAGACGGGGGGGGGGGGGGCAGGCTTCTATGGAAAATGTGTAAACAAAGTTATGGAGGATTATTGTTATTTTTTTCTTTCTTTTGTCTTCTTAAAGCTTTGCCGTGGGAACAGATGGTCAGGGATTGTCATGCTTAGAATATGCAATAGAAGACACGTTTTATCTGCAGCATTTTTTCTTTTGAATGTAGTTCAAAACCCTAGCTTGTAGGGCTACTCACTGTTGTACCTTAGTAAGCGAGAGAGCAGAGTCTTGGAATGGGTATTTCAAGAGAGGGAAAGAGCTGGTGAGACCAAGAGACATTAAGCTGAAATGCCAGAGAACGTAGCACCGGAGAAAAGGTCTTCCATCATTAATAATCAGACTATGTTTTTGAACAGAGAGATGAAGGGAGTTAAAAGGGAGGAAGGGAAGGGAAGAGTGATATTGTAAAGCTTTAACGTTCAGTTTGTCCTTCTTGTAGCTCTGAACAGAGATAGGTTATGTGACCTATGCTAACCTGTTAGTTATGCACTTCCTGGAGGTTTCTCTAAACCACAGAAGACCTCACTAGGGTCAGATCATATGTTCAATGCTGGAAAACCCTAGAATTACGATGGCAGGATACGAGAGGGAGCTGGTGAGAGAAGCTGCCTCTGCTGGTAAGTGGGCAAGACAAATTGTGCTTTACAAGGAGGAAGATCGATTAATTCTGTGTGTGCCTTTTGGGGAGTTTGAAAACAAGGAGAAAAAATGTTTCTTTATTCCTTCCAGCCCAGTGGAATTTGGAAGGAATTATACCAAAGGAATCAAGTATGTCTGGCTGTGGGAAGAAAAACTTTTAGAAAATTCAACAGCATGGAATGAGGGAAAAACGGATAAAAAAGACACATTGGGCCCACAATCATGCATCGGTGACCTAAACATAATCGCATCTGCATTGCTGAACAGATGCCTTATATGTAGGCCATCATTTTTCAGGTCTATATTTAAGGCGTCTGTCTTGAGCCTATGGAGATGTGTAGGCTCAAGATCACATCCGGGCAAAACACCACCCACGCCCCACCTTGGACAAACTTAAGCGTCCCTACGCATCTCCATACACATGCTACGGACGTCTACAATGTAGGGGCCCTTCCTGAAACAATTTATTTTAAAAAAGCATGCATCCCGATTGGCTGCCAGACGGTGGTAGAACACCTACCCGCCGCCTGCAATCGGGACGTGCGTTTCGAGAATCAGGCCCAATGTCTTCAAAAACAGGCTAAATCAGACAGGGGCCTCCAGGAGTATAAGCTCTCTCCTCAAATAAAAGACCCAACACTTTTGTATAGAAGAAGTAGTTCCAGCTTCTGTAGTATAGAAAACTTAACATAACAGGATGAAACTTGGCATGGAACCTCCCCCCCCCCCCCCAGCAAAAAGGCGCATTCAGTTTGAAAATAGGCCAAATCAGACCAGGAATTTTAGATAATTGAGCATATAGTCCAATGTATTTTAATGTGGAAAAGCATTCCTGCTCTCAGGGTACTTATGTTGGATCTTCCCCTGCTGAAGGAATATAAAAGTGAGGAGACAGGCCAGTCAGCGCAGATAATGACCAATTAACAAGCAATTTATTGGTAGAATTAGAACTTACATGCACACGATAGATAGATAGATAGATAGATAGATAGATAGATAGATAGATAGATAGATAGATAGATAGATAGATATAATAAAGAAGTTAGCTCCTCCATCTCACCTTGCTCCGAAGGCAACTGAAGTAAAAACCAATTCCTGCACCTTGAACATGTCTGACTTTAATTCTAACTGGCTCAGCCAATCACAGCCAGGTGAGGAATGCGCCATGGCAAAAATGCAGCAGTTAGACCAATCCGCACATGCCTTGGCTTGGGAATCACCTATATGTGGCTGACTCATCCCGCTTGTCCTAGGAGAAAGTGCAGTTACCTACCTGTAATGTAGGTTCTCCATGGACAGCAGGATAGGTCAGCCACTCTCCTCCCCTAGGGGACAACCCAGTACTAGCTAGGACCAATATGAGGAAGGAAGGGGAAGTGCCTGAGCATGCCCAGAGAGTAGGGTTACCAGATTTTCTGTTTGGAAAATCCTGACCCCCCCCTAGCCCCGTCCCCAGTCCTGCCCAGTTCCACCCATCCCTATCTGGTTATGCCCCAGTTCCGCCTTCAATATCACCCTAGTCCTGTCCCCCGCTTTCGTTGGGCAGGAGGACATGCATGCATGCGCCGTGATGATGTCACATGCGTGTGATGTCATTGAGTGGCATGTGCAGATGCCCTCCTGCCCAACAGTGATTTGTTCCAAATTTTTCAAAACCTGGACAAAGTACTGGGGTTTTAAAAAGCCATCCGGACCCCTGGACATGTCTTCCTTTGAGGATGTCTGGTAACCCTACCAGAGGGGTCCCAGCATCACTCAATCTCAGAGCTAAAAAACAAACCAACCTCTCTGAGCTATTGGAGAGCTTATTCAGCAAATGGGAGCTGCCGGTGGCATTGCCCACATGTGTCTGACTTATCCTGCTGTCCATGGAGAACCTACATTACAGGTAAGTAACCGCACTAAACGTGAAGAACAGAGTCACTGAGAAATGTTGTAGAGCAAGTGAGATCGCACCACGAAATGCCAGTTTCAAATGAAGCACTCAGCACTTCATCTGTCACCTACAGGAGGGCTGCTTGCCCCCTCTCCTTTTCGGTTCAAGCGATTAAGCAGCGGCGGGGCAGCGTGTCTCCTATTACGGCACCAAGGAGCGCATTAAGTCTTTGTTATGCAAATGTCATAGCACAGCACAAGTTAAATAGCACTTCCAGAAACATTAAAAGTGCGTTCATTGACACAGGGAAATGTTTTCACCCTCCACGTAACCTTCACAGATTCTGTAAGAAATCTATCAGTCAGTTAGCGGTTCATTTGCAAATTCCTCCCAATTATTATGGTAATGTATTACAAAATATTATAGCAGATTCTTTTTAAATACCAGGAAACGCAGCTGTCTGGCATTCCACCAGTAAGCAATAGAGTATCTGTAATTGGATTGTGAACGTGTTGATATCATAGGAAACCGAAAAGTGGAATGGCAAAAGCGTTATACTCAACAATTCCTATGCCAGACATTCATTGTCATTTTTCATTCTCTTTCATGAGTCGCAGACAACAGGAACAGAATTTTTCTAATGGGCCAAAGAAAAATACCAGGGTAAATGGTGGTATAATACCAAATCTCTCATGAATGACCCAGTTCAATCCGTCCCCAGCTCCAACCATTCATAAAATCTCTCCAGTTTTTTTTCCTTATATCAGAACTGCCGTCAATCATAGTTTTCAGGTTTGGAAAACCCAACCCCCTACTGCTGGTCAACTAGTCAGTATTTTCTCTTGGATTGCACATTTGGGATCTTTTCTTCAGACACATTCACAAGCAATTTAGCGTTGCTGAATACATTTAACTGGCCTGCATACATTATTTCGGTTAGTATGACCACCAAGCTTCAGAGAGATGGCAGTGGAGCAACTAAGTGAAGCTACTGAGTAGTAGATTTAAAAACAAACTGAAGAAAAGTGTAGTTACTTACCTGTAACGTAGGTTCTCCGTGGACAGCAGGATAGTCAGCCACATATGGGTGTTGTCCCAACACCTCCCAATTTGCGGATAAGCTCTCCAATAGCTCAGAGAGATTTTTTTTTTTTTTTTTTCTCTGAGCATATGCAGTGCCCGGGCCTCACTGGGCATGCCCGAGCCCTACCCATTTCCCCCTGCTTCCCCCTAATCCCCAGGATGTTCCTAGCTGTGGCCGGGTCGGCCGTATGGGGAGGCGGATGGGTTGTGTGGCTGACTATCCTGCTGTCCACGGAGAACCTACGTTACAGGTAAGTAACTACACTTTCTCCTAGGACAAGCAGGATGAGTCAGCCACATATGGGTGACTCCCTAGCCGAGGGATGTACCGACTGGACCTGCGCCTTAGCGCTTTGTGCATCCCTCGCCTGGCTGTGGAGGCCGAGCCGGGCAGGGTAATCAGGCAAAGCAGGTAAGGTTGTGGAAACAAGGTTTTAGATAAAGTACTGTGTTAACTGAGCAATAATACTCATAGAACAGTGAACTGGTCAATGACAATCAATGAACAGTGAGAGACCAACTGGTCCAAAGTGACAATTCGTACTTGCATGTGAGAATTCATACTTGCCTATTCCGCATTCAGTCTAGACAGGAGTGCTGGAAGACCTACTTAACTCACAGAACAGCGAAACTGGTCAATGACAATCAATGAACAGTGAGAAAACCAACTGGTCAACGGTGACAATTCATAACTGGTCAATAGTGACAATTCGTACTTGCATATGAGAATTCATACTTGCCTATTCCACCTTCAGACTAGACAGGATTGCTGGAAGACCTACTTAACTCACAGAACAGTGAAATTGGTCAATGACAATCAATGAACAGTGAGAAACCAACTGGTCAACAGTGACAAATCGTACTTGCATGTGAGAATTCATACTTGCCTATTACACATTCAGTCTAGAAGGAGTGCTGGAAGACCTACTTAATCAATATCTATAACACCCTACTTGAACAGTGTTTGTCGATATTTATAACACCCTACTTGATCAGTGTTTGTCAAGGCTGTGCTAGTGGTTGCTGTCCCTCCTGGGAGGAAACCTGTGCTTGGTGAAGGTGTGCATGGAGGACCATGTGGCTGCATCGCAGATGTCCCCTATTGGTGTGTGGTGCAGATGTGCCGTTGTGTTGGCTATGGTTCTGCGCTGGTGGGCGTTGGCTCCCACCTGCGGTTGATGCTGCGCTTTTCTATAGGTGAAGGGGATGCACTCTTATATCCAGCGCGCGCGCCTGCATTTGGTGGCCGGAAGTCCCGGTCTGTTTTGGTCGTAGGAGACGAACAATTGAGGCTTGTCTAATCTGCTGCATAGTCAGGGCCCGCACACAGTCCAGGAGGTGTTGCTGAGGTGGCAGTGTGCCTCCCTGTGGGGAGATGTAGAGTGCCGGGAGGCCCGTTGAAGCCGCCTTCGGCAAGAATCGGGGATGGGTACTGGGTACCACCCTGTTCTCATGAGGGAGTGTGTCGGTAGACACGATGATCAGGGTTTTCCCAGCCAGGAATACGGGATCTGCCTCCCCCAAAGGTTTGAAGGGGTCGAGGTGAGATGATGCGGCACCAAGTTGAGGTCCCATCCGGGCGGTGGTGGTCTGACCGGTGGGTGCAGATTGGACAGTCCCTTCATGAAATTTTGTGATTACTGGATGCCTCGACACTGGTTTGCTGTCTAGGCCAGCGTGGTATGCCGTGATTGCACTTAGGTGGACCTTGATGGAAGTGAGTTTTAGGTCCCCCTGAGATAAGCTCAGTATGTACTGCAGGATGTCCGGTATGGGGCAGTTGTAGGGGTCTCGCTGCGTGTCTGTGCACTGGTAGCGGAACCTTCTCCCTTTCAACCCATAGCGTTTTCTGGTTGAAGGTCTTCTGGCTGCCATAAGAGTGTGCTCCACGTCTTGTGGTAGGTTCATCCTCTCATCATCCATGCGGTCAGGGCTAAGGGACGCAGGTCGTGGTGGAGGGGGTAATGAGAACTGCACTGATCTGGAGCGGGGAGAGGTGGGTGAACCGCTATCCCTTGCCAGAACGGGAACCATGGTTGCAGGAGCCCGATCAGGGCAATCATGATCACCGTTGCTCTGTCCTGAAGAATCTTCTGCAGGACTTAGGGTGTTCAAACTCACAGACAGACCGTCGGGGCTGAGATGGCGATGGGTTGATCTCTTTGCGCAGAAGGTCGAGTATTTTGAGTTCGGTTCGGTTGCAAACAGGTCGATGCTCGGTGTGCTCCAGGTGCTGAAGATCTTCTTAATCGCCGCTGGGTTGAGACACCACTCATCGGGATCCAGCTGGTGGCTGAGTCTTTCTGCCAGGTTGTTCTGCTCCCACAGGAGGTAAGTTGCCTGGATGGTGCATTGAATGGAGTTGGAGAACTCCCACATGTGGCAAGCTTCCTTGCATAGCGAGGTTGACCCTGTCCCTCCCTGTTTGCTGACATAGTGCGAGGCCACCTGGTTTTCTGTTTGGGTGAGGACTGCCCTGCCTGTTTGAAGGTTTCGAGGGCATTCCCTAAGGCCCTGAGCTCCAGTGGGTGGGTGGTCAGAGGTTGGGTACACTAGTCTCAGTGATGTCTGAGGTGCCCTTTCAGGGATCACATGAGTAGTTTGGTGTGCTGCACAACAAAGACCGGAGCGTGCTGACGATGAGCTGCTGGCAGGGAAGCACTGGGCCAGGGATGTCATGGCGTCGATCTGGTAGTCCCGTAGGACGGCCTTGGTCTGCGTGGTGTCGATGACTGCCCAGATGAACGATATCCCCTGGGTGGGTATCAGGTTGGGCTTCATGTAGTTGATGAGGAACCCCAGTTCTTGGAGGAGGGTTATGGTGGTTAACGGGGCTGCCAGCTGTCGAGATAAGATAGGACGCGCACCCCTTGAAGGCGAGGATGTGCCACTGCCACGCACTTTGTGAACACTCTTGGAGCCGTTGAGAGTCCAAGGGGCAGGACCTTGTACTGGAGGCGTCTGTCTTGGCTTTAGAAGCGACGATGCCTCCTGTGGGCTGGGTGCATGGGATACTAGCCAATACTCGGGCTGTAACAGGGCCAAGACTGTACCCAGAGAGTGCATCTGGACCTTGTGTATGTATCTGTTGAGCTTACAGAGATCCAGGGACGAGCGTTGTCCTTGTCCATGGTGACGCGGGGGTTCCCAGAGTAGAAACCCCTTGGTGATCTCCTCTGTTCGTCACCGCATCTATTGATTCTGCCGAAGCAGGTCCTCTCCTTGCTGCAGGAAAATTGGGTCGTCAGATGGAGGGTGTCCCGCCCACTTGTGGGGGGGGGGGCGGGAGTGGAGACGAATTCGGAATCCCTGCTTGATGATGCTGAGGGCCCACTGGTCGATGGTGATCCTGGGCCAAGTCTTCGCAGACAATCTGATCCTGCTGGGCCGGAGGGTGGTCAAGGTTCTATTTTTGTCTTGGGGAGAGGGCTGCCCTTGGATGCCCCTGCCCCTCGGGCGGTGCTTGTTTGCGTAGCAGTTATGTTACTGTTGCGAGTGCTGGGGCACAGACTGCTGTCAGTGTGGACTGGCTCAGTTGTGAGCTGGAGTCTCTATTTTATTTTATTTATTTATTTTCTCTCACTGGCCTCCTGATAAAGCCGCATCTGGAACTGGAGCGCAGCAATTCGTGCGCTCAGCATTGCGCCCTCGAAGGTCTTTTTCCCCGTGGAAACCAGGGTTTTTCAGGTCCTTCCCTGACGGGGGTTGGAGGGAGGGGGTCGTGCTGCCCTGTTTCTCTTAAGCTACCGCAATGTCCATGTATGGCTGCTGCGGGTTGTCGAATCCCTGGGCTGGAAAGATCTGGTACTTCAATCCCAGTCTCCTTGATGTTGGTTGCCCTGAGGAGGGAGTCAGCCAAATCTTGTCTCTGCAGTCCAGGAGGTTCTTGTGGACTGGAATCGCCACTGCCTGCGTGAAGTACTGGTACTGGTAGTTCAGGCCTTGTAGTACTCTGTCTTGGGTACTTGTTGTCCCCCCATGTGGATTTTTTAGTAAATATTTATTTATTTTTGTGGGTGGTGACTCGGGGCGTGGCTGGAGGCTGGTGTGTAGCTTGTTCCTCCGTTGCTTGGGTGCATGGCCTGCCGCTGAACCGCGCCATGTTGTTGTGCGTGGCTCCCTCTAAAGGGGGGCATTGTGGGGAGTGTAGCCCGCTGAGAGAGGAGTGGGTCAGCAGGAGGATTAACTGTGGCTGCTGGTCCCACCCCTGGTGGTTCGCAGGTTCATGTGCTGCTCCACTTGACTGGTTGGGTGGCTCCATGTACCCCACCACCCTTCTCTGTCCTTCTTGAGAGGGGGGGAGAGCCTGCAGAGAGGGGGCAGGATGCACCCCTTCATCTGTGCCAGTGCTCCTGGCTGCGTTTCCCTCTGTGCCTGGAGGCAGAGAAAGAGGAGTGATAATGCCTCTTGAGTGGGCTTCTGCTGCTGTACTGCCTATTGTATATTAAACTGTACAGCGCTGCATATGCCTTTCAGTGCTATAGAAATCATGAATAGTACAGAGTCCCTCATGCTAGCTGGAAAAACACTCTGCCTAGGTTTTATGAAGAGCAAACAGCTTTTAGACTGAGGAGTTTCAAACCCCCACCCTTGGAGAGGCATGGTCTGACATGCCGCATCTCTGAAGATATCAGCACCCTGCTGAGAAAGGCAGACTCCTCGTTCCCAACCTGAGAGGGGGAGGGGGAGGGGTGGGAAAGGTGTGAATTGTAGACTCTGCAGGACCCCAAGAGGGAAAGAAACATCGAGTTTTTTTTTTTTTTTGTTTTTTTTCAGCATGTCCTTTATAAGCTGAACTCTGGGGCAGCATGTCTCCTACTGGGGGGAGAGGTCTGCAGGTCCCCTCCAAGGGAAAGAAGCATGGGAGATTCTTTCTCCTTAAATTCAGATTGGGAGGAGGGTGGGGCAGAGCCCTCGGGGCTGCAACAGATTATCAGAGGTTTTCCCAAAAACAAGCAGATAGGACTTACCTTTGAACCCCAATCGGCTCCCTTCAGAGGCCGGCTGTAAGAGGCAGCATGCCGTCTGGAGGGTGAAAGCCCCGATCTGTTGCTTGCAGAGGCTGTGGATTTACGCAGCAGCATGCAAGACTCCTATCGGCTGCCCTGCAGAGGATGGCTGCGTGGCAACATGCAAGGATTCCTGGAGAGATCTCTCGGTCTGGCGAGACTCCTATCGGCTGCCCTGCAGAGGTTGGTTCTAAGCGGCAACATGCAGGGACTCCGGGAGATATTTCTCTACCGGGCCAAGTGCAGGCGGGGGGATTAGCTGAGCCAGGGCATCCTGGAGGCTCCTTGCCACTGTAGCATGTGGATCCCCCGCTGCTGCATTCTGATGAGGATGGCTGCTGGAGGAAGATTCTCGGGCCTCATTTCTCTTCATGCCCTGCGGAGGCTGGCTGTCAGCAGCAACATGCAAGAACTCCTGGAGAGATCTCTCGGTCTGGTGAGACTCCTATCGGCTTCCTGCAGGGGCCGACGGCTAGCGACAGCATGCAGGACTTCCGGGAGAGATTTCTCGACCGGGCAAGTTGCAGTCGGGGGGGTTGACTGAGCCAGGACGTCCTGGAGGCTCCTCACCGGATTCGTCTGTGGATCCCCCGCTGCTACGCTCCGATGAGGATGGCTGCTGGAGGGAGATTCTCGGGCCTCACTTCTCTTCATGAAGTCTCTCAGTGCCCTCTTCCTTAGCTTGCGTGCACGTGGTGACATGTGCGCACAATGCAAGCCACACGGAAACCTCGAGCGCCGGATCCAATCAGTGGGCGCACAATTCGTGAGGATCCAGTGTGTTCATCCTCCTCCTGCATCCCAGTTGTTTCTTTAGATGATTCAGGCATCTTCAAGTTGATGAGTAGAAAAGTTGTAATGGAGAGCTGTAGAAAATCCGACCGATGGGAACGGGCGGAAACTAAAGACTGGGGATTAGGGGGAAGCAGGGGGAAATGGGTAGGGCTCGGGCATGCCCAGTGGGGCCCGGGCACTGCATATGCTCAGAGAAAAAAAAAAAAAAAAAATCTCTCTGAGCTATTGGAGAGCTTATCCGCAAATTGGGAGGTGTTGGGACAACACCCATATGTGGCTGACTCATCCTGCTTGTCCTAGGAGAACTATTTCTTCACACCTCGTATAATTAAACTCTGGAATTCTTTGCCGGAGAATGTGGTGAAATCAATTAGCTTAGCAGGGTTTAAAAAAAGTTTGGCTAATTTCCTAAAAGAGAAGTCCATAGGCCATTATTGAGATGGCTTAGGGAAATCCACTGCTTATTCCTAGGATAAGCAGCATTGAATCTGTTTTGCTACTTGGGATCTAGCTGGGTACTTGGGACCTGGATTGGCCATAGAAACATAAAAATAGAAGATGACGGCAGATAAGGGCCATAGCCCATCAGGTCTGCCCACTCTACTGACCCACCCCCCAGTCTACTATCCTAGGGATCCCACTCCTGGTGACAGGTTCCCTTGGCTTAACCCTCTAAGGGATCCCACATGGGCATCCCATTTGCTCTTATGTTCAAATCTGTTTTATTAAGCAATGACAACAGGAAGTACAACAGCAGTAGAAAACATGGTATACAATATCACCCCACAACCGCAGAGGACTGGACTCTGATGTCCTCCATGATCGAACACCACCCCCACCCCACAGAGAGAACCCCCCCCCCTCCCACCTCACCCCACCCCCCCAAGGAACATACAACTCTCAAGCAGGGAACATCAATTGCAATGAGATGCAGGACTCACAGGAGGAGCCTGTTCAATATACGGCTACGACTCTCAGGGGTCAAAATGTTCAAATACGGAGTCCAAGTGTGAACAAAGTCTCTGCTCCGGCGACGAGAAGAACAAGCTAAATGGGCCTCCCAGCCCATAAGTTTGTGAAGTCGATTCCTCCAATGCCAAAAGGAGGGGGGCTCAGGAGAAAGCCAGCAACATAAAATACATTTCTTCCCCAAAATAAAACATTTACTTAGAAATAATTTTTCAGAAGAAGTATACATGTACAGGAAAGAGAATTGGGCAAATAACATAGAAAGCACTGAGACTGGCACAGGTGTCTGCAACAAGCCCTGTAAAAAGGAGGCCAGCGCCGTCCAAAAGGCTTGAATCCCCTTGCAGCTCCAAATACCATGAAAGTAAGAATTAACCTCCACCGAACAGCGGATGCATAACTGAGTGCCAATACAACCCATATAGTAAGCCTGACTTTGGGAAGCATAGGCCCGCAGGACAGTGCGAAAGTGACATTCACGTAATTCAGCACTATGCACCAAGCCCGCAGTACGCTTCAGGGATTTTAACAAAAAATTGTCCCCCAAGTCCCTGCCCAAGTCCCGCTGCCAAGCCTCTAGAATACCAGGAAAAACCCTAGGTGGGCGAAGAGCCATGATCTGGCAATGAAAAAAACGAAATAGAGACCCTAGTATCAGGATCTGCTGTCAGAAAAGTACAGAGCCGGGTCCCAAAATCCCCCTGCAAGGAACTCCCCGGGAGGGAAGCCACATAATGGCTAAGTTGACAATAGGCAAAAGGAAGGCCAATCTCAGGAACCCCCCTCCCCGCCAACTCAGCACAAGAAAGGAGAGACCCATCATCCTGCAGAACATGCCTCAGCTGCTCCACCCCTCGAGCCCTCCAGCGACCAAAAACGGAAGGTCCAACCCCCGGAAGGAAAGCTAAGTTCCCCACCAATGGCAAAAGGGCACTAGTATGGGAGTCCTGATTCCACAACCGAAGGGTCTGATGCCACATTGTCCACAAAGACCGAAACAGAAGGCTACGCTTACAGGGTCTCGGCAAGTTAGATAAAGGGGCATGAAGGAGATACAAAAGATGAAGAGGATAGAAATGATCCCGTTCCATAGAAAGATCCGTGTAGAAAGAGGTGCCCAACACCCAATCACTAACATGACGCAGCAAGCAAGCCTGATTATAAACCCTGATGTCGGGCACCCCCAAACCTCCCCCGGAGGCAGGCCCCACCAACAAGGACCATTTCAGTTTAGGTCTCCGCCCTCCCCAACAGAACCGGGACAACATGGAGGAGAGGGATCGAATATCCCTCTGCAACAAAGAAAGGGGAAGAGTCTGGAGAACGTAAAGCCACCTCGAGAACACAACCATACAGAATAAATGAATTCTACCCAACAGAGACAGCGGCAGCGCCTGCCATTTGGCCAGTAACAGTTTAGTGTCGGCAAGAAGTTTATCGATGTTAAGGCGATACAGTTGGGCTACATCCATAGTCAGCTGGATCCCCAAGTATCGAAAAGAGGAGTCAGCCCAGCGCAACGGAAAACGATCTCCCCAAAACTGCTGAAGGTGAGCCGAGGAAGCCAGAGCCTCAGACTTCGCGAAGTTCAAGGCAAAGCCGGAGAAATCCCCATATTCCCGAAGGCTCTCCAGCAGCACGGGCAAGGAACGCTGCGGGTCCGTTAAAAAGACCAAGAGATCATCCGCAAACGCCGCAAGTTTAAAATGGGACTCTCCCAATGCCAATCCCCGAATATCCGCATTAGCCTGAAGCTCACGAAGTAGAGGATCTAAAGAAAGCACAAACAAAAGCGGCGACAGGGGGCAGCCCTGGCGAGTCCCTCGGTGAATATTAAAAAAGCCCGAAAAAGTCCCATTAACCATAATCCGTGCAGCGGGATCACTATACAACGCCTGGATTGCACCAAAAAAGAAAGGGCCCAAACCGTACGTCCTAAGCACCGCAAAGAGATAACCCCACCGCACTTTATCAAAAGCCTGCTCGGCATCAAAACTAATAAGCATGGAGGGGCTACCTTCCTGTCCCACCCGTTCCAGAGCCAACAAGATACGCCGGATATTCTTAGCTACCGGGCGATCCCGCACAAACCCCACCTGAGAGTCCGAGATCACCGAGGGCAAGACACGCGTCAGGCGGGTAGCCAAAATTTTCGCCAAAAGCTTCGCCTCATAATTCAACAAAGAAATAGGACGGTACGATTCCGGTAAAAGAGGGTCCTTACCGGGCTTCGGGAGAACTATAATAGACGCCAAATTCACGTAGCGAGGAAGAAAGCCCTTAGCAACACTCAGATTATAAACTTCAGCCAGCACAGGCGCTATCTCCGTCACCAACAATTTATAGAACTCACTCCGATACCCATCCGGGCCCATTTGCTCTTAAATTCTTGCACGCTGTTTGCCTCGATCACCTGCACCGGGAGCTCGTTCCAAGGATCAACCACTCTCTCGGTGAAGAAATATTTCCTGGTGTCGCCATAAAATTTCCCGCCCCTGAGTTTGAGCGGATGCCCTCTTGTGGCTGAGGGTCCTTTGAGAAAGAAAATCTCTTCTTCCATCTCGATACTGCCGGTAATATACTTAAACGTCTCGATCATGTCTCCTCTCTCCCTATGTTCCTCGAGTGAGTACAGCCGCAAATTTTTCAGCTTTTTCTCGTATGATAGATCCTTGAGCCCCGAGACCATCCTGGTGGCCATCCGTTGCACCGACTCTACTCTCAGCACATCTTTTCGGTAGTGTGGCCTCCAGAATTGCACACAGTATTCCAAATGAGGTCTCACCATGGTTCTGTATAATGGCATTATGACTTCAGGCTTCCGGCTGACGAAACTCCTGTGGATGCAACCTAACAACTGTCTTGCCTTAGATGAAGCCTTCTTCACATGATAAGCAGTTTTCATGTCTGCGCTGATGATCACTCCCAAGTCTCGTTCTGTTGAAGTTCTAGCTAAGGTCTCACCATTCAAGGTGTAAGTTCTGCACGGATTTCTGCTGCCGAGGTGCATGATCTTGCATTTCTTAGCGTTGAAGCCCAGCTGTCAGATCGAGGACCAAAGCTCCAACAAATGTAGGTCCTATGTCATACTATCGGGTGAATTGCCGTCTCTCATTATATTGCATAGTTTGGCGTCGTCAGCGAATAACGTTATCTTACCTTGAAGCCCCTGAGTTAGGTACCCTATGAATATGTTAAAAAGGAGCGGGCCCAAGACTGAGCCCTGCGGTATTCCACTGGTCACCTCCGATGTTTTAGAGAGGGTACCGTTAACTACCACCCTCTGAAGTCTGCCACTCAGCCAGTCATTGACCCATGTAGTTAGTGTTTCTCCCAGCCCCATTGATTTCATCTTGCTCAACACTGTTGGAAATAGGATTCTGGGCTTGATGAACCTTCGGTCTGTCCCAGTATGGCAATTCTTATGTGAGCCAAGTCTAGGGCAGTCAAGTTATTGTGACATCACTGCTGAGGTTGGCTC
This sequence comes from Geotrypetes seraphini, assembly GCF_902459505.1. NCBI lineage: Eukaryota > Metazoa > Chordata > Amphibia > Gymnophiona > Dermophiidae > Geotrypetes > Geotrypetes seraphini. Next base: position 29,749,944 of record NC_047091.1, on the reverse strand, counting down.
TTAGGCATTGGTGGAATGAGGCATTATGACATCACAATCGGAGCTCTAGAATGTTGCTACTCTTTGGGTTTCTGCCAGGTACTTGGGACCTGGGTTGGCCACTGTTGGAAATTGGATACTGAGCTTGATGGACCTTCAGTCTGTCCCAGTATGGCAACTCTTATGTGAGCAAAGTATAGGACAATCAAGCCATTGTGACATCACTGATGAGTTTGGCTCTTAGGCATTGATGGAATGAGGCATTATGACATCACAATTGGAGCTCTAGAATGTTGCTACTCTTTGGGTTTCTGCCAGGTACTTGGGACCTAGGTTGGCCACTGTTGGGAACTGGGCTTGATGGACCTTCGGTCTCTCCCAAAAGGGCGATTCTTATGTTCTTAATCTGAAAGGTAGGGTAGCAAGCTGGTCATGGCTGGGTTCTATCCAGCAAGAGCTTGAGGATCAAAAGTCGGATGTTTTGGCAACAGGCTGACTTGTTTTGGTGGTTGGTTGTACTATTAAAAAGCTCTGCGAGACAGAAGAGAGCTCAGTGTAGGTGCAGTTCAAAAACAAAAAAACTAAGAATGTATATGGTCCTTAGGGATGAGAGCCAGATAATTTTCATTTGGGGCTGATTCAATAACCGGTGCCTACATTGGCCGGTGTCTAAAAAAAATGGTGCCGGCCGTGCGTCAATCACACTTAGGGCTCCTTTTACTAAGGTGCGCTAGCATTTTTAGCGTGCGCCGCCCCCCACGCTACGTGTAAAAACTAACGGCAGCTCAATGGTGGCGTTAGCGTGCGCTAAAACCGCTAGCGCAGCTTTGTAAAAGGAGCCCTTAGGTGTAATGTACAGAATTGTGGCTAGCAGCACCTATGCAAAAACTTAGGCCCCTGAAATTTACATGAGGATTTTAAAGGCCTCTATTTCGGGCACTTAAATTTTAGGAGAATCACGTTTAGCGGCAGCTAATCACAGTCCACCTGCCGAAACACCCACATGAGTCGTTAGGTGCCGCGAAGCGCCATGCAGTAGGCTCCTATCTTTTATAGGATTGTATAGTGCCTATCGCACAATGACATTTTTGGTTTTAACAATTATTGAGGCTATTAAGAGAATTTTGCCAATTACTTTAGGCGGCCTTTATAGAAATCAGCCCCTTTGTGTTTCCAGGAATATTTGATTTGATCATTTTTATTGGCCTTTTTTTTTTTTTTTTTTTGTCTCAGGAGCAAAGTTGTTGAGTGGTCAATGTTTTGAAAGAGGGCACACAATTTGGAGAAAGGATGCACTCTTTCTAAAACATGGCACAATCCTCCACAATGGTGTGCTTCTGGGGAAAAAAGGTTTGCACTGTTTCGGAAAGAAGTTTTTCCACTAGCATGGCTTGAGTCACATGCATTGAGTTAGTTCAAACATACACACACATCTCTCTCTCTCTCTAGTACAAAGGGTTTAGGTAAATATAATAATAATAATAATAATAATAATAATTTATTGTTTATATACCGCCAAAGCCAAGTTAGTTCGAGGCGGTTTACAATAAAGAAGAGCTGGACATACAGCGAAAAAACAGAAACAAGAAGGCTTTGAGTGCATGACTGTTTGTATAGAGTAAGGTAACATTGTAGGGACGGTTTGCAATAAGAGTGAGTCAATAGGGAGCAGGTCATACAGTGTGGGGTAAGTAGTGAAGGCTTTGGGAGATTTTTGTTAAAAGGGAGTAATATGGACAGTTTACAAAGCATCCCCTAGTATTCCAGACTTACCCCCCCCCCTTTACAAAACCGCAATAGCGGATTTTACTGCAGGCTGGCAGGCTGTGCGCTGCTCTTGATGCATTAAAAAAACGCTAACGCGGTTTTGTAAAAAGGGGAGGTTATTTAATTATCTATCGTAATCATGGTCTACAATGCTAAGCCAATCCTAAGACCGTCAATGTTTTCAAGCTAATGGAAAAGGCCAGACGGAACTGTGTACACACAGGAGAAAAATGCTCCAACATTTCCATTTGCCTGCATTATAATACCTTTCTCACGATTAAATTTTTCAAGATAGGACCGTGATGACATTTTGCATAATTATTTTCTTTTTCAATGAGCCTTTTATTAATTCAGTCCTCAAAATGATGTCACATCTACAAATGAACACTGATAAAAGCTATTAATGTGTTGTCTGCTATTCTTAAAACAGCCAACAAAATTCACATAACAACAGCGACAAAAAAAGCCCTTAGAAACCCAGAAAAAGCAACTCGTCAGGTGGTTTCTCCTGTTACAAAGGAGACCTCACAGCCTGGAACATTTTTAGAGCATGCTAGAAAGGCTGATTAATGAGTTATTTTTCGAAACACTTGGCTTTTATGCACGACGCTGAAAAGCAGCAAACCTCAAAAGGCTTCCATTCAACATAATAACAGATTGTGCGCACTTAAGCTTGGAAAACAAATTTCTTCTATCTTGCTTAAGATTATGAAGCATTTATCACCAATCCCGCTAAATAATGGTAAACCCGAGTCTTTAAATTTAGACCAACATGAAAGACATTGCAGTTCAGATCTTGTCCCCACGCTTCTTCGGATGGCCATGGACAGAAGCCTCACTCAGCAAACTCAAAGGGTTTTACGTTGTTGAGAGCTGGTGATGGTTCTTTTATTAGCTGGGTCCTGGAAAATTTACAACTCTATAACAAAATCCGATGAGGATCAAGAGATAGTTTATATCTTACTAGTTTTTTAGCCCGTTACATTAACGGGTGCTAGAATAGATGTGTAGACTTAGGCATTTCTTTCTTTCTTTTTCTTTCTTTCTGTCTCTCTCCCTGCCCCCTTTCTTTCCCTGGCCCCCTGTCTGTCTTTCTTTCTATCGCTCTTCCTTGCCCCTGTCTGTCTTTCTCTCTCCCCCTGTCTGTCTTTCTTTCTGTCTCTCTCCCTGGCCCTCTGTCTGTCTGTCTTCTCCCGGACAGCCACAGCGCCCGCCAACCTACCAGTCTTGCGCTCCCAGCCGGGGCTTCTGAGCGCCGTCACCCCAGCTAATTGTCAGCCACCTTGGTCTCGGCCGCTCTGTGGCGCTAGGCGGGCGCAGCCAATGCCGCTGTCACGCCAACCTGCCGCCGAGCCAGCCAATGGACATCACCCTTGTGGCTGGCGTTGTGAAGGGGCGGCGCGGTGTGGCCTGCTCTGAGGGAAGGGGGGAAGTCCGCTGTCTTTTCTGCCTCCAGTTTCGCTCCGCTCTTGTTTACGCCACGCTACGGGCACGAGACGCATCATAACGGTAAGTAGCATGCTCGGGAAGGCGATGGCAGGACTCCGCATTCACTCCCTCCGCCGCCTGTGGTGACGTAGTAAGCATGCATGCGCACTCTTGCCGCCACATCCCGAGGGATCAGGGAACATGCGGCGAGAGTGCGCATGCGCGCTTAGCGTTTTATTATTATAGATTGCTCTGCTGACAAATATACAAAGGAAGCCTATTCCATTCCCTAGGACCCAGGCATGAAAAAATACTGTCATGGGACACCTGCAGCTTCAACTCTTCAACAGTTGGAATATATAGTTCCGCACAATTGACAGATCGCAACTCCTGAGGCGGCACATGAACTGAGCATGTGTAGGGTACCAGCATTGGCGGCTACAAGGGCTGACTGCTACAAGCTTTCAAAAGGGGTTCATATCTTTATTGAGTGGCTGATGTCTTCCACTGGCAAGGCTTGGAGATTCCTGCTATGGTCTTCGTCACTCTAACGGTCTCGCCTCCCACCCCCGGACAGGCACAGCGCCCACCCACCTACCAGTCTCGCGCTCCCAGCCGGGACTTCTGAGCGCCGTCGCCCCAGCCAATCGTCGGCCGCCTTGGTCTGGGCCGCTTCATGGTGCTAGGTGGGCGCAGCCCATGCCGCTGTCACGCCAACCCGCTGCCAAGCTATCTTTCCACCTCTGCCGGCGGGGACCGCCACGGCCTGGGTGCGGCGGGGAAAGGGGGTCTTGTCTGGCCAGGGCTGACCGAATCCCAAGCCTGCTCTCCTTCCCCTAAGTGCCGGCCCCTCACTCTGCACCATCTAGCGCATGCGCACTCTTGCCGCCACATCCCGACAGATCAGGGATCAGGGAACATGCGGCGAGAGTGCGCATGTGCGCTTAGCGTTTTATTATTATAGATAACCAAATCCAAAATCTCATGTTAAAGCCAAAGATAGGTAATTAACATGCAGATTAAGATAAGTCCCACTCAGCGTTTTCTGCAAGCACTATACTGAAAGTGTGCATTATTGAACGATTGATAAGTTATTTATTTATCATCTTATTTATTTAAAACGTCAAAAACCCCCCAAAAATATAAAATTGAAACGAAAAAAGTTCCAAGTTAAAAATAGTGAATTACTAGGAGGTTTTCTGGTCAATGACAGACATCAGAACCCCATACACATGCGAACGATCATTATCCCTTGTGGATGGTTCGCAGGGTTACCGAGACCTTTTTCCTCCATGTTAATTACCTATCTTTGGCTTTAACAAGAGATTCTGGAGAATTTACCCCAGTACAAACAGAAAGCTCCCAAACAATGAAGTCAATAAGCCAGTAAGCACAATAGGTAATGTGTGTCACCCTATTTAATTACTCATGACCACTGGACTCTAAATAACTCTCAGAACCCAAAATAGAAAGTTTCATTTTTTTCTCTCACCATGTCCTACTGGCATGGAAGCAGCCAGGTGCAATGACATATCCCATGTTGCTGCGTCCGTTAAAACTTCCAAACACGCTGAAAGGAACATAAATATTCATGGTTTCTACTATAATTGCCGATGTGCTCTCTTTCAAAAGAGTGCGCCTTATTTGGGACAAGGGTGCATTATTTTCAAAACAATAGCCCGGATTCTCTAGAGGACGCTGATATTGGCAGCCACCGATCGCTCGTCAATCATACGAAGGCGCTGGAAATGTAGGCTAATGGGTAAGTTCCTGCTTTCTGCGCCCTTCTCTTCATCTGCCAACTCCAGACTCCATCCCTTCTGCCTTGCTGTGTGTGCAGAGGTCTATGAGGATCTTCTAAGAGTTTTCTATCGATTATACGCTACATCATACAAGGGATAGTAATTTAGCAATAAGGCTCCTGTGGCAGGCCATATTGGCCGAATCCCGTGTGTGCTGGGCCATCGCACAGATTTTTCTCAATTGTGAAATAAAATTGCACACCACAGGCACTTTATTTTTACCATTTTTCACCATTTTAAATGGTGTTTCTCAATTAACTTAGGGGCGCCTACGTTTCGACGCTGTTTATAGAGTATCCTCCAATGTGGAGGAAATATTTTTTCATTCAGAGAATAGTTAAGCTCTGGATCGCGTTGCCAGAGGTTGTGGGTAAAAGCAGATAGCGTAGCTGGTTTTAAGAAAAGGTTTGGACAAATTCCTGGAGGAAGAGTCCATAGTCTGATATTAAGACATGGAGGGAGCCACTGCTTGCCCTGGATCGGTAGCATGGAATGTTCCTACTCTTTGGGATTCCAGAATCTTGTTACTCTTTGAGATTCTGGAATGTTGCTACTCCTTGGGTTTTGGCCAGGTACTAGGGACCTGGATTGGCCACCGTGAGAACGGGCCACTGGGCTTGATGGACCATTGGTCTGACCCAGTAAGGCTATTCTTATGTTTTTATGTTCTCTCCCAGTCCTGGATGTTGGACATTACTGAGGTTCTTCTTTTGCTCTTCATCCATTCCTTCCTTTACAACTCATGCTTTTGTTCAACTTTGACATCACGGTTACATGCTGTTATGCGCAGGTGTCTTATAATTACTCATTATCTCCATATGCCTCATTTATGTACTATATGACATAGTTAAAATTTACTTGTGGTCATTTAACTAATATAAAGAAAGGCCTTTTTTTTCTAGACTAGGTGAAAGGTTGATACATTGGCTAAGCTAGGTTTGTGCTTTCAAATTTGATTCATTATTTTTGACCTTATACTTCTAAGAGAATATAAGATGCATTACGGCTTTACTCTTCTGATAAGAATATATGTCAGTAAGGGTTCATCTACCAGCAGCATTCTTGTTTTTACCTATTTGCATGTTGAAGGTTACAGGCCTTTCATATTGCTTTTGGGTCTTTCTGTTTCTTACCTCAGTGCAGAAATTCACAGTTTAGTCTTGGAATGGATTCTGAGGGTGTCAAGACAGGAGTTTCTCCAGGTGACAGTACCACTAAGACAAGATAAGGATTAGATCAAAGCTTCGTCAAGCCCAGCATCCTGTCTCCAGCAGTAGTTAAACCAGCTGACAAGTGCTGGGTAGTATGCTGCTTATCTCTGCATATGATTATTACCTACAGATAAGCAGTAGCTTTTCCAAGCCTACATGGTTAATGATGGATTATAATATAGACTTTTCTTGCAGAATATTTCCCTTTTTAAACTTACTGCTTCTACAACTATTTATCAATTTTATAGCGCTGAAAGGCATACACAGCGCTGTGCATTTAATATTCGATAGACAGCCCCTGCTCTGAAGAGCTGACAATCTAATTTGGACAGACACAGGACATCTAAGGGATGGGGAGATTCTGGTAGAAGGAATGATACAATGGGTAAAGGTATCTGACAGTGAGTGAGAGTTAAGAGTTGAAACCAGCTTCAAAAAAGTGGGCTTTTAGCTTGGATTTGAATACTCCTAGAGAAGGAGCATGGCATACTGACTCTGGCAGCCTGTTCCAATATGCATGTTTGTTTAATTATGTATGTGATTTTATAATCTGCCTATTAAAGGTGTACTATAAAAAAAACTCTATAAACTATAAAATTCGGCCGGCAAATCTAAAGATTGAGTCGAAAAGACAAGGGGCTGGATTCACTTACCTGCCCGATAGGGCCCGATCGGGATTGATTCAGTAAACTTAAACATACAGATGAGGGCGATTGGAGGAACGTCCCCTTCTGCCTGCACGGCTCGCCGATCCACGCGCATGCGCAGACCATAGGAGCAGCAATCTTTTTTTTTTTAACTTTTAAAACTTTTGACTTCGGGGAAACGCCGCCACCTCCACTGACCCCAACCCGCGTGGCTCCTAAAAGCTGGTCCCGCTCTTGCCAGCTGCCGCCCTCACAAAAAGATAAATGGAGCCCGTGGTTTTAACCCGCTTTAAACCTGCAATTAGCACACGCTTAATAAAAGGACCCATTAATGCAGTAAGCTTATTCCTGACTGTGCTGAAGTCAGAGGTCATAATTTAATTTTATAAGCAGTGATCTGCTTGTGCCAGTGTCTTAATCAAATCTTGGTTCTCCTACGGTCTCTCAGTCTGTATGATCCCAGGGAGGTCACGTCACCCTCCTTTGTCTCAGATGCAACATGGAGATGGGGCATCTTTTATAGGATGTCTATGTCTGACTTTGGACGTTTTGAGAAAAATATCCAAAAATCAGGTGGAGAAAATGTTGGTTTTTGAACCCACAAGATGTCTGTTTTTCAAAAATGGCCCAGATGATTTGGCCAGCAAGACATCTAATTTTTTTGTCATTATTGAAAAAAAAGTCCAAATTAAAAACATCCCAAACAAGTCATTTGCATGTAGGAGGGGGCCAGCATTTTTAACGGACTGGCCAAACAGACATGCCAGCAGAGCAATGGGGTGCCCTAGGGGGCACTGCTGTGATCTTCATATTAGAGCATGCCACGGGGACATATTTTTCCCCGTCCCCCGCGGGAACTCATTTTCCCATCCCGAAGAGTTCTTTTCCTGTCCCTGCCCCATCCCTGCAAGCTCCATCCTCATCCGCACAAGCCTCAAACGCTTTAAAATCCTAAGTAGCAACATTCTAGAGCTCAGATTGTGATGTCATAATGCCTCATTTCACCAATGCCTGAGCTCCGTCCTCATCTGCACAAGCCTCAAACACTTGAAAATCCTAAGTAGTAATATTCTAGAGCTCATATTGTGATGTCATAATGCCTCATTCCACCAATGCCTGAGCTCCGTCCTCATCTGCACAAGCCTCAAACACTTGAAAATCCTAAGTAGTAATATTCTAGAGCTCATATTGTGATGTCATAATGCCTCATTCCACCAATGCCTAAGCTCCGTCCTCATCTGCACAAGCCTCAACCACTTATTTAAAATCCTAAGTAGCAACATTCTAGAGCTCAGATTGTGATGTCATAATGCCTCATTTCACCAATGCCTGAGCTCCGTCCTCATCTGCACAAGCCTCAAACACTTTAAAATCATAAGTGTTCGAGGCTTGTGCAGTTAAGGCAGAGCTTACAGGAATGGGGCAGGGACAGTGACAAAACTCATGGGAAAATTGAGTTCCTGTGGGGACAGGGATAAATTTGTCCCCGTGTCATTCTTTACTTCATATTAAGAGTGCCAGGTACACATGTCACCATAACTCCCATGCATTATATGGTAAGCCTTCCAAAAAAAAAACAAATTGTACCCATCTGTCTACCACCCTAATAGCCTTTATGCCTGCAGGTGTCACCTATATGGCAGTTTGATGAGTTTTGGTAGGCTTCCACATTTCCACCACAAGAGTATTAGTGTGCCTGGGTCCCCTTCTCTGCAGTCCACCTCACTGTCCACCAGCTCCACTAGGATTGGCCACCATACATATCTATCTCTATACAGCTGTTTCATGCAGATATTTGTGGGATGGGAGGGGGATCAGTGACCAATGGGGGAGTGTATGGAGGCCATATTTTCATCTCTCCAGTGGTCATCTTGTCAGTTTGGGTACCTTTTTGGCCCTTATTCGTTTTAAAAACAGGTCTAGCCCAAAACATCCAAATTGTGCCCTGAAATGTTTTGTAAAATGTTTGATTATCACTGTAAAGGGTCCAAGTGCTAAGCCCACCCCAATCCTGCCCAAAACATGCCTCTAACACACCCCTTTAAGATTTAGACGCACAGGAGGAAAAACAACTAGAAAGACTTCTAAAAAGGCAGTTTTGAAAATGGCCACTTGGACGCTTTGACTAGTAAGACGTCCATCTGGGCTTTTTCGAGCCCCTTAGTTTGATTAGATTCTTGGCCATTACTTAAGTCAATGTAATTGTTTTGCAAATGGCTTCGATTCCTTTGGGAGATTTAGCAGTATATAAGACACCACATTAAATTAAATTAAGGCCACTTGGATGGGGAAACAACTTGGGTACCTGAACCTGTACCTCACATAGAATTTGGATTTGGAAAGGTGAGTAATTAAATGTCACAAGCAAATTGAAATCTAGCCCTGCTTTTGGCAACAGATATTTGTTGGCAGAACATCCTGTGACCAATAAGAAAGCAGAGCAATCCAGCTTCACAGTACAGAAAGAGCCTCGTTAGCATTTTTTTTATTGTTGGCCATGGCGGTAAAATCTCCGACGCTCACAGAATTTCCATGAGCATCTGAACTTTTACCACTGCGGCCAGCGATAGAAAATGCTAACAAAGGGGGGAGGGGCGGTGTTTAATCAGTAAATTGGCATCAACAAGCTCATAATTGGAAAAAAAAAAATTAATTGAGAGATAGACGCGATTCTACAAAAGATAGTCCCCTATCACAAGGTATCATTGCCTAATACCAAAGTAGGTGTGTTCAGGAATGGAGAAAGACTTAGGGGGGCCACTAGGTAAGATTCTCTAAAGGACTTAAGACGCCCATAATATAGGCCTTTATTACCTTCGCCTATATTATTGGTGCCTATGTTTTTAACTTAACCACTTCTCAAACACAGAGCATCAATTAATTAAAAAAAAAAAACCAGCTTCAACAAATTTAAATACTAAATACCCAGGCAGCCATTCACTACAATGGTACGTTATCAAAATATATACTTTTATTATAACCTATCAAATTCAAATATCCCACTACATACAATAACCTATAAATCTCATTCATACACACAACACAACACAACACTCTCCCTTAATTCATTCACCCCCAAGTCATTCCAACTACAGACCCTGCATATTCCTCCTTCTACCTCCTGTTCAATAGCCAGATTTAACTTTGCTTAAATTAAAATATGATTTGCTTTGAGCATTGTTGAGCTTTTTTATTTTTTGCATTACCGTTGCGTTGTAGGCCATCGGCATGCACTTTCAGCACCCAGCTTTGACCATCAGTCTCTGAGAATGATTGGCATGAGATGAGGGATCATCCTTCATAAGAAAATAAGAGGAAAAAAAAGGGAAAAAAGCAGTGGCCACTTGGCTACATGTAATTATTATTTTTATCACTTATAAATGTATGAATAACCTTTCCCAAACAAATCACGATATTAATTGACAGGGTGCAGGATAATTTCTAGAAAATCTATTTAGTGCGAAGGAATTTAATAGCTGGGCAGAATCAATACATTTTCAGAAAAGTAATTCCAGCTAACTCTGGAGGCTGGGAAGTAATCATAATGAGAAGATCCACCCCAGACCCCTTTCATTCGGGGGCCTGCATCCATCACGTCAGCCCGAGATTCATTTTCAGTCTCATCTGCCCAAGATGGATTTTCTGTTATGTATTTCTTCGGCGGTTACAGCCAGAAAAGCTTTTCTTTGTGAGAAGACCCAACTCCAGGGGCTTCATTCACACTTTCCCATTCTGTCACACCGTCTTCAGTATCCTGCTTTACCATCTTCCATTAGGAGAACATGCTGAGGACATTTGTTTTCACGATGAGATCCCCTTTCTCTTGGAAGCCACAGAGGGGGATTCTTTTTTTTCTTCTCTGGGTGATTAAGGGAAAGCCACTCCAACAGTAAAAATGAAAGGCTTTGTTCTCAAAAGGAAACTTTTAAGCATTATCATATGGGAGGGGGGCCCAGCTCACCATCTCTTCCCATTTGCGGCAGTGAAGCAGGCAGATCAAGGTGTGAGAAGGTGAGTTGCACAGGGTACAACTCGCAACGGTCCTGCACTTATGTGAAAAGAACCAGATTGTATAATAAGATGTCTATGTGATGAGTCCAAGGAGACGCTCGATTTAAGCCTAACATAGAAACATAGAGTATGCCTATTGCATAAAGGCGACAGGCAACATAGTAAATGACGGCAGATAAAGTCCCGAATGGTCCATCCAGTCTGCCCAGTCGTACACACTCTAAAAATTCATGATTTCAATTTAATTGTCCTTTTTCTTAGCTATTTCTGGTCCAGAAACCCAGAGCTCTGCCTGATACTGTGCTTAGGTTCCATCTACTGGAGTCTCCATTAAAGCTCACTCCAGCCCATCTAAACCGTCCCAGTTGTCGAAGCCCTCCCAAGCCCATCCTCAACTGAATGGCCATATACGGGACACAGACCGTACAAGTCTGTCCAGCATTGGTCTTAGTTCATTCAATATATACCCATTATTTTTTGATTAGAGATGCTCTGTGTTCATCCCACGCCTTTTTGAACTCTGTCATCGTTTTCCTTTCCACCACCTCGCTATGCACATATGAACCCTCGTAAAATAGGCCCCTGTACCACTCAGGTTCATGCACATGCATTTACAAGGGGGTGCTGAAATGTTCTTAGCCCAACCAACCAACTTCACGGTAATTGGCCGCACCATTAAAAACCCATTAAAAGCTCGTTAAAAAAAAAAAGTAGGTACTGATAGACGCCTATTAAGGAAGGCATTGTAATTATGTCTAAGGAGGTGCCTAAGGTCAAAGTAGGAGTGGTTATGCATGGGGTCACCTTAATCACCACTATGCACAAGTAATGTAAGCCTCTAAAACCCTGGCCTACATTACTGGTGTCTAAGGGTTTTTTTTTTAAGGCGCTGGTCATCACAATTCTGTAAATGGCGCCTAAGTGTGATTGACACAAGAATGGTGCCATTTTTTAAGCCGCCGTCCACTGTAGGCGCCATCTACGGAACGTGGCCCATAGCTAGGGTTACCCGATTTTATAGAAGTAAAATCTGGACCCATGCCCGTGCTCCAGGCCCACCAGGACCCACCTCGTTTTGCCCGAGTCATGCCCCAGCCCCACCCCCTCAGCCTGGTCCACTTGTTCGGAGCAGCATCAGGAAGGCATCTGCGCGTGCGCGACATGATGACGTCACATGCATGCAGCGCGCATGCTTGTGATGTCACCACGTTGCATCCACCCACGCGCAGATGCCCTCCCGACTTTGCTCCTGGATGGACAAAGTGCCGGGTTTTGAAAAACCGTCCGGACATGTCCTCTAAGAAGAAGTCATGTCCCAGGTAAATCTGGACGTCTTGTAACCCTACCTATAGCGTATATTGTGTACAGATACCAGTCAATAGCGCACAATAGAATTACCCTGGATGTTCAATGCCAGGTCATGCCTGAGCTCCAGTATTTATGAATTAATCACCTTTATGAAGTGTGATTCACCCAAGGTGGTGGGTGACCCATCAAATGCGCGCAGGACAAACAGACGCTGCCAATTGCACCCCGACATCTGCGTGCATGACAAATGCGCACACTGAATGGGAGGTCCGCCCCGACAGGATACTATTTTGTCTTTTTGAGGGTAACAAAATAACCTTCATTTTTGAGGGGGGCTCTTTTGAGGGAGAGACTCCCCCCCCTCCACTACACTTAAAAAAATTTTCAGTACTTCCAATCTAGAGTTAGGTTTAGGTTTAAAGCATGATTATGGGAACCTTTTAGTGGATATCTGGAAGGCCCTGATTTGCTGAGACTCCTCAGGCCCCGTCCCTTGGGACGGTGCTGAGGAGTCTCAGCAAATCAGGGTCTTCCAGCTATCCTTCACAGGCTGCAATTGTCCTGCGCACACTTATCCGTGCGCAAAATTATCGGTGTGCATTTGTCGCAGCGGAATTGTCCTGTGTGGATTTGTTGGTGTACCAAGGGGCTATATAGCAAGTTTTTTTCTTTTTTTAATATCAGGTACTCATGAGCATTTTCCTTATCTGTCCTGGCAGGCTCACAATCTAACTACAGTACTTAGGGCAATGGAGGTTTAAGTGACTTACCCAGAGTCACAGGTAGTGGTGCTGGGATCAAACCCACAACCTCAGGGTGCTGAGGCAGCAACTCGATCCACTAGGCCACTCCTCCACTTGGCTAATTTTATATGTGCTGGCCATCAAAGCTTATGTGGGTTCCGGATGACTATCAGTCTGGACTTGTATAAGTACAAGGAGCTGTTTTCCACTCCTCTAATTCCTAGGGTTTCCAGACATCCGGCACTTTGTCCGGGGTGGGTGGATGGCTCAAGAGATGCCTAATGCCACTACCGGAAATTTAACTGGGCACAGCCAATATTCATAACCGGTGCCCAGTTACATGTAATTCTGGGATAGGCTCTTTTAATGATCAGCTGCGTGATGAATCACTGCTGCAAAGACAGCCCTGATGAAGAGAGTTTTAACCTGTTCTAAGAGCTGATCTTGACGTTTTTCAAATGACATTGAATTGGATTGCCTTTGAAGTCGCCTGGTTTATGAAGATTACTGCTGACATATATTGATACAGCTGGGCTAAATTCTTTCATAATTTTCTGAACCGATTGGCTTTATTTCATTTTGTTGAAGCCTTTTTGCAGGGGATTCTATTTTAATGTCCTTTGAAAGGACTGATGATTATATCTTAAATACTTCTTCAAAGTGATTAGGGAATGCTGGACGTTACTTGCTTCTCTTGAAGTGATAAAGAGGATCTTGTTAGATGATAGCCCAAATATTGAATGTTGGATTGGGGCTATTCAAATAGCTTTGATTTATTTTATACATTGAAACATACAATACGTGCATTTTTGGACTTATCCTGTTATAAAATCACGTCAATGGTGGATTTTATTTGATACTAATTAAGAAGCCAAGCTCCAAACTCAACCTTGTGGCATTTTGAGGTTATTTTAAACTCCCGAGAGGCAAACAGGTGCCCCTCCAAACCTTAGGTCCCGATGAGCAGTTAACAAGGGTTTTGCATGATTCAAAGCAGATATAAACAGCCACCTGGAAATTTTCCAAAGTTGTACGTATCCTTGCATTGCAAAATTTTAGAAAAACATGTATAATTAGGACTGCTCGAACCATACTCAGAACCCACACCTTTAAATATCTATTTGCAAAGGCTTCCCACCTTCTAAAATTTTACATGTGCAAAAAACATCTTTTTATATGTGTAAACAGGGCTTAGTTTCTGGGGGACACTGCCTGGAATGCAACAGGGATGTTTTGCTCCTGCCCCTTTCTTCCAGGTAGCCTGCAGGGAAGGGAAGAGGAAAGGAGTGGATGAGCCTGGAGCCAAGCAGAAAAAAGTCAAACCCAGCCCCCTCCCCCTGTTGCTCCTGCCTCCTCCCCCCCCCCCCCCCCAGCTCTTCAGTTCTATTTCTTACAAATAAATGTCACTTCTCATGTTCTCTGTGTCTAACTTGTAAGTGCAAATCCCCACCCCTGGAAATTTTAGAAGATCTCATTCGAGCACTAAAATACAGGTTTACCTACTTATAGGCTTGTCAGGTTTTCCAATCAGAAAATCAGGACTGCTAGACCTGCTTCCAGGCCCACCCAGTTCCATCCATCCCCACCCTTGTAATGCCCTAATCCCGCCCTGCCCCCCACTGCATGTGCGGATTTCTTCCCTGCCCAACGCGATCTGAGGAGGCTTTTCAAAACCCGGACAAAGTGCCGGGTTTTGAAAAGCCATCCAGACCCCCAGACATGTCCTCAAAAGGTTTGAAGAAAAGCGACCAAGATGGTAACGGGGATGGAACTCCTCTCGTAAGAGGAAAGACTAAAATGGTTAGGGTTCTTCAGCTTGGAAAAGAGATGGCTGAGGGGAGATATGTTTGAAGTCTACAAAATCCTGAGCAGAGTAGAACGGGTACAAGAGAATCTCATGAGAATCTCGGAGAGGGTGGGAGCCAAAGGCCTTGAGCATGTGCAAATGCTCAAGGTACCACAGCAGCCCAGCACAGAGCGGTGGCAGGCTCTTTTAGCAGCGGCAGGCTCTTTTAGCAGCGGCATGCGTATGTCCTGTGGGTTGGTGCATGCCGGGGTCCGCTTGAGGTAAGGGTTTGGGGGTAGGCCGTGGGGGGTGCGAAGCCGATTCCTGGGGTGGGGGCTCACATATCAAGTCAATGCTCGGTTTGCAAGTCAAGGTTTGCAGGAGTGTTTTGCTCATCTTGCAAAACACTCGCAAACCACGTTACTTGCAAACCGAGGTTTGACTGTATATTCTAGTCTCTTGACTTCTTGGAAACTGAGTCGAGCTCCGACGAGAGATGACCCAGTATATAAACTGAAGACTAGATTAGAATAGATTCTGCACTTGACCATGTTAAATTCTTGGTGGGTATTTTATTTAGAAAGATCTTGATGTCTGTGAGTTTGTTTTAAGGCACTTCCTAAGCACTGGGACCGTTTCAATGGCTTTTTAAAGTGGTAGCAATCAAATTTATGATGTGATATTTTTTTGGGTGTCAATTAAACACGCTAAACATTTAATCAAGATTATGGTTGCCTGTTTAAAGCTTCATTGACTTTAGAAGCCATCCTAGCTTTTCCTTTTATTTTAATATTTTCACAGCAGATATTTACACTTGCTCCCGTAATAAAATTATAATATTGAGATGATGGGGAACATGTCCATGAGCCATATGTCACCGTTTCAAGCAATTTGTATTAAATTCTGTGATGAAAATTCCACTGCACGTTCTTTATACCTTAAACAAAGGCTTCACAGTTCATCAGTACGTGTTTGCTTTGGATTCTATTTAGGGCATTTAATTGGTATCAGTGGAAATTACATTCAAGTATGTCTCATTTCCAGAGCGCTTATGATCTGAGGGTCTAGTAATCAACATGAATTATTTTATCACAGGTTCCATTGTATGTGGTGAGACCTAGATACCAATAACAGGAGTTACAAATAAAATAATTCTTTATCTGTCGTCATGTTTCATGTTTCTATGAAAGCAACCCCCTTTACTTAAAGAATACAGAAATCTCTAGAAATCAAAGTAAGTTGAGTATAGGGCAATCAAGCCACAGAGGCATCACTGATGACGTCGGCTCTTAGGCATTGGTGGAATAAGGCATTATGACATCACAATATCACAAGTGAGCCAGGAATAAAGCAATGAAGCCATTGTGACATCACTGATGAGGTTGGCTCTTAGGCATTATGACATCACAATATCAGAAGTAAGCCAGGAATAGAGCAATGAAGCCATTGTGACATCACTGATGAGGTTGGCTCTTCGGAATTATGACATCACAATATCAGAAGTGAGCCAGGAATAGGGCAATGAAGCCATTGCCACATCACTGATGAGGTTAGCTCTTTTTGGTGGAATGAAGCATTATGATATCATAATGGGGATCATCTTTAAAAAAAAAAATCCAAACAGAAGCGTAAAGGGGCAAATGGATGTTTTTCTCACCAAACCCTTCCAATTCGCTATTTTGAAACCTGTTTCCTAGATGGATATCTACGCTGTTCATCTATAGTTCATCTAAATATCAAAGGGGTATTGGGTGGGACTAGGGTGGGCTTATGACCTGGATGTTTTTCTGCCAATATCAAACAGTGAGAGGACATGGAATGAAGTTAAGAGCTGATAGGCGCTCAGGAGTAAAATCTGGTAGCCCTAACTTCTCTGCTGGGTTGTCTGTTTGGCCAGTCTACCAAAAATCATGTTTTAAGCATTTTCTTTTTAGACATTTTTTTTAATGGTTCTAAAAGAGACGCACGTCTGAAAGATGGTCAATTTAAAAAAACCAAGATAGACATTTTGCAGTTCTGAAAATGGACACGTTTGGACTAGATTTTTGTGCAGGTTCCACAAAACGTCTGAACACCAATGTAGACGTCACATCGAAAATGTCCCTTCACATCAGCTCTGGTTACCAGAGGCTGAAACTCTTCACACTCAGGGGAGAAGTTATCAACGTAGGCCACCATTTAAATGTGTTATTTTACTACAGGTCCCATTTTATGCAACGAGACCTAGTTACTAATAACTGGGATTAATAATTCCTGTCCCTGTAGATAACAGCGGGAAACCGTCCCTGTTTCATTCTTTAAGGAGAGAGACAAGAATCAAAGTATGAATGGGCACAGCCACTGATCCTAAAGCCTTGCATTGAAGAATGCTGGTGTAGAAGGACTAAGGTTGAGACAGACACTAAAGAAGGACACGGGATGGTTTCCAGCCACTGACCCTCAAGCCTTGCATTGAAGAATGCTGGTGTAGAAGGTCTGAGGTTGAGTCAGACACTAAAGAATGACACGGGATGGTTTCCAGCCACTGACCCTCAAGCCTGGCATTGAAGAATGCTGGCGTAGAAGGACTGAGGTTGAGACAGATACTAAAGAAGGACACGGGATGGTTTCCAGCCACTGACCCTCAAGCCTTACATTGAAGAATGCTGGTGTAGAAGGACTGAGGTTGAGACAGACACTAAAAAATGACACGGGATGGTTTCCAGCCATTGACCTTCAAGCTTTGCATTGAAGAATGCTGGTGTAGAAGGACTGAGGTTGAGATAGACACTAAGGAATGACACGAGATGGTTTCCCATGGGGATGGGAACGGTGATGAATTCTGTCACCCTGTCATTCTCTAGTTGGAATGATATGAAGATGATTATTGTATGATAGAATCTATCTTGTGATAGAACGGTTCTTATGCTGTGCCACAGGTCTTTTGACCTGGCAAACACTCTATGCTTTCTCAGGAGCCTTCTTACTCTGGGGGGACCTTCTCCAAGCCCTGGATCGGTAGCATGGGATGTTGCCACTTCTTGGGTTTTGGCTAGGTACTAGGGACCTGGATTGGCCACCGTGAGAACGGGCTACTGGTCAGACCCAGTAAGGCTATTCTAATGTTCTTATGATAGGGATCACAATTTTATTTACAGCCTGCTTTCTCAACCAAATGGCCAGGACATGGTCCAACAAGAACCTCAGGGGTATTCTCCTGTGTGTTTTACAACCATCTTCACTTATCCCTTCTTTCCTCTTCTTGCTGTGGCGCTTTGCAGATTCTGTTTCACAACCCTGATAAACACAGACGGCCTGGGTACCTAGCATAAATTACAGATGGGACATCGCTGACATACCTCTTTTCTCCTTTTTAAAAAAAAAAAAAAAAAAATTCTCCACATTTTTCTTCTCTTTGCACAAAGCAAACAAACACTTTTAGATCCAAACCTGGCCCCATACTGTGTCTTGATGACAATGAATCCTTGTAGATTTTATTCTCGATAACTGTGTTTCTCTTGTAGTCTATCATTTGAAATTGGTTTTCAGTAACAAGTTTCTTGCCCTCCATCTGTTTGGCCCCCTCCTCCTCTCTATATGACCCTTTTCACCATTTAAGAGATGTTTTCAGTGGAGACAATAGATGACAGCTTACATTTACAGGATACCTTGTCTGTTAAGATCATAATCTGGAATCCTTGTTATTACTCAACTCACAGCAGCAGACGCCTCTCTTAGATTTTTTTTATTTTTTTTTTTTACTAGTCGTTGTTCTCTAAATAGGAATAAATAATTGGAAGAATTCTTCCATGAGTGTTTATTATATGGAGGAATGTGATAAATATGAAAACATCACGGTAAAAAAATAACCATTATTCAGAGGCTCGTCGTCAACATAGACACTTTCTGGACACGGGTGTTGTTTATTGTACATTTGACATCTCGTGAAATCTTTCACTTTGCTCTTCGCTTAAGTCACCAAGGTTCTCTGGAAAGCGATCTAAGTGACTGTGCAGATAATGGACTTTTAACACTCATGTTACAGCCAAGCCTGTTGAAATGAAAGAGCATAGCAAGTGTGTCGTTAGGATAAAAACTTGTATCATTAACTTGTACTGAAATTGTGGTAAATCCAGTGCAAATTGTAACCTGTTAACTCTATACCATGTATGTTTAACCTGTAACCTGCTCTGAGCTCTTTGGGGACAACAGTATGGAAAACGAATGAAACAAATAAATAAATATCTTCTCTTCTTGGTTGGGCTGAGAACTTTTCAGCACCCCCTGTTAGTGTGACAAATTTTAGTCTCTGGCAACCAGAGCTGAGATTGTGATCTCAGAATGCCTCATTCCACCAATAAGAGCCAACCTCATCAGTGATGTCATAATGACTTGAATACCCTATACTCGACTCGCTTTTATTACATACCAGGAGGTGCTGAAAAGTTCTCAGCCCAACCAACCAACTTCCTAAATTCTGAGCGTTATTTTGCCACCGTAGCTGAAAAGAGTGGCATCTTATTTCATTAAGTGCCAGTTTGCAGAAAGGAAATTCTGTGTTTTGACATTGTTTCAGATCATTGACTGAACCATATTCACGTCATTCTCTTCTTGGTTGGGCTGAGAACTTTCATTTCAGTCTCTGGTAACCAGAGCTGAGAATGTGATGTCATAATGCCTCATTCCACCAATAAGAGACAACCTCATCAGTGATGTCACAATGACGCAATTGTCCTAGACTCTGCTCGCTTTTATTACATACCAGGGGTGCTGAACAGTTCTCAGCCCAACCAACCAGCTTCCTAAATTCTGAGCATTATTTTGCCACTGTGGCTTGAAAGAGCGTTATCTTATTTCGTTAAGTGCCAATTTGCAGAAACAAAATTCTATGTTGTTTGACATTGTTTCAGATCATTGATTGGACCATATCCACGTCATTCTTTTCTTGGTCGGGCTGAGAACTTTTCAGCACCCCCCACCCCCCACTAGTGCTTTGCATTTCTCAACTGCTTTGATTCAATATTTCACAGTTCCCCCTTGTATGAAATGTTTTCCGTCCTGGACCTCTGCTCCAAGACCTTCACAGAGGGCAGCGCCACACCTTCATGCCAACCACTGCAAGCTGAACTGATTGGAAATTTTCTTGTTCACTGGAAGACCCTGATAAGAGGCTCAGCTTAAGTGGACTTGTAACCGCTCTGCTGCAGTACAGAGGCAGACATCTAACCCGATAAACGAGCAGGAAGGGGGGGGGGCTGTGAAACCGCCAGTGACACACTCATTCTGATTAAGTGAATGATTGTATATTAGCTCTCACAGACTGCTGTGAATCTGGACACTGGTCACTGGCGCTTGCTTTGCAGAGATATGTGCTCTGGGTAATGGATTCTGGCATGAAGCTCTGAAGGCTCTTTTCCACCAGGCAGAGAGAACCAAGGCTCCCTCTTTTTTTTTCTTTTACTTTTCAATTTAGCTGCCGCAGACACTGAAATTTGGGCCTGTATCCATCCAAAACATTCATCAGTGTGATTCCTTCCTGGAAGAAATAGCCGTCCATTTCACTTTGAGGCCAGTTTTGTAATGTCACGTGTTTTAAGTCAACTATGCACCTGCATGATTTTATTGCATACGAGAGGGTGCTGTAAAGTTCTCAGCCCATGCAATCAACTTCCTAAATTCTGAGCGTTATTTTGTCACCGTAGTTGAAAAGTGTGTTATCTTATTACTACTACTATTAATTATTTCTAAAGCGCTATCAGACCTATGCAACACTGCACAGAGTCACAAAGAAGTCAGTCCCTGCTACAAAGAGCTTACAATCTAAACCAGTGGTTCCCAACTCTGTCCTGGAGGACCACCAGGCCAGTCGGGTTTTCAGGATAGCCCTAATGAATATGCATGAGAGAGATCTGCATATAATGGAGGTGCTTGGCATGCAAATCTGCTCCTTGTATATTCATTAGGGCTATCCTGAAAACCCGACTGGCCTGGTGGTCATCCATGACAGGGTTGGGAACCACTGACCTAAACAGACAAGACAGACAAACAGGACATCATGGATACAGTATTTGCTGGCTGGGTTGGTGGGCAGTGAGGAGTAGGGTTATGGATTGAAGGCTATTATATTAAAACTATATATATATATTTCGTTAAGTGCCAATTTGAAGAAAAGAAATTCTATGTTTTGACATTGTTTCAGATCATCAATTGAACCATTCCATGTCATTCTCTTCTTGGTTGGGCTGAGAACTGTGCAGCACCCCCTGTAGGGTGAAGATTTTCAGTCTCTGGTAACCAGAGCTGAGATTGTGACGTCATAATGCCTCATTCCACCAATAAGAGCCAACCTCATCAGTGATGTCACAATGGCTTGATTGTCCTATTCTTGGCTCACTTTTATTACATACCATGGGGTCCTGAAAAATTCTCAGCCCAACCTACCACCTTCCTAAATTCTGAGCGTTATTTTGCCACCGTAGCTAAAAAGAGCATTATCTTATTTCGTTAAGTGCCAATTTGCAGAAACAAAATTCTCTGTTTAGACATTGTTTCAGATCATCGATTGAACCATATCCAGGTCATTCTCTTCTTGGTTGGGCTGAGAACTTTTCAGCAACCCCCCCCCCCCCTTATATAGATGTTTTGTTCTCTCATGTATACCTATCAAAACCAGAAACTAAAGCTACTATAATACTCAGAAAATCAATAAAATAATATAAATGCCTTTTTTATAAGTGACTTTTTTGCACTTTGAGTTACGTGTGATAAATATAAACTAAATGTGATATATACAAATCAAAAAGGGACATATTTTAGTGCTTTGTTGAGATTAGCCCCATGAAGGAGAAAACTGTTTACCTTTAAGACGGCATTAACAGGTTTACTTGCTGTATATCTTGTGTTTTTATCTGAGGGCATTTCATCACATGCATATTATTTTATCGATTGATGTTCCGAGTATTGCAGGGAGCTTTAGGGCTCCTTTTACGAAGGTGTGCTAGCGTTTTTAGCGCACCCACCGGATTAGCGCGCGCTAGCTGAAAACCTACCGCCTGCTCATAAGGAGGCGGTAGCGGCTAGCGCGGGGAAATTTAGCGCGCGCTATTCCGCGCTTTAAGGCCCCAGCGCACCTTCATAAAAGGAGCCCTTAGTTTCTGATTTTGATAATTCTTCTGGAAAAAGTATCCAAATACCTATTTTGTTTTGCTTTTTTTTTTCATGTTTAGGCATAAAATATCACACACGTGTGACAGCAAACTGTGTAGCCCAAAACCAAATCCAAACGATAAAAATTAGCACAGTGTGGTGCATGATCCCAAATTTGCCCCCCTCTTTCACTAATGCGCAGCACGGCTTTTAGCGCCGCCAACTGCTCCGGCGCTCGTAGAATTCCTATGAGCGTTGGAACAGTTACCGCCGCTGCCGGCGCTAAAACCCGCGTTAGTGAAAGAGGGGGTTAGTAATGAGGAAAAAGACCTCAAATACCCCTGCGTCTAAACAATTCTTGAGTTTGTCTTTTAAAACATTTGTTTTGACACAGGGGTACCACACTGTGTCCGCTTTATAGTTTGAGCATAAAATATCACACGCATATATAGATGCCTGCAGTTATACCAGTCCAAGGGGTACTGTAAACGTTAGCAGGTACTTTCTGCAAGAAAGAACATAAGAATTGCCGCTGCTGGGTCAGACCAGTGGTCCATCGTGCCCAGCAGTCTACTTACGCGTCAGCCCTCTGGTCAAAGACCAGCGCCCTGAGACTAGCCCTACCTGCATACGTTCTTGTTCAGCAGGATCTTGTCTAACTTCGTCTTGAATCCCCTACGACAGACTCCAGAAGAGCGTTCCACTTTTCCACCACTCTCTGGGTGAAGAAGAACTTCCGTATGTTCGCACGGAATGTATCCCCTTTCAATTTTAGAGAGTGCCCTCTTGTTCTCTCTACCTTGGAGAGGGTGAACAACCTGTCTTTATCTACTAAGTCTATTCCCTTCAGTATCTTGAATGTTTCGATCATGTCCCCTCTCAGTCTCCTCTTTTCAAGGGAGAAGAGGTCCAGTTTCTCTACTCTTTCGCTATATGGCAGCTCTTCCAATCACATAACCATCTTAGTCACTCTTCTCTGGACCCTTTCGAGTAGTACCGTGTCTTTCTTCATGTACGGCGACCAGTGCTGGACACATTACTCCAGGTGAGGGCACACCATGGCCCAGTACAGCGGCATAATAACCTTCTCTGATCTGTTCGTGATCCCCTTCTTTATCATTCCTAGCATTCTGTTTGCCCTTTTTGCTGCTGCCGCACATTGTGTGGACGGCTTCATCGACTTGTCGATCAGAACTCCCAAGTCCCTTTCCTGGGAGGTCTCTCCAAGTACCGCCCCGGACATCCTGTATTCGTGCATGAGATTTTTGATACCGACATGCATCACTTTACACATATCCACGTTGAACTTCATCTGCCATGTTGATGCCCATTCCTCGAGCCTGTGTATATTAAGGAATCATATAATTTAGGCAGGCACACCACCTGCGCTCCACCCAAACTCCCCTTCTGTTTATATCCACTGTGAGAACTCATGTGAGTGTGCGCGGATAACGTCACACACACATATCTGTGCAGGCTCTCCAGGCGCGGCCGGAGCTCATTGGGGAAGAACAAAGGAGGCTTTGTGGAGGTGGAGCAGAGCGGGACTGGAGGCAGAGCAGGGCAGGGCTATGTGTCCAGGGATTTGCAGCCCAAAATATGGTATCCCTAGCCAAGGCAGGATTAATTTGTTGAGGGCCCCTAGGCACACAAGTACACTGGGGCTCCTGCCCCGCCTAACCCACCATGCGCCCAGGCGGAAACAGGAAGCTGCGTCAGAGGGAAGCTTTGGGCAAGCAGCACCGCTTGCAAAATTACAGTTCCCGTTGCCTTTCTTACCCACGTTGCTTGCTTGTCTTACTTTCCGTCGATGGGGGGGGGCGCATTGCCGATTGGGGGGGGAAGCCCGCATTGCCGATCGATGCTGGATGGGCCCATCGCCGTTTGGAAAAAACAATGTTGATGCCCTCCTTCATCGGGCCCCCCTGACCATTTCAGGCCCTAGGCATGTGCCTACTTGGCCTATTGGTTTGGTTAATCCTGCCCTGTCCCTAGCCATTGTTCCATGGCAGAAATCATAATAAGAATGATCAGCTCTAAATGAGGAGCAGTGCTGTCATTTTTTTTTTTTTAATATATAATATTTCTTTATTGAGCAAACCAGTACACACATAACATAACAGAGTAAAGGGACATCCATCAATCCAGAAAAAAACCGCCCTACCGGGCATACAGAGAGCAAAGGTCATAAACACAACCAAGATCAGATGTCTCAGGAACAAGAGGTGCTCAATACAATTTTCCATGTAAAACCCTCGGCAAACCCCCCCAGGACACTGGACACAGAACTGAATATTCATGGAGAGCCTTGCATTCCATTCAATGCCCAAAACACAATTTTCCAGTGCCAGACCCTTCTTCTGGCAGCATCAATCACCCCCCAACCTTAGTAACAGCATTCTACCCCTTCTTCCAGCTCCAGCCTTAGCCCTCTCCTCTCAGCTGGCACAGAGCAGTGGGGCTTCCTTGTATTCCTGCATCTAAATGCTTTTTCACTAGCACCGCCAAAGGATTTAAAATGTGAGAACAGGCAGCGGTGTACTTAACTTGGTTGCTAACTGGGGTGGAATACCCCTCTCCTCCAGGCAAGTCACTTCTGCCCTCCTTCCAGTACAGTGGTGCATTGAGTAGTCACTCTGCTGGTCCTTTGCCCCGGAACCGGAAGTTGATGTTAGGGGGGACAGGGGACCACCAGAGCCGATAGCCGCACACCTGTAGACTGTGATTCCGTGACTGCTCAGCGCATCCCTCCTACCGCCTGCAGCTGGAGCAGACCACACCCACTGCCCTGTCCTTGGTACACCACTGAAAATAGGCACTTCCTGTTTTTCAAGAGAAAACAGGAAGTGCTCATTCTCACCTTTTAAACCCTTTGCTAGCCATGTATAATAGAGTTTTCCAGGTATTAAAATCATTAACTTCTCTCTTCCACCAGAGGAACTATCTAGAACCAGCTACACTTGGATATTAATTAGGCGTGAAATGTGTAGAGAGCTCTTTCAAAACACTTGGGTAGAGCAGATCATCCCAGGAATCTCACTCTATATCCTTTCCACAGAGCAGGCTCGCTGGGGTTTTTATTTAGTATGAATGTATTACATTGGCCTCCTAGATTTTCATATTTCTTTGGCAGAGACGGTGCAATAATCTATGTATTAGTGTTGGTAATGTACAAGGCATCTGCCTACACAGTAAAGAGATGAATCCAAAACCCAAACCTTTCCTTTTCTGTTTGCTGCTTTCTCTATATTTGCAAAATTATTCTCCTCTGCAGTACTGCCAGTGACGACCTGTGACAGAAACTGACACCGATGTTAGACTGTTCCAGTGAATGACTGGAGAAAGTGACTCCCTTGGAACGCCAGGTCAATGACTGGAATATGGGGAGGAAACCACTCCAGAGTGTATATTTAATTGAACCGCCGAGGAAAGGATTTCCATGGTGCTTCTGGCAAGTGACTGTCTGTGATGGGAAATAACTTCTAGTGCTGAGGCAAAATGAATCCTGGGAGGGGGTGGAGTTCCACGAATGATTCCAGAGCAAATGACTTTTATTTCTAGAGGATGTGGGAAAACAATAGCTGAATTCTTTTTAAAAAAAAAATGTTTGGAAAAGTTCCTGGTGAAAAAAAATTAATAGACCCTTTTTAAGACAGAGCTGGGGAGAGCCACTGCCGGTGGTGTAACATAGAATCTGTTTGTTGGAATCCTGCCAGGTGTGTGTGACCTGGATTGCCACTGTTGGAAACAAGATATTAGACTTGATGGACCTTTGGTCTAATCCTGTATGGCTGCCATGAGTTTACACAGTTAACTATCCTTTTTTTGTTTTGAATGTTGCCGCTGATCAGATAGCCTCATACTCTGCCCAAGATCTCCTCAAAGGCTGTCCTGGTACTGTCAATATAATACTGAGGTGGTTAAGTGCTTCTGATTATTCTGCTAACCAGATAAGTGTTTTTAAATATCAGCCAGTTAGGAATCTTCACTCCTACTACTATTTATTATTTCTATAGCGCTACCAAACGCACACAACGCTATACATTAAACACAGAAGAGACGGACCCTGCTCAAAAGAGCTTACAATCTAATTATAAAAGGCACACTGGACAAAAATGGTAAATCAATACATGCTGTTCATGTGGAGAAATACAAAGGGAGAAGAGGGAGAGAGGGTGGAAGGCTACAAATAAATGTGATGTTTTACAAATTGGTAGGGGGTTAATAAGGCTTTTATGCAGTTTTGAAAGATTGGGCCTTCAGCCTGGACACGAATAACGCCAGAGACGTAGCCCGTCATATCAAGTCAGGCAGGTTGTTCCATGCATATGGCACAGCAAAGCAGAAGGGACAGAGTCGGGAGTTGGCCATAGTAGAGAAGGGTAGAGGCCAGAGAGAGTTACCTGACAAAACGGCATTCCCAGGACAGATTATTGGTTGAGATAAGAGGAGAGAGATTGAGGGGGCCGCAGAGTGAATACACTTGTAGGTCAGTAAAAGGAGTTTGAACTGTATGCGGAAGCGGAGAGGGAGCCGATGAAGCGACTCGACAAGGGGGGTAACAAGAGCATGACGACCTTGGCGAAATACGAGGCATATAGTAGAATTTTGAACAGATTGAAGGGGGAGAGAGATGGCTTAGTGGAAGACCCCCTGAGAAGCATCCTACAGAACACTGTTCCTCTGAGTTTCCAAAAACTCACTTCAAAATGCACATCAGTGAGACACCCTAGGCTTGATATTCAATGCTATTTAGCCAGCCAGGAATGGCTGCTGGCTGACTAAGTAGCATATAGCTAGCTAATCACTGATATTCAGTGAGAGATCTCTGGCTTTCTCCTGTTGAATGTTCTGTTTGACGAATAGGCTAGTGACTGGTTGCGTCAGAATCCTCTTACTCCCTTGTGAAAATCTGGCAGCGATGAATCAAGGTCACGTTGCTTCTTTTTAATGATGCTTGAGCTTGTTTCCCCGGAGAACATTGACCAAGAATAGAGACAATGTGTAAATCCTTCATGCATTCTGAGAGAGAGCCACCTGCTCTAATTGTACCTGACAAGACTCCTTTTTCCACTCTATTTCCACTGTAAGCCTAGAATTTCCATAATACGTAGAGCACATCCACCAAAATATTAGTCAAATTTCATTAGCATAGCCAAAGATTTTGCAAGTCTCCCATATCCTGTGTAGGAGGAAAGAGAGCAAGAAAAGTTGTTCCATTGTAATAATTTGTGTTTTGCTTCATACTTTTGCCAGGTACATGCATCTCGTGTGTCCCACTAGTTTCCATGAACTTCGGAGATCATTTTTCATTACAGATTTTTGGCCAGTGGTGACAGAAGTAAATTGCTAACAGGGCAGAGTTTTGTTAAGTTGGCCACTTTCCAAGGTTATCGAGAAATGAACATAGATAACCCTAGTATAGTATTGTCCAATTGACTTGGGAATAGTGGTCGACAAGCCGTCTGCGCAATGCACGGTGGTGGCAAAAAGGGCAAACAGAATGCTAGGCATGATTAAAAAGGGGACCACGAACAGATCGGAGAAGGTAATCATGCCGCTGTACTAGGCCATAGTACGCCCTCACCTGGAATATGTGTCCTGCCCTGGTCACCGTACATGAAGAAGGACACTGAACTACTCGAAAGGGTCCATAGAAGAGCGATTAAAATGGTTAAGGGGTTGGAGGAGTTGCCGGTACAGTGAGAGATTAGAGCAGCTAGGCCTCTTCTCCCTTGAAAAGAGGAGACTGAGAGGGGACGTGATCGAAATATTCAAGATAATGAAGGGAATAGACTTAGTAGATAAAGACAGGTTGTTCACCCTCTCCAAGGTAGAGAGAACGAGTGGACAGTCTCTAAAGTTAAAAGGGGATTGATTCCGTACAAACGTAAGGAAGTTCTTCTTCTCCTAGAGAGTGGTAGAGAACTGGAATTTTCTTCCAGAGTCTGTTATAAGGGAAAACATCCTCCAGGGATTCAAGACAAAGTTGGACAAGTTCCTGCTGAACCAGAACAAATGCAGGTAGGGCTGGTCTTGGTTAGGGCACTGATCTTTGATCTGGGGGTCGCCGCATGGACAGACTGCTGGGCGTGATGGACCACTGGTCTGACCCAGCAGCGGCTATTCTTATGACAGTTTCAAGTTTATTAAAAAATTTGATAAAATCGCTTTTTCAGAATTTCAAAGCGATATACAATCGTTTGTGAGACAATGACTTACATTGGACAAAGGTAGACTAAAATAAAAGGAAATTGGGAAGAACTACAATCGATATAGGAAAGAGAATGAAGAAGGAGCAAAGCATAAGGGAATAATTTTACAAAGAGAAGGCCTTGCGCGACTTGAAGTTCAAAGTCAAATTGAACTCAGAAAGGTTCTTATTCAAAGGCATCCCCTAAAGAGGTGGCTTTTTAATTTCCCTTTGAATTTATCTAGGGTTTTTTTTCCTTCACTTGGGTCGGTAATAGATTCTAAATTTAAACATTAAGAATTGCCGCTGCTGGGTCAGACCAGTGGTCCATCATGCCCAGCAGTCCGCTAACGCAGCGGCCCTCTAATCAAAGACCAGCGCCCTGAGTCTAGCCCTACCTGTGTACGTTCTGGTTCATCAGGAACTTGTCTAACTTTGTCTTGAATCCCTGGAGGGTGTTTTCCCCTACGACAGACTCCGGAAGAGCGTTCCAGTTTTCTACCATTCTCTGAGTGAAGAAGAACTTTCTTACAATTGTACGGAATCTATCCCCTTTCAATTTTAGAGAGTGCCCTCTCGTTCTCCCTACCTTGGAGAGGGTGAACAACCTGTCATTATCTACTAAGTCTATCCCCTTCAGTAACTTGAATGTTTCGATCATGTCCCCTCTCAGTCTCCTCTGTTCGAGGGAGAAGAGGCCCAGTTTCTCTAATCTCTCATTGTATGGCAACTCCTCCAGCCCTTTAACCATCTTAGTCGCTGGACACTTTCGAGTAGTTCGGTGTCCTTCTACATGTACGGCGACTAGTGCTGGACAAAGTACTCCAGGTGAGGGCGCACCATGGGGCTTTGACTGAGAAGAGAGTGTTCCGCCTAGTATTTATGGTTCTCAAAGATGGTATGGTAAGGTTTTTATCCTCCGATCTTATGGTACAAAAAGGATTATAAGGGATAATCACTCTGTCCAAAAATAGTGGGGCCTTAAATGTTATTAATGCTACTTGGTAGGCGATTCTGTGGTTAATGGGTAACCAGTGGGCATTCTTCAGCAGGGGCATAACATGGTCAAATTTCCTTGTTCTTGTAATTATTTTTATAGAATTATTTTGTATTTGTAATCTTCTCCCAAATCCATGTCTGCCTGCTCCGGTGCTCGTGATTCTCAGTCATGTGAGGCAAATTGAAATTATACACACTGGAATGCATTGAGATTGCGTGGACGGGCACAGAATAAATTTTTGATTCAATTTAGGATCATTTTGAATGATTTTTGGACTTTTTTTTTTTTTTTTTGCTTCATTTCAGAAATTAATGCATCTATAATTTGATAAACAAACATAAAAATTGATTAACATATAAATCAGTTTCATAAGGGCAAGTCTATAGCAATGCACCTTTATTTTGATTGTGAGCTCACCAAGGACAGAGAAAAATTCCCGTAAATAATATGTAAACTGTCTTGGTTGTACCGCAGGAAGGCTATAGATCAGATCCATTGCCCATTATGCATTAACCTTTTCCATTACGTATTATTCTGTCCATGAAAAGAGGTCCTTGCTTTCTTTTATAAATGCTACTGAAACTGGGAAAGTTATTTTGGGCCAAAAAATAATGCCAGCCACAGAGCTGCTGTAAGTGTTTGTGCCCAAATGCAGGACCTGCGTGTGGAACTTATAGTGGTCGATAACCCATGGATTCTACGTTATGGTGTCCACGTTTGAGTGCTCAGATATGGGCATGCTCATGCGATACACATGTACCTATTTCAAAAAGGTGATGTGACCATGGGAAGAGCATGGGTGTGTCAAAAGCATTCCCAAAATTTGCACGCAATGTTACTGAAAAGTGGGTGAGCATAAGCGTTTACACCAAGTTATAAATACCTGAAGGGTTTTAATCTACAAACATATCTATTCTAGAGACAGAGAAGCGGTAAAACCAGCGGACATCGTATGAGGTTGCAGGATGGTAGTTTTAGGAGCAATGTCTGGAAAGATTTCTTCACGGAGAGGGTGGTGGAATGCCCTTCCTGTAGAGGGCACGCAATTTAGATGTGAGAATTTGCACCAGGTTTTTAATTGGTGTAAAACCTCATGCCTAAAAATGGAAGTGTGGATCCCAACGGCAAAGGCTAGTCTCCAAACGGCACCTGACTCTGAGTGCTGTTGATTGAAAAATCCTTAGCGCTAAATTTTAGCTATGCCGATTTCTAAGTGCCATTTATAGAACCAAGTGCACTATTGATATCCACCTATTTGTGGCGGAGTGTTTAAGTGGATTTTTAAAATATTTCTTTGTGTTTGTACACAACTATGAGGAAATATTTTTAATCATCTGGTGTATATTGGTTAGTGCCTTAATTACGGAATTGCCTCCTCTTTGCATTAATTATGAAGTTCTGCACTTGTAAAGTTGACTTTCTATGAATTCATTCCATGCCTAAATTTTTCAAAATTGAAAGCAAAATTATATCCATATGCAATAGAATTTTGAAAGAATAGGCATGAAGGCCTTGATTCTATAAACAGCATCTAACTTGTATTGCATTCTTAATACATTTTTTATATTCTACACCGCTAAATACTTATGTCAATAGCGGTAAATCAAATAATAAATCCTTTGAGTGCAATTGTCAATCATCCGCTAGGCATCATTTATAGAATCAGGCCTAGTAGCAACCTAAGCAGTCCTAGGCATTGGTAGGCATTAAAACCTTAGGTGCTCTCCATTTATGCCAGGGTTTTCTTGGCCTAAGTCAAACCATGTCCCAAATCCTCCCAGGATCTGACCTTAACAATATCTACTTCCTGATAGATGCCTCAGAGTAGACAACTTCCTCAATATGGTAGGCGCCTACCAGCTAATTCATTTTTTAAATTGTTTTAAGAGCTTTTTAATTGCACTGTTCAATTAATGGTGCCAATTAAGCCTAACTGAACAACTGAGTCAGGTGCCTAGATCAGCTAAGCGCGTCAACTTCAGGTGCTATTTATTGAATCTGGGTCGAAATCTAAAGACGACGCCTTTTCCGGTTAAACTCTGCCTCCAGCTGGTTGAGCCACTCCTGGCTTTTTTGTCATTTTTTACGAGCGGTGGGGGCAAAGCCAGCACTTTCTCAGCCCTCTTGGTTAGGGTTACCAGATTTTCCTGAAGGAAAATCCAAACCCATGGCCCCGTTCTCTGGTCCACCCAGTTCAACCACGTCACACCCCATCCCACCTCTAGCCCCGCCCCTTAACCTGATCGTGCGTTGGGATGGCATCCAAGCATGTGCAAGCACGTAATGTCACCATGTTGCATCCGCGCATTCACAGATGCCAATGGCAGAAGCTTTTCAAAACCCAAACAAAGTGCCTCAGAAGGAGGGCATGATCGGGGAAATCCAGACGTCTGGTAACCCTACTCTTGGTTTGACACCGGGGTCAGTATTCTGTCCTGTCATTTTTTTTCCCCTTCTTAAAGGAATGGGATTAATGAGGACCCATTCTTTTCATGGGAAGGAAAACATGGTATTTGGGATTTTACGTTATAGGGTGGGACTTGTTTCCTTATTAATTTGCCTTAAATGTGGACAAAATAAAGCCCTAGATGTACCTGCAGCCAAACCCACCGATCGCAGCAGTTATTCACAAGACTTTTCCTTTTCTACATCACACTTTTGGGGAAGAAATGTTCAGAAATTTCTCTACACAGCAAATCCGTTTCTTTCCATTCAAGTCACCAGGGTTTCGAAAGCTGCTTTTTAATGGGTTGGGTTTTGGGATGGATGAACCATGTTGCTTTCTGACTAGAAAATAGAAAAAAAAAAAAAAAAGAGGTTAAGTGTTTTTTTTTTTTTTTCTAGTGGCCCCGTCAGAGCCTGTAGAGTAAACACACAGTTATTCAGGCATGTAACCCATTTCTTTTGTGCAGGCCACAAGATATCTCCTGAAGACTAATTTAACAGTAATCAGTCTGCTGCAATCTCCCGGCGTGAAGCAGGGAGTCGATCTGAAGCAGTAAGGTGATTGTTCTAATTTTCATTAGACTGATGAATGGCAAGAAAGATTATTACCAAAGGGGGAAAAAAAAATCCATATCATATCTCAGAATCCTATTTTCTGAAACACTCAAGGAGGAACCTACATGGTAATGAGGGAGCTCCCAGCAGGGACTGGCTGTAGACTCATTGCTGAAGAATGCATTATTAACTGACTTTGGAGTCTCTGCAGGTGGGTACGAGCAATGAACCAGATTCAGTCAACGGCATCAAAAAATAAGCGTCCTTCACGTAGTATCACCTAGCAGGGATTCATACGCCCAATTCTGGGCATGAGGACTTAAACCCAGTGGCGCAGTAAGGGTAGGGTTACCAGATTTTCCCGAAGGAAAATCCGGATCCATGGCTATGCTCGTAAGTCTGCCCAGTTCCACCCCCAGCCCCGCTCCCAGACAGCAGCCGCACATGTGTGGACGTTACACGATGACGTCAGGCGTATGCCCCCTCCTGACCCGATTTTTACAGGAAACTTATCGAAACCAGGACAAAGTGCCGGGTTTTGAAAAGCCATCTGGAAACCCTAAATAAAGGGGGGGGGGCCACGGGACTAGGGTGTGGGACTAGGGTGTGACGTCAGAAGGGAGACGAGGCCAGAGTGAGCATGAGGTGGAAGACACTGCTCAATCCGGTGAACATTTCAAGAGGTATGCTGGGGGAGGGGGGGCACTTAAGTGGCGGAGAAAAGTAGAGGGCGCGTGGTGCAGCAATGCCGGTTGCCACTGCCCCGGGCACCTCCCTTTCTGCCACTGCTTACACCAACTGAAATGTGATGTAAATCCTGGCGGGCAAATTGGGCACAGATCCCTGCAATTCTGTAAACACTGAGCACATCTTTTGTAAATGCCCCTGGCTTGTCCAAGCCCTTTCGTGGCCATTTGCATGGTGTGTGGGAGGTTTTGGGCATGATCTTTATATAGTACATTTGCATGCAGCCAGATCTGTGCTCAAGTCAAGTTTCAAGTTTATTAAAATATTTGTTTGACCGCTTAATCTAATTTCTAAGCAGTTAACATAATAAAATTACATAAAAACAAGTTAAACAGTTACATTGAGACGTATATTAAAACAGGGAAAACAAGTGACTTGCACAGACATACGGCAACAAAGGGACGGATGGGGAAGAACTACAATTGATATAGGATAGGCAGAACATAAATGGCTAAAACAATAGGTTAGGAAAAAAATTATTAAGAAAGATTAAGATTTGATTATAAACTTGGCTCTTAAAAGGGCATTTTAACAAAAAGCGTCTCGGAATAAAAATGTCTTTAATCCTGTTTTAAATTGTTTTATATCTGATTTGTTATGAAGATATATAGGCAATAAATTCCAGAGAGAAGGAGCAGTAACAACAAAGTTGTTGGTGCGTAAAGTATTAATTGATTTTAATGAAGGTATAACTAAAAGATTTTGAAAAGTTGAACGGAGGGATTTTGACGTGACATACGGGATTAAAAGGCTATTAATAAAATCGGGTTGGTTATTCATTCTGGTTGTAAATGTTAAAAGTAAAATTTTATAATTAATCCTGTGTTCGATTGGCAACCAATGAGCGTTGATTAGAAGGGGGGAGACGTGATCATATTTCTTTGCCCCGCTAATGATCTTAATAGCGGTATTTTGGACGATCTGTAGTCGTCTGATCTCCTTTTTTGTAATGCCCTTATAAAGGGCATTACAGTAATCTAAACAGGAAATTACCAATGAGTGAATTAAAGTTTTCAGTGCGGCAGGGTCCAGTAACTTAGAAAGAGAACGAATCATTCTCAATCGATGGAAACATTTCTGGACAACTGCGCTGATATGAGAATGATACGAAAATTTACTGTCAAGGGTAACGCCCAAAAGCTTTAAAGTTGGAACAGTTTTAATAGGGGAGGATTCAAATTTCAAGGGAGCTTAAAGTGTTGTACCTTCTTTTAACAGAAAGATCATTAGTTTAGATTTATTAATGTTAAGTGAAAGTTTGTTAACATCCAACCAGGATTTAATTTTTTCTAATTTGTAATTAATGAGAACTACTTCTTCCTTATTATTTAAATCGATGGAATGAAGAAGTTGGACATCGTCCGCGTAAGCAAATGTGGTGAAACCGATGGATTGTGAGACAGTCAAGAGAGGCGCTAAAAAAATGTTAAAAAGTAAAGGAGATAGTATAGAGCCTTGCGGGATACCGTGTTTACATGAGAAGGATTCAGATGAAGTATTATTGAAGACTACTTTAGAAGATCTATCTTTAAAGTAGGATATAAACCATTCCAAGACCTGGTCTGAGATACCGATTTCCTGAAGCCTTGTTAAAAGTAAACAGTGATCAATGGTGTCAAATGCTGAGAAAAGGTCTAAAGAGAAGAGTAAAACAGATTGATGATGGTCGAGAAAGTAGAGTATTTTGGTGGTAAGTCCTAGGAGGGAATATTCTGTTGAATGACAATGACGAAAGCCGGTCTGATTAGGGTGTAGAACATTGGTTTTCTCAACGAAATCAGAAAGTTGTTGGAAAACGATTTTTTGTGTGAGTTTGGCCATAAATGGTATATTTGCTATGGGACGATAATTGGAAGGATCTTGCGTACTAACAGTTTTATCTTTAATAATCGGATGGATAATTGATTGTTTCCAAATTTTAGGTAAGGATCCGGAGGACAAACTTGAATTGACTAACTCCTTGATATATGGACCAAAAATAGTATAGAATCGTTTTAATAGGAAAGGAGGAATAACTTCTAAGCCAATTTATGGGCTAGATTCACTGAGCAAATTGATCGTGTACCGATCGGTTTGCGAGCCCTTTGTGACCCGATTTCCCTCCTGCAGTATTCACTAACCTGTTTTGCGATCCGATTCCGATCTGTGCATGCAAATGAGGGGAACTGCATGCAAAGTAGGCAGGGATGCAATTCACCAAATAAATTTGCCGATTTCTCTGTGCTGGCCGATCAACCCAAAAAGCAACTGCTGAGGACCAGTCGCTGAAGCCCTTTCCGACTGTCTTCTGCCGCCCTGCTCTCAGCCTTGTCATCCCTGATCTCCTGCTTCCCCGATCTGCCTGCCTGCCCTGACTGTAGCTGCCCTGATCGCCTGCCTGCCCTAATCTGCCTGCCTGCCCCGACTCTCCCACTCTTCCCTGCAGTGTAAGCCCATGGTTTTAACCAGCAGGCTTTAAAGCGGGTTAAAACCATGGACTGTAAAAAAAAGTTTTAAAAAAAAGTGCCGGGCCAGAGGTCCAGGTCGATAATCGGCCCATCTACATGTTGCAGTTTGGTGAAATCGTCGGGTCTGCATGGATCGGGCCCGATCGGGCAGGTTAGTGAATCTAGCCCTATGTTAGCAATTGCTTCTTAACAGCCAATCACTGATTAACGGCTCATTATCAAATTTATTCGCATGTGGATCTCGTGATCACACCCAAATCTGGGCACTATTTATAGAATTTGGGGTAATGTGGTGTGTTCAGTCTCCTTAACAAAAGAGAGTTAAAAGATTAGCAGAACTTTCTTTCCAACCTGACAGAATGTTGGAAAGAAATTATACAAAGCTCTTTCGAGCAGGGACTGTTTTCTTATTCTTTGTGACTCTGCGCAGTGCTGCGTGCGTCTGGTAGTGCTATAGAAATAATTAATAATAGTAGTATACAAAGGAGGTTGAGAATGTCTCTCCTTCTGTCTGTCTGTCTGGGGGCCAAATAACTGAAAATGCATTTGATTATCTTGCCTTTCTGTGGTACAACCAAAGCAGTTTACATATATTATACAGGTACTTTTTCTAACCCTAGAGGGAAAAATAGATTGAAATATACATTAAGCTTAAAAATGGGACAAATTGAACTAAAACATTCCAGAGAAATAAAGACCCCATAAAAATAGCCCAATGTTCCTTTGAAACTTAATGCAGTTACTGCAGGAGCCATACAGGCCACAGTTCTT
Organism: Geotrypetes seraphini; assembly: GCF_902459505.1. Taxonomy (NCBI): domain Eukaryota; kingdom Metazoa; phylum Chordata; class Amphibia; order Gymnophiona; family Dermophiidae; genus Geotrypetes; species Geotrypetes seraphini. The sequence goes on along the minus strand of NC_047091.1, from coordinate 29,713,979 downwards.
ACACTTACTAGGCAATATGATATATTGTATATTATATAGGCATGTAGGTATGTATAGGCAGGTAGATTGATTACATATTATAGGTGGAAATAAGGAAGAGGATTGATTATGGTTTAAGAGGGCTGTATTGAGAACCAACTCAGAAAACACTAACTCTGTATTGTAACACTGTTAAAAAAGCACAAGAATTGATTGAGGTTTAATAATGTATTGATTATGGTCTAATAATGTCTGGATTGAAACCATCCCAGGAAACGCAAACTCTGTATTGTAACACCTTTACGGAAGCTCATGTAAACTGCTCTGAACTGACTCCCCCAGTCATTAGCAGCGGTATAGAAGCTTTCAATAAACAATTATTTTTTTTTGCTGTTGAAGAGGAATAAGTGGAAAATGTTGCCCTTAGAGAGATAGTCCATCGAACAATTGAAGTTGTTTCCCAGAAACTCTCAGCAGCATGTTACTGGAAGCTGAACCTTGAGCACGGTGAACGGTTAAGAACATAAGAGTTGCCTCACTGGGTCAGACCAAAAGTCCATTTGGCCCAGTATTCTGTTTTTCCAAAAGTAGCCAGTCCAGGTCAGATATTCTTGGTAAAGTCACAAGAAAACTTAGCAAGATTTGGTAATAGTTAATCCCTAGTAAAAGCAGCTTTCCCCAGATCTACCTTAATAACAGTTGTGGACTTTTCCTCCAGGAATTTGTCCAAATCTTTTTTAAACCCAGCTATATGAACTGTTTTTTGTTGTTTTTTTGGTTTTTTTACCATTTACGTTGGCAACGAGTTGCAGAGCTTAGCCATAGACTGAGGGGAAAAAAATATTCCTATTTGTTTTAAATGTGCCGCTAAGGGCTCCTTTTACAAAGGTGCTCTAGTGGTTTTAGCGCATACACCAGATTAGCGCGCGCTAGACAAAAAACTACCGCCTGCTCAATAGGAGGCGGTAGCGGCTAGCGTGTGCTATTCCGCGTGTTAAGGCCCTAACGCACCTTTGTAAAAGGAGCCCTAAGTAACTTCATGGCATGTTCCCCAGTCCGCTCTTTTTCTAAGAGCAAACACTCCATTCAGCATTCTATAGACCCCAGTTGTGTCTCTCCTCGGCCGTCTCTTCTCCAAACTGAAGAGCCCGAACCTCTTTAACCCTTTTCTGTACCATTTCCAGTTCTACTATATCTTTTTTGAGATGCGGCAACCAGAATTGCACACAGTACTGCAGGAGCAGTTTCACAATGGAGAGATAAAGAGGCATTAGGATATCTACTTAATAATTTATATACCACCTAAAAAGTCTAGGCAGTTTACAATTAACATACAAAATAATTTTAAAAAAGAAAAACCCTAATACATCGTCTATCTACCAAAACTGCTGCGACCCGCCCTACTGATCTTATTCATATTCTGTACAAAGGGTTACCAGATTTTATGTCAGTAAAATACGGGCCCCCTAGACCCGGCCCCCAGGCCCGCCCAGTTCCACCCATCCCTGCCCCATTATGTCCTAGCTCCGCCCGCAGCTCCACTCCCAGCCTCTTCGTTGGGCAGGAAGGCATGACAGGATGCAACACAATGATGCAATGTCACCATGTTGCATTTGCGCATGCGTGGATGCCCCATCCCATCGCGATTTCTTTTGAAAACCCGGACAAAAGGAGGACATGTCCGGGGAAATCTGGACTAGAGGTCTGCACGGGAACGGGGATCGCAGGAATCCCGCGGGAATCCCCCCCTAACCCACGGGTCTCTCACGAGGACCCCCCTCTTGCCCACGGGACTCCCACGGGGACCCCCCTCAGGCCCACGGGACTCCCACGGGGACCCCACCTCTAGCCAACGGGACTCCCACGGGGATGGAAGGCTTTGGAAGCAGGGTTCATCCATATAATATAATGGACAAGTCAGCCTTAGTAAAAGAGGGGGTTTATAAGTTAATTACCTGAACAGAAAACAAAAAAAGGGTTCCACCAAAGAGACTCCACAAGGAAAACAGCAGCGCAAACACAAAAGAAACTGTGGAATTGATGATCCTGTCAGAAGTAATTGCTGCTTTTTATGGGGACGGGCAGGGATGGAGGTAATTCCTTGCGGGGATGGGTGGGGACGGAGAGGATCCTGACGGGGACAGGTGGGGACAGAGAGGATCCTGATTGGGAAGGGTGGGAACCGAGAGGATTCTGGCAGGGACGGAGAGGATCCTGACGGGGAGGGGTGGGGACGGAGAGGATCCTGATGGGGACGGGTGGGGACGGAGATGATTCTGGTGGGGACGGGCGGGGGATGGGTGGGATGTCTGTCCCCTTGCAACTCTCTAATCTGGACGGGTCGTCTGGTAACCCTACCTCTACATAAGTACATCAATAAATAACTATAGCCTCTAAAGAGTAAGAAAATCTCTGATCGTACGTTAACTACTATTCGTAGACAATTCATTCACATAAAATAGTGCGTGGCAAACTTTTTGAGCTGCAGCACACTAATCTCGTGGCCGCGGCCGGAGGGCGCCCGGAAAGGCGCCGACATCAAGGTGATGATGTCACATGCATGCGTGACATCATCATGCCAACATCCGCGCATGTGTGGACGTCCTCCGGCCTCAGCCTTGAGCCTCTTAGTACCGCCGATTCGGGGCTGCTGCAGAAGGAGAGGCGAGGCGAAGGAGCAGAGGCGCCGGCTGACTGGCTACAGGACGCGCCTCGAGCATATTGGATGCCAGCGCCTCTCCTCCTCGCCGGTATCTCACGGCACACAGTTTGCGACACCCCGACAAACACATCACAAATAATTGTGTCTTTGAACAATTAGGGAATAGCGCGCGCTAAATTGCCGCATGCACTAGCCGCTACCGCCTCCTTTTGAGCAGGTGGTAGATTTTCGGCTAGCGCACGCTAATCCAGTGCATGCAATAAAACCGCTAGCGCACCTTCATGAAAGGAGCCCTTAGGCTTTGCTTTCTTCTGTAGCTCGTCCTAATAATTCCTTACATCGTCCTATCAGGCTGAATGTCGAATGCCCTCCATGCATCCCATGCTGAAACAAAAGGCATTTTCCACAGCGCAGACTCGAAGGAGCTTTGTGATGTCAACATAAAATAACAGGAATTAATGACATTTGTTGTTTCAGGGGTTGCTTTTTGTTTCTGCATTGTAGCAGTTGCTACGTGGTATTAATACTCTAAAATGATTTGGCACATATTATGCTGATTTGGTGAATGCTAAAATAAAGTGAGAAAAAAAGAATGAGAGGGTGCAGAGGTGAGCCACAAAACTAGTCAAAGGCATGGAGAATCTAAGCTACAAGGAACGCCTTGGAAAACTGGGACTGTTCACCCTCGAAAAGAGAAGACTGCGTGGGGATTTGATAGAGACTTTTAAAATATTAAAAGGATTTGACCAAATTGACCAGGAAGCAGCATTACTGACATTTTCAGATGTGACACGGACAAGAGGTCATAGTCTGAACCTGAGTGGCAGCAGGTTCAGGACAAATGTCAGGAAGTTCTGTTTCACACAACGAGTGATGGGCGCTTGGAATGCTCTCCCGGAGGAGGTGGTGGCAGAGGATACTGTGCTGGGTTTCAAACGCAAGTTGGATGCACACCTTCTTGCAAATCATATTGAGGGATACGGGAAATCCGGGTCTCCAACAAGGAGCACCTAAATGGGCCTCCGCATGTGCGGATCGCCGGACTAGATGGACCTTGGTCTGATCCGGTGAAGGCGTTTCTTATGTTCTTATGTTCAAAAGTATTCCTGGTGGCTTTAGCAGGCAGGAGCAGGCCAGGAGTCAATATTTAGCTGTACTTAGCCAGACAGTGCTGTTGAGTATTTTGTCTGACTGCCATGATATTGACCTGGCACTGCAGAGGTGGTCCTGGACGTTAAGTGGACACCAGCTCTATTCATTACCAGTGCTCACATCCCTAACTGGGCAAGCTGGACTGCATTAATGAAAGTGCTCATTTCGCCTGGTTAAGTATGGAACAATGGCACTTCTTCAAGCTGAAGAGCCCTAACCGTTTTAGTCTTTCCTCATACGAGAGGAATTCCATCCCCTTTATCATCTTGGTTGCTCTTCTTTGAACCTTTTCTAATGCCGCTATATCTTTCTTGAGATAAGGAGACCAGAACTGAACGCTATACTCCATGGAGCGATACTGGGGCACTATAACATTCTTAGTCTTGTTAAGCATCCCTTTTTTAATAATTCCTAGCATTTTGTTTGCTTTTTTGGCCACCTCCGCACATTGGGTAGAAGGCTTCATCGTATTGTCTACAGTGACAGATCCTTTTCTTGGGCATTAACCCCCGAGGTTCTAAATGGTGCCTCACTTAAGATTGACAGTGCTAAGCGTTGCAATCCTAGGTGTCTATGCTTTAGGCGCCATATATAGAATCGGGTCTACCATGTGAACTAACAGTTGGCAATTAGGAGCATAACTTGTATGAATTACAAGTCCTGTATGAATTACCCCTAGGTATGCCGCTGACCTGCCCCTGCCACGCACTGTTTTATGTGAATGAATTGTCTACGAATAGTAGTTAACGTACGACCAGAGATTTTCTTACTCTTTAGAGGCTACAGTTATTTATGTAGAGGTAGGGTTACCAGACGACCTGTCCAGAATAGAGAGTTGCACGGGGACAGAAATCCCACCCATCCCCTGCCATATCCATGCTCCTAGAATAGCAAGTTGCAATTGCGTACGCAAAACCTAATTGGTGCCATTCCCATCAATTAACAGCAATTAAAAGCCAATTATCAAATTAAGTTACACGTGCAAACTGACCTTACTCTAAAAATTGCATGGGCAAATTTGCATGCAAAATATAAAGTTGGGTAGCCAATGTTATAACATTTGTGGTTAATGTCTTTGAGATGAAAGAGGATTGGTCAGATAGGAAAACCATTCCATTTTATTTTGGCGTTTACAGCCGTTGACATTCGTCCAACTTGGTACCGTTTAGGATTTCAAATCATGCTCCTTATACTTGTTCTCTTGGCAAACCATAGCTCTCCTCTTCCATAAACACTTTAGGGAACCTGCGACGCTCTCTGGGTCTCATCTGTCGTCACACCTGTGGGACAGCCAGTCCTGCCCAATATCATTAACTTACCGAGTTCCCTCGCAGCATCTCTTGACTAATGAGTGGCTTCTTTGTTTCGTAATCTGTGCTTGGACGACAGTGAAGTACCTATAATTACCAGCTCTGTTTGATGGCTAATTTGTACTGCCTGCGCCTTCTGCTCCTTCTTTTTGTAAATAAATATTTCTTTTCCTGTTGAAGCTCTTCACCAGGAGGACACATTTGTTTAAGTGCCTTCCGCTTCAGTTCTATCCATTATGGAGCGGAATTGTTTGTAATCTTTCCAGAGATCCAACAATCAGTTTTCATTTTCCTCACCAGCCTTTTTCCATCTTTACAGTATATTACATTACATTATGTATTTTCAAGATAGTACAGAATAGGATGAGAAAGTTAATGGATGCATTACAGTCTCCTACAATATAACATAGTAGATGACAGCAGATAAAGACCCAAATGGTCCATCCAGTCTGCCTAACCTGATTTAATTTTTTCATCTTCATAGCTATTTCTGGGCAACAATCCATCGCTCTGCCCGGTACTGTGCTTAGGGTCCATCTACTGAAGTCTCTGTCAAAGTTCACTCCAGCCCAACTAAACCATCCCAGCCATCGAAGCCCTCCCCAGCCCATCCTCAACCAAACGGCCATATACGGACACAGACCGTGCAAGTCTGCCCAGTACTGGCCTTAGTTTATTTATTGAAAATATTTATGGCCAGCACTATCTACAACCCTACGCGAAATACAAAACAAATATTACAGTAAAACCTTGGTTTGTGAGCATAATTCGTTCCGGAAGCATGCTCCTGATCCAAAGCACTCGTATATCAAAGCGAATTTCCCACATCATCTGGAAACTCAGACGATTCGTTCCACAACCCCAAAACTTTAATACAAAATACTGTACTGTATAAAATGAAAAGATATCTAGTAAAACAAATAACCTGCACTTTACTTTTCAATACAATCGTAGCTGATATGCGCACTTATGCAGCGCGCTTGAACTGCGGGTGAATCGGGCATGATGCATTATTATGTTCAGCTGCGCTCAGCTATGCAATACACATATATAGAGTCCAAAGGAGAGCAACGAAACTGGTAAAAGGGCTGGAACACTGCCCATACGCTGAGAGGTTGGATAGGCTGGGGCTCTTCTCTCTGGAAAAAAGGAGGCTCAGGGGAGATATGATAGAGACCTTCAAGATCATGAGGGGCATAGAGAGGGTGGATAGGGACAGATTCTTCAGACTGAGGGGGACAACAGGTATGAGGGGGCATTCGGAGAAACTGAAGGGAGATAGGTTCAAAACAAATGCAAGGAAGTTTTTCTTCACCCAAAGGGTCGTGAACACTTGGAATGTGCTACCGAAGGAAGTGATCAGGCAGAGTACGGTACATGGATTCAAACAGGGATTGGATGGATTCCTGAGGGATAAAGGGATCGTGGGATACTGAGAGAGGTGCTGGGATGTAACACAAGTATATAAAGCTAACCAGGTAATAAGTATAGAAAGCCAACCAGGTCGTGCATGGGCAAGACCAGAGGGTGAGGACTTTGATGGGAAGATAGGACTTAAATGAGAAACCAAGGTGGAAAGGGGCCCCTTCTGGTGATTCAGACAGGTCGTGACCTGTTTGGGCCGCCGCGGGAGCGGACTGCTGGGCAGGATGGACCTATGATCTGACCCGGCGGAGGCACTGCTTATGTTCTTATGTGCGTACTTGACGTGACGCACGTATACGTGCTCGTACTTCAAGACAACGCTCGTTTATTGAGTTAAAATCTAATGAACGGTTTTGCTCATCTTGCATAACACTCATAACTCCATGCTATCCGCTATCCAAGGTTTGACTGTACATAGATCCTACAAGGCAATAGAAAGGCGCTCTTATAACGCCCTGCTGCTAAATAAATCAGATATCTGAGCCCGGCTGCCAAATCTTCAACATGCTGGTGCTGTTCATTAGAATCAATTAAACAGTCCATTGTAGAGCGATATGTTAAATCCAGTATTGACAGTACTGTTCAAAACTCTCTCTATAAGTGACAGAAAATATAGATTTATCTTTACAACTAATAATATAATTACAAGAGATAGCCACCTACATGGTGTTGGAGGAATTCTAAAACAGCTATAGGATGAATTCAATGAAATTCAACCGTTCAAATGGCAAAGACTTTTTTTTCTTCTTTGAAATACCAGATATGTTCTACCTTTACATACATTTCACTTGGAAATTAGGGCCTTTTTGAGGCATATTATAAATTCATGTCTAAGAACAGAAAATTCATGTTATGGCCACAGACTTGTCGAGTGTGAAATTTGCTGGAGTGGAAAGAACATGCATAATTTCTCAGGCTAGTTGTGTGAAACACCTATTTGGCTTAATCTGTCCATAAGAACAGCCTTATTGGCTCAGACCGATGGTCCATCAAGCTCAGTAGCCCGTTCTCACAGTGGCCAATCCAGGTCCCTAGTACCTGGCCAAAACCCAAAGAGTAGCAAGATTCCATTCAGAATCCTAAAGAATAGTAAGATTCTGGAACCCCAGAGAGTAGCAACATCCCATGCTACCGATCCAGGGCAAGCAGAGGCTTCCCCCATGTCTTTCTCAATAACAGACTATGGACTTTTCCTCCAGGAATTTGTCCAAACCCTTCTTAAAACCAGCTACGCTATCCAGATAATTTAATAGTTTTTGCAACAGGCTTCTGTAGAGTTGCAAAGACATGATTGAACTTCTGGTGAGCAAAGTGTTAGCTAGGAAAAGTCCTCACTCAACTTGGGGGTACGAAGCAAATTAAGGAGACAGCGAGTGCTAACACAGGGAAAAGGCAATTAAGAAAATGTCAGCACTAACTTAGTTGTTTTGTATTGCATGTGATATACTGCTTGCACATAAATATTAAGCGGTTTACAAAATGAATACAGTAGGCACATTGAACTCCCCTCTCTGTCCCAAGAGGGCTCACAATCTACACTAAAAGTGCCCAAGAGAAAACAACATTTGTATAATAAATATGAAATAGAAAGGAGGGAAGAAGACTCAAGAGATCAAGAAGAATGAATTAATGTGGTTACTTTGCAGACAAAAGAAAAAAAAAACCAACAACAGTAGATCTAACAATATAAATAAATGTAACAATACAGAGCAATTTACCAAAGGTTAAAAAAAATTAAATTAATTAAAATTACTCCTTCGATTTCATTCTATTCCAGAGTCACTGTCCACATACTGTATCTCACTGGTCTCAAACTCCAACCCTTTGCAGGGCCACATTTTGAATTTGTAGGTATTTGGAGGGCCTCAGAAAAAATAGTTAATGTCTTATTAAAGAAATGACAATTTTGCAGGAGGTAAAACTCTTTATAGTTTATAAATATTTCCTTTTGGCCAAGTCTTAAGAATAATATTGCAATTTATAGCTAAAGAGACATTTGATCAATAAACTGTTTTATTTTACTTTTGTGATTATGATAAACCTACCGAGGGCCTCAAAATAGTATCTGGTGGGCCACGAGTTTGAGACCACTCCTGTAGCTCCTCCAGTTTGATTCCAGTTTGAAAAGGTTGTGGTTGAGTACCGCAATGACCTTAACCCTAGGTCTTCTTTCTGTCCTGATACTTTTGTTAGGAAACCCCTCCCCCCCAAAGTATAGTAGATTGTAGACTGTCTGACACTAGATCTAACATTGAGTTAATTGAAATGCTCAACCTTAAAAATGACTTTTCCTCTCTTCCTATCAATGCTGTGATTTTTTTCTCAGGCACCTCTATCCAAGTGGAATCTTAGGCAAGTCAGACAAGGGAAAGCCGCCTTCTGATTGATAATGATATTGGCAAAGCTACAGATCTGTACAAACTGCAATGTCTTTCACTTGATAAGATCTGACATCAGGGTTTATTGTACATTTCTAGTGAGACTGAAGCCACCTTGTTTCTGATGGATAACTCGACGTGTCCCGTAGTTGCCTGGTTGAGTTGAAAGTTTCCTTGCGCACAGGTTCCTCATTTGCAATGCCGTTTGCTTGGTCTGCATGTCTGGTGAAGTTAGTTTATGTCATCAGTTAAAAAGAAAAGTAGGGGAGGACCAACAAAAAAGAAAAAGGAAACTTTGGAGTCAATGAATGATAAATTCTAAGATTATTGTAAAAATAAAATAATAATAAAATGTAAACCAACTGGTCCACATAAAACAAATCGCTCAAAGACAGTGAGAGTTCAGAGCGTTTAGCAATGAAAGAACTTAACCTACCCCCCCCCCCCCACCACCACCTTTTATGATGCTGCATTAGTGTTTTTTTATTGCCATCTATGGCGGTAAAAGCTCCAATGCGCATAGAATTTCTACGAGCGTCGGAACTCTTACCACCATGGCCAGTGATAAAAATATGCTAATCTGGCTTCATAAAGGAGGGGGAGGGGGCGGTAATTTCCTTTGAGGATTATTTAACTCCCAAACCACAGACAGAAATATAGATACATGATGGCAGATAAAGGCCAAATGGCCCATCCAGTCTGCCCATCCGCAGTAACCATTATCTCTTTCTCTCTCTGAGAGATCCCATGTGCCTATCCCAGGCCCTTTTGAAATCATACACAGTCTCTGTCTCTAGCACCTTTTCCGGGAGACTGTTCCACACATCTATCACCCTTTCTGTAAAAAAGTATTTTCTCAGATTACTCCTGAGCCTTAACTTCATCCCATGCCCTCTCATTTCAGAGCTTCCTTTAAAATGAAAGAGACTCGACTCAAGTGCATTTACATTACATAGGTATTTAAACGTCTCTATCATATCTCCCGTCTCCCGCCTTTCCTCCAAAGTATACAGATTGAGATCTGTAAGTCTGTCCCCCTACGCCTTATGATGAAGACCACACACCATTTTAGTAGCCTTCCTCTGGACCGACTCCATCCTTTTTATATCTTTTTGAAGGTGTAGCCTCCAGAATTGTACACAATATCCTAAATGAGATCTCATTCTCACTAGAGTCTTATACAGGGGCATCAATACCTCCTTTTTCCTACTGGCCATACCTCTCCCTATGAAACCTAGCATCCTTCTAGCTTTCGCTGTCACCTTTTCAACCTGTTTGGCCACCTTAAGATCATCGCATACAATCACACCCAAGCCCAGCTCTTCTGCCGTGCACACAAGTTCTTCACCCCCTAAACTGACTCCTGAGGCAAGCAATTGTGTTGAAATATGACACTATGTCGAATCCTTCCTCTGAACTTTCACTGACTTTGGGGTTTTAGCATCTGTAATTCTTTGACTCCAAGGTTTCTTTTTTTTTCCCCCCTTTTATTTGGATTTTTTTGTTGGTCCTCTTCTTCTGTTTTCTTTTCTATATTTTTAGGGGACATTTTCTCTTTGGTGCTTGATCAGGGCATTGCAAACGGTGCACAATGTTGCAGCCAGATTGATTACAGGAACATCAAAATACGCTCACATTACACCTTGTCTCTGGCAATTGCACTGGTCGCCAGCGGCCTTTAGAGAACAATATAAGATTGTGATGATTTGTCATCAATTTGTTGTATGGTACAGTTCCAGAGTATTTCAAGAGTAAGATGAACATTTACCAGCCCAAAAGGTTGTTACATTCTGATAATTCTGCTCTGCTAAAGGCTAATGTTAATCCAAAATATGTAGAGACTAGTGCAATGATCTTTTGTTGTGCTGGAGTGAAATTATAAAATTCGATGGTAGGGCAGTTAAGAAAATGTGCCAATAGAGTAACTTTCAGGAAACTCCTCAATTGTTTGTTAACTCTTTCTCAGAGGATCTGATTTGTTCTGATTGAGGATTGACTGTGTAATGTAGGTTTTGATGATTTTTACATTACATCGGTGTCTTCTATCCTGCCAATACCTTTCAGCTCTAGGCGGTTTACGACAAGAGTTGGCCTGGGCATTTCCAGGGAGAATACATGGGGCTAGATTGTGTACCGATCGGTTTGCGACCAGATTTCCCTCCTGCACTATTCACTAACCTCTCCTGAGATCCACTTCGAATCCGTGCATGCAAAAGAGGAGAAACGCCATGCAAAGTGGACAGGGACGCGATTCACCAAACAAAATTGGAACACCGATTGGGCTGGCCGATCAAGAATAGAAGCGATTGCTGGGAACCAGTCGCACACGTCTCTGCCAACTCTCCTCCTCCATTGCCGCCCTGCACTCTTCCCCTATCTCCCATGAATCTAGCTGTGGAACCGCTCTTCAGCTGTGGGTGAGCGGAACTAAATGCGCCCTGTGCTGAGCTCCAAAGGTATAACATGTCACACGGTTTTACAGAGGACTTCTACATTTCCTTTCCTATTGGCTGCTCCAATCTTCCACTGCCGCTCTGCACTCTGCCCCGGAGGTTTTTTTCTGCCCTGCTTCCTCTCTGCTCTGAGCCCTGGATCTCTGCCACCTTCCCTGCAGTGTGTGCCCGCGGGTTTAAAGAGGGGCTGCACGTCGCAGTGCAGCCCCGCTTTAAATCTGCGGGCTCGTACTGCAGGGAAGGTGAAGAGAGCAGGGCATGACCAGCTGAGTGTCGGCAAAGGGAAGAGGCTGCTGCCACCGCCGGGAAAAGGCTGCCCCTGCCGGGGATAACAAAAGTCCTTCTCTGTGAAAGCAGGAGACTCGGGGCCTGAAAAAAAAAAAAAAAAAGGACATTAAACGCATGCATAGACCATCTGCAGGGAAAGCAGATGGTCTGCGCATGCGTGGGGATCGTAAACCAGCGATCTGGGCAGGCAGATGGGGGCGTTCCTCTGATCGATCCCATCTGCATATTTTTGTTTTAAGAATTCATCGGACCTGCCAGGATCAGGCCCGATCAGGCAGGTTCGTGAATCTGGCCCATGGTTAGTAGATGTAGTATGCGTTGGGATCTGTGGAGGGTCGGTCAGCGTTAGTTAGATCATTTGACAAATTTCTTTTGTACTGCTTCTTTAAAGATTCTTATTCATTCCTTCATTATATCCAAATTAGATTATTGCAATGCGCTGTTTCAAGGTATCGCTCAAAAGGAGATCAAGCGTTTGCAGATAATACAAAATACTGCTATTAGACTTATTACTAATGCAAAAAAATTTGATCATATCACTCCGCTCCTCAAGGAGGCCCATTGGCTCCCTGTGGCCCACAGAATAATTTATAAGCTCTGCCTACTTACATTTAAATCTCTTCAATCAAAATTTCCGGCGTTCCTTTATAAATTACTAATTCCTTATTCTTCCAACAGAACTTTAAGATCAGATAAACAGCGATTATTAACAATTCCTTCATTAAAAATAATCAATACACGTCGACAATACATCTTTTCAGTTACAGCTCCCCAAACTTGGAATTCTCTCCCTATCTATCTACGTGAAGAATCTAATTTGGACAAATTTAAAAGTAATCTTAAAACTTTTTTATTTAACGACGCCTTTTTTATTTAAATTTTATTCGGTTTTTTCTTTTCACTTATTTCTTTATAAGTTTTTCCCTTTATCCCACCAACATGTGTTTTTCCCTTACTTGTTCTCTACTCTACTCAAATATATTGTAACTTCTCCCCTTCCTTACCCTATTGTTTCCAATTTGTCCTGTAATGAATTTGTTCTGTCTTGTTTGTTTGTTTTTCTGTAAATTTTATATATTGTAATTTTAAACTTATGTTAATCGCTTTGAAATTGATAAAGCGATCAATCAAATATTTATTAAACTTGGAAACTTGGAAACTTGCTTTAAAATATTATGTATGTGGATATATTATAAACCGCCTAGGAATTAGACGGTATAGACATTTAAAAAATAAATAACTAGAAAATATTCACCCACTGCAAGGAGGAGGACTCTTGTTGACCCCAAACTCCCCCACAATAAAATCTGGAAGACCTCCAACAAGTTTGGAAAGTCAGACAACATTTATTTATTTATTTAGTGCTATAGGAGGGATAAATTCTAGTTACAAACTGCCTGTAAGATTTAAGTTATTTAAAATGTTTGTAATGCATTTTTTCTTTTCATAAATTAAAGACTGTCATATTTTATTTCCATCACATCACAACCTATTATTCTTCTGTTACGAGTCTGCTTGTATTGATTTGACCGCTAATAGGCAATCCATATTTCTTGCACGAGTTCTTGGGTGAGGGGAGCCAATACTGTCACTTATGTTTGGAAATTCCTTTTTATATGTTAAATGAAAATCGAATTATATCTTATAGCCATCAATGGCATTGCTAATTACTTTGCTACCGGGAAGAGGGCTAGATCAGAACTCGAACCTTACTAAGCTACCACCTATATAAAATATTGTGAATATTGAAAAAGTGAAAAAGTGAAAGAACATTCAGTATCAAAGGCATTTCATTACCTTGTATATTTTTTTGATTATTAGAGTGGAGCTTTTTCTGAACAAGGAAGACGAACCGAGGTGTTTTTCTCCACTCTATTTCTTTCCTTATTTTTTGAATTTTGTGATTAGAATTCCTCAATTGGAATTCCTCAAACCCTAATACCACCAGATCCTCCCAGAAATTAAAACTATCCTTCCCCTCGCTAAAAGGCATTTCCCACACAGGAAAGCTAGGGACCTCCCTCCACTTCAAAATCACTGAGCTCTGGAACTACCTTACCTCCCCTCTTCGGAACTTGAGCTCTCTCCAAGTTTTCCGCAAACATCTGAAAACCTGGCTTTTCTCAAAAAATGTAAGTCTCCCTCCAACTTAGGAATCAAGGAAACTCTTATATCTTGGCATCCCAAGTCCTCTAAATTTTCTTCACACTTCTACCTCTAACCCTCTGTTGTAGTTCCTTCCTATTTCTCCTACTGTAAACCGCGTCGAGCTCTACGAACGTGGAGATGATGCGGTATACAAACCTAAGGATTAGATTAGATTAGATGAAGGTACGAGGGAGAGTGCTGGGTGGTTAAATAACTAACATGGGTTGATTATAATTGTGACCTTGAGTACATGTTTATCCTCCTTTTCTAAATAGTAATTGAAATCGCCCGTTATTATACTGTTGCCCAATTTGCCAGCTTCACTAATCTCTGTTGGCTGGAACTAGATGAAGCTCATAAGCACTGATTTTATATATTGCATGCAGTTGTGCATGGAAATGCGCCTGCACTTTCTAGAAAGCTTCACTTATGTGTGTAACTTAATTGCTTGATTGGACCTGAAGTGGTACTAATTGACCTTAATAATAGACACTAATTAGAAATTGCACGCAGGTAATATAGCAACCATAATCTCTAAGTTTATTCATTTATTTCATTTAATTATTTATATTCTGCATATCCTACAATTCTATGCGGATTACAAATTATTCAGGTACTCAAGCATTTTTCCCTGTCTGTCCTGGCGGGCTCACACTCTTTCTAATGTACCTGGGGCACTGGGGGGATTAAGTGACTTGCCCAGGGTCACAAGGAGCAGTGCAGGATTTGAACCCAGAATCCCAGAGTGCTGGGGCTGGAGCTCTAACCACTGCACCACTGCACTGCGTAAATCCTATGATGCAGAACTGCGAAGGGACATACACAAGGACGGGATGTTGGCAGGTCAGGGTTGTGCCAACTATTCCAGTGTGTAATTTTCGGAACACTGGCAGTTGCACCAAACACATGCCTATAGCCGTGTCTATATTTACACACATTTTTTTGCTGACTTAAGCTTTCTCTGCTGGAGAATGTGGTAAAAATACAGTAGTTAATGTGGCAGAGTTTTAAAAAGGTTTGGAAAGGCCAATAGATTGATACGGTATTAGGGAAACCCATTGCTACTTTTCGAGATTCTGCCCAGGTCCTTGCAATCTGGATTGGCCACTGCTGGAAACAGGACACTGGGCTAGATGGACTTTTGGTCTGACCCATTATGCTGCTTACGGCCTCCCAGAGGACTCCAGTCCTGGTCCTGTTCCCAACCAAATAATTACCGTTTCTGTTGAGGGGTTCTCCAGATTATCAGTGCAATGTAGGCAACCACCTACCAACATACAACCCCTCACACTACGAAAATTCGGCATCTTACTCTTTGTTGTTGTTAGTTAAAAAAAATTGGCAGGCTTATTCCACTTGAGAGATGGTTTATTTCCCTGATTCATTTGCACTGAAACTTGGGGCCTGTGCCAAGGGGTGAATACATTCAGTTCGTGCTCTACTGATGGAAGCATAACTGTCTAAATTGCCGGTGTTACCATTTTTATCAGGATTGCAAATGCCGTGGCCCTGAAAGACTGAAAAGGAAAGTCATCAATGTGGACTACAGTTCAGACGTGCCATGAATGTGCGTTAAAATAAGCTATGTTAATGGTAGCCCACAGTGATAATTTCCCTCTCCCCCACTAGTGTGAAGAGTTTCACTCTCTAGTAACCAGAGTTGAGGTTGTGATGTCATAATGCCTCATTCCACCAATAAGAGCCAACCTCATCAATGATGTCACAATGGCTTGATTGTCCTGTACTTGGCTCACTTTTATTACATGTAGCAGTGATTTTGATTTCTAGAGGCATTTCTTTTTTCTTTAAATAAGAGGGGGGATTTATCTAGTGGGCTACCGTTAAAACCCATAATTTACAGTTATCCCCAGTTATTGCTAAGTGTCATTGCAAAAAATGGGACCTGTGCTAAAATAATACATGTTAACATAGCCCACACTAATAACTCCCCCCCACACACACTTTTTAGTAAGAAGTTTGGTAATTTGCTAAGGGTCAGAGAATGTAGTGTGGAGAAGTGTACGGAGTAGAAGTCTGTAGAGGGCCAGTGTTAAACATGTTGGGGTCAAGGGCAGAAATTGGGAAGGAGCTCTATAAATTCACCTGGAGGCTGCATCTCCTCTCCATTTCCCCTACACAACCTCAGACCTCTCCCTTTGTCTTTCTCCTTATTAGAATGATTTGAGCTGTAGAATGTATGTGATTAAAGCAGTTAGCTTAGCAGGGTTTAAAAATGGTTTGGATAATTTCCTAAAGCAGAAGTCCATAAGTCATTTTTAAGATGGGCTTGGGGAATATCCACTGCTTATTCCTAGGATAAACAACATACAATCTGTTTTACTCTTTGGGATCTTGACAGGTGATTGTGGCCACTGTTAGAAACAGGATACTGGGCTCGATGGACATTTGATCTGTCCCAGTACGGCAACTTATATGTTCTTATGTCATGTATATAGCTTGTAGTTCCTTTCATCCATTTTTTTTTTCAGACTGTACTCTGCCTTGTCCTGCATCAGAGCAAATGCGCCTCTCCAATTTGCACCCTCACATAAGTCCTCATCTCCAGTTTCATAGCTGGGTGCTCTGGTTTCAGAAGGTCAACATTTTATTCTGGCAGGAGTAAGCATTTCAGGGGGAGACGGAGGTTATAATTTTCTGCCTGCCCTAGAAATGGCATTGCATCCCAGATGGTCTGCCCTTCATGCGCTCGATAATTAATCTGTATCGACTCTGAACGCCTGACCCTGGAATAAGTTGGACAAAAGTGTCTTCACAGCACAAAGAGCATCTTGGATTAGGACATCACTGCAGTTTGCAAGGTTCGACATTCACCAAGCTAGGTCGGAAGTTATTTTTCCTTGTCAGTGAATGAAGCCTATGCTACCCTTTGTAAAAACCTTTGCCTTAACAGAACATCTCCCAAACTGCATCATTCTTAAATAGACACAAAAATCTTATATACTCATAATTCCTTTGAGACTCAACTTTGCTCCTTTGGTCTTTATGGGGTCCTTTTATTAACCAATTTAGCGAATGCTACGACATCCATTATATTCTATAGGCGCCTTAGCATTTCGCGTGCGCCAAATCATTTAGTGCGCCTTAATAAAAGGACCCCTACATTTTGTAAGGTTTTGGAGGTCAGTAGAGATTTCCTAGAACTCCCTGTGAAGAATCTGTAATGCTCAATAATCTGACTAGTCAACTCCGTTTCCAAACGCTAGTCTCGGGAAGGCCATTTGAACATTGCACAGAATTTTGGGAAGTCTTTCTGGATGTTCATCAGAGATCCACTGTAATTAAAAAAAAAAAAAAAGATTCAAAAAAGCCAAACAAACCCAACTAACATTCCTGTTTATGACCCAAATCTATCTCGTGCATATTTATTGTGGATATCCTGAAAATCTGACCTGCTTGGGGCTCTTGAGGACCGGAATTGCTGATCTATGTGGGTAAATTATGCAAACGGCTTTGAAAATCACCCCACAATGGATCATGCTACTAGGGTTCAGTCGATGTAGATAAATTCCTCCTCTTTTTTATTAGCACAAGAATCTGGAGCCGTGGGGTGGGCAGACTAGATGGGCTGTGGCCCTTATCTGCCATCTATTTCTATGTTTCTATGAGCACTTTGATTCAGCACCTGAAGGCTGAACGACACGAGTAAAACCAGCAGTCTGCTGACTGTTTCTCCTTCTTTCAATTTTTTTAAAGCCATTTAGTCATTTTAAAAGTTACCATGCCATGGAAATGTGTTCCACTTCAACCTTTCAATTAGGGAAGCGATCCCAGACCCTTCCATTCAATCTAATGGAAGCGGGCGTCCGTCTGGTGGCGATCTCGGTCATTATTGACCATTTTGCTTAATGGCTGCTCAGGCAGCTGCATGAGTGAGTGAGAAGCGGAGGGCAGCTGGCGTCTTCCACGTGGACTGTCTTCATCATTCTGCGGTGGGCAAAGATGATATGACTTACTCTGCTGTCACCAACCAAGTGTAAAAAATGAATATTAACCTCTGCACGATTTTATTGTTGTAGCTAATTATGAAAAATTGCATTAACTTTTTTTTTTCTGGTCTTACGTGAGAAGAGAATGAAATTTCCTAGATTTTTTTTATGTCCATAATTAACAGTCTTGGGGGAGGGGGTTGTTTGCAGTTGGAGCTACAGCGCTGAAAGCGGATTTTAAATGGAAACTCCTTGTGGTGTTTCCATTAAGAAATTTGCCCACAAACCAGTTGTGCAGGGAAGTTTGAGGACATGTTTTCCAGGTCACCTCATTTCTGACCCCGGCACCAGTTTCTGTCCCCCCCCCCCCCACTGAGACAGAGAGAGAGGAGAATATACAGGAATCTTTTCTTTTCTGTGGATAATTTACCTATAGAAATCCCTTTGTATATCACCCCCCAATGTTTTTAAACTGGTCAATATTTAGCCAGTGGCGGTCAGGGCTTGGGTTTTTTTTTTAAACCACAGCAAAAATGGCCCCAATATACAATAGAACAAAACATTTGGCAACAAGACTTAACCTCCCCTAGAGTGCGCTAAATCGAGTTTCAAGTTTATTGTATATCTGATTAATTGCTTACTCAAATTACATACAATTAAGGGGGTAACAAAACAAGCAAAAACGAAACATACGTAACGTGTTAAAAGACTAACATTACAAACATGTAAAAACGAGAGGAAAGGATGGGTAGATAAATACAAATTGCTGATAGAAAAGAAGACAATTACGGTAAAAAAACAATAGGGAGGGAATAAACAATGAACCTTAACACGGTTATGGAAATTAAATGAAACTCTTAGTCAAGCTTTTTAAGTATCAAAAGCATCCTTGAAAAGAAAGCTTTTTAGTTTGCTCTTAAATTTATCTAAATTATTTTCTCCTCTTAAGGAAATGGGAAGGGCGTTCCATGTTTGAGGAGCCGTAACAGAAAAAATAGAATGCCGCCGTGTATTAATAATTTTAAGTGAGGGAATAACTAGTAAATGTTGATCATTAGACCTCAGTAATCCAGCTAGCATGCCTTAGTAAAAGGACCCCTTATTTAATTTCTACCCTCAAGAGCAAGCCCCGGTGTCTATATTGACTGATTAAGAGCTCAGTACTGGGGGAACTGCAACAGTGTTTCACAGTTTTTACCCCAGGCCAATGACTCATGGATGACATGCACCAAGTACATGGCTGGGAGGGTGTAGATGGGCTGGAATAAGTCTTAACAGAGATTTCGGCAGTTGGAACCCAAGCACAGTACAGGGTAAAGCTTTGGATTCTTGCCCAGAAATAGCTAAGAAGAAAAAATAAAAAAATTTAAATTGAATCAGGTTGGGCAGACTGGATGGACCATTCGGGTCTTTATCTGCCATCATCTACTATGTTACTATGTTAAATGAGTCCGCCCCGAATATCATCAAGTCTTATTACAATTTTTTTTTCTTATTTCTTTTAGAAAATATAATTGTGTCTGTAAAAAATCTATTTAATATTATTTTGCACACAGTGTACTTTTGAGTGAAAAGAAATTAAAATTGCCTATTGCGAATCCACAAACCGCTCTATCAAAATTTAATATCTCACATTCCTAAAAATGAAGATAAAGCAATCAAGAACTTATGTGAGTCCCAAAGAAGTGCTGTTACTGCTCGACGGAGCTCCGTTTTGCTAGCTTCGTCAGGAGCAGAAACGGGTTCGTCTCCTTGAAAAGAAGTAAACAAGCAGAGATCCTTCACTGCTATAATATTCTTGTCAAATCTGGGAGAATCAGTGTCCCAAAATTTTTCTGAGTTTTTCACGGGTAATACTGGACTGAATGTGGACATACAATGCCAGGCCATGTCCATTCACCAGCTGAAATTTTAAGCATTGAAAACTGCCTTTGGGGCTAAATTGTAAAGGATATGAAAGTCTTGCCGACGCTTCCGCCATGCTCCACGCACTGACCCAGGTCTGCTGTTGCAACTCTTTAGAACCCAGCTTAGGTTTTGGATCGGATTTTACTCACCTCATTTCAGTATAAACTCAAGACAAGTTACATTCTGGTTGAGCAGGCATTTTCCCTGTACCCCGAAGGTTTGCAATTCAAGGACTGGATTTTGAACAGGAGTTATCTGGGAAAGAACAGTTCTTATACTGGGTCCAACCTGGGTTTTCATCAGTGCTTATCCAAATCCCAGTAGGCTACCATGGTGCTGTCCAGTTAGTGCCAGGGTGGAGCCAGAAATTTTCTAGTCCCTGATGATATTCAGCGTTTGTAGCAAACATAGAATTTAATAAAAAGATCCATAATCTCCCTTTCCACAATGCAGCTCAGTATCATGTTCAAGGTCATTTGTCACTCGCACTTCATGTTCTAAATGAGACTTTTAAACTTAGCCCTGTTAGTAGAGATGCAGGAGATTCTTGAATAAATATATGTTTATATGCCAGGAAAATGAAAGAGAGAGAGACGGTAAATTGGTTTTTATTCAGTATAAATTCCTGAACTTTATGACAAGGCAGCAAATCAATGGCTTATACAGCGTATGGGCTTTCACAACTCCTAAAATATCAGTCAAAAATCAAATGCTTTAGGTCAAGAATGAAAATCAGCTATAGCTCCTTCTACGACAGCGACTGAAGTTAAGTCTGGCTCAAGAAGATTATTTGATAAGCAGCATCTTGAAGCCTGAAATCCCCGGAAGCACCAGTACTTTATCTTCTTTTGCCGCAATGAATACAAAATTTTCCAGGACCTGCCAAGAGGCATGAAATGGTCCACAGGTCTAGCGATATCTTTCACAGTGTGTTTGCATACGTTTAGGCTTATTTAAAACCTTGATATACCACCTGGACTGATGAGTAGATCACAGTGGTGCACATGATGCAATTAATTTAAAAAATAGAAAGGAACTCCAGTGGTTAAAGGAGAACCCCAAACAAAACTTGAGGAGCAAGGTAGGCTGCAGGCTGGAAGCCCAGCATCCTACTGGATGCCTAGCAACCTGCCGTCCCATTGCGAAGATATTCATAAGGGTTTAAAATTTCTTGTATGATGGTTCACTACAAATGGATTGGAAAATCATCCCACAGCCTCAGAGCTAGAAAAAAAGGCAGATTGCTATCAGATAGAAAACAGAAGTTAGGGTTAAATGGTCATTTTTCTCAGTGGAGGAGAGTAAACAGTGGAGTACCATAGGGCTCGGTCCTGGGACTGGTGCGGATTGTAAAAAATTGCAGGCAGACCTTAGGAAATTGGAAGACTAGGCGTCCAAGTGGCAGACGAAATTTAATGTAGACAAATGCAAAGTGATGCACAGTGGGAAGAATAACCTGAATCATAGTTACCGGATGCTAGGGTCCACCTTGGGGGTTAGCACCCAAGAAAAGGATCTGGGTGTCATCGTAGACAATATGTTGAAACCTTCTGCCCAATGTGTGGCGGCAGCCAAAAAAGCAAACAGGATGCTGGGAATTATTAAAAAAGGGATAGTTAACAAGACTAAGAATGTTATAATGCCCCTGTATTGTTCCATGGTGTGACCTCATCTAGAGAATTGCGTTCATTTCTGGTCTCCTTATCTCAAGAAAGATATAGCAGCACTAGAAAAGGTTCAAAGAAGAGCAACCAAGATGATAAAGGGGATGGAACTCCTCTCGTGTAAGGAAAGACTAAAAAGATTAGGGCTCTTCAGCTTGGAAAAGAGAAGGCTGAGGGGAGATATGATTGAAGTCTACAAAATCCTGAGTGGTGTAGAACGGGCAAGTGGATTGATTTTGTACTGCATCAAGATTTACAAAGACTAGGGGATACTCGAAGAAGTTACAGAGTAATACTTTTAAAACAAATAGGAGGAAATATTTTTTCACTCAGAGAATAGTTAAGCTCTGGGGCATGATGTCAGAGGATGTGGTAAGAGCAGTTAATGTAGCTGGTTTTATGAAAAGTTTGGCAAGTTCCTGGAAGAAAAGTCCATAGTCTACATGTGACTATATAGTCTACATGGGACAGTAGCATGGAATTCTGCTACTATCTGGGTTTTTGCCAGATACTTGTGACTTGGACTGGCCTCCGCAAAGACGGGATACTGGGCTAGATGGACCTTTGGTCTGACCCAGTAAGGCTATTCCCCCCAACCACTGCTCCAAAACTGTCCCTTTGAGCTCTGGGCGCCCAGCAGGATTCAGAGGCCTAAAAAGTCTCTGAATACTTCCAAAAAACAGTTTTGATTATCGGCACTTGGACGACCTATATTTTAGGTAGCTCAAGTACTGACTTAAGCTGGTGTTTGGACATATTTTTGTTTTGATTATGAGCCCCTAAGCCTATAAGGAGAGGAGGAGATAGTGGATGCTGCGGATGGGCTAATAGGCCTTTATCTGCCATCATGTTTCTATGCAGTGGTTGGATCTACAGCCTCAGCACCCTGGGGTTGTGGGTTCAAATCCAGCGCTGCTCCTTGTGACCCTGGGCAAGTCACTTAATCCTCCATAGCCCCAGGTACGTTAGATAGATTGTGAGCCCACCAGGACAGAGAGGGAAAATGCTTGAGTACCTGATTGTAAAAACCGCTTAGATAACCTTGATAGGCGGTATATAAAAAAACCTAATAAACTTAATAATAAACTTGAATAAACAAATGCAAAAATATTTATTACCTTTTGATTGCTGCAAACTGAATGTCCACAATCCACAATGTATTTGAAAGTCTAGAGTTGACTTTTGAAAGCAAAAACTTGACTTTTTATCTGTACAAATCAGATCTCTCAAAACTATTCCCCCTTTGTCTGGATAATTGTTTTGACAAAATCTAGTGCAGCCAGTTACCTGAACAAGGTTGACAATACTGTCCTCCACCTTGCTGTTAGAACAAGTTCTTCAAGATCCCATTCTCTGCCGTGTGTGCAATGCAGCTGAAGATTTATTCCGGGTGCATGTGACAGAAATGACACAGAGATTCCCTTCAGGATTACAACTGAGCCTGACATGTGTCTGCAAGATGTGGGAGCCAGCAAGCCCCCAAAACATCTATTGCATTCAGAACGCTCCAACACTGTGGGCACTTTATAAGGAACATCCATTTTCTCACTTCCATCTTTCTCATAAATAAACTTGGTTTATCTCCAGTGCTATTGCCACAGATAACTCACACGTTTATTTTATGCCTTTTCGCCTTTCGTGTTAAATCTACTATATCGAAGTGGCTGAAAAACAGCGTGAGGTCAAGGAATAAACCGAGAGCGTGCACATGGCCCATGAAACTTATTGCTTCATCACTAAAACTGCTTCAGAGCACCAGGAAAAATCAATTCCTTCACGCTTTCCACTCCATCAAAAACTAAAAGTGGGGCATGGTACACTACCCTCTGTTCCCTCATTAGGGACTCGCTGGTCCCTAAAGTGTTTCACAGTATGTAATGAATACCAGACACCATCTTTCTGTGCACCAAATATGGTGAAACACAGTACGGGTGTGTATGGAAAACTGTTTTATATCATTAGCTCATTTTGGGATCACATATTAACATGCAATGGATATTAGGGATGTGTTTCATTTGAAACATAGAAACTTGATGGCAGATAAAGGCCAAATGGCCCATCCGCAGCATCTACTATCTCCTCCCTTCCCTATTGGCTAAGGCTCTTAACATTTGCATCTCCTCTTCCTATAAGCTAAGGCTCTTTACACCTGCATTGTGAGGTCATAGAGTTATAGAAACATGGAAACATGAGGGCAGATAAAGACCAAATGGCCCATCCACAGCATCCACTATCTCTTCCTCTCCCTATTGGCTAAGGCTCTTAAAATTTGCATCTCCTCTTCCTATAGGCTAAGGCTTTTGGCACCTGCATTGTGATGTCATAGAACTTTATGGTTATAGAAACATTGTAACATGATGGCAGATAAAGGCCAAATGGCCCATCCGCAGCATCCACTATCTCCTCCTCTCCCTATAGGCTAAGGCTCTTAACATTTGCATTGTGAGGTCATAGAGCTTTACGGTTATAGAAACATGATGGCAGATAGTGGATACTGTGGATGGGCCATTTTGCCTTTATCTCCTCCTCTCTTTATAGGCTACACCTGCATTGTGAGGTCATAGAACATTATTGTTATAAGCTAAGGCTCTTAACATTTGCATTGATTACTTGGCCTGCTGAATAACTCCATTTCTAAGACTTGGTCCCTTTTCTTGGATTATGACAACATTTGAGCATCATGCAGACAGAAGTAACTTTCGGCTATTCTGTGATGTCATCACACATTTCCACCACTAAACTGCTATTTCTGAAAAGATCATAACCTTCATGAGTCTTCCACTGTTGTCCGATATCACAGTGGATCGTATGAGCCAGACGAATGGACATTTCTTTTAGGGTTTTTTTTTTTTTTAGAGGTTTGCTTTCGCTGTTGTCTTTATATCTCAACGAGAAAAGAAGCAGCTTTTAATTGGGTAATAGGTTTGTTACGCTGT
Source organism: Geotrypetes seraphini (assembly GCF_902459505.1). Classification (NCBI taxonomy): domain Eukaryota; kingdom Metazoa; phylum Chordata; class Amphibia; order Gymnophiona; family Dermophiidae; genus Geotrypetes; species Geotrypetes seraphini. The sequence continues at coordinate 29,689,729 of NC_047091.1, read as the reverse complement.
GCGTTAATAAAGATTTATGAGTTGTACTTGAACACCTTTGGGTAAGTTTTTTAAATGGGTAAACAGAATAAATCGCTAGTCCTACTGCAGAGATAAGCGCTCTCCTATCACTGACACAGCAAACAGAATTATTATTTTTCAAGTGTACATGCCCCAGGTTATACTATAGATTTGGAATATGTGATATTCTGGGCACACTGCATTATTTATGTTATCTGACTGTGACATAGGGTAGATTTTATGACTGGTGTAAAAGATGTTGTTTGTATCAGGATCCCAGCAGCTGCTCCCCAGTTAACCGATAGATGGAAAAACCAACACCAACAAACAAATAGCTTTTGTCTATTGTATACGCTGCTCTTTAGTAAAGCGGAATATATTTTTTTTAATGTAAAAAAGCAACATGGAGGGGTGGAAGAAGGGGACGGGAGTGTTTTCTTTCTTTTTTCTCTTTCTCTTCCTTTGTGCGGTGTGATGGTGACCCGTCAATTGAGCACAGGACAAAAGCGCTCCGACAAAGACGCGCCGATAATCGTGCGCATGACATATGCGTGCCGCTGGTCCCGCTGCTTTAAACCCATAACATTAGCCATAAAGGTGTGTGGGGGGAGGGGGGGACTACATTTACAAGTCCTCGTGCTCCCATGGGGGGTGGGGAGGGAAACACTCCCCCCCCACTACACGGAAAAACTCCCGAACTCCGAAAACTGAATGGGAAATGGAAGTTTTAAGTGTACTTGGGGAGGTTCACCCTTCCAATACCCCCCCCCTGCAATGGGAGCGTGAGGACTTCTACATGTACTGGGGGCTTCCCCCCCCATACCCCCACTCACAGCAGTAATGTTATTGGTTTAAAGTGGCGGGACCGGTGGTATGCATACGTCCTGCGCGCAATTGTTGGTGCGTCTTTGTCACCGCACCAATGTCCGGCGAGCTTTAGTTACTGAACTGGTGTGATTGGGGGAGGGGGGTAAATCAGGGAGCAAAAAAGAGGAGTGGACTGCGAATAATACATTATGTTGTTTTCTCTCTTTCTTTTGGCATACAGTTTTCTTTTTTTTCATATGAAACTATGTACAGAGTTTGTTTACGTTTGTATGGTATAACCACTACAGGTTGTGTTCTCAGTGTGTTTTATGTATAGATACATCCAAGACATATGTATTATTTTGTCAATAAAAAGAAATACAAAATTGGTTTTTTCAGCTTCATGCGCTGCCCCAGAGAGACTGAATGAGGAAACTGAATGGATGCCCATAGTGTAGCAACTGCCCAATCGGTCTGCTCCACGTTGCAGTGACATTTTTTTCCCCGTTGAAATCCTTTAAGAACCTAAGAATAGCCTTACTGGGTTACTAATGGTCTATCAAGCCCAGTAGCCCGTTCTCACAGTGGCCAATCCAGGTCCCTTGTACCTGGCCAAAACCCAAGGCGTAGCAACGTTCCAAAATCTCAAAGAGTAGCAACATTCCGGAACCCTGAATAGTAGCAATATTCCATGCAGAATCCCTAAAGAGTAGCAACATTCCATGCTACCGATCCAGGGCAAGCAGTGGCTTCCCCCATTTCTTTCTCAATAACAGACTATGGACTTTTCCTCCAGGAACTTGTCCATACTTTTCTTAAAACCAGCTCTTACCACAACTTCTGGCAATGCATTCCAGAGCTTAACTATTCTCTGAGTGAAAAAATATTTCCTCCAATTGGTTTTAAAAGTATTTCCCTGTAGTGTCCCCTTGTCTTTGTAATTTTTTGACGGAGTGCAAAATCGATCCACTTGTACCCGTTCTACTCCACTCAAGATTTTGTAGACTTCAATCATATCTCCCCTCAGCCGTCTCTTTTCCAAGCTGAAGAGCCCTAACCGTTTTAGTCTTTCCTCACATGAGAGAAGTTCCTAGTACAGACAGATGCCAAAGTTTGTGGAAAGCAGTAATGCTGTGTAGAGAGTAGGAAGGGCACATACGAGGAGCTACTGAAATGTTCTCAGCCCAACCAACAAAGCTGTGGTAATCTTTATTGAAGACTATACACTTTGTCCAGTGATTGTCCACTTATTTTTCAATTCTATTGGAAAAATACAGAGCGGAAAAAGTGGAAAATCGATGGATGAAGGGTATAGCCCTCGGAGACTGCCCCAACTTTGTTGGTTGGACTGAGAACATTTCAGCTGCCCCTCATATGCTGGAACCTTGTTAGAACATGGCTATATGGTATGCTTTACCTTTTACCTTTTGGAATGAGCTTGTGTGAATATATATATATTCATAGAACTAGTGTTTTAGCCCGTTACAGTAACAGGTGCTAGTAAAGCCTCCTTCCCTCACATGTCCCCTATTTTCAGCCCCAGCTCCAAACCCATTTTTACCCACCCACCCCCAGCCCCCTTTTCCCATTTGTTCCCTTTCAGCCCGAGCCCCCTTTTCTCACCAGCAGCATTTCCCTCCTCACTCCACTTTCCTGTCCAGCAGCACCTCTTCCCTGCTCCCCCTGTCCCTCTTCATTGCTTCCCCGGCCCAGTAGCACCTCTTCCCTACTCCCCCTGTCCCTCGTCCCTGCTCTGCCAAAAACACCTCAACACCAGAGCCTGCACCAATTCAAACCCAACCCCCTCCCTGGCCACTGCACTGAATCTTTGGGCAGGCTGCCCGTCCCCAGCCCTTTACCCTGATGGACCCTCCACACACTCACACCTTGTCCACCATCCTCACAGGTCTATCCTCCCTCCGCGTGGGTCTGTTTGCTTGTTCATTATTTTGTCGCGTTTCGTTGAGCAGCCAAGGAGGAAGCGTTGAAGTGGCCAGCGTGCAGCTGCCTATTTCGGGAGTCGGTCATCCTGCCCTGCTCACACAATGTCTGCCTTCCGTGCACCCGCACCATCGCATTGCAGACCCCAGATGCCCGGCCAGACAAAGTTCATTTTTTAGTTCAAAGCTGACGCTTTCATCTCCTCTCTTGATCCCCGCCAGAGTCAGAAGTCTTCTCTGACTCTGGTGAGGTTTGATAGAGGAGCCGCGGCGGCGGCTTTGAACTAAAAAATGAACTTTGTTGGCCGGAGCCGGCAAGCCCGCATGCGCACTCTGCCGACCACGGAACTACAGATCAGTAAACACGGCGGTGAGAGTGCGCATGCGCGCTTAGCGTTTTATTATAAGAGATTATTTAGTGATATGGAGTCCTGGGAATTTTTTGTTGCAGATTATATTAAAAGTGGAGGTGCCTCAACCCTGAAGAAAGCTGTTGAAACACGATCTTGTCGGGAGAGGTAGCCCTCATAATGCGGGAGAGATAGTGTTTTATAAATGATATACTGTATATAAAAATAAGAAAGAAAGAAAAAGTCATTGAGCATGAAAAAAAGGGTGGATAAAAGAAGGATTGATGAAGAATTGGGCTGTAAATTGAGCATAGAAGGTTTTTTTGCTCATGACAGTCATCTGAGGATTCATCTGTTAAATTAGCACTGTATTATTTATGACTGACATTCAGCTATTTGGAGGGCTCTTTAGTAAGAAACATAGGAGCAGTTTAAAATTTAAAAATTTGAAAGAAGAAGTAAAAGATTAAAAAGGAGGAACAAAAGAAAGAATGGAAATAAAACGACCTGAGGCACCTGCCAAAGTCCACCAGAGTCCGCACAAGGACTAGAAGGAGGGGACATAGGATGAAGGTGAAAGGGGATAGATTCAGAAATAAGCCCAGAACATACTTTCTCATGGAAAGGGTAGTGAATGCTTTGCAGACGATGGAGATAAAGGCACAGATTCTCGCAATGGAATCGATTGTCTAGGCGCCCATACTTCCATTAAAAATGCTGACCAAATGGTGTTTTTAATCAAGATTTGAGGCGTATAGATTGGAAAACTGGTGCCACAATTGCGCTTATGTAGGCGCTTTAGGCCGCTGAATGCCAGAGTAGGCGTGGCCAATGCCAGAAGTGGCATCAGGCGGCCTACAGCACCTATGTAGGAGCGATTCACGTGAAGATGGGTGCTGGAAATGTAGACCAGAAAACCCTGGCAAAACAGGTCCAACGACTATCTTTTGCGTCGGTGCGGTTCCAAAACCATTGCTCATGCACGATTGACGTACAATCAGTGGTCGCTTTTAAGGCGGCCACCAATACTAGCACCGGTTCGAGAATCTGGGCCAAAATGTGTAGCTCAGGGCTGCCCAAGTCCGGTCCTTGAGATCTACTGGCAGGCCAGGTTTTCTGGATATCCACAATGAATATGCATGAGAGAGATTTGCCTGCACTGCCTTCTTGGTATGCAAATCTCTCTCATGCATGTTCATTGTGGATATCCAGAAAGATTTAAGAAAGCTTGGGACAAAATACATTGGATCTCTAAGAGAAAGAAAGGAATAATAGGTGGCATGGATAGGAAGACTAGATGGGCCATATGGTCTTCATGTGCCTTCATGTTTCTCTTTTTTTGTGTGTGTGTTCAGAGAATAGGCTTTAAGACCCGTCTTTTAAACTTAGAAATAGGCTCCTCACCCCTCACCCTACCAAACTGCTGCTGAACTCTTTGTATTTCATTAATAAGAGAACTAGTGTGACCGCTTTTTCACTATCATTATATAGAATTGAATTAACAATTAAAAAAAAAAATGATAGCCTACAACTATTGGTTAAATCTGAAGTGGCCAACAGTAATACGGAAGAGATTGATAGAATCCAGCCTGTGCCGAATGGAGGTGAGACCTATTGGGAACAACATAGGTTGCTGGAACTCCAAGCATTCCTACACTGGCATCATCATTGAGAGGCCTCTCCCATTAAGTGCTAAAGAGGTCAGTGGAATCCAGTCTGAACTCAACTACGACTACTATTAACGTATTTCTATAGTGCTACTGGAAGTACAGTTCCAGAAAGAGCTTACAAGACAGACAAACAGGTTGTCATGGATACAGTTAAGGGGAACGGTTCATCTGCTGGCTGGGCTGGAGGGCAGAGGGAAGTACAGGACAATCAAGCCATTGTGATATCACTGATGAGGTTGGCTCTTATTGGTGGAATGAGGCCTTATGACATCACAATCTCAGCTCTGCTTCCCAAAGACTGAAACTCTTCACACTACTACTAATTATTTCTATAGCGCTACCAGACGCACGCAGCGCTGTACAGTTCCAGAAAGAGCTTACAGGACAGACAAACAGGATGTCATGGATACAGTTAAGGGAAAAGGTTAATCTGCTGGCTGGGCTGGTGTGCAGTAGGGTTATGAAACAAAGATGAGCTCTTCTGGGATCAATATTAGTCGCTTGAACCCAGTGCACAGCTGTGCTGATGTCATCATTGAGAATCTTCCTCTTTTAAGAGCTGATGGCATGTAGCCACGGGGAAAAAGCCAAAGAGGCATGTATTGTGAAACCCCTTTGGAGCCCCATGGAGAATCGTGGAGGCCAGGAATTTTGTTGTTTTGCCTATTTATTTTACCATGGGCAAGTAAGGAATCAAGCCAAAGGAGCCTTTTCCTGGTGTTACATCAGTGATAGGTTCCAAGGATAAGTTTGTTGGCTCTGGGGAAAGGGAAAATAGTCTTATTTACGTGCAACTCTGTTATTTTGCTTCTAGCAGATTACATTCAGGTGCTCAAGCATCTTTCCCAATCTGTCCCAGCAGGCTCACACTATGGGCTCCTTTTACTAAGGTGCACTTGCGTTTTTAGCGCACGCAGGAAATTACCGCACGCTACACCACGTGCTATGCTTCTAGAACTAACGCCAGCTCAATGCTGGCGTTAAGGTCTAGCATGCGCTCTTCCGCCCTAACGCGGCTTAGTAAAAGGAGCCCTATATCTAACATACCTGGAGCAAGGGGGGATTAAGTGACTTGCAAAAAAAAAATACAGGAAAAAGAGAGAAAAAATATTCACTACCAATACCTCCTTGGAAAAATTTTAATTCTGTTTATATCTCTGAAAAGTGGAGAATCTTCTTTACTTCAATCTGCTTAAAGATCAATTTACTCAAGGAGGAAAAGGGCCACAGAACCCCGTATGCTGCTGATATTTGTATTAAGCAGACATGCTAGAAAGGGTAAAAACCTCAATGGTTCAAAAACCTCCCGTCCCTTTACAATAGCTGTCAAAATCATTCAAAAAATTTTGTAATTGCAATTGCAAAATAACTTATCTGGATCGGGACTTTCCAGAACCCCAAAGGAGCCCGAAGTAAAGGAGACTCTCCACTTTTCAGAGATAGAAACAGAATTAAAATTGTTTCCAGGGAGGTATTGGTAAAGGATTAAGTGACTTGCCCAGAATCACAAGGCGCAGCATGAGGTTTGAACCCACAACCTCAGGGTGCTGAGGCTGTAGCTCTAATCACTAGGCCACACACTGCCCTGGCTTATTGTTCCCAGCCGAGTTGAGTTGAGCACAGCACAAGAGATGATTCTTTCAGAGAAGGAGCTGATAAGGAACATTCAGGTCTGATCTTAATTACTTCAGTTGATATTCATTTAGAACAGGGGTGTCCAACCTTGAGGGCCACAATCCAGTCAAGTTGTCTGGGTTTCCCCAATGAATAGTTAAGCTCTGGAACACGTTGCCAGAGGTTGTGGTAAGAACGGTTAATGCACCTGGTTTTAAGAAAAGTTTGGACAAGTTCCTGGAGGAAAAGTCCATAGTCTGTTATTGAGACAGACATGGGGGAAGCCACTGCTTGCCCTGGATCGGTAGCATGGAATGTTGCTACTCTTTGGGATCCTAGAATCTTGCTACTCTTTGGGATTCTAGAATCTTGCTACTCTTGAGATTCTTCATGGAATCTTGACAGTCTTTGGTGTTCCGGAATGTTACTACTATTTGGGTTTTTGCCAGGTACCTGTGACCTGGATTGGCCATCGTGAAGACGGGCTACTGGGCTAGATGGACCATTGGTCTGACCCAGTAAGGCCATTATGTTCGTATGAATATGCAGGAGATCTATTTGCATGCGCTGCCTCATGCATATTCCTTATTGAAAACCCAACCTGGTGAGCACCAAATTTGGACACTCCTGGTACAGAGACTATAACTGGTGTCTCTTTTTCAGTCATATCAATTAAGAGGGGTTTTTTTGGTGGGTAGAGTAAGAGATGTGCCATTATCTTGATTGTGTAGATTTTCAGAGTATTAATATATAGCCTCAGTGTATAGATATTACTTGGAAAATAAAATGCAATGCAGTTGTTTGTATCAGGAATTATCCTATGATGTATTCTTAGTTTTGTTTTACACCTTTTAATTTCTATAGCCTCTTCCTGTGATGGACTTCTGGGATGTGTCAAATTTTTCTTAATATTTGTAATTTGGTTTAGTTTTACCCTCTGAATCTTTTTTTCTGCAATTGTCAGATTTGTAATTTGGTAAGTTATCAATAAATAAATAAAAAGAAATGATCAAAAATTCTGTAAGAACAATGAACACAGTACGTGGACTCCAAAAAGGTGTCCTGAAAGTGTCTTCAGAAAGTGTCTTCCTATATCTTTTTCATGTCCCTGCTATACTGAGATATGTATCCAATGTGCAGGAAATTAATGGAAAAACAAAAAATATGTATACCATATATACAGTATATTATGCAAAGAGGAACGAAACAGCCTGAAATCATACTATCGAGTATTTTTCATATTATCACGGGATCAAGAAGAGAGGGCTCAGCGAAGTGGCATATCTCGGGGGGGGGGGGGGGTTTAAAAAAGATTTTCTGGAACTCTTGCATCACAATACAGTGCAACAGTGAAAAAGACAAGACTTGAAACAGTTCCAGATTCTTCCAAGCAAGACCAAAACGGACATAAATCCAATCCACAGTCTTTGTCAAGAGATCCTTGACCCGTTAACTGGTGGGGGGAAGAAATGGATCTTTCCTTTCACGGTTGGTGCAAAGATACTTCAGCCAGCAGTGAAATATATTAAGCATGCATGGCTTGGCGTCTGGCACCGAATATAGGTCCCTTTTCAGCGGGAAGGCCTCACCATGGAAACTGGGAAAGAGAGGGAAGTTTTAGTGAAGGCAGCCTAAATCTGGAAGAGGGGATTGGAACATTGATGCGTATCTTAATGCATGCTGATGATGCCACCAATTCTTTTGTGTGAACTAGCAAAGAGGCAATGGTTTAAGACAACAGTGTAGGAGCACGACATTGGTTTGGAAGGGCTGATTATTTTTCATGGCTGGCCACTCAGCTGAGCAGGTATTGCAATGACAGATACTGTCAAACAAAATCAAATATTGGAAAATGATGACAGCTTTCTTATGTATGCCTGGGTCTTTCCAATAGGAGTATAATATAATCTATCCTCTAATGCAGGGGGTCTCCAAAGTGTGGCCCACAGGCCACATCTGGCCGTGATATGATTTTATCCAGCCCGTGGAAGAATTGTGCGAAAATGTGCCCAATTGAACAAATTTTCCAATGAGAATCCACAAAAAAAACAAACCAACCAAAAACCCAAAACACATTTCAAATGCATTAATTAAAATTGTGTTCAAAATATATTGATATTCCATATTATGTTAATATTAATTAATATTATTCACAACTTTATTTAACACTGAATTGTAATTGTATACTTCACGGTATTTCTTCCTACTTGTTCAGCCTGGATTGACCGTGTTAATTCGCAGCGTTATAGGTAGCTCTGGCGCTGTGACAAATCTTTAAATTGAATCTGGAAGTTCGTTACTAGTTGTTACGGTTAATTGTCCATAAGAATACTTGCAGTGGTGTAATACTCGATTTGTAATTGCATAAATTTATATTTAAAAGTGCGTATTCATTTATTCACATATTGGCATGTATGGAATTCTGATGATTTGGCTGCCAATGCTAGGGAAATTAAATTGCTTCAAAATCCGTTTGACTGTGATGTTGCCGATGACCCAAGTCAAATTCAAATGAAAATTATTGAACTTCAGGCAAATGAACGCATTAAAGATAAATCCAAGGAAAGAAACTTGATCGATTTTTATACATTTTTGAACTCTGAGCAGTTTTCAAATTTGAAGGAACTTGCTTTGAAAATTTATCTTCATTTTTGGGACAACATATCTTTGCAAACAAACTTTTTCCTGAATGAAATATATCAAGTCAAAATAAAGGGCAAATTTAAACTAAACTAAAACTTAGGCCCTGTTTTACTAAGGTGTGCTAACCGATTAGCGCACGCTAAACACTAACGCATGCATGTTAGTCTATGGACGTGTTAGCGTTTAGCGTGCTAACCGGTTAGCGCATCTTAGTAAAACAGGGGGTTAGTTTTATAGACCGAGTCATCAACCAAGAGGAGCTCGACTCGGTTTACAATAAAGTAAAACCTAATACAGTACATAAATTTGAGAAGAAAAGGTAGACTGAAATAGTTCATTTCCAAAATGTTTCGCATACAAAAAAGTTTTCAGAACTTATCTGATGAACATTTGAAGTCGCTACTTGTAAGTAGCGTTTCAAAATTTGAACCTCAGTTTAAGATTTTAAAAACACAGAAACAGTTCCACTATTCACATTCATGGTTTTATTATAATTTGTGATGAAAATATGAGAATTTGCTGGTCGTGTTCGTCGCCATTAATATACGATCATTTAATCTCACATACTCTGTAATTAGTTTATAAAATTTTCTGCTTTCAATAAAATTCATAGATCTAGAGTTATTTATCTTTTTTTTTTTTACTACGGCCCACTGAAAAGTGCTGAAGTACCCAATGTGGCCTTTGTGACAAAAAGTTTGGAGACCCTGAAGTTTTCTGCAGTGCCCACTGCTCTGCTGGGATGTCTGTGCGGCCAGTCTAGTAAACATGCTGGCCCCTCCAACATCCCAAAGGCTTGTTTTGTGCATTTTTCTTTTGGATATATACTGTATATATATCTAATATAATAAAACGCTAAGCCGCGCATGCGCACTCCCACCTGTGTGCGCCCGTTTTCTGTGAGCTGTAGGGCACCGCAGGTAGGAGTGCGCATGCGCGCGAAGTTCTCTCTCTCCCTCCCCCCCCGAGGCGGATGTCGGCAGCCCCAGGCGGATGTCAGCTGCAGCAGCTGCTGGCCGCGGCGGCTGTCTGCGGCCCAAGGTGGATGTCGGCCGCTGCGGCTGCTGGCCACGGAGGCTGTCGGCAGCCTGAGGCGGATGTCGGCCGCTGCGGCTGCTGGCTGTGGCGGCCAAACCCGAACGACATTAGACTAACATGCATGCAAAGATAAATAACTCTAGATCTATGAATTTTATTGAAAGCAGAAAATTTTATAAACTAATTACAGAGTATGTGAGATTAAATGATCGTATATTAATGGCGACGAACACGACCAGCAAATTCTCATATTTTCATCACAAATTATAATAAAACCATGAATGTGAATAGTGGAACTGTTTCTGTGTTTTTAAAATCTTAAACTGAGGTTCAAATTTTGAAACGCTACTTACAAGTAGCGACTTCAAATGTTCATCAGATAAGTTCTGAAAACTTTTTTGTATGCGAAACATTTTGGAAATGAACTATTTCAGTCTACCTTTTCTTCTCAAATTTATGTACTGTATTAGGTTTTACTTTATTGTAAACCGAGTCGAGCTCCTCTTGGTTGATGACTCGGTCTATAAAACTAACCCCCTGTTTTACTAAGATGCGCTAACCGGTTAGCACGCTAAACGCTAACACGTCCATAGACTAACATGCATGCGTTAGTGTTTAGCGTGCGCTAATCGGTTAGCACACCTTAGTAAAACAGGGCCTAAGTTTTAGTTTAGTTTAAATTTGCCCTTTATTTTGACTTGATATATTTCATTCAGGAAAAAGTTTGTTTGCAAAGATATGTTGTCCCAAAAATGAAGATAAATTTTCAAAGCAAGTTCCTTCAAATTTGAAAACTGCTCAGAGTTCAAAAATGTATAAAAATCGATCAAGTTTCTTTCCTTGGATTTATCTTTAATGCGTTCATTTGCCTGAAGTTCAATAATTTCCATTTGAATTTGACTTGGGTCATCGGCAACATCACAGTCAAACGGATTTTGAAGCAATAAAAAAGGCAAGTTGGCTTTTCAAACCACCCCCCACCACCACCACCACCGACGCAATATCTTTTAAAACCCTCCCCCCCAGCTTTGTGGTTAAGGCCTGGCTTCTTCGGGCAGAAGTAGCGTTTAAAATTTGCTGCTGTTGCCGGCTTCGAATGGTAGGGCATGGAGTTAAGGAGGAAGGTATGGGGGGGGAGGAAAATACTACACAGGGAAGTGGGGTGGGAGGGAAATGCTGCAGCACACGGAAATGGAGGGGCAGAAAAAGGAAGGGAGGCAGGGGGAGAAGGAAAAAGGTGCTGATAGACAGGGGGGGCAGAAAAATGAAGGCAGGCCTACCGCTGGACAGGGAGAGCAGGAAGGAGGTGATGATGGATAGGGGGAGGTAAAACAAAGAGAGAAGGGCTGCTGCTGGATAAGGTGAGCAGTGATGGGGTGGTGGAGAACACAGGGGAGGTAAAAGGAAGGGAGAATGGACAGGGGGAGCAGGCAAGGGGTGGTAGTGGACAGCCAAGGAAAAAAAAAGAAAGAAAGAAAGACACACAGAAATACAGAAAGCGGCTAAGGAGAGAGAGAAAAAAATAAAGACAGACACACACACATATATTCTAGCACCCGTTAATGTAACGGGTATAAGACTTTTTTAATGGTTCAAAAAAGATAGCATATCTGCAAAATATACCATTTTTTGAAAAAAGCAAGATATACATTTTGCAGTTTTGAAAACGGGAATGTTTGGTACTGAATTTTTGTGCATGATCCTCAAAACATCTTAATATGGATTTATACCTCATATCAAAAATGACACTGAGTGATTATTGGAATGGAGTCTTTCCGTTTCCGGCCTGGGGGGTACAGAGACCAATGCAGTGGTCTCATAGGGTCCCAGTGTTGGGCCATGGGGGGCTAATCTTCATGCCCAGGATATTACTGGGGATTACTGGAAATTTCTCTACTTGGCCCTTTTGGTAGCAAAATGGGGAGTATTGCATATGTGGATGGCTGCAGAATCCCTCGAGTTGATTGCATGGAAAAATGCTCTGAAAGAGATAGCTGCAGGGGATCCCGGGGGCCCCAGGGGTAGCTCGAAGGGGGACCTATAGCTCTTATGGAGATTGGTCCTGGTCTATACCTGATTGCGTATTGTTTTCTGTGTGTCACTGGAAGGGGGGGGTGGTATTGGGGGGAATGGGGGAGGCTGGTTGATGTATTTTTAAACAGTTGTTATTGCACACTTTGCTGTATTTGTGTTGTTCTTCCTATTGTTCTCTGGCTATTGGCTGGGGGAGTTTTATCTCTGTTTTTTTTGTTTTGTTTTGATGACAGGCATTGCATTTTGACTCCATTGGGAACAAAACAAAAAAAAAAGACCCTCTATATCACCTGGTCGTGTAGTGTGCAGCTTGAAAAGATCAGGCCAGCATACAGTCCTCCCTGGGGGATCTCCCACGGGCTAAATTCCAGATTTTTGACAGGGCCCTGGAAAGGTGCTCCCTGAGAACAAGCCAAGAGAGGAGATTCCAAAACCCTTTTAAGAACTGGCAGTCCGATTAATTTTCAATTTGAAAAAAAAAAAAAATCAGATCATGTCACACCTTATTACCAAAGACTATACTGTTACCAGTTGAGGCCAGAGTCGAATTTAAGTTTGGTTGTATATGCTTTTTAAAGTCTTACATGGTTTAGCACCTGATTATCTTGCGGGTCATTTTTTATTCATTAGTTCACAACACCCAAGACGTAATTGTAATTTGTTTGCTTTTCCCATCGGTAAAGGGTCATTTATACAAGAGCTATTTTCAACGACTTCTATCTTTTCAGGCAGGTTCTTGTGATAAGAGTTTGTGCATCTGCTCGTTAGCTCCGCCTCTTACCAGCAGTTCAGGAAATTATTGAAAACCTACTTATTTAAGACATTTTTATAATTTCTAGGTCATTTGTTTTTATTGTCACAGTTTCAAGTTTTTTTTTTATTTTTGATAAACTGTTTATCATACAGGTATCTAAACGGCTTACAATAAAATGTAATATATATTTGTTAAAATATGAATATTTGGATGTTAAACATGGTGGTTCTGGGCGTTGGAGAAGATTTCGGGCTATTTGGACGCCTGTTTGGGACAACTTATCCCATAGAGCCCGAAGTGCTCTCCTGAACTTTTGACACTGGAGTTCTGGGAGTGGGTGGGTGGGTTGGGAGAGGGTGGAGGGGGGGGGGTAGTAGTGGTCTGTTTTGAGTCTTTATGGTCTGCACGAAGAACAACGCGATAGACTTTCTTATCACTTGTTTTTCTATTTGGGCTATGTTTCTGAATGTTGTGTTTTGTGTTAAAAAATAAAAATAATAAAAATATTTTCAAAAAAAGTAATATATATTAAAAATATATATATTTAAAAAAAAACTTATCTAAACTAAGTAGAAGTACATGATACATTAGGAGAGGATGGGAAGGAGAGAAAAATAAATACATCGAGATGAAAATAACAATAAAAAGAGGAAAATGGGAAAGGGAAGTACAGTTAGGTTGGGGGGTCCCTTGAAAAGAAGTGTTTTGGTTGTTTTGTAAAGGATGATCAATTTTCATAGATAATGGAATTTACAGGGTGAAAGCGTCTTTAAAGAAAAACGTTTTAAGGTTGGATTTAAATTTATCTAAACGAAGATCAGCGGGAAGGGCATTCCACAGGGTGGGAGCCATGACAGAGAAGATGGAGTTGTGAGTGGCATCGTAAAAGAGTTCTCATGTTGGAGGGACGGTGAGCAGGTTTTGATTGCTAGATCAAAGGGTCCTGCAAGATTCCTATGGGATTAAAAGTTCCTCAATGAAAGCTGGTTGATGGGAGTCTTTTGTTTTGAAAGCAAGAAAGTCGTATTTTATAGGTGAAGAAGTGTGTGATGGGGAACCAATGAGCTTTGCGGAGAAGACGAGAAACATGATCGTATTTATTTTATTTTTTTTTGCATGGTTTCAATTTTCTAAGGTACTGCAGTATATAAATAACGTTTTTATATTATGCAAGGGCGTAGTAAGGAGAGGGGCAGTCCACCCCTGGTGCCTTCAGCAACAACTTCAACATTCTCCTCGTGACCGCGTCATCTCTCCCAGGTGTCACGCCTAGGAAGTGACGTCAGAGGGAGAGCCGACATGGGTCGCGAGGAGCACGTTGAAGTTCTTGTCATGCGCGGCAGTGAACAACTAGAGGGGGGAAGGGGATGTGTGCACAGCAGAGGGAAGCATGGAAAGGGCGGGGGAGGGGTGCCACTACCCCAGGGTTCTTCTTACCCTCGGTACGCCACTGATGTGATGGGACGTTATGTTTCCAACGTTCCAAGATGCAGTTTCCAAGACGGCTGTAAAGACCAGCGAAAGACGAAGGGAAATCTTTCACAGAATTAAACCTTCCAGTCAGAGCATCAAACAGACCATCAATGCAGTGTCTGTGCTAAACTCTGAACAAAAGCCAAATTGGCAAATATCCAGTGCACCATGTTAACTCTAGATAGGACTGTAATTGATACAATACTTCTCTGTCTATGACTTTTCCTAGAAAAAGTAAATTAGATGCAAGCCTAGAATTACTGATACAGTTTCCATCTAGAGCAGTGGTCTCCAATGCAAACCCTTTGCAGGGCCACATTTTGGATTTGTAAGTTCTTGGAGGGGCCTCAGAAAAAAATAGCTAATGTCTTATTAAAGAAATGACAATTTTGCATGAGGTAAAAACTCTTTATAGTTTATAAATATTTCCTTTTGGTTAAGTTTGAATAATAATATTGCCATTTATAGCTAAAGAGACATATGATCAAGAAACTGTTTTATTTTACTTTTGTGATTATGATAAACATATCGAGGGCCTCAAAATAGTACCTGGCGGGCCGCATATGGCTCCTGGGCCATAAGTTTGAGACCACTGATCTAGAGCACTTGGGGTGCATTTCTTCCTACTGCTAAGGTCCGATTGTCTGTCTGTCCTCTACTCACACACCACCCCCACATACAGCTACAAACGGGCATACCCACATACAAACGGGTTCTCCCCACACACCCCTTAATATATTCCCATATACCAACACAGCTGAATGCGTATGAAAGATCAAGGGAGATTTAAAAAAAAAAAAAAAAAATATTCTGATCTGAATTGAGAGGGGCATATACTCGTTTTTATTAAAATTTGATAAATTGCAAGTTTTAGCACTGGCAGTGGCGGTAACTGTTCCGACGCTCATAGGAATTCTACGAGCGTCACAGCAGTTACTGCCGCCGCTAAAATCCGCACTACACTTTAGTAAAGGAAGGGGAAAGAGTTTGTCTAAGAAGATCAGTGCTTTTCATGTTAAAGTCTTAAAGGGCAGAAGGACAATTTTATAGGGGATTCTATATGCACTTGTCAACCAATGAGCTTTTATCAGGTGAGAGGTTACATGATCAAATTTGCTAACCTTAAAAATAAGTTTTATGGCAGTGTTCTGTGCAATCTGAAGACGTCTTATCTAATCTAATCTAATCCTTAGGTTTGTATACCGCATCATCTCCACGTTCGTAGAGCTCGACGCGGTTTACAGTAGGAGAAATAGGAAGGAACTACAACAGAGGGTTAGAGGTAGAAGTGTGAAGAAAATTTAGAGGACTTGGGATGCCAAGATATAAGAGTTTCCTTGATTCCTAAGTTGGAGGGAGACTTACATTTTTTGAGAAAAGCCAGGTTTTCAGATGTTTGCGGAAAACTTGGAGAGAGCTCAAGTTCCGAAGAGGGGAGGTAAGGTTGTTCCAGAGCTCAGTGATTTTGAAGTGGAGGGAGGTCCCTAGCTTTCCTGTGTGGGAAATGCCTTTTAGCGAGGGGAAGGATAGTTTTAATTTCTGGGAGGATCTGGTGGTATTAGGGTTTGAGGAATTCCAAGAAAGAGGGATAAAGGGAGGGAGGATACCATATAGGATTTTGAAAGTTAAACAGGCGCATTTATAGTGGACCCTGGCGATTATCGGAAGCCAGTGGAGCTTGGCCAGGAGCGGAGAGACATGGTCAAATTTACTTTTAGCGAAGATGAGCTTGGCCGCAGCATTCTGAATCCGTTGGAGTCTGTGGAGGTTTTTCTTAGTTAGGCTTATCTCCTTTTGTGTTATAACGATTGCTAAACCTAGCAGATACGTTTCAGTACCACGATATCTTCTAAGCCCCATCTCAATTGGATTGTACGCAGACGATAGTCTGTTTTTTATAACCACAAACAATAAGGGTTTCAACAGAATTAACAACACTAAATTTACTTTACTATCGGAAAGGATTAAAACCACAGCGAAAACGAATAACAATCTATCTGCAATGGTAGCAGGTGGAGAAAAAAGACTCAGAATAAAGTGACAGTCATAAACATAGGTAGAATAGCGCTGCAAAAAAAAAACCCTGCAACCTGTACATACAGGTCATACAGATTTGGGAGGATATCGGGAGGGTCATGTGTTTGGGGGGGGGGGGGTACCAGCAGGAGAGAGTGAGCATCCCTCCTGCCGGGGGTTGTTTCGGGGGTTCTAGCAGGAGCGAGTGGGCATCCTTCCTGCCGGCCAACTTGCAGTGGGGTTCAGGGGTTTCCTGCCGCAGCTGATCGTGGCAAGGAGATTTCCTTGCTGCAATTAGTTTAGTGGCTGCGTCTGTTTAAAATGTAGGCCAGCATTTTACATTTCTGGTGCCTAACATGGCACTAGAAAGACACCTAGGGCCGCTTAAGCTTGCCTAAGACTACTTCCGGGCAAGACCACGCCCATGCTCACCCTTGAGTGAGCTTAAGCGTCCCTAGGCGCCTCCCTGCACCCGTGACAGATGCCTACAGTGTAGGCGGCCTGCCTCGGGTTTGTTTGTTTTTTTTAAAGAAAATGTGCATTGTGATTGGCTGGTTAGACAGCAGTAGGATGCCTACCAATTGGGACATCGTTTATAGAATTTGGCCCTTTGATCACATTTCACCCATCTTGACTGACCTTGACTTGATTTGTTAGAGTTAAGAACATAAGAATAGCCTTACTGGGTCAGACCAATGGTCCATCAAGCCCAGTAGCCCATTCTCACGGTGGCTAAACCAAGTCACTAGTACCTGGCCAAAACCCAAACAGCAGCAATATTCCATACAGAATCCCAAGGAATAGCAAGATTCCAAAATTCCAAAGAGTAACAAGATTCTAAAATCTCAAAGAGTAGCAACATTCCATGCTACTGATCCAGGGCAAGCAGAAGCTCCCCCCATGTCTTAATACAGACTATGGACTTTCTCTCCAGGAATTTGTCCAAAGTTTTCTTAAAACCAAGTTATAGTCTGATGAACAACAATCTCTGTGACCTTTTCTGTTCCTATACTCCTACCAGAACATTAAGGTCTAGTGAGCAAGAACACTCTTAGCATTGTAAAACTCTCTGGAAATCATGCAAAATGCATTTTCAATTGTGGAGTCACAACTGTGGAACGATATTCCATTAAATAGTCACCAGGAAAATTTGCTTCTGTCCTTTCAAAAGTTTTACTGTTCAATAAAGTTTTCCCCACCGGTGACGGTGTCGGTCTTTTCCAGGTTTGACACATTAGTCTACATATAGAAACCATCTCTTAAAATTCTGATACATGAAATGAAATATGGTATATATAAGAAGAGGTAAAACGTTCTTCATCCAATCTTCCAGAACACCTTTGATCTGGATTTCAGGTGATTCTCAGTAAATGAGACCATGTGCATTAGCTAACCTGTTCCTAGAGCCAGAGTATGCTATGGATCAACCTTAAATCACTGTAGCCCTTGGATACGGAAATTGAAAGCAGGGAAATTGTGTTACTAAAGGGTCTCTTCTTGGGATTCAGTTTTCCCATGATTGACAGAACTGGATTAAAGGGATCCCCAAATTATAGGGATACATTTTTCCCCCTCAACACAGAGAAGAAAACATCTGTAGGGTTTGTCATCACTTATAATTAATATACTTTCAGCTCCTCCATTAACATAACAACAGCAACAAAAAGATCCCCGTAAGGGCCTTTGCTCAGAAGTGTCACTTCACCTATTCCAACTCGGCTTATTAAATCTTTAATTATAGCTTTCACCTGCCACTCCACAGAGGCAGAGAAGGAGCTGATTAATCATTCAACCTCCCAGACTTCATGTGTGCACAACAAGGCCTTCTATAAATCCATTAAAGATCTTTGATCCTGTTGCACGCATTAAAGCCTGACGTGGAGCAAATGCATAAAACAAGAAATAGAACAGACACTTCCTTCTATTTTCCTTCTGTGTTCACAAAAGAAAATTTTAGAATATGCCCCTTGAGGAGAAGCGGCCGAGCACAACAAAGCCTTTGAAATGGATGCAGTTCACTTGTCTTTTGGATTTCCAGGTCAAGAAAGTTTGGGATAATCGCAGCAAATTCTCTCTGTTGAATTAGTGTACGGAAAAGCAAGAGATCAACTGGGATCTATGGTACTGCAGCAGGATGTAAACTGGATAAGCTGCAAGGGTCTCACAGGAGTGGTCTAGTGGTTAGGACAGATGCCTCAGCACCCTGAGGTTGTGAGTTTAATTCCCACTGAAGCTCCTTGTGACTTTGGGCAAGTCACTTAACACTTCATTGCCCTAGGTACAAAATGCAAAGGTGTCTAAAATATGTAAACCACTTCAGCTCTTTAAAGGGCCAGTGAGTGAAGCCAGTGCCACATGTAAGGGCCCATCATATCCACATGGAAGTAGCAGGATCCACGTTGTTCAACATTTAACTTTGTAAAATGGCTGCTTCCACTTCAGGGACTTACACAATACATGTGGGGCAGATCCTTTCCTAAATGACCATCGGAAACTGAGTATATCTTGGTTCTAATCTGTATATTCTATGCAAAGTGGAATTCCCTTTAAAATAAAAATCAGAGTAAGGTATTTATGCATCATAAGATTCTGATGTTTTCTGATGTAGCAAAGGCCACAGAACTCAACCGAAAACAATTTCTTCCATTAGGCTTTGTGCTTTCCAAATAGGAACACTTTTCTTTTTGAAATTTCCTTGTAAAAGTATAGTGAAGTCTCATTCTGTAAAATGTTTTCTTTGAGCCCTCACGGTTGGCTGCTTTTCTTAAGTAACAAAAGGACAATTAGTAGTCCAGGGCTTTATGTTGTTTACTGGCTCCAAGAGTTTTGGCTGCCCTTAAAGACTCTTTTCTTTACACTTATTTCTACTTTAGTCTCTGAAAAGATGTTGCCTTTGGTTTTTCTTGCATCCCTGCTTATGGATTTGTGATGATCTATATGAGGTGTTTTTTATATTGTGCTTTTTAGTTTATTTCATCATTTTGGATTTTGGTGTAGATGGCATCTGGTTATGGTTCGCCTGATGTGAGTTGTAATCGTACAATCCTATCTCATGAAAAGTGCCGCCATCCATTTGCAAATGCTGATTCATGCAGATACTTTTTTTTCCTGGGTAAAATTCATGTCACTTTTGAAAATTCAGGTGTTTCTTGTAATTCCAAACCCTGCTCCAACCCCGACCTCTACATATAAACGTCTACGATAACTGAATGAGTGCAGATCTGGTGTGGGTCAGGGGAAATTTGGGTGCAGCATAGATGGAATCGAGATTTCCATGTATATTTTATAAAGTACTTAAGTGGTTCATGCAATACTTGTGAACATTACACCTGCTTCCAGGAAGGTGTAAACAGCTTAATTTTAGGCACAATTTCTACAGCTTTTCAGAAGCTGCTGTATAAAGACACAGAGAACCTACGTTCCTCCATAAAATTGGTCCTCTCTACCTAGGCAACAAGTTATAAAATGTTTCTTGTAATGGTCTTCCTGCCTCACCAGCTATCATAATTGCTACAGTCTCAGGCTTCTGAAACATGCCTTGTCAAGGATGGGATCCATCAGGTGTAGAAGATCAGATGTCAAAATATAAGAAATTGTTCTGGATTGAAGAACATGAAATTAAGTCTGGTTAAATAGCTGAGGGAAAGCTATGAAATGAACCAGCAGCATTTTATTTTTTTAATTTTGGGAAAATATTAATCATAAGAGAAGGGTTGTAGAGATGTTTAACAACTGAAATGGAACAGGAAATGTTATCATTTCATATCGTTTGTAACTTCTGTTTGCAAGAGTGTGCAATAAATAGCGCAGAATAATCCACCCTTAGCTCAAATATTGCACTCAAGGGTAGTACTGAGCACTGTCATACACTATTCATCTTATTAGTTTCAAGTTTGTTAAGTTTCATGTTTATTAAAAATTTCTTATACCGCCCATTCAGGCTTCTAATAATACAGAGAATAGATACTATAAAAACAAATTATAAAATTAACATAGATGGACAACACTAGGGAATGTAAGTAGAACAAATGACATGACTTACATCAAACATAAGGAGATGGGCAAGAACTACAATATTTGCAAAAAGAACATCAAAGGGAAGAAGGGTGGGTGAAATCGGAAAAGGATTGTTTTGTCCTTAAAAGGGCAGTTTTTATCCAAATGCATCCTGGAACAAAAAAAGTTTTTAGACTAGATTTTAATCGATCTAATACAGATATTGCTCGTAGATGATTAGGCATAGAATTCCATAGGGTGGGTGCTGTAAACCGCGAAATCGTTAGATCTCATGGTGTTAATTAGCCTCAGTGATGGTATAGTAAAGAGATTCTGAGACATAGAGCCAAGAGTTTGGGATGGGTTATACGGAATGAGAAGTCTGTCGATAAACTCGGGCTGCTTACTTTTACGGACTTTAAGGGGGCTCCTTTTACTAAGCCGCATTAGGGCTTTAACGTGCGGAATAGCACTAGCTAAATTGCCGCGCGCACTAGACCTTAATGCCAGCATTGAGCTGGCATTAGTTCTAGCCGCGTGTGCTAAAAACGCTAACGTGGCTTAGTAAAAGGAGCCCTAAGTGCGTTCCAAAATACATACACACAATAAAATCCAAAATACAAAATACTAAACAATATACTGAGCGTTCATCCTATATCTTCTTCATCCCTTTAGCCACTACTTCTCACGATCCCATAGGCATCTACAAAAAGAGTTGTTTTCAAAATCTCTGAACCTTTTATTAATTAATTTATTCCCTTCTCCTAATCAGCTCAGAATGGGTTACGGGTTAAGTTTCCAAGTTGATTAAAATCTTAAATATCCCGCCTTTTCAAATAGCAAAGCGGCTTGCATAAAAAGGGAAACAGATAGGACATAATAACAGACTAACATCAAGATGCAAAAAAAATGGACTTTAGGGTAGATATAAGGACTGGCACGAAAGGAAGGGGGAGAACGACAATGTTTTGAAAGGAAAGAACAATAAAGGAAAAAACAAAACAAAAGGATAGGTGGATACTGTGTTAGTTAACATATATTATATATAGTTAACAGGTTATAATTTGCCACAGCTACAGAACAAGTTTTTTTCAATAAGTTTTATTATTAAAAAGTTTCAAAATTTTATTAAAAATGTGATACAATGTCCCTATATCAATATGACAATGCCAGCATCTATTAGACTTAGCCATCCAGATGATTACGCATAACTAGAAGAGTTATGACAGACTGAATTACACATTTTGGTGGGCAAATATTTGTTCCACGTATAAATATGAGAGAATGAATGTGGAGTGTTTGGGGTCTAGTATGACATTCAATAAGGTGTGGAGCCCATTGACTGCATATGTTGAATTGCAATGAATGTCAGGTATTTCCCTTTTTACAGATTCCTTACACATCCTGGGGGGGGGGGGAGTTTGGGGTGAAGGGAAGATATTTGGGATTGCTAAAGGTATTTATCTATAATAATGCAATAACATATGCATGTGCAGTGTAATAGTTATGTGAGGAAGGGAGGGAGAAAATGACTGGTAATGGATTAATTTTGTGTATTTTAAGTGCGTTATGTATAATGCTCATGTTTAATGTATTTGTATTGCACTGTCAAAATTTGAAAATCAATAAAGAAATTTAAAAAAATAAATAAATTTGATACAACGCTTATAAAAGCTTTCTAAGCAATTACATAATAAAATTTGGGGAAAAGAACATATAAAAAACAGACATCGACTTTAACTTACTCGAAGCTCAGGGAAGTAGGAGCAGAACTACAAATTAATACAGAATACAAGTTTTTTTTATCCTAACTTTACCCATACCTGGGATCTAATACCAATATACTGGACATAATATACAGGTTACATGTTGCCATAGTTACAGTGCAATATCATTGATTAGTCTCAATTGACCAACCAGATCATCCCACAACTTCACCCTTGCTACTGAAATGGCCATGGCTCTAGCATATAAATGTTAACTGACACATGGCTCGAGCAACACATCACCTAATGATGCTAAATAAAGATTTAAAAAAGTGCCGATAAAGCAGACCCGTGTGGAATTCCTTTACCTATGGGAACCACCTTAGACGCATAACCCCTCCTCTTTACCTGAATTGATTGATTTTGAAAGTAAGAGATAAACCAATCATATACCAGAGGGGTGTTGAAAAGTTCTCAACCCAACCAACTTCCTAAATGCTGAGCGTTATTTTGCCATTGTAGCTGAAAAGAGTGCTATTTTATTTTGCAATGTGCCAATTTGCAAAATCAATAATGTTATGTTTTGACACTGAGTAGATTTAACCATGTCAACGAAAAGTTTAGAATTTTCAAGTGTGGTGGAACTCCAAGCCGTCATGGAGTTCCTATTCCTGCAGAAGAAAACTCCAAAGGAAATCCAGAAATGTATTATGCAAACACTAAGGCCCGGATGCTGTATTGGACGCCCGTCCCGAGCATTCTATACAGAATCGGGCCTACACCTGCCCAAACTAAACCCGATTCCGTAACCAACGTCCATGTTCCAGATGCCGGTTACAGAATCGGGTTTGTTTAGACGTGGCCACTATACTTAATCTCGACAAGGGATCTCCCTGCTGCGATTAGTATAGTGGCCGCGGCTATGGCCGCCAGTCTCCCCTCCCCCCCTGATGATCGCAGTAGGAGGGTGCCCAACCCCTCCTGCCCACAGAAATCACGATCGCTGGCAGGAAAGTGCTCAACCCTTCCTGCCGGTAGGCCCCGCCTCCCGAAGATCGGGTTCTCCAAGGCCAAGGAAATTCAAGACTCAAGTCAGCAGAAAAGGTCAAGGCACAGTGTTTTGGAATCAGGAAGGTGTTGTAATGACTGACTTTCTTCCAAGGGGCCAAACAGTTATTGCAGAATAATAATAACAGTTTATATACCGCAGGACCGTGAAGCTCTATGCGGTTTACAATGGTTAAAAATGCTAAAATTTAAGTAAAACTAACAAAGTAAAAGCTACTGATTTACAGCTCTAGAGATCAGTTATTGTGGAACAAGATTGTACAAATCAGCTGCCTAAGTACTTCAGGAACAGATATGTTTTTAGATGTCTTCTAAATTCCCCATAAGTATTAGTGAGCATAAGTAATAGTTCCAGATCTTTACCCCATAATGCTGCCTGATATGAGAAAAGATGTTGATGAGAGTTTTTAAATTTACATCCTCTAACCGGTGGAGAAACATAAGAACATAAGAATTGCCGCTGCTGGGTCAGACCAGTGGTCCATCGTGCCCAGCAGTCCGCTCCCGCAGCGGCCCTTAGGTCAAAGACCAGTGCCCTAACTGAGACTAGCCTTACCTGCATACATTATAGTTCAGCAGGAACTTGTCTAACTTCATCTTGAATCCCTGGAGGGTGTTTCCCCTATAACAGCCTCCAGAAGAATGTTCCAGTTCTCTACCACTCTCTGGGTGAAGAAGAACCTCCTTATGTTTGTACGGAATCTATCCCCTTTTAACTTTAGAGAGTGCCCTCTCATTCTCCCTACCTTGGAGAGGGTGAACAACCTGTCTCTATCTTGTAAACCGCTCTGAACTGTTGTGGTACTGCGGTATACAAAAATAAAGTTATTATTATTATTATTACTAAGTCTATTCCCTTCATTATTTTGAATGTTTCGATCATGTCCCCTCTCAGCCTCCTCTTTTCAAGGGAGGAGAGGCCCAGTTTCTCTAACCTCTCACTGTACGACACCTTCTCCAGTCCCTTAACCATTTTAGTCGCTCTTCTCTGGACC
Source organism: Geotrypetes seraphini (assembly GCF_902459505.1). NCBI lineage: Eukaryota > Metazoa > Chordata > Amphibia > Gymnophiona > Dermophiidae > Geotrypetes > Geotrypetes seraphini. Next base: position 29,665,625 of record NC_047091.1, on the reverse strand, counting down.
CTTTCGAGTAGTATCATGTCCTTCTTCATGTAAGGCAACCAGTGCTGGACGCAGTATTCCAGGTGGGGGCATACCATGGCCCGGTACAGCGGCATGATAACTTTCCCCGATCTGTTTGTGATCTCCTTCTTAATCATTCCTAGCATTCTGTTCGCCCTTTTCGCAGCCGCCGCGCATTGCGTGGACGGCTTCATTGACATGTCGACCAGTACTCCCAAGTCTCTTTCCTGGGGGGTCTCTCCGAGTACCGTACCAGACATCCTGTGTTCGTGTAACTTGCTGTGCTGATTAATGAGGCACTGAAAGAAAAAAGGAGAGGGAAGCTGCGGAAAGGAGTTCTCTTTTTGCAAGACAGTTTACCCGCTCACAAGTCTGGCCAAACGATGGATGTTTTGGCAAAGTTGGGGTTTCAGTGCATAGACACTACTCACTAGGTCTTGCTCTATCTGACTATTTTCTGTTTCCAAACCTTAAAAAGAGTTTGAAAGGGCGACAATTTTTGTGTGATTCAGAGGTGATTGCAGCAGCGGAGCAGTAATTCAGTGAACAGATGTCAGAGTATTTTTTGGAAGGGTTACGGAAACTGCAGACATGATGTACCAAGTGTGTTGAACTTAGGGGTGAATATGTGGAATAGCCTGTAAGTTCCATGGCTCCATGTCATTCACTTCCTGGTTGGGCTGAGAGCTTTTTAACACCTCCTTGTACTTATCCATTGCTGCCAGTTTACCCAATAAAATCTTATTGTCCATCATATCAAAAGTTTTTAACACATCCAATGATACCACACAAAAAAATGTTATTGTTATCCATCTCTATCCTCAACTCATCTACCATAGAAACCAACAATGATTCAACACTATGCCCTGTTCAAAAGCCATATTGATGGCAATCCAATACATCTTCTTGTTCCACAAAATCTTCCAATTGTTCCAAGACCACCCTTTCAATGATCTTCCATACAAATGGCTTGTAATTCCCCTAATAGAGTCTCATCCAGACCATCCCTCTGTAGTAATGTACTTTTCAACAACACTGGCATCATGCCAGTTTCAAAAGATTTATTGACAGTCATAGTCAAACATGGCCCAATATCTTTACCTAATTGTTTCACTATAGAAAAGGAACAACAATCGACCGTTGATCTCGTTAGGACATAAAAATTGTAAAACTGGCAACACAATAGCCTCTGACACCCTCTCAAATTCACACCACTTCTCAATTTCCAACACCAGATGTATCTAAACCTTCCCAAAGAACCAACCAAGCCAACAAATTATGAGATTTATAAAAGTCATGTTTCTGCTAAAAAAATTAATTTTGCCTTTCAGAAGCCAATGTCAGATAACAAGTTTGGGTCCTGCAAACTTTAATGCCTGAAATATAACAGGACTTGGTAACGGTGACCTCCTGACAAGGTGAACAGTAGAACATTCTGACTCATCACATTCCTATTCTTAGTTCTCTGGAAGCCAGAGAGCACACTTCAATGACGTCACAAAGTTGTATTTTTCTATGGATTTATTAGAACTGAAAATGTGCAGCAAAACCCCCCCCTAATATTATTCTAGTGCTTTTCTACCTAGATGGGACCATTAATAAACCAAAGAGACTCTCTTTCTCATCTCCCCCTGTGCCAGCCAGTGCAGATGATAAAGTAGCTTCCAAAGTTCTGAATCGTGAGAAATAATTGCATTTTTACTGCTTATTTGTATTGCTGTTGCCCTACCTGATTGAGCCCCGAGGATACAGCATTTCTCTTCCGAGGTACTTTTTCCAGTTACAGTTTCTACTACTTTCCCAGTCTGAGTGGAGTTTTGATTAGATTACCATTTAAATATCTTTTTTTCTAATCATCCTTACCTGTATTTCCTGAAAACAATTTGACCACATTCCATTAATTTCTCATTTATTCAGCATAAAATGCTGATCCATACATTTCCCCCTAGCTGCAGTTAATCAGTTAATTTAACCAGAAATATTAATAGCATCCTTCCTGTTGTAAGCTCACCGTTCATCCTTTAAATTGCTGTATCTTCTCCGGAAACATGACATACCTGGAGACTTAGAAATCAAACAAGATTTTCTATATTTAGTGTTAATAAATTGAAATAAAATAGAAATCTTGGAAGTAGAAAGACAGTAGAGAGGGTCATTTAAAAGGCACTCTGTGAATTAGTACTGTTTTGGAGGATAATCGAAATGTTGTAATGCTAATGGTGCCTTATATACCGAGCATATCTCCAACTGGATTCAAAGCGGTTTACAAAAAAATTGCAAACAGTAAATTAAGGACAAAGAGAGAATAATGGCAAAAAAATTAGAAATTAAAGACAGCACTATAAGGCGTCATTATAAGGCAGCCCATTTCTCAAAGAAGTAGGTTTTCAGCAATTTGCGAAAAGAGCAGTAAGTAGGTACTGATCTAATTCCAGCCGGTTGGTCGTTCCAGATTTTAGTTCCCAGATAATCAAAGCTGTACTCATAATGTCTTTTATATTTGACATATTTTTTAATGTTGGCACAAAATCTACAACTTAAATCTTATATACTGTCAGACACCAAAAGCTCTAGATGGTTTACGGTACAACCATGGATTGTGAGTGTTTTGCAAGACCAGCAAAACGTTTTATTAAATTTTAACTTGATAAACGAGCGAGGTCTTGCAATACGAGTACATATAGTATATGCACATGACAACTGAGCCGATGGTTCTTCTTACTCTGACGCTGCAGGAGTATGGTGACCGTTCTAAATGAGTGAAGTCTTGCGGTACAGAACGTATAGTATTTTGTATTAAAAGTTTTTGGGTTGTGGAACAAATCGTATGAGTTTCCATTATTTCTTATGGGGAAATTTGCTTTGATATACGAATGTTTTGGATTGCAAGCATGTTTCTGGAATGAATTATGCTCGCAAACCAAGGTTTTATTGTACTTTTAAAAATAGATGGCCCAGTGACCATAATAATATCCAAACTATTGATAATCTCCATCAAAATTTGCAGTATTTCAGGCAGCAGTTGATTCTATAATGCAATGGCAGGGCCACGTTCTTATGGCATCTGGTAAGGGACTCACTCAAGCATGCTCTCCTCGGGGACACACTCTTAGTGCCTGCAACCCAATCTCAGTCGGCAGTTTGTCCATGGAGCCAAGATTTTGATAAAAGTGTTGGGTCTTTTGGACCCTTTCTGGGAAGACATTTTTATTCTGCCTTTAAGAATATCATAATGCTAATCCATAGAGTGACATATTGAGGCTATTACGTGTTTGTAAGACATTTCCATTTTCTCTGTCTGCCAAACCCTCTTTTAACTGTCTTCTTGAGAAGGACAGTAGTTTGGTCAGTAGTCACATGATAAATACATTACTCAGCTGGGAAAACCACATGTGGTCCTGCCAGGGTTGTTTTTGCAGATGTTTTCTGCCATATCCCACAGTGCTGTGATTCTGGCCAAAAAGGAGTGCAGCCCTGGATATGGCAGCATCGTGGGGAAGAGATGATGCCATTGCTTGAGTTAGGAGGAATGCACGCAGCATGCAAGCAACTCTCTGCACATTGTGTGCCTTGGAGGCCCTTTTGTTTCCAGCCTTGACTGCTTTTATATGCCTGAGAACTGCAATCGCACTGCGATCGCGATGGCTCAATGTGTTCCTTGCAAAAATACAAGGTCAGAAGATAAGAAAAATAAGAAACGAAATAAAAACAAAGTTACCTTAAAAAAAAAAAGTTCCGTAAAACCGACCGGAGGTAATCCATAGTTTAGCCTTGCCATTCACAAATTATGATTCCCAATTATTCTACCTACCCTGAGCTTGTGTAGCTAGGTAAGATCTTGTTTAGAGTCTTATTTACTAAGCCTTGTTAGGGGTATGCATTCCACATGCATTAACTGCAAACGGTACCTTGCGGTCGCTGCAGACCCTCCGTGGTAATTGTAGGAAACATTCTTAGCAATTGGGCAACGTAGTCATCTCACTAACGCTAAGAAAAGTTTTCTACTGAACTTAGCAATATGGGGTCCAATATTCAGTCAGTAGTGATCAGCATTTCCCCCACCATTGATGAAGTTAATCCTGTATATTCAAAGTTGGGACTTGTGTGGGCCTCGACTTTGAATATCCAAGTATTTTTAAGCTGGTTAAAGAAAGTCGCTTAAGTCAATATTCTTAAGTCGCCATAGGTTACCACATAAAAATAGCACACACTTTTCTTCAGTAAATAAGAATATAAGAACATAAGAATTGCCATACTGGGACAGATTGAAGGTCCCTCAAGCCTAGCATCCTGTTTCCAACAGTGGCCAACCCAGGTCCCAAGTACCTGGCAAGATCCCAAGGAGTAAAACAAATTTTATGCCGCTTATCCTAGGAATAAGCAGAGGATTTACCCAAGCCATCTCAATAATGGCCAATGGACTTCTCTTGTAGGAAATTATACAAACTTTTTCTAAACCCTGCTAAGCTAACTGATTTCACCACATTCTCCAGCAATGAATTCCAGAGTTTGATTACACGTTGTGTGAAGAAATATTTTGTTTCCGGTTTGTTTTAAATCTACTACTTAATAGCTTCATCGCATGCCCCCTAGACCTTTCCACTCCCCTCAGAATTTTATAGACCTCTATCATATCACCCTTGAGCCGTCTCTTCTCCAGGCTGAAGAGCCCCAGCCGCTAATCACCCCATCCCTTTTTACCATTTTTGGCACCCTTCTCTGTACCTTTTCTAATTCCGCTATATCTTTTTTGAAATACGCCGACCAGAACTGAACACAGTATTCGAGGTGCAGACATACCATGGAGCAATACATGGGCATTATAACAGTTTCTGGCTGTTTAAGCACAAAATATCAGCACTTAAGCTGATTCTGCCCCCCCCCCCCCTCCGCAATACCTCTAACATTTGAGTTTGGCATGAAGTGCGATATTCTGCTGTGCTTAGCCAGTTAAGTGCCACTGAAAACACTTCTCCCTCGGTATTCGCGGGGGTTAGGTGCAGAGCCAGACCGCGAAGCATGAAAAATCGCAAATAACTTCTCGACTGGCTCTGACCCACCCCCGCCTCCCTCCTGCGTCTCCGGAACCTTACCTGGTGGTCTCGAGACTACAACGGGAACTCCCGGCAGCCAATCTGATGACGGCTCTGCACGGGGCTGGAGCATAGGAAGATCGCTCCTGCCCCGCTTCACCGCTAGACCACCCGGTAAGGTTCCAGGGAGGCTTGGACGGCTTAAAAATAGGCAAAAAATTAAGATAGGTTGTTTGTTAAAAAAAAAAAAAAATTCGAATAACCGAATCCACAGATACTGAAACCGTGGATTCGGAGGGAGAAGTGCATTAGCATTCTTATGCGTTCTGTATCATCTGCCACATTAGCCAGTAAACCACTGTTGAGAGAAGGTCTCCTTCCGGCCTCCTCTTAGATGCCTTCTATTTAGATGTTTACTCTTCAGGCCCTCAGAAATGCCACCAGATGTTCAATAACATTTCATAACAACTGGCTTTACGCATTAAATCTTTCAATATTTTTAATATAGACTCCAATGACATAAATTATATAGATTAATGTAGCATGACTGCTTTCATACTTAACTTAGGAGGTGATGATAAGGGACAAGTGCACCGACATGTTTCACCCTTAGGGGGTTTCCTCAGGGCTACAATCCCTTAGTTAAGATCTGTTTCATGCCACGCGACCACCTGACATAACGCAGGACATTAGCCACTAAGGCATATCAACACCCATGCTAACGGCAAAGTGCATTCTTTGCTCCTTCCTCAGTGCATCCCGGTTCTCAGCAGAAAAACCTATCCTAGGTAATTAACACTGCAGTAAACGGTGTGCTTTAAATGCAATATATTAACTGGTTTTTGTGCTGCAAATTAACAACACATGCTAAAAGGTATGTTAAATAACGGAGGGAGTTCTCAACCTAGAAACTAAAGATATATGCATATTATTTTACTGCTAAGCTTAGCTGTTAGTAACTAGGTCTCATTGCATAAAATGAGACCCATGCCAAAATAGTACCAGTTAGTGATAAAATAACCTATATTAATAGCAGCCGACATTGATAACGTCTTCCCCCTCCCCTTAGTATGAAAAGTTTCAGCCTGTGGTAACCAGAGCTGAGATTGTGATGTCATAATGCCTCATCCCACCAATAAGAGCCAAGCTCATCAATGATGTCACAATGGCTTCATTGTTCTATCCTTGGCTCACTTTTATTACACACAGCAGTGACTTTGAATTCTAGACATATTTCTTTTCTTCTTTAATGAAGGGGGACGTTCTTAATGTGTGCTACTGTTAACCCCAACTATTACTAACTAAATCTCACTGCATAAAATGGGACCTGAGCTAAACCAGCACAGATTAGTAGTGAAACAACACATCATCACGTTGATAATTAAGACCCTAACCCTTTTAGTACCTGCGATGGAATAAAACACATATATACTCGCAATACAATATAGCATCGTTAAGAAATGAAATTGCACAAAAATGGTTTGATAATTGAGCACCTTTAATGTAATTGTGGATGAATTTGTACCGTCTTATATTGGCTCCATGCTAATTAAACTGAGCTTTAATTGCCTGGTTCTACACCAGATTTTGCTGAAAAAGGTCATTCTGGGTAATTACTTCTGAGGCTCCAGAGGATGTGCCGTGTGCTGTGCATAGTCCATGCTTTCTGCTAGCTCCCCCCCTCTTCTACCCCCTTCCACCTCATCTCAGCGCAGGGCGATTTAGGCGCCTTGGGCTATTAGAGAGGCAGCAGCTGACTGATTCAGTAGCCAGGGCATATAGTCCAACGTAAAGTATCAGAAACCCAAAAAGCAATGGTCTTGATGTAAAGGTTCATTGAAAATCTTCACGAATAAAAGCGATGCAAACAAATATCCAATCCATATAACGCGCAGGAAAGTAAGTGGTGGAGATCCGACACGGTCCGTGTTTCGGTTATAAGTAACCTTCTTCTGGGGTCCTATGGGAATATGCACAGATGTCAGAATATGATAAATCAGGAATGTAATTCTGATTGGAAGAAATGGTTATAGTGTACATGCATATAAATGAGATAAGAATATAAGAATAGCCTTACTGGGTCAGACCAATGGTCCATCAAGCCCAGTAGCCCGTTCTAACGGTGGCCAACACAGGTCACTAGTACCTAGCCAAAACCCAAAGAGTAGCAACATTCCATACAGAATCTCAAAGAATAGCAAGATTCCGGAATCCCAGAGAGTAATAAGATTCTAGAATCCCAAAGAGTAGCAACATTCTATGCTACCGATCCAGGGCAAGCAGTGGCTTCCCCCATGTCTTTCTCAATAACAGACTATGCACTTTTCCTCCAGGAACTTGTCCAAACCTTTCTTAAAACCAGCTATGCTATCTTCTCTTACCACTTCGGGTTATTGAGGCCACCAGTGTGGCGGATTTTAAGGCCAGATGGGATAGACACGTGGGATCTATCCGCAAAGATAGATAGCGAGGATCACTGGAGTGGGCAGACTTGATGGGCCGTGGCCCTTATCTGCCGTCTATTTCTATGTTTCTATGTTTCTATGTTTCACTTATAATTGGTGTTATTATATTTGTGACATACATTTAATTATGTTTATGTGAAATGCGTTATAAATTTATGTAAGAGAACGGTGATGTGCTTCCTGATTGGCCCAACAGTATGAAAGGATGAGGAAAAGGAGAACAAAGAAAGAAAAGATATACATATGGGGAAAGGAAAAGAGATAAAAAGTGTGAGGCTATGTCGATTCTATGTAACCACAAAAGACATAGGGCTCCTTTCACTAAGGTACGCTAGCGTTTTTAGCGCACGCACAAGATTAGCTAGCCAAAAAATTACCGCCTGCTTAAAAAGAGGCAGTAGCGGCTAGCGCACGCGGCATTTTAGCATATGCTAAGCGCGCGCTAAAACCGCTAGCGCACCTTTGTAAAAGGAGCCCATAAAATGCATCCAAAAGACCTCTGCCATCTCATTTTTATTTTAAGCCTTGTAACCCCGCCCATTTCCCTTTTGTGCTGATGACATCACGATACTGATAGCAGTCATCTCTTTTACTACGGAAATAAAAAATCAGATCACCTTTATCCTAATTTGGATTGAACAATGGACAATTGAATTTAGGTTGAAATTAAATACTGAAAAAACTAGATTTTTTCTTGCTGGTCCTAATGATAAAATCATGGATAAAACTCTTTATTTAAGAGGACAAGAATATTCAATAGTTCCCTCTCTTAAAGTTCTGGGAATTACACTAGATCGTCATTTAACTCTAGTGGAACACACTGATAAGCTTGTTAAGAAATGTTTTTTTTGCATTATGGAAATTGTGTACCATTAAAAAATATTTTGACCCTATTTCTTTCAGACTATTAGTTCAGGCTTTAATCTTGTCTATTCTCGATTAGTGCAATATAATCTATTTGGGATCCTATAAAAAATCCTAGGAAGACTAAGGCTAATTCAAAATACAGGTGTTCGTTTACTCTTCAGGTTGAAAAAACAGGAACATGTCAGCCCTTATTACCGTCAACTGCACTGGCTACCATTAGAAGCTAGAATACTTTTCAAATTTACTTGCATTTGTTATAAAGTGCTCTCTGAATTATCTCCATCTTACCTTTTTTCTCATTTTGAATCGTATAGTCTGATTAAGTCTACTCGGCGCTCTGGTTCATTTACTTTTTGTAATTGCCGTTATAAAAAGTTTTTTCATAGAACCTTGACCTATCAAGCAGGTAAAGTTCAAGTCTGGTTAGATGATATGATTCAACAGACGGCCTCTTATTGCACTTTCAGGAAATTAGTTAAGCCTTATTTGTTCAAAAAATGTGTTACTTGATCGATGATTATATCATAGTATTCATACTACAGTTTTATAAAACGCTATATCGTATTGTGGCTTCTTATGTGTTCTGTTTCATCACTGAATTGTTCAGTCCTCTTACTTTGTCAACCGCCTAGAACTCTTTGGGTGTTGGTGGTATAGAAAAATAAAGTTATTATTATTATATTAATGATGTATGTCTCTTCCCCTTTTTAAATAATATTTATCCCCTGTTTTACTAAGGTGCGCTAAGCATTTTAGCGCATGGTTAGTGTGTGCTAATAAGCATAGCACACCTTAGTAAAAGGAGCCCTTAGAAACTCTATGTTGTAAACCGCTTTGGAAGGTAAAGTGATACATCAAGCCATAATACACTTGAAACTTGAGCTGAAATGTGGGTAAACAAATGTTGAATTATTACACCTAAAAATTAAAAGTTAAAAAATGAAGATTCAAAAGTAAAATGTAAAGCGTCACTGGATAATGAGATTCCAGTTTTCCTCAAGCAACGTTATGCTGCCTAGAAATCTCTGCACACAGTAAACATCATCGCATGACACCCGCGCATGCGTGGATGCCCTTCTGACGTGGCTCCAAGCACGAGAACAGGTTGCGGGGGCAGGGCTGGGGAGGGCCTGGGGGCAGGGACATGGGTCCTGTAGGACCCAGTAGGAGCTCTGTGATGATACGGAATATAGGTGGATAAAAATGAAAATGCTTATTCAAGGGCAATCATCTCATCTTGCCTTAGTAATCAAATTTGCCCACATTTTCAAACCCACCTGTTTTCATTATAAGGATTATTCTTTGCCTGTGGAGACAATAAAGTTTTTGAATAGAGCCCCGTGGACTTCATTCTACTATTATTCATTTTTTTTTCTATTTGTGATAGAGTATGTAGAAAGTTACCGGTTTCCCCTAACAAACCCTCATTCACCTTAAATCCTGAAGTAAAGAGCAAAGAGGACATGGCTCAGTCAAGGCAGAGCAGGGAGAGTGTGGTTCAGACAGTCAAGGAAAAACCCAGAGCACAGGCAGATCAGAGAAGCCCAAGGAAGACAAAAGCAACACGGACAAGAGGACATGGTTTGAAGCTAAGGGGGGACAAGTCCAGGACAAATGTCAGGAAGTTCTTCTTCACGCAGCGAGTGGTGGACGCCTGGAATGCTCTTCCAAAGGAGGTTATTAAGGAATCCACTGTGCTAGGATTCAAAGGCAAATTAGATGCACATCTCCTTACGAGAGGCATAGAGGGATATGGGTGATTAAAACTACATCAGGTGTATACCTGACTGGGCCTCCGCGTGTGCGGATCGCCGGACTCGATGGACCATGGGTCTGATCCGGAGATGGCAGTTCTTATGTTCTTATGCAGCCCTCCAGAAAAAGCCTTCGCTATGTTTCTGCAAGCAACAGAATTAAATATGAGAAAATTCCCGTGCAGGCCATCTCATCTATTACCGAACTCATTAATTCCGCCTTACACTCGGGCCTCTTCTCCCCAGAAATGGGTCATATTGCCCTGGCCCCTCTACTGAAAAAATCTGACCTAGACCCCTCCACACCATCCAGCTATCACCCAATAGCAAATATCCCTCTATTAACCAAGTTGCTCGAGTCCATCATAGCCACCCAACTCGCATCATATTTAGAGAGATTCTCTGTTCTCCTACCTTACCAATATGGATTCAGTCCCAATTTCAGCACCGAATCCTTACTGACCTCCTTAATCTCAAAGGTCCAACTACTCCACTCTCAAAATAAGTTCGCCGTCCTCCTTCAATTCGACCTCTCCGCTGCTTTTGACGTTGTTCACCATGACATCCTAGTCTACCAACTCTCTGATATAGGCATCAACTCCACAGTCCTAGACTGGTTCTCAAAATTCTTATGTTCTCGTTCTTACACCGTCAACATGAATGGCACCTCATCCGCTCCCTGGAAACCAACTTGTGGAGTCCCGCAAGGCTCTCCTCTTTCCCCTATTCTTTTCAACATCTATATGTCCTCCCTTAAACTCCTCCATCTATCCTCCCTAGAAACAATTTACACTTATGCCGATGACATCCTAGTCCTCCTCGAGACCGACCCAAACCTTACCAACCTCTCAGAGAACATATCCTTCTGTATAACGAACCTTCAGTCCTGGGCCCATGCTGTCAAAATGAAACTGAACGAGACCAAAACTAAACTACTTTGGCTCGGCCCAAAACTAGACCAACTTCCCACCTCCATCCCTCTGCCTCCACTCTGCAGCTGGAGTCCTCAAGCAATGTTTTATGCATCATCATCGACTGTACTTTGTCTTTCAATGACCACCTCAATTCCTTGGCAAAAAAATGCTTTTTCAGCCTTCACATGCTGAGGAAAGTAAGATCCTATTTCCATCAAAATCACTTTACTGTCCTCGTCCTATCCATCATCCTGTCCAGATTGGACTATTGCAACTCAATCTACCTAAGCCTTACCAAGAAAAACCTTCATAGACTTCAGCGGATCCAGAATGCCGCGGCTAAGCTTATCTTCGCAAAAAGTAAATTGGACCATGTCTCACCGCTCCTGTCCAAGCTTCACTGGCTTCCGATTAACGCCAGGGTCCACTTTAAATGCGCCTGTCTAACTTTCAAAATCCTTCACGGCATCCTCCCTCCCTTTATCCCACTTTCCTGGAACTCCACAAATCTTAATACCACCAGACTCACTCACAAACTAAAACTATCCTTTTCTTCATTAAAAGGCATTTCCCGTGCAGGAAAACTAGGGACCTCCCTCCCTTTCAGATTCACTGAGCTCTGGAACAACCTTACCTCCCCCCTTCGGATCCTGAGCTCTCTCCAACTCTTCCGCAAACATCTGAAAACCTGGCTGTTTTCAAAAATGTAATACATACTCCATCTTTGGCATCCTAAGCCCTCCAAATATTCTTCTCACTATATCCTTTAACCTTCATTGGAGTTCCTTTCTCTCCCAACTCTTGTAAACCGTGCCGAGCTCTACGATTGTGGAGAAGATGCGATATACAAACCTAAGGTTTAGTTTAGTTTAGTTTAAGATAGGCCAAGTTTTACCTCGAAACCTTCTGAAATCCTAATCCTGGAGGCCGGGCCTGGCTTTGATTAACCATGAAGATAAAGAGAGTATAGATCCTGTCTAGGCCAGGGCTGGAGGAGAAGTACAATTCCAAGAGACTTTATTTCTTAAGTGGAACAAGATTTAACATAGTTTTACGTGCAAATCAATGGGCTGATATTTGAAGCAATTTAAGCAGCCCAAAATGGCCACCAGCCAGTTACATTGCTTGTTTGAGGTTATCTGCTAATTTGAACACGTCACTCCATTATTACAAAAAAGCACATTGGTTGCCCGTTGTAAACAGAATAACATATAAAATTGCCCTCTTGACTTTTAAAACTCTACAAACCAATGCCCCGGCATTTATGGACAGACTCTTGATCCCTTATGATCCCCCTAGAGCCTTAAGATCAGCCTCCCGGCATACCCTCAATGTCCCATCTCTGAAGATAATTGGCACTCGTCGCACCCTTATTTTTTTAGTAACTGCCCCTTTGACCTGGAACTCTCTTCCCCTATATTTAAGAGCAGAATGTAACTTGCAGAAATTTAAGAGTGGTTTAAAGTGTTTTCTCTTTAAGGATGCATATAATTGCTAATGAGTTATCTACCTACTTTAACAAATTCAACTGTTTTTTATTCCCATGCCATTAATTTCTTAATTATTTTTTTATTTTATCTCCCTTCTCCTACTGTATTTTCCTTTTATATATTCTTTCTATAAAAATTGTATTTCCGCCCCTTTTTCCTATTGTTTTAAAGACTTGAGTTTGTCTGTTTAGTCTCAGTTTGTCCAATAATTTAATATATATATGTTTTACATTGCAGACATGTCTGTCTTCCTGTAAATTTTAAATTTTGTTCAACGCTTTGTACTGCTGGATAAGCGTTTAATCAAATACTTTGAATAAACAATACTTAACTGGTTATTCTCGCTGAAAATTACCGGTTAGCATCTAAGGGCCAGATTCTCTAAAGGGGGCCTTCCTAACTAGGGTTGGCAAATTTTCCTAAAGGAAAATCTGGACCCATGGCCACGCCCCCAGGCCCACCTGTATTACACCCCGTCTGCCCCAGCCACGGCCCCAGATGGCATCCGCACATGTGCAGATGCGACACAATGACATCACGTGCACGTGAAGTCTCTGCATTGCGTCCACGCATGCGCGGATGCCCCTTCCCGACGTGATTTTGATGGGGCAGGCCTGAGGGCGTGGCCATGGGTCTGGATTTTCCTCTGGGAAAATCTGGCAACCCTGCTTCTGAGCAACAATGCCAAATAAAGGGTTAAACCAAGACAGGGATAGGCGCACGCACCCCTGTGCATCTGCAAGGCAGGTCTATTTCTATTTGTGCTAAGGATAGGTAAAGGGGGCAGTATTCCCATTAGGGCTTTGCAGTTTATCAGCTGCTTTCAGATACCATTATAATTGACATTATTGCTGAGTAATCTCTCACAGGCCCCAGGATGTACTGACTAAGCAGAAGTGAATTAGGTGTAGCTACTGCAGGAGGGCCTTAACCAAGTCTCATTACCCTTCGTTCAGTGGCTGATCACGACAAAAAAAGAACTGAATTCACAGATCCAGAAGGACTTTTTCTATACTTTCTTGACTAATGCTTAGGTGTTCTAACTCTGTAGTCTATGATTCTTGCATTAGACTTTCCCCGATTGCACGCTTAGGTTGTTTTGTTTTTTAAAAAAAATAAATGTAAGCTTAATTACAATTCGTTGGAGGCAGGGAGAGGCATCACAAACTGGCATTCTCTGGAGATCATTTAGCTTAAAAATGGATATAAAAAAGACATGTTTAACCTGCCTATTGATTTACACTTAAATCAAAAGGCAGGCGCAAGGCCCTAACAAATGGCTCCCCGCTATTAACATCGCGGGTTATAGATTTTGGCTCCGTATCGTAGAAAACATGCAAGAGCTTTGACATTTTAAGGGTCTGCATGCAGAGCTGAGAATATTTGTCTGTGGATTATAGCAAACTTATGTTATCATTAGCTGTGCTATTTAAGAAGTCCGCATTTCATCTTGCTGCTTGTAATGGCAAGATTTTACCGTTCAGAGAGAGTATTCCCCAATGCAGAACTAATGAAATGGAGGATTAAGCTAAAATGTCTACCCGTTGTTGAAAAGAAAGAGGCAAGAAGATCTGGCTGATGTCCAACGAACCACATGTCTTTGGGATTACCAGCAAGGCATCCCGGAGCAAGGAATGAGTCAGGAGATTGCTGTTGCTAGGTAAAAATGTTGTCCGGTCATACTCAGTGCTGGCTGCTGTATTTCTGGCTTTGTCCAATGCATGTAATGATCTCTCTCTTTGCATAAAACTCTTGCGAAGCGGAAAAAAAAAAAAAAATGGCAGGCATGGCAGAGAAAGGTGTTCCACATTGCCACCATGCAGGACATGTTAACCTGAGCAGAGATAAAAATGAAAAACGGAACCTGGGGCTGTCTTCTCTGCGCTCTGCAGTAATTGAGTGGGAGAGTGTGGCGCAGTGGTTAAAGCTATAGCCTCAGCACCCTCAGGTTGGGGTTTCAAACCCACGCTGCTCCTTGTGACCCTGGGCAAGTCACTTAATCCCCCCATTGCCCCAGGTACATTAGATAGACGGACAGGGAAAAATGCTTGAGTACCTGAATAAATCCATGTAAACCATTCTGAGCTCCCCTGGGAGAACGGTAGAGAAAATTGAATAAATAAATAAAATTGCATTTGTTTTTCTTTCAAGAATCACTAACAGCTCTGTTCACCAAGCTAAGTTTATACAGGTCATATTAATTTTTCATATGGATTAATGTGTATTTCTCTAGCCTGTATATGTTAATCTAATGTCAACGTGACCAATCTTAGCATAGTGTGGGTGGAGAGTTTGGCACACTAGCTGGAGCTACAGCCTCGGCACCCTGAGGTTGTGGGTTCAAACCCCACACTGCTCCTTGTGATTCTGGGCAAGCCATTTAATCCTTCACTGCCCCCAGGTACATTAGATAGATTGTGAGCCCCCCCAGGACAGATAGGGAAAATGCCTGAAGTACCTGGATGCACACCGCTTTGGGTGTGGTTGTGATGAATGGGGGAGGGGGTGGGGGGTAATTGCCTAATTTTAAGTAGCAAGAACACACAAAAATGGTGGCATTCTAGCCGGTTCTTACGCATACATGACCTTTTGGTACAGTGTACCTCAAGCGGTGTGTCTCCTGAGATTCCAAGTGTGCCGAGGCACACTGAGGAGGAAGAGAGGCGCCTGCCAGCTGACTTCCCTACGCGGTACAGCGCCAGCGCTGCCCGATTCACCGAAGGCCTGCATGTATCCCCCTTCTCTCCAAAGTCCTCCAGCTTCCCCCCTGGCATCCCGGTCTCATCTTAAAAGCTAATTACAGCAGCCTGCAGAGGATCGCCGATAGGTAAAATGATTTTATTTTCAATATAGTGATTGAAATGTGTCAGTTTTGAGAATTTATATCTGCTGTGTATATGACAAATGAATGGAAAAAATTAGTAAAGGGGATGGGATTTGGGTGGGCCTAGGGAGGTCTGTGGTTGGGGTATTCAGTTGATATTTCTTAGACTTAGGGGGTACTTAGCTTGAAGTTGTTGAGAAACACTGCTGTAGGCAATCATCTGGCACCAGTGCCTCTCCTCTCCGGCCCTCTTCCCTGCTGGCACCCCCTACTGGAGGGCCTCTGCACAAGCACGGACATTGACGTGATGATGTCACGCATATGTATGAAGTCATCATGGCGACTGCGCACTTCTGGGTGCCTCAAGCCTTGGCCACTACCTTTAGTGTGTCCCGGCTCGAGAAAGTTTGAGAGACACTGTTTTAGAGAATGCCAGCTAGTAGAAAAGTGCATGCCGTGTTTTGATGGCGTGGGGCGTGAATGGATGGAGTTTGAGCAGAAAATTACATGATTCAAGTTTCAAGTTCATTACATATTGATATACTGCCTATTTGAATTCTAAGCAGTTCACACCAAAATCTAAAATTAGGGGAGACTTAAATGGATTATTAAAACCATTTACAGACACCACCGGACAGACGTACTTTTCTCCCAGGGGAACTCAGAACGGTTTACATGAATTTATTCAGGTTCTCAAGCATTTTTCCCTGTCTGTCCTGGTGGGCTCACAATCTATCTAATGGACCTGGGGCAATGGAGTGACATGTCCAGGGTCACAAGGAGCAGTGTGGGTTTGAGCCGCAACCTCAGGGTGCTGAGGCTGTACCGTCGGGAGCAGCAAAACCGCTATCATGGTTTTGTAAAAAAAAAAAAAAGAGAGAGAGAGAGAGGGGGGGGAGGGGACAAGTGTGGTATTTGAAATTCTTTCATGACATGAGATAGACATACATTTCAGAATGGTGCTGTAAAATCCTCTTTCTTTTTTTTTTTTTAGTTCATAAAATTTTATCACATCACTGTTAAAAAAATTAAAATTTGAAATATTATTGGTTATTTCTATTAAGAATATTAACCTTCACTCCTGATTTTCTCTACTTCACACACACTACATTTTCACTACAAACACACGTACAACCCTTTAGCTTTCAGGAGATGAAATATTTAAAATTAGACTCCATCTCCCTTCTCCCCAGTGCATCTGGAGAAAATCTGAAAATCCCATCAAATTTATACTAGCTTGGTTCTCGTACGACCTCAGATTCTACTCATCTTTCCGAGGCCTAAAACACTGAAGCATTACTTATGCTATAACGGGAAAAGCTTCAGTAATTAACAGGACTTAATGTCCCCACTGTAATATGTAATCAAGATTTAGATTATGGATTAATCAACTATTCTGCTGTTTCATTAGAGCTTTCTAATTAATGATCATGATTGGCTGTGCAAGAAGAGAATCAGGATAGAGACTGGAACTGGAAAACAGAAACGAGGCGAGGTGTATTGTGTAGACAGTTCCAACGCTCTTAGAACGGTTATGTGAAAAGACGATGCGTTTCGTATTGTCATTCTGTTTCAGATATATGGAGGTACAACTGAAAAAAAGAAGATAACACTTTAGGAAACTAATGGCCAGCAGATTGAAAACAATTAGTAGAAAGTGTTTTTGGCAGCACGGAATTAAGCTGTGGCATCTGTGTTGGAGGATGTTGTCAAGGCGACCAATAAAGTAGGATTCAAAAGAGGATTGGACAAGTTCCTGGAGGAAAAGTCCATAAAATAATTAGCCTGGTAGACCTTATGGCACCTTTAAAACTGGCAGCTACTATATAATCAAAGAAACGTGGTACACTTAGATGTCCAAGATTCTATGTAACCTTTATTTGACCTTTGGAAGCATAAATGCTCATATATTGTTCATAGCAATGCAAGACCCGACACAGTTGTGTTTCAGCAGGTCCTCCTTCATCAGGAGTCGAAACAACAAAACAAGGCTTAATGCTATGGGAAGTACACTTAAAGCACAACGAAATGTTTAAAAGATAACCAAACAGAAAGGCTTCAAAAGTCACGAGTCTTGAACAGCAATCATTTAACACAATAAAACAATTTCTTATTGTTTTTAGACTAGGTACCTACCATTTGGCCTCATGGCACCTAGTTGGTGTGGCAAGTTATAGAACTGCTGCCCTAGACAGTGGTGTAGCAAGGATGAGCAGTGTCCAGGGCTCCCACCTTTTTCCCACCCACCCCCGCCACGTACGCGCTCCCTTCCCCATACCTTTTTAACGTCGAACCACCAACTGGCTGCCCACGTCAGCTTTGGCACTCCCTCTGACATCACTTCCTAAGCACATCTCCCAGAAGTGACGTCAGAGAGAGCGCCAAAGCCGATGCGGACAGCCAGTTGGTGGCTCGAAGTTAAAAAAGGATGGGGAAGGGATGCATGCATGCATGGCAGTGGGAGGGGTGGAAAGGAGGAAGGGCGCTTGCGCCCCAAGGAAGACCGTACCTGGGGCGGACCGCACTTCCCCTGCATCTAGAAATTAATTTATCTGCTATTTGTGTTTGTTCACATAGAGGTATGGGTGATCAAGCCTGATGCTGAGCTCACATTGGCCCATGATCTTAAAGACACTGACCCTCTAGGGACAGGATCAGACTCAGGTGTTCAATGCCAGGCCTAATCTGAGTACCAGCCTTGAATATTTGGGTGACGTGTTGCCACCAGAAGTTATCTGGGTGCTCTCTGACATTCAGACCAGTTTTTGGAAAACTACCCAGAAAAAGCTAGAACATTCTTTTTGCTCCCAGTTAGTAGACTGAAAATCACTGTTAACCCAGGTAAATTTTGCCTCTGCTCCTGGACCGGCCCAGCACTGAGGCCCTAATTCTGTAAAAGGTGCCTACCGGTATGTATTTAGATTGAGGCGTCTACCGAGTTAGACTCCTAACTTATTGGGGTGTGTGTTTTTTTTAATTAATCAGAATGATTAAAAAACAATTCTAAAAAATTAATTAACTGGTAGATGCTTAACTTGATAGGCACCTACCACCTCCTGGTAGGGGTCTACACCAAGGCGCCTACATGAAACGTAGGCATGGTTAGAAGTAGAGTTTGGTCATGGATTGAGTTAGGTACCCATACATTAGGCCAGAAAACCCTCAATTAATACACCGGCACCTAATATTATGATGCCTTGCGATGCTTACGTCAAGCTAGGCGACACTAGGCACGATTCTACAAATGGCATCTAACTTTGATCGACAACCAAAGAAAAAGATGACCCTAATATTTCCACAGTAAATGTGAAGTCCAAAGCCAAAGCAAAAGAGAATGGAGAGGGATGTTCTTGATCTTGACTTATTTATAAAAGTTAATCATATCCAAAGTGCAGACAAATAACGATATATCTGTTATATCCAAAGTTCGAACAGTAGTAATCCACTTTAAGAAAGGGGGAACCTTCACGGTCTGTGTTTCGGCGAACACACCATTCAGCTACAGAAAGACTCCTTGAAATGCAGGTGGACTGGAAGTCTTTTGGTTGTGCTGCTACAGGAGTTGTTTAAAACAGCATTGTTTAAAAAGGAAAGGATGCTTTGTCTGCTTTCAAAGCTTTTGGTGTCATTTTCACAGGCGCCTACCGGAGAATCTGGCCCTATGTGACTAGCGCTACGGCGATGTCGCTAGATTTTTCAGTTACGTGCGGCTGAAAATCTGGGGATCATCAAGTCAGTGTGATTTAACCAGGTAGATTCAATATCAGACACAATATTTTTGGCCTAGGCACATTTCCATCATCTCCCAGTTTCCCTTATGTGTTTCATTTTACAATGCACAATAAAAATGGCCGAGCAGCACAAGATGAAACATTGCTAATTCTTTGTGTCTTTTCCAATGGGAAATGACAGAAGAATGAAACGGGAAATGTGGTTGGCGCTTTCAATGTCACTTTTAGAATAATCGCAAGTCCCTAGAGAGGATTCTCCCATGTGATTCTCTATAGATACAGTTCTTATATATATATATCTCCATTATGCTAGCAAATCTGGACTGATTTCATCCTGTATCAGGCTTTAACTTTTTTTTGCCAGAAGCAATGATAATGATATGTACCATCTGTGCATATTGGTTTTACTCCTTCCTGTTTAATAAATTCTAGTTGTCGGGCCATTGCCCATAGTGACTATTTAGAAAACCCCGTTATGTTTCAACAGATGTTTGGAGTCTCATATTACTGAGGTTGAAGCCTCCCGAAGCTTCATCAGCATAAGGAGAGGAGCTTTCTCGAAGTTCAGAAGCTGTATAATGATAATGAGGACTGGATTTTGGTCTCTCAGGTCATCGTTGTCTACAAGAAGGAAGGGGCAAGATATTGGGCTATAATGAACCTAAACTATGGCCTCTACGGTTGTTGAACTCCATTGGGTTAGAATCCCTTTGAAAAAATGTAGTCCATGCAAAAGTGATTTAATTTATGCTGATCTAAAAATTAATCCAAAACCATCTCAATGTCCTTGATGCTCCTTTAATTTTCTTTTAAACTATTTTTACTTTTTTTAGGCCTCGGACTAGCCATTAGGTGCCATGCATTTCTATGGTCACCAAACAAACTTATGGCAATGACAGGTCCCTTCCCGATGATAGTACGAGACAAGACTGACTTAAGATAAGTCAATTAAGTTATAATAATTTTAAGAATTAAGTTATATGAGACACTAAAGAAAAATAGCACTGAGCACTTTAAATAAGAAAAATGTGAAAAAATATATAATGGGGCTAATGAGGATGCCATTGCCATAAGTTTGTTTGGTGACCATAGAAATGCATGGCACCTAATGGTTAGTCTGAGGCCTAAAAAAAGTAAAAAAAAGTTTAAAAGAAAATTAAAGGAACATTAAGGACATTGAGATGGTTTTCGATTAGTTATGTTTTCAATGTCTTACATTTGACCGCAGGAGATACTGTTGATCTAAAAATTAAAGCACATGAAGGTAGTTAATTTGCATTAAAATGTTCAACTATACATTAAAATAATTTAACACTAATGTGTGAAGCAAATATTTTAAAAAGGTATCGATAGAAAAGCTAAACAGGATAAAACATGTTCTCTCGGGGTTTCCGCAGCTGGCATTGCGCTTGTTGTAGGTTTCCAGGTCTCGCTGCATCTTTGTCAGGTAGAAACTGATCAACTTTGGGAGTGCGGACTTAGACCAAGTGAAACCTGGGGTAAATCCGTGTGAACAAGTTCAGTGCCCAACCCAGGAGTTCTATAACATTGCTGCTACGTTATGGGAATGCTCCCTGACCCCGCCCATATCCCTCTCATGGCCACACCCCCTTTTAGGTTGGTTTTGAAACAATTTCAGTATGTAACTCTATGGGCTAGCACGCAGGCAGAAGCACATGTAAGTCCAAATAACTGCCAATTAACACCAATAATTTGGGTTAATTGGCTCATTAGGTAATTATGCTGTGCATGCATCTCAGGATTGCATCCAAACTGCGATCAGTTCTAGCAGCGATCAGATATTTTTTTTTGCTACATTTTAGAAGTTATTTGATTTTGCGCCATAAAGTACTTTTCCTTCTGATGACAGGTGTTTCAGCGCCATCTATTGGATTTTCATCTACACCCCTGAGGCAAGCTTCGTTTCTGAAGCCGAAACACGGACCGTGTCGGGTCTGGAAGGATAGCAAGGAAAGACTGATCATATATGTTTTATGTTACAATAGATGATTGTATTTAATAAACTGGCTTTAATCTCAGGTTGATGTGTACAGTCCTTTCCCCCACTTTTTTTCTTTGCTATAATTATCATGGGGTGTTTGCTTGTTCTTCGGAATGAAAGCAGTTAGCTTAGCAGGGTTTAAAAAAAGGTTTGGATCATTTCCTTTATAAAAATGTCCATAAGGAGACCAAGATGACGACGGAGTGAGTCGCGTCTGAAGGCTGCACTTTGTTGGCAATCTTTATTTCATCTAACATTTTTTATCTTTCATTATGCCCAAGCACAGGGGCAAACAGAGGGGCTTTCTTCCAGCTTCATCTGGTACTTCACTGACGAGGCAAGTGGCAATTACAGCATATGCCACCCTGGTTGGATCGGGCTTATCCGCAGACCGAGGTGGGCAGACCTCGGTCCTGGAGAGCGAGGTTTCTCTTAGCCCATTGGGGCCTGGAGTTCCTCCGCATCCCGGGAAGATGTCGGGGATGCCGTCGGCAGTGCAGGAGGCGCCGGAGATGATCTCTTCGTCAGCGCTGCAGATTTCACCCTTGACCCCAGAAGCAGTCCATGGCTTGTCGACTCCTTTGCAGTCGACATTAGAGAATGGAGGAGAATCTGCGAGGAAGCAGTGAAGGAGGAGCTGGGAACCATTGGGGTAATCACCGGAATATCTATACCTCTTCCTTTAATAAGACCCGAGGTTATCGACATGGAAGCAATTTGGAGTGGACTGGAATCAGTACATAAGGTATGCTCCCAATTTCTTTCCTTAGTATAGAGTACTAGTATTCATTTAAAAGCTTTGAAAGAGAAATTCCTAAATCAGTCTAATAGAATGGACAACCTGGAAAAATCAATGGCAGAAGTGAAGGTTTCCATTAATTCACAACTGAAGGAAAAGACTTTGCTTTTTAGAAAAATGGAAAATTTAGAAAATGCAAATAGAAATTTAAATCTTAGACTATTAAACTTTCCGGTCTCCAAATTTCAAACACCGAGAGACTTATTTAATTCCTTCTTAAAATTAGTGTTGAAATTTCCTGAAAATAATATGCCACCATTACAAAAGATATACTACTTGAATATTCCCAAAGAAGATAAAGGCAAAGGAATCGTACCAGGAGACTTGGATCTCACTGGTATGTTGGAAACATCAATACAAGAAGAAATAACTATTAGAGCAACTTTACTGGTAACCTTCGTTTTCCTTCAGGATAAAGAGGCAGTTCTTCGTCTATACTATAAGACTGATAATGCGGAATTTCATGGTTTCAATGTTTCAATATTTCTAGATGTGTAAAAATGGACGCAAGCCAGACAGAAGAAATTCCTGGCTTATCGTCAGTTAACTTTGAGTTTGGGAGCAACTTTTCAGTTATGTTTTCCCTGTAAATGCTGTGTTACCTATCAGAATAGTTGATATATATTTTATGATCCTGATCAATTAAATTTCTTCTTAGAGGGCAAGACAGCTTCTAGAGCTCCAGATTCTCCCAGGCAGTTTGTTAAATCCAACTACACTCTGTAATGTGATTAGTTATGAGTTATTCCTCAGATCCAACTTCCCTTGGAGGTGATGGTCTCTCTCTCCTTATTTTGTGGACACTGAATTAGTCATATATGTGGAATTATTTTATAATTTACTGATTGTTTCTTATTTCAATTGTTAATTTCTTTAAATTGTTGTTCAACAATTAGTGAAAAATAAAAAAAAATAAAAAATGTCCATAGGCCATTATTAAGAAGGGCGTGCAAAAATGCACTGCTTATATTTGAATAGTACTCAGGTACTCCTAAGTATTTTCACTATCTGTCCCGGCATGCTCGCAATCTAACTATCACAATTTAAAATCTGTTTTACTCTTTTGGGATCTTGCCAGGTACTTTTAACCTGGATTGGCAACTATTGGAATAGGATATTGGGCTTGATGGACTTTTGATCTGTCCCAGTATGGCTGCTCTTATGTTCTTATATGAGCAAAGTATAAAACAAGCAAGCCATTCTGACATCACTGATGAAACTGGCTCTTAGACATTGGTGGAATGAGGCATTATGACATCACAATCTGAGCCCTAGAATGTTGCCAAATGAAAATGATCAGAAAAACACAAGTTGTGTTTTTTATTTGCTGATAAATGTGTGCACTTTTTGCAGCTGGTTTACCTACGACAGCGTGGCAGTGACCTTCACAAAACACAGCCATGGTGGCCCTTCAAATGAGCATACGACAACTGCGACCTGACAATTCCGCTCCCATGCCTTCAGTTTTGAGGGGGGGGGGGTGTAAAAGATTCCTTCCTTTCAGTTTATAATTCCGCTCCCTTCCCAAAAATTCCGCTACACTTACAATTGCGCCCTGACAATTCCGCTTCCAGATTCCTCCCTTTCAGTTTACAAATCCTCGCCCTTCCTGACAATTCTGCTCCCTTTCAGTCATGCGTGCACTTGTCGGTGTGCGCATTTGACGTGGTGCTATGGTTGGGGCACAATTGACGTGCGCGATATTGTCGGTGTACCTTAGTCAATAGTGCGCAAGGCTAGTGAACCTCCCTGCTAATCCCCATTTTTTATAAATTCCATCCCCTGATGCCCAGTCCACCATCCCCATATTCAATCCCTGACATGTACAAACCCCCACCATGTCCAAGTCCCGCCCAATAAGTCTGATCCTCTCCCCCCCCAAAAAAAAAATCTAACTACATCCATTCCCCCAATGAAACCCCACTCCTGACTTCAAACCATGCCCTTGATCCGAATCCTCCCTTCATGACCTCACCCCCACCCCAGGATTTACCCAAAGATCCTTCACTGTTTTCCCAGGGATGCCAGACAGCAGTTGCCCAAGTTGATGCTGGCAGTAGTTTCAGAAGACTATCACTAGGGGGCATCCTTTCCATATAAGGAGGAATTCAATAATTGGGAACTAATGGCATAATAGCTGAGAGAACTAATGGCATTATGTACTGCTTTATAAGGTAGCATATAATTTCTTTAGCGCATAACTACATGGAAGGGACGTGGGCATGACACACAACTTACAGAATATTACAAGTCACACCCGCTGCATGGTGCAGTTTGTTGAAACCATGTACACCTACCATTGACTTGGCCTAAATCAGTGGTCTCAAACTCACGGCCTGGGGGGCCACATGTGGCCCGCCAGGTACTATTTTGAGGCCCTTGGTATGTTTATCATAATCACAAAAGTAAAATAAAACAGTTTCTCGATCATATGTCTCTTTAGCTATAAATGACAATGTTATTATTAAGACTTAGCCAAAAGTAAAGATTTATAAACTATAAAGAGTTTTACCTCATGCAAAATTGTCATTTCTTTAATAAGACGTTAACTCTTTTTGTTTTCTGAGGCCCTCCAAACACCGACAAATCCAAAATGTGGCCCTGCAAAGGGTTTCAGTTGGAGACCACTGGCCTAAATGTAGGTGTTCAAACAAGTGGGAGTAGAAAATAGCACAGCAGAGAGTAAGTAAGTAATCAACTTAGGAAAATGTCTATATTGAAAAAAAATCCTCATAAAGGATTCAAAGCAAGCTGTGTTTCAGCTTGCAAGCCTTCATCAGGAGTCTGCTACTACGACTACTTATCGCTTATATAGCACTGAAAGGTGTACGCAGCGCTGTACATTTTGACATTTATAGACGGTCCCTGCTCAGAAGAGCTTACAATCTAACTTGGACAGGCAGACATGACATATAGAGTTGGGGATGCAGAACCCAAGGTAAGAGGAGTCGAAAGCACACTGAAAGAGGTGAGTTGACATTTTTAGACGGTCCCTGCTTAGAAGAGCTTACAATCTAACTTGGACAGAAAGACATGACATGTAGGGTTGGGGAAGCAGAACCCAAGGTGAAAGGAGTTGAAAGCACTCTCAACGAGGTAGGTTGACATTTATAGACGGTCCCTTCTCAGAAAGAGCTTACAATCTAACTTGGACAGGCAGACATGACATATAAGGTTGGGGAGCCAGAACCCGAAGTGAGAGGAGTTAGGAGTCAAAAACACTCTCAAAGAGGTGGGCTTTTAACTGGGCCTTGAACACTGCCAGAGACGGAGCCCACTGTAGGGAAACGGCCTGCTTGTTCCAAGGGTTCATAGACAACCCCGCGAAAGACAAAGGCGCGCGCCGACAACTGAGCGCAAGACAGAGGCGCGCGCCTAAGAAAATTAGTTTTTAGGGGATCAGACGGGGTTTTTTGTTGAGGAGCCCCCCCCCCAGTTTACTTAATAGAGATTGCGCTGGCATTATGGGGGATTTGGGGGGTTGTAACCATCCACATTTTACTGTAAACTGAACTTTTTCCCTAAAAACAGGGAAAAAGTGAAGTTTTCAGTAAAATGTGGGGGGTTACAACCCCCCAAACCCCCCACAATGCAGTGCGATCACTATTAAGTAAAGTGGGGGGGGGTTCCCCCCCCACGTCCCCCCATCGGAGCCCTAAAAACAGTAATTTTGTGCGGCGCGCACCTCCACGCTGCGCTCAATTGTCTGGGCGCGCCTTTGTCCCGGCGCGCTTTTGACCTGACACCTGTTCCAAGTATACTCTGCAGCAAGGCAGAAGGGATGGAGTCTGGAGTTAGTAGTTGAAGAGAAGGGCACAGAAAGGAGGGACTTGCCAGCTAAGCAGAGCTCACGGGGGGGGGGGGGGAGGGGGCATCATAGGGGGATATGTGAAGAGAGATTGTGAGGGGCAGCTGAGTGAGTGCATTTGTAGGTCAGTAGTCTAAATCAGAATAATCTCATTCAAATATAAAAGAATGCACAAAGAGACCCTTTAAATAGCATCAGCGTCACTAAACTGTGACTCCATATGTTTTGTTTTTCTGTTTTAATACTGTAAATTTATATTCTAAGTTCTAATGGAATCTGCTTCGTAGCAGTTCACTGGCCAGGCAGAATATAAGTCCATACATTAAACAATATAAAATTAAAATGTATACATTTGGAGGTTATATTTGTATTTTTACCCTCTGCTATTTAGGTAAGTGTGCCTGGGTATTGGCTCATTTATGATTATTACTGTATGTATTATTGTAAACTATCCGTCCAATCAAATATAAATATAAAAAGAGAAACAAGTATTCCATAGCTATGAACATCCCATTTCTAGAGGTCCTTGATCAGTTGGCTTCCTGGATTCTCGGCCTGGCTGATTTAACCCTTACAGGCAAGTCTTAGCTTTTTGGTTTTTATTTCTTTTTTCACTTCCTCTTTTTTTTGTTTGATTCTTGCAGGAGGAATCTTCGAGTTTCTAGAAGGGCCGGGCGGACAGCTTGTGAGCGCCGAGGAGCACGCCTTTCGATTCGCCGCCAACATTATCAACAGGAATAGAACATTGCTACCCAACACAACTCTAACCTACGACATCCAGAGGATTAACCTCTACGATAGTTTTGAGGCAAACCGAAAAGGTGAGTTCAGCTCAAATGAAGTGTGAGTGAGGCAGCGAGTCACTTCAAAAGGGCTGTAATGATTGACGTATAAGTATATCGTATATAAGTATGGCGACTGTTCTGTAAATTGGGCATCTCAGTTTACGCACCCCATGGGCCATGGGTTTAGTGTTAATTCCATAACGGAACCTTGAGATCAAGATTCTATTATAGAATATTAGCTTAAGTTAGCGTTGGAGGCCATGTTTGACTGTACCCTTTTATCCCATGCCAATGGCAGGCATAAGTTGGCACATTTGAATGTGCCAAGTGATGCACATAATTTATACTATTCTACAAAGTACATGTGTGTCCGTGTTCTGCCCATGCATACACCCCCTTGCAGTTGGGTGCTGTGGCCTTATAGGATTGTGCCTAGACCCTGAAGGCCTTTTGAGGACGTGTCCAGGGGTCCGGACAGCCCTTCAAAACCCGGCACTTTGTCCGGGTTTTGAAGCCTTAGTGTACTCCATTTATGCCAAGATTTTCTTGGCCTATGTGAGTGTGTCTGTAAGTACTTCCTGGAATGTTTATAGATTTTCACATACGAGAAGCATTCATCGATTTAAACTTTCTTTTCCATCTAGGAAAGGAATTCAACGAGTTAAGAATTTTAGCAGCTCTCTGGCGTTTAAACATTTTGAAAACTAACTCTCTTGTATTTCAGTTTACTTTATTTTTTAAATTTATTGTTAACCGCGGCGAGCTTCCTTTGGTTGAAGACCCGGTATATAAGGTTAAGTTTTAGTTTAGTTTAGTAAATCATTCCAGATTAGAGGTGCCTGATAATAAAAAAAAAAAAGATGCATTCCATCACGTAAATGACCATGATTTGTTTTGGGGAGGGAAATTGAAGGTAAAGCTGTTTCTTTAAAGCATGTCCTGACCTACCTAAACTAAACTAAACCTTAAGTTTATATACCGCATCCTCTCCACGGAAGTGGAGCTCGGCACGGTTTACAAGAACTGAGAAGATCTCAGTGTAGATTGAAAAGTCAGACAAACACCATCATGGAGTCTTCCTTTGTGCATATAATGTGAATAGTGCAAACATGCATAATATATTAGAGAGAGTGAAAAAATGTGCAACCCATTTTTGGTAAAACAATGACTGCGCAGCCCTGACAAAATATTAAAGAGAGGGACTTATCTCAATGTGAAGGGCCGGCGAACAAACTGTGAAACTTCCAGATAAATTTTCAATCTACATTGATGTCTTCTCACTAAATTTATAGACATGTATTGATGTTCTTCATATTTAATTTGAGTAGTGTATGCACAACCCACTTTGTTAAACAAAAACACTCTTAGAACTATTTTTCTAATTAGTATTGGAGGTGTTCTCTATTTTGGGTTTTGCCTATTTGATTGATCTACCTGGAGGTAAGGACATCTGGCTGCTTTTAAAGCAAATACAGAGGAAGAAAGAGGGAGGGGGATTTTCAATTCTAATAATAATAATAATTTTATTTTTATATACCGCCAAAGCCATGATAGTTTGAGGCGGTTTACAACAAGAGGTGCTGGACAATCAGTGAAGTGGTTACAATACAAAGTCATCAAATATAAGGTACAGGTTGGGAGAAGTGATACACTATAAGATTCTTAGGTTACAATCGATTAAACAAATTTGTTTTTATTGATTTTCTAAAACTGAAGTAGTATGAAATTCGTTGACAAAAGGTGATTTTATTGGAAGAAGAAAAATTGGATTGGATTCGAATAGGAAGGCAGCAGTTAATTCCTGAGACAAAAAAACTTTGCATCACCACGGCTTTAAGAACAGCATAAATCTCTTTTCCAAAAGTACTGCTGGAAACTATGGTGTGTTTCCTCAATGACCCTTTTCTCCATGCCTGAGAAGAGATGACCATCTGGATGGTCATGCATGGCAAGGGGAGAGCAAATGTTTGTAGAAGGAGACAGGTTTGGACCAGCTCGCTGATTTCACCTGAAAATCTGCCCAGGCCTCACTGGCATTCATCATCTTGCAATCCCTGCCTGCTGCAGTGATCCCAACTGCATTCTCTGCAGACGAACACGAGAATTTGATTGGCCCTGTAGCAGTTCAGTGCTCCAGCAGTTGACCAAATTAAAAAATGATGGCGGATATTTGGAGTCGTTTTACAGAGGCAGTATTTCTCTACAAAGCCTTCTGATGCATGTCTTATAAGACAGTTTTAGGTAGATGATTTTTTACATGCTGATTTTTACACGTTTAAATCCCTGCATTATTTTTACAATGGTTTTTTTTTATGTATAAAAAATATGGGTTATGAATTTAAAAAGTTTAAAATGATTTTTCCTATTTAGACTGATGAAAACTCTCAGATTTACCCTTCAGGTTCAATGCTTACACGATTTAACGTTACACTTATTAATATAGGGCTCGATAGTCAAAATGATTGAACGGCTAAGAGAGACTTGTATCGACCTTTAAGTATTTGGGAATCATTATTGACTAGCAACTAAATTTTGAAGGCCAAGTTTCCAGTTTAGTTAAATCATGTTTTCATACTTTGAGAAAACTACAGGCAATTAGAGAATTGTTTTGGGAGAATATGCATTGTTAAGGTCTAAATTACATTACTGTAATATTGTTTATATGGGTATTACAAAATTTAATCTTAGGAGATTACAAACAATTCAAAATAATGTGATCACATTATTGGGTTTTAAAAATAAATTTGATAGAATATCATTGGTTGCCTATATGTTATTGGATTCAGTTTAAAACTTTGACATTGGTTCGTCGGGCTTGAGTATCTACATTCTTTAATAATCCCTTATACCGATGAGAATATTGAGATCAATGTAAGACAATAGAGTGGTCTTTCCCTCGGCTAACAAAGCAAAGTGGGAATCAACAAGAAATAAAGCATTATATTTCATTGGTTCCCATTTATGGAATCATTTACCTCAGGATGTTTGATTGGAGGTATCATTGAAAGCTTTATATTTCTGTGAAGCGTTTGGTAATGATTTATCTTTTTCAGAGATTACTCATTTATTGAAATTGAGTGATCTTGCAGTGTGATGCCCATGATTGTAGGATTAGGGGACATTCAGATTCAATTTAGATTTAATTTAGTTTTAGAGTTATATAAACTGATTTATTTTAAATTGAGGTTTTTTTTTAAATGAATGATTTAATTCTTGTGTAAACGTTTGGAGGTCTTTTCTATTATTATTGGAGTTCTCTTTATATTGAATTTTTATTGTAAACCGCTTGGACCAGGTGGTATAATAAGTTTTAATAACACATACAACTTCTGTCCATTTAAATAACCCTTCTGGGGCTAACCAAATTTATTAACTGGATCATTTCAGGCATTAGCTGTACCCCAAGTAAATTCACTTTTCCTCAGAACCTAAGCGACACCACTCAGGGCTCAACATTTTCATTGCCCTAAGTTTTAAGTGTCAGATCGTCATCGGTTCTTTGTTTTAAATTTCTGCTAAGTGAAAATTAAGTGGGTAACCTTCCCCAACCTCTTGTTTCATTACCTATCCCTTTTTATTTGTTTATGAATTGTATTTAATCCTCTTTTTTTCTCCTCCCTTTTTCAAACATATTATTTCATTAAAATTAGTATTAATTGTCTTTTATTTATTTTTTATTTTAACCTAATTTTTTACTAAATGTAAATCACATTGGATTTGGATTTTTGCGATCAAATCAAATATTTTAAATAAACTTGAAACTTGAAATATTTTTACTTTTCCAAAAATTAATATATATATAAACACTATCACTAAACTTAGTCTGGGAAATTTTGGAAAAGTAAAAATATTTAAAAGCAAAAAAATCTAAGAGAAAGAACCAATGACGATCTGACGCTCAGGGCAATGAAAGTGTTGAGCCCTGAGTGGCATCGCTTAAGTCCTGAGGAAGTGTGAGTTTCCTTGGGGGCAAAGCTAACGTCTGAATTGTTAAATGAGACCTCAAGTTTAGTTGATTCTGGAGTCCTTTTACTAAGGCGCACTAGCCGATTTAGCGTGCACTAAATATTAGCATGCGCTATATGCTAACACACCCATTATACTCTATGGCCATGTTAGCATTTAGCACGCATTATTTAGCGTATGCTAAATCGACAAGCGCGCTTTAGTAAAAGACCTTGTCTATACCTTAAGGGCATGAACTTAACTGGATCAAGTCACTGAAAATGCTTGCTTAGCGCCCAAGACAAAACAGCTATTTGGGGGGCGTTCCATGGGTGGTGCTGACTCGTAGCCTCTTAAGTGCCAATATTCAGTACAATTCACCAAAATAACACTGCTTACACATAGGGGTCCTTTTACAAAGGCGCGGTAGCGGTTTAACGTGTGGAATACTGCGCGTTAAACCGCCTGCTGCGCTAGTAAATGTCTCCATTGACGAGTCGTTAGGATTTTAGGCTGCTGCGGGGTTAGCACTTGATGAAATGTCCGACGCGCTAATCCCCGTAGCGCGCCTTGATAAAAGGAACCCATAGTCTTTATGCATCTGTCTTTATGTGATTCATCATGGCTAGTGTGGGACCGCCGGACCCGTGGATACGCTTGGCTCCGGTCAGCGCTCAGAATAGACTGCGTCCTACGTACTTCCAGAAAAGCTGGAAGTCCTGCTGGTCACACAATCCAATGAGAAAGCAACAAGATTCAAACAGTCACTTTCAAAAGAAAATAAAGTCCCACTTTATTGTGGACATGAAGCTTGAACAGGGTTCAGTTCATTCTTTCCCAAAACATAAGAAAATGGAACAAAATAAAATTGAGTTGAAAACAAACAACCAACAACTCACACCTTTCTTGCAGGTGTCACAGGTAAGTAGCAGAGTGTATTCCCAATCGTTCTGCCTTTGGCAAATAGGCAGTAACCAACCATCACACTTTCTTTATAAATGAAAACAGTGTTGTGTCCAAGCCTAGATAAAAGGGTGGCTTGGCCCCAACCAACTTAACAGTAGTTGGTGGGGGAGGAGAGTAGCCGAATCCACTAACTTTCTTCTGTAAGCAACAGAATGCCACAAATGGCCCCACAATCCCAACCTAGGATATTGCGTGGATTCTTCCCCAAACTACCTCCTCAGGCACACAATCAAAAATTGAAACTTTTCTTGCTTTCAAAAGACAAACATAAACTCAAACAGTCCAGCATATTGAAACCTAACCAAAAAGGTTTTCACTTTCAGGCACCTAGTAAGGAGCTCAGCACTGCTCCCTTACTTCTCACCGGTGCAAAGAGTTCCCCAGGAA
The DNA here is from genome assembly GCF_902459505.1 of Geotrypetes seraphini. Lineage (NCBI taxonomy): Eukaryota > Metazoa > Chordata > Amphibia > Gymnophiona > Dermophiidae > Geotrypetes > Geotrypetes seraphini. Next base: position 29,633,855 of record NC_047091.1, on the reverse strand, counting down.
GAAGCCTAAACGATTGCTAGCATGAGCATACAAACAGAAAACAACCAGCAATGAAACTTAACTCTCTTCCATGGGGCAAGCTTCTGTAATGTTGGCAGTTTCTAGGTAGTCCATGAGCTCTGGTTCTGCTAGCTGGTTAGCTTCAGGGTCAGGGCTGGATCCACCATCTCAACCTGGTAAAGTTGAGGTTCAGGAGAGCTGTCCTGCAAACCTCCTTCCTGGGCTGGCCCAGGGCAGACTCCCTGCTTCCTCTTCAGAGCAGCCTCTAGTGCATTGAGGCGACCACGCCCTGTTCTCTGAGGGGGAGGGGCAGCCTGCAGCTTCTGCCTAGTTTTCCCAGGACTTCTAATCAGGTCCTGCAAGCTGGGAGTTAGCTGAGTGAGGAGGAGGATTATGTGGCTGTTCCAGGCTGTTACCCTCATAGTCCTCCCCTCCCCAGGGATCTGTAATCTGGGTTTTAAAGGGGAATGCAGAGTTTCCCCTATTCCTGGACTCTAGCCTGTCACACTGATTAGCTCTTTTAATGGCTGGGCTAGGTTTAGCCAAAGCCTTACCTGGCACAAGCCGAGCTTTAGGGCTAGGGTTGTGACATACCCTCACCCTTAATGTCTGCCCAACCCTAGTCTGCGGAGTGCCCGCCACATCCTCCTGAATTCTGGATAGGGTGTCAACGCTTCCGGTGTTTATTAAATTTTTTCCCTGGATTTAGGGATGGTGTGTCAGGGTCCTGAAAATCCTCGGGCCATCTTAAAACGGGGGGTCTCATAACCACTTTCCAAGGCCCCGCTGTCCTGTCCATTGGGAGTTTCTAACCCCTCCACGCGTTGGGCTAAGGCCACTATGACCTGTGTCATGCTTCCTAACTCATCCTTTTTCATTTGCATAATTTGTTCTTTTAACTCTCCCAGGTCTTGCTCCATCTCTTTAAAAGTGTCCAGGACCTTTTCAAAGTGTTGGGCATGCTGCTCCAATTGTTCTTCTTGAGCCTGCTGCCTTACAGCCCAACTCTCCGCCTTCCCTGTTTTATTTGTTAGTTCTCCACAGGTAGTCTTTATTTCCCTCAAACTATGCTGTACAGCTTGCTGTTGGGCTTGATTTTCTTGCATCTGCCCTTGAACTAATTTTAACTGTTCTACAAGATGGTTAAGTTTTTTTGATTCCTGTTGACACTGAGCTAGGACCTCTTCCCTGGATCTTTTATTCTCCTGGACTAAGGGGTCTTTCCAGGATTGGAAACTGGCCTCAGCCTGAGACTTAAAGCCCGATTCCCATTCCTGGCGTGCTGCTGCTAAGTCTCCCTTTACCTTCAATATCTCCGCCTCAAGTGCGGCTAGGGTAGCAGCCCCCGCATCTCCCGGCAGATTGGGTAACAATTCTGGGTGTGGGCTAACCCCTGGTGTTCCTACCCCAGTAGACCCAAACCCTTGTTGCCCCCTTCTTGTATCAGGGAGACGGGACCACTGCACTATGTCAGGGTGCCAAATCCTCTCACATATTAACTGTGCCACCTGATCTCCAACCCGTACTTGATAATCAGTATTCCCTTGATTCACAAGGAGTACGGCAACATTCCCCCTATAATCTGGGTCAATAACTCCAGCAGCAACATCTACTGCATGTTTCAAAGCCAACCCAGATCGGGGGGCTATCCTAAGATAGGCCCCTGGTGGACGTGATACTTGAATGTCAGTCCTCACTAGACCCTCCCTTTCGTAGGGATAGTCTGCTCTTGGGCAGCGTAAAGGTCATAACCCGCTGTCTTAGGGTAAGCTCGAGTGGGTGCTATGGCCCTATCCGAGAGCGGGACCCAACGAATAGTCGGCCTCCAGCTCTTAGGTTTTGGTGCTCGCTGCCTTTCCTCCGGAGAGGGAGTTGTTCTCCTTACCACCCGGCTTCCCAACACGCATTTCTCTGGGCCACTCTCCCCTTTGGGAACCTCGGTCCTCGTTAGGGCCAGCCAGTCTCTTCCCAAGATTAAAGGGTAGGGTGCTGTTTCCAAAACTGCAACAGGTATGGGAGTTTTTCTCTTGTCATGCTCTATTGTCAAGGTTCTCAGGGGGTATTCCCTGGATTCCCCATGAATGCAGGTAATAGGTACTCCCTTAGTACCTAAGTTCGGGTCCTCTCCTAGGTCATCCCAAAGCTGGGCTGATGCAACCGACTGCTCGGCCCCTGTATCGATAAGAGCTGAGACCTCCCTACCTGCCACCAAGACGACCAGTTGGTATTCCTCAGGGATCTTGGCTCTACTTCCCTGGGTTACTACGAGATCTTTTCGAACCCTACAAGCTCTCTGGGTATGCCCAGCCTTCCCACACCGATAACATGTGAGAGCCTTTCCTAACACAGGCTCTTTAGGCTTGACATACCCTGAGGTCTTTCCAGCTTGTCCTTGGCCTATGGCTGTCCTTGCTTTTTCCGTACTCTGAGCAGGGGTTACTCGTTCCTCTTCGGCAGCGCCCTGGGCATCTAAATATGCCTCAGCAACCTCCAGAGTCTGGACCAGGGTTTTACAGCCTTGCCTCCGGACCCAACCTCTCAAATTTTGGGGGGCTGATTCCAGGAACTGCTCCCTGATAATTTCTAGCACTAAAGCCCTAGGGTCTCCTAACCAAGGATATAACCATCTCTCAGCAAGCTTAGATAGTTTTTGGACTAAAGCCTTAGGTCTTTCTTTCTCCTGCATTACGGTAGATCTGAATTTCTGCCGATAATGTTCAGGAGTATACCCCAGGTACTCTAAAATATGGCTTTTGATGGCCTGATAGTCATTGGCCAGTTCAGGGGATAAGGTCTGAAAAGCGGATAATGTTTCCCCTGCTAGGCAGGGCAGAAGCCTAACAGCCCACTGACCCTGCGGCCAACCAGCAGCAGTAGCTACCCTCTCAAAGGCAGATAAGAACTCATCCGGAGCATCTGCCGGTGTTATCTTACATAGATTTAACATTGCGAGCGGGTTAGCTGCTCCTGCAGTTGGTTGAGTAAAGCTCAGTCCTGGCTCACTGCCTGTGGCTGGCGAGGGCCTCTGTAAAAGTTGAGACAGTACCTTAGTCTGTTCCCCCATCGCCAATACCATCTCATCATGCTGTCTCCTAGACAGTTCCTGCAACCAGTACCACAAGTCCTGGTTGGTCTTTAGTACTGCTTGCAGGTCTTCGCTCTGTTTCTGTCTTTCGCCAGCTAGGAAAGCCATCAGCTGCTGCTGATCCATCTTGCTTCCGGGCCTGGAACAGGAACAAACGGAGAAACACACCAAGTGGGGTACTTCACACTAGCACCACTATCTCCCTCACCAACCCCCTTTGCCGAGGTACTCTTACCAGAAAGATTGGTGAGTCTGCGCCTTGGTTAGTAGGCCTCCAGTCGCTTGTCTGCGTTTCTGTCCTCTCAACCCTGGTCGGGTCCTTACTGGACACCCTCGGACTCTGGTCCACCGTAGGGAAGGCGAGGCTTCTCCGACTGCGTGCTTCACACTGCTTCTGTTCAGCCACCAGGATATCCTCCTCAGTGCCTTCGCTCCGACTGGTAACCCGAACCGCCAAATCTGGAACCAGTCTCCAAGACAGGAACAAACAAACAAACTAAAACAACAAACAAAAAAAAATCCAAAAAGCCAAAACTTTTTTTTTTTTCAAAGTTCACCAAACGTCCAGCAGGAGGCGCTATATCCCACTTCTGACACCAAATGTGGCACCGCCGGACCCGTGGATACGCTTGGCTCCGGTCAGCACTCAGAATAGACTGCGTCCTACATGCTTCCAGAAAAGCTGGAAGTCCTGCTGGTCACACAATCCAATGAGAAAGCAACAAGATTCAAACAGTCACTTTCAAAAGAAAATAAAGTCCCACTTTATTGTGGACATGAAGCTTGAACAGGGTTCAGTTCATTCTTTCCCAAAACATAAGAAAATGGAACAAAATAAAATTGAGTTGAAAACAAACAACCAACAACTCACACCTTTCTTGCAGGAATCACAGGTAAGTAGCAGAGTGTAGTCCCAATCGTTCTGCCTTTGGCAAATAGGCAGTAACCAATCATCACACTTTCTTTATAATTGAAAACAGTGTTGTGTCCAAGCCTAGATAAAAGGGTGGCTTGGCCCCAACCAACTTAACAGTAGTTGGTGGGGGAGGGGAGTAGCCAAATCCACTAACTTTCTTCTTTAAGCAACAGAATGCACAAATGGCCCCACAATCCCAACCTAGGATATTGCCTGGATTCTTCCCCAAACTACCTCCTCAGGCACACAATCAAAAATTGAAACTTTTCTTGCTTTCAAAAGACAAACATAAACTCAAACAGTCCAGCATATTGAAACCTAACCAAAAAGGTTTTCACTTTCAGGCACCTAGTAAGGAGCTCAGCACTGCTCCCTTACTTCTCACCGGTGCAAAGAGTTCCCCAGGAAGAAGACTAAACGATTGCTAGCATGAGCATACAAACAGAAAACAACCAGCAATGAAACTTAACTCTCTTCCATGGGGCAAGCTTCTGTAATGTTGGCAGTTTCTAGGTAGTCCATGAGCTCTGGTTCTGCTAGCTGGTTAGCTTAAGGGGCAGGGCTGGATCCACCATCTCAATGTCCTGGTAAAGTTGAGGTTCAGAAGAGCTGTCCTGCAAACCTCCTTCCTGGGCTGGCCCAGGGCAGACTCCCGCTTCCTCTTCAGAGCAGCCTCTAGTGCATTGAGGCGACCACGCCCTGTTCTCTGAGGGGGAGGGGCAGCCTGCAGCTTCTGCCTAGTTTTCCCAGGACTTCTAATCAGGTCCTGCAGCTGGGAGTTAGCTGAGTGAGGAGGAGGATTCTGTGGCTGTTCCAGGCTGTTACCCTCATAGTCCTCCTCTCCCCAGGGATCTGTAATCTGGGTTTTAAAGGGGAATGCAGAGTTTTCCCTATTCCTGGACTCTAGCCTGTCACACTGATTAGCTCTTTTAATGGCTGGGCTAGGTTTAGCCAAAGCCTTACCTGGCACAAGCCGAGCTTTAGGGCTAGGGTTGTGACACTAGCTATGAGTTAGAATATTTATATGTCCAGCTGTTTTTTTCTGGTTGCATATGCCCGAACATTCATAGCTCTCTCTTGGTACAATATTCAGCTGAAGATTCGTCAGCTTCCTACAGAAAATGATGACATGTCTGCCATTGTACATCCAGGGGTAAAGCTGGCAGAGTCAGCAAAACACTGATTATGGTCAGCTGAAAATTGTGCCCACAAAATAAAACTAAATTTAAAAAAAACTTAAAATTCCTCAACAGATTAAATTTTATAAGTATAAATTTTACAAGGACATAAAAAGATAGTCATTTTTTTAAAAAAATCTTTATTCATTTTTAAACTTTCAACAAGCGATTTATAATGCAATCATATACACTTTAATATCACTATTTAATCACACAAATATTGAATCAAAATATAAATTCCTCCCTCCCTCCCTCCAATATAACATTATAGTTTCAGATAAATTTGAAATTAAATCCATCCCCCCCCCCCATCCTATACTTCAATAAATAAAAGGGGAAGAAATATATTATTAAATATAATCAATCCTTACAATAATTTGTTAATGGCTCCCAAACATCAATACATTTTTTATAATGTCCCTGTTGATAGGAGTCATTTTATCAGGTGACAGAGAGACTCTGTCCCTTTTGCCTTGCTGCACCGTATGCTTCGAACAAGCTGCCCGAATCCCTACAATGGGCTCCGTCTCTGGCATTGTTCAAGGCCCGTTTAAAAGCCCACCTCTTTGAGAGTGCTTTCGACTCCTAACTCCTCTCACCTTGGGTTCTGCATCCCCTACACTCTATGTCATGTGTGTCTGTCCAAGTTAGACTGTAAGCTCTTCTGAGCAGGGACCATCTATAAATGTCAAAATGTACAGCACTGCGTACGCCTTTCAGCGCTATATAAGTGATAAGTAGCAGTAGTAGTCCACCGTAGCATAGAGGCCCAGTGTGCGGCGGTGGCCAAAAAATCAAACAGAATGCTAGAAATTAAGAAAGGGATGGTAAACAAGACCGAAAATATTATAGTGCGTCTATGTTGATTCATGGTGCAATCTCACCTTAAATATTACATTCAATTCTGATCACTGTATCTCAAAAAGGATTTATAGGAATCAGACAAGGTTCAAAGAAGAGCAACCAAGATGATAAAGGGGATGGAACTCCTCTCTTATGAGGAAAGACTAAAGAGGTTAGGTCTCTTCAGCTTGGAGAAGAGATGGCTGGTGGGGGGGTGGGGGGAATATGATAGAGGTCTATAAAATCCTGAGTAATGTAGAATGGGTGAATCGAATTTTGACTCTTTCAAAAATTATGAAAGCTAAAAGAAACTCAGTTAATTTATATGGTCTATTTTAACAGCCAAACATGGCCAATTTGGTGTTGAATGTCCACACCTAGCCAGCATGACATTTCTGGTTAGTGTCGAGCCACTAATCATGAATATTCAATAAGAGATAGCAAGTTATCTCCCACTGAATATCCATGTTTAGGCACTAAAACACTATTTAAATGGCCAAGAGCAATTCCTGGCTGGTTAAATAGTTTTGAATATTTGTCAAATTGTTTTTAATATTCACATTATAGACTGACACAGTTTTGATCATAAATATTGATCTTTCAGCATGCTATAACTGGTGAACAATTTAGATAATACTGCCCCAGAACATAAGTTTTCCTGTGTCATTTATAGTTGATTGGTTCCCTTGTCTTCTAGCCTGTGATCAGCTCACGCTGGGAGTGGTGGCAATCTTTGGACCTTCTCATAGCTCCTCATCGAATGCTGTCCAGTCTATTTGCAATGCACTAGAGGTACCACACATTCAGGTCCGATGGAAGCACCATGCTTTGGACAACCGGGACACGTTCTACGTCAATCTCTACCCAGACTACGCCTCTCTCAGCCACGCCATTCTGGATCTTGTGCAGTTCTTAAAGTGGAGGTCAGCCACCGTGGTTTATGATGACAGCACGGGTAAATGGAGAGTTTGATCATAAAGCGAACAACTAGAATTGCATGCATCAATGACTGCAACTAGTGGAGACTTCGTGGTGCAGCATAAAATGCAAATGGGGGTGGGGGTGGGATCCTAGGTTTTAGGCACACTATTTGGCCATACCTATCAAGAATCCTACTGATAAAAACCACTCAGTTTAACAACAATGTATTTTAATTAGAATAATGGCTTTGACTGAGGCTTTACTTAATTAGAAAATGCATCTGTGAAGTTTATCATAGTCATGACATCTCCTTGGCTTATGTCTTTCCCATTGATGCCTTTTTTCTCAGCAATCATTGTGCATTCATTGTGGAATGGAATGTATTAAATGGACACCATATCTGTCCATCCAACCCGGTGAATGTGGAAGTCAGCCTGGCCACGTGTAAATTCATTATACCATTCTGATTTGTACATATTGAGAGAAAATCATGACCCATAGACCAGGTTAGAGAGGAGGACCCACTGAGCCCACAAAGAAGACAATTAGTTGTCTGCCTTGCTCTTAAAAAGAGTACAACTTGCCGATACTTTTACATAGCAAATGCAATTCTTATCCAAGCCCTGGTGGGAAGCATTCTTCCAGAGCATTTCTAACCCAATGTACAAAGACCTAGAAGACTAATAGGATGTTTAACTGTTCATTCATTATATATATAGCAGCCCAGCCCAGAGGTCCATTGGGTCCAATCTCCTTCTGATAGTCTTAAACGGTGGTTCCCAACCCTGTCCTGGAGGACCACCAGCCAGTCAGGTTTTAAGGATAGCCCTAATGAATATGCATGGAGCAGATATGCATGCCTGTTACCTCCATTATATGCAAATCTCTATCATATTCATTAGGGTTGTCCCAAAAACCCAACTGGCTGGTGGTCCTCCAGGACAGGGTTGGGAAACTAGTCTAAAAGGAGGAACCTCGAGCCAAATGCTCCAATCTCATTATCTTGCATCATATTTGAGCTTTCAATCAAGAATAAATAATCAACAAGTTTAATAATTATAAAAGATTCAACCATTATTAAACTTGTTGATTATTTATTCTTGATTGAAAGCTCAAATATGATGCAAGATAATGAGATTGGAGCATTTGGCTCGAGGTTCCTCCTTTTAGACTAGTTTCCCAACCCTGTCCTGGAGGACCACCAGCCAGTTGGGTTTTTGGGACAACCCTAATGAATATGATAGAGATTTGCATATAATGGAGGTAACAGGCATGCATATCTGCTCCATGCATATTCATTAGGGCTATCCTTAAAACCTGACTGGCTGGTGGTCCTCCAGGACAGGGTTGGGAACCACCGTTTAAGACTATCAGAAGGAGATTGGACCCAATGGACCTCTGGGCTGCTCTCAACCTCGTCAGACCCTACTGGCCATGTCTACATGATTTACTGAAGCAGAAAACTTCCCTGCAGATCATACTGTGCTTTTATCTCCCCGACATGACATTCCTTAAGGCCTCATCCGACTGCAAGAACTTATCATGGCTCCCTCTCGATACAACATTCGGCTGAAGATCCGTCAGCTTCCTATAGATAGTGACGATGCCAGGCCCTTATTGAAGGAAATGAAGCGTGGCAAGGAGTTTCGTATCATATTTGACTGTAGCCACATAATGGCAGCTCAGATCCTGAAACAAGTGAGTACTGAGTGCGTGGGGGGGGGGGGGCATTATCTGCAGAGATAATATGAGCTGATCATGACATTATTTGAAACCTGTTCTATAAGGAAAGTAGGTGCACACTTTTCTTTATAAAACAGTAGTGCAAGCGACCCAAAATTCATGTACATTATGGTGCGATAATATACACCAGACCTATAGCTGATATAAATGCATGCACTTAAAAAATGTATACACTACCAGTTCCGTGGCCTATGTTCTATATATGGCTGTGTCCTGTTTGGCATTGTAGAGTAGGCTGTTGTTCTTTCTTATTCTGTTTGAACTGAGCCATGTTTGTTATTGTTTTGTGGTGGAACTGAATAAAGATGATTTAAAAAAATGTATACACCACCTAAACCTAATAAGTTTACATAATATAAATCACAAATACAAAAAAAACCCAAAAACCAAAACCCCAGAGAAAAATTTCTTTGCAATGCCATAAGTGATCAAAGATCATTCCATGTTTAGATTACATTGCTTATAAAAATGCAGTTCCAAAAAGATGGACTTTCAGTTACACAGCTGGCTACAGAAGTGGCAGGTCATGGGGGTCACAGGCAGCTGCAGACAGGCTGCTTTCCTGGATTGTATACATGATGTGGCATTGCAAGTTACAGGATAGGGGAGCGGGGTGTCTTTATTCCTTGTACAGTGCTTTCAGTTTCACTAGTTTGATTGTGTCGGATTTGAGAGCATGTGAAAAATAACGCACAAGGTTACAGGGGTATCAGACAAAGGTCAGGCAGGATGCTACTCATCTCGGCATTTTAATGCGCATGAGTCGAGCCTCTTTAATTTGAAAGGAAGCTCTGGAATGAGAGGGCATAGGATGAAGTTAAGAGGTGACAGGCTCAGGAGTAATCTAAAGAAATACTTTTATACAGAAAGGGTGGTAGTTGCGTGGAACAGTCTCTCGGAAGAGGTGGTGGAGACAGAGACTGTGTCTGAATTCAAGAAGGCGTGGGATAGGCATGTGGATCTCTCATAGAGAGAAAGAGATAAGGGTGACTGCGGATGGGCAGACAGGATGGGCCATTTGGCCTTTATCTGCCATCATGTTTCTATGACATCACAATGCAGGTATAAAGAGCCTCAGCCAATAGGGAGAGGAGGAGATGGTGGATGCTGTGGATGGGCCATTTGGCCTTTATCTGCCATCATAGTTTTATAACCATAAAGTACTTGGGGTTTTTTTAAATTCAGTCTGCTAGCACACAACTGCAAGTGGCCAGAAAGATCGTTCCACAGCTTCACTCCCACAATAGCAACAGTAGAAGCCCATACATGTAAATGATAGAATGGTATAATTTATATGCATACCTGTGTGTTCCATCCATTCTCCACCCAGACTCCACCCATGAACATGCCACTGGCAAAATGTGTGGATTAAATAATGGTGCATACTTTTCCACTACACAGTATTCTGTAAGAGGTCATTTAGGGACACAGGTAGCCATTTAGGCACCTAAATAGAAACATAGAAACATGGTGGCAGATAAAGGCCAAATGGCCCATCCGCAGCATCCACTCTCTCCTTTCAAGCTTTCATGAATTCAGACACAGTCTTTGTCTCCACCACCTCTATTGGGAGACCATCATGTATGCAGGGCAGGATTAACCAATAGGCCAAGTAGGTACGTGCCTAGGGTTCGAAATTGTCAGGGGGGCCCGATGAAGGAGGGCATCAACATTGTTTTTTCCAAATGGCGATGGGCCCCTCCAGCATCGATCGGCAACGCGGGCCCCCCCGATCGGCAATGCGGGGCCCTCCTCATCGACAGAAAGTAAGACAAGCAACGCGGGTAAGAAATGAAACGGGAATTGTAATTGTGCAAGCGGTGCTGCTTGCCCAAAGCTTCCCTCTGACGCAGCTTCCTGTTGCCGTCTGGGCGCATGGTGGGGTAGGGCGGGGCAAGGGGCCCAGTGTACTTGTGTGCCTAGGGGGCCATCGACGAATTAATCCTGCCCTGCATGTATGCATCTTCCGGCTCCCTATGGAATTACCCCCTGAGTATATAAGAATGAAGTCTATGAACTGCCCACACCTCTGTGCTCTCTGTTCTCCTTCGCAGACTGAATAAATGATCCAAAACCTTCTATTCATCATCTGCCTATATCCAAAAAGATATCTTCCCACCAGTACTGATACACAGTTAACGTATTTTTATTGCTTGATTTCTTGTTTCTTCAAGTCTCGATCACTCAAGTGATTGTCCAATTTGTGAAAGCAGTGAGCAGAAAATTAATGGTATCTGCTGGATGCAATTAAGTACTATTAGGACCACAGGAAAACAAGATCTAGATAATCCTAGGAGACGATGGACCAACAGTGATCTATAGTGAAGCTGGAACAGGCACCAGTGTTGACCCCAGGATAGATTTCGATAATTATTAAGTCTTTGTACCCAGGAATAATCAGCTCGGCCTCTTTGCATATCCAGAGGCTTCACAAAATGCAATAGTCTAAACTGAAATAGATTTTCCTTCCTGCTACTGTCGCTTACAGGTTTTATGCATATATTTATTTCTTTTGGGCTTCTCACGGATTCTGATTGCTCTTTATTTTCTCTTTGTTTGCAGGCCATGGCAATGGGGATGATGACTGAATACTACCACTTCATTTTCACCACTCTGGTAGGCCCCACATGATCTTCATTTTCTACTCTCGGCTTTTTCACTCTACTCCGGTGGGAATTGCGATTCTAAACTAAGTGAAAAATAAACCTATTATTGTTAGACACACAATATGAGCAGCAGAGGTATGTTTTGACAAGGAAAATGGAATAAGGAAGATGTGTGTTTATCACCTGCCTCCTCTCTCTTTTAATTTATTATCGTCATCATTAGAAACAACTTTATTTGACATACAGTAAAGTCATTAATAGATCTAAGTCGTTTACTATCTCAAAAAAGAGGAAGAAAGGAACATTAAAAAAAAAACAAAAAACACCCCAAAGATTAGGGAAGCACAGAAAGTGTGTTACAAGTATTGTCAAAACAACACATTAAGTGTAATTATAATGCGATGAAGCTACTAAGTAGTAAATTTAAAACTAATTGAAGAAAACGCTTCTTCACTCAATGTGTAATTAAAGTCTGGAATTTGTTTCCAGAGAATGTCTTAGAAGGGTCTAGAAAAGGTTTGGACAAGTTCCTAAAGAGAAAGTCCATAAGCCATTATTAAGATGGACTTAAGAAAATCCACAGTTTATTTCGGGGGTATGCAGCATAAAATCAGTTTTACTTTTTTGGGATCTTGGCACTTGTGACTTGAGTTGGCCATGGTTGGAAGGAAGATACTGGGCTGCCGCCACTGCCGCTTGTCTTCAAAGCAGCCTACTGAGGTTCGCCGGCCGGCTGTAGCGAACCTCGCAGGCCGCTGTCCACCTCGGTGGCATGTTACCTCTGATGCGATCGCATCAGAGGGAACGTGCTACCAAGGTGGAGAGCGGCCTGCGAGGTTCGCTACAGCTGGCTGGCGAACCTCAGCAGGCTGCTTTGAAGAGGAGCGGCAGCGGTTGGTGAGTGAGGACAGGAGGGGGGAGTTGCCGGTGTGTTCCCTGCCTCCGTGTTCAAAAATGGAATTCGGCACGGACCCAGACAGGGAACACGCCATCCTAAGTGCGCATGCGCGCTTAGGGTTTTATTATAGAGGATTCATTTTATAATTTTGTCTTTATTGAATTTCAAATTTTTATGATAACACAATCATAACGAAATAAAACAGTATCCATCATACATCAATTATATATGAACATAACATAAAGGAAAATTATACCATTCTATCAACTGTTAGTGCACAATCATTGAGGGAGGAGTGTCAAAGATCGAAGACTATTTTACTCCTTAATTTTCTCAGGAAATAATCAGGCAGCCTGAAGTGGTCCCTAATACTTAAGGAGCGTTATCTTGGCTACTGCTAGGGGTACTTGCAGTTATCACCTCCTTGTCCAAGATAAATCTAGATAACAGTGCAGAATCAAAAAAGATATATCTTGCTCCTCTAAAATTAACCCAATATTTACAGGGGAATCTTAATATAAATGTTGCTCCCAATTTTAAAACTTGTGGTCTCAAGAGCAAAAACTGTTTCCTCTTTTTTTTGTGTAATCCTAGAAACATCTGGATACATTCTTATTTTTTGAATCAAAAACAAAGCATCTTTATACTTAAAAAATAACTTTAAGAGCCAATCTCTATCTGCATCTTGAGCTAATTGAAGAAAAAGTGTGGCAGTCATTAACTGCTCTGATTCTGACGTCTCTAATAAATTAGTCAAGTCCAAAACATCTATTCCAGGTTCCTGATGATCCTCCGGAGAGTTCTTCTTTCCCAAGGAAATATAGTAAAGTTTTGAAATTGGTGGAAAAGACTTTCAAAACCTCTGAAAGATAACATTTAAACATATCCAATGCTGTAGTGGTGGTTAATTTAGGAAAATTAATCAGTCTCAAATTTTGTCCAAAATTTGGTACTAATATATTTATGTACCCAAGGGGCACCAGGGTGCCTAGAATACCTAAGAAATCCAAATGTTACCCTATTATTCTATTTTAGAGAAGAAAAATATTAGTTCCCTTGGGGGATAGGAAAGTTTTGCAGAGGCAGCATTCGCAACCTTTACGTCAGCTGGCACAATGCTCCGTAGCCTCTCAATGAGCAACATCTTTCCACTTTTAGTCCTCCAATTAAATCCATGTTTGCCATATATCTTACAGCTGGGTTCCTCGGCGTTGTCATCCTTCCCACTCAGCCGTGGAGAATTACTGCTTTTAATACAGAGACCGGAAACGTATTGGCTCGTTTTTTGTTGTTTTTTCTTCCTTGCATTCAAATTACTCATCTTGAAATTAACTTCCATAACTCGTCCTGGAGTTAACTTCTGCTTTCATTAAATCCGCTGGGTAGACGATGCATTTCCTGGTGATCGCTGTCGCTATTATCAGTCACCGTTGGACAAGCGTTGTTGAGTTATGCTTGGCATTAAAGACCAGGTACCCTCTTACTCATTAGGAAGACTCTGCAGCAGCCTGGAAGTTTGAAAATTTTGTGATGCCTATTTTTCAAATTCACATGACATTTTAATTACTGCTGTTGTTACTATCTATTCTGGGCAGCTTTAAGCACTCCCCAGATTACCCGCTTTAATCAGCTTCTGCTGAGAATACAGTGTATTTCATGTGTATGGAAGCCTGGAGCTGAAAGGGAGAATTATAATAAATTAATAGATAAGCAACCACAATTAATGCCACTTTCTTAGAGTAACAGCCATACCAAGGGAAAGGTATTTTAATCTGTCACTCCTCGAGGCTACGTTGTATCGCATGTACTTAGTTTGCTATATTAGCAGACTCATGGGGTGCAGATGAATTAGTCTGTTGTTGCTGCTTTGAATGTTTCTAAATGGTCCCTAGTCAATAACGGATACATTGTCTCAACATTTGGCATGGAAAGCATCAACTTTTTGCCAAACAGAAGGGCTGAATGAGAAACTTCTTTTTTTTAATACAGAACCTGAAACTGACTCTGCTCTTGTGGTTTGAAGCTGGGATACAGGAGATGGTTGGGTTGTTTTTTGTTTTTTTTTTTGGGGGGGGGGTTTGCAGTGAACTGGCACATCTCAGGCAGCTTTTAACTTAAGGACAAATTTTAACTGCGGGACAGGGAAGGGGTAAAACGCGGACCTCACAGACCTGACGGACCTCGCGGATCTAAACCCGCACGTACTTAAAAATCTGAGGTCCGTGCTGCTTGTAGTTAGTTTCTGACTCTGACAGACCTCGGTGACATTTTAGCGCTGATGGATCCTAATACTTTTCCCTCCCTATGCTGAGACGGATCCGTCAGAGCTAAATTGTCACCGAGGTCTGTCAGAGCCAGAAACTAACTACAAGCAGCATGGACCTCAGATTTTTAAGTACGTGCGGGTTTAGATCCGCGAGGTCTGCATTTTACCCCTTCCCTGCGGGACATATTAAGGGAGTTTAGATCAGGAATGACTAAAACTGTTCAAGCATTAAATCATGCTCAGTAGCTAAAATATGCTTCTCGGCTGGGTAATCCCGGGAAGGTGGGGAGGGGGAGGGGGTTTGCTGCCCTAACTTGCATCTCAGACTCAAATTAAAACAGCGGTGCTTGCAAAGTGTGTGTATTCGGTGAGAAGGGTGCACATGGTTTAGATAAATTAGTTGGCAGTTAAAACAAAGGAAATCATTTAAAAGCTAATCTATTTTTTTTTTTTAAAGGTGTTTTAAAAGCTATTAAATTAGGTTATAAACAGATCTGACTTGGGAAGTGAACTCTGTAGACTACGTGCAAGACAGAAAAAAAAGCCTTGGACCGAGTGAATTCCCATGTAGTTCTTCTAACAGTTGGAATTACCAACCTGTTATCTTGAAACGATCTATGTGTGCGCAATGGAGTATGTGAGATAGTTAAAACATTTAAATAACTAGGCTGCTGCATATGTAAAAATTTGTGTGTTAGCGTTAACATTTTGAACAGAATTCTATATGATGGAGGTAACCAATGATAATGTAAAAATAAAAGTGCAACGTGATCAAAATTGCTTTTAATGACCCAATAACTTTATAGCAGAATTTTGGAATGTTTGAAGTCGTCCGAGATTGAACTTATATAATTTTACAATAATCTGATTTGGAGAAAATGAAAGCATATATCAATGAATAAAATTTTTCTTATCAAAGTAGTGTTTAATATAGAGGTCAGCAACCTGCGGCTCACAAGCCACGTGTGGCTCTTCTTGCATGTGGCTGTGGCTCTCCACATCCCGATCTTTCAATTTCCCTCCCAACCTCACGATCCCCCCCCCCCCCCCCGGGCCTACAAAGGTACCTGGTGGTGGGTCTTTGTGGCAGGAGTGTGGCCCTCTTGCTCCTGCCTTCTAAAATGGCTGCTGTGACCTTTTGCAGCTGCTCGCGGCATTTCCTGTAGTACCGTGAGCTGCTGCGAGGGGGTCATGGCAGCCATTTTAGAAGGCAGCTGTAAGGAGACAGGAGCGAGAGGGCTGCGCACCTGCCACAAACACTCCTGCTGGACCACCAGGTATCTCAGTAGGCCCGGAAGGGGGAATTGTGGGGTTGGAAGGGATATTAAAGGGTCAGGGGCTGGAGAGGGGAGAGAACCTTGGCTGTGGGATGGGGAGGGGCAGGGGATGTATGAGAGGTGCAGAGACCTGCGAGGGGTTGGAAGGGAGAGAAGCTACACCTTGTGGCTCTTTGTAAATCTTGAGTGAAACATTTTGGATAAATTGGCTATTTGCTATAAAAAGGTTGCTGACCTCTGGCCCAATAGAATGAAGCCTTCGAAGGGTCAAAAAAACCCATTCCTCATTAATTCAGAAATTTGATCACTAAAGGTGAGACGAGAATAGACTAATATCCCTAGGTATTTAAATCTTTTTAAAATCAGAATGAGATTGCTCGGGGAATACCTAAATCTAACCCTGGTCCGGTTATCCATCATGCATAGCATTTATTAATGGAATGAAATGGTTGAAAAGGTGGACCACAAAAGATGCTGACACACCTGTGCTGACCCCTTAAATTACTCCCAGTACCTGCCCGCAGTTCTGCTGTTCATTTGTCCCTTTGGCTTTGCCCCTCCTAATAGTCTTCCCCTGCCTTCCCTTTGAGCCTGCTAAGTCTCCATCCTTACCTTCCCCTCCCTATCTTGTCCCTCCCGTAACCATCTCCCTGGCTGCCACTGATTCGGTTTTGCAGATGCCCAAGACCACTGCCCCTTTGGGTGCCTGGCCTCTCGATCCTCTCACCCATGTAATGAATCCAAATAAATGGTGCTGTAAATATAAATGTCCCTCTTCAGACCCTCCGACTGAGCATATGTGCAGTGAGTGGAAGCGTAGCCTAATAGTGCAGTGAGACGAGAACCAGAGGATCCGTGTGAAATTCCCACTGCAGCTGCTTGTGACTATGGACAAGTCGCTTAACTCTCCACTGTGAGGCCACTAGGGAGCGAAAAAGTATCTGTATATATGTGTGGGGGGAATGGGGGGGAGTGGTTCCACAGATTTTTGCACCTAAAAGTCAGGTGCCATTTATAGAACTGTGAATAGCACTGGGATCTGTGCCTAATTTTTGGCGTGAATTGTGGTGTAAATCCTCGTGCCTAAATTAGGCATGGATCCTCCTCATTTTATAACAGCACAGAAAAATTGCAGGAACATCTCCGATCCACCCCCAACCCTCCCATGGCTGCACCATTTTGGGGAGCCAAGTGTAAAATTTGCACGCTGATCCCAAGGCCTAAAATTGTTCATGTGAATATTAAGTGATGCCAACTAGCACTGATAATTGATTTTCAATACCCGATTATCAGTGCCTATTGGTTTCTTAGTCAATTAAACGGCACGTACAATTTTTAACGCCAAATACACAGTAGAATCTGGGGATAAAGTGTACGTCTACAAACTGGGTACCTGTGTGTACACAGTACTTGCACTTGCCACCTTAAGTGTACAATTACCCATGAAAATGCCAACAGGGTGTCTAAGCATTATTTTACTAAGGCAGGGGTGTCAAAGTCCCTCCTCGAGAGCTGCAATCCAGTCGGGTTTTCAGGATTTCCCCAATGAATATGCATGAGATCTATTTGCATGCACTGCTTTCATTGTATGCTAACAGATCTCATGCATATTCATTGGGGAAATCCTGAAAACCCGACTGGACTGCGGCCCTCGAGGAGGGACTTTGATACCCCTGTACTAAGGGAACCCTTTAGTGGCATAACATTTAAATGCAAGAGGCCATTTTTATGGGTGAAGCATGTGTGAGACTCCCAGATATGCATGTAACAAGAGGGAGAGCGTTACAACTTGTACAAAATGCCGCAGCTGGGTTAGTAATGGGAGTTGACAGGATGGCACGTGATACGCCAATTCTGAAGCAATTACATTGGTTACCAGTTGCATTTCGGCTATTTACCATCAAACACTGCTATTTTGACAAGTTGTGTCACTCTATAAGCCTCATAGATCTTTACGATCTAAAAATCATAAGCTATTAATTCTGATCGTGCAGGGAAATTATGCAGACACTAGAACGATGACTTTCTGCATTGCTAGTGTTAAAACGTGGAAAGCTCTGGTGGAAACTCTGGTGGGCCAATTGTGACTATGTGAAAACTGGTTTTAATTTAAGAAGCAGTTGAAAACTCAGCTGTTTGCTACTGCATTTTTAAGATTTATTAGTTGGCATTTGAAGAAAAGAAATTGTTTATTTATGGAGATTTTACGATATGGTTTTTATCTTATGTATGTTTTATTTGATGTAAACCGTTTAGGGTGGTTTTTTTTATAAACAGTATAAAAAAGTTTTAAATAAATAATAAACTTCCAGTTTCAGGAGTAAAATTGTGGAACAACCTAGCTGTTAAGGATGGTGAATAATATGCAGAGATTTAAAAAAGTTTTTAAGAGACCACTTTATTTTCAGTAGCCTTTATTGTTTTTTAAATGGATGAGGATATTTTTGTTTGCAGGAAATTGGATATAGAATGTTTGATTTTATTTGTTTTATTGTTTAGTGAAATAAATTTTATGTTGATGTTATGATTAATGTAAGTATATTTTGGAACCAACTTAGGTTTTAAGCAGCCTATAGGACCTTTAAATATATAGATATTATCAGTTGCTTGTGTCCCTACCATATTTATGCCACCACAGTTATGCCATGTCTCTGGCTGCTGTAACTACAGGTGTTCATGTGTAGTGTGCATGTGTTGAGCAGACCAATACCAAGATTCAGATGCATTATAGAATAGACTCATTGCACAGCATCAAAGTGGATGCACCCACCTATAAAATTGACCCTGTATATTACCAACCTACAAGTATGGTCATACCGCAGCCTCTCAGTATCTCTCATCTTTATCTCTCCCTATATGCGTCCCCGAAAACTCCGTTCCTCAGATAGTCTGCTTTTATCTTTACCCTTCTCCTCCACTGCCAGTTCCAGACTTTGTTCCTTTCATGTAGCTGCCCCGTATGCCTGGAATAAACTACCCGACTTCGTCCATTCCCTTCCCTTGTTTAAAAGTAGACTGAAAACCTACCTTTTTTTTTATACAGTCTTAAATCCATAACCCTAATCCCCTCTGCCCACTACCCTAGCCAGCAGATTTACCATGCCCCCTAACTGTATCTGCTACCCTGGCATCCTGTTTATCCATCTTGTCTGTTTAGATTGAAGCTCTTTCAAGCAGGGACTGTCTCCTTTGTGGCTCTATACAATGCCGTGTACATCTGGTAGTGCTCTAAACTAAACTAAACTAAACTAAACTAAACCTTAGGTTTGTATACCGCACCATCTCCACAAGCGTAGAGCTCGGCACGGTTAATAACAAAAGATACCTTAAACAGTAGGAATAAACTTAACTACCATTTATATACCCTTATGTGCCAGAACTTTTTACTTGTTCTTCCAGGATCCTCAGCGGCACCACTTGGAGCTCAATTAGATCTCATTGCTCCAAGCTTTATGTGTCAACTCGTCATCGGGTCCTTATTTATTCAAGTTATATTTAAACGTATTAGTTTCTCTTTGCTTTTGTGAATTTAGTTTATAAATTAGTGCTAACTTAAACATTTATTTAGAAGCATATTACTTAGCTTTATCATGTGGCCAGAGACCACATGATAAAGCTAAGTAATATGCTTCTAAATAAACACTGGTTTAGATTATCTCAATTTTTCATAATATGTTGTATGGCAACCCCCGTCACAATGAGTAAGAGTTTATTATTATTAGATGATATTTGACTCTTAACTCTCATAGACGTACCGAATAAAACAGTATCATGTGACATGGTCACCGGATTTTCTAATAGATTATTAACTTGATTCCATGTAGATTTCCAAAAATTGAGTATTAAAGGACAATAGAATAAAATAAAATTTTAAAAAATCCCCCACATGGCCAAGACTGAACATATAAACCAACTTAAAGTGAGAGTCGAAGTGGCAAAGAAAGGCTTGCATTGCAGCAGTCTGATTCAGCACCATGGATAGCGGCTTTAGCATTCTTGACTTACTGCATATACAGGGTAACTTTACAGTAGGGGGCCTAGGCAGGAACAACACCTAGGGATATATATAGGATACTTCTATTACTCGGCACCTCCTTATAGGATCCCTAAGGTCACACAGTAGAAACCTATTCTACAAAAGTTGAATTATAGAATGCTAGCATAGCCCAGTATCAGTGCGTCTAATGTTTAGGTGCCTATATTTATGCCAGATGGAAAGAGGGTCAAAGTATACAGGCTGCGTGCAACATATGGCAGTTCAAAAAGTTGTGTGTGTACAGGGGAGTCTTGCCTACCCCCCCTTGCAAATAATAATTTTGGCATTTAATGTGTATGCACGTCACTGGCATAGTGAAGGTGGAAGATGCTCATGGCGGTGGTGCACCCCCTCATCATCTTCTCCACCCCCTGGTCCTTCCCCACCCTCACCCCTGCCGTGCACGCGCCCCTTCCCTTCCCCCGTACCTGTTTAGCTTCCCCAGCTTGAGCAGCATCTCCAACTTGCTGCCCGCACTGATGCTGGCTCTCCCTCTAATGTCACTTTCTAGTCACAGGACCCGGAAGTAACATCAGAGGAGAGCGCTGAAGCTGGTGCAAGCAGCAGGTTAGGGCTGCTGCTCAGGCTGGTGAAGAGCTAGAAGTACTGTGGGGGAGGAATGGGAAGGAGTGAGGGGGCAGACAGGTGAAGGGGGGAACAGTGCCACATCAAGATAGCACCCAGGGCCTAACTTAAGTGGAAAAAGCCATTTAAACACAATTAAAATATATGAAATGTAAGCACCTACCTGTTCCTAGAAAAACAGTGCCTTCATCACGGCTAAGGAGGCACTTAAGTGGAAAAAAGCCATTTAAACACAATTAAAATATATATTTTTTTAAATGTAAGCGCCTACCTGTTCCTAGAAAAACAGTGCCTTCATCACAGCTAAGGAGGCACTTAAGTGGAAAAGAGCCATTTAAACACAATTAAAATATATATATTTTTTTAATGTAAGCACCTACCTGTTCCTAGAAAAACAATACCTTCATCACGGCTAAGGAGGCACTTAAGTGGAAAAAAGCCATTTAAACACAATTAAAATAGATATTTTTTTAATGTAAGCGCCTACCTGTTCCTAGAAAAACAGTGCTTTCATCACGGTTAAGGAGGCACTTTACAATACCTGACACTGTTGGCATCAGAAATGTAGGCCTTTAAAGCCCTGGCCTACATTTCCAGTGCCTATGTTTTACGAAGCCTTGATCCTAGAAATTGCCATGGCATGACTGACACGTGATTGGCAGCCAGTTTATAGGCAGCCAACGATGACAGCGATGTTTATAGAATCCGGCCCTATGTCTATAAAACTGGTTTTTACAATTGTATGCTAATTGCACATAAGAATGATTACAACAGTGGCATCTGAAAGCCTGTATGTGTGTGTATATGCCAATGGTGTTTTTATAGCTCCTACACACATATCTCCGATTCTGCATGGTTTTGCAGGCGGGCATACACACAAAGATATCCCAGTGGAGCGTGGCTGAGGCTCCTGCCTGCTTAAGTGGCCTTGTCTAGTTCAGCCATTGATATTCAGCAATCCTTAACCATGAAAACAACCCTAGAGGAGCTTCCCGGGGATCCAGAATCTGCCAACTCATTTCGACTGGCTTTTGTTGCTTTGTATGACAATATTGCAGCAAGAGCCAAGAAGTGCATTAAATTAGAGCAGGACTATGTAGCTACAATCTCTCGTGCAGACCAATTGCCAACAAGAGGCGTTTGGTCAGCTGCCAGCCGAGTGAAGGATACATGATTGCTCTCTTCTTTAACAGCACAAAGGTCACTTTTCTTCATTTGCAGACTGGGTGTCTTGACCTTAATATCATAACGGCTTTTATCTCTTGTTTGATAGCAATCTGCAAATTGACATTATGAATTCAGCCTCGACTGGTACAAGGCCACTGAGAACACAGAGAGAGCGCTGCCTCCTGGCACAGAGAGAGCCGAAAGCCTTAGCAAACTGCTGCATAATTCACTTGGTTGCACTGAGAAAAATAGGTCATTATTACAGACATATTGATGCTCTGGTAGGAAGACACTGGTCCCTTGCATTCATCCGTAAAACAAAGTTTGACAACGCTGAAATAAAAGTTACAAGTGGACACATATGGACAGTGAATGTGATGATCTGTGTGCTGATTTTTTTAGGATAAGGGATTGGGATTTGATAAACCACTTGGACAAATTGTATTACCATCAGGTACTTCCCTCTCTGTCCCAGAGGGCTCCCAATCTATGTAATGTACCAGGGGCAGTGGAGGATTAAGTGACTTGCCCCAATCATAAGGAGCAGTGTGGGGTTTGAACCCACAACTTCAGGGTGAAAAGTCTGAAGCTCTAACCACCGCGCCACACTCACCTCTGATATAATATCAGATGTGAGCCAGTTATGGAACAATGAAGTCACTGTGACACCACTGATAAGGTTGGCTCTTATTGTTGGAATGAGGGACTATGACATCAGGGAAAGGGACTGGAACTTGCATACCACCTTTTTGTAGTTTTATAGCCACACTCAAAGCGGTTTACATACAGGTACTTCAGGGGGGAAGGGTCTTACTGCCCATCAGATTGTGCATCATTTTTACCATACTGCTTCTTACTACTGTATATTGGTCCGATACTCCCAATGGACTAGAATATCACAGTTTGTGAAGCTGATTGTAAGTTCTATTGTTCTTTTACTAAGGGATTCAACAACTTGCAGTTCCACGCAGTAAACGAAGCTGTGATCTTACTTACTCCCACCCTTAATGCTGTTGTGTCGGGAACCCACTTTGAGCATCATTTTCTGAAAAGGCAAGCTAGCAATTGAATTAAAAAAAAAAAAAAAGAACAAATAAAACAATGTAATTAAGTCACACCTTGTACATATTGAGCACAAGACGCTGGAAGAAGAGCAAACTGTCCTTAAAATAAGTTGCATTTTTGGGGAAGAGCCAATCCTAAATGGAAGTCCCACCTCCCACTCACCCTCCCACATAAATTTGCACAGTTACAGCATCCGTTTTCATTATTCGCTGTGGAATAATTTACTGAAAAAAAATCAGCAGATCTGGTGAAAGTGACATTTTTTCCAGCATCTAAAATATCTATGTGCCGCATATTTCCAATGCCTCTGTTTAAATCAAGAGATTTTTTTTTTTTTTCTTATTTATTGCATCTTTACTTACATGGCCAACACGGGGTCAATATTCATCCATTAAAATCCCCAAATATTCAGCAGCATTTATCTACGCAGTCCTGTCAAACCTCTTGTCTGACTGCCACAACATTGTGAAGTTCGTGCCGGGAAAGGGGTGGGGGCGGAGGAACAGGCACTGACAATAGTCCTATCATTGCCCTCTTAGCTATGAAGGTGCCAGTACCGAATATTGGCTGGCACCCACTTTATTTCCGTGTCAGCAGCACTCTTCCTTCTAAATTGAGCAGAGTCCTCCAGCTACGCTCCTGCCAGTGGGTGGCGCTGTTTCACTAGCACAGTTCCAATACCGAGGAGCGGGCAAGCTCCACAGACCCTGCCTGTTTCTAGAGATTGAAAACACAATATTGAAGCAGCGTCCACTCCCCTCACCCCCCCCCCCCCCCACTGGCAGCAGTGCAGCTGGAGGACCCCAGCTCAGCTTCAAGGGAGCAATGGTCAGCAGCTGACTCAATTTATGCTCCTAAATATCTCACCTAATTTTGGCCAAATAGACATTCCTAAATTTTCAGCTGAAATGTAGGTCTGCAATTCTTTTTGCCTAGATATATGAGGCTAGTGCTGAAATCAGTGCTAAACTCCAAACTTTTTTTCCCTGCCTGAATTCTACCCCTGTTATCACCCACTCCTGAATTTTCAGCCCTGGTATCTTTTCAAAGAGACTCATTTAGGATCAAATCCCCAGATTCTGTATATGGTGTCCATAGTTTGGTGGCTAAATTTGGGCAAACTGTTGAGACATGCGTGCAACCTACTTCCTTAACAAGCCATCATTGGATGCTAACAACAATTTGTTTTTGCATGCACGTCTATTACACACGCCAAATCACATGAGGCCAGATTCTCATCGTGTCACAGAAAGTTAGATGGTGGTAGGCTGCAGGCCTCTTAACTTAATTGTTTTAATTTGTTATAAATGACACACTAATTGCACCATTTAACACCAATTAAAAGGTGATTAACAAAAAAATAAAAAATAGCCGCCACTAAGTGGACTCCCCAATTGGCACCTATCTCCCTGATGGCTAGTGGCACATGTGATGCTGAAGCCCGGAAGGGGGCGTGGATAGGGGGGCGGTGCCAGACTTCAGCGCCACTACGCACCGCTGGCTGCGATTCTGACATAACCCTAGGGTTCCGTCGAGCCGCGATTCTGGAAGTAGCGCCTGTTGGTTTTGTAAGCGCTTGACACATCAGGCGCTGCTTCCAGAATCAGCCCCAAAGTGCATCACTCAAAGGGAGATGTGGTCATGGGAAGGACATGGCAGTGTCAGGAGCAGTCAAAAAAATTGCATGCATTGTTACAGAATATTTAAGTATTTATATACCACTTATAGCCTAAGTGGTTTACATTCAGGTGCTCAAACATTTTCCCTATCTGTCCTGGGAGGCTCACATTCTATCTAATGTTCTTGGGGCAATGGGGGGGGGAGGATTAAGTGAGTTGCCTAGGGTCACAAGGCACAGCGTGGGTTTGAACCCACAACTTCAGGGTGCCCAGGCTGTAGCTTTAACCACTGCACCACTCTAGAAATCAAAATGTAGGAAAAGTGAGCCAAGTATAGGACAATCAAGCCATTGTGACATCACTGATGAGGTTGGCTCTTATTAGTGGAATGAGGCATTATGAGGTCACAATACCAGCTCTGGTTATCAGAGGCTGAAACTCTTCACACTATTTATTTATTTTTTATACCGTTCTCCCAGGGGAGCTCAGAATGGTTTACATGAATTTATTCAGGTACTCAAGCATTTTCCCCTGTCTGTCCTGGTGGGCTCACACACTGTCTAATGTAGCTGGGGCAATGGGGGATTAAGTGACTTGCCCAGGGTCACAAGGAGCAGCCTGCCCATCTTGGGCATTTACTCCTGGTTTCAGCAGGCTTAAGTCTGGCACCCAAAATAAGAACGCTCCCTTTTTATAGTATCGTGCATAGTGTTGATCTTTTCTGGAGCCCATTCTGGAGTTTGATTTATAGAATCTGGCCTGTAGCTCTTAAAGTTAAAAGCAAGCAATCTTTTGAATATTAGACCTCCCCATATAAATGGGTGGTATTGCCCCAGAACAGGCACTGTGGTTTTGACCCTGGTTGGATTCTGCTACAGATATTTCTCTGCTCCTACATTTCCCTGTCCGAAAATGAAACAAGGATGGGAAAAAAATGAAAAATGTTGCAGATGTGTAAAGAGGTCTTTCCTTCTTTTTAAGGACCTTTATGCATTAGATCTGGAGCCGTATCGCTACTCTGGAGTGAATCTAACTGGATTTCGTATCCTGAATATGGAGAACCCCTACGTGGCTGCCATTGCTGAAAAGTGGTCTATGGAACGGCTTCAGGTGGTACCCAGGCCCGATGGTCTTCTAAGTGGAGTTATGACGGTGCGAGAATTATTTTATGATCATCCTCATGGCCAAATCTAGAGTAGGGGGTATCTGGGGGTGGGGGGAAGGGGGTTAAAGACACCAATGCTATGTTGGACGGGTTAGACTCTACAACGCTATTTTGTGGAAGTTTTCTTTGGGAGGGATTGTGATGCTATGTTAGGAGATGTTGGAGTGGAGAAGGTGACACTGTTAGGCTTTGCTCCTGCCCCTTCAAGTTGGCACTTGTGCATGACTCGGGGCAGGTGTAAAGGCCGACTTGCAAAATTTTTGGCAGCCCTTGTATCTCTCTTGTAAAAAGGGA
The DNA here is from genome assembly GCF_902459505.1 of Geotrypetes seraphini. Taxonomy (NCBI): domain Eukaryota; kingdom Metazoa; phylum Chordata; class Amphibia; order Gymnophiona; family Dermophiidae; genus Geotrypetes; species Geotrypetes seraphini. The sequence goes on along the minus strand of NC_047091.1, from coordinate 29,608,191 downwards.
AATGCACATCTTTAATTTTGGCCTACCAAAGCAAGTCCTATCCACATCCAAACATTATCCCCTTGAAATCAGCATCAATGATTGAAATCTCCACACGTAAATAGTGGCTTTTGAAAATCACTGTTTGCACGTACAGCCAATCTATATGTGTAAGTGCTGCTTTTAAAACACCTCCCTTAAGTTGAATTTTCAACTTTGTATCCTATTTTCCATGAAATAAATACCTACGCAAAAAAAAAAAAGTAGGTGCAACAGGTCATGGGTGCTTTGTACTTGCAGGAAGCGTCAAAATGAAAGTGGGGTCAGGTTTAGCCATAGACAACACAGCAACTGCTTAGGGTGCCAGATCTCAAGAGCACCCAATACCCAAGCCAAAATGAAACCTCCAGCTGCGTACTTTAGGGTCATGCACATATCAGGGCTGATTCTATAAAGAGCACCCAATTTAATTGGCAAAATACCCTTAATAGGCTCAATAATTGCAAAAAAAATGAATTGGGTTCTATCCAATTCTATAAAATAGAGACACCTATCCCATGGTGCTTAGCAGCATCCAATACCTAAGTGGGCGTTTCTATGGGTGGAGTTGCTAAGCACGGTTCTTAAAAAACTTAGGCGCCTGCATTTCAGGTGCCTACGTTTTTTACGTAGGCGCCTGTAGTCATGATTCTATAAATAGCGCCTAAGTGGGAATGACACAGGGCCAGCACCGTTTATGTAAGCGCCGATCGACTGAGGCACTATTTCTACAATCAGCACACTGGCCTTCCTCTGCCCCCCTTCTGCCTTTCCAGTCTTGTGACCCCTCACCCCCCCCCCCACCCTCTCTGGGATCTGCTGTTTCCTATTGCCTAGAGGTATCAAAATCGTAAGTGGTAAAATATGCAGATTATTTTCTCTCGAGGCTTTGGGATAAGAGAACCCGGAGACTTTGTCCTAACAGAGATTTAAAACGGCACCTGCACTTCCTGTTTACGAGGTTATAGACTTGGGGCTCCTTTTACTAAGGTGCGCTAGCGTTTTTAGCACGCGCTGAAGATTAGCGCACGTAAACCACGCGCTAAACGAAAAATACTAACGCAAGCTCTATGGAGGCGTTAGCGTCTAGCGCGCAGTAAAAACTGCTAGCGCTCCTTAGTAAAAGGAACCCTTGGTCTCTCTGTAGGCTTTCTCAATACAGGGCTGGCTTAACTATTAGGCAAGACTAGGCAGTTGCCTAGGGTGGCCTCTTCGTGGGAGGAAGGTGGAGGCAGAGAAAGGTAACAATAGATACTGGCAGCATTCCCCCCCCCCCCCCCAACTCAAAGAACCATCAATGTGCACTTTTGCCTGAGGAAGAGTGGGCAAGTAACATACAAAAACACCCCCCCAAAAAAAGTTATTTAAGGGGGTGTAAAGTAGAGAGTTGCATGGGGACAGAAATCCCACCCATTCCCGCCCGTCCCTGCCAGGATCCTCTCCATTCCCACCCGTCCCCGCCAGGATTCTCTCTGTCCCCACCCGTCCCCGCAAGGAATTACCTCCATCCCTGCCCGTCCCCATAAAAAGCAGCAATTACTTCTGTAAGGATCATCAATTCCACAGTTTCTTTTGTGTTTGCGCTGCTGTTTTCTTTGTAGAATCTCTTTGGTGGAAAACTTTTTTTGTTTTCTGTTCAGTTAATTAACTTATAAACCCCCTCTTTTACTAAGGCTGACGTGTCCATTATATTATATGGACGAACCCTGCTTCCAAAGCCTTCCATCCCCGTGAGAGTCCCGTTGGCTAGAGGGGGTCCCCGTGGGAGTCCCGTGAGCCAGAGGGGGGTCTCTGTGGGAGTCCCGTGGGTTAGGGTGGATTCCCACAGGACCCCCGCAGGACCCGCGGGATTCCCGCGATCCTCGTTCCCGTGCAAACCTCTAGTGTAAAGCAGAAACTTTGCCTAGGGAACCTGAACCCCTTGCATGCCCCCTTTCCAATGTCAATTAAAAATCCTGCAAATCAAAATGATCGATTGCATTTCTCCTCCTCTGTCTTGCTCCTCTCAACTCCAGTGCTGTTCCCCCCTTTATTTTAGACAGACGCGGCTCTGACGTTTGATGCTGTTCATATCGTGTCAGTTTGCTACCAGAGGGCTCCTCAGATGACCGTCAATTCCCTGCAGTGCCATCGACACAAAGCCTGGAGGTTCGGAAACCGCTTCATGAATTTTATAAAAGAGGTAACACTCGATTTGCAGCCCAAGTGTGTATGCGGGTATTTCATTTCTTTATTTCAGGGTTTCACAGCTAAGACTCTAAAGCTGTTGTTTCCGTGCCTGGCCTGAAGAAAACAGCCCATTCCACTGCTCACTAAGGGCTGCATGGATAGAGTAAATCATTTTGCTTATTGCAATGTACAGCATCTAATCAGATGGGCACAGCTTAATTCTTCAAAATTCACTTCTTAAATTGGGTTAATTGTGATGAAAAATTGCATTGCGCCATAGAAATGATAAAGCAACAGTGGCATCTAGGGGGCAAAATCCTGCTGTTTTGAAACAGTTGAGAGAGAGACAGGATTTCTTTTAAGGGCAGGTACTATACAGTAAAAACAAAAATTTTAAAGAATTGTTTCTTTCTTTTCAAAAATTAAAACCAAACTTCAGTTGAGACACAGCAGCAAGCTCGTCTTGCAGAATAATAATCAGCAGTCAAAGTGACCAGTATCTTGAGGCAGCCTGATTAAATCTTGGCACTTGCCAGCAGACAGACTGCCCTGAGGCTCTAATCGCTGGCTCATTCCATAACAGAGCCGGATGAATCTCAGAGGTAAATAGCTCAGTTATCTCATCTTCCCTCTGCCAGTCCCTTCGGTGTCATAACACTTTGTATTTCCATCAGCAGGAGAAGGTGGTTTTGCTAATGCACGTTGCAGCGAAACAAGTCAGTGTGTGTGACTGAGACCTTCACACTGTTTTGCCTGGTCACAAGATCCCATCTGTTTGGTTCGTTGATCAGAAATGATCAAGTTTTAGCACTGAAGCATTAAATGCAGAATGTGGAAACAGGGCTGGTGTCCTCGACGGAATGCTGTTAGCCCCAGTGAGTGGTGACATTTGAAAGCTCTGATGCTTCGTCAGTCTGTTTTACCTTTTTAATGACATCAATGGAGCAGAAACAGCTCCAAGGCAGGCCATAAAAATGGTACAGGATCGGCAGCAAAAGCCCTATGTGCAGTGGCCCATGGAACTCAGTGCTAGTAGATGTATGTAGAGCTGTACACAACATTTGCAGGTACTTTTTCTGTCCTTAGTGGGATGATAATCTAAGGTTTTGTGCCTGGGACAATGGAGGGATCAGTGTACTGGTGGAAGCCTGGCTGGAAGTGACTGGCAAGTGACCAGTGGAGAGACCAAAGGAAGTGGCCAGAAGACCCAACAGGAAGTAGCCAGAGAAATTTGGGGTCCTAGGCTAATGGTGACTGGCAAGTGGGACTGGTTGCAACCAGCATAGAGACTGGTAATGGTACCATAAGCATCCAGAAGACCTAGAAGTCCAGGGAGGGTTAAAGAGGACTCAGTGGAGACTGGAGCAATCTCTGGTGGCCAGATTGACCAGGAAGGTGTGTTCGCAGAAACCTGGTCATGTTTTAGAAGTGTGTGAGTGAAGGGTATCTGGAAAAACCTGGTGGTGGTGAAGTAAACCAAACCCCCTTTGCAAATGTTTGCATTTGAGTGATACCTGGTATCTTCTTTCAGAAAGTTCAAAGATCAATCTCCAATCTCAAGCCACTCAGCCAGATATTCGGTAATAGCAGACCGAACGGCAGCTTTTGTTGGCGAGGGAGAGGAGACACCGCTGAAGGACCCAAAGGAAATTGCTGTGTGCAAAGAAAAAGGATCCATAAAGATAACCGCTAGCGTTTTAAACTGCAGACAGTATCTAATTGGTATCCAATTCAGAGATGAAAGAGATGGAGTAAAATGCTTTCTTTATCTACACACGGTTGCAAGCAAAACAGCAGAATTCTGAGCCAATTGCATTATTTAACTATGGTCAATAGAAGACCAACATAAAATGAACAGAGTAAAGGTCTAACAGATCAATTAATGGTTTTATTTATTTAATAAATCTTCTTTCTGCACTACCTACTATTCTGGGTGCCTTACAAAGAGCATACACATTATTTTAACACATCAATTATAACCAGTGAGACTTTCCCACCCTCCACCCCCCTTTTATAAAACTTAGACACACACGACCTGATGAGAGCCTGTCAACATGGCTTCAGGAAAGGGAAATCATGTTTGACGAACCTACTTCAATTTTTTGAGACAGTGAACGAACAAATTGATGGTGGAGAACCGGTGGATATTATATACTTGGACTTCCAGAAAGCGTTCGACAAGGTTCCACATGAAAGACTTCTCAGAAAACTACAAAGCCATGGAATAGAGGGAGATATACTAAGATGGATAGGCAAATGGCCGGAGAACAGAAAGCAGAGGATGGGCATAAATGGGAAGTTCTCAGACTGGAAGAAAGTGACTAGCGGTATGCCCCAGGGCTCGGTACTTGGGCCCATCTTATTTAATATTTTCATCAATGACCTAGAAGAGGAAACATCCAGTGAAATAATCAAGTTTGCAGATGACACAAAGCTATGTCGAGCAATCAGATCGCAGAAGGATAGCGAGGAACTCCAGAGCGACTTGAGTCAATTGGAGAAATGGGCAGAGAAATGGCAGATGAAGTTTAATGTGGAAAAATGCAAAGTGATGCATTTAGGCAGAAAGAATAAGGAACACAAGTATAGAATGTCAGGTACAACTCTGAGAAAGACCGAACAAGAAAGGGACCTGGGCGTACTGATAGATAGGACCCTGAAACCATCGGTGCAATGCGCAGCGGTGGCGAAGAAAACAAATAGAATGCTAGACATGATAAAGAAGGGAATCACGAGTAGATCAGAGAAAGTCATAATGCCGCTTTATAGAGCGATGGTCAGACCACACTTGAAATACTGCGTCCAACTTTGGTCTCCCAACCTAAAGAAGGATATAAAACTGCTAGAGAGGGTGCAGAGACGAGCAACAAAGCTAGTGAAAGGTATGGGGAACCTGGATTACGAGGAACGACTTAGGAGACTGGGGCTGTTCTCCCTTGAGAAGAGGAGATGGCGAGGGGATCTGATCGAGACTTTCAAAATACTGAAAGGAATTGACAAAATAGAGCAGGAAAAACAGTTATTTACAATGTCCAATGTGACACGGACAAGAGGGCATGGACTAAAGCTAATGGGGGGACAAGTCCAGGACAAATATCAGGAAGTTCTGTTTCACACAGCGAGTGGTGGACACCTGGAATGCTCTCCCAGAGGAGGTAATTGCGGAATCCACCGTTCTAGGATTTAAGGGCACACTAGATGCACATCTCCTTATGAGTAGCATAGAGTGATATGGGGACTAAATCTATGCCAGGATACACCTGGCGGGGCCTCCGTGTGTGCGGATCGCCGGACTTGATGGACCTAAGTTCTGATCCGGAGTTGGCAATTCTTATGTTCTTATGCACAAGTGGTTTTTAGTGCCGGCTGGTATGCTGAATCATCTGCACTGCTCTGACACTCAGAGTTCCTATGTAAAAAGGGGGGGAGGGGGTGTTAATTAGTACCTAGTCAATATTCAAAATGATTTAACCGACCAGAAACAGTCAGTGAATTGTTTGATTGGATGTCTCTGCTAATTTTCAGCAGCACTTAACCATATATCAGCCCTGCTGCTTATAAAACAGAGATCCAAGATCCCCCCCCGTCCCCTCAGAAAAATCAAAATCCCAGGCAACAGGAGTTTTTTAATTAATTTATTTATAACCTGCTTTTTTTTACAGAGCACAAAATAGAACGTGCACAATAAAAAGATAAAACATGCACTCAATAAATATTTGACATCCAAACAAAAGCGACCAGCGGCTCAGACCATACAAATCATCAATTCCCTTATTTCACACTGCAAAACAAATGTCTCTTCAATAACTTCCGGTTCTTGTTGCTTGATGGACATGAGAATGAGTGGTCTCTTTTTGCCTGCATGTTCAAATAAGCCTCAGCACGAAACGTTACCAAAAAAAAAAAAGTGCAAACACAGCTCTGGGTGAGAGCTAGCCCAGAATCTATGGAAGATGCCATCTTTGTTCTGCAGTGTGAGCTATGGCGGGGGCTGATTAATTAATAATCACAGCCTTCTGGGGCGGGGGGGGGGGGGAAGCATCAGCTAGAGAAGTAATTAAAGCGAAGCTTTGTACAGTTGTAGGGAACTATGATTTATGATGCATAACAATTGCCTTCATGTTCTGTACCTCCCGCAGGCCCAATGGGATGGACTAACAGGGCGTATTGTTTTCAACAAAACAAGCGGATTAAGGACCGATTTTGATTTGGATATCATTAGCCTGAAGGAGGATGGAATAGAAAAGGTTGGCAAGTACTCTCTTCTCTCTCTGCCCTAATAAAACAGTGATTGTAAAATCATAAATTATGTTTTGGAAGAGCTGGTAGCCACTGACCCCTGTAGGCACAGTGACTCTTGTTTAACATGTACGATAAAACGTTCTAAAACCTGTTCTACAAGTATGTAAACCACTTGGATGGTAACCACAGAAAGGAGGAATATCCAATCCCTTCCCTTTCCTTCTAAATCAGTGGTCTCCAACTCCAACCCTTTGCAGGGCCACATTTTGGTACTTGGAAGGCATCAGAAAAAATAATGTCTTATTAATGAAATGACAATTTTGCATGAGGTAAAACTCTTTATAGTATATAAATCTTTCCTTTTGGCTAAGTCTTAATACCCTGTTTCCCCGAATATATGACACTGTCTTATATTTTTAAAAACTCCAAAATATGCACAAGGTCTTATTTTCAGGGGGATGTCTTATTTTTCCATGAAGAAGAATACAGTACACATTTATTGCTGAAAAAAAGACATTTATTACCTGTATATGGTACAGGTCATCACAAACCAGAAAAGCTGTATCACAAACCAGAAAAAACTATCACAAACCAGAAAAACATTTAAGGCCCTGATTCTCCAAAAGTGCGTCCCGATTTTAGGCAGCTATAGACGTCCTACAGCTGTCTAATCAGCCAATCGGGATGCACGTTTTTTTTAAAAAAATGCTCCCCAGGCAGGCCGCCCGGGAGAGGCGTCCTATACTAAACGCCGATTCTGTAACCGGCGTCTTTAGAGAATCGGGTTAAATTAGACGCGGCCGCTATACTTATGGCAGCAAGGGATCTCCCTGCTGCAATATGTATAGCGGCCGCGGTTGTTGCGGCCGCCTGTCCCATCACCGACAGGAGAATGCCTAACTCCTCCTGTCGGAACCCCGAGCCCCCCCCCCCCCCAAACTCGTAATCGCCAACAGGAGGATGCCCAACTCCTCCTGTCGAACCCCGGAACCCCCTCCCCCCCAAACTCGTAATCGTCGACAGGAGGATGCCCAACTCCTCCTGTTGGAACCCTGGAACCCCCTCCCCCCCAAACTCGTAATCGCCGACAGGAGGATGCCCAACTCCTCCTGCCGGAAAGCCCAACGACCCCCCGCCCCAACTAATCTCCCTCCCCCAACTAATCTTTCAATGTTGGTCAGCTGGACGGGTCTTGCTGCCGTCCAGCCGACGGGTCTGCCTCGTGGAAATGAGGCGACACGCCCCTTCCCGGCCCATCCCCGCTAAATCTAAGGCCTGATTGGCCCATGCTAGGCACCTTGGCAAATCAGGCCTTAGGATTAGTGGGGATGGGCGGACCCGCTATGCCTAAGGCCTGATTGGTCCAGGCTTCTACAGCCTGGGCCAATCAGGCCTTAGATTTAGCGGGGATGGGCCGTGCCGTCTCATTTCCACGAGGCAGACCCATCGGCTGGACGGCAGCAAGACCCGTCCAGCTGACCAACATTGAAAGGTTAGTTGGGGGAGGGAGATTAGTTGGGGCGGGGGGGTCGTTGGGCTTTCCGGCAGGAAGAGTTGGGCATCCTCCTGTCGGCGATTACGAGTTTGGGGGGGAGGGGGTTCCGGGGTTCCGACAGGAGGAGTTGGGCATCCTCCTGTCGGCGATTATGAGTTTGGGGGGGGAGGGGGCTCGGGGTTCCGACAGGAGGAGTTAGGCATTCTCCTGTCGGTGATGGGACAGGCGACCGCAACAACCGCGGCCGCTATACATATTGCAGCAGGGAGATCCCTTGCTGCCATAAGTATGGCGGCTGCGTCTAATTTAACCCGATTCTCTAAAGACGCCGGTTACAGAATCGGCATTTAGTATAGGACGCCTCTCCCGGGCGGCCTGCCTGGGGAGCATTTTTTTTTTTAAAAACGTGCATCCCGATTGGCTGATTAGACAGCTGTAGGACGTCTATAGCTGCCTAAAATCGGGACGCACTTTTGGAGAATCAGGGCTTCGGTGTACAGAGGGTGTTCCTGGGCTTGTTTTCCTGGACAGCGGAAGCAGGAAGTTGTGTGACCACGCATACAGTACTGTACCAGTACTCTGGATCGCCAAGACATGCTTGCCAAATAGTGCCTTATTTTCGGGGGGGGGGCCTTATATTTCCCAGGTGGGGAAAAAAAGGGGGTGTCTTACTAAAGGAGGAGGTCCTATAATGGGGGAAACACGGTAATAATATTGTCATTTATAGCTAAAGAGACATATGATCAAGAAACTGTTTTATTTTACTTTTGTGATTATGATAAACATACTGAGGGTCTCAAAATAGTACCTGGCGGACCGCATGTGGCCTCTGGGCCATGAGTTTGAGACCACTGTTCTGAAGTGTGTCATGTTCAATTGTTCACTGCGCTGGATGAAACCAGAATGCTGTTTCCCAATTTGTCATGAAGTTCATTATTTGGGCGTATGGCCTGGTTCCACCTTACTTTTTAAATTGGCCATTTGGGGGGCTGATTCTATAAACGGCACCTAAACCAGCTGGTGCCTTATATATATATTTTTAAAAAAAGGCACCGGCCGCATGTCAATTGTGCTTAGGCGCCATTTACAAAATCACAGCTAGCCCGCCTTTGTAAAAACTTAGGCGCCTAAAATGTAAGTGAGGGTTTTAAAGGCCTATGTTTCAGGCGCCTAGGTTTCTGGAGAATTGCGCTTAGCGGCGCACCCCTAGAAACGCCCACTTAGACGTTATGTGCCAAGCACATTGCAATAGGCACCTATATTTTATAGAATTGGATAGGCGCCTATCGCCCAATTAAATTTTTAAAACTAATTATTGAACCTGTAAGTGCATTTTGCCACTTAAGTTAGGCATCTAAGAAGCGCCTTACTTTTCGCGCCCTTTAAAGACTCAGCCCCTTGGTGAGTGATCCAAGAAATCGTTTCAAAATGCGGTTGCTATATGCCGGTGGCGTAGCGAGGTGAGAGGTGCCCAGGGCTTTGGCACCCCTCCTCCGCCCTTCTCTCTGCCCCCTTCACCTCCGCACGCTACTTTCCCCGCCCTCCCCCTCCTGCCTCGCCCGCGCCACTTCCCTTCCCCCGGTACCTCTGTAATGTTCCTGTCGTGAACAGCTACCCCCAACCTGCTGTCGCGCCAGCGTCGGCTCTTCCTCCGATGTCACCAAGAAAGTTACCAGAGGTATGGGGGAAGGGAAGCGTCGCGCATGTGCGGTGGTGGTGGGGGGACAGGGAAGGAGCAGGGAAGCGGAGATGGGTATGGGTGCCCGTGCCATCACCAAGATGGCACCCGCCTCGCCTCCCCCCTCCTTACTACACCAAAAGCTATATCTTGTTCTAAAACTTTAATCTATTGTACTGTGGAGAACCTGGGGCTTCCAGCCTCATTGATTAGACCATGACTGTTGACTCACCTAGCTCCTCACCTTCTAACCAGTGTCAAGTCTTCTTTTTAATTGTCTCCCATTGGCTTCTGGCACCAAAGGCTAATGCTTTAATATCCTTAATCTTGTCCCCTCCATTGACCTTACTGTTCTAGCAGAGTGCTTCCTTCTTTATGAGCATGTAGTCAATACCTGGCTGTCCAATTGTAATTAGGTTTGAGGTTGATCTTTTAAATAGTTGCAAAAAAATAATGTAATCCTTTCAATTCATGGAGGCTTCCCGTGATCAAAGAGTTTGATTGAATTGTCAGGTAATGGCTATATTGAGAGTATGGTATATTTCAAGTGAAACATGAGATTAAAAAAAGCAAACCACAATAATAAGCTAAAGACAATATTTTCTGCATTCCAAAGGTGGCTTCAAGTTAAAGGAATTAAAATCAGGATTGCGACAGAAAGGTATGCGGTACCAGAGTAAATCACCAGTTGTAACTGTAACCTGCTAAGGACAATGTGACTGGTGGAGAATGAAGTTAAAATAAAAAAATAAGTTATCAAATATCTCGAGGATATGTAGAGCAATGTCAGAATGAAGAACAACGTCAAATCCAACCATATCGGAACACAACTTGCTCAACTAAATAATATCTTATAGCAAACTGAGACAAGTGAAATGAAACCAGTTACTCTGATAACACTTATAAGGGGGACAGTGAACTTCAAACACCCGTACCTAAAAGTAATTGCAAGCTGATCACGACGAAAGCTTAAGAATTATAGCAATCGGAATGTTAGGTTTATGCAATTGAGGCTGTGGAAAGATTAGACTGTAAAAATGTCAAACCCCTGATGAAGCAAGAAATAGCGAAACGGCGAAGCATCCATCGGGTGAAAGTTAAGTATTAAAGTTTTATTGCAGTCAAAAGTAGAGCTGAATTAAAATTATGCATAACAGCCTTCAGTGGGTTTTACGTGAACTAGTGATGATATTCATACCCCAGTAGGAATACCAGAAAGTTACGGGTGTTTGGGTATTTGAAGTTCACTATCCCACTTATAAGTGATATCAGAGTAACTGGTTTCATTTCACTGGTTTCAGTTTGCTATATGATAAGAATGAGTGTCGGAGCTTTTACCGCCATGGCTGGTGATAAAAAAAAGCCTAACGTGGCTTCATAAAAGGGATAGGGGGTGGGAGAGGTGAAACATGATGTCAACATTGTGAAAAATCCTCAGTGGAAAATGCTCAGCGAAAAGGGACCTTAGTAGTGAAGGAATGGAGATGACCACGATCAAGTAAGACCCGTGACAACAATGACAGGCTGAGTAGGTCAAACAGTCATTTCCTGCCATCCACTATGTTTCTCTATTTAATCCCGACAAATGCGCTGTGGAATAAAGATGAGGTTTTAAAGATTTGATACTTTTTTTTTTTTCTAAAGTCAGAGTATTTTCACTTTAGAGAATGTGTTAGAACTCTGTATGCAAGGTCAGTACATATTTAGCTCTGTGTCACTCAATGTATTAAGAGGGCAGTTGGCGACAGTTCAAGCCTAAGAGTAAATGGTTTAGCTCTCATCGCTGTGTCAACTCAGATTACGAGTAGAGTGAAACAAAGGTAGAATGGACTTCTGGTCTGCATGGGTCCATTTTATTCCCAGTATGACTGGAAAACTTCAGCCAGCAATTTGTCTGAGGTTGTCCAAGATCTGCAGTCATGGTTTGGAGAATTTATCATTGAAATACCAAGAAAAGGAAAGCTTTTGCAGTGTTGGAAATCCCTATCAGACAGAGTGTTCTTCCCACAAAGATCTGATAGTCAAGTAAAGCCTTCTTAACCTCTGTTTTTTAAGACAGTGAGATCAGTACATATCACCAGTAAAATCCTAATAAGTAGAACAGGTATTCTTAATCCAAGTCTCGGAACACTTCCATGAGCTATGAGCTGTTGTCAGTAGCTGCGTTTTCCATAAAGAAAGTTATTGTTCTTTGGAATTGTGTCACCTACCTGCAGCAATTTCACTTAATCTCAGGTTATGTATCATCAGGACCCCTGAGGAAGGCAAAGTACTGCCAAAACACGGCCCGTATAGAGTCCGGTTTCTACGACAAACCCTGTGAGCATCAATTATATGATGAAATTACTGTATAACTCTGACACAAGTTTTTGGTATCCAAGAGCTTTTCGTTATAACATAGAAAATGACGGCAGATAAAGACCTGAACAGTCCATCCAGTCTCCCCATAAGTTATACCCATTAAAAAATACATGATTAGATTAACTTGACTCTTCTTTGCTATTTCTGTAAAGTCTGGTATTGTCCTAGGTTCCAAATGCTGACGTTGCCATCCAAGCTCACTCCAGCCTATCCAACCATCCGGTTGTTTGCAGGATATCTACTATCTGAGATTAATAAAGTTTTGCACTAGAAGTTTCCTGGCCATCCAGAACATTTGCTCCATTTTCTGTGTCTTCGGATCCATTGTTTTTGTTGTGAAACATCGATCCTTTCTTCCAGGTTTTGTGTTTGCTCAGAACACTTCCAGCCTATTTGGCTTTCAGGATAATCTCTAGAAAAGCAAACACCCCTGCAAGATTCAGCCTTCAAAAATCAATTTTCCCTGGCAGGTTAAATATATCATTCACAACAATAAACCTCTAATCAAAAACATATTTTCCTTTGGAGTAAGAAAAAGCCTCAGAAAACCAGGTTGCTTAACAATATCATTGAGACTCCCCACTTCCTGATCATGGCTTGCAAAATCCTCCCCACTTTTTCTCATAAATATGTGCACACCAATGTCTATCAGGAACATACAGTTTCAATCAATTCAAAAATCATTTACACCTGCTCAAGGGCAGCTCTGATAAATTAAATCATATGGGAAATAAATCTTGACTTATCTATCTCCATGTGCAATCCATTTTCCCAGTGCCTTTTGCAGTCTTCTTCATATATGGTTTATGGTTTAGTTTTATTTAATTTACCGACTTCCTTCAAAAAATTACAAAATTTTACAATTTTACAAAATTACAAATTTACAAAATTACAATTAAAAGGAAAAGAACTCCAAATCCAAATTAAAAAAAAAATAACAGGATGAAAAAAAGGGAAAATAAAAAAAGATTAAAAATATCCTGCAGACTGCTTTGTTAGCAGACCTTCACAAGACCAGGGTCACCTAACTAAATAGAAAAGGCTTTATCGAAGATAAATGTTTTATAAAAACTTCTAAATTTCAAGTAAGTTGATTCAAGATGTACTATATTTGGAAGAAAATTCCAGAGGGAGGGTGAAACATAGAAAAAAAGCTCTCTCTCTATAGTTCATTCATAATGAACTGCTTGAACAGAAGGAATTTGAAGACCCTGATCATTCAAAGAACGCAAAAGTCTTGATGGACATTAAGAAGCAATAAGAGAAGAAAGATAAACTGGACTTTTATTGCAATGGATTGTTTCAAAAGTTAAAAACAAGGATTTTAAATTGAATATGGAAAGGAGTCGGCAGCCAATGGTGTTGAAGATACAATGGCGTAAGACGAATTCTAGACGAAGAAAATTTACGTGATCCACATCAACACGGATTTACCAGGGGAAGGTCCTGCCAATCTAATCTGATTGACTTCTTTGATTGGGTGACCAGTCATCTGGATGCCGGAGAGTCCCTTGACGTTATATATTTGGATTTCAGCAAAGCTTTTGATAGCGTCCCACACCGAAGGCTGTTGAACAAACTAAAATCGATGGGATTGGGGGATACATTCACTACATGGGTAAGGGATTGGCTAGATGGTAGGCTTCAAAGGGTGATGGTAAACGGTACCCCCTCCAAAACGTCAGCAGTGATGAGTGGAGTACCTCAGGGCTCCGTCTTAGGGCCGATTCTATTCAATTTATTCATAGGAGATTTGACCCTAGGACTTAGAGGAAAAGTATCACTGTTTGCCGACGATGCCAAACTATGCAACATAGTTGGCAAAAGCAGTGTGCCCGACTTTATGACGCAGGACCTAAGACAGCTTGAACAGTGGTCATCAACTTGGCAGCTAGGCTTCAATGCTAAAAAATGTAAAGTAATGCACCTAGGCAAAAAAAATCCACACAGAACTTACACACTAAATGGTGAAACCTTGTCCAGGACCACAGTGGAACGTGATTTAGGAGTGATCATTAGCGACGACATGAAGGCTGCCAATCAAGTAGAGAAGGCTTCGTCTAAGGCAAGACAAATGATGGGCTGTATCCGTAGGGGTTTTGTCAGCAGAAGACCTGAAGTCATAATGCCACTGTACAGATCCATGGTGAGACCTCATCTCGAGTATTGTGTTCAATTCTGGAGACCACACTACCGAAAGGATGTGTTGAGAATTGAGTCGGTTCAGCGAATGGCTACCAGGATGGTCTTGGGGCTCAGGGATCTCACGTATGAAGAAAGGTTAAAAAAACTGCGGATGTACTCACTGGAGGAGCGAAGAGAGAGAGGGGACATGATTGAGACCTTTAAGTATATTACTGGGCGTATAGAGGTGAAAGATGATATCTTCAGTCTTACAGGTCCTTCGGTAACCAGAGGTCACTCGCTGAAAATCAGGGGAGGGAAATTTCGGGGTGATGCTAGGAAGTACTTCTTCACCGAAAGGGTGGTCGATCATTGGAACGAGCTGCCTCAGCGGGTGGTTGAGGCCAGCAGCGTGTTAGATTTCAAGAGAAAATGGGATATTCAGGTGGGATCTCTAGGAGAGTAAGAATCAGGGAGTGGGTCATTGGTATGGGCAGACTCGATGGGCTATGGCCCTTTTCTGCCGTCAATTTCTATGTTTCTATGTTTCTATGTTAAGACACTCGCATACAACGTGCAGCCTTATACAAAGACTCCGATGCGACCAGCGTTTTTGCGGCTCCTCTACCGCTGCCTCAGGGACTCTCTAGGGATATCTGCAATGAATGTGCACGTGGCGGGTTTGCCTACAATGAAGGCTGGAGGACTCACAATCTAAGGGGTCAATATTCGAAGCAATTTAAGTGGCCAGAATTGGCTCCTGGATGATAAATTAGCTGATAATTTTCTGCAGAACTGAAAGCCGGCTATTTGGGGTTAGTTCCAGGAGGAGGAGGGGCAGGGGCGAAGTGGTCAGGAGCAGCACAGAGCATTCAGCGCACCAGCCTGTGCAAAAAAAAAACCAAAACACTTTTGCGGTTTTGTTAAAAAAAAAGTGTGTGTGTGGGGGGGGGGTGTTATGTGGTTTGTCATAGTCAGTTCAGTGCTGGCACTGGAAACCTTGAAATTCAATGCCGGAACCTGGACATTTCCCAGCATTGAATGTCTGGGTTTAACATCAGCAGGCCGTCAACATAATGCTGATGGCTGCCAGTTGAATATCGGGCCCTAAGCTTGAACTTGAGGCAATGAAAAATTAGGGTCTCATATCCTATAAATGGTGCCTTAACCTATGCGTTGGTAGGTGCCCTAATGGCACCTAATTTAAGAGGGAAATGCTGTTCTTATGATCTTATGTGTGCCAAGTATAGGACAATCAAGCCATTGTGAAATCACTGATGAGGTTGGCTCTGAGGCACTGTGGACTGAGACATTATGACATCAGAATCACAGCTCTGGAACGTTGCTCTCATTGGGATTCCAGGATCTTGCTATTCTTTGAGATTCTTTATGGAATGTTGCTACTCCTTGGGTTTTGGCCAGGTACTAGGGACCTGGATTGGCCAACGTGAAAATGGGCTACTGGGCTTGATGGACCATTGGTCTAATCCAGTAAGGCTATTCTTATGTTCTTATGCCGTTTAAAATGGAACTTTAAAAAAGTTCAGTGCATCTACTGACACTTAAAATACCAGCACCGAATAGCAACTCCAGAGACACCTAAGTACCTAAGAATAGCCTTACTGGGTCAGACCAATGGTCCATCAAGCTCAGTAGCCCGTTCTCGCAGTGGCCAGTCCTACTGGTGCCTAATGCTGGAAGTGGTATTAGGTGCTGGTAGGCACCTCCGGAGATGCGATTCACGTCAAAGGTAGGCTTCGGAAATGTAGGCCTTGAAAACCTTGTTCTACATTTCCGGTGCCGATCTTTGCCGGAGGCACGATTCTCTAAATGGCACCATGGTGTGGTTGGCACGTGATCGACAGCCACTTTTAAGGCAGCCATCTACAAGGGCACTGTTTAAAGAATCTGGGTGTAAGTGACTTGCCCAAGATTACAAGGAGCTGCGGTGAGATTTGAACTGGGCTCTCCTGCTTCTCAGCCCCCGGCACTAACCATCAGGCTACTCCTCCGTAATTTTCAGCAGTAAATATGCAGCATTCTATATACAGTGATGATATTTAGCCTGGCACCTCAACATAAGAATAGCCTTACTGGGTCAGAACAATGATCCATCAAGCCTAGTAGCCCGTTCTTACGATGGCCAATCCAGGTCCCTAGTATCTGGCAAAAACCCAAAGAGTAACAAGATTCTGGAATCCCCAGAGTAGCAACATTCCATGCTACCGATCCAGGGCAAGCAGTGGCTTCCCCCATGTCTTTCTCAATAACAGACCATGGACTTTTCCTCCAGGAACTTGTCCAAGCCTTTCTTAAAACCAGCTAGCCTTTCACAAAATGGCCCGTGTAACAAAATAGCCCTTGACATTTCTTCTCTCTCCATGTCTGCCATCCATCTCCTCTTTGCCTCTCTATCTATCAAGCCCAGCATCTCTTCCCTGTGTCCCTGTTCAGCATCTACCCTTAGTGTCCCTATCCACATTTTATCCTGCATTAGCCTGTGTTCCTGCCCATTCTTACTCCATGACCAGCATCTCTTGTCTTAGGGTTACCAGACGCCGGATTTCCCCAGACAAGTCCTCCTTTTGAGTACACTTTGTCCGGCTTTTGAAAAGAGATCGCGTCGGGAGGGGGCATCCACACGTGGATGCCTTCCTGCCCGACGAGCAGGCAGCGGAGGCGGAGCTGGGGCATAATGGGGTGGGTATGTGTGGAATTGGGCGGGCCTGGGGGTGGGTCTATGGGGGTCCGGATCTTACTCATGCAAAATCTGGTAACCCTATCTTGTCTGTGCCTTGTCTCTCCTCTCTCTCTCTCTCTCCATTTTCTACCGCATTCTAGGTTCAGCATTTTCCCTTCTCTTTCCCCTGCACACCCCCCCCACCCCATCTCTCCTCTGCTACCCATGCCTAAGCCCAGCACTGAGCAAGTACCTCAGCTTGCAGCAACAGCAACATGGGTTAAACAGTCAGGAGTGGGCCTTATTTGTCAGGGGCTTATTTGTTGTGACTATTTTGACCTGATACCATGCAGCCTCTGTGCATATAGCTAAGTGGACACAGTGCATATGTCCGGCTCTCTCTGCTCTGGTACTAGCCAAATATTGTTGGGGTATTTTGCAAGAATTTTCATTTAAGCACTTTTGAATATTGATCCAATTCTTATTAATACAACATGCCAAGCTGCTGGTTACAAAAATGGGATCATTCTACATTCCTTAATCTCCTCATAAGAGGCTACTCATGTACGCACACCGCTGTTGAACCCGTACGCTGTAATGTTATCCACCATAAGCCCACAGGAAGCTGATAAATCCTTTGCATACTCAAAGAGGATGTTCTCACTCCTCTTTAATCTTTAGTCAACACAAGAGATTTGTTTCAATCTGTTTGTTTTGTCAATGGAGACCTTAACCTGTTCAAGCCTCGAGCTTCTGCCAGCATCTACGCTGTGGTAATGATATGCCCAAATGTGATTGAATCTGAAACTCTGTTTAGCGTTGCTTCATGCAAGCTTATATTTGTTGAACCTGCAGATCATCAATAAAAAAAAGTACAGATGTTCTAAGTATTAAGATGGCATTACCCGGAGGAGATTATTCACCTTTTCGCTATAATGCACTGTTTGGCTGATGAAATATTCATAAGCCTGAATTTCAAGGTGTCTGATACTGGTCTGGAGTTCAGGCCTAAATTACGAGGCAACCGTTATCATCTTGGGACACAGGACTCTGTACTTCATTTATGTATTAGGATTTATTTGCCATGTTTTAGGAAGAAATTCACCCAAGGTGGTGGACAGCAAGAATAAGTGAGACTTAAGCAAAAGAAAATTACAGTAATGTAAATGCAACAGCTTAACATCGGCAGATAAAAGTTGAATATGGGAAACCCTATAATATATTTTCAGAAGCATATGTGATAAATATGACAAGAATATAATAAAGCGTCAGAAAAACCAAAACCCAACTGTAATTTTGTTTGGCATTTCCTGTGAAAGCATGGACTAACTGAGTTAGATCAAAGCCAAAAGTTTGTCTTGAATTCGATATGATTTGATGTAATACAGAGCCTGATCCTGGAGCACATGGGAAACTTTTGAGGTGATTGTGAACAATAAATGTAGAGGTAGATTTTCAAAACGACAAACAATTCGGAATTGAGGCATCCGGGTTGGGATGTCTCAAGTTCTGCTAAACTTAGAGACCTTAGTATGTGGAGGAAAGATGGGAGAGAGGGGATACGATAGAGACATTTAAATATCTCCGAAGCATTAAGGTATAAGAGGCGAGCCTTTTTCAAATGAAGGAAAACTCCAGAAGGAGAGGGCATAAGATGAAGTTAAGAGGTGACAGGCTCAGGAGGAATGTAAGAAAATGCTTTACAGAAAGGGTGGTAGATGCGTGGAATAGTCTCATACTGGAGGTGGTGGAAATGAAGATAGTATCAAAATTCAACATAGCATGGGATAGGCATGTGGGATCTCTTAGGGAGAGGAGGAGATAGCGGGCGTTGTGCATATTACACAGACAGAGGAACCTCTCCATCTGGCACATTTTCTGAATCTATATGTGCCGTCTAGATCAGTGGTTCCCAACTCTGTCCTGGAGGACCACCAGGCCAATCAGGTTTTCAGGCTAGCCCTAATGAATATGCATGAGAGAGATTTGCATATTCATTAGGGCTAGCCTGAAAACCCGATTGGCCTGGTGGTCCTCCAGAACAGGGTTGGGAACCACTGGTCTAGATCACTTAGATCGGAAAATCAAAGACGCCTTATAATACCATCGTTCACAAACATATAAGAGCCCCCAACTTTGGAATGGTCTGCCACTAAAAATCAGATTATTAGAGAATCTTGAAGAATTTAAATCAGAACTAAACACATTTCTCTTCTCCGCTACATACAAGAATGGTTAAAAAGTGGAAAGAACCCTGGAGACATTAGAAACTTACTCCCTCCTTTACTAGTGTTTTTTTGTGCCGGCCGCCACGGTAACAACTTGGACGCTCACGAGCATCTGAGCTGTTACCGCGGTGGCCGGCGCTAAGAACAGTAGCGCAGCTTTGTAAAGGAGGGGGTTAAATATTGATTTTGATTTATGAACCTTTTAAACTAATTTAATTTAGATTGCTTTTTTATATTTAATTTATTTTATATTGATTTATGTAAAGCTAATATTTGACCTCCTAGATCGTAAGCTGCCCAGAAAGCTATGAGCCTTGGTGCAGGATAACAAATTTTAATAAACTTGGAAACTTGGATGGGCAGACTGGATGGACCAATTGGTATTTATAAGCCATCATGTTACAAAAGTTTCTATAACCATGAAGCTCTATGACCTCACAATGCATGTGTTAAGAGCCTTAGCCTATAGTAAGAGGAGATGCAAATGTTAAGAGCCTTAGCCAATAGGGAGAGGAGGAGATAGTGGATGCTGCAGATGGGCAGACTGGATGGGCAACATAGAACCCGTTCTAAAAGACAAGGTGAATTGGATATACATGCACTAGTTAGTTACATGTGATAGAAGCATTATTTTTAGAACATATATATCTGAAATATCAGAGGGTCAACACGGGCACATAAATATTTATATTATGAAATATAAGGTTACCAAATTTTACGTTAGTAAAATCTGGATCCCTAGACCCACCCCTAGGCCCACCCAATTCCACCCATCCCCGCCCCATTATGCCCCAACTCTGCCCCTACTGCCTGTTTGTTCGGCAGGAAGGCATCCAGATGTGACGCGGTGACGTCGCATGCATGTGCGCGTGACATCACGGCGTTGCATCCACGCATGTGTGGATGCCTCCTCCCGATGCGATTTCTTTTCAAAACCTGGACAAAGTGCTGGGTTTTGAAAAGCCTTCCGGATCCCCGGACATGTCCTCAAAAGGAGAACATGCCCGGACGTCTGGTAACCCTAATGAAATAGCAACAAAAGCATTTACGTTGGTCATTTTGGAAACTTTCAAATGAACCAGAGGCAGGATGCTAGGCCTGATGAACCTTGGCATGACTTACGTTCTCGAGTGCTACATCAGTGCTGTGGAAACTGAAGGTCTCGTAACTCTTCTTCCATTACAGGTTGGGATATGGAGCTCTTCTGGTGGACTGAACATTACTGAAGTCTCCAAAACAAGAGGTCCCAATGTCAGTGACTCTTTAATGAACAGATCTCTGATTGTCACTACAGTTCTGGTACGGCTGGGCTCTTCCCTTTGTTATTTTAATGACAAAAAAAATCTGGACTAGTAAGAAAGGGGGTGAATTACAAAGGGCTCAGTCCTGACCAAGCTGGTTAATTCATTCTTCTTAACATTTTCAAGATTCTGTCCTGACTGCCTAGTCTCAATAGGCAGACATTATGGACTAGCATAGGCATCGGAATGGGGGAGGCCGCAGGGGCCACAGTCTCCCCCCAAATTGACAGTCGATGGCTCTACTCCCCCTCCCACCTCCTCCCGGACCAGCTGCAGCGCAGCCAAAACACGTCTGCCACACAGCGTCACAGCAGAATGAAAACTTCCAGGGCAGATCTGCTTGTTGACACAGCGTGGGGGCTGCTAGATTTAAAACTGAAGTAGGTAGGTGGGGGAGTCGGGAGCTGGAGAGAGAGAAAGATGTGCCGCAGGATCCTGCTGGGGCTAGGATGGAGCTTTTGGGTCCCCCAAACGAAAAAGTGTTCCGCTGCCTAAGGGACTAGTTTTATCCTTCTGTCCTTTGTCACCTTCAAATTCTCTGCGCTTTTGCAATCATTTATTAGAGATATCCCTCTCAGTTATACCCTCCTACCATCTGAGATAGTAGTCTAAGGTTTAGCAAACATGTTTTCTAGCACAGCTGTGGTGTGTGTTGATTTTTTTGGTAGGGGGTAGGGTAGATTTGACCCGACACATCTGGTATTACTTGTAGCTAGAAGATGATGGAGAGTGGTACTTGCTGTCCAAATTTTATGAGTGCCTGCTTGCCATCTCTTCTTCACTTGGCAACCATCTGCCTAGGGCTCGGATCCAGTCCTGCCGCAGGCATTCTAGGTCAGGCTCTAGCACTAGGGAACAGTTTGTCTGTTCAACGGAGCAGCAAGGAGAGTCAAATGTTAAATCAGCCTAGTAACACTGCCAGGCTGATTTTAAAACATTCATTCCTTTTTCTTGATGCCTTCTTTATTTTCTGTGGTTGTTTGTTTTTCATTTGATGGTCTCCTGGCTTTGGGGATACTTTGGTGTATGTTGTCAGATTTCTTGGCAAGACTATGAAGGCGACCTTAGGTGCTCAATTTCTGAACCATATTTTTGTGAAAAGAAATTGAAAAGTGTCAACCAATTAGTGCCTTTTAACAATGCCCTTAATATCGAAACACTAAAGAGAAACAGAGCGCGTTCTCTTGAAAACCAAGTCTGTCTGCTGTTGAATGCTTGTTTTCTCTTTAGTTTACGAGTTTTCAAGTTTCCGAGTTTATTTCAAATGGGATAATCCGCTTATCAAGTTTCTAAGCGGCGTATGTTACTAAAAAAAAAAAAAAGTGGGATACATGGGCAAAGATGCGCGGACGTACAGGAAACAAAAGGATAAAGGGGAAGAACTACACCTAATCAGAGAAAACACATGAAGACCAAGGAGAACACAGGCTCTCTTCACCCCCCCCCCCCCATTAAAAGGCATACAAAGCAAAAAACTATATGACAAACTAGTAGCCACCAGAGCAGCAAAAACAGACCAACTGCAAAACATTCAGGAAAGAACTGAAAAATGATGCTTTTCAAAAAATTTGTCAAATATCTAACTAAAAAAAAGCCTTATAATCCCTTCCCCAGACCCCTTCACTCTTACTATCTATTACTATCTATCAATTCTTGCAAGCTTATTCTATCTGTTCAACTTTGTAAGCTCCCTGGGAATGCCCAGACCAAATTTTTTTTTAAATCAAAAGGTATTGGCGGGATAGAAAACAGTAATGTAATGTAATACATCGCAAGATAGGATAGGATAGTGTTTCAATATTAAGGACATTGTCAGGACAGGATTTACCCTTTGTTGGGCCCTTGGCAACCAAGTGATGTTGGGCTCCTCATTGTAAGTTAAATATATTTTAAAGCTCCCACAAATGGAGCCTTGCAACTAGCAGAGGAGGAAAGAGCAAGTAAGAAGCCTTGCTCACTGGCTCCCCCTGCTGTCTAGCAGGAAGTACACAAGGAGTGAGGAAGAATAGCCAGAGTGACCTCTGTGGCCAACAATGGTCTGCGCCCTCTGTTCCCTCCCTATTCTCTTCTCTATGGCAGCAGCTAAAGTACCAGGACAAAAATCTGCCTTGATTTACACTTTTGAGAGGGCCCCTCCTAAATATTTGGGCCCTAGGCCCATGTCTAGTTTGCCTGTGCTTTAATCCTGCCCTGGACATTGTTAAAATGCAATAATCAGTTGAGACTTTTCAATTCTTTCATAAAAATATCATTCACACTCTTCAAGCAGGCCATAGGGCCGAAACACGTACATGTTTTTCTTACCTTTCTACCTTGAGAAGGTAGATATCTTTTCAGCTGTCCACCATGCTCATTGTTTAGGTTGCAAGATGGAGTAAGCTACATTGGCCTAGCAAATTTTTTCGCTGCAAACAGAGGGATACGTATGGTTGGGGGGTGGAGGGAGGCAGGGATACATCTTGAGGGGGGATTTGGTTCTTCAAAATAAAAAGATGTTATGTTACCCCTGATTCATGAACTTCCATGGATGTTTCACAGTCTTCAGTTTGACTCAAAGGAAGTTAACCACTTTGCTGAGAAGCCACTGAAGGAGTCATTTAACAGTGAGAAAATTAAAGAGAGACCATCATTTCATGAGTAACTGGTGCCCTGGGGTTAAGATTTTATAGCAGTGCGACTGATAAGCCAGAGAGATTACTTGAAAGGAGAAGTTTGAATGGTCATTTTCTCCTTCTGTTCTTGTTTTCTTTGCTAATACTGGCATGACTTGTTTGCAAGTAAGCTCTTTATCCCCACTGCCCAGAAAAGCTCTCGCAGAGCAGCGCAGGAGCCGTGAAGCTGTGGAATTGAGGGCACCTTGGCTGAGAAATTGATTAGCAAGCTGTGAATTGGTTGTCTGGCCATTTTGAGCAATAAATTGTGAAATAGTCAGTGAATAAGTAGCTCACAGAGCTCAGAATTTCCCCTTAGGAAATGTTTAAGACCTCAAGATGCATTGGCGAGGCTGGAGACATTTTAATGCGCTGCGTTTCAGCTTTCGAATGTGTTCGCGGCTGTGTCTTTGCTGCCTGTTGGAAATTAATAATACTTTGATACCTTAAACAGCCAATACATTTATTTCATTATCTTTTCACTTATGAGGTCTTTTTTCACAGATGAAATAAAAATGTAATCGGAACATGATATGGCTTTCACCCATAACTTCTCAGAGGATTGCCAGCATCAGACTTCTGCCTTAATAAAACTGTTAATTTTCATTAAAGAAGGTTTCTTAGAATTCTTTAGAGTGGCTCTTCGTTTCAACTAGTAAAGAGGGGTGAAAAACAATTCTGAACTATAAATCCTTTTTTAAAAAATAATTAAGGGGTCTTTTTACTAAAATGTGTTAAAATTTGCAGCTGCTGCAGCATAACATAGGATTTTATCAGTGGCGTAGCAAGGATGAGTGGCACCCCTCCCCCCCCCACGCTGGATACACATGATCCTTCCCTTCACCCATAAAACACCGACATGGGCAGAAAGTTCATGATGTTGCCCTAAAAATTAAACTGAAGAAATAAGTGGAAACTCCTTAAGTGTCCAAAATTGAGAAACTCAACCAATAAACGTGGAACACTATGTGTAGTATATAATGTATTTAAAACAGAGAAAAAAGGACCTCAAAAAACCCCTAGATCACAATCAATAAAGTTATGAACAATCGGGGTTAGGTTTTCATCACTGGTCCAAAAACTCTGTAAAGTTATTTTAAATATTTTTTATCTTTCTTTTTTTAGTTTTTTAAATGCAATAAAATCATGAATAGTATATGTGAATATTTAAATATATTCTCTAAATCACTTAAAGAGCAAGTAAAAGCCGGCAAATTTGTTTTAAGGCCTTCTAAGATAAGTGCCTGGTTTATTTCATATCATAGAAAGCCTTAAAACAAATTTGCCGGCTTTTACTTGCCCTAAAAATTAAAGACATATGAGGGAAGGGAAGGGGCGAATGCATGCAGCAGGGAGGGGGGGGCGGGAGATGAGTACAGGTGCTGGTGCCCTCACCAAGAAAGTACCCGGGGTGAATCCCCCCCTCCCCCCGCCCCGCCACTATATTTTATAAAGTAGTAAATGCAGATTTAGTGCTGCATCTTTTGAGGGTGTCCTCACTATTTTACGAATGCAGGTTGTATGTCGCTGATTGTCCAGCTCCTCTTATTGTAAACCGCCTCGAACTACTATGGCTTTGGCAGTATATAAGAATAAAATTATTATTATTATTATTATTATTAATGTTCCCATTGGCATATGGCTCCTGCGGCTAGTTAACGCGGGACCAGTTTAGGAGACAGAAAGTGGTACTGCGTTAAAAGTACGCTGTCTGGGTAGAGTGTGGAATCTGCTCCGCAGAGTGCCTGCGTTCAAATGTTTCTATTGATATTGTGACTGAACAATTAAACAGTCAAGATGGGTTCGATGATCAAAGTGATTTAACCCAGCCAGAAATGGCTCCAAGACAGTTAAATTACTTGAGCGAAGTTGTCCAATGATACTGAGTGATGCTGAATTACTTAGTGCCATTGAATATCACTGCAGGCCGCTCAACTACTGTGGATTGCAAGCTCTTTAGAGCGGGGACTGTCTGTTCCATGGTGTACAGGGCTGCGTAAGCAGTATTAGTAGCAGGGGCAGCCCTATAATGAGGCCAAACAAAGGTGGCGGCCTCAGGAGGCACTATTGAGGGAGCGGTAACTTGCTGCCGGCCAGCCTACCTGGTTGGCTCTCTCTGCCTTCCCGGCATCTAATGCTTTCACCCTTCTTCCCCCCAATCAGTATTTTCCCCATTCTCCCCTCCCCCCCCCCAATCTAGCTTCAATTTGTTGTAAATGTTGCCGGGCAGCAGTAGCAATTCACAGAGCTATCCTGCTGCCGGTCCGGCATCTTACCTCTACTGCGTAGGCTTGGTAAACCCGGCTTATGTTAGAGACACCTACAATGTAGACACAATCTGTTAGAGTCGCCTAATGCGTGATTGACAGTGTTGACTTATCTCAAGGATGTGTTTTACTTTTTAAGCAGATTTTTCATGAGCAATTTAGAACCCAGCCCTCATAGTTCTTTGCATTTCCAGGAAGAACCCTATGTCATGCTTCGGAAGTCTGACAAGCCTCTTTCTGGTAGTGACCGCTTTGAAGGTTACTGCATTGATCTTCTGAAGGAACTGGAACGCATCCTTGGATTTACCTATGAAATCCGTCTAGTGGAAGATGGGAAATATGGCGCTCAAGACGAGAAGGGACAATGGAACGGCATGATTAGAGAGCTCATTGACCATGTAAGTCACGGTTATTTTCAAACTCTGCTGAGGCTGTGTGAGATATTAATGTCTGCTATATTTAATGGGGCAAGAAAAAAATACCGGCCCTATTAATTTGTTCTGCAGAAACATTGAAAATGGCAACAGCTACAAAACGCTGGGCCCCCCTTGGTCTTCCCATTTGTACTTCCTGATTGTGTTGACATAGGTCTTACATGACATGTGATATCCTCCAACTAATGAACTTCCAGGTCTACCACTGCCCACTTCCTGTTGTCTCCAGTGGAGGTATGGTTTGGGAGGGACTAGGGCTGGCTTATGATTTAGATATTTTCTGCAATAATTGAACATTTTAGAAAACGTCCAGGGCACAATTTTGGACATTTGAGGCTAGACCTATTTTAACAATGAATAAATGCCTAAAAGGTGTCCAAACTGACCAGATGACCACTGGAGGGATGAAAGTATGACCCCTCCACATTTTCCCAGTGATCACTGACCCCATCTCACCCCCTCACCTTCGTCTCCACACCCCCCCCCCGCTCTTTCCTCAATTCCTCCTGCCGCACACACTTCCTTGCTCCTACCCCAATCCCGCCTGCCACGTACACCCCCCTTCCCTTCCCCCATACCTCTAGTTGAAGTTGTTGCTCGCGGCGGTCAACAATGTGCTCCTTGCGACCCCATCAGCTCTCTCTCTGACGTCACTTCCTATGCACAGCACCTGGAAGTGATGTCAGCAGGAGAGCCGACGGGGTCGTGAAGAGTATGCTGTTGACCGCCAAACAACGTCTTCAACTAGAGGTATGGGGGAAGGGGAGGGGGTGCGCGCAAGAAGGAGAGGAATGGGAAGAGGCGGGGGCGGAGAGGAAGAGGGGTGTTGGCGCCCCCACCAACATGGTGCCCATGGTGGACCGACCCCCTTGCCCCCCCCTTTCTACGCCAATGGCATACAGTTTTTTTCAGTAGGTTTTGGATGGCTCACTATACAATATATGAGGGTTATGGTGAGATACGTACCTGGGCCTTTTCATATGAAGTTCTGTGCGGCCAGTCTAGTAAACATGCTACCCCTCCTACATCCCAATGGCTTGCTTTCTGTGTTTTTCTTTTGGATGTGTGTGTGTGTGTATATGTGTTATTTTTTTAATGGTTCAAAATGATAGACATACTGAGGGCAAGAACATGTGAGAAACTGCCATTTTTGAATCAAAATAAAGTATCGACGTTTTTCTGTTTTGAAAATGGTCATGTTTACTACTGGATTTTTGTGCATCTTCTGCAAAACTTCCAAACTCAGATTTGGATGTCATATCGAAAACACCCCTTCATGCCAGAGAGGCATTTCTTATCACTCTTTTGCTCAAGTCAAAACAGAGGGGGCCGATGCAGTAAGCTTGCATAAAAGGAGGGGTTTTCAATCCAGTTTTCAGGACCAACCTAGGCATTCAGGTTTTCAGGATATCCACAATGAATATGCATGAAATGGATTTGCATAGGATGAAGGTACCACATGCAAATGCATTTCATGCGTATTCATCATAGGTAATAATGAAAACCTGACTGGTGTGTGCTGAGGTTGAGAACTTCTGAGTTAGATCTCTGCACTGAAGGTTTAGCACATGGACATCTAATGGAAACATTAATATTCATAAGAACATAAGAGTAGCCTTACTGGGTCAGACCAATGGTCCATCAAAACCAGTAGCCCATTTTCACGATGGCCAATCCAGGTCGCTAGTATGTGGCCAAAACCCAAAGAGTAGCAACACTCCATTCAGAATCCTAAAGAATAGCAAGATTCTGGAATCCCAAAGAGTAACAATAGTAACATAGTAACATAGTAGATGACAGCAGATAAAGACCTGAATGGTCCATCCAGTCTGCCCAACCTGATTCAATGTAAATTTTTTTTTTTTTTTTTTTCCTTCTTAGCTATTTCTGGGCAAGAATCCAAAGTTTTACCCGGTAGTGTGCTTGGGTTCCAACTACCGAAATCTCTGTTAAGACTTACTCCAGCCCATCTACACCCTCCCCAGCCCATCCTCCACCAAACGGCCATACAGACACAGACCGTGCAAGTCTGCCCAGTACTGGCCTAGTTCAATATTTAATATTATTTTCTGATTCTAAATCTTCTGTGTTCATCCCACGCTTCTTTGAACTAAGTTACAGTTTTACTCTCCACCACCTCTCTCGGGAGCGCATTCCAGGCATCCACTACCCTCTCCGTAAAGTAGAATTTCCTAACATTTCCCCTGAATCTACCACCCCTCAACCTCAAATTATGTTCTCTGGTTTTACCATTTTCCTTTCTCTGGAAAAGATTTTGTTCTACGTTAATACCCCAAGGTCCCTCTCTCCGTCCGTGCATATCAGCTTCTCTCCTCCCAGCATATACGGTTCCTTCCTATTATTAATCCCCAAATGCATTACTCTGCATTTCTTTGCACTGAATTTTAATTGCCAGGCATTAGACCATTCCTCTAACTTTTGCAGATCCTTTTTCATATTTTCCACTCCCTCTTCGGTGTCTACTCTGTTACAAATCTTGGTGTCATCTGCAATAGATTCTGGAACCCCAAAGAGTGCAACATTCCATGCAATAGATTCTGGAACCCCAAAGAGTTCAACATTCCATGCAGAATCCCCAAAGAGTAGCAACATTCCATGCTACCGATCCAGGGCAAGCAGTGGCTTCCCCATAATAGACTATGGACTTTTCCTCCGGGAAATTGTCCAAACCTTTCTTAAAACCAGCTACGCTATCCACTCTTACCACAACCTCTGGCAACGCGTTCCAGAGCTTAACTATTCTCTGTGTGAAAATAAAATTTCCTCCTATTGGTTTTAAAAGTATTTCCCTGTAACTTCATCGAGTGTCCCCTAGTCTTCGTAATTTTTGACAGAGTGAAAAATCGATCCACTGGTACCCGCTCTACTCCACTCAGGATTTTGTGGACTTCAATCCTATCTCAGCCGCATCTTTTCCAAGCTGAAGAGCCCAAACCGTTTGTCTTTTCTCATGCTCAATTTGTGTTTGCTGATGCAGTAAGCTGAATATATGCCAAATTGATGCACACAGGAAGAGCACACTGGACACACGTGCAAAATTCTACACTAAGGACAGCTAGTACTGTGCGCGCATCTGAGTAATAAAACAAGTATTTGGAACACATCTACAAGTGCGCTGGAATGTTATTCTGCACATAAATATTAAGATCACAAAGCTTTCTTTGCATAAAACTTATGTAAGGCTAATATTTATGCACAGTCTAGCAAATGGGCAGATACGATTTCTTTTTCTGTGCACAGAGCCATCATCTTCCCCATTCTGTCTCTTTTTTTTTAACCAGTTCTCTTCTTGGAGACAACAAAACAAGCCGTGAATACTTATGCTCGCATCGAAAAGAATAAAGGTGCATTAAATCTTCACAGATGCTGCTGCAGAAGACAAACATCAGAGCTGGTGTTCAAGTCCCTGCATTGGGCTTTCCTCATTACCACTGATTTTAAGATGCTGTGCGGTGGTGTCTTTTAACTGCTGGCTTTTCTGCACCAGCCCCAGGGTTAGCAACAAGAGTGCCAAGCGGCGATGTCGTTTGTCTTCAGACACGTTTTCAGTAGAGCCAGCTGAGCAGTTGTCTTGCAGTAAGCATTCAAAGGTCTGTGTGTAAGGGGCTCAGCTGGAAGATAATTTCTGAAGCCTGTAAGCATTCTGTTTGACTTTATTCCATGTCATTTTAGGTAGGAATCTCTCAGTACCTCAAATCTACGCAGGAACCCAGGCATTGGCACCTTTTAAACACCATTCTTTCCTCTGTCCCATTCCAGTCAACGTGGCCCAGCAAGTTTAAATCAAAACGTACCGTGCCCTTAACGATGGTCGCTAAACCTGTTCCAGTCGGTTTAGCGGCCGATTGTCAAAACGGTTCACCGCGGTCTTTCCCGAGCTTTTTAGCAGTCTCTGACTCTGCCGTGCAAATGTAGTACAACGAAGTCATTAATATTAAAATGGAATCATCAATATTCAAATGAGCACTCTGGGTGATTCCCTATTATCGCCATGTGATTCCCCAAGCGCGGTACTGACTTTTGGCGAGCAAAAAATTCACTGACTGCTCTGGAAGTGCCAGTACTGTGAAAATCGCATCTCAGGCATGTGTTTCTGGCTGTGGCCCATGATAACATACAAGATTCACATGAATTATTGTAGATTTTTCTTTTTTGGTGGGGAGGGAACAAAAGCATTTCTCATGTGTTTCTGGCTGTGGCTCATGATTAAATTCGTCAGCAAAAACAGTGGTTGCCAAAATAGTGGTATGACAAAATAGTGGACAAGGCAACCACTGTTTTTGCTGACGATTTTGTAGAAGATTTACATCCCTTGGAAGATATTTATATCTATAGTGCAGATTTATTGATTTCATGATTAGATTCAACATAAAACAAAGTACAAAAAGCCCGTGAATTATAGGCGTTTGCGAGCTGCGCATCTTTTGTGCTACAAGAGCGTACGGCATTATGGATGGTGATTCTTATCCTCGCGCTTTCCACGTTGTCCCAATGAGAAGATATGCAAAGAGACCCGAAGATGATGATGGCGGCGTTGCTTTTACCGGCGCATGCCGCACATTTAAACCTCTTTTCGTGATGTAATCTGCGCATGTGTCGATCGCTATCATCAGCGACTCATCACATGTAAATTTAGCGACCCTTCGCGGAACTCCATGGACCTCATTTGCATGCGTGATTTTTTTTTTTTTTAGAATGACTCGGCTTTTTGAAATCGTTAACAATAACGGCCGTGATAGCGGCCCATCTGTTTTTTTTTCCGGTAAGTTTTGATTGTCTTTCTCTGAGGGCCACTCAAATGACTCAGCACTTTTATGATGAGCCAGCTCTTTTTCACAGCACAACTGTATGACGATAGTACCGTGTTTCCCTGAAAATAAGACACATATATTAATTTTGGGCCCAAACAATTAACTAGTTCTTATTTTTGGGGAAACGCGGTAGTAATCTCCTCAGCACCTTACTACCATAGCTTAAAAATGAATTAAATTATTGGGGATCAATCCTGCTAGCTATGGAATCTGTGCTAGGCCTACAATTAGGTGATTCTTGAGCTCATCTTGCTATTAATTGTTCTGGCAGAACATCTTGCTCATCTTGCTATTAATTTCCTATAGTTCTGGAGCAGCCCAATCATCAAAATATGACTCCCTCCCATCCCCCCCCTGCCGCATCCCCACCGCTTCCATCTCGCCCTCCCATCCGAACCCCACCGACTGCAAGACCGAAATACCTTATTCCAAATGGCGGCAGCAGCAATCTAGACAGGCTGCTTTGCGGCCTTCTCCCACCGGGACGTTCCATGTGCTGCATAATGGGTGCCTTAGAATTTAACGCGCGCTAAATCAGTTAGCACGCCTTAGTAAAAGGACTCCTATGTTTTCTATTATGTTTATTAATTTTTGAACTGCCCTGATGTTATGACAAAGGAAGATATATAAAGCCTAGCGATAAGCATGAATAAGGCTTTTAATATTTCCTGTGCAATAGTCCCTTTTTAAAACTGTGACAGAAACCTAAGATGCTGAGGAAAAAGAGAGCGAGAGCATACCTCCTCCCCCCACCCCTCTTATTTTCCGGAAGGTCATTGGAAATACTTTGATGGCTGCCCGTGAGAACGATGTGCCCTTCAAAAACGACCGAAGGCCTGCAATTCCCATGACTGGCCTGTGGATATTAAATACAGTGGAGTCCAATCACCATTCCTTGATGCCTGATAATAGCTCTAAAAGTTTCCTTTTTTTTTTTTTTCCCTTTCTCCCCCACTACATTGTCCTGTCACTCATCATCTGTAGGCCGCTTTCCCGTTTGGTGTTGTCCTTAATTTGAAAGTCTCATTCGATCACAGCTCCCCAAAAAGATCTAGGCCTCGGTTATTTGTCTTCATATGATGGAGCTTTTTTTTTTCCATGTCACGATCAGAGAGTGCTAGGGAGGCAACGCTTAACAATGATTAATAATCAACCTTATCCACCGCAGGAAGTTTAGTAAAGGTTAGGAAAATTAACGCTCTTATATTCAGGAACAATTCTGTTATCTGATTACCAGGCACATGGGGGAAATGAAAACAAGTATGCTGAATTAGTTATGTTTTTCTTTCTCATTCCATATCTAATCAAATACCAATAGGGAATAAATTTAGCACAGATTTGAAATTTGTCAGCAGCAGTGGGCATTCAACAAGGCTTTCACTCTGTTGGGACGTGCACGGTTCCCTGATTATTTTATAAAAAGGTTCTGCTGAACTCAAAGTCTTTTGTAAAATATGTGTAAAGAAATCATGCAAGGTAGGTCCAGATTTACCCGGAGATGTCCTCTTTTTAGAGGACATATCCGGGCGTCTGGACAGATTTTCAAACCCCGGCACTTTGTCCGGGGTTTTGCAAAGCTTCCACCTCGGGATCGCAGCGGGATGTAATGCAGTGGTGTCACGTGCATGTGCATATGTCAAGTGAGGTCAGTCCAATGACCGGTAGAATAAAAATGTAATTTTCTGGAAATAGCCAGATATTTCTAATTGTAATCCGCCTAGAACTGAAAAGTTAAGGCAGCATAGAAGTCAATAAATATAATGCAAATGTAAGTGAACAAATTTGAGGAGAGAGGCTTCCGGGAAGTAGAAGCAGTGGGGTGGTGGGGAAAGAAGGCAGGGCCATGAAGACTTCAAACCCTCCCCCCCCCCCAGCTGCCAGAACAATAACGGCTGCAGTGCAAGATAGATGAGGTGGGTTTGTGGGAAACTTATGTGGCTGGATAGGTCTTAATTTTAAAAGAAGCAAAAACAAATGAAATCTTATTCTTTCTTTTTTCATTTAATTCTAAAAATGAAATTCACACAAATGCACGTTCCTAACGGTGGCTGGATGGACATAATAGTCACTTGGGTTGCTAGCCTTTTCCCTGTTTAAGTGACTACGCTGGACCTGGTTTCATGCTTATATACCACCACCCCGACGCGCCAAACACAGTCGTATTGCCCGCAAAGTGGCATGCCAGACGGTGAAAATGAAATGGCAGAGAAATTGCTAGTGGCATTAGACCAGGCTGCTGACTGGTGGTAACGCACGTGCGCTGTAAATTGGTCTCAGTAACGTGTGGCCTGTGCCTCTGCCATAAAGCATGAATTAACACGGACAAGGGGCCCCTTGTTGACCGTAAAGACAATGCCTTCTGTCTAACTCTTTGAACACGATCTGCTATAGAGGTTATGTGACAAAGCTTGTTAGATTGGAAATGAGTACACACTGCCACTGGACCTCCCAGGGCATTATGGAAATCCAATCCAATCTTTAATTTTATATATTGATTCATCCTACAAGAGGGCTTGACTCGGTTAACAAAATGTTAACAAAAAATATACAACGAATTGGACAAAACCTTATCTTCTAGAGTTATTAACTTGAAGAAGGGGAGACATGTACTGGATGAGCAGTCCCGTCTGGTGACAGACATGAGACAAACTTTCATCTCTAGAAACGGTAGAGGTCTGCAACCCACTTGAGCCTGGATAAAGTCAAATTTATTTACTGGGATTTTTTAACTGCCTTTTCATGAAGAGATTTTCCAAAGTGGTTTATAATTAGGGTTACCAGACATTCGGATTTCCTTTTCAGGACGTGTCCGTGGGTCCAGATGGCTTTGCAAAACCCGGCACTTTGTCCGGGTTTTGAAAAGCCTCCTCAGATCACGTCGGGGAGGGAGGAGCAGGCAGCGGGGAGGGGGGACTAGGTAGGGACTGGGGGTGGGATTAGGGTATTACAAGGTGGGGACGGGCAGAACTGGATGGGCCTGGGGGCGAGTTTAGGGGGTCTGGATTTTCCGATTGGAAAATCTAGCAACCCTATTTATAATGCATTGACTAGTAAGCAGGTACTCTTAAGTATTAGCCCTATTTGTCATGGCAAACTCATAATCTAGCCTAGGGCAATGGAAGGATAAGTGACTTTCCTAAGGTCACAAGGAGCAGCACTGAGATCAAACTCACAACCTCAGGGTGCTGAGGCAGCAGCTCAAACCATTAGGCCGCTGCTCCCCTCCATTCAATACCAGCAGGAAGTCATATATACAGTCTTGGAAGCTCTATTCCGTCATTATTTAGTTGTAAACGGTATAGAAATTCTTAAAATAAACAACGATTAAGCTTGCTCAATGGGAAATCTCCCGGATGATATTCAAAATGACTTAACCAGCTGGAAATAGCCGGCGACTGGTTAAATTGCTTGTTCGCAGCTGTCATGTACTATTTTCAAAGAGAATGCACAATTTGTAAATGATACACATGATTAGCAGCAAACGGGGAAAAACTCCCCTGCCGAGAGAGCGAAATTCAGCGTTAGCTGGGTCGATTCCATGGTCAGCTGCGACAGGCATGGAATTTCCAGCCTATAATTAGCTGCTTTTAGCTTAGCCGGCCAAACTAGCGTTCATCGGCTGTCCAGCTAACTTATAGGGCCCAAAAATAAACCTGCTTTTTGTGTGAGCTAATCTAGCCATTCAGCTTAACAGGTCAGCCAATAAATATAGGTGCTAATTGGCTATGTCACATGACAACGCTGGTAACCTGGGTAGCTGCTAAGGCAGGGGTAGGGAACTCTGGTCCTCGAGAGCCGTATTCCAGTCGGGGTTTCAGGATGTCCCCAATGAATATGCATTGAAAGCAGTGCATGAAAATAGATCTCATGCATATTCATTGGGGAAATCCTGAAACCCCGACTAGAATATGGCTCTTGAGGACTGGAGTTCCCTACCCCTGTGCTAAGGGTTAATATTCTGCAGAAAATGTCTTAAAAAAAAAATCGGATCATTTTCATTTGCTAATGACATGGGATAAGCCATCGACACTTCCTGTAATTGCAAATGACAGCCCACCCCTAGTTTTAGAAACACAGATACACCTGGCTCTCATATGGTCTCTTGCCTTTCTTTCACCGATCCCTGCTTTCCCCTTCTCTGACCCACCCTTCCCCCTTTTTGCTCTGGCCATTTAAAGGTTTGCCTACTTGCAGATAGGAGCGAAGCTAGGAGCTCATATGGACATTTTAGGTTTAAAGGCTTGCGTTTTCCAAATCTGAGCTCAAGGTGAGTCTCGGGTCGGCCTGGCATGTTAAATTTCTCATCCTGCGAAGCACACCATACTAACAGAGCCCTGAGTGTGCTAGAATGAGGAGTTTGTAATTCAGGGCTGCTTCGCTTCCCCTCGTGGCTTGGAGTTAGTCGATCCAGAAGGGCAAAATGGCAGAGAAATAATGTATAGCAAAAATCTGTATATTAATGCTTTCAATTTGCCCTACACTCTTGATTAATAAAGCCATTTGAATGTCGTTTATCTATGTTATACAAGTGATGTGATTTATTTTGCCGTACACTTGCTGTAGCTGGGGAATGAAAGAACAGGAATATTGTTTCGCTACCTCAGCTGTTTAAGAGAAGCTATTAAATATTTGCAAAGCTATTCTAGCAGATTCAGCTGCTAAGTAATTTCCTTATGTATTTGTTATGGGGACTATTTAATGTTTATAAACCGCCTCTCAAATAAAATCGAAGCGGTTTACAATCAAATCTGAATATTGAAAGGAGCTACAAATTCATTATGGGAAAGTATTAGAAAGGGAAAGAGAGAAAAGGATAAGAGAGGGAGAGAGGAAAACCACCAAAATTGATGAAAAAATATGCCAGAAACTCATTGAATTCAGCCCTCCGAGCCAAACGCAAGCTTAAAAAGGTACGGTATGACTTTAACAAGCTATGAAAGCTTGGGTAAGAAAGTTCCCTGCACCTGCCACAGATGCCTAAAATGTAGGCGGCCTGTCTCAGGGCTTGTGTTAAGAAAACGTACGTCCCTATTGGCTGGTTAGACAGGGGTTGGACGCCTACCGCTGCCTAAAATCAGGACGCCGTTTATAGAATTTGCTCCACTCTCTACTGGATTTCTGAACGACTTTCCCAAAACATTCAAACTCAGCCGGCCTATTGAAAATGCCACTCCATATGTATTACACTCCTGATGGTCAGGACATTTCATTTGTGAACTTGGGTCTGTTTATGAATGCACAAGATGCAAGCTTGACCTTTGGCCTGCCTCCCTATCGGCTAATTTGTTGAAAACTACTAAAATAGTGTGTGGTCTTCATCATAAGGCGTATGGCAGGGTCTCAAAGTCCCTCCTTGAGGGCCGTAATCCAGTCGGGTTTTCAGGATTTCCCCAATGCATGAGATCTATGTGCATGCACTGCTTTCAATACATATTCATTGGGGAAATCCTGAAAACCCGACTGGATTGTGGCCCTCAAGGAGGGACTTTGAGATCCCTGGCGTATGGGGACAGACTTAAGGATCTCAATCTATATACTTTGGAGGAAAGGCGGGAGAGGGGAGATATGATACCTACGTAATGTAAATGCGCATGTGTCGAGTCTCTTTCATTTGAAAGGAAGCTCTGGAGTGAGAGGGCATAGGATGAAGTGAAGAGGTGGGAGGCTCAGGAGTAATCTCAGGAAATACTTTTTTACAGAAAGGATGGTAGATACATGGAACAGTCTCCTGGAAGAGGTGGTGGAGACAGAGACTGTGTCTGAATTCAAAAGGGCCTGGGATAGGCACATGGGATCTCTTGGAGAGAGGAAGAGATAATGGTTACTGCGGATGGGCAGACTGGATAGGCCATTTGGCCTTTATCTGCCATCTATGTTTCTAAGACACCCTATTCATTTGTTAGGTAAAAAGGGAATAAAATGCCTGCAAGGCTCTCTCTTCTTTCCTCTCCCCCAACTCCAGGGCCACGAAGGCTGCTTCTGCACCATCCTCAGCTCCAGCCATCCCAGGGGTCAGAAGCCAAGCTTTGGGGTTTCTGCATGAGAACGCTTAGAATATGAGAAACCAAGTAAAATCAGGGCAATTCAGAAGCACTACATTTTAAAAGTTAATAATCGTACAGGAACACTTGGGTTTAGGCAAAGAATTATAGAAATTCGATGAAAATGAAATACAGCCGTTCTTTGCTTTCTCTCTCTCTTTCTCTAATTAGTGGGATGGAAGCCAAAATGCATGCCTGGAATTTGAATAGTTTAACAAACTCTGCACACAGTTATAAAAGAGTGTTTCACAGTACAAGACCTCAGTATTGAGTCCCTCTCAACACTTGAACTCAATTCAGTATCTACAAACATCAGTGTATAATAGAGATAAACTTCAGGAGTAAAATGGCTGCAAAGTTTGTCCTTTTCCCCTTTATCATCAGCTTTCTGGATAGTGCCAAGGCCAGTGACTTAGCTGGGACTGAATGGACCCTGGATGGAAGAATTAAGATGAGCCCCTCCCTACTCTAGAAACATGACGGCAGATAAAGGCCAAATGGCCCATCCGCAGCATCCACTATCTCCTCCTCTACCTATTGGCCAAGGCTCTTGACATTTGCATCTCCTCTTCTTATAGGCTAAGGCTCTTTACACCTGCATTGTGAGGTCATAGAGCTTTATAGTTATAGGAACATAGAAACATTATGGCAGATAAAGGCCAAATTGCCCATTCAGAGCATCCACTATCTCCTCCTCTCCCTATTGGCTAAGTCTCTTAACATTTGCATCTCCTCTTCCTATAGGCTAAGGCTCTTTACACCTGCATTGTGAGGTCATAGAGCTTTATGGTTATAGAAACATGATGGCAGATAAAGGCCAAATGGCCCATCCACAGCATCCACTATCTCCTCCTCTCCCTATTGGCTAAGGCTCTTAACATTTTCATGTCCTTTTTCTATTGGCTAAGGCTCTTAACATTTGCATCTCCTCTTCCTATAGGCTAAGGCTCTTTACACCTGCATCGTGAGGTCATAAAGCTTTATGGTTATAGAAACATGATGGCAGATAAAGGCCAAATGGCCCATCCGCAGCATCTACTATCTCCTCCTCTCCCTATTGGCCAAGGCTCTTAACATTTGCATCTCCTCTTCCTATTGGCTAAGGCTCTTCACACTTGCAATGTGTTATGGTTATAGAAACATGATGGCAGATAAAGGCCAAATGGCCCATCTAGTCTTCATCAGAGGGTGCTCTCTGATTTAGCTCACGCTAACTGTGTTAGCTCATGCTATTAGTATGCGCTAAACACTAAGACGTTCTTAGGAATATAATGGGCATCTTAGAATTTATCGTGCACTGATCATTAGCACGCACCAACGTGGTTGGCGCCTCAATATGAATTTGCTCCTTATGACTTAATTGACTATTAACTGGCTGTAACGGTCAATTATTGGCTAGAATTAAAGTAAATTGGTATTAATTGGTGGTGACGGGACTAAAGCGCGTGAGACAATCGTGCGCAGACAAATGAACACAGACAAATGCGCGCAGGACGTCAGTGCGCCGGATTAAAAGTTAAATTTAAAGCGCTCCGAGGGGAGTGAGGGTTAGGATTAGGGTTTACTTAGAAGTGTTGGTGCTGCCTTTAGGGGGGAACCCCCACACACACACTTACAGAGGAAACTGTAATTTTTCCCTTTAACAGGGAAAAATTAAAGTTTCCTCTGTAATGGGAGGGGGGGGTTACCCCCTCCCGAACCCTCCAACGGCAGCGCCAACACTCCCAAAACCCCCCTCGAAGTACTTTATATTTAACTTTTAATCTGGTGCTCTGACGTCCTGTGCGCATTTGTCTGTGCTCATTTGTCCGCGTGCGATTGTCCCTAATTGGGAGTTATGCCCATAACTACCCTTAGACAATATGCTATAAATTGCACACTCAAATTCCCAAGTGCATAACTTCAAGGAGGGTATGGACTTGGGAAGAGAATGGACAGGTCTGGGGCATGTCAAGTAGTTAAGTGCGTGCGAGTTATAGAATTTACAGTTAGGCATAAACATTTGCACACCAGCCATTGAGCTAGCGTAAGTGCTCACACCTAGAGTTAAGTGTGTGTACTGTAAATATGAATTTAACGATAATATTCTAGAATGGCCATAGATGATCTATAGAGAATTACCCCCAATTGACCTGTGAAATCTGCCCATACCTACCATATACCAACCCCTCCTCTCTTTAGAACTAGGGTTGCCAGATTTTCTGATCGTAAAATCTGGACCCATGGCCCCACCCCCAGGTCCACCCAGTTCTATCCAGCCCCGCCCTATTCCACCCAAGTCATGCCCCTTCTATCCCAACCTCTTCTCATGCTCGGAGCCGCATCAGGGAGGGCATCTGCGCATGGGCAGATATGAAGCGATATCACTCGCATGTGCGCATGTGTGCAACATCACCGCATTGCATCTGCGCATGCGCAAATGCCCTCCTGATGCCGTCCCGAGCTGGAAACTTTTCAAAACCCCCACAAAAGTGCCGGGTTTTGAAAAGCCGTC
Source organism: Geotrypetes seraphini (assembly GCF_902459505.1). Taxonomy (NCBI): domain Eukaryota; kingdom Metazoa; phylum Chordata; class Amphibia; order Gymnophiona; family Dermophiidae; genus Geotrypetes; species Geotrypetes seraphini. Next base: position 29,569,176 of record NC_047091.1, on the reverse strand, counting down.
CGGACATGTCCTCTAAAAAGAGGACATGTTCAGATAAATCCGGATGTCTGGTAACCCTACTTAGACCCTATCTGCCTTCCCCAGACGTTCTTGAGTTCAGATGCATGGCAGTTTTCCAGTTTCTATCATTATTTTTTTGTAGTTGTACAGTGATTTTGAGGTTTGATTTTTCTCTAATAAACAGAAGATGATGGCATTAGTCATCTATCGTGATATGGATGGATTATGAGACCCCCCTGCTACCATTCGGTATTAGGCAGTGATGTGCCTGTGAGTACTGAAATGAACTTCCTAGGGATAAAGTTGGATTGAAGTTTGAATAAGTGTCTCCACTTTAGTAAGATTGGGTGGGTTGCATTTTATAATGCTACCTACCCAATGGGCTTCGGTGGCAACTCCAGTAGTTGGAACCTAAGAACAGTACTGGGTAGACTTCTAAGGGCCTATAGCCCAGAAATAAAAAAGAAAAAAGACATTTTAATTTAATCATGGAATTGTAATATGTGTGATCACAGGGCGGACTGGATGGACCATTCAGGTCTTTATCTGCGGTCATTTCATTTACTGTGTTACTAATTTTTACGTCTGTTGTGTCTGTTTTTGGAACTGGGTGATTTTAGAATGATAGTTCAGAACCTGATTTTTTTTTTTTTTTGCTATGATTATTGCAGTATAATTTATGGAAATCTGCCCAGGTCTGCTGTTTGGAAGAGCTCCGTTGAGTTTTTGATTCATTTTAAGTTATTGTTGCTGTTTTTTTAATTCTATAGGAATTGTCTTTTGCCTCTAGTCCTAGTATAATGGTCTTCTCAGCCAGTCTACCAATGTTCACAGCATACATCAGTATTGACATCATTTTGTGAGGGGAGGGGAATGAGATGGACAGTGCGGTTCTAGGCTTTTCCTTTTAAGTCTTTCTGCATTGTGGAATTCACTGCCCAAATGAGATGCAAATGATTAAGGATCTGGTGTTCCGATGGCAGCCGAAAGCTTATTTGTTATGTGTAAAGTCTTCTTTGCCACGCCTTCAAATTGTTCTGTTATGATGTTTGTATTTGATTTTATGTGTTATGGTGTTTGTTTATTTGTTATATTGTATATGTTTGTTCTTATTTTGTTACTCAGCATTATATTAATGTTTTAAATTTTAGATATAATGGAAAAAATAAAAGCTTTTCTCAATTGATGACGTGTGAAAAGGAAGTGGTATGTGGTTAAAAAAAAAGCAAGCTATAAGGCAAGGACAAAAAATAGACGAATTAAATTTGGAAGACTTGAATAGTTGAGTCAGCGCCATGCATCATTTTAACTTGAGAAATAGGTATCACAAGCTGAGTTCTGTAATCTTAATTCAGAGGTGAAATTAATACTGGCACAGTGCATAGGCTTCTCTGTGTATTTTCCATCCTCAGCTGGCCAATGTTATGAACCTCATTGCCAGATTCTAAACTAGTTTAGGGGAAATGGCTTTTCTGTCTCTTCGATTGATATCAATGGGGAATGCAAATAGTGTATTTTGGAGACATGATATGCAGTTTGATGATGACAAAATTCCTTCCGAATCGCATCATTTTTCATGCCAATCGTTGTAGTATACTATTGGAATTAAGGGCATCAAAACTTGTCATGATGATGTTATGGTCCGGTGATCATTTCTCCATAACTAGATGTTCTTTGACACCATTAAAATGAAGGGGGTAATCACCTCTGTAACATCTGGTTGTCATGTTCTATAGGTATTCTTGACTATCTTTCCTTAAGCACCATAACTGTTGAAGCTATGTCAAGAAATAACGCTTCTTGTTATTGGGGGATGAATATAAAATGTCCCACGTTATGAGGGGGTGCTGAAAAGTTCTCATCCCAACCAAGAAGAGAATGACATGGATATGGTTTAATCAATGAACTGAAACAATGTCAAAATGGAGAATTTTGTTTCTGCAAAAGGCACTTAATGAAATAGGATAACACTCTTTTTAGCTACAGTGGCAAAATAACACTCTGAATTTAGGAAGTTGGTTGGTTGGGCTGAGAACTTTTTAGCACCCCCTTGTATTATGGAAAGCTCTTAGCTCACATGCTAAAAAAAGAAGAAAAACCCCCAGCTTCCTTCATTCCATAGAATTACTGTGAGATCAAAACATTCGAAGGTAATGAAGTACTAGAGACGGTTTGTCCAACTAGGACATGGGGGTTGTATTGTTTTTCAGAAGAACAAGTACCGGTAGCTCTTCCAACTTTCCCATGCAGGGCAGCACTTGGTTACTGACATTATCCCACAGGCTAAGAAAAAATTCCAAGAAATACACAGTGCCAGCTCTGACCATGAACATTTTGGAGCCACGTCCTCTTGAGAACCTTGAAAACACTCATGTTCAGTTTCTTTCTGCCCAGAGGAGCTTTGTCTTGTGAATTGCTCACGGAACAATAGTGAAGCAGTACCAAGCCAACGTGGGAACCTAGTGCTAAAACACGAGCCTAGCCAATGAATGGTGTCTGCTAAGTCATCTACCTATCTGATTTTTCACCCCTCGCTCTTCACTGCCTCTTCTCCTTCTTACCAGTATCCCCAATCACACTGGGGGTCCTGGCCTTAACCTCCTTGCAGCAATTCTATACATTAGATCTTCAATATAGGTGCCAGAAATTAGCCTGTTTAACAAAAGCTCCTTCAGATAGCTGTCTTAAGGGCATGTCTAAGTCTTAAGGGCATGTCTAAGTCATTAGAAAATATTAGCACAAAGCTGCATTTCCTTGGCAAAAGTTACATACACCTACGTATGTCAAGTCAATAACTAAGCACACCCAGCAGTATTCCATAAATTGTGTGCATCTCTTGGTGATATGCCCATGATACGTCATCCACTGCTCCTTCTAAGCTGAGTTGGAGTCCTCCAACTCCATTGCTGCCAGTAGGAGGCAGTGCCTCAATATTGTGTTTTCAATTAGTAAGGAAAGACAAGCTCTGAAGGGTCCGGTCTTACTCTGTAAGCAATCAATGTACTGTAACAACTCTGACAGACTTTTTGCAGCTGATGTTTAATGGCCTTGTGCTAATATGTTGCCATTTAGCACACGGTCATTTTGTTTAAATTACTTTGCAGGTGGGAAGGGCTCCTGCAATTCTGGGCACCATATCTGAAAAATGATATAGTGGGATTAGGAGTTCCATCCCCTTTATCATCTTGATCGCTCTTCTTTGGAAAGACCAAAGAGGTTAGGGCTCCTCAGCTTGGAAAAGAGACGGCTGAGGGGAGATATGATAGAAGTCTACAAAATCCTGAATGGTGTAGGATGGGTATAAGTAGATCGATGTTTTAATCTATCAAAAATTACAAAGTCTGGGGAACACTCAATGAAGTTACAGAGTACCGTATTTTCACGTAGATAACGCGCACTCGAGTAAAACGCGCACACGGGTATAGCGCGCGGGAAACTGAAATATATGTTAAAAAAATTTTGTATACCGCGCACACCCGTATACCGCGCATGCTGCCCCGACTCTCCCGTCGCCGCCCAACTCTTCTTTCGCCCGCCCCGACTCTCCTCTGGCCACCCCGACTCTCCTTTCGCCCACCCCGACTCTCCTCTCCCCCTTGAAGTCCTGTCCCCACCCTGAAAGCCTGATGCCCCCCCCGATGTCCGATTCACCCTCCCCGCAGGACCGCTCGCACCCCCACCCCGAAGGACCGCTCGCACGCACCCGCACCCCCACCCCGAAGGACCGCTCGCATGCACTCCCACCCGCACCCGCACCCACACCCTGAAGGACCGCTCGCATCCCCACAGCCTCCCGACCCTCATGTAGAAGCTCCTACCGGTGTCCTGCTGCTTCTTCTTGGCGGTCCCGGCCCTTCTGTGAGCCCTGCGCCTGCGCTGCTTCCTCTTCCGGTGGTCCCGCCCTTTCTCTGACATCAGAGTAAGGGCGGGACCGCCGGAAGAGGAAGCAACGCAGGCGTAGGCCGGGACCGCCAAGAGGAAGCAGCAGGACACCGGTAGGAGCTTCTACATGATGGGGTGGGGGTCGGGAGGCTGTGGGGGTGTGAGCGGTCCTTCAGGGTGGGGGTGTGGGTGCAGGTGGGAGTGCGTGCGAGCGGTCCTTCGGGGTGGGGGTGTGGATGCGTGCGAGCGGTCCTTCGGGGTGGGGGTGCGAGCGGTCCTGCGGGGGGGGTGAATCGGACGTCAGGGGGGGAACTATGTAAAAAAAATTTATATAACGCGCAAGGTTATGCACGGTTTGTAAAATCGTGTATAACGCGCATGTTATATGCGTGAAAATACGGTAATGCTTTTAAAACCAGTAGGTTTTTAACGGTATGGTCAATCACCATGCCAAATAAAACTAATTAAAGCAACTGAGTTAAGTAGCAGGAGGGCATCTACTACCTTTAACTCATGGCACAATTTTTAGAATTAGACCCCAAATGTCCTTGTGAGTCTCCTGTTCATTTAAGCACATCCCCTTTTTAAAGAGGTAAGAACATAAGAATAGCCTTACTGGGTCAGACCCATGATCCATCAAGCCCAGTAGCCCATTCTCACAGTGGCCAATCCAGGTCACTAGTACCTGGCCAAAATCCAGGGAGTAGCAACATTCCATACAGAATCTCAACGAATAGCAAGATTCCAGAATCCCAGAGAGTACCAAGATTCTAGAATCCCAAAGAGTGGCTACTGATCCAGGGCAAGCAGTGGCTTCCCCCATGTCTTTCTCCATAACAGACTATGGGCTATATTTCAACCCCCCAGCTATATGAAGGAAAGGTTTTAAATGATCTCACCAAAAAGCTGTCAAGTTTGCTAAAAGCTTGCCATAGGCATTTTCTTTTTTTTTCCAGATAAATGCACATAAAAATATTTGCAGTGACAACATCTTCACAATAAAGTGACTTTTACAGCTGACTTCAGATCAACTACTCAGAACTGCTGTGCAGTTGGCTTAGAAATTCAGAGGCATGAATCCGTCCCTGGGGAGCTTCAAATGGCCGTTTCCATATGGCAAATAACCGAAATTTTATCCTGTGATTTACTGCTGATCATTACGAGAAATAACCTTATCTATTCATAACGCCGTAGAATGCATGCTTTCTTTGCCACCAGAGGTACAGATAAAATCAAACCAAAATGCCATTTGCTACAGTAGGTACATTAGACTAAGCCAAGCCCAGCTCAATCTTTTTCCGTCTCAGTTAGCCCATAATAGGTAAAGTATCTGCTTCCCTTCTGCAGAAAATAGTTGTGCCATGGCTGATCTGTGTGGCTTATAGAGATTAAAAGTGTATATTTTGCTTTGTGCTTGTCAGACCTCCAAAGCTTACATTATGGGCTGAAAAGGGGACGGTAGTGGCTAGCGTGCGTGGCAATTTAGCGCGCGCTATTCCTTGCGTTAAGGCCCTAACACGCCTTTGTAAAAGGAACCCTAGGTGTAAAACAAGTTGCTGGAGGGGAATGGGTATCAATTATGACTATCTGTGCTGCTGGGCAAGCTGAGCCCATTTGGGCTTCATGTTTCCGACTGAAGGATTTTTTTTTTTTTAAGACTCATTTTAAGAAAAGAAAATTTGAATAAAGTTGATAGGTTATTCCCATCATACTGCAATATGAGATACCCAAAATCTGGAATAAGAACAGGCATGGAAAAGGTTCAGTTTTGCCTTTTTTTTGCGCATTTTTTATTTATTTAAAAAATTATATACCGTATATTAACTATACGGTTTACAAAAATTACGCTCATAACAAGTTGAACACTACATACAGACACAATTGCAGCACAGTTCTCACAAAATAATAATAATAATAAAAACCTAACACAGGAAAGCAAGGAAAGCACTAACAATCAATTGAGTTTTCAACAATTTTTTTTTTTTTTTTTAATATATTTTATTGAGCAAATCAAGAAAAAACACAGAACACAACAAAAGGCAGCCGTGCCAAAAGAGCAATAATACACCACGGCAAACCCTAAGTACAAGGCATCAACAAAGAATACAACAGTCACACAGTGCCATAAAGAATCAAGTGCTCAGAAATGATTTTACAAATATCACCCCAAAGATACCCAACCTCCCCACCCAGCCCCCCCTCCCTCATGGATGGCACAACAAGAAGAAAGATGTCAGAGAAACACAGGTATGGAAAACACAGGTATGTATATGTATGAGTGAGGGAGGAAACAAGCAACAAGCGCCAGAGAGCAGAAAAGAAAGAGGTGCAGTTCCCCATATCCTATGAGTTAAGCAGTAAACTCCTAGAACGATGCGGTAAAGCCGTCCAATAAGCCTCCCAAATCTCCTGAAAACGATCCCAACTACGGGGAACCCTACCGGACACAGCCCGGCGCTCCAGCAAGGCCAATTCAAAGAGTGAACGTTGCCATTGTACCGCCGTTGGGATAGCCTGCTCCCGCCAGCACACCAAAATCGCCCGTTTGGCCAGTAAGAAGGCTTTCTGCACAAACATACGGTGCCCTCCGGACATAGATCCCATCCCATCCAGAACATAAAAAAGAACAATCAAAGGAGAACAAGCTGGCAAATTCGGCACGAAAGAGCGAAGATAAGACCAAACCCAAGACCAGAACCGCTATATACAGGAGCAGGTCCAAAGCATTTGCCCCAACGTGGCTCCAGGAGAGGCACATTTAGGGCAAGTATCCCTATCAGCAAAACCCGCTCGAAAGGCCCGGACTAGTGAAATGAAAGCTCTATGCAAGAACTTATATTCCTGTTCCCGATGAATCATACTCCAAGAAACAGCCGTAATGCTGCCAAAATCATGGGAAAGCACATCCGGCGAGATGTCACTCTGCAAGTCCTGGCTCCAGGCGCGTGCCAAGTGACCAGTCTGAGTATCAGGACACAAGGTCAGTAAGGTCGAGATATAATAGCTCAGCTTAGGGGCTACCGGTTCCCATAAAGCCAGACACCTACCCAAGCGATCAGCACTGTGAGCTGACACCCCCAATGCGTCTAGGCCAGAGATATAATTACGCACCTGAAAGTACCCGAACATATCAACGAGGTCGTATAAGGACTGAAGTTCCGAGGGGGTAAGCAGGCGCCCCCGCTCATGTAGAAGGCCCCCCACTCTTTTAATGCCCCGGGAATGCCAAATACTAAAAGTACGAGTCTCCGAACCCGGAGTAAAGTCCAGATTTCCTACTAAGGGAAGAAACGGTGTCTCACTAAAGTTCAAAGAAAACTTTCTACACAAGAGTTTCCAGCCCCAGCGCATATAGGCCCAGACAACATGAGTCCGTATAGGCAGGGGCAAGCGGATAGAAGGAGCATGAAGAACATACAACCCCGCCACCGGTCCCAACAAATCCTTTTCTAGTGGATAATTTAGGGCAACCGAACTTTCAAGACACCAATCATGGAGAACCCTCAGCCCACAGGCCAAATTAGAGCTGAAGGTCAAGCAGACCAAATCCACCCATAGAGAGAGGTAACATTAACACATGAAGTGGTAGGCGAGGCCTTCTGCCACCCCACAGAAAGGTCCGCAACGCTTTATATAAAACATCCAAATCCCTACGTTTCAGCCTTAAGGGTAAGGTCTGTAGAAGATACAACCATCGAGGCACCAGCATCATATTATACAAATAGATACGCCCGGACAAAGAGAGAGGGAGTGCACCCCAGAGACATAGGAGCTCAACCGTTTTTTTAATTAAGGGCCCCACATTAGCCTCATACAACTGATTCAGAGCGGAAGGTACATAGACCCCTAAATATTTAACCTGGAGAGGTGTCGCTCTCAGTGGGAAAAGAGGCCACACCATATCAATATCAAGATGTAAAGCCATAGCCTCCGATTTAGAGACATTAAGCTTCAATCCAGAGAGCTCCCCAAAACTATGAAAGAGATCCAATAAAGGACCTAGAGCCTTCTTCGGGTCCGTAAGAATAACCATAATGTTGTCAGCAAAAGTCATGCAGCGGATCGACGAGCCGCCCACCTCCACCCCTGAGAGATCCGGATGATGCCGAAGCCGAATCAATAAAGGCTCCAAAAACAAGATGTATAAAAGTGGGGACAACGGGCAACCCTGCCTAGTCCCCCTCTCCAGTCGAAATACTGAGGAGGGACAGCCATTAACTAGCACAGCTGCTGCCGGGTTGGAATACAAGGTTCATAAGGCCTGCAGGAAGAACCCCGAGATCCCATATCTAGCCAATAACGGAAAAAGAAAGGCCCATTCGACCCGATCAAATGCCTTCTCCGAGTCAAAACTAATGACCAGAGAAGGAATTTGACGGTAGTCACAATGTGCCATAGCCAACAAAAGTTTGCGTACATTATGACTCGCCTGCCTGCCCGGCACAAAACCGACCTGATCCTCCTGTATCAAGATGGGCAAATAAGGAGCCAGGCGGACCGCTAACAATTTGGCCAATATTTTTAAGTCCACATTAATAAGGGAAATAGGGCAGTAGGATTCGACCAGGCTATGGTCCTTTCCTGGCTTAGGCAGAACTGTAATAAGAGCCTGATTTGCCAGCTCGGGAAAGGAGCCATGTTCAATGGCCTGATTAAAATAGCGACAAAGCGGGTCCACAATGTAGCCACTAAGAAGCCTGAAAAATTCACCACTGAACCCATCAGGTCCCGGAGATTTAACCAGGGGAAGCCTCTTCACACCTAGAACCTCTTCCCGAGAAATAGGGAGGTTGAAAACCTCACTAGCGGCATCCGGCAAGATGGGTAATGCCAGAGAGTCAAGGAAGTCCTCAATCAACTGGGCCTTATCCACGGACCTCTGCTGTGTAAAGTGTTTGATAATATTGAACAAAAAGGGCCTCCAGCTGCGATTGCTGAGTCACAAGCTGTCCCGGAGCAGAGCACAGTGAAGAGATCAAAGTAGGACCTTTCCACCCCTTAGTCAAATTGGCAAGCATTCGACCAGGCCTATTACCAAACCTATGAAATTTATATTTGGAATAAAATAAAGAATTACGCGCCCGCTTATGCAATAAGGTATTGAAAGCCGTCTGGGCAGTATAGAAGTCATGCCGATGTTGTGTGGTGGGAGAACGAATAAACAACTGATGGCTGAGTTTAACCCTCTTTTCCAAATCCAAAATCTTAGAAGCTATAATCTTTCACTTACAGGAGCTATATTCTATAATGGCTCCCCGCAACACCGCCTTAGCTGTACTCTAAAAAAGGTCCCCATCCTCCACATGCTCCCCATTGAATGAAACAAAATCTCTCCAGGACTTGATCAGAAAGGAGGAAAAATCGAGGTCATGATAAAGAGCTGTAGGAAATCTCCATCTATATCCACCACCCCGATTCCACCCCCCCCCCCAGCAGCAGGTCAAGCCATATCGGAGCATGGTCCGAAATAGCCAAGGCCCCAATAGACGCCCCAGAGACACAGTGAAAAGAAGAACGGGAAAGGAGAGTATAGTCAATCCTAGCAGATGTGTGATGTACCTTAGAAATATGAGTGCAACAATTTTTTTAAATTCATCCTCCCAGCACAGTATCTCAAAATTCCAGGCAACGTATTCCAAAGCTTAGCACCTGCCACAGGTGGCATCGCTGCACCAATCCTAATGTGAGAGCTCGACATCTTACCCTCTAAGCTCAGTTTTATGCTATTTTTCGATCTCAGACACCTTCTAGGCTGAGCAATTTCAAATAATCCTTGCAAAACAACTCGAGAAACATGCAAAACAAGACGCGAAGTCTGATGTATAGTTGAAAGAATTTTTCTTTCTCTTTTGTTTGTTAGGGGTTAAGAACATAAGAACATAAGCATTGCCTCTGCTGGGTCAGACCAGGGGTCCATCGTGCCCGGCAGTCCGCTCCCGCGGCGGCCCCCCAGGTCCATGACCTGGAAGTGTTCCCTACCTAACCTAAAATATCCATACCCCATTCGCTCAATGTCCTGTAAGGTAACTCTATCTGTACCCTGTAATGTGATGGGGAAAAACATGCATTAGAGCCGCTGATTGCATGACTTCTAACTGGAGGTTTTTGCAAACATTTGCCAGCAATGAGCGTGTAAATGACCACAAACTGTGCACTGTCAGAAAAACCCCCCAATGTTTATGTTTATTAAGAGTTTTAAATGCACTACGGTATATCAACAGCATGGTGTACAAAATATATTATTTATTTAAAAATTTATATACCGCATACAACTATGCAATTTCCGTATCACGTACATAAAATCTTGTTTCCCTCCGATTATAACATATAACATAGACATATGTTATATGTCAAGACAACATAATTAATCATCCCTGATATAAAAGGGATACAGCACAAATTCAATCAATTCAGAAGTACAAACAAGCTTTAAATCATGCATTGATGTCAGAAAAGTTCTAAAAGGTGATTATCATCTGAAATACCCCTTAGCATAAGAAGGCATTGGCAAATAATTGAGTTTTCAGCACTTTCTTAAAATTCATCCTCCCCATACAAAACCACAGGATACTAGGCAAGGCATTCCATAGGTCTACGCCAGCTACAGGTATCACTGACGCTCCGATCCTAGCATGCATAGTCGACATTCTACCCTCAAAACTTAATTTCATCCCATTTATGTCTCTAAGCTCTCTTCTCGGTTTATAGATCTCAAAGAATTCTTGTAAGATCTTTGAGGAAGAATGATACAATGTCTGATGTATAATCGCAACAATCTTAAACTGCGCTCTTTTTTGCATAGGTAACCAGTGTAGTTTCTTCAACACAGGCGTTATATGGGTACTCCTAGGAACCCCTGTGATCAATCTTGCAGCGGAGTTGATAAGTATTTGCAAAGCCCTCAACTTCCCTTTCACAACTCCTAAGTACAGGGAATTACAATAATCCATCCTAGTCAGGATCAACGTCTGAACCACAGTAGAGAGATCATGTGCTGGAAATATTGGCTTCCATCTATAAAGCATTCGAATTTGCATGTATCCCACCTTGATTATTTTAAATATTTGGTTTTCCATTGTCAAACAGCTCTCTAAGCACACTCCCAGGTCAGTCATCTCCTTTTATACCGCATTTTTTTCCCCCATAACAGCCACATTTTTCAACTCAAAATTGTCTCTTTGACCTTTCACCACCATGCCTTCTGCTGTGATGTATTTGTCTGTACCTTTTATTATGATTTTGTATGTGTTTACTGTTCCCCGCTTAGATTTGTGGATAGGCGGGTTATAAATAATTTTAAGTAAATAAATAAAATAGGAAAGCAAAAGAAAAAAGACAATTAAAAGAAGCACAAAAATGAATTTTTTTTTTTTAAAAACCCTCTTTTACCAATGCATAGCATGGATTTTAGTGCCAGTTACCGCCGCTGCTGGCGCTAAAACCCATGCTACGCGTTAGTAAAAGAGGGGGTATGTTAATTTAATCTAAAAAAAGGCAAATGTGTGGCAGCAATCTGGAGCTCACTGCAAAGTACCCCCCCCCCTTCCTGTCAAGGGAGTGAGCAGTGATCAGCTCATGAAATGAGAGGAAGAGAGGCATTTAAACAAAATCTGCTGTCAAGTGAGTGGTCACCACTACCTCCCCCCCCCCACAAAAATTCACAATACCTTTCCCACCCCCCAAGTTAAATGTGCCAGTCACCAATCCTCCAACTTCTCTGAATGTCTCCTGATCCTCCAACTCCCCGATCCGGCCCATCCCCAAATCATAGGGTATATCCCTAGTGTCTAGTGGCGGCCCCCACCTCCTGAGCTCCCCAGATCTCTCCCCCTCAGCACACCTTCATGAAGAGGCGGAAGTGATGCTCACTCACCCCTGTGTTTGCACTGCAATCTTGGAAAATGGCAGAACCCGATTCAGCATGGGGGAGTCCTGGGACGCTCTTCGTGGACTCAGCCTGCCAAATAAGGAAAATGACGTTAGTCATACACGAGTGCATAATAGCTGTATGTATAAGTTTTCCTTGTAAAGATTCACTGCAAACAGCCAACCAGACTCTAAGACAGGAGCCCTTGTGTTAGAGGCATCAAATGGTTTCAGATATTGTGGGCTCCTTTTACTAAGCTTCGCTAGCGGTTTCAGCGCGCTATAACGCCCCGCGCGCTAGACGCCAACACCTCTGTTGAGATGGCGTTAGTTTGTCCACGTAGCGCGGGGGTTAGCGCTCGCTAAAAACGCTACCACAGCATGGTGTATGTCTAACACATGGAAAACAGTCTTTGGTTTCCCAAGCTCACAGAACGACTCAGAATATTCATCTCAGAAATGGTAGAGCGCTAACCTAATAATGTTGATCTGTAGCTTATTTGTCAATGCCTTCCTCTGCTAACGCTATTCTCTGTTAATGCTTTCCTGTCCTGTAAATGATTCATCTGATAGGATGAATTTAAAAAAGATTTTAATAGTGATACCTTAGTTAATGTCTTCTTGTGTTTCTCTTGTTGAAACATGTTTAGCATTTCTTAAATATGTATGACTGTAATTTTGTAAATGGTATATAAATTTTTAAATAAATAAAATAGTCAATATCACATAAATTATGTCCTGGAAGGAGTGGAGGGATTCATCCTAAGATGGATAAGAACTGAGAAAGTGTGTGGTAGTGGGGGGGTGGGGGGGGCAATCCGCCATGAGCACGGTCTATGTATAGGGCACCGCCCCCCTCCTTCTCACCTCAACTCCCCGCCAAGCACGTGCACTCCTTTCCTCGCACCTCTTTAATTTTTCCTGCGCGAGCAGCATTACGAACTTGCTGCCCACGTCGGTGCCACCTCTCTGACATCACTTCCGGGCGTCTAGGAAGTGACATCAGAGGGATAGCCACCACGATGGAGGAGTGTGTGGCGCAGTGGTTGGATCTACAGCCTCAGCACCCTGGGGTTGTGGGTTCAAACCACGCGCTGCTCCTTGTGACCCTGGGCAAGTCACTCAGTCCTCCATAGCCCCAGGTACGTTAGATAGATTGTAAGCCCACCGGGACAGATAGGGAAAATGCTTGAGACCTGATTGTAAAAACCGCTTAGATAACCTTGATAGGCGGTATATAAAATCCTAATAAACTTGAAACTTGACACGGGCAAGTTCGTGATGTTGCTAGCACCTGGAAAATTTAAAAAGTACGGGGGAAGGGGCGGGGGGATGGAGAAAAGGTTGGGGGAGGGGCGCCACTTGCCCTTGCTATGCCACTGGGTTCATGTGTATGCCGTGCATATGCAAAAGACGTTCAAGTTTCAAGTTTATTATTTCATGTTTCAAGTTTATTTAAAATATTTGATTTAATAGCAAAATCCAAATCCAATGCGATTTACATTTAGCTAAAAATTAGGTTAAAATAAAAATAAAAAAACAGGACAATTAGTACTAATTATAATAAAATAATACGTTTGAGAAAGGGAGGTAAAAAAAAGTGACTTAAATACAATTCAAAAACAAATAAAAAGGGATAGGTAATGAAACAAGAGGTTGGGGAACGTTAACCCACTTAATTTTCACTTGGCAGTGTTCCTAGTCCACTGTAAAATATTAAAATTTAAATGAATCAGTTAAAAGCGTCTTTAAAAAGCCAACTTTTTAGGAAACTGGGGGAGAGGTTTGGATTTGCACAACTAATTCTGAAAATTTGCAAACGGACACGTATTAACTCCCAAAATGTGATTGTGTTAAAGAATTGATGTAAACACAACCATGTATTTTGGTATTATGCCCCTCCGCTTATTCATTATTTCTTTTTATTGTGCAGGTATTGAACGATATTCAAGTAAAAGCAAAATGATGTAACCGATACCAAAACTTCACATGAATGTTATTCGGGATACCTTTAGCCCTACTGTTGGACCACCCTTAGGCAGTTGCATGTACAACTCCAAATTAGCCCTAATTAATGCCAATAACCAATTGTTAGCAGACAACTATTGAGTGTTAATGGTTCACTAACTAGATTAGTTGAATGAATATGATGGGTTATACATCCTATCAACGTCCACAAGGGGGGAAAATACCAAAAGATTATCTGGGTCTAAGAAGGCCTTGTGGGCTCTTCTATTGAGCTTGCTAAACTAATTTGCATATTAATGTGCATGGACAGAAAACTGACTGGAGGGAAAAGGACCTTGCATTGGGAGGTTGGGAAAAGCAAGGGAGTTCTTGGTCTGAAGGGGGGATAGATTCCCTGGACTAATAGGAATTAGGGTCCTTTATCACTGGACTTGGGGGGAATTCACCATAAGAGTAAAACGAGCAGATCCTGCTCCTTGGTGCGCTCCTTCGTGCGCAGCCGGAGGGCGATTTGAAATCTCAATTCCCTAATCCTTCTTTTAGAACCAATAATCTATTTTTATTTCTTTTAATACATTCTTTTCTGCTAAGCTTTTTATTCATAGTCAATCAGATTTTCGATCTTAACAAGCAAACACTCCACAATATGTTAACTGACTCAATTGGAAATAGTATTCCACCTTTCTGAGGACATAGGCCTATATTTAATAAAACACGCAACTTAACTCACTCCTCTCTCATACAAATCCCTATTTCTACTCCCTCCAGTAATAGCACAGAAATATGCAGTACCAGTGATTTTAGACTTGGCTTAATTAATGCTAGATCCATTAAAAACAAATACCACTTAATAAAAGATGAAATTGAAAATAAGAAACTACATGCTTTATTCATCACAGAAACTTGGCTTGCAGAGGGTGAAGAAGCCTATTTATCATACTGTTGTCCTTCCAATTACAATTATCTTTACAACCATCGTCATAACCATAGGGGTGGTGGACTTGCTGTTATCTATAAACATAACTTCCTAAACTTAACTGATCAATCCCCGAAAGCTGCTATAATTGAATTTCTACAATTAAAATGTAATTTAAATAATAAGCTCCATTTTCTACTATTATATGTACCACCACCCATAGATTTAAATAAATTGACACATCTTCAGGATATTATTTTTGATTTCTCGTCTTCAACCACTATCCCGTTCATATTAGGTGATCTTAATGTACATTTTGATGATTTTGACAATTCTAACACTAAGGACCTACTTAATATCTTAATACCTCTTCAGATGCATCCACAAATAACAATTCCTACCCACATAGCCAATCATATACTAGATATGATCTTGTTACCACAATCTCAACAGTCAAATCTTTTAGATCTTTCAGTAGTACCTGTCCCTTGGTCTGATCATCATTTCATATCATTTACTTTTACTTTCGCTAAAACTACTAATCTATTTATACCCTCTAAAACTAAAACTATATCTTATAGAGAATTTGACAATCTAGATAATATAGATATAACTTCTTTACTTGATCCAGAAATTTTAACAACACACTCAGACTCCATTGAAACCCAAATGTTTGCATGGAATTCATCTTTGCAATCTCTCCTTGATAAAATATCTCCAAAAATATCCAAACCTCTCTCCCTTCATCGAATCACTAATCCTTGGTATAATTCAGAATTAAAATTGATTAAACAACAAGTGCGCTCCCTTGAAAGAAAATGGCGAAATAATAAAACAATTGATAATCTTCAATTATATAGAGATAAAGTTTCACTGTATAAAACAAAAATTAACTTGGTAAAAAAACTATATTACTCCAAAAAAATTGAAAAAGCAAAAAACACGTCTATACTATATAAAATTTTAAAATCCATGGATCCAAAAAACAACCTAAAGAACACTTTTCAAAATTCCTCCTTAAATGCACAAGAGTTAGCAGATGCATTCATTCAAAAGATAAACAAAATTCGAAACTCATTTACTCAATCTATATCTTCTATCCCAAATACCTCAGATTCTCTTCTTTTAAATTAATTCTGACAGCAAAATGCTCAAACTTCAAAATTCCTTCTCTTCGAGATATTGAATCCTTATTTCTACAAATGAATTTAAAAAGTTCTCAATTTGATTTAATACCTCCATTCTACTTAAAAAAATATTTTTTACATTTTGGGCCATTCATATTATCTCTCATCCAGAATAGCCTGCTTACATCTACTGTTCCATCCCACTGGAAAAAGGCATCCATTACTCCTATTGTCAAAGATCAAAAAATTAGTATAAATGAAGTATCAAATTATCGGCCAATCGCTAACATACCATTTATTGCAAAATTAACAGAAAAGCTGATCTTTAATCAGCTTTCTGACTTCATTGAGAAAACAAATGCACTACATCCGAATCAAACCGGATTCAGAAAATTTCATAACACCGAATACTCTCTGATAGGACTGACCTCTAACATCCAATACTATTTAGATCACCATAGATCCGTTATTCTTTTCTCCCTTGACATTTCGGCTGCCTTTGACACTATAGATCATGATTTACTCCTACACAGACTTGAGGAAAAAGGAATAAATGAAAGAGTATTAAAATGGTTTAAATCTTACCTTACAAATCGAACCTCCTCAGTCAGATTCAACAATGAAAATTCTAATTCGTTTACCTCAACATTTGGAATTCCCCAGGGTTCCATCTTATCCCCTTTACTATTTAACATTTTCTTATCTCCTTTATTAGAAATCAGTCAGGCCTTAGGTTTTATACCATTCTCTTATGCGGATGATATCCAACTCATACATCCCTTGGATCCCGAAAACCACTCAGAAATTTTAGCTATAAACCAAAAATTGGAACAAATTCAAAATTGGCTGGACAAAAATAAACTGGCTTTAAATATCAACAAGACTAAATCCATTTTGTTTAATTGGAAGAAAGAATTGTCACTTATAAAACCTTTTTATCTTAATAACATTCTAATTAATTTGGTCCCATCAGTTAAAATTCTTGGTATATTGATAGATGAGAAACTTTCATACCACGATCATATTTCCCTCATTGTTAAAAACTGCTTTTACAAACTTCGTCAGATTAGGTCTATCTCCAAATTTCTTACCATATCCTCTTTGAATATATTAATTCATTCTTTTATAACATCAAAAATTGATTATTGTAATGCCTTATTTCTAAATATTACTAACAAAGAAAAAAGAAGACTTCAGATAATTCAGAACATAGCCGTAAAATTAATTTATAAAGCAAAAAAGTTTGACCATGTTTCCCCACTCTTAATAGATGCGCATTGGTTACCTATAGGCCACAGGATCCTGTTTAAAATATTGTTGCTTATTTTTAAGACATTGGCATTTAACGAGCCACAGTTCATTTCCAGATCACTGATTCCATACAAACCTAAACGTTCCTTGCGATCATCTGATCAAAATCTGCTCTCGGTACCATCATTGAAGATTATTGGAACCAGAAGATCAGATATGTTCACCGTTATGGGCCCACAATGGTGGAATACCCTGCCTCAGTATATTCGATCTGAACAAGATATTGTAAAATTTAAAATACTGTTAAAAACCCACTTATTTAAAGATGCCTATGATTCTTAACATTAGTTTATTTTAACTAATTTAAAACTTGATTACTTTATTACATTGTGCTTTGGTTTTATGAATCCCTTCCTTTTGTTTTTTCCTTTTTTTCTAACCAATCCCAAATATTGTAACTTTTAACCCCATTCCTCAAACTCATGTCTGAATTGTTTTAAATTTGTTATTTGAATTTATTTTGTAAGTTTCTTCTATCTTAATTATAATATGTACATCGCCTAGAAATTGTAATAGGCGATTCATCAAAAATTAAATAAACTTGAAACTTGAAAAGGGGGGAGAAAATAGGACTCCAGGGTTAAAATCTCTGAAAAACAGAGCAGAACTGGCTCTCTGGTGACCCTTGGGAGAAGGAACATTAATTCCTTGCCTAACCCCTAGTAAGTCAGTCCAAGTGACCAGTAACCCGAATTTGGGTGACCTTTATGGAATGTGAAGGAAAATGTCTGATAACCATAAAAGTCTTTAAGTGTGCCTATGCTCCCTTCCCACCACAAAACCATGCAGCCTATTTTGATCTCCCTTTTCGTCCTTGGAACTGAAGATTCTCTGTGCTTGCATCTTGCCTTTTTGAGTTTTGCCCACTCAGTTTGCACTGGAATAGGTTTAACAAATTTTCTGGAACTAAAATCCAGACCCATAGGCCAGCCCAGTTCCGCTCATCCCAGCCCAGTATCGCTCGAGTCACGCCCCATTCCACTCCCAGCCCCGCCCCCTCAACCTGTTCACTTGTCGGGAGGGCATCTGCACATGCGCTGGTGTGATGCGATGACATCACCCGCATGCACGCATGCGCTTGACATCACCGTGTTGTATCCTCACATGCGCAGATGCCGTCCCAACATTGCTCCTAGCTGGAAGCTTTTCGAAACCCGGAGAAAGACGCCCGGACGTGTTCTCTAAATCCGGACGTCTGGTAATTCCACACCTGAAGCTAATTCCCTCCAAAAGAGCAACTGCAGTTTGACTATCCACTGCAGCCTGAACCGAGAGTTAATCTTCTTTATGGATTTTTGCTACCAGCAATCATGAAATGCAGGAATTTCAACAGTATCCCTCCACCAATGTGTTGTTATCACCGATGTCTAAGTATAGCATTGTGCGAAAGGGCAATGTACAATAAACCAGTCGGCCTTGTTAAAGCTGATTGGTTACAAGAGATGGGTCCATTAATCCTGGGGTTATGTCATTATTAATAGCATCAGAGGCCTGCATTTATTACCGTTCTCCAATAATTAATCTCTTGTACAAGCTCAGACTTTTGAATATCATTGCCCCGTGACTGCTTACTTTATTGAAACTGCAATCATCAAACAGAAATAATTATGAATAATGCCAGCAGCTGCTTCTATCCCCAGCACCACACTAACTGTATCTGTGTCTGTGGGATGAAATACTGGTAATTGGAAAGGAAAGGCTCCCATCGTTTTTGGGAAATTAGATTTTTCGGAGGTGGTGATCACCTTTTATCACCCCAATTTGAAAGAGACATCTGAGTGGGACCTGTGTGAGCTAGAATATTTTGGGGTTACCTTTGGAATTTTCTTGCCGCCGAATATATGTCAATCATGCGACGGTGCCGTTTAGAGAATCGCGCCTTGGGAAAAGGTTGGCACCAGAAATTAAGGCCAGGATTTTCAAGGCCTATATTTTTGGCGCCTACCTTAGGTGTGAATAGTGTCTACGGAGAAGCTTTTTGGTGCCTAATGTCACTTCTGGCGTTAATCACACCTACATTGATGCTAGGCATCATAAAGTTTCTCTGTAGGCAGTGGTGTAGTAAGGGAAGGGGCACCTCTCTTCGTCTCTGCCTCACCCCCGCTCCATCCCACTCCTCCTCCTCCTGTCTGATGTTATTTCTGGGTCTGACTAGGAAGTGACGTCAGAGGGAGAGCTGACACTGGTGCGGACAGCAAGTTAAAGATAGGGTTACCAGATTTTATGTCAATAAAATCTGGATCTCAAGACCTGCCCCCCCATCCAGTTCCACCCATCCCCGTCCGTTCGTTGGGCAGGAAGGCATCCACGCATGCAACACAATGACATCACGGTGCATGCACATTTGCATGCAACATCACCGCACTGCATCTGCACATGCGCGGCTGCCCCCTCCCGACGCAATTTGTTTTCAAAACCCAGACAAAGTACTGGGTTTTGAAAAGCCTTCAGGAACCCCCAGACGTCCTCAAAAGGACGTCTGGTAACCCTAAAGATGTTACTCACGCTGGGGAGCTAAACAGGTACAAGGGAAGCGAAGGGGATCATGCGCAGTGGGGGAGGGGAGTGCAACCCACCCTTGCTACGCCACTGTCTACAGGCGCCTTTTTTAAGGCACCTTGAAATTTCCCAAAGAAGAAGCTTTTGAAAACCCGGACAAAGTGCTGGGTTTTGAAAAGCCGTCCGGACAAGTCCTCTAAAGAGAGGAGATGTCCGGGGAAATCTGGACATCTAGTAACCCTACCTGATATTTACAAGAATGGACAACTGGCTTTCCGTTCTCCATCTCCAACTGTTTTATGCCCATCACACATTCAGAATTAAGACATCTCCTTTCAGTTTGCACAGTTGGCGAGAATCAGCCTCGGCCTCTGTTAAAAGACGACGTGACATTCGTCTTCTTCTATGCCCATCGGGCAAATCTCCATCTCTGGCTTTTAGTTTCTTTCCTCCCCAAAAGTAATCAAGCTTAGCTAAGTAACAATTTCGATAGATAGAAGTTCTAGCACAGTGGGTCCTGGATCGTAATACATCACAGCGAAATAACAGCAAGCATTTCCTGATGAAAGAGATGCACAAGGGCGGGAGGATTACGGAGGAGTGGTGAGCACGTGGCACAGACTTCGTAAGAGCCAGTAAACAATGGTATAATTTGAACCTGCTTGGAAGGTTTTCAGTGCAAAAACATATGATCACGTATCACCCCTTCTCTACAAAGCTCATTGGCTCCCTGTCGAGCATAGAATCAATTATAAAATTATTTTATTGACATTTAAAACTCAATCAAGTAACCAACCTGAATTTATTAATAATCTAACCTTACTTCCCCTCTAAAGCTCTTCGTCCTACATCTCAAAATCTCATAACAATTCCTTCCCTAAAACATATCAACACCATTAGATCTAATAATTTCACGGTAAATGCCTCTTCTCTTTGGAATTCTACCCTTAACCATCTTCGTACAGAAGTTTCTCTTTCTCATTTTAAAAATAACCTAGAATCCTTTCTATTTCAAGATGCTTTTGACACCTAACTGCCCTTATTAGGGCTAAAACTTTTCAATTTTTTAATTATCATTATAATTAAAAAAAAAACAACATTTCCTTCCTATCGTACCTACCTTTTACGTTAACTTTACTTGATTATTATAGTTCCTCCCTCTTTCCTCTTGTGCCCGTTTGTTTATATGTTATGAGATATTTGTCTTGTAACTTATCTCAAGTTCTACTTATGTAAGCCTGTGTCTTTGGTTCCCCATTAGCACTTACTTGTACACCGCTTAAAAGTCTGATTGAGCAGTATAAAAATTTGTTTTAATAAACTTGAATAAGAGGTTCTCATTTCTATAACATTCTATAGCGCTGTACAGAAATGCTTTTTATAAGAGGTCATTGTGCCCCTATGGGGCCATTCATGTATACAAACGACTAGACTGCCACCCCTGATATGCCTCCCTGCTGTCTAAGGGACAGAGGCATAGGAGGGGAGGTATGTTTATTGAAAGCTTCTATACCACTACTAATGACTGGGGGAGTCGATTCAGAGCAGTTTACATGAGCTTCTGCAAAGGTGTTGCAATACAGAGTTAGAGGGTTTCTGTGAGGGATTTCAATACTGCACTCGCCTTTGGTTTTGGTGTGGTGTATTTACATATAGTAACACAGTAAATGACGGCAGATAAACACTTGAACAGTCCATCCAGTCTGCCCATAAGTTATACCCATTATACCGGCTCCACTCTTCAGCTTGAGTTTTCAAGCAAAGTCCTTGGCATCATCATAGACTCTCTCCTTCAATGACCACCTCAACTTCTTGATAAAAAAATGCGAAAATAAGCTTGGCCGCAGCGTTCTGGATTAGCTGAAGTCTATGGAGTTTTTCTTTAGTTAGGCTTAAATAGATGGAATTGCAATAATCCAGTCTAGAGAGGATGGTGGATTGAACAAGGACGACGAAGTGAGAATGATGAAAGTACGATCTCACTTTCCTCAGCATATGAAGACTAAAGAGTCTTCATATGCTGAGGAAAGTGAGATCGTACTTTCATCATTCTCACTTCGTCGTCCTTGTTCAATCCACCATCCTCTCTAGACTGGATTATTGCAATTCCATCTAATTAAGCCTAACTAAAGAAAAACTCCATAGACTTCAGCTAATCCAGAACGCTGCGGCCAAGCTTATTTTCGCTAAAGGCAAGTTTGACCACGTCTCCCCACTCCTGTCCAAACTTCACTGGCTCCCAGTTCACTCCAGAGTCCTCTTTAAATGTGCCTGTTTAGCTTTCAAGATCCTATATGGCATCTTCCCTCCCGTTATCCCACTCTTCTGGAACTCCTCTAACCCTAATTCCACTAGATCCTCCCAAAAACTGAAACTATCATTCCCCTCTGCAAAAGGTATATCCCGCGTAGGAAAACTAGGAACATCCCTCCCTTTTAGAACCACAGAACTCTGGAATAACCTCACATCCCCGCTCAGAATTTCAAGCTCCCTCCAATCCTTCCGCAAACACCTGAAAACTTTGCTCTTTTCAAAAATCTAATACCTCCTGCTCTTTGGTACCCTGTCCCTCTTTATCTTCCTAGCTCATTTCCTATAACCCTTCATTGTAGCTCCTTTTCAACCTAACCCTGTAAACCGTGCCGAGCTCTACGCTTGTGGAGATGGTGCGGTATACAAACCTAAGGTTTAGTTTAGTTTAAAAAATACATGAGTAGATTAACTTGTCTCTTCTTTGCTATTTCTGGGTCATAGACTGTAAAGTCCACCTGGTAGTTTCCAAATGCTGAAGCTGCCGTCCAAGCTCACTCCAGCCTATCCAACCATCCCGTTGTTTGCAGGATATCTACCATAAAGCTGGCCAGTAACATCCTCATGTTCCAAATGAGTGGAGTTCCCATTGATGCCCTCCCCAGCCCATCCTACACCGAATCACCATATATGGGAAACAGACCATGCAGGTCTGTCCAATATCGGCCTTAGTTCTTTAATTTACATCCATGTTCTCATTAGATGTAAATCTTTTACATTTAGTCTTTTTGACTGTGTGTACAGTATTTACACTCTATCTTAAGCATTTGCATTGTTACGCTATTGTATATGAATACCCTAATAACATGCATTCTAAATAATTTTAGCAAATAATGCATGATGTTCAAGATTACCATTAACCATTCTAACTTAGTATACTATATTTACATCAACCTACATAGGGACAGTAAGGGAATTTTTCAAGTACCTTTCTTATTTCTAATCTTAATGTATATTTTCTGTAAACCGCTTAGAACCTAACGGATGTAGCGGTATATAAGAAATAAATTACATTACATTACATTACATTAATCTTTAAACTAACTCTATTTACACACATCCTAATTTGCCCTATTTACTCATATTCTAGTTATATTCATCCTAATTTATTATAGCACCGTATACGATTTCCATCATATCATCATCTCCTATGTGTGTACATTTCTTGTCCTCTTATCGTGTTGCCAGCCAGCTTTCTTTTTCCCTCTATGGTGCCTCCTTGCTCTGTCAGTTCTCAGTTTCAGATTGAAGTAGTTTGAGAACAGAATGGTCTTTATCCCTTTCTTGAATTTTCTGGTGTCCCTTTCTAGCTTTAATTCCTTCAGCAGGACGTTCCACCACCTTGGAGCCACCACAGAGAACATTCTTGCCCTGGTGCTTTCGTATTTGATGTCCTGAAGGAGGGTATTTGCAGTGGGGACTCTTGGCTTGAGTGCAGGGTGCTTGGTGGTGTATGGTTATGTAGCCTGGCCGCTAGATATTGTGGTTCTGAAAAGTGAACGGTTTTGTATGTCAGCAGTAAGATCTTGAGTTTTACCCTACTTTCAATCGGGAGCCAGTGTAGCTTTTTCAGTTAGTAGGAATAAGACTTGATGGACCATTAAAGTTTTACTACTTGGGATCTAGCTAGGCACTTGGGACTTGGGTTGGCCACTGTTGTAAACAGGATTCTGGGTTTGATGGACCTTCGGTCTGTCCCAGTATGGCATTTCTTATGTTAGCCAAGTATAGGATAATCAAGTCATTGTGACATCACTGATGAGGTTGGCTCTTAGGCATTGGTGGAATGAGGCATTATGACATCACAATCTCAGCTCTGGAATGATGCTTCTCTTTGTGTTTCTGCCAGGTACTTGGGACCTGGGTTGGCCACTGTTGGAAACAAGATACTGGGCTTGATGGACCTTTGGTCTGTCTCAGTATGGCAACTCTTATTTTCTTAAGAAATGTTACAAATAATAAACACCTTCACCAGTAAAAGTAAAGTTCTGCCAGCCTGTCAACCTCTTGAGTATTTTCCCGTGAAAGAACATTACGTGCATCTGTTCCCTGAGAAGGAAAATACAGGTAAGATGAAACCAATGCCCTCGGGCACTTTGAACCTGTTTCTCTTTCCATGAGGTTGGGAGCTTGGTAATGGGGCTTCCACTGTGCATCCTAATGAAATCATGCTGCCAGCCACTAAAAGCTACTCTTTTTCTCCTCTCTGAGATCTGCAATTAAGAAAAAAGGATCCGGCTGCCGTTCAGGTGGAGGTTCATTTGCATCTTTAATGGAGCTTGAGGTGCTTAGCAATCCTGAGACTCTCCGAGCATCCAGCAGCACTTGAACAGGTCTGGCCTCTGCCTGGCAAAGCTATTAGCTTGGTCAGAAGACAAACTGTAGGGAAGTGAAATGAATGCGCTGCCTCATGCTGCTACGATATTATTTCTTCCTTCTTAATGTCTACAGTGACCTGCCTTGAAACCGTGTATAAGTGAGGCTCCATAATAATAAGGAAAGACCTCGTCAAAGTCCTCAGGAGAGGCACAGCGTGTGGTCTTTTCTTTGTGCGCCTGCTGCTTGATTATACATTTCCCAAGTCCAAACTAGACTGACAAAGGTTTTCTTCAGCTATTTTGAGCCTCGATTTCCAAGTGTGTGTAGGGGGAAGGGGCAGTGAAAAGCCAGTGTGATTTCTTTTATAATGGTGCCAGGGTAGCCTAAATTTTGAAGCAAGAATGATGACTTGTGTATCCCCTCCATGTCCCCGTGCCCTATGGCTGGGCTTTCCTTCTACTTAGACACTAGACAGAGTTCCAGTGGGACAGCGAGAGAGGAAAATTTGCTCAAGAGTGGAGATTCCTTCTTTGGTAAGGTCCAGGCTATTGAATGAGACATCAATACCTACTGCAGATCTCAGAGATGTTCAGGGCAAAGCCAGGGGCATGAAAGTAATAGACTGACCTGATAGACAAAGCAAAAGTATATTTTGATGCCAGAACGATGGAAACATGACAGAACATATAAAAGTGAACTGGGTGAAATTCAGACTACGGCAAGCTGAATTAGACCAAAATATTCAACCTAGAGCCATGTATAAGCACCGGCATTGAATATCTTGGCCCTTCAAGGATCCAGAAGTTATGCATGTACCATCTGATATTGAGGCATATGGGGACAGACTTAAAGATCTCAATCTGTATACTTTGGAAGAAAGGTGGGAGAGGGGAGATATGATAGAGATGTTTAAATACCTACGTGGTGTAAATACGCAAGAGTTGAGTCTTTCATTTGAAAAGAAACTCTGCAATGAGAGGGCATAGGATGAAGTTAAGAGGTGATAGGCTCTGGAGTAATCTAAGGAAATACTTTTTTACAGAAAGGGTGATAGATGCATGGAACAGTCTCCCGGAAGAGGTGGTGGAGACAGAGACTGTGTCTGAATTAAAAAAAAGCATGGGATAGGCATGTGGGATGTCTTGGGGAGAGGAGGAGATAGTGCATGCTCTGGCTGGGCCATTTGGCCTTTATCTGCCATCATGTTTCTATGAGACCTACCTGGGCAAGGGTATGGGAAGGTTCTGGGTGGAGCATGATGGAACTGACACCTGTGTAAGTTATACAATACTATAAATCACTGCTTCTCAATCCAGTCCTTGAGGCACATCTAGAGGCAGATTCTTAAAACTTACCATGCCCTTAACAATGGTTGCTAAACTTGTTCCAGCCGGCTTAGCTTCTATTTATTTAAGCGGAAGATTAACAAAACGGCTCGCCACAGTCTTTTCTGAGCTTTCTAGCTACTCCAGCACGCCACTTGTGCCAGAGTTGGGTTTCCCTTTGACATCACTTCCTGGCCCCATGACCCAGACATGATTCAGAGGGGAACCAGGCTGGCGCAAGCAACAGGCAGGAGAGGTTTCTCGCCCTGGTGAAGATCTAAAGAGGTATGGGTGGGAGGGGCGGATGGCATGAGGGTGGCATGGTGGGGCAGAGATATGCCAGCGCCCCCATCGAGATGGCACTTGGGGCAGTCTGCACCCCTGCCCCTCTTATTACGTCACTGGGCGCTTTGCTGTTGAAATGTCATACAAGTCACTAAATTTCCAGCAGAAGTAATGTCCACTTATTCACAACAAGCTTCATCTGTTCTCAGTATTCCCTCTGAAACATATAATCATGTGCTTGGCACAGGAATTTAGTGCCATGGTAACAGTGTGACATCTTCCTCCTGGCGTGCCATGCATACTCTTCAAAAAAAAAAAAAGAAAAAAAGAACAGCCAGGTCGTATGGGTGACAGCCATTTTGCAAATTAAAATAATAGATACCATCTTGGGTCTTTTCTCTACTGTAGAGTGTGGAATCCAAACTGTTTGTGAAACTGTCTGATTATACAATGACAGATAATTAATTATAATTGCATGCAGTAGAGAGTAATTTTCTTTTTGAAATACATTTGGCCTTTTTTTGACCCACATTGCATGTACCACAAACAATACAACTTAGCATTAGTCGAGAAAATGACCTGGAGATTTGTTGATCATGTTGAGGAAGCAGCGGAGGAAGGATGAACATGTTTACAGAAGAATGAGAACCTTAGATTATTATTCAGCTGATAGAACAAGCTGTAATATAACAATGGTGTTGTATTTCAGTGTCCATTCCCATTTTCCAGATATGCTATATGATATATACTGTATATATATATGATATATGTATGAAATTATATATATGTTAACAGAATAATTAGGAAGAATGGACTCCCAAGGAAAGCCATTTTAATTAGGGATTTATTTTTGTTTGAAAACAAAAAACAGGATATATAAAAACATTTCTATTTTTCTTCTTTCACTTTTAATATGAAATGCTTGCATGTTATTCATTTTTGAAGATCATCTAAGAAACTTTGTGTGACTTCACAAGTAAAAGTAATTTGAATGCAGTGTTTATTTACACTGGCAAACATCACTTTCCCCCCTCTTTCACTAATGCATAGCGTGAGTTTTACCGCTGGCAGCAATGGTAACTGCTCCGACGCTCATAGAATTCTTGAGCATTGGAGCAGTTACCACCACTGCCGGCGCTAAAAAAACTCACGCTATACGTTAGTACAAGAGGAGGTATTTTAGGAAGTTTGACATTAAATTTCCAGGGTTAGCACCGCCGATGGTCAAGAAAGCAATGTTACTTACCGTAACAGTTGTTATCCAGGGACAGCAGGCAGCTATTCTCACTAGTGGGTGATGTCATCCGACAGAGCCCCGATACGGACATCTTGCAAGCATGTCTTGCTTGAAGAAACTCAGAAATTTCGAGATGCCCGCACCGCGCATGCGCCAGTGCCTTCCTGCCCGATGCTTCGGGCGTGTCTCCTCAGTTCAGGTAGCTAGCAGAGAAGCCAACCCAGGGGAGGTGGGTGGGACGTGAGAATAGCTGCCTGCTGTCCCTGGATAACAACTGTTACGGTAAGTAACATTTCTTTATCCCAGGACAAGCAGGCAGGTATTCTCACTAGTGGGTGACCTCCAAGCTAACCTCAATGGGATGGTGGGAGAGTTGGCAACTTAGGAGAATAAATTTTGTAACACTGTTTGGCCAAACTGTCCATCCCTTCTGGAGAAAGTATCCAGACAATAATGAGAGGTGAATGTATGAACCGAGGACCAAGTGGCAGCCTTACAAATCTCCTCAATCGGTGTCGATCTGAGGAAGGCTACAGAGGCTGCCATTGCTCTGACCTTATGGGCTGTGACCTTACAGGGAAGGGGTAATCCAGCCTGGGCATAGCAGAAAGAGATACAAGCCGCCATCCAGTTGGAGATGGTGCGCTTCGATACAGGTCGTCCCAACTTGTTTGGATCAAAGGAGACGAAAAGTTGAGGAGCAGTTCTGTGTGGTTTGGTGCGATCCAAGTAGAAAGCCAAAGCACGTTTACAGTCCAGAGTGTGCAGAGCTGATTCTCCAGGATGAGAATGAGGCTTTGGAAAAAACACTGGAAGCACGATGGATTGGTTGAGATGAAATTCAGAGACCACCTTAGGTAGGAATTTCGGATGAGTGCGGAGGACCACCTTGTCATGATGGAAAACAGTGAAAGGTGGGTCCGCCACCAAGGCCTGAAGCTCACTGACCCTGCGAGCAGATGTGAGGGCCACCAGAAAAACCACTTTCCAAGTGAGAAACTTTATTGGAGCCTTGCTCAGAGGCTCAAAAGGAGGTTTCATAAGCTGAGAAAGGACAACATTTAGATCCCAAACCACTGGAGGCGGTTTGAGAGGAGGATTGACATGAAAAAGTCCTTTCATAAATCTGGAAACCACAGGATGAGAAGAGAGAGGTTTCCCTTGTAGAGGCTGATGGAAAGCCGCAATAGCACTCAGGTGGACTCGTATAGATGTCGACTTGAGACCGGACTGAGACAGGTGTAGAAGATAATCCAACACAGAGGATAGGGAGGCTCGCTGAGGCTCCTTAGAATTGGAAATACACCATGAAGAAAATCTAGTCCATTTCTGGGAGTAGCATGGACGAGTAGCAGGCTTCCTGGAAGCCTCCAAGACATCCCTCACCACCTGGAAAAACTGGTGGGGAGTTATGTTGAGAGGAACCAAGCTGTCAGGTGGAGAGACTGCAGGTTGGGATGAAGTAGAGATCCCTGATGCTGAGTAAGCAGTGAAGGAAACACTGGAAGAAGGAATGGCTCCCTGCTGCTGAGTTGAAGTAGAAGGGAGAACCAAGGTTGCCTGGGCCACCGAGGAGCTATTAGAATCATGGTGGCTTGGTCTGATTTCAACTTGACCAGAGTCTTCTGAATGAGAGGAAATGGAGGAAACGCATACAGAAATCGATTCCCCCAATCCAGCAGAAAGGCATCTGCCTCGAGTCGATGAGGAGTGTAGATCCTGGAGCAAAACTGAGGCAGCTTGAAGTTGTGGGGAGCCACAAAGAGGTCTATTTGAGGCGTCCCCCATTGTGCAAAGACCTGATGAAGGGGGTTGGAATGGAGAGTCCATTCGTGAGGTTGGAGGAGACGACTCAAGTTGTCTGCCAAGACATTGTCCTTCCCCTGAATGTAGACAGCTTTGAGGAAGGCATTGTGGCGAACAGCCCAATCCCAGACTCTGAGAGCTTCCTGGCAGAGGGAGGCCGATCCCGTGCCCCCCTGCTTGTTAACATAATACATGGCGACCTGGTTGTCTGAACGGATGAGGACCATCATGTCGTGAAGCAGATGTTGAAAAGCTTGAAGAGCATAGAAGATGGCTCTGAGCTCCAGAAGATTGATCTGATGGAGGCGGTCCGCACTGGTCAAGAATCCCTGAGTGCGAAGCCCATCCAGATGAGCCCCCCAGGCATAGGTCGAGGAATCGGTTGTGAGAATCTTCTGATGAGGAGGAGTGTGAAACAGCAAACCTCTGGATAGATTCGAAGAGGTCATCCACCAAAGTAGAGACTGCCGAAGAGCAGGAGTGACTATGATGTGTCGAGTCAACGGGTCTGACACTTGACTCCATTGAGAAGCCAGGATCCACTGAGGAATTCTGATATGGAGCCTGGCAAAGGGTGTCACATGAACTGTAGACACATCATGTGTCTCGCTGAGATAGACTGGCGAGAAGACACAGACTGGCAGAGACGAAGAAGAGCATCCATGCGCTGAGGAGGAAGGAATGCTCGAAGCTGAATGGTGTCCAGTACCGCCCCGATGAAGGGAAGGGACTGGGTAGGCTGCAGATGAGATTTGGGAAAATTGATCTCGAAGCCCAGGCTCTGCAGGAAGCAGATCGTGGTCAAGGTCGCCGAAATGACCTTTGGAGCTGACGGGGCCTTGATGAGCCAGTCGTCGAGGTATGGAAATACCTGAAGACCCTTGTTCCGGAGTGCAGCGGCCACCACCACCAGACACTTCGTGAAGACTCTGGGAGACGAGGACAGGCCGAATGGAAGCACTCGATACTGCAGATGTAGACGTCCCACCCGAAATCTGAGGAACTTGCGGGAGGCCGGATGAATGGGAATGTGAGTGTAGGCCTCCTTGAGATCCAGAGAGCATAACCAGTTGTTCCGCTCGAGGAGAGGGTAGAGAGAAGCAAGTGTCAGCATGCGAAACCTCTCTCTGACTAGGAATTTGTTGAGGGCCCTGAGGTCCAAAATGGGTCGCAGGTCACCCGTCTTCTTCGGAACAAGGAAGTACCGGGAGTAAAACCCCTGGTTCAGTTGGTCCGTCGGGACCGGCTCCACGGCACAAAGCCGGAGCAAAGCCTGAGCTTCCTGGAGAAGAAGGGCGGTCTGAGTCAAGTTGGAAGGATACTCTCTTGGAGGGTGGTCCGGAGGGACCCGATGGAAATGAAGAGAGTATCCATCATTGATGATAGTAAGGACCCAGAGGTCGGTTGTTATGGCCTCCCAGCGATGATAAAAATGATGGAGGCGCCCTCCGATGGGAAAAACAGGGGGAGGTAGAACGAGGTTGGTTATGCCCTCGACGAGACAGTCAAAAAGGCTGAGTGGTCTTAGGGACAGCAGGCGACTGAGACTTAGGCTGACCCTTCCGGGGAGGCTGACGTTTCGCCGGTTGCCTCGCAGGAGGAGTTTGCCTCGGCTGATAACGCCTCTGATAAATCAACGGCAGACGAGAAGGTCGAGACTGCTGAGGCTTAGGCTTCGGCCGAAGGATAGATTGGAAGGACTTTTCGTGGTCAGACAACTTCTTCGTGACAGTCTCGATGGATTCGTCAAAAAGATCTGCCCCAGCACACGGGACGTTCGCCAGGCGGTCCTGAAGATTCGGGTCCATATCAATGGTCCGCAACCAGGCCAACCGGCGCATCGCCACCGAGCAGGCCGCTGCTCGGGCGGAGAGCTCGAACGCATCATAGGCAGATTGCATTAACTGAAGCCGAAGTTGGGAGAGCGAAGCAACCACTTCCTCAAACTCAAACCTAGCCTGGGATTCGATATATGGTGTGAACTTCCGAAGCACAGGTAGAAAAAATTCCAAGTAGGCTGCAAAGTGGAAATTGTAATTCAGGACTCGAGACGCCATCATCGAATTCTGATAGATGCGTCAACCAAACTTATCCATGGTTCTGCCCTCGCGGCCCGGAGGCACTGAAGCATAGACCTGGCCAGGATGAGACCGCTTGAGCGAGGATTCGACCAGGAGGGACTAGTGAGAAAGCTGAGGACCCTCGAAGCCTTTATAATGCACCGTGCGGTACCGCGCATCCAATTTGCCAGGGACCGCAGGGATAGAGTAAGGAGACTCGAAGCATCGCATGAAGGTCTGGTCGAGGAGCTTGTGCAGGGGAAGTCGCAAGGACTCTGCCGGAGGACGAGGCAAGTGCATGGTATCGAGGTACTCTTTGGAATATCGAGACCCAGCATCGAGAGTAATGTCCATGTCATCCGCCATCTGCCTGAGGAACGATGAAAAGGATAGTTGGTCTGCCGTCGCCGGTCTTCGAGACGGACTAGAAGAAGAAGAGGCTTCAGGCTCCAGAGAGGCCTGCGAGCAACAGGACGAGTAGAAAACCTTGGGGTCCTCGAACTCTGGACCCGGAGGAGGAGACCCAGTCGAAGCAGCATACCCCAACTGAGGCAATTTCTTCTGAGGCGAGACGGTCGAGTGTCGAGAGGAATGCTTCGAAGAATGTCTGGATCGATGTCCCTCCCGATGCCTGGAAGGGGATCGAGCCCGTCTGTGAGAAACTGTCTCAGACGCCTCCAAGGAGCAGATTGGACTCGATGCCGTCGATCGCAGAGGCGGCAGAGTCGGAGGCTCCCCCGACGCCGCCCAGGTTTGATAGGGGGTTCGGAAGAACTCGTCCTGCTTCCTGCTATGCCCAGGACTGGGTGGCCCCGAAGGTGGACGCCACACTGAGTCATGGGGCGGAGTAATCGGTTCCAAGGGAGGCAGGTCACTAAACGAGGCTTTCCTCGAGGGGATGGGCTCCAAGGGAGGCATATCACTAAGGGAGGCCCTCCTCGAGGAAATCGGTTCCAAAGGAGGTACAGCGCTAACGGAGGACCTCCTCGAGGACCCGGACACCGCTCGCCGCTCCTCCTCGCAGAGTAACGAGGTAGTGCGGCGAGGAAGAGGAGGAGGGGGCGGACCGTCCCTCGAAGCCGAAGCTGGAAGGTCACCCTGGATGGTGGCAATCAGCCGAGGCCCCATGGTCTGCATGAGCTCCACGAACTGAGCCTCCAGGATGGACCGCAACGAAGCCGATATGGAGGGATCCGCACCAAAAGGGGGCCCTTCCGCACGGTCTCCGCGCTCTTTGGGTGCTACGTGCTTCTGCTTGCCAGTCTTCGGCACCTTGAGCACCACCGGAGGAACTGTCGGGGTCGATACCTGCTCCGAGGAGATGGATGAAGGCACCGGCGCCAAAGCCAGGGCCGAAACCGGTGTGAACGACGCCGGTTTCAGGAGGCCCAAAGCAGCTGGGGAGGCAGAGGGCTTCGCAGAAGGAGTCGAAGCACCTGTCGATGTCGATGTCGAAGCTGCAGGATCCGATGAAGCTTCCATCTTGAACATGGACTCCCACAGCAGACAGCGACGCTTAAATGCTCTCGCCGTCAGAGTGGAGCAAGACCGGCACGATTTCGGGAAGTGATCCGGTCCCAGACACTGTAAGCAGCGTCGATGAGGGTCCGTGAGCGAAATCGCGCGCTGGCACTTGCTACACTTTTTAAAACCAGTGATCGGCCGGGACATAGGCCGGAAAAGCTCCGCCGCAAGGTCGAAGGCGCGGGGCCCCAGCCACGCGGCCGACCCGGTATCGGATGGAAAAATTTTTTTTTTTTTTTTTGAAAAAGAAATCAAAGAAAGAAATAAATGCACAGGAGAGCCAAAAGAACTCAACCCGCGGCAAAAAAGAAGGCAAAAAAAGAGATTCAATGGGCGCAAATTGAAGATAGACTTCTCAGCTCCGCGGAAGAAAAAGAACTGAGGAGACACGCCCGGAGCATCGGGCGGGAAGGCACTGGCGCATGCGCGGTGCGGGCATCTCGAAACTTCTGAGTTTCTTCAAGCAAGACATGCTTGCAAGATGTCCGTATCGGGGCTCTGTCGGATGACATCACCCACTAGTGAGAATACCTGCCTGCTTGTCCTGGGATAAAATGCTGATCACTGCTGGCTGAATATCAGGGCCCAAAAGAAATCAAACTTACGACTCAAGGAATCAGACAAAAAGAAGGAGTGATAAGAGAATTTTGAAGAAAGAAAGATGACATTTTAAATAATACTGTGTCTAAATAATATTTACAGTTAATTCTGGAGGAAATTTTTAAAAGTTATTAGGAAAAGTTGAGGCGACTCTCTTACCAGGCTGATAAAATTTGGTTGCCATTAGGTCAAAATGTACGAAGCACACTGGCTTTCTAAATAAATCTGTATGTGTTTCTAGGCTGCTTAATGACGGTCTACCCACCCTGCTTCTCTTTGAAATGATTTCTGTCTTTTATTGTCTTCTTCAGAAAGCTGACCTTGCCGTTGCACCCTTAACCATCACCCACCTTCGGGAGAAAGCCATAGATTTTTCCAAGCCCTTCATGACCCTGGGCATCGGAATCCTCTACAGAAAGCCAAATGGGACCAACCCAGGAGTCTTTTCCTTCCTGAACCCTCTGTCCCCCGACATCTGGATGTACATTTTACTCGCCTACTTGGGGGTCAGTTGTGTGCTGTTCGTCATTGCCAGGTAAGGCTGTTTCTTGTTCCGGTGAAGATGAACGTGTCTCTCTGCCTATCTCAGTACCTAATGTTGCTTCACTTTGATCCATGGCCTTTGCCACTTACAGTTTTGTGCAGTATATCTTGACTAAGCTTTGCAGCAGGAAGCCTTCTCTACGTCAATGCTGACGGCATGTGTGTAACATGTGGTGCTAAGCCGTTAGTAAATTTATTGTTTTCATGTCATCATGATTACATGCAATAAAACCAAACAATCAAAAATTATGTTTCGTCCATGTGATACCACAAGCATTCATAAGTAAGATCAGTTCATATTGAAGCTTATATTGAAGCTCAAACACGTGTGTATTAATATAGTAACATAGTAGATGACGGCAGATAAAGACCTGAATGGTCCATCCAGTCTGCCCAACCTGATTCAATTTAAATTTTTTAAATGTTTTCTTCTTAGCTATTTCTGGGCAAGAATCCAAATCTCTACCCAGTACTGTGCTTGGGTTCCAACTGCCAAAATCTCTGTCAAAACCTACTCCAGCCTATCTACACCCTTCCAGCCATTGAAGCCCTCTCTTGCCCATCCTCCCCCAAACGGCCATATACAGACCGTGCAAGTCTGCCCAGTTCAATATTTAATATTATTTTCTGATTCTAGATCCTCTGTGTTCATCCCAACTTCTTTGAACTCCGTCACCGTTTTCTTCTCCACCACCTCTCTCGGGAGCACATTACAGGCATCCACCACCCTCTCCGTAAAGTAGAATTTCCTAACATTGCTCTTGAATCTACCACCCCTCAACCTCAAATTATGTCCTCTGGTTTTACCATTTTTCTTTCTCTGGAAAAGATTTTGTTCTACGTTAATACCCTTCAAGTATTTGAACGTCTGAATCATATCTCTTCTGTCTCTCCTTTCCTCTAGGGTATATATATTCAGGGCTTCCAGTCTCTTCTCATACGTCTTCTGGTGCAAGCCTCCTATCATTTTCATCACCCTCCTCTGGACCGCTTCAAGTCTTCTTACGTCCTTCGCCAGATACGGTCTCCAAAACTGAACACAATTCTCCAAGTGGGGCCTCACCAATGACCTGTACAGGGGCATCAACACCTTCTTCCTTCTACTGACTACGCCTCTCTTTATACAGCCCAGCATCCTTCTGGCAGCAGCCACTGCCCTGTCACACTGTTTTATCGCCTTTAGATCTTCGGACACTATCACCCCAAGGTCCCTCTCCCCGTCCGTGCATATCAGCTTTTCACCTCCCAGCATATACGGTTCCTTCCGATTATTAATCCCCAAATGCATTACTCTGCATTTCTTTGCATTGAATTTTAGTTGCCAGGCATTAGACCATTCCTCTAACTTTTGCAAATCCTTTTTCATATTTTCCACTCCCTCTTCGGTGTATTATAAAGTCAAAGATGATAGTGGACCCAACATAGGCAGCGATAATACACGCACGCTTGAGCTTCAATATGAACTGATAATACTTATGAAAAAAGTCCTTACTACAAATTCCCTCCTTCAAAGACATGAAATACAAAAGCACCAGGGCAAGAATGTTCTCAGTAATGGTCCCAACATGGTAGAATTAAAGCTAAAAAAAACCATCCAGCCTAAACACACCAAACATCCCCCATTCAAACCTATCCACCCCCCAGACCTCCCATCCCTCACCCTTCTCCCTATGAGTGGCTATTAGGGACCATAAATGGTATAATAGTGACATAATGTTGCTATTCCACCTTACCCTTCTTATGGTAGGTATGGATCTCAAAGGTGGACACTTTATCACAGAAGAAGACTGATATGTTGCTGTCAGTCCATGTTTTGTTCTGGAGATGATACCCTCAGAAAACAGAATATTCATTATTTGAATGATGCAAGAAAATGTGATGATGTGACCGGGTAAAACACAGGCTGAGCATTGTAATCAGCTTTCACCCTGCAGTGATGAAGAGTCTGAAGACAAGAGTGCATTTTTGCAGACGTGCCCAGCTGTGTGCTGTAAGTCACAGAAGTATAGACATTAACCCACAGGCCTCAATTTTGCACAATGCAATTAAGGCCTTTACAGAGCCTGGAGAAGACACAAGAAAGAAATATGTACAGCAGTTAAATAGATATGTATTTATAGCATCTTGAGGTCATGAAAATATATGGCAAAATGACAGCTGTAATGTCTCAACGCTCCTTTATTTTTCGGCCTGTTCTCCAAAGGGAATCCCGGTACAGATAGCAAAACCTTAATTCAAGGAGCTGGGAGTTCAAAACTACCCGCCAGAGACTGCAGGGAGCCATCATCGTAGGTCAGTGCCACTTCAATCCATCTCTGGGGTGTTTTAATGGCACAGCCGGGCATGAATTTTGTCTATTTCAGTTTTCTTAATTCAGATTTGATTACTTATAAATATGCTGCTAAATCCATCAGATTTGCCCTTGGGGCAGTAAAATGATAAAAAAAAAACCTAAGCAAATGGCTGGCTCCAGTCATCTGTTAAGAGGTGTCAGAGCTATAAAATCTGAAGCCCTGGGACGGCCTCTTGATTTTAATGACAAGTAGTAGCATATGGGTGTCCAAAGGCTAGTTTGTTTGCAGACTTCAGAATGCTGTGGGCAGGGATTTGAACGCTTCCTGGCATATATTTCAAGACCAACACACTGATATGTCTTCAGTCAGACAGCTTTACCCTCCAGAGAGTAAATACATTTAAAATGATTTTGCAATAGCTTTTTCTGGAAGGAGGAGGGAAGATATATTTTTTTCTACTACTATTTATCACTAATATAAAGCGCTGAAAGGCGTACAAGGCACTGTACATTTTGAGATTTAATAGACGGTCCCTGATCAGAAGAGCTTACAATCTAACTTGGACAGACAGACATAGCATTAAGTTTCCTATGAAACTCTTTTTAGGAATTCAGATGCAAGACACAGAGGAGTCCACTGACCTGATGAAGAGAGGAGATGTATTATTTTAATTTAAACACCTCCCACCCCCTTTTAACAAAACCGTAGCGCAGTTTTTAGCACCGGACGTGGCGGTAACAGCTCCGACGCTCATAGAAATTCTATGAGCATCGGAGATGTTACCGCCTTGGCTGGCGCTAAAACCTGCGCTACGGTTTTGTAAAAGGGGGGGGCGATGGTTAGCCTAATACAATAGTATCCCTTGCAACTTGTGTTACCCTTATTTTCACGTATCCAAGTGGACTAATGGGGGGGAGCACATTTAAAATACTTTATGCTAAGAAAGGAAAACTATCCAAAGTAAATTGTCACAAATCCCATTGTCTCTGTCTCCCCATCCAGCTGAAAAAAAAAAAAACAACGCTTCCTATTTTTGCTTCATGGGCTGATAACTGTCAGAAATGAGGAGTAGCATTGAAATGTGTTATCAATGCAGGCAACTATTATGATGTTCTGTTTTATCTTATCAATAACTGGGTCCCATTGTATAAAATGAGACCCGTGCTAAACTAGCACCGGTTCGTGTTAAAATAACGCATCTACACAGCACACGTTGATAACTTCCTCCCTTTGTGTGAAGACTTTCAGTATCTAGTGACCAGAGCTGATATTGTGATGTCATAATGCCTCATTCCACCAATAAGTGCCAATCTCGTCAGTGATGTCACAGTGGCTTAATGGTCCTATACTGGGATCACTTTTATTACATAAAACAGTGATTTCAATTTCTAGAGACATTTCGCTTTTTTAATTAAGGGGAAAAGTTATTAAAATAGCAAGAGTTAGTGGTAAATAACATCTTAATGGTAATACACAGTAATTATGCTACTAACTTGCTATTTAATACAAGTCTCATTTTATGCAATGAGATCTAGTTAATAATAAGAACATAAGACTAGCCTTACTGGGTCAGACCAATGGTCCATCTAGTCCATCTAATTCGTCTTCACAGTGACCAATTCAGGTCACTAGTACCTGGAAAAACCCAAATAGTTTTGTGGGGTGTTTTTTTTTTTTTTTTTAAATATACAGATGTATTCTGCTCAACTCATCTCAAGTAAATTTAGCGAACATATGTGAACATCCGCAAATCTCATTTGCATGTGGGGTCTTTTGAGAATGACTCGCCTTTCTGAAATCATTACAATAGTGACATCTATAGAAGCCCGTTGGATTTTACCGTGAAGTTTTGAGAATCTTCCCCCTCAGAGAAGAGTTAACCTCTGGAACATGTTGCCAGAAGTTGTGGTAAGAGCGGTAAATGTAGCTGGTTTTAAGAAAAGTTTGGATAATTTCTTGGAGCAAATGTCCATAGTCCGTTATTGAGGAAAAACCTGGGGGAAGCCACTGCTTGTCCTGGATGAGTAGCATGGAATGTTTCTGGATTTTCTGATTGGAAAATCTGGCAACCCTATGCAGTAGACTTGTTCAACATTTCCTGAGGAAAAGGGAAGACTGCTCTCACCTGTTAGGTGCAACCAGATGGTGCACCCAAATCTTAAAATAGTCAGATCTTCTCTAGGAAGGAAGGCAAAAGGCAAAGGGGATTTCAAAAAGTGATTTTTCAGAAATGTATGGGCTCCAATACGATTTAGTCACATTTTGTTCCACATTACTAGAGGGGTGGGGGGAAGAATCCTTGAACAGGTTGGCCCCTTGGCTTCATACTATGTTTTATAGTTTAATTACGCAGTAGGGTTTCTTCTAAGAAAGAATTCATTTAGAAGCTATTGTAGAAGAATTTTAGGGGCGAGCAAAGAGAAATGGCACTAATTAACATGTCTGCTCCACAGACATTTATTATGCCAATTACGTGTTTTTTAATTAAATCTTTATGAGAAAAAGGAGGTGTGAATAATTGTGTTTACAAATATTAGCATTTTCAGAAAGCATCACTGCCCTGAAATAAGTTTAGCTTTCCTAGGCTGAACACATCCCATACGAGAAAGGCTTATAGCATGGGATTGTATGAGCGTCGGCGCATTTACTGAACCGGCCCATGCTAAAAACCTCTAGCGCAGCTTGGTAAAAGGGGGAGGGGTTAGTGCGTCTGACCTTTCAATCAACGCCCATTGATCAAAGTTGTGACTCATCGCCTATGACATCACAATCTATTTCTACCAATGATTGTGTCATCACGGACGCAGCAGGTGGGCTCCGGAGCAGGATAAATAGGCAAAGGGAGAGAAATGTTGATGAAAAATAATGGCCGTATTTGTACTGAGCCGAGACCACTAGTACAAGCTGCCAGATAGATCACGCAAGTTACTTTATTAAAAGTGACTTGTGTAGGGTTACCAGACGTCCAGATTTCCCTGGACGGCTTTTCATAAACCGGCACTTAGTCCAGGTTTTTCATTGACATTGCGTTGGGCAGGAGAGTATTCATGCATGTGCGGATGCCCTCCTGCCTGAAGAAAGCAGGCAGCGGGGGGGGGGGGAGAGGGGGGGCTAGGGCAGGATTGGGGGCGTGACTGGGGCATAACTGGGCAGGGATGGGTGGAACTGGGCGGGCCTGTGGGCGGATCTAGTGGGGTCCGGATTTTACTAAAGTAAAATCTGGTAAGCCTAGACTTGTGTGATCTATGTGGTACTACCATTGGATCTTTGCTTATGGTGTCTGCCTTGGCTTTTTGACAGTCAGCTGTCAGCAATGACGCCTCCTAGAAGCTTGGAATTCTAAAATTGACTATTGGCCTTTCTTTGTGTTTGAGGATAATTTTCCAAGACATATCCAAAGATATGGGGAGGGTATGGCATAGTGGTTAGAGCTACAGCCTCAACACCCTGAAGTTGTGGGTTCAAATCCCATGCTGCTCCTTGTGACCCTGGGCAAGTCATTTAATCCCCTATTGCCCCAGGTATATTAGGAAGAGTGTGAGCCCAGACAGGGAAAAATGCTTGAGTACCTGAATGTAAACGACTTAGGAAGTTCTTCTTTACCCAATGTGTGGTGGACACCTGGAATGCGCTTCCAGAGGATGTTATAGGGCAGAGTATGGTACTGGGGTTTAAGAAAGGATTGGACAATTTCCTGCAGGAAAAGGGGATAGAGGGGTATAGATAGAGGATTACTGCACAGGTCCTGGACCTGTTGGGCCGCCGCGTGAGCGGACTGCTGGGCGCGATGGACCTCAGGTCTGACCCAGCAGAAGCATTGCTTATGTTCTTATGTTATATGTTCTTAAATAAATATTGCAGTGTGTTATGTGCAGAAACACTCTGTTAGAAAGCTGCCCATCCAACCCTACCTAGACTGCCTCTACTTCAGCAGTAGGTGAAAACGTGGCTCTTCTCCCAAGCCTTTAATAGCTGCGTCTTGAACTTACATACTCAAGATTCAGAACTTTACTAAAAGCGCATCTCATTGAACAGGTTTCTTCAATTCAGTTGGACGGATCTGCTATGCTTCAGATTTACTAGCATTTTTTTTAAAATTTAAAATTTTAAAATTTATTTAATCTTTTTTCTTTTTGAGAAATAGATAATTTTATTGTAGGTTTTATCAATTTTGTAAACCGTTCTATTATTGTATAAGGAAGAGCGGTATATTAAATAAAATGAGCCATACACCATACCCAGTCATGAATACCACATAAGGTCTAGTAGGCTATATAGCTGGTAAATGAGACCAGTTCCATATAGCTGTGCATATATTTTACCCTGCCATACGCCCAAATCGGACTTAGGCATATGTTTTGATTATGCTCCTCTTAGTTATCATGAGCAGTCAGAGGTGATGAGACAGAAACCATGAACGACTATTAAAAAGATGGGAGACCATGGAATGACGAGCTAAGAAAGGCAAGAGAGAAAAACCAGGATGATTCACAGTGTTGAAAGCTGACTCTCTATTTCAAGTACAAATGCACGTTTCACATGGACTTTCCCATGTGCTGCACACAGGAGATGTCTTGGGATAACGCATTTTGATCTCTCTTGCTTCCAACCCTTTAATGCCCGTTAATGGCTAATTCCATCTTCTTGTTTTTGTATGCATCTATCTAGTGACTTATTGTTCCTACCGTGTTTTCGGAGATGTCTAGTAAGTTTTGGGCGCACTTATCGAGCAAAAGACCGGACATGAAAGGGTTAATTCCGCCCCGCCCTGGGCCACTTTTACCAATTTTTGCTTTGTTTTCAACACCAGGTTCAGCCCCTATGAGTGGTACGATGCCCATCCGTGCAACCCAGGCTCCGACATTGTGGAAAACAGCTTCACCCTCCTGAACAGCTTCTGGTTTGCGGTGGGAGCGCTCATGCAACAAGGTACACCGTCATCTTTCTCTTCTCTGTCTCTCTCTCTTGCTCTTTCCCACCGCAGCTTTGTTTGCATTTGACAGAAACAAGATAAAGCGTTACCTCCACTTGTCAGCGAAGCAAATAGTACAGGAAGGAAATGTCGCTGTCACATGGCGGTGGAGCACCAGAGAGGGCAACTCTGTCGTTGACTGCTGTCAAGAGGGTGCGCTAGATCTTGAAATTGGAGTTTTTGTCTCGCAACGATTACAGAAGAGCTTGTCAACATAAAGGAACTTTTATCTTCTTATAATGCAGGTGTACTGAAAGCTCTTTACTGTGCCAGTTAATGGCTCGGGGTATCTGCCAGTGCTGTGAAGCATTGTTTCCTCGCCTAGGCTGGTGTTTGTTGAATGAGTTGTATGCTGTTGTGCTTCTTGTATAGCAGAAGGGTGATTATAAGTGCACCTTCTAGAGCAATTGATGGCTCATACAGACACATGCCCGAAACCTGACAAAAATGGCTTTCTGCACTATAATTATAGTATTCAGAAATCAAAACTCAGTTACACTGAAAATATTTCCTTGTAAGTGGCATCTACTGTGTGTGTGTGCGCGCGTGTGCAGTGGCAAGTAAAGAAGGTGCGGTCTTCCTCAGGGCGCTCGCACCCCTCCTGCTGTCCCTTCCCTTCCCCCGGTTCCATTTTTTTTTTTTTTTTTTAAATCTTCAGTGTGAGCAACCACGAAGTTGCTATTTGCGTCGGTTTCAGCATTCTCCGACGTCACTTCCGGGACTCGCGCCTAGGATGTGATGTCAGAGAGCGCCGAAGCTGATGTGAGCAGCTATTTCGTGGCTGCTCACGCTAAGGATAAAAAGATACCGGGGGGGGGGGAAAGGGAAAGGGCACGGGTACACATACGTGGCAGGGGGGCAGGGAAGAGGGCAGGAGAGGGGCATCGCTCACCCCTGCCACGCCACTGTGTGTGGGGGGAGGGGAGGGTAACATAGAAAAAGCATTGAAGACATACTCATGTTTGCTATTGTAGAATACAAAATTCTTGTTATTTTTTAAGTATAATATCTAAATATATCTGGGTCCGATTGTCCCTATATCTTATACTTGAAGTCATCTTTTGACTGTAACCATCACAATGTTGACAC
This sequence comes from Geotrypetes seraphini, assembly GCF_902459505.1. Taxonomy (NCBI): domain Eukaryota; kingdom Metazoa; phylum Chordata; class Amphibia; order Gymnophiona; family Dermophiidae; genus Geotrypetes; species Geotrypetes seraphini. The sequence goes on along the minus strand of NC_047091.1, from coordinate 29,527,243 downwards.
TGTCAAAATTGAATGATTGCGTTATATCATTGACAAAGAAAAATTTTAAAAATTTTAATTGAATCAAGTTGGGTAGACTGGATGGACCATTCGGCTCTTTATCTGCCATCATCTACTATGTATGTATCTTACAAGTAATGCTAATGACCAAATTTAGTATCATCTGGAATTTTATCAACCAAAAGTGTCCTACTGGTGGAAACAGAAAACATCAGTGGAGGGTAGGTCTGGGTGAGGCTTTGAAGAGCTGGAAGCCATAATCTAAAATTAGTTCCCGAAAAGGAAAAAAAAATACAATACAAATCTATCTTAGATCATGAAGCACTTGTGTTGTATGAACTATTTCATTAGCCATAACATATTCTTACATAGCCCGAACATGTCTAGAGGTCCTGCTTTAGGGGGTGACGTTAGCTACCATTAAGACATGTTAATATTAATCCCAATTATTAGTATCTAAGTATCATTGCATAAAACGGGACCTGTGGTAAAATAGCGTGTTAATGGTGGCCCATATTGATAACTACACCCCTAAGAGTCATGAGCAACCTGCAGTTGCCAGCAGCCTCGGCGACCCGGTTGACAACTTCACAGAAGAAGCTTTTCAGTCTAGTTGCTGCTATTCTTTAGAATTGTTTAGCACGAAATATGGGACTTAAGCAAGATTACATGATCTTTCATAGACGGCTGAGAACGTGGGTATTCAAAAATTATTTGATTTTATTGGCAATTTTTTAAATTCATGTACGATGACTATTTTAATTGTCATTGATTTTTATGACTGCTAATTTCTTTCTTGCTGTAAACCATCCTGAGCCATTGGTAGTGATGGTAAATAAAACTGTTATTATTATTATTCATCTCATAATCAAAAAGAGCATTAAAAAAAAAAAATAGCCATACTGGGTCAGACCAATGGTCCATCTAGCCGGTATCCTGTTTCCAGCAGCGGCCAATCCAGATCACAAGTACCTGGCAGAATCCCAAAGAGTAGCAAGATTCTGGAATCATGAAGAGTAACAAGATTCCGTATAGAATCCCATAGAGTAGCAATATTCCATGCTAACAATCCCAGGCAAGCACTGCCCTGGAGTGCCATGTCTGCACAAAGTGATGCATGGGAATGTAAATGGAATTCACCATATCAATGAATTAGATTAATTCCAAGCCAAAGACAGTTTTTTCTGCCAAAGCCTTGAATCTGGAATAAATCTCCCTGTTTTTAGATTCTTCATCTCTCCAGGTAAGCATGATAGCCAGGAATTCCAATCTCATATATTCGACACTTAGAGAAGCATTCTAATCACCATGGTATCAACCTTCTGGCATACAGAGACAACTAGAGTTATGCACGACTATCTCTCGGGTATTGAGAGTTACCGAAGCTCTGTATTTGAACATTGTTGAGAACATGGTTCCTGGGGTACATTAAATCTATTAATTCCTATCTCACTGACAATGTATACAAGAGGCCACTGAAAATTTCTCAGCCCAACCAACAAAATTGGGGCAGTCTCTATCGAGGGCTATGCACTTAGGCCCTGATTCTGTATAGGACGCCCAGGAGAGGTGTCCTATACAGAATCGGTCCTACACTAAACCCCGATTCTGTAACCGGCGTCCATGGTACAGACGCCGGTTAGAGAATCGGGTTAAATTAGACGCGGCCGCTATACTTATGGCAGCAAGGGATCTCCCTGCTGCAATATGTATAGCGGCCGCAGTCACGGCCGCCTGTCCCATCGCCGACAGGAGGATGCCCAATCCTCCTGCCGGAACACCCCTGGAACCCCCCTCCCCCCCAAACTGGTAATCGCTAGGCTAGGCACCTGGGCCAATCAGGCCTTAGGATTAGTGGGGATGGGCGGACCCGCTATGCCTAAGGCCTGATTGGTCCAGGCTTCTAGAGCCTGGGCCAATCAGGCCTTAGATTTAGTGGGGATGAGCCGGGCCCGTCTCATTTCCATGAGGCGGGCCCATCGGCTGGACGGCAGCAAGACCCGTCCAGCCGACCAACATGTAAAGGTTAGTTGGGGGAGGGAGGGGTCGTCGGGCTTTCCGGCAGGAGGATTGGGCATCCTCCTGCCGGCGATTACCAGTTTGGGGGGGAGGGGGGTTCCAGGGGGGTTCCGGCAGGAGGATTGGGCAACCTCCTGTCGGCGAATACCAGTTTGGGGGGAGGGGGGTTCCAGGGGGGTTCCGGCAGGAGGATTGGGCATCCTCCTGTCGGCGATGGGACAGGCGGCTGCAATTGCGGCCGCTATACTTATTGCAGCAGGAAGATCCCTTACTGCCATAAGTATAGCAGCCGCATCTACTTACAATGTAGACCAGCATTTTGCTGGCCTACATTTTAAGCATCTCTTCCTCTACTAGGGAGACGCGTAGAGCCGCCTAGGTTCGCCTAAGGCCCTTAGGCGAGCTTAGGCGTCTTGCGGGCCTCCCTAGGCTCCCGGAGGCGCCTTCAATATAGGCGGCCTGCCTGGGGAGCATTTTTTTAAAAAACATGCATCCCGATTGGCTGATTAGACAGCTGTAGGACGCCTACAGCTGCCTAAAATCGGGACGCACTTTGGAGAATCAGGGCTTTAGTCCACTGATTTTCCACTTTTTTTTTTTTTGTTGTTCCATTGGAAAAATACAGAACACAAAAAGTGGAAAATTGCTAGACTAAGGGGCTCATAATCAAACCTTTAAAATGTCCAAAAACCTGCCTAAGTCAGCACTTGGACGTCCTAGTGCCAATAATCAAAACATAATAATGGTCTCTATGGATAAATTTCTGCACATTTAAGAGACATTTCATGAACCTCGGCAGTACCTTCTGCATATAATATAATTTTCTCTACACAGAATAGTGGCACCAAAGATCGTCATTGGTCACACAATTAGTAGTAGTAAATTTATATTATAAGTTAGAATATATTAATACTCATCTCAATCTACGCAAGTGGGTGTTGGCATTCCGACATAGAAACTATGTTTCGTCCTAATCAGGTTTTATCAAGGATTATCCCCCTTACGCCGAACGGCTCATGCTCCCCGCGTTCAGTGCTTTAACCGCTTGAACGTGGGGAGCATGAGCCGTTCAGCGTAAGGGGGATAATCCTTGATAAAGCCTGATTAGGGCGAAACATAGTTTCTATGTTGGAATGCCAACACCCACCCGCGTAGAGTGAGATGACTATTAATATATTCTAACTTATAATATAAATTTACTACTACTAATTGGGTGACTAATGACGATCTTTGGTGCCACTATTTTGTGTAGAGAAAAGTATATTATATACAGAAGGTACCGCCAAGGTCCATGAAATGTCTCTTAAATGTGCAGAAATTTATCCATAAAGACCATTATTATATCTATGAAAGCATTTGCGTTAAGGGTCAGTGGAAAAATAAAAATTTTTTGAGTAGCTGATTTGTTTGTTACAAAGAACAATAATCAAAACAAACATTCTGGACATTCAGCAGCACTTCTAAGCTGTGTTGGGAGGTGTGTTATGAGTGGGCATTGGGCAGGCTGCCACCCGGACATTGTGAAGCAATAATTGAAGCATTTCTGGGACATCCTAGGCAGAACTTACACCAAAGTAAAACACATCTAAGTACCCAAAAGGTGACCAAACTGACAAGATGACCACTGAAGGATTTAAGGCATGACCTCTCCTTAATCCCCCAGTGGTTACAACCCCCTCCCACCACCCAGAGATGGGGGGGAAAAATATCACATTGAGGGTTTGCCATCAGCTGATCGTGGCAGAGGAATCCCCATCAGCTGAGATGGTTTTGGGAATTCCTGCCAACTCAGCTGATAGGGATTCCTCTGCCACAATAAGACAAATTAGTTGGGTATGTCTACAAAACTTGCTTTTGTGCCTTTTTCATGTGGACGTTTTTATTTTTGACAATGGCCAAAAAAGATAGATGTCCTAAGGACCAAAACTTATACATAGGTAATTTTCAAAAATAAAAGATAGACGTTTGGCAGTTTTGAAAATGGCCATTTTTTTCTGTTGGGTTTGTGGACGTCTTGCCCCAAACGGCCAACCTCAGATATCCTATCGAAAATGCCCCTCCACGTGTATTGCCCTCGATGAAGACTGCCCCAACTTTGTTGGTTGGGCTGAGAACTTTTCAGCGGCCCCTCATGGCTATCTCCTAGCATCCCAGCTTTGCCTGAGAGAATGTTCTAGAAAGTATGCCATACTGTCCACATTGCAATACTGTACAAGCCTGATGTGAATGTATATAGCATGTCAGATCAATGACCCAAGTAGGAAGGAAAAATCTTACAACCAACTTGCAAAGCTAGAAATTCTGAATTATTAAACATCCAGAAGCTTAAATAAGCATTTATAATTACAACCGAGCAAAGACGTTTAGCAGAAATTGTATCACATGTGCTTCTTTTATGAATATAACCATATTGCTCTTATGAGAGCAACTTTTTAATATTTCAGCATTTGGGGCTTTGGGACTTGGTTGAAGATGTTTTTCCTCCTCTGTGTTATAGTATTTTAGACGATATAAGTGGCTGTTGTTCCTTGTTTGAGGAGATGAATGACCCAATACCATTATTGCCAATTTTGACAAGGAAGGGTCCTCAGTACAAGGAATAGTGTTGTAAGTTATTACTCATAGAAAAGGCTTTCTAGTCTAACAGGAAGGGGAGAGGCAGGGTCTGTGAATGACACTGGCTCACAAAACCAGCTCTCTGTCGCTAATCTAATCTGAATTTCTGGATCGCACTTATCCAATACTGGTTCAAGGTGATTTTCAAGTAAGAGGCCCAAAGGTAGGATGGGTGGTATTAATTACATCTCATCAGTAAGAGTGGCTAATTCCTTAAGAACAGATAGGGCAGAAGGGGGGAAGGGTATACAATTATATAGAGGATGGCAATTTCAGATACATATATGGGATAAGAAGGGGCACAGTATCAAAGTCACATAGGGGTGTGGCAATAAAGTTAAATAGGGGTGACAAATGAAAACGATTCTTAGCTAGGTAAGCAGGAGGAGCAACTGAGCAATAAGGAATTTCTCAAATAAGTACGTTTTCAGCTTTTTCCTAAAAGAGAGGTAGTTTGACTCTGTCCTTATGGATGTGGGGACGTTGTTCCAGGTTCTTGTGGCAATGTACGGTAAGTGAGCAGTGTGTTAAATATTCGCTTATATTTCACTCTTCTGGTGAGGGGATGATCAGTTGACAATTACTGTTGATTCTGGAAGATGTGAAGAGCGAGTCAGAGAACAAGTGGATTATTTGTTTGGGAGAGTTGGAGTCGAGGGCATGATAGATGGTGCAGCCTTTATCACCGTTCCCATCCCCATTAATAACCACGGGAAACAATCCCGTGTCATTGTTTAGAGTCTATCTCAACCTCAGACCTTCTACACTAGCATTCTTCAATGCAAGGCTTGAGGGTCAGTGGCTGGAAACCATTCCATGTCCTTCTTTAGTGTCTGTCTCAACCTCAGTCCTTCTACACCAGCATTCTTCAATGCAAGGCTTGAGGGTCAGTAGCTGGGCCCATTCATACTCTGATTCCTCTCTCTCTCTCCTTAAAGAATGGCATGGGGATGGTTTCCCACAGTTATCCGTGGACAGGAACAGTGATGAATTCTGTCACCGTGCCATTCTTTAGGTGCTGGATAGCTTGAACAAAATCCTAGCATTTATGGGTAGCCAGTGAAGTATTTCTTCATGCCAAAGATCAGTCTGATTGCAGTGTTTTGAATCAATTGGAGTTTGTGCTGAATATCGATCACAGAGGACACCCAGACAGAGAGGAAGCAGCCTTGTTTCTGTGACCCCCATCCATTGAGGATGAGACTCCTTTTGGAGTCCTGACCCACAATTTGAAAATCACTGTTCTAGAATAAGGGTCATACTGGTATCTACATCTATGGCCCTATGTTAGTCGACTTTCAGCAGCAGTGCCACCACTAATAATTCTTGTATTACGTGGATTTCTTATCCATTTCAAGTTCTACCTGCTTTCTACCTGTCATCATGTAAATATATTACTTGTACAAGTGGATGGGAATTTTATAACCAGGTGTTGACTTGTAGGGTGGTAAAATCATGCCTATTTCAAGTCTATTTGATAAAGAAAAGTGGATGCCTACTGTTCTTTATGAAATACTGCTTTAAGTGGCTAAAATTGCACCATCCAAAGATTACTTTCTATGAAGGTACTCACTCTGCAACTTATCTCTTTTCAAAAGTAATACAGTAAATCCCGGGAGCAATTGCTGGTAAGATAAGGTGTTCTGGGGACACCATCCTTCAATGTGTGTTTGGAATCTGAAATAGCAAAATCCTCGGGATGCAGGAGAATGAAATTTCAATTCAGATGTGGTGTCTGACAACATTTCAGTGCTTTTCAATAACCTACAGCATTTCTTTTGCATAGATCAAAGTGTGTGGTGCATAATATTCTTTTAGTGCTAATTTGAACTGGGCCATATGTTAAGATTTTAAAATAATGTGTTTCTCCCAAATTTGAAATAATAGCAGACAGCGAAACTTGCAGCTAATTAAATTTTCTGAAACATTAAAGTGTTTCTTTAAATTATTAACAGTTCTGGTCTCTGACCAATTTATATCTGCACAGGCTGCCTCACGGTAATGATGTTAACCTTAGATACCATGCCCTGTTCATGTTAGAGAAATTTGTTAGTGGCTGGGTACATAAAACAAAAATAAAGCACTGGGATAAAAAGAGCCTATAGAACCCCAAGAGGCAGGGCGTGGTCTACTGACAAGTCCAGTGTAGCATTCTATCTAAGGTACATAGGAGTCAACCATCCATGTTTTTATCATCAAAGGTGGTGCAAGTAAGACATTTGGGAGTCCCACAAAACCTGTTTTTACTGCTCAACTGAAACTATGAGGTTGCAGGTCCACCTGTGATGGTAAGAACACAGGCAGCAGATTAAGAATAAAGGAATTGCCATATTAGGAACAGACCGAAGGTCCATCAAGCCCAGTATCCTGTTTCCAACAGTGACCAACCCAGGTCCCAAGTACCTGGCAGAAATCCAAAGAGTAGCAACATTCCAGAGCTGAGATTGTGATGTCATAATGCCTCTTTCCACTAATGCCTAAGAAGAGCCAACCTCATCAGTGATGTCACAATGGCTTGATTATTTCTATACTTGGCTCACATAAGAATTGCCATACTGGGACAGACCGAAGGTCCATCAAGTCCAGTATCCTGTTTCCAACAGTGGCCAACCCAGGTCCCAAGAACCTAGCTAGATTCCAAGTAGTAAAACAGATTTTCTGCAACTTATACAAACAATAACAAACAGCTTGCATAGTAGAGTTTTCAGGAACTGAAATATATGAAACTTAACGCAACCTCTTTATATAGGAATCAACCTCTTTATATAGGAATCAACAAACAACTGAGTTTTCAATCATTTCTTAAATTTAGGGAAGTCTGTGCATAGCCTTAATTGTCCAACCAGAGCGTTCCATAAATTCACTCCGGCTAACGAAAACATTTTAGATTTTGTGGCCACATAGCGTACTCCTCTTTCCATGGTAGCTATTAATTTCATGGTTCTTCCAGGTTGTAACTCATACAAAGCTTTATGACCTAACATCAACACTTTAAATTTAATCCTATATTCTATTGGTAACCAATGAAATTTTAAGTAAAGAGCAGTTACATGCATCGTCATCCTAATTTTACCTAATAGACAAATAGCCATATTCTGCAGAGTTTGTAAACATTTTAGTTGTGCCGACACTATCCCTGCATAAACTAAGTTACCATAATCCAGCTTTGATAACACATTTTAAGAAATATTCAAAGATAATGAGATTGTGTAGACCCCCATTACGTGTGCCAGAAGGAAGCCATGCAGTTTCAAACACCTCTTTGGGTAAATCTTAGATGGGTTGACGAAAAGATCGATCACGACATGCATTGTTCTAGTCTTATCCATGACCAAACACATTCCTGAATCACTGTTCTTTGTCATTTCTTTTGTTTTTAATCAAAAATAAATCCTTTTTATTGTAGGATCAGAACTGATGCCCAAAGCCCTGTCTACAAGGATCATTGGTGGCATCTGGTGGTTCTTCACACTTATCATTATTTCCTCATACACTGCCAACCTTGCGGCCTTTCTAACAGTGGAGAGAATGGAATCCCCAATCGACTCAGCCGATGACCTAGCCAAGCAAACGAAAACAGAATATGGAACTATACTGAATGGAGCCACCATGTCCTTCTTCAAGGTAAGAGCTGCTTGGGTTTCAACGTTTAAACATGGGACCTCTTGAAATACAAGAAAAAGCACATTATGCAGTCTACATTGGTCTTATGGGTATTCCCAACTGTTATAGTTTACGTCAGGGATAGGCAATTCTGGTCCTTGAGAGCCGGAGCCAGGTCAGGTTTTCAGGATATCCACCATGTATATGTACGAGATGGATTTGCATGGACTGCCTCCTTGAAATGCAAATCTATGTCATGCATATTTATTGTGGATATCCTGAACACCTGACCTGGCTCCGGCTCTCGAGGACCGGAACTGCCTACCCCTGGTTTAGGTTTCTAGAAATAGCATACAAAATATATGGATATTAACTTTAATGACTGGGAGTAGTTTACCATTTGGTATATATCCCTTATTAACCGTGCAAATGCATTTCTCCACACACCCCCTTTTTTTTTTTTTTTTTTACAAAACCGCACTATGGTTTTTAGCCTTGGCCGTGGCAGTAACAGCTCTAACACTCATAGAATTTTTATGCGCATCAGAGCTGTTACTGCCGCAGTCGGCATTAAAAACCGTGTTATGCTTTTGTAAAAGGGGAGGGGGTAATGATTTATGTACACTTTTACTAAAGCTTAGTGAGCGCTAACAGAACTGTTAAATCCTGTGTGTCCTATTTTATACCTATGGGCCACGCTGCACTTAGCGCATGCCTAATGTTAATTTGCATACGCTAAGGGCTCCTTTTATGAAGCCGCGTTAGAGGTTTTAGCGCACGCAGCTTTTAAGCACGCGCTAAACCCGCGCTACTCAGCTAGAACTAATGCCAGTTCAGTGCTGGTGTTAGCGTCTAGCGCGTGCTATTACGCACGGCAAACCGCTAACGCGGCTTCGTAAAAGGAGCCCTTAGCATTAGTAAAAGAACCTCGTATTTATTTAGAATACTTATAACCATCTATCCAGGCAAGGTACAGAATAAACATACATTCAGTAAAACCATCGCATAAAATAATTAAACCACAGACATAAAAAGAAACAACACATCGTGCAAAGCAACCATAGAAAACATTAAATCAAAAAGTAATACAATTAAAAGCATAGATCAATCTATTTAGAACCATGGTAGGGAGTTCGCTTTAGAAAACTTCTATGAGATGGATATTTGACCTGCTGTCGAATCTGCCGGTGTGGAAAGTTGTTAGCCGGTACCTCCTGTTCTCTTCCGGCTGAAGACCTGTACGGCAGTGTCCCTTGCGGCAGATAAGTTTTCGCTTTCTTTTCGAGGTTTTTTTGGCTAAGATAGTCAGGTGCTCTCAGAATACTGTGCATCAGTGTTACTTACTAACATGAAGTGAAGTAAATGTGTTCTTAACTTTAAAGAATTTAAGTAGTGGAGGGTTTTGTTTTTTTTTTCCAATAAATCCAACATGACACTAAGGTCTTTTTCTCCACCATTTTAATAAAACCACAGTGATACCTCTACAGCAGGGGTGTCAAAGTCCCTCCTCGAGGGCCGCAATCCAGTCGGGTTGTCAGGATTTTCCCAATGAATATGCATGAGATCTATTAGCATACAATGAAAGCAGTGCATGCAGATAGATCTCATGCATATTCATTGGGGAAATCCTGAAAACCCGACTGGATTGCGGCCCTCGAGGAGGGACTTTGACACCCCTGCTCTACAGTCTATCTTGAATGCATTTTATTATATATCCAGTTTATTGGGCATTCAAATTGAATATATTTCTATTTTTGTCAGCCTTTTTACAATGACAACTGTAGAACTATTATTATAATGCCACCCAGCGTGGTAGAAGATGCTGCACGTAGAGTCGTGGGATGTTTCCTACCCTGCCCCTTCCCCCACCCCGTACATCGTATGTTGAATTGAGATGCATCACTAGGCTCCAGAGTGGCTTTGCTTTCTACAGTATTTCTGTACTACTCACAATTTGCTAATTATAATGAGCAATGCTCTTGGTTAATTTATATTATTTGAAAGATGTCATGTGTAACCAGGTAAAACAGAGAGAAAAATAGATGGCATCTCCTGGTGGGATTTCTGACCATGCTGACATTTTGTATGCTGCTCGCAATAAACCTTGTGTTGGGAAAACAAACTTAGAATAAAATTCAAAAGGTAAAATCCATGTGCTAATTAAGGGCCCTTTACACTCTTGCCTCTTAGCTGAGCGAGAGTCCTCCAACTGCATTGCTGCCAGTAGGGGGTGTTGTGGGCAGTTTTCAAAAGTTTAGTTCAGTTTATTTCTAGTCTACCTTTACCCAAAGTGGATTACAAAGGCAAACATACACAATAACAGCAATTAAAATACATACCAGACAACACTAACAAATAACAAAAGGTTACTGACTTATAAGGCTCAACATGAACGACTACTTCGAAAAATTGCAAGCCATAGAATCGAGGGTGAAATACTTACATGGATTAAAAACTGGTTGGCAGATAGGAAACAGAGAGTGGGGGTAAATGGACAATGCTCAGACTGAGAAAGCATCACAAGTGGAGTGCCGCAAGGTTCGGTGCTTGGACCCCTGCTCTTCAACATATTTATTTCTATATATATTTATTGAATTTTCAATATAATCAAGTATGCATAACTTGTACAGAAAGGAAATTCAGCAAGAAAATAAGTAAATAGACATTATGAAACATCAAAACATCAAATATAAGCTTAAATCTCTACTCAAGTCCTCAAATGGGATCCAAGGTGGATGATGGGCAAATAATAATAATAAGAATTGAATTACAAAGATATACTAGTTGACTGAGGTTAATACACCCTTTCTTAAACTTAGCACTCATGTTCCATCTTTCTCCAAACATGAAGTTGAGAGAAATGTTGTCAGTTGAGATGGCTCAAAGAAAACAAATTTATGTGAACGATAATTAATTACACATTTACATGGATGTCGCAAATAAAATGTAGCTCCTAGAGCTATAACACCAGGTTTCCTTAACAAAAATTCACGTCTCCTTCGCTGGGTCTCCTTGGCCAAATCTGGAAACATCTGTATTTTACAACCTAAAAATTATTTTTGTTTATTTTTAAAGAAAAGTTTCAGCAACCAGTTTTTGTCTGGTGCGAGAGCTACTGTTAAAAGTAAAGGAACCACCAATTCTTTATCAGATGTTTCCAAAATATTAGATATGTTCATTAAATCATGTCCCAAATTCTGTTGTTGTTGCTGTTCCTGTGTCTTATTTGGAAGGTAATAGACCTGTGTAAATGGAGGTAATGTTTCTTCAGAAAGCTCAAGTATTTTCATCATGTAACGTTTCAACATTTCTCTAGGGGCTATCTTAGGCACCCTGGGAAAGTTAATCAATCTAAGATTATTGTTCCGGGAAAAATTTTCCATTGCCTCCATCTTCCTTCTTAAGTTAGTGTTATCTTTAATTAATGTCTCAGTAATTTGTTTAGTAACCTTTAGTTCTTGATATACATTCTGTATTGAGGTCTTAAAGTCCTCAATTCCAGTCTTCAGGTTTTTAATCTCAGTCTCATGATCATTAAATTTGATTTCAAGTTGTTGTAACTGTGGACTTATGGATTTTGCCAAGTTAGCCACTAGGTCCCACACGGAGTCTAATGTTACCTCCCGGGGCTTCTCTATTTGAAGAAAGTGTAAATTAGGTTTACTTAGCTCACCCACTGGCAACCTATTCCTTCCAACGTCCTGTTGGGCTCTTGCTTCCCCCTCTGCTTCCTCCTCAGTCTCCACATTTGGGCTTCCCTGCAGCAGCAAGGACTCCGGCAGCACAGTTCCCTTTTAGATCTCCTTAGCCTCAGGGAGGAGGTAAACTCCGACCTCCGGAAGTACCTCCGCTCGCGGGGAACTGGTGGACTGAGGGCGTGGGGGAGGTGCTCTCACATCGGGGCTTAGCGATGTCTCCAGCCCTATGGAGAACGGCACAGATTCGCCACCACTGCGCGACTCCTGCAGGGAACTCCCTGATGGTATTGGCGTTTCCTGTATTCTCCTCATCAGCTCCTCAATGTTGCCGAAGACGGCAGTCCTGGAGCACTGTGAGGCTCCACCAGCGCTTCGTCCTCTCCTCTTCGGCATTTCTAAGCAGGTAAAGTTCTTGCAAACAAGTAAATGAAGTGAGCTTAGGGAGAATGTACCCAGACCTCCTAGCGTTCGGCCATCTTGGATCGAGGGTTTCTTCAACATATTTATAAACGACCTGGAAATTGGAACGACGAGCGAAGTGATTAAATTTGCAGACAATAAATTAGACCAATGCTGTCTTTTTAAAATATTTATTTTATTTTTATTTTTCCTCTAACTCTACTTTTCACTTCACTATTACCCTCCAGGTACTTTAGTTAGATTGTGAGCCTTCGGGACAGTAAGGGAATTTTCCAAGTACCTTTCTTATTTCTAATCTTAATGTATATTTTCTGTAAACCGCTTAGAACCTAACGGATGTAGCGGTATATAAGAAATAAATTACATTACATTACATTACAATACAAAGTTATTTAGAGTAGTAAAGACACAGAAGGATTGCAAAGACCTGCAACGTGACATAAACACACTCGAGAAATGGGCTGCGACATGGCAAATGAGGTTTAACGTGGAAAAGTGTAAGGTGATGCATGTTAGTAACAAAAATCATATACACAAATACAAGATGTCCGGTGCAGTACTCGGAGAGACCCCCCAGGAAAGAGACTTGGGAGTACTGTTCGGCAAGTCAATGAAGCCGTCCGCGCAATGTGCGGTGGTGGCGAAAAAGGCGAACAGAATGCTAGGAATGATTAAGAAGGGGATCACGAACAGATCGGAGAAGGTTATCATGCCACTGTACTGGGCCATGGTACGCCCCCACCTGGAGTACTGCGTCCAGCACTGGTCGCCGTACATGAAGAAGGACACAGTACTACTCAAAAGGTTCCAGAAAACAGCGACTAAAATGGTTAAGGGGCTGTAGGAGTTGCCGTACAGTGAGAGATTAGAGAAACCGGGCCTCTTCTCCCTTGAAAAGAGGAGACTGAGAGGGGACATGATTGAAACATTCAAGATAATGAAGTGAATAGACTTAGTAGATAAAGACAGGTTGTTCACCCTCTCCAAGGTAGAGAGAACAAGAGGGCACTCTCTAAAGTTGAAAGGGGATAGATTCCTTACAAACGTAAGGAAGTTCTTTTTCACCCAGCTTGTGGTAGAAAACTGGAACGCTCTTCCAGAGGCTGTTATAGGGCAAAACACCCTCCAGGGATTCAAGACAAAGTTAGACAAGTTCCTGCTGAACTAGAACGTACGCAGGTAAGGCTAGACTCAGTTAGGGCACTGGTCTTTGACCTAAGTGCCGCCGCGTGAGCCGACTGCTGGGCACGATGAACCACTGGTCTGACCCAGTTCTTATGTAACATATTGCCAGATAGCATACAGGCAATCAGACTCTGAGATGATAGAAGAAATAAGACATGAATGTAGGACGGGCAATGTAACGATCATGGGAGACTTCAATTTCCCAGGATTAGACTGGAACCTAGTAACCTCAAGCTGCGGCAAAGAAATAAAGTTCCTGGAAATGATGGGTGACTGCTTCCTAGAACAAATGGTAGGAGAACCGACAAGAGGAAACGCCACCTTGGACTTGGTCCTAAATGGCATAACTGGGCAAACAAAAGAAGTAGAAGTCACGGTCCTGCTGGGGACGAGCGATCACAGTATGATCTACTTTAAACTTGACATCGGGAAGGGGAAGCGAACAAAGACCCTAACCACGACCTTTAACTTTAAAAAAGGAAGGTACGATAATCATGGTAAGAAAACGGATCAAGAAAAGGATAGCCAAAATCGAAACGGTAGAGCAAGCATGGTCCCTACTAAAAAATACTATCACCGAAACACAAAATCTATACATCCCGCAGATAGCCAAAGGAAGGAAAACTAAAGCCAAAAGAGAACCAGCTTGGCTAACCAAAGAGGTGAAGGATGCAGTTAGGGAAAAGAAGGACTCATTTAAAAAATGGAAACGCGAGAAAACAACTGAGGCTTGGAACAGTCACAAAGATGACCAGAAGAAGTGCCACAAGGCTGTGAGAGAAGCCAAAAGGGCCTATGAGGAAAAGATAGCCCAAGAGGCCAAAAACTTCAAACCCTTTTTTAGATATGTTAAAGGGAAGAAACCTGCAAAGGAGACAGTGGGCCCTCTCAACGACCAAGGAAGAAAAGGATACATCAAAGAGGACAAACAGATTGCAGACAGATTAAATTCCTTCTTTGCTTCTGTCTTTACCAAGGAAGACGCCACATCAATACCCAAAACAGTGAAAGTTTTCAAGGGGGAAATAGAGGACAGCCTCACCACAGTGACAAACTAAAAAGCCTCACCACAGATTGACAAACTAAAAAGTGACAAATCCCCTGGCCCAGAGGGAATTCACCCAAGAGTATTAAAGGAACTAAAGGTGGAAATCGGAGAACTACTGCAATCCCTCGCCAACATGTCAATTAGAACCGGATGGATACCAGAAGACTGGAAGATGGCGAACGTCATCCCAATCTTCAAAAAAGGATCAAGGGGAGAACCGGGAAACTAGAGACCTGTGAGTCTCACATCGGTCCCTGGGAAAATGGTTGAGGCTTTGATTAAAGACAGCATAGTACAGCATCTGGATAACCATGACCTACTGAGAGGTAGTCAGCATGGCTTCAGGAAAGGGAAGTCGTGCTTGACAAACTTACTTCAGTTTTTCGAGGGAGTGAACAAACAAGTTGATAGCGGAGAACCGGTTGACATAATATACTTGGACTTCCAGAAAGCGTTCGACAAAGTACCTCATGCGAGACTTCTCAAAAAACTACAAAGTCATGGAATATAAGGGGATATACTAAGATGGATAGGAAAATGGCTAGAAAACAGAAGACAGAGAGTGGGCATAAATGGGAAGTACTCAGACTGGAAGAAAATAACTAGCGGTGTGCCTCAGGGCTCGGTTCTTGGGCCTATCTTATTCAATATCTTCGTAAATGACCTGGAAGAAAAAACGACCAGTGCTATCATCAAGTTTGCAGATGACACAAAGCTATGCCGGGCAATCAGGTCACAAAAAGACAGCGAAGAACTCCAGAGAGATTTGAAGCAACTTGAGAGATGGGCAGAAAATTGGCAGATGAGTTTTAATGTAGAAAAATGCAAAGTGATGCACCTGGGCAGCAAAAACAAGGAGCATGAGTAAAAACTGTTAGGTATAACATTGGGGAAGAGCGAACAAGAGAAAGACCTGAAGCCGTTGGCTCAATGCGCAGCGGCGGCAAAGAAAGCTAACAGGATGTTAGGCATGATAAAGAAGGGAATCATGAGTAGATCAAGGGAGGTCATAATGCCGCTTTATAGAGCAATGGTCAGACCATACTTGGAATACTGTGTCCAACATTGGTCTCCATACCTGAAGAAGGATATAACACTGTTGGAGAGGGTGCAGAGGCGAGCGACAAAGCTAGCAAAAGATATGGAGAACTTAAGCTACAAAGATCGCCTCAGAAAACTGGGATTATTCACTCTTGAGAAGAGAAGCCTGAGAGGGGATCTGATAGAGACTTTTAAATTGCTAAAAGGAATCGACAAAATGGAGCAAGCTCACTCACCAGCAGGGGGAAAGGATGGTGAGCAAGAAACAGCATTATTCACATTGGAAAATTTAACCCAGACTCGGACCAGAGGTCATGGCCTGAAGCTGAGAGGGGTCACAGCCAGGACAAACGTCAGAAAGTTCTGCTTCACACAGCAAGTGGTGAACGCCTGGAACTCTCTCCCGGAAGAGATGGTGGCGGAAACCACCATTCTAGGATTTAAGGGAAAATTGGATGCACATCTTCTTGCAGGAGACATTGAGGGATACGAGTGACTAATGTATTCGCCAGGGTACACTTGGCTGAGCCTCCGCGTGTGCGGATCACTGTACTGGATGGACCCCAGGTCTGATCTGGTGCAGGCATTTCTTATGTTCTTAATCCTCAGTTTAAGAACACCCAACTTACATCGGACTCGTACTTACAAACCAGGGTCCTGCTTCTCCCGTTATGTACCAATGCACCCCTCATCCTCCCTTCCTTGTCCCGACACACCCCTCTTCCTTCTCACTTGCTTCCCTCCCTCGGGTGTTATCTCTTCTGGCCGGCTCCCACCTCCCTGCTGTACTTCTCTTCTGAAAGCCGCAGCCACGGATCCTGCATGCGGCCCACAGCCGAAAGCTTTCCCTCTCTGCTAGGAAGGCTTCTGGGTCAGCTGTGGGCTGCGTGCAGGACCCGCAGTCACAGCTTTGGGAAGAAAAGTACGGCAGGGAGGAGAGAGCCAGCCAGAGGTGGTAACACCCGCATGAGGGAGCCAAGTGAGAAGATGGATGAGGGGTACGATGGGACATGGAAGGGAGGAAGAGGAGTGCATTGGGACAGGAAGGGAAGGCTTCCGAGTCAACTGTGGGCCTAATGTAGGAACCGTGGCCACAGCTTTGAGAAGTAAGGCAGGGAGGAGGGAAGCAGCCATAGGAAGTAACACCCATGGGAGAGAGGCAAGTGAGAAGGAGTACAAGGGATATGTTGGGACACAGAAGGAAGGAAGAGGGGCATGTTAGGACACAGAAGGAAGGGAGGAAACTTCAGACAAAGTATGGAAGAAAGGAGGGAAGGGAGCATGAACTTGGGACATAGGATAGAAGAATGGAGGGATTTAGGGAAAGAGATGCTGAAGTGGGGTGGGAATAGAAAGGGAGAACTGTTGGGCATGGGTGACAGGGAAAGAGATATGATGCACATGGGGAAATGAAGAAAGAGGTGAATTGTTGGGTATAAGGAGGGACAGAGAAATATTGGATATGGTGATGGGAGAGGCTTGAGGTACAGATGAATGGGGAAGAGAGATGAGAGGGAGAAGTGTTGGACTTACATGCAAAGTGCACATGCTCAATTATAGAACTGATTCTTAAACTTATCACTATTTATTTCAGCTTATTTATCATGGTCTCAGCTCTCACTACTTGCAAAAACACTTTTTCCCAGACTGATATGCTAAACTCTTTGCTCTACATCCCATCAAAAGCAACAATTTAGTCTGCCCTGGCAATTTTTCATTGGAAGTGTGCATGCCAAAATGTTTTTTGTTGTTTTATTTTCTTTCTTCTTTCTTGTTTAATTCTGATTCATTTGTTTAAACATTAAAATATTTTAATGTTTAAACAAATATTAACATTAAAATATTTTAGTGTGTTTCATCTGCCAACAGTGCACTGAAATGTTTGAACCTGGGCTATTTACCAGTAGTGCAGATTAAAATGAAAACCAAAGCAAAACACAATTTTGCTCATCCATGTGCGTCATTTTTGTTTTTAAACGGTGCCAAATGACACAAGAAACGTCTTTGAAATTCCTTATCTTGTTTTAAATGACAGGACACTCTTATTGTTGATTCCTTTCCCTGTATTAATATTTCAAATCTGACACAAGGCATTTCCCAAGACAAAGGCTTGTGCCAAAGAAAAGAGGGGGGGGGGGGAAGCAGACAAATGTTCAAGATAAAAACATACAAACCAGACCTGTTTTCTTGGCTCCGGTTACCCATATTTTAACACACTGAATTATGCATGTGAATGCTTTAGCGTTACAAAACTAGATGTGATGGCACGCTATTTAATTAAACTCCCAAGCTGAGAAAAGCCAAACCACATTTGTTTGTTTCTGTAAATTAAATAAGTTGTACAAAAGACTGGGGGAAATATGCATTCACCGACAAGGCAACAAGCTTTATATATGTTTGCTTTTCTTAGAAGATACAATTAATTAGAAAGTTGGGAACAAGGGCTTTGAAAAATGAACTTCACTTGAAAAATACAAGAAATCAGTATGGAAATTAACTCATTTGCAGGTTTTTGTTAACCCTCAGAAAGAGGACTGTTGGTTTTCACTTAATTAAGGGGGAGGGTTTTGCTCTAGTTGTCCGTCCCAGTTACTCTCTTGCCCAAGTCGAGAATCTGGTTTTGGCCTGGACAGAGGACTGTCTTGAAATGATTTACTGATTCAGGGTTGTTGTTTTTTTTAACCAGCTGTACTGTAATGGAGAAATAACGTTTGATCCCAGCCCATTTTCTCTTCTGAAAGCTTTCTTGAACCTTCACCCTCAAGGAGGTAGCCTGGGTGTTTCGGAAGTGCACAGCAGATTACGACCGAATAAGTGAAGAGTGAACTGCTAAATCTAAATTATTATTGGTTGCTTGGATGTCAAGTTTCAGAAGGGTTAAGATGCAGGAAGAATGTCAATACGGTTATAGCAATGGCCCCAGCGAGAATAGGGTTGCATTTTGGAGAGGAAGAGCCTCTCAGTCTTCCCGCCCAGTGGCTGCACTACAGAATAAATTGCAAGGTAAAATAAGATTACATTTCACAGCTGCTGTTAGGGATGACAGATTCACATCGGGTCTGGCTGACTTTTGTTTCTGTAAGGGACCCTATTCCAGTGCTACGTTGCTGGGCACTGTGCCCACATCAGCACATCTGTTGCACTGTCGATCAGGGACACGGAATGTCATCCTGATCATGGCAGGCCATAGGCTTTTGCCGCAGGAATTCTCCAAATGACAGCTGAACCGTTTTTGGCCATGGATGATTGGAGATTCAGCGCATTGTGGTCCCTTACAGGGAAGATATGAATATCAATAGACAAAGAGATGGAAAGCAGAACCCCCAAAAAGCTACAGCTCAAACAAACTAGGATTCTTCAGTACTAATAAGTGTCGATCAGTAAATTGTTGGGAGGTTTTTAAGGATCAATGATCGAAATCTAAGTCTCAGACTAAGTTTACCTTTATGTCAGTTGCTGAGCAGGTTTCTGAGATCCTTTTTCCTCTCATAACTGGTTGACATGTATTAGTTGCTGTATTGAATAATCCTAGTTTGTTTGAGAAATGAATATCCCCTTCCGAACCATCTTTGATTGAACCTTTTCAGGAGCATGGTGTCAAAAGAAAGTGCCACAGTATATGGAAAGGATTAACATGAAGGAAATGTTTGGAGAAGGGAATGAAAAGGGGCTTATACTCCTAGCTTTTTCTTTTGATAATGGTCTACCCTACACAATGTCCCCATAAAAAGCAAAACAGAATATTAAAATAAAATGTGCTTATAACAGGATTCTCTGCATGGAACAGGCGGGTCATAGCTACACACTTTGAAGATTATATTCAATATGGTGTGATTTAGATAATAATACAGTGGTACCTCGGAATCCGAACGCCCCAGAACTTGAACAACTTGGAATCCAAACTTTTTTTAAAATTAGATTTTTCCCTGGAATCCAAACGCTGCTTTGGAATCCGAATGTACAGGAACTGCAAGCATTGCTCAGCCCAAAGCTTCCCCTCTGACGCAGCTTCCTGTTTCTGCTTGGAAGGGAAGCTTTGGGCTGAGCACCACTTGCAGTTGCCAATCTTGCTGCCTATGTTGGCAGGGGCCCGATCTTGCTGTCTATGCTGGTGGGGGGCCCGATCGTGCTGTTTCTGCCACGTGGGCCCGATCTTGCTGCCTTTGCCAGGGGGATCCTGATCTTGCTGACTCTGCCAGGGGGACCCAATCTTGCTGCTTCTGGGACCCAGGAATGGATTAATCCAATTTCTATTATTTTCAATGGGAAAAATTGTCTTGGAACTCGAACGGGGTTCTGGAACGGATTAAGTTCGGATTCCAAGGTACCACTGTAATAATAAATGTATTTTTATACCACAATAGCTCACGGTTCAGTGCAGTTTACAATAAGAGGCAAGAACTGTAAAAACACAGCGAATTCACACCACAAAACACACATTATATATAAAATATAACATTAAGAAATTATTAACTTATCTAGATTATACAGATTTATCAAACAGATAAGTTTTTCACAATCTTCTAAAGGCCTGGTAAGAAGAAGAATTTAAGATCAAACCACTAACACAATTGGACGCAAAAGTTCTCACAACTAGCATTCCAAACTGATTAAAGTCTTAACATTAACTAAGCTGCATTAGGGCATTGCCACGTGCGCTAGACCTTAACGCCAGCATTGAACTGGCATCCTCTTTCTGAGAAACTACTTGGGGAAGAGTTCTGTACAAAACTCTGCAAAGCCACTCAAACTATAGACGGTCATGTCTCCCTTGTGAAGTAGCTCACTGCCAGGCTATCAGTGGTGTGCCATTACAGTAATGATTGTGAAACCGAGGACTCCTTCTACTAAGATATACTGTACAGCTGCCATCCCATGTCTTCCATGCAGTGGCGCAGCGAGGGTGAGCGGCCTCCCCAGCTCTCTTCCCCATCCCCCCCCCCGCACCACCAACTTACTGCCCTAAGCGTGGGTCCCGGAAGCAACGCCGGAGAGAGCGCCGAAGCCGACGCGGACAGTACGTTGGTTGCTGCTCGCGCCCAAGTTTTAAACAGTTTGGGGGAAGGGAAGGGATGTGTGCGTGTTGCAGAGGAAGGAGTGAGAAGGTGGGGTGGAGAGGAGGAAGATGGCGCTCAGGGCAGTACGCCCCCCCACCACCCCTTGCTACCCCACATCTTGCATGCCATGTTTTGTCATGCATATTTGCTTTACCATTTTTACCAAGTCATGTCATACTATATTAGCCATGCTTTGTTTATCGTGCTATGTTTTGCCAAACTATACTCGCCATGCTATGTCTCACCATACTAGGTTTTGTCATTTATGTTTTTACCATGCTTTAACTGCTTTGTCACCTTTGCCAATGTTTACCATGCTATCTTTTATCATACTATGACTGAAAATGTGGAGCAGTGATTAAGCTGCAGCCTCAGCACCCTGAGGTTGTGGGTTAAAGTCCCCACTGCTCCTTGTGACCCTGAGCAAGTCACTGAATTCCCCCCATTCCCCCAGGTACATTAGACAGAATGTGAGCCCACTGGGACAGACAGGGAAAAATGCCTGAATAAATTATATAAATAAAGTGTGAACAGTTTCAGCCTCTGATAATCAAAGCTAGTATTGTGACATCATAATGCCTCATTCCACCAATAAGAGCCAACCTCCTCAGTGATGTCACAATGGCTTGATTGTCCTATACTTGACTCACTTTTACTACTTTTTGATTTCTAGAATGGTGCACTGGTTAAAGCTACAGCCTCAGCACCCTGACGTTGTGGGTTCAAACCCATGCTGTTCCTTGTGACCCTGAGCAAGTCACTTAATCCCCCCCATTGCCCCTGCTACATTAGATTGTGAGCCCACCGGGACAGACAGAGAAAAATGCTTGAGTAACTGAATAAACTCATGTAAACCGTTCTGAGCTCCCCTGAGAGAATGGTATAGATTAGAAAACTGAATAAATATACACACATTCTTTGTGGATATTCAGAGGTGGCATCTCTGTAAGTTAGACTGCTAAATATGCTGATTTCAAGAAAGCCTGGGTATAGGCATGTGGGGTCTTTTAGAGAGAGGAAGAGATAGTGGTTGCTGTGGATGGGCAGACTAGATGGCCTTTATCTGCTATCATGTTACAATGTTTCTATACAAATCCAAACAAGCTGAATATCAAAAAATAATACAGCCACCAAAAAGATATTCACAAAAACTCAAGACCAGAGATAAATCCACAGATATAGTTGTCAAAAAAAAAATTCAAAATGAAAATGGAGAAAAGACCTCAGTATTTTTACAGATATTCGTCACCTGAAAAACTCTATGCCAACTAAAAAGCTGCCATAGGAAAATACATCCACGATCTAGAAAAACTCCATATCTTATTTAAATTTTTCTAAAAAGTTTTCCATACAAGTTCATATATATATTATTTTTTACGAAAATAAAGACTTATAACTTATCTTATAAGTAGATTCATTTCTTCTCTGGTGTTGATGCCAATCCCGGCAGTATATTGCCCAACTCCCGGTGCTACCGTGTTTCCCCGATGGTAAGACACTGTCTTATTTTTTTTGGAAGGCCAAAATATGCTCTATGGCTTATTTTCGGGGGGATGCCTTATTTACCCTTTCATGTCCCCTCTGTATCTCTATCCTTATTCAGTAGGTCCTGCTTACCCTTTCTCTTCTTTGTGTCACTATCTCCATTTTCAGCTTTCCCCCCCTTTTCCTTTGTTACTGCACCCTGTAGCTAGAATCTTTCCACCCTCCCTCCACTCCGGCCCAGCCCAGTATGAAATATTTCCTTTTGTTTCCCTCCCCTCTCTCTTTCTCTCTCTCTTCTGCTCCCTCACCCACGAGTCCTGCATCTGGCCCTCTCCCTTCTACCTGCACCTGGCAACACCCCCCTGCTCCGCGGCTCTCTTCAGCAACTTGTCAGCAGCGGTGATCAAGACAAGCTACCGACATCGAGGCCTTCCCTCTACGAGTCCCGCCTTTGTGGAAAAAGGAAGTTGAAACAAGCGGGACTCGCAGAGGGTAGGCCCCGACGTCAGAAGCTTGTGTCGATCGCTGCTGCTGAGTTGCCGAAGAGAGCCGCGGAGCAGGGGATGTGGCCGGAAGCAGGTAGAAGGGAGAGGGAGATAGGAAGGCTGTAGATCTTCGGGGCATGACACCGACCCCGGCCAGGATGATTTCTTTTTCAGGCGTGCATCTTACAAGTCCAGCGTCGCGGCGGGAAATAGCCATGCTGAGCAGTGAGCTCAGCACTACACAGATGAAAGCCTTGCTTGCTGATTGGTCCGGCGGCACGGCCGCCGGACCAATCAGCAAGCAAGGCTTTCATCTGTGTACGTGCTGAGCTCACTGCTCAGCATGGCTATTTCCCGCCGCGACGCCGGACTTGTAAGTTGCATGCCTGCGTGACACACTACCGGAGCCACGGCAAAGGTGGAAAAGAGCCCATGCGGCTCTGGAGCCGCGGGTTGCCGACCCCCGCGGTAGACGGAGGGACCACACAGAGTCACTCACCGTACCACCCGATTCGGGTAAGCGCAGGTATCGGTGGGTGGCTTATTTGCGGGGGGGGGTGCCTTATTTTACAATTTTTTCTAAAAAGGGGGGGCTGTCTTATTTGATGGCCCTGCCTTATCATCGGGGAAACACGGTACTACTCTAGAAAAGCACTGGAAGGGTTTTTATAACCATAAAGTTCTATGACATCACAATGTGTAAAGAGCTTAAGCCAATAGGGAAAGGAGATAGTGGATGCTGCGGATGGTCCATTTGGCCTTTATCTGCCATCATGTTTCATATGGTAACTCTAATACAAAGAGAGTGTGAGTTATGCAGGGGCTTATGGTCCTGATTTGTAATCGTCTTTTTTAACATCCCAAAATGACACGTTCTGTCCTTGTGTTTATATGCAAACTTGTGATATTACTGCATATCCCCATGGATTAGTCATTTTACTTATATGCTGTTCTTTCTATGATTTAAGAAATGTGACTCTCGGCTCAAAGAAAACATTTTAGTAATATGCACTGAAAAAAAACACCAATTTGTTTGTTTTAGGTTTATTTCACATCTTCAGTTTAATGAACATTTTAAAACATGCACGCAAAACTTCATGTGCAGTAACCAGAAGCACTTGTGTTAATTTGTAGGTTAATGTGCCTTCAGTTGATTTTCCTTCCACTAAAATTATTAAAGGCTGGTGAACCAATTGTGGCTGATAAATACCTGTCTATAATACATTTTCTGCAATTTATAGTGCAATTATCTGTCATGCTTTATCCTTAAGTTCATGGAAAGTTCATTTTTTTTGCAAGAAAATTTGTATTTTTCCTGGCAGAAATAAACTGACCTTGCTGCATAAGAAAGTCAGAAACACAAACGGGCGGCGGCCAGGCACTCAGCTGGGGATAGGATTTGGGGGCAGAGGAGGAGGAGAAAGGGAGAGGGAAAATTACAAAGACTAGGGGACACTCGATGAAGTTACAGGGAAATGCTTTTAAAACCAATAGGAGGAATTTTTATTCCCCCCATTCAGAGAATAGTTAAGCTCTGGAACAAAGTGCCGGGTTTTGAAAAGCTGTCTGTTTACCCAGACATGTCCTCTATACAAAGGACATGTCCGGGTAAATCCAGACATCTGATAACTCTAGCATTATACTGTAAATTGCACTCACATATGTAATTGCAAGATACTGTAAACTGTCTTTAACATATGTAAGTAGTACAATGCTGCGGCCATAATAAATCTACTGTTCTTACTACAATTCATTATTTCTATAGCGATACCAGACGCAAGCAGTGCTGCACAGAGTCACAAAGAATAAGAAAACAGTTCCTGCTCAAAAGAGCTTACAATCTAAACAACAGGCAAGACAGACAAACAGGATGTCATGGATACAGTTAAGGGGAACGGTTCATCTGCTGGCTGGGTTGGAGGGCAGAGGGGAGTACAGGACAATCAAGCCATTGTGACATCACTGATGAGGTTGGCTCTTATTGGTGGAATGAGGCATTATGACATCAGAGGAGTAGGGTTAAAGATTGAAGGCTATATCAAAAAGGTGGGTTTTCAGTCTGCTTTTAAACAAGGGAAGGGGCTTGATGGACAAACTCAGGTAATTTATTCCAGGCACAGGAGGCAGCTAGATGAAAGGAACGAAGTCTGGAATTGGCAGTGGAGGAGAAGGGTAACTTTAAGAGTGACTTAACTGAGGAACGGAGTTCTCTGGGAGGCGGATAAGGAGGGAGAAGTGAGGAGAGATATTGAGGGGCAGCAGAATGAACACACTTGTAGGTCAGCAATAAGCTCTTGAACTGTCGTTTTGTTGTGTGTAGATTTTGTATGTGGGATGAAAGAGTGGCCAAGGTGCCGCCTGCCCAGTTTGTTGATTCTGTAGCATTGTACCAGTGGTTCCCAAACCTGTCCTGGGGGACCCCCAGCCAGTCAGGTTTTCAAGATACCCCTAATGAATATGTATGAGAGAGATTTGCATATAATGGAAGTGACAAGTATGCAAATATCTCTCATGCATATTCATTAGGGATATCTTGAAAACCTGACTGGCTGGGGAACCCCCAGGACAGGTTTGGGAACCACTGCATTGTACCATACGATCCTTCCTATCCAGGGCTGCAGGACAAGGCAAGGCTCAGACGCTGCCCAAGCCACGGTGGAGGTTTCCACCACGGCCCAGAGCACTAAATACTCCAATGCTTAGTAAAAGAGGGCCCAAAATACCCCTACAGTCCCTTATTTCAAAAAGGTTTTTCCCCACCACTCCGAACAAGAGAAACATATTTTCTTTTTCAAGCACCGCACTCTCGTAGAAGATTCTCGTATTAATTATATAAGCTGCAGAAGTCTGGAAGAGAGCAGATGGGTCTGCCTGAGGCAAAGTCATGGATAGTTAATGCACCTAGCTAATCATGGAAATAAAGTGAAAAAGAATATGCGTGTCACCTTTAGAGCACCCTGGCTACTTATGTATTGAAAGGATGGGGTTCTTCCTCACGTTAAGATTTCCATTGTTCAGATACACCTGAAAATGTTTCATTTGTATTCTGCGGACAATGGAGCATATCTCTCTGTTATGTGAATATTTTACGATATCACATTATTCCCCCCTCCCTTTTTTTTACAAAAGTTTAGCATGGTTTTTTTATGCCGGCCGCGGTGGTAACAGCTCCGCCACTCATAGGAATTCTATGAGCATCAGAGCTGTTACTGCCACAGATGGCTCTAAAAACTGTGCTACAGTTTTGTAAAAAGGGGAGGGGGGCAGATTATTATTGCAGATACTATGGGGATCATTTTAAAAAAAGAAAAAAATGTCCAAAATATGGCATAAAGAATCATATGGACATTTTTCTCTCCAAACCCTTCCAATTCACGCTTTTCAAAGTGTGTTTTGTAGACAGATTTCTATGCTGTTATGTTATTTGTGTGCTCGCATGGCAGAGGCATGATTTGGATGGGACTGGGATAGGCTTATGATTTGGACGTTTTTCTGCAATAATCAAATGTTTTAGAAAACGTCCTGGGAACAATTTGGACATTTTGGGCTAGATGACCACTGGAGGGTTCAAGGCCTGACTAGGGTTACCAGACGTCTGGATTTACTCGGACATGTATCTCCTTTTAGACCCTGGCTCCTTTTAAAGGACATGTCCAGGCATCCAGATGACTTTTCAAAACCTGGCACTTTGCCTGAGTTTTCAAAAGCTTTCTGCTGGGATCGGCATCAGGAAGGCACCTGCGCATACGTGAATGACATCATGTGCACATGCATGTGATATCGTCGTGTTACACCTGCAATGCACAGCCGATGCTGCTCTGATCAAGTGGACAGGTTGAGGAGGCGGGGCCGGGGGCAGGGCTGGGGTACAATGCGGCATGACTTAAGTGGAATAGGGAAGAGCCAGGCAGAATAGGGCAGGCCTGGGGGCGTGGTCATAGGTCCAGATATTACTTCCGTAAAATCTGGTAACCCATGGCCTAACCTCCCCTTCACACCCCCTCAGTGGACACTGACCTTCTCCCACCCACCCCCAAAGATGTGAATGAAACAGTACATACCTGCCTGTGGGCTTCTTTCATAAACTCTCGGTAGAGATTTCTACCGCAGGCCGGCAACGTAAATGCTCCGATGCTCATAGGAATTCTATAAGCATTGGAGTATTTAGGTTTATTAGTATTTATATAATGCTCTTCACTACAGCATCAGTGCAGTTTCCAAAAATTAAGAAAAGGAAAAGAACGCCAATGTTGAAAGATCTGTTACCATAAGGTTAAGAATACAAAAGTAAAAATTAACCCCCCCCTCCTTTTACAAAAGTATAGCGTGGTTTTTAGCGCCAGCCATGGAAGTAACAGCTCCTACACTCATAAGAATTCTATGAGCGTCAGAGCTGTTTCTGCCGCAGCCGGCACTAATAAACACATAAGAACATAAGAATTGCCGCCGCAGCCCCCAGGTCAAAGACCAGTGCTCTAAATGAGTCCAGCCTCACCTGCGTACATTCCAGTTTACCAGGAACTTGTCCAACTTTGTCTTGAATCCCTGGAGGGTGTTTTCCCCTATAACAGCCTCCGGAAGAGCGTTCCAGTTCTCCACCACTCTCTGGGTGAAGAAGAACCTCCCCACGTTTGTACGGAATCCATCCCCTTTCAATCCCAGAGAGTGCCCTCTCGTTCTCCCCACCATGGAGAGGGTGAACAATCTGTATCTGCCAAGTCCATTCCCTTCAGTATTTTGAATGTTTGTCTCCCTCCCTCCCCACTAGGGTTGCCAGATTTTGTGTATAAAAAAGAGGATACCTATGGCTTTTGTAAAGAGGGATGGGTGGGTAAAAGTGATAAAACATCCAATAGAGCAGGGATAGGGAATGTCGGTCCTCGAGAGCCGTATTCCAGTCGGGTTTTCAAGATTTCCCTAATGAATATGCATTGAAAGCAGTGCGTGCAAATAGATCTCATGCATATTCATTGAGGAAATCCTGAAAACCGACTGGAATACGGCTCTCGAGGACCGGAGTTCCCTACCCCTGCAACAGAGCCTGAAAATAATATAATTAAGGGAATTCCAATCCAAAAAGATAAGTCTTCAATAAAGCTCTAAATTTGAAATAAGAAGGTTCACAATGTAACTCATTTGGAACCTCCCTTTTTCCATAAATTTGGAACAGCAGCAAACCCCCCTCCCCCCCCCCCAGAATTATGAGTTGACATTAGTCTAACCCAGGGGTAGGCAATTCCGGTCCTCGAGAGCCATAGTCAGGTCAGGTTTTCAGGATATCCACAATAAATATGCATGAGATAGATTTGCATCTCAAGGAGGCAGTGCATGCAAATCCATCTCATACCTATTCATTGTGGATATCCTGAAAACCTGATCTGGCTCTGGCTCTCGAGGATCATAATTGTCTACCCCTGGCCTAACCAAATGAATTGATGTTATGGCCAACCGATTTGAGGTGGGAGAACTAAAGTATGAGTATGGTACAAGCAATTTTACCTCACCAGCCCGCAGTAAAAACCTCTTCCGTAGCTTTGCAAAAGCCAGCATATACGATCTGTTTATTTAAAAACTTTATATACTGCATAAGAGCCTAAAAAAGGATCCAAGCGATTTACAACGTATAGTTCACATTCATTAAGAAAAGAGCTCCATTTAAAAATAGAAAAGGAAAGAATAAAAACAAAAGTTATTTTTTTTTCATAAAATACTACAACAATCAACATCTCAATAATAACAATTCTAATAATAAAACAATAATAAAACCAAATCTCAATAAACCATAACTAATGCATACAACTAAAAATTTCCATGAGATTAATCATTACATAAATACAGATTACAGTCCCAAACTCAATTTTTCAATTTTAGAAAGCCAATTGAAAAAAAATATGCTTTTAAATGTATTTTGAAATTTATATAAGATTCTTCTTTTCTCAAGTCTATGGGCAAGTTATTCCATAGCCGCGGAACTAAATAAAAGAATGCACAATCTCTGGTTGACGCAAGATATGCCTTCGAGATATGAGGAACAACTACCCTGTCATTCAAAGATTGTAGTAAACGCCTTGGGGCATGGAATAACACCAGGTTGGAAAGATATGAAGGCTGTAGCTGAAATAATGCTCTATGATCTCTTCAGATGTTATGCTCACTCCTAGTAGAGCAGCAAGCAGAGAAGGGGACCCAGGTCCATATCCCACTATAGCTAATACACTTATAGTACATTATGGGAGCCTTCCAAAACCCACCCAAATTCCACCTTATCTACATATAGGGAAAAACAACAAGGAAAGACAAGGGGGATGTCTTAAACAACCAAAATAAGTCCTTATTCAAAATAGTAAATCCCATATTCAAAACAATAAGTCCCGACAAGGATCCCAGTTTTGGTGTTTAGAAGATGCCTTTAGGGGAACACATGAGCAGAAAGATCAGCGATCAGCTCAGCATGGATATTTCTGCTCACATGTCCCCTGAAGAAGACGTCTTCTAAACGCCGAAACTGGGATCCTTGTTGGGACTTCTTGTTTTTGCCTGTATCCCAAGACGAGGGGCTCTTCTGTCTTATCTACATATAGGTAACATCTGTGGTGTATAGTTGGGTCCAGTAGGTTTTGGATGTGTTTTAGAGGGCTCAACAGACACTATAAGGGGGTTATGGTGAGATACGTGCCTGGGTCTTTTTATGTGAAGTTCACTGCAGCAGTGGCATAATAAGGGTAGGAAGCACCCGGGCATGAGGCAGATTTGCATATAATAGGAGGTGACAGGCATGCAAATCTGCCTCATGCATATTCATTAAGGATATCTTGAAAACCCAACTGGCTGGGGCAGTGGCGTAGTGGGGGAGGGGGGGGTCAGGGAGGCAGTGTGGACTCTTTGTGGACAATGTGCATTCTATCCTGATAATGTACACACTATTAGCACATGTGCAGTTTTAGGAAAGCATGTACACTCATAGCAACAGGCTCAGTGTTCAGTTGGCGGTGATCAATGCTTTGCTAGCCACCATCGATGTTATCCTCTGAAATTCAATGACAGGCAACGTCCAGGATTGAATTTCTGAGTATACAAGACCAGCTAACACACCGTTGGTTAAGTGCAATATTTAGCATTTAACAGACTAGGAAGAAGTGTGTTTGATATGGTCGTATTTATGCAGTTACCTTAGCTGGTTAGCTGCTAGTTTTTGTACTTAACTGGTCAAGTGTTGACGCTGCCCGGGATCACTCCCAAAATTGCTAGTTTTGCATTGGGTGCTAACTGGGCATTTTCAGCGGTACTGTCCAGTCACTTGCTGCTGAATACTTCCGGTTAGCTCTGGACAGGCGATTTAAACAGACAGGAACCTCTCCCCGCCATATAAATCATTTTAAATTTTGGAGTCCAATATTTCCCCCAAAACAAGTGTGAAAACAAAAACTGAATCAAAACAAAACTTCCAGTAAGTGACTTGGGAAATTAAACACTACAAAAGACTCCTACTTGCAGCCCTGACTATACTCTGGAGGTGTCTCATTCAAGCGCGGTCTTAAGCCCAGTAATGCGCTTGCTTCTGGATCTGTGCTCATTGCTTATAGGTATGGGGTTGCAAGCCCCCCAAATTACTATCTCATATGTCATTGTCCCTGCTTCTGTTTTAGAAATCCAAGATTTCCACTTTTGAAAAAATGTGGGCTTTCATGAGCAGCAAGCCTTCAGCAATTGTTAAAAATAAAGAGGAAGGGATTCAGCGAGTCCTCACAGCTGATTATGCTCTACTAATGGAATCAACCACCATTGAATATATTATACAGCGGAACTGCAACCTGACCCAGATTGGAGGGCTAATTGATTCTAAAGGCTATGGAATTGGAACTCCCATGGGTGAGTGACAAAATTGCAGTCTGCACACCGTTTGCAGTTAAGCCATTTAGTATAATTGCCAGAGATAGGATCCAAATTAATTATTTTTAGCCCACATACACCAAGAAGTCCGTGACATACTTTGCACGCTCAACTTGATGTGGAAAAAAATGTGTGGCTTTTGCATGACTGTTGTGGAGTCCTCTGCGTAGGCTCACCTGCAATCTGCTTTAACTGCGCTTCACCCTCCAGGCTCGCCCTATCGCGATAGGATCACACTAGCTATTCTTCAGCTGCAGGAGGAAGACAAACTGCACATAATGAAGGAGAAGTGGTGGCGTGGGGGCGGCTGCCCTGAAGAGGAGAGCAAGGAGGCCAGTGCCCTGGGGATCCAGAATGTCGGAGGGATTTTCATCGTGTTAGCAGGAGGCCTGGTTCTTTCGGTGGTTGTGGCCATTGGAGAATTTATGTATAAGCTCCGGAAAACAGCGGAGCGTCAACAGGCAAGTGTTATCATTTCAACAGATTTACTCTCTCTCTCTCTCTTTCTCTCTCCCTCATTTTTTTTTCTCTCTCCCTCTCTTTTTCTCTCTCTCTCTCTCTCATTTTCTTTTTTCTCTCTCTCTCTCCTTTTCTCTCTCTTTCTCCCTCTCCCTTATCTCTTTCTCTCTCTCCCCTTCTCTCTCTCTCCCTCTTTTTCTTTCTCTCTCTTTTTCTATCTCTAATTTTTTTTCTCTCCCTCTCCTTTTCTCTCTTTCTCCCTATCCCTCTTTTTCCTCTCTTTTTTCTTTCTCTCTCTCTCCCTCTTTCTCTGTCCCTCTTTTGCTCTCTCTCTTTCTCCCTCTCTTCCTCTTTTTTCTTTTTCTCTCCCAACACACACATACATGCACTTCCACATACATGAATACATGCATACACACATAAACATACTTATGTGCACACATGCATGCACATGTACAAACACATTTATCTATTTGCACATGCAAATGCTTGCACACATACATACACACACATGCACATGTGATTTGATTGATTTGATTTTAATACCTGATATACCACTCAAACCGAAATGCGAGAGCGGTTTACAATACTAAAACAATACATAATACAATAAAATTGGCAATATATTAAATAAGCTCTCCCAATTATATAATCCCCCAACTATTATACTCCTCCCAATCAATAACTCTTCTATAAATTATACATAATCTGCCATTCGTTATCAATAAAAATATTACCTTAACATTTAGCACGCATTATTTCATACCAATCCGATTCAATTCACATCATAAAACTTCTCCGAAGAAAAGCCGGAAACTCAAAGAACTTTTTATGGCTTGTACACTCCCCCCTCCGTATTCATGGGGGTTGGGGGCAGAGCCGGCCCGCGAATAAGGAAAATTCACAAATAACTTTTGGGCCGATTCTGACCCACCCCCAGACCTTACCTGGTGGTCTAGCGGGGCAGGAGCAATCTTCCTACATTCCTGCCCTGTGCAGAACTGTGCTGCGAGTTCCTGTGGTCTCATGAGACTACAAAAGGAGTGCCCATAGTAGTCTCGTGAGACCACGGGACCTCACAGCACGGCTCTGCACAGAACAGGAGTGTAGGAAGATCGCTGCTGCCCCATGTCACCGCTAGATCACCAGGTAAGGTCCGTGCATGAAGTTGCCACCTGAGCTACGTCTAAGGCTAAGCTAAGGGGCGGCTGCTCGCCTCCAATCGCCCTTCTCCTCCCCTGATCGCCTCCTCCTTCTCCGATCGCCCTTCTCCTCCTCCGATCGCCCTTCTCCCCCTCCGATCGCCTCCTCCTCCTCATCCTGATCCAAGTCCTGGGGGCCGGTTCTGGTCGATGCGGGCTGCCTCCGAGTGATTCTCTAGGGGGGGGGGGCCTGGGCAAAAAGTTGTGAATAGTCGAATCCGCGATCGCTGAAAACGCGAATAGGGAGGGGAAAGTGTATTTCAATTGTCCATCCATGCCATAAATTTGAACCTGCATCATAAAATGCCCTTTTTCGTGTCTTAACAAATTTCACTTCATCCAAAGATGGTAACTGGAGTAAATACTTCTGGGAAGAATGCAAAAAAAACATGAATGAATATATTTCCTCAACTTATCTGACACACACATATTAATCTATTTTTTTATTTAATTCGTTTTCTCTCTCGTTATTCCCAAAGATCTCAGAACGGGTTACAGGTTAAACATTCATAGCATACAGTTAACAGGTTACGACTGGCACTGGATTTGCCATAATTCCAGTTCAAGTTTACGCACAAGTTATTATCCTAACTTGACAAATGCTAGGGGTCTAATATTAACATATATAATATACAGGTTACAATTGTCCATAGTTATCCTTACACTGAAAGTTTTCCAATACAGGTTTTATCCTAGCTCGACACAAATAGACAGTTTACAGGTTAGATTTGCCATAATTACATTCACGCACAAATATATACATGCAAATTGCACATACACACTTACATGCATATGCACACATACACAGAGCTATATTTCTGGTGATCAGTCCAGAAGGCCGTCGTCTTTTGGGGTTAATGTCCCAGCTGCAGGATTCAGTGGCTAGGGAATGGCTTGGGAGGATTATTTTGTTGGGCAAGAGCCATGCCCTACATCTTAAAACAAAGCACAAATAAAAAGTGTGTAGTTTATTTATCTTTACAAATAAAATAAGACATTTCCTGTGTTGTTTCCAAGTAGTCAGGTAGGTGTATGACGTTGTACTTTGCTGGTGACTACATGCGACATGCTGAGAGACTGTTTATGGATATGTTGACGTTATGACGTTCTTATGTTTTGTTTCCTTTAGCGAACTTTCTGTAGCACTATGGCTGACGAACTCCGCTTATCACTCACCTGCCAGCGGCGGATCAAACACAAACCTCAGGCCCCAGTCATGGTGAAAACGGATGCAGTAATTAACATGCACACTTTTAATGACAGGAGGCTACCAGGGAAGGACAATATGACCTGTAACACTGGATTAACACCAGTATTTCCATAGACCTGGCTGAGTACAGGACGGATGCCTACTCGTGTGGAACAAAGGGAAATCTGGTTTGGTTGTGTTTCAAGATCAAGGCCTTCAACACAGCTCATTGATCATCTGGAGAACATCAACTATCGCATGGACTACAAGCTGATACATTTTTTTAGTTTGTTTCGAGATTTTATTTTTTCAGATATCAAGGTTTAGGTACTTACAGGCCACTTGAAGTCCAAGCAAGCTAAATCCTGGAGTCTGTTGTTTACACGTTCAACATATGGAGACAAAGAGAACCGAGATGACCTAGGCCTCAATGGATATTGAGAAGCCTAGACAAAGACTAGGTTTCTTTGAGCATGGCAATAAAAAAAACAAACAAACAAACATTTTGTTAATACAGGTGTTGAGTCCTTCACCATGACTATGAGCATTGATTCTGAATTTTCATAAACAGCACATTTATCCGAAGTCTAAAGTAAAACCAGATTCTCCAAGCTGCTTGCTGCTGAGCAGTTTACCATGACCTTTTACCTCAATGCTGTGTTGGCTTCTTGTTGTCGATAATAAGGCCCATGTGAGACATGAAAACGGCATAACAAGAAGGCAAGATCTGTCTGAATCAGACAGCAAGCTGGGAAGGGTCAAAATGATCTTTAACAGGGCTGGAATCTTGAACTATTCCAAGAAATGGCAGGCCCCAGAGCAACAGGAGGAGGAACCCGCTGTCATCTTAAACACAAACTCCATTGGAATTGTCAGAAGGAAGGGCATTGCTGTCCGCTCATGTGCTGTAGGCCCTGTTAACCCTCATTAGCCTGAATAAAGGTCAATTTCTCCCTTCCTTCACAAGAACTGCACAGATCAGGCCAGGCCCTAGACTTCAGCCCAGACAGAACGTTGCATATCCATTTTGAGGAAGTAAGTGATACCAATTCCAACCACATTGGTGATGGAAAGCGATGTACGTGTTGCTTTTGTGTCAATGTCAGGCTACTTTTAACATTAATTTGTCCTTCAAGAACAAGCATCGGATATTTTTTTTGAGAGTGAATTCAGTGGGATCCTGCCACAGACCCATTCAATAAGAATTACCAAAGACCTGTCTGCTTTATAGAGGTAGTTTCCAAGTAGGACTTCTTTTCCCTGTCATAAAACAGCTGAATAAGAAATTCTTTGCATATTAAAATTTGATTTCTGGTATGTTGCAAACTAGACTTAGATTGTAGCTAAACTGTCTGAAAAATTCAAAGGTCAAAGGGGAGCCATGTCATCGCTAGGCTGTAAATCTCTCAACAAGACGTGAGAGGTCTCCATGATGTCCCCATGCGGAAGTACATTAAAGCTCATTAAACGTTCAAGGCACACAGTTAGCATTGGTCAAGGCCAACACGAAAGGGATTAGAAAAGTACAAACTAAATAAAACAAAACAGCACAACCAGCCTGAAGAAAGGGGACAAAGGTGACTTTAATTAACATACCGCAACATGGCCCATGTTTCAGCTTCAAGCCTGCATCAGGGGTCTAATAAAAATAATGTACAGCAACATATAAACTCCTAAAAAAAAACATCTTATGTCAAATCACATCTTAATCAAAAGAATAATAAAGAAATCATAAATAACATAGGGGTCCTTTTATTAAGGCATAGTTAACTGATTTAGTGCGCGCCAAATGCAGAGCATGTCAGCTGATGCTAAAAACTGCTTTCGCTGTATTGTATAGGGGGGGGGGGGGTAAGCCATGGTAGAGGTTTCTACTGCAGCCCAGGCCACTAAATGCTCCGACATGAAGAAATTCTTTGAGCGTCGGAGCAGCGTAGGAACGTGAGTGTCAGGAGAAGCACGGAGCATTCAACATGCCAGATGGTGCTAAAAACCGCTTTCACTGTACTGTAAGGGGGGGAGGGGTAAGCGAGGGTAGAGGTTTCTACTGTAGCCCAGGCCACTAAATGCTCCGACACTCAGGAATTCTATGAGCATTGGAACATTTAGCGTTACAGGCTGCAGTAGAAACCTCTTCCACGGCTTAGTAAAAGGGGGGGAGGGGTAAGTTCTTTATGATTTCTTTATTATCATTCTTTTGATCAAGATGTGATTTGACATGAGGTTGTTTTTATGTATTTAATATGTTGCTGTATATTATTATTTTAGACTCCTGGCGCAGGCTTGAAGCCGAAACACGGGAAATGTTGGGTCATATCAATTAAAGTCATCTTTGCCCCCTTTCTTCAGGCTGGTTGTGCTTTTTTGCTCGTTTGTATACGCAATTTGTATTGAGAAGTTTTCTCTTGCCTCATCTTCAGCTCTCTTTCATTCTTTTTTTTTCTTCTTTACCAGTAGAACTTGACCATGTCAGCTGTAACCTGCTCTGGCCCTGAACTCTCCCATAAATAAAGCACTTTTTCTGTTATTCTAACTTTTACAGCAGTGACTTTAAACAAACGTCTAAATAAAGGCATTGCATTTCTACTACCGCAGCTAGAATAAAAACCCCAATCGTGACAAGGTTATGTCCTTTCTTCCCTCATGTCCACAATTACGCTAGTAATTAAGGATGTCACACTAGTGAGTTTAAGAGGTTCATTCATGAGTAAATTCACCATCCTCCTACTGTGTGATTAATTAAATAATCCTTTGAAAGAATTCATTAGCTGATCAACACCATTTGCCGTGAGATTGGGATTGAGGTGATTCTGAATAAAGTGCTGCATAGGATGGCAGACCAGGTCATAAGCCTTACTGCAGGGGTAGGGAACTCCGGTCCTCGAGAGCCGTATTATTCCAGTCGGGTTTTCAGGATTTCCCCAATGAATATGCATGAGATCTATCTGCATGCACTGCTTTCAATGCATATTCATTGGGGAAATCCTGAGAACCCGACTGGAATACGGCTCTCAAGGACCGGAGTTCCCTACCCCTGCCTTACTGTTTCAGGGTTGAACTGCTGGTTGCAGCCAGCTGTGTCACCTGCTCTTTGCGTAGCGGCCAGGAAAAGGCTGTACTGGCTTTTTCATGGAGCCTCGCTTGGGGGGGGGGGGGGGTGTTTTTACCGAGCTGCAGTAAGCATTGGCACATGCTTTCTGTAGACCAGGGGTGTCAAATGTCGGTCCTCGAGAGCCGCAATCCAGTCGGGTTTTCAGGCTTTCCCCAATGAATAAACATGAGATCTATTTGCATGCACTGCTTTCACTGGATGCTATTAGATCTCATGCATATTCATTGGGAAAATCCTGAAAACCCGACTGGATTGCAGCCCTGTAGGAACGACATTTGACACCCCTGCTGTAGATTAAGATGACGTATTGTAAGGCACCCTGAGGCAAATGCAATAAGGTGCACATGTGAGCATTTATGCACCAAAAATAAATTTTTTGGGTTTTTTTGGCCGATGTGGCATCTGTGGGGTCAGAGAGCGGGTGTTTCTGCGCTAATTAATGCCCAATACTATACATGATGTCTAACCAACTTATAGAGGCCTATCTACGCAGTCGTCAATCAATCAGGAGGCATCCTTTTTACAATCATGCCTAATGGCGCTTAAGTGTACTTAAGAGTTCACTAGACATCCTAGAGGTAAGTGCCGGTATATTAGCTCTAATTTACCAGCTCCTATCTCAGACGCCTAGTGACACCTAAGTCAACCACGTCTATTCTCCCTCTCTAACCTTGCCTACTTTTCAAGAGACTTAAAGATCTCAATCTGTATAATTTGGAGGAAAGGCGGGAGAGGGGAGATATGATAGAGACGTTTAAATACCTACATAGCATAAATGTGCATGAGTCGAGTCTCTTTCATTTGAAAGGAAGCTCTGGAATGAGAGGGCATAGGATGAAGTTAAGAGGAGTAATCTAAGGAAATACTTTTTTTTACAGTAAAGGTGGTAGATGCATGGATCAGTCTCTTGGAAGAGGTGGTGGAGACAGAGACAGTGTCTGATTTCAAGAAAGCCTGGGATAGGCATGTGGGATCTTTTAGAGAGAGGAAGAAATAATGGTTACTGCAGATGGGCAGACTGGATGGGCCATTTGGCCTTGTCATCATGTTACAATGTTTCTATAATCATAAAGTTCTATGACATCACAATGCAGGTGTAAAGAACCTTAACCAATAGGGAGAGGAGATGCAAATGTTAAGAGCCTTAGCCAATAAGGAGAGGAGGAGATAGTGGATGCTGCAGATGGGCCATTTGGCCTTTATCTGCCATCATGTTTCTATGTTTCTATCAGGTGTCAGAGAGCACTATGACTTTACCGCTTGGAATTCCACAAACAACTTGTGACCTGGGTTATCCACTTTTCAAAACACGATGCTGGGCTTGATAGACCTTCGGTCTGTCCCAGTATGGCAGCTCTTATGTTCTTATGAAAATCAGCCATTTTCCAGCTATGATAGATATGGCCTTTGTGTGTGGGGAAAAACCCGTGTAAGGGTACACTAAGGCCTCTTTTGCCACAGCTTTGGAAGAGGGTCATTGGTATAGTGGGAGGCAGGTTCTACTGTACAATAGGGAAGGTCTCGTGAAACGGTTGTTACATCACGATAAGGAACAAAGGAGGCAATATCCACCCCCAAGTGCAGTTGTGGGCAGAACAGTAAGATTTGTTTGTCCACCAAGTTAGATGAGTGTCCCTCCCACCCAAAACACAGCTGCTTTGACTGGTGCCTCTCTTTTGCCATCAAAAACCTCACAACAGATCTAGAATAGGAGGCCATGTTGCGTTCACTCATAATTATGAGAATATTGGAATGGATCTGCATCACATGCTCACGGTATGTCACGATTCAGCACTGCAGAAAGATTTAGGCCCACATCAAGCTTGGTTGGTCTTCATTTAAAACAAAGCTTTTGCATTTTTCTTGGTGCAATGATTTACACATTTGTGTGTGGGGGGGGAGGGAGGTTGTGTGTAGAAAATTCTGCACACACAAATGAATTTGTACATGCTTTAATTTGTCGATATATGAGTGCATAAGTGATTTGTACACTCACAAATTTTGTACAGGCCATTTTTTCCACTAAGCTTCGCTGAGCACTAACACACGCTTGCTCTAGTTTACCATGGTGTGCGGCAGGGTGCATTGAAACGTTCTGCAGTAAATTGCAAATGTGTGTGTGTTACCTGTGCACTAAAAAATGTATTTATTTTTTAGCCGAGGGGGCATGTCTGGGGGCAGAGGGTGGGCGTTTCTGCACTAATCGGTGCACCAGTATTGCATGTGCTAACTGATTAACGGAGGGTTAACACTTGAGCCCTTAGTTAACAGCCGCGTGCTCAAGGCAACCTTAGTGCATGGCTATTAAATTGGAAAATGGAAAAATTTGACCATTTTCCATCTGTAGCAAAAAGTGGCCTTAGCACTTTTTCCCACAGCTTTGTAAAAAGGCCCCTTATACACCTAAATGAGCCAATTATAAGCTGATAAATGCATGCTCCTAGGAGCTTCTACTTTGCCCCTTCACTGAAAGAATCAAACTGATGCTTACAGAATTCTTGCTTCTAAACTACAAGGAGGACCCTGGCTATTCCTCCATGTACAAAGTTACCATGGTTACCACATTGGGCTGATAAGGATTTCCACTGCATCTCCTTTTGACTCTGGGCAAGTCACTTAACCCTCCCACTGCCCAAGGTACAAAACTTGTGCGCCCTCTAGGGACAGAGAAGATACTTGCATATAATAAATGTAAACTGCATTGGTTGCACCACAGAAAGATGGTTTATCAAATCCATGGTCCTTTGCCCTTTAACCCTTTACCGTAAGCCATCACAGAGGCTGCCACCAAAACTGAATGGAGAAAATACAGGTTATATTAGCGCATAAATTAGACCGCCATAAAGGCTGTCCTATTTTATGCAGTAACCCCTGGCCGCTTAAGTGCTTGAAAATCGATGTAAGCTGCTATGATTTAACCGGCTTAAAAATAAATGGATATTCACAGCCGAAGCCCACGCCAGCCCCAGCTTTGCATATCCAAGAATAACAGCATCAGCAATGAGCCAAGCGATCAGGCCCGGATTCTGTAGAGTGCACCTATATCGGCGACCGCCAATAAAGCAGCCTCCGATCGCCTGTGAATCACACGATGGCGCCCTATAGAGAATTGCGCCTCCATGAAAGATAGGCACCAGAAATGCAGGTCAGGATTTTCCAGGCCTACATTTTTGGCGCCTATCTATGTCGTGAATCTGGCCTACGCAGGTGCTTTATAGTAGTTAATGCCAGCATTAGCCACAGCCATAACGGTATTTAGCGCCATTAAGCAAGTACATAGGCACAATTCTGGTGCCTTTTATTTAGGTGCTGGTGGGCATTTTATTTTTACCAATCTTTTTGCCATTTAAATGGCATTTCTCAATTAACTTAGCTGCCAGTAGGGCACCTAAGTTCTGGCGCCATTTATAGAATGACCCCTCTTCGCCCAACAGCTGAATATTGACCTCTTATGCCTAGTTCTCCTCTCAGTGTTAGTGGTTATGAGTGAAGGTGTAAGGTGGTTTTACAAGTACTTTTTGCAAAGTTAAATCCATCCCAGTGGCAGGGGGCAGTCCACCACAGGTGTGGTTTTCCTCAGGGGTGCTGGTACCCCTCCTGCTCTTCTCCCCTCCCCCCCCCCCCGCTGTATGTGCATGCCCCTTCCCTTCCCCCGTACCTTTATAATCTTCTGCGCGAGCAGCCACAAACTTGCTGCTCACGTCGGCTTCGGTGCTCTCTCCGACATCACTTCCGGGTCCCGCACCTAGGAAGTGATGTCAGAGACCGCCAAAGCCGACGCGAGCAGCCAGTGGCTGCTGGTGCCAAGGTAAAAAGGTATGGGGAAGGGGCGCACGTGCACGGCGGGAGAGGGGCACCACTCACCCACGCTACGCCACTGACCAGTGGTTCCCATATATTGCACTATGTACTTCTCCGGTAATTTGGGAAACGTTCCACTGCCTCACAGAGCAGTGTTCTTTAGCTCTGAGCCCTTGCAAGCTTTATGTGCCTAATTAGTGCTGGGTCATTTGGCTTCCAAATATGTCTTTTAAAGCATCCTGTTTTCATGCCCCCTAGTATTTGTGAGTAATTATAAAACCTGATATGTAAGGTATGTTTGGTATGAAAATAAATTAGCTGATATCTTTGTGCAAAATTCAGAGATAATTTTAATATGCACAAAATGGGAAGATATCTTCCATATTCACCTTAAGATACAGCTGCATGTCAAGATTGCCGACAAGTTCCAAGTAATCAGGGAGAAACTGATCCATTCCTGGTTTTGCCCCATTACACTGCTTCTCAGTGAATGTCTGGGGACCTAAGAAAAAACATTCTCAATCATCTCTGTGGTTCTAAAATGCGCCATAGGAAATGTTGTCCTTCCATTTGAGGCTTTTGTCATCTTCAAATCATTCCTCTCGATTGCTGTTGCTTTCTCTGCTTTGATTTTTGCAAAAATGCGCATTTCAATTTGCATTTTGATAATTCTTTGGAAAGCCATGCATGCACTCCTAAAGAACAGGGGAAGAGCAGTGCAGCGTCGGTCAAATCCCAGCATCCTTCTCACTGAATATAAATGTACAATCAGGCTCGCACACACAAGGGTTTGATATTTCTGAAACTTGAAGTAATTGCTGCTTTCTGTGGTTGTGCACAGGACATGATGGCTTTTGCTTGACCAGCAACGTTGGTTGAAGTGGTGTTTATGAATGCATGAGAAATTCTATTCCGTGCAAATCTCGACAGATTTTTCTGAGCCTCAGCATAAAACCTTTCTGATTGGAAAGTTTTGCTCTCAAGTCGGAATATCTGCTCACCAGAAAATAAAAAGCTGACCCAGCTTTTCTAGTTAGCCTGAACAGATAAAACCCCTCTGTACCCAGGAGCTACCATTCAGAACAGGCTCATTGGTGACTCTTGAGAATGTTTCAAGCTGGTGACCTCTGAGTTTTCATGTCTCTCATTTGCCCACTCCTCCATTAGCCCCTGCTCATGCAGTATGCAGTGACTCCTGGAGAGATCTCTCGGTCTGGTGAGACTCCTATTGGCTGCCCTGCAGAGGCTGGCTGTACGCAGCAGCATGCAGGGACTCAGGGAGATATTTCTCTACCGGGCCAAGTGCAGGCGGGGGGATTAGCTGAGCCAGGGCATCCTGGAGGCTCCTTGCCGCTGTAGCTTGTGGATCCCCCCGCTGCTGCATTCCGATGAGGATGGCTGCTGGAGGAAGAATCTCGGGCCTCATTTCTTTTCATGAAGTCTCCCAGTGCCCTCTTCCTTAGCTTGCGTGCACGTGGTGACATGTGAGCACAATGCAAGCAACACGGAAACCTCGAGCGCCAGATCCAATCAGTGGGCGCACAATTCATGAGGATCCAGTGTATTCATCCTTCTCCTGCATCCCAGTCGTTTCTTTAGATGATTCAGGCATCTTCAAGGTGATGAGTAGAAAAGTTGTAATGAAGAGCTATAGAAAATCCGACCGATGGGAACGGGCGGAAACTAAAGACTGAGGATTAGGGGGAAGCAGGGGGAAATGGGTAGGGCTCGGGCATGCCCAGTGGGGCCTGGGCACTGCACGTGCTCAGAGAAAAAAGAAAAAAAAATCTCTCTGAGCTATTGGAGAGCTTATCCGCAAATTGGGAGATGTTGGGACAATATCTATATGTGGCTGACTCATCCTGCTTGTCCTAAGAGAAAGTGATTTAGCTGAATTCACTTGGGAATTAGCACACTTAAACAAGGGCCATTCTTAAAGACAGGGGTAAAATGGGATGGCTACTCCAAGCCCTGTATTTAGGGAATCCTGTGCTACCAAGGTAACCCCAACCTGAGCACTGTCACTTCCTGTTAACTTGAGAGCGGAATTGCAAATGCCATTTTTCCAGGATCCTGCAACAACTGGGGTATCCTAGTTCCCAAATTGCTCTGAAGCCAGCTTTTA
This sequence comes from Geotrypetes seraphini, assembly GCF_902459505.1. NCBI lineage: Eukaryota > Metazoa > Chordata > Amphibia > Gymnophiona > Dermophiidae > Geotrypetes > Geotrypetes seraphini. Next base: position 29,484,808 of record NC_047091.1, on the reverse strand, counting down.
CTTGAGCCTGGGCACATAGGTGGAAATTGTCCACAAGCAGAATCCAAGGAGCCATCACTGTAGATGAACTCCATAAAAAAAACATTTATCTCCTGCAGTATTAGATGAAAAGAAAGAAAGAGAAATAACTTGAAAAGACTTTTATTAAGCAAAGAGGATACTGTGTCTGACATCATCGTGTTTCGCCTACACAAGGCTGCATCAGGGGCAATGACCGGGAGGGGGGTGGAGGCGAGGAATGAACCTGTCACTGAAACTGGTTGCAGTGGTGGGTGAAGAGTTTGTCATGGTCGGAGGTAGAAAGCAGAGACACAGGCAAGGAAAAGAGCAACAAAAAATAGAGGTCCTTTTACTAAGGCGTGCTAACCGATTTAGTGTATGCTAAAGATTATATTCTATGGGCACCTTAGCGCATAATAAATCCATTAGCGCGCCTTAGTTAAAGGACCCCAGAAAGAGGAAGAGAGTTTTTTTGGGTTTTTTATATTAGCAAATGTGCACACAAGTAAATCACACCGATGGTCCCTCCAATTGGCAGTATATAAAAATGTAAATAAACTTGGAAACTGATATAAACAAGAGTTCAAAAAAGCTTTGGACAGTGGCATCTTGGGTTTTTGTGGCACTGGAATCCTTCTCCATAGAATCTCATGTTCTGTGAAGTCTTTAGTCACTTTGGGGTCCTTTTACTAAGGTGTGCTAATCAATTTAGCGCATGATAACAATTAGTGCATGCTAAATGCTAACATAACATATAATGTAACTTTATTCTTCGATACCACCATAATCAGACGACTTCTAGGTGGTTCACACCGAAGAGAGTTGGACAATCAGCGAATTACAATATGCAGATTATAAAAGTGGGTTAAATCTGTTATAGCACGCCTTAGCAAAAGGATGCCTTTATGATATAGAGTTGCCTACATATTAATCTCTTATTCTTCATTATTAATATTATTGTCTCACCATTATTTCTATTCCAGCAGCTAAGGATAGGAAATTGAATTTTTGCTGTTCCCAAATGCTGGCGAACAGGAAAAAAAAAACCACCCCAGAATCCAAGCCAAATCTACGATTTCAATAACCCACTGACACCCTTATTTAATTCACTGTATTAACAAATGCAAGAGACAAGAATGAGTTGGCTGTAAGGTTCGTAGATGTTTTCACTTTGTCAAGGATCTTCTCACTTTGGGACCCACTAAATGACTTTTCGGCTCTCGTGGGTTCTGTTGGACAATCTACAATTGTGCTTGTTGTTTTTGGTAGCGTATCCTTGCTCTGTCTGTACCTTGACACATTTCTCGAAACCTGGTCTCTGTGCCAATCAGGGTTATTATCCCTTTGTGGACATGCAGAATTTCTATAAATATAGTTTTTTGTAAGCATTTTATAACAGTTTTGGTTTCATAGTAACTGTGTTACTCGCTGATCATACCAGGCGGATGTAAAAAAAAAAAAAAAGACGAGACAAATTGCTGAATTATTTCCTTTTTAAAACACTGTGAAATATCAAAGTGCACAGTTTGCTGTATGGGATACTATGGTTTTAAAGTTTTAAATAAAAAGTATTTCTAGAAAAAGTGTGTCCTCTTTTCTAATTTTTACAAAATATCTACCACATCTCTGTTTCGCAGCTCAGATGCTGGCGAGAATGAGTTAATATGGACAGTGGGAAGGGTCTACTTTATTCCCCCCACATAAGCATTTTATCAAAGTTGTAGTAAAAAATAAAAATAAAAAAGTGGGACGATGCATAGGAAACATTGATTCATATGTACTAACACTGGGCGTAGTAAGGGGGGGAGGGGATCTGCCCCGGGCATGGTCTTTGTAAAGGGCGCAGGCACCCTCTCTGTCCTCCCTTCCCGACCCCTCCTGCCGTGCATGTGCGCCCCTTCCCTTCTACCTCTTAATTTTTCCTGCGCGAGCAGCATTATGAACTTGCTGCTCGCATCAGTGCCGCCTCTCTCCGACGTCATTTCTGGGTCCCACGCCTACCGAAGTTGACGTCAGAGGGACAGCCGACACGATGTAGGCAGAAAGTCCTTGCTGTTGCTCTCGCCTGGAAAATTAAAAAGGTACAGGGAAGGGGGATGCGCGTGCGGCAAGGGGGGATTGGGAAGGAACGGGGGGCAGCAGAGAAGAGGTTGGGAGAAGGGCGCCTTCGCCCTGGGCATCACTTACTCTCGCTGCGCCACTGTGTACAAGGCATGCGCAAAAGCTAAAACATTTGGCTCATTGTTGGGTTTGGTTTTTGTTTAGCATTTTGTCGTGATTTTTGAGTGTTTTTTTGTTTTGTTTCATTTTAAGGCTTTTTTTTACCAAGCATTAGAACGTTTTAACATGTGCAAAACAGATAACTATGTATAATAAATTCATTGGCATCAACTATAGGGTTCTTTAACTAGCTTTCCCCACACTAAGGCCATCTTTTTTCTGCATCCTTCAAAATGCCTTTGATTGTATTTTTGCATTAATCGCCCTGTGCTAATATTGCCATTAGTGCGTACTTATCACCTCCTGTTCTATAAAGGGCAACGGCTCCTGTGTCACCTACGGGCCAAATTCTGTATATGGTGCCTAAAAATTTGGCGCTGATCAGGCCAGCAGTTAGCTTGATTCTATAAAAGGCACTTGCCACATACAGAATCACACTTAGCGCAGTATGTGCGGCTAGGATTTAGGTGCGCCCTTTTAAGCCAATGAAAACCAGGCATCAATACCTGCGCCTAAGTTGTGTGTGGATGGGGTATCTTCTGTACAGTGCGCCTAACTTTTAGGAACGTCCACTACGATCCACCCATGCCCCTTCCTTGGCCACACCCCCTTATGAGATACGCTGACTAGAATTTATCCATGCTCAGAAAGTTTGTGCATCCTTTTTAATTAGTGCCAATTAGCAATTGGCTTGTTAATTAAGTTGCATGTGCAAATCAGCAATATGCACAGATTTGCAAGCACAACTTGAATCTCAATACAGAATCCGGGCCCTAGTGTGCAATAATGTGGATGCACTAACTGGTTAAAATGCAGTAACTCCTGCTCCTGACATGCTCCCTCCAAAACATAAGAAGCATTTTTTTTTTTTTTAGCATGCACACATTTGTTTTAGCAGATCCATGTTTTGCAGTTTAAATTTTTTTAAGGCATATTAACAAGCCAAAAGAACAATAAGCAAATGCACAACCCTAGTTTCTGGACATGTAAAGGTCCTTAAAATCTACTCAAAAACTAATAATATGGGCCTTTATGAACCTTGCTCGCATAGGCTTCTGTGGCTGGCGTCATGATTGTTGAGGTTGACCTGGTCTTGGCATGTCTGAGTAAGTGCAACTGATGTCTCAGCTGTCATGCTCTCTCTATATAGGTTACTAGCTGATGACCCGGCGTTGCACGGGTATTTAATTATAGCAATAACACTGTAAATGGATATAAATAAAGATACTTTATAGTGGTGAATGAAATTATTGTTTTACAGCTTAATAAAAAGTACAATATTCAAATTATAATGTGAAATATTTGACAAAATGAATACAATACAACTAACGCAAAACGTGATTATAAACAAAATTTTTAGTTTCACCTCCAGGAGCAAGAACATATAAATTCTTGGGTGAAGAGACCCCCAGAACATATCACCCCAGGTAGTGAGGGATCTGCATACCAAGTTTCGTTCAAATCGGTCAAGCCGTTTTTGATTTACTGTGAGAATGGCAGCTGTTTACATTTTTTTGAACATATAAATTCTTGGGTGAAGAGATCCCCAGAACATATCACCCCAGGTAGTGAGGGATCTGCATACCAAGTTTCGTTCAAATCGGTCAAGCCGTTTTTGATTTACTGTGAGAATGGCAGCTGTTTACATTTTTTCCATTGACATGAATGGGTGAAATCTGATTTTATGTTTGTAGCTCTGCCCACATGTGCAGGTGGGCCGCGAGACCCCCAGAACATATCACCCCAGGTAGTGAGGGATCTGCATACCAAGTTTCGTTCAAATCGGTCAAGCCGTTTTTGAATTACTGTGAGAATGGCAGCTTTTTACTTTTTTTCCATTGACACGAATGGGTGAAATCTGATGTTCTGTTTGTAGCTCCGCCCACGTGTGCAGGTGGGCCGCGAGACCCTCAGAACATATCACCCCAGGTAGTTGGAATTACTGTGAGAATGGCAGCTTTTTACATTTTTTCCATTGACATGAATGGGTGAAATCTGATTTTCTGTTTGTAGTTCCGCCCACGTGTGCAGGTGGGCCGCGAGACCCCCAGAACATATCACCCCAGGTAGTGAGGGATCTGCATACCAAGTTTCGTTCAAATCGGTCAAGCCGTTTTTGAATTACTGTGAGAATGGCAGCTTTTTACATTTTTTCCATTGACATGAATGGGTGAAATCTGATTTTATGTTTGTAGCTCCGCCCACGTATGCAGGTGGGCCGCAAGACCCCCAGAACATATCATCCCAGGTAGTGAGGGATCTGCATACCAAGTTTCGTTCAAATCGGTCAAGCCGTTTTTGATTTACTGTGAGAATGGCAGCTGTTTACATTTTTTCCATTGACATGAATGGGTGAAATCTGATGTTCTGTTTGTAGCTACGCCCACGTGTGCAGGTGGGCCGCGAGACACCCAGAACATATCACCCCAGGTAGTGAGGGATCTGCATACCAAGTTTCGTTCAAATCGGTCAAGCCGTTTTTGAATTACTGTGAGAATGGCAGCTTTTTACATTTTTTCCATTGACATGAATGGGTGAAATCTGATTTTATGTTTGTAGCTCCGCCCACGTATGCAGGTGGGCCGCAAGACCCCCAGAACATATCATCCCAGGTAGTGAGGGATCTGCATACCAAGTTTCGTTCAAATCGGTCAAGCCGTTTTTGCGTGATCGCGGCACATACACACATACACACACACATACATACCTCCGATTTTATATATATAGATTGAAAGCTTCTATAGTCAATTCAGAGCGGTTTAGATGAGCTTCTGATATGGTGTTACAATGCATGAGCTGTAAAGGTGTTGCAATACAAAGCGTTTTCTGAAATGGTTTTCAAATAAATAGTAGGTTCTGAAACCCGATTAGCTGGGGTTTCAGATGGGTGATTTCTTCAGGAAGGCAGGAGATTTTGGCGGGAAATTTTAGCAGCAACGTCTGTTGGTCACAAAATTTGAATTTTGGCAGAAAAGTCAGTTGATTAAATTTGAATATTGGAGGGAAAAATATGTTGGTCACAAATTTTAAGTTTGGAGGGAATGTCCTTGGGCACAAATTTTAAAGCTGAGCAAGTTGACCAACTGGCTTTCCCGCTAAAATTCAAATTTTGTGACCAATAGACTTCCCTGCTGAAATCGCCTGCCTTCCTGAGAAAGTCACCCACCTCAAACCCCAGCCAATCAAGGTTTGAGAACCCCACTATATACATATAAAGACCAACTGCAAACCTCACGGCAGACCCTGAAGCAAGACACAGCATGGTGGCTGACATGTCTAACCCACTTACTCAGGAACAGCAAGATCCGGACCACCAGAACAATTTAAGAACCTTTTTTCTGCTTTTAAGAGAGGCAAATGCAGACAAAACCACACACAAAACTCATGACAGAGATCCTCAGAATTTATTCCAGGCTTCTTTCTCCAAGTGACTGGGAAGAGGGTTAAAGAGAAGTTCTTCTGGTCTCAGGCATAAACTGTGCAAACTGACGCCATGCTTAAATCCTCCTGGCTTGAGTTCCACCCAAATCAAACCTCCTTATCATATTTGACTCAAACTCTTCTCTGAATATTTTACCAGGGCTTTGTTTTGTTTGTTTGTTTCAGCAAGAGAGAGAAAAAAACAACAACTATATTATTGATATACAGTATTTTTTAAATATATTTTTTCTGGTTTCCCAAGCTCTGGTGATAGGGTAATTTTGTTATCAATTCATTTCTCTTGGACAAATCTACCATGTTTCCCCAAAAATAAGACAGTATCATATTAATTTTGGGTCTAAAAAACATACTAGGGCTTATTTTGGGGGATGTCTTATTTTTTTCTGTACAACAAACATCTCTTCCGTCCTCTCCTCCACCCCAATTCTTCCTCTTTCCTTTCTTCTCCACCTCCATGTGCAGCATCTTTCCTCCCCTCTCACCCATCCTGTACAGCAGAATTCCACCAACCCTCTCACACATCTCCTTGTGCAGCATCTTTCTATCCCTCCCTCCCATCCCCCTGTGCAGCAGAACTCCACCAACCCTATCACTGTGAGACTGACATACCTCCGCTCCGAGACCACCAAAAACAGCAGCGGGCAGTGCTCTGAATAGATTGCTTCATGGCCTTCCCCGCCAGGGCCTTCCCTCTGCCATATCACTGAAGATGCAGCAGAGGGAAGGCCTGGTCCTGGCGGGGAAGACCGCGAAGCAGCCTGTGTGTCAGGGATGGAGTCGGGGAGTGTTGGGGAAATTCGCGAGGGGCATTGGGGATTGATCTTAACTAGGGCTTATTTGGGGGGCAGGGCTTATATTAGGAGCACCTTTAAAAATCATGCTAGGTCTTATTTGCGAGATAGGTCTTATTTGCGAGGAAACACAGTAGTTATATGATGTAGGGTATTTGCTGTGTGCAACACGACTCTCTAGCCTTCCAGAAACGTGTTCATCTTTACCCTACCTTTCAAGGCTTTCCATGAACTGCAATAAATACAAATGACTGTGAATTGTACTATCCAATAGGTAATTCATGATCCCAGTTTCAGACAATAGGAAGAGTTGTAACATCACAGAGCAATAAGGATGTTTTCAAATGGCCCCTGTGTCACATCCAACCGTGGGGATTGCACCGAGATTATGACAGCTCAATTGCAAGGCTATGTCTTGCCCTCTCTCTCCACTAAGAATTCCTGCAGACAGAGGAGCAAATTGCATCTGAGCATTAGCTAAGCAGGATTAATTCAGGGACTCCAGGTGTTGTTGAAACAGCTGTCACGTCCTACAAACTGTGTGATTTTCTGCAGCTATTTTCTGGCTTAACAGAAATGTTTTGACATTTTAAGAAATTGGATTGGCAGAGCTAGCAAGCAATTATCCCAAGATGGAGTTTGCAGAGTACCGTTTTTCGTGGCCCGACATGAAGGGGGAGGAAGAAGGGAGAGACAGTGCAGGAAACTGTCTCATTTGCTGAGCTGCTAAGCATCCAGTGACTCCAGGGATGCAGAGTTGTCACCCAGTGACATATGTCCTTTTTTCCGTGAGGTGACATATGTCCTTTTTTCTTGCCCATCAATACCTTTTTACTTCAGGTGGAGGCACCAGGCACCATATAGAGAGGGGGCTCCTGTCAATTCAGCCCTCAAAATCCAGGAAGGCTCCTGATGAATAGTTACATTTATTTAAAATAATTTTATACCACCAAAAATCTCAGCGGTTTCCAAAATAACATACAAAAAAGCTTAAAAATACATAAACACTAAAACATGGCAATCCAAAATCATCATACATATAGCTAATTAGTTCATCTGCATTTCTTGATTTTTACCTTACCAAAACCTTACGTGGGTAGATTGTTTTAACATATTGTGGCAATAGAGACATATAAAATGTTGTTTGTTTTTTTTAAATAAAATTAAATGAGGCTTGTAAGTACTTGTGTTGGCATGAATGTGCATAATTTTAATAGAAAGATTGCTGGGGCATGGTATATACGCGTCCTGAGTGGAATAGGAATATAATTTGTGTAAAATATGTTAATCTAGGTGCATATTTGCCTACTCTTTGCATGGACACTTTCACTTACTCCCGTCATGGACAGATTTCAACCAAACTTAGTATACATATCACTATGTGGGGGTGGGAAGGGTGTGACATGTAAAAATTTTCAAAAAAGACTGATATTAGTATCTAACCCATACTTTTCGGCCTCACTGAGATGATGTTCCAGCATAACTCTGGAACCCATGGAGAGATTTCAACCAAACTTGGCATACATATGACTTACTATCTGTGGGGATAGGAAGGGAGTCACATGTAAAAATTATTGAAAACGACATTTGATTGGGATAAATAAATATCCAGGCAACGCCAGGTAATCAGCTAGTCAGTAATAAATAAGGGGCTCTTTTACTAAAAGATGTTAAGACCTAATGAGTAGTTATTGCACAAAAATCAGGTTAAAGCTTTTTTTAGGTAATTTCCCCTTTCCTTCACATTATTTTTGAAAAATGTTTAGTAGAGGGGGAATAGTCGACAACACAAGAAGAAAAACCCAACAATGCCACAGTGAAATGGAAAGAGCAAAAGAGACCACGGAAAAGATGTTCTTGATTCAGGCATTTATTCAGTCAATTGAAAGATGCTATAAAAAAGCCCACAAATGCATAGGACAGAAAAAAAAGGACCCTACATGGACCGTGTTTCGACAGACAAGTCTTCTTCAGTGGTCATAATATGAATTGAAAGATTGAAAAGCAATTGTGGATATTGGAAAATCAACATAAATCCAGGCTGAACGCTGTGCTCCAAACTCTGCACTGGGCCAGCATGCCATGGGCAGGGAGAAGGTGTGCCTGAGCCATCCAGTTAATGTGTTCTGATTAACGTGCATTAATTGGATAACGTGGTGGTAATGTGGGAGCACCCAGTACCTCATAAATAATAGGCAGGAACTGGGGAATTCTATAAACGGCATCCTAATTGCAGCTGCTTAACAACGCCTAAGTTCAGGATCTGCGCCCAAATTTTTCTTTTTTTAACTGGCTTAATATGCACGGTAATTGACCGCGCTGGTTTTCAGTCAATCAAACAATAACATTAATCAATCAATTTAAGAATTTGGACGCCATACTCTTAGGACACCTAATGACGCCTAAGTGGAGGCGCCTTCCCACGCCTAAGGACGCTTAATGATGCCTATGTTTAAAAGTAGGCGTGGTTATGGACAGAGAACAGGCGAGGTTGACTTAGGTATCGTTAGGTGTCCAACAGAGGCGCCGCCATAGCAGGCGAGTGAAAAGCTGGTCTAATGGAGCGGCGCTTATGTCTTGATGCCTAGCGACGCCTAAGTCTGCTTAGATGTCGCTAGGTGTGATTCTGTAAACAGGGCCGTTTTTAAAAACTGACAACCTCACCGAGCTTGGCGTCATTTAGAGCCTCTGGCCCTAAGTGCTCCAGCGCCAACGACAGCAGAGAGCACCATGCTAACGGCTACATAAGAAACTACCTGCATGATATTATTTTCTATTAAAAAAAAAGCTAAAATGCGCTACATTGAATCTGGGCTTCATGAGCAGGAAAATCCCATGTTAAGATGCGCCAAGCCTAGACTTCACATATTTTTTCAAAAAGGTTCTTTAAATTGTTACCCCCTCCTCCTTTTTACTAAGCTGCAGTAGAGGTTTCTACCATGGCCCAGAGCGCTAAATGCTCCGATGCTGCTCTGGCACTCATAGAATTCCCATGAGCGTCAGAGCCTTCAGTGCTCTATGCCATGGTAGAAACCTCTAAAAACATAAGAATTGCCACTGCTGGGTCAGACCAATGATCCATAGTACCCGGCAGTCCGCTCCCGCAGCGGTCCTTAGGTCAAAGACCAGTGCCCTAACTGAGTCTAGCCTTACCTGCGTATGTTTTGGTTCAGCAGGAACTTGTCTAACTTTGTCTTGAATCCCTGGAGGGTGTTTTCCCCTATAACATCCTCTGAAAGAGTGTTCCAGTTTTCTACCACTCTCTACGTGAAGAAGAACTTCCTTACATTTGTATGGAATCTATCCCCTTTCAACTTTAGAGAGTGCCCTCTCGTTCTCCCTACCTTGGAGAGGGTGAACAACCTGTCCTTAGCTACTAAGTCTATTCCCTTCAGTATCTTGAATGTTTCTATCAAGGGAGAAGAGGCCCAGTTTCTTTAATCTCTCACTGTATGGCAACTCCTCCAGCCCCTTAACCATTTTAGTCGCTCTTCTCTGGACCCTTTCGAGTAGTACCGTGTCTTTCTTCATGTACGGCGACCAGTGCTGGACGCATTACTCCAGGTGAAGGCACACCATGGCCTGGCACAGCGGCATGATAACCTTCTCCGATCTGTTCATGATCCCCTTCTTAATCATTCCTAGCATTCTTTTCGCCCTTTTCACCGCTGCCGCACATTGCGTGGACGGCTTCATTGACTTGTCTCTGGGGGGTCTCTCCAAATACTGCACCGGACATTCTGTATTCGTCTATAAGATTTATGTTACCGACATGCATCACCTTACACTTATCCACATGTTGCGGACCATTTCTCGAGCCTGTTTATGTCACGTCGAAGGTCTTCGCAATCCTCCTGCGTCTTCACTACTCTGAATACTTTGTATCGTCTGCAAATTTAATCACCTCACTCGTCATACCAATTTCCAGGTCGTTTATAAAGATGTTGAAGAGCACGGGTCTACCGCGACTTAGTAAAAAGAGACTATATAAATATAGGTCTCCTTCCATGTTCGAAGGGGTTTGGTGTGCAGCCCCCTCACGAATACCATAAATTTGCAAATAACTAAGAGAAACTCCCAGCCGTCATCCTAGAGCTTACTTCAGCAGCTGGTGTGGAATAGAGTCGACTATGGAAACAGCCCGATCCAGTCTTCCTCGCTCTCCCCACCCAGTCACTTACAGAGGAGTGAGCAGTCCTCAGTGAATTCTGTACTCTGCAGGATGTAAATGAAATATTTACAAGAATACATTTCTGACCAGTTTTCGTGGAAGCAGAGCCCTCAAAAAAATTACTCACCTACATAGCTAAGGTATGGCAACTTTTGATGTCGTCCATCACGACATACTACTTTACCAACTTTCCGAGATTGGAATCGACTCCACCGTCCTAATGTGGTTCTCAAACTTCTTACGCTCCCGTTCCTACACCGTCAACACAAATGGCACCATGTCCACTCCTTGGACTCCATCTTGCGGTGTCCCTCAAGGATCACCCCTTTCCCCTATTCTCTTTAACATCTACATGTCCTCCCTGAAACTCTTTCAACTATCCCCCCTGGAAACAATCTACACTTATGCAGATGACATCCTTGTCCTCCTTGAGACTGACCAGAACCTCACCAACCTCCACGAAAACATTTCAGCTTGCATAATGAGACTCCGTGCCTGGTCCCTCTCGGTACAGATGAAACTAAACGAATCTAAAACAAAACTACTCTGGCTCGGCCCAAAATTCGAACACCTGCCCACACTTTTCACACTACCCACAGGCGATACACTACAGCTCGAGTTCTCATGCAAGGTCCTTGGTATCACTATCGATTCCTCTCTCTCCCTCAATGACCACCTCAACTCCTTGGCAAAATCATGCTTTTTCAGCCTTCACATGCTGAGGAAAGCTAGATCCTACTTCAGCCAACAACACTTTGCCATCCTTGTCCAATCCATTATCCTCTCCAAACTAGATTACTGCAACGCCATCTACTTAAATCTATCAAAAAAAAGTATTCTAAGACTCCAGCTAATCTAGAATACTGCAGCCAAACTGATCTTCTCAAAACGCAAGTCTGACCATGCCTCCCCACTCCTTGCCAAACTTCATTGGCTCCCAATAATCTCCAGAATCCATTTCAAATGTTCCTGCCTGGCTTTCAAGATCATTCATGGAATCCTGCCTCCTCTTATCCCACTGTCTTTCAACTCCTCCAGTCCCGACTCCTCCAGAACTGCCCAAAGGCTTAAACTAGCCTTCCCCTCTCCACGCGGCATCCACTATTCAGGCAAACTGGGAAAATCCCTTCTCTTCAAAATCACAGGTCTTTGGAACGACCTCACCACCCCGCTGCGGAACCTGAGCTCCCTTCAGTTATTCCGCAAACAACTGAAAACCTGGCTTTTCAGCAAATTGTAGCTCTATCCTTCCCCCCTTTCTCTCCCCCCTTCTACACATAAGTTCATGTAATCCTTTTTCTTCTTCTCTACCCACTATTTTAAGTTCTTGTAAACTGTGTTGAGCTCCATTCTCATGGAGATGATGCGGTATATAAACTTAAGGTTTAGATTAGATTAGATTAGATTTTCACAGTGGTACTTACTGGCATCAAATTGGTTGGTGGCATTGGAAGAGATGATGCCGGAGTAGCAGGAGTAACTATGGATCGCTCCTGCCCCTTTAAGACTGGAGGATGGAGTCAGAGATGGAATAAAGGGGAAGGGGGGGGGATTAAATGCGCTGCAAGATGGGCTTTTTATGCAAAAGGCTTTTTGTGGCTAAGGCAGGTTTGAAAAAGAAATGAATGAAAATGAACACAATTTTATTCTGTTTCCATTAATCTAATTTTCAAAACAAATTGAAAGGAAATGTGAAATCTCATTAAAATTCCCCGCTGCTGATCCTTCCTCTAGACAGGCATATCAGCTGCTGGGTTGCTTTTTCCTGGTTTCTTATACGATTGTTTGTCTCTAATTTTAATTTCAGAGAACGCTGTGACTCTCAAACTGCTCGTGGCATTTACTGAGGCCCTCCCCCATCTCATTTCCTCTTTTTTTTTCAATACAGACCGCCTTTGTGAGACATAGATTGAATTCCTAAACTTGTACCCAACTCATTCATATGGCCCTATCTTTAAATTTCACCTATTAACCCAAATTCAGATGTTAAGGTATTTTCCCCTCATTTTCCTGAAAATGTATTTGTTTCGTCTGCTGTCTTGAGTAAACTGTAAACTCCACTGAGGAGGGACTTTCTATTAGGTATATCTTTACAGCACCACATGTACTTCCATAGAACTAGAAATGCTTTGTAATAATATTTATTTATTCAGTTTTCTCAGAATGGTTTACATTTATTTATTCAGGTACTCGAGCATTTTTCCCTGTCTGTCCTGGTGTGCTCATAATCTATCTAATGCACCTGGGGCAATGTGGGGATTAAACGACTTGCCTAGGGTCACAAGGAGCAGCGTGGGTTTAAACCCACAACCTCAGGGTGCTGAGGCTGTAGCTTTAACCACTGCACCACTCTAGAAATCATAATATAGTAAAGTTGAGCCAAGTATAGGACAATCAAGCCATTGTGACATCACTGATTAAGTTGGCTCTTATTGGTGGAATGAGGCATTATGACATCACAATATCAGTTCAGATTACCAGAGACGGAAACTTTTCACACTATTTATTAATTCATTTTTCTATACCATTCTCCTAGGGGAGCTCAGAACAGTTTACATGAATTTATTCAGGTACTCAAGCATTTTTCCCTGTCTACCCTGGTGTGTTCACAATCTATCTAATGTACTTGGGGCAATGGAGGATTAAGTGAATTGCCTAGGGTCACAAGGAGCAGCGTGGATTTGAGCGAACTGCTTGGCATGATGGACCACTGGTCTGACCCAACAGTGGCAACACTTTTGTTCTTATGTTCTTTAACCACTGCTTTACACTCTCCAATGTGGTGACCGCAGTTCTTAATATTAGCCAGCACCCTCATAATTTCTGGGTCAGTGGTCAACCTGAAGTCCTGAATATCCAGGTTAGATTCAGCTTGAAGGGGTCAGCGGGTCAGCCTGACCACTACAGGTTGAATATTGGATGGAAGAGAAATATTGCTGTGGAAAAAAAAAAAAAAGAAAGAACTTAACCGTGGATAACTTAGACTGGTGGTTTTCACGGATTAAGACAGCGTCTATGGCAATAATTGGAGAAGACAGAGGGGACATGATCAAAACAGTCAAGATAGTAGAGAAAGAGAGATCATTCACCGTCTCCAAGGTGAAGCGTACGAGAGGGTACTCACTAAAGTTAGAAGGGAAAAGATTCCGTACAAACGTAAGGAAGTTCTTCACCCAGAGTGGTAGAAATCTAGAACGCTCTTCCGGAGGCTGTTATAGGGGATTCAAGACAAGGTTGGACAAGTTCCTACTGGAACAGAACAAACGCAAGTAAGGCTAGACTCAAATAGGGCACTGGTCTTTGACCAAAGGGCCGCCGTGTGAGTGGACTGCTGGGCACAATGGACCACTGGTCTAACCCAGCAGCGGCAATTCTTATGTTCTTAATACTGTAATAGAGATGTCCCTCCAACTCTGAGATATAATTAGTTTTTTTCCTGTTTGGTTTTTAATTTATTTATATTTTAGGAAACTCTCTAATTGAGATGAATCCACAAATGTATATTTAACGTTTCCATAAGATATCATTTACATGGAAATTTAAGGAAAAAGCTAGCTCCTATTGCCAAAACCTGAGGTTTAAGGCATAGGAACTGCGACTATCTAGAAACATCAGGAAAAATTCTCAGTTGCTGACCCCAAAACAGAGCCTGCTTTTTATCAAAATACAATTTAAGAATAACTTGTTTTTCAAGTTCTGTCTTGAATGTAACCAACCAAAGTAGCACGTTTAGTTATATCTTTAGAGGATTCCAGAAATTGGGACATATTTAAACTACGAGGGTCATTTCATAAATAATGCACACTATTTTTTTTTTTTTAATTTGCATGTTTTATTTTTTTTCAAGTATTTCTTTACAATCCTTCAGTGTAGGCTCCCTGCCTTGCAATGACCAAGTCCCAACATCTGGGAAGCTTCATTATTCCATCCAAGACACCGTTTTAGTTCATTTGCTGAATGGCTTGGGTACTGGTGGAAGAAAGCTCTTCCAGAGATGCAAAACAATGGCCACGCATAGGTTGTTTCAAATTTGGAAGAAGGTCAAAGTCTGGTAGTCTCATGTCTGGACTATAGGGAGCATGAGGTAACACCTCCCAGCCGTATTCGCGTAGTTTTTCAATGACAACATTCCCTATGTGCGGGCAAGCATGAAGAATGAGTGGCCCAGCCAAGAACAACTGAGGTTGGGTTTTGTGCATTTTTCTGTGTATTTTTTTTGTAAAAAATCATGATAATACACTGCTGCGACACTTCTTCCACATGGAACTTTGTCTGCGAGGATGATGCCTTCATGATCCTAAGCAAAAATCATCATTTGTTTGACTTTTGATTGAGCTCGTCAAAATTGTTTTGGTTGTGGAGAAAATGGAGCTCTCCACTCGTCACTGAAAAACTGTGTGAATACAGCTGGGAGGTGTTACCTTATGCTCCCTACAGTCCAGACATGAGTCCACCAGACTTCAACCTTTTTCCAAAGTTGAAACAACCTATGCATGGACATCATTTTGCATCTCTGGAAGAGCTTTCTTCTGCCAGTATTCGGCAACTGAACTACACCAGTGTCTTGGATGGAATAATGAAGCTTCCCGGACGTTGGGATTCGGTCATTGCAAGGCAGGGGAGACTATATTGAGGGACTGGAAAGAAATACTTGGAAAAAAAAACCATGCAAATTAAAAAAAAAAATAAATAAATAAATAGTGTGCATTATTTATGAAATGACCCTCATATCTGGAGAAACTAATGGTCAATTTCCCCTTCATCAGCAACACTTTCGGAGGTCCTGGGGATGTAGTAGAGATTGTCAAGTACAAATGATTCCACTTGAGCATATTGCAAAACATCCTTCATATACATCCTCAAGAGCTCTATTGGAGCCAAATAATGAGAAATAGGAAAATTCACAAACCTAAGGTTTTTAGTTCTCATCAGATTTTCCATTTTCTCCAACAATGTACTATCTTTAATATTAGATGCAGCTGTTTTTCGTAAAGTATTTACTGACAAATCTAGTTTTTCCAATTTATTTTCAAGCATTGTCAATTGTGTCTCATGTTCAGCTACTTTTGAGGTTATCTCTGAGGAGAATTGACATAGTTTAGAAACTGTGCCTTGTAATGCCTCAATCCAGTTTACCACCATGAGATATAATTGTTATCAATCTAACTATGGATATACATGCTCCTCCAATTTTTCAAATCCAGAAAATAATTTTTTTTGGAGTCAAATATAGGCAGTGTACAAAACATTAGACTAATTAAAAATGGAGAAAAGAACTCCATTAAAATAGGAAAAGACATAGTCAATCAAAACCTCAATTTACGAGATCTCTATGATAAGAGGGAGGATGAACCTCCTTTATCAAATAACTTATCGCCAGTGGTCATAGGGGTAGATACACAAATCTCTTGTCGCTTTAGAACAGCACAGGAGAAACACCAGTCTGAATTTAGCAACCTATGCTCAATACTGACAGCGTGAAAATTATATGCACGCTGTCAGTGTTGAGCATTGGTTGGTAAAGGGGTCCTAGCTTACTGGCACATGCTCACAAGAGCTATGTGGCAAGCACAGCTCTTTTGCATATGTCCAGTTAGGACCCTTCCAGACAAAAAAATCCCCAGTGGTCTAGTGGATCTTAGGATGCACTGGGAGGGGCCTAGCTACCATAGTGACATAGTAAATGATGGCAGATAAAGACCCGAATGGTCCATCCAGTCTGCCCAACCATACATGCTCTATAAATTAATTATTTAATTTAAATGGTCCTTTTTCCTATATATTTCTGGGCCAGAAACCCAGAGCCCTGCCCTGTAGTGCATTTAGGTTCTATCTACTGGAGTGTCCATCAAAGCTCACTCCAACCCATCTTAACCATCCCAGCCATCGAAGTCCTCCCTAGCTCGTCCTCAAGGGATTGTCCTTATACGGGACACAGACCGTGCAAGTCTGCCCAATATTGGCCTTAGTTCTTTCAATATATACCCATTGTTTTCTATTGGAGATCCTCTGTGTTCATTCCGTGCTTGTTTGAACTCTGTCCCCATTTTCCTCTCCACCACCTCCCTCGGGAGCGCATTCCAGGCATCAACCATCCTCTCCATAAAGAAGAATTTCCGAACACTACTCTTCGGTCTACCATCCCTCAACCTCAAATTATTCCTGCTGGGTTTTAACTAGGCACTGGGTAAGGGCTGGGCACTGCCATTTTGATGAGGGTCCTGTGATACACCTATAGCCTTACGAATCCCACCTGATTTCAAACCAGGATTGCAAATAGATGAGCATATCCTCTCCATTAGGAGTACAGAGCTTCCTTCTTCACCTTTTCAATGTTCTTTAGCATTTACGAAAAGTTGCACAAGAAAAACCTAAAAACTGTACAACGTGATCTCCAGACTGCTTACTAAAAAAGAACACTGAAAAACATTTGATACATATGATAAATCAAAGGCAGCAGGACGATCCATTTTATGACTGTACTCCCAGTACAGATGGAATCAAACAGGGGGTGACCCTGAGAACCAGTGATACAGGATCTGAAAGGAGACCTCTCTCACTGGTGGAAACAAAAGGTCCATCATTGCAGCACTGACCTCTGACCACCAGAGGGTGCAAATATCAGCTTGAGATCAACAGGCAAATTATCTTCTCTACTGAACCTTCCGATAGAAACATGAAAATTGCCACATGATTACACATTGTTTAGTGCAAAGGCGCTCAAACCAGTCCATGCCCCTCCCCCTTCTTCCCAGCCCATCAGGATTCCCTAATGAATATGCATGAAATACATTTGCATGTCCTGTCTGCAATCTCTTTAAATATTTCTCATGCATGTTCATTAAGAAAACTCAATGAGTTGGGAGGGAGCACAAAGGTCTGTTTGAATGCCATCAGAGATTGCTGTCAAAGGGCTGCTCTAGCTTCACATATACTGTATATTCATTATGGATGTCCTCAGAATCTCCAAGATAATTTTCAATGCAACAGCATCAGAACCCTTTAATAATGAACATGGCATCCCACAGGGCTCAATTTTGTCACCTTTACTCATCAATATTTTCACGGCTCCTCTCTTAACTCTACGCCAATCCATCAACTTCACGATGTTTGCATATGCTGATGACATGCAACTGGTACATCCCATTGATCTGAATAACCCTGACGAGATATCCATCATTAACCAAAAACTTAAAAAGATAAAATTCTGACTAGATTCTAACATGCTGTCCCCCTTAACATTGACAAATCAAAAGTAATGATCTTTCCAATCAAAGGATTCTTCTTTAAAACTACTAGGAGTCACATTTGATACTTAAATCACCTACCACCTCAGTACTGTTGTTCAATGCTGCTTTCACCGTTTAAGAATGATTAGATCACTTTCCAAACTACTAGAACCCGCGTCTTTGAAAATCTTGATTCTCTCGCTCGTTATCTCTTGTATAGATTACTGTAATGCCCTCTTTAAAGGCATAACAAATAAAGAAATCCGGCGCCTTCAAATAATACAAAATACGGCAGTAAAACTTATATTTGGTGCAAAAAAAAAAAAAAATGATCATGTCACCCTCCTCTTACACAAAGCCCATTGGTTGCTGGTAGAACATAGAATTAAGTACAAAATTCTTCTTCTAATATTCAAAACCCATTTAAGCAGTCAGCCTGAGTTCATCGACAGATTACTTTTTCCTTATACTCCAGCTAAATCTCTTCATTCTTTGATCCAACATCTTCTAACCATTCCATCCCTAAAACATATCAACACCATGAGATCAAACATTTTTTTCAGCGACAGCATCTTCCCTTTGGAATTCCATACCAAACTATCTGCATGAAGAAACTTCCCAAGGTCACTTCAAGGCAAAGCCAAAAACATTTTTATTCCTTGACGCTTATGATTCATAATAGCCCTTGTAAGGGCTAAGTCGCACTGTTTAGCTGCAGTTTTGCCCCACCCTCTCGTATTCCCATACTTGTTCTCTTTTCTTTGCATTTTGTAGTTCCTCTCCTCTTTCCTCTTGTTTTCTGTCTTTATTGTAAGTCTTCGTTTGTACTAAATTTTCCCCAATGGATGATAAGTAAAATACTGTCATGTTTTTTAACCTTGTTCTATGTTTCTTGAATGTTGTACAAATTTTATAATTATTGTACACCGCTTAGAAATATGATTAAGCGGTATAAGAAATTCTGAATAAACTTGGAAACTACTCTCCAGTGTTCTTCTCTAAGCTTTCATGCATGTACTGTAGGTCAGGAGGTTTGCCGAAGGTTTCACAGTGACACTTCAGGTAACACAATGTAGGCTATGCTGGCCAAATTGCCTCACTTGACATGTACACTATCCCATACTTTTAGGAAGCATAGTCAGTATTGATTCCATTTACTGTAATTCAATTAGAAGAGCCTTCATTCATTGCATTACGCGATTAGCTTCATTGATTTTTCCATTAATCCTTTTGTACCAGCCGTTCCCAGCGTATCCATCGAGGGCAATGGATTTCATGCTGAGAAAAACCCTTCTCTAGACATGAGATGAATGGAATGTCTGTTTGATTCCAAGCTGTGCTGATGAAGGAGAGCTTGTTGATCTATAACTTGTAAGGCAACTGAGGGGAAAGAAATCAAACTTCATTGTAAGTGACAAATGAGAATCCATTAACCCTTCATTAGTTTCATAAAATATTAACCCCCCCCCCTCCTTTTACGAAGCCGCGCTAGGCACTTTTATCGCCGGCCTTGGCTATGACGTTCACAGAATTTGTATGCGCGTCGGAGCTAATGCCGCCAAGGCCGGTGATATAAAAAGCCTATCATGGCTTTGTAAAAAGGGGGGTAAATTAGGAGTGGGAGAACCCTCGTATGGGGACCAATCGTTGACCCCTCAGCTCACAATTTGCACACTTATAATTAATTGGCTGTATTCTGGATAGAATCTTTACAGTAATATTACCCACAAATCAAGAGAGTCTTGAAGTTGGTGACCTTTAGGAGAGAAAAGCTTCCGAAGTTTCTCCTTGGACCACTTGTTCCCACCTCATTCAATCATTCTTCACCCTGTCCTGAAAGCACACCCAACCAATTTGGTTTTTCTTATATCCACAATGAATATGCATGAGATACATTTGCATCCATCAACATTGATGAGAAAAAAAGGTCTCTCCTAAGCACTCCCTCCCCCAATCCAACATATCCTAAGCTCTCCATCTCCTACCATTCTTATTCCTTACTAACCACTTTTTCCACCTATCCCCCTCCCTTCCAGCCAAAGCAAACACTCTCTCCCCATCATCCCCAGCCTTGAGAAGTTCTTTGAAAGTCTGAATTCATACTAATGTAATTTTCAAAACAACCACTCCAGCCCAAAATCAGCTGTGCGGCCTGGGATAGAAATGAAAGAGAGACACGCGGGCTTGTTTTATGATTCCTCGCTGCTGCTAGAGGGGAGGAAGAGTACAATGAAAGCTCAGACAAAATCATCTGATAATGGAAGTGGAAGGCCAGCTGGAGTGAAAGAAAGGCATCAGGATGAACTCTTGGGAGTATGACTGCCTAGTCTGACAATGGTGGTGATGAGGGGAAGGGGGTGGAGGGCAGATAAGCCATGCCTGCAACATGAGAGGGAGGAAAGAAGGAAGAGGAGTGGTAAAGAGTCCATTAAAAAAATAATAATAATAAATTAGACATTCTGTGACTAAAAATAACAAGATTAGTTTAGAAAGGTGAAGGAAGACAAAGAAACCTGCAGAAATTGGCACAGTTTGCTAAGTGGTTTTCTTAGGGGCTTTTTTTCATAACATAACATAAATATAACATAAAACTCACTTGTATACCGCAAATACCATTAAGTTCTATGCGGTTCACAAAGACTAGTAATACAAATGAATAAACAACCAATATCTAGCTTCCGGAAAATTCCCTAAAAAGATATGTTTTTAAGGCACATCACAATTGTTGATACGAGTTAGTAAATATAAATCCCTGGACCTGAAATTTCTCATATTTACATCCATTTGCAGAAGGGAATGAAAATAATGAGTGAGTTTTTCTAGAATATTTAGAGTTTGTGATAATAAAAGATTCCAGAAGATACTCAGGAACTGAACCTGTTAGTGCTTTAAAACAAATACAACTGAGCTTAAATTTAACGCGTGCCTCAACTGGAAGCCAGTGCAATTGACGGTAAAAATCAGTAACATGATCATTCTTCTTTAAATTGAAAATCAATCTGACTGCTGCATCCTGAATTATGACTGACAGAGAAATTCTAGCAAATTAAGTGGGAAATTGTAAAACCAGCCACAGAAGTGGATGTGGCCAGTATGGAAGTAATTTTAAAAGACCTTACCAGTATATTCAAAACAATGTACAGTACTCTTTTTTTGTAAGCATACACACCACAGGCGACTAACTCGAAATATCTGTCACTAAATCCCATACTCAGCTCCAGGGTGAGAGGCACCCCTCTGCTCAAGTTTCAAGTTTACTTACAATTTCTTATACCGCCTAATCAGACTTCTAGGTGGTGTACAAAAAAAATAATACACAATAGAGATACAGTGTCCCCCCCCCCCCCCCCGTGAATTTGCGAATCGCAGACTCGCTCATTTGCGGTTTTCTCTGACTGCCTCTTCATGTAGTAAAGTCAGGATACACTAATCAGGAGCTGCGTGTCAAAGCAGCTCCTGATTGGTGTAGCCTGGCTTTACTACAGGAAGGGGCGGTCGGAGAAGACCGCGAGTGATTTTCTTAGCCTGCCGGCGCTCCAGCTGCCCTCTCCTGCTTCCCCTGCCTTTTGACAGGCGAAAGGCTTTTTCGAAATTCACGGGGGTTCCTGGAACGGAATCCCCGCAAATTTCAGGGGAGTGCTGTACTGTAATACAAGATTAAAAATTAACAATGCGGAACATGACTAGGGATTGTTAGTACAAGAAATGAGCTAACACACAGATGAACGCCAAACGTAAGGGAGATGGGCCAGAACTACAATCTTTTGAGGAAAATAAACAAAAACAAAAGGCGGGGGTTAAATGGATTAGGAATGTTTAGCCCTTTAAAGGACAGTTACTATCCAAAAGCATCCTGGAACAAGCACGTTTTTAGTTTACATTTGAATTGAATTAATGCGGGCTGTACATGTAAATAATTAGGTATAGAATTCCAGAGGGAGAGTGCGGTAACGGCGAAAATGTTAGATCTCAAGTGTTATATCAGTCATAGAACCCTCAATTCTCCCTTCCCTATTACTCTGTTCACATCCTGTCCT
Source organism: Geotrypetes seraphini (assembly GCF_902459505.1). Lineage (NCBI taxonomy): Eukaryota > Metazoa > Chordata > Amphibia > Gymnophiona > Dermophiidae > Geotrypetes > Geotrypetes seraphini. Next base: position 29,462,919 of record NC_047091.1, on the reverse strand, counting down.
CCTCAAACTGTTACCGTGTTTCCCCGAAAATAAGCCATTGCATGATTTGGGGGGTAGGTCTTAATATAAGCCCTACCCCCAAAATAAGCCCTAGTTGAAGTGCTGGATTCGCAGGCAGCAGCGCTCCCCCCGCTCCCCCCCCAACTCCCGTGCACCCTTCCATCTCTCCCTCCCCACGCCGACTGCGAGACCAATATACCATTACCTTCTTCCAAATGGCAGCAATCTTGAAGGGCTGCTTTGTGCCTTCTACCGCCGGGGCATTTCTCTGCCGCCTCACTGATGTCATCAGCAACGCAGCACAGCAACACCCCGGCGAGAGAAGGCCTGAAGCAGCCCGTTTAGATTGCTGCCGCGACGCTGCCGTATGGAAGAAGGTAATGGTATATCGGTCTCGCGGTCGGCGTGAGGAGGGAGGGAGAGGTGGAAGGGTCGGCGGGAGTTCAGCTGCGCGGCGGGGTGGGGATAGAAAGATGCTGTGGGTTTGTGATTGGGCGTTGTTTCCCCGAAAATAAGACCTAGTGGGTTTTTTGGGCCCAAAATTAATATAAGCCAGTGTCTTATTTTCGGGGGAAAATGTAGTATATACATTCTGTAATTTCTTATATTGTAAGTTGCATTGACCCTATTTAGGCATTGTGTGACCAGTGGTGTACTGGGGGAGCAAGGGGGCAGTCTGCCCTGGGCGCCATGTGTTTGGGGGGGACAGCAACCCTCCTCCTCTCTTCTCCCTCTGCCTCGCCCCACTCCTCGCTTCACCATGCAAGCGCCTCCCCCTACTTCTCTTTCCCGTACCTCTACTTGTTCACTGCCATGAGCAACAACTACAACGTGCTTCTCGCGACCGCATCAGCTCTCTTGCTTATGTCACTTCCGGGTGCTGCGGCACAGGAAGTGATATAAGAGGGAGAGCCGCGGGAATCACGAGGAGCACGCTGAAGCTGTTACTCACGGGGGAAGGGGAGATGGCACGCGCACTGCGGGGTGGATCGGGTGGGGGCGGAGACGAGGGGAGGGGCGCCTCTCACCCTGAGTGCGACTCGGAAATACTGGATGACATTAGGGCAATTTACCACAAACTTTTTGAAGCTGCGGCAGAGTAAACGAGGGGCCACGGCTGGAGGGCATCCGGAAATGTATGGACGTCGATGTCTGCGTATGCGTAGATGCCCTCCAAGTGTGGCTCTGAGCCTCCAATTACCGCCAATGGGGGAGGAATAGGCACTGGCGAAGAGGAGAGGCGCATTCGCCGACTGACTGCTTACAGATGTGTCTCTCACGTCGAGAGGCACGTCCTGTAGGCATTCCGTTGGCGCTGGCGTCTCTCCTCACCAGCGTCTCGCGGCACACCTGGAATGTGTGTGCCACAGCACACAGTTTGTGAAACACTGGATTAAGGGGAGAAGTTGCCAAGCTGTGTTAGGGTTGTCTCTGGTTTGTTTCTGGGACATCCAGCACTCACCTCTCTTTCTCTTTTCTGCCTTCTTTTATCACATTTTAAGTTGAAAAGCCACCGACATGTATAACAAGTCGTGGTTTATATTAAGTTTGCAAATTGATAGATCGGATATTCACTGTGAAAGTTTTGGAAACCAGACCAATTAGACACGTCTCCAGGACAGGGTTAAGAGCCACTTTCAACAATGCCCCTATGCGTGGCCCGTGACTCCGTTTTGCGATCTTTAATGACAGTCTCAAGTGATGACTGTATCCATTTTCTTTAATTTGGCTATGCTTTTCTATATTAAAATAAGATGCCGCAGACAAGGTTCCCCCCCCCCAGGGGTCTCCTCCCGCTTTAGTGTCACAAGTCTGCTGCGAGTGTTAGTCATTTTCTTAAACCGTCAGTGTAGCGTGCGAGTGGGTGGGAGCAACAGCATGTCAAGCAGTGATTAACCTTTGCTATTCACAGGGTCACCATCCACTGGGAGGACGCGGAACCTCAGAGCTGTCAATCTCCCTCACCCTCATGAATAATTAACCTGGGAGCAGTTTTGATCCGAGCAAGGAAATTCATTACCTTGCAGGAAGTTCACCCCATAACACCGAGATACAGCAGCGCAAGGTCCCGGAATAAAGTACTCCATCTTAGACAACAGATCGGATAAGATTGAATTTATCAGGTCAGTATACAGGCTGTCTGTGATTTTCGTATGGAAGAGAGTGTGTAGTGGGTTTATTAAGTTGCATCGTATTTGGAATTCATGTTTGTTTGTTTCAATCTTATTTTTATTAGAAATAAGTGATAACAATATAAAACCAACTGAGGTCAAAAGAATGTTATGGGTTTCACGTTACCCCCCCCTCCCGATAGTTCTTAGACAAATGCAAAGGAGTGTGTGGTGCAGTGGTTAGAGCTACAGCCTCAGCACCCTGAAGCTACAGGTTCAAATCCCACACTGTTCCTTGTGACACTGGGCAAGTCACTTAATCCTCCATTGCCCCAGGTACATGGGCATGAGCCCACTGGGACAGAAAGGGAAAAACAGTTGGGTAAGGGGTCTATAAATACTTAAATAAATAAAGATAGGGTTTGAAAGTTCACCTCCACACCAGGATCCAGTAGCAGATATCAATTTATTTGTCAAAATGATCACTTAAGTTATTCAGACAATACTGACATGCGTTGACTCTTATAATTTTAGTTGTCTCAGTCTATATTGACATGCGCTGACTCAACACTGCCAGTGTTTTGACACATTAAATATGTCTTCCTCAGGAGTCTATTATTGTCGATTGTGTCACCTTTAATCCTGAACGAGGTTTCAATATCGCTCGTAGCAAAATCAGTGTTTGAAAGTGTGGGAAAGCCACAAACCTAGACAACCCAAGATCTGGCGTACTCTTTTTTCCAAGTCCAAAGAAAGGTGCATTCGGGATGAACACAAAGCTACCGTAATTCAACAATTTAAGATCCAACGACAAACCTCCCCCCCCTTTTACCAACACGCAGCGCATGTTTTAGCGCTCGCTGTGGCGGTAACTGCTCCAACGCTCATAGGAACTCTATGATGCTGGAGCAGTTACCACCTCTGCCGACGCCACAACCTGCGCAACGCATTAGTAAAAGAGGGGACTGGTGCAGTTCCCAAACTTGCCGAAATCCTTCCAGCAACCGGTGTGGTCCCAGCCTGCTTTGTGTCATTCCAGAACACGAAAACATTGACTAGATTCATCTGTTGCATTGCTGTAGGAGCTGCATTACTTGACCACTGCAAGAGTATTGCACCTGGTGTTAACAGACACCAATAGAACAATAAAGTCCGTGGAAGCTGGAGAAGGAAACAAAACGTAAAAATTTACTGCACTTTAAAATGTTGAATAAGTGAACAATGCCAAAACATGTGTCCAAGGGGAGCCTCCTGCTCAGTACAATTTAAACCCTGGCTATTTTAGGCTAAATTTGTGGTCTGTATAAAAACTTATATTGGCCCTTTACTCCAACCCTCTGGCAGGCAGGAAACAGAGGGTTGGAGTAAAGGGCCAATATTCAGACTGGCAATGGGTCACGAGCGGAGTTCCACAGGGGTCGGTGCTGGGACCTCTATTGTTTAATATATTTATTGACGATCTGGAGACCGGGACAAAATGTGAGGTTATCAAATTTGCTGATGACACCAAACTCTGCAGCAGGGTTAGGAACATGGAAGACTGTGAAAACCTGCAAAGGGACCTAACGAGACTGGTAGACTGGGCAAATAAGTGGCAAATGAGTTTTAACATAGAGAAATGCAAAGTCATGCATGTAGGGAAAAAGAACCCGATGTTCAGCTACAAAATGGGGGGAACACGGCTAGGGGTGAGTAACCTTGAAAGGGATCTGGGGATGATGGTTGACACATCACTGAAACCATTGGCGCAGTGTGCGACAGCCTCAAAAAAAGCAAACAGAATGCTGGGCATCATCAAAAAGGGTATCAGAACCAGGACAAAGGAAGTCATCATGCCGCTGTATCGCACAATGGTGCGCCCGCACCTGGATTACTGTGTTCAATACTGGTCGCCGTACCTCAAAAAGGATATGGCGGTACTCGAGGGAGTGCAGAGGAGGGCGACTAAACTGATAAAAGGTATGGAAAATTTCTCATACGCTGACAGGTTAAAAACGCTGGGGCTGTTCTCTCTGGAGAAGAGGAGACTTAGAGGGGACATGATAGAAACCTTCAAAATCCTAAAGGGCATAGAGAAAGTGAATAAGAACAGATTCTTCAAACTGTGGAGAGCCACAAGCACTAGGGGTCACTCGGAGAAATTGAAAGGGGACAGGTTTAGAACAAATGCTAGGAAGTTCTTTTTTACCCAGAGGGTGGTGGACAGATGGAACAAGCTTCCAGAGGAGGTGATAAGCCAGAACTCTGTACAGGGGTTCAAGAAAGGTTTGGATAGGTTCCTGGAGGATAAGGGGATAGAGGGGTACAGATAGAACTTGAGGTAGGTTATAGAAATGGTCAGTAACCACTTCACAGGTCGTGGACCTGATGGGCCGCCGCGGGAGCAGACCGCTGGGCAGGATGGACCTCTGGTCTGACCCAGTGGAGGCAACTTCTTATGTTCTTATGTTATAAAGGGGCATGGAGGACATCAATTTCCTCAGTAGCTCTGTAGACACCTCAATTCCCAAGCTCCTTTCTGAAAATCCAAGGGTGTTAAATCCGCTCTCAGTATTTTAAAGCAGGGTTCTTCAACCTTTTTACACCTATGGACCGGCAGAAATAAAATAATTATTTTGTGGACTGGCATCAGTCCGCGGACCGGCGGTTGAAGGATACTGGGCTAAGCAGTGGGCCAGACCCCGCCCATCTCTACCCAATCTCCACCCCAGACCCCGCCCCATAATAGTACCAATTGTAACACTATTGTTTTCCATTCATTTTTCATAGATACACACAACATAATCTTATTAACAACACATAATGGTTAACCACAAAATTAAACTACACAAAGCACACTGACAACAGATGTAAATTCTCAAAATTGACATAATTGAAACACTAAAGTCAAAAATAATATCATTCCTTCCTACCTTTGTTGTCTCCTTCCCTCCATGCTATGCCTTACCTTCTGCCTTCTCCCGCCTGGCCATTTTATGCTGCCCCCCACCCCCTCCCTGGTGTTATCTTCAGGCCGGCTCCCTCTTCCTCACTGATGCAGTGCACAAAGCTGCAGGCAGCAGCTCCTTGCGTGTTCCGCGCCTCATCTGGAAGCCTTCCCTCTGACGTTGTGACATCAGAGAGAAGGCTTCCGGTTCAGGCACAGGACGCGGGTAGGAGCCGTTGCCTGCAGCTTTGTGCACTGCATCAGTGAGGAAGAAGGAGCCGGCTTGAAGATAACACCGGGGCAGCATAAAATGGCCAGGCGGGAACAGGCCAGAAGGTAAGAACACTGCTTTACAGAAGAATGATAGCTGTGGAGTGGTTGCACTAGCCAGCAGAAATGTTTCCCTCCAGCAGTTCAGTTTTGTCCTCTGTAAGAGCAGAAGCTGACAGTGAGGGGGATATAATGTCTCACTTGCAAATATGAAAACCAATCACTTTCTGATGTATGAGGGGGGAGGCTGAAAAGTTTTCAGCCCAACCAAGAAGAGAATGACATGGATATGGTTCAATCAATGATCTGAAACATGTCAAAACATAAAATTTTGTTTCTGCAAATAAGCACTTAATGAAATAAGGTGGCGAAATAACGCTCAAAATTTAGGAAGTCGGTTGGTTGGGCTGAGAACTTTTCAGTACCCCCTGGTATTTAATAAAAGTGAGCCAAGTATAGGGCAATCAAACCATTGTGACATCACTGATGAGGTTGGCTCTTATTGGTGGAATGAGGCATTATGACATCACAAGCTCAGCTCTGGTTACCTGGGACTGAAACATTTCAAACTACGAGGGGGTGATGAAAAGTTCTCAGCCCAACCAAGAAGAGAATGACGTCAATATGGTTCAATCAATCAAAGATCTGAAATAATGTCAAAACCTAGAATTTTGTTTCTGCAAATTGGCACTTAATGAAATAAGATACCACTTTTTTCAGCTACAGTGGCAAAATAACGCTCAGAATTTAGGAAGTTGGTTGGTTGGAATGAGAACTTTTCAGTATCCCCTTGTTCCGCCACTTATTTCTGTCAGATGGGATGATCAGTGAAACTCAGAAAAGCACACAGACAATATAAAAGCATAGACAATAACCTTTTATTATATTTATATATATAGATGAATATAAAAATAGAATAGCTTCACCGTGATCCCAGGCAGCACCATCCTTCACAATTGGGAATCCCTGCAATTGATAGGTGGGTGGACCAGGGGAGACAGTCCCGTGGTTGCAACGAAGTGGATTCTAATGTTAGGGGCAAAGTCCCGTTCTTATATAGGGTGAAAACTGCTGAGTTCATAGTTATACAAGCTGATCCTGCAGTAACCAGCTTCCTTCACTATGACTCAGGCACACCTGGTCCTGTTCTTTTGTTCTTTATTTTGGCAAAACCCAGGTCACTGAGGTCAAGAGGTCAGGATAGCAGATAAGCAGACTTGTTGCAGAGACCAGCTTTCTTCACTCGGGCACCTGGTCAACCTGGTTTTACTGTCCTTTTGTTCTTTGTTTTGGCAACACCCGGGTCACTGAGGTCAGGATAGCAGAGGAGCAGGCTTAAGGAGACATGTCACGTAGTATGCTGAGTTTCAGTTACCCCCCTGGCCATAGGCATAACACCCCTCATAGAGTTCAACAAGAATGATCAAAAGATAGAATTTTACCCAATCTGGACTGTCTTGGAAGGACAGGCTAAAAACAAAATAAATAAATGAATTAATAGCCCCTCCTACCCCCCTCTGTCCGTTCAAGGACAGTCTTCAATATATATATTCATACAAGGCTGCATACATTTAAAAAGAAAAAAAAGTACATAACTTTAATGTACAGTAGCAAACACTCATTTACCAATACACATAGAAACATGATGGTAGATAAAGGCCAAATGGCCCATCCAGTCTGCCCATCCACAGTAACCATTATCTCTTTCTCTCTCCGAGAGATCCCATGTGCCTATCTCATTCCCTCTTGAATTCAGACAGTCTCAGTCTCCACCACCTCTTCTGGGAGACTGTTCCATGCATCTACCACCCTTTCTGTAAAAAAGTATTTCCTCAGATTACTCTGGAGCCTATCACCTCTTAACATCATCCTATGCCCTCTCATTGCAGAGTTTCCTTTCAAATGAAAGAGACTCAACTCATGCGCATTTACATTACGTAGGTATTTAAACGTCTCTATCATATCTCCCCTCTCCTGCCTTTCCTCCAATGTATACAGATTGAGATCTTTAAGTCTGTCCCCATACGCCTTATGATGAAAACCACATACCATTTTAGTAGCCTTCCTCTGGATTGACTCCATCCTTTTTATATCTTTTTGAAGGTGCGGCCTCCAGAATTGTACACAATATTCTAAATGAGGTCTCACTAGAAGCTTATACAGGGGCATCAATATTCCATTTTCCTACTTGTCATACTCTTCCTATGCACCCTAGCATCCTTCTAGCTTTCACCATCATCTGTTCAACCTTTTTGGCCACCTTAAGATCATCAGATACAGTCACACCCAAGTCCCGCTCTTCTGTTGTGCACATAAGCTCTTCACTCCCTAATCTGTACCATTCCCTCGGGTTTTTGCAGCCCAAATGCATGACCTTGCTTTTCTTAGCATTAAATTTTAGCTGCCAAATTTCAGACATTTCTTCAAGCTTCGCCTTGTTTTTCTTCATGTTATTCACACCATACGGCGTGTCTACTCTATTCTAGATTTTCCTATCATCCGCAAAGAGGCAAATCCTACCCCTTCAGCAATATCGTTTATAAAAATATTAAAAAGAACAGGCCCAAGAACAGAACCTTGAGGCACACCACTGGTAACGTCCCTTTCCTCAGAGCGATCTCCATTGATCACTACCCTTACTTTCCTTTTCCCCCAATCTTACAACACTTCCCTATAGTCCAAAGAATTATTATTCTCCAATGATATGGAGAATGGAATGGTACGGTGCCCATGTCAGTCCACTTTTCAAGATAATATATGGAAGTAAAACAAAAACTTAAAGGAAATAGGGTGATACCTTTTTCACTTGACTAACTTAATGCATTTTATGATTAGCTTTTGAAGGTAACCCTTTCTTCCTCAGGTCAGAAATAAGCAGATATTGACAAATATCAATATATATTAAGCGAAACATGAAATCATTCCAGTGAGAGTCTCACAGGAAGAGGGAGGATTGGGTCGGTAAGAGACAGAGAGGTGACAGAGCAGTTTAAATTCCTTTGTAGTGCGAAAGAAGGCCAAGGTCTTTGTTAAATTGTGCCTGGTAGGTATCAAAATATTTCATCATTTTAATTTCAAAGGTCTTTCCTTCTTGGATTATCCTAAAATTTCCTTTTAGTATTGTCACCATAAAATCATTGGTATATTGGTCAGTTTTTCCAACGTGCTATCTGACAGAGGTGACATCCTGGTTGGCACTGCAATTTTTAATACGATATCTGTGTAAGTTGATCCTAGTCTTTGGCATCTGGCCTGTTTCACCAATGTAGCATCCTTCTTTGCACTTTTTGCATTGAATGATATACACCACATTGGAAGATGAGCATTTGAAGAATCTCCTTATGATAAATGTTTTTCCTGTGTGAGTGACCAAAGGATCCTGTGAGTTGTTCACACAATTTGCCACACCACAAGGATGTGTGCCATTCTCTTCGTTGTGGGTCTGTCTAGGGAGTTTGCTTTTCACCAGTTTCTGTTTAAGATTAGGTGACTGATGGAAGGCCAGGATAGGTGGAGCTGGGAATATTTATTTTAGTATTTCATCTCCTTGGAGAAGTGGTTGTAGATCTCTTCTCATTTTTCTTAGTTTTTCCAGCTCTGAATTGTACGTCACTAACGTGGTTTTCTTGTCCTTCTAGTGCAATAGTTTTTCTCTGGGTGTTTTAAGGGATGAGGCAATATTCTTAGAGATATTTTAGGGTTGTTTGAAGGATACAGTCAGGGATTTTAGGGATTTATCTCTGTCTCTTGGGTCAGAGCCGATATGGTGGTATCGTGTAGCTTGGCTGTGTATAGTAGATAGTTTTGCATGTGAGGGGTGGAAGCTGAAACTGTGGATGGGGCTGCATCTGTCTGTAGGTTTCTTGTATATTATATTACATTAGAGATTTCTATTCCACCATTACCTTGGGGTTCAAGGCGGATTACAAAAGAGTTATAGGTGGTGGATTACAAAAGAAGATATCTGGTCATTTTCAGGGAAGATAAAGAGTAGACCAGGTAGTTTCGGGGTCGGGAGGTTAGAGGGAATAAGGAAGGAGCTTGCGGTATTAAGACTTTTTCAGGGATTTCTTGAAGAGTATAGTCTTTATTTTTTTTTCTGAACATCTTGTAGTCTGGGGTCGTTATCAGAAGATTGAAGATTTGGTTGTCCAGTTTTGCTGCTTGAGTGGCTAGGAGGATATAAAGAACATAAGAACATAAGAAGTTGCCTCCACTGGGTCAGACCAGAGGTCCATCCCGCCCAGCGGTCCGCTCCCGCGGCGGCCCATCAGGTCCGCGACCTGTGAAGTGGTTACTGACCACTTCTATAACCTACCTCAAGTTCTATCTGTACCCCTCTATCCCCTTATCCTCCAGGAACCTATCCAAACCTTCCTTGAACCCCTGTACAGAGTTCTGGCTTATCACCTCCTCCGGAAGCTTGTTCCATGTGTCCACCACCCTCTGGGTAAAAAAGAACTTCCTAGCATTTGTTCTAAACCTGTCCCCTTTCAATTTCTCCGAGTGACCCCTAGTGCTTGTGGCTCCCCACAGTTGGAAGAATCTGTTCTTATTCACTTTCTCTATGCCCTTTAGGATTTTGAAGGTTTCTATCATGTCCCCTCTAAGTCTCCTCTTCTCCAGAGAGAACAGCCCCAGCGTTTTTAACCTGTCAGCGTAAGAGAAATTTCCCATACCTTTTATCAGTTTAGTCGCCCTCCTCTGCACTCCTTCGAGTACCGCCATGTCCTTTCTGAGGTACGGCGACCAGTACTTGAACACAGTACTCCAGGTGCAGGCGCACCATTGCGCGATACAGCGGCATGATGACTTCCTTCGTCCTGGTTGTGATACCCTTTTTGATGATGCCCAGCATTCTGTTTGCTTTCTTTGAGGCTGTCGCACATTGCGCCGATGGTTTCAGTGATGTGTCAACCATCACCCCCAGATCCCTTTCAAGGTTACTCACCCCTAGCGGTGTTCCCCCCATTTTGTAGCTGAAGATCGGGTTCTTTTTCCCTACGTGCATGACTTTGCATTTTTCTACGTTAAAACTCATTTGCCACTTATTTGCCCAGTCTTCCAGTCTCGTTAGGTCCCTTTGCAGGTTTTCACAGTCTTCCTTGTTCCTAACCCTGCTGCAGAGTTTGGTGTCATCAGCAAATTTGATAACCTCACATTTTGTCCCCGTCTCCAGATCGTCAATAAATATATTGAACAATAGAGGTCCTAGCACCGACCCCTGTGGAACTCCGCTCGTGACCCATTGCCAGTCTGAGTATTGTCCCTTTACTCCAACCCTCTGTTTCCTGCCTGCCAACCAGTGTTTGATCCATCGGTAGATATCCCCTTGCACCCCGTGGTTCCACAGCTTTTTTAGTAGCCGTTCGTGAGGTACCTTGTCGAAGGCTTTTTGGAAGTCAAGGTAAATGATGTCTATGGATTCCCCCTTATCCATCTGGCTGTTTATTCCCTCGAAGAAGTACAGCAAGTTTGTGAGGCACGACCTTCCCTTGCAGAAGCCATGCTGGCTCGCCTTCAGTTGCCCATTTTTTTCTATGTGTTCGCAGATTGTGTCCTTTACCATTGCTTCCATCATCTTTCCCGGAACCGAGGTCAAGCTCACAGGCCTGTAGTTTCCCGGGTCACCCCTTGATCCCTTCTTAAAGATGGGCGTGACATTTGCCATTTTCCAGTCCTCTGGGATCTCTCCAGTTTTTAGGGAGAGGTTACATATTTGGCGAAGTGTCTCTGCTATTTCGTTTCTCAGTTCTTTTAGTACCCTTGGGTGGATGCCGTCTGGGCCTGGTGATTTGTCGCTCTTCAGTCTATCTATCTGTCTGAGGACATCCTCTTTGCTTACCTCTAGTTGTACCAGCTTTTCGTCGTGTTCCCCGTTTATAATCACCTCAGGTTCTGGGATATTGGATGTGTCCTCTCTGGTGAAGACATCATATAGTTTATTCCGTATATGGATGTACATTTCATAATGATAAAGTAGTGGCAATATATAGCGGAATATAGTCCTATCCTATGCGTTATCTCCAATATTTTTGTCCAAGACACTGTTTTGAGAAAGGGAGTCCCACTATCCTGCAGGCATTTTTGTGCCACTGGGACGAAGCATCATTTATTTCCAAGGTGAACGCACAGCATTTCTTTTGCTAGGCTGGTGAAGCGCAGATATACCTTGCAGGTTCACATCTCCCCAACAGCGGCCATTAAAACACAAAGACAATTTGTTAAGACATTATCGCCCCTGCATGCAAGGTACTTTAACTTTGCACCCGACCTGCCCCATTAATTCTCTCACTTGCTCGGGCGCCTGTTCCCATTTACTCTAGTTTCCTCACTTTTATGGCACTGCTGTCTAATTCCCTCACCGATTTTCTGGGTCTGCAGAAAGAAGAGGCTGTAGGAGGATCTAGGAAAGCGCAATCATTTTGTTGGGTGCTGTAATCGCTGATTATGAGAATCACTTTCTCCTTTTCTCTCTGTTAAGGTGTAAGAGGGGATATTTTCCTTGCCACCATGCATTGGAAATATATCATTACAACGTATTCATCTGAAAACTTAAATTCCAGGGGTTCTCATCACCACCTGCATTGGTCATTTGGCTTTAATATCCCTGGGCTGAACCGCGGGAATGCAGTCAAAGCTACCAGGAACTTCAACCATCTTCCAAATCCAAGTTCCAGGTACTACTTTAATCTGTTATTGAGAAAGACATGGGGGAAGCCACTGTTTACTCTGGATCGGTAGCATAGAATGTTGCTACTCTTTGGGATTACAGAATCTTGTTACTCTCTGGGATTACGGAATCCTGGTATTCGTTGAGATTCGGTATGGAATGTTGCTTTTTCTTGGATTTTGGCCTGGATTGGCCTCCATGAGAACGGGCTACTGGGCTTGATGGGCCATTGCTCTGACCCAGTAACGCTATTCTTATGTTATGTTCTTATGTTCTTTATAAAGAAAGAGCAGTGTGGCTTTACAATGAGGAAACCTTCAACTGGGCAAAAACAATGAGAGGCACAAAAGCAGATCAGGGTTTCCTTGAAACTAGTCTCCTTGGACTAGTCTCACAATAATGGGAGGACTCCTTGATGGTTAATCCCATCCTTTTTCTTTATGTCATGTCATCTCTGTAATACAATTCAGTCACTATTTATCATATCTGAAAAGTCTGAGAATTGGACTTGTAAAGGTTTGGGACGGGATGAGACCACACAGCGCATACTATATTTTTATTGCAAATATTCCAGCTATGCAGCAGCATTTTCTCTCCTAAACAACTAATTCTGTTGCTGGAAGAACTATAAAATGTGTGATTAAGGTGCTTAAAAGACATCTGTCATTTTTAAAGGGAGCTGTTTTGCATTTTTACTGGTGTTCCTGCACCGGTCTCCCTCCCATAGCACCAAATTATTAAGCCATTCCCCTTCGAAATGTGAGATGGTGGTTGGACAGGAAGCTTCTGTGGAGAATTTATGATCAGACTTTTCCACTTAAGATTATCAATTGCAAATAAAGAACAGTAAATGCATTTTCCTGCCACCCTAATATATGCTGATAGCTGTAGGTCCTATCTAGAGCAGTATTAAAATTGCCCCATGTGTTCCAGTTTAACTGTGAGCCTAGAAATGGCTAATCTAATCTACAAATCTTGCTTAAATCCAGCTTTCTCCTCTTGCTGATGACCTTAAAGTTAAAACACTCAAGTTACTGTTTCTAATGCTTCTTGTGTAGTATTTTTTTTTTCACGTGCATTGTATCTGTTTACTGTTATTGTATTTTTCTGATGAAAGTAGATGACTGCACTGTCCTTTGTATCGGCTGTAATTTTCTGCTGAGAAACGCCGGGCACTCCCGCCTGAAAACTTTGTGAGCTTGTTTCGTTTTCTGCCATGAAGCTGGAGTCGAACGTTGGGGGAGGGCTCATGTTGATTGTTGGAGGGTTTATTCAAAACATGTCCTCTGTTTTCTAAGTTTGGTTATGACCACTCTGCGTTTGCACATTTTCTGGCAGGTATTACAACTTTTATTTACTAAACTAAACTAAAACTTAACCTTATATACCGGGTCTTCAACTAAAGGAAGCTCGACGCGGTTAACAATAAATTAAAAAATAAAGTGAACTGAAATACAAGAGAGTTAGTTTTCAAAATGTTTAGCGAATAAAAAAGATTTTAAAAATTTATGAAAGAATTGGAAGGAAGTGGGATACTTCAAAATTAGGGGAAGTTCATTCCATAATTGGGGAAATTTAAACGCCAGAGAGCTGCTAAAATTCTTAACTCCTTGAATTCCTTTCCTAGAAGGAAGAGAAAGTTTAAATCAATGAATGCCTCTCGCAAATGAAAATCTATGAACATTCCATAGCAGAGGAACAAGAGCAGCAAAGATACCATGTAAAATCTTAAAAACAATACATAAACCGGGAGCCAATGGAGAGAGAAAAGCAAAGGAGTCACATGGTCGAATTTGCTCTTTTCATAGATCAACTTTGTGGCGATATTCTGAAATCAATTGTAGTCTTTGAAGGCAGTTCTTAGTGATGTCAAGATAAATGGCATTACAATAATCTAACCGGGATAATATAATAGATTGGACCAAAACAGAAAAATGACATTGATGGAAAAGAGATCTGATCTTCCTCAACATTCGTAAGCTGAAAAAACATTTCTTAACCAGAGAGTTTATTTGATCCTTAAAAGTAAGAGAAGAATTAAAAAGTATTCCCAAAATCTTAGAAGAGAACTCAATTTGTAGGGAGGCTCCAGAATCCAAAAGTACAGTGGAAGGAAGATGATCCAATTTTGGGCCTAACCACAGAACTTTAGTTTTAGCTGCATTTAGCTTCATCTGGACGGACATAGCCCAAGTTTGAAGTTTAGAGATACAGTGATTTATTTTAAAAGTTAAATTGGTGATATTTGGATCAATCTCAATCAGTATAAAAATGTCATCCACATAAGTAAAAAGTATTTCCCATGCTGACAACTTATAAATATTCAAAGTTGTCATATAAAGATAGAACAAAATTGGGGAACTCCACAAGGAGGTTGGCAGGAATTAGAAATATTACCATCAATATTAACTGAATAAGATCGGGACAATAAAAATTTAGAAAACCAAACAAGGACAACCTGATTAAGACCGATATCTGAAAGTAATTGGAGCAAAATGTCATGATGTACTACATCAAACGCCGTGAACAAATCAAACTGAAGCAAAATTGAACATTTACAACCAAAAAAGAAAGGGATCAAATGAGTACAAAGAAAATGATGCAAACAGTCTTAACGAACAGGGACAGAGACACTTTCGACACAAAGACGCCGAGAGCATTGCAATCTCATTTTAATACAATTCAACATGACAGTGTGCAATCAGGTTTGCAAGACTTTGCCCCTTACAGATCTTTCTGAACAAGAATAATAATAATAATAATAATTTTATTCTTATATACCGCCATACCCGGCGAGTTCTAGGCGGTTTACATCAGTTAAATTAGGATCCACGTTGACAAGCAGATTTACAACAAATTATAAGATATATTACAGATTTTAACCGAACTTGATAGAGGAGGAGGGGAGATTGGGGAAGATTGGGGGTAGAAGCTATCATGGAGGAGGAGAAGTGCGGGGGGGCGAAGTAGGGGGGGCGAAGTGTAATGAAATCAGGGGGGGACCCTTAGGGGTTTTGTTTGCTGAATAGGTAAGTTTTGAGTGATTTTCTGAAGCCGAGGTAAGTGGGGGCCTCTAGTATCATTTGAGCAAGCCATGAGTTCAGCTTGGCTGCTTGGAAGGCGAAGAAAGAGACGTTGGGGGAAATTCTATAAATGGCGCCCTTCCGGCACTTAAGTTAATTAAGAAACACATTTTAAAATGGTAAGAATAAAGCGCCTACCAGCACCTAAAGAAAAGGTACCGAAATCATGCCTACATAGGTGCTTTAGGATGCCAAACGCCAAAGTAGGCATGGCCAACACAAGAAGTGGCATTAGGCAGCCTAAAGCACCTTCAAAGGCACAGTTCATGCAAAGACAGATTTCCAGCACCTACCGTTGCTGGAGGCGTGATTCTGTAACTGGCGCCATCGTGTGTTTGATACGCAATTGGTGGCCACCTTTAAGGCGGCCACCGACAACGGTGCTGGTTAGAGAATCCAACCCTTGGTGCACAGCTATAAATGCGTGTGCACATGGGCAAGTTTCAAGTTTCAAGTTTATTATGATATTTGATTAAACGCTTTTCAGATTACAAAGCGTTTTACAAAGGCAATAAAATCACAAATACATCTAGTTCGTACCTCTCCTGGAGCAAAGAGCTTTTTAATCATATTGACATTCATCTTAGTATCTTTAGTGGTGAGAACTGACCTGGAGCCCTGAGGAAGGCCTGTTTCAGCCGAAACACGGACCGTGTCGGATCCGTCGACTCGGATAGGGTCAGCACCGTTATACAGTGGATGTATCGTATTTTATCTGATATCATTCGTTGCTCTTAATAAACAAGACTTCAAGAACATTGTACTCCTTAGCCCTCTTTTTGTTTCAGGATATGGGTAGGCCATGAACATGTCCACCAGCAGCACATGCAACATATAGAAAACACTACCCAGATGTGAACATCAAATGGTGCTTTAAGGCATGCCCACTTACAACTGCCCTTGACTCAGGATAAATGGGCATGCCTTCCTTTTGAGTACAGTGATGAGAGTTTGTACTAATATTCTATAATGGAATAAGGGTATCCTAATTCTGTTAGAACATTGGGGTCCGCCTTGGACCCCCGGTAGGAGAAGCCACAGTATAGAATTGATCTCATGGAGCTAACAGTTTTGATAGTCTCAAGTAGGACATTTTATTAATATAGTTTAGGGACTGTACAACCACTTGAAGGCTCTTGGAGGTGAAGGGGTGACCATAGATCCAGTAAGAGTTGTAACAGCACATTAAACAAGCACCAAAAGGCAGACTGAATAGATCAAGTGCTCCTTATTCCCAGCCTTGTTTTGCTTTTGTAAAAAAAAGCAAATTTAGCAAATTTTAATAAACAATGTGTTCTGTCTGCGCTGCTTCAGTTGATGACTCTCTCGCAGACATGCAGTATATTCAACAGAAAGCTAAACTTTAGCAAACCAACCCACACAAAGGCAGTCCTTATAATTTTCTGAAATATATTTTATTGAGTAAAAAAGGTAGATGTGCTCACAACTGGTGAATATCCCAGTGACGCAACTGGAAAGAAGATGTAGATTTGAAGAATGGAGGAAGGGCAGAGATGAGGAAAAAGTTAGGCAGAAAAGTGCTTCAAGTTTCAGAGCTGAAATGATATATGGTTCATATATTTTGTTATATTGATTACAATTTTGTAGCTCACTGTGTTTGTTACCCGCATAGAAATGGAAGGTTTTGCAGAATAAAAATAAAGTGTTATGTTATATTACCATTCTGTTTTTCTAATGGAAGTGGAAAAATCTAATGTTAGGCCAAGACAAAATTCATGAAATGATTGACTTTAATGAGGGCCTCTATGTGATGACACCTATGAAAACATGAACTTTTCAAATCTGTAAGTTTCTGATGTGATAGAAATGTGCTAGTTTTCTTTGGTAAAAGGCATCTGCTTCACTTGGGTGATGCAAATCAGAAAGTAGGGAAACCAGAGCTAAAAAAATAAAAGAAGATACAGTGTATTGAGTAAGAAAAATGCTTTCCTTCCGGATAGATATGTCACAGGAAAGATGCTGTTCAGTGGAACATAAGAATAGCCTTATTGGGTCAGACCAATGGTCCATCAAGCCCAGTAACCCGTTCTCATGGTGGTCAATCCAGGTCCCTAGTACCTGGCCAAAATCCAAGGAGTAGCAACATTCCAGAATCCCAAACAGTAAAAGATTCTAGAACCCCCCAAAGAGTATCAAGATTCCATGCAGAATCTCAAAGAATAGCAAGATTCTGGAACCCCAAATAGTAGCAACATACCGATCCTGGGCAAGCAGTGGCTTCCTCCATGTCTTTCTCAATAACAGATTATGGACTTTTCCTCCAGGGAATTGTCCATCAAGGGATGATCTGACCTGCCAGCTGGATTGTTCTTTTGGAACCGGAAAATGGTTGGAAATGTCATACTGAAAAATTCTAAAAAATGAATTTAGGGGTCTTTTACTAAGATATGTTAAGTATTTAACACACAATTTAGCCCAAATTAATCATTATTGTACAAGTGCGCCAACTGTCAGTGTGGCAGTTTAATGCATGCTAATTTGCATTTTGTGTTGCTGTCGGAATAAAGCAGGGCAAAAATATTTGCCTACATGACCTTCACACATAGGCAACCTCACACATGTTCAGAAAGGGCTTCATGTCCGGCAAGTCTTTTTAAAAATAATAAAGACTTCCTACATGAAGCTACCCTTGCAGTGTCAAAGCACAGTGACTTCTGTTCTGCAAAGGAGTTTTGAATAGACTGCAAAGAAGTCATTTGGATAATTCCAGAAGGGAAGGGGACATTGGCACAATGGTTAAAGCTACAGCCTCGGTACCTTGAAGTTGAGGGTTCAAACTCACTTCTGCTCGTGACCTTGGGCAAGTCACTTAATCCCCCACTGCCCCAAGTACATTAGAGAGATTGTGAACCCACTGGAACAGACAGGGAAAAATGCTTTGAGTACCTGAATAAATTCATGTAAACCATTCTGAGCTCCCCTGGGAGAACAGTATAGAAAATTGAATAAATAAATAGTGTGAAGTTTCAGCCTCTGATAACTAGAGCTGGTATTGTGATGTCATAATGCCTCATTCCACCAATAAGAGCCAACCTTATCAGTGATGTCACAATGGCTTGATTTAACTGTACTTGGCTCACTTTTGCTATACAGTATTTTGATTTCTTGAGTGGTGCAGTGGTTAAAGCTACGGCCTCAACACCATAGGGTTGTGGGTTCAAACCCACACTGCTCCTTGTGACCCTGGGCAAGTCACTTAATCCCTTTCATTACCCCTGCTACATTAGAAAGATTGTGAGCCCACTGGGACAAACAGAGAAAATGCTTGAGTACCTGAATAAATTTATGTAAACCGTTCTGAGCTCCCCTGGGAGAACAGAAAATTGAATAAATAAATAAATATTGAAATAGAATTGCAATGCATATGCAGAATTCCAAACTTTGCAACACTGTGACCTGTTTGCCGTTGCCTGTGGCTGGTTTTGGCACAAGTGCTGGGAAACATTGATGCATGAGGTACACCAGAGTGCTTGCACTTCATGAATTCTCAGCAGCCAGTAGATGGGTGACTGATGCTACCACTCCACTTTCTAATCTACAGTACTTCCATTGCACCAATCTGTTCCTCTGTAATAACAGGAAGTAGCTCTGCCCAACCTTCAGAAACAATGTGGAAAACTGCAGATCTTGTCAAAAATGCAAGGCAAGAAAATGATTTGGAATCAAGAGCTGGCAAAGGCTCCTAGCTACATTTTTTTTTCAAGTGATGTCACTTCCCTTAGCTCTCTGGCTTCCTGTTCACAGGCACCTGTTCATAAGGTCCATTTCAAGCAAGCGCTGCCAAGTTCGTATTTTAGGGTGGCTGATTTAAAATGCTGCCCTAGTGCACACTTTGAAATATGCAAAAAAGAAAAGAAAAAAAACATAAAAAGCCTGGTGGAAAGCCTGAGGCAGCATCCTAATTAGATCATCAATAAACCAGAGCAGCTGCTGGGAGAGAATTCAGCTGTTCAAAGATGGAAAAGTCCATTAAGTTTATTGCATGAAAGATTGGACATGGCGTAGAGAGCAACAGAGTTCCATGGGGTATAAATTACCAAAATTTGCCACGTATAACTGCGCTGGTGGAATGGAGCGTTTTGATTGGTTAGGAAGTCAGGGATCGTGTTAATTGTCATTAATGTGTCAGTCAGTAAATATTTATGTGATGCCCTAGTTTAAGAACATTCAAATTCTTTACTTCTTAAACACTATTTTCTCCGGCAGGCAAGAGGGCTGAATTCATCTCTGCAGCTTTTGCTGTTTCACGGAGCATAGTTTCTTTCACAGGGACATTCAAACCCTTTTTCTAATTGCTAGCATTACATGTGAAGGTGTCTATTTTGCCTAACTTTGAACTGCCTTCACCTCTGCTAGTAATGAGGGTATATCAAATCACAATGATCCTTAAACCATAAAACATAACCAGGTTGATATTCAAAGTGATTTAACCAGCCTCTGAATATCAACAATATGTGGCTAAGTCCAGGCAGGCTTCCGAGTACCCGGATTATTCAGTGCTGGTGCCCGAACAGGGGTCATCCCTGAATATCCAAGTCTATATCAGCTGGTGGCAGCCAGTACTTAAAGAAACACTGCCCAGAAATGGCTGAATGCTACCACCTTTGTGGTTAGTGATGCAGGTTGCAAAGCAGGGAAGCCATTATTCAAAGCCCGCTGACACTCTGGCGAGAATTCTATCAATGGTGCTAAAAAAATCAGCACTACATACTGTTCTAGAAAGGGCGCCAAACTTTCCATGCCTAAATGAGGTGTCGGTATTTACATCTGCTATATTGGTTGCCTGACAGTCGAGAGTTGAGCGTGCAGAATCATTGTGTTCTCAGCTTAACTTTTAGGAACGACCCCCATCCTCCCTTCTTCCTCCCATGGAAGCACCCCATTAGGCACGGATCTTACAGAACAGCGCCTAGGGCAGATGTGCGTGCAAGCCAAAATGTTGCCAGTTAAGTCCAATTATTGATTGCTAATGCCTTGTTAACTAATTCATTTGCATGTGCATCACCTATAGAGATTCTGAAAGTCTGTGGTCTTGGGCAAGTCATTTCACCCTTGGTTGCCTTAGGTGCAGACACAGCATGAGTTCGAATGGACAAAGAAATAGCTGGTATTATTTGTTCTCTCAAAGTTTCTACAGCCGGCACTGTGATTGTTGTAGGTTTCCAGATCTCATTGGCGTAGTAAGGGGGGAGGGCAAGGGGGCAATCTACCCCGGGCGCCATGTTGGAGGGGGCACTGATACCCCTCCTCCTCTCCAGCCCCCTCTTCCTATTCCTCCCCTCCATGCATGTGCCCTCCTCCCCTTCCCCCATATCTCTAGTGGAAGTTGTTCACGGCGGTCAACAACAATGCTCTTTGTGACCCTGTCGGCTCTCCCACTGATGTCACTTGTGGTAACCGCGCATAGGAAGTTACATCAGAGGGAGTGCCAATGGAGTCGCGAGGAGCATGTTGTTGACTGCCGCGAGCGACAATTTCAGCCAGAGGTCCGGGGAAAGGGAAGGGGGCGAGCACAGCAGACAGGACTGGAGAAGGAGTGGTGGGGGTGCACGCGGCGGGCGGGATCGGTGAAAGAGCAGGGGAGGGCGGAGATGAGAGCGTCACTGCCCCGGTTGCCTCTCACCCTCGCTATGCCATTGCCAGGTTTTGCGGCGTCTTGTCAGGTAGATGATGATGTTTTATCCAAAAACCTGCAACAAGCGCAATGCCAGCTGCAGAAAACCTGAGAGAATATATAACTCAACTTCACGGAGAAAACATCTTAAACTCATCAGAGACTTTTGCATTCTATGGGAAGAAAAAAAAAAAAAGAGAGACCAACTGATTTTCCCACCAAAATTCAAATTGGAGACCAACAGTCTGCCCTGTTCCCAATCAGGTCAGTGGACCCACTATTTACAAAGACAAACTGTAGGCCTCAGCCACAGCTTGATGGCTGAAACATCGGTTTCTACCTGACAAGATGCAGCGGGACCCAGAAACCTGCAACAAGCAAATAGCTGGTACCTGAATACGTGACCTCATCTTGCGCTCGGATTTGAAAAGGATGAGTAAAAAAAGGAAAAAATCCAAGATCTTATGCTTCTTTCTGACACAGAATCAGTGGCATAGTAAGGGGTGGGAGGCCGGACTGCCCTGGGCACCTTCATGGTGAGGGAGCCTGTACATCTCCACCCCCTTGCCATTCTCACCCCCTCCCTTCCCCATCCCCATACCTATTTAAAATCTTTGCCAGCGCAAGCCACTGCTTCTAGCCTACCGCTCGCGCTGGCCTGGCTCCATCTGAAATCACTTCCTGGTCTCGGGGCCAGGAAGTGACCTCAGAGGGAAAGCCAGCGCAAGCAGAATACTGAAGCAGCTGTGCATACTGGCGAAGATTTTAAGAGATTTGGGGGTGGGTGGGAAGGGACAGCACGAGTGTGGTGTGGAAGAAGCAGGGAGAGGAGAGCATGGGGGGGGGGTTTGGTACAGAAGGTGCGGGAAGCCCGGAGAGGAGGGTGCGTAGGGGCACCTCCTACCCTCGCTGCACCACTGAGTATGTAGGTTGCTTTGAGCACATCTTCTGGCAACAGGTTTCGCACCTTAATTACATCCTGCATTATTAAAAAAAAATTCTATGATTTGTTTTCAATGTATCTGTCCTTTATTTCTGGAGCTGCATGATGAGGTGCTCAACCCCATCACAAACTGTTGAAATAACTGGACTCGTAGAATACTGACTGGCAGCGATGTCAGGAGGGCAGCAGTCAAGATGGGAGGGCGAGGAATGAGTGTGCGAGTGTGCAGATGGTGGTTATGCTCACGAGGGATAGGGAGTCCCTAAGTCGGGTTAGCATGTGTGTCTGGGGTTTGCAATTCTGGAAATAAGGGTATGTGGGTAAAACGCACTTGTTTGTGTTGGTTTAACCTGCTCTTGTTTGCTTATGTTTTCTGTTTGAAGGGGCAGTTCTTTGTAGCAGTTGGATTGCTAAGGATATTGCACTGCGAGTGTATTCTATGTTTGCGTTTGACCAGATACTTTCAATAAAAATAACATTTAAAAAAAAAAAAAAAGAAAGAAAAGAATACAGACTGGCGTGTATCATTGTATCATGAATATTCACTGAGAAAATCCTGTGCACTAGATCTCCTGTCTGCAGTCTTTCAAAGCAAGGTCTGCATCGATAGCTACACCAAACTAAACTAAACCTTAAATTTATAGACCGGGTTACCTTCAAAGCTCGACTCGGTTAGTGATCATAAGGTGAGTCAGTAATAATAATAATTTTAAAAATCTGATAAACCTAAATATGCAAGTTAAAAAAAGAAATTTAAACAGAGCAAGTTGCTAAATGCTCAGAAAATAAAAAGGTTTAGTGCTTTACGAAATAATTGAAGGGAGTTCAGGTCTCTTATCATAGATGGGATTGAATTCAAAACCTCCGTTAATTTAAACATGTAAGAATTCATCAGTTTTCCTTTAGATCTAATTCCTTTAAAACAGTGTCCCGCAAACTTTCTCGAACTGCGGCACACTAAAGGTAGTGGCCGTGGCTCGAGGCACCTGGAAATGCACCGATATCGTTGTGATGGCATCACGCGCATGCATGAAATCATCATGTCGATGTCTGTGTGTGTGTGAAGGCCCTCCAGACAGGCCCTGAGATGCCAGTGGGGGGTGCCAGAAGGGAAGAGGGCCAGAGAGGACATGTGCTGGTACCTACTGATTGTCTACGGGACATGCCTCTCGCCACGAGAGGCACATCCTGTAGGCTAGGGCTGCCCTAGTCCGGTCCTCGAGATCTACTGGCAGGCCAGGTTTTCAGGATTTCCACAATGAATATGCATGAGAGAGAGATTTGCATACCAAGAAGGCAGTGCAGGCAAATCTTTCTCAGGCATATTCATTGTGGATATCCTGAAAACCTGGCCTGCCAGTAGATCTCGAGGACCGGACTTGGGCAGCCCTGCTGTAGCTAGCGCCTCTCCTCCTTCCCATTGCACACCTGAAATCTCAGGAGGCACACTAGTGTGGCCTTGGCACACCGTTTGAGATACACTGCCTTAAAAGAAGGGAAAGAGAGAGTTTTAATCTTTGTGTATTTCGCGAGAGACAAGATCTTTGAGCGTTCCAGATTAACGGAACCAAAGGAGTGAAAGTGCCAAAAAAGAGTTTAAAAACGATACAAGCACATTTATCCTTAATCCTGAAACAGACAGGAAGCCAGTGTAGCTTTTTCAGGTTCCATGAAAGGGGAAATTTGCTTGTGCTTCCAGGTTTTCTCAGAGTCCAAAGTGAATACTGTCAAGAAATGTTATTGTTTGCATATAAGATCCAACGGAATTTGCATACTATGGTTCAAGACCAGGCTTTTTTTTTAGGAAGCTACGTAAAAACCTAAAAACAAGGGAGCTTTAAAAAGTTTCTGCACTTCTATTTTTTTTAAACACTATTTTTTAAAAATAATATCTCAAAAGCAAATGACATCACTTTTCCACCTAATCGCCCTGTTTTGCGATACATTTCCCAGCGTCCTCCGAACTTCTTAGTGTCATCAGGAAAGAATGTTTTTGGTTGAGCCCAAAAATAAGAAAGTGTGAAAACTTTTCGAAGAACCTTCATTATGAGCACAGATGTTGGCCATCCCTGTTAAGCGGTAGAGGTCCAATATTCAAAAAAACATTACGCTCCTAAACCTACGCCCTATGTTCAGTCAAACTTATCAGCTTAACTTTTCATCTGAAAATTCATCTTAATTTAGGAACTTAAAAGTTGTACTTGGAAACAGAGAATGACACGGTGACAAAATTCATCACCGTTCCCGTCCCCGCGGATAACCGCGGGAAATAATCCCATGTCATTTTTTAGTGTCTATTTCAGCCTCAGTCCTTCTACACCAGCATTCTTCAGAGCAAAGCTTGCGGGGCAGTGGTTGTGGTCATTCATACCCTGATTCTTCCCTCTCTCCTTAAAGAATGACATGAAGATGGTTTCCCGCGGTTATCCGCGGGGACGGGAACGGTGATGAATTTTGTCACCGTGTCATTCTCTACTTGGAAATTTAGGCTTGCCATTCATCTGCCTAGATTTATAAGCCTAATTTATGAGTCGCGTGCCGACTCATAAATTTCCCCACCCAAACTCCGCCCCCGTTGCCACCCACCTTGCACGCTTATAAAATTTAGAAGTTTAATGAAACTTTTAGCAAAAAGTTATGCATTCAGCTCTAGTCGGTTTTCAAAGAGATCCAGCTTATGAACCTAACTCTCAATTTTAGGGCATAAATCCTTTGACTACTGGACCCCAGATGCCTCTCCATCCATGCAGTTTCTCGTACAGCACATCGGAACATTTGATTATGTACATTTATTCCCAGCTTGGCTGCTCCTGTTGACCTGAAACAAACTGAAGCCTACATGAGGAGTAGTGTGATAGCTTTACGAGCAGAATCTGCCCCTTTATTAAACCAATGTACGGTGATTAGAGAGGTTCCATCTGCTGTGTTTCGGAATGACCAAACCATCTGCACTCTGTCAGAGTTTAATCAGACAGACACCCTACTGCTTAACAGCAAGCCTCTATCAAAGAGCCTCTCCTACAAAACCCATTAAACTTTAATAGAAATTATTTCTTGCAGATAAAACTAGGTGCTAGCCCTGTGATTAAAGGTAATTGCAGGAAGAGGAAATAGCAATACCGGTATTTGATGTTCAACTCTGCTGAACGTACAAAATGCATAATAGAACATCCCCTAATAAATTAATTAAGGGCTCTTTTTACAAAGCCGCAGTAGAGGTTTCTTCCAGGGGCTGGCAAGGTAAATGCTCGACATTCATATGAATTCTAGGAGCCTCGAAGCATTTACCTTGCCAGGCCGCGGTAGAAACCTCTACCAGTTTGTTGTTTGTTTTTTTTGTTTTTTTTGACAGGCACTAAACTAGATCATTTCTTTTCCTTCGGATCCCCTGATGAAGCAGAAAGTGAAACGGATCTCCGTTGGGATCAAGGAAGATACGAGATAAATGCATAACTATTCCTGCCACAAATTTTGTATTTAAAGCAGTGACGTACCTAGGGTATGTGACACCCGAGGCTGATCAATTTTTTAACCCCCCCCTCCCCCCAATATATAAAAAGGGATCGAAGGAGCACTCCCTAGGAGCTGCACCTGGGTCAGACTGCTCCCCCCTTGGTACACCACTGCCTGAGGAAGGGGATTTTGGTCTCCATAAGTTAGTCAAACGTATTAAAATTAGACCAAAATAAAGATTATCTTATTTCCATTTTCTATTTATAAATGTTTATCAATACATCTCCAGTACTACTTTATTCTAATTTCTGCTTTCCTCATCTTCTTTTCACTTTCCATTCCATCCAAAGTCCACCCTCTTTCTCTGTCCCTTCCATTTTTCTCTTTCTGTCTCTACTCCCTCTCCCATGCTCTGGCATCTCTCTCTTCTCCTTTCCTTCCTACCCCAACTCACCCCATGGTATGACATCTGCTTCCTTTCCCCTATGCCCTGGGATCTCTCTCCTCTCTTCTGCTTCCATCTTTCCCTCTCCCTTAATACTCTGGCATCTCCTTTCTTTTTTTTCCTTTCTTCCCGGTGGTCTGGCATCTCAGTCTCCTTCCCTCCCCCCACCCCAATCCCTGGCATCTCTCTCATCTCCTTCTATCTCTCCCTCCATGCTCCGATATCTCCTTTCCTTCCTCTCTCTCCATGCTCAGACATCTCCTTTCCTTCCTTTCCCTCCCTGATAGTTTGGCATTTCTCTCCTCTCCTTCCCTTCCATCTCTTTCCCCGCCTCCATGCTCTGGTATTTCCTCTCTTTCCTTTCTCCCTAGTCTGGCATCTCTGTCTCCTTCCCTCCCCCCATGCCCTAGCATCTATTCCTCCCCCTCCATGGTCTGGCATCTCCTTTCTTCCTTCCTTTCCCTCCCTTCCTTCCCCATGGTCTAGCATCACTTTCCTCTCCTCTCCCTTCCCTGGTCTTCTTTCTCCCTCCCGTTCTCTCCCCAGTCGGGTGCAGCGTTTCTATTCCCCTCCTCTCCGTCTCTGTCACCCCCCAGTTAGCAGTGCAGCATTCAGAACTCACTGCTATTGCTGCCATTGGGCCTTCCGCTCTGCCAGGTCCCGCCTACTTCCTGTTTCTGCTAAGGCAGGCCCCAGCAGAGAGGAAGGCCTGACACTTCCTTTATTTTATGGCAAGAGCAGTGAATTCTGAATGCTCTCGCTGCCGGAAGAAGTTTAAGACACTGGCCCTTGGAGCACCCCCTTACGGGCTGCAGCTGAGGCAGACCACACCATGTCCCCCCTTAGTACGCCACTGATTTAAAGAATTCCCAGGGTGGGGTTTGGCCTATGATTAAATTTACCACATTGAAATGGTGCACAAGTAATGAGACGCCACTATTGAGGGGTGCACAAGTAATGAGACGCCACTATTGAGGGGTGTCTGAGGCCTTTTTCCCTTTGCAATTATATATCCCTCCCAGCTGCAGCGGTAACAGCTCTGTTGCTCATAGAATTCCTATGAGCGTTGGAGCTGTTACCACCGTGGCCAGTGCTAAAAAACACACTATGGTTTTGTAAAAACGTAATTTTATATTATAAATGGCAATCCTTATCGATTATTTTTGATGAAAGATGTTTGGATCTTAGAATAATTTTGTAAAGTGAGCTTTTCCTGGGTTTTTTTGGTATTAAAATTACAAAACATACATAAATATTTTGCTGATTGACAGTTTGCTCCAGTTTAACAATGAAATGACGACTGATGATTATGTCTTTATGATTTAATGTCTTTTGTCATCTTTGATATGAGTCAGTATAGTAAATGTTTTATTTTGTAAATTGCTTAAAATTTGTAGATTTGTGGACTATAAGTAATGAAAATAAACAAATACATAAAATAAATGAAACATGATCATCACAAGTCATAAAAAAAATAAAATAATCCACTTGACACATAGGGCCTGATTCTGGAAACAGCATACCAACCTTAGGCGATGGTAGGTGTCGTTTCGCCGTCTCACGGACCAATTGGGATGCACTTTTTTTTTTTTATTTGTCAGCATAAAAAAATGCTCAATAATACAATCTAAAGAAACGAAGGGCCTGTTTTACCAAGCCACGCTAGCTGCTGCATTGTGGTAACAGCCTCGAAGCCCGTGGAGATTTAAAGGGCTTCGGGGCTGTTGCCATGCGGCTTTGTAAAACAGGGAGTTCAATGATCTAGTCCACGTTATCTGGCCACTAGTACCTATTTTAGAAGATCATATTCAGTAAATAAAAACTATCAAACTTCTTGGCAGGCAGAGTGTGGCATATATTTTTACATGGCGTCAATTATCCTCCCTAGTAAGAAAACCAGAATAAAAAACTACGGTACTGTCTGCAGTGATTTACCTTTTAGAAAACTATCTAACTGGACCGGGTCTGAGAAGACATATTTATTACTTGCATATGAGATAAGGCATTTACAAGGAAATTTAAAAAAAAAAGGTCGCACCCACCGCTAAAGCTCTAGACCTAAGCGCTAGGAATTGCTTCATTTTGAATTGAGTCTGTTTAGAGACATCGGGGAAAATCACTCGCTGGCCACAAAACAGAGCTTGTTTTTTTAGTAAAATATAACTTCAAAAGAGTTTGCTTCTCTATCTTCGTTTTGAAAACTGCCCAAGAGTGTAGCCCGTTTTGTAATTGTGTCTTTAGATGACTCCAAAAACTGAAATAAATCCAAACTACCAGGTGAGACTAATTTATCAATTTCCTCTTCATCTACCTCTTCCTTGGAAGCCCTCGGAACATAATAGAGGTTGTCCACATTAGCATAGTGCAAAATCTCCCTCATATACATTCTTACTAGTTCCAGGGACGCACTTTTTTTTGTTTTTAAATCTGTGCAGCCAACGACGCCTACAACATAGGCGTTTGACTCATGCCTACAGAGGCATCTAGACTCGCGTACAGATACCTACACCTGGCGCAGGCATGGTTTACGCCAGAAGTAGCCTTAGGCATCCATAGGCATGCCTAGGCACTTCCATAGGTGCAAGCCAGATGCCTTAAATGTAGGCGTGTAAAATGCTGGCCTACTTTTAAGGTCCGAAAAATAGACGTGAGCTGATGAGAAAAATTTAAACCCAATAAGGGAGACTTCATCCCCCATTGTAGAGCTTATGGTCCTTATGGACGTTTGAGGCCCATTTTGTTAAGATTGTTGCGATTAGGGTTACCGGATTTTATGTCAGTAAAACCCGGACCCCTGAGCCACCCCCAAGCCCCGCACAGTTCCACCGATGTCTGCCCCGTTAAACTCCAGCAGTGCTCCCAGCCTGTTCTTCGGGCAGAACGGCATCCACGCATACACAGATGTAACGCAATGACATCACACGCATGCGCGTGTAACATCACCACGTTGCATCCACACATGCATGAAAGCCCCCTCCCGACGTGATTTCTTTTCAAAGCCCGGACAAAGAGCCGGGTTTTAAAAAGCCATCCGGGGCAGAGGGGTACTTCTACTTTTCTTAAATGGACACTGGCGATTGCGTTGAAATGTATTCTCCTGAAGTGGTTGGATGCAGAAGCTCCCGATATTTCCTTGTGGAGGACTCGAGTGGTTTCTTTTCTGATGTGGGAACGAAGAGACATAGTGGAGATTTCCCCCCCTCCCCTTTCAAAAGGCGTGGGAGCCATTTTGGAACACGATGACTCCTTTGGCGCAGAGTCGTCTTTTGAATTCTTGATGCTTGAACCTGTTAACTTCTCTTTTGTTAGCCTTTAATTTGCTGTATAGAGAATGATACTGGTTGGGAGGGAGGGAGATGGGTTTGGGGGGTGGGGGGGGAAGGGGGGATTTACTGTTTCATCTTGTAAAACTTGGAAGCGTTTCTATTGTTTTTGTTTTCTTGTCTTTAATAAAAATTATTTGAACATAAAAAGCCATCCGGACCCCCAGACATGTCCTCAAAAAGAGGACATGTCCGGGGAATTCAGACACCTGGTAACCCTATTTGTGATTTTTTTGCAGCCACGTTTCACAAACCTTTATGGACCTGGTTTATAGTTAAGCCTGATATTGAAATTGATGTCTAGTTCTCTATAGCTTTTTGATATACTTTTAAAAGGCAACTTAAGACCATGAAACCAACTGGCATATTCTCTGTTGGAATGAGTGTCCAGGTCCTGCAAGAGTCCTGAGGAGGAATGAATTCTCGTTCTCATTCTAACAACACCGATAATGCTAAATAATTCCACCCTACAAGCGTTAACGACTATCAAAATCCTAGGAGTAGGGATAGATCAGAAACTTTGCTATCATGACCAGATAAGCCAGGGTCCACTTTAAATGCGCCTGTTTAGCTTTCAAAATCCTTCACGGTATCCTCCCTCCCTTTAGCCCTCTTTCTTGGAATTCCTCAAACCCTAACACCACCAGACCCTCCCACAAATTAAAACTATCCTTCCCCTCGCTAAAAGGCATTTCCCATACAGGAAAGCTAGGGACCTCCCTCCCCTACAAAATCACTGAGCTCTGAAACAACCTTACCTCCCCTCTTCGGAACTTGAGCTCTCTCCAAGTTTTCCACAAATATCTGAAAACCTGGCTTTTCTCAAAATGTAAGCCTCTCTCCAACTTTGGTATCCCAAGTCCTCAAAAAACTCTTCATATCTGGCATCCTAAGTCCTCTAAATATTCTTCATACTTTGACCTCTAACCCTTTATTGTAGTTCCTTCCTATTTCATCTACTGTTAACCGTGCTGAACTCTACGAACGTGGAGATGATGCGGTACACAAACCTAAGGATTAGATTAAATAGATTAGATCAGCGCAGTAGTTAAAAACTGCTTTTTTTAAAAAACTGCGGATGATAAGATCTATATCAAAGGTCCTACAACCAGTGGCCCTAAATATCTTAATTCACTCGCTCCTGATTTCGAAACTTGATTACTGCAATTCCCTGCATAAAGGCATATCCCAAAAGGAAATAAGACGCCTGCAAATAATCCAAAACACGGCAATAAAAATGATTTACAAATTCAAGGAAAGAGTTGGGATTCCTGCTTTCCTTGAATTTGTAAATCATTTTTATTGCCGTGTTTTGGATTATTTGCAGGCATCTTATTTCCTTTTGGGATATGCCCACCAAATTACTTATAAAATAGCCCTCCTAACCTTTAAAATTCGACAGTCAAAATTACCGGTATTTTTGGATAAGCTTCTCATTCCACACGCTACTCTCCAAGAACACTAAGGGCTCCTTTTACGAAGCTGCGTTAGCACATTAACGCGCAAAATAGCGCACGCTACATTGCCGTGCGCGCTAATATCCCGCATGCACTAAAAAATGCTATCGCACCTTAGTAAAATGTGTCTTTAAGATCTACAAACCAACATCTCCTTACAATCCCTTCTTTAAAGGTCATAAATACAAGGAGTGCCGATATCTTTTCAGTTAACGCTCCTCAACAATGGAATTACTTGCCAACTCATCTTAGAGAAGAAACAATACTAGAGAGATTTAAAGGCTCCCTTAAAAGCTTCCTCTACATTGCCGCTTTTGATAAATAATAAGATTTAAAAATTTTTACAAAAATAGTTTAAACTTTATTCAACACAGTCATTGTTCTATAATGTTCAAAACACAGCATTTTTTTAGGCATCTTTTACCCCTCCCCTAAATGTTTTCCCTTTTTTGTTCCTCTTTAACTAAATTGTAGTTCTACCCTTTTACCCAAGCTTCAAGTTAGTCTTGGTTTATGTCTGTCTCTTATATGCCCATTTTTATAAATGTAAATCGTTTAGAAATTTTTTTATAAGCTTTTTTTTTTAATCAAATTTTAAATAAAACTTGATTTTGGGAACACAAATGGCCATTTTAATTGCAGTGCATCTTTCATTTTTAAATATATTTTAGCGCCATGTTTTCTTTAGTCCCTGGGCCTTGGGGGCAGGGGTCATTCTTTTGCTTTTAAATTCAGAAATCTTTGTCATAAAATCGGGGTGCTTAGCCAAACAGACTTAACGCTGTGGGAGAAATGGAGCTCTGGCGCGTATACGGCACGATATAATTTGAAGGAAGTCCCAGATCCTGGGAGCAGCTCATAAAACAGATTAATGACTCCATCTCAGTCTAACCAGGCTCTTCTTCGTGTCTGCTTAATGATAGGAAAGAGCATTAATGCCACATCAAACGTCTGGAGGGCAGTTTCCGAAAGGCTGAAGTGCGGTTTTGCTATGTGCAAACATTTACCAGTCTTTATGCCAAGTCCTTGAGGGCTGCGAACAGGCCGGGTTTTCAAGATATCCAAAAATGACTATGCGTGAGAGACGTTGGATACAGATGTGCAAATCTCTTTCATGCATATTTATTAAGGGCTTCAGAAAATCTGATTCATTCACAGCCCTCAAGGACCGGGGTTGCATGACACTCATATACACGAATAAAGGTATATTCAGGGAATGAAGTTCTGTCAATACTTTTATTTATGTATAAAGTAGGCATTCCAGGGAGGTTACATTAAGGGTTTACAGGTATGTTATGTAAAATGTATATTTTCCCCCTCGTAATATTAGGCACCAATTGAGAACTCAAGCTGTAGAATGCTAGCATGTTTTATTACTTATTTCTGTAGCACTGCCAGATGTACACAGCACTGTACATTAAACATGTTAAGAGACAATCCCTGCTCAACAGAGCTTACAATCTAATCAAAATAGACAAATAGGGGTTAGGAAATTTCTCACAAGAGGGAATGATAAAACATTCATGAGTACTTTACAAGGATAAATTAGCAAAATATAGTGTGAAAGCAATACTAATATGATACCAGTGCCTATTTCCGCAGCAGGAGCCACCTATATACTATAAATGTTACTCAAAGCAGCCTTGTAGACTCAACAAGCATAAAAGTCTTAGCGGTCTAAATCAACTATGCTATACTGGAGTACAGAATCATATCACTGGCCGATAATGCTTTATGAACCCTCTCAAATGTCTTACCCTCTCTCCTAACTCCCTTCCCCCTTCATGGGCGTCTCTTATTCTAGACACCCTCCCCCCTTTGTAGGACCCCTAGGCCTACTTTAAGGTGCCTGGAGGTCTAGCGGGAGCAGGAGCGACCCCCTACTTGCCCTTGCCCATGCCAGTATGCAGTTCAAAATGGCTGCCTGATCTCTAGCACTATTTTGTAAATATCCACATAAAGGCAGGTGCAAGAAGGAAGCACGCTTTCCTGTTTAACTGTGCGTGTATTGCTCCATGGCTGCAGGACGTGCTTACGCCTAAGTGCTACGAACATATTTTCCTCTTATATTAGATGGAGCCAGTACTAAAATCATCTCCTTAATGCCATCAGAGAATAGAGTTTAAGTCCACATTTACACACCTAACCCTAGGCGCTAGCACCTACGCTAAGTCAAAGGGGAGTGTGGCCTAGTAGTTGGAGCTGCAGCCTCAGCACCCTGAGGTTATGAGTTTGATCTCAGCCTGCTCTTCATGACTCTGGGCCAGTCATTTAACCCTCCATTGCCCCAGGTACCACAGATAGATTGTGAACCTGCCAGGACAGATAGAGAAAATATTTAAGAGTACTTAATTAATAGCATAGCTGGTTTTAAGAGAGGTTTGGACAATTTCCTGGAGGAAAAGTCCAAAGTCGGTTATTGAGAAAGACATGGGGGGAAGCCACTGCTTGCCCTGGATCGGTAGCATGGAATGTTGCTACTCTTTGGGATTCTAGAATCTTATTGCTCTCTGGGATTCCGTAATCTTGCTATTCTTTGAGATTCTGTATGGAATGTTGCTACTCCTTGGGTTTTGGTCAGGTACTAGTTACCTTGATTGGCCACCGTGAGAACAGGTTACTGGGTTTGATGGAACATTGGTCTGACCCAGTAAGAATTTTTTAATGTTTTTATTCAATGTATTGTAAACTGCTATGGGTGAATCTCTTCATGGAAAAGCAGTTAATAAATCCCAATTAATAAATAAATGCTTGCACATGACTGATGCTGTTCTACAACCCATCCACACGCCCCACCCAGGTCCATGCCCTCTTACAATTGCCCGCTACAGTTTTGTGCATGTGCAATTACACACCTACCTGTTAATCTGTGCCAATTAACACCAATGAAAGCTAATAATCAGTTTTTTATGCCAAATTACACACATAACTGATAATATTCTATAACTTGCACGTGGAACTTTGCACACTAAGCGTAAAATTTGTGCGCGCAAGTTTACAGAACTAAGAGGAAAGTGTTCATCATCTTTTATCATTATCCAACAAAATACCATGTGCAATTCCAACGAGGCCTGTGACGAAAACACTCATGTGTTTAGATTATGCATAAAATTCAAACTTGCAGATACAGAGAAGGGCGACCAAAATGATTAAGGGAGTGGAATTCTCTCATATGAGGAAAGCCTAAAGAAGTTAGGGCTCTTCATCTTGAAGAAAAGATGGGGGAGAGGGAATATGATTGAGATGTACAAAATGCTCAGTGGAAGGAACAGGTAAACATAGATCGACCAAGGGTACAAATATTAAGGGAATGCACCATACAATTGAAATTAAATAAGGAAAATATTTTTGTTACTCAACACATGGGCTGTGGAACTTATTGCTGTGGGATATGGCAAAAACTTAGTATAGCTGGGTTTCAAAAAAAAAGTTTGGACAAGTTCCTGGAGGAAAAGTCCATAAACTGCTATTAAAGTAGATGTGAGGAAGGCCACTGCTTAATGCTTATCCCTGAAAACTATTTACATTTTGGGATCCTATCAATTTCAAGTTTTATTAAGGTTTGTTATCTACGCAATATCATATACTTCAATGCGTGGATTGGCCACTGTCAGAAACAAGATATTTGGGTTGACACAGAACGTCAATTTTTACATATGTATGTTGTTATAAAGGTCTGATTTTAAAGCTAACCTTTCAAAAACAGGATAACATAAGGAGCTACGAGCTGCCCTGTGCCATGTGGCTATAACAGCCACTTAAAAACAGTAATCTAGCAACCAGCTCAGTTATATTTTCAAGACTCCACTTTACGCTATCACCATATATCACATATAGAGTCTTATTTAGCTTATTAATCTTGTTTGGTTTATAGACCTCAGTGGTGCCACCTGTTTGCCACTAAACTTTTAGATCATACAGTATTCAGGCACCCATAGTCGTCATCGGCCTCAATAATATATACTTTAAATAATTTATTTTAAATAGTTAAATAAGTAAGTATAAATGCTCATCTTCATCTACGTGGGTGGATGAAGATGAGTATTTATACTTATTTAACTATTTAAAATAAATTATTTAAAGTATATATTATTGAGGCCGATGACGACTATGGGTGCCTGAATACTGTATGATCTAAAAGTTTAGTGGCATACAGGTGGCACCACTGAGGTCTATAAACCAAACAAGATTAATAAGCTAAATAAGATTTAAAAATAGTAGACATCATTGATTCTACGTATATATACAGGGTCATTTCATGGTGACCAAAGGGGCTTTTTTTCAGGGGTATGTTTATGATTTGAATATGCAGCATCAATTCATTAAAATTCCGCGTGTGAATCTCATGCCATCTCCGTGCCCACAACCTCACCCCGCATTTTGAAATGGGTACCATTCAGAAGCTTATCTGTATTTACTTGAAAGAACACATAACTCTGGGGTCACTCACACTACTGAGAATGCAGACTCTTCCCATTTACCACTTGTCTATTTTTTAAAAACTGAAATTAAATAAACTCACCTTACATTAACAAAAATGGCTAACTATTTCAGTTCTATATGTCTCCTACTTGGTTCACAATTAATGAGACCTGGTTCCCTCATCAGTAAAATGGTTTCTTCTTCTGTCCTCTGGGATGCATTAGACTTTCAGAACATCAATCTAATCCATCCCTTCCTGGGATTTTAAATTAATCACACTGATTACAGCTTTATTTACTCACTGAGGTCTACTTAGACCTTCCTTTGTTGCTGTAAAAAGCTTGTTATTCTCGTTAATTGAACTGGCTTTTGTAAACTGCATGCATTCTCGCTAATTACTTTCCTTGATGAGAGTGGAGTTCCTAATTACTAATGCCTTGCCTGAAATTTGTCAGCTGATGGAGTGCTTTAAAATGGCATGGCAGCTAATTTTAGCGTGCAAGGGGCACTGGTTGAATGGCTGATTGAGTGGAGCATGATGGAGAGAGCCCAAATCACGAGCGCCAGAAACCATGAAACGGAGACGGCGGCTGCACACGATTTTTGAGTTATTTTATGCTTCCTTGGAATGAGAACTTGAAACAACCCCAAACAGCTATAAGAGAATCTGCTAGACATATAACTTTACATCATATGGGATCTTCATATCCTTGGCGCCTCCTGGAATCTCTCTTTAAAAGCAAGGGTGCAAGATCAGCCTCAGCTCTCGGCTCTGATAAAAAGCCTGGTTTTCATTGCAGAGACCAGAAATGCTCGAGAGAGAGACACTTTCCTATAGTGGGTCCAGTTTATATCTAACTGGCATGAGTTATTTTCAGATATGAATGAACCAGTCTCTTCTATGACTACCAAAGGTTAGACAGAGCACCCTCTCAATAGAGCCCTGAAGCTACAACTCTGAGCTGTCCTGGTTCTTTTATATTTACTGGATTTGGCCCAGAATTATTCCGAGAGGTTATAGAACTGCCAGATCTGTCCATCTACAAGGAGCTTTCCTAGGCTAGATATCCCGATGGATGGATGAAGCTCATGATCTTAATTGATATTAGTCAACTGTGAACGTTGTCAGAACCTGGTGACACTGATACAGGGACATTTATTTTGCTATAGGTAAAAGAAAGAGCGATGCCAGAGCAAGGAACAAGCTGGCATGAAGACAAAGACAAGAGACTGCTGTCCAAGTTTTGCACCACACAGCAAATTTACACCTGATCTTAGAATCATGG
Organism: Geotrypetes seraphini; assembly: GCF_902459505.1. Lineage (NCBI taxonomy): Eukaryota > Metazoa > Chordata > Amphibia > Gymnophiona > Dermophiidae > Geotrypetes > Geotrypetes seraphini. The sequence continues at coordinate 29,426,892 of NC_047091.1, read as the reverse complement.
ATGGAAAAGAAACATCACAGTATGACCTGATTTCTATTTTGAGGGGAATTCATAAAACATAAGAATAGCCTTACTGGGTCCATCTAGCCCAGTATCCTGTCTTCACGGTGGCTAATCCAGGCCACAAGTACCTTGCAAAAACCTAAATAGTAGCAAAATTCCGGAACCCCAAATAGTAACAACGCTCTAGAATCTCAAAGAGTAGCAAAATTCCAGAACCCCAAAGAGTAGCAACATTCCATGCTACTCATCCACAGGAAGCATTGGCTTCCCCCATGTCTGTCTCAATAGCAGACCATGGACTTTTCCTCCAGGAACTTGTCCAAACCTTTCTTAAAACCAGCTACGCTATCCGCTCTTACCACAACCTCTGGCAACGTGTTCCAGGGCTTAATTATTCTCCGAGTGAAACAATATTTCCACCTATTGGTTTTAAAAGTATTTCCCTGCAACTTCATCGAGTGTCCCCTAGTCTTCAGTAAAGGTTGCTAAAGGTTAAACACCAGAATGATACATGCTGAGCACGAATTCTATCTAGGCAGTTCCATGCACACCTATCTGTACAGAACTCCAGCATTGTATGCAATTTCATGCCTAAATCTGGATGTGAGCACTTGGGCATAGAAATGCAAATATTCTGTAACTGCATGTCTAAATCCTGGAAACACCCCTGACTAGCCCATGCCCCTCTCCTGGCCTCGCCCCCTTTGGTGTCGCAGGTTATCGAAGTCACCCTTCTCACCTTGCTAGCCAATTAGTTTACACACAGAACCGTGATCTGCACCTAACTTTCAGTGACCAATAAAGAATTTGGGAGTCTGTGTTTATGGGACAAAACTTAAAAATTAGGCTCTGTGGGGCCGATAGTCACACCATGGGAGACAGCCAGCTATCTCCCATGGCTGGCGGCAAAACTGGAAATTCAGTGCCGGTGGTGTATCTGGCAACCGACACCGAATTTCTGAGGTTTTATTTTGGCCGGACAAGACATACTGTATTTCCCCAGTCGCAGGAAATACTGATGTAGGTTTAAAAACTCTTAGATAAGCCACCCCATGTTACTAGCCTTGGCTTATCTAAGAGTTTTAAAACTTACATCGGCCTATACAATGGGGCGGCCTATACATCACCCCCCCCCTAAATACCTCCTGGATGGCTGCCAGCTGCCTCCTCCATTCACGCTGTGGACAGGAGCGATGTTTGCGATCTCAAGCCTCGCTCCGCACCACTTCCTGATTCACTGTCATCAGTTCTCACCATGGGGAAATACAGCAGTTGCCTAAGTCGCTCTTCATCGGTTGGCCAGCTAAGTTCTAGAGGGCAAAATATACCTGCTTTTTGGGGCAGTGACTGGGTATGTCATGCACCAGTCTAGCCACTGACCTGGAATTCAGCAGGAGATAGCCACCTATCCCCATACATTATATCTCCCCTTCCCATCACCTCTTCTTTTTGCAAATATATATCCTTTCTCTTATGTGAAGTAACTTCTATTCCTATATCTCTATATGGGACTCTTGCTTGTAAATCGCCTTGAATCTGTACTGGATAAGAGCGATACAGAAATCTTGATTAGATTAGATTAGAATATGGCTAAGTGGTATTTGGCCGGCCAGGAAGGAGCCATTCCTCACCAGCCAAATAGTGCTGAATTTCGGCCTCAGTCCATCAGTCATAAAAGCAGATCAGTAAGCCTGAGGTGTCCATTTCCCTTTGACTGTTTTACTGCCTATAAGAATAATGAACGCATATCAGAACATCTGTGCAGGGTAATGGACTTTAGGCTCCACCAACTGAATTCCAAAGTGAGCGCTGACTCGGTTCGGATCACGCATATAAGTGGAAACTGTGATGCAGTGGATGCAATAGGGCATTAATTTTACCTCAGACTGCACGAGATCTCTTACAGAGTGAAGAAGGGGCGTTGCAGAGATCTCATTTCAGTATCCTCTTGGATCTGCAGTCTTGTGCCCAGAAACTGACTGTCTTCAAGCCTGGTGTGATAAAAAGCATAATGATAAAAGCACTCATTAATCAGAGTGGTAAGATTCTCATCTGAAGTGGACGGTGGACCTCAGTCGGGCGTGCTATTAAGGGCTCAGGGTCTGTGGCTGTTGCCACAAGGAGAGTAATTTTGCAACAGGGCATCTGATCTGGGCTGAAAATGTTGATAAAAAATGCCCGTTTTGTAAAGGAACACTTATATGTATTAGTTCCCTTAATAAAATTATACCCCTAAAAGTAGGCCACAGACCTTCCTACCCACTCTGAGGCTCACGTAAAAGTCCCTGCAAATTTTGCACACGTATGCAGCATGCTTATCACATATGTGGCAAAGTCCAAACACTGCGCCTAGGAAAGAGTCCACTGTGTCTAATACATTACTGGCACATAACTTCTGCAAAAGATAAGGTTCCTTTACACAGAGAAATAGCTTATAAAGTTACCTCCAGAAGGACAGCTGGAGTGTGTCTTTACAAATTGTTACATTTCGAGTTTTCTAAATTACTCACTTGGATGCAATGATCTGACTGAAAATTAGCCTCATAAAATGAGGCAAAGAGGAAGCATCGGCTCATAACGCATTAGACAGAGGAGCTTCTCAGAGTGTGTTTGAGTCGGGGACAGAAAACGTCACGTATTCATTTGGTTTACAAGCATGGGCTCCACTCCCCTTGTCACACAGACACACATGCATGAACATATACATGTATACACAATACACACATGCAGAGAAACACATATGTACACATACATGCATTTGGACACACATATACAGACAAACACATTCGCATGCAAACATACACATTTCTACATGCATGTACACATACATATACAGACATACACATATCACTTATGCAAGCACACATACATGCAAACAGAAACTTATACAAACATGTGCTCTTTTTGCATGCAAAGTGCCTGTTTGCATGCGAAATGCGCAAGTGCTTTTAATGTACAAGGCACCACAATTGCTAATTTTGAAAGAGAAACAACATGTTAAGTCTTAAAACCACCTGCGTAATTCGGCAGGAATGATGGATGCAAGGCAGAAAGTGAAGACGGAGAGAAAAACAGTCAAAGGATAAGAAGGCCCTGGAAACAGTTAAAAGCACAGAAAAATAAAGTCACCAGCCAACAAAGGTAGGGAAAATGATTTTATTTTCAATATAGTGATTGAAAGGTGTCAGTTTTGAGAAAGGAAAGATATTAAACTTTAAATGTGAGGGCTGCAGAAAAAATAGGGTACTTGGAGGGCCGCAGAAAAAGTTAATTTCTTATTAAAGAAATGACAATTTTGCATAAGGTAAAACTCTTTATAGTTTATAAATTTTTAATCTTTAACTGTTAAAGGAAAGATTTATAAACTATAAAGAGTTTTACCTCATGCAAAGTTGTCATTTCTTTAATAAAACATTAACTATTTTTTCTGTGGCCCTCCAAGTACCTACAAATCCAAAATGTGGCCCCACTAAGGGTTTGATTTTGAGACCACTGCCTAAAGGGTATGTATCTAATCAGACATTCACTCAATTATATTTATTTATTCAGTTGTCTATACTGTTCTCCTGGGTGGCTCAGAATTGTTTACATGAATTTATTCAGGTACTCAATAATTTGTTCCTGTCTGTCCTGGTGGGCTCACACATAGAAACATAGAGGCAGTTAAAAGCCAAATGGCCCATCTACTGTATTTTCACGCATATAACGCGCACGTTATACACGATTTTACAAACCGAGCATAACCATGCGCGTTATATGCGTGAGCGCGTTGTACAATTTTTTTTTTTTACATGGTTCCCCCCCTGACGTCCGATTCATCCCCCAGCCCTGAAAGCCTGATGCCCCACCCTGAAGGACCGCTCGCACCCCCCTGACGTCCGATTCATCCCCCAGTCCCCCCTCACGGAGAAGCAGCCTACCGTGGGTTCGCGATGCCAGTGAGCCCTGCTGCTTCCTCTGCCGGCGGTCCCACCCCTTCTCTGAGCCCTGCGCTGCTTCCTCTGCCGCAGTCCCACCCTTTCTCTGACGTCAGAGAAGGGGCGGGACCGCGGCAGAGGAAGCAGCGCAGGGCTCAGAGAAGGGGCGGGACCGCCGCAGAGGAAGCAGCAGGGCTCACTGGCATCGTGAACCCATGGTAGGCTGCTTCTCCGTGCGGGGGGGGGGCTGGGGGATGAATCTGACATTGGGGGTATGTGCAAGCGGTCCTTCAGGGTGGGGGGCCAGCGGTCCTTAAGGGTGGGGGGGGCCAGCGGTCCTTCGGGGTGGGGCATCAGGCTTTCAGGGTGGAGACAGGACTTCAAGGGGGGACAGGCAGACCTTTAAGGGGGGACAGGACTTCAAGAGGGAACAGGCAGACCTTTAAGGGGGGACAGGACTTCAAGGGGGAACAGGCAGACCTTTAAGGGGGGACAGGACTTCAAGGGGGGACAGGCAGGAGCAGGGCAGCGATTCGGGGCAGAACGGCAAGAGGGGAGTCGGGCGGCAAAGCAGGAGGAGGTTTTACCGGTAATTCAATGCGCGCTATACCTGTGTGCGCGGTACGGGAATTTTTTTACATAAATGTTTTCCCGTGCGCGCGTTTTACACGGGTGTGCGTTATATGCGTGAAAATACGGTAGTCTGCCCATCCACAGTAGCCATTATCTCTTTCTCTCTCTGAGAGATCCCATGTGCCTATCCCAGGCCCTCTTGAATTCAGACACAGTCTCTGTTTCTGGGAGACTGATCCACATATCTACCACCCTTTCTGTAAAAAGTTTTTCCTCAGATTACTCCAAAGCCTATCACCTCTTAACTTCATCCTATGCCATCTCACTCCAGAGCTTCCTTTCAAATGAAAGAGACTCGACTCATGCGAATTTACACTACGTAGGTATTTAACGTCTCTATCATATCTCCCCTCTCCCGCCTTTCCTCCAATGTATACAGATGGAGATCTTTAAGTCTGTCCTCTGGGAGATGTATAAGGAGAGAGAAGAGAGGAGAAATATTGAGGGTCAGCATAACGAACACACTTGTAAGCCAGCAATAGGAGCTTGAACTGTATGCGAAGGCGGATAGGGAGCCGGTGAAGTGATTTAAGGGGAGGGGTGACATGAGCGTAGCGAGGCTGGTAGAAGATGAGTCGCGCAGCAGAGAGTTGCTAGGAACCTGCAATAAATGTACAAAAATGAACTTCGTTATTAATATAGAGGTTGCAATGATCAATTAAGAGAGAAAATTACTGAGACTCTGCTACTATACCTCATTACTTTGGAGCTTAAAAAGACATTTTCCATTACTTCTTTACATGGTCCGTAGGGCAGCCAGCACTGAGAGGCAAGCAGAAAATGAAAGCGAATGAGCTCCTTTCCGCACTCTGTGCTCCCACCCCCCAAAAGGGTAATTTCATAAACCTTTTCACACCTAAAACACCGATTTGTGCACGTACAAGGCCTCTTTTCAAATTAGGTCGCCCCCTAAAAGTGCACACGGTGCAAGCTGCTATGTATTTGTAAGTGGGTGTGGCTCAGGGGGGCGGAGCCTGAGCAGAGGCACAATTTATACAGGTTGCATGTACACCAGTTCACAAAGTAGGGTATACTATATGCGCTTTCAATCCAGGCACAGTTTCTGCAGAATTTGTGCTGGTGTATTATAAAAACACAGAGGTACTTTCCTACCCTATTAACTTAGGTGGGAAACAGAAGAGGAGCGAACCATTTGAAAGAAGCGACCATTATTCATCCTTTTTGGCTCTCAAGTTAAACAGATGCTCCTTAACATGGCCATGTTTCGCCGGTGTGGCTGTCTCACGGGCAAATGAGTACCAGCTGCTGAAAAACCTGATCACCCCAATGAATACACATGGGAAAGATTTGGATACAATGGATCTCTTCTGTAGGTGGATTTTCTCAACTATATTCATTGCGGAGATCCTGAAAATAACTGGTTGGGTGGGGGGCTCCAGACAGTGGAGTAGCGAGGGTGGTGGTGCCCTTCCCCCGTTCCTTCCCTGATCCTCTGCCACACGCACACGCCCCTTCCCTTCCCCGTACCTCTAGTCATTCACCGCTGCGAGACATAAGAACTTCAACGTGCTCCTCGTGACCCCGTTGTCTCTCCTGCTGTCACTTCCTGCACACAGAAGTGACATCGGCGGGAGAGACAACGCGGTCGTGAGGAGCATGTTAACGTTGATGCTCATGGTGGTGAACGACTAGAGGTGTGGGGGAAGGGAAGGGGCATGCATGTGGTGAGAGGAGGAGTGGGAAGAGGCAGGGGTGGAGAGGGTGCTGGCACCTCCATCATCATGGAGCCCAGGGCGGACCTACCACCCACCCTTACTACGCCACTGGCTCCAGAAAGTTGTGTGTGTGGGGGGGAGGGGGGGAGAAGAACTGATCTAAAGACATTGGTGGATTTGCATGACCAACACCAGCAATGGTTCAAGACATCCGCCAACCTGCAGCATCGTTACCTAACCTCATTATGATTTGGGATCTTTAACTAAATCACAGCAATATTTCTCTTCAAAGCCAAGAACTCCAAATTTAATATCACAAAAGTAGAGTACAGGTGCACTTTACGTCAATGGAAGTAGCCGAGAGAGATGTACCAAGGCCCGGGTTTGATTCCCGCACAGGGAAGCCACTCCCCCCCCCTCTCTCAGGGCAAGCTGATCATGGTTATCATTTTTTGATGGGCCATTCGGCCTTTATCTGCTGTCATGTTTCTAAAAGATCGAAATGCTTCATAGTCTGATTGATCAAGACATCGGGAACGACATGCTGGGTAACGTCTACTAGGAAGGCTGTCTTTCTTAGACCGTCCTCTTAACACGATGCTCTATTATTTTAACTTGGCATCTGTGCATGTGTTGTCTCTTCAAGCCTTTGTCATGTTTTGTGACTCTGATTCTATTACAAGGAGTTATAGTGAAGCTAATAGATAGCAGAGGCTGACCATACTGTAAGGAAGATAGCTGTCTCTTCTCGTTGGGCAGGTAGCTTGATGGACAGTAATGCATTCCATAGCAGAGTAACTTGATTTAGAGCCTATATTAGGCTGAAGGTAATTTAGTGATAACAGTTTATCAACATGTTGACAGAGATAATGGAAATCACAGAGAATGTGGCCGATGTGTGTATATCTTCTCCTTAGTTTTCTTACCAGTTGACATTCTCTGTCTATTCCACCACGGCTGATTCACAGTCTGGATTATGCACCCTATCAAAAACACCAAATGCTATCAACACAGCTATCTTCGTGCAATTTTCTTGTTTATTTCCTTGATGGCTGAGATGACTGCTAGCCCGTGCTGCCTGCATCCATTAAAGCGCATTCCATTGATCCGTCACACAAATTATTCAAGCCGGCATTCTCTATGGCTGGGGTCCTGAAATCCAGCCCGATTTTCAGGATTTCCACAACGGACACAGCGAACGCAAATAGATCTCACACATATTCATTGTGGAAATCCTGAACACTAGCCTGGGTTGTGGACCTTGAAAACTGGGTTTCAGGACCCCTGACCAATGGAGTCAGCAGTGGTGTCAAACATTAGATTTTTATTTCTTATTTTGGATCAGGGCCATTTCTACATATAACTTTGGTGTTTTGCTTGCCCTGGGATCACCTAAGTTAAGGACAGGCTCTCTGTGGAATGTTGCTATTATTTGGGGTCCCAGAATCTTGCATACTCTTTGAGATTCTGGAAAGTTGCTACTATTTTGGGTTTTCCAGATACTTGTGACCTGGATTAGCCACCATGAAGACAGGATATTGGGTCAGATAGACCATGGCAGTAAGGCTATTCTTATGCTCTTACGATTAGGCAGCATTTGCATATGCAAAGAGCTCATTTACATGTGTAAATGGACACATCTGTGTACCTAGAACTTTTGGAAAAGTCACTGCATATAGATGTCAAGGGCATAGTGCAGGTGAACTGTTAAATGATGCATGAAGGGGAACACTTGTGTATTTCAAAATATTTGTCCCTTGGCATTTTCAGTTCTTCTGAATCATTTTTAGGCAGAAAAGAAAGCTGCTTGTTTGGTCCTGGAGTTTTGAAATCGTGTCTCTCCTTCAGGTCTTAAAACCCATCTCAAAAGGCTGAACATCTGAAGTTTAGAGCCGAGAATGACACAAGGACCAATTTGTCTCCATCCCTATCCCATTCCCACGAGCTCTGTCCCTGTGCCCTGCTCCAGCCTTGCAAGCTCTGTCCTTATTTGCACAAGCCACCATGAAAGTATCGTTAGAGATTGTGTCAACCATTTTATAGAGGAGCCGTTCCTGTCCCCATCGTTTCACTGGACCACCAAGGACTGAGGTAGGCCCAGGGAGACCTGTTCTAATTGGGGGAGGGGGGGTCTGCAATGGGAGGGAGGGTGATCAGGGACTGAGTCAAGGGAGGCGAGTCTGCGATTGTGCTGGGGGTGATCAGTTATTGTACCAGCAGGGGCAGAAGAAGGGAGATAACTCATATTCCGCTTGTGCAAATCCCAGTTGAATGTTGGCCAGGACTTGCAGAACTCCTGTCAGATGCTGATATCCATACAAAGCCCTGCATAGTGTATTGTGGTCTTATTTAGTCAAATGAATTTGAGCTCTCTGAAGACAGGGAAATTTGATGCTGGTGAATGTGGTGAAATCAGTTAGCTTTGCAGGGTTTTAAAAAGGTTTGGATAATTTCCTAAAAGAGAAGTCCATAGGCCATTATTGAGATGGCTTGGGGAAATCCATATATAGTATTTCAAGTATTCCATATAATGTATATAGAAGCCTCAATTTTTATATACTTGCTGCTCATACACATTCATTATACTTTCTTCAGGATCTCAGCGACACCACTCACCGCTCAAATTATCTCACTGCGATTTAGTTTTATGCGTCTTACTGTCATAGATCCATATTTCTTATACTTTATACTTATTTCTTCCCATTAGATATTTCAGATTTTCATCTAGTATTCAGTGCTTTAAATACTTTTAGAATAAATAGTGTTCACTTATCTTTTAAAGCGCCCTTGTCTACAGTCTGGGGAGATTTAATCCAACATTTTTCGCTAAATAGCTTTTTCAAGGATTCTCCCTAGAAATATAACAGAACATCATTAATTATATCTTTAATAGTCTACAAAAACCATAAAAGGTGTAAAGCACTTTACATACCAGAGCCGTCATAAGTTAGCTAAGCTCCCATGTAATTTCCCGAGACAAGATGGTGGTGGCGATTTTTACTCAGTACTTCAAACACCTCCCTTCCAGCTGACTTACTCTCCCATCCAATCAAAACCTCCCAATCAAAATAGAGCCACCCCTTCCAATTCACTATTTAGCCCTCCCGGTGCTACTGTTTTCAACATTATAGGCCCAAAGTTGCTCCTTCATAGTCAATATTTTTTTTCTAAATAGCCATCCTCCCTCCCTCCTGTGACCTGGTCAATGACCCACCAGCGCATATCTCCTATCTGATGTTTATATTGAATCCAATGCTGTACCAAAGGAGTGTTTCATTTCTAGTCGTGATTCTTGACTTCTGCTCATTCAGACATAGCTTTACAGCAATACTGGTACACCCAATAGAAAACAGATCACAGGAACACCGCCACCATCTTTGTCTCAGGAATTACATGGGAGCTTAGCTGGCTTATGATGGCTCTGGTATGTAAAGTGCTTTACACCTTTTATGATTTATGTAAAATATTAAAGATATAATTAATGATGTTCTGTTATATTTCTAGGGAGAATCCTTGAAAAAGCTATTTAGCGAAAAATGTTGGATTAAATCTCACCAGACCGTAGAGAAGGGTGCTTTAAAAGATAAGTGAACACTATTTATTCTAAAAAGTATTTAAAGCACTGAACACTAGATGAAAATCTGAAATATCTAATGGGAAGAAATAAGTATAAAGTATAAGAAATATGGATCTATGACAATAAGATGCATAAAACTAAATCGCAGTGACATAATTTGAGCAGTGAGTGGTATCGCTGAGATCCTGAAGAAAATATAATGAATATATGTGAGTAGCAAGTATATAAAAATTGAGGCTTCTATATACATTATATGGAACACGTGAAATACTATAGAATTTGAGTTATTTAGTAGATATTTCAAGTATAATAAGTGCTTATTCTTAGGATAAGAAGCATAAAATCTGTTTTACTACTTGGGATCTAGCTGGGTACTTGGGAACTGAGTTGGCCACTGTTGGATGGAGACTAGCGGCCTCTTTTACAAACCCGCACTAGTGGCTGTGCTGCGCTAATGGCCTCAAAACCCTTAGAGATTTAAAGGGCTTCGGGGCAGCCGCTAGCGTGGCTTTGTAAAAGAGGCGGTAGGTTGTTTAACTTCCTTTTTTACCAAACCACCCTTGTATAGGCTCTGAAGAGTGACTTATGCACATATACAGGGCAGGGGGAGATGGGAGGATACAAAATTGGGTTCAAAGATGGTATTACGTGAATTCAACCTTGTAAAAAAAAAAAAAAAGTCAGCACCCCCAATTATTCTGTTCCTTCTGGATTTACTACCTTTTACTTTTCATTAGCAGAAATAACTTGGCATTTTGGTTTCATGACGGGTGACAATAATTTTAAAAAACTAGGTCATGACCAGCAACACTGAACAGTAACAGACTGAGATTTATTTCATATATACCAAATTTTTCCCCCCCATTTTCCAAACAAGAACGATTTGTCTCACATATATGGAAAATATGCCGAGTCTTTCAATCAAAAAGCAAATGGTCTCTCTGTTGCTTTCGGGATGCTGGCTCCATTTACACACCTAGCCTGAGGCCTTTGCAACCATAAAAGCCAGATGCTTCAAACTATCAACGTCCCAACAAGTGCATCCCTTTTCCAGTCTAGATAACCATCTCTGGCATCTAAGCCCTCTAAAAACTCCTCTTATTTGGACCTCTAACCCCTCATTGTAGTTCCTTTCTATCCGATCTCCTGCAAACCTCTACCTTTCATTGTAGCTCCTTTCCATCCCATCTCCTGTAAACCGTGCCGAGCTCTACGAATGTGGAGATGATGCGGTATACAAACCTAAGATTTAGTTTAGTTTAGTTTATATAGCGGAAGTAGAAAAGGTTCAAAGAAGAACAGCCCAGATGATAAAGGGGATGGAACTCCTCTCGTATGAGAAAAGACTAAAACGGTTAGGGCTCTTCAGCTTGGAAAAGAGAAGGCTGAGGGGGAGATATGACTGAAGTCTACAAAATCCTGAGTGGAGTTGAACGGGTACAAGTGGATCGATTTTTCACTCCGTCAAAAATGACAAAGACTAGGGGGACACTCAATGAAGTTACAGGGAAATACTCTTAAAACCAATAGGAGGAAATATTTTTTTCACTCAGAGAATAGTTAAGCTCAGGAACGCATTGCCAGGGGACGTGGTAACAGCGGTTAATGTAGCTGGTTTTAAAAAAGGGTTGGAAAAGTTCCTGGAGGAAAAGTCCATAGTCTGTTATTGATACAGGCTTGGTGTAAGCCATTGCTTGCCCTGGATCAGTAGCATGGAATGTTGCTACTATCTGAGGTTTTTGCCAGGTACTAGTGACCTGGATTGACCACTTTGTGGACAGGCTACTGGGCTTGATGGACTATTGCTCTGCCCCAGTAAAGCTATTCTTATGTTCTTATCCAAAAATGGGCTTATAATTTGCACACCTAGCAGCGGCTGAAATGTATTCGTTACATATCTTGAAGTGATACCGTTCCCAATCCACCCCAGTTCCTACCCTCTTCATGCATCTTCTTGTATAATTTTGACTATATAATAATTATTCTCTCTCCAAAACTTTCCATTCACATGTCCCAGATTTAAAGAGAAAAAAAACACTGATCCAAATTGCTAACTGTGGATCCAATGCATTTATTATTAAACACACCCACATCCCTTCTGTTCAGTATTATTTACAAATGACTTCAAATCATGTACTAAATGATGTTGAAATGTCTGAACCGTACACAGAGTAATTACTATTTCCTCAAAAAGTATGAACGTGTAATGTAAACAGAAAGCCTGTCCTTAACTTAGGGTTTCCCTACAGGTGGTGTTTATTGGTTCAGAACTAGAGAATGACACGGGGACAAATTTTTTCCCATCCCCGCAGGAACTCAGTTTCCCCATCCCATCCCTGTAAGTTTTGTTGCTGTCCCTGCCATATTCCTGCAAGCTCAGCCTTAACCACACAAACCTCAAACACTTATGATTTTAAAGTGTTTGAGGTTTGTGTGGATGAGGATGTTGCTTGCAGGAATGGGGCAGGGACAGGAAAAGAACTAGTCAGGGACCGGATGAGAAAATGAGTTCCTGCGGGGACGGAGAGAAATTTGGCCCTGTATCATTCTCTATTCAGAATCTCTATAAGATGGAGAAAAGCGTGCCTTGGTATGATTTAGGAAGATGAATGAATTGAAGACTGCATTTTCAGGTTACAGGTTTTGATCCCTTTTCACTTTCCAGTAAGCATTTCAAGGATGAGGGTCACCACTGCTGCTCACCCCTAAGTCTTCCTGTACCACACCTGTCTTCTTCAGTGGCTGACTGCAGGAATGGTATCTGAAGCTGTAACAAACGACAAAAAACTCGCCTGGGCTCATCAGGGCCAGAGAAGTGTCAGGGCCTGCATAAGTCCCATCCTTAATGAGTTTCCATAGCAATAGGTTCTTCTGCTAGAAGAGGTGCAGAGGGTCAGAGGAAGTCCCCCTGCGTTTTTCTCTTCAGCAGAGGACACCATCACCCTTCATTGTGTCGTAGGAACAAAGGTTTGATTAAAGCACAGCTTTGCAAAGAGCAGAAATTGCCATATTCCTAATCGAAATAAGAGTTCAAGGAGGGAAAATAATGAAGACATTTTTTGCAAGATGTTCATTTGAATTATGGCAATTATGTCCTTATCAGAAAGGAGCAGATAATGCTAATTTATTGCAACCAAAATATAAACCTTGAAATTGAAGTGAAAGATGAGGGAAGTGTCCTAAATTCTATCTGACCAGGGCGGGGAACTTTATCATTTTCCCCAAAACCAGTCTGGTGATGACGGTATCACATTCCTGAAAATGACCCCGATGCAGTCTCACCTTACATCTAAAGCCACAAGCAGAGGTCTGTGGCCAAACTTTGAAGCAGTTGCAATCAAGCATGTTCTTACATTAAGTTATCTGCTAAAAAGAACTCAGGCTTGCACTTATTTTAAATTTCTGTATCCCCCCCCCTTCCATTTCTTTGAAGAAGGACTTTTTCTGACAAATATGGCGGTTGGTCTGTGGATTGACCTCCAGTGATTCTAACTCCAATATTTCGTATAAATTGCTGCACCTTTTTCTGGAACCCGCATACCAACTGCCCAAGGACTTGATGTGCGTGAGCTAAAAGGCTTCCATCTGTTTGGACATACAATTGGTGCTATAAACGCAGTCTTCTTTCTTGCCCCACTGTATTCCTAGAGTCAGTACGTCATGCTCCGTCTCTAGCAGTCTTCAAATCAAAGCTAAAAGCCCATTTTTTTTTTAACTTGCGTTCAGCTCTTAACTCCCGCTCACTGTCAGATACCTTTTACCCATTGTACTATTCCTTCTACCAGAAATTCCCCCACCCTGAGATGTCCTGTTGGTGAAAAATTAGATTGTAAGCTCTTCTGAGCAGGGACCGTCTATTGAATGTTAAAATGTACAGTGCTGTGTACAACTTTCAGCGCTATAGATCTGTAGCTTTCTAGCCATGTGCACAGAGTGTAAGTCTGTTTCCACGTGCAGCAAGATTACTAGTAGAAAGCGAAGGCACCAGATAAGGAACCCAACACACCAATGCAGATCAAAGAGATCTCTTACTAGCCATGAAGTGGTTGTTTAATTGCGACTTCAAAATGCTTAGTGATGCATTTCTAAAGGGATGATTTCCTAGGCAGTTTGCAGAAATGTGTACGGATGCTTGCAATTAAGTTTTGCCTTCTCTGAATATTTGCTTCATAACAACGGATGTCTGAGGGTTAGCATTTGAGTGCCGGAAGAGTTAATGGCGCGCACACCATGCAGCCTTTGGAAACTAACTCCACGCCTGTGTGTCGTTTTGCATGCTAATAGAACTTGCGTCGGGTCCAGTGCGCTTATTATAAAGCCCTCCCACATCTTTTACGTAACAATTCATTTCAAGGTATATACTAAATAGAACCAAATCCATAAAATAACTATTGTTGTTTACTTGTGGTCTGGTAGAAAAAAAAATAATGAATCTGCAGCGTTCTCTTGTTTGATTAGAAAATGGTTTCACACAAGAACACAGCCTCCCTGCTGGATTCTCCCCTTTAATACAATCACAAGAGACTTGCCAGAAATCAAGCAAAAAAAGTTGGTTATTCAGCTATTTGAAGTGAGGTAGCTTTTTAAGGGGAGGAAGTCAGGAAAGATTGCTGGAATAGAGCTGTGGGGTTATGCAGAGCCTCCTGAATGAGGAGACTGGATCATGAGAAAGACTTGAATTGGTGAAAAATGCACAAAAAGCGCAAAGAATTGACCCTTGTTACTCTACAGAAAAGGAATCCGACAGAAACAAAAGAGTCTGTGGAGAGTTGAATTGGGCCATCGGGAAAACCCACGCGAGTCCATGTAAACCTGGCCTGTCCCTTTTACAGTAAGAATGCAAAGCAGACGTGTGTGTGCAGTTGCAATGTGTTTCTTCCCCCCACTCCCCCCATCAGCACTTCCATGGGTGCCAGGGAAGAAACCATGGCAGATATTCTCCCGTCGGATTTCCCATCTTTTGAGTTGGTTTCCAAGATTTACGTTGCTGGACTCAGGGAACAAGAGCAAGGTGTGTTAAATGCACTAGAAGGAGCGGATGGAGCTGTCTGAAATTTGCAAAGGGGGGGAGGGGGCCTCTTTAAAGTTCTCCACACTGCAGATCCAATTCTTTTTGGTCCAGTGGCTTTCTAAATTACCCACTGAGGCTTATTCTTTTGAACACGGCTGGTGGTAATGAAGAACTTTTTCTATACAGCATTATTGCGACCTGCGACTTATCCCTGGGGCATTCTGTACACACATTTATTATTGCTGCAGAAATGCAAAATGGGATGAATAAATTGTTTAATCTGATATAAATTCTTGTAAAGACAGACATTAGCAGATGCTCCTTGAAGCGCAGTGGAAAAAAAAAATTCCTTAAGGCATGCATAACTGGCTGTCACCAATGTAAAGCCCTTTCCAGCAATGGTGGGAGAGTGGGGACAGCAGAAAACCTTGCATGTGGAATTGACCTGTCAGTTGATCCCCATTTGTGGAAGCATGCACCCCCTTTTGCGAGCTGGCTTCACAAAAGAGAATGACACGGGGACAAATTTTTCCCAGTCCTCGCGGGAACTCATTTTCCCGTCGTGGCGAGTTCTTTTCCTAGCCTTGCCCCATTCCTGCAAGCTCCATCCTCATCTGCACAAGCCTCAAACACTTTAACATCATAAGTAGCAACATTCTAGAGCTCAGGTTGTGATGTCAAAATGCATCATTCCACCAATGCCTAAGCTCCGTCCTCATCTGCACAAGCCTCAAACACTTGAAAATCATAAGTGTTCGAGGCTTGTGCGGTTAAGGCAGAGCTTACAGGAATGAAGCAGGGACAGCGACAAAACTCACGGGGACGGGATGGGATGGGGAAATTGAGTTCCTGCGGGGATGGGGACAAATTTGTCCCTGTGTTATTCTCTACTTCATAATACTCCGCCACTGGTGAGTGGATCCTCAAGATGGGACACCTCGGAGCCTGCTACAAGCTCAGGAATTTGCAGGGGGACCTCTCCCCACTGTTGGAGAGAGTGAATACCTGGGGCCAGCTTTTAAATTCAGAAAGTGCAGGTTTTGGTGCAAGACAAGTAGAAATTCTGCAACTGGGCATGACAAGTATAGTGGACTCTCAGTTAACAGGTACTCTCAACCAACCAGAAAAAAATTTGTCAGGAAAAAAAAAAATTCTCTCCTGCACGCCTCAGACAATGTCCAAAGTCGTGCTCCTGACCCAACACCCCCCTCCCTCCCTCCAGCCCCAGAGGAGACGCCCTGCCAGGGCTGGCCAGAATCTGCCTGTTTACCAACGCTTCTTCTGCTTGCCGGCTAGTGCTGTTGCTGCTTCAGGTGAGTGAAGAAGCAGGGGATGGTTGTCAGGACCGGCTCTACTGCTTTTGGGAATGGAGGGAGGAAGGGGGTTGTCAGGACGGCTCTACTGCTTTTGGGAATGGAGGGAGGAAGGGGGTTGTCAGGACCAACTCTACTGCTTTTGGGAATGGAGGGAGGAAGGGGGTTGTCAGGACCGGCTCTACTGCTTTTGGGAATAGAGGGAGGAAGGGGGTTGTCAGGATCGACTCTACTGCTTTCGGGAATGGAGGGAGGAAGAGGGTTGTCAGGACCAGCTCTACTGCTTTTGGGAATGAAGGGAGGAAGGGGGTTGTCAGGACCGGTTCTGCTGCTTCAAGTAAGGGAGGGAATAAGGGAGTGGGGGGAGAAGTGAAAGAGAAAGGGGGAGCCGAGAAGAGGAGGGATGCCGTGCCCTTAGGAAGACCATGTCCAGGTTGGACTGCACCCCCTTAATTTGCCACTAGGGGGGAGGGGGATGATAGAGTGAGGTGGGAAGGTTATTTTTATAGTAACTCTCAAGCAACCAGAAACTAGTAATCCTGCGTACGTAAAATCTGGTAACCCTACGCATACATGCATATTTCATCACATACATGCACAGATCACTGCTCTGCTCAATCTCCAGTCCTGAGTAACCCTACTCAATGCGATGCACCTACATATACTTTCAGGTGTCAATTTTATAAAAGGCCTTTTCCATATTTAAGTCTACATTTTATGCTCCGAAAATATGTATAAAATTAGCTCCTTAAAGTCTCCAGGTTAAAATTCTGAAAAAAGGAAATTTACAAATAAAAATAAGACTTTAGGGACACATTTTATTGACAACGCGTGGTGACAGAGACACTACCCAGGATGCACTGGGTGGTGACACACTAAGGGAATTTGCAAAGGGCGCGTGCACTCTGGCCTTGGAGAGGAAGAGGCGCTCACTCCACAACTCATTAAACATCATTTAAATTACCTACGCTGCTAAGTGCTCTATCGTTTAGTGATCTAAAGACGGCAAGAGATGTCTGTCTCCCTGTAAATAAAAGGAGATGAAATGCTAATTATCACTGAACTGCTTTAATTTTTAATTGGGTTTCACCCAGTTGTGGAATCACTGTGATGGAAAAGCATCATTGATTCTGAGGGGGAAGAACAAAGGATTTCATATCGTGGCAGTTACAGAAAAATATAGATATAATTTTCGTTCCTCTTGTCCAGTTGGTTTGGTTGCTGCAGAGCAGAATTTGTTGTTAATACCTCCGTTATCATGAGTTTCCTGCTGGTGTAACTCATTTCCTGACGTTCCTCTGGGGGAGGAATCGCCCAAAGATGAATTTTTTCAATGAGGGGGAGATACAGGGGATCACAGGGGAGGGGAGGGGAAGAGAGAGAGAGATACCCAGATTGTGGGGCGGGGCAGGCAATGCAAAAGTTGCTCAAGGCACCACACAATGGCATAGCGAGGATGAGAGGCACCATCTCCACATGCTCCTTCCCCAATCCCCCCTGTTGCGCGCCACTTCCCTCCCCCCGTACCTCTGTAACGTTCCAGCAACCCCTGAGCTACCGTCACGCCAGCGTCAGCTCTTCCTCTTACGTCACTTCCTAGATGTGGGTCCAGTGGCATGGGGGGGCAGGAAAGGAGCGGGGGACGGAGAGGAGGATGGGTGCCTACACCCTCACCAACCCCTTGAAATCTTCACTGAGTACAAATACATATGTGTAAAAAAAAAACAGATTTCTAAAACTGGATTTTACATGTGGTTGTGATGTGGCAATACCAGAGTTTAATTTGTGTAAATCGTGAACAGAACATCTCAAATAAGGGCCACTGCGACTCAAAGACTGTCACGTCAAGCATGAGATGCAGAATCGGGATTTGAAACCCAATCAGCCGGCTCCCGTTGAGTGCCAGGCTTATGCCTTGTGTAATTCTGGCGCCCGGCATGGGCAGCATTCTGTAATGGGACACCCAAATGCTGGGGATGCCCCTGACTCACCCACGCTCTTCCCATGGCCATATCCCTATGGCTTGCATGAAGATGTGCGCCAACTACTGGTTGCTAATGGCTTCCTAACTAATTTAGGCGTGCATGCAACTGCACACAAATTTGTGTGCCCAAATATAGATGTCGTTATAGAATCGGGGGATTAGAGCTTAGTGCATTTGCAACTTGGTACCTAAAACTATGGTGCCAGGATGGGTAAAGGGTGAACCGCACGGACCTTGTGGGTCTTCACTGCATGTCCTTAAAAATCTGCTTACCTGCGGTTTGTAATTTCAGTTTATCTCTGATGTGCCTTTAAACGAGGACTCCACGGACCTCGCGGATCTCTACCACGCGACCTTAAAAAGAAAGCGGCCGTGGCACGGGGTTTGAAGGGATCTTGTTCATCCCATGTATCCTCATCTTACCCACCCAGCAGGATCTGTGAGGTCCGCAGGAGTTAAAATGAGGATCTGTAGAGTGCATGAGATCCCTGAGGCCCACAGGAGTATTTAAAAAATCGATGATCCCTAGGGACCCCACACCACGGCTGCTTTCTTTTTAAGGCCATGCGCTTTTAGTTCCGTGGGGGGGGGGGGGGTCCGTGTTTTAACATCTACATTTGCTGATTTCTTTTCTCTTTGTAGTTGGAATTGGGAGGGGGTAAAAGGCGGACCCCGCAGAGATCCTCGTTTTAACTCCCGCGGACCTCACGGATCCCACTCACCCTCTGAGGTGAGCCAATTTTTAAGGGTTAAGATCCACGAGGTCTGCGTTTTACCCAGTCCCTGTGGTGCCTTTATGAAATTATGTTCATGTTGCTGACTTACCTAATGCTACTGGGGAAAGAGTCTTCAGAATTTTAACCCCCCCCCCAAACAAAAAAAAAAACTAAAAAAAAGGCCCAGACTACCATAATCCTCTTCACCAGGAAAGGCTGGACAAACTCTATGATCACCTGTATCCAATACATAACAGAGCTCATGATTCAATAAAGATTTTATTCCACTGCATCAGAATTGGGTAAAGGCCTTTTAGAATAAATCTCAATGTAACCAATGGTTTTCTCTTTTTTTTTCTCTCCATTCACTGCTCAGTAAAGAAGATTTTCATCTTTTGCATATTCGCTTAATGAATAATCTGTGACGATTAAAATTTAATGCTTCTGAAGTTCAATGCTAGGATCGCCTTTCTTTTTTTTTTTCTCTGAAAGGCGCAAACACAGCCCAGGCCTGCTCTCACTTGCCCAGTTGCTGCATCTGGTTGTACGTTTTACCGAATATTCATCTGAGACCGCTAGCAATTAGTTAGCATTAAAAGACCAGTTTCTGCCAGCCCAGGGCTGAAATGTCATACTTTCTTCAGTATCTGCCAGTGACCTTTTTGACGTTTTCTGCTCCCCTCCCAGGGATCAAGAGAGCCGCCGGAGCCCTCTCAGGGGGAAGAATGGAACTGAAGGCATATTCTGTGGCACTTCAGAAAAATGTGGCTTCAGAAAAATGTGACCTCTCACACCTTCAGAGTCACGTTAAATGTCACTGAGGAATTTCACGTCTCTTGAGTCAAATTAAGCAGATAGACTGATTTCGGCTGCGCTTTTGACAGCTGTCATTTAAGCTTCCAGGATATCTCTGGTGCAGTGAAAACCCTGTGCCCTTCTGAGCCCTCCAACCATTAAATGCAGAGTTCCAATTAATAGTTCATTCTGCTCCGACACTATTCACAGCTTATATCAGTGAGTGAAAGCAGCAAAGAAGTAGAAGTTTGCATGACTCTGTTCATCTAACTTTTTTTTTTTGGGGAGGGGCGGGAAATTCTAACCTAAACTAAAACTTTGATTTATAGATCAGGTCATCCATCACCAGTTAGGCGCTAGACTCGAGATGACAAAATTATAAAATAACAGAAAGTTTCCAGTTAAGAAGATATAGTAAAAATTCATGAGCAGGAATAGCCAAATTAATCATGTCTTAATTCTTAATAATTAATAAATCATCTAGGAAGGCCCTCTAGATGTTTTGGAAACAACAGTGTTTTCAAAGTCCTACAAAATACAGTAAAACCTTGGATTGCAAGTACCTTGATTTGCAAGTGTTTTGCAAGACAAGCAAAACATTATTAAATTTTAACTTGATATACAAGCAATATCTTGCAATACAAGTATTTACAGTATACACACATCACAACTGAGCCGATGGTTCTTCTCTCAATGACACTGCAAGAGTGTTGTGACTGTTCTAAACGAGCAAAGTCTTGCAATACGAGTACATACAATATACACACATCACACCATCACAACTGAGCCGATGGTTCTTCTTTCTCCGACGCTTCAGAGTGTAGAGACTGTTCTAAATGGGCGAAGTCTTGCAATACAAGTACGTATAGTATTTTGTATTAAAGTTTTTGGGTTGTGGAACTAATCGTTTGAGTTTCCATTATTTACTATGGGGAAATTCGCTTTGATATACGAGTGCTTTGGATTACGAGCATGCTTCAGGCACAAATTATGCTTGCAAACCAAGGTTTTACTGTAACTGAAAAGATCCCAATCCTCTTATTGCAAAAGGGATTCCGTTCCAAATCTCCGTTAGTCTGAATATATATGATTGACTGAATTTCCCGACAGATTTTATTCCCTCAAGTGAGGGGAACAAGAGTTTATATTTTGGGGTATTCCTTGCATAACTTGTTCTCCGAGTGTTCCAAAATAACAGTACCAAAGGTATAAATATACCACACAAAAGTTTGAACATAATACACATGAATTTAAGCTGAATCCTGAGATGAACGGGGATCCAAATGAAGCTTTCTCAGTAGCGGGGACACATGATCAAACTTTCTTTTCCCAAAGATCAGTTGAGCAACAGTGTTTTGTATTAATTGCAACCTTTGCATGCTACCCTTGTTCAGTCCCAGGTATACTGAATTACAATAGTCCAACTGAGCAAGTATAATTATAGACTGTACCAGCACTGAGAAATGTTGTTGGTGAAAACAGTGCCCTAACTCTCTTCAACATTCGAAGGCTGAAATAACAATTCTTGACCAAGGAATTTATTTGGTCTTTAAATGTAAGAGAGGAATCTAATTCTGCTTTATGTATCACTTTTGCCCGTTACATATTCTTTTATGCTGTATCGGTGAAAGTAATTTTGCGGCATTGGTATCCCTGGGGTGCTTATATAGTTCGGACATACTCCATTTGATGGCTAAAATCATATTTGTTCATGCCTTGTTATTGCACAGAGAACACGGAATGGAAAACACTGCATGTGTTCGTTTTGCACTTGTTGGCATCAAGGTGACCATAAGCCAAAAATACAATGGCCCTAATACTCAAAAGCACACATCCATACGTTGCTAGGCATTATATAGAGAAGCGCTGTATCCCCAAATTTTCAGATGCAGTGTACAGATAGTGCTGCCTAAAATTCATACAAACCAGCCCCTCACTATCCGTAGCTAACTCTTATGCCCTGAAATATGACCAAAATGGCTTAGGCTCCTCCTCCTTTTATCCAGGATACAGAGGGAGCTTAAGGGAGATCCTGATTGGCTCAGATGCCTAAGACCCCGCCCAAGGGGAGGGACTTGAGGCATCTGAGCCAATCAGAGCCTTAGGCCACCCTCCGTGTGAATCAGATGATGCACCGGGGAGGAGCCTAAGGACCACATTACAGCCAGCAGCCAGTGGAGGAGCAGAAGGGACTTACTGAGCACCCCTTCTGCTCCCGACTTAAAGGTACGGGGGGTGGCCAATGGCAGGAGAGAGTGGGAATCCCTCCTACCATACTTAAGTTCATCACGGAGGGGGCGTCAGGGGGAGCACCTGGTGGTAGAAGGGAATGGGCATTCTTCCTGCCATATTTGCGGGAAGGGGAGCATCTGAGGAAATGTCTGGTGGCAGGAGGGAGTGGGCATCCCTCCTGCCATTTTTTGGGGTTCAGGGAGGGAGGAGTTGCTTTGTCTGGGGGGGCTGTCAGGGGGCTTTTTTCTCTTTCTTTTTTTTATTGGGCAGATATTTTGCGTGTGTAATACACGCAAAATATCTGTGCCATAAATAAAATTCCCAGAATACCAAAATATTTATATTTTTAAGAATGATGCCCACACCCGCATGATAAAATAAATCATAATTTAAACAAAAGCAATGAAACAGAAATCTCCAAATCCTCCTTCCCATCAAACAGACAGCCATGCATAAGGCACTGCCATCAGCTGTTGAACATCTCCTTTGCATTCACCAGCTTTCCCCTCCTCCATCCTGTGCGGCAGATTTATGGGTTAATCACTGGTCTGCTCTCTGATGATTCATTCACTGCACCCATACTTAGAGAGAGTTCATCTTTTATTCGGCGGTTGACATTTTACTCATATCCAGCTTAGCTGTCATCACAGAACGTGATGCTGTTTCCCTTCTCTGTCAACAGAGCATGTGAAAGATCAAATCTGCACCAATGGTAATGCCACCTGCTAAGGCAGAGTGCAGTTGTCTCACAAACTTTGCGAAGCTGTGGCACACGAGACGTGGCGGCCGCGTGTCGAGGGCATCCGGAGTGCATGGGCATCGATGCTTTCAATAGAAGAGAGGGAAAACCGATTTCCAAAATATCCCAGAAAGTCTGATTTAGCCTCTAAATCCCCTTTAAATCGCATCGGGCAGGAGGAAATCCGCGCAGGCGTGGATTTCCTCCTGCCCGATGAAAGCAGGCAGCAGGGGGGCCGGGCTAGGGCAGGGCTGGGCATAACGGAGATGGGATGGATGGAACTGGGCAGGGCAGGTTGTGACCAGTCAGACCCGGGCTCTTCCAAGGTCCCAGTTAGGCCAGGGAAAAAAGTAAGAATAAAAACACGGAAGGAAAATTCCAGGATCTCCCAAAGTTATATTTTGGGAGATAATGCCATTGACCACCAGAGGGAGCTGGATTCATCTGAGGAGGAAGTAGGTGAGCTTGATTCGAATCACCACCGGGGGAGCTCAAGAGGCCCCTGGACTTCTGCTGACTCCCTCAGATCAGGCCACACCCCTAGGGTATGTAAGCCAGCAGTGGCATTCAAGCCAGCAGGCCGGTTAGGAAGGAAGTTCAGGCCTTGCCTTCCTAAAGATCCACCTGGGCCAAACAGGAGCAACAACCCTATGCCTATGGAGCTGACCGAGGCTGGGCAAGATGAGGATTTGCCACTTTTGAATGCAGAGCCTATGGAATGTCAGGAAGCTGGTGCAGGTTGTGAAGCTAATCATCCTGAGCCTATGCAGGTGGACTTGGCCTCATTATACAAACAGTGAGTTGGATTTTTGGAACTGTTTGTTTGCTGTGGGTTTTGTTTTGGATGTTGGTTTTAGGAAAGCTAGGAGTGTGTGGGGAGAGGTTTTGTTTTCACTCTGGGTGGGATTTTGAAAGCCATTTCTGTGGCTGTATTTGACAAAACCTGTACACTCTCCTTTCCTGGCAGTCATAAATGTTGCCAGAGGCTTTCCTCATTTTTCTTAAGGACTGAGAATAGAGGAAACTATTATCCTGAACTGCATTTTTTTGAGTTACTGAATTACCTGCTTTGGAGCAGGCAGTGCTAGCTCTGTGGAGAGCTGTGGTCTCAAGAGCAATTGGGACTTTATTAGGAGTAAAGCACAGTTACTTACCGTAACAGGTGTTATCCAGGGACAGCAGGCAGATATTCTTGACTGATGGGTGACGGCACCGACGGAGCCCCGGTACGGACAATTTTAGAGTGATTGCACTCTAAGAACTTGGAAAGTTCTGGCATGCCGCACCGCGCACGCGCGAGTGCCTTCCCGCCCGACAGAGGCGCGCGGTCCCCAGTTATGATAAGCCAGCTAAGAAGCCAACCCGGGGAGGTGGGAGGGACGCAAGAATTTCTGCCTGCTGTCCCTGGATAACACCTGTTACGGTAAGTAACTGTGCTTTATCCCAGGACAAGCAGGCAGCATATTCTTGACTGATGGGTGACCTCCAAGCTAACAAAAAGAGGGATGGAGGGAAGGTTGGCCATTAGGAAAACAAATTTTGCAAAACAGATTGGCCGAAGTGTCCATCCCGTCTGGAGAATGCATCCAGACAATAATGAAATGTAAAAGTATGAACTGAGGACCAAGTAGCAGCCTTGCAGATTTCCTCAATAGGAGTGGAACGGAGGAAAGCTACAGATGCTGCCATTGCTCGGACTCTATGGGCCGTGACAGAACCTTCCAGTGTCAGTCCGGTCTGAGCATAACAGAATGAAATGCACGCTGCTAGCCAATTAGACAATGTACGCTTAGAAACAGGACGTCCCAATTTGTTCGGATCAAAGGACAGAAAGAGTTGGGGAACTGATCTGTGGGGTTTCATACGCTCTAGATAGTAAGCTAGAGCCCTCTTACAATCCAAAGTATGTAGAGCCTGTTCCGCAGAATGAGAATGAGGTTTCGGAAAGAAAACAGGCAGAACAATGGATTGGTTGAGATGGAATTCAGAGACAACCTTAGGGAGAAACTTTGGATGTGTACGCAGAACCACCTTGTCATGATGAAAAACCGTAAAAGGTGGATCTGCGACTAGAGCATGTAGTTCACTGACCCTCCTGGCAGAGGTAAGAGCAATAAGGAAAAATACCTTCCAAGTGAGAAACTTGAAGGGAGTGGTAGCCAAAGGTTCAAAAGGAGGCTTCATTAAGGCGGAAAGAACTACATTGAGATCCCAGATGACAGGAGGGGCTTTAAGAGGTGGTTTCACATTGAAAAGACCCCGCATGAACCTGGACACCAGGGGATGAGCTGATAGAAGTTTTCCATGGACCGGCTCATGAAAAGCAGCAATGGCACTGAGGTGGATTCTGATGGAAGAAGATTTAAGGCCAGAGTCAGACAAAGAAAGCAAATAATCCAACAATGTCTCCACTGCCAGCGAAGTTGGATCAAGATGATGAAGAAGACACCAGGAAGAAAATCTTGTCCACTTCTGATGGACTCCCAACCTAAAGAAGGATATAAAACTGTTAGAGAGGGTGCAGAGACGAGCAACGAAGTTAATAAGAGGTATGGAGAACTTGGAATATGAGGAACGACTCAAGAAACTAGGACTGTTCTCCCTTGAGAAGAGAAGGCTGCGAGGGGACATGATCGAGACGTTCAAAATGCTGAAAGGCATCGATAAAATAGAGCAGGAAAATAAATTATTTACATTATCCAACGCGACACGGACAAGAGGACATGGTTTGAAGCTAAGGGGGGACAAGTCCAGGACAAATGTCAGGAAGTTCTGTTTTACGCAGCGAGTGGTAGACGCCTGGAATGCTCTCCCAAAGGAGGTTATCAAGGAATCCACTGTGCTGGGATTCAAAGGCAAATTAGATGCACATCTCCTTATGAGAGGCATAGAGGGATATGGGTGACTAAAACTACATCAGGTGTATACCTGACTGGGCCTCCGCATGGGTCTGATCCGGAGATGGCAGTTCTTATGTTCTTATGTAACATTGCAGAGTGGCTGGTTTCCTGGAGGCATCTAGAATGGAATGAACAGGCTGAGACAAAAGAGTATCATGAGAGGTCAGCCCGAGAGATACCAAGCTGTCAGGTGCAGAGACTGGAGGTTGGGATGTAGAAGGGTCTCCTGATGCTGTGTAAGCAGAGAAGGAAACAGAGGAAGAAGAAAAGGTTCCCTGGAACTGAGTTGAAGTAGAAGGGAGAACCAATGTTGCCTGGGCCACCTCGGAGCAATCAGAATCATGGTGGCTCGTTCCCTCTTGAGCTTGAACAAGGTTCTCAACATGAGAGGCAGAGGAGGGAAAGCGTACAGGAACAGATTTGACCAGTCGAGGAGAAATGCATCCGCTGCCAGACGGTGAGGAGAGTAGAGTCTGGAACAGAATAGGGGCAGCTGGTGATTGAGAGGAGCTGCAAAGAGGTCTATCTGAGGGGTGCCCCATTGAGCGAAGATAGACTGTAGAGTGAAAGGATCGAGTGTCCACTCGTGAGGCTGAAGAATTCTGCTGAGTTTGTCCGCTAAAGAATTCTTTTCTCCCTGAATGTAGATAGCTTTCAGGAAGAGATGGTGATTTATGGCCCAAGTCCAGATCTTCTGGGCTTCCTGGCACAAGGTTTGAGAGCCCGTCCCTCCCTGCTTGTTGATGTAGTACATCGCAACTTGATTGTCTGTGCACAGCAGGAGGACCTGAGGAAAGAGAAGATGTTGGAAGGCCTTGAGGGCATAAAACATCGCTCTGAGTTCCAGGAAATTGATGTGATGCTTCTTTTCCTGGGCTGTCCAAAGACCTTGAGTTTGAAACTCGTTCAAATGAGCTCCCCATGCATAAGGAGAGGCGTCGGTGGTGATGACTAGTTGATGAGGAGGTAGATGGAACAGAAGACCTCTGGATAGATTTGAGGATACCAACCACCATTGTAGAGACTGACGAAGAGATGATGTCACAGATATGTGTCGTGAGCAAGGATCCGTCACTTGGGACCACTGAGTAGCAAGGGTCCATTGAGGAGTGCGTAGGTGAAGACGTGCGAGGGGTGTGACATGGACTGTGGATGCCATGTGACCCAAGAGTATCATCATTTGCTTGGCCGAGATGGACTGTTGTGGAAGTACCTGCTGACATAGAGACTGAAGAGTCTGAAGACGGTTGGATGGCAGGAATGCTCTCATGAGGAGTGTGTCCAGTATCGCTCCAATGAATTGAAGTCTTTGAGTGGGGATGAGATGAGACTTGGGTAGATTGATCTCGAATCCCAATATTTGTAGAAATAGGATGGTTTGGTTGGTGGCCAGGAGTACTGCTTGAGCGGATGTGGCCTTGATTAACCAGTCGTCCAGGTAAGGGAATACCTGAAGGTGGTGAGAGCGTAGAAATGCAGCTACCACAATAAGACATTTGGTGAACACCCTTGGAGAGGAAGCAAGGCCGAAGGGCAGCACTTTGTATTGGTAATGACAATGATTGATCATGAAGCGGAGATACCGTCTGGAGGTTATATTGATCAGTATGTGAGTGTATGCCTCTTTGAGATCGAGGGAGCATAGCCAGTCGTCTTGATTGAGAAGAGGATAAAGGATGGCTAGAGAAAGCATCTTGAATTTTTCCTTTACCAGATGTTTGTTGAGATCGCAAAGATCTAGGATTGGTCTGAGATCTCCCGTTTTTTTGGGGACTAGAAAATAACGGGAGTAGAATCCCTGCCCCTTTTGATCTAGAGGAACTTCTTCTATAGCGTTCAGAAGGAGGAGGGATTGAACTTCTTGAATAAGGAGGGCAGATTAAGGACTGTTCAAAGCAGACTCTTTTGGCAGGCTTTGGGGCGGAAGAGTCTGAAAGTTGAGAGAGTAGCCGTGGCGGATGATGTTGAGGACCCATTGGTCCGAAGTGATAACCTCCCACCGGCTGAGGAACAGAGAAAGACGACCTCCTATAGGTTGAGGCAGGAGAGCAGATATAGGAGTACTGGCTATACTTTGGAGAATTAAGTCAAAAGGGCTGTGTCTTCTGCTGTGGAGGTGGCTTCACAGGTTGCTGCTGTTGCTGTTGTCTGGGAGGCTGGCGTTGTTGCTGCCGTTGACGCCTGGGTTGCTGGGCAGCTGCTGGTAATGGGCGAGCTGTGAAGCGGCGTTGATAGGCCGACTGTTGCCTAAAAGGCCTTGCTGGAGGAGGCTTTTTCTTATTTTTAAGTAGGGTATCCCAGCGTGTCTCATGAGCAGAGAGCTTTTGAGTGGTCGAGTCCATGGATTCCCCAAAGAGCTCATCCCCTAGGCACGGGGCGTTGGCTAAACGATCTTGATGGTTAACATCAAGTTCGGACACCCGAAGCCAGGCCAGGCGATGCATTGCCACAGACATTGCTGTCGCTCTGGATGTAAGTTCGAAGGTGTCGTAAATGGACCTAACCATGAACTTACGCAGTTGAAACAGAGACGACAAGCAATGGTGAAAGGATTGTTGCTTACGTTGAGGAAGGTACTTCTCAAATGAAGCCATGGTGGTAAGGAGATGTTTAAGGTAGAAAGAAAAATGAAAAGCATAATTCCCAGCTCTATTTGCCAACATTGCATTTTGGTAGAGCCTCTTACCAAATTTATCCATGGCTTTACCCTCTCTGCCAGGAGGTACAGAAGCATATACACTGGCTCCTGAAGATTTTTTAAGGGTAGATTCGACAAGTAAAGATTCGTGTGGAAGTTGAGGTTTGTCAAACCCAGGAATGGGAATTACTTTGTATAAAGAGTCTAATTTACGTGGAGCCCCTGGAACCGTTAAGGGAGTCTCCAAATTCTTGTAGAAAGTCTCCCTCAAGATGTCGTGAAGAGGGAGCTTCAAAAATTCCTTTGGAGGTTGGTCAAAGTCAAGGGCATCCAAAAAAGCTTTAGACTTTTTGGACTCAGCCTCCAAAGGAATAGACAAAGAGTCACACATATCTTTCAAAAAACTTGAGAAAGATGAAGTGTCATGCCTAGAGGACGGGTCAGGTACAGCAGAATCCTCCTCATCTGAGGAACATTCCCCTTCAGAGAGAAAGGGTTCCTCTGAATCTCCCCACAGATCAGGGTCCCTGACATGGGAAGAACGGTCCCGAGACTCTGGAGTAGATGGTTCTACGTGTCGGGTTTTGCGCACCGACTTACCCGACCTCATCGATACCGAGCCCGGCGATGTAATCGGTGGCACCGGTGTCGAAGTCTGCACCGACTGATGCTGAGCTCTCGGTTCCGGTGCGAGGACTGGCATCGATACCGATGAGGTCGAGTGAAGCGGTACCGAAGGAGTGGATGCAGACAGCACAGGCTGTTCCACTATCGGTACCGGCTCAGTGCGGACCGGCACCGGAAGGTTCGGTGCCAGGATAGCTGGAAGGAGCTGTTGTAATTGCTCCTTGAGCTGCACCTGGAGAATGGCCGCAATACGGTCATCAAGGGATGGCACCGGTACCGCCTTTTTCTTCTGCGGTACCTGCGGTGCCGCTCGACGCCCCGGAGATGAGGAGCCCGATGTCGAGGGACTCACCTCAATAGGGGCGGAGCGCTTCCGCTGGCGCCTCACAGTCGGCAGGATTGGGCTCACTGCACTCGAGACCGGAGGACGCTCCAGCGGGGAAGGCTTCTTAGCCGGCTTACCTGAATGCTGGGACGCCGGTGCGGTGTCGCACGGCGTCGAAGAAGAGGGTGCCGACTGAACTGGTGCCGAAGCCGGAGTCGATGGAACGGGGTCGGACATCTCGGCACCGAACAGTAATCGCTGTTGTATTTGGCGATTTTTCAGGGTTCGTTTTTTAAGTGTGGCACAGCGGGTGCAGGTGGAGGCCTGATGCTCAGGACCCAAACACTGAAGGCACCAGTTGTGTGGGTCCGTGAGAGATATAGGCCGAGCACACCGCTGGCACTTTTTAAACCCTGGCTGAGGGGGCATGAACGTAAAAACGGCTTCAGCCAAATCGAAGGCCGAGGCCTCGATGGTGGCAGAAGGCCCCGCCGGGGAAAAACCAAATTTGAGGAAAAAAAGAAGTTTTTTTTTTTTTTTTTTTACAAAAATTAAAGAAAGGGGAAAAGACAAAAAAGTCAAAAAGGTTTACGCGAGCGGGAAGGCAAGTCAGAAAAAATTTTCAACAGCCGTTGAAAAACGCGTCTTCTTAGCTCCGCGGAAACTAAGAAACTGGGGACCGCGCGCCTCTGTCGGGCGGGAAGGCACTCGCGCGTGCACGGTGCGGCATGCCAGAACTTTCCAAGTTCTTAGAGTGCAATCACTCTAAAATTGTCCGTACCGGGGCTCCGTCGGTGCCGTCACCCATCAGTCAAGAATATGCTGCCTGCTTGTCCTGGGATAAAAGAAAGTTTTGGACTTTATTTTGGACTGATTTATTTTCTTTCCATTTTTGACAATCTTCCTTTAATGCTGTGTGAAATCCTGACTAATGTGGAGAAAGTTTAATGAATTACTTACCTGCATGAAAGATTAAGTAAAAAGAACTATTTCTATAATCTACTGCCATTGTTGGAACTTTATTTTTCTTGGCTTTAATTTTGGATTACTGCTGGGAATCCAGTCCTGCAGGGTGACTCTATGCCGGGTCACACGCTGGTGTAGTGCTTATGTTACCACTGGGATTGCTATAGAGTCCAGTCCTGAGCTACAGTAGTGGTGACAAGGTATAGGGGGTCCGGATTTTACTTTAGTAAAATCTGGCAACCCTAGGCCTGAGGTCACATGGAGCAAAGGAGGAGCCTTATTTTATCCAGAGGGGCTTTTGCTCAGTTAAAGTATACCAACCAGCAGTGTTCCCGCTAAGGTGCGTTGGCCTGCGCGCGCGCACAAAATATTACATCGCAGCGCAAAGTTTCTCTTCACAGCGCACACACGCGTCGCAAAGGTAAGGGGAGGTAAGGTAAGGGGACGCATTGGGGGGATTGCACTTCCCCACAATTGCCATGCTTCGGTTCCTCTTCTTCCTTCCTTCCTCCCCCCCCCCCCCGCGGGACCCTGCGGCACCATCAACTCTTACTCCCTCTAATGTCGGCCCTGCAGCTCCAGACTTCCTCGCACCTTCTCCCCTCCCCCTTTGGATCGCTATTATTTTAAATGTTATAGCCGCGGAGCTGTATCCATCAGTGGAGATGTCTAACCTCGGCCTGCCCCGGAACTCTTACTGCAACAGTGACTTCCTGTTCCTGCCTAGACGGGCGGCTGCTGCAGTAAGAGTTCCGGGGCAGGCCGAGGTTAGACATCTCCACTGATGGATACAGCTCCGCGGCTATAACATTTAAAATAATAGCGATCCAAAGGGGGAGGGGAGAAGGTGCGAGGAAGTCTGGAGCTGCAGGGCCGACATTAGAGGGAGTAAGAGTTGATGGTGCCGCAGGGTCCCGCGGGGGGGGGGGGGGGGGGAGGAAGGAAGGAAGAAGAGGAACCGAAGCATGGCAATTGTGGGGAAGTGCAGAGCTGCAGGGAAGAGTGTTGCGGTACCCAGCTGGAGGGAGAAGGAAGATGAGGGAGGGAATTAAAGGAGATGCCAGGGCTTGGAGCGTAGGAGGAAGGTATGCCAGTCTAAGGGAAAAGGAAGGGGGAGATGTGAGAGCATGGAGGGGGAACGAAAGATGGAAGAAAAGGAAAGGAGAGAGATGCCAGAGAAGCAGGGAAGGGGAGATACCAGACTATGAGGAGAGGTGTGGGAGAGGGAAGGCGAGGAGAGAGATGCCAGACCAATGGGGTGAAAGGAGAGATGGAAGGGGGAGGCATACAGTTTCTGGAAGGGGCATAGAAGGAGAGAAGATGCCATATAGGGGAAGAGAGACGGCAGACAGTGAATGGAAGGAAGAGAGTTACAAGAAGATGAGGAAAGGAGAAACCACAGAAGACAAAGGTAGAAAAAAATTTCTATTTATTTATTGCTTTAGGAGACATGTGTCACTGTTTCTGTGAAGCATTGTATGCAGAGTCCAGCTTCTTGCTGGTTCAATTTAACCTTTGTCTATGTATTTTTATTTTATCCCCCCTTTTACAAAACTGTGAAGCGTTTTTAGCACCAGCCTTGGTGGTAGCAGCTCTGATGCTCAGAATTTTATGAGCATCAGAGCTGTTACCTCCGTAGCTAAAATCCACACTACAGTTTTGTAAAAGAGGGAGGGGTTAGTTTGTGATTACATATTCCTTACTAGGCGAAGGTGTTTTCTGTGTTCTGTGTGTTCGAAAGACATGGTTTTCTGTTAGGATTGACGGTGTAGGATTGATCTGTGCTGGTCTGGCTTGTTTAGTTTTACAATGGGTGTATTGATGTACTGCTCACTGCAATATGTAAGAAGCTGCCTTTTCCTAGGTACTCATGTGTGACGTGTGGTTTGTTACTAAAAATCATGTTTTTCTTACAGATGGGGGGGGGGTGCCAAAAAATGATGGGCCCCGGATGTTACATATGCTAGGTACGCCACTGTATGTAAAGATACCAGAAAGCTGGCGTAGCAAAAACTTCTAAGTTTTGAGTATTTAACCCTCCCACAATCTCACGGGCACTCGTTTCAAGTTTATTGAGATTTTGATTTAAACGCAATATCAAATATTTTCAATGCGTATAACAAAAATAAATTTGGGGAAATAAATAAAACCATTTGAACCAGTGTTCCCGCTAAGCTGCGCTGGCGTGCGCTGGCGCACAAAATATTACATCGCAGCGCACACGTTTCTCGTCACAGCGCACGATCGGAAGAGGCGTACGGCAGATGGCAGGGCGGCGAGAGGAGAATCGGGCGAGTTGGCTCATAACTTGCTGGCGCCCGATATTTTTGGCTCACGGTGAAAAAAGTTTGCTCACAACACCCGCCCGCTTAGAGGGAACACTGCCAACCAGACCCTAGAGCAGCAGCATTAATCAAAAAGTGCCAGGGATATCTGCTCTGGTTGTTGCAGTTAGTGCTGGGGTAACCAGAGCAGAGTCATGGTGGATGCTAGCGTTTTCTAGGCACTTTCAATCTTCTGTGCAATTGTTTGAATAACAACAGGGGCAAAGAGAAACTTAACAAATGCTAATCATAACTTTGCAGGGTCTAGTACTCAGATAACCTATGCCAGCCCATTCCATGGTGGTGCCAGGATTAGTTCCGACGTTGATTATCTGGTTCAAATTCAGCTCACATTGGTTAACACCTTAAAACTGACTGTCTGCCACTGCAAATATTTAGGTAATTAGGTTAATTTATCTCATCTTTTGTAAACCGCATAGAATTTCATGGTCCTGCACTATATAAGTAAATGGTAATGTAAGGTAGCCAGAAGACAAATTTTGAGGATGCCAGTGGGTGGAATGGGGGAGCACAATGCATTTCCTCTCCATTCTTTGCTCACTCCTAACACCCCCCTCCCCCCCGCCCCATCAGACTCACATATTGGATATCTTGGCTTGCAGGGAATCCCTAAACCCCAGCAGCTGAAGGCATCCGCCTGAACCCCTGGGTCACCAGAACACTGTGGCAGGCAGCAGCTGCACTCCCAGTTCTTTCATGTAAACTGAGCATGTGCGGAATTTTGGCATCGGTGGCTGGGAGAATGGCTGCTGACAACTATGGTGTTCTGATGGCTCAGGGTTCAGGCTGATGATGTCTTTAGCTGCTACTAGCTTTACAAATGGTACCTACCTCTGCTGTGTAAGCCTGAACTGAAAGTGAACAGTCCAGGCTCTCCCAGACCTACCCCCGGCTAACCCCCTGCTCCACCGGCTGAATATTGGTTCCTTAGAATGTAAGTCATAGGAAAAAGGAAGGAAAAATTATGTTCTTACCTGTTAATTTTCTTTCCCTTAGACGCAGCAGATGAACCCAGAGACCAATGGGATAGCTCACATCTACCAGCAGGCGGAGATAGAGAAACTCCTCCTGTTTATCCAGTATAGCTCCTTGCCCAAGCATCCGTAACCAACAATAGGCATAGCATGTAAAAAACTACTTTCCCATAACAAATCTCAAAATGCAATAATACAGAAAACAACCTGCCATAATAACAAACTACGAAAGTTGCAAAAGAAAAAACCGAGAGACAATATCCAGAAAGGGTGGGGCTCTGGATTCATCTGCTGCGTCTAAGGGAAAGAAAATTAACAGATAAGAACATAATTTTTCCTTCCCTAGCAACAGCAGCAGATGAATCCAGAGACCAATGGGATGTAGCAAAGCAAAACTCAATCTGGGTGGGAAGCAAATGCCGCCTCCGCAACAACCGAAGCACAAAACGCTCCTACCGCACGCGCCCCCACATCCAAGCAGAAATGCAGAGAGAAAGCACTCTCGGAAGACCAATTAGCCGCGAGACAAATCTCCTCCAAGGAAAAAACCCCTGGGCTGAGCCCAAGAAGTAGCCATCGCTCCGACGGAATGGTCATGAAGTTCTTTCGCCACCCGCTTCCCTGCCAGCAAGCAAGCATAAAGAATGTCCTCCTGGACCCATTGAGCGATGGAGGCTTCGGACGCCGCCATACGTTTGAGGCGTCCCTTGAAGAATACAAAAAGGAGATATAAACAACTAAAAGTCATTAGAAACCGAGCTCGCGGAGAATGCTACGTACGTATCAAAAAATGCAGTGAATAAAAGCACTGCTCCCAATTTCTCCTCCCAGGAAGAAGGAAGGAAAAGCGAGCATGACATAAAAGAAAGGATGACACCCCCCTAGAAAGAAATAGTGTTACCATCCGAACTGATACCCCATATTTCGGAAATCAGAAATAGGAATCCCCGTTGAACAAGGCCTGCAACATAGAAAACTGCAGAGCTGAAGCCATGGCCACAAGAAACTCCATGTTCAACGGCACAGCCCTTTAGAGTCCCAAAAGACAAGGATGAAATGAAGCCTTCGGTAAACTAAGAAGAAGTACGTGAAGATTGTGCTCCAAACCAGGCTTTCTAAGAGGCGCATGAATATACCGCACTCTGTTTAGGAACTGAACTACATGAAGCTGAGAAGTAAGAGAAGAGCAATATTCCTAGCCCTTGAAACAAGCCAAGAATGGCACTAGAAGCTGAAGGGAATTGAACGCTAAGCCCTCGGCAATACACTTGTGCCAAAAAGGAACTCTGGAGTGGTTTAAACGTTAAGAAGTACCCAAGAAAGGAAAAACCTCCAAAAGGAAGCAGAAGCCACAGGAGAAGACGTCCGTAGCACCTGGATAAGAGAAGAAACAACCTGCTTCGCATAACCCTTACACGTCAGCCAAGATTTTTCAAACTAGGTCATAATACTAAAGTAGTACAAATATCCATGTTGATTGGACCCTAGGCGAGCAAAGCCGGAGATACCAGGAAACTTCTTAGTCCGGCTGTCGAAAGACTCATCAAATCCGCATAGTAAAGATGGCGCCGCCAATCCAGAGATTCTACAAATACTGTGCCTGGAAAGCGAGTTCGAGATGGCAAACCCAAGCCATCATCAGCCAGCGGAAAACACTGAAAAAGAGAAGGCAAGAGGCGAGAAAGGAGCTACCCCCTCTAACGCCCACTCCCTGGGCCCGCCGAAGAAGCTAGGAAGCTTAGAATTGAGAGACGAGGCCATGAGGTCTAGGTCAAGGAGATCTCACATCCATAAAAGGAGCTAGAACGCCTGAGCCACAAATCTCAATATCCAGGATGCAGAAGATTACACTATTACTAACATGCACACTTTCCAGAGCGTACACAGCGCTGTACACTGTAACATACAAGAAATGGGCCATGCTCAGATTCCGCGGAGAGAAAGTCTATCCAAACTCTTATCCTGATCCATAAAAGGATCTGCCAACAGAAGACGAAGATGAGAGTCCACCCATTGAAGCAGACCAACTTCACCTGCCAACTGAGTACAACACCTACTGCCCAAGCTGTAGAGAAATACCCCCATCCTAATACTGACCAAAAGGACCCTCAGCGGCAATCCGGAAGAATGAACTGAAGCTCCAGAAAGGTAGCCTGACCCTGCTCAAGAGTAGAAGAATGAACAAGTACTGAGTCGCCTCTGAAGACCAGACTCCTGGAGCTGAGGATGGAAGCCACCGAGCCCCCCAACCCGGGATGGTCGGTGGTCATGAGCTAGTCCAGCAAAGACCGAGGCATGCCTTGAAAAGAGAAATCGCGCTGAGCCACCAAATCATACAGAGCGATGCAGGAGGAGCATACCAAATAATTGGAGCCCTAAGATACCAGGAACCACCGGAACAAAAGCGACTGCTGTAGCGTAAGAAGGGGAAAGCAAGCCGAAGTTCCCAGTGGAGTCAGCAATATGGATCCCAGAAGCTGTACAGAATCCCATACTCTTGGTCATGGTAAGCGAAGAAGAATACCAATCTGAGACCGAGACCCCACGCCCAAGTCTCCAGAAACATGTCTCTCCTATATGAATAAAAACATTACCCCGATATACCTATAAATAGTACAGGAGAAAAGAGTGCTGTGCAAATTCGAAGATGTCAGTCAATTACAAAAATGTTATGACAAGGGTAATTTCAGAAAACTATTAAAAACGCAGTTATTTGTTAATGCATTTTTCTAGGAACTGATCTTTGCGACTGTTCTCTTGATGGGCACTTTACATGATTTTCTGATTACCGTATTTTCACGCAAATAACACGCACCCGTATAAAACGCGCACACGGATATAGCGCGCAGAAATCACGATGATTTGCACAAAAACTTTGATATACCGCGCTCACGGGTATACCGCGCATGCTGCCCGACGCTCCTTTCGCCCGCCCTGACTTTCCGTGCGCTGTCCCGACTCTCCGTTCACCCCCCCCTGACTTCCGTGCACTGTCCCCCCTTGAAGGTCTGTCCCCATCCTGAAAGCCTGATGCCCCCCCCCCGACGTCCGATACATCCCTCCCCCCCCCCCGAAGGACCGCCGACTCCCCAACAATATCGGGCCAGGAGGGAGCCCAAATCCTCCTGGCCACGGCGACCCCCTAACCCCACCCCGCACTACATTACGGGCAGGAGGGATCCCAGGCCCTCCTGCCCTCGACGCAAACCCCCCTCCCCCCCCAAGAACCTCCGACCGCCCCCCAGCCGACCCGCGATCCCCCTGGCGACCCCCACGACCCCCCCACCCCCCTTCCCCGTACCTTTGGTAGTTGGGCCAGAAGGGAGCCCAAACCCTCCTGGCCACGGCGACCCCCTAACCCCACCCCGCACTACATTACGGGCAGGAGGGATCCCAGGCCCTCCTGCCCTCGACGCAAACCCCCCTCCCCCCCAAGAACCTCCGACCGCCCCCCAGCCGACCCGCGATCCCCCTGGCGACCCCCACGACCCCCCCACCCCCCTTCCCCGTACCTTTAGTAGTTGGCCGGACAGACGGGAGCCAAACCCGCCTGTCCGGCAGGCAGCCAACGAAGGAATGAGGCTGGATTGGCCCATCCATCCTAAAGCTCCGCCTACTGGTGGGACCTAAGGCGCGTGGGCCAATCAGAATAGGCCCTGGAGCCTTAGGTCCCACCTGGGGGCGCGGCCTGAGGCACATGGTCGGGTTGGGCCCATGTGCCTCAGGCCGCGCCCCCAGGTGGGACCTAAGGCTCCAGGGCCTATTCTGATTGGCCCACGCGCCTTAGGCCCCACCAGTAGGCGGAGCTTTAGGATGGATGGGCCAATCCGGCCTCATTCCTTCGTTGGCTGCCTGCCGGACAGGCGGGTTTGGCTCCCGTCTGTCCGGCCAACTACTAAAGGTACGGGGAAGGGGGGTGGGGGGGTCGTGGGGGTCGCCAGGGGGATCGCGGGTCGGCTGTGGGGCGGTCGGAGGGTCTTGGGGGGGGGGGGGGTGTGCGTCGAGGGCAGGAGGGCCTGGGATCCCTCCTGCCCGTAATGTAGTGCGGGGGGGGGTTAGGGGGTCGCCGTGGCCAGGAGGGTTTGGGCTCCCTTCTGGCCCAACTACCAAAGGTACGGGGAAGGGGGGTGGGGGGGTCGTGGGGGTCGCCAGGGGGATCGCGGGTCGGCTGGGAGGCGGTCGGAGGTTCTTGGGGGGGAGGGGGGTTTGCGTCGAGGGCAGGAGGGCCTGGGATCCCTCCTGCCCGTAATGTAGTGCGGGGTGGGGTTAGGGGGTCGCCGTGGCCAGGAGGGTTTGGGCTCCCTTCTGGCCCGATATTGTCAGGAAGTCGGCGGTCGTTCGGGGTGGGGGTGCGAGTGGTCCTGCCGGGGGGGGGGGGATGTATCGGACGTCGGGGAGTCGGCCGGGCAAGAGGGCTTGGGCTCCCTCTTGCTCCGATCGTGGATGCGGGTGCGGATGGGAGCGCGTGCGAGCGGTCGTTCGGGGTGGGGGTGCGAGCGGTCCTGCTGGGGGGGTGAATCGGGCGTCGGGCGGGGTGGGAACTATGTTTTAAAACTTTGGTATACCGCGCTCACGCATATAACGCGCGAGGGGTATGCGCGGTAGGTAAAAACGCGTATAACGCGCGCGTTATATGCGTGAAAATACGGTATATGTTAAGGTTTGTTTGATTTTATTTGACTTACTGAATTACGTATGTAACGATATGTAAACCGTTTAGGTTTAAACGGTATATACATTTTAAAAATAGATACATTTCTGTTGTGTCATTCAGTCTTGATTCCTTTGCCCTTTTAAATTGCTAAAAGGAATCGACAAAATGGAGCAAGCTCACTCACCAGCAGGGGGAAAGGATGGAGAGCAAGAAATATCTTTATTCACATTGGCGAATGTGACCCAGACTCGGACCAGAGGTCATGGCCTGAAGCTGAGAGGGGACACGGCCAGGACAAATGTCAGAAAGTTCTGCTTCACACAGTGAGTGGTGAACGCCTGGAACTCTCTCCCGAAAGAGATGGTGGAGGAAAATACCATTCTAGGATTTAAGGGAAAATTGGACGCACATCTTCTTGCAGGACACATTGAGGGATACGAGTGACTAATGTATGCACCAGGGTACACCTGACTGAGCCTCCGCGTGTGCAGATCACCGGACTGGATGGACCCCCAGGTCTGATCCGGTGCAGGCATTTCTTATGTTCTTATGTTCTTCTGAGTTGGTACAAGCCGTTAAAGGTGACCCCCCTCCTGAGGAAGAGTCTACGAAACTCGAATTGGGGGGGGACCAGCGATTCTATTATGGCTATTAGTTTTTCACTAGAGCACGTTTAAGCCCTGGCACTTTATTCAACACTGTGGTTATTGATAACATCTTCTATGAACCACCCGCTATGCGAGATAAGAGAATTTATTACATCTTTCACAGTTTGTTTACAGCGAGTGGTTTTGGGACTGTAAATGGCGATGATGGTCCCACAATAACCATAGTCTGGTGTTACCACAGATTAAATGGTTAAGGGGTCTGAGCACTTTACAAGCATTTTGATATAACTTCTTAAATTAAAGAGTATTTAGAGCTGTGATTTTGAGCGTGGGATTCCAAATGACAGGCCATCCCGTCACCTCAGTATAGCGCTCAGCAGCTCCCTACCCTCAGTAGGGCTCTGTGCAGATATTTTCAGCACTATGTTATTTTCACTTTGGGCTCCTTTTACAAAGCTGCGTCAGCGATTTTAGCGCGCGCTATGCGGCTAGAACTAACGCCAGCTCAACGCTGGCGTTAGCATCTAGCGCAGCCGGCAGTTTAGCGCGCGACATTACACATGTAAAACCGCTAACGCAGCTTCGTAACAGGAGCCCTTTGATTCCCTCATTTGCTTTATTTTAATTTTGTGTTTTGTTCCCTTTCATTTTCGCTATGAGAAGCAAACAAAAAGGAACCCCTCTTATCATATAGATTTCTACCTGGTGTTATTTTCTTGTTCAGCCAAAATAATGAACGATGCTAGCCTTAGCCTGCTGGGACCATTTACCATGAACACAGTGGTGAGGAATGAGTCACTGGGAATTACTCTTTCTCTGTGAATAGAAATTATTTTGGGGAATAAAAAGGCTGGAGTGGGGGAATCGGGTAAGGGAATAAAACCTTTTCTTTTATCTTTTTCTTAGGGGGGGGAGAGGTTGAGGAACACAGCAGCAGTCATCCTATTTTTTTTTTTAATTAAAGCAAGGTTTTTGTTTATTTTCCTTTTACCTGGTTTCCAGTGAAAATAAATTCCCATCTCTTAGAGTCTTGAATGTAACAGCTGGCTCCCTTTTAAGTTGTTTACCCAACAAATTTCAAAATACTTAGATTGAACATAGAGGCATTCTTTCATTTAGTATGTCCCCCCCTCAAATAAGAGTGAAAAGAAAAATATGCTGAGTTTTAAAAAGTCTGTCACAGCAGAGAAAAATTGTTAGGAATGTAAGGTGAACTCCTGATATTTTATGAAGCAAAATAAATTAATCACACATCTCTTAAGGGGGAACCATCAGACTTGTAGGGTTTTTTTTTTAAGATGATTCATAGTATGTGTTTATTTAAAATGTGATTTAACAACATAACCACAGCCTTACTGGGTCAGACCAAGGGTCCATCAAGCCCAGTAGCCCATTCTCACGGTGGCCAACCCAGGTCCCTAGTGCCTGGCCAAAACCCAAGGAGTAGCAACATTCCAGAATCCCAAAGAGTAACAAAAGATTCTAGGACCCCCAAAGAGTATCAAGATTCCATGCAGAATCTCAAATTTAAGTCAAATTTAAGTTGTCTCTTAAAACCTTCCTATTTAAGGACGCATTTGAAACCTAATTCTACTTTCCTTTGGTATATGAAGTCTACACATTAAGTTGTTCCATCATAGTTTTCTGCCTTCTTCAAATTTTACTCTCATCCAGGCTTGTACCCCCCTCCTCTCATTTTCCCCTTTTATGTGAATTTTCTTTATAATATTGTAGTTCTGCCCCTCCATTCCATTCATACCAGTTAATCGCTGCCTATTGAATGTTACGTAAGTCTTCTGTATCTAAGGAAAATTTTATTGGTGTTTTTGCAAACTTTTGTACCCTTATTTTAAATTGTACAGCGCTTAGAAGAATTTCTTAAGCATTTTAATCAAATTTTAAATAAATTGTAAGATTCCGAAACCCCCAAAGAGCAGCAACATTCCATGCAGAATCTCAAAGAATAGCATGATTCCGGAATCTCAGAGAGTAACAAGATTCTAGAACTCCAAAGAGTAGCAACATTCCATGCTACCGATCCAGGGCAAGCAGTGGCTTCCCCCATGTCTATGGACTTTTCCTCCAGGAACTTGTCCAAACTTTTCTTAAAACCAGCTACGCTATCCGCTCTTACCACAACCTTTGGCCACGCGTTCCAGAGCTTAACTATTCTCTTTGTGAAAAATAATTTCCTCCTATTGGTTTTAAAAGCAACCTCTGATTATTTCCACTTGTGACAGCATCTCCACAAAGGGTACTTTTGCTCAGACCATGACAGTTATGAACCTCATCCCACTGCCCAACAACTAGACACCTTGGGGGTGGGCCAGATATTTGTTTGTTCTGTCCCTCCACCCACAAAGGTGTTGTGCTGCTCCTGTCTCTGAATTCAAGAAAACGTGGGACCTGCCGCTTCTTTCTCTATAATTTTACCAAAATCCAACCCTTCCTCTCTAAGTTTCAAGTTTATTTGGTCTTGATATACCACTTTTAAATGCAAAGCGGTTTACAATTATACAGAAATAAAAATATTTTAGAAATATAAAAATGGTAGAAAACAGACTTGCATGAACAGTACAGACATAACATGGTAAGCAAGGGTAAGTGGGAAGGATAAATTGCATGAAATAAAAAGAAAGGGGGACGGAAAGAATGAAAGGCGTAAAGGGAGTCTTTAATGTTAGGCCAATTGTCCGAGTCTCATGAGTGGTAAGTCCTAGGAATAGATCTCATACGCATCTTTGAAGAGAAATGTTTTAAGGCTAGATTTAAACTTGTTGAGGTTAGTTTCTTCTCTCGGGGGTCAAAGGTAAAGTGTTCCACAACGTGGGGGGGGAGGGGGCGGCAACTGAAAAGATTGTTATATAGTAAAACAACGGACGGATGGACGAAACTGCAAGCAGATATTGTTGAGAAAACCATAGTGACCAATGCGATCCATATGGGGATCAGCTTAGATTACTGCAACTCGCTACTCTCAGGCCTTCCGTTTAGCCATCTCGCTCCCCTCCAATCCGTCCAGAATTCCGGGCGAGACGCTTTACTCACGTTACCCCCCCCCTCACCTGTTTCTGTCATCCTCCTATTTCCTTCAGCATCTCCGTTTCAATACAGTAGCCGTTCAGCTCCAGGGCTGCTGTAAGAGCCGTTCAGCTCAGACATTCTAATTAAAATCACTTTATGTGCCTGTTGGTTTTCCGCCCTTTAAGAAAAGTTCTCAGCCCAACCAACAAAGTTGGGGCAGTCTCCTCCGAGGGCTAAACACTCAGTCCAGTGATTTTCTACTTTTTTTCATTCCATTGGAAAAATACAGACTGAAAAAAAAGTGGAAAAATTGATGGACTGAATGCACAGCCCTCGATGGAGGCTGCCCCAGCTTTGTTGGCTGGGTTGAGAACTTTTTAATGGCCCATCCTATAAACTTCCCCCCCCCTTGATACATTTTCCATCCCAGCAGTTCTCAGCTGTGAACGGACTCTTGCTCCCGGAGCTTGCTCTAAGGAAGGAGCTCGTTGTTTCCGGAGTTTCGGTGCAGAAACAACTGGAGTTCCCACTTAGGAAGCGTAAAGAGAGATGCTGAACTGGAGCACATGGCCCAGCCATCCAAAAATTCTACCCGTTGAAAAACACAACCGGTACAGAAAAGCTTCAGCTGCCAACGCCTCAGACAACTTGATTGAAAACAGCTTGTAAAGCAGATGGATTATCCATGCACACACTACCTACACGACGGCTTCATGATCCACTGAGCAGTGAGTTCCTCATGATTGGTCAAAGGTGTAGGGCAATTAAATCTAATCTTTTTATCATCCAGCGAGATATTTTATATCCAAGAAAGCTGTAATTATCTGTATTGTCCTTTAATTGCCTGACAGAAACCATTTTTTAAAATTAATTGCTCCTCTAAGTTCTTAAACAGTTTAGACAAGCCTTTTTCTACTCTGAGGCAATGTGCCAGGCAGCTTAAACTGCATCATCATTGCTCTGTGTTTTATTTTGGGTTGTTTTTTTTTTTTTTTTTTTTTTTACTAATGTACAACTGCTAGAGTTGTGCATTATTAAAAAGAGGGAAAGAGGGAGCCTGGAAAATGACAGGGATTGCAGATCATGGCTGCATGGTGGGCACAAACAAACTGAGAACTCCATTCCCATTTAACTAGGGTTACTATATGGCTCCAGAAAAAAAAATTTGAGAGTGTGGCACAGTGGTAGAGTTACAGTCTCAGCACCTGAGGTTGTGGGTTCAAACCCTGTGCTGCTCCTCATGACCCTGCACAAGTCACTTAATCCTCCACTGCCTCAGGGACATTAGAAAGATTGTGAGCCCACCAGGACAGGTAGGAAAACGCTTGAGGTACCTTTAAAACTAGACAAAATAGTCAACCAGAATTTATCAATAACCTTCTTATTCCCTATAGTTCTTCTAAGAC
This sequence comes from Geotrypetes seraphini, assembly GCF_902459505.1. Classification (NCBI taxonomy): domain Eukaryota; kingdom Metazoa; phylum Chordata; class Amphibia; order Gymnophiona; family Dermophiidae; genus Geotrypetes; species Geotrypetes seraphini. The sequence continues at coordinate 29,383,829 of NC_047091.1, read as the reverse complement.
TAAGATCTTCTTCTAAAATTCTTTTATCTGTTCCGTCTCTGAAGTTTATAAACACAATGAGGTCTACTATTTTCTCTGTCAGCGCTCCATCTCTTTGGAATAATATTTCAGTCCACTTATGGGAACTATCAACTCTTCACCAATTTAAGACAAACTTAAAAACATTTATTTTTCTTGATGCTTTCGAGACCTAAATGTCCTTTTTAGGGCTACATAGTTTTATTCTGCTTTTAGACACCCTCCCTTTTGTTTTTTCCCTATATGTTCTTTTTCGTACTTGATAAATTGTAGTTCTACCCTTCTTCCCTTTATTGTTTCAGTTTGTTTTTGTATTGTTTTTAAATGTTTTTAATAATGGTTATTGTTTTAAAGGATGTATTGTTATTCCATATATGTTTTTAAAATAATGTTCACCACCTAGAAGGCCGATTGGGCGGTATATAAAACTTGAAATTTGTATGTAAACTGCTTTGAGTGTGGTTGCAAAACTACAAAAAGGTGGTATACAAGTCCCAGTCCCTGATGTCATAATGCCTCATTCCACCAATAAGAGCCAGCCTCATTAGTGATGTCACAATGGCTTGATTGTCCTCCTATACTTGGCTCGTTTCTGATATTGTACTGGAGAAGAATTTGGTGCAGTGGTTAAAGCTACAGCCTCAGCACCCTGAGGATGTGGGTTCAAACCCACGCTGTGCCTTGTGACTCTGGGCATAAGAACATAAGAAATGCCTTCACCGGATCAGACCCCAGGTCCATCTTGTCCGGTGATCCGCACACGCGGAGGCCAAGCTAGGTGATCCCTAATGGACACCTTGTTCACCCGTATCCCTCAATGTGATTTGCAAGAAGGTGTGCATCCAACTTGCCCTTGAATCCCAGAATGGTGGTCTCTGCCACAACCTCCTCCGGGAGAGCATTCCAAGCGTCCACCACTCGCTGTGTGAAGCAGAACTTCCTGACATTAGTCCTGAGTCTGCCGCCCCTCAGTTTTAGTCCATGACCTCTTGTTCGAGTCACTATTGACAATGTGAATAACGAAGTTCCTTGCTCTATTTTGTCGAAACCTTTTAGTATTTTAAAAGTCTCTATCATATCCCCTGGCAGCCTTCTCTTCTGGAGGGTGAACAATCCCAATTTTTTGAGGCGTTCTTTGTAGCTCAAATTCTCCACACCTTTTATTAGTTTCGTGGCTCGTCTCTGCACCCTCTCCAGATAGGGAGACCAGTGTTGGACACAGTATTCCAAGTGTGGTCTGACCATTGCTCTATAAAGCGGCATTATGATGCCCGCCAATCTACTCGTGATGCCCTTTTTTATCATGCCCAATATCCTGTTTGCTTTCTTTGCCGCTGCTGCGCATTGAGCCGACGGCAAAATCACTTAATCCTCTACTGCCCCTGGTATGTTAGATATATCGTGAGCCCACCAGGATAGAAAGAGAAAATGCGTGTAAAACTACAAAAAGGTAGTAAACAAATCCTAATCCCTTTCCCATTGAGCTATGTTTGACTTGATTATAGAGTGTCTTCTTGTAGGCCAGTGTCTCTCAATCTGTGCGCCAAGGCATAGTGATGTGCCATGACAGATTCCAGAATTGTACTTAATTTTAAAAAATTCTCTTCATAAGTATACACTAGAATAGATGAGATGTGCATCGCAGACACAAGAGTTCATCGATGTTGTGAGCGCTGTGTGCATAAAGATACAACCGCCCAGACAAGCCTCATTTTTGATAAGATTGGTCCTTGAAAACTAACAGCAAGTCAATTTATTTTTTTATTTTTTATGCAGTAGTTATCCTAACTTGAGCAACAAAGCAATCAAGGCTTTGTTACTGTTCGGATCTTCTTATCGTTGCGAACTTGGATTTTCAACTCTGACAGAAATTAAATTGAAAAAAAAAAAAAAGGGAACGACCGCAGATGGTGGATGATGAAATGCGTGTTTGCTTGTCGACTATCGTGCCGTGTTTTGAGTTGAGCACATCCATCACACTGATTAGCAAATCTATCTACTTTAGTTTCACCGTTGTTACAATTACCATACATAGCTTTAAGAACTTTAAATAAATAACTTCCCAATTTAATTTTTTGTTGGTATTTCAATTATACAAGTTCAATTATAATGTGCCATGAAAGAGATTTGCCTCGTTTAGTGTGCCGGAGCTAAAAAAGTTTGAGAGACCCTGTTGTAGACAGTCACTAGGCCAGATAATGTGTGTTTAAAATACAGATTCAGTTTAAACCTTCACAGAGAATCCAGTGCCCACATGGAAAAAAAACCAGTTCCCAACCTTTGTTTTCAGCATACTCAAAAAGTGAGCTTGAACTTGACTCATGGATCAAGAATAACTAGATTTTTGTAAGAGTCATTCTGCATTTTGGTTCATATCGTGAGGCGAATGCCATCAAATATTTTTCCCATCCCTGGAGGGCTCACAATCCAAGTCTGTATCTGAAGCAACAAAGGTTTGAATAACTTGTCCTACATTCTAAGGAGCTGTGGGGGGAGGGGAGGGGGGATTTTAACTTGCTCCCCTGGTTTTTAGCCTGCTGCTTTAACCATTAGCTTATATACATGACTGTTCATTCTGCAAACTCTATAAGTCAAGTTTAAGTTTCAAGTTTAGTAAAAAAAAAAAAAAAAATTGATATCTCGCCTATCATACTTCTGAGCGGTTTTACATAATAAAATCACTAAACAGGGTAACGAACATCAGACCAACGGGACTTACTTGGCATTCAAGGTTTGGATTTCAGCAAAGGAAGATCTTGCTTGACAAACTTACTGAACTTCTTTGAGGGAGTAAACAAGCAGATAGACAAAGGTGACCCGGTTGACATCGTATATCTTGATTTTGAGAAGGCGTTCGACAAGGTCCCACATGAACGTCTACTTTGAAAAACTGCAAGCCATGGCATCGAGGGTGATATACTCACATGGATTAAAAACTGGTTGATGGATAGGAAATAGAGAGTGGGGATCAATGAAGACGTTCGCGCAATGTGCAGCGGTGGTGAAAAGGGCGAACAGAATGCTAGGAATGATAAAGAAGGGGATCACGAACAGATCAGAGAAGGTTATCATGCAGTTGTACCAAGTCATGGTGCGCCCTCACCTGGAGTACTGCGTCCAGCACTGGTCGCCGTACATGAAGAAGGACACGGTACTACTCGAAAGGGTCCAGAGAAGAGCGACTAAGATGGTTAAGGGGCTGAAGGAGTTGCCGTACAGCGAAAGATTAGAGAAACTGGGCCTCTTCTCCCTCGAACAGAGATTGAGAGGGGACATGATCGAAACATTCAGGTACTAAAGGGAATAGACTTAGTAGATAAGGGCAGGTTGTTCACCCTCTCCAAGGTGAAGAGAATGAGAGGGCACTCTCTAAAGTCAAAGGTGGATAGATTCCATACAAACGTAAGGAAGTTCTTCTTCACCCAGAGTGGTAGAAATCTGGAATGCTCTTTCAGAGGATGTTATAGGGGAAAGCACCCTCCAGGGATTCAAGAAAGGGTTAGATAAGTTCCTACTGAACCAGAACGTATGCAGGTAAGGCTATACTCAAATAGGGCACTGGTCTTTGATCTAAGGGCCGCCGCGTGAGTGGACTGCTGGGCACAATGGACCACCGGTCTGACCCAGCAGCAGCAATTCTTATGTTCTTAGTATCATTGACCTTGGATCAGCGCACCAAATCTCAATCTTTATTACTATTTTGTGATCAATTGGGATAACCGTATCATCTGGATAAGCCATCCCCCAACTCTAAACAAATTTGAGATTGGGATTCTGACCAACAGAGCGCTGGATTATCTAAAAGGTAGCTGTCTAGTTAACTTGGGAATATAAACAATAGCCAGGGTAAATCCTGGTAGGCTGCCAAGTACCCAGCTATTCAGTGCCGATACGCAGCTCGATCCCATTCAGCCAGCAACAACCAACGCTTAAAGAACCACTGGCCCTGGCTGGCTAACAGCATGCGTGCAGTGGGGTAATGGGGGTAGGAGGCACCCCTGTACCCTCCTCTCCACACCCCTCGCTCCTTCCCTTCTCACCCCCATACGTCTTTAAATCTTCACTAGTGCGAGTGGCTTTTCCAGCCTGCTGCACGCACCAGCCTTGGCTTTCCCTCTGATGGCCCTGCGACCCGGACGTGATTTCAGAGGGAGCCAGGCCAGCGTGAGTAGCAGGCCCGAGTAGTTGCTCGCGCTGGTGAAGATTTAAAGCGACATGGGGGTGGGTAAGGAAGGGCACGAGAATGGCGCCCTCACCAAAATGGTGCCCAGGGTGGTCCATCCCCACCCCCTCGCACCCACCTTACTATGCCACTGCATGTGTGCTCTTACTAAATAAAGGCTTTTACAAAGCCGCAGTAGAGGTTTCTACTGTGGGCCAGCGAGTTAAATGCTCCGACGCTCAGAAAAATTCTATGAGCGTCAGAGCTTTTGCCTCGCAGGCCCGCAATAGAAACCTCTACTGCGGCTTTGTAAAAGCCAGAAAAAGTTTATTGAACTGAACATTTTGCCTTATTCCGCCCACAGAGGAATTTCCAGCAATGAGGCGCTCCTCCGTTGAGCTGTTCTCCTGTTATTATACAGCGAAATATAATCATTCTGTCTCACATCTGCCCCCACATACCACCGGAAGGCTGATGCTCTTAGAAACAGTGTGTTACTGTTCAGGCAGAGAATCCTCTTTCCTCAGTTAATTTTAGTTTTAGGGACTTGTTTGCCCTCAGACTGTTTGTGATGAATTCATTTCTGCTGGGTTTATGCATTCAATAAAGTAACCATTTTAATATTCGGGTTTGAGAGAGAACTTGCTTGTAATTTCACTGTTTTCCAAAAGGAATGCCTGGGGAGAAGAGCTCACAGGGCAACATCTGTCACAGATAACGAAAGGAATAGCCCAGCATTAGGAGGATTATATCTGACTCCTGAGCTCCTGGTGTAAGGGATGCTGTTGTATCTTTTCCACTTTACAAGAAAAAGAGAATTTAAAACAGGTGGAAGGCAGGTGAAAAAGAGATTTTATTCCATGAGTTAGACACTACTACTCAATGTATGCCAGTGACCCTTCCCTCCCCCGAACATTACAAATTTTTAAGAAAGAACAGAGAATAAGATAAAGAATATTATAACACCTCTGTATTGCTCCATGGTGTGACTTCATCTTCAGTATGGTGTGCAATTCTGATCTCAAAAAAGAGGTGGCAGGATTATAAATACCAACATGATTAAGGGGGTGGAATGACTCCTACATGAGGAAATACTTAAGAGGTTAGAGATTTTCATCTTGGAGAAGAAACATTCTCTGACGTTCCACAGGAACACGAGGGGCCGCTGGAAAGATCTCAGCCCAGCCAACAAGAGAATGATGTGGAGCCCTGAAATTTATGTTATGCCACACTTTTCGTGGCACTTTTCAGGGAGGCAAATCCATCTAATAAATGGGCACAAGTATAGAGAAACTAAGCCACTGTGGCATCACTTAAACCACACTGAATATCAACCCAGCATGTTGCCTTAATAAAACATGCTTAAAATAGGAGCTAATTTGAGACCCTTGTTAATGAAAATACTCCCTTTATGTCTTTGTAAATCCTTCTACACTCTCTGCTCCAAGTAAAAGCAAAACACCTTTGATATTTGAAATGAAGGTAAATGAATGTATTTCTCCAGTAATAAGCCTGGAGTTTATCTCCCCTCTCTCCAACCTCTTCAGCGCCTCATCCCTCCTCCCACTATGCGCCTGCCTGGCTCATGTTAAGGAGTGAGCCGGAAATCTATGCTGTTCCAACAACATTCTATAATTTATAATAATTAAATCTACCACATGCAATGCAAGGATCTGAATCTCATTTGCACACAACATCGGTATATTTTAAGCATCTCTTGAGCAATGCATGTTCTAATTAATGCAATTTCAAAGTATGTGCTGCAGAGTTCATCTCTACTGCAGATTCTTGGTGAATAATTGGAGTTCCTTCCAGTCTGCAACATGCCGGAGGGTGGGAGGACTGCCTGGGGGGCACTTGTTAAATTATTTTATAACAACAAAGATCAAGAGTTCTATTATTATTTTGACATTTGCATGGAACCCTGCATCAGGTTACTTTAAAACAAACTGCATATGGTTTTTAAGCCTCCGATCCTCAGGGAGCTTAAACTGGGTACCAGATTTTCAAAATGGAAAATCCGGACCCCCTAGACCCGCCCAGTTCCACCCATCCCTGTCCCAGTCCACTGCCTGCTTTCGTTGGGCATCCGTGCATGCTTGGATGCAACACGATGATGTCACGCACACATGTGTGTGATGTCATCCTGTGGCATCTGCACACGCGTGGATGCTCTCCTGCCCGACGGGGATTTGTAGGAAGCTTTTCAAAGTGCCAGGTTTTGAAAAGCTGTCCTGGGAAAAACGGACATCTGGTAACCCGTAGGAGTGTTAGCGGCAAAAAAACATAGTAACATAGTAGATGACGGCAGATAAAGACCCATTCAGTCTGCCCAACCTGATTCAATTTAAAAAAATTTTTTTATTTATTTTTTAATTTTTTCTTCTTAGCTATTTCTGGGCAAGAATCCAAAGCTTTACCCGGTACTGTGCTTGGATTCCAACTGCCGAAATCTCTGTTAAGACTTACTCCAGCCCATCTACACCCTCCCAGCCATTGATGCCCTCCCCTGCCCATCCTCCACCAAACGGCCATACACAGACACAGACCGTGCAAGTCTGCCCAGTACTGGCCTAGTTCAATATTTAATATTATTTTCTGATTCTAAATCTTCTGTGTTCATCCCACGCTTCTTTGAACTCAGTCACAGTTTTACTCTCCACCACCTCTCTCGGGGAGCACATTCCAGGCATCCACCACCCTCTCCATAAAGTAGAATTTCCTAACATTGCCCCTGAATCTACCACCCCTCAACCTCAAATTATGTCCTCTGGTTTTACCATTTTCCTTTCTCTGGAAAAGATTTTGTTCTACGTTAATACCCTTCAAGTATTTGAACGTCTGAATCATATCTCCCCTGTCTCTCCTTTCCTGTAGGGTACACATATTCAGGGCTTCCAGTCTCTCCTCATACGTCTTCTGGCACAAGTCTCCTATCATTTTCGTCGCCCTCCTCTGGACTGCCTCAAGTCTTCTTACGTCTTTCGCCAGTTATGGTCTCCAAAACTGAACACAATACTCCAAGTGGGGCCTCACCAATGACCTGTACAGGGGCATCAACACCTTCTTCCTTCTACTGACTACACCTCTCTTTATACAGCCCAGAATCCTTCTGGCAGCAGCCACTGCCTTGTCACACTGTTTTTTTCGCCTTTAGATCTTCGGACACTATAACCCCAAGGTCCCTCTCCCCGTCCGTGCATATCAGCTTCTCTCCTCCCAGCATATACGGTTCCTTCCTATTATTAATCCCCAAATGCATTACTCTGCATTTCTTTGCATTGAATTTTAGTTGGCAGGCATTAGACCATTCCTCTAACTTTTGCAGATCCTTTTTCATATTTTCCACTCCCTCTTCGGTGTCTACTCTGTTACAAATCTTGGTATCAGCTGCAAAAAGACACACTTTTCCTTCTAACCCTTCAGCAATGTCACTCACAACCATATTGAACAGGACTGGCCCCAGCACTGAACCCTGAGGGACTCCACTAGTCACCTTTCCTTCCTTCGAGCGACTTCCATTAACCACCACCCTCTGGCGTCTGTCCGACAGCCAGTTTCTGACCCAGTTCACCACTTTGGGTCCTAACTTCAGCCCTTCAAGTTTGTTCAACAGCCTCCTATGAGGAACTGTATCAAGCATGATTTGAATCCAGGATTCGAGGTCCCTCGTATATTACTCAAACCCAGGGATATCGTTCATAGGTCAAAAACCTTCACATTTTTTATATAACCCAAAATTTAATCTTACTATTTTTGTATACGAGTTTATATTTTTGGTGTAATTTTTCTTTTTTATTTCATTCTTCAGGGGCAGTTTTGGTGTTACAAATTAATGCAACAAAGCTTATGAAAAATCAAGGCACAAAGTTAAAAAGCTTAAGATAATTTTTTCTACACTTTTGCACAAGATGTGTTATTTGCATCGAAGCTGAAAACATTTAACGTTAAGTTATGTGAGCTACAAATTTCTGAGCCTAAGACAAGTAGCGGTTATATATTTGCCCAAGATTTTCTATTTATACTGAAGCTGCAAATGTTCAGCATTTTAGGATATTTCATGTTAGTGTTAGACAACATGGAAATAATATTTATTTCTTAACCCTGGTAAAAAAAAAAAAAAAAGAAGAAAAATTACATAAAAAATATAAATTCATATACATAAATAGTGGAGTTCATGATAGACTTCTTACGTCTTTCAATCAATGTGAGGATTTACCAATTTCAGTATCTCTATTGCATAAATGGTGGTGGAATTTACCGTACTTCCAAATCGAACATATGATAAACTTTTACAAAATTGGAATGAGGAGTTAGGGATTCAGATATCGCTTGTTGATTTTAGTCAAGCAAGTCATAGATTACCTAAAATTATTACGGGTTTTGTATGGAGGGAATGTGTGATTTTTAGGGCCTATTTCTCATAAATGCAAGCTTTTCATGCAGGATTGGTAAATTCTCCAATATATATTAAATGTGATAAAGATCTCAATACGTTATCTCATGCTTTTTGGCAATGTCCTTTAATAAAGGGCTCCTTTATCTAAGGTGCGTTAGCGTTTTTTCTGCACGCATTTTAGCATGCGCTCAACCCGTGCTACGCTTCTAGAACTAATGCCAGCTCAATGCTGGCATTAAGGTCTAGCACGCGCAGCAATTTTGCGCGCGCTATTCCGTGCGTTAAGGCTCCTAACGCACCTTTGTAAAAGGAGCCCAAAGTCTTTCTGGTCTACCATCCTATTATACTTGAGTTCATTATGGGATAGTCCTGTTGTGGGATCTCCAAGGGGAGTACTTTTTGGTAAGGCAGATGCTTGTGGGGTATATGGTCAAGGGAGATGGCTTTTATTTCAGAAAGCATGTATGATAGGGTCATAAATGTATTATGCAATATTGGTTACAGACAGAACCTCCTAGTTTTTGGCATTGGAGGAATCAATTTCATCGTATACTTTTATTTGAGGTTTGGGAGGTTCGTCATTCTCCTAGGTGAACTTGTCTCTTTATGCAAATTTGGGACCCCTATATTCAAAAACTTTCACCTACAGCAAGCTTAACTCTTAATGAATTACATTGAAGCTTTTGTTGCCTTTAATGTATCCCAAAACCTGGCTGTTTTTGACACCTATCACCATGGGAGGGAAGGGGGAATGTGAAGGAGGGAAGGGGGAAGGAGAGAGGGGGATAAGGGAAGGGGGGTGATAATGGGGGACTATGGTTTGTCATATAAAAAAAGTTTGGAGGAATAATAGTATTTTATAGATTACTAGTCTTTAAGCCCGTTAATTAACGGGTGCTAGAATAGATGTGTGTGTCTGTCTTTCTTTCTTTCTCTCTCTCCCCTTGGCCGCTGTCTGTCTGTCTATGTTTATTTGTTTCTCTCTCCTTGGACACTGGCTGTCTCTCCTTGGACGCTGTCTGTCTTCCTTTCTCTCTGGCCTCTTGAGTGCCATTCTTTGTGTCTGTGTCCTTGTGTCATTCCCCCCCCGAGCAAAGCTGTCTGCCCCCAGCATACCCCTTCTCCTCTCCCTGTCTTTCCATGGCCCCCTTCTGTCTTCCCCCCCAGATAAAGCTGTCTGCCCCCCAGCACACCCCTCCCTCCAAAGCAGCTCCCTTTCCTTCTCCCTGTCTCTCCATGGCCCCCTTCTGTCTTCCCCCGCAGAGCAAAGCTGTCTGCCCTCCAGCACACCTCTCCAACAAAAGCAGCCCTCTGTATCTGCAGCACCTGCCTATCCCTGACTGTCTTTCCATGGCCCCCTTCTGTCTTCCCCCCCCTCCGAGCAAAGCTGTCTGCTCCCCAGCACACCTCTCCAACAAAAGCAGCCCCCTGTATCTGCAGCACCTGCACAACACCCTTCAGCCAATCGTGAGTGCTCAAAGCGCGAGAGGGAGCAGGGCCTAGGTGTATTTGGCGTGGCGGGGGAGGCCCCGACTGGCCCAGCTGCAGCTTCTTCGGCGTCGGTGAGGAAGGAGAGGTTGGCCCGACTCTCCGCAGGGGCTTTGGGGACAGTCTTCTGCGGCTCAAAGCTCTCCTCCCAGCAGCCACTGTCAGCAGCGCTCCGCACTGCCTTCCTCCCGCCGCCCAGAGTAGATGTATGTCTGTTTTTTTTTTATTTGTCTCTTTCTCCTTGGACGCTGTCTTCTGTCATTCTTTGTGTCTGTGTCTCTCCCTGGTCCCCTGTCTGTCCGTCTTTCTGTCTCCCTGTCCCCCCTGCTTGCTAAAGCAGCCCCCTTTCCCTCTCCCCCTGTTCTGCAATGCCTACCTGCTCCATGGCCCCCTTCTGTTCCTCCCCAACCTGATTGCTGTCTGCCCCCAGACGCGATCGCGTCAGAGGGAACATGCTACCATGTGAAGAGCGGCCTGCAAGGTTACAGCTGGCCGCGAACCTCAGTAGGCCGCTTTGAACAGGAGCAGTAGTGGTTGTTGCGGGAAGGGGGGGGAGTCGGCGACGTGCAGGCTGCTGTGAATAGGAGCGGCAGCGGCGGCAGGACCATGAGCCCTCCTCCCGCCATCCGCCGCCAGCGCTGCTCCTGTCGCCCGATGCACCTAACTTGCGCATACGCCTCAAGCCGCGGCCACGGATGGACACAGCACACATGAGGTCCCCCACAGGAGATGAGGCGCCGCTGCTGACAGCCAAGGTAGGTGCTGGAAAGAAGGCTGGGGACTCACGCATGCGCACTCATGCAGCCACGGAACTACAGATCATGGAAGCACGTAAATAGGAGTGCGCATGCGCGAGTTAGCCTTTTATTATATAGGATATGGAATGGATTAGAATTTTAAAATATGTGAAATCATTTGTAAGGAATAACTTTATGCATTATATGAATATTTTATTCCTTAATAAAAATGTTTGAACATAAATTTGGGGTTATATAAAAAAATGTGAAGATATTTGACCCATGAATGATACCCACCACCACCACCACCTTACTTTCACTAGAGAATTCTATGGTGTGGTTTTCTGAGGTCTTTTCCTTCACTTAGGGCTCCTTTTACAAAGGTTCGCTAGCGTTTTTAGCGCAAGCACCGGGTTAGTGAGTGCTAGCCGAAAAACTACCACCTGTTCAAGAGGAGGCGGTAGCAGCTAGTGCGCGTGGCATTTTAGCGTGCACTATTTCACGCGTTAAGGTCCTAACGCACCTTTGTAAAAGGAGCCCTTAGTGACGCAAGTAAGCGAGTTGACCTTATGTGGCGCTGACTGATACATATAGGTTAACAGATCTTTTCCATCTATATAATAAAACCGTAGGCGGCGCATGCGCAGTCTTATCAGCGTGCTTCCATGATCCGTATGTCCGTGGCCGCCAAGACTGCAGCATGCCCCGCGCTTACTACGGCCCCACGCGCAGTTCAGTTCGGCACAGCGGTTTCCCCAGATAGGGGAAGCCGAAAAACTCAATCCCGCCTCATGGTCCTGCCGCCGCTCACGAATTCCCCCCCCCCCAATCCTCCTGCAACAGCCGCTACCGCTCCTGTTCAAAGCGGCCTGCTGAGGTTCGCGGCCGCTGTAACGAACCTCGCAGGCCGCTCTCCACATGGTAGCACGTTCCCTCTGACGCAATCGCGTCAGAGGGAACCTGCTACCGAGTTGGAGAGCGGCCTGCGAGGTTCGTTACAGCGGCCGCGAACCTCAGCAGGCCGCTTTGAACAGGAGCGGTTGCGGGAGGGGGGGGGGAGTTTTAACAGGAGGAGTCGCTGAAAAAAACCTTCAGCCGCAGCAGGCCAGCACACGGGAAGGGAAGGGGGAGGGGCCGAACGGAGCAGGGCAGCTCAAGGTAAGAAGGGAATGGGGGGTGGGGGAAAATGTTTCTACTACTCAGCAGGGACCTGGAGGGGAAGGGAAAACCGCTGCTGCTTCTGCAAAGGAAAGTGGTGGTAGGGGAGAGAAGGGAATGGGGGGTGGGTGGGGGAAAATGCTGCTACTACTTCACAGGGATCTGGAGGGGAAGGGAAATATCACAGCTGCTTCTGCAAAATAAAGTGGGGGGGGAGAGAAGGGAATGGGGGGTGGGTGGGGGGAAATGCTGCTACTACTTCACAGGGATCTGGAGGGGAAGGGAAATAGCACTGCTGCTTCTGCAAAGGAAAGTGGGGGGGGGGGGAGACACAGAAAGAAATACAGACAAAGGAGGCTAGGGAGAGAGACAGACAGAAATAAAGACAGACAGGGGACCAGAGAGACACAGAAATAAAGACAGACAGGCAAAGGGTGCCAGGGAGAGAGAGAAAAAAATTGCAGGAGGGAGAAAGACAGAAAGAAAGGAAGAAAGAAACAGGACCAGGGAGAGAGACATAAAGAAAGAAAGACAGACAGCCATATATTCTAGCACCCGTTAATGTAACGGGCTTAAACACTAGTGTGGAAATAATTTGTGTATACCCAGAGAGTCACACGAATGTCAGTAGTAACCCCTAGAGAGCCACAACATTACACGATGTCTGGCCCAGAAATGCACAGAGCTTATGTGAAAAAAATAAATAAGTAAAATTGAACTAAAATGATGAAAAGAAGCAGCTAGAGTGGCTATATTGGACTACTGCAATATCATTTTATTTGGGCGTACCTAAAAAAACTGAGCAAATTAAGAATAGAACAGAACATGGCTGTCCGCCTGATATTTGGATTAAAAAAAAGCGACCATGTCAGTCCCTACTATAGACTGGTTGCCAATGGAGGCATGAATAATGTTTAAGTTTTCCTGCATTTGTTTTAAGCTGGTTTGGAGATTAGCTCCTACCTATCTTTTACCTCATTTCGTTCTATATAGCCCTACAAGGATAACCAGAAATTGTAATCTATTTGCATACCCAAGAATCACTGGCTGCAAATACAAGTCCTTTTTGGATAGGACTTTCATGTTTCAAGCAAGTAAACAGCAGTCTTGGTTAGGTAACTACATCAATAGAGCCAGGTTGACCTAAGGTGCCTTTCGAAAAGAAATTAAAACTGTATTGTTTGATAGATTTATCTCTTAAACAGAAGTCACACTAAATTTAATAATCTTATTCTGTCTATTCTTGAATAATATGTTGTACTTTTATTATTTGCATTTTGTAATTCACTGATTGTCCAGCTTTCTTCAGTGTGAACCGCCTAGAAGTCATCTGATCATAGCGGTATAGAAGAATAAAATTATGTTATGTATGTTATGTTATTCTGAAAATATTTGCAATACAATGTTTAAAAATTGTCAAAACTCTGATTAATGATGGGTTTTGGGGGGTACATTTCCCAAGGTCTCATGGACAACATACAATTTAGTGGCAGGTCACATTTGGCCCTTAGGCTGCAGGTTGCCCACCCTTGCGTTATCCTCATTCCCAGTTTTTGTCAAGCACAGCCCAGGCCTCTTTTATCCCCTCCCCTTTCTCATACAGCTCAAAGGGGGTCATTACAGGACAAGAGGTACCTGAACTAGTTATTGGGGGGGGGTGTACTGACTTTGCAGGGGGTTGAACTAGTCTGCCTTGAATATTATTCTGTAAATCATCTGCCCTGCTCTGTGTTCTTAATCCAGCTCTGGTGGTGGAGGAGGAGGAGAGGAGACGTTTGTGTCTATCGCACAGCTTTAGCCGTCTATGAGCAGCAGGGTCAGAAGAAAGTTGAGAGACAAGAGCCGTGTTCTTATGCAAATCTCGCCATTAATGAAGATCCAGGAAATAAAACCGGCGATCAACCATATGCTGAAGTGTGTTTTAATATCATCTGAAAGTAGCATCTGAACTGCTCGGGGGAGGCCTTTGGGTTTCATTACAATGATAGATTTCCTGTTGGCCTGCAGTGTATCATCTCCTTCCCGAGGATTTCTGAGAAAGAATTATATAGTGTTCCTCTGATAATACAGAGTTAAACTTCCAGCACTGTCAGACTGCCACAGTGATTTATCCCCATCTTGCTCCCCCCCCTAATTCTTAAAAAATCCAGGGAGCCATTTAAACTTCATTAAACAAAAAGTTTTGTCCCGATACGTGAAATACTAAGCAGAGAAAATGAACGCACGGTTCCTCACAAGTTTCAAGTATATTTGCAACTACACACCACTGTGATGGGTTTAGCTAAACAAAACCATAAGTAGATTTTGTAAAAATAAAATATAAAAATAAAATAAAATATAAAATCCATATATATATAAAATCGGAGGTATGTATGTGTGTATGTATGTGTGTGTGTATGTGTGTATGTGCTGCGATCACGCAAAAACGGCTTGACCAATTTGAACGAAACTTGGTATGCAGATCCCTCACTACCTGGGATGATATGTTCTGGGGGTCTCGCGGCCCACCTGCACACGTGGGCGGAGCTACAAACAGAACATCAGATTTCACCCATTCATGTCAATGGAAAAAAAGTAAAAAGCTGCCATTCTCACAGTAATTCAAAAATGGCTTGATCGATTTGAACGAAACTTGGTATGCAGATCCCTCACTACCTGGGGTGATATGTTCTGGGGGTCTCTTCACCCAAGAATTTATATGTTCAAAAAAATGTAAACAGCTGCCATTCTCACAGTAAATCAAAAACGGCTTGACCGATTTGAACGAAACTTGGTATGCAGATCCCTCACTACCTGGGGTGATATGTTCTGGGGGTCTCGTGGCCCACCTGCACACGTGGGCGGAGCTACAAACAGAAAATCAGATTTCACCCATTCATGTCAATGAAAAAAATGTAAACAGCTGCCATTCTCACAGTAAATCAAAAACGGCTTGACCGATTTGAACGTAACTTGGTATGCAGATCCCTCACTACCTGGGGTGATATGTTCTGGGGGTCTCGCGGCCCACCTGCACACGTGGGTGGAGCTACAAACAGAAAATCAGATTTCACCCATTCATGTCAATGGAAAAAATGTAAACAGCTGCCATTCTCACAGTAAATCAAAAACGGCTTGACCGATTTGAACGAAACTTGGTATGCAGATCCCTCACTACCTGGGGTGATATGTTCTGGGGGTCTCTTCACCCAAGAATTTATATGTTCAAAAAAATGTAAACAGCTGCCATTCTCACAGTAAATCAAAAACGGCTTGACTGATTTGAACGAAACTTGGTATGCAGATCCCTCACTACCTGGGGTGATATGTTCTGGGGGTCTCTTCACCCAAGAATTTATATGTTCTTGCTCCTGGAGGTGAAACTAAAAATTTTGTTTATAATCACGTTTTGCGTTAGTTGTATTGTATTCATTTTGTCAAATATTTCACATTATAATTTGAATATTGTACTTTTTATTAAGCTGTAAAACAATAATTTCATTCACCACTATAAAGTATCTTTATTTGAATCCATTTACAGTGTTATTGCTATAATTAAATACCCGTGCAACGCCGGGTCATCAGCTTGTAAAATATAAAATAAAATAAAATATAAAACGCCCTCCTCTCTGGCCCCCCCCCCCCACTCCTTCTGCAACCCCCACGCCACACTTGCGCTTTCTCTTCCCCGGTACCTCCTCAAATTTTCGCCAGCGTGAGCAGCTTCTCCGGCCTGCTGCTCGCGCCAGCATTGGCTTTCCCTCCAACGTCACTTCCTGGTTCCATGACCCAGAAGTGATTTCAGAGGAACCATGCTGAAAAAGCTGCTCGAGCTGGCGGAGGTGGGGAAGGGAGAGCTCGAGCATGGCGTAGGGGGTTTGGAGAGGTGCCGGTGCCCCTACCAAGACGGCATCCAGGGTGGTCCTTCCCTCCCCCCCACCCCCTTTACTATGCCACTGGTTGCAATATGTTTGAACTGGGGTTAATTTCAGATACAACTTGCGCTTATGCCCACATTCTGTAAATGCTGCCAGAAGTTAAGTGTGTAATTGGGCACCCAGTTATAGAAAAGGCAACTTACGCCCATCACCTAATTAAATAATTTGCACTGAACTGGTACATAATTGGTGATAAAGACCAATAACTGTCATTAACAACCACTAATTGATGCTAATTTGCAGTTGCACGCATAACACCTCTATTCTATAAAAGGTGCATCCACAGTAGTTTCTCTCTTGTGCAAATCCAAAGGGAGCGTTAACATAGCCGGGCGCACACCCACCTCAGGGGCGCTCCAATTACGGTACACACTTTATGGACTAGTTACGTTTTCGCACCCAACCACCGCCTCCAAGTGATCTGTATAGAACTAACTCCTACATAACTTCAAGTGCAGAGAAGGGCCTCTCCCCCCCTCCCCGATGTTTTCAGATGCGCACCTCTCCAAGCTGTCTTAAAAGCCACGCATGCCGGCTGGATCGTTACAGACCCTGTTCTCTTTGAATCGATGCCAGTAGCATGTCGCATCGATCTCTCTCAATTGATCAGAAGTGTTCAGTTCTCAAGGACGATTGTCTGACCCCCAAACTAAGACCTCCCGAGTGATTAATCTTGCAGGCGGAGGGAACAGAGAAAAGGTTCCCCTTCCTTACAGCGACCAGCAGGGTATGTAAAGCTTGCGACCTTTCCGAGATGTTGATTTATTTATAAATAGTACACAATGATGCTTTCTCCAAATCAAATGCTTCAAAGAACCTGAAGCCAACATCTTTTCGCTCTTTGCTTAATGAACTATGCACCCCCCCCCCCTTTCCAGTGAAAAACAAACTGTTCCAAAGACTGCAGTTCACAACTCCATGGATGAGGCATGCAAGCACACGGAGGGTGCACTTTTAACAAGCTGCCTAATTTAAACCAATAAATGGGAATAAGTTAAACCAGTTTTAAAAGGTAACTTGTGCCTAGGGCACAGATTAAACAGAAGAGCCTTCCAGACAGCAAATTTGAAGGCCAAGAAGGGATGTTATTATTTTCCTGATGTAACTGGTGATGTAAAATTATCTGCATACCTGCAAATAAAAATATGCTGAGAAAAAGAGAATGCCTTTCCCTTTAGGACAGGCTTGTCCAACCCGGCCCGTCAAGAGCTTTTTTTCCGTCCCTCAGAAGCATGCCGTTTCTTTTTGCATCTGTTTTTTTCTGTATCATATATAAAAAAAGAAGCACGGCAATTCTTGTGGCACTTACAACAGGATTCCTTCTTCCTAGGTTTACCTGCCGTCCGGATTTACCCAGGCATGTCCTCTTTTTAGAGGACTCTCTAGGCCAGTGGTTCCCAACCCTGTCCTGGAGGAACACCAGGCCAATTGGGTTTTCAGGCTAGCCCTAATGAATATGCATGAAGCAAATTTGCATGCCTATCACTTCCATCATATGCAAATCTCTCTCATGCATATTCATTAGGGCTAGCCTGAAAACCCGATTGGCCTGGTGTTCCTCCAGGACAGGGTTGGGAATCACTGCTCTAGGCATCCGGATGGCTTTCCAAAACCCGGCACTTTGTCCGGGTTTTGAAAAGCTTCCTGTCAAAATCGCATCGGGAAGGGGCACAACTGTGGATGCCATCTGGGGGCAGGGCTGGGGTGGCAGAACTGGGTGGGCCTGTGGGCGTGGCCATGGGTCTGGATTTTCCTTCAGGAAAATCTGGTAACCCTAGTGTAGGGGGGAAGCTGGAATCCTGCCAAACTTCCGAGGGTCAGGAAGAAGCTCTTGGTGGGCTGGAGAGAGTACATGAGGGACAGCAACACTGGATGAAGGCTGGGGAGGGGGGACAATGCACTGATTCATTTTGCCACTATTTGACATAACGATGGTGAGTGTTTTGGCACTCCAATTGTTACAAAATGTATAACGTGGCCCCCGACAGAAAAATGTTAAATAACCCTTCTTTAGAAACTTACCCCGCACGAAGGGCCATCGTGCATTTACCCCATAAATTTGCCAGTTTATTTGAAGGAAAATATGGAGTCCATAGTGACTACTGCAGACAAAAAATAACCTGGATATTCAACGCCGGATTTAATCTGGGCACCAGGATTGAATGTTCAGGTGATCAGTAGGCAGCCAATATTCAGAGGAGTCTCCAAAGAACAACCCAGATAAAGTCTAGGCCTCAAACTCAAACCCTTTGCAGGGCCACATTTTGGCTTTGTTGGTACTTGGAGGGCCTCAGAAAAAATCCTATATAATAAAACGCTAGCTGCGCATGCGCACTCATATCTGCGTGATCTGTGATCCCTGATCCGTAGGTCCGTGGCTGACGCTCCCTCTCTCGCAGATCGCAAGATGATGTGCGGTCTTGCCGGCTCTGGCTCCCTTATTTTAAAGTTCACAGCGGCGGCTTCTCTCCCGGCTCCCTTACACTTAAGAGTGCCTCGTGCCCCCCTCCCCTCTCCGGGACGAACTGAGAAATGGAGCCGGGCCGGCCTCCGTGACAGACCAGAGGAGTCGAGTCCTTTGCCGCTCCCCCCCCCTTCCCTTCCCGCGGACCAGACTACGAACCTGCCAATTCAAGCAGCGTCTGCAGCAGTCTTCACACGCTGCTTCGGGCCCTTCTACTGCCCTGATTTGCTCTGCCGCGTCTCTGATGATGTCATCAGGGACGTGCCAGAGTAAATCAGGGCAGTAGAAGGACCCATAGCAGCGTGTGAAGACTGCTGCACACGCTGCGGGAATCATCAGGTTCGTAGTCGGGCCCGCGGGAAGTGAAGGGGGGGCGGCGGCAAGGACTCTCTATCTGAGTAAAGAACAAACTCCGGGGAGAACGGCAGAGACCGGGCCTGTATTAACTCCCGTGAACAAGGGGAGCAGGAAGAGGTGCTGATGGACAGGGGGGAAAAAAAGGAAGGGAGGCCTACTGCTGGACAGGGGGGAGCAGGAAGAGGTGCTGATGGACAGGGGGGGTGAAAAGGAAGGGAGGCCTACTGCTGGACAGGGGGAGCAGGAAGAGGTGCTGATGGACAGGGGGAAAAAAGGAAGGGAGGCCTACTGCTAGACAGAGGGAGCAGGAAGAGGTGCTGATGGACAGGGGGGAAAAAAGGAAGGGAGGCCTACTGCTGGACAGGGGGAGCAGGAAGAGGTGCTGATGGACAGGGGGGGAATGAAGGGAGGCCTACTGCTGGACAGGGGGAGCAGGAAGAGGTGCTGATGGACAGGGGGGAGGTAAAACAAAGGGAGAAGGGCTTCTGCTGGATAAGGGGAGCAGTGAAGGGGTGGTGGTGGACACAGGGGAGGTAAAAAGAAGGGAGAATGGACAGGGGGAACACGCAAGGGGTGGTGGTGGACAGTCAAAAGAAAGAAAGACAGAAATACAGAAAGCGGCTAAGGAGACAGAGAGAGAAAGAAATAAAGACAGACACACACATATATTCTAGCACCCGTTAATGTAATGGGCTATAAAGCTAGTAGTTAATGTTTTATTAAAGAAATTACAATTTTGCATAAGGTAAAACTCTTTATAGTTTATAAATCTTTCCTTTTGGCTAAGTCTTAATAATAATAATAATAATATTTGGGCCAGATTCACTAACCTGCCCGATCGGAACCAATCCGGCCAGGTCCGACGAATTCCCAACAAGTAAATATGCAGATGGGGGCGATCAGAGGAACGCCCCCATCTGCAGGCACAGATCGCTGTTAAGCGATCCCCACGCATGCGTAGACCATCTGTAGAGGTGCTAGACCTTCAGGCCAGGCTTAGAAGTTTTTTCTTTTTTAACGTTAGAAGCCTGAGGTTTTAACCTGCTTAAAAGCTAGCGGGTTAAAACCACGGGCTTGCACTGCAGGGAAAGGTGGGAGTCGGGGCAGGCAGGCAATCGAGGCAGGCAGGTGTTTGGGAGAGTCGGGGCCACGACTTTTTTTATTTTTTGCTTTTTTCATCGGGGCGGCAGGCAGGAGAAGAGCATGGGGCAGAACGGGCAGGAGAAGAGAGCAGGACGTGCAGAGAGCACGGCTGGAGAGTCGGAAAGACATTTTCGATGGACCCCAGCAGTCGTTTCTTCAGGTGATCGGCCAGCCCAGTCGGATCTGAAATTTGGTGTTGTGATTTACGTCCCAGCCTACTTTGCATGCGTTTCACCTCATTTGCATGCATGGATTCGAAGAGGATCGCAGGAGAGGTAAGTGAATCAGGCCAGAGGGAAATTTGATAGTAAAGGGATCGCGAACCGATTGGTACACGATCGGTTTGCTTTGTGAATCTAGCCCATTGTAATTTGTAGCTAATGAGACACATGATCAAGAAACTGTTTTATTTTACTTTTGTGATTATGATAAACATACCAAGGGCCTCAAAATAGTGCCTGGTGGGCCGCGAGTTTGAGACCACTGGTCTAGGACGGGGGTCGGCAACCTGCGGCTCCAGAGCCGCATGCGGCTCTTTTCCACCTTTGCTGCGGCTCCGGTAGTGTGTCACGCAGGCACTTACAAGTCCGGCGTCGCGGCGGGAAATAGTCATGCTGAGCAGTGAGCTCAGCACATACACAGATGAAAGCCTTGCTTGCTGATTGGTCCGGCGGCCCCGCCCCGCCGGACCAATCAGCAAGCAAGGCTTTCATCTGTGTAGTGCTGAGCTCACTGCTCAGCATGGCTATTTCCCGCCGCGACGCTGGACTTGTAAGGTGCCTGAAAAAGAAATCATCCTGGCCGGGGTCGGTGTCATGCTCCAGAGATCTACAGCCTTCCTATCTCCCTCTCCCTTCTACCTGCTTCCGGCCACATCCCCTGCTCCGCGGCTCTCTTCGGCAAGTCAGCAGCAGCGATCGACACAAGCTTCTGACGTCGGGGCCTACCCTCTGCGAGTCCCGCTTGTTTCAACTTCCTTTTTCCACAAAGGCGGGACTCGTAGAGGGAAGGCCTCGAAGTCGGCAGCTTGTCTTGATCACTGCTGCTGACGAGTTGCTGAAGAGAGCCGCGGAGCAGGGGGGTGTTGCCAGATGCAGGTAGAAGGGAGAGGGCCAGATGTAGTACTCGTGGGTGAGGGAGCAGAAGAGAGAGAGAAAGAGAGAGGGGAGGGAAACAAAAGGAAATCTTTCATACTGGGCTGGGCCGGAGTGGAGGGAGGGTGGAAAGATTCTAGCTACAGGGTGCAGTAACAAAGGAAAAGGGGGGAAAGCTGAAAATGGAGATAGTGACACAAAGAAGAGAAAGGGTAAGCAGGACCTACTGAATAAGGATAGAGATACAGAGGGGACATGAAGAGGAGGTGAAATAGAGACATAGAAGTAATGCTGAAAAAGTGGGGGGGGGGGAGATAAAGACATTGAAAGGGCAAATGGTGAACATGGCGTAAAGATAAGGACAGAGACAAATGAAGATTCTGAAAAAGTGGTGAGATAGGGATATAGGTGAGATGGACACAAAGAAGGGTGATGCTGGAAAATAGGTGGAATGATAATTCTGACAGACACAGAAGGGAAATGCTGGATCAAGGAGAGATGGGGCTCAGGCTGGATGGAATGAGGAGAAATGCCTTGTTGGCCCGGAACTTCCTCTCCTATGTCAGAATTGACGTCAGGGAGCGGAATGCTGGTCAGCGCAACACTTCTGCAGGGAAAGCTTGGGACGGTGGTGGCTTGGGGGCTGTTCCCCGATTGCGGTGGCAGCAAACCGAGTGGCTTGGGGGACGGCACGGAGACAGAAAGAAGGGGGAACAGGGAGACAGAAAGAAAAAGTTGGGGGAGAGAATGAGGTCTGGAGGAGAGGAAACATACAGGAGGCTGAAAGAAAGGAAGAAAGATTGGATGCACAGTCAGAAGAAGAAAGTGCAACCAGAGACTCATGAAATCACCAAATAGCAAAGGTAGGAAAAATGATTTTATTTTCAATTTAGTGATCCTGTATATAGCATTAAGATAAGAAACAATATATGCAGTGTTAGATTTGTTTTATAATGGTTTTGCGGCTCCAAGTTTTTTTTTTCTTTTCGAAAATGGGTCCAAGTGGCTCTTTATGTCTTAAAGGTTGCAGACCCCTGGTCTAGGACAACCTTTTTACTGGCTTAATTTTATCCAGAAATGTATCTTATTTATATTTAAATCTTTTTATTGATTTGAAAGAAGAAACAGAACACAGGAACAAACAGTCCATCAAGCAATGTAGCAAATCAGCTCAACCCCCAACCCAATCTCACCAGCCCCCCAACCACCCACCCACCCACCATCCCATGAGAGCAGCCTTGAACATTTATCGAGTCAATTCAACAATCTACTGCGTACAGCTGGCGTAAGTGTAGCACAAAAAGGTAACCAACAGCGTAGATATAAAGAGCCTGGTTTAGAGTTCATATCTTCAATGGCCAAACGTTCATACCCCGCCAACTGGATCATCTGTGCTCGCCAATGAGAAACAGTTGGGGTATGTGGAGACAGCCAGCATTGAAGAATAGTTTTAAGTCCCATAAAAATAGTCTTTTGAACAAACGCAGCAGCGCCTGGACGGATGGGTATCAAAGTAAGTTTCAACGTAAAAAGAAAGGTGTTCGTAGTAGAGAGCTGCACGGGAACGGGGACGACGGGAATCCCACAGGACCCGTGGATTCCCCCCTTGGGTCACGGGGATCCCATGGGGACACCCCCTAGGGTCGCGGGGATCCCGTGGGGATGCCTCCGAGGGTCGCGGGAATCCTGCGGGGTTGGATTGCAGTGCACTCGAGCCATGAGGCTAGTCTTCTCCTTACCTGCCCTGCCGCAGCACACAGCCGAACGGAAGTCTTCCCGATGTCAGCGCTGATGCCGGAGGGAGGGCTTAAGCAAAGCCCTCCCTTCCTCCGACGTCAGCGCTGACATCGGGAAGACTTCCGGTCGGCTGTGTGCAGCAGGGCAGGTAGGAAAAAGGCAATGGCGTACGAAAGAGGAGGGGGGCGGTTCGCCCCGGGGAGTGTGCACAGCCGGTCAGGTCCTCCGATCGACTGACAACAGGACCGACCGACAAACCTCCCTGCCCTGTAGCCGCGAATCTAAATTACCTCTTACAGCAGCTTCAATACTCCAGCTGCTGTAAGAAGGTAATTTAGATTCGCGGCTACAGGACAGGGAGATTTGTCCGACCGGGCCTCTTCTGTTGTCGGTCGGGTGGGGAAGCGCCACAAAGGTAAGGGGCAGGGAAGGAGGAAAGGTGGAGTGGAGAAGAAAAGACGCTTAAGGGAAATGGGTAAAAATGAGGGGGGATAAGGCCGCTGAAAGCACTGGGGAAGACAAAGGGGTGGAGAAGGACGCTGAAAGGACATGGGGAAAATGGGAGGAGGGGGGGAAGGATGCTGAAAGCACATGGGGAAGACAAAGGGGTGGAGAAGGCCGCTGAAAGGACATGGGGAAAACAGGGGTGGAGAAGGCCGCTGAAAGGACATGGGGAAAACAGGGGTGGAGAAGGCCGCTGAAAGGACATGGGGAAGACAGAGGGGGGAGAAGGCTGCTGAAAGGACATGGGGAAGACAGAGGGGGGAGAAGGACGCTGAAAAGACATGGGGAAGGCAGAGGGGGGGAGAAGAATGCTGCCTGACAGGACATGGGGAAGATGGGGGGGAGGACACTGAAAGGAAATGGGGAAGAGGGAGTGGAGAGAAGACGCTGGCAGGGAAGAAGGCAGTGGTGCCAGACTATGGGGGGAGCGGAGGGAAAAAGATGGGTGCCAGACCAATTTGGAAGGGGGGAGAAAGGGAGAGGCACAGTAACAGAACAAATGGAAGACGCAGAGAGAAGAGAGATAGTGGATAGAAGGAATTGAATGCAAACATGAGGAAAGCAGAAACCAGGCAACAAAGATAGGAAAAAAATTCTATTTCTTTTTTTTTTTTTGCTTCAGGATAAAGTAGTATATTAGTTGTGTTGATAAAAATTTATAAACATTAGAGGTTCTGGTAGAAACCCGTTTACAAAGTATGTATTCTTTCCAATTGATATTTCCAAATTAATAAAGTCTTTTTGCTTATTTTTAAATGGGTTTCTACCAGAGCCTTTAATTCAGTAGCATAATTAAATGAAATATCTATTTCTGAAGTTTATAGGGACGAGCGGGGACGAACTACTGAATGAATACTTCTGCTCAGTCTTCACCTGTGAGGCACCGGGACACGGTCCCCAATTGAAGGCAACACAAAGCACAGAAGACCCGTTTCAGAATTTTGAGTTCACACCAGGTGAAGTTTACAGTGAACTGGCAAGACTCAAGGTGCACAAAGCCATGGGACCAGACAATTTGCACCCAAGAATGCTCAGAGAATTGAGCGATGTCCTGGCGAAACCGTTGGCTGAGCTATTCAATCTCTCCCTAAGTAAGGGGAAAGTTCCCCTGGACTGGAAATTAGCTAATGTCGTTCCTCTGCATAAAAAGGGTTGCAGGGCAGAGGCTGCGAATTATAGACAGGTGAGTCTCACATCAATAGTGTGCAAACTCATGGAAACACTAATTAAAAGCAAATTGGACACGATCTTGAATGAAGGGAATCTTCGGGATCCCAGTCAGCATGGATTCACCAAGGGTAGGTCCTGCCAATCCAATCTCATCAGCTTCTTTGACTGGGTAACAAGAAAGTTGGACTTGGGAGAGTCTTTGGACATCGTGTACCTGGACTTCAGGAAAGCTTTTGACAGTGTCCCACACCGCAGGCTGCTAAGCAAGATGGAATCGATGGGGTTAGGAGAGACACTAACTGCATGGGTCAATGATTGGCTGAGTGGCAGACTTCAGAGGGTGGTGGTTAATGGTACCCTCTCTAAAACATCAGAGGTGACCAGTGGAGTGCCGCAGGGCTCGGACCTGGGTCCACTCCTTTTCAACATATTCATAGGGGATCTGACTCAAGGGCTTCAAGGTAAAATAACACTATTCGCCGATGACTCCAAACTATGTAATATAGTAAGTGAATGCAGTTTACAGAATTATATGGCGCAGGACCTGCTTACATTGGAAAGTTGGTCCTCAACCTGGCAGCTAGGCTTCAATGCTAAGAAATGTAAGGTCATGCACCTCGGAAGCGGAAATCCATGTAGGACGTACTTCTTGAACGGAGAAACTTTAACTAGAACTTCAGCAGAACGAGATTTAGGAGTAATCATCAGTGCAGACATGAAAACTGGCAATCAAGTGGAGAAGGCTTCATCTAAGGCAAGGCAGATATTGGGTTGTATCAATAGAAGTTTCGTCAGCCGAAAGCCTGAAGTCATAATGCCGTTGTACAGGGCCATGGTGAGACCTCATCTGGAGTACTGTGTGCAATTCTGGAGGCCACATTACAGTAAAGATGTGCGCAGAATTGAATCGGTTAAACGGACGGCCACCAGGATGATCTCGAGGCTCAAGGGTCTCTCGTACGAAGAGAGACTGAACAAATTGCAGCTCTACACTCTTGAGGAACGTAGGAAGAGGGGAGACATGATCGAAACATTTAAGTACCTCACGGGACGTGTCGAAGTGGAAGATGATATTTTCTTTCTCAAGGGACCCTCGGCCACAAGAGGGCACCCGCTCAAACTCAGGGGCGGAAAATTTCATGGCGACACCAGAAAGTATTTCTTCACAGAGAGAGTGGTTGATCATTGGAACAAGCTTCCAGTGCAGGTGATCGAGGCAGACAGCGTGCCAGACTTTAAGAATAAATGGGATACCCATGTGGGATCCCTACGAGGGTCAAGATAAGGAAATTGGGTCATTAGGGCATAGACAGGGGGTGGGTAAGCAGAGTGGGCAGACTTGATGGGTTGTAGCCCTTTTCTGCCGTCATCTTCTATGTTTCTATGAGGGGATTCCTCGTGGGGACGTGCGGGGACGGAGGGGATTCCTCGTGGGGACGGGTGGATTCCTCGCGGGGACGGGTGGGACTTTGGCGGGGACGGGTGGGATTTCTGTCCCCGCGCAACTCTCTATTTCGTAGGCAATCAGGTACAGTTCCAGATGGATTTAACATGCAAGCAAACACGTTTCCAATAAGCCTGTACGCCCGGACACAGCCAAAACATATGGCCCAAAGAAGCCCTCGGGGCCGCACACTTCGGGCAACAATCAGTGGGGCTCACATGAGCCTTAAAGGCCCGGACAGGGGCAAAATACGCCCGGACCAAAAACTTGTAATAGCGTTCCTTTTCTGCAGCAGATACCAATAGTTTCATCCCCAAAATGAAACTCTGTTTTATCACGTCCTTCGAAATAGTAATATGCAAGTCTTGAGTCCATTTGAATGCCAGAGTAGCTTAGTCCAGCTCACCGGCTAGGTCCTGTAAAAAACGGTGGTGAAAGCGTAATGGTATGGGCACTTGAGCAGTTAAACAGAAAGCTTCTGACAACTTGTCCTGAACGTCCCCTCTCAGGGCTGAGCTAGATAGAGAACTGACATAGTGATGTAATTGTTTGTAGGAAAACCAATCTCCAGCCGTTAGAATAGAAGAGTCACATAACGTCTGAAATGACTGGAGAGATCCATCAGACTGTAATACATGAAACAAATAATACATACCCCTCCCAGTCCACCAAGCTTGGGCACCTAGATCCATACCTGGGGGAAAGTCCCCATTACCAGTTATAGAAAGACACGGGGTCACATCATACCTAATGGCCAACCGTTGACAAAGAGACTTCCAAAGTTTTCGCAGGGGAATTAAGAACAAATCTCCATAATTTTGCTCCCTTTTGGGCAGGCAGCGGACATGGAGTAGGTAACTGAAGTGGTAAGGGGTTAAAGCTAAACACTCTACCCCCGTAGCTGTAAAATATGTTGTGCCACAAAACCAATCATTCAGATGCCAGATCTGGCAAGCCTCATTAAACCTATCTAAATGTAATAATCCCAGACCCCCTTGAGAAACAGGCAGAGATAGGGTATGCAGGGTAATCCGAGATCTCTTACCCCCCCATAAAAATTGTACTAAAGAACGATGGTGCTGCCGAAGATGTGTGCGTAATAAAAGAATAGGCAAAGTTTGCAAAATATAAAGCCATTGTGGGATCACCTTCATGTTATACAAAGCAATTCTACCCATTAAGGTCAATGGGTAAGCTCGCCATGCCTGTAAACATTGTTCAGTTCAAGATAGCAAAGGCAATACATTTAGTGAATAAAGAGTAGTCAAGTCCCTAGGAATGATGACGCCCAGATATTGGATGGAAGATGTAGCCCATACGAGAGGAAAGGGGCCTGGCCAAGAATCACAAAGTGGAAGTGGGAGTACCAGAGATTTCTGTTTATTCAACGTCAATCCAGAATATAAGTGAAATTCATCCAAAAGTTCCAAAGCACACATCAAATAGCGATGTGGCTGAGCGAGTGTGAGCAGTAGGTCGTCCGCAAAAGCTAGCACTCGTAATTGGGAAGAACCCTCCAACA
The DNA here is from genome assembly GCF_902459505.1 of Geotrypetes seraphini. Lineage (NCBI taxonomy): Eukaryota > Metazoa > Chordata > Amphibia > Gymnophiona > Dermophiidae > Geotrypetes > Geotrypetes seraphini. The sequence continues at coordinate 29,356,515 of NC_047091.1, read as the reverse complement.
ACCCAACTATAACATCATCCCTCTGTATAGTTCTTAAAAGAGGCTCTAAGCAAAGAAGAAAAAGTAAGGGGGACAAAGGGCATCCCTGACGAGTTCCCCGACCAACTGCAAATGGACGTGTTAAAATACCATTCACTAAGAGGGAAGCTGTAGGAGCAGAGTATAATACCCGCAAAGATGACCAAAACCAGCCACCCACACCCACATATTCTAATACCCTAAAAAGGTAGGACCAGTTCACTTGGTCGAATGCCTTTGCAGCGTTCAAACTGACCAGAATACCCGGAGTAGATGTAAATTGAGCTCTGGACATAGCCAACAGTACCCTCCTAACATTCACCACCGAGTGCCGGCCCTGGACAAACCCAGCCTGCATAGGAGATATCACCTGTGGTAAGAGGGGAGTCAAACGGTTTGCCAACAAACGGGCCAATATTTTTATATCTACGTTAAGGAGGGAAATTCAAGGTTTCAAGGTTTATTCAATATTTGATTAATCGCCTATCGTAACTACTAAGCGATTTACATTTACAGAAAATACATAATAAAAATTAACAATAATATAATAAAATATTAAAATCAATTTAAAACAAACCAGACAAATCTGGACAGGAAACATTGGGAAAGAGGGGGAAGAAATACAATTTATAATAGGAAAGAAGGGGTAAATAAGGGTAAATACACAGAATGGATGGGAAAACAAAATAAATATGTAGCTGACTGAAGTAAAAGGGAGTTGTACAGAGTAAATAGCAATTCAATTAAGGATTAAAAGCGTCTATAAAAAGAAAACTTTTAAGTTGGCTTTTAAATTTGTCGAGGTTTTTCTCCTCCCTTAAATAAAGTGGGAGAGAATTCCATGTTTGTGGTGCTGTAACTGAGAAAATATACTGTCTTCTGGTATTTATGATTTTGAGAGAGGGAACAACTAATAAAAGTTGCTGATTGGATCGTAAGGTTTTTTGAGAAGTGTATGGAATTAGAACTTTATAAATGAATGATGGAGTTTTGGATGATAAAGATTTAAAGGTGAGTAAAGATAACTTGTATAAAATTCGATGTCCCACTGGTAGCCAATGTGCTTTTTGTAATAATGGGGTTACATGGTCAAATTTTTTGGCCCCAGTAATTAATTTAATTGAAGTATTTTGTATGATCTGTAATCTTCTGACTTCTTTTTGGGCCATTCCTTTGAATAAAGCATTACAATAATCGATTTTTGCAATAATTAATGAATGAATTAATGTATTTAAAGATTTTGCACAGAGAAATTTTGAAATAGAACGGATTTGACGTAGTCTGTAAAAAGAGGCTTTTACCACATTACTGATGTGGTCATGATATGTTAAGTTTTCATCAAGGATGACGCCTAAGATCCGAATTTTATTAATTTGTTTGAGCGTTACTCCTTGGATTTTAATAGGAACAGATATTTTATGATTTTCTTTCCAAGGGAAGAGTAACGTGTTGATTTTATTAATGTTTAAAGAGAGTCTATTGTTGTCCAACCATAAATGAATCTGTTCAAGTTTGTCATTGATATTAATGATATCAGATTGATTATTGGGGTCGATAGGATGTAAAAGTTGAACATCGTCAGCATATGCGAATACTGTAAAACCGATAGATTGACAAAGAGTCAAAAGGGGTGAAAGAAAAATATTAAAGAGAAGAGGGGATAAAATAGAACCTTGGGGAATACCGTAAGTATTAGAAAAACTTGCAGAAACAGTATCGTTAAAGGAAACTATAGAAGTTCGATTGTCCAAGTATGACCTAAACCATTGAAGAACTTGTTCGGAGATACCAATAGATTCTAATCTATTTAATAATAGGTTATGATCTATTGTATCAAATGCTGCCGACAGGTCTAATGAGATCAAAAGTACAGAAGAGTGGTGGTCCAGATGATAGAGTATTGTAGATGTCATACCTATCAGGGAATGTTTGGTGGAATGATTTTGCCTAAAACCAGTTTGATTGGGGTGTAAGATGTTTGTTTGCTCTATATAATTTGATATCTGAGTAAAGACAATTTTCTCAATTATTTTTGCGAGAAATGGGATGTTAGCAATTGGTCTATAATTTGTTTTATCTTCGATGCTTAGTTTGTGATCCTTGATAATGGGATAGATAATAGATGTTTTCCAGGCCAATGGCATAGTGTTATGTTGTAGACTTTCCTTGATCATAAAAAGTATTAAAGGTCCGAAAAAGTCAAAATGTTGTTTAAGAAAAAAAGGAGGAATAATTTCATTTTGCATACCTTTACTGTTGATTGTCCTGATTATTGATTTTAATTCTTCAAGGGAGGGGAGATGAAATTGTGTACATTTAGCAGATAATTCAGAGAGGGTAGCAATATCGTTTTGTTCAATGGTCTCTTTGTCATTAGTATCAAATTTTTCTCTGATTTTTATAATTTTTTCAATAAAATGGGTTGCAAGTTCTTGAGCTGTTGGTAACTGATTTACAGAGCATTTTGGTTTTTCACAAGATGAGGTAATTGTTTTTAATATTTTATATAGAGTAGAAACATTTTTTGTTTTTGAAATTTGGTTCGAATAGTATTTCTTTTTGGCTTGATTTATTTTTTCCTTATACATATTGGAGTGATTTTTAAATTTATCTAAATTAGTTTGATTCTTGTTTTTCCTCCAACAGCGTTCAAGGGATCTCATTTGCTTTTTAATTAATGCGAGTTCTGCAGTAAACCAGGGATTAATACGTTTCTTTGCTGAAATAAATTTTGTTTGATAAGGAGCTACTTTATCAAGTAAAAGTTGGATGTTCTCGTTCCACAAAGATAGGTATTCATCTACAGTAAAAGAGTTGGAATTTGAAGGTGTAAAATGAAAATTGTCAATTAGTTGGTTAGCAGATATTTTATTAAATTCCCTAAATTTTATGCTTTTCCCTACAATTTTATTTTTAATAATAGAAGAACTATATTTTATTGGAATTAGAGAGTGATCTGACCATGGGACTGATATTAATGAACTAATTGAAAAATTTTTTGTCTTTGTCACTGGTGCAATGGCCATGTCGATAGTATGACCTGCTTGATGAGTAGCATGAGAAAGGAGTGTACAAAAATCAATTTGATTTAAAAGAGAAAGAATATCCTTTGCATAATTATTATTTACATCATCAAAATGTATATTAAAGTCCCCCAAAATTAGTGGGTTACTAGAAGATGAACCGAAGTCAAAAAGTAAAGATTCTAATAGTTGAAGAGTATTGTTATTAATAGGTGGTGGTACGTAAATTAATAGTATATCTAATTTAGGATTAGTTTTTATTGAAAATTGCAAAGATTCAATAATAGAATTAGCCGATTCGTGTATTTTTTGTAAAATTAATGAATCACGAAAGTACACTGCCAATCCGCCTCCACGTTTGAAGGATCGGTGATTGAAAAAGAATGAGAAGCCCGAAGGACAGGCATAGGAGAGATAGGCCTCTTCTCCATCCCTAAGCCAAGTTTCTACTATACATAGTACGTCAAAAGAATAATGAATAATGAGATCTTTAATTAGATGATATTTAGTCTTAAGGGATCTAACGTTAATTAAACCGAATGAAAGAACGGAGTTAGAATTAGAACAGTTAGAAAACTTAGCAGAAGATAAACAATGGTCAATTACAGAAATATTGAAACGGTCATTAATAGGCAGATTATTGGTTTTATGCATTGATTTATGTGGTCGATGACCACAGATAGTTGGAATATTTGTTGTATATGACCCCATTTGAAAAAAATGGTTAGGGTCGTAGGTCAAGACTAATGAGATTTCTAAATGATTGTTTGGATATAATGCTACAGAAATATTTTGACAATGAATAACCGAAAAAGGTCCAGGAAAACTGTGAAGACAGATAGTAATTAAAATTAAGAGACAATTAAAACATTTACTCACCCAAAAATGTTTACCCAAAGGTGTATTAATTTGTATGGAATGATGTGTAAAATTACTTGGTACAGATCGCGCACAAAGGAGCGCAATAAGGAGCAAAGAGTCTGTTTATATAATACATGTACCGGGCAATTGGGGGTGGAGTCCACAGCGTGCCGCCGCTGCGCGGCGGCAGAGAGATCACGGCAAGTCAGCTGGAACAAATTAAAAGTGAAGTAAAAATAAGACAACAGAAATATAAAACTGAAACCTTAAAATATAAAATAACAGCTTTAAAAAAACAAATACAGTTGGCTTTAGGTGCTGCTAGTGCTTCAAGTGGAGGCCTGTATGGTGGCAACAGGCCCCGCCGGGGCCGGCCTGAAAAATAAAAGAAAATAAAGTTGTTGGGTTTTTTTTTTTTACAAAAAAATAACGAAAAAGAAACCCGAAGGGAAAAAGAAAAAAAAAGATAGAATTTTGCGAGCGGGAAGGCAAAATCTGAAATTTCAACGGCCGTTGAAACACATGTGTCTTCTTCGCTCCGCGGAAACGAAGAAACTGGGGACCACGCTCTCCTCCGTCGGGCGGGAAGGCACTCGCGCATGCGCGGTGCGGCCAACTAGAACTTTCTAGTTAAAAAGGTCCGTACCGGGGCTCCGTCGGTGACGTCACCCATGCGTTAAGAATATGCTGCCTGCTTGTCCTGGGATAAAAAGAGTGCCAAGTGCCCTCATACTGGATCTTCAAAAGAGCAGGATAGACGAACAAAAAGCACTGTTTAAGTTCCACTAAGCGCGTGCAAAGAGGATAAAATTCCTTCCGCTTGTCAGTAAGGGCTGTCGAATAATCCTGGCTGATACGAATAACTGATCCTCGCTGCATCAAAGAATCTTTCTTGGCCCGGTACTGTCGCAATATCGCCACTTTGTGTCGGTAATTCAGGAACTTAACTATCACCACACGTGGTCTGGCTTCTTGTGCAGGTCGCGCTCCCAAGCGATGGGCCCGCTCTAAACAGAGAGAGCTGGAAACTATAACGTCCGGGAATTCTTGTTCAAGCTAGCCCTCTAATTCAGCAAGCAAGCGCGCATCAGGAATCAATTCTGGAACACCCAGAAAACGTAAGTTACTACGGCGCGACCTATTTTCCAGGTCATCAAGCTTTTCAGCTTGCTAATGTACTGTTTCTTGTAAGGCAGCTATATCCATCTCATGGGAATTAATGTTATTCTCGGCAGTAGAGATCCGCTGTTCCAAGTCCGTCGTGCGGGCCGCCGTGTCAGTAAGCAGTTTTTCTAGGCGGGTCATTTTAGTAGCCAAAACATCCATTTGCGGTCCCAACACTTGAGCCACCGCTGTTTTGATATCATTCAGCGCTGTGTCAGTGAATTCGGACACAGCCGTGCCTGATGCAGCCGCCATTTTGGCCTCGCCCGATTTCGATTTCGGCTTTCCTGCTCGTTCGGCTTTTGACCGCGCCATCTCCTGCGATCAGGTTAAATATTTGTCCATAGATGCCCTATGCTGGGCGCCTCCAGGAGACCCGGCCAGGATGAAAATTTTGCGCGTTTGCTCAATTTAGAGGATTAGGGCCCGGAGCACGTCCTCAGCGGTTCATAGCGTCACGTGACCAGATCTTATTTATTTATTTAAAAATATATATCCTGCTGAATCCTAAGTTTTAAGTGCTTTACAAAATAAACAAACACAATCCTATATAATAAAGAGCTAGCCGCGCATGCGCACTCCTATTTGCGTGTTCTGTGCGGTGTAGGTCTGTGGCCGCAGGAGTGCGCATGCGCGAGTCCCCAGCCTTGGCCGCGGCCAGTTAGCTGCATCGGGCGACAGGAGCGGCTTTGGCAGCGGATGGCGGGAGGAGGGCTCATGGTCCTGCCGCCGCTGCCGCTCCTGTTCACAGCGGCCTGCACGTCGCCGACTCACCCCCTCCCGCAAAAACCGCTACCGCTCCTGTTCTTCCCCTCCCTCCAGTCACCGCTGCCATTCCTATTTAAAACGGCCTGCGAGGTTCGCGGCCAGCTGTAGCGAACCTCGCAGGCCGCTCTCCACGTGGTAGCACGTTCCCTCTGACGCGATCGCGTCAGCGGGAACATGCTACTGAGGTGAACAGCGGCCTGCGAGGTTCGCTACAGCCGGCCGCGAACCTCAGCAGGCCGTTTTAAATAGGAATGGCAGCGGTGACTGGAGGGAGGGGAAGAACGGGAGGGGAAGAGGAAAAAGAAGGGCCATGGAGCAGGTAGGAAAGGGGGCTGTTCTGGTGGGAGGGTTGTGCTGAGTGCAGATAGCGGAGAGTTGGGCCAACCTCTCCTTCCTCACCGACGCCAAAGAAGCTGCAGGCCCCGCTCCCTGTCGCGCTCTGAGCACTCACGATTGGCTGAAGGGTGTCGTGCCAGTGCTGCAGGTACAGGGGGATGCTTTTGTTGGAGAGGTGTGCTGGGGGGTAGACAGCTTTGCTGGGGGGGGAGGGGGAAGACACAAGGGGGGTCAGGGAGAGGAAAAGGGGGCTGCTTTGGGGGAAGGGATATGCTGGAAGCAGACAGCTTAGCTCTGGGGGGGCGGGGGAATGACACAAAGACACAGACACAAAGAATGACACACAGGGGGCCATTGAGACAGACAGAAAGGAAGACATTCAGGCAGCGTCCAAGGAGAGACAGTGTCCAAGGAGAGAAAAACAAATAAACATAGACAGACAGAAAGCGGCCAAGGGGAGAGAGAGAAAGAAAGAAAGAAAGACAGACACACACATCTATTCTAGCACCCGTTAATGTAACGGGCTTAAAGACTAGTATATAATAATGCACAAGTGGAATATACAAACAAATTCCAAACAACAACCGGAATAAAACATAAAAACTAAAAGTCAGCAATGCTATAAAATCAACTAAAAGCCAGCTTAGACCCTCGTTTACTAAGCTGCAGTAGGTTTCTATCTTGGCCCAAACCACTAAATGCTCCGATGCTTATAGGAATTCAATGAGTGCTTGAGCCGTGTCAGAGCATTTAGTACCCCGGACCCCAGTAGAAACCTCTACTTCAGCTTAATAAAAGAGGGGGGGGGGTTAGTTAGTCACTTTTTCAGCCAGACAATAAAATCTATTCTGCAGTCAGCAAATGTTATTTACTTCTCAGGATTTTAGGCTATTCCAAATGAGTTACAGAACAAATAGGTCTTTAATTGTTTTCTAAATGGCAATAATGAATCAATCTTCCTTAATTCTGGTGGCAAACTGTTCCAAGGTTTTGGGCCAGTTCCTTGGAAAGTACGAGCACTATGTCCTAATAGATTCATTGCATGAAAAGTCCAATTAGCAGACTGAAAAATCACCACTTACAGCAGGGGTGTCAAAGTCCCTCCTCGAGGGCCGTAATCCAGTCGGGCTTTCAGGATTTCCTCAATGAATATTCATGAGATCTATTTGCATGCACTGCTTTCATGGTATGCTAATAGATCTCATGTATATTCATGGAGGAAATCCTGAAAACCCGACTGGATTGCGGCCCCCGAGGAGGGACTTTGACACCCCTGACTTATAGTCAATCCCAGCTCCACTCTAATTCCGTCTAGGGTTACCAGACTTCCGGATTTCCCCGGACAGGTCCTCCTTTTGAGGACACGTCCGGGGGTCCGGATGGCTTTTCAAATCCCTGCACTTTGTCCAGGTTTTGAAAAGCTTTCCTTCGTGCAGGAGGGCATCCGTGCATGCGCGGATATACTGCCTGACGAGAACAGGCAGAGGGGCGAGATTGGAAAGGGGATGATCAGGGGAGTGACGGGGCGTGGATGGGTGGGACTGGGCAGGCCTGGGGGCAGGTCTAGGGGGTCTGGATTTTCCATACAGAAAATCTGGTAACCCTAATTCCGTCCCTGACCCGTCCTGGTACTGACCAGAAGGTGGAGCAACCCTCTGCCTTGATAATCATGCAGCAGTATCTGCTTATGAAGGGAATTCATTAAAAGGTGTTTCTGCCCTGTTGCAGTTGGGTACAATCGACTTGTGCTCGAGTTCTAGGGACTCGATGAATTGAGGATCTAGAAAGAACTCGGTTTGTGCTATTCCAGAAAGGTCATCCCCCATGGTTGTTCTCAACCTGTCCAGCCATCCGATTGCAGGTCAAGTAAAGGCCGAGCATTGCACTGTGTGTGGAAAAACTATCCAACAGGCAACGTAAGAGTGCATATGTTGCATTTTGCTAGCTCTGTTCCGGTTATTGTATGCACTATTTCATTTACATCTTTGAGAGGTGGTAGGGGGTCAGCGACCACTGGGAGAGTGTGGACGGGCCATGCTTACATCCCTCCAGTGGTCATCTAGTCAGTCAGCGTACCTTTTTGACACTTACTTGTTATTAAAACAGATGTTACCTTGTGACCTGAGCATATTCTTAAATGTTCTACTATGGCAGAAAAACATCCAAGTCATAAGCTCGCCCTAGTCCCGCCCATGCCACACCTCTAACACGCCCCCTTGAGGTTTAGATAAACTATTGATCAAAAGCATAGCTATCCATCTAGAAAACAAGTTTCAAAAATAGCAAATTGGAAGGGTTTGGCAAGAAAAACGGCCATCTGCCCCTTTAGGCCCTTTTTTGGATATTTTTCTCTTTTGAAAATGAGCCCCATAGAGACATGATGGCAGATAACAGCCAAATGGCCCATCTAGTCTGCCCATCTGCAGTAGCCATTATCGCTTCCTCTAAGAGATCCCACGTGCCTATCCCATGCTTTCTTGAATTCAGACTCTGTCTTCACTACCTCTTCTGGGAGACTGATCCACGCATCTACCACCCTTTCTGAAAAAAAAAAAAATAATAAGTATTTCCTCAGGTTACTCCGGAGCCTATCACCTCTTAACTTCATTCTAAGCCCTCTCATTGCACAGTTTCCTTTCATATTTTCTGCTAGAACAACAAAACCCAAGAAAGCCACTGCTTGCCTTGTATCGGCAGCATGGAATATTGCTACACCTTGAGTTTTGGCCAGGAACTAGTGATCTGGATTGGCCACCGTGAGAATGGGCTACCGGGCTTGATGGACCATTGGTCTGACCCAGTAAGGCTATTCTTATGTAAACCTATGTCACAATGCTGAGAGATTTATGAATGAGAGAGAAATGTCTAGATTCAACAGGGCCCATAAAATAAAATCCAAAGAAGTGAACCCTTTTGGTTCACCTCTTTGTTGGTGACCTATCAATGGTAAGCAGGCAGCTTTTTAAAATATCCAATTTCAGCCACCTTTTTCCTTTTTATTTTGAGAAAATCTGGATCTCTGCAGACAGGGCTACCTTTTAAGAGATTAGTTCCCAAAAGAAGATGTCATCAAGGTTTCCAGGACCTCACTAGTCTCCCCATTGAGCAATTTTAGAAAGGTGACTTATGAGACACCTGATAAGTAAGATAAATCACTCCTCACCACATGCATCTTTTGCTGCATTGTCATCATACAGACAGGCTTTTAATCTTGTGAAGGACATCGGTATATCTATGTCACCGCAGGCACAGGTGTCCCTTACCAAGGGCAACAACTCATGCTCTGATATTACTAGTCAGTGTAATGCCTTGCTCAAGTCTGGCAACATTTGGTCTCACCTGTGTTACTTTGTGCATAAAAGTCAGCTTTATAATGTGGTATATGGAAGCTGGGGAGGATGTATGACTTATTACTTTATTTATATCATTTCTTGTCCTTCAACAACCTAGGCAGAATTCATCATCACATACTGTAAATAAACGTTAACCCCCCCCCCCCCCAATAAACTCATAATAAAAACACAATTACCATCCCCCCATATTCAGCCAATAGCGGTCAGCATTTTTTTTTTTTAATCGTTTACCATCACCAACCAGCTACCACTGTAACTATGGCAGATTGCACCTGTTAACTGCATTTTATTTATGTTAATCTGTAAACCTTTCTGAGCTGGTTGGGGTGAACAGGATGGAGAACGAATTGAATAAATAATGCTTACTATTTCTGGACATTACCAGACACCAGCACTGGATATTGGGGTATAATTCTGAGCGGCCTGTCCACCCGGAGCTTATGCGGACCCGGCCGATATTCAGCCGGGCTCATAAGTATTTTTCTTTTGTTTTCGGTAAAAAAAATAAAAAATAACAACCCACCTCACCTCATGTCTCCACCCCATAAATCCAAGTTTCCAAGTTCATTAATATCTTACTGTTCCACACCAAAAGTTAAAAAAAAGGCTGGGCAGCTTACAATTTAAAATCTGGTTCCAAATAAAATCAGATCACATTGCATCAAACATATAAGGTTAGGAGGAGTTGAAATACAATTATTATAGGAAAGTAGGGGGAGTGTGAAATACAATCAGGATCAAACTTTCAATGTCTTGCAGCATCTGTAAAAAGGAATATTTTTAGTTCAGTTTTAAAGTCCTCACTCCCCCTCCCCTTTGAACCCCTGCTGGAATTAAAACCCCCTCCCCCTGGTCACCACCTCCTAATTTGTTGGTACCCCCCCCTCAGGCCAACTAACCCACATAGCTGATGGTCCAGCAGGGGTCTTGGGGGGCAGGAGCACAGTCCCCTTGCTCCTGTCCCCTCATGGCACCTTGTGAAAATGACTACCACGACCTCTAGCAGCAGCTCACGGTATCAAACAATCTATCAGACTATTCATTCAAATCAACAAACAAAAAAAAAATCTGCGCAAATAAATGTGTTTTCAAATATCCTTCTGCAAAAGACAGTTACCTGCAAGTGCTTCAGTTGTCACGCAGAAAGGGCTCCGAGTCAGTTGCTGGTGGAAACATGAGGACAATTGCCATGTTGCTAGTCAAATGCATTGAAATGCAAATCTTGCATGGAGACTTAGTACAGTAGTTAGGGTTTCGGTGGATGCTGGTAGGGTTCAGGTTCTGCCTGGCCTTTTGAATCTTGCTTAAGCGTTGCATTTTGTGAACCATTCCCCCTTGGGCTGCTGTTTCAGGCACGTGGATCAAAAAAGGGGCGCACGGTGCGAACCAGCTGGTGCTTTGGCAAACAGGCGGGGCTCGGTTTGGAACACAGGCCCAGCTGCTATTGCGTTCAATACGCATGCGCGCACTTTGAATTTCGGCGGGCGGGCTGCCCGATTTCCACCAGTTGCCCAGGCATTTAACCTAGTTACAAAATTGCCCCCCCTAAAGCTAATATCAGACGCATAGCCAACCTGCCAGATATCCGAACTAGGCCATCACGAAGCTGAGTCTGTTGTCCAGACGAAGGCCACAGTCGCCTGAAAAATGGTCCCCAGGTCTCGTCAAGGATGTGAACTAGGCTCTTTAGGCTCTTCTCCTGCGCCGCTTGAATCCCCCCCCCCAAAAAAAAAAAATAAATATATATATATATATACAGATGCCGCTTGTCAAATGAGGAGGAGTCGTTTCTGCATTATTATTTATGGGAAGCAAATCAGCTTCCCCCCCCCCCCCCCCCCCCATGCATTCATTCAGTCACAGGGGTCAAACTCAAGGCTTCCCGCTCGTTTTATGCGGCCGGCTCGCGCCCACTCACGGCTGCAGCGCACACGAGGCTCCTCGCGCGTCTCATCCAGAAGCGTTGGCACGTCAGAGGAGAAGGGCTTCCGGTGCAGGCGCAGAACGCGCGAGGAGCCGCTCTACGCGGCTTCCGGTTCAGGCGCAGGACGCTGCAGAGGAGCCCAGCGGCTTCCTGCGCGCTGCGGCTGTAAGGAGGAGGGAGCCGGCCACAAGATAACACCGGAGTGAGGGGCATAAAACGGCCAGAACGTAAGACGCCAGCCGAGGGAGGCAAAAAAGGTAGGGGGGAATGATTTTATTTTGTTTGAATTGTGTCAATTTTGAGAGTTTTAATCTGCTATTTTTCCTCCGGGGTTGTACTGCATGCAGAGTCTTGAATCTTAGGGTTTTGTTTGTATATATATATATATATATATATACATATATATATATATATATATATACTTGTTTGATTACATATATACATACATACTTTTAGTTTTTGGTCCCGTATTTGCATAGGGGTTATCTGCGTTCTGGAAGAAATGAATGTTGAGAAGCATACAGTCTGCTTTGTGTAGTTTAATTTAGTGGTTAACCATGTATATTACATTACATTAGTGATTTCTATTCCGCTTGTACCTTGCGGTTCAAAGCGGATTACATTGGAAGAGAGCTGGACATTTCCAGGAGGTTGCATTACATTGGAAAATTGCTGGTACAGGTTACAAATTGAGGATTCATATTATATTACATTGGAAAGATTTCAGGTTACATTACAAAGATAATTCAAATTAGCATTACATTGGGGACAATTTCGGGATGCGTTACATTGATGAATATCCGGCTTCCTTATATTGGTAGATATCTGGAGATATAGGATACTGGTTGATTACTTGGGTATCCGGTACTTTTTTGGGACGTTGAAGAAGTGAACTATATATGGGAAGAAAAAAGAATAAAGAAGGGATGGGAATGAGGGGGAGATTAAGTTGATTGAATATACTTTTTGAATAGAAGTGTTTTGATTTCTTTTCGGAATGCTTTTAGGTCTGATGTAGTGGTTAATAGTTTGGAGATGGAGGGATCAAGTTTTGCTGCTTGCTTTGCAAGGAATTTATCATATAGCTTTTTGCGTTATTAAGATTATATTGTGTGTGGATATATGAAAAATCAATGGGGAAAAATGGTGTTATAATTAGTATTATAATGGGGGTGGGATCTGGGGCGGAGATTGGGCGGGGTCTGGTCCGCGACTTAGCCTGTGTTTTAGATTTTGACCCTTTAAGGTGATTGAGTTTGATGCCCCTGAGCAGCTGATCTGTGGAGCAGAACAACACCCCTCCCCCTCCATTGTTGAGGAAGAACAATGTTTGAGCTGTTTGATGGGGGTTTATAAATTGATGAATAGAGCATCTGTCTTATAGGGAGGGAAAAAGTGGCCCATGACACAGCGGCTAGTGTCAAGCCAGCAATGAAAGAGTCCTTCTCTAAAGAACTCTTGCAGTTTTCTTTTCATATAATGTCCCTCTGCCCTATAGTTTCCAGGGTGTAGTTACATAAGGCCAGATTCAGTAAATACACTTCTCCCTCCGTATTTGCAGTTTCAGCATTCGCGGTTTCGATTAAGGGACGGAGTCTGGAGTTCGCAGTGGAAGAGAAGGGTACAGATAAGAGAGGCTTGCCTGATGAGCGGAAATCACGGGGAGATAAGTGAGGAGAGTTATCGGGGGGGGGGGGGCTACAGAGCAAATGCACTTGTAAGTCTGCAAGAAAAGTTTAAACTGTATTTGGAAACAGACGAGGAGCCAATGAAGCGACTTGAGGTGAGGGGTAATGTGAGAATAGTGGCTCTCACGGAATACGAGTCGCGCAGCAGAAATTTGAACAGATTGAAGAGGCTAAAGACAGATGCGTTGGCTGGGGGCCGAATTCTAGAGCTGGGGGTCGAATTCCAGAGTCCCATGCTCTGAAATGTAGGCATGCATGCTATGGAATAAGGTGTAAGCCAGATCTATGCATAACTCCTACATACTTCCAATTAAGTGGTTGTTAGCGCTATTTAACTACTGTAGTTTATATGGGAGAGGGTCTGGGATATGTCCTAAAAGGTGCAAATATTTTAATCTCCTCCCTTGCACCTGAATCTCCTCCCTCCCCAAATCCCTTCTAAATGACCCTTACAAGGGTCTAAAGTGGATAGGAGCCCCTTATCCACTCCCTCGTCACCTCTCGCCTAGACTGGTGCAACCAGCTTCTTACTGGCCTCCCGCTTAACCATCTATCTCCCCTTCAATCCATTCAAAATGCTGCTGCATGACTTATATTCCAGCAGAGTCGCTATGCTCACCTCGCCCATCTCCTCAAGTCACTTCACTGGCTCCCCATTCACTTCTACATACAGCTCAAACTCCTCTTATTGAACTACATGTGTATTCGCTCTTTAGCTCCTCAATAACTCTCCTCTCTTGTCTCTCCCTACACTCCTCCCAGGAATTCAATTCATCAAGCAAATGTGTACCCTTTTCTTCTACTGCAAACTCCAGACTGCGCCCTTTCTCTCTTGCTGCACCATGCGCTTGGAACAAACTGCCGAAATCAGTGCGTCGAGCTTCGTCCCTGGAACTACTGCATTCAAATTCAGAGTAAAAGTCCACCTCTTTGAGAATGCATGCATTTAACTCATAACCCCCTTACCCTAAGCACCCTGAGAAACTCCCTAAGCCCCTACATAGAAACATAGAAGATGACGGCAGAAAAGGGCTGTAGCCCATCAAGTCTGCCCACTCTGCTTACCCACCCCCTGTCTATGCCCTAATGACCCAATTTCCTTATCATGACCCTCGTAGGGATCCCACATGGGTATCCCATTTATTCTTAAAGTCTGGCACGCTGTCTGCCTCGATCACCTGCACTGGAAGCTTGTTCCAATGATCAACCACTCTCTCTGTGAAGAAATACTTTCTGGTGTCGCCATGAAATTTTCTGCCCCTGAGTTTGAGCGGGTGCCCTCTTGTGGCCGAGGGTCCCTTGAGAAAGAAAATATCATCTTCCACTTCGACACGTCCCGTGAGGTACTTAAATGTTTCGATCATGTCTCCCCTCTCCCTACGTTCCTCAAGAGTGTAGAGCTGCAATTTGTTCAGTCTCTCTTCGTACGAGAGACCCTTGAGCCCCGAGATCATCCTGGTGGCCGTCCGTTGAACCGATTCAATTCTGCGCACATCTTTACTGTAATGTGGCCTCCAGAATTGCACACAGTACTCCAGATGAGGTCTCACCATGGCCCTGTACAATGGCATTATGACTTCAGGCTTTCGGCTGACGAAACTTCTATTGATACAACCCAATATCTGCCTTGCCTTAGATGAAGCCTTCTCCACTTGATTGGCAGTTTTCATGTCTGCACTGATGATTACTCCTAAATCTCGTTCTGCTGAAGTCCTAGTTAAAGTTTCTCCGTTCAAGAAGAACGTCCTGCATGGATTTCCGCTTCCGAGGTGCATGACCTTACATTTCTTAGCATTGAAGCCTAGCTGGCAGGTTGAGGACCAACTTTCCAATGTAAGCAGGTCCTGCGCCATATAATTCTGTAAACTGCATTCACTTACTATATTACATAGTTTGGAGTCATCGGCGAATAGTGTTATTTTACCTTGAAGCCCTTGAGTCAGATCCCCTATGAATATGTTGAAAAGGAGTGGACCCAGGACCGAGCCCTGCGGCACTCCACTGGTCACCTCTGATGTTTTAGAGAGGGTACCATTAACCACCACCCTCTGAAGTCTGCCACTCAGCCAATCATTGACCCATGCAGTTAGTGTCTCTCCTAACCCCATCGATTCCATCTTGCTTAGCAGCCTGCGATGTGGGACACTGTCAAAAGCTTTACTGAAGTCCAGGTACACGACGTCCAAAGACCAAGTCCAACTTTCTTGTTACCCAGTCAAAGAAGCTGATGAGATTGGATTGGCAGGACCTACCCTTGATGAATCCATGCTGACTGGGATCCCGAAGATTCCCTTCATTCAAGATCGTGTCCAATTTGCTTTTAATTAGTGTTTCCATGAGTTTGCACACTATTGATGTGATACTCACCGGTCTATAATTCGCAGCCTCTGCCCTGCAACCCTTTTTATGCAGAGGAACAACATTAGCTAATTTCCAGTCCAGGGGAACTTTCCCCTTACTTAGAGAGAGATTGAATAGCTCAGCCAACGGTTTCGCCAGGACATCGCTCAATTCTCTGAGCACTCTTGGGTGCAAATTGTCTGGTCCCATGGCTTTGTGCACCTTGAGTCTTGCCAGTTCACTGTAAACTTCACCTGGTGTGAACTCAAAATTCTGAAACGGGTCTTCTGTGCTTTGTGTTGTCTTCAACTGCGGACCGTGTCCCGGTGCCTCACAGGTGAAGACTGAGCAGAAGTATTCATTCAGTAGTTCGGCTTTATCGGAATCTGCTTCCACGTAACTTCCGTCCGGTCTTCTAAGGCGTACTATCCCGCCTGTGTTCCTTTTTCTGTCACTAATATACCTGAAGAAGGATTTGTCCCCTTTTCAATGTTTTTGCCAGAATTTCTTCCACTCAAAGTTTTGCCTCCCTAACTGCCATTTTGACCGCTGTAGACCTGGTCCTATATTCTACTTTTGTCTCTCTTTTCTCCGTGCGCTTGTAGGAGAGAAACGCTTTTTTCTTCTCCTTAATGAGGTGCGAGATCTCCGCGGTGAACCATTGGGGTTTATTGTTTCTTTGTCGTTTATTTACTGATTTTATGAAGCGGCTAGTTGCTTCATGTATGGTTGATTTCAGTGTTAACCACTTAGCTTCTACATCATCGGTCTCCGCTTGGTCCTGCAGCGTCTGATGGACGAAATCTCCCATGCGTGCGAAGTCTGTGCCCCGGAAATTGAGTACCTTTGTTTTCGTGTTTGATCTAGGTTGTCCGTTGATTTAGATTGTAAGCTCAACTGAACAGGGACCATCTTTTAAATATGTTTCATATGCCTATCAGTGCTATAGAAATGTTAAATAGGAGGCAAAGGAGAATTAAATCCCAAGTCACACACCCTGTGGGAAATTTGAGGCCATGTGCAGAGAATGATTGCAGGGTCTACTTATTTTTATAAGTTAATAGGCATTATAAAAAACAAACAAATGGGCCCAAGGGTGTCCATTGAGTAGGGCTGATCCAATCCCCAGTTCCTCCTGTCCAGCTGGTGCATGATCCAAAATGGCAGAGTAACTCATTTTTGAAGAGAATCGGTTGGGGTTGAAAGACGGGATTTTACTGTTACAGTGTTGCAAACATCCCGTTTTCTTTCTCATGGTTTTTTTGCAATATTATTGCTTAATATAAAGGGTTACCTCCGTAGAATCCCATAAGAAAACTGTGTGGAAACAGCACTTCCGTGTGAACAGCAAAGTTAGGTTCTGAAATGGTTCTGATTTCCTCCTAGAGGTTCATGGTTATATTTCTGCTACTACTATTTATTATTTCTGTAGAGCTGAAAAGTGTACGCAGTGCTTTACATTCAACATGCAACAGATGGTCCCTGCTCTGAAGAGCTTACAATCTAATTTGGACAGACAGAGGGGACATATAAGGGGGGAAGGGGGTTGGACAGTTTCTTGCAGAGAATGATAGGATGCACATAGGTAATATCTATGGAATAAAGCAAAAAATTATGGGGTCCTTTTACTAAGCCGTGCTAACCGTTTTAGCACAAGCTGGATGCTAAGGCGTCCGTTATATTCTATGAGTGTCTTAGCGTTTAGCACGTGCTAAACCAGTTAGCGTGCCTTAGTAAAAGGACCCCTATGTGACACATCAAGCCTTAAACTCAGCCTTAAGCAAACATGGCTGCCCCTATCAAATGCATTGGGACACACGTCTGGATGGAAAACCATCGAGCAAACAAAATGTGCTGTTTGCCTCCACCTTTTGCACCAATGTCTGATCCCAAGCGACGGCTTCGTTTTGGCTTACTCGTAACGAGCGCATGCGAATAAAGGAGCGTAGTTTTGAGCGTCAAATGGCCCTATAATTCATGCCAGTCATTTATCACTTGGAAAAAGCAATTGTCTTGTTTTCCTGCCTCGTCTTGTTGGGCTTGCTACCAAGCAATTTGATTCAGGAGCCATCAGCTCCGGCACATGTTCATTAGCTGCAACTATTTAGCTGCTCGGGCAGCTGTGCGGTTAAATGGAGCTGAAAAAATGTACAAATGCCGGCTTGGCGACGTCATATGTTCTTTTGTTTTGCCTCCCAGTACAAGGCTGAGTGACCACGATAATACGGTAGCTTGACAAACGCTGCAATTAGCTCTAGTGTACCTAACCGAGCAAGGGTTCATTTATTTCTCGGGAGGAAAAAAAATGCATTGTTCATAAAAGCTTAGGTAATAATTGCATCCAATCAAAAATTCTATAATGAGGCAACAAAAATGAAAGGAGACTCAATACAGATGCTTCATGGAATAATATTAAGAATATCTAGTGGTTTTAGAAACTTGGGGGAAGGGAGGAGAAGCTCTAAGACAGGGGTAGGGAACTCCGGTTCTCGAGAGCCGTATTCCAGTCGGGTTTTCAGGATGTCTCCAATGAATATGCATGAGATCTATTTGCATGCACTGCTTTCAATGCATATTTATTGGGGAAATCCTGAAAACCCGACTGGAATACGGCTCTTGAGGACCGGAGTTCCCTACTCCTGATCTAGGAGATTTGTCCAAAATTCCTCTTGCTACAAGAGAATGCTGATAAGTTCTCAACCCAACCAACCAACTTCCTAAATTCTGAATTTATTTTGCAACTATAGCTGAAAAGAGTGTTATCTTATTTCATTAACTGCCTATCTGCAGAAACAAAATTCTATGTTTTTGACTGTTTCAGATCATTGATTGAACCATAGCCACATCATTCTCTTCTTGGTTGGGCGGAGAACTGTTCAGCACCCCTTCATAGCAACATTCCAGAGCTGAGATTGTGATGTCATAGTGCCTTATTCCACCAATGCCTAAGAGTCAACCTCATCAGTGATGTCACAATGGCTTGATTGTCCTTTAATAATAATAATAATAATTTTATTCTTATATACCACCAAAGCCATGGAAGTTAGAGGCGGTTTACAACAAGAAGCGCTGGACAATCAGCGAAGAGGTCACAATCAAGTAATCAATACAATCTTACATAATGAAAGAAGTGGAAAGCTATATAGTTCTTAAGGTTACTGATTGAATTAGCAGAGCTGTATAGATTCTTAGTTTACAAAACAATTGAACAAACATAGAAACATAGTTAGAAACATAGAAACATGATGGTAGATAAAGGCCAAATGGCCCATCTAGTCTGCCCATCCGCAGTAACCATTATCGCTTTCTCTCTCTCCAAGAGATCCCATGTGCCTTTCCCAGGCCCTTTTGAATTCAGACACAGTCTCTTTCTCCACCACCTCTTCTGGGAGACTGTTCCAGGCATCTACCACCCTTTCTGTAAAAAAGTATTTCCTGAGATTACTCCTGAGCCTCCCATCTCTTCACTTCATCCTATGCCCTCTCATTGCAGGGTTTCCTTTCAAATTAAAGAGACTCAACTCATGCACATTTACATTACGTAGGTATTTAAACATCTCTATCATATATCCCCTCTCCCGCCTTTCCTCCAAAGTATACAGATTGAGATCTTTAAGTCTGTTCCCATACGCCTTATGATGAAGACCACGCACCATTTTAGTAGCCTTCCTCTGGACTGACTCCATCCTTTTTATATCTTTTTGAAGGTGCGGCCTCCAGAATTGTATACAATATTCTATATGAGGTCACATAAGAATATAAGAGTTGCCACATTGGGACAGACCAAAGGGCCATCAAGCTCAATATCCTGTTTCCAGCCGTAACCAATCCAGGTTACAAGTACCTGGCAAAAACCCAAATAGTATGGGGGGGTGATGAAAAGTTCTCAGCCCAACCAATCGACTAAATTCTGAGCGTTGTTTTGCCACTATAGCTGAAACGAGTGTTATCATTTTGTTAAATGTTTTGACATTGTTTCAGATCATTGATTAAACCGTATCTATGTCATTCTCTTCTTGGTTGAACTGAGAACCTTTCGGCACCCCCTGTACACTGGCTATCTCAAGTTGTTTGTTTTTTTTTAATTTTATTTTTTTAATTATACATTCAAATTTCACAAGAATACATCTTGTTCCATCTAACACAGGGAGGAAACCAACCAACAAATTAAAATACTTCTTTATACACTCATACCAATTATCCCCTTCTTAGACCACCATAATGGGGGGTGAGCAAGCAAAAATAATTTATGAGAGGAAATTAAGAGGCATTAATTAAACCTATAGGCTTATGTATCAAGTGCCCTTTACAACCATGTCCTTCAATCCTTGATGATCTTCTTAACATCTAGAAATTCCTTCAAATGATTAGGAGAGAAAAAAGTATATTTAACACCTAATAGCTGACCAAGCATTTACAGGGGTATGCCAAAAGAAACTTTGCTCCCATATTTATAGTCTGTTGACACATAGAAAGAAATTATTTCCTCTGTTCTTGTGTAGTCTTAGCAACATCAGGGTATATCCATATTTTCTTTGGTTTTAAGTTTTTTATTGATTTTTTCACATATCAACAAGTGTTATAAATTTTCCATACATTTATCTTAACAATACACTTGATATCTCTATAATGTATTTTATATAAACCATATTTTATATTATTTTTCTTATGAATTTATATAACATATATATTGTAATGATTTTATCAATTATTATTTAATTATGAACCCTTTTCCCTCCCTTTATCACATTAATTTCTTATAAGACTATCATTCATTCATTATGATATATTTTTTATAATGTATAATAAAGAGAATAAATTCTTTACCCCTTCCCTCCCTCCCTTCTTTAACCATTATCTTATTATGGGAAAAAATTAAAATCAGTCATTGCAAAAATCTGTTAATGGTCCCCAAATCTTCTTGAACTTATCCATATATCCTTTTTGTGTTGCAAATGTACGCTCCATCTTATATATATGGCAAACTGAGTTCCACCAAAAATTATAGTTCAATCTGTCATAATTTTTCCAATTATGTGTAATTTGCTGTACTGCTACTCCAGTCAATATAAATAAAAGTTTATTGTTATTTGATGAAATTTGACTTCGAGCTCTCATTGCAGTACCAAACAAAATCGTATCATATGTCAAGGCTACCGGATTTTCTAACATCCTATTAATTTGAGGCCAAATTGATTTCCAAAATATTAATATGAATGGACAATAGAATAAAAGATGATCTAATGTCCCTGCTTCAAGATGACAATGCCACCATCTATTAGACTTAGAGCTATCTATTCTATGTAAACGTGTAGGGGTCCATAAAGCTCTATGTAAAATAAAAAACCAAGTTTGTCTCATAGAGGCTGACAATGTGCATTTTAACCTCCAAGACCAAAGTCGTGGCCATTGAGATGCATTAATCTGATGCTTAATCTCAATGCTCCAAATATCTCTAAGACCATTTTTTTTCTTTTTATGTATGAATCCAGATATTAATTTATACCACATTGCGGCCTGGTGACCCATGGAATCTATCTGAAAACATAAGAATTCCATACTATGATAGTTATTAAGATTTTTCCATTCAGGGAACCCTACCTGAATGGCCTGCTTCAATTGCATCCATCTGAAATATTGTGATTTATTCAAACCAAATTTATTTTATAATATCCATATTTTCTGTCCCCCAAATAATTTTTGAGAGTTTTTAAAGTAAAATTTCATAATCATATTTACATCTTGCTCAAAAACAAATGATACTAAGAGCGTTTCTCTATCCGTATCAGACGTTATTGTTTGTTCAAGTAGAACAGTCACATTTGCGAAATCTATTTCATTAGTTTTTCCTCTTTTTTCTCTTTCCATCTCATTTTCACCTTCTTCTCTTCCAGGGGTCTTCTTATTCGGTAGATAATAAATTTTATTTATTGGAGGAATACAACTTGAAGAAACTTCTAAATTTTCAATTAAATATCTTTTCAGTAAATCTAAAGGCAAGACACCTGGAATTTGAGGAAAATTTAAGAAACGGAGGTTCAAACGTTTATTAAAGTTTTCAAATTGTTCCAATTTCTTGTGTGGCTATCTCAAGTTGAATGCTGACAAAACTAAATTATTGTTTGCTTCTCTACGACAGCTATTTTCTGATTTGTCATTATCTTTAAATTGTACGCAGTATACGATTCATCTTACAATAAAAATACTGGATTGTAACTTAACCAAGAAACATCTAGTTGATAATGTGGTACGTAAGAGCTTCTTTATGTTGTGGAAGTTGCACACGCTTAGCTCTTACTTTGATGCCCCAGCATTTTGTTTTTTGGTTCAGTCCCTGGTGCTGAGCCAGCTTGGTTATTGTAATATAGTTTACCTTGCAGGATTCAAAAGAACATCTTAAGACTAAGTATTGTTCAGAACACTGCAATTAAACAGTGGTACCTCAGAATCCGAACGCCCCAGGACTCGAACAACTTGGAATCCAACTTTTTTTTTTTTAATTAAATTTTGCCTCGGAATCCGAACGCTGCTTTGGAATCCGAACGTACAGGAACTGCAAGCGTTGCTCAGCCCAAAGCTTCCCCTCTTTGTAGCACAGCATAGTAGCATAGTACATGACAACATATAAAGACCTGAACGGTCCATCCAGTCTGCCCATTAGTTATACCCAGTAAAAAAATTCATGATTAAATTAACTTGTCTCTTCTTTGATATTTCTGGGTCCTAGACTGTAAAGTCCACCTGAGTCTCACATCTCTGCCTCCCTTGAACATAAGAACATAAGAACTGCCATCTCCGGATCAGACCTTTGGTCCATCAAGTCCGGCGATCCGCACATGCGGAGGCCCTGCCAGGTGTACACCTGGCATAATTTATAGTCCACCATATCTTTATATGCCTCTCTTAAGGAGATATGCATCTAGTTTGCTCTTGAAGCCTAGGACGGTAGATTCCGCAATAATCTCCCCTGGGAGGGCATTCCAGGTGTCAACCACTCTCTGAGTGAAGCAGAACTTCCTGACATTAGTCCTGAACCTGTCCCCCCCTTAGCTTCATTACATGTCCTCTAGTCCGTGTCAAATTGGCCAATGTAAATAATCTTCTCTGCTCTATTTTGTCGATTCCTTTCAGTATTTTGAAGGTCTCGATCATATCCCCACGCAGTCTCCTTTTCTCAAGGGAGAACAATCCTAATGTTATAAGTCTATCCTCGTATTCCAGTTTCTCCATACCCTTCACCAGTTTTGTTGCTCGTCTCTGCACCCTCTCCAGCAGTTTTATATCCTTCTTTAGGTAGGGAGACCAATGTTGGACGCAGTATTCCAAGTGTGGTCTGACCATTGCCCTATAAAGCGGCATTATAACTTTCTCCGATCTACTCGAGATTCCTTTCTTTATCATGCCCAACATTCTATTTGCCTTCTTTGCCGCTGCCGCACATTGTGCCGACGGCTTCAGGGTCCTATCTATCAGTACACCCAGGTCCTTTTCTTGTTCACTCTTCCCCAGAGTTGCACCTGACATTGTATACTCGTATTCCTTATTCTTATTGCCTAAATGCATAACCTTGCATTTCTCCACATTGAACTTCATCTGCCATTTCTCCGCCCATGTTTCTAACCTACACAAGTCGCTCTGGAGTTCCTCTCTATCCTCCTGCGTTCTGATTGCCCGGCATAGTTTTGTATCGTCTGCAAACTTGATGATCTCACTGGATGTTCCTTCCTCCAGGTCATTGATATAAATATTAAAAAGGATCGGCCCAAGTACCGAGCCCTGGGGTACACCACTAGTCACTTTCTCCCAGTCGGAGAACTTCCCATTTATGCCCACTCTCTGCTTTCGGTTTTCCAGCCATTTGCCTATCCATCTTTGTATATCTCCCTCTATGCCATGGCTTTGTAGTTTCCTGAGAAGTCTTTCGTGTGGAACTTTGTCGAACGCTTTCTGGAAGTCCAAGTATATTATGTCCACCGGCTTCCCACTATCAATTTGCTCGTTCACGGTCTCAAAAAATTGGAGTAAATTCGTCAAACATTATTTCCCTTTCCTGAATCCATGTTGACTGGGTTTCATCAAGTCGTGTGCGTCCAAGTGCCGGACTATGCTATCCTTGATCAGTGCTTCAACCATCTTGCCGGGGACAGACGTAAGACTCACAGGCCTATAGTTGCCCGGTTCCCCTCTCGATCCTTTTTTGAAAATTGGCGTGACGTTCGCTATCCTCCAGTCGTCCGGTATCTGTCCAGTTCTGATTGTCAGGTTTGCAAGTTTTTGCAATAACTCTCCGATTTCAACCTTCAATTCCTTTAAGACTCTCGGGTGAATTCCATCCGGTCCAGGGGATTTGTCACTTTTAAGTTTGTCGATCTGATAGTATATCTGGTCTAAGTCCACTTCAACTGTGGTGAGGCTGTCTTCTATTTCTCCTGCAAACACTTTCTCCGCTTCAGGTATTGTTGAGGTGTCCTCCTTCGTAAAGACGGACGCAAAGAAGGAATTTAGTTTGTCTGCGATTTGTTTATCTTCCTTGATGTACCCTTTTCGTCCCTCGTCGTCCAGGGGTCCCACTGCCTCTTTTGCAGGTTTTTTCCCTTTCATGTATCTAAAGAAGGGCTTGAAATTTTTGGCCTCCTGGGCTATTTTTTCCTCATATTCCTGTTTGGCATCCCTCACCGCCTTGTGACATTTCTTCTGATCATCTTTATGTTTGTTCCAGGCTTCGGTTGTCTTTATGCATTTCCATTTTTTGAAAGAGTCCTTCTTTTCTTTTATGGCTTCCTTCACCTGTATGGTAAGCCATGCCGGTTCTCTTTTGCTCTTTGTTCTCCGATCTTTGGAAATCCTCGGAATGTAGAGATCTTGTGCTTCTGTGATAGTATTTTTCAGTAGGGACCATGCCTGATCTACATCTACATCTACATCTCTCTCTTCCACCACTCCCTTCCCCGAAACCTATATCGCTCCCTCTCTAACCGATTCACAGCATCAACTGGGGCGTTACGGGGCGGGAATAGGTGGAACTCGGTGGGTCTGGTGGTGGGTCTAAGGATCCGTATTTTACTATAGTAAAATTTGGCAACCCTAATGACATCTAACGTACACAGATAGGGAGATGCTCCAAGTGAAAAAGCAAACAGCATGGCGGAGTTGAAACACAGGACATAGGAGTTAACAATGGAGGAAAAAGGCATAGATAAGAGCAATAAGCTGGATGAATGGTGTTCACAAGAAAGAGTGTCATGAGAGAGATTAGTAATGAAGAGCTGAAGAAAAAATGTACATACGTATAGGAGGATGAAAGTTAATGAAATCTTAAGATTCACCTATTGGTCCTGATGGCCTTTCACTAGCTCAGTCCAAAATTATGCCCCATCCCTTGTTAGCGCAGCACAAGTGGGCGAGGTAGGACTGCTCTGCACAGGGCGCATTTTCAGCTTGTGACACTCCTGTGTCCTAAAGCCCTTTCACTAGGCCAGTCTGTAGTAGGGGTTGGTTCATGTAGTAGCCATGGATTGCACATCTAATACACAATCCCCACGAGGTTCTCTATGGGATGGGGAGTCGTTATGATACAAGAATAATATCTGTGCCATCCTTCTGCAGTTTACACTTCAACTGGAGATAGAATTTGAAGAGCCGGAAGTTGCTAGTGAATGAAACAATCAGGGTTACAGATCTAAAGCCATAGAGCTGGATTACAGCAAACCATGCAATTAAAGTTGCAGAAGAATATTATCAATTATCAGTCTTTGTAGTTCATAGTTCTCTAAACGCAGTCATCAAGTTGACGAGAATTTAGGGCTCTTGCATTCTTGTCTAACTCATGCAAACTGTTGACCTGAAGGTATTGCTTAACTATGCAAAGGAAATATATCAACACAAACTTGCCACTTTGAGGGCAGGCTGGATTAAAACGATGGAAAAGGTTAATGCAGGGGTGTAGCTGGAGTTGCAGGGCCTTTAGAGAATGACGGCACAGAATAAGGGAAATGGCTTATGACTAACTCTGCCCTTTGAAAAAGGTTAAATCTGCTGGAAGCTCTTATCACGTGGCTTTTCAGAATGCGTAAAAGGCCCGAAGGAAATCTGAGAACGGCAAGACCTGCTGATGTGGGATAACAGAGTTTTGCTAAATCCAGGGAGTTGGGGATGGCAGGGCGTGCGCATGGGGATCGGTGAAACCTGCATGGAGAGAGCCCCATAGAAACCTGTCAGCAGAGGCAAAACCTTCTTCTGAATGGGACCCAGAAGAGAAACACCAGCCACACTTTTAATGCAAAATGCTATTGTAAATGAAGTGTGTCAGCCCTTACTATAGGAAGATTTCTGTCCAAGTATGCTACCAAACTGCTTCATCCATGCTCTTCTTCATTAAACATCCTAATCCACCTCTAGTGTTATCATGCATCGATTATTGTAATGCCCTCTATAAAGGCATTACAAAAAAAGAATTAAGACGCCTCCAAATTGTACAAAACACCGCCATAAAAATTAAAGTTAACGCTAAAAAGTATGACCATGTTTCTCCCCCCTCCTACATGAAGCACACTGGTTGCCTGTTGAACATAGGATTAGTTACAAAATTGTATTACTTACATTTAAAACACGTCAAAGTAACCAACCAGATTTTATCAATAGTCTTTTAATTCCCCACTGTCCATCTAGAACACTTCGTTCTTCGACACAAAACCTTCTGACGGTTCCATCCCTAAAGCAAATTAATACTATAAGATCAAATAACTTCACAGTGACATAAGAACTGCCGCTGCTGGGTCAGACCAGTGGTCCATCGTGCCCAGCAGTCCGCTCACGCGGCGGCTCTCTGGTCAAAGACCAACGCCCTAACTGAGACTAGCCCTACCTGCTTACGTTCTGACCTCGCCATCACTTTGGAATTCTATTCCTAATTACATTTATGAAGAAGTATCTTTGACTCACTTTAAAACAAAGCTAAAAACATTCCTTTTTCAAAATGCATTCGATACCTAATTGTCTTTTAAGGGCTAAACACAAGCCGACAGCAGATGGCATTTTTCTCTTCTTTCTCCCCTCCCTCTTGTCCATTCCTTAATTGTTCTTTTTCTACCTTTTATTATAATGTAATTCATCCCTTCTTCCTTTTTGTTTCAGTTTGTCATAGTATAAACTTATTATGTAGAATTTATTAGTCAAATATTTACCACTATTTTATATGACGAAAGCTATATTTTTATGTACACCGCTCAGAAGTCCGATTGAGCGGTATAAAAAATTTTAAATAAACTTGAAACTTGACTACTGTAACCGGCTCCTCTCGGGTCTCCCTCGGAACCATCTTTCACTGTTTCATCCATTCGAAAATGTAGCTGCACAACTCATCTTCCTTCAATGATGCCATTACCACGTAACTCATCTCCTTAACGCAACAAAGAAGCAAGTGTGGAAGGGATTGCGCACAACAGCGTCCAGAACAAATGTAATTTATTAGGAACAATTATAAGGTAAAAACATATCACATATGTAAATCCAAGCCTAATATAGAGACCTTATACTTTTATCTTTGGAGCCAACCCGGTCCGTGTTTCGGCTTCCAATAGAAAGCATTCCTCAGGGGTTGAACTTGTAATCTGTAAAACGTATGAAAAACATGAACTTGTAAAGATGTATAAATACAAGAAAATACAGAAAAAATAAAAGATATATTTAAAAAACTATATGAGTCGTATATAAAATCAAAATGAACCAGTGATCGTGAAATAGAATGTGTAAACCATACAAATTATTATAATAAAATACCGATGACATGAACATCATTGAAATACATATAAATGCTTTCACACATATGAAATAAATCAGACATTAATAATGTTTAAATCTAAGGCGGTTTCCAAAAGAAATTTACGAAGGAATACCAAACACACCCGGTAGATGGAAGCCGAAATACGGACCATGTTGGCTCCAAAGATAAAAGTAAAAGGACTCTATGTTAGGCTTGGATTTAAATATGTGATATGTTTTTTATCTTATGATTGTTCCTAATAAATTACATTTGTGCTAGAGGCTGACATGCGCAGTCCCTTCCCCACTCATTTCTTTGTGGCGCTCTGCTCTGCATGGGGTTGAGTTTTCCTTTCTCTTCTGTAGTGAACTCATCTCCTTTAGCCATTTCATGGGCTCCCCCTCCTCTTCTGTATATGGTTTAAAAGTTTATTGTTCACCTATAGTAGGGCATCCCAACATGTTACTAATTAAACTCAATCAAAACGGGAGAGGGGAGATATGATAGAGACGTTTAAATACCTACATAATGTAAATGCACATGAGTCGAGTCTCTTTCATTTGAAAGGAAGCTCTGGAATGAGAGGGCATAGGATGAAGTTAAGAGGTGACAGGCTCAGGAGTAATCTAAGGAAATACTTTTTTACAGAAAGGGCGGTAGATGCGTGGAACAGTCTCTCGGAAGAGGTGGTGGAGACAGAGACTGTGCCTGAATTCAACAAAGTGTGGGATAGGCACGTGGGATCTGTTAGAGGGAGGAAGGGATAATGGTTACTGTGGATGGGCAGAATTTGTCCTTTATCTGCCATCACGTTTCTATGTTTCAACCAAACATACCCCTCCCAGAATGCCCGCGTAAAAATGCATAAATGGATGTCATCCGTCCAATATTCATCCTGCAGAGGCCAGAATTTTTTTAAACGTTGGGTGCTGCCAATTCATTGTACCTGGATAGTAAGCATTGGGTGATACTCGAATATCATTGTTGAAAATTTGGGTATAACACAGGCGATGGCTCTTATCCAAGTACTGGCAACATTTAGACCAGAGCCACGGCCAAGTCTGCCTGACTGTTAAGCCACTTCTGACTGCAGATACGTGTACATTTGGTTTTCTTTTTTTTTTTTTTCCCTAATGCCAGAGTAATTCCAAAACAAGCTGTCAATTTCAAGACTAAAATTTCTTGTCTGGTCTTGGTTTCTTCCGCTTGCATACCTGATTAATTGTGATAAGTGCTTCACCTGGTGCTAATCAGAGTAATGAAAGTTTTCTTCATTGCCTACGTGACAGATTCATTGCAGTGTTTCCCATCCTCGGTTAAAACCCTATTATAAATTTCAAGAATTAATTGTAGAGCGACATCTGTGATTGAGCTACTTCTGCTACTACTAAACATTTCTATAGCGCTACTAGATATACGCAGCAGCGCTGTACATCAAAACACAGAAGAGACAGTCCCTGCTCAAGAGAGCTTACAATCTAGTCAAGGCAGACAAACTGGACAAGAAGGCGCATCTATATACTGTGCTCAGGTGGGGGAACTGCAGAGGGAAGGATAAGACAGATATTGGTGGGTTGGCGTTTGGAATTGAAAGCAGCTTCAAAGAAGTGGTGTTTGAGTCGGGATTTGAATGCTGCCAGAGACGGAGCCTGACGTATGGAGTCTAGATTCCGGAATGTTATTGTCCTTTTGAGATTCTGGAATGTTGCTATTATTTGGAATCCCCAAAGAGTAGCAAGATTCTAGAGGTCAAACTGGCTCTGTCACTCGAAGGCCAAAGTTACGACTTTCTTGTTCTGGTCACACCATCAGAAGAGTGAGATCACTGGAGAAGGACATCACTTTTGGGAAGATCAAAGGAACCAGGCAAAGAGGGCGATGACTGGACACGTTGAAAACAGCCATGGGGAGGAGGTTGGAGGACCTTTCCAGACTAGCACAAAACTGATTTCTTTTTAGATCCGCAATTCATCAAGTTGCTAGGACTCGAGCACCTAAAAACAACAGCATATGCCAAACTGTTATGGCAACTCTTAGCATGTGTGTGAGCTAATTCCTGCACTAACTTCTTAATACGCTTTGATAAAGTGCCCTCTAAGTACATTACATTACATTAAGGATTTCTATTCCGCCATTACCTTGCAGTTCAAGGCAGATTACAAATGGATTGTTCGGAGATTAGAAGTATTTAGGGAGTAGTTTGTACATTTCTTTGAGTTGCTAAGGATTACATCTGAGTTGTCATGATATTGGAAGTTCATATATAGTAGTTGCAGGTGATGCTTGGGACATTTCTGATTGTGTTAGTTCGGTTTTATGTGTTTTATGAATAGGAGGGTTTTTATTTCTTTTTTGAAGGTTTTGTAGTCTGTGGTCGTGGTCAATAGGTTGTAGAGTTGTGGGTCGAGTTTTGCAGCTCGAGTGGCTAGGAGGTTGTCGTACATTTTTTTTTCTTTTGACGTTTTTGGTTGGAGGGTGTGTGAATGGTGAGTGGGTTCTCCTATGTCTGGTTGGGGTGGATTGAACTAGTCGATTGTTCCAATAGTCTGGGCTGTCTCCATTTATTGCTTTAAATAGTAAGCAGTAAAATTTGAAGTCTACTCTCGCTTGTATTGGGAGCCAATGTGAGTCGTGGTATTCCTCTGTGATGTGGTCGAATTAGTAGGGCATCAAGCTGGTAAGATAGCATTGCCTTGTGATAGAGTTTCCCTCTTGTTCAAATTTCAGCCTCTTCCACACTCTATAATATATATGCAGACGACATCACCATCATTGTTCCCATTACCTCACTCACTCTAGAAACGGAACAACTCATCTCTTCTATCCTCACCAAGTTAGAACTATGGACCTCAAAATTCAAATTAAAACTGAACTCTGAAAAAACCAAAATTTTCCTAGCGAGTCCCAACCATAAATTAACAAACACTTCCCTCAAATTGAATGGGCTAGATTACCCTATCCTACCCACCATAAAAATCCTTGGAGTCATCCTGGACCGCACCCTGACCTTCGATGACCATACCAGTGCCCAGGTGAAAAAATGTTTCTGTACCCTCTGGAAACTTCGCACCATCAAACGTTACTTCGACCATCAAGCCTTCCAACTACTCGTTCAGTCTCTGGTATTAAGCATATTAGACTACTGCAACATTATTTACCTTGGAACCTATAAAAATACCATCAAACGTCTAAGATTAGTCCAAAATGCGGCCGTCCGCCTCATTTACGATCTCAAAAAATACGACCATGTTAGCCCCTACTACACCAAACTCCACTGGCTTCCAGTAGAGGCAAGGATCATCTTTAAGTTCGCCTGCCTCTGTTTCAAAACTCTAACTGGCTCTTCCCCAATTTACCTGTCTGAGCACCTTGAAATAGCAGGCCCCTCTCGCACACGAAACGCCCACTTATTCACCTTTCCCTCCCTAAAAGACTGCCTCTACAAGAGATTCATTGATAGAACCCTAGCATTCCAAGCGGGCAAATGGAACAATTGCCTAACCGCCCTCATCTCCAACTCTCCGCCCTACCACCTGTTCAGGAAGTCACTAAAAACCTACCTTTTCGACAAATTCCGCTAACTCTGCCTTCCCTCCTTCCCTGCACCCTCCCGACCTTGATATGCCTCCATTCCCTCTTGACTTCACCCTCCTTATCAAGCCACTTATGGCCACTCTTACCCAATCTCTGTTTTTATCTAATGGCCCTTCAGGCCTCCATAGTATATGCCTTTTCATGGCCATATATTTAACATCGCTGTAAATGTAACACCGTTATAATATGTAACATCGCTGTAAATGTACAGTCTCTTCTTTAGTATATGCCTTTCACTGCCATATATGTAACACCGCTGTAAATGTAACAACGCTGTAATATGTAACTTCGCTGTAAATGTACAGTCTCTTCTATTGTTAACCGCATTGAACTTCCATGGTATTGCGGTATACAAGAATAGTTATTATTATTATTATAACTGTATACAACAGTGAACCAGATAAGCAAGAGAACTGTAAGTGAGTGGCATTATCCACCTTTACCGAGAGCATGTTGACGGAGCACAGCTCCAGCAATCTTCCGACTGCTTGAACGTATTACAAAGGTCGCAGTTTCTAATCTGCAAAACTTTTTTCCCCCCTAGCACTTCATCTTTAGTTATTCTACATTTTAATCTGCTCATCCTTTTTGTCGACACCAATTGTCTTCCTCTTTATAAAAGTTAATGCGTTAGAAAGCTGGGCGCAGGGGTGCTTTCCAGAGCCCATTGTTGCAGAGCTCTGGGGACACAGTCCATTATGATTCCATAGCAAACAATCAGACATCTGGATTCCTTAATTTCTCGGGAGGTTTCTGCCTGTTGACTTAAAAATGGAATTGACATTTAGAAATTAAAGCGTCCAGCTGTCTGATTACATGGTTGATGATCCATTTGATGCTGAACAAAGAGGCCGTGTTTCCATACTTACACGGCTTGGAAACACAACTGCGTCTACTTTTAAGAGGACAGCGGGAGGAGCTGAGCCGGCACAAGAGCAACGCGATTACGCACCTGCTTGGGCCTAAGGAGGTGCAAATTAAACAATTCGGCAATTGCAATTAAAGAACTGAACCAGTTAAAGTGTCAGTCAATGCTCTGATCAATGTTTCTTCTAAGGCATGTGAGAATCTGCTGCCCATGTTTCTCCAGTTGTGGCTGGGCTCCTGGTTTGAATCGTATATGGCAAGCAGGTCCCTTGGGCATTCCACACAACTTGCCTGCCTTGCGCAGTTGAAAGACAGCTGCTGATAGGAATGTGGACGCATTTTCTCAGATAATCAAAGCCTTGATTGCTGACTCTTGGCCATTGGCGGAAGGGAATTCTGCCCAACATGAAACATGACTGACCCAGAAGACCAAAGCACTATGGCGAGCAGTGGCATAGTAAGGGGGGGCAGAGAGGGCGGTCTGTGTTGGTGGGGGCACCTGAACCCCTTCCCCTCTTCATGCACACCCCCTCTTCTCTTTCCCCATATCTCTTGTTCATCGCCAACGAGCAACAGCTTCAACGTGCTCCTCGAGACCGCATCATCTCTCCCACTGACGTCACTTCCGGGTGCTACACACAGGAAGTGACGTCAACGGGAGAGACAACAGGGCGCGAGGAGCACGTTGACGCTCTTATTGGTCACAGTAGTGAACAACTAGAGGCACGGGGGAAGGGAGGGCACACGTGGGACAGAGACGAGGGTGGGGGAGGAGTGCCACCGCCCCGGGCACCTCTCACTCTCGCTACGCCACCAATGGCGAGTTTGAAGTTGTTAATAATTCTGCTCAAGTACAGTGCTGACAAGTTCTTTCGTCCAAAAGAAGACACGAAAGAGCAAGGAGAGGCAGAACCCATGGAGCACAGGTCTGACCCAGGGAGCTGACCGAAAGCACTGAAGCAGGCAACATCTCTGAAGGATGATCCCGCTTTTTTATGACTGTTGAAGAAATGACCATAGTTAGAGATATGGGTTGAGAACCTGGGAACCAGGATTTAGACCCCACTTTCCCTGACTGACACACCTTAAACACAGTGGTGCAGTAAAGTGGACCACCCCAGGTGCCATCTCGACGGGGACACTGGCACCTCTTCACCCTGCCCCACCACACCACATCGTGTTCACGCCATCCCTCTCCCGCCACACTGTACCTCTGAGGATCTTCGTCGGAACGAGCAACTTCTCCTGCCTGTTGTGTGCGCTGGCCCGGGTCGCGGGGGCCAGGAAGTGATGTCAGAGGGAAACCCAACGCTGGCACGAGTGGCATGCTGGAGAAGCCACTCGCTCTAACGAAGATTTACAGAGGTACATGGGGGGAAGGGAGAGCTTGAGTGTGGAGTGCAGAAGGAGCAGTGGGGGGGACGGGGGCCCCACCACTACCACCACCACCACCAACTTCACCTTGAGTGCCTCTGCTTAAACATAATGACATAGTAGATGATGGCAGATAACGACCTGTATGGTCCATCCAGTATACTTAATCTTGATTTGTCCTTGCCGTTTTCAAGTAGCAAACCTGTAGAACTCTTCTCAGCACTGGCCTTGTTCTCCAACAACTGAAGTTTGGACAAGTCCATGGAGGAAAAGTCCATAGTTATTGAGAGAGACATGGGGGAAGCCTCTGCTTGCCCTGGATCGGTAACATGGAATGTTACACTCTTTGCTGTTCCAAAATCTTTTGTTACTCTCTGGGATTCCGGAATCTTGCCATTCTTTGAAATTCTGTATGGAATGTTGCTAGTCCTTGGGTTTTGGCCAGGTACTAGGGACCTGGCCACTGTGAGAACGGGCTACTGGGTTTGATGGACCATTGGTCTGACTCAATATGGCTATTCTTATGTTCTTATGTCTTCGAAGCCCCACTGCAGCCCATCCAAATCTGTCTAGCCATGATCTGCTCAGCACTGGCCTATTTGTGCAGCTGTGATCAGAGCAGAGAGCGCAGAAGTCTGCGTGGCATTGGCCCTGGTACTCCAACTACTGAAGTTGAATCTGTCCAAATCCCATTTCCTCATATACCCACTTGGACTGTAAGGTTTAGGGGAAAGGAACGTATTGTAAATGTAAACCACCTTGGGATGCAACTCGAGGTCTACATACTGTGAACTGACTCTCGACCAACAGCTGACATGTTGAAAGGGGGCTCCTGAGAACCCCCTTCTTAAATAATTTGCTGAAAACTTGAACAGAGCTGGCACGAGCTGCTCGATTAGGAATTGGTAGCACGTCACTGGGTGAGAAGCAGTCAAGTTGCTACAGATCTTCTTAATTACCTCTTTGCAAACATTGTTAAGATGCATTAATCCACATTAACAGCTGATCTGTCTTTCTGAAGCCCTAATCCTACATTATGATTTGCCATTATTCAGATACGATAAGGGTGGATTTTTTTTAATTTTTTTTTTTTTTTTTTAAAATACTGCCAGGTACAAATTGATTTATGATTTGCTGTTTGAGTGTGGTTAGAATGAGTGTAAAACCTGAAAAATGATGTGGCCACTTTTTCTAGATTACCATGGGAGATTGAATCTGCAGCCAGCGTCACCAATCTTCCCAGAGCGACACTTAGGGTGGGGCAGATGGTTCAATACACAGGGCACGTTTATGAGAGGGGTGTGTAGTGTAAATCTTCAGTAACGGTGTGAACCAGATATATTATTGCCACTCAACTGGCAGAGAGTTTGGGGGAGGGGAGGAAGAATTTCAGACACTTTTTTTCTGCTGTTTCAGATATAATTCTCCAACAATATTGAAAAGCCTCAACATTCCCATCAAATGGGTCTTTTTATATTATGTCTAAATTAGCGTATCCAAAATTATGGTTATGGCTATAGTTATTAAAATTTAATGAATCTCCTTTCCTCAACAAGACAGCGAGGCAATGTACAATATAGAGAATAAAAGGCCGAAAAGGAAAAGCATGCCATTATTTGAGAAGAGGAAATAATGGATTTGGATTGTTGTCCCCTGATGAAGGCACAGTTATATGACGAAATTTGGATCCTTGTTGGGACGGTTTATGAATAAAGCTAATAAGCCTTCCATTTTGTTTGTCCTTCCACAGTAAAGTCACCATGCCAATACCAAGTCTACATGCAGTTTGGGTTGGGGAACATATAGGGCAGAGGGAAGTGCTGGATACAGGATGAGGAGATGCTGAATGTGGAAGGGAAGAAGCGGAAAAGGATATGCTCGACAGCTGGGAGAGGGAGGGACAGGGAGATGCTGCAGAACGGAGTGGGGAGGGGGTTTAAGAAAGGGAAGAGGAGATGTTGATGTTCACTAGGGTAAGATAACCTCATGCATTTGATATACAGCCTTCCCTATTGGGCTCTGAATATACATTTTTCTAACCAGTGAATAGTCTGGGCATTATTTTAGATCAAGTTTCAAGTTTATCATGACTTGATATACCGCTTTTCGTTTCCAAAGTGGTTTACAACATTACAGTGTTAAAAATTAAAAACAATAAGATTGAGGGAGTTATAAATGCAAATACATAGACAAATCTCACAAACAGCTACACCAGATACCAAAGGGAAGAGGGTAGGGTTACATTGCTATGAAATAAGAAAGGTGGTGGGGAAGGAAAGGACCAAAAGACATGCTGCGAAGTTTAAGTCAAGCCGAAAGTCTAGATCCCGAACGCTTCTTTAAAGAGAACAAAAGTATTGAGCATTGTTTGAATTTGGGAAAAAATTGGATTCTCGCCTAAGAGTAAGTGTCAGCGCATTCCACAGCATTGGGGCTACCACTGTAAAAATTGTTTTTCTAGTGGGGTCATAAAATAATTGCCGAATGGAGGGAACTGCAAGAAGGGATTGTTGGGTTGATCGAAGAGGTCTGGAAGTAGCACACAAAATTAGGAGACTATCAATGAAAGCAGGCGAATGGAAAGAAAGTACCTTAAAGGTTAGAAAAAGTATTTTCAACGTAATTTGGTGGGATATAGGTAGTCAGTGTATCTTTTTCAAAAGTGGGGTAAGGTGATCGAATTTTTTAGCAAGAAAGATCATTTTTATGGCAATGTTTTGAATCAACTGAAATCTCCTGATTTCCTTTTGAGTAATTCCTTTCGGTTACCCCCAGAGGATGCAGGTCAGGTGCAGAAGTACCTTCGGTTTGATCCTGAAAACTAGTGATCTAATCCCGATCTCCCATCTGCCTCTCAGCATTACATACACTGAATAAATGGCAGGACAATATTCACAGCTCATCAGTAAGAATGAGCAGATAATTTGGAAGGTTTTTTTTTTTTTTTTAACTCATTTAATCCCAGTAGACTTTAGAATATACAGTTGGGTTAATATTGAGACAGTTTTCTCAACAGTATTAAAACAACAGACTTCAGCTTATATGTATGCAGTGTTCAAATTGGGAGAAAATGAATTGCAAATTGAAAAATGAATCGAGGTGCAAATAATTTAAGAGCTCCAGATGTGTCAAACAAGCTGGATGCACCAGCCCAATAATTGCTGGATATGCCAGTGGATTTTCTTCCCCCCCCCCCCCCCCTTAGAATAACAGAAGTTTGATGCTTTACAGTGTTATTAGCATTTTACTGAAAAGCAATGCGAGAAAACAATCTCTTTTCAACAAAAAAAAACCTGACAAATACTCTGGGCTCAGGCCAAGTAATTAGGTGGCTAACTTGAAATGAAAATGTCTCACTTGAAATTAGAATTTAAATGAATTAGCTCCATCCATCATCGCCACTGAAGACGCTGCTTAATTTAAAAGTGTGGCATTGTATAATCCAGCCCTTAGCGGATAAGGTTTAATTAGAGACAGACCAGAGAAATGTAAGTACAGGGTCTGAGACTCCATACTTAATGACTGTATTCTTTTCATTAATTATTTTACAAGCATTTGGAGCAGTTTCTAATTAATTTGTTTCACTGACCCAGTCGCAGGTCTGTGAAAGAAGGTTAACTTCACTGGATTCTGAGCCGCTTGTGTGTTTCGGCACTTAAGGATCCCTTTAGGTTCGCAGGAGTTTTGACCCACCCAACACAGCTATTGCTAATGAGGTGAAACGCTGGCCTAGGCCTCTCTTCTACATGTCTCAACACTCAACAAATCATCGTAGCTCTGTTGGTTTTCAACTGACTTCACATTTGTTTTCTCTCCCTGAAAAGTAAGGATATGCCGACCGGTCGAAGAATGTTTTATCAACAGTCCTGCAGAGAATTACTTCTGTATGGAAGATTTTGCACACTTCCAAAGTTTGTAGACAAGAGGCTAAGCTTAATGGACTGGAAAGTGTATTTTCCATTCTGTTGAGCCTTATCCTGAACATGCCAGAAGGATAATTTATAACAGATCACCAGAGCTGAAGAGGACAAAAAGACACCTGTTTGTAACCTGTTGTATAAATTCACATAGCCACCTATTTGTCTTTATAAAACGCTAGCACAAATTTTGCAGAAATCACATCTAAATTGAGGTCACAAGATATCTGCACGCCCACGTCGGTGTCGGCTCGCCCTTTGGCTTCACTTCCTAGGTGCGGGTCCCAGAAGTGATGTCGGAGAGAGCTCCGATGCCAACGCGGGCAGCGACCTCGTGCCGGGGAAGTGAAAAAAAAAGGTACGGGGGAAGGCAAGGGATGCGCACGTGCGGCAAGGAGAGGAGCGCGGGGGGATGGAGAGGAGGATGGACGTTGTGCACTTAGCAAGATGGCACCTGAGACAGACCGCCCCCTCACCCCCCCTTACTACGTCACTGCTGCCGCATGTCAACCAAGAACAGGCGCCACTGACGGAATCGCGCCTAGCAAGGACCGTAGGCGTTGAAAATGTAAGCCAGGGTTTTACAGACCTACATTTCTGGTGCCTAGGGTCCTTGCTGAATCGCAGTCGGCAGCACCTAGTGACACAGAAGTCCAACGCTACCCCTAAACACACCCACTTCTGGGCTGGACGCCATTGACCCAGGTGCTGGTCCCAGAGGATGCCTAGTGGCCCCTAATTTGTTTTTTAAATGAGTTTTTAATTGGTTTGTTAATTTATATCCTGCCCTTACCCAGGGCGGGTTACAGACTTGCATACAAAATATAAATGTATTTATTTACTAGTTTTTTAGCCCGTTACTTTAACGGGTTTAGAATAGATGTGTAGACTTAGGCATTTTTCTTTTTCTCTCTTTCTCTCTTTCTTTCTCTCTTTCTTTCTCTCTTTCTCTCTCTCTCTCTTTCTCTCTCTCTCTCTTTCTCTCTCTCTCTTTCTCTCTCTCTCTTTCTCTCTCTCTCTCTCTCTCTTTCTCTCTCTCTCTCTTTCTCTCTCTCTTTCTCTCTCTCTTTCTCTCTTTCTCTCTCTTCCTTCCTTCCTTCCTTCCTTCCTTCCTTTCCCCCTGTCTGTTTTCCCTTCTCCCTTA
The DNA here is from genome assembly GCF_902459505.1 of Geotrypetes seraphini. Classification (NCBI taxonomy): domain Eukaryota; kingdom Metazoa; phylum Chordata; class Amphibia; order Gymnophiona; family Dermophiidae; genus Geotrypetes; species Geotrypetes seraphini. The sequence continues at coordinate 29,318,383 of NC_047091.1, read as the reverse complement.
CCCATGTCCAGCAGTGTCCCTGCTCACTGTCCAGCATCCGCTAGGCCAGGCAGCCTCGGGGCTTTTGCTAGGCCAGCCTGCTTCGCATTATCGAAGTGGGCACCTCTTTCGGAGGCGCCTCTCTAAATCGATGAACAAGCTCAATTAAGCTTTTTAATCAGCAATAATTGAAACTTAGGCACTTATCAAGAACGAGAGATTCTGCAACAAGGCACCTCTAAAAATTTAAGTAGCCTTCAAAAAAAATAGGCGCTATGCAGGTTGGGCGTGGCTACATGTTAGGCGCCTTGTTGCAGAATCGCTGCTCTTAAGTGTACTTAAGAGCTCAGCTAGGTGCCTAACTTTTAGTTGTGTCTAGAGCTGGCCTATTTCTTGGGCGCCTCGAAAAAAGGTTCCGCTCAGCCTGATTCATTAAACAGCGCCCAATTTTACTTGAATCGTGCTGAACAGTGCCTAATTAGGCGCCTAACTTTTGGGCGCTTCTTATAGAATTTGCCCTTTATAGTCTAAGTGGTTTACGTTCAGGTACTCGAGCATAAAATTCCGTCAAAACATACATACATAATCAACAAATAAATACCCCCCACAAAACAGAACAAAACAATACCAAAAATAAAATACATAGACGACCAGCACCTTGCCATCATAATCTCCTCTTCAGTAGTAACTAAAAACCTTAAGTTTGTATACCGCATCATCTCCATAAAGATAGAGCTTGGCACGGTTTACAGGTAAATTCAATAAATGAGGGAAAGACATAATAAGAAATTAGAGGTTATGAAGAGGAGAGCTAGCTTTACATTTTCAATAGATAGCTTTACGTTTTGGAGAAAAGCCAGGTTTTCAGATGCTTTCGGAATAATTGGAATGAGCCTAGGTTCCGCAGCGGGGCAGGGAGGTTGTTCCAAAGCTCAGTGAATTTGAAGAAAAGGCATTTCCCTAATTTACCTGCATACATGACACCTTTTAACCTAGTAACATAATCTCATACCCTATATTTGGTCTGGCAAAAAAAGATGCCATCGAATATACTCGGGGAGAGTATTCCATTCCTTAGGTCCTATGCGATGGAATATCCTATCCCTAGACGTTGCCAGCCTCAACTCCTTCACAGATGGAATTTGCAGCTCTAGTTGTTTGGCAGATCTAAGTGGGCGAGGCGCAACGCGTTGCAGAGTGCTCTCGGCAAGACGTTTAGGAGGCAAGTTACACAAGCCCATGTAAACGTTTCTTATCAGCTTGAATCGAATCCTATCCATCAGCTTCAGCCAATACAAACTTACATAGCATTCGGTCACATGCTCCCATCTCCCCAACCTAAACAGAGTCCTGATCACTGCATTTTGGGCTACCTGGAGGGCACACAACCTCTTAAAACCAGTTAACTTAGGTGCTGGCTGGTGTAATCTAGGTGCCTAACTTTTGGCAGCTTTTTGAAGAATCTAATTTCAAGAGGAAGCAATGAAGTTTAAAAAAAATAAAAACCTACCCAAAAGCATAATTAAAGTACAATAATGATAGTTTGGATCAATGGCTAACCAAGATCTAGAAGGGAAGGGGTCGGCTTTTTATTTTTGGGCAATCTAGAAGGGCAATTGTAAGCTTTGAACATTTGAGAAGAAAGATGTGTATTGCTTTTCTTCAGTTGCCCTTTCCGGAAACAAAGAGGGTGTGATCTGGTTGCAATTTAAAGTGACTTATTTTTTTTTTGTTTTGTGTTTTTTATTAGCAATTTTAAAACCAACAGTTATAGAAATAGGCAATGCAATTTTATTCTGAAGCATTTAACAGAAGTGAGGGGGTGGGAGGAGGAATCGTGAACTGCAAACTCAGCAAGTACAAAGAATTGTCTACCTGAACATTTTCAGCTATTTGATTTTTATGTTTCTGTAGATTACTTTGTGTGTGTGCGTTGTGGTTTTTTTTTTTTTTCTTCACTGCAGCAGAAATAGTCCTGGCAACATAATTTGATTTTCTTGCAAAGCATTTAAAGCAATACTAGGATTAAAGAATTATTTTCTAATTCAGCCCGTACTTGTAGAAAACAAGACTTCCATTTCATTATAGGGGCAATTTTCAAAACAATGTAGACACTCCACTTAACAGTATTCCAACCCATGGACATAAAAACATAAAAATAGCCTTACTGGGTCAGATCAATGGTCTATCAAGCCCAGTAGCCCATTCTCATGGTGGCCAATCCAGGTCCCTAGTACCTGGCCAAAACCCAAAGAGTAGCAACATTCCATACAGAATCTCAAAGAATAGCAGAATTCTGGAATCCCAAAGAGTAGCAAGGTTCTAGAATCCCAAAGAGTAGCAACATTCCATGGTATCGATCCAGGGCAAGCAGTGGCTTCCCCCATTTCTTTCTCAATCACAAACTATGGACTTTTCCTCCAGGAAATTATCCAAATCTTTCTTAAAGCCAATCAGGAGCTGCTTTGACATGCAGCTCCTGATTGGTGAGGCCTCACTTTAGTACAGGAAGAGGCAGTCGGAGCATACCGCAAGTGATTTCCTTCACTCGCCAGCGCTCCAGCTTTCCTCTCCTACCTCCCCTTCGTGGTCAGAAAATACCGCAAATGACTGGGAGCACTGTATACATCCTAACTCTATGGACAGTTCGGGAGGATCATGTAACATAGTAACATAGTAAATGACGGCAGATAAAGTCCCGAATGGTCTATCCAGTCTGCCCAACCCTACATGTTCCATAAAAATCAATCATTTAATTAAAATTGTCCTTTTTCTTAGATATTTCTGGGCCAGAGACCCAGAGCCCTGCCCCGTAGTATGCTTAGGTTCTATCTACTGGAGTTTCCAGCAAAGCTCACCCCAGCCCATCTTAATCTAAAACACTTATTATCTGGCCTGGAGCTGTTCTTGGCCAGTTGAATAGTTTTACAATATCAGTGTGACAGGGTGAAGTTCCTGTCATGAGCCAGCAGAGGGAGCCTGATCAGTGGTGTTTGGAGCTCATTTGCATATAAAATTTTGCAAAGTCATTCGTGAGCTGTCCACTCGCCCCGAGTGAAGTAGGGTGCTGAAAAAGGACAGTTCCAAAGCAAGGAGCTAAAAAAAGCAAGAGTTCATTTGGGAGCCTTGGCAACTCTTGGGATGAGGAATGCTAGCTGTGGTCTAACTCCAATTAAGCTCTGGATACCACTATTGACTGGTGCTGACAGGGAGTCCGGTGCAGCAGAGAGAGAGACTCTGTCCTCTATTAGCCTACCTGGTAGAGCTTGGAGTGACTGGAGAGCACAGGCTCGACGACCAGCAGAGGGCCCAGTGAGAGAGCTTCTGAGGGACTAGGAGAGTCCTCAGAGAGAGAGTGCCTGAGGAACCAGTCTTCAGGGAATAACCAGTGACGAGAAGGTCTGTGAAAGGGCCAGAGTATTGGTGGAGTCCTGTCTGGCTGGGGCTGGTAGAAAGACTAGTGGGAAAGACTGGTGGTGGCCAGCTGAGGAGTGAAGTAGCTAGAGGGCCTGGTAGAGCTTGGGGTGACCAGGAGAGTGCCCCAGGCTTGATGACCGGCAGAGGGACCAGTGAAGAGCATGCAGGACTGGTGGTAACCCAAGAGGCCGGGGAGTAAGGGACCAGCGGAGGCTCCACAAAGGCTGAGGGGGACTGGCGAGGGACCAGAAGCGACCGGCAGAGATATGGTATATGGTACCGGGAGCTGTCAGAGGACGCCTAGGAAGCAGCCTGATAACCTAGAAAGGTAGCCCGAGAGTGAGTGACCAGAGGGACCAATGGTAACCAAAAGGACTGGTAAAGAGGTGGCCCAAAAGACCAGGGAGGTCATGGATGTTTTTTAAAACAGGGTGACTGAAGTAAGTCCGGAAGAACAGAGTTTACAAGAAAGGAGATCAGAAGCGCTTGGGGAACGGAGAAGTGACAAGTAGTGACTGCTCGGCCCGATCACACCATCACAATCGGCCAGGTGATGTTCAGCACCCTTTGTAAAACTGCCCTTCATAATGTCTTCCAAACAGGAAATGGTGCCGTATCTGCTTGCGGAGCGTTTCTCAGAACGAAGCTACAGCAGCACAAAAGGAGCAGAAGAGGCGCGGAGGGTGACAGGCGAAACAACGTCAGTTTTATTGTGAGCACATCAAACCTTACCTTTTAATTTGAAGGGGGAAAAAATTAGGCACTTTTTGTTGCCTTTGTCTTTAAGGCTTGAAATGCTCAGCAGTGGTGAGAAAAGGAAAACCGTTGTTTTTTTGGGGGGGGGGGTTCTCAAAATGCTGCCTCTGCAGTGCTTTGAGTGAAACTTCATTCCCCGTTTGAACATATTGTACGCCAGAAATCGGGATGAATTTTGTCAGTTTTGAAAATAATATTCTTTATAAACCTGTGAAAGTGGATGTCAAAACTGCACAATTGGGAAACGTGTTTATCCGGCGTGCACTGTGCATCTGTCTCCTGAGGGACTTCTTGGGTTTCACTGACTTTTTGTAAACCAAGTTTACTCTACTATGCTATTGAATGTGAAAAATCTGTTTCAGGGGTATTTCCTCTGTCTGGCACGGATATATTTGTAATCTAATCTAATCTTCAGTTTATATGCCGGGTCATCTCCCGAAGGAGCTCGACGCGGTTCACAAATGATTGAGATCAGAGTGACATAAAATAGAAGCCTAATAAAGAAAAATGCTATTAATGCATCATTTCCAGAAAAAAACACTAAGGGCTCCTTTTACAAAGGTATCCTAGCGTTTTTTAGCGCGCGCTACCTGAAAAACTACCGCCTGCTCAAGAGGAGGCGGTAGCGGCTAACGTGCGTTATTCCGCGCGTTAAGGCCCTAACGCACCTTTGTAAAAGGAGCCCTAATAGTTAAGATATAAAATTGAATAAAAACTGAAAGGATGAAATATACCATTACTGCAACACTTCAGTAGGTAAGCCTTTAAGATATTGTGTGATCAGCCAAGTTTTTAGTTCTTTCCGGAATTGTTGTAGCTGACCTCTCAATATGACAGAGTCAGGAAGTCTATTCCAAATTTCTACCAGTTTAAATGCCATAGATTTACTAAGCTTCCCAGCAGATTTGAGTCCTCTAAAAGAGGGAAACGACAATTTATATGTTGTTATAATCCTCGAATAACAGGATCTGGTAGTATTCCAACGTAAAGGAATTGAAGGGTCAAATATTCCATAAAGGAACTTCAAGATGACACATATGCACTTGAACTGGAAGCCAGTGAAGCTTTCTCAATAAAGGGGAGACATGATCGTACTTTCTCTTTCCAAAGATAAGTTTAGCTGCCGTTTTTTGTATCAACTGCAGACGATCTAGACTACCCTGATTAATGCCCAAATAAACAAAATTGCAGTAATCCAACTGAGTAAGCACAGTGGACTGTACCAATGCTAAATAATATTTCACACTACATTACGACAAATTCTCGATGCCATTAGCATAGGGGCCTCCAAGGCGTACACACGGTTTTTCCATGGAAGTATCGGTGTTGAAATGGGGAAATATGGGTCCTAAGAGGACTTTGGGAGACTGGGCGTCAAAATGGCAGATCGCAATGGGTTTTTTCCAAGTCTGTCTTAATAATGCTTTATGGCAGGGGTGTCCAATGTCGGTCCTCGAGGGCCGCAGTCCAGTCAGGTTTTCTGGATTTCCCCAATGAATATGCATGAGATCTATTTGCATGCACTGCTTTCAATGCATATTCATTGAGGAAATCCTGAAAACCCGACTGGATTGCGGCCCTCGAGGACCGACATTGGACACCCCTGCTTTATGGACTATTCTTGTAAGAACTTGAAACTTTGCTATGCTAACTGCTTTTACCAATGAATTCATAATCCTCTAACAACTCTGAATAATTTTGGATCACATGCACTTCACATGTTGTTCCAATTTCCAGTTCATTTGTAAATATGTTAAAAAGCACATGTCATTGTGTCCTGCCATTAGTCACATTTCTAAATTGAAAAATTGTCCATTTAGACCAGGGGTGTCCAATGTCGGTCCTCGAGGACCACAATCCAGTCGGGTTTTCAGGATTTCCCCAATGAATATGCATGAGATCTATTAGCATACAATGAAAGCAGTGCATGCAAATAGACCTCATGTATATTCATTGGGGAAATCCTGAAAATCCGACTGGACTGCGGCCCTCGAGGACCGACATTGGACACCCCTGATTTAGAACTATTCTCAGGTCCTAGTCCATGACTTTTTTTTTTTTTAATTTTCCACAGGAATCTTTCATGAGGGACTTTGTCATCTCTCATGAAGAACGTTGTAAAAAAAAAAAAAAAAATGCATACTTCAGATTTAGCTAGCAGCTGTGCTATAAAAATGTTCCGTGTGGGTCTGCTCCTTCTCCACTGTGAATATTTGCACCTCTTTATTTACAGAAGACGTACCGCCAGTTCTGTAGCTTCCAAGGAGGAAGGGAACAGAATTTCAACACTTTAATCTAGCCTGTCATTTTCAGTTTATTTGCATTCCTCTGCTGCTAATGCTTTTTCGCAAAGATTGTCAATCTTTATTTTGTTGCTTGTTAACACTTCCTGTGCTGTCGCATCATAAACCGTACATATTTATTTATTTAAAACTTTATTTATTAAACTTATATATTGCATTCCAACACAACTGACTACAAAGCTGCCTACAGCCAGAATAATTAAATAATTAAATTAAATTAAATAATTAAAAACAAAATCAACAAACAGTATAAAAATACAGTACAGTCATTACCATGCTATACAATATCCCCGGATTCTATGTATGTTAACCAATTTTGGGCACAGTGCAGATGTACATGCAAATTAATTAGTTAATGAACCATTGACAATCATTTATTGATTTTATTTATTTATTTTTTTTATTTATAATTTCAAATAATTACATACACAATTGTACAAGAAATACTGAATACATCTTTTTCAATTCATCATAAAACAAATGAATATGAAACCAGAGATAAGGAAGAAAATCTCTTAATATAGTCTACCTGTTGAGGGACAAATAAAAGCTTTAAGAAACCTCCTTGTGGGAATCAAGGATTTAAACTAAATATAATAATAAAGAGGAAAAATAACTCGAGCATACATCATTCCTAACATTCCATGAGCACATTATAATGTTTCAGTCTGGACTACGGTAGGAAGCCCTTTACCTTCCAAAAAGAAACCCAATTGGGCCGGTTCAAAAAAATATACTTATTCCCTTGATAGGAAACAAAACACTTACAAGGAAATCTTAATTGAAAGCTTGCCCCTAAAGAAATCCTTCTCCCGGGTTTCTAAAGGTATGTCGAGGTTGGGGGTGGTGTTGGGTCCTGCCTTGGTGGGAGGGGGAGGGAAAGAGAGTCTGGATCGGGCTGCTGCCTCAGAGGTGGGGAATGGGCTGGAGTCCTGCCTCAGTGGATGGGGAAAGAGAGGGAGAGGGAGGTCCAGGTCTTGCCTTAGGTCTAGAATAGAGAGTTGCACGGGGACAGAAATCCCACCCATCCCCGCCTGTCCTCGCCAGGATCCTCTCCTTCCCCACCCATCCCAGCAAGGAATTACCTCCATCCCCACCCGTCCCCATAAAAAGCAGCAATTACTTCTGACAGGATCATCAATGCCACAGTTTCTTTTGTGTTTGTGCTGCTGTTTTCCTTGTGGAATCTCTTTGGTGGAACCCTTTTTTTTGTTTTCTGTTCAGGTTTTACTAAGGCTGACGTGTCCATTATATTATATGGACAAACCCTGCTTCCAAAGCCTTCCATCCGTGTGGGAGTCCCGTTGGATAGAGGGGGGTCCTCGTGGGAGTCCCGTGAGCCAGAGGGGGATCCCCATGGGAGTTCCGTGGGTTAGGGGGGATTCCTGAAGGACCCCCGCGGGACCTGCAGGATTCCTGCGATCCCCGTTCCCGTGCAGACCTCTAGTCTAGAACTAGACCTAGATCTGCCTTGTTTGGGGGAGGGGGAGAGTCAGGGTCGGTAACGTTTTTTTAATGTCAATTTGCCTGTCAGTGTCTGAGCATTGATTGGATCAGGCACTTACAGGAAAACATCACAAAATAATGAGTAGCAAATTACTATTGCCGCACTGATTCCTCCCCCTCCCCCTCCCCCCATATCAAGTAAATCCAGTTCACCGTTTTCTTATGCTGTTGTCCTTGCTGGGTGAATTTCATTAGGACCCCCGTTCACTGTCCCTTTGCCCGTTCAAGTTGAATGCCTTTCAGTTGCCTTCTGCTTCGCGACCCTGCGTGACTAGACTTGTCTCCAAACAGAATCCTGCCAGGGACTCAACCCAAAGGCTGCAAAAGCGAAAAAAAGATTTCAGCTGTCATCACAGCTCCTTAACACAGATGATCTGCCATGATCAGACTCATTTAATAATAATAATAATAATAACTTTATTTTTGTATACCGCCATACCCCGAAGAGTTCTAGGCGGTTCACATTAGTTAAACAGAGATTATAAGTGGTTACATATCAAATTGATCATAGAGTAGTTAAACAGAGATTACAAGTGGTTACATGTCAAATTGATCATAGAGTAGCAGACAGCGAGGAGGGAGTATTTACAAGTGATTACATATCAAATTGATCGTAGAGTTGCGAACAGCAAGGAGAGAAGTAATGGGAAGAGGAGGGAGAACGGGGGAGGGGCGAGGGTCAGAAGGGGGGGGATGAGGATTGGCAAGGGGCATTAAGGGTCTTGGTCTCGGAATAGGTGAGTTTTGAGTAATTTTCTGAAGTCGAGGTAGTTGTGGGCCTTGAGGACCATTTGGGCTAGCCAAGGGTTTAGTTTGGCGGCTTGGAAGGCGTAGGTTTTGTCTAGGAATTTTTTTGAGTGGCATAGTTTTAGGGAGGGGAAGGCGAAGAGTTGAATTTTACGGGAGTTCTTGTAGTTGTGGTTAAGGGTGAAGTGAGGGGTGATGTAGCTTGGGGATAAACCAGATATAGTTTTGTAGCAAAAACAGGCGAATTTGAATATGAGGCCACTTTTGAGCGTAGGCTTGTCATGAGCAAGCCAGTTGGTGTTGTGTCTATTCTAGTGAAGTTGCCCTTCTCTCTTCTCCCCCCTCCCCCATCTGCTGCTGAGATGTTCCTGTTTTACCTGTCATTGCTGGGTCAGCTAATCCTTTGCAAGCAATGACAGATTTCGTAGCTACATTTGTTGACAGGCCCAGATGGCGACAAAAGGAGCAGAAACATTTCTTTGCCTATCTTGGCTCATCCTTGTTCTTGCCCAGTGTTTGAAAACCAATAAGCAGGACAGGCCAGAACTGAAGATTTGTTTAAAATCAGAGGGACTTGCTGAAAGTGGTTATTTTTATTCATTTCTTTATGCTAATTTTGTTGAAATATTGAATTTTTTAAAAAAATTAGCAGCATTAGCGAGCAGGCCTGCCCCGGAAGTGGAATGAAGTGCTCTGGGTCAGGCCTGCTCATCGACGCAGCAGTTGCATGAAGATTTAAAATTAGAACACCAGGAAGCGGGTGGAGGGCGGGTACCAATCTTCGAGAAGCCCTGGCCCTTCTGATCTCTCCCATTCCAACACCTATGGTTGGCGTGGAAGGACACACTGGATGGGCCATTTGGTCTTTATCTGCTGTCATGTTTCTCTGTTTCTATTTTCCCAGGAAGTAGATTAGATTGTAAGCTCTCTGCAGCAGGGACCTGGCCTGTAATTCACCTTTAGTATAGGTTTCAAAAGATGAGTAATTAAATGCATAGCACAGAAATCAAACATTAGTCATCCATATAGCCCAGGAACTTTAAATTTAATATTAACTGTTGAACCTCTTTCCTTTGACATTATTCTCAGAAATGTCTTGCATCTGAATACAAGGTGCTACGTACTACGTTCCAAAACCTGACGTAAAGATTAATAAACACTGCATTGTAAGGAAGGACCAAGATATGTTTCTATTTATGCTAATCCAAGTGAAAAAGAAAAGAAAAGCCTCCACAATCTTAGTTTCTAAGCAATGACAGTCTTTACACTCGACTGGAGGAAATGCAATACATTATACATGTTTTCATATCAGTAAAAATTTCTATTGCCAATGTGAAATACAGCCTGTTCAACCGCCGTGAACTATGTTCTGGTTTTGATTTCTATATTTCCCATTCAAGGGGCCGCTGAACATTTTCTGTGAAATCCAAGAAGGAAGAAGGTGGCCAAACAATTTCTACTTAGATTTAATGATGGGCAAATATTAGACAAACTGAAGTTGATTTTTTCCCCCAATTGATGAAGATAGGAGTAATTGATAAAGGGAGGTGTGGGATCTTGTGGGGGAAGAAGTTAGAGGGGTGGGTCATTAGAGTGGGCAGATTTGATGGGCCTTGGCCCTTTTCTGCTGTCATTTTCTGCTTCTATGTTTCATACCTTTTTCTCATCTCATGGCCCTTTCTCCTAGTCTTTCCTAGTTCCATCATATCCTTTTTGAGATGGACGGCCAGAACGGCATATTGCACCAGGGACCTACATAGAATAATTATGATACTCTTGGTTTTGTCTCAAGAAACAGGAAACACTACCTTCACAACCGTGAAAGCAGAGAACAAACAATGAAGGTGACTAGTCGGTGTTCAATTTCCTTTATTGTTAAATATGACTCGACACAATCGTGTTTCGGCCTAAAAAAGGGCCTGCCTCAGGAGTCTGAATAGAGTTGGCGAATCATAAGACATATTGTTTCATAATCTTCTCCATAAAAATTTAGATATCCAATTCTGTAAAAAAAAAAAATCTGTCGCTGTCTCTGTAAACCGAAATTGATTTTGTCTCCATTCTTTTTCAATCTCCTATAACTGGCTATCCTCGAATATTCAATGGAAGATAACCGGTTATCATCACTGAATATCTGCTGTTAGCACATAGGGCTGGATTCTATAAATGGGGCCTCAGTTCGGTTGTCAATCATTTATAGAATTCCGCCACTTATAGAATCCCGCGTAGCTTTGCCTAGGTGTTCTGGAGGTAGGTGCCAATATATTAGGCCAGGTTTTATCAGGCCTAATTTACCAGCGCATAACTCAGATGTGTTATAGAATAGCATGTAGGCAGATGCATATGTAAATTATTGCAGATTAAAATCAATAAATGGGAATGGCGGGGGGGAAAAAAGCAAGATGGCGCTCGAGCAGGACGCGAGTTGAGAGAGCTCCCGTCATTTTGGAAAGTTTTCTTCTAACTGAATTAGTCTGGCTGTCTTGTAAGGTTTTAATTACCTACGGAATGCCCAAAAGACGGGGAAGGCCGAGGGGCAATCCTCCAACTGCTCCGGAAACCTCAACGCCACAACAGACTATGATTACAGCGTTCACAGTCCATCAAACCTCTGCGGGTGCTCCTGCTGCTATGCCAGGGGAAGTGCATAGCTTAGGCAGCGATCTTTCGCTGAGCTCCAATGCCCGGAGATACTGAGACGGGACAGACGAGTTTGGAGGACTCACAGTCTGGTGAGGAGCGTTTCGAACGTCCAGCTAACCCGGATGTCAGCACGTTGTCATCGACTCATGTCTTGGAGCCGATGCAGGTTGGGAGTTTTTTCCCGCTGAGAACGAGTGGTGGTGAGAGTGAGGGAACCCGTGGGCTGAGCCGTACGAAAGGAGCCATAGTCCAACAGGCTGATCTTTCCCCCCCTCAAGCCATTCGTGAAGCCGTCAGCAGTGACTCTGGATTCAATTTGGACCGCAATAGAAAACCTACATGCGGTTATGTACTAACTTTGTCATAAACACTTTAAATTTATCTGCTAAGATAACCCATTTGGAGACTGCTGCTCAACTTCAGAAGGAAGAGTTATCTAAATTGGAGAAAACAACAAAGGAAACGAAGACTATGCTTGTTAAACAATCTACTGATAAAATACTATTAATGAGGAAAATTGAAGATTTGGAAAACCAACAAAGAAATTTAAACTTAAGACTTTTAAATTTTCCTATTGCTAAATATCTGACTCCTCTAGAACTGTTTAAAAAAGTTTTGGTAACAGTGTTGAAAGTTCCAGACTCTAACTTACCCCCTGTACAAAAAATTTACTACTTAAAAAAGATTACAGAGGACACTCAAGGGGAAAAGACTGAGTTAGATGTCTCTGTACTTTTGGAAACATCTGAGATAGAGGTGCAAGGTTGGGCTACATTGGTAGTTACGCTTGTGTTTCTACAAGATAAAGAAATGTTACCGAAGTTATATTTTAAAATGAAACAGGCCTCCTATTTAGGCGAAAAGGTGACTATATTTCCAGATGTATCTAAATGGACTCAATCTCGCAGGAAAGAATTTCTTACATACCTGGGACATCATCATTTAAAAAAAAAAATGTATTATCCGCATCATCCACTAGTTCTGAGCGGGTTACAATAAAAACATACACAATAAAAAATAACACAAACACAACACAAAAACAACAAATGCTGTGTAACAAATCAACAATCATATAGCTTAACTAAAAACAGAATATTACAGCATAAAAAATAAAACAACAACAAAATGGTGATGCCCCCACACTGCCCAGTGCATTCTCTCAACCAACTCTCAACGCTGCCCCAGATCAGGCTTTACTTTTCCAGCGCTAAAGACTTGGAACAGCCCTTTTTTAAAAATCTTTTCAACATATGGCGGGCTTACTAATGATCATATTTAAACACATTTACATTTATTTAAATGAGGTCTGTGCTAATGGTTTCAGCACTGGCGCTGAAACTATTAGAGAATTTTGCGCACCCTAGCGCCAGCGCTATGCTGGCCTCAGTCACCTCTAGCGCCGGCGTTGGGTTTTGAGCATCGGCTCAAGAAGGAACGAAAATCTACAGTAGCACAGTGGCTGCCCAAAGTTTAAAAAATGAAAGACTTGGGCTGCAGTTACACCCCGAGTATATAATGATACCACCCCCAGAAAAACTCATCTGTCTAAAATTTATAGCTAAATGGATATAGATCATCAGAGACTGAGTTACTTTGGATTGTTAATAGCAATTTTCAGTCCACTAAGTGTGAGAAAGGTGTCTAACTTTACCCAAGCAGTTAACCAGGTACTTGTTTGAATTGGTACATGAATATCTTCTGGCAGCTGGCTAGTTTAGACTTGGCATTGACTATTTGTTCACGGTCGTCATCAACTTTAAATTTGTGGACCACTCCAGGCTGAATAATAGGAGGGAAAGGTCATATCACCCATGGAACAATGGCACTTTGCAGAGTTGAAGAACATACGTCCACCACTTGCTCGAATGCAGCTTATCCAGTGCAAAAAAATGGATGAGGCCAGGACTGAAATATTAAACAGAGGGTTTCTTTTATCAGCTCTGCTAGAGGTTTTTAGTGTGAGCTGGCGCAGTAAATGCACCGACGCTCACAGAATTCCTGTAAGCATCGGAGCACTTACCTCACCAGTCCGTGCTAAAAACCGCTAATGCAGCTTGATAAAAAGGGGGGAGAATCGTAAAGATTTGTTCTTAATTTTTTGAATCCTTGGACCTGACTTTATTCAGTTTATAACTTTATGAGGCCTGTTGGCTGAACAAGGTTAATGGGTTTGGCACAGAAATTGGTAATTTACTATCTTCAGTTATCCTTAATTCCGGTGAAATTTTGCATAAAAAATCATCTTCTAGAGTATTGGGTGTTGTTTTGGATTCTTCTCTCTCTTTTCAATGTCAGGGAAATAATCTTACCAGGCAAAGATTTTTTTAGTCTCTGCACACTGAGAAAACTTTGTCATCTGTTCCATCAAGATCATTTTGCAGTATATGGGAGCCCGAGACCTAGTGTCGAAGGGTGAAATATAATACGGGGCTGGTGAGCCTCCGCGTTGCTCGTCGGCGGGGGGGGGGGGGGGGCGGAGGAATTCAGTGTGATGGCTGATTGGCCTGGAAAAAGGCTAAAGCCAATTTTTAAATTCAATTGATCGGGCCGGCGGCGTGCATGTGAGGCGAAGGGTTAAAAGGGGGAGGGCTGTGGAGGACTCAACCATTCGGGTCCTCCAGGGCGTATTTCCCTCCCACCCTCCCTTTGTTTTCTCGTTATCAGGTGTAGCTCGGGGGCGGATCTCCCGAGCTACTCGGTCATTGGGGCTCATCGGGTGATGAGCGGTGGGCCGGCGGGGTGCCGTGCCTGGTGGGGTCAGGTGACCCGGATAAAGGGGCATGAGGGACATGCCACCCCTCTGACCCTTGTTGAAGTGGCAGGGTCGAGGGCACAGAATTTTTGTTTTTGGGTAGCTCGGGGGGAGCTCTTAGTTTTATGATAAGTAAAGTTGTGATGCAATTATAATATGTTAATTTACTATTAATAAACTGAGCTGCGGCTAATTACCAAAAATAGAGTTGGCGTTTTTGTTGAATAGGTGGGATGGGTGTCAAGGGATCTAGGGTAGGGGTCACAGGGATAAAGGAGCTCATCCAGATCCTGTTGTTATGGTTTGAACCATTATCTAGGCACAGCTGGATTACTGTAATTCCATTCATATGGGATTAAGCAAAGGAAACGAGAAACGGCTGCAATTGTCTCAAAATACTTCTGCCAGACTGATTTTTGGAAAGAAAACATTCGATCACGTGTCACTTCTGCTTAGGAAACTACATTGGCTTCCATTTCAATTGAGAGTTCAATTTAAATGTGCCTGTATGCTTTAAAATTTGACATGGACTATTTGTTCCTTTGATGTCTTTATCTCTAAACACCATGAGATCTTTGGTCACAAGAACAACTCGTATGTATAAGCCAGACATGGGCAACTCCAGTCCTCGAGGGCCAGATTCCAATCAGGATTTCCCCAATGAATACGCATGAGATTTATTTGCATGCACTGCTTTCAATGCATATTCATTGGGGAAAACCCGATTGGATTCCAGCCCTCGAGGACCAGAGTTCCCCACCCCTGGTATAAGCTCTCTTTTCCATCATTAAGAGGAATCAAGTCCATTAAAAAATTTCACACTCCTTTCCATACTTACTAACTGCTTCCAACTGCAAGATGGAATGGACGACCTCCTCAAATTAGATCATGTTTATAACATAACACAGGGGTGTCAAAGTCCCTTCTCGAGGGCCGCAATCCAGTTAAGTTTTCAGGATTTCCCCAATGAATATTCATGAGATCTGTTAGCATACAATGAAAGCAGTGCATGCAAATAGATCTCATGCATTGGGGAAATCCTGAAAACCCGACTGGATTGCGGCCCTAGAAAAGGGACTTTAACACCCCTGACACCACTTTGACACTTGTATACCGCAAATACTATTAAGTTCTGTGCAGTTCACAAAGACTAGTAATACAAATGAATATCTCTTCAGATCTTTCGCAAAACCTTAAAAACCACTATGTTTCATCGCTTTTTAGGCTATAGCTCCAATGAATGTTAATGGATCTTTTTTGTGATCTAATTATGTAAACTGAATCGAGCTCCTATTTTTAGGAGATGATTTGATATATTAGACTAAGAATTAGATTAGATTAGAATTGGTATGTTAAGCTTTTGCCTTACAGCTCAACACGCATATTCAAGTGACACTATGGCAACAGGGTCCCCTTAATGGTAATGCAGTCTTTCCCCATGCAGATTTTTGCATGACTGTTTGAGTGAGCTGATTAAGATGCAAAATTATTCTAATATGGCCATTTACATGCAATGCAGATTGCGTTAACATCAAAATGTGCATCAATGTCACCATGCATGCAAAAGGCTAGCTGTGCCTGGCAGATGGTTACAAACAAGGTAGAGGTCAAAGAGAAAATTGCTTGCGTTTATGGAAGAAAAATGAAAAATAACACATTTTTTGCATTATAGTGGAATCAAACCAATGAAGAAGCAGATCAATTGTGGTTGCCGTACCTCAAAAAAAGGTATAACGGAATTAGAAAAGGTTCAAAGAAGAGCGACCAAAATGATAAACGGGGATGGAAGTCATGGAACGCCTCTCTTATGAGGAAAGGCTAAAAAGGTTGGGGCTCTTCAGCTTGCAAAAGAGATAGCTGAAAGGGAATATGATTAAGGTCTACAAAATCCTGAGCGGGGTAGAACGGGTAAAAGTGAATCATTTTTTCACTCTTTCCAAAAACTACAAACACTAGGGGACACTCAATGACGTTACATGGAAATACCTTTAAATCAAAGAGGAGTAAATATTTTTTCACCCAACAAAGCTCTGGAACTCATTGCCGGAGGTTGTGATAACAGCGGTTAGCATAGCAGGGTTTAGAAAAAGGTTTGGACACATTCCTGGAGGAAAAGTCCATAGTCTGACATTGAGATAGACATTGGGGAAGACTCTGCTTGCCCTGGGATAGGTAGCATGGAATGTTGTTACTCTTTGGGGATTCTACATAAAATGTTGGTACTGTTTGGCATTCCGGAATCTTGGCTACTCCTTGAGGTTCTGGAATGTTGCTACTGTTTGGGTTTCTGCCAGGGACTTGTGACCTGGATTGGCCACTGTGGAAACAGGATACTGGGCTAGATAGACCATTGGTCTGACATGTTATGGTCCAGTGATTGCAAACTGATTCACTTACATCTTTTTGCCACAAGTTTTATTTATTTATTTATTCGATTTTTTAGTCCGTCCTCCCAAAAGAGCCCAGAACGGGTTACAAAGAATATATTGGTGCATTAAAATTATAAGTAAGATAGGTACTTAGAAATTCCCTTACTGTCCCGAAGGCTCACAATCTAACTAAAGTACCAGGAAAAATGACAATTAGAAGAGTAATAAAGAAAGAAAATAGAGATAGAGGAGAAAAATAAGAAAATAAACATACTAATAAGATTACAATGATCTAAAGGAATTTGAAAGGTTAAAAAGAGGGGAGATAAGAATAGATGCAGAGGGAGAACCATTGAAGCAATAGAATTCTGGGGAAATTTAAATGAAATTTGAATGATAAAATAAAACAAAACAAGTGGTAAAACAATAAGTGAGATTAAAAAATATATCATAAACTAAAAAGAAGTGAAAATAAAATCAAAACAGTCAAACTTGAAGTCCAGCTTGAACGGGCCCCCGAGCTGACCGTTGGTCCGATGGCCGGACTGCAGCCCTCCTTCGTCGGCTCTCCCCTGCTGGAATGGTGGAGGAGCGAAGACAGTGTCGGGTGCCCCGCTGGAACGGGCCCCCGAGCCGACCGTTGGTCTGTTGGCCGGACTGTAGCCCTCCTCCGTCGGCTCTCCCCTTGCGTAGCAGGGAGCGGTCAAAAGAGCCAAGAGCTAGGGTAGCAGCCTGTCCTGCCTGCAGGACACGGCACGCAGAACGGTTCCTTTGTATACTGCACACCTTCAGTTCCAGAAACTCTCCTTGATCTGTAGGACCTACCACAAGTTTCTCCCCTTCTTTGCAAATTCCACTGTACAGAGGTCCTCCAACCACTGTTCCCACCTCTGGTACTGTATAAATTTCATCCACCTGGAACTTTGTCAGCTGCTGCATTAGCTCCTCCTGTTCCTCACAGTTAGTGGTGGGAGGATATTGAGGAAAATCTTTAACAGATCGAGGTTCTCCCCTGACACGCTGGATAGAGCAAAGATTGGTGTGATACTAGGTGACTGAGCAAACTGCTGGGCTGCAGTGACAGCATCATCATCTGAATTCACCAGCAGGGGAAGCTTGTTACAACCTGGCTGCTTCAGTACACGTTCCAACTGCCGCAGAGTACGCTCCACTGTGTCCACGTTGCTTGAGTCTGGTCTCCTGAGCTGGTTGTGTTCAGGATTCTGGGGTATTGACATATAAAATGCTTTGAGATCTACCTTGAGAGAGAGAAAATATCACTGTAGTAACAATTCTATAAACTTGTGCCAAGATTTAGGGACTGGCTGGCCCGGAACTTCCTCTCCGACGTCAGAATTGACGTCGGGAAGAAGGTTTGTGGGCCGGTGCCTGGACCTTACTACTTCAGTTGCGGTGGTTGGCGGCGGCAGCGGCGGTGGACCGGGGGGGAGGGGGGAAGGTTTGAAGCGGTGGTAGGCAGCAGCTGAGGGGGCCAATCCGGGGAGGGGGCAGGCTTCAGCACTGGAGGGAGGGGAAGCAATCGCCTGTCCCATTGTCCCCACGGACAGCTTCAGGACATTTCGACGTCCCGAAGCTGTGTGTGGGGACAACGGGACAGGGGATCTAAAAAGGGGACAGTCTCGTTCAAAACGGGACGTATGGTCACCTTAGGTATAGTATTAGTTAGGCCTGTTTTTTTATAGTAACTCTCAAGCAACCAGAAACTACATTTATCTGGCATCTATCAATCTGCATGGGTGCCGGTTAACTGAGAGTCCACTATATTATAATTATGATTATTAGCAGGCTGTCTGAGTCCAGAAAGTGTGGTGCAGTGGTTAAAGCTACAGCTGCTCCTTGTGACCCTGGGCAAGTCACTTAATCCCCTATTGCCCCAGGTACATTAGATAAATTATGAACCCACCAGGACATACAAGGAAAAATGCTTGAATACCTAAACAAATCCATGTAAAACCGTTCTGAGCTCCTCTAGGAGGGCAGTATAGAAAATTGGATAAATAAATAGTCCCAGAATTTTTAGTTTGTGGTGCCTGCTGATATGTGGTATTTGAGAATCACTATACCAGACCTGAGGACCCTCATAGACAACAGCTAAACTATATTGACACAACCATGAAACCAAATTAAAAGGAAATAGCCCATTCTAATTTAAGCTGAACAAAAATGTAGATGGTCTTGGGACTACATATCAGCCCTACAAGGTGCTTAGTCAATAAAATTGCTCAACTGAACGGACCCAGTATGTAATTCCATAAGGATATTTTGCAGAGGGAAATGATATCATTTTTCCATTTCTGTTTAATGAATCATGTGAATTATAGTAACATTACAAATGGTTTTCTTTGCAGGCTATTAGCTTGTTTCTTTAGGGTTCTGATGGAAGGGATGCTTCATTTAGATCCTGGCTTGCCCTCAAGCTATAAGGAATAAATTGTGTTATTATAAGCAGTTTTCTTTCTTAAATGATCTTATGAAATCACATGTACTGCGAGGGTTGGTTGTTTTGGAGAAAACACTGCAGGCATTGAAGTTACGTGATTCCGTTTTTTTCTTAATAGCTTCCAGGGCCTAGTGAGCGACGCACATTAAAAGCCTATGGAGTTTTATTTTGAAAGCTCCTGCTGGACGCCATGAAAGCAGCTGCATTACTCTGGAGAACAGCAAAATGTCATCTGTTAGACTATTGCAGCTCAGTTTGCCAATTATTCAAATATGAGATTAAATATTTTTTTTGTGGATAGGGGTGTGAACATGAGAATACCCCAAAGGCTCAGAAGCTATTTGAAAATAGTTTGGGGAGGGGGCAGCCTAAGAGTTTGATGAAGATGTTCAGTAGGGAGTCAGCCCAAAGGAAGACTACTAAAATGGTACGTGGTCTTCGTCATAAGGCATATGGGGACAGACTTAAAGATCTCAATCTGTAGACTTTGGAGGGAAGGCGGGAGAGGGGAGATATGATAAGAACATAAGAACTGCCGCTGCTGGGTCAGACCAGTGGTCCATCGTGCCCAGATGTCTGTTCACGGGGCGGCCCTTAGGTCAAAGACCAGTGCCCTAATTGAGTCTAGCCTTACCCGCATATGTTCTGGTTCAGCAGGAACTTATCTAACCTTTTCTTGAATCCCTGAGCTGTCTCTTCTCCAAGCTGAAGAGCCCGAGCCGCTTTAGCCTCTCCTCATAGGGAAATCGACCCATCATTTTTGTCGCCCTCATCTGTACCTTTTCTAATTCCACTGTATCTTTTTTGAGAAATGACGACCTGAACTGCACACAGTATTTGAGGTGCGGCCGTACCAAAGAGCGATACAGGGTCTTTGGTTTCCAATCCATGCCTGATCATTCCGAACATTCTATTTGCTTTCTTAGCAGCTGCCGCACATTGAGCTGAGGGCTTAAGGTATCCTCGACAATGACATCTAGAAAGTGGGTGAGGTTAAGGGCATGTTTTGTGGATAGGTACCTAAATTGCATTTAGGTTCTGTAGGCGCATAAGTTAGGCGCCAGTATGAAACCCTGGCATAAATAGGGGGAGCCTAAGGTTTTGATGCCTGCAGGCACCTAAGTCCAAGTTTGAGTCTACAAGGTGTGATTCTATAAATGGTGCCACACTCCGCGCCTAGGATTTAGGCCCCGTTTAAAGAATCAGGGCCTAAGTGCCAGTTTAAATTAAATTTGATTAAAAATGTGCACGTCAAGCGCAAGTAAGGCAGAAAAAGATGCCAAATCTCCTAAGGCAGTGAAGCTTAGAGAACTCTGAGGCATTGAAGGCAACGGGTGAGTGCGAAGTATTCTTTCTGTGCCTTTCCTTCCAAATCTCCGTTAGATCCTTCCAATATGAATTCATCAGCCTGTTTCATTCCCTTCACCTCTGCCATCTCCATTTGAAAATCTCCGAGATCAAAAGACAAAATATTTCAGCCAGAGAGATTTTTTAAATGGGGGGGGGGGAGGTGTACCCATTCATTTAAATTTTATCACAAAAGTCTCGCGTGAAGATCTTAGTGGTGGACCGTTGTTCAGAGACAGACTCCTTGAGCTATTTGTGAAGAGATGGGAGGTTTTCTGGGAACAACATGGTCAGTATTCAAACACCAGGCTTACCTTTTGCACTGTGATAAATGCTTTTTATCAGTATTCAGCAACCATAAGGAAGTTCTTCTTCACCTAGAGAGTGGTAGAAAACTGGAACGCTCTTCCGGAGGCTGTTATAGGGGAAAACACCTTCCACTGATTCAAGACAAAGTTAGACAAGCTGAACCAGAACGTACGCAGGTAAGACTAGTCTCAGTTTGGGCACTGGTCTTTGACCTAAGGGCTGCCTCGTGAGCGGACTGCTGGGCACGATGGACCACTGGTCTGACCCAGCAGCGGCAATTCTTATGTTCTTAAAATATTGTTGCCAGAAAGTCACTCAGGCCCATATTGTATAAATGGCGCCTTAGGTTTCTTCAGCCACCGAGCGGCACCGAGCAGGAGCGTGCTTTGGCACTGCTGCTCAACGCCGAGCGGCTTCTTGACTAGCTCCCACGGATTCCTGTTTGGGGGGGAAATGGGGGGTCTCGGCTTATATTCGGATCGCCTTATATTCGAGTATATACCGTAAACCTCACCCTCTGTGTATGAGAGTTAATCCAGTGAACAAGCAAAAACCACTAGTTGGAACCTGGACAGAAAAGCAAAAAAACACTGGGTTTCTTCTCATGCATATTTAATAAAACAGCTGTGAAAAAAAAATACCTACACTAGGCTGAAGTCTTAAGGTCAGTAGTTATAGCACAGTCACTTCACTGTAATTTTCTCTTTTTTCTATGCTTTTGAAGGCTGTGTTCGGTAAACTAGCATTTATTCTGTCAAATGAATGCATAATAATGGACTGGAGTGCTGAAGATACAGCATAAGGTCAGAATCTTTACAGAGAGTCGCAGGGAAGTGTTCTCGTGGTCTGCGTGTATTGTAAATTAATCATTTTCACTTGGCACGGTAAACTATTTTAAAAACACACACAGAGACCTAAGTTCCAGTATCTGAAATATGGAAGAGCAGTTCTTCAAAACTCTATTTGGATTTTAAAAGAAAGGCTTGAGAGTGTGGGGTTGGTTTGTTGTTGTTTTTTTTTGGTCTGTAGTAGACAAGTTTGAAATGTCAAATTTGACATCATTACATGGATTTTTTTTTTTTTTCTTCCAAAGCAGTGGCAAATTAGAGTCCTGTCAAATAATACATCAAGTCAATTAAACCTTACAGTGTTATCAAGGTACTGTGTAGAAAATGAGACTCTTGCTTTAGTCCCCTGAAACACAAGAGCACAAGATTTCTTTATTTATCTATCAAGCAGTTTTTATTCCCTGCCAAACTTCCAAGGTTCACTGAGCCCAGCCCAGCTTCTCCTGTGTCCAAAAGCGCTCAATCCAAATAATTGGGATGCAGCCAGCAGTTCATAATGGAGCAGAGTTAAAATATGACTCCAGAAAATGGAGAATGGATTCAGACATCCAGCTTTTACTTCCATTGAAAGCAATGGACGTAAGGAGGACGGATTGAGGCACCGGGTTTCGCTTCCATTGAAAGCAATGGACGTAAGGAGGATGGATTGAGGCATCCGGGTTTCGCTTCCATTGAAAGCAATGGACGTAAGGAGGGACGGATTGAGGCACCGGGTATCGCTTCCATTGAAAGCAATGGACGTAAGGAGGACAGATTGAGGCATCTGGGTTTCGCTTCCATTGAAAGCAATGGACGTAAGGAGGACGGATTATGGCATCCGGGTTTTGCTTCCATTGAAAGCAATGGACGTAAGGAGGACGGATTGTGGCATCCGGGTTTCGTTTCCATTGAAAGCAATGGACGTAAGGAGGACGGATTGAGGCACCGGGTTTCGCTTCCATTGAAAGCAATGGACGTAAGGAGGACGGATTGAGGCACCGGGTTTCGCTTCCATTGAAAGCAATGGACGTAAGGAGGACGGATTGTGGCATCCGGGTTTCGTTTCCATTGAAAGCAATGGACGGATTGAGGCACCGGGTTTCGCTTCAATTGAAAGCAATGGACGTAAGGAGGACGGATTGTGGCATCCGGGTTTCGTTTCAATTGAAAGCAATGGACGTGAGGTGGATGGATTGAGGCATCCGGGTTTCGTTTCCATTGAAAGGAATGGACGTAAGGAGGATGGATTGAGGCATCTGGGTTTCCCTTCCTTTGAAAGCAATGGACGTAAGGAGGACGGATTGTGGCATCCGGGTTTCGTTTCCATTGAAAGCAATGGACGTAAGGAGGACGGATTGAGGCACCGGGTTTCGCTTCCATTGAAAGCAATGGAAGTAAGGAGGACAGATTGTGGCATCCGGGTTTCGCGTCCACTGAAAGCAATGGACGTAAGGAGGATGGATTGAGGCATCCGGGTTTCGCTTCCATTGAAAGCAATGGACGTAAGGAGGATGGATTGAGGCATCCGGGTTTCGCTTCCATTGAAAGCAATGGACGTAAGGAGGACGGATTGTGGCATCCGGGTTTCGCTTCAATTGAAAGCAATGGACGTAAGGAGGACGGATTGTGGCATCCGGGTTTCGCTTCAATTGAAAGCAATGGACATAAGGAGAACGGATTGAGGCATCTGGGTTTCGTTTCCATTGAAAGGAATGGACGTAAGGAGGATGGATTGAGGCATCCGGGTTTCCCTTCCTTTGAAAGCGATAGACATAAGGAGGATGGATTGAGGCGTCCGGGTTTCGCTTCCATTGAAAGCAATGGACGTATGGAGGACGGATTGTGGCATCCGGGTTTTGCTTCCATTGAAAGCAATGGACGTAAGGAGGGCGTATTGAGGCACCGGGTTTTGCTTCCATTGAAAGCAATGGACGTAAGGAGTACGGATTGAGGCATCCGCATTTTGTTTCCATTGAAAGTGAGGGGCTGGTGGCAGTTCATCCTGAGCGCTGTTGTGATGAAGGCACCAGCACCCATCCTCCTCTCCGCCCTCCCTCCCCCCCCATTACCGCATGCACACGCCCCTTCCCATGGACCTCTTTATTGTTCCCAGCGTGAGCAGCAACCCCAAACTGCTGCTGACGCCAGTGTCGACTCTTCCTCTGATTTCACTTCCTGGACCCGCGCTTAAGAAGTGGCGTCGGAGGAAGAGCTGGTGCAAGCAGCAGCTTGGGGATGCTGCTTTCCCCAGGAAGGTTAAAAAGGTATGGGGGAAGGGAAAGGTGGCACGCACTCTGATAGAGGAGACAGGGAAGTGCTGGGGGGACAGAGAAGAGAGCCACAGTCCTAGGGGCCTCTCACCCTCACTACGCCACTGATCCTTCCTCCTTTCTCTGTAGACATATGGTAACTTTATAATGGAGGAGTTTGTTTCCTGTAGCTTACGCCCAGAAGTCTAAGAAGGCAATTTGGCTTTGAGGGTCACTTCTTCTATCTATGGTAGCATTTTTATACCACTTATAGCCTAAGTGGTTTACATTCAGATACTCAAGCATTTTTCCCTACCTGTCCCGGTGGGTTCAAACTCTATCTAATGTACCTGGGACAATGGAGAATTAAGTGAGTTGCTCATGGTCAAAAGGAGCAGTGTGGATTTGTACCCACAACCTCGGGGTGCTGAGACTGTAGCTTTAACCACTGCCCCACTCTTGAAATCAAGATGTAGTAAAAGTGAGCCAAGTAAAGGACAATCAAGCCATTGTGACATCACTGATGAGGTTGGCTCTTATTGGTGGATGAGGCATTATGATGTCAAAATACCAGCTCTGGTTATTAGAGGCTGAATCTCTTCACACTATCTATTTCTTCAATTTTCTATACTGTTCTCCCAGGGGAGGTCAGAACGGTTTACATGAATTTATTCAGGTACTCAAGTGTTTTCCCTGTCTGTCCTGGTGGGCTCACAATTTATCTAATGTAATGGGGGGATTATATAAAATCAATAAAATATTTTGAACAAAAAAAAAAAAAAAATTGCCCAGGGTCACAAGGACAGTGTGAGATTTGGAACCCACAACATTAAGGTGCTGAGGCTGTAGTTCTAACCACTGCGCCACATTCTCCCCCTTAATGTAATTGGCGAAAATTTACTTATTGATTGATTTATCGATATCCCGCTCTGTCCTCTGTTGAAGAGCAGGTTCCCAAAACTCCCTCAGTCCATCAGCAACAGTTTTGAGAAAAGTAGCTAAAGGCTTTTGGACTAACCGAAGTAAATCAATAATCAAAACCAATGACAATTCATAATAACCTCTATGACAAAAATGCCTAGGTAAAGAACCTTAAGCTATTTCCTGATCTGTGTTACTGACTGAGCTAATGCATCGTAGGTCACAAGATGTATATTCCGTAACTGATCACCTTCAACATATCAATAAACATCCAACCTGATTTGTCTAAATGAGGGAACATCAAGTTGTGCTTTTTTTCAACACCATATGCAGACTGTTTGCTGGTAGATTCTTAGAGAAACGGCACGAGCAGGTGGAGTTTCATCATTTGAGGCTTTGTGTATTAAATGTAACACTTTAAATTTGATATGCCATTGTACAGAAGGCCAATGTGATCATTCTGAGATAAACCAGCCATCAGATGAGCAGCTGCATTCTGCGCAAATTGCAATGATCGAAACATGTAATTGGGAAGCGCTAGATAAGGACAGTTACAGTAATTTAAAAGAGGAGAGGCTAATATACGAAAATTACTTTCTGAGAGTAAACTTCTGAGTCGTCTAATCAACTTTAATTTGAAATGGTGATAACTGGTTGTTTTTTATGAAAAGGTGACAATTTCCTAAGCCTTCTTGGCTAATAACTATAATTGGGTGAGTCCTCACAAACTACACTTCCCCCTCCGTATTTACGAATTCTGTATCTACGGATTCGCTTATTCGCGCTTATAGATCAAAAAAATACATTTTCATTTTTCAGGCTATTTTAAGCCCTCCCCCTTAAGCCTTACCTGGTGGTCTAGCAAGTTTTCGGGGCAGGAGTGATCTTCCCACACTCCTGCCCTGTGCAGATCGCTCACAGGAAATGGCTCGGGAGACTTCAGGAGCTCAAGGAAGCCATTTCCTGTGAGCGATCTGCACGGGGCAGGAGCTTAGGAAGATCGCTCCTGTCCCAAAAACTCGCTAGACCACCAGGTAAGGCTTAATGGGGGGATTGAAATAGTCGGGGGAAGCAGGGGTTAGGGGCAGAACTGGCCCGAATATTATTTGCAGTTTTTTTAATATTCGCAGGCCGGCTCCGCCCCTAACCCCTGCGAACACAAAGGGGGAAGTGTAATCCAAACCTTTCTTAAATCTGGGACTCCATTCATGAGATAGCTTGGAGAAATCCACTTCTTATTCTCAGGATAAGCAGCATAAAGTCTATTTTTCTACTTGGGATCTAGCTGGGTACTTGGGACCTGGGTTGGCCATAGTTAGAAACAGGATCCTGGG
This sequence comes from Geotrypetes seraphini, assembly GCF_902459505.1. NCBI lineage: Eukaryota > Metazoa > Chordata > Amphibia > Gymnophiona > Dermophiidae > Geotrypetes > Geotrypetes seraphini. Next base: position 29,292,463 of record NC_047091.1, on the reverse strand, counting down.
CTTGATGGACTTTCGGTCTGCCCCAGAATGGCAATTCTTATGTTCTTATGTGAGCCAAGTCTAGGACAATCAAGCCATTGTGATATCAGTGATGAGGTTGGTTCTTAGGCATTGCTGAAATGAGGCATTATGACATTACAGTCTGAGCTCTAGAATGTTGCTACCCATAGTTGGAAACAGGATATTGGACTTGATAGTCCTTTGGTCTGTTCCACTTTGGCAAACTCATATTCTTATGTGAGCCAAGTATAGGACAATCAAGCCATTGTGACATCACTGCTGAGGCTGGCTCTTAGGCATTGGGGGAATGAGGCATTATGACATCCCAATCTCAGCTCTGGAATATTGCTACTATTTGAGTCTCTGCCAGGTACTTGTGACTTGGGTTGGCCACTGTTGGAAATAGGATACTGGGCTTGATGGACCTTCAGTCTTTCCTAGTAGAGCAATTCTTTCTTTTTTTTAACTTTATTTATAATTTTAACAATTGACAATAATTACAAGTCAATAAAAGAAAACATACAATGTAAACTGAAATTAAATTAACATTCCAAATTGCTTAAAGAATATCAACCTATACAATGTATAGTTAGTCCACAATTTTGGAGACGAAGCTGAAGAAAAAACTGAAATAAGACAACCAAGAAACTAAGTATCGGGCAAACTAAAGAGGCGATCTGGCTGCTCATAAACAATTCTTTTTGAGCTAACTTGAGAAGAGAGAAGCGCATGAAGACTCTCTATCAGAAATAAACTTAGGTAACTGCTGTGGATTATAAAACACATATCTATTACCTCCAAATGTCATGACACACTTACAGAGATATCTTAGGACAAAGATTGCTCCTAACTGTACAGCCTGAGGTCTCAATATAAGAAACTGCTTTCTTCTTCTCTGGGTCGAATGAGATACATCAGGGACATTCTTATTATATTAGTCAAAAATGGAACATCTTTATGCTTAAAAAAACATCTTAAGCATCCAATCCTTATCTGAATCAATTGCAAACTCTACTATTAGTGTAGCAGGGACCTGAGTTTCAGTATCGGACCTCTCAAGAAACTGTGTCGAATCCAAACTATCCGCAGATAAGTTCTGCTGGTTTGGATTTTGAGATTTAGCTCTCGTTGGCCCAGTAGAGCAATTCTTATGTTCTTTCACATCCTTCCACCAGAGCCCTTTTGCTGACATTTTCTCCTCTTCACTGGCTGCCTTTTCCTTTTTTTGTTTTTGCCTTTGCATTCTATTTGCTTTTTTCCCGTTCTTTCTGTCTCTGGACATGGGGGTAATTCTCAGAAGGTTGCAAAGTAGGCATGATCATTTAAGAAGCTATTGTATCTTAAACACAAGCATGCTTTCAGTAGGAAGGGGTACCCAGAAAATTTTCATGTTGTGTCGTTTCCTGTATCATTTAGGGGACTCCCATGTTGTTTAGGATTTCCTTCCCCCCTCCCCCCCTTCCTGGTGTTGTCATGGAAGATTGTAGAGGAGTAACCTAGTGGTTAGTGCAGCGGCCTAAGAACCAGAGAAATTGGGTTCAGTTCCCACTGCAGCTCCCGGTGACTCTGGGCAAGTCACTTAACAACACTGCATTGCCCCATATACAAAATAAGTACCTATATATATGTAAACAGCTTTGATTGTAACCATAGAAAGGGAGTATATGAAATCCAATCCCCTTATCACTAGGATTTGCAATGGCCCTGTTGTGCTCATTCCATCCTCCCCCCTCTTATATACAATTCTTATTAACAATGTCAATAATAATAATAATAATGCACCAGGCTCTTTTATTGGAAAAAAAAAACTAGGCTGCAGCTTTGTTTATTAAATAACCTTTGAACAGATAAATAACATCCCGAGCAACTGACCACGTAGAACTGTACAAACACAGGAATAGAATCCTGGCCCTGCCACATCAGCTAGGTCCCAGGGGTAGGCCTGGACCTCCATGCCCCTGTCTCGGGTCACTTGACTCACACCAAACCGCTCACAGAGCTTATTTCTTGCAGACCTTCTCATCACCTGAAGAGCCCCAAAAACCCAGTAGCTCGGGATTACTGCAGCTGCGACAATCTCAAATCTCAGCTCTAATTGACTAACTTCCCTTCCCTATGGGGTGGGTGGGTGGGAAAATTTGCCCCTGAGGAACAGGAAGACACGTCTGACCTGAAGGCGGCGCTTTAAGTCCTCCAAAGTACCTACCCCTTACTCTATCCTTACCCAATCCCTTACCTTCACTACAGTGGAAAATCTTTCAAATTTCTAACTTCCATTTAACCTACTTACTGCTCCCCCCCATCTCACTCCCACCCACCCCTATTCCCACCCGCTCTCCTCATTTACAGCCCTGACTAATGAGCCTCAATCTTTTTGGAAGCCCTCCAAACAAAAGGTCTCAGTAGGCGACCAACACGGGTCATCCAGCCCCCTATTAAAGTTGTTCATCAAGGCTAGCTCTCAGGCTCTAGATTCTTACAACTGAAAAATTTCTCGGTCTGCTTCCTGTGTTGTCTCTCCCTCCCTCTCTACCCCCATGCCAGGCCTCCCTTTTGTACCCCCACCTTCCATGTGGCAGAAACCCCATCCCCCTGTATGTACTTGGCCTACTTTAAGAATTGGTGGTCCAGTGAGGGAAGTTGGTCCAGAAGCAGTGGCCACTCACGCCTGCTCCTGGTCACAGCTGCATCCAATATGGCAGCCATGACCTTTCACATTGAACTAACTTACATTACCATTTCATAAAGACACTAAAACATGCCTTTATACTGTAAAATATCATTTAATCAGGCACCTAATTACCATTTTAAACCAGGTTCCTCTCGTAAAATTATCCTTAAATTGTATGTTTTCTCAGGAAGTAGATCAAACATATTTTCATCCATAATGTTTCTGGCAGAATTGCATGCTTGATTCAAATTCAGTAAATGAGAGCGGAACACGCTATTTCCAGAAATTGAAAAATTCTCTTCTGTTTTGTCCCTTAATACAACCACTCAGAATTGCCCTTTAGCTGTATTAAAGCCGATTGCCATTTCATGCAGAAAGATAAAGACTACACTTTAAGCAAATCTAATTGCAATTAAACTAAGTTTCATGTTGAGTGGCAGCTCGTTAATGCTGGAATAAAACATTATTAGACTATGCGCCCAAAAAAAATGTGAATCTTTTCAAGACCTTGAAAATGTTTTCTGTAGAAGTAAATTAAGGCTTCATTTGAAGTACATCTCTCAACATGTTTGAAAACTTGGAGTATTGATGTAACGAGCCCCGTTGATGATCATTTCTCTGTTTAAACTGATGTTTAATCTGAAGAAACCTTAACATTTACATGTTTCCCCAAGATTTGGGGAGCAAGAGAGGTTCATAATGAAAGTCTTTTTCATGCGGAAACGGCTTCATTGGAAATGCATGTATTTAAAAGGCTACTTTCACTTCAAGCAATCTTGAGCTATGGAATACAGAGAGAAAAATGTCTTCTGTGTGTTATTCCTGTATAAGGATTTAATTCAAAGATGCCAGATAGAAGATTCCGTGTGCCGGCTGCTGCTGTAAGCTGCCTCACTTATTGAATAGCAAAATACAAAAGATACGATCTGTAATAGCAACGGATGTGTGGCATGAATTTATTTAACACAAGCGCCATTCACTGTTCTGTGACACTTTGCATTAACTTGCATTAACGGGCAGTCGCCAAACCCACACGCAAATGCAGCAGAGGTCCTTGGCTGAATTACATTGTGTCAGACGGCAGAAGTCTCGTCAGCCAAATACTTTGGCAAGCCTTCAATTAAGCATGTCATCACATTTTCTACTTATTCAGAGCACAGGTTCGCTTTTTCTGTAACATTGCTGTCTGTGTACAGTCTCTTCCTCTGTAAACCGCTCTGAACTGCTTGTGGTATTGCGGTATACAAAAATAAAGTTGTTGTTGTTGTTATTATTTTTAAATTGCAAGAGAGATTTCTTTTCGTGGTGTAAAAATATTGCGCCCCCTGGGGGTAAAACATGATAGTTCGCCGCACCTTAACGCTCCCCGAGAGTCACTAAGCTGAGTAAATCAGGGGCCGATTTTAAAAGCTGGGCCCTGGAGCCCACGACCCAACTACACCGGCAAACCCCCCCCCCCCCAAAAAAAATAAAAAATAAAAACTAGCTCAGGGACTTTTGCTCGTAGGTTCACACTTGTGTGTTTTTCACATCAATGTTTAAAATTTGCCCCGGGCTTCCACTTGGAGAAAGAGGATGAAAGCCACAGTTTAATGTGACACCTTAACAAGAAGTCTTCTGCTGAAAACCGTTAATACTGGCTCTGGTGGCCATTGTTAGCTTCTGGGCATTATGGGCCAGTAACGTAGTAAGGGGGGGGAGAGGGGGTCTGCCCCCGGCACCGTCTTGGTGAGGGCGCAGGCACCCAATCTTCTCTCTGCTCCCCACTCCTTCCCCTCCCTCCCATTTCCGCGTATATACTGTGACAGGGAAGCTCCTGTCCCAGGTAAAAAGACTGTGGGTCCAGTCAGAAATACAGCCCTTAAGGCTGTAGGCTCTAAAATAAAGCCTGGGAAAAGCGGTAGGGTAGTACAGCCAAATAGCATGGAGGAAAAGCAGGGGTGGAGCCAGCCCGGAATTCAGGAAGAGAGGCACAGAAATCACAATCCAGTCCCTATTACTCTTTTCCCAAGGTTAGGGAGAAACAGGAGATCAGTACAGAAGGGGGTGGAGTTGGTCACCGAGTCCTGCAGCTGTGCAAACCTCAAATAGGCAGAAGGCAGAGTAATCAGGGAGGAGGAGGAGGAGGCTCAGCTGTTCCTGATTGTAGGAGCCCAGCAGCACACCAAGATAGCAGCTATCTCCCTTCTCCCACCAGCCAGCCAAGAAAGTTTGCAGTACGCCAGCCCACCCGGGGAGAGAGATTAACTCCAGGGAAGTACAATAACTTTCCTAGTACGTTTTGGGTTGAGAGACTGGAGGTTGTCTCTGAAGGGGAAAACGATTGGAGAAGGCTGGCAGGCATTCAGAGAGGGGGAGGGGAGGAGCAGACAGAAGTGAAGGACTTCGTGGAGAACCCTAGTTCCCTGGAGCCAGCATGGGAAATGCTCAGTGAGGGAGACACTGAAGAGTATATGTGGGGAGAAGACATGGACATTGAGACCTGAGCAGGAAGAAAGCTCCCTGTGGAAGGCATGGCAGCAGTGCCCAATTAAGAAAGAAAAAAGTATCCTCTAGAACCTCATTTCTCCCAGTAGCCCTTTGAAATAAAGTTCAGGATGTTAGGGGCATAATCGGGTGGGCTGAAGACCTTAGCAAAAGGGAGGCTTGCCCCGCACAGTCTGTGTCCAGGTTGTGAATGTCCTTCAAAGGAGAGGGACAGAGTGAGAGAGAGAAAAATAATAAAAGCCAAAAACGTTTGTTTGTTTGTTTTTTTCTTTCCCTGCTGAAAGGATAGGGGAAAGCTTGCTGACACCTGTTGTGCTCAGCTGTAAAATAACAAGCCAACTCTGGCTAGGAGAAGCCCTTAGTCCTGAGAGGGGACAATACAGGGGCAGTGAAGAAGCTGCAGAAGCATTTTTGGTTTGTTTGTTTTTTTTTTATGACTCCAGTGAATGGATAAAGCTTGTCCGGTCTCAGGCGGAGGCACATCAAGCGTGCCCTGGACTTGTGTAAAATGTACTGCAAAATTAATGACTATGCCTAGGAGACCACTGTTCAGTTCAGTGAAGTTTTTTTTGCACTTTAATAAACCCGGTGAAGTTTTGATGAAAAGTCCAGTGTCCGGGTTTTCCTTTGACCAACCATACAAAAGGTGTGCCTAAAATATTATCTGTGGTCCAAGCCGGGGTTTCCCACCTACTCGGGATCTGGCCCGGCCACAATACCCTGCTTCCCTTCCCCCATACCTTTGTCATATTCCTGGCACGAGCAGCAATCCCCAACCTGCTGTCGCACCAACGTCACCTGATGTCACTTCCTGGACCCGCGTGGGAGAGCCAGTGCTGGTGTGACAGCAGCTTGGGGGTTGCTGACGGCGCCAGGAAAGTTGCAGAGGTACAGGGGAAGGGAATAGGTGCACGTGGGGAAGGAGCGTGTGGAGGTGAGCAGAGAAGAGGGCGGGGGAAGGGCACCACAACCCCAGGCGCCTCTCACCCTCGCTCAGCCACTGATTACTGCACGGCCATACTGCTGGGAAGGAATAATCTGTGGCCGTTGTTGGCGCACACGTTAACGCCGGCTTTCAAGCTCTCTGAGCGTTCGACGCTGTATGACACGCATACAAACATCAGCGTAATGAGGGAAGGGGCAGAGGTGCCCAATATCACTGCGCCAGATGCCCCCCATGTTCTTTCCTGCCATGGCTGCCCCATCTTCCTTCCCCGGCGCACCTCTTCAGATGGCCTCTGCCAGTGAGCAGCATCTGTAATCTGCTGCTCGCGCCAGCCTCCGCTGCCCCTATGACATCACTTCCTGGTCTTGCGACCAAGAAATGATGTCGCAGCTGAGGCCGGCACGAGCAGCAGGTAAGGGATGCTACTTGCAGCTGGCGATCATTTCAAGAGGTAGGTGGATGGGTGGGCGGAGAAGAAGATAGTTGCCAGCACCCCCATCAAGACGGCACCTGGGGTGGTCGGCACCTTCAACACACACCCCCCACTACACCACTGCTCACAAACCCAGCATTATCTGCATGTTAACACTGGCAGTAATTTTGAGCCACTCTCCTGGGGACAAGTTTCAGAGGCCAGTGTTAAAAAAAAAAAAAAAGAGTCATGTGCATCCCTCTTAACCCCCCCCCCCTTTTCATCCCAGTCAAACTGCCCTGAGCGCCAAAGGAAAAACTCCATACTCCCAAAGCCCCTCCCCAGACCTCCAAGTCAAGACCCCCCCCCCCAAAAAAAAAAGCCCCATGGAACCTACTGGGGTTTTCTGGTGGCCAGTGACTAAGGGAGTGTGTGGTGAAGTGGTTAGAGCTATAACCTCGGCACCCTGAAGTTGTGGGTTTGAATCCCACACTTCTCCTTGTGACCCTGGGCAACTCACTTAATCCCCCTAGTGCCCCAGGTGTATTAGATAGAGTGTGAGTCCGCCTGGACAGACGAGGAAAGATGCTCGAGTACCTGAATAATTTGTAATCCACATAGAATTGTAGGATATGCAGAACATAAATTATTACAAAAAAACAAACAAACCACTATTTGTATCGAGTGGGATTAAAAAAAAAAGAAATCAAACCTTTTCAATGCGCATCCCTGAACCCTTGTCTTTTTTTTTTTTTTCTACTGGCCCAGTGGCAGCTTAATGAAATTTTAAATAATGACATGAAAGTAACTCTTTTAATAATTTAGGCTGAGCTTTTTTCTACACGCAGTATGCAAATCTGAAGTCCTGTGTCTTGTGCACGGCTTTCTGTTAAATATGCAAATTGAATGCAATCTAAATTATGATGTCAAGTCATGAGCTCCGTCACATCTTCACGTTATTAATGGGGGTTTAATATCAGGTTTCGCTCTTTGATCTCATTAAATGAAACAAGCAGACAAGAACCGGGAGCACAAAAGACAATATTGCTCTGTCACAGTCTACATACAATTTATAAAAATCAATCTCTGTAAAACACCCCTGTAAAAATAGATAAAAACTGGTTGAATTATTAAAAAATAACAGTAGAGAGAAGGAAACTGGAGGTAGGCAACAGTGAAGCAATTAAAATACTAGGGGGAAAGAAATGAATTTGATTTACTCTTAATGAATGGGGGACACAATGGGGTGTTAATGAGTCTATTAGCTTTACTGTAGCTTTAGGGTTTGTTTTCAGTGCAGAGGGATGCATAATAAAAAAAAATTAAAAAAAGGAAAAGAAAGTCTCCGATGGGTTAATACTGGGCGCTTAGACTTAAGGCCAGAACTGAGTCATCAGAACAGAGGCAAGCAGCATGGAAATAAAATAGCGGGGAGATGAGCAAATCACAGCCTGAAGGAGCTCATGACCTAGGTATACAGGTGAAAAGAACCTTTAGAAAGTGGATCATTTGACCACGGGTTTGACTGGAAAGTTTGACGCAGGCTTTCTGATGTTCATATGTCACTTTGGGGCCCTTTTGCTAAAGGGCATGAACCCCTTGATGCACAAATAGCGTGTCAAAAAGGACAGAAACCAATTTTAAAAAATATTTTTAGGAGGAGACATGTCTTGGGAGGAGAAAGGGCTTGGCAGCATAAACCATCTAGCACGTTCTATAAAACTTGTTTACATTAGGCATTGCTAAGCACCCTTATCGGCAACACCTAGCTGAAATCTGCGCACAACTTTTTTTTAATGAGTTTAATTGACCTGCCATTGGCCATTAAAAATTAATTTTTAAAAATGTTAAAAAAAAAAAAAAAGGTTAAGCTGCATGAGTTGGGGCTCCTACTGGTGCATAACAACATCTACCTGAAAAGTGGGCATGGTTAGGGATGGAGAATAGACATGGCATGACATAGGTAGGCATTGTTAGGTGCTTAGTAAATTAGGCCAGGTGAACCGGACATCTGATAATCCTAGGGTGGTACATCGTTATTCTGGCATCTTCGCTGAAACTTGTCTGCCTTGGGAGGCCCTGCTGGCAGTGAAATTACTGACGGCATAGCTTTCAGCTTCTTAGATGTGTGCAATCATAACTTAGAGATCCCGTCAACCCGACTAGAATAATCAATTTTTTCTGTTACTGCTCCAACGCTATGGAACAGCATGCCATCACATCTTCGAGAAGATTCCTCTTCCTCGCTGGGAACATGTCCCCTGGTCTGATGACTTCCTTGGGACCTTCTGCCTCCCCATTTTCATGTCGCGTCTTGGGGCTCCAACCCGCCCCTCTAATTCCATTACCATCCGCAAAAAAATTACAAGCGACCTGTTCTGGACTAAATTTCTCAAACAATTCTCCTCTGCCCCTAAGCCTGCAGACTCAGAAACCGACTGGCATAACTGGATTGCCCTCTCAGAGCCAACCTACCACTCCCTTGTCCCCCGTTCCACCAAAACCATCTCCTATCCTCGTAAAGCCCCTTGGTACCTCCCATATCGCAGAGAACTAAAGCAGAAATGTCGAGCTCTGGAGCGCAAATGGAAAAAAATCTAACTCCCCTATAGAAAGACAGACCTGGAGAGCCAATATTAAGTTCTACAATTCAGCACTAAAAAAAGCAAGGAAGAACTTCTACGGTGACAAAATCTCCAGATCCAACAACCAGAGTAGTAAACTTTTCAACATCTGGCGCTCCTTAACTTCCAAAAAAGACTCCACCTCTCTCCCCTCCTCTCCCTCAGCCGAAGTTCTAGCAAAATTCTTCAATGAAAAGGTCACTACCTTACAATCCTCCTTCCCATCTGCAGTCTCCCACAACTCCCTGGTGCTCACTGACTCCAACCCTATTCTAATGGTCTCTAGCCCTATCCCAGTCGACAGATCCTGGACTGCCTTTGAGCACGTATCCGAATCCCTCATCCTTAAACTCTGCCTCAAACTGAAATCCTGCAATTGTTCCTTAGACCCTTTCCCCTCCTACCTCTACGAGGAAATTCCCACACAGGCCATCTCTTCTATTACCAAACTCTTAAACTCCGCCCTACATTTGGGCCTTTTTTCCCCCAGAAATGGGTCATATTGCCTTAACCCCACTACTGAAAAAACCCGACCTCGATCCTTCCACACCATCCAGCTATCACCCAATAGCAAACATCCCTCTCCTAACCAAGATGCTCGAGTCCATCATATCAACCCAACTCTCATCCTATCTAGAGAGATTCTCCATTCTCCTACCTTACCAATATGGCTTTCGTCCCAACTTCAGCACCGAATCCCTATTGACCTCCCTAATTTCTAAGGTTCAACAACTTCACTCTCGCAATAAGTTTGCCGTTCTCCTGCAATTCGACCTTTCTGCTGCTTTCGATGTTGTTCACCACGATATTCTAATTTACCAACTCTCCGAGATAGGCATTACCTCTACAGTCCTTGAATGGTTCTCAAAATTCCTTCGTTCTCGATCCTACATTGTCAACATGAATGGCATCTCTTCCTCCCCCTGGAAACCAATATGTGGAGTCCCACAAAGTTCACCTCTATCTCCTATCCTTTTCAACTTCTATATGTCCTCTCTAAAACTCCTCCATCTATCCCCCCTTGAAACAATTTACACTTATGCTGATGACATCTTTGTCCTCTTCGAGACCGATTCGAACCTTACTAACCTCTCAGAGAACATATCCTCTTGTATATCAAACCTCCAATCTTGGGCCCACACCATCCAAATGAAATTGAATGAGTCCAAGACAAAACTGCTTTGGCTCGGCCCAAAATTAGATCAGCTACCCACCTCCATCCTACTGTCCTCTGGCTCCATTCTGCAGCTTGAATTCTCCAGCAATGTCCTGGGCATCATCATTGATTCTACATTGTCCTTCAATGACCACCTCAACTCCCTGGTAAAAAAATGCTTTTTCAGCCTTCACATGCTGAGGAAAGTAAGATCCTGTTTCTATCAAAAGCATTTTGCCGTCCTCGTCCAATCCATCATCCTCTCCAGACTGGATTATTGCAATTCTATCTTCATAAGCCTAACGAAGAAAAACCTTCACAGACTCCAGCGGATTCAGAATGTCGTGGCTTAAGGACCTTGTCCTATGCCTTAAGTAGTCCTGAGGGGGGCCAGCTTGGTTTACCTGAACAGGTGATGAAAGTGAGCAAACATGAAATAAAAAAAATTCAGCTATTACACTTTCTCACATTGCACCAGGATTTACTAGTTAGAAAAACCTGTTGATAGATAGGGCCTAATCCAAGAGCAAGTGAGAATGTGGATTAGTAGCTATAAATGAAAATTGGATAAGCTGGAATGTAATAATCAAAAATACAAAAGTTTAAGACAGGAATTTTAAGTTAACATATTGATTTGACACATGTCATGTGCTTGACTGATATAGGGAGGCAGGCTAAGACATTTTGTGATTGATAACTACCATACCAAATTTATCCCAGATGGCAAAGCTTAAATTTTATAGAGCTTCTTTGTGTTAAAGAGTGACCAGCCTGAACTAGGCCAATCCTCAGGGAAATGTAGGCAGACAGGAGTTGGCTTTTGACCTGGTATCCACAAACCAGGGGGCCCTAAGTTTGCCATGACTTGAGTTTTGCGGTGGGAAAGACAAATCTAAACCATATGTGTAACAGTATTGATTCAAAATTAAGTGTTAGTAAGTTAGTAAAAGTTACACAATATAAATATTACTTAGGTAGCTAAAGGTAATAAGTTAAAAAATATAAGTTAACAATAAGTATAGATTAGGAATATATTTTATTTTGATCTTCATATATCTGAAATCCTGAAGAGATCCTGATAAGGCTACAGATGGTGTTTGATCTCTGACCTTGAGCAACTTTTTTCTACTTCGTAGAATCTTGATGGGAGGGGTACCTGCTCTTTCCATCTTTTCTTTGTTCAGTCTTAGTGAGACAAAGAGTATAGAAAGGACACTGATGTTTACAGGAAAGGATTTAAAAGCTGTATAGCCTTTGTACTTACAATATCTGTCTATGTATTTCTTCTTTTTATAAAATATGTAAGCTTAATGTGAGAATGTAACTTTTTAGATATAAGAATGTAATTTTAGGACACGCCTATATGAAGCTAGCCTTATATGGAAATAAATAATGTGAACCAATTAGACTGCAGATGGATTGTAACGAAGGAATGTCGTCATTTAGGATATATATGGACGTGTAACTGGTAAAACGTTGGAATTTTTTATGAGCAAGGCCAGCTTTTGGCTTCTGTAATAATTCTCATGATGAAAATGATAATGAATTGATTTGATAATCAAAGGAATTGATTAATCTTATGATCTAATATTGATAACTAATAAAAAATAAGATTTTGGATTTTATTAAAATATTTTGCATCATTATTTTTGTCATTTCATTTTACAATCCTAGAATAGCTATAAGTACGCTTGTGTGCAATTATCCTGATCAGGCTAAGCTTATCTTTGCAAAAAGTAAATTTGATCATGTCTCACCGCTCCTGTCCAAGCTTCACTGGCTTCCGATAATTTCCAGAGTCCACTTCAAATGCATCTGCCTAACTTTCAAGATCCTTCACGGCATCCTTCCTCCCTTTATTTCACTTTTCTGGAACTCCTCAAATCTTAATACCACCAGACCTACCCAAAAATTGAAACTATCCTTCCCCTCATTAAAAGGCATTTTCCATCCAGGAAAGCTAGGGACTTCCCTCCCCTTCAGATTCACAGAGCTCTGGAACAACCTTACCTCCCCTCTTCGGAACCTAAACTCTCTCCAACTATTCCGTAAACATCTGAAAACCTGGCTATTCTCAAAAATGTAACACTCCCTCCTTCTTTGATATCCTAGTCTTCTAAACATTCTTCTTTCCTCCGATCGTCATCCTTTCCTTGGAGTTCCTTTCTCATCCCAATTCCTGTAAACCGTGCCGAGCTCTACAACTGTGGAGATGGTGCAGTATAAAAACCTAAGGTTTAGTTTAGTTTAGTTTAAATCAAACTTTAAAAACATTTCTGTTCTAAGACGCTTTTGATTGTTAATATCACCTAACCATTTAGCATCCGACAGGACTCTCAGCACCCCCCACCCCCAAAGTGTTTCTCATTCATCGTCTGTCTTTCACATCAAATATTGTATTTCTTCCCACCTCCCCTCCCATGAACATGTCAGTCTGTCTTTGACATTGTGATCACCAGTGAAATTTTATGGTTTTGTTTTTTTTAAATTATATACAGTTAATTAGACAATTTATAAGTGGTATATCAAATTTTAATAAACTTGAACAACAAACTCATGTACTGTACATAGCATATGTTATCACACAGTAAAAAGGGCCCCTTTGTATCTGGTTTCAAGTAGAATCCTTCATATTTTTAATTCCCAGTTCACAAAGGGCCATACAGTGTCTAGTGATGCCAAACTCCTGGGTGCCATTCGGCACGGTTGTCAATCAACCACTAGGGCATCGTTTATAGAACCATGCCTAGCATCCTAACATTAGATGTTGGTATAGTAGGTCGGTATATTACACCTACCAGCGCCTAACTCATACCACACCTATTCTTTGCCCCTAACCATGCTTACTTTGTGGCTAGGCTCCGCTAGCCTCCTCGACACAGGCGTCGGTAGGCACCATGCCGAGTACCACATGGTACTCTTAATTAATTGATTTTTACATTTTTCCAATGAGCTTTTAAGGGCATGGCCAATTTCCATGTCAGCTGAGCTCATTAAACAATTTTGAGTTTCGCTCAAAACTTCTGCTAGGCTATGGTGGAACACAGGTTGCATAACCATCAAATTTGAAAGCACCATAGCGGAAAAACATAAGTCTACTAATTCATTTCTTAAAATATGGAGCCCTGTTCAAACTTACTATACTTTAGACCGTTGACACATTGTATATTAGATAGATTAATTAATGTTATGCTGTGTACTTGTTGAGAATCTCTTCCATTCTTTGCATGTGCATTGTCAAATAAAACATGTGCACTGAACTGTTAAATTTGTTTGACATGAGGTACCTAGTTGTATTGTATTGCCCTGTTCACGTTATTTTCTTCATATATTTCGCTTGGCTTGTACAACTGGAACGTATCATGTCCTAATTAATATTTGTATACTTGGCGAGGGGATCTTTATATGTTATTATTATAAATCTAATAAAAATTATTTTTTTAAAAATAAACCATCTGCTAGGCGTCCATGATATAGAATCAGGCCCAAAACATCCTTAATAAAATACTCTCATAACATTTAAAGGAATGAGTATTATTCACACACTTTATAGGCAAAGATCATAAGGCATTTGCTGATTATTTATAATTAATTATATTAGGGAGGATTACGCTGTGGAAAGTTGCTCTATTAATCTTTCTTGACTTCTGGACTTAAATATAATTAGGTGTCGCCCTCTCTTCACAGTGAGGATAGAATGTTTGATGTCTCCAGGTTCTTGGAGAAGATCATAACAGAGACTTTGAGTTTCCCTAAAGCAATATAACCACGGACTTCCCTACTGTGAAAATGTGATTGTCATCTTCCAGACCTATTAGGAAACCAAAACTATGGGCTTTTAGCCTACTGAGAAGATCGTGATAATCTTGCAGTATGATGAAGGACATTTTCATGTTGGTGCTGAGAATTTCTGAATTTCTGGACTGCTGCCAACAAGATATCTCTGGTCTTTTAGACCATTAAAAAGAGCTTGACTAAGGGATTCTGATCTGCTAAATGGAGCATAGCCATGGTCCTTTCAGGTGCTGAGAAAAGCCTGCCTGTCTTTTTATTTTATTTATTTAGGGGGGAAAGTTATTAATGTGGGTATTTTTAACATGGGTGGAGGAATAACCTAATGACTAAAGTAGTAGGCTCAGTAGTTTAAAGTTTATTAAAATTTTTGATTAAACGCAAATCATAGTTTCTAAGCATTTTACAAATTATATATAAAAAAGGGAGACAAAATAGACAAATATCCACTTAACAACTCTAGACCAACAAAAACATTAGGAAAGTTGAGAGAACTACAATTTAAAAGTAAAGAAAACAGAAAAGGTAGGACTGGACAGGGGGCCAGAATCTTAAAACGTTAACTGTTTTCTGACGGTTTAGCCTGCACGCATTTCAGCGGTGGATTGGTGTCTTTAGCGAGCTTTCTAGCAGTCTCCGACAATGACATGCAAATGGGGCTCTTTGACACTGAAATGAGCACTCCGGTGGATTATTGAAAATCGCCGAGCCATTTTCTAAGCGCGGCATCGGCTTTTGGCAACAAAAATCAGCAACTGGTCCGGGGGTGCCGGTACAGTGCCAGCTCTGTTAAAAGTGCACCTTGTGCCGTGTGTTTTACATTGGCTAATGAAAAAAAAATAAAAGTTGCATGATTCTCATAAACTATAGTTATTTTTTTTTTTGTGGGAGAGGTAAAAGCACGCTTCTTCAGTGCGTGTATGATACCGCGTCTTATGTGTTTCTGGCTGTGGTTCATGATGAAATTTTACATTAAAAACAAATTATAAAATTTATCTGAATTAAAGGGCTTCTTTTTAACACACAAACAAGACTAGCGTGCGTTAGCTGAAAAATTACCACCTGCTTAAAAGGAGGCGGTAGTGGCTAGCGCGCGCTATTCCGCTCAATAAGGCCCTAAAGCACCTTTGTAAAAGGAGCCCATAGTAGTTTTGGGGAGAGAAAGGCGTGTTTTATGCGCGTTTGTTAAAAGCCGACATTGCTTCTCTCCTCCCCTCCCTTCCTTCCGTGCTTTATTTTCACGCTGGGCTGTGCAGCGCAAACTGCTCACGCTGTGCTTATTGCGTTGCATTCCCAGCACTTGCGCGCATTCACGCCTCTTTCCTGCGCATGTGCCGTTCACTGTCAGCAGCAACTTGATGCTTGTAAATTTAGTGAATCTTTGCTACTGGCTGCAGACCTCGTTTACATGCGTGATTTTTTTTTTTTTTTAATGACTCGCACTTTTGAATTCGTACAAGAACGCCTGTGACAACGCCCCGTCGGTTGTTAACGTGCTGTTTTGGGTTGTTGTTTTTTTTTTTAGAATCCTGGCCTCAGTTCCCAATGTGACTCCTTGTGACCCCAGGCAGGTCACTTAATTCTCTATTGCCGCAGGTAACAAACTTACCTCCCCCTCCCCCGTTTTACAAAACCATGCAAGAGGATTTTAGCGCCAGCAGAGATGCTGAATGTTCTGCGCTGCTCATTGGAGCAGCGCAGAGCATTCAGTGCTGGGTTTTGAAAAGCCGTCCAGATGCCTGTGCATATCCTCTATAAAGAGAGCACGTCCGGGTAAATCCAGATGTCTGGTAACCCTATCCTTTAACATTTTCACTCTTGTGCATAGAGTAAATTACCCAGGCTTACCTCTGTGCCTCTCATCTCTTAATCCCCTACATGTCATCTAGAACCCTCCAATCAAATAGTCTTATAGTACCTGCCTTCCAACATGACTTTGTCAGATCAAAAATTTTAATGGTATTGTTGGGTCTTCCATAAGGAATGCTGTCCCACCACATTTGCATCCAGTCTTAAAACATTCTTATTTACAGATGCTGTTCCTAATACTAGAGACATGGGGACTAATTTTTCCCTGTTCCCGCAGGAACTCAATTTCCCCATCCTGTCCCCACGAGTTTTATCGCTGTCCCTGCCCCTTTCCCGTAAGCTCTTCCTTAACCGCACAAGCCTCGAACACTTATGATATTAAAGCGTTTGAGGCTCGTGCAGATGAGGACAGAGCTTGGGCATTGGTGGAATGAGGCATTATGACATCACAATCTGAGCTCTAGAATGTAGCTACTTAGGATTTTGAAGTGTTTGAGGCTTGTGTGGATGAGGACAGAGCTTAGGCATTGGTGGAATGAGGCATTATGACATCACAATCTGAGCTCTAGAATGTTGCTACTTAGGATTTTAAAGGGTTTGAAGCTTGTGCAGATAAGGATGGAGCTTGGGCATTGGTGGAATGATGCATTATGACATCACAATCTGAGCTCTAGAATGTTGCTACTTAGGATTTTAAAGGGTTTGAGGCTCGTGCAGATGAGGATGGAGCTTAGGCATTGGTGGAATGAGGCATTATGACATCACAATTTGAGCTCTAGAATGCTGCTACTTAGGATTTTAAAGTGTTTGAGGCTTGTGCAGATGAGGACGGAGCTTAGGCATTGGTGGAATGAGGCATTATGACATAACAATCTGAGCTCTAGAATGCTGCTACTTAGGATTTTAGAGGGTTTGAGGCTCATGCAGATGAGTCGAAGCTTGCAAGGATGGGGCAGGGACAGGACTCGTCAGGACGGGAAAATGAGTTCCCACTGGGACAGGGCAAAATTTGTCCCCGTGTCATTCTCTACCTAATACCCTGCAGCAAATTTCAGCTTAAGATGAATCTTGTGTATGGTGGGCAGACCTGCACCACATAAAACTTGCTCCCTTCTTCTGTCCTGTCTAGTGATATAATCCACCTTATAGAAAACCGTGGAAGCGGTTTTTAACGCAGGCCGGCACACTGAATGCTCTGCACTGCTCCTGACACTCATGAGCTTTCGGAGCAGTGCAGATCATTCAGCATGTTGGCCTGTCCTAAAAACCGCTTCGGCAGTTTTGTAAAAAGGGGGGGATAGTTTCTTTCTACATTATCTTTTTTTCCCCTTTGGTTTTATATTGTAATTGTAAATCACTGCAAAAGTTCTTATGAGCACTATATCGAGACAAAATAAACCTGAAATTATGCAGTTCGAATGTAACCAAGGCCTACCTGTGATTGACATCAGTGCCAGCCACCTAAGACTATTTAAATATCAAGCTTTGTGCTTTTTCCTTTGTGTCTACTCTTCGTGGTTCATTTCAGCATTTGCCGAAAGAATGCAATCATTCTAAATGAACACTGCAGCAATTGTAGCAAACCAGAGCAATTGGAAATTTGCTAGAGGGAACATTTTGATTGGCTGAAAAGCCTCATAAAAGGGCTTGATTAATATCTCTGAAACTCTGCATCTGGGTTTGTTGTTTTTGGATTTTCAGACGTTGCCTTTCTTATTTCAAAGCAAAGGCATGATCTGTGCTGGGTTTTGCCAAACCTGACCCAGCAGTTTTGTTCTCTGACCTGGAAATTCCCTCTTGGTTCATTAGGCTTCTCGTGCCAGCTCCTTTGACGTCCTTACCCCCATTTTATGTCCCCTGCCCCAACTTAAGGGCGGAGCTTTGGCATTGGTGGAATGAGGCATTATGACATCACAATCTGAGCTCTAGAATGTTGCTACTTAGGATTTTAAAGTGTCTGAGGCTTGTGCAGATGAGGGCGGAGCTTAGGCATTGGTGAAATGAAGCATTATGACATCACAATCGGAGCTCTAGAATGTTGCTACTTAGGATTTTCAAGGGTTTGAAGCTTGTGAGAATGAGGACGGAGCTTGCAGGAAAGGGCGAGGAGTGGAAAAAAACTCACTGGGATGGGGCAGGCAAGTGGGTTCCACGTGGGGACGGGGAAAAATGTGTCCTCATGTCATTCTCTAGTGCCAGCTTAACTGATTAGCAGAGATACTCTGTCTATTAATTGGCAGGTTAGCCAGGCACTAATGTGAATAAACAGTTGATACATGGTTAACTTCTTGGTCAGTGGAGAGTTTTACCAAATAACACGTATTCCTATTATTATTCGGTCAAATACAAATACCGAATATGACTAATGGGCTTGGAGCTTTAACATAATAAATAAATAAAAGAAGCAATGTGAAATCAGAGATCAAGTGTTTATTTCAGTAAGATTTAGCACAGTAAAGCCTCGGATTATCCGTATTCAAATTTAAATCACTATTTGGCCAAATACGAATAATGTATTCAAGGCACTGTTCGGTACAGTTCTAGTGGACATGACCAGCCTCGTGTCAATCATGCTAGGTTCTGTTTACAGAATCGCACCTAATGGCGCCTATGTAAAATCTTAGTGCCAAAAATGTATGTCAGGGTTTTAAAGGCCTACATTTCAGGCACCTACGTTTTGAGAGAATCACGCTTTACGGCACCTAAGTCACATTCCACCCATAAAAACCCCCACTTAGGCCTTAGGCACTGTTAAGCTCCATGCGAAAGGCACCTACTTTTTATAGAATTGGGTAGGTACCTTTTGCCCAATTATTTTTTTTTTTTCCAATTATTGAGGCTATTAAGGGGATTTTGCCAATTACGGTAAGTCAGGTGCCCTTCAGAGGATTTGGCCTTAATGTCCAGGGTTAGTTCAGTTTACAGTTGGAAGCAACTTGACAGCCGCTTGTGGACCGAATATTGACCCCCCCCCCCCCCATGGTATTCTATATGTTATAAATATAAAAGTGGGAGAAGTGCTCATGTCCCACCTACGCTGTGCCTATGTGTAACCCCACCCCCTTTGTTGCACTCTGCAGGACTTCTATGCACCCATGTTTAGGAGTGCAGCGCAGATCAGCATGCAACCTAATTAGGTAGTGAGCTGCTAATAATTGGTGTTAATTGGCACTCATTTGAGATATGCACGGATCTGCCCTGCGCCCTATTGTATAACATGCAGGCAGAACTTTTATGGTGCGCAGCTCAAATGGGGCCAGGGTGGCTCTGAGGCATTCCAGGAATTTAGGCATGATGTTATAGAGTCATGCCATTTTGCACTTAAGTTGGACGCCAGGATTATACCAGGTTCCAGCAGGCCTAAGTCTAGCCCCCAAAGTTAGGTGCAAGATCATCACTGAGCTAGTATTTTGCAAAGGGTGATCTTCGCATACCGCCCTTGGGAGAAGGCTAGTTTAGCACCGATTTTCCTGGCATCTAGCTGTGCGCGCCTTAACTGCTTCTTCATGCACATAAACATACGAAAAGCGAGGTCCAACCTTGAGCACCTCAGTAGAGAATCGTAACTCCCATGCTGCCTTGCAGTTGCCTTGCTGAGCAGATGCACTCTGCTTCCGCTCTGGACATAACATAACAGTAGTCTTATATAGCGCTACAACCTTGCAGCTCTGGACGGTTTCAAGTAAAGAAGACTGCGCATACTCAGTGATGTGACAAATTGTATAATGAAAAGTTTTCTAAAGAAAGAAAAGGAAGAATTTTGACAGTTAAGTTGCGAAAAGTTCTTCTTAAAAAAATAGGTTTTTAAAAATTTCCTGAAGTTGATATAGGGATAGGAACTGGAAATCAACTTACTGAGGCTCTTGTCCCAAAGGGCAGCTTGGTAAGCCAAAATATGACTGAAAAATCTTATACCGACAACCCTTTACAGCGGGAAAAGCAAAAAAAAAAAAAATCTAATTTTTCAAACAAGACGTCTACTATTTGCAAAGAGGAAATGCTCAGAGATATAGGGGTCCTTTTTATTAAGGCGCACTAATTGATTTAGCGCTCGCTAAAGATTAGCGTGAAATAAATACTGAGAGAGCCATTATATTCTATGGGAGCCTTAACATTTAGCACAGCTTAATAAAAGGACCCCCATAAGTTGGAATTAAACCAGGTAGTGTTTACTAACAAAAAAAAAACCCAAGTTTGAATAATATCCTTGATTCAATTTGCTCCCTCTCGAGGCTCAGATCTTAAACCGTCCCTGATCACTCCTCACATATACCCCTTCAGCACTAGCCTCAAATGGTGTCGTCGACATGGTCAGTACAGAGGGCAGGGGTACGGTCCATGACAGCTAACAAGGACAATGATATTACTCAAGACCCAACTGTTGAGTCCATTACCGATGGCAAAAGAGCACAGCGGCGCAATTGCATTTTAATATTCAAGTAGTGCAACAGATAGGGAGAATGATTAATGATTTCTTTGTAAAGTAATTACACATAGCACTGCCTCCCTCACTAGGACCCATCTTTCATTGTAGCACAGGCATTAATATACCTAGACTCTTAAGGAGAAGCTGGGAAAGCGCATGGAAAATATTTTTATTTCATTTTCTAAGTTTTTTTTTTTTTCATTTGATTCTTTCTTCTGCTTCTTTTCATTTGCTTCATTCTTAACAAGCGCTATTCCTGCTTTTAAAATTCCATATACTGCTTTCTCATGCGCTTAAACAATGGTGGGGGGGGGGGAATACAAAACAGAATCTTCAAAAAAGGAAGATTGAATCTCAATTAATAGGTCCACAAAATATAATTCTCTTCCACTGTTGAGGTTCAAAGAAAACATATTTAACTGAGCGGTGGCAAATAATACGCTTGCAAGGATATCTTAAATAAAACGTCGCCTCCAGTGAAGTGACTCCAGGTTTTAATAATAAGAATTCTCTACGACGCTTTTGAGTTTCTCTGGAGAGGTCAGGAAACATTTAAATTTTACATCCAAGAAACTCTTTCTGTTTGTTTTTTTAAAGAAAAGTCTCAATAACCATATTTTATCAATTGCAAGAGCTACAGTGAAGATCACTGTGGAAGGTACAGCTGTCTTTCTATCTAATGTTTCTAAAATTTCAGAGACATTCATTGATGCTTGATCCGGTATTTTAGACTGTAATTGAGCCCCATCTTTATTTGGCAGGTAATACAGTTGAGCAAATGGTGGTAAAGTTTCTTCTGAAACTTGCAAAATTTCTATCAGGTATCTCCTGAGCATTTCCCTAGGGGTAACCGTAATTAGTCTAGGAAAGTTAATAAGTCTCAAGATGTTATTGTGAGAGTTATTCTCAAGTGTTTCTAATTGTTTTCTGAGATTAATATTATCTTTAATTAGGGACTCTGACCGCAGTGTTTTGGATAATTCTTAGTCTGAAGGGTTGTTTATATATATATATATATATATATATATATATATATATTATTAATATTTGTTACATCAATAACAAAAATCAGGAAAAGCAAAAAAGAAACAATTAAAAAAACCCCAACTTAAAATTCAAATTAAGACTTATGCCAAGTCCACATTAACAAGGGCCGCTCAGTGCAGAAAGTAAAAATTATATAGGAAACAATATACAATCATCCTTGACATGCAAAATGACCAAGTCCATTATGTCCTTAACCTTCTTCAACTGGAGGGTTTTTGGTGTTTTTTTTTTTGGGGGGGGGAGGGTAAATACCCGCAGGATAAACTATATTGCAGTAATCCAGCTGACTTAAGGTTTTCGGCCCCTCTTACGCTTAAAATCCAGACCATGGCCGAGGCCCACTCTGACCACGATGGACTTCAGTTTGACTCCTTCCCTATAGTTTTAGCTCTTTCATGTTCTCTTTTCTCAAATCATTGTAGTTCAACACCTTACCCAAAATATCCAGCCTAGTCTTTGTCAGAATGTCTTGTTGTTTTGGGTTTTGTTTTGTTTTTTTTTAAGATTTTATGTCTTCCCCCAATTTTATTGTACATTGCCTCGAAGCCATGATAGGCGATTAATCAAAATTTTCGTGAACTTGAAACTTGCCAGGGGAGGGGGTTGCTTACTTGCTGGAGCTGATGGATCGGGGTTACTGAGCAATTGTCTAGGCTGCTTGCTTAGCATGGCCAGATTTTGACTTTTTATTTTTTTTCCTCTGTAGTTCTATTCATAGATGGGGCTGCTAGGATTTGAAATTTGCTCACAGAGCAAAAATCTTGCAGCCTGTCTTGTTTACTCAAGCACTTTAAATGTGGAATAATTATGCCAAATTACTTTTAGGGGAAAAGCGTGGCAAGTCAACGGGAAGGTTTGTTTGCCTCCACTTTGCTCTACCTGCCAAGCTTCACATTTTGTGTCTTATCTCTGCACATGAATAATTTCGCAACCCAGCAGAAAACAAACTCTAAAGCCTGATTTATGATTCACGTAGACAGCGATGCAGGAAAGAGGTTAGCATGTGTCACATTAAAACAGAATGGAAGGTTAACAAAAAGTAAAAACAAAAAAAAGAAACCAATACAAGGTGTCTCCAAACTTTTGACAGCCAGAGAACCCTTTTCTTAACAACTTATTGTCATTTACAATGAACAAGAGATCCGGGGTCGATATTCAAAGTGACTTACTACCACTGCTACTACGTATCACTTATATAGTGCTGAAAGACGTTCACAGCTTTACATTTTGACATTTTTAGACAGTCCCTGCTCGGAAGAGCTTACAATCTAACTTGGACAGACAGGCAAGACATTTAGGGTTAGGGATGCAGAACCCAAGGTGAGAGGAGTTAGGAGTCGAAAGCACTCTTGAAGAGGTGGGCTTTTAACTGGACCATGAACACTGCCAGAGATAGAGCCCGCCTTAGGGATTCAGGCAGCTTGTTCCAAGTATATGGTGCAGCAAGGCAGAAGGGATGGAGTCTGGAGTTGGCAGATGAAGAGAAGGGCACAGATAGATGGGACTTACCAGCTGAGCAGAGCTCATAGTGGGGGGAGATAAGTGAAGAGAGATAGTGAGGGGCAGCTGAGTGCATTTGTAGCTCAGTAAGAGGAGTATGAATTGTATTCAGAAATGGATGGGAAGCCAATGAAGTGACTGTAGGAGAGGGGTAACATGAGTAAAGTGATTCTCCTGGAATATTAATCCTACAGCTGAATTCTGGATGGATTGGAAGGGAGCAAGATGGCTAAGCAGAAGGCCTGGAAGTAGCGAGTTGCAGTAGTCTAGGTGTGAGTTGATGAGGGATTGGATAAATGTTTTGGTAGTGTGCTCAGAGAGGAAGGATCAGATTTTGGTAATATTATAGAGGAAGAAGTGGCAGGTTTTAGAGAGATGTTGTATCTGGACAGTGAATGAGAGAGGGGAGTCAAAGATGGCCCCAAGATTGCGAGCAGGCAAAACAAGAAGGATGAATGTGAATCTGGCCGGTTTACAATATTAAAAATTTTAAAATAGTGTGAGAGATAAGATATTTGTTTAAGAAAGGCAGGTGTGTGGGAAGTTTTAATTTTGAAAACAAGAAGGAGTATTTTATATGTTGTTCTGTGTGAGACTGGTAGCCAATGAGATTCTCGAAGAAGTGGGGTGACATGGTCATATTTTTTGGCTTTATAGATGAGTTTAATCGCGGTATTTTGAATTAGTTGCAGTCGACGGATTTCCTTTTGGGTTATTCCATGGTATAGTGAATTGCAGTAGTCTATGTGTGAGATGATCAATGAATGGATTAGAGTTTGGATAGAAGCAGGTTCTAGAATGGAAGTTATAGAACGAATGAGATGGAGTTTGTAGAAGCAGTTTTTAGTTAGTGTGCTAATTTGGTCATGGTAGTTCAGATCTTTATCAAAGATGATTCTTAAGCGTTTTAATTTGGATTTGATTTGGAGAGGAGCAGAGTTGATGTAAATATGTAAGGTGACTGGGAATAGGATCCCTCATGATTTTGCTATGTTTAAAGAAAGTCTGTTGGTTCGTAGCCATAGACGGATTTTGTCCAGTTTGAGATTAATTTCTTTGATGTTAATTTTTGCTGGGTAATGGGGTGGAAAAGTTGAATATCATCTGCATAGGCGAAAGGGGTGAATCCAATAGATTGAGCTAGAGTCAAGAGAGGGGCTAAGAAAATATTGAATAATAGGGGGGAAAGAATAGAACCTTGTGGGACACCATAGGTTTGAAAGATTGGGGAAGAGGATTTCCTTTAGAGTGAACTTGGAAGTTCTGATCGGCGAAGTAAGAGGTGAACCAAAGAAGAGTAGATTCAGTTATGCCACTGTTTTCAAGACGGTTGAGAAGTAGGTCATGATCAATTGTATCAAAGGCAGCCGATAGGTCGAGGGATATCAAGAGAACTGATTATCTGTGATCATGAAAGTAGTAAATGGTGGTGGTGAGGCCAAGTAAAGATAATTCAGTCAAGTAGTTTGTGCAAAACCCAGTTTGGTTTGGATGAAGAGCATTCGTATGTTCAAAGAATTCAGAGTTGGCGAA
This sequence comes from Geotrypetes seraphini, assembly GCF_902459505.1. Taxonomy (NCBI): domain Eukaryota; kingdom Metazoa; phylum Chordata; class Amphibia; order Gymnophiona; family Dermophiidae; genus Geotrypetes; species Geotrypetes seraphini. The sequence continues at coordinate 29,268,060 of NC_047091.1, read as the reverse complement.
AAACAATTTTTTCAGTGAGTTTGGCGATAAAGGGTAGATTAGCAATAGGCTGGTAATTAATAGCAATGGGTTTTGCCCTGTCCTGGCAAGTTCTTTTCCTATCCCTGCCCCATTCCTGAAAGCGGACTGCTGGGCATGATGGACCCCTGGTCTGACCCGGCAGAGGCAATGCTTATAATAATAATAATAATAACAGTTTATATACCGCAATACCGTTAAGTTCTATGCGGTTTACAAAAGATTATTGGGGTACAAGTTGAGTTGACGTACAAGTTGAATTATCTTAAGGGATGTGGGGAACAATTGGGAGAAAGGGCAAGAGAGGGGAAAGAGGGAAGTGGGTCAGCTGTTTCGGGAATAGGTGGGTTTTGAGGCGTTTCCTGAATATCTCATAAGTGGTGGGCAATAGGAGTTGTTCTAGGTCTTTACCCCATAGAGCAGCCTGATGTGAGAGAAGATGCTCATGGTGTTTTTTTAGTTTGCATCCTCTAACCGGGGGAGAAACGAAGTGCGAGTGGGAGCTTCTCTTGTGTTTGTTGGCTGAGAAGGAGAATAGGTCAGTGATGTATTTAGGGGTTAGACCGTAGAAAACTTTAAAACAGAGGCAGGCGAACTTAAATTTTACACGAGCTTCCATCGGCAACCAGTGTAGCTGTTTGAAGTATGGCGTCACGTGATCGAACTTCTTTAGACCGAAGATTAGTCTGACCACAGTGTTTTGCACTAGTTGCAATCGTCGCATATTCTTTTGAGGGATTGATAAGTAGACGATGTTACAGTAGTCGAGTTGACTTAATACGAGGGATTGTACCAAGATTCTGAAGACAGAGTTATCAAAGTATGTTTTAATGGATTTAAGTTTCCAGAGGGTGAAAAAACTCTTTTTGATTATGGAGTCCACCTGATCTTTCATGTTCATATGTTCTTATCTGCACAAACCTCAAACACTTTAAAATCATAAGTATTCGAGGCTTGTGCGGTTAAGGCAGACAGGAATGGGACAGGGACAGCGACAAAACTCATGGGGATGGGACAGGGAAATTGAATTCCTGTGGGGACAAATTTATCCCCGTGTCATTGTCTACGCTGCACCCCTCTAGAAATCAAAATGTAGTAAAAGTGAGCCAAGTATAGGACATTCAAGCCATTGTGACATCACTGATGAGGTTGGCTCTTATTGATGGAATGAGGCATTATGATGTCACAATACCAGCTCTGGTTATCAGAGGCTGAAACTCTTCACACTATTTATTTATTCAATTTTCTATACTGTTCCCCCCAAGTGAATGACATGGGAACCCATTTTCCCATCCCGGTGAGTTCTTTTCCTGCCCCTGCCCCATTTCTGAAAGTTTTGTCCTCGCCTGCACATGCTTCAAACACTTTAAAATCACAAGTGTTCAGGATTTGTACGGTTAAGGCTGAGCTTACAGAAATGGGGCAGGGACGGGGGACGAGACAGGGAAATTGAGTTCCTGCGAGGATGGAGAAAAATTGTCCCTGTGTCATTCTCTAGTTACAACATAGAGGCATATTCATAGTAATGGAGATCTTACAATCAGTCTTAACAAAGGTAATGGATACAGAATCTAGTAATTGATATTCCAGATAATTGATACAAAATAACACAATTTTCCGCAGACTGCAATAACAGGACACACAGGGGAGAGAAAGGATAAAGTGTAACCTGTTGTATCTAAGGACTTGAGCAGATTCAATAGGTTCTATTCTAAATGTAGATCATAGGTATAATCATGCCTCATTGACCTATTCACTGCTTGTCATCATAATTGATCATTATGGTATAATTTCCGGATGTTCTAAGTAATAAACTCCTGAATTCCAAATTTTAAGCAAAGTCACGACAATAGCAATGAGAATAAAACATTCAGTCTCTATCTCTGAGGCTTGTTCTCCACTTCAGAAAGGGTCGAGCCCCTGCTTCTCTACCTAAGCACTCTCTCTTCGTAGGAGCGTTCCATTCGTTATAGAAAGTTCAGCTTTGTTCTTTCGTCAGCTAGCATTGATTATGGACGCAGCTGTATTCCAGAGATAAACCATCACCCCCCCCCCCCCCACCCCAAATTTTCATTTTGGTGCACTGCTTGCTTTGGCTCGTAATGTGACTAGACCATTGATGAATGGCCTGCTGGGAAATCAATAAAAGCAGCAAAGTGTCACGGTTCCAGATTAATGGAAAGGAGTTGACACAGGAACTCTACAGAGAGCATTTGACCACTGTCTGCTTATAATAATTTGGGGCTGCAAGATGAAGAGAATGTCTATCGTCACCAGAGTTCTTCTAGGATCGATCAGAATTTAATTTAAGTCAAAAGTGCAAAGGTATGCGTTTTGGGGTACAAAGAAGGGGTAAGAAACTAAAGTGCACTGACCAGTACAGAGACAGACCATGGGGTGACTCCATCCAATGATCTCAAAGTTGCAGTACAATGTGGCAAGATGCTGGGTAGTAGAGATGAGCTAGTGTAAATTAATACGAGCTAAATTGATTTAAGTTGCCTAAGGTCAAAAGAATTGCCCTATTGGGTCAGACCAAGGGTCCTTCTAGCCCAGTGGTTCCCAAACCCTGTCCTGGGGGACCCCCAGCCAGTCAGGTTTTCAAGATATCCCTAATGAATATGCATGAGAGAGATTTGCATACCTGTTGCTTCCATTATATGCAAATCTCTCTCATGCATATTCATTAGGGATATCTTGAAAACCCAACTGGCTGGGGGTCCCCCAGGACAGGGTTTGGATACCACTGTTCTAGCCCATGTCCTGTTTTCAGCAGAGGCCAATCCAGGTCACAAGACCCTAGTAGAGTCCCAAAATGTAGCACGTACCCATGCTACTTAATGCCAAGGATAAGCGGTGGCTTTCCCCAGATCTACCTTAATAATGGCTTAGAGACTTTTTCTCCAGGAATTTCTCCAAACCTTTTTATATACTCAGTTGCATTACCTGCTTTTACCGCTTGCTCTGGAAATTATACTTTTTTGAAAGGGTAAATAATCAAATTCACATTTTCCTGTTCCATTGTATTTAGAATTTTATATCTGCTGTCAGCTTTCTCTTCTCCAAGCTGAAAAGCTTTAACCTCTTAAGTCATTTATCAGATGAGTGGAGTTCTATCCCCTTCATCATTTTGGTTTGAGCAGTAGTTTTCTTTTTATTTATTTAATTATTTACATTACATTACATTGGTGTCTTCAGCCCCTGCATCGAGAGAGGAGCGTGGGAGCCCTGCTCCGCCCCCCTCCCGACACAGGAAAGCAGCCTTGACACAAAAATCTTCATCGGAGGTGCCTGCCTCCATTTTTCAGCCCCTGCATCGAGAGAGGAGCGTGGGAGCCCTGCTCCGCCCCCCTCCCGACACAGGAAAGCAGCCTTGACACAAAAATCTTCATCGGAGGTGCCTGCCTCCATTTTTCAGCCCCTGCATCGAGAGAGGAGCGTGGGAGCCCTGCTCCGCCCCCCTCCCGACACAGGAAAGCAGCCTTGACACAAAAATCTTCATCGGAGGTGCCTGCCTCCATTTTTCAGCCCCTGCATCGAGAGAGGAGCGTGGGAGCCCTGCTCCGCCCCCCTCCCGACACAGGAAAGCAGCCTTGACACAAAAATCTTCATCGGAGGTGCCTGCCTCCATTTTTCAGCCCCTGCATCGAGAGAGGAGCGTGGGAGCCCTGCTCCGCCCCCCTCCCGACACAGGAAAGCAGCCTTGACACAAAAATCTTCATCGGAGGTGCCTGCCTCCATTTTTCAGCCCCTGCGTCGAGAGAGGAGCGTGGGAGCCCTGCTCCGCCCCCCTCCCGACACAGGAAAGCAGCCTGGACACAAAAAACTTCATCGGAGGTACCTGCCTCCATTTTTCAGCTCCTGCATCGAGAGAGGAGCGTGGGAGCCCTGCTCCGCCCCCCTCCTGACACTGGATAGCAGACCTCTATTGTTTGTTTAACTGCATGCTCTCTAACTAGCATTCAGCATACACGACCACACAACTACTATAACCAGTAACAGTATTTTACTCAATCCTCTTTAACTTAACTGATTGCTCTCTGACTCCTTCCTTTTCTATCCCCCAGCTTTCTCTCCTCCACTTGCTCCTCCAGCTGACCAATAATAACACTTCAACTCCAACCTCCAGATCTAATTCTATAAAAACTGACTCACACCAAACTCTAACTCACCAATAGAACCAAACCGAGTTTCCCCTGACAGAGAGTTTCCCCTGAATCCCTCCTTCCTAACGCCCAATCCCCCCTCCTGCCATGCCACCAACTATCCAGGCCACCACCTTCCCCGCCCCTCCTCCCACCACTTTACAAACCACCCTCCCGCCCATCCCCACCCCCACCATTCCCACTACACTTCTTACAACACTATACTTTACCATCCCCATTATTACAGGCCAAGGCAGATACGGTGATATCTCCCCCCAACCTAAAAAAAGCCGTTCCAGAAACCCTGCCAACCTCATCCCCATTCTTCCCTCGCCACAAACCCCCTCTCACAACACACTCAAATTGGCACTCATCAATGCAAGATCAGTCAACAACAAATCCTTCCTCCTACATGACCTCATCTGCGACAAGACTTGGGACGCCCTCATGATCACCGAAACCTGGCTCCAAGACAACGAGGGGATAACACTAGGCGAACTATGTCCCCCAGGCTACCAGGCTCTAACCTGCTCACGTACCACTGGAAAAGGAGGTGGAGTGACTTCCATTATCAAAACCTCCGCCACACCAAAACTAATAAACTCCATCAACATTCCCTCCCTAGAAGCTATCGCGTTCACTTTAGGCCAAAAACAAAAAACCGCCCTCATACTCCTCTACAGAACCCCCAACTCCCCAGCAGATACCCTAGAAACCCTCCTCGAATTCATCACTGAACTAACCATCTCACACAAACACATGACAATCCTAGGAGATTTCAATTTCCCAGACTACCCCAACACCTCAGGACAAATAGACAACTTCCTCTCCTCCCTCTCCGACCTAGGATTCCACCAAACTATAACCACCCCCACTCACTCAGCAGGCAACATCTTAGACTTGCTTTTCACCCTCAAAGACCCAACGACAAAACCCCTGCAAACCTACACCTCCACACCTGTGCCATGGTCAGACCACCACCTCATTGAATTCGAACTCCCACTCGGTACTACCCTAATCCCACGTAAAGATCCCACCCCCCCCACCCAACGTCAACTTCCTAATTCGGTCAACCCTCAAGATATGACCGCAGGTATTCGTACCCTAAACGAATCCTATACCCAACATCCCCTATCAATTGACCTGGCAGCCGCCACATGGCACTCTAACATCCAATCCCTCTATAATAACCTGGTCCAGACAAAAACAACCCAAACAATCACCAACAAAGCACCTGCTCCCTGGTACACCAATGACCTCCGATCCATAAAACGATCCCTGAGGAAAGCAGAAAGGATCTGGGCCAAACATCCGAACATTGAAACCAAATCCCACTGGAAAAACATATCCACCACATACAAAGCTGCCATTCTAGAAGCAAAAAAGACCTACTACTCTCGTCTCCTACAACAAGCCCCTTCCAGATCAAAACAACTATTCACCCTCACCAACCATCTCTTCACCAACGCCCAAAGGAATAATCAAATCAACCAAACAGAACTCAATAGCGAAACTCTCTCGGACTTCTTCCAGTCCAAAATACAAAACATCCGAGCTAACCTCGACCTCAACACCAAGCCCACTCCCACTCAGCTCCAACCAACTCCATACACCCCCCCTTCCACCTCTCTCTCCCAATTTCACCTAGCCACTCATGCGGAGGTCCTCGAAACCTTGAGAGAACTTAAACCCTCCAACACCATCCTCGACCCCTGCCCATCCAGCCTCCTGCTGGCTGCCGGAGACGCCATGGCAGAATCCATCCTCCCCATCATTAACACCTCTCTAACTACTGGAACTGTCCCCCTCAGCTGGAAATCAGCTATTATCAAGCCCACTCTCAAAAAACCCTCCCTTGATCCTAATGAACCTGGCAACTATCGCCCAGTCTCCAACCTCCCAATTGTCTCCAAACTCCTTGAACGAATCGTACTCCATCGCCTACACCCTTTCATCGAAGAACAAGCTGCCCTATCCCCAGTCCAATCCGGCTTCCGCAAGGGCCACAGCACAGAATCAGCTCTCATTGATATCATTGACGACAGCTGGTCAATACTGGACAAAGGCAACGACGCCCTACTAGTCCTACTTGACCTTAGCGCTGCCTTCGACACAGTTGACCATCACCTACTCACATCTAGGCTCCACGACCTCGGAATCAAAGACACAGCCCTCCAATGGATCACCTCCTTCCTTCACCAAAGGACCCAAACAGTCCTACTAGGTACAAATAAATCTAACCCTAAGCCTATCAAATATGGCGTTCCTCAAGGCGCCCTTCTATCCCCCCTCCTATTCAACCTCTACATCAAACCCGTCATCGACATAGCACAAAAATATAAAATCAAAATCCACTCTTATGCAGATGACATCCAGCTGCTCCTCCCCTTAGGCGAAAACCGGCCATCCCAAATTGCTAACCTCGAACTCTGCCTCACTGACATGAAAACTTGGATGTCAAACAACAAGCTTCAACTAAACGCCTCTAAAACCGAACTCCTATGGATCAGAAACAAAAACACCAAATACCTACGACCTACACTAACATGGGATTCCACTCGACTAACGGCAGCAGATCAAGTTCGCAGCCTAGGAGTAACCCTAGACGGACACCTATCCTTATCCAACCACATATCCCAAGTAGTCTCCACCTCCTTCTACTACCTTCGCCAACTGAAAAAGATCAAACCCTACATCTCCAAACCAGACCTCGCCCAACTCCTATACGCATATGTCCTCTCCAGAATGGATTATTGTAACGCGCTATTTAACGGACTAACCAAAAATAATATCAAACGCCTCCAACGGGTCCAAAATGCAGCCATCCGCCTCCTACACAACCTCAACTACCGCGATTCCATCTCCCCGGCACTCCATGCTGAACACTGGCTCCCAATTAGCCAACGCTGTATTTTCAAAGCCCTAGCAATTGCCCACAAGAGAATCTACTCCACCACTCCCTCCTATATAAAATCCAAGCTTCCCATCTACAACCCCACTCGCACCCTCCGCTCAAAGTCAGAGACACGCCTATGCGTCCCCCCCGGAAGATCCCTGCTCACAGAAACTGCCCACAAACGATCCTACAGCCACTTCATTCCTCACCTCTGGAACCAACTTCCCCCCCAACTTAGACAACAGAACTCATTATTAGCATTCCGTAAATCAGTAAAGACCCTCCTCTTCAATTAAAGCTCCCCTCTATCTCTCCCCCCCATAAGCCCCACCCTCCACTCCCCTATCTCCTTCCCGAAATTCCAGTATTCCTCTCTTACTTTATCCACTTAAAAAAAAAACAAAAAAAAAAAAAAAAAAACATTGCACCCATACGCTTATAACTTTCCTTAAACTACTGTATTTCCCCCCTCTCTCTCTTTGCTCAATCCCCCTGTATTTAACTCTCTCCAAAAACTATAAATCCACCCACTAAACCTGTTGTACTACTTATATGTCTAATTTACTCCGCAGTGTGTATGTTCAATTGTAAACCGTTCTGAGCTATTGGGAGGACGGGATAAAAATCTAAATAAATAAATAAATAAAATAAATTCTATCCCGCCAATACCTTTCAGTTCTAGGTGGTTTACAAAAAGAGTTGGCCTAGGCATTTCCAGGGAGAATATATGGTTAATAGATGTAGTATGCGTCGGGATCTGTGGAGGGTCGATCAGGTTTAGTTAGATCATTTGATAAATTTCTTGAATAGATAGGTTTTAAGTTCTTTCCTTAATGTTTTATAGATGGGCGTTATAGTCAGCAGATTGGAGAGGTGGCGGTCTAGTTTCGCTGCTCTAGTGGCTAATAGTCCGTCGTATATTTTTTTGCTTTGGAGGGGTGGGTAAAGTGTGCTTGGTCTGGATGTGTTTTTCCTGATTAGGCGGTTGGTCAGATCGCTCGGTTCATTTCCATTTAGGGCTTTGAATAGGGTGCAGTAGAATTTGTATTGTATGCGTGTTTGTACTGGGAGTGTGAATCTCGGAAGGCAGTGGTAATGTGGCCATATTTTTTCAGCGAATAAATCAGTCTAAGAGCTGTATTTTGGACTGTTTGTAATTGTTTTAGCATGTTGGTTAGGCATGACACGTATAGGATGTTACAATATCCTAAGTGGTTTATATTCAGGTACTGTATCTTATTTCCCTATCTATCCCAGTGAGCTCAAACTCTATCTAGTGTACCTGGTGCATTGAGGGGATTAAGTGAATTGTCCAGGGTCACAAGGAGCAGTGAGGGATTTGAACCCACAGCCTCAGGGTGCTAAGGCTGTAGCTCTAACCACTGCGCCACACACTTCCTACGCAGAAAGTAATGTAGGTGGGATATGATGTGACTCATACTTGGGACATTCACTGCAGTACCTCATAGGCTGCCCCACTGATCTGCTGGGGTGTCTGTGTAATAAGACCACTGGTCCCTAGACATCCTAATGGCTTGTTTTCTTTGTGCATTCCTTCCTTGGATGTTTTTTGGCCCTTAAAGAAAGACCGTGGAAGACACTGGCTATCTCCCTCAGTTGATAGTAAATCTGGAAACTAAATGTCGGTGTCATATCTGGCACCCAGCATTGAATTTCCAGGGGATCTTTTGGCCAGCTGAGATAATGCTGGCTAGGTAGAATATTTATTGACCGGCTGGCTAAATCCTAGTGGCCAAAGATGGACCTACTTTTTAGGAGGATCTATCTGGCCACTGAACTTTGGTGGCAAGACAATGACTATTGGCAAAGACCAGCTATGTCGCATGATATAGCCAGTCACCAGCCAATCTGTCAAACTGGATTTCCAGTGGGAGATAGCTGGCCATCTCCCGATGAATATTGGCAGATAGCAGGCTATGTGTTATTTGGCTGGTAGGAACAGTTCCTGGTCGGCCAAACAATGCTGAATATCGGGTGAACTGAGCACAAAAATGTCTAAATAGGGTGATTTTTTTTTAACCAAAAAGATAGATGTTTTTCCGGTTCGAAAATGGCCATTTTTTTTGGCATTGAATTTTGGAGTTGGCAAAATGTCAAAAATTGGATTAGGACGTCATATTGAAAAAGTTCATTTAAGAAAAGCTCCCATGAGTTGACTGACCCTGCCAAGGAGCTCTCTCCTCCAGTTTTAACAACTGGAGGAGTCTCGATCTAGTGTCCTTCCTGCTTAAATCAACCTGTCTACTGGTCAACCCTTGGAATATCTCCCACTGGCCCAGCAGCAGAAGCTTCCATTGGACCAGGAACTGTGTTTTAGGTGCCTGTACACAGGGCAGCATATAGTACACATAGAATACACTATACACTTCTCCCTCTGTATTTGCAGTGGTTAGGGGCAGAGCCAGCCTATAATATTTGGATCGTTCTGCCCCTAACCCCCGCTTCCCCTGGCTATTTTAAGCCCTGAAAGCCCCCCCCCCCTACACACACACACACACACACTTAAGCCTTACCTGGTGGTCTAGCGGGTTTTCAGGCAGGAGCGATCTTCCCACGCTCCTGCCCCATGCAGATCACTCACAGGAAATGTCTGCCTTGAGCTCCCGTAGTCTCTCGAGCCATTTCCTGTGAGCGATCTGCACGGGGCAGGAGCATGGGAAGATCGCTCCTGCCCCGAAATCCCACTAGACTACCAGGTAAGGCTTAAGGGGGGGGGGGGCTTACAGGGCTTAAAATAGCCTAAAAAAAGGAATTTTAGGTTTAAAATCGCGAATAAGTGAATCTGTAGATACGGAAACTGCAAATACAGAGGGGGAAGTGTAGCAACGTTAATGATAATGGTGATGATGTCTTTAAAACTGTAGTTCCTTACTTTCACCACAAGAGGCAACATATTACACCGCGGGAGCAAATGCCTCACACCAAATGCTCCAATACCTATTCAATCTTTATGGGCGTTAGAGTATTTAACGCGTTGATTCATGCTACCTGGCTTAGTTATAAAAAGAGGGGGGTAAATGTTCATGCGTTTGTTTTTTGGTTCCATCAGACTTTCCTCTTGATCTCTTTCCTTATTTAGCCACTTTTCTTTGCCGCTCAGAATACTTTGTAAAAGAGAAGTCTAGCTACTAAAATGACTTATGGCATCTATAACTAGCTCCCAAACCGTTTCTGGATGCCTGGCTGTGCTGTAATTGCTTCCCCAATTTATATGAATTCCCTCATTGATCTAGGCTTAATAGCAAACATTATTTGCTAGTCAATGTGAAATCTCAGACACTCCTTTTTCATTAATTACCTTCTCAGGCTTTATGTGTCTCTTTGCATTAAAGATTTCATACATTAGAATTACCGACCGAAGGTTGAAAATATAAACATTTAAACACGTAATACAGAGGTGCATCTTTTTAAACACGGAGATCAAACGACATCCAGCAGTGCGTTTCAGTGTGTAGTTAAAAAAGCAGGCTAACGCCCAAAGAAGCCAAGGGTTCAAATCCTTGTGGCCTTGGAGATGTTACTTAACCCTTCATTGCCTCTGGTGCAAGCTTAGGGATCCTTTGACTAAAATGGGGCTTGCGTGTTTTAATCCAGGACTTTCCAAGGTGTGCAGCCCATTTTTAACACGGCAGAAAAATAAGGTGTTTTCTTTTTGCAGGGCCTGTGTTAATTTGTCCATTACTGTGTGGGACTAGTAAAAAAATAAACAAAGAAGCACTTACTGCTTCCTATTTAGATTAAGAGAATGGCATGGGAACAAATTTTCCCCATCCCTGCGGGATCTATCTGTCCCTGTCCCATTCCTGCGAGCTCTGTCCCAGTCCCTGCCCCATCCCTGCGAGCTCTGTCCTAGTCCCTGCCCCATCCCTGTGAGCTCTGTCCCAGTCCCTGCCCCATTCCTGCGAGCTCTGTCCTAGTCTCTGCCTCATTCCTGCGAGCTCTGTCCCAGTATCTGCCCCATTCCTGCGAGCTCTGTCCCAGTCCCTGCCCCATCCCTGTGAGCTCTGTCCCAATCCCTGCCCCATTCCTGCGAGCTCTGCCTCATTCCCTGCCCCATTCCTGCGAGCTCTGTCCCAATCCCTGCCCCATCCCTGTGAACTCTGTGCCAGTCTCTGCCCCATCCCTGCGAGCTCTGTCCCAGTCTCTGCCCCATCCCTGTGAGCTCTGTCCCAGTCCCTGCCCCATCCCTGTGAGCTCTGTCCCATTCCCTGCCCCATCCCTGCGAGCTCTGTCCCAGTCCCTGCCCCATCCCTGTGAGCTCTGTCCCAGTCCCTGCCCTTGCCCCATCCCTGCGAGCTCTGTCCTATGTAAACATATCCGTGTCACTCATACTCACTGTTCAAGAGGATCAATCGAACCTATAGTTCTATTTCCTGCACTTTCTGGTAATAGGATGTTATACTGTAACTCTCTTTTCTTTGTAGCATTGTAAATCACTTAATATACCAATGTAAGTGATATAACAGATGTAATAAATCCAATCCAACTCCAATCTGCACAAGCCTCAAACACTTTAAAATCATAAGAATTTGAGGCTTGTGCGGTTAAGAGCTTGCAGGAATGGGACAGGGATGGGAAGAAATTTGGCCCCATGTCATGCTCTATTCTAATGCTCTAAATTGGATCGTCAACATGCCTGATGTGGATTGGGTTACACTTACCTCTGCTTCCGGCAGCAGCAGGAGGCTATTAAACTCTATGAAAGGAGCAAGCCTCAGGCAACTGGTGTTGGAACCGACAAGGGATCAGGCAATACTGGACCTGATACTTACCAATGGAGAAAGTGTCACAGAGATCTCGGTGGGCGACACATTGGCCTCCAGTGACCACAACATGGTATGGTTCAATATCAGGAAAGGTTTCACTAAATCTACTACACTAACCAAAGTCCTCAAATTCAAGGACACAAATTTCAAAGAAATGGGAGACTTCGTTCACCAGGCGCTACAAAGCCAAGAAGAAACCGATAACGTGGAAGACATGTGGTCGACTTTGAAAGCAACCATACAAGAAGCAACAAACCGCTATGTAAAATCAGTAAGTAAATGGCGAAGGAACAATAAGCCACAGTGGTTTACTGTGGAGATCTCAGACCTGATCAAGGAGAAGAAAAAAGCATTCATCTCTTACAAACAATCAGGGAAGCAGGACTCTAGAGCAGACTACCTGGCCAAATCAAAAGCCGTCAAAACAGCAGTCAGGGAGGCTAAATTCCTCATGGAGGAGTCTCTAGCAAAGAACATCCAGAAGGGAGATAAATCCTTCTTCAGGTATATCAGTGATAGAAGAAAAAACTCAGGCGGGATTGTACGTCTTAGGAAACCAGACGGAGACTATGTGGAAAAGGATTCGGAAAAAGCCCAACTATTAAATGAATACTTCTGCTCAGTCTTCACCCGAGAAGCGCCAGGGCTCGGCCCTCAGCTACAGACAAGGGTTGGCTCAGTTGACCCGTTTAGTAACTTTGAGTTTACGCCCAGCAGTGTCTACGGTGAGCTGTCAAAGCTCAAAGTTAACAAAGCAATGGGGCCGGACAACCTGCACCCCAGGGTGCTTAGGGAGCTGAGTGATGTCTTGGCGGAGCCACTGTCCGCGCTCTTCAACCTCTCCCTTAGTACAGGCAGCATCCCGTTGGACTGGAGGACGGCTAACGTCATTCCACTCCACAAGAAAGGCTCAAAGATGGAGACAGCAAACTACAGACCAGTGAGTCTAACATCGATAGTGAGCAAACTAATGGAAACTCTAATCAAACACCAATTAGATAAGATCCTGGATGAGGAGAATCTACGGGATCCCCGACAACATGGATTTACTAAGGGGAGATCCTGCCAATCCAACCTGATCAGCTTCTTTGACTGGGTAACGGGGAAACTGGATATAGGGGAGTCCCTGGACATCGTGTACCTGGACTTTAGCAAAGCATTCGATAGCGTACCACACCGCAGGTTACTGAGCAAGATGAGTTCTATAGGATTAGGTAACACATTGACGAAATGGGTTGGGAGCTGGCTTGGAGGTAGGCTCCAAAGGGTGGTGGTGAACGGCACCCCCTCCGAAATGACGGAGGTGATTAGTGGAGTACCACAGGGCTCAGTCTTGGGCCCAAACCTATTCAACATCTTTATAAGAGACTTGGCAGAAGGGCTTCGAGGTAAAATAACATTATTCGCCGATGACGCCAAACTGAGTAATGTAGTGGGCAAATGCACAACAGACGAAGATTCAGTGTCCGACAACATGATGCACGACCTACTCCTACTGGAGCGATGGTCTAGGACATGGCAACTCAACTTCAATGCCAAAAAATGCAAAGTTATGCACCTGGGCAGCCAGAATCCATGCAAGTTTTATACCCTTAATGGCGAGATCCTAGCAAAAACGGTAGCAGAACGAGACTTGGGGGTAATCGTCAGTGAGGACATGAAGTCTGCCAATCAAGTGGAACAGGCTTCGTCCAAGGCAAGACAAATCATGGGCTGCATACGAAGGGGTTTCGTCAGTCGTAAGGCGGAAGTCATTATGCCATTGTATAGATCCATGGTGAGGCCCCACCTGGAATACTGTGTGCAATTCTGGAGGCCGCATTATCGCAAGGATGTGCTGAGACTGGAGTCGGTGCAAAGAATGGCCACCCGGATGGTCTCGGGACTCAAGGATCTACCATACGAAAAACGGCTTGACAAATTACAGCTATACTCGCTCGAGGAGCGCAGAGAGAGGGGGGACATGATCGAGACGTTCAAGTATCTTACGGGCCGCATCGAGGCGGAGGAAGATATCTTCTTTTTCAAGGGTCCCACGACAACAAGAGGGCATCCATTGAAAATCAGGGGCGGGAAACTACGAGGTGACACCAGGAAATTCTTTTTCACTGAAAGAGTGGTTGATCGCTGGAATAGTCTTCCACTACAGGTGATTGAGGCCAGCAGCGTGCCTGATTTTAAGGCCAAATGGGATCGGCACATGGGATCTATTCACAGGGCAAAGGTAGGGGAGGGACATTAAGGTGGGCAGACTAGATGGGCCGTGGGCCCTTATCTGCCGTCTATTTCTATGTTTCTATGAATCTTTTAATCTGATATACCGCTTAGCACATTCAAGTTTTACATATGTTTATTTGTATACGTGTGCACATGTGCACATAAGGCTGCGTGCTGGTTCAAATGTGATTGTGTGTGTGTATATATATATATATATATATATATATATGTATATGTGTGTGTGTGTGTGCATGTGTAGGTGTGGGTATGTATTTGTGCATGTATATAAATGTATATATGTCTATATCACACATATAAATAACGAGATCACTTCCTAAAAGTCATTTACCTACAATAATTAAGATGTTTAAGACAAATCCATCCTTCTTGCAAGTAAAAATATGCACAGATGGGGGCGCTGTCAGGATCGATCATTCTGCTTTGTTGGCAGCTGCTCTTTTCTGCCTCCCAGAAGCTGCTCTCTTAGGCGACTGCCTAATGTTACCGTGTGGTTGGACCAGCCCCGTAGATGAACCAACCAATGTAGATTGTCTTTCTTATCTGTTGTTTTAATTTGTGTTATAAATATGTGCAATTTTGTATCTTATAGTAGAGCTTTGATGCAACTCTGTCACTTTCAAATGCCATATCTCGCCTTTATTCTTATGCAGGATCTGGGAGAAAAGATAGGCACAACACTTAACAGTTTTTCAAAGAGGCGTAAAGCTTAGGGGTTTTTTGTTTGGGGGTTGTTGTGGGGTTTTTTTAGAATGCTAAGCATATAAAGGGTGATTGTTGCTAATTTCCGGTATCGGAGTTAAAGTTGATTTCGTGCCACAGATCTAAACCTCAATCTTGAAAACAATTGAACACATGTGATAAACAGCAGTCTCCTGGCAGAATATTAAACCATCATTTTCTGTACGAAAGGTGCTTGTGTACTGTTAGCATTGCACAGCAGAGACCACAGATTTAACCGATAGCAGGAAATTGAACTACACTGAGAGATTATTAGAAAGCCCAGTGACAAGAGTTAAGAAATGCAATATGACCAAACTGCATCAAGCACTCAGGAATAGAGTTTTGAATGCATGCAAGAATGAAAAACCAAGATAAATTTTTGCCCGGTTTGATCATCTTTTGCAAGGTGTAGAGTCTGTGTATAGAAAGCTATTTTAACTTTCAAAATAGGTGGGTGTGAATCTAGGTTCTGGGTTTGGCAGTCACCAAATTGTAATTCTGCTCATTTCTTTATCTTGTGCTTGTATGGCTGGAGAAAGCAGTAAATTATAGTTTAATCCCAAGATCTTTAATCCATTCCAGGAGGCCGTATGGATAGCTGTGATACCACTTGGAATGGACCAGTCTGGACAGAAACTCAATACATGAGCAATTGCCTGATGGTCACGTCTGCCGCACATCCGCTGGGTTGAGATCCTGCTCCTGATTTCCAGAGATGTCTTCCACAGTAAAATGTTCAGGGACTCTATGAACCAGAACATTTGGCCAACGGAAGGACAGTGGAAGGATAAGAATTTAATTGTTTCATGTTTTAAATATTTTCTAGGTAGCCAAAGAGAAAATTTTGCCTTACTGTAGTAGAACAAGGGAAAAAAATGGCAAGAGAGATGTTCGTAGAACCAAATAGCATCAATTTGATTCTTCTTAAAAAGGTAATGCCCCAACAAGCATCCAAGTTTCGCCACAAATATATACCTTCATCAGGGGACACTGGGGTCCTTTTAGTAAGGCGTGATAAATATTCGTATGCGCTAAACGCTAACCCATCCATTATATGGGAAAAGAGGGGTACTGAGTCTGACTGGAATCCAACATTTTGAATCAGTAAAACTAATCGGCATGTGAAAATTTACGCCTATGGCTGACACCGTCAGTCACGCGTGCCAATTTTCTCATCCGACTTTAGCAGCACCCGCTGGTCGGACATTTTTCTTTATTTTTTTTATTTTGAAATTTCAAATAATGTTTACAAAGAAACATAACAGGATATGGAAACATAACAAATCATTTTACATAATTATTATCATTACAAAATCAGAAATTCCAGCTTGCCCTCATTAAAAAAAACAGGTGCACCATTTTATTACAGAAATCTATTTCAAAGGAAAATTAAAGGAAGAAAACATCTTCCTTCTATATAAGCATCTTTTTCAAATCAGGCTCCTCAATTTGAAAATAGCCATCTCAACCAACAAAATATATAATCCCGCATTATTTCTGATCAAGAAATTGTATCAACTGAGCCGGATCCCAAAAAATATAATCTGTACTTTGAAAAGTCACCAAACACTTGCAGGGAAACTTCAGAAAAAATGTGACACTCAGTTCCACAACTCGAGGTTTCAAGGCTAAAAAGCCCTTCCTTCTGAGTTGGGTCGATCTTGCCAAATCAGGGAACATCTGAACCTTAGTTTCACAAAATAAAGCATTTTGTCGGGTCAGACATTTTTTCATTATTAATCTACAGCTGATATCTCCAGTTACACATGCTGATTAGTTATACTGATATACTGGACTCCAGTCAGACTCAGTGTCACCTAATGAAGGCATATATTTGTGCCGAAACTTGGTTCCTTGTTGGGACCATTATCTTTTCAAGAAGAATAAAATTGATGCTATTTGGTTCTAAGGACATTACATTACATTAGTGACTTCTATTCCGCTCGTACCTTGCAGTTCTAGGCGGATTACAAAGAAGCTAACTGGACATTTTCAGGAACATTACAGTTTAGGAATTAAGATTACAATGAAGCTAACTGGATATTTCCAAAAGATTTGCAAGTTAGGTAGTGGAATACATGGTTGAGACTTAAGGGAGAAAAAATTACAAGAGAGGGTGAAACTATTACAAGGGAGGAGAAAGGACAGGGGAAGATTAAAGATATCTGGATAAATTTTTTGAATAGTAGAGTTTTGATTCCTTTTCGAAATGATTTGAAGTCGCTCGCTGTTGTCAGTAAGTTGGAGATGGGGTGGTCAAGTTTCGCCGCTATTTGGTTCTAAGGACATCTCTCTTGCATTTTCTTTTTGTTTGTTAAATATTCTCTAGGCATGGTGTTTGCTTCCAGTAACAGCTTACCACTCCATATAATTCTTATCATGAGAAGCCTTCTTAGATTTGCTGAACTAATGACATCATAAGTTAACAAAGCTCTTCCAATGACATCATAAGCTTAGTCTCCAAAAAATATTTATATAGTCATAGGCAGTGAAGGTCCTGAGCATAAGTAGGATGGAGTGATAACTAATAACATATCATGGCCTTGTTGTAGTGAGGATAATATGGCCCAAGCTACCAGGTATGCTTCATTGGTATAATGAGGAGCGTGAATGAAGTCATGCCTCAAAAGTTTGGCTGGAGCATGCAGCCCTTACATTCTTGAATGAAGCAAATGTGGAGGAAAGCTTTGGCAAAACGTTCTCAAGGAACCAAATGGGGAAAATTGCAACAAACATTGAGAAAAGTCTCTTTCCAGGTTCTTCGTTTAGTTCTTGACTGTGAATGCTCTGAATTCTTTCCCTTTATCCTATCGGCGATACATTGTATCTAGTATTTCGCTATGAGTAGAGAGAAGCTGAACGTTCTCTACCAAATGAACTGTGCACTTCTTTGGTTTGGAAGGGTGCATTATGGCAACTGCTAATGTGTGCAAATGTATATACTGTATAGCCGAATGCTAACGTGTCCATAGAATATAATAGGCCCATTACCATTTAGCGCGCTCTAAATCTAAAGCGTGCCTTAATAAAAGACCCCCTATATGAGGACGCAAATTTTAGAGGCCGACTGAATTTCAGTTTCGGTTTCAGTTCTAAAACGAGAAGCCCCACTCCTTCCTGACTTCTGGCCAAAAAGTGTCCCCCTCCTCACCTCAGCCCCCGGGCTGCAGTTCTCTCCTGGGCCTATGTGTACTGCCCATCAGTGACAAGGTAGGCCCAGGAGGGGGGGCTCTATAGGGGATGAATTGGTTCAGCTTGGAGGCTGCCACTAGGATTGGTGGGTCTGGGATAAAGCTGCAGCATGGGGGGGGGGGGTTAGCATGGGAGGGAGCTTTTTTTGATCAGGTGGGGCAGAAGGGAGTGGATGCTGTTCGAAGGACCAGTTTCATTTTTGGTTTCAGTTTCTGCCAAAATCGAGCAGCAAATTCCAGTCCACAGATTTGGGTTTTCTAGTAACTGAAGATTCTGATTTTGGCTGGGCTCCAGTAAACAATATTTAATTTTTTTTTCTTTTACGATGTTTTAAGTTTAATTTCATCTTTCACCTACCATTTTGCATATTTCTGCAAATAGTTGCTGCTAAAACAATACGAGGAACAGAAATTACAGGGTCCTTTTACTAAGTGGCGAGAAGCGCTAATGCGTGCGTACCTGATGCCTAAAAATGGATCTAGTGGCAGAAACGCGGGAGCCATGCGCTGTGGGCTCAGCACGCAACACCTACGCACTAAAAATGCATTTTATTCTTTAACGCAAGAATATATTTGGTGCGCAGGGTTAACACAGGTGTACTTAACATCTACTAAATAGATGCGGGTCAAGAAGTGATGTCAGAGGAAGAGCCAACGCTGGCGCGAGCAGCAGCTTGGAATTGCTGCTCGTACCGCAAACATTATAGATATACGAGGGAAGGGGCGAGTGCAGGTGGTAGTGGGGGGAAGGAACGGGGGGGGTGGGTGGAGAGGAGAACGGGTGTCAGAGCCCCCACCAAGATGGCACCCAGGGTAGACCCCTCCCTTACTATTCCACTGCGTAGACCGGTGAGGTAAATGCTCCAATGCTCATTCAATTCCTATGAGCATCGGACCATTTTCCTCACCAGCCCGTGGTAAGAACTCTTCCGTGGTTTAGTAAAACCCAGCATTAGTTTTTTATTTGAGGTTTTTAAGATTATTTCTATTACCTTTATTATTACTTAATTCAGTAAATTGCTAATGAACAAAATGAAGACAGCAAAGAGGAACTGAGGTTGTTTACCTTCATCATAAAGGCTTTTTCATTCTGCATCTTGTAATGACATGAAAGGACAAAACGGTGCTGTTGAAATGAGTAATTTTCTCCCCTATTGTCCCACATGCTGCTGATAGGATCCACACGGCAATAAAACGGCTGGCAAGTTTAAGCTTGCTTCCTCCTTGCAAAGAAATAAAGATGCCCAGATATTCAGTCGCCAAATTAAATTACTGGCAGATGTCTGAGAGAAATAATTTAAGCAGGGACCGTGTGCTGCAGAAGTGGAAACTGTACCCGATTGTCAAGGACTGCATCAAAGAGGGAATGATAGTCAGGTCACTGTTCAGAGTGACTTCACTGGGCAGGAGAGGCAGCTGCCTGGTTGAATCCCGCTGGCTGGCTAAGGAGTGTAGAGACAACACACCAAGTGTCAGGTTACTTGATTAAAAACAAATCAGTATAGTAATATCAATCGCATTTCTCATATGTGAAGTACAGGAACCCGACATGGGCCGTGTTTCAGAGAAACACTCCTTCCTCAGAGGTCCAGATGAAATTGAATCACAATTATGGAGAACCGTGGGTGTTGGGAAATCAGTACAATAAATTGGTGGACAGTGAACACTGACGGATTATGTCCATATTTGCAATTCTGTTTCATCCGGGCCTCTGAGGAAGGAGTATTTCACCGAAACACGGAACGTGTCGGGTCCTGTACTTCACATATGAAAACTACTATTGACATTACTATACAGTACTCCCCCCGAAATTTGCAGGGGTTACGTTCTCAGAGTGACCGCGAATGTTGAAAAACCGTGAATATCGGAAGAGTACTGTAATCGGCACACCCCTCCTTCTCCTCTCTTGCTCCGGTCTCACCTGCTTTGTTTGTGGGTTTTCTGGAGCTCAGCATCCCCTGCCTTCGCCCCCGGCCTAAGCTGCGCCGCTTACCTGGTCACGGTTGCCTTAATCAGCAGCGTCTTCTCATGCTGCACCGCACACGAGCCGGGGAGACAGCTGCACTAGTTCTTTTGTGTACCTGCTTTCCAAGCCACGCATTGAGACTACTAATTAACCCGGGCGGCTGGATAGAGCAAAAGCAAACAACCCCGGAATCTGCATGTGGGGACCGTGAAGGATGGGAGAATGCGCCAGAGAGCGGGAGAGGGGCTGAGCTGTTACTACGGTGACAGCCCACCCCCTCATCCCCGCCTCAAAGGATTTCTACTTCACTTTAGCGAGGAGTCCAGGAGCTGCGCTGTAGCCAGCAGCGAGATGGTTGCATCTCGCCGGAAGAAATGCTTAAACCTACAGCCGTTTTAGGATACCTGCTTACGAATAAAAGACCCAATGCAATATTAAGGCATTATTCTCGTGTCCCAAGTCTAAACATCCCCTGAACTGAGAAAATTTTAGTAACAGAACAATTACGAAGGGAGGAGGGTTTAAAAAAAAAAAAAAAAAAACCCCGCAAATTACTGAGTCTGCGAATTCAGAACCGCAAATTCACGAGGGTATACTATATTGGATTTATTTTTATCAAGTAACCTGACACTTTGTACATCGTCTCTGCAGTCTTTTTCCATTTGTCATTTTCCACTTGACTGTTCACTGCAGACTGGTTGGATTGTTTTATGGTTTTGGCTTGTGGCTAAGGACTGTGGCATGTAATTGGACAGTGATGCCGAAACTAGATCACTGTCTCTTCTTCCTCATTTAATATTTTTGGTGAACCCTTAGAAAAGATCATCCACAATTGTGGGATTAAATCCCAGTTTTTTTCTGACGATATCCATCTGTAAGAGTATATCCCATCATGATGAAATCACTTGAGCTCAGTTACCAGGTTTAGAAATACTGTAGTTTAACAGACAGCAAATGAACGACAATTGCAAATAAGTTAATTCCCAATAGATCCCGGTGCTACGGATATGATGTCGGATGTCACTCAGTGAGTTGGGATGCTGGTGGATCCAAGCGAGGGAGAAAGTGCAGAGTCTGAGGACTGAAACAAATTCTGTTCCCTTTGCAATTGCTAATAAAGATATATACAAAAAAAAAAAGAAACAAATTCTACTGCCAATGGAACTAATTCCCTCTGTGGTGAAGAACTGCTTCTATTATTTACACCAGCCAAGAATGATGTCCATTTGTTTTTTGTTTTTTGCATGGCCTAACATTATAAAGATTGTAAATATTGTAATAGTGTCAAATCTTCACTTGGAACAGACTGTACCTGAGTCCACTGCCACAGAATGCACTCACCAGGTTTGATGTCCAGGCATGATTCAGAGACTATGTAAAACCTATTGTAGCAGCTCTTAATTGTCACCCAATTATTTTGTCGTAGAGTTTAAAGCCCTAACAATGGCCTTGAAGCTCTTACATGAGTTGAGCCCTGGCAATTTCATCAGATACTATCCTGGTAGAGCAGTGTATCTCAAACTGTGTGCCTCCTGAGATTTCAGGTGTGCCACAACACACTGGCAAGGAGGAGAGTCATCCATGCCATCTGACTGCCTACAGGACGTGCCTCTCACTGCGAAAGGCACGCCCTAGGAAGTCAGCCAACGCAGATGACTCTCCTCCTGGCCGTCTCTCCTCCTCTCCCCGCACCTCCCGGATCCCTCTAGTGAAGCAGGTTGCAGCCATGCGGTGCGTGCGTGGATATCGACATGATGATGTCGGTGCATTTCCAGGTGTCTTCCGGCTGGGGCATTGGATTTAGTGTGCCGTCGGATGGAAAGTTTGCGAGGAACTGTGGTACAGTATTGTGTTCTCTAGATTAAAATTATTGACAGTAACAGTAGGGGTATGCACCTGGAGGGCCATTCCTGCACTGCCTTTTAGGTCAGTGGCCTAAATTAGGCCAAGAACCTTTTTCTTTTTTTTTTTTTTTTTTTTTTTTGCCTTTTCACAGCATCTTGGAATTTTACAAGCTATGTGTGCTCAGACAAGGTCATCTTTACCAGCACTGGGGCTTCTCGCTTCCCCGGGGGAATGTGTGAAGGACAGAAACTACATCTGCAGAACTTGAATAATTAGTGCCTGGTACCTTATCTTTATGACATGATTTGTGGTTCCCTCTGACATTGGCAAGCAGGCTTCATCATTCTTCTATGTGACCAAGAATGCCCCTGCCAAACGGGCACCAATTGATCCATGGGGAGGATCCGTGGCCGAGGATGAAGGGGGGGCACTTTTGGTGAGAGACAAAGAGAGGTGCTGGAGGAGTTGAGTGTGGAGACTTATGTGGCTTCATGTGCTAACCCAGAAAGAAACAAAATTACAGAGAAAGTCTCTTGGTGTGCTGCTCTGAGAGACTGTCTGAATTCAGAGACCTATGAGCTTTGCCTCTGTATGGCAAACGAAGGACTGACAGCTTTTGTGCTGGCATTGATGTGGTAATTAGTTCAGTTATAACCTTAGCTGTATGTTTTTCAGTCTCTGTGAGATCTGGGTTTCTGAATGCGTCTCCTGTCTGATCCAGATTTGCTGTTTCTGAATGTTGCCTAGCGGTGCTATATAGATACTTTTATATTTATGCATATATCTCATCTTAGCATTGTTGTAAGCCAGAATTTTATTTTTCAATGAAATGCTAAAATAAAATAAACTAAAACTTAGTTTTATAGACCGAATCATCAACTAAGAGGAACTTGACTCAGTTTACAATAATATAAAACATAATACATAAATTCTGAATAAAAGTATTCTTCGTCACTGGGTGTGGCTTACCTAAGGGAAGAAGCAGGCAAAAAGTTTGTTCCCTGGCTTTGTAATTTAATGCATTTCCCTAGACCAGTGAGAGCTATATAACTTAGGACTAAGTACTGATAATTAGTTTATAGCACTAATTACTCTACAAATCTAGTTATGGAGCAGACACATGCTTTCACCTATGAAATTCCGACCATGTGGAATAAATTACCCCAAGAGATGTTGCTTGCTAGTTGTTTATTTGTGATTAAAAGGTGTTAAAATCATGTGGCCGATATTCCAAAGCACTAACGTGGTCTAGGTGGCTTGCTATTCTTTAATTCAGGCCACAGGAGTGTGTGGTACAGTGGTTAGAACTACAGCCTCGGCACCGTGAGGTTGTGGGTTCAAATCCTGCACTGCTCCTTGTGACCCCGGGCAAGTCACTTAATTCCCCAGTGCCCCAGGTACATTAGATAAAGTGGGAGCCCACTGGGACAGTTAGGGAAAAATGCTTGAGTACCTGAATAATTTGTAATCCGCATAGAATTGTAGGATATGCAGAACATAAATTATTACAAAAAAAAAAATACAGATAGATTTTGCCCCCCAAATCATTTGTCAGTGTTATCCATACTGAAAAGAAGAATGGCTAAGAACATTTCAGAGCTAGCCAAAAAGCTATTTAAGAGGCGATATTCAGTCTCTAAACCAGTGTCCCGCAAACTTTCTCGAGCTGCAGCGCACTAAAGGCAGTGGCCGCAGCTCAAGGCACCCGGAAGTGCGCAAAGGCCATTTAGATGGGTCCTGAGATGCCAGTAGGGAGTGCCAGCAGGAAGAGGGCTGGAGAGAAGGACAGGCATTGGCTGATTGCCAAAGAATGTGCATCTTGCCGCGAGTGGCACGCCCTGTAAGCGGTCAGCTGGCGCCCGGTGCCTCTCCTCCTCCCCAGTGTGCCACGGCACACCTGAAATCTCAGGAGGCACACGAGTGTGCCACGGCACACAGTTTGCGATACACTGCTCTAAACATATAGCTTGCCCATTTCCACGGAACCGCACAAATAGGTATAAAATTAAACCAATGTGTTATTCGTTTGGTTTTATCTTTGGAGCTTCAGCAGCGGCATTTAAACAGATAGAGCTGCTGAAAATCCACGCAAAATTAAATGGATAAGATGTCCATTTGTCTTTTGGGGGGAGGGTCAGCCTTCCGCTGAAAACTCCACTCGTGTCTTTTGGTGAAAGGGGAGGGGAGGTGTTGAGCAAGTCCAGCACTGAAAAATGTAAGCAGTGCCAGCTGAAAGTGGAAAACGGATCCCAGGTGTGAATGTGTCACTGCGATGGCTTTAGAGCAAGTCTACATTTCGAAACCAGAGAAAGATCATCAACATTCATATGAAAAACACAAAGAGCAGATGGTATTTATATTAAACTTATTAAAATGTGAAGCTAATTAATGGCCACAGTATGATTTATATTAACTTTGATGTGCTGGTAAGCTGAATTTGGGGATGTCATGAATCTAAAGGAACATTTGGCAATTGTAGCGACCATCTGGGTCCAGCAAAACATATATCCCCTTGGTTTATCTCCAACAAATGTTCATTGAATTATGTTTGATCACCATCAATAATGTCCCGTACAAGAGCAGAATGAAAACTGATGAGTGGACATTTCTGCGTCCAACCTAGAAATTGCCGGTGACTTTCCTGCTTATTACAGATGAGTGAACTCTGGGAACTTCATCAATAATCAGTGCCAGGAACTAAGAAAGTCAATATGTGCATTTATCTGTCCACTCTCTTGAGCATTCTCATGTTTTTCAGTGATGGCTCGTGGGAAAATTAATACATTAGATGGATGAAGAAGTTCCCAAGTCTTGTAGCAGGGGATGGTGCTGCATACTGAAAATTTCCATTCCTCTTCTAATGGACATGGTGTCCAAGATGGACAGGGGGGAAGCCATTATCCCTAGGATGGGTAGCATGGAATATGGGATTCCGGAATCTTGCTGCTCTTACGGATTCTGCCAGGTATTTGTGACTTCGCTTGGCCACTGTTGGAAGCTGGATTGGTCTAACCCAGCGGTCTCAAACACGTGGCCCATGGGCCGCATGTGGCTCTCCAGGTTTTATTTGCGGCCCGCAGTCTAGAGGTGATCATTGTCTTCCTTTTGGAGCAGCAGCCGGTTCGTTCGTTCAAAGCCGCGGGTTGGCGGCTCCTTGCGCTATCCACTCCTGCATCAGAAGCCTCTCTGATGTCACAACATCAGAGAGGCTTCAGACGCAGGCACGGATCTCGCAAGGAGCCGCCACCTGCGGCTTTGAACGAACGAGCCGGCCAGACACGCTGCTGCTCCAGTGGCGTACCAAGGGGGGGCGGTCCACTGTTCTCTTCCCTGCGTGGCCGACCAACTCTCACGGCCTGACGTCAATTCTGACGTCGAGAGGACGTTCTGGCTAGCCAATCGCTGCCTGGCTGCCCGGAACGTCCTTTCCGACGTTAGAATTGACGTCAGGCGGCGAGAGTTGGTCGGCCCGGTGCAGAAGAGAAGCAGGAAGATCTCTGCCTGTTCCCGATAGCGGCAGCAGCCTATTCTGCGGCGGCGGTGGCATGGGGGAGGGCAGGAAGGAAGAAAGAAAGAAAGAAGGTGGGGTGGGGACAGGGAGCCAGACAAAAAAGCAAAAAATGGGGCATGGAGGAAGGAAGAAAGAAGGAGGGGGGACAGGGAACCAGAAACAAAGCAAAAAAATGGGGCACGGAATCAGAGAAAGACAGACAGAGAAAGAAAGAAAAAGTTGGGGGAGGGAATGAGGTCTGGAGGAGAGGAAGCATACAGGAGGCTGAAAGAAGGGAAGAAGTATTGGATGCACAGTCAGAAGAATAAAGTGCAACCAGAGACTGATGAAATTACCAAACAAAGGTAGGAAAATGATTTTATTTTCAATTTAGTGATTGAAATGTGCCAGTTTTGAAAAAGAAAAGATATTGAACTTTAAATGTGAGTGCTGCAGAAAAAATAGAGTACTTGGAGGGCCGCAGAAAAAATAGTTAATGTCTTATTAAAGAAATGACAATTTTGCATGAGGTAAAACTCTTTATAGTTTATATATCTTTCCTTTTAACTGTTAAAGGAAAGTTTTATAAACTATAAAGAGTTTTACCTCATGCAAAATTGTCATTTCTTTAATAAGACATTAACTATTTTTTCTGCGGCACTCCAAGTACCTACAAATCCAAAATGTGGCTCCGCAAAGGGTTTCAGTTTGAGACCACTGGTCTAACCCAATATGGCATATTCTTATGCTTCACAGAAAAGTTGCTCTATAGAGAGTCAAGGTATTATTTGCACCTAAAAAACTTAGACATGCCAAAGGTTTTGAAATAAAAAGGGTTTTGTGAGAGTTCTTATCATCTAGATCAGGGGTGTCCAACCTTTTGGCTTCCCTGGGCCGCATTGGCCGAAAAAAATGTTTCTGGGGCAGCACAAACGTGCAAATGCTGCAGCAAGACAAAGGAGGGAGCCAGCAAGACGGTAAACACCCAGGGGCAACAGAGGAAAACACTGCATTGCCCTCGACCAGAGCCGCACAAAATACTTCACTGGGCCGCATGCGGCCCTCGGGACACAGGTTGGACACCCTTGATCTAGATCCATAGAATGTCAGCATAAAGCATTGTTGATAAAGGAGCCAGCCACAAGTCTTATCAGTTATTATACGAGGATGGTTAAATGGGTGTCAGTATTGTGAACGAATTGGAGCCCTCTTTATAAAATTGCACCTATTAAGTTAAAATAATTTAGTTCACTAACTCCCCTCCCCCCTTTTTACAAAACCGTAGCGTGGTTTGTAGTGCTGGCCGTAACGGCTCCGACACTCACAGGAATTCTATGAGTGTCAGAGCAGTTACTGCCGTGGCCGGCGCTAAAATCCACGCTACGGTTTTGTAAAAGGGGGTACAAATTAGGCATTAGAAAACTGGGCGCCAAACTCATGTTCTATAGCAACCGAACTGGGCACCAAATCTGTTCTAGAGCGTAAGTCTGCAGTTCGGCACCACTTTTTGGTGCAACCACTTCTGACATGTCTAATGCTGGAGTAAATGGTGGCCCCTAAAAGTGACAGGTGGGTACGCAAATGCAAATATTCTGTAACGTGCTCGAGAATAGTCGGAACATCCCTGACGTGCTCATGCCTCTTGCATGTTAACGACCCCTTTGAATCTGTAGCACAAGAGGAATTAGATACACTGTTTATAGAACAGGGCGTAAGTCTGTTACGCATGCAACGATAACTTAGGGCTCCGTTTACAAAGGTGCCCTAGCGTTTTTAGCGCACGCCCCGGATTAGCGCACGCTACCTGAAAAACTACCGCCTGCTCAAGAGGAGGCGGGAGCGGCTAGCGTGCGCTATTCCGCGCGTTATGGCCCTAACGCACTTTTGTAAAAGGAGCGCTTAGTGCCAGTTAGTGTTTGTTCAGAGCAATTATTGGTATGTATGGCCCAGTTTCATAAGACGTCTTCAAATCATCCAAAACACCACTGTAAAAATGATTTCAAAAGCACGTAAATACGATCATGTCACACCCCTTCTGATCAAAGCTCACTGGCTCCCCAATGAGCACCTAATCGCTTACAAAATTATGTTACTGACCTTTAAAACAAAAATTGCCGGCCAACCAGAATTCATCCTTCACACCACCCATCGTACTTTACGCTCCTCAAATCAAAACGTACTGTCTACCCCATCACTAAGATGCATTAACACTCTGCCTATTAGTATTTTCTCTGTTACGGCCCCTACAATCTGGAATTTAGCACTGAATCACCTAAGAGAAATTACATTCCTCGATAAATTTAAAAGCAGTTTAAAGACCTTTCTTTTTAAAGATGCATACGATGTATGATAGTCCTTTTAAGGACGGTAATAAGTCTGTTCCCTTCCATAAACCTTGTATTTTCAGATAATTTGCCTATTTCCCCTTCCATCTGATTTACCCTCTCCCCATTCATTTCTATCAAAATATTGTGGTTCTGCCCAGTTACCCCACGTATCAGTAAGTCATTGTTTGTCAGTGTGTCTGATTGTTGTTGTACTGAAATCTGTTTTTAATGTATTTTTTATACTATGTAAAACCACCTTGATATTCGATAAGGTGGTGTATCAAATTTTTAATAAACCTGAAACCTGAATTAATTAATTAATTATGTTAATTGAGCAACTGGCCCTTGTCTATAACTATATGTTCAACTACACACTTATGTTTTGCTGCCATTTGTAGAATTTAGAGGATAGAGCCAAAGAGGTTAGAGCAATTTCACTAGATTTATCCATGTGAGACCTTGGAAAATCGGTAACTAGAGCTGCTATGTGTTTACTGGCTGCTGAAAAGCAAATACTGACACAGAGATCTTTCTTTTTCCCGAGATTTAAGAGTTATACCTGGATGAAAATACGGAAGACCTGCAAAAAATAAATAAATAAAATAAAACCAACTATTGAACAAACCCAAATTAATGATGGTTGCAATTGTCTGGGTCTCACTGCGTCAGGGTAGGTAGGAGCGATGTTTCAGCCATCATGCTGTGACTTTCTTCGGGTGAGACCCAGACGATTGCAACAATCATGACACCAGCCACGGAAGCCTAAGAGAACAAAACTTAGTTAATTCGGAATCCATATCCATATGGATATGCAGATATCCTTATGCGGATTGCAAATTATTCAGGTACTCAAGCATTTTTCGCTAACTGTTCTGGTGGGCTCACACTCTATCTAATACAGGTGATCAAGGTGAGACATCCAACCCTGCTAATGTTTGTTAAGGGCTAGGAATCTCTCGAGTTCCTTCAAGGAAGAAGGAAAAAAACAAGAGAAGCATGCACTGGCCCTGTTAAAGCCGAAAGATGTTTGTTGTTCATCGAATTTCTGTTTTACATTCAGCTGTACATGCAATTCTGTAAGAACGGTTCCAATGTGTTGTGTTGATAAACAGCGCCGTTGTGTTCTGACAGCTTTCAAAGGTGATGATGTCAAGCGGACAGGGAGAGAAAAGTGTGAAGCGAAAACCTGCTTAAACTCACAACTGAAAGCTTAGAGGCCGACACAATTGATACAGTTCTAAAGTGACTGGGGAGAGTTAGCAGACAGTGTGGTACAACCGGCCAGTGTTCATCCCAAATGTGTCTGCTTCAATCAGATCAGAGCTTGCAGCCCAACAAAAATGTTCACTCACAATCCCTAGAGATGTCAGAAATGGATGGAGGCTGCACACACCTTCCTTTGCCGCTCAATAAGGGTGAATATTCTCTGCCATGGCAACCGGAGCTGACACAATGCTGATAACATGGAGTTCGGAGGCCCCCACTGCTGTCAGGAAATTAACGCTAAGGTTTTCAGTGAGAATACTTTACTTTAGTCTCTTTCTCAATTACGCCTATCTAAGTGGCCCATTTACTAAGCCTGACATAGCTTAACACTTCACAACGCAGGATGTGCTAACACGGTGTATTGCAAGCCGCAACAAAATTCTGTGCATGCCATGAGACGCCAGCTGACCGCCTAAGGGACGTCAGTCAACCGGTGCCGGCACCTCTCCCCCACATCTTCTCCTCTCGCACCTCCCCGCTTGCGTAGTCAATAGCATGCTCAGGGCTGGCCTCCATGCATGCGCAGTTGTCGATGTGATGATGTCATGTGTGCACGTGATGTCATCGTGTCAATGTCGCGCAATGTCCTCCAGACGCAGCCTCCAAGCTTAAAAAAGTTTGCAAAACACTGCGCTAAGGCATTCTGCGGTAACTACCAAATCGGCGCGTGTGGTTACCGCACACTAAAAAAAATACTTTTAATTTTACTTTTCTGAGGCGATATGTCAGGGGGCAGGTTGTGGGCATTCCTGGGCTAATCGGCACAACACATTACCATACCTACAAAATGGGTGATGGCAAGTGCTCACTCAGTCATTTTTTTTCCATGATCACACTGATGGCAACAGAGCATGGCCAATAACACCAAAAAATGGGGGGGGGGGGGGGGGGAAGCCATTTTTTTTTACAGCTGCAGTGAAAATGGCCTTAACGTACTGGAAAAAAACAACACAAAGGTGTGCTGAGATCACAAGTAGAGAATGACACGGGGACAAATTTGTTCTTGTCCCTGCCTGTTTCTATGTTTCTAATACATGTTAAACAGCAAAACTGTATGTTACGTTACCATAACACATGCTAGTTTAGCCTACCACTGGCCACATAATGTAAAGCAGATAAATGCATGAAAAATAGCTCATTAATATGTAAGTTGAATAACACTGCTTTGTTGAACTTTGCAAGCTGTGTTATACCAGGAAAAATAAATCCAGCTCAAAACTGGTGTTCGGTTTCCTGCCTGGGTACTTTGGGCATCTAACTAATGTTCCCAGGCTCCATCTTAAAGGGACTTTTGCTGTGAACAAACCACATAGTCCAGGTGTCCCCAATCCCTTAACCAAGACCCTTCTAAAGATACCCCCAACCCCGTCAGACCCACCATCCGCCAAAGACACATAAGTGCCCGTATTTAAGCCCTGCCCCTACCCCGTTAACCCCAAGACTCTCCCGCCCCCTCAGTAGACCCCACTGGGCTTACCTTAAGAAACCTTAAGAATTCCTGTTAGGGACGCAAGATAGGTGTCTGCATCCCTAGCAGTAATTTCATGGTACTGCCACTAGGGGTCATGCTATGATATAAGTGCACAGTGAGTGCTGATTTCTCCAAACAGTAATTTCATGGTACTGCCACTAGGGGTCATGTTATGATATAAGTGCTCAGTGGGTGGTGATTTCTTCAAACAGAAGTCAAGAGGACCAGTGTCAGCTCTGCTCCCCCTAATTACTGTGGCATAAATACACATCATTTACAAGACAGAAGCATTAAAAACACCCTGTTAAGCATCTGAAACATAAATGCTTTAATTATGGAAGAGTGTAACATTTAAATAACACTGAGATAAACACTATACAACAGCTGTCTATGAATATTTTACAATGAGATTGCTCTCTCTTCTCTGGCTCTGTAGGGACATCACAGGTTGGAAATTGCTGTCTCCGTCTTCAGAATTGCGGCTTTTATGGCTGCAAGCAGGGAGATATCACGTGCATTGCATCTCCCTCGGTTCCCCCCTGCTCCCCATCTTGAGTTTGCTAGGGAACCTCCTTTTTTAAAGACTGGGGGGGAAGGAATTCACAAAGAGATTCTGTTTCTTTTGTTGGGGGAGGGGGAGCCCAGACCAGAAGGTCACTAGCAGCAATGAGACACTTCCAGTAGGTTTTCAGTTAGTCCGTCGGTCATATACCCTGAGAGAATACATTTTCAGGTATTTCTCCTTCAGATTACTTTTTTATCTGTGAATTCTTCTCTCTCCTCCTGTTCCCTTCTTTTGCAACAATCGTCCACATTCATATTTTTATTTATTTTGTGTTTTGATATAGTTCACACCTTTTCACAGGTATGGTGAGGTGATACATTTAGGTATTTCCCACTCCCCTGAGGGGCTAAGATCTATGGGAATCATTTATAAAGCTTTTTTTTTTTTTTTTTTTTGCTTGTCAAGCCTTCAAAACACCCTCCCTTGAGGTTTTCAGAGGATGTTTTCCTGATAAGCTTCTCTTGGTAGTAAAGGTTTACAAACAATTCACCACATGCATAGGGTGCAGCCAATTTTCTGTAGGCTTCAATGCAATTTGAATAAAAATAGGTTATGCAGTATTTTTCAGGAAAACGGTGACGGAATTAAAAAAAAAAGCATAGGATAAACACAGAAGATCTCTAATTAGAAAATGAATGCTATACTGTATATTGAAGAGCTAAGGTCGATGATGGGCAGACTTGCGTGGTTTATGTCCCATATATGGCAATTCGGTGCAGGATGGGCAAGTGAGCACATTGATGGGAACTCCAGTATTTCCAGTGTCCCCCCTAGTCTTTGTAATTTGCACAATAACATTTTAGGGCAATCCAAAAAGGTGATATTGCAATAATCCATAACTGATAGAAACAGAAATATGGTGTCAGGTCAAAAGCGCGCCGGGACAAAGGCGCGCCCAGACAATTGAGTGCAGCGCGGAGGCGCACGCTGCTCTAAATTACTGTTTTTAGGGCTCCGGTGGGGGGAACTCCCCCACTTTATTTAATAGACATCGCGCCGCGTTGTGGGGGTAACCCCCCACATTTTACTGAAAACTTCACTTTTTCCCTGTTTTTAGGGAAAAAGTTAAGTTTACAATAAAATGTGGAGGGTTACAAACCCCCCCTAACGCCGGCGCGATGTCTATTAAGTAAAGTGGGGGGGTTCCCCCCACGCCCCCCCCCCGGTTGGAGCCCTAAAAAAAGTAATTTAGAGCAGTGCGCGCCTCCGCGCTGCGCTCAATTGTCCAGGCGCGCCTTTGTCTTTCACGCCGTTGTCTATGAACCCAGAAATATTAAAGAAAAAAGGATAATTTAATTATGAATGTATATTTATTTATTTATTTCATTTTCTAATTAGAAAATGAAGGATGTAAAGTAAAGAACTAAGGCCGGTATTGGACAGACCTGCACATTCTGTGTTCCATATGTGGTGATTCGGTGTAGGATGGGCTGGGGAGGGCATCAAGGGGAACTCCACTAATATAGAACAGGAGGATGTTACTGGCCAGACTTTATGGTAGATGTCCTGCAAACAATGGTATGGTTAGATGGGCTAGAGTGAGCTAGGATGGCAACTTCAGCAGCTGGAACCTAGGACAATACCAGACTTTGCAGTCTACGGCCCAGAAATATCAAAGAAGAGACAAGTTAATTTAATCATGTATTTGTAATGGGCAGACTGGATGGACCGTTCAGGTCTTTATCTGCCGTCATTTACTATGTTATCTGGCAGAAACCCAAAGAGTAGCAACATTCCAGAGATGAGATTACTGTAATTCTTTATTACTAAACATAACAAACAAGGAACAAAGACGTTTACAAATAATTCAAAACACCGCCATAAAATTAATACATCATGGAAAGAAATATGATCACGTGACTCCATATCTGATGAAATCTCATTGGCTACCCATTAACCAGAGAATTATATATAAAACAGCATTATTAGTCTTTAAAACAACTACAACAAATGAACCTCAGTTCATTAACCGCTTATTAATTCCACACTCCTCAAATCGCTCTCTCCGGTCTAATAGTCAGGAGCTACTTATGGTTCCATCATTGAAAATAATAGGAACTAGGCGACATGATATTTTTTCAGTCAAAGCCCCGCTTATCTGGAATTCTCTTCCTTTCTACATTAGGAATATCAAAGATCTTATTCTATTCAAAACTACTCTAAAAACATTTCTATTTAAGGCTTCCTTTAACCCGTAAACAGGAATCTTCTTTTATCAATTGAAAATATCATAAACTCCGAAATTTTTCTACTTTTAGGTACCCCCATCCCAATGTTCTACCCTACCCTATCCAATTTTCTTCGTCTATCTATGTGGACACAATAACATTGTAACTTTTTACCCCACTTGTTTTTCCCAACTCCTTCAGTAGTGTCTGTATTGTTAAGTGTTCACGAATATGTTTGTTAATGCACAAAAATGATCTTAACTGTTTTTACCCTTATATTTATTGTAATGTTATTCGCTTAGAATTTTTAAGCGAACCATTAAATCTAAATAAACTTGAAACTTGAAACTTGAATTGTGATGTCATAATGCCTCATTCCACCAATGCTAAGAGCCAGCCTCATCAGTGATGTCACAAAGGCTTGATTAGATGGCAACTTCAGCATTCGGAACCTAGGACAATACCAGACTTTACAGTCTACGGCCCAGAAATATCAAAGAAGAGACAAGTTAATCTAATCATGGATTTTTTTCCTGAGTATAGCTTATGGGCAGACTGGATGCACCGTTCAGGTCTTTATCTGCCATCATATCTGCTAGATATGGAAACATAGAAATGTGATGGCAGATAAAGGCCAAAAGGCCAGTCTGCCCATCCGCAGTAACCATTATCTTTTCCTCTCTCTAAGAGATCCCACATGCCTATGCCAGGCCTTCTTAAATTCAGATACAGTCTCTTTCTCTACCACTTCTTCCGGGAGACTGTTCCACGCTTCTACCACCCTTTCTGTAAAAACGTATTTCCTTAGATTACTCCTGAGCCTATTGCCTGACTACCAGTAGCTGTAGTGGTGATATTCAGAAAGGGGCCCTTTTATTAAGCTGCCTAACTGTTTAAAATGACGTCCCACAGGATGCGCTCATATGCCTTGTGGTACGTACCAAATTAGTGTGCACTGATAAGGATGCTAGTAAATTTTATTTTATTTTTTTGTAGGCACAAGCCGGGGAGGGTGTAAAGTGCACTATTAAGAAAGAAGAGGCACTTTTCATACACTGCACACTATTTACAAAGGGGACATACTTCTTCAGAAAGAGTGCACATTCTTTTTCTGATAGTGCATGCAAGCTTGAATCAAAGCACATGTGCGAATATTGTACGCATGGGTGCACTAGTGGGAAAGAGGGCACATTTTTTCCTGAAAGAGTGCACCTTCTTTGCAATCCAACTAGCAGGGAGGAAATGCTCTGCACTTGGTCGCTCTTCGATGAAGGCTCTCGACAAAGTATTCAAAGGCAAGGAGGTAACACTCCAAACGAAGATCAGACTGGAGGTCTGCACGGGAACGGGGATCGCGGAATCCCGCAGGTCCCGCGGGAATCCCTCCCTAACCCATGGGACTCCCACGGGGACCCCCCTCTGGCCCACGGGACTCCCACGGGGATGGAAGGCTTTGGAAGCAGGGTTCATCCATGTAATATAATGGACATGTCAGCCTTGGTAAAAGAGGGGGTTTATAAGTTAATTACCTGAACAGAAAACAAAAAAAGGGTTCCACCAAAGAGATTCCACAAGGAAAACAACAGCGCGAACACAAAAGAAACTGTGGAATTGATGATCCCGTCAGAAGTAGTTGCTGCTTTTTATGGGGATGGGTGGGGATGGAGAGAATGCTGACGGGGACGGAGAGGATCCTGGCGGGGAAGGGTGGGGACGGAGAGGATCCTGGCGGGGACGGAGAGGATCCTGGTGGGGACGGGCGGGGATGGGTGGGATTTCTGTCCCCGTGCAACTCTCTAGATCAGACTTGTCCACGCTCTCATTTTCTCCATGGTCAGTTATGGATGCGAAAGCTGGACACTACGGAAACAAGACAGCAAGAAGATTGACTCATATGAGCTTTGGTGCTGGAGAAGGATTTTATGCGTGCCGTGGGCCCCCAGAAGAACTAACAAATCGATTTTGGAAGAGATCAAACTGGCTATGTCACTCGAAGCTCAAATAATGATGGTACGACTGTCTTATTTCGGTCATACTGTCATAAAAGAGAAATCACTGGAGAAGGATATCATGTTGGGGAAGATTGAAGGAACCAGGCGAAGAGGGCGACCTGCAACCAGGTGGCTGGACACATTGAAAACCACCATGGGGATGACGCTGGAGGACCTTTCCGGACTAGCACTTTTTAGATCCGCAACTCATCAAATTGCTAGGACTCGGACATGGGTCGACGGCACCTGACCACAATAACTTCAGAAGAGTGCGCTCTCTGTAAAAAGAGTACACGTGTTCCAAGAGTCGCATTTTACCTGTAAGAGTGTGCACTTGTAATGATGTGTGCTCCCATTATGAAAATGCAGGAAAAAAATTGAACATAAAAACTTCCATAAACAACACAGGAAATTTATTTATTTATTCAATCTTTCTATACCATTCTCCCAGGGGAGCTCAGAACGGTTCAGGCTTCGTACCCCTAATTTTTTAAAAATTGGACAAATAGGGAAGGCATCTGTTTCCTAAAGGCAACTGTAATAGCTTAAGGGGTTTTCCCTCCCCCGTGAATATATTATACCCCTGGGCAGCAGGAGATGCTAATCAAATGTGGAACTACAGGTTCCAGCATGCACTGATCTATGGAACTTACAGGAGAGAGGTACACTTCTCCCTCCGTATCGGCGGTTTCTGTATCGGCGGATTCGCTTATTCGCGATTTTTCGGCTGCTGACTCCGCCTACCAAAATTACATCATCATTAAAGTTCTTTTTCCTTTTACTGTACCGATAAAAAAAAGTTTATCGTTTACCATTCACTCTGAAAATTGCTGCTTCCATGCTTTCTCCCACAAATTGGCTGCTTCCATGCTCTCTCCCACAAAATCGCTGCTTGCCTGTTATTTGCCCTAAATTCTCTTTGAATCGCTGGTAATCGCTACTTGCCTGCTCCAAGCTCTGAAATCGCTGCTTATTTCAAAAACTGCAAATAACAGTAGAAAGGTTATTTGTGGTTTCAATAATAAAAACGACGACGTTTTCTAAAACCCGCGAATAACATATAAAAAGTTATTTGCATTTTTTCCATATTCGACCGCATCCCCTGTGAATGCGGAGGGAGAAGTGTATTTCTACCCAAGCTGGGTTTATTCTGGAGAGGACCCCAAGGGAGAAAGAGGAATTCTGAAGTTTTCCCTCATGATAGGCGGAGGCAGGCCTTGGGAAAAGAGACTGATGCTTGTAGGAGTTTGGCTGAGGTAAGCCAAATTCATTCTATTTTGTGTGAGGCAAACGGTAACAAATATAAATTCTCTTTCTATGCAATCGTGTCTTGGCTGTATCTATGCTGACCTCTCTGGGCAAGCCAGACTAGTCTCCCACAGCAAGATATATGGCCAAGGTCCTTAATAAATTTGCCCCCTGTAGACAATGATGTAGCAAGGGTGAGAGGCGCCCGGGGCGGTAGTGCCTCTCCCCTTCCCTCTTTTCCGTCCCGTCCCCCCACTTCCACATGCTCCTTTCCTGCTCCCTCCTGCCACTTCCCCTCCTCCGTGCCTCTTTAGCATACTTGATGTGAGCAGCAACCCCCAAGCTGCTGTTACACCAGTGTCGGCTCTTCCTGTGACGTCACTTCCTGGGTGCAGGTCCAGGAAGTGATGTCGGAGGAAGAGCTGATGCTGGTGTGACAGCAGCTTTGGGGTGCTCCTCGCACCAGGAATGTTACAGAGGTATGGGGAAAGGGAAGCGGCATGCACACGCAGCGGGGGTGGGGGGTGGAGAGGAAGACGGGTGCCTGCTCCCTCACCAAGACGGCGCCCGGAGTGGACCGCCCCCCCCCTTACTACCCTTACTAACATAAGAATAGCCTTACTGGGTCAGACCAATGGTCCATGAAGCCCAGTAGTCCGTTCTCACGGTAGCCAATCCAGGTCCCTAGTACCTGGCCAAAATCCAAGGAGTAGCAACATTCCATGCAGAATCCCAAAGAATAGCAAGATTCCGGAATCCCCAGAGTAGCAACATTCCATGCTACGCCACTGCCCGCGGAGGAACCACATATATTTACACCTGCACAAATGTCAGTATTTCACACAGCTCTGTGGGTCAAGGCTGCCCTGTAAATACCTAAGCTATGTTACATAAACACAATTGCTATCATGTCCTGGCACCTAGTTTTATGTGAAGCTGGGGCAGTTTTAAGCTATTTTATATGCTCACATCACTTATAAAATGGGATAAATAGCTTTTTTATAATTATTAGACTGTTCTGCCACGCTTGAAGATCATTTACCTCCCCCCACCCCCCTACCCCCTTTTATAAAGTCATAGTGCAGTTTTTAGCGCCAGCCACAGCTGTTACAACTCTGACACTCATAGAATTCCTATGAGCGTCCGAGCTGTTACCGCTCCTGCTGGCGCTAAAAACCATGCTACGCTTTTGTAAAAGTAGGGGGGGGATGTTAATAATTAAGCAAGTCATTAAAGCTATAAGTGAAATGGAATGAAAAGCAAGAATTACCATCCACAAGTCACCTAACTCAGTGGTTCCCAACCCTGTCCTGGAGGACCACTAGGCCAATCGGGTTTTCGGGCTAGCCCTAATAAATATGCATGAGAAAGATTTGCATATAATGGAAGTGACAGGCATGCAGATCTGCTCCATGAATATTCATTAGGGCTAGCCTGAAAACCCGATTGGCCTGGTGGTCCTCCAGGACAGGGTTGGGAACCACTGACCTAACTTATTCAAATATTGGGGGGGAAAACATAGTTCGCTGGCAAGAATTTTTAAAAAGATGTTCTTATTTCCTGCTCCTCCTTCTTAGTCCCCAGTCAATTTTAGCACCAGTTACAAGGATCAGAGAGGACACACTTGGCTTTTCTAATTCCATTTTCAAAGGGCTTTTAATTTTTTGGAACGATTAATGTAAATAAAATTAAAAAATTAGCTTATGTTACACCTTTGGACACTATACAGTAGACCTGGGGCTATTAAGGGCTTCTGGGATCAGC
The DNA here is from genome assembly GCF_902459505.1 of Geotrypetes seraphini. Classification (NCBI taxonomy): domain Eukaryota; kingdom Metazoa; phylum Chordata; class Amphibia; order Gymnophiona; family Dermophiidae; genus Geotrypetes; species Geotrypetes seraphini. The sequence goes on along the minus strand of NC_047091.1, from coordinate 29,229,964 downwards.
TTGTTAAATTACTTTTTTGAACATAAAATTGTCACCAAGTGGAACAGAATGAAAAATATAGAAGTATAACCCCTGCAGAACCAATAGATAAACCAAGAGCAGCAAAGGTGATCCAAGAAAGGAGAAACAACCAGTGATACCCCCCAAAATATTTTAAAGAAGGACCCGGCTTCGTCTTGGTAACTGCCTGCCTTCCCCCTCCCTCCTTTTACAAAATCACGGGAGCGTCGGCCAGAGCGCTCTATGCTCTTCACTGCTCCAATGCTCATAGGAACTCAATGACCATCGGAGCAGCGCAGAGCAATCAGCGTTATGGCCAGCGCTATAAACCTCTTCTGCACTTTTGAAAAATTGGGGGGAGAGAGGATAAATAATCAAAGAGTTGGAAAAATCTTCTGGCAAAGTGATGATGGTCCTGCTAAAAAAAATCCTGATGCAGACAGTTGCCAAAACTTGGCCAAGGCAGGTCCTTCTCCAATAAAATATTTTTATTTTATTTATATATTTTTGGTGAATCATTGGTTGTTCCTCCTTCCTCAGACCACATTTGCTGGTCTTGGTTCTCCATGTGGGAACAGAGATGCTAAGAGACCACATCTGCAACCAAGTGTTGTTCCGATGACCATTGCAGGAACAGCTGCTTTCCTGGAGATCACAAATAAGAGGTCTGCAAAATTCACAGAAGGTTGAAAGCCTTCAAAACAGACTCCCCCAACTCTGTAACTACAGTAAAAACCCTTCCAAGATCAGCACCATATGCAACTATCTTTCTGTGAAAACTATCGATGGGCCTCTACCACCATTATTCAAGGCAGTTGCCTTGGGATGCAAATTCCATAGAGAAGCCCAACTCGTTCTAACTTTGCAGCTCTCTTGAGCAGAATAATGATGGCAAGATAAGATACAGGGAGAGCCAGAGAGGAGCGGTTGGCATCCCTTGATGACATAAGGAATGCATTGGTTCTGGAGAAAATGGAGATAACCACTTCAACCCACCCGCTCTCTGCTCTGATCCCAATTCTTGAGAAGTTTTCAGAAACAATGCAGAACTAGAGGATGGAGGAAGGGGAGGGGGGCTGGGGAAAGACAAATCTCTAATTGTGTATCTGGAGAGTAATGGATTTAATGTTTTGTGCTTTTTCTCTCTCTGTTTTGCTTTACTGAATAGCTATTAGAACACCATCTGGAACACATGAAATGGAGCGAATGAACTTAAATGGAAAAATAGTTTCTGTTAAGCTTTTCTTTCGCACGCGGTTCTGCTTTCTTTTCTCTGTAATTTGGTGATTGTGCATTTCTTATTTAAACTTGGCATCAAAATCAATTGTTTTCCTGGTTAAGCAAAGGAATTCATAAACCCTATAAAAATGCGTTCTATTTCAATTTTCCTATTTCCAGCTGATGGCTTTTGAGACTAATATGCATTTTTTTTTTCATATGCACATATCAAATAAGCCATGGAGATCCTAAACACCTTAATGAGCAGACCAGATGGGACATTTTCAGCCTTATCTGCCGTTATCTACGAAGGGCCTCTTCTATCAAACTGCGCTAGCAGTTTTTAACGCAGGGAGCTGCGCTGAATGGCCCGCGCTGCTCCCGACACTCATAGGAACTCTATGAGCATGGAGAGCAGTGCGGACCATTCAGCGCGGCTTACCGCGCTGCAAAACTGCTAGCGCAGTTTGATAGAAGAGGCCCTAAGTTCCTGTGCAAAAGCAAAACCAAGACTTTTTCCAACTATTTTACAAATACAAAACTTTTCAAAGTCACTGAAAATGACTTGATGGTGTCCACATCTACTCTGGGAGTGAGGAATGCATGGAAGGGGCAGTTCTTGCACATCTATGGTGCATAGCCCCTGATGAGGCGCTTGTGAAACAGACACTCCGTAGAACGTTGCTATCTGCCTAAGTCACTGCTGAAATTTTTGATGTTTGTATTGATTTTTGCTCTAATGGATCATGAAAGAAGATTATGAATATGTATGAAATAGTAAATAGCTGATTATATGGAGAACACAATTCAAGCTTTTAACTTGGGTATTCAAATCTGTACGTGACCTATTGCCTAAGGCAATTGCTTCTCTTCTGCAGATATATATATATATATATACCCTCTCATTCTTTGAGATCACAAGACGGGGATTTCTTGGTTGTTCCCACAATTTGTTCTGTCACTAAAATCGTAAATCAATCACGTATGTTCCAAGTAGCTGGACCTTTACTATGGAACTCGGTTCCAGATTCCGTCCGTTTGATTTCTGATTTCCTTTTATTTTGGAAAAAGTCTGAAAGCTTACTTTTTTCAACTTGCCTTTTCAAATTTGGCCATTTGTAATCTTGTAATTGCTTGGCTTTAATTATTTTAAGGTATAGGTTTAAGGCTGTATGTTGTTATTTTATAATAATCTGCCATGTTTTCTTTGTTTATGTATGCTATGTTTTGTGTTAATTATGTACATATTTTTGTTATTTGCATAGATGTGGGCAAAAAGTGGTTTTTTTCATAAATTTTTTATTTTTCAAAATAAATATACAAAGTATACAAATAATTATTATAAATATGCAAATATACAAAAGATAACTTAAACATGAAACAGACTAGTTGTACATATCACAGTTGATAAGTGGGAAGATAATATTATTTATAAGTCAATACAACCAGTGTCTCATGTCAACCAAACTAGCAGGGCCAGTACTGGCTACTGATGGAGGCACATGTGAAATTCAAGTTTGGTTGATTTTGCTTCAAGGTATTCTATGGCTTAGCCCCTAAATACATAACAGACCTTTTCTCTTTCTCAACCAACAGACACAAGCGAAGCTCACACCTGAACTTCGTTTCTCCACCGGTTAGAGGTTGTAAATTTAAAAGTCATCATCAACATCTTCTCACACATCAAGCAGCATTATGGGGTAAAGACCTTGAACAATTGCTTGTGCCTACTACCTATGGAGAATTCAGGAAACGCCTGAAAACACATCTATTCCTGAAATACTTAAGAAACCAACCTATTCGATCTTAGTCCTTAACAACCGAGCGCAAGAACCACCTGTCGCTAAATCTGTACTTTGTTCATTCAATCTGTAACTTTGTTTATTCACTCAATCGGTAACATTTCTAATCATTGTAAACCGCATAGAACTTCACAGTCCTGCCGTATATAAACTGTTATTATTATTATTATTACATATAATTTCAGCTGAGAGTATGCGTGTAAAGCATAGAAAAGAGTTCCCAATGAGCATCATACTGAGCGTCCCAAGTGACTTAATTAACTGACAAGAAGTGACTCTAAATATATTTTATAAATATTACATTGGTATTACATTGAGATAATTTTATGTCAACGGTCCAAGTCACAATAAAGTTGAACAGGTCTCCATACTTTGAGAAAAGAACTAATAGAATTATGTTTTTCAGCTATTACACTTTCAAATTTGTTGGTTATGCATACCGTGTTCCATCATACAATGTATTCTACCTTAGATAAGTCCTTCCAACAGTGCAAGATGTTTTTAAAAGCCAAGAATAATAAGATGTTAAGTAAACGAGCATTGGGTTCGGGCATAGAATAAGTGAGACCATGGTGTCCAAGAATAATAATTTTAAGATGTAAGGGTTCATTAATATTTAGAATGGTGGATATGATGCTCCAGACGTTATCCCAATGCAATTTAATATGTATATGTGTTTTAAATAAATAAAATAAGTCAGAGGATATTTTTTTGAGGAGGTTTTTCTGATTGGTAATGGGGTACTAAAATTCCCACAGAGAGTTACATAGATAACTCGTGTGGGTACCCACTGAAATCTTTTCCTCCTTGAATTTGAATGTTCATATTAACATTCATTTTGGATTCTATTGTGCGACTTTAGATATATTGGCTTGTAGTATTTCTTGTGGTAAAGTCAGCCTGTAGATATATATTGTTTTTTATAAACCATACTCATTTGAATGGATTTTTCACAGATACACACATGCACATAGTAACTTCTGCTTCACAGTGGGTGTAACTTTGTGTGGGAGCTTTCAGGAAGGCTACGTGTGTCATAAAATCACATATGCTGCCTTTACAAATTGTTTGTTTTCTGTATAATTAAGAGGAGCATTGCAAGAGCCAGTTGATATTGTGTATTTGGATTTTTAAGAGGCATTTGGCAAAGTACCTTTCATGAAAGACTTCTGAGGAAAGTCATGGGATAGGACATAACATCCCATTATAATAATAATAATAATAACAGTTTATATACCGCAGGACCGTGAAGTTCTATGCGGTTTACAATGAATTAGAAAGATTCTATGAATTACAATGAATTACAAGTTACAATGAATTACAAATTACAAGTTACAATGAATTACAAATTACAATGAATTAGAAGATTCTACAAATTGAATGGAATATTCATAGCTAGAGATTAGTGGTTAACAGTTTAAGGGATCAGATTTGGGGGTGAGATTGTGATGGGGTCAATTGTGCAGATTCATTACCTAGGTACTTCAAGAACAGGTATGTTTTTAGATGTTTCCTAAATTCACCATAATTATTTGCGTATATAATTAGTTTTTCCAGGTCTTTGCCCCATGTGGCTGCTTGATACGATAGAAGTTGTTGATGGTGTCTCTTAAATTTACATCCTCTGGCCGATGGGGAAACAAATTTCGGGTGTGTTCTTCTCTTATGTCTGTTGGTTGAGAAGGAGAAGAGGTCAGTTATATATTTAGGAGCTAGACCGGATAGTACCTTGAAGCAGAGACATCCCAGCTTGAATTTCGCACGTGCCTCCATTGGCAGCCAGTGCAGGAGTCGGTAGGAGGGGGTTATGTGATCAGACTTCTTCAACCCAAAGATCAACCTGACTGCCGCATTTTGTATCAGTTGTAGTCTCTGCATTTTCTTTTGGGAGATTGCCAGATGGGCAATGTTACAATAATCAAGATGGATCATTATGGATTAAGAACTGGTTGAAAGACAGAAAACATTACATTACATCAGTGATTTCTATTTCACCTTTACCTTACGTTTCAAGGCGGATTACACAAGAATTGTTATGATGCTACGAAATACATTCAGTGGATTACATGAGAATTGTCATGATACTAGTAAATGCCTAATGAGTGGTTTGAATATTTTTTGATTTGCTATGTAGATAGTGTTGTGGGTGAAGCTTGGGGCGGGTCTGGTTCTGTTATAGAAGTTTAGTGTATTTTTTGAAGAGTAGGGTTTTAGTTTCTTTTTTGAAGGTTTAGTAGTCTGTGGTTGAGGATCGCAATATTTGTGAGTTGTCTGTCCAGCCTTGCTGCTCTGGTGGCTAGTAGGTTGTTGTACATTTTTCTTCGTTTGACATTTTTGATAGGTGGGTGTGTGAATAGTGTGTGGGTTCTCCCGTGTCTGGTTGAGGTAGATTGAGTTAATCGGTTGTTCCAGTAGGTTGGGCTGTCTCCGTTTATAGCTTTAAATAGTAGGCAGTAGAATTTGAAGTGTACTCTTGCCTGTATTGGGAGCCAGGGTGAGTCGTGGTATGCTTCTGTGATGTGGTTGTATTTTTTTTGCGAGTAGATGAGTCTTAGGGCTTTGTTTTGTATTGTTTGTAGTTGTTTTATCATGGTTGCTAAGCAAGGGGAGATATAGTATGTTGAAGTAGTCTATTAAGCCTAGGATTAGAGATTGTACCAAAAGTTGGAATTCTTTTCTGTCGAAGAATTTTTGAACTTGTCTTAGGTTTCTCATAGTTGTGAATGATGTTTTTATTATTTTGTTGATTTGTGGTTGAAAACAGAGTGGGTTTAAATGGTTAATATTTCAATGGAGAAGGGTAAACAGTGGAGTTCCACAGGGGTCAGTGCTGAAACCGCTGCTTTTTAACATATTTGTCAATGATGGGAATAACTAGTGAGATAATTAAATTTGCTGATAACACAAAGTTGTTCAAAGAAGATTGTGAAAAATTGCAAGAGGACCTTAGGAGACTGGGTGTCAAAATGACAGATAACATTTAGGGCTCCTTTTACGAAGGTGTGCTAGCGTTTTTAGCGTACGCGCTAGCCGAAAAGCTACCGCCTGCTTAAAAGGAGGCAGTAGCGGCTAGCGCATGCTAAAACTGCCCTTAATGTGAGCAAGTGCAAAGTGACGCATGTGAGAAAGAGGAACCCGAACTAAAGCTATGTGATGCTGGGTTCCGTGTTAGGAGTCACAGCCCAGGAAAAGGATCTAGGTGTCATTGTTGAGGATACGTTGAAACCCTGAGCTCAATGCACAGCGGCTGCTAAGAAAGCAAATAGAATTTTAGGAATTATCAGGAAAGGAATGGAAAACCAAAGATGCCTATGAATCACTCTATGGTACAGCCACACCTCAAATACTGTGTGCAGTTCTTGTCGCTGTATCTCAAAAAGATGTAGTAGAAAAGGTAGCGGAAAAAGATGTAGAAGAGAAGGGCGATGAAAATGATAAAAGGGATGGGACGACTTAAGAACCTAAGAATAACCTTACTGGGTCAGACCAATAGTCCATCAAGCCCAGTAGCCCGTTCTCACGGTGGCCAATCCAGGTCCCTAGTACCTGGCCAAAACCAAAAGAATAGCAACATTCCATACAGAATCTCAAAGAATAGCAAGATTCTGGTATCCCAGAGAGTAACAAGGTTCTAGAATCTCAGAGTGGCAACATTCCATGCTACCGATCCAGGGCAAGCAGTGGCTTCCCCCATGTCTTTCTCAATAACAGACAATGGACTTTTCCTCCAGGAACTTGTCCAAACCTTTTTTAAAACCTGCTACACTATCCGCTCTTACCACAACCTCTGGCAACACGTTCCACAGCTTAACTATTCTCTAAGTGAAAAAATGTTTCCTTCTATTGGTTTTAAAAGTATTTCCCTATAACTTCATTGAGCTTCCATTAGTCTTTGTAATCTTGATGCAGTAAAAAAAAATCGATCCACTTGTACCCAATCTACTCCACTCAGGATTTTGTAGACTTCAATCGTATGAGCTCCCCTCAGCCGTCTCTTTTCCAAGCTGAAAAGCCCTAACCTTTCTAGTCTTCCCTTTATCATCTCGGTCGCTTTTCTTTGAACCGTTTCTAGTGCCACTATATCGTTCTTGAGATAAGGAGACCAGAATTGAACACAATGCTCCAAGTGAGGTCGCACCATGGAGCGATACAGAGGCGTAAGTGGTTTTAAGAAAGGTTTGGACAAGTTCCTGAAGGAAAAGTCCATAGTCTGTTATTGGAAAAGACAAGGGGGAAGCCACTGCTTGCCCTGTATTGATAGCATGGAATATTGCTGCACCTTGGGTTTTGGCCAGGTACTAATGACCTTGATTGGCCACCGTGAGAATGGGCTACGGGACTTGATAAACCATTGGTCTGACCCAGTAAGGCTATTTCTTATGTTCTTATCCCTTTTTTAAAACAATTCCTAGCATCTTGCTTGATTTTTTGGCCGCCACTGCACATTGGGTGGAAGGAGAATCTGAAGTGACTAGGTCTCTTCAGCTTAGAGAAGAGAAGGCTCAGAGGTGATATGACAGAGGTCTTTTAAATAACGAGTGGAGTGGAAAGGGTAGCTGTGAACTGCTTGTTCACTGTTTCCAAAAATGCTAGGACTAGGGGGCATGTGATGAAGCTACTAAGTAGTAGATTTAAAACAAACCAGCGAAAATATTTCTTCACACAACATGTAATCAAACTCTGGAATTCATTGCTGGAGAATGTGCTGAAATCAGTTAGCTTAGCAGGGTTTAAAAAAGGCTTGGATAATTTCCTGAAAGAGAAGTCCATAGGCCACTATTAAGATGGCTTGGGGGAAATCCACTGCTTATTCTTAGGATAAGCAGCATAAAATCTGTTTTACTAGTTGAGAAGTAGCTAGGTACTTGGGACCTGAGTTGGCTACTGTTGGAAACAGAATGCTGGGCTTGATGCACCTTCGATCTGTCCCATTATGGCAGTTCTTATGTCCTTAAGAAAATCAGCTGGGAGGGATAAGTGGCCTACATTAAACAAATGTAACACATCTTTTGATAAGAAGGATTGTGTTATGCATATTTGGATTACACGGTTTTAAAATTTACAAAAACGGAACTCTTGATGACTGCAAATGTTGAAATCTGAGCAAATATTGAACTCATGAATATCAACCCTCTGGAGGTTCAAAAATATGATTTCAGATCTATATCACAAAATGCTAAACGGATAACTAGGGAAGTTCTCTGACAGTATTGCCTTTACAAATTAGGAAGAAAATATGTGCTATGTGACTTTTCTGCCTAGAAACACTGTTAAAAATAATGGCACTCCCATGTGTGGACGTTTAAGGAATGACTCGCATTCGGAATAATTTATCCAGGCTGGAGAGGCTCTGGCCCAGTTAAAAAAGGCTTTTCATTGGCCTTTAACTAGGGTTATCAGATTTTCCCAAAGGAAAGTCTGGACTCATGGCCACCCCCCCCCCCCATGTCCGCCCACATCCTTCCCCCAGCCCTTCCCCCTTCCTGCCCCACTCCCCTTAACACGGAAAAGGAGGACATGTACGGAGAAATCCGGATGTCTGGTAACCCTACGTTAACCAAAAAGCACCACCGCAACTCTGGTGAGACCACTGTGGACCTATCAGGCTAGTCCAAGTGCAGAGTGAGGGTGATGGGGCATGGGTGGGTCTGGAGTGTTTCGGGCACTAATGGGCCAGTTGCACACAGAACTGACCCTGGATCGGTAGAATGGAATGTTGCTACTCTTTGGGATTCTGGAATGTTGCTACTCCTTGGGTTTTGGCCAGGTACTAGGGACCTGGATTGGCCACCGTGAGAACGGGCTACTGGGCTTGATGGAACCATTGGTCTGACCCAGTAAGGCTATTCTTATGTTCTTATCACCTATTGGGCCTGACAGCTATAAATGAGCAGAACAAATAGATTTTGTAGATTGGAAGGAAAAGATTATCTGGTCAACAGTGTGGTGTTCTGCTTCATCTTTCATTGATTTGGAGATACTTAAAACTACATTCTTTCAAAGTAAGCCACAAGGGAATGCCTCCCTTTCCGGTGCTTTCCCTTTACTTCTATATAACGATAACACAGTTTTGTTTTTCTCCTCAATCTTACTCTCTACTTTATAAACCCACAGAAACAAGGGAACACAATTAAAGCAAATGATGCAGGATTTGTGAACACCTGGGACACATCGGATGCCAACTAATTGTGTCTTTCGAAGTGTAGATGCTTTGAAAATTTGCCTTTAATAGATGCACAAGAGCACTAAGGCAAATCTTCCAGCCCCTGTCTGGCGCTACAGCTGCCGAAGCCTAATATTGAGGCTCTGTTTGGATCACATGAAGCATGGCATTGCTTGTTTACCTCTTGTGTTCGAAAATGAAGATAAGAACTCATGTTTTTTGTATTATGTTTAATCGGCATTGAAAGGCACTAGGAGTGTGAAACATAACCATGTCTTAGGCTTAGTAATATACCTTACAAATGATTTAGAATATTAGCTGTAGACAGTTAATTGCTTCCAGATGGAGAAAAATGACCTTTATTTATTTAATGATATAATTACTTTACAGTATTATGAGAATGGTTTGAAAAGTTTGGTAAAAAGGCAAGTTGAACAGTGAGACTCCATTGAGGGCTATATACTTAGGGCCTGATTCTTGAAGTGTACATCCCAATTGCGGGCGGCTGTAGGCCGAGCCACTGAGATCGGCGTCCTATAGAGAATCAGGCCCTTAGTACAGTAAGTTACCAGGTTTTTCATAAGCTGTTTTTTCCTATGATATGTACATCCCGAAGAGAGTTCCAGGTTTGTGGAGCCGAGACAGAAAAGATGTATTGCCGATGGGCATTGATAATTTTAAGGGTTAGGACTGTCAATAGACGTCGATTATTGGATCTGAGTAATCTGGTGACAGCATGCGTGATAAGAAGTCTGTCAATGAATACAGGGACCTTTGAAAGAAGTGTTTTGGAAGTTAGCAAACATATTTTATAAGTTATTTGGTGAGCGACCGGAAGCCATTGGGCTTTCTTTAAGAGAGGCGAAACGTGATCAAATTTCTTGGCTTTCATTATAAGTTTAATGGATGCATTTTGAATGATCTGCAAGCGTCGTATCTCTTTACGTGTAGTCCCTTTAAATAATCGATTTTGGATATTACCAGGGAATGAATAAATATATTGAGTGATTTGGGCTCTAGAAACTTTGAGACTGACCGAATTTGACATAGTCAATAAAAAGTTGATTTGATAACGCTGCTGATGTGTTCGTGATAGGAGAGTTTCCAATCAAATATGACACCTAAGATGTTAATGGAATTGACTGATTCAAGATTAGTGCCTTTAAGTATGATAAGGAATTCAACTTTAATGCCTTCTTTCCATGGAAAGTGCATTACCCTCGACTTAGACACGTTTAATTATTCACCTGATCCACTGCATGGTAGGTTATATAAGTGTGCCTAAGTTTGAGGCTGGACGTTTTGTGTAAGCCGTCCACAAACCCAGTAGGAAAAATGTCCATTTTCAAAGCTGCCAAACGTCTATCTTTTATTTTTGAAAATGAGTTAGATATAAGTTTTGGTCCTTAGTACTTATTCTTTTTTTACCCATTTTCAAAAATAAAAACGTCCACGTGAAAAACATACAAAAGCAAGTTTTATAGACGTACCCACCAACTACGTTGTCTGATTTCGGCAGAAGGAATCCCCATCAGCTGAGCCAGTTTCGGTGATTCCTGGTGGCTCAGCTGATGTGCGGAGCCCCCCTGTAACTTTGGATGAAAAAATGGCAGGAGGGAAGCTCACTCCCTCCAGCCTACAGGGCCGCTGGCTGCAAATGACGGGACTTCCACCTCCCACTGCATCTCAGGATGCAGTGGGAGGGGCTGAAGGACCTGACTGGTTCAAAATGGTGATGTAAAATTGTGTTTATTACTTTAATGTAAACAGCTATGATGACTTATAGGCCAGAAGATGTGGTAAGAGCGGATAATGTAGCTGGTTTTAAGAAAGGTTTGGACAAGTTTCTGGAAGAAAAGTCCATAGTCTGTTATTGAGAAAGACACAGGCGAAACCACTGCTTGCCCTGGATCGGTAGCAAGGAATATTGCTACACCTTGGGCTTTGGCCAGGTACTAGTAACCTGAATTGGCCACAGTGAGAACGGGCTACTGGGCTTGATGGACCATTGATCTGACCAGTAAGGCTATTCTTATGTTCTTATTGGTTGATTATATGGATATCCGGGTTGCATCATATCAACACAAAGTGAGAAAATGGATGTAGATCAATGTGCAGGGATAGTCAACTAACATTGGCTTTGGTTTACAGATTGCAGGTTCAGTAGTTAGTTAATAAATAAATGTATTATTGTGTATTTTATATTTACAATATATTATTTATTGTCTATATTAGTATCAGTTTATAGTGCTTATATACATTGCCTTTGGCAATTAATGAACTTTAAGGAATGTTTAATGTTGAATAACTACATTTCATTGTATTTCTGTGTCCAGGTAAATAATTCTACCCCTACACTAGGTGGTGCTGCTAGGGCCAAAATACCAGTGAAAGAGGAGAAATCCCAAACAATCCACTCCAAAGCAAGAAAAACGCTTTTGCACTGGCCTGTGCTGTTATTTTATCATGAAACAAACGCTGATATTGACGGCGCCAGGAGAAAAGAAAAACAAGCTACTTCAGAAAGCTGGCAATTTGTAATCTCATTAGAACATCCGCATTGTGTTTCCATGGGGGGGAAAGGAAAAAAAGTGCCTCAGGAAAAGTGCATAATTAAATGGAGCATATTAATGTCATAAGATCAGCATCAACAGCTACGTTCATGACAATACAGAGGGAGACGAACTCCGGAACTCTATAAATCAAAGCATTTTGATGCATAAAATTTGCCAACACAATTCTATGAATCGTAATAGACCATGGCAAAAAGAAATCAGAGGAGTAAATACTGAAAGAGAAATGACAGGCATAGGCAGCGTGTCACAGTTGCACATTTCCCCAAACACATCAAGTCAGCCAGCTCCATAAACCTTATTAACTTTGTAGAACTAATGTGCTAAAGTGTCTTTATTAGCTCGTAAATTATTAACCCTTTGGGTGGGCCAAATGGTCTTTATCTGTCAACATCTGCTATGATAGGATAGTAATCGGCTCTGTTTGCCTAATGCTAACGATTGAGCCTTCTTCGTGTGACTAAAGGGAACAACATGAGGTCTTCGTCCTATGAGAAACTGCCGCTGATGCGTGATTGTGAACACTTGACGGAATAACTAATTTGGGTGTCTTGGGTACCAAAAATTACACTGACTGCCAGTTGAGGCGAGAATATTGTTTAAGTTTGGTTGTATATGTTTTAAGTCTTTTACCAACCAGTAGTTATTTTCTTCACCACTTTGAATTTGTTACTAGAAAACGCCCTACATGGGGTTCACGGATATTTGACTTTCCATCTATTAAGGCAGGGGTGTCAAAGTCCCGCCTCGAGGGCCGCAATCCAGTTGGGTTTTCAGGATTTCCCCAATGAATATGCATGAGATCTATTTGCATACAATGAAAGCAGTGCATGCAAATAGATCTCATGCATATTCATTGGGGAAATCCTGAAAACCCGACTGGATTGCGGCCCTCGAGGCGGGACCTTGACACCCCTGTATTAAGGAATGTGTTCACAAACAATTCTTGGGCAGAATTCTATCTTTTCAGGCCAGTATATGGGATAAACATCGTGGTAATTTTATATTAAATTCTAACACCTATATGGCATTTAGAAAACTGTTAAAAACATACTTGTTTGGTAAATTAATGGATTCTAATTCACTGTGAATGTCCAGTATCTTTACTCTGTAAACCATACAGAACTGAGAGGTAGCTGTAGTAGATAAGCATATTGTTATGTTATGTAACTTATCCTCATCTTTCAGAAGACAGTTGTGATCGATGCGTTTTAAGGCAGTGTTTTAAGAGCTTGGAAATGCTGACCTAATGGCATTTCATTTAGATAATGTACTTATATGCATAGGAAGACTAATCAATGAACTCGATGTATGGGTCATGACAAATTTTCTCAAACTCAACAAACTGAAGACCAAGATCTTATGGTTCGGAAACTTCAACACACTACCTTACACAGACCTGTTGCTGACAATTGGAGAAAAACTCAAAATGGGGAGGTGCTCAAAAGTACTGGGGGTAACCCTAAATTCAGATCTCACCTACACGGGCCAAATTAACACACTAGCCAAGAAATTCTTCTCCAACTCAGGCAACTAAGAGCTATCAGATCTGTATTAATTCAATCAAACTTCAGAGCAATCGCACAAGGAATCCTCCTCCCCTACCTAGACTATTGTAACTTTCACAGAGAGACAGTTCCCTCTCCTAAACAACCCTGAGCAGGTTACTAGGCAGAATGGATGGACCATGCTGGTCTTTTCGACCGTCATTTACTCATACGTTACTGTGTTGGGCTCGCTCATTGAGGTTTTTCCTTTGTATCATAGACAAAGGATGTCTCTGGTATCTGTTTCCATTCTCAAAATTGTGCGTAGATGCTATTAAGGTCTTAAATCGGCATGACTGGCTCCTTGTCGGTGTTCTGGGAAACCCAAAAGAACAAACATAGCACAGACACACAAGTCTCTCCACTCACCCCAGGTTGAAGAGAGAGATTTCAGACCTGGAAAGGACTCCACAAGTCAGCGACTATCACGACAGGATTAGTTGGTGATGCATTTGACTCGGTGTAAATGTTTCTTTAGTCTTAAGATGCTCGGATGAGTTCACCATTTGTTGTTTCAGCAACGCTTTACTGTTTTGTTCAAGGAATTATCTTATCTCAGTTCGCTTTATGTTTTCTTAAGCAAATGTCATTTTAAAAGGTTGCAACTTATTCAGAATGAGGCAACAAAATTGGTTTTTGGTCTACGTAAACGCGAACGTGTCACACCTTTGTTAAGTAAACTTCACTGGCTCCCAGCCTATTGGAGAATTCAGTTTAAATGTGCAGGTGTGATATTCAAAATTTAATATGGGATCTTTTCCCCTGTGGTTTCTGTTTCCTTTAATTCTCGCAAAACATCTCATTTCAGGAGTGCCCGGAAATATAAACTTGCTTTTCCTACTGTTGAGAGAATTAAAACTTGGGCCAATTTCTGCCGATCTTTTACTTTTTTATTTTCCAAAATTTGGAATGAACTTCCTTCTGAAGTCAGATTTTTTTTTTCTCAATTATCAGCCTTTCAGAAAGTGCTGCAAACTTATTTATTTCAGAAATTTCTCACAGATTCCTCTATTTTAAACTATTGATTATATAAGCCGAGATCTTGCCCAATTCATTATTTGTATTGTGAATAATCGTTAACCGAGTCGAGCCCTATTGCAGGGATGAATCGATATAGAAAACCAAAATTTGGGTTGGAGACTAGCAACAGAGCAGTATCTTCACTAACTGCATCCTTCGCATGTCCTTTTGAATCTCTGTTGTCGGCTCACTAATACTTTCATGGATCATCCTCTTTATTCAGCAGCTTTGGAACAGTGCAATATTTCATCTTTGATTTAGTGCATAAGGTCTATTTTCTTCTTACACCTTTGTTTATTTTCTTATAAAAAATATTTTTTTTACTGTCTATACCTAGTTTTCCCTTCTCTTCCCCATATCTTATCTTAACATATTACAGCTCAACATCTTCTAGGCTTTGTAGTAACAAGTCATATTATCACATGATATTATTTACAAAAAAATAAATATATCAGCTTTGAAGTTGTATTTAAAGGTGAATCTCGGATGCTAATGGATAGCATCTACAATATGGGTTGGCTATTGGAGGTGAAAAACAGCCACTAAGACGTTAAGGTTAAGAGTTGATTCTTAGAAAGGAAACTGTTCACACAACGTGAGGGGGGGGTATGAGATTCGTAGCACGAGCAGCTGACAATGTAAGGTATGTGGCAACAAAACTGAAAATGTTCTCACTTGCGGGCATGTCTCTTTGGAACAAGCTTACTGGTCAATTGAGACTATGTACTGATCATTGCATCTTTAAGAAGTTGCTAAAAAACTAAGCTATTTGTAGATACCTATTTTTGATCTATTTCTTTTGAATCTGCTCAGGTTCCTCTGTTATACTTTTTTTTAAATGATATAACATAGTAACATAGTAAATGACGGCAGATAAAGACCTGAGGAGTCCATCCAGTCTGCCCATAAGTTATACCCATTTAAAAAAATACATGATTAGTTGAACTTGTCTCTACAGTCTACGGCCCAGAAATATCAAAGAAAAGCCTGGTACTGTCCTAGGTTCCAAATGCTGAAGTTGCCATCCAAGCTCACTCCAGCCTATCCAACCATCCCGTTGTTTGCAGGACATCTACCGTAAAGTCTGGCCAGTAACATCCTCCTGTTCCATATTAGTGGAGTTCACACTGATGCCCACCCCAGCCCATCCTACACCAAATCACCATATATGTGACACAGACCATGCAGATCTGTCCAATACCAGCCTTAGTTCTTTAATTTACATCCTTCGTTTTCTAATTAGAGATCCTCTATGTTTATCCCATGCTTTTTTGAATTCCGTCACCGTTTTCCTCTCCACCACTTCCCTTCTACCACCCTCTCCATGAAAAAGAATTTCCTAACATTGCTCCTAAGTCTTCCTCCCTGTAACCTCAAATTATGCCCTCTAGTTTTACCATTTTTTCTTCTCTGGAAAAGATTTGGTTCTATATTAATGCCTTTCAAGTATTTAAACATCTGTATCATAAATTGTAAGCTGTATTATTGTCTTTGTTTTGAGTAGGTGGACCTGTTGCTTCAGGATGATGTATATCTGTCAATTGTATGATTGAAGTTTATTATGTATGTTGTTATATGGAAACCGCTGAGATTTCAGGCGGTATATACATTTTTAAAAATAAATAAATAATGCAGTGGCAGTTGTTTGGAATCAGGACCTTGCCTCTACTGAGCAGATTACTGGTGAGGACTTGCGTCTCCTCATCTCCCGCGCCTAACTCGCTCGGTGGTGTTGCAAGAACAGCACTACAAATTCTTGTTGAGACTTTACATCTCCCCCTACAGGGCGTTGGTTGCTGGTATTGCTGCTCATGCTAAATGCCCTAAGTGTCATTCTGCACCAGCTGGTTTGTTCCATATGTTTTGGTCCTGCGACAGAATACAAACCTTCTGGTCTTTTGTTGGACTCCATCTGCAGACGATCATAAAGAAAAGAATTCCACTTAGGGCGAATGTTTTCCTTTTCTTCCAATTTACCTCTTTGGGTCTCTCTAAGGGTGTAATTCCTTATTGCTGAAGAAGGCTTTATTGCTGTCTCGTAAATGTATCCTTTTGTTATGGAGACAGACTGAGGTGCCTACCCTTACCATGTGGAAAAATGAACTGTTTACCTTGTTGAAGTATGAATACTTGGATACTAAGAATTGTAGCCCTGGTCAATGGAGGAAATTCCGGGCGGTTTGGGCTCCTGTTTGAGACAGTTTGTCCCATAGTGCCCGAAGTGCTCTTTTGAATTTCTGACACTGGAGGGGTGGGGGGGGGTTATTGGGGGTGGGTTGACATTTGGATTTTTGGTGGGGATCATTTGTCTCCGTGCAGACACCACACGGTAGACCCTTTTGTCTTGTGCTTTGGTTAGTTTCTGATTGTTTCTGTTTCCAGATTGTGGTATATTTTTGTATTTTCATTTTCTTAACAAAACTTTGAAACAAAAAAAAAAAAAAAAATAAACCTCTATTTCCAAATACATCTTCTACCATGCAACAGCCTTAATCATTCATAGCTTTAAGGGCCAGAGAACAATAGACAGTTAGGAACAAAGAGGATCTGCATTAAAATTGCATGCTTTGTAATTACTTTTTCCCAATGATACTAACAAAATGACAGTAATTATTAAAATTAATGACAGAGCCTTCAGACTGTGGGCATCAGCAGACCTTCACCACTTAGCTTAGTCCACAGAATCAAAGGTTACAATTTGATGCTTAGAACAATGTGTACAATCCATCTGAAATTAAATCACCCTCAGTATATCAGCTTAACCTTTTGAAGCATGGCCCACAAAAAATTAATTACTCAGATTTGACCATCCAGCAGCCATGTTTTCGCCTTTTCCACCACTGTCATCTCTTCTATGTCTGGCTATCGTTTCATGTAAATCGTTGCTACAGAGAGAGAGGGACAAAGGTGACTGTACAACCGGACAGCTAACTTGTATGTTAATATGGACATACATTACACCGGTTTACTAAAGAAAAGAAGAAGCATACTATCCCTTTGAAAATTATTTATTTATTCAATTTTCTATACTGCTCTCTGAGGGAAGCTCAGAGTGCTTTACATTAATTTACTCAGGTACTTAAGCATTTTTTCCTGTCTATCCTGGTGGGCTCACAATCTATCTAATGTACCTGGGGCAATGGGGGGATTAAGTGACATACCCAAGGTCACACGGCGCAGCGTGGGTTTGAACCGACAACTTCAGGGTGCTGAGGCTGTAGCTTTAACCACTGCACCACTCTAGAAATCAAAATGTAGTAAAAGTGAGCCAAGTATAGGACAATCAAGCTATTGTGACATCACTGAGGAAGTTGGCTCTTATTGGTGGAGTGAGGCATTATGATGTCTCAATACCAGCTCTGGTTATCAGAGGCTGAAACTCTTCACACTATTTATTTATTCAATTTTCTATTCCGTTCTCCCAAGGCAGCTCAGAACTGTTTACTTGAATTTATTCAGATACTGAAGCATTTTTCCCTATCTGTCCCAATGGGCTCACACCCATTGTATCTGGGGCAATGGGGAGATTAAGTGACTTACCCAGGGTCACAAGGGTAAGTGACTTACCCAGGGTGCTGAGGCTGTAGTTCTAAACCCTGCACACACAAATGTCCTGACTTCTTTGTATATTCCTCCATTTTTGTTAAATATGCATGTCTAAATGTAGGTATATTAGATAGATTGTGAGCACCTCCCCCCCCAGAACAGATATAAAAAATATTTGAAGTACCTGAATGTAAACTGCTTTGAGTGTGGTTGTAAAACTACAAAAAGGCAGTATACAAGTCCAATCCCTTTCCCTGATGCTATAATGCCTCATTCCACCAATAAGAGCCAGCCTCATTAGTGATGTCACACAATGGCTTCATTGTCCTATACTTGAAAAGTTCTCAGCCAAACCAACCCGACTTCCTTTTTTTTTTGAAAAGTAATTTGATCATTTTTCAGGGAAGCGGAATGCAGACACAATCGGCGTAATATTCTCAGCAATCTCGCTGCATCATCTCAGTCCACTCCCACTGCTTCCTGCTTTGCTGTTCTTTGTCTATCAACTTCTCTTGAATCTTCTCTGAGAGCTTGGGGGTCTGTGAAATGGTCTGCAGCAAACTCGCAAATGTTCTGTGGTCTCTTCAGCAGGACTTTTTTGATGAAGCCGGTCAGCAGAAGCTCCACCTCTGGATGAGACCTGAGATATTTTTCATTCTCTACATCACTGTTCTTCAACCGCCGGTCCACGGACCGGTGCCGGTCCACAGAATATTTCTGCCGGTCTGCGCAGGGCCGGCAAGATCAACGAGTTATTTTCAGCTGGGCCAGAGAGATCATGGGGCTCCTCCAACAGTGGCTTTCTCCCCTTTCTGCAGCCCCCATTCTTACCAGCGCAGCGATTCAGGAAGGCAGCCTTGGGGCTTTTGCTGAGTTGCGGCCGCCTCTGATGATGCAACTTCCTCTTTCCTCAGAGGCGCCGCAACCCAACAAAGGACCTGAGGCTGCCTTCCTGAATTGCTGCGCTGGCAAGTAAGGAGAGCTGCTGGGAGGGGAGAAAGCCACTGCTGGAAGCTGGAAGCTGCTGGGCAAGGGGAAAAAGGGACAGCTGCTACTGGTCCTGAACAGGGAGAAGGACAGATGCTGCTGGGAGGGGAAGAGGGAAAGGAGTCTGGGAAGCTGCTGGGCAAGGGGAAAGAAGGGACAGCTGCTATTAGACCTGGAAGGAAGGATAGGGAGAGATGCTGCTGGGAGGGGAGGAGGGAAAGGAGACTGAGAAGCTGCTTTGCAAGGGAAAAAAGGGACAGCTGCTATTGGACCTGTAGGGAAGGATAAATAGAGATGCTGCTGGGAGGGGAGGAGGGAAAGGAGTCTGGGAAACTTCTGGACAAAGAAAAAAAAAAAGGGACAGCTGCTAGTGGACCTGGAGGAAAGGAGAAGGAGAGATGCTGCTGGGAGGGGAGGAAAGGAAGAGAGTTACTGCTGGACAGGAGGAGGAGGGAAGGGAGAAGGAATAAAGGAAGGAAACAGCTGGCAGGGAGATTAGAGGAGGGGAAGAGGAGAGACAGGCATGAGAGAGTATAGAAATTGATGATGGGAAGGAGTCAGCAGAGAAATAAGCAGAGAGGGACAACGATGCTAGATTTGGTGTAGGAGAGATAAAAATGAAGAGAGGAAGCTGGAATGAATCATGTAAAAAGGAGAGAGGGGGCACAGGCTGGATGGAAAGGGGAGAGGGGCATAGAAAGAAGACAGATACCATATGGAAGGGGGAGAGGGCAGACAGTGGATGGAAGGGGCAGATGCTGGATTGAAGAGACAGAGAGGGCAGACACTGGAGGGAAGAGAGTGAAAAGAAGATGAAAGCAGAAACCAGAGACGACAAAAGGTAGAAAAAAATAATTTTATTTCTATTTTGTGATTAGAATATATCAGATTTGAAATATATATCCTGCTAGAGCTGGTGTTAGACATAACTGGGGACTGCAAAGCCCAGGCAGTGCTTATTTAGCTTCCAGCTGGCTTAGGGTGCTCTCTGACCAGGGGGCAGTTGTCCTTGTTGCATTCCCCTAACACTATTCCTGTCAGGGGTTTTGTTGATCCTTGCTCTGTATTATTTGTATTTATAAAATGAGAATTTTACAGAATATTATTTCTTTTTATACTTTAATAAAATACATTCAATATAAAATCATAACAGTATTGTGTGGATGGGATCAGATGATTTGCGGAGACTGAGCTTGCGGAGATGGGGTGGAAATGGGGTTTTTTAATTTTAGTCCTAGTAGTTTGCCGGTCCACAAAATAATTATTTTATTTCTGCTGGTCCACAGGTGCAAAAAGGTTGAAAAACACTGCTCTACATGACCCTTAATCTGCTGATCCTGGTTCAGCGCTTCCCAGTCTGGTTCCTCCATGCTGGAGCTGCCATCCGTTGCCAGGGCCACCGAGACCCCGACCCTTGCTCGGATTTTATATATATAGATAAAGGGGTGCTGAAAAGTTCTCAGTCCAAACAACCGACTTCCTAAATTCTGAGCGTTATTTTGCCTCCTTAGCTGAAAAGAGTGTTATCTTATTTCGTTAAGTGCCAATTTGCAGAAAGTAATTATGTTTTGACATTGTTTCAGATCATCAATTGAACCATATCCACGTCATTCTCTCATAGTTGGGCTGAGAACTTTTCAGCATGCCCTGAAATGTTTCAGTCTCTGGTAACCAGAATTGAGATTGTGATACAATAATGCCTCATTCCACCAATAAGAGCCATCATCATCAGTGATGTCACAATGGCTTGATTGTTGTATACTTAGCTCATTTTTATTTTATAGTAGCTGATCACCCAGTGTTGCCCGGATATTTATTTATCCCAATCTTCCGGTATCGATAGACTTGTTTATTACATTTAATTTCAAATTCCCTTGGGTTTTGGTTTAAAGTCACTTGAGGATTAACATCACACAAATTTTCAGTTTTCACTTTCTGTTTAGGCTTCACCACAACCACAGCACAGCTGCACTTCCTTATATACTGTTGAATGACTGTGTGACATCATTCACTAAGCTTCACACAATTAGTCAAAGCAGCTCCATCTATGTATATAAAATCGTATGTGTGTGTGTGTCCCTTCCCACCCCCACCGTATTTTTTCACAGACAGTAAGTAAATGTATACCAAGTTTGGTTGAAATCTCTCCATGCATTTTAGTTATGCTGGAACATACATACATGCATACATACACACATACACAACAGCCGGGCTCCAATTCCAAACTAATCCCTGGCATCTCTGGAGCTGGTACCAAAGCATCCTTAGGCCCCTCCCAAGTGCATCCCAGGATGCACTGGCAAGGGGAAGGCCCACCATTTTGAAGAGAGGCCTGCCAGCCAGACGGAGTAAACATCCCTCTGGCCAGCCTTTCTCCTACAAAGGTATAGGGGTGCTTAAGGGTGAACGGGGGTGGGGGGGGGGTCAAAAATTCAGGGGGAGTTTCGGCAGGAGAAAGTGGGCATACCTCCTGCCAGGGGACTTTGGGGGGGAGGGGATTGGGGGTTCCAGCAGGAGGGAGGGAGCATTCCTTCTGCCAATTGTAGGCAATGGTAGGTGTCCTACTGGTGTCTCATAGACCAATAGGGATGCACGTTTTTTAAAAAAACCTTCATGAACATTTATACTCTGCCAAAAATTGGGCGCTAATGAGCCATACTGGGCACCAGTTTAGATTTGATCACATATCTTGCTATGTTAGATAACAATGCGCGTCCAAATCCCTTAGTGTATAACTCAAATGGGGGTGTGGCCTTGGGAAGTCCTTGGGTAACTCAAGAGTGTTCCTAAAATTTGCATATGGTATTATAGAATGCTAGAGATAAGGGTCCAAATTAGGTGCCAGAAATTATGCCAGATTTAAATAGGTGTAACTCCTGGGTGCCAAAATTGGCATGCAATACTAAATCCTAGAATGGAAGCTCATCTTTGAGTGCTCATTACAGGATTAGCATTAAGTGCTGATATTTCTTGTGCCATTTAGGGGAAGGGAAAGGGGTTGGGAATGATATACTACCTTTTTGTAGTTTTACCATTACACTCGAAGCAGTAGTTCAAGCATTTTTCCTTATCTATCTTGGTGGGCTCACAATCTATCTAATGTACCTGGGGCAGTGGAGGATTAAGTGACTTGCCTCAATCATAAGGAGCAGCATGGGGTTTGAACCCACAACTTCAGGGTGATAAGGCTGTAGCTCTAACCACTGCGCCACACTCACATCTGATACAATATCAGAAGTGAGCCAAGTATGGAATATTGAAGCCATTGTGGCATCACTAGTGCGGTTAGCTCTTGTTGGCGGAATGAGGCATTATGACATCAGGGAAAGGGATTGGGACTTGCATACCATCTTTATGTAGTTATATAACCATATTCAAAGCAGTTTACATACAGGTAGTTAAAGCATTTTCCCTTTCTGGTCCTTAATTGTATCTAATGTACCTGGGGCAGGGGAGGATTAAGTGGCTTGCCCAGGGACATAAGGAACAGCATGGGGATTGAACCCACAACCTCAGGGTGCTGAGGCTGTAGCTCTAACCACTATTCCACACTCTCCACCAGCCCAGAAAGGGCGAAACACTTTGGAGGGAAATCCTAGCTGGTAGCATGAAATGCAAAGATGAAAGAATGCCAACAGCTGGGCTCCAATTCCCAACTAAACCCTGGCATCTCTGGAGCTGGTACCAAAGCATCCTTTCTTTTATTTCACTTCAATGACAGCGTATTACAGCCTTGTATCGATTACTACTTCTGTGCAATTCCATTCTGAGCCATAGGGATTTCAAGCATGATCATGTTCCAATTAGGTATCTATCGCATATGCTGATCTCAAACTGAAATGCAACAGCAGGAGACGTCACCCTATACAATGCACCTGATTAAACCTGTTCTAGGTGTTCACTTGTGTAGAGGGCAATTGATTTACAGAGTAAAAGTCCAATTATCCAGGGTTCACAAGCTGAGTTGATAGTCATATGACTTGGCTGTCGAATTTCAGATGCTCTTAGGGTTAAGGCGCAGGAGCGATAGTTGTCTAAAAGTCAGTTTACTCAAAGCAACGTGAAATTTACTACTAGGAAACTCAAGTCAAATTTTTGAGCTAATGAGAGCCAGACAAAAAATAGAGGCAAGAAGAAAATGCTAGAGAATTAGGAAGGATGACCCCTTAATCCCTTGTGCCTACTTGAGCACTTCTTTCAGACCTATGCATGTCTAAACCCTAATGTGAATTTTTTCCCCCCATATAGGTGTGTTCCCTTTCTAAAATAGGGGACTATAGCTGTAGATTGGAGAATGAAATGGGGACAATGTCCCTATCCCTGCAGGAACTCAATTTCCCTGTTCCATCTCCGTGAGTTTTGTCGCTGTCCCTGCTCCGTTCCTGTAAGCTCTGCCTTAACCGCACAAGCCTCAAAGACTTATGATTTTAAAGTGTTTGAGGCTTGTGCAGATGAGGACGGAGCTTAGGCATTGGTGAAATGAGGCATTATGACATCACAATCTGAGCTCTAGAATGTTGCTGCTTAAGATTTTTAAGTGTTCGAGGCTTGTGCGGATGAGGGCGGAGCTCAGGCATTGGTGGAATGAGGCATTATGACATCACAATCTGAGCTCTAGAATGTTGCTGCTTAAGATTTTTAAGTGTTCGAGGCTTGTGCGGATGAGGGCGGAGCTCAGGCATAGGTGGAATGAGGCATTATGACATCGGATTTTAAAGCGTTTGAGGCTTGTGCAGATGAGGACGGAACTTGCAGGAATGGGACAGGAAAAGAACTCGTGGGGATGGGAAAATGGGTTCCCACTGGGACGGGGAATATTTTGTCCCCGTTTCATTCTCTACTGTAGATTTCAGTCCCACTCAAACCATACCTAAACTGCAACCCTTTGAAATCTCTACATGGTGTGGACATCCAGGTGTAAAGAGAGACATTCTGAAACTGGTATTCATAAGTGGATATCTGCCTGAGATAATGGCTGAACATTAAATATCCAAGCAGGCCACAGAAATAGCTGGAAAAATTTTGAAATATGTAAGTTAGTTCAATTTTTAGGAATATATTCAGCTTTGCCATCTAAATGGTGTAATTTAAAATGTCTTGGATAGGTAGACAATCCCAAAACACACAAGAGCTGAGGAATCCCTGATGAAAACGTTTATTATCCTGTTATAGGATCAAACTTATCCACATGGAGAAACAATGCTGCGAATCAAAACTCATCCGAAGAACAAATCAATGATGTGGCCCTTTTGTGTGTTGGATAGACAGACAGACATTCCTAAATTTTCATTAAAACTATCCATTAAGGAATAATGTGTATAATCATCTTGCCAATTTAACAAAATCTTCTCTGCTCAATTTTTTTTGCACCGTTGGTAGGGCAAAGCAGTAGCTCTACCTGATATATTTTTGCTGTTGTCATTGACATTTCTCTCTCCAAAATTGTAGCCAAGTGCAGAGCTTTCTTTTTTTATGTTTCAGTAATTTTCCGTGTAGGTTTTTCACAGATCTCTTCTGACTGGTGGATGCTCTTGTAGTCAGTATATGCACCTATGGGTTATTTTCTGGCAAGGGTCAAATGTGGAGCCTGCCCACTCAGTCGTTGATAATTCCTAAATGCCCTGAATTTCTGTATCAAAATACACATCACAAGAGACATGGTAGGAGAGGGTAAAAAAAAAAAAGACCATATTATGAAGCCAGTCGAATCTGCATTTGACAGATGTACAAGTCATGAGTATTAATCGATCTCAGACTCAACGTCCAGGTCCTTAAAAAGAGGCCAATTTATGGTCCCGATAAATCTGCTTAATTAGCATAAACTATTCATCGGATGCTACTCCCCAATCATGTCTAGCAAACAGGCCCTGGATTTATTTTTACTGGAGCAATTTCTTGGAAAAGGAATTAGTGCATAACGTTGACTCCCCTCGAGCGAAGAACATGCCTCCCACATCACATTTTTATCTGCGGTCTGTAGAACAGACAAGTCATTTTTATTTAAAATATGCTTTGGAGCTGTTTCATCAGTAGGCAAAATAGATGTCTATGCGGCAGAAGGGTTAAGAGCTTCAACAATGGTTTTGCCGTTCACATGTGTCAAACTTGCTCTAATCCAGCCGCCTTTCTGCGTACGAAAGAGGAGAGCTGAGAAATAATGGGATTCGTAAGCGTGTGCAGCTGAGTGCATGCAATGAAGGAAAAGTCAATTTTGAATCTATCTGAGCATGGTAAGCCTCGCCGAGACACACGGCAATGTTTTTCTAATAGCGTTCCTGTTATTTCTGTTATATCCTTCTCTATTATGGCCTTAGTGTTCTCATTCTCCCTTTTCTATGTCTTCAATTGAAATTAAAACAAACAGAATCTCCCCCCTCCCCCCACCCAATAGACCCTCTCCAGTCCTAGGTCTAACCTCTTCCGGTTTTACTGTAACTGACCGATTGTGTTGATCTTTCTTTAGCACTGAGCTAAATCTTCGTTTAATTCTGTTCATCAGAAAGCAAAACACAAACCAGCAAGACACACTTGATCGCCAACTGCAGTCGCTGATGAAGCCATTCTCTACGGTGATTCTGGTGCATCCTGCTCTTGAGATTCTAATCCACCCTGGTACTTTTTTTTTAGGTATTTCATGAGATCATCAAAGCAGTTTTTACATTCAGATACTCTTAAGTTCTTTTCCCAAGCTTCCAGTGCAGGTGAACGAGGCCAGCAGCATCCCAGAGTTTAAGAATAAATGGGATACCTACGTGAGATCCTTACAAGGGTGAAAATAAGGAATAGGGTCACTAGGGTATAGACTTAAGGGGGTGGGTCAGTAGAGTGGGCAGACTTGATGGGCTGTAGCCCTTTTCTGCCGTCATCTTTCTATGTTTCTATATCTGCCTATGGCAGACATGTCAAACTCTGGCCCGCGGTGTAATAAAATTTGGCCCGCCAGACAATTGCAAAATTTCACTTAAGCTGGCCCGCCGGCAGACAGGTACAAGTGCCAGGCGGCAGAACTATAGTTCACTGTCCTGATGTTGCTAGTGGTGATAGGGTGAGCGACGGACCGTTACTTCCGCTTCCTAATGCAGGAGAGGTGCTGGAATCGCCGCCTTCCAAAGTTTCGGCTGCTTCAGAAGACGAGCTAAGAAGCGTGGGAATGTGCGCGAGGCATTTGAAGGCACGAGCGCGTCACAATGGTGGGTGTAAAGCGCTCGTTGGTTTCAGAGTGGGGGTGTATTGGGGGTTAAGTTTTGAGGCAGGGTCCACACTATCACTGCTTTCATGACTTCTTTTCTGGCAGACCTTTCAATTCAAAGCCGTATAACTAACTGTTCAAGCAGTTTTTAAAAATATTTGTATGAGAAATTGATGTGCTACGAGTTTGAAACGTGAGTATTGGCTTTGTATGCATGCACAGGGTCCTCATTCTTAAAAGTAGGGCTTCATTGTTTTTCCCAAATGAAAGATCAATTTCACAGGGCTTTTTTTGTTGTGGTTGTTCAAAAGATTTCCAGAGATACAAACTTCTTATAAATTGTGTTAGTCATGTACGTTGGTTCATCCAAGTATAGACATGTCTTTTTTAATGTATTTTGTTTACATCACAGAGTCGGCGTAAGGTTGGAGAGGTTGTAACCCTATACTTCTACTAAGACTAAGGGGTCCTTTTATTAAGGTGCGCATTTAGCGATTTAGCATTCCTTAATTAAAGAACCCCTAAGTATCTTAATAAAAATTTGACCCGCGACTTAGCCTATGTTTTAGATTTCGGCCCCTTATGTGATTGAGTTTGACACCCCTGGCCTATGGTACCTGGAGCAACAGAAGGTTAGGTAACTTGTCCAGAGTCACAAGGAGCAGCACGGCAATTGAATCCGCAACCTCAGGGTGCTGAGGCACTGGTTCTAACTGCTAGGCCACTCCTCCACTGATACAAGTAGGCACTGTGGCACCTGTTGAACCATGCCTTGCGGTGCTTAGCTCAACTTAGGCGTTGGTAGTTCAGTATGTTAGGTGCCAGGGTTTTCTTGGCCTAGTTTACGGGCACCTATAGCAATCCACATCCAAACTTCCACCCTTAATCATACCTACTTTTCGGGTAGGCATGGGTAGACGCCAGTGTTCCCGCTAAGGTGCGCTGGCCTGCGCGCGCGCACAAAATATTACATCGCAGCGCAAAGTTTCTCTTCACAGCGCACACACGCGTCGCAAAGGTAAGGGGAGGTAAGGTAAGGGGACGCATTGGGGGGATTGCACTTCCCCACAATTGCCATGCTTCGGTTCCTCTTCTTCCTTCCTTCCTCCCCCCCCCCCCCCGCGGGACCCTGCGGCACCATCAACTCTTACTCCCTCTAATGTCGGCCCTGCAGCTCCAGACTTCCTCGCACCTTCTCCCCTCCCCCTTTGGATCGCTATTATTTTAAATGTTATAGCCGCGGAGCTGTATCCATCAGTGGAGATGTCTAACCTCGGCCTGCCCCGGAACTCTTACTGCAACAGTGACTTCCTGTTCCTGCCTAGACGGGCGGCTGCTGCAGTAAGAGTTCCGGGGCAGGCCGAGGTTAGACATCTCCACTGATGGATACAGCTCCGCGGCTATAACATTTAAAATAATAGCGATCCAAAGGGGGAGGGGAGAAGGTGCGAGGAAGTCTGGAGCTGCAGGGCCGACATTAGAGGGAGTAAGAGTTGATGGTGCCGCAGGGTCCCGCGGGGGGGGGGGGGGAGGAAGGAAGGAAGAAGAGGAACCGAAGCATGGCAATTGTGGGGAAGTGCAGAGCTGCAGGGAAGAGTGTTGCGGTACCCAGCTGGAGGGAGAAGGAAGATGAGGGAGGGAATTAAAGGAGATGCCAGGGCTTGGAGCATAGGAGGAAGGTATGCCAGTCTAAGGGAAAAGGAAGGGGGAGATGTGAGAGCATGGAGGGGGAACGAAAGATGGAAGAAAAGGAAAGGAGAGAGATGCCAGAGAATCAGGGAAGGGGAGATACCAGACTATGAGGAGAGGTGTGGGAGAGGGAAGGCGAGGAGAGAGATGCCAGACCAATGGGGTGAAAGGAGAGATGGAAGGGGGAGGCATACAGTTTCTGGAAGGGGCATAGAAGGAGAGAAGATGCCATATAGGGGAAGAGAGACGGCAGACAGTGAATGGAAGGAAGAGAGTTACAAGAAGATGAGGAAAGGAGAAACCACAGAAGACAAAGGTAGAAAAAAATTTCTATTTATTTATTGCTTTAGGAGACATGTGTCACTGTTTCTGTGAAGCATTGTATGCAGAGTCCAGCTTCTTGCTGGTTCAATTTAACCTTTGTCTATGTATTTTTATTTTATCCCCCCTTTTACAAAACTGTGAAGCGTTTTTAGCACCAGCCTTGGTGGTAGCAGCTCTGATGCTCAGAATTTTATGAGCATCAGAGCTGTTACCTCCGTAGCTAAAATCCACACTACAGTTTTGTAAAAGAGGGAGGGGTTAGTTTGTGATTACATATTCCTTACTAGGCGAAGGTGTTTTCTGTGTTCTGTGTGTTCGAAAGACATGGTTTTCTGTTAGGATTGACGGTGTAGGATTGATCTGTGCTGGTCTGGCTTGTTTAGTTTTACAATGGGTGTATTGATGTACTGCTCACTGCAATATGTAAGATGCTGCCTTTTCCTAGGTACTCATGTGTGACGTGTGGTTTGTTACTAAAAATCATGTTTTTCTTACAGATGGGGGGGGGTGCCAAAAAATGATGGGCCCCGGATGTTACATATGCTAGGTACGCCACTGTATGTAAAGATACCAGAAAGCTGGCGTAGCAAAAACTTCTAAGTTTTGAGTATTTAACCCTCCCACAATCTCACGGGCACTCGTTTCAAGTTTATTGAGATTTTGATTTAAACGCAATATCAAATATTTTCAATGCGTATAACAAAAATAAATTTGGGGAAATAAATAAAACCATTTGAACCAGTGTTCCCGCTAAGCTGCGCTGGCGTGCGCTGGCGCACAAAATATTACATCGCAGCGCACACGTTTCTCGTCACAGCGCACGATCGGAAGAGGCGTACGGCAGATGGCAGGGCGGCGAGAGGAGAATCGGGCGAGTTGGCTCATAACTTGCTGGCGCCCGATATTTTTGGCTCACGGTGAAAAAAGTTTGCTCACAACACCCGCCCGCTTAGAGGGAACACTGGTAGACGCTAGTAGGCATCTCGGCGTAGATTGGAGGGGGTCTATGACCACTGGAGGAGTGTGTGGGAGGGTCATTACTTAATCTCTCCAATGGTCGTCAGTTTGAGTACCTTTTTTGAATTCTAAAACAGATCTAGCTTAAAACATGCAAGTTCCATCCAGGATGTCTTACAAAAGGTTTGATTATAGCTGCAAGATGTCCAAGTCGAAATCACCCCAAAGCCCACTCAAAACACACCTCTAATGTGACCCTTTACTAGTTAGACCTTCTGGAGGGAAAACGTCCTTCAAAACACGGTATACTGAATCTCCAGTCAGCAGCAGGTTAGGTGTAAATGGGGGAGAAGAAAGATGTTGCCTTCATGGTGGCTCCATCCTTTCTCCACCAGGGTTCTTATCGTGCCTGCAATATGGGAAATGGGAAATGAGCGGCCTGCAAGCCAGGACATAGTAAAAT
The DNA here is from genome assembly GCF_902459505.1 of Geotrypetes seraphini. Classification (NCBI taxonomy): domain Eukaryota; kingdom Metazoa; phylum Chordata; class Amphibia; order Gymnophiona; family Dermophiidae; genus Geotrypetes; species Geotrypetes seraphini. The sequence goes on along the minus strand of NC_047091.1, from coordinate 29,200,486 downwards.
GTTTATGTTTTATGTTTATTTAAAATGTAATACCCTGCTATAGCTAAAGGTGAAAGCGGATTACAACTCAAATAAATAAATCACATTAAAATAGAAAGAAACACCATTAAATAAATGGAGAAAAAAGACGATACACACATAACAAAGGAAATCAATCAAATGCAAAAATTTAAAAAATTCACTCAGTCAAAGTTTGCTGAACCTCCACTTCCCATGCTCACACCAAGCACCGCCAAAATTTAAGACACTGAAATATTAAAAGCTAGTTTCAACTCGTGCAGGAGAACCCTTCCCCCGCTTCTATCCCTCCCTTCTGGCAGCTATAGCAGAACCCTTGAGCAGCCCCTCCTCCCCACTGCGCAGCTGAACATCTGCTGACCCATCCCATCCTTCCATCTCTCTCTCCCATCCGAACCCCGCTGAACATGAGACCTACATACCTCCCTCCACAGAGCAGCGTCGGCAGCACTCTAAACAGGCTGCTTTGCGGCCTTCTCCCGCCAGGACCTTCTGTGCTCTGCGTTGCTGATGACATCATCAGTGATGCAGCAGAGGGAATGCCCCGGCAGGAGAAGGCCACGAAGCAACCTTAGAGTGCTGACGACGCTGCTCTGTGGTCTCGGGGGTCAGACGGGAGGGAGAGATGGAAGAGTCAGCAGGGCTTATTTTCAGGGAAACACGGTAGAAAACAGCGAGTTTCCCTCCCCACAAAATGCTTTACTATTTCAACTGACTCCCAGGAAAAATGGTACAAAACACGTCGGTTTCATTTTGGAAAGTCAACTGTGTGGATGCTGAGATTTTATCTCTCTGAGACCTTTACTGAGAATAGAATTTACGGAATCAAGAAGAAAAAAGAACTGCTTCCAGTTCTGTTAGGATTATTGGCTATCTCGCTCTTTCACAAACATTGTTTTCTTCCCTGTGAAGATGATACATCCTCAAAGGCATGAGATAGCCTGAACTTCAATCACTGACTTGTTTACTTTATACCAAACTACAATTTGACAAGATTGGTGAGAAATATCAAAAAATCAGTAGCTACGTCCGTGTAATTTGACTCTAGAGAAAAATTACTAAGCCATGAATAATGCACATTGCTAAAACCATTTTTTTTTTTTTTTTTGAAATGGGGGTAGGAAAGAAAATGAGAATCGAATGAATTCAATTGTTTTTTTGCGGTTCTACTATACCAATGAGAAATGTTCAATTTTTCTTCAATAGTCTCTGAATGACCCATATCTTTAATCAAGTATGTAAACCAGGGGTAGGGAACTCCGGTCCTCAAGAGCTGTATTCCAATCGGGTTTTCAGGATTTCCTCAATGAATATGCATGAGATCTATTTGCATACACTGCTTTCAATGCATATTCATTGGGGAAATCCTGAAAACCCGATTGGAATACGGCTCTCAGGGACCGGAGTTCCCTACCCCTGATGTAAACACTAACACAGATACGCGCTTAGCCAAAGAAAAAGATAAGTGTGCAAATCAATGACTACCGAGCATTTCTTATGCTCACAATATAAAAATAAAGCCCCTATTAGAAATCACCATGAGGCAGTTGGAAGGATGAGTACATTGAAGCCTTACCCCCTACTGCCCATCCCCCTTTTACAAAACCATAGTGCGGTTTATAGTGCCAACTGTGGCAGTAACAGCTTCAACACTCATAGAATTCCTATGAGCGTCGGAGCTGTTACTGCCACGGCCAGCGCTAACAAACCCGCTACAGTTTTGTAAAAGGGGAGGGGGCGTTAATTCTTTAACACAACCCCCTCTTTACCCTTTTGTTCAGCAATAGAGGAAATTGTTCCAGAGCACTTTAAAACTGTAAAATTAGGCCTCCCTCCAACTATCATAAAATTCAATTAGAAAGGGTCTCGTTACCAGCATTGTTCAATAAAATCTTTGATTCTATGATTGCGCTCATATTATTTGCAATTGGAAAGATACCTCTAAGCTTAACTTCCTTGAATGGTGGAACCATCTCTGTTGTTATTAGGAAATATGAGGATATAATAGTGATTAAGCAAAATAATATTGCTAATTTTATTAGAACGTGGGCCCCTCTAGATGAGTTCTTTAAGGACTTCAATGATAACGTTAATTGACCCTATTATGCTTTGAGAGTATGCAGCTGATTCTTTTGTACATAAGAACATAACAATAGTCTTATTGGGTCAGATCAATGGTCCATCAAGCCCAGTAGCCCCTTCTCATGGTGGCCACTCCAGGTCCCTAGTACCTGGCCAACATCCAAGGAGTAGCAATATTCCATGCTACCAATACAGGGCAAGCAGTGGCTTCCCCCATGTCTTTCTCAATAACAGACTATGGACTTTTCCTCCAGGAACTTGTCCAAATCTTTCTTAAAACCAGCTATCCGCTCTCACCACATCCTCTAGCAAAACACGTTTCAGAGCTTAACTATTCTCTGAGTGAAAATTTTTTTTTCCTCCTATTGGTTTTAGAAGTATTTCCCTGTAACTTCGAGTGTCCCCTAGTCTTTGTCATTTTTGACGGAGTGAAAAATCGATCCACTTGTAGTATTGTATTATTGATATGCTTTGTGTACATTTCTGCAATATAGTATTGTATTTCAGTTATGTTTATCTATACATTTCTGTATTTTAAAAATTCAATAAAATATTATTAAAAAAAAAAAAATGGTCTGAAACCAGTGTTGAAATGCATTGCAATAACAGAATGAAAGGAAACGCACCTGGTTCACTGGGTGCTCCGAGAACTCGCATTTGACATGTGGCTCAACAAAGTGGCCATTTCCTCGGCGCCAATGGGGTATGATAACAGGTCATTTCTGCATCTGCACAAAGTTTTTTGGGCTGTGTTTTCCTCTCCCAAACTTGTGTGAAGTCAGCGATGATTGCATTACCTATGCTGATTAGGTGATGTCCCTCAGGAATTGTACATTTCCCTCTCTCGTCTTCACTGATTGCGCCGCGGATGATTGTATTAGGGGCCCTTTAGAAAGTGTCAGAGCCTGCTACAAACTTAGGTGAGAGCAAGTGAGTTTTAGCCAGATAAAAAGACATTTTCACAGAGTCAAATCTTTTATTTATTAATTTAATTTATTTTTCTATTCCGTTCTCCCCCTAAGAGCTCAGAATGGGTAACAGGTTGACACGCATAATATACAGTTAACAGGTTACAATTTCCCATAATTTGACACATGCCAGGGATCTAATACCAATATATATAACATACAGTTTACAGGATAAATTTGACAGTTACAGTGCAAGATTTATCAGTATAAGTTTTTATCCTAAAATGACACATACCGAAGATCTAGTACTAATATACATTAATATTTTGTTGTAATCTGTTGGTCATAGGTAGGGGAGATAGGTGAAGCGGTCTAAGAAGTAGTCCTAAAAGATATTTGATTCTCATTTGTTTACACTGGTATAAGATTGGGTGTTCAAACCCAGCTCTGTTCCTTGTGACCCTGGGCAAGTCACTTAATCCTCCACTGCCCCAGGTACATTACATAGATTGTGAGCCCCCCACCCCCCAGGACAGACCAGGCCTTAGGATTAGTGGGGATGGGCGGACCCGCTATGCCTAAGGCCTGATTGGTCCAGGCTTCTAGAGCCTGGGCCAATCAGGCCTTAGACTTAGCGGGGAAGGGACGGGCCCATCTCATTTCCACGAGGCGGGCCTGTTGACTGGACAGCAGCAAGACCCATCCAGTCGACCAACTTTTAAAGGTTAGTTGGGGGAGGGAGTTTAGTTGGGGGGAGGGCGTTAGCATTGGGGGTCCGGAGGGGGTCCGACTTTCCGGCAGGAGGAGTTGGGCATCCTCCTGCCGGCGATTACGAGTTTGGGAAGGAGGGGTTCCGGCAGGAGGAGTTGGGTATCCTCCTGCCGGCGATCAGACAGGCGGCCGCTATACATATCCCTTGCCACAATAAGTGTAGCGGCCGTGTCTAATCTAACCCGATTCTCTAACCGACGTCTGTACCATGGACGCTGGTTACAGAATCGGGGTTTAGTGTAGGCCCGATTCTGTATAGGACACCTCTCCTGGGCCTAAAAGTCTTCACACTACGGGGGGTGCTGAAAATTTCTCAGCCCAACCAAGAAGAGAATGAGGTGGTTTTGGAACATTCTCTAATACTGTTTCTTTAGTTTTCTTTTGGCACCTTTCAACCTTTATTCTTTCCTGTTTACAAAATTATGCCAAGTCATTGATCTGACATGTTAAGGCAATGAATTCTTGCTAAATAGTTCATTAGTTTTTAATTTGTCCTGGGCTAGAGGGATGTTCAATTAAGCGTGAGATAACTACAGAGTCTATTATTTTCAGAAGCGTATAAGAATGTAATGATTGAATTCATTGGAGAACACCTACCTTCAAGTCTGGTCTGAGAGTCACAAATGTGAAATAGTTTGTTGTGTCAGGCTGGTCTCAAATCTGTTTGGCAAGAGAAGAAGGGAATGAACAGGTAGAGAATTGCAGAGAAATATCCAATTGCCTTTAGATTTTTAGAACTACGCAGTCTCTTCCTCTGAATGTTCAACAGGTTTCTGCTCATAAGAAACATATGAAAAACACAGAGGGTCACTTTGTCCACTGATATTTTCAGAACTGCAAATTTTTCTCAACGTCTTCCAAATCTCATCTCACCCCAGCCCCAGAGATGCCTCCCCCTAAGGTGGGGTAAAATGCAGGTGGGGGAAATATTCTATAATAGCACACCTTATATTTAAGCATCTAGAGCAGGGGTGTCAAAGTCCCTCCTCGAGAGCCGCAATCCAGTCGGGTTTTCAGGATTTCCCCAATGAATATGCATGAGATCTATTTGCATGCACTGCTTTCATTGTATGCTAATAAATATCATGCATATTCATTGGGGAAATCCTGAAAACCCGACTGGATTGCGGCCCTCAAGGAGGGACTTTGACACCCCTGATCTAGAGCAATGTCTCACAAGCTTTTCTGGCCAGCGGCACACTAAATACAGTGCCCCGGCCAGAAGGCACCTGGAAGTCGATGCGTGATGTCATCGCCTTAATGTCCGTGCATACGCGGAGGCCCCGTCTTGCTGTGACCCCGCCATTATAAAGATCCGAGAGGTGCAGGGAGAAGAGGAGATTCGCCGGCCAGGAGGAGAGTCGTCCATGCCGGCTGATTTCCTACAGGACGTTCCTCTCGCCGTGAGAGGCACGTCCTGTAGGCAGGCAGCTGGCGTGGACGACTGTCCTCGCCAGTGTGTTGCAGCACACCAGAAATCTCAGGAGGCACACCGGTGATACACTGATCTACACGGTTCAAAAAAAAAGTAGACGCCTACTTTTCCCCCATTCTGTCGCTAAGCTGCGGTAGAGGTTTCTTTGGCCCAGAGCGCTAGATGCTCTGACTCTACTCCTGAAGAATTATTACATTTTAAAGAGCAGTAATGGATATAATGGTTACATACTGTGGCACCCTGGGGATTAAATACCGAATTAGAATGGGGATCGTTAATCTAGGTTGCCTGCTTTCAACGTTGAAAAAGATGATATTTTCGATGACATTTTTGATGTAGAATGTTTAAAAGATGAAAGGAAATAAGGTGAGGGTCTTTTAGAGCATGGTCGTTAAGGCAAGCTTGATGTTGGTAGCTTGCTGACTCGGCAGAAAATGACGTATTTATTTATTTTTAGGTATTTATATACAGCCTATTAAGGTTGTCTAGGCAGTTTGCAATCAGGTACTCAAGCATTTTTCCCTATTTGCCCCGGTGGGCTCACAATCTATCTAACGTACCTGAGGCAATGGGGGGTTGAGTGATTTGAACCCACAACCTCAGGGTGTTGAGGCTGTAGCTCTAACCACTTGTGCATTTTTATTTATTTATTTAATTTTTTTCTTTTATGATGCTCGTATGCTGCATTTATTTTTTTATTGTCTTGTTTTGAGTATATGTGACCCATGAGGCAGGGGTACTTCAAGCCGAAACACAATGCTGTGTCAGGTGAAGACTACTGCGAATGGATATAATAAACATTTATTTTACAAAATCCCCTTTGTCTCCTATTGTGGAAAATCCATTCTACCATCCCACTCTTGCTTGTTTTCTTGTTCTTGTTTTCTTCTGTTGGCCCTTTTGTGAAATTTTCGTTAATTATGCATCAATCTTAGCCTTCCTAAATTAAGCGGCACCATCGGTAATGGAAGCGATGTCATTTTCAGCTCGTATATGTTCCAGCTTCAGCTGAACGATATCGTGTGCAGCAAAATAACACAAGACTTGTTGAAATAAGTAAAAATGTATTATTTAAATGCCATATGTCCAACAAATCAGCTCCTTAGTGGATCTCGGTAGTTAATATTCCAATGTTGTTTTTCAAGAGCGTTGCAGCCGAAAACAGCTGTCAAATGCTAACTTTAAAATTTACCCTGCACCCTCTGCCTGAAAATAAGACAATTGATTAACCTTGATTAGGTATTGATTGTGTCTGTTCCTTTCTTGCTCTCAGCTTTGCTTGTGCGTCCTCTCAACCAAATAGCTCCAACATGTCCTTTGTGCCCTGAAATAGCGTCTCTCATAAGCACACTGCCGTGTATTGGAAAGACTGGGCCACATGTGCACTTCAATTCTTTCCGTTCAGTGGTTATAGAGAGGACTGTCCACAGCTCGGGCCTCTGGAGTTCTTAGAAATGCAGGACATGATGATAGATTAGATAAAGAGCATCTTTCGTCAAACCAGTTGATTCCTTGCTCAGTATCATAGACACACACACACACCCCTCCGCTGGTTTTTCTCTTCATTTCTCACAATTTGTTACTTCTGCTGTAGGAGTCTTACTGGTTCCATAATGCACAGAATCAAAGGTGAAAGCAGAACTTGTGCATTTGGCTTTTGTATTTATTGCATATTTATGAAGTGTTTATTTATTTATCTAATTTATACAGATATATCATCAAGCTGCGTGAATAACCATGATCGTGGTTTAGTAAAGAACATAAGAATAGCCTTAATAGGTTTCATCGAATTGTCTACGATGATACCGAGATCCTTTTCTTGGGCGCTAGCCCCCAAGGTGGACCCTAGCATCCGGTAACTGTGATTCAGGTTATATAGAATTTGGCTCACGATGCATAAAGGAAACGAACGTTCTACTTACCAAGGCATGGAGGAGGAGTCTAATGGTTTGTGCAATGGGCTGAGAACCAGGATCAAGTCCCACAGCAGCTCTTTGTGACTCTGGGTGCAAAACTTTAAATTGCGAGTCCACTAGGCACACAGAAAGTATCTGTATATAATATGTAAAAATATTTGGTTGTGCCACAGTAAAAGTACATCAAATCCATGATCGATTTTTCACTCTGTCAAAAATTACAAAGACTAGGGGGCACTCGAAGTTATAGGGAAATACTTTTAAAACTAATAGGAAGAAATTTTTCTTCACTCAGAGAATAGTTAAGCTCAGGAACGCATTGCCAGAGGTTGTGGTAAGAGCAGATAGTGTAGCTGGGTTTTAAGAAAGGTTTGGACAAGTTCCTGGAGGAAAAGTCCATAGTCTGTTATTGAGAAAGACATACATGCCCCCCCCCCCCCAATTCTACCATATATTCCTCAGTTCTTATCTCAGAGGAGATCAAAGAGAGAAATTTCACAAAAGTGTGGTTAATTAGTCAAAGCTTTGAGGAGTATTTGACTGCTTACTGAAGTTAGTAAGTTCATAGTCAAGTCTCATCGTATTACCCTGACTGGTCATTTTATTGGGAATTGACATCATTAATTCATTCATTATTAAACATACGTAGGTGGTACATCTTCCAATTACAATCTACATAAGTGGAAGAAAATTATGTTCTTATAAACAGATATGTTTTCTCTCTAAACCATTACATTACATTACATTAGAGATTTCTATTCCGCCATTGCCTTGCGGTTCAAGGCGGATTACAAAAGAATTGCAAAAAACTTATTACAAAAAGAAGATTTCTGGTAATTTCTAGAGGAAATGAAGAGTAAATGAGGTTGCTTTGGGGAATCGGGAAGGTATTGGGAAGTGGTAAGGAGCGAGCGGTATTAAGTCGTTTGCTGGAATTTCTTGAAGAGTAGAGTCTATTTCTGTTCTGAACGTTTTGTAGTCTGGGGTCATAATCAGTAGATTGGAGATTTGGTTGTCGAGTTTTGCTACTTGTGTGGCTAGGAGGCCATCATATAGTTTTTCCCGTTTGACTTCTTTGATTGGAGGGTGGGTGAATGGAGTGTGGGTTTTCCTATGTCTAGTTGATGTAGTTTGGATGAGGCGGTTGTTCAGAGGTTGGGCTATCGCCGTTTATAGTTTTAAATAGTAGACAGTAGAATTTGAATAGTATTCTTGCCGGAATTGGAAGCTATTGTGAGTTGAGGTATGCCTCTGTGATGTGGTCGTGTTTCCTCAATAAATAGATAAGTCTCAGTGCTGTGTTTTGGATTGTTTGTAGTTGTTTTATCATTGTTGTTGGACAGGGGAGGTAGAGAATGTTGCAATAGTCTAAAACAGTGGTTCCCAACCCTGTCCTGGAGGACCACCAGGCCAGTCAGGTTTTCAGGATAGCCCTAATAAATATGTATGAGAGAGATCTGCATATAATGGAGGTGCCAGGCATGCAAATCTGCTCCATGCATGTTCATTAGGGCTACCCTGAAAACCCAACTAGCCCGGTGGTCCTCCAGGACAGGGTTGGGAATCCCTGGTCTAAAAGACCTAGGACTAGAGCAGGAGTCTCAAAGTCCCTCCTTGAGGACCGCAATCCAGTCGGGTTTTCAGGATTTCCCCATTGAATATGCATGAGATCTATGTGCATGCACTGCTTTCAATGCATATTCATTGGGGAAATCCTGAAAACCCGACTGGATTGCGGCCCTCGAGGGACTTTGAGATCCCTGGACTAGAGATTGTACTAAGAACCATCTACAAACTAATGATATTCTAGGTCAGCCTGCCTCCCCCCCCCCAGCACTGTTAGTGTGACTTTTAGCTTATTTTCATGGAACTGTTGTTATGGCCCCAGCATCTTGTTCCAGACATTAAATCAAAATATTTTATTCTATTAAGGAAAAAAATGTGCTCTGCATGCTGTCTTTGCTGTGTCACAACTTTCTGAAGGATTTCTATTATTCAGCTACATCTTTCATATAATATTAGTGTCTTTTAAAGTCTTAACTAAAATTGTATCTAATCCATATTCTGCATAATACAATTATCACCATCAGCTTCTCACTACTCTTGGGTTTATTCTCAGTGACAGGGCTGGTTTCATAGCTTGCAGGCTGAAACCTAGGGGTTTTAGGAATTTCTGCCTTTTCCCTGTCACAATGTGTATACATTTCCAAGTACTCAGGAAGCAGCTAAGTGGAGAGCTGCACTCTGTTTTTGATGATAGGTACATTTTATGGTTCTTGGTAGCTGGCAGAAAGGAAGATAACATATCTGATTTTGGTCCTGTCTTCCTCCAAACTCTTAAAGGAAGCCCCATTCCTAACACATATAGCCTGAGGCTTTTAACTCCCCTTAAAGAAACTTCAATGTGAGATAGACACTTCACAAGGATCAGAATGTCAGGACGTGTGATCCTCTCTGCCACCAATTATGGCCCCAAAATATATATGCCTTTTCATATCTCACATGCGACCATATGAGAAAGATCAGTGAAGAGATTAGGGTGCTCGGTGGGCTCCTCGATGCAAAATTTTCATTCAAATCACAGATTTCAAGAGTGGTGCCGCTTGCATGTTTTGCCATGAGGAAATTGTCCCAGCTAAAAAAAAAATGTGTTAACTAACTGGGATTTCAGACAAGTGCTACCAATGATGGTATTATCTCAGTTAGATTACTGTAATGGTATCTATTTTGGCAAACCTGTCCACATCAAGGCATTACAAATGGTCCAGAACTCAACAGCTCAAATGTTGACGGGAGTGTCTCGTTACTAACACATATCCCCAATCTTAAAAAAATTGCATTAGCGACCATTTCATTTTTGAATTCAGTGTAAATACTGAAGGCATTGATGGCATTTTGCCTGACTATTTGACAAAGGCCCAAATTCTGTAACCGGCGCCTATCTAAATTGATTAACCAGGCTCAAATAAGCTTTTTAATCAGCAATAATCGAAACTTAGGCGCCTATCAAGAAAGAGCGATTCTGCAACTAGGCACCTCTAAAAAATTTAGGCGGCCTTCAAAAAAATAGGCGCTATGCACGTTAGGCGTGGGCGGGGCTACGTGTTAGGCGTCTTGTTGCAGAATCGCTGCTCTTAAGCGTGCATAGGCGTTCACATAGGCGCCTTAGTTGTGCCTAGAGCTGGCCTATTTCTAGGGCGCCTCCAAAATAGGTATCGCTCAGCGTGATTCATTAAACAGCGCCCAGTTTTACTTGAATCGCGCTGAACAGCGCCTAACTTTTGGGCGCTTCTTATAGAATTTGCCCTGTACAAACCAAAGCACTGAGGTCTGGAGAACCACTTGTTACTCGATACGGTCAAACTAAAGATTATGTGCCTACAAAGAAATCCTGTTTTTCCACTGCCGGACCTGCTTTTTGAGATTTTGTGGGAAGCTGCTACAGTTCAGAAAATTGCTGAAAACTTATTTTTTTGCGCAGGCATTTTTCTGTTAGCTGTACCTAATTTTATATTGAATGTCTAATCATTTATTAGAATGAGGATGATATAATGTTCACATTTAGACCTCTGTCTTATTTTTGCTCGTGTCTGTGATGATAATTTTGAGATTTTTTGTGTACTCAAGGATTGTGTATATTAACTGTGAGCCACTTTGGCTAAAAGCAGAATACAAACGGTTTAAATAAATAAAATAAAATTTAAGGATTGCTGAAGCCTCCACATGCCCTGTTCCCAGTCTATAGGAGACTCTCTTTTAAACTTACAGCTCAGCTCATATAAACCCTTTTGAAAAAGTTGTATTAGGCCTCATTAAGTCAGTCCATCATGCAGTTCTCCCATCGTACTGTATACTCAGACTCCAAATGGCCATATAATTCGTGAGCATATTGGTGTCTGCAGCAATTTAAATGTCAAAACGCTGTATTACATGACAAAAAGTGGTCAAGTAAGTTCATTTGACCTATAAACTCTTGTTTATTTGCATCTAGTTTTGACAGCTCCTAAGATTTGTATCCAGCAATGCTGACAGTTGGAGTAACGAATGACTTTTCTCCCAAACTGCCTCTGAAGTATTTGAAGTTAATGGCCTATGCCATTTATAAACAGTCAAGTTCTTCTCTCGGCAGCTGTGCCGGGTTATTGATGGCCTACCTGAAATGTTGGCTAATGCATTCTAGCTGTGGGGAAGCGCACAGTGTGTGAACCAACAGCCGACAAGGCCACAGTCTTCAAGTCTGTCATATGTGGGTTGTACATTTGTCACTCCCCAATAGACTCATCGTGACATTCTCCCAACAGTGACAGATCTCGGACAGTCAGCATACAAAATGTTTCTGATGGATGAAGTGTGAGCATACATTGATTTCCAAGGCATGTATTGTGTTTGCTGGCTCCCAAGCACAAGGAGTTAAGAAGCTCCGAGGAACTGTTTTCAAAATGAACATTAAGAGATAAGAACATAAAAACCTCAGAAAAGCCATGCCCAGACCAAGGTCTATCAAAACCAACATCCTTCCGGGGATCAGTCTGGGTCGCAAGTATCTGGCAGATCTCATAAATTACATCAAATTTCTCATAATTTATATCCAGGGATAAGCAAAGACTTTCCCAAGTCTGCCTAACTAATAATATTTTATGGACTTTTCCTCCAGGTTTGTCAAGACAAGAAGCTGCCCACTGTCCAATATCAACAGTCCTTAATATTGTAAATGCTTTATACCTCTATATTTTGAAGTATTAGACCCGATAAAGGAGCACTTTCTCCCCAGATCATTGTATTTATTGAATCTGATTTGCCACCTCCCACCATCGGCCTCAAGACAATTTACAATTCAAATAAAACATGTACTCTACAATAAATTCATCATCTCAAATATATATAAAACTGCAAGGAATCTTAGCTCTTCTAACAATCCCCATTATTAAAAAAAATTATGATAATTATCTCCCCATTACTGAGCCCGTGGCTGTCAGCCAGTTCAAAGGCACTGATTGCGGTAGGCTGTATCTGACCCTCTGATCTCACATAGGTGAGAAAGGTCATGCACAGCCACTGATCTGGATGATGGGTTTTCTTGGTTCTCATATCTTTAGCAAGAATGCAGAAACTCGTGCTTACAAACCATTTGCTCTAAAAGGAGATTTTGGAGAGGACATCAATCATATATATATTTTTTTCTGTAATAACTAGAAGAAATATTGTACAAGGGGGCTGCTGAAAAGTTCTCAGCCCAACCAACAGAGTTGGAGCAGTCTCTATCGAGGGCTATACAATTAGTCCAACAATTATCCACTTTTTTTCATTCCATATTTTTCTGACGGAACAACAAAAGTGGAAAGTCACTGGACTAAGTGTATAGCCCTCGATGGAGATTACCACGTTTTGTTGGTTGGGCTGAGAACGTTTCAGCAGCCCCTCGTAGAGTCTGTTTGGTTGTGTTTATGTGGAGTCCTGAATTAAACTAGAAGATTAGTCAATATGGCAGACTGCAAAGAGCAATGTAGGTATTTTCATAAGATGCCACTCTTAAAGGTTGTGAAATTTCCAGGCTGTGAGCCTGGTCGATAAGAACACTTAGAAGCATTAGATGCTCTTAAAGAATTCTAGCGTACTCCGGCATTGTTTCTCCTAAATGTAGGCCTGACATTCATGCCAGGTCTATGGCTGGTGTAAATGGGTGAGCTTAAATGTGACATTTATGCTTGAAAATTACAACATTCTGTAAGTTAAGTGCATACACGTTTGTCACGCCTATGACACACTCATAGCCCTCTCCTCTGAACACCCCCAATTATACGCTAAACCCCCCCCCCATTCCCCTCTGTATTATCCTTTTCATAATGGAATTACTCTTTTTTACCCCTATTTTCTAAGATCTAATATGTTCTTCTAAACCACTTTCCCGAAACCTTGATAGATAGTATATCAAAACCTAAATAAACTTGCTACCAAATGATAGTGATCTAATCTTTATTCTACGTCTCCTTAAAATCTATACTTTACAAATCCACCCATCAACATCACATACTCGCACTCACTCCCTAATTCTCTAAATTTGGGTGCACAATTTTTTGACTACCACACAAAATTGCTCACATAATTTATAGAACAGCACCTAACTTGTTTAAGTGGGTGCTAATTGGCTTGAACTACCAATAACAACCCTTAATTGGTGTTAATTGACACGGGTAATTACACTCAGGCACTATTCTTTAAACTTAGGACCTGATAGTCAAAGTGATTTGGACAACCACTGACTGGTTAATGAAGTTTTCCGGGTCTTGATGCATCTGGCCAGTTAGAACCGACGTTTCAGCCATCATGCTGTGGCTTTCTTCGGGGTGTGCTGTGAGGTCTGCAGTTTGTCTTTATATAGTAGGTCCTGAAGCCCGATTGGTTGGGGCTTGATGTGAATGAAGCAGGAAAGTCCATTGTTCACCAATCTGAATTTTGGTGGGAAAATCCTTTGGTCTCTTTTTCTCATAGAATGGAAAAGTTAGGACACTAGATCTGACTACCTGGTTGGAGCTAGCCAGTAATATTCAGCAGTTCTTAACCAGCTAAGTGCCACTGAATCGTTCTGGGGTGAGTCAGCATTTTGCCGGCGTCATTTTTGTTATAGAAAGCACTGTAACATAGACCCCCTGAAGAAGCCAATAAATTGGCGAAATGGGGCCCATTGGGCCATCTAAGGCTACAAGCGCACATGACATTATCACCGGCTGAGAAAATTCAAGATAAATGCTGGTGTTTGTCATTATCACATTATAGATTTACTAGTCTTATAGCCCGTTACATTAACGGGTGCTAGAATATATGTATGTGTGTGTGTGTCTGTCTTTATTTCTTTCTCTCTCTCTCCTTAGCCTGTTTCTGTATTTCTGTCTTTCTTTCTTTCTGTTTTTCTTTTTCCTCAGCTGTCCACCACCACCCCTTGCCTGCTCCCCACGCAGCCATAGGGAAACAGTGATTTAATTCCCCAAAAGTCACCAAAAGATATCCACCTTTTCTGCACACTCCCCCATCTACTAAAACAAAATGAGACCACAATCCATTCATTTTGAGTCAGTTTCAAAATTAGAATGCTGCCTGCGCTGAATTGTGAGCAAAAAATAAATTAATTAATGAATCAGGCAATGTGACATGAGCAGCAAAATATGTTTTTGCTAAGTGAGTTATTCACTATTAATGGCAAAATTCACTGCAGATCTTTGCACAACAACAAAAATAAATTCCAAAAGACAATGGTGCAAAAAGTGTTCAATAGTAACTGATTTGGTAATAATTCTCAGATAGTTTCTAATCAAACTTTCTGTAGCCCTGATAACCAGAAGCTTACTTTTCATCCAAGCTATGCTTTTGGCCTTCGTACAGTTTCAAGACTGCCACTGCCACGCCCCCCCCTTCCCGTGGTCCTGACTACGAACCTGGTGATTCCAGCAGCGTGTGCAGCAGTCTTCACACGCTGCTTCGGGCCCTTCTACTGCCCTGATTTACTCTGCGACGTCCCTGAGCCCACCCAGTGTTAGCTGGTTCTCATCCATCTTTTTAGGGGAGGCAAAGAAGAACTTAGTCTTCTCTGGGTTTAACTTCAGTTTATAATCTTTCATCCAGTTGTTCATGGTGGACATTATTTCTTGGACTATGTTTAAAGATGAGGACAGGTCTGTTCAAATTGGAACAAAAATTGTTATGTCATCTGCAAAACTAAAGATCTTTAAATTCAAGGATGCAAGTTTCTCACCCAGTGATGCCACATAAATTGGACTGCAGAAAAGTCTGTCCTGTTTTTATGTGCTATGCTGAATATTAATTTACGTGACTATGCCTTAAAACAGCTACAAACGAAGCCCACATAGGTCCTAGCTTTCAATATCCGGAAATAATGCCATTGGTGGTGAGCAAAACGCTCACTGCCCAACAGCTGAATATCGATCCTTTACCACCGGATTCTGTATATTGCGATGATATCGGCGGCTGCCTAAAAAACAACCGCCGATTGCGTGTCGGATCAGTGAATACAGAATCACAGTCCCGGGAAAGAGAGGTCCCAGAAATGTAGGCCAGGGTTTTCCAGGCCTACATTTCCAGTGCCTGTTGTTGTCATGAATCATGGCTGTGTAGGCACTTTAGGCTGCCTAACACCACTTCCTGTGTAAGCCACGCCCACAGTGGCATTAGGCGACTTAAATCACCTATGGAAGCGCAATTCTGGTGCCTTTTATTTAGGTGCCTTTTATTTAGGCACCAGTAGGCTCTTTAACTTTGTGGTTTTGGGCCATTTTAAACAGCGTTTCCTAATTAACTTAGGGACTGGTAGAGCACCTGCCAGCTAGAGAATGACACGGTGACAAAATCCATCACCGTTCCCATCCCCGCGGATAACCGCAGTAAATAATCCCATGTCATTTTCTAGTGTCTATTTCAACCTCAGTCCTTCTACACCAGAATTCTTCAAAGCAAAGCTTGCGGGTCAGTGGTTATGGCCATTCATACTCTGATTCTTATGTGAGCCAAGGATAATGAAGCCAAGGATGTGAGCCAAGGATAATGAATCACTGATGTGATTGGCTCTTAGGCACCGGTGGAATGAGGCATTATGACATCACAATATCTGCTCTGGATACCAGAGACTGTCATTCTGTAGTGTCTATCTCAACTTCAACCCTTCTACACCAGCATTCTTCAAAGCAAAGCTTGTGGGTCAGTGGTTGTGGCCATTCATACTCTGATTCTTCCCTCTCTCCTTAAAGAATGACATGAAGATGGTTAACCGTGGTTATCTGCGGGGACGGGAACAGTGATGAATTTTGTCACCGTGTCATTCTCTACTGCCAGCGTCTATATTTAGGTGCTATTTCTACAATTTCTCCCCTTACTGCCAGATTCTCTATATGGCACCAGTATCAGCAGCCACCGATCACATGTTAATCACGTGGCAGTGCCGTATACAGAATTACATCTTCGGGAAAGATAGACACCAGAAATGTAGGCCATCTGCCTTTGGGTCAAAAACTAAACAGACACATACATATATCAAGTATTAGACGCAGTGAGATTCAATAAAGTTCACTATGGAGGTTGAGTAAACCCCAGGAATGTTTCATGGAAGGCAATATCGACTTTGACTTCTTCCATTCTAGTAACCAAAAGGGTTAATGTTGAGCCAAATTTACAGCAAACCAGGTCTGCACATGACTTGAGTGAATGAATTATTGTTGCCAGCATTTAGAATTGAAAGTTAATTAGGCAGCTTTGGAATAAAAGTATATTTTCTCTGGTGTAAAAGCATCTGATGCTGTGTATTTATCAGCAACCAATTTTCTTTTAATTAGCAAAGCATCCCTAAAACACTAATGTGTCATTTCAAAAAGAATAGGCCAGAGAAAAGCCTTGCAGAATGAGGGCAAAATGAAATCCCCACCTTGAAGCAGATGGTGGGTGAGGCAGTCCCCGACCCTGGCCGCAGAACTGAATTCACTTACTTGGCAGAGTCGGGCGAAGGAAGCGAGCTAAAATTGAAAAAAATGGAAATTAATTTCCAGCACCTCACTGGACTTGCATAAATGGGGGGTGGGAGGGGGGGGTGCCACTCAAAAAGGCAATCTCTCCGAAACATTTTAAGAACATCATGCAATCTGTATCTCCTGCCTGACAACGCATCCAAAAGTAATTTTCAGTTTTATGTAGACGTGCCACCGTGATTCGCTCAGGGTGCCAGTCACTGTTCTCTGCTTGCATGTGGATTCCTTGGACTTGATTTTTTTTTTTTTTTTATTGCCTCCTGGGTTTCGATTGTCATTCTCATTGGATGTCAACCCCTCTTTTTCTGCTTTGAAAGCACATCTCACTAACATCTGTCTGATCAATCAGGGAAATTTGCTTGCTGACTATAAATTACTTTATAAATGAAAAGGCAAAGACCATCCTTGTAAATAGACAGAAAGGGGCCAGTTCTTTCAAAGTTGCCTAGCAGCGACATACAGAACCCCTATTTGCAGCCGTGTTATTTAAGCAAATTTTCAGAGAAATTACTTGAGGATTTTCTCCAGGAAAATTCACCCAAAGCTTGCATTGGTACTAATATACCTGACAGAGACTTGGATATTAAGCACAAGAAACAGCAATATAGTAATGAACGCTTTACTGGAGTAGAATGTACCGGTATTCACTTGATGTAAAAAAAGAAAAAAGCCTGACATGGCCATGTTTCGGCTACTGCATGCAAAAGGGGTAAACTATTACTATCCATACATACACAGATGCCTTCCCAACACGGTCCCAAGCTGGATGCTTTTCAAAACCCGGGTTTTGGAAAAGCTGTCTGGACACCCAGACATGTCCTCTAAAAAGACATGTCCGGGTAAATCCGGATGTCTGGTAACCCTAGTCCAGAGGTTGGTACTAGAGAATGACACAGGGAAAAATTTTTCCCCATCCCCATGGGAACCATTTTCACGTTCTGTCCCTGCAAGTTCTTTTCCTGTCCCTGCCCCATTCCTGCAAGCTCCATCCTCATCTGCACAAGCCTCAGACACTTTAAAATCCTAAGTAGCAACATTCTAGAGCTCAGATTGTGATGTCATAATGCCTCATTCCACCAATGGCTAAGCTTCGTCCTTATCTGCACAAGCCTCAGACACTTTAAAATCCTAAGTAGCAACATTCTAGAGCTCAAATTGTGATGTCATAATGCCTCATTCCACCAATGCCTAAGCTCCATCCTCATCTGCACAAGCCTCAAACACTTTAAAATCCTAAGTAGCAACATTCTAGAGCTCAGATTGTGATGTCATAATGCCTCATTCCACCAATGGCTAAGCTCCGTCCTTATCTGCACAAGCCTCAGACACTTTAAAATCCTAAGTAGCAACATTCTAGAGCTCAAATTGTGATGTCATAATGCCTCATTCCACCAATGCCTAAGCTCCATCCTCATCTGCACAAGCCTCAAACACTTGAAAATCCTAAGTAGCAACATTCTAGAGCTCAGATTGTGATGTCATAATGCCTCATTCCACCAATGGCTAAGCTCCGTCCTCATCTGCACAAGCCTCGAATACTTGAAAATCCTAAGTAGCAACATTCTACAGCTCAGATTGTGATGTCATAATGCCTCATTCCACCAATGCCTGACCCCGTCCTCATCTGCACAAGCCTCAAACACTTGAAAATCCTAAGTAGCAACATTCTTGAGCTCAGATTGTGATGTCATAATGCCTCATTCCACCAATGCCTAAGCTCCGTCCTCATCTGCACAAGCCTCAAACACTTGAAAATTATAAGTGTTCGAGGCTTGTGCGATTAAGGCAGAGCTTACAGGAATGGGGCAGGGACAGGATCAGCAACAAAACTCACAGGGATGGGACAGGGAAATTGCATTCCTATGTGGGACGGCGACAAATCTGTCCCCATGACATTCTCTAGTTGGTACCCTGGGTCTCTCTGCTCTGCTCTTTCCTTTCAACTAATGTATTTCTCCTCTTTTCATTCGTATACTTTTGATTTATTGTGAACTGCTCTGAAAATTGTCTCACTGAGCGATAGATCCAGCAGCGTAGTAAAGGGGTGGGGAAGGTCCACCCTGGATGCTGTCTAGGTGAAGGCACAGGTACCTGTCCTCCTTTCCGCTCCCCGTTCCTTTCCCCCACCCCCCACCCACCACTGCTGCACTTGTGTGCAGCTTTCCTTTCCCCGTTCCACTGTAATGTTCCTTGAGTGAGCAGCAACCCCCAAACTGCGCCAGCGTCGGCTCTTCCTCTGATGTCACTTTTTGGACCCATGCCGTGAGTGTGGCAGGAGGGGGCGGGGAAGGAGGGCATGGAGGTGGGGGGGGCAGAGAAGAGGGTGAGGAGGGGGCGCCACATGAAACTTGATACTCCTCCTCTGACATATTCCTCATTCCTTTTTTAAATATTTTTTAATTATTTTTCAGATACAATACATCAGATACATATATTACATACAATAATTACGTACCATATTATAAATAAAACAACATTATAAAGGAATTAACCTAAAACAAATTGCAGTACTCCCCCGAAATTCATGGGGGTTCCATTCCAGGAACACCTGCAAATTTTGAAATACCGCGAATACGGTTTTTCGGCTGATCGAAGGCAGGAGAGGGCAGCTGGGGCGCCGGCGGGTGCTTAAATTATACTTACGAAGCCGGACACATTTTCCTGGTACTAAAGTCATGGTTACCCCAAGCAGGAGCTGCTTTTGATATGCCAGATAGCGTGTCAAAGCAGCTCCTGGTCGGTGTAACCATGACTTTAGTACCAGGAAGAGGCAGTCAGAAAATACCGCGAATTACTGAGTCCACGATTTGTGAACCGCTAATTCAAGGGGGTTTACTGTAACCATAAAGTGAAACAAAATGCACAAGGAGTCAAGTGAGATTACTACAGATTTACTACAGAAATCATCTAGCGGGGCCCATTTCTTACTGAAACTAACAATATTGTTATGTTTGAAAGCTATTATTTCTTTGTATTTTCTGATTATACACAAATGATTCCACCATTCGTGAAAATTAAGTTTAGAGTTATCCTTCCAATTACAGGCAATATGATGGATAGCCAACGCAATCATAGTGTCAAATATTTTAAGTTCAAAACTATTTATTGGTTTTTGTAAAATACAAGAGCATAAGTAAAACATAGCAAACAGAGTAATTACATTAAGAAACGAAGGTAATGCTTATGAGAAGAGCAGTCTGGATGGATTCTTGAGCTACAGAAAGTGCATTACCAACACAGGAAGAACAAAAGGAAAGGGAATAACAGAAAAGTTGACCGTTTAGTGACCGTTGATGGGATCAAGATATCTGGGTTTGAGGAGCGCAAAATAACGGCTCTATAAGAGATAGATAAGTAAATTATTATCTACTTGGGTTGTAGAATGTATTCTGGACCATCTGGCTTACTGCAGATCATCAGAAACAACTGGGAAATCATGAGACATCATCCTAGTTTTGAAAATAAAAAGCTTAGGATAGCATTCTCTGGGAACTTGAATTTAAAAGAGATTTTATGCCCTTCCGCAATGAAACCAGAAATGACTTCATCTCATTGTGTGAAAGGCCATTTCAAATGTCATTCGTGCAGTATTTGTGAAATCACCTTGCAAATGAAGATTTTCACCAATCCACAGGATAATAAACAGTATGTTTTGAAACATTTCACGAATTGTAGAACTACGTTTATCATATATGTTATCGTTTGCCCATGCAAATTACTGTATGTTGGTATGACCACGAGAGATTTAAAAACAAGAATGTGTGAACACAAATCTAATTTAAAACGCCTCCCTCACCGAACTTATAAACTCAGCCCTAACATCGGGCCTCTTCTCCTCCGACATGGAACATATTTCATTGGCCCCTCTATTAAAAAAGGCCGACCTTGACCCCTCCATACCATCAAACTACCGGCCAATAGCAAATATCCCCCTCCTAACCAAGTTATTAGAATCCATCATATCCACTCAACTTTCATCCTACCTAGATAGATTCTCTATCCTCCTACCCCACCAATTCGGCTTCAGACCCAACTTCAGCACCGAATCCCTTCTGGCCTCACTAATCTCTAAGGTGCAACAACTCCATTCTCGCAACAAATTCACTGTTCTCCTACAATTCGACCTCTCTGCAGCTTTCGACGTCGTCCATCACGATATCCTTATCTTCCAACTCTCCGAAATAGGCATAAGCTCCACAGTCCTAGATTGGTTCTCGAAATTCCTACGCTTCCGCTCCTACACCGGTACTTCATCCCCCCCTGGAAACCGAAATATGGAGTCCCGCAAGGCTCCCCTCTCTCTCCTATCCTTTTCAACATCTACATGTCTTCTCTGAAACTCCTTCATCTATCCCCCCTAGAAACTCTCTACACCTACGCCGATGACATCCTCATCCTCCTCGAGACCAACTCGAACCTCTCGAACCTCGCTGAGAACATATCCACTTGTATTACGAATCTCCAATCCTGGGCCCAATCTGTACAAATGAAACTGAATGAGTCCAAAACAAAACTACTTTGGCTCGGCCCAACATTAGATCATTTACCCACCTCCATCCCATTACCTTCTGGACCCACTCTTCAGCTTGAGTTTTCAAGCAAAGTCCTAGGCATCGTCATAGATTCCTCTCTCTCCTTCAATGATCACCTCAATTCTTTAATAAAAAAAATGCTTCTTCTGCCTTCATATGTTGAGGAAGGTGAGATCCTGCTTTCATCATTCTCACTTTACCATCCTTGTTCAATCTACTATCCTCTCTAGACTGGATTACTGCAATTCCATCTATATAATCCTAACTAAGAAAAACCTCCATAGACTTCAGCTAATTCAGAACGCCGCGGCTAAGCTTATTTTCACAAAAGGCAAGTTCGACCATGTCTCCCCACTCCTCTCCAAGCTTCACTGGTTCCCAGTATACTCCAGAGTCCTCTTTAAATGTGCCTGCTTAGCCTTCAAGATCCTACATGGCGTCCTTCCTCCCGTTATCCCACTCTTTTGGAATTCCTCAAAACCACACTCCACCAGACCCTCCCAAAAATTAAAACTATCATTCCCCTCTATAAAAGGTATACTCAGTCGGGATGGATATGGCAACGAAGGCAGAGGGGCTGGAGTCACTATGGGTCAAATTGCCGGGAAACAAGAGTGCAGGCATAAAACTGGGGCTGTACTATCGCCCACCTGGTACGCCGGAAGGAGTCGGACATGACTTGGAAGCTGAACTGAGACAAGAATGCAGGACTGGAAGTGTAACAGTGATGGGGGACTTCAACTACCCGGGGATTGACTGGAGTACGGGTCACTCCAACTGTGCTAGGGAAACAGAATTTGTAGAAGCTGTGAGGGACTGCTTCATGGAGCAACTAGTCAGGGAACCGACGCGAGGGAGTGCTACTCTTGACCTCATCCTAAACGGATTAGGGGGGCCTGCAAAAGGGGTAGAAGTAGGAGGACCACTAGGCAACAGTGACCACAATGCGATCAGATTCACATTAGAAAGGGGGACACCCACAGTAAGGAGGACCGCAACAACTGCGCTCAACTTCAGGAAAGGGAACTATGCTGCTATGAGGGAAATGGTGGGAAGAAAGCTCAGAAACATCCTTAGGATGGAGACTGTAGGAAGCACCTGGACCCTATTCAGGGACACCCTGCAGGAAGCACAAAGAATGTACGTCCCCAGTTTCAGGAAAAGCGGCAAGAACAAGCGATCAAAGGACCCGGTTTGGATCTCAACTGAAGCAAAGAGGGCAATAAATGACAAAAAAGTATCCTTCCGGAGATGGAAAAATGACCCAACGGAGGAAAATCACCAGGCGCACAGGAAATGCCAAAAGGAATGCCACCGGGAGGTTAGAAAAGCAAAAGGGAACTACGAAGAGGGGCTGGCCAGGGAGGCGAAGAACTTCAAGGCATTCTTCAGTTACGTAAAGGGGAAGCGACCAGCGAGAGAGGAGGTGGGGCCGTTGGACGATGGGGATAGGAAGGGAGTGATTAAGGAGGATAAAGAGGTAGCTGAGAGGTTGAACACGTTCTTCTCGTCAGTTTTCACGAGAGAAGACACATCTAACATACCGAATTCAGAGGAGCTCATAAGTGGGGAACAGGCTGAAAAATTGGAACACATAGAGGTAAGTAAGGAGGATGTCCTCAAACAGATAGACAGGTTAAAATGCGGCAAATCGCCGGGCCCAGACGGGATCCACCCAAGGGTTCTGAAGGAACTAAGACAAGAAATAGCGGGCACAATCCAGCATGTTTGCAACCTATCCTTGAAAACTGGAGAGGTACCAGAGGACTGGAAACTGGCGAATGTCACACCTATCTTCAAGAAGGGATCGAGGGGTGACCCCGGGAACTACAGGCCGGTGAGCCTGACTTCAATTATAGGGAAGATGGTGGAAGCTATGATCAAGGATGGTATTTGCGAGCACATCGAGAGAAATGGCCTACTGAGAACAAGCCAGCATGGATTCTGTAAGGGAAGGTCATGCTTAACGAACCTTTTGCACTTCTTTGAGGGAATAAGCAGTCGGGTGGACAATGGGGAACCCATAGACATCATTTACCTCGATTTTCAAAAGGCTTTCGACAAGGTGCCACATGAAAGGCTGCTTAGGAAGCTGTGGAACCACGGGGTGGGAGGGGATGTGCACAGATGGATCAAGCACTGGTTGTCGGGTAGACTGCAGAGGGTCGGAGTAAAGGGACAATATTCTGACTGGCGGGGAGTCACGAGCGGTGTGCCACAGGGATCGGTGCTGGGGCCGTTACTCTTCAACATATTTATCAATGACCTGGAAAAGGAGGCAAAGTGCGAGGTTATAAAATTTGCAGACGATACCAAACTGTGCGGCAGAGTTAGATCCAGGGAGGAGTGTGAGGACCTGCAAAGGGACCTGGACAAGCTGGAAGACTGGGCAAACAAATGGCAAATGCGCTTTAACGTGGAAAAATGCAAGGTCATGCATATAGGGAAAAGGAACCCGTTGTTCAACTACAAATTGGGGGGGGGGCATTGCTGGGAGACAGCAGTCTAGAGAGAGACTTGGGTGTGCTGGTAGATGCATCACTGAAGCCATCTGCGCAGTGCGCAGCAGCCTCGAAAAAAGCCAACAGGATGCTGGGCATCATAAAGAGGGGCATAACAACCAGGACGCGGGAAGTCATCATGCCATTGTATCGAGCGATGGTGCGTCCACATCTGGAATACTGCGTTCAATATTGGTCGCCGTACCTCAAGAAGGACATGGCGGTACTTGAGAGAGTCCAAAGGAGAGCAACGAAACTGGTAAGGGGGCTGGAACACTGCCCGTACGCCGAGAGGTTGGATAGGCTGGGGCTCTTCTCTCTGGAAAAAAGGAGGCTCAGGGGAGATATGATAGAGACCTTCAAGATCATGAGGGGCATAGAGAGGGTGGATAGGGACAGATTCTTCAGGCTGAAGGGGACAACAAGTACGAGGGGGCATTCGGAGAAACTGAAGGGAGATAGGTTCAAAACAAATGCAAGGAAGTTTTTTTTCACCCAAAGGGTCGTGGACACCTGGAATGCGCTACCGGAGGAAGTGATCAGGCAGAGTACGGTACAGGGATTCAAACAGGGATTGGACGGATTCCTGAGGGATAAAGGGATCGTGGGATACTGAGAGAGGTGCTGGGATGTAACACAGGTATAGAAAGCAAACCAGGTAATAAGTATAGAAACCCAACCAGGTAGTGCATGTGCAAGACCAGAGGGTTAGGACTTCGATGGGAAGATAGGACTCAATGGGAAACCAAGGTGGCAAGGGGGCCCCTTCTGGTGATTCAGACAGGTCGTGACCTGTTTGGGCCGCCGCGGGAGCGGACTGCTGGGCAGGATGGACCTATGGTCTGACCCAGCGGAGGCACTGCTTATGTTCTTATGTTCTTATGTTATCTCTCCCCTTTAGAACCACAGAACTCTGGAACAACCTCTCATCCCCACTCAGAAACTCAAGCTCCTTCCAATCCTTCCGCAAACACTTGAAAACTTGGCTCTTTGCAAAAATCTAATCACCCCCCATTCTCCAGTATTCTGTCCCTCTCTTTCCTCTTAGTCCCTTTCCTTTAGCCTTATTGTAGTTCCTTTCCTCTTAACTCTGTAAACCGTGCCGAGCTCTGCGCTTGCGGAGATGGTGCGGTATACAAACCTAAGGTTTAGTTTAGTTTAGCTAGTGGGAAATTTTTATCCAATCAAAACAGTACAATAGTTTACTTTCCTTTGCGCATGTGCTAGCGCCATTTTCTAGTGTGAGTTTGTGTAATAACAACCCGAATGTTTAACAACACAAGTAAGTATGCTGTGTTTTAATTTGATAGCTAAATGTCAAAACTTAACTTATTATTATTTTTTCATGTTCTTATTCTTTTGGCCTGTATACCAAAAAACCCTGAGGAAGCCGCTTGAGGGCGGCGAAACGGGTTTCTGTTGGATACGGTACACGGGATTCAAATGGCGGAATAGTGTTTGCCGCCGTAAAACAACTTAAACATCAAGCTGAAAGATAAGTGCTTGACTAATCTTTATCTGATGTTACTTATAAGTGAGATTGCAATTCTGCACAGCTATCTTGCACTTTTGAAATGTTATTTTGCATAGCTTATAATATGCTATTTGCACAGTTCGGAAATAAGTAAAAAAATAAAAATTTATAAAAAATAAGAAAAAAAGAAAACTATTAAAACCAATATTTATTGAGTAGTTAAGAGACATATAGAATTGTGACGAATTAAGTTACATTTAAATCAATGAAGGTTTTTTGATCAATAAAAGATACCCACACCACAATTCCTTTTATGGATTATATTATTATGATCCTTGGATTCTGAGATCTTTTCCTTCATTTTTGACTATTACATTCAAATCATCTTATTAGATGGTTTTTTTCTCAATTGATTAACCTTTTTGGGGACCTTGTTAGTTGTGGTTAATCTTTCTCCCTTTTTCGTTACTGCAGGGGTCACCACTATCCCCATTGCTTTTCAATGTCTACATGTCTTCATTAGGTGCGCAATTGACCCAGCTGGGGATAAAATTATTTAGCTATGCAGATGACTTTAAGATCATTATCCCATTCGTTAACTCTCTCTCGGAAGTTACTCCCAAAGCAACAAAAGTACTAAATTTGATGGAGCAATGGATGACTGAATTCAGACTGAAATTTAATTCAGAAAAAACAAAATTTTTTGTAGCTTCGCCACACCCGCTTGACACCAAAACATCACTATGCATCAATAAACTTAGTTATCCTATTCAATCTATTATGAAGGTATTGGGTGTAACACTAGACCAGAGCCTAACCATGAAAGACCAGGTGGACTCCTTGGTTAGAAAGGGTTTTTTCGCTCTCTGGAAGCTTCGGTCCATTAGAGCATATTTTGATATGTCAGCATTTAGAATTCTGGTGCTCAGAGGAAAAATATCATTGTTCGCCGACGACGCCAAACTGTGCAACATAGCAGGTAAAAGCACTATGCCTGACAGTATGACGCATGACCTACTACTATTGGAACAATGGTCATCGACTTGGCAGCTCAACTTCAATGCTAAAAAATGTAAAGTGATGCACCTGGGTAAAAGAAATCTGTGCAGGACTTACACGTTAAATGGTGAGACCTTAACTAGGACCACGGAAGAACGGGATTTAGGAGTAATCATTAGTGATGACATGAAAACTGCCAATCAAGTGGAAAAGGCTTCCTCCAAGGCAAGGCAAATGATGGGTTGCATCCGTAGAGGTTTTATCAGCAGAATGCCAGAAGTCATAATGCCACTGTACAGATCCATGGTGAGACCTCATTTGGAATATTGTGTTCAATTCTGGAGACCACATTACCGGAAAGATGTGCTGAGAATTGAGTCAGTTCAGCGGATGGCCACCAGGATAGTCTCGGGGCTCAAGGATCTCCCGTATGAAATAAGGCTGAATAAATTGCAGCTGTACTCACTTGAGGAACGAAGAGAGAGAGGGGGCATGACATTTAAATATATCACGGGCCTTATCGAGGTGGAAGAGGATATCTTCCGTCTTATAGGACCTTCATCCACCAGAGGGCATCCGCTGGAAGGATGTGCAGAGAATCGAGTCGGTTCAGCGAATGGCCACAAAGATGGTCTGGGGGCTCAAAGATCTCACGTATGAAGAAAGACTGAATAGACTGAGGCTGTACTCACTTGAGGAACGAAGAGAGAGGGGTGATATGATTGAAACGTTTAAGTACATCACGGGCCGTATCGAGTCGGAAGAAGATATCTTCTACCTCATGGGACCCTCGAACACCAGGGGGCATCCGCTGAAAATCAGGGGAGGGAAGTTCCATAGCGACTCCAGAAAATACTTCTTCACTGAAAGAGTGGTGGATCATTGGAACAAACTCCCACTGCAGGTGATTGAGGCCAACAGCGTGTCGGACTTTAAGAGAAGGTGGGATATTCACAGGGGATCCCTAGGGGAGTGAAATCAGAGGGCGGGTATTTGGAGTGGGCAGACTTGGTGGGCTATAGCCCTTTTCTGCCGTCTTTTTCTATGTTTCTATGTTTCTATGAAAATTTCATGGTGACTTCAGAAAGTATTTCTTCACCGAGAGGGTGGTCGATCATTGGAACGAACTCCCACTGCAGGTGATTGAGGCCAACAGCGTGGCAGATTTTAAAAATAAATGGGATATTCACGTGGGATCTCTAATGATGTAAAGGCAGGGGATAGTGAACAAAATCAAGGCAAAGGGTCACTAGAGTAGGCAGACTTGATGGGCTTTGGCCCTTTTCTGCCGTCATTTTTCTATGTTTCTATGTATAATCCCTCGTACTGAGTCAACTTGATTACTGTAATATCGCCTATTTGTCAATTTCCCAAAAGAATATGTGATGATTACAACTAGTGCAAAATGCAGCAGTCAAACTGATTTTTGGACTGAAGAAGTTCGATCATGTGACACCTTACTACCAAAGCTGCATTAGCTGCCGATGGAGGCACGTGTGAAGTTTAAGCTTGGTTGTTTTTTGCTTTAAGGTACTATTCGGTCTAGCCCCTAAATACATAACTGATCTTTTCTCTTTCTCAGCCAACAGACATAAGAGAAGCTCACATTTGAACTTTGTTTCCCCTCCAGTTAGAGGATGTAAACTCAAAAGACATCATCAACACCTTTTCTCACATCAGGCAGTATTATGGGGTAAAGATCTAGAACAGTGTTCTTCAACCTTTTTACACCCGTGGACCGGCAGAAATAAAATAATTATTTTGTGGACTGGCAAACTACTAAGACCGAAATAAAAAAACACATTTTCGCCCTGTCTCCGCAAGCTCGGTCCCCACAAACCATCTGATCCCATCTGCACAAGCCTCAGTTATGATTTTATATTGAACGTATTTTATTAAAGTATAAAAAGAAACAATATTCTGTACAATTGTCATTTTATAAATATAAATATTCAGAGCAAGGACCAACAAAACCCCTGTCTCCCCTCCCCTTCACATATATTCCCTCTACTATCAAGAAAACTGAACAAGCCAAATTATTACAAAATGCTACACAGAAATATCATGCTAACAGAATACTGCAGTCACACATGATAGGAATAGTGTTAGGCTTTGCAGTCCCCAGTTATGTCTCTAGCAGGATATATATTTCAAATCTGATATATTGTAATGACAAAATAGAAATAAAATGATTTTTTTCTACCTTTTGTGGTCTCTGCTTTCATCTTCTTTCCACTCTTCTTTCCAGCATCTGCCCATTCCATCTACTGTCTGGCCTCTCCCACTTCCATATGTATCTGACTTCTTTCTATGCCCCTCTCCCCTTTCCATCCAGCCTGTACCTCTTCTCTCCTTTTTACATCATTCATTCCAGCTTCACTGCTTTCTTCATTTTTATCTCTCCTACACCAGATCTAGCATCTTTATCCCTCTCTCATTTCTCTGCTGACCCCCTTTCCAGCATCAATCTCACTCTACTTTCTTATTCCTGTCTCTCCCCTTTCCCTCCTCTAATCTCCCTGCCAGCTGTTTCCTTCCTTTTTACCTTCTCCCTTCCCTCCTCCCCCCTATCCAACAGTAGCTCTCTTCCCATCTCTTTCCCTCTTCGCCTCCCAGCAGCATCTCTCTTTCTACCTCTCTCCAGGTGCAGTAACAGCTCTCCCTTTATCCATCAGCTTCCCAGCCTCCAACAGTGGCTTCCTCTCCTTCCAGCAGCTCTCAGTACTTGCCTGCAGCAGTGATTTCCTTAGGCAGCCTTGGGTCCGTTGCCGCCTCTGAGGAAAGGGGAAGTTGCCAAAGTGAATCACTGCCCTGGTAAGTACAGAGCTGCTAGGAGAGGAGACAGCCACTGTTGAAGGCTCCTCATGATCTTACTCCTGCTGTGCCCTGCACATTCGCGACCCCCCCCCCCCCAAGCCGGCAAAAACAGCTTTGCACCGCAGGCCCTGCCGCCCAAGACGAGCCGGAGTACCCTACCCGCCGCATCCTGCACGTGGGCAGACTCTCAGCACAACGCTGCTGATGGTCCCAATCGACATGCTGACCTCCCCGCGCACGCTGACCATCTCCTCTCTGCCTGCACTTTACCCGCGGCCCTCTTCGGCGACTTAGCAGGGGCAGCGATCAAGACAGGCATGCCGACGTGGGAACCTTCCCTCTCTGAGTCCCGCCTATTTTGTTTCAACTTCCTGTTTCCGCATAGGCGAGACTCACAGATGGAATGGCCGACGTCGGCAGCCTGTCTTGATCGCCCGAGGCTGGGAGGAACAGAAGAATTCTGCGAACACCACAGGGGCAGGAAATTTAACGCGGCCATCTCGCCGGTCCTGTGCAGACCGGCAGGAATTTTCTGCGGACCGGCACCAGTCCGCGGACCGGCGGTTGAAGAACTGTGATCTAGAACAATTGCTTACGCCTACTACTTATGGGGAATTTAGGAAATGCCTAAAAACATATCTGTTCCTGAAGTATCTAGGCAGCTGACCCATACAATTCTTTCTCCACAATAACTGATCCCTAGAGCTGTTAATCAATAGCTTTTAACTCTGCTAAGTTCATTCAATTTGTAGCATCTTTTAATCATTGTAAACCGCATAGAACTTCACGGTCCTGCGGTATATAAACTGTTATTATTATGGTTAGTTGACCAGACCAAATGTACGTTAGGACATTTATAAAGGAGATGTATAAGAGTGCCAGGCTGTGTACAGCAAGACCAGCACATCCCTGATGAGACTGAAAAAGTTTAAACTTGGCAATTTTATTAGGGGTCAAATAAGCTCCTATGCAGAACAAAAAATGTAGATTGACAAATTGAAGCAGACATGGTGGGCCGAGCTGATAGAGTCCAGCAGGAGTTCCAGTTTCCTCATTCCACTTGTGTCTTCGATTTAGATTGGGTGCCAGCCCCCATCGCTGCTTAAATCTCTTTTCCAAAGCCAGTAATACAGGATCAAAGGAGCCACACAACAGGGTTTTCTTTACTAGGGTTACTCTTCCAGGCCGCTCTGTACTGCCATAAAGTGTAGTTACTTACTTGTAACATAGGTTCTCCGTGGACAGCAGGATATTCAGCCACATATGGATGAGTCAGCCACATATGGGTGTTGTCCCAGCAGCTCCCAATTTGCGGATAAACTCTCCAGTAGCTGAGAGATTTTTATTTTTTTTTCTGAGCACGTGCAGTGCCTGGGCCCCACTGGGCATGCCCGAGCACTACCCATTTCCCCCTACTTCCCCCTAATCTCCAGGATGTTCCTAGCTGTGGCCGGGTCGGCCATACGGGGAGGCGGGTGGGTTGTGTGGCTGACTATCCTGCTGTCCACAGAGAACCTACGTTACAGGTAAGTAACTACACTTTCTCCTAGGACAAGCAGGATGAGTCAGCCACATATGGGTGACTCCCTAGCCGAGGGATGTACCGACTGGACCTGCGCCTTAGCGCTTTGTGCATCCCTCGCCTGGCTGTGGAGGCCGAGCCGGGCAGGGTAATCAGGCGAAGCAGGTGAAGTTGTGGAAACAAGGTTTTTGATAAAGTGCTGTGTTAACTGGCACTAATACTCACAGGACAGTGAAACTGTTCAATAACAATCAAGTACAGTGAGAAAACCAACTGGTCAACAGTAACAATTTGTAGTTGCATGTGAGAATTCATATTTGCATATTCCACATTCAGTCTAGACAGGAGTGCTGGAAGACCTATTTAATCAATATCTATAACACCCTACTTGATCAGTGTTTGTCAAGGCAATGAGCAGAAAAGTTGTAATGGAGAGCTGTAGAAAATCTGACCGACGGGAACGGGCGGAAACTAAAGACTGGCGATTAGGGGGAAGCAGGGGAAAATGGGTAGTGCTCGGGCATGCCCAGAGGAGCCCGGGCACTGCACGTGCTCAGAGAGAGAGAAAAAAAAAATCTCTCTGAGCTATTGGAGAGCTTATCCGCAAATTGGGAGCTGTTGGGACAACACTCATATGTGGCTGACTCATCCTGCTTGTCCTAGGAGAAATTGCAAAGCCTCACAGCGTTTCCTCCGGCTCGGTTACAATTGTGTTCATCCGCCACGGACACAGAGGCCCCTTATGGGGTTTTTTTTC
Organism: Geotrypetes seraphini; assembly: GCF_902459505.1. Classification (NCBI taxonomy): domain Eukaryota; kingdom Metazoa; phylum Chordata; class Amphibia; order Gymnophiona; family Dermophiidae; genus Geotrypetes; species Geotrypetes seraphini. The sequence continues at coordinate 29,169,227 of NC_047091.1, read as the reverse complement.
AGTGTTTTGCCCATCAAACACTGAACACGCAGGCTCCATCATGTGCCCAATACAATACGCCCCCCGCCGCCCCCCCCCGCCTACCCCCCCCCGTTCCATAGCAGCTGCTGGGCTGGCACGTGTGTTTGACAAGAGCACATGGCTACAATGGGAGCGCAGAGAATGTTTGTGTGTTGCTGGGATGTTTCACCACTCGCTCTCTGATCTTCGTCAAAGACTTTGCAACACAGACCGGGGCTCGGCAGATTGCTTTCCTGCTCTCGCTGTGTCCTTTTTTCAGAAATAAAACACATCTGTATGGCAGGATTGCTAAAGCGATGATGTGTAAAAATTCTAAGTAAAGCTTCACTCTGAAACGAGTTCAGGCATCAGCGATAAAGAACCGTTACACTCTGTTAAAAGCACAGAACCAACAACTCAACTTTCATTTTGTCATTTCCCTGCACTATGGGGGCTCATTTTCAAAAGAGTAAACCAGCCGCAAAAAACGGCATAAACCAGCAATTGGCCGTATCACCAAAATGTCCAGGTGCCAATTTTCAAAACAAATTTTTTAGGCGTCTTGCAGGTCATTCATCCTAGGATTTCCAGATTTTCCCCAAGGAAAATCCAGACCCATGGCCACACCCCCCAGGCCCGCCCAACTCCGCCTTGTTCCGCCTGTGTCACTGCTCGTTCTGCCCCCATAGCCCCGCCCCCAGACAGGATCCGCGCATGCACAGATGCAGTGATGTCGCCGCGTGGCGTCCGCGCAGGTGCAGATGCCCCTTCCTGATGTGATTTTGATGGGAAGCTTTTCAAAACCTGGACAAAGTGCCGGGTTATGAAAAGCCCTCTGAACCTCCGGACATGTCCTCAGAAAGGAGGACATGCCCTGGGAAATCTGGACATCTGATAACCCTAATTCATCCTCAAAGTCCCTCCTCGAGGGCCGGAATCCAGTCGGGTTTTCAGGATTTCCTCCATGAATATGCATAAGATCTATGTGCATGCACTGCTTTCAATACATATTCATGGGGGAAATCCTGAAAACCCGACTGGGTTGCGGCCCTCGAAGAGGGACGTTGAGACCCCTGGATTAGAGTGTCTATGTCAGGGATGGGCAACTCCGGTCCTCGAGGGCCGGAATCCAGTCGGGTTTTCAGGATTTCCCCCATGAATATGCATGAGATCTATTTGCATGCACTGCTTTCAATACATATTCATGGGGGAAATCCTGAAAACCCGACTTGGTTGTGGCCCTCGAAGAGGGACGTTGAGACCCCTGGATTAGAGTATCTATGTCAGGGATGGGCAACTCCGGTCCTCGAGGGCCGGAATCCAGTCGGGTTTTCAGGATTTCCCCAATGAATATGCATGAGATCTATTTGCATGCACTGCTTTCAATACATATTCATTGGGGAAATCCTGAAAACCCGACTGGATCGCGGCCCTCGAGGAGGGACTTTAACACCTGTGCTCTAGGATGTCTAAATGTCAAGGAGGTGTGAAAGAAGCTTGTATGGGGTGGGCTTAGCACTTGGATAATCAAACTTTTTTCAAGATGTTTAGGGCATTTTTTAGATGTTCATAGTTAGACCTGTTTTAAAAGCGAAAAATAGCTAAAAAGGTACCCAAATGGACCAGATAACCACTAGAGCAGGGGTGTGAAATGTCGGTCCTCGAGGGCTGCAATCCATTTGGGTTTTCCCCAATGAATATGCATGAGATCTATTAGCAAACAATGAAAGCAGTCATGCAAATAGATCTCATGCATATTCATTGGGGAAATTGTGAAAACCCGACTGGATTGTGGACCGACATTTGACACCCCTGCACTAGAGAGATGAAAGTATGCCCCCCCCCCTCACACATGCCCCCAGTGGTCACTGACCCCTTCCCACCCTCCACCCCCAAATGTATAAATGAAAGCATGTACATTCCTGTCTCTGGAACAGCAGCACTTATGAGAAAGTCTAGTATAGAAGCACAATGGGTCTCCTAAGTAGCCTGGTAGGGAAGGGGGGTGCTAGTGAATCATACAGAGGAGGACCCAGGCTCATAAACTATTCTACCCACTACATTTATGGTGGAAAGTCTGAGTCCCCCCAAAACCTATTGTACTGCCATATAGTTGCCACTTGCAGCCATAAGGGCTCCTGGGGAAGTAGACAGGTGGGTATAGTAGGTTTTGGGGGAGTTTTAGAGGGCTGGCCATATGCCATACACAGTTACCGGATACTAGGGTCCACCTTGGGGGTTAGTGCCCAAGAAAAGGATCTGGTTGTCTTCGTAGATAATTCAATGAAATCTTCCTTCCGATGTGCGATGGCAGCCAAAAAAGCAAACAGGATGCTTGGAATTATTAAAAAAAGGGATGGTTAACAAGACTAAAAATGTTATAATGCCCCTGTATCGCTCCATAGTGTGACCTAATCTGGAGTATTGCTTTCAATTCTGGTCTCCTTATCTCAAGAAAGATATAGCGGCGCTAGAAAAGGTTCAAAGAAGAGCAACCAAGAAGATAAAGTGGATGGAACTCCTCTCGTATGAGCAAAGACTAAAACGGTTAGGGATCTTCAGCGTTGGCTTTCCATCTGACATCACTTCCTATTCACATAGGAACATAAAAATTGCCGCTGCTGGGTCAGAATAGTGGTCCATCCTGCCCAGCAGTCTGCTCTCGCGGCGGCCCCAAGGCCAAAGACTAGTGATCTAAATGAGTCCAGCCTCACCTGCGTATGTCCCAATTTAGCAGGAACTTATCCAACTTAGTCTTGAAACCCTGGAGGGTGTTTTCACCCACAACAGACTCTGGAAGAGCGTTCCAGTTTTCTACCACTCTCTGGGTGAAGAAGAACTTCCTTACATTTGTACGGAATCTGTCCCCTTTCAACTTTAGAGAGTGTCCTCTCGTTCTCCCTACCTTGGAGAGTGTGAACAGTCTGTCTTTATCTACTAAGTCTATTCCCTTCATTATCTTGAATGTTTTGATCATGTCCCCTCTCAGTCTCCTCTTTTCAAGGGAGAAGAGGCCCAGTTTCTCTAATCTCTCACTGTACGGCAACTCCTCCAGCCCCTTAACCAATTTATTCGCTCTTCTCTGGACCCTTTCAAGTAGTATCGTATCCTTCTTCATGTACGGCGACCAGTGCTGGACGCAATACTCCAGGTGAGGGCACACCATGGCCCGGTATAGCGACATGATAACCTTCTCCGATCTGTTCGTGATCCCCTTCATTATCATTCCTAGCATTCTGTTCGCCCTTTTTGCCGCCGCAGCACATTGTGCCAACAGCTTCATCGATTTGTCGATCAGAACTCCCAAGTCTCTTTCCTGGGAGGTCTCTCCAAGTACCACCCCGGACATCCTGTATTTGTGCATTAGATTTTTGTTGCCGACATGCATCACTTTGCATTTATTCATGTTGAACTTCATTTGCCATATCGAAGCCCGTTTCTCGAGCTTGATTATGTCATGCAACCAGGAAGGGATTTCAGAGGGGAACCAGGCTGTCGTGAGCAGCAAGCCGGAGCAGTTGCTCGCGCTGGCGAAGATTTAAAGTGGTACCTGGGTGACGGAAGACAGGAGAGCGTGAGCATGGCATGGGAGAGCATGAGCATGGCATGGGGGCGGAGAGGTGCTGGCGCCCCCATCAAGACAGCACTTGGGGCGGTCTGCCCCCTCCCCCACCCCCATTTACTAAGCCACTGGTTTATATACATTCACACTTGCTACTGAAATGGCCTAAGTGTTTGCACCTACGTTTTGGCACATCATTGTCAACTTATGCTACTACCTAGTACCTATAAGACATCAGAATGAGTTTTTAATAAGACACTCAGAAATGTGTTCTTAAGTAACATGGAACATATCAGCGACTTCCTGATAATTAAGGGTTGGTTACCAGACATCTTGGAAAACCTGGTGTCTGGCGTCCAGACAGATTTCAAAGCTCGGCAGTTTGTCCCGGTTTTTGAAGATACCGAGTTCGGGGATGTGCCTGCACGGCATCCGAGCATGCGCAGATGTGATGACATCACATGCATGCATGTGATGTCATTGTGTCACATCGACACATGCTCGGAGGCCCTGCAGGCATGCATGGACCCGGGGAAGGGGAAGAGATGAGGTTTATAGGGGAGCAGGGCTCGGAGACAGAATAGGCCGAGGGCCACGTGTCCTCAGGGGGGTTTTCTTTTAATGAACAAATCTGGTAACCCTATGAAAGTTCCCCTTCTCTGCAACTGCAGCTGTTTCCTTGGAAAGGATCAGATCATCACAAATGCAGCAACCCAGCCATATAACTACAGGGCAGCTTGTAGGAGAAAAAAAAAATGGATACCAAAAAAAAAAAATAGCTGCAATAATTCTGCAACCCATGTCAAAAAAATAGAAACCCTCTTGCGGCCTTTTGACTTTGATTTAAGCTGCATGGTATCGGTCAGCATGTTTATGTTGCATCATGGGAGTAAGCCATGGCTGGCGACTGAGGCTTATCACGTCTAAGCCTTAAATCATACAGAGCTTTAAAGCAAAGTCAGTTAGCCTTCTGCCCTCCCCACTGTAAACAAAATACATTTTCTGTTCTCCTGGGAACAATTTAATGGACTGCTGCTGCTTGCCTCCAGCAGGCTTCTAAATGCACAGCTCCTGGCCTGTGGGAGAGGCGTCGTTCCCCCTTTTCTGTTTTGAGTCATCGAAGTAGCAGGTTAAAATAGCACGAAAAGGAAAAAGATGCCTAACATTCGTGCTAATCTAAACTAAACTAAACCTTAGGTTTGTATACCGCGCCATCTGAGTTGACTTATCTATTCAATCTACTTGTTATAAAGAGTGATGTTATTGCTCAGTGGTTTACAAGTCTGGAACTCCATTACTCCCGGTGGGCCCCCAAGTTTTCAGGACACGTGATAGAGTAAGTTGGCAATTAGAGCAGGTGTAGGGAATTGGAGCTCATGAACAGTGGTGTAGTAAGAAGGAGGGACGGGTGCAGTCTTCCTCCTCTCCGGGCCCCCGCTCACTCGCTCCCCGTTCCTCTCCTTGCCGCACACCCTTTGCCTTCTCCCTTACCTTTCCCTGGCGTGAGGTTGCTGCCTGCGTCGGCATCGGCGCTTTCTCTGATGTCAGTTCCGGGGCCTGCGCCTTGGAAGTGACGTCGACGGGCTAGCCGACGTGGGCAGCATACTGCTCACACTGGAGAAGCTAAAAAGGTACATGGAAAGGGAAGGGGGCGTGCTTGGGGCAGTAGGGTGGAGGAAGAGGGTGGGAGATGGGAGACGCTCACCCTTATTACGCCATTGCTCATGAATATTGATTGTGAATATGCTGTAAAACCAGGTCTGTAGCGGGTTCTAATATCTCCGTTCCCTCTAAGTTGAGCAGAAGCCCTCCATCTACACTCCTACCAGCGGGTGGTGTTGTTTCACTGTCACAATTCCAATAGCAATGAGTAGGCAAGCTCTGCAGAACTCTTTGGAACCTGTCTGTCTCTAAAGATCGAAAACACAATAATGAAGCAGCGCCCCCTGCTGACAGTAATGCAGTTGGAGGACTCCTGCTCAGATTAGAGGGAACAGAGGCAACAGTTCCATATTTAAGGGCCTCTCTCATAGCAGAGCAAGGGTAGGCCTGCATGACCTACCTTTTGTGGATCTGATGTTCAAAATAATCAGAAGTATTTCAGTTAAATTCTTTGTAGGTATTCTGCAACTGGCTTCCAACCTTTCAGGAATGAAGTTAGTCACCCCCTTATTAAAAATATTTTCCAGTAAAAAATAATTCCAAGAAAAACATTCAGAAGAGAATTTGGCCCTCTGTAACTGATATGATGGGGGAAGGGGTTATTTCATTTTTAAAATTTGTTTATTCAAATATTAACAGCAAAAAAAATGGAAATATGTGCATTCTGATATTTGCCTCATAACACACACTGAACGTAAAAAAGTGCATTATTTCAACATAACACACCTTAGTGTAAGTCAATGCCAACTGCATAATAATGAGATGTAAAGCATGCAAATGCATGCAAAGTACCTCATTATAATGCAAAACAAATAACAGCTTGTACTGAGCTTCACAAGCTGTGTTATTTGTGGAAAAATAAGGCCAGTTCAAAGCTTTCATTATTTTTCCTGCCTGGGAGCATCAATCCACCAAGATGCGGCCCATTCCTCGCAAGCACCATCTTAATGGAACCATAGCTCCACAAATAGTAAAGTGCTCCAGAGATCCTCTTTCCTCTCCTATTTGCTCCCTCCTCAAAGATGCCGCCAGCCCTCAGCCTCCATCCCTCCATAGGCTCTCGCTAATACATGACCCAATGTTCTTGAGGATCCTGTCTTAAAGCAATGCAGTCTGGAGGTCCCTGCTCCATCTCCATTCCAGCAAAGTCCTCTATCCCAGCAGATACCCCCAATTCCCCAGATCCCCGGACACATCAGTGCTCAAGTATTTAAGCACCACCCTCTCCCCCCAGTGGACCTCTCAGATTCCTCAAATACCCCACCCTCAGGCCTACCTTAAGTAATGATTGGTGGTCTAGAGGTCATAGGATATGTGCAATCCCTAGTTCCTCCTTTCAGTTTTAAAATGGTGCCTGCAACCCCCCTAGTGGTAGTCATGCGGCACTACTACTAAAAGTCTGGTTACCATATAAGAGCGTAATTATGTAACCTGCACCCTTGGATCAACATGTATTATGGTAAAATAATACATCATTTTGCCATTTAAATATATGTTGAAAAGCAAACTTCTTGTGTTATTCCCTTAATCCATGTTAATAGCTACCTCCCTAAGGGCCCCTTTTACATAGGCATGGTAACGAGGCAAATGCGACGGAGCCCATTCAATTCCTATAGGCTGCATCACATGTGCTGCACTAGGACTTACTACCATGACTTTGTAAAAGGGGACCTAAATGTTTGCATCCGTAACTAATCTAAGAAACTACCAAATGATCAAGAAACACCTCTTGAGTACAACCAAAGCATTTTATATCAAACTGTTGCTTTGCGTTAGTCTATAAAATCTGCACCTGTAAAGTGAATTAAATAATAGATTTATCAGGAAGACGTAACTTGGATTCACTGGGATCATATTTCACACCTCGATACTTAATATGACATTAAATCCGCATTAAAACTCATTTCTATGAGAAGGATTATGACAGAGGATTTCTTCGAGTCCCTTAATATCTCATTGAATATATTACACCCAGCAAATCTTGCTAACAGGTTTCAAGTTTTTATTAAAATTTGACTCTATCGCTTATCCAACTTCTAAGCGAGATACGGATAAAAATAATAGGGGAAACAAAAATAAGATAAAAATAAAAACGTCAATACAATTATAAAGGAGCATAAAACAACATTAAACAAATGGCATAACTAATAATGAACTTATAGTATAGGACTTAACACGCGATAAAAGGGAGGTGGGGAAGAAATACAATTAATATAGGAGAGAACGAAAGGAAGGAGAGCACCGAAACTTGCTTCTTTTGAAAGATTGACTGGAGGAAATTTGAGAAGGGCTTAAATGTTAAATGCCACTCTTGCATTCCAAGTGGCTTCCCACGATATAGAGTTTCGATTGTTATTGCTTGGAGCTTGTCCTTATAAACATTTCAGAACCCAATTGAAAACTCTTCGTTTCTCAAAATACTTGGTCAAATAATTTTCCTGCCATCATTAAATTGTCTTTAGTTTATAATCTTTTGTAAACCGCGTAGAACTTATGGTTACGCGGTCAAGAAGTACAATGTTATGTTATAGATGGCTCTTAAGAAGGCCTTTGAAGCGGTCTCGATTATTTTCCTCTCTTACAGGGGCTGGGAGAGTGTTCCAAAGTTCAGGGGCAAGCACTGAAAAATTGTCTCGTCTTTTAGGCCTAGATTCACTAAACTCACTGGTCTGGATTGTTGTTGGGCGATTCGTGGCCGAGTTCTGCCAGGCGACCGATTCACTGCAGAGTCCTGGCGCGAATGATCTGAGCAGAGCGATCGCGAGGTATGCGCAGACCATCCTGGTTGGCTGCGGATGCGATCCGCGCATGCGCTTGCTCTCCGCACAAGCGAGGTCAAAACAAAGGGGGGGGGAGGGGTGGCTGCAGTTTACTTGAGTGGACATTTCAATTTAATGGAACAGAACACGGTTTTAACCTGCGGGTTAAAACCGCTGGTTAAAACCACAGGCTCGCACTGCACTGCGCTTTTTGCAGGATATATAGGGAGTAATGTACAGTTTTATTTTTTATTTTGAGGGTTGTTTTGTAATACTGGGATTTCAGGGCGGCAGAGAGCAGGACAGTAAGCAACTGGTCCTTAGCAGTCGCTTCATTTTGGATTGGCAAACCCAATTGGTGTTTCTTGTTCTGTTTAGTGAATCGCTGACTTCCTGCTTAACATGTCATTTCCCCTCATTTGTATGGGCGGATCGGATCGGGTGGGAGAATGAGCGAGCACAAGGTTAGTGAATCGGGTCGGGGAACAATCGCAAACTGGTCGAGACACGATTGGTGCATTTAGTGAATCTAGCCCTTAGTGCCTATTATTCACAGAGAGGGAGCAGTGAGTAATCTACAGTGAGAAGATCTAAGGCTTTGTGAATTTTAAGTTTTGAGACAACAGATTTCAGTACCATTGACCTGATTTCTCAATCCCCAGAGCTAACCTGCGAGAGAGGACCGACTCTGACATTACACTGCGTGGTTGATTGGAAAGTCAACTTCTAAGGTCCTTCTGAAAGACATTTGGGGAAATGTGTGATGGAGAAAGGAAGGTGTGCTTTTGGTAGGTCCTCTCTTTTTTTTTTTTATAATAATTTATATTCCGCATATCCTACAACTCTGTGCAGATTACAAATTCTTCAGGTACTCAAGCATTTTTCCCTAACTGTCCCGGTGGGCTCCCGCTCTATCTAATGTACCTGGGGCAATGAGGGGATTAAGTGACTTGCCCAAGGAGCAGTGCGAGATTTGAACCCACAACGTGAGGGTGCCGAGGCTGTAGCTCTAACCACTGCTAACCGATTTAGCGTGCGCTAAAGATTAGCACACACTAAATGCTAAGGCGCCCATAGAAAGGCGCCCTTAGTAAAAGGACCCCTAAGGGAGGAATATTGGTTGAGATAGCTCCATTTCAAAGTAAACAGCTAAGCCAATCCTAGCGTTCCTTCCTCATTGCGTTGCGTTTTCTTGAGGTAAGAAAAAGGACCGTATCATCGTGCAAGCAGTAGGGTGAACATCTGTCTTGGGTCACCCTAACCCCTCCCTGATCAATAATGACTCTAGTCGGTTGCACAGAAGTACCTGGATTTCCGGATCGAATGTGGGTTTTGGACACACCTAACAAATCTCGTGGTTTTTAATTTGTGGTAGTTGGCTAGAAGTGGTTGGGTCAGGCCCCAGATCTGCCAGGATTAAGGATGGCTGGATGTGAGCATGCTGTGGTGATGGATTGCATTGTGTTCTGTCTGACAAGAGGCAACGTGTCATGCCTTTTGATATGAAACATCTATCAGAGCTCAGTGTTCCGAGAAAACAATGGGAAGGAAGCTCTATGCACTCAGGATTATGTAATATTTTAAAAAGGGGGGGGGGGAGTTAAAACAGGCCAGTTAAAACAAGTCTCACAAAGACCACAAAGCTATCATCCTCGGTTCAGTCTGTGATAAATTGCGTTAAATGTACCATAAATGAAATGTCCCTTCAACAAAAGATGGGGTTTTTTAGAAAAATCTATGGGGTTAATATTCAAAAGGGATTTAATTGAGTATCAACGTGTAATTAAACTCTGGAATTCGTTGCCAGATAAAGCAGTTACGGCTTAGCAGGGTTTAAAAAAAAAAAAAGGTTTGGATAATTTCCTCATAGGCCATTTTTAAGATGGACTTGGAGGAATCCACTGCTTGTCCTGGATCGGTAGCATGGAATGTTGCTAATCTTTGGGATTGTAGAATCCTGTTACTCTCTGTGATTCTGGAATCTTGTTACTCTTTGAGATTCTGTATGGAATGTTGCTGCTCCTTGGATTTTGGCCAGGTACTGGTGACCTGGATTGGCCACCGTGAGAACGGGCTACTGGGCTTGATGGACCATTGGTCTGACCCAGTAAGGTTATTCTTATAGTCCTGTTTTACTCTTTGGGATCTTGCCAGGTGTTTGTGACCTGGGTTGGCCACTGTTGGAAATAAGATACTGGGCTTGATGGACCTGTGGTTTGTCCCAGAATCAGTGACGTACCAAGGGGGGGGGGGGGGGGAGTCCGCCCCGGGTTCAGCCTTAAGGGGGATGCACAGCCAGCCCGGTCCTTATCACGCTCCCACCCTCCCAGCGAGAGCATCAAACCTCCCTCCAGTAGCGTCGGCTGCTTCGCGGCTTTCTCCTCCCTCTGCCGCATCACTGATAACATCATCAGTGACGCTTCACCGGCAGGAGAAAGTCGCGAAGCAGCCGACACTACTGGAGGGAGGTTTGCTGCTCTCACTGGGAGGGTTGGAAAGGTTCACTTGTTGGGGGGAGAGATAGAAGGGTCAGCGGGGGTTCGGCTGAGAGGGGGGAGAAGCGGTCTGCCTCGGTGTTCCAAAGCCTGGCGCCATTACCTTCTTCGGGCAGCAGCAGCTTTTACAATTCGCTGCTGTTGCCGGCTTCAGGCCTTCCTCTCTGCCGAGTCCTGCCTACTTCCTGTTTTCATGAAGACAGGACCCGACAGAGAGGAAGGCCTGAAGCGGGCAACAGCAGTGAATTGTGAATGCTGCTGCTGCCCGATGAAATTCAGGATACCAGGCCTTGTGTGACAGAAGGAGGAAAGGGAGCAGAGGGGGAGAAAATTGGGGAGAGTGTTGCTGTACCCAACTGGAGGGAATGAAAGGAGATGCCAGGGCTTGGAAGGAAGAAGAGACGCCAGGGCATGGAGGAAAGGAGGAGGGTATGCCAGATCAAGGGAAAAGGAAGGGGGAAAGGAAGGAGGAGATGTCAGAGCATGGAGGGGGAGGGGGAGATGGAAGAAAAGGAAAGGAGAGAAATGCTGGGAATCAGGGAAGGGATGATGCCAGACCGTGAGGTGGGAAGGAAAGAAAGGAGAAGAGAGAGATGCCAGAGCATAGGGGAGAGGGTGGTGACAGAGAGAGAAAAACGGAGAGGTGACAGTGTTGAAATCAATCATGTACAAAGGAGAGAAGGTGCACAGGATAGATAGTTTATGGAAGGAGCATAGAAAGAGGGAAGATGCCATATGGAAGAGAGAGAGAGGGTGCACACTGGATAGAAAGAGCACAGAGGGCAGTGAATGGAAGGGGCGAGATAGAGGGTGAACAGTAGATGGAAGGGGTAGAGAGAGGGAAACAGACACTGAATGGAAGTGTGGGGCACAGGAAAGACAGCTGCTGAATGGAAGTGTGAGGGAAAGGGGAAGCAGATGCTGGAAGGAAGTGGGGAGGAGAAAGAAAAAAAGGGCACATGCAGGATTGAGAGAAGAGGATAGAGTTAGTTACTGGAAGGGGTGAGGGAAAGAGGTGGCAAGCTATAGGTAGACACAGTGAAAGAGGGAAATTGAGGACTGAATAGTAAAAAAGAATTTAGACAGAGGCAGAAAATAAATTGAGAAGGAAGAACAGGAAGAAAGAAACGGAGAGAGAGATGCCAGAGCAGGGGGGAAGGAGAGGAGACAGATACCAGACCAATGGGGGTGAAAGGAGAGATGGAAGGGGGAGGCATACAGTTTCTGGAAGGGGCATAGAAGGAGAGAAGATGCCATATAGGGGAAGAGAGACGGCAGACAGTGGATGGAAGGAAGAGAGTTACAAGAAGATGAGGAAAGCAGAAACCATAGAAGACAAAAGTAGAAAAAAAATTTCTATTTATTTATTGCTTTAGGAGACATGTGTCACTGTTTCTGTGGTGCACTGTATGCAGAGTTCAGCTTCTTACTGGATCAATTTAACCTTTGCCTATGTATTTCTATTTTATCCCCCCTTTTACAAAACTGTGGAGCGTTTTTTAGCGCCAGCTGTGGTGGTAGCAGCTCTGATGCTCAGAATTCTATGAGCATCAGAGCTGTTACCACCGTGGCTAAAATCCACACTACAGTTTTGTAAAAGGGGGAGGGGTTAGTTTGTGATGACATATTCCATACTAGGCGAAAGTGTTTTCTGTGTTCTGTGTGTTCGAAAGACATGGTTTTCTGTTAGGATTGACGGTGTAGGATTGATCTGTACTAGTCTGGCTTGTTTAGTTTTACAATGGGTGTATTGATGTTGTACTGCTCACTGCAGTATGTAAGATGCTGCCTTTTCCTAGGTACTCATGTGTGACATGTGGCTTGTTACTAAAAATCATGTTTTTCGTACAGATGGGGGGGTTTCAAAAAAAATGGGCCCCGGGCATCACATATGCTAGGTACGCCACTGCCCAGTATAGTAACTCTCTTTACACATTGAAGAGATGCTAAGTGAATCTTTGTTACTTGCAAAAATGACAGCATGCAGTAAGTATAGACTCTTAATATTTTATGTATGTAACTCCTTGTAAACCATTTTGGAAAAAAACGGTATAGAGATTTTATAAATAAATAAATAAATACAGCACACGGTCAAAATACAACATTAAAAAAATTGGGTATTCCAGGCACCTTTTCTAGATTAGCATTTAGTGTCAAGATCCACGTTCTTCTTTGGGCGCAAGGAGTTACATCGGGTGTAAATCGTGGCATAAAAGTTTGGTGAAGATTCCCCTTGTAATTCCCCCACCTGAGCACAGTGTATTGATGCACCTTCTTGTACAGTTTGTCTGTCTTGACTAGATTGTAAGTTCTTTTGAGAAGGGACTGTGTCTTCAGTGTTTTTACAGCACTGCGTATGTCTAGTAACGCTATAGAAATAATTAGTAGTAGTAGCAGCACCAGCATGGAATGTTGCGACTCTTTGGAGATTCTTCATGGAATGTTGCGACTCTTTGGAGATTCTTCATGGAATGTTGCGACTCTTTGGAGATTCTTCATGGAATGTTGCGACTCTTTGGAGATTCTTCATGGATTGTTGTGACTCTTTGGAGATTCTTCATGGAATGTTGCGACTCTTTGGAGATTCTTCATGGAATGTTGCTACCCTTTAGGGATTCCAAATAATATCAACATTCCATAATCTCAAAAAACAAAAACATTCTGGAATCCTGACTTGATACATCAGGCTCTGTCTCTGGCAGTATTCAAATCCAGACTCAAAACTCGCTTCCTATAGTGTGCCGCAGCTTGAGAGAGTTTGAGGGACTCTGTGCTATTCTATAAATGGGCACATAAGTGTGTTTACGCAGATCTGCCATTCCTGACTTAGTTCGGCATCTTGCAACCATTGGAATGACTTTCCACACTAAAAATTCGGCATAAAAGTAGCTTCTGATGTTCTGTGACATATACAGAATTCCAGAAAAAAACGAGACCCCAACATTTTTCCAAATAAGCCCAAAACGTCCTACTGCAGCAGAAACTTCTGCCTGAAATTCAAGATGTTTCTGAGTACAGTATTTCATTCCTCAACAGGATGGAGCTCCAATGCATCGAGCTCGCAAAAGAGTTCAGCTCTTAATTAATGAGACCCCAGAATTCATGGAGCCAACAGCTCAGCAGCATTAAAGTCTTGAAGAATAATAATAATAATAACTTTATTCTTGTATACCGCCATACCCAGGGAGTTCTAGGCGGTTCACATCAATTAAACAAAGTTTAATAAGAAATTACAATAAACTAGAATTACAAGTAATGTAGATATTCAGGTGAGCATGAGGAGGGGAGTTTTCACAACAGATAAACAAAATTTAACAAGAACTTACAATTGATCATAATTACAAGCAATGAGATGGTTAAGGTGAGCATGAGAGGGGTGGGGATTGTACAGGTCATTGGAGGTAGTGACATGGGGGGGAATCAAAAAAGGGGGGGACCGGGAGAGTTGTCCAGGCTGAAGGAGGAACTTTGAATGCAAATTATGAATTAACCAAGGGGGGAAAAAATACATTCTACTAATAAAAGGGGTCTCTTTTTTTCTGGACACTGTGTAGTATGCAGTCCACACTCATGACCCACTTAGTTCCCAATGGCATAGCGAGAGTAGGAGGCAACCGGGGCAGTGGCGCCCTCCTCGCTGCCCCCCCTCCACACCCTCCTCTCAGACCCCCATCCCCACTCCTTCCACTCACCCATGCCACACTTGCTCCCTCCCTTCCCACCTCTGCACCTCTTTAAATCTTCACCAGAGTGAGCAGCTTCTCTGGCCTGCTGCTTGTACTTGCTTTGGCTTTCCCTCTGATGTCACTTCCTGGCCCCATGACCCAGAAGTGATTTCAGAGGGAGCCAGGCCAGCGCAAGCTTGCGCTGGCAAGGATTTTAAAGAGATACGGGGGGGCGGGATGGGAGGGCGTAAGCATGGTGTGTGGGGGGGGCGGAGAAGTGCCGGCACCCCCACCAAGATGGCGCCTGGTTTGGTGCACACCCCTCCCCCTTATTACGCCACTGCTCGTTCCCACCCCCTAACAAAATATGCCGTTAATGTGCAAACTGGAGCATGCAAACTGCCATGGCAACAGTTGGCATGCTTTTAATTCATGTTAATTTACGCATTAACTGATCAGCATACATTTGTAAAAGGGCCCCAGAATTGGGCAGGATGGATGAGATTTCTGCCGTCATGTTCCAGTTCTGTGTCTGAATCGCACAGTATAGGGGATGGGCACTCCTGTATTTTATAACAAAATATTGATCGTATTGATGCCAGCGATTCCCAAACCGGCTCTTGCATCTGGTAAAGGAGGAGACGTGGCCCAGCCCCATGCAAACCTCATCTCTTTGGACCAGGTCTGAAATGCACAGATGCAACGTGATGACATCACACACATGCGCTCACACATGCGATATCACCAGGTCGCATCCATGAATGCACAGATGCATGCCAGACCTGGCCCTGATCTTACCAGCTTTTCAAAAGTGTCGGGTTTTGAAAAGCTATCTGGACGCCCAGACAGTCCTCGGAAAAGAGGACACACCCGGGTAAATCCGGATGTCTGATAACCCTACTCTTGCATGCACCCCAGCCAGTCAGGTTTTCAGGATATCCACAATGAATATCAAAACCAAAAGAAGGACTGCAGAGATGATGTACAAGGTTCAGGAGCTTTATTGTAGACAATAAAATGTTGTTTTCCAAAGAATGATTCGCATTGATTAGAAACCGGAACCATTCTTTTGATTTTGCTGTTTGACATCTACTGCAGACTTGTCAGATTTCTCTTTGTTTTGTTACAGTGGATAGTATAGCTGGTTTTAAGAAAGGTTTGGACAAATTCCTGGAGGAAAAGTCCACAGTCTATTATTGAGAAAGACATGGGGGAAGCCACTTCTTGCTCTAGATCGGTAGCATGGAATGTTGCTATTCTTTGGAAATTCCACATGGAATGTTGCACTCTTTGGGGTTCTGGAATCTTGCTACCCTGAGATTCTGGAATGTTGCTGCTCTTTAGGTATTGGCCAGGTATTGGCTACTGGGCTTGATGGACCATTGGTCTGACCCAGGAAGGCTATCCTTATGTTCTTATGTTTACAATGAATATGCATGGAAGAGATTTGTAAACAATGGAGGCAGCATATGCAGATCAATCTCATGCATATTCATTCTGGATATCCTGAAAACCTGATAGGCAAGAGGGTAATCCATGACCGATTTAGGAAACACTGGTCTACAGCACATGGCAAACCCTTCATTTTTAAAAGAATTATCAAACAGTGGCAGATTAAGCAATTTCACAAAGCTTGTCTAACTCTCTCAAATGTCTCAACAGTAAGCTTATTTTAAAAGCACAACTTTATCCCACAATTTAATCTAAAGCTTGGGTTGTCTGATGCTTTTCATTTTCAACTCCTATATGAGTGTCACCTCTGCTGTATAAACGGCCATTTTTTTTCATTTGTTGAATATTTTTGCTTGTCTAATGATAAGATATTAGCCGAGAGCCCAAACCCTTTGGGACCTATAATTAATTGCATTTAGTAAATATCATAGGGTTTAGAATCCTCAGCTTGGCAATGCTGCCACCTACAGAGAAGTGTCCGTTAAACCAAATCCCTGCCAAATTAATAAGAACATAAGAATTGCCATTCTGGGACAGACCGAAAGTCCGTCAAGCCCAATATCCTGTTTCCAAGCACCTAGCTAGATCCCAAGTAGTAAAACAGATTTTATGCTGCTTATCCTAGGAATAAACAGTGGATTGCCCCAAGTCATCTCAATAATGGACTATGGACTTCAAGTTTCAAGTTTATTTAACTCTTGATGGATCGCCTATTACAAATATTCTAAGCGATGTACATAATATAATAAAACAACTTTAAACTTATTAATCCAAAAATAAGTAACATGAAAAGAAGGAAAGGGGGTGTAGTTACAATAAGGGAATGGGAAAAAGGAAAAAACAAAAGGTAGGGTAAAAATTACAGAGCACTTTTGTGAATATTAATTAAAACAAAATAAATAATTTAGAATTATTAAAGGTCATAGGCATCCTTAAACAAATAAGATTTTAATAGTTTTTTAAAGGTTAACATATCTTGTTCTATTCTAATGTATTGGGGAAGAGAGTTCCACCATTTTGGACCTGCAACGGTAAAGATGTCCGCTCTTCTCGTTCCAATAACTTTTAAAGAAGGGACTGATAGTAAGTTTAACTCAGATGAGCGTAAAGATCTTTGGGGATTGTATGGGATCAATGATTTAGATATGAATAATGGTTCACTAGATTTGAGGGTCTTAAAAATTAAGAACATCAATAATGTTTCTTCTCTTTTAGGAAATTATCCAAACCTTTTTTAAACCCCGCTAAGCTAACTGATTTCACCACATTCTCCCGCAATGAATTCCAGAGTTTAATTACACGTTGTGTGAAGAAATATTTTCTCCGATTTGTTTTAAATCTACTACTTAGTAGCTTCATCGCATGTCCCCAAGTCCTAGTAATTTTGGAAAGAGTGAACAAGCGATTGACATCTACCTTTTCCACGCCACTCGTTATTTTATAAACCTCTTTCATATCAGTTGTGATAACACAAATCTTTCTTGTGCCAAGCCCTGGGTACAGGATCATTTGCCCATGCAGGACAACACCTTATTCAGTAGCCCTGTAAACGTTTTACATAGCTGTAAACAAAATATGGCATTAGATACATTTTTTTAAATCACAGTACATTATTTATATAAAGATCCACAAGTTCTTGCAAAGGGCCTATTGTGAGAAGCTGGACGTGTTGGAGGATCTTTGGTTTAATAGAAAGGAAATCAGGCACTTGATTCCAATGACTCACTTGTTTATTTATTTATTCAATTTCCTATACCGTTCTCCTAGGCGAAGCTCAGATTGCTTTACATTAATTTATTCAGGTACTCAAGCATTTTTCCCTGTCCTGGTGGGCTCACAAGTTTCAAGTTTATTTAGAATATTTGATATGATCGCAATATCCAAATCCACTGTGATTTACAAAGATTAAAAATAGAAAAAAATACAATGACACTGTATGATACCCTGTACGTTCTGCTGATTTGTGGTTGACTCTTGCTATTCAGTTGCCTCATGTCTCAATAAACATGATATTAAAAAAAAAAAAAATCCAACAAACAGAACATTAAAAACAATTATGATGTAAAAATGCAATTGGTGGGGGGGCTAAAAAAAAATTGGATTAAATACAATTCCAAAACAAATGAAAAAGGGTGGGAAAGGAGACAAAAGGTTGGGGAATGTTACCCGCTTAATTTCTACTTAACAGTGTTCCTTCCTTGTCCAGATAAATTCCAGAATGATTTTAAATGGGTCAGTTAAAGACGTCCTTAAACAGCCAACCTTTTAGTAGGCCTTTGAACTTATTAAGTAATGTTTCTTCTCTTATGTTGAAAGGAAGCAAGTTCCAAATATGAGGAGCTGTAATAGAAAAGATCATATCCCTCCTTGAATAAATGATTTTTAATGAGGGAATTTCTAACAGAGATTTATCTTCTGATCTTAGAGATTTTACAGGACTGTATGGTATTAGAAATCTTTCTAAAAATGCTGGGGCTGTATTTACTAGTATTTTATGTGTGAGTAAAGCTATTTTGTAAGTAATTCTATGGTTTACCGGTAACCAGTGATTTTCCTTTAACAGTGGAGTTACATGGTCAAATTTTTTTCTTTTCATGATAATTTTTATTGTGGTGTTTTGAAGAATTTGTAGTCTACGTATTTCTTTTAAGGTAGTCCCTTTGTATAGGGCATTGCAGTAGTCAATTTTAGAAAAGACTAGGGAATGTATTAAAATATTTAATGATGATTTATCGAGAAACGCGGACAGTGATCTGATTAATCTTAACCTGTAGAAACAATCTATCTAAAATACCTGGGGCAATGGGGGGGGGTTAAGTGACTTACCCAGGATCACAAGGAGCAGTGTGGGTTTGAACCCACAACCCCAGGGTGCTGAGGCTGTAGCTTTAACCACTGTGCCACTCTAGAAATCAAAATGTAGTCAAAGTGAGCCAAGTAAAGGGCAATCAAGCCATTGTGACATCACTGACGAGGTTCATGATAAAAACATGGCATGGTCAGAATCTTATAAAAAGTGAACAATTTCCAAATTCAGATGAGCACTTGCAGGAAAAAAAAAGAAAACCTGTCAACTTCACAGCCCATTTAAAAAACAGCAGATAAGGTATAGATCTATGAATACCTTTGAATTAGAGCCTCTGTGACATCACTAAGAGGTTGGCTCTTAGGCATTGGTGGAATGAGGCATTATGACATCACAATCTCAGCTCTTTGGGTTTTTGCCTGGTACTTGGGACCTGGGTTAGCCACTGCTGGAAACAGGATTATGGGCTTGATGGATCTTTGGTCTGTCCCAGTATGGCAATTCTCTTGTTCTTAATTATTGCACGACGTAGAGACGATTAAAACCCCTAGGTGCCTGCCAGCGACTAACTTCGGTGGCTTTATGAGAATCCGGCCCTCTGTGTTTATTGCTCTGCTATATGAAGTGTATATTTCATTATGAACTATTGCATTTATTGTTCTGTCATTTCAGTTTGTATATATGGTGTTGTATTAAAATTATTAACCTGTTTGTAATCCATTTTAATGTTCCTATGGGGTCTGATAAGGAGGGATATATAGAAATGTCAGGTTTTCTCCCCACTTGGACTGAGAGCTCTTTGGAGTGATAAACAGTGCACTGCAGCCTCTCCATCTGAGAACATCAATATGCAGAATGTTTTCCAAATGAGCCGCCGGCTCTTCCCAGCTTCACCTTCCACTTCTTTTTCGTCTTCGTTCTCCTCGCAGCCAGAGACACAGTTCCCAATTTTCAGCAGCACCCGCTGAAAATCCTATAAATAATGTAGATGCTTTCAATCCGAAACCTTCTTGCAACCCGGGGTCTCTAATCCTTGCAACATCTGCTGGGCTCAGGCAGCTGCTCCTTAAATGCTCTCCCATGCTTAAGGAGTTGCTCATTTCCCCGCAGGGGCTCCAGGAAAAAAAATGTCAGTATAATATAAAACACCTCCCACGGTGCCAGCTAATGACCACAATACAAATGAGATGTGTGTGGCAGGAAGGGTTACCCAGAGAGGGGGCAGGGGGAGATGGAAGAAGGAAAGGATGAAGGAAAGAGAGGCAACGAAAAGATAGAGATGCAGCCATATACTTTATATATAATTCCATCCACCCTCCCCCCTACCCCCCGCACCCACACACAGAGTTACACAGCTTGATTCCTTCTCAAAAAAAACAATTTCTACCATTCAAAGAAAACAATGATAGGTGGCAGGGCTTTAAATGACGGAATTTCCACCAGCTCTGTTATTCCAAGAGTGGCCTTGTGCAATTTTGTTTCTCAAGCTCTAACATTAGGCTCAGCGTGAGCCGAAGACGGGAGTTCAATTCCGGCATTACATCTTAAAAACCCAGAATGTTGTATCATAATGACAATAAAGGTTTACAACAGATAGAGACACGTGGGGAAAAAAAGTCATTGGAAATAAATAGAAGGAAATCAGGGGCTAAGATGAAGGACAATTGTAGGAAACATCTTTTAGTTCACGTTGTGATCCTGGTAGCTTCAGGGGGATCATTTTAAAAGAATCTGCGCATGGAAACAGGTTTTTACACTCTCAAATACGAGGGCGCTTAAAAAATTTGTTCCCTGCATATAAAATTAGACATTAGGGCAACATACCACCAACTTTATGCAGTATGAGGGCAATACTGTTTGGACAAGTGTAGAGGCGGTCTGTAAAAATATATGGTACACTGGCTCCACCCAGTGCATCCCAGAATGCACCGCAAGGTACAGGATGCTGCCATTTTGAAACTGATGGCACCTGAAGCTGGATTGAATGGGTATCACTCATGCCTCATTTAAGGTACTAGAGTTTGAGGGGCCTGGGAAAGGGGGTGGGGGTGGGGGGACCACTACACAATAGGGAGGTTTTTTCATGTTAAGCCAGGTAGGAATGGGGGTGGATGCCACTAGAACCGGTGATGTAGTAAGGGGGGGCGGTCCACCCCAGGCAACATGTTGGTGGGGGCGCCGACACCCCCTTCCCTTCTGTAGTTGAGGTTGTTTTTCACGGTAGTCAACATTGTGCTCTTCATGACCTCATTGGCTCTCCCGCTGACGTCACTTCCGGGTGCCGTGCATAGAAAGTGACGTCAGAGGGAGATCCGAAGGGGTGACACGGAGCATGGTATTCAGCACCATGAGCAACAACGTCAACTAGAGGCACAAGGGAACGGGGGATCAGGGAAGGAGCGGGAGGGCAGAGGAAGGGCGCCACTGCCCCAGCTGCCTCTCGCCCTCACTACGCCATTGACTAGAACTAGGAGCTCTTTTAGAAGAGGAAGGGAGAGGGACACTAGAATACTAGGGCAAGGGCCTTTTTTAATATTGGGGAAAAGGGAGTCAGGTTGGGAGGGTGCCATCACACTACCATGGACTTTTTAGGGAGGGAGGGAGGCCACTAGACTACCAGGACAAGTCTATTTTTTAATATCACAGGGAAAGGGGAGTCAGGTCAGACAGGCAGAAACCACTAAAGTAGCCTTGGTGACTTCCTTGTGCAACCTCCAAGATCCGGTGCACCCCAAAGTATCAATAAACTGTCTATCAGCTCCTGCTTACTCCTAACCCCCTCAAATCTTTCTGGGGTGGAGAAGTGGCCTAGTGGTTGGAACTTCTGCCTCAGCACCCTGAGGCTGTGGGTTCAACCCTGCACTGCTCCCCCATGATCCTGGGCAAGTCACCAACTCTCCACTGTCCCATAGTTAGAGCGTGAGTTCACCAGGACAGATAGGGAAAATACTCAGAGTACCTGTCAGAAAAATTGTACACCACCCTGAACATCTCCAAAGATAGGGCAGCATATCATAAGAATATAAGAAAGCAAAATTAGCCTTACTGCGTTAGACCAATGGTCCATCTAGCCCATCTTTACGGTGGCCAACCCAGGTCCCAAGTACCTGGCAGAAACCGAAAGAGCAGCAACATTCCAGAGCTGAGATTGTGATGTCATAAAGCCTCATTCCACCAATACCTAAGAGCCAACCTCACCGGTGATGTCACAATGGCTTGATTGTCCTAAACTTGGTTCACATAAAAACATAAGAGTTGCCATCCTGGGACGGATCAAAGGTCCATCAAGCCCAGTATCCTTTTTTCAATAGTGGACAACCCAGGTCCTAAGTACCCTGGCAGGAACCAAAAGAGCAGCAACATTTCAGAGCTGAGATTGTGATGTCAAAAAGCCTCATTCCACCAATACCTAAGAGCCATCTTCACTGGTGATGTTACAATGTCTTGATTGTCCTAAACTTGGTTCACATAAAAACATAAGAGTTGCCATCCTGGGACGGATCAAAGGTCCATCAAGCCCAGTGTCCTGTTTTCAATAGTGGACAACCCAGGTCCCAAGTACCCTGGCAGAAACCGAAAGAGCAGCAACATTCCAGAGTTGAGATTGTGATGTCATAATACCTCATTCCACCACTGTTTAAGAGCCAACCTGTTAGTGATGTCACAATGGCTCAACATAAGAACATAAGACTAGCTGTATTGGGTCAGACCAATGGTCCATCTAGCCCAGTACCCCATCTTCACAGTGGGCAATCCAGGTCCCTAGTACATGGCAAAAACCCCAAATAGTAGCAACATTCCATATCAATTGCCAATAAAAACGGGAAAGTGCAATATTTTTGAGACAATTGGAATAAGTTCAAAGGGTAAAATCTTCAAAAATATTTTTTTTAGCATGACTCCCAGAGAAAATGTACAAATTGAAATATATCACAAAGCAAAATGTTCCAGGGTTTCTAATGTATTTCTTTTAACCGTCACTAGTTGACGGTTACATCAAGATCAACAATATCTTGGAATATTTCTCTTATGATGAATTTCTAACCTAATACTCTATCAAAAACATATAAGCCGACATGAAGACTGAAAGAGGTTTGAAAAAAAATTGTGCTCACTCATTTCTCTTTGTATTTAGTGCACTTTAATATCTATAAAAATGGCGCCATTAAAGCCCACGAGAAACAGAAATCAATAAGATAATAATACTTCAACTGACAACTTATGCAAATAGACTTGTGTTGTTTGTGTGCCGAAAAAAATGAAATATAGCATGCATGTATTACATCAATAAATTACAGCTGTTCACCAACACTGGCTTCTTATCCTTATTAATAGGATGTGAATGTTAAAAAAAACAAAACATTTGTTGCAATTTTGTTTATTAATCCGGAGGACATGAATAAAAACCTCATAAGCACATATGCAAACACATTCTGATATAGGAAAAGTGTGGTTACCCTTATCCTTTCTTTTAAGATTTATAAGCCCCACCCATCATCACACCTTCTAAGTGACTGGAAAGATACTTAAGTGCAACCTAGAAATTAAGCAGTGTTAGACGCCATTTAATGAATTGGGCACAAAATGTCTTTTTTTTTTTTTTTTTGCTTGCTTTTGAAGGAGCCGATCAGGACCTTAGGCCCCTCCCCTTGCATTACATTGGTGTCAGCTCTCCCTCTGACATCCCTTCCTAGGCAAGGGACCCGGAAAAGACAGAAAGAGAGAGAACCGACACCGATGCGAACAGCAAGTTCGTGATGCTGCTCAAGCCAGAAAAATTAAATAGGTATGAGGGAAGGAAATGCGCACATGTGGCAGGGAGGGGGTCAGGAAGGAGCGGAGAGGATGGGTGCCAAGCCCCCACCAAGACGGTGCCCGGGGCGGACCACCCCCCCTTACTCTGCTACTGGCTACAGCCTCAGTACTCTGAGGTTGTGGGTTCAAATCCCATGCTGCTCCATGTGACCTTGGGCAAGTCACTTAATCCTCCATTGCCCCAGGTACATTAGGCAGAGTGTGAGCCCAGCAGAACAGTATATAGATATATAAATAAATAATAATATAACAAAATATTGACCATATTAATACATCCAGTTGTTTATGCCTGGTCCTGGATGCACCCCAGCCACTCAAGTTTTCAAGATTTCCACAGTGAATATTCATGAGAGAGATTTGCATGCAGTGGAGCAAAAGTCCGGTTATCAGCGCATCGGCAATTTTTTTTTAATTTTTTTAATCAAGGCGTGTGAAGAAAACATGGAATAACGAGGCAGCGCAGGAGGAGCCATTTTCTTTCAAGAACCAGCCCATACACTTTTGAGGCCACCGACAGCTCTCCTGGGTAAGGATCGTGTGCAGCCAAGGTCGTCTACAGTGGCATCTGGAGGTCAT
Source organism: Geotrypetes seraphini (assembly GCF_902459505.1). Lineage (NCBI taxonomy): Eukaryota > Metazoa > Chordata > Amphibia > Gymnophiona > Dermophiidae > Geotrypetes > Geotrypetes seraphini. The sequence goes on along the minus strand of NC_047091.1, from coordinate 29,145,435 downwards.
CCTTACATTCCTATACGAGGAGTCTTGAAATAGAAAGAGGCCGTTTGATCAAGGACCAACATGGCCGCCAGATGCTGGCATTTTCACGGGCCGTAAAGTCTCTTTCTTCAAATGACAGTGTCATTTAACTCCGACGACAGCTAAATCAGAAAATCCAGTCCACACCTGCTAGTACAGTTCACAGTTTAGCAGTAGTGCCTACACTCTCCTAGAAATAATAGCATTTTCCAAATAAAATCAGCTGCAGACTCATTACAAGTAAAAGTATATTAATACAGGATACAATATGACTAGAGTTTATTGAAATTGGGAGTCTTTAATGTAATGAGACTTGCTCAGTATCTCAGACCTAGAGTTAGACTTGTTAATTGCCAATAAGCAAATATTTACCTGCTAATTCATTTCAGATGGGTTATTTGTGAAAAGTTCTTGATAAGAAAAGTATGTGAGGCCGTCATATTATTTCTTGGTAGGAAATTGCCTGACTATGAGCTTGGTGCATTATTTTTTTTTTCAATAAAGAACTTGTTTTCTCGTGTCTTGTATATACTGTCATCAATTGTAATGATATTTCTATGGAAATACGAGTACCTCATCCACAGGACAGAGCACACTTCTACTGTAGTTTTTCTGTAGGTTTGTGGAAGGCGTGGCAAAGTGTTCCTCGCACACTTCTCACCTCCAATCGAATCATGATTCTACAAAAATGGAAGCCCTGAAGTAATTCTGGTGCAATATTCACTTCAACCTTCTGATAGCCTCAGCTAAGCCCACTTACACACGCACCTGACATTTTTCCATCACGCTGGATTCAGTTACTTTCCCTGGGTCTATTTCCTCTGTATTAATGATGGTGAATCTGAGCTTGGCCTTATTCCCCTGAATTGGAAGTCTGCATTGGTCCGTCCACTTCTGAAGAAAACATCCCTGAATCCCGCTTTTCTATCAAATTACAGGAGTGTTTCCAACTTACACCCTATCTAAAAAATGATTGAGAAGAGTGGGGCTCTTTCCTGCCCCAAAGAGGTCACTACATTACCAAGGCTTGTTAAGATAGGATCCACTGATGCTCAGGGTGCCGGGGGGGGGGCACATATTCTGGCAAAGGGGTACCTTCCACTGGGGGTAGGGGGCAGGCATGATATTTTTGGTACCAAACAACAATAGGAGTATAAAATTCTTTTAATAAATATGCTCTTCAAAAATTGGTTTTTCCTCCTCTACAAGTGGGTGCGTCTTATGGTGAGGTGCGTCTTATGGAGTGAAAAATACAGTATCTTATGTTTGGAGTAACTGATTTTGTTCCTTCATCATGACCAAATAGGGTCTGAGTAGAGGCTGAGGAAGACTTGGGTCTGAATAGAGGAGCAGTTTTATGCATATTTTACGAGCATGCACCAGTCATTTTAAAGCACAACAGCAAAGTTATAATAAAAAAAATTCTTGCCAGGCTGCTATTTGGTCATGATGAAGGAACAAGATCAGTTACTCCCCTGGGAATTTGCAGTTAAGTGTTCACAGCCTCAGTCATGGTGTTTTTTTTTTCTTCTTCCTCCTGCTGATTTCTAAAAGGGCTGGCACTCAGGTGAAGGTCCTGCAAGGAGAAGCAGCAGCTTGCATCTGTGTGGGAGGCGACTCGGAGGACACGGTTCCCAGCGCCCGGTGCTGGTGCTCATCTTGCCACCCCTCGTGCCGTGGAATCTGGCCTGCCGCCTGCACCTATTACTTCCAGCGCGGCTACTGTGAGGGAGATTGGGGAGAGGGAGAGAGAAAGGAGATGGCAGTTGCAGCGGTAGAGCGCACCCACGCAATAGAGCCTTCCAGTCGATGGCAACAGCCAAAAGTGGAGCAGGGAGGACATTTTTAGTGGTACATCCTTTTTTGCGTTTTTTCAATTTTCGCGGTCACTCCGAGAACCTAACCCCGTGAATTTCGGCGGAGTACTGTATATCATGTAAATGTCCCTAAAATAACTCTCACAGGCATTGATATTCAAGTATATTTTTGTATATGTAAATAGATTGTCACCAGATATTGATATATATGTATATATATTTATATATACACACAGATAAAGAGTGTGATACATATTCAAATATTATTTTCATTGCTTGATTTTATCATAACTTATTCAAGGTTTCTGCAAGCAGGCACACAAATAAAAAGGAAAAAAAAATTGTTTTCATATCCATCCCCAATGTCATTCTGCAATTTTTTTTTCCACATTACTTAAACCATGGGGATGGGATTTTTTTTTCTTTATCAGAAAACAGATGCATTCATCTGTTAACCGCAAATGACGCTTTACAAGCCGACTCTGACTACAAACGAGCACATTTTTTTCAAATAGCTTTTTTTTTTTTGTTCCTCCTCCTCCTGATCGGGGAAGGGGCTGAAAAATCTGAGGCTGTTCACTCATTTGACCTTTGCGGCGTCTGGTGCTCTTCAAGCGTCTGATTATGGAAAATGAGAACGCGCTTCTCGCTCACCACTATCTCGACGCTGTCATCACAGCGCCAGGCGAGACGGCTGCTCGCCGGATTAAAGTTGATAGCTGTGATTTCTGGAACACAAATCGTTTTGGGGTTTTTTTTTTAAACGTGCATTATAGGTTGTTGCTTTATCGAAGCATTACCAGGCGTCTTCCAGAAATTGCCAGTTTTGCAGGCTAGGAACACAGACCCTAGATTATGAGTGACGGGGAGACTCAGCAACGGGGGAGGGGGAAGAAACCTAAGGCAGGGCTAATTCAAAGCTCAGGCGAAAGTATTTCACAAACCAGGCATGCTCTGTCCTCTCAAGAGCTCAGGGATCTGAATATTAGCAGCAATGTGGAGGTCTTTTTCACAAAAGGAGCAATTTATGGTAATCGTCTTATCCAGGTTGCACAGCCTTCCACACCAGGGGTGGCTGCACATTTCTGTTTTTGCAGAGCGACTGATTTTCAACAGCATTGAAATCATCTTCTGTGCTTCTGCTTAATGAATGCAAGGTACACGCTGTGCTTTCAAAGACCTTCCAGAGTTCCCCATCCTTTAAATCTGATGAAGCCATCTCACTATAATCAATATATATACTGTAATTTTGTTTTCAGCCACCGTCAGTGCCACTGCCAAGAAACCCGGTGGTGCAGGAAAGTCATTCCGGCTTTTCTGGTTTGTATTCTAATACTGCTGTCCATCATTTCATTCCACCATCTGCTCTGTACTTCCATTTCCACTGCTCTGTATGTGAGCTTTGAGTGATGGGACAGAGAAGGCCCACCTTTCTTCAGATGGTACGTCTCCTTGATCTGTCCTGAAGTCTTGGCTTCCTATTTAGGGAAAGGGTCTTCAGACTAAGTCCTTGAGTCTGCAATCCTTTCGGGTTGTCAGGATTTCCACAATGAATATGCATGAGATATATTTGCATACGATGGAGGCAGTGAATGCAAACGGACCCCTATAAAGTCATTGTTAGGCTTACCAGTAACATAGTAGATGACGGCAGATAAAGACCCGAATGGTCCATCCAGTCTGCCCAACCTGATTCAATTTAAAATTTTACAGATGTCTAGATTTGCCCAGACATGTCCTCTTTTTAGAGGGCATGTCCGGACAGCTTTTAAAACCCGGCACTTTGTCCAGGTTTTGAGAAGCAGATTGTATCGAGGGGGGCATGCGTTTGTGCAATGTGATGACGTCCCGTGCATGCGCGCATGCGCATGATATCGCATCACATGCGCGGATGCCCTCCCGACTGAGATGAGCAGGATGAGGGGGCGGTGCTATAGGCATGGCTTGGGTGTGATGGGGCGGGGATGGGTGGGCCTGGAGGGCAGATCTATGGGTCCGGATTTTACATACGTAAAATCTGGTAACCCTACCCCAAAGTAAGGCAGAAGATGAAGTGTGGGCATGCCATGTGGCAAATCCAGGTCTGGATGAAGACCAAGGTTCAACTCTTGGGTCTGGATCTCTACTCAATAAGGCCATCAGAAGATCCTACTTCAGAGGCCACCTTCATGGACTCTGGAGGTGGGTGGGGTGACAGTTATTATACAACATACATAGTAATATAGTAGATGACGGCAGATAAAGACCCGAATGGTCCATCCAGTCAACAGTGACACCTAGTGACCTGAATTAGTATCTAGAATTTCTAGGTTCCAAAAGAAACCCTGGTTCTTGGCCTCTTTGAAAGTCAAGAGAGGCAATAAAACAAGGGGGGGGAATCCCTGATTCCAATTAAAAGGAACCTGCTAAGCAAAACACAAACCAGGACTGGAATAACCAGTCAGCTGACCTGGAACTGGTAGCCCTCTAGACTTCAGTGGTTCCCACACCTGTAGTGAGGGACCCCAGCCAGACAGGTTTTCAAACTATCCCTAATGAATATGCATGAGAGAAATTTTCATGCAATGCAGGCAGCAAATGAAAATCTCTTTATTGCATATTCTTTGCAGATATCCTGGGGTCTCCCAGGACAGGTTTGGAAACCACAGTTGTAAGGGGTTTTATGCAGCTTTAAATGTCCTACTTACATGTCTGAGAATAAACTGCCATAAAAATTTTCCACTGAGTTCTTTATATCCTATATTCTCCTTTATCATTTTTATCATTGCACGTTCCACATATGTCGGTATCTCAGGTTTATGGACTTTTATCCTTTTTCAGATGGTTATCAATATGATTGACTAGACTTTCAGAATTAAAAAAACAGAAAAGAAACCTGGAGCTTCCAGAAGATACACAGAATTAAAGCAACATATTGAAACATTCATTCTGCAGCAGAAGAACTTAAAAATAAAGCAGACGTGCTCCACTGCCGAGGGTGTGGCAGAAGGGTTGCTATCCATAGCAATTTTTACACTACCAAAGCTCCAACCCAACTTATGTATAAATGATCTGGAAATTGGAATAGCGAGTCAAGTGATTAGATTTGCAGATGACACTAAACGGTTCAAAGTTGTTAAAACGCATGCGGATTGTGAAAACTTGCAGGCGGACCTTAGGAAATTGGAAGACTGGGCATCAATGGCAGATGAAATTTAATGTGGACAAATGCAAAGTGATGCACATTGGGAAAATAACCCGAATCACGGTTACCGGATGCTAGGGTCCACCTTGGGGGTTAGTGCCCAAGAAAATGATCTGGGTATCATCATAGACAATACGATGAAACCTTCCGCCCAATGTGCAGCGGCAGCCAAAAAAAGCAAACAGGATGCTAGGAATTATTAAAAAAGAGATGGTTAACAAGTCTAAGAATGTCATAATGCCCCTGTATCACTCATCTGGAGTATTGCGTTTGACCTCATCTGGAGTATTGCGTTCAGTTCTGGCCTCCTTATCTCAAGAAAAATATAGTGGTGCTAGAAAAGGTTCAAAGAAGAGCGACCAAGATGATAAAGGGGATGGAACTCCTCTTGACAACCAGTGAGCTAGACAAACAGCGTACTTTAACTGATCTACAATGGAATTATTGATTCTGTTCCAACAGAATGGAGGAGTGCTGATTGGGAAAGACAACTGAACTATTCAGAATAGTGGATTAAAAAAAAAAAAGAGATAATCAGTATTGCTGAATGAAACTGAATTAATGGCATGGATCTGAAACTGAGTATTGATTGGTTGGACATGATCATGTGACATGGAAGTGCTTGAAAAATACTGCCGCCATTTTTCATTACAGGGCAGCGTTAGAATGCTCGAGACCAGTAATGAAGAAATGTGACAAAATAGAATTTCAGGACATGTGTCGATGTATTCATATGAAACTCTGGATGCTGACATACATTTTTCATGCTCAGACCCATGCATGCATTTTAGAGAAATTAGATACCATGATATGGTGAGGAAAGGGGTAAACCCTCACACCATAATGCTGCCAGGAGAGGGCAGAGCAAATTAATAAACATATACCTGTCCCTTTTTCCCCTCTTTCTCCTCTTTCTCTGACCCCATCCTAGGGTTAACAGATTTTACATCAGTAAAATCCAGACCCCCTAGGCCCGCCTAATACCACCCATCCCCGTCTCAGCTCCGCCTTCAGCCCCACTCCCTGCTGCCTGTTCGTTGAGCAGGGAGGTATCCACGCGGATGCCTCCTCCTGATGAATTTCTTTTCAAAATCTGGACAAAGTGCCGGGGTTTGAAAAACTGTCCAGACCCCCAGACATGACCTTAAGTGAATGAGATGTCCTGGGAAATTCAGACATCTGGTAACCAATGTTCCCTCTAATTTTTCATAGGCTTTTTCGCAAAAAATTTCATCTGTGTGCATTTTAAAGAAAACCTAAGTTTGTGTGCGCTATAAAAATGATTGCCAGAGGGCCCGGACTTCAGTTAGGGGCATTTATGGGCAGGTCTTTGAGTTTAGTCTGAATTAACGAAAACACAATGTAATTTTAGTTACACTTTATGTTAGTTACACTTTATGTAACATAAAGTCTCATTTCAATAAACATAAATTATGTTTCATTGAAATGTTTCATTGAGTGCTACCTATAAATAAGGTATCATTGTACTTTATACTTAAAATTTGAAAATAACAGCAATTTAGTTTTCAAAGTTTTTCCCTGCGATCTTTCATATTTATCCAGTCCGAATAAATTCTGTCAAGATCTGTTGAACCTCCATCTTGAAGGTGACTCTTATCATGCCTCAGAATTTCCAAATGCTCTAAATGTAAACGATTCCTTTGTTTAGTCTTCAAATTGTTCATTAGACTAAAACCATGCTCACAATCTGAACTAGATGCTAAGAATGTGGCACCAATGTCCATCAGTTTTGCTAAATCTGCAAATTGATCATTCTGAAATGCAAATTTTGTCATATCTGGAAAGCTGTTTATCAGATTACTTTTGATTTTTTTCTGCAACAAGGAATTTAAAGTCATTATATTGCTGAATAATAACACTTTCTTCCGGAAGAAATTGTTTATACTTTAAACAGAGATCTGATATGTCCATTTCCGAAGTCAAAGTTGCATTGTGATATTGCTGTACAGTCAAAAGCAGACCATTCCTCAACTTCATTTTCAGGAAATCTTTCACCCAGATGCAAACATAGGATGTTGATGAGGATTAATATAGAATTAGTATCAACTGAAACTATTTCTCCAGACCTCATTCTGTTGTCAAGAAGACTGTTGACTTTATCACTCCACTTAACGCCTAAGTATTGCATTCAAAGTTTGTTCAATTTACCCTGTGCAAGATGATAAGCTTCCAATGGTGTCAAACCACGTTTTTGAAATGCCATGTTTAAGGAAGCCAGTTCTGATAAGACATCATTTAAAACTTCAAGTGTAATATGAAATTGTTCACTGTTCAGCTTCTTATAGCAGTACTTTGCAATAGGATCATTATCTTTGTCTTCTTCAAAATATTTTAACAGGGGATCATAATTTCGAATAATTGCTTTAAGTGCAAAGTGTCTAGATAACCAGCACACTTCATTCAGAGGTCTGAAAGCAATTGATTCACATTCAGATGCATCTGCTATTTCTTGAAATTTGCATCGTTTAGTAGAAGACCGACCGAACACCGTGTACACCAGGGGTGCCCACACTTTTTGGGCTTGCGAGCTACTTTTAAAATGACCAAGTCAAAATGATCTACCAACAATAAAATTTTAAAAAAACACAACGCACACTGTACGCATAGAAAATGTTAATTATCATTCCTATTCCAGGGTTTTTCAAAGAGGTCAAAGCAGATGACTCTATGCACTATCACCTCAGTAACAACCATACAAAAATAGACAAATATACCCCCCTCCCTTTTTACTAAACCACGATAGCAGTTTTTAGAGCGCAGGGAGCTGTGCTGAATGCCCAGCGCTGCTCTCGACACTCATAGGCTCCCTGCGCTAAAAAAACTCTATTGCGGTTTAGTAAAAGGGGACCTTAGTGTAAAATATAGACAGCAGATATAAATTGAGACACATTTCGATCACTAAATTTAAAATAAAATCATTTTTCCTACCTTGTCTGGTGATTTCATGAGTCTCTGGTTGCACTTTCTTCTTCTGACTGTGCATCCAGTCTTTCTTCCCTTCTTTCAGCCTGTATGCTTCCTCTCCTCCACACCTCATTCCCTCCCCCAACTTTTCCTTCCTCTCTCCCTGCCCTTTCTTTCTCTCTGCCTCCCTTTCCTTTTTTTCTGTTTCTCTTCTTTCCTTTGTCTCCCTGCCTGCCCTTTTTCTTTCTTTCTTTCTCCCTGCCCTCCCCCAAGACACTGCCACTGCCATCGGGGACCCAAACTGCCATCGGGGACCAGGACCCAAACCGCCACCAATAACAGGCCCGAAAGCTGACGCCAATAACACGCCCAAAAGCCGACGCCGCCCCAACCTCTCCCTGCTTCGGCCGACCAGCATCGCAAGGAACTGTTGGGGGAAATGCTGCCGGGTCCTGCCTTCGCGGAAACAGAAAGTAGGCAGGACCCGGCAGCAAGAAGAGGAAATGCTTCACTGACCTGTCTCCCGCCTTAGCCCGTAGCGAACGCTTGCTTCAGGGCTCTTAACATGTGCGTGCAGGCTTCCCTTCTCCCCCCTCCCCCTCCCCCTCCCCGGGCATAACTTCCGGTTTCGGAGGGAAGAGAAGAGAAGCCTGCACGCACACGTTAGAGCCCGGAGCATAAGTTCGATAGGGGCTGAAATCGTAGATCAGGACGGCAACACGAGTGCGATCGACTCGAGTTGCCTTCCTGAGCTACTGGTCGATCGCGATCGACGCGTTGGGCACCCCTGGTGTACACAGTTCTCATTACAGTTTCTACTTCTTTCATCAATTTTACTTCTTTCCATGATTCTGAAAGTCCCAAATCTTCCCAATGTGCAACACAATGTTGCTGCACTAAATGTGGAATGTCTTTTCTCTGCTGTGCTGCAACACTATCTATTTTGCCCAACACCATCTATTTTGCCCAACATAACAGAGGCACCATCAGAGGTGAACATAACCATTTTATTCAGGTCAAGTTCATGTTTCCTATAGAATTCCCTAATTGCTGTTACTATTGATGTAGCATCACATGCTTCCAACTGTAGCATCCCACCAAATGATGTCCTATACTCATTTGAATTGACTGGCCGATACTTAAATAGAGTATTAAGTACTTGTTGACAGAAATGTCTGTGCTTTCATCAACAGTTAACGTATGATACGTTGCTAATTTAATGTCTGCCATACGATCATCTTGCACAATGCCATTGATAATTCCAAGAAATTCAAACGCATAGTTTTTGCTTCTTCAGCTATCAGGAATACTAACATACTTCACCATGTGCTCATTGATATCTTGAACAGAGAGCATTGAGATATTCATCTTAATGGCCAGCACAACACTGTCGACAAGAACCTTAATTTCATCAGGACTGGAACGCTTCCGTTCATTACTAATTTGCCTGTTTTCTTTTTTGGTTGGGCTTTCAAGCAACATGTTAACCAGTCCCCCTCTTAAATTCTGATTTTTATTTCTGAGTTTCCTAATACTGTCGGTATGAGATTTACTTGATAGATGGTGTTTCAGAAAGTCCAGTTTCCAAACATCATCCCATATTTTTCCAGTAGAGAATTTTCCATTTGCTTTGGCATCTTGACAATAACAACACACAACTCCATCGTCTTCGTCATAGGTAAATATCTCACACAGTCGAACAGGCATTGTATTTCGAGATTCCAGTGTCTCCGTTTCAACAATTTCTTCAAGCCATTCAGACCTAAAAGCTGTTGCAGCTCTCTTGCGTTTTACACTTTTCACCATTCGCAGTTTAGACATTTTAAGAGTTATATCTGGTTGCAATTTAATAAACGAATACAGTTATACAACCGCAGTACCACGCTGCACACTACGATTCCACGAAATAAACAATATGGCGGAACTTCAGGAAGTCAAAGAATCGGAAGTGTTTCATATCCTATGGGCCATAGGCTATGGCCCTATGGGGCACGTGACGTGTCAAGTTCAACTGCCAAAGATAACGGAATCACGTGAATGACTTAAAATTTATATTATAGCGCTTCAATAAATGTGCTAAATGGGAAATCGGAACAGCTGGTCTTCTGCAACATTTCATTTTAGCAATGAAAATCATTTTAGGCAAAAATTTATTTTTTTGTGCGCACTATTTTAATTTGTGTGCGCGGGTTCGGCAAGTTGTGTGCGCGCACACAAGCACACAGCTTAAAGGAAACAGTGCTGGTAACCCTACCCCATCCTTCCTTCATTCCTTTCTCCCCATGGAATGGTTCATCTATTTTTCACTAATGCAATGTGAGAGGCAAAAGGAAGCCAATATAGAAAGTTGTATGAAAAGCCGCTTGCTGGGTTTCTAGGTATCCAGCTCTGAATTTTAACCCAGTGGTTATGAACCCTGCCCTTGAGTCCAAAATTATTTATTTTATTTGAAATATGTATAATCCGCTTAAAGCCTAAGCGGCTCACCATAAAAGAATTGACAAACAACAGCATCAGAGAAAGTAAACCCCCCACATCTTCCCAGTGGCGTAATAAGGGGGGGGAGTGCGGTCCGCACAGGGCGTGATCTTCCTAAGGGTGCGGTGGCACCTCTTCTCCTCTCCGCCCCCCTCGCTTGCTCACTCGCTTGTGCCTCTTGCCTTTCCCCGTGCCTTTTTGATGCTCTGACATCACTTCTGAGACCCGCACCTAGGAAGTGACGTCAAAGGGAGCCGATACCGACATAGGCAGCATGCTGCTCACGCCAGAGAAGTTTAAAAGGTACGGGGAAAGGGAAGGGGGTCGCACACATGGCAGGGGGGCGGGGAATAGGCATCACCGCCCCAGGCGCTGCTCACCCTTACTGTGCCACGGTATCTTCCCTTACAGAACTCTTCTACGGAACTGGTTCAACAATCTTCAACCCAAAAGGGATTTCTGATATCAGTTAAACGACTTGGATGAGAGAGCACAAATTAAAACTTAACCCTGACAAAACAATTTCATCCTATTAGAAAACAATAAAACTCCAACATTAACTAATCTCGTTATAAATTCGTTATCATGCCCAATACAACCTACACTAAAATTGCTTGGCAACACAATTGACAGAGGCTGCACCATGCAACCCCAAATTAACAAAATAATAAAGACCTTGAGAAATCTGAGAAAAATCCGAACATTCTTCGAAAAGAAGCAATTCATACTATTGGTACAATCTCTTATTCTTGGGATGTTAGACTACTGCAACATACTATACCTACCATGTCCCGGAACCATGATGAAGCAATTGCAGACAGTACAGATTACAGCCCTAAGACTTGTCTATTCACTAAAAAAAATATGACCATATCACAGAGGCATACCATGACTCACACTGGCTTCCAATAGAAGCAAGAGTGCACTTCAAATTCTACTGCTTACTTTACAAGGCTATCAACGGTGAAAGCCCAACTTACTGGAATAACCGACTAAATCAATCCTCCTCAACCAAACACAGAAGAACCCACTCACTATTCTCCCATCCATCATCCAAAAATGTCAAACGAAAAAAACTTTATGACAACCTTATAGCTTCCAAAGCAGCTAAACTGGACAGACAAATCACCACTCTGTTATCTTCAACTACAAACTACAAAACCTTCAAGAGAGATACCAAAACCATACTCTTCACAAAATACATAAAACCTATCTAGCACAACCAATCCCATTCCAACATCTAACACTCTCTATACCCTTAATACTCTATAATTCTCTTCTATTTACCAAACGTTATCTAAAACCCTTAATTCACCCTATTCCTATCTCCTAAAAACTTCTACTTCCAGTTGATAACTATTTTTACCCGACATTGTTATTACCTTAAAATTTTATCTCATCGCTTATTCTATTCCTTCAAATTTTGAATGTAATTCTTGTTTTAGTTTGGATGTAATCCGCCTTGAACCGCAAGGTAATGGCGGAATAGAAATCATTAATGTAATGTATGTTTTGAGCAGCTTCTGAAAATGTAAAACGTTTTCACATAATCGTATTACTCCGAAGATTCCATTTCATAATATAGGGCCTGCTATCGAAAATTAGGATTATCTGGCCAAAGCGTATTTCCTAACTCCCCTTTTACGCACGTCCAAGTTTATTTTAAAATTTGATAAATTTGCTTTTTCAGAATTTCAAAGCGGTGTACAATAATATAATAAAATAACATACAATTCTTCGATCTTAAAGATCTTCTTGGACTATACAGTGTCAACACTTTTATTGAAATAATCAGGGAAAACACCATAGCTGAGAAAGATTTCCCTATGAACACAGATCTGTTTCACATGTATTCACTAAGGATGTCCTGAGAGCAAGATGGGTCTCCTCCGGGACATGATTGAGAAAGAAACCATGTTACTACACGGCTCATTTTGTAATCTAACTTCCTCTTTAAACTTGCCCGTCGTCCGCAGTAGGTTCAAAGATGTGCAGTAAGCATTTCCTCCAGGTATTCATTTCAGATCATTCCATGGGGCTACATTATTCACACTTCAAGCATCAGTAAGATTTCTCTGTGAGACACAATTAAAATCAGGTTCAGGCTATCTTTTCTTTGTTGCATGGTCACAACAGCTGGAAAAGATTATAAAGTTACATCTCAAAAAGACATGTGGATCATAATCCACACATCTGCCCCCCCCCTCCCTCCCGGTGCCATTTTCTAAGCTGTTTTCAGCTGTGAAATTCAGACATTTTGAGAGCACTGGCAATTAACGTGATAAAAGGTTTTACAAAGAGTTATCATGGATTCACTTGGACTACAGAAGGCAGAGCTTCAAATCCCCATCTTTCAGCCCAGCTCTGCTGGTGATTAATACCTGCCATCCTCTGTCTATGTCAGAGCAGTGATTAGCCCCCTGTAGGATGGGGGAGGGGGCTGTCTCACTAACCTCAAGTGACTTTAATGTGTTAAGAGTTAAAGAGCTGTAAATGATGGCACAGTGTGAAGTGAACTAGTGCTACATCACCACATAATTATCAATTGGGCCTTGGTGGAGAGATTCTGGGCCTTGTCCTTGAGGGAGGGGGACGTAATCACCATGATAAGATGATGCCCTGCCTTTCTGTATGAAGTGATGAGTGTTTTTTTTAATGGACTCAGGGCACCTTCTCTTAAGAGGTTAGGATCCAGAAATTAAATCCCTTATGCTTGATGACATGGTATATCAACAGGATATTTGGATTTGAACCACTACTCCATGTTTCCTCATGGATTATTTTTCCCACCCACACACCCCAGCCCTGGAAGAATCCTCTTTTTTCTGTTCAGTGCTGTCACTTCTAAGTTTTTTCCTGGAACTCTCCTCATATCACTTTCTAGAGCTTTTATTTGCAATATTGATCCCACTCTACCTTTCCATCTGTTTGGTGAGAGACAGTAATATTCAGTCGTACCCAAATAATTTCCAACAGCTGACCTAGTCCAGGAAATCCATTGTCAGTTTTCATAAAGCGTCCATCACTGAATATCCAGGTCTAATTCGGCCAGCAGTGATCAGCGTTTAAAGAAATGCCGACCAAAACCAATTGAATGTTGCCCTCACGAACTTTGGGGATTTTTTTGCATGGGTGAATATTTGTTGCATTTAAAAGCTATTTGCTAAGAGATTCCTTTAATCTTTTGTGAGAGAGGATCAATCGGTTTAGCAAATCATTGAGGACTAGATTAGATTTTTGTTGTATCATTTCCCACTTTTGGTTGAGTTATTTTTGCTTGCTGAAAGATAAATGCAGCCACCTCAAGGGTGGATATGTTAGAACAGTGGTCTCAAACTCAAACCCTTTGCGGGGCCACATTTTGGATTTGTAGGTACTTGGAGGGCCGCAGAAAAAATAGTTAATGTCTTATTAAAGAAATGACAATTTTGCATGAGGTAAAACTCTTTATAGTTTATAAAACTTTCCTTTAACAGTTAAAAGGAAAGATATATAAACTATAAAGAGTTTTACCTCATGCAAAACTGTCATTTCTTTAATAAGACATTAACTATTTTTTCTGCGGCCCTCCAAGTACTCTATTTTTTTCTGCAACACTCACATTTAAAGTTCAATATCTTTTTTTTCTCAAAACTGGCACATTTCAATCACTAAATTGAAAATAAAATCATTTTCCTACCTTTGTTTGGTAATTTCATCAGTCTCTGGTTGCACTTTATTCTTCTGACTGTGCATCCAATACTTCTTCCCTTCTTTCAGCCTCCTGTATGCTTCCTCTCCTCCAGACCTCATTCCCTCCCCAAACTTTTTCTTTCTTTCTCTATGTCTGTCTTTCTCTGATTTCGTGCCCCATTTTTTGCTTTGTTTCTGATTCCCTGTCCCCCCTCCTTCTTTCTTCCTTCCTCCGTGCCCCATTTTTTGCTTTTTTTATGGCTCCCTGTCCCCACACCACCTTCTTTCTTTCTTTCTTTCTTTCTTCCTTCCTTCCTGCCCTCCCCCATGCCACCGCCGCCGCGGAATAGGCTGCTGCCGCTACCTCTGCCGCTGTTGGAAACAGGCCGAGATCTCCCTGCTTCTCTTCTGCATGGGGCCGACCAACTCTCGCCGCCCGACGTCAATTCTAACATCGGAAAGGACATTCCGGGCAGCCAGGCGGCGATTGGCTAGCCAGAACGTCCTCTCGACGTCAGAATTGATGTCGGGCCGCGAGAGTTGGTCGGCCCCGCAGGGAAGAGAAGCAGGGAGATCAAAGAACACGATGCCGGCCTGATCCCCGATGGCAGCAGTGAGAAGGGAAGGGAAGCAGGTTCGGCACTCTAGGGAGAACAGTGGACCGCCCCCCCTTGGTACGCCACTGGAGCAGCAGCGTGTCTGGCCGGCTCGTTCGTTCAAAGCCGCAGGTGGCGGCTCCTTGCGAGATCCGTGCCTGCGTCTGAAGCCTCTCTGATGTTGTGACATCAGAGAGGCTTCCGATGCAGGAGTGGATAGCGCAAGGAACCGCCAACCCGCAGTTTTTAACGAACGAGCTGGCTGCTGCTCCAAAAGGAAGAGAATGATGCCTCCAGACCGCGGGCCGCAAATAAAACCTGGAGAGCCACATGCGGCCCGCGGGCCGTGTGTTTGAGACCGCTGTGTTAGAACATCTAAAAATGATATGGGGGGAAGGGGAGAAGAAAAATGATGACCTGTCTACATTTGAATAAACTGTAGCACAAAGAGGCGATAAGGTGACTTGCCCAAGGTCACAGAGGCTGGGGCAGGATATTAATGGGCTGTCACATATTCAGAGCAGATCATTTCTCCTGTATTTTGTGTTTTCTTTTTGTCTTTTTGTGCAGTTCTCTGCATGCCTTTATTTTTAAATCAATCTTATTTATAGCAAGATTTCTGTGCGTTTCCCGATTTCCTTCCTCCCTGGCATCTTGTATCGATCGTGGTTTTCTCACACCTCCCAGACTGTGTCAGCTTGTAATATCACTTGTATATGAAGATCAATATTATTCCTGAGGTGATTTCCGCTTCCCTTTTCAGTTCATAAAGTGTCTGCTTTTGTTTTGGTTTAACTAGTTTTCTGCCACACTGGAGCTGGGTAATTATAGCATCTCTCCTCCAAGGTGAAAGCCTGGCTCTTCTCTCAAACCTTTAATACAAGAAACAATTGACTATCCACTCACTTCACATCTCAACTGCCAGTGCTGCGTTTAGACCAGTTACATCTTATTCACCTGTACGGATAATTTGCCCCAATAACTTTGTACTGCCAACGTTGCCCCGTCTAATATGTTTCTACTGCACTTCTGCATGCACACACGCCCCCCGCCCCCACCACGATAAGCGTCAATATATGCTGTTTGTCTCGAATTGCAATACACTGAAGAAGGCACAGGGTGCAGAAACACAGGCTGTGTTGGGTCCTGTTCTGGATTATAATGTTTTTCCACATTCGAGAACTGTGCTTACAATAAACCTCGGTTGTCTTATCCGGATATTGTGACATTTCCCCAACTTTTTTGCCTTGCATATGTAAGACATTTACAGAACGACACTTAGGTGGAACTTTGGCATTTACATATGCAGGTATTTGAAATAAGAACATAAGAATTACCACTGCTGGGTCAGACCAGTGATCCATCGTGCCCAGCAGTCCGCTCACGCAGTGGCCCCCAGGTCAAAGATCAGTGCTCTAAATGAGTCCAGCCTCACCTGCGTACGTCCCAGTTTAGCAGGAACTTGTCCAGCTTAGTCTTGAAACCCTGGAGGATGTTTTCCCCTACAACAGCCTCCAGAAGAGCATTCCAGTTTCTACCACTCTTTGGGTGAAGAAGAACTTCCTTACGTTTGTATAGAATCTATTCCCTTTTAACTTTAGAGAGTGCCCTCTCGTTTTCCCTACCTCGGAGAGGGTGAACAACCTGTCCTTATCTACTAAGTCGATTTCCTTCATTATCTTGAATGTTTCGATCATGTCCCCTCTCAGTCTCCTCTTTTCAAGGGAGAAGAGGCCCAGTTTCTCTAATCTCTCATTGTACGGCAACTCCTCCAGCCCCTTAACCATTTTAGTCGCTCTTCTCTGGACCCTTTCGAGTAGTACCGTGTCCTCCTTCATGTACGGCGACCAGTGCTGGACGCAGTACTCCAGGTGAGGGCGCACCATGGCCCAGTACAGTGGCATAATAATCTTCTCCGATCTGTTCGTGACCTCCTTCTTTATCATTCCTAGCATTCTGTTCGCCCTTTTCGATGCTGCCGCACATTGTGCAGACGGCTTCATCGAATTGTCGATCAGAACTCCCAAGTCTCTTTCCTGGGAGGTCTCTCCAAGTACCGCCCCGGACATCCTGTATTCATTCATGAGATTTTTGTTACCGACATGCATCACTTTGCACTTATCCACGTTGAACCTCATTTGCCATATCGATGCCCATTTCTCGAGCTTGATTATGTCACTTTGTAGATCTTCGCAATCCCCCTGTGTCTTCACTACTCTGAATAACTTCGTATCGTCCGCAAATTTAATCACCTCACTAGTCGTACCAATGTCTAAATCATGATGTTGAAGAGCACAGGTCCAAGCACCGAACCCTGCGGCACCCCGCTGGTGACACTCTTCCAGTCCAAGTATTGTCCATTTACCCCCATTCTCTGTTTCCTATGCTCCATCCAGTTTTTAATCCACGTGAGTATTTCACACTCAATTCTATGGCTTGCAATTTTACGAAGTAGTCGTTCATGTGGTACCTTGTCGAACGCCTTCTGAAAATCCAGATATACAATGTCGACTGGGTTGCCCTTGTCTATCTGTTTACTCTCTCGAAGAAGTGCAGCAAGTTCGTCAGGCAAGATCTGCCTTTACTGAAACCGTGGTGGCTGGTCCTCATCAGATCGTGCCATCAAGGTGATCAATGATGCAGTCCTTTATCAGCACCTCTACCATCTTTCCTGGTACCGGTCTGTAGTTTCCTGGATCTCCCCTCGAACCTTTTTGGAAGATTGGCGTAACATTCGCCACCCCCAATCGTCCGGAATCTTTCCTGATTTGATCGACAGATTGGCTTTCAGTTGAAGCAGTTTAGCCATATTCCCTTTCAGTTCCTTGATGACCCTCGGTTGGATGCCATCCGGTTCCAGGGATTTATCGCTCTTAAGCCTAAACATTTGTACGCATAATCACATGCTCATGTTCCTCCGTTTCCCCATCTCTGGAAAATTTTGTTTGTACAAGCACCTTGAGAGTGTGCCCTAAGTACTAGTGGTTTAACTAAGGAGTGGTCTCTAGTTTTTATTTTTACTACTATTTAACACTTCTATAGTGCTGAAGGGCGTACTGTGACAGGGAAGCCAAAAGAACCACGAAACCCAGCTGAAGGTACCTTTTAGGATAAGGCCCTCCGTTAGTAGTGCAGAGACTTGAGCCAGAGACTGAAGAGATTTAAAAAGGCTTTTATTAAACAAGCATATATGCTGGACTTCTGGGCAGAACTGGCTGCATAAACAGAAGACCCTGAGGATCTCGGACACAAAAGTTATATAGTGTCCTAACCAGTTCAAACCAGTCTAACCAGCTCTGACCAAAAGAGAGAAAAACAAAACCATAAATCCATCCTATAATCTATACATCAAGGCTAACTAACAGGCTAACATCCTGTTGCCTCCTTGCCGTGCCAGGCACTAAGACAGATACATAGAACAGGCCTGCATGCATACGTGATTTCTCAGAGCAATAAAATGGAGTCACAAGTTGTTCTTTGTACTAATTATGACCCACTGATCATAGGATGGAATTTCTTCATCTACACCGTGACCCAGCTATGTCAGCTAGCTAGGGATCCTTCATTCCCAACTTTTCTTCTGTAGGCTAGCTGACTAGCTGGGTTACGGGAGGTCAGGGCCATCTGTATCAGAGGTGGGGACTGGGTGATAGGAGGAAAGGGCCAGGACTAGAGCGGTGGTACTTTTGTCAATCGTAGTCCTAATAGTATGGTTAAGGGTTTTCAATAAACATGGTAACAGGCAAGGAAGAACACAAAATATGACAGAGAATACCAGGAAAATTATGGTGAGGGCTTTAAAGAGTCCCGGTTTGGAGGCCCAATCAGTCAGTGAGTTGAGTCCAAACATATCAGCAGAAAAACCCTTCCAAGTCTGGACAGGAACGTGAGCTAATCTGGTAATCTTGTCTATGACCTCTTCAACCACAAATCCTTCATCATCCAGTTGTAGACAGCAGTTGGAGAGATTGAATTTACCACATACCCCTCCTTCAGCGGCCAATAGATAGTCTAAGGCCAGTCGGTTCTGATAGATGGCGGTACGCATCATAGTGTTCGCTTTGGCCAGGGCTCCCAGGGCCCTAGCTGTTTCATTGGTGATAACTTCTAAGACCGCCTGCAGTCATATGAGGCGGTTAAGCATGTAGATTGGGGTCCGGTACCCAAACATACCATCATCAGCCCAAGTAGCAGGACCGTAGACAGCAATGATGCGCTCCGGGGGCCAAGTGTCATCCCATTTACCAATTTCCAAACTTCTTTCAGAACGGGCCCGTTGATCGAATACTGGGACAGCCAGATGTTCTCCTTCGGATAACGGGAGGAGGAAGAAGGCTGGTTTGATAGTGCTCAGAACACAAGTGCCAGTCCAATTTGAGGGTAGAGTGGGGTATGCCGTTCTCCCACAGATCCAGTAGTATCCTTCCGGTGCAGCCCAAGGGGCAGAAGCAGGCAGGTTGAGGTAGACATTTAATGTGGTAGCATTGCCAGTAGTATTCCATCATCTGGGTATTTTTAACTTAGGATCTCCGGTCCAATAAGTCCAACCGGGCTGAGAGGTGCTGTTTTTAGTCCATAAGGATTGGCACTGCAGGTGTCCAACACGAGTGGTAAAGGATGGTCCGAGACGCTGTATGCAGTGTTTTGCCAGAATGGAGTTTTTCAGAGGCCAGCTGGGTGCCCCCGCAGACATAACAGTTTGTCAGATTTAAGGTGGCTCCTATGGTTTCAGCGAACTGTATGAAAAGGTTGCGAGTGGTGGCAGAGGGCACAAAGTCTTGTTGGTCAAGTTTCATATGTTCATAAAAGTCAGGAAACACAATGCTGTGTTGTTCAGGGATTCGGTGTCTCTCAACGAGTTTGATGTGCAAGACAGTACCAGGGTCCGTGCCCTTACCATATATCTGTAGGCCCACAAGATAGCGAGCTTTCCGGAAGCTATCGTCGAGATTCCATTTAAACGGCTGTAGAATAGTGAAGTTAAGTGGGTTACAGTTCTGGAGGCCACAGTCAGAGGTAGTCACCCCTTTGGATAATATGGCTCGGGTGGTGGGTAGTCGGGTCATACCCCAAGTAGCCCAAGATACACATTTCCAGTAGTTACAGTAGTAGTGTTCGGAAGACCCTTCACAGTGGGACGGCTTCTGTCCCGCCAGGCACATGTATTTATCATTGTGCATATATTCCCTCCTCCATGCTAGGGCACCACAACATCCAAGGAAGGTGGGGTTCTGGTCCATGGCATGGCAAGCATCAAAGAGGACTGAGGCCGGGACATGGGGATTAGTGACCAGGGTTTGTTGAATCAGGGGGCCCTGATCCCAGACTGACCTGACCTCTATCCAAGTATCCCTATTAGTTGCTCTGGGGTCGAAACAGATCTGTGAATCTCCATTATTACATATAGAATATTCAACCTTGTTATATATACATACAGGGGTCACTAGTTGACCCTTACACTCATAATTAGTTTGAAATCTAATAACATTTTCCGTTTTGCCCCCATTGTCCACTAGTGCCACACAAGGGGCACACCCAGGCGTGGGAGGGGTAGGGGACATGGACAATGTTGGCAAGACGTAAATCACAAGCAGTAAATATACAACAGAGTTCATATTAAATATCTTGTCAGATCTCCGGATCAGACGTGCGTGATTACTCTTCCAGAGTGTGGGGCAGCCGCGTGATTTTCAGTTGAAGGTCAGTAGGCCCTTTTTCACAAATATACTCAGCAGCGGGCTTCACACGGCTGTAGTGAATCCAAGACTCGAATTTGACAGCTGTGGGGGAAGCAAGTAAGACAGTGAAAGGCCCTGTCCAAAGGGGTTTCAGCGGTTCTTTCTTCCATACTTTCAGCCACACTTGATCCCCAGGTTTGTAGAGGTGAACAGGGGTTGTAATTGGTAGCGGGGCTCTAGAAATGACCCAGTTCTATAATTTCATAATGGTCTTTCCTAGCTGCTTTATCTCTGCGTCTGTGATAGCGTTCCCTATCTGTTCAAGAGACTCAGGGTCTGGGCTGACTATCGGCGGGGGTCGGCCATACATGAGCTCAAATGGGGACAACTGATTGCGTTTACCTGGGGTACAGCGGATGCGAAATAGAACAGAAGGGATCAGTTTGGGCCATGGCAGGCGGCTTTCCTCTGCCGCTTTTCCGAGGAGGGTTTTAATAGTTCTGTTGATGCGTTCAACTTGGCCAGAGCTCTGGGGGTGATAGGCCGCATGTAATTTCCAGGTGATTTGCAGAGCCCGAGAGACAGCTTGTGTGACTTGTGATATGTAGGCGGGGCCATTATCGCTGCCAATCACTAGGGGCAGGCCATAGCGAGGGATGATGTCATGGAGTAAAACCTTTACTATTTCCCTACTTTTCTCTGTGCACACTGGGTAGGCCTCTGGCCACCCAGTGTGGGAATCAATGAAAACCAGGAGGTAACGGAACCCATGGGAGGGGGGCAAGTGGGTAAAAGCTGTAGAAAGGACTTGCATGGGGTGTGAACCGATAGGCTGGTGGCCAGGGACGGGGAGTCTGACAGAAGAGGGGTTGTGTCGGAAGCAAATGACACAGCGGAGCAGAACATGGGAGATGAGTTGAGAGAGATTCGGGATATAGAAATTCTGTCGGAGAAGAGTGCAGAGGGCTGGGTTACCGGCATGAGAAAAATCGTGTGCACGTTGGACAACAGTGAGGGCCAGGAGTTGAGGGACATACAGGAGGGGGGTGGATGTGTGGGAGGAGGGTATAGTAATCCATCCGGATGGGAGGGTGCAATGGCCTGGTTGCTGCGTGGCCTACTTGCGCTCGGGGTCAGTGTACTGGGGGAAAGGGAATGAAGGAAAGGTTGGGGGGAGGAAGGGATATCAGAAGAGGGGGTGTGGGCGGACCTTGGAGGGCCGCCTGGCGAGCCGAGCGGTCAGCCAAGGCATTACCGCGGCTGATGAAATCACGAAGGCGATGGTGGGCCCGGCAGTGCATGATAGAAACTTTGGAGGGTAGCAAGATAGCATCCAAAAGGTCCAGGATGAGTTGGTGGTGTTGGATAGGGGATCCAGAGGAGGTGAGGAAGGAACGCTGGCGCCAGAGGGCAGCGTGGGCATGAACAGCTAGAAAGGCAATTTAGATAGGAAAAAAAAACAAAAATGCAAAAAGGGAGAGAAAAATCTCCAAAAATGGCCAATGGTATAGTTGGTTTCCCTGGGGTACCCCACAAACCAAACAGATAGACAACACAAAGATTACAGGGCATAAACAAACATAGAAAACAGAAAAGGCGTGGAACTTTTCTTCCAGCTGGCAAGGATTCAGAGCTGAACTTAGATCTGCAGAGAAATGCACAGTTATACAAAAACAAACATCCATCATAGCACGAATCATAATTGGGTGCACACAGTGACAAAGTAAAGTGTGATATAGCACATGGCATAATAATCACATAATCATAAAAGGCATCTAATTGGTTACTGGAACGTCCGAAAGAGAAAACGTAAGAATGTTATCACTCTGGCTTGGTGCCCTGCCAATTACATTCATAAGGCAGACAGGGACGCAACTGCAAGGGTGTGCTTCAATCTTGAAAATTAAGCAAAACTTACTAGGTACAATGTTAAATATAGAGGTATTCTGAAGTATGGCAATGTCAATTCAAAGGAAAAAAAAAAAAAAGAAACATGTTAAATGTTAAGTGCAAGGTCATTTCAAGGTTACTGAAAGCAGAACATTGTCCTCCTTCTCTGGGTAGAAAAAGGCTCATTGTAACAGGTCCAGAACAGCTCTGTATGTATGACTGCGAAGGAAAAGAAGAGACATTTTAACGTGACACCACCCCTGAGGTCACTTAGCCATGTTCCCTGCAGGCAGACCTGGAACCCTTGTCTGCCACCTGGGTCCCGCTACACTCTGAGGAGTGGGCACTGCTGCAGACTAGATGTAGCTACTTTAGTCTGCACTGTCCTTACATAATAACTACCCCCTTCCTCTGGAGTTTGAGCTACCAAGTTTATTTGAAAGGTATTTCTGTTTCCAATTGTATTTAGAATCTGATTGATAATAACACTTTATACAAACATGCATGGGAAGAAAGAATTCATAAAGAACACCAGGATAAAGACACAATACGGGAAAGCAAGGGAGACTGTTAGCACAAAAGAAGTAATCTCAATCCATCCGTTATCAATAAAATTCATTCATAAAGGGAAAAAAAAGTTGACCACATTACACCGCAATTCATGTCTAGAATGATCATTCCTTATTATGCCCCTCGTTCTCTACGATCATCATCACAAGACTTATTAACTGTCCCTTCCTTAAAAATTGTGGGTACAAGAAGAAATGACATGTTTTCTGTTACAGTGCCACAAACGTGGAATGCACTGCCACTGTACATCAGAAAAGAAAAAGATCTTATCTCTTTTATAAAACTCTTAAAAACTTTGTTATTTAACTTTGTACTTGTGTCTTAAAATTGTTTGTCCTCTAAAATGTTTTTTTTTTTTGTTTGTTTTGTTTTTTTTTTAATTGTTCAGCGCTTAGAATGTTTGTATAGGCGATTCATCAAATAATAATAAAACTTGAAACTTGAACTTGAATTATCAAGCCCATGTTTAGCAAATATTTCAATTTTCAGAAAAATATGGATACTTAACCTCTATCATTGTTAGTCTTGTACTTTAAATCCCCCAACACTGGGATACAAAGGCAGGGATGTGCCCAACACAAACCCCACATGTCTGACAAACGGTTGCTTTTTTTCTTTTTTTATTACCAGCAGACACACTTTGACAACTGCGAGAACACATAAACTATCTGGCTCAACTTTCTTTAAATTACTCACTGTCTGTAACAAATCCACTGCACGCAACATATATCTAAAATCACAGTCCTTATTCTCGTTCATCAGTGCGAACTCACATTCTTAGCCACATGCATTTTACCCTGTTAAGCAACTTACACTATCCTGTCTGCAACTTTCGGCAAAACAATCATGCTGGCTTGCTTTACCAACCTTTCCCAGGTTTCCAACCTAAATGCTATTTCCATCTCCCTGGGTAATTTCTCAACATCACCAATTTCTCGTTCTCTGTGTCTTGTCAGGTGTCCCCAGAGCTTTTGTTTTATTAATTTGACAAGTATGACAAAAAGTTGATTAAATTCCAAATACTAAGCCTTTGACAACAATAAAAATAAGGATGAAGAAAACAATAAAAAATCTTAGGGTCGCCATAATCGCCAGAAAAGGCAGTTGTAAAATATTTAAGCATGATCTGAAGGGGGTCGGTGGTGCTCTGACCCATATTATACAATCTATATATGCACCCAACAAAAGTTCCAATTTCCAGAAACCAGAATCCTATATACCTCTCTGTGCTTCACAACGGATTAAGAAGTTACTAGACAGAAGAGGTAGAAACAGGATAGAGAAGGAATCAACTTCTCACTTACCAAGACAGGTCCGGTACCGGCACAACAAAACCAGGAGCCAGAAATCTCCACCGATTCGTTCCTTCTCGAGGTGCAATCCGTTGTCTTCGACGAGAAACCGTTCCTGGTCAACCACCAGGTTAATGCCGGCTATTACGGGTCTCGTAGGAGGCAAGGTTTGAAATCCTCCGAGGGAGACGATCGTGCCAAACAGGCTCAAGTCTGTAGATCAAGTCCCTGTTCGGCTGCGCCAAATGAAGGTACCTTTTAGGATAAGGCCCTCCGTTAGTAGTGCAGAGACTTGAGCCAGAGACTGAAGAGATTTAAAAAGGCTTTTATTAAACAAGCATATATGCTGGACTTCTGGGCAGAACTGGCTGCATAAACAGAAGACCCTGAGGATCTCGGACACAAAAGTTATATAGTGTCCTAACCAGTTCAAACCAGTCTAACCAGCTCTGACCAAAAGAGAGAAAAACAAAACCATAAATCCATCCTATAATCTATACATCAAGGCTAACTAACAGGCTAACATCCTGTTGCCTCCTTGCCGTGCCAGGCACTAAGACAGATACATAGAACAGGCCTGCATGCATACGTGATTTCTCAGAGCAATAAAATGGAGTCACAAGTTGTTCTTTGTACTAATTATGACCCACTGATCATAGGATGGAATTTCTTCATCTACACCGTGACCCAGCTATGTCAGCTAGCTAGGGATCCTTCACCAGCATGCACTCTGCCCTGGTCCCAGGAAAACCCGGCATGGAGGCGGGACAGCCGGCACAGCCCAGAAGGGTAGAGAAAAGACAGGTGATAGCTCAGCCTAAGGATCAGAGGGGGAGGGCACTAGAACCTAATTATTCCCCCTATTACTCCTTTCCTCCCTCTCTGAAACCAAAAACCAAGCCAGGAGGGGGTGGGGTTAGTCCCCAGGGTGTGCCGGGGAAAAAGCCTCAAATACAAACTAGAGAGAGACAGCAGGGAGGCTCAGCTGTGGCTAATCCCAATCAACCTTCAGCCAGGAAAGATTGCAGCTACCACGGCGTGCCTGAGCCCCAGCCTAGAACCTTGGCCCAGAGGCAGCCCAGCAGGAGGGAAATTGGAAACCCTGGGAGGTATCTCGCCGGGCCGGACAAACCCTGGGAGGGTGATCCAAGAGATGTGCAAGGAAAAAGTCAGGTTAGCCAGGAGCTAACCCACAGGCAAGGAGGGGGCTGGGAGGAACAGCCTGAGGTTACCGGGTGGAGAGATTGCCGGTGCTACGGGGCTAATGACTGGGAAATGAACAGTCTTACTGGAAGGAGTGAACCTGGGGAGGATATGGATGTAGGAGAGAGTGGGATATAGTAGGGCCTGCTGACTCTCCCAGAAATCCAGACCAGGTTAATTAAAACCCTGAACACAAGCAGGCCTTGAAGCAGGGCAGAGGCAGTCCTGTCCAATTCTGAGAAGTCACTATAAGAAACTTTAAGTTGCCTTACCTCCAGAGGACTTGTAAAAGGAAGGTAATTGATTTTGTTTTTCTCTGGGGACGACTTCCAGTGACTGAAGCATATGACGGGAAGCTTGGCATTCCCAAACCTTTTTGTTTTCCTCTTTTTGGTTTTGTGTGAGCTTGCTTTGTTTATTGGACCTGGAAGCTCCAGGCAGGACAAGGACTTGAGCATATACTTGGCTCTGGAGAGTGTGCAAAAGTAACTACATGTTCTCAGTTGTTTTTTTTTTTTTCTTTTGAAAACTTTAATAAAGCTGAATCCAGTTCCTAGACAATCCGTCTTCCAGGTTTGTCATTTCTCCAGCCACTTAAAAGGCGCTACAATAAATCTGCCTGTGGTCCGAGCCTGGCCTACCACCTACTCGGGGACAGGTCCGGCCACAGTACGTAGCACTGTACATTTTGACATTAAATAGACATTCCCTGCTCGGAGGAGCTTACAGTCTAACTTGGACAGATAGACATGACATAAAGGGTTGGGGAAGCAGAACCCAAGGTGAAAAGAGTTAGGAGTTGAAAGCACTCTCAAAGAGGTGAGCTTTTAACTTGGACTTGAATACTGCTAGAAGCGGAGCCTGCCGTAGGGATTCAGGCAGTTTGTTCCAGGCATACAGCGCATCAAGACAGAAAGTTCGGAGCCTGGAGTTGTCAGAGGAAGAGAAGGGCACAGATAGGAGGGACTTACCATTTGAGCAGAGTTTATGGGGAGGAACATAGGGGTCGAGAAGGGAAGATAGATAATGGGGGGCAGCTACTACTACTACTTTTAATTATTTCTATAGGGCTACCAGATATACACAGCACTGTACAGTCACACAGAAGAATACAGTTCCTGCTCAAAGAGCTTACAATCTAAACTGCCAAGACAGATAAACAGGATGTCATGAATACAGTTAAGGGGAACGGTTAGTCAGCTGGCTGGGTCGGAGGGCAGAGGAGTAGGGTTAAGGATTGAAGGCTATATCAAAAAGGTGGGCAGCTGAGTGAATGCATTTGTAGGACGGTAAAAGGAGTTTGAATTTTATTCTGAAATGGATGGGAAGCCAATGAAGTGACTTTAGGAGAGGGATAACGTGGGTATAGTGACTCTCATGGAATATGAGTCGTTCAGTTGAACTCTAGATGGATGGAAGGAGAGAAAGATGGCAGAGCGGAAGACCTCAGAGTAGTGAGTTGCAGTAATCTAAGCGTGAGGTGATGAGAGTGTGGATAAGGGGTTTGGTAGTGTGCTCAGAGAGGAAAGGTTGGTTAGAAGCGGCAAGTTTTAGCGGTATGCTGGACAGAGAAGAAGCGAGAGGAGTCAAATAAGACCCCGAGATTGCGAGCAGGCAAGATAGAGAGGTTGAGAGTGGTAGGTTTTGCAGAAGACAAGATTCTCCTACTTTGGCCAAGATCCAAACATCATTTCAGCCCTGTGGGAACAGAAAATTTTTAAAATCTAAACAAAAATTGAATCGGATGGTCAGAAAGAAGTCTTTGCAATGTAGAAGATAAATTGGCAAGCCACTTAAAGAAAGCATTACCTTATTGAAATCAGGCAATTTAACTAAGGCACAGTTAGTTAATCAATTTGGTTTTAAATCAATAGTGTTTTAATTTTTGCTAATGGCTAACGGCTTTTCTGATTGGTCATTATGTGAGAAGAGAGCCTGGGATGTTTTTCTAATGCTGCCATTCCAGACTGCATGCTAATTTTTCTTCTGGTGTGAATTATGCATTCATCTCACACTACTCCCTATAGGATAAGGATTTGCTGTCGCTTTTAAAATCTCAACCATTTGTTGCTTGGTTTTGACATTCCCATCTGAAACACAAAAATAAACAAAGAAACTTTGGCTCTGTTTCATTTCTGAGTCTGTAAGCACATGTTAAAATGAAGAAATGAAGGGAAGCAGAATAGAAAAATAAAAAGTTAATTCTCCCCCTCCCCCCCCAAGCTGTGACTTCAGAATCTATAGGCTAGATCAGTGGTCTCCATTAATTTTTTAAGATTGGGCAGCATTGGATTCTAAAGGCATGTTGCCAAATATCTTCCCATGTGAGGCCACGACATTGCTGACCAGTATGTGTCAATGATATCCGTCCCCACTGGTACACCGAAAAATGCACCCCCGACAATTGCGCACATGGATAAGTGCGCGCACTACAATTGTGGCCCGTCAAGGATATCTGGAAGGCCCTGATTTGCTCAGACTCCTCAGGCCCCGTCCCTTGCCTTATTTATCTATACCAATGGTTCCCAAACCTGTCCTGGGGGACCCCCAGTCAGTCAGGTTTTCAAGATATCCCTAATGAATATGCATGAGAAATATTTGCATATAATGGAAGTGACAGGTATGCAAATCTCTCTCATGCATATTCATTAGGGATATCTTGAAAACCTGACTGGCTGGGGGTCCCCCCAGGACAGGTTTGGGAACCACTGATCTATACGCTCCATCTTGGCTTATACCCTAGACCAGTGTTTCTCAACTCGGTCCTGGAGTCCCCCCTTGCCAGTCAGGTTTTCAGGATATCCCCATTGAATTTGCATAAATGTGATTTGCATATGTCTTTCATGCATATTCATTATGGATATCTTAAAAACCTGACTGGCAAGGGGGGGACTCCAGGACCTAAGCTGTCTATTAAATTGTTTTATTGCATATTGTGTTGATGTTATAGCATATTATGCAATACAGTACTTGATTGTGATTTAAATATTTTTACTGTTGTAATTGTCTTTGGCTTATGTTTGACTTATTCTTGCTGTATTTATTCACCACCTTTAGTGAACTTCTTCAAAAAGGCAGTGAATAAATCCTAATAAATAAATAAGATGTGTATGTTGACTGGCACATTTCTATGTGCCCACTTGGGCCTGCTGTAGAGCAGTTGCATGCAGGTACAGCTTCTCTTTGGCGCACCAATGCAGGTTTGCGCTATTATTATATAATGGAATTAGGGCACCCTGATGTTATTAGAACATAAGAATATAATAATTGCCATACTGGGAGAGACCAAAAGTCCATCAAGCCCAGTATTCTGTTTTCAACAGTGGCCAACCCAGGTCCCAAGTACCTTGCAGAAACCCAAAAGTAGCAACATTCCAGAGCTGAGATTGTGATGTTATAATGCCTCATTCCACCAATGCCTAAGAAGAGCCAACCTCAACAGTGATGTCACAATGGCTTAGTTGTCCTATTCTTGGCTCAAATAAGAATTGCCACACTGGGACAGACCGAAGGTCCATCAAGCCCAGCATCCTGTTTCCAACAGTGGCCAACCCAGGTTCCAAGTAACTTGCAGAAACCCAAAGAGTAGCAACATTCCAGAGGAATAAGAGGGCATAGGATGAAGTTAAGAGGTGATAGGCTCTAGAGTAATCAAAGGAAATACTTTTTTACAGAAAGGGTGGTAGATGCGTGGAAAAGTCTCCCAGAAGAAGTGCCACAGAGACTCTATGAGCGTCAGGAACAGCGTAGAACATTCAGTGCGACTCCCTGCGCTAATAACTGCTATCGCGGTTTCGTAAAAGGGGGGGGGGTTTAGTTTGTTTTATACCATTCATTTTCTAATTAGAGATCCTCTATGTTCGTCCCACGCTTTTTTGAGTTCCATCACCGTTTTCATCTCCACCACCTCCCTCGGTAGGGCATTCCAGGTATCCATCACCCTCTCCTTAAAAAAGAATATCCTGACAATACCTTACCTTCTAACCCTTCAGCAATGTCATTCACCAATGTGTTGAACAGAATCGGACCCAACACCGATCCTTATGGCACTCCAGTACTCACCTTTCCTTCCTCCAAGCGAATTCCATTAACCACCACCCTCTGTCTTCTGTCCATCAACCGGTTTCAAATCAAGTTCACCAGTTTGAGTCCTAAATTCTGCCCATCAGGTTTAATCAAGAGCCTCCTATGTGGAACCATGCCAAAGGCTTTACTGAAATTTAAGTAAATTACATCTAGCACACAACCTCGATCCAATTCTCTGATAGCCCAGTCAAAAAATTCAATCAGGTATGTTTGGCATGATTTACCTTTAATAAAACCATGTTGACCTGATCTTATAATCCATTGGATTTTAGGAATTTCACTATCCTTTCCTTCAGCAACACTTCCATTATTTTTCCAACAACCGAAGTGAGGCTTCCTTGCCTGTAGTTTTCCATTTCATCTTTGCGACTACTTTTGTGAAGAGGGACCACATCCACTCTTTTCCAATCTAGCAGAACCTCTCCCATCTCTAAGGAGTTATTGAAAAAATATTTTAGAGGACCCACCAGAACCTCTCTGAGTTCCCTCAATATCCTGGGATGGATGCCATCTGGTTCCATGGCTTTGTCCACCTTCAATATTTGAAGTTGTTCATAAAGACTTTCTTGCATAAACTACGCAGTATCCACTCCATTCTCACGTGTAATTTTCCCAGCCAATTGCGGTCCTTCTCCAGGATTTTCTTTTGTGAATACGAAGCAGTAGTCTTTGTTTAGCAAGTTAGATTTTTCTTCATCAATGTCCACATAGCAGTGTGAAGCTTCTTTCAGTCTTACAATTCCATTTTTTTGCCTTCCTTCTTTCACTAATATACCTGAAAAAATTTTTATCACACTTTTTTTTACATTTCTAGTCATTTGCTCTTGCACTTGTGCTTTTGCCAGACGTATCTTTCCCTTGGCTTCTTTCAATTTCATCCGGTATTCTGTACTGTGCTTCTCTTCTTGAGTTTTTTTATATTTCACAAGCACCAACATTTTTTGCCTTTATTTTATCTGGAAAACCATATTGTTTTCCTTTTTTCTCTTGATTTGGTTTATTTTCTTCACATAAGGGAAGGGAATGGGGACTTGTATACCGCCTTCTTATCGCTTTGGCATTTCAAAGCTGACATTCAAAGTGGTGGGCAGTGGAGGATTAAGTGACTTGCCCAGGGTCACAAGGAGCAGCACCGGGATTTGATCTCACAACCTCTGGGTGCACATAGAAGTCGATGGCCAATTTTATTGCTCCTTTCAGCTTCGTCCACTGTTTTTCTACTTCTCTTATGTTCTCCCATCCTATATTAATCCATGTTAATTATAGCACAGCTTACTGTATTGTAATGAATCAGCTCTTAATGTTCCCGTTACCTACATCCTCATTCAGTTGAATGTACTGTACTAATACATTTAAACGACAAGCGCCCGCATTTGAATTGGAGAAGAATTAAGGCATTCGGCAGTAAATAAAAACAGAGGCCTAATAAACACATCTTAAATGCACATCTGTCCTCACTAACGATGTTGGCTGAAACCAGACATATTGGCAGTTGCCCAAGCACGTACGTCAAGCCACTTTGAGTCAATATTATCTTTCTAATAGACGTATAATAGATAGCCAGCATCTGCAACTCAACTCTACTAGTAAAAGCAATAATCAGAATTAAGTTCTTGTGCAAAATAGCCATTCCACTTGTTCATCAATACAAGTTTTGCAGTGATGAAAATTTATGGCAAGGCCAAGAGTAATCGTGTAAGTAATTATACAATGCAGTCGGATTTCTCTCGACGTAACACTGCCTTTTTGTTCGGCAGTCATTCCTGTGTCAACACAAAGAACAGTTGCTTTATAGTGCTGTTTTAAATGATAATTGCCCTGTAAATTAGCACAAAGCCCCTCTCTTTATGTGAAAAGCTTGGCTGTCCTCTGTTGCGTGATTCTGTTTATCGGCAACGAGGCCTTGTAAACAAGAGTCAAATGCAGGGACCCTTATCATGGCCAGACGTCAACACATTAAATCTCTCCCTCCCAAATCTTCAGAAGAGTCTTATGAAACCATGCTGGCATAAAATATAATTACATCACCAGTTGAAGCACAGCTGAATAGAGGGGCAGTTTGCTCAGTATTATAAAGGTCTTGTCTGCATTTTCTTATCACGGTTCCAGTGGGACAGGAAGCATCACAGAAATTGCTAGCGATATCGGGAATCACTTTAGCACTGCATGCCTGGGTAGACAGGACAGACTGGAAATAGCAGCAGATCATACATGTGGACAGCATCAAAATTTGAAAATATTTAATGAAGGGAAATGTTTAAAAGTCTCAGAAATACAAAGCAAGCACTTGGTTCATTGGTCAATTGCAAATTGGCTTCTAAGTAGCCTCTTATATGTTATATATGCCATTTGAGCCCATTTTATCAAACAGCTCTTAAAAAGTGGCCATAGCACACCCTTATCTGAGTCATTTATGCTTTTATTTATTCTTCTAGTTAATTACTACATGTTGTGTGTGTGTTTTACATTAAATATCCACACAGGAATAGGGATTGCGAGTTTCCTACAGGAATGGAAGAAGTTGCCACAGGTAGAAATTAACATGGGATTCCCACAGGAATGGAAGAGGTTGCTGTGGGATTCCTGCAGGAGTGTAGTCAAAACCTCTGGAAACTCCAGAATGAGGCTTGAAACATATGGAGAGAGGCGGTTAGAGTGCCAGAGAAAGGCTTGGAATGCCCAGAAAGGCAGCTGGAACACCAGACTCAAGCCTGGCGCCCTCTTTGGTTGACTAGTGAATACCATCTAAAATAAACATAAGAGGCTGTTGGGTTTGGGAAGTAACAGAGCTGTGAGCAAGTAAATAATACGTAGTTTATAGTTTATTTATAGCCCGTCTTTAGCAAGATGGGTCACAAAAGTACAGACATATTAATCATTACAAACATCCATAAATAACAAACAATTACAAATAAAAATAGAAGTGCTCATCACTCATATTTCATTTTACAAAAAAGGTATAGTTTCAATAGTTTCTTAAAAATATTCAAATCTCCCTGTTGTCTAATGTAGAGCAAAATATTGTTCCATGTATCAGGGCCGACACAGGAAAGTTTCCAAGCTTCTTTATACTTTGATATACCGTTTATTAAACTTAAAAAGAAACCATATCTAAGAATAAAAATAATAAAAGATTGAGCATAACAGACTGACATACTTGAAACAAGACATTTGTAATCTCATTTGCTTAAAGTAGGGACATTCAAATCCCCAAAATCGACTGATCGTAAACTTTGAGACTGTGTATATAAGGAAATGCAATCAATCAAGTATCTCAGTGCCATCCCACAAATACGTCAGCAACAACAATTTCTACTGTATCCTGAATTCCAAACAAGACTCAAATGATCAAGTTTTGAGTTATTTGTAAAGCATGGATTGCGGTCGCAGAAACTCCCAACAATACTAAGTTGCAATAATCCAAACTAGACAAGACGATTGTTTAGAGAACATATTTAAACTTGGTTCCACCGGATAGATATGATCTGAGATTATTTTGACTCCTGCAGGAATGGGTGGGGATGGAGGACATTAATTGTGGGGATGGAACGTATCTTAGCAGGTACGGGTGGGTATAGGTTGGATTCTATTGGGAATGAGTGAAGAGGGTTTTAATTCCTGTCACTGTGTGTTCTCTATTTTACAATAATACTCTTTGGTGTGTAGAACTTTTCTTAGATTAAGTTTTGTATATATGCTTGAAATGTCAAAATATCCACATAAGTGTCTGCCTTGCCTGAGCCCCACCCTTATAAGTGCCTCTTCAAATGGAGGGAAAACTTACACTGCCTGCCTATAGAGGCAATGAAGAATACTGTAAGTTTATTCATGTATCAGGTGGCCATTTTGTCGCAGGCCATTCTGCGCACAAAGATGCTTTACCCACAGAAACACCTTTGAGCACAGTGGCGTAGTAAGGAGGGGGGTCTGCCCTGGGTGCCATGTTGGGGGAGGGGCACCGACACCCCTCCTCCTCAATGCCCCGCCTCCCCTCACCACTTTCATACACTCCTTCCCTTATTGTTCGCCATCCTGAGCAACAACTTTAACTTGCTCCTCGTGGCAGCGTCGTTTCCCATTCTGCACAGGAAGTGACATCAGAAGGAGAGCCGATGGGGTTGGAAGGAGCACTTTGAAATTCTTGTTGCTCGTGGTAGTGAACTAGAGGTACAGGGGAAGGAAAGGGGGGTGCGTGTGCAGTGGGGGGGCAGAGATGCGGACGGGGGAGGGGCACCACCTCCCATCTTTGCTACGCCACTGTTTTAGCATTAGCCTTCCTGTTGGTTATTAATCAGTTCAGATGAAATCATTGATCGAGGCCAAAATTCAAACCAAAATGACAATAGAAAGGGGAACTCGTTTGGTTTTTCAGTTCTCTGAGCCTGTTTTGGGTGACTGGTGGTTAATATCATAAGAACATATGAATTGCCGCTGCTGGGTCAGAGCATTCCAGTTATCTACTACTCTCTGTGTGAAAAAGAACTTCTTTACGTTTGTATGGAATCTTTCCCCTTTCAACTTTAGAGAGTGTCCTCTCGTTCTCCCTACCTTGGAGAGGGTGAACAACCTGTCTTTATCTACTAAGTTCATCTACTTAATCCCAAAAGAGGGGCAAACCATCACCGGCTCTTCATAGCTGCAATCAACAAAAAAGCTTCATATGTCCTCAAACTCTTTAACATGACGGCTTATAGTTTGAAACAATCTGAGCTTTATTGAACAGGTCCCTAAAACGCCTTTTACTAAAGCGTGTAAGGACGTCAATATGTGAATTGGCGCACATTAACAGCTACCGCACTAGAGTGCCGACTCTCAATGCCATGCTAGTTATCAGGCGCAAATTTGTTTCTCAACAGCATGTTATCTTAAGGGGCAGATGGAGAATGGGCAGGAACTTCAATTAATATCTGACCTGTAGTACTTACCACACACTGTTAACAGTTGCTGTTAGCCCAGGACCACTTATGTCGGATTCTACATATGGAACCCACATTTCATGTCTAAATTTGAGAGCGTTCCCAAGATGCATGGGCAAATTAATTGAATAATGAGCTCTGAACCATTCATGATTGGGTGTAAACAGCCAGTTATTGAGGTTAATTTTCACCCATTAGAATTTGCGCATACATCTGGCTAAGCGCCATTCTAAAAGGCAGGGCACTTAGCTTCCCTAGTACGTATCTCAAAAAGAGGCATAGCCATGGATGAGGCGTGGACATGTCAGATGTATTTCAAAAATCTGCACATGCACTTACAGTCTGTTCTCTTTATTTGCAGTAGTGTGGTTCATGAAAATGTTTGCAAACCACAAAATCGCAAATAGCAAAATGTTGAGTCTATGGGAAAATAAGAGGTTAAATTTCAGCGGTACACATTGCACCTCAAAACTGTGGAAAGTGAACAGTGGATCTTATCGGGAGAATAGGGTTAGGTTCCTGCCTGGGATGGCACTTGGAGTACCTGTAATTCACTCTCTAGATACTTGGAGGCCATATCTGGAAGTAAACACCTGACCGCAAAATGAAAGTGAAAGCAAAGAAACCTCTTTTTATAAAGAGTCAGCCTAAATGGGGAATATTGGTACAATTGAGGTAACCGCAGATATGCAAATTTGCATATTGCAAATGCACAGATAATGAGAATAGACTGTATAGAATATTGGGTCAGTACCCCCAACTTGGGTACCAAGCTGGTGCCTTTTCAGTGCAGTAACTGCTGAGAACGTGCTGGGCACACCCCCAACAATTAGCACCCAGCCTTTGCATTTGGTGTTAAGATGTGCTAAGTACAAAATGTTTTTGCTCTTTAGTTAAAAAAAGAAAAACCCTTAGACATTAAATCTTGGTTTATCTCACAGATGGCCATGAAAATATGTAAGTAATTCATGAGTCAAACTTAACCTGGGCAGATTGCAACCCAAGTTGGGTTTTACGGGATTTTAGAATCTTCCACCAGATCTGTTGGAAAGCTTCAAACAGATTCAGCGAAATCCAGTGCCAACTTGTAGAAATCAACACTAGATCTGCCCAGTCCCCTGTAGATCTTTACAGAATCCAAGTAGACCCAGTTCATTTAAAAGGTTAAGAGGTGCTAACTAAAATAATGACCAGAAGAAATCCCCCCCTCTTTATCTTCTGATTTCTATGAAACGGAGCAATTGGAATTTTTACTTGCCTCTGTCGAGTTTCTGTTGAATGATAAAAACCAGAGCTTCACTTTTTTTTTTTTTTTTTTTACAGTTCCCTTTAAAAAAAAATTCTTTTCCAGACATTTTCTGACATGTCTGTTTCCCCATATTTTATGTCAGTGCTGTTGTCAGAAGTAAGGCGTGTGATTAAAGGCTGACAGATGAACACAGTAAGAAGGGCTTAGATCACTAAAGAGAATTAATGCAGCATGACTGAACAGTGAGGAGTATAATTCATGGGTAAAGCGCGCTCATTAAAATTCAACAAAGAATCACCAACCACCTCTCATTTTACCTGTCAAGGCGTATTTATCTAGTAAGCCTGGGAAAAATGTTGTGAAGGCCTAATAACATTTATGCAAAATGTTTTATTAAATTTTCTGCATTCAAAGAAAAGACATTCTTTTCATTTGAAAATGTCACAAGACTTTTTATTCAAAAGTCTTCAGACAATGCTGATGGATCTTCCTAGCACTGTTAGCTGGTAACACACCTACCAGGGGGCTAACAGAGGAGTTCAACAGGGCACACAAGCACCAGGAATCTAGTGGGCCACAAGGAGGCCTGAGAAATCGCATGGATTATGGATACACATCAAGTGCTCTAATTTCACATGGCATCGTTACGAGGGGTGTGTAAAACCAACAGATTAAAATTCAGAGCGGATGGGACATCAATAAATGCTGGTTCCTAGCTGGAAATAAGAAATATAGTTCAACCTGAGGGGTGTGTTGAGTCATCAGGATACTTGAATGCTTACTGTGTGTGTCTGAATACCATTACCCCTAATGTCTGTTCTTATTGGAGAATGCTAGTGCTCAAAAGGATGAATGAGGACATTTGAAAGCTCAGAAAATTGTATTTTCCAATCTCTTTTAACAAAAGGTGCCTATTCTGGTAAGTAGCTTTTACTGCATTTCATTGTTTTGGGTTTTTTTTTTGCACAAACACCCACCCCACGAGTCTGGGGTAAATTTTTATATCAGGAATGTTATTGTATTGTGTGTTTATTTATTATTCGCCTTATACAAAGTGAAATACAAATCAACAAATATAATAAATGTCATTACAGACATAAAACCACATAGAAACACAACATAAAAACATACAACAATAAACAGCAATTAATCGTCAATGTTCATAGTATGTCTTCTCATAGCCACAAACGTGGTCCCTCATTCTTCAACCGTATTTCATTTTGTAAATCAGATGGCATTTTAACAATCTTTTAAATGTTTTCAACTTCGGAAGCCTGTTCCATTCCTCTAGGCCAACACAGGAGAACACATCCGCCCTTGCTGTTATATGGCCATCTTCAAGGAGAATGGAGATCTCTGTTCCAGTTCCACCACCAGTGCCCACTGGATCACCCTTTACACGTTCCCTAACCTTCCTGGTCGGCAGTGGCATAGTTAGCACTGATTAGGCTCCTGGCAGAAAAATTAAGATGGGTTACCTATGAGGGTCATATTCAAACACAAAGACATCTCAAAACCAGCATAAACCGGCACGTGGACGTTTTCCTTGCCAGAACATCCAAGCACCATTTTTCAGAACTGGCTTTCTGGATGTCTTGCTAGGTTTCTTGTCTGCTGAGCATCCAAAGCTCAAGGGGGTGTGTTGGAGCTCTGTTATGGGTGGGCTTTGGGCATGCTTTGAACTTGGACATCTTGCGATGATAATCGAACCTTTCCCAAGACATCCAGGACATAACTTAGGCATCCAGAACTAGATCGGCTTTCAAAGCGTATAAGTGCCAAAAGGTACCAAAACTGACACCCCCCCCCCCATGCACACACACTCATCTAGTGGTTACTGACCCCCACTCATCCTCACCCCCAAAGATGTGAAAGAACAGTATATACCAGTCTCTATGACAGCATCCTAGTACAGCAGTAAGCAGGTGTCTGGAGTAGCCTGGAGGGTTGTGTAATAACCCAAAAAATTGAAGGATACATCTTAATTGTCCAACCCAAGCAGCACAGTAAGCCAAGTTAAATTTAAACAAATTGCCTCAAAGTCCAAAGGACCAGTAACGTCCCCAGGGGCAGCAGCTCCTATAAGGGGAATTATGTATAATCATAGGTCAGCTCTGGATATAATACCACAGGGAAAAAACTCCCAACAAAACACAAGAAAAAACCTTAGGTTAAATCGGGGCTATACAGAAGCTGAAAATAGCTGCGAAAAACCAAACAGTTTGGGATGGACAGTAGTAAAACACTTGAGAGACTATGCAAATCCAAAAAATGTAGTAGGAACAGGTCCCATTCACTCATCTCAGTCTGCTGTAGGAATCAATCATATTCAGCCTCCCAAAGCTTTGTCTCTACGATGGTTGTAATCCGCAGGAGGATCTGGAAAAACTAAAGCTCTTAACAAGAGTCCATGCACAAAGTGCTGCATCAGGAAAGGGTTCCAAACTCAAGGCTCTCTGGCCCAAATGGGACACATGGCACCAACGCCAATAAAATAACAGCTGTGACATAATGAACCATAGAGAGAGGGATCCAGGCCAATATCCCACACTACCCAGTACGTTTATGGTAGAAAGTGTGACCCACCTAGAATCTGCTGTACTGCTGTATAGGTGACACCTACAGCCATAAGGGTTATTGGGGTGGTAGACAGGTGGGTATAGTAGGTTTGGGGGAGTTTTGGAGGGTTCACCATACACTATAAAGGGGTTCTGGTGAAATATGTATCTGGCACCCTTTTTGTGAAGTTCACAGCAGTGCCCTCTAAGGTGCCTCACTGCCCTGTTGGCATGTCTGCATGGCCAGTCCATTAAGATGCTGGTCCCTCCCATGTCCAAATGGGCTTGATTTGGACATTTTGAACATGGATGTTTTTATATTCAAAAATGGCCCAAAAAAGTTAGACACCCTAAGGACAAAGAAACATCTAAATAAGTCATTTGGGGAGGAATAAAATGTGAATGTCTAGCGGTTTCAAAAATGGACAACTTTAGACATTCTATCAAAAAAGCTCCTCCACATCGCTCAAAGTATTGGAGGCCGAGAGGGTCTTCCTTGGGAAGCCGAAGTGCTGAGGGAGTGTATATGCAAAAGGTGAGGAAGCAAGGGAAGATGCGGGGGTGGGGGTGGGGGGGAGGGTTGGATGTACAGAAGTAGTGTTTGAAGTATTAGGCACGGAGGACACGGGTGTATAAGGTAAGATTACCAGACGTCTGGAATTCCCCGGACATGTCCTCCTTTTCAGAACACGTCCAGGGGTCCGGATGGCTTTACAAAACCCGGCACATTGTCCCAGTTTTGAAAAGCTTGGAACAAATCAATGTCGGGCAGGAGGGCTTCCACGCATGTACTGATGCCCTCCTGTCTGACGAGAGCAGGCAGCGGGGGGCAGGGATTGGGGGCAAGACAGGGGCATAATGGGGCGGGGATGGGTGGGTCTGAGTCTAGGAGTCCGGATTTTCCAAATGGAAAATCGGGAAAACCTAGTATAGGGCAATACCTAAGACCATCAAGAAGTAAAATAGGTGCTGTTGGTGAGAAGTCTAAGATGGGTGAGTAAAGGATTATGGATGTCGGACATCCAGTGGGGGGTGATATGTGGTAGTTTGTAAAGATGGGGAGTATCAGTTGTAGGTGGTATATCTGGGACAGTAGTGCAGCAACTGTGTCTGAGGCAGGGGTACGCTGACCAACGTTCCCTTTTTGGGGGGGATCCTCCCGGCTTAGTTCTGCAGCATCAGCGGACAAATCCATATAGGTTAGGACTAAGAAACGTGCAAATTTGTAAATTGTTACTCTATATTGTGACCTATATATTACATCCAATGAAAAATTAATTGTTTCGTTTAATACAGTATTATTCATTCCATGAACATTTGCTACGCTGCTAAAAATGCGGAAAATTTGTCGCAACTAAATCTCCCTTAAATTCATGGCCAACATTTGCTGTGCTTGTGTGTCTGTGTGAGGTATTTTGGTTGCATCTGAGAAAGGTTTCCGGGGCAGTGATACAGTGGGGTGGAGGTATCTGAAGTAGGTCTGTAGGAAATGCATCCAGGATATAGTGAAGA
The DNA here is from genome assembly GCF_902459505.1 of Geotrypetes seraphini. Classification (NCBI taxonomy): domain Eukaryota; kingdom Metazoa; phylum Chordata; class Amphibia; order Gymnophiona; family Dermophiidae; genus Geotrypetes; species Geotrypetes seraphini. Next base: position 29,105,791 of record NC_047091.1, on the reverse strand, counting down.
GTTCAGGAGACCCTCCAACCCCCCCCCCCCCCACCTTTGCCATCTTCCGAGCACAGCACCCACTGCAATTATTTTCAGCAGTGTTGCCCATGCAGCCTCCCAGTCCTGTTTTTGACCCCCCACTTGGCTGACCAATAGGAGACTAACTTAAAAAACATCATCTCCCTCTGCTACGATGCCACGCCTTGTGGCTAGAGCCACAAGATTAAACATCTTAATTTTATTAGCATTGCAAGTTTGAATTTTGCATCAATGCCCAATTTCAGCAGACTCTTCCCAGGGTTTTGGAAACAGGCGCCAAACAATTGGAGTTCCCAGAGCTTCCTGTGAATCTTCCACCTTTTCATTATAAGATGTTCCTCTAACGCACTTACCTTATGAAACATTATCTTTATTTCTGCTCTGGTTATCAGATGGGATCCCCCTTCCTTTTGTATTTCCCCTATATGGCTCTTTTTCCTGTTTTATAATGTACTTCTTTACCTTAATCCTCGCCTTCAAAAAGATATAAAAAGGATGGAGTCGGTCCCGAGGAAGGCTACAAAAATGGTATGTGGTCTTCATCATAAGGCGTATTGGGGACTGACTTAAAGATCTCATTCTGTATACTTTGGAGGAAAGGCGGGAGAGGGGAGACATGATAGAGACGTTTAAATACCTATGTAATGTAAATGCGCATGAGTCGAGTCTCTTTCATTTGAAAGGAAACTCTGCAATGAGAGGACATAGGATGAAGTTAAGAGGTGATAGGCTCAGGAGTAATCTGAGGAAACACTTTTTTACGGAAAGGGTGGTAGATACATGGAACAGTCTCCTGGAAGAGGTGGTGGAAATGGAGACTGTGTCTGAATTCAAGAAGGCCTGGGATAGGCACGTGGAATCTCTTAGAGAGAGGAAGCGATAATGGATTCTGCGGATGGGCAGACTAGAAGGGCCATTTGGCCTTATCTGCCATCATGTTTCTCTGTTTCTATAACCATCAAGCTCTATGACCTCACAATGCAAGTGTGAAGAGCCTTAGCCTATAGGAAGAGGAGATGCAAATGTTAAGAGCCTTAGCCAATAGGGAGAGGAAGAGATAGTGGATGGGCCATTTGGCCTTATCTGCCATCATGTTTCTCTGTTTCTATAACCATCAAACTCTATGACCTCACAATGCAGGTGTAAAGAGCCTTAGCCAATAGGAAAAGGAGATGCAAATGTTAAGAGCCTTAGCCAATAGGGAGATGAGAAGATAGTGGATGCTGCAGATGGTCCATTTGGCCTTTATCTGCCATCATGTTTCGATGTTTCTATAACCATAATGTATGTTACCCTATTTTACTGTTTTTATTATGTACAAACCGCTTAGAACACTGATAGGCGGTATATAACATTTTTATTAAACTTGAAACATGGGCTGGGGGAACAATTTCTGCATTATCAGTAGACTGGAATCAACTGTGGCTGTAGTTCAAGGTGAGAAAAATCATTCATGATTTAAAAAAAAAATTGCTCCAAAAGTTTCAGAGAGTAAAAGATCTCCTATAAAGCAATTGAAATCCACCACTGTCTTGTTCATAAATATTTCTCCATATGTTTTCCTTGCAAAACCATCTTTCTTTCTCCTAAACTTAATAGAGTCACTAGGTATATTAAGAAAGTCAGATGAAATGCTAAATAACTTTTCCCCTCCATTGCACTGCATTGATCTGGAGTCCTGCAGACCTAAGATAAACTTTGCTTCATGTTCATTTTAATAACTTCCTCTTATTGGCTTTAAATGTGATCAGACTATTGATGAAGGGAACTGATGTGAAATCAATAAGGCACATCCATGTCTGAAAGAGATTAATATAAAAAAAAAGCAGGAAGGAAATAAAAAAGGCCATTTAAGCGCCTCTTTGACGAGAGATGCTCGACTTTGATGTTTCTAAGGAGTTTGAGAACATGACAGTAAGAAAATCAAAACTAAACTTCCATTTTCCAACCTAATGTTTATGGACTCGGCATCCCTTTTCTGCAACTACAGGTCTGTATCTGGATACATGGATCATAACTGCTCGCATAGCACGATAACCTATCCACCAATATATCTATTTATCATGATTTCAACTTTAGATGGAAGCGGTGTGCATTCTGCGGTCCATGGCTGTTGTGTTACTCTGGACACCTAAAATGGCGGCTATCGTGGCTTTGCTACATCCAGTGACTGACACACGCATGAAATAACGGTGACAGTGATGTATAGCCCTAGGATGATTCTGGAAACTCTATCTAGAAGGAAGTAGGCATTTGATTACCTTATAATATTCTGCCAATGAGTAGCTCGCCATCTCGGTGAGAAACATTTTCATATTCTGTCAAATCCTACCAATGATACATTTTCACGGTCATCACATTTGTGTATTTTTATGAGTCTATTAAAATGTGATTTACTTTTTTTTTCCCCTTAAATTTTGTCCCCTTTCCTTTAATATGCCCGAGGGAATGGTGAATTACAGGGGCGGGATGCCATGCTCATACGGCCAATTGGATTAAACGGCTCCAATGTGCCGCAGATTAATAGGCGTTTTAAACATGCTTCCTCATTTGGGATGGCTGTCTTCTCTGGCAGATCAGAAAAGCCTTCTTTTTTTATGTTCCCTAAGACACCGCGGTGCATGCATTCCGCTGCACATATCGGGGAGGCAGAGATTTAAAATGTACAACTGTTAAACAAAGCCACGTATCACGCCGTGAATAATCCTCAAAATAGCAATTCATTAATTTGGGATGCACTTTATTTTATGGGCATGCGGCAAGGACTTTACCGGGCTTTGAGGCACAAAGAGCATCAGCTGGCATTTGTCAGAAGCAATCCAGTATAAAGTGACTGCTTTATAGATCAGAAAGGTAATATCTCCAAGTAGGGGCTCTGCCATACTTAGCAGGAACTGTTTCTTATGCATGTCAAAACATTTTGCCTCTAAAGCAAGCCTGAGAAATTTTTCACTGCTACCCCCTGCCAGACATTTACAGGCTAGGCTGAAATTTGCCTGACTGCTTATTTATCTCACTGTTTATCCGGTGATGCACTGTTGACAGTTTCTTCATGTCAAGCTCAACTGGAATGTCGTTTATAGATGAGAAATTTAGGATGTTGTGCCGCCGGCTGGACGTAGGAGACAATCGCCAATAATTTGCAAATATAACTCATGCCCTGCCAAAACCTGATCTGTGTGTACAGTCTTCACTGGTGTTTTCCTGGTGCAGTTCTGCGTTTTTCCACGCTGCATTAAACAACTGGGACACATTGGTCCCAAATGTAGCATGCTGGCGATCGGAGCGGGAATTAATGCAGAACTCCTGAATTCCACTCTCCCACTGTCTCTGTTTGTAGGCAGAAGAGATCGACACAGGTTTTTCACTGATAAAGCTACAGTCATCTAAGAACATAAGCGTCGCTTCTGCTCAGTCAGACCATGGGTCCATCTCGCCCAGCAGTCGGCACCCGCGGCGGCCCCCCAGGTCCGTGACCTGTATGTGATCTTTTACCTAAAACATTTTATTCCCTAATTACTTAATATCCTGTATAGAAACCATTTAAGATAGGAGTAGAGGTAGGTTATAGGGATAGTCTGGGACCACTGCTCAGGCAATGAGCCTGATGGGCCGCCGCAGGAGCGGACCGCTGGGCGAGATGGACCTCTGGTCTGCCTCAGCGGAGGCAACTTCTTATGTTCTTATGTTCTTAACTATACCCTTCAATCCCCTTTTCCTTCAGGAAATCATCCAATCCCATTTTGAAACCCAAAATCGTACTCTGTCCTACCACCTCCTCTGGAAGCGCATTCCAGGCATCCACCACCCTTAGAGAGAAGAAGAACTTCCTGGCGTTTGTTCTGAAACTGTCACCTTTCAGTTTTTTTGAATGCCCTCGTTTTTGTTGCCCCCGCTAGTCTGAAGAATCTGTGTCGCTCCACCTTCTCTATCCCCTTCAAGATCTTATAAGTTTCTATCATGTCCCCTCTAAGTCTCCGCTTTTCCAGGGAAAAGAGCCCCAGTGTCTCCAGCTTCTCAGCATATGGAAGGTTTTCCATGCCCTTTATCATCCTTGTTGCTCTTCTCTGGACCCTCTCGAGTATCACCATATCTTTCTTAAGGTACGGTGACCAGTATTGAACGCAGTACTAAGGTAAAGCTTCTTACTGGCAAGTGCACATTCCCTTTACACAGGCACCTAAAAATTAAATTCTAATCTAATCCTTGGATTTGTATACCGCATCATCTTCTGATGCAAATCATTTGCATGCAAACAAAAAAAGATAGTGAATCAATCGTTGTTTCAAAATCGGCCAGGAAGCGGCCAACAGCAATTGAATCGCTATCTTTCGTGAATCTGAGCCTTAGGGGCGTAAAAGCCAGCGTTCTATAATCCGTGCTTGTAACTGCCTGACACACCTCACTCCACCTATGTCCCTCCTCAGTCAAGCCCCCATTGAAGTTGCACGCTCTGGAATTTGAGCACGCAACTTCTAGAATAGCAGTTAAGGGTAGTTACACACAAAACAGCTAATGGGTGCCAATTACTGCTAATTCAGTTAATTATACTCCCACGCTATAGTTTTGTAAAAGTGGAGATGGGTCAGTGCAGTTGGAAGATCATTCCAAAGCTTTGTTCCTATAATATATATATATATATATATATATATATATATATATATATATTCATCAATTCTCATTGGCTTCCAATCCAGGAAAGAATACAATTTAAATTCTACTGTATACTATTTAAAACTATAAATGGAGACAGCCCAACCTACCTAAACAGCCGCCTCATCCAAACCACCTCTACCAGGCATAGAAAAACACAACCCCATTCACTTACCCCCCAATCAAAGAAATAAAACGGAAAAAACTATACAACGGACTACTGGCCACTCAGGCAGCGAAGGTAGACAACCAAGTCTCCAACCTATTGACAACAACCCCAGACTACAAGATGTTCAGAAAGGAAATAAAAAACTATACTCTTCAAAAAATCCCTTAATAAAGCTTAATACCATGATAAAGCTTAACCCCCCTCTTACCCTCCCCTCCCTAACCCCAGATCCTACTTTTCCCTCTCTTGGAAACCTTCTCTGATCTAACGTTGTAACCCTTCTTCCATAACTCTTTTTGTAATCCGCTTTGAACCGAAAGGTAATGGCGGAATAGAAATCTGTAATGTAATGTAATGTAATGTAAACTGAAATGATTTGTTCGTCAAAGATTTCAAACAACCATATGAACGTATAGAATAGCCAAGCCTCAATGACTGTTTACACCGTGAGGCAGCTCTATTTCTTGGGAACATTATATACTTCATTAAACCTTCTGGTCCTATTCCCTGCAATAATTTATATATATATATATATATATATATATATATAAAACCAATTTAAAATGTACTCTCTTCTCAATCTTCAGTCAATGTAATTGATTCAGATGAGGAGTAACCTGGTCATATTTTTTTGCTCTAAAAATCAAATGCACAGTGGTATTTTGAAGCAATTCCAGTCTATTTTTAAAAAATTCAGTGTAACACCACAATATAAAGAATTATAGTAATCCAACGATCTTGTAATCTTGCATTTCTTAAATCTGCGTAAAATAGAGTAAAACTGAAACTAGTTTGCCTGTTCTTTAACACGGAGACATCCAGGTTTTATTTCCTTTCAACGGAAGTAGAACCCCAAATGTCCTTTTTCTGGAGCCATATGGCAACCATGGAGCCATGAAACAACCTGATCTGCACCGGTATATGGCTTTGTCTGCTAATGATACCTCAGTGGGTTACCCTGACCCCCCAGCCCTTCTGTGGGTCTAACACCCATCACCACCAAGGATATCATATGCCAGAGAAGGATTTATCCTGCTCAGTTACTGACAGACACAGAGAGATTACCAGAGCTGTAAAACTAAAGGTTCTTCGTCCCGGCTTCCTGCCTAGGGAGCCCATGCTGGAAAGCAAATATTGAAATGATCAATTAAATCAGTGCAGCTGTGTTTGCATTAGATTTGTCAATTGTAAATTTTGTGCAAATCGCCCCCTCAGTGGTAACAAAAGAATCTATTAGAAGCCAAAACATGTTCAGAGCACAGTGAAACCAGGAAAAATGTCCCTTTTATCTTTCCTTCTGTGACTTTGTGGTCGCAAAATAAGTGAAATATTCACTGCCACATGTCTGAAAAGAGGACACAACACTCTCTCTCGCACTCACTCTCACACTCTCTGTTGCACTCTCTCTCGCACTCTCTCACACTTCCTCACACTCTCTCTCGCACTCTTACTCTCGCTCGTACTCTCTCTCTCTCTCTCTCGCATTCTTGACTCTACTAAAAGACTTTACACTTTATTTGTGGCAAAGCCATGAGGAGGGGGCAATTTTCAAAGCCATCTGAATAACAATTTGCAACCACCACTCACTCGTCTTGATGCAGCCGTAAACACTGCGCGCTGTTCCTTAACCTATGTATCTTTAATACGGAGGTGTTTTTATGGGAAATGCAATATGACATTTCAAGAAAATGCCCTGTTTTGTTTGGTTTTCTTTTAATAATGAAACAGAAGAAAACAAAAAGCAAGTTTTGTGTTCATTTTAAAGGTGGGTTCTTTCCACACTAGAAAAACACTACAAAGCTTCTTCCCGGGTTCTCCCAGACCCTTCGCCCCCTCCCCCCAACCTCTTAACACCTGCACTGTACCCGTGGATCAAATTTAACTGTTAAATAAGAGGAAATGTTGCCAAGGGTAGGGCAAATATTTCAGAGACGTGCGTAACAATCAGTAATGCTCATCTATTCTGCAAAGATATCATGTGTATCGGTAGCATGGAATATTGCTACACCTTGGGTTTTGGCCAGCTACTAGTGACCTGGATTAGCTACCATGAGAACGGGCTACTGGGCTTGATGGACCATTGGTCAGTAAGGCTCTTCTTAGGTTCTTATTTAAAAGGACTGAGGGCTAGATGCACTACATAGGATTGGAAAGACCGCGTGAGTTCGCTGGCCGATTCTAAAAGAGCTATTGATGCACTAAAAGTTTTGCATGCAAATGATTTTCACAGAGGTTCGCCGTAATCCCCGTCTCTCCCATACTGCTACTGCTACTATTAATTATTTCCATAGCGCTACCAGACGCACGCAGCGCTGCACAGAGTCACAAAGAATAAGAAAACAGTCCCTGCTCCAAAGAGCTTACAATCTAAACCAGTGGTTCCCAACCCTGTCCTGGAGGACCACTAGGCCAGTCGGGTTTTCAGGATAGCCCTAATGAATATGCATGAGAGAGATCTGCATATATTGGAGGTGCCAGGCATGCAAATCTGCTCCATGTATATTCATTAGGGCTATCCTGAAAACCCGATTGGCCTGGTGGTCCTCCAGGACAGGGTTGGGAACCACTGATCTAAACATCCAATTGATCACTGTGAAGGCAACTCTCGCACATGCGCAGAGCCGGCAGAGAAAGACCCGAACAGCTGAGAAGCAAGGAAGCCCCAAAGCAGCCTCCTGCCACTCAGTTGTTTGGGGCAGGAAAGGGGTTTTTAATCGGTACAGATGCTGTGTGTGTGTTACACACTCACAATATCTGCACACACACACACCCGCCGATGACAACCCTCTCCGATGTCTCCCCAACGCTGGGAGCAACGTCAGGAGGGCATCTGCGCTTGCGTGGATGCAAAGCGGTGATGTCAAGCGCATGCACGTGGCATCATGGCGTCACACCTACATATGTGCAGATGCCCTCCCGATTCTGCGCTGAACAAGTGAACAGGTTAAGGGGGGCAGGGCCGGAGGCAGGGATGGGGCAAGACTCAGGCAGAATGGGGCCGGGCCAGCCGGAACTGGGAGGGCATGGGGGTGTGGCCATGGGTCCGGATATTACTTCCATAAAATCTAGTAACCCTACTACTTGGGATTTAATTAGGGCCGAGTCGGGGAGGTAGCAGGCACAAGCAGGCACCAGGAGAGAGCGTGGAGGAGGCTTAGGAGAGAGCGAGGAGGACACGAGGGAGGAACAGCAGGCAAAGGCAGGCAGAGTGGGGTAGCGGCGAGAGAAAGCTCCGCCCACCCCCCACGAGTCACCAGTAGCGTCGGAGCGCCCGGACTCCCCCTTAAAAGGAGGAGAACCGCGGCGCCAGGGCACTTGCTTCGGGCCGAGTCGGGGAGGTAGCAGGCACAAGCAGGCACCAGGAGAGAGCGTGGAGGAGGCTTAGGAGAGAGCGAGGAGGACACGAGGGAGGAACAGCAGGCAAAGGCAGGCAGAGTGGGGTAGCGGCGAGAGAAAGCTCCGCCCACCCCCCACGAGTCACCAGTAGCGTCGGAGCGCCCGGACTCCCCCTTAAAAGGAGGAGAACCGCGGCGCCAGGGCACTTGCTTCGGGCCGAGTCGGGGAGGTAGCAGGCACAAGCAGGCACCAGGAGAGAGCGTGGAGGAGGCTTAGGAGAGAGCGAGGAGGACACGAGGGAGGAACAGCAGGCAAAGGCAGGCAGAGTGGGGTAGCGGCGAGAGAAAGCTCCGCCCACCCCCCACGAGTCACCAGTAGCGTCGGAGCGCCCGGACTCCCCCTTAAAAGGAGGAGAACCGCGGCGCCAGGGCACTTGCTTCGGGCCGAGTCGGGGAGGTAGCAGGCACAAGCAGGCACCAGGAGAGAGCGTGGAGGAGGCTTAGGAGAGAGCGAGGAGGACACGAGGGAGGAACAGCAGGCAAAGGCAGGCAGAGTGGGGTAGCGGCGAGAGAAAGCTCCGCCCACCCCCCACGAGTCACCAGTAGCGTCGGAGCGCCCGGACTCCCCCTTAAAAGGAGGAGAACCGCGGCGCCAGGGCACTTGCTTCGGGCCGAGTCGGGGAGGTAGCAGGCACAAGCAGGCACCAGGAGAGAGCGTGGAGGAGGCTTAGGAGAGAGCGAGGAGGACACGAGGGAGGAACAGCAGGCAAAGGCAGGCAGAGTGGGGTAGCGGCGAGAGAAAGCTCCGCCCACCCCCCACGAGTCACCAGTAGCGTCGGAGCGCCCGGACTCCCCCTTAAAAGGGGGGGAGCCAACGGCGCGCAGCGAAGGCGAGCAGCAAAGGCGCTCGCCTTAGCGAGAGCGCCTTTGCGAAGGAGCCTTGTGAAGGAGCCAGGCGCCCAGCAGCTACATCTAAACCACAAACTGTAGGTATTTTCTTCTCTTACTCATTCTCTTTCTCTTCTTTTTCAGGTAGCTGCACGCCAGGCACCACTTTTACACCTCACACACACTGAGAGACTAAAGAAAGGAGAAGAAGAAATGGAGGCAGCAGGCAACCAGCGGAGCTTTCCAGTCTACTGCACAGAGTGTCATATGTACGACTACCTCCCCTCCGGGAGGCAGGCGTACATATGCAGTCGGTGTCAGGAACTGGAAAGCCTGAAGAATGAGGTCGGGAGACTGCAGGTCAAGGTCCAGGAGCTGGAGGGGCTCCGTGCTTTAGAAGAACCGTGCTGGGCAACTGAGGACCCCACCAGAGACAGCCACATTGAGGAGCAAGTTAGGGAGCTCGAGAAATTCATCGAGGAGGCCTGCAGGATGGTGGGGGTACAGGATCACCAGCAAGTCGGACAGGACCCAACTGATGAAAGACAGAATCCACCAGATGGAGGACGGAATCCACCAGACGCTGGGGGAGAAGGACTTTGTGGAATACCCGAGCAGAGAGAGGAGGCCAAGACCCACCAGAACTCTGAGGGAGAAGTAGAGGACCACACCAAAGATACAGATTTAAGACCAAAAAGGAAACTGAAGAAGGGGAAATCTGCAGTCATAGTGGGTGACTCAATCCTGAGAGAAGTTGACAGTCACGTAGCAGGAGGGAGAGAGGACCGGCTAGTGACATGTCTCCCAGGGGCAAGAACGAAGGACATCACCGACAGAATCGAGAGGATCCTGGAAGGAGCGGAGACAGAGGAGACAGCGGTGATAATCCACATTGGAACAAACGACGTCAGCAGAAGAAATTACAGCAGGACTACACTAACCGAGCAGTTCCAGACCCTGGGAAGGAAGTTGAAGCTGAGGACACGGAAGATAGCTTTCTCAGAGATCCTGCCAGTACCGAGGGCAGATGTAAGGAGGCAGACCGAGCTGCAAGCCATAAACGCATGGCTGAGGAGATGGTGCGAAGAGGAAGGCTTCCACTTTGTAAGGAACTGGTCAACTTTTTGGGGTAAGAACAAGCTCTACAGGAGGGACGGACTGCACCTGAGCACGACAGGAACAAGAATGCTGGCAAATAACGTCAAGAGCACAATAGACAAGGCTTTAAACTGAGGAGAGGGGGAAAGCTGACAGTCGATCTGGTGTCGACGCTTCGGGAAGGAATATCTAAGGAAGACACTGAAAGGGAAAAATGCAAAGTAGGCCTCCAAGGCAAGCGGGAAAATTGCGAAAAAGAACTCAAAGACGAACTACAGGAGTTCAAGGAACAAGTGAAATTAGAGAGCGAAAAGAAGGAAAAACAGCAGGAACTAAAAGGACATGCAGAAATGAGGAAGACAGCTGAGGACAAAGACATCACACCATGGGAAGGGGACGAACAAAATGGAACTCAGGGGCTGGCACCCCAAGAAGGGGACGACAAGAGAATCAACCCACAAGGAAGAACAACAGGGAAAGTAAAAAACCAAAACTTAAATTGCTTGTACGCCAATGCAAGGAGTCTACGGACCAAAATGGGAGAGCTGGAAGTCATGGCCAACAAAGAGGACCTAGACATAATTGGAATCACAGAAACATGGTGGTCTGAGGACAACAAATGGGACGTAGTACTACCAGGTTATAAACTCTATAGGAAAGACAGGACATGTAAGAAGGGAGGAGGAATAGCGCTATACATAAAGGACTCCATTCACTCGACCAGGATGGATACGGCAACAAGGGCAGAAGGTTTGGAATCGCTATGGGTTAAGTTACCAGGAAGAAAGGGAGCCGACACAAAATTGGGACTTTATTATCGCCCACCTGGACAGACAGAAACAAGTGACAATGACCTAGAAGCAGAATTGAGGCAGGAATGCAAAAGCGGAAGGGTGACGGTTATGGGAGACTTCAACCACCCTGGGATAGACTGGAGCATTGGACACTCCAGCAGCGCGAGGGAAACAAAGTTCCTGGAGGCTGTGAGGGATTGCTTCTTGGAGCAGCTGGTCCAGGAACCGACACGAGGAGATACCACTCTTGACCTAATCCTCAACGGTCTAGGGGGCCCCGCAAAGGAGGTGGTAGTAGTAGGGCCACTAGGAAACAGTGATCACAACATGATCCAGTACAAACTAGAAATGGGAACATCAAAAGTGAAGAGAACCACAGCGATGGCACTCAACTTCAGAAAAGGGAACTACGAAGCTATGAGGAAAATGGTGAGACATAAACTCAGAAATAGCTCACGGAAGATGGAGACCGTAGAGAAAGCCTGGTCCCTACTCAAGAACACGGTGCAAAAAGCACAAAACATGTACATCCCCAGGTTTAGGAAAGGGCGCAAACAAAATCAAACAAAAAACAAGGTGTGGATAACAAAGGAAGTGAAGAAGGCGATAAGCGACAAGAAATCATCATTCAGAAAATGGAAAAAGGACCAAACTGAGGAAAACCGGAAGGAACACAAAAAACACCAGAAAGAGTGCCACTGAGTGGTTAGGGAAGCAAAAAGAGAATACGAAGAGAAGCTGGCTGGGGAGGCAAGAAACTTCAAACCGTTCTTTAGGTACGTGAAGGGGAGGCAACCGGCAAGGGAGGAAGTGGGACCGTTGGATGATGGAACCAGAAAGGGAGTGGTAAGAGAGGAAAAAGAGGTAGCAGACAGGTTAAACAAGTTTTTCTCGTCGGTCTTCACGAGCGAGGACACATCCAATGTACCAGAACCTGAGGAGATTATAAGTGGGGATCTAGATGAAAAGCTGGAGCGAATAGAAGTAAGCCATGAGGACGTCCTACGACAGATAGATAGATTAAAAAGCGACAAATCACCGGGCCCGGATGGAATCCACCCAAGGGTACTAAAAGAACTGAGAAAGGAAATAGCGGAAACACTCCAGCAAATATGTGATCTATCATTGAAAACTGGGGAGATCCCGGAGGACTGGAAAATAGCAAATGTCACGCCTATCTTTAAGAAAGGATCAAGAGGAGACCCGGGAAACTACAGGCCGGTGAGCTTGACTTCGGTTCCGGGTAAGATGATGGAAGCACTTATTAAGGACAGCATCTGCGAGCACATGGAAAAAATGGGCAGCTGAGGGAGAGCCAACATGGCTTCTGCAAGGGAAGGTCTTGCCTCACAAACTTACTACATTTCTTTGAGGGAATAAACAGCCAGATAGACAAAGGGGAACCCATAGACATAATTTACCTCAACTTCCAAAAAGCTTTCGACAAGGTACCCCACGAATGGCTGCTTAGGAAGCTGTGGAACCACGGAGTGGAGGGGGATGTATACCGATGGATTAAACACTGGCTGGCGGGCAGAAAACAGAGGGTTGGAGTGAAGGGCCAATACTCAGACTGGCAACGGGTCACGAGCGGAGTTCCGCAGGGGTCGGTGTTGGGACCGCTCCTGTTCAATATATTTATAGACGATCTGGAGACAGGGACGAAATGTGAGGTTATCAAATTTGCAGATGACACCAAACTCTGCAGCAGGGTTAGAACCACGGAAGACTGTGAAAACCTGCAAAGGGACCTAACGAAGCTGGAAGAGTGGGCCAAAAAGTGGCAGATGCGTTTTAATATAGAGAAATGCAAGGTCATGCATGTTGGGAAAAAGAACCCGATGTTCAGCTATACAATGGGGGGAACATTGCTAGATGTAAGTACCCTTGAAAGAGACCTGGGTGTGCTGGTGGATACAACAATGAAAGCATCAGCACAATGCGCGACAGCCTCAAAGAAAGCAAACAGAATGCTGGGTATCATCAAGAAGGGTATCACGACCAGGACAAAGGAAGTCATCATGCCACTGTACCGTGCAATGGTGCGCCCGCATCTGGAGTACTGTGTCCAGTATTGGTTGCCGTACCTCAAGAAGGACATAGCATTGCTTGAGGGGGTCCAGAGAAGAGCGACGAAAATGGTAAGAGGTATGGAAAACCTTTCATATGCCGACAGGCTAGAACAGCTGGGGCTGTTCTCCCTGGAAAAGAGGAGACTTAGAGGAGACATGATACAAACTTTCAAGATCCTGAAAGGCATAGATAAGGTAGACAGGGACAGATTCTTCAGACTGTGGGGAACAACAAGTACAAGGGGGCACTCGGAGAAACTGAAAGGGGATAGGTTTAGAACCAATGTCAGGAAGTTCTTCTTCACCCAGAGAGTGGTGGACACATGGAACGCACTCCCGGAGGTTGTGGTGGGGCAGAAGACACTACAGGGATTCAAAGAAGGTTTGGATAAATTCTTGAAGGAAAAGGGGATTGAAGGATACAGATAGAAGTAAGGATAGGTTTTTTTTTAGGGCAGGGAACACTTTGACAGGTCATGGACCTGATGGACCGCCGCGGGTGCGGACCGCTGGGTGCGATGGACCTCTGGTCTGATCCCGGTGGAGGCAACTTCTTATGTTCTTAGGTACTTGGGACCTGGATTGGCCACTATTGGAATCAGGATATTGGGCTTGATGGGCCTTCAGTCTGTCCCAATATGGCAATACATATGTTCTCATGTTCACCTGGACTGACTCCATCTTGTTTATATCTTTTTGAAGGTGGAGTCTCCAGAATTGTACACAATATTCTCAATGAGGTCTCATCATAGTATTATACAGGGGCATCAATACCTCCTTTTTCCTATTAGCACCTCTCCCTATGCACCTTAGCATCCTTCTAGCTTTAGCTGTCACCTTTTCAACCTGAAACATGATGGCAGATAAAGGCCAAATGGCCCATCCAGTCTGCTATCACACCCAAGTCCCACTCCTCTTTTTTATGCATAAAAGTTCTTTACCCCTAAATTGTACCATTCCCTTGGATTTTTGCAGCCCAAATACGTAACCTTGCATTTCTTAGCATTAAATATTAGCTGCCAAATTTCAGACCATTCTTCAAGCTTCGCTAGATCCTTCATCATCTTATCCACACAATCAGGAGTGTTCGCTCTATTGCAGATTTTGGTATCATCTGCAAAGAGGCAAATCTTACCTTCAGCAATATCACTTACAAAGAACCAAACCTTGAGGAACACCATTGGTAACATCCCTTTCCTTCTAGCAATCTCCATCGACCATTAACTTCTGTTGTCTTCTGCTCAACTAGTTCCTCACCCAGTCCATCACTTTGGGCCCTATCCCAAGGGCACCCAGTTTATTTATTAGATGCCTGTTGGGAACACTGTCAAAGGTTTAGATTTTGGCACCAGGCAGATAGCATACCTCCCGGGACATCATGTCTTGTCTGCAGATGGACACTTCTGTACCCCTGAGAAGGGAATCACCAACCACCACTACCGGTACTTTTCTCCTCCTAGTGGCCACAGATCCAGCAACTTTGGAGATTTTGAGCTTTGGTCCTTCCTGTCCCTGGGATGCTCTCATCTCCTCCACTTCCAGGACTGCATATCGATTCTTCAGTTTAAGGACAGGTGGAGTCACAGTATTGATCCTGCAGGATTCCGTAATCTGAGTCCAGCTGTCCTCCCTCAGCACAGCCCTTTCTTCCCCACTGCTGGAAATCTTTGATGCCTCATGAAGCATTTCATTGGTTTACTTCTCATTCTCATGGATGCTTCTCAGTCTTGCCACCTCCTCTCTCAGTTCCTTTGCCTCTGCAATCTGAAGATAGCCTGCACATAGAACTATTCCCTCTGCTTGGGTAACATTCTCTGTCTGCTCAGAGACAGAAGCTGTAACCTGAGCAACAGCTTTGGTAACCAATTCTTCCCAGCCATACTGTGGTTACAGAAGTACTCACACCTGATGATAAAAAAAAAGCAGAAAAAATTCTACCAAAGCAATGTCCTGTTCCTAATTGGCTGAAGTGCCTATAAATCAAAGGATCAGTATTAAGAGTGGATGAGAGCTGGGAGGGAATTAAAACACTAAGCAGAGACCTTCTTCAACTGCTGTCTGTGGCCTAATCTGATCTTATCTTATGCTCTGAAATGCAACCTAAAATACTAATCTAGACTAAAACACTTTAAATAAAACCCTAAAGGCTACACTATTGCCTAAACTAGCTTTGCTGAAAAAGCAGAGTACTGCACTAAAAAAGAAAAAGGCAAGGAAATAACCTATTGAAGCCCAAGTTTACCTTTTCCTAAGCCTGAATGCCAGCAGGTAAGATATTCCAATGAAGTTTTTCTTCCCCTTAGCAGAACCCCACTCCACCTCTTCTGGAAAAGAAGCAGCAAGGTGTGCTTCTAAATGAAAGTGATGCCAACTATACCTCTTGGATGAGTCACCCTGCACAGATCCTGCCCATTTCACTTTTCCCTGTAATCATTCAGGCACTATTATTTAATTGGAAGGCAACTGAACAAAAGAGCAGGTTCTAACTGCCTAACTAAAAGACCTTTGCAAAAAAAATGTGCTCTGAAGGGCTACCTTTTCTAAAGCAGTACTTTAAACTAATGTTAAACACTAAACAGACCTTCTTCAACTGCTATCTGTGCCCTAATCTGATCTTTTCTTATGCTCTATTTTCTGAGTCTGAAGATATTCATCGGAGCAGGCCAGTTATTTTCTTCATATACTCGCTGGAAATCTGAGGCTCAAACACTTTTGACTCAGAAAAGAAATCAAATTGTGTTATAAGTTCTTTTTTCAGCTTCCCAGCTGCCATCAGAAATAAAAATCTGAAATTAAATTTTCCCCTCAACAGCTCTTCCAGAAATTGCTGGATGAAGCAGGTTAAGCAATTTCCCTCTTTCCCTGGGATGCCAGTCTCCAGTAAAATCGTGCTCAAATATGCCATGTTTGGCTTTCATTGAGCGGATAGCATAGCTAGTTTTAATAAAGGAAAGGTTTGGACAAGTTCCTGGAGGAAAAGTCCATAGTCTGTTTTTGAGAAAGACATGGGGAAAGCCTTGCCCTGGATCAGTACCATGGAATGTTTCTATTCTTTGGGGTTTGGGATTCTGGAATGTTGCTACTCCTTGGGTTTTGGCCAGGTACTAGTGACCTGGATTGGCCGACCGTGAGAAAGGGCAACTGGGCTTGATGGGACCATTGGTCTGACCCAGTAAGGTTAATCTTATGTTCACACATTGAACTGCTCATTATGCATTTTTCAGATGCTTTTTCCTTTAGACAGCGTAGCATGGGTGGAAAGTGAGGATGGAAGCATTAGCTAGCTGGAACATTACACATACCACATGCTGACTGGCTAATGCAGGTTTAGTGCTAAATAGGCGGCAGGAAGTGCTCCTGTATTACCTCTCGGCAGGTTCTATGCATCAAAAGAAACATTAGTGAACCACCTGCCATAAAAAGAGTGACAATAAATCCTATAAGCTTTGGATAAAGTATGGATTAATGACTATGAGTATTTTAGAACTTATCTTTACACAAGTGGTTAGTTTAAATTTGATTTTGTATTAGGTATTGCGCAGACACATATATATTTAGTGTATCTCTCATGCCTGTTTGATACTTGATCTCAATATTTTGTTTTCCTGTACATGGACCATATACTCTCAATTGTATTTATGTTGTCCTTTGTTTTATGTTTTTTGGAAACTTAATAAAACATTTTGAACTCAAAAAAAAAAAAAAAAAAAAAAAGATTAAGCGCGCATGCGCTTTTCAAAGATCGTGATTCCTGGTGGCGTGAGGTGTGCTTCTGTGTCACACCTCACGGCACCTGCGCTAGCTGGAGGCGCGTGTTCCAGAGACTCCTCCCTCCCGCTGCCGCTGCTCTTCATAGTGGCCTGCTGAGGTTCGCCGGCCGCTGTAGTGAACCTCGCAGGCCGATCTCCACCTTCCCGATGCAGAAAAAAAAAGCAAATCCAGGTAGGACGCGATTGGCAGCGACTGCTGCTACTCCTCCAGCCACCTAGCTCCTCTCCGCCGGCCCGGCCGGCAGCCCCCTCCACCCCGTCCTGATCACGAGGGAGACCGTGCAAAGGGAAATGCAAGGGGAAGGGGAAAGGGAGGAAGCGTCTCTAGCACCCGTTAATGTAACGGGCTTAAAGAGCTAGTATATATATATATATATATATATATATATATATGTGTGTGTGTGTGTTTGTAGAAGACTGAGCCCTGCCGAAGAGTTTTTGTTGCAAAACATGCATGTCGGCTGTTGGCAGTGGTGTGCAGTGAGGGCTATCGGGGGATTCATTGAATCCCCAGCTCTACAAACCTGCTTTTTAAATTTTTTTGTTTGTTTACTTTTTACTTGATGCATTTTGATTTATGGAGTACGCAGCCTGCTAAACCAGTCAAACTGCATCAAAGAAAAAGTAAACCCCCCCTCTTCCCTCCCCCCCCCCCCCCACCCCCACCCCCACACCAATACAAAAAAAGCAGGGCTCTTAGGCTGGGGATTCTCTGAACCCCATGAAGGCCCTGACAGTACTGATCTGAATTTGATTGGGTGAGCAGCATCTGCCTGTTGCCTCAGGGCCTTTAGAGGGTGGGGTGAATACCCTGACTGCACACCGCTGGCTATAGGTCTGAACATCAATTAACAAAGATAAATGCTGTGATTCAAAAAAAAAAAAAATTGGTTTTTTTTTTAAAGGAATTTGAGATATTTTAAAATCCGAGAAACACAACAACCTATCTTTCATGATAGACTGCTGTTGCCTTACGCTTCTTCACGAGCACTTAGATCAGCGGAACAAAATCTTTTAACAATTCCATCGTTGAAAATCATAAATGCGAGAAGAGCGGAGATTTTCTCTGTTACCGGCCCACAAATTTGGAATCGACTTCCATCTTTTTTAAGAGAAGAAAGGCAGTTAGATAAATTCAAAATTGTTCGAAAAACATTTCTATTTAATGATGCTTTTCAGAATTAAGTTCTGAAAAGGTTGTTATTATCCATTAACAGGGATACATAGACCCTAAAATACCAGAAACTAGCCTTATAAGGCTAAAAACCCTCCCCTCCCTTAATGTGTTTCCCTTGAATGTTTCTTTGCTTTTAAAAATTGTAGTTCTCTCCCTTTTCTGGTGTCTCTTGTAAGTCAGTATTGACATTAATATTGTTTATATGTCTTCTTTGTAAATATCATTTTTAATGGAAATCGCTTAGAAATTATATAAGCGTTTTATCAAATTTTTAATAAAACTTGGAAACTCGATGAAGAAACTTAATGGCAATAGCTGAAGCGAAAGAGCTGTTTGAGTGCCACTTTTGAAGGCTCTTTGAAAGAGTTTTTATTTAAAGTAGATTTGGTTAAATCTGCACTGCTGGTTTATTATTTCTAAAAAAAATAGTGGAAACACCTCCAAAGAGGTGCTGGATTAAATGTTCTCCAATTTCACGTGAAGCCGCAGTAACTACACATTTTAGTAAAAGGTTAGCTGGATTCAAAGAGACCTACAGACTGTGGCCCCTAACTAAGGCAACTGAGCTGAGCTGGAACAAGGAGAGACAGAAAGAGGAGCTGTATCTCGTAAGAGTCCAGTTCCCAATTGCACTGGAAGTCATAAAAGGATCAGGAAGAGAGTGATGGCCCAGGAAAAAAAAAAAGGCACAGGGATGAGTGGCACACCAGTTAATAAGTCGCGGTTTGTCTCCTGTTCAACTCGGGCTCTGAAATGAAAAATACTTTGACTGGAAGTGAGACAAAAATCGATAGTCTATTCCATTTAACAAGGGTTGCGTGTCACAGTAACTGGATGGGGGTAGATTAGCTTTCTGCTAGCCAATGCGCTCTGCTTTTGCTCTTCACACAGGTCTACGAATGCCATCTGGTTGCTTTTTTTTATTATTATTATTTGGAATGCTAACACCACAAAAATTGCTTTACTCTGAAGTGATCATGAGGCTTATGTCTGAAGGAGGAACTATGGTGAATGAAGATCATAATCCGCCACCCAATGTTTGTAACTATTCAAATAAAGAGTAGAGCAAAAGTCATGTGCTCTGGCAACATTTTTTTTTTTTTTTTTTAAGGGTTTGCCAATTCTCTGCTCACAGGCAGAGCTTGGAACCGGGAGCCTCAGCTCCTAAACCCTTTATAATAAAAGCACATTGTTCTTAGTCATTATACTGTTCTTGGGACTAATTTTACTCCAATGAGGAGTACAAAATTCACAGAGGAGAAAAGATGATTATTCAAAGGGGAGTAAGAGCATTTGGATTTAACTTGAGAATACGTATTCAGGTACATCATTTTCCTTGAAGGACTTACAATCTAAGGGACCGTTTTTACTAAACACCTTTTAATATGGGACTTTCTCACACACTGAGCCAGATTTTCTGCTGAGTATTTAAGGGTTTTTTTTTTTTTACAATAATTGTTTTTTACAGGTCCCATGCTAATGTTTCCATACGGGAGATGGAGAGCCTGAAGTGTTATGGAATGACATCAAAACTGTAATTGGCAATGAAGCTAAAAAAACAACACCACCAAAAACAGCACTCCAGAATCAAAAGAAAGCCAAGAAATCGCCTTGGATCTCAGAAGAAACCAGAAAAGTAGCAGAAGAAAGAAGCCAAGCAAAACTATCCGGTGATGGAGAAAAGGTATTACAAATGAACCGAGTGTTTCAACGTCAAGTTTGGCAAGACAAAGAATGATATCTCAAGGATATTTGTCAGAAAATAGAATCAGAACGTGTAAATGGAAAGACCAGATTAGCGTTATCAGGAGGTTGTATTTTAATCGAGATATTAATACTAGTATGTTTAAGTTGTATTTTAACCATGATGTATAATTCTGCCCATAGAAATGTGTATACGATTGTATTTATCTACTGTTGTGAACCGCCTAGACCTAATGGCAGGGCGGTATACAAGAAATAAAATTATTATTAATAAGAGATTGCATCAGAAATTCCAACCTCGACTGGGAATGCTTAAAGACGCCAATGGAATAATACAGAAAGCATTAAAAAGAGATGGAAAGAATATACGGAAAATTTATTCAAACAAGGTAATGAGGATAACATTGGGGAAATTGAACTGGAAACAGAAGCCAAAGAAGAAGTCATAGCAGCAATTAAAGCTTTATCGAAAAACAAGTCACCTGGTATTGACAGTATTCCAACTGAATTAATAAAAGGCTCAGAAGGTGTTATCATGGCCGTCACTCGACTGTGTCAGATTTGGAAGGAAATCTGATTGGAGAAGATCACTGTTAATACTTATACCGAAGAAAGGTGACGTCAAGGACTGTGACAACTACAGAATGATTGTATTAATTCCACACTCCAGCAAAATATTGCTGAAAATAATACAACAAAGACTCCAATCAATAGCATGAGGTACAAAACTTCCGTTGCAATTCTCTCCTCCTCCAAACTAAAGACAGACAGTCTGGAGGAGGAGAGAGACAGTTTAGAGGAGGAGAGAGTTGCTACGGAGGTTTTGATACAAGACCTCCTGCTGCTGTTATATGATACAAGAGGTGAAATAACTCAGTGAAAACCTGAAGCAGTTGTGGCTCCTGAGGACGCTGATCCAGCGAAACACTGCCTTGTGTTGGGCCGACTAAGCAACATGATTGTAGAGTCCATTGGTGATACCAGAAAGCAGAAACTATAACCATTGTGGTTGAGCAACATGAGACTGTGGTAACAATTCGCAATACAGCATGAGAACATGGGATAAATTTTAAAAACAGGACAATGTGGTGTTGAAAGGAACTGAAAAGTCTTTGCTCCAAGTCCCGGTTTCCTGGCCCAATGGGATATTCCCGTTGAGCTTTTTATAAAGAAAACAGTTGTGTAGTGTGATTTGTTCACAGAGAGTGCGGTTTGGTAATATGTTATTTAAATCAGTGTGATATAAATATATTTATTATGTGGTAATAAAAAAATGTTAAGTGCAATAGAAGGCTTCTTAAAGTTAATAGGTATTTATTGTTGAGTTAGCTGAAGCCATTTTAAGTGATTTAAAGCCCTGTTTGTACTAATTTGGAAAATTAAATAGGTAGGAGGTAAGGGAAAGGGTGCATGTGCGAAGCAGGGGTCAGGAAGAAGCAGTGACTGGTACCCCCACCAAGATGGCACCCGGAGTGGACCCCCCTCACCCCCACCCCCACACACTCTGCTCCCCTCTTCGTATGCAAATCTATCTCATGCGAATTCATTGTGGATGAAAATCTGACTTGGAATTCTCTGATCTAGGTACTAGTATTAAATACTGGTGATACCCAGGTAACCTCCAACAGGCCACCTCCTGTCCAGAGATTAAATGCCAGTACCTGGACAAGTACCACCATTGGATATCCAGGCACAATTCAGCCCTCGGTGGCTGAGGTTTAACAAAATGCTGACCTCTGCCAACCAGATATTACTCTTACGACTTTATGCGATTTCTAAGCTCTTATCCTTGTCTACCAACCTTTTCTTGGAAGGTACTGCAAGCAATTCCATTTTGGGTTTTTTTTCCCCAAAGCAAACATAGAGCTTAAGATTAAATGCCAGTACCTGGACAAGTACCACCATTGGATATCCAGGCACAATTCAGCCCTCGGTGGCTGAGGTTTAACAAAATGCTGACCTCTGCCAACCAGATATTACTCTTACGACTTTATGCGATTTCTAAGCTCTTATCCTTGTCTACCAACCTTTTCTTGGAAGGTACTGCAAGCAATTCCATTTTGGGTTTTTTTTTCCCCAAAGCAAACATAGAGCTCTGTACCTTGACCCAAACAAACCTTCTCAGCCAACAAATATTCCACAGCGGGCACCTATCAAACAATGACTTTTATTGTTGAAATAAAGCCAAGAGGTTGTTAGTTCCTGGAAGCCACTCTGTATTAGCCCAGATACTAATAAGCCGCTTCTGACCCTTCTTCTCCTCCATGTCTGCTGGAAAGTCTGGCTGCCACGAACAGCAGCAGCCGGCATGTGAATTAAATCAAGCAAAGGCAATCTGGACCTCCCTTAAGTGTGAACCCTCTTCCCATAAATCTGCTCTGAGATTCTGGAGACTAATTAAGCGAAACACTGAGCATTTAAGAAAATTTCTTCCACTAATATTATGGCTGCTTGGAAACTTAAGTTTGCACCATGAGAAATTGGAAGTCATTAGTTTACCAACTGGGCTGCTTATAAAACATTAGAAGGTTATCCTGCGTGAATTTCCACATTATCGCTCATAATATCCCAACAGTGGATCTCGTGTCACCTCCTGCAGCCATCCACAATGGTGCAAAAATAATTACCAAATACAGCCCTTCCTTTAGATAAAATTATGAACATTATTCTTGCGCTAAACCCAATAAGAATCTGGCCAGAAATTTAATTTCATACATGAAAATGTCTGTTCAGCAGGGTGTGTCCGTGATAAACCAGAAGGCAATGTATTTGTTGCTAATCATTGCTGCCTGGATGTCCTGCCATCATCTGAAACTAAATACTGTATGTCCAAGACTGAGCTGCTCCTCCTCCTCCTTTCTCCATCTCTAAATAATACTGTCATTGTTCCAGTCTCCTCTGCTCGCAACCTTGGAGGGGTCTTAGATTCTGACTTCTCATTTTCTACATATATCCAACAAGCTGCTAAGACCTGTCGCTTCTATCTCTTCAATATCACCAAAATTTGCCCCTTCTTCTCTGAGCACACTACCCGGACAGAGTGTGGATTGACTTAGTCACCAGTAAGCACCTACCTTAGGTGCCCTCATTTAAGCCAAGGGAAACCCTGGCCTAAACAGCAGTGTACCTAAGGATTTAACGCCTATCAACGCCTAAGAATGCTTAGGTTATCACTAGGCGTGAATCTATAAACAGCAGCTAGCGGTTGACAACTGCGTCGAATGGTGGCTGGGAGTTAGACACCATCTGTAGAATCAGGGCTGTAGTTCTTAATAGGTAAAATGAAAGCGCGGCTAAAAGTGAATTCAGCATGTGGGAAAGCCTCACGCTGGGGGATAACTATGGCCACTTTTGAGCTCAGCTTAGTAAAAGGGCCCCACAGTGTACAAAATTTTCCCAAACCATCTGTCCCATGCCACTGCACTGCTTCTCGAACAGATATGCGAGAACAAAAGAGGAAACATCATGCAATATAATCAAGTTTGCAGACGATACAAAACTATGTCGGGTAGTTGGCTCTCAAAGGGACTGTGAGGATCTTCAGAAGGATCTAAACGAACTGGAAACGTGGGCGATAAAGTGGCAGATGAATTTTAACATAGACAAATGCAAGGTGATGCATCTGGGAAAGAAAAACAAAGAACATGATTACAAGATGTCGGGGGTGACTTTAGCCAAATGCGAACAAGAAAGGGATTTGGGGGTACTGATAAACAGAACCCTAAAGCCATCGGCCCAATGCGCGGCGGCAGCGAAGAAAGCAAATAGGATGTTAGGCATAATCAAGAAGGGGATCACGAGTAGGTCAGAGGATGTTATAATGCCACTTTATAGAACAATGGTCAGACCACACTTGGAATACTGTGTCCAACACTGGTCTCCATACCTTAAGAAGGATAAAATTCTGTTGGAGAGGGTGCAGAGGCGAGCCACGAAACTGGTCAAAGGCATGGAGAATTTAAGCTACAAGGAACGCCTCGAGAGACTGGGACTGGTCACCCTCGAAAAGAGAAGATTGCGTGGGGATCTGATAGAGACTTTTAAAATATTAAAAGGATTTGACCAAATTAACCAGGAAGCAGCATTACTGACATTTTCAGATGTGACAAGGACAAGAGGTCATAGCCTGAAACTGAGTGGCAGCAGGTTCAGGACAAATGTTAGGAAGTTCTGTTTCACACAACGAGTTGTGGGCGCTTGGAATGCTCTCCCGGAGGAGGTGGTGGCAGAGGCTACTGTTCTGGGTTTCAAACGCAAGTTGGATGCATACCTTCTTGCAAAACATATTGAGGGATACGGGAAATCCGGGTCTCCAACAAGGAGCACCTAAACGGGCCTCCGCGTGTGCGGATCGCCGGACTAGATGGACCTTGGTCTGTTCCGGTGAAGGCGTTTCTTATGTTCTTATGTTCTTAAAAGTTGTGTTTATCCAGCTACCGATAAAGGTGGCAACTTTCTGCTATATTACAGCATGTACTTGACCTCCGTGGACCTTTAATAATTCCACCTTAAAACAATCATAAAAAAAAAAAAACTATTTAGAGAAGAGAGTAAATAAGGCTATATTTCAGCATCGATTTTCTGCCACTCTGCTCCGGTACACAGCGCTCTCAATAACATAAACTTCAATGATCTTTCAATACACCAGAATTCCTTAGAATTCAACCTGCATCTCACCTACCACAGATGTGGTTTTGTCTTTTCTTCACAAACTAGCAGAGGTTAAAAATATTACAATAACGGTGTTCTGTCTTAGCATTTCAATTGAGTTGGCGTTGAGCAAGAGGGACACTCTTCATTCTACAGGGAGTTTGTCCCCTTTCCTTTCTTTTCACTTTCACGTTAAATTTATGGTGTGTGAGGGTTTGGGTGTTTTTTTTTTGTGAGTGGTTAAGTAAGATCAATAAAATACAAAGGCTAAGATAAACATCAGTGTATACCCCAAAGATGCACGCTCTGTGTCAGGAAAATTAAATTTCTACGACACCTGTGTGCAGTGGTGCACTCCCCCCCTCCCCCTCCCATGTGACAAGGCATCATTTTGTGTCGTGCGTCACAAGCAAGGTACATAACCCTCAAGGGCTGCAAACAAATCCGGTTTTCCAGAAATATTCATTTGTGGCTTTGTGGCCTTACTTAGTCTCTTGTCTTCCTACTGGGAGGCTGTTCCATGCATCGAATACCCTTTCTATGATGAAAAACGCCCTTACGTCGACTCCTTCCGACCTCCGATCATGACCTCCATGTTCTGGAACTTCCTCACCACCAACAAATGCTTGTCAATGGCACAGACAGAATAGCGCATCATGCTGTATTTCAGGCTCCATTTTTGTTGGTTTTTTATTGCTATTTCCGATTCCTCAGCTTTTAATCTTTTTTTTTTTTGGGGGGGGGCTTTTTGTTCATATGATCTCATGCCAGATCTTGGTTTCTCAACTCGGTCCTGGAGTCCCTCCTTGCCAGTCAGGTTTCCAGGATATCCACAATGAATATGCCTAAACTTGATTTGCATACACCGCTTCCTATATATGCAAATTTCTTTCATGCATATTCATTTTGGTTATCCTAAAAACCCAACTGACAGGGAGGGACTGCAGGACTGAGTTGAGAAACACTGGTCTAGACAATGACTAGATCCACTAGATCAGTGTTTTTCAACCTTTTTACACCTATGGACCGGCAGAAATAAAATAATTATTCTGTGGACCGGCATCTGTCCGTGGACCGGCAGTTGAAGAACACGGGGCTAAGTCGTGGGCCAGACCCCGCCCATCTCTATCCAATCTCCACCCCAGACCCTGTCCCCATAATAGTACTAATTGCACCTTGCACATCCCGTGCCTCATCTGGAAGCCTTCCCTCTGACGTTGCAACGTAGGAGCCACTGTCCACGGCTTTGTGCACTGAATCAGTTAGGAAGAGGGATCTGGCTCGAAGATAACGCCGCATCGATCGCACCATGGACCGGCAGTTGAACACTATTTTGGGCCTAATGCACGTGCTAGCCCCGTGGACCAGCAGGAAATTTCTGTGGACCGGCACTGGTCCATGGACCGGTGGTTGAAGAACACTGCACTAGATGACAACAGAAGAGTAGGCTATTGAGGAACATATTTCTGTCATTTATTTAAACATATTAATAACTAGTCTTTAAGCCCGTTACATTAACGGGTGCTAGAAAGCAGCCCCCTTTCCCTCTCCCCCTCCAGTTCCTCCCTAATTGTCTCTCCTTGGCCCCCCTTCTGTCTTCCCCCCATAAGCAAAACGATCTGCCTCCCAGCACATCCCTCCCCCCGAAGCAGCCCCCTTTCCCTCTACCCCTCCAATTCCTCCCTGACAGTGTCTCCATGGCCCCCCATTTTGTCTCCCCCCCCAAGCAAAGCTATTTACCTCCCAGCACACCCCTCCCCCAAAGCAGACCCCTTTCCCTCTGCCCCTCCAGTTCCTCCCTGACTGTGTCTCCGTGGCCCCCCTTCTGTCTCCCCCCAAGCAAAGCTGTCTGCCTCCAAGCACAGCCCTCCCCCAAAGCAGGCCCTTTTCCCTCTCCCGCTCCATTTCCTCCCTGTCTCTCTGTGGCCCCCCTTCTGTCTCCCCCCCCCCCCAAGCAAAGCTGTCTGCCTCCAAGCACACCCCTCCCCCAAAGCAGGCCCCTTTCCCTCTCCCGCTCCAGTTCCTCCCTGTCTCTTTGTGGCCCCCCTTCTGTCTCCCCCCCCAAGCAAAGCTGTCTGCCTCCAAGCACAGCCCTTCCCCAAAGCAGGCCCCTTTCCCTCTCCAGCTCCAGTTCCTCCCTGTCTCTCCGTGGCCCCCCTTTTGTCTCCCCCCCCCCAAGCAAAGCTGTCTGCCTCCAAGCACACCCCTCCCCCAAAGCAGGCCCCTTTCCCTCTTCCGCTCCAGTTCCTCCCTGTCTCTTCGTGGCCCACCCGATTTTCTCTTCTCGCGGTCTGGCCAGCTCCCCTAGCCCCTTGCCACTGCCGCCACCACCCCCTTCCCTTCCCGCGGTCGACAAACCTCTTAGCTCCAGCAGCGGCCGCAGCACTGTAAACACGCTGCTTCGCGGCCTCTACTGCCCCGATTTGCTCTTCCGTGTCCCTGATGATGTCATCAGAGACACGGAAGAACAAATCAAGGCAGTAGAGGCGGCGAAGCAACGTGTTTACAGTGATGCGGCCCCTGCTGGAGCCAAGAGGTTTGTCTACCGCGGGAAGGGAAGGGAAGAGGGTGGTGGCGGCGGCAAGGGACTAAGGTAGCCGGCCAAACCGCGAGAAGAGAAAATCGGGTGGGAGGCTCAATGGGGATTGGGGGGAGGGGCGAAGACGAACTGAGCCCTTGCTTTCTCCCTAGCTCCCAGTGCCCTACCGGTCTGTACACCGCGATCTGGAGAGCAGGGAGTCCAACGCTGGCGGCTGGAAAGCATAGAAACATAGAAAGATGACGGCAGAAAAGGACCACAGCCCATCAAGTCTGCCCACTCTATTGACCCACCCCATTGAGTCTGAGTGCTAGTGACCTAGTTCCTTAACTTGACCCTCTTAGGGATCCCACGTGGATTTCCCATTTATTCTTAAAATCGAGCACGCTGGTGGCCTTGATCACCTGCACCGGAAGTTTGTCCAGTGATCTACCACCCTTTCCGTGAAGAAATACTTCCTGGTGTCACCACTAAATTTCCCCCCTCTGAGTTTGAGCGGGTACCCCCTTGTGACCGAGGGTCCCTTGGGAAAGAATATATCGTTTTCCACCTCGACACGACCTGTGACGTACTTAAATGTCTCAATCATGTCACCCCTTTCTCTGCGCTCCTCCAGGGTATAGAGCTGCAGTTTGCCCAGTCTTTCTTCGTATGAGAGACCCTTGAGTCCGGCGACCATCCTAGTGGCCATCCGCTGGAATGACTCAGCTCGAAGCACATCTTTCCGGTAATGTGGCCTCCAGAATTGCACACAGTATTCCAGATGGGGGTCTCACCATGGTTCTGTAGAGTGGCATTATGACTTCAGGTTTGCGGCTGACGAAGCTTCTATTGATACATCCCATCATTTGCCTTGCCTTAGATGAGGCCTTCTCTACTTGTTTGGCAGCCTTCATGTCTGCACTGATGATTACCCCCAAGTCCCGTTCCTCTAAAGTCCTAGCTAGCGTTTCTCCATTCAAGGAGTATGTTCTGCATGGATTTCCGCTGCCGAGATGCATGACCTTACATTTTTTAGCGTTGAAGCCGAACTGCCATGTCGAGGACCAGTTTTCCAACGTGATCAGATCCTGCGTCATACTGTCCTTGGGGTTGCTTTTACTTACTATGTTACACAGTTTGGCGTCGTCAGCAATGCGGCTGGGAAGCAGTAGGCTGGGGACTCGCGCATGCGCACTCCTGCAAAGCCACGGACATACATCTCACAGATCAGGGATTTCAGATCACGCAGGTCTGAGTGCGCATGCGCGTCTAGCGTTTTATTATATTAGATAATAAAAGCATCAATGACAAGCTAGGGCAACGCATCAGGGAAAGAAGTGCTGAATTTCACGAATTTCATCGGCTCTGTAATAAGTCAGATTTTCAAGGCTGTAGATCTTTCATTGAGTCACGGTAAGGCTTCTCCCAAAGTGATGGTATGCGTTACTCTTCAAGGCCAGCTGGGACCCAATGTAGGAGCCAACTTGCCGAACACTCGTAAGGTCGCAGCTTCAGTTACAAACAGCAACACAGACAGAATGTTTGTTTCGCCATTTCACTGAATGAGCTCTGAGAAATTGCGATGATAGTATTAACAGTTGAACTACACTCTCTGAGTTATGCACAGTGATGGGTGGAACAGAATTAAGTAATTAGGGAATGTACAACGTTAATCAGATTTGTTCTGGTTGCTAATAAGGCTTATCCGTGATAATGAGAAATTTAGTGCAATTATGTTTTTTGTCTGATTAAAAATGCCATGTCAGAGGCTCTGGGAGATCATTCCGTTTCTCTATTAAGTCCAATAGTACTGTCTGGGCAATCTGGAATATTTTAGAAAGAGAATCAATGATGGCAGATAAGAACGGTGCTGACAATGATACCCAGACAAAGGGGAGATGCTTGAGATGAAACGAGGACAGGCAGCCAAATTCCCCCCCCCCTTCTAAAAGCCGCGTTAGGCTTTTATATCACCGGCTGTGGCGGTATTAGCTCTAATGCTCAAAGGAATTCCATAAGCGTTGAAGCTAATACCGCCATAGCCGATGGAAAAGAAGCCTAATGCGGCTTTGTAAAAAAAGGGGGGGAGGGGGTTAGCTAGATATTGTTGAATGTGGTTGAATAGCTAGACAAAGATACATTCATAAAACTGTCCTTGGACTACAACAGGAGTGTCACAAAAAGATCCAGAACAGCAAAAAATGCATAAGAACATAAGAATAGCCCTACTGAGTCACATCAATGGTCCATCAAGCCCAGTAGCCCATTCTCACAGTGGCCAATCCAGGTCACTAGTACCTGGCCAAAACCCAAAGAGTAGCAACATTCCATGCTACTGATCCAGGTCAAGCAGTGGCTTCCCCATGTCTCTCAATAACAGACTATGGACTTTTCCTCCAGGAAATTGTCCAAACCTTTCTTAAAACCAGCTACACTATCCGCTCTTACCACATCCTCTGGCAATGCATTCCAGAGCTTAACTATTCTCTGAGTGAAAAAAATATTTCCTCCTATTGGTTTTAAAAGTATTTCTCCGTAACTTCATCGAGTGTTCCCTAGTCTTTGTCATTTTTGATGGAGTAAAAAATCGATCCACTTGTACCCATTCTACTCCACTCAGGATTTTGTAGACTTCAATCATATCTCCTCTCAGCTGTCTCTTTTCCAAGCTGGAGCCCTAACCTTTTCCGTCTTACATTACATTACATTAGTGATTTTTATTCCGCTTGTACCTTGCGGTTCAAAGTGGATTACATAAGAAGAGAACTGGACATTTCCAGGAGGGTACATGACATTGGAGAATACAGATTGAGGGTATAGACTTAATAACAGAATGAGGGTAAAGAGTTAATTACTTTGGAAGATAAATCAGGTTACATTACATTACATAGCAAGTAGTCTGTTTCCATACGTTGGTAGATAGTCAGTTTCGGTAGGATAATTTAGGTTTCAGCTAGCTTTCTTTGCCTTTCGTTTTTTGTTTTGTTTTGTTTTTTTGTTTTTTATTGGTCGATTGAGGGTATGGTGCCAGGGAGTGAGCAGAGCCTGGTCGGAGTAAGTGGGGAGGAGGAGAGGGAGATTAGGTAGATTGTTTATACTTTTTGAACAGCAGTGTTTTGATTTCTTGAGGAAGAGGAGAGGGAAATTAGGTAGATTGTATATACTTTTTGAACAGCAGTGTTTTGATTTCTTTATGGAATGCTTTGAGGTCAGATGTTGTGGTTAACAATCTGGTGATGGAGGGTTCGAGTTTTGCTGTATGCGTTGCTAGAAGGTTATCATAAAGCTTTTTGCGATGAGTGCCTTTGAGTGGTGGGTATGAGAATGGTGTCAGTGTTCTTCTTGTTCTGGGTGGAAGGTTACGGTTTAGGCGATCGTTTAGATAGGCAGGTGCAGTACCATTAATTATTTTGAAGAGTAGACAGTATAGTTTGAATTGAATTCTGGCTCGAATCGGTAGCCAATGTGAGTCTAGGTAGGCATTGGTGATGTGGTCAAATTTTCCGAGGGAGTAGATTAGTCTGAGAGCTGTGTTCTGAACGGTCTGTAGTTTTTTGATCATGTTTGTGGGGCATGGTAGATATAGGATATTGCAGTAGTCCACAAGACCTAGTACCAGGGATTGTACAATGATCCTATAGTGTTCTTTGTCGAAGAATTTCCTTATTTTTCTTAAGTTGTGCATTGTGAAGAATGCTTTTTGGGTAGTTTTGTTGATTTGAGTCTGCATAGTGCAGCATCTGTCTATCAGCACTCCCAGGATTTTGAGTGAGGTCTGGATTGGGTATTTGGTTGCTTTAATTTCTAGGTCTGTTATGGATGGGTTTTTGTCCGTTTCAAGCATTAGGAATTTGGTTTTGTCCGAGTTTAGTTTCAGTTTGTGGTTTGTCATCCATTTTTCTACTTCATCCAGTATTATTTCCAGGTGTCCTGTTGAGGTGTGGTCTTGGGTTTCGAAGGGGAGGAGAATAGTTATATCGTCTGCGTAGCTGAATGATGTTACATTTAGGTTGTCTAAAGTGGTACTGAGGGAGGAGATGAAGAGATTGAATAGAATGGGCGATAGTGGAGACCCCTGCGGGACTCCGCATGGATTTGACCATGGGTTAGATTTCGTATCGTTTGTCTTAACTCTGTACGTTCTTGTTTTAAGGAATCCTTGGAACCAGTTGTAAACCACCCCTGAGATCCCTATTGCATCAAGTATCTGGAGTAGTATGGTATGATCAACTAGATCGAAGGCGGCGGAAAGATCTAGTTGGATAATTAGGATCCTGTGTCCTTTACTGAGGTATTGTCGGGCTATGTCTAGTAGTGTTGCTAGTAGTGTTTCCGTGCTGTGGTAAGATCTAAATCCTGATTGAGAGGAGTGAAGTATATTATGGTCAACTAGGTAGTTGGTAAGGTATTGAGCCACAAGACCTTCAATCAGTTTGACATATAATGGGATCGAAGCGATAGGTCTATAGTTGGTAGGACTTTCTATAGGACCTTTTTGGTCTTTCAGTAGGGGTGTGATTATAATCTCTCCAAGATCTTGTGGGAATTGGCCTTCTATGAGAGTGCTTTGTATCCATTGCATGAGGCTGGTTTTGAATTTAGGGAAGGCATTTGTAAAGCAGATACGATGGGCAGTAGTTCAAGTCACATGAGGTGTGGCTGTATTTTTTGTATAGTCGGTTCAAATCAGGCCATTGTAGAGTTGGGAAGGTGGTCCATGTTCTGTCTGCAGATATGGCTTCTTCCGTTTTGGGGGTTGTTATTATCTCGTCGAGTTTGGTAGTTGAGTTGTTGAAGATAGTTCTGATTGTGATGATCTTGTGTTTGAAATGGTCTGCTAGTTGGGAAGCTGTTGGTGGTTTATTGCCTTGAGTGGCAAGGAATGGGTTTGTGTCCGTAAGTTTTTTTTACTAAGTTGAAGAGTGTTTTTGTGTCGGAGGTGTTTGTGCCAATTAGCTTAGTGTAGTATGTTTTGCGCTTTTCCTTAAGTTTGATGTTATATAGTTTGATTTGGGTTCTCCAAGCGGTTTTGGTTTGATCATTTTTCTTTTTTCTCCAAGATCTTTCAAGTTGTCTGCAATGCCTTTTTAGTAGGAGGAGTTCGGAGTTGAACCACTTGTCTGAGGGTCTGCAGGTTCTGTGTTTGTTTTTTTTCTGGGGCTAGCTCGTTCAAGGTTGTTTCACTTAGGGTGCGCCAGTGATTTACGAAATCTGTAGGGTCAGTGGGGACGATTACAGGGTCCACTTTATCCCAGAATGTGGCAGGTTCAATTTTCTGTCTAGATTTGATGGTTGTTTTTTGTGGCTTGGATTTTATGTTATTTTGAGGCCAATTGATGGTGAAAGTGTATATGTGGTGGTCTGACCAAAGAGAGGGATGCCAGGTACCATTGGTGATGTGAATATTTGGGGTTTGGAGGTTATGAGACGTGAATGCTGCTATATCAAGTTGGTGGCTTTTTTCGTGCGTGGGTTCAGGATTGAGGATCTGGTAGGATAGGGCGTCGAGGTATGAGAGTATATCGTCTACTTGTTTGGATGTGTGGTCCTCGAGGTGGAGATTGATGTCTCCTAGGAGCAAATTGTATGTGGAGGTTAGAGAGTTCTGGAATAAGAATTCTTCGAGTTCAAGTTTTGAGGTGTTCCATTTTCCTGGAGTGATGTAGCATAGCAGACAGTTCAAGGTGCCTGTGAGTGTGTTGTCGGAGAGTTGACATGCAAGAAGGTCTAAGTGAGGGGTTGAGTGTTTGTGTAGAACTTTTAGGTTGAGATTTTTTTTTACTAGAATAGCTAGACCTCCCCCTCGTTTGTTTTCTCGACAAACCAGCTCTAATTTGTACCCTTTGGGGCAGAATTCGGTTATGCATGGGTCCGAGTTGGATGTTAGCCAGGTTTCGGCTAGGAAGAGACAGCTTAGTTGTTCTTTAATTAGCCAGTCTTTGATTAGATTTGCTTTTGGGCTAATTGATCTTATGTTCATGTAGGCACAGGCTAACGAGGTATATTTTGTGTTGGAATTAAGGTTGCAATTAAGGTAGAGGATATTTTTTGGTGGTGTTTGTTGTTTTTGAGTAGTAGTCTTGTGCTTTGGTGAAGGTCTTTTTCCCCAGACGGTGGGAATGTGGTCTTGGCTGGTCAGTGGGCAGGATGTTAGGGTTCTCGTGGTGTGGATTTTTCTGGGTGGTTGTGGTTGTCTGTAGGTTGCTGTCAGAATTGGGATGGGTGATAGGTGATATCCTGTGGTTTGCCAGTTGGAAATGAGTAGTGAGAGTATTAGGAAGGCAAGTATGATTTTGTATGTGCGATTTTCCATTTTGTTTGTGGAGTGGAAGATTATTTAGTTCTGGTATCTCTCTGGTTTGAGCTGTGGCAATGGTGTTGGTGATTTCGAGAAGATTTTTTTTTTTTTTAATAATATTCTGTCACGGAAGAGGAAGGAGAGAGTTTCTGTTCGCTCACCTCTCTGGTGAAGGTAATCGCCTTTGTGTTTAATCTCTGGCAATGGCTCCCGATGTAGCGATTCTTTAAAGAAAAACCCTGGCTCGGGGGAGGGGCGGAGTGGGGCTCACACGCGTGCCTCGCTGGTGCAGGCTGGGCTGGCTCGGTCTGTAATGGCTCCCGATGGAGCGATTCTTTAAAGAATGGAAAATCCCTGACTCGGGGGAGGGGCGGAGCGGGGCTCACACGCGCGCCTTGCTGGTGCAGGCTGGGCTGGCTCGTCTTCTCATACAAGAGGAGTTCCATCCCCTTTATCATCTTAGTCGCTCTTCTTTGAACCTTTTCTAATGCCTTTACATCTTTCTTGAGATGAGGAGACCAGAATTGAATGCAATATGCCAGGTGAGGTCGTACCGTGGAGTGATACAGGGGCATTATAACATTCTTAGTCTTGTTGACCATCCCTTTTTAAATTATTCCTAGCATCTTGTTTGCTTTTTTGGCCACCACCACACATTGGGCGGATAGTTTCATTGTATTGTCTACAGTGACACCCAGATCATTTTCTTGGACCCTAGCATCTGGTAAGCAGACAGAAGTGATGAGAAATATCCAATTTATTTATAATCAGATGAATAAAACATAGCATTCTCTACTGGCTCGATATGATCATATTTCACCCTCTCAAGGGCTGCATCAGGGGCTTGAATAAAAACCAATCAGCATTGATTGCAATCCGTAAAGACCATAAAGATGTCTAACTTAAAAATCAATTAGTAGACTAATTATCAGATTAAAAATAAAATACTAAAATGTTGTTTAATCAAAAGTCAAACTGTTGTCAAAAGCCTGCTGAGAAAGGAATGTTTTCGGAACTTTTTTGATCATATCAAGAGTTTTCATTGAGCATGTATCAAAAGTTCGATCATTCCGGAGTTTTGACCCTTCGACATAAAAAACAGATGCCCTATACTCTTCCAGCCAAATTGAACAAAATGATGGCACATCTATCAAGTGCGCTGAGGCTGAGCAGAAAACTCGTGATGTAAATGTAGTCCCAAAGAAATTACTGTTGATATCTCATTAACCAGAACCTTGAAGACCAATAACTAAATCTTACATCAGATTCTAAATTCAATCAGCAACCAAAGTAAATGGATTAAATCGCTTCGAATTTAGATGAAGCGATTAATCAAAAACATATTAAACTTGAAACTTGAAAACAGGAGAAATATGACCAAAATGAACCCATACTCCTCGAACATTTGACTTTTCATCATTTAATCGGGGTACTCAGACACTTGCCACCAAGTTGTTGTAACCCCAATATTGAGCAAACTCCTTGACGATGTCCAGGGAGAGGTAATTTCCATTGGGTTTAGCACCCCCAATAATTTTGAAAAGTTGGCTCCTATGCTTCCACTAACCCATCACTTTTTTGCCAATCAAGATCCTCGGGTTCATAATCGAAAGAGAAAAATGTCCAAAAAACCAGCCTAAGTCGGCACTTGGACGATCATCAGTCAAAAACGTCCAAGTACCGATAATAAAACCGGGTTTTGGACGTATTTTAAAACGACCTAGGCCTTCACAGTGCTGCTGAACGACCATAGCTAAATGGGGCGTTTCAGGAAGAGTGTCGAGGACAGGATTTGGGTGGGATGTGGGCAGGCTTAGACTTAGTCATACTGCATATATAACTGAAAGTTATACAGCACAGCATAGACGGAACTTGGATGTTATGACTTAGACCACAGTTCTTCAACCGTCGGTCCGCGGACCGATGTCGGTCCGCAGGAAATTTTTGCTGGTCCGCACAGGGCCGGCAAGATTGACTCCCTTCAATTTCCTGCCAGTCCGCACAGGGCCGGCAAGATCAACACCTGAAGTCTGCGCTGGGCCAGAGAGATCTTGGGGAGCCTCCGACAGTGGCTTTCTCCCCTCTCTGCAGCTCTCCTTTACTTCCCAGCGCAGCGATTCACGAAGGCAGCCTCGGGGCTTTTGCTGAGTCGCAGCTGCCTCTGATGATGCAACTTCCTCTTTCCTCAGAGGCGGCGCGACCCAACAAAGGACCCGAGGCTGCCTTCCTGAATCACTGCCCTGAGAAGTAAGGAGAGCTGCTGGGAGGGGAGAAAGCCACTATTGGAGTCTGGGAAGCTGCTGGGCAAGGGGAAACAGGGACAGCTGCTACTGGAGAGGGAGAAGGAAAGATGCTGCTAGGAGGGAAGGAGGGAAAGGAGTCTGGGAAGCTGCTGGGCAAGGGAAAAAAAGGGACAGCTGCTACTGGAGAGGGAGAAGGAGAGATGCTGCTGGGAGGGGAGGAGGGAAAGGAGTCTGGGAAGCTGCTGGGCAAGGAAAAAAAGGGACAGCTGCTACTGGACCTGAAGGGAAGGAGAAGGAGAGATGCTGCTGGGAGGGAAGGAGGGAAAGGAGTCTGGGAAGCTGCTGGGCAAAGGAAAAAAAGGAACAGCTGCTACTGGACCTGGAGGGAAGCTTGTGGGCAAGGGAAGAAAGGGACAGCTGCTACTGGAGAGGGAGAAGGAGAGATGCTGCTGGGAGGGGAGGAAGGGAAGAGAGTTACTGCTGGACAGGAGGAGGAGGGAAGGGAGAATGAAAAAAGGAAGGAAACAGCTGGCAGAGAGATTAGAGGAGGGGAAGGGGAGACACAGGCATGAGAAAGTAGAGAGATTGATGATAGGAAGGGGTCAGCAGAAAAATAAGCAGAGAGGGACAACGATGATAGATCTGGTGTAGGAGAGATAAAAATGAAGAGAGCAGTGAAGCTGGAATGAATCATGTAAAAAGGAGAGAGGGGGCACAAGCTGGATGGAAAGGGGAGACGGGCATAGAAAGAAGACAGATACCATATGGAAGGGGGAGAGGACAGACAGTGGATGGAAGGGGCAGATGCTGGATTGAAGAGACAGAGAGGGCAGATGCTGGAACGAAGAGAGTGAAAAGAAGATTGAAAGCAGAAACCAGAGACGACAAAAGGTAGAAAAAAATAATTTTATTTCTATTTTGTGATTAGAATATATCAGATTTGAAATATATATCCTGCTAGAGCTGGTGTTAGACATAACAGGAGACTGCAAAACCCAGGCAGTGCTTCTTTAGCTTCCAGCTGGCTTAGGGCGCTCTCTGACCAGGGGGCAGTTGCCCTAGTTGCACTCCCCTAAAACTATTCCTGTCATGTGTGACTGCAGTATTCTGTTAGCATGATATTTCTGTGTAGCATTCTGTAATAATTTGGCTTGTTCAGTTTTCTTGATAATAGAGGGGATATATGTGAAGGGGAGGGGAGACAGGGGTTTTGTTGATCCTTGCTCTGAATTATTTGTATTTATAAAATGACAATTGTACAGAATATTGTTTCTTTTTATACTTTAATAAAATACATTCAATATAAAATCATAACTGAGGCTTGTGTGGATGGGATCAGATGATTTGTGGGGACCGAGCTCGCGGAGATGGGGTGGAAATGGGGTTTTAAATTTTAGTCCTAGTAGTTTGCCGGTCCACAAAATAATTCTTTTTTTTCTGCCGGTCCACGGGTATAAAAAGGTTGAAGAACACTGACTTAGACCATTTAAAACATGGTCTAGGTCACAAAAACCCATCTAAAGTCACCAGATAAGCACTGTAGACACAAACTACAGACACCCACACACTACCCCAGTGATCACCGACCCCCCCCCCCCATAAAAATACTAATTACAACTTGAAAATTGTGCCTCCAGAACATCATAACCTGGCAGCCTTGGCATAGGAAAGCCTAGTCATGCTGCACAGAGGCGTCTTAAGCTGTCTTGGGGGTGGGTTAGGGACCCATGGAGAGGAGGACCCATGCCCTTAAGCCCCTGTAATCACTGCATTGATATTGAAACATGCACTCCCCTATACACCCTCAAAACCCTTTTGTACTGGCATATAAGTGGCTCTTGCAGCCATAAGGACTATTGGGGTGGTAGATAAGTGGGTCTAGGGGATTCAGGAGGTGGTTTGGGGGGCTCACCATGACCTATAAGGGAGCTGTAGTGAAATGATGACATGGCATCCTTTCTGTGAAATTCACAGCAGTGCCCTGTAAGGTACCCCACTATTTAGGTGCCATGTCTGGGTGTTCAGTCCATCATTTTGCAGACCCCTCCCACGTCCAACAGGGCTTGTTCTAGGCATGTTTGACTTGGACGAAAAGTTGGACGAAAATGTGGTATAAAGATTTAGTGGCTTGGATAATCAGATCGGCAGGACGTATACTTAGACAATTTTCGAAATGAAAAAAAATTTGGACATTTTTTGAAAATGTGTCCTAAGCTGTTTTTTTACTTTGGATGACTTGCGACTTAGACGAAAATGGACTTAGATGTTCCTTTTGATTATGCCCCTCCACATGTTTACTGTAGGCCTTTTTGGAGGTGGTGGAGATGAAGACTGTATTTGACTTCAACAAAGCATGGGACAAGCATAAAGGATCTGTAAGGGAAAAGAAGGGATAATATTGGTGTGAATGGGGCAGACTGTATTAATGGATGGATTATTAAGATAAATCTCCACCAATAAAATATATTTCCCTACAAGAGAGAAATATATTTTATAAAGATATATTAATTTGGGGAAAGCCTGGCCTGTTAAAACTTATCTCTATTATATATATATATATATATATATATATATATATACAGTATATTAAAGGGCCAAGATTCAAAGCATTTGCAATCAAAACTAGAATTTTATTTCTTACAGAGCGGGATTTATAAAATCAGGCAAGTAGAGCAGATATTGCCTTGCTGGTTGAAAAGTCCTTTCGCTGGAGAGGAGACCACATGGTACAGCTAGGCACATGTTTCAGTGATGGGCCGAAGAGAGCGAGAGACATGGTTCCAGCGCTGGTCTGAGGGAAAGAGAAGAGAGAGCATGGGTGAATCTTCTGGTTTTATAAAATGTTGGTGGATTGAAATCTGGTCCCATGAGGCAAGAACCCAGGAGCAATTGTCCAATCCTAAGGCAGGAACTAAGGGGCTATGTCTCCTCCCTGAGGCTCAGTCAAATAAGCAGAAATAGGGCAAAGAAACTCTCTGAAAAGTCGAGAGTGGAGTGATTAAAAATGATGTCTAAAGGCACTATAAAATAATCACTCAGAAGTTCATAATACCATGCTTTCAACTATGTAAATGAGTTTTTATGCTCAGAGAAATGGAGGTGATAACAGGGAGAACCCCAACACTACCACCTCACCGCCCAATCATCGCATATTTCAAAAACCAGTTGTAAAGCTTATCACTGTTATAAGTACTTGCATTGGTGCACAAGGCTACACTTTTTTTTAACTTATGAACGTTATGTAGTTAGTCTGAGCTTATCTTTAGCTTGCAGTTTGCTGTTCAGACTAACTACAAAACGTGCATAATTTAAAAAAAAGTGTAGCCTTGTGCACCAATGCAAGTACTTATAATAGTGATAAGCTTTACAAATGGTTTTTGAAATATACAATGATTGGGCGGTGAAGTGGTAGTGTTGGGGTTCTCCCTGTTATCACCTCCATTTCTCTGAGCATAAAAACTCATTAACAGTTGTACATAGTTGAAAGCATGGTATTATGAACGTCTGAGTGATTATTTTATCCTCCCTGAGGCTGGCATCATATCCAATCACAGAGCAGTCCAGTCTTTCCCTCTCTTTCCAGGTGGATGATGTCATCTGATTGAACGTTCTTATCTCTGAGTGGCTTAAGTTCTCACACTGTTGCTTTGTTGATTAGTCTGAGCTGTACCTGGCCATTTCTTTGTCATCCCTGAATACGTGTACTTAACACTGTCTCTCAGAAGCCCAGTTAGAAATCATTTCTTGGTTCAGGCAGTAAATTTATAATGTAATTTACCTCCGGCAAAATTAATCATATCATGCTACAACTGGGTAGGCCTTATGGCTTTATCTGTAGTCATTTTCGCTCTTCTGCTATGGAATACAGCACCTGAAGAAAGTTCCAGGGCTCGGCTATGCCACTTAGAAAATGAAAGTATGGTATTATTATTTCTTAACAAGAAAAGCCTTACATCTCTCAAGGAAACCATGAGGGCTAAGGAGCAGAAAGCAAGGACGTCTTCATTCGTTAGCAGGGCTGACATGTGGCACAATGAGCTGGCAAACCCGTGTAAATTTATGGTACCTGTATCAATCCATCACACCCCCAAACCATTAGAAGTACTCCACATATCATTCCTCAACCCTCACGGCTGATTATTTGATCACTCAAATTCTGACATCTGCTATGAATAAGTCCCCGCACAGCTTTCACCATAAATGCTCTATTCTTTCAGTTACAAGCATCGGAGATACATCAAAGTCACATTTTCCTTGCCTGGTGCTGTGAATTTTCAAAGCAAACTTAGGGTTGGATTTATATAAGGGTTTATTTTTTCCCGTCAGCACAGAACGAGGGAAAAATTTGGTAAAATCAGACCTACAGGCAAAATGCCTTTACCGCATGATATTATTTATTTATTCAAATTGCCTTTTTCAAAAGCCTCAAAGTGGTTTGCAATTAAATGATCGTCAGAACATGAAATAGCTCCCAACAATGACATCAAGTCAGACTTGTTATACAAAATGTAATATATAATTGTCTCACAAATAATTATTCCAAGTAACACTCTTTTCCCTAGCCACCACTGCTCCCTCTAAACTGAGCCGGAGTCCTCCACCAATGGAGGATGCTGCTTCACTATCACATTTTCAGTAGTGACGGACGAGCAAGCTCTGTCAGAACTTGTCCAGGGAACTTTTCTGTCCCTAGCGATTGAAAACACAGTATTGAAATATTACCCCCCAAACTGGTATCACTCAGCTTAGAGGGAACGGCACCAAACACTCCTGTGGAACCACTAATCTTAACTCCCTGAATGTATGCTCTAATGATGTCTTACCCCCTCATCTGAGAGGGAGGTATCAGAACTCACTGATCCTTTGCCCATGGAGTGATACAGGAGCATCAGCATTCCAAACCTTCACTCACTGAGGGATTCAGCACACCCAAGTCTTTACCAAAGCAAAGAAAGAAAGGACATTAAGAGAACAGAGAAATCATTTATTGCCCAATCCAATGGCGTTTTCATAAGATAAAGTCACATTCAAAAAGTAGGCTCAAACAAATTAAAATATTTTACAAAGTGGATCAGAAGTTAAAACATTCATTTCATTAACAGTTCAAAGGCAGTTTTGGAGTGGGACCCCTGTAGTAAAAAGACACAGCCTTCAAGATGAAGAAAACCAAACAGCGGAAGTGGCCAAAACCAGGAGCGAACCCATAAGTCCAAAAGCAGTTCCTTTATTAATCACTGACCCAACACACCCGTGTTTCAGCACAATGCCTGTGTCAAGGTCCTAGTCAATAAAATAAAATAATACAAAATCATTCATCTTTCGGAACCGCAATACCTAGCAACCAGACTACACAACCATACACCAA
Organism: Geotrypetes seraphini; assembly: GCF_902459505.1. Lineage (NCBI taxonomy): Eukaryota > Metazoa > Chordata > Amphibia > Gymnophiona > Dermophiidae > Geotrypetes > Geotrypetes seraphini. Next base: position 29,065,033 of record NC_047091.1, on the reverse strand, counting down.
CACGTGCCCTGCGATCGAGCCAGGAATGCCTACAGGAAATACCCTCCTTCAGAGGCATCAAATACAAAAGTGTCAGGACAAGAATGTTCTCAGTGATGGCTCCGAGGTGGTGGAACTGAACGAATTAAAACTAGAAAAGGACACCAGAAAGTTCAAGAAAGGAATAAAGATCATCCTATTCATAGACCACTTTAACTAATAAGTCAAGGGGGGGAGGGGGTAGCAATGAGGAGGAAATAATAGCCTAACCCCCTCTTGGAGGTACACAGGAAAATTCACAAAAGGTAGAGTATATGATAAAACCACAGATAACAGAAATATAGGGTTCCTTTTACTAAGGTGTGCTATGCTTTTTAGCACGCGCTACATGCTAACGTGTGCATGTTAGTCTATGGACGCATTATGAACAGGGTGACCTACCAAACCCTGCCCTTAGTTGCCTGGGAATAATGATAATTGCACAAATGTTTCCAAGCCAATATTATTTTTTTATTAAAAATTAACAGCAGCAGGTAGTACCCTCCCTGGTCCATATTAATCAAGTTGGCTTTGTTCCTGGGCGCTTTGCTTTCTCTAATATCTTACGGGCCTTGGTAGCACTTAGGGTAGGAGTCGGGCAGGAGATGATCTTTTGACTAGCTTGAATGCTGAGAAGGCCTTTGATAAGGGAACCTGGCCTTATCTTTTTTGGATCTTGCAACAATTTGTTATTTTAGGGCCCTTTCATCAGTGGATACTTAGTCTTTATACCGCCCCCAGGAACACAGTTGCTTATCAATAAACATCGCTCTGCACCCTTCTCGCTTTATCGGGGTAAGCGGCAAGGCTGCCCCCTTTCTCCACTTTTATTTATTCTTTCTTTGGAGCCGCTGGCCACAAGATTCGAAATAGCCTGGCCATATCGGGCATTCAATTGGTCCTGAAGAGTGGACGACAGGCGTGAGTAAGGCGGGAGAGATGATTCCCCGTTTGTCTGCCCTTATTGAGGAGTTCGGTGCTTTCTCGGGTCTCTGCATCAATTTCGGTAAATCTGAGGCTCTACCTGTCTCCTCTCCGTGTGCTTCGTGTTCTGATCCGGCTTTTCCATTTCACTGGGCGAGTGGGGCACTTAAGTATCTGGGCATTTTTCTTAGTACGGACTAGTCCACTGTTTATTGATGCAACATCTCGGCCAAGTTACAGAGCTTGCAGGATTATTGTACCCACTGGGGGGACTTACCTCTTTCCCTGTATTTGAGGATTGCTTTGGTAAAGATGGTCCTCTTTCCCAAGCTTCTTTACCCCTTGCAGATGATCCCTTTGTGGCTTAGGCCTGCTGACAAACGCTCTTACCGGTCCTTTATAAACTCTTTTATTTGGCACCATAGGAGAGCGCGTATAGGATAGTGGAAGCTTACCTAGAGCAGGGACAGAGGGGGGTTGGCCCTACCGGATCTTTGCTTATATAATGTGGCTGCTCTCATGCGCTGGATTCACGAACTTTTCACCAACGAGGCTCACTTTGCTTCTGCAGGACTATTTGACTCTTGGGTGGCTCCTTATGCCACGCTGGCATGTCTGACCTGCCCTCAGTGGCAGCGTGCTCATCTGGGCCTCAACTCTGGTTGCTTCCGCTGCGGAGGGTGCTGAACTGGTGGAAGCATCGGGTTGGTAGGGGTCAAAGTAATTGGGCCTTCCGGATGCTCAGTCATAGCCCTGACTTTCTGCCCGGAGTGGGGGCCTCTAGGGGTGTTGCGGCGCAGTTTGGCTCCCATCTCTGCTTGGGTCATGTGTCTGGTGGGCCCTGCTCCCTTTGTCTTTCCTGCCTATGATACCCTCCGTACCACCTGGTCTCTGCCTAATATGCCCTTTTTTGCATACCTGCAGCTGTGCCACTACTACTTGAACCACCTATGCCGTTGCCCGGGAGGAGGTTCCTTTTTAAAAGTGGACCAGATATTCTTGTCTCTCCCTCCTGCTCTCAACTCTTTGTCCTTCTGGTATGGGACGGCGAGGGCGGACACACAGCTGCCTATTTTAGCATCTAAATGGTCCCTGGAATTGGGGGAGGAGATCACCCCAGAGGTGCTCAAAGCATGCTTCTCTAATATTGCTCCTGGGGCCCGTAGCGCTCAGCTCCAAGAGATCCAATTTAAGCTGCTCCATCGCACTTATTTCACTCGGCAGCTGGGGATGCGGGCTGGTCTATGGGACTCTGCAGACTGTGTGAAATGTAAGCGTATGCCTAGGACTTTATTGCACATGCTCATTGAATGCCCGGCCTTGGGTGTCTATTGGTACGGGGTCCTGGATTTTCTTGCCCGGATCCTGGGGGTGCCAGTTTAGTGGTCATACGGGATATTGGTGTTGGGTTATGATAGGGAGTTCTTGGATCAGGGATTTACCACCGCCCATTGGCGTTTTGTTTATGTTGCCTCCCTTGTAGCTACACGGGGAATATTTCGTAAATGGATGGATGAGGAGCCTCCGGAGTTGCTGGGCTGGAGGCGGTCCCTTCAAGAATTGGCACATTGGGAGAGGCGTAGCCTCAATGAGCCCGCAGTAGGACATCATAGCTTCTATGGGTCACTGTGGGATCAGGTCATTGCTGATGCTGTTGCCTTGTTTCTTTCTTTTTCTACTTTTTCTTTCTTCTTCCTTCAGTCGCTGAGGAGGGGGGGATTGGTGGGGTTGGGGGAGGAGGAGTCCTTATTTGTTTGTTTGTATGTAGGGGATTTCTTAAAACTTGTGGGAGTAAACTGACAGACTGTGTTCTTGCTTTTCATACTGTGTTTTCCTTTTTTTTTTCTTCTTCTTCTTAGCTGGTCCCTAGGACTGGGACCTTGTTTGGCTTGTGTTGTATTGGTGTCCGGGTGGAGTTTCCACCTTACTATATGTTTTTGGGAGGGCTTTACCCTGTATTTTCCTTGCGCTGTTTATAGATCTTGTTCACAGCTTGGATTTGTTTGTCTGTTTGCTTCTTAATAAACATGTTTCAAACAACAACAAAAAAATTAACAGCAAATCTCGATTCATTAGGCCATTTGTACAATGGGGTCATACATAGCCAGGCATGTCAAAATACATCTTTCCTGACAAATATGAATTACGAGAATCAATGCCCCAAAGTTCACTTATATACTTTTGCAGTGCATCACATCTGTCAACTAATCAACCAAGAGAGAGGCCGTCCTTAGGTTTTTTTGAACAAAGAAAATTCCTTTTAACATAGTTACCAGTCTTAAGAAAATTTTTACCAATCACATCTTTGTTTACATCAATTTCTTAATGCGCAACACATTATAACATATCAGATATGCTCCAAACTAACTAGCTCAAGAACATCTGTTATCAATTAGGCCATGAGGATCTTTTGGCGCGAACTCTTTTAGAAAAAGAACAGGCACAAAGAAGGACAGAAACCAAAATGGAGGCAGATTAATACAAAATGGAGTTATTAATACCTCTATAAGTGTGTTATGTATATCTAATACTGGATTTCCTCTATGATCCCGCTTAATCCAGCAAAATACATATACTTTTTCCCTCCTAGTGTTTTCCTGTTATTCTCTAAGGTTATTTTTCTGGCCTTTGCCACAATCCATATTCAGATTTTTATTTTTATATTTATGCACCAACTTTTCATAAGTTTCTATTGGGTGTGGCCTTAACTATCACGTATGCATCTAACTAGATTTACTCAGAATCACATGAAAAGAAGGCATCTTCATATGTAGAAAAAATCTACAACATTCAAATTTTTTATTACACACTATCCATTCCAAGCCAGCATATCATAGCGCCTTCTGGATGCTGCCAGTGCCATTACTCAGCGCCCGCTAAAATGCATAGCGTACCTTAGTAAAGCAGGGGGATAATGTATATACACAAAAAATGCAGTATGGTATAAATATATAAGATAAAAGTAGATATAGTGTAAATATAGTAATCCAAAAGGCATATATAGGGTTAAGAGAGTGAGCAAATACTGAACACTCTTAGGATATGTAAATGCAGCACACCAAAACAAATCAATAGAACACCTCGGAAGCCCAAGCTTGGGTAATCGCCACAGAAACACCCTAACTCTGTATGAAAGCTCATATGTCAAAGCTCACATATTGTAACACAATCACTGAAGCTCATAACACCATAGAGCAGGAGTGTCAAAGTCCCTTCTCGAGGGCTGCAATCCAGTCGGGTTTTCAGGATTTCCCCAATGAATATGCATGAGATCTATTTGCATGCACTGCTTTCATTGTATCCTAATAGATCTCATGCATATTCCTTGGGGAAATCCTGAAGACCCGACTGGATTGCGGCCCTCAGGGAGGGACTTTGACACCCCTGCCATAGAGGCTCATGTAAACCGCTCTGAATCGATACCCCAGTCATTAATAGTAGTACAGAAGCTCTCAATAAACAATAGTAATAGATATATAAATGTTTATGCTTATTAAAATCTTTATATACCGCATTTACATTCAAAAAAAGGATCAAAGCGGTTTACAATATAATTCTGTCAAAATTATGAAAAGAACTCCATTTAAATAGAAAAGAAGGAAAAAGTAACATTTCTAATACATATTATATAACAATCTAAGTTAATAAAATTAAATTAAAAATTAATTAATGAATGAAAATAAAAAAATATAAGAATATATAAATGCAGATTGAAGTCCCAAATTCACATCCCGTCAGTTTAAAAAGGCAAGTTGAAAAAAAATGTGCCTTTAAATGTCTTTAAAAAATTTGTAATGACTCTTCCTTTCTCAATTCTACAGGCAAACTGTTCCATAAAATTGGTACAAAATTTTTAAAAAATGCACATCTGAATTATAGGAGAGTTTGAATTATGTATCGGACATCACAACCACAACAATTAAGAAAACCTGAAATAAATGAATGAACAAATAAATAAAAACAGATTAGTGCTGTAGACATGACAAAGAAATACGTAGACTAGAGAGTGTGGTGCAGTGGTTAAAGCTACAGCCTCAGCACCCTGAGGTTGTGGGTTCAAACCCACGCTGCTCCTTGTGCCTCTGGGAAAATCACTTAATCCCCTCGTTGCCCCAGGTACATTAGATAGATTGAGAGCCCACCGGGACAGATAGAGAAAAATGCTTGAGTACCTGAATAAATTCATGTAAACCGTTCTGAGCTCCCCTGGAAGAACGGTAGAGAAAATTGAATAAATAAATAAATAATCTGTATCTATGAATACTGAAAAAAGTGAAAGACAGACTGCAGTGACTTCCTTAATTAGTCACTTCAAAAAAATAAAACTAGTAAGTGAATGTTGATACATATAATTGGCCAAGATATATAAGAAGACATAAGAATACATACGTTGTTTGTACTGTATATGATATGGATATCTGTATGATCCAGGCTTTGAGAATTGATGCAGCTCAATCACACTGTTTCCTGGTTAACCTGAGAATTACAATTAAGCAGCATTAAAATAACTTCTTAGTTTTAAAAGTTTGGAAAAGAGACGGCTGAGGGGGGAGATATGATTGAAATCTATAAAATCCTGAGTGGAGTGGAACGGGTACAAGTGGATCGATTTTTCACTCCATCAAAAATGACAAAGACTAGGGGGACACTCAGAGAATAGTTAAGCTCTGGAACGCGTTGCCAGAGGATGTGGTAAGAGTGGATAGCGTAGCTGGTTTTAAGAAAGTTTTGGACAATTTCCGGAGGAAAAGTCCATAGTCTGTTATTAAGAAAGACATGGGGGAAGCCACTGCTTGCCCTGGATTGGTAGCATAGAATGTTGCTACTATTTGGAGATTCCGCATGGAATGTTGCTACACTTTGGGGTTCTGCATGGAATGCTGCCACTATTTGGGGTTCTAGAATCTTACTCTTTGAGATTCTGGAATGTTGCTACTCCTTGGGTTTTGGCCATCATTGGTCTGACCCAGTAAGGCTTTTCTTATGTTCTTATGATGTGCACTAGTGGGTTACAGAAATGTGGCCAGTGATACTCATCTCTTCGTTGTGAACCGCCTAGAAGTCGCAAGATTGTTGGCGGTATATAAGAATAAAGTTATTATTATTATTATTATTGTAATCTTGGGCAAGTAACATAGTAAATGACAGAAGATAAAGACCTGAATGGTCCATCCTGTTTGCCCATTAGTTATTCCTCCAGGATATACATATTTAGGTCTTCCATTTAGCTCTTCTCATACTTCTTTTGGTTCAAACCCTTTACTATTTTCATCACCTTCTTCTGGACTGCTTCAAGTCTTCTTATATCCTTCGCCAGATATGGCCTCTAAAACTGAACACAACACTCCAAGTGTGGCCTCACCAATGAACTGCACAGGGGCATCAACTCCTGTCTTCTTCTGATGGTTATTCCTCTTTCTATACAACCTAGCATCCTGCTGGCTACAGCCACCACCTTATCACACTGTTTTGTCACCTTCAGATCCTCAGTCACTGTCACCCCAAGGTCCCTCTCCCCAAACACGCATATCAGCATCTCACCTCACAGCACATACAGCTCCCTCAGATTTCTGCTCCCCAAATGCATCACTCTGCACTTCTTTGCACTGAAATTTACTGTGGTTGCCAGACTTTGGACCATTCTAGCTTTTGCAGATCCTTTTTCATGTTTTCCACTCCCTACAGGATGTCCACTCTGTTACAAATCTTGGTATCATCTGCAAAAAGGCAAGCCTTACCTTCTAACCCTTCAGCAATGTTGCTCACAAATATGTTGAACAGACTCGGCCTCAACACTGATCCTTGTGGCACTTCACTACTCACCTTTCTTTCCTCTATGCCAGGGGTGGGCAACTCCAGTCCTCGAAGGCCGGAATCCAGTCGGGTTTTCAGGATTTCCCCATCATTCCCTACATAGCGGTTCGTAACATAACATAAAATGTTAGTTGCATACTGCAATGCACCATGAAGTTCGATGCAGTTAACAGGGGTTAAGTAGAAGATTGTACATAAGAGGTGAGGCTACAATGACAAGTAATATAGGATTGTAAATAACAAAGGATTGTAGCAGGTCTGACTCAAATACAATACAGGTGAGGCAATATAAGGAGAACTCAAGAAATATACAGAGTTTGGATCTCAGTACAGATTATAGATACGGTAAGGGAGGAATGAGTCCGTACCTATAGCTTTCCTTTGTATTGAGGAGAATGGGAGACACGCAAAGAGGACACAGGGTTTAGTGCTCTACTAGGAATGTGTTGAATAAATACTGTTTCCCCGAAAATAAGACACTGCCTTATATTAATTTTGGGCCCAAAAAAGGCACTAGGTCTTATTTTCAGGAATGTCTTATTTTTTTCATGTACAATGATCATCTTTCCCTTCCACTCCTCCATCCCAATTCTTCCTATTTCCTTTCTCTCCCCCACATGTGCAGAATCTTTCCTTCCCTCTCACCCATCCCTTTGTGCAGTATCTTTCTATCCCTCCCTTCCATCCTTTGTGCAGCAGAACCCTTGCAGCTTCTATCCCTCCCTCCCATCCCCCCCGTGTAGCATCTTTCTATCCCCCGCCACTGTTGTGTACCCCCTGCCCCCTCCTCTCCCCTCCCTCCGCCGACCCATCTCTCCCTCCCATCTGAACCGCGAGACAGAAGTAAATGTACCTTATAACAAACCAGCAGAGTCAGCAGCAATCTAGACAAACTGCTTCGCAGCCCTGGGCCATTCTTGTGCTGCATTGCTGATGACATCATCAGTGATGCAGCAGAGGAACGGCCCAGGCTGCAAAGCAGCCTGTCTAGATTGCTGCCGACGCTGCCGGTTTGTTATAAGGTACATTTATATCTGTCTCACGGTTCGGATGGGAGGGAGAGATGGGTCGGCAGGGGGGAGGAGCGTTGCTGCTGCTTCCGGCGACTAGGGCTTATTTTCGTGGGTAGGGCTTATATTAAGACTTACCCCGAAAATCATGCTAGGGCTTATTTTTGAGGGAAGTCTTATTTTCGGGGAAACATGGTATGTTTTTAATCCTAGGCTGAAAAGCATATATGATGAAGACGACCCTATCCTGACTGTAGTGAGCCACTTGATATGATAGTGATTTTGTCACCTAAGCTTTTGTAGGTTTTCCTTGCAGGGAGGGGTAGGCGAAGATGAAGTTGGAGTGCAAAAGGCAGATCGGGGGAGGGTAAATTCAAATACTTCAGTCCCCTAGTTTGGTAGGAGACCATGGAGAGCCTTGTAAATCAAAGCAACTTGGTTTGAATATAGATTGGGCTTTCGACCGGGAGCCAGTGTAGTTGCTTATAGTAAGGCGTAATATGGTCCGTTTCCCTTAGGTCGAAGGTAAGGTGCACCGCTGTTCTTAACTTCTTTCAGTCTCAAAATTCCATTTTTTTGGTCTTTTTTCTTTCACTATTGTACCTGCTGTGAGCTGGAACCCAACCCCTTTCTCCCAAAAGAGACAGGTGAAGATTTAACACCTCCTAGCTCTGCCCCCCACCCCACAGCTTCTGTAATTGGAGAGATGGACCTAAACATTTTGGCTTGCAAAACCTTAGCTCCTGATTTCTTTGGGGACCACATTCTCTTACTGGAAGTGAGGAAGCTGGGCTTGTCTTCGACTATTCACTCTGGCGCTTCTCTATTCCAGTGTAATGCAAACATTTTTAAGATTACCATTTTTTTTTTCTCTCTCTCTCTCTCTTATCAGAGTAAACAGAAAGTCTCTCCAATGGTGCTGAAAGCTATTACCTGCCCTAATGCCGCTGCTGAGATGCTTCTGCACCAGGTAAGACCCAACCGTCACGGCTTCCCCTGACAAGCCTGGTAATGCTCAAAAGCTGGGGGAATTATGATTTTCTGGTTTTATTATTATATTTTAAATTTAGGATGTCATTTATTTTGCTGGCATCTCGTGTCCAGAGATGTCATTTCCCCTAGAGATGCTGACACATAATTTCGTCTCTGTCAGATTCATAAATGCATGTCTTGTATGGAAGCAGGATGCTATTTGTGGGGGAAAAAATGCCTGGTTCCTCTTTACACATCTATTGTCCAGTGAATCTCACAGATTCTCTGTGTTTTATTAATTCTCTGGTTTATCCACTTGGCCCTGCTGTTAAAGTCTGGAAAAGAGCTTCCATACTATCGGACCGTCGACTTGCCTTGAACATTTTGAAAGCCATTTTCCCTGGTAAAGTGGCTTGTCTGAAAATCGTCATCTTCTGTCCGGTTGATGCGTAGGGGGAGCTTTCTCAATGCACAGTTTTATCCTGATTAAAAATAGTTGTTCCCGGTACCATGTTAGGCCAGGGGAGGAAAATGATGTTTTGTATATTAAAGGGTCCTTTTATTTGGTTGCATTAAGCAGCTGTTGCAGAGTTCGCACACCCATACTAAAAAAAAAAGGCACAGTTACACCATAACAAAATATATTTTGTCTAGGCACTGGATGTGTCTTCTCGTGGGGCTCTTTGAGAACTTACTTCTTGCATTTCGCTCCATTATGATTATTTTGTATTGATGAGACCAGTGACATAACATAGTAGATGACGGCAGATAAAGACCCAAATGGTCCATCCAGTCTGCCCATCCTGATTCAATTAAAAAAAAATTTTTTATTTATTTTTTAATTTTTTCTTCTTAGCTATTTCTGGGCAAGAATCCAAAGCTTTACCCGGTACTGTGCTTGGATTCCAACTGCCGAAATCTCTGTTAAGTCAGTGGTTTTATAACACAAGATAGTCATTGATCAACTGGCTGTATTGTTTCTAGAGTATTTGCTCTTTGTATGACTGTTATCAACATTTGTATGACTAGGTTGTATCATGTCTTAGTTATAATTTCTATACCTTATTTTTCTATATAATCAATAACATTTTGAACCTAAAAAAAAGACAACCAGTTTTCCTAGCTGTCAGGATTGCTGATAGCATAGCCGAACTTCCATCATCTCAAAGCAAGTAGCAAAGCTAACAAGTATCATGGCAGTGCAGCCAGACCCTGGGTTTCCCATACCCTGCCCCCATCTGACTCCATTCTTACCCCAAACCCCTTTACAAGCAATGAACACTCTCTTGTCAACTACCTTGCCCCTCCCCCCGACTCACACCTTAACACTGTAAGACTACCCCTAGGGGGCAGGCATGAATTTAGAGGAGATGCTGATCCAGATAGAAGACCCCTGGGTAGGTACTAAGGAGGGATGGGGGATGGGAGGGCGCAAGAGATGGGGGGTTTAAGTAGTAGGGGTAAGGCTTATATGGAGGTGGGTAGGGTTTTTACTGGGGTTCTGACTTCTTGGGGTGTCAAAGTGTGAGTCAACAGTGTCGAGCAACTTGTAAGGTGGTGCATTGTTTTCACTGGGGGGGGGAGTCGGGTAACTTGTTGGGGGGTTGGAGTCTTTGATGAGGGAGTGGGATTAGGATGTTGAGGGTAAGAGGGTTAAGAGTGATAGGGTGCACTATCACAGTGTGGGGCAACAAAACAAAGGAGAAAGTCCAACTTTGTCTGCAGAAAAAACCAAGCAGGAGAAACAAACAAAACTGCAGACTGTGTACAAGATGCAGGCAAAGATTTATGGTACCAAAATTAAAATGCAAATAAGTAAAATAAAACCCTTTTACCAATCAAGGGCCCCGACACGGTCCGTGTTTCGGACAAACCTTCGTCAGGGGTCCTAATGAATACAAATACAATACAGAAAACATTAAAAACTCTTGTAAACTCTTATAAAAAGCGAAAAGTAACAAGATGGTGTTATTATGCCATGCTACTAAGGCTTGTGGTCAAGTGGCGTGAATGACAAGAAAGAGGGTATGTGAAATAGTAAGGAAACATGCAAAGTAAGATAAACATCAAGGTAAATTAAAAGGAAAATGATAACATTAAACAATAAAACACTATATGAAATTAGTGACAAAAGAACGTGACACAAAATGGAAAAGTGAGAAATTAAAGGAATAAGTACCCATAGGAGTTTGGTAAAAAAGAGGCACCTATCATGGTGAAAAAGGTTGGGACATACCATAAAAAAATGAAGATAAGTAACTATATTCAAAAACATAAAGATACAACATGATGTGAACTTATGACCATAAACCAATAATAAAACCAGTAATAGACCATATATAATATTGACATATGAAATGAGAACCTAACAACCAATAAAAGGATAAAATATAAAATGGTTGCTGATAGTATGACATTAAACAGGATCATATAAATAAACAAAGCATATGCAATACTTCATAATAATAAAATATGTTAAAATCAACATAAAAATTAAAATGAAGAATAAAAGTAAAACAAAATAAAAAAGGGGGGAATGTGCTATGGATTGCAGAGACCTGGATTCCCTAAACCAGGCATATAAATGGAAGTGTCTGATAAAAGAATATAGAATCATGAGCACCAAACCTATAAGCAAGAAACTTAACTGAGGAGCCATCCAGTACTATGTCATGAACTGGATCAATGTTTAAAGGCACATAAGTAGAGAAAGGGGGCAACCTCAATGGTTAACAAATCATATGACCTTACAAAATGAATATGTTATAGCCATAGAAATCTGAACAAGTATTATGGGCACATAAAATTGTGATGATGCGGCTTTAAAAATCTTTCCAACCAGAATATATAGCCCACTGAATACATAGCCCACTGAATAAATTTTTGCCTGCATCTTGTACACAGTCTGCAGTTTTGTTTGTTTCTCCTATCACAGTGTGGAACATTTCCATTTATTTATTTGCGTTCGGGACCTGCGTCGCGTTACACGTGGTGAAGGATAGGGCAGATGCCCCCATGCTGTAAGGCACTACACGTAACACGGTACCTCTACGATTGCTTTTAGCTCTGCGGCCAAAAATGATGGGCATCTCTCTCTTTCCCTCCCTTCCCAGCCTGCGCAGCCTCTCTCCCTCCCTTCTCATTCCCCCCCCCCTCCCCGGCCTAGCCCAAAGGTAGCTGTAATCAAGTTTATAAAGATGTCACTAGGTCAGTCCAATGACTCCAGGTTTGCCTGATAGGGTTACCTCAACAGGTTGGCACCTGTAAAACACCACAGACTAGCAATGCGAGAAGTGGACTTACAGTGTCATCCTGAGGCTCCACTTCACCTCCACACTGCTGAGTCTCCCCCAGAAGAAGCGCTCGAAGTGCAAGAAGAGGGTACGTATATCTGTTCTATAAGGCATTGCGCCTAACTCTTAATAGCATGTGACTCAAAATGGGGAGTGGCCATGAGCGCGTTGGTGGTGTTCCAAAATGTTGCACGCATACGTACAGATTACTGCTTCAGCGCCCTTAACTTGGGTGCCAGCATCCACACCATGTTTCAGCAAGTCTGATGCCTAAAGTTAAGCATGAGAACTGCCATGCCAATTACGTGGCACCCATTTTGGAATGGCACTGAATCTGGTCCTGTGAACGCGGTATGTACAGAATAGCATATAGGTGGAATTCTGGACATTTGGGCCCTGTAGGAGACGCCTACAGTTAAGTGCCAAGATCGACATGCCCAGCTGATCTAACTGCCTAACATAATATTTTTTAAATTGGTGTAATCAGTGCTGATAATTGAAAGCGCCATTAAAAACCAATTTTAATGCTCAAAAATTTTTATTGAGTTTTATAACTATACACCGAAAGAGTAGTGGATCATTGGAACAGACTCCCACTCCAGGTGATAAAGGCCAGCAGCGTGACGGATTTTAAGAGAAAATGGGATACTCACGTGGGATCTTTAAGGGAGTAAATTCAGGGGAGGGGATACTTGGAATGGGCAGAGTTGGTGGGCTATAGCCCTATTCTGCTGCTTTTTTCTATGTTTCTACATAACAAAAATCTTACAAAGAATATCATCTCAACTCAGTTAATACATTGTGGATATATAAATTCAAATAAATCAACAATCAATTATCATCACAATACAGACACGATAAAGTACCTCCCAACACTCCCTCCTCCCTTCCCATCCCCCTCCACCCATCCCATTCCCAAATATTACTGATAAATAGTGCTTCACTTTCTGATTACAAATGTAATGAGTTCACTCCCAAACTGCCTGCTCTGACTGATAATTGTTGTATATAAGGTTCCCAGGTCATCCCAAATTTCCTCTGTTTTTTATAAGATGGGGAGGTCACCCAAGCTTCCATAATCATAAGAGCATGAAATGCTGCCATCCAATGCCAAAATGAGGGTGGACTTTCTTCCAACCATAAAAATACACACCAATTTTAAAAATAATTTGCCAGTAGGCACCCACCACTTCGAGGTAGACATCTACAGCAAGGCGCCTACCGTCAAGTAGACATAATTAGAGGCAGATTTGGGATAGATTTGGGGCACAGTTTGGGAGTGGCCTAAATGCAGTACGTCCAAGCTTTTAACTCCTACCGGTGCCTAGCAGACGATTTACAACCAAACCGAATGGCGCCTGGGCGCTAGACATCCTTTATAGAATTGAGGCCTTTGTGTCTGTTCACTCATGTAAACGCCATTGTTCAAACATTTACACACGTTAGCACCTGTGTCAGAGAATTATCCCCTTAAGTGGGTTAAATATTCTGATGCTACAGGAACACTTAGAAATGAAATCTGCTTAAAATAAAGAAAAGAAAATCAACAGGAGACAGGTTTTTGATGTTTTTATGACAGGCTTGATGGTATCATTTTTCTTATTCCAAACTCCCGGCTCAGCACGATGGCTTAATGCAATTACATTTCCATTAGAAAAAAAACCCAAAATTGATTGCAGAGGTCCAGCTGGTGCATTTCCTACAGGGATCCGAGGCATTAGCTGGGAAGAGCTATCTTCCAGAACACAAGAAGTCACTATTAAGCCACGAAAATATAAGACTTGTTTAATCAACTTTCATCTTGATAGAGGTAAGAAAGTCGGTCATCCAATGATGGGAAGAATACACTCTCCTTCACTCCTCTTGTCAACCTTCTTCCTTAACCTTCCTCTGGTTTCAGGTTTATAATACTTCTAAGCGATGTGCATTATAAAAAGAAGGATACCATATTACAGATTAAAAACATAAACAAACAAGGACTAGCATGATCCAAAAGGGACAGGGTAGAACTACAATAAAGATACAAATAAGGGAATTACAATTTCTTCATTCAATTTTCTATACCGTTCTCCCAGGGAAGCTCAAAATGGTTTACATGAATTTATTCAGATACTCAAGCATTTTCCCTGACTGTCCCAGTAGGTGCACAATCTTTCTAATGTACCTGGGGTAATGAGGGGCTTAAGTGACCTTCCCAGGGTCACAAGGAGCAGCGTGAATTTGAACTCACAATCCCAGGGTGCTGAGGCTGTGGCTTTAACCACTGCACCACTCTAGAAATCACAATGTAATAAAAATGAGCCAAGTCTAGGACAATCAAGCCATTGTGACATCACTGATGAGTTTGGTTCTTATTGGTGGAATGAGGCATTATGATGTCACAATACCAGCTCTGTTTATCAGAGGCTGAAATTCTTCACAGTTTATTCAGTTTTTCTATGCTGTTCTCCCAGGGGAGCACAGAATGGTTTACATGAATTTATTCAGGCAATCAAGCATTTTTCCCTGTCTGGCTTGATGGCTCGCTCACTATCTATCTAATGTACCTGGAGCAATGGGGGGATTAGGTGACTTGCCCAGAGTCACAAGGAGTAGCATGGATTTGAACCCCTAACCTCAGGGTGCTGAGGCTCTAGCTTTAACCACTACACCATTCTAGAAATCAAAATGTAGTAAAAATGAGCCAAGTCTAGGACAATCAAGCCATTGTGACATCACTGATGAGGTTGGCTCTTATTGGTGGAATGAAGCATTATGATGTCACAATACCAGCTCTGGTTATCAGAGGCTGAAATTCTTCACACTGTTTATTCAATTTTTCTATGCTGTTCTCCAAGGGGAGCTCAGAATGGTTTACATGAATTTATTCAGGTACTCGAGCATCTTCCCTGTCTAGCCTTGGTGGGCTCACAATCTATCTATTGTACCTGGGGCAATGGGGGGGATTAAGTGACTTGCCCAGGCTCACAAGGAGCAGGAAGGGTTTGAACCCACAACCACAGGATGCCGAGGTTGTAGCTTTAACCACTGTGCCACACTCTCCCCTCCCCCCCCCCCCTTCCTAGGCTAGCAAAAGAAATAACTGGAGCCTCCTGTAATTTTGAAGAAGTAATTATATTTCTTTTACAGAATGAAGAGCTAAGAGTAGAGATTAAGTCTTCAAAAGCGTCTTTATACAAAAACGACTTCAGTGAGCTCTTAAATCTATCGAGATTTGTGCTCCTCTGAGGAATGAAAGCAAAGTGTCGCACAGCTGAGATGCATATACTGAAAATATTTCAATTTTTCTAGTATTAATTATTTTAAAGGAGGGAGTTGTGAGTAAATTTTAGTCTACGGACCGCAAGGACCTGGAAGGAGTATATGGGATTAATAGTTTGTCCAGGAAAGCTGGTAGATTTGACTGTTGAATTTTGAAACAGAGGAATATTATTTTATATGTAATTTAATGCAGAAGAGGCATTGCATGGTTGAATTATTTTGAGTTTGTGATCATTTTAATAGATGCATCGAGGATTAACTGGATTAATAGATATTGGTTCTGATGGTTAACTCACTGTTTTGAGAGTAAGACAGAAGGAACAAATCCCTCCAAAGAAAGGGAGGGATGCAAACAGCGGAATTAGCCAAAGAGAAGATGTAAAATCACAAGAGTTTATTGAAATGATGACCTTACAAGGTTGTGTTTCGGTAAGATGTGCCTGTGTCGGGTGTCCATTAGTGCCACTCTGTCTCCAGTTGGTGGGTCCTGGGCTTCCAACCAGCTACACTAGTCAGGTTAATGGGTGCTGCTGACTTCCAGCAGCGTTGCTCAGCTGTACCAGTCTGGCTTTCTCAACTGCCAGACTGCATGTGGCAGAAACATTAACCAACAACCGTTAAGGGAAGACGTCCCTTATTTGTGCAAAGAGGAAATGTGGGAATTTGTCATACAGGATCATAATGATCTGTATCTGTCTTGCGTGGTTTAGCCTTCCGCACTATTTGCCTAGTAGAAACCAGACTTTTGTTTTCCCATCTTATACCCCAAATTAATGCTACCCCAAAATTTCCCCATAAATATCACAACAAACCTTGTTGTTGACTGAAAACCTTCCTCTCATTTGCATTCTCTGTTTAAAGTTCCTGAAGTATAATTGGACAACTACGTTAACTGTGGCACTGCACAAGGGAGTAAATTCTCAAGAGGTCAATGAAATTTAGGTGTCAGGATGACGTACCCTAAGCTCGAATTCTATGATGGCAGCTGTTCACAGACTGGAAGAGTGGCCTAGTGGTTAGGGCTGCAGCCTCAGCACCTGAGGTTGCAGGTTCAAATCAGTGCTTACAGGAATGGGACGGGACAAAACTCAAGGGGACGGGGATATTGGGTTCCTGCAGGGATGGGGAAAAATTTGGCCCCTTGTCGTTCTCTAAACTGCACCACTCTGTTTTCAACTCCTAACTCCCACTGTATCATTTCCTCTACCATAATCTCCCCAACCCCATAATGTCCTGTCTAAATTAGATTGTAAGCTCTTTTGAGCAGGGATTGTCTATTGTATGTTAAAATGTACAGCGCTGCATGTGCCTTTCAGTGTTTTAGAAATAATAGTAGTAGTAGTAGTAGTAGTAGTAATAAAAATGTAGTAAAAGTTAGCCAAGTGAACCATTGTGACATCACTGATGAGGTTGGCTCTTATTGGTGGAATGAGGCATTATGATGCCACAATACCAGCTCTGGTTTTCAGAGGCTGAAACTCTTCACACTATTTATTTATTCAATTTTCTATACTGTTCTCCCAAGTAGAGAATGGCACGGGGACAAATTTTCCCCATCTCCGCAGGAACTCATTCTCCCATCCCATCCCAGGGAGTGCTTTCCTGTCCCTGCCCCAATTACCTTGAGTTCCTGCAAGCTCCGTCCTCATCTGCACAAGCCTCAAACGCTTTAAAATCATAAGTCGCAACATTCTAGAGCTCAGATTGTGATGTTATAATGCCTCATTCCACCAATGCCTAAGCTCCGCCCTCACCTGCACAAGCCTAAAACACTTGAAAATCCTAAGTAGCAACGTTCTAGAGCTCAGATTGTGATGTCATAATGCCTCATTCCACCAATGCCTATGCTCCGTCCTCGTCTGCACAAGCCTCAAACGCTTTAAAATCCTAAGTCGCAACATTCTAGAGTTCAGATTGTGATGTCATAATGCCTCATTCCACCAATGCCTAAGCTCCGTCCTCATCTGCACAAGCCTCAAACACTTGAAAATCCTAAGTAGTAACATTCTAGAGCTGAGATTGTGATGTCATAATGCCTCATTCCACCAATGCCTAAGCTCCGTCCTCATCCGCACAAGCCTCAAACGCTTTAAAATCATAAGTGTTCGAGGCTTGTGCGGTTAAGGCAGAGCTTATGGGAATGGAACAGGGATAGCGACAAAACTCATGGGGACGGGACAGGGAAAAATTGTCCCCATGTCATTCTCTAGTGTGTAATTAATAGTAGTCTATAACTTATGCTTGTAACTGCCTGACCCGCCCTTGCCTCGCACCTACCGCCCCATCTTGCATTTCCAGATGGATCAGCAACAGAAGAAGCGCTTAAGAGTAGCATCTCTCGCTAACATAGGGCCAGACTTGATAAGAGCCATATCTTATCTCAGCTCTGTTAATGTACAGTGCTGTGTACATGTAGCAGCACTTTAGAAATGATAACTAGTACTAGTGGTAACAGTAGCTCTTTCTGCGAGATTGTGCCTTCAAGAGCAGAGAGGACACATCTCTTCGGTGTCTCAATACCTTTTAGAGAGCTGTGGTGACCAAAAAAGTGCACGGCAGGAGAGATTTCAGGAATTTTTAGCTCGTGGGGCTTGGGGATCCCCACCATTTATGCTGATGTGTTGTTACTGGGTGGGCCAGAGGCCAAAGCGGGTGGGCCTGGGGGCCTGGTGGGCCCACCCAGGCCCACTGTTGGCGATGCCACTGAATGTTGTACGTTTAAGCGCTGTTTAGATTAGGATGCTGCCCTTAAGTCTGAAGAGAAACTTCTTGGGCGACAAGGGAGTGAGAGAATGTGGAAGGAGATAGAGAAAGGGGGGGGGGGAATGAAAGTGTGGGAGGATAAGGATGAGAGAGTGGACTGATTTGGAATGGAAAAGGAGAGGGACACTTGACAGCCCACTTGCACATTCTCACCTCTGACACACAAATAACACCCCTGCCTCATACACCCCATCCCAGATACTCCCCAGACAAATCTCTTCATACCTTCCAGACACATCCAGCACATATACACAACTTCCCTTCAGACACACACAGAAACCTCCACAGATATATACCCTCCAGACACACATGTATGCACACACGCACACATATATACAAATCTCTTTAGATATATGCCCTTCTCCAAATAACTGCCAGATATACATAAGTACATAAGTACATAAGTAGTCGCTTCCGCCGGGGCAGACCAGAGGTCCATCCAGCCCAGCGGTCCGCTCACGCGGCGGCCCATCAGGCATATTGCCTGGTCAGCGGTCCCTGACTAATTTTATTGCCTACCTCTACACTTATCTCTAAACCTTCCACTGCTCTTATCTGTACCCCTCAATCCCTTTGTCCTCCAGGAATCTATCCAGGTCTTCCTTGAAACCCTTTACTGTGCTATTTCCTATCACGGCCTCCGGAAGGGTGTTCCATGTGTCCACCACCCTCTGTGTGAAAAAGAATTTCCTTGCGTTTGTTTTAAACCTGTCCCCCTTCAATTTCATCGAGTGACCCCTTGATCTTGTGGTTTCTTTCAAATTGAAAAATCTGTCCATGTCAACCTTTTCGATGCCCCTCAGGATCTTGAAGGTCTCTATCATATCTCCTCTGAGTCTCCGCTTTTCCAGGGAGAACAGCCCCAGCTTCTTCAGTCTGTCAGTGTATGTAAGGTTTTCCATACCCTTAATCAGTTTAGTTGCTCTTCTCTGGACTCCCTCAAGCATTGCCATGTCCTTTTTGAGGTACGGTGACCAGTACTGTACACAGTATTCCAGATGAGGGCGCACCATAGCCCGGTACAGTGGCAGGATGACTTCCTTCGTTCTGGTTATGTACAAATACACAAATACACATGCATACACACATACTGTACACTCACACACACACCATACACTTAAGCCCTCTCCACAGAGTGAAACGTGCAGACTGCCCCACACATACCCTCTTTAAACACCCCCTGTGTAGACGGACTTCCCAATTCTTACCTCAGAGTCCCCCCACAAAGACATATCCTGAACTTGTAAGTGGGAGACGGGATGCACACCACTTGTCCCACTTTAAGCGTTTACTTTCCAGCTAGTCATCGCTGATTTCCCGTCGCAATCAGGAAAGCAGAAATTGGAGCAATTACCTCGAGTTCCACCGGTCTGATTTGAAAGAGCTTCAGCGCTCACTTCGCTGTGTTGCTTTGACCTCGTATTGAGTGACGCTGTCCAAATTCACCTGGAAATTAAATATACAGCATCAGTATCTAATGGAGCCCGCAGCTGTCGGAGGCTTTAAAACTGTTGCCCGTTGTGGACAGAATATTGGGGGAGAAAAAATGATGAAAAAAAGCGCGGGAATGATCTATTCTGCACCTCCATACCAGCTAATAAACTCTAACAATCTTTCCTCCACGCATATCCCATACTTTCTTAATTTTCCTTTTTTTTTTTTCACTTCTGTGGATTGGATTTGCTTTGCTTGTTTGTTTTCAGTTCTTCTGCAGTGTTCATTGAAAAACAAACCCTACAGGGGGCACATAAACCCAGCTCCCACAAAGGGCTTCAGGCACTGTTAACATTTTGACAACTAAAGGAATGAAGAACAGTGATAACTTTTAATTTATTTCACTTTGCATTTATAAGTAGAACGCTGCAGCCATAGTTTATAATTTCGCTTCGCAAATCCTGTAAGTGGTCCAAATTTATTTTAAAATATCTATAGGGGGGTAAATTTATAACAAGAACATAGTCACGCAGTAACATAGTCAATGAACGGTCCATCCAGTCTGTCCTGTAATTACATGAATTACAATGATTAAATTTTCTTTGCTATTTCTGGGCCATAGACCTTAGAAGTCCACCCGATACCGTCCTTAGGGTCCAATTACTGGAGTTGCCGTTGAAGCTCATTCCAGCCTATCCAAATCATCTCCTATGCGGGATTCAGACCGTGAAAGTTTGCCCGTTCATATTCTAATTAGAGATCCTCTGTATTCATCCCAGTCATTTTTGAATTCCTTTGTCATTTTTCTCTCCACCACCAAGTTTCCAACTTTATTTCCTATTTGATATCCCGCATTGGCAAATGCATCGATGCAGTTTACAATAAATAAAAAAAATTTTAAGACAGCGTTGGACAAGACGTTACATCATAAACAATTAAAAGAATGACAGGAGAAAAAGATTAAAATTTAATTTAAAGTGAGTTTAAATTCCATTTTACTTAAAGTTGTAATTTTTTTGTGCTTCTGATTCCTCGGAAGGGCATTCCGAGCATCCACCACCCTCTCCGTGAAAAAGAATTTCCTAACATTACTCCTAAGTCTTCCTCCCTGCAACCTGAAGTTGTGCCTTCTAGTATTACCAATTTCCCTTCTCTGGAAAAGATTTGGTCCTGTATTAATACCTTTCAAATATTTAAATGTCTGTATCATATCACCCCTGTCCCTCCTCAGAGTATACATGTTGAGGTCTTCTTTGCCTCTTCTATAGAAACAGTGTACCTACCTCTCTAACTTTATGAAAAAGGTTTGTACAGTAGTCTCCAGCAGCAAATACACCCTGTACAAAAGACTGACCTCTCAACTGGGAAGCCATTCCATGGATTCATCACCTTTTCTGTCCAGTATTTCTTTGGTTACTCCTTAGTCTATCCCCTTCCTCTAATGCCCCCTCAATTCAGAGCTTCCTTTTAATTGAAAGAGACCTGCCTTTTGTGTGTTTATATCATAAACGTGTCTATATGGCTCTATCACATCTCCTCTCTCCTGCCTTTCTTTGAAACTCCAGACCTGCTCCACTCAGGGTGCAAAGGAAGTCCCATCTATCGGTTTCCTTTGCTGACGTCATGAAAGTGGGCGGGGCGGGAGCATGAAGGGAGTGTTTACAGCAGGGGTGTCCAGGTCGGGTTCTGAGGATTTCCCAAATGAATGTGCATGACATCTACTCGCATACATTGGAAGCAGTGCATGAAAATAGATCTCATGCAAATTCACTGGGGGAATCCCGAAACCTGACTGGATTGCAGCCCTCAAGGACCGACTTGGACAACTTTGGTTTACAGTTTGCAATGCTCCAGACTCCACTGTGGGCAAGCAGTGTCCCAAACCAGTAATGCACCCTGTGTGACTTGCCCCCCCCCCCAAGTAATCCCACCCTGCCCACCATGTCACAGAAAAGCAGGGGAGGCAACAGACGAGCTGCAATTTTCCCTGCCTTTCTTACACTCTGCACAGTTGTGCCAGCTGCACATACTTTGGTACAGTTCTAAATATGAGGCAACAGGGGCATTGTCATCCTTTGTAGAAACCTTTTACAAAATAGTGCATCTGAGTGCCGTCTGGCAAATGATCTGACGTCCATTCAGTTCCCATGTGTGTTGGAGCACTTAAACATAGTAAATGACGGCAGATAAACACCTGAAAGGTCCATCCAGTCTGCCCATTAGTTATACCCATTAGTTATACATGATTAAATTAACTTGTCTCTTTGATATTTCTGGGCCATAGACTGTAAAGTCCACCTGGTATTGTCCTAGGTTCCAAACGCTGAAGTTGCCATTAAATCAAGCCATTGTGACATCACTGCTGAGGTTGGCTCTTAGGCATTGGTGGAATGAGGCATTATGACATCACAATCTTGGCTCTGGAATGTTGCTACTCTTTGGGTTTCTGAAAGGTAACATAGTAAATGACGGCAGATAAAGACCTGAACAGTCCATCCAGTCTGCTCATTAGTTATACCCATAACAAATACATGATTAAATAACTTGTCTCTTCTTTGGTATTTCTTTGGTATTTCTGTAAAGTCCACCTGGTAGTTTCCAAATGCTGAAGTTGCCATCCAAGCTCACTCCAGCCTATCCAACCATCCCGTTGTTTGCAGGATATCTACCATAAAGTCTGGCCAGTAACATCCTCATGTTCCAACTTAGTGGAGTTCCCCATTGATGCCCTTCCCAGCCCAATCCTACACCAAATCACCACATATGGGACACAGACCATGAAAGTCTGTCGAGCACTGGCCTTAGCTCTTTAATTTACATCCTCCATTTTCTAATTAGAGATCCTCTATGTTTATCCCATGCTTTTAATTCCATCACTGTTTTCCTCTTATAACCGGTCAGGCTCCGTGCCTGCCTTGGTCCCTGTGTTTTCATTAAAGCCCACTGGGGGGAGCCAGAGAGGAGCCCAGGGGAGATCAGGTGCAGGTAGAG
This sequence comes from Geotrypetes seraphini, assembly GCF_902459505.1. Taxonomy (NCBI): domain Eukaryota; kingdom Metazoa; phylum Chordata; class Amphibia; order Gymnophiona; family Dermophiidae; genus Geotrypetes; species Geotrypetes seraphini. The sequence continues at coordinate 29,042,553 of NC_047091.1, read as the reverse complement.
TAGGGCGTGGCCTCTTTCCTTTAAAAGTCAGTAGTTTGCTCTTGGTAAAGGAGGTGAGAGGAAGATAGGTTTTTCCCAAGTAAGGCATGTCTGGCAAGCTAGGGCAATGCCTTAGACCCGTGTGTGGAAGAAGCTGAGGTCCACACCACCTTTTACAGCAGGAGCAAGTGTGCATGTGATTATGTTGCAAATAAAGCCATGAGGGTTGGCAGCTCCTGCTTCTCAGTCTGTGCTGAATCATTGTGAGGATTTTTTTCCTCTTATTTTTGTGGCTAGGTTACTTTTCCTGCTCCTAGTCACTGACAAAGTGTTTTCTGTTCTGGACAGTTGTTTGAAGCTAAGAGTGAGTGGGGAGAAGTTTGCCAACACCTGGGAGGGAAGTTTGAAAGCGGTTTTGTGTGCTTTTGATGGCAAACTTAATGGACTCCTCTTTACCCAGTCCTGCTACAGTTTTCAGGCTGCAGGCTTTATTTTTGTATATGTTTGCCTGGAGAATTGGAGTGAACAAGATTATCTCTGAGAACTGTTGAAAGCTATGAACTTACCTGAGTGCTGATGAGGAGCGGACTTGGGAGAAAAGAAAGTTGTAATATAAAGCTGCTCTGTGAGAGTGCAGGACACAGAGAGAACTGTTTCTTGAGGAATACAAATCCTGAAGGCTGCCGGAGTTTTCCTCAGGCTTTATTTTGTTTCCAGTTGGGACATTGGTTGATTACTTTGAACTGTATGCCATTTTTGACTTCTATTTTTGAACAAGTAAAGTTTTCACTTTTGTCATTCTATCCACTGTGTTTGAGTTATTGATTAAGGTTTGTGAGGAACCTGCAGGGTGACTCCAGTCCGGGTCACACGCTAGTGTACTTTTGTTGGTAACCACTGAGAGCGCTGTTGAATCCCGGCCTGGGGCTGCAGTGTGGTTACACTCTCCACCATTCCCCTCGGGAGGGCGTTCTAGGCATCCACCACCATCTCCGTGAAAAAGAATTTCCTAATGTTGCTCCTGAGTCTTCCTCCCTGCAAACTCAAATTATGCCCTCTAGTTTTACCATTTTCTCTGTCTGTGTGTGAGTAGGACCGGGTGGCTCTGAAAATCCCTTGCTACAGTCCCAATGTAACAGGACCAGGATTGAAGAAACTGAGAGGGAATCGATAAGGCATCAGAGCCAGCAAGGACTAATGAGAATCGGTAGACGACCCTAACTGCATCCACTTGACAGAGCAAAGAAAAACCATCAGGGCTTGAACAGCTCTTAGTAATCTAGAAATAGGTTTGTTGCAGGTAGAAAGATGAATATTACGGAGTAAATAATTTTGACTGGAGGTTACTGTGGTTGCAGTGGCGAAGCAATAACCCTGCAAAACAAAACCACAGAAAAAAGGTAATACAGCATTGATTTTTTTTTTCCCCCCCCCCCCCCCTGTTTTTAGATGTCACTTTCCCCTCTCAGAGTGAAAATCATTTCAAGGTTAACCTTCTTCACACCACTGAATACACTGATAATCCTTCCTTGGTGGAATGAATTCCTTTGCTCTTAAGATAGGTCTATTTTAGGTGCAAGGCACATGAAAGAAAAGGACAGTGAATTTTGATGCTTCCCTGAAAGATAACAAGAATGTGCTCATAATTCTTAGGGCAAAAGTTAAAAATGCCCAACCTAATTATACTAATTAATGATACAGTGTTACCTATTAGAGAATGATACGGGGACAAATTTTTCCCCGTCCTCATGGGAACTCATTTTCTCGTCCCGAGTTCTTTTCCTATCTATGCCCATTCCTGAAAACTCCATCCTCATCTGCACAAGCCTCAAACACTTTAAGTTCATAAGTGTTCGAGGCTTGTGCGGTTAAGGCAGGATTCCAGGAACGAGACAGGGGCAGCGACAAAACTCATATGGACGGGACGGGGAAATTGAGTTCCTGCGGAGATGGGGATAAATTTGACCCTATGTCATTCTCAAAATTGCACCACTCTAGAAATCAAAATGTAGTAAAAGTGAACCAAGTATAGAACAATCAAGCCATTGTGACATCACTGATGAGGTTGGCTCTTAATGATAGAATGAGGCATTATGATGTCACAATATCAGCTCTGGTTAACAGAAACAGAAACTTTTCACACTATTTATTTATTCATTCAATTTTCTATACTGATCTCCCAAGTAGAGAATGACTTGGAACAAATTTTTCCCTGACCCGTGGGAACTCATTTTCCCATCCCGGCCCAATGAGTTCTTTTCCTGTCCTTTCCCCATTCCTGCAAGGTCCGTCCTCATCCGCACAAGCCTTAAACACTTCAAAATCCTAAGTAGCAAAATTCTAGAGCTGAGATTGTGATGTCATAATGCCTCATTCCACCAATGTCTAAGCTCCGTCCTCATCTGCACAGCCTCAAACACTTTAAAATCCTAAGTAGCAACATTCTAGAGTTTAGATTGTGATGTCATAATGCCTCATTCCACCAATGCCTAAGCTCCGTCCTCGTCTGCACAAGCCTCAAACACTTTAAAATCCTAAGTAGCAACATTCTAGAGCTCAGAGTGTGATGTCATAATGCCTCATTCCACCAATGCCTAAGCTCTGTCCTCATCTGTACAAGCCTCAGACACTTTAAAATCCTAAGTAGTAACATTCTAGAGTTCAGATTGTGATGTCATAATGCCTCATTCCACCAATGCCTAAGCTCTGTCCTCATCTGCGCAAGCCTCAAACACTTTAAAATCCTAAGTAGCAACATTCTAGAGCTCAGATTGTGATGTCATAATGCCTCATTCCACCAATGCCTAAGCTTGTGCGGTTAAGGCAGAGCTTACAGGAATAGGGCAGGGGCAGGGACAAAACTTGCGGAGATGGGATGAGGAAACTGAGTTCCTGTGGGGACAAATTTGTCCCCATGCCATTCTCTACTACCTATTTGACCAAAGCAAGAGCAGCTCCAGCTGCCCCTCTCTGTTCCCAAGGGATTGAAAAGGAAGACCTTATGGTTCAAACCTAGGGAGCATCCAGTGTCGGATTAGCTGTATAATGACAGTGGTTGCATTTCATGGGGTTGCAGAAGACTTACATTTATATATCTATTTATTTATTCCGTTGTCCCCAAAGAGCTCAGAACAGGTTACAGGTTAAACATACATAATACACAGTTAACAGGTTACGATTTCACTGGATTTGCCGTAATTTCAGTACAAATTTATGAAACAAGTTTTTTTTATCCTAACTTGACACATACTAGGGGACATAAGCAGAATTTTTTTTTGGGGGGGGGCATATTTTTGCAGGATATTTTGTTGTTTATCATCTAAAGAGAAAAAATGTAAATCCTGATTTTGCATAGGACATTTAGGGGGTCTTTTACCAAGGTGCACTAAATGCTAATGCGCCCATTTTATTCTATGGACGTGTTAGCATTTAGCGCGCGCTAAAACGACTAGCGTGTCTAAGTAAAAGAGGGGGGTTAGGTAGATAAAGGGACCAACAAGTCTGCCTGCTCGCAGCCATAAGAATATCAGAACCCCCTTTTATAGAATCCGTCTAAAGCCAAGAGAAGCATGTAGGTAACCGGCAGCATGTCCAGCAAGAGCAACCGTTTCGCAAAGAAGCACATTCCGAAAAGAGGCTCCGAAACCCAACGCCAGATTCACAAAACTGGGAGTCCAAAGAGAGGTGATAGAGCATTTGAGCTCTCAAAACAAATTCCTGAGTTTTTCCGAGTTGCTTTTCAACGTAATCGAGCTAAGCAAAGCCCAAATGAGTAGTTAACGGACATGGCTCAAAGCCAACAGGCACATTTGTTCAAACAGGAGATGGAAATATACTTTCAGTCCTGCCCAAACTACGCCCAGAGCATGCCTCCTTCCAAACTGTGCATGTCACAGATACATGTGTAAGGACTGGCTTTTCTAACATTGCTGCTCATACATGTATGAATCCACTAGTAACCCTGTGACAATATCATAGAAACAGGAGGCCCACCAGTCTGCACATCTGCAGCATCCACTTTCTCCTCCTCTCCCCAAGACATCCCACAGGAAGCATCAAAAAGAATGTCACCGAGTAGTCAGGAAAGCCAAGAAAGAGTATGAGGAGAGACTGGCCAAGGAGGCAAGAAATTTCACACCATTTTTCCGATATGTGAAAGGGAAGCAGCCAGCGAGGGAGGAGGTGGGACCTCTGGATGAGGGTGACTGGAAGGGAGTGGTGAAAGAGGAAAAAGAGGTGGCTGGTAGACTAAACAAGTTCTTCTCGTCGGTCTTTACAATAGAAGACACATCCAGCGTTCCAGAACCGGAAAAAAATCTCCAGGGGAGATCAAGAGGGAAAATTATCATGCATGGAGGTAAGCCTCAAAGACGTTCTCAGGCAGATAGATAGATTAAAAACTGACAAAGCTCCGGGCCCAGACGGGATCCACCCGAGAATACTGAAAGAGCTCAGAGATGAAACAGCGGAGTTACTGCAGCATATTTGCAACCTATCCTTGAGAACAGGGGTAATCTCGGAGGACTAGAAGATAGCGAATGTCACACTGATCTTCAAAAAAGGATCGAGAGGCGACCTGGGGAACTACAGACCGGTGAGCTTAACCTCAGTTCCGGGGAAGATGGCCGAATCGCTGATCAGGGAAGGTATCAATGAGCATATAGAAAAAATAATCTGATGAGAACAAGCCAGCATGGTTTCTGTAAAGGACGATAGTGCCAGACGAATCTACTGCATTTTTTTGAGGAGATAAGTAAACAATTGGACCAAGGTGACCCCATAGACATTGTATATCTAGATTTCCAAAAAGCCTTCGACAAGGTACCCCATGAACGCCTACTGAAGAAACTGTGGAGTCATGGAGTGGAAGGAGACGTGCACAAATGGATCAAAAATTGGCTGGCGGACAGGAAGCAGAGGGTAGGAGTAAAGGAGCACTACTCTGACTGGATAGAGGTCATGAGTGGTGTTCCGCAAGGGTCAGTGCTGGGACCGCTGCTGTTCAATATATTTATTAATGATCTGGAAACGGGGACAAAGTGCGAAGTTATCAAGTTCGCGGATGATACAAAACTCTCCAGCAGGGTCAGAACTGTTGAGGAATGCAAAGAATTGCAGAGCGACCTGAACAAACTGAGTGAGTGGGCAAAAAGATGGCAGATGAGCTTCAATGTGGAGAAATGTAAGGTCTTGCACATAGGGAAGGGGAACTCCATGTACAGCTATACGATGGGAGGGAGGGTACTGGGGGAAAGCAACCAAGAAAAAGATCTGGGGGTATTGGTGGATAACACAATGAAGCTGGCGGCGCAATGTGCAGCAGCCTCAAAGAAAGCGAACAGAATGTTGGGCATTATCAAAAAAGGTATCACTACCAGAATGAAGGAAGTTATCCTGCCACTGTATTGAGCAATGGTGCGCCCACATCTGGAATACTGCGTCCAATACTGGTCGCCATACCTCAAGAAGGACATGGCAATACTCGAGAGGGTCCAGAGGAGAGCAACGAGGATGATAAAGGGCATGGAGAACCTTTCATATGCCGAATGGTTGGACAAGCTGGGGCTCTTTACCCTGGAAAAGCGGAGACTGAGAGGGGACATGATAGGGATATAAAATCATGAAAGGCATAGAGAAGGTGGAGAGGGACAGATTCTTTAGACTAGCGGGGACAACAAAAACAAGAGGTCATTCAGAAAAACTGAGAGGAGACAGATTCATAACGAATGCAAGGAAGTTCTTCTTCACTCAACGGGTGGTAGACATCTGGAACGCACTTCCCGGAGAGGTGATAAGACAGAGTACAATTCTGGGGTTCAAAAAGGGACTGGATGACTTCCTGGAAGCGAAGGGGATAACAGGGTAGAGATAGAGGTTTACCTTACAGGACATTAAGCGAACAGGGTATGGACGTTTTAGGTTAGGTAGGGAACACTTACAGGTCATGGACCTGGAGGGCCGCCGTGGGAGCGGACTGCTGGGCACGATGGACCCCTGGTCTGACCCGGCAGAGGCAACGCTTATGTTCTTATGGTCTGTTTCCACCACCTCTTCCAGGAGACTGTTCCATGCACCTACCACCGTTTCTGTAAAAAAGTATTTCCTCAGATTACTCCGGAGTCTATCAACTCTTAACTTCATCCTATGCCCTCTCATTCCAGAGCTTCCTTTCAAATGAAAGATGCTCGACTCGTGCACATTTACATGACGTAGGTATTTAAACGTCTCTATCATATCTCCCCTCTCCCACCTTTCCTCTAAAGTCTACAGACTGAGATCTTTAAGTCTGTCCCCATACGCCTTATCACGAAGACAACCAACCTTTTTTTATCGTTTTGAAGGTGCAGCCATTCAACAACGGCTTGACAAGCTCATGTCAATCCCTGTTAGTTATTTCTTCACTGACCTAGCTGAGAGCGGAATTTTCCATGACCCATATTGTAAAGTCTGCTTGAAACAATGCCACAGAGAGCACCATGGGCATGTGTGATTTTCATTTCCAATATGACTCCCTAACGTATTGCGGTACCAGCAGAAGGCAATCCTCCTCTCCACAGGCAAATGCAGGAATTATTCTATTTAAACAGACTCTCTGATGGATTACACTAGCCCAAAGGTCTGCATTAATTTTTAAGCTAGAGCCACTTTGGATTCTAACGAGCTGAAGGAGAGCTGCCAGATATCTTCCCCGTGACACTGCTGACCAGCGTGTGTCAAGGACATCCATCCCCACCAGCTCAGCTTCAAACTTTATTAAGGGGTATCCGCTGGATTGTAAATGCATTCTATTGAGAAATGTCTTGTCCTTCAAGAGTACAGCTCCCCACCCCCATCCACTTTCCTCTTTCTGTCCTAAGCAGAGCAGCAGAAAAAAAAAAATCAGACAATGGAGGCTGTGCCAAAAGTCTCCAGGGGCCACCATTGGCCCCCCCCAGGTCTTGCACTGAAGAGTACTGCGCTAGTAGGAGAAAGCATTTTTACTCTACAAGCAAGCAAAGAACCCAGCAAACTTGCTGGAGGCCTTTTGACATTTGAACTTCCATAAGGAGTGTAAATTGCACTGAATTAGCCTTGTTTTTACACTATAGATATGCAAATATACTTGAGAAATATTCATTTTGATACCCTTAAAAAAAAAAATAAAAACCCAAAAAAACTGACCTAATGGTGGTGGCTCTCGTTGTGAGTTTTTGCCCTAGAAGAAGAGATAGAAACGGGACCAGAAAATGAACACTGGCAAAGATCAGGGAAAATGATTACAGATAAGTTAGGATTCAGATATCGACTTTTTAATTCTGGTTTCCCGCATCAGGATACCAGACAGCTGCTGAGATCTGTCCTCTTTTAAATCGTGCATGGAATATAATGGGCAGACTGTGGAAACGACCCTGGAGCTCTCCTGAATCCACACTGACTGACTGCACAAACTAATGTTTCTGCAGAGGATTTTTTTTCTTTCTTTTTCTGCTGCTGTGACTGCTTTTATGTCTGCTTCTGAATTTCCAGATTGAACCGCAATGACCTTTCTCCGGTATATTCAAGAAACAGAGAGGTTGCACGATGCTTATCTGGAGGGTGCAACCCTGCCTTTAAATTTGAAAGTTCATTTACCATCAGCAAACAACATCTTCAATTTTAAAGTTGATGGAGCCCCTGCAGTATGGTTTGGTAGATCCAGAATAGGAATGTCCGTATGCAGGGGTGGACAAGCATGGTCCTCCAGGGCCAAAATCCAGTCGGGGTTTCAATATTTCACTAACAAATATGCATGAGATCTTTTTGCCTTACAATGGAAGCAGTTCGTGCTAATCAATCTCTTCCAATCCAATTCATCCTTCCAATAGGTGCGACTCGGTTAACAAAAATATCCACAGAACATGGAAAGAGTTAGATAAGACTTTTTCCTCTATAAGCATTAGTTGAAGTAGAGAGATCAGCCAGAAATTTCTGGAATGGATAAGTTTTCAGCACTTTCCGAAAGATTGATAGATGAGAAAGAAGTCAAAAATCCAGTCGGGCTTTCATGATTTCCCCAATGAATATGCATGAGATCTATTAGCATACAATGAAAGCAGTGCGTGCCAATAGATCTCATGCATATTCATTGTGGAAATTCTGAAAACCCGACTGGAATGCGGCCCTCAAGGAGGGACTTTGACACCCCTGGCATAAAGACAGGACTGTGTTTTATGCAGCCTTATTTATACACTTATCTTGGCCGGTTAAAAGCTAAATATTGGCATTTAACTAGCCGAAGTGCTGATTCCACCCCTGGAATGCCCTCAAAACAGCCAGTTTGGGGTTGGGCACTGACCAGGCACTTTCAGCAACATTATCTGATTGAATGACTCTGAAAATGCCTGATTAGCCACAGATGGAGAGATTCAAAGGGTCAGGAGAATCCCCTGGACATATACAATCATTTTAAATATCAGGGTTCTAAGGTCAGAGGGATCTATTTTGGGAGAAAGTCAGTGCAGGACTCCTCCAAATATGTTACTGATGGTCGACAGCGTGCAGTCAGAAGATTCGTACAACAGTACATCTCATGATGCAATTGGCTGCTTAACCTCCCCACCACTGTGCTAAGGACCCCTGAGGAAGGCAATTCATTGCCGAAACACGGACCGTGTAGGGTCTGTTTATTTTTTATATAGAATTATTTTTTCATGTTATATAACAGTTGGCATTGGTCAGATTTTTATAATATGATTTTTATGACGTATTTTTAATATACACCAATAGATATTGAAATTTAACTTCTGTAAGTCCAGGACTTGGTTCCACTATATGCTTTCTATACCATTGACTTTCGTGGTCCCAACTAGGTCCATTGCTGTGAGGAGTTGGACTACCCTCCTTTTGGCATTGACCACCCCACAGTGTTTTTTGGTTTCTTCATTGGCAGAAAATAAAAACAAAATTTTTTTCGTTCCAGCCTCTCATTCATCTTCCCACTAAGGTGAGTTTGCTTTATTTATTTCAAGATTTAAGAAAGCAACTGTGTCCTGTTTAAGCACTCCTGAAATTCCTTGGCACCCGTAATCTCTTTTTAAGTACCTCTAGTAATGAGTGGATTAGTCTCTTCCCTTTCCCCCACCCCATGCGCAGAAGAGTTAATCTCAAAGGGTCAATACTCCAACATTAACAAAGACCTACCTCTATCTCTCTTCCCACCTGGCTACTTGTCGAAAAACTGATTAGGTCATCGATTATGACATTGGTTGGTAATGAACAGCACCCTCTGCTGTCCCAACCCTCGCATCTCATGTATAATATTCAGTTAATTACACTCATGTAACCAGCTCTGTGTTTGTTTTAGCTTCTCACAAATGTGCTGGACCTGGCTCTGCGGTTTAATGCCAGACAGGGGGATTACGAAGGAAGAGGTGCTGGCAGCATGTTCACTTTGTCTGACATCTGTGGGGTAGCACATTTGTTCTGACAGATAACTGGATGTCTACACAGAGGCAGCAAAGGAGGAAATGGAGTCTCTGCCACTGGTATTCTGTCTAAAATATTTGGGACCAGTCAAGGGGAAGGGTAGTTGTTACCTTTAAACAGAAACAGCCCAAACTCCATTGTTTTTATTTAAATGTGTTTTTTTGCCCGCGTCTGGCTTATTCTTGCTGTGCAGCATATTGGGAGAATTTATTGGAAAAAAAGTGGTAAATACACCCTAATAAATGATAACTTCCTCCTTTAAAAGCCACGCTAGCGTTTTTAGCACCGGCTGCGGTGGTAACCGCTCGAACGCTCATAGGAATTGTGTAAGCATCAGAGCCGTTACCGCGGCTAAAAACGCTAGCGTGGCTTTGTAAAGGAGGGGATAAATTTGGCTACGGCAGGGGTTTTCAACCCAGTCCTTGGGATGTGCCCAATTTTTATATTTGATTGAATTCGGTCTCAAATAATACCCCGAATACATTATTCATATTCGGACAGATAGTGATTTAAACTCAAATACATATAATCCAGGGCTCTGCTGTGCTAAGTCCTACTGAAATAAACATTTGATCTCTGATTTCACGCTGCCTCTTCTATTATTTGTTATGTTACCAAGTTTCCAAATTTATTCATATTTTGATATACCAACCATCGACATGTATCTGGTCGGTTTAAAGTTCAGTGCCTATTATTCGTATTTGGCTGAATAGTTAAATATGCCATTCGGTACATCTCTACTCGGGGCAGACGCAACCAGTGAGGTTCTGAGCAGGGTTACCAGCTTTTCCCAAAGGAAAATCTGGACCCATGGCCACGCCCCCAGGCCCACCCAGCTCATCCCCATTCTGCCTGTGTCACGACCAGTTCTGCCCCCAGCCCCGCCCCAGATTGGCATCTGTGTATGCGCGGATGCGATGCATTGACGCAATGATGCCCCTTCCCGATGCGATTTTGACAGGAAGCTTTTCAAATCACGAACAAAGTGCCATGTCCAGGGAAATCTGGACATCTGATAACCCTAGTTTTGAGGATATCCGCAATGAATATGCATGAGAAAAATGTCCAAGTTTATTAAAAATTTTCTATCCCGCACTTAGGGGGTTGCCTTCAGGGCGACTTACAATCTAAAATCCATATATAATAAAACAAAATTCAAATTCATAAAAATGAAGGGAAAAGGAAATTAACTATAGCTTATGATAGAGAGAGTAGAGGTAAGCACATTAGGATTTTTCCTGTTTTGTATGATGCCAGCAGCGCCACCTCGTGGTACCCCAATCAATATGCGTCTGAAAAAATATATGTTTTTAGATCTGTTTTGAACCTTATTTCTACTTTTCTTTATATATTGTAGTTCTGTCCTTTTTTCCCCTTTGTTTTCGTCTGCCTAATGTAACCTGTTCATTGTCTTTTTTTTACCTTTCATTCCCCAGTAATGACTTGTATTTTGTTTTAATATTTAATGTTTTGAATTATTGTGTTATATATGGTTTTTATTGTACACCGCTTTGTATTTCTGATTAAGCGGTATAAGAAATTTTTAATAAACCTTGAAACTTATCAAGAGATGTTCTTAATCAAAGCGATAATGGTAAAGCGTATTAAAATCTGGGGAGAGAGTGTGGCGCAGTGGTTAAAGCTACAGCCTCGGCACCCTGAGGTTGTGGGTTCAAATCCACATTGCTCGTTGTGTGACCCTGGACAAGTCACTTAATCCCCCCATTGCGCCAGATACATTAGGTAGATTGTGAGCCCACCGGGACAGACAGGGAAAAATGCTTGAGTACCTGAATAAATTCATGTAAACCATTCTGAGCTTCTCTGGGAACAGCTTTCCATGCACAGACTATTGGGCTAAAATAAGCCATACTTTGTTTTGTTCTGTTTTCTATTGTATTGTGTTCGTAGGATGAGAAGAATTCTCAGCCAAATATTCCCAGAAACAGACCTCTGTTGTACTAATAGGCACCAATGATAGATTATTTTCAGTTTCCAAGAAATGTAAAAATGTTTTAAAAAGATGCCCTAAACTCCTGCCTGAAATCAATCTCAAGTACTTCTGACTGCCACAAAGGGAGAAGCTTTCTACTCAAGATATAAATCCATATTCTGGAAGGTCAGGATGCCGCTTCCCTCTTACACACACCGTCCTTTTGTTATTCACGCCTTGTCTTTATTGCCTGAGTATGTGCAGGACAAGACAGATTAATCGCCTTAGGTTAATTAGAGAATACCTCCTAGAGCCAGTGCAGTTCATTGCCCACATTTGTTTACATTGTAAATCAATATGCTCGTTAAAAGCGTGTTTCCTCCCCTCTCCTCTCCCCCCCCCTCCCCCACTACCACCATTTGAAGATTTCTGGGATGTGAAGAAATTGCTTGGGAGGAATGTATTCTCTTTTATATATATAAAGGTCTTAAATGTAACGCGACATTCTTATGAACATGTTTACTTTACAAAAGGGGGGGAACCAAGAGGGGGGGAAGCTCTGGCGACCAATAGGTTAATACCCAGTTTGAAATTTCATAGACTAATCTCTGTCCCCTCGGCACCCTAATTCTATATGGGGATCAATATATTCAAAGCAATTTAAGCAGCCAGAAACAGCTCCTCGATGGTTAAATTTATTTTAGGTATTTATATACCACCTATCAAGGTTATCTAAGTGATTTACAATCAGGTACTTCATGCATTTTCCCTGTCTGTCCCAGTGGGCTCACAATCTATCTAACATAGCTGGGCCAATGGAAGATTGAGTGACTTGCCGAAGGTCACAAGGAGCAGGGTGGGTTTGAACCCACAACCCTAGGGTGTTGAGGTTGTAGCTTTCTCTAGAAATCAAAATGTAGTAAAAGTGAGCCAAGTCTAGGACAATCAAGCCATTGTGACATCACTGATGAGGTTGGCTCTTATTCGTGGAATGAGGCACTATGATGCCACAATACCAGCTCTGGTTGTTAGAGGCAAAAACTCTTCACACTATTTATATATCCAGTCTTCTATACCAGTGTTTTCAACCTTTTTACACCTATGGACTGGCAGAAATAAAAGAATTATTCTGTGGACCGGCATCGGTCCGTGGACCGGCGGTTGAAGAACACTGGGCTAAGTCGTGGGCCAGACCCCGCCCATCTCTACCCAATCTCCACCCCAGACCCTGCCCCCATAATAGTACTAATTGTAACACTATTTTTCCCATTCATTTTTCACAGATACACAATATAATCTTATTAACAACACATAACGGTTAACCACAAAATTAAACTACACAAAGCACACTGACAGCAGATGTAGATTCTCAAAATTGACATAATTCAATCACTAAATTCAAAAATAAAATCATTCTCCCCTACCTTTGTTGTCTCCCTCCCTCCATGCTATGCCTTACCTTCTGGCCTGCTCCCGCCTGGCCATTTTATGCCGCCCCGGTATTATCTTCAGGCCGGCTCCCTCTTCCTCACTGACACAATGCACAAAGCTGCGGGCAGCAGCTCCTTGCGCGTGCCGTGCCTCATCTGGAAGCCTTCCCTCTGATGTTGCAACATCAGAGAGAAGGCTTCCGGTTCAGGCGCAAGATGCGCGTAGGAGCCACTGCCTGTGGCTTTGTGCACTGAATCAGTGAGGAAGAGAGAGCTAGCTCGAAGATAATGCCGCATCGATCGCACTATGGACCGGCGGTTGAAGAACACTGTTTTGGGCCTGATGCACGTGCTGGCCCTGTGGACTGGCAGAAAATTTCTGTGGACCGGCACCGGTCCATGGACCGGTGGTTGAAGAACACTGTTCTATACCATTCCCTGGAGAGCTCAGAATGGTTTACATGAATTTTTCCCTGTCTTTCCTGGTGGGCTCACAATCTATCTAATGTGCTTGTGGCAATAGGGGGGATTAAGTGACTTGCCCAGGGTTACAAGAAGCAGCGTGGGTTTGAACCCACAACCTCAGGGTGCCAAGGCTATAGCTTTAACCACTTCATCACTCTAGAAATCAAAATGTAGTAAAAGTGAGCCAAGTGTAGGACAATCAAGCCATTGTAACATCACTGATGAGGTTGGCTCTTATTGGTGGAATGAGGTACGAAGATGTCACAATACCAGCTCTGGTTATCAGAGGCTGAAACTCTTCACACTATTTATATATCCAGTCTTCTATACCATTCCCAGGGGAGCTCAGAATGGCTTACATGAATTTATTTGGCACTTTCTCTGAAATCACTTCGTAGGTGCAGGTCCCGGAAGTGACATCAGAGAGAGCGCCAAAGCCGACGCGAGCAGCGAGTTGGTGGCTGCTCGCATTGAAGTTAAAAAGGTACGGGGAGAAGGGAATGGGTGTGTGTACAGCAGGGGGAGGAATGGGAATGGGGGTGGTGCCCTGAGCAAGATGGTGCACGGGACGGACCAACCCCCTTATCCTCCCCTTGCTTCACCACTGCCCCTGTGTACATGCATCCCTCCCCCCTCCCCTCATTAGTGCACATTTTTGTACTTGGCGGGTTTGCATACTATTTGGTCACTGCAGTGGTGTACTAACGGGAGGGCGAGGGGTGGTCCCCCCGGGCGCCATGTTGGGAGCGCTGCCACCCCTCCTCCTCTCTGCCCCCCTGCCTCTTCCCAATCCTCTCCTCTATGTGCATGCCCCCCTTCCTTTCCCCCATACCTCTAGCTGAAGTTGTTGTTCGTAGCGGTCAACAACGTGCTGTTAGCGCCCCAGTTGGCTGTCCTGCTGACATCACTTCTGGGTGCCACACATAGGAAGTGATGTCAGAGGGATCATGAGGAGCACGTTGCTGACCGCTGCGAGCAACAACTTCGGCTGAAGGTACGGGGAGGAAAAGGAAGGGGAGCGTGTGGGGGGCAGGCGGGAATGGGTAAGGAGTGGGGGGCAGAGGAAGGGCTCCTCTCAGTCTTGCTACGCCACTGGGTCACTGCACCGGGGAGTAAAAGTGTAACTTTACTCTTACATTAGCACACATGAGCATATTAGCAGCTTTGTTAAATCTACCTTTTTTAGACTACGTCAAATATGCTCCGTTTCGAAATTCTTAGAACCTACATCTTTGAACATAAGAACATAAGTAGTGCCTCTGCTGGGTCAGACCACAGGTCCATCACGCCCAGCAGTCCGCTCCTGCGGCGGCCCAACAGGTCATGACCTGTCTGAATCACCCCTTGGTTTCTCCTCGAAGTCCTATCTTCCCATCCAATTCTTGACCCTTTGTCCCCGCACCCCTTTCAGTACCCTACGATCCCTTTGTCCCTCAGGAATCCGTCCAATCCCTGTTTGAATCCCTGTACTGTATTCTGCCTGATCACTTCCTCCGGGAGCGCATTCCATGTGTCCACGACCCTTTGGGTGAAGAAAAACTTCCTTGCATTTGTCTTGAACCTATCCCCCTTCAGTTTCTCCGAGTGCCCCCTCGTACCCGTTGTCCCTCTCAGTCTGAAGAACCTGTCCCTATCCACCCTCTCTATGCCTCTCAAGATTTTGAAGGTCTCTATCATATCTCCCCTGAGCCTCCTCTTTTCCAGAGAGAAGAGACCCAGCTTATCCAGCCTCTTGGCGTATGGGCAGTTTTCCAGCCCTCTTACCAGCTTCGTTGCTCTCCTTTGGACTCTCTCAAGTACCGCCATGTCCTTCTTGAGGTGCGATGACCAATACTGAACGCAGTATTCCAGATGCGGGCGCACCATCGCCCGATACAGTGGCATGATGACTTCCCGCGTCCTGGTTGTGATACCCTTCTTTATGATGCCCAGCATCCTGTTGGCTTTTTTCGCTGCTGCTGCACACTGTGCGGATGGCTTCATTGATGCAAAACTAGCACACCCAAGTCTCTCTCAAGTCCGCTGTCTCCCAGCAGTGCCCCCCCCCCCCCCATTTTGTAGTTGAACAACGGGTTCTTATTTCCTATATGCTTGTACCCTGGCAGCGCCACATCCCATTGATTGTCCTCTGTCCACCAAGTTTCCGTAATTCCAATTACATCCAGGTCCTCCCCTTTGGCCATGACTTCCAGTTCACCCATCTTGGCCCTGAGGCTTCTTGCATTCGTGTATAAGCACTGTAGGTCCCGGCGTTTGTCACTCACCTCTGCTTTTACCTGGACCTCCTTCCCTTGAGTTTCGGGCTGTTCATCCGTTAACTGTGCCTCTGCTTTACCCTCATCCTTTACCCTCACAAGTTTCTGCCTCCTCGTGTCCCCTCCACCCCCCTTCCCCGCTTTTCCTCGGAAATTTCCTGCCCTGCCAGCCCCCTCCCATGCTATTGTCCCCTGGGCCTTGGTTTGATCCCTCTTGCCTTGTGGCTCCTCCTTATTGCCTTCTGCTTGCACTCTGGTTCCACCCCGCCCCCCTGAATCCCCCTGCCGCTTAAGTCCCTCACAGCAAGTTGCTGTTACCTGGTGCTTCCCTCGCTGTCTGATCTCGAGCTCCATCGGTTTCCCGTCCTCCTCCCTGTAGTAGTCATCCCGTTCAGCATCCTTTCTGGATACCGTTGTCCGAAGCGTCATCAGGTCTGCTGTCGGCTTTCCCCCTTTCCTTAGTTTAAAGCCCTCTCGATCTCCTTCTTCATGTTGGCTGCCAGTATTCTTGTTCCCGCCGTGCTCAGGTGCAGGCCGTCCCGCCTGTAGAGCTTGCTCTTTCCCTAGAAGGACGACCAGCTCCTCACAAAGTGGAAGCCCTCTTCTTTGCACCATTTTCTCAGCCACGCATTCACATCCTGGAGCTCGGCCTGCCTCCTTGCATCTGCCCTCGGGACCGGCAGGATCTCCGAGAAGGCTATCCTCTGTGTCCTCCGTTTCAGCTTCCTTCCCAGGACCCTGAACTGGTCCGTTAGTGCAGGCATGCTGAAGTTCCTCCGACTCACATCATTTGTTCCGACGTGGATAATTACTGCTGTCTCCTCTGTTTCGGCTCCGTCCAGGATCCTCTCGATTCTGTCGGCGATGTCCTTTGTCTTAGCCCCTGGGAGACATGTCAATAGCCGGTCCTCTCTCCCTCCGGCCACATGACTATCCACCTCCCTCAGGATCGAGTCTCCTACAACAATTGCAGTCTTCCCCTTTCTCAGTAGCCTCCTCTGCCTCAGGTCCGTATCCTTGGTGTATCTTGGTGCTCCTCCCTCGGGGTCCTGGTTCGCCTCTGCCCCCTCTGTTTGCCCGGCCTCTCCACTAGGTCCATCCACCGGTGGGTTGTGGCTCTCATCATCTAGGGAAGCCTGTCCGTGATGCTGCTGGTCCTTCTCTTCCACCCTCCTGTAGGCTTCTTCGATGTATCTCTCAAGGTCCCTCACTTGATCCTCGATGGAGCTTGCTGTGTCTGGTTCCTCAGACACCTGGCAAGGCTCTTCTAGGGCGTACAGCCTTTCCAGCTCCTGGACCCTGGCCTGCAGTCTCCTGACCTCCCTTTTCAGGCTCTCCAGTTCCCGACACCGACTGCATATGTACTCCCGCCTTCCCGAGGGGAGGTAGTCGTACATATGGTAGTCCATGCAGTACACTGGAAAGCTCTGCTGTGATCTGGTTGCCTCCATTTCAGTCTATCTGCTCTGCTCTTTCTTAGCTCTCCTACTCTGGTCTCCGCTCCCTCCTGCTACTGGTGTCCTCTCTCTCTGCCTGCTGGTGTCTCTGACTCTGCCTGCTGCTGCTGCGTCCTCTCTCCCTCACTCTCTGTCTGCTGCTGGTGTCCTCTCCCCGACTCCCCTCTGGTGTGTGCTGACCCTGTAGTGCCTTGGCCCTTCTCAAGGCCCTTCGCAAAGGCGCTCTCGCTAAGGCGAGCGCCTTTGCCGCTCGCCTTTGCCGCGCGCCGAACGGCCGCGCACCGTTGGCACGCCCCCTTTCAAGGGGGAGCCCGGGTGCTGACGCTGCCTCTGACGCGGTGGGGGGGCGGAGCTAACTCTCACCGCTTACCCCTGCTGCTAGCCTGCCTGCCCGCCTTCTGCCTCCTTCCCCTCTCCTGTTCCTCCGGGCCTCTCCTGCCTGTTGCTGCTCTCCTTCTCTCTCTGCCTGCCTGCCTGCACACGTCCGAGATGCAGGTCGCGCTCCGGCTCAACATATTAATCCATTCCTTGGTGATCTCAAAAGTTGATTACTGCAACGCCCTATTCATGGGAATAGCCCAAAAAGAAATAAGACGTCTTCTAATTATTCAAAAGGTCTCAATAAAACTTATCATGAAAGCAAAAAAATTTGACCACATCTCGCCGCTTCCCAAAAAATCACACTGGCTTCCAGTTTATCACCGAATATCTTATAAAATATGTCTTTTAACCCTTCTTCATAAAGCCCCGGCCTTCATCGATAGACTCTTAATTCCTTATGCCCCTACAAGAATTCTTAGGTTTAATGATCAGCATTTACTTACAGTTCCCTCTCTCAAGGTTATCAATACATGCCGACAACACATCTCTGTAACGGCTTTGTGAAATTCTCTCCCTGTTCACTTAAGGGAAGAACGCAAGTTAGACCGATTCAAGAGTAAGTTGAAATGTTTTCTTTTTAGAGGATGCCTTCAACTGCTAGCACTCTTGTCTTGAATCACTCCTTTGGGTCTGCCCTGCGACCTTCTTTCTTATGAAGTCACCCTCCCTTTTGTCCATTCCCTTTTTGTCTTATTTTCTTTAAAATATTGTATTCCTGGGTTGAGGTTGGGGATCTTTTAGGGGGGGCTGTTTCCTTCCTACTGGTTATAGGATTTATGAGAATTATTACCTGTCTGTATTTGGCTTTTCCTACTCACTGCGTTCGATGGGGGGGGTCTCTAATCTTGTGTGTGGGGGGGGGGGGGTCGGGGAGGTGCTACAGGGTGGGGGTACCTAAAATATTGTATTTCTTTCCCTCTTCCCTCTCTGTGGATCTATGTGGCATGTTTTGTCCCCCTGAAAGTTGTATGGTTTTTAGGTATGTACATCGCTTTGAAGTTGGATTAAGTGATCTATCAAATCTTAAATAAACTTGGAAACTTAGTTTTAATGCAAGGTTTCTGCACTGCACCCCCGACCCCCGCTCCTGTGCAGACTAAGGTTTTCTTTAGTAGGTTAATCAGAGACTCTTTGGCGTCCCTCCTCTCTCCCATATATTTTTCAGTTTTATTCTTCTGCAGAGGCAAAACAAATGTGGCATTTCCCATAGGCTTTTCTGTTTAATCCTCCACTCTCTTTGATCTCATGAAAGGGGGATGCTGTGCTGAGAATTAATAGAAACACTTGCCGGCATGCACCCCAGATCCAGGGCTGACCCTCCAGTACAGGCCAGAAAAGAGAGGAATGGTGTTGCAAATCTGTCCTCTTCTGTGAAAATGCCAGGAAACAGAAACCGAACAAAAAGACCTCCATTATGGAAACTTGCTCTACCGGTGTGTGTTTTCCTTTGAAATGTATATGGCTTTACTTTTTTTCACTGTAGCTACTGTTCCCCGACTAACACGAAAAATTGATTTCAGATAGTGTTTGTGTTGAAGGCAACATGGCAATCATATATTTCACTTCTGAGGCAGAGCACTCAGCCATATTAGTCAAGAGCTGACTTTAGGTTATAACAGTTTTGCTGTCAAATGTACCAATTCCAATAGATTTAATAGAGTTGACTTGGTAGCTTTGCCTGCCTTCCTACGGGATGATATTTCCTGCATACATCAATTGTATCTACAAGCAAGCACAATTTAGTCCTCCCACGGCTACTTTTTCACAAGGCACAGGAAATAGGAGTTTTGTACTGCGAGTCAGAACTTTCCCAGTGACTCAGGTGCCACAGAACCTCAGTTTTCCACTATTCTAGGTTTGCCTTGAGGCCCATGGCCAGTTGGCAATTTTTCCGTCCATTGTAATTGTTCTCCATGGCAAATTTAAACGCTTTCAGGGACGGATTTCATGTTTTTGAGTGTATTCTTGATTCTGTTTGCCTCTTTCCCTAAATTAATTGCTCCTAAAATCTTGGAAAGTCATTGCACGGCTCAAGGGGACACCCTTCCACACTGTATGACTGGAGGGACGGTGTCCCTTTGAAGTTTTTTATAAAATTAATTTATGCGATCTTCCATTCAGTGGAGTTTTGGTGGAGTGGATCCCTCGGCAATGTGGAAGATATGAATTTGGGCTACCATCAAGACTTGCTATTGTATACTGTTAATCTGGGTTATTAGTAACTAGGTCTCATTGTATGGGACCTGTGGTACAATAGCACATCTTAATAGTAGCCCAGATTGATAACTTCCCCTTAATAGTGCATTATTAGAAGACATTTAATGCAGAACCCTATTCCCAAGATGGCCGCTTGATGGAGTATTTCTTCCTTCAAACTTTTTTTCTATTTAAAATAGCTATCCATTAAAATATGCAATGCCAAAAAAAATGAAAAGAGATGCTCCATAGCCTTTCCCCATCAAATATAATCTAATTCATTTTTTTTCTCTCTCTCTTCATGTTCGGATAAATATAGCTATCATTTACAATCAACACACACATTGAGAGGCTTTTGCTTGGAACACTTCTAAGGCAGTACATTAATTACACATATTTTTTTGTTGAAAGGAAGGCATTATCATGGCTTGCTACACTGAGTTTTGAAACATTATGCAATTTCGGGTGACTACAACTTGCTTTCTAACAGCTGCTGCTAAAGTTGACATGTTCCCGTTTTTTCTGGTCAAAGCTAGCTGGACTCTGGATGGCATGTGGGCACTTCATAATGGGTTCATCAGAGGAAATAGCTTGTTTCTAATTGCACCAGGTGACCCTAATAAAGAACCAAAGATATTCCAATTCTAAGGCCCTGAGGCCTAGTGGTTGATGTTGGGCAGTCATGTTGTCTTTTAGTTTTGCAGCGGTCTGTTGTCTTTTTAGAGGCCTCTGCTTACAAAAGAAATAGCCACCCTTATCATAGGACCCTATAGGATGTAATTCCTATTATTTGACCAGAATAAAAAGTAGGAACAATGGTTGAGGCCACACAGGCCCTGTCTTCTGAAGCTCCACCTGATCGAAGTATGTATGAAGTAGGGTTACCAGACTTCCGGGGATGGCTTTTCAAAACCCGGCACTTTGTCCAGGTTTTGAAAAGCATCTGGCAACGAGCAACGGGACGGCATTCGCACATGCACGAATGCCACCCGACGTCTCTCGTTGCTCATGCAGGTTGAGGGGGCGGGCCTGGGGGCAGAACGGGGCATGGCGGCTGGAACAGGGCTGGCCTGGGGGTGGGGCCATTGGTCCGGATTTTCCTTTTGGAAAATCTGGTAATTCTAGTATGAAACATCTTGCTGAAGGAGATTATGCCAGGTAATTTTACTGCAGACCAGCCTGTTGTTAATTGTGCTGAATAGTTATTTTAGTGTAAGGCTTCTAAAAACACAGATATCAATAGAAAATGCAAGACTATAACTCCATGCTCTGAGCATGGCAAAAATAAAGACAGATTCAGCCCTGAGAGATCCAGACCTATCGAGTCATCTTGATTCTATAAGTTCTATGAATTGAAATGATATTTTTATAGCAGCCAAGCATAAAACAATATATTCCATTAAGGCAAGGATGGGCATGCCTGGCTTGAGGGCTACCAGCTGGGCAGGTGTTTTGGATAGCTCTAATAAATAGGCATGAGATAGATTTGCATACCTTGAGGGTAATAGAGCATGAGTGCTGGGAATGATGGGCACATCAAGAAACCTCATTAAAATGGATGGGATCAAATGTGAATTATTTTGCAAACAAGAGAAAAGGTCATGTGTTTACCAAAAGTGTAAGACTGAGCAACCAACCAGAGGACATTTGCTCACCATACTGCAAATAGGGATTGGGACTTGTAGACCACCTTTTTGTAATTTTACAACCACACAGGTACTTCAAGCATTTTCCCTATCTGTCCTGGGGGGCTCACAATCTATCTGATATACCTGGGGCAGTGGAGGATTAAGTGACTTGCCTCAATCATAAGGAGCAGCGTGGGGTTTGAACCCACAACCTCAGGGTGATAAGGCTGTAACTCTAACCACTGCGGCCACACTCACCTCTGAAACAATATCAGCAGTGAGCCAAGTAGAGAACAATGAAGCCATTATGACATCACTGATGAGGTTGGCTCTTATTGGTGGAATGAGGCACTATGACATCAGGGAAAGGGATTGGGACTTGTATACCGCATTTTTGTAACCACTCTCAAAGCAGTTCACATACAGGTACTTCAAGATGTTTCTGACTGACTAACTTTTTTAGATTTTGGACACCTTGATTCAGCCTTTTCAGGAAGCATTGAAACCTTAGCATGACAACTATCAGTAATCACCGTAGTAATTAAGGAAGTAATTTTCTATTCTATTCGATTGGTGCATTATAAATATTTGTAATACAAGTACAAGTATTTACGGTTTACATACTGAGATCGGTGGAGTGCCACAAGGATCTGTACTGGGACGGTGCTATTTAACTTATTTATAAATGATCTGGAAATTGGAACGACGAGTGAGGTGATTAAATTTGCAGATGACACTAAACTGTTCAAAGTTGTTAAAACACATGCAGATTGTGAAAAATTGCAGGTGGACCTTAGGAAATTGGAAGACTGAGCATCCAAGTGGCAGATGAAATTTAATGTGGGCAAATGCAAAGTGATGCACATTGGGAAAAATAACCTGAATCACAGTCACCGGATGCTAGGGTCCACCTTGGGGGTTAGCGGCCAAGAAAGGGATCTGGGTGTCATCATAGACAATACGATGAAACCTTCTGCCCAATATGCGACAGTGGCCAAGAAAGCAAACAGGAAACTGGGAATTATTTTTAAAAGGGATGGTTAACAAGACTAAGAATGTTATAATGCCCCTGTATCGCTCCATGGTGCGACCTCATCTGGAGTATTGTGTTCAATTCTGGTCTCCTTATTTCAAGAAAGATATAGCGGTGCTAGAAAAGGTTTAAAGAAGAGCGACCAAGATGGTAAAGGGGATGGAACTCCTCTTGTATGAGGAAAGACTAAAATGGTTAGGACTCTTCAGCTTGGAAAAGAGAAGGCTGAGGGGAGATAGGATTGAAGTCTACAAAATCCTGAGTGGAGTAGAACGGGTGCAAGTGGATCGATTTTTCACTCGATGAAGTTATGGGGAAATACTTTTAAAACCAATAGGAGATGCATGGAACAGTCTCCCGGTAGAGGTGGTGGAGACAGAGACTATGTCTTAATTCAAGAAAGCCTGGGATAGGCTTGTGGGATCTCTTAGAGAGAGGAAGAGATAATGGTTACTGTGGATGGGCCATTTGGCCTTTATCTGGAAGTGTGTGGTGCAGTGTTTAGAGCTACAGCCTCAGCTCCTGGAGGTTGTGGGTTTGAATCCTACACTGCTTCTTGTGACCCTGGGCAAGTCACTTAATCCCCATTGCATCATGTACATTAGACAGAGTGGGAGCCCGCCAAGACAGTTAGAAAAAAATGCTTGAGTACCTGAATAATTTGTAATCCACATAGAATTGTAGGATATGGGGAATATAAATTTATTTATTTTAAAATCATGTTTAGTGTCTAATCCCTGCTGTGTCAAACCTCCATCGGATTTAATTTGTGTTTCAGTTTCACCTGGCTATGCTACCAGACCCTTATGTTGTCGTGATTTTCACAATTCCCATTGGTACTTCTATTTTTTTTTTTTTTTTTTTTAAACAAAAAAAAATCCCAAACCATTTTAACATTTTTTCCAAAGTTTGAGCAAACAGAATTGTACTTTTCAGATGCCCTTTCATTTATTACTTGTGGTTTGTTGCATTTATCATCAAAAGCACAGCAGGGGACTAGACCTGAATTAAGGAGGGAGTCATAGAAACCGTACCCCCGGGGCCCACACCCCAGAACTTCTAACACACCATCCCTGCCTCCGGTGGGAACCTGCCATGGATCCCTGACAAACGCAGCTTGCAGTGATGAAATAATTGCATTTTCAGCCCTCCCCGGTCACTGAGCGGACTAGCCCTCCAAAGGATTTCGCAGTCAAACTTAACTTAGTATGCCACGCACCTCACCTCCCTAAATCAATAAGTAATGGCTCTTCAAGCTCAAAATACAATGCTGTGATTCTGAACTGGTTCACTCATGGAAGCAAAAATTCCTGAAATAGATGCAGTGCTACCTGAAAAAGGTGGAGAGGCATGTAGACAGATGCGGGCCACATCTGTATGTTTCTGCAGGGATTATCAAACTGTCACGCTGCAAGACACATGGCATGCTCCTCTGTTCCCTGAAGGCAGCTTAAATTCATAACTTTTAGGCCACTAAGTAATATAAGCCCTGTCTTATATAATCTTGTAGAACATTTCACTGCCAGACACTGTTTCACCTACACGGTGCCTGAAGGCACATCTGATTCGGTTTTGATCAGTGGCCTGCTCACACATCACCAGCAACCCACTGAATCCCTCACTGCCTTCGCTCGACTCAGTGGAGAAGCAGATTAGAAACCGGTTTATTAATGAACTGACAATTATCTTCACCCTGAAACTGAACCTAAGGCTGTTGAATTCATCAAGGGTTCTGGCATTCTTTGCTTTTCACTCTCTTAAGGGGGATTTTGTGATCTTTAATTCTTTTTTTTTTTTTTTTTTAAGTTTCACTATATCACAATGAGGTGATGAATTGCCTTGGAGACAAACTTGCACTGAGGAATGTGGAATTATAACAGAACTTTCGGTGAGATCTTAAAAAACAACAAACCAAGACGTGACTAAAAGTGGATGCCATATTTGGCACGAAGGATCAAAAGCAATTATGTGAATTTTATACCACATTCAAATCATCTGAGTACAGGGCTTACCTATCTTGGAGAGGGGGAGGTAGGAGATGACATCTTATAATGGAACTTAGCGAGCAAAATAAATAATTACTGGTTTGTTGCTTCAACATTGCCTTGAGAATGAATGTGACTGTTGGACAGACTGGACGGACCACCAGGTTTTTATCTTCCATCATTTTTAATATAGTACCAAATATTTTCCAGAGAAGAGAACATGGTAAAACTAGAGGGCATAATTTGAGGTTGAGGGGAGGAAGACTCAGGAGCAATGTTGGGGAATTCTTTATCACGAAAAGAGTGGTAGATGCTTGGAATGCCCTTCCGAGGGAAGTGGTAGAGAAGGAAATGGTGATGGAATTCAAAAAAGTGTGGGATAAACATAGAGGATCTCTAATTAGAAAATGAAGAATGTAAATTAAAGGTCCAAGGCTGGTACTAGACAGACTTGCATGGTCTGTGTCCCATGTTTGGTGATTGGGTGTAGGATGGGCATCAATGGGAACTCCAGTAACTTGGAACATGAGGATGTTACTGGCCAGACTTTATGGTAGATGTCCTTGCAAACAGGATGGTTGGATAGACTGGAGTGAGCTTGGACGGCAGCTTCAGCATTTGGAACCTAGGACAATACCAGACTTTACAGTCTGTGGCCCAGAAGTAACAAAGAAGAGACAAGTTAATTTAATCATGTATTTGTTATGGGTATAACTAATGGGCCGACTGGATGGACCGTTCATGTCTTTATCTGCCGTCATTTACTATGTTACCTGGCAGAAGCCCAAAGAGTAGCAACATTCCAGAGCTGAGATTGTGATGTCATAATGCCTCATTCCACCAATGCCTAAGAGCCAACCTCAGCAGTGATGTCACAATGGCTTGATTAGATGTTAACTTCAGCGTTTGGAACCTAGGACAATACCAGGTGGACTTTACAGTCTATGACCCAGAAATAGCAAAGAAGAGACAAGTTAATTTAGTCATGTATAACTAATGGGTATAACTAATGGGCAGACTGGATGGACCGTTCAGATCTTTTATTTGCCGTCATTTCATCATTTCATTTACTAAGTTACAATGCTATTATGACAAATCTTTAGGGTTGTATTGTGAGTAAGGAAACAAGTTTGGTTCATTGTCGATTAGTTTAGGGACTAATTTTTGAAAGAGAAAACCATCCCCAAAATGGCACAATGCGGCAGACAGACATGTTTGTCGGCAAAATTAACAAAATCATTATTTTCAAAAAAAACCCATTTTTTAGACGGTTTTCTGCGCAGTTCATATATGAAGCACTTAGACGTCAGAGTTACATAGTAACGTCTCTGTGTTTCTAAATCTCAAGGGGGCGTGTTGGGGACATGATTTTCTGCAATAATGGAACATTGTAGAAAATGTCCAGGGCCAAAATTGGACATTTGAAGCTAGACCTGTTTCAATAACGAATAAGTGCTGAAAAGGTGCCCAAACTGACCAGGTGGCCACATTGTAATTACACACTTCCTAATGTATTCATAGAATTTGCCTATAGACTGTAGGTGGGAACACTGTTCACCTACCCAACAGACTGCCAAAACCTGTTGTTTCTTTCTCTACAATATTGCTAAAATCAGACCCTTCCTTTCTGATGGCACTGCCAAGACCCTCATCGCCTCTCACCTAGACTACCCCTTCTAGCACCTGTATCTGTCTTATCATTCCCTCTGAAATTCCCCCACCTGAGCACTGTGTATATTGATGCACCTTCTTGTCTAGCTTGTCTGCCTTGCCTAGATTGTAAGCTCTCTTGAGCAGGGACTGTCTCTTCTGTGTTTTGATGTACAGCGCTGCGTATGTCTCGTAGCGCTATAGGAATGATTAGTAGAAGTAGTAGAAGCTGTCTGAACGCTCAGTGACATCACAGTGCATCTGGGTCATACCCAGAATTCTTGATGACATCATAATGCAGCTGTATATGATTCCCCCACCTGAGCACAGTGTATTGATGCACCTTCTTGTCCAGTTTGTCTGTCTTGACTAGACCGTAAGCTCTTTTGAGCAGGGACTGTCTCTTCTATATTTTTGATGTACAGTGCTGTGTATGGCTAGTAACATAGAAACATAGAAATAGAAGCACTATAGGAATGATTAGTTGTAGTAGAGATATGATTTATAAAACATATGGGAACCTCTTTTAAAAGATCTTTAATTAACATTTTGTCCACATTTCTTTGTTCATCTTTCACATGGATTTTTCTTAATGTTCATGTGAAATTATTATTCTTTACTCCAGAGAGGACTTCAAAGCCACCCCTTGTCAGAGCTTTCTAATGTCCACAGCTGTGCTATGACCCTGAATTGCAATAACTGTTCTTCAGCTCCATCGTGAGCTCCCTGGGGAGGAAAAAAAAAAATCCTGGACCCAAAATGATTAAAGCTGCCATTTTGAAAAAAAATGATTACTGTATCTTTAAGTTAAAACACTTTTATTGAACAACCATATTGCAGTAAGGTACAACAGATTCTTTAGACTGTGGGGAACCACAAGTACAAGGAGTCACTCAGAGAAATTGAGAGGGGACAGGTTTAGAACAAATGCGAGGAAGTTCTTTTTTACCCAGAGGGTGGTGGACACATGGAACGCGCTTCCGCAGGTTGTGATAGGCCAGAGCACACTACAGGGTTTCAAGGAAGGTTTAGATAGATTCCTAAAAGATGAGGGGATTGAGGGTTACAGATAGATGTAGAGGTAGGTTACAGAAATGGTCAGGAACCACTTCGCAGGTCACAGATCTGATGGGCCGCCGCGGGAGCGGACCGCTGGGCGCGATGGACCTCTGGTCTGACCCAGTGGTGGCAACTTCTTATGTTCTTATCTTCAACCCCCAGAAAACATAAATTATAGCCAGGTCCCGCCAAAAAAAATTATACATTACTGTATCTTTTAGGAAGAGGAGGCATCAAAGAAAGGAGGAAGAGGAAACAAAGGAAACCCCTGGATAGCCAACATCAATCTCGCCATCCATTTATGTGTCTAAGGGCTCCTTTTACAAAGGTGCGCTAGCGTTTTTGGCGCACGCTATAGCACGTGCTAGCCGAAAAACTACCACCTGCTCAGGAGGAGGCGGTAGCGGCTAGCGTGCAGGGCATTTTAGCATGCAATGCACCTTCATTAAAGGAGCCCTGAGTATTTCTGCTTACTGATGCAGCTGGGTCTTCCTCCCAAAGCTAATTGCGACTGAACCCTGGAAGCTTGACACACACGTTCACGCCCTATTACTAGCCTGAAAATACTGTACAAATTGTATTGTGTGGCTGATAACATGGACTAGCATTCCAGCGCACTTCTGCTGCCTGCTTCCCCCCCCCCCACCCCCCAACTGGTTCCGGTCACACACATGATTCTCACTGTGTACAATCGGCATCAAATTTAACCAGGAATCATTTCACCATTGTAGGAAGCTGGTTGGTTGGGCTGAGAACTTTTCAGCGCCCCCTTGTACGTAATTAATGTGAGCCAAGTCTAGAACAATCAAGCCATTGTGACATCACCAATGAGGTTGGCCCTTATTGATGGAATGAGGCATTATGACGTCACAATCTCAGCTCTGGCTACCAGACATTGTAACTCTTCATACTAAGGGGAAAGGTCAAGCCATTGTGACATCACTGATGAGGTTGGCTCTTATTGGTGAAATGAGACATTATGACATCACAATCTCAGCTCTGGTTACCAGAGACTGAAAGTCTGCACACTAAGGGGCTGAGAACTTTTCAGCACCCCATCATAAAGTGAAAAACTGGCTTAGCTGCCATCTTTGTGTCGTGAAATGCTGAATTATAAAGTGTCTATCAGGAAATCTGGTTATTAGGTTAAAAGCAAATTGAAAGAATGGTTGAATCCAAAGGATATACTTTGTAAGAAGACTTGAGGCGGTCCAGAGGAGGGCGACAAAAATGATTGGAGGCTTGCGCCAGAAGACGTATGAGGAGAGACTGGAAGCCCTGAATATGTATACCCTAGAGCAGGGGTGCCCAATAGGTCGATCACGATCGACCGGTAGCTCGCCAAGGCAAAGTGAGTCAATCATCCAGGACTCACTTTGCCTTGGCGATCTATCGGGCCAATCAGTCTTCCTCTCCCCGACGTCAATTCTGCCGTCGGAGAGGAAGTTCGGGCCAGCCAATTGCTGCCTGGCTGGGCGGAACTTCCTCTCCGACGGCAGAATTGACGTCGGGGAGAGGAATGCTAGTCGGCCCGAAGCAGGGAGAGCATAGGGTGGCGGCGGCTTTGGGGCCTGTTATCCATTGGTGGCGTTTGGGTCCTGTTCCCCGATGGCAGCAGCAGTGGCTTGGGGAAGGGCAGGGAGAAAGAAAGAAAGGGGGCAGGCAGGGAAACAGAAGGAAAGAAGAGAAACAGAAAAAAAGAAAGGGGGCATGAAGAGAGAAAGAAAGAAAGGTCAGGGAGAGAGGAAGAAAAAGTTGGGGGAGGGAATGAGGTGTGGAGGAGAGGAAGCATACAGGCTGAAAGAAAGATTGGATGCACAGTCAGAAGAAGAAAGTGCAACCAGAGACTCATGAAATCACCAGACAAGGTAGGAAAAATGATTTTATTTTAAATTTAGTGATCAAAATGTGTCTGAATTTATATCTGCTGTCTATATTTTACAATATGGTCCCCTTTTACTAAACCGCAATAATGGTTTTTAGCGCAGGAAGCCTATGAGCGTCAAGAGCAGCGCTGGGCATTCAGCGCAGCTCCCTGCGCTAAAAACTGCTATTGTGGTTTAGTAAAAAGGGAGGGGGGTGGATATTTGTCTATTTTTGTATGGTTGTTACTGAGGTGACAGTGCATAGAGTCATCTGCTTTGACCTCTTTGAAAAAACCCCGGAATAGGAATGATAATTAACAATTCTATGCGTACAGTGTGTGTTGTGTTTTTTTTAAATTTTATTGTTGGTAGATCATTTTGACTTGGTCATTTTAAAAGTAGCTCGCGAGTCAAAAAAATGTGGGCCCTAGAGGAAAGGAGAGACAGGGGAGATATGATTCAGACGTTCAAATACTTGAAGGGTATTAACGTAGAACATAATTTTTTCCAGAGAAAGGAAAATGGTAAAACCAGAGGACATAATTTGAAGTTGAGGAGTGGTAGATTCAAAGGAAATGTTAGGAAATTCTACTTTACGGAGAGGGTGGTGGATACCTGGAATGCGCTCCCGAGAGAGGTGGTGGAGAGTAAAACTGTGACTGAGTTCAAAGAAGCGTGGGATGAACACAATCAGAAAATAATATTAAATATTGAACTAAGGCCAGTTCTGGGCAGAGTTGCACGGTCTGTATCTGTATATGGCCGTTTTCGGGGAGGATGGGCTGGGGAGGGCTTCAATGGCTGGGGGGGTTTAGATGGGATGGAGTCGGTTTTGACAGAGATTTCAGCAGTTGGAACCCAAGCACAGTACCAGGTAGAACTTTGGATTCTTGCCCAGAAATAGCTAAGAAGAAAAAAAATTAAAAATTTAAATTGAATCAGGTTGGGCAGACTGGATGGACTATTTGGGTCTTTATCTGCCGTCATCTACTATGTTACTATGTAAGAAAAGCTAACCACTCAAGCACTCAGGAGCAGCATATTCCCTAGCATCTGGTAGGGATAAGCTCTGATTTGAAACCAAACCAGACATTTCAATGCAATTTCCAGTTTTGGTTCCCTTTGCTTGAAAATTAAACATATCCTCCTAGATAAATTCTCCCCAAAAACCTCCACTTAAATAATCTCTTCCTCCCCAAAACACCAACTAAGTATTCAGATCCCTGAAATGTAACGTAATCTTATTTGTACTCTAATTATAATCTATTTGTTATATCACACTGTAACGTACAGTCAATTTAATATCCAATTTGCAAGTTCTTCCAGAATTAATCCAGGTACCTCTCCTCCCTTGTAACCAAAAAAACAAAACAAAACAAAAAAACCTCCAAACTGTTGTAACTTCACTGGAAATGTCCAGTTAGCTCTTTTGTAATCCGCCTTGAACTGCAAGGTATAGGCAGAATAGAAGTCCCTAATGTAATGTAATGTAATTCATTCTTTCTTTGGTGTCCTACCCTTGTCACAAAATTTAAACATCTAAGGCCCTCTGAATCTGCCCATCCTTATGGAAATCACTCCACCCCTATTAAAGGCCTTTAAATTCTAAATGGTGCAGGAGCAGTTCCCAGTTGTACCTGCCCTGGTGAGTTGGTGTTTCAAAATGGTGCTAGCCCTGGGCCTAGTGTCAGTTTGCTATATGGATGTTCTCATAGGCTTCCACGGCTGGCGTCATGATTGTAGCAGGTTTCCGGATCTTGCCGTGTCTGTGTAGAAAGAACCGATGTTTCAGCCATCATGCTGTGGCAAGACCCGGAAACCTGCTACAATCTTGCTATATGGATGTTTTCCTGAAGGCATCAGCAAACCAGGGTAGCACATGATCACCAAATGCTGTAACTAGAGCTGCCAGTTCCACAAGGGAGACGTTTTGACCCACTGGTCTCAAACTCGTGGCCCAGGGGCCACATACGGCCCACCAGGTACTATTTTGAGGCCCTCAAAAAGTTCTTCATAATCACAAAACTAAAATAAAACAGTTTCTTGTTCAAATGTCTAGCAATAAATGACAATATTATTATTAAGACTTAGCCAAAAGGAAAGATTTATAAACTATAAAGAGTTTTACCTCATCCAAAATTGTCATTTCTTTAATAAGACATTAACTATTTTTTCTGAGGGTCTCCAAGTACCGACAAATCCAAAATGTGGCCTTGCAAAGAGTTTGAGTTTGAGACCACTGTTTTGACCAGTCCTAATTGTAAACTTACATCCCAATGCAGTGTGGGATTTGTGGTTCCTGATCCTACCCATTGAAATCACCACTGCAGGTCCATAATGCACCAGGATGAGTTTGGCAGCAATCCAGGACTGGCCTAAAATCTCCCTCCCGGAACTGAGTAGCTTGAAAGCTCTACTGCTTATTAACCACTCAGACACTGTCACAGCTCCTTCCACAGATCCGTAACCGAAGGCACAAATCTGATCTTTTCCACAGAGCTCTCCCCTTACAGGGTTCAAAGGTTCCACTTTTAAAGGTAAATGTATAAAAGCAACCTTTAGAATGTTTTTTAAAATGTTCTCAGCTAGAATCAAAACTACCGCTAGAGGTTACGGGAAAGAAAAGACGTTTGAGAGGTACGTGCAAATACTCCAAAGGCATTATCAGTCACAAGAAGTCTGTCTTTTTCAAGTAGAAAGAATGTTCTAGAACAGGGTGCAGTTGTAGAAGATTTCAGGAGCAACATTTAAAAAAAATACTTCTTCATAGGAAAGGAGTGGGTGCATGGAACAACTTCCCAGGGCAGCAGAAGGAGTGACATGGGGACATGATCGAAACATTCAAGATACTGAAGGGAATAGACTTAGTAGATAAAGACAGGTTGTTCACCCTCTCCAAGGTAGGGAGAACGAGAGGGCACTCTCTAAAGTTGAAAGGGGATAGATTCCGTACAAACGTAAGGAAGTTCTTCTTCACCCAGAGAGTGGTGGAAAACTGGAACACTTTTCCGGAGTCTGTCATAGGGGAAAACACCCTCCAGGGATTCAAGACAAAGTTAGACAAGTTCCTGCTGAACCAGAACGTACGCAGGTGAGGCTGGACTCATTTAGAGCACTGATCTTTGACCTAAGGGCTGCCGCATGAGCGGACTGCTGGTCACGATGGACCACTGGCCTGACCCAGCAGCGACAATTCTTATGTTCTTATGAAAAGAAGTCACAGAAAACCTGTGAAGGATCAGCAGGATCTTCAGTTAAGAGGAAGCGAGAGAGGCAGCAACTGGATAGGTCTGAGAGTCTCTGCTGCTACCCAGCCTATGTTTCAGAAGAACTGGACCTCCAAAGAGGCCCGATCTTGCAATCCATCTGGAGAGAGAAGTTAAATGAAACAGGCCTGATGCAGAAAACAAACTATTAAAAGCGCTTCAAGTGAAAAAAAAAATTACTTTTTCTCATCTTTTCCCAACTTAATATTAAGAGAACATTGATCTCAATATTTTTTTTTGCAGCTATTGAACCTCCTGCCTTTGCTGGAATCCAATTATTCTGAGCTTAAACTCGTCCCAATGGGTTTGCTCTGCAATATTTTAATACAGAGCAGACACAGAAAAAGTCTAATTGATCACTCCATCACACCAGCAGGAAAATGCGACATGAATCTAAGGGGAATGTGATACGACTCTGCTACTGTGCTTTCAGGGTCACGTCTACATAACATCGGGATAATACAGGGTGCCCACAAAAAATACTCCATGATTTTAAATGGTTACAAAACCAAAATTTATTGGAATATTCTTTCACGTTTGAGGCTACAGTTTCATCAACTCATAAAGTTTCATATGGTATCTATTGATTACATACACTCGATGTGCGCCCCCACCTGTTACTCGGCAAACAGCGATGCGATAATTGAGCTCGGACCAGACGTGATCGCGTTTATAGCTTCAGCGAAGTGTTCCTGCAGATCATCCATAGTTGCGGGTAGCAGAGGTATGTACACTCTGTCTTTCATGTACCCCCCAAAGGAAAAAGTCAAAAGCGGTAATGTCTGGTGATCTCGAGGGCCACTTGAGGAACACCTGGTCATTTTGTCGTGTTGCATTGTCTGAAGGTTGTAACTTCTGCTCCAGTTGCAACTTATAAGAGTAAAAGTGCAAGCGATTGTGTAAGATTTGGCTAACCGTGCTTTTGGGGACTTGTATTTGCTGTCATCTTATTTATATTCCAATAAGTTTTGATTTTGTAACCATTTAAAATCAAGGAGTGTTTTTATGGGCACCCTGTATACTGTTTTATCAGTCTTCGTAGTAAGGTCACGACCTAGGCTCGTTAGTTCATACTACATATAATAGTTATCACATGTTGACGCCTTTATCACAATTACCTGCAATAGGGTCTGTTTTATACAATGGGTCCCGCAGTAGATAACGCCCAATAACAGAGTTAGTTCATACTATGTGTAATAGTTATCACATGTTGACGGCTTTATCACAATTACCTGCCATAGGGTCTGTTTTATACAATGGGTCCTGCAGTAGAGAATGCCCAATAACAGAGTTAGTTCATACTAGGTGTAATAGTTACCACATGTTGATGGCTTTATCACAATTACCTGTCATAGGGTCCGTTTTATACAATGGGTCCCGCAGTAAATAACACCCAATAACAGAGATAGTTCATACTACGTGTAATAGTTATCACATGTTGATGGCTTTATCACAATTACCTGCCATAGGGTCTGTTTTATACAATGGGTCCCGCAGTAGATAACGCCCAATAACAGAGTTAGTTCATACTAGGTGTAATAGTTACCACATGTTGATGGCTTTATCACAATTACCTGCCATAGGGTCTGTTTTATACAATGAGTCCTGCAATAGATAACGCCCAATAACAGAGATATTTCATACTACGTATAATAGTTATCACATGTTGATGGCTTTATTACAATTACCTGTCTTGGGGACTGTTTTATACAATGGGTCCCGCAGTAAATAACGCCCAATAACAGAGATAGTTCATACTACGTGTAATAGTTATCACATGTTGACGCCTTTATCACAATTACCTGTCATAGGGTCTGTTTTATACAATGGGTCCCACAGTAGATAACGCCCAATAACAGAGTTAGTTCATACTAGGTGTAATAGTTACCACATGTTGATGGCTTTATCACAATTACCTGCCATAGGGTCTGTTTTATACAATGGGTCCCGCAGTAGATAACGCCCAATAACAGAGATAGTTCATACTACGTGTAATAGTTATCACATGTTGACGCCTTTATCACAATTACCTGTCATAGGGTCTGTTTTATACAATGGGTCCCACAGTAGATAACGCCCAATAACAGAGTTAGTTCATACTACGTGTAATAATTATCACAAATTGATGGCTTTATCACAATCACCTGCAATAGGGTCTGTTTTATACAATGGGTCCCGCAGTAGATAACGCCCAATAACAGAGTTAGTTCATACTACGTGTAATAGTTATCACATGTTGATGGCTTTATCACAATCACCTGCAATAGGGTCTGTTTTATACAATGGGTCCCGCAGTAGATAGCGCCCAATAACAGAGTTAGTTCATACTACGTGTAATAGTTATCACATGTTGACGCCTTTATCACAATTACCTGCAATAGGGTCTGTTTTATACAGTGAGTCCCACGGTAGATAACACACAATCACTGCTTAGTGCATTCCAGTTATTGGTAAATGACCTCATGACACTGAACATACAGCATGGAGAGAGAAGGAGCTTTGAACAGCTAGGCAAAGATGTGGAAGACGAGTCATGAAGATCATCAGCTAAAGAATAACTGTTGACATTTTGTCCTCAAAATTGTCGTTTAATTACTCGCTTTAATTATTTTCTGAGAAAGTTATTTCCTCTACTGTAATCACTGTTCTGGATGTTGATAGGCTACGCTTCAGTTCTGAGGAGTTCCATTCTCTGCTTAAATAGTTGAACATCTGGGATGAGCAGACCTGGGGTGTCCATCCAGGATTAAAAAAAAAAAAAAAAAAGCTGCCGGCCACTTTGCGAGATAGCCATTAGCCATCTCTGTCCTGGCATTATTTTTCTCACCTCCAAAATGTCATGGAAGAGAAGCCTATGAATTGCTTTTTGAAAGCAGTTTACGAGTTTAGCAAGCTTACCAGATAATCAATATGCTTAAATGCCTCTGTATTACAAGTTCTCGTGGCCGACATAATTTAATTCCCCCCAGTGATTAGCTCCCAGCAAATTAAAATTGGTATATCTATTTAATTAGCATGCATGTCCAGCTGAGTGATATGTTCTACACCGAGTACACCGACTGACTTGTTAAAATTCAGAAAATCAATTATTTCACTCTTACCCAACTTAACTTTTGATCCCCTTCTACCCGCCCCGGCTCTCACCCACTGCGTTCCACCTGAGTATGTGATCTCTCGTTTGAACATAAAGAAGGCATAAAGGGAGGGCATCATTTTCTCCTGCTTTGAAAAAGGGAGAGTTATTAAAAAGGGCGCGAGTGTAACCGTTTGTCAAATGCTAATGGGGTGTCAGCTAGAGCCGAGATGTGCAATAAAGATTTGACTAGCAGAGAAATTATGAAAACAATTAATTTCTCTGGAATGGAAACAGCAAATATGGTTAAGGGGAATCTTTATTAGCTAAGAACACCCTCGCGCTGGGCAGGGCCGATGCAAGGGTATTAGTGCCCTGGGTAAACCATAAGCCTTCCACCCCATCCCCATTCACTTTTATTGCCCCTTGCTCCCCCCACCCCCAGCAGGCATGATAACATAACATAACATAATTCACTTGTCTACCGCTAAACGGTTCACAAGAATCAAGGAAACTATACATACATAGAGAACTACAAGCTCCGATATTAAAATTGATCAAATAAATGTGTCTTCAACATCTATCTAAAAGCTTAATAAGAGCTAGAACCTAATGCCAACCTACCAAAGCTCTTCTCCCAGCACACCGCTTGATAGGCCAAGATTCTCTGGAAATAGTGCTTATACGTGCAACCTTTTAACCGTGGGAAACAAAAATATAGAATTGTTACGCAATAATGGTTTTCTATTTTGTGAAATTGGAATGTTCTACGAAGTAGGCTAGCACCGAGCCATATCATATTTTGTAACAAAAGCCAACCATTTTGAAAAAGCATCCTTGATTCCACTGGGAGCTTAGCATTTGGTTAGGTGAAATTGAAAATTAATCACACCGCTGTATTAGCTGTAATCTTTTCAAATTCTTTTTTAGGTGAAGCTAGGTAGGTGATATTACAGTAATCCAAGACGCTGAAAATGAGAGACTGCACCAGATGTCTGAATGCCAAAAAGCAAAATCATCCAAGATCAACCTTCTCAGAATAATCAGAGCAAATGGTCATTTGAAAATCCTTAATTCTTTGACATTGTGTGGTTGTCAGGGCCTCTTTTGCTTTGACCGTGAGTGCCCTTTGGTGCCCTCCCCCCCCAAAAAAAACCTGCTGCTCTAGCTGAGTAATGATGGGGTTGGTTGAGGTGCGGGATCATTTCATGCCTGGGATTGACATTTCGTATTGTATTCAACTTCTTTTCAGTTAACTGTCCTTCAGGGCACATGGAAAGCTTCAGATATCTCAAGAGTTCAATTAATTAGGACTTTCCACACACTTACTTTTTTTCTCGTTCATTTGTTGGTTTTTATGTGGACCATTTGAGGTAATAAGTGTTATTTCAAATAGCTAAAATGGAAAATGAAAGAGAACCGAGAAAACCCAAACTTTGGCTGATAATTTTTGTTTCAATTTTAAGCAAAATGAAACAAGCCTGTATCATTATATTTGTCATTTCATTTCACAGCGAGTGCACATCCCAGTGATTAATTCCTAAGAAGCTTTTTTTTTTTTTTCCTGTGTAAAGGGAGTTTTGTAGCATGGGACAATGATATGAGGCTGAAGAGTACAGACAGAGCATCGGAGTAATAAAATATTTCTTCGTAGAAAGGGTTTGCAGATGCATAGAATAGCTTTCCTGTGTGATAAGGACATGGGGTAGGGGGGACATAAGAGATGATATCAGAAACTAAGAAGAAATAGCACAGGACCAGAAAAGGGCAAATGAGTGACATAATTTGAGGCTACAGGGAGGAAGACTTAGGAGCAATGTTAGGAAATTCTTCTTCATGGAGAGGGTGGTAGAAGCCTGGAATGCTCTCCCGAGGAAAGTGGTGGAGAGGAAAACGGTGATGGAATTCAAAAAGCGTGGGATAAACATAGAGGACCTCTAATTAGAAAACGAATGATGTAAATTAAAGAACTAAGGCCGGTATTGGACAGACTTGTATGGTTTGTGTCCCATATTTGGTGACATCAGAGGAAGCGCCGTCGCTGGCGTGACAGCAGGTTGGGGATTGGTGCTCACACTAGGAATGTTACAGAGGTACAGGGGAAGGGAAACGGCGCACATGCGCAGCAGTGGGGGGCAGGATGCCTGCACCCTTACCAAGATGATGCCCGGGGCGGGCGGACTGCCTGCCCTCTTACTATGCCACTGGCCCTGCCCGAGTGACCTCACCGCCCAGGAGCCTCTGCTGCCTGTCTAAATTGCTTTGAATACATCGACCCAGTTATTTTTCAAAGCAGAACGTCAGAATCTTTTTCCCATCCAAAAGGAACAAGAATTGCCCAGTGTGCTTGAAGGGTCTGGCTTTGTGACCTGATTAATCTCAGGTGTTGATATGAATGAACAAACTATGTTGTGGCGGACGGACAATCTTTCCCAGCCAACTTCATAAATCAAAAGGTAAACGACACAAGAGAGCATTAAACATCCTCTTGAGTGAAATAACAAAGGAAAGCACTTTAGTAGGGGCTCAGGGAGGTTTGCTTTGTCAGAAGTATCGAGCAAGATTAATTAGGGCTATTGTTTAAATAAACAAAAGCTATTTGGATTTTTCTGGTTAAATATTATGCGGGGGAACCTTTCATCTTGCTTCCAGTGGCAAACTCTGAATGCAACCCCCCTCCCCTTCTTAAATTCGATTGCAAGCTCGTCAGTATTCTGCCTGTGATTTTCTGCAGCCTGGTTGCATCACTTTATTTTTGCCACAAATTCTCTTGCAGCTAATTTCCAAGCTCATTTGCACCCATATAATGTAGTATTTAGTCAGTGGACTAGAAGAACGCCAGTCAGTCCATCTCTCTCCTAATTATTTATCTGCCTGTGGTCATCTGTGAAGGGAAGGGGGGAGGACACTGTTCACCTGAAACAGGGTTCAAAAAATAGATACAATTTCAGTGGTGCTGAATATAGTAACATAGTAGATGACGGCAGATAAAGACCCAAATGGTCCATCCAATCTGCCCAACCTGATTCAATTTAAATTTTTTAAATTTTTTCTTCTTAGCTATTTCTGGGCAAGAATCCAAAGCTCTACCTGGTACTGTGCTTGGGTTCCTACTGCCGAAATCTCCGTTAAAACCTACTCCAGCCCATCTACACCATCCCAGCCATTGAAGTCCTCCCCAGCCCATCCTCTACCAAATGGCCATATACAGCCACAGACCATGCAAGTCTGCCCAGTACTGGCCTTAGTTCAATTTTTAATATTATTTTCTGATTCTAGATCCTCTGTGTTCATCCCACGCTTCTTTGAACTCAGTCACAGTTTTACTCTCCACCACCTCTCTCAGGAGCACATTCCAGGTATCCACCACCCTCTCCGTAAAGTAGAGTTTCCTAACATTGCTCTTGAATCAACCTCAAATTATGTCCTCTGATTTTACCATTTTCCTTTCTCTGGAAAATATTTTGTTCTATTTTAATACCCTTCAAGTATTTGAACATCTGAATCATATCTCCCCTGTCCCTCCTTTCCTCTAGGGTTGACATATTCAGGGCTTCCAGTCTCTCCTCTTACGTCTTCTGACGCAAGCCTCCTATCATTTTCGTCGCCCTCTTCTGCACCGCTTCAAGTCTTCTTACGTCCTTCCCAGATACGGTCTCCAAAATTGAACACAGTACTCCAAGTGGGGCCTTACCAATGACCTGTACAGGGGCATCAATACCTTCTTCCTTCTACTGGCTACGCCTTTCTTTATACAGCCCAGCATGGCTTTCATGTCTCATGTTTATTGAAATTTGATGTATCACCTTATCAAAGTAAACAACCAAAGGAGGAACCACTGAACAGCATAAAAACCAAAAGACAGCAATCACACAGACATTTATAACAGACTGGAACAAAAGGAACCGGGGAGGAACTACAATATTTGAAGAGAAAAGAACAAAGATAGGTAAAGCCAAAAAGGAGGGTAAAAAAGGAAAGCTTAGCCACAAGTTAAAACATCCTTAAAAGGACGAATATGGCTCAAACGCATCTATAAAGAGAAAAGTTTATTAAACTGGATTTAAATTGATCAAAGACTGTGATTTCTCTTACGTGGCTTGGGGCAGCGTTCCAAAGCGAGGGGGCCGTGACAGAAAAGATGCTGGTTCTCATAGTATTGATGTGTCTAAGTGAAGGGCTAGCAAGTCAGTTTTGGTTAGCGGATCGGAGGGAGCGTTGAGAAGCATTGCGGGATCAAGAGCTAGTTTATGAATTCTGGTTGACCCGCAATCTTTTAGCTTTGGTTTTCTTTTGTCACAGAGGGATGTCGCAGTAAATCGTCGTTAGGTGCCTTCAACGCGTGCTCGAGTCCTAGGGACTCGATGAATTGCGGATCTAAAAAGAAATTGGTTTTGTGCTAGTCTGGAAAGGTCATCCCCATGGTGGTCATCAACGTGTCCAGCCATCTGGTTGCAGGTCGCCCTCTTCGCCGGGTTCCTTCGATCGTCCCAAACACGATGTCCTTCTCCAGTGATCTCTCTCTTCTGACGATGTGACCGAAATAAGACAGTGGTAACTTTGTCATTTGGGCTTTGAGTCGGTTTGATCTCTTTGTCACAGGTGTGCTATCCCTAAAAGCCAAAATCCATCCATCACACAAAATAAAAATAGCACAGGCATTTCCAGGGCCTCTGGGAGTAACAGAATGTTACCTAAGAATATCAGTCATAGCTAAAGGATTAATTAGACTAAACCAAGAAATGGAATCAAGAGCAGAACCAATTCAGTCTACAATGAGGGCTTCTAAATTGGCCAAAGCACCTTAAAACCCTTTCAGGACCATAAGGATCGTAGGCCAATTTTTGTGGTTTTGATGACATTTTTATGGTAAAAAGGGCTTGCAGATGCCAAAAAATTGATTTTTTTTGTGAAATATCTTTTTTTTTTTTTTTTTAAATCACACTTCTGGCTTATGGACAGTGTGGCAAGTGAATCTTCTCGTCAATCTGGCAACGACGCTAATGAATGAATGTCGGAACCAGTTTGTTTACATAAAGGCAGTATCATATGGAATCCGTAAATATCAAATTTAGAACTGTAGACTATCCCAATCAAAATTTATAGGATTTTAAAGTTATGGGACAAATATGTCCCTTGGTCCTGAAAGGGTTAACATCTTGTATCAATAGTCAATCTGAATTTTCCAAGGTTTTGCATAAAATTTCATGAGGGGATATTGCCAATTTCCATTGTGTTTTGAAGGGCAAATTCAGCTACAGCCCCCAGTACAGTAAACCTTAACCAGTGGCCTGCAGCAAAAGAGGTTCAAGACCTCAGACTTGAACCTCTTTTGCTGGATGTCAGGGGAGCGCACATCTCCTTGTCATACAAAGCCAGAAGGGTCAATTTTCAA
This sequence comes from Geotrypetes seraphini, assembly GCF_902459505.1. NCBI lineage: Eukaryota > Metazoa > Chordata > Amphibia > Gymnophiona > Dermophiidae > Geotrypetes > Geotrypetes seraphini. Next base: position 29,002,059 of record NC_047091.1, on the reverse strand, counting down.
ATTCCTACCACATAACTCCTGCTCACTGGGTTCAACCTGGGTTTTCAGGAGCATTACCCAGATAGTGCCACCGGAAATCCAGGCAAAATGCTTCAGTATTATCTGGTTAATTCTGAGATGGTCAGGGCAAAGCTGGAACCTACTCAGTCACTGCCAATATCCAGCAATAAAAGGCGTTCTGAAGTAAATCAGTAGCTTTCCCGGTAGAAAATGACACGGGGACAAATTTTTCCCCATCCCCAGAGGAACTCCATTTCCCCATCCCATTCCAGCGAGTTTTGACACTGTCCCTGCCCCATTCCTGTAAGCCAGAGGTGTCCAATGTCGGTCCTCGAGGGCCGCAATCCAGTCGGGTTTTCAGGATTTCCCCAATGAATATGCATTGAAAGCAGTGCATGCACATAGATCTCATGCATATTCATTGGGGAAAACCTGAAAACCCGACTGGATTGCAGCCCTCGAGGACCGACATTGGACACCCCTGCTGTAAGCTCTACCTTAGCTGCACAAGCCTCAAACACTTATGATTTTAAAGTGGTTGAGGCTTGTGCAGAGGACAGAGCTTGCAGGGACAGGAAAAGAACTCGCCGGGATGGGACGGGAAAATGAGTTTACATGGGGGATGGGGAAAAATTTGTCCCCGTGTCATTCTCTACTTGAGAGAACAGTATAGAAAATTTAATAAATAGTGTGAAGAGTTTCAGCCTCTGATAACCAGAGCTATTATTGTGACATCATAATGCCTCATTCCACCAATAAGAATCAACCTCATCAGTGATGTCACAATGGCTTGATTGTTCTATACTTGGCTCACTTTTACTACATTTTGATTTCTAGAGTGGTGCAGTTTATAGGAACTCAATTTCCCCGTCCTGTTCCCGCAGATTTTGTTGCTGTCCCTGTCCCATTCCTGTAAGCTCTGCCATAACCAAACAAGCTTCGAACGCTTATGAACTTAAACTGTTTGAGGCTTGTATAGATGAGGACAGAGCTTGAAGGAATGGGGCAGAGATATGACAAGAACTCACAGGGACAGGATGGGAAAATGAGTTCCCACGGGGACGGGAAAAAATTTGTCCCCGTGTCATTCTCCATTTCCAGGTACTGCCTCTGAGTATCAACGGTATCTGGGTAACTCTCAATGCCCAACCAAGACTCAGATATTCAATGCTGGTAGCCAGATAGGAGCCAGGGCTGACTATTCAGTCTAATTCAGTCAGCGGCAGCCATCATTTCAAAAAAAATGCCGATAGTTGCCGACTGAATTAAGCCCCTTAAGTTACCTTCCATATCGATTTCCAGGAAGCCTAGATCAGAATTTTGACATCCATCCTTATGATGTTTCTAGGGGGTTAATGAAAAGTTTGTTGAATTATTTGCATGTCTGCTTTGTAGGAAATCCTAGTTTTCATGCCCCCAACTGCCTCAGTTGCTAGCAGGATTCATTCAGACCTGTTTATTGTGACAATTAATTTCCTTTTTTCTCGAAGCTTGCAGGTCTAACAGTGCCACTGTGGCTAACCAGGCAGTATTATCCAGCTCTCCCGAAGTCCTAGGGAGCTGTACTATCCAATTCACGTGCCAGTAACAGAAAAATCAATACTGGTCCCATTCTATTGCAAACTGAAGGTATAATTGGTTTTGTGGCTCTTCACAGCTAAAGTCTGGCAGTTCTTACCCTTTAATGATGTCTTCCCGTGAAAACACTGGCAAAAGAGCAGGAAGGATGCACAAGTTGGTTTCTCATTTTTTCATTCTTCGTTTGCCTCATTCATACTTTGATTAAAATTGACTTCACCATTAACAATGGAAAGTTAAGAGCAATTTTCAGTTCATCGTGCCCATTTCAAGCCAATAGATTGGGGTAAGGTACTGGGACACCCCAGAGATGTGGGTCAGATGGGAGCCAGGGGGATTTAAAAACATTTTTGGCAGTATCCCCTCCATATTCAGTCAGCGGCAGTCAGCATGTTTTGGGGTTTTTTAATGTTCAATAATTTTTATTACGTTTTAAAAATAAATATACATAACAAAAATCTTACAAAGAATATCATCTCAACTCAGTTAATACATTGTGGATATATAAATTCAAAGAAATCAACAATCAATTATCATTACAATACAGACACGATAAAGTACTTCCCAACACTCCCTTCCCATCCCCCACTTCCAAATATTACTAATAAATAGTGCTTCACTTTCTGATTACAAAACTGCCTGCTCTGACTGATATTTGCTGTATATAAGGTTCCCAGGTCATCCCAAATTTACTGTTTTTTATAAGATGTGGAGGTCGCCCTGGCTTCCATAATCATAAGAGCATGAAATGCTGCCCTCCAATGCCAAATGAGGTGGACTTTCTTCCAACCAATGCGGTATAATACATTTTTGACCTATAATAAAGGATTTACGAAATAATTCCCTAACCCCTTTCTTAAAAATCCTGTCCCATTGAAGAAATAATACCATCTGGGGGGAAGGAACCACAATTCTAGAAATAATTGATGCAATAAAAACACAAAATAGCATTCCAAAATTTCCGAATTCTGGGACATAACCAAAAAGCATGACCCAATGTATTCATTTTTTTACATTTTAGGCATATTCTTGTAAAGCCTGAACTTGAGAAACATAAGCTCTCATAACCATTCAAAATAGACTCTATAAGTGCTAGAAATTGAGGAAATGCCTAATTGAAGAGCCTTTTCTATTATGACCTTACTAATTTCCACTCCCACTTCCTCAGTCCACTTATCTGCAATCTGTTTATAGCTCATATGTGGATATACAAAATCAAGATTCAGTCAGCGTGTTTTTACATGCTGATTGCCACTGGCTAAATTATCCATTGATATTCAGTATGGGCCATATCCGGGCACTGGCATTGAATATCCCTGGATAATTGTAGGCAGCCAGGCCTGGCTGATATTCAGCCAGCACTCGCAAAAGATGATCAACCCAGATTCTATAAAAGACAAAGAAAGGGTGGTAGATGCGTGGAACAGTCTCCCAGAAGAGGTGGTGGAGACAGAAACTGTGTTTGACTTCAAGAAAGCCTGAGAAAGGCATGTGTGATCTCTTAGAGAGAGGAAGAGATAATGGTTACTGTGGATGGGCAGACTGGATGGGCTATTTGGCCTTTATCTAGTATCATGTTACAATGTTTCTATATATTCTTATAATCACAGCTATAGTTCAATTAGAAATTTTTCTTTTTCTTTTATAATTAAACAATATATATTTTTATATAAATTATTTGTGAAGTGCTCAGACCAAGAAACCCATATAATAGTGATGTCACTACAATGAGGTCTACAAGGGGACCATCATCGCCTTCACAAGTCCCCTGCCCTCCCTGTATCTTAAGGCCTATGTATAGCCTGTCTGGTAAATGCAACCAACATATGGTGCTAATCTATTTTGGGGAGCAATTAACGATGTTGCCTCTCATTGGTGACATTAAAATAACAACATAAAATGAAAATAAGGTGCTTGAATGAAATAAAATACTAGTCGTTTTTTCTTATCTGATTAGATTCCCGTCCCTCCGACCCGGATTTCGTCTCTTCGTCAGGGAGGGACACTAAGAAAAAATCAGATAAACAATATGTGTCAACTCAACTTAGCATATTAAATAATAATATCTTTACAATCTAAATCTAGATCTAAACACTATTAAAGCTTTATTAAGAAACTTAAAGAACCCTTTATTCAAGTTCTCATAAACTTTTTAAGATCAATTTTTACCTAGTGAAGGCTCGCTTGTTGCAGGAACAATCAAAGTGGACGGGCCGTCTGAACCTATCTCCTACAGAAACATTGTTTATATTAATGGACCGGATATGGTAATGAGCCCAACAACCGGAAGTAGACACAACATCAGATGGTTTCTTTCTGAAAATCTAAATTGCTAGCCAATCAATATCTAAATTTAAACCATTTGGCTCTAAAGTATGCCAATTGTATATCAGACACTGTTCTTTTTGTATTAGGGATTTTGATATATCTCCGTCATTTTTTCTTGTTTGGATCAATACTGTATATTTTAAATCTTGAAGTGTGTGTGACTGCTCAGCCCAGTGTGAAACCAGGGGAGCGTAGATCCGATTAGTTCTAATATTACTTAGATGTTCTGTGATTCGTGTTTTAATTTTACGGATCGTTTGGCCAATATATACTTTTTTACATGGGCATTGTATATAATATACTACTCCCCTGGAGTCACAATTGGTACCGGAATTCAGAAAAAAATTATTTCCCGAGAATGGAATGTTTACATGGTTGTTTACAATGTTTACAATGTTTACAATGTTTCTATAGCCATAAAGTTCTATGACATCACAATTCAGGTGTAAAGAGCCAATAGGGAGAGGAGGAGATAGTGAATGCTGTGGATGGGTCATTTGGCCTTTATCTGCCATCATGTTTCTATGTTTCATCTCAAAATCACAATACAATCCACGTCAAACAACCACAAACACCTAATGCCATTTTCACACCCCCGGGGAGCTATTCGATGACGAAACTAGCCCCATTTAATTTCCTAAATTGTATAATATCATCTCAAAATTACAATATGAGTCAAAACAACAACAAACCCCCAATGTGGATTTCACACCCCCGAGGAGCTATTCAGTGACAAAACTAGCTCCTGTAATGTCATCTAAACATGACCCACTGAAATGCCAGGGAATGCCTCCCCTCACAGCGATGTCGCCTGCAAATGTTACATTTAATTATTTATTAACTGCTGATGTCCCAACCACCACTGGGGCCAATACCACATTTTCTGCCCCCCTTTCAGCTGTGACCTCCCCCTCCCCAATGCCCCAAAATGGCCAACCCTTCCCCAACCCAGAAAGTCTGTCACAACAAAAACACAACTCATGGGAGGGAGGGTGGGATAATTTTTACATAGCCCTACCATATCCTTCACTGTTTTCCTCACAATGTCCCTCCAACACACCAAAATGTCTGACCAATCACAAAGCCACACCCCCCAATCTCCCCATTTACCTCAACCAATCACATGTGCATTTACATCTCTCTTAACCCTTTATCTCCTCCTTCCCAACCATCTACAATCCTTACTCCCCTGACCCTCAGCACCTAAACCCTTACCCCCCCTAATCTCTAATTATTCCTCACAGGTGACTAGGTTCAGCTAATGTTATATTCCACCAGCTCACTCTGGTGTCTTCTTAATATATGCCTAGTACTCAAAATCCGTGCTAAGCTCTTAAATTTCCCCCATTCTAAATCCACTTCTGCTGTCACCCACATTTGAGGCTCCCACTGAAATTAGGAGCATGAATTTAGGAGGTCAGCCCTAATAATTTATCAAAGACTAATTTAGGTGCCTAAATCCGAAGCCTATATTCTTTGAATAGAGGGCTCACCATGTCTAACTTCATACTGTCATCATATGAAAGTGCAGGCTCTTTGGGGTAGAGCATTCGCCCCACAGAAGCAGGAAACCCAGCATTGTCTTTTGAAACATGGAGAGTCCAAAGGACTTCTTATTATGCATGATAGGATGTTCCAGGAAATGAGAAAGAGAATTGAACATGGTATTAATACATTTCTAAAAATGAATGCCTTTTATGTTGATACACATGGCTGACTTTGCTTGGGTTTGTCTAGAGAATGTGATGTTTGAGCCAGCATCTCCATTATCAAGCACTTGGTACATGTTAGCTGAAATTAGAGATGTCATACTTAATAACAGCCATGGCTGATTTTATTCCCTCTTTGTAATTCTAATTATTTGCTTCAGATTATATTCCTACCTGTAATAGCACGGAGAGTCCATTACAGTTAACACCAATTTGTCTCCTAATTTCACTGTAACAAAGAGTTATGTGATAGTTATTGTACTTTTTTGGCAAAACAATTTCCCTCTTGGTACAAATCAGAATGTTTGGTAAGTTTTGTGAATGTCACCTCCTCTAATCCCCCAGAAAGTATGATCAATAATAAAATAGCCCTAGTTCTCAGAGCTCCATGCTTTAAAATATCAAGTAGCTTATTGTGTGATTGATTGATTTATCTTATTATTCAAATTTATTTACCACCTCTTTGAATAAATTAACGCATGGTATTGCTCTATTTACTGGGTTTCTTAGAGCTCCTTTTACGAAGAAAGACTGGGCAAATTGCAGCTCTATACTCTAGAGGAGCGCAAGGAAATGGGTGACATGATTGAGACATTTAAATACGTCACAGGTCGTATCGAGGTGGAAAATGACATATTCGTTCCCAAGGGACCCTCGGTCACAAGGGGGCACCCGCTTAAACTCAGAGGAGGGAAATTTAGTGGTGACACCAGGAAGTACTTCTTCACAGAAAGGGTGGTGGATCACTGGAACAAACTTCCGGTGCAGGTGATCAAGGCCACCAGCGTGCTCGACTTTAAGAATAAATGGGACATCCAGTGGGATCCCTACGAGGGTCGAGCTAAGGAACTAAGTCATCAGCACTCAGACTTAATGGGGTGGGTCAGTAGAGTGGGCAGACTTGATGGGCTGTAGCCCTTTTCTGCCGTCATCTTTCTATGTTTCTATGTTTCTATGTGTAGCCTTTGTAGTGCACTCAGGATTTTAGCGCACGCTAAGCCCGCGCTACACAGCTAGAACTAACGCCAGCTCAATGCAATTCAGCGTGTGCTAACCATGCGCTAAAACCGCTATCGCAGCTTAGTAAAAGGAGCCCTTAGCCTTGTATCACCACCCAAGATATTTCTTCTTTGGGGACAGTTACTTTTTAAAAAATCTTTTTTTCCATGCTCAGGTGTTCACATCATCTGTGTGATAAGGCTCAGCTTCAAGAAGTTTCAATGATGCTTAATATATTCTTGTAAATTAATAAGGGGGAAAAGGAGAGAGAGCAACAAAGACCAAAAAAACCTGTGGGGTTTTATACAGGACTTCTCAATGCTGTTCAGCACCATGGGGCTCTGGACAGCTCCTGCACTGAATTGTTGCTCATATGAAATTTTATAACATTTTTCAAAATTTGTGAAAAGCACTCATAGATATTTCATTGTATATGTGTGTTAGAAACTCAAAATAACACTTCAACAGTATGGAATCCTGTGTTAAGTCCACTGCAACATCCAAAACAAGTGGAGAAAAAGAGAACCAAGTCATGCAAAATGGGGCTTAATCACAGTCATAGGTCTCTCAAAATAAACTCTACAAAACAGAATGTAGATAAAATGTGTTCTAATATGCAGCCAAATCTTCCTAAACACAGGAACATATAGGACTAATCCAGCACAATGAAAAACAGTTCAAACACCAGAAGAGCAAAAAATAAAAAATAAAAAGCATCAAACAAAAAACAAATTGCAAAATGCAATAGACAGACTCAACAGCGGCCCTGTTTTGCACACAACTACTTCAAGAGTACAGGCAAAATTCTCAAACTCAAAAACAAAACCAAAGAGGTAGGGACTTTGGATCATTTACTGCACTATTGTCCCTTGATACTTGGGTTTTGGAGATCCATTTGGGGGTCAAGAGAATAAAATGTTGGAAAATCCAGTGGCATTGTCATACGATACCGTGCTATTTGGCACATTAATGTGGGCTAAAAGCCAAATATCTTCCCAGAATAATAAACTTCTCTTTATTATGACAGGGGTTGCCATACAACCTATGAGAAACTGGGAAAGTTGGGATCAGTTAAATTAAACTTTCTGGTGGGAATCTCTATGCCACACGTTTGAAATGGAACGTATGGTTGCTATACAGCAGGGACATTATTGAAAGTTTATGGATATTCGGGACCCATTGACAATATTCTGTAAGGAATGACTGTTGATTTTGCCCTTTGATCATACACGTCCTGGGTGGGTAGGAAGATACTTTTAATTTGGGTGCAATTTTTGGATATGTAGAAAGGGGGGATGATTTATGTATTTGTCATAGAATATAATTTTGATTGAATATAAGTGCTGTTAAAATGTAAAATGTCTGTATAATATGTTGCACTTATTTTTGGCTTTAAAATGAATAAAGATTTTTTTTTTTTTAACCAAAGCCAAAATTATAAAGGAAAAATGTGTCCCATTGTAGGCTCACCAGCGACTTCATTGTGCTGAATTAAGTGGGTGCGTGTAAGCTGAGGACTCTTTTTTTTTTCCATATTTTTTTTTGAGGGGGGGGAATGTTGCAGTGGACTTAACACAGGATTTCATGCTAAGTGTTATTTTGAGTTTCTTATTTATATACAGTATAGATCTTGTGATTTTCATTGATTTTTTTTTTAATGTGTTACCTGTTTTGCTAGTGCAAATGCAGAGAAGGAGGGTTCTAGTGGAAACTGCTGGTGAAATGTGGTTTTGAGTATAGTGGTACCTCGGTTTACGAGTGCACCGGTTTGCGAGTGTTTTGCAAGACGAGCAAAACATTTGCAAAATCGGTGCCTTGGAAACCGAGCATGGCTCGATTTACGAGCGCCCCCCACGCAATCCGGCACCCTCCCCCCCGCAATCCAGCACCCTCCCCGTGACGCGATTGGGCACCCCACCCCACCCCCGCCGCTTCTTACCCTCATCTGGGCATCGGCATATCCTGTGCTTGGTGCCGGTGCCCGAAGATCGGCCTCCTCTTCTGCTGGGCCTTGAGCATCTGAGCATGCTCAAGGCCCAGCAGACGAGGAGGTCGATCTTCGGGCACCGGCACCAAGCACAGGACATGCCGGTGCCCAGATGAGGGTAAGAAGCGGTGGGGGGTGCCCGATCGCGGCGGGGGGGTGCCCAATCATGGCGGGGGGTGCCGGATCATGGTGGGGGGTGCCCAATCATGGGGGGGTGCCAGATCGCAGGGGGGGCCTTCGGGAGGAGCAATGCCGGTTCTCGGGGGGGGGGGGGAACGCATCAAAGCGAGTTCCCATTATTTCCTATGGGGAAACTCGCTTTGATAAACGAGCATTTTGGATTATGAGCATGCTCCTGGAACGGATTATGCTCGTAATCCAAGGTATCACTGTATTCTCAAACAGCTGGGGGCAACAAAGTTAACATTTCTCCACTTACATCAGAATCATCCAGGATCATCGGTAGGAAATCTTCAAGGACTTGTCTCAGTAAGGTCACTAAAAAGGGCAATTTTATAACTGGGCACCTAAAATTAGACAATACTAGAATATTATTGTAAACTGATATGCACATGTGTGCATCCGGTGTGAAACCGAAGCACAAAAAACATCAAAGGCTTCAGAATCCATTATAATCAAAGGAGTTTTACTGGAAGACCTGACACAGCACAAACCTGATGCAATTCATTTGTTTATTCCAGTAGTAGAATTTAATTAGGCTACTTTAAATGTCATAATAATTTTTTATATTTTTTATTTTATTTAAATTTTTGATGGCCATATTTATATTCTGATGTATAGTATTTGTTTTAAAGGACGAAAGCTGTGGAATCGATGATCTGGATGCAAAATTTTATTCAAAAGTCTTCACATAAAGGGTGCAGAACAATCAACCAAACCAATAATACATACCATAATACTCGTTACTGTGTATTATTGGTTTGGTTGATTGATCTGTACCCTTAACGTGAAGACTTTCGAATAAAACTTTACATCAAGATCATGGATTCCACAGTTTTCGGCCTTTGTGTTGCTTTCTCCTCTTTTCCTATGGAATTTTCTTGGTGAATTTCGTTGTCTTGCTTTTAGTAATTGTTTTATGCATTATGTTTATGCAGACCCCCTGATGCAGGGAGGAGAAGGGGAGGGAATAATTTTGGAGGGGACCACCAGTCACTGCTGAGGTGCTGGATCATGAACAGGGAGGAGGGGGAGGGTATAGCTTTTGGGGGGTGAAGGGCATTGCCCCCATAAATGTAGAAATTTTAGGGGATGGGGAAATTGCCCTCCAAATCCTTATATTTTAGGGGTGGGGACATCGCCCCCCCCCCAATTGCTGAAATTTGGGGGGGGAGTGTGGGAGCATCACCCCCAAATGCTAAAATTGGATAATTTATTGCGGCCAATTCATCATGCTAAAACGGCCACGACGAATCATCCTAGACCCATGTACAATGGGTTTAATCAAGCACCGGGAGTTGAAAATAAGTTGCACACATGAACAATGCAGAGGGATTGAGTACAGGTGTGAATTCAAATGGCATATGTGGCCACACATTGCATTAAAATGAATGCTAATGATGTCATTGAGTATTCCACGGCAATGCAGAGGTAAAAAGGGGCTTTTGATGTTTGGTTATCAAAATAATTTTTTACCAAGTCTGGAGTAGAATACAAGGGTCCAGGAAAGGACTTCATGTCATGTCAGTTTTGTCTTCTTTTGCAACCAGAAAGTGTGAGAATATTTTCAATTTTGATTGAACATACACACAAACATTACACTTACCATGAAGCTTTGTACACATGTGTCCAGCACACTCCCCCCTCCCCTCCCCATTACCTGCATATTTTCTATATATAAAAATTTGGCCATCAGCCTTTTGCATAGCAAGGTACGTATTATGATCATGATAGAAACCATGTCCTCAGATATCCACACACGGTTCTTCCATAAGGCTTTCTGCATTGGTCCTATTGTAAGTTGCTCATGTCAGACTGAGCCTGACTCAAGCTCTTCCCAAGCTCCCCCTTGTGTGCCCCCTATATAATTTATAGAATAGCACATAATCTAAACATTTACATACACAATGAGTGCATTAATGTTAATGCCTATTCATACAATTGTCCCCTGTGCTCAGTTGTGTGGCAGTATTCAGTCTACAAATGTGTCCAAAGAATATGAGCAGGGAAGTCTATGTGAGATGGACTATCTTTTGGAGATAACTAATATTTTCTGAGGCCAGCCTTCAAGGCTATGAAGCTCAATTTCCTGAGAAACAGAATTGACCGTTCAATTGCATCTAGTCAGAAAAGGCCATTCAATGCTTCTATTCCAGGGAAGGGACAGAAACAGTTAAAGCAGAAGAACGATTTTCGTGGAATTGTAAATTACAGTCTGCAGCAGGCTGGCTGACTTTGGAAAGGAAAAGTTTGATTACTTAAATTGTATATTGCCTCTTGACATTAATTACTATGTAAATCCTGAAGATTAACATAGCAAGAAGAAGAGTGGCAAGTTTCAGTAAGAGTAAATTTTTCAGGTTCTTCAATGTTGCATCTGTTACCATAGCAATCTCTTCTAATGTGTTCCTCCTCCCTGTCCTAATTTAAGGCTATGCTTCTATGTCCCTTACACTGGTATTTATTTTTGGGAGTCTAAGCTGCCAACACTAAGGTGTTCACCTTCTAAGACATGCAGCAAATAATGGATAACCATCAGGACCTGAACCTTTACGCACAGAATGAGCAGACCAATCAGCTGAGCCTCTCTCTCTGGAAAGCCTGGAAAAGGGCCAGCAGTTATGAGTAGCCTAACTCTGCTAAACCTCATTTCTATGCTTCTGAATCCTCTCAGTTTTAGGAAAATCTATCACCACACTTGGCATTTTCTCGCAGTTGTTGAACAGAGCACCGTAAGCAGTGATGCATAGAAAATGGAGCATGGAGTAAGGATTTGGAATTGTAGAAGTAATATCAAATTGTAACTTTATCTTAATTAAAACAATGATGTCAGTGTGTATCTTTTTGGAATTCAAAACCAGGAGTTAGCGGATAAAGGGTAAAAAAAAGCAAAGCATAGATCTACATGTCTATGCCTCCAGATGCCATGGGGAATTTCAGAGATATTTTTCCCACGGAAGTTTCTTCGCTCAGAATTCTGAGTACATTTAGAATATCATTGTAAATAAACCAGCTAAATGATGGAGGGCTCGAAAGGAAGGGAAATGCTTAATAGGCAGTGGCCTGCATGATGCAGTTCTTTAATGATACAGACACAGTAACAAGCTTCAAATTAGCACCTGAATGTGTCACTGGAGAACTTCACAGAGTTTATCCTGAAGTGCTGTCCACAGATGGTTTGCATTCTGCAGCCTGGAGCCTTCAGTCTTGGTTGTCAATTAATATTCACACTGATCTTTTAATTATGCATTCAGGAAAGCCAAGCATTTCTATACGTACCAAAACAATTCACTGTAAACAGTGTGGACTTGATTCTCCCAAATTCAGCATTGAACAAAAGCTTCCAGCAGGAAGAATTTTTGCAGCTTTGTTGAATAAAAACCATCACTTAACCTTAAGCATGAGCTCTGTACACAGCATGTGGTCCGCGATGCAGAATGGCTCCTGGTGGAGCTGCCTGCAGATACACTCACTTCAGAGCAGGTGCAAAACCCAACATACAGTACATATGTTCCCATTGCAAAATCATCCAAACCAAGCCCACGATGACTCCTTGGAATTGCTGCGTCCCAAAGCATTTCCACACAGAGACTGGCTTTCTGAAATCCCATTTACATGTGTGTGTCAATCAACACATGAACATGTCACTATACACATATGGAGATGCTTTTAAAATGACCTATTAAACAGAAAAAAAAGAAGAAGATTAGAGGTAGATTTCGAACATTTCCCCAAATTGACGATCAAGTACCTCTAATGCATGGGAACAGTGAAAAGGGAGCCAGAGTCAAGGCAGGAGGTCTTTCACGCTCTTAAGACTATAACCTATTCTCCATCCATTTTGGTCAATGCAGGAGACACTGGATACCTAAATCTCCTTAGGAATTTGTAAAGACCTCTTCAAAGAAAGGATAAGAATATAAGAATCGCCTAACTTGGTCAGACCAGTGGTCCATCTAGCTTAGTATCCCGTCTTCATGGAGGCCAATCCAAGTCACAAGTACCTAGCAAAAACCCAAATATTTGCAGCATTCCAGAATCTCAGAGTAGCAAGTTTCTGGAACCCCAAAAAGTAGCAACATTCCATGCAGAATCCCCAAATAGTAGCAACATTCCATGCCACTGATAAAGAGCATGCAGTGGTTCCCCCCCCCCCCCCATGTCTGTCTCAACAGCAGACCAGACTTTTCCTCCAGGATCTTCTCCAAACCTTTTTTTTTAAACCAGCTACATTAATCGCTCTTACCACATCCTCTGGCAACGCATTCCAGAGCTTAACTATTCTCTGAGTGAAATAATATTTCCTCCTATTGGTTTTAAAAGTATTTCCCTGTAACTTCATCAAGTGTCCCCTAGTCTTTGTAATTTTTGACAGAGTAAAAAATCGATCCACTTGTACCCGTTCTACTCCATTCAGGATTTTGTAGGCTTCAATCATATCTCCCCTCAGTTGTCTCTTTTCCAAGCTGAAGAGCCATAATCTTTATAGTCTTTCCTCATACGAGAGGAGTTCCATCTCCTTTATCATCTCGGTCGCTCTTCTTTGAACCTTTTCTAGTGCCGCTATATCTTTTTTGAGATATGAAGACCAGAACTGAACACAATACTCAAGGTGGAGGTCGCACCATTGAGCAAAACAGAGGCATTATAACATTCTTAGTCTTGTTTACCATCCCTTTTCTAATAATTTCTAGCATCTTGTTTGCTTTCTTGGCTGCTGCCACACATTGGGTAGAAGGTTTCAGCATATTGTCCATGATGATACTCAAATCTTTTTCTTGAGTGCTGACCCCCCAAAGTGGATCCTTGCATCTGGTAACTATGATTTAGATTATTCTTGCAATTGACTCACCTTTATCCACATGTTTATTCACACCTTCAAAGAAGTCGAGCAAATTAGTGAGGCAAGACCACTGAGACTCACGGGCTGGTCCAAGGGGCAGATGTTCCTTAGTGTGCTGTACTGTCCTTTTATACAGCATGGAACATGGAATAAAATTAACCCCTATTAAAGTGTCAGTGAGCTTTTAACACAAATCAAGAGAGGTTGGCATCTCAAAGTTGCATTGTCTGTAAAATTCAGTTCTTAAGAATTATGGCAACCATTAGCTGAAAAATAAAGGTGGCATATTATACTGTTCCCAATCTGGCTGCAACTAGAGTTGCCTTGGAGCCCTACTGGATGTCGTAGAGAAAGCATTGTTTCTCCACAGAGCATTTTATAACTTCACCTGCTCTAAACCGCATGCTTGATGGAGCATCCAAAGTAATTCCAACACTATATTTCATTGTCACATTTATTTGCTGTAGGTGTCACTCAGTGGCAGAGAAGGATGGCTTTTCCCCCAGCAGATAAACTGTTGATATACACATTACAAAAGTAGAAAAAAACCAAAAACCCTGTATGTTTCATTTGAAAGATTATAAAAATGTGTTTGCGCAAGACTATGCTTTCCTGAGAAATAGATTTTAGAGGCATGTTAGTGAGGTTTTAAAATAGAGCCATGAGGATGACATTGATAACTGTCAGCCTTTTCAGAGTTGGCATTCAAAGCTCCTGCCCACTTAAATTGTGCCAACCAAGCCAAACTCAGATACTAACTGGCACTTACCCAGATAATCCAAACAAAATGTGGAAAATAACAATTCAAATGAGCAGAGACCAAATTGATGCACCTTGAATTCTTTGCAAGACCTTAAACACCCAAAACACTACTTATGCCAGTCAATACTACTGCTGACATGGGGCAGTGGTCCTCAGTGGAGTAGAATAGGTACAAGTGGATCAATTTTTCACTCCGTCAAAAATTACAAAGACTAGGGGGACATTCGATGAAGTTACAGGGAAATACTTTTAAAACCAATAGGAGAAAAAAATTTTCACTCAGAGAATAGTTAAGTTCTGGAACGTGTTGCCAGAGGATGTGGTAAGAGCAGATAGTGTAGCTGGTTTTAAAAAAGGTTTGGACAAGATCCTGGAGGAAAAGTCCATAGTCTGTTATTGAGAAAGACATGGGGGAAGCCATTGCTTGCCCTGGATCAGTAACATGGAATGTTGCCACTTGGGGATTCCGCATGGAATGTTGCTACTATTTGGGGTTCCGGAATCTTGTTGCTTTTTGGGATACTGGAATCTTGATGTTCTTTGGGATTCTGTATGGAATGATGCTACTGTTTGGGTTTTGGCCAGGTACTAGGGACCTGGATTGGACACCATGAGACCAGGCTACTGGGCTTGATGGACCATTGGTCTGACCCAGTAAGGCTATTCTTATGTTTATATGGCACAGCCCGATTATGACATTCAACGCAGTCCACACCCTAGCTAAGCAGAGATGCAGAATTAATGGTCATGTGGGGACAAGGATCCGGGGTGATATTTGAGTCCCCTGCCACAAAGAACTTAAATTCTAAAGAAAAAATATTCAGCCAGTGGCAGTTAGCAATTTTAAGCAACCACCGGCTTTATACCCAGATAATCAAAGAGAAACCATGCCTGGGCACTGGAATTGAATATCTGAGAATGTGTGCTAAGTTGCTACAGTGTTCTGGTTAAAAGTGTTGTGTTTTCCTTGTTGTGGGAGATGCTGGACAGAGGTGTTCACTGGAATGTGCTAGACCCCAGGGGGAAAGAGAAGAGACGCTGAACCACTAGAAGTATGGTGGGGGGGGGGGAGAGAGACTGGTTGATGTAGGACTGCCTGAGGGAAGGATGAGATAAAGAAAGTACTGAACCACTAGGGAAGGGTCAGAAAAGGACTGGGCAGAAGGAAGGAATTCAATTCAGGCTGAGATTCTCTACAATGAACTCATTGTCTTTTGCTTCTGAAATATTGTGGATCCTGAAGGGGCAATGCAGAAGTCCAATATACATTATGATGGCACATACTTCCTAGATTACAGATGAGCCTTTTAACTTATTCGCGAGCTTAAGTGGACTTACTTCCTTCTGCAATATGCAGGGGGGGTTGGACTGGGGGGGGGGGAGGGAGAAGACAGAGGGGGAGCTGCTGGAAGAGCAGAAGACTGAGGCCCAGATGCCATAAAATCGCCATTAAAATCCTGCGGGTAATTGTGGTGCCAGTAAATTGTCCAATTTGAAAATGACAATCTATGTTCAAACAGCTTCACCTGCAAATGAGGTTCACGGAGGCATAATCTCATCCAATCAGTCCTTGGAGAAAGCAATTGACACATGCACAAAATAGTTTACAGGTAGAGACACAAATGTGCACATGCACCAGGAAAAGTTACCTCATAGTTCTGTATGAGCATCAATCATAGGCATGCCTTATTGTAGCATGTCATAGGCACACGTCATAATGTGCATCATATACATGTATAGCCAGGGAGAGGAGGGGTGGAGAAATACCAGCAAACCATGGAAATGCGAATGGGTTGGTTGTTTTTTTTCTCTAAACCTCTTCTGTGGCACATATATTCTTCCCCTCAATTTTTTTGTTAAACTTCCACATCTCATGCAATCAGCAGCTTTTAACGAGTGCGCCCGAGACGCCCATTTAACAGATATGCTTGAGATGCGTTTATATTACACACATATATGGCTCTCTCTGTATGAAAACAGTATCCTGTTATTTCAATTTCTAGAATCTACAGCCCAGACTTGCCGGTGTACACTTTGATGCATGCGCACATGACATGCACCTGTAGCATGCGCACCAGAGACGTGCTTTTAACACACTATCTCCAGAGCTGTCAGTAATTTTGGCTCATTAAAGGTCAGCGCTTCATTTAGTGATTCACCTGGCAATGTTAGGGCATCACTCGGAGTGCTCGTTTTAATATTAATCACCTTGTTTTGCTACATTTGCATAGCAGAGTCAGAGGCTCCTATGAAGCACGGAAAAGCCCACAGTGAGCCATTGTGCTTCGGTAGGTAAAATACTTCAACGCTAAACCAGTTAGAACTGGTTTTAGGATCAATTGTTAAATGCACGGTAGGTTTAGAACATTGGGGCCTGAGAGGATTGGGGAAAAAACAGACAGCAAGGGTAGAAACAAGTATTTTGACTTTACAGCAGATTTGGGAAATGCACATCTCTGATATACAAGTGGAAATGCATTAATACCACTTCTCACTTCTTATGTTAAGGTTTCTGTTGTAAATAGTGTTCACAAGGTAATGCAACCGAACATTTCAGCCCACAAAGAAAAATGTTTGCCCATGCGCGCATTGCGTTGATTTACAGCATGGGGGTCTTCCCTCTCTTGGTCTTGCTTACGCGCATTGTCAGTTGCAGCACTATGTGCACTCGCTTCCTAGAGCCTCCCTTTCGTTATCCTTTGGGACGCAATTTAGGGCTTTTTTGGAGGGGGGGGGGGGAGGATCCGGAACCTCAGATCTCAGTTTCTTTTTTTCAGAGGAGGCTTGTGGCCCTGGGGCCTCCTCGTGATTTTTCCTCCGTTTTGGAGGCTTGGCGGAGGGATTTGGGGAAGGAGCTTGGGGCGGATTGGTTGCTCCGCGCTATACGCCGGGTCCCGGCCTTAGTATTTAATGCGGAACTGCGTGAGTGCCATTACGGGACCCTGTTGCGGGCCTATACCTCCCAGAGCCGGGCCTTTTATATGGGGTGTGTGGATACCCAGTTCTGTCTCACCTGTCACACTGAAGTGAATTCTTACTTTCATGGCTTTTGGAGTTGTGAGAGTATACAGGGATTTTGGGGGGCCTTGGCCTCCTTCCTGCAAGGCCTTCTTCGGGTTCCAGTCCCTCTTTCTGTTTATCACATGTTGTTTGCTCACTTCTCTGCCTTTTCTGTTTTTTCTTCTGCTGAAAAATTGTTTTTGAGCAAATGTTATATTTTAGGGAAGAAGTGTATCTTGAATCATTGGCTGGCCGATGTTCCTCCCTCCTTTTGGTATTGGAGAAACAAACTACATGAGTTGCTGAGTTGGGAGGCCCGACTGGCTTGTTCCTCTCGTCGTAGGAGCAGTGACTTTATTCACACTTGGTCTCCTTACTTGGACAGTTTGCTGCCGCGAAGTCGTAGTCAAATTGTGAATAGATTGCAATTGTATTCTGCACCACCTGTCTGACCTGGGATGCTTTTCTGTTGGGGTAGGGGGGAGGAGGGGTTTGGGGGGGAACAGGGGTTGTACGGGCCTGTTGGGGGGTATTTGGGTCTCTTCGTTCCCTGAGAGGACATCAGAGTCCAGTCCTCTTTGGGGGGGGAGGTGGCCTCCTTTGACTGTTTTGGGATGTGTTACAATCCTTTTCTGCATTCTGTAGCTGTGAGTTGTTATTCTATGTACCAATAAAAAAAGTTTCATAATAATAATAATAAGATTCTTTGTTCGATATTTAAGTTATTGAACGATGCTGGTCCCCAATTGGTGCGTTCATTGCTACGTATTTATCAGCCGGCACAGAGTTTATGCTGAAAGGATAAGTGTTGCCTTGATGTGCCTTCCTGGTCTGCAGTGAGGCTCTCGAGTTATCGTAGGCCGATGTTTTCTGTGCAAGGCCCTATTTTTTTTTATTTTTTTTTAATAAGCTTCCTTTGGAACTTAGGCTTCTTCTGTGTTATGCTTTCGGAAGCAACTTAAAACTTTTCTATTTCTGCATACTTATAGCAGTCATCTGGAACATTTTATTGTTTTTTTAAATGTTAGGTTATGTTGTTTTATGTTTTTCATATGTTATTAGTGTATGGTTACATTTTGTTACCTGTATTTTTATAATTTTGGCTGTTTTATTGTAATCCGCATAGAATTGTAGGATATGCAGAATATACATTTTTTAAATAAATAAATGTCAACCCAGCCCTTTAAAGCAAATTAAACCTGGGACACGGCCTTCTCTTTGTTACGAAAGCAACGGAAGGCAAAAGGGTTAAGCTCTGGAACGCATTGCCAGAGGTTGTGGTAAGAGCAGATACCGTAGCTGGTTTTAAGAAAGGTTTGGACAAATTCCTGGAGGAAAAGTCCATAGTCTGTTATTGAGAAAGACATGGGGAAATCCACTGCTTGCCCTGGATCGGTAGCATGGAATGTTGCTACTCTTTGGGATTCTGTATGGAATGTTGCTACTCCTTGGGTTTTGGCCAGGTACTACAGACCTGGATTGGCCACCGTGAGAACGGGCTACTGGGCTAGATGGACCATTGGTCTGACCCAGTAAGGCTATTCTTATGCTCATCCCCATTCTCTGTCACTCAGCAAAGTAAGACTCCAACATGCCGCACCTGGGAATATTTTGGAACTTTAATTGAAAACAGCCACAGCATGTTGGCTGAAACATTAAGATGCAGTACAATGCAGAGAGCTGAAATGATCATTCTTTCAACTGGATGATTCACTCTTTCTGAAGAAATAATAATTAAAAAAAAAAAGCAAATTTGACTCTGACATGGTTTCCATAACTTTATTTATTACTGTATTCTGAGAAACTGAACAGTAGTGAGTATCTGAGATATATTTGCACAGTAGGAGTGGGCCATACCTTGCCAAACCTGTCAGAAATATTAAAAAAAAAAAAAAAATTGGTAAATCCATTTGTAATGGGGTGGATTTAAGATGAAGCATTCCGTTCTAAGTAAATCTTGTGTGAATCAGGTTGACTTATTGCTTTGCCCTACCCCCATCACGGTCCTCACTCCCTCCCCTTATGATACTATGAAAATCTCTTAATCTCATTAACAGACATCAATTCATTAGCTCTAATTGGTTTGCTGTGTTGGGAGAACAGGTTTTAATTAACTCTTTCTTTAAAATGAACTAGGGACATCCAACACATTAAAGAGGTCTTTATGCTCTTATTAATGAGTTTAATTTATATATTTCCTCAGCGAGTCAACTTAATTTTATTTACATCATTCTCCCTGCTTTAAATTACCGTCAACCACTGCTTTTCCTTTCCTGCACAGTAACTATGGTGAAACACCAGACTACATGTTGAATTTAATCGAATATAGCACCCAAAGACAAATATAGCTGATCAGCAACCATGTGAGAATAAGATTCCCAAATCCTAGAGGAATCAAATACAAAACTATTCACTCTACAGCCTTGGTAAACTTGGCACCAAAATGGTGGATTCTTGTACCAGCACAATTAAGGAACACCCTTCTCCTACCAAAACTTTTGTAAAGGCCTAAAAACCTGTTTGTAATATACCATCCCCTCACCCCCACCCATCCACCCCCACACACTCACATACAAACAACAGAAACCAAAGAAGAAACAAACCACCTCTATCTCGATAGATAACCAAGCTCCCTACAAACGGAAAAAGAGACACCCTATAATATCAAGACAACACCAGAACTAGCCAATCTTCTCTCCAGACCATATGCCATAATCATACGCCTACATGAAAACAAACTAAGTTATCTGTGTCATGAACCCTAATTAGATAATGTAATGCTTGGTTATGCAGTAACTCGTAGGGTAAATAAGTTGGGACTTGATACACCATCTTTCCTGATGTCAGTTCTGACGTTGGGAGAAGGCTTGTGGGCCGGCAACGTGCAATCGCTGCACGCTGGCCCTTCCCTTCTTTGAGTGGTGGCGGACCCAGGCCAGAGGAGGAGGACTCAGCGGAGGGTAGGCAGGCTTCATCAGCAGGGAGGGAGGAAGGCAGTGTCCGGCATGGCACGCTGGCCCTTCCCTTCCCTTCCTGGAGTTGCAGCGCAGTGGCGGCCAGCAGGGAGCAGCAGGCAGGCGGGCAGCAGTCAGCCCACGTACCCCCAACGCATGGGACATTTTGAAAAGGTACAACAGGGTGGGTGGGGATGGTTTTAAAAAGATACCTTCACTTCATAAGACGCACCAAAATTTCGACCCAATTTTGGGTGGGGAAAAAAGTGCATCTTATGAAGCAAAAAATAAGGTATACAATAGCATAAAAGACACAGTAATAGCATAATAGACTATATTTGTTGTGTACACAGTATTTTATTGTGTTGTCTCCCATTTTTAAGCTTGTGGCTCATAGCAAGACTGGACCCTGGAAGAAGGTCATTTTTACGACCGAAACACGGCCCATGTCAGGTCTATGCCATATTTTATACTGTGTCTTTTATGCTATTGTATATTTTATTTTGTGTTCTTATGGTTTAGCCCGGACATAGTGCAACATTGAATTTCCAGGTATAGCCATTCATTTCGTCAGAATTATCTTAATCTCGGTAAAGTCCATTTTGAAAGCTATTTATCTCTTAGGAAGCCAAATGTCTAGAATATCACCTTGTATGTGTATTTTTGTCACCTAAAACTCTGCCGTTCCTCACAGAATTACTCCCTAAGAGGTGGTTTTATAAAGCTTGCTTCACACTAATGAAAATTTTTTTAAAAAGAGCTTTTATTCAGTTGTGGTGTGATTTTATACAGTCACCTATCCATGAAATGCAAAAGACGCATCATTAGCAGCCTGTTTTATAAAGACAGAGATACTGTATCTGTGTCTTTACAAAATACTAGCACAAATGCCATAGCAATTGTGCCTCGATTGAGGTCCGTGACATTTATGCTGTCTCAGGTCCAGACCTAGATGTTAGCATATAAAGAACGTGTGCACACACTTACAGGGGAATTCTATAAATGGCCCTAATTTGTGTGTGCATTTTAATTGAGTAATAAGCCTATTAATGCCAGTAATTGGATGCTACCAATTGATTATTGGCAGTAATTAGCAATAATTTGGATTTATGGATGCATCTTGCTAAGTGATATTCTTTAGCATGCAGCTAAGGGGGCATGGTCAGATGCCATTAGCACACGAATTCTGGTGTCTAATTTTTGGCGCCTTTTATAGAATTGTCCTCATGTAGTACATGCTGAAATGTATATCTTCTGAGCTGATGGAAATTTGTGCATACAAATCTGTGCCCTATTGAAGCCAGATCTTGGACCCTATTTCATACATGTGCGTAGATGCTTTTGTTTCTTTTTTTTTTTTTTTTTAAATAGCTTAAAATAGTCTCCTTTTTAGATTTCTCACAGTGGCCTCCTGCTATAAAATCAAGACCTAAATGTTTCTTTAACTTTGGTAGGTGATAGCTTACATTACAACAAGCAATTGTACTGAAAAGGAAATTGGGACAATTACCGTATTTTCGCGGATATAACGCGCGCGTTATACGTGATTTTACGTACCGCGCATACCCCTCGCGCGTTATATGCCTGAGCGCGGTATACAAAAGTTTTTAAACATAGTTCCCACCCCGCCCGACGCCCGATTCACCCCCCCAGCAGGACCGCTCGCACCCCCACCCCGAACGACCGCTCGCACGCGCTCCCACCCGCACCCGCATCCACGATCGGAGCAAGAGGGAGCCCAAGCCCTCTTGCCCGGCCGACTCCCCGACGTCCGATACATCCCCCCCCCCCGGCAGGACCACTCGCACCCTCACCCCGAAGGACCTCCGACTCCCCAACAATATCGGGCCAGGAGGGAGCCCAAACCCTCCTGGCCACGGCGACCCCCTAACCCCACCCCGCACTACATTACGGGCAGGAGGGATCCCAGGCCCTCCTGCCCTCGACGCAAACCCCCTCCCCCCAACGACCGCCCCCCCCAAGAACCTCCGCCCGTCCCCCAGCCGACCCGCGACCCCCCTGGCCGACCCCCACGACACCCCCACCCGCCTTCCCCGTACCTTTGTGTAGTTGGGCCAGAAGGGAGCCCAAACCCTCCTGGCCACGGCGACCCCCTAACCCCACCCCGCACTACATTACGGGCAGGAGGGATCCCAGGCCCTCCTGCCCTCGACGCAAACCCCCCTCCCCCCCAGCCGACCCGCGACCCCCCTGGCCGACCCCCACGACCCCCCCACCCCCCTTCCCCGTACCTTTGGAAGTTGGCCGGACAGACGGGAGCCAAACCCGCCTGTCCGGCAGGCAGCCAACGAAGGAATGAGGCCGGATTGGCCCATCCGTCCTAAAGCTCCGCCTACTGGTGGGGCCTAAGGCGCGTGGGCCAATCAGAATAGGCCCTGGAGCCTTAGGTCCCACCTGGGGGCGCGGCCTGAGGCACATGGGCCAAACCCGACCATGTGTCTCAGGCCGCGCCCCCAGGTGGGACCTAAGGCTCCAGGGCCTATTCTGATTGGCCCACGCGCCTTAGGCCCCACCAGTAGGCGGAGCTTTAGGACGGATGGGCCAATCCGGCCTCATTCCTTCGTTGGCTGCCTGCCGGACAGGCGGGTTTGGCTCCCGTCTGTCTGGCCAACTTCCAAAGGTACGGGGAAGGGGGGTGGGGGGGTCGTGGGGGTCGGCCAGGGGGGTCGCGGGTCGGCTGGGGGGGAGGGGGGTTTGCGTCGAGGGCAGGAGGGCCTGGGATCCCTCCTGCCCGTAATGTAGTGCGGGGTGGGGTTAGGGGGTCGCCGTGGCCAGGAGGGTTTGGGCTCCCTTCTGGCCCAACTACACAAAGGTACGGGGAAGGCGGGTGGGGGTGTCGTGGGGGTCGGCCAGGGGGGTCGCGGGTCGGCTGGGGGACGGGCGGAGGTTCTTGGGGGGGGCGGTCGTTGGGGGGAGGGGGTTTGCGTCGAGGGCAGGAGGGCCTGGGATCCCTCCTGCCCGTAATGTAGTGCGGGGTGGGGTTAGGGGGTCGCCGTGGCCAGGAGGGTTTGGGCTCCCTCCTGGCCCGATATTGTTGGGGAGTCGGCGGTCCTTCGGGGTGAGGGTGCGAGTGGTCCTGCCGGGGGGGGATGTATCGGACGTCGGGGGGGGGCATCAGGCTTTCAGGATGGGGACAGACCTTCAAGGGGGGACAGGACTTCAAGGGAGGACAGTGCACGGAAGTCAGGGGGGGTGAACGGAGAGTCGGGACAGCGCACGGAAAGTCAGGGCGGGCGAAAGGAGAGTCGGGCAGCATGCGCGTTATATGCCTGAGCGCGGTATAGAAAAGTTTTTGTACATATCATCGTGATTTCTGCGCGCTATACCCCTGTGCGCGTTTTACAATGGTGCGCGTTATATCCGCGAAAATACGGTAATCATTGTGATTTGTCAGAGTGACGTGATCATACATGATTATCCTTCAAGGTAGAGTCATCTTCCCAGCCAATGACAGGGCAGCTTTTATAAGAGGTGGTGACATCACAAAGTTCTGTGGCATACATGAGGTTTCTCAACTAAGCCTGCCCTCTCCATGGTGCTGAAATTATAGCCCCATTTCTGTACGGCTCGGTTTGCTGATTTCACAGCATAAACCTCTTCAGTCAAATTTAGATTTGGCATATCCAATCGCTTATCTTCAAAAACCTAGAAACACAGCAGGCTCGATCCCTGCCAGCAGAGAATTCTAGCTGACATTTTGTAAGCTATTCAAAGCTTGTATGACTAATCTCACAATCCGTGCAATGTGCATCTCTCTCTCTCCCATACAACGATACAGAATAACAAAGTTTCCATACACACACACAATAACAGTCTCCACTCTCTTCCTCTCTTTCTCTCTCTCTCTCTCTCAAATAACAGCTTCATTTTTTTAACGTCAGGATACTGAGGAAGTTATCAGTACGAGAATAAAAGAATGACCTCTCCTCCTCAAGGAATAATTCTCCCTTTTGGAGACCCACTGAACCTTAGATCTTATATCGCTTCAAATCAGGGCTGTGTCTTTGACTGTGGCTTTAATCTATTACATCAAGTATTTAAATGGATACACCAAAACTTTGTCTAACTAAACAGTCAATTTTAAAATGGATTTCATCTAGGGCAGGGGTAGGCAATTCCGGTCCTCGAGAGCCAGAGCCAGGCCAGGTTTTCAGGATATCCACAATAAATATGCATGAGATAGATTTGCATCTCAAGGAGGCAGTGCATGCAAATCCATCTCATACATATTCATTGTGGATATCCTGAAAACCTGACCTGGCTCTGGCTTTCGAGAACCGGCATTGCCTACCCCTGATCTAGGGCATTATGACAAAACACACAAGGCATATATATGATTCCTAGTTTGCTCCATGCTATCTGGTCCCCAGTTTCTTTTAGCATGCTGCCGTCTATCACATCCGTTATCATTTGGTCTGTTCTATTGCTCTGCTTTGTCTCTCATCTTTTTCACAGTCGTACTTCCCCTGCTGCTCCCCATAGAACTGAGCCCTTTCCAGGGGGAGCTGCTGGTACTCTGACTGCCAAAAAACAGAGTCTTTCCAGAAATGACTCAGAGAGAGAAGGGAGGGAGCTGTCTGGCTTTTTTGGTTGTCATGGGTTTGGTTTGTTTGTTTTTTGCTTTACCAATGCAATCTCAGTTTGGAGCTGAAAATGAAGTGTGCAGTGAAGGCAATCTGTCAATGCTATCCAAAAAAAAGTGTCTTTAAAGGTCACAAGAAGAGTTCAAGTTTCAAGTTTATTAATCTAGCCAGTTTACAATAAAATGTTAAAATAAGAATAAAAATAATACTTGTGGGAAAGTGTTTAAAGAGAGGAAGGGAAGTGTACATTGAAGACGTTGACAAGACGAACTGGAAAGTGATGATAAAGAGAAGAAAGGGAGGGGGGGTAAACTTACATTATTAGAGGTTAAAAAAAAAAAAAAAAAGAGCAAGCAGGCAGAGGGGTAGAGAGCTAGAGAGCACCGCTGAGAAAGAGGTGCTCCAGGATGGGAGCTACTTCTAGTGATGTGTTCCTAATTTCTTTCAAGGGGCTCTCACCACTTCGGGGCAACTCAATAATATAACAAGCGGCTCCCAAAAGCCTCCTCTAGCCCCAGTTCTTGAGATTTCAAAGGTTTTCAACAGTATGTTTGCACCTTCAAATTCTGAGAAAAGAAAAAAAAAGAGCAAAAATGTTACTCAGCAGCCAAGGGAGGATCCAATTAATACATTAGGTATAGATGGAAGACTCTTTGCAATCTCCCTTCAAGTCATTATAAGATTTTCAGAATCATGTGTCCCTAACTACATTACTGTGAATGTCCTATAAGGCTGCCATTAGTCTCTGTATCCCAAGGGACAGACCCAACTGGTACTGGTTTTACTCCCACTGCATCTAAGAACAGCAGCACTGAAGCAAATTCACCAGTCAGGTCTCCAAGAACCCTCAAAGTTCAGCCTTTGCAATAGACTCTGACAGGCCCTAGTAAATGAAGAATCCCTCACTGGGACCTGTTTTCAACATTTTCCATCTTGTCCTTGAGTACTTGGAATTTAGTTTTTGGTGTTAGATGTCGAGAGTTGTTGCATATCATCTTCTCTTTGGCATTGTGCAGAAAATGCTCTCAACATTACATTACGGATTTCTATTCCGCCTATACCTTGCAGTTCAAGGCGGAATACAAAAGATTTGACTGGACATTTTCCAGTGAAGATACACTTTTTTTTTTTTTTTTAACAACAGAGGAGATATAGCTGGAAAGATTCCGAGGGGATTTACAAGTTGGATAGCAAATTGACAGTGCAGAACTGTGTGATATAAACGAATAGATTACATTTGGAGTAGGTAAGATTACAATACATTTCAGGGATCTGTTTACTTGGTAGGTGATTTGGGGAGGATTTTATAGGGGAGAATTATCTGGAGGTAGGTGAAGAGGGGTTAAGATATTTGGATGAATTTTTTGAAAAGCAGGGTTTTGATTTCTTTTCGGAATGTTTTGAGGTCGCCCATTGTCATCAGCAGGTTAGAGATGGAATGGTTGAGTTTTGCTGCTTGTGTTGCCAGAAGGTTGTCAAACATTTTCTTGCACTGTGTGCCTTTGAGTGGGGGGAAGGCAAAAGGGTTCGGGGATCTTCTTGAGGTGAAGATCTGGTTTAAGCGGTTGTTTAGGTAGGAGGGAGAAGAGCCATTTAATGCTTTGAATAATAGGCAGTAGAATTTGAATTGAATTCGTGCTTGTATGGGTAGCCAGTGAGAGTCTAAGAAGGCAGTTGTAATGTGATCATATTTTCTCAGGGAGTAGATCAGTCTGAGGGCGGTGTTTTGTATGGTCTGAAGTTGTTTTATCATCATGGCAGGACAAGGTAGATAGAGGGAGTTGCAATAGTCCAGTAAACCTAAGACTAAGGATTACCCAGCAAGGATTCTATGGCACTATTATTGAAGGTTACATTGGCTTCCTATTGAGGCAAGAACAATTTTCAAATCTGGATGTATTTGTTATAAGGTGTCACATGATCTATCACCTAGTTATCTTGTGAAACATTTTTTGTTTGTTAATTTTAGATGGTCAATGTGTAATCGAGTATCTCCACTTTATTTGCTTTTCCGTCTGTAAAAGACTGTTCATATAAGACATTTTTTGAATGATTACTGTTTTTTCAAGCTGCTAGTTAGGATGCTGATTTTCACCTGTTACTAATTCAACTTCATATCTGCATTTTCAGAAGCTTGTCAAAACCTATTTGCATGTAAAATGTTTTGAAAATGTTAATGTTCAGTTTTCTTTAATTTGCTAACCACATCGAACTGTATGGTGTTGTGGAATACAAATACATTTTTATGTTATGTTATGCTATTGACCTCCATAACTATTTCGGTCACCCATGTAGAACTGATGACATTTCTGACGCTCTGCATCTGCAGTCTTGGATTGTTACATAGAAACATGATGGCAGATAAAGGCCAAATGGCCCATCTGCAGCATCCACTAGCTCCTCCTCTTCCTATTGGCTAGGGCTCTTAACATTTGTATCTCCTCTTCCTATAGGCTAAGGCTCTTTACACCTGCATTGTGATGTCATAGAACATTCTGATTATAAAAACATAGTAACATGATGACAGATAAAGGCCAAATAGCCCATCCAGTCTGCCCATCTACAGCAACCACTATCTCTTCCTCTCTCCAAGAGATCCCACTGCCTATCCCAGGCTTTCTTGAAATCATACACAGTCTCTGTCTCCACCACCTCTTCCGGGAGACTGTTCCACACATCTACCACCCTTTCTGTAAAAAACGTATTTCCTTAGATTACTCCTGAGCCTGCTATCACCTCTTAACTTCATCCTTTTCTCTCTCACTCCAGAGCTTCCTTTCAAATGAAAGAGACTCAACTCGTTCGCATTTACGCCACGTAGGTATTTAAACGTCTCTATAATATCTCCCTTGGTACACTTTCTCCTTCTCTTTTCTCTGAGGTTTTGAAGCCATATCCATTGTGTCTTCAAAAGGTAAGCAAGGCTCTGTTTTGTCAAAATGTTTAATTCCAGCTTATCACGGCACTTTTGGAAAATTTTTCTTAATAGATTTTATTTGCAGGTCTTATGTTAGTGTGTGATACCTGCATAGAGTTAATGCGGGAATACTTAGGGGGGGAGGGGGAGTTTCTAGATGGCATCAATTTTTTAGCTACTCATAAGTGCCTAAATGCAGTAAAAAAATGGTGTTGAAATGACGTTTTTAACTGAGTTTCAAGGCGCCTACGGGTGTCTAAAAAATTGGCACTAGAATTGCTCCTCTGTAGGAGCTTTAGGTTACCTAAAGCCACTGTTGGTATGGCTAATGCCATAAGTGGCGTTAGGCAGCCTAAAGCACCTAAGGAGATGCGATTCACATCATAGGTAGGCGCCATCATAGGTTGGTGTCATTCTGTACCTGGCACCATCGCGTAATTCGACATGTGATTGGCAGCTGCTTTTAAGGCGGTCGCTGACACAGTGTCGGTTACAGAGTCTAGGCATTACAGCCTTAAGTGCTCCAGGGTTAACTTGAGAGATGAAGTTTTAGCACTTCAGGCATCCATGATTAGACAGTCCGATGACCTTACGTTTGGTGACCATTCTTCAGTGGAAGTTACCAACCCATCTGCCTTATCAACTTTTACACTGCCCTCGCTTGTTGTACTAACAAAGGTAGTCTCAAGTCTGCACTGCAAATCTACTTCTCTATTGAGGAATTTTTCATTTTGATACCAACTAGCCTGAGGGGGAGAGGGTACCCCACACTTCATTTTACGTCTAAGGTGACTGAGGAAATTATTCCTAACCAGTTAAGTTCCTATTTGGACAGTACTAATGTCCCTCCATCCAGGGCAAACAAGATTTTGAGCATTGTGTAATACTGAAACCTCTCTTTACCCTTATACTACATTAAGTTACACTTTAGGATGGGCACAGATTTGATAGGGTGTCTTTATATTATATTGAATCACTGAGGCTTACTAAAGAGGCCAGAATTATATTTAAGACTAGTATTTTAGCCCGTTACATTAACGGGTGCTAGAATATATGTCTGTCTGTCTTTATTACTCTCTCTCTGTCCCGCTGTCTTTCTTTCTGTCTGTCTCTCTCCCTGGCCCCCTTTGTCTGTCTTTCTGTGTCTCTCCCTGTCCCTGTGTCTTTCTTCTTTTCTTTCTGTCTCCCTTCCTCCTGCTGGTGCTAGAATATATGTCTGTCTTTCTTTTTGTTTCTCTCCCTACCCCTGTCTTTTTCTTTCTGTCTCTCTTCCTCCCGCTGTCTCTCTTTCTGTCTCTCTCCCTCCCTGGCCCCCTTTGTCTGTCTGTCTCTCTGTCTCTCTCCCTGCCCCTGTCCCTGTGTCTTTCTTCCTATCTCCTTCCCTACTTCCCTGTGCAGCAGCCACAGCATTCCCTCTCCCTCCATTTCCCTGTGCATCAGCATTTCTTCCCCTCAGTCTAGCTTCTCCTGCCCCTCCTACACTCACTACTTTTACTGACTGGCTATCCACTAAAACTCCCCATAGGCAGGCTCTTAAGTAAACGTCCCAGAAGAACATTTCTGAGACAGGTTCAAAGGGGAGAATACTCACAGAGGCAGGTTCCTGAGTGAGGGAGCGTCAACTCACTGAGGCAGGCTTTCAGGATTGCCTCTGCTCCCTCAGTCTGCAGTTTCCTTCCTGCCTAGGCTTGCCAGCTCCTCAATGTGGCTATGGCATGGGTGCTCTTTTCCTTACAGCTGCATCTCCCAGCTCGTCCCCTTCTCTCTTCCAGCCAGCTGCTCCCCTCCTGTCCGCCGGCAAGACTGTGAGAGAGGAGCCTGCACAGACCGAACAGCCTGAGCCCCGACCAGTGTAACTTTCCGGCGGCTCCTCTCACGATCGCCGCCTTTTCCGACGCAGGAGCGGCTCGTGAGAGAAGCCGCTGCAGCGTCTTTTAGTGAAAAAGAAACTTCGGCCCAGCCTGTAGGTTACGGGTTTCTTGGGCTGACCGCCACCCGCTGCTGGTGGCTCCGTGCTCCGTGCTCGCCCGCCACGGCCTGCAGCCGACAGCCGCCATGGCCTGCAGCCGCCGACAGCCACCGCGGCCTACAGCTGCCGCAGCCTTCAGCCACCGACAGCCACCGCGGCCTACATCCGCCTCGGGGGAAGAGAGAAAGAGAGAGAGATTTGCGCGCATGCGCACTCCTACCTGCGGTGCGCACAGAAAACGTGTGCAGCAGGTGGTAGTGCGCATGCGCAGCTTAGGGTTTTATTATATTAGATGTGCTGTGTAATATATAAGATTATTAATGAAATGGGCCTCTTTCAATATGAATGATTTGATTCATATTACAGATCAGACATCAAAACGATCTTCCAACTAAAGTTGATTTTTCCAAGTCTGAGAGGTATGAAAAACATTTAAAACTTTCACCTCCTCTTTATCAGATTTGGCAGCAAAGATGTAGAATTCATTGCCTATAAAAATAACTTTGGAATCAGATGATCTTCTTTTCAGGAAGGCATTAAAACCAGCTCTATTTTTGAAATATGTGTCTAAAAATTGTAGGGTTTTTTGGCTTGATGTCTTGATAAATCTGTAATACATTATGTTGTAATTCCAAACTGGCCTTGGCCCTGATTGTAACTGGCATTGTCCCTGATTGTTATCCACTTTGAATTTATAATAGGTATATGTAGAATAAATGATTATTATTATATGAAGTTTCGCTTAGACTTTGTTTGGCATTCTTGTTTTCAGTGCTATGGAGAGATTACCTTTTTATATCTGTTCAGAATTGTCATTTGCCAAATTTAAGTCTGCCCTGAAAACCTATTACTATAACCAAACTTTTCTTTCAAAACAATAACAACCTAAGAATAGCTGGGTCAGACCAATGGTCCATCAAGCCCAGTAGCCCTTTCTCACAGTGGCTAATCCAGGTCCCTAGTACCTGGCCTAAACCCAAAGAATAGCAACATTCCAACATCTCAAAGAATAGCAAGATTCCGGAATCCCAGAGAGTAACAAGATTCCGGAACCCCAAAGAGTGCAACATTCCATGCTACCAATCCAGGGCAAGCAGTGACTTTCCCCATGTCTTTCTCAATAACAGACTCTGGACTTTTCCTCCAGGAAATTGTCCAAACCTTTCTTAAAAACCAGCTACGCTATCCGCTCTTATCACAACCTCTGGCATTAGAGTTGTGACCCCTGTTGGCAGTTTGCCTCATGACAGCTTCCCAGTCATCATATTTACACATGTCTTGTGTTAAATTTTGATGTGGAGTGGCATTTACGAAAAGATGTTTAAATTTTGGTTGCTTAAGACATCTCCCTTGCCTTTTTTCTGGTTGTTGTTCCAAATCAGAATTTAGACATCCAAGTCAAGATGCCCGAAGTTCCACTAGAATCTTAGAACAGGATCTAAAAACGTATAGTGAAATTGAAATTTAAGTAAAAGTGTGTGCAACGTGAACAGCCGTTTTAGAAAAATTAACATCTAAAATATCTACAGGGCAACCAAAGAACATAAACGACCGTGTGGCAGCATTTAAAGGTCTATGTTATAAAATGGTAACATAGAGAGCTTTATGTGCTGGAACATAGATGGTTACATCTGAATTTATTTTTATAGGGAATGACGAAGAGTTATGGAGGGTAAAAGATGTTGAATTATGAGATACAAAATTTGTTGTTACAGCAGGTATGAGATTATTGGGTGTTTACCTTGATCTGTCCATGGAGAATCACATATTGTATGCGATTAAGGGAGCATTTATGCAACCGAGGTCCTGTCTTGAGTCAGACCAATGTTATCAGTGCTAGACTTTCAGATTGTGGTCCAAAGTCTTGTGAATAGCAAGCTTGACTTTTATAATGCTCTATTTTGGGGGGCATCACAAAGGCAAGGATTCGAACCCTGCAGGCTATACAAAATACAGCTGCAAGACTGATTACTGGGACATCAAAATATGATCCTATCACCCTGGTGTTAAAAAAAAAACAAAAAAACTACACTGGTTGCCGCTTGAGTCCCACATTGAGTATAAAGTCCTGTTGCTTTATGATGTGGCACCATGGTAACTGATTCAAATTCTGTAAAGGTACTCTCCAAATTGAAATTTATGGTCGGAATCAACTTCGAGACTAATTGAGGAAAGGAATCTGGAAGTACACTATAAAAAGACCAGCTGAGCTGCTGTATCAGTGGCGGGCCCAATACTTTGAAACTCAATGAAAGGGATATTAAAAGTTTGCACAGATGTTAAATCTTTTAAGAAACTGTTACTTCTATGTATGAATCAATTGTTACCCGCTTAGTTGACAAGCGGGATAGAACTTTTTAAAATAAATAAAATCAACCATTTTAAAAACATAGATGTCTACCTCTCCCACAGATGTCACACTGCCTAGTATCTCTTACCAGTTTCGCTTGTGGCAGGGGATGAAAGAAGTGACCTCCCCTAATCCCTCCAGTGGAGCTCTTTTCTGAATCTGGATGTCCCGGGTAGCAGGTCAAACTCTCAACATCCATCTTTTTGGATGTAGAGTGGCCCGCCTTCACCGGGCCCGGCCCGCTAAGCTGCGCTGGCCTGCGCTGGCGCACAAAATATTACATCGCAGCGCACAAGTTTCTCTTCACAGCGCACACACGCGTCGCAAAGGTAAGGGGAGGTAAGGTAAGGGGACGCATTGGGGGGATTGCACTTCCCCACAATTGCCATGCTTCGGTTCCTCTTCTTCCTTCCTTCCTCCCCCCCCCGCGGGACCCTGCGGCACCATCAACTCTTACTCCCTCTAATGTCGGCCCTGCAGCTCCAGACTTCCTCGCACCTTCTCCCCTCCCCCTTTGGATCGCTATTATTTTAAATGTTATAGCCGCGGAGCTGTATCCATCAGTGGAGATGTCTAACCTCGGCCTGCCCCGGAACTCTTACTGCAACAGTGACTTCCTGTTCCTGCCTAGACGGGCGGCTGCTGCAGTAAGAGTTCCGGGGCAGGCCGAGGTTAGACATCTCCACTGATGGATACAGCTCCGCGGCTATAACATTTAAAATAATAGCGATCCAAAGGGGGAGGGGAGAAGGTGCGAGGAAGTCTGGAGCTGCAGGGCCGACATTAGAGGGAGTAAGAGTTGATGGTGCCGCAGGGTCCCGCGGGGGGGGGGGAGGAAAGAAGGAAGAAGAGGAACCGAAGCATGGCAATTGTGGGGAAGTGCAGAGCTGCAGGGAAGAGTGTTGCGGTACCCAGCTGGAGGGAGAAGGAAGATGAGGGAGGGAATTAAAGGAGATGCCAGAGCTTGGAGCGTAGGAGGAAGGTATGCCAGTCTAAGGGAAAAGGAAGGGGGAGATGTGAGAGCATGGAGGGGGAGCGAAAGATGGAAGAAAAGGAAAGGAGAGAGATGCCAGAGAATCAGGGAAGGGGAGATACCAGACTATGAGGAGAGGTGTGGGAGAGGGAAGGCGAGGAGAGAGATGCCAGACCAATGGGGTGAAAGGAGAGATGGAAGGGGGAGGCATACAGTTTCTGGAAGGGGCATAGAAGGAGAGAAGATGCCATATAGGGGAAGAGAAACGGCAGACAGTGGATGGAAGGAAGAGAGTTACAAGAAGATGAGGAAAGGAGAAACCACAGAAGACAAAGGTAGAAAAAAATTTCTATTTATTTATTGCTTTAGGAGACATGTGTCACTGTTTCTGTGAAGCATTGTATGCAGAGTCCAGCTTCTTGCTGGTTCAATTTAACCTTTGTCTATGTATTTTTATTTTATCCCCCCTTTTACAAAACTGTGAAGCGTTTTTAGCACCAGCCTTGGTGGTAGCAGCTCTGATGCTCAGAATTTTATGAGCATCAGAGCTGTTACCTCCGTAGCTAAAATCCACACTACAGTTTTGTAAAAGAGGGAGGGGTTAGTTTGTGATTACATATTCCTTACTAGGCGAAGGTGTTTTCTGTGTTCTGTGTGTTCGAAAGACATGGTTTTCTGTTAGGATTGACGGTGTAGGATTGATCTGTGCTGGTCTGGCTTGTTTAGTTTTACAATGGGTGTATTGATGTACTGTTCACTGCAATATGTAAGATGCTGCCTTTTCCTAGGTACTCATGTGTGACGTGTGGCTTGTTACTAAAAATCACGTTTTTCGTACAGATGGGGGGGGGGGTGCCAAAAAATGATGGGCCCTGGGTGTTACATATGCTAGGTACACCACTGCATTATGTAAAGATACCAGAAAGCTGGCGAAGCAAAAACTTTAAGTAAATTGTTATTCTTCTAAGTTTTGAGTATTTAACCCTCCCACAATCTCATGGGCACTCGTTTCAAGTTTCAAGTTTATTGAGATTTTGATTTAAACGCAATATCAAATATTTTCAATGTGTATAACAAAAATAAATTTTGGGAAATAAATAAAACCATTTGAACAATAAACATACAAACATATCCATAGATGATTAAAATTACATAAGGAGTACAAGGATAAACTACATTTGTTTAAAAATGCGTCCTCTGCGCCTGCTCATAAATTTGTGGAGTATGTAATTTGTCGCTCATGCATATTTTTTTTTGCACACACCTCATCAATCCTTAGAGGGAACACTGATGTAGACATCAATTTCCCTTCTGAAATCTAATGTAATTTAATCCCATGGTTCCCAACCCTGTCCCGGAGGACTACCAGGCCAATCGGGCTTTCAGGTTAGCCCTAATGAATATGCATGGAGCAGATTTGCACGCCTGTCACTTCCATTATATGCAAATCTCTCTCATGCATATTTATTAGGGCTAGCCGGAAAATCTGACTGGCCTGGTGGTCCTCCAGGATAGGGTTGGGAACCACTGATCTAATCTACAATTTGTGAGGCACTCTATGTCTAAATAGGTTCAAGTGATGGTAACAAGAATTAAGGAATGAGGAGACAGTACAGGAGCTGGTGAAGAGACTTCTACAGGGAAGAGGTGAGTAGACATTGGAAGTACAGATTACATTGGATGAGGGGGAGGTAGAACAAGCTACTGAAATGGTGTCTAAAAGGCATTCAGGGGTCCTTTTACTAAGGCACGCTAGTGCACGCTAAAAAATTAGCCCCTTAGGGGTCCTTTTACTAAG
The DNA here is from genome assembly GCF_902459505.1 of Geotrypetes seraphini. Classification (NCBI taxonomy): domain Eukaryota; kingdom Metazoa; phylum Chordata; class Amphibia; order Gymnophiona; family Dermophiidae; genus Geotrypetes; species Geotrypetes seraphini. The sequence continues at coordinate 28,967,108 of NC_047091.1, read as the reverse complement.
GCGTGCTAGTGTGTCTCAGCAATAGCTTACATGAATGAATCACACAGCATACAGAGTAATAGAGCACACACCAGGCTGGCCAGACTGATGGAGAACTTCGGATGGTTCAAGGAGCTTTCGTTTATATGATCCTGACAGCTCTGGCCCACATTGGTGCATGTTACATTTCACATTTTCATTGGTTAATCATATTCATTATCTCACTTATTAATCTATTGATTGGTTAACATTTTTGAGTGATACTGTGTGTCACGCCTTTCCCTCTAGGTCTATTCTATTTCCCCGTATATGTCCTGTTAATATACCGAGTTCCTCTTTTGAACACCTGGACCTAACAGCTTTTAGCTCTGTGGTCAGTTTTCTTAAGTTTCACGTCCTTGTTTCTGTGATGCTTTTAATCACTGTCCATGCTGACATGGGTTGCCTTCTGTTTGACCTTGCTCTTCTCAGAAAAAGCAGAAGTGTGCCTTTCCGAGCTGACGGCTTCTAGTCAGAGTGTGTCTTCAACCATTTTAGTCTTTTCAGCAGCCATCTTATGTCTTTAACTGTGTTTGGCCTATTTCTGTTATATTGGGGATTCTTAGGGGTCTTCACCTCTAATGCCCTAGAGGACTTCCTCTCCCACTTCCTTCCTCATTGCACTAAAAACTAACACATGCTAACATGTCCATTCTATCCTATGGATGTGTTGGCATGTGTTAGCATTTAGCATGCGTTAATTTTTAGTGCACGCTAAGACGCATTAGCGTGCCTTAGTAAAAGAACCCCTTAGTCCCATCCAAAACACCCACAGACCACACCATTTTGCCATTAGAATATTTTGCAGTTTTAGGAGTGCTTTGTAAAATAGGGCAGAGTACGGTACTGGGGTTCAAGAAAGGAAAAGGGGATAGAGGGGTATAGATAGAGGATTACTGCACAGGTCCTGGACCTGTTGGGCCGCCGCGTGAGCGGACTGCTGGACACGATGGACCTCAGGTCTGACCCAGCAGAGGCATTGCTTATGTTCTTATGTTTATGGATATCCAAATGCACACGGTACTTCTAAAATGGGCACCACAGTGAGCAGGAGCCTCACGTGTATTATTTTCTGGTCCTGCCTAAAACATTTCCATTTAACACATATTAAGGCTCCCTTTTATCAAGCTGCATTAGAGTTTTTTTAATCACAGGCTGCTATGGGAGAAGCAACCACCTCCCCTTATTTATTTCCTTTGACCTTCTTTCCTCCCCTTTCGTTTATTTTCTATTTCGATGTATTTTTTTAGCTGCTTCTTCCCCTTCATTCCCATTGGATCCAATATATACAGTATACTTTCATCCATTCTCCCTTACTATTTTATTTATTACTTTTAATTCAACTTTTAATTGATACGTTTTATATATTATACTATTGTAAACCGTTTAGTTATCCATTGATAGACAGTATATCAAGGGACAAATAAACTTGGAAACTTGGAATTCTAAGAGCGTCAGATCTATAACCTCTGTTCAAGAACCCACTTCAATCCAAATTCTAACTCACTCATTAATCATCTCACACATAGACTACTGCAACTCTCTTTACCAGGCATAACTCAAAAAGAAACCCGTCGATTACAACTAATCCAAAATACTGCGATCAAATTTATCTACAAGGCCAAAAAATATGATCATGTTACCTCGCTTATTTGAGAGTTACACTGGCTACCAGTCTCTCACAGAACAACATATAAAATTCTTCTAACCTTTGAAATTACAACCTCCCACCTTTCCTGCTTTTCTTGACAAATATCTCATCCCACATACCCCTCCTAGGGCCCTTTGATCTACGAATCAGAACTTACTGACAGTCCCTTCAATCAAGGACCTCTACTATACTAGAAATTCCATTTTTTTCAGTAGTCGCACCCTCACTCTGGAATGCAAGCCACTTTATCTTCGCAGTGAAAATTCTCTTAATAAATTCAAAACAAACCTTAAAACTTTCCTTTTCACAGATGCTTCTCAATAGTGCACTTAAGAACCTATTAAAGGGGGGGAAAATGCTTTTAAGAAGCGACATCCCCATCTCCCTTCTGTTACTTCCTATCCCTCTGTCCTTCCTTTTATTTTTGTTTACATATTATAATTAAAACTTCCCTATTCCCCAGTTCCTTTCGTTTCCAATAAGTCTAATTTTGTCTTAGTCCAGTTTTACTCCCTCTTTATTTTATTTTAACCAAATTTTTATATTAGATTTTTCCAAGTTTTTTTTTTTTTTTAATTCTTTATTCATTTTCAAAATTACATTAAGTGTTAAATATATTCATTCATATTAACAATAAATACATCACTTACAAACAGTCATTGGTACATTACATAAATTCTTATCCCTTCCCCTTTCCCATCCCTCCCACCCATATATTCCATTATCATATAAAAAACATGTAATAATAAAATTCCCCCCTCCCTACACCTTAAATTTTTCCAAGTTTTAATATTGTAAACTGTCCAGATACATGTGATGGTCGGTATATCAAGCCATAAATATACTTGAAACTTTTACCGCAGCCACCCTGTGATTTTAAAAAAATCCTAACACAGCTCGGTAAAAGGGGGCCTAAAAGAGGCCAAAGTTTAGACTTCCAATTTACTATTTATCGGAGCAGACTCTAAAAATTGTTCTCTCCATAGAAACCAATCTGAAGACCAAAAGGCGAGACTTGCAAATTGAAAATGCATTAGCTTGATCAGTTTTATTTAAATTTCTGTCAAGTACCATCACTGTCTAAAGTTAGATTCTACAAACTCCCACAAGCAGCGCTCCCTTGTCTATCACTCCTGCAGGGCTGATGAATTCTTCCTGCCGTGAGATACCAAGAGAGACAATGAAATTGCAAAGGAGTTTAGAACTCATAAATGATTAACATCCCCCCCCCCCCAAGACAGAACTGCAACACAAAAGAGAGAGATGGTCCAGAGAATTCACCTCTTCTGCCTCCAAAACTCTATTCAAATGATTGCAAGATCCAATATAGAGGTAAAGACAAGGCTCGCAGCTATAATTTGCCATTAAACATAATTGGTAATATTCAGCTGCTATCCAGAGAGAATTGTACAAAGACTGTCCTAACTTAAACCACCTGACTATCCAGATACCAGCTGAATTTTGCCAGTATCCATTTAGCTAGCATCAGTCACTGCTAATTATATGTCTTCAGTGCCACCACTGTGACTGGCATTTAAACAAACCCTGACTGTTGCATTTGACTACTGACCTGAGAGTATACATCAGGGATCCAAATTGAAATTTATGACCGCCTTCCAAAGCCTCTGTAAATAGCGCTCCCCCCCGTACCTCCTTTACTTACATCCCCAGCCAAAATCCTTTACTGTCCTCTTTATGTTCCTCTCCTTGAACAAAGGCAGGTTAAAAATACATTTTCAATATAATACAATAGTCCATTTTCTCATTCAGCATAAGCTCAGGGGAGAGGGGAGGCACAGCTACAAGGAGACGGCGGGGCCAAGCTAATTCATACAAATTCTACTTACATTTCCACTTAGAAAAGTCCCCGGGAGACAACATTTCTATTTCTTTAATAAGCTTCTCTGAGAATAATGTCTCAGAAGAATTTCTAGGGGGACCACTATACTTTTGAATTGTAAATCGGCGTCCCATTAGGACTTAAGCAATGGCTTAGCTGCTGGATCCTGAAGTTTATATACGGAGGCTCAAAAGACGTTAAAAGGTGATGCAAGAAATGCTCATGAGGACAAGCGTAAGTCCTGAGCACTTTCTGGGGAGTGTGTGGCACAGTGGTTAGAGCTACAGCCTCAGCACCCTTAGATTGTGGGTTCAAATCCCATGATGCTCATTGTGGCCCTGGGCAAGTCCCTTAATCCCTCTGTGCCCTAGGAACATTAGACAGAGTGTGAGCCCACCAGGATAGACGGGAAAAAATGCTTCAATAACTGAATAAATTCATGTAAACTGTTCTGAGCTCCCTGGGGCAAACAGTATAGAAAACTGAATATATAAATAGTGTGAAGAGTTTCAGCCTCTAGTAACCAGAGCTGGTACTGTGACATAAAAATATAAGCAATGCCTCCGCTGGGTCAGACCTGAGGTCCATCGTGCCCAGCAGTCCGCTCATGTGGCGGCCCAACAGGTCCAGGACCTGTGCAGTAATCCTCTATCTATACCCCTCTATCCCCTTTTCCAGCAGAAAATTATCCAATCCTTTCTTGAACCCCAGTACCGTACTCTGCCCTATTACGCCCTCTGGAAGCGCATTCCAGGTGTCCACCACACGTTGGGTAAAGAAGAACTTCCTAGCATTCGTTTTGAATCTGTCCTCTTTTAACTTTTCCGAATGCCCTCTTGTTCTTTTATGTTTTGAAAGTTTGACGAATCTGTCCCTCTCTACTCTCTCTATGCCCTTCATGATCTTTTAAGTCTCTATCATATCCCCTCTAAGTCTCCTCTTCTCCAGGGAAAAGAGACCCAGTTTATCCAATCTCTCAGCGTATGAAAGGTTTTCCATCCCCTTTATCAGATGCGTCGCTCTCCTCTGAACCCTCTCAAGTAACGCCATGTCCTTCTTAAGGTACGGCGACCAATATTGGACGCAATACTCCAGATGCGGACGCACCATCGCCCGATACAATGGCAGGATAACTTCTTTCGTTCTGGTTGTAATACCCTTCTTGATTATTCCTAGCATTCTGTTTGCCTTCTTAGCGGCCGCTGCACACTGTGCCGTCGGCTTCATTGTCATGTCCACCATTACCCCCAATTCCCTTTCTTGGGTACTCTCATTTCATAACATCCCTCCCATCGTATAGTTTCTGTTTCCCACATGTAATACTTTATATTTCTCAATGTTGAACTTCATCTGCCATCTCGTCGCCCATTCCCCTAGTTTGTTCAAGTTCCTTTGCAATTCTTCGCAGTCCTCTTTAGTCTGAGCTCCACTAAATAGTTTGGTGTCGTCCGCAAATTTTATTATCTCACACTTCATCCCTGTTTCTAGATCATTTATGAATATATTAAATAGCAGCGGCAGCACCGAGCCCTGCGGGACCCACTCATGACCCTCCTCCAGTCCGAGTAGTGGCCCTTCACTCCTACCCTCTGTTTCCTACCCGCCAACCAGTTTCTGATCCATCTATGAACGTCTCCTTCCACCCCATAGTTCTTCATTTTCCGGAGTAGGCGTTCATGGGGCACCTTGTCAAAGGCTTTTTGGAAATCTAGGTATATGATGTCTATGGGTCTCCTCTGTCCATCCATTTGTTAATTCCTTCGAAGAAGTGCAATAAGTTAGTTAGTCACGATCTCCCCCTGCAGAAACCATCATAATGCCTCATTCCACCAATAAGAGCCAACCTCATCAGTGATGTCACAATGACTTTATTGTCCTATACTTGGCTCACTTTCACTACATTTTGATTTCTAATGGTTAAAGCTACAGCCTCAGCATCCCGAGGTTGTGGGTTCAAACCCACCCTGTTCCTTGTAACCCTGGGCAAGTCACTTAATCCCTCTTTGTCCCAGGTGTGAGCCCACCGGGACAGATAGGGAAAAATGCTTGAGTACCTGAATGTAAACCACTTAGGCTATAAGTGGTATAGAAATACTATAAATAAATAATAAAAATTTCACGTTCCAGAGTGGAAAAGCAACTTAAAAACAAATGCGGCAATTCTTTAAATTGAAACCTCAGTTTTGGTGCCTCCAATGTTATGCGTTCGGTGCCAAATCTATAACCGCATCTTGATGCCAAGATACCTTTATAGAAAGCAAGCGTAATGCTGGCATGGTTGAACCTTTTTATGCCATGTCAGTGGCAGGCATAAGTTGGCATGCGAGCATGTCAAGTGATGCACATAATTTATACTATTCTATAAACTATGGCCCGGATTCTCTATAGGGCACTGATATTGGCCGTCGCCAATCGCATGTCAATCACGTGAGGAAGACATTAAGGTCGAAACAGGGACCGTGTTGGGTCCTCTTCATTGTCTAAAGTTGTGAATGATGTTCCAAGTTGTGGATTAACTTTTTGATACAATAAAGTCTGCGTCTGTAACATCAGACTCAGCGATATTTTTTTGTTTTGGACTTTCGTTTTTCTGTGGATTCAAGGGGTCAACTCCGGTTGGTTTTAATCACGTGATGGCGCCCTATAGAGAATTACGTCTCCGCAGAAGATAGGCACCGGAAATGCATGCCTACATTTCCGGTACCTATCTATGCTGTGAACTGCACCTACGTTGTGAGCATGGGTATTGGACGCCAGCGCACTCATAGAGCTGCAGTTGCCAATTAAGCTGCTAGCTTCCACTCAAGGTGTGAAAAATAACAAAAATATGGAAAATGAACGCATAACGCATGGTTACCAAAATATAAGTTTTATTTACTGTTTTTATTTTTCCATCATGAAATTCAAAAGACTAGGTGCGTTAGCGGGAGGTCGTTATAGTTGCCAAAATGCTGGCCTTTGATAACGAGCTCAACTCGATACTTCGAAGCTCCCCATTATATACCTTAAGTCCAGTATGACATCATTGGCCGTGTGGGCCAATCAAAACTAACAGAGGTGGTCTTGAAAGTTAGACAAAGAAAATTCCTCTACATGTTTAAAAGTTTCAGAAATCATATTTGTTTTGTTTACATTCATTTCTGAATATACATTAACATTTTATTACAAATCCAATATTCTTTTTTGTCCTTTTCCAAAAAGGTATATTAAGAGAATCTGCATTTGTTAAAAAAGGTGCTGAAATAGTCTCAGCCTTCCCTGTCAGCCTTAGAGAAAAAGGAAAAGGAGAAGGAGAAGGAGGGGCTGTTTCCCCCTCTCCCTGAAACCTAACAGCTTCATGTTACACCTAAAAACAGTGCTGAAAACTGGTCAGCCTTAGAGGAAAAAAGAGGGGCTGTTCCCCCCCTTTCCCTGCTAGAGACTGCTACAGAATCAGATCTCTGATTCTAACTTAACCATTTCATTTTAAGTACAAATTATTTTACAAATCTATTCATACCACACATTCAGGGGCCCCATATCCATACATTCATAATTTCATTAATACTATGTATTTCATTTATAGTTTCACATATTATATGTATCTCAGGTTGGGATACTTAATCTAATATACTCTTCCTAACCAGCCTGAGGCACATCTGGTATCAATTAGAACCACAATGCTAGAAGCGGGAAACCTGAACAAAGGCTGAACACAAAATGGAGTAAAAACCAAGCAGAAGATACAAAAAGACAGAAAACAAAATGGAGTCCATGTATATCCTGATTTCCTCCATGATCTAGCTTCATAGCAAAGTACATTAAAAGAATATTATTATGCTTTCCCTTAATATTAATCTGTAGTATGTTTTTCTGGCCTTGGCTACATCCATATTCAGATTTTATTCACCAATTTTTCATACGCTTCTATTGGGTATGGCCTTAACTAACACATATGCTTGTATCTGACTAGAGTTACCCAGAATCATACGAAAAGCAGGCCATTTTTGTAGAAAAATTCCACAAAATACTGCACTATCATGTCCTGATGTCCATTCCATTACCATCCCATAGACATCACCCCCTACTGGCCACGAGCCACTACTCCTCAGTTGGCACCTTAGGCCACCTAACTCCACCTCTGACATTAGCCATGCCCATAGTGGCATTTGGCAGCCTAAAGCACCTATGTAGGCGTGATTCCAGGGCGCATTATTTAGGTGCCAGTAGGCACTTTAATGGTGCTGTCTTTTGCCATTTTAAACAGTGTTTGTTTCTTAACTTAGGCACCGATAGAGCCTAGAATTTCCCCCTATAGAATATATAGGTAAGATATACATATATTTAGCTCATGTATTGTAACACCTTTACTAAAGCTCATGCAAGCCACTCTGAATTGACTCCGCAGTTATTAGTAGTGGTGTAGGCAGCGGAGCGCTGTTTGGTTTGGGGAGGCCCAGGAGCTCAGTTCTAACCCTGCAGAATCCTATGGTGTGGCCTCTCCCCACCCACCTCCTCCTGGAGCTATACTTTTAAATCTTCAGGCAGCCGCTGCATAGCGTCAGCGAGCAGGCCTGCCCCTGGAAGTAGAATGAAGTGCTCCGGGGCAGGCTTGCTCACTGACGCTGTGCGGCAGCTGCCAGAAGATTTAAAATTAGAACTAGAGAATGACACGGTAACAAAATTCATCACCGTTCCCGTCCCCGCGGATAACCACGAAAAATAATCCCATGTCAATTTCTAGTGTCTATTTCAGCCTCAGTCCTTCTACACCAGCATTCTTCAAAGCAAAGCTTGAGGGTCAGTGGTTGTGGCCATTCATACTGTGATTCTTATGTGAGCCAAGGATAATGAAGCCATTGTGACATCACTGATGTGATTGGTTCTTAGGCACTGGTGGAATGAGGCATTATGACATCACAATATCTGCTCTGGATATCAGAGACTGTCATTCTGTAGTGTCTATCTCAACCTCAGTCCTTCTACATCAGCATTCTTCAGAGCAAAGCTTGCGGGTCAGTGGTTGTGGTCATTCATACTCTGATTCTTCGCTCTCTCCTTAAAGAATGACATGAAGATAGTTTCCCGCGGGGACGGGAATGGTGATGAATTTTGTCACCGTGTCATTCTCTAATTAGAACACCAGCAAGCAGGTGGGAGGGCGGGCACCAATCAAGAGACCACCAATCTTTGAGGCCCATTCCAACACCTATGAGTAGCGGTATAGAAGCTTCCAATGAACACAAACAGAACTAGAAAGTTTCCAAGTTTATTTATAGTTTAATATACCGACCATCTACGTGTATCAGGCCGGTTTACAATGCTAAAAGTATAAAAATAAATGTATGGTGGGGTAAAAGAAAAATATAGAAACATAGAAATAGACGGCAGATAAGGGCCCACGGCCCATCCAGTCTGCCCACCTTAATGTCCCTCCCCTACCTTTGCCCTGTGAATAGATCCCATGTGCCGATCCCATTTTGCCTTAAAATCAGGCACGCTGCTGGCCTCAATCACCTGTAGTGGCAGACTATTCCAGCGATCAACCACTCTTTCAGTGAAAAAGAATTTCCTGGTATCACCTCGTAGTTTCCCGCCCCTGATTTTCAACGGATGCCCTCTTGTTGTCGTGGGACCCTTGAAAAAGAAGATATCTTCCTCCGCCTCGATGCGGCCCGTAAGATACTTGAACGTCTCGATCATGTCCCCCCTCTCTCTGCACTCCTCGAGCGAGTATAGCTGTAATTTGTCAAGCCGTTTTTCGTATGGTAGATCCTTGAGTCCCGAGACCATCCGGGTGGCCATTCTTTGCACCGACTCCAGTCTCAGCACATCTTTGCGATAATGCGGCCTCCAGAATTGCACACAGTATTCCAGGTGGGGCCTCACCATGGATCTATACAATGGCATAATGACGTCCGCCTTACGACTGACGAAACCCCTTCGTATGCAGCCCATGATTTGTCTTGCCTTGGACGAAGCCTGCTCCACTTGATTGGCAGACTTCATGTCCTCACTGACGATAACCCACAAGTCTCGTTCTGCTACCGTTTTTGCTAGGATCTCGCCATTAAGGGTATAAGACTTGCATGGATTCTGGCTGCCCAGGTGCATAACAACAAGAAGACTAAGACATTGGCATGACTGGACATGAGAGGAGTTGGGGGCGAGGAAAGTTGATAATTACATCATAAAAAATAAAAGTAAAGGGAGGTACGAGGGGAGGGGGAAACCCAGCATGGAATTGGGATCACTTTGTAGAAGTGGTTCTTTATGAGGAGTGTGCTGCAATTAGAGAAAGGTGTTGAGTTTGGGTTTGAATTTTCGTGGCAGAGATGAGATGGTATGGCTCCCAGGCTCCACCCCCTTGCAGGTAATAATAATAACAATAAAAGTTTATATACCGCAGGACCGTGAAGTTCTATGCGGTTTACATAAGATTAAAAGAAGGTACAAATTGATTGAACTTAAAAGAGGTGAAAGAAAGTGGTTAATAGGTCAAGAGAACCGTTATTGAGGAGAAAGAGATGTACGGGTCAAGTGTCTAGATTTTTCAGGAACAGATGAGTTTTTAGGCGCTTCCTGAATTCCTCATAAGTAGTGGGCGAAAGCAATTGTTCTAGATCAGGGGTGTCCAACCTTTTGACTTCCTGGGGCCGCACAAATGCACAAGCGCTGCAGCAAGACAGAGGAGGGAGCCGGCAAGATGGTAAACACCTGGGGGCAGCAGAGGAAAACACTACATCGCCCTCGACCGGGGCCGCACATAATACTTCACGGGGCCGCATGCGGCCCTTGGGCCACAGGTTGGACACCCCTGTTCTAAATCTTTACCCCATAATGCTGCCTGATGTGAGAGAAGATGTTGATGGTGTTTTTTGAGTTTACATCCTCTAATTGGGGGGGGACGAAGGTCAAATGTGAGCACTTAAACACCTGTCAGTTAACAGTGCCTTTGTCATTCCTAAGAGTTTATAGAATTTTTAGAAATTATCGAACAATCCCTACGGCTTCCCTTTGCATTGTCTACAGAAAATCTGGCTTCGAGCTAAACATTTCATTGAGAATTTTTCACTTGACACTAATTACTATTAGGAGGAACTCTTTAAGCTCAGGATGTCTCTGTTCCTCTGACATTCTATTCCCTGGGTGCAATTTACAGTGAAAAGGTGCCTCGGCGCTGTCACTTTCACTTTGTTTCTGGCTTCGCACCAGTTTTATTATTCATTGCTTGCAAACTTGATTTGCAATTTTTATTTTTTATAGCCCGAGCTCAGTCAGGAGCAGCCTCTCTTGCGTTGTGGTATTAAGAGTCTACGAGGGGGTGATGAAAAGTTCTCAGCCCAACCAACCAATTTCCTAAATTTTGAGCATTATTTTGCCACCGTATGTGAAAAGAGTGTTATCTTATTTCATTACGTGCCAGTTTGCAGAAATGAAATTCTCTGCTTTTGACCTTGTTTCAGATCATCGATGGAACCATATCCAGGTCAGCTTAGAAACCTCACGGTTATTAGCGGTATATAAGAATTAAATTAAATTAAATTAAATTCTCTTCTTGGTTGAGCTCAGAACTTTTCAGCATCCCCTCGTAGTGTGAAGCGTTTTAGTCTCTGGTAACCAGAGCTGAGAATGTGATGTCATAATGCCTCATTCCACCAATAAGAGTCAACCTCATCAGTGATGTCACAATGGCTTTGATTGCCCTATACTTGGCTCACTTTTATTACATATGAGGAGGTGCTGAAAAGTTCTCAGCCCAAACAACCAGCTTCCTAAATTCTGAGCATTATTTTGCCACTTTAGCTGAAGAGTGTTATCTCATTTCATTAAGTGCCAATTTGCAAATACAAGATTCTATATTTTGACATAGTTTCAGATCATTGATTCAACCATATCTACGTCATTCTCGTCTTGGTTGGGCTGAGAACATTTCAGCACCCCCTTGTACTTGTTCTTCAACCAGGCTGCCCTAGCTCTGCTCCCTGTGCCATTCCTTTACCCTGTAGGGGAGCTCACATACTTTCCCCATGTAGACAGGGACTGTTTTCAAAGAGGTGGGTTTTATGAGAAAACAACCATCCTTCTATTGGAAATATCCTTTCTTTCTACCTTTCCAACCCAGAAAAGCCCATGACAGAGCTCCGGACAGTTAGGGTTGAGATGACCAAACTACCAATCCTCTGTTCAGGGTGAGAAAAAAAAAAAAGCCCTGCTGCAACGCCCAGTGTCAGCCTCCCTTCTGCTTTTCCCATTTCCTCCGCCACAGATGCATTTCTGTAGAGACATTATCACGGTGCCATCTGCGCAGTGATAAATAACACCTGAGTTGGGCTGCCAGGCAGCAGGCCTGAAACCCATTCTCTGCTATTTGCCGGTACCTTTATTCTCAGCTCTCTGTTCCAGGTCAGATTCGTCAAACACCTATAGATCTTATGCTTTTTAATTTCTGTTACATTGCCAAAGGGGAGGGAAAACCAGAAAGGGACTAATTCTAGCATGAAAGCTAATTGAAACACCGTTAGGAGAGTCTTTCTGGATGGATTCTGGTGATTTCAGCCTACATGCTTCTAAAGAGCATCTGAGGGGAGTTCCTCTGAGTGATTGTCTTCTGGATTGGATTGGATTGGATTTATTTTCTTGATATACTGCTTGTACCAAGTGGTTTTCAAAGCTACAAACTTCAAATACAATACGTCACAACTCGTATATCTATGAAGCCATCATATACAATAACACTCTAAAAATAAAATTTACAATAACATTTTCAAAAAAATGGATAATATTACTCAAACAGATAAAAAGTTATCTAAATTTTCAAAACATCGGTAATATTACTAAAATAGAAAACCAGTCATTTCAGTGAAAGGTTGTCAGCTAAATCCATGACGGTGCTGAAATAGAACTGAGTTGCTACGAAGGTGCCACTGAAAAGTTCTCAGCCCAACCGACAAAATTGGGGCAGTGGCGTACCAACAGGGGGGCGGTCCACCCCGGGTGCACGCCCCAAGGGGGTGCACAACTGGCCACCCACCGGGGAATAGGCTGCCACTGCTGCCATCGGGAACAAGCCGGTGCCAAGTTCTCCCTCCCTGCTTTTCTTCCCCGCGGGGCTGACCAACTCTCACCACCCGACATCAATTCTGACGTCGGAGAGGACGTTCTGGGCCAGCCAGTCGCTGCTTGAGAATCTTGGAGAGAGCAAGACCAGAAGGCTTTGAGCATGCGCAAATGCTCAAAGCCCAGTCCAGCCCAGCACAGGCAAGAGGGAGGATCTCAGACGCACCGCCCAGCCTAGCCCAGGCCAGAAGAGGGAGGATCTTCGGGCACCAGCACGTCCTGTACATTGGTGCTGGTGCCGGTGCCCAATCGGGGTAAGGGATGTCGTTGCGGTGCTCGGGGGGATGTAGGATCGCGGGGGAGGGGAGGGCGACGCAAGCGGGGGGAAGGATGCCGGTTTGCAGGGGGGATGCCAGATCGCGGGGGGAAGTATGGAGCAGCGTCGGTGGCCTCAAGGGGGGGATGGAGTAGCGCCGGTAGCCTTGGGGGGGAGGACGAGGAGGAGGTGAAACAAATCAAATCAAGTTTCCCTTACTTCCTATGGGGAAACTCGCTTTGATATGCGAGAAATTTGGTTTACGAGCATACTTCTGGAACGAATTATGCTCGTAAACCAAGGTTCCACTGTATTTGTTTTATTTTTATTTATTAATTTGTAAAGTGGTGATTGTTATGTATCCGTTTTTTCAAATTTACATCTATTGTCTTAATATTTTGCACAGTATTAGAAGACGTGTTACTGTTTTTGTGGTGTTATGGTGGTGCATTGTATGCAGAGTCTGGTTTCTTGGCGGTTCAGTTTAACTTTTGTCTACATATTTCTATTTTTAGTTTGTGATTATTCCTTATTGGGCAAGGGTGTATCTCTGTTCTGTGTGTATGAAAAGGATATAGTTTTCAGTTGGCATTGACTGCAGGATCAATTGACTGTGTGGGATCTGGCTTGTTTAGTTTTACAATGTATGTGTTGGTGTTCACTGCAGTGTTTAAGATGCTGTCTTTTCCTAGGTACACTCTTTGTTGTGTGATATGTGGATTGTTACTAAAAATCATATTTTTCATATAGATGGGGGGGTCAAAAAACGATGGGCCCTGAGTGTCACATATGCTAGGTACGCCACTGAATTGAGACAGTCTCCATCGAGGGCTATCCACGTGAGAGCCTGATTCTCGAAAATGCGCATCCTGATGGCAGGCAGTGGTAGGCATCATACCGCCATCAGGCAGCCAATCGGGATGCACTTTTTTTTAAATAAAACCTCTCTGAGGCAGGACACTCGCTTTGTGGTCTTCATCATAAGGCGTATGGGGACAGACTTAAAGATCTCAGTCTGTAGACTTTGGAGGAAAGGCGGGAAAGGGGAGATATGATTGAGATGTTTAAATACATGGCATAAATGCGCATTTATTTATTTATTTATTTATTTATTTAGATTTTTATTCCGTCCTCCCAATAGCTCAGAACGGTTTACAAATGAACATACACAGTGGGGAGCAACTAGACATATAAGTGGTACAACAGGTTTAGTGATTGGATTTAGTTTTTGGAGAGAATTAAATACAGGGAGAGTAAGCAGAGAGAGAGAAGGGGGAAATACAGTAGTTTAGTTTAAGGAAAGTTATAAGCGTATAGGTACAATTTGTTAGTGGATAGAGTAAGAGAGGGTCATACTGGAATTTCGGGAAGGTGGTAGGAGAGTGGAGGGTGGGGCCTAAGGGGGGGAGAAGACAGAGGAGATCTTTAATTGAAGAGGAGGGTCTTTACCGATTTACGGAATGTTAATAATGAGTTCTGTTGTCTAAGTTGGGAGGGGAGTTGGTTCCAGAGGTGTGGAATGAAGTGGCTGTAGGATCGTTTGTGGGCAGTTTCTGTGAGCAGGGATCTTCCAGGGGGGGTGCATAGGCGTATCTCTGACTTTGAGCGGAGGGTGCGAGTGGGGTTATAGAATGGAAGTTTGAGTTGAGTCTCTTTCATTTGAAAGGAAACTCTGCAATGAGAGGGCATAGGATGAAGTTAAGAGGTGAAAGGCTCCGGAGTAATCTAGGGAAATACTTTTCACGGAAAGGGTGGTAGATGCGTGGAACAGTCTCCCGGAAGAGGTGGTGGAGACAGAGATTGTGTCTGAATTCAAGAAGGCCTGGGATAGGCATGTGGGATCTCTCGGAGAGAGAAAGAGATAATGGTTACTGCGGATGGGCAGACTGGAAGGGCCATTTGGCCTTATCTGCCATCATGTTTCTCTGTTTCTATGTGTGGGCGGGGTGTGGGCGTGGCTTTGCCCAGAAGCAGGCTTAAGCGGCAGTACGTGTCTCCGTACATGAGAGACAAGTGCCCAAAATGTAGACCTGCAAAATGCTGGCCTACATTTCAGGCATCTGTCCAGGAGTATAGGCACGATTCTGCATAGGACACTGATACATGATTGACATGTGATCAGTGACTGTTTCTTAGGCGGCAGCTGATACTGCATCTACTTTGCTCATTCCGTTAGAAAAATACAGGATGATAAAAATGGAAAATCTCTAGACCCAGTAAGGCTATTCTTCAGTGATGTCACAATGGCTTGATTGTCCTCTACGTGGCTCACATAACAACACAAGAATAGCCATACTGGGTCAAACCAATGGTCCATCTAGTCCAGTATCCTGCTTCCAGCAGTGCTCAATCCAGGTCACAAGTACCTAGCAGAATCCCAAATAATAGGTACATTCCAGAATCTCAAAGAGTAGCAAGAATCCGGAACTCCAAAGAGTAGCAACAGTGGAGCAGTTCAGAGAGCAGAGAAGCCTTGATCGGGGCAGAGAGCAGGGCAGCCAGAGCAGGAGAATAGGGGCAGAGAGCAGGGTTTTAGCACAAGCAACTGGTCCTCACCAGTTGCTTGTTTTTTTATCGGCCAGTCAGTCGGTGTGCCAGAAAAAAGTGTAGTGAATCGCATCCTTCCTGCTTTGCATGCCGTTTCCCCTCATTTGCATGCACGGATCGGGATCGGATTTGGCCACCAGGTTAGTGAATCGGGTCGGAGGGAAATCGGGTCGCAAACCGATCAGTTTGCTTAGTGAATCTAGCCCATAGAGGCATCTAGAAAGGTAGACAGTAGCATGTATGCATACAATACAGATTGCATCAGGGATTCTGAACCCCAGCCCTCTGGACACACCTAGCTAGAAACAATGCTGTAACTCCCTATTTTACAAAGCCCCGTTAACATTTTTAGCACTAGCCACGGTGGTAAGATCTCTGACGCTCATAGGAATTCTATGAGCATTAGAGTTCGTATCACCGCGGGGGTGGGGTGCTAAAAATGCTAACGGAGCTTTCTAAAGGAGGGGGTAAATTTGGTGGCAGTGGGTGTTCTACTGTTGGCTAACTTAATTACTTTAATTGGTTTTAATCAGCACGGTAATTGACATACCGTTAGAAACAATTAAAATAAGTAAGCGCTGGTAGACGCCTACAGAGATAAGCATTGGAATCGCATCTAAACAGGTGCCTAAAGTCAAAGAAGGGGGAAGGGAAGGGGGACTTGAATACTGCCTTTTTTGCAGCTTTTGACATTCAAAATGGTGGGTACTGGAGGATTAAGTGTCTTGCCCAAGGTCACAAGGAGCAGAGGCAGCAGCTCAACCAGTGCTTTTGGGAAGAGATGGCCTTAGGTGCTGTTATGCGTGAGCCTTAGTGATACTTAGGCGCCAGTAATGTAGGTCTTTAAAACCCTGGCGTCTAAGCTCTTTTTTGGAGGTGCTGCTAGCTCCGATTCTGTAAACGGTACTTAAGCGTGATGGATACATAGATGGCGCTGTTTACAGAATGTCAAATTTTCAGGATATCCTCAATGAGCGTGCGTGAGATTCATTTGCACAGAAAGGAAGTGGTGCACACAAATTCATGAGCTGCTTAGAAGTGGCGTATTGAGGGTAAGCGGCGCCCCTCCCCCTAGGAAAATCTGGACCCCCCCCGCCACGCCCCAGGCCCACCCAGTTCCGCCCCATTCTGCCTGTGTCACTCCCCGTTCTGCCCACAAGCACCGCCCCAAATGGCATCCGTGCATGCGCAGACATTACGCAGGTGCCCCTTCCTGACGCGATTTTGACAGGAAGCTTTTCAAAACCCAGCCAAAGTACCTGACCATCGGACATGTCCTCGAAAAGGAGGACATGTCCGGAGAAATCCAGATATCTGGTAACCCTCCCCCCTAAATGAGTATATTTTGGGCTGATTAATAAAATAGCGCAAACTTTTTCTTTTGATTTTAAAATATTTATGGCTTAATGTCACCTTTTCTTCTTTTGAATGTTTTTATATTACCCCCACCCCATCCCTATTTTACAAAACCGCAATAGCGATTTTTAGCGCAGGCCGCTGCACTGAATGCCCTTTGCTGCAAACGTTCCTATGATCTTCGGGAGCAACGCAGAGCATTCAGCGTGCCAGCCTGCGCTTAAAACCGCTATCAGTTTTTAAAAGAGGGGGATAGTTAGGTAAATTATACCATTTTTAAAAAATATCCATCGGAGATGTTCTGTACTGCAATCAGCCAGGCAACCAAAGCCACCTAATCACACACGAGTCACCCAGTCTTAACACCCCCAGGGAAGAGTCCATTCTATTAGAGGCACGCTGCATTTAAAACAATATCTTGTGACACAAAGTGACATTTAATGTTGGATAATTCTGCCAGTCCCCTCAAGGGAGTCCCTCTTCTGTCACCCTGATAAAATTATGGTGTATCTTTTCTGGCATCCAGATGTTCCATCAATATTCATGAAATCAGCAGGAGGCTGGCGAGTTGAAGCACTTTCTCATGCTACGCTCCCCATTTCCACTTTAAGAGCCTTTTACTCCCCAGAGCAGGGACAGGGAAGGCTTACTGATTATGAGTCTCATCCCCGTTTAAGGCTGGCTTGCAGCTCAGCCTATTTTTTAATATCAAGCCCATCAAAAAAATAAAAAAATCAATTTTTTTTTAATTTATTTATTTTCTGTTAACATTCAAGATTCACATCTTTGAAAGAAATTACAGAAATCATAATTACAGCCAATATTACATTGGATAATTACAAAATGAAAAAGAAAGTAATATTTACTACTAAACTATAATCCTCAATTATGGGGCGGCAAGAATAGAAAAATCCCAGGGAAAAGGATTTACATTAACTTTTTCTCTAAGGAAATAGAACAGAAAAATCCAATGATATAAATTTGGGGGGACACAAGTTATACTGGGTCTTCTTGAGGTGTCATCAATATCCCCTTACCCTAAAGAAAAAACAAATTTAGGAGCCTAAGGGGCTGTTTTACTAAAGGGCATTATGAACTTTCCCCCAGATTCTATAAAAATCACCCCGATTTGGACACGCAGGGCACATGCTTGTGCAAATTAATTACTTAATGATATTAAAAACTAGTACCTGTGTGAGGGGCCGCTGTAAAATTCTCACTCCAGCCAATAAAAATGGGACAGTCTCCAATGAGGGCTATACATTTAGTCCAGCGATTTCCCACTTTGTTTGTTCCGTATTTTTCTGTAGGAATGAAGAAATCACTGGACTGTCTCAGCTTTCTTAGGTGGGCGGAGAACTTTTCAGCAGCCCCCAAGCCGCTTCGTTTGTAACCACAGAAAGGTGATATATCGAATCCTAATTGTTCATGTCAATTGGAACTAATTTGAATTTACGCATGCATCTCCCTACGTGCTTTTCTATAATGTCCCATGCCCAAATTGACTCACATGGAGAAACATAGAAGCATGATGGCAGATAAAGGCCAAATGGCCCATCCGCAGCATCCACTATCTCCTCCTCTCCCTATTGGCTAAGGCTCTTAACATTTGCATCTCCTCTTCCTATAGGTTAAGGCTCTTTACACCTGCATTGTGAGGTCATAGAGCTTTATGGTTATAGAAACATGATGGCAGATAAATGTCAAAAGGCCCATCCAGTCTGCCCATCTACAGTAACTATTATCTCTTCCTCTCTCCAAGAGATCCCACATGCCTATCCCATACTTTCTTGAATTCAGATACAGTCTCTGTCTCCACCACCTCTTCCGGTAGACTGTTCCACGTATCTACTCCTGAGCCTATCACCTCTTAACTTCATCCTATGCATTGTGGCCGGGCCCGTCCCCGAGTAGGTGGGAAACACCGGCCCGGACCACAAGCAAGAATTTTAATACGCCTTTTATATGGTGGTGAAAGGAAGACCCGGATACCGGATTCCTTGAAAAACAGTACCAGGTTTATTAGTGTCCCAAAGTACAAAGAAAAGAAAACAGAAGCAAAAAGAAAACATTCACCTTGATTGTTATATTACAGTCCAGGTGAGTCTCAGGTGTTTTACTGAGGAGCTGGATTGCACCTCCTTATCAATAGCAAAAATACTATAACATCAAAATATTATATCAGTTCAATGCCTTTCTTGGCTTGTATCCCCACTGGGATTTATTGATCTCTCTGGACCTTAACACCTTCTGGCTTTACTAGCTGAGCACGGCTTGCGTCAAGCCTTTTCCCCTCTCAGCTCTCTTTATCTTCTTAACACCTTTTTATCACCTCATTAGCTTTGCCAGCACTGCTCTGGCTTTCGGGTGAAACAAATAAACAATGGGAGAACGTTCTTCTTGAGATTAGCTGAGGACTTTCAAATACTGTATTCCCCCAGGTCCATGTCCTCTTCACTCATATTATCACTCAGGACACTGCACATTTCCCATTCACCCTCATGGGAACTCTGGCTTAACGTTTCCTCATTTCTCCCAGGCTGTGCTTCCCATCCCCCTCTCTGCAAGTCTGCCAAACTACCTGCAGCCTTTCCCTGGGGATAATTTCCCAGCCTTTCTCTCTGGGGTTTAAGCTGCCAGTCACTGTACCTCCCAAGTGCTGTACCACCTTTCCTTAGGTGCTGGCTTCCTGCCATACGCTCATGCTGGGATTTAGGCACCCTCTGTGACCTGGAAACTCCTTGAGTGGTTTGGCTTCTCTCATCAGAGACAGCTGTGTCCTCCTTCTCTCGCTCTCTCCTTCTCCCTCCTCCTCCTCCTAAGTTTGCCAACTTACTTTGCCTATAAGGCAAACTCCCGGGTCTGACTCCACCCCTCTCTAAATTGGTCTCAGGTTTCTCCCTGACCTCTGGAAAGGAGTGATAGGGGCAATTAGTGGTTTTCAGAGCCTTCCCTAATTGGCTCTTCAGCTGTGCTGGGACCTGCCTTGGCTTGTATTCTTTTGGCTGAGCCAGCTGTCCTGGCTCCATGCCGGGTTTTACAGAGCCCTGTGCTGCATTCTGGGGAGTTTTAGCAGTAGTTTTCACTGTGACAGGAGCTTCCCTGTCACAGCATTCTCATTGCAGAGTTTCCTTTTCAAATTAAAAACTCAACTCATGCGCATTTACATCACCACTACTACTATTAAATATTTCTATAGCGCTACCAGACGCACGCAGCGCTGCACAGAGTCTCAAAGAGTAAGAAAACAGTCTCTGTAGGCATGAGTCACGTAAAACGTAGGCGCCGAAAATGTGCGCCTTGAAAACCCTGGCCTACATTTCCATCGTCTACTTTTTCCAAAGTCACAATTCTATAAAAGGCGCTGTTGCATGATTGACCTGCGATAGGTGGATGTCTTTAAGGCAGCCACCAACAACGGCGCCATTTATGGAATCCTGGCCTTATTGACCACATAATAGGGAAGTATTTACTAATGGAAGGAAACAAAGAAGGAAGAGCCAATGTTCCACAGGAAAAGGAGCTTTGGAGTCCACAATGTTCTTTGATTTTCCTTTATTTCGTCAAATAAGTTGTAAAATAAAAATAAACTTGTCCACATAGATGAAACACAGAAATGAAACGGACCCGACACAGGCCGTGTTTCAGCTGTCAAAGCCTTCCCCAAGAATCTGGTGGATATGATTTATGTTTGAAGTAGTGGATGAGACTTCCCAAGTTCTTGAGACAACAAAACATTGAACAAAGTTGGTGGCTGGGCGCTAAGGCATAGGACAACTGCCCACGTTTATTTGTATTTGACAACATATTTGAAGAAATAAAGGAAGATGCTGATAGAAAATTAAGCCTGGGCATTTTTTCATAATTAATTCTTTAATAAATAGCTTAATTTAAATAATTTATAAGTTTTTTTGCCTCAAAACTTGTATATGAGAGTTGGATGACAGCGGCAGTGAGCGGATCCCTGACGAAGCTATTGCGAAATATGTCGGCGCTAGCCGCTTGAACTGCATAAACTTATTATAAGATCTACAATGATTCAGATGTCAAAAAAATGCTTAAAAGACTTATAAATTATTTAAATTAAGCTATTTATGTATATATATATTTATTGAATTTTTTCAATATAATCAAGCATAACTTGTACAGAAAGGAAATTCAGCAAGAAAATAAAGAATTGACATTATAATAAAACATAAGACATTAAACATAAGCTTAAATCTCAACTCAAGTCCACAAAAAGAATCCAAGGTGGATGATAGGCGAATAATAATAAAGGAAAATTAAATTACAAAGATATTAACTAGTTGACTGAGGTTAATACACCCTTTCTTAAACTTAGCACTCATGTTCCATCTTTCTCCAAACATGAAGTTGAGAGAAATGTTGTCAGTTGAGATGGCTCAAAGAAAACAAATTTATGTGAACGATAATTAAATTACACATTTACATGGATGTCGCAAGTAAAATGTAGCCCCTAAAGCTACAACACCAGGTTTCTTTAACAAAAATTCACATCTCCTACGCTGGGTCTCCTTAGCCAAGTCTGGAAACATCTGTATTTTACAACCTAAAAATTTTTTTTGTTTATTTTTAAAGAAAAGTTTCAGTAACCAGTTTTTATCTGGTGCGAGAGCTACTGTCAAATGTAAAGTTGTTGGGGCTACTAATTCTTTATCAGATGTTTCCAAAATATTAGATATGTTCATTAAGTCATGTCCCAAATTCTGTTGTTGTTGTTGATCCTGTGTCTTATTTGGAAGATAATAGACCTGTGTAAATGGAGGTATGTTTCTTCAGAAAGCTCCAGCATTTCCATCATATAGCGTTTCAACATTTCTCTTGGGGCTATCATAGGCACCCTGGGAAAGTTGATCAATCTAAGATTATTATTCCGGGAAAAATTTTCCATTGCCTCCATCTTCCTTCTTAAGTTGGTATTATCTTTAATTAAAGTCTCAGTAACTTGTTTAGAAACCTTTAGTTCTTGGTAAACATTCTGTATTGAAGTTTTAGAGTCCTCAATTCCAATCTTCAAATTTTTAATCTCAGTTTCATGGTCATTAAATTTATTTTCCAATTGTTGTAATTGTGGGTTTATAGATTTTGCCAGATTAGCCACAAGATCCCACAGGGAGTCCAGTGTTACTTCCCGGGGCTTCTCTATTTGAAAAGAATGTAAATTTAATTTACTTAGCTCACCCACTGGCAATATATCTCTTCAAACGTCCTGTTGGGCTCTTGCTTCCCCCTCTGCTTCTTCCTCAGTCTCCACATTCGGATTTCCTTGCAACAGCAAGGAACCCGTCAGTACAGTTCCCCCTTCGTTCTCCTTAGCCTCTGGGAGGAGGTGAACTCCGACATCCGGAAGTACCTCCGCTCGCGGGGAACTTGTAGACTGAGGGCGTGGGGGAGGTGCTCTCACGTCAGGGCTTAACGATGTCTCTAGCCCTATGGAGAACGGCACAGATTCGCCACCACTGCGCGACTCCTGCAGGGAACTCCCCGATGATATCGGCGTTTCCTGCATTCTCCTCACCAGCTCCTCATTGTTGCCAAAGACGGCCGTCCTGGAGCACTGTGAGGCTCCAACAGCGCTTCGTCCTCTCCTCTTCGGCATATTGGGCAGGTAAAAATCTTGCAAGCAAGTAAATTCAAAAGGAGCTTCAGGGAGAATGTAGCTCAGACAACCTAGCATGCGGCCATCTTGGATTGCAGAAGCAATTAAGCTATTTATTAAAGAATTAATTATAAAAAAATGCCCAGGCCTATGAGGAAGTAACACCCAAAAATCTCCCCGTTAAGCAAAATATATACTAGACGTTGGAGTGGTCTATCAGAGAAATGGATTAAATGAACGGCCATGACAAATGTCAGAAAGTTCTGCTTCACACAGCGGGTGGTGAACGCCTGGAACTCTCTCCCAGAAGATGTGGTGGAGGAAACCATCATTTTAGGATTTAAAGTAAAATTGGACGCACATCTTCTTGCGGGACACATTGAGAGATACAAATGATTAAGGTATTCGCCCAGATACGCCTGGCTGAGCCTCCACGTGTGCGGACCACTGGACTGGATGGACCCCAGGTCTGATCCGGTGCAGGCATTTCTTATGTTCTAACTAAATGATTGATGAATGGAATGAAATTTCAAGATTATAATTATTGCTCTAAGTATAAATAATAATTGTGACCATTTGTGATAATAACTATAGATGGAAAATGAAGGGCATGGCCATTAATACAGAAAATACAAAAATCAGCCATTGTACTCCAGCGGTAAAAATGGCCTTAGTGTGTGGGAATGACCCGCAGAAAGACGCACTTTTTACTGCAATTTGGTAAAAGAGCCTCTTGCCCTTCCCCCCCCATTACAAAACTGTAGCGTGGTTTTTAGCACCAGCCATAGCAGTAACAACTCAGACGCTCATAGGAATTCTTTGAGCATCGGAGCTGTTACCACACTACGGTTTTGTAAAAGGGGGAGTTGATTTGCATTAAAATGTCTCTGGCATTTTGCTAAAGTCATTTAGCAGATAATTTTCTAAAACTTTTCCACGTGTAAAATGCTGATTTCCTGCAGGAAAATGCCTCATACATTTCAGTCATCCATTAAAACTCAAGGCAGTGTGAGCCGGGTATACTCAGGGAAGGAGTTAGGAAGGAGCCATTTGGCGCTCTGCTTTACATGTGTAATTTATGAAGTACGCATGTATGTGCATGATGGATGAGTTAATTTGTACCCCTACTCTCAAGCCGGGGTCATTCCCACATTTTTTTTATAGGCATGATTTCTACAGGATCTGTGCCGGTATCTTATAAAGACATATATGTACCAATGCATCTTTGTAAAATAAACTACAAACAGCACCTTCCAGCCCAGGCGTCCTGAGTGCATGCTAAATCTGTTCTGCCGAAGAAGCCCGTTGGGAACATGTCCCCTGGTCTGATCACCTTCTAGGCTCTTTCTGCCTTCCCATTTTCATGTCTCATCTTGGCACTCCACCCCGACCCACAAACTCTATCACCTACCGCAAAAAAATCACGAGTGAACTGTTCTGGACCCAATTTCTCAACCAACTCCCCCCTTTTCCTAAACATGATGACCCAGATTCCAACTGGCATAATTGGGTAACCCTTTCCAGGTCTATCTACCGTGCTCTTGCCCCTTTGTCTACTAAATCTATCTCCCACTCCCGCAAGGCTCCCTGGTATCTTCCATACCACAGGGAATTAAAGCAGAAATGTCGAGCCCTGGAACGTAAATGGAAAAAATCGAAATCCCCTTCAGACAGACAATCCTGGAGAGACAACATCAAGTTCTACAACACAGTACTAAAAAAAGCAAGGAAGAATTTCTATGGAGATAAAATCACCAGATCAAAAAACCAAAATAGTACACTGTTCAACATCTGGCGCAACCTAACCTCAAAAAAGACTCCACCTTTCCCCTTTCCCCCCCATCCGCAAACGACCTAGCAAAATTTTTCAATGAAAAGATTACTACCTTACGGAGTTCTTTCCCCCCAGCAGTCTCTTACAATTCTCTGCCTCCCAACGACTCCAATCCTATCCCTGCTGATAGATCCTGGACTGCCTTTGAACTTGTATCCGAATCCCAGATCTCTAAACTCTGTCTCAAACTGAAATCCTGCAATTGCATCCTGGATCCTTTCCCTTCCTACCTTTACGAAAACATTCCCGCGCAGGCCATCTCCTCCCTTACCAGGCTTATAAATTCTGCTTTACTATCGGGCCTGTTCTCCACAGAAATGGGACACATTGCCTTGTCCCCTCTTCTGAAAAAAGCCGATCTCGACCCTTCCTTACCATCTAACTACCGCCCCATTGCAAATATCCCTCTCCTAACTAAACTGCTAGAGGCCATAGTCGCCACCCAGCTCTCTTCTTACCTAGAGAGATTCTCCATCCTCCATCCCTACCAATATGGCTTCAGACCCAGCTTCAGCATTGAATCCCTCCTAGTTTCCTTAATTTCTAAGGTGCAACAACTACATTCTCGTAACAAATTCGCTATCCTATTACAATTCGATCTCTCTGCAGCTTTCGATGTTATCCACCACGACATACTACTTTATCAACTTTCCGAGTTAGGAATTGAATCCACCGTCCTAAAGTGGTTCTCAAACTTCCTACGCTCTCGCTCCTACACTGTCAACACAAATGGCACCATGTCCGTTCCTTGGACACCATCTTGCAGTGTCCCTCAGGGATCACCCCTATCCCCTATTCTCTTTAACATCTATATGTCCTCCCTGAAACTCCTCCAATTATCCCCCCTTGAAACAATCTACACATACGCTGATAACATCCTTGTCCTCCTTGAGACAGACCAGAACCTCACCAACCTCTACGAGAACATTACAGCTTGCATAATCAGACTCCATTCCTGGTCCTTCTCGGTACAGATGAAATTGAATGAATCAAAAACAAAATTACTCTGGCTCGGCCCAAAATTAGAACACCTGCCCACCCTCTTCGCACTACCCTCAGGCGCTGCACTGCAGTTTGAGTTTTCAAGCAAGGTCCTTTGCTTCATTATCGATTCTTCTCTCTCCCTCAATGACCACCTCAACTCCTTGGCTAAATCATGCTTTTTCAGCTTCCACATGCTGAGGAAAGTAAGATCCTATTTTCGCCAACAACATTTCGCCATCCTTGTCCAATCAATCATCCTCTCCAAATTAGACTACTGCAATGCCATCTACATAAGCTTACCAAAAAAAAGTCTTCAAAGACTCCAGCTAATTCAGAATACTGCAGCTAAGTTGATCTTTGCAAAACGCAAGTCTGACCATGTCTCCCCACTCCTAGCCAAACTTCACTGGCTCCCAGTGATTTCCAGAATCCATTTCAAATGCTCCTGCCTGGCTTTTAAGATCATTCACGGCATCCTTCCTCGAGAGATCTTAATCCCACTATCTTATAACTCCTCGAGTCCTGACTCTACCAGACCCTCCCAAAGATATAAATTATCTTTCCCCTCTCTACACGGTATTCGCTATGCAGGCAAACTGGGAAAATCCCTTCTCTTCAGAATCACAGGTCTTTGGAACGACCTTACTACCCCGCTACAGAACCTGGGCTCCCTCCAATTATTCCGCAAGCAACTGAAAACCTGGCTTTTCACTAAAATGTAATTCTATCCCACCTTACTCTTCTCTTCTATATATAAGTTCATGTAAACCTTTTTTTTTTTCCTTCTCTTCCTATATTTTAAGTTCTTGTAAACTGTGCCGAGCTCCACAACATCCGTGGAGATGATGCGGTATATAAACTTAAGGTTTAGTTTAGTTTAGTAGCAAGATTCCAGAATCCTAAAGAGTAGTAAGATTCCAGAATCCCAAATAGTAACAAGATTCCAGAATCCTAAAGAGTAGTAAGATTGCAGAATCCCAAATAGTAACAAAATTTCAGAATCCTAGAGTAGCAAATTCCATAATCCCAGAGAGTAGCAAGATTCCAGAATTCTAAAGAGTAGTAAGATTCCAGAATCCCAAATAGTAACTAGATTCTGGAATTGTAAAGAATATCAAGATTCTGGAATCCCAAAGATAAATAGTAACAAATTCCAGAATCCTAAATAGTAACAAGATTCTGGAATCCCAAAGAGTAGCAATACTTCAGAATCCCAAATAGTAACAAGATTCCGGAATTGTAAAGAGTATCAAGATTCTGGAATCCCAAAGAGTAGCAATACTCCAGAATCCCAAATAGTAACAAGATTCTGGAATTCCAAAGAGTAGGAAGATTACAGAATCCCCAAAAGTAACAAGATTTCAGAATCCTAGAGTAGCAAATTCCATAATCCCAAAGAGTAGCAAGATTCCGGAATTGTAAAGAATATCAAGATTCTGGAATCCCAAAGAGTAGTAAGATTCTAGAATCCCAAATAGTAACAAGATTCCGGAATTGCAAAGAGTATCAAGATTCTGGAATCCCAAAGAGTATTATGATTCCGGAATCCTAAAGAGTAACAAGATTCTGGAATCCCACAGAGTAGGAAGAATCCAGAATCTCAAAGACTACGAAGAATCCATGCAAGATATAGTGCAAGTTCCAATCTAAAATGCAGCTTTATACTGAATCCCTGGCTTTCTCTTTTCCTAGACTTTGGACAACCCAACAGTGAGAGATATTACTTGTCTAGAGCCATGTTGAAGGCCAGTGGAAGAGCAGTCATGAATGCAGGTCTCTCAGTTCCCAGTACTATAAATCAAACTATCTAGCTGCTAACTACTAGTTAAAGCTAAACCAAATACAGTTCTGTTCCTGTCCCACCTGCTACCTGTCTTCTAAACAGAACCGCACTCATGCCTCATTTATGGTTCTCGTTACTTGAATTAAAATGCTGGACTTTGTTTTCCTGCTTGACAAACATCCTATCATTTGATTCTGACATTTTTAAAAAATGGCTCTAATAAGGTCAGTCCTGAGAAGTGTTATTAAAAATGTTAAGCTGAGAGTTAGTCCTATAAATTGCACATCTGTTTGAAACTTAATTAGATTGTGCCAGGAATCGCAATTGACTGGTCCCATGTGCATTTCTTTTTTATAGGCATTAAATAAATTATTAAGCAATATAACTTTGTGAATGATATTTTGGGTTTGCTCAACTGAATCCTAATTTTTTTTAGCATTTAAATCTTTGCAAATTATAGGATAGATATAATCCCAGCAGAACAAATCAAGCTCTAAAGACACTTGGTGAATAAACCTAGAAAGAAAGCAATTTTATAACAAGACAATCAACTTAAACCTAACCTATGCTCTGAAGTGTGCACTTTTCAAAATGTACATCAAAGTGTGACTCACTGAATTTAGAAATAGTGAGGCTGGTATTCAAAGCTATTTAAGCAGCCAGGAATGAATGGCTCCAGGCCAGATAAATGGTGCTTTAGCGCCTACCGATAGAGTGAGAAACCTAGGATTATGACTAGACCCAAACCTGGACATGACAATACCCATCCAACACATTGTGAAAAACGCTTATGGCAAACTCTACGGGGTCAGAGGACTAAAACCTTGCCTAATCCATCAAGCAATGTAGTAATATCCCTGGTACTCTTGACTACTGCAATGCAATCCTGCTGGGCGTTCCAAAGTATATGATCAGACAGATCCAAATAGTACAACTAGATTTCTGCTGGGAAAATTGAAGCAGACTGAAAGAGTTACACTGGCTCCCGATTGAAAGTAGGGTGAAATTCAAAATCTTGTTGCTGACACACATAAAATCATTCATCTCTCAGAACCTCAATATCCAGCGGCAAGACTACTTTGCCGTACACCAGCACGCGCTCTGAGCTTGAGCCCAAGAAACCTGTTGGAAATACCCTCCTTCAGAGACATCAGATACAAAAGCGTCAGGAAAAGAATGTTTTCGGTGATGACCCCAATGTGTTGGAACTCCCTACCGAAGGAATTAAAACTAGAAAAGGACACCAAAAAGTTAATGAAAGGACTAAAAATGATACTTTTCACAGAATACTTTAGCAAATAAAGAAACATTTAGGGGGAATAGCAACATGGAGGATACAGCAGGCTACCCCCCACTTGGAACACGAAAGGGTGAACTCACAAATAATACAAAAAAAGATGAATATATGATACACAGAACTTATAATAATCGAATCTAGTCTTCAATTTATTTACTGGGTCATCTCCCAATCGAGCTCGACTCGGTTCACATGTAATTCAAACTAGAGTACATAAGAGAGCATAAAAGAAAAAAAGCTGGATTATCATCAATTCGTTGATACTATAGTTAATAATAGTATATGTAAATAGATGGTAGAAATAGGTGGGATATACTGTATATATATTTAGCTCATGTATTGTAACATCTTTACTGAAGCTCATGCAAGCCGCTCAGAATTGACTCCCCAGTCATTAGGAGCGGCATAGAAGCTTCCAATATTCAGCAGAAGATAACCAGCTATCTCCCATGAATATCTGTGGTTAGCAACTAACCAGTAATCAGCTATATTGCCCAGCTATGTTTAGCAGTTAAAACAGGCCGCATAAGTGACAGGCCTATCTTTAACCGCTAGGCACTTAACTGGTTAACTCAACCGCTAGGCACTTAACACTTAACTCAACGTTTTATATATTTATTAGGCATTATTTACCACCTTCTTGAAAGAATTCAGTCAAGGCAGAGTTCAGCGAGAATGAGTCAAACATAAGCAAAAGACAATTACAGCAGTAAAAATATTCCAATAATACAAAGTATGGCATAGTATGCTAGATTGCATTGGCCACACAATAAAAGACAAAACATTTTAATGGACAGCAACTTTCTTCATTCTTTTAATTTTTATTGAAAATGCATTAATTTACTATTTATTGGTATATCAAATACAGGCACCTGTACCTGTGTAGGCAAAGAAGGAACATATGGATAGAGAGAGAAGCAGGAGTAAGAGAATAAGGAGACTAATGTAAAGAAAGTTGTCCATGAGACTGGAATAGTGCGTGAGAGTTATCTTAACTAGGGTAGGAGTGGAAAACATGTCCTTCTATAAGGCTATATAGTATGTGCCACTCCTTGTGCGAGTGATTAGCAAGTTAGTTACTTCTTCCATTAAAGGTCTGGGTGAAGAGCCAAGCTTTCACCTGCTTCCTGAAGCAAAGAGAGTTCATAGGCACTGCTTGCCCTGGATTGGTAGCATGGATTGTTGTCGCTCTTTGGGGACTCCACATGGAATGTTGCTACTATTTGGGGGGTTCCAGAATCTTTCTTACTCTTTGAGATTCTGGAATGTTGCTACTATTTGGGTATTTGCCAGGTACTGGTGACCCGTATTGGTCATCGTGAAGATAGGCTACTGGGCTAGATGGACCTTTCGTCTGACACAGTAAGGCTAATCTTATGTTCTTGTGTTAAGTGAAGCCTTTAAGGGGGTGCATTCCAGAGTGTGGGGGCTATTCCAGAGAAGGCTCGCTGGCAGGTATCATATCGTGTGATGCCCTTCAGAGAGGGATATTCCCTGGGAGGACCTTAGTGACCTTGGAAGGAGATCCTTTTGTTCAAGTACTCTGGGCCATTTCCTTTGAGGGCCTTGAAGATCAGACATAAGCCCCGATGATCTAAACTTATCGTTAAAGTCCTGCTGGTAAATTTTCCGATTTCAAAAAGACAAGCGTTGCTGCAAAAACTTCACACGCAAATGAGCTCCGTAGAGGTCCGCAGAAATTCCATCAGATCAGTCGTTAGAGAAAGCAACCGACACATGCACAGAATAGTCCACAGAAAGAGGCATTAAAGTGCACATGCGCCAGGAAACGCTACGTCATAGGCACACATGAGCATCAGTCATAGGTGTGCCTTATTTTAGAGCATCATGGGTGCACGTCATAAGCTTCCGTCAGCGCCATAGATGGAGGGCAGGGACGGAGAACTACCAGCAAACCATGCAAAGGCTTTTTCCCACACTGCTTCTGTGGTACATATAAGCTGCCCTTGTATTTTTTTTAACTTCCACCTCTCATGCAATCTTTAGCCACAGTCCTGCCAGCATATGCTTTTAACAGACAAGTTCCTGCTGAACCAGAATGTACGCAGGTAGGGCTCTGGGGGCTGCCGCAGGAGTGGACTGCTGGGCACGATGGACCACTGGTCTGACCCATCAGCGACAATTCTTATGTTATATTCTTATAAGACACGCCTTTTAAGACACGTCCATGAGATGTGCTTTTAATTCATGCATATATGGACCCCCTCACCATGCTGGTGTACACTTTTGATGCACACACGCACATGAAACATGCCATTAACACAGGTGCCTGAG
Source organism: Geotrypetes seraphini (assembly GCF_902459505.1). Lineage (NCBI taxonomy): Eukaryota > Metazoa > Chordata > Amphibia > Gymnophiona > Dermophiidae > Geotrypetes > Geotrypetes seraphini. The sequence goes on along the minus strand of NC_047091.1, from coordinate 28,936,528 downwards.
ACACACTTTTGACACAGTTCCAGCACTTCCAGAGCTGCTGGTAATTTTGGAGCGTTAAAGGTCAGTGACTGTTTCATTTTCTTCATTGCCAGGCAATGTCTGGGCATCGCCCGGCGTGCTCATTTTACTATTAATGACCTCGTTCTGCAACATTTGCATAGTATTATTGGAGGATGCTATGAACCACGGTTAGAACTGTTTTAGCATCGATCGTTAAAGACACAGTAAGTTTAGAACATCGGGGGCCTTAGCGTTTTAAACATAACGGGTTAAGCTCACATTGACCAGAAATGAAACCACATATTCAACGCAGATTCAATATCCAGACTTAATGCCGGCGACGGACAGCAAAAGCACTGCCCGCCACTAGCGGAATATTGGGTCCAGTCTGTGCACATTACCCGTGCTTTGAGGTGTGCAAACGTGCATGTGCATGCATTAGAGTTGCTCGTCAGCCCCTCTGCATTGCATACAAGAGGCTCTTTCAAGCTCCATTGAAGCTTTGCACACCTTACCAGCAATAACAGGTCAATGACAAAAACATCTTCATACTGTATGTAGAATACAGATGTGGGGTTTTTTGTGTTGGTTTACAAAGGTTGCGATGAGTGAATGAGATAATTCTGCTGACAATGATTCTGAGTTCAATGGGAACGAGCCAGTGTGGTACGATGTGAAAAGGGTATTGATAAGATCAGACTGACAAAGAAAAAAATAGCCAAGCTGGCAGCGCTTCCTAAATTTTATCTACATGGGTGGTTTGGGGTGGGTTTTTTTTTTTTTAGGTACATTTTCAGACTGAAACTATTTAAAGAAATTTCAGAGTAGCAACTTCTGTTTTGCAGCAGCTGTTTTGTGGTTCTATTGGAGACGTAGAAAAGAATAATCAAAATCGTACGGAAGAGACAACAGCTGGAGAGTCGTCGAGGACATAAGAACATAAGAATAACCTTACTGGGTCAGACCAATGGTCCATCAAGCCCAGTAGCCCGTTCTCATGGTGGCCAATCCAGGTCCCTAGTACCTGGTCAAATCCCAAGGCGTAGCAATATTCCATGCTACCTATACAGGGCAAGCAGTGGCTTCCCCAATGTCTTTCTCAATAACAGACTATGGACTTTTTCTCCAGGAACTTGTCCAAACCTTTCTTAAAACCAGCTACACTATCTGCTCTTACCACAACCTCTGGCAATGCGTTCCAGAGCTTAACTATTCTCTGAGTGAAAAATAATTTCCTCCTATTGGTATTAAGAGCACTTCCCTGTAACTTCATCGAGTGTTCCTTAGTCTTTGTAATTTTTGATGGCGATCCACTTGCACCCATTCTGCTCTACTCAGGATTTTGTAGACTTCAATCATATCTCCCCTCAGCCGTCTCTTTTCCAAGCTGAAGAGCCCTAACCATTTTAGTCTTTCCTCATACGAGAGGAGTTCCATCCCCTTTACCATCTTGGTCGCTCTTCTTTGAACCTTTTCTAGCACCACTATATCTTTCTTGAGATAAGGAGACCAGAATTGAATGCAATACTCCAAATGAGGTCGCACCATGGAGCGATACAGGGGCATTATAACATTCTTACTCTTGTTGGTTAGGATCCAAGATGGCCGACGGCCCCGGACGCTGAACAGCACGCCGGAGGAGACTTTCTGAAAAAAAGTTTCTGCCGAATAGGTTTACCTACCTAGAATGCCGAAGAGGAGAGGTCGCAGCGCCGCTGGAGCCTCGCGGCGTTCGGCGGTCCCCTCGTTCGGCAACATAGAAGAACTCCTGCGTCGGATGCAGGATATCCCGGCAGCGTCGGCACCCCCGCTGGAGACGCCTCAGAGGGGCGGAAATGAGGTGATCTCCCTGGGGCTAGAGACAACGCTGAGCCCCGACGCTAGGGCACCTCCTCCACCTCCTCAGGTTACCAGCTCCCCACAAGTGGAGGAGCTGCCGGGAGAAGGCAGGCATCTACCCTCGGAGGCCAGGGAGAACAGAGAGGGGAGCGTGGAGATGGACTCCCTGAGTTTTCAGGTGAGTCCAAGAAACACCGAGGACTTGGAAACATCAGAGTCTACTTCAGGCCAGCAGAAGGATTGCCAGGAACAGCTGAAAACTGGTGAGACTATTCAAACTTTTAATCCTTCATATGTTATTGAAAAACCCAGAGAAGTAACACTGGATTCAATTTGGGATTTAGTGGCTGACCTGGCCAAGTCTGTCAAGCCCCATCTTTTGCAGCTGGAAAATAAAATTACTCTTCAAGAAACTGAGATAAAAAACATAAAAGTTGAAATTGGTGAATCTAAGAATTCTATTGAGAATATACAACAGGAGTTAAAAGTATCAAAACAGCTTAATGAAGCAATAATAAAAGATAATACAAATATGCGTAGAAAACTGGAATCTTTGGAGAATTTTTCTCGTAATAATAATCTCCGACTGATTAACTTTCCTAGGATAGCCTCGGTGACACCTAGGGATATGTTGAAACGTTATATGTTGGAGATTTTGGGTATTCCAGAGGATACATTACCACCACTTACTCAAGTATATTACCTACCAATGAAAGCTATTAAATCACCATCTAAACAACAGGAGAATAATCAACCACTTAATGTTTCAGCAATCTTGGAACTTTCGGATAGAGAGCTTGCATCTCCGGCAACATTGCTTCTTACTGTGGCTCTTGCTCCAGATAAAAATTGGTTGCTTAGATTGTTCTTTAGAAATAAAATGAAAGAATTTCTTGGACAAAAAATATTAATGTTTCCAGACTTGGCCCAAGAAACCCAGAGGAGAAGGCGAGAGTTTCTTTTGATGAAGCCAGGTGTTACATCTCTTGGTGGGATTTTTTTCCTTCGACACCCTTGAAAATGTGTAATACAATACCATATGAAGAAATATGTATTCTTTGAACCATTCCAGTTGACAGCCTTTTTGGCAGGAACTCGGCTGGATGAAGGAAAATCAAAATCAAAGTGAAGTACATTTGAATAATGATATCCTTTCTCAGCCAAGGGATCTTGTTTTCCTAATAGTTGAATTGATAGTTGTTAGCAGTTGTTAGCATTTGTTAATATGTCCGCCTTATCCTTCTTGGATCTATTGTTGAGGACTTGAGCTGAATTTAAGCTAAACATTTATTTTATTTGATTTGATTATTATGTATTTTACCTTTGAGTATTATTTTCTTGCTTTTCTTCAACTTTCTGTACAAGTGGATACTTGATTTATAACATGTAAAAATTTGATAAATAAATAAATTTAAAAAAAAACATTCTTACTCTTGTTAACCATCCAAGAAGAAACATCTGTCAAAGGGCTCATGTGGTCATGAAGACTAATAACATGGCTAGACAGTTTTTATCTTGGTGTCGTAAGAGAAATATCAGCCTCCAAAGAATCCGAGGTCCCTCCGGAATCAAGAATTGTTAGTTATAGACAGATGCGTGAAGTTCTTTACAAAACGTTTGAGACCCAATGTACAAAGCCTCTCAAGGGTCAAGGTTTATCAAAATGGTTTGCCAGCCATATTAGTTTTTAAAAAGAAAGGCTGAACAATTCAAAGTAGATTCACTCAAAATCTAAGTTGGTCTTCCACGCAATGGCAGATTCCCTCAGATCCATTTCTGATTCCTCTCCACATTCCAGGGGAATTCACAGTTGCAGTCAAGGTTAGAACAGGACTGGATTCTGCATTGTTTGGGCTTGAGTCAAACTCGTTCCTGTTCTTTGATAAAAGGTGAAAAGCACATACTGGACCCACCCACAATACCTTGAAGCTATTACCTAGAAATTTACCTCCCAATATTTAGGCGGTGCCGTGGCATTATTCTCAGATATTCAAAGACAGGCCCTGTCCAGGCTTCAACACCAAACATCCATTGTTGTGTTTTTTGGCTTTTTTTTAGCCAGCCCTCTTTTACTAACCTGTGGTAGAAGTTTCTATTGCGGCCTGGGGTGCTAAATGCTTTGACGCTGATAGGAATTCTATGGCTTAATAAAAGGGGGGGAGGAATCACTGGCTAAGTCAATATTCAGCCCCTCACCGCAGAAACCAAACCGCTTACAGATAGGACGGTTATTTGTGTGCCCCGATTTAAGCGGTTTAGTTATGCGGTGAGGGGTTGAATATTCACACTTAACCCAACTCCACCCCTGGAACACACATGAGTTAGCCGCTTTTGAAATCGGCACTAACCAGTCATTTTTGGGGAAGGTAACTAGATAAGTGCCACTAAAATGACTGGATATCCGTGAACCAAGTGATTTAACCAGACAGCGGGCATTTCCAGCTGCTTAAATTGTTTTTGAATATCAGCCAGTTAAAAAATGATACTCAGTCAAATAAGTGAATCGGGGGATATTCAACTAAACCTGTCCAGCCAGCTGACACTGCTAACACAGTAACATAGTAGATGACGGCAGATAAAGACCCGAATGGTCCATCCAGTCTGCCCAACCATACATGCTCCATAAATTTAATTTAAATGGTCCTTTTTCTTAGAGTTTTCTGGGCCAGAAACCCAGAGCTCTGCCCGGTACTGTGCTTAGGTTCCATCTACTGGAGTCTCTATCAAAGCTCACTCCAGGCCATCTAAACCATCCCAGCCATTGAAGCCCTCCCCAGCCCGTCCTCAACTGAATGTCCATATATGGGACACAGACCGTGCAAACCTGCCCAGTACTGGCCTTAGTTCCTTCAATATATACCCATTATTTTCTGATTAGCGATCCTCTGTGTTCATCCCAAGCTTGTGTCACTGTTTTCTTCTCCACCACCTTCCTCGGGAGCGCATTCCATGCATCAACCACCCTCTCCATAAAGAAGAATTTCCTAACATTGCTCTTGAGTTTCCCACCCCTCAACCTCAAATTATGTCCTCTGGTTTTACTATTTTCCTTTCTCTGGAAAAGATTTTGTTCTACTTTAATACCTTTCAAGTATTTGAATGTCTGAATCATATCTCCCCTGTCCCTTTTTTCCTCTAGGGCAGGGGTGTCAAAGTACCTCCTCGAGGGCCGCAATCCAGTCGGGTTTTCAGGATTTCCCCAATGAATATTCATTGAAAGCAGTGCATACAAATAGATCGCGTGCATATTCATTGGGGAAATCCTGAAAACCTGATTGGATTCCGACCCTCGAGGACCGGAGTTGCTCATGTCAGCTCTAGGGTATACATATTCAGGGCTTCCAATCTCTCCTCATATATCTTCTGGCACAAACCTCCTACCATTTCATCAGATAAGCCTCAGCGGCAATAACTAGACAGCGTGGAGGAATTCTGTGGACCGAGCTTGGGTGGATCCAGCAGTTATTCAGATAGCGGCTATATTCAGATTATTAACCAGTTCAAAAACCACATAACATCAGGGCAGTTCCCAGGCTGAATCTTAAACACCTTTTGCCATTTTAAGACGCAGCTCAGAACTCAGGGCCATGGGTTAGAATCTCAGTGCATTTGGGCAGGGAAAATAGTGCCAGCAGAGAGTGGCTGTATACTGGGTGCAGAGCAAACACAAAGTCCACAGAAAAGGACCTGCGTTCCATAGCCAAGTTGAAAAGTTCACAAGCACAAAACTAATTCCTGGAGATGCAGGAGGTTTGCATAAAAAGTTTATTTAACAGCATTCCATATAGTAAAAATTATTACAGTAATTGCATCATATGCAGACAGTGTGAACCCCAGACCCGACACGGGCCGTGTTTCAGCAAAGTTTTACCTTCCTCAGGGGTCCTTGAATGGAAATATTAAATTAATTGTATCATAAATGAATAGGAATTTTAAAAAATGACAAGGTGTGCATATGATGTAATTACTGTAATAATTTCAATACAATTTGTACCTAATAATAATTTTTTACTATATGGAATATTGTTAAATAAACTTTTTATATAAACCTGCATCAACAGGAGCTAGTTTTCCCCATTTTGTGCTTCTTTACCGCGTGCTACGTTGCCACTTGCCATCTGATTAGCGTGTAAATAGAGAATGGCATGGGGACAAATTTTCCCCATCCCCGTAGGAACTCTTTTTTCCCATCCCGTCCCAGAGAGATCTTTTCCAGTCCCTGCCCCATTCCTGCAAGCTCCGTCCTCATCTGCAGAAGCCTCAAACACTTTAAAATCACGTGTTCGAGGCTTCTGCGGTTAAGGCAAAGCTTACAGGAAAGGGGCAGGGATAGGGACAGCGGTAAAACTCATGGAGAAATTAAATTCCTGCGGAGATGGGGACAAATTTGCTCCTATGTCATTCTTTACACTGCACCACTCTAGAAATCAAAATGTAGCAAAAGTAATCCAGTATAGGACAATCAAGCCATTGTGTCATCACTGATGAGGTTGACTCTTATTGGTGGAATGAGGCATTATGATGTCACAATACCAGCTCTGGTTACCAGAGGCTGAAACTTTTCACACTATTTATATATTCAATTTTCTATACTGTTCTCCCAAGTAGAGAATGACACGGGGACAGATTTTTCCTCGTCCCCTACAGGAACTCATTTTCCCATCCCAGCGAGTTCTTTTCCTGTCCGTGCTCCATCCTCATCTGCACAAGCCTCAAACACTTTAAAATCATAAGTGTTCGAGATTTGTGGGGTTAAGGCAAAGCTTACAGGAATGGGGCAGGAACAGACACAGCGACAAAACTCGCGGGGACAGGATGGGGAAATTGAGTTACTGTGGGGATGGGGACAAATGTCTCCCCATGTCACTCTACATGTGAGCCCCTACACCCACAAAATAGGTAGTGACAAGAGCTCACGTTCTAATGGGGAAAAAATATGCCTTTTACCAGCAGCGCTAAAAGTGGCCTCAGCGCACGGAAAAGACCTGCGTTGGTGGATAGATTGTGATTCCACCGGAACAGAGAGGGAAAATGCTTGAATGTATGTAAACCGCTTTAAGTGTTTTATAGAAGTTCCAATCCCTTTCCTCCTTAATTGTAAACCACTGTGATTGGCAGTATTACAAACAATTCCAAGAAATGCATAAATAATTATTAATTGTCATATTTTATTGACCTTTTATGCTTGTCATCCCTATAGTTTAAATTTATATTTTCTTATGTATAAGTTGTACCCTATATTGGTCATTGGTAAATAGGGTGCTCTAAATTTTAGAAATAAGTAAAATAAATGTTGGAAATAAAACTATGCATTTGGACATATATTTTTTAAAGTAACACTGTGTTGGAACTGGGCGCCAGACTGCCTCCATTTCATACACAAGTCTACCACTGTGAGATTTTTGAAAAGCTCTTTTTTGCCCCATGTAACAGAAGCTTTATATGCAGAAAAGTCTTCCTAGAATAACCTCCAAATTCTATTAGCCTGCAATCTCTCCTGGCAGAAGATTAGCTCAATAAAGCCCTGATCTAAAGATTGTGTTGCTCGGCTTCCCCTTGGATTGTGGTTTTACTTGAATGCACCTCATAGCGAAGGCATTTACTTGCATGACTGACTCATCCCACCTCCCATAAAAGAAATTTCATCCCAGCCCGGAAAGCCCACTGCTCGTTATCGGAAAGTACTGACTCGGCTCCATCACAATGTGAGACGGGGGCCTCGGGAGCAGAGAGTTTAAGAATGAGGGAATTAGTCCCCTGGACCAGTGGACCATTAATGCACTTTAAATCAGCCCAAAAATGCAGTCCATTTAGCACAAATATATACAATCTAGTTGGCTGTTGAGAAAATTACAGCTTGCAACTCCATCGCCACAAGTGAAAATAGCAAAGAATGCTTCTTTCTCTTGGAGGACTGGAAAGAGAAAAAGATTTTGGCGGCTCTGAGCTCCCCCCTTAAGGTGAAGTTTTGCTGATTGCCTGAAAGTATTGAACTTTATGGACAATGCTAGAGTGAAAAAGACAGAGGAAGAAAACGGATTCTAGGAAGTTACTGGAGTTCACCATAGGGTCACCAAACAGCTCTGGGCCCTTTAGAACCAGGCACCCATGGTCTTATAGCTCTAGGTTTTTTAATAAAGGATGGAGAAGAACCGGAACTCACTTAGAAACCAGTGTTTGCCCTTCCAATATGGCCTGCCACCGAACTCTGGTACTTCCTTGTTGGAGAGTCAGCCTTGCCTCCTTATTCTAATTTAATCTAATCTTCTATTTTTGCTTCGCTTATACCTATACAGGCTCAAGGCGACTGTAAAGAGAGATAAGAGGGGAGAGAATGAGGAGGGAGAGAGAGGCGTTGGATAGGTAAGAGGGAGAGGAAGGGGAAGGGGAGAGAGGAGGAAGGGAAAGGGAGAGAAGAGAGGGTAAAGGAGTTGGGTTTTCAGTTTTCTTCGGAAGATGACATGACAAGGTTCAGTTCTGGTCTTTTCTGTAAGGCCATTCCAAGTTTTGACTCATACGAAGGTAAGCATGGAGTGGAAAACTTGTTTATAGTTTATTCTGCAAATAGTTCTCAGGAAGCACTGGTGAAATTGCTCAAGTTAGCTGAGGTGTCTGCAGGAGAGCATCTGATTTTCACATCCATATGGCAGTATGGACGGTATTGCTACCTGGTACACTTTGATCACAGAGGTCATTGCTACAAGTCAATGATAATTTATGTTAGTGGCTTGATATAATGCACTCCTGAGCTGACTAAAAAGATGCAAGAACAAATAGAAAAATGTCTTGATCAAGCACTACTCACGATTATTTATTATGTTAGTCAGCTTTGTCAATTGTCCTGTGTGACAACATAAGAACGGCCATACTGGGTCAGACCAGTGGTCCATCTAGCCCAGTTTCCTGTTCGGCCAATCCAGATCACAAAGACCTAGCAGAAACCCAAAGAGTAGCAACATTCTGTGCTACCAATCCCGGAGCAAACAGTGGCTTCCCCCATGCCTGTCCCAATAGCAGACTACGGACTTTTTCTCCAGGAACTAGTCCAAACCTTTTTTTAAAACCAGCTACGTTAACCACTGTAACAATTATATTGAGGTTCTCTGATTTATTTACTGCTGCGTTTAATCCTACATCAGTGACACATATGGTATATTTTATGTGCCAACTATTTTAACCCTGAAGCAGTCTATGAGCGAAACACGGCCATGTTGATTTTATCATGCACTTTTAATGATTGATTCATCAAACTTTTATATCTGCACTTCCTTTTCTCTGATTTCTGACCACTGATTCTACAGCTCTAGAGCAGATATGTTGACTTTTTAGACTGAAGTCTTCCATCAGATGGCGACTGAGTATAAAGTCCCTGTTCCATGTCCTAGAAGGTATCCCAGAACATCATACAAGAGATAATACTGATGAATGTTGATGCTAATACAAGTTTTGTGTCATTGGAGACTGAAAAAGGATAAGACAGTTTACCCCATTCCTCTACCATTGCCAGTACCCCTCTATGGAAAATTCTAGAAGATGATGGAAACAGTGTTCTCCAATAAAAATGAAGGTGCATGATTTGTACTTTGAAGGTCACAAGTTCAAACCTGACCTATTCACCAATTTTTATTTTTTTTTAAAAAAAAGTTGTTATAAATATAGAATATTCTCATTTATAAATACAAAAATTTGATTTTGATGCTCAAATGTTTGACTTTTTATTTGTTCAAGGATATTTAAGATTGTGGTTATTGAATTGTGTATATATGTTGTTGATGTCTCCATTTATTTTAAAATTTATTTTATTATGCTTGATTGATTTTGAATTTGCTTGTTTTATAGTTCTGTTACCCTGATGCAGCCTTTTGGGTGAAACATGCAAATGTTGGGCACTTTATTCTCTTGAATTTTAATAAAATGGTCATAAAGTAAGTGACAGTGACTTTCCCTTCTTTGGTTTATGAGACCACTTCAACCTGTCCTCTAGCAACCTCCCCTGGGTAGCCAAGTTTCTGGAAGATTTTTCATAGGGCAATAATTGTATCAAAGGCTTTTCTCAGGTCAGTAAAATATATGCATGTTTATCCAGGTATTTGCTATACCACCTTGTGTGGTGTACAAGCCAAACAAATCCCATGAGAAGAGCAGAATGCCAATTAAGATAGGAAGGAGAAATCAGAGGTAATGTAGGTAGTAGCAGCAGGCCATAGAGATCAAGCCGTCATCACCTCCCCCTGCCAACAGAACTCAAAGGATCACATTCCACTCCTGTATCTAAAAGCAAGTTAAAAAAATAAGCTTTGAGCCCCATGTTAAACTTCTTCTAAAGTGTTTCTGGAGAGAAACAGGAGGGAGTTCCAGAGAGCTGGTCCTACAATGAAAAATTCCATCTAAACTAAAACTTAGCTTTCTATACTGGGTCTTCAGCCAGAAAGGAGCTTGACTTGGTTAACAGTAACTAAAAAAATACCGGAAAAAAGTATTACTCAGAAAATATTAATATGACTGGTTTCCAAAGTGTTTGGCAAATAAAATAGTCTTTAAAGATTTACGAAAAAGTTGAAAAGGACCAGCACCCCTTAAAATAAGAGGAAGTTTGTTCCATAGTTGAGAGGGATGACAAGATTATCATTTTGAAAATTTAAGGGATCAAGACGGGGTATAAGGAATAAACAATGTGGCTAGGTAGGGCAGGACATTCAGGGCGATCTTAAACAGAATGCGGCAGAGTAAGGGATTTTCCCTCTCTGGGACTGCTGTTATGCCACCGGGCAGCAGAGGGCGCCATGCATTTGAGAAGGACTGCTTGGCTCAGTGCTGAGTGAGAGGGGCGGGTCTCAGGCAGAAGTATTTCTGCCCAGCCTGACTCATTTAAAGAGAGGTTCCAGGAGAAAGGAGAGGTCTAAGGTAGACACAATTTGGCTGAGGTAAGCCAAGCTTTGTTATAATATGTGAGACAAACTATATAGAAATAAAAAGTGTTATTGAATAACAGAGAAGTAAAATGATCAAATTTAAATGCATTACTGGGAAATCTAATCTCAGGGATCAGAATGGCTTGTAATTGTATAAAGTCGGAGGCTCTAGTCGCAGAGCAGACATTATAGTGGTCAGTTTGTCAAGTAACCAACACATGGATGAGTAAGTGCCAAGATCCTCTAGGTGGCAGAGAAATTCCACTGTATATATGGCAGCTGGATCTGATACTCTACATCTTTGAAGTACAGACACATCTGGAAAGGGTGAAAATTTAAAAAAATTAAAGCCCTGGCATTTGCAGTATGCTCTGGTAAGTGAGCAACTGGAAAGGAGTAGCCTAGTGGTTAGAATACTAGGTCAGGGATTGTCTCTCACATGTTTAATGTAGACATCTGGCAGCGCTATAGAAATTATGGGGTCCTTTTATCAAGCTGCGGTAGGGGTTTAACGCACGGAATACCGCGCGTTAAACCGCCTGCCGCAAACGCCTGCATTGAGCAGGCGTTAGTTTTTTAACCGGCCGCGGGGGTTAGCGCATGATGAAATGGCCGACGCACTAACCTGACTAGCGCGGCTTGATTAAAAGAGCCCTATATGTAGTGGCAGTAGGCTCCAATTCCAGCACTGCAAATCACTTAACCCTCAGATACAAAATTAGATTGTAAGCTCTCCAGGGGGATGCACCTGGTGCTACACTGAAAAAAGGTATGAGCAAAATCCATTTTCTTTGAGGTTTTGTGAGAAGCATTTATATAATTATAATAGTCAACGGGGGAATAATAAGCAATGCTTTTATTCAAAGGAAATGATTGGTCAACACCTCTGCTGTGAGACATGAGCTACTTTGAAGGTAATCTCTTTGAAGTCTTGCAGTCGTTCTGCTGAATTCACTTTTGAATCAACATGAACGTTCTTTCTAGCATTCTCGACCATAAGAGTTCCGGATCAGGTTGCTTGCTCCACTCTGTTCGAGTCACGTTGTCCTACTTGACACATGGCCATCAAATGTTTTGAAACTATTATACTCTGAAAGACATTTGGATGAGGAATGAAACTGTCTACGGGACAGCTAAAAAAAAAAATAGATGGCTCGACGGCAAAAAAGAAGTGATATATATTTTCAATTTTAAAAAAGATTATGGGGTGTTTTTTTTATATATGCTGCCTTGTGCTTCCTGACCTAAGAAAAAGGAAAGATAATAGAATCCAGAGAAAATATATATTTTCATTAATCTTATCCAGCAAGTGTCTTCCGATGCCCTCTGTGCTTTTCTGACAGACCCAGCGCGGTGAGTAGATGGAATAGATTCAATTTGTAATCAGGGGATGACCTTTGACACTGTCACTCCCCATACTACCTTCACAGGATTAAATTCAGGCACCCAGCACAACAGTGCTAGCTATGAAAATATGGGATCCTTGATAAGACGCATCGTTCTGCTTGATGTCTAAGGTCAACTCAAGGAGGAAGTCTATCATGTTAGACTTACGGAGATAGATTTGTGTGGGTTACCTTAGGGTGGCTGCAAGATCCAGGAACACAGCAACCTATGAAAAAGTCCTATATAAAACCAAGCCGAAAGGAAAATAAAATTCAAGGAGGACAAGGGGAGAAGTTTGATTGGAAAGAAATGCACAGCTCGACAAATCGAAACAGCTGTTTGACATTTCCTCTTTCTCCCATCCTTTAATGCAGTGGTTCTCAATCCAGTCCCCAGGACACATCAGGTCAGTCAGATTTTTAAGATATCTATAAATTAATATGCATGCTCTGTGCAAATGGGTTAGGGCTTTTTGGGTCACTTTGGTCCAGATGGTGGCTTACTGAGGGTTAGGCTTACATCACCATTCCTCCCCTTAAGAGTCACCTAGGAGCCGAATCTGCTCCAACTAACTGGTCTTTTGAGATGAGAAAGCTTAAGGCCCAGCCCCCAATTAGTGAAGGTAAGCACCCCAAATTCCAGTCTAGCTACCCCTTTCCCTCCCCCCTAGGGATGGTCCTTCAGAATCCCTAGTTTTCTACCTCTCTTCCTTCTTTCTCTCGGCTTCGAGCAACTCCATTTCCCCTCACAGATTTCATATTTGAGACCACATATGCAAACGAGCTTCCCCAGAGGCCCTATGGGAGCTTGCTAGACTCAGCTTGTCTTTGCATACAGCTTCTCTTCAGATCTCTTCCTTCCCCTGTACCTGAGACCCATGTGAAGGAATGTACACCCCGTCACACTCTGCCTCCATTGTATGCAAATGTATCTCATGCGTATTCATTGTGGGTATCCTGAAACATGTTTGGTTGGGTGTGTCCTGAGAACCATCGATCTAAAGGTGCAACTGGTCTCTATTTGCAATCGCACACTCTTTTTTTCCTATTTGGTCAATCAGGATTTAGTAACCTATCTGGATAAATTCAGCATTCTAAATGATAACCAGTCAGGTTTTCATTCCGGGTACAGCACTGAAACTGTTATTGCCTCTCTGCTAGATTCCCTCCATAGCCTGTTTAGCCAGGGCACAAGTGCACTAGTCCTGCAATTTGATTTAAGTAGTGCCTTCGGCTTAGTTGATCATGCTATTCTTTTGGACTGTTTGGAGTCAATCGGTCTCTCTGGTAATGTGTTAAAATGGTTCCAGGGTTTTCTAAGTAAACGATCATACCAAGTTTACAGTGACAATACTCATTCCTTCAGCTGGGTAAACTCATGTGGAGTCCCGCAGGGCTCCCCCCTGTCTCCCACACTGTTCAACATCTACCTAGCCGCACTGGGGAATCTATTACAAAGTCTAAAAATCAAATTCTCCATTTATGCCGACGACATCACCATAGTCTTTCCTCTAACATACCTAACTCCCGAGACGAAAAATCACCTGGCATCTTTCTTAAAGCAAATCGAACTATGGATGGCCAATTTCAAATTGAAACTCAATTCAGAAAAAAACAAATTCTTCCTGGCGAGTCCGAACGACAAAATCAAAGATTCATCAATTTCCTTGAATGGTCAAGTCTTTCCTATTACAGATTCCATAAAAATTCTGGGAGTGACCCTAGACCGCAACCTTACCCTTGAAGCACACACCGACTTACTGGCCAGAAAAGGCTTCTCCGCATTATGAAAACTAAGAACCATCAGAAAGTACTTTGATGCAATCTCATTCCGCTTACTGGTGCAATCCTCCATTCTAAGCTTACTCGACTACTGGGGTCTTTCAAAGACTCAAAGATTCAAAGACTCCGAATCATCCAAAATTCGGCAATCCGATTGATCTTTGGGCTAAAAAATGGGAACACATAACTCCCTACTACCAAAAACTCCACTGGCTGCCCCTGGAAGCAAGAGTGCTGTACAAGTTTGCCTGTCTCTGTTTCAAATCCATTCTTGGTTCGACCCCCATGTACTGGGTTCCCCATTTTATCTTAGATTGTTCATCCAGACCCACACGCAGAGTTCATCTGTTTAACCATCCAGCACTAAAGGCCTGCGGTTACAAAAGATACCTGAACAGAACACTTGCCTTCCAAGCAGGTCAAATGAATGATTGGCTGGGCAATATTATCTCGCACTCCTCATCCTACCTAAATTTCAGAAAATTAGTAAAAACAAACCTGTTTAACCGATTTGTTATCTAAGATCTCTTATGCCTTACCGCTTGTTTCCCAAGTTCTCTTATGCCTTACCTCTGTATCCTGCTCTCCTATATTGTACCTATACTCGCTGATTGTCCAGCCCTTCTTTGTTGTAAACCGCCTCGAACTACTACGGCTTTGGCGGTATATAAGAATAAAATTATTATTATTATTAAAATGAAATTCAAATTTAACAAAACAATTCGGGTTAGAGTTTAGATCCTTTCCAGGGTTTGCATGACTCTCTAGATCAGGGGTAGGCAATTCCAGTCCTCGAGAGCCAGAGCCAGAGCCAGAGCCAGGTCAGGTTTTCAGGATATCCACAATAAATATGCATGAGATAAGATTTGCATCTCAAGGAGGCAGTGCATGCAAATCCATTTCATACATATTCATTGTGGATATCCTGAAAATCTGACCTGGCTCCAGCTCTCCAGGACCGGAATTGCCTACCCCTGCTCTAGATTGCTCCACCTTCCTTGTTCAGTGGTTCCTAACCCTGTTGTGGAGGACCACCAGCCAGTCAGGTTTTCAGGATAGCCCTAATAACTATGCATGGGGCAGATTTGCATGCCTGTCACCTCCATTGTATGCAAATCTCTCTCATGCATAGTCATTAGGGCTATCCCAAAAACCCGACTGGCTGGTGGTCCTCCAGGACAGGATTGGGAACCACTGGACTATTGTGTTTAACGAGCTGTTTCATACCAAGCTGTCCATGTTCTCCTACAGAAGAGTTCTGCTACTGTCTTTTGAAGCAACCCCTGGCAGTGAAATCAATGCACGAACAAAGGGAAGAGCAGACCTGCCTGCATCTTGTACATGGAGCAGTTGGATATTATGTACAACATGCTTCTTGTTCTTCCTTTTTACCCTCTACCTGGGGTTTGAAATGAAAGTGATCCGAGTCAGAAGTAATCATTTATTTTCTCTCTTTCGTCTCTCTGTTTTTGCACTAGAGTATCATTTCTTGAATCAATTCATCAACACTTACTGCCGGGTCACTTCCCCTTCAGATTGTTCTCCTGCAGGGCTTCCCCAACGTCCTGTGACCCAAAAGCCAGGTTATGCCAAAGAAGACTCGATTTGCTCGTTGACAAGTCATCTGCAAAAGATGCCGAGTTCACTGGGTAATTGAGGCTGACATGCGTGGTCAGGTTTCACTGCCACCTGCACCGAAGATTATCGTCTGGGTTTCCCTCTGGGCTGCTGAATCACAGGATGTGATTTTAATAACCCTGGAAGGCTGGCGGCCCTCTCACCTTTTGTCAGTGAACAATTTGGTCTGTGGTCGTAGTTCATTGCAAATGATGACACATTTCGGCTGATGCTTGTGTCAGGTCACACGGAAGGAGGAGGGAGGAGGGCCACACTCTTATGGCGCTGAAATAAGGCACTGAGGACAGGATGCACAATACCGCGTCGGCAGCAATATTAATTTACCGGGTGATGCTCAGCACAATATATGCATGCTATTTGGCTGGAGCAGCTTCAATAAAAGGGGGAGGAGCTTGGTGCCTGCTCAGAAGTGCAAATCAGTAGGCACAGCTCTTACAATGCCTGTCAAGCCTGCTGAAAGAAAAAAAATTCCTCTTCTCTTCTCCCCTGCCCATGATCAGCTGAGCCGGCACAAGCCATGATCAACTGAGCTTTACCAGATTTTAGCCCCACCCCCATGCCTGCCCAGTTCTGCCCATACCCCAGCCCTGCCTCCTCACCCTGTTCTTGTTAGTTGGGAGGGCATCCACTCATGCACGGATGCTCTCCTGATGCGATCCCAAAGAAGAAGCTTTTCAAAACCCGGACAAAGTGTTGGGTTTTGAAAAGCCATCTGGACACCCAGACATGCCCTCTAAAAAGAGGACATGTCCGGGTAAATCCAGACACCTGGTAACCCTAGCTGAGCTGGCACATACACTCACACAACACACGCTCAACTGCTGGAAAATTGTACCCTGTAAAAGCGGAGCATTCCCTTTTGTGCATCACAAGGAGAGCTCATTTAAATACTAGTAAGCTCCTTGTAATGTATTTGCATAGGGCTCTCAATGGCTGCTACCGAGGATCAGCAGAAGCCCCCCCTCCCTGCCTCCTCCGAAGAACCCTTTTGAGCATCGGAGACTGAGGTTCCTTGCCACGTAAGGCTGGTTTAACGAGTCTTACCCGCATGGAAAGCTCTTGAGCATCAGGGCTTGAGATGGTTATTGGCAGCTGCAATTGGAAGTAGAAATCTGAGCTCAGAGAACAGAATTATGGGCAATAACAGCAGACTGAACAAACAGGAAAACACATCCCTTCTATAAGACTATTTATACCGTCAGCACCAACCCCCCATCCCCCTGACAAGAAAAGACAGCATTCCCCCTCCCAGACCCAGAGGAAAGACCCCAGGCCTACCTTGTTTCCCTGGTGGTCTAGCGGTGCGCTGGAGCGATCTTACTCGCGATGAAAATACCTGCTGAGACTTCCAACAGCAGTCTTGTGAGGCTACTCAAATCTTGAAGTTGTGGCAGCTATTTTTGTCGCTGACAGAGCACGGGCAGGAGCGAGTAGGATTGCTCCCACCCCAGCGCACCACTAGACCACTATGGAAACAAGGTAGGCCTGGGGTCTTTCCTCTGGGGCCGGGAAGGGATTTGTGGTACCTGTTCAGGGAGGGAGGGAGAATGCTGTCTTTTCTTGTTGGGGGGAGGGGGGTGCGCTGTTGTTTTTTTAATAACAATTATTAAAAACAAAAGAAAAAAAAAATTATGTCCATTCATTGCAGGGGGTGTGCTGACAGTGGAGAAAAGTCTCCCAGTTCGGGGGGAAGGGGTCGCTGGGCTGTGCTAATGGCAGCGGCGGAAGAAACAGAAGGAGCACTAGTGGGAGGAAGAGTGATAGAAATGGTTCTTGGGGGGGGGGGGTGGGCTCAAAAATTAACTAAGACCCATGAAGCAATCTGGATAATTGGAATTCGGATAATCGGCGTACCACTGTATTGATATCAGCATTATTTAATTTCAATCTATAATTTGCTGGATATGTAGAATCTAGGTACGGTTCTTCCATTACTAATTTTAACACAATCACCATCACTTTTTCTGATGTGTATTCATTTCACCGATGATCAGGTTAAACTCTTTTAAATCATATTTTAAAAAGAAATAATACCGCAAGTCTCAAATTCCACCTCTCACTAAAGCCAACTACCCCAAACAAATAACCTTACCCATTTCTTACTCTCTTTGAAAATGACCAATTTTTTTTTTTTGTAAGTTCTTGTTGTAATACATCTTGGATAATTCTTTAGTAATCCGTCTTGAACTGCAAGGTAATGGCGGAATAGAAATCCCTAATGTAATGTAATGTAATTATTGAGTCTAATCATCTTGGAATTGGTTTTTATCTTCTTAAAGTTGGCTCTCACGTCACCTCTTTGCCACACTTGTTTCACCTTTTTCACATTATAATGCTTTTTCTAGTTACAAATGTCCATCTTTTTTCACATGTCCACACCATTCATTGGCGTGTACATTGGAACCCTCATAGATTGTTGTAATACGCGAGATATAAATGTTTGACATAAATAAAATAAAAAATATACTCATGATGAATTCTTTTAGGACCCCTGATGAAGGCTACGGCGTTAGCCAAAACACGGACTGTGTAAGGTCTTTACCCTTCACATAAATTCAGGTGGCATCGCTGTTTGGCTGCTCGATTTCCAGTTATTGATCATCACAATTATTCATCATACCGGCATTGTAATACAAGCTTGCCTACAGGATTACTATAATCACAGCTGCAACTCTTCCGTCAACTGCGTTTATCACTTTGATACATCCTTGGATTGTAAAACTTGGCAGCCAGATTGTTTCTATTGAACTGGTTTTTCATTGCTTTTATTTGACTATATTTATTGACGGCTTTCATTGCTTGTTGTATTGATTGGCTCACGTGTTAGAATACATTTGGTGGTTTCAGCCTATCTACTCCACTTTTTTTTCCTTTTTGGTTTCCAGGCGCACATCTCACCATAACCCGCTTATTATATTGTATGTTTGGCCTTCCAAAACCCACCCAAACCTCACTATGCCCACCTGTCCACCACAACCAAAAACCTTATGCCATGCAGGTGCCTTATTCCGGAAGAAATGGAAAACTCTTCTCTTTGATACCTGAATCTACAAACTCTCTCCCTACAAGTCAATTACTGTCCTTTTTCTCTTTTTCCCTGTCTCCCTTCCTCTGCCCCTCTCCTCTTTCTACCTTTTCTCTATAAGTCGCCTTGAGCCTGCATAGGTCTGTGTGACACACAAAGAGAAGATTAAATTAGATTTTTATCTAGGTACGGTAGGTTTTGGGTGGGTTTTGGAGGGCTCAAGTGGGTTATGGTGAGATGAGTACCTGGGACTTTTTTATGTGACATTCACTGCAGTAACCCCTAGAGTGCCCCCAGTGGCGTAGCAAGCGTGAGAGGTGCCCCTTCCCCAGCCAACCCTACCATTCGCGCCCCTTCGGCCACACCTCTTTAACTTTCCTGGTGCACGCAGCATCACCAACTTGCTGCCTGCATTGGCCTCGGCTCTCCCTCCTTCCTAGGCGCAGGACTCGGAAGTGATGTTAGAGACAGAGCCGACGCTGGTGCCAGCAACAGGTTGGAGTTGCTGCTCGTGCCGGTGAAGTGATAGAACTATGGGGGGTAGAAGTGAAGGCATGCATATGGCAGAGAGGAGGACGGGTGCCAAGACAGCGCCTAGTGCGGATCGCACCCCCTCCCCCATCCCCACCTTACTATGCTACTGAGTACCCCTCTGCTCTGCTGAGATGTTTTTGTGGCCGTCTGAAGCTGTCATACAGGCTGACATGCACAGTTTCTTTCACATCTTTGGGTGGTGAGAGAGGTGGGGGTGGGGGGTCATGCCTTAATCCCTCCAGTTATCGTCTGGTCACTTTGCCCACCTTTTATGGCCCTTATTCATTTTTAAAACATTTAAATGGTCTATGCTCCCTTCCGTAAACTCCGTTCAGTTCATCGGGTAAGTCTTTCCTATCTGTACCCTTCTCCTCTACTGCCAGCGCTTGACTCCGTCCCTTCTATCTTGCTGCAACGTATGCCTGGAACAGACTGTCTGAGTCATTACGTCAGGCTCAGTTTCTAGCAGTCTTCAAATCCAAGCTAAAAGCCCACTTTTTCGAGGCTGCTTTCGGGTCCTAACTCCCACTCGCCGTAAAATGACCTATGCCCATCCTATCACTCTCTCTGCAAGAATCTCCCCAACCCCTATATTTCCTGTCTGTCAGTCCAAGTTAGATTGTAAACTCTTCTGAGCAGGAACCGTCTGTTACGTGTTAAATGTGTACACCTTTCAGTGCTACAGCAATGATAGAGGTTTGGTGCCCTGGAAATTTTGTTAAATGCTCAATTGTCACTGCAAAATGTCCAAGTCCTAAACCTGCCTAAAACATGCTTTCAACACCCCCCCCCCCCCCTTGGAATTTACATGAGTTCTGAGAATAGTGATTTGGACGTTTCAAGCAAGAAAAACCATCCATATGCCACCTTATGCAATTTATGGAGCATTTTTCTCCTTTGAAAATTAACCCCTTAGTCTTCTTTAATGGAGTTAATCTCCCAATGATTTTACATTACATGCTACTGAGTTATCACTCATGGTTCTCTTCTCTTAGCCCCTCTAACCTTCTGTCATTTCTGTTTTTTCTCTCTCTCTGAATTTTTTCAGCAATTTCTCTTTTGTCTCTCTCTCTCTTTAATTACATCCCTCTCTCCTGCCTGGCACGTTCTCTTTTTCTATCTGACTTTCTGTACAGTAAATAGTAGGAGCTGCTATCACAGATTAAAGAATAAAATGGCCTTCACTGGATTTGGCTGCCAAATTCAAGAAACGGCTCTTCCAGCAGCAGCAACATCTGGCTCAGTCTTTAGCATGACACAGATGGTTGTGCTGAAGCTCTATCTGGTTTCTACATCCAACATGTATTCCTTGGAGGGATATTCCCATTTTTAGCTGTTAGGGAGAAAAAGGTAGCATACAAATCCCTCCAGTAAGGAGTATTCCCAGAGGTCTCTTAATACGCTGTTAGAGCAAATCTAAAATTCAATCAGTTCCTGTAACACACCATAAGTAGCAAAAGTCTGTTCATGCTAAGAACATGTTTCAAATATAAAGCCTTTTCCATTGTATCGTACTGAGCTCATTTGAGACACGACAGCCAGCAGCCCAGAGCTGGTCCCGCACTGCTCCTTATGACCTTGGGCAAGTCACTCAATCCTCCATTGCCCCAGGTACATTAGATACAATGTGAACCCACTGGGACAGACAGGGAAAAATGCTTGAGAACCTGAATAACCACTCTGAGCTCCCCTGGGAGAACGGTATAGAGCTGGTATAGTGATGTCATAATGTTTCATTCCACCAATAAGAGCCAACCTCATCAGTGATGTCACAATGGCTCAATTGTCCTATACTTGGCTCACTTTTACTACATTTTGATTTCTAGAGTGGTGCAGTGGTTAAAACATCAGCCTCAGCACCCTGAGGTTGTGGGTTCAAACCCCACACTGCTCCCTGTGACTCAATCCTCTTGTACAAACTGTAATACCACTCAAGTCATCTCTGGCATTTGCTGCCCTTGCAACAAATGATATATAGGTCAAACAAAGCGCAAAATCAAACTTCGTATTATAGATTTATGTCATTTAAGAACAAATAGAGAGGACGCTCTAATAGTTTCCCACTGGCGGTAGCGGAATCATGCCCTAGATCAGGGATCTCAAAATCCCTCCTTGAGGGCCGCAATCCAGTCGGGTTTTCAGGATTTCCCCAATGAATATGCATTGAAAGCAGTGCATGCACATAGATCTCATGCATATTCATTGGGGAAATCCTGAAAACCCAACTGGATTGCGGCCCTCAAGGAGGGAGTTTGAGACCCCTGCCCTAGATGAATTACAGTTTGTGACTCTTGTGAATGTTATTCTTCTTCAAGGTGGTGACATTACAGCAGTTTTAATTAATAAAGAATGAAGATTGATATATAAATGGAATACGGTGGAACCCCAGGGGTTAAATAAAGAAATTAAGTGGACATAGGAGGCAGATTAGTGATAAGAACATAAGAATAGCCTTACTGGGTCAGACCAAATGGTCCATCAAGCCCAGTAGCCCGTTCTCACGGTGACCAATCCAGGTCACTAGTACCTGGCCAAAACCCAAGGAGTAGCAACATTCTAGAACCCCAAAGAGTGGCAACATTCCAGCGATCAAGGGCAAGCAGTGGCTTCCCCCATGTCTTTCTCAAGAACAGACTATGGACTTTTCCTCCAAGAACTTGTCCAAACCTTACACTATCCGCTCTTACCACAACCTCTGCCAATGCGTTCCAGAGCTCAACTATTCTCTGAGTGAAAAAAATTTCCTCCTATTGGTTTTAAAAGTATTTCTCTGTAACTTCATCGAGTGTCCCCTAGTCTTTGTGATTTTTGATGGAGTAAAGAAATCGATCCACTTGCACCCATTCTACTCCACTCAGTATTTTGTAGACTTTGATCATATCTCCCCTTTTCCAAGCCAAAGAACCCTAACTGTTTTAGTCTTTCCTCATACGAGAGGAGTTTCATCCCCTTTATCATCTTGGTCGCTCTTCTTTGATGTTAGCTGCTAGGTTAAAAAAAATCCCCGCCTCTCAGGTTTAAAAATGGCGCTTCAGGTTGTGGAAACATACATTCACTCTCCTTTCGGTTAGCTGACAGGCCTGAGAATTGATCTTTCTTTCCTGTCGTTAATATCTACTTATAAGGTATGTTTATTATTATACTTTTCTGTGCTTATGTTATGTATTTTGGGTTTTTTAGTTTTTGTATTTATAATACATTTCGCAATTATAAGATCACAACTTCAGAGCCCTCCACCCTTAAGTCTTTTCTCCTGATGACACTTTCTACGAAACACTCTCTCATGTTGAGCGAGTCTGGGCTTTAATTCAAGACAACAATTTTGACAAGAAAATATAGAAGATATTATCAGCTTTCATTGAAAAACTGTTAATAACAGTCAACATTGAAACAAGAACTTTTGGTGAAGGATTTTTATTGGAGTATATATTTTTTAGATTGCACTATTACCCTTTTACAAAGGGAGGGAGGTTTTGGGTTTGTGTCAAATGTTTCGCTTTGATATAGAATTACTATGTAATGTGTATTAACTCTGACTTTATTATATTTATTAATAATTTGCTTCATTTTTTATTGTGTTTATGTTTCTATAACCATAAAGTTCTATGACCTCACAATGCAGGTGTAAAGAGCCTTAGCCAATAGGGAGAGGAGGAGATAGTGGATGCTGTGGATGGGCAGACTGGCTGGGCCATTTGGCCTTTATCTGCTGTCATGTTTCTCTGTTTCTATAACCATAAAGCTCTATGACCTCACAATGTAGGTGTAAAGAGCCTTAGCCAATAGGGAGAGGAGATACAAATGTTAAAAGCCTTAGCCAATAGGGAGAGGAGGAGATAGTGGATGCTGCGGATGGGCCATTTGGCCTTTATCTGCCGTCATATTTCTGTTTCTATAACCACAAAGCTCTATGACCTCACAATGCAGGTGTAAAAAGCCTTAGCCTATAGAAAGAGGAGATGCAAATGTTAAGAGCCTTAGCCTATAGGGCAGGGGTAGGGAACTCTGGTCCTCGAGAGCCGTATTCCAGTCGGGTTTTCAGGATTTCCGCAATGAATATGCATGAGATCTATTTGCATGCACTGTTTTCAATGCATATTCATTGGGGAAATCCTGAAAACCCGACTGGAATATGGCTCTCGAGAACCGGAGTTCCCTACCCCTGCTATAGGGAGAGGAGGAGCTAGTGGATGCTGCGGGTGGGCCATTTGGCCTTTATCTGCCGTCATGTTTCTCTCTTTCTAGTGTCCTCCTCACCTTTTAAGGAGTTGAGTCTTTCTCGAAGGGTGTGTTTTAAACAAATCATGGGGTACCTGGTCCAGTCTAGTCACCCTTCGCTCTCCGGCTTCCCCTCGCCCTGGAGCCTCCAGGCCTCAGAGCAGTAGAGTGCTTTTGCTGGCGTCTGTGCATTCATCATTAAGTCTGACACCTCAGCAGCAAAAGTACAACAAAGGCCAGATTGAAGAACAGAGTCCTTAATCTGTCTTGTCAGACGAGCCTGGTGAAATTAATTGGAATGTTCAGACAACAAACTAACCCAGCCGTGTAAGAATAGCAGCGCTGATAAGGACTCTAAGTGCTTTGCTATTTGGATAAGGCCGGCTGCAGCTGTGCCGGAGAAATGGATTAGGTGTCGCAAGAACTGATCTACTGCTTCTATGTATTTAAATGCCTGAACTCCCTCCCTACCAGCAGCCCAGGGTTTTCATGTTTGGCGCATGGTGGGGCTGCGGGTCACACCTGGGGCTTTAATTCCCTGACCTAAGGGGGGAGACCATAGTGGAGGAACTGCATCCCCCTCAGGGAACGGGGGCCGCTTCTACCGGCGTAAATTTAAAACCAAATTTACACATATAACATATATCATATAACATATAACATATATCATATATTTTGGCAATTATTGAAACAAGATTAAAACTTATTAGGTTTTTTAGATGATTTAAATTTAATTCATTTAGGGGTCCTTTTACTAAGGCGTGCCAGCTGTTTTAGCGCACACCAAGGGGCAAATTCTGTAAGAAGCGCCCAAACGTTAGGGGCAGAAATGCAAGTAAAACTGGGCGCTGGTTAGTGAATCGCGCTGAGCGGCGCTTATTTTGGAGACGCCCAATAAAAAGGCCAGCTCTAGGCACGACTAAAAGTTAGGCGGCCATGCGAGCGCTTAAGCACGCTTTAAGAGCTGCGATTCTGCAACAAGGCGCCTTACACGAAACCAGGCCCAACATGCATAGCGCCATTTTTTTTTTTTTTTTTTTGAAGGCCGCCTAAATTTTTAGAGACGCCTTGTTACGGAACTGCTCTTTCTTGATAGCGCCTAAGTTTCGATTATTGCTGATTAAAAAGCTTAATTGAGCTTTGTTATTCAATTTAGATAAGGCTTATCTAGGTAGGCGCTTCCGAAATAGATGCCCAACATTAGGCCCAGGTTAGGCCTAAACGCTAACGTGTCCATTATATTCTATGTACATGTTAGCGTTTAGCACGCACTAATATTTAGCGCGTGCTAAATCGGCTAACGCCTTAGTAAAAGAGGGGGTTATTTTTTTTTTTTCATTTTTGGGCTCCTTTCTATTGTCTTTTTTTCTTTTGCTTTCCTATTTTATATGGCGTTCCTTTCTTTTCTTGGTTTTTTTAAAATATAGTTTGTACACCGTGCTGTTGATAAACCGAAGTGCGGTTAAAACTTTTAATAAACATAAATGTGCTTTTTTTATTGTTTGTTTGTATGTTTCAATGGTAGAAGTTCAGGTATAAGCGGATTATAAATTTATAAAATAAAATACGTGAAATCAGTCTCAAAAGAGCAAAGCAAAAAACTGTCACTGCTGCACAGGCTAGAAAAATTCGGGGTAACGGACACAGTTCTTGGTTGGCTTGCATCTTACCTATTTAATTGTGCCCACAAGATATATTTATTAACTCGGAAAAAACAAAATTTTTTGTAGCTTCACCTCTTCCGTTTGATACCAAACGACGGGACCTGCGGTGCTTATACACAAATGCAAGAAGCCTCACGGCCAAGATGGGTGAACTAGAAGTCATGGCAAATGGGGAGGACTTGGATATAATTGGAATTGTAGAAACCTGGTGGACAGAGGAAAATCAATGGGATGTAGCGCTGCCGGGGTACAAGCTCTATAGGAGGGACAGGACCCACAAAAAGGGGGGAGGCATAGCACTATATATAAAGGACACTATCCACTCGGTCGGGATGGATATGGCAACGAAGGCAGAGGGGCTGGAATCGATGTGGGTCAAATTACCGGGAAACAAGGGTGCGGGCATAAAACTGGGGCTGTACTATCGACCACCTGGTACACCAGAGGGAGTCGGACACGACTTGGAAGCGGAATTGAGACAGGAGTGCAGGACTGGAAATGTAACAGTGATGGGGGACTTCAACTACCCAGGGATAGACTGGAGTACGGGTCACTCCGACTGCAATAGGGAGATAGGATTTGTAGAAGCTGTGAAGGACTGCTTCATGGAGCAACTAGTCAAAGAACCGACGCGAGGGGGTACTACTCTTGACCTCATCCTAAACGGATTAGGGGGGCCTGCAAGAGGGGTAGAAGTGGGAGGACCACTAGGCAACAGTGATCACAACACGATCAGATTCACATTAGAAAGAGGGACACCCATAGTCAGGAGGACCGCAACAACTGCGCTGAACTTCAAGAAAGGGAATTACGTTGCTATGAGGGAAATGGTGGGGAGGAAGCTCAGAAACATCTTTAGGATGGAGACTGTGGGAAGCGCCTGGACCCTATTCAGGGACACCCTGCAAGAAGCACAGAGAATGTACGTCCCCAACTTCAGGAAAGGCTGCAAGAACAAGCGATCAAAGGACCCGGTTTGGATGTCAATAGAAGTTAAGAGGGCGATAAAGGACAAAAAAGTATCTTTCCGGAGATGGAAAAAGGACCCAACAGAGGAAAATCACCAGGCGCACAGGAAATGCCAAAAGGAATGCCACCGGGAGGTTAGAAAAGCAAAAGGGAAATACGAAGAGGGGCTGGCCAAGGAGGCGAAAAACTTCAAGGCATTCTTCAGTTACGTTAAGGGGAAGCGACCAGCGAGAGAGGAAGTAGGGCCGTTGGACGATGGGGACAGGAAGGGAGTGATTAAGGAGGATAAAGAGGTAGCTGAGAGGTTGAACACGTTCTTCTCGTCGGTTTTCACGAGCGAAGACAAATCTAATATACCAGACTCAGAGGAACTCATGAGTGGGGAACAGACTGAAAAATTAGAGCACATAGAGGTAAGTAGGGAGGATTTCCTCAAACAGATAGACAGGTTAAAATGCGGCAAATCACCGGGCCCGGACGGGATCCATCCAAGGGTTCTGAAGGAACTAAGACAGGAAATAGCGGGCACAATACAACATGTTTGCAACCTATCCTTGAAAACTGGTGAGGTGCCGGAGGACTGGAAATTGGCAAATGTCACACCCATCTTCAAGAAAGGATCGAGGGGTGACCCCGGGAACTACAGGCCGGTGAGCCTGACTTCAATTATAGGGAAGATTGTTGAAGCTATGATCAAGGACGGCATTTGCGAGCACATCGAGAGAAATGGCCTACTGAGAACAAGCCAGCACGGATTCTGTAAGGGAAGGTCGTGCCTAACGAACCTTCTGTACTTCTTTGAGGGAATAAGCAGTCGGGTGGACAATGGGGAGCCCATAGACATCATTTACCTCGACTTTCAAAAGGCTTTCGACAAGGTGCCACATGAAAGGCTACTTAAGAAGCTGTGGAACCACGGGGTGGGAGGGGATGTGCACAGATGGATCAAGCACTGGTTGTCGGAAAGACTGCAGAGGGTTGGAGTAAAGGGTCAATATTCTGACTGGCGGGGAGTCACGAGCGGTGTGCCACAGGGATCGGTGCTGGGGCCTTTACTCTTCAACATATTCATCAATGACCTGGAAAAGGAGGCAAAGTGCGAGGTTATAAAATTCGCAGACGATACCAAACTGTGCGGCAGAGTTACGACCAGGGAGGAGTGTGAGGACCTACAAAGGGACCTGGACAAGCTGGAAGACTGGGCAAACAAATGGCAAATGTGCTTCAACGTGGACAAATGCAAGGTCATGCATATAGGGAAAAAGAACCCGTTGTTCAGCTACAAATTAGGGGGGGTATTGTTGGGAGACAGCAGACTCGAGAGAGACTTGGGTGTGCTGGTGGATGCATCACTGAAGCCATCTGCACAGTGCGCAGCAGCCTCGAAAAAAGCCAACAGGATGCTGGGCATCATAAAGAAGGGCATAGCAACCAGAACACGGGAAGTCATCATGCCTTTGTATCGAGCGATGGTACGTCCACATCTGGAGTACTGCGTTCAGTATTGGTCGCCGCACCTCAGGAAGGACATGGCGGTACTTGAGAGAGTCCAAAGGAGAGCAACGAAATTGGTAAGAGGGCTGGAACACTGCTCATATGCCGAGAGGCTGGATAGGCTGGGGCTCTTCTCTCTGGAGAAAAGGAGGCTCAGGGGAGATATGATAGAGACTTTCAAGATCATGAGGGGCATAGAGAAGGTGGATAGGGACAGATTCTTTAGACTGAAGGGGACAGCAAATACGAGGGGACATTCTGAGAAACTGAAGGGAGATAGGTTCAAAACAAATGCAAGGAAGTTTTTTTTCACCCAAAGGGTAGTGGACACTTGGAATGCGCTACCGGAGGAAGTGATCAGACAGAATACGGTACAAGGATTCAAACAGGGATTGGATGGATTCCTGAGGGATAAAGGGATCGTGGGATACTGAGGGAGGAGCTGGGAGGTAACACAAGTATAGGAAGTAAATCAGGTAATGAGTATTAACTAACCTGGTCGTGCATGTGCAAGACCGGAGGGCTAGGACTTCGATAGGAAGGCAGGACTTAAATGGGAAACCAAGGTGGCAAGGGAGCCCCTTCTGATGATTCAGACAGGTCTTGACCTGTTTTGGGCCGCCGCGGGAGCGGACTGCTGGGCGGGATGGACCTGTGGTCTGACCCAGCGGAGGCACTGCTTATGTTCTTATGTTCTTATGTTATCATTCTGTATCAATAAATTTAGCTATCCTATTCGATCTACTATTAAAATTTTCAGTTGGTGTCTTAGTATCTGCTAATTTTTAAGAAATAAAAAACACAGAAAAGCACAGACGCACCAAGAGGTTCCTGCAAACAAGTATAAAACACTCCTAAACTAAACTAAACTAACTAAACCTTAAGTTTATATACCGCATCATCTCCACGGATGTGGAGCTCTGCACGGTTTACAAGAACTTAAAATATAGGAAGAGAAGGAAAAAAAAGGTTTACATGAACTTATATATAGAAGAGAAGAGTAAGGGGGGATAGAATTACATTTTAGTGAAAAGCCAGGTTTTCAGTTGCTTGCGGAATAATTGGAGGGAGCCCAGGTTCCACAGCGGGGTAGTAAGGTTGTTCCAAAGACTCCTGACAGGCAAAGCACCAACATGAGGCCATGTTTCGGCAGATAACCACCTGCTTCAGGGGTCACAAATACTCTAAAAGTCAAAATACTCTAAACAAAATGCAAATAATGATCAGTATATTTAAAAATTACGACTATACGGTATATCAAATGAAAATGGAAATTAGCTGCGAAGGCAGAAGAAAAGCATGGAAAAGGGAACATGTCAATGCTTTGCCACTAAAAGAGTGTTTTATGTTTATAGTGGAATGCAGGAAGTTCTTGGTCCGTTCTGCTTTTGCCTGTTTTCTTGGCTTTGCTGCATAGGGGGTTTCTTCCTCCCTTTGGAATTTGGAATTAATGAAATGAAAGCTGAGGAGGTCAGTTTTCAAAACGGTGCTGAGCAGCTGGCTAAGCCAAGCTACTTTTCACGGAAAACCAGAGCTAGTAAATGAAGTACTTTCACAAAACACCAACCTCCCAAGCATGAAGTTCCCCCCTCCCTCCCTTCTGATGTTAAAACTGAACCACACATCCCCCCCTCAAACCCGCCCAGTGTAGAGAGCGATCCTTCTCCCAAACCCTTTCCGCTTGCTTGATATCAAAATACAGTCTCCTCAAAAGCACTGTGATTCTCTTTCTTGCAGTGGTATACAAGAAATACATCCTGTTATGACTCCATCACTTCTGTGCATCTGCAGAAACCCTTCTTCCTCAATGGGAAATCAATACCAGTGCAGATAAGTGGTATTTATGGTATGGTATTACATTTCTGGCTGCTTAATGATTCCCTCTCTATAACCAAACACTTATGACCTTCACTTAATAATAACTTTTTATTTTTGTATACCGCCATACCCAGGGAGTTCTAGGCGGTTCACATCAATTAAAACAGAGTTACAAATGGTTCAATATCGATTGATCAGAGTTGAAGGCAACAAAGTAGTTGAGTTTGGAAGGAGAGGAAAGAGTGGGTCAAGGAGGGGTAGGGTATTGCTGCCTGTTTGGGAGAGGGGGGTGATTTTGTTAGAGGTTATGTTTTCCCCTGTCCCTTTTGTGATCTGTCTCACCAGATTTTAATAACACCATCAACCCTGCCAACAGACTTGGTCAGAGGAGGTCTCCATTATCTTGAGGCAGGCTGGATAAAGCCAAGGGAGCTCACTTTTCAAGGCTATTCGGTAAACTTGTTGCTATTGCTGTTCATAGCAGCGATTAAAACTTTATTGAAAAACAAGTCACCTGGTATTGACGGTATTCCAATTGAATTAATAAGAGGCTCAGAAGGTACTATCATTCCCTCACTTGACTGTGTCAACAGATTTGGAAGGAAAATATATGGCCAACCGATTGGAGAAGATCACTGTACCAAAGAAAGGCGAACCCAAAGACTGTAACAATTGCATTAATTCCACACGCCAACAAAATATTGCTGAAAATAATACAACGAAGGCTCCAATCATACGTTGAGCATTTTCCTTTCTTTTCCAGAGAAAGGAAAATGGTAAAACCAGAGGACATAATTTGAGGTTGAGGGGTGGTAGATTCAGGGGCAATGTTAGGAAATTTTACTTTACGGAGAGGGTGGTGGATGCCTGGAATGTGCTCCCGAGAGAGGTGGTGGAGAGTAAAACTGTGACTGAGTTCAAAGAAGCGTGGGATGAACACAGAAGATTTAGAATCAGAAAATAATATTAAATATTGAACTAGGCCAGTTACTGGGCAGACTTGCACAGTCTGTGTCTGTGTATGGCCGTTTGGTGGAGGATGGGCTGGGGAGGGCTTCAATGGCTGGGAGGGTGTAGATGGGCTGGAATAAGTCTTAACAGAGATTTCGGCAGTTGGAACCCAAGCACAGTACCGGGTAAAGCTTTGGATTCTCGCCCAGAAATAGCTAAGAAGAAAAAAAAAAACTACCCGAAGTTCAGGCTGGTTTAAGAAAAGGTTAAGGATCAAGAGACATTATTGCCAGAGTTACATGGATATTGGAGAACAGCAAAGAATACCAAAAAACCCTATACCTTTGCTTCATCGACTACAGCAATGCTTTTGACTGTGTGGATCACAATAAACTATGGAGAATTCTAGTGCAAATGGGAATCCCCAAACACATAACTCAGCTGATAGAGAGCTTATATGAAAATCAAGAAGCTGCAGCTCCACCTCAGTTGAGAACATAAGAATTTCTATACTGAGACAGACCAAAGGTCTATCAAGCCCAGTGTCCTGTTTCCAACAGTGGTCAACCCAGGTCCCAAGTACCTAGCTAGATCCCAAGTAGCAAAACAGATTCTATGCTGCTTATCCTAAGAATAAACAGTGGATCTCAATAAGCCATCTCAATAATAAGCCATCTCAATAATAAGAACATAAGAACATAAGAACTGCCTTCTCCGGATCAGACCTTCGGTCCATCAAGTCCGGCGATCCGCATACGCGGAGGCCCTGCCAGGTGTACACCTGGCGTAATTTATAGTCCACCATATCCTTATATGCCTCTCTTAAGGAGATATGCATCTAGTTTGCTCTTGAAGCCTAGGACGGTCGATTCTGCCATAATCTCCTCTGGGAGGGCATTCCAGGTGTCAACCACTCTCTGAGTGAAGCAGAACTTCCTGACATTAGTCCTGAACCTGTCCCCCCTTAGCTTCATTACATGTCCTCTAGTCCGTGTCAAATTGGACAATGTAAATAATCTTCTCTGCTCTATTTTGTCGATTCCTTTCAGTATTTTGAAGGTCTCGACTCGATCATATCCCCACGCAGTCTCCTTTTCTCAAGGGAGAACAATCCTAGTGTTATAAGTCTGTCCTCGTATTCCAGTTTCTCCATACCCTTCACCAGTTTTGTTGCTCGTCTCTGCACCCTCTCCAGCAGTTTTATATCCTTCTTTAGGTAGGGAGACCAATGTTGGACGCAGTATTCCAAGTGTGGTCTGACCATTGCCCTATAAAGCGGCATTATAACTTTCTCCGATCTACTCGAGATTCCTTTCTTTATCATGCCCAACATTCTATTTGCCTTCTTTGCCGCTGCCGCGCATTGTGCCGACGGCTTCAGTGTCCTATCTATCAGTACACCCAGGTCCTTTTCTTGGCCTATGGATTTCTCTTTTAGGAAATTATCCAAGCCTTTTTAAAACCCCGCTAAGCTAACTGATTTCACCACATTCTCTGGAAAATAATTCCAGAGTTTAATTACATGTTGTGTGAAGAAATATTTTCTCTGGTTTGTTTTAAATCTACTACTTAGTAGCTTCATTGCATGCCCCCTAGTCCTAGTATTTTTGGAAAGAGTGAACAAGCATTTCACATCTACCCTTTCCACTCCAATCAGTATTTTATACACCTCTATCATATCACCCCTGAACTGTCTCTTTCCCAAGCTAAAGCACCCTACCACTTTAGCCGTTACATATAGGGAAGTTGACCCATCTCTTATCATTTTCGTTGTCCTCTGTACCTTTTTTAATTCCGCTATATCTTTTTTGAGGTACAGCAACCAGAATTGCACACAATATTCGAGGTGCGGCTGTACCATAGAGTGATACAAGGGCATAATAACATTTTCATCTTTGTTTTCCATTCCTTTCCTGATAATTCCTAACATTCTATTTGCTTTCTTAGCAGCCGCAGCACATTGAGCTGAGGGTTTAACGTATCCTCAACAATGACACCTAGATCCTTTTCCTGGGCAGTGACTCCTAACACAGAATCCAGCATCACATAACTTTAGTTCGGGTTCCTCTTTCCCACATGCATCATTTCGCACTTGCTCACATTAAACATCATCTGCCATTTTGATGCCCACTCTTCCAGTCTCACAAAGTCCTCCTGCAATTTTTCACAATCCTCTTGTGATTTAACAACTTTGTGTCATCCGCAAATTTAATTATCTCACTAGTTATTCCTATCTTTGAATTATTGATAAATATGTTCAAAAGTAGCAGCCCCAGCACAGACCCCTGGGGAACCCCACTATTTACCCTTCTCCATTGAAAATTTTGACCATTTAAACCCTCTCTCTGTTTTCTGTCATTCAACCAGTTCTCAATCCATAATAGGACATTACCTTCTATCCCGTGACTTTCAAATTTCCTCAGAAGTCTTTCATGAGGTACTTTGTCAAATGCCATTTGAAAATACAGATACAAACTTTGCCACCAGGAACGACCATATATATAACATTGGCAGCGCATCTTTTTAAACTGGTATATCCCTGAACAGTTTCATGATATCCTATGCACATTTGAAAAAAGGCTTCTAAATATCCCCTTTAGGGGGCACTCTTCAGATAGCTCTCTTACTCTGGAGCTACTTTTGAAAGTAAAAAGCTTGCAAGTGGTTCACTCTTTGAAAATTGCCTATGAGTACAGAGTAGGGTAGGGTTACCAGACATCCGGGGAAACCTTACCTCCATTGCTTTTTAGTAGAAGTTAAACCCAGTTGTCTTAGTCTGGCCTCCTTACCTCCATTGCTTTCAGTGGAAGTAAAACTCAAAAGTCTCAGCCTGTCCTCCTCATTGCTTTCAGTGGAAGTAAAACCCAGAAGTCTCAGTCTGGTCTCCCCATTGCTTTCAGTGGAAGTAAAACCCAGAAGTCTCAGCCTGTCCTCCTCATTGCTTTCAGTGAAAGTAAAACCCAGAAGTCTCAGCCTGGTCTCCCCATTGCTTTCAGTGGAAGTAAAACCCAGAAGTCTCAGTCTGGCCTCTTTACCTCCATTGCTTTCTGTTAATGGCGCCTAAACGTGATTGAAACATGGCCAGCATCGTTTTTAAGAACATAAGAATAGCCTTACTGGGTCAGACCAAAGATCCTTCAAGCCCAGTATCCCGTCTTCGTGGAGGCCAATCCAAGTCACAAGTACCTGGCAAAAACCCAAAGAGTAGGTGCTTGTTGATTTAGGTGCCATTTACAGAATCTGGGCCTTTATGGCTGAGGGAAAAAATGACTTTAGTGCGCAGGAAAAACCTTGGTCAGGGCATTCTAAGGCCACTTTTTGCCACAGCCGTTTATAATCAAAGGGCTCCTTAAATCCAAACACATGCTTCCAATTACTTACAGGATACCATTCCAATACAACGTCCGTACTTTCCAGATCCAGTCTTGATCCCCTGGTCACCCAAAAGGGTATTTCGCTCTTCCCACCAACACTTGCTGTCTGTACCTTCTTTCAGACGAATATTTCTGGATACTAACCGGGATTCTTGCTTTTCAGTTATGGCTCCAACACTTTGGAACTCTCTACCACTGTACTTAAGTTCTGAAAAAAAAAAAAAACACTCGAGACATTTACCACTCCTTTTACGAACGCGTAGCGCGGGTTTTGGCCCCGGCAGCATCGATAACTGATCCGACACTCATAGGAATTCTATGAGCATCTGAGCAGTTACCGCCACTGCTGGCGCTAAAACCCACACTACGTGTTCGTAAAAGGAGGGGTTAAGTTCTCAAGCATCTGTTACAAAGTAATTTTTGGTATGTCACCAGGTTACCTGCTCCCTTATTTTTCCTTGAGTCACTTTCACAAGAATACACGGAGAGTACATCTGTTTACATATCCTTCCATAAAATCTTGTCACTATAAGAGGTTCCTTGAGAGAACTTTTTCATTTCAGGCCGCCAAATTGAACGCATGGCTTGGCAAAATGATGTTAGAAGCTTCCTCTTATTTAGATTATAGAAAATTGCTAAAGACACAATTATTCGGTGGGCTGGTATCTTAATATTCTCTGCTTTTTTAACATGTCTTTTTAACTTTATTCATTTTACTTATATGTTTGTATTTTATCTCGATGTATTTATTAGAATTGCATATACTGCTTTCCTGTTGTTAGCTGCTTAGAACCTTCCCGGTATGGCGGCATTATATAAATTATTATTATTAAATCACAATTAAAAACAATTAAATAACTGTAACTAGGGTTACCAGATTTTCCGTCTGGAAAATCCGGACACCTAGGTCTGCCCAATTCCACCCATCCACACCCCGGTCCCGCCCTAGCCCCGCCTCCAATCCTGCCACAGCCCCGCCCCCCACATGCGCAGATTTCCTCCCTGCCTGACACGATGTGAGGAGGCTTTTCAAAACCCATCCGGACCCCCGGACATGTCCTCAAAAGGAGGACATGTCCAGGGAAATCCAGATGTTTGGTAACCCTAACTGTAACTGTTTGTAATCATTTTTAAAATTTGGCAAATCTGTCGCAGAAAAGAGGCAGAACAATCAAAGCCCCTGTACTTGTTTTTCTGCTGATTTCTATGCTACGCTCTCTCGGAAAGGCTGCAGTGGAGTGCTTTTCGGGAGATAAGGATGTATCTGCCTTCCTCCAATTCTTTTATCGCTGTGAAATTTTTACACTTTTGTTGACGCTAATCAGCGCTGTGCAACTGACCCTGGATGCCAAGGAGAGATAGGGGGACTTCATTACCGGTAGCACAGCGCATAAGATCCGTGCACTGAACTGAATTTGCTGCAGCTCAGATTCTATCAAGAGACAGCTGTACGGTATTTTTGGGGGACAAGAAAAGAAGGTGCCTGCTGCCCATCTGTCCGGCTTTTCACAATCTGTGCATGTGGAGAATCCACTCTTGTTTTGTTAGGAGGACTTGATTCAGGGCTGGCTTTTACCAGTGAGACTCTTTACAGGCCACCCCTGCTTGGGTTTCAGGGTTGGACACAAAGCAGCCACTCAGCACTATTTGGACATCTTTAAAGAGCTGCCGCATGTTTGCATAAGGATTGTCTGTACATGATCTTAGCCATTCTATATCCATGGGGAAGGCAAGAGTATTTGCTCAATCTTTTTTTATTGCAGGCTGAGGTTAGGGGATGCTCCGGGCTCTCGTGTGCTCCTATTACATTTCTATTACAAGATTGCAGAATTGACGGCCCCCCTACCCCCTTTTCCTACTCATCGCAGCTTAGTTGCGTTTTGCCGTTTTCTTAGTAAGCAACATTCCCATAATCTTTCCGTTCCATTTGTCAACTTAGGGTTACCAGATTTTCCCGAAGGAAAATCCAGACCCATGGCCATGCCCCCCCAGGCCCGCCCAGTTCCGCCCTCATTCTGTCCCCAGCCCCCCCACCATTGACCTGTTCGTGCATCTGAACAGCATCCGTGCATGTGCAGATGCAATGCGATGAGGTCACGTGCATGCGACACAATGACATCACACGTTGCCTTCGCATGTTCGCAGATGCCATCCTGATGTTGGAAGCTTTTCAAAACCCGGACAAAGTGCCGGGTTTTGAAAAGCCATCCAGCCCCCAGACATCTCCTGAAAAGGAGGGAATGTCCAGCGAAATCCAGACATCTGCTAACCCTATCGTAACTTGGGAAGGGCACCGTCCATTCCTATGTACTTGATCCCTCGATGGGAACTGTGAGACTGGCCCTATTTGCCCGGCACATAAAAACCGAGAACAGTGTACACTCAAATGAGGAGCAGCATTTGTCTAGGTCAGGGGTAGGCAATTCCGGTCCTCAAGAGCCGGAGCCAGGTCAGGTTTCAGGATATCCACCATGAATATGTATGAGATGGATTTGCATGCACCGCCTCCTTGAGATGCAAATCTATCTCATGCATATGTATTGTGGAGATCCTGAAAACCTGACCTGGCTCCGGCTCTCGAGGACCGGAATTGCTTACCCCTGGTCTAGGTAAAATAAATCAGACCCAACAGACAACCACGGTTTCATAGAAAAATGAAGGCCAATACAGAACATATGACCTATCTAGTCTACCTAAACCATGCCATCTATTTATTTATTTCATGTTTTATTAAGCTCATAATATGCTATTTTTGCAATATGTTAACCTATTATGCATCTTATGTTTATGTTCTTTCTTATTATTCAAAACATTATTGAACTTTAAAAAAAATTAATTCATTTTCTATCC
This sequence comes from Geotrypetes seraphini, assembly GCF_902459505.1. Lineage (NCBI taxonomy): Eukaryota > Metazoa > Chordata > Amphibia > Gymnophiona > Dermophiidae > Geotrypetes > Geotrypetes seraphini. The sequence goes on along the minus strand of NC_047091.1, from coordinate 28,900,075 downwards.
TCTCCTCCCCAAAGAGCTCAGGATGGGTTACAGGTTAACATATATAATATACAGTTAGGTTACAAATTGCCATAGTTACGGTATAAGTTTTTTTATCCTAACTTAACACATACTAGGGATTTAATACCAAATATCCATAATATACAGTTTACAGGTTAAATTAGTCATAGTTACAGTGCAAGATTTTATCTCCTCCTCTCCCTTAGAGATCCAACATATTTTTCCCAAGCTGCCTTGAATTCAGATACACTTTTCATCTCATTCACCACCCTTTCCATGAAAAAGTATTTTCTGAGGTCACTTCTTAGTCTGTCCCCTTTCACCTTCATCCTATGCCCCCTCTTTCAAGAGTTCTTTGTCAATTGAAATAGACTCGCCTCGTGCGCATTTATGCCATGTAGGTAAACATCTCTATCAAATCTCCCCTCTCCCGCCTTTCCTCCAAAATATACATATTGAGATCTTTAAGTCTGTCCCCATACGCCTTATCATGAAGACCACACACCATTTTAGTAGCCTTCCTCTGGACCGACTCCATCCTTTTTATATATTTTTGAAGGTGTGGCCTTCAGAATTGTACACAATATTCTAAATGAGGTGCGTGGGATCTTTTAGGGAGAGGAGGAGATAGTGGATGCTGCAGATGGACAGACTGGATGGGCCACTTGTCCTTTGTCTGTCATCATGTTTCCATAATCACAAAGCTCTATGACCTCACAATGCAGGTATAAAGAGCCTTAGCCTATAGGAAGAGGAGATGCAAATGTTAAAAGCCTTAGCCAATAGGGAGAGGAGGAGATAGTGGATGCTGTGGATGGGCCATTTGGCCTTTATCTGCCATCATGTTTCTATAATCACAAAGCTCTATGATCTCACTATGCAGGTGTAAAGAGCCTTAGCCTATAGGAAGAGGAGATGCAAATGTGAAGAGTCTTAGCCAATAGGGAGAGGAGGAGATAGTGGATGCTGTGGATGGGCCATTTGGCCTTTATCTGCCATCATGTTTCTATAACCATAAAGCTCTATGACCTCACAATGTAGGTGTAAAGAGCCTTAGCCTATAGGAAGAGGAGATGCAAATGTGAAGAGCCTTAGCCAATAGGGAAAGGAGGAGATAGTGGATGCTGTGGATGGGCCATTTGGCCTTTATCTGCCATCATGCGTCTATGTTTCTATGAAAGTGCAGAGCCAAAGAAAGCATTCATTCCAATCCCTTCTAGAACTGACATCCATGATATACAAGAACTACAGAGATGTCAGTGGACTTTTATTCAAAAAAAATCATTGATTTCCAATGAGAAAACCTTTATTGAATAGGGCACAATGGTTGAACCTCAGGCTGACAGGCGATATATAAATACATAAGTTCATTTTCCAGCATTAAAACAAGTGCAATTGGCATCCTCACTTTTTCCTGCCTTCCATAACCTCTTTACTGGCGCTAAGAATCTAATCATTAATAGTCTTTCATCAGCAAGGCTACATCCCAACAAGATACCTGTGGTTTTCTCATTTCTGTTACCATCATTTACCTTTGCAGTGATAATAGGAACGCACTGGGTCAGTTGCAACCTCAACTTTGCTCTAACCATAGGTAGAAGCCTTACGAATGGCTTCCTAAAAAGTGCTGATTAACACAGCCAAGAAGACTAATGCTCAAAACCTTTGACTTTACACATTTCAAGGTTGTGGCCATTTCAGGCAAGAGTTGAAATTTGTTCCAAAAGAAATGTCGCCAGTACATCTGCTAATATTCTGAACATTTATGACATCTATGAAATCATCTCCAGAAAGAGTTTATAAGAGGGGTGGGGGTGGGGGTAGTTTAAAAGGGCAACTAGGTGCCTTAGCTGCTTTTGATAATTCAAGTTTTATTAGGATTTGATATACCGCCTATCAAGGTTATCTAAGCGGTTTTACAATCAGGTACACAAGCATTTTCCCTATTTGTCCCGGTGGGCTCACAATCTATCTAACGTAGCTGGGGCTATAAAAGACACATGAGCGTCTTTTATAAAATATTAGCATGACAGAAATTGCTTGTTCTTGCCCAGATTATTTAAATGCACATTTAAATCAACCTATTTTATAATCACATGCATACTTGTGAATTCATTTGTGCATGGGTGCTTGTAAATTTATTCATGCTTTGTACAGACTGTCCGCTTCTGTCGGCGGAGTGCGCACCATTATGTCATCACATGCGCTTTTATGCCAGGTGGAATTTCACAGCAGATCATTTACGTACAAAACTTGCTTTATAAAATTGAACCCCTTAATTTATGCAAATTAATATTTCCAGAGCTCCTGGGTTCTGCACGCAGGCAGAAAAATATCAAAAAAAGAAAGACTCCCCCCCCGGTCGCTCGTAGCTGCATTTCCGAGAACTTTTGTGCCGACACATCCAGTCAGTGACAACAAGGAGGGACAGAGAAGGAAGGAGAGAGAGTTCTCTGTAGCCAGTGGGGAGCAGATTGAGTGTGTCTGAGTGTATTTTACATGATTTGAATGAAGGCATTAATTAAGAATCATTCTCCGAAAGCTGGAGGTTAACTGGCATGTTAACCCAATTTCAATTCTGCAGAACACTTCAGCTCTAGTGCATTTCAAGCTAATCCAGATTCCTGTTTCAGTCTGTCATCCTGCGCTGCAGCCCATTCGGAAGACATTCACAGCTAGCATCACGCTGGGCTGCAGCTTCCATAGGGAAATCAGTCAGATGCTCTCCACCATTCTTTTTCTCAGGCATCCCGTTCTATCCCATCCCATCCCTTCCTTCCCCATCTCATGCCATCCCCTCCTGCTGCATTCCATCCCATTCTATCCTGCCCCCTAGAAACATAATGGCAGATAAAGGCCAAATGGCCCATCTAGTCTGCCCATCCGCAGTAACCATTATCTCTTCCTCTCTCTGAGAGATCCCACGTGCCTATCCCAGGCTTTCTTGAAATCAGACACAATCTCTGTCTCCACCACCTCTTCTGGGAGACTGTTCCATGCATGCACCACCCTTTCTATAAAAAAAATAGTATTTCCTTAGATTACTCTGGAGCCTATCACCTCTTAACTTCATCCTATGCCGTCTCATTGCAGAGTTTCCATTCAAATTAAAGAGACTCAACTCATGCGCATTTACATTACATAGGTATTTAAACATCTCTAGCACATCTCCCCTCTCCCGCCTTTCCTCAAAAGTATACAGATCTTTAAGTGTGTCTCCATACGCCTTATGACGAAGACCACACACCATTTTAGTAGCCTTCCTCTGGACCGACTCCATCCTTTTTATATCTTTTTGAAGGTGCGGCCTCCAGAATTGTACACAATATTCTAAATGAGATCTCACTAGAGTCTTATACAGGGGCATCAATACCTCCTTTTTCCTACTGGCCATACCTCTCTCTATGCATCCTAGCATCCTTCTAGCTTTCACCGTCACCTTTTCAACCTGTTTAGCCACCTTAAGATCCAGTTGATCAGAGGAAACAGCTTTGTCTGATTTTTTTTTTTTGTCAGAAGCAAAAACCCGGCAAGTGTGAGAACAGAGAAAGGGAGTCCAAAAGTCCAACCAACAACACCACCCAAAAAAGGGTGAAACTGCTTTCAGAACTGGAATAAAACTTCTACTTTATTGCATAAATTCTGAGCAAGATGTATGACAGTGTTTCGGCTCTTGCCTGCCTCCAAGGTCTTTGCGCTGGAGTGAGGAGAACACCCACCGCATTGGAGTTTTCTCGCTACATTTGGACACATTATTTTAAAGAGCGCAAAGACCCCTGAGGCACACAAGAGCTGAAACACTGTCATACATCTTTGCTCAGAATTTATGCAATAAAGTACAAGTTTTATTCCAGTTCTGAAGGCAGTTTCACCTTTTTTGGGGTGGTAGGGTTGCTAGTTGTTCTGCATATGTGCCGGGGAACCATCCCTGGCCATCAGGACCGGTCTGTTGTCAGCTGCCCCATTACCTTCACAGTATTTCATGGATTAAGGGAATAAAGAAGTAAAATCAAATGAGACGGATCTTGTGCTGGTCTTTCACTACAAAGGGAAAGAGAGATCTTTAACCTTTTCCTATCGAAATCCATTTTACGTTACGCTGGTTCCAATCGTAATTATTTTAGCAAAGTTTTGTATTATTCACCGTTATCATTTACGGCTATTGTAAATATAATGTAAACAAGTCTGTAAATTCAAATATTTTGTGTTCCTGGCTCTTTATTAGTATGGGTCATGCGATGGCAACGACAGTTTTGGAATGTCCCGTCAGCCGGGACACACGATAGGAAAAGGTTAATCAATACCGGAATACGGTGCTTTATTCTGGTGTTACTGGACAATCCAGCCAGTACAGATATCGTTTTAGTGAGGAGTTGCGGGGGGGGGGGGGCAGACAAACCTCCCTCCACCAGCCACAGCCTTGAGTATTTCTTTCCTCTCGGCCTCTATTTTTGAGAGTCACCACTCAGCTTTTTCCAAGTGCCCCCTCCTACCACCTTGGTGCCCTCTCTTCTGAAGCAGTGGACTCTCAGCCTGCACTGGTTCCCAGTCCGGCGGTTCACAACTTGGCCCAGAATTTCCCCTGCTCTTTGAAGGAGATACAGTGACTCATTCGAGAGGGCTAAAGGGGGCGAGGAACCAAATTTTGAAGCCTCCCATGACGGCGGAATTTCTTGCAGCAGCCCCGTTTCTGGTCCGATTCGGAGCTTTCAGGATCCTCCCACAGTCCAAAGCCAAGCTGGGCCTGTCGTAACCTGCTAAGACAGGATAAAAACATTCATTTGAGCTTTAGAAGTTTAAAAACATGACACGAAGAGGGACTGTGGAACTTAATAATAATAATAATCATAAATTTATTTATATACCGCAATAGCTCATGCCCTCTCTGCTCCTTCCCCGATCCCGTCTGCCACACCGCGCCCCCCTTTCCCCCCTTCCTTGCTTGAGGGGGTCAACAACGTGCTCCTCGTGACCCCGTCAGCTCTCCCTCTGATGTCACAGTCTAAGTCATGTCAGCGGGAGAGACGACTTAAATTAGAGGCATGGGGGAAGGGAAGGTGGGATGTGCGCATCAAGGGAAAGAATGGGGAGGGGTGCCGGCACCCCCACCAACATGGCACCTGGGGGTGGACCATCCCCTTCGTCTCCTCTTACTATGCCACTGGCAAGGGAGTACTTCGGGACTGAGATGACAAAAACTGCCTTGGGACAAACCCAGCCAGTTGGGTTTTCAGGATATCCATAATGAATATGCATGAGATACCTTTGCATACCCTGGAGACAGTGCATGCAAATCTGTCTCATTCCTATTCCTTGTGGACATGCTGAAAACCTGACCCGAGGAGCAGTACTGCCGTAGAGGAATATTTTTCTGGCACAGCATCCCGTCACCCCTTAGGGTGGGAGTCAGGCCCAATGCTGGGCTGTTTTGCGGGCAACTGTTGCTAGGGAGACGGTCTAGGATTGCCAGAAGTTGATACTTTGCAACAAATTGAAATCACTTCATTCTTTTCATTAGCAAAGACCTGTGAGGTCAACTAGTCAAAGTGATTTCACAGGGCAGGAGAAGCTGATTATTGGTGATTGCTAGAACCCTGTAACTCCGGGCAGGGCTCTGAGTAACCCTCCATATGCAGTGCTGGTACCCACATTGGAGATGGAACATATCTTTGAGTCTAATTTAGCCAGCGGCAGCCAGCACGTTTAAAGAAACGGTAACCTTGTTTAAAGCAACACTGACCTCTGCTGGCTGAATACTGCCCCCTATACTTTTAAACCTGGGCACCCAGGATTGTTTCCATTCCCCACCCCTTACCCTGTTCTTTGAACTTTCTCAGATGTAAAAATTCCCTGTATACTTGCTAAGCAGCTTTTAAGGCTGGTTCAGTCATTCCCAGGCACCTGCTGAGAATTGCAGGTGGGCCCTAGGGCAGACAAAAGCATTTCCTGAAACACTGTAGACTCCCCTAACCAAGTGGCATTAAAGGGATTCCAGGGAACAGACATTTACAGGAGCAATTGGGGGGTCCAGGTGGGCAACCTTTGGGGGGTTGGGGGGAATCAGCAGGAGGGACTAGGCATCCCTCCTGCCATGATGCTTGTGGGAGGGGATTCATGGGGGATTGTGGCAGGAGGGATTGGGCATCCCTCCTGCCGGGGAAGATTGTGGGAGGGTTCGGCAGATTGTAAGATTGTGGGAAGGTTCAGGGGATCATGGCAGGAGGGATTCGGCATCCCTCCTGCCGGGGAAGATTGTGGGAAGGTTCTGGGGATCATGGCAGGAGGGATTGGACATCCCTCCTGTCGCTGATGCTTGAGGAAGGGTTCTAGGGATCGCAGCAGGAGGGACTGGGCATCCCTCCTGCCGGGGAAGATTGCAGGAGGGTTCAGGAGTGTCGGCAGAAGAGATTATGCATCTCTCCTGCCACAATCATTGTGCGGGGGTTGCAGCAATTGCTAGGCAGGAGGGACTGTGAATCCCTCCTACTGTGATTATTTCAGGGGTGGGGTTAGGGGTGGGGACATTCCACAATTCTCTAACCAGCGCTTATTACCAACGCCGGTTAGAGAATCATGCTTTTGGATGAAGAACTGGTCCTTCCCACACCTAAAAGGTCTTATTTTGGGTGTTTGGGACTTAGGCAAATTTTTTTTCGAGAATAGGGCTTAAAGGTAGACTTAGTGGCAGTCTGGACGATTAAACTCCTGAACGTACAGGTACGCCGTTCTCAAAAAAATCACATTTTGGAAGGGTTTTTTTTGAGAATGGACATTTTCCTGCTGCCTAATTTGGGTGCCTAGGGCCTTAGGCCAAAATGGGACTTAGATGTTTTTTAGGATTATGCCCCTCCACAGCTATAATATCAAGAAATCTGCTCCATTAAGCACAAATAATAGCAAAGTTTAAGAAAAACTGAGTTTTATGTCATCAGTGGCTTTGAATGACCCCAGGATGGGCTTTAAAAATTTTTTAATTATTTTTTTAATTGAGCACAATCAAATTCATGAGAAAAATTTCAATTTGCACAGTTTTTCTGGACAACCCTATGCAGCTCACGTGCTTTTGGCGTTTCCAGTGTATTTGTCGGCATTTGGATGTCTTTCGAATCCACATTTCCATTTGTTACAAAACATACCTTAGGTTTGTAAAATCAGCACAGCATTTGGACTCCTCAGCAGCCAAAACACGAATCGTGTCGAGTCTTTTTTAATGTCATCTGTTGATTTCCATAATAAAGGCACCTAAACATGACTCTGGCCACCCAGTTTGTCTGTCTCCATCGCTGTTGCCTTGCGTTGGACGTTGTTTGCGGTGGTTTTTGTTCTTCTGTTTTTGTGTCTGAACTACTGGGACAGATCAAAGGTCCATCAAGCCCAGTAGCCTGTTTCCAACAGTGGCCAACCCAGGCCAACTGCCGCACTAAATATGGCCTCATCACGCAGGAAAGCTCTGCACTGGGGATAGCGCTGGACCTTTTTAGCCACAAAACAGTATGACACACAAAACAGTTTTAGTATACAAGTTAAGGAAATTAAAATTAATTTGACTGGAATTTTGCATCATTTCAAATTTTGCTGTGCTTTCCATGTCCTTTAAACATGAGTGTATCTCTCTACCCACCACTCACATTTTCTGATGTTTACCTTTAGCTGTGTAATGCCAGACACTTGTGTCTTTTGAAAATTTATGAGATTCCTTACAAACATAAGGAAGTTCTTCTTCTCCCAGACAGTGGTAGAAATCTGGAACGCTCTTCCAGAGGGATTCAAGAAAAGGTTGAATAAATTCCTACTGGAACAGAACATACGCAGGTAAGGCTAGACTCAAATAGGGCACTGGTCTTTGACCTAAGGGCCGCCGCGTGAGCGGACTGCTGGGCACGATGGACCACTGGTCTGATCCAGCAGCGGCAAATCTTATGTTCTTACCTATGTATCCTGCAACCATCGGAAAATTCAGCACATTCTGCAGAGCTACACAACTCCGGTTACAGAGGGCCTGAAATGAATCTGGCTTTCAAGGTATCATAACCAGTCTGTGGCTACAGCAAGTGTCTTTGAACCCAAACAGCTTTCTTCTGCCACTCAGTTTTCTTTACAGAAGTACAGACATGCCACATGCTTTCTCCATGTTTTGAATGCATGCTTGCTTTGCTTGTGAAGCTCTGAGGAGGTTGCTTGCATGGCCTTGCATTTTAAAGGGGGTTCCTATTTGCTTTTCTTGAAGTTGGGGTGTCTGGCAATTTGTTCATGTCAATCAGTGCCAGGATGCACTGCTGGAACTCTCACTGGGGTCCCAGAGGTCTTTTCCTTCACAAAGGTTTCATCCCACCAGCACCGATGGTGCCTCTGGCTTTTTCAGGCTTTGAGAAAACATCCATTCTATTGCTGTGGTCTCAATCTCTTTTAAAACTATGAACAAAAAATAGGAACTGACCCCATTCTGCAGGAGAGAAAAAGATGGCCGTCTTCTAAGGCCAGTGGCTCAATGTTGCACCAGTTTTAAGTGTCTGTGACTTACCTTTTAAGGGCTTAAAATATTTTTTATCTTTGGCATATTATAGCTGGGGAAAAATCTGTTTCTGGTGTACCTCTAGACTGTGCAGTTTCATGTTTGCCAGAGCTGGAGCAGGGTAGGAGGGGACGCAGGAGGAAGACAGAGTTTTGCTAGTGAAGATGGGGGAATGCTGCCATCTGGTGAAAAATAGAAAACATTACAGGCTTTTGTTAGGATCCAGGGTGTCTGTATAACATAGGCTTTTCCCATTATTACAGGGAGAGATTGTTCTAATAATATAATTACATTAATAATAGCACTGAACAGGATGAAAAAATCTTTCATTTCAGTTTAGTAACTTACCTTCTCCCTTACTATTGCGTAGCACGGGTTTCAACGCCAGCAGCAGCAGTAACTTACTTGGGCCCTGGTCACATCGTCATAGGTCCATTAAGTGATACTTATTAAATTTCATACTCTACGTTATATTCATTCCAAATCTTAAATTCAATAAGTAGTTTGACTTATCTGAATCTTAACGCAACTCTTTCAAATGTGGAATACTTTCATTGCTGAAAAGTCAAACGCTTCCAAATGTAGGGCTACCAGATTTTACCGAAAGTGCCGGGTTTTGAAAAGCCGTCCAGACTACCCAAACGCTTCCAGAGTTGAATTTGGCATTCTGCATGATTAAACACTGGTATACTTAGGGGGTCTTTTACTAAGGCACTCTAGCCGAGCGCGCACTAAATGCTAACACGTCCATAGAATATAATGGTTAGAACACTTTAATAAAAGACCCCCTTAGGCAGAGACCAGTCCTACTTCCCAACTACAGGTGCTGCCGTCAGAGCCCACTCCGGCCTTGATCCTGAACTGTTTCATGCCACTTACAGACCCAGATCGTAGAAGTCTGCCTGGCCTTAGTCTCGTTTCCCAACCTCTGAAGTAGAGGTCTGCACGGGAACGGGGATCGCGGGAATCCCAAGGGTCCTGCAGGGGTCCCACGGGAATTCCTCCCTAACCCACGGGACTCCCACGAGGACCCCCCTCTGGCCCACGGGACTCCCACGGGGATGGAAGGCTTTAAAAGCAGGGTTCATCCATATAATATAATGGACACGTCAGCCTTAGTAAAAGAGGGGGTTTATAAGTTAATTACCTGAACAGAAAACAAAAAAAGGGTTCCACCAAAGAGATTCCACAAGGAAAACAGCAGCGCAAACACAAAAGAAACTGTGGAATTGATGATTCTGTCAGAAGTAGAAACATAGAAACATAGAAAAAAGCAGCAGAAAAGGGCTATAGCCCACCAAGTCTGCCCATTCCAAGTATCCCCTCCCCTGAATTTACTCCCTTAAAGATCCCACATGAGTATCCCATTTTCTCTTAAAATCCGTCACGCTGCTGGCCTTTATCACCTGGAGTGGGAGTCTGTTCCAATGATCCACTACTCTTTCAGTGAAGAAGTACTTCCTGGAGTCACCATGAAACTTCCCTCCCCTGATTTTCAGTAATTGCTGCTTTTTATGGGGACGGGCGGGGATGGAGGTAATTCGTTGCGGAGACGGGTGGGGACGAAGAGGATCCTGGCGGGGACAGAGAGGATCCTGGCGGGGATGGGTGGGATTTCTGTCCCCACGCAACTCTCTACTCTGAAGCTGCCATCAAAGCTCACTCCAGTTATAAGATTATTTAAGCTTGGCTGTAATTGGATTCCTTTCTTTCTATATAGCATTTCTCCTGTGCATTTCTTAAATTCTAAACTAAACTAAAACTTGAATTTATAGACCGGGGTCATCTTTATAAAATAAAGCTCAACTCGGCTTACAGTAAATAAAATAGAAAAATTAGAGGGGAAAAAAACAGTAAACTTAATAGCTCACAATTTCGAAAATAGCCAGATTTTTATGGAAAGATTGGAATGAACCTAATTCTCTCAACCACAGAGGGATTCTGTTATCGTTTCTATCTCCACAACCGCCCACAGGAGGGACATTCTCTGAAAAAGTATTTCCTGACGTTGCTTCTAAGTTTTCCACCCTGCAACCTCAACTCAGAACGTGATAATATGAACTAACGTATACGAACACGAGACGGAAGTGGATTCACTGCATATTTCAGTTAAGTGCACGCCAAATGAAATAATAATCACGGAAATGAGACATAAATGATCAATGAGAAAGTGCACATCCTTAATGTATCTTATAGTTAGCTTCCAAAGCGCCAATGGAGGAGAGAAGGGACTACTGTAATTCACTTCTGCAAGGCATAAGGTCCTACAGCAGCCATTATCTTCAACACATACTGAAGAGGGATCTCTAACCCAGCAATCAAGTTCTGCCAATAAGCCACTTTTGGTGGAGAAGACAGGAAGAGGTGTTTAACTTGAGAATTAGACCTCGGCTACTGCATCCATTTCAAAGCTGAATTAAGAATACGGCTATTAACAGAACCAGATAAACAGGAGCAGCATTAAAGGTTGAGACTCGCTCATGAATTTCCGTGAAGAAAAGCTGCCCTTTCTCTGCTGGAAGCAGAGTCAGCTTTCTGCTAAGATGGCATTTCCATCCTTAACATGAGCATTTGATCGCAGGTTCGCATGAAAAGGGAAAAAAGTGATAGCTGAGTTGGAGATTAATTGCATTCAGCATTTCAATTGTGCTCTAAGATTCACGGCTAAGCAAGAGACCCCCTTTAGAGCCTGATAGATGTGTGAAATCCATGCTTATCTTGCTTCAAACTCTCTAAGAATCAAAAGGTCGCTTTACAGCTGTGTGGCCCCCGCATAACTTAAAACCAAGATGAGATATGTTTTTAGTTATGCAGACTTTCAGTGAGAATAAGCACACAAGTGTCCTCTCTGAAAAAACCAGGTATAACCTTAGACAGATTTCTGATCCATTGAAAGTTATAACTGGTAATAGAAACATAGAAACATAGAAAGTGACGGCAGTTAAGGGCCAAGGCCCATCCAGTCTGCCCACACCAATGACCCTCCCTTACCTCTCTCTGTGAAGAGATCCCACATGTTGATCCCATTTAGTCTTAAAATCAGGCACGCTGCTGGCCTCAATCACCTGCATCGGAAGACCATTCCATCGATCCACCACCCTCTCGGTGAAGAAGTATTTCCTGGTGTCGCTATGCAGTTTCCCTCCCCTGATTTTCTACGGATGCCCTCGTGTTGTCGTGGGTTCCTTGAAAAAGAAGATATCCTCCTCCACCTCGATACGGCGTGTGAGGTATTTGAACGTCTCGATCATGTCTCCCCTCTCCCTGCGTTCCTCTAGTGTGTAGAGCTGCAACTTATTCAGCCGTTCCTCATACGGGAGTCCTGAGACCATCCAGATGGCCATTCGCTGGACCGACTCAAGTCTCAGCACATCTTTGCGGTAATGTGGCCTCCAGAATTGTACACAGTATTCCAGATGGGGTCTCACCATGGACTTATATAATGGCATTATCACTTCGGGCTTACGGCTAACGAAACTCCTGCGTATGCAACCTATGATTTGTCTGGCCTTAGATGAAGCTTTCTCCATTTGATTAGCAGTCTTCATGTCCTCACTGATGATCACCCCTAAGTCTCGTTCCGCTACAGTTCTCTCTAGGATCTCACCATTAAGAGTGTGTATGTGTGGTGGTTCCTGCAGATTTAAGTTATATGGAGAACAGCTAATTTTGCTACTCTCTGGTGTGGCCCCCAAATCCTGCTCTAAATGAGATATCTCTAGAGTAAGAAGAGCATAGCGGGGGTGGGGGGAACCTGTTCACCCCAAATACAGGGAGTTTGGGGGTGTTGGAACAGTTGAAAGGACCACAGTCCACATGTGTGACCATCATCTTCACTGGTCCCCACCCTCTCAGATGTCAATCAGACATAAGCCATAGATAATTACAGCAGTAAAAATACTCAAATAGCTATCCAAGGTGTGGCATAGTATCCTACATTACAATGTGACCACAATATGCAATAAAACATTTTAATAGATGGCATAGGGTGTGAGTAAAGATAGATAAGATAGAGTCGCAGGACCACGATGATAAGGGGACTAATTAAAAGAAGTTGCACATGAGGTCGAACTGGTGCTTGAGCGTTATCTCAGCTAGGGTAGGAGCAGCCAAGTGTCACTCCTTGTGTGTGTGACTAGCAAGTTAGTTACATCTTCCATTAAAGGCCTGGTTGAAGAGCCAAGCTTTCACCTGCTTCCGGAAGTAGAGATGATAGAATTCTAGTGTAAATTATCATCAATGCTTTTGTGTCATGTTTTAAGTATCAAGTTACCTAGGATTTATAAGGACAATAGAATTTTATTTTCTACATGACAAACATTAAAATTTATTAATAACCTAATACCTATTCTGATTCATCAATCCACGTGTCAGTCCTTATGGCTGAACTTCAAGATCCAAATTGGCGAGGTGAAGGTCATCTGGAAGCATTGGATGCAGGCAGGTATACGCACGTTAGATGATGTGATGTCAAATGGGAAGATGCTTGAGTTTTCACAACTGCAACAATCATTCGGTATTTCAAAGTCCCAAACATTTAAATGGTTGCAGTTGAAGCAGGCCATTCAGAAGGGGTTCCCTAATTGGCGAAATTTAAAGGATCAGTATAGCTTGCCGGGCATATGTCCAGATAGATTTGCTAGGACATCAGGCAGCCAAGTGGTATAAATTAATATCTGAATATTTGAATAAGAAACCAAAAACTAGTCTTAAAGACATTTGGAGCATTGAGACAAAGCAGCAGATTTCTGTGTCTCAATGGCCACGAATTTGGTCTTGGAGAATGAGGTGTACAGCGTCAGCATCTATGAGACAACCCGGGTATTTTTTTTGTTGCATAGAAGTGTTTGGACCCTTGTTAGGTTACAAAAGTTAGATAGTTCAAAACCTAATAGATGCTGGCACTGTCATCTGGATGTAGGGACACTGGATCATCTCATTTTCTGCTGTCCCTTGATACTTAAATTTTTTGGAGATCTATTTGGGGCCAAATTAATACGATCTTGGAAGTTCCATTACCATTGTCATATGATATAGTTTTGTTTGGAACATCATTATTGCCCAAGAGTCCGATCAAGGCAAACCAGAACAAATTACTTCTCATTATGACAGGAGTTGTTATGGAACTTATTACGAAAAATTGGAAATCTTGGGATAACATAGTTTTGGATGGAAAACCTTATGCCAAATATATGTTTGAACATATGAATTCATTACAATTGGAACATCATAGTAAATTTAAGGAGATTTGGGGTCCATTAACAAATTTTTGTAAGAAATAATTAATTGTTATTATTATTATATGATGCCGTTGATTCATATTAAGTATTATTATTATTTCCCTTTGATTCATGAAAAGAATGCTGTGCACATCCAGGTGGGGCGGGTAGGAGGGTTGGGGGGTGTTAAGTACTTATATATCATTTGATTGTTTGGAATGCTGTCTGTTATATTATTTGCTTGTTAACCTGTTGCACCATTTATTGGATTCCAAAAATGAATAAAGAATTTTTTAAAAAAATATATCCTATATCCCTTTACGGACTATTTTCAAAATCTTAAATTGCACTCGACAGCTGATTGGCAGCCGATGCAATTTCTTTAGACTTGGTGTGATATGTTCATATCATGATGTACCCATGACGACACATGCTGCAAAATTTTTGTACAATCTGTAATGCTTTCAAGTGTTCAGATGGAAGACCCAAATAAATGTCTTTACAATAATCAAGCTTTCAGAGTACTAATGTCTGTAAAACTTAACAGAGATCCCAACCAGCTTTTTAAAAAATTCAGTTGAAGCAACTTTCTAATTGCAAAATATGCACTATTTTGGTCACTTGAGATTTAAACGATAATTTCACATCAAAGATCACCCCCAACATTCTAATCTCTTTGCTAATCGTAATCCAGTGATTATTTAAAAATATATCACTAGGTCAAAGTTCTTCCTGTTGTTCTCCTATAAACATTATTTCTGTTTTATCAATATTTAACGTCAACCCAGTGTCAAACATCCATTTATGTATCTCAAACATATAATCATTCAGTTTCAAAGACAGATTATCACCCCACTCCTCAGTCGGGAAGAAAAACTGAGCATCATTTGCATATATTCTATATGATACCTCAATCTCATCTAACAGTTTCCCAAAGGGGACAAAAAAAAAATATTGAAAAGAGTCGCAGATAAGGCAGATCCCTGCGGAACTCTTCGTTCCACCAAAAATTCATGAGAGATTACATTATTGCTCCGAACACACATCTTTCTCCCTACCAGAAATGATTTTAACTATTCCCATACTGCTCCGGCAATCCCAAGTCATCTAAGTCTCATTAGTAAAATTTATGGTATTCTATAAATTATGCATGTAAATGCAGGTCCTTCTCATGCCCCGCCCAGGCTTCTCCTCTGTGAACGCCCCCTTATGTTTGCATATGCTCCATCTCGTTCTTTAAGATCACAAGGCTGAGACTATTTGGTTATTCTTTCAATTTACTCTGTGATCAAAATTGCAAATCGTGCTCACATGTTTCAAATAGCTGGATCATCGTTGTGGAATTTAGTCCCAAATTGTATTCGTTTTTTCACTCCATCAAAAATTACAAAGACTAGGGGACACTCGATGAAGTTACAGGGAAATACGTTTGAAACCAATAGGAGGAAATTTTTTTTCACTCAGAGAATAGTTAAGCTCTGGAGCGCATTGCCAGAGGTTGTGGTAAGAGCGGATAGCGTAGCTGGTTTTAAGAAAGGTTTGGACAAGTTCCTGGAGGAAAAGTCCATAGTCCGTTATTGAGAAAGACATGGTTATTTCCAGGCTGGATTTCTGCAAAACATTATACCATGGCATAACTCAGAAAGAAATAAGAAGGTTACAAATTATACAAAATACTGCAATAAAAATTATTACTAACTCCAAAAAATATGATCATGTCACTCCTCTTTTACAAAAAGCACACTGGCTACCAATTTCACATAGAATAATCTATAAAATTGCACTATTAATCTTCAAAATTCAACAAACCAACACACCAATATTTTTACTTCGTTATTTGATACCATATTCTCCAGCCAGATCGCTAAGATCAACAGATCAGCATTTGCTGACCATCCCGTCTGAAAATAATAGGCACCAGAAGAGCTACAATTTTTTCAATCATAGTACCCCAGCTATGGAACAAGTTACCAGTTTATCTGCGTGGTGAAACATCTTTAGAAAAATTTAAAAGCACATTAAAAATCCACCTATACAAAGATGCATTTGAGTCATAAACAGGATAACTCTTTTATCAACAATCTCAGGCTCAAATACTTAAACCTAACCAGATCTATATATAGGTCACAACTTCTCCCTTTCACTTTTAGACCTAGCTTTATTTGTAAAACATTTTCAATTACCCTCCTGATGTTGTTTTTCCTTAAATGTTCTTCTACTTTCTTTAACAATTGTAGTTCACTCCCCTTTCCCTATGTATCACTACGGTAATTAATTGTGTACATTGATTGTATGTTTACCTGTATAAATTGTTTTATTTTGTCCCCCCCCCCCCAAAAAAAAAAACTTTTTATTGTTATACGCATTGAAAATATTTGATATTGCGTTTATATCAAAATTTTTATAAACTTGAAACTTGGAAGAAGCCACTGCTTGCCCTGGATCGGTAGCATGGAATGTTGCTACTCTTTGGGATTCCGGAATCTTGTTATTCTTTGAGATTCTGGAATGTTGCTACTCCTTGGGTTTTAGCCAGATACTAGGGACCTGGATTGGCCACCGTGAGAACGGACTACTGGGATTGATGGACCATTGACCCAGTAAGGCTATTCTTATGCTCTTATGTTCTTAAGATTTTTCGGCCTTTCGAAAAAGTTTGAAAGCCCACTTTTTTCACCTGGCATTTTCAGATTTGGGCATTTTATAGATTTGTTATTATTTAGTTTATTTGTAGATGTTTTTAAATTGTGTACTGCATGGTGATATTTTATTTTGATTTGTTTAAGTCTGTCTAGTTTTATTTTGCCTGAAATGGTGTTATCCACACAGAAGTTTGATATGCGGGCTACAAATATTTGAAATAAATTAACAATGGCATCATGTGCTCGGTTGGCACTTCTGTGAACAAATGCCTCCAATCAGTACATAAATTTAGATGCCAATGTGCCATGTTATGAAAAAGGGAGTGGGAGGTTGAGGAGGGGAGGGGGGAGGCTGGGGAGGGGGGGATGGACATTGTTTGTTTCTGTCAGATTCATTTTGTCTCCGCAAAGAAACCACGTGGTAGACTTTCTTATCTGATGTTCTGGTTCAGGTTGTAATTAGTTTTCAATGTGCTGAATTTTGAATATCAACAAATTGAAATAAAAAAAAAAAAAAACCATTTAAAAATAAAATAACAACAATTGGAAAAAAGCAAGGGGGTCTGTGACTTGGACAACCGGGATTTATGTGTTCCCCACAGTCCAGAATTAAAACCAGCCCGCTTGTGTGGTCAGCAGTTCTCTGATGAACACGAGTGGTTTGATTTTCATCATTTTGGTGAACAGCGTAATTTCATCCCTTATCCTCCTGTGTTACATTTTGTTTTATAACTATTTTGTTGTTAGAATGTTTGAATTTTTGTGCTTATATTTTATGTAAGCCACTTAGCTGTTACACGATTTGCAGGATATCAAAAATTAATAAACTTGAAGGGAAGGGATGCTAGACGTGGATTTGTCAAACTGATATAAGAAGACGGCAAGAAAAGAAGAAGTGTAGCTACTCACCGAATCATCCCGGATTGTGTAACAGAAAGTGTCAGCGTTGACAAGGGAGTTGAACAGCTCATGTCAAAAGGGAAGAGATTCAGATTGTTGTAATCTGGGGGGTTTCCTCATTTCAAAGGATTTTCCTTTCCCTGCAATAATGGGAGGGGCAGGAGAAAAAGAGAGTTGTCGGTGAATTTAATGCCTCTGAATGATGGTGGTTTAAAAGTCTTCCACTGCAGGTACGGAACAGGAAGGGCGCCATTTCTCCCAAACACGTCTCCCTGCACCTTGCCTAAGAAGGTGATCCAGCCTCTGAGCCAGTTCAACCTTCGGTACCTCTGCTAACAAGGGGTTTTAGACTGATGTAGATGTTCATCCATAGAGAACTAGAATGAGGCCATCAAATCGTTTCATAGGAGTCACTGATGGGCTTTCGGAGAGCTGAGTTTTGGCTCTTACAGAATTGAAATGATTTCAGTCTACAACATTAAGGTGAAACAGAAGCCCAGCCACAGAGCCACAAAACCACGTAATTTCTCCTTAGGTCAAAATACTGATGACTTAACATGTATACTTTGGAAGAAAGGTAGAAGGGGGTTATGATAGAGATGTAGAACTGGAGGTGAGTTTCTTTCAATTGAAAGGAAGCTCTGGAATGAGGAGACACAGGATGAAGGTGGAAGAGGACTGGTACTTCTTTACTGAAAGGATGCATGGAATGGCCTCCCGGTGGAGACGAAGACTGTTTCTGAATTTAAGAAGGATTGGAACAAGCATATAGGAACGAGAAAGGTTGAGCGGGTACACTGGATAGGCTGTATGGTTTTTAGCTGCCTTCATTTTTATGTTTCTAATGGCAGTAGCCTGGGGTTTATTACCTCATAGACTAAATATATGGTGTCGAAGAGAAAGTCAAGCCTAGGAGACGTGAAAGTCACTTGCATTACAAATGGCCTTTTCCCATGGTAAAGTCTCATAGCCCTACGTTGCCCCAGGCAAGAAATTCCCCTTGTTCATTAAAAATGTCCTAAGGCAAAACTTCTGCCTAGGCACAGACCTAGCTTAACCTTCCCTCAAATGACTTTCAAATGTGTTTCCATCTGAGCTTCAGGAAACACGGCTCCTTCCTAAAGTTCACAAGACATGCAGTAGGAATCTTAATGAAAGCAAATGAGGAGTTAAATAAGGACAGTACCCTAAGAGGGCAAATTTCGAGAAGCAACAAAGGTTGCATGAACTTTTTGTCAAGCTGAATGTGGACAAATTTGGGGGGGAGGAGAGGGTCGTTTTATAAAGCTTTCTGACGTGTAAAGCTTGCTTTATATGCAAAAAGGACTCTTGTAAAAGTGCACCAAGGTATAGGCTCATAGAGAGTGTGCATCAGTGGCGTAGTGGGGAGGGGGGCTGACCACCCTGGTGGGGGCGCCGGCACCTTTCTGCCCTCCCATGCCATGCTTGTACCTTCCCTTCTCCGCCCCTCTTTAAATCTTCTCCAGCACGAGCAACTACTCTGGCCTAGCTTCCTCTGAAATCACTTCCGGGTCGCAGGGCCAGGAAGTGACATCAGAGGGTACGGGGTGGGAAGAGAGATGGAGCTCAGCTATTTTGGCCAGCTTTTCCTGAACGATAGGAGGTTTTATCTGCTTGTTTTGTTCTATAGTTTTCTATTTGTTTATAATTGTCTGTTTGTGTCACTCTTACGGATGTTTATTGCTCTTTGCCTAGAATTGCAAAGCTTGTAAATAAATGATTCTTTTGTTTAGATCAGTTATATCTTGTATTTGGTTTGGACTTTTCCTGTCCTTTCAAATTATGACATTCATTTTCTTTTTGCTTTTAATAAGTTTCATATAATGTTGTACGAGGGGAGTTCTCAGCCCAACCAACACACTTGGAGCAATCTCCATCGAGGGCTACACACTCAGGCCCCCTTTTATGAAGCCACGTTAGGCTTTTTGTTTTATCATCGGCCACATATGAGCATTGGAGCTTTCACCGCCATGGCTGACATAAACGGGGGGTTTAGTCCAGCAATTTTCCCCTTTTTTCATTCCATATTTTTCGGACAGAACAAAAAAAGTGGGAAATCACAGGACTAAGTATATAGCCCTCAATGGAGACTGCCCCAACACTGTTGATTGGACTGAGAACTTTTTTGAGGCCCCTCATACACTGCTTTGCTGTACGTTGTATTATGCATGGTAAATTAAGCATTGAATAAACCATAATTAAATGTTAAATTTCTATGTGATCCCAAACACACCCACCCCACCCCCCAGTAAGGCCTTCTTGAACAGCCTCTAAATACAGCCACATTCAAAAAAACTGTGGTTTGATGCCTTAATCTCTTTGAGACTTGCCCTACAGGAGGAAGCTACATTTCTTCTATAAACATATCCCCCAATTATTCTAAGGTCCATTACAAATCACTTCCTCTTTCTTAGCCATATGACAGACGCCTTTGGAAGTGATTATATCTGAACATTCTTTCATCGTAATGAGATATTTACCAATCAATGATACGCTAAGCTTGATCCTTGATTTTTAACAGGGGTGATGCGTGGAAGATGGATACAATTTCAGATTACTGTGAATCATGATGCAAATATATCATATTGTGTACGAATTGTATTAACTTTAAGAAGCTCTTAAAGACACCACATTTTGTTGAGGCTAATTTAATTCTGCCTGCCTTGATATATTGTCACCATATAAGATGAGATTTTGAAAATGTTGGTCCTTTATGTTAATATGTTTTATGGTAAATTTTTATGTGTGTTTGTTGCTGGAAACTACTAAGATATTAAGCGGTCTATAAAAGTTTTTAAATAAATAAAAATATTGTTACAGCTGGTGAAAGTTTTGTATTCAAGTTTACAGAAATAGGAAGCTGATTCTGCTAAGAGGTGGTAAGGAGAAGCTGGGAAGTGCCTTCTTTCAATTAGGATACATAAGAATAGCCTTACTGGGTCAGCCCAATGGTCCATCAAGCCCAGTAGCCCATTCTCACGGTGGCCAATCCAGGTTCCTAGTACCTGGCCAAAACCCAAAGAATAGCAACATTCCATACAGAATGTCAACAATAGCAAGATTCCGGAATCCCAGAGAGTAGCAACATTCCATTCAGAATAGCAAGGTTCCGGAATCCCAAAGAGTAACAAAAGATTCCGGAACCCCAAACTGTAACAACATTCCATGCTACCGATCCACGGCAAGCAGAGGCTTTCCTCATGCCTTAATAACAGACTATGGACTTTTCCTCCAGGAATTTGTCCAAACTTTTCTTAAAACCAGCTATGCTATCCACGTAAAGTTCAGAGCTTGAAAGAAGACCTGAGTCAAGGGCCCAGTGTACTGAACTCTACCAGCCAGACATCTCCCATGGCACATCTCTGAACTCCAATAAACACGGCCAGCAGTTAGCAGTCTTCATTTCCACCGATGCAGTTCAACTCTTTCCCTCCTCTAGTTAACTGATCAAATTGCCAAACTGTAGAAGGAGGTTATGACATTTCCTGCCTGCAGTGAGACGCTGCTGAGCCTCAACATAACTTTTTTTTTTTTTTTTTTTGTCAGTAAAGCATCTAGCAGGTGGAGAAGAAAAAAAAAAAAGGCCCTGAGTCGTCCTGAGCACCGTGTGGATATGTCTCAGAGCAAAATATCCAAACAGAGCAACTACAAAGACAACCCATCTAACTGATATTTTGACTCTATCTGGTCCTGTAAAATCTCGCCTGCTGGAAGACGTGGCAATAATTATGGCTTGTGTTTTCCGGACGTTTCGTGTAAAGAAATAGATCAGGTACAGCGTGTGACACACTGAATGCGCATTCAACATTTGCGGGTAATTCTGTGAAGGGCTAATTCTTGTTAGGGTTACCAGACATCCGGATTTCCCCGGATAGGTCCTTCTTTTTTGAGGACATGTCCAGGGGTCCGGACAGCTTTTCAAAACCTGGCACTTTGTTCGGGTTTTCAAAAGCTTCCTCAAAATCACGTCGGGTAGGAGGACATCCGCACATGCACGGATGCCCTCCTGCCCGATGAGAGCAGGGGGCAGGGCTAAGGCAGGATTGGGGGTGGGACTGGATGGAACAGGGCAGGGATAGGTAAAACTGGGCCGGCCTAGGGTTGGGTCTAGGGGTCCGTAACTCTTCTATAGTGGAAAGTGGGCACCTATATAGATTACTAATGTAACAGACCCAATGTGCATATGTAGTAACCCTCATTGTATAAACTCTAATTGCGTCTGCGACGTGAATCAAAGTGTACTTAACTCTTTATCTTGCATAAACGTCTAGGCTCCCGTTTTATAAAGCTGGAAGAGGCACAACTCAAAGCCAAGTGTAGGCAAATGACAAGGGAGACTTGGTCTGGGCGTGTTTTCAGTGGGACAAGGATGTGGAAATTGATAGACATTTAGGCCCAGATTCTCTAAACGGCCTTAAAAGCGGGCACTGATCGCGTGACGGCGCCATTTAGAGAATCGCACCTCCGGCAAAAGTAGGCGCCTTCCATTATTGTCCTACCTCTGAATCTCTGTAGAACTGTAGTGCAGGGCCACTCAATTCCGGTCCTCAAGGGCCAGGTTTTTAGGATATCCACAATGAATATGCATGACTGAGATTTGCATAACGAGGAAGCAGTGCATGCAAATCTCTCTCCTGGTTATTCATTGTGGATATCCTGAGGACCAGAACTGCCTTAGCGCATTTAGGAGACTTTTACTAAAATGTGCTACAATATGGACTTGGTTTATTCTTCCAAAGATAGCAAACCGTCTACTAACTTGGTATACCCTCATGCATACATATTCATATAACGTTCTTAAGGATCCTCAGCGGCACCACTTAGGGCTCAATTCAATCTCATTGCCCTAAGCTTTACGTGTCAAATCTTCATCGGGTCCTGTCTTAGCTTAATTGTATCATTTTTGTATGTCATTTTTTACTTTTGTTAAAGTTTTTGTATTGCTTTAATTAATTCTATTTTTCAAAAAGCGATACTTAGCTCTTTAACTTGTGGTCTCTGGCCCAGGGATTGTCATACCGACATGTTTCGCTATATATTAGCTTTATCAAGGAACTTCCCCTAGAGAACAACAAAAGTATATATTAAATGGTATACGTTATTATAGCCCTCTAAGTGCCCCAAGTATATATAAAAGAGACACAAAAACAGCAGTTCGTTTTTTACCAGATATTCAATCGCCAGCAACCCGACCACTCTACCTATAGAGATGGCGGCGGCGTTCATGACAGCAGTTAAATAATGCCGAGCCCGAGTCCACTGTACACCCGTGATTACGTGGCAACAGCGTCACGAGCCGGCCTGCCGGTTTTAAAGGGATAGTAACACTTTTACTGGAATAGTAAATTCTGTATTATATATTAAAGGAGCCTCCCACCCAGTAGGTTAGATCAAGGAACCCCACTCCAATTCTGCATTCAAACCAAGAGGAGTCACCGTGTTTAAGGAATATATCCATCTCTGTTCTTTATAGTTTAACAATTCATCATAGTTACCCACCTCCCTCCCCATCTCCACCTTATCAATAACTCTCCAGCGGACTTGATCAATAGAATGCTGGCTATTTACAAAGTGTTCCACCAGAGGGGCCTGCATAACTTTATTTTTGAGCTGTGATTTATGCTCATTCAATCTTATGCATATGGGCCGTGAAGTCCGGCCCACATACACAAGATTGCAAGGGCACATAATTATATATACCACCCCAGTAGACTGGCAATTAGTATCCAAGAAAGATTTAACCACTTTTCCTGTTTGGGGATCTATCCAAGATGATCCCGTGATAGTGGTAGTGCACCATTGGCAATGGCCACATTCCTTGTGGCTTCCCACAGTATGCTCTTTAAAGTTACCCAGTTTTTGTTGGATTAATGTTTGGCCTATAGTTTTACTTCTTTTAAAGGCAAACATGGGGGGTACACTAAAAATATGATGTATTTGAAGAATGTGCCAAAATTTTTTTATTTGGAATATCAATTCTTTGGCTGCCATAGAGAATGGGAGGACACAAATTAATTTATCTGGTTCCTCCTCATGATGTTTTTCAAGGAGGAGGAGGTCCCTATTCGCATATTTTGCCCTGGTGTAAGCCTGCTTAATAGCCCTAGTGGGATAACCTCTCTCTGTAAAGCGTTCTTCCAGCTCTCCTGCTGCAATTCTGAAATCTTGATCTTCCGAAGAGATCCTACGAGCTCTTAAAAATTGGCTGATAGGCAAATTAAATTTGAGATGGTAAGGATGGTAGCTACTAAAGTGTAAGAGGGTATTGCGTGCAACCGATTTTCTGTGGAACTGAGTTTTCAACTGGAGGTCTTTCTTAATAATTAGTATATCCAGGAATTCGATCTTCTCCAAACTAAATGTGGGAGTGAATTGCAAGTTAGGATCCCTCGTATTGATCTATTCAAAAAACTGAAGTGATTCATTCTCCGAGCCTTCCCATAGAAAAAATATATCATCTAAAAACCTCTTCCACAGGCTAATCTTATGGAAATGCGGGGAAGGATAGATTACTGTATTTTCAAATCGTCCCATATAAAGTGTGGCTACAGAAGGGGCCAGCGTGGCACCCATTGCCACCCCCTGAATCTGCTGATAATAATTATCCTCAAAAGCAAAATAACTATTTTCAATCACCCAACGGGCTAACTGATACAAAAATTCCGTGCTGATCCTCGGATTATGGTCTCTATCATCTAAGATTTCCTTAATAACTGACAAAGCTTCAGATTGTGGGATCCTAGTGTATAAAGACACTACATCAAGGGTGACCAACATCGTCCGAGGGCCTATATCCAGATTTTGAGAAAGGATTCGTAGAAAATGAGAAGTGTCTTTCAAATGAGATGGATTCATCAAAGCTTTGCTGGATAAAAAAATATCTAAAAACTTAGATAGAGGCTCCAATAGAGAACCTCTAGTGTTTACTATAGGTCTCCCTGGAGGAGCTTTAATGTTCTTATGTATTTTAGGGACGAAATAGATGTTAGGAGTCCCTAACATTTGAAAGACACTTCTCATTTTCTACGAATCCTTTCTCAAAATCTGGATATAGGCCCTCGGACGATGTTGGTCACCCTTGATGTAGTGTCTTTATACACTAGGATCCCACAATCTGAAGCTTTGTCAGTTATTAAGGAAATCTTAGATGATAGAGACCATAATCCGAGGATCAGCACGGAATTTTTGTATCAGTTAGCCCGTTGGGTGATTGAAAATAGTTATTTTGCTTTTGAGGATAATTATTATCAGCAGATTCAGAGGGTGGCAATGGGTGCCACGCTGGCCCCTTCTGTAGCCACACTTTATATGGGATGATTTGAAAATACAGTAATCTATCCTTCCCCGCATTTCCATAAGATTAGCCTGTGGAAGAGGTTTTTAGATGATATATTTTTTCTATGGGAAGGCTCGGAGAATGAATTACTTCAGTTTTTTGAATGGATCAATACGAGGGATCCTAACTTGCAATTCACTCCCACATTTAGTTTGGAGAAGATCGAATTCCTGGATATACTAATTATTAAGAAAGACCTCCAGTTGAAAACTCAGTTCCACAGAAAATCGGTTGCACGCAATACCCTCTTACACTTTAGTAGCTACCATCCTTACCATCTCAAATTTAATTTGCCTATCAGCCAATTTTTAAGAGCTCGTAGGATCTCTTCGGAAGATCAAGATTTCAGAATTGCAGCAGGAGAGCTGGAAGAACGCTTTACAGAGAGAGGTTATCCCACTAGGGCTATTAAGCAGGCTTACACCAGGGCAAAATATGCGAATAGGGACCTCCTCCTCCTTGAAAAACATCATGAGGAGGAACCAGATAAATTAATTTGTGTCCTCCCATTCTCTATGGCAGCCAAAGAATTGATATTCCAAATAAAAAAATTTTGGCACATTCTTCAAATACATCATATTTTTAGTGTACCCCCCATGTTTGCCTTTAAAAGAAGTAAAACTATAGGCCAAACATTAATCCAACAAAAACTGGGTAACTTTAAAGAGCATACTGTGGGAAGCCACAAGGAATGTGGCCATTGCCAATGGTGCACTACCACTATCACGGGATCATCTTGGATAGATCCCCAAACAGGAAAAGTCGTTAAATCTTTCTTGGATACTAATTGCCAGTCTACTGGGGTGGTATATATAATTATGTGCCCTTGCAATCTTGTGTATGTGGGCCGGACTTCACGGCCCATATGCATAAGATTGAATGAGCATAAATCACGGCTCAAAAATAAAGTTATGCAGGCCCCTCTGGTGGAACACTTTGTAAATAGCCAGCATTCTATTGATCAAGTCCGCTGGAGAGTTATTTTTAAGGTGGAGATGGGGAGGGAGGTGGGTAACTATGATGAATTGTTAAACTATAAAGAACAGAGATGGATATATTCCTTAAACACGGTGACTCCTCTTGGTTTGAATGCAGAATTGGAGTGGGGTTCCTTGATCTAACCTACTGGGTGGGAGGCTCCTTTAATATATAATACAGAATTTACTATTCCAGTAAAAGTGTTACTATCCCTTTAAAACCGGCAGGCCGGCTCGTGACGCTGTTGCCACGTAATCACGGGTGTACAGTGGACTCGGGCTCGGCATTATTTAACTGCTGTCATGAACGCCGCCGCCATCTCTATAGGTAGAGTGGTCGGGTTGCTGGCGATTGAATATCTGGTAAAAAACGAACTGCTGTTTTTGTGTCTCTTTTATATATACTTGGGGCACTTAGAGGGCTATAATAACGTATACCATTTAATATATACTTTTGTTGTTCTCTAGGGGAAGTTCCTTGATAAAGCTAATATATAGCGAAACATGTCGGTATGACAATCCCTGGGCCAGAGACCACAAGTTAAAGAGCTAAGTATCGCTTTTTGAAAAATAGAATTAATTAAAGCAATACAAAAACTTTAACAAAAGTAAAAAATGACATACAAAAATGATACAATTAAGCTAAGACAGGACCCGATGAAGATTTGACATGTAAAGCTTAGGGCAATGAGATTGAATTGAGCCCTAAGTGGTGCCGCTGAGGATCCTTAAGAACGTTATATGAATATGTATGCATGAGGGTATACCAAGGTAGTAGACGGTTTGCTATCTTTGGAAGAATAAACCATTGATTTGAGTCCCTTGTGAAGAGTGTGTGTTGTGCTATTGCAAAGACAATATGGACTTGGTGCATGTTAACTCAAGACTTTCCCATGTGCTAAGCCTAGGGTTACCAGATTGTACGTCAGTAAAATCTAGACCCCCCTAGACCCGCCCCAGGCCCATCCAGTTCCACCCACCCCTGCCCCATTTTGCGTGACGTCACCGCATTGCATCCATGAGGGCACGGATGCCCCTTCCCGTTGCAATTTCTTTTCAAAGCCCAGACAGATTGCCGGGTTTTGAAAAGCCGGAAAAATCCGGACATCTGGTAACTCTAGCTAAGCCCATATTTAAGGAGACAGTAGTTTATTATTTTTGGACAGAGTTTGGTTTTGTACGCTTGTTTAAGTTTTGATTTGGATTTCGCAGATCCCGTGCTAATTTTTCCATTAGCATGCAGGATTTGCAAAAAATTGAACGTGGAATCAGAAGTCCATGTCATTCAGTTAGCATGTGCTAATCGGAACATGCTAGCTGAATCATGCTGGAACTAGACCCGCCCAGTTTTACCCAGACCCACCCTAGCCCCGCCCCCTCCTGCCCAACGGCAATTTGTTAGAAACTTTTCAAAACACGGACAAAGTGCCGGGTTTTGAAAAGCTGTCCAGACCTCCGGACATGACCTCAAAAGGTCTGGTAACCCTAGCTGGAATGCCCCTCCCAAAACTACAAAAACGAACAACATGCAATTAAGTGTTAGGTGCCATCGACTTGTGCTCCAGTCCGAGCGACTTGATGAATTATAGATCTAAAACGCGATTGGTTTTGTGCTAGTTTGTAAGGTTCTCCAACGTCAAATCTATGGTTGTTTTCAACATGCCCAAACATCAAGTTTCACGTTTAATAAAATCTTTGATTAATCGCTTAATCACATTTCTAAGCGATGAACATATTAAAAAAATTACAATCTTTGGGAAACAATACAGTACGTTAACAATTTTGCATCCAAACAGACTAAAAGACATACTTAACAAACAGTAAACACAGGGAAAACAGAGGATGAAATACAAATTCCTTAAAGAAAAGTAAGACAATCAGGGTAAAAACGAAAGGCAGGGAGAACAAAAAAACCACAATAAAATAAGAATTTTTTATTGTGTTTTTTTTTGTTCTGGCTCTTTCAATCCTCCCAAACATAATGTCCTTCTCTAATGATTTTTCTCTGCTGACGGTGTGACCAAAACTTAAGTGTGAAGAACCAAAGTACTGTAAAATGCTTTCACGTGGCTTTGAGGTAAGCCTTTTTTGGCATGCTAGCCATGTGTTTAGGGCTTAACGCCCTCTATACTTCTCCCTCCATATTTGTGGTTTCTGCACTCGCGGTTTTGATTATTTGCGGTTTTTCACTTGCTGGCTCCTCCCTCCAAATTACATTACAGAGCTCAAGGGAAAGGGCTGGAATAATTACCAAGCGTGCGGGGACTGAGAGCTGAACCAGGGGACAGGGAATGGGCGGGGAGCCTTCCACTTACCCAGTTCTCATGGGAAGAGCTGGACGCTGCTGCGGTGGCAGCTGCTGCTCTCCTAAAAGCCAGGCACGGTGCGAGCATGCGGAGCGGACCTGGAGCTCGGCGTTGCCGCCTCGTCCATCTTGGTTTGCCAGAAATGAGAGAGGGGGAGGGAGCTGAGCCAGAGCTTGAGCTAGGAGTGCGCACTGCTGCCTGAAAGGATGGATGGGAGCGCAAGCATGGAGCTGGGAAGGGGGGAGTGGGTGGGCTCTGCGCGCACTTGGCCCTGCTCCAGAGCCCTGGACTTTTTGGCACGGTCAGTCGTTGGGGAAGTCTGGACGCAGGGGAAGTCTGACCCTGGCTTTGCGGAGGTTCCCTTCCGGTGCGCACAAGGAAAGTGTGTTGGAAGTTATTTCTTAATAGAAAACTGCGAATAACTTATGAAGAAGTTATTTGCGGTTTTTCTGTATTCGTGAGTCTGTTCATCCCCAATCACCACGAATACGGAGGGAGACATGTGGTATAAGGGTCCCATACAGTAGCGCAGCGAGAGTGAGAGGCACCCGGAGCAGTGGCACCCCTCCCCCACCCGCCTGCCGCGCATGGCCTCCCCCTCTTCCCTTGTACCTCTAGTTGAATTTGTCGCTCGCAGCAGTCAACAATGTGCTCCTCATGACCCCGTCGGCTCTCCGTCTGATGTCACTTCATAGGCGCGGCAGCCAGAAGTGACATCAGTGGGAGAGCCAACAGGGTCACGAGGAGTACATTGTTGACTGCCGCAAGAAACAACTTCAACTAAAGATATGTGGGAAGAGGAGGGGGTGTCGGTGCCCCCACCAACATGGTGCCACCCCCGCCCCCGGTTCCATAATTAATTAATTTGCATTTATCTCCTATTTTTCCAGAGCTAGTTTGAGACTGGTCTCCACCGGAGGTTTTCTCCAATCCGTAAGAGTATGCGCTGTGAATGGAGGAGGGGCTTCAAAGAAAGTTTTTGAGATCTGGGGATTTTAAATCCCTGTGTTTTATTTGAGCACGTCAAATCTTTCCTACGCTCTAATGTTCCCTCTCAGAAAATATGAAGCCTACTTTTTACACTAGTTTACAAAGATCTTCCTTGGTCTCCAGCGGATCAAAGGCAAAAAGAGATGGGGGGGTGGAAGAGCAGCTCTGATGACCATCAGCTCAGTAGCACCCTCTCCCCAATTCACTCTGATTCATAACAGCGAGCTCTGAAATCATCTTGAAACATCAATATCGCCTTATGCGTGAAATGCAAACAAGAGCGGGAGTGGCGGGGGGGGGGTGAAGGGTTATTAAGGGTGTGGTTAAATATAGGTTTATTTCCTACCACTGTTGCTTTACTACAAGACCATATAGAACAGGCTGAGAGCCAGATGGAGGCCGAAAGGAGTCTTGATGGTTGTAATACAGTACTTAATAATGG
The DNA here is from genome assembly GCF_902459505.1 of Geotrypetes seraphini. NCBI lineage: Eukaryota > Metazoa > Chordata > Amphibia > Gymnophiona > Dermophiidae > Geotrypetes > Geotrypetes seraphini. The sequence continues at coordinate 28,870,730 of NC_047091.1, read as the reverse complement.
AAAAGGAAGACTGCCTCTCCTCCATACAATGTTATTGAATGCCAAAGAGGTAATTAAATCCTTCTGCGCCCTTGCCTGCCCTTCTGACATTTTCCCGGCTATTATGTGCCCATATAAAGGTTTGATCTAGCAGCTCCAGAGAATAGCACCATTAATAACACCCCTCCTTCCCAACCCACCCGCTGAAGCCTGAAGCCTTTCTGGGCACCACCAACAACTGCAGAGGATCTCATGTAAAGAAAGAAAATGCCGCTGCTGTTCAGAGAAAGATGCAGGAAGTGGCAGGAAGGATTTCATCACCCGAGGAAATCATTGGGAGCTTTCTCCATTAACTTCTGCAGCCGGTGTCTACGGACGCTCTAAGGTCCACGTTAGAATCCTGTGGACAGCTGCAGTGCCGGTACATTTTCCGATTTCAAAACAGCAAGCGATGCTCCAAGAACCTCGCATGCAAATGAGGTCCGCGGAAGGAAATCCCATAGGATCAGTCATTAGAGAAAGCGACTGACACATGCGTAGAATAGCTCACGGTAAGAGGCATAAATGCGCCAGGAGAAGCTACGTCAGAGGCACGCCAGCATAGGTGCACGTGATAAGCGTCCGTTGATCCCATTGGAGGGAGGGAGGCAGAGAACTACCTACTATTATCACTTATAAAGCGCTGAAAGGCGTATGCAGCGCTGTACATTTTCACCTTTATAGACGGTCCCTGTTCGGAAGAGCTTACAATCTAATTTAGATATACAGACATGACATGGAGCAGGGGTGTCAAACTCCCTCCTCGAGGGCTGCTATCCAGTTGGGTTTTCAGGATCTCCCCAATGAATATGCATGAGATCTATTTGCATGCACTGCTTTCATTGTATGCAAATAGATCTCATGCATATTCATTGGGGAAAACCTGACTGGATTGCGGCCCTCGAGGAGGGACTTTGACACCCCTGATATAGAGGGTTGGGGATGCAGAACCCAAGGTGAGAGGAGTTAGGAGTCGAAAGCACTCGCAAAAAGGTGGGCTGACGGTCCCTGCTCCGAAGAGTTTACAATCTAACTTGGACAGACAGACATGACGTATAGGGTTGGGGATGCCCAGCATCTGTTCTGCTGCCTCTCCCCCACTTACCCTGCACCTACCCCTTCCTTCTTTCCTTCCTTCTTTCCTTCCTTAGTATCCATTCTTTGCTTCTTCCACTCCTCCCACCCCCCCACCCCATTTCTAACCATCAGTCCTAGTGCATATATAGCCATGTCCTTTTGGAACACAGGCCATCACGGTTCCCTTGCTCCTCTTCCCACTCCACTCTGCCCTCACGGAGGTTGGCAACAGCAGTGAGCACTGAGCTGATTGTCTACTTCATGCTCCAACCTATAGCTAAAGACCAAGGAAGAAAGCAAGTTCACCCCTCCCCAACCTCAACATCAAGAAGACCGAAGGGGAGAAGTCACAAGATTTATTCTGGCTCACTTTATCTGTGTTGCAAGCAACTAGGAGGTAGAAATCAAAGGTAGGTGTTATACACGCAAAATATCTGTCCCATAATTTTATTTTTTAAAAGTCCTCCACCGTCAATGGCCTTCCCCAACGACCCCTGACAAACACAGCCCTCCCACAAGCCAGTCACCCCCAAACCACTGTCCCCCCAAGCCCAAAACAGATGGCAGGAGGGATGCCCAATCCCTCCTGCTATGCAGAACCCTCTCACGCCATGCCCCCACCCTGCGCCAGGCACCCCAAAGTCACTGCACCCCAAGCCTCCCCAAAATGGCAGGAGGGATGCCCACTCACTCCTGTCATCTCCTTGCAAATCGTTTGCATGCAAACTTGATAGCGCATCAATAACTGCTGGAGAATCGGTCAACGGCGACTGAGTCTGCATGGATCTGTAGTGCATCTCGCCCAATGAATAGGCGTCCCTCGGAGTGCTCATTTTAATATTAATGACATCATGCTACATTTACATGGTATTATCAAAGGATGATACGAGGCATAGAAAAGACCACACAGTCATTATGTGCTTTGGGGGCTAAAATAGTTTGAAGTTAAACCGGTTAGAATTGGTTTCGCATCGATCGTTAAAGGCACCGTAAGTTTAGAACATTCTTAAGATGGTTAGCAGAGTGAAAATATGTTCAATCCCAGTTATCAGTTGCAGTCTACTCCTGCACCCCCCCCCCCCTCCTCTGGCATTTTCTGCCCCTGCACTCTGTATTTTGCTGAAATTGTTCCTGGTATTTTTACCCCTCACCCTCAGTTTTCCTGGAGACCTCCCACAATTCAGCCCCAAGAATCCGCTCAATGCATCTGACTCTCAGATTCAAATCAGCTGCTAATAGCAAGTTGTCAAGAAATTTACATAGAGCGGCAGGATGAGAGGGCTCTTCTCCCACCCCCCCCAACCAAAATAATTTGGGAAGGGGTAAAACGCGGACCTCGCGGATCTAAACCCGCACGTCCTTAAAAATCTAAGATCTGTGCCACTTTTAGTCCCAGCATAGGGAGGGAGAGCCATTAGAGTCCGTCAGAGCTAAAGTGTCATGGAGGTCTGGCAGGGCCTATAAATGACGGGGTGCTGGGTTAGTCTATTTTGCATTCTGGCTCTGCTTTGTTGTTATTCCATGGTTGCCTGTACTTTGTAGGTTGTTTTTCTGTTTGAAAATGAAGATTGATTACACATAAAAAGTGGCACAGAGCTCAGATTTTTAAGGCCGTGCAGGTATAGATCCGCGAAGTCCGTAAGGACCGCGTTTTACCCCTTCCCAAAACATTTGTTTAAAATGACACGGGGAACGTCATTAACAGTGCAATCTCTTCATAACATTACTCCCGAAATAAAAACATGGCTGACAAACCCTGAAGAAAGCAACCATTCTCATAAATATGGAAAACATGATATGAAATTTTTGAGTATCAGACCCCTACTAAAGACCTAAGAACAGGAAGAGGGATGAAGGGGAAGGAGCCTTCCCTACCTCTACCTACTGCAGAAGGGATCTCCAGGACAGAGTTGCTGTAAAGCCCCCTCCCCTAGGAAAGGCCCTGATTTCACACGTGTGCTAGTATGGAGAACACTGTTTGAATTTCACAGTCCACTTTCACTTGAGCAGTAATTGAAAACACGGTGGGGTGCAGTTACAGGGAGAATTTAGGAAGTAATTTTGTTCAGAAACCAGAACAGATCTGACCTGTTAAGCCAAGGAGCAAGAACATAAGTGGAAGGCAAGGCAGTTATTTCTAGCAGCTTTCCTTTAGCAATATAGAGATTCTTTGCAGAGAAAACCGTCAGCACAGCAGTGAAACAAACATTCTGTACAATAGAAACTCATTCCCTTATTCAGGCTGTCTTCCTTTCTCACTGGTGGTTCTTAAATATTAGCCTGCAGATCCTGTGTTGTTTTAATCTCCCCTAATCCAGCAAACTCCTTTCCCTCTGCTTCCTTAGTGAACCATTTTATGAAGCTTTGCTTGTAGATTCATGGAGATAAAAGGGGGGGGAGAGGGTTAAGCTTTTGAAAACTCCCAATATTCAGTGCTCTGTCTCCCGATAAGACAGCTGAACATTCCAGATAATGCTCCAGATAAGTTAAGGCAACCGAATATTCTGGATAATGCTCCAGAATAAATTTGGACAATTGAATAATCTTGATAATGCTCCAAATAAGTTAAGGCAGCCGAATATTCTGGATAATGCTCCAGAATAAATTTGGACAATTGAATAATCTTGATAATGCTCCAAATAAGTTAAGGCAGCCGAATATTCTGGATAATGCTCCAGAATAAATTTGGACAATTGAATAATCTTGATAATGCTCCAGATAAGTTAAGGCAGCCGAATATTCTGGATAATGCTCCAGAATAAATTTGGACAATTGAATAATTGTAATGCTCCAGATAAGTAAATTCTATTGACCAGATAAGTTAAGGCAGCCAAATATTCTGGATAATGCTCCAGAATAAATTTGGACAATTGAATAATCTTGATAATGCTCCACATAAGTGAAGACAGCCAAATATTCTGGATAATGTTCCAGAATAAATTTGGACAATTGAATAATCTTGATAATGCTCCACATAAGTGAAGACAGCCGAATATTCTGGATAGCTCTCCTGATACAGGTGCTGAGTATCAGCAGTACCTGTGTATCTTTCAGCAGCCCTATTAGATCTGGTATCCAGGTACAGCCTGGCATAAATTGAAATGATGCAGTCAGCGTTTGAAGTCAATACTGATCGCAGGGTCTATGTTTTCCCTAAAGACTGGTGGAGAGTTGGGAGAAAAGCATTTTCTTGGCCTCATATTTTACAAATCTTTTTTTTTTAATTATTTGAAAATATTTTACAAGCAATACACTTGTTTAGGTAAAATGAAAATTTATTATTTATTTATTTAAAAATGTATATACCGCATAAAAACTATGCGGTTTACAAAATTGCATGCATACATATTAAAAATACTAAAACATGTTTCGACAGAACAAACACAATAAAACATTAACTAAAAGTATCATTATTAAAACCTTTTTTCAAATTCATCCATCAAGATGGAAAGAAAAAAATCCCATTAAAACATTTACAGGACGGTAAGGCTTCAGCAGCAAATAGCATTAGCACATGAAGGCACTGACAAATAATTGTGTTTTTCAACATTTTCTTAAAATTCAGTCTCCCATTACAAAATCACAGAATATCGGGCAGCGCATTCCAGAGCTTGGCGCCAGCCACAGACAGCCTTTTTGCCCCAATCTTAACATCTTACCCTCCAAACTCGACTTCATACTATTTTCAGATCTGAAACGTTTTCTGGGTTGATAGATTTCAAAAAAACTCCTTTATTGCCATTGGGGAAACGTGATAGATTCAAACATTTTTTATTGATGCATACTAGATCAAAAACAACATAAGAGTATCACATTATGTATAATACAACAACAATGCATCAAATAATATAAAATAAGAAGCATAAATGCCCTCCACCTCCCCCCCAATGGTATTCTCTAATTCACCTCACTATGACATATCAATACACTCTAGGAAACCCATCTTAAGACCGCACTACGGTCCTTAGGATGCAAGAATTGTAAGTAAGGTTCCCATATATTCATAAACATCAACTTTTGTTTCTCAGGCCTTCCAGAAATGTAATATAAGATTTGTTGTATGACTGAAAGAATTTTAAACTGGACTCTCCGTTGCATAGGTAACCAATGCAGTTGTTTCAACACTGGGGTTATATAAGTCATTCTTGAAACCCCAAAACAAAATTTAATTCAGAATAAGTAGCAATTATATTCTTCTTTACCAATCTATCTACGTGGAGAAACCTCATTAGAAAAATGTAAAAGCACATTAAAATGCAACCTGTACAAAGACGCATTTGAGTCATAGATAGGATAATTCATCTATCATTAATCCCAGGCTCAAATACCTAATGTTAACCAGACCTTATGTATAGGTCACAACCTCCCCTATCCTCTTTTTAGGTTTAGCCATATTTATAAAACATTCTTCATCACCCTCCTGATGTTGTTTTTTCCTTAAATGTACTTTTACTTTCCTCAAAGATTGTAGTTCACCGCTCTTCCCTTTTGTATCACTAATTACTTGTGTACATACATTGTATGTTTATGTGTACAAATTGTTTTATTTTTGTCTCCTAATTTTAAATTGTCATACGCATTGAAGTATTTGATATTGCGTGTACAACAAACTTTTAATAAACTTGAAACTTCTTAGAACCCCAATTAGAAAACCTATGGGGTAGCAGCCCTAAAGAAAGGGACTTTAACACATTAAGAAGGAAAAAACCCAAAATTCAATGAACTTGGGCATTAACAGAGAACTCCTCTCATACCCATTTACACCCTTTTAAACTCTGGGGATCTTCTTTAAGTCCAGAAAAGTCCAGAGATGGTCTGGAATGGCCATTTGCAAAGTGGCTCCTAACTCCTTCGTTTCTTGCGTCTTGTTATTAAAGTCAAGGTCATGTTTTCTAAATCTTTATGTGTAAGTGTTCCAGATACTCAATGGGATGGCACACGGTTTTCATTGGACAGTTACATGGGTGGAGTCTGAAAGGAGCATGGGCGGGGCACACAGTTCTACATGTAAATTATAGAACAATAACATTTATGAGTAATTATTTTTTTTAGCAGTCTAGGCCGGAGCATTTCCTCTATAGTTAATGTTAAGTGGTCATCCCTAAAATATAATTTGTTAATTTATATTCTGTCTAAACTTACACATGATCCTCCTAATTCTGTATAGTGCGACAAAGGTTAGGCACCACATTACGTACCCAAAAGGGTCAAACGGCGGTTATGTGCATAACTGCGCTTAGGCGCTACTCTATAAGCTGCTGTGATATATAAGCCTCCTCAGTGGCTTAGTGAGGGTGAGTGGCGCAGTGGCGGTCCTCCCCCGCCCTCTTCCCCGTCCCCCCTGCAAGGTAATGATATTCAGCAATGAGGTATGCAGCACTTTTTCTAAGATGAGTTCGCAAACTTAATTGTCAGACCTCGTATGTAGCATGCCTGAAGGTGACTTACTATTGAAAAGGTGTCAGCCAAAACCAAATTAATAACTATAAGACCTTTTAATGGCTCGGTCTTCACTCCCAGTCCCTGAGGACCATCAATGGATCTGGTTTCTATAATACCCCTAATATATTTACATAAGAGAGGTCTGTAGATAGTGGAGGTAGCTACGTGCAAATTTATGTCTTGCATATCCACTGTGGATTTCTTGAAAACGGGACTGGCATAGGGTGCCCGATGACTGGATTGAGAACTCATGGGTTAGAGCAGGGGTAGGCAATTCCAGGCCTCGAGAGCCACAGGCAGGTCAGGATATCCACAATGAATACGTATGAGATGGATTTGCATGCACTGCCTCCTTGAGATGCAAATCTATCTCATGCATATTTATTGTGGATATCCTGAAAATCTGGCCTGGCTCCAGCTCTCGAGGACCGGAATTGCCTACCCCTGGGTTAGAGCAATGGGATGAGAAACAGAGAAATCAGGATGTAATCCACTGATATTATTGTGACCTTGCATTAGTCCGTTTATTTTCCTTTGCCTCAGACTCCAACTCACATTACATTGTAAGCTCTTTTTGGGACAGGAACACATTGTATCTAATACCAAATGCTGTAAGCCATCTTAAATATTGTCTGAGAAGGATGGCTAAACAGCCCCTCCCCAAATAACAAAGTTATTCATCCATTTGGCATCTGTGAGATCCTTTGTGATACCAGTGTTGCTGTATAAGTATTTGATGGATATTTGAATTTTATTTAAAAAGAGGACACCCCAGCCCCACCCTTTCTTTCTCCAGCTCTGCCCCATTCTGCCCCCACCTGAACCTCCCCGAGATCGGGACTGCATCTGGAGGGCATATGTGCATGCGTAGATGTTGATGTAATGACATCACATGCGTGTACACATGCGTATGACATCATCAATGTCCACGCATGCACAGATACTCTCCAGACACGGCCCTGAGGTCGGGGACTTGCAAAACCCGGATAAACTGCCGAGTTTTGGAAATCCCGCTGGGCACCCGGACAGTCCTCTAAAAAGAGGACATGTCCAGGTGTTCTTGGACATAGAGAATGACATGGGGACAAATTTGTCCCTGTCCCTTCAGGAACTCGATGTCCCCAGGGGCAGAATAGAGCAGAGGTGGCCCCAGAAGCGGAACAGGGTGGGGCCAGTTGCTAAATCTAGTCAGGATTCACTTTTGATGATAAAAGTGAGCATTTTTTGTACAGAGTAATAATGTATCAACATTACCCCCAAAAAATTGGTTTTTGGTGCTTTTCAGTTTTTACAATTTCAAATAAAAGATAGCCAACCTGTACAACCAAAGAGGTTTACGTTTATCATATGCAGGTACTTTCGCTGTCCCTAGAGGGCGCATGATCTAAGTTTTGGGCCTGGGGCAAAGCAGAGTTGAGTGGCTTGCCCAGAGTCATAAAGATAAGAAACCAGTTTGTTTATAAAACTGACGTTGCATAAGAACCACATGTTTACCAGAATGGTTGTGATTTTCAGTCGTAAACAGTACGTTGTGTCAAAAGTGTTCGGAAGTGAATAGAGTTGCTACACATTTCAAATATGTTGTAACTCCGACTCCGACGTGGGAAACAGCTGCTGCTCTGCAGGGAGATAATTATGATCTATGAATCAGTAATACTGAAAGGAGCAGGCAACATTCTTAAGAAAGATTTTATTTCCCTGATTTTCTCAAAATTACAGAGTCAATGAATCATTTTGTGAAGACGCTACATCTTTGGATTTGAGATTTTAATTCCCCCCTTCCCCCTTTTATCATATCTGAGCTCAAGGTGAGTTACAAATAAGCACACAAGTTTTTTTTTTTCTTCCCAAAGAGATATATCATCTGAGGCAATGGAATTAATGAAAAGCAGAATTGGCTGCCGTGGATCTTGCCAAAAACAACATTTCTTTGGGAGATGTGATCCTTTATGAAAAATCCAACATGGCCTCATTTCAACCTCAAGCTGCATCAAGGGTATAATATAGCAAATTCCAATGTCAAACACAAGGTTATTAGAGAAATTAGAATAGAACAGTTTGACTTATGCTGTAATGCTATGCAAGAAATATTGTAAGAGCAGTTTTACATCATTGTTGGATTCTATAAGAACATAAGAATAGCCTAACTGGGTCAGACCAATGGTTCATCAAGCCCAGTAGCCCGTTCTCATGGTGGCCAATCCAGATCCCTAGTTGGTCAAAACCCAAGAAGTAGCAACATACCATGCTACCGATCCAGGGCAAGCAGTGGCTTCCCCCATGTCTTTCTCAATAACAGACTATGGACTTTCATCCAGGAACTTGTCCAAACCCTTTTTAAAACCAGCTACGCTACCCATTCTTACTACAACCTCTGGCAATGCATTCCAGAGCTTAACTATTCTCTGAGTGAAAAAAAAATTTTCTCCTATTGGTTTTAAAAGTATTTCCCTATAACTTCATCAAGTGTCCCCCTAGTCTTTGTGATTTTTGACGGAGTGAAAAATCGATCCACTTGTACCCATTCTACTCCATTCAGGATTTTGTAGACTTCAATCATATCTCCACTCAGCCATCAATTTTCTAAGCTGAAGAGCCCTAACCTTTTTAGACTTTCCTCATATCAGAGATATCCTGCAAACAGGATGGTTGGATAGGCTAGAGTGAGCTTGGATAGGCTAGAGTGAGCTTGGATGGCAATTTCAGCACTTGGAACCTAGGACAATACCAGGTGGACTTTGCAGACTATGATCCAGAAATACCAAAGAAGAGACAAGTTAATTTAATCATGTATTTTTAATGGGTATAACTAAGGGGCAGACTGGGTGGACCGTTTAGGTCTTTATCTGCCGTCATTTACTATGTTATTATATAACCTCAGGTAGAAGGTAGCACCCATTGAGGCCTTGTCAGAGCTCCAAAAAGTGATGGTGGTTTCTATAGAAGAATGCCAAGCCATAAATCAGGTGTAGGGGGGGGGGACATGTGAGGGAAACACTGCCACTATTTTCTTTTATCTGCCAACCTACTTCCTCTCCAGTTCAAAATGTTTCTGCCCAGAATCTCAGAACTGATACAGCCTTATCTACAGAGCACAGATCCTAGAGAGCCCTGCATGATATAACTGAATGGTAAATAACTGCAGCCAGGGTCTGATAGCAACACCACAGAAGAGAGATTATTTCCTCATCAGGAGGGAGAGCAGTGATGCAACCCTTTACATTTTCATCATAGACTCCAAAAGAGAATGCACAGAAAAGCAAGCAGATAAGTTGCAGGTGACTTGGATTTTATGAGTCACCTTTTCCAAATCCAAGATCAGGATGATTTATAATTCAGGTACTATATTTCCAAGTGGGCTTACAGTCTGAGGCAATGGACTAGCCCATGGTTATAAGGAGCAGCAGAGGCAGGATTTGAACCATGGTCTTTCAATTTTTCAGTCCATTATTCTAACTACTAGGAAGCTCTAACTCTTCGTTTTGCACAAAAATATTTGGAACAAGCTTGTGAGAGCCCAGCAGTCACCTCTACTCAAAATCTCATCACATATGTATTAGTTAGTCCAGTAAAAAGTTCTCAGTGAAAGCTTGCTCATTAGCCTTATATTTCTGTGGAAACAAGTGGGCTGGTACAGTCTGATATAGGACGAGAGAGGGGCCAAAATATGGGCATGCAACTCCAATTTCAGAAGAGGAAGGGGATGTCCATGTCCACAAAGAGGGACATTGGTATTTAGACCTGGTACTCCAGAATACAGGAAAGGTGCTCTGATTGCCAGGTACTAGGGACCTGGATTGGCCACCGTGAGAACGGGCTACTGGGCTTGATGGACCATTGGTCTGAGCCAGTAAGGCTATTCTTATGTTCTTACCTGAGCCAAGTATAGGACAATGAAGCCATTGTAACATCACTGATGAGGTTGGCTCTGAGGCATTATGACATCACAATCTCAGCTCTGGAATGTTGCTCTCATTGGGGTTCTGGAATCTTGCTATTCTTTGAGATGCTGGAATGTTGCTAACTCTTCGGGTTTTGGCCAGGTACTAGGGACCTGGATTGGTCCCTGTGAGAACGAGCTACTGGGCATGATGGACCATTGATCTGACCCAGTAAGGCTATTCCTATGTTATTATTCAGCAGCAGCCCACTGCATAGATTAAGACATGTCACCCCCCCCCTTAATTCCCCAATGGTTGCTGTCCCCCACCTTGAATGTGAAATTGTCAAGGTATACCAAGCTCTGTGATAGTTTCAGGATCTATAGATGCTCATGGTACTATTTTTTATTTTTTTTTTTACATTAATTTCTCATAGATTGCCTCCAATTCAAAGCTATTGAAACAATGTACATTTAGATACGGAGGTTCTTTTCCTTTCTTGGAGGCTTTACAATTTAAAAAATACATAAATAAAATCACAAAGCATTGCAGTGTGATCTGAAGTTTCTCTATGGAATATTTGATCCTTTTGTCCCCTTATGTTGGAATACCCTTAGACTTTGCCATTTGAAAAATACGTAAAGATATAAGTTAGCCTTCCCTTCCTTTAAGGGAATTCAATCTGCTGGGAAGCTCAGTCGATCTTTTGTTTTCAAGTTTATAGAGATCTGGAATGAACTTCCCGATTCCATTAGGCTTTTAGGCCAGCTGCAATTATTTTGTAAATTCCTGAAAACTTTGTTGTTCTCACAATTTTTAAATGGTTTAACTACAGCCTCAAAGAAATGATAATATTATAGTTATTTTTCTTATGCTTTTCTTATGTACTTTAGTTTTTAATTAGTTCTTCCTTCTCCTATGTTTTCTGCTATGTGTTCTAGTCTTAATTATATGTGAACCGAGTCGAGCTCCACTGGGAGATGACCCGGTATATAAACCAATGATTAGATTAGATTAGAACTGAGGTTCCTAGATTCTCAGCCCACTGCTCCACTCCACATGGATATCTAGGAAGCCATTTTATAACATGGATGCTCCTCTGGTGCCACAATGAAATCCATGTCCCTTGTTGTGGGCCATTATTGAGATGGCTTGGGGAAATCCACTGCTTATTCCTAGGATAAGCAGCATAAAATCTGTTTTACGCCTTGGGATTTAGCTGGGTACTTGGGACCTGGGTTGGCCACTGTTGGAAACAGGATATAGGGCTTGATGGACCTTTGGTCTGTCCCAGTATGGCAATATTCTTATGTGACACACAACAAAACCCTGAGAGATCAAAAACTGAAAACAAGGGTTCCCAAATGATTAAATACATATACTCCAAGCAAACCCTTCTCAGTACCGTATTTTCGCGGATATAACGCGCACCATTGTAAAACGCGCACAGGGGTATAGCGCGCAGAAATCACGATGATATGTACAAAAACTTTTCTATACCGCGCTCAGGCATATAACGCGCATGCTGCCCGACTCTCCTTTCGCCCGCCCTGACTTTCCGTGCGCTGTCCCGACTCTCCGTTCACCCCCCCTGACTTCCGTGCACTGTCCTCCCTTGAAGTCCTGTCTCCCCTTGAAGGTCTGTCCCCATCCTGAAAGCCTGATGCCCCCCCCCCCGACGCCCGATACATCCCCCCCCCCCCCGGCAGGACCACTCGCACCCTCACCCCGAAGGACCGCCGACTCCCCAACAATATCGGGCCAGGAGGGAGCCCAAACCCTCCTGGCCACGGCGACCCCCTAACCCCACCCCGCACTACATTACGGGCAGGAGGGATCCCAGGCCCTCCTGCCCTCGACGCAAACCCCCCCCCCCCAACGCCCGCCCCCCCCCCAAGAACCTCCGCCCGTCCCCCAGCTGACCCGCGACCCCCCTGGCCGACCCCCACGACACCCCCACCCGCCTTCCCCGTACCTTTGTGTAGTTGGGCCAGAAGGGAGCCCAAACCCTCCTGGCCACGGCGACCCCCTAACCCCTAATCACAATCTGAACTCTGAAATGTTGCTACTCTTTGGGTTTCTGTAATATTGTTACTCTTTGGGACATGGGGTTGGCCACTGTTGGAACCAAGATACCGGGCTTGATGGACCTTCGGTCTGTCCCATACAACAATTCTTATGTTCTTATGTGAGCCAAGAATAGGACAATCAAGCCATTGTGACATCACTGGTGAGGTTGGCTCTTAGGAAAATGGTGAGATCCTAGCAAGGACTGTAGCAGAACGTGACTTGGGGGTGATCATTAGCGAAGACATGAAGACTGCCAATCAAGTGGAGAAAGCTTCATTCAGGGCTAGACAAATCATGGGCTGTATCCGTAGAAGTTTCATCAGCCGTAAGCCCGAGGTCATAATGCCATTGTACAGATCCATGGTGAGACCCCATCTAAAATACTGTGTACAATTCTGGAGGCCACATTATCAAAAAGATGTGCGGAGAGTTGAGTCAGTTCAGCGAATGGCCACCAGGATGGTCTCAGGACTCAAGGATCTCCCATATGAGGAACAACTGGGTAAGCTGCAGCTGTACTCACTCAAGGAACGCAGAGAGAGGGGAGACATGATCGAGATGTTCAAATATGTCACAGGCTGTATCGAGGTGGAAGAGGATCTCTTTTTCCTTAAAGGACCCACGGCAACAAGAGGGCATCCGTTGAAAATCAGGGGTGGGAAATTTCATGGCGACACCAGAAAATATTTCTTCACCGAAAGAGTGGTTGATCGCTGGAATAATCTTCCACAACAGGTAATTGAGGCCAGCAGCGTGCCAGATTTTAAGAAAAGATGGGATAGGCACGTGGGATCTCTTCATGGAGGTAGTTAGGGGGTGGGCCATTAGTGTGGGCCGTGGCCTTTTTCTGCCGTCAAGTTCTATGTTTCTATGTTTCTATGAATGAGGCATTATGACATCACAATCTCAGCTCTGGAATGTTGCTACTCTTTGGGTTGGCCACTGTTGGAAACAGGATCCTGGTCTGTCCCAGTATAGCAATTCTTATGTTGTGCCCCACACATAGTTTGGACATTTTATATTTTCATGGATATAACCAGCACATGGATGTCCATTTCTCATGTATTTTAGAACAGTTTGTACAACGGCATGATTTCCCAAGTACTGTATATATTACAGTCTTTGCAGCTTGTGCAGAATGCCCAGTTGGTGACCAGTGTCTCTAACTTACACCAATTTTGCAAATGTTGCACAAGTTACCAGTCGAGTTGTGCATTGGCTTCAAGATTTGGGAACAGGTTCTGTAAACAGCGCCTAAATTGACAGTCGCCTACAAAAAAAGGCACCGGCTGTGAGTTAATCACGCTAAGTGCCATTTAAAGAATCATGACCAACAGCGCCTATCACAAAAGGTTTTACTGGCCTACATTGCCAAGTTGCCAAGTTTATTATAAGATTTGATAAATCGCCTATTCCAGGTTCTAAGCGATGTACATCTATAAGTTACGAAGTTAGGGTAAACATACAAACTAAAAGAACTTAATATTAAACAAGTTAAAATAACATAAAAGTACATGACATCAAATCACATGACTAGACAAAAGCAACAAGACTGATTAACATGTATGATCAAAGAAGGGTAAAATTATGGGGAGAAATACAATTCAATATAAAAGAAACATTTAAGGTTAAAAACATTAGGAAAAGGGGAGAAATTTAATATAAGATGTAAAAAAGAAAAAATTCAATTAGTCACTAAAAGCGTCTTTGAAAAGGAATCCCTTAAGTTTGCTCTTAAATTTATCTAGCATTCTTTCCTCTCTCAAATAAATTGGCAAGGCGTTCCAGACTGGAGGAGCCGTAACTGAAAAAATGGAGTGACGTCGTGTACCAATAATTTTTAACGACGGAACAACTAATAAGTGTTGTTCAGTTGATCGTAATACTCTCGAAGTATTATAAGGGATTAAAAATTTATAAATAAATGCTGGAGTTTTAAAAATTATAGATTTGAAAGTGAGTAAATTTAATTTGTATGTTATGCGATATATAACCGGCAGCCAATGTGCTTTCTCAATATTGCAGATACCTAAGCTCTTAAAGGTGCCTAACCACTTTGACCTTAGCCGCCATTATGTGACTTGCTTTAGACGTGATTATGATGCCTGCTTTTTTTGAATGGAGTTTTTAATTGGGTTTTAATGGTGTGGTGAATTACAGCATTGATTCAAAGCCAATTAAAACAATTAAGATAGGCAACAGTAGGGCGCCTACCACCGTTTACGGAATCAGTATTTAATTTTCAAACGTTTGAGAGATGATGGTCCTGTGAGTTTTGCGGCTCCATTACTTGTGCTCAAGCCTTTGTGCTGTTTACAGTCTTATCCACAACTATACAAAGTAGGGTAAATATAGTCAATTACTGATATTCAATTCATTAAAATACTATTCCAAGAATACCATAACATAAAATTAATTAAATTTATTGATTTCTTTAGTTCAATTCATATCCTATAAACTAACAAAATTTATTTCATCGACATTTCAAATCTACAATAACATGTAAAACAAAGTGCAAAATTAAGAATTTTGAAGACTGATTGATGGACTCTATTGTAAAGCTTTAGATGGTACCTGTAGCTTTTTCTAGCCTATGATTTTGTCATTAGTAGCATTTGTATTACATGTTATTGTAGATTTTAAATGTAGATGAAATAAATTTTGTTAGTTTTTAGGATATGAATTGAATTAAAGAAATCAATAAATTTAATATTTAATTAATTTTATATTATGGTATTCTAATCTTCTCAAAAACAATTGTTGGATATTCCTCTTTTTAGACAAGCTAGATTATTTATTTATAGAGAGTCAATGTTTCATATTGAAGGAGCAAGAGATGGAATGAACTGCCTTTGGATTTATGGGCTATCGGAGTGTAAGCAGCTAAAAACATTATTATTCACTCAAATTTATTGCACTTAAGCATTAGATATATTCTTATAGTTTCATTATAGTACAGTTGTATGTGATTAACGACTGCATGATCTGTTTAAGTATTAGTTATCCAAAGCAGTATGTCATTTTTGGATGGGTTTTTTTTGTATGTCTTGTGTGTTTCATTGTGTACGTACGAGTGATTTGTACCCCGCTTAGAACTGTGGGATAATGCGGGCGATAAATATTTTAAATAAATACTAACATCGCCAGCAACATACTGACTTCGACTTCCTTATTCAGAGTTGGATGTCCTCTCTAAAACACCTTTCTTTGTTGCCAAAGACAACAAGTGGTCCCACAATATTTGTTGTGTGAGAGGCTGAGAGCTTCCCCTTTGCCTCATCCGATGGCTCAATGATTCTGTAAGTTTTGTAAGGCACGCTCTTCCTCTTCCCTACTCTTTTGAAACCCACTAGAGAGGAAAAATATTTGTTTTATCCTTGTTCCTTTTGGGCTGGTTTTATCCCCAGTGCAGGTAGGGATATGTAGTTCGCGTTTGTGACCATCTCTGGGAAAAGGTAAAAGTCACCAGAAACAAAATATGAGGTTTTAATGAATTCTATTAGAGCAAACGATTTATAACACAACAGTCAAAACCCCATCCTTTTATGTGGACAAATAAAAAAGTTGCAGAAGTTCAAATGTGACTTTTCAGACGACTTATGGTCCCATTACTTGAAAATCGGCCATTCGCAACATTTCGGATCTGTCATTTCAGTCACCTTTTCCCAGAGACGTTTACATTTTATT
The DNA here is from genome assembly GCF_902459505.1 of Geotrypetes seraphini. Taxonomy (NCBI): domain Eukaryota; kingdom Metazoa; phylum Chordata; class Amphibia; order Gymnophiona; family Dermophiidae; genus Geotrypetes; species Geotrypetes seraphini. The sequence continues at coordinate 28,854,555 of NC_047091.1, read as the reverse complement.
TTGAAATCAGTGCAAGGTTTCTGCATGCGCTGGGGTAAAACAAAGACTGGACTACTCTGTTCTTTATAAAACTCTGTGGAGTGACGATGTTCCCAAATGGACTTTATTTGAAAGTATCAAAGTTCCAAAGGTACACTAAAATCATCCATATAAAATAATTCCATCCACATAAAAGTAAAACATCCACATAAGAGCCTTAAAGGACCTAGTCCGCTAGGGATACAGGACCCAACACAGTCCACGTTTCGACAAAAAGTCTTCTTCAGGGGTATAGGCGGAATAGAAATCCGTAATGTAATGTAATGTCCCTGGGGGTCCTATAAAGGTGAGTATGTGGAAAACAATTGTGTGGTGAACCGGAAGTGAGACACTGCTTGCATTTATTTTATGCGGATGATTTTAGTGTACCTTTGCAACTTTGATACTTTCAAATAAAGTCCATTTGGGAACATCGTCACTCCACAGAGGTTTTTTTTGGTTTTCTCTGGATTTTCTTCTTTGTGGATATTTTGGGGTCAATTCCTTTTGTTTTCTACTCTGTTCTTTATGACATGAAGCCATACACTCGCTGTAGATATGGACGGACAACCAAATAACAAGACGTATGGGGACAAGTACTTAAAGCTCTCAATCTGGATACTTTGGAGGAAAGGTGGGAGACAGGAGATATGATAGAGATGTTTAAATAGCTACGTGGCGTAAATGCGCATGAGTCGAGTCTCTTTCATTTGAAAGGAAGCTCTAGAGTGAGAGGTGATAGGCTCTGTAATCTGAGGAAATACTTTTTTACAGAAAGGGTGGTGGATGCATGGAACAGTCTCCCAGAAGAGGTGGTGGAGTCAGAAACTGTGTCTGAATTCAAGAAAGCCTGGGATCTCTTAGAGAGAGGAAGAGATAATGGTTACTGCAGATGGGCAGACTGGGTGGGCCATTTGGCCTTTGGCATCATGGTTTTGTTTCTATGTAATACAAGCAAATTCATTTTTGCATACCGCTGCACCTGTTGAACTTTCAACTTCAGAGAAAGCAAAAATTGTCATTCCAATTGGTTGATCAGACTTTATCAGTGGAGCTACTAAGTGATTTTCATTCTGGAGAGAGACCTTTGGCCCTTTCTGGATTTGAACTCACATTTGACTGCCATGTGGAATATAGATCTTGTGTTCTTGCCTAGCCTTGCAAGTACCAAAAAGTATCAGAAATGTGCAGTAAACGGTAGAGTGGATTCAGAAACGGGGCCACTTGTGACTCTCTAAATGGTAAGAAGTAAGTCCAAAGGGTTTCGGTCTTCTGAATACCAATAGAGAACCCTTGTTAAACCCTGCAATTTTTAAACACAACTGAATATTCCAAGTCATTATGGGCAAGAAGCCTAAAAAAATGCCTTCAAAGGTGGGTTTTCTCTCAAAACAGAGCTCTGGTAGCCATGCTGGTCCTGGTGAAATATTGATTTATGGGGGGGGCAGTTTGGACTAAAATAAAATTTATGACTTCCGGCGGAAGCATGGGGCTGTGAGCAGGACGGGCTCGTGGCTCCGGTACGCCCGCTGCAACACTAAATGTTAATCGGCACTGATTACCTCGGCTCCTGGTGTCGGCACGCAGGGGAGCACTGTCGGGCGTTCCTGCAGCGATTTCGCGGCTGTCGGGGGGATGGCCCCTCGTCCTAACAAGACGGACCGTGAGCGCAGGAAACAGCCTGAAAATAAAATGGCGGCGCATGTGGCGCCTGCATCGCCGGAAACCCCCAGCTCCCTCTGGGTCGCGAAGGTTACCGCTGAAGTGCAGTCTGCGCTGGAGGGCACGCTGGGAGACAAGCTGCAACGCATATTGGATAAACTAGACACGCTGGATCAGCGTTTTGCCGCTCTGACCTCGGAGGTTCGGGAGACACAGCAGCGGGTCAGCTCTGCTGAGGATGCTGTGCAGAGGCTCACGCAGGACCAGGCGGGCCACTCTACCTCTCTGGCAGTGCTCCGGGCCAAGGTGGAGGACCTCGAGAACCGGTCCCGCCGGAACAACCTGAGGTTCGTGGGCTTGCCTGAGTCTCTGGGGGACTCTGATTTGGGGGACTTTTTGGAGAAGTGGCTGCTGGAGTCTTTGGCCCTTCCGCAGCAGTTGGGTCCCATCTATATTGAGCGGGCGCATCGATTGGGGTCCCGGCGAGATGGAGTGGAGCGCCCGCGGTTGGTTATCTGCCGCCTGCTCAACTATCGCCATAAGATTGCGGTTCTGAGGGCCCTGCGCCAGGGGAAGAAGTTGCTCTATAACAACAAACCGGTCCTCTGTTTCCAGGATTACTCGGCGGAGGTTTCGCAGGCTCGGCGCAAGTTTTCTCCCCTTTGTTCCAGTCTTGTCCGGCGCAGTATTCCTTTCTCTCTTCAATACCCTGCACGGTTGCGGGTGGTGCACTCCGGCAGGCCACACCATTTTGACACTCCAGAGGCGGCTCGGCAGTTTGTGGAGGAGAAGTTCCCTGAGGTGGCGCCGTGATCTGCGGCCGAGCTTCTTTGGTGGAGCTGTCCCCGTTGGGAGCTGGATGCTGTGGTTCTAGGTTTCGAGAGTGCTGCGCTGATTCCTCCGAGGACCTTCCCCCTTGGATGTTGGGGCTTCTGCTGATTTCACTCCACGTTATGAACAGATTTTTTCCCTTGTTGGGTTTCCTGCATTTTGAGTCTGCTCTTCTTTGCTGTGTGTGGGGGGGGGGGGCGGGTTTGTGTGCTTTGTGATCTGGGGAAGTTGTATGGGGGGTTGGAGTGGAAGTGGTCTGTATTGTGGGGGGTCTGTCTGGGGGCTTCTTTGAGTACGTTCTTTTGTGTGAGGGAGGGTCTGGGTCGGGTTTTGCGGTGTGGTTGCAGTGAGCTTGGGTTGCTTGTTTGGAGGGGGGGTTGGTGGGGGTTCTGTTTGCTTGTTGGATGGTTGGGATGCTGGTTGCGGTATTCTCTGTCTGGGGGCTCCTGTTCTCTGGCTCTTTTTTGGTAGTAGCATATGGCTTGTCAGTTTTGGGGTGGGTCTGGGGGCTGAGGGGTTCTGTGGGGGGCCTGCAGTGGGCGTGCCTGCTTTCTGGAAGTGGCACCAATTGGGGTGCGGTACTTGGGTTGGTGTGGGTCATGGGGGGGCGGGGGGTAGTTGGGGGGGGCAGGGGGAGGGGGTGGGGGGATCAGTTGGGGACGGGGTTCTCTTATGGGTTAGACAGGTGGGTGATTGGTGGTGTTTTTTGAGTGTGTGGTTAGAGGGGTGGTGGCTGGGATGCTCCTCTGGCCTTTTCCGATGGGATGTTCTGTATCTGCTTTTGGCTCTGTTTTTAGTCTTTCCTGGAACATAACCTGATATCTTGGAATGTGGGGGGGATTCATTCTCCGATTAGAAGGTATAAAATATTGCAAGCCTTGAATCGTAGGAGGGCCTCCATTGCTTTTCTTCAGGAGACCCGGTTGTCCTCTGAGGAGCATGCTAAGCTCTGCTCTTGGTGGGTGGGTACACATTTGGAGGCTCCGGCTCTGGGGGGAAAGGGCGGGGTGGTGATGCTTTTTCGTAAGGGTCTTCGCCTCCAAACTCGCAAGGTACTTCGGGATCCTGAGGGTAGGTACCTTATTGCCTCAGTCTCTCTTAACAATAAACCCTTATTGCTTTGTAATTTGTATGCTCCTAATAATCCTTCTGCCAAATTTTTTCGGACGTTGCGTAACCTCTTGTTGCAGTTTGGTGACATTCCTTTGATTCTAGGGGGCGACTTCAATGAGGTCCCTGATCCCCGGTTGGATCGATCTTCTTCTGTGGGAAGAGAGTCGCTTGGGGCCTGCACGGGGGCTAGCATGCTGACTTCCTCTTTGAACTTATTGGACGTTTGGAGGGTTCTTCATCCGATGGAGCGGGACTATTCCCATCTGTCTCGTGCCCATGGGACGCTTTCTCGCATTGATTTTATTCTTCTGTCCCGGGACCTCCTCCCTGCGGTTCAAGAAGCCGTGTTGGGCCCCATTGAAATCTCGGACCATGCTTGGGTGGGCCTGCGTTGGCTTTGGGGGTCACTGCGGGTGGGGGGTGTTTCCTGGCGATTTCCCTGTCACTTATATCGTAATGCCCGCTTTCATGAATTTTTGCTGGCTAAATGGAGAGATTTCCAAAGTGCTAATATGCAACATCGCGAGGATCCTATTCTCTATTGGGAGGCTGCGAAGGCCGTGTTGCGTGGGGAAATCATGTCGTTTGTAGCTTTTGAGGCTAAGGCACGGCACAGAGAGATTCTTGCTTGGGAGACTAGGGTTCGGATTCTGCGGCGTCGCTTCGCGAGCGCCGCCACGTTGGCGCTTAAAAAGCAGCTTTTGGAAGCACAGCAGGTCTTGAATGAGCTCCTGCATAGGGGGGCTCAGCGGTTTCGGGAGCATTATCAATTTCAACTTTTTCGGTTCGCCAACAAGAGTAGCAGGATGTTGGCGCGTTTGGCTTGCTCTTATTGGGGATCCGCAGGTGTCGCTGCTCTGCGCGATGCGCGGGGCTTGCTTCACCATAAGACTGAGGATATTGGTCGAATTCTGCAGGACTTTTTCGCTGACTTGTATGCCTCGCCTGGCCCGGATCTTCTTGATGGGGGGGGTCTATTTAGACAGCTTGGATTTACCCCGTCTCACTACAGCTGACTCTGTAATGTTGGAGCACCCTGTGCTGGCGGAGGAGGTGGAGTGGGCGATCCGTGCCAGCCCGTTGGGCAAATCTCCGGGACCCGATGGCTACCGGGGTGAATTTTATAAGTTGTTGGTGGGTGAGATTGCTCCGTTGTTGTCGGAAATCTTTAATTTGAATGTGGCCAAGGGGTTTTTGCCCCGTTATTTGAATTCGGCGCAGATCATTGTTCTTCCTAAGCCGGGCCGGGATCCGACCCTGCCGGACTCCTATAGACCCATCTCCCTGCTCAATTTTGAGACGAAACTGATGGCTAAGGTGCTGGCGAATCGGTTGGCTCGAGTATTACCTTCCCTAATATCGGAGCAGCAGGTAGGTTTTGTGCGTGATCGGCCTATTTCTAAGAACCTTCGCCGTATCTTGCTGGCCCTGGAGAAATTTGGAGTGGATGGGACCCCCGCAGTCCTGGTGAGCTTTGATGCAGAAAAGGCTTTTGACCGGGTGCGGTGGGGGTTCCTCTTTGCTACGCTGAGGGCGTACGGTTTTGGCCCCTTTTTTCTCAAAGCTCTTTTGGCACTCTATAGTGATCCGGTGGCACGGATTTCGGTGAATGGTGGCTTCTCGGACTCCTTTCCCATTTGCAGGGGGACCCGTCAGGGCTGTCCCTTGTCACCTCTGCTGTTTGTGCTTTCCTTGGATCCCTTGATTCGGGAGCTCCAGGCTAATGTCGACATCAGTGGCCTTCAACTGGGAGCCTCTCATTTTAAAATTGCGGCCTTTGCCGATGATCTTTTGGTTTTTTTGACTAACCCACAACGCTCTCTGTCCACCCTTTTGGAGAGTATTAGGGAATATGGGGATTTTTCAGGGTTCACCTTAAATTTGAAGAAATCAGAGGCTCTGGCTTCGCCTGGAGATCTCCGGCAATCTTGGAGGGGGACCTTTCCACTGCATTGGGCGGATTCTTCTTTTCGCTATTTGGGAGTTCAATTGTCCATGGATGTTCGGGAGCTTTACCGGTTGAATATCGCTCGCTTGCTTTCCACTACCGGCTCGGTGTTGGCCGCCTGGCGTAATCTGCCGCTTTCTTTGATGGGGAGGGTGCAACTTTTTCGGATGGTTTTATTCCCTAAGTGGCTTTATGTACTGCAGACTTTGCCTTTGTATCTCTTGCGTAAGGATATCCGGGCCCTTTCCTCTTTGTTGTCCAAGTACTTTAGGGGTGGTCGGCGACCTAAGTTGCGGTGGCAGTTGTTGGTGGGCTCCTGGAGCCGGGGAGGTTTTGGGGTGCCGGATATAGTTCTTTATAATCAGGCGTGTCTGTTGCGCCACGTCCGGGACTGGGTTTTTGGTACGGACCTTTATACTGATCTCTTTCTGGAGCGCGATTATTACTATCCTTTTCTCCTTCTTTCTTTATTGCATGCTAGGCTGGCAGTGCTGCCCGTATTTTGTCGGCGGAGTATTTTGTTTCGTCCACTTTGGGAGGTGTGGCGACGGCTGCTGCCGTTTTGGCGGCAGGATCCTCATGTTAGTGTGTTACTGCCTTTGACCGGCAATCTCTCCTTTCCTCCGGGGCTATTCCCATCTCTCTTTGGGCGTTGGCGAGCTAGAGGGTTTGAGTATCTTTTTCAGTTGCTGCGGGAAGGCGGCACGCTCCTCTCCTGCGACGAGTTGCTGAGTAGGGGGTCTGCCCTCTTTGGGTCTTCCATTTGCTCATTGCCAATTGCGGCATTACGTGCGGTCCCTTCCTCGGAGCTCTCTTTCTTTGGATTTTGGGATTAGTTTTCGTGACTTTTTGGAAGGGGGGGAGGACTCAGCTTCTGGGATCTCGGTTTCCTTATTTCATAAGCAACTTGGGGCGCTTGGTCTACCGCGGGATTTTTCTTTGATACTGATGGCTTGGCAGAGGGATTTGGGGCGGGAGCTCGGGGCGGGCTTTTTGCTTCGGGCTCTTCGCGGTGTTCCTGCTTTGGTGCATAGTGCGGAGCTTTGTGAATGCCATTTTAGGACCTTGTTGAGAGCCTATGCTTCCCAGAGCCGGGCCTACCATATGGGATGTGTTGATACCCCCTCCTGTCTCACCTGCCATACGGAGGTGAATTCTTACTTTCATGGTCTTTGGGGTTGCGAGAGTATTCAGAGCTTTTGGGGGGGCCCTGGCTTCCTTTCTTCAGGGTCTCTTGCGAGTTTCTGTTCCTGTTTCTGTATATCATATGTTATTCGCTCATTTTTCCTTGTTTTCTGTGTACACCTCTGCGGAGAAATTGTTTTTGAGCAAATGTTATATTCTGGGGAAAAAATGTATCTTGAATTTCTGGCTGGCGGAGGTTCCTCCCTCCTTCTGGTATTGGCGGAATAAATTACATGCTCTTCTTGGATGGGAGGCCCTGCTGGCTTCTTCCTCCCGCCGCCGGAGTAGACACTTTGTTCATATTTGGACTCCTTATTTGGACAGTTTGCCTCCCCGGGTTCGTAGTCGTATCTTGAATAGACTACAAGCGTATTCCATCCCGCCTGTCTGATTTGGGGGTTGGGGGGAGTGGGGTGCTGGGTGGGGTTTGGTGGGGGGGTTGGGATACTTTGTAACCTGAGAGGACATCAGAGTCCAGTCCTCTTGGGGGTAGGGAGCTTTGTTTTTCATATTTGAAATAGCTTTGTCCTGCTGTTTATCTGTGTTCTTGTTGTTGCTTAATAAAAACAGATTTCACTTAAAAATAAAATTTATGCAGAGATTTTATGTTGGAAACTGTATGGGTGTCTTTCTCTACTATGTGGCCTTCAAAGTTTATCTATGACAACATCTTTAGAAAATGCACATTACTTTGGCAACTGAATGCACCTTTTCGTTAAATTTTAACCTTGCCATGTTCCCAAAAGTAGGTGGGGCTTCATGAAACTTCAGAGTGATCAGACTCGTGCTATGTCTACAAAAAATCAGCATACGAAGTAAATGACGAGTCTGCTACTCCCGGATCAAATAAGAGCTTATTTTTCCATGGAATGGGAGCAGAACTGCCTGAGGGTTATTTCTAGACCGTGTCTCTCAAACTGCCCCAAAGAGATTGAACTAGAAGAGATGACATGTATGTCGCGTAAACAAGAGTCTGTCAATGTTATGAGCGTCTGTGTGCGTAAGGATACAACCGCCCAAACAAGCATCATTCTTTGACGTGATTGGTCCTTGAAAACTAACGGAAAGTAATTTTACTTTTATTTTTTATGAGCAACAAAACAATCGAGGCTTTGTTACCGTTTGGATCTTCTTGTCTTTGCGAACTTGGATTTTCAGCTCTGACAGAAATTTAAATCTGAAAAAAGAGAACGACTGCAGATGGTGGATGATGAAATTCGTGTTTGCTTGTCAACTATTGAGCTGTGTTTTGAGTTGATTTGCACTCAAAAACAAGCTCATCCATCGCATTGATTAGGAATTCTATTCTTTCTACTTTAGTTTCACTGTTGTTACAGTTACCCATCCATAGCTTAAAGAACTTTAAATAAATAATTCTCAGATTTACCCCCTCTTTTATGAATCCGCGTTAGTGTTTTTTATCGCCAGCTTTGGAGGTAAAAGCTTCGATGCTCATAGAATTCCTATAAGTGTCAAAACTTTTACCGCCACAATCCATGATAAAAAACAGTAAGGCGGCTTCATAAAAGGAGGTGGGTTAATTTTTTATAGATTTTGTAATTTTTATAATTTAAATTATAATGTGCCGCGAAAACCATTTGCTCTGTCTAGTGTACCAGAGCTAAAAAAGTTTGAGACACTGCCTCACTCTGTTCCCCCAGCGGTCTGAAGCTATTTGAGCCTTGAGTTCAGTGGCTGAAGCTCTTTTGTGGTCCAACATAGGAACTGTTGACTTGATGTGTAACAGTGTTTTGACGGTCACTAACAAACAGAGAGGGGGAAGTGAAGTTGCATTTTTGTAGCTATTTAACTTGGCAGACTAGTCTGGCTCCATGCATTATGGGGATGCTGCTGGGGGGGACACACCAGATTATGCTAAGGTGAGTGCAGATCATCTCAGTGTCTGATTGGGTTTTGGGGGGGCTTCTTAAATTTTATTCCATGGTCACTCTCCACCATGATACCAATACTCGGAACCTTCCATGGTTGATCTTTCTGCTTCCTTTTGTCATTCTTTTTTGTTTGTTTTTTGAGGGAGGGGGCTTTTACTTGTCTGATTTTTTTGGGAGGGAAAGAGGGGGTTTCTGGCAGGATTGATTGTTTCTGTCATGAGGAGACAAAAACAAAATTTAAAAGAAAAGAGCGTTCTACAATCTACAAGAAATTATGCTCAAACTGCAGTACTCAAAAGTCCCCAACTGGAAGGGGAAAGTTAAATCTTATTGTCTGCAATACCTCTAAATTTAAACTATCCAGTTTCAAGTTTTATTTTAGTTTGATGAATCGCTTATTTAGTTTTACTAAGCGAGGTACAAAATTGATAAAAATATAAACATATATTTAGACATACAAGCAGAATCAGGCATCGTGAGAAAAGTAACCCAACCTTAGAAGGCTTGTCCTATAAGGAAACCGTCAAGTGATTAGTTTCAAACAAAATATATGGGGTTTTTTCCTGTTACTTAAACATACTGATACTTAGACATATGTAAGGAAAAGGCCAGAAGGTGAAACAGGTAAAACTTTCATCACTTGAGTAAGGCATCGTTCGGGGAAAACAATCTGAGAACCATGAAAGAAAACATCCTTATTCCTAGAAAACAATCTTAATAATATCTCTAATGGAAGTTAATGTCAATAATTCAGTTGTACAAGGAACCCTATTTATTTCTCCAAAATTAGGGGTCCAAGTTTCCAAGTTTATTAAAATTTTTGATAAAACGCAAATCAAAACTTCTAAGCGTTTCACAATTTGTAATTAAAAAGGGGAGACAGTAAACGAATGAATACTCACAAAATAATCCATGACCAACTTGAAACATTAGGAAAATGGGAAGAACTACAAATTAAGAGTAAAGAATACATAGAAGGTAAACCACAGTGGGGAAAGTAGGGAATGAAGATGATCGAATAACCCTGGCTGTAACCAAATCTAATTAACTAAACTAAACTAAACTAAGCCTTAGGTTTATATTAGAGAGTTGCGCGGGGACAGAAATCCCACCCATCCCCACCCAAATCCCACCCGTCCCCACCCAAATTCCACCCGTCCCCACCCGTCCCCGTGAGGAATCCCTCCGTCCCCACCCGTCCCCGCGAGGAATCCCCTCCGTCCCCACCCGTCCCCGCGAGGAATCCCCTCCGTCCCCACGAGGAATCCCCTCCGTCACCATCCTTCCCTATAAACTTCAGAAATAGTTATTTTATTTAATTATGCTACTGAATTAAAGGCTCTGGTAGAGACCCATTTACAAATAAGCAAAGAGACTTTATTAATTTGGAAATATTAATTGGGAAGAATACATACTTTGTAAATGGGTTTCTACCAGAACCTCTAATGTAAATATAAAATATAAATACTCAGCTGATGAGAACCCAAAAACTGTCAGCTGAGGACTTCCTTTGCAGTTGGCTGGGGGTCCCTTTTGCCAAGCTTGGCAGGCAGCAGTAGCGTCCCTGAGTCACAGATGCTGGCACCTCAGTGGCTCATGGATGCTACCAGCGACTGCTGCGCTTGGTGGAGGGGAGTTCTGGCCATCTCTAGAGGAGGTCCTCTGCTGGCGGTGCTTGGGGATCCCCAACAGTCACAGCAAGGGTCAACAAGTACTTCAACACTGTAGAAATAAAACCAGAAATGCATTTCCTTTTCTTTTGAACACAAAACAAAGACATCTGCCATATACATTTCCCAAAGCTAACATATTTTAGTCAATAAATTCCGTTTTTTACCTTTGTTGTCTGGAGACTTATTTTTCCATAAAGTTGGTCCCAGTTTCTTTTTTCCGCTTTCCCATCTTCTGTAAATTATTCTATTGCTGTCCATTGGTTCCCCCTACCATGGTCTAGCATTTATCTCTTTCTCATCTTTCGTGCCTGCCCACCAGCCCCATGCCCAACATTTCTCCTTCTATCACCCCTCTCCAACACTATGCCACATCTCTCCCTCCATTCCCTTCACCACTGTCTATAATTCCTCCCTCTTGCATCCCTTTCAATCTGTCCCATTGTTCCTTGCCACATTTCTCACTCTCATCTTTTTCTTCCCTATCACATTCTGTACCTTCCTCCCTACGACCAAAAATTCTCCTCTTTCTTCCATTTGCCGTGTGTACACAACCATCTCTCTTTCCCGCTCATTGACACACCCACACCCAATTCTCTCTTTCTATTCCCTCCCCCACCTCAGCATCTCTTTCCCTCCCTTCCTCTCTCCCCAGTTCATGACTTCTGTGTCCAAAAATGCATTCCCTTCCACCACTTCATTCAAGTCCAGATAACAGCAGGGGTTGGAGGCAGCCTGCAGCAAGCCATATGTAGCCGACCCAGAAGTCTTCCCCCAAAGTCAAAGCTGACATCGGAGGAGAGGCTTTGCATCAGTCTGGCGGTGGCTGAGGTGTCAGGTGGGAGGGGGTAGATACTGGATGTAGGAGGTGAGAGGAGACAGAATGTAGATAGAAATGGGGAGGGATCAGACACACTGGATGAAAGGGGAAAGATAAGACAAGCTGGAATGCCTGGGGAGAGAGAAAAAGACAGATGATGGATGTAAAGAAAAGGAGAGGGGAGGAAGACATTGAATGGAAAGGAGGAGAAGGGGAGGATACGGATGGAATGGAGGAAAGAGAAAGATGGAGCAGACACTGAATAGAAGGGGGAGAAAGAGAAATGAAGCAGATGCTGGGCTGAAAGGAGGGGAAAGATGGGCAGATGCTGGATGGAAGGGGGAGAAAGAAGGGTAGATGATGGATGGGATGACAGAGGGGGCAGAAAGGAGGAAGAGAGGAGACAGATCAGATGCTGGGCAGAAGCAGCAGACAGAGGGGCAGATGCTGGATGGAAAGAGGAGGAGAGGCAGATGCTGGATGGAAAGGGACCTCAGGTCAGCATCTGAATGGCCGTGCAAGTCTACATGGGTCCAAATGGTGCCACACACTGCTAGACCCCTCCCCCCAGTCCATTGTGCTTTCTAGAAGCCAGTATTGTGGTGCAGCCTGGTCCCTGCTAGGTTTTCTCCCCCTAGATTGGGACAGACTGTGCTTTTGCCAGCAGAGGCAGAGTGGTGAACCTGCACGATGGCGCAAACTAGCCTCCCTCCCCACCCCACCCCACCTCACAAGTGTCCTCCACCCAGAACAAGACCGAATCTGGGTTTCCAGTGGCTGAGCAGTGAGCCTACCAAGGCATCCCCTACCGAGAATGGAACCAACTCTGCATTCCCGGCCTTTGTATGAGGGAGGTCTGGTGCCCCAGAGTAAGAAGACTTAGAGCAGGGATGCCCACACTTTATGGGCTTGCGAGCTACTTTTATAATGACTAAGTCAAAATGATCTACCAACAATAAAATTTAAAAAAAACACAAAGCACAATGAAAGGCAGAGAAAATGTTAATTATTCATATTCCGGGTTTTTTCAAAGAGGTCACGGCAGATGACTCTATGCAATGTCACCTCGGTAACAAAATACAAAAATAGACAAATACACCCCCTCCCTTTTTAATAAACCACAATAGTAGGTTTTAGCACAGGGAGTTACACTGAATGCCTCGCACTGCTCTCAATGCTCATAGGCTCCCTGCGCTAAAAAATGATATTGCAGTTTAGTAAAAGGGAGCCATAGTGCAAAATATAGACAGCAGTTATAAATTCTCAAAACTGACACATTTTGATCACTAAATTGAAAATAAAATCATTTTTCCTACCTTTGCTGTTTGGTGATTTCATGAGTCTCTGGTTGCACTTTCTTCTTCTGAATGTGCATCCAATCTTTCTTCCTTTCTTTCAGCCTCCTGTATGTTTCCTCTCCTCCAGACCTCATTCTCTCCCCCAACTTTTTCTTTCAGTCTCCCTGTTCCCCCTTCTTTCTGTCTCCCTGTCTGCCCCCTTTCTTTCTTTCTCCGTGCCCTCCCCCAAGCCACTCGGTTTGCTGCCACTGCCATCGGGGAATAGCCCCCAAGCCACCGCTGTCCCAAGCTTTCCCTGCAGAAGCGTCGCGCTGACCAGCATTCTGCTCCCTGACGTCAATTCTGACGTAGGAGAGGAAGTTCCGGGCCAACAAGGCATTTCTCCTCATTCCATCCAGCCTGAGCCCCATCTCTCCTTGATCCAGCATTTCCCTTCTGTGTTTGTCAGAATTACCATTCCACCTATTTTCCAGCATCACCCTTCTTTGTGTCCATCTCACCTATATCCCTATCTCACCACTTTTTCAGAATCTTCATTTGTCTCTGTCCTTGTCTTTACCCCATGTTCACCATTTGCCCTTTCAATGTCTTTATCTCCCCCCCCCCCCACTTTTTCAGCATTACTTCTATGTCTCTATTTCACCTCCTCTTCATGTCCCCTCTGTATCTCTATCCTTATTCAGTAGGTCCTGCTTACCCTTTCTCTTCTTTGTGTCACTATCTCCATTTTCAGCTTTCCCCCATTTTCCTTTGTTACTGCACCTGGTAGCCAGAATCTTTCCACCCTCCCTCCACTCCGGCCCAGCCCAGTATGAAATATTTCCTTTTTTTCCCTCCCCTCTCTCTTTCTCTCTCTCTTCTCCTCCCTCACCCATGAGTCCTGCATCTGGCCCTCTCCCTTCTACCTGCAACTAGCAACACCCCCCTGCTCCGCAGCTCTCTTCAGCAACTCGTCAGCAGCGGTGATCAAGACAAGCTGCCGACATCGAGGCCTTCCCTCTACGAGTCCCGCCTTTGTGGAAAAAGGAAGTTGAAACAAGCGGGACTCGCAGAGGGTAGGCCCCGACATCAGAAGTTTGTGTCGATCGCTGGTGCTGAGTTGCCAAAGAGAGCCGCGGAGCAGGGGGTGTGGCCGGAAGCAGGTAGAAGGGAGAGGGAGATAGGAAGACTGTAGAAGCTCCGGAGCATGACACCAACCCCGGCCAGGATGATTTCTTTTTCGGGCTGCTGCTGCCGCTGCCACCGCCACCCCCCACCCGAAATGACAAAAAACAGCCTAATGCCCGCGTTGGCGTCTTTGACGTTGGGGAGAGGAAGGCTGATAGGCCCGGTAGATCGGGACGGCAACACGAGTCTATCACGGAGCCCGGGATGGGCTCTGCGGTCGACTCACGTTGCCTTCCTGAACTACCGGTTGATCGCGATCGACATGTTGGGCACCCCTGACTTAGAGCCATAGCGCACGAGACTCCCACGGGGATGAAAACAGCCTACCTAAATTCTGGCGATGCAGGCATGTAGCTTACAAGTCCGGCCGCGTCGCGGCGGGAAATAGCCATGCTGAGCAGTGAGCTCAGCACGTACACAGATGAAAGCCTTGCTTGCTGATTGGTCCGGTGGCACGGCGGGGCGGGGCCGCCGGACCAATCAGCAAGCAAGGCTTTCATCTGTGTACGTGCTGAGCTCACTGCTCAGCATGGCTATTTCCCGCCGCGACGCCGGACTTGTAAGCTGCATGCCTGCATCGCCAGAATTTAGGTAGGCTGTTTTCATCCCTGTGGGAGTCCCATGGGCCAGGGGGCGTCCCCGTGGGAGTCCCGTGGGTCAGGGGGGCATTCCCATGGGAGTCCCGTGGGCCAGGGGGCGTCCCCGTGGGAGTCCCGTGGGCCAGGGGGGGATCCCCGCGATCTCCGTTCCCGTGCAGACCTCTAGTTTATATACCGCATCTTCTCCACTGAAGTGGAGCTCGACACGGTTTACAGAGTTTAAAAAATATGGGAAGAGAGAAGAAAGAGTTTACAAAGCATAAAAAGAGGGGATGTAATCAGGAGAAGAGATTATTATATGCTAGAGAAAAGCCAGGTTTTCAGTTGTTTTCGGAATAGTTGGAGGGAGTCCAGGTTCCGCAGCGGGACAATGAGGTCGTTCCAGAGGCCGGTGATTTAACAGTAGGTCTTTAGATTTCCCTATGTTGTTTTCTGCCCTAATATGAAGAGGTAAGGAATTCCATATTGTAGGGGCCAAGATTGCGAACGAGGTAGCCCGACGTGTGCTAATAATTTTCAAGGATGGTATATACTAAGGCGCGCTAGCCGTTTTAGCGCGTCCATTATAGTCTATGGATACGTTAGCGTTTAGCACGCTAATATTTAACACACGCTTAAACGACTAGTGCGCCTTAGTAAAAGGACCCCTATATGTTTACAGTAACTCAGTAAGATTAAGGCTATTTAGAAACCTCAAATTATCCACCACCTACATTTTTAAAGAATTGCTAGACAAAGAGTAAAAAGTAGATTTAGTCAAACTGCTCTCTAACAGCTCTAATATATAATGTATTTGTGGATGAAGAGTAGTTTTCATCATAAAACTATTATGAATATAAAATCGAGCTCTTTAGTGAAACCTTTCTATAACCCATATTGTCATCATGGAATCTTATAATATAGAAGAAGAGTTGGGGAAAATTCCGATATCGGGTGAAGGTGACAGGACCAGATGGTTTACTCCTCAGATAAATCAGAATGCACAGTTTTTGGAGATGTTTTTGGTCTGCTAATGAACCATGGTTAGTAAGGGGAAGGAAAATCTTAACAAAACAGAGTTGGACAAAACAAATTATTTGTCAGAAGGAAACCAGTAGAGGAAAATGTGGAAGACAAGAGTATCTCAGAGCAGAAGAACTAATAATAAGAACTTCACATGTATTCTGTAATAATAATAACAATAATAATTCACATTTGCTATACCATAATTACTGCACGAGGCAGATCTAAGTGGTTTACAAGGAAAAGAAAGAGTTCACTGAACACCAGTGTGTAGATAGGACAGTAGAATATCAATCGTTCAGTATACAAAATGGGATGAGAGCCAGGAGATTGGGGAAATAAATCAAGCACACTCAATAAACTTTTCATAACAGGGGTTTACACATTTTAGTATCATCCACAAACAGTCAAACATAGGAACATAAGAATAGCTTTACTGGATCAGACCAATGGTCCATCAAGCCAAGTAGCCCATTCTCACGGTGGCCAATCCAGGTCCCTAGTACCTGGCCAAAACCCAAAGAGTAGCAACATTCCATGCAAACAGAGGCTTCCTCCATGTCTTTCTCAATAACAGACTATGGACTTTTCCTCCAGGAATTTTTCCAGACTTCTCTTAAAGCCAGCTACACTATCCACTTTTACCACAACCTCTGGCAATGCATTCCAGATCTTAATTCTCTCAATTAAAAAAATCTCCTCCTATTGGTTTTAAAAGTATTTCCCTGTAAATTCATAGAGTGTCCCCTAGTCTTTGTAATTTTTGACAGAGTGAAAAATCGATCCACTTGTACCCATTCTATTCCACTGAAGATTTTGTAGACTTCAATCATATCTCCCCTCAGCCCTCTCTTTTCCAAGCTGAAGAGCCCTAACTGTTTGTCTTTCCTCATACAAGAAGAGTTCCATCCCCTTTACCATCTTGGTTGCTCTTCTTTGAACATTTTCTAGCACCACTATATCTTTCTTGAGATAAAGAGACCAGAATTGTACGCAATACTCCAGATGAGGTTGCATCATGGAGCAATACAGGGGCATTATAACATTCTTAGTCTTGTTAACCATATCTTTTTTAATAATTCCTGGCATCCTATTTGCTTTTTTGGCCGCCGTTGCAAATTGGGCGGAAGATTTCATTGTATTGTCTACGCTAATCCCCAAGGTGGACCCTAGCATTCGGTAACTGTGATTCAGGTTATTCTTCCCAATATGCATCACTTTGCATTTATCAACCCTTGAGGCACTCAACTACGCACCTTTCCTGCCTCTGAGCTATTTCCATTAACCACCACCCTCTGGCATCTGTCCATCAACCAATTTCTAATCCAGTTCACAAATTTAGGTCCTAACTTCAACCCATCAAGTTTATTCCTAAGTGCAAGTAGCTATAAACTGGGCCATATTCAGCAAGTGGTGGTAACAGTGGTGTAGTGAGGGTGAGAGGTGCCCCTCCCACCGCCATGCATGAACCCCTCCTTCCCTTTCCCCATACCTCTAGTTGTTTACCGCTGTGACCAACAACTTCAACGTGTTCCTTGCTACCGCGTCCTCTCCCTCTGACGTCACTTCCCACGTACGGCACCCAGAAGTGACATCAGCGGGAGCCGATGCAGTCACCAGGAGTACGTTGAAGTTCTTACTCACGGCGGTGAACATCTCGAGGAATGTGGGAAGGGAAGGGGGTGGGAGGAGGAGTGGAAAGAGGTGAGGGCGGAGAGGAGGAAGGGTGTCAGTGCCCCCACCGTGATGGCGCCCGGCGCAAACCGCCTTCCCCCACCCCACCCCTTACTATGCCACTGGGCGGTAAGCAGTTTATAAGCTATTACAGACACAATATTCAATGCAACTGGCCATCAGACTATATTCAGAGTGGTGCCAGATTGGCTCAGTGGATAAAATTAGGACAATCTGTTTGCTGTCCCACCTTTATCCAATTACGGAGCGGGTTAGCAAACCGAATATCGTTGTCAACCAGGTAAGTAATGGCTCTGCCCCTAATCTAGCTGGTTTCAGTTTCACAATGGCTGGTTAGAACCGATATTCAGCTACACTACCTAGTCAACTCGGCGGGGTTTAACCAGGCAGGAGCCCCTCCTGTCCCATTAAACGCCTTTGGCAAACTTCTCTACTTACATATACAGAGTCTTGAGTGCTGCTGCTTTTTGCAACCATCTTTTTTTTTTTTTTTTAATCTTTATTCATTTCAAATCTTAAATCAAGTACAATATTGACATTTATCAATTAAGCATTCAAATACACTTGAAATCCTATAATTGATAAAATGGCTGCTGCCGATGTGCCACCGTATTTTTCCCACAACCTCACATATATATTACATTCCATTAGTGTCTTCTATCCCACCAATACCTATCAGTTCTAGGCGGTTTACAACAAGAATTGGCCTGGGCATTAGATTACAAGGTTGATAGATATAGTTTGCGTCGGGATCTGGGAAGAGTCGAAACGGTTTGGTTAGATCATTTGACAAATTTCTTGAATACTATATTTTCAGTTCATTCCTGAATGTTTTGTAGTTGGACGTCGTGGTCAGCAGATTTGAGAGGTGGCAGTCTAGTCTCGCTGCTCTGATGGCTAGTAATCCATCATATATTTTTATCTTTTTTTAAAAATAAAAGTCTCATGTTAAGAACATAAGAACAGCCCCTGCTGGGTCAGACCAGTGGTCCATCGCGCCCAGCATCCGTTCATGCGGCAGCCCCCAGGTCAAAGACCAGTGCCCTAACCGAGACAGCCATACCTGCATTCATTCTGCTTCAGCAGGAACTTGTCCAACCTTCTCTTGAATCCCTGGAGGGTGTTTTCCCTTACAACAGACTCCGGAAGAGCGTTCCAGTTCTCTACCACTCTCTGGATGAAGAAGAACTTCCTTACTTTTGTACGGAATCTATCCCCTTTTAACTTTATAGAGTGCCCTTTCGTTCTTCCTACCTTGGAGAGGGTAAACAATCTGTTTTTATTTACTAAGTTTATTCCCTTCATTATCTTGAATATTTCGATCATGTTCCCTCTCAGTCTTCTCTTTTCAAGGGAGAAGAGGCCCAGTTTCTCTAATCTCTCACTGTACGGCAACTTGTCCAACCCCTTAACCATTTTAGTCGCTCTTCTCTGGACCCTTTTGAGTAGTACCATGTCCTTCTTCGTGTACAGTGACCAGTGCTGGACACAGTATTCCAGGTGAGGGTGTACCATGGCCCGGTACAGCAGCATGATAACCTTCTCCGATCTGTTCGTCGTCCCCTTCTTAATCATTCCTAGCATTCTGTTCGCCCTTTTTGCCACCGCCGCACATTGCGCGGACAGCTTCATCGACTTGTCGACCAGTACTCCCAAGCCTCTTTCCTGGGGGGGGGGGGGGTCTCCCCGGACATCTTGTATTCATGTATGGGATCTTTGATACCGACATGCATTACCTTACACTTATCCACGTTGAACCTCATTTGCCAAGTCGCTGCCCATTTCTCGAGTGTGGTTATGTCGCGTTGCAGATCTTCACAATCCCCCTGCGTCTTCACTACTCTGAATAACTTCGTATCATCTGCAAATTTAATCACCTCACTCATCATACCTATTTCCAGATCGTTTATGAATATGTTGAAGAGCACGGGTCCAAGCACCGAGCCCTGCGGCACCCCACTGGTGACGTTCTTCCAGTCCGAGTATTGTCCATTTACTCCCACTCTCTGTTTCCTATCCGCCAGCCAGTTTTTAATCCACGTGAGCTTTTTAAAAAATACACTGCAAACTGTGAAAGTCCCAGCTCGGAAGTCCATTTTCTTCTCTATCCCACACTGAACTTTGTGTCTGGCAGTGTGTGTTTGTGTTTGTAGGAATGGGTGTGGGCTATAGTCCAAGTTTGTACAGATGTATTTGTTTTTTGATTTAGCAAGTGCTAAAAGCATTTAACATACACTACATGGAGCGAACCAGAATTACAAAATAAAACAATTGTTTGGAAAAGCACCACGAAATGTCATTGTTTCAGTGTCATTTCCAAACGAGAGCTCCCTAATCATATATTGATCCTAACGCAGTGCATCCGTGACATTGCATGCCTTTGTGTGCAGAAGTATTGATTGTAACTCTGCACACAGATCTGTGTACGTGTGTGTCACAGCGGCTCTGTGTGCAGGGATGTGGGTGTCTGCGTGTACAGCTCTGTGGTCTTGTCCTTCCTGTAAGGCACGGTTCTGGGAAGTGTCTTGCAATCCTGCCGAAGAATGTCACAGCAACTAACGACACTTGCGTTCAGAAGGAGCAGTCGCTGTAAACTTTCCAGAGAACTGAAAGGTTTCTGTTCATAGAATCAAGATGCGAGAATAGGCTTCGGGGACACCAGAATGGGGTAGGTACTAGACAGCCAAAAAGTTTATTTCAAAGCTGATACAGAATTTTAAAACATGGATGCTTGTCCAGATGCTTAAACACGCTGATGGCATGCGGAAGTCATCCCAAGAGCCTTTTCCAAATTGAAAATGCTGGCTATGAAATCTTTGTATCATTGGAAGTCCGAGTCCTATATATATGTATCTATGGAGGACCATGGTCCTCTTTTACAAAGGCACGCTAAGCGTTTTAGCGTGGATTTAGCACACGCTAAATCGACACGTACGCTAACCGCTAATGCGTCCATAGGATAACATGCACGCATTAGCGTTTAGTGCACGCTACAAAGCTTAGCACCCCTGTGTAAAAGAGGGGGCATGTCTTTTAATTGATTATTTGGAGCTTCTATACCGCCTCTAATGACTGGGGAGTCAATACTGGGCGGTTTGCATGAGCTTCGGTAAGTGTTACAATACATGAGCTCCAGTAATGGTGTTACAATACATGAGTTAAATATATGTGAATCTTACCTATTTATGCCATCTATATACATATACTATAATTATTGTATCTGTATTGTCATATACGCGTCTTTCCTTGTATTATTTGTGAGTTTGTCCTTTCGTGTTCTAAATGGGGTGGGGGGGCTGCTGTTTCCTCCATGTTGCTACTCCCCCTAAATGTTTCTTTATTTAGGTTATTAATGGGGGATGAAGTCCTATATTTTATCTTTGTTTAGGTGGAGGACTTAAGTCTTTCCGTCATTGCTCAGAATAAAAGCAGTGCTCACAAGGTCAACACTTGGACTGCGTCTCCATCCTTTGGTTGAACTAACACAATACATTTGTAACCAGCTTTCAAGGAATTTGCCCCATTCCTCAGATGTATTGCTGAAAATGTAACTAGAAATTGGTTTTGTCTTGTTTTCTTTGCTGTACTGAATACTTTCAGCCTAGAGGAAAGCTTTTACTACTGGTTGGACACATCTACCTTCCCCCGGGTACTCTTTGATTCCCATAAAAGTGTGATTGATACGTGTGAAACCTTCCTTCAGTAACAAGGAATCTGATTTGCTACATCCTTGTCCCTGATAAAGCCTTGATTTAATTGTTCACAAAAGGGAATTGAGTGATTACATCATTTAACTTAAAATGAAGTCAACAGCATTACTATCATGTTAAATATATTGACCATTAGGATGGAGACAATGGCCTGTGCTCTTGGTTACTGCTACCATTAAATGGTCAGCAGGAGTCGCAATTTTCTGTGTGTGAAAATATATTTATTTATTTATTTCTTCCATTTGTGCGTCACACATACCTATACAAGCTCTTGGCGACATTACAGAGGAAGGGGTTAGAAGAGGGTAAGGAGGACAATGGAGGGCAGGAAGATACAGGAGGAGAAGAGGATACAAGTGATTAGGTGCCAAATAGATGAGTTTTCAGTTTCTTCCGGAATTTGGTGTGGTTAGGTTCAATCCTGGTCATTTCAGTAAGGTCATTCCAAGTTTTTACGCCTAGAAAGTTGAACATGGAGTGGAAAACACGCTTGTATTGTAGATTTTTTTGCAGAAGGTAGATTCTGCGTGGAGTAGACCATGCCTTGGAGAAGAGCTGGATGAGACGACAGTGAAAGTGTATTCCCCAATGACTTTTTAAATTTTTTTCCACAAAGGCTAAGCTGCTGAACAATGACCGTCACTAGTTACCTAACAATAAATCTCAAAATAGCGATCAGAGATCAAAGGTTACAACGCTTAACTCTCTCTATGAATTCCAGGGGTTCTCGAGGAGCAGGACCATGGCATTACTTAAGTCCTGGGATGTGATGCTGGGGACTCTACACCTGCTTCTGCTTCTGAAAGGTAAAGAAAAAAACCTAAAGACCAGGTAGAACCTGTCTGACAGCCTCTATTCCCTCTTCCACCCCATCCCTACTTGCACTCCCATCCAATCACACTGTTTTACAATCTGACACCTTCTAGAATGGCAATGGATGTTCCTAGGGGAATTGACCTGCTTTCCATTCTTCATGCTAAACAGGTAAAATCTATAAGAGCATAAGAAAAGACATCCTGGGTCAGACCAATGGTCCATCAAGCCCAGTAGCCCATTCTCACAGCCTGGGTAAAAAAAAAAAAAAAAAAAAGCATGGAATGAACACAGAGGATCTCTAATCAGAAAATAGTAGATATATATTGAAGGACTAAAGCCAGTGCTGGGCAGACTTGCACGGTCTGTGTTCCCCATATGTGGCCATTTAGTTGAGGATGGGCTGGGATGGTTAAGATGGGCTGGAGTGAGCTTTGACGGAGACTCCAGTACATAGAACCTACTCACACTACCGGGAAGAGCTCCGGGTTTCTGGCCCAGAAATATCTAAGAAAAAGAACAATTTAAATTAAATGATTAATATATAGAGCAAGTATGGTTGGGCAGACTGGATGGACCATCCGGGTCTTTATCTGCTGTCATTTAATATGTTACTATGGGTAAATCAAGTTTTCTCAGGACTAACTTGACATTTTAGACAGGAGAAATTTGATGCCCAGGCCTTCCTTGTAGGGTGGATTTAGTGGACTGAGGGTGGGTAGATTCTATTCACACATTTAAGAGGGAGTTTTGGGTGTGCATTCTTTAAGGCCCACCTTCACGTGGTCAAATATCTGCTGTATTAGGAGCCCAGGACACATCAAGGAAGAGACTTGATGCAGCTGTGCTCAGCAATGTTCATGGATTCCATTACTTTCCACTTGATTTTATCCCTGCAGGTATCCAGTCATGTGCTCATGTATCACTAGAGTCACCCATAATCTCTCTTGGATCTCCGGTCACAGCCACCTGCACCATTATCCAAAACAGCTGCCTTGACTTAGAAGAGGAGATCCGGATCCTATGGAAACTTAATGATGAATATCTTCCAGAGACCCAACAGAAAAACGATACCTGGGGGATCAGATCCAGGGTGACCATTCACAACTTCAACCACACCAGAGGATTGCTCTCGTGCTATGCTGCTGGAAAAGGGATACCTCAGCTGATGGACAGAGTGGAGATTCATGCAGGCTGTAAGTCCATTCCAGGCAGTGTTTATTGAACTTACTCTTCTATATACAGGACAAGCGAACCACCATGGACATTGCCAGAGCGGATAGCGTAGCTGGTTTTAAGAAAGATTTGGACAATTTCCTGGAGGAAAAGTCCATAGTCTGTTATGCTTGCTCTGGATCGGTAGCATGGAATGTTGCTACTCTTTGAGATTCTAGAATCTTGGTACTATCTGGGATTCCGGAATCTTGCCATTCTTTGAGATTCTGTATAGAATGTTGCTGCTCCTTGGGATTCTAGAATCTTGTTACTCTCTGGGATTCTGGAATTTTGCTATTCTTTGAGATTCTGTATGCTACTCCTTGGGTTTTTGCCAGGTACTGGTGACCTGGATTGGCCACTATGAGGATGGGCTACTGGGCTTGATGGACCATTGGTCGGGCCCAGTAAGACTATTCTTATGTTCTTAGAAAAATTCTTAGCTACAGAAATCAGCTTTGAGGATAAGGGACATGAGGGCATCAGAAGTTATCAAACACAGGTGTGATTAGAAGATTGACCTCCTTAATGAATATACTGTATGTCTTTATTCAATTTTAAATATTCTGTTAATCTAGAATTTTGTTCTATGTGTACCTAAAGCTGGTATAAAATATTTTAAATTCTAGATGTCATTATAGACACCTTATTAACATTGGAAGGGGGGACATACCATCCAGACTACTTTTATAATATAGTTTCTTTTACTTAGACCCACCATCAAAGCCCAACAATTTAAGCTGCATCATGAACCTTACAGAGGAGAGCTTAACCTGCATGTGGGATCCAGGACCGGAAACCTACATTGAGACTAATGTTACTCTTAAGAGGTGCAGGTAAGAGTCTATAGGCCTATGGTGCAGGAGCATAAGAAACAGTTCTCAGATTCCATCTTGGTTAAAGACAAGCTATTTTCAAGTTAAAATTTGTTTCCAAACTAATCAGATAAGTAAAAGCACCCTGAGTCTACATATTATCATTGTTGATGCAGGATAAAGGACAGGTTTGGTTATTTATGAAGACGGAGAGAAGGTGTTTGAATGCACTAGCATGTTTGCTTTGGAAAGTGGGAGGGAAAAAAAAAAAGTGTACATGTGTTACAGAACCAGAGACCGAGATGGAGCCGTCCTGGATAAGAAGGCAGACTGCGCCCCACGAAAAGACCAGAATCACTGCACAATCCCCCGAAAACATCTCAACCTGTACCAGAAAGAAGACATTTGGGTGACCGCCCAAAATGCTCTCGGCAAAACGCAGTCCGATAAGCTATGCTTGGCTCCAATGGATGCAGGTTGGGAACTGCGACGTTATGAGTAACTTTCTCTTAATCAGCTGACTAGGAAAATGATGCTTAAGTTAGGTCTAAATGTTGGCTTTATGCTTGTCTTAAACCCAAACTCTATTTCTACAATAAGCACCACAATGGGTGGAACACTGCCAAAGCACCTGATTTCACACCATGTCATAAATAAACATGTAAAAAAAAAAAAAAAAGAGCCCTAAGTTCAAGAAATTACTAAAAACTCAGTTGTTTGTTGACGCCTACATGTAGAGGTTGCATCCCCCCCTTTTACTAAACCGCTATAGCGGTTATTAGTACAAGGTGCCGTGCTGAATTCTCCACGCTGCTCCCAACACTCAGAGTTCCTTTCGCAATTTAGTAAAATAAGGCGTGGGGAGGTTATTATGTAAGCGGTTTGTTACTGCTTGTATGTGGGTTGCAGAAATAATGCTTGTTGTATTTGGACAAGATGGTTAAAAGTCATTTAATTTTATGAATGTTTGCTGTTTGGAAACTGCTTAGAACGTAGGCAGTATATAAATTTTTAAAATAACAAATAAATAATAGGAGTTTACACACTTAAACAGCACTATATCCCTTTGTAAGATGTTATTTTCACATGTATATACCAGTATCTATGCGTGAAAAATGTTTATGGAACTAACCCCAGGAAAAATTACCCACCAAATGTGTAACTTGCACCCCTTCCACCAGATTCTATATATGGCACCCTAAATGGTGCCAGAAAATTTGGCACGCATTGCTGTGGCATAGTTAGACAACCAAATTTGGGAAGCCCTTAGCTCAAAGTGGGTGGACCTCTCTCCTTCCCTCCCTTGCCAGCCCTTCCAGCCTCTCTCCTTCCCTTCCCTTCCTTTCCCACTCCCCAGCCCATGCAGCCTGTCTCTTCTTCTTCAGGGGTTTGCAGCAGGAGGGATTGGGCATCCCTCATGCCGGCCGACTTCGCGGTGGGACGGGTTCCTGCTGCGGCCGTTAAACCGATCAGGACAGGAAGATTCCCTTGCTGCGATTAGTTCAGCAGCTGCGTCTATTTGAAATGTAGGCCAGCATTTTGCTGGCCTACATTTCAGGCGCCTATCGTGGCCCTAGGGCGACGCCTAGGACCGCCTAAGCTTGCCTAAGGCCACTTCCGGGGAAACCATGGTCACGCCTAGCCTTGGGTGAGTTTACATGGCCCTATGCACCTCCCTAGGCTCGCAAAGATGCCTACAATGTAGGCAGCCTGCCTCGGGGTGATTTTTCTTTTTTTTTTTTTAAACGTGCATCCCGATGGGCTGGTTAGACAGCAGTGGGACGCCTACCGCCGCCTACAATCGGGACGCCATTTATAGAATTTGGCCCAAAGTGCTGGAGGGTCCCAGAAGCATAACACTGACACCTCAGCTAAAATATGCCCGGCAGCCATCTAGTGACTGCAGCCAACATCCCCGTGCCAGGCAAAATATGTAGCATCGTTTCAAAGTTAAACTACACATGGGGGACCTGGCCATCAACATCTGAGGCTGCTCCTTCCATCGTGCCACTTTCCTGACCAGAAATATTTTTGCTTCAGTAATATATGCCACCCCGGCCTCCCCTCCTGATTCCGTAAAAATCTTTATTCATGTCTGCCGAATAAAATAATAAGAAAGCTGCAGGTGGCTCTGAAGTCAGCAACCCCGCTGTGGGCTGGCACAAGCTTACAGACACGATTTCCTTCCAGCGCTCCTTAATCTTCTTCAGCTGCAAGTGGAAGGAGGATTTTGTTTAAAATATGAACTGTAACTTATGAGTTACTTCATGGGATGCAGCCAAAGCATTTGGAGGATAAATTAAAGGTGTTTATACCAATTTGAGTCCCGCATTCCCAAGGTAGCTGGCACCTTGAGTTACCAGCTGTTCGAAAAATTCAGTCATAGCAATGAACTGCATTTACTTATAATGTGGAAATGGAATTTCATCCCTCAAGAAATTAGAATGAAAGATTCCCTGTTAACTTCTAGATGGAATCGAAAGCTTCGGCCTCTTTCAAAATACATGTTGAAAGAGGAAAGGATTGTCTGAGGGAGCTGCTTAGGATATGTTGATCCCGATTTTCAATTTATGTTTTTATTAAGATATCCATCTTAGTATCAAGATGTGTCCTTACTAAGCCTGTGTTTTTCATTATGGATAGAATGTAATCATTGTTGAGTAGTTTTGATTTCTAGATAGATGGCATACTATAGAAATACTCTTTAAATCAATCAATAAACAACTAATCTGAGGATGGTACTTTCAGAGTACTTAGAGATTGCCCCAGGCACATTACGTAGATTGTAAGCCCACCGGGACAGACAGGGAAAAATGCTTGAGTAGCTGAATAAATTCATGTACCATATATACTCGAATATAAACCTGAGTATAAACCGATAACAGTTTCCTCCCAAGAAAGGGGGGGGGGGGAGGGGCGGTTGTTAACTCGAGTATAAACCGGGGGAGTTTATATACTGTCTGGCCCTACTCTTCTGTATCTGTATGTTCTCACCTCCCTCCACACCAACAACACTCCTCTTCCCTTCCCTTCCTCCTTCCCCCCTTCCCTGGGGTCCTCCCGACAGTGACACCAGCCAACATTTCCCGCCTCCAACCTCCTCACAGCAACCAACATTTCTTTCTGAACCCCCCTCCCCCGACTCCAATGCCATTGCCACAGTAACCAACATTCTCCCTCCTTCCCAATCATCCGTTAATCAGCTCTTTGCTTACCGGCATTTGCTTCCCCAGCACACTCTGAAAGAGTTATGCACTGACTGGATCAGAGCGGGACCTTGTGTATCTTCGCATGCTCAAAGGCTTGCCAGCTCTCACCCTCTCTGAGAGTCTGGGAGAGGGCAGAAACCGGCAGACCTAAGAGCATGCGTAGATGCTTAAGGCCCTGCTTCGATCCAGTCAGCGCATAACTTTTTCAGCATGTGCCGAGGAAGCAAATGCCGATAAGTGAAGAGCTGATTATAGGATGATCGGGGGGAGGGGAAATATTGGTTGCAGTGGTATTGGAGTTGGAGATTTTTGTAAAGAAATGTTGGTTGCTGCGAGGGGGTTGCAGGCAGGAAATGGCTGCTGTGCTGGTGTCGGCGTTGGGAGACCCCAACAAATGCTGGTAAGTGAAGATCTGATTATTAATGATCAGGGTAGGGGGATGTTGGTTGCTGTGGCGGTGGCATCGAAGTCAGGGGGGGAGGGTTGGAAAAAAAATGTTGGTTGCTGAGAAGGTTGGAGGTAGGAAATGTTGGCTGTTGTGCCATTGGCGTAAGAGTCGGGAGGGAGTGGGGTCTCAAAGAAATGTTGGTTGTTATGAGGGGTTGGAGGCAATGGTGCAGGAGAATAGGGTAGGGTTGAAGAGAAATGCCGGTCATTGGGTGGCCTGAAGAGATGAGGGATTCGAATATAAACCGAGACCCCAATTTTTGGACAAAAAAAATCTCGGTTTACAGTATATTCCCCTATATAATTCTGAGCTCCCCTGGGAGAACGGTATTTTAACATGCTAAAAAAGTGTTTGTTTTTTAATCCACTTTTCTTTTAGTGAAATTGGATGCCCCCACTATTCATACAATCACGTCCAGCCCTTTGGATGCTGGATGTTTGAGTGTGGAGTGCAAGAAGTCCATAGAAGCGCTGTGGATGAATCAGTTGTATGACATGCGCTATAAAAGCGAAGAGGATGCCAAGTGGTCCATGGTAAGGGATTGACCGAGCACATAGGGCCAGCGGTTCTCCACATCTTGTATTATTCACTTCAAGAAACTTTCTGAGCCTTGTAGGAATCTAAAATTTGAAACTGTACTTCAGTGTCATTAGGGAGTCTAGAACCTCAAATCCACAGGTTCCAAACTCGTAGCAGCATCTCCAACAATAGAAGGAAATTTTAAGCTCTGGAACACGTTGCCAGAGGTTGTGGTAAGAGCAGATAGCATAGCTGGTTTTAAGAAAGGTTTGGATAATTTCCTGGTGGAAAAGTCCATAGGCTGTTATTGCTGGATCGGTAGCTTGGAATGTTGCTACTCTTTGGGATTCTAGAACCTTGTTACTCTCTGAGATTCTGGAATCTTGCTATTCTTTGAGATTCTGTATGGAATGTTGCTACTCCTTGGGTTTTGGCCAGGTACTAGGGACCTGGATTGGCCAACGTGAGAACAGGCTACTAGGCTTGATGGACCGTTGGTCTGACCCAGTAAGACTTTTCTTATGTTCTTATTTTCTTATGATTCACTGTCCTGCATCATTCCTTTCAGTTTACGGACTATCCATTTTATTCCAGATTTCTTCCAATCACACTCCAGATGCCGGGAACCACTCTGTGCAGATTACAGATTGTGGCTTTCTCGCTGCCACAGTCTACCACTTCCAAGTGCGCCGCATCAGACAGATTGGTGTGGGTCACTGGAGCGACTGGAGCCTTGTATATAGTTTCCTCACTCCAAATAGAGGTTGGTACAAAATTGGGGAGCTGCAGAAGTACGAAGCTTGTCGGGTTACGGGCAAATATTTTGTAATAACAGGCATAAAACATAAGGGCAGTTCTTTACATTTCCCTGGCAGTCCGTTCTCTCTTGACATACCCTGTTCTCTTCACACTTGGCCATCTCAACCACCACAAGTGTCTCTTCAGCTTCTAGACAGAGGAAAGACTTAGGAATCTCCGTAGAGATTGGGTCTCCCCCTTCTACTTCCAGGTCCTTCCAGTTCATGTGGCTTGGTCACAGTGGGAAATAGGGCACTGGGCTTGATGAACCATTGGTTTGATTCAGCTTGGCATGTCTTCTGTTCTTAAATGCTATGCAAACACACAGCATCAACAAGTTAATTTTTAGAAAAAGGAAAAACAGCCCAGAAAACTGAAGGAAAGGAATTTTAGATTTCACTGTTTTTGCATGGTCGTGATTTCTTTGATTAGACCAGTACGGAAAACATCAAGATGTTTCTGTCCCTGAATTTTCACGACCATGTACAGATATTGATTCTGTCTGAAGAAGGAAGCCTGTGGAGTCTCAGAAATTCATGTATACACTTCTCCCTTCGTATTCGCTGGGATAGGGGATTAACAGACCCGTGAATACAGAAAAAACGCGAATAACTTTTTCATATGCTATTCACTGTTTTCTATTTAAAACCATCGTGAATGTGGTGAAACCGCGAATAACATGGCGGGAGACCTGGCCTGTTCCTGAAGGAGAGGCAAAACACGGTGAAGAAAGTGCCGGGAATCGGCGATTTTCTCTGTAAACGCTTGGAATCGGCAATTTCTCTATGCAAGCTGACGTAATAGGGGGGAATAATCGAAACAGCGCATGCTGAAACCGCGAATACAGAGGGAGAAGTGTCTCTTCATCTCGAGAAAATCCTTATAGTTCTACCATGCAAGGCAGCAAAGACTAGGGATCACTTTCTTTTTATTTTTCTTCTTGATTTTCACTTAGCTTATGATAAAATGGATAAACGTCAGAGTGTCGTTTCGGCGTTATTTTCAGATGAGAGCACCAATATATCCAGCTTTCTCCTACACTTTTCAAAATTAAACACTCAGGATTGGAACTTAGGGAGGGATTCCAGACTCCAGCTTTGTAGGTTTTTATATTTTAATGTTTTAACTGGGGGGGGGGATATTTGTTTAATCTTAATTTGTGGTTTTATTTTTTCTTTTGTTAATGGAGTTCCTCTTCCTGGAGTTTAAAATTGTTAACCGCTCTGCTCTTATAGCGAAAGGCGGTGATTACGTGCTAATGAACCTAAACATGGAGTCCTTTTACTAAGGCGTGTTAGCGATTTTATAGTCTAGCGTTTAGCACACGTTAAAACAGCTAACGCACCTTAGTAAAAGGACCCCCATATTCTAGAAATGGTAGGCACATAACTTAAGTGCAAACGCCATTAAAAAAAATAGTAGCATTTTAAAAAATGTAGGTGCCTCTTGACGCCTAAAAAAAAGGTGCATCGCCTTTGAGCCCACCCTTCCCAAACTATTAATGGCAGCCTTAAAGAAACGACTCCCCCTCCCTTTCTATCTTCTCTTTATTCTAATTCACCATTCTCCATCTTGTTGATTTGTCTATGCAATTTGTTTTATGTTTGTAAATTAATATTTGCATTCCCCATTTTATCATGTAAATCGCCTCGAATCCTGGATAGATGGTCAATCGAATTTTATTAAGCTTGAAACTACAGAGGCACTTTACAACGCCTAACGCCGCTGCAGGCGGGGCTAACGTCGGAAGTGGCTTTTAGGCATCGTAAAGTGCCTCCGTAGCTGTGATTCACATGACAGGTAGGTGCTGAAATGTAGGCCTTGAAAATCCTGGCCTACGTTTCCGGCGCCTACTTCTACAAATGACGCCGGTGCATGATTGACATACGATTGGCGGCTGGTTTTTTTTTTTTTTTTTAGGAGGCCACCGATACTGGCACCATTTGTAGAATCCAACCCTCAGCCTCGTCACAGTTGTAATTCTGGATCTAAGGGGCACCAACGACTCAGCAGCGCTATCACTTCCTATCACTCAGGGGCCCTTTTTCTAAAGCTAGCGTGTGCTAATGGAATTAGCACGCACAAGAAGCCCATTTAATACCTATGGGCTTCTTAGCATTTAGGACCATCTTCTATAAACAATGCCTACTCTAGGCTCCACTAGGCACCATAATTGCAGCCACCAAGCGACGCCTAGGCTCAGGATTTGCAATTGGCTTAATTGGTGTGGTAATTGACCACCCCGGTTTTCAGCCAATCAAAAAAAGAAACCCCATTCATTAAACAATTTAAGAGTTTGGCACCAAACTCTCAGGACACCTAGCGATGGAGGTGCCCTCCCACGCCTAAGGACTCCTAGCAATGCCTATCTCAAACAGTAGGTGTGGTTATAAGTGGAGAATATGTGTTGTTAGTCGTCCGACATAGGCGCCATCAGAATAGGCGCATGAAAAGCGGCACCTTTGTCTAGGCTGCCTAGCGATGCCTAAGTTTGCTTAGGCGCTCCTAGGCATGATTCTATAAATGGCGCCTAGCAGTTGATTGACAACTGCGCCTACATTGTAAGCGCCCCTAGGCACCATTTATAGATCCAGCCCTTAGGGCCTGATTCTGCAAATACGCATCACTATGGTAGGCGGTGGTAGGCATCCTGCCGCTGTCTCTCAGCCAATCGAGATCCACATTTTTTTTTTTTTTAAAGGGGGAAAGGATGCCTACATTGTAGGCACATGTCGTGCATCTTAAGCACACCCAAGGCAGGGCCTTGGGCATACTTAAGCCTCCCTATGCATCTCTATAGGCGCGAGCCAGATGACTTAAATGTAGACCTGCAAAATGCTGGTCTACATTTAACGCGCTTGTTCAGCAATACAGACGCGATTCTCTTTAGGACGCCGATGTGTGATTGACATGAGATCGGTATCCTAAAGATAATCAGGTCCTTAATGCCCACTAATTCAGTTTGCAGGCTTTAGTAAAAGTGAGCTCGCTGACCGCACCTTTCTCCATTGCTATGCCGTAATATCAAGGTTCCTGACCTGCAGTTCTGGGTAACTCAGCATTTCCAGTCTAATCACTGAAACCTCTCACAGTTTTACTACAGAGCAGTCAGAACTGATGACCTGCTTCCGAGAAGGAAACAGAAAAAAGCATTTCCAAATACAACTGATTGCAGTAATTTGTAAAGCACGCCTGATGTCGCAATGCTTTTCTCTACAAAAGGATTTACAGAGCCCAGAGCAGTAGCTGCACTGTTGGGTCACACTCCATAGAAGGATCTAGAGTTGAGTCCCTGGGAAAGAGGCCAAGGATGTTGGTGTGTAGCTCTTATGAAATACAACATTTAGCATTTGAATAATAATACAATCATTTGCATACGAACTGATTATCTTGAAAACTGACCTGCTTGCAGCCCTCGAGAGCCCAGTGATAAAGTACCATCTCGGCATGCTTGATGTTTGCTAACATCAGTTGAGTTATGCAACACATTTCGGAAGAGAGAAAATTAGGGCTTAAAAAAAACCTGTGTCTTATGTTCTAGCACCAGTAGGGAAACTGGATGTTTGGTGGAAGCTGGATCACACAGCACCGGACGAGAAAACAAATGTGCAGCTGATGTGGAAGGTAATATCCCCCCCCCCCCCCCCACCAAAAAGAAAAAAAAAATCCTATTTCAAATACATACAAATGAAAGTGGGTTTCTTATTGGGAAGAAGATCTTATTTGTCCATAGCACACAGGTGTCAAAGTCGGTCCTCGAGGGCCGGAATCCAGTCGGGTTTTCAGGATTTCCCCAATGAATATGCATCAGATCTATGTGCATGCACTGCTTTCAATGCATATTCATTGGGGAAATCCTGAAAACCCGACTGGATTAAGGCCCTCGAGGAGGGACTTTGACACCCCTGCCATAGCACAAATATTTTATTAATGTTATGGCATATGTTCCTGATCTCAAGAAATGTGTCTGGATGGGTTTTAACCGATGAGCTTACAGTGTACCTTAAAATAGATGCCCCCTGCTTTATACAGGATTATGCACATATGTTGCACAATCAGCACTGGCTGGCCAGCTAATTTTTAAAGAACAAGGAATTTCTCTTCTAGACCTGCAAATACATAATACACACCTGCAAGCACCATGAAGAGACTCAGGGAAGCAAAGGTTAAGTGCCTACTCCTTGTGACTTAACTCTCCATTGGTTCAGTTAGATTTAAACTACTACCGTAAAGCAGAAATGGATCAGAACCTCTTCAATGTAACAAACAAATCAAAAATGTACAGGTTCTACAAGCAATTGAATTGAATTGATAATAATCAAGAGGAAAAGACCTCAGAAGCCTGCACCATAAGGAATAATAAATTCCAGCAATGGTTTCTCAGCAGGACAGGTTCTCTATCATTGGTCTTAAAAACCTCTCAAAACCGATTACTAAAGAAATTTGTTTTTTGTTTAACAGTGTATTCAACACCTGCACATTTTAATCGGTATGGAATTAGTAATGTAATGCTCTTATCATTAATTCAGATAAGTGCATTACATTACTAATTCCAGTAATTTAGTAATCGGTTTTGAGAGGTTTTTAAGACCAATGATAGAGAACCTGTCCTGCTGAGAAACCATTGCTGGAATTTATTATTCCTTATGGTGCAGGCTTCTGAGGTCTTTTCCTCTTGATTATTATCAATTCAATTCAATTGCATGTAGAACCTGTACATTTTTGATCAGTTAGATTTAAACCATCATCACCAAAGACAGAGAAAACCAAACTGTACCTAAGTACTCATTTCATCTACAGTACTTCAAATTCCTGCTGACGTCCTTCCAGTCTGCCCTCTCACTTGCCAGACCAGAATACTTTGCCCATTTAACTAACCCTTGCCGTCTCTTGGCCACGCTCAACTCTCTACGCCAAGTGCCCTCACCTCCAACCCCCACCCCCCTTCACTTTCCCCCAGACGATGACAGAGGTCTTCTATGACAAGGTGAACCAGGTCACCTCCCCCTACCCCCTTCCATCTGTCCCTTCTGCCAACCTTCCTTGTCCTGCCACCTTTTCAGACATCACATCTTCTCTCCTCCTCTTATCCGATTCTCTCCCACTGTCATTCTTCCTATTTGCCACATCTTCAACATATCACTCTCCACTGCAATTGTTCCCGATGTCTTCAAATATGCCGTAGTTATACCTCTCCTCCAAAAAAACCCTCACTAGACCCCCACGTGCCCCTTTATCTCCCCATCTCCCTCCTCCCCTTCTTATCCAAGCTACTTGAACGCGCTGTTCACCGCCGCCGACTTCCTTTCATCTCAAGCTATTCTTGACCCACTTCAATCAGGCTTTCGCCCACTGCCCTCGCTAAAGTCTCCAATGATCTGTTCCTGGCTAGATCCAAAGGCCTAGTTACTCCATCCTCATCCTATCTACTGCTTTTGATACCGTTGATCATCACCTACTCCTTGACACGCTGTCCTCACTGGGACTCCAGGGTTCTGGTCCCTCCTGGCTTTCTTCCTATCTCCTCCACTGCACTTTCAATGTATTTATTTATTTCTTCATTTTTACAGCCCGTCCTCCCAAGAGCCAAGAATGGGTTACAATACAATAAAATAAAAGTAAAAATTAGGTACTTGGAAATTCCCTAACTGTCCCGAAGGCTCACAATCTTGCTAAAGTACCTGAGAAAACAGATTATTAAATAATAAAGATATATTGTTAATACAGGGGGGGGTTTTTCTTGACCCAAATGCATGGAATTCATTTATGTTATGTTTTATATCATATCTTATACCACCTACACCATATTACAGACCTCAGTGGTTTACATTCCAAGTTATATTAAATATCTAAGAAAAATCGATTCCCAAAGAGAGATGAAGAAAAAAAAAGAAAAAAGAAGTGTACTGTAGATAAAGACAAAGAAACTCCATCAAGGTACAACTAAGAAACAGCAAACAAAAGAAAGAACAAAAATTAGGCCGTATAATAAAGCAAAGCAAATCCCATTCAGTCTCCATCACCTCCCGAATAGCACCAGAACTGGCGCCAGCCATCCAGGAAGCGGCGCAGGGCCAGGCTGGAGCACGAAAAGCTCGCTCCTGCCCTGCGCCGCTGGCTGCAAGATTGGAGGAGGCAGTCGTCTAGCGAGGGAGAGACGGGAGCGAAAAATACAGTAGATGCTTTTAGTAACACCGCACCTAATAACATGTGGCGGCTTATAGAATGGGGCGGCCTATAATGTGGGGCGGCTTATCGTTGGGGAAATACGGTAACCAACAGGCTCCATATTATTTTAGGGGCAGCTGGGTCAGTCCCAGTTTACTCCTCTACACATGTGGACTCATAAGTCTAGCGCTCCTTTTACTAAGCCGCGTTGGGGCATTTATGCGCGGAATAGCGCATGCTAAATTGCCACGGGCGCTAGATGCTAACGCCAGCATTGAGCTGGCGTTAGTTCTAGCCACATAGCGCGGGTTTAGCGTGCGCTAAAATGCTGCGTGCGCTAAAAACGCTAACGCAGCTTAGTAAAAGGAGCCCCCTAGTCTATTAAGACATTGGGACAGGAAATTCGTAGATGCAGTAAGACCAAGACTAGATTAATCTGTCCCTGATCACATATAGCTACGATAATGCCAATGTAATGATTATCAGAAAAAAAAAAAGAAAAAACAACTGACCACATTCCCTAAAGAATATTTCTCCACAACTTTTATCTGTGAAAATTTAGATGGGAAAGGAATGATAAGCATCAGCACCACCTTGTGCATATTTGATGAACTGCAAGTCTTCAGTAGAAGCAGTAAGCTGTAATGTGGTCAAAAGTGGCCTCTTTTGCGGTATCACTCAGAATTTCACCTGTGATGTAACAGTTGAAGAATGCGTATCTCTTGTTTTCACTTAAATGAAAGCTTTTTAATGCTAGTGGTTCTGCTTCATTCCGTGCAGCCCATGAGGAAGAAGGACACCAACGGAGAAATCCTGGGATACCTGGTTTTTCTCTTCAGTGACGAAGAAGAGGATGAAGTCATGGTTTTATGTAATACAACAAAGCTAGTCTGTGCTGCTCCGATGCCACGTGGAGCTACTAAAGTTTACATCAAGGCTTACAACACAGCAGGAGAATCCCCAGCAACGGAAGTGGTCCCCTTCGACATTCAAGGTTTGCCATGCTAAATACTGTCCAGAGAAGTTTCTAGAGATGGACAGGATGCTCAGCAGAAGGGCTTTGAATGATATTTCAAGCAATTGGGCACTCAGTCAGTGATGCTGTGACATTCTGGGGAAGCAGATACTGTGAGGAACGAGAGGACTGCAGTAGATTCAGATTATGTATTTCATATATACACCACTTAGGACCATCTTTGGATTAGATATAATAAGGAGTAGAGTAGTCTAGAAAAATCAGCTCCAGGAGCAATGACAGACCTGGGAAACTCCTTTTCTCAGTTTAATGAAGTCTTTATACATGGTGAATTGGTCTGAGAGGCCTCAAAAGATCATATGTTTTCTTGGTATGTTATGAGGGATCACAGCCTTCTATACCTCCATCCCCTCTAGGATCAATGGTAAATTTTCAACACGGGGAACTGTTGGTTACTTCTAAGAAGGCTCAGTGGACCACTGGTCTGACTCAGTATGGCATGTCTAACATTCTTAACTTATATGCCCCCCCCCCACACACACACACACACACACCTTTTAGAAAACCGTAGTGTGTTGTTTTTTTTGGGGGGGGTTTAATTCTTTATTCATTTTCAAATTTACAATAAGTGTAACAATATATCCAAATAAATATAACACTTAATAATCATCAGTGGTACAAATAATATGCTCTTATCTCCCACCCTTTCTTATCATATAATCAATACCTTATACAATATGTAACAATAAATTTACCCTCCCCTCCTCCCCCCCTCACAATCAAACTTGTAAATTTAAGGGGAAAAATAAAAAAATAAAATGTCATCTAATTGGTACAATAGTAGTGTGGTTTTTAGCGCTGGCCGTAGCAGTAACAGCTCTGATGCTCATAGAATTACTATAAGCATCGGATCTGTTACTGCCATTTTTAATACCGGCCATGGTGGTATCAGCTCAAATGCTCCTAGAATTCCTATGGAGCATCGGAGCTGTTACCGCTGGGGCTGATGCTAAAAACTGCGTTAACTGTTATGCAAAAGGGCAGGGGAGGGAGTGTTTAGGCAGTCTGAAAGAACTTAAATTTAAGATCCTAACAGCTGGTGTCCTAATTTAGGCTTGCAATATTTTTTCCAATATTTAGGATCTTAAATGAAGTGGCTAATGCTGAAAATCAGCGAGAAACCCCCTCTAGCTGCCTACTTCTTAGACGTCTAGTGAAAAGAAAATCCTACATTTAGGGGCTCAGCCGGGACTGATTTGAGTGCCAAGCTCCTAAATTCTTTGGAAACCGGGCCTTGTATTTTCTCTTGTAGGTCTGCCACTGTCAAGCATCCGTGCCTTTCCCAAGGACGATCACAGCTTGTGTGTGGAGTGGGAAGCCCCTAAAGGGTCTGTGATACGATACGTTCTCGAGTGGTACAGGGTCTCTGAGCAAGCAGGCTACAGCAGCAGCTGGAAAACAGAAGTCGGAACAGTTACCAGCTCCCTCCTCCAAGGTGATTCCTTCAGAAAGACTCTTGTGATACTGGCTTGTCTTGATCTACGGCACAATCCCAGAAGTGCGCTAGTTAAACTATGTACACATCATCACCGAGTAGGTTGGTTAGTGGAGGTTGGGGAGGGGCAGGGGGGGCAGTCCGCCCCAGATGCCATCTTGGTGAGGGCGCAGACACCCATCCTCCTCCCCGCCCCACACTGCCGGCCGTGCACGTCACTTCCCTTCCCCCATACCTCTGTAACGTTCCTGCCGCGAGCAGCAACCCCCAACCTGCTATGACGCCAGTATTGGCTCTTCCTCTGATGTCACTTCCTGACCTAGGAAGTGACATTAGAGGAAGAGCCGACGTTGGCACGACAGCAGCTGCTCACGCCAGGAATGTTACAGAGGTATGGGGGAAGGGAAGGGAAGCGGCACACGCACAGCAGTGGGGGCAAGGAAAGAGCATGTGGAAGAGGGGCACCATTGCCCTGGGCGCCTCTCATCCTCGCTACACTACGGGGGAGGGGGGCTCCATTAGGGACTGTTTACATGATTTTGTAAGTGTTATTATGCTGGGTTGATTGACACATGTTATTTTATCTTTGGGGGAAATGAGGCCAAATATAAAGCTAAGAACAGAATAAAACAGGGCCCTTTCACTGTTTAACACCAACCGCAGGTTTACGCAAAGCGTTAATCAGTTTGAATAACGTGTCTGCCATAGGGATATGCGGTAAAAAAAATAGTTGAATTGCTTTTATTTCATGTGGGCGGGTTTTGTTTTAATGCGCACAAAATCTGTAGTTTACGCAATTTAATTTTAGGGACTCGTTTTGCTACTTTGTGATAAATGCGCCGACTGTTCAGGCTGGTCCCCAACATTTACCCCTCAGAAAAGTTCTTTAATAAGAACATAAGAATTACCACTGCTGGGTCAGGCCAGTGGTCCATCGCGCCCAGCAGTCCGCTCACACGGCGGCCCTTAGGTCAAAGACCAGTGCCCTGAGACTAGCCTTACCTGCGTACAATCCGGTTCAGCAGGAACTTGTCTAATTTTGTCTTGAATCCCTGAAGGGTGTTTTCCCCTATAACAGCCTCCGGAAGAGCATTCCAGTTTTCCACCACTTTCTGGGTGAAGAAGAACTTCCTTACGTTTGTACGGAATCTATCCCCTTTCAACTTTAGAGAGTGCCCTCTCGTTCTCCCTACCTTGGAGAGGGTGAACAACCTGTCCTTATCTACTAAGTCTATTCCCTTCAGTACCTTGAATGTTTCGATCATATCCCCTCTCAGTCTCCTCTTTTCAAGGGAGAAGAGGCCCAGTTTCTCTAATCTTTCGCTGTACAGCAGCTCCTCCAACCCCTTAACCATCTTAGTTGCTCTTCTCTGGACCCTTTCGAGTAGTACCGTGTCCTTCTTCATGTACGGCTACCAGTGCTCCAGGTAATGCATTTGAGGTAAATCCACAGTTAGTACAGGAGCACATGGGGTGAATTCTGTAAGGAGCTGCCTAGTTTTAGGTGGAAGAAGACACGTAAATGGCGATATTGATATTCTAGTTACAGCAGGCTCTCTGTTAACCGGAACTCAATTAACCAGAACTCTCAAGCAACCAGAAACTACATTTATCTGGAATCTATCTAAACCAAACCTTAGGCTTAAATACCGCATTATAAAGACAGAGCTCGGCACGGTTTACAGAAAATTTAAAAAGAATACAATAGGGATAATCTAGAGCAGTGGTCTCAAACTCAAAGCCTTTGCAGGCCCACATTTTGGATATGTCGGTACTTGGAGGGCCTCAGAAAAAAACAGGTGGAGGGGCATAATCGAAAGGGACGTCTAAGTTCATTTACGTCCATTTTGCAAGTCGTCCAAAGTCAAAAAGTGCCTAAGTCCCATTTTCGAAAGAGACGTCCAACTTCTTTTGACTTTTGAAAATCGTCCAAATTATACGTCCTGCAGATCTGATCTAAAACGTCTATCTTTTTAGTCCATTTTCGTCCAAATGTCCGTCCAAGTCAAAAACGTCTAGAACAAGCTCTGTTGGACGTGGGAGGGGCCTGCAAAGTGAGTGACAGAACACCCAGACAGGGCACCTAAATAGTGGGGTACCTTACAGGGCACTGCTGTGAACTTCACAAACAGGGTGCCATGGCTTCCCCTCACTACAGCTCCCTTATAGGTGACAGTGAGCCCCCCAAACCACCTCCAGAATCCCCTAGACCCACATATCTACCATCCCTATAGCCCTTATGGATGCAGGAGCCAATTATATGCCAGTACAAAAGGGTTTCGGGGGTGTATAGGGGAGTGCACATGTGTCAATATCAATACAGTGATTACAGGGGCTTATGGGCATGGGTCCATCTCTCTATGGGTCCCAAACCCACCCCCAAGATGACTTAAGCTGGCTCTGGGCTGGACGACTAGGCTTTCCTATGCTAAGCAGCCAGGTGATGATGGTCTGGAGGCTGAAATTTGAAGTTATGATTAAAATTTTTATTGGGGTGGGGGGTGTTGGTGATAACTGGGGTAGTGTGTGGGGGTCTATGTTATGTGTATTCAGTGATTATCTGGTGAGTTTAGGTGGGTTTTAGTGACTTAGACCATGTTTTAGATGGTCTAAGTCAAAACGTCCAAGTTTCCTCTAGGCTCTGTTGTTTAACCTTCGATTATACATGCTGTACGACTAAGTCTAAGCCGGCCCACATCCCTCCCTCGACACGCCTCCCGAAACGCCCCGTTTAGCTTTGGACATTGAGCGGCCTAAGTTGTTTAGAAATACGTCCAAAACCCGGTTTGATTATTGGCACTTGGATGTTTTAGAGAAATGTTCGTCCAAGTGCCGACTTAGGCCGGTTTTTGGACGTTTTTCTCTTTCAATTATGAGCCCCTTAATGTCTTATTAAAGAAATGACAATTTTGCACTTTTTATAGTTTATAAATCTTTCCTTTTGACTAAGTCTTAATAATATTGTCATTTATAGCTAAAGAGGCACACGATCAAGAAACTGTTTTATTTTACTTTTGTGATTATGATAAACCTACCGAGGGCCTCAAAATAGTACCTCAAGTTTGAGACCACTGATATAGAGGGAAGCGAAGATCACAATTTTGAAAACAGCCGGTTAACTGAGAGTCTACTGTATTTCTGCTTGTTAGTGTCCAATGATCGTGGACTTTGCCAGTAGACGTGTGCACAGGCAGAGTGCACATGTGCATGAATAAATTATAAAACACTATTATGTTGTATGTTCATGTGTACACCTAGGCGTGTGCATTTGTACCAGCTCTAGGCCTGGTGTAAGTGGTCGCGCTTGTATGTATATGAATTCTCTGCCAGCAGGCACTGACTTTTCTTTAGGTTTCAAATGCATGCCATGCCCAGAGCCTGTGGTAGGTGCCCTGGTATAGAATCACCTTCCTAATGTCTCCTCTTTAGGAGGTGGTAAGGGCACCCATGCCAACTGCATGAGTGACAGAATGTGGTAGGGTACGTTAACCCAGGCCACTCATTTCCCACCCCACAAGGAGGCATTTATTTCTCAACTCAGTCTTGGAGTCCCCCCTTGCCAGTCAGGCTTTCAGGATATCCGCAATGAATATGCATTAAAGAAATTTCCATATATGGGAGGTAGTGTATGCAAATCAAGTTTATGCATATTCATTGTGGATATCCTGAAAGCCTGACACTCCAGGACTAGAGTTGCCTATCCCTGCTTTAACTGCTTAGTGCTCTTGTCTAAACAACCCCCTCAGTGTTCAGCAATTCTTTTAGTTCACACTAGAGAATGACACAGGGACAAACTTTTCCCCGTCCCTGCGGGAACTCATTTTCCTGTCCCTTCCCCGTGAATTTTTTACCTATGTCCACCCCATTCCTGCAAGCTCCGTCCTCATCTGCACAAGCCTCAAATACTTTCAAATCATATGTGTCCGAGGCTTGTGCAGTTAAGGCAGAGCTTACTGGAATGGGACAGGGACAGTGACAAAACTCATGGAGTCTGGGAAACTGAGTTCCTGCGGGGACAGGAACAATTTTGTCTCCGTATCATTCTCTAAACTGCACCACTCTAGAAATCAAAATGTAGTAAAAGTGATCCAAGTATAGGACAATCAAGCCATTGTGACATCACTGATGAGGTTGGCTCTTATTGGTAGAATGAGGCATTATGATGTCACAATACCAGCTCTGGTTACCAGAGGCTGAAACTCTTCACACTATTTATTTATTCAATTTTCTATACTGTTCTCCCAAGTAGAGAATGACACAGGGACAAATTTTTCCCCATCCCCATGGGAACTCATTTTCCCATCCCGTTCCCGCAAGTTCTTTTCCTGTCCCTGCCCCATTCCTGCAAGTTCATAAGTGTTCAAGGCTTGTGCGGTTAAGGCAGATCTTACAGGAATGGGACAGGGACATCGAAATAACTCACAGGGACGGGACAGGATAATTGAGTTCCTGCAGGGATGAGGAAAAATTTGTCCCCATGTCATTCTCTAGTTCATACTAAATGAAATGACAACACCTTCCTAGTCTGCCATGACAATGCAGGGTGCCTTACAATAAAGTACAGAAACATAGGAAAACATGGCAGAAAAGGCCTCATCCAAACCAACCATCCAGTCTCTATAACCCCTACTTCACAGAAAAAATTTAACTAATGCTCTCTAGGGACACAAAGGGAAAGGCTTATCTAGAAATTGAACCCAAGATCTCTCAGATAGGATTACCAGATTTTTGTCCGGAGAAACCTGGGCACGTGGCCCTGCCCCCTAGCCACGCCCCATTCTGCCTCTAACCCCGCCCCCTGCAAAGCCTCATCTTTGTTTTCTGACCTCTGGCTGTGTCTGGAGGGTCTCTGAGCATGCGCAGATGTGAGTGATGTCATCCGCGCACGCTCCGAGGCCCTCCAGATGCAGCCGGGAGGTTGGGGCTTTCCAAAATCTGGACAAACTACTGGCCTAGTTCAATATTTAATATTATAATTTAGAATCAGAAAATAATATTAAATATTGAACTAGGCCAGTTACTGGGCAGACTTGCACGGTCTGTGTCTGTGTATGGCCGTTTGGTGGAGGATGGGCAGAGGAGGGCTTCAATGGCTGGGAGGGTGTAGATGGGCTGGAGTAAGTCTTAACAGAGATTTCGGCAGTTGGAACCCAAGCACAGTACCGGGTAAAGCTTTGGATTCTTGCCCAGAAATAGCTAAGAAGAAAAATTAAAAAAAATAAAATTTAAAATTTAAATTGAATCAGGTTGGGCAGACTGGATGGACCATTCGGGTCTTTATCTGCCGTCATCTACTATGTTACTATGTTACTATGGTTTTGGAAAATCCATCCGGGCATCCAGACAGTCCTCTTAAAAGAGGATTTGTCTGGGTTTTCCCGGACGTCTGGCAACCCAACTCTCACGCCTTAAGCAAGAAAGGTACTATAGTAGAAAAGTACGTCCCACTGCAGAATTAGTACA
The DNA here is from genome assembly GCF_902459505.1 of Geotrypetes seraphini. Taxonomy (NCBI): domain Eukaryota; kingdom Metazoa; phylum Chordata; class Amphibia; order Gymnophiona; family Dermophiidae; genus Geotrypetes; species Geotrypetes seraphini. The sequence continues at coordinate 28,812,026 of NC_047091.1, read as the reverse complement.
GTTTAACAATGGTGGTGACAGCACTAGGTCAGAACAAATAAATGTATGCATGTCTTTAATGTTTGACTCAACCTGCATTATTTAAAGTCACAGGCAACAGCTTCTGTAACAAAGTAACTTCAACAGCATAATTACTTAGTTGAATTCCTAGATTTGCCAATCTTGTCCCCAAAGATGCTAGATATATATCGTGGGTTTTTTTAATTCCAGAAAACATTGAACCATATCAGCTGTATAACATATCCCTGTACCCCATCTACGAAGATGCAGTCGGACAACCCCAGCACACAGAGGCATATACAAAACAGAAAGGTCAGTGGAAAAATACATTCGTGTCTATTGAAAATGGAGGGTGATTTTCAAACAGTTGTGATGGGGCAGGGATGGATGGAACTGGGCGGGCCTGGGGGCAGGTCTACGGGGGGTCTGGATTTTCCAAACAGAAAATCTGGTAACCCTAAGTCAGAATGATCCTACAGGATAAGCAGGGGTCTTAGGTTCATTTTCCATCTCGGATTTTTCAATCCCTAGACTGGTCGGGGGCAACATGTAAAGGCCTTGGGAGGGCGGAGGGAGTTTCTACCATCGTTCAGTGGTGCACCTACTGGCTAGAGTTAATGGGTGAAATTATTCGGTTCCAGAGAGAAACACAGTCTCTGACCACTGACTGTTGCTGCAATGGTGGTTTAGGTAGAGGTATTATAGCTTTGAAGAATTCTCTGCCCCCTTTTTTTTACTGATTTATGGTAAACCACTTAGATTTTTTTTATATAGATATACATATATATATATAGGCGATATATCAAATAAAATGGTGGTGGAAAAAAATCACTATTTGAAAATGAAGGCTCGTGGCACTATAGCCCAAGAGAGACCAGTTCCAACTGAGCTGAAGGCTCAAAGGAGTAGGAAGAAAGTGCAGTTGAAAATGATAATAATAATAAGGTCTGGTCTGTTAAAATGGGCATCAGGGAACTAGAGAACAAATTACAAACTACTAAACCAAGTTAACAGTCCAAAAACATAATTCCCATTGCATCTGACCTTTCATATCTAGCTCACTCCTCTTGACTCATGTTAAACTCATGTTGAGTTTTTGTTATAAGGAACAAAGATGGTCTTCTCTCCTATAGCACCTTCAATCTCCCCCAAACTCCATCTGAAGAGCATTGATAGATCACAAGCAGAGATTGAGTGGACCACCATACCGACAGAGGAACGACATGGCTTCATCACAAACTACACCATATTTTGGAAGGATTCTCGAGAATGCCTATCCCGTATGTCTTCTTTCAAGTGTAATAGATTTACAGATTAGTTATTTTTGGGAACATGAAAGAACTGATAGTCCCGGAATTACTATGTATGGGCATTCCTTTCATAGAAATACTTGGGAACATTAAAATTGAGACCTAATTTTAGGGTGTCTTATTGGGTGCCTGATGAGTTTCCATCATAACTCGTTTTTTTGAACTGTTCTTTCTTTGTTCTTCTTTTGTGTTCCAAGATGCTGTTGTCAAAGCTTCTTCGAGAAACTTTTTACTGAAGAATCTAGAGGCATCAAGTATCTACAAAGTGCATCTTATGAGCTCTACTGCTGGAGGAAGTACTAATAGCACCATCCTAACTATACACACCACAATCATGAGTGAGTCTCTGACTGGAGCAAATCAGGTTTTGCTCAAATACTTTCCTCTCTTAACCCAAAGGAACGGTACAGTTTACGGACTGAAGAACTTATGTGCATGACAAAAGAGCGGGACTTGAGTGTGACTGTATGTGATGATCTTAAGGTGGCCAAATAGGTTGAAAAGCCAGAAAGATGCTAGGTTGCATAGAGAGAGGTATGGCCAGTAGGAAAAAGGAGGTCTTGATGCCCCTGTATAAGGCTTTGGTGAGACCTCATTTAGAATATTGTGTACAATTCTGGAGGCCGCACCTTCAAAAAGATATAAAAAGGATGGAGTCAGTCCAGAGGACGGCTAATAAAATGGTGCGTGGTCTTCGTCATAAGGCATATGGGGACAGACGCAATTTGCTTTTCAAAATCTGGACAAAGTGCCGGGTTTTGAAAAGTCATCCGGACGCCCGGACATGCTCTCTAAAAAGAGGACATGTCAGGGTAAATCCAGACGTCTGGTACCCTAGCATTTGCAGACCTGCTCTCAACTTTCTTTGCTTTCATTTTCACGTCACGTCTGGCGCTGTTCACTTCCAGATATGGTCCCCCCAAGTGTCCAGAGAGTGAATTACAAGCATCTACAGTGCTGTTCCATGCAGGAACTTAACCCTATTTTACCACAGACTTGACATTTCCAGAGAAGGGTGACTAAGATGGTTAAGGGGCTGGAGGAGCTGTCGTACAGCGAAAGATTAGAGAAACTGGGCCTCTTCTCCCTCGAACAGAGGAGATTGAGAGGTGACATAATCAAAACATTCAAGGTACTGAAGGGGATAGACTTAGTAGATAAGGACAGGTTGTTCACCCTCTCCAAAGTAGGGAGAACAAGAGGGCACTCTCTAAAGTTGAAAGGGGATAGATTCCGTTCTTCTTCACCCAGAGAGTGGTGGAAAACTGGAACGCTCTTCCTGAGGCTGTTATAGGGGAAAACACCCTCCAAGGATTCAAGACAAAGTTAGACAAGTTTCTGCTGAACAAGAACGTGCGCTGGTAGGGCTAGTCTCAGTTAGGGTGCTGGTCTTTTGACCAGAGGGCCGCCGCATGAGTGGACTGCTGGGCAAGATGGACCACTGGTCTGACCCAGCAACGGCAGTTCTTATGTTCTTATTATTTGCACATTTTCAGGAACTGTGGTACCACGAATAACAAGAACAGACTGTATTAGAACATTAGTCACCACCCTAGCTAAGTTGATAAATGTGCCAGGGCTCCACTGCCACTTCACATTGGTTGACTTTGTCACCTACTCTTAGGAGCTTAACACAGCTGTGGTACCATACAATGCACACTGTCCTTGTTTTCACTCTCTCTGGCCTTCTAATTACATCCTGGAGTTGTAACTTCATGAGGGTGCTAAGCAGCTACGATCTCACACTAGCAAAGGGAGATTCTCTGAAGTAACCCCATTTCCTCCTCCTTTTTCAGCCGTCATGGAAATCTTCATATTGGCTTCTGTGCTGTTCTTTGTGCTTGCCTTGATCCTATGTTGCGTATTGATCATCTGCTTCAAAAAACACCACAGGTAAGTGCATGAGATAAGACCAACTATGTTCACAGTAGAAGATCTTCAGGTGTTCAAACAATTTACATCATTGCACTGAAACAACAGTGTCAACAGTTCTATACTGCAGAACAAGATATAATATTAATTACAGGTTATTATAGATAAATTTTACAGACCTGTAAATATAATGTAATAATATTGTAATTAGAAAAGACATTAATGAGATTAAACCAGTTATACTCTACACCAGTGGATCTTATATCTGTCCTAGGGGACCCCCAGCCATATCCCTAATGAATAGGCATGTGGGATAGGCATGTGGGATCTCTTAGAGAGAGGAAGAGACAATGTTACTGTGGATGGGCAGAATGGATGGGCCATTTGGCCTTTATCGGCCATCATGTTACTATGTTTCTATAATCAGAATGTTCTATGACCTCACAATGCAGGTGTAAAGAGCCTTAGCCAATAGGGAGAGGAGATGCAAATGTTAAGAGCCTTAGCCAATAGGGAGAGATGGAGAAAGTGGATGGGCTAGAGCAGGGGTCGGCAACTCCGGGCCGGAATCCAGTTGGTTTTCAGGATTTCCCCAATGAATATGCATTGAAAGCAGTGCATGCAAATAGATCTCATGCATAGTCATTGGGGAAATCCTGAAAACCTGACTGGATTCTGGCCCTCAAGGACCAGAGTTGCCCACCCCTGGGCTAGAGAATGACACAGGGATAAATTTGTCCCCATCCCAGCAGGAACTCAATTTCCCCTTCCTGTCCCCGCGAGTTTTGTCACTGTCCCCATCCCTGCCCCATTCCTGTAAGCTCTGCTTTAACCTAACAAGCCTCGAACACTTATGATTTTAAAGTGTTTGAGGCTTGTGCAGATGAGAACAGGGCAGGGGCAGGAAAAGAACTTGTGGGGACGGAACAGGAAAATGAGTTCCTGCGGGGACGAGGAAAAATTTGTCCCCGTGTCATTCTCTAGGATAGGCCTGTGAGTCCCGCCCCCATGACTCAACACTAAGCTTCCTAGCCCAGTGCATGCTGGGACCTGTAGCGGAAGCACTACTTGGCCTGTGCCCTCTGCTATCCAGTGATACAATGACATCATTACTGAGGGAGAATCCCTGACTCTTTTACAGGAGCCTAAAATATACTAGATAACACGGACAACATGGGAGCACTTAGCGTGTCCTAAAAAGGAGGAGGAAGGGCTCCCACGTTAATATTTTTGCAGGTCTCACAAACTAATGGAAAACTTTAGCACAGGATGTGCAAAACTGAAAACCAAAAAAACCCTATTTTAAGGATACATTAGAAAAGGGCTTAGCGCATGGGAAAGTCCCACATAAAACCACACTTAAGTCCATTTCAGTGCATATTAGCAAAAGGGCCCCTAAGTTAGTACAAAACCAAACCTATAACCTAGCAGAGCTGCAAGAGAATGCTATTGTGAAACAGGAGCTCACAACCAGTGGCGTACCTAGGGTATGTGGCACCCGGGGCCCATCATTTTTTGACACCCCCCCCCCCTATCTATATGAAAAATATGATTTTTAGTAACAATCCACATATCGCACAACAAGAGTGTACCTAGGAAAAGGCATCTTAAACACTGCAGTGAGCACTAGAACACCAACACATACATTGTAAAACTAAAAAAGCCAGATCCCGCACAGTCAATTGATCCTGTAGTCAATGCCAACTGAAAACTATGTTCTTTTCATACACACAGAACAGAGATACGCCCTCGCCCAATATGGAATAATCACAAACTAAAAATAGAAATATGCAGACAAAAGTTAAACTGAACCGCCAAGAAACCAGACCCTGGATACAATGCAACACCACAAAAATAGTAACACATGTCCTCTAATACAGTACAAAATATAAAGACAGTAGATGTAAATTTGAAAAAACTGATACATAACAATCACCACTTTACAAATTAACAAATAAAAATAAAACAAATAATGAGAAATAAAAAAATACCATTTTATTGGACTAATCCCCGTAAGCTCGGTCCCCATCCCTGCAAACCACCTGATTCCATCCACACAAGCCTTGAATGGTTTATATTAAAGTATAAAAAGAAACAATATTCTGTACAATTGTCAATTTATAAATCAGCGTCTTCTCCCCACTCTCTTCCCCATTTCCCTTCAGCATCCTCAGCCCACTCTCTCTCCACTTTCCTTCAGCGCACGCACATAAAAACAAGCAAGTAATTTTATATCATTTTCATTCTATTCATTCATAGAAATTAAAGTCTAGATAATGCCAGTCACATAACAAAACATGATTTTACAAAAATAATTCCCTGCACAGTCAAGCCTGCAAGGATTACTAGATGTCTTTCAGCAGCTCCCCTCCCTCCCAACCCCATTACCTTCGTGGCCAAGTCAAAATGATCTACCAACAATAAAATTTTAAAAACACAAAGCACATTGTATGCAGAGAAAATATTAATTATCATTTATATTCCGCGGGTTTTCAGAGGTCAAGGCAGATGACTTTATGCAATGTCACCTCAGTAACAACTATACAAAAATAGACAAATATTCCCCCTCCCTTTTTACTAAACCGTGATAGCGGTTTTTAGCGCAGGGAGCTGCGCTGAATGCCCCACGCTGCTCTCGACGCTCATAGGCTCCCTGTGCTAAAAAACACTATTGCGGTTTAGTAAAAGGGGGCCATAGTGCAAAATATAGACAGCAGATATAAATTCTCAAAACGGACACATTTTGATCACTAAGTTGAAAATAAAATCATTTTTCCTACCTTTTTGTCTGGTGATTTCATGAGTCTCTGGTCCTTCTTCTTTCTTCTCCTGGCCCCCCCCCCTCTTTCTTTTTCTCTCCCCCTGGCTCCCCTCTTTATTTCTGCTTTTCTTTCTCTCTCCCCCTGGCCCCCCTCTTTATTTCTGCCTTTCTTTCTCTCTCCCCTGGCCCCCCTCTTTCTTTCTCTCTCCCCCCTGGCCCTCCTCTTTCTTTCTGCCTTTCTATTACTCCCCCTTGACCCCCTCTTTCTTTCTGCCTTTCTTTCTATCTCCCCCTGACCCCCTCTTTATTTCTGCCTTTCTTTCTCTCTCCCCTGGCCCCCCTCTTTATTTCTCTCTCCCCCTGGCCCTCCTCTTTCTTTCTGCCTTTCTATTTCTCCCCCTTGACCCCCTCTTTATTTCTGCCTTTCTTTCCCTCTCCCCCTGACCCCCTCTTTATTTCTGCCTTTCTTTCTCTCTGCCCCTGGCCCCCCTTTTTATTTCTGCCTTTCTTTCTCTCTCCCCTGGCCCCCCTCTTTATTTCTCTCTCCCCCTGGCCCTCCTCTTTCTTTCTGCCTTTCTATTTCTCCCCCTTGACCCCCTCTTTATTTCTGCCTTTCTTTCCCTCTCCCCCTGACCCCCTGTTTATTTCTGCCTTTCTTTCTCTCTGCCCCTGGCCCACCTCTTTATTTCTGCCTTTCTTTCTCTCTCCCCTGGCCCCCCTCTTTATTTCTCTCTCCCCCTGGCCCTCCTCTTTCTTTCTGCCTTTCTATTTCTCCCCCTTGACCCCCTCTTTATTTCTGCCTTTCTTTCCCTCTCCCCCTGACCCCCTCTTTATTTCTGCCTTTCTTTCTCTCTCCCCCTGGCCCCCCTCTTTATTTCTGTCTTTCTTTCTCTCTCCCCCTGGCCTCCCTCTTTATTTTTGCCTTTCTTTCTCTCTCTCCCTAGCCCCCACAAAGCCATGGTGCCAATTTCTCCACTTCCACGATTCTTTCCCTACCCTCACCCCCAAGCCAGCAGCCGATTTCTCCCTGCTCCTTCCCCCATGTCCTGATATCCTGAACTTCATCGGGCAGCAGCAGCATTCACAATTCACTGCTGTTGCCCGCTTCAGGCCTTCCTCTCTATCGGGTCCTGTCTTCATGAAAACAGGAAGTAGGCAGGACCCGGCAGAGAGGAAGGCCTGAAGCCAGCAACAGCAGCGAATTGTAAAAGCTGCTGCTGCCCAAAGAAGGTAATGGAGCACCGAGGCAGACCGCTTCTCCCCCCTCCCAGCCGAACCCCCGCTGACCCTCCTATCTCCCCCCCAGTGAATCTTTCCGACCCTCCCAGCGAGAGCAGCAAACCTCCTTCCAGTAGCGTCAGCTGCTTCTCGCCTTTCTCCTCCCTCTGCCGCGTCACTGATGACATCATCAGTGATGCAGCAGAGGGAGGAGAAAGCAGAGAAGCAGCCGACGCTACTGGATGGAGGTTTCCTGCTTTCGCTGGGAGAGTCGGAAAGGTTCACTTGGGGGGGAGAGATAGGAGGGTCAGCGGGGGTTCGGCTGGGGGGGGAGAGGTCTGCCTCGGTGCTCCAAGGCCTGGCGCCATTACCTTTTTCGGTAATGGCGCCGATGCTGCTTTCGCTGGGAGGGTGGGAGCACGATAGGGACCGGGCCAGCTGTGCACCCCCCTAAGGCTGCACCCAGGACGGTGCTCCCCCCCCCCTTGGTACACTACTGTTCACAACAGGTCCCCCCTTCCCCTTCTTCTAAGCTTTTGCACTCAAAAACTCTGATGTCTGATTTTACACCCACTGAAGGACCTAAATTGCTGTCTCTTTTGTTGTGTGACCAACAGAATGAAGAAACACTTGTGGCCTAGTGTCCCGGACCCTGCTAACAGCAGTCTAGGAGAATGGATGCCCACGAAATTGCAGGAGGTATTGAGAATATGCAGTTAGGTGGAGACTAAAAAGTACTGATTTTGCATGGGGGTGGGGGGTGGGCAGGGAGTTTAAAACTGAAGCAATGCATGTACTATATATGTTTATATTTGCAAACATAAATGCACAGGATCTTTTTAATAGGAAAATGTATTTGTAGAGAAAGGAGGTGTAGGTGGGACAGGTGCTTTTTTTATTGGGCAATTATAAAAGTGAAAACAGCCACAAACCTTGTGCAGGTAGTTTGAAAACTGTCCTAAACATTCTTATGTTCTTATGTTGCCGGAGATTGTGGTGAAATCAGTTACCTTAGCAGGGTTTAAAAAAAGATTTGGATAATTTCCTAAGAGAGGATTCCATAGGCCATTATTGAGATGGCTTGGGAAAATCCACTGCTTATTCCTAGGATAAGCAGCATAAAATCTGTTTTACTATTTGGGATCTAGCTAGGTACTTGGGACCTGGGTTGGCCACTGCTGGAAACAGGATACTGGGCTTGATGGTCCTTCGATCTGTCCCAGTGTGGCAACTCTTATGCTCTTAGGTGAGCCAAATATAGGACAATCAAGTCATTGTGACATCACTAATGAGGTTGGCTCTTAGGCATTGGTGGACTAGGCATTATGACATCACAACCTGAGCTCTGGAAAGTTGCTACTATTTGGGTTTCTGTCAGGTACTTGGAACCTGGGTTGGCCACTGTTGGAAACAGGATACTGGGCTTGATGAACATGTATGTCCATGTACTGTCCAAGTATGGCAAGTCTTATATTCTTATGTACATGGAGTATAGAGAGGAGGATGGTGGAGAATCAGGGATGATCAGCATGAATCTGTCCTGCCTTCCTAGTGCATGCCACTAAATACTCCAGATTTACTCCGCCTACTGTCATGCTTCATATACACTGCATCATATGTCTATACATAATTTGAGGTTGAGGGGTGATAGATTCAAGAGCAATGTTAGGAAATTCTACTTTATGGAGAGGGTGGTGGATGCCTGGAATGCGCTCCCGAGAGAGGTGGTGGAGAGGAAAACAGTGACGGAGATCAAAGAAGCGTGGGATGAACACAGAGGATCTAGAATCAGAAAAGAATAGTAAATATTGAAGAACTAAGGCCAGTACTGGGCAGACTTGCACGGTCTGTGTCTGTATATGGCCATTAGGTGGAGGATGGGCTGGGGAGGGTGTAGATGGGCTGGAGTAGGTTTTGAGGGAGATTTCGGCAGTTGGAACCCAAGCAGCTTTGGATTCTTGCCCAGAAATAGCTAAGAAGAAAAAAAATTAAATTGAATCAGGTTGGGCAGACGATGGACCATTCGGGTCTTTATCTGCCGTCATCTACTATGTTACTATGTTATACAGTGGCTCATTTTATCTCTTATAGCAGGGGAGGGCAATTGTGGTCCTCAGATGGGTTTTCAGGATTTCCCCAATGAATATTTATGAGGTTTATTTGAACTCACTGCCTGCACTGTATTCAAATAGATCTCATGCATATTCATTGGGGAAATACTGAAAACCCGAATGGATTGTGGCCCTCGGGGACCAAGTTTGCCCACCCCTGCTTCATAGCCTTCTAAGCCAATAGCCAACTTACTAGTGCAGGTACTGGTGCTTCACGTCATCTTACTGTAACTGCAGGTTCAGGAAGAGCTCAGAATTTCTGATGGCTACAGGCTGAAATAGGCTCGCTCATTTAAAAGGAGCCTGATAAGCACCTGAAGATTAGGTCAGTGGTGTGCGAGAAGTATTTATATATTCAGTCCATTTATACTGGTGGTGTTTTGGCCCATTACAAGCAGATTTTACAATATCACACACCAAATCAGCTGGTCAGAAACCATCACAAACTATAGACGAAAAATAACATTAAAACGTTTGTAGCATAAAACAGGTAATAAAAATAACTACATAATATAAGAAAATAAAAGAGTATAGGCAGTTCCTATTTATTTATTTCTCAGATCAACATACGAGTTAAGAAGTAACAATTTGCTATAGTTACAATACAAGTTTTTTCGATACAAGTTTTTATCCTGTCTTGACACATACTGGGGATCTAATACCAATAGACAATCTTCCTAATATAAGGGACACGTTAGCATTTAGCTCGCACTGAATCGGCGAGTGCACCTTAGTAAAAAAAGGGAGTATGTCATAGACTAATAACCCACAAAAATAATGATGGTTATGAGTGGAAACGTCTTCCTAAACATCAACCAGGGATTAACCCAGAGGATCTAAATCAGAAAAGAATAGTCAATGTTGAAGAACTAAGGCCGGTACTGGGCAGAATTGCACGGTCTGAGTCTGTATATGGCCGTTTGGTGGAGGATGGGCTTCAATGGCTGGGAGAGTGTAGATGGACGGAGACTTCAGCAGTTGGAACCCAAGCACAGTACCGGGCAGAGCTTTGGATTCTTGCCCAGAAATAAATAAGAAGAAAAAAAAATATTGATTCAGGTTGGGCAGACTGGATGGACCATTCGGGTCTTTATCTGCCGTCATCCACTACGTTACCCTGTTAAAGCTTGTGATTATTTTTCTGGGGGGAAAAAGACCTCAAGGGCTCGTGGCTGCCTGATTTTAGGACTTGTCGTAACAGGCCCCTTGCGAGCTATCATTTGTCAAACAAACCCCCTCATTTAGGCGTTTTCAAATAATAATCACAATTAATGACAAAATTTTTTTTAATGGTTATACTTAGCTTTATATCCAAGCTTAATGATAGTGTTCACAGCAGTATTTAATGGTAAGTTGCTCCTTGAGGTCTTTTCCCCCCAGAAAAATAATCACAAGTCTTAAACGAGAGATTTAAGAAGTACGGTTGATGCTTCCACTCATAACCATCATTATTTTAATACCAATATACATATTATAAAGAGAAGATCAGATGTGTATTGTAGAAATTCTGGCTGATTCTGATCTGTCTTGGAAACATGCTTCATTTTGATTGTGAATTGGGGGTGAAAGACTTTTCTCCGGGCACGTTACAAAATATGGACAGCCTATAACCATCTTCTTTCAATCATTTTTCATAGGGAAATATACAGTTCCCAATCACACCGGAACCCAACCCCATCATCACTTCCAAGATCACCATCCTGGAGAAAGAAATGGCTAAGAACCCAGCACCAATAAGAAAAGGAGACACAGGTGTAGGAGGCCTCAAAATATTCCCCAAAAGCTCATTCCAGCTGAATGATGACAACAGATTTGACAGTGTCACCCACGGACAACTGCCAACCTACGTGAACACAAGTAGTACTGTTCAGTATGCAAAGGTCATTGTAGATCCCTACCAAGGTCAACGGATTCCAGTTCCTCTCTACCAAAGGTCAGACTCTACCCAGCCTCTGCTGTGCGATATGAGCCCTAGTCCTAAGCCTTATGAAAATCTTTGGTTCCATGGGGGAAGCCCATACTTCCAGGAGGATTCAGTCTTCCAAGAATGTGAGGTGTCTCTGATGGACTTCCCACTCCTACAGGGGCTGAAGATCCAAGGAAGTGAGGCCTTCAACAACTCCCATAACTTCAAGACCCTGAAGCATAACAGAAATTGAAGGAAGGATTAACTATCGATCTAAGAATACACCTGTGATAGCATTGCAGTCCAGAGACATCACCACTTTAATAGAAGCAGGGAACATTGTATGGATAAAAGCCAGAGCTGATCGTCAATGCTCAGACTGATGCAGAAACAGGTTATCATCCTCAAAAAAAAAAATATCTCAACAATATGAATGATATCTTAGACCTTTCATAAAGTTTCCTCTCAGTAGCAATACTGTGTATCTAGAATTCATTCTTCCAGAAGCTGAAAGTGCTTTTTCCATGCCAATTCAAGGCCAAAAGCATCAGCTGAAGTACTATTTCTCTCTTGAAGGAAAGGCGACCAGCATTATGCTGCTGTTCAATGATGAAGCAGAAATCAGCAACACAATTTTGCACTTATTTTATTCTCATGATAGAACTGACTGTATTCTTCAAAGAAATAAATCCAATTTGTATGCACTTTGAAGGGACCAGGGGAGGAGCCAAAAGAAATACATTCTTCTCTTCCCTCCATCCCAAAAAATGTTCCCTCACATCGTTCAGACACCAACAGCAATATCCAGGAATATTCACATCACTCTCAACCCCCAACCCCAACTGCAGAGACCAACCACAGAATCACCAGACCGCTCAGCACCTTTGGTTTCATTCAGACAATCTCGCCTGTAAAAATCCCTGTCAGAGAAAAATATTTCATTGTACAAATCACACACCTTTTCAATGCAAGCTGTAGGAACCAAATCTGAACTCTACTTCTGGCTCCCACAGAGCAGAAATACAGTCGGGCAACTGTTTTCTCATGCACCTTTATATCAATGATATGTACTTTTTATTAAGTTTGGGTTGTACCTCATTGTTTTAAGCTAATCCTGTTCCTCACTGTCTTTACTCCGTGCCTTGTTTGCTATAAGAGCAAAGAGGTTTGATAGAATAGTGTTTCTCCCTTTCTGAGGGAGCTTCATTGACTCCCAAGTGAAATCCAAGTATGTGCATGTTGAGTCACAGCTCTTTACACCTAGAGCTAGGAGGTCAATACGATGAAAGGAGTCTCACCATTTGCTTTTCCTCCCAGTGAAATTGAAAAACTTTTTAACTTCTTCCAGTGCTGGAATCCCATTCCTTTACACATTTGATTAGAATCTCATTATATGCAGTCTCAGAAGGAATTGAAACTTTTCTTTTGCAGGCACATTGGAAATAATTTGAATTCCTCAATTTGTCTAATTATTTTTTATTGTAATTTGCGCTGGATCTATTCTAGGAGAGTAGCAGAATATAATTTTTTTAATGGTATCATATTGTATTGTATTTGTGTTCCAATGTCGTACCTAGTGCCAGTCCTATTGAGAGATTAAGAGCCTGCAAGTTTCAAGAATCAGATTTTGATAACAATGGTTTAATAGCCAATTTTTATTGCCTTTCATTCCCACCAATAAGCTCTCTTTGCCCCACATGGCAATACAGTGAAGGTAGGGGTGATAGAGCGGCGGTATGTGTTGTGAAGAGAGGTAGGGCTTAAAAGAAGGCTTGATATTTCTATGCATATGAATATACCACATTGCATCCACTACTGGGCTACCAGCTTAAAGCTAGCGCAGTCTGCAAATAACTCTCTCATTCCCTTAAGCCAGTGTTCTTCAACCACCGGTCCATGGACCAGTGCCGGTCCGCAGAAATTTCCTGCCGGTCTACAGGGCCAGCACATGCATCAGGCCCAAAACAGTGTTCTTCATCCGCCGGTCCACGGTGCGATCAATGTGGCATTATCTTCGAGCCAGCTCCCTCTTCCTAACTGATTCAGTGCACAAAGCCACGGGCAGTGGCTCCTAGGGGCATCCTGCGCCTGACCGGAAGCCTTCTTTCTGATGTTGCAATGTCAGAGGGAAGGCTTCCAGATAAGGCACAGGACATGCAAGGTGCAATTAGTACTATTATGGGGGCAGGATCTGGAGTGGAGTTTGGGTAGAGATGGGCAGGGTCTGGCCCACGGCTTAGCCCACTGTTCTTCAACCGCCGGTCCACGGACCGATGCCGGTCCACAGAATAATTATTTTATTTCTGCCGGTCCATAGGTGTAAAAAGGTTGAAAAACACTGCCTTAAGCCAAACCGCCTTTTACACTTGTCTAAAATACATTTCTCTTTTCTGATAACTTAATATTTTAAGGGGGAAAAATCTCAACGTCATGAATTATTGCGGACTATTTTTAGCCATTTTGATTTTTCTTAAATCTTTAATATAAAGTACGGTTCTCCACTCAGATAGGTCTAGGACGATTCAGCCTGGCTGTTTCAGTACTGAATCGTGTCATGAGATGAATGTCCATGAGGAATCATTGCATTTCCTTTAAGGATTCAGCGTGGCAATGTTCCCCCAAACCAGCGTTTGAGGGGAGGGCGATGCCTCCCAACCCCCCCCCCAAATTCTTCCCTCTCCCTCTCCTCACTGGCCGCAGCAGATTCAGTGTTTGGGTGGGGGATGCCCCCTCAAATTCTTCCCCTTGTGCCGTACTGCAGCAGGTGGCGTCACTGGAGGCTGGAGGCCTTGTATTGGTGGAAGGTGAGGAGTGTGGAGCACTTTGGGAGTGTACTAGAAAGTGACTACCCAGTCTTGAGTAACGGAGCTGTTACCGCTGCAGCCAGTGCTAAAAATCGCACTACCATTTTGTAAAAAGGTGGGGGGGGGTTTACATAGGTAAAAATATACATCAGGGGTGTCCAACCTTTTGGCTTCCCTGGGCTGCATTGGCTGAAAAAAATTTTTCTGGGGCTGCACAAACGCGCAAACACTGCAGCAAGACAGAGGAGGGAGCCGGCAAGACGGTAAACACCTGGGGGCAGCAGAGGAAAACACTGCATCGCCCTCGACCGGGGCCGCACAAAATACTTCACGGGGCTGCATGCGGCTCTCAGGCCACAGGTTGGGCACCCCTGGTATACATAATAATCTACAAAGTGTATGCAAGTGGGAGTGGAAAAAACTTACAATGGTTAGATTTTTAAATCTATGCATGCTTTTCTGAGGAGGTAAAGTATCTGCAGAAAAAAGAGGACGCAAGTTTTTGGCTGTGCTTTTTTCCAGATAAATTTGGTACAAATTCTTAAGCACCAATTCTAGAACTCACATTTGACATTTGATAGAATCATTCAGCATCCAAAAATCCATTAAAATTGCAAAATTTCTAATAACCATCCATCATGGCCTGGAGAGGATATGCTGAAGGTTTTAGCAGCAGAAGGTGCTTCCTAGGGCTATCAACACTGAGACTTAAAAATAAGGATCATGAACAAAAAATAGGAGATATAGAAAGAAGGATGATTCACCAAAGAGTGAGAAGAGGATAAAGATAAAACACAGGAAATACTGGTGTAATGGGAGAGGGAATTCTTGAACCCCTAAGCTCCTGATAACACCCGCAGAGCTGTATTACAGGGGAAATTGTGGTTACGTTTGAGAAGTTACATTACAAAAAAAAGGTTTAAAAGATAGTTGAACAAAAATTATCCAGCAGACAGGAGAGAAGAGTTAGGCAGCCGTTATAGTGGGAGATTCGATCATTAGGCATGTAGATAGCTGGGTAGCTGGTGAACGTGAGGATTGCTTGGTTACTTGCCTGCCTGGTGCAAAGGTGGGGCCTCATATGTCACTTAGATAAGATTTCAGACAGTGCTGGACTTAAAAAGGTTTGAATAATTTCCTAAAAGAGAAGTCCATAGGCCATTATTGAGATGGCTTGGGGGAAACCCACTGCTTATTCCTAGGATAAACATAAAATCTGTTTTACTACTTGAGATCTATCTAGGTACTTATAAGACCTGGGTTGACCACTGTTGGAAACATGATAGAAATAGAAATAGACGGCAGATAAGGGCCACGGCCCATCTAGTCTGCCCACCCCAATGACCCTCCCCTACCTATCTCTTTGAATAGATCCCCCATGTCTATCCCATTTGGCCTTAAAATCAGGCACGCTGATGGCCTCAATGACCTGAAGTGGAAGACTATTCCAGCGATCAACCACCCTTTCAATGAAAAAGAATTTCCTCGTGTCACCGTGCAGTTTCCCGCCCCTGAGTTTCCACGGAAGCCCCCTTGTTGCCGTGGGACCCTTGAAAAAGAATATATCTTCTTCCACCTCGATACGGTTTGATGGACCTTCACTTTGTCCAAGTGTGGCAACTCTTATATTCTTATGTGAGCCAAGTAGAGGACAATCAAGTCATTGTGACATCACTGATGAGGTCGGCTCTTAGGCACTAGTGAAATGAGGCATTATGACATCACAATCTCAGCTCTGGAATGTTGCTACTATTTGGGTTTCGGTCAGGTATTTGGGACCTGGGTTGGCCACTGTTAGAAACAGGATACTGGGCTGGATGGACCTTCGGTCTGTCCCAGTATGGAAATTCTTATGTTCTTAAGATGACCTGTTAATAAAAGAGTTTGGTAATAGGAAGGGGCTACTGTTGTACAAACTGTCCTCTGTTGTGTATATTTGTAATGCTATCTTGGTTGATGTTGCTTCTGATTAATACTGAAACAGAAATAAAAAGAGTTAAAAAAAAATAAGAATAGCCGTAGTGGGTCAGACCAATGATACATCTAGCCCAGTATCCTGTCTTCACGGTGTCCAATTAAGGTCACAAGTACCTCACAAATACCCAAAGAGTAGCAATGTTCAGGAACCCCATCGAAGGTTAAAAGGGGACTGAAAATCACAGCATCAAACTTCCAAAAATTTTACAAATAAATAGGTTTATAACAATTTCCTAAAGTCCTGATAAGAAGCAGAACTGGTTTTCAAACGACTATAATCTTTATCCCAAGTAACAGCCTGAAATGACAATTGTCAATGAAAGTCCCTCCTTGAGGGGGTTTTCAGGATTTCCCCAATGAATATGCATGAGATCTCTTAGCATACAATGAAAGCAGTGCATATTATATATATTTTATATAAACAACCTTTAACAGATGGAAAGAGAAATAATGCAAAAGTACGCTGTAAGTGTTTAGAGTTTGCAAATACTGTATATAATGATCCACAAGATATGGTCACATGGTCTTCTTCAGATTGAATATCAATTGGACATTGCAGTGCACCAACGGCAGAAAGATCCCATCACTAATGCTGCCGGCTGCCTGAAGTTTTTAAATTGCAGTGTCGGAGAAAGTACTGGGGACAGGGGAGACTCACAAAAACCATATCCGACTCAAGGGTGGGAAGTGGACTGGAGTGAGTCCAAAACCCGGACAAACTCCCTCCAGTCCAAGAAACCGTCCAGACACTCGGAGTTCTCTAAAAAGAGGCCATATCCAGGTAAATCCAGACATCTAGTAACCCTAGGTAAATGTAAAATGCGAACTGACAAATGCATCCATGAACTCTGACCCTGACAGAAAAATTCTGGAAAAAAAAAATCACTAATGGGTGATTTAACATGAAGAAAAAGACAAACTATTGCAAAACCCCTTAAAGTAATGTAATGTAATTTATTTCTTATATACCGCTACATCCGTTAGGTTCTAAGCGGTTTACAGAAAATATACATTAAGATTAGAAATAGGAAAGGTACTTGAAAAATTCCCTTACTGTCCCGAAGGCTCACAATCTAACTAAAGTACCTGGAGGGTAATAGAGAAGTGAAAAGTAGAGTTAGAGGAAAAATAAAAATAAAATAAACATTTTAACAAGACAGCATTGATCTAAATACTTTGGGAGGTAGAAGAGAGGAGAGAAAGGAATAGAAGCAGAAAGGGGAGACGTTGAACAGTAGAATTCTGGAGAAATTTAAATGATAGAAATAGAACAAAACAAAGACAAAATGCAAAACAATAGATAAGATTAAAGATAAATCATAAGCTGGAAAGAAAAATAAAATAAAACTTTGTCTTCAATCCACGGTTTCAGCGTCAGTGATGAAGTGGAGCAAGTAAGTTTAGGAGGAGCGATGACGTTTCCAGAAAAAGGGCTTCTTCAGGGAAGAGACTTGGCTGACAGTCCCATGATGTCTATGTCTCCTCCCCTGCGATGTTCTCCCATTCATGCATTCCCTCCCAGACACACTGCCCGTGCCCCAGCTGCTCCAAGGAGGCTGCCCCAGATGAGGCCCTTGGTGAATGCAGGATTCTCTCCTCTGCGGGAAAGCCGCCCAGAGCCGACAGTCGATCTTCATAGCGGATTGCAGGGGGGGAAGAGTTCACACTCTTGGTAGGATCGGGTCTGTGTTCTCTCGGTGGTTGTGGCTGGTCTCGTTGCTGCTTAGGTGTAAAAGCAGTTGATCTCCACTGCTGCTGATATTTAAAAGCAGGCAGATTGATCTCTCCAATGGACTGCAGAGGGAGGAGCTCACATGCCTGGCTGGATCGGGGCAAAGGGCTCTTGGTAGTGGTGGCTGGTCCTGCTGCTTCTTAGGTGTAAAAGCAGTTGATTTTCCTAGCGGACTGCAGGGAGGGTGGAGCTCATATTTTTGCAGGATCGGGACTGTGGGTTTTTGGTGGGTTGGTCCCGTTGCTGCTGGGTGTAAAAGCAATTGATCTCTCACTGCTGCTGATATTTAAAAGCAGGCAGATTGTCCAGGGAGAGGAGCTCTGCACTCAAACTGCCATCCTCCTCGCCTCCAAGTTCCGGAATTTAAATCCAGACATCTAGTAACCCTAGGTAAATGTAATATGCGAACTGACAAATGCATCCATGAACTCTGACCCTGACAGAAAAATTCTGGAAAAAAAAAATCACTAATGGGTGATTTAACATGAAGAAAAAGACAAACTATTGCAAAACCCCTTAAAGTCCTGTACCCACTCTACCTTGGGTTACCAGATGTCCAGAAATACTTGGGCATGTCCTCTTTATAGAGGACTATCTGGATTCCTAGATGGACTTTCCAAAACCCGGCAGTCCAGGGAAATCCAGACGTCTGATAATCCTAGTGCTATAGAATAGGAAATAGTAGTAGTACTAGTGTGATCACACAGTAGTCTGTTTCCATACATTAACTGCTTGTCGTATTTTAGTAAAATTGGTTAGTCACTATGCCACTTACCTCTATTAATAGTACCCACAAGGGAGCCTTGACTTGAGGTAGAGAATGATACAGGAAGTAACTCAATTTCTCCATCCCTGTCCCTGCCCCTGCCCCAAACCTTGAACACTTTTGATTTTAAAGTGTCTGAGGCTTGTACAGATGAGGACGGAGCGTAGGCATTGGTGGGATGAGGCATTATGACATCACAATTTGAGCTCTAAATGTTGCTACTTAGGATTTTAAAGGGTTTGAGGCTTGTGCAGATGAGGACGGAGCTTAGGCAATGGTGGAATGAGGCATGATGACATCACAATCTGAGCTCTAGAATGTTACTACTTAGGATTTTAAAATGTTTGAGGCTTGTGCAGATGAGGACGGAGCTTAGACATTGGTGGAATGAGGCATGTTGACATCACAATCTGAGCTCTAGAATGTTACTACTTAGGATTTTAAAATGTTTGAGGCTTGTGCAGATGAGGATGGGTTCAGGCATTAGTGGAATGAGGCATTATGACATCACAATCTGAGCTCTAGAATGTTGCTACTTAGGATTTTAAAATGTTTGAGGCTTGTGCAGATGAGGACGGAGCTTAGACATTGGTGGAATGAGGCATGTTGACATCACAATCTGAGCTCTAGAATGTTACTACTTAGGATTTTAAAATGTTTGAGGCTTGTGCAGATGAGGACGGGGTCAGGCATTGGTGGAATGAGGCATTATGACATCACAATCTGAGCTCTAAATATGTTGCTACTTAGGATTTTCAAGTGTTTGAGGCTTGTGCAGATGAGGACGGCGCTTCCAAGAATGGGGTAGAGACAGTAAAATGAGTTCCCGCAGGGATTGGGAAAAATTTGTCCCTGTGTCATTCTCTAACTTTAGGCCAGGACTGCTTTGCACTCTGGGATTTGTAGGCACTGCCTAGGTCTTCATTTACCAGAATGCAGCAGGACTAACCCTCTTGAGCTGCTTCACCAGGGCCTGACGTTTGTCCATTTGCGTTTCTTGTTGCTCTTTTTTGTCTTCGGGTGCAGGAGGCAGCTAAGCTCAGCCAAACAAGAGAACCGACCATGGTGAAAACTTCTGACCCAGCTCCAGTCCCTGCCGGGACGTCCCGGCCTATCAATTGGTCGCCTGTTGGTGACGTTCCCGAAAGCGCTTCCTTATTGGACCCTAACGTGACGGCGCAAGTGCTTCTTCATTGGTCTCCTGCCGAGTGACGTCACTCCTAAGATGCCGGAGGCTGCGTTGTGAAGGGGTAGAAGATGCTGCCGTTGTCGTTGCTGGTTCGAAGAGGGCTAAGCGCCGCTTTGTGGCGGGGGACTCCGAGTTTGGTATTCTACGACCCGGGAGCGGCAGCGCTTCCTCTGCAGCAGCGCGCGGGTAAGAATTAGTCTACAAGTCCCATAATGCACCGGTCGGTCCAGGGGATCCTCGCGCGGGAGCGTGAAGTTCTTAGTCCGCGTTTGGAAAGAATTTCTGCTCGATTGATGTTTCGCTCTAGGCCAGGGGTGTCAAAATCCCTCGAGGGGGTTTTCAGGATTTCCCCAATGAATATGCATGAGATCTATTAGCATACAATGAAAGCAGTGCATGCAAATAGATCTCATGCATATTCATTGTGGACTTTAACACCCCAGCCCTAGACCCTTCTAAGTTCATCAAGGTTAAAGTAGGCAGTGAGCCTGAAAACCCGACTGGATTGCGGCCCTCCAGGAGGGACTTTGACACCCCTGCTCTAGGCGGATTTCAGCTCAGCAGACACAATGAAAAATAATAATAATAATAACTTTATTTTTCTATACCGCCATAAACTTACGACTTCTAGGCGGTTCACAGTAAAGAGAGCTGTACAATCAGCGAACTACAATACAGTATTAACATGTTACAGTGAAGGGGCTGGATGGCCAGCGAATTACAGAATACAAATGGAGAGGAAGACACTGAACAGACAGAGAGTACAGAATACAATTAGTGAGGGAGCGTAGTATCAGCATATAGGACAATCTTCTCCCAAAACAGTAGCCAACATTCCTATCATGTCAAAATAAAATAAACAGATCTTCCTCTGCCAACTCCACACTCCGTCCCTTCTGCGCCATATGCTTGGAACAAGCTGCCCAGTTCCCTACGACGGGCTCCGTCTCGGGCAGTGTTTAAGACCCAGTTAAAAGCCCACCTCGTTGAGAATGCTTTCAGCTCCTTTCACCTTGGGTTTTGCCTCCCCAACCCTACATGTCTTGTCTGTCTGTCCAAGTTAGATTGTAAGCTCTTCTGAGAAGGGATTGTCTATAAATATCAGCCCACCTCTTTGAGAGTGTTTTCGACTCCTAACTCCTCTCACCTTGGTTTCTGCCTCTCTAACCCTACATGTTGTTTCTTTCTGTCCAAGTTAGATTGTAAGCTCTTCCAAGCAGGGACCGTCAATAAATGTCAGCTCACCTCTTTGAGAGTGCTTTTGATTTCTAACTCCTCTCACCTTGGGTTCTCAATCCCCAATCTTATATGTTATGTTTGTCTATCCAAATTAGATTATAAGCCCTTCCAAGGAGGGACAATCTATTAAATGTCAGAATGTACAGCGCGGCATACGCCTTTCAGCTTTCTATAAGTAATAAATAGTAGTAGTATCTTATAGAAATCATCTTAAGTAAAAAAAATCTGTATTAAAAAACCCAAATATGATTAGACAAATCAATAATTAAACACTACTTTAAATATAAATGTTTTTAAAGAACATTTAAAGCATTTTAAATCTTGCAAATCCCTAATCTGCTCTGGAAGCTGATTCCAAAGTTGAAATCCTTTTATATAAAAGTTGGAATTTCAGTATTCATCAGGAGAGAGCATATGGGAAGAAGGAACATCCAGGGAACTAGATCCCAACATTTGCACTGGTTGATGAATATTAAGTGAAGCTGCCAAAGCAATCATTCTTCCCAAGTGACAATAACTTGTATTGCATACAGTGTTCAATAGGTAACCAGTGAAGTGATTTAAGAATGGAAGTAATATATTCACATCCAGAACTTCCACTAATTACCCCGGCCATGGTATTCAGAGTAACCTGTAAAGATCTCAAATATTTTTCAGGTACACGCATAAGTTAAGAATTACAATAATCAAAATGCAGTAAAATCAGATGAAAATTGGCAGTCATCAGCACTGTTTTAAAGATCTTAAAGTTCTAGTCCCTTAAAGAGTTGTGACAAAATTAATCGCAACCAAAACTGGAAAATCTGGTAGATTATAACTACTTCACAGCGTAGTAATTTTTGACTTTTCACATTTTGTCCAGACATACTCAAAAAATCAAGGGCTCCTTTTAAGAAACCGTGTTAGCGATTTAACGTGCGTAATAGCGCGCACTAGCCGCTACCGCCTCCTCTTGAGCAGGCGGTAGTTTTTCGGCTAGCGCGAGGGTTAGCGCATGATAAAAAGTCGCGTGCGGTAAAGCCGCTAACGGATTGTTTAATCCTGAAGATAAACTGTATGTCATCTGAAACCATGGACTAGATCAGGGGTAGGGAACTCCGGTCCTCAAGAGCCGTATTCCAGTCGGGCTTTCAGGATTTCCCCAATGAATATGCATTGAAAGCAGTGCATGCAAATAGATTTCATGCATATTCATATCCTGAAAACCCGACTGGAATACGGCTCTCGAGGACCGGAGTTCCCTTCCCCTGGACTAGATAATCAGATCAAAGTACATTTAAGAGACAAAGACATGCAATAGATTAGAAACTGTAACGTGTCGCCGACGATGATAAATAGATCTAGGTCAGGGCTGCCCAAGTCCGGTCCTCGAGATCTACTGGCAGGCCAGGTTTTCAGAATATCCACAATGAATAAGATCTCTCTCATGCATGTTCATTGTGGATATCCTGAAAACCTGGCCTGCCAGTAGATCTCAAGGACCGGACTTGGGCAGCCCTGATCTAGGTCTTAGGAAGAAAAGATTATTTAAGTTCACTGGAATGTATAGAAATAAAGGGGTTGAGGGGGTTTTGTTTTGGTTTTTTTGGAGGGGGGGTTTCATGCTTGTTTTTATGTATTGTTGAAGTAACTTAATACATCACTTGCCTAGATTTTGAGTATTAACATCCTCTTTCTCATCATAAAGGAATGCTTCTTTCAAAACTGCACATGTTGATTCCAAAATACCTGAATGTTTTTTGTTGTTTTTTTTGGGTTCTTCCCCCTCCTGCCCTCCTTTCAAGGAAACGGTCTTTTTGTGCAGACGGCCAGGAATTATGCTCGGGGTACAAAAAAGAAGCAAGGTAAGGGAAGAACTGTGTTTAATTTGGGTGGAAAATTCAATCGGGTCCTTTCGTAAAGGTGCGCTGCTGAGCTGCTCATTCTATTCTGTTTATCATGTGCTGCTTAGCAGCGCACCTTTGGGCTCCTTTTACGAAGCTGTGCTAGCGTTTTTAGCGCATGCACAAAATTACCGCGTGCTATAGCGCACGGTAGCCCAAAATCTACCGCCTCCTAAAAAGGCGGTAGTGGCTAGCGTGCCCGGGAATTTAACGCGCGCTATTGCGTGCATTAAGGCCCTAGCATACCTTTGTAAAAGGAGCCTTTAATTAAAGCTCATTACTTTAAAATTGGCATTTGACAGGACTCTTTTTTTTATTATTTTCTTTTTTTTTTCCTTCTTCTTTGCTAATACAGTTTTTCTATTCCCCTCGACCTTTTGTTCTTCCCCATAATATATTGTAAATCTTTCCTTCCCTTTATAGCCAAATTGTGTTTCTTTTGTCATGGTTGATTTACGCTGTTTGTCCCTATTGATTTTATCATTTTTAACCCTTTTCATTGTAAACCGCTTTGGTTTAACAATCTTGTTAATAATTGCGGTCTAACTGTAACTGAAAGCACCTATATAATGTGTATAGCGCGGTGTACATCTAGTAGCCCTTTGGAAATGATTAGTAGTATTTATTTTTGCTTTATTTAAAAACTCGTACACTGCTTAAACCTAAGCAATTCACACAATCTAAGATAAATAACATTCATCTAAGAATCTTCAGGTCTTCAAATAAATGCATAGTACAAAAGATTCCATTATAAAAAGCTTCTGTAAATAAGGTTGTTTTTAACATGTTCTTAAATTTCTTAATATCAAACCACTCTAATTGGTCCTGTCAAATTGTTTCAAAGAAGTGCTCCTATAAAATTGCCCTAAGAACATAAAACTTGTCTTGCTAGATCAGACCCAAGATCCAGCAAGCCAGGATCCTGCCTCCAACAGCAGCCAATCTAGGCCACAAATACCTGGCAAGATTCCAAGTCCAGATCCATTCCTTGATGCTCACTCCCAGGTATAAACAGTGGCTTTTGCAAAATCATCCTGGTTAATAATAGTTTAATTTTGTTCCTCTCCTCCACCTCCAACAAACGGAAAATGGAAAGTCCAATGCATACACTTATAAGTTCACATTAATTTCAGTTCATTTACTGTACTATTTTGTTATTCCACGGTCTTACTTAGAAATATCAGACCTTAAGAGCATTCATATTAGAAACAATATAGCATATAAACAATTTAATGCCTGTATTGCAATTGTAATCAGAAAGTCTCAAAAGTTTTGTTTATATAATTAACAAGCAATCCTACAAAACTGTTCACAACATGGGCCCAACGTATATGTCAATGAAATTACCAGCCTATGTTCCTATATGGATTCTACACTCCCAAAGCAAAAAATCAACTATACTCTCCCCCAGGTCTATTCCTTTATCTGGAAACAGGCCACAAGCGAATCTACTCCCACAATATGACTACTGACCTTCAGAAAGGCTGTAAAAACTCACCCTTTCCCCCGGTAACTCCCTCTAATTTACAGTTTTACTCCTCAAATTGACTCCTTAGAGTGTTCACTCCTCCCTGTTCTGAAGTATTAATTTCTACTTCTCCCTGTGCAAAAGTTTATGTTTATCTGTATCTGGTCCTGTGCTGTGTATGTAATATTGTAACCCATTCTGGGCTCTTTTGGGAGGACAAGCTAAAAAACTGAATAAATAAATAAAACAGCCTGTTTGATACGTCTGGCATAAAGAGTTTAGTGACATCCATCTCAAGCTTTAGCTGAAATTAAGTGCTAAACAGAATAATAATAATAATAACTTTATTCTTCTATACCGCCACAATCTTGCGACTTCTAGGCGGTTTACAGTCAAGAGAGCTGGACATTCAGCGAGTTACAATATGCAGATAGTCAGAGGAAATACAGAGTACAGAAACTTTAAGAAAGCGAAAAATAAAATAAACAGTTTGTTAAGAAAATTTCCGAGAGGACCTGTTTGAGAGATGTCGCGAATTACAAAGAATACAGCGAATGTTACAAAAATACAGTAAATTACAAAAAAATACAGCGAATATTACAAAAAAGAAGACACAGGAAAGGGGAGAGGGGGGGGGTGATCAAAAGGTAAACAAATTGTCCCGAACTTAGGCCAAATATGAAAGTAAAATCAAGTGAAAGTTGCAGGGAAGTTTAGGAACTCCATTTTATAGCACTTGGTAGTTTATGCCAGACTTCTTCAGCAGCTTTCAAACTGCATTTTAATCATAGGCTGAAGCTTTTTTATTGCATTATACTGTTTATTGAGCTTTGTTCACAGATATTGCACACATTTTGTATTTTAGAGTTTGTAAGTCAGCTGGATAATTTGCCTCCCACTATCCTGAAGAAAAGTTTCGCCAATGTCCAGGTGGTAGAAACGTAAGTGGATACTATGATCTCGTAACAAATGGGCCTCCGGCTGGTTGAAATTAAGAGAAACTGGCTCAAAATAAATATATCAGCAAGGGGTGCTTCTCCTTTCCTTGGACAGAGAACTCCAAAATATGAAACAAAGCTGCATTGCTGATGCTGTAAAATTGTCATGGAACTTGACATAAATGATAAAAACATTCATGAGAACGAGTTTCTGTGAAATAGCAGAGCCACTCACTTTTTTTCTCCAAAGCTATAAGTGTTAATTAATGTATCAAGATGCAGTCAAGGATAATAAATTCTAAATTTCCGATTCTTAAAAAAAAAAAAAAAAAATCAACAAAACACAAATTGGTTGTCATTCTGGTGCAAACAGAAAATTTTAAATTTTATGGCCTATAATAACAGTTCAGATTTATGTAATTTTTGCTGCCCATATAAAGTCCCCTTATCTGGAAAGCTGACTCCTAGAGGTAGTACCTCCAATTTGAAAGCTGGAGCCAGTGAGGTAGGAGAGGAATGTCATGGAGGGTGGAGAAAATGAAACCTAGGCAGGATTTGGATGCAGAGGTAAGCCTTTAGAAGAGGCATCAGATTATGTGGAATCTGTCTGAGTATTGGGTGAGACCTACAAGTGCCAGAGGCCAGCACATATCCGGTTTTACCTGAATGGGGCTCTGTTTTGAATATCCAGGTCTAAATTAGCCGGTGACAGCACTTAAATTTTAAAAAAAACAAACCAAAAACCCAGCTACCTGCTGAATATTGACCAGCTCCACTCAAAATGGTTCCCTCTAGTAGCACCTACATGTAGGCCGCTTAACAGTTTGCATGCACAAGGGTCCATACACATGCATTTACCTGTACAATTTTATAAAGCCCATTTGTCCAGGGGATCAGTTTTCAGCCAGCAGCATTATTTTGGCAACATCTGGCAGCATCCTTGAGTACTAGTAGTGGCTTTGAGCCCGGTGAAGTGGGTTTGATTTCCACTGCAGCTCCTTGTAACCATGGGCAAGTCAAATATAAGCTGAGATATTGGGGCCCAAAAATGGGGGTCTCGGTTTATATTCAAGTCATCCAGCTATGCACTCCTGGCCCCCTCCCGCTCCTGTTGCAAGCCTCCCCGGGGCCTGCCTGGAGCCCTGGTTGTCCAGCAGTGAGCTGGGATAGAAGCGACCCCTCCCATGTCCTGTCCTGTTCCGCACCACTCCACCTCCCACCTGCCTCCAGCACCTGAAAGGCCTCCCTTGCACACCCTGGTGGTCCAGCGATGAACCGGGGCAGGAGCAATCCTCCTGTGCTCCTGCCCCGTGCAGAGCCGCTAAAGGAAATAGTTGCCGCGAGTTCCCATGGTCTGCACAGGAAGGGTCCCTCCTGTCCCAGCTCACTGCTGAACCACCAGAGCTCAAAGCAAGACTGGGGGAGGCCTACAACAAGGAGAGGGTGGGGGCGTGCAGAACCAGCCAAGACAGGACACGGGAGGGGTTGCTGCTGTCCTGGCTTACAGCTGAACCACCAGGGCTCAAGGCAGGCCCGGGGAAGGCCTACAACAGGGAGGAGGCGGGGGGATACAGAGCTTACTGGGACAGGACACAAGAGGGGTTGTTCTTGTCCTTTCTTACCACTGGACCACTGATACCTATATTTGAATATAAACCCTCGGTTTATACATGTGTCAACTTTTTTTTCCATTTTTTTGCAGGGGAGTAAAAAAAGGTTACCTCCGTTTATATTCGGGACAGTTTATATTACATTACACTGATGTCTTCTATCCCGCCAATACCTTTCAGTTCTAGGCAGTTTACAACAAGAAATTAGCCTGGGCATTCCCAGGGAGATTACAAGGTCGATAGCTATAGTATGCGTCGAGATCTGGGAAGGGTTGATACGGTTTGATTAGATCATTTGACAAATTTCTTGAATAGTATGGTTTTCAGTTCTTTTCTGAATGTTTTGCAGTTGGGCGTCGTGGTCAGCAAATTTGAAAGGTGGTGGTTTATTTTCGCTGCTCTGGTGGCTAGTAGACCGTCATATATTTTTTTGCTTTGCATGCCTTTGATTGGGAGGATGGGTAGAGTGTGCTTGAGTTCTCCTTGGTCTGGATGTGTTTTTCCAGATTAGGCGGTTGTTCAGATAGCTTGGTCCATTTCCATTTAGGGCTTTGAATAGGGTGCAGTAGAATTTGTGTTGTATGCGTGCTTGTACTGGGAGCCAAGGTGAGTCTTGGAAAGCTGAAGTAATGTGGTCGTATTTTTTCAGCAAGTATATTAGTCTTAGGGCTGTATTTTGGACTGTTTGTAATTGTTTTAGCATGTTGGCGGGGCATGACAGGTAAAGTATGTTACCTTAGTCCAGAAGTCCTAGGATTAGCGCTTGTACTATGAGTTTGAATTGTTCGTTGTTGAAGTATTTTCGGACTTGTCTTAAGTTGCGCATGGTTGCGAATGCCTTCTGAACCGTTTTGCTGATTTGAAGTTGCCTTTGTCTATCATTATTCCCAGCAGTTTTAGGTTGGGTTGTAAGGGATATATGATGGAGTTTATTTCTAGGTTTGTTATGGTTGGGGTTTTGTTTCTTTCTAGAAGTAAGAATTTGGTTTTGTCTTGGTTCAGTTTTAATTTGTGGTCTCTCATCCATTTTGACACTGTTATAGGGGGAAACACCCTCCAAGGATTCAAGACAAAGTTAGACAAGTTTCTGTTGAACAAGAACGTGCGCTGGTAGGGCTAGTCTCAGTTAGGGTGCTAGTCTTAGACCAGAGGTCCGCCGTGTGAGCAGACTGCTGGGCATGATGGACCACTGGTCTGACTCAGCAGTGGCAATTCTTATGTTCAATGTGTAGTTTTTTCGTTGTGTTGGGGGTGGTTTGGTTGAAAGGCAGGAGGAGGATGATGTCGTCTGCATAGCTGTATGATGTTATACCTTGTTTGTCTAAGCATGTGCCAAGTGTGGCTATGTAAAGGTTGAAGAGTGTTGGTGATAGTGGAGAGCCTTGGGGGACTCCACAAGGGTTGTTCCAGGCTTCTGATTGTTCATTGTTTGCTTTTACTCTGTATCTTCTTGAGCGGAGGAATCCTTCAAACCAATTGTAGACTTTGCCTGTGATTCTTGTTGCCTCCAGTGTTTGTAGTAGGATGTCGTGATCTACTAGGTCGAATGCCGCTGTGAGATCGAGTTGTATGAGTAGCATTATTTTGCCTTTGCTTAAGTGTTGTTTGGCTGTGTCTAGGAGAGAGACTAGTAGTGTTTCTGTACTGTAGTTGCCTCTGAAGCCTGATTGTGAGGGGTGAAGAATGTTGTGGGTTTCTAAGTATTCGGTGAGAAGTTTTGCTACGAGGCCTTCCATTAGTTTGATGTATAGCTGTATTGAGGCTATAGGTCTGTAATTCAAGTATATACAGTACCTGTATATAATGTGTACAGTGCTGTGTATGTCCAGACACCAGCATTAAATATCCAGTTATACATAGCCAGATAACACTTATGCGATCTATAAAGTGTTCAGGACTGTATTTTCTATGGTCAGGTTCACCTGATTAACTTATCTATCTAATGAACTTATCTAATCTAATGAAGTGCCGATTCTGACCCCTAACAAAATAGCTGGTTTAGGCGCTAACCAGATCTAGTAGCTCTGGATGACTGACTTAGACAGCCTCTCCTGGCCATTTAAATCACTGAAAGCAGCGTTAGGGTTTCCTGTAAGTGAGATTTAGGACATCAGGATTCACAATGTTTGAGAATTTGATGGTGTGTCTACTCAATTCTCTAGGGTGGATGACATAGTTCGGCGGTTGTTGTCCCTGGAGATGGCAGATCAGGTGAGTTCTCTATATCGGCCCTGCTTTGAAATCCTTTATCCCCAGCACTATGTAACATATTTTAACACTAGTCTTGTGTTACAGCTTTTCATCCTTCAAGAAGGAAACATGTTCTTTGTCTCTCCTTACAGAGAGAAAAGGTGAAGATAAAAACTCAGCAGTTGATGGATAAAGTGAAGAGAAATCCAAATGACACCGGTTCTTCTGAAGCTCAGAGTAAGTGGAAAAAGCCCCTGGAGCCTGGTAGGAAGGAGTGGGGGCCCCAGACTGCTTGCTTCTGGGGGGTGGTCCCTGTTTATTGTAAGCTACTAATGACATGGGGGGATTAATTCAGAGCGGTTCCATGAGCTTCTGTGATGGTGTTACAATACATGAGCTATTGTAGTGGTGTTAAGTGTTTCTGTGATGGTTTTCAATACAGCTTCTTGTGGTACTCATTTGGCTAAGCAAACAATATACTGTATATACCCTATCTTTCTCCTATATATTAGTGCAGTCAGTGAGTCTGGTTGTTTTGGGTTTTTTTAAGCAAATTGATTTGAATCGAACATTACTATATATTTTACACTAGTGAATACTATATTCACCCTATGTATACACTGGCTGGTGGGAACATCGCTGGGGTCCTTTAAAACTAAGACAGGAGAAGTGTTGAGCCAAATGAACCCTAGACGCAGTCAACAATCATACAAAATGGCTTTTATAATTCAGCCTGTGGCGTTCTGAGATCCATTTTTCTGTAGATAGATGTGGCAAATTAAGATAATAAAACCGACAATGGCCTTAAGTCCATGAACTGTGTTAAGAATTCATCGGCAACTTTTTGCGGTGGCCTTTAAGGGGATGAAGAGCAGACTTTTGTTTATTAATTTATCAATTAACATTTGTGTGGGATAAAGTCTGTTCTTTATTAAGCAAAAGTGGAGAATATTTCACATTATTTTAAACTGTTTCCAAACCTAATTGGATAACTAGTACCGTATATACTCAAATATAAACCGAGGTAACCTTTTTTTTGTTCCCCCCAAAAAGGAGGAAAAAAAGGTTGACTCAAATATAAACTGGGGGGAGGTTAATATTTAAGTGCTTTCTCCTGCCCTGCCCGGCTCTACACCCAGCCTCTACCCTTCCAGACTCCTAAACCTGTCCTTCCTCCCTCCCAATGCCTTGCAGGCCTCCAACGCTGGTGGTCCAATGCTGGGCCAGGACAAGAGGGATCTCTTCCTTCCCAGCCGACTCGAAAAACTTTCATCTCCCTTCTGCCTCCCCCAGTGTACTTTTCAAATCCCTGGTGATTCAGCAGTGAACCAGGGCAGGAGCAATCTTGCTACACTCCTGCCCCATGCAGAGCCGTAAATTCTCACAAATTCCCATCTCAGTAATGGCCTATTTGAGTATATACGGTAATCAGTGATGATATGTGTCTAGAGCTAGTGGAATAAGCTTCTGGGATATTTACGACAGCAATCAAGTTTGAGTAGTTTTAAGAAAATGTTGAAGAAACACCTCTTCTGTAAGATGAAATATGGGACTTGATTTAAAGGTTTTTGATGCGAGGCGCTGGTAGCCTCTTTTACATGGTCACTGTTATCTTCTAACACAATATGGGGGAGAAATGCTTATAAATCTGTGATGATTCTTAACTCAAATAATACTAATTATCACAGCTATACAAATATTAAATAAATATTAGATTATTAGTGAAGCTTTCAGACCAAATACCTGTTATGTTCTATTCATGTTCGATTTGTTGTACTGTATCTGATCCTGTTTGTGAGACTCACCTTGAGAAAGGAGGGTATAAATAAAGAAATACAAATACAATATGCCAGACTCATTCACATAGTGGGGGCAGTTCTGTAACGGCTCCACAAGTTAGTGCTGAGCACCAAATCTAAAAGGGTATCAGTGTGCCAAGATGCTGTTTATAGATTCTAGCGTATTACGGCGTAAACTACAAGTGCCCCTAAATACAACAGTTGCACGCACAAGGCTGGGGGTGGATCTAAGTTGCCAGCATAACTATTAGACATGTCTATGGCTCGCCTACGCTCCTTCTCTGCGCATTTACGTTCTGAGCGAGTTGTGCACCTCTGTTGAGGGGGAAATTCTTTAAACAGCGCCTAAGTTAAGAGGGACACGCCTACCAATGCCTAAACTAATGGCGCTGGAATTGCGCCCAACACCACTGTGGACGTGGCTAACACCAGAAGGTGGTGCGATTCACGTCAAAGGTAGGCACTGCAAATTTAGGCCTGGAAAACCTAGCTTTGCCAGAGGCATGATTATCTAAGCAACACCATCGCACGACTGGCACACTATCGGCGGCCACTTTTAAGGTGGCCGCCAACAACAGCGCCGGGAGGGAGTGCATCGCTGCCATGTATCTGTACCCACGTAAATGAGGGCACGTGTGTAGTTAATTTTCTTCTTTGTTCTGCAGTTGCTTCTCTGACCGTGAAAATTCGCAATTTACAAGAGCATCTTCAAAAACACCCCAAGGTGGGTCGAAGCAAAATGTATCAGGAACCATCTTTACTTTACTTTGGTCCACATGGTTTTGGGCTTCTGTATTTAAATTTGTATGTTTATTTTGTCCTTTGTAAGTAATCAAAATGATTGTATGTTTTGAATTGTACCCATTTTAATTTCTTTACATCGCTTAGGAATCTGATAAGCGATCAAATCAAATTTTAAGCTTGCCAGTGAATGTCTGGGTTAGAAGATAGATGTTTAGCCATCAGTTTAAAAGGTGGAATCAAGTCCTGATGGGATTTTTTTTTTTTTTTGTAAAAACACTGGGGGGGACTTTTTAAGGAATATTGAAACCAGCTACAAAATTGGGGTGAATATTCCTTATTTTTATAAGAAAATAAAGGGTCATAAATTCTACAGCTCAAAGACTATAAAAATCTTTCCTGAGAGAGAGAGAGCATGCTTGCTGCAGGTGATAAGAGGAAGCTCCTGAGGTTCCTAGATTTGGGGAACTGGCTTATAACTGAGGTTTCTGACCTGTGAGGAGAATTTGTAGTTCCTAAAAGGTGTTTTGATGTCTGGCATCTGATCCAAGGCAGCTCTATTTTACTTGAGTTTGGATAATTTGTGCTTTGCTCACTCTTGAATTACTGTTAAATAGACAGTGAATTTATTCAGAAAATGCTTATGAACTGCTGTTCGTTGATGAAATTAGTTAAACTCGAGGTCGGAAGTAGATGTTAAATAAAATAGGCAACAGTATGGATCCTTTTGGGACCCAAAATAAGGGATGGAATTGTCCTAAATAGACTGGTGGACACAATCTATTCCATAAATATCCTTTTATTCATACAGTAACTCTATGACTGGACATGTACATGTTTCGGCCGAAAGGGCCTGCTTCAGGAGTCTTGAAAGTCTTTGGGGCAATATCAAATGTTGCTTTCAATAATATGCGAGATATCAAATTGCTAAATACGGTGCTTCTGGGTGATCGAACGGTTGAGTCTTCTAAAAGAAGTATAGGAGCCAAAAGGTGTCCACGGCGTCCTTTTGGTACGCCACAGGTACTGTTTGATCAAGGCATAGACTGTCACCTGATTGGAAACCCTGACTGACTTGTTCCTGTTGTAAGAGAGCAGCTGGGCCTGGCTTATTGCCCAGCAAAACATTGACTGTACAGAAATGACATTTTATCTGATAGGCTTGACATTTTCATTAGGACCCACTCGTGACCCTGCTGCCATAGATAAAATCGGAGAAGCAGCAGTCCGCTTAGTGATAAATGAGTTGGAGATAGGAGGAATGGTTTGGTGCAGTCCTGTAATGGCATCCAGCTTAGCACTGGTATCAAACCGATAACTACGCATTTTCAACCCCACTGCAGGATAAATCCAACAAACGCCAAATGCTGATGACCATTGACGAGCGGAAGAAAAAGCTCAAGTTTTTGCGTCGTACCCGCTTCGATGCTTTCGAGAATGTATGTAAGCAGCTGGACATAGAGTACATCATCCCTTCACAGTACCGCAAAAAACCTACTCGGCGCAGTATCGCAAAGAAGGCGTTCTGTCTCAAGGTAGGAACAGAGCTGGGGAGACACAAAGGGTCATTCTATAAAGGGGCATCTGTTTTTAGTCCCATTCTAAAAAGGAGATGCCTATTTTTCTTTGTCTCACTCAACTTTATTGGAAATGAATATAATACAGGCATTACCAAGCAGAACACCGTAAACAATTTTGTATAACAGAAGCAGAAGGAATACAAAAATGTATACAGTATGCAAAAACTTTTCATGCACTTCCAACATTTCTTTGTCGCCCCCCTTGTATATAGTTCTTTTAAGAAAAGTTCAATATTCTACTCCTGGTTTTATATGTTAAAATTATCCAGAAAGGCTCCCTTCAGTGACCAGAGTGATGTAATTTTTTGTCTTTCCAACGTCAATAAAGTTATCATTTGAACGCGCCAAACACTAAGCAAGGGCGCTTTGGGCATTATCCAGGTGAGAAGGATCACCATTCTTTTTTAATTTTTGCAATAATCATGGCTTTATTGACGAAACGACTTAGCCCTTTAGGAGTTGACTTCAATACACCATATTCTCCAATTAGGAGAAACCACAAGTGTGCAATTCCATTGTTGTCTAATAAAATTTAGAACTGCATTCCAAAGCTCCTTGACTCTAGGGCAGTGCCAGAACATGCCGCCCAGGAGGCCTGGCACTTCGGGCAGGTCTTTATCCAACAATAAAGGCCTGCCATTATAAAAGATTCCTGCCCAGAACCCTCGCCTTCCAGTCAGGCAAATGGAACGATTGGCTGAGTAACTTTATCTTACACTCCTCAACCTACCTCAATTTTAGAAAATTGATAAAAACGAGTTTGTTCAATCGATTTGTAAACTAAGAATTCTATAGCACTGCAAATTCAACCATTAACCTTAAGAACTTTTTAGCTTTCTACTTCTTCCATTATATAAGATTGTATAGATCTCTTTGAATTGTTGACCTCTTTGCTGATTGTCCAGTGCTTCTTGTTGTAAACCGCCTCAAACTTTTCATGGCTTTAGAGGTATATAAAAAAATAAATTATTATTATTATTCATTGTCAAAGAGACACTATATATGCCCGACACGGCCTACTTTTCTTTATAGCATACTAGTGTAGCAGACCAAATGTTACGTGCAACCATGAAACACCAGCCATACCACTTTAATTCACTGCAGTAATGTGATTTTAAAAAAATCTTTGAAGTTTTCTTTGCATCCTATAAATTTGTCGCTTCGTAGAATCGAGAACATTGTGGACCAAACTCAGGGATTGAAGAATTTTGAACAGGGCCATCAAAACACAAAATTATACAGCTGTATCTTATTTTTTTTTTTTTTCTGTTTAGGTTTTTAATGAAGTAAAGAAGCTAAAAGCTGCCAAGAAGAGGCAAGAAGCAGCAAGAAAAGTTCCTCCGGATCCTGCGGAGAAACCAGTTGAAAACACTGAAGCTGTGCCATGAAATAGGCTCCATATCTTGAAATTGCAAAAGAAAAGTAGTTTCTTCAGTAATCAATAAATTATTTTTGTTTTATTTAACATCATAAGCCTTTTTATTTGTATTTATGTGCAACAGTTTTCTTACAACAGCAGTGCAAACTTCTCACACACACACACTCCTAGTGCTCCACTGTAGAATGGGCAGCAGTTGCACCAGAAGTTGATAAGGTGCCAGCTTCTAAGTGATAATTTCAACTGTTTCGGGGTTTTTTAATATCACCCTTGCCTGTCTCGCAAACGCAAGCATCTTCCCCTGCCAGCCGCAAGATCCTTTATGCAGTCTCCTCACTCTGTCTCTATTGCAACTTTCCACAAGGCAGGACGTGGCTGCAGGAAGGTTCTTGGAGAGGAAGCTGTTTGCATTGCAGTCACTGCCCGCAGCCCAGGGAAGTCTAGAATATGGCCAGAATGGGAGGAGGGGAAAGAGAGAGATGCCCGGCTGCCAGAGTGGGAGGAGGGATTGGAGGGGGGGACAAGAGAGAGAGATGCCCATTTGCCAGAATGGGAGGAGGGATTAGAAAGGGAGGGAGAAAGATGCCCACTTGCCAGAGTGGGAGGAGGGATTGGAAATGGGGGGAGAGAGAGAGGCCCATCTGCCAGAGTGGGAGGAGGGATTGGAAAGGGGGGGAGAGAGAGAGCCCACCTGCCAGAGTGGGAGGAGGGATGGGAAAGGGGGGGAGAGAGATGCCCGTTTGCCTGAGTGAGAGGAGGGATTGGAAAGGGGGGGAGAGAGAGGCCTATCTGCCAGAGTGGGAGGAGGGATTGGAAAGGGGGAGAGAGAGAGAGAGGCCCATCTGCCAGAGTGGGAGGAGGGATTGGAAAGGGGGGGAGACAGAGAGAGGCCCATCTGCCAGAGTGGGAGGAGGGATTGGAAAGGGGGGGAGAGAGATGCCCGTCTGCCAGAGTGGGAGGAGGGATTGGAAAGGGGGGAGAGAGATGCCCACCTGCCAGAGTGGGAGGAGGGATTGGAAAGGGGGGGGAGAGAGATGCCCATCTGCCAGAATGAGAGGAGGGATGGGAAAGGGGGGGAGAGAGATGCCCGTTTGCCTGAGTGAGAGGAGGGATTGGAAAGGGGGGGAGAGAGAGGCCTATCTGCCAGAGTGGGAGGAGGGATTGGAAAGGGGGAGAGAGAGAGAGGCCCATCTGCCAGAGTGGGAGGAGGGATTGGAAAGGGGGGGAGACAGAGAGAGGCCCATCTGCCAGAGTGGGAGGAGGGATTGGAAAGGGGGGGAGAGAGATGCCCATCTGCCAGAGTGGGAGGAGGGATTGGAAAGGGGGGAGAGAGATGCCCACCTGCCAGAGTGGGAGGAGGGATTAGAAAGGGGGGAGAGAGATGCCCATCTGCCAGAGTGGGAGGAGGGATTGGAAAGGGGGGGAGAGAGAGGCCCATCTGCCAGAGTGGGAGGAGGGATTGGAAAGGGGGGGAGAGAGATGCCCATCTGCCAGAGTGGGAGGAGGGATTGGAAAGGGGGGAGAGAGATGCCCACCTGCCAGAGTGGGAGGAGGGATTAGAAAGGGGGGAGAGAGATGCCCATCTGCCAGAGTGGGAGGAGGGATTGGAAAGGGGGGGGAGAGAGATGCCCGTCTGCCAGAGTGGGAGGAGGGATTGGAAAGGGGGGGGGAGATGCCCACCTGCCAGAATGGGAGGAGGGATTAGAAAGGGGGGAGAGAGATGCCCACCTGCCAGAGTGGGAGGAGGGTTTGGAAGCGGGGGAGAGAGGTCCGTCTGTCAGCAGAAGTAATTCAGCATTAATTTTTTTAAATCATGAGATTAATTGTCATGAAAATTTGTAATCGTCCAACCGCCCTACTTCTAACCTACACACACAGGTAGCAGTCCACTGCAGAACAGGTACAACACAGATGGCATGACGGGTTGGAGGGAGGGATCATTCTCCTTCTGTTGCTATTCATCTGATTTTTCCCATTCAGCTTCTTCTACAGGGTTGGCAGCTGTGAATACTTTTCAAATTCATTTAAAATAGCTAGAAATAAATGTGCGTGTGTTTTCTAATATAATCTTCTATTTCTGCATCAAACATACCTAGGCAGGCTCAAGGCGACTTACAAAGAGAAGAGAGAGGAATGGAGAGGGAAGAGGAGAGAAAAGAAAGGCCTGGTGGTCTGTGAGGACTTTGGTTAAATTTGAGATAGCCGTGCTACATGGAAGCAAGGGAGACCAAACAGGCCCATTGGCTGGATCCCATCAAGAATATGACGGGAATGAACAGCAAGCTATTGCAAAAAGCCATGGAAAACAGGGAAGCATGGCGAGGACTGGCCTACAGAGTATCCAAGGGTCGGACACCACTGAATCAGCTGTGCAAATCAGATGTTGCTAATTTGTACATCTGAAATATTTGATTTTTTTATTCTGAGAGAGGAAGCTTGTCATTTCCTTTTTTCCTGTCCCCTTAAATAGGTTACGCTCTGTAAACTCCTCCTAAAACGAAGTCAGCCGTGTGACAGTAAGTGATAAGGAAAGCTGTTCTGAACCTGATCGTTTCTGTAGAACATAATGTGATATACGATTTGTGCATTATTAATGTTGTAATGACTATAGTATGTGCTGTGAGAAGTCGTAATAGGTATCTGCTGGGCGTAATACATGGTATAATACATAGGTTACCTAATCTACGTGCTTGTTTATTGCATAGGTATATGAAAATGAGCATTTGGCATGTAATTTGCATCTCTTTTAAATTTAATGAGTGAGGATATTGGGCTTTTACCTTGCACTTGATTCCTTTTATTTTTGCCATTTTGTACTGGAGGGGAGCTTTAGTAAATCAAACCCATTTTGGGTCTGTGCATTGGGAATTTAAAAACAAGAGTATAAAACTATTTGATGGTTTATGTGAGAATCCTTATAGCACCACAGCAAGTTTTATTTTGCACTATCGAAGGTCTTTGTCAGACTTATTAGTAGACTATTTTTTTAGCACATGTAACAATTCAGTCATAACAACATGGACAGAAGTGTGCTTGAGGATATGGGACCTTTCTGCCAGCCTGGGAAAGCTTTCACGATGAAGGGCCAAAGTCCTAGAGAGAGCACTCCTGAATCCACTTCTGTATCAGGACGGATACTCCAGCATCGAATGGCCTTCACCAACCCAGTAGCGGCAAGAGGAAGCTACCAGAAATAGCCTCGATCCTGACGCAGACACGCTGGCAAAGCGATACCTGTACTTGCCCCTTTTACTAAGCTGCAATAGCGAGTACTGGCGCAGCAAATGCGATGCAGCATATATGGATTGAATGGGATGTGTCGGTACTCGTTACCGCGCCTTTTTAAAAGGGGTCCCACAGTCAAGAGAGAAAGGGGTGGAAGCGAATTCTATTTCTCGTTAAATATTGAAAGGGGGGGGGGGGAGAAAGGCTTTTTTGTTTTTAATTATACCGCATCAAAAATGTGATGGTGAAAGTGTGGGGATAGTCAGATTCTATGTAGGTCCTGTTTATTACTGTTTATTACACTTGACATCTACTTTGAAGACATCATCTGTAATACTTGTGGAATTTTAACCAAGAGGAACCCAAGACAGCTAATTCCTTAGTCATTTATGGTTACTATAGCCTAAGAATGTAACAAGTGACAGGCAAGAAATTATATGAAATTTGCACATGAGTGGGAGAGTAGCCGAATGATAACCAGGGGAACTGGGTTTGATTCCCACTACGGCTCCTTGTGGCTCTGGCCAAGTTTCTTAACCATCTGTTGCCCCAGGTACAAAATAAGTGCCTGTATATAATACGTAAACCGCTTTGATTGTAACCACCCAAGGGCGATCTCTCAAATCCCATCCCATCCCTCCCCTTAAAACATTTCTGGGGTCAGGAGAGGGTGCTCTGCTCAGTAACGTGAGCCTCTTGTCTGTTTCAGAGAAGTGCTAAGCCTTTGGCAATCCCGCAGCAGCTATGTCCACACCTGTGGTCACCCAGCAGCCTGGTACGGTCCCCTCTGCTGTGGTATCTCCAACAGGCGAGTGGAACAGTGATCTTTGTGACTGCTTTAAAGACTGCCCTATATGTAAGTACTGGTGGGGGGAGGGGGGTTGACTTTCCTAATGGCTGTAACATTTGAGACTAGTAACAAGCTCCCTGTCTAGCCCATTATGTCCCTTTATTTTTTTACCTCTCAGTCCTTTAACTATTTGCCCTGGATCGATAGCATGGAATGTGGCTACTCTTTGGGTTTTGAGACACAAAAACAAAAAACACGGATCCTTTTCAAACAATCCTGCCCAAACTAGGGTTGTAGGATATTCCTTAAATTATTTAGAATAGGTAAAAAAAATATACCTTAAAATTCATTTTTCTTTTATAATCAGATCAAATTCCTGTTTCATTTTTACAGGACCTATAATCAAACACTGAACTCTCAAATAATAAACTAGGAGGGTGGTATATCATATAATGTAAGTGCATAGGACCTCACATAACATATGTTATCCCAAGTCCACATTCTAGCGAGCAGCGGTTTTCGGTGTCAGGTCAAAAGCACGCCGGGACAAAGGTGCGCGCAGACAACTGAGCGCAACGCGGAGCCGCGCGCCAAAGAAAATGACTGTTTTAAAGGGCTCCGATGAGGGGTGTGGGGGGAACCCCCCCTACTTTACTTTATACAGATCGTGCCGCGTTGTGGGGTGCTTGGGGGGTTGTAACCCCCCACATTTTACTGAAAATTTCACTTTTTCCCTAAAAAACAGGGAAACAGTTAAGTTTCCAGTATAATGAGGGAGGTTACAACCCCCCAAACCCCCCACAACGCCACCGCGATCTGTATTAAGTAAAGTGGGGGGGCTCCCCAACAAAACCCTCCGTTGGAGCCCCTAAAAACACTCTTTTTCTTCGGTGCGCGCTTCCGTCTTGCGCTCAGTTGTCGGCACGCGCCTTTGTCTTCGGCGGTTTTGTCTATGAACCGCAGTTTTCACATTTGAAGAGAGAAAATTTGTTATAGAAATTGCAGCAACCACAACCTCCCCCGATGAAGGTCTGTTGACTGAAATGCTCATGTAAAAGTGGAGCGTCGGGCAGTTGTCTAAAGAGCCAACGTTGGATCAGCAGTTTTGCTATTTAAGATAAGTGTTGCTGATAAAAACTTCAAGTTACATAATCAATTGGTAAAAACTATGGTGACTAAATTAATGAACTATGATATTGCACAATATTAAATTAGAAGTATTTCTGTTAATTTATCAAATTTTAATGAAATAAAATAAAGACAGACATCAATTAATTAAGGGAAGAGAAGGAGGTCATGGTATAATTGATTATTTAAAAACTGAACAGAATGTGGTCTTGGGATAACACATGTCCTATGCACTGAAATCTGTTTTCATTATATGAAATACCACCCTCTTAGTTTATTATTTCAGGGTTCAATGTTTCATTATAGGTCCTGTAAAAATAAAACAGGTTTAATCTGATTATAAAAGAAAAATGAATTTTAAGGTATATTTTACCTATTCTAAATAATTTAAGGAATATCCTACAACTCTATGAACTCCAGTTACTCTTTGGGTTTTGGCCAGGTACTAGGGACCTGGCTTGGCCACCGTGAGAACAGGCTACTGGGCTTGATGGACTGTTGGTCTGACCCAGTAAGTCTGTTCTTATGCTCTTATGTGAGCCAAGAATAGGACAATCAAGCCATTGTGACATCACTGATGAGGTTGGCTCTGAGACACTGTGGAATGAGGCGTTATGACATCACAATCTCAGCTCTGGAATGTTGCTCGCATTGGGGTTCCAGAATCTTTCTATTCTTTGAGATTCTGAAATGTTGCTACTCCTTGGGTTTTGGCCAGGTACTAGGGATCTGGATTGGCCACCATGAGAATAGGCTACTGGGCTTGATGGACCGTTGGTCTGACCCAGTAAGGCTGTTCTTATGCTCTTACGTGAGCCAAGAATAGGACAATCAAGCCATTGTGACATCACTGATGAGGTTGGCTCTGAGGCATTATGACATCACAATCTCAGCTCTGGAATGTTGGTCTCATTGGGGTTCCAGAATCTTTCTATTCTTTGAGATTCTGGAATGTTGCTATTCCTTGGGTTTTGGCCAGGTACTAGGGACCTGGATTGGCCACTGTGAGAACAGGCTACTGGGCTTGATGGACCATTGGTCTGATCCAGTAAGGCTATTGTTATGTTCTCAAATTTTTGATTTTATTGTAACCCACTTGTACGGACTCTGGGTCCCTAAGCAACCAAGGACATTAAGAAACAACCCCAAAACCTGAAGGTCTACCATCCCGTTTTAAAGAGAGGGCAATTATTATGCAGAACCTTTAATGTTAGAGCAAGAACAGTTTTTAGAATATTTTATCACCAGGATGCATTCCCTTCAACACTGAAGTCTCTCCCCTTTTCAGGTCTCTTGGGGCTTTGCTGTCCATCAATTCTGGGGTGTTACGTGGCACACAAATATGGAGAACCCTTCCTTTTAGGCTTCGTTCCGGGGGGCATGACTGCCTTACGGACCCACATGCGTCTGTCCTATGGCATCGAGGTAAGTGGATTACTTAAGATGGATGTTGTGTTTGTTTTTATATTGCCTGTTTTTACTGTAACCCATTTTGGTTAAGCGGGATATAAATGGAATAATAAACACTTGTAAATTTTTCTTGAGGCAGTAGACTCTATCCCAAGCTCTCTGGACAGAAGACCTGCCAGCTCACCCCATTTCTGTAGCATAGCTATTGGCAGACACAGCGCAGCGCAGGTCATCTGAGGCTGAAGCTGAAAAGGCAAAGGGGAGGAGAAAATGGAAGGAAAAGAATCAGGGAGGAGGGAAAGGGGTCAGCGAGTGCCTGGGATAATTGGTGCAGGGGTTCAAGATAATGTCTTTATATATAGCTCCCCACTAGCAGACACTCCTGGTGGTCTCAGCATTCATCCCCCACCATGCCAGGGGTTCTCATCCCCAACCTTGGGACGCATCTAGCCAGTCGGGATTTCAAGATACCCACCATGAATATGCATGAAATAAATCTTCATGTACTACTACTGTATGTAAATTTATCTTATGCAAATTTATGGTGGGTATCTTGAAAAACCCAACTGGCTAGATGCGTCCCAAGGTCAAAGAAGCGTGGGATGAACACAGAGGATCTCGAATCAGAAAAAAATTAAGGGCAGTACTGGGCAGACATGCACGGTCTATGGGCTAGCGAAGGCTTCGATGGTTTGGATGGGCTGGAGTGAGCTTTGACGGAGAAGAAGAAGGAAGATTTAAATTAAGTCAGTAATTTAAAGTGTGGGTAGGGTTGGGCAGACTGGATGGACCATTCGGGTCTTTATCTGCCCTCATCTACTTTGTTACTATGCCCACCATACGAGTTTTGTGAGAGTCCGCTAGTTAAATGTATATTCATACTGTATATTATATTTTTATATCTTAAATTACAAGTTGGCGTCCGATTTTGTTCAGTTTAATCCCAAAGGGGTGAGGGGTCTGGAAAGATATGCAAGAGGGATGCAAAGCTGAAAGTTCACTTAGCGCAGTTGTTCCGAGCCCCGTTGATTAATTGCCCCCCAACAGCGAACGTGCACATTCCCTCTCCCTTACCCCGGT
Source organism: Geotrypetes seraphini (assembly GCF_902459505.1). Taxonomy (NCBI): domain Eukaryota; kingdom Metazoa; phylum Chordata; class Amphibia; order Gymnophiona; family Dermophiidae; genus Geotrypetes; species Geotrypetes seraphini. The sequence continues at coordinate 28,769,921 of NC_047091.1, read as the reverse complement.
TAAAGCATTTGGCTGGCTGCTGCATTCAAAATAAATTTGTCAAGGCTGGCAGTCCCCACCACACTTAAAGGATGCATGAGCGTGATGGGTTTTGCAACATTCAACCGATCCTCGGTGGTCTTTGTCGTTTGCAAATGTGACAGGAAAACGTTACACTGTTGCAATATGTTCCCTTACTAAAGGAACAGAAGCTTTCCTCTGCAGAAAGAGCAAAAGAGACAGATACTTAGAAACGGATGATGTGAGAAGTCCATCTGATCCAACACTAGCTGCCCACTGAGCTATACAACCAGTCTTAAGGCACCTGTGACTTTCTCTCTCCTTTGTGTCTATCCAATGGCTGAATTATTTAATATCACATTACATTATAGCCATTATATCCTGTATATAGCTTAAGTTCAGTGCAGCTAACAAGACCTAGAAACTAATTATTAGATCCCTAATGTGTCAAGTTATTACTAGTACTACTTCTCACTTACATAGCGCTGAAAGGCGTACGCAGTGTGACATTTATAGAAGGTCCCTGCTCAGAAGAGCTTACAATCTAAATTGGACATACAGACATCACATATAGGGTTGGGGGTGCAGAAGCAAAGGTGAGAGAAGTTAAGAGTTGCAACCACTCTCAACGAGGTGGGCTGACATTTATAGGCGGTCCCTGCTAGGAAGAGCTTACAATCTAACTTGGACAGACAGACATGACATATATTGTAGGGTTGGGGATGCAGAATCCAAGGTGTGAGGAGTTAGGAGTCAAAAGCACTCTGAACAAGCTGGGCTGACATTTATAGACGGTCCCTGCTCGAAAGAGCTTACAATCTAACTTCGACAGACAGACATCACATATAGGATTGGGGAGGCAGACCCAAGGTGAGAGGAGTTAGGAGTCAAAAACACTCTAAAAGAGGTGGGCTTTTAACTGGGCCTTGAACACTGCCAGAGATGGAGCCCACCTTAGGGATTTGAGCAGCTTGTTCCAAGCATACGGTGCAGCAAGGCAGAAGGGACAGAGTCTGGAGTTGGCACTTAGGGCAAAATCTTCCGTCATAAAATTTGTACTGAAATTATGGCAAATCGTAACTTGTTAACTGTATTATGTATATTTAACCTGTAACCTGTTCTGAGCTCTGAAGAAAATGGAATAGAAGAGGAATGAATTAATCAATCAAAACATATCTCGTATTTCAGTTACAAATCAGACCTTATGCGATATAAGTTTCTGGAACAGGAATATTATTAACCAGGTGCAAAACTCACTATAATAGATCTTTCCTCTTAATTCCCAGGGTACTAGTTTCCACCACTTGGTACATAAAGGATGAAGTAAGCATAAATTTATACAGTACTAGGGATTTGGATAGTGAAGATCTAAATAACACTTGGAAACTCAAGTACGGTTTCAACGTGCCACACGCATAATGCCAATGACCTCGCCCTGGAAGGTATCATCAACCCTGAACCAAACCTATTTTCTCACATTCCTCTTGAGCTTCTCTCCTTCACCTTTATAGGATGACCCCCACGTCCTTGAACTTTTTTATTTCACGGAGAAAGCTTCCAGTTGGTGTTGTACCGAAGCCTGCTAACTCTTCAAATGTTTTTCTCTCTCTATTCCCTTCCTTCTAGAGAACAAGTCCTTAGCTTCTCTGGTTTGCATAGGGGATGCATAATCCCCAGATCTTATATAGGTCATTCAAATTTGAGTCCAGATGTTTGTGTAAACTAATTAGTCAATTGAGTGCTAACAAATAATTATTGCTGTTAATTGGCATTAAATGAGATTTATAGTCGTATCTGCCTATCTGTTCCAAATATTTATACGCAGTGTTACAGAAAATGAGGTTTTGCACGCACAATCTGCATGCTAGGATTTATAGTAGATTTCAACTGGCATAAGTCGCACCCAGACAGTAGCATAGTAAGGGTAGGAGGAGCCCAGGACGGTGGCACCCTCCTCACCGCCTCCCCTCCCCCTCTGCTCCTTCTGTGTCAACCGCACCCCCATGCCACACTAGTGCCCTGCCTTCTCACTTTGTACCTTTTAAAATCTTTGCCAGTGTGAGCAGCTTCTCTGGCCTGCTGCTAACACTGGCTTTCCATCCGACATCACTTCCTGGCCTTAGAAACATGATCAAAAGAAACCAAAATACAAATATGAATACCAATACAAGGACAGATCATCACCATTAATACCAATTTTTTTGTAATTTACTTAGAAACATGATGGCAGATAAAGGCCAAATGGCCCATCCAGTCTGCCCATCCGCAGTAACCATCATCTCTCTCTTTGAAAGATCCCATGTGCCTATCCCAGGCCCTTTTGAAATCAGATACAGTCTCTGTCTCTACCACCTCTTCTGGGAGACTGTTCCATGCATGCACCACCCTTTCTATAAAAAAAATAGTATTTCCTTAGATTACTCCGGAGCCTATCACCTCTTAACTTCATCCTATGCCGTCTCATTGCAGAGTTTCCATTCAAATTAAAGAGACTCAACTCATGCGCATTTACATTACATAGGTATTTAAACATCTCTAGCACATCTCCCCTCTCCCGCCTTTCCTCCAAAGTATACAGATCTTTAAGTGTGTCTCCATACGCCTTATGACGAAGACCACACACCATTTTAGTAGCCTTCCTCTGGACCGACTCCATCCTTTTTATATCTTTTTGAAGGTGCGGCCTCCAGAATTGTACACAATATTCTAAATGAGGCCTCACTAGAGTCTTATACAGGGGTATCAGTACCTCCTTTTTCTTTCTGGAAATGCCTCTCCCTATGCACCCTAGCATCCTTCTAGTTTTTGCCGTCACATTTTCAACCTGTTTGGCCACCCAAGTCCCGCTCTTCTGTCGTGCACATAAGCTCTTCACTCCCTAATTTGTACCATTCCCTCGGGTTTCTGCAGCCCAAATGCATGACCTTGCATTCCTTATTAAATTTTAGCTGCCAAATTTCAAACCATTGTTCAAACTTTGCCAGGTCTTTCTTAATGTTATTCACACCATCCGGCGTGTCTACTCTACAGCAGATTTTAGTATGATCCACAAAGAGGCAAATCTTACCCAACAACCCTTCAGCAGTATCGTTTTATAAAAATGTTAAAAAGAACAGACCCAAGAACAGAACTTTGAGGTAACACCCCTTTCCTCAGAGCGATATCCATTGATCACTACCCTCTGTCGCGTTCCACTTAACCAGTTCCTGATCCAGCCCGTCACTTTGGGACCCATCCCGAGGGCACTCAGTTTATTTATCAGACGTCTGTGTGGAAAACTGTCAAAGGCTTTGCTAAAATCTAAACACACCTCATCTAGCGTACATCCTCTATCCAATTCTCTGGTCACCTAGTCAAAGAAATTGATCAAATTTGTCTGACAAGACCTACCTCTAGTGAATTTATGTTGTCTCTGGTCCTATAATCCACAGGATTTCAGAAACTTAGCCATTCTCTGTTTTAAAAGTGTTTCTATTAATTTGCTTACCACAGAAGTCAGACTTACCGGCCTGTAATTCCCTACTTCTTCCTTACTTCTACTTTTGTGGAGAGGGACCACATCTGCCCTTCGCCAGTCCTCCGGTACCACTCCTGACTCTAGAGACTCATTGAAAAGATCAGTCAGCGGAGCTACCAGAACTTCCCTAACTTCCTTCAGCACCGTGGGATGTACACCATCCGGCCCCATTGCTTTGTCTACCTTTATTTTAGCTAGCTCCTCACGAACACAACCCTCTGAAAATTGATCAGGGTCTATTACTCCTCCAGCCCTATTCACGTTTGTCTTCTGCGGTCCCGCTCCTGGTGTTTCAGCCCTGAACACAGAACCCGGAAGTGATTTCAGAGGAACCGGGTCAGAAGCAGCAGGCTATAGTAGTTGCTCACGCTGGCGAAGATTTTGAAAAAGTTACGGGGGAGGGCATGAGTAGGTTGGGGCGGAGAGGTTCTGGAGCTCAGGGCGGTCCACCCCTGCCCACCTCCCCTTTACTACACCTAGAGTTGGCCATGGAAATTGTGAGGTGCCCTCTGTAGAATAGCACGTAGCGTTATTTTCCCAGCACCTAAATTTGAACGGTTTACTGAACCTGATTCATAATGCAGACCATGCGCCATCTTCGTGGCCTTCTCTGTCTCCCTTTATAAATGTGAGTGCTAACATTTATTTAGGTATTTCAAATGCGCTTTGTTAACCTCATCTCCACTGTTCTCGAGCCAGGTGAGTTAGCCCCTGGTTTTCTAATTCAGTTCCCATTAAGGAGAATGCTGAGATTTCATGCAGCCGCTGCGCGGCATTTAAGAAAACAGGAAGTAGCTCTACCTAATAGTTGGCCTCTGTCATGAAGAACCAGGACTCCTGGAAATTCTGCTCCAGCACTTAGGCCTGAATTCTGTAACCGGTGCTGTTTTCGGTGGCCAACGAAGATCACGCGTCAATCATGCAGTGGCACCAGGTACAGAATCACGCCTCCGGCAAAGGTAGGTGCCGGAAATGTAGGGCCAGGGTTTTCCTACCTGTGATGTGAATTGTGCCACCGTAGCCAAGCCCATAGTGACATTAGGCAGCCTAAAGCTTTAGGCCTGATTCTGGTACTGATTGTTTTTTTTACTGAATTTGGGTGCCTACTAGAAAGTTGCACGGGGACAGAAATCCCATTCATCACCGCCTGTCCCCACCAGGATCCTCTCTGTCCCCACCCGTCCCGTCAGGATCCTCTCCATCCCCACCTGTCTCCGTCAGGATCCTCTCCGTCCCCACCTGTCCCCGTCAGGATCCTCTCCGTCCCCACCCATCCCCGCCAGGATCCTCTCCATCCCCACCCGTCCCCGTCAGGATCCTCTCAATCCCCGCCAGGATCTTCTCCGTCCCCACCCATCCCCGTCAGGATCCTCTCTGTCCCCACCCATCCCCGCATAGAATTACCTCCATCCCCGCCCGTCCCCATAAAAAGCAGCAATTACTTCTGACAGGATCATCAATTCCACAGTTTCTTTTGTGTTTGCGCTGCTGTTTTCCTTGTGGAATCTCTTTGGTGAAACCCTTTTTTTGTTTTCTGTTTAGGTAATTAACTTATAAACCCCCTCTTTTACTAAGGCTGATGTGTCCATTATATTATATGGATGAACCCTGCTTCCAAAGCCTTCCATCCCCGTGGGAGTCCTGTTGGCTAGAGGGGGGTCCTTGTGGGAGTCCCGTGGGCCAGAGGGGGGGGTCCCCATGAGAGTCCCATGGGTTAGGGGGGATTCCCGCTATCCCCGTTCCCGTGCAGACCTCTAGTGCCTACCAGCGCCTACATATGGGCAACGGTTAGAAAATTTGGGCCTTAATCTTTTTCTATTATCATATTAGAAAGCCAACTTGAGACTTCTCATAAAGCACACTGCAAAGAGAGCCTGCCAAAAACATCTGCAGCCACCATTCGGATGGGGCCCACCCTATCCGATTTTAATGACTCGTTACTGAAGACAGCCTCCGATAGGACATTGAATTGGATAATTTGACAAAAGTCCATCATCTGAAACCTGATATGGACAAATGTCTTTGGTTTATCCCTGGTGCCAACTATTTTCAGAAAGTTTCAAGTTTATTTATTATTTGATTAATCGCCTATTCCAAATTCTAAGCGATGTACAAATTGGTAAAATAAATTGTCTAAAATATACATAAAATAGACCATATAATTAACAAGGGGATAAGTCACAAAACAAACTAATTAAGATAAAACAAGAATACAATGGGACAGGTGAGATAGAAATAAAATCTTAGATAGGAAAGAATCAACAATTAAAGGTAAAACACAACAGGAATTGAAGGACAAATAAATAGGTAAAAATAAAAGTAGACAAAAGAGCAATTGACAAAAGAGCAAATTAACATTTCAATTAAGTATTGAATGCATCTTTAAAAAGAAAGCTCTTAAGTTGGCTCTTATATGTTTCCAAATTCTTCTCCTCTCTTAAGTACAGCGGGAGTGAATTCCAGGTCTGAGGCGCCGTAACAGCAAAAATAAATTGCCTTCGAGTATTGATAATTTTGAGAGTGGGGATGACCAACAAAAGTTGGTCGTTTGATCTTAAAAATTTGGGAGAATTATAAGGTATCAATGCTTTATAAATAAAAGCAGGAGTTTTATATAATAGCGATTTAAATGTAAGTCCAGGAAATGATGTCAGAAGAGTAAACGCTGGTATGACAGCAGCTTCTCGCGCCAAGAATGTTACGGGGGAAGGGGGGGCACCCGGGACAGACCACTCCCCCTTACTACGCCACTGCATAGAAGTAATACAGTATCTAAAGATGAAAGAGGTGCTTAAAGCTGTAACCACTGCTTCATGCAGCTTGCATTTAGGGTTTTAACTGCCACTCCATGAAAGTGGCAAAATTTTATTTATTGGGATTTATTTATTAACTACTTTTATGAAAAGATTCGCTTAGATTAATGTCTGAACTAGAGTTTATGCCTAGGAATCTTCCACTTCTGCAGCACCCCATGACACCTTTTGATCGTAATCGATTCTTTCTTCCCTTTTCCAGGGAACAATCTGCAATGACGCCTTAACCATTTGCTGCTGTGGCTGGTGTGAGATGTGCAGGATGGCACGAGAAATCCGTCTTCGATCTGGCGCCTATCATTAGCCAAGAATGCAAGGTAATATTTACAGAAGATAAAGGAAGCCACCTTTAAAAATGATTTATTCTGGTCATCTCGATACCTAAGGGGAGCCTGAGCTGCAGCTTTTAAGCCAGTTGTCCGCTAAAGCTGTCATTAAATTGCCCCCTTTTCATTGGTTTACAAAGGAAATATAAGAAGCATTTAAAATTCTGGAAAGCTATTCCTTGTCCACCCGATTTTCAAAACAATTCACGCAGGCAAGAGGGCCTCCTGCCCACTAAACCGGGCCATGCTTCTAAACATCTCTGACCGCCCATGCGGAAAGTGGAGGCATGGTTTTGGGGAGGAGCTGGCACTTATGTGGGTGCCAGCAATATTCAGTGCCGGGACCTGCATAGCTAACCCAGCCAAGTGTCCTAGCTTGGCCAGGTTAGGTAGGCGGGTGCTGGCATTGAAAATCAGATGGGAGCCGCCTACCGTTTTTCTTCCACCTCCAATCACCCCTTCCCCCTCCCATACACACACACACACACTTGCTCCTGCCCCTAATGGCTGCTGTAACCTCTCAAAGTACTACAGCGACTACTGCTGGCTGAATATCGGACAGAGTGCTTTACTTTGATCTATTGTCATTCTTCCCTCTCTCACTAACGTTCCAGTCTGTTTTAGATCATTTTGTATGTCTCCTGATTAATTTGCACGTAATATTGTTTGGTTTTATAGGCTTGTATTGTAATTTAGAAATTTATGTTTTTTTAATAGTTTGTTGTTTTTTTTTAAAGATTTCTGTTTTACCCTTTTATACTAAACTAGTGTTTAAGCCCATTACATTAACGGGTGCTAGAGTAGATGTCTGTCTGTCTGTTGTTTTTTTTTCTTTGTCTCTCTCCTTGGACGCTGTCTGTCTGTCATTCTTTCTGTCTGTGTCTCTCCCTGGCCCTCTGCCTGTCCGTGGCCCCCTTCTGTTCCTCCCCCCTCGCAGAACAAAGCATGATTGCTGTCTGCTCCCCAGCACACCCCTCCCCCCAAAGTAGCCTCCTTTCCCTCTCCCCCTGTTGTACCATGCCTGCCCCTGTTGTGTGTATGCCTGTTCTTACCCTCCCTCCATCCCGGTGTCTTCTGGCCCACCGGCATGAACCGCTGCTCCTCTTCTTCAAAGCAGCCTGCTGAGGTTCGCCAACCGGCTGTAGCGAACCTCGCAGGCTGCTTTGAAGAGGAGCAACAGCAGCGGTTGGTGAGTGAGGGCGGGAGGGGATAGTCGCCGGCGTGTTCCCTGCCTCCGTGTTCGAAAATGGAATTTGGCACGGAGGGACACATCATGCTGTCAGGGAACACGTTGTTCTAAGTAAGCATGCGCGCTTAAGGTTTTATTATAGAGGATGTACACTGCCTAGAAATACGATTAGGCAGTGTAATAAATTTTTAATAAACTTGGAAACTTTGGGGGGGGGGGGGTTGTATGGACCAACCCGGGCACTGTCTTGGTGGGAGCGCCTCCTCTCCTCTCCATTCCTTCTTCCCCTGTATTTCTAGCTCTTTGCAGTTCCAACCTGCTACTCGCGCTGGTCTTGGTGCTCCTCTGACTTTACTTCCAGGTCCTGAGGGAGAGCCGATGCTGCTCGTGCTACGCCAGTGCTCAGACACTAACCGTAATCGCACCTTAACTGCTGAGAAACAGCCCTGGGAACGAGAGCGTTTATTTAAAGAGCAGCTGTGATAAAGGTTTGCATATTATTTCAGATAGGGCAATGAAACATGAGCAATAGGAACCGTCGAGGGGAAACCCAAGTAGCAGCTCAGCCTTTGTTTTGATCTAAGGACACAGAACTCATTTGTGTCTGTTTTCTTACGCGCCTCACTGTCAACTTTGCTCTTTTCAGATTCAGCAGCGCCTCAAACAATAGATCTGGTAATTACTCTGATGAAACAAAGACAAGGATGGCAGGTGAAGGTCATATGGCCTGGCTGGTCAGCTCATCCATACAAACTGCAGCTTTTTCAGCTTTATTAAACTAACATTAGATATTTTTTTTAAGTTTAAAAAGAATGTATCATTTTTAATTCATTTTACTGAGGTTGACAAACAGTAACTTAGAATAAAACTTATATCATTATAAACTGCTTTTCATGGTAGTTTAATTCATAAGAAGGGCAATTCTGTAATCTAGACATCCACATTTATCTGCTCCTTGTGCAGATAAATGTCTAAAGTACTACCGTGTTTCCCCGAAAATAAGACCTACCCTGAAAATAAGCCCTAGCATGATTTTCAGCATAGGTCTTAATATAAGCCCTAACCCTGAAAATAAGCCTTAGTCAAAGGCAGCAGCACCGTGCCCCCCTCCCGCCGACCCATCTCTCCCTCTGACCGTGAGACAGAAAAAAATGTACCTTATAACAAACTGGCAGCATCGGCAGCAAGCTAGACAGGCTCCTTCACAGCCTGGGCCATTCCTTTGCTGCATCACTGATGACATCATCAGCAACCCGGCAGAAGAACGGCCCAGGCTGTAAAGGAGCCTGTCTAGCTTGCTGCCAGCGCTGCCGATTTATTATAAGGTACATTTCTTTCTGTCTCGCGGGCAGAGGGAGAGATGGGTCAGCGGGCAGGGGGGGAGGATAGAAAGATGCTACATGGGGGGATGGGAGGAATAGAAGCTGCAAGGGTTCTGCTGCACAAGGGATGGGAGGGAGGGATAGAAAGATACTGCACAAGAGGATGGGTGAGAGGGGAGGAAAGATGCTGCACATGTGGGAGAGAAAAAGGAAATAGGAAGAATTGGGGTGGAGGAGAGGAAGGGAGAGATGATCATTGTACACAAAAAAATAAGACATCCCCGAAAATAAGACCTAATGCCTTTTTTGGGCCCAAAATTAATATAAGACAGTGTCTTATTTTCAGGGAAACACGGTAATAATTGTATGCATATAAATTTGCACACAGGTGACAGTGCCAGCAGAGGGCGCCAAACCTACATAGTATATAAACACAAAGGGTTGGATACATGCAGCTCCCCCTCCCCCCAGTGCTTGCACCAGTTATATGGCTGATGTACATGAGGATTATGCTAGTATTCTATAACGCAGTGTGTCACAAACTTTTTAAACTGCGGTACACTAATCTTTGGACTGTGGCTGGAAGGCAACAAGAATTGTGTGGACATCACGTTGACATCCATGGCATTGAGCCTCCTACTACTATGGATGGAGGGGTGCTGCAGAAGGAGAGGTGAGGACAGGCGCAGGCACTCGGCTGACTGATTACAGGACATGCCTCTTCCCAAGAGAGGCGTGCCCTGTAAGCTGTCAGCTGGCGCCTTTCCTCTCTGCTGGCATCTCAGGGCACACAGTTTGCAGTACACTGCTTTAACGGAACTTGGCTGCCCAGGTGCTATGATAGAATAAGCACCTCCGTGTACCTAAATGGAGTCACCTCATTATACAACTGCCTCCAGAATGTGCATCTCTCCCTTCTCCAAATAAGGCCAGCGTTAGTCATATGCACGAATGCATTGCGTTACTAGAGGTCCCATTTTAGCAGTACAAGTTGTAAAATGTAACCCTAATTCTCTTCTCTCTTTAAAAGCAAACGGGAAAAAAGTACCCATTACAAATAAGGAAACCCGCTATTAAGCTGAAGTGGTCAAACGCTAGTCCGGACAGTTAAACTATACCTGATATTCAGCATCAAGATCTGGATTCTTGTTGATGTTGAAGAACTAGAACTTACTGGAGAACAATCTTTATAGTTTGAATCCTGGGTAATTCCAGAATTCAACCCAGGACCATTAGTGGGTGGGACAAATGAGGACAAAAGCCTGAAGCCCTAGACCAGGGGTCCCCAAAGTCCCTCCTTGAGGGGGTTTTCAGGATTTCCCCCAATGAATATGCATAAGATCTATTAGCATACAATGAAAGCAGTGCATGCAAATAGATCTCATGCATATTCACTGGGGACTTTAACACCCAAGCCCTAGACCCTTCTAAGTTCATCAAGGTTAAAGTAGGCAGTGAGGCAACTCAAAAAGAATTCTATTCACAGGCTCTGAGATGCATCCTCTCTCAGGCCCCCTTAATCCTCTAAAAATCGCTAAGAAACACAATTCCATTGAAAAGAAAGTATCAACGTTAAGGGAGGAAAAAAACCCATTTTACTGAAACCTTGACAAGTCACGTTTTATCATTTTGATCAACACTCTCATAAAATTATAAACATTGATCATGGCTCAGATACAAAATGCTAAGTAATGACATACAAGTCTCAGAACATCACCTCTTATCACAAGCAGCAGAAAATACGAACCCCCTCCTTTCCAAAGTCATGCTAGCGTTTTTAGCGCCAGCCACGGCAGTAACAGCTCAGACGCTCATTGGAATTCTGTGAGCGTCGTAGCTAAAAATGCTAGCGTGACTTTGGAAAGGAAGGGGTAAGCCCTAAAAGCAACCAGGAAATGATCTTAGAAAGGGGAATCTCAAGAGCGGTGGTGAATTTAATAAGCACCAATTACCCCTATAGTACCAGATATTAAACAGGGTGGACAGACCAGCCTTACAGATGCATTGGGCCAAGGAGCTGACCCAGAGCGATCATTTTGAAGAGTTATGGAATAGAGCTACCTAGCAAGTCATGTTTTTCTTGATTGACTGAAAGCTTGATCCCTTCTGCTATGTTTAGCTTGCACTCATGTAAACATCTGTTCTATATCAGAACTACAGCACATAATTCAGACTGGACAGTAGAGACATTCAATATATAACATTTAGAGTTTGTTTCCGTTTTTTCATTTTTCTGAATTGGTCCAGTTTAGATGCCTGACTGCTGTGGCCTGGTTTTGAGACCCATCAGTAGCATTTTGTTAAACCAGTTGCATTTTCCCAGTTGCAGCAACAGTGATATTTCCCTTAAATGTCTCAGGCCCACCTCACGTGGCACTATCTTACCTGGACCTATTTAAAGGCAGACAGCAAAAATCTGATATGATCATTGATTTCATTGGGGGGGGGGGGGGATAGATATATCAAGTCCACCAAGTGCCTCTCCACTCGTGCCGACCCCTTGTCAAGAGAAAACAATTCACTGTTCCATCTTCAGTTTGTCAGAGTCCATCCATCAGGGCCAGTAAGTCGTCTCCCTTGCTGGTGCTTTGCTTGGCCTCCTCCTGTATCTTAAAGTCATCCATTATCTGAGCGAGTTCCTCCTTCTCATGTTGGTCCTGTTTCCAAAACAAATATTGCACCTCAGCTGCCACAATGCTACTTCGTCCAGTGACTTACTCATATGACATAACACAAAATAAATCTGGTTGCTATGTGTGTTTCCTCTAAAACAGTGTCTCACAAACTTTGCTAGCCACGGCTCAAGGGCACACGGATGTGTGCGGATGTCAATGCAGTGACATCACACACAGAGTGAAGGCCCTCCAGACGGGGCTCTGAGCCACCAGTGGAGGGTGCAGAAAAAGATGAGGCGCCAGGGAGGAGGAGAGACACTGGCGGAGGCTGACTGGCTACAGGATGTACCTCGCGGCGAGAGACGCGTCCTGTAGGCAGTCAACCGGCGACTGTGCCTCTCCTCCTCCCCAGTGTCCGCAATCTTGTGCGGCACACTGCTCTAAAAGCTGCTGCCATTGCAATAAAATATTTAAGAAAGAGGTTGGCTAACATAACCATAAACAGATTCTTTCCGAGGTGCCCTGATATAACTACTAGTCCTATCAGTTTAAAATAAATTTCATTCAAATGGTTACACTTACCTTTGTGGCTTGTATGTTGATAACTTTATTTGACAACTCTTCAGGCCTGGTTAGGAGGGTTGCTTGCCTTGATTGAAAAAATAAAAAAATATATACATATAACTTTTCTGTATAATTTGAAAGAGTCATAAATAAACCATCCTGAAGTCGCAGATTAATTTCTGCACTTGAAATTTAGGGCTCCTTTTATATAGGGATTTAACGGGTGTCAGAGTGTTTGTTGCATGGCAGCCACTACTGCGGCTTTGTAAAAAAAAAAAAAAAAAAGGATGAGGGGTTAGTTATTCAAACAAGTCTTCTCTGACTGTTAAAATCGCTCAGCTCATGCCAGTCACTGAGATTCAGCAGCATTTAAATAAAGAATGGCACTGAATACCAGTGAAAAACTCCACAGCACTCTTTGCTTAGTGCCAGGGTAGACCCAGAAGTTCTCCATATGCCGCCGATGCCCAGATCTGGCTATTTAGTATCTCACAAATAGCTATCTGAACTATGTAGCAATGAATATGGTCCAAATATTCAGAGCTGGGCAATATTTGGACATGGGTATTGGGCCTACAGAGGTATTTATAAAAATGCTAACCCCTGCATTCAATTCTGGTCACCTTATCTCAAAAAAGACATAGCAAAACTAGAAAAGGTTCAAAGAATAATAATAACAGTTTATATACCGCAGGACCGTGAAGTTCTCTGCGGTTTACAATGAATTAGAAAGATTCTACAAATTGAATGGAACATTCATAGTTAGAGATTAGTGGTTAACAGTTTACGAGATCAGATTTGGGGGTGGGATTTGATGGAGTCTATTGTCCAGATTCGTTGCCTAGGAATTTCAAGAACAGGTATGTTTTTAGGTGTTTCCTAAATTCACCATAGTTGTTTGTGTGTGTAATTAGTTTTTCTTTGCCCCATAAGGCTGCTTGATACGATAGAAGTTGTTGATGATGTTTCTTAAATTTGCATCCTCTAGCCGGTGGGGAAACGAACTTCAGGTGTGTTCTTCTTTTATGTCTTTTGGTTGAGAAGAAGAGCGACCAAGATAATAAGAGCGACCAAGATAATAAAGGGGATGGAATTCCTCTCGGATGAGGAAAGACTAAAGAGGTTAGATCTCTTCAGCTTAGAAAAGAGGTGACTGAGGGGAGATATGATTGAAGTCTACAAAATCCTGAGTGATGTAGAATGGGTACAAGTGAATTGCTTTTTTACTCATGCAGAAATTACAAAAACTAGGGGACATTTGATGAAGTTACAGGAAAATACTTTTAAAACCAATAGTTGGAAATATTTCACTCAGAGAAAAGTTAAGCCAGAGGATGTGATAACAGTGGTTAATGTAGATGAGTTTAAAAAAATGTTTGAACAAGTTCCTGGAGGAAAAGTCCATAGTCTGCTATTGACTCTGACTTGCCCTGGCTCTGTCACAGAGATGCTCTGCTTTCTGTGATCTGTAGGGAATGATGTGTTTTTTTAAATAATAGTGAAAATGTTGTTTTGATTAGTGCTATGAATTACATAGGTCCCTTTTATCAAGCTGCACTAGAGGCTTTTAGCATGAGCCAGTGAGGTAAGTGCTCCAACCCTCTAGGAACTCTATGGCCGGGTACTTGTGACCTGGATTGGCCATTGTGAAGACGGGATGACCCACCAGGGCTGTTCTTATGAAGAATATCTACTCCTCTATTGATAAAAAATCCCAACCCCTTTTCCACAAAGCATCTTCAGGTGGAATGCTGACTTGCCCAGTTCCACCCCTCCCCGTCCCATGTCCATGCCTCGCCCCCTAGCTCCACCCCCCTCAGTCTGCGAATGCCCCTCCCAACTCGATCTGCTTTCAAAACCCAGACAAAGTGCCCTCTAAAAAGAGGAAATGTCCAGGAAAATCTGGACATCTGGTAACCTTAAATTTAGTCACACCCTGCACTTATGAAAGGGAAAATATGTCTGGTAGAAACAAAAATGAGTGGATCCCGTGTGCAGTTTCTCTGTTTTGTGCTACTTCAAGACATTTCCCTTCTGTCCACTGGCAGCAGAAAATTCTTGTTTTTAGTTTCCAAATAAGATGCAAAAAGAGCATATCTGAAAGAGGTGCTAAAATATTAGGATCAAAACAAGCTGCTTTTTAAGAATGGGGAATATCCCTAGAGCCTGGAACCATAGTTTTGGGTTTTTTAACATAAGATGTTTTAAAATCCAAAATGAGAAAAATAAAGACAACAGAGCTTTCAGTTTTTATGTGTTCCTGATATTTGTCAACATTTGCTTATTTCTGATCTGAAGAAGGGTCACCATAAAATGCATCGAGTTAGTCCAATAGAAAAGGTATCGCCTCATTTCCTTTGTTTTATTTCTTGGAAAGTGGACTAACATGGCCACCATACCATTTCACTCAAGTTTTTATGCTTGAAATGTTGGAAGCTGCCCTGGGTTTTTTGGTGGTGTAAGGCAACATATAAGTTCAAAATGGAAAGCAAAGATGCTTCAGAGGCTTACATCCTACCTGTTAGCATCAAATATGACTTTTCACTCTTTTGCTGAGATCATTTAAGGAGAAGCAGTGGCTCTGGCAGACTCCAAATTACTAAAGACTATACTCTTCAAGAAATCCCTGAAAAAGTCTTAACACCACTAATACCTTTCCTTGTTCCCGACTCACCGATTCTACCTGATCTACTCTTTACCTTTACTAGAAAGGTCCAGTGATCTTCTTTTGTAATCCGCCTTGAACCACAAGGTAATGGCGGAATAGAAATCTCTAATGTAATGTAAATTCCCCTTTCAAGAGGACTATGGCATACAGCCATTCCCATCAGGTTTCCAATTCATGCATATCGGTGAATATGCATAAATTGGATTTGCATGCATAATCATAGTAGACATCCTGAAAACCTGATGGGACTAGTTGTGCCCAGAGGACCGCTGGGAATGGCCAGCATAGACCCTGCTTTCTGGAATCTAAAGCCAGTGGCACTGACTCTTACTCTTCCTCTTCATCAGAGGTGAACAGGTTAAGTCGAAAGCCTCCGTCGCCACTGTTCATTTTCTTCATCTCCAGCCCTCCCATGAGGTGTGCCAGTAGATTCAATTCTTCTTTAGCGAGAGGATTAGGAACAGTGTTCTCCTGCACACAAAAAAAAGCATGTCAGAAAGCTTGAAGATCCTTTCTGAAGGGGGGGGGTCTCACTGAAATTAGGGGAGTGTGTGGCGCACTGGTTGGAGCTCCAGCCTCAGCACCCTGAGGTGGTGGGTTCAAACCCCATGCAGCTCCTTGTGACCCTGGGCAAGTCACTTAGGCCCAAATTCTGTAACCAGCGCCTAAAGGTAGGCCCCTATTTCGGAGGCGCCCATCTAAATTGAGGAACAAGCTCAATTAAGCTTTTTAATCAGCACTGATTGAAACAGGCGCCTATCAAGAAAAACGCGATTCTGTAACAAGGCGTCTCTAAAAATTTAGGCGGCCTTTAAAAAAAATAGGCGCTATGCATGTTAGGCGTGGGCGTGGCTACGTGTTAGGTGCCTTCTTACAGAATCACTGCTCTTAAGCGCTCAGCTAGGCGCCTAACTTTTAAGTGTGCCTAGAGCTGGCCTATTTAATGGGCGCCTCCATAATAGGTGCCGCTCAGCGCGATTCACTAAACAGCATCCAATTTTACTTGAATCATGCCTACATAGGCGCCTAACGTTTGGGCGCTTCTTATAAAATTTGCCCTTTAATCCCCCACTGCCCCAGGTACATTAGGTAGAGTGTGAGCCAACTGGGACAGACAGGGGGAAATGCTGGAGCACCTGAATGCAAACCACTTAGGCCAGTGTTTTTCAACCTTTCTACACCTATGGACCGGCAGAAATAAAATAATTATTCTGTGGACCGGCATCGCTCCGTGGACCGGCGGTTGAAGAACACGGGGCTAAGTCGTAGGCCAAACCCCGCCCATCTCTACCCCATCTCCACCCCAGACCCCGCCCCCTTAATAGTACTAATTGCACCTTGCACGTCCCGTGCCTCATCTGGAAGCCTTCCCTCTGACGTTGCAACGTCAGAGATAAGACTTCCGGTTCAGGCGCAGGACACCCGTAGGAGCCACTGCCTGTGGCTTTGTGCACTGAATCAGACAGCTGGCTCGAAGATAACGCCGCATCGATCGCACCGTGGACCGGCGGTTGAAGAACACTGTTTTGGGCCTGAGGCACGTGCTGGCCCTGTGGACCGGCAGGAAATTTCTGTGGACCGGCACTGGTTCATGGACCGGTGGTTGAAGAACATTGACTTAGGCTATAAGTAGTATATTAATAAAATAAATTCTTATCAAGAAAAGGCAGGTAAAGAGGACAGAAGGGATTCCAGAGGGTCAAACAGTCATGAGAAGCACATCTGAAGACCATTTCCAGTGTAGAAAGGATGCATAAGGAAATGTACAAGAATTAAAACAACTTAGTTGACCCAGGATCAATGTATTAACAATATTTAAAACTCTGGTCAATGAGCTATTTTGTCATATGGATTCTTGTGAAGTTATTTTAGACTTGAACGAGGCATTTCGAACATAGCCATTCGGTTACTTTTAACGCAAGACAGACATTTTATGTGACAAGCATGGGATCCAACCTTGGCATGTGAAGCTGAGCTTTTCGATGTTCCCGACATGTGGGTCTCTACGGGACGACTGACACTGTACCTGCACAAGCAGAGGGAAACAGAACAGGATGCAGGTTCAAGATCAGCACCGGAACTTAACAGACACTTCAGGACAGTCCGATGGGCCTGTCCTGGACTATGAAAAAGAAACCGGCGCCGGTCATTTCACAGAACTTACATATTTGTCCCCAGCTTTAAGATTCTTTCTCCATACAGATCATAAGACCCCTCCCTGAGAGAGCCGACATAATGTCCTCCATTCACGAATTCGACCCGTTTAACTTCTTCTCCGTTGCTATTAAAGGTTCTGTTAAAACAAAAAAAAAAAAAAAGGGAGAGAGAGAGGCAAGCTGAAGAAGTTTGATGATACCGGAGTTGCCGATGTGGAGCTGAAAACAAGTTAAATCATGCTGTGGGGGGTCGACTCAACAGGACTGCAGCTTTACTCGCATTTAGAAATTATTCACTTTTATGTTTGATTTCACCAGTGAGGCTGCTGAATAAGTAAATACTGCCAAACAATTCAGATAAGTGAAATAGGATTATATTTTTACATTGATAGCAAATTTCATATATATATAACAGGGCGGTTTGGGACAGTGAAATGCTAGGATGGTCCCAAAGGCAACCGATGTGGTGTTGATTCACCTGTTTATTTGGTTGAGGGACTGAGCACTTCACTATGGGGTCCTTTTACTAAGGCATGCTAATGTTTTAGCACACGCTAAATGCTAATGCGTCCATTGGCTAGTACACCTTTGTAAAAGGACCTCTATATTATTTAATATGTTTCTGAATTATTTTAAGAGTTCTGTGATTAAATTTGATCAATATATTTAACTAGTGTTTAAGCCCGTTACATTAACGGGTGCTAGAAAGCAGCCCCCTTTCCCTCTCCCCCTCCAGTTCCTCCCTGACTGTCTCTCCGTGGCCCCCCTTCTGTCTCCCCACCCAAGCAAAGCTGTCTGCCTCTCAGCACACTCCTCCCCCAAAGCAGGCCCCTTTCCCTCTCCCCCTCCAGTTCCTCCCTGACAGTCTCTCCGTGGGCCCCTGACTGTCTCCCCCTCCCAAGCAAAGCTGTCTGTCTCCCAGCATATCCTTCCCCCAAAGCAGGCCCCTTTCCCTCTCCCCCTCCAGTTCCTCCCTGTCTCTCCGTGGCCCCCCTTCTGTCTTCCCCCCTAAGCAAAACATCATCAGAGACGCGGCAGAGCAAATCAGGGCAGTAGAGGCTGCGAAGCATCGTGTTTTCAGTGCTGTGGCCGCTGCTGGAGCCAGGAGGTTTCTCGACCACGGGAAGGGAAGGGGGTGGCGGCGGCAGCAAGGGACTAAGGGAGCTGGCCAGACCGCGAGAAGGGAAAATCGGATGGGAGGGTCAGACCGTGATGGGGGCTCAGACGACGACGAAGACGAACTGAAAAGAACTCTAGGCGCGCATGCGCACTACTCCTGCGGCCACAGACCTACATCTCACAGATCAGGGAAAACAGAAGCACGCAAGTAGGAGTGCGCATGCGTGGCTAGCATTTTATTATATAGGATATCACAGTTAAAAAAGTAACTTATTCCCAGAAATACTGAGTTGAATTAACATTGTTAGAGGCCATCTATATACAAAGGGTGAAGCTAAGAGAAAAACTGTTCATGCTGCAGTAGGATTCGAGAAGAGGACTTGTGTTTTTATTCTTCCTAGACTAAACTATAGAAAAGTAAGGTTGCATCTCATAAGATAGTGAAAGCAACATCACCGATTGTTACTTTTAAGAACATAAGACTAGCCATACTGGATCAGACCGAAGGTCCATCTCTAGCCCATTATCCCGTTTCCACAGTAGCTAATCCAGGTCACAAGTACCTGGCAGAACCCCAAAGAGTAGCAGCATTCCAGAATTTCAAAAGTGTTCTGGAACCCCAAAGAGTAGCAACATTCCATGCTAATGATCCCAGGGCAAGCAGTACTTTCCTCACATCTGTCTTAATGGCAGACTATGGACTTTTTCTCCAGGAACTTGTCCAAACCTTTCTTAAATCCAGATACACTAACCACTGGCGATGAATTCTAGAGCTTAACTATTCTTTGAGTGAAGGCAGATAAAAACCGTTTGGCTTAGCCAGCCCCCCTAACCATGCCATCTACCATCCCGTCCTCTCCCTTAGAGATCCAATGCCCTTATCCCAAGTTTTCTTGAAATCTGATTCATTTTTCATCTCCACCACCTCCCACCAGGAGGCCATTCCACTCCACTTTTGCTCTTCCTCCTATCACTTAACAAATCTAAAAAAAAGTTGTCGTCTCCTGTTTTTACATGTCAGCTAGTTGTATCTCTTTTCCTGACTACTTCCTATTTCTTTTGAAAGTATTTCCAAGTAATTTCATTGAGTGTCCCCTGGTTTTTGTACTTTTTGAAAGAGAAAAGATTCATTTTTACCCATGCTTTACCACTCAGGATTTTGTACACTTCATCATATAATAATAATAATAACAGCTTATAGCAATACCGTGAAATTCTATGCGGTTTACAAAAGATTAAGCAAAGGTACAAATTGATTGACTTCAAGAGGGGAAGAAGAAAGAGAAGTAATTAGACAGGAAATTCATTGTTGAGGAGAAAAGTGATCCCTTTTGTGTTTTCCTTCAATGTCTCTTCTTTACTTTAAAATTGTATTTCATCCCTCCTTTCCTCTTGTTTAAGAATGTTTAAATTTAAAGTTTTTTAGTTATTAGTTAAACATTGTATGTATTGTAATGTTTTGTACTGTTATTGTTTTCCATATTTATATTGTATATTTTAAATGTACATCGCTTAGAATATTCGATTAAGCGATTTATCAAGTCCCATAATAAACTTGAAACTTGAAAAGGACAGTAGGTCGCTATTGAGAGGAAAGAGATAAGTGGATCAGTTGTCAAGATGTTTTAGGAACAGGTGTGTTTTTAGACGTTTCCTAAATTCCTCATAAGTAGAGGGCGAAAGTAATTGTTCTAGGTCTTTACCCCATGATGCTGCTTGGTGTGAGAGAAGGAATTCATGGTGTTTTTTTCAGTTTGCAACCTCTCACTGGGGGGGGGGAAACGAAGTTGGAATGTGAACTTCTCTTGTGTCTGTTGGTTGAGAAGGAGAAAAGGTCAGTAATGTATTTGGGGGCAAGTCCGTGTAATGCTTTAAAGTAGAAACAGGCAAATTTGAACTTTACACGTGCCTTCATCGGCAGCCAATGTAGCTGCCGGTAGTAGGGTGTCACGTGGTCAAATTTTTTTAGTCCAAAGATTAGTCTGACTGCCGCATTCTGCAACAGTTGTAGGCGTCGCATATTTTTTTGGGAAATTGCCAAATAGGCTATGTTACAGTAGTCAAGCAAGCTTAGTACGAGGGATTGGACTAGGATTCTAAAAACCGATGTAACAAAATAAGCTTTAAGGGATCTGAGTTTCCAGAGAATGAAAAATCCCTTTCTGATTAAGGAATCTATTTGGTCTTTCATGGTTAGGCATTGATCCAGAGTTACACTTAGTATCTTTATGGAAGGTTGGATAGGGTAACTAAGGTTATTGATACAGAGGGGTGATTTAATGTCAAGTGGATGTGGTGAAGCAATCTTCCTCCTTACCCGTCTCTTTGCACAGCTGAAGAGACCTAACTTCCTTAGCCTTTCCTCATATGCGAGGAGTTACATCCCCTTAACCATTTTGGTCGCTCTTCTTTGAACCTTATCTTCTTTTTTTTCTATAATTTTTAGAAAGCATAATTGCTATTCAAAATGGGAATTATAATAAATTTAAAAAGATCTGGGGGCCATTGACATCTTACTGTAATGAATAGATACCATTTTCTGTTGAAAGTTTATTTGCAAATGGGGGGAGGGAGGTGTTTTAAAAGTTACTGTAGGTTTATTTAATAGAAAATAATACTTATATTTGTATATTTTTGATTAAATGTTAAGGAAAGGGTGGGGGGATGGGTATAAATTTATATTTTTGATGTTATTCTAGTAAGAAATACAAGTGATGTATTTAATTCATGTTTTATAATTTATACACTTGATGTAAGATTTAAAAATGAATAAAGAATTAAAAAAAAAAAAAATATATATATATATATATATTTATAATTTTTAGAGTCAGATATCACCAATACAGTCCCATTGCAATCCTATTTTTTTGGGATAATTACCAGTCCCACAAGAACACACCCAAACCAACCAGCACTCATACAGCCAAACCCCCATGTTCACCACACTAATCTCACCAGACAAACCACACAACTCAAACCCTCCTACCTATCCCAAACATCCAAACTCTGCAGGAGTGAGTGACAAGAGCAGAAAAAAGCCCCATAGCTAGGCTAAAATGGCTTCCGAGGGCTCTTGACTGCAAGAGGTCTCTCCAAAGGGCCCCGTAGCACAAGTGTTCTATTCGCACAGTGGGAGTACCGTTGGATTTCGAACCTGGCGGTCTCTGCTATATCTTTTTTGAGATACGGCAACCAGAACTGAACAAAATTTTTTTATCATTGCCTACAAAATTTAGATACACTTGGAGGTCCTTTTGCTAAGGCACGCTAAATGTTAACGCATGCTAATGCGTCCGTTATAGCCTATGGACTCGTTGCCACGCATTAGCATTTAGCGTGCGCTAAGACGCACTAGCGTGCTTTAGTAAAAGGACCCTTTGATGTTATTTCCTGAATATTTTATCCTAAAAAACAAAACCTAGATTGTATTTAAATTGTTCGTAATCATAGACTGAACATGGTAGTAGCCAGTCTAATCCTGGAGAAAGGAAGGTCTTTTGGATTCTAAACTAATAAAAGAATGATCCAACTATATAATTCAATACAGCATTTTAACTACTTTTAAAAAACACATCATGCCATCAGATCCCAGGGCACTTTCACAGAAGTATTAGACAGAGAATGAAAGCTCTGACCACCAATCACCTGATGAGTCCTGGAACTTCAGTTCCCCATGGTACAGGCCCGCAGGTTGGCAGCACAAAGCGGCCATTGGAATTTTGAACCTTATCCTTCAGAAAAATGGACACCTGCAAGGAATTCAAAGAACACAAATTCATATTCCTTTTTTTAAATTACCATCTGGGTAGAGTTTAGAAGATTTGATGCTAGGAGTTTTGGCTCAGCTTTCCAACAATCAAGGTAGGAGCAAAGAAATAGACAATATCATAGGACTGGCCTCAAAACTAAGATCCGTTCCTGCGGTTTCAACTTCCGAGTGAGTAGAAAGGCTTTGAAAAGTTGAAATGAGGCTTAGTGTCCCCTAAATGTTGCAGGTGCTAATGCTGAATTGCCTCTCTTCTTCCCCCTACCTGCCCCTAAGTACCATATATACGCAAATATAAACTGACCCTACTACAAACCCAGGTAACCTTTTTCCCCCCAAAAGGGAGGAAAAAAGGTTGATTCTAATATAAACCCGGGGGGAGGGAGGGAGGGGGTTAATATTCAACTGCACTGCCTTGCCCTGCCAAGCTCTGCATCCAGCCCCCTCACTCACTACCATGCCAGTCTCTGCGCCCAGTCCCCCTCACTCGATGCCTTGCAGGCCTCCACCAGGCCTGCCATGAGACCTGGTGGGCCAGCAGTGGCCAGGATAGGAGGGATCCCTCCCGCCTCCTGATCAAGCCAACTTTAAGAATTTATACCTCCCTCCAACCTCCCCTGCCTACCTGATGGTCCAGCAGTGAACTGCGGTAGGAGCAATCTTCTTTTGCTCCTGCCTGCGCAGAGCCGCTAGCTGATTGGCTCCTGTGAGAACTCATGGCAGCCTATCAGTTAGCCTTTCCACATGGAAAGGAGCGAAGGAAGGTCTCACAGCAGGCCCAGCTACAAGTTCGGGAGGGGGCAGGTCAGCAAGACCCCCGTTTTTCAGCCATTTTTTTGGCTCCCAAATCTCAGTTTATATTCAAGTATATACGGTAAGAAAGGAAAACTACATCATTGATATAGACTTAATGCATTGATTCTGACTGAAAATTGAGCAGAGCTTCCGAGACAGACAAGCAGCCCACTGAAGTGTGTTTTACATTTTACTGCTCCCAGCATTTCATCTAAGTTTTCACGTACAGAACAACCAACACCCAGTGCTGGATGCGTAAAAAGCCTTCTACAGAATGCTGTGCAAGAGGTTTCTATCTCGTGATAAACTCAGTAAGAACGTCCCTTACCCTGATATGCATGTCCTGGAAGAAAATGAGAAGTGTTTGTCTGATCAACTGAAACTCTCCAGCAGGAAGGCAACTGTACAGCTGGAAAAGAAAGAAAATCTAATCACTGGGGTGGCCACAGGACCCTCAAAGCACTGATTATGATTATATGAGAACCTAAATGAAAAGATGCCAAAGTGACACTTTCTTAGTTTAACAGTAGCTCCAGAAGAGAACAAGTTTGGTTCAATATGAGAAGTTTCTGTAATAGCCAGTTAATCCATTAATCCAGCATATAACAATTGCTGTCCCAAACTCCCTTTCTTTTAAGTATCCTACCCCACAAGAAAAAGGAGTTGCTCACCAACCCAAAACCGGTTGCTTTGGGCCTCTGTGGCAGTTGTCTCTTTGACTATACTTTTGTATTTTATTTGAATACCATTTGGTTTTTATTCTTGTTTTAAATGTATGTTTTTTATTGTACCTTGGTTTGGGTAAAGGCAGGTTCATTAAAAAATAATTATAAACCCAGACAGACCCTGAGCTCAAATATGTTTCTGGTTTTCACGGAGATTTCGGCAGTTGGAACACAAGCACAGAACCGGGTAGAGCTTTGGATTCTTGCCCAGAAATAGCTAAAAAGAAAAAATTAAAAAAATTTAAATTGAATCAGGTTGGGCAGACTGGATGGACCATTCAGGTCTTTATCTGCCGTCATCTACTATGTTACTATGTCACTGCAGGCGACCCCATATCAACTATAAAGAAAGCAACTGCATGTAATGGGAACTATTCTATACCGAAACCAAGGTGCCTGGGTTCCATTACAGAATGCCAGCATAACTTAATATCGTTGGGCCTAATACAGTACTCCCCTGAAATTCAGAACCCCCGCGAATTTCTAAAAACCGCAAGAACATTTAATAATAATTTCAAGTGTTTTTTCATAATTGAATGTATTACATGTATTTCACTTGATGTAAGAATTTAAAAAAAGAATAAAAAATATTTATTAAAAAAAAAAATAAAAACCGCAAATGCGGTTTTGCATCTGTCAAAAGGCAGGAGAGGGCAGCTGGGGCACCGGCAAGGGCAGAAAATCATTTGCGGTAAGCTGCGACTGCCTCTTCCTGTTACTAAATTCAGGCTACTCCAATCAGGAGTTGCTTTGACACGCAGCTCCTGATTTATTAGCCTGACTTTAGTACAGGAAGAGGCAGTTGGAGCATGCCACAAATTACTGGGGAACACTGTATATACAGTAGGGCCCATGTTCTATAAGCGGTGCCTTACCTTAGGTGCTGGTAGGCGCCCTTCTGGTGCCTAAGTTAAGTGCAAAACGCCATTTAAAATGAATTTCAAGGCACCTAAAATACAGTGCCAGAATCATACTTAATTCTACTGTAGGCATGGCTAATGTCGGAAGGGGCGTTAGGTGCTGTAAAGCATCTCAGTAGGCGTGACCCATGTCAAAAGGTAGATGCCAGAAAGGTAGACCTTGAAAACCTTGGCCTACATTTCCGGCGCCTACCTTTGCCGATGGCGCGTTTCTTTAAACGGCGCCATCGCATGACTGACACATGATCAGTGGCCGCTGACAACGGCACCGTTTACAAAATCCGGGCCTAGGTGCCTGCACTTATGCCTGACATACAACTGGTATAAGGGAGAACACCAGTGTGTTGCAGGGATGCGATAACTTACAGCACTCTTGCAGCCTATACACCTTAAGATGGAAACCCTGCCAATGACCAACCTGTGCTCTGCCCCCTTGAAAATATGCCCTATTCAAGTTTTGCACATGTCATTAAAGTGCATGTATATGTCATTATTATAGACATTTCCACATGTAACACTATGTGATGTGAATGCCTGGTTTACAGAACTGCCCTTCACGTTGTCACAAGCCCGATCCCAATGTCGGCCTTGTGCCAGTAAAAAACCCTTAAACATCCTGTAAAATTGGTCCGGGCAAATCACTTTGTTCCTGTTAGACAGGAACAGGAGCAGGAAGTACAGTCTGTGTTTGATCATAGCCTGGTGAAAACAGTCAGGGCCCCTTTAAATCCTCCATTTTGTAAGAGGCTGGCTAAACAGGGCAGAAGGCAGCCTCAGCTGAAGGAAGCCCGGCCCCTGAGTAGGACTGGGCGGGGCACAGCAGCTTTAGAACACTTGGAGAGCTGGCTGTCCAGGAGGAAGGAAAGGAAGTTCCCAGGTGGAAGGAACCTCCACCTTCTCCAGAGCCCACAGACGTGGAAATGTTTGACTTAGAGGCAGACCAGCAAGCACAGGAGACCCAGGTACCAGAGGACATGGATTGCAGAGCTGGCATGTCCGGAAGCCATGGAAGTAAGCTGAACTGGCTGGGTGTGTGTTTTTCAGAGTTGTGTTCTGTTCTGTTCTGGACTTTTCCTGCAGCAAGCCACCCAGCACACAAACTCGGGTTAAGGACAATTAAGCCACATGGGCAAAGCTATGCTGGGAGAACTGTGAAAACCCTGAAGATTGGGAGTCAGTTTGCATGACTTCCAGATAGTATGTTTGGGGTTATATTTTTCATTTATGCTTTCTGTACCAAGGAGCTGTATTGGTAAAGCTCATATCCTTCCGCTCTTGTATGCTTGAAGGGAAGGAAGAAGCACGGCTACATTTTGACTGCTCAGAGGTTTTTTTTGGTTTGAGAGTTAAAGACTGCCAGAGACTCTACTAGTTCAAGTTCAAGTTTCAAGTTTACCTTTATTTGATGAATCGCTTATCACAGTACCTAAGCGATGTACAATTAAAAACCATCAGGGTGTGGTAATACATTTAGTTTCTAATAATCAATTAATAGACAGACATACATTTAGTTTATAAAAATCACTTAAAAAAAAAAAAAAAACGACAAAGATTGACGAACATGAAGGGGTGGGAAGAAAGGGAAGAAGTTACAATTTTGTTATTTATAAAGGTTTAAACATTCAAGGGTAGAGCACATTAGGTAGACATGGGTTAAGATGGAATAGAAGAGAATGGAAAACTTAAAAAGACTATGTTTTATAGATCAAATGCGTCCTGAAATAAATATGTTTTTAAAATTTTCTTAAACGCAACAAGGTCTTTTTCGATTTTGATAAAATTTGGAAGGAAGACTAGACCTTGGACTGTACTCACTACTTGCCAGTAGAACTTACCTGGGACATTAGTAAAACTCTGGGAGACTTAACCAGACCAGGCTGGTAAATGCAATATTATTTTGTTTTCACTATTATTGCCATGACCTTTTGAGTCTGTTACTTTTCATGCATTTTTGTTTTGTCCTGTTTGGATGAACAATAAATTCGAGTTCTTTCTTTTGAAACCTACCTGTGTGAAGCCATTCTGTTTTTGCACACAGGATAGTTTATCCACAACAGGATCTTCCTCCCTCTTGGGGAAGCACGCTGAGGAAATATTATAAGCGTGGGACGGTTACTGCTAGTCTCGAGGGCCGGCCATGCTACAACATGTCCAAGGTATCAATTACAGTACACCGTCAAAAGTGCAGAGGACACGCCGACAATCCCGCACTGACATTTGAGTGCAGGAGAAATGCGCCCACCACTTCCTCAGCTTTGAGGCCTTCCCTTTTATGCTGTGAGGGGGGGAACCCCCCGACCACATTTAGAACTGCTCATGCTCCCATTGGGCGGGGGGGTTGGGGGGGAACCCCCCCATAGTATACTAAAAACTCCCGTTCTTTTCGTTGTTTGGGAGTTTTCAGTATAGTGAGGGAGGGGTTCCCACACCCCTCCCCCCCAACGGGAGCGCAAGGACTTCTAAGGGGGGGTTCCCCCACCCCTCCCCTTAGAGCGCAAAAGGGAAGGCCTCAAAGCGGCGGCGGGCATTTGTCCTGCGCTCAAATGTCGGTACAGGATTGTCAGCGCACCTTTGTCTTGTGTGGTTTGACGTGTCACCATCAATTACAGGACACCGGGCTTGATGGACCAATTCTTGTGTTCTTATGACAAGCCATGCAGCACTCTAGACAATGGACAACAAAGTCGGCTGAAACACGGAGCAGTTGGTTATTGTATTATTGTTTAAATGGATTACAGGCTCCTCTGAATAAATCTGACCTTTACCATACTCAGCTGGATTGTGTTTTATCCACTCCTTTTCATATCTCTTTGGTTTCTGTTGAAATTTTCTTCCGATGTTTAGTTTGCCTGTTGGGAAAGTTCCATCCGTCTGTCTGTCTGTACGCATTGTCAGAAAGACATTCATGTATATACACACTTCACATAGCCCCTGTCGCCCCTACCATGTCTTTTTAGACCGATCTATTCCATCACACTGCACTTTCCAACCTGTTAAAAATTTACAGTTTCTGATATTGTGCACTATGAATTCTATCTGCTCTGCCATCCTAAAACAGTCTTAGTCTTTCCTTAAACGTTTTGGAGGTTTGCACTACAGAATGACACGGGGACAAATTTGTCCCCGAGGGAACTCAATTTCCCCATCCCATCCCCACGAGTTTTGTCACTATCCCTGTCCCATTCCTGTAAGCTCTGCCTTAACCACACAAGCCTCGAACACTTATGATTTTAAAGTGTTTGAGGCTTGCACAGATGAGGACAGAGCTTAGGCATTGGTGGAATGAGGCATTATGACATCACAATCAGAGCTCTAGAATGTTGCTACTTATGACTTTAAAGCGTTTGAGGCTTGTGCAGATGAGGACGGAGCTTAGGCATTGGTGGAATGAGGCATTATGACATCACAATCTCAGCTCTAAAATGTTGCTACTTAGGATTTTAAAGTGTTTGAGGCTTGCGCAGATGAGGACGGAGCTTAGGCATTGGTGGAATGAGGCATTATGACATCAAAATCTGAGCTCTAGAATGTTGCTACTTAGGATTTGAAAGTGTTTGAGGCTTGTGCAGATGAGGACGGAGCTTAGGCATTGGTGGAATGAGGCATTATGACATCACAATCTGAGCTCTGGAATGTTGCTACTTAGGATTTTAAAGTGTTTGAGGCTTGTGCAGATGAGGACGGAGCGTGCAGGAATGGGGCAGGGACAGGAAAAGAACTCACGGGGATGGGACGAGAAAAAGAGTTCCCGTGGGGATGGGGAAAAATCTGTCCCCCTGTCATTCTCTAGTTTGTACTACTACTTTTCCTGATTTAAAAATAAAACCTTGACCACAAACCAGAAAATGTTCTGGAATAAAAGTAAAACAACTAAGATATCATCAGCCTTCCCACCCCCACCTCACAACCAAGGGGAATGTGTTCACCTCAGTATAACTGTTTGCTACAGAAGTAGGACCCAACAGCCACTGAATAACAAGATTCATACGTCAATCAGCTGCCGAAAAGTTTCATCCACTTGGTTCAGGATGCTTGGAGAATCCCGGACAAAGTCCTCGATGGCATCCATGTGATTGAAAGTGACTAGCAAAATATCTTTGGGTCGAGGGCAGAGCAGAACCTGATATTTGAAGGCCATGGTCATCAGATCATAGAGCTGTAAGCACAAAAAATACACAAAACCAATGTGGTCAGTTAAAGTGGTACAGTAAAGCACAGTTACTTACCGTAACAGGTGTTATTCGGGGACAGTAGACAGATATTCTCACATGTGGGTGACGTCATCCTCAGACAGTGAAAAGTGTAGTGTCACTTTAAGTTTTTGAAAGCTTTTAGATTGCCCGCAGTACGCATGCGCGAGTGCCTTCTTGCCTGACGCCAGCTCGTGAGGTCGTCAGTTCTATGCCCAAGTGAAGAAGCCACAAGAGGAAGGGGGAGGGTTGTGAAAATATCTGTCTGCTGTCCCTGGATAACACCTGTTACGGTAAGTAATTGTGCTTTATCGTTAGACAAGCAGGCAGCATATTTTCACATGTGGCACTCCCTACCTATAATAAAAGGGATGGAGGGAGAGTTGGGTTCCAAGAACTCAGAAAAATTCAAGTTGCCTCACAAAAACCTAGACCCAATGTCTTATACAAGAGCGTGGAGGCAAGGGAAGGAACATAACAGAAAAAAAAATGAATAGAGAAACTCCATGCTCTACTAGATTCCGAGAAAACCTATATGTATGGAGGCTGAGAAATTAATAAACAACCTCCTAGAGCAGGGGTAGGGAACTCCGGTCCTCGAGAGCCGTATTCCAGTTGGGTTTTCAGGATTTCCCCAGTGAATATGCATGAGATCTATTTGCATGCACTGCTTTCAATGCATATTCATTGGGGAAATCCTGAAAACCTGACTGGAATACGGCTCTCGAGGACCGGAGTTTCCTACCCCTGTCCTAGAGGCAGATGAATCTTAATATAGGCGACGGAGTCACCAAAAATATTCAAGAACCAAATAAGAAAGGACTACTGGCTAATGCATACATATGAATGTCATAGTGGCTTACTGTGGAGAAAACAACTTCCTGATCATTTTTAAATGTTATTTTTTTTTTTTTTTTTAGCAAAGGCTGAGATAGAATTGTGATAAGCCTTGAAACAGAAAGTCAGTAGAGAACCGGAAGAGAAAGGATATTACATAATATGCCGGGAAGCAGGAAATTCCCACCAGATATTTAGCAAAGTAAGTGAAAATGGATTTTTTAATATCCTTGCAAAAACAATGAGTTGGTAAGTGGGGTTTTTTTTTTCAAAGTTCCTCATGTACTGAAAAAGAGAAGTTTAGTGAGGTTAGAGCACTAACAAAATTGGGACTTGAACCCATGAAAGCATATTTCTAGAAGGGAAGTAGTTGAACTTTTAAACTACTGTATCCTATTATCAGAAACTTCAGAGTCAAGGTATATACAATTTTACTCAAGTAAAAATAAGGAATGTCAAAACGAGGCATGACAGATGTAGTCGCAAGCAGTAGATAAGTACCACACGAAAACACGTGCAACTAAGAAAGAGAACGAGACAAGCAAAGTAAAACTCACACAGATTCTCAGCTCCACGGAAAACTAAGAACCAATGTCAGTGAAAAGGCAATGGCACAAGTGCCTAAAACTTTAAAGTGACAGTTCACTTGGCAGTGTCTGTACGGGATTCCATGGATGTCACCCACATGCAAGAATATTATGCCTGTTCTAAAGATGCAAATGTGTGCATGTACTCACAAGGTTTATAAAAACCATAACGAGGGAGTCGTGAGGGCAGGATGTCAATAGATCAGCCAAGGGTGTAGTGTTCAAAATAACCACTTTATTGATGAATATGCCACAATGGCTCAACACTGGCAGTGTTTTGGCATCTGTGCCTTTATCAAGAGTCTGGCTTGAAGATGGCACTGGGCATACGTGCACTCGGGAAGACGTGCTGCGAGGGTCTCGACTGAAGCGAAATGAAAACTAGTGTCCAAAGCGTAGCTAAAGATCACATAAGTCTACCCCTGCTTTTCCCATATGGACAAGTGCATTCGGCCTTGTTCTTGCTCATTCCTGCATCCTAAGCTATGAACGTTTACAAGAGCCCTTCTTCAAGATGTACATGGTTTATAAAATTGCTCTCTAAAAAAACTACCATGCTAAGTGCCAAAACAAAGGAAAAAAATTGCAGATATCCAATCAAGTCAATATAATGAATAGTCTGGTTCTCAAAGTCTTCTTATTGTGCAACTATGGCAAAACCCCTTTAAAATTAAGGACCCAAAGCAGGAAGTTACTAAGCCTTTAAAAGCGCTTGTGTGGACTAGAGGTTGCTGAAGAGGCTGGGGATCATGCCAGCCCAGTACCCCTAAACTACCATGGAACAGCTAAAATAGAACCAAGGGAACCTATGCTGGGGGAGAAGGGCTTGGGATAAGATTAAGACAGGTATTGAGGGGGAGGGCTCTTCCTGGTGGGACCATACCTCTATTTCTATTACACCAGCCCCTTTAAGATGTGTCTGGGAACTTCGAGCAGCATTTTAGTGGCCCCAACACTCCCAGGCAGGAAAACTAATGGCACCTCGAATATGGTATTATTTTTCCTGGAATAACACATCTTGCAACATTCAGCAAAAGCTATATTCTTCAACTTGAATAATAATGAGATGTTTTGCATGCTTTGCATCTTATTATGAAGCCCATGATTTTAACATGCATTACAGTAATATAATGAACATTGCTTTTTAATGCATTAAAGAGACAAATATTGTGTTATTTCCTTAACAAATGAATAATTACCCCTTACATGTCTAGATTTATTATGAATAATGTATGCATGATTCCAATTTCTAAGTCGGATATTATAAATCTAAACAGTGAGAGGTGTTTCTATGGCAAACTGAGCTGTTACACCCTAGAGAGGTGTGCTCAAATAAACTTAACAATGAATCACTTTAACAAATAATTACAACTATTACTCCGAGGTCTGTATCCACCCCTTCTAGTATAGGTCCTAGTTTGTACTAGTACGTGGGCTAGGCGAGGTGAGAGACAGAATATAATATTCTGCTGTACTGGCTGTCAGTCTCTATCACTAATCATCCCCAGGTAGAGTTTGTGTGGAACAGCATCGGGTTTCCTGTTTACCTTGTCCATGCTGGCCTGGTTTAACCTCATGATGGATGCATGAGCCAGACGGTCAAACACTGTCCTGAGAGCCTTCTTGGAATAGAGCTCCTGGGGTTTAAACAGTTCCTCCATGAACTTTTTATTGAACATGGTGGTGATGATGTCATTCATAACTGCAAAAAAACAAGAGGCACAGTTTTGAAGCGAACCTTGCCTGATGCACTCAAGCTTCTATATTGTAGTTACTGTATGTTAATTTGAACTTTGGGTAGATGTGCATATTGACCCATTTGCCACTGTTTTCCAAGCACTTCTACTCTATGTAAACCAGGGGTGTCAAAGTCCCTCCTCAAGGGCCGCAATCCAGTCAGGTTTTCAGGATTTCCCCAATGAATATGCATGAGATCTATTTGCATGCACTGCTTTCATTGTATGCTAATAGATCTCATGCATATTCATTGGGGAAATCCTGAAAACCCAACTGGATTGTGGCCCTCAAGGAGGGACTTTGACACCCCTGACGTAAACTAAGAACACGGCTAGATTCATTTGGGTCTGAAGCATGTACCTGATGACCTGAACTGGACCCAGTGGCGTAGTACGGAAGTGCGGGGAGGCAGTCCGCCCTGGGTGCGGTCTTTCTAAGGGCATGGCACCCGTCCTCCTCTCCTTGCCTTCCCCATACCTTTTTTTTCCCCCAGCGAGAGGTTGCTTCCCGTGTTGGCATCACTTCCGGGACTCATGCCTAGGAAGTGACATCAAAGAGCAAGCTGACACCTACATGGGCATCCTGCTCATGCTGGAGAAGTGAAAAAGGTATGCGGAAAGGGAAGGGGGGTGGGGAAGAGGCGTCGCTCACCCTTACTACGCCACTGACTGGACCTCAGGAGTATTGCTAGTTTTGCGTGTTTACTGCAAATCAAACTTTCCTAGAATAGGAAGCCTAGCAATTGCTACCACGATACAATTGTATCAGTCTAGTTCTGAAAGCAACAAGAGGGTTCAACCTAAGTGTCAGGGGACAGGACTGTTTGTTTCCAAATCTATTGCATGCAGTTGCTAAGTTACAATACCTCTTTTCCTGTCCTCATCTACTCGAAGCATATGAAACAAAACAATTGGGTTCAAGAACAAAAAATAAAGTCATTAAGACTATTACAAACAGATTTTTAAAGAAGATGGCTAAAAGATTGGTATTCCTTATTGCTATATAAAAATGCAGTCTCTCTTTCTCAGATTGGTTAAAGGACGGCAAGCTTTGAACAAACCTTGCAAAAATATGCTTTGGGAAAACCTATTCCCACTAACGTTTCACAACAGCCAACAACCAGCAACCACCATCCATCATCCTAACCCCCTGCCTTTAATCTGGGGGTACTGGATTGTGTTAATATGTCCCAGGAAATCAAAGGGAAAATGATGCAGAAAAGAGGCTGATTATTTTGAAATGAAGATCTCTCTACTAACAGAAGGGTGCAAGAAGCTTTGCAAAGAAAACCAGGGACAAATGAGGGGAGTGGCGACCAATAAGGCATGTCGCCAATGTGCTCCTGCAGGCTGAAGACCAAATGAAAGCTCACTGCTGAACGTGAAGCACCAGCACAGGTTCCCCATTAAAGGGGAAAACAATCTGATTTCGCTAAATGTATATGCCTGCATTTCTTTTCCCCCAGAGTGAGGAAATATCTAATTTTAAACATAATAAAATTGGGATATTAAATGTCAGAACCCCATAATTTGAATGGGTTTATATTCGAGTATATACAATATTAATAATAATAACACTGTCATTGAAAAGAACGCCAGCATTTAAACACATATTTGCTGCCTACCTTTAGGCAACTCCACTAGAATTACATCCTAGCTCTGCAGTGTCTTTTTGTGCCAACTAAAAAGGTTAAAGTCAAAGCTGGCTGAAAAATGTTTCTATCTTCTCCTACGGACATCCTAGCTAGTAAAAGTGTCTCTTTTTTTTGTTGTTATGCTCACTGCATAACATATTATTTTAAAGAATTATTATTATCCTATATAATAAAACCCTAGAGCGCTCATGCGCTCTTGAAATTTCGTGATCCCTGCCGCCGTGATTTCTGATTCGTGGCAGCCAATCCGGCGGCAGGGAACATTCTGGCCACTCCCCTCCTCCCGCCCTCACTCACCCTGGAAGCCAGGCAAGCTCTCTCCCTGCCCGCGTCCTCGGCAGGGAACACAACTCGGCCCTCACTTGCTGCCGCCGCTGCTGCTGCTACTAATCCTCCTGTAAAGAGCAGCCTGCGATGGTGGCCAGCTTTAGCGAACCTCACAGGCCGCTCTCCAACGCGGTAGCACGTTCCCTCTGACGCGATTCCGTGCGTCACAGGGAACGTGCTACCGAGGCTGGACAGGGGCCTGCGAGGTTCGCTAAAGCCGGCCACCATCGCAGGCTGCTCTTTACAGGAGGATCAGCAGCGTGAGAGGAGACGCCGCCGGCACTTTTAAAGCTTAAAACAAAAACCTTCGGCCGCAGCAGGCCAGCCCGCGGGAAGGGGAGGGGCCGAACGGAGCAGGACAGCTCAGGTAAGAGAAGGGAATGGGGGGTGGGGGAAAATGCTGCTACTACTTCATAGGGACCTGGAGGGGAAGGGAAATATCACTGCTGCTTCTGCAAAGGAAAGTGTGTGGGGGGGGAGAGAAGGGAATGGGGGGTGGGGAAAAATGCTGCTACTACTTCACAGGGATCTGGAGGGGAAGGGAAATATCACTGCTGCTTCTGCAAAGGAAAGTGGGGGGGGGGGGAGAGACAGAAAGAAATGCAGACAGACAAAGGAGGCCAGGGAGAGAGACAGACAGAAATAAAGACAGACAGGGGACCAGAGAGACAGACAGAAATAAAGAGACAGACACAGGGTGCCAGGGAGAGAGAGAGAAAAATAGCAGGAGGGAGAGAGACAGAAAGAAAGAAAGGAAGAAAGAGACAGGAGCAGGGAGAGAGACATAAATAAAGAAAGACAGACAAGCATATATTCTAGCACCCGTTAATGTAACGGGCTTAAACACTAGTGCTCAATAAAGTAACATTTTTTTAAACATTGTACCACAACAAAATCCTTTTCATTCACTTAGGAGTCAGTGTATTTCTGTTCAAGGTCAGACTGCAATTGCACAAAAGGAAACCCTGGGTTTCTATCTTGAAAGGGAATACACATTTTTCAAATGTCCATTTAATAATAGCTTTATTTTTAGTTCAAGATGGTGTACAGTAAAGGAGAGGTACATTGTGGAGACTGTGGGTACAGGGTGTGGGGAATAGGGAGTACACCAATCCAGGGAAGTTACGGTGTTGGCCATGGAGTAGAGAGATGCAGAGGGAAGGAGAGGAGTTATCCCCCCTTTTATCAAGGTGAGGTAAGTTCTATGAGCACTGGAGCATTTGCCACACTGGCTCGCTGTGAAAACCTCTAGCGCAGCTTCATAAAAGGGGCCCTATGTTAGAAAAGTACAACAGTTAAAAGTGCAGCACAGGGTTTCTCTGGGAACACGTTTCAGTAACAAATATCAACAAGAGAAAATTATTTTTATTTACATGATTATCTTTTATCTTGTCCAGCCACGATCCATACAATTTTTTGGGAGGGTGAAGGGAAAAGCATGTTTTAAAATGTTATTGTTGATACCAGGCCTGGCCCTACCATTCAGCGACTGTATTTTGCATGAACCCAGTTCTTCATCCCCTACTGACTTAGGTAAATCGGGCTCCACATCCCCTAGGCCACCCCTTTGGAAACAAGGTCCCCAGGCTGCCTTAGTTGTTGCAAGAGACTAGCAGACAGGCAAAATAAGTCAGACACCAAGAGAACTTTATCTATGCCACCCCATATCCAAATGTCAAAATATACTATTCAGAATATTTTTTACAGCTTCTTGAAAGATGCAATAACTTTCAAATATACAGAAGAGACTGTATCTCCCCCATAGAAGGAAATAGGTCAGAAAATAAAACAAAAACTATATGTTTCTCATGATTTGCACCAGATAACACAAGAGTGGCTGGTTTTTTGTTTTGACTACATACACCTATTAGCAGGTTGAAGAAACCTTTTGAATGTAGAGACTGCTCCCTCACACAACTTTCTCTTTCCAGAAGTTGACACTAACTGGATCTCCACTTCTTTTTCAGTTTTACCCGCCGAGCATCACTGCTCCCCTTCCCTCTTTTATAGGTGGAAGGCTTTCCCTACTATTTGTACAGCTTACTACAAATGTGGACATGATCTATCCAGAAGTGCATTGTCATTCTGCACGGGGGTGGGGGAGGGGGGGTTAACGCAATTTTATTGGGCCAGAATCACGGGCTCACGGCCATAACAAGATTGAGAAGCACTGACTTACAGTCTAGATAAAGTTAAACACAAGTTCAAAAATGTTACATATTTTTTTAATATGCTTAAAACTTTCTAAAATATGAAAATAACCTACATAAGAATTGCCAAACTGGGACAGACCGAAGGTCCATCGAGCCCAGTATCCTGTTTCCAATTTTCTTACAACTCAAGTTACACTCTAAGAATTAGACAATTATTTTTCATAACTCAGGAACATTTTTCTTTATTCTATATTTTCCTAGTCTTAGCACCCTGAGGTTGCGAGTTCAAATCTCACAGTGTTCCACTTAAATCTTCCGCTGCACCAGGTACATTAGATAGAGTGTGAGCCCACCAGGACAGACAGGGAGAAATGCTCGAGTAACTGAATAAATTCATATAAACTGTTCTGAGCTCCCCTAGGAAAATGGTATAGAAAACTGAATATATAAATAGTGTGAAGAGTTTCAGCCTCTGATAAGCAGAGCTGGTATTGTGACATCATAAAGCCTCATTCCACCAATAAGAGCCAACTTCCTCAGTGATGTCACAATGGCTTGATTGTCCTATACTTGGCTCACTTTTGCTACATTTTGATTTCTAGAGTGGTGCAGTGGTTAAAGCTACAGACTCAGCATGCTGAGGTTGAGGGTTCAAACCCATGCTGCTCCTTGTGACCCTGGGCAAGTCACTTAATTCCCTCATTGCTCCAGGTGCATTAGATAGATTGTGAGGCCACCAGGACAGGGAAAAATGCTTGAGTACCTGTATGTAAACTGCTTTGAATGTGATTATAAAACTACAAAAAGGTGGTCTTCAAGTCCCAAACCCTTTCCCTGATGTCACAATGCCTCATTCCACCAATAAGAGCCAACCTCCTCAGTGATGTCACAAAGGCTTGATTGTCCTACACTTGGCTCACTTTTACTGCATTTTGATTTTTACAGTGGCGCAGTGGTTTAAAGTTATAGCCTCAGCACCATGAGTTTGTGGGTTCAAACCCTGCGCTGCTCTCTAGACCCTGGACAAGTCACTTAGGGGTCTTTTAACTAAGGCTCACTAGCTGATTTAGTGCGCGCTAAATGCTATTGCGCCCATCATATTCTGAGGAAGCGTTAGCAAATAGCACGCACTAAATCAGTTAGCGCGCCTTAGTAAACGAGGGGGTTAATCCTCCACTGCCCCAGGTACATTAGATAGACTGGGACAGGCGGAGAAAATGCTAGCAGACAAATCCCTTTCCTTTATTATATGCACGCATGCTCGTTGTTACATAGGGGCCAACTTTTGAAAATGATGGAGGGGGGGGGCTAAACCCGACAGAAATTCTCTCTCCCTGGACACAAAGAATTTGGCTCTCTCTGTTTATGAGTCTTTTGGTAATAAATATCTCACAAGAAATGACCCCCCCCCCCCCGAACCAGGGGCTGCGCTCGTGCAATGTCTGCGCGCGCCCGGCACCCCCTTCCCCCTCCAACTTTTGAAAATGATTGGGGGGGGGGGGCTAAACCCGACAGAAATTCTCTGTTTATGAGTCTTTTGGTAATAAATATTTGACAAGAAATAACCCCCCTCCCCCAAAACCAGGGGCTGCGCTCGTGCAATGTCTGCGAGCCCGGCACCCCCTCCCACCTCACCTTTCTTGGCCTTATCGGCGGGGATGTTCTGGGCCCGGAGCCGCTGGTCCAGGATGTAGAGCATCTCCCCGCCCAGGTTAATGAAGAGCAGCGGCAGGGTGCGCAACGACATGGCGCTCCAGGTGCAAATTCCACCACCACCACCCCGGCGCCTTTTCCTGCTTCCCCGCCGGCCGCAGCGCCGTTGCTAGGTCACCGCGGGGAAAGCGACGGGCCAATGGGAGGGCGGGAAACCAACGCGTCGACGTTAGACCAATCAGGGCGCTCGGTGTTAGAGGCTGGTGGGAACAGACCAATCGCAGGGTCGGGTCTTTAAAGGTTGGCGGCCATTTCAAATCGACACCCAAAGAGCTGAGGGGGAGCGTTTGGTGAGTAGGCGCCTTAAGAAGCCGCCCTAGAGAGCGTCCCCCCCAAAAAAAAACCACCATTGAGCATTGCAGAGAGAACTTTGAGCCAAGGGCAACTTCTGTATTCTGCGAATTGTAAAGGTTACTTGGTTCCAGGCTGGAGACTTTGGGAGAGGCCTGGTTTCTGAAGTCCTAGCCCAAAGCACTGTGGGATTTGTAGTTCTTGTCCATCAAGCCCAATATCCTGTTTCTCCACGGCAGTCCTTGCCCTCTCACCTGCCAACCTTCTCAATCCAGCCCCTGCCAACCTCCCTCTGTACATTTAGGAATCTTCATGCCATCTCCTCTCCACTAGTCTGTAAACAAGAACCTAACGGATGTAGCGGTATATAAGAAATAAATTACATTACATTACAAGGCTGTCTCCTCTGCTCTCTCTGCAAGGCGACCCAAACCCCAGCCCTGGGGAAACTCTAAAACCCACTGTTTGTGCTCCTGTGCCAGGTCTGTGGAACGACTCTGGCTCAAATCCTGACTTCATTTCTATAGCCAACTCCAGACTCCATCCCTTCCGCCTTGCTGCGCTATATGACTGGAACAAACTGCCTGGCTTAGCACGTTGGGCTCCGTCTCTGGCAGTATTCAAATCCAGACTCGAAGCCCGCTTTTTTGAAGATTCTTTTAAGTCCAAACTCCAACCCACCTACTAAGCACCAATATCTGTCTTATCATTCCCTTAGTAATTCCCCTACCTGAGCAAAATATATTGATGCACCTTCTTGTCCAGTTTGTCTGTCTTAACTAGACATAAGCTCTTTTGAGCAGGGACTGTCTCATCTGTGTTTTGTTGTACAGCACTGCGTATGTCTAGTAACACTATAGAAATGATTAGTAGTAGTAGTTTCCAACAGTGGCCAGCTCAGATCCCAAAAAGTAGAACAGATTTTATGCTGCTTATCCTAGGAATAAACGGTGGATTTTCCCAAATCAAGCTGAATAATAGCTTATGACTTTTCTTTGAAGAAATTATTCAAACCTTTTTTAAACCCTGCTAAGCTAACTGCTTTCACTATAGTCTCCAACAAGTTCCAGAGTTTAATTACATGTTGAGTGGAAAAATCCCAGATCCCAAAAAGTAGAACAGATTTTATTCTGCTTATCCTAGGAAGAAACAGTGGATTTTCTCAAATCAAGCTTAATAATAGCATATGACTTTTCTTTGAGGAAATTATTCAAACCTTTTTTAAACCCTGCTAAGCTAACTGCTTTCACTATAGTCTCCAACAAGTTCCAGAGTTTAATTACATGTTGAGTGAAAAAATATTTTCTCCAGTTTATTTTAAATCTACTACTTAATAGCTTCATCACATACCCCTTAGTCCTAGTATTTTTGGAAAGAGTAAACAAGCGATTCACTCTGTTATTTTGTAGGGAAAGGTGGTATATGAAATAACCATAATTTCACTGGATAGTGCTATCATGTTTGATGGCTCTTTACAAGTCTCTCAACTAAACTTTCTTCCCCCCCCCCCACCTCGGTTATACATGGCTCTTAAAGATTGGCATGGGTCTAAAATAGTATGGTGTACTTCTTATTAGCATGATCAATAATAAATATATATATATATAATAAATGTTTGTTTATCTTTTTAGCATTGAAATCATCCAAACTGTACCGTGAAACTTACCTCTCCCCCCCACACTTTTACAAAACCATAGTGTGGTTTTTAGCACCAGCCATGGTGATAGCAGCTCCGACAATCATAGAATTCCAATGTGAGTTAGAGCAGTTAATGCCGTGGCTGGCGCTAAAAACTGCATTACAATTTTGTGAAAAAAAAAGGGAGGAGTTAGCTTGGTATTTAAAATCTAGTTGTTTACAAGTAAGCTGAAAATGTACCCTTTTCTTAATCATGGACTAAACTTAAGTTTCAGATCAAAAAAAGGACCAAAAAATTGTAGGTCAGATTACTTTAGAGCTGTAAATTATCAGTAACTCATTTTTCCAAAGCTTTATTTTCTTGTAACTTTGGAAGGAAAAACATTCCACAGAAAATATGCAAGGAAAGTCTTTAACAGTGATCCAGGTATACTGATCATTTTTTCACCTCTAG
Source organism: Geotrypetes seraphini (assembly GCF_902459505.1). NCBI lineage: Eukaryota > Metazoa > Chordata > Amphibia > Gymnophiona > Dermophiidae > Geotrypetes > Geotrypetes seraphini. Next base: position 28,729,845 of record NC_047091.1, on the reverse strand, counting down.
AGCAACCAGAGATAAGCCCTTTAAAATATGGATTGGTGTAGACTTTAAATTTAGCATTTTGAAACAAAGGTCCTTTGGGATTTTGCACCTAATAATTTCTACCTACAGTTGTTTTTTTCATCCTTTTAGAAGGGGCAGGAGAGAAAATGCATGGTTAAATTGTTCAAGCAAACTGATCTTCCATAGATTATGTGTACTTGGTTATACTTGGACACATGGAACTTAAATCTGTAGGATGCCAACGTGCGTTAGAGCAGTTAACGCCGTGGCTGGCGCTAAAAACTGCACTACAATTTTGTAAAAAAAGGGAGGGGTTAGCTTGGTATTAAATGGAACTTAAATCTTGCCATTTGGCCTTTACTGGGTAACTGAGTCATTCAGACTTTTATGTAGATAAGAACCAATTATAGTAATATATAAGGATATATATGAGAACTTTGAATGAATGTATATTAAAATGACTGCAGTGCTGTTAGTTGGTATTTGACAAAGAGGCTGGTGGCACCCTTTAGGGAACTAACCAATCTGAGGCATGAGCATTTAAGTATAAGAGTGCATCTAAGGTAATGCATGTCCTCAAAGTTTATACTTCAGATTAATCTGTAGGATGCCACTGGCTTGTTTGTAATTTTTGGTACCACTGACCAACACGGCTTCCCTTCTGAAAGTTTCTGTTATTGTGTATGTGGATGGTAGCTATATTAGAATAACCACTAGAGGGAGCTAATGCTTCAAACAAATTCATACCCAGGTCTGCCATAGATACCAAATTGAACAAAAAGACCTGTAAGTAATGAATATGAAAATATGTACTTCTTTCTCCTTAATGTTTGTATGTGTGGGGGGGAGGAGGTGATAGAAATAAAAAGTGCAGATTTTTTTATTCCAAATACTGTAAAAAGGAACCACTAGGGCAGGGGTATCAAAGTCCCTCCTCGAGGGCTGCAGTCCAGTCGGGTTTTCCAGATTTCCCCAATGAATATGCATGAGATCTGTTAGCATACAACGAAAGCAGTGCATGCAAATAGATCTCGTGCATAGTCATTGGGGAAATCCGGAAAACCCGACTGGATTGCGACCCTCGAGGAGGGACTTTGACACCCCTGCACTAGGGGGAAACTGAAGTTTAGAATTTGATTCTATATTTAGCTTTATGATGCCTTTGCATGATGACTGTCAAACTGTATGCCACAATTTTTTTTAAGTAATCACATTAATTAATTTACTCCAGCTTGATTTACTGCTAGTCACAAACAAGACACGTTAAGGTGTTAATTGACTAGCAGCACAATGATCCCCCCTAAACGTTTTGCATTTGCATGTTGCTTTACTACAGTATATTCAAAGACTCATCTTTGTTTACAGTTTCTTTGATGTGACAAGGTAATTTTGCAAAATGGAGATCAGCCATTCTATCAAAGAACGCACTATCTCTGAGAACAGCTTAATCATTCTACTCCAAGGCATTCATGGGTCCGTTACCACCATTGACCTCCGGGATGAAAGCACTGCAAAGGGCCGAATCCTGAATGTAGATGCGTTTATGAACATTCGCCTGGCTGAAGTGACATACACGGACAGGAAGGGCCGGGTCTCCCAGCTGGATGATTTGTTTGTAACTGGCAGAAACATCAGATATGTCCACATACCTGACGAGGTGGATATTGTTTCAACAATTGAGAATCAACTTCAGAAAATCCACAGGATCCGCAACTTTGGCAGCGAAGGAAAAGGAAGAAAGGAATTCAGTACCCGGAAGTCTAAGTGAAACATCTAGAGGCCGATGGCTTTTGCCCAGAAAAGTTATCTGATTGCAGTTCTTATATCAAGTGCATTCTGAAGTGTGCCAAGAGCAGCCAGTTGTTGTCATTTGCTGAAGCTTATTAAAAATATTGGTAGCCTTTATCCAGCCTACAACTGGAATATTTAGAAAGACTAAAGAAAATGGAAGTTGAATGCTCCAGGGTAAGAGTGTGCTACAAGGTTTTACCTATTTTGCCTCTGCATGGGGAAGGCTCGATACATCTGGCCCTAAGTGAGTTTCATAAATTAGTGATGGAGAAGGTTGAAATGCTAGAAAGAGCTGCATGTATCTTGTTGTAGGTTGATTTTGCAAATACAAATCTTTTTCTTCAAAAAGGCAAATGTGCTACCTCAAAGTATGCTTGCTTGACAGCTTGTTTTCACTATAGCCTTCTATTCCATGTATTTGGGGCATTCAATATACAGTTTTACTTTTTAAAGCCTCCTGCTTTAAAAGTCTTTGAGACTTAGAAGGGCACTTTCAAAACATACTTCTAAGTCCGATTTGGATGTATGGCACTGGATGATCAAAGTCAGCAGTAAGAAAATGCCCATTTTTGAAAGGTGTAAACCATCATAGGTCTAGACTTTTTTTTTTTAATCCTCTATCTGGATGTTCAGACCCTTGGGACACCTGACTGTCAGGACGTCTATCTTTATACTACATTTTGAACAAAGTTTTGTCCAAGTCCCAGAAGAAGACCATTTGGAGGTAGGAGGGGCCAGTCCTGTAATGGACTGGCCACTCAGACATGGCAACAGAGCAGTGGAGCACCTTAGAGGGCTCTGCTGTGAATTTCACAAAAAGGATGCCAGATAAACATCTCACCAGAACTCTTATAGGTTACAGTGAGCCCCCCAAAACCCACTATACCCACCTGTCTACAACCCCAGTAGCCCTTATGGTTGCAGGTGACACCTATATGGCAGTAGAGTAGGGTTTTAGTGGGGGGGGGGTTGTTGATGGGCACACATTTTCCACTATAAATGTGGTTAGAGTGGCTTATGGGCCTGGGTCCTCCTCTCTATAGTTCACTAGCCCACCCACCAGGCTACCTAAGACACCTGTGTGCAGCTCTACTAGGCTTTCCCGTCCTGTGGAGTTCTTTTCCTCCCCCAGCCCCATTCCTGCAAACTCTGTCTTCATCAGCACAAGCCTCAAATACTTTAAAATCAAAAGTGTCCAAGGCTTGTGCAGTTAAAGCAGAACTTACAGGAATGGGACAGCGACAAAACTTGTGGGGACGGGGAAATTTGTCCCCTTGTCATTCTCTAATACAGGCCTAATGCTCAATTTATCACTAGTCACAAAAAAAATGTCTGCTGGTAATGCTAGATTAAGGCCCTCCTTTACAAGCTATATTTGCATGTGATATATGTGTAAACAGTGGCATAGTGAGGGTAGATGGTGCGCCCCCATTCCACACTTGCCCCCTCCCTTCCCATCCCTATATCTCTTTAAATCTTCACCAACGTGAGCAGTTTTTCCAGCCTGCTGCTCGCACTGGCTTTCCCTCTGATGTCACTTCATGATCCCGTGACCCAGAAGTGATTTCAGAGGGAGCCAGGTTGGCACGAGCATCAGGCTAGTTGCTTGTACTGGCGAAGATTTTAAAGAGGTATGGGGGAGAAGGTAGGGCATGACTGTGGCATGGGGGGCAGAGAGGTGCCGGCACCCCCACCAAGATGACGCCCCCCTCCTTACTATGCCACTGTGTGTCAATAGGTACTTATATTGTATAAATTTTTAAATCCCCATTTTATAAAGCTGGGCTATACATGTATCAAACCCAGGTGTGTTCAAAGAGGAACGGGGCTTGGCCTGTGTGTTTTGGGTTGGGCCAGGGCGTAACAGGAAATACCTATCTCCTAAAACAATGGTCTCAAACTTGCAGCCTGGGAGCCACATGCGGCCCACCAGGCACTATTTTGAGGCCCTCAGTATGTTACCATTGTTCTGGAACGTTGCCCGCCTCACTGCTGTAACCTCACACAAATGCTTTCCTGCACCTGTACGCAATTGTGAGGTGGAGTGGGGTGGAGTGGAGTGAGGTGGGGTGGAGTGAGGAGGACAATCACGTAGAGATGCAGGAAAGCGCTTGCGTGAGATTATAGCATTGAGGTGGACAATATTCCAGAACATAAGGTAACCATTGGAGGCAGGGCAGCTTGTACGTGTGTACGTAATCTTGTGAACTCTCGCGAAATTCGGCACCTCTCCTGGCAGTGACTGCTTGATGTAAGATGGCGGTTGTGTCTGTGCTGCAGGAGGTGAGAGCTGAAGGCGGTTGCGAACGTGACCTCCGGACACTTAAGGCACAAGTTTTCCAGGCACAAGTCGGACATTGATTCTCCCCTAGAAGACTACACCCAAATCTTGTCTCTTGCAGTTGATACTTTAGAATCTAAATCACAATTTTGCATGAGGTAAAGCTCGTTATAGTTTATAAATCTTTCCTTAATTGCTTCTGATCATTTCAGCTATACACAGCTGAAAGCAATGAAAAACTATCTAAACTTCACTTTCTGCATGTTGCTCTGCTTTCAGCTGTGTATAGCGGAAATGATCAGAAGCAATTAAGGAAAGATTTATAAACTATAAAGTGTTTTACCTCCTGCAAAATTGTCATTTCTTTAATAAGATATTAACTCTTTTTTCTATGGCCCTCCAAATACCGACAAATCCAAAATGTGGCCCTGCAAAGGGTTTGAGTTGGAGACCACTGTCCTAAAAGATCAACAGCAAGAGTTACACCTGCTCCCAATTGTGTTTAGGAGTTCATAAACGGCTACTATTGAGCAGCGCTCTACCGGAGAGATTAGGGGGGTTGGATTTTTTTTTTTTTAAACCAGTGATTTTTGTCATTCCCCCACCCATCCACTTCCATTTGTAAAGGGCAAGGCGACGTGATCACCGTGAGTGTTGCGATAATTACTTGATTATGGGGTCCTTTTATTAAGGAACGCTAACCGATTTAGCGTGCGCTAAATACTAAGGCATCCATTATATTCTATGGGCGCCTTAGCATTTAGCATGTGCTAATCTTTCGCACACCTTAATAAAAGGACCCCTATGTTTCTAAAGTTGGAAAAATAACTCCTGGCTTTGAACCCAACAATACTGTATGCATATCAAGTTTCAAGTTTAATAAATTTTGATTATTACGCAATATCCAATATTTCAATGCGTATTACATATTTCTAATATATAGAAAAAAGGCGGGGATGACAAATACAAATAAGATAAGATAGTACATACTAATCATTTTTGTTCTATTACAAATTAATACAAACTGGAACAATTGGGTAATGGGTAGAATTACAATTTATAAAAAAAAAAAAAAAATTGGATTTTGAGGCTGTTTTGTACCATTTTTTCTATATTTCAGAACAGCCTCAACATCAGCAGATTCTGTTCCAAAATACTGCTGAAATTCGAGATACGTTGACTTGCTTGTCTCAATATACATATTTCCTGTATATTTTATGAAAGATGCATTTGAGTCATTGAAGATATTAGTGAAGATACCATGATATTAGTTTGTACAAACTAAACTAAACTAAACCTTAGATTTGTATACCGCGCCATTTCTGCAAGCGTAGAGCTTGGCACGGTTTACAGAGTTAGGATAGAAAGGAACTCCAATGAAGGGTTAAAGGAAAGGAACTAAGAGGGTAGAGAGGGGCCAGGGTACGAGAGAGCGGGAGGTATTAAATTTTTGAGAAGAGCCAAGTTTTCAGGTGTTTGCGGAAAAGTTGGAGGGAGCTGGAATTTCTGAGCGGGGATGTGAGGTTATTCCAGAGTTCTGTGGTTCTAAAGGGGAGGGATGTTCCTAGTTTTCCTGCGCGGGATATACCTTTTGTAGAAGGGAAAAATAGTTTCAATTTTTGGGAGGATCTGGCGGAATTAGGGTTTGAGGAATTCCAAAAGAGTAGAATAATGGGAGGGAGGATGCCGTGAAGGATCTTGAAGGCTAAGCAGGCACATCTGAAGAAGACTCTGGAGGGTACTGGAAACCAGTGAAGCTTGGATAGGAGTGGAGAGACATGGTCGAATTTGCCTTTTGCAAAAATAAGTTTAGCTGCGGCATTCTGAATTAGCTGAAGTCTATGTAGGTTTTTCTTAGTTAGGCTTATGAAGATGGAGTTGCAGTAATCCAGTCTAGAGAGGATGGTGGATTGAACAAGGACGGCGAAGTGAGATTGATGAAAGCAAGATCTCGCTTTCCTCAGCATGTGGAGGCTAAAGAAGCATTTTTTTTACCAAGGAGTTGATGTGGTCATTGAAGGAAATAGAAGAGTCTATGATGATGCCCAGGACTTTGCTTGAGTGGTTGAGAGATGAAAAAATCATCAGCAGACAAACATATTTAAAGCCTGCAAGTTATTGAGGGAGGAAGGAACAAATTTGGAAGATCAGAAATTCTATCTTTGTTGCCTCCTACGCCTGTGTTCCCAAAATTTTTTTTTTGTTTAGGCTGGGAAACAGCTGCAGAGGGGTGGTGAGAGCCAATTGTGGGGGTGAAGCTTGGCTTTCTGGAATCTGAGTAGAACAGGAAGTGCAGAAATGGTGTGGGCCTGAGCGGAACTAAACCCTAGCTCCAAAGTAACAGACAACAGAGTGAATTCTCCAAGGCAGTAACGTGGCTAGCCTACAGAAACTCAATACCAAACCACATTCTGGCTTTCACTGTGTCCTAGCTTTACCTTTTGCTATGAGAGATGACTGCAGTCATCCCACATATTGGTAGAATGCCAGTGGAAAAAAACCCAGAAATATTTAGAAAAAATAAAAAAGGGGGAGGTGAGGGGGGGCTACCTATTAAGGTCCATTTCCAACACAAGTTCTTTTCCCTGAGCTATTTGATGTAAATTTCATGGATCCTACTGTGACCTTATTTTAAGACAGGGGTTCGTACCCTAATCCTTAAAACATATCCAGCCAGTCAGATTTTTAGGAATATTCTAGAAATTAGCGTAGCTAGGTTTAAGAAAGGTTTAGACAAGTTCCTGAAGGAAACATCCATTGTCTTCTATTGAGACAGGCATGGGGGAAGCCAGTGCTTACTCTGGGATTGGTAGCATGAAATGTTGCTACTATTTGGGATACTGCCAAGTACTGTGACCTGGACTGTCCATGGTTGTAGACTGGACTAGATGGACTATTAGTCTGACACAGTGTGGCTGTTCTTATGTATAACACTTACAGTTAGTTGGGGGTATTTGTATGTAGAGTTTCTCATGCATTTTCATTGCGGAAATCCTAAAACCTGATACCGTGTATATTCAAATATAAACCAAGATTTTTGGCCCAAAAATGGATGTCTCAGTTTATATTTGAGCCACTACCTGACCGATGGCACGGCTGTCCCTCATTCAACTCCTGATGACCACCAGTTCTGTAATCTTCAATAGAACAATTTCTCCCCCCCCGTGATGAATCTCGAAACTGCTATCCTCCGTGCACTAAAACCCTTGCCACTGCAACCCTCCTCCATGCACGTCCCACTCACCAACATTGCGCTTATCATTAGTACTGGAAACCTGCTGCTGCCATCAATGCTGTATTCTGATCCGGTGCGGAGCTTTGAGCATCTGCGCGTGCTCAAAGCCTGTCGGCTCCCACCCCCTCCAAGATTTTCAGAGAAGGCAGGAACAGGCAGGCCTTGAGCATGTGCAGATGCTCAAGGCCCCACACCAGATCAGAATACAGCATTGACAGCGGCAGCAGGTTTCCAGTACTAATGGTAAGTGCGATGTCGGGGAGTGGGGCATGCATGGAGGTAGCGGTGGGGGTATGTGTGCACAGAGGATAGCACCTTTTAGATTCATCATGGGGGGCATTGTCCTATTGAAGATTACAGCCCTGGTGACAGGGCTGGCGTTAGGGGAGGGCAAACAGGGCAGCTTCCCTGGGCCTCACAGCTCCAGGGGATTCTGTGGTCTGGGCATCTTTTTCCCCTTCTTGGACCATTTCCCTCCCTCCCTTCCACTAACTCTGTCCTCTTCCCCCAAACCAGGTTGTGCCCTTTTTCTTTATACCCTCCTTCCATCCAGTGAGCTCTCTCTCCTCTTCCATCCAGCGTCTGCTCCTCGCTCTCCTCACCACTTCCATCCAGCGTCTGCTCCCCCTCTCTTTCCTCCCCACTGCCATCCGTCTGCTCCCCTCTCTCCCCACTTCCATCCAGTGTCTGCTCTCCCCTCTCTCCACTTCCGTTCAGCATCTGTTCCCCTCTTACTCCCCTGTCTTCCATCCAGCATCTGTCGTTCCCCCCCCCCCGTCTCCTACAATAAGCCTGAAGCACCACTCAACCTCTTCCCCTTGTCGGACCATCTCCCTCTCTTCCCCTTACCTTTGTGGCGCTTTTCAAAACCAAAGTTTTCGCTCTCAGAGGGCCCCTGATGCAGCAGCCCTAACGCTTCTCCTCTGACTTAACTTTCTGTTACAGCCTGGGTAGCTCGCGTTGAAGAAGAAGCATCAGGGCTGCTGCATCAGGGGTCCTTTGAGAGCAAAAACTTTGCTTTTGAAAAGCGCCGCCAAGGTAAGGGGAAGGGAGGGAGATGACCCGACAAGGGGAAGAGGTTGAGTGGTGCTTCAGGCTTATTGTGTGGAGAAAGGGGGAGGATGACAGATGCTGGATGGAAGACGGGGGGGGTAAGAGGGGAAAAGCTGCTGAATAGAAATGGAGAGAGGGGAGAGCAGACCTGGATAGAAGTGGGGAGGAGAGAGAAGGGGAGTAGACAGATGGAAGTGGGGAGGAAAGAGAGAGGGAGGGAGCAGATGCTGGATGGAAGTGGGGCGGAGAGCGAGGGAGCAGATGCTGGATGGAACAGGAGAGAGAGCTCACTGGATGGAAGGAGGGGATAAAGAAAAAGGGCACATGCTGGATTGGGGGAAGAGGACATACTGAAAGTGGTGAGGGATAGATGTGGCAAGCTGTAGGTAGACACAATGAAAAGAGGGAAATTGAGGACTGGATAGTAAGAAAGAATTTAATGTAGACAGAGGCAGAAAATAAATTGGGAAGGGAGATCTTGTTGCCTATTCTCTTAATTAAGAACTTAAAGATTTGCCATACTGGGACAGACTGAAGGTCTATCAAGCCAAGTATCCTGTTTCCCACAGTGGCCAATACAGGTCACAATTATCTGGGAAGATCCCCCCAAAATAAAACAGATTTTATTTTATTTAATTTTCTATACTGTTCTCCCAGGGGAGCTCAGAATGGTTTACATGCATTTATTCAGGTACTCAAGCAGTGTTCCCTCTCTGTCCCGGCGGGCTCACAATCTATCTAACATACCTGAGACAATGTGGGGATTAAGTGACTTGCCCAGGATCACAAGAGCAGCATCGGTTTGAACCCACAACCTCAGGGGGCTGAGGCTGTAGCTTTTTAACCATTGCGCCACACTCTTCCCTTGCTGCTTAGCCAAGAAAAAAAGCATTGGATATTCTCAAGTTTTTGTAGACTGGCTCACAGAGTACCTCCAGAGTATAGGATTGCCCAAATTTCTAATATCGGTTTATGCTCGAGTCATCCTTTTTTTCCTCCTTTTTGAGAGGGGAAAAGGTCACCTTGGTTTATATTTGGATCGGTTTATATTTGAGTATATACGGTAGCTGGGTGTGTATTTAAAATCCCTGGTATAAACACCAGTGCAAACCTTTGGCATCTGTTCTTTTTGAACTAATGCTTGAAAATTAAATCCTTCCCAATAACCACTTTTATGTTATATTTCCAAGAGTGGAAATATATTAAAAATTGGAAGGGAATTTATTTAATTTTTGCTCCAGACTTTGAAAAAAAAGTCATTTTTACCTAGGAAATGTAATTGCACAGAAATTGCTGTTGCGATGACTCACTGATCTGAATTATCATATCAAACAAGGCAAATGGTTTTATGGCCTAAGCCAGCCTACTGGTTCCTCCCTCTGTGACAATTACAAGAGCTTTGGGAGCCAGCCTGAACTGTAGCCAAAGGTACTCTGTGATGTCATAGTATTTTGACAAGTATCACTTTATTGCACTGTGATTAAGTGGTTCTGAAGGTGGTGTTCTTGAGTAATAAAACTGCATGAGATCCAGCTACCACTCAAGTATCTGTGGCTTTAATGATTGTGTTAAAATAGTTTCAAATGTTTTTACGCCAAAGTACCTAAACAAATTATATGGGAAGGGTGTATGCTCTTTCTGTCAATCAATATAATTTCAGGTGATCAGTACAGCATATGCCATCTGTTTTAGTGGTTTTCCCACTTGCAGATTACATGATTTACATGCAATTGGCTTCCTACCCTTTCTACTAGACCAGGGATAGGCAATTACAGTCATTGAGAACCAAAGGCAGGTCAGGTTTTCAGGATATCCACAATAAATATGCATGAGTTAGATTTGCATCTCAAAGAGGCAGTGCGTGCAACTCCATCTCATACATATTCATTATGGATATCCTGAAAACCAGACTTGCCTGTGGCTCTGGAGGACCGGAATTGCATTAGACTGTAAAATGATTGTGAGGTTTTGGTGGCATCAACATGTTTTTCCAGAGCAGTTCTGCACGTGAGTCAGTGGAACTAGCTTTCCACAGTCCTTCCTGCCCTATTAATGGAGACCATCTTTTTTTTTTTTGTCTATGATGGAACCAAGCCTTTGCTGAACAGAAAGCCTATCCTTTTCATGCTCTGACTGCCAACATTCTGGGCTTTCTGCCACCCACATTCAAAAAAAGAAAAAAGCATCAGCTCCACTTAGTAAAATCTTTCCGTGACAATGCCACTGCTGTGCTCCTGTGGAGGTTACACAAGTTCAGACCTTGATTAGTAAAAGAGAAATGTTGTGTTTTCAAGATTGAGTCACCCTGTTGAGTGTTAGCCAAGCCACGTCAGCTCTTGCATACTGAACAACCAAAACATGCTGAGGCATTTCATATATCCGTGGGAATATGATAAGCAGTTTCAGGAAGGGGTGCGGGAGTGCCTATCGCAACACATGCAGTGTCAGTCATGAACACCCTGAAACTCAGTCCTTGTTAAAAGTGCTGCTTCTCTTGCTTTCACCTGGTTCATTCTTACTTTCTCTGCCCTATCTGTGGCTTTTCAAGGAATAAACATCTGTAGGTATATGCAAAGCCATAAGAAGTAACCCTTCCTCCTTTCTTGAAGGAAGTGTTAATATTATCCTGTGACTAATAGAACTTTTATTTATTTATCTATATTGTGCTCTCAGGAAAGCTCAGAACAATTTACATTGATTTATTCGGGTACTCAAGCATTTTTCCCTGTCAGTCCTGGTGGGCTCACAATCTATCTGCCTGGGGCAATGGGGGGATTAAGTGAATTGCCCAGGAGCAGTGTGGATTTGAACCCACAACCTCAGGGTGCCGAGGCTATAGCTTTAACTACTGCACCACTCTAGAAATCAAGATATAGTAGAAGTGAGCCAAGTATATGACAAGCCACTGTGACATCACTGATAAGGTGTCACGGAGGTCTCGGTAGGCGATAAGTTAGCCTCTAGCGACCATAACATGGTATGGTTCAAACTCAGGAAAGATTTCACCAGATCAAGCACGACAACAAAAGTACTCAACTTTCGTGGTGCTGACTTTAAACGCATGGGAGATTTTGTCCATCAGGCACTGCAAAACCAAGCTGTGGCTGATAATACGGAAGATATGTGGTCAACCTTGAAATCTACCCTACACGTAGCAATGAACTGCTACATAAAATCAGCACGCAAACGGCGAAGAAACAATAGACCCCAATGGTTCACCGCAGAGATCTCAGACCTCATTAAAGAAAAGAAACAAGCATTCATTTCCTATAAAAATTCGGAGACAAGGGAGGCTAAATTAGAATACAAGGCCAAGTCTACAGTGATGAAAGTGGCAGTCAGAGAGGCCAAGCATCGAGTTGAAGTAAACCTTGCAAGGTACATTAAGAAAGGGGACAAATCCTTCTTCAGGTATGTTAGTGACAGAAAAAGAAACACTGATGGGATAGTGCGCCTTAGGAAACCAGACGGGAATTATGTAGAATCAGATTCAGACAAAGCCGAACTACTAAATGAATACTTCTACTCGGTCTTCACCTGTGAGGCACCGGGGTCCGGTCCACAGTTGCAGGCAAAGCAATGTTCAGAAGACCCATTTCGGAATTTTGAGTTTACTTCCAGAGATGTCTACGACGAATTATCAAGGTGAACAAAGCAATGGGCCCGGACAATCTACATCCGAGAGTGCTCAATGAGCTCAGAGATGTCCTAGCGGAACCATTATCCATACTCTTCAATCTCTCCCTGAGTACGGGAAGAGTCCCCTTGGACTGGAAAACAGCTAATGTTATTCCTCTGCACAAAAAGGGCTGCAGGACGGAGGCTGCAAATTACAGACCGGTGAGTCTCACATCGATAGTGTGTAAAATCATGGAAACACTAATCAAACGCAAGCTAGACACGATCCTGGATGAGAAGAATCTACGTGATCCCCACCAACATAGGTTCACCAAGGGTAGGTCCTGCCAATCCAACCTCATCAGTTTCTTTGACTGGGTAACAAGAAAATTGGATCTGGGTGAGTCCCTGGACGTAGTGTATTTGGACTTCAGCAAAGCTTTTGATAGCATCCCCCACTGCAGGTTATTGAGCAAAATGAAATCAATGGGATTAGGTGAAACACTAACCGCATGGGTCAACGATTGGCTGAGTGGTAGACTTCAGAGAGTGGTGGTTAATGGTACCCTCTCTAAAACGTTGGAGGTGACCAGTGGTGTGCCGCAGGGCTCGGTCTTGGGCCCGATCCTTTTCAACATATTTGTAAGAGACATGACTCAGGGGCTTCAAGGTAAAATAACTTTATTTGCTGATGATGCCAAACTATGTAACATTGTAAGTAACAGCAATTTGTCTGACAGCATGATGCTAGACCTGCTTTTATTGGAACATTGGTCCTCGACCTGGCAGCTTAGTTTTACTGCTAAAAAATGCAAGGTCATGCACCTTGGCAACAATAATCCATGCAGAATGTACACATTGAATGGAGAAACCTTGGCAAGGACTGAAGCAGAACGAGATTTGGGAGTAATCATTAATGAAGACATGAAAACTGCCAATCAAGTGGAGAAGGCTTCATCCAAGGCAAAGGGAATTGCTGGGTTATATCTGGAGAAGCTTTGTTAGTCGGAAGCCCAATGTCATAATGCCATTGTACAGAACCATGGTGAGGCCTCATCTGGAGTACTGCGTACAATTCTGGAGGCCATAAGGATGTGCTGAAGGTTGAGTCGGTTCAGCGAATGGCCACCAGGATGGTCTCAGGATTCAAAGTTCTATCGTACGAAGAAAGGCTAAACAAATTGCGGCTATACTCTCTCGAAGAACGTAGGGAGAGGGGAGACATGATTGAGACGTTTAAGTATATCACTGGTCGTATTGAGGTAGAAGATGATATTTTCTTTCTGAGAGGACCTTTGGCCACAAGAGGGCACCCGCTGAAAATAAAGGGCGGAAGTTTCATGGCGATACCAGGAAGTACTTCTTCACCGAAAGAGTGGTTGGCAATTGGAATGAGCTTCCAGCACAGGTTATCGAGGCCAGTAGCGTGCCAGATTTTAAGAACAGATGGGATACTCATGTTGGATCTCTAAGAGGGAATGGGACATCAGAGTGTGATCTCTCACAGGGTAGTTAGGAGGGTGGGTGGGTCAATAGAGTGGACAGACTTGATGGGCCTTGGCCCTTTTCTGCCGTCACTTTTCTATGTTTTCTTATTGGTGGAATGAGGCATTATGATGTCACAATACCAGCTCTGCAGGATGAAACTTTTCATTCAATTTTCTGTACTGTTCTACCATGGGAGTGCAGAATGTTAATTTATTCAGATACTCAAGCATTTTTCCTTGGCTGTCCCGGTGGGCTTAGAATCTATCTAATGTACCTGAGGCAATGAGGGGATTAGGTGAGGCTGTATCTTTAACCACTGCACCACACCCTTAAAGATTTTTTTTCTGGAGGTGCAAAATAGGAAAGAAGTACTTTCTGAACTATGCTCAAGTCCGATTCAGCCATTTGCTTTCCTCTGGTCCAGAAAATAAGAGATGGTTCCTCAGCTTGTACAAAACTGGGACCACTGCATGTGTCCACTTCAGAACTGGACTTTCACTAGTATAGGTTTCCTCATGGCTGTCTAAGGTTTGGAGCCAGGAAAAGAAAAGACATCTCTATCATAATGTTTCCAACTTGGGAAAAGACAAAATCACTTCCTTGGATCTTCAGATGAGTACGCTCAGATGCACGGGATGTTTCTTGTGTGAAGAGTTTGTGATCCACTTATTGTACACCTGCTCATGTGTGGGGAGTGTCGCTGTTGATGGCTGGAAGCAGACTGCCAACTTTGTCACTGCTGCGTGGAGGGGGTTCAGACAACTGATCTTTTTGGCTGGCAGGGCTTGAGCATCCCAACCAGTCATTCAGTTGATGCTGCAGTTTTGGAGGGGGCTCAAGACCCTCCTGTAATCTTTCTCTTTGTGACAGTCCACCTTTGGCATCTCTGGTTTGTACCAGGAGTAGTGGAGAGAGAACATGACTTGCTCAATCTGATTCTCAACCAGCTGCTGCAGAGTTGCCAAGTTACCCAGTTCCAGCAGCGAGACTTTTTGGCCAGTCCTTTTTGGAGTTGCATTAGTCCCTGATTCTACCCATTGAAATCAGCACTACTGGCTCCATAAGGCTACAATTGTCAGGAATCGCAGGCTGGCCTAAAATCTCCCTCCTCGGACTGGGAAACTTGTCAGTTCTCCAGCTGTAATCTGAAGCCTCTTCATTTGAAACATGTGTTTGCCTAGTCCCCATGCTCTCTCACAAACCATTACTGTCATCCAGAGAATGACACAGGGACAAATTTTTCCCCATCTCCACAAGAACTCAATTTCCCCGTCCCGTCTCTGTGAGTTTTGTCACTATCCCTGTCCCATTCCCGTAAGCTCTGCCTTAACCACATGAGCCTTGAATACTTATGATTTTAAAGTGTTTGAGGCTTGTGCGGGGACAGGATGGGGAAATGAGTTCCCGTGGGGATGGGGAAAAATTAGTCCCCAAGTCATTCTCCACTGTCATCACATCCACAGCTAGGCTCTATGCTTTCCCTGACATGGAAAGTTGACTGGGGGAGGGATGGGGGTCAGAAAAGAAGCAAATTAGGGTCCGTGGTATAAGATCTCAAAAGTGTATGTTTGCCTAGAACCCAATATAGCATTCACGCTCACTGCATTCAAAATATTAAAAAAATGAGGAGGCAGACACAACCTAGAGCATCTCTTCCTCTAACCACTTACAGGAGGATTATACTTTGTATAGCTTTGTCTAGAAACAAACCTGAACATCTCTATTTCCTTCAGCCATCATGAAAAAGATCCTTCTCCCACCTGCCTAGAAAAAGATCAATCTATTTGTGAATGCCAATTTGAATACCTAGAGAGGTACACCGTTTAATACCTTTACCAGCCTTGATTTAAGGTCTGGAATATAATCACAGTCGCAAGAACCCGGCAGGAAAGGTGGGTGACCATCTGTGGCAGAGGGAATAAAGCTGCCCTTTGGAGTTAGCCTATGAACCCCTCACTGAAAGGGAAAGGGTGTGTCAAGAAAGCACAGTTACTTACCGTAACAGGTTTTATCCAGGGACAGCAGGCAGCTATTCTCACATATGGGTGATGTCATTGACGGAGCCCGGATGCGGACGCCTCGCAAGCAGACTTGCTTGAAGAAACTCAAATTTTCAAGTCGCCCACACCGCGCATGCACGAGTGCCTTCCTGCCCAGCGCAGGGCGCGTCTCCTCAGTTCAGATAGCTAGCAGAGAAGCCAACCAGGGGAAGTGGATGAGTTGTGAGATTAGCTGCCTGCTGTCCCTGGATAACACCTGTTACGGTAAGTAACTATGCTTTATCCCAGGACAAGCAGGCAGGTATTCTCACATATGGGTGACCTCCAAGCTAACCAGAATGGGATGGTGGGATTCGTGAAGAAAATACACCAACCGCGGTTGTAGAGAAGGCAAAAGTGAACGAAGTTGAACGCAGAGAGTCAAAGACGGACTTCTCGGCTCCACGGAAAACTAAGAACTGAGGAGACGCGCCCTGTGCTGGGCGGGAAGGCACTCGCGCATGCGCGGTGCGGGCGACTCGACACTTCTAGTTTCTTCAAGCAAGTCTGCTTGTGAGGCGTCCGCATCGGGGCTCCGTCGGATGACGTCACCCATATGTGAGAATACCTGCCTGCTTGTCCTGGGATAACAGGCATAAGGCAGTATGACGTCTTAAATAGCAACTTCCCTGCTTGCACACATCCCCTCCCAGTTTCCTGCAATAGCCCAGGGGAAAATTCTTCAGCAATAGCTAGGATGTTAATAATCAGGGCTACGGAGTCGGTAGAGAAATCCTTTGACTCCGACTCCTCAGTTTCTGGTACCCTTGACTCCAACTCTGACTCCACAGCCCTGTTAATAATTAGGAGAACTTGCAAATTCATTTCAGTACATTTTGAAAAGCCACTTACTTTTACAGGCTTTTCCTAATGTTTAAATGATTGTATTTAGGAGGTTAAGGGATCCCCAATTGAGCGGTTTGTATGTCGGTATTTTATTTGTGGTTTTATTTTAGGGCTGCTTTGTGTTCAGCGGGATATACGTTTTTTATATATATATATAAATAGGGCTTCCAGTTATAACCCCAAATCCCTTGCCATTTCTGGCCACTCTGATGATGCCATTGCGGCAGAGAGGCCTTCGGTAATGGCCGAACCTTGTATTCATATTCCCACTGCTTCACCAGCACTTAAATGGCAGGACAGGCCCTTCCTTTTTTTCAAAGCTTCCCCACATAGAATAGTGGAAAGAGTAAGAACATAAGCCCCCCCCCTTGCAGGTGGGGAAGGAAAAACTGATGCAAAGGGAGGGGGGAATTCACCTGTGAAGCTACTAGAAAAACTTCTTTCGGGCATGAATATAACCATAAACACTATTTTTCAATCTGGAAAAAGCACTTCATTTCCTAAAATTCTATTTCCAAAAAAAACAATTCCAAATTGTCAGATGCCCTATGTTTTTAACGGTACATGCTGATATTTGTGTCTTTATTGCAATTTGTATAAGTGTGTAATTTATTTGCAAAACTACGTATATAGATTTAGCTATATTTATCCATTCTTAACATAACATTTGTATAGCGCAAAACCATGCGGATCCTTGTGGTCTACATTTTATAAAAAGAGGCTGAACATCAATCAGAGAATTATAAACTGAATGATACATAAATTATCAATTCTAAACTTATTTATCATATAAATAAGTTTTTAACAATTTTCTGAAATTCACAGAAGATGTGGAAGTTGAAAATAATCGATGAAAGACAGAATCCCATAAGGATTCTAAAACACGGGCTAAGTCGAGGGCCGAATTTTATATTGGTAGAAGTATAGAACTTTCTTCGCCCTGAGACACCCGTGGCGTGGTCAATCCAACCTAACTTTTACACTGGGACTGGGTCCTTCTGCCTGCAAACGGGTACCGAGGCAGCATGGTGAGGAGCTTGGAGCACTACGGGGAGTGGCACTTGGAGTGCCACTGGGACACAGCCAGACACTTAGGCCCTCTTTTACAAAGGTGCGCTAAGCGTTTTAGCGCGTGCGTAGCGCACGCTAAGTCAACATGTGCTAACCACTAATGCGTCCATAGGATAACATGCATGTATTAGCGTTTAGCGCGTGATTAGGACATGGCGATACTTGAAAGGGTCCAGAGAAGAACGACGAAAATGATAAAAGGTATGGAAAACATTTCATACGCAGACAGGTTGGAGAGGCTGGGGCTCTTCTCCCTGGAGAGGCGGAGACTCAGAGGAGACATGATGGAGACTTACAAGATCATAAAGGGCATAGAGAAGGTGGAGAGGGACAGATTCTTCAACCTATCGGGAACCACAAGAACAAGGGGGCACTCGGAGAAACTGAAGGGGGACCGGTTTAGAACCAATGCCAGGAAGTTCTTTTTCACTCAGAGGGTGGTGGACACCTGGAATGCGCTGCCGGAGGTTGTGATAGGACAGAGCACACTACGGGGTTTTAAAGAAGGATTGGATAAATTCCTGACAGATAAAGGAATCGAGGGATACAGATAAGGGCAAAGATAGGATACAGAAAGGGTATCAAGGCGAAATTTAAGGGATCACATACAGGTCATGGACCTGAAGGGCCGCCGAGGATGCGGACTGCTGGGCGCGATGGACCACCGGTCTGACCCAGCAGAGGCGACTTCTTATGTTCTTATTAGCGTGCGCTAATGTTTACCACATGCTAAAAAGCATAGTGCACCTTACTAAAAGAGGGGGGTTAGATGCAACACAGTCACTGAGGGCTACATAAAATGGCCAGACGGGCCAGATTGGGCCCCCGGGCCTTGTGTTTGACATGTGTTCCCTAGCTTAGTGTTCTTCAACCACCGGTCCATGGACCAGTGCCGGTCCACAGAAATTTCCTGCAGTTCCTTAGGGCCAGCATATGCATCAGGCCCAAAACAGTATTCTTCAACCGCCGGTCCACGGTGCGATCGATGCAGCGTTATCTTCGAGCCAGCTCCCTCTTCCTAACTGATTCAGTGCACAAAGCCACGGGCAGTGGCTCCCACGGGCATCCTACCGGAAGCCTTCTCTCTGACGTTGCAACATCAGAGGGAAGGCTTCCAGATGAGGCACGGGATGTGCAAGGTGCAATTAGTACTATTATGGGGGCGGGGTCTGGGGTGGAGATTGGGTAGAGATGGGTGGGGTCTGGCCCACGACTTAGCCCTGTGTTCTTCAACCGCCGGTCCACGGACCGATGCCGGTCCACAGAATAATTCTTTTATTTCTGCCAGTCCATAGGTGTAAAAAGGTTGAAAAACACTGCCCTAGCTGATGGAAACTCAAATAATGTTGATATACATGAGGAACGTTGAGAGCTAGGAAAATTAAAATGATCAACTTAATACCCTGGGGCCGTACCATGCACTACCTTATAAACAACCAAACTTAAACAGCACCCTGCCCTCAAAAGGAAGCCAGTATAGCTGTAATAGAATGTTAAACGATCCCTGTTTTGTATCAATTTAAGTCGAAAGAAATTTGTTTGAAGGCCTCCTCACATGTACGATGTTGCAATAGTCCAGTATTCCCAGAATGAGCGACTGATCTAATAATCAAAATTAAGGAGTCCTTTTACAAAGGCACGCTATAATGCTAACGCGTCCATAGAATATAATGGGCGTGTTAGCATTTAGCGTGCGCTAATCGTGCCTTAGTAAAAGAAGGGGTAAGTGTCGTTGAAATACGGCTTGACAGTAGGAAGCTTCCATTATGTATAATACAGCATTTTCAGACCTGGCCAGTAACCTTTGAGATTGTTGATAATTTCCTATCCAGACGGACACCCAATATCCTAATAACCGGAGTAATAGGAAGTTAAATTAATCCACGTCATGAATGTAAGAAAAGCTCGTGGTATTGCAACCCTTGAAAGGAGAAATTAGGTTCTTACCTGCTAATTTACTTTCTTTTAGCTTCTCCAGACCAGTAGAGGTTAACTTTACGAATGGGTATATATCTAATCATGACCAGCAGGTGGAGACTGAAAACAAAACTTTGGGACAGTATATCCTAGCCCCTCCTCTCTATTTCCCTCAGTCTGCCGAATAGCCAAGCAGAACCAAGAACTGGAAAACAACAGAGAGAAAAAACAATACTCCAAAAGGAGTAACAAATAACATACCCAAAATGCTGTTGGAAAATGCAGAGGAGAAATTCCCGAAGGAAGAATGTCCCCACAGCTCGCCAGCTAAGCCAGCCGAGCCACAGCCGCTGTTCTTCAATTCTCCCCGGCCCTAGAAAAATACTAGAACCCGCAGCAAAAACCAAAAACTGCCCGCGCAACAGCCCCAACAACAACAACAACAACAGACAGGGTGGGGACCTCTACTGGTCTGGAGAAGCTAAAAGAAAGTAAATTAGCAGGTAAGAACCTAATTTCTCCTTCTTTAGCACTCTCCAGACCAGTAGAGGTTAACTTTACGAATGGGACGTACCAAAGCAGTCCCTCTCACGGGCGGGACCCCCGAAGGGCCGATACCAGTACACGCTCACCGAACACCGCGTCCCGACGCGCCTGCACATCAACCCGATAATGACGAACAAAGGAATGCAAGGAGGACCAAACCGCAGCCTTACAAATATCCACTGGAGGCACGAGCGACGACTCAGCCCAAGAAGCCGCCTGACCCCGAGTGGAATGAGCCTTGAGAAACTCCGGAACAGGCTGCTGTTTCAGAAGATAAGCGGAAGCAATCGTCTCCTTGATCCAGCGCGCAATAGTAGCCTTAGAAGCGCCCGCTCCCCGACGAGGACCCGCCAGGAGGACAAAGAGATGATCGGACTTCCGGAATTCCTGGGTCCGCTGCACATAAGAGCGAAGGACCCGACCGACATCCAACTTGCGCAGCTGCCGTTGCTCAGAAGAGCCCTCCCGACCACCCAAGACCGGGAGAACCACCGATTGATTGACATGAAAAGGAGAAACAACCTTCGGCAGAAAGGAAGGAACAGGCCGCAAGACGACCCGCTCCCTAGAAAACTCCAAGAAGGGAGCCCTACAAGAGAAAGCCTGCAGCTCAGAAACACGCCTAGCAGAAGTAATGGCCACCAAAAAGACCGCCTTCAAAGTAAGGTCCTTCAAAGAACAGTCGTCCAAGGGCTCGAAAGGCGGACGCACCAAAACAGAGAGAACCAGATTAAGATCCCAAGAGGGAACCGAGGGCCGTAGGGGAGGCCTAAGCAACTTGGCCGCCCGCAAAAACCGAATCACATCAGGAAGAGCCGATAAACGCTGACCTGACACCAACCCTCGAAAGGCCGACAGGGCCGCAATATGAACCCGGAGAGAAGACCAAGCCAGGCCTCTATCCAGGCCATCCTGCAAGAACTCCAGAATGTTAGGCAGATAAGCGCGAAAAGAGGTCACTCCCCACGCCCGACACCATTCCTCAAAGAG
Organism: Geotrypetes seraphini; assembly: GCF_902459505.1. Taxonomy (NCBI): domain Eukaryota; kingdom Metazoa; phylum Chordata; class Amphibia; order Gymnophiona; family Dermophiidae; genus Geotrypetes; species Geotrypetes seraphini. The sequence continues at coordinate 28,708,970 of NC_047091.1, read as the reverse complement.
ACGCCAAACCCGCACATAAGCCCGAGAGGTAGAAAGCCTCCGGGACCCCAACAGTGTAGAGATCACCTTGTCTGAATATCCCTTCTTGCTAAGGCGACCCCTTTCAAGAGCCACGCCGTAAGACAGAAGGGAGACGGGTCGAACATGGGAATGGGACCCTGCATCAGAAGGTCGTCCGAGAGAGGCAGAGGAAGAGGATCCGCTACCAGGTGCCTCACCAGATCCGCATACCACGGACGGCGAGGCCAATCCGGCGCCACCAGCACCACCAAACCCGGATGGTGAACAATGCGAAGAAGCACTCTGCCCACCAGCGGCCAAGGAGGGAACACATACAACAGCCCCTCCGTTGGCCACTGCTGGACCAGAGCATCCAGACCCTCGGCCAGACCGTCCCTGCGACGACTGAAGAAGCGGGGCACTTTGGCGTTGCCACCCGTGGCCATCAGGTCCATCAGGGGCTGCCCCCAAGCCTGCACTATCAACTGAAACGCCTCGGCGCCGAGACACCACTCTCCTGGATCTAGAAAGTGACGACTGAGGAAGTCTGCCTGAACATTTTCTACTCCGGCTATATGAGAGGCCGAGAGGTCCAGCAGATGGGATTCCGCCCAAACCATGAGCAGAGCCGCCTCCTGCGCCACCTGAGTGCTCTTGGTGCCCCCCTGACGATTGACCTAAGCCACCGCCGTGGCATTGTCCGACAGCACTCTGACCGACTTGCCCAGCAACAGGGAGTGGAAAACCAACAGCGCCAGACGGACCGCTCTGGTCTCCAACACGTTGATCGACCAGGCGGCCTCCTCCGCGGACCAGGTGCCCTGAGCTGAGTGACCCAAACACTGAGCCCCCCAACCCAGGAGACTCGCATCCGTCAGGAGCACCGTCCACTGCGGGAGATCCAGACCCACCCCCTGAACTAGGTGAGGGGTCTGGAGCCACCAACGCAGACTGCAGCGCGCCAAGCCTCGCAGGGGGACCGGAACATCCATCCCGTGCCTCTGGGGAGACCACCTCCGGAGCAGAGCATACTGGAGAGGACGCATGTGGGCCCGCGCCCACCTCACCACGTCCAGGGACGCCGCCATCGACCCCAAGACCTGGAGGAAATCTCGCGCCCGAGGACACCGGGACGCCAAAAGCAGGCGAATCTGAGATTGCAATTTGCTCACCCGGCCCTCTGGGAGGAAGACCCTCCCCAAGGAGGTGTCGAACAGCACCCCTAGGTACTCCAGACGCTGAGCCGGGACCAACCGACTCTTGGAAAGGTTGACCACCCAGCCCAGCGACCGGAGAAACTCCACCACCCGAGCAGTAACCCGGGAGCTTTCCTGCAACGACTTTGCCCGAATTAACCAGTCGTCCAGGTAGGGGTGTACCAGGATGCCCTCCGACCGCAAGGCTGCCGCGACGACCACCATCACCTTGGTGAACGTCCGAGGAGCCGTGGCCAGCCCAAAGGGAAGCGCACAGAACTGAAAGTGCCGACCCAAGATCGCAAAGCGCAGGAAACGCTGATGAGAGGCCCGAATGGGAACATGCAAGTAGGCCTCCGTCAGATCGAGAGAAGTGAGAAACTCCCCCGGCTGAACCGCCAGAATGACCGACCGCAGAGTTTCCATACGAAAAGAGGGAATCTTGAGAGCCCTGTTGACCCCTTTCAAATCGAGGAAGGGCCGAAAGGTCCCCTCCTTCTTGGGCACCACAAAGTAAATGGAGTACCTGCCCGTGCCCCACTCCGGAGGGGGCACCGGAACAACTGCCCTGAGATCTAGCAAGCGCTGAAGGGTCTGGCGAAAAGCCTGCGTCTTCCCCGGAGTCTGACATGGAGAAGCGAGGAAAAAAATCCGGCAGAGAGCGGGCGAACTCCAGGGCATAACCGTCCCGCACCACCTCCAGGATCCACTGATCGGACGTGATCTCGGCCCATTTGGGGAAAAATTCGCGCAGCCGGGCCCCCACCGGAACCAAAGGGGGCGCCGGCAAGGCGTCATTGTGCAGGACGGGAAGCGGGGGAACCGGCGGAGGGATTCCCTGCCCCCCGACGGGCCCCCCGAAAGGGCTGCATGCGCTGGAAGAACCGACCCCGGGAAAATCCCGGAGACTGGAAAGAAGCAGCCCCACGCCCAGGGCGATACTTGCGAAAATCCCGCAAACGCCCCCGGGCCGCACCCCCCCGAGACGCCGGACGGGCACGGTCCTCCGGCAGACGGGGAACTTTCGAGTCCGACAAAGTCTGAATCAACTTATCCAAGTCCTCTCCAAACAAAAACGACCCCCGAAAGGGAAATTTAGTAAGCTTAGCTTTGGACGCAGCATCCGCCGCCCAAGCGCGCAGCCACAACACACGCCTTGCGGCCACGCCAAAAGCCATAGACTTAGCCGAGATCCGCACCAAGTCATATAGAGCATCTGAGAGGAATGAGGCCGCCATCTCAATCTTCGCTACCTCCTGATCCACCAGAGACCAGTCGTCAGACTCTCGATCCAAGATCCGCTCCGCCCACCGAAACACGGCGCGAGCGACCAGTCCCCCACAAATAGCCGCCTGGACCCCAAAGGCAGAGACCTGAAAATTTTGCTTAAGGATGCTCTCCAATTTGCGCTCCTCAGAGTCCCGCAAGGCAGAACCGCCCTCAACAGGCACGGTATGCCGCTTGGAAATTGCCGAGACCACCGCATCCACGACTGGCGAAGCTAACGTAGCCCGATCCCCTTCCGGAATGGGATACAGGCGAGCCATGCTGCGCGCCAGCCGAAACGGCGTCTCCGGCGTTTTCCACTGCTCCAGAATAATATCCCGAATATCCTGATGCATAGGAAAAGAGCGGGAAACGGAACGGATCCCCCGTAACAGGGGGTCCCCCACACGCGGAGTCTCCGGCGGCGCGTCCTCAAAACGCAAAACCGAAGAAACCTGCTGAATAAGGTCAGGCAGCTCATCTTTCTGAAAAAGGCGCACCACGGACGCCTCGTCACTGGAGAACGGGAAATCCGACAACCCGCCGCCAGCTTCCGTCCCCTCCAGAGAGTCCTGGAACTCCTCAGAAGGGTCCAGGTCCTCCTCCAGACCGACCCGTTCCTTCGACCACAAATTCTCGTCCCACGACACCCGCGGACGCTTGGACAAGGGAGGCGGCGGAGGGGACGTCACGCCAGACGAAAGAGGCAAAGCCGCAGGGAGCGCGGAGGAAAACCCACCCCCCGAAACCCCCTGGGCGCAACCGGGACCCCCAGCCGCCTGAAAATAGGCTCTGCATAAAGAAAAGAAAAATTCAGGAGAAAAACCCCCCGAGGGTCCCAAGGGACTCCCTGCCACAGCAGGGGACCCAGCAGAACCTTACCCCTGCATAGTCAAAACAGGGGGAAGGTCACCTGAGGTGGAAGACAAAATGGAGGGGCCAGACAGAGAAGATGGCGGTTTTCCCGCCAAAAAAGCTCCCTCCATAGCCTGAAGCGGCTGAGAAACCTGAATAGTCTCAGCCGCTAAAGCAGGCAAGCCGGCATCAGCTGTCAAAAAATCAGCTGAGAGGGAATCCTTCGGGGAATCCCTCCGTGGGCGGTTGTGGAAGACCGGGCTTCCCCACTGCTCCAAGCCGACTCGCGAGGCACCATCGGCGGGGAGCTCTGGGCGCCTGCAGCCGCTGCCGACGGAGCTCCACCACCTCACCGACCCAAACCGCCGAGTTCAGGCCGGCCGCGAGTGCCTCGCGGCTGGACTAAAATTGTGGCCTACTCCCCCGGAGAAGGGCACAATTGCTCCATACGCGACCTAGCTATAAAAAAGTGCTGGTTACATGAAAAAATACAGTAAAATACAGTTTTCTTAAAGGGAAACAACCCTTCAGACCAGCACTACCTCAGGATTTTTTTTTTTTTTTTTTACAGAACAGACTCCACAGGCTCTCGAAGCAATATGCCTTGCTTGACTTAGGGGGCAAGGCTTACTGCTGAGGCTCCTCTAAAAAAATGTGGGGAGGTGGAGGAAGTGGGGGGAGGGACCCCGCTCGTGACCCGCCGGGTTTAACACCCCCGAGGTCGGACGAACCCCCAAACAGAGTCCGCCCAAGCTCCGTCCGGCTAAAAACAGGGACAATAAACCCCCTAAACAAATTCCAACAGCCCTACCAAGGGAGATGGGTACAGATCACTCAACACCTGCTGGAGACTGAAAGAAGACTGAGGGAAATAGAGAGGAGGGGCTAGGATATACTGTCCCAAAGTTTTGTTTTCAGTCTCCACCTGCTGGTCATGATTAGATATATACCCATTCGTAAAGTTAACCTCTACTGGTCTGGAGAGTGCTAAAGAACACCACTTCAAATGTTCTGGGTGAGATGAAACCCCAGGAATTATTTTGCGGCACTGGAGCATCTGACTCACCACACTGCACCCACCTCCCACAGCTTTCAGTTCTGCTCAGTGGGCGTCCTCGCCCTTTCTGCCACCAGAGAGCCCATCTTCTCCAGCCCTGATGTTCTGCTACCACGTGCTGAGCTTACATTACACCTTGGTGTTCACATACCAAAACTGCTGAAAAGACCAATATTATTTTAAAAAAGAACTGTAATAGAATGTATTCCTAGATCAGATGGATCATGAGTTCTTGTCAATGCCTTCTTCTGTCTGAAACACCATGCAGTATCAGCAGAGACTGAAAGAACATGAAAACTGCAGTCACCTCATGTCATTAGTTTGGAAGCGAGTTAATGAGGCGGTGTAAAGAAACATATGCATTGACAAAATATTTGCACTTCACTACCTCTATTTATCACTGAAAGGCTGTACATTTTGACATTTATAGATGGTCCCTGTTCAGAAGAGCTTACAATCTAACTTGGGCAGACAGACAAGACATATAGGTTGGGGAAGCAGAACCCAAGGTGAGAGGAGTGAGAATGTATCGGTGAAAGAGCCGCCCCGGCTTTTGGGCTCTCGTTTCAATGCTCTGTGCACGTCATATAAACACTCCCATTAGCTTATCAGCACAAAACATACAATAGAAATGTGCAGTAACATCTTTTCAATTTTTTTTTTTTAATGAGCAGTAGCAATCCAAAAGTGAAATACGCTAAAGAATGTCAATCACAACAATAAATTGAAATCTACTCATCCAAAGCAGGCAAATTTGTGGTTCTACAGCCCATCCTTCATCAGGAACCATCGTCTGCATCGTCCCAGTGTTTAGTGGCTTGATATGAATGTGCTTTGACAATCAGAATGCTTTTTCTTCACTGAACTATCCCCAAAATCCACTGCAAATAAGTGTCCTGATTTTTGAAAAGCAGCCTCACGCTGAAAAATATGGTATCCCTAGGTAACTTGGCATCTCTGAAAATTCCTGTGCCCTCGCCCAGTCTCTGCATCCTGCTGCTTCTGCTCCTCTGGATATGTCACAAGCATGTTTAAATTCCATTACAGGGCTGGCCACCAACACGACCACCTCAGCTGGAAGGTCATCTCAGGCCTTGTTGACTTCTATTTTTCCAACAAGACCCAGGCTTAATCCAACATCCAGTCCCCTGGGACAAAAAGCTTTATAATTATCTACAGAGCCATCAAAATTAGTGAGGCGGTTGTCGGAAACATCTAGCCACCCCATGCTTGGGGAAAGGTTGTAACCATGGCCACTTTGTAAGGAAGAGCATGACCAAAAATGCATTTGGCTTGTTTACACTGAAATTTTCCCAGTGTGGTTTGTGTTTTAACGTATTTATTGTTTGTGTGCAAATTAATTGTATGTGTGTTGATTTATAGGTTTATATGCACAAGCAATTTGCACATAATTTAAATTTCACGGCTGTGCAAATTAACCCCCCCCCCTTTTACAAAACTCTGGAAGTGGTTTTTAGCAAAGGCTGGTGCACCGAATGCTCTGTGTTGGTCCCACTTTCATGGCTTTGTAAAAGGGGGGGTTGGGGTAAACCAAGTGCACACTCACAAGTACACTGAAAACTCCCATTTTCCTTTCCATTTTCGCTGTTCGGGAGTTTTCAGTGTAGTGGGGGTTCCCCTCCCCAATGGGAACGCGAGGACTTGTAAATGTACAGTAGTGGGGGAGGGGTCCCCACCCCCCCCCCTCACAGCAGTAATGGAAAGCCTTAAAAGTGGCAGAAGCGGTGGCGCACCTATGTCACCGCGGGATTGTTGGTGTGTCAAAGTCCGGCACGCTTTTGATGGGTCACCCTGTAAACAGTGTTGATCTGACTGAAAGATCCGGCCTTTCGGTATTTCACTGACGTGGAAGCAACATCAGCCATCACCCGTCTGCCACAGGAGATGCTGGAGCCATGTGGAGTCTGAAGGGATAACATGCCTTTGAGTCCCTCTCACATCTGAACCAGAGCTGATTGCATGAGGTTTCCTATAAATAGGACCTGAGGTTTGCAAGAGATTGCAGAAAACATGCCGGGAACAGCTGACAACCGCTGCACTTAGGCAACAGCAAAAGTGTGATGCAGTAATACTTCCGTGAAATTCTTAGAAGCAGACTTTGATATTCTAAAGCCCCCACTTCTTGTCAGCTGACAGGGTGGGTTATTTTGCATAAAACCTCATTCTAAACTTAACTTTCGCACTCTCAGGATCCGCTGTAGGTCTTGCTTCTTTCAGAGTGGGTAAAGTTCTGCAGGAGTCAAGAGGAAAGAAGAGACAGCATGATAAAAGCAAGCCATAGTGCCCAAGTCCCCTTCTGCCCAGCCTTTGACCTACAGTTTAACAGACTGGTTTGTAAAACCTGATATTCTATCTACAGCAGTGTCTCTCAAATTGTGTGCCATGGCACAGTGGTGTGCCATGAGAGATTCCAGAATTTTACTTTATTTCTAAAAATTTCCTTCATGAGTACCGTATAAACTCGAATATAAGTCGATCTAAATATAAGTCGAGACCCCCATTTCCCCCCCAAAAGGATGAAAAATGGTCGACTCAAATATAAGACGGGGGCTTAATATTAAAGTGCCATGCTCTGCCAAGATCTACACCCAGTGTCCTCTCCCTCACGCCCTCACTGCCCCCCTTTCCTCCCTGCCCTGCAAGGCTCTGCACCCAGCCCCCTTCCCTCCTGGCTATGCAGCCAGCCCCCCTCCCTGCCAGGCTCTGCACTGCACCCTGTGCCCCCCTCCGTGCTAGGCTCTGCATTCTGTCCCACCTCCTCTTCCACTTCTGGTAGTCAAGTGGTGGGCCAGGACAGGAGAGATGCCTCCCGGCCGATACAAATAATTTTTTCTCCCCCCTCCCCATATACTTTTCTGCTACCCCCCCTCCCTCCGGTATCTTTTCAGTTATCTCTGGTGGCCCAGCGGTGTATGAGCAGGACTGCGCTCCTGCCCTGTGTCCCCTTAGACTCGGGGATTGGGGATCGCGGCGCACAGGCACTCAGGAGCGAGCTTCTCAAGCTCCCGCGCGGCCCTGCGCCGCTAGCAGAATGGCTGGGGTATGAAAGGAGCATGTGGATGTGGGGAGGGGAGCGTGTGGAGGAGAGGGCGAGGGAGGGGCACCACCATCCCTAGCGCCTCTCACTCTCGCTACACCACTGGCTGACACTGTTTCTCTTTTGATTCATAGGAACTCCTAATATGAAACCTTTTTTAACATTATGAAGGAACAATGTGGGCATGCTAATACCTTGGCTGGGATTTTGATGTTCCTGTTTAATGGGGCTATTGGTCTACTGTTCCCACAGTCATCCTTGGTTTTATTTCCTTTACGGATCGCTTGATCTGATCAGTTTTATAGCCCATGAGTCACGCAAACCGCAAACATCAGAAATAGTTCCCATGATGTCTGAGTCACTATATATATTTGCAAATCTGATTACAAATACAAATACGAATGTTTATAGACTCACAGTAGTACATAATTAGAATTTAGGTGAACAGGCTTTAGACAAGTGGGGGAAATGAGAGGCATCTATTTTTAGTTAGTTAGTTTTACATCCTGTCCTCCCAGAAAGCTCAGAACGGGATACAAGTTAACATACATAGCACCAACCATACCAGAGGGGAGAGGCCAAACAAACCAATCACTGCCCACGAGCCCCAGGCTCTCTAGTTGCTGTTGCCATGTTGGGCATAAGAACATAAGAAATGCCTTCACCGAATCAGACCCTTGGTCCATCCAGTCCGGTGACCCGCACACGCGGAGGCCAATCTAGGTGTTCCCTGTTGGAGACCTAAGTGTTCCCTGATGAAGACCTTATTTACCCGAATCCCTCATGTGATTTGCAAGGGGGTATGCATCCAACTTGCCCTTGAATCCTATAATGGAGGTCTCCGTCACAATCTCCTCCGGGAGAGCGTTCCAAGCGTCCACCACTCGCTGTGCGAAACAGAACTTCCTGACATTTGTCCTGGGCCTGTCGCCTCTCAATTTCAGTACATGACCTCTCGTCTGAGTCACATTTGACAACGTGAATAACGATACATCTTGCTGGATTTTATCAAATCCTTTTAGTATTTTAAAAGTCTCTATCATATCTCCACGCATTCTTCTCTTCTCAAGGGTGAACATGCTCAGTTTCCTGAGGCGTTCTTTGTAGCTCAAATTTCCCATACCTTTTACTAGCTTTGTAGCTTGCCTCTGCACCCTTTCCAGCAGGGTTATATCCTTTTTTAGGATATAACCACCATGGCCTTAGTGCCCCCACCTCCATTCCACTGCCTAAGATGAGAGGTTAACGCTCCATATCTTCTTAGTTCTGATTTCCAGATTGCATTCTATAGGAGATCACCGGCTTTCCTATGGGGATTTAGCAATAGGAGCCGTTTTATTTTGACTTCATTGGCTACCAGTCTTACTCTGCGCATGCAACTAAATATATAATTTATTATTCAATGTGAACTGTTGATACCAGGCCTGCCATTTCAAAACGATCTTAAATTATTTCTAAAAGCACTAAGTTAAGATATATAATCAGTGGACTGCAAAGACCACTAATTATTAATGTATCCGGCTTCTGCTCTAAGATCATAAATTATACAATATAATCGAGGAAGAAGCTACATTTGTGACTTTAATTTTTATATGGATGCATAGTGGGGTGGGCTGTGGCCTTGACACTGTAGCGAGCGCACTGGGAAGAAATCCCCCAACCAGAACCCTGATTCGTTCTGGGTGTACGAGCCATGCTGCTAAGAAACAGCTTATTATTTGTAGCTGTAACAGGAGAGGTAAAGTAGTGCATTTTACTTGTGCAATCTGCTGCTCGTGTGTGTGCCTCATGCAGTCGCTCACTCCCATGCCACACCTTCAGTGAATCAGCTATAAAAATGCACTTGAAAGGAATGACATCAGGGGCTAGGGCTAATGGATGTTTCACAGAATCACCCCCTTTCTCCACTCACCAACAGATGTGTATATATTCTTTTGTAGACATTGTCTTATTGACCATTGATGTAGGCTCATTGAGCTGAAACACAGACCCTGTCGGGTTGAATAACATAACAAAGAAAAATGGGGAGACCCAATGATCCACAGTAAAAACAATCCACCGATGAAAACAAAAACTGTGGATACAGATGTTCTGGAGATAATTTATTAAACACTGACATATAAAACCATGAAAATTCAATTAAAAATGAACAATGATAAAAAAATACTGTGATAAAAATCCACCCGGACCTTACACGGTCCGTGTTTCGGCGAACACGCCTTCCTCAGGGGTCCAATGGTTTGCAACCTCACATATAAAGAATTGGACTGAAAACAGTCTATTGTCTTTAAACATGTGAGCAAAGAACACCGCAGACAAGCTGAAGTAGCAAAAAAAATTGCTGTTTTCAGTCCAATTCTTTATATGTGAGGTTGCAAACCACTGGACCCCTGAGGAAGGCGTGTTCGCTGAAACACGGACCGTGTAGGGTCCGGTTGGATTTTTATCACACTTTTTAAATTGAATTTTCATGGTTTTATATGTCAGGTTTGAATAACATAAACGTATTTTCTCAACAATAAAGTTTGCCCAGAAGACACCATCCATGGTTGGTTTTCCTTTTCTTTCCACTTTATCTCTGTGGAAGTCTGGTTTCCTTTTTTACCTTATGGAAACTACGTACTAGCAGATCCTACTTTAATGCCACTGCTTTTACAATCTTAGTTCAGACGTTACTTCTGAGGATTCTGGATTATTGTAATATTGTATATTTGACAAGTACTAAGAAAAATTTGGCTACACTGACTTTGGTTCAGAATACAACAGTGAGAATGATCTATGGTCTGAGGAAGTACGACCATGTGACCCCTTTCTATTGTGAGCTCCATTGGCTACCGATGGAGGCCAGGGTGATCTTTAAGTTGGAATGCTTATATTATAAAGTCGCTTTTGGTGTTGCCCCATTATAGATTTGTTATTGTGACACATGAGAAGAGTAGAAAATCTCATGCCCTATTTACATTCCCTTCAGTTAAGGGTTGAAAAAGTAAGAAACATCATGGGTATTGTCTTTCCTATCAAGCAGTTTATTACAATAAAGATTTCCGTCCATTATTGATTAAATCCACATCTTATGAACATTACAGAAAACTTTTGAAGACTTTTCTTTATTCCAAATTCTTGGTTAGCTACATTTTTGTACATCATATTATTTTTGTATTTTCCCATAGCATAAACCTTGGTTAACCGCATTGAACTAAGGGTTATGCGGTCTAGAAATTCGCTATTATGTTATGGGTTTTTTTCAGCTTGCCAGGGACCCCACAGCCAGGAAGGTTTTCAGGGTACCCACAATGAGTATGCAGGAGATCAATTTGTGTGAAATAAGGAGGGCAATCTATAAATAGAGAAAAACTAGGCACAGAGCGCTGTTCTATTCAAATGCTCCTGATTAGGGTTACCAGATTTTTGTTGGGCAAAAAGAGGATGTGAAGCCCCGCCCCATCCCACCCACAGCCCCCCTTGTTCCGTCCTCCAACCCCAACCCCACGTAAACCTCATCTCTTTGGGCCATGCCTGGAAGGCATCTCTGCATATGCGCCGGTGAGATGTGGTGATGTCACAAGCAGGCACGCATACAAGTGACATCACTGCATCACATCTGCGTATGTTCAGATAACCTCCAGACGGGAGTTCAAAGCTTTTCAAAACCCGGACAAAGTGCCGGGTTTTGAAAAGCCATCCGGACGCCTGGACAGTCTTCTAAAAAGAGGACATGTCCGGGTAAATCTGAACTCCTGGTTAAGAACCATTTATAGAACAGTACTCAGAGACCAATTACACCTGCTGAAACCAGGTGTAAATGTCTACACTCCACTCTGAGCATTTTGGTACAAAAATGGGGCTATTTTATAATCCTGTGCGTAACATTTAAGAATGCCCATGCAACTCCCCTAGCCACACCTCCTTCTGAGCTGCATGCTAGGGAATTTAAGTGTGTGGGTTATAGAATAGTGCATAGGGATATGCCAAATTAACTGCAATGCTAACATCAATTAAATGGCTCATAAGCTAATTAATTTGCACACAGATCTTATGCGTATTCATTATGTATCCTGGTTTTTTGGAAAATCCTGTGCTAGAGTCTTCCAAATAACATCTGCATATTTCTTGGTTTAGGGCTTTTTTCTTACATCACTTTGCAGCTGAGCTTTGCTATTTTTAGATTGAAATTCAAGGTGCATACCTCTTTTTTCTTTTTAATGAAGATCTCCTTCGCACAGTCCACTCTTCAACTATTTCTGCATTGTGACCGACCAATCAGCTCAGAAAAAAAAAAAAATCAGAACAAGTGTTCAGTGATGGCAGTAGGTGATACAGGCATTTAAACAGAAAAAAAAGCATTAAGTAGCTGAATAGTAATGCTATTGGTTCATGTAAAATTAGGCTGAAGAAGTGCAATATATGACTTAGCACAGAAGTTGTAATTGTTTGCACAGGCACAGAAGGGCTTTCTAGGTCTGACTTTAAAAGCAAATATACCGTAAGTGGGAAAAGACTCCATTGTCTTGTTCATGTCCTAAAATGGACCAATATATTATGTGAGAGGAAATCACTATTCTGCAGTTACTATTAGTTCATGGCAGCTCTGGCTGTCCTGCAGCCTGTTTAAATGCATGCCCAGTAAAACCTTTTACAAATGTGGGTCACTATTTTTTGCCTACAATATGCATGAGGGAGGCTGGGAGGGTGTAGATGGGCTGGAGTCGGTTTTGACGGAGATTTTGGCAGTTGGAACTCAAGCACAGTACTGGGTAGAGCTTTGGATTCTTGCCCAGAATTAGCTAAGAAGAAAAAATTTAAAAAATTTAAATTGAATCAGGTTGGGCAGATTGGATAGACCATTCAGGTCTTTATCTGCCGTCATCTACTATGAGAATCACAGAAACTATGCTAAAATAGTATGATGCCCTGTGTGTACACTTAATTTCAATGTATACAACATGGGGGTAGATAAGGATCCTTAGGATAAAATGAATTCCTGGTCCAGTGCCATGGACCTCAGTCAATCTTCTGGCTTCTTCCCCAATTCATGGTATCTAGGGTTCGTCTGTGCTTATCCCACACTCTTGAATTTTGTTACTGTTTTTCTCTCCACCATCTCTTTTGGAAAGCTGTTCAGCGATCCACCACCCTTTCCGTGAGAAAATATTTTCTGATGTTGCTCCTGAGTCTACACCCTCACAGCCTCATACTACGATCTCTGGGGGAAAAAAAGTCAGCTCCTTGTGCCTGATTTATATACTTTTGAAGTATGAATGTTTTTCTCATGTGTCCTCTCTGCTTTCTACATAGTAACATAGTAAATGACGGCAGATAAAGATTTGAATGGTCCATCCAGTCTGCCCAACCGCACAAACTCTATAAAATAATTAATTTAAATGGTCCTTTTTCTTAGATATTTCTGAGCCAGAAACCCAGAACTCTGCCCAGTAGTGTGCCTAGGTTCCATCTACTAGAGTCTCCATTAAAGCTCACTCCAGCCCATCTTAACCATCCCAGCCATCGAAGCCCTACCCAGCCTATCCTCAACGGAATGACCACATACGGGACACAAACCGTGCAAGTCTGCCCAGCACTGGCCTTAGTTCTTCAATATATACCCATTATTTTCTGATTAGAGATCCTCTCTGTTCGTCCCATGCTTTTTTGAACTGTCACTATTTTCCTCTCCATCACCTCCCTCAGGAGCGCATTCCAGGCATCATCCATAAAGAATTTCCTAACATTACTCTTGAGTCTACCACCCCTCAACCTCAAATCATGTCCTCTGGTTTTACTATTTTCCTTCCTCTGGAAAAGATTTTGTTTTACATTAATATCTTTCAAGTATTTGAACGTCTGAATCATATCTCCCGTCTCTCTTTTCCTCTAGTCTAGGGTATACATATTCAGGGCTTCCAATCTCTCCTCGTATGTCTTTTTGGTGCAAACCTCCTACCATTTTCGTCACCTTTCTCTGGACTGCTTCAAGCCTTCTTATGTCCTTTGCCAGATATGGTCTCCAAAATTGAACACAATACTCCAATTGGGGCCTCACCACCACTCTGAAGATGGGATGACCAGTGGTCTGACTGATCCAGTAAGGCTATTCTTTTGTTCTTCTGTTGGAGCAGGTTCCCTCAGAGGTGGGTTTTGTTGTTGTTTTTTTAATCTTTGCAGTCCTAGGAGAGGTTAAGATGGGCCTGGACAGTGCCTAATGATATAGGACTTGCCATTGCGCTGTAGGAAGGGTTATCTATTGCCCTCATTCTAGTATAAGTTATTTGATATTTTTTTTTGCTAGTTAATTTCCTTTCTTAATGTCCCATATTGGGGACTAAATAAGAGTTTGTTTTTCTTATTGTTTGCTTATTTGTATTTACTTAAATCTGTATCAAGTTGCAAATGTTATTTCATGCTTGTGAAATTTAAAATCTCCTAAATAAAAAAAAAAAAATGAAAAGATGGGCCTGGGTTTGCTCCCTTGACTCCAGGGCTTCCCCCTTCTCCCCTCCCCCCCTGCCTGCCGTATTGTGTAAATTTTCTAATTAAATGATAATATATATAGAATTTAAAGGAAGAAAGGTAAGACTTTTTTTATCGGACCCAGATCTTAAGGTCACCTTGGAAAGCCAAACAATGCCCTAAAACAGGGGTAGGGAAATAGGAATGATGATTTTAATATATATAAAGTAATAAGGGGGGGATATAGGGAAAAATAGTTTAGATATATTAAAATATATGTTGGAGGAATGATAAAATGTGTATGCAAATGTTTTATTATGAATTTAGTTGTAATGAATGTCTTTTGGTATCATATTATTGTTTATTTATTTGATTCCTTCAATAAAATGGTATAGTGTAAAATACGGGGGGGGGTGTCGTAAATTGAGGGAACATATTGAGAGATATAAAAATTTATTTTGAAGGAATGATAAACATTTATTAGAAGTTAATATGGTCAATTTAAATGTAATGACTATTTTACTGTGTTATATTATTATGTATTTATTGTATTTCTTCAATAAAATGTTATAAAGTTAAAAAGAAAAATTAATATAAAGTATTAAGAACCATACTTCTTGCTTTCGAGGATAATTTTTGTATATAAGGGTCCCAGATTTTTTAAAAATAAACGAGTTCTTTTAGGAAATTTAGGAACCTCCCAAACCTCAAATAAAATTAAAGGATGGAATTGATTCCTCCAACGCCAATAACTTGGAGGATCTTTTTGCAACCAATATTGCAATATGCATTTAGGACCAATCATACAGGCCTTTGGACACAGAATACATCTATCCCAGTGGTCTCAAATGTGCGGCCCGCCAGGTACTATTTTGAGGCCCTCGGTATGTTTATCATAATCACAAAAGTAAAATAAAACAGTTTCTCTATCAAATGTCTCCTTAGCTATAAATGACAATATTATTATTAAGACTTAAACAAAAGGAAAGATTTATAAACTATAAGGTTTAGATTAGATTAGATAAAGAGTTTTACTTCATGCAAAATTGTAATTTCTTTAATAAGACATTTTTCTGAGGCCCTCCAAGTACCTAGAAATGCAAAATGTGGCCCTGCAAAAGGTTTGAGTTTGAGACCACTGCTCTATCCTGTCCAAAAACCCCACAAGCTGCTGCTTTGCCGAATCTGGACTAACTCTAATGACATGAGAAAACGCGGGAGCGCGCGAGCCACACACTTCGTCGCCCCGCCCACTCTCTTCGGCACGCGCTCCCCCCTCCCCTTCCCGCCCCGTTGCGCGCCTGCGCCGTGTGCGTGGGCGGGGCTGCCCCCTCACGCGCCCCTCCCTCTGTCCCGGCCTGGCGCACGCGCGCCGCGCTCCTCCTCAGTCGCCGTTCGGCTCGCGCGCGCGCCTGTCGCCTGTGGTCGTCGTTGGCGGCTCCTCCTCTTCCCTACCCCCACCCCACCTCCCCCACCCCCCGTTTGCGCCGGTTTGGGGCCGCGAGGTGGATATAGACGGAGAGCTTCCCCCCCCCTCCCGAAGAAGGCCGCGAGACCGCCTCCTCGCGCTCGGAGCCCCCCTCCCCCCCAGGAGCAACTATTCCGGAGAGAAAGGGCCTCGCGGACATGGAGGCGCTGGGCCCCGCGCCAGGTGAGCAGGAGGAGGGGCTCTTGTCGGGCACGAGGCGGCTTCCCCTCGGTGACAGCAGCAGCTGCCTGGATTTGGCCCCTCAGAAGGGAAGTTTAAAGGGCAGAAGGGTGCGCGTGCATTGGGCGACCCCCCCGTCGTCTCTTTGCATGGCAGGTGACAGGAAGGCGGCTGCTGATGATAGTCTGCCGCTGCTAAACGCGTGCCTCGCAATCTATGCTCGGTTATCCCCCCCCCCCCGGGTCCTGGAGCCCCTTTGCCAGTTAAGTTCTCAGGATATCCCCAGCGAATATGCATGCAAGAGATTTGCATATTCATTGTGGGGATCCTAAAAACCTGACCGACTTCCCAGCGAATATTCATGCAAGAGATTTGCATACAACGGAGGCAGTGTATGCAGATCAGTTTCATGCATATTCATTGTGGGGATCCTAAAAACCAGCGAATATGCATGCAAGATATTTGCATACAATGGAGGTAGTGTGTGCAGATCAGTTTCATGCATATTTATTGTGGGGATCCTAAAAACCAGCGAATATGCATGCAAGATATTTGCATACAATGGAGGTAGTGTGTGCAGATCAGTTTCATGCATATTCATTGTGGGGATCCTAAAAACCAGCGAATATGCATGCAAGATATTTGCATACAATGGAGGTAGTGTGTGCAGATCAGTTTCATGCATATTCATTGTGGGGATCCTAAAAACCTGAATGGCAAGGGGTACTCCAGGACCGACTTCCCAGCGAATATTCATGCAAGAGATTTGCATACAATGGGGGCAGTGTTTGCAGATCAGTTTCATGCATATTCATTGTGGAGATCCTAAAAACCTACGAATATTCATGCAAGAGATTTGCATACAATGGGGGCAGTGTTTGCAGATCAGTTTCATGCATATTCATTGTGGAGATCCTAAAAACCTACGAATATTCATTCATGCAAGAGATTTGCATACAATGGGGGCAGTGTTTGCAGATCAGTTTCATGCATATTCATTGTGGAGATCCTAAAAACCTACGAATATTCATTCATGCAAGAGATTTGTATACAATGGGGGCAGTGTTTGCAGATCAGTTTCATGCATATTCATTGTGGAGATCCTAAAAACCTGCATAGCAAGGGGGTACTCCAGGACTAATTTGGGAAACACTTTGTTACCCCATAGGACTTGCAAGAGCACTGCCAATATTGAGCAAACCTCTTGAGAGTGACCAGGGAGAGAGATCATTTCTATTGGGTTTAGCACCCCCCAATAATTTTGCAAAGATGGTGCCTGTGGCTGAAAAAGGTGTCTTTAACTGTTGCTGTGCTAATGGAGATAGGGTAGAGTGACAAAATTCCCCATTTAGGGGTAATATCCAGCAGGCCAAACCTGAATGCGCAGTGGACACATCTATTAATTTTAAATGCTGGAATTGGTATTTAAATTAATACAGTGGTTACTCTACTCTGTCCTGGGTGACCCCCCAGCCAGTCCAGGTTTTCAGGATATCACTAATGAATACGCATGAAATATATTTGCATGCCTGTATCCTCTATTATGTGATATTTATTCAGGATATCAATGACCTGCTTGTAAGTATGTACAGTATTTGTAACTATAACCCAATATTAATAGTTGCACTGATCTACCTGTACTAGCAACTCTTGAATGTCCGTGTCAAGCCATCCATTGTAACTTCCTAGGTAACTGACCCAACATCTTCTAATGTAATCCAACCTTGAACTGAATAGATAAAGGAGAAATAGAAAACCTGATTAACGCAACACATTCTGAAAACCTGACTGACTGAGGGTCCCCCAGGACATGGTTAGCATTCAGTCCTGATGGTTGTACCTCCAAAAGGATATTGGCAAGCTGATAACCAGAAAGTCAAATGATATCGTATTTAAGGACCTACTTATGTTTATCCTAAATGTGAGATTGCAATGAAGGTTATCAACAGTACACAGAAAAAAATAATTCCAGAGGAGAGACTATCTCATGTAGCAACTCGGTTCACTTCCCTTAAGCTTCATCGGAAAATAGTCCTCCAAGGTAAGGCAGGTGGATGAATCTAACCTCCCAGCAGAGGTACTGGAGATATGCCAGAATAAAGCCTAAGTATAGTAGATCCTTAGTTGCAAAGAAATAAGAGGAAAGCTGGAGAATAACCAAGGTTTATGGTATTGCACTACTGTGAAAGAAACTGGGAAGACCAGTGGACCAAATAATCCTTGTTTATATTGTCATGGAACAATATGCTTTCTATAACCCCACAATGGAGTTGTCTCCTTTTTTTTTTTTTTTTTAGTTCAATAATTTTATTGAATATTATAAGAAATGTACAGAAGGCAGTTCAAACACATAGGATCTGAATAAAAAACATTGGTGTAGAAAAAATCTGTATCTACAATCATTAGTATACAACCAGACTAGCCAAAAGGATCCAGAGTATGTGGAACTGCTAATGAAAGGTATAGGAAAGACAGAAAAGCAGGAAGAATGTCTCCTAATTCTTTACTGTTTAGAGGAAAACAGAAAGGGGTCTCACCAGTTCCAAGAGACATTTGGTTGCTTATGTGTTACCTGGCAGTTTTGGAGTTCAACATGCTCTGCTTTCTGGAAGAAAGGTTTTGTGTGGTTTCTTGCCGCTTTTTTAGAGGACGGAAAGATAGAGAAGCATCAGTGATACTACCAGGAGAAGGTCTTCCTGATGATTCGCAGTGGTATTTTCTTATTGAAACTCACAACATAGAAACATTTTTAAAACAGAATAGCATAATTTGCTATATCAGCTGGTGAGCTAGGAGGCTAGGGATGCCAGGGTGAAACGTAAACTCCTATTTTTGCATACCTGGGACCCATATTTGCAATCCCTATACTCAAGGAGGTGCAGTTTATTGTTGAATAAATTACAGGAATATATTCTGGGTACCCCACTGGCTTGTATTAGTTGTGTGGGGTTTGCTGACTTTGTGGATTGGGGTAGGTAGTGTGGGAGGGAGGTTGGGGGAAAGAATTAGGGTTTCATAGTTGTGAGTTGTAGTATGAAGATTCGGGTTGGGACAGGTGAGGGTTGTAGGTTCGTTGCCTTGTTTGGGAGGGGCAACCATTCTTTTAATACACTTCTTCCTCCGTATTCGCGGTTTCAGCAGTTGCGGTTTTGATTATTCACAGTTTTTAGCTTGCTGGCTCCTCCCCCCCCCCCAATTACATCAGCTTGCATAGAGAAATCGCTGATTCCAAGCATTTACAGAGAAAATTGCTGGTTCCCAGCACTTTCTTCACCATGTTTGCCTCCTTCAGGAACAGGCCAGGTCTCCTACCATGTTATTTGCAGTTTCACCATATTCACGATGGAAATCATAGAGTTTCTATGAGCGTCGGGAGCAACGTGAAGCATTCAGTGTGGATCCCTGCACTAATAACCACTATTGCAGTTTAGTAAAGGGGGGGTGGTAAATCCACTGAGAGGCTGTTCCATTTTTCGATTAACTTTTCTCTAAAGAGATAGTTCCTTAGATTACTCCCTAGTCTTGCCTTGTTTTACTCTCATTTTATGATTCCTTGTTTTAGTGCAGGTTTGTCCAAGTTTAGTCCTGAAGAGCTGCAACGGGCCAGGTTTTCAGGGAATCCCTAATGAATATGCATAAGAAAGATTTGCATATCCATTGTATTCAGATCTTTCTCACACATAGGAATATTCTGTTTATGCAGCCTTCAAGGACTGAACTTGGACAAACCTTCTCAAGAGCAGTGTTTTTCAACTCAGTCCTGGAATACCCTCTTGTCAGACAGGTTTTCAGGATATCCACAGTGAATATGGATAAGCTTGATTTGCATATACTGCCTCCATTATATGCAAATTTATTTCATGCATATTCATTGTGGATGTCCTGAAAACTTGAATGTCAAGGGGGTCCGAGTTAAGAAAAACTGTTCTAGAGACCTTCTCTCTGTTGAAAGAAGCTCACTTACTGTATATTTGTATGTTAGATGTCTTAATCATATCTTCACTTCCATTCTTTTCCTCTGTCTCCTTGTTTTTGGTGAAGATCATTGACCACATTTAATGGCTACCCTGTGCAACAGCTGTATCCTATGTTCCCTCTAAGCGAAACGTCTAAGCAATCGCTCATACATTTTAAATGGTCGCTCACAAAAATACAGACCCGGCCTAACTTTCAATCAAAATTAAACCATTAAATCAATTACCATATGTGTGGTGGTTTTTTATGTTATATACAGAAATGCATTGCTAATATTGGGATCAAAAATTGTTGGGTTTTAGAACTTGTTGCTCACATGAAAAAAAAAAAAGTGCATGTGTTAAGCCACTCCTTGGAGCAGTGGTTCCCAACCCTGTCCTGGAGGACCACCACAATCAGTTAGGTTTTCAGGATAAGCCCTAATGAATATGCATGAGACAGGTTTGCATGCCTGTCACCTCCACTATGTGCAAATCTCTTATCATGCATATTCATTAGGGTTATTCCAAAAACCCGACTGGCTTGTGGTCCTCCAGGACAGCATTGGGAGCCACTGCCTTAGAGGGAGCATTGACTGTGTTCTGTGTGGTTTCCAGAACTATAACACCTCTATTTCAGGGCTTCCTTACCTTTACCAGTTAGCGATCTTGGCTTAAGATAGTTATTTAACAAAGCCCGAACCTCACCGACCAGACTGCTTCGCTGGGGGGATGAAGGAGGCAACCCATGCAGGCCCCACCGACCAAGCAGTGATCCCCTAACATCGCCAGTGGGCCGCGGAACACCAACCAGGCACCGGCCAAAGACAGTTCTGTGTAACTTCCCAGTCATTGAGCTGCTTCCTCTCAGGACCAAGGCCTTTCTCCCCTGTCATGGGATGTTTTAAATTCTTTTTTGCTCATTACCTTTTCAGCTTCAATGTCCACGTGAGACCCCCATCACCTACAGGCCACAGTTTTCACTGCCACATCACCCTCCATTAAATGTCATTCTATGCTTATGTGGTAGTGATATTCCTTGGCCTAAAAACATGAATCCCAGCTTCTTTAGCAATGGCCTGTACAAGGTTGTCCTTTTTGACTATTTCTATAGTGCAGCTGTTGCACCCTCCCACCCTGAGGGTTGGTAGATGTCTGTTTCTGAAAATGAGCCTAAGTGTCTTGTGTGACATTTGCACTGAGATCACCTTCCTCTGGGCCTGAGATGTTTGAGGGAAGAAAAAGCTTGTGCACAGGGAAGCTATCATGAGAAAGGGACTTGGGAGTTCTCATCCGGGAAGATATGAAAGCTGCTAATCAGGTAGAGAAAGCTTCAGCAAAGGCCAGACAAATGCTGGGTTGCATCAGAAGGAGCATTATCAGCCGAAAGCCGGAAGCCATACTACCGTTATACAGATCCATAGTGAGACCTCACCTGGAGTACTGTGTCCAATTTTGGAGGCCACATTATCAAAAGGATGTGAAGAGAATGGAGTCGATACAGAGAATGGCCACTAGGATGGTCTCAGGATTTAAAGACATCCCATATGAAGAACGTCTGATCAGACTGCGCTTATATTCTCTCGAGGAGCGCAGAGAAAGGGGGGACATGATAGAAACATTCAAATACATCATGGGTCACATCAAAGTGGAGGAGGAAATCTTTTTTCTAAAGGGTCCCACGGCGACAAGAGGGCATCCACTAAAACTTAAGGGAGGAAGATTTCATGGTGACACCAGGAAATATTTCTTCACCGAACAGGTGATTGATCGTCAGGTCAGAGTTGAGTTGTCATTTATCAGAATCATTTACTTTCCTTACTTCTTTTGTTGATGACAGGGCTGGCCCCCTGGTGATTCCTTATTTGATGGGCAGTCAGCTTCCTTTAATCTCACTCTTCAGTTCCCCAGCTAGTTTCTCTTTGTGTGGTGCTCTGTGGGTATTTCTTCTTTCACTTATCTGATTTCAAACCAGTTCATCCCTAGGTGAAAAAAAAAAGTTTTCCAGTGTAATTTGCAAATGAGAAAAATTTTTCAGCTATAGGAATTGTCTTTTGCTTGACTTTTCCTTTTAGCTGGGAGAGAAGAAGCTTGCTTGGGTGTTTCACAACAACCTTTCTTGTCTTCAGCTAAAACTAAGCACATGTTGAGAGTAAATGGTGTGTTAATGCATGTGAATGCTTTTTGAGGAAGTCATGCTTGGGATTTTCTGTTGTGTACAGTGGTTTTCACCTAGCCTGGAAGTTTAATTGTAGGGCAGAGCTCTGCTCTGCTCCCTTCATCTAGTTGAAGTCCTAGTTTGGAAAGTATTGCTCCCACTCTGTATCCAGATCTATAGGTTATGTGTAGAAATAACCTATTCACATAGCAGTTGTTATGTAACCCAGGATCCTTAATATTTTTTAGATCTGTATTTTCAGAAATGATGGAACTCCCCTTGTATGAGGAAAGACTAAAGAGGTTAGGGCTCTTCAGCTTAGAAAAGAGAAGGCTGAGGGGAGATTTGATTGAACTCGACAAAATCCTGTGTGGTGTAGAAACAGGTACAAGTGGATTGATTTTTTTACTTCATCAAAAATTACAAAGACTAGGGGACACTCGAAGTTACAGAGAGATACTCTTAAAACCAATAGGAGAAAATATTTTTTCACTCGGAGAATAGTTAAGCTCTGGAGCATGGTGTCAAGAGGATGTGATAAGAGCGGTTAATGTAGCTGGTTTTATGAAAGGTTTGGACAAGTTCCTGGAGGAAAAGTCCATCGTCTGCTATTGAGACAGACATGGGGGAAGCCACTGCTTGCCCTGGATCGGTAGCACTATTTGGGGTTTTGTCAGGTACTTGTGACTTGGATTGACCACCGTGAAGATGGGTTACTAGACTGGATGGACTATTGGTCTAACCCAGTAAGGCTCTTCTTATGTATTTTCAGAAATGACGCATGAAGCCATCTCCAAAGTGAGTGCTCTACCTGGAGTCTTCTGTTATTGCTACAAAAACCTTTTAAAGGAGCAGATCTAGTCCGGTTGTTAATGGTTCCTTTTGGATAAACTGAAGCACCCAAAGGTGATGTGACCCACATAATGCCACATTTCAGCAACAGAAGGATTTAAAATTTATATGCTAGTAGTTCTCCTGGCCCATGAATTTCTTCTCTTGTCTCAGTACTATGTTATGTTAATCAGGTTTTCTATTCCACCTTTACTTATTCAGTACAAGGTCAGATTACATTACAAGAAGTTGAGTCAATTACCCAGGAAGTTACAATGGACACTTTAGTTTGACTCAGAGTTGCCAGTACAGGTAGATCTGTGCAGTTATGTCATAGTTACAAACACATTGTTATGTCCCAAGAGTTGACAATGGGCTTTTACAACTACCACTTACACTATGGTCTTGTGACCACTAGCTCAGGTTCAGAAAACATTTTAAAGCATGGAACCAACCCAGAAGATATTGTTGCAACAACTAATATTGCTCTCCAAAGGCTTTAGTTTGTTTGTTGTGGTTCGAATTGATACCTTTCAGATTAGGGACCCCTGATGAAGGCATGTTAACCAAAACACAGACTATGTCGGGTCCCCTGGAACCGCAACATATTATTGTCTCAATAAACTTACCTTTGCCTGTAGTTTGTTTTTGTGTGTACCAACCCAGAAGTAACAGAAATGGTAGTTCCAGTATTTTGCTAGTTGATATTGGATGGATACGGTCATTTGCCTGGTAGACTTTATATTGTTGTATGCTGGGAATTTTAAGCGGAAAAGATTTCTGGTGGAATATCTGTTGGAGGTACCCTGGAGTAGGACAGCCAACTCTGTATACATGGAGGGGCATAATCAAAAGAAACGTCTAAGCCTGATTTGGACGTATAGTACTAGTTGCCCAAAGTTGGCAGGGCATAACTGTCCATTCTTGAAAAATACATCTAAAGTATATGTTTGGTTTTTTTCTTTTTAATCGTCCATTTGTACGTCCTAGGCGTTTGAATAGTCTGCACTACGTATATCTTTATATCAGTCAGAAATGTCCAAAACTAGACCTTTTAAACGTGGGAGGGGCCAGCAAAGGGATGGACTGGCTACCCAGACATAACATATCTCCCCTCTCCTGCCTTTCCTCCAAAGTCTACAGATTGAGATCTTTAAGTCTGTCCCCATACGCCTTATGATGAAGACCTCATACCATTTTAGTAGGCTTCGTGCTTTTTGAAAAATGAAGGAAAAACAAATTCTTTTTTTAAAAAAAACAAAAAACCTGCAGGTGACTTTTTCCTTTTTTTATGTGTCAGACTTTGGGAAATGTTCATTTTTTTATTTTTCATATCACCATTCCAATTTATTTAATACTCTGCAGTAATTCATAAGCTTTGAAACCGTAGGACAGCTGCATTATTTCAGAATCAATTAATGGATTGAATATATATCCAAAGATGGATTACAGTGAATACACAAACGCTAGCGGTTCTGTATCTAAAAGCCCTTTTCTAGCAGACAGTTTGCCAAAAACACCACTTCATTTGGAAGTGCTGAGATTTGACAGCCCTTCCAGTCTACCCAGTAAGGCTCTTAGGGCTATAATTGGTACTCCATGCAGGGGACCTCTTCTTATGCTTTTTTGTAGTGTGAAACTCAATTAAGTTTTGCTTTGGGTAGAAATATAGATCCTTTGTGTTTAACTCACGCCTTTTGCAATGCCGTCATTCTTGTCTACACTACCTCCACTAGGAAGACATTCATTGATTGATTGATCCAATTTTCTATACCATGCTCCCCAGGGAGCTCACAACACTTTACATGAATTTATTCAGATGCTCATGCATTTTTCCCTGTCTGTCCCAGTGGGCTCATAATCTGTCTATTATCCCTGGGGCAATAGGGGGATTAAGTGACTTGCCCAGGTCACAAGGAGCAGTGTGGGTTTGAACCCACAACCTCAGGGTGCTGAGGCTGTACCTTTAACCACTGCGCCACATAACTCCCCCTTGTATCAACCCCCTTTTCCATGAAGAAATATTTAATGGTTATTTCAATTTCCTCCTTCCAGCTTCATCTCATGTCTTCTGATCTGGTCTTGTAATGCAGATTTCTCTCATTTCTCTTTAGTCACAACAGAAATCGTGCATCCATGTGAATGGAGCTATTCTTTAAATACAAAAGAAAGTTCTATATGATTTTGGGTTTTGCTGGTATAAGTTTTTTAAAAGTCAGCCAGTTAAATGCACTTGATCTCCCTTAATTGTCATCCTGTAACTTCTAGATCCATCTTAAAGTTACTCATGTAAACATGGGAGCTTATATGAGGGGCCGCTGAAAAGTTCTTAGCCCAACCAACAAAGTTGGGGCAGTCTCCTTCGAGAGCTATACACTTACGGCCTCTTTTACAAAGCCGCCCGGCAACAGCCCCGAAGCCCTTTAAATCTCTATGGGCTTTGGGGCCGTCAGCGCAGCCGCTATCACGGCTTTGTAAAAGAGGCTATTAGTCCAGCGATTTTCTACTTTTTTTGTTCCATATTTTTCCGATGGAACAAAAAAAGTGGAAAATCGCTGGACTAAGTGTATAGCCCTCGATGGAGACTGCCCCAACATTTCAGCGGCCCCTCATAGAAATAAAGTATCCCTTCCTCTGTATAAGTTGTTTGCCTGTTTTTGCTTTCTTTGCCAGTAAGCAAAAGGAAAAGAAAATTCCAAGAAAAATATTGCTCATCTTTCTCCCATGTTAACTTCTGTTGAGTGCCTTCAATATTGCAGTGCGGTGAAATGTGTGTCAAAGACCATCTGTTGAGAAAGGACATATGGCTTCTAAGAACATTTTGCTTACCACATTTTTCAGCATGAAATATGTATACTCAGACCACCCATTCATTATTTTGAAACTGAGGTGATAACAGAAGAGATAAAACAAAACTATTCCTTTTTATTGCTAACAGCAAACAAGTAATTCAGTTGCCTCTGCACCCAGGAATGACACGGTGACAAAATTCATCACCGTTCCCGTCCCCGCGGATAACTGCGGGAAACCATCTTCATGTCATTCTTTAAAGAAAGAGGGAAGAATCAGAGTATGAATGGCCGCAACCACTGACCCGCAAGCTTTGCTCTGAACAATGCTGGTGTAGAAGGACTGAGGTTGAAATAGACACTACAGAATGACAGTCTCTGGTATCCAGAGCAGATATTGTGATGTCATAATGCCTCATTCCACCAGTGCCTAAGAGCCAATCACATCAGTGATGTCACAATGGCTTCATTATCCTTGGCTCACATAAGAATCAGAGTATGAATGGCCACAACCACTGACCCGCAAGCTTTGCTTTGAAGAATGCTGGTGTAGAAGGACTGAGGTTGAAATAGACACTAGAAAATGACATGGGATTATTTCCCGCGGTTATCCGCGGGGACGGGAACGGTGATGAATTTTGTCACCTTGTCATTCTCTACCCAGAGGTTGTGGGATTGAATCCGAGGGCTGCTCCTCGTGACCCTGGGCAAGTCACTTAATCCTCCATTGCCCCAGGTACAAAATAAAACCGCTTTGAGTAACTACACCGAGGCCATATATTACTATGTTCTCTGTGCAGGGCCCAGCGCTGTGGAATGCTTTACCTCTGTCGTTGCGCCAATCTGACACGTTCTGCTATTTTAGAAAGGGGGTGAAAACTGTATTATTTTGAGCGCTTTTTTGGTGTGAGCCATGTGACAGTTTGGGCTAGGACAGTTCTTTTTTATCATGTTTTTCTTTTACGGTTTTGTACTTATCTGTATTATTTGATGTGATTTTTGTTCCTCACTTAGATATGTGGATAAGCGAGTGATAAATAATTTTAAATAAAATAAATATATGAGTCCCTTTCCCCTTTTTCTTGTAACCTTCTGTAAAAGCACATGTATTCAATAGATTTCAAGTAGCAAGTTTCTCATGATTTGGGCTTTGAGAGAGAAGATTCCAGAAGGCCAAGCACAGTGAGCAAATAGATCGTATGCAACTATAACATACCAGGTTGTCTTTGTAAGACCTGGCTTATTTGCGAAATACCTACTCTGGATTCTAGACGGTATTTTCTCTGGTTGATTCTCTGTGACTGGTTTCATCAAACTGATCTGTTCGTACTATAATTGGCTGATATGCAGGGCAGTAGGTTACAACAGCATAGTCTTTTTAAACTAACACACACCATGGTATAAGTACTATACCGTATATAGATAGATATAGGCTTGAGTTTTATATGCTATATCTGTCCATAAAAAGTGAATCATAACTGTTTAGTATACATTGTCATCATTGAATGTGCTGTGTGTGTTATGGTGAGATTTTGCTTGGTTTCTTGTATAGAATGCTTATGGTTTTGATTTCCTTATGAAACTCTTTCATTTAGACACACTGGACTATTTTTTTGCATATTTTTTAAGCAACATATACAATTTTTGAAAATGGTTGCCGCTGTGGGTAGCTTCAAAGGGACAGTCTCTTTAAGAAACTATATATTTTCAATTAATGGTTTTACTTATTTTAATTTGTATGTGTTCTGCATTTTGTATTTATTTTTTTTTAATCTATATATATAAAATCGGAGATATGTATGTGTGTGTGTATGTGTGTATGTGCCGCGATCACGCAAAAACGGCTTGACCGATTTGAACGAAACTTGGTATGCAGATCCCTCACTACCTGGGGTGATATGTTCTGGGGGTCTCGCGGCCCACCTGCACACGTGGGCGGAGCTACAAACTGAAAATCAGATTTCACCCATTCATGTCAATGGAAAAAATGTAAAAAGCTGCCAATGCAAAAACGGCTTGCCCGATTTGAACGAAACTTGGTATGCAGATCCCTCACTACCTGGGGTGATATGTTCTGGGGGTCTCGCGGCCCACCTGCACACGTGGGCGGAGCTACAAACATAAACTCAGATTTCACCCATTCATGTCAATGGAAAAAATGTAAAAAGCTGCCATTCTCACAGTAATTCCAACTACCTGGGGTGATATGTTCTGGGGGTCTCGCGGCCCACCTGCACACGTGGGCGGAGCTACAAACAGAACATCAGATTTCCCCCATTCATGTCAATGGAAAAAATGTAAAAAGCTGCCATTCTCACAGTAATTCAAATACGGCTTGACCGATTTGAACGAAACTTGGTATGCAGATCCCTCACTACCTGGGGTGATATGTTCTGGGGGTCTCGCGGCCCACCTGCACACGTGGGCGGAGCTACAAACAGAAAATCAGATTTCACCCATTCATGTCAATGGAAAAAATGTAAAAAGCTGCCATTCTCACAGTAAATCAAAAACGGCTTGACCGATTTGAATGAAACTTGGTATGCAGATCCCTCACTACCTGGGGTGATATGTTCTGGGGGTTTCGCGGCCCACCTGCACACATGGGCGGAGCTACAAACAGAAAATCATATTTCATCCATTCATGTCAATGGAAAAAATGTAAAAAGCTGCCATTCTCACAGTAATTCCAACTACCTGGGGTGATATGTTCTGGGGGTCTCGCGGCTCACCTGCACACGTGGGCAGAGCTACAAACATAAAATCAGATTTCACCCATTCATGTCAATGGAAAAAATGTAAAAAGCTGCCATTCTCACAGTTATTCAAAAACGGCTTGACCGATTTGACCGAAACTTGGTATGCAGATCCCTCACTACCTGGGGTGATATGTTCTGGGGGTCTCGCGGCCCACCTGCACACGTGGGCGGAGCTACAAACAGAAAATCATATTTCACCCATTCATGTCAATGGAAAGGATGTAAAAAGCTGCCATTCTCACAGTAATTCCAACTATAAAACACTTTCTATGACACTATAACCACTAGGGACATCGTTTCTATTCTACCACAGACACCATACATATAGAGTTTGTATGTTCAAACTGTGTTTGTAACTGTTTCCTTCATGCACCCCAGTTCATAATGTTATTACATTACATGAGTACTCATACATGCTGAACTAGGAACACAGGTTCCATTCTGAACCGGGAAAAAACTGCATGGAGTTTCTTTTCAACCTGAGTTTCCACATATTGAGTTGTTTAAATCAATACTGAAACTTTTGGATGCCACTTATTCCTACAGATCTTCCTTTTCAGTTTAAGAGATTGCAAATTCCAGTGAGATTTGCATTCTCTATCACAATCAACAAATCACAGGGACAGACTATTACATACTGTGGAGTGGATTTAAGATCCCCCTGTTTTTCCCATGGACAACTCTGTGTTGCTTGCTTAAGGGTGGGTTCACCCAAGAATTTATATGTTCTTGCTCCTGGAGGAGAAACTAAAAATGTTGTTTATAATCAAGTTTTGTGTTAGTTGTATTGTATTCATTTTGTCAAATATTTCACATTATAATTTGAATATTGTACTTTTTATAAAGCTGTTAAAAAATAATTTCATTCACCACTATAAAGTATCTTTATTTGAATCCATTTACAGTGTTATTGCTATAATTAAATACCCATGCAACGCCGGGGCATCAGCTAGTAGTTATATATTTGTAAACCATTATGAATTGCCTTTGCCAAGAAGAGGGTAACATAGAAACATAGAAAAATGACGGCAGAAAAGGGCCATAGCCCATCAAGTCTGCCCACTCTATTGACCCTTCCCCTTAACCCTCTGAAAGATCACACTCTGATGACCCATCCCCTTAGCTCTACCCTCTTAGAGATCCGACATGGGCATCCCATTTATTCTTAAAATCTGGCACGCTGCTGGCCTCGATCACCTGAACTGGGAGCTCATTCCATTGATTAACCACTCTTTCGGTAAAGAAATACTTCCTGGTGTTGCCATGAAATTTTCCGCCCCTGATTTTCAGCGGATGCCCTCTTGTGGGTATACTGTATAAAGTTGCACACAAATTATTCTAGGTCAAATTTTATATTTCGTTGAATCATAAGAACATATGGTCCATCTAGCCCAGTTTCCTGTTTCCAAGTACTGTATCTGGCAGAAACTCAAACAGTAACGACATTCTATGCTGCAGATCCAGGGCAAGCAGTATCCTCCCCCATGTCTGTCTCAATAACAGGCTATATGGACCTTTCCTCCAGGAACTTGTCCAAACCTTGCTGAAACCCAGCTACGCTAACTACTGTAACCATGTCCTCTTGCAACGAGTTCCAAAACTTAACTATTTTTCTGAGTATAAAAATATTTCTCCCTATTTGTTATAAAAGTATTTCC
This sequence comes from Geotrypetes seraphini, assembly GCF_902459505.1. NCBI lineage: Eukaryota > Metazoa > Chordata > Amphibia > Gymnophiona > Dermophiidae > Geotrypetes > Geotrypetes seraphini. Next base: position 28,679,295 of record NC_047091.1, on the reverse strand, counting down.
AGGTAATTTCATTGTGTCCCCTGGTTTTTGTAGTTTTTGAAAAATCAATTCACTTTTACCTGTTCTACACCACTTAGGATTTTGTAGAACTTAATTATATCCCCTCCCAACTTTAAAAGAATAACTTGCCTAGTACTAGGACTTGATCCAAATTAAACTGCCGGGGCACATTAGTTTTCTACGGCACACAGTTTGCATATGCAGATTGTTTACCAGAATGCAGCTAGTAAAGTTTGACATCTTTCAACCCGCGCTCCTCCATTAGCGTGCCCATGTGCTCATGGAACTGGCCAGTAGCTGAGCCTCCCACATTCTCTGGACATGGGATGCAGAAATTGGATGCACTCACTGCCCAGTGTTATGCTTATGACAATGAAGCCGACAGCACAGTGCACAGCGGCCGCTAAGAGAGCGAATAGAATGCTAGGTATAATCAAGAAGGGTATTACAACCAGGACGAAAGAAGTTATCCAGCCGCTGTATCGGGCGATGGTGCGTCCTCATCTGGAATACTGTGTCCAATATTGGTCGCCGTACCTTAAGAAGGATATGGCGTTACTCGAGAGGGTTCAGAGGAGAGCAACAAGTCTGATAAAAGGGATGGAAAACCTTTCATACGCTGAGAGATTGGAGAAACTGGGTCTCTTTTCCCTGGAGGAGACTTAGAGGGGATATGATAGAGACTTTCAAGATCATGAAGGGCATAGAGAGAGTAGAGAGGGACAGATTCTTCAAACTTTCAAAAAATAAAAGAACAAGAGGGCATTCGGAAAAGTTGAAAGGGGACAGATTCAAAACGAATGCTAGGAAATTCTTCTTTACCCAACGTGTGGTGGACACCTGGAATGCACTTCCAGAGGATGTAATAGGGCAGAGTACGGTATTGGGGTTTAAGAAAGGATTGGACAATTTCCTGCTGGAAAGGAGATAGAAGGGTATAAATAGAGGATCACTGCACAGGTCCTGGATCTGTTGGGCCGCTGCGTGAGCGGGCTGCTGGGCACGATGGACCTCAGGTCTGACCCAGCAGAGGCATTGCTTATGTTCTTAGTTAAGATTGGTAACTAGTAGTCAGTATGGGTGGGGGCGGGGTTACCTTGCCTGGAGATCTGAGAGCAGGACAGTTTCTGTTCTCTACTCTCATCTCCAGGAGAAGTGGCCCCTTACTAGTGGGGAGAAACTTGTACATCAGCTGATCAGAGGGTTAAAATTTTTCCAAAGATGTTCAATTGTTCAGATCTCATTTTCAATAATTTGACACTTTATTGTGAGATTGGATCACCTTTGTTTTTATGATAGTTTATTTACCAATCCAGTAAAATTTGGAATTCTTTCCCACTATTTGGATACTAACAGATTTCTTTATATTTTTTTGAAAGGCGTTAAAAACATCTTTTTAACAAATATTTTGATATACGAGTAGTGAATTATGTTATGATTCTGTAGATCTTTTTGTAATCCGCTTAGACCAGGGATGTCAAAGTCCCTCCTCGAGGGCCGCAATCCAGTCGGGTTTTCAGGATTTCCCCAATGAATATGCAGGAGATCTATTTGCATGCACTGCTTTTATTGTATGCTAATAGATCTCATGCATATTCATTGGGGGAAATCCTGAAAACCCGACTGGATTGCGGCCCTCGAGGAGGGACTTTGACACCCCTGACTTAGAGTCTTGTTGATACAAGCGGGATAGAAATATTGAAAGCTCCAGTGACCATGTCTTTCTAGCAAAGGTTGGGAGCAATTTTATGATTTTGGCAGCAGCAGTGTAAAGTAGATAGCACACATCTCTTCAGCCTATTTGGTTCTTCATCCTTTTTGTTCTTTAAAAGCAAAGAGAAATTCCTTAGGAAGAATGAAAGAAAGGAATGTGGCATAAGATATCTTACTGCAAGATTAGAACTGTAAATTGGTTATTTTAAGATGGATGTACATCATGGTATACGGGCTGTACAAAATCAGTCGTGTCAGCTATGCCCCTTCCCTGGAAGGCTCATGGTCTTCATGTCACACAATGTGCTTAAGGATGCATGAGATATGAATCCCAGTCTCCAAAAATTAGCGCTAATGACCTATTCTGTAACACATGGTAGGCCCACTAAATTGCATCTCCCACCCAGATCGATCATACCATCCTTTCATAATTACATCTGTGATAAGCGTTCTTTTATAATGGCTATTAGTATGCAGGATAGATGGGTTATTTTGCTTAATTTTTTGCATGTTTATCCTTATAGTGACAATTCTGAGACTTTGTAATCAAGACTTTAGGTTTATTGTAACCTTCTAAATAGGAAAACCTCTGTTTTATTATACTGCTTCCAGTGAATACAGAAAAATAGAAAGTGAGGGCAGAGATTGTATCTGATGAGAGATTTTTTTATGATTCCAGGCTTTCTCTGACCATTTTTCAGCATGAAATGAACATGGTAGTGTTTTTATACTGTTGGGATGGTATAGCTCCATCCCTCTCCAACCCCCCCCCCCCAGCTCAGTTTTTCCTGTGTTGGTTTCTGTACCGTATGTTACAACAAAGTTAGGTAAGATCACTTGATTTATTAGCAGAAGAAGTGAAAGGAGCTAAAGCTAATTCCTATTAATGAATTCAGCATAAAAATATTCTGCTGTAGAGTATGAAATCAGGGCTGTGGATTCTGGTACACCAGACCTTCATTTTAGACTCCTCTGTTTTTTTTTCTACTGTCCGCCTCTGACTTCTACTGATATGGCTTTTCAATTTTTTGTTGATAGTTATCAGTACTTTAGATCTAGGATAAAGATAAGTATAGAAATATATAAAATGATAAATCTTACAACATAATAATAATATGGTGAAGCTTATTTTGAAACTGGAGTCGGGGTCAGTACATTTTTAACCAGGGCTATGGATTCAAAAGCAATTTTGTATGGAGTTGGAGTCTATAAAATACTGCAGTCTTGCATACTAAAGGATAATAATTTGCTGTCCCACTCTATCAATGGCTGATAACGTGTGCAACAGACACGAAGGAATCCGTTAATGATAGTCTTTGTTTATGTAAAAATGGATTTGGTGTTCACAAAATAACACTATAGGTCGAGGGACATCCAATAATTGATCTACCTGAGTATGAAAGAAAGTAGCAAGCGTGTTGAAACAAGTCTGTGCATGCTGTGATATGTCTCAAGGTTACTCATGCACAGTTGTGGCTCAGTGTGAGTCTAACATTCCAAGAGACAGGATGTCTGGAGAGTCCTCATGCAAGTCGAATAAGAAACTGCTAGATTTGGAGCAGCACCGTTCAGTGATAAAAAAATTTCTCACAAAAGTAGGGAAAAATAGATAAGACGATAAAGCTAACCTGGGAAAATTTAGCATGCTCTTCCTGATGGTAAATACTCTCCCTATATTTTTAAGGTTTTCTGGTCCTATAGGACAGTGTTTTTCAACCTTTTTACACCCGTGGACCGGCAGAAAAAAAAGAATTATTTTGTGGACCGGCAAACTACTAGGACTAAAATTTAAAAACCCCGTTTCCGCCCCATCTCCGCGAGCTCGGTCCCCACAAATCATCTGATCCCATCCGTACAAGCCTCAGTTATGATTTTATATTGAATGTATTTTATTAAAGTATAAAAAGAAACAATATTCTGTACAATTGTCATTTTTTAAATACAAATAATACAGAGCAAGGATCAACAAAACCCCTGTCTCCCCTCCCCTTCACATATATCCCCTCTACTATCAAGAAAACTGAACAAGCCAAATTATTACAGAATGCTACACAGAAATATCATGCTAACAGAATACTGCAGTCACACATGACAGGAATAGTGTTAGGGGAATGCAACTAGGGCAACTGCCCCCTGGTCAGAGAGCACCCTAAACCAGCTGGAAGCTAAAGAAGCACTGCCTGGGATTTGCAGTCTCCAGTTATGTCTAACACCAGCTCTAGCAGGATATATATTTCAAATCTGATATATTCTAATCACAAAATAGAAATAAAATTATTTTTTTCTACCTTTTGTCGTCTCTGGTTTCTGCTTTCAAACTTCTTTTCACTCTCTTCCTTCCAGCGTCTGCCCTCTCTGTCTCTTCAATCCAGCATCTGCCCCTTCCATCCACTGTCTGTCCTCTCCCCCTTCCATATGATATCTGTCTTTCTATGCCCCTCTCCCCTTTCCATCCAGCTTGTGCCCCCTCTCTCCTTTTTACATGATTCATTCCAGCTTCACTGCTCTCTTCATTTTTATCTCTCCTACACCAGATCTATCATCGTTGTCCCTCTCTGCTTATTTTTCTGCTGTCCCCTTCCTATCATCAATCTCTCTATTTTCTCATGCCTGTGTCTCCCCTTCCCCTCCTCTAATCTCTCTGCCAGCTGTTTCCTTCCTTTTTTCATTCTCCCTTCCCTCCTCCTCCTGTTCAGCAGTAACTCTCTTCCCTTCCTCTCCTTCCAGCAGCATCTCTCCTTCTCCCTCTCCAGTAGCAGCTGTCCCTTTTTTTCCCTTGCCCAGCAGCTTCCCAGACTCCTTTCCCTCCTCCCCTCCCAGCAGCAGCTCTCCTTCTCCTTCCCTCCAGGTCCAGTAGCAGCTGTCCCTTTTTTCCCTTTGCCCAGCAGCTTCCCAGACTCCTTTCCCTCCTCCCCTCCCAGCAGCATCTCTCCTTCTCCTTCCCTCCAGGTCCTGTAGCAGCTGACCCCTTTTTTTCCCTTGCCCAGCAGCTTCCCAGATTTCTTTCCCTCCTCCCCTCCCAGCAGCATCTTTCCTTCTCCCTCTCCAGTAGCAGCTGTCCCTGTTTCCCCTTGCCCAGCAGCTTCCCAGACTCCAATAGTGGCTTTCTCCCCTCCCAGCAGCTCTCCTTACTTCTCAGCGCAGTGATTCAGGAAGGCAGCCTCGGGTCCTTTGTTGGGTCACGCCGCCTCTGAGGAAAGAGGAAGTTGCATCATAAGAGGCAGCCGCGACTCAGCAAAAGCCCCGAGGCTGCCTTTGTGAATCGCTGCGCTGGGAAGTGAAGGAGAGCTGCAGAGAGGGGAGAAAGCCACTGTCGGAGGCTCCCCAAGATCTCTCCAGCCCGGCGCAGACTTCAGCTGTTGATCTTGCCGGCCTGCGTGGACCGGCAGGAAATTGAAGGGAGTCAATCTTGCCGGCCCTGCGCAGACCAGCAAAAATTTCCTGCGGACCAGCGGTTGAAGAACTGTGCTATAGGACATGTGCAGAATTAGAAAAAGTAGCAGTCTTGCCATCCCACCCCCCTTTCTTTAATTTTGAAGAAGCAATAGCCCCTCATTTTCTAAATAGATGAAATTCTTCATAACACAGTAGGTCTTACCTGCTACACAAAGCCAGCTTGCTGCTTATTAACAACCTGTTGCAGTCACGAACAAGGTTCTTCCTTGAAAGAGTTATGACAACTGTCCCTCGACATGATGGCACCAATGAGAGACAGTAGATGTTGGACCCAATGTACAACTTTCTAATGTTAAGGCTAGATCCTTGATGTTAAATTTCTGCCCTAGTATTCTTTTAGATGAAATAGGATATGTCTTGGTTGATATAGGAGGATTTTCCTGAGTAAGAGGGTTAGTTGAGTTGAAGAGGGATCTGGATGGCAAGCTCTTTCTACTACTGTTGTCTGCATGATTCAGAGTATTGAAAAATGTGACATGTTGCTTAGACCATATTGTGATGCATATGTAATTGCTGGCAACTCACAAACACAATGGCTTGTTACAAGTTGACATACAGAAGATGGATGATAGAAAGAGTTCAGAGGCCTGGAGTTTGGCTACACATTTTTGAAGTAATTTTTCAGTATTTATGGATGCAAAGCAATGTTGCCTCTAAGCTGCACAGCTGTGTGGCCGTGTACCTTTTAGCAGGAGGACGTGCAGCCAGTGGAGTCAGGACTAGCACCCCTCCTATATCACTGTTCCATTTTGTTCTGCTACTGCGTTCCTGAAGCAGCAGCAGTGGCGGCGATAAAGTGAAACAAACTGGCTGCGGGACCTTCCCATACATACTCGCAGCTTCTGGCCTGCCCTCTCCGACCTCATTTCTTGTTCCAGGGCAAAGCCAGGAACTGTGGATATGTATGAGAAAGTCTTGCAGCCAGTTTTTCTGTTTGTCATTGCTGCTGCTCCTTCAGGAAAGCAGCAGCAGTGGGTATGCTAGGGGGCAAACACTGATGGATGTTGGGTGGGGGGCGAGGGGGGCAGACACTGAAAGATGTGAGATGGGCAGAGGGAGGGGGCAGACACTTGTGGATGTGGGGTGGGCAGAGAGAGAATGCAGATGCTGGTGGATGTGGGGTGGGCAGAGAGAGGTTGCAGATGCTGGTGGATGTGGGATGGGCAGAGAGAGGGGGTAGATTTTGTATAAAAGTGGGAAGACTAGATAGAACTGAGGGGAGAAAGGGCAGATGTTGGGAGGTGGGGTACAGAGAGGAGGGAGACGATGGAATGGGAGAAGTGAAAGGTAAGATGCTGGATAGAAGAGAGGGTGCAAATGTTCTAGGGAAGGGGAGAGATAGAGGATGGAAATACTGATGGAGAGGGAGAGAAGGGAGACACTGGATATAGAAGAAGGGGGACTGAAACCTAGATAGAAGAGGAAAGAGGGGACAGACGGTATGAAAGAGGGAAGAGACAGAGGAGGGAGATACTGATGGAAGGGGAGAAAGTGTGGAGATGCTGGATGGAAAGGGGGGGAGGAGGCAGACTCTATATAGAAGGGGTAGATGCTGGATGGAAGAGGGGAGAGAAATGAGCAGGTATTTGGGGGGGAGAGACAGAAAGGAGGGAGATAATGATGGAGGGGGGAAGGGGAAATATAGGGACAAACATCGTATAGAAGGGGGAGAGAAAGGTCAGTGTTAGTGAAAGAGGGGAATAAGGGGAAGTAAAATAGAGCCAGGGTGAGAGAAAGAGATGGAAAGCTGCCTAGACCGTAAAAAAGAGGGAACTTGAAGACTGGACAGTAAGAATGAGTTAAATCTGGACATAGAGGTAGAAAAATAAAGCCAAGAAGAAAGGAGGAGAGAAAAATCCTGGAAAGTGATTTAAGATGGAGGAAAGCAGAAACCAGAGAAGTGAATGGCCAGAACGTAAAGGTAGAAAAACTAATTTCATTTTTCATTCTGGATCAAGTAGTGTGGTGCCCCGTATTTATAAAGGTTAATAAATATATTTCTCCTTTTACAAAACCGTAGTGCAGTTTTTAGCACTGGTCATAGTGGTAACAGCTCCGATGCTCATAGAATTCCTATGAGCGTCGGAGCATTTCCACCACTGCCGACGCTAAAATCCACGCTACAGTTTTGTGAAAGGGGGGGGGATAAATAGAATTTAGAATTAAGGTGATATCTTTTCATTGCTCTAATTTTAATACATTTTTGACCAACTGTCAGAGACCAAAACCTCCTTTCTCAGGTCAGGACAACTTACTGTCTTGACCTGGGAAAGGAGTGTTGGCTTCTGAGAGCTATGAAAAATGTTTTTTTCAGTAAACAATCATCTTATTTCCATTTCTTAAACTTGTATTTGTAATTCTTACGCTGGGTTTTATTAAATGGTGCTAGAGGTTTTTATTGAGGGTCAGTGAGGTAAAAGAGCATCGGGGCATTTACCTTGCCGGCCCATGCTAAAATCCTCCTAATAAAAGGAGCCCTTAATTTCTAATGTACAGTGTGTATACACTTCTCCCTCCGTATTTGCGGTTTCCATATCTGCAGATTCGCTTATTCGTGATTTTTCAGATGCTGACTCCGCCCCCCCAAAAAAATTACATCATCATTAAAGTTCTTTTTCCTTTTACTGTACCAATAAAAAAGTTTATCGCTTACCATTCACTCTGAAAATCGCTGCTTCCATGCTTTCTCCCACAAATTCGCTGCTTCCATGCTTCCCAGTGTCCATAGAGAGAAAGGCTTCTTCCCAGCATGCCTGCCTAATCCAAGGCCAGAAATCGCGGTTTCAATAATAAAAACGAAGGCTTTTTCTAAAAACCATGAGTAACATTTAAAAAGTTATTCGCACCTATGGTCCGCTCACATCCCCCGCGAATACGGGGTAATGTAATCGAAAATTTTTGCTCACATCATCTTAGTCCTTTCATCGTGAAAAAAAAATTTTGCTCACATGAACTCGGTGCTTAGAGGGAACATCGATGCAAAGCTAAAACAATGGGTCAGTATTAAACCTTGCAGGGTCCATACAGGGCACTATTTTTGAACTGCTGAACTGTGCAGAGAGCAGCTGAGTGGATCATCTTCACTCTGCCCCTGCTCTACCATTGCACTGTATCCATAGAGTGCTGCTGAAAATTCGTATAGCAGAAGCCACTATACTTAGAAATGCCATTTGAATGCTGAGCCAACAAAATACAAAGTAATCAAGTTTAAATTGAGCAATACACAATCACCCATGACTCATTTACTACAGTTGTTGAAATGTTTTTGTACACAGAAATCTGAAATGTACTTGGCAACTAAAAAGATGCAACAGGGAAAGAGCTGCAAAAAATCTCTCCATGTGGTACTGGAAATCACCAGAGACATTTGCTCAGATGACCTTAAGGATCTCACAGTTTTATATCTGGTCAATAACTTGGCCAGAGAAATTAGGTTTCTAAAACAAACCCCTTAAAATGCAAATGTGCCTGTCCTAAGATATGTGATGCAACAGGGAGCCAGTATAATTAATAATAAAATAAGTCAAAGGCTCATGTACCGCATCAGTTAACCTAGCTGGTTTAAAAAAAAGGTTTGGACAGGTTCCTGGAGGAAAAGTCCGTAGTCTATTGTTGAGACAGACATGGGGAAAGCTGATGCTTGGCCTGGATCAGTAGCACGGAATGTTTCTGGCAGGTGCTCATGACCTGGATTGGGATACCGGGCTAGATGGACCATTGGTCTGACCCACTAAGGCTGTTCTCATGTTTTATTTTGACCTAATAATGACTACAACTGCAGCTGTTAATTTTAATAGTATTTATGTGATTTTACTGGGAAGAACCTTCCCTAAGTGATTCAGGCCAGCTACAAATGTGAGCTGTGACAAGACACACCTCTGTAATAACCATTTGTGCTGCAGTGGGGAATGTAGGTGATGCTTTTGGTGTAGTTTTATTTACAAAGTAAGACCAGCCTCTGTCACCCTGAGAGAGGTTTCATACCTGCAGCTACTATTCGGTGGGGGGATTTTTTTTTTGTTTTTAAACAGCCTACGTTTTTATGTTTCTTGGTACCACTTAGATGGCAAAGTGGCAAGTTCTTGGTCTTAGTAATTAGTCATAAGACAATGGAGTTTGACAACGGTGATCCAACCTTAAGACTGGAAAGGTATGTGTTGTGTCTACTGTCTCTTGTTAGTGCCATTAAATTGAGGGACTGCACTTACAACTCTCTAGTGGGGAAGAACGCTGCAACGGGTGATTGATAAGCAACACGTTTTCTTTGTAGTGTGTTCAGCGGGTAAGATCTACTGTGTATACAACAGATTAAACTTGATAAAATGAAAGCTTTACAGTGCTGTTGGCAGCCAGTTGGGTGTTAGGAATCCTTTTGTTGCCGTTCTTAATTGAACTTAGCTTTTCCTTCTGATCCTGTCTCCTGAAACTGAAGTTGCATCATGTGAGTTGCTTTTGTAGCTACCTGAGGCCTCCCAGTGGATTTTCTGTCTACAAGCTTAACCTTGAGATACTCAGTCCCTCTTCCATGTGGATAACTGACTAGATAGTCTATCTGTTTCCTGTCTTAGCCAGTTTGCAATTCACAAAGGGCATAGCCTCTTATGACTAACCTCCTAAAATTAGTCATGAGGGACTTTGTCAAACACCTTCTGAGAATCCAGATACACCATATTCACCAGCTCACCCTTATCCACTTGTTTACTCTTTGAAAAGAGTATTTAATAAGTTGGTAAGATAAGATTTGCCTTTGTTGAACCCACATTTGCTTTCTCATTAAACAATGTTTGTCTATAGGGTCAGCTGTTTTTGTTTTTAGTAGAACTTAAGCCATGTTGCCTGACAAAGATTTCAGACTGGACTGTAGTTGCCTAGATCAGTGGTTCCCAATCCTATCCTGGAGGACCACCAGGCCAGTCGAGTTTTTGGGATAGCCCTAATGAATATGCATTAGAGAGATTTGCATATAATGGAGGTGACAGGCATGCAAATCCGCTCCATGCATATTCATTAGGGCTATCCTAAAAACCCGATTAGCCTGGTGGTCCTCCAGGATAGGGTTGGGAACCACTGGCCTAGATCACTTCAGGAACTGTTTTAAAAAGCTGGCTGGCATTACATTGACCATCCTCCAGGTTCAGCCATCTTAGCTCTTTGGACTCTGGGGTGAGGACCACCTGGTCCTGACAAATTATTACTCTGAGTTTCTCAATTTGATCTTAACATCTTAGACTTAGTGAACTGCTTTAGTTACTCTGAATCATCTCCATGAATTTTGAACTGTGGGTATGACCCAACACCCACTTCAATAAAGAAATCATTTTGGGCCGGATTCTCCCCAACCAACTCTCCAACCCCCAGAAACAACCTACTCTACATCTTCTGTAAACCACCTTCTCTAACTCTTTTTGTAATCCGCCTTGAACCGTGAGGTAATGGCGGGTTTTCGGGATTTCCCCAATGAATATGCATTGAAAGCAGTGCATGCAAATAGATCTCATGCATATTCAATGGGGAAATCCTGAAAACCCGACTGGATTGCGGCCCTCAAGGAGGGACTTTGAGAACCCCTGCAGTAAAGCAATGTTTGTATTGCTGTATTCCTTGTGGGAGGCATAGGGTTACCAGACGTCCGGATTTACCCGGACGTGCCCTCTTTTTAGCGGTCTGTCCAGACGGTTTTTCAAAACCCGGCACTTTGTCCGGGTTTTGAAAAGTGTTGAGATTGGGGCTGCATCTGGAGGGCATCTGCGCGGACGCAACGCGGTGACACCCGATCATGTGTAGATGCCCTCCAGTCTAGGTTTGTGTGGGGCCGGGGTTGGGGGGGGGGGGGCGCAGTGAGGAAGGGCTGTGAGTGGAACAGTGTGGAGCCATATGTCCTCTCTTTTTTTAGCAAAAATCTGGTAACCCTAGGGAGGCAGACAGAAGTTTGTTTAGAACTGAATGGGTAGGTTCTAGAGTAATGTGTTAAACACAGATTGCAACAATATCTTTAGCGGCAATGACCAGGACAAGGAGTGAACATAAGAAGTTGCCTCCGCTGGGTCAGACCAGAGGTCCATCGTGCCCAGCAGTCCGCTCCCACGGCGGCCCATCAGGTCCATGACCTGTAAGGTGATCCTTGTCTAAATCCTTTAATCCCCCTTGTCCTTCTATCTATATCCTTTCATAACCTATCTCTCCCTCTATCTGTATCCCTCAATCCCCGTATCCTTCAGGAATTTATCCAATCCTTCTTTGAAAGCCGGTTGTGATAGGACAGAGTACGGTTCATAGGCAACGGCGCGAAAGACAAAAGCGCGCGCCGACAATTGAGCGCAGTGCACGCCGCTCTAAATTACAGTTTTTAGGGGCTCCGATGGGGGGTTTTGTTGGGGAACCCCCCCCCCAGTTTACTTAATAGACATCGCGCCGGCATTATGGGGGGTTTGGGGGGTTGTAACCCTCCACATTTTACTGTAAACTGAACTTTTTCCCTAAAAACAGGGAAAAAGTGAAGTTTTCAGTAAAATGTGGGGGGTTACAATCCACCACACCCCCCACAACGCCCCCACAACGCGGCGTGATGTCTATTAAGTAAAGTGGGGGGGGTTCCCCCTCCCCCCCCCCCCCCCGTTGGAGCACTAAAAACAGTAATTTAGAGCGGCGCACGCTGCGCTCAATTGTCTAGGCGCACCTTTGTCCCGGCGCGCTTTTGACCTGACACCCAGAGTACACTACCGGGTTTCAAAGAAGGATTGGATAAATTCCTGAAGGATACGGGGATTGAGGGATACATATAGAGGGAGAGATAGGTTATGATAGGGTACAGATAGGACAAGGGGGATTAAATGATTTAGACAAGGATCACCTTACAGGTCACGGACCTGATGGGCCGCCACGGGAGTGGACTGCTGGGTGCGTTGGGCTTATGGCTGGGGTGAGGGGTGTTTGAGGGATCACAGGTTCATTGCCACATGGTGATGCCAGTTTCTGGTTGGGTTTTGTTCACAGAGTGAGCATAGAGCTATATAGACAGTCTGGGGCAGGGGAAGCAACACAGAGGCTACGTGAATGTCAGTACTACCCCTCGCGGGCTGCAACATTACATAATGCCATAAACAGAAATGCACAAAACTCCAAAGACCACCTGTGATAGTTACATAAAACTTTAACAAAAATGATGAACACAAACTGATGTTCTGAAAATATTTGTGTAATACAGATTTAAAATCCCCCAAACTCTGATTAAACTCTTATTTCTACGTACATTCCTGCCTTCCTTCCCCCCCCCCACACACCCTTGAACAGAGGAGACTGAGAGGGTCCATGATCGAAACATTCAAGATAATGAAGGGAATAGAATTAGTAGATAAGGACAGGTTGTTCACCCTCTCCAAGGTAGGGAGAACGAGAGGGCACTCTCTAAAGTTAAAAGGGGATAGATTCCGTACGAACGTAAGGAAGTTCTTCTTCACCCAGAGAGTGGTAGAAAACTGGAACACTCATCCGGAGGCTGTTAAAGGGGAAAACACCCTCCAGGGATTCAAGACAAAGTTAGACAAGTTCCTGCTGAACCAGAACGTACACAGGTAAGGCTGGTGTCAGTTAGGGCACTGGTCTATGACCTAGGGGCAACCGCAGGAGCGGACTGATGGGCACGATGAACCACTGGTCTGACCCAGCAGCGGCAATTCTTATGTTCATTATGTAGAAAACTGAAGTCTGTTTTACGAGAATGAACAAAACCACACAGCAGGATTAAAGGGGGGGGAAAAAAACCTGGCATGTGTTTAGCTTCCTGTGCCTTTTGTGGTGTATTCCGAGGATGGCCCATACCCTCCTGGATTGCAGAGTCTGTAAGCCCTGATTAATACAAGAGAGAGAGAGCCGAGTCCAGCTTTGTGTCAGTGAGAAATGCCTGTAACGTAAGTAGGTGGAGGCAAGGATGCATCATCGAGTGAAAAAGCTTGCAGCACCAGGCAGGATTTAGCAGAAGGGTTCTAGCTAGCAAACTGCTCAGGCTGATGTGTCCTTGTGTGTGTCTCTCTCTCTTTCAAGAGCTGAGAATGAAGCGGAGAGCATCAGACAGAGGAGCTGGCGAGACATCAGCTCGAGCAAAGGCTTTATGCACCGGCAGCAACGCCAAGAGAGCAGGACCTTTCATCCTAGGTAAGATGTAAGGCACTTTTCTCCAGTGGCTTGGAACTGTATAGGAGCTCTCTATAGGGTCTGAACGTTGAATTCATTAGTAATCACCGAGTAAAATCCTCATGCATGTTGAACGAAAGGGTTCTGCATAGCCCTGAGGCACTTTTCTGTATGTTAATGTGTTCCATGTTCAAGTCGCCTCTTGGACTGGGAATTAATTCTGTTCATAATTGAATCTGTGGTGTCATGTTTAAAAGGGCTTTGAAAGTGTGTACAGTGAATGCATAGGTGGCAGTGGTCTGTTTAATTCAATTATTTGCTGTGAGAACTTGATCACTTGTTCTAACCAGTTCAGACACTCATTGCAAACCTCTGTAAGGGGGGGTGTTGCCTCTAGCCAGTCCTTCACTTGCAGTGCTGCAGCTATTGACAGTCTGTCAGAAAGCTTTTTCTTCCTGAGAGGAGAGGTTGAATAACACAGCAGAGGTCTACAAATCATTGCCTGAGCATCTGGAAGCCTGCTAATGTAGCCACTACCTGGTATTTCTGTAGTCAGGCAAAGTATGTTGAGGGAGGGCCGGGCTTTGTCTTGGTCTGCTAAGAAAATTAAAGTTGGTTTAGACTGGTGTAATGTGCATGCCAACTGCATTTTTACATAACACTGCATTACTCATAGCTTTCATTTCTGCAAAGAAGTAAGAGTGTTTTGTTATGTTCTACTAGGTCCTCGCCTAGGTAACTCTCCAGTGCCAAGCATTGTCCAGTGCCTGGCAAGAAAGGATGGCACAGATGATTTCTACCAGCTTAAGGTAGGCTAGCTTGAAAGTAGACAACATCTGTGCTGTAAATTCATGGTTTTTAAAATGTTTTGGAGTTGTTTTTTTTTAAATATCTCCCCGCCTTACCTGTCACATTTTCTTGGCATTGGTGATTGCATTTTTTCTGGTTGAATCAACTGTTATATGTTGACTGTGCCACCTCTTACCCTCTTTGCCCTTTTTTGCTTCATTTCCTCCACATTATTACACTTTACATATCTGCCAGTAACATTTTGTGTCCTGTTCATTAACTGGAGCATGCCCACTGTTAAATCTTTTTAGCTCTTCAACATCTGGAGACAGAAATTGCAAACACCTAGAATGTTTTGGTTAAGTGGTAGGAGCTTAGAAACTTATGGGGGTCTACAGGTCTTGAGCAGAAAATAACTCCTGTTCCCTTGTCATCAGCAGCAGATGAATCCAGATGAGTGGGTTAAATCCACCTACCAGCAAGTGGAGATAGAGAGCACAAAGCTGAGCTGCTGTGCCATATCTATGCTCACTGGTACTTCAGTATTCTCTATCTCCGCAGACAGATGGATGGTCTCTCTCCTGCTCCTGGTCTTATCTGCTGCTCAGCATGGCCTGTAAGCATGGTTTGGCCCTGATCCTGGCGCAGCTTCTCTCCTGTTTTAGCTTTACTGATTAAGTGAGCATGGGAATAGGCTCCTTAGGTGCCTTTTCAGGGTATATATAGCTGGTGGTGCTAGTTCACTCCCTACCCATCCCTGGAAGCCCCATTTAAGACTTGTTCTATGCTTCTGGCTCCCTCCTCACTTTCATGACCACAAAAAAAAAAACCCCAACAAAACATGTTGGCTTAACCCAGAGGGAGTGCAATGGACAGAGGCTTTGACAAACAGCGTTTGTAACAGCTGTATGTGCATCAGCTATCCTCACAGTAAGTTTGCTTTCTAATGGTTTTACCGTCCCCTTGCTGGTGGTTTTCCTTTGCGCTGACCCTTGCTTTTTGACCGTGATACCTTGTTCTATTCATTTTTTATCTGGTGGCACAGCTTGCCATTCTTTTAAAAAAAAAAATCCATCTCAGTTAGGCTATTTTTTCAGATCCTTTCTGTTCCCTCAGAGCACCAGTGATTCTCCTGACCTGAATCTTGCGAGATATTAGGTTGGGGGAGAGCAGTAATTCTGACACTCTGTGTGTGTTGCTGGGGCGGATTCCCACGCTGCTTCAACGGCGCGTGCCACTGGGGCGGCTTTCCACGTTGTCTCAATGGCCCCTTCTTGGCAGCCAGTCTTTTTTGGTAGGATGGCAGGTGTTGCTGGGGCAGCTTCCTGAGTGACTGAGCTGTACAAGGACAGATGTGGAGGAAAGGGGCCAAAAGGTTTCAATGCATATACAGTATATACCGTAAATACTTGAATAAAAACTGGGATTTTTAATGTGGGTCCCGGTTTATATTCGGACCAGCGCCCCCTCCCAGAATTATTGCAGGCTGCCGCCACGCTCTGCATCCTAACCACCCTCCCTGCCCTGTCCGTCATACCTGCTCTGCCAATCCCTGGTGTTCCAGAAGTGCAGCAGGCAGGTGCAAGCTTTCCGCGCTCCTGCTCCTCTGATAACCTGATTGGTCAGTCACTGCTATGGTCGCCACGAGTTCCGGTTTCTTCAGCCACTGAGTGGCATGAGCAGGAGTGCGCTTTGGTGCTGCTGCTCGGCTTTCTGACTAGCTCCTGCAAATTCTCGCAAGAATTTGCGGGAGCCAGTCAGGAAGCCCCTCAGCGCCAAAGTGTGCTCCTGCTCGTGCTGCTCAGCGACTGAGGAAACCGGAACTCGTGGCGGCCATAACTGTGATCGATCGGGTTAGCAGCGGGGCAGGAGCGCAGAAAGCTCGCTCCTGCCCGCTGCACCTCTGGACCACCAGGGATCGGCAGAGCAGGTACAATGGACAGGGCAGGGAGGGGGGGACAAGGTGCAGAGCCTGGGAGTGTGGGGGGGAAGGAAGGCAGGAAGGAAGGAAGGAAGGAGGCTGGGTGCAGAGCCTGACAGGGGAGGGAGGGGGATGGATGCAGAGCCTGATGGGATGGAGAGAAAGGGACTGGGTGTGGAGCCTGACAGGAGATGGAGGGAAGGGAGCTGGGTGCAGTACCTGGCAGGGAGGAGGCTGGGTACAGAGCCTGACAGGGGGATGGAAGGCAGGGAGCTGGGTACAGTAGCTGGCAGGGAGGGGGCTGGGTGCAGAGCCTGACAAGGGAGGGAGGAGGTCCTGGGTGCAGATCTGGGCAGGGCATTTGAATATTAATTTGCCCGAGTTATATTTGAGTCAACCATTTTTTATCCTTTTTGGGGTAAAAATGGGGGTCTCGGCTTATATTCGGATCGATTTAAATTCGAGTATATACAGTATAGCTCTTTTGTATTCATGCACTTGGTGTAAATTCATGCTTTACTTTAAATATAACTTGCAATAACAGTCTACACTTATCTTAAAGGTTGGCAGGCCAAAATTTATTGAAAAGTATTTGAATTATTTTAAAAAGAAAATATAAAAATAAGTTCAATTAAGAAGAAGAGTTAGCTTTGAGGGTTTTTTTTAGGGTCAGTGATAGAAATGTGGAAACCTTACTATCTTCCTGATGTTTGAGAAAGTGGATTTCCTAATATTTCTTGATTTTGATATTACTCTCTCTCTTTTTTACTTGATGGATGGGTGCATAGTTTTTTGGGTTGTTGTTTGTTTGGTTGGTTTTTTTGGGGGGGAGCTGCCTCCCTCTGTTTTTGTATTTGTGTTTTTGGATAGTGCATATTGTTTAATTTCCTTTGTATATAGCTATCCTGGTTTATTACATTACAGGAAATGCTGAATAAACTATAAATTAATTTTTAAAAAAGAGGAAAATGGGAAAATGAGAGAGCTGAAGCTTTTAAACCAAACTTTTTTTCACCACTTCTGACAGTTGATTAAGCTGTTTCAAATAGTTTTATGATCTTGTCAAGCAGTGAGATTGATCTTGCCAAACAGATTGACGTGTTTTGGTTGACAGTGCTGAGGTAGTGAGGTTAAAACCTGTTCAAGTGAGTTGAGCTGTCACCTGAAGGCATGTGCAATATCTGTCTGGAACCAAAGAAGTTAATAAATTGTCAGGAATCTTTAACAAGAGTGATGGCTTCCTCTGTCTGTAAAAGCAAAAATGACACAGTTAAATGAGTTGTTTATTCTAAAATTCAGATCTTATACACAATTTCTAGACTCTCCATACACGCAAATGGAAGTCTGTAGAACTTTTTTCCTCTGGGAAGAAGTGAGAAATTGTTAGCAGGACTGTGGAGTAAGTAGATAAATCCTTCGACTCCGACTCCTCATCTTCTGGTGCCTCCGACTCCAGGTACCCAAGATTGTCTCCAACTCTTCGACTCCAACTCCATAATTTCTGGTACCCACGACTCCGACTCCAGGTACCCAAAATTGTCTCAGACTCCATAATTTCTGGTACCCATAACTCCGACTCCAGGTACCCAAAATTGCCTCAGACTCCATATTTTCTGGTACCCAAGACTCCGTCTCCAGGTACCCAAAATTGACTCAGACTCCATAGTTTCTGGTACCCACCACTCCGACTCCAGGTACCCAAAATTGTCTCGACTTCTTGACTCCACAGCCCTGATTGCTAGTATTGTCACTAGTTTCTCAGGGCTTAGTTTCACCAGTAGAGAGATTTCCATAGGAAATGGAGCACTTTTAGGGGGGGAAAAAAAGCCTTTTAAAAAATATTTGGCATTGTAAAATTGCTTATTTACTTTAGGAGAAATAAAATACCTGATATAAAACAAAGATATCATAATGCATTTTATATTTCCCAGTTTTTTTGCCATCCTTAAGTATGTTATTGCAAAGCTAAGGCCCTTTTTTTACTAAGATGCGTTTGGTGCTAATGCAGCAAAAATGGCCGAGCACTAAAGCACCCCTGGTTAATTTCCTCACCTGCATGTGCTTTTGGCATGAAAAATGGGCATGGATGCACTAATCATCTAGGCTCAGATTCTATTTACGCGCCATGCTTTTTAAATACTATTGTGCTCCTCCTATGTATTTGTCCTATCCTGTTCTAAAATGCTGTGTCATGTTCTACATTACTATACCCTGCTATGTTTTATTATGTATGTAAACTTGTAACCCCTTTTGAGCTCTTCTAGGAGGACAGGACATAAATCCAAAGAAATAGATAAATATCGTTAGCTACCTAAAAAGTGGCCACGGATTGCGTTTCAATCACACAATGGCACCGTACACAGAATCGTACCTCTGAGCAAGATAGGTGCCGGAAATATAGGCCAGGGTTTTCTGGGCCTACCTTTCCAGCGTCTGTCTATGCCGTGAATCGCGCCTACGTAGGTGCTTTCCAGCGCCTGACACCTCTTCTGGCATTAGCCACGCCCATGTTGCCGTTAGGCTCCGCGGAGAAAGTGCCTACGAGGTGCGATTCCGGTGCTTTTTATTTAGGTGCTTGAGCATCAGGGTTTTCCGCCATTTTTAACATAGGCGTCGGTAGCTGCCCTACCGAAGCCTAAGTTTTAGCGCCTGTTATAGAATTTCCCTGCTAGTGCAAGTTTCAAGTTTATTTATTATTTGATTAATCGCCTATTCCAAATACTAAGCGATGTACACTGGTAAAATAGATTATCTAAAATATACATAAAATAGACCATATAATTAACAAGGGGATAAATCACAAAAACAAACTAATTAAAACAGGACAGCATACAGGTGGGGTAGAAATACAATCTTAGATAGGAAAGAATCAACAATTAAAGGTAAAACAAAATAGGAGTAGGAGGACAAATAAATAAGTAAAGATAAGAATAGACAGAAGAGCAATTAACAAAAGAGCAAATTAACATTTCAATTAGGTAGTGAACGCATCTTTAAAAAGAAAGCTCTTAAGTTGGCTTTTAAATTTTTCCAAATTCTTCTCCTCTCTTAAATATAGCGGGAGTGAATTCCATGTCTGAGGCGCCGTAACAGTAAATATAAATTGCCTTCGAGTGTTGATAATTTTGAGAGTAGGAATGACCAACAAAAGTTGGTCATTTGATCTTAAAAATTTGGGAGAATTATATGGTATCAATGCTTTATAAATAAAAGCAGGAGTTTTATGTAATAACGATTTAAATGTAAGTAAAGATAATTTGTATAGAATACAATGTGATACTGGAAGCCAATGTGCATTTTGAAGTAATGGAGTTACATAGTCGAACTTCTTAGCTCCCATAATTAATTTGATAGAGGCACAGACTCATTAGCGTGCCCTTAACGCTGGAGCCCTTAGTGCTTCTGAAATAGGAGACGGTAAGTGCTCCCATGGTCATTTATTTTTTTCCAATGGCCACACACTAGTGCTCTAACATCAGCACAAAGATATTAATGAAATAAATAGAAAAAGGCTCTTTTTTTGATAGCAACGCTAAAAGAAGGCTTGGCACATGGGGAAAGTCCAGTGTAAGGATGCACTAAGCCTGTTTCTTTAGGCAGCTTAGCAAAAAGACCCCTTCATTATTTCTTATTTGGTGCTAAACCCCTAAAAAATTTGAATTTTTGTGTTCTCTTATGCAAGATTCTCACATTGGAAGAGCGAGGGTATAAGGGAGCAGAGACGCAAGAAGAGCGGCAGGGCAAGATGCTGTTGCATACGGAGTACTCCTTGCTTTCTTTGCTCCACAACCAGGACGGTGTGGTTCATCACCATGGACTCTTCCAGGTAAAGAGGACAAAAAAAAGGGCTTCTTTTATTTATTTATTTAACACATTTGACCGAAGCGGCTCACAGATAACATACACAACTTTTAAACACATGCAAAGTCTTAAGAATCCACATAGCAGACAAGAGCAAAGGAAGTCCGAATGTAAACAGCATCTCAGACCCATTCTGACAGGGCAACAGAAGCAATGGAAAATGAGATACAGCTAGCAGAGAAATGCTTGTGCAAAAAGAGAGGTTTATAAGTTTTCTGAAGTGTAGCAAATTTCTACAAAATCCAATGTGCCTGTTAAAGCGTTCTAGAGGACAGGCCCAGCAATAAACAAGATTTCTTAGTTCGCACATAACGTACAGTATTCATTATACCCGTGTCAAGCAACAAATGGTTCTCAGATCTCAGTGGTCTGGATGGTTTGTACAATGGAAAACGTTTTATCAAATAGTGAGGCAAGGTACCATAAATGCCTTGTTGAACAGATTTTCAAGATTTTAAGTTGAATTTGAAAGTGAATTGGTAACTAGTGTAATTTCTTTAAGATGGGACCTATGTGCTCATAACAAGACACTCCCATCAACATCTGAGCTGCTGAGTTCTGTACAGTTCGTAACGCCTTGATATGGGTAGAAGGTACGCCTAGGTAAATACCATTGCAGTAGTCCAACTGAGATAATACCATCGTTTGTAATACCTGTCTAAAATCCCAGTTACTTAACACATTCTTGCCAAGGAAACACCAGGCCTTCACGATGCCTCAGTCACTTGTCATTTTGTGAAGAGCAGTGGTGTGTTGGATCTATTTTGCACAGCACCAGTTTTGAGGGGGACGTGGGATTTCAAGAAAGATGTTTTGAGTGTTGTTAAGTCTTAGATGTGATGCTGTAGGAGGATATCGAGGGACCCTTTTTACTATTAACAGTTTTTAGGTGGTATAAAATAAAGGCTACAAACCACTACATGACACATTTTGTTTATATAACTAAAAGCCAAATATCTGAGTATAAAGTTAAGTTTATAGAAGTCGTTTTGAATGTATTTATACAGCATGTCCTTTCAGGGATCCTTTTCTGGACTCTGAGGGCCTGATTCTGGAAGAGGCACCTGTCGCAGTAAGCGCCTGCAAAACAATCGCCACATCCAGAATCGCATCTAATTTTTGTATGGACGCCTTAAATTTAGGCCAGCGTTTTACAGGCCTACATTTAAGGTGTCTGACTTGTGCCTACAGAAGCACCTAGGCACACCTACAGACTCCTAAGGCCACGCCTACGCCAGGCTTTGGCACTTCTGTAGGCGCGAGTCAGATTCCTACATTGTAGGCATCATCCGCTGCATCTATTTTTTTAGAAAAAAGTGCATCCCAATTGGTCCATTAGATGACGGTAGGATGCCTTTCGCTACCTACAATTGGGACCCTGTTTTTAGAATTAGCTCCTGAATGTTTTGAAGTAGTGGTATTTCTTGTTTATGCAGAAGAGCGTGCGGTGGTGATGTTTTCCTACTTTCTTCCCGCATGCTCACCAGATGATAGTGTGGCTAGTATCTGGCATGGAGTCTAATGTGATAAAAAAAAAAAAAAAAAGTCCTTTCAGAAAATATTTCTTGATAAACTACACTTAAAATGGACAGTAGCCTGACACAGTCAAGTTTTGCCCCTTCCAGGGGCTGAGTTGGGTGCTAAAAGAACCACGTGGTGTATGAATGCGATGTTACAAAAGTGGTAAATTCAAACTTCTTTTTAGTCGTAACAGCAGCATGCAGTCCCTTGTTCCACTAATTAGTGCCGCTTCTACAACTAATCATTTTGGTCACCCTTCTTTGAACCTTTTCTAATTCCTCTATACTTTGAAGTACAATGACCAGAGCTGCACCCAATACTCAAGGTGAGGTCACACCATGAAGTTATACATTATAGATTTGTTAAAATGGTGCTTGAATCTGACCCAGAGGTCTCATGCACAGGACACATACATCCACACAAATAGTGTGCGACAAATTTGGTATAAGGGAAACGACCTTTTTTTATTAACCAACAATTTGGAAACTTCTTCTGATTGCCAGGCAGCTTCACACCTTACCTTTCTGGCACTTGCCCCTCCACAGTAACTACTGCAGTCCAAGAGGAAACAATAAGTTTAGCAGAGATCACATCCATGTTGCAGCACTTCCAGAAGAGCCTTTTAAGCTGTCTGACATCTGGGTTATCAAAGCTGAAATTCTGCATTTCCATTTTTAGACTTTGCAATTTATTGAAATTTTCTTTATCACCTAGCCGTAATTGATCACAGTTCCATGGTAATTAGAAAATAATAATAATAACAGCTTATATACCGCATTACCGTGAAGTTCTATGCGGTTTACAAAAGATTAAGCAGAGGTACAAATTGACTGACTTCAAGAGGGGAAGAAGAAAGAGAAGTAATAAGACAGGAAATTCATTGTTGAGGAGAAAAGTGATCAAAAGGACAGTTAGTCGCTATTGAGAGGAAAGAGATAAGTGGATCAGTTGTCAAGATGTTTTAGGAACAGGTGTGTTTTTAGACGTTTCCTAAATTCCTCATAAGTAGAGGGCAAAAGTAATTGTTCTAGGTCTTTACCCCATGATGCTGCTTGGTGTGAGAGAAGGTGTTCATGGTGTTTTTTCAGTTTGCAACCTCTCACTGGGGGGGAAACGAAGTTGGAATGTGAACTTCTCTTGTGTCTGTTGGCTGAGAAGGAGAAAAGGTCAGTAATGTATTTAGGGGCAAGTCCGTGTAATGCTTTAAAGCAGAAACAGGCAAATTTGAACTTTACGTGTGCCTCCATCGGCAGCCAATGTAGCTGCCGGTAGTAGGGTGTCATGTGGTCAAATTTCTTTAGTCCAAAGATTAGTCTAACTGCTGCATTTTGCAACAGACCTATAGCATGCATACAAGAGCATACATCCCTATAATAAACATTCTACAGTTCCTAAAACATTTCAAATCCTCTAATTACATCTTAAGATATCTAAAATGACTTAAAGATAAAAACATCTTAGCGGCATCTTACAGATATCCACCCCAGCTCCCACCCAACCTGATATTCGAAATACCCCAACAAAGAAATTTGTTTCCAATTGCTTCTTATATACCGATAGGGTTTCTTACACCCAATGTGCCATAGGAAGTTGATTCCAATTGGCGCTTTCCAAAAAAAGCACTGACATGCGTAGAAGCCTAGTGGGACTGTTTAAGTGTCAGAATAGTCAATCTATGAGAGCATTCAGATCTCAGCATCCATCGCTGGACTCAAATAAGGAGGCATGCCCTATGAGCCAACACTAGTGAATTTAGATCTGATCCAGTTTGAAAAAAGAAGCCATAAATATAAAGGTGTTATATGATTTATTTTTATCTGAAGAGTTTCCTGAAAATCAGGTCATCGCCATGCCATAAATATCCTTGGGTTTTGGTTATAAGCAAGGCATTGTTTTTATGTATCTGCTTTTCTCCACTTTTCTATCTCCTGCCTTTCAGGATCGAACTTGTGAAATAATTGAAGATGTAGAAACCAATAAGCTGGTCCGAAAAATGAAGAAACGGATTTGCTTAGTACTGGACTGCCTCTGTGCGCATGATTTCAGTGATAAAACTGCAGATCTGATAAATCTGCAACATTATGTTATTAAAGAGAAGAGACTTGGCGAACGAGAAACTGTGGTGATCTTCTACGATGTGGTTAGGGTAGTCGAGGCATTACACAAAGTAAGTCCAAAGAAGGATTTTCCCCCTGCTGTGTTAGGCAATTAACTTTCTAACAGTATTTTTAAGGCATGTCAGTAGAGAGCACCTACAGCTGCTTCAGTTATTTGGGGTGCTTAAATAGCAGGAATAGTTACCCCTCATATTTTAAGAGAATGTTTATTAATGTTTAAAGCTTGTAGAAGACTGACCCCATTTTTCCCATCTGTATTTGATATCCGATCCCATATTGTCAATATATTTAGAAGAAGGGGAAAGGGATGGGGACTTGTATGCCGCCTTTTTATAGTTTTACAACCACACTCAAAGTG
Source organism: Geotrypetes seraphini (assembly GCF_902459505.1). NCBI lineage: Eukaryota > Metazoa > Chordata > Amphibia > Gymnophiona > Dermophiidae > Geotrypetes > Geotrypetes seraphini. Next base: position 28,655,429 of record NC_047091.1, on the reverse strand, counting down.
ATTTACATACAGGTACTTCAAGCATTTTCCCCATCTGTCCCAGTTGGCTCTTAGCCTATCTAACGTACCTGTGGCAGTGGAGGATTAAGTGACTTGCACAGGGTTTGAACCCACGACCTCAGGGTGCTGAGGCTGGAGCTCTAACCACTATACCACACTGCCCTCCAGAGACACAGGGAGATGTAGATCCCAAGAGAGTTTGAAGTAGTAGGGTAAAGTCAGCTGTGACTAAAATCCTCCAAATATCAAGCTTTCCTTGAGGCCGATCCCTTCACTTTGAACTGGTGGTGTAGCTAAGATGATAAATGTTTTGGCATGAGTGTCGGAGTGCCATAAGGACAGCTCTGATTCATCAGATAAATCTGTATGTTCAGCAGTGAGGCACTTGAGCATAAATTCAGCAAAGCACAAATGTTCAGATCAGTCAGACTAAGCAAATAGAATAGCTCATATCCCTTAAGATTAGAAAAAGGAATCGGAAATGAATGATTCAAAACACAAACCGGCCCAGTGACAGTGCTGCACATTGCAATGTTGGGTTTAATTCCCAGTTCAATCAGGGCTTTCAGATCTGTGGATGCAGCGTTCACAGCCCCTAGAGAGAAGGGAATCAGTCATCTCGCAATGGTAGTATCTGATGGCTAGATCTAGGGCCCATAATTTTGGTTCTTTGAATGAATATACAGTATCCCTGGTGGTGGTCCTCCATCCCACTTCCACCGCAATAGCTGAGGACTACTCTTGCCATGACTAGACTAAATCAGATTGGAAAGGGGTATAAAATAAGGGAAAAAACTCCCTGGCCAGTTTCAAATGATGACTTATGGTCACGGATTCTACATCTGATTCTAGCTGAGCTGAAAGTATAAAAGAGCGGGAGAAAACTGTTGTCTCCCCCCTTAAAATAAAAAAAAAAGATGACACTAATGTTCTATAAGCTTTTTGGTTCTGTCCTATGTCTTGAGCAAAATTCTTAAATGGAAACCAGAGAAACTGTGTTTTGATAACTCTTTAGTTCAGTGTCTCTCTGCGCATGTTATAAATGCTTAGAGAGATTTTTATATGTACCGTGTGAAAGAAACTCTTCAGAGAAGGGCCCAAGATGATTTGACACAATCTCTCAACACAGTTCAACACCTTGACTGCACTTATGTACAGTATACTAGTTTTTCTGACTTTAAAATAACTAGAAATATCAACAAAATATAGTAGAAGACAGCTATGATCAAAGATCACTGTATCACATATAGGATTAGATCACTAAAAATAGTGGAGAAAAAAGAGACCTCCAATATAAGAACGAGCCTTTATTGCTCTTGATCCAGCCTTCTAATTGAATGATGATCACAAATGACTTCATCTCTTGTTTTCTCCTTTTCAAACTTTCCACACAGAAATACTACCAGGCACCCATCATGGGGCATTTTCTGTGCTGTTGCATTTGTTTGTTTGTTTTAATTAACTGCCTACGAATATATGATGTGCGTAACTTTGTCTTATAGCTGTGGGTGGCAATGTTAGAACTGCATTGTAGTTCTGAAGGAAAGAGACTTTGGCCCCGATTCACAAAAGTCAGCGATTGTCGCTAAAAGACTCACTAAATGGCCAACTGTGTATTTTTCGATCCAGACCAACCCAAGCAAATGAGTAAAACCTCATGCAAAATAGCAAAGTAATTGATTTACTAACATTTGCTTGGCTATTTTGCATCGGGTTTTACGATCCTAAAGCCCAGCTGCTGCGGACCTGTCGGTAACTGTGCTACCAACAGGTCTGCCGGGGGAGGGGTGGAGGGTGTTCATTTTTTTAATGGCACAGATATTTTGCATGAATTACACATGCAAAATATCTGCCCAATAAAAAAAAATGAAAAGCCCTCCCCAACAACCCACAACAAACCTCTCCCTTCTTCCCTCCCTCCCCAAATAAAAATAATGCCCCCGCCGAACTTATGGCAGGAGGGATGCCCACTCCCTCCTGCCACCAGACGCCCGACACCAAAGAATGGCAGGAGGGATGCCCAATCCCTCCTGCCAGCGGAGACCACCCTCCCTCTCCCCTCCCCCCCCCGTTATGTCTGCAATGTAGGTCTTAGGCCCCTCCCCGTGTATCATCTGATGCATTGGGAGGAGCCTAAGGCCCTAATTGGCTCAGATGCCTCAAGACCCTGCCCTTCGGCAGGGTCTTAAGCATCTGAGCCAATCGGGGACTCTCTTAGACTTCCTCTGTATCCTGGATACAAGGGGAGGAGCTAAGGCGGGTGGTGGCAGGAGGGAGTGGGCATCCCTGCTGTCATATTTAATAGTGCGGTGGCGGCAGCGGAGTGGTGTCTGGTGACAGGAGGGGCATCCCTCCTGCCATAAGTTTTGCAGCGGGGGCATTTTATTTGGTTCAGGGAAGGAGGGAGGGGGTTTGTCGTGGGTCATTGGGAAGGGTATAATACACGCAAAATATCTGTGCTATTAAAAAAACAAAAAAAACAGCACAAGCCCTGACAGCAGACGCCCGACACCAAAGAATGGCAGGAGGGATGCCCAATCCCTCCTGCCAGCGGAGACCACCCTCCCTCTCCCCCCCCCCCTGCTTCTCCTGTCACTGCTGTCAGGGCTCTGCACCGACTTAATCACTCACTGAGCGATTGAGTCAGGGAGTTTGTATGCAAATGATTTGCACCTCTGTGCAAATCATTTGCATGCAAAAATGATAGTGAATCAATCGCTGTTTTTAAATCGGCCAGAGAATCAGCCAACAGCGATTGAATCGCTATCTTTAGTGAATCTGGTCCTTTATCAGATCAAGATTATCTCTGAAATTAAAAGCGTGTGATCTTTTAAGCAATAAGATTCTGCATTTATTCTCAGCATTTATTCTCTTTAAATATCTTTCCTGTTACATTATTTGTGAGCACGCAACTGTTTACCCATTTCCTTTGGCATTCTTTTCTCTTACATGCAATGTCATTTAGAGAAATGAGACCGTGCTGCAGTGGGACTGTACCATTGTGGATTTTAAAAAAATACATGTCTTTACCTTCATAAAAACCTTGCGGTGGCATTCCATATGGTTTTCATGCAGTGGCTAAGTATACAGAGATATTGCAGTTACACTTTTAATCTGCTTTTCAAAAACTGAGAGCCAGATTCTCAAAACTTTAACGCCATCATTAAACTGTTTTCCGATGGTTTAGCCTACACGCATTTCAGCGGCGTATTATCAAAATGGCTTATCTCTGTTTTTAGCAAGATTTCTAGCAGTCTCCGACAATGACATGCAAATGGGCTCTTCAGCATTGAAATGAGCACTCCGGTGGATTATTGAAAATCACAGAGCCATTTTCTAAGAGTGGTGTCGGCTTTTGGCGACAAAAATCAGCAACTGGTCCGGGGGTGCCGGTACAGTGCCAACACTGTTAAAAGTGCATCTTTTGGTGTGTGTTTTACATTGGCTAATGAAAAAAAAAAGTTACATGATTCTCATAAACTGTAGTTATTTTTTTTTTTTTGTGGGAGAGGTTAAAAACACGCTTCTTGAGTGGTGTATAATACCCACATCTTATATGTTTTTGGTTGTGATTCATGATAAAATTTTACATTAAAAAAACAAATTATAGTAGCTGTTGGGAGAGAGAGCCATGTTTTATGCGCCTTGTTAAAAGCCGACGTTGCTTCTCTCCTTTTCTTGCTTTATTTTCACGTTGGGCTTTGCAAAATGAACTGCTCATGCTGTGATTATTGTGTTGCGTTGCTTTCCTGGCACATGCACACATTCACACCTCTTTTCTGCGCATGTGCCGACCACTATCGGTGGCGACTCGACACATGTAAATTTAGCGAATGTTCGCTACTGGCTGCTGACCTCATTTATATGAGCAGTTTTTTGAGAATGACTCGTGCTTTTGAATTCGCTGCAAGATTGCATGTGTTGGTGCCCCATCAGTTTTTAATGCGTTTTTTTTGAGAATCCTGGCCTGAGTTTTGTAAGTATTGCAGGAAAGACATAGTCAGAAATGCTTGTGGCGTTTGAGCTGAATCACAGGATTATATGGTATCTGATTCCAGCTGTTGGACCAGATGTTTATCTTTTTAGTGAAGGTTCCACAGGGAACACTTAGACACACAGAAACCTGAATTTTTTTTCTCTTAATGCCAGCGCATTCACGACGAGATAAATACATGTTTTGCAACTTAAGATTAGAGTGAAAATGGATGAGAGGTTTTACTGTTTATCATGGAATTTTATAGATGTTTTAAACTTTCAATTTGCAGAAAAATATTGTACACAGAGACCTGAAATTGGGCAACATGGTGTTAAATAAAAGGTAAGCAGTCTGTTTCCTCTTCAAGCTATACATGTACACTTCCCCGTCCGTATTCGCGGTTTCCGAATCTACGGATTCACTTATTCACGATTTTAAACCAAAAATTTATTTTTCTTTTTTCGGGCTATTATAAGCCCTGTAAGCCCCCCCTTAAGCCTTACCTGGTGCTCTAGTGGGTTTTCGGGGCAGGAGCAATCTTCCCACGCTCCTGCCCCGTGCAGATCGCTCACAGGAGATGGCTCGAGAGGCTATGGGAGCTCAAGGCAGCCATTTTTTGTGAGTGATCTGCACGAGGCAGGGGCATGGGAAGATCGCTCCTGCCCAAAAACCAGCTAGACCACCAGGTAAGGCTTAAGGGGGGGACTTACAGGGCTTAAAATAGCCGGGGGAAGGCGGGGGTTAGGGGCAGAACTGGCCTGAATATTATTTGCATTTTTTTTTTTATATTCGTGGGCTGACTCTGCCCCTAACCACCGTGGATACGGAGGGAGAAGTGTAGAATAGAAATATCAGGTGGCTGGAGGCATTGTTCATTCGTTTATTTATTCAGAATTCAGATCACACCTTTTCACTGCTGGCTTAAGGAGAGTTACCCATTGTACCCAAATGTATTTCTCTACCCCTGGAGGGTTTATTTATTTAACTTTATTTTTATTTATTTACCCCCTCTTTTACAAAACCACAAAAGCGGAGTTTTTTTAATTGCAGACCGGCACACTGAATACTCTGCGCTACTCCCAACACTCACCCCCCCCCTCTTCTATGAAACTGCATTAGCAGTTTCTAGCGCAGGGAGCCGCGCTGAATGGCCCACGCTTCTCCCGACACTCATAGGAACTCAATGAGCGTTAGGAGTAGCATGGGCCATTCAGCGTGGCTCTCTGTGCTCAAAACTGCTAGCGCAATTTCGTAGAAGAGGGGGGTGAGTGTTCTATGAGCGTCGGGAGTAGCGCAGAGCACTCATGCGCCAGCCTGCGCTAAAAACCGCTTCCGTGGTTTTGTAAAAGGTGGGGTTAAGAAATAATTCCAAGTACAAGACTTGTTCAAGCAATTCAGTGCCTACTTGCTGATTTTTAGTTCATCAGGTCCTTTAGCCTTTGGGACAGATAGGGTCGTTTTTCTCAAGTCCCTAATTTCGTTTTAGTTTGATACATTGTAAACTGCTTAGGTCAGTAAAATGCAGGAGCGGTAGATCAAATCTTAAATCAACCTAAACATACTTCCATTAGAATTCTTACAATTAGGAATTACAAACGAGGAACAAACCAATTGAAATGTAGGCTCTTCCTCAGACCACTATAAAATAGAATAGAGGGGGGGGAGATTAGAACTAAGGGGGAATTTATAATAAACAGCATTTCAGGAAATTAGCTACGACAGATTAACCTCGGTCTATTCTATCCATTCCACTTCATGTAGCATCAACCGTTAACTTCTTGAGATCTAAAAAGGACCTCAGGTGCTCAGGCAAGAAAAACACATATCTCAAACTTAAATATTTAATCACATATTTGCATGGATAAGCAAGCAAAAATGTCGCTCCTAATTTTCTTGTTTCCTCTCTCATAACCAAGAATTCTCTCTGTCTCTCATGGGTCGAATACAAAAAGGAGCAGCACTATTTTTAAAGTATATCCTCATTATTGAACTCAGGTCTTGTTCAAAAACAGAATTCACAATAAGAGTAGCCTGATCTTTAACTTCAGAGAGAGAATCTTCTAGAATAGCTGTAATACATAAGAACATAAGCAGTGCCTCTGCTGGGTCAGACCAGAGGTCCATCATGCCCAGCAGTCTGCTCACATGGCAGCCCATCAGGTCTAGGACCTGTATAGTAATCCTCTAGCTATACCCTTCTATCCCCTTTTCCTTCAGGAAGTTATCCAATCCCTTCTTGAACCCCAATACCGTACTCTGTCCTATCACACCCTCTGGAAGCGCATTCCAGGTGTCCACCACCCTTTGGGTGAAGAAGAACTTCCTAGCATGCCCTCTGGTTCTTGTAGTTTTTGAAAGTTTGAAGAATCTGTCCCTCTCCACTTACCCTGTAGATTTTTTTACCGACTCCATATGATCATACATCATTTACTAATTGATCTCCTATTTCAATCCTTTTATCTTTAGTAAGAACATAAGAACATAAGAAATGCCTCCGCTGGGTCAGACCCGAGGTCCATCGCGCCCAGCAGTCCGCTCACGCGGCGGCCCAACAGGTTCAGGACCTGTGCAGTAAATTTCTATCTATACCCCTCTATCCCCTTTTCCAGCAGGAATTTGTCCAAACCTTTCTTAAACCCCAGTACTGTACTCTGCCCTATAACTTCCTCTGGAATTGTATTCCAGGTGTCCACCACCCGTTGTGTAAAGAAGAACTTCCTAGCATTAGTTTTGAATTTGCCTCCTTTCAACTTTTCCGAATGCCCTCTTGTTTTTTTATTCTCTGAAAGTTTGAAGAATCTGTCCCTCTCTACTCTCTCAATGCCCTTCATGATCTTGTAAGTCTCTATCATATCCCCTCTTAATCTTCTCTTTTCTAGGGAAAAGAGTCCCAGTTTTTCCAATCTCTCAGCATATGAAAGGCTTTCCATCCCCTTAATCAGTCGTGTTGCTCTCCTCTGAACTCTCTCGAGCAATGCCATATCCTTCTTAAGGTACGGTGACCAATACTGGACGCAGTACTCAAGATGCGGGCGCACCATTGCCCGATACAGCGGCAGGATAACTTCTTTCGTTCTGGTTGTAATACCTTTCTTGATTATACCTAGCATTCTATTCGCTCTCTTAGCGGCAGCTGCGCACTGTGCTGTCGGCTTCATTGTCATGTCTACCATCACCTCCAAGTCCCTTTCTTGGGCACTCTCATTCAAAAACTTCCCTCCCATCGCATAATTATACCTCGAGTTTTTGCTTCCCACATGCAATACTTTACACTTCCCAACATTGAATTTCATCTGCCATCTCTCTGCCCATTCCCCTAGTTTGTCCAAGTCTCTTTGCAATTCTTCGCAGTCCTCCTTTGTCCGAGCTCTACTAAATAGTTTGGTGTCGTCCGCAAATTTTATTATCTCACACTTCGTCCCTGTTTCTAGATCATTTATGAATATGTTAAAAAGCAGTGGCCCGAGCACCGAGCCCTGCGGAACACCACTCGTGACCTTTCTCTAGTCTGAGTAGTGGCCCTTCACCCCTACCCTCTGTTTCCTACCTTCTAACCAGTTTCTGATCCATCTATGCACGTCTCCGTCCACCCCATGGTTCTTCAGTTTCCGGAGTAGACGTTCATGAGGCACCTTGTCAAAGGCTTTCTGGAAATCTAGGTATATGATGTCTATGGGGTCTCCTCTGTCCATTTGTTTGTTAATTCCTTCGAAGAAGTGCAGTAAGTTAGTTAGGCACGATCTTCCCCTGCAGAAACCATGTTGGCTGGTTTTCAGAAGTTCGTTTCTTTCAAAATGTTCATCGATGTTTTCTTTTATCAGTGCTTCCGCCATTTTCCCCGGAACCGAGGTCAGACTCACCGGTCTGTAGTTTCCCGGGTCCCCTCTTGATCCCTTTTTAAAGATGGGCGTTACGTTGGCTATCTTCCAATCCTCCGGAATCACACCTGTTTTCAGAGATAGGTTGCAAATTTGCTGCAGTAGTTCCGCTATTTCCTCTTTTAGTTCCTTCAGAACCCTTGGATGGATTCCATCTGGGCCCGGCGATTTGTCAGTTTTTAATTTTTCTATCTGCCTGCGCACCTCATCAAGGCTCACTTCCATGGATGTTAACTTTTGTGCTTGGTTTCCCTTGAAGATTTGTTCAGGTTCCGGTATGTTGGTTGTGTCTTCGCTTGTAAATACCGATGAAAAGAACATGTTAAGTCTTTCTGCGACCTCATTCTCTTCCTTCACCGCTCCCTTCCAGTCTCTGTCGTCCAGTGGTCCCACTTCTTCCCTAGCTGGCTGTTTCCCTTTAATATATCTAAAGAACGGCTTGAAATTTCGTGCTTCCCTGGCTAGCCTCTCTTCATACTCTTTTTTGGCTTTTCGAACCACACGATGACATTCCTTCTGATACTTTCTGTGTTCTTTCCAGTTTCCCTCAGATTTGTCCTTGCTGATAGGCGGAATACCGTCCAAAGGAAATTTCAAATTTTCTTTTAAAAATTTTTAAAAGACTTCTTTGGGAGACATACCCAAAATTTTGGGACAATTTAACACTCTAAGATTCAATCATCTATTAAAGTTCTCTATTTGTTCAATTTTTCATGAAATTTCTGATCTTTTATCACCGTTGAAACTCTTTTCAAAGTAATACGCTTAATATGAATTTTCTCCATACAGTCTTGATGAACTCTGTCTAAATTCAAAGAAAAGGCATCAGCCTTTGAAACAAGTACCTCCATATCTTGAGGGGTTTTTCTGACCATTGCATCAAACTTCCTTATAGCCACAAGAAGTGTCCCCAAGGTTACTGCAGGCTCCAACTCTGAATTCCCAGCCTCATGGATGCTTTCTTCACCATGCAGCTCCTTTGAGAGTGAAGTCCTGCCCAGGATTAACTCCTGACTCCCCCAGGGCTCGACACTGTGCTTCGCGCTTCAGCTGGTCAAGGTGGCACATTTGTCATCGGAGGCGAAAGAGTTTTTTCATATTCTTGGGAGTCGACCGCTCCCTCACTCGACTCCAATGCAGAACCCACCCTCCTAATATCCAGCTGAGGGTTGGTGACGGCTTGTCAATCCAGAAGCTAAGGGAATCGTCTGTTGAACTGGAGAGGATGAGAAGCCGGCGGTACCACGCCTCTCACCACCCCCTTCCTTTTGGAATGTGGCATTTGAAGTAACTTCAAGAAAAAAAGAGTTCTGAAAGATATAACAATAAGGTAAGCCACACTAGGAAAAATTCACTGGAGCGAAAAAAACCATCGTCAAGATCCGTCAGCCATCTTGACTCCTCCCCGAGATTCTCTCCCTGGAGGGTTTATAATCTTTGTATCTGAGGCAATGAAGGATTACGTGACTTAACTAATGAATATCAGTGAACTTCGAACAATGGTTTCCCTGTTTCTCTAACCACGAGGCAGCTACTCCACCAGTGGATGTGTTAGGAGGATAGATAGTAGCCCACTAGGGTTTAGAGAAAGTACCTGCAAATAATAACTATAAACCACTTGGGTATACCACTGAAAGGCAGTATATCAAAACCATGACCCTTTACCTTTCCTAGGAGACCCTCATTATTTACTGTACTTTAAGAATTCCTGACTTAATATTCACACATTCAATTCATAATGTCTCCAAATTAATTTTCCATGTTTTGTTCCCTTGTTATAAAATTTGCATTATTTATAATTCTACCTGTGCATTATTTCTACAGTGCCCCTGCACCATGTCACTTTAGTTAAATGATCCAAAAAGGTTGACTGATGCCTAGGGCAGTCTCCGCTTAATATCTTACTATGCCTTTGTTCACATTTTATTTCATCTGCCATTTAAATGGACAGTCCCCTGCTCTTGTAGATCTTCCACTGTCTCTTAGGGCTAGATTCATAAAGCAAACCGATCGGTTTGCGACCCCTTTACGACCAAATTTCCCTCCGGCCTGATTCACTTACCTCTTCTGCGATCCGCTTCCAATCCGTGCATGCAAATGAGGGAAAACGCAAGCAAAGTAGACAGGGACGCGATTCCCCAAAGAAATTTTGTGCTGGCCGATCAATGCAAGAAGCGACTGCTGGGAACCAGTCGAAAACGTCTTTTCGACTCTCCTGCTCTCTGCACGCCCTCCTGCTCTGCCCCATCTGTCTCCTGCCTGCTTGCCCCGAATGCCGCCTTAATCTGCCCCATCTTTCTCCTTTCTGCTCGCCCCGAATGCTGTCTTGCTCTGCACCATCTGACTCCTGCCTGCTCACCCCGAATGCCGCCTTGCTCTGCTCCATCTGTCTCCTGCCTGCTCGCCCCGAATGCCGCCCTGCTCTGCCCCACACTACGAGCCTGTGGTTTTAACCCGTGGGTTTAAAGTGGGTTAAAACCAAGGGCTCACTGGGCTACAAAAGTTTTAAAAAAGTTAAAATTTTAAAAACTTGCGTCTCACAGGGGTCTTGAGCATGCGCAGACCTGCGCGGGATCGCACAATAGTGATCCGTGTAGGCCAGATGAGGGCGTTCCTCCAAGCGCTCTCATTTTAATGTTTCCATTTTGTGAATTTTTGTCAGACCTGCCCGGATCGGGCCTAATCGGGCAGGTTCATGAATCTAGGCCTTAGTAGCTTATATTTTAATGACTTTAGAATTTGCGAATGAGAATATTATTCATGGCTGGGGAATAGAAGATCTAATTTAAGGGTTTAAAAAAAAAGGACAAGTTACATGGCAGTTCTTGCCATTAGCTCTGCACCATGGGTTACTCTGGTGTTTCTGTTCACAGCTCCCTTGTTAACGCTCAGGTAATTTGGAATTAGATTTGTTCTTTGTTTACATCCACCTAAGCTGGTTTGTCCTTTTCCACATCCTCTTTCAGGATACTCTAAATCCCTGCTCCAACAGTAGCCTTTGAAGATCACTTACTCCATGTTCTTCTAAGTGACTATCAGCTGTTCCCCATGATTAGTTAAAAAGGAAAAGGAACTTGCACCAGCAGCTGGGTTGTTTTCTTTGCTCTTTCATTTGGCTCAGCAGGGGATAATGACTTTTAGATTTATGAAGATAATTGATTTATAAATCTAATGTATACCACAGTTTTCTTTCCATTTCTGAAGCTTTTGGTAGTGATTCATAAGACTTAGGGCTCCTTTTACAAAGCCGCGTAATAATGCGTGCTAAACTGCCGGCTTCTTGAGCAGGTGGTAGTTTTTCGGCTAGGGTGTGATAAAAAGTCGCGTGCGATAAATCCGCTAATGTGACTTTGTAAAAGGAGCCCTTAGTTTTTCTTCCCTTACCTCTTATTTATTTTGCATTTCTAGTTTTGAAGGGGGTAGAAGTGTCTTAACATTTCTAGCAAGAACCCTGGTGGGGTGTTTGGGAGGGAGTAAAGCTTAACCCCCTAGCCTCAGCAAGGTATGGCACTGCTAGAGTTATACTGTTGGGGAGGGGGGAAGGTAAGGTTTTGCTCAGTGGTAGTGTGTGGTGCAGTGGTTAGAGCTACAGCCTCAACACCTTGAGGTTGTGGGTTCAAATCCCATGCTGCTCCTTGTGGTCTTGGCAAGTCATTTCATCCCCCATTGCCCCAGGTACATTAGATAGAGTGTGAGCCTACCAGGACAGAGAGGGAAAGATGCTCGAGTACCTGAATGTAATCCATTTAGACTATAAGTGGTATATAAATGCTAAAAATAAATCCTAGTCTTTTGGTGGCATCTGTAGTTGGAAAGGAAGCTGGATGTGGACACTCAGTCTAATTCCATGAGAGAGAGAAGATAGGGGGCAGCAGAGGGGGGCCCCACAAAAAAGTTCAAGGGATGAAGACAAGCAGCAGTCAAATTTGTTCTGCTGCACCAGCTATAGAGATCCCAACAAAATAAAGTAAAGGTGAATTTACTTTGTTGTTTGAAATCAAGAGTTAACATTCGTTTTAATAACTTGTTAGTACATGACACTTTTTTTTTTTTAATGTTTCTGGGAACAGTGGAAAGAACCTCTTAAGTGTCAGAGAGGGAAATTTACAAGAATAGCCAAAGTTAAGTGTCTTAACTTTTTCTGGAAAAAGTGAAATGTATTGTAGTGAAGGCTTGGGGGGAAGGGGGCGGTTTTTTGTGTGGGAGTATCATACCAAGTTCTTAGAAGAGGGAAACGGAAGAGCAGCCAGAAGGGACCTTGGAGTGACTCATTCACAACCAATCCTGGTTTACTGCCCTGCTAGAATGGGACTCATTCCTTGCTTGAACCCTGTCAAACTAAAGGGACATCCAAATAGTCAAAACTAGGAGAATACAGAATACCGTTCTCTGTTAAAAGTTTATTGTCACAGATTCTGAACTTGAAAAATACTGAGATGTTTCTGGTCTCATTAGTAGTTCGTGGATAGGGAAGTCACGAAAGACATTTTTTCCTGCTCCATACCAAGAAACAAAAAAATAATTTGATCAAATCCGCCAAGTGAAGAACTGATAAGAGAGCAAACTTTTCCTTGCACTAAAGGGTTTTTCAGCATTACCTACAAAGCTCAGTGCCCCTTAAACAAGTGTTGTTTAGGCTGCTTCCCCAAGGACTATAAAAACATAAAACTTGCAAAGTTGTGCATCTCTTGTCTGAACAAAACTGAAAGAAGCAGCAAACCATTTTGTATGGAAAGTAAGCAAAAGAGGAAATGAAGGCTGCTTTGGTTCTTAAAAGTATTAGCTGAAAAGATAAGGAAAAAGAGGTTAGCTTTCATAAAATACAAAAGATGACTGAAAAAGGAAGACAGGCAAAAATATCTGGAAAAGATAAGAGAAGCTGGTCAAGTAGTCAGGAAAGCAAAGATACAACGGAAGAAAAAACAGCCAACATGGTGAGGGGGGGAAGACTTTTTTTTCATATGTTAGTGATAAAAGGAAGTCAAAAGTGGAATTTTGAGACTCAAGGATAAAGGAGAGGAATATATAGAAGGTGATAAAAGATAAGGCTGAATTGCTTAATGATTATTTATGTTCTATGTTCACAGCTGAAGGGCTGGGAGCTAGAGAGTTGCGCGGGGTCAGAAATCCCACCCGTCCCCGTGAAGAATCCCCTCCGTCCCCACCCATCCCCGCGAGGAATCCCCTCCGTCCCCGCCCGTCCCTATAAACTTCAGAAATAGTTATTTCATTTAATTATGCTATTGAATTAAAGGCTCTGGTAGAAATCCATTTACAAATAAGCAAAGAGACTTTATTAATTTGGAAATATTAATTGGGAAGAATACATACTTTGTAAACAGGTTTCTACTAGAGCCTCTAATGTTTATAAATTTTTATCAACACAACTAATATACTACTTTATGCTGAAGAAAAAAAAAAAAAGAAATAGAATTTTTTTCCTACCTTTGTTGCCTGGTTTCTGCTTTCCTCATGTTCTCATTCAATTCTTTCCATCCACTATCTCTCTTCTCTCTGTGTCTTCCATTTGCTCTGTTACTGTGCCTCTCCCTTTCTCCCCCCTTCCAAATTGGTCTGGCACCCATCTTTTTTCCTTCGCTCCCCCCATAGTCTGGCATCTCTGTCTTCTTCCCTGCCAGCGTCTTCTCCCCACTCTCTCTTCCCCATTTCCCTTAAGCATCTTCTCCCCACTCTCTCTCTTCCCCATTTCCTTTCAGCGTCCTTCTCCCCCCCATCTTCCCCATGTCCTGTCAGCGTCCTTCTCCTCCCTCTGTCTTCCCCATGTGCTTTCAGCATCCTTCTCCCCCCTCTGTCTTCCCCATGTCCTTTCAGTTCTATAATGCCTGGACATGCGCTGAAGTGGCTCGCTCCTCCAAACCCAGTTCTCCAGCATCTGGGATGGAGCTTCAACAAAATCCTTTTCCACATGTGTTCCACTGAACAATGCAAACTCTGCCTATGAGACAAACATGGACAATAAAGGCAAATAATGGAATGAATCCCGAGAGAGAGAAATGGTCCATACACAGATTAAATAAACTGCCTTCCTGTAATACAGCAAAGCATGGCACACACAAAATTAAAAAATAAATGAAGAGAAAGTTAAACTGCAAAATAAATTTCATATTTTCCCCAGCTCAGCAAGTTAACATAACAAAAAAGTTTTTATATAACCACCCCACACGCATCCCAAAATCCACAAAGCCTTGTGTTCTGAACATGAGAAGCCAGGCATGCAAAGGTCTAACAATGAGAAAAAGGGAATAAGTAAAAGGCTACCCCAGGGCGGACCGCCCCCCCTTGATACGCCACTGCCTTGAATTTTTACTGCCCTGCCGCAGCACACAGCCGACTAGAGGTCTTCCCGATGTCAGCGCTGACGTCGGAGGGAGGGAGGGCTTTGCTTAAGCCCTCCCTCCGACGTCAGCACTGACATCGTGGAAGACTTCCGGGTCGGCTGTGTGCTGTGGCAGAGCAGGTAGGGAAAAGAAAACGAGCCTTGTGGCTCGAGTGCATCCAACCCCGCAGGAACCCCACGACCCTAGGGGGTGTCCCCACGGGATCTCTGCGACCCTAGGGGGCATCCCCACGGGATCCCCGTGACCCGAAGGGGGAACCCGCGGGATCCCCGCCGTCCCCGTGCAGCTCTCTACTGGGAGCAGGATTGCAGAGGACAAATGCAACTAGGGAGGGAGGAGTGGTAGACCCTGAACAATTTTCAGAAGACTGTGTTCATGAGGAGTTGGCTGCAATGGTGTATATCCAAAGATACTGAAGGCCAAATTTTTCCCCATCCCATCGAGTTCTTTTCCAGTCTCTGCCCCATTCCTGCAAGCTCCATCCTCATCTGCAGAAGCTTCAAACACTTTAAAATCATAAGTGTTTGAGGCTTGTGCGGTTAAGGCAGAGGGACAGCGACAAAAACTCACAGGGACGGAATAGGGAAACTGAGTTCCGGCGGGGACAAATTTGTCTATTCTGGTGGCTCCTCTGGCTGACCTTTTCAATGCTTCTCTAGAATTGGGAGTGGTACTGGAGGATTGGAGAAGGGCGGATGTGGTCCCTCTCCACAAAAGCAGAAGTAAGGAAGAGATAAAGAGTCTGACTTCTTTGGTAAGTAAATTCTCCGAGGACAAGCAGGAAATATTTTCTCACATGTGGGTAACATCATCCACAGAACACAGTACAGACACTACCAAGTGCACTGTCACTTCACTGTGCACATGCCAGTGCCTTCCCACTAGACGTCAGATTGTGAGACCATCAGTTCTTCATTTTCCATGAAGCTGAGAAGCTCTCTCATCAGTTCTTTCTCAGCGCATCAAACATTTGCCCTTATTCTGCCTTCCCACACTTATTTTTCATTATTTTCCTCTCGTGTTCGAGTATTTTACCTGACTGATTAATTTTCATCAATTTTTCAACCTTTGGGCCACTCTGGGCTCTTTTTTTCTCCTAGGAACATCAGTTGTTTTTGGCATCCTAGTTACTTGAGCTTCTGGCGCCACTTTCCCCTCCATGTCATGGAGGGTACCGAGTGGCTTTAAGAAATGTTCTCAGTGTAGTTGGATCGTTTCAGGCTCTGTACCACATAATTCGTATGTTCAGTGTCTGGGTCCTGAACATTGGGACATTAGCTGTGTCCTCTGCTTCTGTATGCAAAAGAGGTCACTCAAAGCCTGAAAACTTCATTTCAAACAACTTGTTGGTACCGCATTGACATCGAGCATGACGGGAGACTCAAATTACAACACTCAGCCTTCTATGACTCGGTCATCAGCATTGACGTCGATTGCATCCAGAGCATTGGGCGTCACTTTTTACAAAGGCAAAATTCTACATCATCTTCATCTATGCCTCAAGCATCGGGGAAAGAAGGAAAGAAGCACAAATATTTTTCCCCTTCTAGGTATACACTGCACCTTCCCAAGCATTGCCACACTGAGGATCTCTCTGTTTCCATCCAGATGTTCTTTCCTTGTAGGCAGGCCTCGACATCAAGGTTTCCTACACCCAGACAGTCGATGCAGCAGACTGCTTCCATTCAAATGTCTCTTCAGTACCCTCATTGTCTCTCCAGAAGGAGATCCGGGCTATGCTCAGACAAGAGCTTTTGGGGTTACAGTCTTCACAGGCTTTAAAGATTAACATGAATGCCTCAGCTCAACCCAAGGTTACATCAAAGCATGAATCGAGAGCAAGGTCACACACTCCTACTCAATGACATACATCAGAGTCTGCACAGACCCTTTCTATGCATGTATCTTCATCAGTACAGGACTTATCCCCTGCCTCAAATCACTGACTTCCATCTCAAAGTAGCTTAAAGCACAGTCACCACTCCTCTCAAGAGTTCTTTAAAGTGTCTGATTTGATATCTCGAACCTTTCACATACGAACTTGCCAGAATACTCTGCAGAAGAATCCTATGGTCTACCTTATGATCCTTCCCCCGTCTTATCTTTTACTGACTTTGTAAGTCAGATGGGGCAGGCTTTGCCCATCAAAATTGAAAAAGAGGAGGAGCCTTTCTCTGAACTATTTGACCTTCTTGACTTTGAAACACCACCAAATGAATACATTAAGGTTCCTTTTCATAAAGTCATGAACGATGCCTTACTTAAGTACTGGAAGAATCCCCTGTCAGTCCAGGTAGCTTCTAAAACGATAGACACAATGTATAGAATTCAAAAGCGACTTCATCATAAAACGAATGAGGAGAGATTTAAATATCTCAATATGTATAGTTTGGAGGAAAGGTAGGATGGGGCAATATGATAGACACTGAAATAACTGCATTGCATAAATGTGCATGAGGAAAATCATTTGAAAGGAAACTCTGGAATGAGGGAGCATAGAATAAAGGTAAAAGTTCCAAGAAGTAACCTCAGAAAATACTTTTTCACAGAAAGGATAGTGGATGTGGTGGAGGCGAAAACTATATTTGAATTCAAGAAAACTTGAGATAAGTGCACTGCATCTCTAAGGAGAAGAAGGTATAGTAGATGGTATGGTTAGGGAGGCTGGCTAGGCCATATGGTCTTTATCTGCCTTCACTTTTCTGTTTTATTTTTAATGAAGATTCACCCAAAGTGATGTATAAAGGCTATAGCATGATATAAACAACTTAAATTGTATTAATAGCCTAACAATAGTAAAATGACCAAATTACAGAATTAATGATAGTGTTAGAAATATACTGACAGCAGAATATGAGCAGTAATCTCTTAATGATGTAAACAAGCGCTGACATTTTTAGCCAACCTGCAAAACACGTGTTTACAAGAGGTTTGCAAAGGTGTATGGGTACAAATGCTTGGTCAAATTTTGTATATTATTCTTCGTTAAAATTTGTGACACAATGAACATTTGCAGTGTTGAGAGTTGTGGATTGTAATGTAAATCTGGAGAAACAAATTTGACATTTTGCAAAGCAGCAGGAAAGGGTCATGATTGAGAGGCTGGTGGGTAGCAGGCCAGGATTTCAACCTGATTTTTACCTAATCTCAATTTCTAGGAAAATTTAGGTACAGGAAAGAATGGACATGGTAGAAAATTGGAGTTTGTTAGAAACCTAGGTTTTATTGGTGGGTTTTAAAATGATGTTCATAAATTTGCCACTGCCTTTGAAAAGTTGACTTTCAAGTATAGATGCCTTAGGATTTTCCCAAGATAAACATATTTGTTTACCACCTTTAAAAGAAATCAGGTTGAGTCAAAAGCTTTTTCCTGTGTGGGTCCTGAAATTGTTTTTTATGGAGAAGTTGAACTTTGTAAACATTGTAAAGCTTAGCCTTTTAATTTAGTTTTTAATTCTTGAGACTAATGGATTAGTAATATGCATATTTGCATTGATTATTTTGTTTTTTTCTGAGTTTGATTTCATGTTAAAATTAATGTGGTTTTTAAGGTTCCCTGTATGGACCTGCTGGAAAATTACTTCCTTTCTCCTTGTGGAAAAGGGGGATCTAAAGATGTATCTAATGCTTTTTTTTCTTCTTCTTCTTCCCTTGCCTTCCCTTCCTCCCCCAGGACTCATAGGATAACTATCACAAACTTCTGCCTTGGAAAGCACTTGGTTAGTGAAGACGATCTATTGAAAGACCAGCGAGGAAGCCCAGCCTACATCAGTCCTGACGTACTGAGCAGTAAGTTCTTGAACTGGGAATAGGAATCCTGCATGAAACAAAGTAAAACCCAGGACTGGCTCATTCTATCCCTTCTGACATGGAGCTAGCCTTTTCTCAGCAATCCAAGCTTCGTGCTCCAACCTTTAGCGTAGCTTTCCCAGGCTATCCGTAATAGTCCAACCTGCAAAAACAATGTCCTAATATCAGGTGTGGGGTTAATTGTGCAGTCCACCTTTGCAGCCAGACCAAGGAAGATGTGCTCCATGATTGTAAGGAAAACTTTTATTTTCATTCTTCTCTGCCTTTAGGGATTTGCATGAAACATACATATAGAGCAGTGGTCTCAAACTCGCGGCCCGGGGACCACATGTGGCCCACCAGGTACTATTTTGAGGCCCTTGGTACGTTTATCATAATCACAAAAGTAAAAAAAAGTGTTTCTTGATATGTCTCTTTAGCTATAAATTACAATATTATTATTAAGATTTAGCCAAAAGGAAAGATTTATAAACTATAAAGAGTTTTACCTCATGCAAAATTGTCATTTCTTTAATAAGACATTAACTATTTTTTCTGAGGCCCTCTAAGTACCGACAAATCCAAAATGTGGCCCTGCAAAGGGTTTGAGTTTGAGACCACTGATATAGAGCCTCTTATTTCTCCCATCAGTTGAAATTCAGACCAGACGAGCACATGTGAATTTGGTGTTAACCCACTTTTCACCCTTGTCCTGTCCACTGTCATTACTAGAACTGTGATATGAATTTCCACAGTCAGCTGAAGTCAAGCGGCAAGAGCCCTCAAGGCTGCCCCAAATACAGCGCACTTCCATTATGTGCACATCAGATAAGAGCAGTCCTGTTTTTCGACCATTGATTTTAATGATCACACCAGCCTTTAAACACATGCTTCGCACATATGCACACACTTGACTGGCACTCCGTTTATCTACACAGTCAAGTTGTTCAGCTGCCCAGCCCGCCTGTTGTTCTTTCATTGGTGTGTCATCGCCACTAGTGTTCTATCAATAATTTATTTTTTTATTTATTCAGTTTTCTATACTTTTCTCCCAAGGGAGCTCAGAAGTGTTTACATGAGTTTATTCAGGTACTCAAGCGTTTTTCCCTGTCTGTGCCAGTGGGCTCACAATCTTTCTAATGTACCTTGGGCAATGGGGGGATTAAGTGACTTGCCCAGGGTCACAAGGAGCAGCGTGGGTTTCAACCCACAACCTCAGGGTGCTGAGGCTGTAGCATTAACCACTGAGCCACACTCTCCCTAATAAATGGTGCTACGCTGTCCCGACTACATTTGTGTGCGATTAATGCAAAAATGGTGCTACCCTTGGTTAGATGCAAGTTCCAGTTTCAGTTACAAAGCCTTGCATTTAACTGAAGTGCGCTGTATGTCTTTAGGGCAGTAAAGGAACAGAGGAGCCGTGGACTGAAAACCAAGTAAGGCAGAATTAAATCCCACCGATGTGCTTTGGGCCTTGGACAAATAATATCACTTTGTAATCCCCTCAAGGGCAGCACAGTAGCAGACCGTAACGACACATCACTTGCCTTGAGCTGCTACTGAAAAAGGAGTGAGCTAAGTCAAAATATAAGGAAGCATTTTTGTGGATTAGAATTTAGAAAGAGGAGACCAAATCTGCCAATGCTTCCCACTCAGTAGCAGCCTCACAATAACTTGTTTCATTTTCAAATAATTCTCCTGTTGTGTGTGTTTGAGCTACAAGCGGGAGAAGGCTGTGTCACTCAGTCAGAAAACATATTTTTATCCTGATAAACAGGCCATTGGTAAACAACAGAGTATAAAAATTTGCAACGTCTTTTACAAGAACAGGCCCTTAATCAAGAAAAGTCCAGGTTTCAAGGATTGAAAATGCAAGAGCCTGCCTTCTGACAGTGCAAGGTAATTCCTGCTGGAGTGAATTAGTGCAGGGCTGAGCATAATTAGAACTGGTGAAACACTGCAGCGATGACTCACCAAGTGAGTCAGGACGGAAACCATACACTTAATCCCATTTGTCTGTGGTAGGGAGGCTGCAACCTTTGTTTATTTCTAACCCCTCAGGCAGGCTTTCATTGGTCACTTTATCGGATGATTGTGCCTCTGAAATGGTTTGAAAGCAGAGTGGACTCCGCCCCATGTGACACAGTGATAAAGGCCATATGTTTACAGTAGGTTTTTATCATGCACAAGGGAAGGATTTGAAGAGTCTGGTCATTCCTGTAGTGGCATCATTATAATTTAACATTTAGTGGTACTTTTCTCCTAATTAGGAATCATACAGTGGAAGTCTTACTTCTCATACATTTTTTAAATGTTTGGTTAAGCTGTTGATGTTTTTAATTTATTTATTTCTACAAACTTATTAATTGCCTTCCTGGATCTAAGTGTTCCTCCCAAAGGCGATGTACAAAATTAAAAACATATGCACAGCAAACTTTAAACTAACCAAAACCACAAATAGAAGCCAAGACCCAGGAGTTGACTTCCTTCCTGCTTCCATGCAGTGGATAGCAATCGAAGCAGTGGGTGCTAACAAAATATTCTGTCTCGGAACAGGAAGGTTGTTTGTTTTTGGTTTTTTTAAAGAGGTTTCCAAAACAAATGATTCCTTTTCCTGATGCAATAGCACTGACCAATTATTCTACCCCAACAGGGCCATCTCTAAGAAGAGTCATGGTTCCTTCCTCTCTCATTGAGGGTACACAGTGGCCTAGCAAGGGTGAGAGGCACCTAGAGTGGTGCCCCACCCCACCCCCGCTTCTTCCCCGATCCCCCCTGCCCTGCACTCCTTCCCTTCCCCGTTCCTCTAGTTGTTCCCCGCCACAAGCAACAAGAACTTCAACGGGCTCCTCGAAACCCTGTTGGCTCTCCCTCTGATGTCATTTCCTATCCGCGGCACCCGGAAGTGACATCAGCTGGGGAGACGATGGAGTCACTCGGAGCACATTGAAGTTTTTGCTCGCGGCGGTGAACTAGAGGTACGGGGATAGGGGGTGCGCATATAGCAAGGGGGGGAATAGAAGGAGGGGTGCTGATGCCCCCAGCAACATGGCATCCAGGGCGGACTGCTCATCCCCCCACCTTCCCCTTACAATGCCACCGAGGGTATGTGCAGTAGAGCAGTGATTCCCAACCCTGTTCTGGTGGACCACCAGGCCGATCAGGTTTTCAGGCTAGCCCTAATGAGCAGATTTGCATGCCTGTCACTTCCATTATATGCAAATATCTCTTGTGCATATTCATTAGGGCTAGCCTGAAAACCCGATTGGCCTGGTGGTCTTCCAGGACAGGGTTGGGAACCACTGCAGTAGAGCATCAGCCTCCCTTCTCTTCTCGCATTCCTCACCTACGATAAGCAGGTTAATCTTGTCCAAGAAAGCAAAGACGTCATTATAGAGTTCACGTGCTCTGGATCTAAAACTTAGCTAAATGACTGATGTGGCCCTGTAACCTGCCAGCAAAAGGGTGTTCCCGTTTTATAGAGCTGGTGGAACTAACGTGTAACTTGTGCTTCTTGTCCTTTATCTAATCTAATTTGTACATATAGAGGTTTTAGGCGATTTATAATTAGACAAGAGCCCATACAACATAGGGAACTTACAGAAGAAGCCTTTTACAAAGTAAGGAGCTAGCAAGGGTATTAATGGAGGCAGGGTTGCAAAAGTCAGAGACTGGATGACTCCTGTACCAAGGTGGTTGCTGTAGAGTTGAGGAATGTTTCTCTCCCTCATTTTAGCTAATCTGTCACTTAAAACATCTTGCTAAAAGAATGGTCTCTCACGTTAGGCTTGGTTTGCAGTCTGTAGCTGACTGTCCGTCTGTCACCCCCTCAGGTCGGCCTTATCACGGGAAGCCCAGCGACATGTGGGCATTAGGAGTGGTGCTGTTTACAATGTTGTATGGACAGTTCCCCTTCTATGACAGCATACCTCAAGAGTTATTCCGAAAAATCAAAGCTGCAGAGTACACCATTCCTGAGTAAGTACCTAAACAAGTTTCAAGTTTATTAGGATTTTATATACCGCCTATCAAGGTTATCTAAGCGGTTTTACAATCAGGTACTCAAGCATTTTCCCTCTCTGTCCCGGTGGGCTCACAATCTATCTAACGTACCTGGGGCTATGGAGGATTGAGTGACTTGCCCAGGGTCACAAGGGGCAGTGCGGGGTTTGAACCCACAACCCCAGGGTGTAGATCCAACCACTGCGCCACACACTCCTCCTTTGTTATGAAAAAGAATATGGGAAACGCTTATATGCTGTTAACCCTTTTAACTCCAGGAAGCGCTTCGCCTCGTCCACAGCAGTGCCAGGAGTATCTTATTTGACCATACTGAAAGCCTAAATTATTGTCCTTCTCTTCCCCACATCCCGTTTGGATTTTACTAAGCCAGTCGCATCATAAAATGGGACACTGACTGTGTTGGTCATCTTCTATGATAAGATTGCATGGGAGCTTCCAGCACAGTCCTTGCTAATGGGCTAACACTAAAGCATTCCCAAAACAATGTAAGAACGCAATGTGTTCCTGGGATGGCTTTTGTATCTAATAAATCCAGAAGAGGAAACTGAGGACAAGAAGAAGCAAGCCAGTATCTCAGTGAGAATATTAGAAGCTACTTTAAACCACCTGCTCCATGAGCCTGGTGTTCTGCAAATTCATTGATAGGACAAACGGTCCAGATGTTCTAGCCAAAGAATGATTACTCACCTAAGGGTTTTTTAAACAAATATAACTTTTATAGCTCATCCACCTGGGCTTAGTGTCCCCTGATTTGTACAGCTCTGTAACCTCATTTTCTGCATTTTATGTTTGTATAAAAACCCACATAGCCCCTTAGGAAGAGTCAAAATTAGAAGGAATGTTGGTGAATACATTATCAGATGAGGGTCAATATTTAAAGGGGTTTAATTAGGCAGGCGAGGCTGCTACTGCTTAATATCGCAACTAGCCAGCCATTCATAACCCAGCTAGGTTAGGGGAGGTCTGGGGGCAGAGTTGGGCTATATTTGGTCTATAAAACAGCTGTCTTAACTGAATGTGGCCGGTGCTTGGTTAACTTCTGGATTGCCACACTAATCATAACATAAGAATTGCCATACTGGGACAGACCAAGGTCCATCAAGCCCAGTATCCTGTTTCTAACAGTGGCCAACCCAGGTCCCAAGTACTTGGCAGAAACCCAAAGAGTAGCAACATTCCAGAGCTGAGATTGTGATGTCATAATGCCTCATTCCACCAATGCCTAAGAGCCAACCTCACCAGTGATGTCACAATGGCTCAATTGTTCTATACTTTGCTCACATAAGAACATAAGAATTGCCATACTGGGACAATCCAAAGGTCCATCAAGCCCAGGATCCTGTTTCCAACCCAGGTCCCAAGTACCTAGCTAGATCTCCAGTAGTAAAACAGATATTCAGTGCTGGAGGCTGGATGTACCCTGGATTTCAAGCCTTTACTGCCACAGGCTGAATGTTTTAATGTGGTATTGTGGTTATTTGGCAATTTTTGTTAACAGTGATTACATAGTTCTTTAAACCTGGGACAAGTGTCTCCTATAATCTTGCTGCCTTTCTCTTATCTCCCTCATAGAGATGGCCGAGTCTCTGAAAACACTGTGTGTCTGATCCGAAAACTGCTAGTTTTAGATCCCCAACAGCGCCTGACAGCCTCTGAGGTTCTGGATTCTCTTGGTTCTATCATATCTTCATGGTGAGCTCACACCCAGCAATGCTTATGTCATCTGCTTATTTGAATGATCACAATTCTAAATTGTTAGGAAGACCGCAAGAGAATAGGATTTATCAGAGATTTGTGGCACTTTCCTATACCTCTGTACAAACCGGGAAGGTACCATTCTCATGGAAAAAAAAACATCTGGGCAAGGGTTCATAACATGAATTTGGTTTGGAAATATAAGGAAATATTGTTTTGAGAGAGGGAACAGAGTATCTGGAACGGCCTCCTAGCAGAGGTTGGCGATAACCGGAGTCTGTAATGGCAAGGGGAGAAGACTCCATGCCTGAGTAAGCTATGCAACGGTGACACAACTGGAAACCACCTTGTGGTTGCTTTGTTAGACAGGGAAGATAAGTCGGGCAGTCTACTGAGTGTGATTTTTTTTATTCTGCTCTCACGTTCTGTGTGACACTTGACATGCACATACACAGTTTGAAATCTGAGTACTGGAAGCCAGATTTTTCCTAATGTAGAAAATAATTCCTATGCATTTTCACTTCTGACAGGCAATCCATGTCCTCATTAAGTGGCCCTTTGCAAGTGGTACCAGATATTGATGACCATGTGGTGAACCCAGAAAACTCTCCAGAGGTAGGAATCTGATAAAGCAAAATTACCTAAAGTAGAGAATGACACGGGGATCAATTTGTCCCCGTCTCTGCAGGAACTCCATTTCCCTGTCCCATCCCCGTGAGTTTTGTTGCTGTCTTTGCTCCATTCTCTAAGCTCTGCCTTAACCACACAAGCGGGGTTAGCGCATCGGACATTTCATCATGCGCTAACCCCCGCAGCCGGCTAAAAAACTAACGCCTGCTTAATGCACATTAAACCCCTACCGCAGCTTGATAAAAGGACCCCTTAATGATTTTAAAGCGTTTGAGGTTTGTGCAGATGAGGATGCAGCTTGCAGGAATGGGGTAGGAAAAGAACTTGCGGGGTTGGGACAGGAAAATGAGTTCCTGCGGGGATGGGGGAAAATTTGTCCCCATGTCATTTTCTAACCTGAAGGTTAATATTTATCATGCTTCTGTTGAAGCAACATCAGGAAATATTTTTCATGAAGACGGTGGTAGTGGCCAAATATGTGTGGGACAAACAGAAGATCCCAATATACTCAGAGGAGGAGGATGAAGTCAGAGCAAAACTTAAATGACCTTCACACTTTAAATGGGGAATAGAGAGGTGTAACCTGCATGAAGGGACAAGTACAATTGTAGCCACTTTGTTGGGCAGACTGTCATTTACTATGTTACTGTGTTGAGAATTTCCTTTTACAGACTTTTTAATATTAACTATTTCCATTTATTTCTTAATGTAAGTAGCAAAATAATGAGCGTTGCCATACATGATTGCTTGCTTTAGTTAAATTAATTTAAGAAAAGTGTGTGAGGGTAACATCGATTTCTGAGGTGGCAATATCCTGTTTTCGTATTAGATGGTAGTGCCACCTTTTGGACATAGAGTACACTTCTTCAAGTTTCAAGTTTATTTAAAAATTTGATTTAATCGCAAAATCTTAATCCAATGCGATTTACAAATAACAATAAAATCAGGGTAAAAAAAACACATTGATTGAACCAGACAATAATATGACTTTTGACCAACACAATACATCAGGGAAGGGGAAAAAAAAAGAGGATTAAATACAATTTATAAATAAAATAAAAGGGCATGGGTAAAGAAAGAATAGAATGAGAAAAGGTTAGCTGCTCAATTTTCACTTAACAGCATTATTAGTCCACTAAAGAGTAGCCTAATTATTTAGAGTTCAATTAAGTCAGTTAAAGGCGTCCTTAAAAAGTCAGCTTTTCAGGAGACCTTTGAACTTACTAAGCAATTTTTCTTCCCTTAAATTAATTGGGAGCGAATTCCAAATTTGAGGGGCCGTGACAAGAAAAGATCGTGTCCCTCCTTGAATAGATGTGTCTTAGTGAAGGGACTAGGAGGAGAGATTTTTCTTCAGATCTTAAAGATTTTGTTGGAATATAAGGGATTTAAAAGCCTTTCTAAAAATGCAGGAGCTTTGTTCATTAAAATTTTTTGTGTAAGTAATGCTATTTTGTATGTAATCCTATGCTTTTCCTTTAGGGGAGGAGTCACATGATCAAATTTTTTCTATTTAGTAATTATTTTTATTGCAGTGTTTTGAAGGATTTGCAGTCTACATATTTCTTTTAGGGTTATTCCCTTGAACAAAACAATTGCAGTAGTCAATTTTTTTATATAACTAACATTAAAATATTCAGTGGTGATTCATCCAAAAATACAGATAATGATCTAATCAGCCTTAACCTATAAAAACAGTTGCTAACAAGTGAAATTATTTGATCATCATAATTCAATTTTTGATCCAAAATGACCCCAACTATCTTTACCTTGATGACTTCTTTAAGCATAATTTTATTTATGCTTATGCAGGCTCCTTACTTCTTCCCCTCCCTGCATGGGAATAACATAACCTCTGTTTTAGATGTATTAAGAGCCAGCTTGTTATCATGTAACCGTTTGGATATTTTTGACAATTTTCTCCCTCCAAATTCGTGGTTTAAGACTCATGACTTTAGTTATTTGTGAGTTTCTAAACCCTGACCCACCCCCGCCTCCCAGACCTCTCCACACCCTACTTGGTGGCCTAACGGTGAAGCGGGGCAGGAACAATCTTCCTACACTCCTGCCCTGTACCGTGATCCACAATTGTAAGTTGTAAAGGCACAGAGCCATGAAAACTTTGAGTTCCTTTCCTTCTTTTAAGTGGCCGACTCTGACCCACTCCGCCTGCCTCCCGGTCCTCTCCACACCTTACCCGGTAGTCTAGCAGTGAAGCGGAGCAGACTTTCTATGCTCCTGCCCTGTGCAGAGCCATCAATAAAAATGGCTGCCGTGAGTTCCCTCTGTAGTCTCATGAGCCATGGGAGCGTAGGAAGATTGCTTCTGCGCCGCTTCACCGCTAGACCACCAGGAGAGTTGAGGGAGGCGGGGCTGGGTCAGAGTCAGTGCTAAAAGTTATTCAGGATTTTTCCATATTAGCGGGCCGGCTCTGCCCCTAACCTCTATGAATATGGAGGGAGAAGTGTATTGCAACATGCACAAGCATAGATAATGATTTCCCAAAGAAAGGGTACCCTTGAAATTCTTTCCTAACCTGTTCATTCACTAGGGGTCTAGAGCAGACCCAGATTTTAAAAGGGTTCATCTCTATGATGGTCACCCACTTAAGTGCTATTTTTATAAAGACACATAGGTTCCAACACATCTTTTATAAAAAACTTGTGTCAGCAGCAAAAATCACCCCTATGTTACAAGTATAGATATTTACATCTGTTCATGAGCGGTGCAAATACACATAAGTGATCACATCTTATGATCTACGCATGCACTTGCAAACTCTGAAGTCTGCACTGTTACATGGCATCGTTTTTGGATCTTTGAGGCTTGAATTTTGATTATTTAATGTAATTAGTATTAATCCTTTACCTTCCCACACTGCAACTAAACATTTACAAACTTTGTGGTAACTATTTTTGTGTTTATACTTTTGTACCAGTCATTATAATATAAGAACCCACTGACATGTGAAGACAGCTTATTAAATTAGCCTTCACAATCTTGAACTAGTCATTCAAGCATAGTCAAATTTTAAGCTACACAAACTTCACATTGCCTTGAGAGAGAGGATGCAGCTCATAAAACTGGCATGCTGACCCTGGTGTACCAAGCCAAAATGTAACTCTGCTCTACAATTCTCCTTTTTATAGATGGGAATGTCTTGTTTTCTGCAGGCAAAGGTGACGGAAGAATCCTCGCAGTACGAATTTGAGAATTATATGCGGCAGCAGCTGCTCTTAGCCGAAGAAAAGCACACCATCCACGAAGCTAAGAGTCTCCTTCAGAGGCGGCATTTTGGGAACATCCCACCCGTGCGGCGCTTGGGCCATGACGCACAGCCCGTGAACCCCCTGGATGCTGCAATTCTAGCGCAGCGATACCTGCGAACATAACGGCTCTGGATGGGGTAGGGTTACGTTTCACAGCACAATAACATTCTCAGTACACCCAGTGCACATCCTCTAATAAAGACTAACGGCAATATTGATGTTCCAAGATAGGAATTAAATGTAGCAGGTTGTCCAGTTCTCTATTAAGGACCGACGCAAACGTTGCTGGAAAGATGAAAAGGAAAAGATCTCTGCGAAGGAAGAAGGAATTTCACGAGCTTGCTTCACAAAGCAACAAGTACTTTGTCGACATTGTAGGAAGGCTGCAGTTTTCAAATCAGAAGCATGGGATAACTAATCTGCTTATTATCTACCTCCGTCTCTTAAGCATACTGGTCTAGGAACTGAGCGCCTGCCGAAGGAGAGAGAAGCATTGGCTTGAGCATACGTGCATTCATTCTCTTCCTGGCTGAATTTGAAGTTTAGTGTTGGATTGCAGCTGCTCTCTCTGGTTTGAATAAGCTTTGTCGTCTTGGTATGTCCAGAAGACTGACCCTCTTCCCTTATCCGTTGGTCCCCTTTGACATCCTTAGTTGAGTTTTAAGTCAAAAGAGACATTTCTGTGTAACCAAATGAGCATCCTCAGGTGACAATGTGGGAGTTCATGAAGGAACTTCTGAAGCTCTCAGCCTCAGCTTTCTCCCCCCCCCCCACACACACACACACAAACACACTTTGTTTTTTTTCCTAGGGTGAGAATGATGGGTTTGTGGGGTATTTGCACGTGTGTGTTCAGGGGTTTTATTTGTTTGTTCGTTTTCTTTTCTGAGCCAAAATGAACTGTAAGATAATTACTACTTATACAAATTGTTTAGATTCCTTGATAACCCCTACATTCCTCGGGTGGTTTGCCTACTGAACCCCATCCCCTGTCCGGTCCCACCAGTAGCCTCCTATGAAATGTTAAGTGTCGAGCTTTGTCTCCTGGTGGTTGTGCTCTGAGAGCACATACTATCACTTTAAAACACTAGACACACTGACCACTGCTTCGAAATTTGGGGAAGAGGAATAAGAAAATGTATTTTCTTTCAGAAAAGTTGGTCTATTAGATCTGCATTACTTTACCACCTGTCTATTTTCCAGCTTCTGATATGTGAGATTTACTTTTTAGTAGCTTATCTGAGGTGCTGTAAATTTGCATTAATTCTAATGTTTGGGTTTTTTTTCACAGTACATTGTGGTACAGATAAACTATTTATAATGTGAAGATGTTCTTCAGAACAGCATGTCTTTCGGTTTCCTATGGCTCACCTCTCCCAGGTTATAAGAGGTTGGACTTTTGCCACCCGTCCCCTGTGCTAGGGTTGTGTGGTGGTTCTTGGTTAGTTTGAGGTTTCCTCCAAATTCTCTCTGTAAGCAGGACATTACAAGGTGGATGGGGAAGACAAGACTCCTCCTCAAGGTACATGACAGCTTCAGTCTAGGGCTGCGTTGGACATCTCTCTCTTCCTACCCTTTGCAGATGGGTGTTTTATGAGCCACTGCCCTGTCTCCTCATCCCTTATATGTAGAGCCGAGAGCAAACTAAGTGCATTTGTAGCCATCAGTTTGACATTTTCACCTACACACAGTTGCTGACCGGTCATGTTTGCATTCGGTTAGTGCTGCTGTTTTTTGTATTGTGTAGCAGAGGGTTAGCACCTTGCTTCAAGCCACTACTTCCTTTATGCATTAAGTTATCCCCCTCCCCCCCCCCAAATCACTGAAACGGCATGTATTAGTAACCATGTAGCTTATTTAAACCCAAGGAGCCACAATTATGGTGCAGAAGGCTCTTCCGTAAGATTTTGATTCACAGTTGTATCGAAACAAAAACTGCCTGCTGGAATGCTCGGAGATGCAGAAAGATCGGGCCTACTTCACAAGCATACCTTTCAGTGTGCCACTGGTTCTGCTTTAGGCTTGCTGAGCAGAAATAGCTCAACTGCTACAGTATGCTAGTGGGGGCTGTTGTTCCCTTCAACCTTGATTTCTGTTTGTCTCCTGCTCTTCAGGTGAGCTGGAGCCCAACTCTTGACAAATGACCTTTTGAGAACACTAAGGAGGATTTTGAGTGCAGACAGCCACCCACTGCTCTTGGGCATCTCACTGCTGTAAGTTGCCATTCAGAGTGGATATAGTGGAGGAAACAGGAAGCCCATCGGAGAGCTCATTTTTCTGTTGAGCAGAGTTTTCACCTGTCCCTGCCAGCAGGATCTTAGATTTCCTAGCTAGTGATGCTGACTGGGTCATGTTTGCACTGGGACACTTGAAGGCAGCGGTCTCAACCCAGTCTTTGGGGCACACCAAGCCAGTAAAGTTCTCAGGATATCCACAACGAATGTAAGAGAGACTTGCATGCAGTGCCTCCTTCATATTCATTGTGGAAATCCTGAAAACCTGACTGGCTGGGTATCTGCCCTAGGGAACAGTAAGACTCAGTGATGTGGTTATCGTAGGGTTTTTGGGGGTAGTTTTTTGTATGTATGTATGTTCAAATTTCTCCCTTTCCCAGCCAGCAGACATTTGTAGACTGGGCATGAAATAAGCTGCCCCTGGACTGTGTACTTTAGAGTCCAGAGTCATGTAGGAAAAAGTGATACCACCACCACCTTCACATCCACCTCACACACACATTCTCTCTGCATCTAATCTGAATGGACTAGGGCATGGAGAATTAATCTTCCAAAAACAAAAATCTTATTCATACAAAGAAGCCCACGCTATTATATAATGTTGTCCAAATCAGTTGTTTTTCTAGCATCCCAATGCGACCTCATACTCTATATTTACTCAGCAATCTGTACTACAGAAACCAGAATCTTTTGGGATAAGATCAGGGCCAGAGTAGCTGTGGTGCTGGGCCCCACTGGGGAAAGAAGATCACCCAAGGTCAGCCCTGCAGGCTGAGCTTCAAGAGAGCAGCTGCTCTATGTCTTTCTCATCCCTTTTCTGTTTCTTTCTGTAAAACATTTTAAAGCAATATTCTGGGGAACCAAACTAATTTGTTTTTATTAGAGAATGACACGGGGACAAATTTTTCCCCGCCCCCGTGGGAACTACTATTCCTGTCACGTTCTTTTCCTGTCCCTGCTCCATTCCCGCAAACTCTGTCCTCATCTGCACAAGCCTCAAAGCTTTAAAATCATAAGTGTTCGAGGCTTGTGCGGTTATGGGACTGGGACAAATTTGCCCTCGTGTCATTCTCTAGTTTGTGTATCCTGTCATGAGTAACTCACCCCATCGTGGTCGTGCACTTGCATTGAAAACTGGAAAGCGACTGCAGGGCCGGGGGGTGTCCCCTCTCTCTCTCATCACAGAGCTGCTCAATTTGCTTTTGAGTGGTCTGAACATATGACATGCTGTACAATTTAAAAATGTGGATTGTAAAAAAAAAAAAAAAATTTGTATAAAAGACATATTTTTGTACTACATCAACCCTTATTCCTGCATGTCAGCAATAAAAACTTTCATAATGTAGAAATAGCACTGTGTGAGAGTCATGTATCTAGGAAAGTGTCATTCTTTTGTGAGAGAACAGCTCTGCTATTGAGAATTCAGCTTGGGAAGGCAGGTGTAATAGCATCTCTACATTTATGTACCTGGTCTACAGAAAAAAAGTAGGTTCCCACTTTTTATAGAATTCCAGTGGAACAGGTTAAACGTGCATTTAATGCCAGGAAGAGAATTGCTATAAATACCCATGGAAGCACCTGTGTAACTTATCATGCTTCATATGTTATATATATGAATCTCAGCCATATGTTCACCTTCCTGTGGAACCTCAAAGCTAAAATTGCACAGTAGAGGACTTTTACTATGGGGAGAATGTCTCCCCCCCCCTCCTTTTTTGATGAAATGTCTGTCATATTGGAGGGAGTTGCAAGCTTTTGTACCATGTCTCTGATAGGGGAGCTCTCACCCTTGTGAAATACTTGCAGGTGCTCTATCAACAAGAGAACTCACTTGGTATGAGCTCATTCATTGAGGCATGGACTTTCACCACACTGTTTAAGCACAGGTTTCATGAAGAGCTATTTCTAAGAAAGCAGGAGTGCCGCTTAAAATACTTACACAAGTTGCACAGCAGTTAGCATTCAGGTAATGTGGAGCACGGCAGACTTTAATTTTTGAGAAAAACACTTCAGGCGATGGAATTTTTGTAGTTCAAATCTGAGACAGCTTCTGTAAATTTGCTGAACCAACAAGGCTGCTTTGAGCAGTAAGCCGCAAACCAGCTGCTTACAGAGTCAAGCTGAAAAGCACAGGTTAGTCCAGGTGAATACAGACGACGTGCAAAAGGAACCATTTCACAGGGGTTGCTATTCAAAAAGAATTGGAACTTCAAGAGGGAGTCATGATACAAGCCCATCTGTTCAATTTAATTAGAATTATGTACAGGTTCCAGGAAGACTATAACAGTGACTCATTCATCCACACAGAGAGTGAAGAAGGTGCACTGTTCTCTCTAGCCTAATTTGGTAGGGAAATAGAAAGGAAGGAAAGTCTGCCCCACAGCAGGTTTCAACTCTGCTCAAATTTTAGTTAGAAATCCTGAAAAACGCAAGAGCCATTTAAAAACTACAATGCTATTATTGAGCCTTGGATTTGGTATATGCTTTGTGATCACTGTCTTATATTGATTAAAATCAGCCTTGTATTATACTAGGTGGGCAAAGGACAACCAATGATAGGGTACAAACTATATCCAGATGACGCAGAAGATAAGACCGTGCCACTCTTGAGGCTTCTGTAGAGTCAAGTAGAATTCAAAGTCTACCAAAAAGAAATTGTGTGAATGTAAGTGAATCCAATGTCCATCATCAAGCCTGGCAATTGGATCAGACTGCCGAAAAGCACCGCAAACCATAGCAAAAAATGAGATTGCAGAAATTAATGTTCAATGCACTGCCACACAGCTGCATCGGGGGGAGCTATCCACAAAAGGTTCCACCAGAAACACCTCACTCATAGGGTAAGGGTATTGCATTTAATATACTGCCTTCCTGTGGTGCAACCAAAGCATATATGGGGGGTACTTCCTCTGTCCCTAAGCAATTTGCCTAGGGCAGGGGTAGGCAATTCCGGTCCTCGAGAGCCGGAATCAGGTCAGGTTTTTAGGATATCCACTATGAATATACATGAGATGGATTTGCATGCACTGCCTCCTTGAGATGCAAATCTTATCTCATGCATATTTATTGTGGATATCCTGAAAACCTGACCTGGCTCCAGCTCTCAAGGACCGGAATTGCCTACCCCTGGCCTAGGGTCTCGAGGAGCTGGAGTGGGGATCCAAACCTGCTTCTCGGCCCATTAGGTAACCATTAAGGCTGCTGGTCCTCTCTAGGTAGTGCTGCTACTACTACTATGTATTATTTCTATTGCGCTGAAAGGCGTACACAGTACTGTACATTTTAACACAATAGAGCAGGGGTCTCAAAGTCCTTCCTTGAAGGCCGCAATCCAGTTGGGTTTTCAGGATTTCCCCAATGAATATGCATGGGATATATGTGCATGCACTGCTTTCAAAGCATGTTCATTGGGGAAATCCTGAAAACCTGACTGGATTGCGGCCCTCAAGGAGGGACTTTGAGATCCCTGCAATAGACAGTCCCTGCTCAGAAGAGCTTACAATCTAATTTAGACAGGACATTTCAGGTTTGGGGAGATAATGGTAGAGGAAATGATACAGTGGATATAGGTATCTGACAGCAGTGAGTGGGAGTTAGGAGTTAACAGCAGTTTCAAAAAAGTGGGCTTTTAGCTTGGATTTGAATACTGCTAAGGATGGAGCATGTTGTATTGATTCAGGCAGCCTGTTCCAGGCATATGGAGCGGCAAAAGAAGGGAGGGAGTCTGGAGATGGCAGTGGAAGAGAAGGGTACAGATAAGAGGGGCTTGCCCAATGAACGGAGATCATGGGAGGGAGGGGGGGGACCTTAGGGGGAGATAAGTGAGGAGAGATATTGGGGGGCTTCAGAGTGAATGCACTTGTAAGTCACCAGGAGTTTAAACTGTGTTCAGAAATGGACGGGGAGCCAATGAAGTGATTGGAGGAGAGGGGTTATGTGAGAATAGTGGCTCTCACGGAATATGAGTCGTGCGGCAGAATTTTGAACGGATTGAAGAGGTGAGTGACGGGTCCTTGGGAGGCCTGAAAGAAGTATGTTTCAGTAGTCTTAAGCATGAGGTGACAAGAGCGTGGACAAGGGTTTTGTTAGTGTGTTCAGAGAGAAGATGGAATTTAGTAATATTATAGAGGAGGAAGCGACAGGATTTGGCGGTTTGTTGGATCTGAGCAGAGAAGGAGAGAGAGGAGTCAAAGATCACCCCAAAGTTGTGAGCTGATGAGACAGGGAGGAGGATAGTGTTATCCACAGA
Organism: Geotrypetes seraphini; assembly: GCF_902459505.1. NCBI lineage: Eukaryota > Metazoa > Chordata > Amphibia > Gymnophiona > Dermophiidae > Geotrypetes > Geotrypetes seraphini. The sequence goes on along the minus strand of NC_047091.1, from coordinate 28,621,327 downwards.
AATAGAGAACGGCGAGGGGGGGGGAGGTGAGTTTTGATGGAAAGATAAGGAGTTCTGTTTTAGCTATATTCAGTGTGAGATGGTGGTGAGACATCCAAGCGGCAATGTCTGACAGGCAGGCTGAAATTTGGTCTTGAACTGTAGAGATATCTGATGTGGAGGGGTAGATCTGGGAGTCATCGGCATAAAGGTGATATTGAAAGCCACGAGAGGAGATCAGGGTACCAAGAGAGTGGGTATATATGGAAAAGAGGAGAGAGGGCCCAGGACAGAGCCTTGGGGTATGCCAATAGACAGTGGGATGGAGACGGAGGAGGATCCACCGTAACATACGCTAAAGGTATGATGAGAGAGATAGGAAGAAAACCAAGATCCAAGCATACTTCCCTGCCTAGTGAGGGAGGTGTCATTTTAAAGGACGTGCAGGATTGCAGAGTAGATGTTGTCCTCAACAGACAGTTTGAAGCCTTGGCCTTGGGAATCAAGGGGGATCTGGGGGAGTCCGGCAGGAGGAATTGGGCATCCTGCTGGCGATCTTCAGGAAAGGGTGGGCAGTCATCAGGCAGGACAGGTTGGGCACTCTCCTGCCATGATCATCGGGGGGTGAGGGGTCTTTTGGCAAGAAGGATTGGACATCCCTCCTGCCTCGTTCGTTTGGGGGGGGGAGACTGGCGGCCGCTATACTAATTGCAGCAGGGAGATCCCTTGCCGCGATTAAATGTAGCAGCCACGTCTACTGTAACATGGACATTGATTACAGAATTGGGTTTATTGTGGGTGGGCCTAGGCCCAATTCTGTATAGGATGCCCTTCCCTGGTGTCCTATATAGAATCCGGGCCCTTGTGGTGGATTATTACAGCCTTTTTTTCACCAGCGTGTGTTTTCTACTGAAGCCGACCGAGGAAGAAATTTGGTGTTCTAAGCTAAGCACTAATCCTCTTTGAACTGTTTTGATTTTTCAACTACGCCAAGTCCACCGTCCTGCTGTGGACACTGTGTTTTTGTCTCTGCCTTTGGGTATGAGCCCAGGCTTTTCTCAACTTGTTTTGAGTTGGGTTTCTTTTTGGGTTTTTTTACTGTGCTCTCCCGAATGCAAAAGGAGCCTATGATTAACAGACTGTAAGCCCTATGTGGCTTTAATTTGTCTCGCTTGGACTTGTGTGTCCTGCTTGCATGTCTGAGGCTCGTTTGATTAACCTTTATGTCAGTCCAGTTATTCAGTACAGCGTGGTGTAACTTGAGAAATAAATTAAGCCCATTGTTTCAAAGTTGCAAGTTAAGGACCCTGATTGTATGTCATTATTTCCATCCCTGATAAAAATTCATTTCTCAAATTTAAAACAAACCAGAGAAAATATTTTTTCACTTTCTTTCTTTCTTTGGATTTATATCCCGTCCTCCCAGAAGAGCTCAGAACTGTCATGTGGAATTAAACGCTGGAATTTGTTGCCAGAGAATGTGGTGAAAGCAGTTGGATTTTAGCAGGGTTTAGAAAAGATTTAGGTAATTTACAAAAAAATAAAAAGTTCCTAGTCCTTATTAAGATGGACTTCAGAAAATCCACTCCTTATTCCTAGGATAAGCAGCATGAAATCTTTGGGATCTTGCCAGGTGCTGGATTGGCCACTGTTGGAAAGAGGATACTAGGCTTGCTGAACCTTTGGTCTGTCCCAGTGTGGCAGTTCTTATGTGAGCCAAGTATAGGACAATCAAGCCATTGTGACATCACTGCTGAGGCTGGCTCTTAGACATTGGGGGAATGAGGCATTATGACATCACAATCTCTGCCAGGTACTTGGGACTTGGGTTGGCCATTGTTGGAAACAGCATAGTGGGCTTGATGAACCTTTGGTCTGTTCCATTATGACAACATATAATAGGTTCTAATGATTTAAAAGCCCTTCACGCACAGCCTTATGCAATCAAAAAATCGATCTTTGCTCACAGTCACTACCCCAAAGGCCACTTTATGTTAATATGTTTTATAGTCAATTTTATGAATGTTTGCTGCTGGAAAACACTTGGATATTATTATCATAATCGAAAGAGAAAAACGTCCAAAAACCAGCCTAAGTCGGCACTTGGATGAACATTATCAAAATACGTCCAAGTGCCAATAATAAAAACGGGTTTTGGACGTATTTCTAAACGACCTAGGCCTTCATCGTGCCGCTGAACGACCAAAGCTAAACGGGGAGTTTCAGGAGGAGTGTCGAAGGCGGGACGTGGACCGGCTTAGACTTAGTCGTACTGCATGTATAACCGAAAGTTATATAGCCCAGGATCGACGGAATTTGGACATTGTGACTTAAACCACAAAAAAACACCTAAAGTGACCAGATAAGCACTGCAAACACATAATACAGACCCCCACACACTACTCCAGTGATCACCAACCCCCCCCCTAAAAATATTAGTCACAACTTGAAAATTGTGCCTCCAGAACATCATCACTTGGCAGCCTGGCATAGGAAAGCCTAGTTGTACTGCACAGAGGCGTCTTAAGCCATCTTGGGTTGGGTTAGGGACCCATGGAGAGGAGGACCAATGCCCATAAGCTCCTGTAATCCGTGCATTAATACTGAAACATGTGCACTCTCCTATACACTCCCAAAACCCTTTTTTACTGGCATATAAGTAGCTCCTGCAACCATAAAGGCTATTGGGGTGGTAGATAAGTGGGTCTAGGGGATTCTGGAGGTGGTTTGGGGGGCTTACCATGACCTATAAGAGAGCTGTAGTGAGGAGAAGCCATGGCAGCAGTGCCCTGTAAGGTACCCCACTATTTAGGTGCCATGTCTGGGTGTTCAGTCCATCACTTTGCATACCCCTCCCACATCCAACAGGGCTTGTTCTAGGCGTTTTTGACTTGGACGAAAATGTGGTATAAAGATGGACGATTTAGCGACTTGGACGATCAGATCGACAGGACGTATACTTAGACGATTTTCGAAACAACAAAAAAAAAGTGGATGTATTTTTCGAAAATGTGTCCTAAGCTGTTTTTTACTTTGTATGCCTTGCGACTTAGATGAAAACAGACTTAGACGTTCCTTTTGATTATGCCCCTCCACGCAGTCTATAAATGTTTTAAATAAATATTACCGCAAATATCAGCTATAAACCATGCATAATTTTAAGATCCTCAACCTTTATTCTCTGTTCAACAAGTGAGAGCCATCTGTTTGGTTTCCCCAATATAAATGGGTTTTTGCAGACATGCCATACTGTAGTTATTGAATAGCTGCATGAAAATTTTCAAGTGCCAGCCAACCACGCAGTTGAATAATTTCACTTTGAAACATTACAGGCTGAATACAACATCAAGTACAATTTAGATACCCTTATCTATTCATACAGAGTTGTGGATCCCCTCATATAAGAATGTATTAAATAATAACGGAGATTTGTCTCTAGAAGGAGGAAGAAAGACAATGTAATGCAGATCCAGCTGTTAGTGCCTTTAAGCTGGCCCTTACTTGTACTTACATGAGATATCCTCCACAGTGATCGTTCAGTGCAGCTCACTTTTCCTTGCTGTCCTAAAATGCGATGACTTGGCATTCCAGACTGCGGAGTAGAGAATGACAATGGGAAAAATTTTTCTCCAGCCCATGGGAACTCATTTTCCCATCCCGTCCCCTCGAGTTCTTTTCCTGCCCCAGTCCCATTCCTGCAAGTTCCATCCTCATCTGCACAAGCCTCAAACGCTTGAAAATCCTAAGTAGCAACATTCTAGAGCTCAGATTGTGATGTCATAATGCCTCATTCCACCAATGCCTAAGCTTCGTCCTCATCCGCACAAGCCTCAAACGCTTTAAAATCCTAAGTAGCAACATTCTAGAGCTCAGATTGTAATGTCATAATGCCTCATTCCACCAATGCCTAAGCTCCGTCCTCATCCGCACAAGCCTCAAACACTTTAAAATCCTAAGTAGCAACATTCTAGAGCTCAGATTGTGATGCCATAATGCCTCATTCCACCAATGCCTAAGCTCCGTCCTCATCCGCACAAGCCTCAAACGCTTTAAAATCCTAAGTAGCAACATTCTAGAGCTGAGATTGTGATGTCATAATGCCTCATTCCACCAATGCCTAAGCTCCGTCCTCATAAGTGTTCATAAGTGTTCAAGGCTTGTGCGGTTAAGGCAGAGCTTACAGGAATGGGACAGGGATAGTGACAAAACTCATGGGGACGGGGACAAATTAGTCCCCGTGTCATTCTGTACTGCAGAGCAATGATGTGGGTACCATACTGTAAAAAAACTGGATGGAACAAGATCTAGCCACAATAAAAACAAGTTTTTGCAGTTTTGAGCGTGTTAAATGGTGTTCACTATTCCTATTCTATATCATGTGCCATGTCTGACGGGACCCATTTCGCCCTAACACATTGGGCTTTTTCAAGGCAAGTTATCTGTTTCCTTAAACGACATAGAGAAGTATTCAGTGCCTGTATAGTGCTCACAAACTAAAAAATTTTAAATTATTTTTGATAAGAACATAAGAATTGCCGCTGCCAGGTCAGACCAGTGGTCCATCGTGCCCAGCAGTCTGCTCACGTGGCGACCCCCAGGTCAAAGACCAGTGCTCTAAATGAGTCCAGCCTCACCTGCGTACATTCCAGTTTAGCAGGAACTTGTCCAAATTTGTCTTGAATCCCTGGAGGGTGTTTTCCCTTATAACAAACTCTATTTACATGCACTGCTTTCAATGCATATTCATTGGGGAAATCCTGAAAACTCGATTGGATTCCAGCCCTTGAGGACCGGCGTTGTTCACCCCTGCTTTTTACTCCACTAAAAGACTTGTATCCCTTTGTTTGTTGTGACATCTCAAGAGCCTCTTTTTGCTGTTTTCTTCATAGTAGCTCGAGGCTTTGTTTCTTCTTTTTTGTTCTCTAGTATTTTTATTAAAGAAATGACAATTTTGCATGAGGTAAAACTCTTTATAGTTCATAAATCTTTCCTTTTGGCTGAGTTAATAATAATATTGTAATTTTTAGCTAAAGAGACATATGATCAAGAAACTGTTTTATTTTACTTTTGTGATTATGATAAACATACCGAGGGCCTCAAAATAGTACCTGGCAGGCCGCATGTGCCCCCTGGGCTGTGAGTTTGAGACCACTGGTCTAGGTCCAGGCCTAGGAATCTTGTTTTAAGCAGAACACCAAAAGTAAAGTGATCCCTATTTTCATGTTGCATTCTTCCAACGATCCACCAGAGGATGCTATTGGTCCATTTTAAAGAGCATCTGCATAAACAGCCAAAGTGCTTGACATATGCAAATCTCGAGATATATGAATTAAGGGATGGAGGTGGGCAAGCCAAAAGAAAATTAGAATTGGGGCTCTTAGAGAACCAATGCTGATCACATAGCCCTCACCCCACAGGGTTTGGAGCGGAAAGAATAGTTTTGCTGTTTAAGAATATACGCAGAGAGAGCTGGGCCCACCTTCCTGGATCTAGGGGCCTAATCGGATTCATCTGAACACATTTTATTTTAGCAAAGCAATGTGGGAGGCTGTAGAAATGGGGAGAAAACCAGTAAGTAAGACAGCTCAGGCAGCTGTACAGATAATTATCACTTCTATAGCGCTGAAAGGTGTACACAGCGCTCTACATTTTGACATTTATAGAAGGTCCCTGCTCGGAAGAGCTTACAATCTAAATTGGACAGACAGACATGACATATAGGGTTATGGATGCAGAACCCAAGGTGAGAGGAGTTAGGAGTCAAAAGCTCTCTCGAAGAGGTCAGCTTTTAACTGGGCCTTGAACACTGCCAGAGACGGAGCCCGCCGTAGGGATTCAGGCAGCTTGTTCCAAGTATACCCTGCAGCAAGGCAGAAGGGACGGAGTCTGGAGTTGGCAGTTGAAGAGAAGGGCACAGATAGGAGGGAATCTTTCGTGTTAGTCTGCTCTGGCATTTCCTCAGCTTACCCCTGCCCTTTTGTGTCTAGAGTTAAGCATTGGGTACATGCTCACCTGGGACTGTCAGGAGCCAATGGCATCTCTCTCACTTCAGAGGAGTCCCTCTGGACACAGCATGTACGGTTCAACAGGGAAGCACATGGGTACAGCAGCTGTATGACCTTCCTCTTTAAAAAGGGCGTGTGAAAAATCAAAGATTAATACTAAATGTGACCCCTGTCATTTATTGTGTAGGATCTCAATAACACTGAAAAATGCTTTAGCTTTTCATTGACCTTCAGTTGTGCCCAAGAAAATTGTACCACCCGTGTAGGCCAGGGCTATGGGTGGGATTTAGACCAGTGGTTCCCAACCCTGTCCGGGAGGACCCCCAGGCTAGTCGGGTTTTCAGGATAGCCCTAATGAATATGCGTGAGAGAGATCTGCATATTACATTACATTACATTACATTAGGGATTTCTATTCCGCCATTACCTTGCGGTTCAAGGCGGATTACAAAAGGTTAATTAAAAAAGTAGAGTTACAATGATTAGCTAGAGAGGTAAGTTGTAGATCTTATAAACATTTAACGTGTTGTTGTGGGTGAGGTGGTTTGTAAAAGAATTAATAGGTGGTCGCAGTGGAGGTTCTTTTGTTATTATTAGTGCGGTAATGGGTAGGTCTAATGTCAGTTTTAGAGTTGCTAAGAGGTCGTGATGTTATTGCTGCTTCAGGAATTTCTTGAAAAGTATGGTTTTTATTTCCTTTCTGAACGTCCTATAGTCTGGGGTGGTCATCAGAAGTTGGAGATCTGGTTGTCCAGTCTTGCGGCTTGAGTGGCTAGGAGGCCGTCGTGTAGTTTTGTTCTTTTGACTTCCTTGATTGGGGGTAATGGAGGTACCAGGCATGCAAATCTGCTCCATGCATATTCATTAGAGCTATCCTGAAAACCTGACTGGCCTGGGGGTCCTCCAGGACAGGGTTGGGAACCACTGATTTAGAACATAATTGTGGCCTTATTCACCACAAGGTCACCTCAACTTTGATTCAGACCAAGCAGTAGTGATAGTGGCATACCAGGTTGCAATAGCATTAACAAGTTAGCACGCAGTCATCTGAACATACTGGCTTGAATCAACTCCTCTGTTGGGAAAATCGAACTCTTATTCAACGAAGGGTTGGCAAGCATCCCTTATTTGTTCCTCAAATCCATAGCAAAGAAAGTCTTGCTTCATAATAGCATAATCCATAGCCGGGTCGTTGAAATATTAGCTGGCAGAGGCAGGCCAAATTCTTCTACTAAATTGATTTTGCAAACAATGTGCTGCTGTTCCAATGGGAACACACGTTGTAACCGGCTGGGTAGAAATTCGGAACCCTTTAGGACCTGGAAAAAAAAAATATTCTGTGTATTTTAGTCTTTCCTGTGAGAGAGATTTCTTACAGGATAAAAGATGCAGTCTGCGTAGTTTGGGGCCAGAAGACCAGGAAGACACTCCCTTTTGTCACTAAGCAGTAATCAAGATGTCAAAGCACAGAAACCATAGGGGGGGAGGGTGATGTCTCAGGTTCATTCATGTAAAAACAACAGTGAGAATGATGATAGTAGGAGAGTGTGGCAAAGTGGTTAAAGCTACAACCTTGGCACCTTGGGGTTGTGGGTTCAAACCCACACTGCTCCTTGTGATCCTGAGCAAGTCACTTAATCCCCCCATTGCCCCAGGTACATTAGATAAGAACATAAGAATAACCTTACTGGGTCAGACCAATGGTCCATCAAGCCCAGTAGCCCGTTCTCACGGTGGCCAATCCAGGTCCCTAGTACCTGGCCAAAACCCAAAGAATAGCAACATTCCATACAGAATCTCAAAGAATAGCAAAATTCCTGAATCCCAGAGAGTAACAACATTCCATGCTACTGATCCAGGGCAAGCAGTGAGTCACCAAGACAGACAGGGAAAAATGCTTGAGTACCTGAACAAATTCATGTAAACTGTCCTGAGCTCCCTTGGGAGAATGGTATAGAAAACTGAATAAATAAAAAAATACCTCGTAGGGTAAGATTTTGGGAGGAGGGGGTAATTTTAAAAGCCATTTGCTAAAGTGGTACATCAGATACTCAAATATTAACCAGATAAGCGTCTTTTAAAAATTGTTCAGACCTGTAATCACCTATATTTATCTGTAATGGGTGGAGATGGGCCAGGGTAAGGCTGAACATAAGAAGATAAGATTTGCCACTGCTGGGTCAGACCAGTGGTCCATCGTGCCCAGCAGTCCACTCATGCGGTGGCCCTCTGGTCCAAGACCAGCACCCTAACTGAGATCAGCCTTATCTGCATACGTTCCGGTTCAGCAGGAACTTGTCTAACTTTGTCTTGAATCCCTGGAGGGTGTTTTCCCCTATAACAGCCTCCGGAAGAGCATTCCAGCTTTCTACCACTCTCTGGGTGAAGAAGAACTTCCTTACGTTTGTACTGAATCTATCCCCTTTCAACTTTAGAGAGTGCCCTCTTGTTCTCCCTACCTTGGAGAGGGTGAATAACCTGTCCTTATCTACTAAGTCTATCCCCTTCAGTACCTTGAATGTTTCGATCATGTCCCCTCTCAGTCTCCTCTTTCCGAGGGAGAAAAGGCCCAGTTTCTCTAATCTCTCACTGTACGGCAACTCCTCCAGCCCCTTAACCATTTTAGTCGCTCTTCTCTGGACCCTTTCGAGTAGTACCGTGTCTTTCTTCATGTACGGCGACCAGTGCTGGACGCATTACTCCAGGTGAGGGCACACCATGGCCTGGTACTACGGCATGATAACCTTCTCTGATCTGTTTGTGATCCCCTTCTTTATCATTCCTAGCATTCTGTTTGCCCTTTTTGTTGCCGCCGCACATTGTGTGGACAGCTTCATCGACTTGTCGATCAGAACTCCCAAGTCCTTTTCCTGGGAGGTCTTTCCAAGTACCGCCCCGTTTGTACGGAATCTATACCCTTTCAACTTTAGAGAGTGCCTTCTCATTCTCTCTACCTCGGAGAGGGTGAACAACCTGTCTTTATCTACTAAGTCTATTCCCTTCAGTACCTTGAATGTTCCAATCATGTCCCCTCTCAGTCTCCTCTTTTCTAGGGAGAAGAGGCCCAGTTTCTCTAGCCTCTCGTTGTACGGCAACTCCCCTAGTCTCTTAACCATTTTTGTCGCTCTTTGGACCCTTTCGAGTAGTACCGTGTCCTTCTTCATGTATGGCGACCAGTGCTGGACACAGTATTCCAGGTGGGGGCGTGCGATGGCCCAGTATAACAGCATGATAACCTTTTCAGATCTGTTCCTAGCATTCTGTTTACCTTTTTCGCCACCGCCGCTGTGCATTGCACGGACAGTTTCATTGATTTGTCTACAAGTACTCCCAAGTCTCTTTCCTGGGGTCTCTCTCCGAATATAGCTCCGGACATTCTACCGGCATGCATCACCTTGTACTTATCCACGTTGAACGTCATTTGCCATTTCGCGGCCCATTACTTGAGCGTATTTATGCCTCTTTGTAGGTCTGGACAGAGTTTGCTTGCTAAGTATGTGAATAAAGCATATAGGGAAATTTACTTCTGCTGTTTGCTATGCAGAAATGTGTCTGTGTACATTCCATGGGGTGGAAAATTGGTGAAGCTTACGCTCATATAAAATCATCCTCTTTAAGGAAGCAGAACTTTAAAGGGCTGGGATCTGCCTCATCACATGTGTGTTTGGCTATTACAGGGAAGCTTGTCACTTATACAAAGTGATATTAGCCCCCACCCCCCTTTTACTAAACCTCATATGAGCGTCGGAGCTGTTACCGCTAGGGCTGGCGTTAAAAACTGCGCTAAGGTTTCGTAAAAGGAGGAGGTTAATGACTCATTTACAAATCAGAGGACATTTCAGAAGCAGAACAGAGGTGAGGCCAGAGACACAACTTGAAGTGCGACCAGGAAAGCATTTTAGCGTGCTGCTTCTTGCAAATTGCTTCCAATCTCCCAGTTACCCATTAAAAGGGGGAAAACATTAACAAAATTATACATTCCCCAACTACAAAACTCATCCTGTATGACTGAGAACAGCTAAGGAGATTTCTTACTAAAGCAACTGTTAAAATTTAAACTGAACAGTTAAATATTTACCTTCTAGATAGAATAAAACCAAAATCTAATTTTGGTGACAAGCAAAGGAAGATGGTGCTGGGTGTTCTAGGTCACAAGTGGGGTGTGACTTCACTGAATATGTAATAATAATAATAATAACAGCTTATATACCGCAATACCGTGAAGTTCTATGCGGTTTACAAAGATTAAGCAAAGGTACAAATTGATTGACTTTAAGAGGGGAGGAAGAAAGAGGGTTAATAGGACAGGAAATCCATTTTTGAGGAGAGAGTGATCAATAGAACAAGTTAATCGCTATAGAGGGGAGAGAGAAGAGAGGATCAGTTGTCTAGATACTTTAGGAACAGGTGTGTTTTCAGACGTTTCCGAAATTCCTCATAAGTAGTGGGCGAAAGCAGGATAAGGCCTTGTGTTCAGGATTAGAGAGTCCCAATCACAATGCTGGGTAAAGGATTGGCAACAAATGTCCCCAAAGTTCTGAACCAATCAACAAACCAGAAAAGAGGGACTATAATAGGTAGACATCCTTAGAACCGAGAAGGTGCTCAGAACCATATGATGGTAAGAAAATCACAAATCGGGGACACGCCCCTGTAAGTGTTTTCAGTAGTCTATCATTGCACCATCTTCAGTCGGTAGAAAGGTTTTAACTGTGTCTAAATAAATATTGAAGAGTGTTCATTTCTTTATGAAAAAACGCAAACTCCAATGAATTAAAGTGCAAGTTGTTTTTAAAAAACTTAGCTTGAAATGAAGGTAAGGTCGATAGGAAGTTGTCTCACTCCAGCGGGTCCCGACGCGTTTCGCCAGTGGCTTCCTCAGAGAACCCCCCTCACGCTGGCTGTAATAAGTGAGTAAAACTCCTTCCTTACTCTTCGCCCATAATCAACATGTAAGGAATGACGCGTTTCGCCAGTGGCTTCCTCAGAGAACCCCCTCACGCTGGCTGTAATAAGTGAGTAAAACTCCTTCCTTACTCTTCGCCCATAATCAACATGTAAGGAATGACGCGTTTCGCCAGTGGCTTCCTCAGAGAACCCCCCTCACGCTGGCTGTAATAAGTGAGTAAAACTCCTTCCTTACTCTTCGCCCATAATCAACATGTAAGGAATGACGCGTTTCGCCAGTGGCTTCCTCAGAGAACCCCCTCACGCTGGCTGTAAAAAGTGAGTAAAACTCCTTCAAGTTTCAAGTTTCAAGTTTATTTAGGTTTGATTAATCGCTTTATCTTAATTCAAAGCGATGTACATAATAAAATTACAATATAAAAAATTAATACATTAAAGAATGTTGACTAAACTGATGACAAATTTAACAATACTAGACACACATAGGAAAGAGAAGGGCTAGAAGTTACAATATAATATACAGATGTGGAAAACATTTAGGGAAGGTACATGAGGGAGGGGTAAAACAGAGTCTTGGAATTATTTTATAATGAAATTATTGTGGATTTATGAAGGCATCATTAAATAAAAAAGTTTTCAGGTTACTTTTAAATTTTTCTAAATTGATTTCTTGTCTCAAGTGGTAGGGTAAAGAATTCCAGGTTTGGGGTGCAGTAACAGAAAAATTGGCGTCTTGTATTTATGATTTTAAGAGATGGGATTGTTAATAATTGTTGTTCTGTAGATCTTAGTGTTCTATTCGTTGTGTAAGGGATTAATAATTTATAAATAAAAGCCGGAGTTTTAAAAGAACTCCTTACATTCCGCCCATAATCAACATGTAAGGAATGACGCGTTTCGCCAGTGGCTTCCTCAGAGAACCCCCTCACGCTGGCTGTAATAAGTGAGTAAAACTCCTTCCTTACTCTTCGCCCATAATCAACATGTAAGGAATGACGCGTTTCGCCAGTGGCTTCCTCAGAGAACCCCCTCACGCTGGCTGTAATAAGTGAGTAAAACTCCTTCCTTACTCTTCGCCCATAATCAACATGTATGGAAGGAGTTTTATTCACTTATTACAGCCAGTGTGAGGAGGTTCTCTGAGGAAGCCACTGGCGAAACGCGTCAGGACCCGCTGGAGTGAGACAACTTCCTAACGACCTTACCTTCATTTCAAGCTAAGTTTTTTTAAAACAACTTGCACTTTAATTCATTGGAGTTTGCGTTTTTTCATAAAGAAATGAACACTCTTCAATATTTATTTAGACACAGTTAAAACCTTTCTACCAACTAAAGATGGTGCAATAATAGACTACTGAAAACACTTACAGGGGCGTGTCCCCGATTTGTGATTTTCTTACCATCATATGGTTCTGAGCACCTTCTAGGTTCTAAGGATTTATACCTATTAAAGTCCCTCTTTTTTGGTTTGTTGACAGGATTAGAGAATGACACGGGGACAAAAAGCCCCAAACACTTTAAAATCATAAGTGTTCAAGGCTTGTGTGGTTAAGGCAGAGCTTACAGGAATGGGACAGGGACAGTGACAAAACTCATGGGGACGGGACAGGGAAATTGAGTTCCTGTGGGGGATGGGGACGAATTTATCCGTGTGTCATTCTCTACACTCCACCACTCTTGAAATCAAAATGTAGTAAAAGTGAGCCAAGTATCGGACAATCCAGCATTGTGACATCACTGATGAGGTTGGCTCTTATTGGTGGAATGAGGCATTATGATGTCACAATACCAGCTCTGGTTTTCAGAGGCTGAAACTTTTTGCACTATTTATTTATTCAATTTTCTATACTGTTCTCCCAAGTAGAGAATGACATGGGGACAAACCTTTCCCCATCCTCACGGGAACCCATTTTCCCATCCCAGCGAGTTCTTTTCCTGTCCCTGCCTCATTCCTGCAAGCTCCATCTTCATCTGCACAAGCCTCAAACTCTTTAAAATTATAAATATTCGAGCCTTGTGCAGTTAAGACAAAGTTTACAGGATAATGGGGCAGCGACAGGGACAAAAACTCACGGGGACGGAGAAATTGAGTTCCTGTGGGAACGGGGGCAAATTTGTCCCCATGTCATTCTCCATTCAGGATTACAGAGTAGGTTGTTTTTTGTTTTGATTTTTTTTTACATGAACCACTGATCTGTCTCTTTTCCTTTCTGTGGATTAAGGAACTGGAGTATGACGACATATCCTTCCTTAGTCTATGCCTCTTGCGAGAGAAGGGATTTGCGAGGTCTGTCACCTACTGTGTTTTCAAATTTAAAAAAAAAAGAAGAAAAAGTCTTTCTTTCCCGCCTTCCCTATTCATTGTGGCAGACACAGAAGCAAGCAGGTGTGTGTAGACAGGGGTGGGATATGCCCTTCCTCCGCAGGTATCTCTGGTGCTTTTCTTCCAGAGTCTCCCAACTCTGTAACAGCAAGAGAGAAGGAGAATGGGACTTATATACAGTTTACATATGCACAAATACTTATTTTGTACCTGGGGCAATGGATAGGGTTACCAGATGTCCGGATTTCACCATTTGAAGAAGCAAAATTAAATTTTTTTTTAGAACAAAAATAGATCTACTATTTGAACTCAGTGAACCCTAAAGGACTTAATATGGAGATAGAGTGGATGACTCTTATTTAAACAAATTCTAAATTATTATAACCAAATGCTGTTATCTTGCGGTTCTTTGACAGGGCTTCCCCCAGAGCTAGGTATGTTAGCAATTACGTCAGTATTGACGTCTGAAATGTAATGACGTGATACGTATAAAAAAAACAAAAAAAGCCGCGGCCATGTTGCTCTCAATTTAAAACAGTGACTTGGGATTAACAAATTCGGCTGCATAAGGTAAAAAGCAAAGAATGATGATTAATATTATGCTATTAGGTTGATGGCAAAAGATATAGGGATCCTTTTCAAAGGTGCATTAGGGCCTTAACGTGTGCTAGCCGCTACCGCCTTCTTTTAAGCAGGCGGTAATTTTTCAGCTAGCGCACCTTAGTAAAAATAGCCCATAGTGCAGGGGTAGGGAACTCCGGTCCTTGAGAGCTGTATTCCAGTCGGGTTTTCAGGATTTCCCCCAATGAATATGCATTGAAAGCAGTGCATGCAAATAGATCTCATGCATATTCATTGGGGAAATCCTGAACACCCGACTGGAATACGGCTCTCAAGGACCAGAGTTCCCTACCCCTGCCATAGTGGTTGAAAAATATTATTCTTTTTTAGGGGAACTGCCTTGAAAAAGCCACAGCGAAACATAGTTCCATGTCAGAACTTAAATCCCTCTGCTGGGTTGATACAAGAGATGAGTATTACCTTAACTTAAACATAATTTATGGAAGAATAATTACAATAAAATGAAAATATTAAGATAAAACAAAAGAATTAAAAACAAGGCCAGTGACGATTTGGGTGCCAAAGTCTGTGTGTGAAAAAGCCTGTGTTTCACGCAGCGGTACTGCCGAGGTCTTGGAGGATATGCTGAAGGGTATATGAGTATCTGAAATATACCCTCAAGAAGATATTATTTAACATTACATGCTGGTGAGTGTGTATTCTTTACCAAAGCAGCATACGACTTTGCTTAAGCAGTGTACAGAAGATTTTGGGACCACCCATATTGCTATATGTTCATCTTTCACAAATCATTCTTCCATTTTCACCTCCACTAGCATAAGCCACAGAAGACCTGGGGGATGTAATCCTAAATAGAGAATGACACATCCCTGCGGGATCTCTCTATCCCCGTTCCGTCTCGTCCCCACGAGCTCAGTCCCTGCTCCATTCCTACAAGCTCCGTCCTCATCTGCACAAGATTCAAACAGTTTAAAATCATAAGTGTTTGAGGCTTGTGCAGTTAAGGCAGAGCTTTCAGGAATGAAACAGGGACAGAACTCGTGGGGAAGGGACGAAGATATTGAGATCCCACAGGGACAAATTTGTCCCCGTGTCATTCTCGAATCCTAAAGTCTTTTTCCTCCCTGCAGGGCGCTGAAGGGTTAAAGTTCTGAATTCACAATACCAGAAGCCAGACCAAGCACTGTTTGGTGTGCTTCCAGCAGTAGAAACCAAAGAGTATTGAGGAGAGGTAGTATTTTCCCTCAGCTTTATAAACACACAGTCTGTTTATTGCCTTCTTAAAAAAGAAACAGATTTATCATCTGTGATTACTAAATAAACCCTCAGATGAGTACAGAGTTCTGATCTACTGGGACTGAAGGCCTGACAGAGTATGACTATTCCAAGTGGCAAAAGAAAGCGAAGCTATGTTTGCAAAGATTTATTAGACATTTATTAACATCTTCAGCTGGCTCTTGATAAATATGGTGGTTCTAAAAGGTGAACCCCCCCAAAAAAAAAAATCTTTGAGAAGGAAGCATAGAAAATGAAGATGTTTCCAAACCATTTTACGAGTTTCGACTAATCTTACCATAAGTTTTGGATGACATACAACTTGCCAATTCCATAAACTCAAATTAAAAGCTGCTGGGAAGAAACACAACAGACATCTTGAAAAGACACAAATGTGGAAACCCTTCGAAACATTTTTAACTCAACATAATTCCAATTGACATTGACTTTATGGACTTTTGCCTAACTCTCAACCCAAATAAGCAACCACTGTCCTTTAAAGTACTTTATTGCCATTTCATTCATGGTTTTCTCACACTCAGTTCTCTTATTTATTAGTTATGTTTTTTGTTCTCTGTCATTCAAAAACATTTTCTCAATAAAATGTTTGAATTTAAAACAGGGGTGTCCAACCTGCGGCCCCGTGAAGTATTTTGTGCGGCCCTGGTCGAGGGTGATGCAGTGTTTTCCTATGCTGCCCCCGGGTGTTTACCATCCTGCCAGCTCCCTCCTCTGTCTTGCTGCAGCGTTTTCGCGGCCCCAGAAACATTTTTTCTAGCCAATGCGGCCCAGGGAAGCCAAAAGGTTAGACACCCCTGATTTAAAATGAAAGAAAATGTAGATATTGGCCTCTTGCTTAAGAAAAGGTCTTGTATGTGTTTGTGGATGGAGTTTGGGCCTGGAGGCTTCTCTTCAGCTGTGTTTTGTGAGACGCTGGAAGCTGCTGTTGAATAAACAGAGCGTTTAAGTCGATTATGAACTCTTTGGTTACAGAAAAACTTAATTGTTGTTGTGCTGGAAGAAATTACAGCCTTTGAGTGTTACAAACTTTGCTGCTCGGGTTGGGTGATGTGTGGGAGGCTGGGCCACTTCCTATAACAGCTAGAACAAAAATTTATAAATTTATCAACTGGATGAGGGAGTTGGACCTCAATGACATCATTAAGACATTGGGGTAGTATCTGTCCTGGCAAGAGTTAGGGTCTAGCCAAAGGGGCCTACTTAAACACAGAAACATGACGGTAGATAAAGGCCAAATGGTCCATCCGCAACATCCACTATCTCGTCCTCTCCCTATGAGATCCCACGTGCCTGTCCCATGTCTTCTTGAACTCAGACACAGTAGTCTTTGTCTTTACCACACATCTTTATCTTTATTGGAAGCATCTACCACTCTTTTCATAAAAAAGTATTTCCTCAGATTACTCCTGAGCCTTTCACCTCTTAACTTCATCCAATGCCCTCTCATTTCAGAGCTTCCTTTCAAATGAAAGAGACTCGACTCATGTGCATTTACACCACGTAGGTATTTAAACGTCTCTATCATATCTCCCCTCTCTCGCCTTTCCTCCAAAGTCTACAGATTGAGATCTTTAAGTCTGTCCCCATATGCCTTATGATGAAGACCACATACCATTATAGTAGCCTTCCTCTGGACCGACTCCATCCTTTTTATATCTTTTTAAGGTGCAGCCTCCAGAACTGTACATAATATTCTAAATGAGGTTTCACCAGAGTCTTATACAGGGGCATCAGTACCTCCTTTTTCCTACTGGAAATGCCTTTCCCTATGCAGCCTAGCATCCTTCTAGCTTTTGCCGTCACCTTTTCAACCTGTTTGGCCACCTTAAGATCATCACATACAATCCCACCCAAGCCCCGCTCTTCTGTCGTACACATAAGTTCTTCACCCCTAAACTGTACTGTTCCTTCGGGTTTTTGCAGCCCAAATGCATGACCTTGCATTTCGTAGCATTAAATTTTAGCAGCCAAATTTCAGACCATTCTTCGGGTCTTTCTTCATGTCATTCACCCCGTCCAGTGTGTCTACTCTATTGCAGTGTTTGGTATCCGCAAAGAGGCAAATCTTACCCGACAGCCCTTCGGCCCATAGCAGATTCCAGGTGGGCCCCGATGACATGCCGGCGAGGAGGCTGACTGCCTACAGGACGTGCCTCTCACCACAAGAGTTATGTCCTATATGCAGTCAGCCAGTGCCTCTCCTCCTTACCAGCGTCTCGTCGGGACACACCTGGAATCTGCTGCGGCAAACTACAGTTTGCGATACACTGGTACACAATCTTCTCATCAATGGTTAAATTTGCATTTAAAGCAAAGCTCATATATTTAAAAAAAAAAAAAAAATGAGAAAAGAATTTCAGTGTCTAGCTGGAGAAGCAATCCTGTGGGGAAGCTGAGGTTTAAATCCAGCAGCCTTGCCAGCAGGAATTTACTGCTGGATTTGATTTAGCAGAAAGGAAGGGAAAGGCCTTAGGTTTAACCTCCTGAGCTGTGCTGCGTCCTCCCCACCCCAGCCTTGGAACACAGGGAGCCCTTTCATTGGCTAAGAGGACGAGTGCAGGGGGGTGGAAGGGGTATTACATCATGGTTCCAATCCAACCCATTTCCTGTTGCTGGAGCTCCTAATTCTAAACAGATCCTTCTTTCAGCAGTTGCAGTCGAAAAGGAGACTGGGCCCCATCGGATCCCCCCTCCCCCCTCTCAAAACATAATCCTAGCTTCTTTCAAACCATGTGAAGGGCCAAGGAGAGGACAGTTAGCCTATCTCCAGCGTTTAGAATCATAAGCAAGTGAAACAATCACACCTCAACATCCTTTTCCACTTACTGTAGTGGCTAATACAGCCTCTTCCCCCCCCCCAGCCCCCACCCCCCGTTTACTTCTCAGAGCTGCTAAATTAATAATAACTATATTCTTATATATCGCCACACCACATAGTTCTAGAGCAGTGGTTTTCAACCTTTTTACACCTATGGACCGGCAGAAATATAAAAATTATTCTGTGGACCGGCATCGGTCCGTGGACCGGCGATTGAAGAACACTGGGCTAAGTCATGGGGCAGACCCCGCCCATCTCTACCCGATGTCCACCCCAGACCCCGCCCCCATAATAGTACTAATTGCACCTTGCACGTCCCGTGCCTCATCTGGAAGCCTTCCCTGTGATGTTGCAACATCAGAGAGAAGGCTTCCGGTTCAGGCGCAGGACGCCCGTAGGAGCCTCTGCCTGTGGCTTTCTGCACTGAATCAGTGAGGAAGAGGGAGCTGGCTCGAAGATAACGCCGCATCGATCGCATCGTGGACCGGTGGTTGAAGAACACTGTTTTGGGCCTGATGCACGTGCTGGCCCTGTGGACCAGCAGGAAATTTCTGTGGACCGGCACTGGTCCGTGGATCGGTGGTTCTAGGCGGTTCACATCAAAGAGCACTGTACAATCAGTGAAAAATACAATTAACATGAAAGTACATTCAGGAAAAGTCAAAATTGTGACCTACATTATCAATTTACAAATTTTCCAAACAAATCAGTTTTCAGCGACTTCCTAAAAGACGAATAAGAATAAGCCTGAGAAATAATGGTGCACAACCAGGAATTCATTTTGCCTGCCTGAAATGCAAATGATTGATCAAGAGATCTCTTATACCAACAAGATTTTATAGTTGGATAAGCAAACAAATGATTTCTTCGAGTGACCTTGTTCGGTTTATATTGTTCCAAACGTGAGGACAGGTAAGTTGGAGCCAGACCAAATAAAGCTTTGAAACAAATACAACCAAACTTAAACAATATTCTTGCCTCAAATGGCAACCAGTGTAACTGTTGATAAAATGGAATAACCTGGTCGTATTTTTTTTCAGACCAAATATCAAACGAACTGTTGGGTTTTGAATGATTTTTAATCTTTTAAGGAGCTTTTTATGAGGTCCCAAATACAGTAGTCAAGAACAGACAGGATGGAAGATTGTACTAATAACCGAAAAGATGTACTATCAAAATATTTTTTTATTGTTCGAATTACCCAGTTCCCGCCTGGAAACCATTTTGACCAATCCCAAAGTAAGTGGGATTTGTAGAGCCTGATCCTGCTCATTGAAATCAGTTCTGCCAGTCCCATGATGCAACATAATCCAGAACTCTCCCACCAGCTCCAGCCTGGAACTGGGTGACTTGACATCTCTGAATTTTAGCCCAAGGAGCAAGTAGGAAGGGGTTAATAATTCCTGTGTGATTCTAAATGCCAGTGGTGAGAAGGTCAAGGAATAAGGTTACCAGATTTTCCATTTTCCATTTGGAAAATCTGGACCCCTTAGACCCACCCCCCAGGCCTGTCCAGTTCCACCCATCCCCACCCCATTCCAAGCTTTTCAAAACCCAGACAAAGTGTCGGGTTTTGAAAAGCCGTCCGGGGAAATCCGGATATCTGGTAACCCCATCAAGGAACCAGGATGTGATCATTATGGGGGTAATTTTCATAGCCTTTACCCATATAAATTAGCAAAGCTGCCCAGGGTAGAGATTTAAGGCCTGGATGTATGACAAATCCATTCCCAGTGCATTATGGGAATTGAAGCTCTGCTTTCAACAGGTAAACTCTGGGACAACAACTAGAACACTGCTTTGGGTTGTAAATTCAAAACCAGGAGTGGCCAAACAATCTCCGTCCTTCAACTGGGTAACTTGCAGGGATGCTAAGTTCTCCAATTCCAGGCTGGCAATTTGGGGCAGTCCCAAGATTTCTGACCAACCTGTAATGCAGCCTGGGAAGATCAGCTCAACGTTTACAAAAAGATACTGAATTTCCTTAAAGTGTGCACGTATTTTTGACATTACAAAAAGCTGTTCTTGGGTGAGGGTCATGGAAGACACCTGGACATTTTACTTTCAAAAATGGGCAAAGTTAACAAAGTAACATAATAAATGACAGCAGATAAAGACCTGGATGGTCCATTCGGTCTGCCCAATAAGTACACACATTATAAATTCATGATTAAATTAAATTGTCTTTTTTCTTTGCTATTTCTGGGCCGGAGTTACCATCAAAGCTCACTCCAGCCTATCTAAACCATCCTAAATGACTGGAGTTCCCTTCGAAGCCCTCTCCATAAGAACATAAGAATTGCTGCTGCTGGGTCAGACCAGTGGTCCATCCTCCCCGGCAGTCCGCTCACGCGGCGGCCCCCAGGTCAAAGACCAGTGCTCTAAATGAGTCCAGCCTCACCTGCGTACATTCCGGTTTAGCAGGAACTTATCCAGCTTAGTCTTGAAACCCTGGAGGGTGGTTTACCCTACAACAGACTCCGGAAGAGCGTTCCAGTTTTCTACCACTCTCTGGGTGAAGAAGAACTTCCTTACGTTTGTACGGAATCTGTTCCGTTTTAACTTTAGAGAGTGCCCTCTCGTTCTCCCTACCTTGGAGAGGGTGAACAACCTGTCCTTATCTACTAAGTCTATCCCCTTCATTATCTTGAATGTTTCGATCATATCCCCTCTCAGTCTCCTCTTTTCAAGGGAGAGGAGGCCCAGTTTCTCTAATCTCTCACTGTACGGCAACTCCTCCAGCCCCTTAACCATTTTAGTCGCTCTTCTCTGGACCTTTTTGAGTAGTACTGTGTCCTTCTTCATGTACGGTGACCAGTGCTGGATGCAGTACTCCAGGTGAGGGTGCACCATGGCCCGCTACAGCAGCATGATAACCTTTGCCGATCTGTTCGTGATCCCCTTCTTTATCATTCCTGGCATTCTGTTCGCCCTTTTTGCCGCCGCAACTCATTGTGCAGACGGCTTCATGCTAAACTGAACAACCATATACGGGAGACAGACTGCGCAAGTCTGCCCAGTTCCGGCTCTGGTTCTTCAAATTATACCCTTCGTTTTCTGATTAGAGATCCTCTGGGTTCATCCCACCCTTGCTCTCCGCCACCTCTCTCGGGAGGGCGTTCCAGGCATCCACCACCATCTCTGTGAAAAAAAAAAATCTCCCAGCATTCAGTGGCGTAGCGAGGGTGAAAGGCGCCCCTCCCCCACCCGCTCCTTCCCCGATCCCCCCTGCCGCAAGCACCCCCTTCCTTTGTACCTCTAGTTGTTCACCGCTGCGAATGTGCTCCTTGCGACCCCGTCATCTCTCCTGCTGACATCACATACTATGCCCCAGAAGTGACATCAGCAGGAGAGACGACACAGTCACAAGGAGCAGGTTAAAGTTATTGCTCGCGTCGGTGAACAACTAAAGTTACTGGGGGAGGGAAGGGAAGTGGGCTGCGTGTGTGGCGAGGGAAGGAGTGGGAAGAGGAGGAGTGCTGGGGCTCCCGAGGTAGACTGCCCATCCCCCTTGCTACTGCTAACATTACTCTTAAGTCTACCACCCCACAACCTCAATTTATGCCCTGTAGTTTTACCATTTTTCCTTCTCTGGAAAAGATTTGGTTCTGTATTAATAGCTTTTAAGAATATCTCTCATATTTAGACCTTGCAAGTTATCCCATGGTATCCGTGCTAATGCTGGGCCGGACCCAGAACCTGTCTACATCAGTTTATACAAACACAAATATCGATTTCTATTCCACAATGTGCCAATATGGTCTGATGAGGATTAGAAAAGAAACACGAACGTTTCTAGGAAAAATAATGAACTTAACCACACAATTAAATCATTACTTGCAAAAACTAATCAAACCACTTCCGCCATATACTAGTTAGTACAACTAGGATGCAAATTACAATCAATTAAGAATTGACTAACCATGAGTGCTTCTTAACAGAACTGGTCCACACTTGAACAATTGATGAAGTAAAAAGGTTTTTAGCTTATTTCTAATACCCAGATAGGAGGGGTGGGGGGTGCTGAAAAGTTCTCAGCCCAACCAACTTCTTAAATTCTAAGCATTATTTTGCCACTGTAGCTGAAAAGTGTTATCTTATTTCATTAAGAGCCAATTTGCAGAAACAAAATTCTATGTTTTGACATTGTTTCCGATCATTGATTGAACCATATCCACCTCATTCTCTTCTTGGTTGGGCTGAGAAATTTTCACCACCCCCTGCAGCAACATTCCAGAGCTGAAATTGTGATGTCATAATGCCTCATTCCACCAATAAGAGCCAACCTCATAAGTGATGTCACAATTGCTTGATTGTCCTAGAATTGGCTCACATTTATTACATAGGAGGTTCTCAGCCCAACCATCCAACTTCCTAAATTCTGAGTGTTTTTTGTCACTTATGTTCTTAAAAGAATGTTATCTTATTTCGTTAAGTGCCAATTTGCAGAAATAAAATTCTATGTTTTGACATTGTTTCACACCATTGATTGAACCATATCCACATCATTCTCTTCTTGGTTGGGCTGAGAACTCTTCAGCCCTTCCCCCCTCATAATCATTTTTTAATCTTATGGAAGAAGCTAAAGAAGTCCATGATAAGGAAATGATTGCACTAGCTTTGTCGGCACAAGAACCAAAGGGAAGAAGCTGGTGGCAGGAGCAATCCAAGGGGTACCAAAGAAGAGGCATCCTTAGCGAGCTCCCCCCTATCGGGAAAGGACGAGGAACTGAGAACAGGGAGGGGGAGTTGAAAGAATGAGGGGCAGCACTGGGCCAAGGAGGAGAAGTTGAGACAGCTCAGATTTAAGAAAGGTGAGAGGGTGGGCGTGGAATGAAGGCCATTCCCCTCCCCTACTCCTTTCCCTCAATCTGAAACCTTGTATTTTTTTTAATCACTGCTGTTTGGTTCCAGTTCCAAAGTCTACATATTGAGATCTTTAAGTCTGTCCCTATATGTCTTATGACCATTTTAGTAACCCTCCTCTGTTCTCCATCCTCCCCCCTCTCAGCTTCTGTGAATGCAACAGTCTGGCTCCTAACAATTATTTACAGTGTTCCAACATCTGGAAGGAAGTGAGCACCTCTTTCCACTCAGAGCCTGCCTAGTGCATCACTCAGCCTGGAAAAGGGTGGGGGGGGGATTCCTGGAGTGGAGCCTGCCCACACTCAGCCATCACAAAATCTTCTTCCCTGAGCATCTCCCACCGCCTCCCCGTCAAGATGAAGCCAAAAGCAAGGCCAGCTTTCTGCAAGGAGTAGCAAAGAGCCAAGACACTTAAGGACCGGTGAGTCTAGGATCAAATCCCTCTGCCAAGCGCTGAAGGGGATTTGGTTTGTTTAAATTACACGTTTGGGAGTTTCTTTTAACTCTGGGAGGGTGTTAGCAGCCCCCGTCCCCTGGCTTCTCTCAGTAGCAAACTAGAAGTTCGTGGATTTGGGTAAAAAGAAAGCTGTTTGTCGTTGTTTTGTGGATTTGGTGCCAAGCCAAATGCTTGGACGTTTGCATTCTTTTGTATCAAAAAGAGAATTTGAATGGTATGCATTTGGCTGTTGATTTTGTCCTAGGCTCCAGGAAAGACAGGCTGAACTCCAGTTTTTGTCCCCTTCCCCCCACCACCTCACAAAAAAAAAAAAATGCTTAGTAAAAATGGCAAAAAGTATTTAGCTAAAAGAAGCAGGTCTGTTTCCTAAAGCTTAGCACAGGGCATGCCGATATCAGGAGAGTGCAAAGGGCTTACGCCCCTCCGATACCCATCTGAACTCAGATTCCCTATCTATTGTAATCTTCCCACACTGAAAACAGCTACAATTTACTGAGGTTTTTTGAAGGATTCGATGTATGCAGGGCAGGATCTGTAATTTTGCAAGCAGTGCTGCTTGCCCAAAGCTTCCCTCTGACGCAGCTTCCTGTTTCCGCCTGGGCACATGGTGGGGTGAGGCGGGGCAGGAGGCCCAGTGTACTTGTGTGCCTAGGGGCCCTCGATGAATTATTCCCGTTGCCTTTCTTACCTGCATTGCTTGCTTGTCTTACTTTCCGTCGATGGGAGGGGGGCCCAAGTGGCCGATCGATGCTGGAGGGGCCCATCGCTGTTTGGAAAAAACAATGTTGATGCCCTCCTTCATCGGGCCCCCCTGACCATTTCGGGCCCTAGGCACGTGCCTACTTGGCCTATTGGTTAATCCTGCCCTGGATGTATGTTTAGGTTTTCCCATACAATAGGCCAAAATTGGTTGTATTTCATGTACCCAGATCATAGTGGCCCCGGATGAGAAGTGAAACCAGCCCTATATGTATTTATCCTATCCAGAGGCTTAGCGAGGGTGAGAGGTGCCCCTCCCCCGCCCCCACTCCTTCCCCGATCCTGCCTGCCCCGTGTCTCCGTCCCTTCTACCTCTAGTTGAAGTTGTTGCTTGTGGCAACGTGCTCCTCGTGACCCCTTCGGCCTTCCCTCTGACATCACTTCCTATGCGTGACATCCAGAAGTGACGTCAACGGGAGAGCAGACGGGGGTCGCGAAGAGCCTTTTCTTGACCGCTGCAAACAACAGCTTCAACTAGGTATAGGGGGAAGGGGAGGAATGGGAAGAGGCGGGGAGGGGGGGCAGAGAGGAGGAGGGGTGCTGGTGCCCCCCCAACATGCCGCCCAGGGCGGACAAACCCCCTTACTATGCTTAGTCACTTTTTAGATCAGTTGACTAATACCCACTGAAAAAAGAAAGAGCATAATGGGAGAAAGCATTTCGTGTTAAAAATGATGTCATAATCTGCAGGTTTTGAGACACTCTAGCAAGATTATCCATAGTGACCTGTAATACTGATCCAAAATATAGCGGTTAGAATGATCTATGGTCTTAAAAAGTACGATCATGTAACTCCATTTTATTGTGAGCTGCATTGGTAGCCAATGGAGGCTTGTGTTTTGTTCAAGTTAGGTTGCTCTGTCTTATGTGGTTGACAGATTTTCTTTAGCATCTTATAAATACAGTAGGAAACCTCATGCCCTGTTTACCTTTCCGTCCATGCAGGGCTGTAAAAGTAAGAAATTTCACGACCAAATTCTAGCATTCCAAACGGCTTCACATGATAAAGAATTTCGATTATTATTGCTTGAAGCCCATTCTTACAAACATTTCAGAACTCAACTGAAAACCTAGCTCTTTTCAAAATACTTGATCAAATAATTTCTCTCTAGTCATCCTTAAATTGTTCTTAATTTTTAAAAAAAATCTTTTGTAAACCGCATACAACTTATGGTTACGCGATTAATAATAATAACAACTTTATTCTTCTATACCGCCATAGTCGGATGACTTCTAGGCGGTTCATAGTGAAGAGAGCTGGACAATCAGTGAATTACAAAATGCATATAGCGAAAGTACAAAAATAAAACAGGGGAAACAAAACCACAAACTCAAAAGCACAGAACCAAAGTGGAATTGTCCCAGTCAGAATGGTGCACACCAAAAAAGTGTCTTTCAACTCATCTGATAAATTCAAATGCCTTTATTCATCCAAAATTCATCCAATGACTCAATAACCCGCCATGCACATGTTTCGGCCTACTCGGCCTGCCTCAGGAGTCTTATGAGTCTTCGAGTGTTTTTAAAGAACCATACAGGGTATAAAGATGCACAATCTCTCTAAACACTGCTTCGGAAAGACGTGAAGCAATTCAAATCGCTGTGACCTTGCTGCACATTTTTGGTGTACACCATTCTGATTGGGACAATTCCACTTTGGCTCTGTATAGTGAAAGTACAACATATTACACAAGAAATAGACAGAAGGAAATTTTAAGTGTAGTGTGACTTCTGTTTATGAGATAAATCTGTCAAATAGTACAGTTTTAATTTCTTTCCGAAAGGCGCCGTAGGTCAGCCAGACTCCATTGATTTACTTCCGTAACCACGATTGCTATTTGCTTGTATGATGTTATGTTATGTTAGGCCACTGAGCTGGTGTGGAATAGAGGTCTGCACGGGAACGGGGATCGCGGGAATCCTGCGGGATCCGTGGGGTTCCTGCGGGAATCCCCCCTAACCCATGGGACTCCCACAGGGACCCCCCTCTGGCCCAAGGGACTCCCACGGGGATGGAAGGCTTTGGAAGCAGGGTTCGTCCATATAATATAATGGACACGTCAGCCTTAGTAAAAGAGGGGGATTTATAAGTTAATTACCTGAACAGAAAACAAAAAAGGGTTCCACCAAAGAGATTCCACAAGGAAAATAGCAGCGCAAACACAAAAGAAACTGTGGAATTGATGATCCTGTCAGAAGTAATTGCTGCTTTTTATGGGGACGGGCGGGGATGGAGGTAATTCCTTGCGGGGATGGGTGGGGACGGAGAGGATCCTGATGGGGACGGGTGGGGATGGAGAGGATCCTGGTGGGGACGGGTGGGGACGGAGAGGATCCTGGCAGGGACGGATGGGGACGGAGAGGATCCTGGCGGGGATGGGTGGGATTTCTGTCCCCATGCAACTCTCTAATGTGGAAGGAATATTCATGAAAATTAACCCCAATGGTATTTCCATATGTTCCCTTTTAAAATGACAAACAACTAAACCCAAGTGATTTAGTATACAAGATATAACAACAAAATATTAAACTCGCTTAATGAGGTCAGTGCATATCCCTACAATCACTGTTTTAAAGACTTTTTATCTCTTTTATTTTATTTTAATTCAGGAAAGGCCTCAGAAAAGGAGCCTACGCACAGTCTTGTCATAGATCGGGATGTTCTGCGTAGTTTTAAGATGCTCCAAGCTCCAGTTATAGGTCCCAAAAACCTGAATTTATTTTTAATTTTATATACAATACTTTCATGAGTGTGGCTCTAATGCTTTTATTATTTTTTCTTCTTTAACTTCTATCTTGACTTATATTTAAAATGCTAGCCACGTTATTATATTTACTTTCATTATTTTTGGAATAGTTACTCTTCAGCAACATTTAAACACAATTTGAAATGCACTTCTCTTCTTTGAGAAAATTGATAGTTTTACTTATCTTAGAACTCATTTCTTAAGTAGCTGTTACTTCTCAGTGATAATCTCTCTGCCGTATCTATGCCGACGCAGGCCAGCGTTTCGCGGAATTTAAACTCTTTCCGCTGCGTCAGGGCCAATAATACAGCATCAAATCATGATTTTACTCGTGTCTACCATAGATTCTCAATGACCAATAGGAAGTACATACATCTACTGACCCCATGCTTAGGCATGGAAAACTTTACTGGTTTAGTTTTCAAATATATGATAATTGCAAATCCTGCCCAATCTCCCATACATACAAGCCAAACTTTGGCTTATACAGGGTGACATAGAAACATGATGGCAGAGGAAGGCCAAAAGGCCCATCCGCAGTATCCATTATCTCTTTCTCTCTCCGAGAGATCCCACGTGCCTATCCCAGGTCCTTTTGAATTCTTCTGGGAGACTGTTCTATGCATCTACCACCCTTTCTGTAAAAAAGTATTTCCTTAGATTACTCCGGAGCCTATCACCTCTTAACTTCATCCTATGCCCTCTCACTCCAAAGCTTCCTTTCAAATGAAAGAGACTCGACTCATGATTTACATTACGTAGGTATTTAAATTTCTCTATCATAGCTCCCCTTTCCCACCTTTCCTCCAAAATATACAGATTGTGATCGCTAAGTCAGTCCCCATTTGCCTTATGAAGAAGACCCTGCACCATTTTAGTAGCCTTCTTCTGGACCGACTCCATCCTTTTTATATCTTTTTGAAGGTGTGGCCTCCAGAATTGTACACAATATTCTAAATGTATGGGGAGAGTGTGGCGCAGTGGTTAAAGCTACAGCTTCAGTACTCTGAGATTGTGGTTTCAAACCCACGATGTTCCTTGTAACCTTGGGAAAGTCACTTAATCTCTCCATTGTTCCAGGTACATTAGATAGATTGTGAGCCCACTGGGAAAATGCTTGAGTACCTGAATAAATTCATGTTAACTGTGCTGAGCTCCCTTGGGAGAATGATATAGGAAGAATAAATAAAAAATAAGGTCTCACCAGAGTCTTATACAGGGGCATCAATACCTCCTTTTTCCTACTGGCCATGCCTCTTCCTATGCATCCTAGCATCCTTCTAGCCTTTGCCGTCACCTTTTCAACCTGTTTGGCTACCTTAAGTTCATCACATACAATCACACCCAAGTCCCGCTCTTCCGTCATGCACATAAGTTCTTCACCTCCTAATCTGTACTGTTCCCTTGGGTTTTTGCAGCCCAAATGCAAGACCTTGCATTTCTTAGCATTAAATTTTAGCAGCCAAATTTCAGACCATTCTTCAAGCTTTGCCAGGTCTTTCCTCATGTTATCCACACCATCCAGCGCGTCTACTCTATTGCAGATTTTAGTATCTTCTGCAAAACGGTGAATTTTATCCTACAACCCTTCAGCAATATCATTTATAGAAATATTAAAAGGAACAGGCCCAAGAACAGAACCTTGAGGCACACCACTGGTAACCTCCCTTTCCTCAGAGCCATCTCCATTGACCCCTGCACTCTGTCACCTTCCACTCAACCAGTTATTGATCCAGCCATTTCCACTTTTATGTAAATTCTAGATATATCATAAATATAGTACCCCCCCTCCTGTTTAATATCCTATGGGAATAATAGGTACATATTTGAGGGCCCTTCTCAATTAGAGTTATTTCTGAAAGACAAACCTGTATTAGAGAAAGATTTAGGAACTAATGTGGTGTTTGAAGAAAAAGTGATTTAAAAGTTTATTGCCTGTCCAACCAAGTTTTTCTTTTGAATGTTTTCCTTGTCCTCTTAGGAACTAGACAGCTACATTAATGTGGACTATAAAATGATTTAAGAATTGAATTTTCCTTTGTGTTTTACCATTGTTCTACATTCTTTTTGCTTAAATTGATATTCCTGTAATTTGTTATTACTGTAAAAAATGGCTATCAAAAAAAAATATATATATATAAAAAAAAATACATATATAGTAACTTCCACCATTGTTATTTGTGGCTTGATAGTTCTAATCTAAGGCCCTCTTTTTCTAAGGTGCGCTAACTGATTACTGCGTGCTAAATTCTAACGCATGCATATTAGTCTTTGGACGCAGTTTGTTTTGACAGTCTTTGACATGGTGCATTTTAACCCATATATTTAATTTCCTACAAATTCTGAAAGGGAAAAAAAGATCCACAGAAACTGCCAGATATTGGACAAGTACGTAAATCGCTTGGGGGGGGGTTCTCCCCCCCATTTCAATTTGCACTTTCTGGCAAAATGCTCCCACAGCGGAGCTTGTAGATTTCTTCACCTGCTCAGTATTTTCCTTATCCGATAGGTGCTGGAAATTTAAATCTTTGGGAAAGGCAGCGGCATGCAAGATTGCCCAAAGCTTAAGACTCTGGTTCTACTGCTATATTCGTTCCTAATCGGAATGCCAGCTTCAGCAGCAGTGAGCACTTTCAGCACCTTTCATCCAGGTGGCTGGTGATGATTCCAGATTTAATCCTTGAACTCACCCCGGGAGTTGATGCTTGACTTGTATTAATGCTCTCGGTGGTAAACAAGAATCAGCTGGTGACCCTTCGCCCCTATTTGCAAGAGAAAAGGCTTACTGAAATGTGCCATGTCCTTCAACACCTCAAGGGGAAACGTAATTTCTCAATGGTTTAATCTCAGAGCAAAGAGAACCTGATGAGATACTGCAAGAGTCTGGTAAACAGTAAAGAAGCCACCTGTGTTTTGCTAGAAAACACAAATTTGCGGCTTCTTCTCACTGGCATTGCTGGCCTCCTGCATTTTAATGGGGGTTTCCCTTACACATCACATCAAGGATCTCACAGACTGCAACAGGCTTTCATATTAGTTCCCTACCAGTCTGATCCCATGCTCCAAATCCTCAGTTCAGTCCAGTATCCCTCTCATTTGTTCTGCCAGGGATTGGGTCAGGTTCGTGTGAGTAAGGTATCTTTTTTTTTCCCCAATGCTTTCAGTACTCTACTGTGTGCCATGAAATCCAAATTAGAAAATGACATCGTGACAAAATTCATCACCGTTCTCGTCCCCGCGGATAACCGCGGGAAATAATCCCATGTCATTTTCTAGTGTCTATTTCAACCTCAGTCCTTTTACACCAGCATTCTTCAAAGCAAAGCTTGTGGGTCAGTGGTTGTGGCCATTCATACTCTGATTCTTCCCTCTCTCCTTAAAGAATGACATGAAGATAGTTTACCTCGGTTATCCGTGGGGACGGGGACGATGATGAATTTTGTCACCGTGTCATTCTCTAATTCATAAGAACATAAGAACATAAGAACTGCCATCACCGGATCAGACCTTCGGTCCATCAAGTCCGGCGATCCGCACACGCGGAGGCCCCGCCAGGTGTACACCTGGCGTAATTTATAGTCCACCATATCTTTATATGCCTCTCTTAAGGAGATATGCATCTAGTTTGCTCTTGAAGCCTAGGACGGTCGATTCCGCAATAATCTCCTCTGGGAGGGCATTCCAGGTGTCAACCACTCTCTGAGTGAAGCAGAACTTCCTGATATTAGTCCTGAACCTGTCCCCCCTCAGCTTCATTCCATGTCCTCTAGTCCGTGTCAAATTGGACAGTGTAAATAATCTTCTCTGCTCTATTTTGTCGATTCCTTTCAGTATTTTGAAGGTCTCGATCATATCCCCACGCATTCTCCTTTTCTCAAGGGAGAACAATCCCAGTGTTATAAGTCTATCCTCATATTCCAGTCTCTCCATACCCTTCACCAGTTTTGTTGCTCGTCTCTGCACCTTCAAATCACTACAGTACAATTATAGGAATCATCTAGACCAGGGGTAGGCAATTCCGGTCCACGAGAGCCAGAGCCAGGTCAGGTTTTCAGGATCTCCACCATGAATATGTATGAGATGGATTTGCATGCACTGCCTCCTTGAGATGCAAATCTATCTCATGCATATTTATTGTGGATATCCTGAAAACCTGACCTGGCTCCGGCTCTTGAGAACCGGAATTGCCTACCCCTGATCTAGGGCACTATGGTTGTTGGGTTCCATCAACTCATGTTTGAGTCCTAGCGACGTGATGAATTGGTCTTTTGCTAGTCTAGTAAGGTTCTCCAGCATCATCCGCATGGTTGTTTTCAACGTGTCCCTCCGTCTGATTGCAGGTCGTCCTCTTTGCCTGGTTCCTCTGATCTTCCCAAACATGATGTCCTTCTCCAGTGAGTTCTGTCTTCTCTTCTCCATGGTGCTACTTCATCTGGAATATTGTGTTCAATTCTGGTCTCCTTATCTCAAGAAAGATATAGTGGCGCTAGTAAAGGTTCAAAGAAGAGCGACCAAGATGGTAAATGGGATGGAACTCCTCTCCTATGAGGAAAGACTAAAAAGGTTAGGGCTCTTCAGCTTGGAAAACAGACAACTGAGGGGAGATATGATTGAAGTCTACAAAATCCTGAGTGGAGTAGAACGGGTACAAGTGGATCGATTTTTCACTCCATCAAAAATTACAAAGATTAGGGGACACTCGATGAAGATACAGGGAAATACTTTTAAAACCAATAGGAGGAAATATTTTTTCACTCAGAGAATGCGTTGCCAGAGGTTGTGGTAAGAGCGGTTAGCGTAGCTGGTTTTAAGAAAGGTTTGGAGAAGTTCCTGGTGGAAAAGTCCATAGTCTGTTATTGAGAAAGACATGGGGGAAGCCACTGCTTGCCCTGGATCGTTAGCATGGAATGTTGCTACTCTTTGGGTTTTGGCCAGGTACTAGTGACCTGGATTGGCCAACGTGAGAACGGGCTACTGGGCTTGATGGACCATTAGTCTGACCTAGTAAGGCTATTCTTATGCCATTTGGATGCCCAGCCCTCCACAAACAAAACAAGAAAGATAACAGGAAAAATATCCCCCAATAGGAGGCAAAATAAACTGATGAATGAGCTAGATAAATCTTCCTAAACATATCTGGCAGTCTTTTTCCATTCAGCTCACCACGGCTGATGGCCTCTGGGGATCCTACGATCTGGATATGGAAATCAGGTGGGAAGGAATGGCAGTGCGCAGTTGTAAATGTCTTTAGTTGCTGATTAGCAGAATGGAAGAGGAAATGGAGTTTCCTAATGATTCAACCAGACAGATTCTTATTCCAAGAGTTAGACCTCCATGTGCGTCTCCAGGATACCTGGTAACACTAGCCTAAGCCAGTGCTGAACAGGAAACCTAAAGGCTTTCAAGTCCTCGATATCATGTAAAACAAAACAAAACGGTGTCTCTGTGGCACGGACAATTTTCTCATTACAGTGCTGGCATAGACATGGATGCAAGGGAAGATCGTGCCTAACGAACTTATTGCACTTCTTTGAAGGAATAAACAAACGGATGGACATCGTATACTTAGATTTCCAAAAAGCCTTTGACAAGGTACTCCATGAACTACAGAAACTGAAGAACCATGGGATGGAAGGAGACGTACACAGATGGATCAAAAATTGGTTGGCGGGTAGAAAGCAAAGGGTAGGAGTGAAGGACCACTACTCGGACTGGAGGAGGGTCACAAGTGGTGTTCCGCAGGGGTCGGTACTCAGACCGCTGCTGTTCAATGTATTTATAAATGATCTAGAAACAGGGACGAAGTGAGAAGTAATAAAATTCGCAATGACACCAAACTATTTAGTGGAGTTGGGACTAAAGAGGACTGCGAAGATTTACAAAGGGACCTGAACAAACTAGGAGAGTGGGCGACGAGATGGCAGATGAAGTTTAATGTAGAGAAATGTAAAGTCTTGCATGTAGGTACCCAAGGTACAGCTATAGGATGGGAGGGCTGGTAATGGGTGAAAGTACTCAAGAAAAGGACATGGGGGTATAATGGACAAGACAATGAAGCCGTCGGCACAGTGCGCAGCAGCCTCTAAGAAGGCGAATAGAATGCTAGGTACTATCAAGAAAGGTATTACAACCAGAATGAAATAAGTTATCCTGCCCTTGTATCGGGCAATGGTGCGCCCCCATGTGGAGTACTGCATCCAATATTGGTCGCCGTACCTAAAGAAGGATATGGCGATACGCGAGAGGGTTCAGAAAAGAGCAATGCAATTGATAAAAGGTATGGAAAACTTTGCATATGCTGAAAGATTAGCGAAACTGGGGCTCTTTTCCATAGAAAAGCGGAGACTTAGAGGGGACATGATAGAGACTTACAAGATCATGAAGGGCATAAAGAAAGTGGAGAGGGACAGATTCTTCAAACTTTCAAAAACTACAAGAACGAGAGGGCATTCGGAAAAGTTAAGAGGGGACAAATTCAGAACCAATGCTAGGAAGTTCTTCTTTACCCAGAGGGTGGTGGACACCTGGAATGCGCTTCCAGAAGGTGTGATAGGACAAGAGTACAGTATTGGGTTTCAAGAAGGGATTAGACAATTTCCTGAAGTAAAAGGGGATAGAAGGGTATAAATAGAGGATTACTATACAGGTCCTGGACCTGATGGGCCGCCGCGTGAGCGGACTGCTGGGCATGATGGACCTCTGGTCTGACCCAGCAGAGGCACTGCTTATGTTCTTATGACACATAACCACAACATGGAGTCAAGGCAGATTAGCCCAGTGACAGTACCCCCAACAAACATAAGAATTGTTATACTGGGACAGACCAAAGGTCCATCAAGCCCAGGATCCTGTTTCCAACCATGGCCAACCCAGGTACCAGGTACCAAGTAGAAACCCAAAGAGTAGCAACATTCCAGAGCTGAGATTGTGATGTCATAATGCCTCATTCCGCCAATGTCTAAGAGCCAACCTCAGCAGTGATGTCACAATGGCTTGACTGTTCTATATTTGGCTCACATAAGAACATAAGAGCTGCCATACTGGGACAGACCGAAGGTCCTTCAAGCCCAGAACCCTGTTTCCAACAGTGGCCAACCCAGGTCCTAAATACCCAGCTAGATCCCAAGTAGTAAAACAGATTTTATGCTGATTATCCTAAGAATAAACAATGGATTGCCCCAAGCCATCTCAATAATGGACTATGGACTTCTCTTTTAGGAAATTAACCAAACCCTTTTTAAACCCTGCTAAGCTAACTGATTTCACCACATTCTCTGGCAACGAATTCGAGAGTTTAATTAAACGTTGTGTGAAGAAATATTTTCTCCAGTTTGTTTTAAATCTACTACTTAGGAGCTTCATCGCATGTCCCCTAGTCCTAGTATTTTTGGAGAGAGTGAACAAGCGATTCACATCTACCCTTTTCGCAACACTCAATATTTTATAGACCTCTATCATATCATCCCTGAGATGTTTCTCCTCCAAGCTGAAGAGCCCCAGCCGCTTTAGCCTCTCCTCATAGGGAAGTCGTCCCAAACCTTTTTATCATTTTCGTCGCCCTTCACTGTACCTTTTCTAATTCTGCTAGATCTTTTTTGAGATACGGCGACCAGAATTGCACACAGACAGACAAGACATGTCGTAGTATGGACCAGCCAATACCAGCATTAGCCCCCAAATTCCAAAATTAGGCGTGCAGTTTCACGTTATAGAATAGGGTCGGTTACAGGAGTAATATAATTAGTTCCTAACTGGAGATACATAGCAATAGTTGACATTATCAAACACTAGTTGGCAGTTCTGTCCATAACTGATATCCATTAGCCTATAAACAGAGCAGCTAAATTCTCTCTTGCGCATCTGCAAACAGGATGGCATAAATTGTGGCGCTTAAGGCTGGGCAAAGTACTATACATTTGTACTAGAATTCTATAGCAGATTTGATGCACAAATATGTCCTCGTACCCTGTTTTTAGGCGTTTTACCATTGAATTGAGCCCTAAATCTCAGAACTATCCAATTGTTTAATCCATGTCAATATATTAACATTAAACCCACAAACCTGTGCTTTTGTCCAAGTCTAGTGTCAATAGACTTTGGATATCTAGCTTTCAACACACCTTCACTTACTTTGTCTAGGGTGCACCTCTGATAGGTTGAACATCAAGCGTAAGGACAAGAGAAAAGTAGAGTACAGCTGCATCCTAGGTGCTTTGAGATTATTTTTGGCAGCTCTTAGCTACAAGAGGACCTGTGATGTTTGCTGACTTGTTCTCCTTTTCATCTGCTCTATAATTCAGCTTAAGCGATGTTGATAAGGGGAAGCACCAGACAGAGATTAAAGTGGTAAGGACCCACAGATAGGAGAGAGGCCTGGGGGAAAAAATATGAACCGGTCTTTGATGTTTCAGAGCCACTTGGCCTTACTTTGTGGTAGGCACCTAACTTTCAATTAAATCCAGGTACTTCATGCATTTTCCCTATCTGTCCCAGTGGGCAGAAAATCTAATGTACCTAGGGCACTGGAGGATTAAGTGACTTGGAGGATTAAGTGACTTGCCCAGGGTCACAAAGAGCAACATGGGGTTTGAACACACAACCTCAGGGTGCTGAGGCTGCAGCTCTAACCACTGTGCAACACACTCCTCTCCTTTCCTTCTAACTTTTTTAATACATGGAATATATCTGGTCTGGGCTTCCAAGATGGTATTTTTGAACAACGTCCACACCTGATGTAAATTTTTGATCTTTGCAGCTGCTTCTTTAATTTTTTTAAACGATTTCCTCATTTTATTGTAGTCTCCAGTTTGAAAGTTGAATGCTAATGTATGTAAAGTTAAGCCCCCCAAATGTAAGGTTTTGGAGGGGTAATGTTGAAGCAAATGCGGCCTTACAATCTGCCAGGTCCCGGGTTCGATACCCTCGTTGAAAATTCAGAAGGCAGTAAAGACAGCTAAGAGTGATTGCATAAAGAATATATATCTTTACAAATACAGAGACTGCTTCTGTGATCTTGTGAATGGGAGAGAAAAGAGAGTTTACCTGCCTTACAGAGTCCAGAGGAAAGAGAGAGAGGGAGGGGAGGGGGTGATGTTCCAGAGAGAGAGAGAGGGGGGGGGGTGCAGAGAGAAGGCTTTTATAGATTGGAGTCTTATTCTAAAAATAGAAACTATTGTATGTCCCAGTATCTTTCTTTTTTTTGAAAATATGTTTATTAAAGGATCAATGCATACGAGAAAATACAAATTGTGACCATACAAGAAAGACATCATATACAACAATCAAGGGTGCAGGTAAAAATAAACAAACGTCAATACATCCACAACATATCCTCCTCCATGCAGATCCAATTTTTTGAATGAAACCCTCCCCTCCAGCCCCTCCCCCCCCCACCCTCCCTGTGCACCCATGATCTCTAACCAGCCCTAAAAGGAACTCCAATAATCCAAATAGGTCTTAGATTTCCAGCTCACAGCCCCCCGGCGGTGCTGCCACTCCCACCCAGCCATCAGAGACATATTAGCCCGCCACTGTTGCACCGTTGGCCGCGTGGTACCAATCCAGTGGCGAAGAATTAGTTTCTTTGTGATTCCTAAGGCCACTAAAAGAAAGCGCCTTCCAGAATCGCTAACACCCGCTTCCACCAGGGGACCTGTGACACCCAACAACAACGTCTTATAAGACCAGTCTATAGATAATCCTATAACTTTCTCCAGCTCTTGAAGCACAAAAATCCACAGGGGCCCTACATGTGAACACTCCAAAAAGTGATGTACCAAGGTGTCCCGACGAGCCGGGCAACGGGGGCAGCAGTCATCAGGCCATAGCCCCATCTTTCGTCCCTTACATCTCGTTAAATAAGATTGGTGCAGAATCTGTAGATGTACTTCCCGCAAACTCACATTAGGGGAAGCAGAGGCACATTCCTGAAAACACAGAACTAATTCATCAGCAGTGACCTGCTCACCCAAAGCTGAGGTCCAATCCGTTGCCATAGCATCAAGAAACTTAACAGACCGTCGTTCCCTCCCCACTTTATACCACTCCGAGAGCGTGTTAATTTCAGATGGGACTGACAAAAACTGTTGATCCAAGGAAGTAAAGGTGGGCATGCTGCCCTCCGGTGAGCGGAGCACCAAACAATAACTACGCATCTGCAAGTACGCAAACATAGACCCTGCGGTCCAACCCCAGCAGTCCCGGCATGCCAGAAAAGAGGGAACCGAGCCCGACCCCACTTCAGCAACCTGCCCCACAAAACGACACCCAGACGTCCGAACTGAGGCAAAAAAAGCATGTAACGAACCAGCAGGAAACTTAGGGTTACCCACCAATTCCGTAAAAGGCGAAGGACCTACCGCGCCCCCCAAGGAAGACTGCCACCAGCACCAGGCCATTCATAAGGGTCGAAGCATAGAAGGACAGGGTCCCGCCCCATGCCACATGAGGTTAAAAACTGACACCGGAGCTGACAAAATGTACCAGAATCCAACCGGGGCAAATCTGGCAACTCCCGTATATAATTCATGTACCCATCTCAACAAAGCAGCAACATTATAAAGATGCAAATCGGGCAAGTTCACACCTCCGTGCTCACGCCCCCTAATCAGTTTGTTATAGCCAATTTTCACCCGGCGGGAGCGCCATATAAAGGATGAAACGATCCCCCTATAGGCCTGCACATCTTTCTGTTTGATCCAAATGGGCACCATTTGTAGTGGATACAGGAGCTTCGTCAAGAGGACCATTTTAATAAGGGCAACGCGTCCCAGGAGCGAAAGGGGAAACTCCATCCACTTTTTACACAGAGCTCGGACTGCATCAAATTTATCAAGTACGTTCTTCCGATAGACCACCCCCGGATCTGCATGCAGATATATTCCCAGATATTTGAGCGTACCCTTAGATCATTGCAACGGAAAGGAAGGATCCTGCCAAAGAGTAGACGGGGGGCGGACTGCCAGAGCCTCTGACTTATCAAAGTTAATTCGCAACCCAGAAAAGGCTCCAAATCTCTGTATAAGATCTATTAATCGAGGAACCCCCTCTGTAGCATCTCCCAGAAAGATGAGCATGTCATCCGCAAACAAATTAATTTTAAATTCCTGGGAACCCAACCAAATACCATGCAAGTCAGTGCTCTGACGGAGCTTAGCCGCAAGAGGCTCTAGAGCCAAGACAAAAAGCATCGGGGAGAGGGGACAGCCCTGGCGCGTCCCCCTCTCGAGTTCAAAAGAAGAGGTAAGCTCCCCATTAATCAGGATTTGGGCCGTAGGATGAGCGTATAATGATCGAATCCCAGTCAGAAAGCTCCCCATAATGCCGAACTGAGGAAGAACCCAAAAAAGATAATCCCACAACACTTTGTCGAACGCTTTTTCCGCGTCTAAACTAACTATAAGTGCATTCTGCTGTCCCGCGTGTTGCCCAACAAGTCCAGGATTCTGAAGCACCGAAAGTGCCCTCAGTACATTCAAGTTTCAAGTTTATTAAATTTTGATTTTACGCAATATCAAATATTTCAATGCGTATTACATAATTGTAATGTACAATAGAAACCAGGGATGACAAATACAAATACAAATAAGACAAAAACAGACTAATCATTATGTTCTATTAATACAAATTGAAACATGTAGGTAAAAGGTGGAAATACAATTTAAATAATTTATAATATTAATAAAAAAGGAAAAAAAAAAAAATAGGGAACAATTAAGGTTTGTACATAAGGGTAGGGGAGGTGTAATATTAGGAATAATTAATCGGTTTAATATTAGAAAAATTTTAATATAAAGAGTGTAATAAGATCCAGATTAATATTAATGATAATTTGATAGAAAAGAAAAAAAGAGAATTAAGATTAAAAACACTTATAGTTTCTATATTGATGTTCTGCTCATTTAATTCCTTAAAGAACAAGATTAGCAGATGAATAGCGGCCTGGCACAAAACCTGCCTGGTCCGTATGAATTAAATTGGGCAAAACCCGACCCAGGCGAGCCGCCATAATAGCAGCAAACAACTTGATATCTTGATTGAGCAGAGAAATAGGTCTATAGGATCCCAGCTGATCTTCCGCTCGACCCGGTTTCGGTAGAACCACAATATTGGCGTGAGTTAGTCTATGCGGAGGCAATGCACCTCTACTAAGAGCCCCACATAGGGCTTGAAATGGGCCCACCACTCGTACCCCCAACAACTTATAATATTCAGAACCCAGTCCGTCAGGCCCATGGGCTTTAGCCAATTTTAAGGCCCGAATAGCTTGTTGAATTTCCAACCCTCGCACCGGGGCATTTAACGCCTCTCTCTGCTCATGTCCCAGGGACGGAAGCTGTAGGTCTTGAAAGAAAGTCGTCCTCTGTCCTGTGTCACAGGTCCCCCTGTCATATAGCGCTCTATAGTAGTTAATAAAACTCTGCTGTATTCCAGCTTGGGCAGTTACCTCACTACCATCAGGCGCCTGAATCCGTGAAATAATGCGCTTCGGAGCCCTTGAGGTAACCAAAGACGCAAGCAGTTTCCCGGCTTTGTTACCCCAGCGATGGAGGCGATATTTATACAATCTGATATCTCTAAGCGCTCTTTCCGCTAATAAATCATTAATTTGCCTACATAGGTCAGAATATTGAGATCGAGCTGTCGTAGCACCCGGAGCATGTAAACTCCCACGCAGTGCGGCCAGACGCTGTGTTAAGTCCAACAGTGTCTTATCTTGGGCTCTGCGCTTGCGGGTAGTGTACTCAATAATTTTACCACGCAAGACCGCCTTGCTCGCCTCCCAAAACACCACCTCTGATACATCAGAAGCAGGGTTTTCGTTCACAAAGAAATCCCATTGTTGTTCCAGGAAGTCCTTAAACTCATCATCTTCGTATAACGTGGGATTCATACGCCAGCTAGTAATCGACCCCTGGTACCCCGGCCTATCAATGAGCTCCAGCCAAACCAAGTGGTGATCGGACAAAACACCATCTTCAATCATCACTCATGGAATACCCGCCAGCAGAGAAGGAGCCACCAGCAGGTAATCCAAGCACTTGAGAGTGAAAAGTGAAGTCAGATTCAATAGGATGCAGTGTGCGCCAGACATCAATCAGACCCAGTTGGTGTATTACAAAGTTCACCCCCTTATGGTCGCCTCCTTTCAATCGAGGCTTAGGCGGCTTGCAATCAACAAGTGGGTCTGCAGTGATGTTAAAGTCCCCACCTAGTACCAAGTGGTATTCAGAAAAAGGCGTCAAAGCCGCTACTAATACAGAAAAAAATCTATGAGAGTATACATTAGGTGCATAAAGAGAACAAAACACATATTTCTTCCCCAAGAAAACTCCGGCCCAAATCACATATCGCCCCTCCGGGTCCTGTATCGCCTTGTGCATAGTACAAGGATGCTTTTTATGAAAGAGGAGAGCAACACCTCGCTGTCTGGAGTTATAGGAAGCAAAAGCTACTTCCCCTACCCAATTCCTCTTCAGTTTAACATGTTCTGTCACGCTGAGGTGAGTCTCCTGAAGCATTAAAACATCTACTTTTAATTTCTTACAGTATTGAAATAATTTGCTGCGCTTCACTGGGGAGTGCAAGCCATCAATGTTGAAGCTGGCAATCTTAACAGAACTCACAATAGCAGTTGGTAAGAAGTACGTCCCCCCAGAGACAACAGATCTGTGGGGCAGCAGCGCCGGCCTCCCAGCCAAACCAGCACGCCACCCACTGAATTATCATTACATTCCTGATCAGAGACCCCAGGTGCATCCCACCCCCCACCCTGTCCCCCCAAAACCCCCCTCCCACCCCAATCTCGTCTGCTCTCATCCCCTCAACCCTACCCCCAGGTCCCCCATGCATCTCAACCATTCTCACACCAAACAATCCCCACACACACAACCAAAACCCCAACACTACCTCCATTCCCCTCTCCCTTCTCACACGAACACTCTCGTCCTCCCATCCACCACCCGGCCCCCCGACTGAAAACTAAAGTGGGAACCCCCACAACAACTCTAGTGGGCTAAAACATCCAAGTATATGGAAAACGCATTAAAGCAGTGCAAAGAGAGCTGCATAAACAACAAACTGGCAAATCTCTCAAACAGGCACTCAACATAATCTCAAACCAAGAATCCAGAGGCCAAAAGTCCTTGCAGTGCAGGTCTCCTGCTCCAGATGGGTGTCGAGGCGGTATGGCCTCCAGTAGCTCAAGGAGACTGTATAGACTGAAGTCATGCCACGCAAGCAGGTCACACAGGCGGCAGCAGAACATATGCCCCCAGCATCAGTGATCAGGACAAAATCAGCAACACACTGTCAGATGACCAAAATGACTTGATAGAAGAAACACCACCAGAAACCACACGACAGACGCCCATCAGCGCTCCTGATTGTCCGGCAGCCTCTCGAGGAACTTTTTCAGCTCATCCGCCGTGCTCATGGTGAAAGTTCGATTTTCATGGGTTAGTCTCACCTTAGCGGGGTAAAGAAATGCAAATCTTATTCCCCTCGTGACCAACTGCGAGCAATAAGGCGTAAGGGCCCTGCGCTGCTCCGCGACTTTGGTAGAGAAATCTTGAAATATCATAATCTTAGCCCCTTCATAGGACAGAGATCTGTTTTTCTTGAACAGGTCCAACAGGCGCGCTTTGATTGCATAATTGTGGAATCTGGCCAGCACCGGCCTCGGACGGCCCGGTCCGTCTCCCTCGCGTCGCTGCCCAACACGATGGACCCGCTCTACCACCACCGGGCCAGCCTGCTCCGCCAGGCCCAGCTCCTTCGGCAGCCATCTTTCCACCACTTGGAGAAGTTCAGGGTCTTTAACTGATTCCGGGAGCCCTATCAGACGGAGGTTCTTTCTGCGGGCCCTGTTCTCCTGGTCCTCCACTTTCTCGAGCAGTTGGCACACTCGGGTCTCCAGGGAGTCAAGCCTGCTATCTGCGATCCCCGCTCTGTCTTCTTGTGCCGAGACCCGTTCCTCCATCTGGTGGATCTGCGTCGCATGGCCAGCTAGCACATCTTTGATTTCATCCATGGAAGCATGCAGCTTGGCCAATTTATCATCTAGTAGTTGAGAGAGGTTCCTCATGGATACCTGGAGCACTTCATTACATTACATTACATTACATTAGTGATTTCTATTCCGCCTGTGCCTTGCGGTTCTAGGCGGATTACAAATTATAAGAGATCTGGACATTACCGAGAGAATTGCAAAACAAAGGTGCGGCACGATACAGCGGCATGATGACTTCTTTCGTCCTGGTCGTAATACCCTTCTTAATGATACCCAACATTCTGTTTGCTTTCCTAGAGGCTGTGGCGCATTGCGCCGATGCCTTCAGTGTTGCGTCTACCATCACTCCCAGGTCTCTCTCCAGGTTACTGACCCCTAGTGGTGTTCCCCCCATTTTGTATGTGAACATCGGGTTCTTTTTCCCCACGTGCATGACCTTGCATTTCCCCACGTTGAAGCTCATCTGCCATTTTTCGGCCCACTTTTCCAGCTGCGTTAGATCCTTTTGGAGATCTTCGCAGTTTTCCCTGGTTTGAGCCCTGCTGTATAGTTTGGTGTCATCTGCAAATTTAATGACCTCACACTTGGTTCCCGCCTCTAGGTCGTTTATGTAGATATTGAACAGGAGCGGTCCCAGCACCGACCCTTGCGGAACTCCGCTCGTGACCCCCTTCCAGTCTGAGTAGTGGCCCTTTACGCCAACCCTCTGCTTCCTGTTTGCCAGCCAGTTTTTGATCCATCGGTGGACCTCCCCTTGAACCCCGTGTTCCATATCTTTTTAAGCAGTCTCTCGTGTGGCACCTTGTCGAAGGCTTTTTGGAAGTCAAGGTAAATGATGTCTATAGATTCCCCTTTATCCACCTGGCTGTTCACTCCCTCAAAGAAGTACAATAAGTTTGTGAGGCATGACCTACCTTTACAGAAGCCATTTACCAGTAAATGTCCATCCAAGATCACATATAATTCAAATACATAGCTTCTTGGAAAGCCACCAATACATTTTCTAGGAGGTAAGGTTTCACCATTTTGTGTTGCATAGACCATCAAGAGAAACTAGAAACTTCTACTTATTTGCTTATCCAAAAATTAATGGATGTAGATATAAGACCTTCTTGGATAGGACCTTAGCATTTCAAGCTGGTTGGCAACAATCTTGGTTAGGTAAATGTATTCAGCAAGCTATGTTATCCTATTGCAGTTTTCGGAAATTAATTAAGACCATTTTGTTCGATAAGTTTATTACTTAGTGAGTTTTATTATTGAAATTCTATTTTACAAATATTTGTATTTTTTACTGTACTATTGTATTTCGCTGATTGTCCAGCTCTTTTTAGTGTAAAACCGCCTAGAACTTTTGGTTATGGCGGTATAAAAGAATAAAGTTATTATTATTATCCAAATCCCAACAGGGGTTTTCTCTTTTTTTCGATGGCTGCTTCAGGGAACTCGCCAACCCACTCCATTTTGGAAACCATCTTTAGCGAAGAAGGTGGTTTTCAGCAGTAGCTTGAGGTGCATTGCATTAAAAAATGAGGTATTTTTCTCTAGTCAGAGGGCTCACAATCTAAGTTTGGACTTGAGGCAATGAAGGGTTAAGTGACTTATCCCACGTGTCGGTGGGAATTGATCCCTGGGTACCCTGGTTTTCAACCCGTGGTTTCAACCGTTAGGGCTAGTCTTCCACGTATGAAGTTCTACCAAAAAGTCTCATATTTGGAATTGGGAGTCTTGTTATTAGTCCACAAACTGAGCCTCATTCCCCCACTACTACCACCATCCCCCCCACCACCACCACCACCACCACCACCTGAGCTAAATATTTCTTCCATATTCTGTTTTTCTTGAATAGCAACACCATAGCCCTAGAACAATGTCCTCAAACATTTTTAGCTCCAGGATACTAAATTATTTTCGCAGCACATTATAATTGAAATTATAAATGGCAAAACCAACAAAAAATAAATTTGAGGGTTATTTAATTAAAGTTCTTTAAGCTATGTATGGGCAATTGTAACAACGATGAAACCAAAGTAGATAGAATAGAATTGCTAATCAATGTGATGGATGTGCTTGTTTTTGAGTGCAAATTAATTGAAAGCGTGGCTTGATCGTTGACAAGCAAACACCCATTTCATCATCCACC
The DNA here is from genome assembly GCF_902459505.1 of Geotrypetes seraphini. Taxonomy (NCBI): domain Eukaryota; kingdom Metazoa; phylum Chordata; class Amphibia; order Gymnophiona; family Dermophiidae; genus Geotrypetes; species Geotrypetes seraphini. The sequence continues at coordinate 28,577,434 of NC_047091.1, read as the reverse complement.
ATCTGCAGCTGTTCTTTTTTTTTTTTTTTTTTTAATTTAATTTGTCAAAGCTGAAAATCTAAGTTTGCAAAGATAAGATGTTCCAAACAGTAAGAAAGCCTTGATTGTTTTGTTGCTCAGGTTAGGATAACTACTGCACTAAAAAAATAAAAATAAAATTACATGCCATTAGTTTTCAAGGACCAATCACGTCAAAGAACGATGCTTGTCTGGGCGGTTGTATCCTTACGCACACAGACGCTCATAACACTGACAGACTCTTACTTACGCGGCATACATGTCATCTATTCTAGTGTATACTTATGAAGGGAATTTTTAGAGATAAAGTAAAATTTTGGAATCTCTCATGGCACACCTGGAAATTTCTTCGGGGCACACTGGCCTAGAGGATTGCGTTGCCCCACCATAAATCCTCCATTGCCCCAGGTATGCTAGAAAGATTGTGAGCCCACTGGGACAGATAGGGAAAATGCTTGAGTACCTGATTGTAAAGCTCTTAAATAACCTTGAGAGGTGGTATATAAATACCTAAAATAAGGATATTGTGATGCTGTTTTGGCGATTAGAGTTTTGAAGAACTTTGCCTTTTTCCCGGTGAGGCCTATTTTGTTCTGGGGGAGATTGTAAACTCGAGCTTCCTCCAGAAATGCTGAGGGCAATATTTTTAGGATGTAGGCCTGTTCTAGGCCAAGTGTATAAATAATCGTTTTTGGCACAAGAGGAATAACGGAAAGGCCAACAGGCTGACCACTGGGGGAGTGAAGTCTCGATATGAAAACCAGATGATGATTCAAAGGATTAACAGGCCCCTGGGACACACACACACACACACACAAATATGAAGCCTGAAAGTTTTCAGTATCAGCAGAAAAAAAACTCCAAAGTCAGCTCTGTCTGCGTTTCCTCAGAAATTGAAAAACCAGGAGGAATCTTTTCTTTAAGATGAGCGGGCCTTCCCCCACCCCCTTACTCTACCTAATGAATTTACCCAGGACAAAGTCAGGCCCTGATGCTCTAACGTCGCCGTTAAAAATCCTTTGAGCCTTTGCAGTGGCGGTAAATTTTCTGAATTCTCAACGACGACCGATGTTCCAAAAACTTTGCATACAAATGAGGTCCACGGAAATACCATCCAATCAGTTGAAGACGTGACTGGTGCATGCGCGGATTAGTTCGTGGAAAGAGACATAAATGAGCGCAGTGGTTAGAGCTTTAGCCTCAGCACCCCTGAGGCTGTGGGTTGAAATCCAATGCTGTTCCTTGTGACCTTGGGCAAGTCACTTAACCCCCTTTGCCCCAGGTACATTAGCAGGACAGATAGGGAAAAATGCTTGCGTATCTGAATATAAACCACTTAGGGCTCCTTTTACTAAGGTGCGCTAGCGGTTTTAGCGCGCACTTAGCGCGTGCTACAATGCCGCATATGTTAGATGCTAATGCCTCCATAGTTAGTATTTTTCATTAGTAGTTTTTATTTAGCTCAGGGTTTGCGTGCGCTAATCTTCAGTGCACGCTAAAAACACTAGTGCACCTTAGTAAAAGGAACCCTTAGGGTGATGAGACAAAAGCACGCGAGACACCAGCGCACCGACAATCGAGCACCGACAATTCGGCGCAAGACACCAGCGCGCCATGGGAAAACTTACTTATAAAGAGCTCCGACAGGGTGTGTGGAGGGGAACCCTCCCCCCACACTTTACTTCATACTGCTCGAGCTGCCGTTGGGGAGGGGTGGGGGGTGCAACCTCCTACATTATAGAGAAAACTGAACTTTTCCCTATAAAAATCGGAAAAAGTTCAGTTTTCTCTATAATGGAGGGTTCCAACCCCCCCAAACCCTCCCAACGGCAGCGTGAACAGTATGAAGTAAAGTGTATGTGTGTGTGGGGGGGGGTCCCCACTCACACCCCGCTTCGGAGCTCTTTAAAAGTAAGTTTTCCCACGGCATGCTGGTGTCTTGCGCCAAATTGTCGGCGCTCGATTGTCAGCGCGCTGGTGTCTCGCGCGCAAATGACTATGAACCAGCCCTTAGGCTATAAGTGGTATATAAACACAGTACTAAATAAAAATGCATCATAGGCACGTAAATCATTGGCGCAGAACTACCAGCAAACCATGCAAATGGATTTTTTTTTTTAACTTCCACCATGCAATCGGCAGCGCAATCCTGCCAGTGTACAGTTTTAATGAACGCGCCTGATTTGTGCCTTTAACGCACGTACCTGAAACGCACTTTTAACGCATGTGTAGCGTATAGCAAGATATATATGCTTTTTTTATGCTACCCCCCCAAACCCTTTAAATGTATGATGTAGCCCCAGACCGGCCGGTATACGCTTTTAACACATGCGGTTCAACACTACCGGCACCTCCAAACCTGCCGGTAATTTTGGAGCATTAAAGATTGGCGCTTTATTTTGTACATCACCCGGCAACGTCTGGGCATTGTCCAGAGTGCTCATTTTAATATTAATGAGCTCATTATACTTAATATCCATTCTCTTCTCGGAGGGTGCTACTGGGCGCAGGAAAGACCGCGGCAGAGCCATTTTGTGCATCAGAAGCTAAAATGTTCATAAGATTCTAAGACTCCAAATTTTCCTACTAATTGCAGATTTCGCAACTAGATAAATGATCATTCTTTAAACTTTGCCTCATTAGATCCATTCACTCAATACTCCTCCCAGAGGCACTGGATATATTAATACATTCATTAGTGATTCAACAACTCGATCATTGTAATTCACTTTATATGGGCTTACGTCAGAAAGACATCCGAAGGCTCCAAATAATTCAAAATGCAGCAATTCAATTAATTTATAATTTACGGAAATTTGATCATAAAACCCTTTCAATGAAGGAAGCCCTCTGGCTACCTATAAATCATCAAATTACTTGTAAAACTCTTTTATTGGTTTTTAAAATACTAAACACAGGAAAGCCACTGTACCTTATGGGGCTCATAATTGAAACTTAAACACGTCTTAAAAACCTGCCTAAGTTGGCACTTGGACGACCTAAAAGACAGGTCGTCCAAGTGCCGATAATCAAACCGAATTTCTGGATGTATCCAAGCATTTTGTAGGCCTCCTAATGCCACTGTGCGCCCAGAGCTGAAAGGGGCGTATCTGGAGGAGTGGTTAGGGCGGTATTTGGGCGGGATGTGGGCCAACCTAGACTTAGTTGTTCTGCAAGTATAATAATCGAATGTTTCAAGATACTTCCTGGACAAAACTTATATGTTGTGACTTAGACAATGTAAAAGCAGGTATAAGTGGCAAAAATGCATCCAAAGTGACCAGATAACCACTGCAGGGACAAAGTAAAGACCCCCCACACACTCCCCCCTCACACTGCTACAAAAATCAGAATAAAAAAGTACATACCTGTCTTCAGAACATCAAAACCTGATAAAGGAAAGCCTAGTAGAGCTACGCACAGGTGTCTTAAATAGTCTGGTGGGTGAGTGGGCTGGAGAACCATAGAGAGGAGGACCCAGGCCCATAAGCCACTCTAACCACTACATTCATGGTGGAAAATGTGCGCCCACCATAACCCCCCCAAACCCTACTGTACTGCCATATAGGTGCTACCTGCAGCCATAAAGGCTATTGGGGTTGTAGACAGATGGGTATAGTGTGTTTTGAAGGGCTCACCATAACCTATAAGGGAGTTCTGGTGAGATGTTTATCTGGCACACTTTTTGTGAAGTGCACAGCAGTGCCCTCTAAGGTGCCCCTCTGCTCTGTTGCCATGTCTGGGTGGCCAGTCCATTACAAGATTGGCCCCTCCCACGTCCAAATGGTCTTGTTCTAGACTTTTGGGACTTGGACAAAATTTTGATCCAAAATGTGGTATAAAGATGGATGTATTCATGGCCTGGATGAACAATAGCCTGGACGTCCAGATAGACGATTCAAAGGAAAGAAAATATTCTAGATGTATTTTTCAAGAATGGGCATTTTCCCACTGCCGACTTTGGGCGTCTAGCACCATACGGCCAAATTCGACTTAGATGTTTCTTTTTATTATGCCCCTCCATGCGTCTATTAAACCCATATTTACCATCAAGATCTCTTAGGTCAGAAACTCAAAACCGCCTCAGAATTCCAACATGTCAAGAAATTGTACGTGAACACGTGAGAACTGTTACTTTCTCAGAAATAGGTCCCAAACTCTGTATTTCCTTATTGAATACTCTTGACGAGTATAAGAACGATCTTAAAACTTTCTCATTTGAAGACACTTATAAATCGTAAAGTTATAAGAGTAATATTAAGGTCTGTAATTGTGTAGGTTGAGTTCCTTCTTTACTATAAAATTTTGTAGTTCAAGTTACGCTAAATTTCTGTTTGGGTGAAATATTATATGTATCACCAGATTTTAGGTTGTAAGCCGCCCAGAAGGACTATCCATGGGGCAGGATAATAAGATTTCAATAAGCTTAGAAACTAACCCCCCCCCTTTACAAAACCGCGAAATTGTTTTTTAGCGTAAGCTGGCACACTGAATGCTTTGTGCTGCTCCCAACACTGAGCGTTGGGAGCAGCGCAGAGCATTCAGCGTGCCGGCCTGCGCTAAAAATTGCTTTCATGGTTTTGGAAAAAGGGCGATAAACCAGTTTAGCGACAAATGTTAAAAGCATGGCAGTTTTAGAGCGTTGAGGCCTGAGTCTTCCCTATGAATTAGCACAACTCCTCTCTCATGAAGACCAAGAACTATGCACAGTGAAGGAAGGTTCGCAATGGTCAATGGGAAGGTGAGCGCATAATTTAGGCACGGATCCCTGTGCAATGCTTCCTCTAAGGACTGGCCAGGCCCATACTTTTTTTTATTTTCACGTCAACAACACGTTCTAAAACCCAACCATTTCTGATCCCAGTATAAGCATTGCATTTCTGTATATAGCATTAAAAATCCACCACACATATGGTAATTGATTTAGTTTAGTTCAATTCATTTTTTTATCGTTTAATTTTGTGTGAAAGTTGGGTCAATGTTTTTTGGGTGTGATCATGGAAAATGTATGAATGGTTGCTCCACTTAGAGGGAACCGAGCCCTTGACCCATCCATGCCCCTCCTATGGCCGTTCTCCCTTTTCGGTTGTGCACCAAAAAAATTAATGCACTGATAAGAACATAACATAAGCAATGCCTCCACTGGGTCAGACCTGAGGTCCATCGTGCACAGCAGTCCGCTCACGCGGCGGTCCAACAGATCCAGGACCTGTGCAGTAATCCTCTATCTATACCCCTCTATCCCCTTTTCCAGCAGGAAATTGTCCAGTCCTTTCTTGAACCCCAGTTCCGTACTCTGCCCTATTACGCCCTCTGGAAGCACATTTCAGGTGTCCATCACACATTGGGTAAAGAAGAACTTCCTAGCATTCGTTTTGAATCTGTCCCCTTTCAACTTTTCTGAATGCCATCTTGTTCTTTTATTATTCGAAAGTTTGAAGAATCTGTCCTTCTCTACTCTCTCTATGCCCTTCATGATCTTGTAAGCCTCCACCACCATCCTTCCCTCTCGCCACCCCCTTCAGCATCTATTCCTTTCTACTACCCTTCAGCACCTCTCGCGCAGTCCATCTCCCTCCCTCCCTCCCACCTTTGTGGCGGGTTACAATGTAATTTGTTCAAGTCGCTGGAGCCTGTGAGCACAGTCTCCGTCCCATCCCCACAAACTATCTCGCTTCTGTGTTCCTATTTTCCCCATTTCTAATATCTCCCTTCTGTATCTGGCATTGCCCCCCCCCCCCCCTGTGTCCATATACCATCCCCATGTGATTCAGAAACTGGAGACTGTCTTGGTGGTATCAATATGTACAAAGGGCGCAGGACTCACTTCCTCCCAGCACGTCAACTCCCGGTCCTGCAGGCCTATGGTCCATATGTCACTGAGCATGCACCACAGAGCATAGAACTAGTCAGACAGAGCCAGAACAAGAAAACCCATCATCACCCCTTTCCCCATATCAAGCATTCAGAATGGTCACCTCTCTCAACCACTTTATAAATAATGAGATGAGTTTCTTGTCTCTCCTGGAGACAGTGACCCATTCCATGCAAAACTACCTTATGGATATTTACTGCAGTGCTCCTTAAAACTCTACTAGTGAGAGATACCTCCTCTGATTTAGCAAAAACCCACTGCAATTTCAGTACTTTTTCCATCAAAGATTTTGACTGCTCATAAGGAGGTAGGATTGAGTCCTCTGTTTCATCGGCAGAAGAATTATTACTTGAGCAACAGCAGCTCTCGTCAGTCACTGTTAAACGCTTAGAATGTATGATTGGCGTTTTTATAAAAAAAATTTAATAAACTTGGAAACTTCTTTTGAAGTAATTACAGATAAGCTAATTCTGAGCGTGAGGAAAGGGATAGTGTTTAATGGGAAAATGTTTGAAGAAAGGAAAATATCGCTTGGCAAGAAACATTCGCCAATCCTAATTGCTATCAATTAGCTCCAGCAATTAATTGTTAGCACCAAGTCATTGTGACATCACCAATGAGGTTGGCTCTTAGGCATTGGTGGAATGAAGCATTATGACATCACAATACGAGGGGCCAATGAAAGTTCTCAGCCCGACCAAGAAGAGAATGATGTGGAGCCATGAAACTTACTTTTTGTTTCAGTGATAGGAAATGAAACAAAGTGTGTCGATTTAACTTGTAAATTTCATGGCTCCGCATCATTCTTTTCTTGGTTGGGCTGAGAACTTTTCAGCAATCCCTCATGTGATGTCACAATGCCTCATTCCACCAATGCCTAAGAGCCAACCTCATCGGTGATGTCACAATGGCTTGGTTTCCCTCTACTTGTGCCCATTATTAGATGCATTTGCCTCATTGAAAAGAAAAGTGTAGAATAACTTTACTTAAGTTTCATGACTCCACATCATTCCCTTCTTAGTCGGTGGAGAACTTTCCAGCGGCCCTTTGTATTCTGCAAAAGGTGCTGTAGATCTTGCAACTAACATTGAGCTGGATTTGTGCCTGCTGAAACCTGGTGCTCAGGTGAGGTGTGGATATGACACTGGGCTGTAACACGGTCCCTAACTCCCTGACCTGCCCTTAATCCTCCCTTTTGAGTGGCGCACTATGAAATTTAGGCATGGATGTTACAGAATAGCAACGAGGGCAGATGTGTGTGCAAATCTAAATCACCCATCCTGTGTGGGGAGAGACTGGAACATCAAACTGTGTCCCCCCCTCCTTTTACAAAACCAGATAGTGTTGGGAGCAGTGCAGAGCATTCAGCGTGCCGGCCTGCGCTAAAAACCGCTATCGCAGTTTTGTAAAAGGGGGGTGGGGTGTTAGTCAGTATTTGACATGAGCCAATCTATCCCTCAGCTCAGAGGAAGAAGGAAAACATTTATAGAAGGGAGTTTAGTGGGGTGGGGGAGATGCGTAGGGTGACCAGGTTACCCATTCCAGAAGGGAGACTTTTTTGGCCCAGTCCTGGATTTCTGCCAACCTCATCCTGGTGCATAATGGGACCTGCAGCACTGGTTTCAATGGCTAGAATCATGGACTACAAATACGACTCTGCCTTGGGATGTAATTTTAAAGCCAGGGACAAAGAAAGGTGCACAAGATGCAAGCAAAGTTTATTTTCAACAAACAAATTGTTACGTACAAACAAACCACTTTATATAAAATTTAGGACCCAACATGGTTCGTGTTTCGACCAACACGTCTTCTCCAGGGGTCCTGGTAAAAAATATATAAATATGCAATCATAAAATTCTTACAATATCAGCTCAGAGTAAGTGATGATGGAGTAATGTTAAATGGATAAGTGGGAGTGATGGAAGAGAAAAACAATAAAATGTGGAAAGTGCATGTGATAGAGGAGATAAATATAGTGGATTAAAAACTGGTTGGCGGATAGGAAACAGAGAGTGGGGGGTAAATGGACAATACTCAGACTGGAAAAAAGTCACCAGTGGAGTGCCGCAGGGTTCGGTGCTTGGACTCGTGCTTTCAATATAATTATAAACCACCTGGAAATTGGTACAACGAGTGAGGTGATGAAATTTGCAGACGATATGAAGTTATTCAGAGTAGTGAAGACGCAGGAGGATTGCGAAGACCTTCAACGTGACATAAACATGATCGAGAAATGGGCTGCGACATGGCAAATGAGATTCAACGTGAATAAGTGTAAGGTGATGCATGTCTCTAACAAAAATCTTATACACGAATACAGGATGTCCGGTGCGGTACTTGGAGAGACCCCGCAGGAAAGAGACTTGGGAGTACTGGTCGATAAGTCAATGAAGCCGTCCGCGCAATGTGCGACGGTGGCGAAAAGGGCGAACAGAATGCTAGGAATGATTAAGAAGGGGATCACGAACAGATCGGAGAAGGTTATCATGCATAGTCCTAGAGCTCAAACACGTCTCCCCCATTACCTCTAATCAGCCCTGCAGTGAAAAGTTGACCCAACTAAGCAGCCTCTCGTACAGGATCACTTCAGAGTTAAAGTTCCTTTGCCTTTTAATCAAGAGGTCTTCGTGTGTCCTTAATGGTTTCTCAGCTCTTTGCGTGTTTTTCCAAAGAAAACAGAAGTGGAGAAACTTCCTTCTGATTATATGGCATCAGCTTGTTCTGTAGCAGGCCGGTTCCAGATGGCTTTTAATTGTTAAATGGCTAATTATTCTGCAGGCTGTATGTCCAGACAGTAAAAGGGCTCCTTCATTATCCATTCTGGCCCTTATAACCTTTGCATTAAAATTCATTAGAGTGGATGTTGTAAAAAAGAAACATGAAATCCAGGAACACTGACCGTGTTGCATGTAATGGGGATTTATACCTCTCTTATTCTAGCTTTCTGAAGTAAAGATTTATATCCACGCCATCCCCCCCCCTCACTTCTAAACAACTGAAGGTTAAGACCCTCCACCTCAGTCTAGCCCTGCAGCACCTTTAATGCCAGTAATAGACTATGTTAATCAATGCCATCCATGGGTGCCCGTCTGATTTTAAAACACTCTTCCTATCCTTAGATCTGCTGATTCCATATAGAAAAGCTACCGTAGAGATTGTGATCAAACAGGGCCTCCGAACTCACTTCACATGGGGCCTCACGGAGGAATTTAGTTATTTGTGTTCTTGGAACCCCCCTCTGTAAAACAGGTTTCTTAAAAAATTACCATCTGAAGCAGCCCTCTGTGGCAGAGGATTAAGTTTCAGACCACAGACTGAACTGAATAAAAATGCACTTTTAATTAAATGTTCCTGGAGCGTTTCACAGCCTACCTTTGAGCTAACCCAACACAGGGGCCAATACAGAAACCGTGTGTTAGGGTTGTGTATCGTGACGTAGCGGGCGGATTCCTCATGCAAGAGTAAAGTCATACTTTTGCTGCCCGACACATTAACCAAAATGTATGCAAATAGGTCCTGATGCAAAAAAAAAAGTTCGCTAACAGGGGAGAGTGCACCAGGCGACGAAGTGCACATGGGTCTGCGCTAGCGGCAGCTACACGTTATTTGCAAATCAGTACCCAGAGTTGAATGAGACGCATCTGAGCGCGTGTCATCCCTAAAAAATAGGGTTCGACTCAGTTTTCAACAATTTATCTAAAAGGGATAACATTTCGGTCCTTAAAAATTATTGTTTCAAAAACACTGAAACAACATGTTTTTTTTTAATTTTCAAGAAGACCTGAAGCGAAATACAACATCATATTTGAGAAGGTAAATCATTCCACAATGCAGTTAATAAAAACAGAAAAAAAAAATGAGCCATTTTACAGACTGATCTGATACTTTTAACTGAGGGAAAGGAGAGAACATAAGATTTCCAGTGGGAGAAGCAAGACTACAGATCCCATGATGCTCTGGGATGCAGTTTGAAAGACTAGTGATTTCTCTAGCTAGAAGCCAGGCCCCTCAGCAGCTCTGCTCGTTTTATATTTTCTTTGCAGAGTAAAAATGATTTGCAGAACTCAGACTATTCTTTAAAGCAACATTCACTCACAGATTGTATGAAGTCAAACCCAGATATCTCAGTCTGTCCTCTTTACGTCCATTGCGTTCAATAGAAGTAAAACCCGGATGTCTCAATCCATCCTCCTTTTTTCTGGAGCCATATGGTAACCTTATGTGAGCGTGTCAGAAGCAGAGAACAAAGCCTTAAATGTCTCAGAGCTTTACAATGGGTTAACTCAAAACAGCCTCTTTCTCCCATATACCATGTATTGCAGAGATAAATGGGGACACATACTTGCAAAATTTAATAAGTTATCAGCCTTTCTTTCAAAAATATATTTCCCACTACACCCACAAAGTGGCGGCTACGAAGTGAGCCTGCCGCCCTCGGCCTACCCTGGAAGTCATCATTCCTCAGCATCCTGCCTACGCAGGAAGAGGGAGTCGCCGCAGGCGACCATGGCAGGTCGACCATGGCAGGCTCGCTTTTTTGCTGCCACCGGGGCTTCCTGAAGTTTCAAAATTATGGTGGCCAGGGAGGGGGTAGGTAGGAGAGTCGGGAGAGCCATAACTGACTCTTCCGACTGCCAATGTGCCCCCCCTGTTCCGACACCCATGACTGATCGTCTGTTGTTCGTGCTAACAGAGGATTTGAGAATCTGGGTAAGCAGTGACTTCTCAGTGCAGCTTGGTGTCTGAACTCCCTGCTTCAGCCATGTGCAAACAGGATTGCAAGTACCACAATGCACCAGGAGAAGGCATGACAAAAACTGGGACTAATTCAAAGTCTTCAAAATGAGGCAAATGTGTCCTGAAAAAACCTGCAAGGGTTTCTCAACTAGGGGGCAGAGCTTGTGTTGCAAAATCTCACACAACTGTTTGTCTTTTGTTCTGGAGAATTTATTCTAATGACTTCTGTGCCTGGTTCTGCTTGGTCAGGATTTATTACCAGGACTATTTACGGTGAAGAGCATGGACTAGGAGCTTCTCAACCCAGTCCATAGGGCATACCAGCCAGTCAGGTTTCCAGGACATCCATAATGAATATGCATGAGGTAGATTAGCACACACTACTTCCATTCTATGCAAATCTAGCTCATGCATATTCATTAGGTTTTCAGGATATCCATAATGAATATGCATGAGCTAGATTAGCACACACTATTTCCATTCTATGCAAATCTAGCTCATGCATATTCATTAGGTTTTCAGGATATCCATAATGAATATGCATGAGCTAGATTAGCACACACTACTTCCATTCTATGCAAATCTAGCTCATGCATATTCATTAGGTTTTCAGGATATCCATAATGAATATGCATGAGCTAGATTAGCACACACTACTTCCATTCTATGCAAATCTAGTTCATGCATATTCATTAGGTTTTCAGGATATCCATGACTGGCTGGGTATGTCCCGTGGACTGAGTTTCAAACCAGTAGTCTGAGTAATCTAGGGTTATCATATGGCTCCAGATAGAGGAGGATGGATTGAGACTTCTAGGTTTTACTTCTATTGAAAGCAATGAAATTAAAACCCGGATGTCTCAATCCATCCTCCTTTTTCTGGAGCCATATGGTAACCATAGGTCTGAGGGATTGGATAAATGTTTTAGCAAAGCTGAATACTGTATGTTCAGACCTTTCAAGGGACTCCAGTCATAAAAAGCCTGGGTTGGGCATTTTCTCCATAGCTGGCTCGGGGGCAATATTTTAAGCTCTCTCTGTGGACAACTTCATTAGCAGAGCTGCCAAGTTACCCAGTTCCAGGCTGCAGATTTTTTTGTACAATCCCTGGTTTTGGACTTACCTCCCAAAGCATTATGGGATTTGTAGTACTTGATCCTGTCCTTTGAAATCAGTGCCGTGAGTTCCATAATAGCACCAGGACGGGATGGTCAGAAATCCAAGACTGTCCCAAAATCTCCAGCCTGGAACTGGGCCATTTGGCAGCCAGAGAGATGGTAGGCCAGAACCTTATCCAGATTTTTTCCACCTGGTCCTCAGGGGCCACCTTGCCAATCAAGTTTTCAAAATGCCCTTAATGAATATTTATTTTTATTTATTTATTCAATTTTCTATACCGTTCTCCCAGGAGAGCTCAGAACGGTTTACATGCATTTATTCAGGTACTCAAGCAGATATTTGCATGCAGAGAAAAAAGTGCATGTTTAATGCATCTCATGCGTATTCCCTGTGGGCATCCTGTGGCCAGGTGGTCCCTGAGGGCTGGGTGTATTATTAAGACCTACAGCACTAGTTTCAATGGGGAGACTCTGAGATGCCAAATCCCATACTAACATCCTGCTTTGGGATATGTTCAAAATCAGGACTGGCCGGAAAGTCTCCTTCCTGGAACTGAGCAACTTGGCTGCTTAGTGATATGAGCTTGTGCAGAGCCATTTCTGGAGTGCACAGGTTCCCTTAATACAGTACCTGGACAGCACTGTCATACTTAATGCCGCCAGCTAATTCTCCCTCCCTGTTTGCTTTCAGCTGATCTGGGGCTGGATAGGACTCGCCAACGCCTGGCATGCAGCTGGTTGTACAGAAAAGGACTCCGGGCCCCTCCTCTTCCCTCTGTTCCAGCCCCCCTGGCCATAAGAGCAAGAAACCACTGGGAAGGTTTTTGTAAAATATTTGTGGGGACCTTCTCTTCACCTATAAGAACTCAATCATTGCTCTCAAGGAATCTGTTGAGATTTTCAAGCCACCTTTTCATTCCTGGTGGAATTCGGACTGCATCCTGGATCCTGTAGGACGTTCAGCTCATTTCCATCTGCCGCTGGTGGTTGAAGGAAGGGGTAAGGCTTTGGGAATGGCTGATCATCAAACCTTAGTTAGCAGGAAAGAGTGAAAACCTCAGGTGGGGGTCTGTAACTTGACCTAACTTGACTATTATTCTGTTCTTCTCTAGGAAAATGATTTTTCCAGTGCAAATCTCACTCTAGGGCAGGGGTAGGGAACTCCGGTCCTCGAGAGCCGTATTCCAGTCGGGTGTTCAGGATTTCCCCAATGAATATGCATTGAAAGAAGTGCATGCAAATAGATTGCATTCATATTCATCGGGGAAAACCCGACTGGAATACGGCTCTTGAGGACTGGAGTTCCCTACCCCTGCCCTAGGGCAACTTGCACCAAAAAGGACATTTATTCACTCTTTCTGAACCTGTACAGGCAATAAATACATAATTGCCATGATGTAACAGTGGAATGATATTAAACCGCGTAGAACTTTTTCGGTATGGTAGTATATAAGAATAAAATTATTATTATTATTATTAGATGTCTGATATCTGCAAAGTTCCAAATCTGCCTGCTTTTCTTTCTCTCAATCCTTCCCTCTCTCTGCACCTACATATAACATGGGCAACACCTTGGCACAGTTATTTATTGCGATTTAGAAATGACCTTCAGGAAGAATTTCACCCAAGGCAGTCTAAAGCACATTTAGAAATACAGAGCTTTGGGAAGGGCTGAGCCTAGTTTGCAGGATATGGAAAGCTTCAGTTACAATCACCAGATGCTGTTTCAGGATCAAGCTTTTTCTCTCTCTCTCTGGTGTACTCAGCGCTGTACATTCAACCTTTACTGGACAGTCCCTGCTCAGAAGAGCTTACAACCTAACTAGGACCGACAGAACAAATGGGACAGGTAGGGGTTGGGGAGTTTCTTGCCGCAAATTAAATCACAAAGATTTTCATCCCTGCCGTTTGCCCAAAGGCAGTTTCTGAGTGTTTAAAATTTCAGAAAGGGCCTCAGTGAATCTGAAAACGGCCTGTTAGAACTTCAAAAAGGTAGGACTGCAATGCACGTGAAGAAAGTTATAAAAACCCCAAACACCCCAAAAATTGGGGCATGGGTTCAGAGAAGAAAATGCTTTAAAAAGTGGGTGGCTGTAATATTTTTTAAAATGCTAAATTTATACTACAAGCATGTGAGAAAACAACACACCGGACATAAAGAAGGAAAGATGGTAAAGGAACTTTGAATGGACCTAAAAAAAAACAAAAACCCAGTCACGCTTTATGAGAAGCTGTTGGTAAGATCTGAAAAGGTCCTCTTGTCCGAGGAGAGGAAAAATCTGCAACATTGTAAAATGTCACATGGGAGAACTTTTTCACTAAAGCTTAGCATGCCGTTAGAATTTAGTTTGTGCTAATCCTGTTAGCACACACTAAGTTTCAGTGTAAGGGCCCCCAAAGGGCTAGATTTAAGCAAACCGAACGTGTACCGATCAGTTTGTGACCCTGACCCAATTCACTAGCCTCGTGGCCAATCTGCGCATGAGGGGAAACAGGCATGCAAAGCAGGAAGGACGCGATTCACTAAACTTTTTCAGGAACACCGACTGGGCTGGCCGATCCAAACAGAAGCGACTGGTGGGGGAACCAGTCGCTCACGACCTTTCCAGCTCTCTGCCGACTTCTCCTGCCCTTTCTCAGCTCCGAATCTCCTCTCGCCGCGCTGCTCTTTTTTTCCCCCGACTCGCCGCCCTGGTCCCCAAATCTCATCATGCCGCCACCAACTCGCCGTCCTGACTCTCCTGCCCTTCCCCCGCAGTGCGAGCCCGTGGCTTTGACCCGTGGGTTGCAGGTTAAAATCATGGGCTCGCGAAGTAGTAAAAAAACAGAAAAAAAAAGCAGCTCATAATTCCGTAAGCATGCGCAGACCATCTAAGGATGGTCTGCGCATGCTTCAGGATCGCTCACTAGTGATCCTTGTGGTCGATGGGGGGCGGTCCTCCGATCGCCCCCATTTGCATGATGGCTGTTAGTGAATTTGTCGGCCTGCCTATAATCGTCTACGGATCGGACACGGAAAGGAAGGTTAGTGAATCTAGGCCAAAGTGATTTATAACAAAATGATTACATCTAAATCATTCATAGAAACTTTCTTCTAACAGAGTATCCCGAAAACTTTCTGAAGGCTGGAGGGTATCCAGAAATGCGTGGACGTTGACATGATGACATCACTTGCATGTGTGATGTCATCATGTCAACGTCTGCACATGTACAGAACCTGCTATTATTATGCCTGGGGGGGCGCTGGAGGGGGGGGGTTAGGGTTAGGGTTAGTTAACTTTAATCCAAGGATCCTCTAAGGAGAGGATCCTCTTATGCCTTTCTGCCTGATGAGCGTAAGATACAGTTCAGGTGGTAGTTTTAGGATTAGTGAGCAACATTTTCTTGGGAATTGGGAATGAAATTAACTCTCTTGAAGAGAAGATAAACTGTGTGTTTGTGTTCGCTTCACCCCCTCCCCAATGGCACCTGATCACTGGAGGGGGAGAGTGTGGCCCAGTGGGTAATGCTTCAGCTGCTCCCTGTGGCTCTGGACAAGTCACTATTTATTTGCTTAGATTTCTATCCCGTCCTCCCAGGAGCTCAGAACGAGGTACAAAAGAACATTCACAAAATATTACAATACATTACAAAGGCATTTCGAGATCATCAAGGCATATTCCCACACTGCCCCAGCTACATTAACATAAGAACAGCCTTACTGGGTCAGACCAAAGGTCCATCAAGCCCAGTAGCCCGTTCTCACAGTGGCCAATCCAGGTCCCTAGTACCTGGCCAAAACCCAAGGACTAGCAACATTCCAGAATCTCAAAGAATAGAAAGATTCTGGAACCCCAATGAGAGCAACATTCCAAAGCTCAGATTGTGATGTCATAATGCCTCAGAGCCAACTTCATCAGTGATGTCACAATGGCTTGATTGTCCTATACTTGGCTCACGTAAGAGCATAAGAACAGCCTTACTGGGTCAAACCAATGGTCCATCAAGCCCAGTAGCCCGTTCTCATGGTGGCCAATCCAGGTCACTGGTACCTGGCCAAAACCCAAGGTGCAGTAGATAGGAAAAGAGCTTGTAGCACCTGAATGTTAACCACTTTGAGTGTAGTTGTAAAACTACAAAAAGGCAGTATACAAGTCCCAACCCCTTTCTCTGATGTCATAAAGACACATTCCACCAATAAGAACCAACCTCAACAATGATGTCACAATGGCTTGATTGTTCTATACTAGACTCACTTTGATTTCTAGAGTAGTGCAGTGGTTAAAGCTACAGCCTCAACACCCTGAGGTTGTGGGTTCAAACCCACACTGCTTCTTCTGTCCCTGGGCAAGTCACTTAATCCCCCCCATTGCCCCAGGTACATTAGATAGACAGGGATAAATGCATGAGTACCTGAATAAATTAATGTAAACCATTCTGAGCTCCCCTGGGAGAACGGTAGAGAAAATTGAATAAATAAATAGTGTGAAGAGTTTCAGCCTCTGATAACCAGAGCTGGTATTGTGACATCATAATGCCTCCTTCCACCAATAAGAGCCAACCTTATCAGTAATGTCACAATGGCTCGATAGTCCTATACTTGGCTCACTTTTACTACATTTTGATTTCAAGAGTGATGCAGTGGTTAAAGCTACAGCCTCAGCACCCTGAGATTGTGGGTTCAAATCCACGCTGCTCCTTGTGACCCCAGGCAAGTCGCTTAATCCCCCCATTGCCCCATATACATTAGATAGATTGTGAGCCCACAGAGACAGACAGGAAAAATGCTTGAGTACCTGAATAAATTATCCTCCCCTCACCCCCACCCTTAAGGAAACGGAGGACATTCAATACTACTGTTACCTTAGAGCTCAAAATAGATTCTCTTAACTTATATGCAGATCCAAAATAACGTCTTCACGGGTCTATTTGTCAATGATTTCCTAGGTGAGAGTGAAAGAACCTGTCATCCAGAAGAACAAGATGGACACTCACAAGCAAGAAATGGAGCTGCTAAGCAACAGCCTAGCCGCCTATGCGCACATCCGGGGTACGTTCCCCAAGCGGGGCTCAGTCATGGGATGGTCAGAGGCAGCGGCGTAGCGAGGGTGAGAGGTGCCTGTGGCGGGAGCGCCACTCCCCCGCCTTCTTCTATGCCCCCCCCTGCACCTCCACACGCTCCTTCTCTGCCTTCTCTTGCTGTATGCGCGCCTCTTCCCTTTTTACGAAACTCTGTAACATTCCTGGCGTGAGAAGCAACCCCCAAGCTGCTGTTGTGCTAGCGTCGGCTCGTCCTCTGACATCACTTCCTGGGCGCAGATCCAGGAAGTGACATCAGAGGAAGAACCGATGCTGGCGTGACAGCAGTTTGGGGGTTCCTGCCAGGAAGAGGTATGGGGAAGAGAAGTGGCACACACACGTGGCAGTGCAGGGTGGGGGGGGGAGGGCAGGGGGGCAGAAATGATAGGTGCCTGCACCCTCTTACTATGCCACTGGTCAGTGGGTCGCAGCTGTCAGTCTACTTGGGAAGATTTTAAAATGCAAAGGGCTGTTGTTTTATAGTAATATCGCTTTGATCTCTAGTTAATTGGTGCTCTTTGCTTAAAGAAGGGACTATGAGTATGTGCAAATACTTTTTTTTTTTTGGCCTTCAACCAAACATTCTTCTTTCTTCCAGACAATCCAGAAAGCTTTGGACTCTATTTTGTGCTAGGAGTTTGCTTTGGGTTGGTTTTAACCCTTTGCATGCTGCTCATCCGCATCTCCTGCCAGCCTCGAACGCCCAGGGCTCCGGCCAAGACCAAGATCAGCCTCAAGGACTTCAGCAAAGAGGAGGTAGAGCCGGAGGAAGAAGAGAGCGAGGAGAACGAGGTGCAACCGCTGAACCCCACTACAGAAATTCCTCCGGGAAACCACAGCCCCGTCTCCGATGGGACGTTGACCATCAATGTCTTTGCCTCCGCTGAAGAGCTGGAACGTGCCCAACGCTTGGAGGAGAGAGAGCGCATTATCCGGGAAATTTGGCGCAATGGTCAGCCAGATATCTTGGGCACTGGCACAGGTACCATTGGCAGGGTGCATTACTATTGAGACATCTACCATACAGTATAGCTCTGGTTGTGAATGGGAAGGGTGGAATGGTTGTTAAACTAGGGTTAATGGTGCCTTTTGCTTCCTGGCCAGAAGTTGGAGCCACTTGACATATCTTTAGCTGTGGCAGTGTACAGGTATCAAGGACTTGGTACTTGGAAGACTTGAGATCGGTCTTTTTGAAACCCTGGAAGTGTCTTCTTGATAAGGTCCCCTCAGCAGTCTCCTACATGAACCAAAGTTCTTCTTACGGGCTTAAACCAAAAATATAATTTGCTTCAGAAACTGCCTACAGAAGGGGCTGCATGCTGGAGTTAAAGCCATCTCATTATGCGAGGACTGGAAAGCCAAATTGTATTCCTCGGGCCGTTCCAGATCCTCACTGCTCTGTCACTTTAAGAATGATCATCAGAGGAAGAGAAATGGCACAGAGACCTACGAGCAAACGGCGTAAAAGGAATGCACAGCTGAGGAACTTCCAAAAAAGCAAGCTTTCTGTAGTGTGTTGACAATCAGACATTCACAAGCACATCCTGGAACTCTTGGCAATTTTATTTTCTCCAGAGAACTGAAACAGAGTCCTCCGGAACAGTCCAGCACTTCTTCCTTGTCCTTCAGGGTCGGCTCCAGCTGTGCTACTCCCAACATGCCCCTGGTAACATTCCATTAGAGAAATGGGAAAAGCTCAGGCCCGAGGACAAGAATCTTCTGGAAATCAGTGGGAGTTGCGTACATTTGGGCTTTATTTTTTATTATTTGGCAGAAATAAAACTGCTTTAGACAGGCATGTGAGGGTTTCACAGGACATAGTTTTAGGACTGATTAAGTTCTTGGAATAATTGAGATTGGAAGCTGCCTTGGGCAGGCCGGAATTTAGCCAGAAAAAAAAGGAATATTAATCTCCTAGGAGCCTTTGAAGCCAAGGAACAAACACCAGCTGTGACTTTTGCAAAAAAAAAAAAAAAAAAAAGAGCATAAAAAGATAAATCACTGCCTTCTTCAAATATTGACAATGTCTCACTCCAAGACAGCAGAAAGAGAGAAGTGTGAGAGAGTGTGAGAGAGAATAGAAGCTGTCACTGAGCTGAGACACAATGAAGAGATAGCTGATGCTCCAGATGAGTTGATGGTGTATGGGGTGAGGACTGAGAATGATTTTCATCTCTCGCCCAAATGGACTCGCACGGAAGGGGAACCGGGGCCGGAGCAATGACTTCACAGTGCTGGCTAGACTCAAGTCCTTGCACAGCAGACGGATCAGCAAGGGTGCATGGCGTTTCTAGTGAACCCAGCAGGACTATACAAGCATACTGAAAGAGTAAGATTTGAGGATGGGACAAGAGAATGATATGGGGACAAATTTTTCCCTATCCCCGCGGAACTCATGTTCTCGTCCCGTCCCGGCGAGTTCTTTTCCTATCCCTGCCGCATTCCTGCAAGCTCTGTCCTCATCTGCACAAGCCTCAAACACTTGAAAATCCTAAGTAGCAACATTCTAGAGCTCAGATTGTGATGTCATAATGCCTCATTCCACCAATGCCTGAGCTCCGCCCTCATCTGCACAAGCCTCAAACACTTTAAGGTCATAAGTGTATGAGGCTTGTGCGGTTAAGGCAGCATTTACAGGAATGGGGCAGGGATAGCGACAAAACTCACGGGGACGGAGAAATTAAGAGTTCTTGCGGGGACGGGGAAAAATTTGTTCCCGTGTCATTCTCTAGTTGGGACATGTCTGCAGCAAACCTAAATGCACTTTCCATGCTGTCATATATGTAAAGGCCTTCTGAGGTTTACCTAGTTTATGGCCCCCTGAGTTCAATGAAGGGGATCAGAGCTGACACCTGCCCCCAGTCTTCGACTCCCCTCCCCCATGACTGTCTATACCCCAATGCAACCAAATCACTTTGGAAAAGGATGGAGGCAAGAAGCAAAAGAAGATCGATTGGAGGTTGGAGAGAAAAGATTGAGTGAGGATTGGCTTGAGATGGGGAGGGGGAGAATTTGAAAGGAGATGGTGTTTCTCAACCTCTAGTCAATCAGCTAAAGGAGGGGGAAGCTGAGAGAGAAGGACATCAGATAATTACCTAAAATACAGGTCGATATTCAGCAGGAGTTACCCAGGAAGGGATGGCTCCTACTTGGCCATACCTGGATTTTCAATGGCATTATCCTGATCAAGCCACTGAAAACCCAGACAGAACATCTCAGCACTCTCTGGGTAGTGCCAGGGCGCAGTCTGGGCATAGCTTGTATTTATCCAGTAAGTGACAACATTCAGTCCACTAACCAGGTAACTGTCTGAATTAAGTTCTGGCCTACCTTTATCCAAGTAACAGTCTAAATTCCGCTGACAGATAAGTTATACCAGCAGGGAATAGCCAGATCCTCAATTCCAGCTCTGAATATCCAGGTAGAAAAGTCAATGGGGGCTGGAGTTTTAAGAAAGGCTGAATATGGGGGCGAGCTTTCTCTCTGTCTTATTCCACAAGGCCACAGGTTTTAGAAGCCTGATTAATTCAGTAGAGTCGGCCCTCCTTATGGGCAGGGCATTGGTTCTAGGATGCCCTGCGGAAGCTCAAGTCTCTTGGGTTCCTCCCCCTACATGATCTGGCAGCTCGCTCTATCAGGTCCCATGCCCCCGGTACCTTCACATCATGCCTTTGGCCCTGCAATAACAGCAGCAGCTGTACTCAAATGCTTCAGCCTGCACCGGGCTTTTCCCTCTGACCTAGCCCACCCAGGAAGTTGCATCAGAAGGAGTGAGCCGGGTCAGAGAGAGAGAGGCCCAGTGCAGGCTGCAGCCTTTGAGTACGGCTGTTGCGGCAAGGGCCCAAAAGGGTTGAAGACGTGATGCATGAGTACACTGGTGGTGGGGAAGCTGATAAAGAAAGCTACAATTGGGTCTGGTTGAAAACCATTGCTCTTGAGGTAGAATCCCTGGTTTAAGGCTTCTCGATCCTGAGACAGATTTAAAGTTTACAATAATGTTCTAATGCAGGGGTGTCCAACCTGCGGCCCCGGTCGAGGGCGATGCAGTGTTTTCCTCCACTGCCCCCGGGTGTTTACCGTCTTGCCAGCTCCCTCCTCTGTCTTGCTGTAGCATTTGTGCAGCCCCAGAAACATTTTTTTTCGGCCAATGCAGCCCAGGGAAGCCAAAAGGTTGGACACCCCTGTTCTAATGAATGTCTTATAGTGTCTGTGGATCTGCCTGCATTCAGTGCTGCCTCTTGGTTTCAACCACACGGGACTACGACCAAGCAATTGCCACGATGCAGAAGTCAAGCTCAAGCCTACCACACCAAGAGTAAAAATGTAATTTTGTTCCCTCCGTTACTGCAGAGAAAGACAGACGGATTAAACAGGAAGTCTCATGCTGAACTAGTAGAGCCGACTTTCCAGGACATGCACAAGCATGTCCCCATGTATAAGTAGACCCCAAAATAAATGCCGGCAGATCTCCCATATCCTGAGGATCTGGTGTGGGTAAGATAGCGAACATGAAAGGCAGTGATGGACAGACACAAGCATGGCAACCATATAGCCCGGTTTCTAGCAAAAAGAAGGCTGACGTGGTGATGGATCTGCACTTTGACTCCCCAGAGGAAATTCAGGTGTTTTTATCTGGTTTATTTTCCACACCTGGACCAACTTGAGCAATATTTGGTGCTTAGACAGTCTAGTGACACTCAGGTCTCAGAAAGACACGTCCGCATCATTCTGTCCAATGGAGGTGCTAGCGGGGAGAGCAGTGTTCTCCCATGGACGAGGTGCATTTTCTGGTATTATCACTGGCATTTCTGTACTTGTCTTTTTAAGATTTATGTTATTTTATAAATATTTTGCAGGAAATCTGATGCTAATATGTTTTAACAGAAATGTTTTAAAATCCGTTCCATTCGGAATCCGGTTCTTTTCCAGATTATTCTCTGTTCAAGGGGGGGAGGGGCACACAGAGCTTGGAAAGGGATCTCAGGGAGGCAATGTCTCTAAGGGCAGGATACACCAGGCTCTAATAACACGGTAAAAAAACACCGGTTTTCGTTTACAGGGCTATGCACAAATAGCACGCAAATCATTTGCATGCTCTTTTTGCGGAGTAGCTCCATAAAAGAGGGAAGGAACTGTGCCCGGTGCCAGTCCGAACAACATTGGCTAGGCCCAGCTGCCGTTCTCCTCCTCTGCCCAGCTGATGATCAGCTGAGAGCAGGCAGAGAGGAGAGTGGCGGTTGCTGGTTTAGCTCATTCAGGCCATCCCCTGCCAGCAAGCCGTGATCAGCTGCTGGAGCTTCTCCTGCTGGTTCTGATGCAGGAGCCAGCAGGAGAAGCCCTGTCAGCTGATCACGGCTCCAGAGCCGGCAGGGGAACCCCCATCAGTTTTGCTTGTGGCTAGCCAGCAGCTGCCACTCTCCCCTCTGTCAGCTCTCAACTGATTGCAAATCTAGAACCACCATCAGTTTAGTAGAGGTGGAGAACGGCAGGTGAAGTCTTTTTTTTGGGGGGGAGGGTGCAGCTGTTGTGTGAGTGCACAGTAGATTTACAACAGTTACCAGCAGTGGTGTAGTGGGGATAAGTGGTGCCTGGGGCAGTGATGCTCTGCCCTGGTTCATAGTCAGTTGTGCGCAAGACGCCAGCGCGCTGACAATTTGGCACAAGACAGAAGCGCGTGGGGGAAAAAGTAATTTTTAAAGAGTTCCGATGGGGGGGTTTGGGGTGGCAACCCCCCCAACTTTATTGGTTAGTGTTCGTGCTGCTGTTGGAGGGAGGTTCGGGGGGTTGGAAACCACCATTATAGCAAAAACGGAACTTTTTATGATTTTTTTCAGGAAAAGTTCCGTTTTGTCTATAATGTGGGGGGTTTCACCCCCCCTGCAATGGCAGCGCAAACACTAACCAGTAAAGTGGGGGGGTTGGCACCCCAAACCTCCAGTCGGAGCTCTTTAAAAAATTTTTTCTCCGTGCACTTCTGTCTTGCACCGAATTGTCGGTGCTGGATTGTCGGCGCACTGGCGTCTGGCGCGTGATTATCCCATCACCCTCCTTCCTACCCTCTTCCTGACCCCCCCTGCAAAGTGCACACCCCCTTCCCTTCCCCCATACCTTTTTAATTTTCCAGGCAAGAGCAAAAGCATGACCTTGCAGCCTGCATCATGTCGGCTATTCATCTGATGTCACTTCCTAGGTGAGGGGCCCGGAAGTGACGTTAGAGAGACGTGACACTGACTTGGCCAGCAAGTTTGTAATGCTGCTTGCACAGGAAAAATTAAAGAGGTATGAGGGGTGTGGGGGCGGAGGGGCCCTTTACAAAACCCACACCCGGGGTGGAGCACCCCAACCCCAACCCCCCCGAATGGGAAAATAGTGTGCTATGTTTTAAAATATGTCATTCAGAGGCTCTCTCTTATTTTTTTTTATTTGCAAGAAAGCCAATAAATCCCCTTTATTCAGTGTTTTACATTACATTACATTAGTGATTTTTATTCCGCTTGTACCTTGCGGTTCAAAGCGGATTACATAAGAAGAGAGCTGGACATTTCCAGGAGGGTACATGACGTTGGAGAATACATATTGAGGGTATAGATTTAATAACAGAATGAGTGTGTAGATATCTTCCTCCACTGTTCCGAAAAGCATAAAACTTAGTGACAGGTCAAAAGCGAGCGCTGACAAAGGCACGCCGAGACAACTGAGCGCAAGCCGGAAGCCCGCGCAAAGAAAAACACTGTTTTAAGGGACTCCGGGGTGTGTGTGGGGGGAACCCCCCCACTTTACTGAATACAGATTGCGCCGGCGTTGTGGGGGGTTTGTGGGGTTGTAACCCCCCATATTATACTGAAAACTTCACTTTTTCCCTAAAAAACAGGGAAAAAGTTAAGTTTCCAGTATAATAAGGGAGGTTACAACCCCTCAAACCCCCCACAATGCCGGCGCAATCTGTATTCAGTAAAGTGTGTGTGGGGGGGAGGGTTCCCCACCACCCTAAAACAGTGTTTTTCTTCGGCGCGGGCTTCCGCCTTGCGCTCAGTTGTCTCTGTGCGCCTTTGTCGGCGCACGCTTAGGGTTGCCATATTTTGAAAAAGAAAATCCCAGACCCATAACCCCACTCCCGCCCCCAGCAAGCCTCCTCTCTTCTGCAATCGGTACGACATCACCCGCGCTGCAGCCAGACAAATGGCAGGTTTTGGAAAATCCATCCAGGAGCCCAGACAGTTCTCTAAAAAGAGGGCATGACGGGTAACCCTAATAAAAAACTCTCTCTACATGAAATTTGCTTCCCCTTTTGGCCACCCGGAGACACCCTCCTGCTGTCACCAGCATCTGTGATTTGGCAGAGGAAGGGCATGGAGTTTGTTCTGACCGCGATAGAAGCTTAAAATTAGACAGAGAAGCCACCAACGCTTTTGCCTCTCTGTCAGTCACCACACTGCCTCTTTTGAAAAAAGGCAGCGCTGTGCTCTCCAGTGGGGAAAAGAAGCTTTTATATGGGGACATTTCAGCTGGTTTATAACTGTGGAGGCGTTCTAGAGCTACTGTGTGACGGAGCAGAGGTCCATTCCCGTTGGCACATCCTAAATTATTCTTCTCTTTCTGGGAAAGGAATGGGAGCACTTTTGGCCGGAACTTTCACCAGGGCTGATGTTATGGGAGGGCAAACATAGGCCTCTATGGCAGTGGGGGTTCAAAGTCTACCTCAAGCTGAAGGAGGCACAGTTTCCAGATGCTCCTGTATGTCTAACACCAGCCCTGGCTGAGGTTGCTGAAGGGAAGGTGTGGGTGAAGCATTTTATGGAGCGTATGTGGTGGCTTCGTTTTGCTATCTAGTAAAAACAGTTACTTTTCTTTGGTAAACTTTGTCATCCATTTTTGTACTTCCCAGACTTTCAACAGCTCCCAGAATCATCCCAGGGGGCTTTCTCTGCTTCCAGAAATAATAATACAGTGAGAGACTCTGAAAGCTTAGCCATGTTCCTTTTACAAGTCAGAAAAGGGGGGAAAAAAAACACAACCCCTCCATGGAGCAAAAGCATTTCTGTGCCCCCCTACCCCACCTACTTTGCCACCACCAGTGAGAGGAGACAGTGAGCCGGGTGCAATTTTTGCATGCTTTTCAATTACAGGTACAGTGCAGCTTCTCTCCCATCACCCAAGCAGGTGAATGGTGGCAGCGCCACCGTAACAGTAACCATATCAGAGGGGCATAAAAGAGGCATCCACCCATCTCTGCCTTCTCTTGTTTCTGTCCACGCTATCTGCTACAAGAGAAATGCCACCTTTTGAGGCCTGCCAAATAAGAACAGCCTTACTGGGTCAGACCCATGGTCCATCAAGCCCAGTAGCCCATTCTCACGGTGGCCAATCCAGGTCCCTAGTACCTGGCCAAAACCCAAAGAGTAGCAACATTCCATTCAGAATCCTAAAGAATAGCAAGATTCCGGAATCCCAAAGAGTAACAAAAGATTCTGGAACCCCAAAGAGTAGCAACATTCCATGGTACCGATCCAGGGCAAGCAGTGGCTTCCCCCATGTCTTTCTCAAGAACAGATTATGGACTTTTCCTCCAGGAACTTGTCCAAACCTTTCTTAAAACCAGCTACGCTATCCGCTCTTACCACAACCTCTGGCAACGCAATCTCTGACTGAAAAAATATTTCCTTCTATTGGTTTTAAAAGTATTTCCCTGTAATTTCGAGGTTCCCTTAGTCTTTGACTACTACTTAAATTTAATAACCAATATCTCCATCCGTGAGAGGCAGAGAGAAGTTCTCAGGACCCTAATCCCTCTTCCCTCTTCCTGTCAAAGGTTTGGCTGAAGGGAATTTGCTGCAGTACAGAGATTACCTGGCCTCAGGTCATAAGAACAGGCCAGTCAGTCTTGGTTCCCCTGTCTCCTATTTCAAATGTTTTCAGCAGAGAGATTTCCAATTTCAAACTACTTGGGGTGACTTGCTCCTTCTGCCCAAGAAGCAGGCACTCACCCCGTTTCCTGGGTTCAAACAGACGGAGCACAAGGGTGATGTAATTTTCTCATCTGTATGTTAGCTCAAGGTGTTCAAGCCAGAGAACAAGGGAATCTGTCTTTCGCCTTAGCTTAGAACTCTCCCTTCACTCTCCATAACACAAACTTATACCACACTCATAAGAAACACTGGGTTCTCTATCTGTTACTTATTACAGCTTTAAAAAAAAAAAATACATGCCCCGCAACGTGGCACCATAAATCTGTCCAGCGAGCACAGATAAAGTCATGGACTGCTTCAGAGTCATACCAGATGTATAGCTATCTTTAAATATTTTTATATATGGATACAGATCATGTGTCTCTCCCACAAGATCTCAGGGTTGAGACTTTGTCTGGTTAACCTCAAGCCGCCCACCGATTATCACTGTTCCTCCACGTTTACAGAAAATAATTTAGCGGGCTAGGAGGGAAACCCACGAAGAGGGCGAGCCAAGGTCACTGAGCACATAATGAAGCCCACCTGCTGACAGGGTTGATCCAGTTCTGGGCTTGTCTCATTGCATGCTGGAACTTGTAGTCTTGCGTTTATTTGGACCTCCAGCTTGAAAATCAGAACTACAAGTCCCTGCATGCTACATAAGCTGTAGAGAGCAATATTTTACGAGAGAACAGAAAAACTTGGACAAAAATGAATTGCTGACAGGTACTTCAAAAGGAAACGTGGGCCTGAGAGCAGATATAAATATCTCCAGCCCCCTCCTCCCTCCAAGATGTCTGAAAACTCAGCCAGAGAACAATCAGATGGGGGTGGAGAGAAGGGGAACAGAAAGAATGTTATAGAAAAACGTGACCCAGTCACCAAGCTTCCCCCGCTGAGTGCTGATTTATAAAAATAGCTCATTCCTGGGGCACTTTCCTGAGGCCTGGAACGGTAATGAGATCCAGCTGTTTCCCAGATGTTTTCTCCCAGCCTTAGGCCTGTACAGATGCCAAAGATGCATCCAAGCTTGTAACCGTGTCCATTTGCTTGCTTGTACAGCAGTGTCTCGCAAACTTTTTCTTAGCTAAGGGCCTCTATCAAACTGCGCAACAGTTTGTAGCAAGGTGAGTCGTGCTGAATGGCCCATGCTGCTCCTACGAGTTCCTATGAACGTCGGGAGTAGCGCGGGCCGTTCAGCGTGACTCTCTGCACTAAAAACTACTAACGCAGTTTAAGAACATAAAAGCAATGCCTCCGCTGGGTCGGACCTGAGGTCCATCATGCCCAGCAGTCCACTCACGCGGCGGCCCAACAGGTCCAGGACCTGTGCAGTAATCCTCTATTTATACCCCTCTATCCCTTTTCCAGCAGGAAATTGTCCAATCCTTTCTTGAACCCCAGTACTGTACTCTGCCCTATTATGCCCTCTGGAAGCGCATTCCAGGTGTCCACTACTCGTTGGGTAAAGAAGAACTTCCTAGCATTTGTTTTGAATCTGTCCCCTTTCAACTTTTCCGAGTGTCCTCTTGTTCTTTTATTTTTTGAAAGTTTGAAGAATCTGTCCCTCTCTACTCTCTCTATGCCCTTCATGATCTTGTAAGTCTCTATCATATCCCCTCTAACTCTCCTCTTCTCCAGGGAACAGAGACCCAGTTTCTCCAATCTCTCAGCGTATGAGAGTTTTCCATCCCTTTTATCAAACGTGTCGCTCTCCTCTGAACCCTCTCGAGTAACGCCATATCCTTCTTAAGGTACGGAGACCAATATTGGACGCAGTATTCCAGATGCGGGCGCACCATCACCCGATACAATGGCAGGATAACTTCTTTCATCCTTGTTGTAATACCCTTCTTGATTATGCCTAGCATTCTATTTGCTTTCTTAGCGGCTGCTGCGCACTGTGCTGTCGGTTTCATTGTCATGTCCACCATTACCCCCAAGTCCCTTTCTTGGTTACTCTCATTCAATAATATCCCTCCCATCGTATAGTTGTACCTCGGGTTTCTGTTTCCCACATGCAATACTTTACATTTCTCAACGTTGAACTTCATCTGCCATCTCGCCGCCCATTCCCCCAGTTTGTTCAAGTCCCTTTGCAATTCTTGGCATTCCTCTTTAGTCCCAGCTCCACTAAATAGTTTTGTATCATCCGCAAATTTTATTATCTCACACTTCGTGCCTGTTTCTAGATCATTTATGAATATACTAAATAGCAGCGGCCTGAGCACTGAGCCCTGCGGAACACCACTCGTGACCCTCATCCAGTCCGAGTAGTGGCCCTTCACCCTACCCTCTGTTTCCTACCCGCCAACCAGTTTCTGATCCATCTATGTACGTCTCCGTCCACTCCATGCTTCTTCAGTTTCCGGAGTAGACGCTCGTGAGGCACCTTGTCAAAGGCTTTTTGGAAATCAAGGTATATGATGTGTATGGGGTCTCCTCTATCCATCCATTTGTTAATTCCTTCGAAGAAGTGCAATAAGTTCATTAGGCACGATCTCCCCCTGCAGAAACCATGTTGGCTTGTTATCAGAAGTTCGTTTCTTTCCAAATGTTCATCGATGTGTTCTTTAATCAGTGCTTCCGCCATTTTCCCCGGAACCGAGGTCAGGCTCACTGGTCTGTAGTTTCCCGGGTCACCTAAGGAAGAAACTTAGGAACACTTCCAAAAAATGGCAAACAGTAGAACATGCCTGGTCTTTTTTCAAGGACACGGTGAGCGAGGCGCAAAATCTGCACATCCCCAGATTCAGAAAGGGGTGCAAAAAGAGTCGAACAAAAGACCCGGTATGGATGACTAAAATAGTGAAGGAAGCGATAGGCAATAAGAAAAATTCATTCAGGAAATGGAAAAAGGACAAAACTGAAGGGAACCAGAAGGAGCACAGGAAGTATCAAAAAGAATGTCACCGTGTGGTTCGAAAAGCCAAAAGAGAGAATGAAGAGAGGATAGCCAGGGAGGCACGAAATTTCAAACCGTTCTTCAGATATGTTAAAGGGAAACAGCCAGCTAGGGAGGAGGTGGGACCGCTGGACGAAGGAGACAGGAAGGGAGCGGTGAAGGAGGAGAAAGAAGTCGCAAAAAGACTCAACATGTTCTTCTCGTCTGTATTTACAAATGAAGACACAACCAACATACCGGAACTTGAGCAATCTTCAATGGAAATCAAGCAGAAAACTTAACATCCATGGAAGTGAGCGTTGATGTACACAGGCAGATAGAAAAATTTAAAACTGACAAATCCCCGGGACCGGATGGAATCCATCCCAGGGTTCTGAAGGAATTAAAGGAGGAGATAGCGGAACTACTGCAGCAAATTTGCAACCTATCCTTGAAAACAGGCGTGATCCCGGAGGATTGGAAGATAGCCAACGTCACGCCCATCTTTAAAAAGGATTGAGAAAATATTCAGGGGACTGAGAAAAATTCAGGGAACTTAGAAAAATTCAGGGGACTTAGAAAAAATTATAAATAAAATTCAGGGGACCTAGAAAATATTCAGGGGATTTAGAAAATATTCTAAAAAAATTCAGTGGACTATAAAAATATTCTCAATTAAATTCAGGGGACTTAGAAAAAATTCAGGGGTTTTAGAAAATATTCTGAAAAATATTCAGGGGACTTAGAAAACATTCTGAATAAAATTCAGGGGTCTTAGAAAACATTCTGAATAAAATTCAGGGATCTTAGAAAAAATTCTGAATAAAATTCAGGGGTCTTAGAAAAAATTCTGAATAAAATTCGGGGACTTATAAAATAGTCAGGGGACTTATAAAATATTCTGAATAAAACCCAAGGGACTTGGAAAATATTCTGAAAAAATTCAGGGGACTTAGAAAATATTCTGAATAAAATTCAGGGGTCTTAGAAAACATTCTGAATAAAATTCAGGGGTCTTAGAAAAAATTCTGAATAAAATTCGGGGACTTATAAAATAGTCAGGGGACTTATAAAATATTCTGAAAAAAAACAGGGGACTTAGAAAAAATTAAGGGGTCTTGGAAAATATTCTGAATAAAATTCAGGGGACTTGGAAAATATTCTGAATAAAATTCAGGGGTCTTAGAAAATTTT
This sequence comes from Geotrypetes seraphini, assembly GCF_902459505.1. NCBI lineage: Eukaryota > Metazoa > Chordata > Amphibia > Gymnophiona > Dermophiidae > Geotrypetes > Geotrypetes seraphini. The sequence goes on along the minus strand of NC_047091.1, from coordinate 28,547,605 downwards.
CAGAGGACTTAGAAAATATTCTGAAAAAAATTCTGGGGTCTTAGAAAAAATTCAGGGTTCAGAAAATATTCTGAAAAAAATTCAGGGGAACTAGAAAAAATTCAGGGGACTAGAAAAATTCTGAAAATAATTCAGGGGACTTGAAAAATTCAGAAAATAATTCAGGGGAACTAGAAAATATTCAGGGGAACTAGAAAATATTCAGAATAAAATTCACGGGTCTTAGAAAAAATTCTAAATAAAATTTAGGGGGCTTACAAAATATTCAGGGGACTTAGAAAATATTCTAAATAAAATTCAGGGGGCTTAGAAAAAATTCTGAAAAAAATTCAGGGGTCAGAAAATATTCTGAATAAAACTCAGGGGACTTGGAAAATATTCTGAATAAAATTCAGGGGTCTTAGAAAATATTCAGGGAAACTAGAAAAAATTCTTAATAAAGTTCAGGGGTCTTAGAAAATATTCAGGGGTTTTAGAAAATATTCTGAATAAAATTCAGGGAATTAGAAAAAAATTCAGGAGTCTTAGAAAAAATTCTGAATAAAATTCAGGGGTCTTAGAAAAAATTCTAAATAAAATTCAGGGGAGTTAAAAAAAATTCAGAGGTCTTAGAAAATATTCTGAATAAAATTCAGGGGTCTGAGAAAAGATAAAAATTGAGATAAAATGCAGACATTGAGGAAAATGCAGAACTTGGAAAACAATTTGCAGAAGAGGAAATTTTGGAGAAAAGAGGAAAACTTGGAACATTGAGGAAAATGCAGAACTTGGAAAACAATTTGCAGAAGAGGAAATTTTGGAGAAAAGAGGAAAACTTGGAAGAAAATTGAGGAAAAAGTAGAACGCGGAGAAAATGCAGAAGAGGAAATTTTGGAGAAAAGAGGATAACTTGGAAGAAAATTGAGGAAAAAGCAGAACGTGAGGAAAAAGCAGAGGAAATTGAGGAAAAAGAATGCCGAGAAAATGCAGAAGAGGAAAATGCAGAGCAAGACGAGAAAATGCAGAGCAAGACTAAGAAAATGCAGAAGAAAACTCAAAGAAAATGCAGAAAAACAGAGGAAAACAGAAAAAATGCAGGAGAAAACTTGGAAAAAAACAGAACAAAATGCACAAAATATTCAGAAAACCCAGAAAAAAATAAGAAAAAAAACTAGAGAAAAGCAGAGAACATAAGAACATAAGAAACGCCTTCACCGGATCAGACCGAGGTCAATCTAGTCCGGTGCTCCGCACACGCGGCGGCCCATTTAGGTACAGTACTCCTTTCTGGAGACCCGACTTTACCATATCCCTCAATATGATATGCCAGAAGGTGTGCATCCAGCCTGCGCTTGAATCCCAGTACAGTAGTCTCTGCCACAACCTCCTCCGGGAGTGCACCCACCACTCGCTGTGTGAAACAGAACTTCCTGACATTTGTCCTGAAACTGCTGCCACTCAGTTTCAGGCTATGACCTCTTGTCCGTGTCACATCTGAAAATGTTAGCAATGCTGCTTCTTAGTCTATTTTATCAAATCCTTTTAATATTTTAAAAGTCTCTATCAAATCCCCTCTCAGTCTTCTCTTCTCGAGGGTAAACAATCCCAGCTTCCTAAGTCGTTCTTTGTAGTTCAAATGCTCCATTCCTTTGACAAGTTTCGTGGCTCGCCTCTGCACTTTCTCCAGCAGTTATATCCTTCTTAAGGTATGGAGACCAGTGTTGGACACAGTATTCCAAGTGCGGTCTGACCATTGTTCTATAAAGTGGCATTATGACATCCTCAGATCTACTCGTGATCCCCTTCTTAATTATGCCTAACATCCTGTTTGCTTTCTTCGCCGCACATTGTACCGATGGCTTTAGGGTACTGTCAATCAGTACCCCCAAATCCCTTTCATGTTCGCATTTTGCCAATGTCACCCCCAACATCTTATACTCGTGTTCTTTGTTTTTCTTTCCTAGATGCATCACCTTGCATTTGTTTATGTTAAAGTTCATCTGCCACTTTGTCGCCCACGTTTCCAGCTGGTTCAGATCTTTCTGGAGGTCCTCGCAGTCTCTTTGAGAGCTAACCGCCCGACATAGCTTTGTATCATCCGCAAACTTTATTATATTACATGTTGTTTCCTCTTCTAGGTCGTTTATAAAAATATTGAACAAGATAGGCCCAAGGACCGAGCCCTGGGGCACGCCGCTAGTCACTTTCTCCCAGTCCGAGAATTTCTCATTTATGCTAACCCTCTGCCTTCTGTTTTCCAGCCATTTGCCGATCCATCTGTGCACTTCTCCTCCTATTCCATGGCTTAGTAGTTTCTTCATAAGCCTTGCATGTGGGACCTTGTCAAACGCTTTCTGGAAGTCCAAGTAAATTATATCCACTGGAACTCCACTGTCCATTTGTTTGTTCACTTTCTCAAAGAATTGTAGTAAATTTGTCAAACATGACTTCCCTTTTCTGAAGCCGTGTTGACTAGCCCTTATTAGATTGTGATCCTCCAAGTGTTCTACAATGTTATCTTTTATCAGTGTTTCGATTATCTTCCCTGGAACCGATGTTAGGCTCACAGGTCGGTAGTTTCCTGGATCACCTCTTGATCCTTTTTTTGAAAATTGGGATGACATTTGCTATCCTCCAGTCTTCTGGTATTTGCCCAGTTCTAATAGACATGTTAGCTACGGATTGTAATAATTCGCCAATTTCCACCTTAAGTTCCTTTAATACTCTTGGGTGAATTCCATCCGGTCCAGGGGATTTGTCGCTTTTTAGTTTGTCAATCTGATAGTATATCATGTCCAACGTCACATTTACTGTAGTGAGGCTTTCCTCTATGCCCCCAGTGAATATCTTCCCTGTGGTTGGCATTGTTGAAATGTCCTCATTTGTGAAGACTGAGGCAAAGAATGAATTTAACTTATCGGCAACCTGTTTGTCCTCTTTAATTGACCCTTTTTTTCCCTGGTCGTCGAGAGGCCCCACTGCCTCTCTTGCTGGTTTCTTTCCTTTTATATATCTAAAAAAAGGCTTGAAGTTTTTGGCTTCTTGCGCTATCTTTTCCTCATAGACTTTTTTGGCATCTCTTATCACTTTGTGACACTTTTTTTGGTCGATTTTGTGACAGTTCCAGGCTTCCGTCGTTTTTTCTTGTTTCCATTTTTTAAACGAGTTTCTTTTCTCCCTCACTGCATCTTTCACCTGTTTGGAGAACCACGCTGGTTCTCCTTTGTTCTTATTTCGCCTTCCCTTGGATATCTTCGGTATGTGAAGATTCTGTGCTTCTGTGATGGTGTTTTTCAGTAGAGACCATGCTTGATCAACTGTTTGGATGCCCACTTTGCCCTTCTTGAGCCGTTTTCTAACCATAGTTCTCATGCTGTCGTAATTTCCTCTTTTGAAGTTAAAGGTCGTGGTTCCAGTCTTGATTGGTTTCCCATTTCCGATGCCAATGGTAAAATTGATCATATTGTGATCACTTGTCCCTAGCGGGGCTGTAACTTCTACATCTGCTGCCCTACCAGCAATGCCATTTATGACCAAGTCCAGCACTGCATTTCCTCTTGTCGGTTCTCCTACCATTTGTTCAAGGAAGCAATCTCCTAACATTTCAAGGAATTCTACCTCCCTGCCGCAGTTTGACGTTGCCAATTTCCAATTGATCCCCGGAAAGATGAAGTCTCCCATAAGAACATAAGAACATAAGCAGTGCCTCTGCCGGGTCAGACCACAGGTCCATCCTGCCCAGCAGTCCGCTCCCGCAGCGGCCCAAACAGGTCACGACCTGTCTGTATCACCAGAAGGGGCTCCCTTGCCACCTTGGTTTCTCATTTAAGTCCTGTCTTCCTATCGAAGTCCTAACCCTCCGGTCTTGCACATGCACGACCTGGTTTGGTTTCTATACTCATTACCTGGTTAGCTTTCTATACTTGTTACATCCCAGCTTCTCCCTCAGTATCCCATGATCCCTTTATCCTTCAGGAATCCGTCCAATCCCTGTTTGAATCCCTGTACCGTACTCTGCCTGATCACTTCCTCCGGTAGCGCATTCCAAGTGTCCACGACCCTTTGGGTGAAAAAAAACTTCCTTGCGTTTGTCTTGAACCTATCTCCCTTCAGTTTCTCCATAATCGTCGTATTTCCCGATTTACATCTACGTTTTATTTCCTCCATCATTTCTTGGTCTGTTTCCTCAGTCTGTCCCGGGGGTCGATAATAAAGTCCAATTTGTATGTCTGCTTCCTTTTGTCCAGGAATCTTTATCCAGAGTGACTCTAGTTTACCATTCGCTTCTGTCTCTCCTTCTCTAACAGACTCTATTTCTTCTTGGACATACAATTTGCCTTTCACCGCATTTCTAAGAGAGCCTCTGCCCCATTAATACATTTATATACTGAAGTCTTGTGCGGATCCACCCCGGCTTTAAGTTTTATATTTTTGGGCTCCATCTGCATGAGACTTTGGTACATAACAAAAATGTATAAATGAGACAAGAGGTTCTCTTGCTGAAATATCATATTACAGAAATGTGGTGAAAAAGGTAAATTGCAATAACGGTTTCTAGCGTAGGGGAGCTGTGCCGAATGGCCCGCGCTGCTCCCGATGCTCATACAAACTCAATGCGCGTCGGGAGCAGCTCAAGCTGTTTGGTGCGGTTCCTTGAACTAAAAACTGCTATCGTGGTTTCGTAACAGGAGACCTTCAGAAACTACTTAAAATGCAATAAAATAAGACTAGAGGCTAGCTTGACTCTAAAATCGAGTCAACAGGTATATTTCCATTAAAATTATTCTTTAAATAGGCGATAGAAATAAAGGAAATAAGACAACCCCTTTTTTACTGGACTCACTTTACTCACTTACTCGCTCAATAAAAAAGGTTTTGCGTTATTTCCTTTATTTCTATCTATTGCCCATTTAAAGGCTTTAATAGAAATATACGTGTTGACTCAGATTTAAAGCCAAGCTAGCTTCTAGCCATATATTTAAATTTCTATACTCATTAAAATCTAAACAATTTACATATTATATATCAATTTATATAACAGAACCAAACGAACCTACAATCGATCCTAAAAAAACAAAACCAGCAGTAGGAAAAGGCTTGTACAAATATACATGTTGACTCGATTTGAAGCCAAGCTAGCTTCTAGCCATATATTTAAATTTCTATACTCATTAAAATCTAAACAATTTACATATTATATATCAATTTATAAAACAGAACCAAACAAACCTACAATCGATCCTAAAAAAACAAAACCAGCAGTAGGAAAAGGCTTGTACAAATAATTATTAAAAAAATTCCCAAAGGTCAGCAGTCAAGAAGCATCAATATCTAGAAAAAGGCAACTATAAACAATTGCATCTTAAGTTGTTTCCTACCGCATTACTGTAATATGATATGTGAGCGAGACAGCTTCTGCCCGATTTTTACTTCTCTTGTGTAGTGAAACCTCATGCAGATAGCTCAAAAATATTTAACAAAAAAAACCCATAAAGCTGGGATGGATCTGCACAAGACATCGGTACATAAGAGATGTATAAATCACATATTACAGAAATGTGGTGAAAAGAAATTGAGGAAACTACCTAAAGGCCTTTGACCTTTGAGAATTTTCAACATTCTTTGTACAAGCCGCTTTGGACTATTGTCTTCCTATTGCTGATTTTCCTGAGGATTGTCTATTTACTTCTATTCTGTAAATAGAAGTAACATTATGTAAACTGTCTAAATTTTCATTACTATAGAAGTTTTAAAATATACAGCTAGAAATTAGTGTCGCTTTAATTCGAGTCCATGGGTATAGTTCCATTGAAGTCGGTCTGCTTAAAATAAGCAATAGATAGAAAAAAACCAAGGAAATAAGATAATCACTTATTTTATTGAACGAATTAGTGAGTAAGTGAGTGAGCGAGTCCAATAAAAAAAGGTATTACCTTTTCCTTTATTTTTTGAATTATATCTATTGCCTGTTTAAAGAACACCGACTTCAATGGAACTACGGTATACCTGTTGACGCGATTTAAAGCGAAGCTGACTTCTAGCTGTATATTTTAAATGTTTCTTTAGCGATGAAAACCTAAACGGTTCACATAATAATGTTACTTACATTTAAAAGACAGACGCAAACAAACAATTCTCATTAAAAAATAATAAGTTTCACTTAACTTTTGCATCGTCAATGGGTCCCGATGTCAGCCATGTTTTGGAGATCTTTCCAGGAATCCAAAAGTGAAGATAGGTCATTTGTATACCGTTCAAGTGATAGGTGCGCTGTGAAAAAAAACAGAATGGGCGTCAAAAACTCATTGGAAAATTTTAAAAATTCATAGTAAAGATTCAAAATTAATTTAAGACAACAGGGGAATACCTATCATATGCAACCTTTATACAATGAAACTGTCATTCCTGCACTGCTCTTTCCTTTTTATAATGGACCAAAAAAGCAGACACAAGTTTAAAAGGAATAAATGTAAACGTCATCCTGCCATAATGGGAGACGTACAAATTAGCTATGCTCAAAAAACTATCAAAAAAGGACTGATTTAGCCTTGGGAGGTGAGACATCCCGAACCTCATTCCCTCGCTCCATTTCACTGCCTAGTGAATATTCCCACCCTAGAGGGCCTACAGTTTGCCACAAGCCACAAACACAAAGTCATCCTCATCCTACTCTACAGAACCCCCTACTCCCCAGCGGAAGCCCTAGAATCCCTACTCAAATTCATCACCGAGCTATCCATCTCCCACAAACATGTGACCATGCCAGGAGACTTCAACTAAAATTCCAACCGCAAATCAATCCCCATTGCCCCCTTAAACTCCCCCTTCACTGTATAATCTTTCTACTGTCTAAATGTATCCCACTGTGAATGTTTGCTTCTAACCCATTCAGAGCTACTAGGAGGAGGAGATAAAAAAACAAATTAAATATTTGCCACTTCATTCCTTACCTTTACATTTTGCTAAAGCCAGACATGCATCCTCCTGTCAGAAATCCACAAGGTCAAACAGAAGACACCTCGTCTTACTGCATAAGACCTAGGCAGAATACATACATGAAGTTAAAAGAAACCATGGAATCCATACCCTAACAAAGAAAAGAAACACCATATTCCAATATGGTAGTGCAGCCAACTGCAAGTCTTAGACAGGATGTATGCCCAAATTATTTGCTCAAATGTCAACTCTTCTACAACCATTAATTCCAGGCACAATGAGCTTACAAATTTAAGGCTACAACTCAGTCTGATAAAGAAATTAAATAAAGCACCGCCTCATTTTATCAGCTGAAATTTAAAAGGGGGAGGGATCAGAACAAGCAGATTGTGGCCTCTAGAACTCCTACATCCACTCCTTTACCTCCTCTTCTACACAATCTGGACGCAGTCCAATAACACCTGGAGTGACCCGCTTCCTTATAACGCTTTACCCCCCTCCCAACATACCTTTTCCCTATCTCAAGGAGACAAATACACCTTAGTTGGTAAAACACCTGGCCGCAGCCCTGTTTATTGAACAGTAAGCATATTCATATAACATTTTAACATAATTAAATATATATAAATTAACAGCCATAAATAATACATTAACAATAACCCCAGAACAATGGTATCACCATTGTGACCTGATCCCGAGCTACCATCAGATGTAATTGGCCCTCGACCCCGCCATCTAAGCAAGGGTCCGAGGGGTGGCATGTCCCACACATGCCCCATTATCCAGGGTCATCCGACCCACCAAGCACAGCTCCCAGCCGGCCCACTGCTCATCCCTTGATGAGCCCAGTAGCCAGTAGCTCGGGATACTGCCACAGGCCTGTAACCAGTTACAGGCCCCCCCCCACAAGAAACAGAGCTACGGCTAGGAGACCAACACTCGCTCACAACAGGAGGCGAAGTCATCTAAAAACAAATCCCAACCAATATCTGACAGATGGACCCGATCCCTGTAGTACAACCCTGAACAAGACACATCCACCCAGTCATGCCTTATCTGAATACCCCCCCCGAGACTCCACCCATCGACCCACCTGACGATTAACCTTAGCGAGCCTCCTGGTCCACCGCCGAGACACCAATCGGCTTGGCCGAGGAATGATATCAGACCAGACCAACCGCGCCTCGGGGAACCAACCCTGCGCCACCCCCAAATCCCCAATGACCATGTCAATAAGATGTTTGCCGCTAAGGGCATCGACATCAGGTGAAGGAGCAACAGATCCGGACGACGAGGACGCCGCCGAAGTTCGTTCAGCAGAGGGAGCAACTGGTGCCAGCGCATGCCCCTCTGCCCCCACCAAGAGACGAACACTCCGCGACGCCCAAGGCCCAAGTGTCGACCGCCAGGCCGGACAATGGCACGCTCCCCAGCCCAATGGACGAAGGAATGCCCGATAATCCAAACAGACAGGACCTGCTGCACAGCACCTGCAAGGCAAACCCCGCAAGTAAGTCACTGACCACCAAACCAGAAAGTTAGTAAGAAGGGAGCCATGCAGTGACCCCCCCCTAACCCCCACCACCTAAACAATCCCAAACAATAAACCCTCAACATTCCACCGCCCTGGACATACACACAACCCAGAACTCCCCACTAATCCAATTCGCCCAACCGAGAATCACCACGAGCAGAACCCGACGGACGAATATAACCACGATACGCATCTGACGACCACCTACCCAGCTGTCGAATGACCGCTTCCGGAACCCCCGCCGCAAACGCACTGGTAGCCGCCCCAATGCGAAAGGAATGAGTGCCGTAACTAGTCGGGTCCTCACCACACAAACCCAGAGCTAGACACAACACTGCCAGGAACTGATACCGCGAGAGAAAAGCGCCATCTTCATGCACCAACAACGCCAAGGCAGATTGAGGACGGACCTCCATATAAGCATCCAGAGATCGGACGGGGCACGACGTACAACCCTCCACCTGATGCAGGATCAACGTGCGACCCCTGCCCAGCTGATCCGACTTAGAATGAGCAATGAATACTCGCAACGTGTTCCCGGAGATACACACCTGACTACGCAGCAAGCCACGCAGACCCCGAACATCCGACAGATGGACAAGCAGCTCACCCACACGCAGCGCTCCAAAAAAGGATAAGGAGAAAGCAGCCCGAAACAAGCACGCCTCAAAACCAGAGCTCGTCACCCGTGGCAAAACATTGACGAGATTAACCAACAACGCATGGGTAATAGGCAGACGGGAGTCAGGCACCCGCGGAGCCATCCTACCCTAGGCCACCAACATCCGATGCGGCAAAAACCCCGACGAAGGGCAAGACCAACTGAGGGCCCTGCAAAAGAATGCGAAGCCTGCAAGATGACCCGCCGCCGCACTCCGGGAACAGCCCCGTAGCTGGAACGAGGCTAGGAAGTCCGCCAGCAGCATCTCAGACACAGGTCCAGGAGTCCATCCCCGAGACTGAAGAAAGCCGGACACCGTTACAAAACCTCGATTGTACTGGGCCCACGTAGATGGAGCTACGGAGCGTTGTAATAAGCACCAGATCCGTTCTCCACCAGGCTCCACAAACGCTCCTGCGCTTCTGGCGCCAGCTGCCGAAACTGCAAAAAGCGAAAACGAGAAAGAGCATCAGCAAGTCTGTTTTGCACCCCAGGAACGTGACGCGCACGAATGAACAGGTTAAGACGCAAACAGCGCACGACAAGCTCGCGCATCAACGCAGTCACCCATAAGCATTTCGCTGCCTGCCGGTTGACCACTTCTACCACCCCCGTATTGTCACACCAAAACACGACTCGCCTGTTCCGCAACCTGTCCGGCCATAACTCACAAGCCACCAGCAACGGAAAAAGCTCTAGCAGAGTGATATTACGGGTAAATCCAGCCTGCCGCCAAGCCTCCGGCCAAGCCGCCGCGCACCAATCGCCCTGGAAATAAAGACCGAAACCAACACCTCCCGCCGCGTCTGATTGCAGTTCTAGATCCAAATTAGTAACCTCAGGCTGTTGAATGGGAAGCGATCCATTGAAGTGCTCAAGAAAAAGGGACCACATCCGCATATCAGCCCGAATCCCAGCTGAAATCCACACAAAGTGTCTGCGGTCTCATACACCAGCTGTCGATACCGCCAAGCGACGAGAAAAGGGGCGACCCATAGGCAAAACCCAACAGGCAAAGTTAAGAGACCCTAACAGAGACTGTACCAACCGCAAAGTAGGCTTGTGAGCACCCCGCACCAGTGATAGCAAATCCAACAACTGTCATACCTTACCCTGCAGAAGCCGAGTAACCATCGCTACAGTGTCGATCTCAATTCCCAAGAACGTGAGACACGTGGTTGGACCCTCGGACTTATCAGCCGACAACGGAACCCCAAATTCCGCAGCCATGTTCTCAAAAGTGGTCTTCAATAGCATGCAATCACCTGAATCCGCACCCCCTACAAAAAGAAAATCATCCAAGTAGTGAACTACCGAGTCCCTCCCAGCACGCCGAACCGTGACCCAGTGCAAAAAGGAACTGAACAATTCAAAAAAGGCGCAGGAAATGGAACACCCCATAGGCAGACATCGATCAAAATAAAAGGCTCCCTCAAACTTAAAACCCAATAATGGATACGAGGACGGGTGAACTGGCAACAACCGAAAAGCCGATTCAATGTCCACCTTCGCCAACAAAGCCAAAGGGCCTACCCGACGAATGAGACAGAGGGCACTGTCAAAGGACGCGTAGCGTACTGAACAGAGGTCACGCGGAATGCCGTCATACACCGAATGCCCTGCCGGCCTGGACAAGTTGTGAATCAAACGATATTTGCCCGGCTCCTTCTTAGGTATGATTGCCAGGGGAGACAGCACCATCACCGAAAACGGGCGATCGCGAAAAGGCCCCGCAACCTGCCCCAGCTGGAGTTCCTCGGTCAACTTCCGGCGGACCTCCACCCGAAGTTGAGAAACAGAGGAAGCGTTGGAAGCCTGAACATTAGCTAAAGGTAGCACATAAGGTATCACAAAACCCTCACTAAACCCCCCCAACAGAACGTCCGCCGCCCGCAAATCCCGATACTGAGCCAGCCACGGACGCATGGCACCCACAACCGGGGTAGGCAACCCACGGGACCCAGACTCACTTAACCGGGGCAGGAGGCAATCCGGCTCCCTTCTTAGGGCACTTGAGAGCCGAGTGACCCTGTCCACACAGGGAACAGGCGTGTCGGAAACGGCAGTCGGTAAAGGAGCAGACCGATTTATTAAACTGCCAGCAGAGGCCCGGACCTCCCCCGACACCCGAACCTCCGGGTGGACGAAAGGAACGCATCCCCCCTGCCGCCTGCGGGACCTGCTTACCCAAAGTTCCAGGACCCGAACCTCCCGGCTTTGCCATATGGGTGAGCCAGAGATTAATGTCCTGCATGCCCCAGGACATGTGCCAATTCTCCTCCATCTTGTCACGGAACGCTTCGTCATAATTCGGCCACGCCCAACCCCCGAAGCGCTGACACACATTCAAAATGGAGTCCGCGTACGCCAGTAAAAGGCCATAATCCTGGGGTCTCTCCCTTCCCCAGACACTGGCCAACCGCAAGAACGCGCGCGTCCAGTTGAGAACATTACATGAAACCGCATCCACCTTGGGTTTTCCACCCTCCTTCTTACCCTTCTTCCTACTGGGAACCCGACCTTCCATAAGCTTAAAGATGTCTACACAGGCACGCCTCCTAATTTTACGCCGCAGGGACCGCGGGACCTTCTCCCATAATTCCATAAGGTGTTTTTTCACCTTTAGATCTTCGGACACTATCACCCCAAGGTCCCTCTCCCCGTCCGTGCATATCAGCTTCTCTCCTCCCAGCATATACGGTTCCTTCCTATTATTAATCCCCAAATGCATTACTCTGCATTTCTTTGCATTGAATTTTAGTTGCCAGGCATTAGACCATTCCTCTAACTTTTGCAGATCCTTTTTCATATTTTCCACTCCCTCTTCGGTGTCTACTCTGTTACAAATCTTGGTATCATCTGCAAAAAGGCACACTTTTCCTTCTAACCCTTCAGCAATGTCACTCACATACATATTGAACAGGATTGGCCCCAGCACCGAACTCTGAGGGACTCCACTAGTCACCTTTCCTTCCTTCGAGCGACTTCCATTAACCACCACCCTCTGGCGTCTGTCCGACATCCAGTTTCTGACCCAGTTCACCACTTTGGATCCTAACTTCAGCCCTTCAAGTTTGTTCAACAGTCTCCTATGAGGAACTGTATCAAAGGCTTTGCTGAAATCCAAGTAAATTACATCTAGCATATGTCCTCGATCCAGCTCTCTGGTCACCCAATCAAAAAATTAAATCAGGTTCGTTTGGCACGATTTACCTTTTGTAAAGCCATGTTGCCTCGGATCCTGTAACCCATTAGATTCAAGGAAGTACACTATCCTTTCTTTCAGCAACACTTCCATTATTTTTCCAACAGCTGAAGTGAGGCTCACCGGCCTGTAGTTTCCTGCTTCATCCCTGTGACCACTTTTATGAATAGGGACCACATCCGTTCTCCTCCAATCCCCAGGAATCACTCCCGTCTCCAGAGATTTGTTGAACAAATCTTTAATAGGACTCGCCAGAACCTCTCTGAGCTCCCTTAGTATCCTGGGATGGATCCCATATGGTCCCATCGCTTTGTCCACCTTCAGTTTTTCAAGTTGCTCATAAACACCCTCCTCCGTGAACGGCGCAGAATCTACTCCATTTTCTCGTGTAACTTTGCCAGACAATCTCGGTCCTTCTCCAGGATTTTCTTCTGTGAACACAGAACAGAAGTATTTGTTTAGCACATTTGCTTTCTCCTCATCACTCTCCACATATTTGTTCCCAGCATTTTTTAGCCTAGCAATTCCATTTTTTATCTTCCTCCTTTCACTAATATATCTGAAAAAAATTTTATCTCCCTTTTTTACATTTTTAGCCATTTGTTCTTCCGCCTGTGCCTTCGCCAAACGTATCTCTCTCTTGGCTTCTTTCAGTTTCACCCTGTAATCCTTTCTGCTCTCCTCTTCTTGGGTTTTTTTATATTTCATGAACGCCAACTCTTTCGCCTTTATTTTCTCAGCCACTAGGTTGGAGAACCATATCGGCTTCCTTTTTCTCTTGTTTTTATTGATTTTCTTCACATAAAGGTCCGTAGCCATTTTTATCGCTCCTTTCAGCTTAGACCACTGTCTTTCCACTTCTCTTATGTCCTCCCATCCTAACAGCTCTTTCTTCAGGTACTTTCACATTGCATTAAAGTCTGTAAGTTTGAAATCTAGGACTTTAAGTATCGTGCGGCCGCTCTCCACTTTAGCCGTTATATCAAACCAAACCGTTTGATGATCGCTACTACCCAGGTGAACACCCACTCGAACATTAGAGATACTCTCTCCATTTGTGAGGACCAGATCCAATATTGCTTTTTCCCTTGTGGGTTCCGTCACCATTTGTCTGAGCAGAGTAAGCTAGAATATGCCCCCGCATGACCGCTTTAGCGGCCTCCCAGTAAATAACTGGGCCCACGTCCTCCACAGAGTTAGTGTGATCAAACTCATCCCATCGTTTCTGGAAAAACTCACGAAACGCAGCGTCCTGGAAAAGGTAAAGAGACATACACCATACACGACCCGCTGCTTGGGAACCGAAAGAGCATGGTCAGAGACTAAAGGCGCAGAGATGCGAGTGTCCATCAGGTACGGGAAGAAAGAAGCAGAAATGAGAAGATAGTCAATATGGGAATAAGTCGAGTGAGGGTGAGAATAAAAGGAAAAGTCAAGATCATCAGGGTGCATGGTGCGCCAAGAGTCCAATAATCCCAATTCTTTTAGAAGAAAGTGTACCCCTTTGCTGAAGTGGCCCTTTGGTACCGGCTTGGCTGGCTTATGATCCCACTGAGGGTGAGCTACAAAATTTAAATCACCTCCCAATATAATCGGTTGAGGCAGAATGGGCGCTAGGTGACCTACCAAGGACGTAAAAAAGGCATGGGTATAAGTGTTGGGTGCATAGACATTACACAATACTAAAGGTTTACCCCAAAGTTCACACACCAGGATAATATATCTCCCATTAGGATCAGAAATTTGGCTATGAATGTGAAAGGGTATATTCTTGTGAATAAGGATAGCCACCCTGCATTTCCGAGCTGTAAACGAAGCAGAGCTCACCTGTCCCACCCACTCCCTGCGCAGCTTACTATGTTCTAAAGAAGTCAAATGCGTCTCCTGCAGGAATGCTATGTCTGTGTGTTCACATTTAAGATATGCTAATATTTTTGTGCGTTTGATGGGAGAGTGGATCCCATCCACGTTTAAGGATTTAACATTCAATTGCACCATATAACAAAATAGTTACAAGTAAAAAAAAGCAGTAAGGAAACCATAATCAAGAGTGGTAGAGGCCGTCCCAGCCATTGCCTCCACCAACTCACAGTATATAGTGGTGCTGCGCCCTGAAACAGAAGAGAACCCAACATTTGGAAACCCATACATCCACACACACTACATTTACACACCCCACGCAAACCCCCAGATGTACCATCATGCAAACCCCCAGACACTCTCCCCCGCCCCACACTTCCTGAACCCTCCCAATCCCGAAATCCAGCACAGAAAACCATGCTATACCCTAAAGATGTGTGAAGAACAAACGAACAACTCCGGATCATACCCTTGTAATTACAAAACAGTAGAAAGTGCACCAATAACAAGTCCCATACTGTGGTGTTGTGCAGGGCCTCTAGAGGAGAAGGCAGCACCCCAACGGCACCTCACCGCTCCGGGCAGCATGACAGAGCACCCCACCTCCAACGATCAGGAACGTTGGGTGAGAGGATGCGAAGTGCCAAGGGTACCTGCTTTGCCGGCAGCTCAATAGTGTACAGATCCACGGGCACCCACTGCAATGCAACCGGCAGCAGCACAGGACTCAATACCCGGCACCTCCATGAAATAGGATAGAAAGGGGCCTTCGAGTCCCTGCCATGCCATTAGTAGGACCCCCAAGGAAAACCCTTTGAGACTGCAAGCACCATGTCAATAGGCAACTGCAAGCCAAAGTGCCCCCACAAGCAACGTTACTCCAACCGAGCCTCAGGCAGTAGTAACAGTGAAGGCCCACACCCGAGGGGGAGACACATGAAACAGGCATAAGCTGCGGAGGACAAGGTCCAAAGAAAAGAAATAACTTCACGTTCCCTGCGGGTCTGCATACTCAAGCACCGCTGCAGGCAACTCACACTGAGTCCAAGGGGCACCAAAGGCAGCAAGAGCCAGGCAGTCCCGGCTCCGCTCGCAGGGGTGCCGGTAGATCCTGAATAAAGCGCTCTAGATCACGTGGTGTCTCAAAATAATGAATCTTGTTATTAAAGGAAACACGAGCTCTGGCAGGATACAGCAAGGACACCATGATGTTTCGCCAGTAAAGAGTGTTACAATGGGGCGCTATTGCCCGGCGTCGTGAAGACACTTGGGGAGAAAAGTCTTGGAAGACTAAGATCTTGTGCCCCTCATAGTCGAAGCCAGACCCCCGCCGAAAATGAGCAAGGACACGCTCCTTCACAGCAAAATTTAGAAATCAGGCGAGGACTGGCCGGGGCCGCTGATCACCCTCTCTCCTACTTCCCACGCGGTGCGCACGCTCAATCAGCACCCACTCCCCTGAGTCAGAATGCCCGGTAGCCACAACTCCAGGCATGCCCGCAGATCAACATCCCGGATAGAACCGGGTAGCCCGATAAACCGCAAATTATTCCGTCTGTTCCGGTTCTCATGGTCATCCAGGTGGTCTAAGCAGGCTGTCTTAGCAGTCTCCAGGACCCTCAGGTGCTCCTCAAAGTTAGCAGTGCGATCCTCCTATTGAGCCACGCGGTCCTCTACCCTCTGCAGTCTGCCCGCATGGGTCTCCAGCGTCTCACTGAAATCTTCCATGAAGGTTTGGATCTTGGCTAATTTGTCCTCCATGACTAAGGTGAGGGATTTGGTGAGCTCTTGAATGGCCGCTTCTTGGATGGTAAACATAGGTACCTCGTGGCTCTCCGCCATCTTGAGCTCAGTCGGCCTCACCTTCCCTCGGGTATCGCGCTGCGATCTTGCGGTCATACCGGGCACAAAAACCTTCCGGAAAGATACTCCGCGCGTACCCAACAACCCCAGGAGATCAACGATAGAGAAAGCAAAGGGGCCCGATAGAATAATAGTGCTAATAAATGGAATTCAAGGCTGCATGACCCGGAGCTGAGCAGAGGCACGTCCAATCAGTTACGTGGCATCACGTGACCCCCTAGTGTTAGTGTTCTATCTGTCTCAATGTTAGTGTTGTGTCTCTTTCAGTATTCATGTGTTCTCTCTTAGTGTTAGTATTCTGTCTAAACTAAACTAAACCTTAGGTTTATATACCGCATCATATCCACAATCGTAGAGCTCGGCACGGTTTACAAGAGTTGAGAGAGAAAGGAACTCCAATGAAGGTTGAAGGGTATAGAGAAGGATGTTTGGACTGGGCTTAGGATGCCAAAGATGGGGTAAGTCTCTCTCAATATTAGTGTTCTGTCTCTCTCAGTGTTAATGTTCTCTCTGTCTCTCTCAATGTTAATGTTCTCTCTCTCTCTTAGTATTAGTGTTCTGTCTGTCTCAGTGTTAGAGTTCTGTCTCTCTCACTGTTAGTGCTCAGTCTCTCTCAGTGTTCAAGTGTTCTCTCTCTCTCTCAGTGTTAGCGTTCTGTCAATCTCAGCGTTAGTGTTAGTGTCTGTTAGGATGGGAGGACATAAGAGAAGTGGAAAGACAGTGGTCTAAGCTGAAAGGAGCGATAAAAATGGCTACGGACCTTTATGTGAAGAAAATCAATAAAAACAAGAGAAAAAGGAAGCCGATATGGTTCTCCAACCTAGTGGCTGAGAAAATAATTGCGAAAGAGTTTGCATTCGGGAAATATAAATAAACCCAAGAAGAGGAGAGCAGAAAGGATTACAGGGTGAAACTGAAAGAAGCCAAGAGAGAGATACGTTTGGCGAAAGCACAGGCGGAAGAACAAATGGCTAAAAATGTAAAAAAGGGAGATAAAAATTTTTTCAGATATATTAGTGAAAGGAGGAAGATGAAAAAAGGAATTGCTAGGCTAAAAGATGCTGGGAACCAATATGTAGAAAGTGATGAGGAGAAAGCGAATGTGCTAAACAAATACTTTTGTTCTGTGTTCAAAGAAGAAAATCCTGGAGAAGGACCGAGATTGTCTAGCAAAGTTACACGAGAAAATGGAGTAGATTCTGCGCCGTTCACGGAGGAGGGTGTTTATGAGCAACTTGAAAAACTGAAGGTGGACAAAGCGATGGGACCATATGGGATCCATCCCAGGATACTAAGGGAGCTCAGAGAGGTTCTGGCGAGTCCTATTAAAGATTTGTTCAACAAATCTCTGGAGACGGGAGTGATTCCTGGGGATTGGAGGAGAGCGGATGTGGTCCCTATTCATAAAAGTGGTCACAGGGATGAAGCAGGAAACCACAGGCCGGTGAGCCTCACTTTAGTTGTTGGAAAAATAATGGAAGTTTTGCTGAAAGAAAGGATAGTGTACTTCTTTGAATCTAATGGGTTACAGGATCTGAGGCAACATGGCTTTACAAAAGGTAAATCGTGCCAAACAAACCTGATTAAATTTTTTGATTGGGTGACCAGAGAGCTGGATCGAGGACATATGCTAGATGTAATTTACTTGGATTTCAGCAAAGCCTTTGATACAGTTCCTCATAGGAGGATGTTGAACAAACTTGAAGGGCTGAAGTTAGGACCCAAAGTGGTGAACTGGGTCAGAAACTGGATGTCGGACAGATGCCAGAGGATGGTGGTTAATGGAAGTCGCTCGAAGGAAGGAAAGGTGACTAGTGGAGTCCCTCAGAGTTCGGTGCTGGGGCTAATCCTGTTCAATATGTTTGTGAGTGACATTGCTGAAGGGTTCGAAGGAAAAGTGTGCCTTTTCGCAGATGATACCAAGATTTGTAACAGAGTAGACACCGAAGAGGGAGTGGAAAATATGAAAAAGGATCTGCAAAAGTTACAGGAATGGTCTAATGCCTGGCAACTAAAATTCAATGCAAAGAAATGCAGAGTAATGCATTTGGGGATTAATAATAGGAAGGAACCGTATATGCTGGGAGGAGAGAAGCTGATATGCACGGACGGGGAGAGGGACCTTGGGGTGATAGTGTCCGAAGATCTAAAGGTGAAAAAACAGTATGATAAGGCAGTGGCTGCTGCCAGAAGGATGCTGGGCTGTATAAAGAGAGGCGTAGTCAGTAGAAGGAAGAAGGTGTTGATGCCCCTGTACAGGTCATTGGTAAGGCCTCACTTGGAGTATTGTGTTCAATTTTGGAGACCGTATCTGGCGAGGGACGTAAGAAGACTTGAGGCGGTCCAGAGGATGGCGACGAAAATGATAGGAGGCTTGTGCCAGAAGACATATGAGGAGAGACTGGAAGCCCTGAATATGTATACCCTAGAGGAAAGGAGAGACAGGGGAGATATGATTCAGACGTTCAAATACTTGAAGGGTATTAACGTAGAACAAAATCTTTTTCAGAGAAAGGAAAATGGTAAAACCAGAGGACATAATTTGAGGTTGAGGGGTGGTAGATTCAAAGGCAATGTTAGGAAATTCTACTTTACGGAGAGGGTAGTGGATGCCTGGAATGCGCTCCCGAGAGAGGTGGTGGAGAGTAAAACTGTGACTGAGTTCAAAGAAGTGTGTGATGAACACAGAGGATTTAGAATCAGAAAATAATATTAAATATTGAACTAAGGCCAGTACTGGGCAGACTTGCACGGTCTGTGTCTGTAAATGGTCGTTTGGTAGAGGATGGGCTAGGGAGGGCTTCAATGGCTGGGAGGGTGTAGATGGGCTGGAGGAAGTCTTAACAGAGATTTCGGCAGTTGGAACCCAAGCACAGTATAGGATAAAGCTTTGGATTCTTGCCCAGAAATAGCTAAGAAGAAAAAATTTAAAATTTAAATTGAATCAGGTTGGGCAGACTGGATGGACCATTTGGGTCTTTATCTGCCGTCATCTACTATGTTACAATGTTACTATCTGTAAATCTCTGGAGATAGGGCTGGTGAGGAAAGAAGAGAGAGAGTCCTTTAAAAATAGAGTATTATGAGAAATAGTCAAAATTTCAAATACTATTTGAAAAGTACAAAAACACTTTTATATGAAAGAGAGAGAATTACAATTCAATGAGGCACCAAAAAAGAGACAAGATGTGTATATATAGATGAATTGAAAGCCCTACTGAAACAGAATGAATAAATGGGGCTATATAAATCTTTAAAGGTACCGCTTCACTGAGCTGGGAGGAGAGATTTAGGCAGGAAGTGAGTTGATAGCAGGGTAGTGTGAAAATCCTGTCAGTCAATGAATGAAAAGAGAGAAGATGTGTATATTAGATTAATTGATAGCCCTACTGAAACAGAATGAATGAATGGGGTTCTAGAAACCTTTAAATGTACCGCTTCATTGAGCTGGGAGCAGGGATTTTGTCAGAAAGTGAGTTGATTGCAGTAATCTGTGAAGCCCGGATGGGTGAAATCCCGTTAGTCAATGAATCTGTGGAGACAGGGCTGGTGAGGAAAGAAGAGAGAGAGGCCTTTAAAAATACAGCATTAAGATAAATAGTCAAAATTCCAAATACTATTTTAAAAGTACAAAAACACTTTCACATGAAAGACAGAGAATTACAATTCAATGAAGCACAGAGTATATTACCAAAAAAGAGACAAGATGTGTATGTAGATGAATTGAAAGGTTTACTGAAACAGAATAAATGAATTGGGTTCTAGAAACCTTTAAAGGTACCCCTCCACTAAGCTGGGCTGAGGGATTGTGACAGGGAGTGAGTTGATCTTAAGGATGTGTAAAACCGGATTGGGTGAAAACCCTGTCAGTCAATGAATGAAAAGAGAGAAGCAGTGTATATTAGATGAAATGATAGTCCTACTGAAACAGAATGAATTAATGGGGTTCTAGAAACCATTAAAGGTACCCCTCCACTAAGCTAGGATGAGGGATTTTGGCAGGAAGTGAGTTGATCGCAGGGATCTTTAAGCCGGATTGGGTGAAAACCCTGTCAGTCAATGAATGAAAAGAGAGAAGCAGTGTACATTAGATCAAATGATAGCTCTACTGAAACATAATTAATGAATGGAGTTATTCTAGAAATCTTTAAAGGTAGCGCTCCTCTAAGCTGGGCTCAGAGATTTTGGCAGGGAGTGAGTTGATCTTAAGGATGTTTAAATCCGGGTTTGGTGAAAACCCAGTCAGTCAATGAATCAAAAGAGAGAAGATGTGTATATTAGAGCAAGGATTAGGAGCAAGGATTTTGGCAGGGAGTGAGTTGATGGCAGGGAGGTGTAAAGTCGGGTTGGGTGAAAACCGTGTCAGTTAATGAATGAAAAGAGAGAAGCAGTGTATATTAGATGAAATGATAACCCTACTGAAACAGAATGAATGAATGGGGTTCTAGAAATCTTTAAAGGTAGCGCTCCACTAAGCTAGGCTCAGAGATTTTGGCAGGGAGTGAGTTGATCTTAAGGATGTGTAAATCCGGGTTGGGTGAAAACCCTGTCAGTCAATGAATCAAAACCCTAACCCTGACCCTCGACACCCCCCTGACCTTTGACCCTTGACTTCCTGACCCTTGACCCCTGGCCCTGACCCTAAACCCTAACCCTAAATTTGATTTAAGACCCTAACCCTAAACCCTAACCCTAACCCTAGCAGGCCGCTCAGGAACTCAGGGTTAAATTTGACTTAAGCCCGGATCTAGAACCCTAACCCTAACCCTATTTTATACTTATGGCATTCAGAGCATTTATACAGTTTCTCTTCAGTGTCTTTATACATATCACATTCAGAAGATTTAAAGGGTTTCTCTTCAAGTATATGTCTATATACTTATGACATGCAGAACATTTAAATGGTATTTCTTCAGTATGTGTCTATATAATATTGCAAAGAGAAAGCATGCCTAAAATACATTTCACATTCAGAACATTTAATAGGTTTTTCTTCAGTGTCTTTATACTTATCACATTTAGAACATTTACAATGTATTTGCTCAGTATGCTATTTTATACTTATGGCATTCAGAGCTTTTAAACAGTTTCTCTTCAGTGTCTTTATACTTATAACATTCAGAACATTTAAAAGATTTCTCTGCAGTATATATCTTTATACTTATGACATGCAGAACATTTAAATGGTATTTCTTCAGTATGTGTCTTTATATAATATTGTAAAGACAAACCATGCCTAAAATTCACATCACATTCAGAACATTTAAAAGATTTCTCTTCAGTAAATGTCTTTATACTTATGACATGAAGAACATTTAAATTATATTTCTTTAGTATGTGTCTTTATACTTATAACATTCAGAACATTTAAAAGGTTTCTCTTCGGTGTCTTTATACTTATGACATACAGAACATTTAAATGGTATTTCTTCAGTATGTGTCTTTATATGATATTGCAGAGATAAGGCATGCCTATAATATATATCACATTCAGAACATTTAAAGGATTTTTCTTCAGTATCATATACTTATGATATTCTGAACATTTAAAGCAGGGGTGTCCAATGTCGGTCCTCGAGGGCCGCAATCCAGTCGGGTTTTCAGGATTTCCCCAATGAATATGTATGAGATCTATTAGCATACAATGAAAGCGGTGCATGCAAATAGATCTCATGCATATTCATTGGGGAAATCCTGAAAACCCGACTGGATTGCGACCCTCGAGGACCGACATTGGACACCCCTGATTTAAAGGGTTTCTCTTCAGTGTCTTTATACTTAACACATCCAGAACATTTAAAAGATTGCGCTTCAGTATATGTCTTTATACTTGTGACATGCAGAACATTTAAATGGCATTTCTTCAGTATGTGTCTTTATATGATATTGCAGAGAAAAAGCATACCTAACATAATATATATCACATTCAGAACTTTTAAAAGGTTTCTCTTCAGTGTCTTTATATTTATCACATTTAGAACATTTAAAAGATATCTCTTCAGTATGTGTCTATTGTGACAAACCCAGGTCCATTTTGGGTTTTGGCCAAAACAAACCTGAATCCGTCCCGGGTTTTGCCCCAGTGATCAGGAGAAAACACAGTGTACCTAGATGCAGGAGAGCTGATCGGTGACTAACCAATTAACTGAGCAAGCTGACTTCTGCTCTTAGAATGATATGGAAGTAGGAGAGGCAGGGCAGGAAAAGATTAGGAGGAAAAACTACACTCCATGCAGACCTGCCCCTGCCACTGTCAGAAATCTGAGTCAATTTGAACAGCCGGTTAAAACCAGGACTAGGGAGAAACCTGCCTGTAATAGCAGGAAACAGGCTAGTGTGTGGAAAACCCTTCCCCCACCTTCTCAGAGGGGGAGTGGCTCTCCATAGGATATAACGTGGCTCCTGAGAACAGGAAAGGGGCACACAGGAGAGAGGCATTCCGGAGAGTGGAAAGTTGGGGAGAGTGAGTCTCTCTCAGACTGGCCTATGGTAGAGGTAGAGGAGTTGTCTCCTACCGGGAATCCATGGGAGCAGCCGGAGGAAGAAGCTATGGAGGTACAGGCAAGCCATGCAAGCACTGAGACCCAGCCATTAGCCATGGAAACACAGTAAGCATGAGAGTTGGGTTTTTCCTACTGCTTAAACCTCCGTGCTGCCAAATAAACTATAGTTTGTGTGAAGTAAATTTAGAAACTCTCTTGGAAAGCCAAACTTGGGGGCTTTCTCTGAAGCAGTAAAATGTGAGGTTCTAGCAAACATATGAGTGTTTGTTTTCCCTGGATTGTTGCCAAGCTGAGCAAGTACGTTGCCTTCTCTCACAGCTGTGCCTGATCACTGCAGCAACGTTTCAGAGAGAGAAACGTAGGCAGGATACTGAGTTTTGAGCAGAACATATGATTTTGTTTGATATGGACTATTTGATAAAACATACTTGTCTAAAGCATTACTGCTCTGGTGAAGAGGACTGTGTTACTCACCTAATTAAAGTCCAGAAGCAGGGGTCTGTACTCAATGCAGTGCTGGCCAAACTTTAACTTCTTGAGTGCATTATTTGAACCTTTTTTCATATTTTCATGCAATATAAGTTTACATTGAACTGCAAGGCTGAAGCCTGTATTTTTGATTTATTTAACCAGTGCTGGATTAAAGCTATTTTTGTTTTGCCATTTCTGACTTGAACTCTTTTACCATGCTTAGTCCTGAGGCAGATATTGTGCTTATAGTAAGACCTGAAGGATTCCCTTGGTAGTAAGGGACAAGCTGAATCAGAATTTTGGTCACGTACCCGTGTGCTCGCTGCGCCTACAGGAGCGCGGGTGTGACACTATATGATATTGAAGAGAAAAAGCATGTCCATAATACACATCATATTCAGAACATTTAAAAGATTTCTCTTCAGTATATATATTTATGCTTATGACATGCAGAACATTTAAATTGTATTTCTTCAGTATGTGTCTTTATATATTATTGTAAAGACAAGGCATGCCTAAAATACATATCACCTTCAGAACATTTAAAAGGTTTTTCATCAGTGTCTTTATACTTAACACATTTAGAACATTTACAATGTATTTGTTGGCTCCTAACTCCTGTGACAATTCTGCATCCCAGAGTCTTGTCACAAAGAAATATGGAAAGAATTACAAGCCCCGATGCAGAAGGGCTGACCAAGTCAGGGCACGGGGGTGTAGATTAGCTGACTATTCTATGGACAGTGAAGAAATGGAGCAGCAGGGACGGAGCAGAAAGGAACCAGCAGAGCCCTTAGGACAGGGGCAGAGCAGGAACCAGGATCCCAGCATTTGACTGAACTGACCTGGAAGCAGCCAGAGCTTCTTTCTGAAGGGGACTGGGACATGAAGGAGGAACAGGTTGGAAACTTGCCTTTACAATACTGTATGCCTGAGCCGATGATAGTTGAGGAAGGCTGTCCTCCGTGTGTAGCTCCTGCTATGGAGATTGCATAAGGGCTGGGAGTTTAAAGAGGGAAAGCTTCTGTTCCTTACTGTTACTCTGCTGTTCCCCTGCTCACAAAGGAAAGTTATGTCTGAAGAGATAATTACAGAAACTGCCAGTGTTATTCTTGGGAATAGGACTGAATAAGGCATCAGAGCTTATGTGTGGGAGATATACAAACTTGCACTTAGCTTAGTCAAACGCTGTGCAGGACGACCTTTATACTTCTATAATGACATTTTTTAGGCCTTTCTATAATCCCTACCTCCCTAATGTGTTTTCCTTATATGTTCTCTTTAAACAAAAATTGTATTTCGTCCCTATTTTCCCACTGTTTCCAGTTTTCTTTTGTCCAAAAGATGTTACCCTAGTTTGTGTAGTATAACATTATGTATAAGTTAGTTTTGTTTTTAAACTCTGTTTTTAATTTTGTAAAACGCTTTGAAATTGGAAAAGCGTTAAATCAAACAATTTAATAAACTTGAAACTTGAAACTTGAAACGACAGCCTGAGTTTACCCTGGTTTCGGGTTACCAGGGCTGGCAAGTGCTAATTGATCTCCATAGCAACCAGGGAGAGACAACCAGTACTGCCTGCCTTTAGAGTCTGAAACCAGCTGACTACAGACTGCGGGTGTATGTTGGGGAAGGACAATTACTGTGTATTCAGCTCAATGTTACCAGCTGTACCTCCTAGAAACTGAAAGAACTGTTGATGAATATAACTTACCCTTTTCCAGTTATGAGACTCTGATGAAGAGGACTGTTAATACTATGATTTATTTTGATGAAGTCTAGAGCATGCTGGATTATGTTTGATTTAAAGAAGTGCCTGTTTTGTGTATAAAGTTTATGACACCGGTGAAACCGGGCTTGCTTGATGGTGCCAAGGCCAGTAGCCTAATAAAGTCTATGAGATACAATTGAAGCCATTCAGACTGCTGGAGTTTTCTGTGCAAGAACACACAACGTTTAGCCCAGGCAACAACCTAGGGATATCCAGCTTGACTGTGGCTCTACATCAAAGGGGCTCACGCCAGTGTCAGTTGTGTGTCACTGCTTAGCTACCAAACCACTTGGCCAGATCATAGGTGGTGACACTCCCAACCCTTGAACTCTGGCCCTCAACTTCGACCCTTGAACTCTAACCCCTGCTCCTTGAACCCCGATCCTTGACCTCTCACCCCCATTTGTGACCCCTTGACCCCCCCTAATCCTGACCTTTGAACTCTTACCCTTGACCCCTTGATCCTTGACCCTGACCCCGACCTTTGCACATGCACCCTTGAACCCTAACCCTTGATCCATGATCCTTGACGCAAACCCTCAACCTTTAACCCTTGACCCTCGACCTCCGATCCTAACCCCGACCTTTGAACCTTGACCCCCTGACATTTAACTCTCGACCTTTAAACCCCTGGTCTTTAACATTTGACCCCCTAACCCTTGACCTACAACCCTCATCCTTGACCTTTAACCTCCGACCCTTAGCCCTCCACTCTTGACCTTTGACCTCTGATCTTCGGTTCTTGACCCCCCCCTGACCCCCAACCCTTGACCTTTAATCCCTGGCCCCCGACCCCTGGCCCCTAACCCTAACCCTAAATTTGACTTATGCCCAGATCTAGAACCCTAAACCCTAACCCTAATCCTTCAGTGTCTTTATACTGATGACATGCAGAACATTTAAAAGTTATTTCTTCAGTATGGCTCTGATTCTGTATAGGACGCCCAGGAGAGGTGTCCTATTCAGAATCGGGCCTACACTAAACCCCGATTCTGTAACCAGCGTCCGTGTTACAGACGCTGGTTAGAGAATCAGGTTAGATTAGACACGGCCCGCTACACTTATCGCAGAAAGGGATCTCTCTGCCGCTATAAGTATAGTGGGCCGCGGCCGCCTGTCCGATTGCCGGCAGGAGGTTGCCCAAAACCTCCTGCCGATAGATGCTCCCCCTGACACTACCGACCCCCCCCCCCCCGACACTACCGATCTGGCAGGAGGGTGCCCAAACCCTCCTGCCGCCCCCCCCAACACTACCGATCCTCCAACACTACCCCCCAACACTACCCTCCTCCCGGAAAACGCACCCCCTCCGCACCCCCCCCTGTGCTAACAGCCCCCAAACCTCCCCCCTACCAAACTAACCTTTTCTTGTAGGACAGACGGGTCTTGCCTGTCCAGCCAGCAGGCCCACCTCGTCGAAATGAAGCGGGCCCGCCCCTTCCCTGCCCATCCCTCCGAAGCCTAAGGCCTGATTGGCCCAGGCTCTAGGCGCCTGGACCAATCAGGCCTTAGGCATAGCAGGTCCGCCCATCCCCAGTAAGTCTAAGGCCTGATTGGCCCAGGCGCATCAGGCCTTAGATTAAGTGGGGATGGGCAGACCCGCTATGCCTAAGGCCTGATTGGTCCAGGCTTCTGGAGCCTGGGCCAATCAGGTCTTAGGCTTCGGAGGGATGGGCCGGGAAGGGGCGGGCCCGCCTCATTTCAACGAGGCAGGCCTGCCGGCTGGATGGGCAAGACCTGTCTGGCCAACAAGAAAAGGTTAGTTTGGTGGGGGGAGGTTTGGGGGCTGTTAGCATGGGGGGGTGCGGAGGGGGTGCGTTTTCCGGGAGGAGGGATTGGGCACCCTCCTGGTGATCGGTAGTGTTGGGGGGGCGTTCGGTAGTGTCGAGGGGGAGCATCTTTCGGCAGGAGGTTTTGGGCACCCTCCTGCCGGCAATCGGACAGGCGGCCGCGGCCCGCTCTACTTAAAGCGGCTGAGAGATCCCTTGCCGCAATAAGTATAGCGGCTGCGTCTACTTACAATGTAGACCAGCATTTTGTTGGCCTACATTGTAAGCGTCTCTTCCTCTACTAGGGAGACGCGTAGGGCCGCCTAGGTTCGCCTAAGGCCCTTAGGCAAGCTTAGGCGTCTTGTGGGCCTCCCTAGGCTCCCGGAGGCGCCTTCAATATAGGCAGCCTGCCTGGGGAGCATTTTTTTTTTAAAAACGTGCATCCCAATTGGCTGATTAGACAGCTGTAGGATGCCTACAGCTGCCTAAAATCGTGACGCACTTTGTAGAATCAGGGCCTATGTGTCTATATGATATTGCAGTGAAAAATCATGCCTATAATGCATATCACATTCAGAACGTTTACCTAATATATATATATATAGAGAGCACATTCCGAACTTTTAAGCGAACTCTCTTCAGTGTCTTTATACTTATCCTATTCAGAACATATAAAAGATTTCTCTTCAGTATATGTCTTTTTACTTATCACATGCAGAACATTTAGATAGTATATCTTCAGTATGTGTCTTTATTTGATATTGCAGTGAAAAAGCATACCTAATATATATATATATATATATATATATATATATATATATATATATATATATATATCACATTCAGAACTTTTAAAAGGTTTCTCTTCAGTGTTTTTATAATTATGACATGCAGAATATTTAAAAGATATCTTCTCAGTATGTGTCTATATATGATATTCTAGAGACAAAGCATGCCTATAATACTTATCACATTCAGATCATTTAAATTGTATTTCTTCAGTATGGGGTAAATTCTCTATAGAACGTCTAAACTTAGGCGTGCTTTAGACGTCTGAAGTAATTGAATAATTACGGAATTAAGGGTCTTAATGAGCGTTAATTGAGAGTTAGACGTAGCTAGACGTCAGGTAGACGTCCAAACAAGATAGGCGTAGGATAGACGTCTGAAGAAAGCATAGTCGTGTCTACATATGTAGACGTGGGCGTGCCGTGGGTGTTACATTGGCGTGGTGATGGGCAGGCACTACTTAGATGCTACTTAGGCGGCATACCGCATCTAAATATCGTCTATAATGTAGGCGTAAGAAACGCTGGTCTAACGTGGATTTTGCTTCATTTCAATGCGGTTTCAACTTTCTTAATTCCGGCTCCCCTTTAGACGCAAGTTAGACGTCCTTGGTGCTTTTGCAACAATAATTCCAATAGTGAGTTTGAATAGGTAATTTTAATCTTTTCTCTGTCCTAATAAATTTAATGAAGAAAAAATTGTAGATATAAACGTTGTAAATAGTTATAGTAGGGATTCATTCACACCAAAAAAATAATAACAAGTACAGGACAGTTGACAAAATCATAAATAAACGGAGAAAAATAAACCTCAATTGTGGGTCGCCGGGACTACACAAGTACCCTAAGCTCCCCACCTCATCACGGGTTTATAAAAAAAACTCCGTACAATTATAAGTTACTTTCACACTTCAACATCTCTTTAGAGGAATAATATTCAAAAATTCTCAAAGGATTTGAATTTCAACGTCCATAAGTTTTCTATAATTAGGTGAAATAGTCCCAAACTCACTATATTTATGGCAATTAGCTTCAGCTGTAGACAAATTCAAAACGGGATTTAATAGCGTGGCTGTAAAACCTGCATGATAGCATATATAAGAGAGTTAAACATTCATCTGAAGGTAGAATCTTCGTTCCGATAGAAAAGATCTTCTATTTCACCTGAAAGCAGGCTACTTCAGGGGATCCGTTTAAACAAGGTTATCTCCACGCTCTCAGCTGCATAGCGGGAGGCCTGCTTCTCTCAAAATGGACCTCAGACCGAGATACGCGCCCGGCTCGTTCAAAAAACAGGACGGAGTCGGGCGTCATGACATCATCGCTATAACGCGATGAGTGATAGGTCAAACATCAGCACTTCGGATAAAACACAAAATCCAGAAAAACAAACCGCATACTCACAAAAAAGGTTGCCATTCATGTTCAGAATTTAAACCTTGTGGTTCTATAGTATGTAGGCAACTTATCCATTGTTGTTCCTTTTGCCATAGAAGCTTTCTAATATCTCCTCGTCTCATTGATGGGATGACTTTCTCAAGAACCCAACATTTCAGACTTTCAAACTTGTGTTCCAAACTTAAACAGTGAGCCACTATTGGTGCTGTAATTTTACGTGTATTCAAACAGCTTTTATGCTCTGTTATTCTTATAGTTAAGTTACGTGATGTTTGGCCCACATAAGACATCTTCCATTGCTCAAAACACTTCCTTGCTTTGAAAACAAAAAATTTATTTTTCCTCAGTCTAGAAATAGAAATTTAAGTGATTGGTTGTGTCATACATCCAAAGAAAAATTTGAAAATGAGAGAATAGAATCTATTTTAGGACACAGCCCATGTGGACATTGTACGAATTGTAAAATCATGGCCACGATTTCTAATTTTATCAATCCAATTGATGGGAAAAATTATACCCTTAGACAGACTTCTACTTGTCAAACAGCCAATGTGATATATATAATACAATGCCCATGTGAATTGTTTTATGTGGGCCAAACTATAAGAATAACAGAGCATAAAAGCTGTTTGAATACACGTAAAATTACAGCACCAATAGTGGCTCACTGTTTAAGTTTGGAACACAAGACCATTTTTTGGTTTTTTATTTATAAATCCAGATATTAATTTATACCACTGAGCAGCCTGGTGCCCCAGAAGTCCACCTTAAAAAACAAGAAAGGCAAATTGTACTTATTATTGAGATTTTTCCATTCAGGGAACCCTGCCTGAATGGCTTGCTTCAATTGCAACCATTTATAATTTTGTAATTTATTAAGATCATATTTGTGTTACAATTGTGGAAAATCAAGCAACTTTCCATTCAAAATAACATCATCTAAAGTACGTATGCCTGCCTTCATCCAATATTTCCAGATGATCTTATATCCGCCAATTTTAATTTTGGAGTTTAGCCATATGGTCTGATATGTTGATTTGAGGATTGAAATAGGTGTTAAATTATCAACATATCTTAATGTTTTCCAAGTATCAACTAATATTCTGTGATCTTTATATAATTTAGGCATTTTGATACTAAGGACATGACTTAAGAATATAAGAAGTTGCCTCCACTGGGTCAGACCAGTGGTCCATCGTGCCCAACAGCCCGTTTCCGCGGCGGCCCATCAGGTCCATGACCTGTAAAGTGATTCTTTGACTGGAACCCGTTCATTCCCCGTTTCCCTTCTATCTATTAACCTTCATAGTCCTATCTGTATCCCTCAATCCCCGAGTCCTTCAGGAGTTTATCCAATCCCTCTTTGAAACCCCATAATGTACTCTGTCCTTCGGAAGCACATTCCAGGTGTCCACCACCCTCTGAGTGAAAAATAATTTCCTTGCGTTGGTTCTGAACCTGTCCCCTTTCAATTTCTCCGAGTGCCCTCTTGTTCTTGTGGTTCCCAATAGGCTGAAAAATCTGTCCCTCTCCACCTTCTCTATGCCTTTCATGACCTTGTATGTCTCTATCATGTCTTCTCTGAGTCTCCGCTTCTCCAGTGAGAAGAGCCCCAGCCTTTCTAGCCTGTCTGCGTATGAGAGACTTTCCATATCTTTTTATCATTTTTGTCGCCCTTATCTGAACCCTCTCAAGTATTGCCATGTCCTTCTTTAGGTATGGTGACCAATATTGGACACAGTACTCCAGGTGCGGGCGCACCAACGCACGATACAGCGGCATGATGGCTTCCTTCGTTCTGGTTGTGATACCCTTAATACCCAACATTCTGTTTGCTTTCTTTGAGGCTGCCGCACACCCAAGTCTTTTTCAAGGTTACTTTCCCCTAGTACTAATCCCCCCATTTTGTAGCTGAACATCGGGGTTTTTTTCCCTATATGCATGACCTTGCATTTCTCTACATTGAAGTTCATCTGCCATTTGTTCGCCCACTCATCCAGTTTGTTCAGGTCCCTTTGTAGGTCTTCACATTCCTCCACAGTTCTAACCTTGCTACAGTGTTTAGTGTCATCCGCAAATTTTATAACGTCACACTTCGTCCCTGTTTCTAGGTTATTTATCAATACATTGAACAGCAGCAGTTCGAGTACCGACCCCTGCGGAACACCGCTCATGACTCTCCTCCAGTCCGAGTAGTGTCCCTTCACTCCAACCCTTTGTTTCCTGCCTGCCAACCAGTGTTTAACCCATCTGTGTATGTCCCCTTCCACCCCGTGATTCCACAGCTTCCTGAGTAGCTGCTGATGGGGTACCTTGTCAAAGGCCTTCTGGAAGGTGAGATAAACGATGTATATGGGTTCCCCTTTGTCCATCTGGCTGTTTATCCCTTCAAAGAAGTGCAGTAAGTTCATTTGGCACGATCTTCTTCTGCAGAAGCCATGTTGGCTCGCTTTCATTAGTCCATTTTTTACTATGTGCTCACAGATGCTGTCTTTTATCAGTGCTTCTACCATCTTGCCCGGATCTGAAGTCAAGCTTACTGGCCTGTAGTTTCCTGGATCACCTCTCGATCCCTTTTTAAAGATAGGTGTAACATTTGCTATTTTCCAGTCCTCTGTGATCTCCCCAGTTTTCAAGGATAGGTTGCAAACTCGTTGGAGTATTTCCGCTATTTCGTTTCTAAGTTCTTTTAATACCCTTGAGTGGATTCCGTCCGGGCCCGGTGTTTTGTTGCTTTTCAGTCTATCTATTTGTTGGAGGCCATCCTCATGGCTTTCTGTTGTCGACAGGTTTTCTTCTTGGTCTCCATCGAAGATCTCTTCGGGTTCTGGTACATTGGATGTGTCGTTTGTGAAGACTGATGAGAAGAACTTGTTTAACAAATCAGCTACCTCTTTTTCCTCCTTTACCACTCCTCCCTTTCTGTCTCCATCATCCAACGGACCTACTTCCTCCCTTGCCGGCTGCTTCCCTTTTACGTATCTGAAGAACGATTTGAAATTTCTTGCTTCACAGGCCAGTCTCTCTTTGTATTCTCTTTTCGCTCTCCTGACCACTTGGTGATATTCTTTTTGGTGTTTCCTATGTTCCTTCCAGTTTTCCCCGGTTTGATTCTTTTCCCATTTTTCAGAATGATTTTTTCTTGTCTCCTATCGCCTTCACTTCATTGGTTATCCATACCAGGTCTTTTGATCGATTTTTTTTTTGCACCCTTTTCTAAAACTGGGGATGTACAGATTTTGTTCTTCTTGCACTGTGTCCTTGAATAGGGACCAGGCTTTCTCCACGGTCTCTGTTTTTCTCGAGCTGTTTCTGAGTTTCTTTCTCACCATTGCTCTCATAGCGTCATAGTTCCCCTTCTTGAAGTTGAGTGTTGCTGCTGTGGTTCTCTTCCCTTTTGATGTTCCTACTTCTAATTTGTACTGGATCAGGTTGTGGTCGCTGTTTCTTAGTGGTCCTACTACCTCCACTTCCTTTGCAGGTCCCCCTAGCCTGCTGAGGATTAGGTTTGAGAGTGGCATCCCCTCTCGTTGGTTCCTTAACGAGCTGTTCCATGAAGCAGTCCCTCACAGCCTCTAGGAATTCTGTTTCCCTCGCGCAGTTTGAGTTTCCAATACTCCAGTCTATCCCGGGGAAACATGAGTTGCCATTCCAAAGTCAACCAATCCGGAAATTCTTTCATGAGTTCAGGGAGGATCCAATACATACCTTAACGCATAATATAGGCTTGATGGTACCTATAAAAATTGGGAAAATTTATCCCACCCTCCGCAATTGGCTTTTGCAAAGATACCATAGCAATTCTTACAGATTTTCCAAAACTAACAGCTTCACAAATAAATTTTGTTACAATACTATTTAATTTCTTATAAAAGGACCCCTAAAAATAAATTGGTAACATATTCATTTGGTAGCATACTACAGGCAAAATCATAATTTTAACAGTCTGAACTCTCCCCCACCATGACAAGTGCAAAGGGTTCCATTGTTCACACATCTCTGTAACCTTTTTCAGTAAAGCTTTTTCATTTATTTTCATTTCTTCTAAGGTGTTTTGAATCCAAATTCCTAAATATTTGATGCCTTCATCTTTCCCTATAAATGAAAATGAATTAAATAATCCTTTTTGACAATGAATATTTAATGGAAGAATCTCTGATTTATCCCAATTTATTTTATATCCTGATATTCTTCCAAAATTATTAATTAATTCTAATAAATGTGGAATGGTAGAATCTAGATTTCTCAAATGCAGCAAAATATCATTCGCATATGCCGATTCAAGGTGTAAAACTAAGGACTGCGAAAAATTACAAAGGGACTTGAACAAACTAGGGGAATGGGCGACGAGACGGCAGATGTAGTTTGTTGAGAAATGTAAAGTATTGCATGTGGGAAGCAGAAACCTGAGGTACAACTATACAATGGGAGGATGTTATTGAAAGAGAGTACCCAAGAAAGGGACTTGGGGGTAATGGTGGACATGACAATGAAACCGACAGTGCAGTGTACAGCAGCTGCTAAGAGAGCGAATAGAATGCTAGGTTTAATCAAGAAGGGTATTACTAGCAGAACGAAAGAAGTTATCCTGCCGTTGTATCGGAGGATGGTGCATCCGCATCTGGAGTACTGCGTCCAATATTGGTTTCCGTAACTTAAGAAAGACATGGCATTACTCGAGAGGGTTCAGAGGACAGCAACACTTATGATAAAAGGGATGGAAAACCTTTCATACACAGAGATTGGAGAAACTGGGTCTCTTTTCCCTGGAGAAGAGAAGACTTAGAGGGGATATGATAGAGACTTACAAGATAATGAAGGGCATAGAGAGAGTAGAGAGGGATAGATTCTTCAAACTTTCAAATAATAAAAGAACAAGAGGGCATTCGGAAAAGCTGAAAGGGGACAGATTCAAAACAAATGCTAGGAAGTTATTCTTTACCCAACGTGTGGTGGACACCTGGAATGCACTTCCAGAGGATGTAATAGGGCAGAGTACGGTACTGGGGTTCAAGAAAGGATTGGAAAATTTCCTGCTGGAAAAGGGGATAGAAGGGTATAGATAGATTACTGTGCAGGTCCTGGACCTGTTGGGCTGCTGCGTGAGCGGGCTGCTGGGCGCGATGGACCTCAGGTCTGACCCAGCGGAGGCATTGCTTATGTTATGTTCAAACCTAAGGACAGCCTCTGTTGGCCGACAAGTATGATGTCATACTGGTCAGTGTGAAGGTATAAATGGAACGCACCAGTATAGACTTTTTGAGAATCATATTTGCCAGGAGACATACATTTGGCATGCCTGACTTTATATGATATCTCCTGATGCAGATGTCTTCTCAACGTTGTGATGATAAAATAAAACCAATATCTGATTTGGTAATATCTGCATCATTTGTCATTATTCCTAAGCACCTAGGAGCGAGGTTGGTGCAGTGCGCAGCGCTAATCAGTGGGCACCCCTTCTGCTATTTGTTTGGGGGGGATGGAGAGGGGCCAATGGCAGGAGGGAGTAGGCATCCCTCCTGCCATATTTTAAAGTGTGGGTGTTTGGCCGTCTGCGGCTGGGGGAGTAGGGCGCCGATGGCAGGAGGAACCAGGCATCCCTCCTGCCATTTGTGGGTCGCGGGGGTGGGGCAGTTTTTTGATAGGTCTGCCTTTTATTCATATTTTTTTATAGGGCAGATATTTTGCGTGTGTAATACACGCAAAATATCTGTGCCATGGAAAAAAAATTATAAAACCGGCAAAACTGTCGGTAACCGTTACCAACAGGTCTACAGCAGTCAGGTTTTAGGATAGTAAAACCCCATGCAAAATAGCCAAGCAAATGTTAGTGAATCAATCAGTTTGCTATTTTGCATGGGGTTTTACTAATTTGCATGGGTTGGATCGGATCAGATCAGACAACACACGGTGGGCTGTTTAGTTAATCGGCTTGATAACAGCAATCGTCACTAAACCTGTGAAAACAGGTTTAGCAACGATGGCTGACTTTAGTGAATCAGGGCCATAGACCCAGATATTAAGGGCTAGATTCACTAAGCCCACCAATCAAGTTCTGACCACTTAGCGCACTGCTGGGGACCAGTCGTTCATGTAATTTACGACTGCATCTCCTTCTCTCTGCCCCGACTCTCTGCTGCGATTCTCCTGACTCTCCTACTCTCTCTGCTCAGACCTTCCCCTGCAGTGCGAGCCTGTGGGTTTAAAGTGGGTTAAAACTAGAGAATGACACAGGGAAAAAATCTGTCCCCGTCACTGCACCGTCCCCGGCCCACCACCCTCTGCACCGCCACATCACCACCGTTCCATTCACCGCCCTGTCACTGTCCCCGCAGCATCCATATAAGCCTCAGTACTGCAAAACACCATGAAGACAGAAGAGAGTCCTGCCACTACTACTACTGCACTGAGAATCTGTTTCAGTGCCTCTGCCCTGTAGTAAAAACAGAACATAAAATAAATCAATTGACTTGTCCTCCCTTGCAATGACGTGTCCCCCATGTTCACCTATAGCTCGAATCAGGTTAATTGTGCACACTAAAAATGCAGGAGGATCTGGAATGTGAGCGCAGGCAGGCAGTGATACAAAAACAGCAGACACCCGACCAATTGCAGTGTTCTGCCATCTCCCTCCCTTCATCTCACCTTAGATGTACAGTATGCCGGCTTTCTTTTTTGCCCAGCCGCACGTGCGGGTGGTCATTTGTTCAATATTCTCCTCTGACGCAACCGGAAACAGGAAGTTGTAAGACAGGAGAAGATTGATCAACTCGAGCAGCCGCGCAAGCGCGGCTTTTTGAACGCGTGCAGCTGGGCGAAAAAGAAAGCCGGCATACTCTACATCAGTGTTTTTCAACCTTTTTACACCCGTGAACCGGCAGAAATAAAAAAATTATTTTGTGGATCGGCAAACTACTAGGACAAAAATTTTAAAACCCTGTTTCCGCCCCATCTCCGCAAGCTTGGTCACCTTAGTAACTATAGAAAAATAGACAAATATAGTGCAAAATATAGACAGCAGATATAACTTCTCAAAACTGACACATTTTGATCACTAAATTGAAAATAAAATCATTTTTCCTACCTTTGCTGTCTGGTGATTGATTTCATGAGTCTCTGGTTGCGTTTCCTTCTGTCTGTGTATCCTTTCTTTCATTTCTTCCTTTCTGCACTCAGGCCCAAGAATTGTCCCTTTCTATTCCCTCCCTCTTTCCTATGTCCTTAGTGCCCCCGGTGCCTCCTTTCCATGTCTTTAGTGCCCCCCAGTGCCTCCTTCCCATGTCCTTAGTGCCCCTTCCTGTCTTTAGTGCCCCCAGTGCCTCCTCCCCATGTCTTTAGTGCCCCCAGTGCCTCCTTCCCATGTCCTTAGTGCCCCTTCCTGTCTTTAGTGCCCCCAGTGCCTCCTTCCCATGTCTTTAGTGCCCCCAGTGCCTCCTTCCCATGTCCTTAGTGCCCCCAGTGCCTCCTTCCCATGTCCTTAGTGCCCCCAGTGCCTCCTTCCCATGTCTTTAGTGCCACAGTGCCTCCTTCCCATGTCTTTAGTGCCACAGCGCCTCCTTCCCATGTCCTTAGTGCCCCTTCCTGTCTTTAGTGCCACAGTGCCTCCTTCCCATGTCTTTAGTGCCACAGCGCCTCCTTCCCATGTCCTTAGTGCCCCTTCCTGTCTTTAGTGCCTCCTTCCCATGTCTTTAATGCCCCTAGTGCCTCCTTCCTATGTCCCTCTCACTGCCTTCCACACTTTGTCCCACCCCCACCCCCAAAGCCTGCCTACCTTTCTCCTCCCTAACCAAAGTCAGCCTGCTGCCTCCCTGCCGCTCAAAAAAAAAAAAAGCCTCCTTCCTTTTCCCCTGCTCTTACCGCCATGCTCATGCTGCAGCTACTAAAGCCGACAGGAAGTCTTTCCGACTCAATTCTGAAGTTGAAGAGGACGTTCTGGGCCAGCCAGGCAGCAACTGGCTGGCCCAGAACGTCCTCTCCGACGTCAGAATTGACGTCGGAAAGACTTCCTGTCGGCTTTAGTAGCTGCAGCATGAGCATGGCGGTAAGGAGGAGGGAAGGAGATGGTGGGGAGCGCGCGATCCTTGATTGCCTCACTGCGGGGACAAGTCCATTCACCGCTCCATGGGGCGGTGAATGGCCTTGTCCCCATCCCGCAGAGGCCACTATTTTTTCTTCCCCGTTTTGGCGGGTTACCCGCCACCGTGTCATTCTCTAGTTAAAACCTCAGGCTCGCTGGACTGTTAAAAGTTTTTTTTTAAAAATGTCATTGCTCTTTAAGCATGTGCAGATTATCTAGATGGTCTGCGCATGCGTCAGGATCATTACAGAGCAACCCGGCGGTTGGTTGGCGGCATGATTCTGATCGCCCTCATTTGCATCAGGGCGATTCATGAATCAGCCCCCCAGACACAGATCGGATCTCTCATGGATCAGATCCGATCCGTGCCCTTAGTGAACCTGGCTCCTGGCCCTTTCTTACTGTCTTAAGTCAGCCACTGCTTTGCTCTGATTAATCTCCTGAACATGAGCTGCTAATTATACATATTTGCAGCTAATTGTTATAAAGGGAAAGTACTTTGCTTCCTTTTAAAAATTTGCTACAGGAGCTACTCACAATTACTCAAATAAAATACATATGAAGAACAGAGAATCAAGCTGAAATCCTACCAAATATTTATTTGTATTTATTGGGATTGAGCTTACACATTTCTCAGTAGTAACTCGAGGTGAGTTACATTCAGGTAAAGTAAGTCCCCTGTCCCCTGTAGGGCTCACAATCTAAAGTTTGTACCTGAGTAATGGAGATTTAAGTGATTTGCCCAAGATCAAAGAAGCAGCAGCCTCAGCCAGTGTATACATGTAGATCATAAACAAAGAGAAAAACTCTTGCATTATTCAATAAAGGCAGTCAAAATTCATATTTTAGACCGCAACTAGCTGGTGCTTGCACTCCTACCAAAACCACTGATTCTAAAATTCTACTTATATTATTAGGTAAAGCTGATTTTGTGTTCCTTACAATAAATGCAGTAGTCTTCATTTCCAACCAAGAATTTTTGACATCATTTGCATGTTTTTTTTATGTAAATCATGTCCATAAATCTAATCCATGATCAATGACAAGAAAGAATTGCAAATCACTTTTTAAAATTGTGCCATAAAAATCACATCAATGTTGAATCACTCGATAATTTTTCTTCTCCTGCCTAGTGATCAACACTTTATTTCACTCCTTCTAATCTAATAGTCCAAGCTGTCTCCACTGGAAAGGTACCAGGCGGCACGTAGGGCAAGGCAATGGAGAGCCCTTTATCTGCAGATGGTTCCCACTTCAGAGTACCTGAGATTCCCAACATTGTCACCTGGAAAAACAGCAACAAGATCAATTAATTCCTTTACCTGAAACACCTATATTAAATTATTAATTGTTGTTATAAATTGGTTGTCATGGATTTGGTTGGGTGGAAGGACAGGGATATTATACTACAATTGTATTGTTTACAGTGAATGTTCAGAGGACTATCAGGTGTATTTTGCTTGTGGTTCTATAAAGATTAAATAAAGATATTTTCAAATAAATTGGCTCTTTTCATAGTCATTCTAAACTCCTTGTATTTCTTACATTTGTATATGAAGCTGGTATAGGTGAAGTGAGTTTCAGTACTTTATCTTTCGGCCACTGTAGAAATATTGCATAAACCAAAGTATTGCTGTAAGTATACCTAGGTAAGCAAAGAAATAGAAAGTAGGAAAGTTACCATGCAGAGAAATTAACATTTTATTTCCACAGATGCTCTATCAGAGCTTCACTATTTACATAGTAATACACTTTAGACCAAAACCTTAATTTATGCATCACGATCACTCTTCTTCCAAGTGTCTGGGACATGACTTTTGCACTCTGCTTATTACATGATATACGATTCCCAACCCTCACCAAAGTTACTACAATTCAATCCAATAAGATCTCATCAGGATATTATCCAAAGACTTAGTGGTGTAAATACCATCCAAGTAGTCCATGTGTGTGTGGGGGGGAAGGGGGATGAGCCAGTTTTTAAGCTGATGATGGATCTTCCCTTTCTAGTATAGCCTGCAAGTTTACTGGTTGGCGGCATACGGGGATCTGAGGCTTTTTCCTTCTGTTAGTATAAGACACAGTTTAGGACCTGATAGGATAGACCAAAACCAGTGCAAGAGTAATAAAAAAAGTGTTTAAGATTTCCTGAAATTTACAGGTGTGATGGGTGTCACAGATGATATGAAAACTGAGTTTGTGAATGAATCAAAATTAACCCCCTCTTTTACTATGGTGCGCTAACCGATTAGCGCGAGCTAATCAGTTGGCGCACCTTAGTAAAAGAGGGGCTAAGTGAACATATTAAAGTTTAGGGAATTAAAATGAGCTCTAGTGAAAAAGTCTGAGGCATTGTAATTACAGATTGAAAAGTTTAAATTTCTGTATTTGCACTCTAGCTATGCTAAGGAAGTTCAGAAGTTTGACTTTGTGACTCTTAAGACAAGGGCAAATTTATGTACCATTGTTCATATATACATCCATGGAATTTAAAGATAAGGTTCTCAGAGGAGCAGGAAACTTGGGTTTTTTTACAGAGAGAATCTGTTCCTTATAGATTAGAACATACAATGCTAATTGGGAGGTCATAAAGAAGTTAGGATGTATCTGCAGGATGAAGGCCTTTTACTGACATGATTGGTGTCTGAAAAGATCAGAGATCAAGTGATTTAGAAAGAAAAAGTGAAACACTGCCACCTGTTGGGTTTAAAAACTTAACATTAGAATGGACTTATTAAAATTAAGGATTTAAATGTAACATTGACATAAGGCATTCTTGGAAAGGAAGTCATGTGATCAACTGTGCCAGTGTATTCCAATTATTACAAATGATGTCACATAGGGTATAAATCTGGTTGTCGTTGATTTCTCCCTTTGGAGAGCACTGAAATTGTGATGGCTCTGTATTGGCTCTCCCCAGGCATGTGAAACATTAATAAACTTATTTGCTTATTACATAGCTTTTTCATGCCTGTTATTTGAATTCACAGAACGGAGTCTCTAGCCCAGTTATGTTGGGAGAGAGAATCCATTCTGTCAATTCTTTTGGCCCCGCTGTTCAAGTCTTCTAGCCTGGCTTGAACAAAAGAAATGTGAATGAGATGACACTGATAAATCATAAACTTAAAGGATTAAGAAGAATCAGTCTAATTAATTGAATGATCTGGATTTTTGACTGGGAAAGGAATCCCAGTGGAGAGACATGTATTAAATATTTTGAAATAAAAATATCAACTGAGAAGTAAAGTTTAGGGGAAACCACTGTTTGCCCTGGGTTGGTAGCATAGAATGTTACTACTATTTGGGTTTTTGCCAGGTATTTGTATCCTGGATTGGCCACCGTGGAAGCAGCTAGATCAGTGGTCTCAAACTAGAGAGCTGCACGAGAACGGGGATGACGGGAATCCCGCGGGACCCGCGGGGATCCCGCGGGTTCCCCCTTTGGGTCACGGGGATCCCGTGGGGACGCCCCCTAGGGTCGCGGGGATCCCGTGGGGACGCCCCCTAGGGTCGCGGGGATCCCGTGGGGACGCCTCCGAGGGTAGCGGGGTTCCTGCGGGGTTGGTCGAGCCGCGAGGGTAGTCTCCTTCTCCTTACCTGCCCTGTCGCAGCACACATCCGAACGGAAATCTTCCCGATGTCAGCGCTGACGTCGGAGGGAGGGCTTAAGCAAAGCCCTCCCTTCTTCCGACGTCAGCGCTGACATCAGGAAGACTTCCGGTCGGCTGTGTGCGGCTGCGGCAGGGCAGGTAGGAAGAAGGCAATGGCGAACGAAAGAGGGGGGAGGGGGCGGTCCGCTCCGAAGAATGTGCACAGCCGGTCAGGTCCCCCGATCGACCGACAACAGGCCCGGCCGACAAACCTCCCTGCCCTGTAGCCGCGAATCTAAAGTACCTCTTACAGCAGCTTCACTACTCCAGCTGCTGTAAGAAGGTAATTTAGATCGCGGCTACAGGACAGGGAGATTTGTCCGACCGGGCCTGTTCTGTTGTCGGTCGGGTGCAAAAGCGCCACAAAGGTGGAGGCAGGGAGGGAGGAAAGGTGGAGTGGAAAAGAAAAGACGCTTAAGGGGGGAGAAGGCCGCTGAAAGTACTGGGGAAGACAAAGGGGTGGAAAAGAACGCTGAAAGGACATGGGGTAAACGGGAGGAAGGGGGGGGAAGGACCCTGAAAGCACTGGGGAAGACAAAGGGGTGGAGAATGCCACTGAAAGGACATGGGGAAGACAGAGGGGGGAGAAGGCCGCTGAAAGGACATGGGGAAGGCAGAGAGGGGAGAAGGATGCTGCCTGACAGGACATGGGAAAGATGGTGGGGGAGAAGGACACTGAAAGGAAATGGGGAAGAGGGAATGGGAAGAAGACGCTGGCAGGGAAGAAGACAGAGGTGCCAGACTATGGGGGGAGCGGAGGGAAAAAGATGGGTGCCAGACCAATTTGGGAGGGGGGAGAAAGGGAGAGGCACAGTAACAGAGCAAATGGAAGACGCAGAAGGAAGAGAGACAGTGGATGGAAGGAACTGAATGAGAACATGAGGAAAGCAGAAACCAGGCAATAAAGGTAGGAAAAATTTTTTTTTTTTTTTTTTTTTTTTTGCTTAAGGATAAAGTAGTATATTAGTTGTGTTGATAAAAATTTATAAACATTAGAGGCTCTGGTAGAAACCCGTTTACAAAGTATGTATTCTTCCCAATTAATATTTCCAAATTAATAAAGTCTTTTTGCTTATTTTTAAATGGGTTTCTACCAGAGCCTTTAATTCAGTAGCATAATTAAATGAAATAACTATTTCTGTAGTTTATAGGGACAGGTGGGGATGTAGGGGGATTCCTCGCGGGGACGGGCGGGGACGGAGGGGATTCCTCGCGGGGACGGGTGGGGACGGAGGGGATTCCTCGCGGGGACGGGTGGGGACGGAGGGATTCCTCGTGGGGACGGAGGGATTCCTCACGGGGACGGGTGGGGACGGGTGGGACTTTGGCGGGGACGGGTGGGGACGGGTGGGATTTCTGTCCCCGCGCAACTCTCTATCTCAAACTAAAACCCTTTGCAGGGCCACATTTTGGATTTGTAGGTACTTGGAGGGCCTCAGAAAAAATAGTTAATGTCTTATTAAAGAAATAACAATTTTGCATGAGGTAAAACTCTTTATAGTTTACTAGTATTTAAGCCCGTTAACGGGTGCTAGAATAGATGTGTAGACTTTTAGCACAATGGGTCGCTGAGGCGTTTCTTTCTTTCTTACTTTATGTTTTTTATCTCTCTCCCTGCCCCCCTTTCTTTCTGTCTCTGTCCCCCTGTGTGTCTCTGTCTCTTCCCTGGCCCCCTGTCTTACTGTCTCTCTCCCTGGCTGTCTGTCAGTCTTTCTTTATTTCTGTATCTTCTCCCTTCATGAGTGTGGGGCAGTTGTAGGCACGCAAGTGCACTCCTTCCGGCCACGGACATACGGAACACACAGGTAGGAGTGCGCATGTGCCGCTTAGGGTTTTATTATATAGTCATTAAGCCCGTTACATTAACGGGTGCTAGAATATATGTCTGTCTGTCTCCCTCCCGCTGACTTTAGAAACATAGAAGATGACGGCAGAAAAGGGCTACAGCCCATCAAGTCTGCCCACTCTGCTTACCCACCCCCTGTCTATGCCCTAATGACCCAATTTCCTTATCTTGACCCTCGTAGGGATCCCACATGGGTATCCCATTTATTCTTAAAGTC
Source organism: Geotrypetes seraphini (assembly GCF_902459505.1). Classification (NCBI taxonomy): domain Eukaryota; kingdom Metazoa; phylum Chordata; class Amphibia; order Gymnophiona; family Dermophiidae; genus Geotrypetes; species Geotrypetes seraphini. The sequence goes on along the minus strand of NC_047091.1, from coordinate 28,505,074 downwards.
TGGCATGCTGTCTGCCTCGATCACCTGCACTGGAAGCTTGTTCCAATGATCAACCACTCTCTCTGTGAAGAAATACTTTCTGGTGTCGCCATGAAATTTTCCACCCCTGAGTTTGAGCGGGTACCCTCTTGTGGTCGAGGGTCCCTTGAGAAAGAAAATATCATCTTTCACTTCGACACGTCCCATGAGGTACTTAAATGTTTCGATCATGTCTCCCCTCTCCCTATGTTCCTCAAGAGTGTAGAGCTGCAATTTGTTCAGTCTCTCTTCGTACGAGAGACCCTTGAGCCCCGAGATCATCCTGGTGGCCGTCCATTGAACCAATTCAATTCTGCGCACATCTTTCTCCCTCTCCCTAGCCCCCTTTCTCTGTCTGTCTTTCTGTCCCTCTCCCTGCCCCTGTGTCTTTCTTTCTTTCTGTCTCCCTCCCTCCTGCTGTCTGTCTGTCATTTTTCCCCATTTCCCTGTGCAGCAGCATTTCCATCCCACTTCCCTATGCAGCATTTCCATCCCACTTCCCTCCTATCCCCCCCCTTTCCTGTGCAGAAGCAGCGGCAGTATTTCCCTTCCCCTCCAAGTCCCTGTATAGCAGTAGCAGCATTTTCCCCCACCCCCTTTTCCCTTCTCTTACCGCGATCTGCTCTTCTCTTACCTGCTCTGTTTGGCCCCTCCCCCTTCTTTTACTGCCGTTGTTCTGCTGATCTGACCTGCTCCTGACTCTCCCACCGCCGACAAACCTCCGGGCTCCAGCCTTGTAGGCAGCACTTTAAACACGCTGCTTTGCGGCCTTCTACTACCGATTTTCTCTCCCGTGTCTGTCTCTGATGATGTCATCAGAGATGCGGCAGAGGAAATCGGCAGTAGAAGGGCGCGAAGCAGCGTGTTTATAGTGCTGCCTAAGCCGCTGGAGCCGGGAGGTTTGTGGAGAGTCAACGGGCGGAGCAAGGCTGCTCTCCACCACTCGGTTGCTGCCACTGCCCCACAGGGCCGTGAGTGTGGGGCATTGTAGTCGCGCATGCGCATTTCTTCAGGCCATGGACATACAGAACACTAAAGTGGAAGTGCGCATGTGCGGCTTAGGGTTTTATTATAGAGATAAATCTTTCCTTTTAGCTAAGTCTTAATAATAATATTGCAATTTATAGCTAAAGAGATATATGATCAAGCAACTGTTTTATTTTACATTTGTGATTATGATAAACATACTGAGGGCCTCAAATGGCCCCTGGGCCACAAGTTTGAGACCACTGAGCTAGATGGACCATTGGTCTCACCCAGTATGGCTATTCTTATGTTCTCAACATTCTGCTCCAGTTAAATTAAGAACATAACATAAGCAATGCCTCTGCTGGGTCAGACCTGAAGTCCATCGTGCCCAGCAGTCCGCTCACGCGGCGGCCCAACAGATCCAGGACCTGTGCAGTAATCCTCTATCTATACCCCTCTATCCCCTTTTCCAGCAGGAAATTGTCCAATCCTTTCTTGAACCCCAGTACTGTACTCTTCCCTATTACGCCCTCTGGAAGCGCATTCCACCCATCAGCCAGAGAAATATTTAAGTGCATCAACTTCTGCTGCCAGTCTAGCGATTAAAAGTCTTGTGCAATGCCTTTGACTAGAAATTAGATTTCTTTCTAGGAAAGATATCCCAGCAAATGCAATGTATGAGTCAATAATATAAATTGAATTCAAGCGTTTACCAGCATACCAGCTGCACTTAGGGAAGCCATTTCTAGGATCATATTTTGAGCAGCCCTGGAAAATGGATTGACCACAGAACAAAATGCAGTTGCAAAAGTATAAAATACATTTGGCAAGTTTCTAAGGGTAAGTAATATACTTTCTCTATAAAGGCTGTGGCTACAAGTACCTGTGAACTTTGTCCCATAAAGAAGTCTGAATATTGCTACCACAGTGATAATAGCACCATAGAAAGAAGCTAATTCCCAATAACTGATTAACAGCTCCCAGAAGTATCCTTACCACACGCTGTTTGTGCTATTCTCTTTCTGTACCCTCCAGGGTTTTGATGAATAAATTGCTTCTCCGTTGATGCTTAACCATTTTCCTACTGCTCGTAGTCTCTCTTGGAAGATTGGTGCAATCATCCCATCTTTCGTTGGGCCCACATTAAGAAGGTAGTTGCCTCCAAAACTCACAGTTTGAACAAGATCCTAGGAGAAACAGAAGCATTTAAATGGGCCAGTGAAAGATTTATTTCATCATCGGGGTTTTGTTTTTATTCCTTAACTTATCTTACCATAACTAATCATCCTTTATCTCCAGAAGACAAATCTACAGATTGCTCAAATTCATCAATGACACAAGATCTTGCACCAACAGATAAGTCAATTTTGCATAGGGAATTTCCAGGTTGGATGTTCACATTCCCCAGAGTAATTTACACAAGGCTCTAATGTGGAGCATTCTGTAAAGTGCATACATGGACCCTGTCAAAATACATATTTGTCAATATGCAGGAGCATAGATTTTACAAACCTAATTTGCACAAAAATAAACAAAATTTATAGTTTTTCATATATAGAAGACTGATTATACATGAAACTGCCAATTTAAAAAAATGGCCCAAAAATGGGGGTCTGGGATTTTTAGGGTCTACCACCGGTTTAAAAAAAAATCTCAAAATTTAAGCCTACTGGGCTGTGGGGAAAGGAGGCGCGGATCAAGAACAGGCCCAACATGTGAAGCAGCTGATTCCTCCTAGCGGTGGCCATGGCAGTCCTCCATGCTGTTTGCCAACTGCCAGGAGGAGGGGGGGGGGCAGTGAGGAGTGAGTGGCACAATCGGATTGTGAGCAGCCCTGCCTTCAGTCCTCTCCCAATCCTGCTAAACCGGCTGGTAATAATGAAGACAGATGCTGTGGGGGCCTTCCCTCTGAAAAGGCGCTGCTAACCTTTTCAGAATAATGACCTCATTACGACAACCCAATTGCTGTATATAATATAGGTTTATTAGTAATAGACAAAAATCAGCTTACTTGGAACAACAGTACAGCAAATTGAGCCAATGGATAATATACAGAGTAGCTGGCTTCTGATATGGATCCATCCTGAAGCTGAAGCCATCTGGTATGCTACTTATATACTTTAGTTCAGTAGCCTAGAGTACCACCTAGTTACAGATTATATACTCACTTTCTATTGGATTGTCACATTTATCATATGTATTAATTGTATAGTCTGCATACTTATCACGGAGCCATATTGAAACATGATATCATCCAGTGTCAAATCTGATCTATTTCCCCTGACAATGCATTCTTAATACTAAGTTCAATAATTTCTGAGAGTAGGTCCCCTCCTTCCCAAGCTTCACTGTCACTCTGTCAGCAGTTCAGATAACTTTTGGTTGGACATCTTATCCCGCAGTACTGGTGCCTGAGTTTATCTTCCTGGAAAGTCCTGAAATATCCAATGCTGTTACAGTCAGCAAATATTTGCCAGCTCTACTAGAGCAAAGATGAACCTCTCACATAAGCATATTTTAGACGCTCTTCTCTGGACCCTTTCGAGTAGTACCATGTCCTTCTTCATGTACAGCGACCAGTGCTGGACACAGTACTCCAGGTGAGGGCGCACCATGGTCTGATACAGCAGAATGATAACCTTCTCGGATCTGTTTGTGATCCCCTTCTTGATCATTCCTAGCATTTGTTCACCCTTTTCGCCGCCATAGCACATTGTGCAGATGGCTTCATGGACTTGTTGATCAGAACTTTTAAATGTTCTGCATGTCATAAGTATAAAGACACTGAAGGGTTAGGGTTTAGGATTCTAGATCTGGGTTTAAGTCAAAATTGACTGGGTTAACAAATTGCAACACGCAAGGAGTAGTATATTTGATTCAGTGCTCATGCCCTTTATTTTACATTGGATATACAGTGTACTCTGTGCGCACCCGTATCATTGAACATTTAAGTAAAATTAGAAGGGGTGAAGAGGGTGCCCCCTTAGTTAATCATTGGATGAGGCAAAGCCATTCCTTACAGGATTTGAAGTTTATAGTTTTGGAGGAGATGTGCCTGCCCTGGGGAGGTAATTTGGCAGTCAGACTGTGGAGGAGGGAGCAGGAATGGATTTTTAGATGGCAGTCAGTCAAACCCACGGGGTTAAATAGAGAAGTAGAATGGCGAGCTTTCTTGGGATCATGATTTAACTAGGGTGGTCCAGATTGGTGTTTTTTTTTTTTTTTTAATTACTTTCAATGTTTGTGATTGACATTCTGTAAGGAGCATTGACCTATCAGGAGGGCAGGAGGTGGAGTTTAGATGGGTCGCATCCTGGTTGGGTGGATGTTTTATAAAAGGGGTGGAGTTTGTAGGGTCAGCGTTTTAGCAAGAGCCGTTGAAGTAAAAACAAGTACTGTGTGTCAGCATGTGCTAGAATTTTATATAAGAGTAGTAGAGATAAATTAGTTAGAACATTGGGTATAATGTTTGTATTTTTATGTTTTGTGCAGATATGGTGGAGGCAGAATTAAGTTCATGTTGATGCGGGTTCTCTGAGGCAGCATGGCGAAACGCGTCAGAACCCGTTGAACCCCTGCATTAAAAGCTAAGTCTGTTTTGAAGTTGAGCATTTAAAAAGGCAAAAAGTAATTTAAAAATATCAAAAAAGTGAGTGTATTATACTTATAGATACTATAGGTACCAGTGCAATGATTGAGAATTGAGCTGTATCAGTAATGTGCTAAAAAATTTTGCTTACTCAGCGGTCTCATAAAGCTAAAAACGGTTCTCCGAGCACTGAGAAGTGTTAGAAAGTGTGTGTTATAATCACCTGTGTGCACATTAGTTCATATCTGTTTGCAGTTTAGTGCACTTGGGGCAATTAATTATTCCTGAATATATATTTGGGTGTCCGACAAATAGTGTGGACATTTTTACAAGATCCATGGCTCCTTTTTCTAATGGTAAGAACTATTATCTGGAGAAAAATCTTTGAAAGTGGCTTGACGATGAGCAACTTAAAATGCTTACTGAAATAATTTTGTAGTCATCCATGATCTGGCTGGTCTGCATGTTCCTTCGAAAGCCCCAAGACCATCTGTCTATGGATGTGCACATCTCCCACTTGCGCTCTGGCAGAGTACCTGGCTGGAATTTATCTGCACAGTTGAAGTATCCACCATGATGGCAAGAGCAGTCCTTACACCACCGATCATTCACTACCACAGTATCCTACAACAGAAAATAACTAAGCATGAACGAATGCTTTTAAAAATGTAGCAGACTTCCTCTGCTGCACTTAATGGCTTTAATTGTTTAAGCTTTCTTTTCCTATGACAATCAGGAGGTAAAATCTATTCATTTGTTGGGATTTATTAACAACCTTTATTAAAAGATTCACCTAAATTGGTATACAGCAGGTGCAGTTTAAAAAAAACATACAATTTTGTTGACAGCTTAAAAATAGTACAATGACTAAAATAGTGACATACGGTAAATACAATCCATGAGGGAAATGGCAAATTGAAACTAGTAACAGGACTAACGCAATACATATGTTTTACTGGTGATGACTGAACAGTAATAAAACCTCTCTAACTTACGCTCAGTATTCAAAGCAGTATATCCACAAACTATGCACCTTGTATCAAAATAGGTAGGTCTTCTTTGAGCTTGGTCAATTAGAAAGACTGTTAGATAGAAGTTGCCTAAATAATGACCAGATAGGAAATACAAAGAAATCCTAGTCAACAAAATTTTCTAACTTCTCTCTCCTTTCCTTGATGTGGACTAGACTTTTCTTTGATGAGTGCTTTTAACATACTTATTAAATGTAAAATTGCAATAAAAATAAAAGAATTGTGGGGGCACTGGAAGCAGAAGCTAATGGCTGGTTAGAGTGCAAACCCACCCGGACATTTCTGTTCCAGCAAAATTATATACCATTAGCAGCGGAAATTCAGTGAGATATAGATAGATGGAATAAAATATTTATTTCTTGGCTAAGCCGAATGGAGGTGGTAAAGATAATAATCTTCCCTAGGTTTCTTTACTTATTCCAAGTATTACCAATAGAAATCCCAAAATTGTATTTTCAAAGATGGAATAACATGGTATTAAGATTTATTTGGGGAGGAAAGTACCCAAGGGTTGGAAGATTTGCAATGTTTAAGTTCAAGGCGGAGGGAGGTTTAGGTTTAGGAAAATTATTATAAAGCTGCACAGTTGAGAGCAATTGCTGAATGGCATGTTTACCCACCTAAATTATGGGTAAGGATAGAACAAGAAATGTTAGAAGGGACAGAGGGTATTAGGGACTTGAGATACTTACCATGGGTGGGAGAACCCCCCCTCCCCAAATATAAGCAATCCTTTCAGTAAATGTTCTATGCGAATTTGGAAACTTTTAGGAAAAGAAAAAAGTATTCTCTTGTCCCCTATACTATATGCCTGAGATTTTATACCGGGTAGGGAGGGGGGAAGTAGGAGGCAAAGGGTTTAAGATATTTGTAGAGGGGGAGATCAAAACTTTTACAGATCTTCAGGTCCAATTTCAATTGGATGCGTGAGATATTTTCCCTTACCTTCAGGTAAAAAATTATATATTGACCTATAAGGGAATGGGCAAAGAAGTTAAAAAAAAAAATCCAAATTTGAGAAGGAGTTAGGAAAACCATTTGTAAAAGGATGTGTTTCCTGGTTATATAAAATAATACACAATGATAAGGAAACAAAAACATCATACATGTTAGCATGGGAAAAAGATCTGGGGAAGGAATGGTCCATTGATGAGTGGGGAGTAATTGTAACACACCTCTCCCATATAGCCAGAGCAGCCACCTTGGTAGAAAATGCTATTAAACTTTTAGTACGATGGTACATTACTCTGGTTCTAATTAGTAAATGTACTAAGGAGAATAATGCTGTCTGTGGTGAAAGAAGCACTTTCTACCATATGTGGTGGGAATGTCGAAAGGTCCAGGAACATAAGAATATAAGCAATGCCTCTGCTGGGTCAGACCTGAGGTCCATCTTGCCCAGCAGTCCGCTCACGCGGCGGCCCAACAGGTCCAGGAGTTCTGGGAACAAGTATTTTGATCATGTAAGTAAGCTAATTCAGACTCCACTTAATATGAATGCTGAAAGGGCACTATTGGGAGTTGGATTAGAGGGCCTAATATTACCCCAATCTAAACTTACGGATTTGGCATTTATAGCTTCCAGACTGACATTGGCTCAGCAATGGCATACTCCAAATATACCCACAATTAGAGATATGAGAAATCAATTAGGTGCAGTGTGTGAAAAATATAGATTATCGGTCCTTCTAAAAAACTAAAAAAGTTTAAAGAAGTTTGGGAGAGGTATATTGAATTGGAAAAAGAAGCCTTATGAAAGATTTGAAGTTGTACACTATCCTATCCTTATAAACTGCTAAGTGAAAATTAAGTAGGTAACCTTCCCTAACCTCTTGTTTCATTACCTCTCTTTTTATTTGTTTATGAATTGTATTTAATCCTTTTTTTTTCTCCTCCCTTTTTCAAACGTATTTTTTCATTAAAATTAGTACTAATTGTCTTGTTTTTTTAAAAATTTCTAATTTTTAACTAAATGTAAATCGCATTGGATTTGGACTTTGCGATCAAATCAAATATTTTAAATAAACTTGAATGAAATAGGAATTTAGGTCTCTGGTGATGGAATGGGGGGAGGGGAGGTAGTGAGTGGGATTGTTTTTATTGTTATGATGGCAAATGAACCTGTCATTAGTTTATTAAGGTCACAAATTATCTTAATGATATTTATGCTCTGCAGTGAGATTATTGTATTAAAATTATTAAAATAAAGAATTAAAAAAAAGAAAAGAATTGTATATCTCTTACTAGTATGGGTCATTCTTTTTATCAGTGTCGTAGCACACTTGCTAGCTTCATGGAAGCAGTTAAGACTGGCTGTACTGAAGTCGCTTGACTTATGTGTCCCTAGCATGGGAAGAACTCTCATTTCAGGGTAAGCGGTGTTCACCGCTATATCGTGTTTGAGATGTGGTGACCAGAACAGCACACAATATTCAAGGAGCGATACAACTTGCTTTATTAGTTGTTGCTGCACATTGAGCAAAGTGTTTCAACATATCATCAACAGTAGATCCTCTTCCTGGGTGGAACCTTGCATCACATAGCTATAATTTGGGTTCTCCTCTATCACATACATCACATTAAATGTCATCTGCCATTGTAATTTAACAACTTTGTGTCATCAGCAAATTTAATTATCTGCTAGTTTATTCCCATTTCTAGATCATTTATAAATATGTTAAAAATTAGCATCCAAGTTGGATTCCCCAGGGGTCTGTGCTATCTAACCTTACTCTCTGTTTTCTATTATAAGTTTTTAATTCACAGTAGGATATATATAATCATATATCTTGAAGTTAAGCCATCTTAGCAGTACTTTAGCACACTGCCACAGAGTACCTGGTTCAATTCCCAGAAAAGAAGACAGTTGTGGCTACTTTTAGGGGTGACACATGATGGTTGGATTTAGAGCCCACAATACAGGTTTCTAAAAGCCACAGTATATGGTTCTTGGTTGCAACACCACTTTTTCAATGATTAGACAAATAACAGGAGAGTGACCAAGTTATTGGACTCCGGCTGCATTAGAGAGACCAAGTTCTTGGATGCTGTAGGCGATTGCTTCCTGGAACAACTTATCAAGGAAAATACTAGAGGAAATGCAATTCTGGACTTAATTCTAAATAGCCTGCAAGGACCAGCACAAGATGTAGAAGTAGAAGGGACACTGGGAAGCAGTGATCACAATATGATCCACTTTGATCTGGACGCAAGGGAGAAACATCACTCCAAAACAACAGCCACGGCACTGAACTTCCGAAAAGGGAATTACGAAGGGATGAGACTCATGGTAGGGAAGAAGATTAAGAAGAGGATAAGCACTGTAAAAATGCTAGAGCAAGCTTGGCCCCTTTTTAAGGACAAAGTCACCGAGGCGCAAAATATATATGTACCGCGTATCAACAAGGGATCCAAGAGGAAAAAGAACAAAGAACCGGCATGGCTCACTGTAGAGGTGAAGGAAGCGATCAGAGACAAGAAAACTTCATTTAAGGAATAGAAAAGGTCAAAAACGGATGAAAACTGGAACAAGCACAAACAACATCAACGCAGGTGCCATAAGGCGGTAAAAGGGGCCAAAAGAGATTCCGAGGAAAAAATAGCCAAGGAGGCGAAGAACTTCAAGCCGTTCTTTCAATATATTAAGGGGAAACGACCTGCAAAGGAAGTGGTGGGACCGTTGGATGACCATGGAATAAAGGGAGCACTAAAGGAGGACCAAAGCAATCGCTGACAAACTGAACACATTTTTTACATCTGTATTTACCGAAGAAGATATACACAGCTATATGCTGGAAACGAAGATGGAAAGCTGACAGGATTGACGGTCAGTCTAGAGGAAGTATGTAGGCAGATTGATAGGCTTAAGGGCGATAAATCCACGGGATCAGATGGCATCCATCCGAGGGTCATCAAGGAACTGAAAGGGACCATAGCTGAACTGCTTCAACTAATAGCCAATCTGTCGATCAAATCGGGAAAGATTCCGGAAGACTGGAAGGTAGCGAATGTTACACCGATCTTCAAGAAAGGTTTGAGGGGAGATCCGGGGAACTACAGACCGGTGAGTCTGACCTCTGTACCGGGAAAGATGGTAGAGTCACTGATAAAGGACAGCATCATTGATTACCTTGACGGAAACGGGCTGATGAGGACTAGTCAGCACGGTTTTAGCAAAGGCAGATCGTGTTTGACGAACTTGCTGCATTTCTTTGAGGAAGTAAACAGACAGATAGACAAGGGCGATCCAGTCGACATTGTATATCTGGATTTTCAGAAGGCGTTCGACAAGGTTCCGCATGAACGACTACTTCGGAAAATTGCAAGCCATGGAATTGAGGGTGAAATACTCAAGTGGATTAAAAACTGGCTGGAGCATAGGAAACAGAGAGTGGGGGTAAATGGACAATACTCGGACTGGAAGAGCGTCACCAGTGGGGTGCCGTAGGGCTTGGTGCTTGGACCTGTGCTCTTTAACATCTTTATAAATGATCTGGACATAGGTACGATGAGCGAGGTGATTAAATTTGCGGATGATTCGAAGTTATTCAGAGTAGTAAAGACACAGGGGGATTGCGAAGATCTGCAACGTGACATAATCAAGCTCGAGGAATGGCCATCGACATGGCAGATGAGGTTCAACGTGGATAAGTGTAAAGTGATGCATGTCGGTAACAAAAATCTCATGCACGAATACAGGATGTCCGGGGCGGCACTTGGAGAGACCTCCCAGGAAAGGGACTTGGGAGTTCTGATCGACAAGTCGATGAAGCCATCCACACAATGTGCGGCAGCAGCAAAAAGGGCAAACAGAATGCTAGGAATGATGAAGAAGGGGATCATGAACAGATTAGAGAAGGTTATCATGCCGCTGTACCGGGCCAAGGTACGCCCTCACCTGGAGTACTGTGTCCACCACTGGTCGCCGTACCTGAAGAAGGACACGGTACTACTCGAAAGGGTCCAGAGAAGAGCGACTAAGATGGTTAAGGGGCTGGAGGAGCTGTCGTACAGCGAAAGATTAGAGAAACTGGGCCTCTTCTCTCTCGAACAGAGGAGATTGAGAGGGGACATGATCGAAACATTCAAGGTACTGAAGGGGATAGACTTAGTAGATAAGAACAGGTTGTTCACCCTCTCCAAGGTAGGGAGAACAAGAGGGCACTCTCTAAAGTTGAAAGGGGATAGATTCCGTACAAACGTAAGGAAGTTCTTCTTCACCCAGAGAGTGGTAGAAAGCTGGAACACCCTTCCAGAGGCTGTTATAGGGGAAAACACCCTCCAAGGATTCAAGACAAAGTTAGACAAGTTTCTGTTGAACAAGAACGTGCACTGGTAGGGCTAGTCTCAGTTAGGGTGCTGGTCTTAGACCAGAGGGTCGCCGCGTGAGCGGACTGCTGTGCATGATGGACCACTGGTCTGACTCAGAAGTGGCAATTCTTAAGTTCTATTCAGATTATTAAAAGCTAGTGACACCATAAGATGGAACAGCAGTTAGATAGCTGCTCTCTGAAGCTATCCTTCATTAACAGCTCTCATAGCCCTGTTTTCAGAGCAATGGCAGTATAAGGATATGGTATATCTTTACCAGTCAGTATTGCTTTGCCATGATGAGTCAAAATGCCATCTAAATTCCAGCAAAAGGCAGACAAAGAGAAACAGTGCAACCCAGAAAGAAAGATGGCACATTCCCCCACCCCGAGTCCCTCCATAAGCTCCGCATGGACTACTGAACTAACCACAGAAGTGAACACAGCAGTTAAAGCAGCACTTGAAAGATTGCAATGCCTTTTCAATAAGGTAGAAGCGGCCTACTGGAATCTGAAGTGGACCTGAACTGAAGTGAGTGATTTAGAAGATCACATGTAGCCTTCAGATACAATGCAGAAATCCAAGAGAGCAGTATGTGCTAGTGGAAGAGAGACTGACATACATGGACCAAGAGAGAGACCTTGGTGTGATAGTGATTGAAAATAGCAAGGAGGCGAAATGTAATAATGTTAGGCTGCAAAGAGAGGCATAACCAGTAGAAGAAAGCAAGCATTAATGCCCCTATACAGCAGATAAAGACCTGACCGGTCCATCCAATCTGCTCTTTAATTACATGCATTACAGTTTCAAGATTAAATTTAAAAGTGTGTTTTTTGTTTGTTATTTCTGGGCCATAGACTCTAGAACAGTGGTCCCCAACCCTGTCCTGGAGGACCACCAGGCCAATCGGGTTTTCAGACTCGCCCTAATGAATATGCATGAGAAAGATTTGCATATTATGGAAATGACAGGCATGCAAATCTGCTCCATGCATATTCATTAGGGCGAGCCTGAAAACCCGATTGGCCTGGTAGTCCTCCAGGTCAGGGTTGGGGACCACTGCTCTAGAAGACTGTCCTTCAGTTCCAACTACTAGAGGTGCCGTTCAAGCTTACTCCAGTCTATCTAAACCATCTCAAATTTTTGCAGGATTTAACCCGTGAAAGTCTGTCCAGCACTGTCCTTATGTTGCAAATTGCTGAAGCTCACGAAGTCCTCCTAAGCCCATTCTAAACCGAATTGCCATATATGTCAAGTCTGCCTGGTACCAACCTTAGAACTTCAATTTATACCAATTAGAGATCCTCTATGTTCATCCCTCATGTCATGCTTTATTTTAAAGTGTGATCTGGGTACACTGCAGAAGATGGGCTAAAAAACTAATAAAATAAAATTATGCCTGAACCCTGTTCTAACTGGTTCTAACTGAGCTGGAAGACAAAAGGAAAAAAAAAGAATAGTTGCCTGGTAAAAAAAAAAAAAAAAAAAATGTATTCAACACATTTACATGTTTAAAAAGGTATCCAAAGAAAGCATTTTTCTAAAGAACAAGATGCACAAGGCAGAGAAGCTACCCTACAAAGTTATGAGGAAGGTTCAGAATATATGAGTGTGGAGGACACCTGATGAAGATTGCCAGAGGAGTTGACAGGAATTACAATAATGGCAGAATCTAAGCATGCATAGAAGATACACAGAACTCAGTGACAAGAAGGGAAGAGCAGCACTGCTCAAGCAAGAAGTTATCCTGCCGTTGTATCGGGCGATGGTGCGTCCGCATCTGGAGTACTGCGTCCAATATTGGTCGCCGTACCTTAAGAAAGATATGGCGTTACTCGAGAGGGTTCAGAGAAGAGCGACACGTCTGATAAAAGGGATAGAAAACCTTTCATACGCTGAGAGATTAGAAAAACTGGGACTCTTTTCCCTGGAGAAGAGGAGACTTAGAGGGGATATGATAGAGACTTACAAGATCATGAAAGGCATAGAGAGTAGAGAGGGACAGATTCTTCAAACTTTCGAATAATAAAAGAACAAGAGGGCACTCAGAAAAGTTGAAAGGGGACAGATTCAAAACGAATGCTAGGAAGTTCTTCTTTACCCAACGTGTGGTGGACACCTGGAATGCGCTTCCAGAGGATGTAATAGGGCAGAGTATAGTACTGGGGTTCAAGAAAGGATTGGACAATTTCCTGCTGGAAAAGGGGATAGAGGGATATAGATAGAGGATTACTGCACAGGTCCTGGACCTGTTGGGCCACCGCATGTGCGGACTGCTGGGCACGATGTCTGACCCAGCGGACTGCTGGACACGATGTCTGACCCAGTGGAGGCACTGCTTATGTTATTATGATTTCATGGCCTTATCTGTCAAATCACAAGAATTCCCAGGGTAGCATTCTATTAAGCATACTTTTAAACTCTAAATCCATCTAGTTTTCTATCAATGCCAGAAAATGCTTCAAAGACTGGGCAGATAAAAAAATGTTTTCAGCATTATGAATAGAAAACCAGATGGACGACAAGGCAACCAGAGGTCAATTTTCAGCTATCCATGAAGACAAAAATTATACAGATAGCTGTATCAGGATCCAAGAATATATGTTTGCCTATGATGTTTTAAAGAAAGTCATTGCAGTTATTGCAGTTTTCAGAAATTAATCAAGACCACTTTGTTCGATAAGTTTATTACTTAGTGAGTTTTATTATTGAAATTCTATTTTACAAATATTTGCATTTTTTACTGTATCATTGTATTTCGCTGATTGTCCAGCTCTTTTTAGTGTAAACACCTAGAACTTTTGGTTATGGCGGTATAAAAGAATAAAGTTATTATTATTATAAATCTACATAGTTATATGGAACTAAGAACGCTATGAAATTTTTTTGCTCACATTTTCATAGATAACTCAAGATCTCTCACTAATATTTTTTTGTTCACACCTGAACATGACCCAATCATTATAAGTTATGACTAGCAGCTGAATTTTGCCCCTCTTCATACAACTTTTGCCTTACCACCATCCGGCCCCACTTTGCTTGGATTAATTTTGGCTGTAAGGAGACTTATATGATAAATCTACGCAGAAACAAAAGCAATTACATTGTTAGCACCCACTGGAATCCCTGTAAGTGCCTTTGAAAATTGACCTTAATATTTTAAATTATTTTACATATCATGACAAATGCTATCAGCAGCACTACCTTGACAGGACTGTCATTGTACAGCCAGGAAAGGAAATATGTTGAATTCCAATATGTATCTGGAGCCTCCCAGTCCCCATCTGACCAGATCAAATCTGGTTTATACCTGAAAATAGAGTCATAATACCATATTATTTTCTCATTTCCTTAGAGGAGTGCTCATGCTAATGGAATTACAACAGAAGCCAAGCTTTCATAGACTAGCCAAAAATAAAAAAGAAATAAAGATGTGTTCTATTATATAAGCTATAAAATACATCTTTATTTCCTTTTTATTCCATCTGTAGTGAGCCAGATGACAAATCTCCTGGAGACAGCCATAAAATCTTTGCAATAGTCTCAGAATTCACCCCTGCCCAGTGCAGTTATTTCTATCCCTGTGGCTGCTGTCTCCTCTAGACATTGTCAAACAGCAGACACAGAAGATGGTTGAACTACATTACATGGGTTCAAGAAGGCAGCATCGGAAGGGAACAGCAGCATCCATGCCACTGAATGGGGACAAATTCTGTAGCTCCCTAAGTGTTTTGCATATTTTAATACCTGGGTCAAAAAATTTAATTTATGAAAATTTTGTAAAAGAAACCGATTGTACCAAAATATTAAATAAAAACATATTTCAACATCCATAGAAACATGCACAGGTGAGTCAATAAACTAAAACAATGTAAAAAGGCTTATATCATTCTAGGAGCTTCTAAACCTGTGATTTTATCATCTAGACCAGTGTTCTTCAACCTTTTGACACCTATGGACCGGTGGAAATAAAATAATGATTTCGTGGACCGGCAAACTAATAAGACTGAAATTTTTAAAAACCCCATTGCCGCCCCGTCCCCACGAGCTCGGTCCCGTTAACCATCTGATCCCATCCGCACAAGCCTCAAATAGTTATGATTTTATATTGAACATATTTTATTAAAGTATAAAAAGAAACAATATTCTGTACAACTGTCATTTTATAAATATAAATAATAATACAGGGCAAGGATCAACAAAACCCCCGTATCCCCTCCCCTTCACATATATCCCCTCTACTATCAAGAAAACTGAATAAGCCAAATTATTACAGAATGCTACACAAATATCATGCTAACAGAATACCGCAGTCACACATGGCAGGAATGGTGTTAGGGGGAGTGCAACTAGGGCAACTGCCTCATGGTCAGAGAGAGCCCTAAGCCAGCTGGAAGCTAAAGATGCACTGCCTGGGCTTTGCACTCCCCAGTTATGTCTAACATCAGCTCTAGCAGGATACATATTTTAAATCTGATATATTCTAATCACAAGATAGAAATAAAATTATTTTTTTCTACCTTCTGTCTTCTCTGGTTTCTGCTTTCATCGTCTTTTCACTCTCTTCCATCCAGCGTCTGCCCTCTGTCTCTTCAATCCAGCATCTGCCTCTTCCATCCACTGTCTGCCCTCTACCCCTCCTCCTCCAATTTGGTATCTGCATTCTTTCTATGCCCCTCTCTCCTACACCAGATCTAGCATCTTTGTCCCTCTTTCCTTATTTTTCATCTGACCCCACTTCCCAACATCAATCTCTCTCTACTTTGTCATTCCTCTGTCTCTCCCCTTTCCCTCATCTGATCTCTCCATTCCATCCTGACTCCTTCCCCTCCTCTAATCTTCCTGCCAGCTGTTTCCTTCCAATGTTCCTCCTGCCCTGTCCAGCAGTACCTTCTCCCTTTCTTCCTCCTCTTATCCAGCAGTAATTCTCATCCCTTTCCCTTCTCCCCTGTCAGTAGTATCCCCTTCCCCTCCCTTGTCCAGGAATACCCCTTCTCCCTTTCCTCCTCCCCTTATCCAACAGTAACTCTCATCCCTTCCCTTTCCCTTCTCCCCTGTCAGCAGTAGCCCCTTCCCCTCCCTTGTCCAGGAGTACCCCTTCTTCCTTTCCTCCTCCCCTTATCCAACAGTAATTCTCGTCCCTTCCCTTCTCCCCTGTCAGCAGTAGCCCCTTCCCCTCCCTTGTCCAGGAGTACCCCTTCTCCCTTTCCTCCTCCTCTTATCCAACAGTAATTCTTGTCCCTTCCCCTTCTCCCCTGTCAGCAGTATCCCCTTCCCCTCCCTTGTCCAGGAGTACCCCTTCTCCCTTCCCTCCTTCCCTCTCCAGCAAGTTTCCTCTATGTAGGCTAGCGGCAGCTCTGTGTGCTTTTAACTTCAGCACACAGCTGCCCCTAAGCAGTATTTTAGCGCGGTTTCATGAGGCAGCCTCGGGGCCTTTGGTAGGCTGGCCCGCTTCGATGATGCGATGTGAGCCGGCCTACCAAAGGCCCCGAGGCTGCCTCATGAAACCGCGCTAAAATACTGCTTAGGGGCAGCTGTGTGCCTAAGTTAAAAGCACACAGAGCTGCCTCTGCTTGTTTGGGGGTGTGGAGACATACGTGGCAGGAGTTGGTGGTGGAAGGCAGGAAGTTGCACGTCAGCTGACGCCGGCACCTTTTGCGGCGGCGGGGACCCAAATCCTTCGCGGACTGGCAAGACCGGCGGTTGAAGAATTGTGATCTAGACTGGTGATCCTGAAAACTATATATCATGGCCCCAAAAGGAAAAAGTTACTATTAATTTTCTTTCCTTTGGGGCTCCTTTTATTAAGGTGCGCTAGTGTTTTGTGCGCACGCTAGCCAAAAAAATTACTGCGGTAGCGGCTAATGCGTGCTATTCCACGCGTTAAGGCCCTAATGCTCCTTTGCAAAAGGAGCCCTTAGTCCCACCGAACCAGTACAGAATCTGTGAGTTGTGCCCATATGGAGGCAGACTCTTGAATTTTAGACATTACCCTAGCAGGCACTGTGCAGCCTCAGCTATTCAATATTTTGAATAAAGCAGCAGTGGAAATAGGCGATTTACTTTCCTTTGATAATATATTTTATTTAAAAATTTATACACTGCCTAAACTTAGGTGGTTTCCAAAAGACAAAACACAAAATAAAACAGAACATACAGAATATAAAACAATATATCTTGCAAGTAAAATCATGCTGTCTTAACACCTATAATTCTGCCTAGCTGTCCTTCTACATAAATGCCTGAACAAATAACTGTGTTTACAATATTTTTTTTTAAACCAATGAGTTCTACACATAACCGTAATTGACCTGGCAAAGCATTCCATAATGTCACTCCAGAAGAAGATAGAACAGAGGTTCTAGCACCTGCATAATTTACTCAACTCATTATTTTCAAACAAAAAAGATGTGAAATAATCGGGCAGGCTTCTGTACTGGTCTGGTAGGACTAAAGGAAAAAACATTAACAGGTAATATAAAATTTCTCCTTTCAGGACTCTGATTCAGTGCCAATTGCAAAATTCGGTCAGCCTCTAACACATCTTCCTCCTACGCCCTGTGACTCTCCATAGAGTCCCCCTGGATCACCTTATAAATGTTAGAAATCCCACCTTTAACAATCCCTGAAATTAATAACAGCTCCAGATGTTCATCAGATTTCTGCAAATCTAGTTTACCTACTGTCAGAAAGAAATGTTTATATACTGAAAACTCTCTCCCTTGAGCAATGGAAACCTATCTCGCAGAACATAGAAGATGACAACTTCCAGTGCTGCATAAAACTGGCATAAAAGACTAAGATTATGTAGAGGAGCAGCAAACTTGTTTTGCAAGTTGTGCCCATTATTGCTTCCCTAACTAGGAAAAAGAGAAGCCGAGACATGCATGCAATATTGACTGCTGAAATATTAATTCAGTGGAGAACTGAAGCTGTGCAAGCTCTGCCATGCTTGCAAGTAGATCTGTAGTATGCATGATCTTTCTATTTTTCAGAGAGAGAGAAACCAGATGCTGTACTTTTAACATACACATCTAGCAGCAATGACAAAGCTGAAGAACTAGGTCCCTCAAGGGGAATAGTGTAGCTGGTTTAAAAAGGGTTTGGCAAGTTCCTGAAGGAAAAGTCCATAGTCTGTTATTCAGAAAGACATGGGGGAAGCCACTGCTTGCCCTGGATCGATAGCATGGAATGTTGCTACTACTCGAGTTTTGGCCAGGTACTAGGGACGTGGACTGGCCACCATGAGAACGAGCTACTGGGCTTGATGGACCATTGGTCTGACCCAGTAAGGCTAGTCTTAGGTTCTTAAATATATCACACAGGCCAAAGCTCAATATGGAAAGCATCTTCAGTGCTACTTTTAGCTGGGCGCTACTACTCTTTATTATTTCTATAGTGCTACCAAATGCATGCAGCATTGTACATTAACCATACAAGAGATGGTTCCTGCTCAAAAGAGCTTACAAATCTAATTATGACAGACACAAGAACATAAGAATAGCCTTATTGGGTCAGAGCAAAATATTCTGATAGAAAATGGCTAATGTTGAAGAAAACAAGAGAGAGTGAAGATAGTAAATTAACTTGTATCCTTCCTTACTCTGCCCAATCGTGTCAATTGAAACAGTTGATAGGGCAACACCGGCATATTCTTAGTCTCCATGAGGAGCTCTGGAATAGTCCAAGGTTTGCTTAAATTCATGAGCAGAACCTTTGTGAATTGCTATCCAATGAAAGTGGCAGTAGAGAACAGTATGGGGGTTATCACAGTAAATGTGGTGGGTGTGTTTATTGTAGATTTGCCCTGAAGACCGATCACATTAATATTCCTAATAGTGATAGGGGTTTCTATTTACGTGAAAGAGCTGATTGCAATACTAATCAAGTAATATACAGGATTTTGTGCCCATGTGGCTTATGGTACTTAGGCCAAACAAAAAGGAAAATCAAACAACGGATTGCCCAGCATTTAAGCAATTTATAGCTCCGGAAAGTAGAACTTCTGCTGGTGGGTCATTGGGTCCAACCTCAACATGAGGTGAGCGATTTGAAATTCATTGTGCTGATTATTGTTCATTTGACTCGAGGTGGTAATGTTTCTGAGATTTTATTAAGAAAAGTGCAATGATTTACTCCTGGAAAACTGTTGAACCATATGATTTTTAAACAAGTAAGTAGAATGGCATTTACTATAATTAGGGACAGCTATGAACATTGGTTAAAAGGGGAACAGGACATGATACAATCAAGATGCTTTCAGTCTTGGGTGAATTGGAGTAGTAGCAGGTCCTGGTATGGAGTTCTCATACTTGTGTGTGGCCAAGATACGAAATATAATGAATCAGAAGGTATGATTAAGATAGTTATATGTCATTATAAGTAGGTATTGATGTATAGATAAATTTATTTACCAAATGATTAAAGATAGAATAATTTTGTGTGTTATAGTATAAAAACTGAAGCTAAGAACAGTCTATAGCCCCTGATGATGCTGAAAGGTGAAACACAGAACTGTGTTGGGTGCTGCTGTTCATTTTGCGTGTTAAATGGCATCTGGAGAGGAATTGATACCGGAAGATCAAGATAAGAATAAAGTTGGCACATTAATGAAGAACAAGGTTTTTTAGGACATTCATGATTGACATTGGTTTATTTAGCTAAGGAATTTTATTGTAATTTATAGAGTAGATTGGGAAGGACTTCAGATGTATTTATAAGATTGTTTGGATGAATTTTCATCTATCTCCTTTCACTAATATATCTGAAAAAAATTGTATCTCCCTTTTTTACATTTTTAGCTATTTGTTTTTCCGCCTGCGCTTTCGCCAGACATATCTCTCTGTTGGCTTCTTTCAGTTTTACCCGGTAGTCCTTTCTGCACTCCTCTTCTTGGGGTTTTTTATATTTCACACACGCCAACTCTTTTGCCTTTATTTTCTCCAACACTAGTTTAAAGAACCCTTTTTCTCTTGTTTTTATTTATTTCTTCACATAAAGGTCCGTAGCCATTTTTATCGCTCCTTTCAGCATAGAGCAGTGTTCTTCCACTTCTCTTATGTCTTCCCATCCTAACACCTCTTTCTTCAGATACTCTCCCATTTTATGTTCAAATATATTTTATTGAGCTTAACAAGAAAGCAAGCAAATACACAAAAGGAACCGCAAACAAGCTCAAATTTTTTTTGTACAAACCCCCCCCCACACAACTCTCCCCCCTGTCCCCCCATACCTCCCCCCCCAGGTCCTCCTTCCAAGTACAACACCAACATAGGCACTGATATAATACAAAATGATATAGGCATACCAACTTTGACATAGTGATACCAATATACATTAAATCAACAGTTAATCAATTGGCTGCGAGCCAAAGGAGTCATTGTAGTCCAAAAGGGTTCCCAGGTGCGTTGAAAAACACGCCCTGGGAGAGAGAAAAAGTCCATCACATCTCTTCGTTCCCACATCAGGAGAGTAATCATCCGGCACTGCCAGATAGAGTAATCAGGCGCTTCACCCTCAAACCATTTCAGCAAGATACATTTCAGGGCAATAAGGACAGCCCACTTGAGGAAAGCAGCAGTCCCCCCCCCTTTGGCGAGGGTAATAGTGGGGAACAGCTCCAAATAAGAATAAAGGTGAGCGTTGAATTGTAATGTTCCAAATACGCTCTACAAAAAGAAAAATGGCATTCTAGAAGGATTGAATATTAGGGAAAGTCCAGAACATATGTCCCAATTCCGCTTCAGGGGCCTGGCATCTCGGACAAGCAGCTGATACATGAAACCCAGAAAGATAAGCCCTCTTAGGAAAAATATACAACTTATAATGTTGGCCCCAAAAGGTGGTGTATTTTTAAAAGGCAGGCAATCTACGGACAGCCTGCAAAAGCATATTGTCAGGTAGTTCTACAGCAAGGTCCCGGGTCCAAACATCCCGCAATTTAGAATGATCAAATAAGGGGGACTTATCCTTCAAATGGCAATGATGAAATTTAAGGGGAACAGGAAGATGAGAACCAATGGTAAAAGTCGTAGACAGCATGTCCTGGCAAGAAGCCGTCAAAGAACCAGAAGGTAATGAATTAATGTACCGTATTTTCGCGGATATAACGCGCACCATTGTAAAACGCGCACAGGGGTATAGCGCGCAGAAATCACGATGATATGTACAAAAACTTTTCTATATCGCACTCAGGCATATAACGCGCATGCTGCCCGACTCTCCTTTCGCCCGCCCTGACTTTCCGTGCGCTGTCCCGACTCTCCGTTCACCCCCCCTGACTTCCGTGCACTGTCCTCCCTTGAAGTCCTGTCCCCCCTTGAAGGTCTGTCCCCATCCTGAAAGCCTGATGCCCCCCCCGACGTCCGATACATCCCCCCCCCCCCCGGCAGGACCACTCGCACCCTCACCCCGAAGGACCGCCGACTCCCCAACAATATCGGGCCAGGAGGGAGCCCAAACCCTCCTGGCCACGGCGACCCCCCTAACCCCACCCCGCACTACATTACGGGCAGGAGGGATCCCAGGCCCTCCTGCCCTCGACGCAAACCCCCTCCCCCCAACGACCGCCCCCCCCCAAGAACCTCCGCCCGTCCCCCAGCCGACCCGCGACCCCCCTGGCCGACCCCCACGACACCCCCACCCGCCTTCCCCGTACCTTTGTGTAGTTGGGCCAGAAGGGAGCCCAAACCCTCCTGGCCACGGCGACCCCCTAACCCCACCCCGCACTACATTACGGGCAGGAGGGATCCCAGGCCCTCCTGCCCTCGACGCAAACCCCCCTCCCCCCCAGCCGACCCGCGACCCCCCTGGCCGACCCCCACGACCCCCCCACCCCCCTTCCCCGTACCTTTGGAAGTTGGCCGGACAGACGGGAGCCAAACCCGCCTGTCCGGCAGGCAGCCAACGAAGGAATGAGGCCGGATTGGCCCATCCGTCCTAAAGCTCCGCCTACTGGTGGGGCCTAAGGCGCGTGGGCCAATCAGAATAGGCCCCGGAGCCTTAGGTCCCACCTGGGGGCGCGGCCTGAGACACATGGTCGGGTTTGGCCCATGTGCCTCAGGCCGCGCCCCCAGGTGGGACCTAAGGCTCCAGGGCCTATTCTGATTGGCCCACGCGCCTTAGGCCCCACCAGTAGGCGGAGCTTTAGGACGGATGGGCCAATCCGGCCTCATTCCTTCGTTGGCTGCCTGCCGGACAGGCGGGTTTGGCTCCCGTCTGTCCGGCCAACTTCCAAAGGTACGGGGAAGGGGGGTGGGGGGTCGTGGGGGTCGGCCAGGGGGGGCGCGGGTCGGCTGGGGGGGCGGTCGGAGGTTCTTGGGGGGGGGGGCGGTCGTTGGAGGGAGGGGGGTTTGCGTCGAGGGCAGGAGGGCCTGGGATCCCTCCTGCCCGTAATGTAGTGCGGGGTGGGGTTAGGGGGTCGCCGTGGCCAGGAGGGTTTGGGCTCCCTCCTGGCCCGATATTGTTGGGGAGTCGGCGGTCCTTCGGGGTGAGGGTGCGAGTGGTCCTGCCGGGGGGGGGATGTATCGGACGTCGGGGAGTCGGCCGGGCAAGAGGGCTTGGGCTCCCTCTTGCTCCGATTGTGGATGCGGGTGCGGGTGGGAGCGCGTGCGAGCGGTCGTTCGGGGTGGGGGTGCGAGCGGTCCTGCTGGGGGGGTGAATCGGGCGTCGGGCGGCATGGGAACTATGTTTAAAAACTTTTGTATACCGCGCTCAGGCATATAACGCGCGAGGGGTGTGCGCGGTACGTAAAATCACGTATAACGCGCGCGTTATATCCGCGAAAATACGGTAATGGTGAATCTGCATATAAGCAAAATAATCAGTGGGTGGGAGATCAAATTCTTCCTGCAACTGTGCCAAAGACTTAATTTTCCCATCATCATCAACCAATTGAAACACATGAGAATGCCCCTTGTTTCCCACCGAGCAAAACTCGGCCCATCCACCCCGGGAAGAAAGGAGCTATTAAAGCGGATAGGCAAAAAGGGGATAAAAGAAGTAGAAATTTGCAGACCCAGTGCCAAACCTTCCACAATGGATGGTGCAGCACCCTACTAGAAAGAGGCTCAGGCAGAGGAGAAGGAATGGAATGAAGGTATACACTAAAATGAATGGTCCGAAAACAAAAAAGTTCCAAAGTGGTGTTGGTAAAGGCAGAAATACCCCTAAAAAGATCATTAATATGACGCATGCCACATCCAACAGTCAGATATCGAAGGTTCAACAAATCCAGGCCACCCTTGTACCATGGAGCCACCACCAATGTATAAGGCAGGCGAGGCTGCTTCCCAGCCCAAAGAAACCTCTTAACCAAACGTTCCAGGCGGCCTTCATCCCAAGAAGTCAAATAAAGAGGAAGAACCTGAAAGACATACAACCAACACGGGACAATGAGCATATTATAAAGATGCACCCGACCCAAAAGAGAGAATGGGAGGGTTCCCCACAGCTGTAATTTATTCTGAAGGGCCAGAAACAATAGTTCCACGTTCAAATGATACAAACTAGACCAGTCCAAGGGGATAAGTACCCCCAAATATTTCAACGTAGAATCGGCCCAGCGAAGGGGAAAAACACCCCTCCATGTTGTGCGTAACTCAGGGGAAGAAGGTAATGCAAAGGACTTATCCAGATTAAGAGAAAGACCAGAATAAAGGACAAATTCAGAAATGAGGTCCAAGGCCGACGGTAATGAATCTTCAGGCCTAGTAAGAATCAAAACATGTCATTCGTAAAAGCCAAGGTCTTCAACTCTACCCCATCAACACGAAGGACCTATACCTCTTTGAACCCACAAAGCAGAGATTTCAAAGAAAGAAGAAAAAGTAAGGGTGAAAGGGGGCAGCCCTGCTGAGTACCCCGAAGAATGGGAAAGGAATCCGTGCGTGTTCCAATAACCAGAAGAGAAGCCCTCGGATTAAAGAGAACGCACAGCATTAAGATAAAAGCCGCCCAAACCAACATATTCAAGGGTGCGCAACAAGAAGGACCAATGGACACTATCAAAGGCTTTAGAAGCATCCAGACTCTCCCATTTTATTAAAGTCCGTACATTTGAAATCTAGGACTCTGAGTATTGCGTGGCCGCTCTCGACTTTAGCTGTTATATCAAACCAAACCGTTTGATGATCGCTACTTCCCAGGTGAGCACCCACTTGAACATTAGCGATACTCTCTCCATTTGTGAGGACCAGATCCAATATCACTTTTTCCCTCGTGAGTTCCATTACCATTCATCTGAGCAGAGCCTCTTGAAAGGCATCCACAATCTCCGTACTTCTTTCCAATTCTGTAAACGGAACATGCCAGTCCACATCCGGCAAGTTGAAATCTCCCAATAGCAGCACCTCCTCTTTCCTTCCAAACTTTTGGATATCAACAATCGGATCCTTATCAATTTGCTGCGATTGACTCGGAGGTCTGTAGACTATAACGTACATAGAAGTTCCATCTTCTCTTTGAACCTTTTCTAATGCTTCTATATCTTTCTTGAGATAAGGCAACCAGAATTGAATGTAATGATGTTGCACCATAGAGCAATTCAGAGGCATTATAACATTCTTAGACTTGTGGATCAATATATGCTGTTCATGAAGTAGGATACAAATGGATGAAGAGGTAGAGAGAGTAAGGGCTGCAGAGGGAATGAGAAACGGATATTATGGGAAGCGATCACAGACAAGAAGACTTCGTTTAAGGAATGGAAAAGGTCAAAAACGGATGAAAACTGGAAAAAGCACAAACAGCATCAACGCAAGTGTCATAAAGCAGTAAAAGGGGCCAAAAGAGACTAGAAGGAAAAAATAGCCAAGGAGGCAAAAAACATCAAGCCTTTCTTTCGGTACATTAAGGGGAAACGAAAGGAAGCGGTGGGACCATTGGATGATAATGGAATAAGGGGAGTGCTAAAGGAGGACAAAGCCATCGTCGATAAACTGAACACATTTTTTGCATCTGTATTTACCAAAGAGGACATATACAACATACCATAACCCGACAGGCTATACGCTGGAGGCGAAGTCGGGAAACTGACAAGGTTGACGGTCAGTCTAGAAGAAGTATGCAAGCAGATTGATAGGCTTAAGAGCGACAAATCCCCAGGACCGGTGGCATCCATCCGAGGGTCATTAAGGAACTAAAAGGGACTATAGCTGAACTGCTTCAACTAATAGCCAATCTGTCGATTAGATCGGGAAGGATTCCGGAAGACTGGAAGGTGGCGAATGTTACGTCGATCTTCAAAAAAGGTTCGAGAAGAGATCCGGGAAACTACAGACCGGTGAGTCTGACTTCGGTACCAAAAAAGATGGTAGAGGCGCTGATAAAAGACCGCATCATTGATCACCTTGATGGACACAAACGGATGAGGACCAGTCAGCACGGCTTCAGCAAAGGATGATCTTGCTTGACAAATTTGCTGCACTTCTACGAAAGGGTAAACAAGCAGACAGACAAGGGTGACCCAGTCGACATTGTATATCTGGATTTTCAGAAGGCGTTCGGCAAGGTTCCACATGAAAGACTACTTCGAAAAATTGAGAGCCATGGAATAGAGGGTGAAATACTCCCGTGGATTAAAAACTGGCTAGCAGATAGGAAACAGAGAGTGGGGGTAAATGGACAATACTCGGACTGGAAGAACGTCACCAGTGGGGTGCCGCAGGGCTCGTTACTTGGATCTGTGCTCTTCAACATATTCATAAACGATTTGGAAATGGGTACGAGTGAGGTGATTAAATTTGCAGTCGATACAAAGTTATACAGAGTAGTGAAGACGCAGGGGGATTGTGAAGATCTGCAACGTGACATAACCATGCTCGAGAAATGGACAGCGACATGGCTAATGAGGTTCAACGTGGATAAGTGTAAGGTAATGCATGTTGGTATCAAAAATCTCACACACAAATACAAGATGTCCGGGGCAGTACTAGGAGAGACCCCCCAGGAAAGAGATCTGGGAGTACTGGTCAACAAGTCAATGAAGCCGTCTGCACAATGTGCAGCAGCAGCGAAAAGGGCGAACAGAATTCTAGAAATGATTAAGAAGGGGATCGGAGAGGGTTATCATGCCACTGTACTGAGCTATGGTACGCCCTCACCTGGAATACTGCGTCCAGCACTGGTCGCCATACATGAAGAAGGACATGGTACTACTCGAAAGGGTCCAGAGAAGAGCGACTAAAATGGTTAAGGGGTTGGAGGAGTTGCCGTACAGTGAGAGATTAGAGAAGCTGGGCCTGTTCTCCCTTGAAAAGAGGAGACAGAGGCGACATGATCGAAACATTCAAGATAATGAAGGAAATAGACTTAGTGGATAAAGACAGGTTGTTCACCCTCTCCAAGGCAGAGAGAATGAGAGGGCACTCTCTGAAGTTAAAAGGGGATAGATTCCATATGAATGTAATGTAATGTAATTTGTAATGTAATTTATTTCTTATATACCGCTAAACTCCGTTAGAATTCTAAGCGGTTTACAGAAAATAGACAATAGTATGCATTAAAATTATAAGTAATATAGGCTTACAGAGAAAATATACATTAAAGGATACAATAAAAATAAGATAAATAAATAAAGAATAGGTACTTAGAAATTTCCTTACTGTCCCGAAGGCTTACAATCTAACTGAAGTACCTGGAAAATTAACAATTAGTTGAGTAGTAAAAGTAAGAAATAGAAATAGAAGAAAAAATAAGAAAATAAAAATTCCAACAAGACTACATTGATCCAAGGACTTTAAAAGGTAGAAAAGAAGAGAGATAGGAATAGCTGCAGAAAGGAGGAACCGTTGAGCAATAGAATTCTGGAGAAATTCAAATGGTAAAAATAAAACAAAACAAGGGGCAAATCAATGAATAAAATTAATAATAAAACATAAACTGGAAAAAAAGTGACAAATAAAAAACAGAACAGTCGGATTAAAGTCCAGATTGAGATGACTTCACTGTTAGGCCACCAAATTTCACCAGGTATCATCCGATCCTTGCCAACACATCGGAAGCCCCAGATCCAGTGTCTCTGCTTTTCGAACTCGACCGAGAAGTTCACATCCTCCTCCTGCATGCCAAACCTGATGAACTTGTCTCTTTTTGGACAGGTATTGTGCCATTTTGACCATGCGCGGCTCCTCGGCGACCATGCCATCTGGACTAACCATGGCCTCCCCTTCGCGGTGGCGGCGGTGGCTGTGGGGGATGCTCTTCTCAATGGCCAAAGCCAGCGATTGCAGTGCCTTCGCCGGGTTAACGCTGCTCAGCAGGGTCGGTTGGAGTCTGGGCCAGGAGGAAGAGAGGTGGCCTGGGAACTCTGGAGGTGTCTGTTGCTGTGCGAGCAGTCAAAAGGCAAGAGCAGGCAAACGGCTCAACTGCCGCAGTTCAGGAGGTTTCCCGTCTGCTTCTGGGGGGCGGAGCTCGCTCACACGCCAAGCCCCGGAGGAAGAGAGGTGGTCTGGAAGCCCTGGAGATGTCAGTTGCGGTGCGAGCAGGCAAAAAGCAGGAGGAGGCGAACGGCTCAACTGCCTCAGTTCAGGAGTGTTCTCGGTTGCTACTGGTGGGCGGAGCTTGCTCACATGCCGAGCCCCGGAGGAAGAGAGGTGGCCTGGGAGCCCTGAAGGTGTCAGTTGCGGTGCGAGCAGGCAAAAGACAGGAGCAGGCGAACGGATCAACTGCCGCAGTTCAGGAGGGTTTCTGGCTGCTTCTGGGGGGCTGAGCTCGCTCACACGCTGAGCCCCGGAGGAAGAGAGGTGTCCTGGGAGCCCTGGAGATGTCAGTTATGGTGCGAGTAGGCAAAAGGCAGTAGCAGGCGAACGGCTCATAGTATCTGCTGATGTTCAGAATTTAAAGCTGGTCTTTTCTCATAACGCATATACCATGTGCATCTTTTGCTTGGATGATGTCATTTTAGAGGATTTTATAATTAAATAGATGAAGAATTGTTGCTTAAAAGCTTAATAGATGATGTTTAGAGGAGGGAGCTCAACTGTCAGCCAGCCACCACCAAGCCTCCAAGTTCCGGAACGTAAGGAAGTTCTTCTTCACCCAGAGAGTGATGGAGAACTGGAATGCTCTCCCGGAGTCTGTTTTAAGAGAAAACACGCTACAGGGATTCAAGACAAGGTTGGACTAGTTCCTGCTGAACCGGAACGAACGTAGGTAGGGCTGGTCTCGGTTAGGGCACAGGGCTTCGACCTGGGGGCCGCCGCGTGAGCGGACTGCTGGGCACGATGGACCACTGGTCTGACCCAGCAGTGGCAATTCTTATGATATAGTTCTTATGATATAGTGCATTACACATTGGAAGCGTTAGGACCTAAAACGCAGCTTCAAAAAAGTGCTTGAGGAAAAAGAAAACATTAAGAATTGCCATACTGGGACAGACAGAAGGTCCATCAAGCCCAATATCCTGTTTCCCGCAGTGGCCAATCTAAGTCACAAGTACCTGGTAAGATTCAAGGAGTAAAACAGATTTTATGCTGTTTTTCCTAAGAAAAAGCAGTGGATTTCCCTAAGCCATCTCAATAATGGCCTATGGACTTCTCTTTTAGGAAATTATCCAAACCTTTTTAAACCCCGCTAAACTGATTTCACCACATTCTCCAGCAGCGAATTATAGAGTTTAATTACACATTGTGTAAAGACGTTTTCTCCGGTTTTAAATCTACTACTTAAGTAGCTTCATCGCATGCCCCCCTAGTTCTAGTATTTTTGGAAAGAGTAAACAAGTGATTCACATCTGCCCTTTCCACTACACTCAGTATTTTATAGATCTCTGAGTTGTCTCTTCTCCAAGCTGAAAAGCCTTAGCCACTTTAGCCTTTCTTCATAGGGAAGTTGTCCCATCCATTTTATCATTTTAGTTACCCTTCTCGGTACCTTTTCTAATTCTGCTATATCTTTTTTGAGATACAGCAACCAGAAAGTCAGGGGTTGGTTGTCTCCCCCCTCTGCCAAGGAAGAATTACTACGGTAACAGAATCTCCAGGTCCAACAACCAAAGTAATACTTTGTTCAACATCTGGCGCTCCATTTCCTCCAAACATGACACCACCACACTCCCCTCCTCTCCAACTGCAGACGATCTCGCAAAATTCTTCAATGAGAAAGTCACTACCTTACGATGCTCGTTCCCACTAGCACCCTCTTACAACTCTCTGGTATCCACCGACTTCAACCCCACTCTAACCGTTGCCAACCATATTCCAGCCGACAGATCCTGGACCGCCTTCGAGCTCATATCTGTTTCCCAGGTCGCCAAACTCTGCCACAAGTTGAAAACCTGCAACTGTACCTTGGACCCTTTCCCCTCCTACCTGTACGAGAAAATTTCCACACAAGCCATCTCATCTCTCACCAAACTTATAAACTCTGCCTTATTTTCAAGCCTATTCTCTGCAGAAATGGGACACATTGCCCTATCCCCACTACTGAAAAAAGATGATCTAGACCCCACCATACCATCCAGCTATCGCCCAATAGCAAATATCCCTCTCCTGACCAAGTTGCTGGAGTCCATCATATCTACCCTACTTTCATCTTATCTCGAAAGATTCTCCATTCTCCTACCCTACCAACATGGCTTCAAACCATACTTCAGCACCGAATCCTTATTGACCTCATTAATCTCAAAGGTCCAACATCTTCACTCTCACAATAAGTTCGCTGTTCTTCTTCAATTCGACCTTTCTGCAGCTTTCGACATGGTCCATCATGATATACTAATTCTCCAACTTTCTGAAATTGGCATAAACTCAACAGTCTTAGATTGGTTCTCAAAATTCTTACGTTCCCACTCCTACTTCGTTAACATGAATGGCTCCGCATCCCACCCGTGGAAACAGATTTGTGGAGTTCCTCAGGGTTCACCTTTATCCCCGATTCTCTTCAATGTTTATATGTCCTCCCTGAAATTCCAACTGTCCCCCTTGGAAACACTTTACACTTACGCCGATGACATCCTTGTCCTCCTCGAGACCGACTCTAACTTCACCAATCTCTCTGAGAACATCTTCTCATGTATATCGAACCTCCAATCCTGGGCCCTCACCGTACAAATGAAATTAAACGAGACCAAAACAAAACTACTTTGGCTTGGCCCAAAATTAGATAAGCTACCCACCCTCATCCCACTGTCCTCTGGCATCATATTGCAGCTTGAACACTCATGCAAAGTTCTGGGCATCATCATTGATTCCACACTGTCCTTCAATGACCACCTTAATTCCTTAGTAAAAAATTGCTTTTTCTATCTTCACATGCTAAGGAAAGTGAGATCCTGCTTCCATCATCATCACTTTGCTGTCCTCGTACAATCCAAACCGGATTACTGTAACTCCATCTACTTAAGTCTGACAAAGAAAAGCCTTCACAGACTCCACGGATCCAGAACACTGCAGCTAAACTAATTTTTGCTAAAAGCAAATTTGACCACATCTCCCCGCTTCTGGCTAAGCTTCACTGGCTCCCAGTAATTCTTAGGGTTCACTACAAATGCGCCTGCCTAACCTTTAAATCTCTTCACGGTATCCTGCCTCCCCTTTTTCCGCTAGCTTGGATCTCCTCCAATCCCAACACCACCAGATCCACTCAAAAATTCAAACTATCCTTCCCCTCTTTAAAAGGCATATCCCATGCAGGAAAATTAGGGACTTCCCTCTCCTTCAGGATCACCGAACTCTGGAACAGCTTTACTACCCCGTTTCGGTGCCTGACCTCTCTCCAACTCTTCCGAAAACATCTGAAAACTTGGCTCTTCTCTAAAATACAATGACCCCTCCCTCATCGATATACTAATTCCCTCTAAACCTCTCTTTCTAAGTCCTTCCAGTTTTCATTGTAATTTCTTTCTATACCAATTCCTGTAAACCATGCCGAGCTCTACTTCTGTGGAGAAGATGCGGTATACAAACTTAAGGTTTAGTTTAGTTTACATCTGGAAATGCTCCTTGAAAATTACCTCAGGATCATGGGCTGATGTGGCAGGAAAGGCTTGTGCTTCAGTCTAGCCACTCTAAAATAAGCCTTGCTTCCAGCCCACTCGAAAATAAGCCCTGCTTCCAGCCCAAACACTCAACCTCTGATACCAACTCCCTCAAGACTTTTTATTAAAATAGGAAAGCATTCATCCCCGTGATGTAGGTGCAAATTCCCACCTCTTTCCACTGACCAGTATTGCAGCCCAGATCACAGAAGGCAAAGTTTGAAGCCTTATGTTTGGATGGAAATTTACTTCCTCTCCTCAAAAGTAGTTAAACCCCTTCCAGGGGAAAATAAGAAAATGGCAATAACTAAGGGACAGGATGGAAAGGGGGAGTAAAAGAACTCAGACACCTACAAGTATAATCCCTGCACCAGATCATGTGAAATATGCTATTTGGTGTGGTTAGAGCTTAAAACCTCCAGTGCTCAATTAATGCCCAGTTCTCCAAACTGGGTCAAGAGTTACCTATAACCAGTTCAGAAGCTGCACGGTTGTCTGTCACGATCTGCTGGAGAAAGGCAGTGTTGTTTAAAGTACTAGGTCAAGGTACATAAGTAAAATGCATATTATGATACTCGAGTATAATGAAAAGCAAATTAAACATTTACTCAAGTAAAAATGTGCCTAAAATAATACTTTGAGTAAAAAGTACTACAACTAAAATGCCTGTTATCAAGAATTGCTACTAGCTTCACCTTCATCTCCACTTTAAAGTGACTCAGCTCTTCTAACCAGTTCAAACACAGGCAACTCTACTGTTCTTTTAGGCTCTATTCACTGAACAACATTTACGATGATGTTTCTAATAGCAAAATCCTGTTCCCAGTTTTCAAGTTTATTATAAATTTGATTGATCGCTTATTCAAAATTCTAAGCGATGAACACATCAGTAAAATTACGGGGGCAACAAAACAAAGAACTAAACCTTACGAAACATATTGAAGACTAACTTTACAAACATATTAAAACAAGAAAGGATGGGAAAAGAAATACAAATTATTGATAGGAGAGAAGGCAATTATGGTAAAAAAAACAATAGGAAGGGAGAGAACAACGAACCTCAGAGAAGTTACGGAATTGGAATGAAACTCCTAATCAAGCTTTCTAATTATCAAATGCATCCTTAAAAGAAAGCTTTCTAGTTTGCTCTTAAATTTTTCCAAATTGTTTTCTTCCCTTAAGTAAATAGGGAGGGAATTCCATGTTTGAAGGGCTGTGACACAAAAGATGAAATGCCGCCGTGTGTTAATTTTAAGTGAGGGAATAACTAGTAAATGTTGATCATTGGACCTCAGTAGTATAATTGAGGTATAGGGAATCAATAATTTATAAATGAAAGCCGGAGTTTTGTGTAGCAAAGATTTGAAAGTAAGCAGACTTAATTTATACATTATACGGTGCGCGACTGGAAGCTAGTGTGTTTTCTTAAGAGGAGGAGTCACAAATTTCTTAGCTTTCATTATAAGTTTAATTGAAGCATTTTGGATGATCTGTAGACGTCTGATTTCATTTTGGGCTATTCCCTTGAATAGGGAATTACAATAATTTGATTTTTTAAATAACCAAGGAATGAATTAATGTTAAGAGACTTTGGACATAGAAATTTTGAAACTGAACGGATTTGACAAAGTCTGTAAAAGTTGATTTAACAATGTTACTAATGTGATCATGATAGGTTAATTTATTGTCAAAGATAACCCCTAAGATCTTAATGCTACTTATCAACTGTAAAGTGGTACCCTTAATAGAGATTGGAAAAATGAGTTTTAGAACTATCTTTCCAGAGAAAGAACATGACATTTGATTTTTTAACATTAAGAGCTAATCTGTTAGCGTCAAGCCACTGGTGAATTTGTTCAAGTTTCTTATTAATTGCTATTGTTTCAAGAGAGTTATTGGGATCAAGCGGATGTAAAAGCTGAATATCATCTGCGTAAGCAAATACGGTAAAGAGAGTCATCAGAGGTGCAAGAAAAATATTAAACAAAAGTGGTGAAAGAATGGACCTTTGTAGAATACCATATGTGCCGAGAAACTTTCGGAAGTTGTATGTTGAATGACACAATTGAAGAGCGATTTTCAAAGCAAGATTTGAACCAAAGGAGAACCTGATCCGTAATGCCTATAGACTGCAGTCTATCTATAAGAAGGTTGTGGTCAATTGTGTCAAACGCCAATGAAAGATCAATAGAGATCAGAAGGACAGATGTAAGATAATCCAGAAAGTAAAGTATGGAGGTAGACATGCCAATCAACGAATGTTCAGTAGAGTGATGCTGTCTAAAGCCCATTTGATTTGGATGTAAAATGTTTGTTTTTTCTATGAACTCTGATACTTGATTAAATACCACCTTTTCAGTCAGCTTTGCCAAGAAGGGGATATTTGCAATTGGTCTGTAATTGTTGGAGACTTTCATTAATTAAGGCAAGGATGGAAGGACCGAAAATTGCAAAATAGCATTTAAGAACAAAAGGGGGGATTGATTCTGCTTGGGAACCCTTAGTATTAATGGTCTTAAAAAGGGATTCAATCTCCATAAGATTAGGTAGGTTAAATTGTGAACATTTTGAGGATAATGACCTTGGCTCTATTTGGTCTTGATCTGGTATTGAATGCTGATTCATGGTGAGATTTTTCCTGATGTTATTAACCTTGTCTATATAATAAGTTGTTTCATTTGGTTTACTGGGGAATTTCATTTTTACTTTTTATTTTTAATGGCAAGTATCAAATGTAACTAGGTAAATGTAGTAAAAGTTGACAAAATTACTTCAGTAAAATACATTATCCAGCACAAGTATCAAAACTTTTATTCAATTACAGTAAACTAGTTACATATTTTTTTTTTTTTAATGTTCAAATGATTTTTATTGTTCCAACAGAAAACAAACAATACAATCAGTAACTTATTCCAATAAAGAAAAATGCAACAACCCCCACCCCCCCTTCCCACCCCTCCCCACCCCCGGAGTCCAATGCCATAACAAAAACTGAGAGTCCGAGATCTCCCTAAATATTTAAGAGTCTGCTACGTGCATGTGGAGTGAGATCCTGCCAGAAACATTCCCAGGTCTGGCGAAATCTATGACCCGGACCACGATCCAGATCTCCCACCAGTCTCCGCTCTAGCGTTGCATGGATTATCACAAGGGATCTCCACTGGGCATAAGTCGGGGGAGTAGTAGACAGCCAGTTGGTGAGAATGGCTTTCTTCCCCATCAAGAGTACTCTGGTTATAAATGCGGACTTTCCCTTGGGTTTAGGCGTGGCAATATTGTAATATCCAAATAATGCTCTCGGTTGCGGAAGCCAACGCCTCCCCCAAAGCAGCGTAACATAATGTCCCAGGTGACTCCAAAACTGGAAAATTTTAGGGCAAGCCCAAAGCATTTGACCCAAGGAAGCATGAGCATGATCACATTTCGGGCATAAGTGAGACGGGGTAATCCCCATTCGGGCTGCTCGCTCTGGCGGGATATAGAGTTAGTTACATTTTTTTAACCGCCCCCCCCCCCCCTTTTAACAAAAGCTTAGCGCAGTTTTTAGCGCTGGCCACTCTCCAATACTCAAAGAATTCCTTTGAGTGTAGAAGCTGTTACTACCAAGGCTGGCGCTAAAAACTGTGCTAAGCTTTTGTAAAACAAGGTTTACTTACTATACAACACAGCTAATTCTGTCTCCATCTGCTGATCTTTTGAGGATACTAATAGATAGTTTTATGCCCAGATGAACTGGGCCTCACACAGATCTGGCAATTTTTCAAGGAATATAGTTTTATGCCCTATTTATATAGATATGGCTATTTTTCAAAGAATAATACTTACCATAATGGGTGTTATCCAGGGACAGCAGACAGCTATTCTCAACATGTGGGCGACATCATCCACGGAGCCCGGATGCGGACAGCTTCGCAAGCAGACTTGCTTGAAGAACATTAGAAAGTTCATGATTGCCGCACCGCGTATGCGCGAGTGCCTTCCCGCCCAACGCAAGGTGAGCGTCTCCTCAGTTCAGATAGCTAGCACATAAGCCAACCAGGGGAGGTGGGTGGATTGCGAGAATAGCTGCCTACTGTCCATGGATCACACCCGTTACGGTAAATAAATGTGCTTTATCCCAGGACAAGCAGGCAGCCTATTCTCAACATGAGAATGACCTCCAAGCTAACCAGAATGGGATGGTGGGAGTATTGGCAGTTCAGGAGAATAAATTTTGTAATGTAATTGGCCAAAATGGCCATCCCGAATGGAAAAAACATCCAGACAATAACGAGAGGTGAAGATATGAATCGAGGACCAAGTGGCAGCTTTACAGATTTCCTCAATAGGAATAGATCTAAGGAAAGCTACTGATGCTGCCATGGCTGTGACTCAACTCCGTAGATGCAGACAAGCCTGACCATAGCAGAGAGAGATAAGTAGCTAACCAGTTGGAGATGGTGTGCTTGGAAATTGGATGTCCCAACTTGTTTGGATCAAAGGAGACAAAAAGTTGAGTAGCAGATCTGAGTGGCTTAGTTAGTCCTTTACAAATAAAAAGCCAAAGCATGCTTACAGTCCAGAGTATGAAGAGATGTTTCTCCAGGATGAGAATGAGGCTTCGGAAAAAACACTGTTAGTACAATGGATTGATTGAGATGAAATTCTGAAACCATTTTAGGTAAGAATTTAGGATGAGTACGGAAGAACATCTTGTCATGATGGAATACTGTGAAAGGTGGGTCTGCAACTAAAGCTTGTAGCTCGCTGACCCTGCAAGCAGATGTGAGAGCAATGAGAAAAATCACTTTCCAAGTGAGATATTTGAGATGAGTCAAAGTCATTGGTTCAAAGGAAGGCTTCATCAATTGAGCAAGAACAACATTGAGATCCCAAACCACTGGAGGAGGTTTGAGAGGTGGTTTGACATTGAACTGGTAAGACTCAAAGTGAACAAAGCCATGGGACCAGACAATTTGCACCCAAGAGTGCTCAGAGAATTGAACGATGTCCTGGCGAAACCGTTGGCTGAGCTATTCAATCTCTCCCTAAGTAAGGGGAAAGTTCCCCTGGACTGGAAATTAGCTAATGTCGTTCCTCTGCATAAAAAGGGTTGCAGGGCAGAGGCTGTGAATTATAGACCGGTGAATCTCACATCAATAGTGTGCAAACTCATGGAAACACTAATTAAAAGCAAATTGGACACGATCTTGAATGAAGGGAATCTTCGGGATCCCAATCAGCATGGATTCACCAAGGGTAGGTCCTGCCAATCCAATTTCATCAGCTTCTTTGACTGGGTAACAAGAAAGTTGGATTTGGGAGAGTCTTTGGACGTCGTGTACCTGGACTTCAGTAAAGCTTTTGACAGTGTCCCACACCGCAGGCTGCTAAGCAAGATGGAATCGATGGGGTTAGGAGAGACACTAACTGCATGGGTCAATGATTGGCTGAGTGGCAGACTTCAGAGGGTGGTGGTTAATGGTGTCCTCTCTAAAACATCAGAGGTGACCAGTGGAGTGCCGCAGGGCTCGGTCCTGGGTCCACTCCTTTTCAACATATTCATAGGGGATCTGACTCAAGGGCTTCAAGGTAAAATAACACTATTCGCCGATGACGCCAAACTATGTAATATAGTAAGTGAATGCAGTTTACAGAATTATATGGTGCAGGACCTGCTTACATTGGAAAGTTGGTCCTCAACCTGGCAGCTAGGCTTCAGTGCTAAGAAATGTAAGGTCATGCACCTCGGAAGTGGAAATCCATGCAGGATGTACTTCTTGAACGGAGAAACTTTAACTAGGACTTCAGCAGAACGAGATTTAGGAGCAATCATCAGTGCAGACATGAAAATTGCCAATCAAGTGGAGAAGGCTTCATCTAAGGCAAGGCAGATATTGGGTTGTATCAATAGAAGTTTCATCAGCCGAAAGCCTGAAGTCATAATGCCGTTGTACAGGGCCATGGTGAGAACTCATCTGGAATACTGTGTGCAATTCTGGAGGCCACATTACAGTAAAGATGTGCGCAGAATTGAATCGGTTCAGTGGACGGCCACCAGGATGATCTCGGGGCTCAAGGGTCTCTCGTACGAAGAGAGACTGAACAAATTGTAGCTCTACACTCTCGAGGAACGTAGGGAGAGGGGAGACATGATCGAAACATTTAAGTACCTCACGGGACATGTCGAAGTGGAAGATGATATTTTCTTTCTCAAGGGACCCTCGGCCACAAGAGGGCACCCGCTCAAACTCAGGGGCGGAAAATTTCATGGCAACACCAGAAAGTATTTCTTCACAGAAAGAGTGGTTGATCATTGGAACAAGCTTCCAGTGCAGGTGATCGAGGCAGACAGCGTGCCAGACTTTAAGAATAAATGGGATACCCCTGTGGGATCCCTACGAGGGTTAAGATAAGGAAATTGGGTCATTAGGGCATAGACAGGGGGTGGGTAAGCAGAGTGGGCAGACTTGATGGGCTGTAGCCCTTTTCTGCCGTCATCTTCTATGTTTCATAAATCTGGAAACCACAGGATGAGTAGAAAGGGATTTCCCTTTGATAGGCTGATGAAAAGCAGCAATTGCACTGAGATGGATTCGAATGGATGTGGATTTGAGGCCTGATTGAGACAAATGGAAAAGGTAATCCAAAACCAAAGAAAAGGAGGTAGATTGAGGATCCTTGTGATGAATGGTGCACCAAGCAGAAAATCTAGTCCATTTATGATTGTAGCATTGTCTAGTGGTAGGCTTCCTAGAAGCCTCTAAAATGTTCTTTACAAATGGAGAAAACTATAGAGTGGCAGTTAGGTTGAGAGGTACCAAGCTGTCAGTTGTAGAGACTGCAGGTTGGGATGAAGTAGAGATCCCTGACTGTGTAAGCAGAGACTGAAAAACTGGTAGAAGAAATGGCTCCCTGCTGCTGAGTTGAAGTAGAAGGGAGAACCAAGGTTGCTTGGGCCACTGAGGAGCTATCAGAATCATGGTGGCATGTTCCTGTTTGAGTTTGACAATTGTCTTGAGAATGAGAGGGAATGAAGGGATTGCATAGAGAAACTGATTCATCCATTCCAGGAGAAAAGCATCTGCCTCCAGTCGGTAAGGAGAGTAGATCTTGGAGCAAAACTGAGGCAGTTTGTTGTTGTGGGGAGACGTGAAGAGATCTATCTGAGGAGTCCCCCACTGGGAAAAAATGTGATGAAGAGGCGAGGAAGTGAGGTTTTAGAAGACGACTCAATTTATCCGCCAGTTTCTCTTTCCTTGAATGTAGACAGCTTTCAGGAAGATGTTGTGAAGGATTGCCTAATTCCAAACCTTCAGAGCTTCCTGGCAAAGAGGGAGAGTTCCTGTTCCTTCCTGCTTGTTGACATAGTACACGGCGAGTTGATTGTTTGTCCAAATGAGGACTACCTGGTCGTGAAGAAGATGCTGAAAAGCTTTGAGAGCATTGAAGATCGCTCCAAGTTCCAATAGATTGATTTGATACCGACGATCCATGCTGGACCAATGGCCTTGAGTACGGAGACCATTGAGATGAGCCCCCCCCCAAGCGTAGATCAAAAAAATTGTCGTGAGGATCTTCTGATGAGGGGGCATTTGAAACAGTAAACCTCTGGAGAGATTGGAAGAGAGCATCTACCAGTGGAGAGATTGTCTCAACGAAGGAGTCCTCTGATATGTTGAGAATAGGTCAAAAGCCAGAGCCCACTGAGATGCCAGGGTCCACTGAGGGATTCCAAGGTGAAGTCTGGCAAAAGGAGTCACGTGAATGGTAGAGGCCATGTGACCTAGAAGAACCATCATGTGTCTTGCTGAAATCGAAGAGAGGGAAGACACATTGTGACAGAGCTGAAGAAGAGCATCCTGACGTTGACGAGGAAGGAATGTTCTGAGTTGTACAGTGTCCAAAACAGCTCCGATGAACTGTAGAGTTTGAGAGGGCTGTAGCTGGGATTTGGGAAAGTTGATTTCGAACCCCAAACTTTGGAGGAACCAAATAGTGCATTGGGTCGCTACAATAACCCCTTGAGATGTTGAATCTTTGAGTCAGTTGTCCAGGTAGGGGAACACCTGTAGACCATGGTTCCCCAGAG
Organism: Geotrypetes seraphini; assembly: GCF_902459505.1. Classification (NCBI taxonomy): domain Eukaryota; kingdom Metazoa; phylum Chordata; class Amphibia; order Gymnophiona; family Dermophiidae; genus Geotrypetes; species Geotrypetes seraphini. Next base: position 28,466,111 of record NC_047091.1, on the reverse strand, counting down.
CTGCTCCTACTACAACTAGGCACTTGGTGAAGACTCTTGGAGATGCCAGGCCGAAGGGTAGCACTCTGTATTGGAAATGCAGATTTCCCACCTGGTGGCATAAACTTTGGCAGGATTGGTCCTTTTCAGAGAAGACTCCACTAGAAGGGACTGATGGGATAACTGAGATTTCTCGAAGCCCTAGGAGTGGACCATCCTGTAATGAGATTCCAGCTTTCCTGTACAGTAGAAATGGAATAGGGTGTTTCAAGGTTCCACTTGAAAGTTTCAGAAAGAAGTCTCTTGATGGGCAATTTAAGAGACTCCGCACAAGGATGAGACATATCCATTTCCTCTAAATACTCCGTAGAGTATTTGGAATCAGAGTCCAAAGTAATATTGAGGTCCTTACTCATCTGACGTAGGAATGAAGAAAAAGATATCTGCTCCGAGGAAGGGTGACCTTGAGGGGAAGAAGGTGACCGCGAGGTGCCCCGCAAGGCAGAGAACAAAGGTGAAGCTTCTCTGGAGTACTGATACCTGAGGTCTGAATATGCAGGTATAGATGACTCACTGAGAGAATGAAAAGGATCCCTCGCAGGAGAAGAAGCATAGGTGTAAGGCTCTGGAGGTGGAGATGGAGGCCTCGACTTTGGAGATGGAGGCCTCGAAAAGTCTCGAGGCCTGGAGAAACAAGGCCTGTCCCAAGACAAGAAGCTGTGCCTTAATAGATACCTTGACTGATGTGGAGAACTGTGCCTCGAAAAAGGCAGGTCCCGCTGAGAGAACGTCGAGGAGTCTTCGCCCTATGCCTCAGAAAAGGCAACGCTTTATGCGAGGAAGGAGGGCTAGAGATCGAGGCACTGAAAAGGACTCGGCTCCTTGAGTAGCGTGCTTATACTCCAGATGAGACACTCAGACTTGCCTCCTTGCATAGAGTGTGTAGAATCCTGTTGAGTTACTCCCAAGGACTTGACTCCTTGTATACAGTGGGTAGATTCAACTCGAGGCACTGCCAAGGACTTGACTCCTTGTGATACTGTTAAGTGCTCAGACTGGACTACAGGAAGCAGAGTCGAGGTAGGAGTATGTTTGGCAAGCATATTACCAAACTCTTGAGCCATAATGGTCTGGATCATAGCCTGCAAATGTGACACCAAGACTTGAGGATCTGGTACATTTGGTGTGGCTATAGTCTCCGAGAAAGAACGACTCTTCAACTTTGAGACATGCTTCTTGGGCAGCTTGATAACCACTGCTGGTACCTGACCTGAGGGAAGCAATGAGGAAAGCGGCTCCTCAGGAGAATACTTAGCAAATTTGCCCGAGGTCAAGGCAGAAGGCGGAACCCCTGTGAGAAGCTTGACAGGAGTCAAGGTCGAGATCAGGGTAAATGGATCCATACCGCCAAAGAGTTTCTCCACCTGAACTCGATGACGTTTGATGGCTCGAGGTTGAAGGGTAGCACAGCGGGCATACGACTCCAGATGATGGTCAGGTCCCATACACTGAACACACCACCTATGTGAGTCATTGAGGGAGATTGCGCACTGGCAACAGCTACACTTCTTGAAGCCTGTGACCATCTGGGACAAATGGAAAAATAGCCTCAATGAGATCGAAACCTGCAAGCTGAGGCCGCGAGGCAGGTCCCACCGTGACACAAAGGAAAAATAAAATAAAGGGTTTTTTAAAAATGAAAATGTGCAAAAAAACTACAGCAGCCATGTAAGAAATAAAACACAAGCCGCGGTGAGAGAAGGCATGAAGTAGAACTGAGTCTAGTGCAGAGCGTCGAAATAAGACTTCTCGGCTCCATGGAAAACTGAGAAGATGCCTGCCCTGCGTCGGGCAGGAGGGCACTTGCGCATGCGTGGTGCCGCAGTCATGAACTTTCTAAAGTTCTTCAAGCAAGTCTTCTTGCGAAGCTGTCCATATCCAGGCTCCGTGGATGACATCACTCACATGTTGAGAATAGGCTGCCTGCTTGTCCTGGGATAATAATAGTTTATACCCTGTTTATAGATGCCCAGATGCACTGGGCCTCACACAGATCTGGCTATTTTTCAAGGAATACTTTAATGCCCTATTTATATAGATGCCCAGATGCACTAGGCCTCACACAGATCTGGCTATTTTTCAAGGAATAATGCACATAGCAATGAGGAGCTTTGCATCTCATATTTATGGAACATGTATTTATATTTATTGCATGCTATTTGGCTCTTTATTGCATGCTATTCCCTTAATGCACATTAAATATTATCCCCTCAGAGTTCCGCTAAGTCTGTCTTATAAACTAAGATAGCCATCAGCGATCCTCTCAAACTCAGTACAGACTAAATTTCATTACTCATTAAGGGTCCCTTTTACAAAGCCATGGTACAATGCTGCCGCGGTAAATGCATCAAAGGCCATTTAATTCCTATGGGTTTTGGTGCTTTCAAAGTTCAATTTAATCATACCCCTTTGTTTATTGATAGGCTTTTGATCCCTTATGACTCATCACAATCACTTTGTTCCTTACAACACTATCTATTCAGTAGTTGCATCCACATTATGGAACGCCCTCCCTTTAGCCCTGAGACAGGAAACTAACTCCAATAACTTCAAATCCAGCCTCAAGATGCCTACGAGATTTAAACCTAGGATTAAACGCCTATGAGACTCAGACATAGGCCCCATATCAGACATTCCCCTTCTCCCTTTCATTCTTGCCATTTAACTTTTTTTATTTTCTGTAATGTATCCCACCCATTTCCCTTTTGTAGCGTATCTTGTAGTTTGTATTTTCATTTCCCTGTTTTTACTTATATTTAAAATTTTGTACAATGTAAACCGCTTTGGTAATTAAAGCATCACTACCACAGCTTTGTAAAAAAAGATACCCTAAACAATGAAACTAGGGAGGAAATCAGAAGTTCTCAAAGTCCTGAAATCCATTTCTGGAGTTTGAATAAGAATTTGGGGAAAAAGAACAAACAACCCAGAAACCGACAACAAACTCAGCCCTAGAGACCCATAGGGAGAAATTCACGTCACCAGAACAAATTTGGAAATCAGTGTCAACAAGTCAACTGTGAAAATGTTTCTGTGCTATTTGCCAAGCAACATGCAAAGATTTATTATACAGAAGTCTTAAAACATCTATTTTATTTGTGAAAATCTGTGAAGATTTTGACACACAATTTATCTAAATGCTGATAACTAGTTAATGAGCTAAAGCAGTTTAGTTGAGTTAACCATCAAATTGAATAAAAATTTCACATGTGTAAACTATATGTAAACTTTCCTTCCTTGTGAATGTTAAAAAAAACAAAAACTTTGCAAATGGTTCTTCATATGCCCAAATCATGACAGGCACATTATTTATTATTTTAGCAAGTAGGACATCATTTGGAATAGTTTTGGACATCTTAGTACACTGTCCATCTATTTTGTTTTATAGCCCGTCCTCCCCAGGAGCCCAGAACTACGTACACAGTAGTTTTCAAGATCAACGAGATACAGAAAAATGAGATGGTTTTCGATAACATACATGCTATGAGGAAACTAAGCACACACTTGTTATAGTGAATCTACATGCTACAGGATCAATACACACACGTGTTACAGAAAATTGAGACCTTTTTTTTTTTAATATGACACATGCTATGGGGGGTGGGGTTGAAAAGAACCTATGCTTTGGTTAAACTAAGAGAATACAAACTATATAGATTCTCAGAATGGTATCTGTATGGCCATAATAGATAAGAGCACATTATTGGCTGATAGATTCAGGTGCCCTGAGTTAAGGTGCGCCAGCTACACGCCAGTGAACATTTAAGACCAGGAGAGAGTTGGTTCATGAAAAGTAGTGACTTTACTGCCTTCCAGGAGGGCAGTAGTTGTCAAATTCCCTGATAGCAGGAGGGAGTTGGTTCCATAGTTTAGGAATGCTGCATGAGTACAATCGTTTCCGGGCTGTTTCCAGGTAGAGGCAGTTTGCTGGAGAGTTGGACAGCTTGAGTTCAAGTTGCGATCGGAGGGGCTACCAAGGGTGGTAGATTGGAAGCTTCCATCTGCTTGTCCACTTGGAGAAGCTTAAGAACTGTCTATTTGGCAAGAAGTGAAGCCGTTATATCTACAGCTTACCTCTCTGATATCAAAAAGGAAATTGTACCAATGGAATAGGAGATAAGATCTCCGGTAAATCCACATACAGGTCCTGGGAAGTTTCTTTAGAAGAAGAGGGAACATTTTCAGGGATGTAGTTTTCAATGTGGACTACCGGTATAGAGGTCCTGAACTGCTGGGTTGTCACCTCCGAACCATGTGTTCCTTGCAGAAGGCATCAATCATTTTCTCGGCTCTGCCTCCTTCCCCAGAGGGCTGTGCTATAGCTTCTCAGTTTGTACAAAAGCAATCAAATATAAGAAGGGGGCTTAACAAAACTCCCTAGTTAACAACTGTTCTGTTCTGCTCTGAAAATACCATGCAAAAACCACAGGAATTAAACATTTGAATGAAAAAATAAGAAATGCCCACAAGGTGGAATAAAATAGCCACCTACCTTAAACCCGAGGAGAGTTGTAATAACCACCTCTGGATATCCTTTGCATTCTAGTGCCACGCACTCAAGAGCCGTGCCATAAGCCCAAAGCATAAGTGTTCCAGAACTTCAAGGGTGATTGGGCCTTGTGCCAGCAAGGTTGGATGAGTGGGAAGCTTGAGAGATGCACTAAATCTGCATACCAAGGTTGTCTTGGCCACTCTGGGGTTAAGAGAACCACCAAGCCCAGATGAGACGCTATTCTTTGAATGACCCTGCATACTATGAGCCAAGGGGGAAAATAAACACACAGTAGGCCTGTCAAGGGCCATTGCTATACCAAGGAATCCATGCCTGTGCTTCCGTGTTCATATCTTCAGCTGAACAACCTTATGGCCTTCTTGTTGGATGCTGTTGCCATCAAGGCATAGTTTGGATGTCCTTATTGGTACACTATGGTGTTGAACGCTCTCTGGGATAGGGACCACTCCAGGGTCCAGTGCCTGACAGCTCAGATTGTCTGCCTGAACACTGTCCACCCCCCACTACATGAGCAGTTGAAAAAGCCTTTAGGTACACTTCCACCCAACAAAATAACAGCTGGACTTCCAATCTCAGAGGAGCACTCCTGGTGCCTCCCTGCCTGTTGACACATGCTACCACCATGGCATTACCTTTAAAGACCCTGACTGCTTTGCCTTCTAAGGTGTTCTCCAGCATCTAAAGTGCTAGTTGAATGGTTTACATTTTCAATCGATTGACAGACAACTTCCTCTGCAAGGGTGACCATCTGCCTTTAACTGGATGACTGTTACAATGACTTCCCCAGCCATAAAGGCTGGCCTCTGTTGTCAGGATCACCCAAGAATCTAAGCAAATTGACATATCCTTGCCAGTGACTGTGGATGGAGTCCAGGCCAGTGGTGTGAAAGCACAGTTACTTACCGTAACAGGTGTTATCCAGGGACAGCAGGCAGATATTCTTGACTGATGGGTGACGGCACCGACGGAGCCCTGGTACGGACAATTTTAGACTGATTGCACTCTAAGAACTTGGAAAGTTCTAGCAGGCCGCACCGCGCACGCGCGAGTGCCTTCCTGCCCGACGGAGGCGCGCGGTCCCCAGTTAGGATAAGCCAGCTAAGAAGCCAACCCGGGGAGGAGGGTGGGACGCAAGAATATCTGCCTGCTGTCCCTGGATAACACCTGTTACGGTAAGTAACTGCTTTATCTCAGGACAAGCAGGCAGCATATTCTTGACTGATGGGTGACCTCCAAGCTAACAAAAAGAGGGATGGTGGGAAGGTTGGCCATTAGGAAAACAAATTTTGCAAAACAGATTGGCCGAAGTGACCATCCCGTCTGGAGAATGCGTCCAGACAATAGTGAGATGTAAAAGTATGAACTGAGGACCAAGTGGCAGCCTTACAGATTTCCTCAATAGGAGTGGAATGGAGGAAAGCTACAGATGCTGCCATAGCTCTAATTCTATGGGCCGTGATAGAACCTTCCAGAGTCAGTCCGGTCTGAGCATAACAGAAAGAAATGCACGCTGCGAGCCAATTGGACAGCGTACGTTTAGAAACAGGATGTCCCAATTTATTCGGATCAAAGGACAGAAAGAGTTGAGGGAATGATCTGTGGGGCTTAGTACGGTCTAAGTAGTAACCTAAAGCCTCCTTACAGTCCAAAGTATGCAGGGCCTGTTCTCCAGAGTGAGAGTGAGGTTTCGGAAAGAAAACAGGCAGAACAATGGATTGGTTGATATGGAATTCAGAGACAACCTTAGGGAGAAACTTTGGATGTGTACGCAGAACCACCTTGTCATGATGAAAGACGGTAAAGGGTGGGTCTGCTACTAGTGCATGGAGCTCACTGACCCTCCTGGCAGAGGTGAGAGCAATCAGGAAGAGAACCTTCCAAGTGAGAAATTTGAAAGAAGCTGTGGCCAAAGGTTCAAACGGAGGTTTCATTAAGGCTGAAAGAACCACGTTAAGATCCCAGATCACAGGAGGAGGTTTAAGAGGTGGTTTCACATTGAAAAGTCCTCGCATGAATGTGGAGACCAAGGGAAGAGCTGAAAGGAGTTTCCCATGGACTGGCTCATGAAAAGCAGCAATAGCACTGAGGTGGACTCTGATGGAAGTAGACTTGAGACCAGAATCAGACAAAGAAAGAAGGTAATCCAACACGGTCTCCACAGCAAGGGACGTAGGATTATGATGATGAAGAAGACAACAGGAAGAAAACCGTGTCCACTTCTGATGGTAACATTGCAAAGTGGCCGGTTTCCTGGAGGCATCCAGAACAGAACGAACGGGCAGAGATAAAAGAGTATCATTTGAAGTCAGCCTGAGAGATACCAGGCTGTCAGGTGCAGAGACTGGAGGTTGGGATGCAGAAGGGTCTCCTGATGTTGTGTGAGCAGAGAAGGAAATTGTGGAAGTAGAATAGGTTCCCTGGAACTGAGTTGAAGTAGAAGGGAGAACCAATGTTGCCTGGGCCACCGTGGCGCAATCAGAATCATGGTGGCCTGTTCCCTCTGGAGCTTGAACAAGGTCCTGAGCATGAGAGGCAGAGGAGGGAAAGCATACAGGAAGAGATTGGACCAATCCAGGAGAAATGCATCCGCTGCCAGACGGTGAGGAGAGTAGAGTCTGGAGCAGAAGTGGGGCAGCTGATGATTGTGAGGAGCTGCAAAGAGGTCTATCTGAGGAGTGCCCCACTGAGCGAAGATGGACTGCAGAGTAAAAGGATCGAGTGTCCACTCGTGAGGCTGGAGAATTCTGCTGAGCTTGTCCGCTAAGGAATTCTGTTCTCCCTGAATGTAGATAGCTTTTAGGAATAGGTGGTGATCTGTGGCCCAAGCCCAAATCTTCTGGGCTTCCTGGCACAAGAGGCGAGAGCCCGTCCCACCCTGCTTGTTGATGTAGTACATCGCAACTTGATTGTCTGTGCACAGTAGAAGGACCTGAGGAAAAAGAAGATGCTGGAAGGCCTTGAGGGCATAAAACATCGCTCTGAGTTCCAGGAAGTTGATATGATGTTTCATTTCCTGGGCTGTCCAAAGTCCTTGAGTTTGGAATTCGTTCAAATGAGCTCCCCAGGCATAAGGGGAGGCGTCGGTGGTGATGACAAGTTGATGAGGAGGTAGATGGAACAAAAGACCTCTGGAGAGATTTGAGGATATCAACCACCATTGTAGAGACTGATGAAGAGAGGATGTCACAGATATGTGTCGTGAGCAAGGATCCGTCGCTTGGGACCACTGGGTCGCTAGGGTCCATTGAGGAGTGCGTAGGTGGAGACGTGCGAAGGGTGTGACATGAACTGTGGAGGCCATGTGACCCAAGAGAATCATCATTTGCTTGGCAGAGATGGAACGTTGATGAAGCACCTGCTGACAGAGATATTGAAGCGTTTGAAGACGGTTGAGTGGCAGGAACGCTCTCATGAGGACTGTGTCCAAGACAGCTCCGATGAATTGAAGCCTCTGAGTGGGGATGAGATGAGATTTGGGTAGATTGATCTCGAACCCCAGAAGTTGAAGAAAGAGGACGGTCTGGTTGGTGGCCTGAAGTACTGTCTGAGAAGAATTGGCTTTGATCAACCAATCGTCCAGATATGGAAAAACCTGAAGGTGGTGAGAGCGTAGAAAGGCAGCCACCACAATCAGACATTTGGTGAACACTCTTGGAGAGGAGGCTAGACCGAAGGGTAGCACCTTGTATTGGTAATGACAATGGTTGATCATGAAGCGGAGGTACTGTCTGGAGGTCAGATTGACCGGTATGTGAGTGTATGCTTCTTTGAGATCTAGGGAACATAGCCAGTCGCCTTGATTGAGAAGAGGATAAAGAGTAGCTAGAGAAAGCATCTTGAATTTCTCTTTGACCAAGCATTTGTTTAGATCACGAAGATCTAGGATGGGTCTTAGATCTCCTGTCTTTTTGGGGACTAGAAAATAACGGGAGTAGAATCCCTGCCCTCTCTGATCTAGAGGAACCTCCTCTATAGCGTTCAGAAGGAGGAGGGATTGAACCTCTTGAAGAAGGAGGGAAGACCGAGGAGTGTTGAAAGCAGACTCTCTTGGCAGACTTTGGGCAGGAGGTGTCTGAAAGTTGAGAGAGTAGCCGTGGCGGATGATGTTGAGGACCCACAGGTCTGAGGTGATGATTTCCCAACGGCTTATGAAATGTATAAGGCGTCCTCCTATGGGCTGTGGAAAATGAGTAGAAGGAGAAAGACTGGCTATGTCCAGGAGAACCAAGTCAAAAGGGCTGAGTTGACTTTTGAGAAGGAGGAGGTTTCACTTGCTGTTGCTGCTGGGCAGGTCGAGCAGGTTGCCTCTGTTGTTGCCTCTGACGCCTGGGTTGTTGCTGTGTCTGAGGTAAGGGACGAGCCACAAACCTTCGTTGATAGGCCGATTGTTGACGAAAAGGCCTAGAAGGTGGGGTCTTCTTCTTTGTCTTAAGGAGAGTATCCCATCGAGTCTCATGAGCTGAAAGTTTCTGAGTAGTAGAGTCCATGGATTCTCCGAACAGCTCATCCCCTAAGCAAGGTGCATTGGCCAGTCGATCTTGGTGATTGACATCAAGTTCGGACACTCTGAGCCAGGCCAGTCGTCGCATAGCCACCGACATAGCCGTGGCTCTAGAGGTCAGCTCAAAAGTGTCATAGATTGATCTGACCATGAACTTGCGCAGTTGCAAGAGCGATGAAGAAGCTTGGCGAAAGGCTGATTTTTACGGTCAGGTAGATATTTCTCAAAAGATGACAAACTTTGAATAAGATGCTTAAGATAAAAGGAAAAATGGAAAGCATAGTTTCCTGACCTGTTCGCTAGCATTGCATTTTGATACAGCCTTTTGCCAAACTTATCCATGGCCTTACCTTCCCTGCCAGGAGGGACAGAAGCATATACACTAGCCCCCGTGGATTTCTTTAAAGTAGACTCTACTAATAAAGACTCATGGGGGAGTTGAGGCTTGTCAAAGCCTGGAATTGGTATAACCTTATATAAGGAGTCCAGTTTACGGGGAGCTCCTGGAATGGTCAAGGGTGTCTCTAGATTTTTGTAAAATGTCTCTCTTAAAATGTCATGGAGAGGTAGCTTGAGAAATTCCCTTGGAGGCTGGTCAAATTCAAGAGCATCTAAAAATGCCTTGGATTTTTTGGATTCAGCCTCCAAGGGAATAGATAAAGAGTCACACATCTCTTTAAGAAAAGAGGTGAAAGAAGTTGCATCAGGTTTGGAAGACGGATCTAAACCAGAAGGATCCTCGTCCCCTGATGAACACTCTCCCTCAGAGAGGAAAGGCTCTTCTGAATCACCCCACAGATCAGGGTCCCTCACCTGAAAACTGCGGTCTCGTGACTCCGGTGTGGAGGGTTCTAGATGTCAAGTTTTATGAGTCGACTTACCAGACCTCTGTGAACCGGTACCGGGAGATGTTAAAGGTTGTGCCGGTGCCAAAGTTTGAACAGCCTGATGTCTCAGTTCCGGTGCCAAGACTGGCATTGATACCGAAGAAGTGATGTGCCCCGGTACCGACAAAGTGGATGCCGATAAAGGGGGCTGCTGCACCGCCGGTACCGGCGGCTCAGACCGGACCAGGACTGGAAGACTCGGAGTCAAAAGAGCAGGGAGTAGCTGTTGGAGTTGTTCCTTTAGCTGGACCTGCAGGACTGCGGCAATGCGCTCGTCCAATGAAGGCACCGGTACCGCTTTTTTCTTCTGCGGTACCTTGGGTGCCGCTCTACACTCCGAAGAGGAACCCGATGTCGAGGGGCTAACCTCAATCGGAGCGGAGCGCTTCCGTGGGCGCCTCGTGGTCGGCAGGATTGGACTCGCTGCTACTGAGACCGGAGGACGCTCCAACGGGGAAGGCTTCTTAGCCGGCTTACCTGCGGGGTGCGACGCCGGCGCGGTATCGCGCGGTGTTGACGAAGTAGGTGCCGACTGAGATGGGGCCGATGTCGGTGCCGGTGGTGCGGAATCAGACATCTCGGCGCCGAACAATAACTGCTGCTGTATCTGGCGGTTTTTAAGTGTTCTCTTCTTTAAAGTCGCACAGCGGGAGCAGGTAGACGCTCGATGGTCAGGACCAAGACACTGCAGACACCAGTTGTGTGGGTCTGTCAGTGAAATTGGTCGAGCGCACCGCTGGCACTTTTTAAATCCGGGTTGAGGGGGCATGAAAGTGAATACGGCTTCTGCCAAATCGAAGGCCGAGGCCTCGATGATGGCAATAGGCCCCGCCGGGGCTAACCGAAAACTGAAGAAAAAAATTAAGTTTATTTTTTTTTTTTAGAAAAGAAAAGAAACAACGGAAATAAAATTTCCAAAAGGGTTTACGCGAGCGGGAAGGCGATATTTACTAGAAAAAAGAACTTTCAACAGCCGTTGAAAGAAACGCGTCTTCTTAGCTCCGCGGAAACTAAGAAACTGGGGACCACGCGCCTCCATCGGGCGGGAAGGCACTCGCGCGTGCGCGGTGCGGCCTGCTAGAACTTTCCAAGTTCTTAGAGTGCAATCACTCTAAAATTGTCCGTACCGGGGCTCCGTCGGTGCCGTCACCCATCAGTCAAGAATATGCTGCCTGCTTGTCCTGGGATAAGAATTCATTTGCGAACCAGCGTGACAACAACGTGTCTTGCAGGGGGCGTTAAGTAAGCCTTCACCCAGGGGACCACCATCGACTGTAGCACCTGAAGGTTAATACTAGGCCACTGCATGGATCGAGAGAAAAATACATCCCACTGCAGGTACTCCAGGGACTGAGTCAGCTCCAGATGTTTTTTTCCCATAAATTGATTTTCCAGCCTAGGTGCCCAACCTGTACCATCATAATCTCCCCCTCGGCTATGATCAGCCAATTGTTCAGATTCAGGAGCAACTGGATTCCTGAGCTGCGCAAATGAGCTGCCACAAAAACCATCACTTTAGTGAAGGTGCAAGGAGCTGTTGTGTGCAGAAAGGGGAGAGCTGAGAACTGAAAATGTCTTTCCAACACACAGAACTGCAGGTACCTCTTGTGACTGAAGAATATGGGAATATGTAAAAAGGCCTCTGTCAAATTCAGCGAGGCTAGGAATTCCCCTGGATCTACTAAGGTAATGATCGACATTACGGTCTCCATAAGGAAGCACAGCACTTTTAGTGTTGCACTGACTGACTTTAGGTCCAGAATCAGCTTCCAGTCCTCAAAGTCCCTTTTGGGCATGATGAAGTATATAGAGAATGTGCCTAAACCCAATTCTCTGCCTGGTACAGGCTCTATGGCTTGAATATCAAAGAGCCGCTTCACTGTTGCTCAAACCCTGGTCACTTTTTCCAGCCGTCCAGCCAGAGAATCCAGGAATAAATTCTGCAGCGAACGAAAGAACTCAGTTCGAGAGGGTTACAAGCTCAAATCCAAGACCCACTGGTCCAAGCACATCTCCACCAGGCCTTCCAATAAGCTGATAGCCTCCCTCTTATCTGCAGGGGAACAGCTATTGACCTGGTGTCATTGCTATTTCTCAGAGACTGCTGAGGGACGGGAGCCAGAAGACTGAGGATGCCTGGCGCCTCCAAAGCTTTGCCTAGAGCCCTGGTAGGATCTCTGCACAGAGGACCTCCTGAGAACTGGCATAGAGGCCTAGAGCCATGAAAATTATCCTGTAAAGATCCCCTAGCAGTCCGTGGTCAGGCATCTAGCAAGGTCCGAGGATAACGTTCTGCTATTCTAGTCATCAGATCATCTAGACCCTTGCCAAAGAGAATTTGGCCCTTAACAGGTAGCCTGCTCAAAGTAGCTTTGGAAGAGGAATCACCCGCCCATTGCCCGATCCAGAGCATTCTACAAGTGGAAAAAGAGTAAGCAGACACTTTGCTCAAGATCCTAAACATGTCATATAGAGCATATGCTACGTAATCCACTTGTGCCAATACCCGGGGGTGAGGGTGGTTGGGGATGTAAGCATCATCCTTCAACAGAGAAGCACGGCAATCTAGTATGACAAGCATGTGCCATGTAAGATGCTGCCGTAGCAGCTTTCATCCCCAGCGCAAAGTCCTCAAACTGCCTTTTGGTAACCGAATCTAACCTGCAATCCTGTGCATCCACAAGAAATACTCCTCCCTCACTAGGGAGGGAAGTATGACTGGTGACCTGCAATACCAGCGAATCCACCTTAGGTATAACTGAGATCTGCTGAAAATCAGCAGCCTTCGGATTAGAGAGCTGCACGGGAATGGGACGACGGGAATCCCGCAGGACCCGCGGGCATCCCGTGGGATCCCCCTTCGGGTCATGGGGATCCCATGGGGATGCCCCTTAGGGTCACGGGGTTCCTGCAGGGCTGGATGTACTCAGTCGCACGGCTCTTCTTCTCCCTACCTGCTCTGCTTGCAGCACAGAGCCGAACGGAAGTCTTCCCGACGTCAGCGCTGACGTCGGAGGGGAGGGAGGGCTTAAACAAAGCCCTCCCTTCCTCCAACGTCAGCGCTGACGTCGGGAAGACTTCCGTTCGGCTCTGTGCTGCAGGCAGGGCAGGTAAGGAGAAGGAGAATAGCCTCGCGGCTCGAGTGGCTACCAAGGGAGGGGGGCGGTCCGCCCCGGGTGAAGCACAACCGGCCAGGTCCCCTTACTTTCGTGGCGCTTCCCCGCGCTTCCCCGACAACAGCCCCGGTCAGACAAACCTCCCTGCCCTTAACCGCGAATCTAAATTACCTTCTTACAGCAGCTGTAAGAAGGTAATTTAGATTTGCGGTTAAGAACAGGGAGGTTTGTCGGACCAGGGCTGTTGTCGGTCAGTCGGTCGGGGAAGCGCCACAAAAGTAAGGGGACCTGGCCGGCTGTGCTGCACCCAGGGCGGGAGAGGAGGGGGGGGGGAAGGACACTGAAAGCACTTGTGGAAGACAGAGGGGGGGAGAAGGACGCTGACAGGACATGGGGAAGACGGGGGGGGTGGGGGTGGAGAAGGACGCTGAAAGGCCACGGGGAAGACAGAGAGGGAGAAGGACCCTGAAAGGACATGGGGAAGACAGAGGGGGGAGAAGGATGCTGACAGGACATGGGGAAGATGGGGGGGGGAGAAGGACGCTGAAAAGAAATGGGGAAGAGAGAGTGGGAAGAAGACAGAGATGCCAGACTATGGGGGAGCGGAGGGAAGAAGATGGGTGCCAGACCAATTTAGAAGGGGGGAGAAAGGGAGAGGCACAGTAACAGAGCAAATGGAAGACGCAGAAGGAAGAGAGACAGTGGATGGAAGGAATTGAATGAGAACATGAGGAAAGCAGAAACCAGGCAACAACGGTAGGAAAAGAATTCTATTTCTTTTTTTTTTTTTTTGCTTCAGGATAAAATAGTATATTAGTTGTGTTGATAAAAATTTATAAACATTAAAGGCTCTGGTAGAAACCCATTTACAAAGTATGTATTCTTCCCAATTAATATTTCCAAATTAATAAAGTCTTTTTGCTTATTTGTAAATGGGTTTCTACCAGAGCCTTTAATTCAGTAGCATAATTAAATGAAATAACTATTTCTGAAGTTTATAGGGACGGGCGGGGACGGAGGGGATTCCTCACGGGGACGGGCGGGGCAGAGGGATTCCTCGCGGGGACGGGTGGGGACGGGTGTGATTCCTCACGGGGATGGTTGGGACTTTGGCGGGGACGGGTGGGGATGGGTGGGATTTCTGTCCCCGCGCAACTCTCTACTTTGGATATAAAACTTTGCCATAGCTTTGGCCACTCTCATAGGACCCTCTGTAGATTCCCAATACTCTGTAATGAATATCACAATATCTGGATGCGAAGTGAAGCATGTGGTCTGTGACTTAAAACCACTCATCACAGAAGTCTGTGCAGCTGAAGTTTGTGACAGTTCTAGCTTTAATTCCTATTTAACGCCTTTGAGACAATATCCAATAGACCTGCCAACCTAAAACGCCTGCACTATTGGGTCATTCCCGTGGTCCAGTGTCGCCATGACCTGCTGACCATCCACTTCTGCCTGCACTTTGGAACCCCCCAAAATAGAAGGTTCTCTTTGTGAGAGAAGAGGCATGGAATCTGAGCTCTCAGCATCCTAATCCTTTTCTGACTGACTCTTATAATTCAAATAAGCATCATACAGTAAGCTCACAAAATCTGGTGTAAAAACCGGCACAGGAGGGACAGATGACCCCTGCGGGTGCTCAGTATGCTTCGAGGGTCTATGCAGCGCTTCTTCACCACGGACGCTGACTCGGCCTTTGCTGTTTCTGGGAATGACTTACCCTCTCAGAGCAGCCTATCTGTACTCCTGTCCCTCAAGAGATCCAAGGAGACCGAGTCTAAGGTCCCTCCCTCATGCGCCCTGCAGCAAATGGATGATCCTCAGCTAACCATCCAGTACAAATTTGGCATTAATCCAGTGCATCAGAGATTGAGGAGTCCATCTATGCTGCATTATTGCAAAATCGAGGGATATTAAGGCAGATAGAGGCTTTTTAATTCAAATTGGGAAATCCAAGATGGCTGCCACAATAGCGATTCTGGCACTAAAAACGGCCAAGAGCTGTATAACAACGCCCCCCAGCCCCCCCCCACAACAAACAAACCACCTCAAAACATTCAGGGAAGGGGTTTTAAGAGGCAGGGGACCCCAAATCTTGCCCCATAAAACTTTAAATTTGCACTTTTCAGACCCCTATTCCCCCTCCCCCCCTGCCGATTTTCTCTATAGGCTGTAATAGCCAGTACTTACATATGCCTACTAGTGCTGAGAACTGCCACTGTAGCTATAAATACGAAAAGACTTTCTGCCTCAGACAAGCATAAAATCTAGGTGCTTGCTTCTTTGGGTTGCCAGCCAGACCTGAAAATGTAGGCAGAGACCTCAATTCCCCCCCCCCCCGATCCATGCTACGCAACAGTGGCAGAGAATGACACAGCCAGCTCCCACTTCAGCCCTCTGGACCTCACAGCATGTGCTCAAGACCCAGACAAAGCCTAGGGTGAGCCTTGCTACAAGGGGAATAGTTCCCCAGGGTCAACTTAAGACAGGTACTCAAACCAGAGAAGCCTGCCAGCTACAGATTTCTTCGTTGACAGTGTGTCTACTCAGTCAGAGTTGTCCCAGGAAGTACTGAACGCCTGCAGCACCGAAAGCCTCAAACTCTGGGAACAAACACATGAAAACCAAAACAAAAAGTCAGAGCAGATCAGATACCATCTGAACACACTTGCAGAAGGAAAAAACTGAGGAGCTACATACAGCACAGCCCTCTGGGGAAGGAGGCAGAGCCGAGAAAATGATTGATGCCTTCTGCAAGAAACACATGGTTCGGGGGTGACTACCCAGCTGTTCAGGACCTCTATACCTGTTGCACTGGAAAGATGTGTTATTGAACACTAGCTTCTGTTATTTTAGCACAAGTCCCATTTTATGCAATGAAACGTAGTTACTAATATGCAGGCTTTACACTAATCAATGTACATTAAAGGTAGCCAACATTGATAACTCCCCCTCAATTGCTCCCTCCCAAAAAAAAAAGTGTTTCTACAGTGTTACATAGAAAAGATCAAGGCACTTACCGTAAAACAAGGTCATATAGTTCTGGCATTGTCTTTCCGAAGACAAAGTTCTGCGTTTTGAATCCATTTTTTTTGTCCGTTAAATAGAGGGGGTGAAACCATTCCAAAAGTGAATGGTAGAGTCCATAGCTCATGTTCCTTAATGATGAAAGCAGAGAAAGTTTTAACTGAATGGTGATTGGAAAACAAACCCATATTTAAAAACAAAAGCATACATAATTGGCACGCTACTATTGACCTATATGATTCTTGAGACGATGAAGAAAGTGGACCAGATGATTAAGGGAGTTTAGCAGCAACAGCTACATGATTCATTTTCTGTGAAATTTCAGCTACACTATACTGAGCGCGCCACTGTCATTCCGACTACTGATCACTACCTATATAGGGCTGACACAGTAAGGTGTTCTGCCTTACTATGCATGGGAATATTCAGCTCTATTTGTATAGCAAAGCAGTTTAAGTTAGGACAGCAAAAATTTTGAATATTGCCACTATCTATATAGCATAATTAAGTGATTATGTCCAGTAGGACAGCAAAAATTTTGAATATTGCCACTATCTATATAGCATAATTAAGTGATTATATCCAGGTATTTATTTAAAAATGTATTACTGGCTGTATTGCAGATCTAGGTAAGATACAGATATAACCAGTACCACTGCTTCTATAGATAGTGGCACTAATTATACATTGAACAATTTAAACACCACAACCAGCTTTTTAATCAAATGCTGATCATGGAATTTAAATAAAGACTGATCAGGTAATATTCATTTACAGCAAGAAGAAGCTGTCTGATACAGTTGCTGACAAACAGCTCCAAAACCTTACAGCAGTGCTTCTCAACCCTCTTCCACAGGCACATTTAGCCAGATGGGTTTCAGGACCATCACAATGAATATGCCCTGGAGACACACAGCTTACAGTATGTGATACACACAATTACATTCCTGGGGGACATGTCCAAAAAAGCTTCTATTTTATGGCTACTTTATAAAGAAGAAACCAAAAGAAACTCTGTGGAATGACGATGTTCCTAAATGGATTTTATTTTAAAATGTCAAAGTTTCAAAGGTACACTAATATCATCCACATAAAATCATCCACATAAAAGTAAAATAATCCACATAAAAACCCTAAAGGACCTAGTCCGCTAAGGATGAAGGACCCAACACAGTCCGCGTTTCGACAAAAAGTCTTCTTTAAGAGGAAGAAGAACAAGGAACTGGCGTGGCTCACTGTAGCGGTGAAGGAAGCGATCAGAGACAAGAAAGCACAGTTACTTACCGTAACAGTTGTTATCCAGGGACAGCAGGCAGATATTCTCACACATGGGTGATGTCACCGATGTAACCCCGCAGCGGACAGCCTCGAAAGCAGACTTGCTTGAAGATCTTTCTAAGAGCTTCCGAGTGCTGCACCGCTACCCGAACTAGGGGGCGCGTCTCATGTGAGGATCCTCAGTTCAGAAGCCAACTAGGGGAGGAGGGTGGGTTGTGAGAATATCTGCCTGCTGTCCCTGGATAACAACTGTTACAGTAAGTAACTGTGCTTTATCCCAGGACAAGCAGGCAGCATATTCTCACACATGGGTGACCTCCAAGCTAAGCAAAATAGGATGGAGGGAGTTGGCAATTTAAGAAAAAAGATTTTGCAAAACAGATTGGCCAAAATGGCCATCCCTCCTGGATAAAGTATCCAGACAGTAATGAGAGGTGAAAGTATGAACCGAGGACCAAGTGGCAGCCTTGCAGATTTCCTCAATAGGAGTTGATCTGAGGAAAGCTACAGATGCCGCCATAGCTCGAACTTTGTGGCCCGTCACTCGACCCTGCAGAGGAAGACCAGCCTGAGCATAGCAGAAAGAGATGCAAGCAGCCATCCAGTTGGAGATGGTACGCTTCGAGATAGGACATCTCAACTTATTCGGATCAAAGGAGATGAAAAGCTGAGGAGATGTTCTGTGAGGTTGAGTGCGTTGGAGGTAGAAGGCCAAGGCACGTTTGCAGTCCAAAGTATGAAGTGCCACTTCTTCAGGATGAGAATGAGGCTTAGGAAAAAACACTGGCAGAACAATAGATTGATTGATGTGAAATTCTGAAACAACTTTAGGTAAGAATTTAGGATGAGTACGGAGGACCACCTTGTCATGGTGAAAAACTGTGAAAGGTGGGTCCGCAACCAAAGCTTGTAACTCACTGACTCTTCGAGCAGATGTGAGGGCAATCAGGAATACAGCTTTCCAAGTGAGATACTTGAGGTGAGCTTTGTCAAGTGGTTCAAAAGGAGGTTTTATCAATTGAGCCAAAACAACATTAAGATCCCAAACTACTGGAGGCGGTTTAAGTGGTGGATGAAGATTAAAAAGTCCTTTCATAAAGTGGGAAACCACGGGATGTGCAGAGAGAGGTTTCCCATCAAGAAGTTGATGAAAAGCAGCAATAGCACTGAGATGGACTTGAATAGATATAGATTGAAGTCCAGATTGTGACAAGTGAAGCAAATAGCCCAGAAAAGATGCCAAGGAGGAAGACATTGGCTGCAGCTGGCGTGAGGAACACCAAGCAGAAAATCTAGTCCATTTCTGGCCATAACACTGTCGAGTGGACGGCTTCCTGGAAGCAAGTAAAATATCCTGAACAGACTGAGAAAATTGAGAAGAGTCTGTTATGCAGAAAGATACCAAGCTGTCAAGTGTAGAGACTGCAGATTGGGATGAAGCAAGGATCCTTGACTCTGAGTGAGCAGAGAAGGAAAAACTGGCAGAAGTAGAGGCTCCCTGGTGCTGAGTTGAAGTAGAAGGGAGTACCACGGTTGTCTGGGCCACCGAGGAGCTATCAGAATCATAGTGGCGCATTCCTTCTTGAGCTTGACTCCTGAGAATCAGTGGAAATCAGTGGAAATGGAGGGAAGGCATAAAGAACCTGATTCCTCTAGTCCAGGAGAAAAGCATCTGCTTCGAGACATTGAGGAGAGTAGATACGGGACCAAAACTGAGGCAGTTTGAAGTTGAGGGAGGACGCAAAAAGGTCTATTTGAGGGGTCCCCCAACGAGCAAACACCTGATGAAGTGTGGGGGAATTGAGTGTCCATTTGTGAGATTGCAGAAGACGACTCAATTTGTCCGCCAGACAGTTGTGTTGACCCTGAATTTAGACAGCTCTGAGAAAGATGTTGCGATGAATGGCCCAATGCCACAGCCTCAGAGCCTCCTGACAAAGGGAGTAAGAACCCGTCCCTCCCTGTTTGTTGACATAATACATGGCCACCTGGTTGTCCGTCCGGACAAGAACCACTGTGTCGTGAAGAAGGTGATGAAAAGCTTTGAGAGCATTGAAAATCGCTCTGAGTTCCAACATATTGATGTGACACTGACAGTCTGTTGAAGTCCACAGCCCCTGAGAACGGAGACCATCTATGTGGGCTCCCCATGTGTAAGTGGACAAATCAGTTGTGAGAACTTTCTGATGAGGAAGATTGTGGAACAGCAAACCTCTGGAAAGATTGGAAGAGAGCATCCACCAGTGGAGAGATTTCTTCACAAAGGAGTTACTATAATTTGTTGAGAAGGATGGTCTGTAGCTTGCTGCCACTGAGATGCCAGGGTCCACTGAGGAATGCGAAGGTGAAGTCTGGCAAAAGGAGTTACATGAACCGTAGAAGCCATGTAGCCGAGCAGAATCATCATCTAACGCGCAGAGAGCGAGGAAAGGTGAGACACCTGATGACAAAGACGAAGAAGGGTATCTCGACGTGTGGGAGGTAGAAACGCTCTCAGCTGGCCAGTGTCTAGAGTGGCCCCGATGAACTGGAGAGACTGAGATGGGATCAACTGGGATTTGGGAAAGTTGATTTCGAACCCCAGACTCTGGAGGAACACAATAGTCTGTTGGGTCGCTGCAATAACCCCTGGAGAAAAGGAAGCCTTGATAAACCAGTCGTCCAGGTACGGAAAAACTTGAAGACCTTGAGAACGAAGAGCAGCAGCCACGAACACCAGACATTTCGTAAAAACTCTGGGAGAGGAGGCGAGTCCGAAAGGAAGAACTCTGTACTGTAGATGAAGATTCCCCACCTTGAATCGAAGGTATTGACAAGAGGCCGGATGAATGGGGATATGAGTGTAAGCCTCTTTGAGATCCAGCGAGCACATCCAATCTCCCTGATCCATTAGGGAGTACAAGGTTGGCAATGAGAGCATGCAAAATTTTCTCTTTGACCAGAAATTTGTTGAGGGCTCGGAGATCCAGAATGGGTCGCAAGTCCCCCGTCTTCTTTGGAACCAGAAAGAAACAGGAATAGAAACTCCGGTTCCGTTGGGAGAGAGGAATCTCCTCGACCGCTCGAAGGCGAAGAAAAGCCCAAGCTTCCTGAAGAAGAAGGGGAAGTTGCGAGGACCTGGAAAGACACTCTCTTGGAGGGTGATCTGGAGGAACCTGAAGCAGGCGTAGAGAGTATCCCTCTCGGATAATGGTCAGAATCCAGAGATCCGAAGTGATGTTTTCCCACTGGGAACAAAAAAGGGAAAGACGACCTCCAATGGGTAGAAGAGAATTCGGATGCAGGGAGGTTGGAATGCTCAAGCTGGGAACGTCAAAAAGACTGAGCTGGCTTGGTAGCAGCAGGAGTTTGAGCCTTCTGTTGACGCTGATGTTGCTGAGGGTGTCTAGGAGAAGGTCTGGAGAAAACTGGCGTCGTTTTCTGAGGATAACGATGAGGTAGTTGTTTGTAAGCCTGAGCAGGAGGAGTCTTGGGCTTGGGTCGAATTAGCGAAGCAAAAGAGCGCTCATGTTCTGAGAGGCGCTTGATGGCAGCTTCAATGGAGTCATCGAAGAGTTCATTCCCCTGACAGGGCAAGTTTGCAAGACGATCCTGTAGATTAGGATCCATGTCAACTATGCGCAGCCAGGCAAGGCGACGCATGGCAACTGCAAAGGCAGAGACTCTGGAGGAAAGTTCAAAAGCATCATAAGACGCTTGTAACATGAAAAGTCTCAATTGCGAAAGAGTTTGGAGGATTTGTTTAAACTCTTGGAGACGTGGCTTGGGCAGGTCTGGATAGAAGGACAGCAGCAGCTTCAGAAAATGATTGAAGTAGGTGGTGAAAACATAGTTGTAATTGAGAATCCTGTTAGCCATCATGGAATTTTGGTATAATCGATGGCCAAACTTATTCATGGTCTGACCCTCCCTGCCAGGTGGAACAGCTGCAGAAAGTTTAGATGGATGAGCTTTCTTCAGAGAGGACTCCACCACCAAGGTTTGATGGGATAATTGAGGCTTTCCAAATCCCTTACATGCGGTATCGAGACTCCAATTTAGAAGGAATGGACGTGACGGAATAATGAGTTTCCATGTTTCTCATGAAGGTTTGCTTAAGGACTGGAGTCATTGGCAACCTCAAAGTCTCCTTAGGAGGATGTGGCAGCTCCATGTCAGCCAAGTATTCTGGAGTGTACTTGGAATCTGAGTGTAAATCCAAATGAAGGGCCTGCCCCATATCGAAGACAAACTTGGCGAACGAAGAAGACTTTGAGGCTGAAGCATCCTAAGGGGAGGCAGAACGGGACCAAGGAACCACCGAGTAGGATGGCGAAGCCTCATGAGAATAGAGATAAAGGCTCCGACTCCAAGCGCATCGTGATGGAAGAAGCCACACTACCAGTCTGTGGTGGAGTTAAGGAGTGCTTGCGCTTAAACTCCTCGATGGCGAAGTCCTCGGGGTTCGAGGCATGGAATGCATAGATGCAGGGGGAGACGAGTCCCATAACAGAGGTCTCGATGGAGGAGTTCCCGATCTTGACGGTCTCTGAGATGGAGGCGACGAGGCACCACAATGATGAGACCGATGTTTCAACTTCGAAGAAGGCTCGGTAGTCTTAGGAAGTTTGGAAGGAAGATGCTTTGAATGCCTCGATCGATGTTTCATCCGAGGCAACGAAGACATCGAGGAAGGTTCCGGCGAGGAGTCAGTGGAAGAAACACAGGCAGACTTCCGAGACCTGCCCCGAGGTGGCTTCACAGGAGGCTCAGACTGCTGCCCAGGCTGGTCTACAGGGAGCAGTGTCGAGGACGGAACCAGTTGAACCACAATCGAGGAAATTTGAGTGGTTAAGATAGACTTCAACATATCCTCAAACATGGGCACTGAGACAAAAGGATCAGGTCTCGTAGATGCCGCAGTGCGCTCCAAGGAGGGCGACCTCAAGTGTGAGTATTCCCGAGACTTGGAGGCACGCTTAGCTGGAGGTCTCGATGCGGCAGGCAAACCCAGGGTCACGGATTGCGGAAGCAGAGACTCCGATGGCTTCTTAGGTATGGCACCTGAAAAAGAGGCAGGAGACTTACCCACAGGAACAGACTTCAAGGAAGGAGTCGACGAGGCCTTCAAGACCGAAGACCCCGAGGTCTTCGAGGTCGAGGCCGGCACCGAAATGGAGGGCGAGTTCTTCAAGCCCGAGGCAACCCCCGAAGTCAAGGTCTTCGAGACTGAAGTCGTCCCCGAGGTCGAAGTCTTATCGGGTTCCATAACTGAGAAGAGCTGAACAAACCGGTCACAACGGCAGCGGAAAGCTCGAGGCTGAAGGATCAGACAGCAAACACAATCTTCAGGGCGATGACTGTCTCCCAAACAGACTATACACTGACTATGAGGGTCGGTGATGGAAATCATCCGGCTGCACTGGTAACAACGTTTAAACCCGGTTAAAGGCCGGGACATAGAAAAAAATAAAGTCCGTACCGTAGGAAGGTAAAGGGTTGGGCCTAGACCCAAAGCCCCCGTACCCGACGGCGAATGAGACGAAACAAAAGGTATTTAGTTTTTTGGGTTTTTTTTAAAAAGTTTTATCAAATGAAAAATACACACGAACACAGTGACCAAATCAAAAATCCAGCCACGGTGAAAAGAAGGCACAACACTGCAGAGCTAAGAGGAACAGGTCTTCTCGGCTTCGCGGAAAACTTTGAACTGAGGATCCTCATAGAAGACGCACCCCCCTAGTTTGGGCGGGAAGGCACGCGCGCATGCACTCAGAAGCTCTTAGAAAGATCTTCAAGCAAGTCTGCTTTCGAAGCTGTCCGCTGCGGGGCTCCGTCGGTGACGTCACCCATGTGTGAGAATATGCTGCCTGCTTGTCCTGGGATAAGACTTCATTTAAGGAATGGAAGAGGATAAAAACAGAAGAAAACTAGAAAAAAGCACAATCATCATCAACGCAAGTGCCTT
This sequence comes from Geotrypetes seraphini, assembly GCF_902459505.1. Taxonomy (NCBI): domain Eukaryota; kingdom Metazoa; phylum Chordata; class Amphibia; order Gymnophiona; family Dermophiidae; genus Geotrypetes; species Geotrypetes seraphini. Next base: position 28,442,800 of record NC_047091.1, on the reverse strand, counting down.
AAAGCAGTAAGAGGGGCCAAAAGAGACTACAAAGAAAAAATAGGCAAGGAGGCCAAAAACTTTAAGCCGTTCATTCGATATATTAAGGGGAAACAACCCGCGACGGAAGCAGTGGGGCTGTTAGATGACCAGGGAATAAAGGGAGTACTTAAGGAGGACAAAGTCATTGCTGACAAACTGAACACATTTTTTGCATCTGTATTTACTGAAGAGGATATATCTAATATACCGGAAGCCAATAGGTTATACACAGAAAATGAAGACGGGAAACTGACAGGGACGACGGTCAGTCTAGAAGAAGTATGCAGACAGATTCATTGGCTTAAAAACGATAAATCCCCAGGACCAGAGGGCATTCACCTGAGGGTAATCAAGGAACTGAAAGGGATTATAGCTGAACTGCTCCAACTAATAGCCAATCTGTCAATCAAATCAGGAAAGATTCTGGAAGATTGGAAAGTGGCGAATGTTGCGGTGATAAAGGACCGCATCATTGACCACCTTGACGGACACAAACTGATGAGGACCAGCCAGCACGGCTTCAGTAAAGGAAGATCTTGCTTGACAAACTTACTGCACTTCTTTGAAGGAGTAAATGGGCAGACAGACAAAGGTGACCCGGTCAACATTGTATATCTAGATTTTCAGTTTCAAGTTTATTAAAAATCTTTTTAAACCGCTTAATCGTTATTCTAAGCGGTGTACACTCTAAAATTATTTAAATACATGTTAAAAAAGGGATACTAGGTAAAAACCAAGTGTCATAACAAAACACGGATAGACATATGGACTTAATTCAAACAATAGGGAAGTGGGGAAGAACTACAATCGTGAAAGAAAAGAGCAACATAAAAGGAAAATACAATAGGTTAGGAGAAAAATTATCAATTTAATCTAAAATGTCCTTACAAGAATGTTTTTAGTTTTGTTTTAAATTGTTTTAGATCGGACTCATTGCGCAAATAAGTAGGCAATGAATTCCAGAGAGTAGGGGCAGTGACAGCAAAATTATTGGAGCGCAGCGTGTTAATCAATTTTAAAGATGGTATAACAAGAAGATTCTGAGATGTCGAATGGAGGGTTTTTATAGTATTGTAAGGTATTAGAAGTCTGTTAATAAATTCTGGTTGGGTATTTAATTTTGTTTTAAATGTTAAAAGCAGGATTTTATAACTGATTCTATGTTCAACTGGTAACCAGTGTGCGCTAATCAACAAGGGTGAGACGTGATCGTATTTCTTTGCGCCGCAGATGATCTTAATAGCTGTGTTTTGCACAATTTGAAGCCGTCTAATTTCCTTTTTTGTAATACCCTTATATAGGGCATTACAATAGTCTATACAAGCGATCACTAAAGTGTGGATCAGTGTGTTTAAGGAGGCTGGTTCGAGCAATTTAGCAAGGGAACGTATCATCCTGAGTCGATAGAAACATTTCTGAACGACCGTACTAATATGAGAATGAAGGCGTTCGACAAGATTCTGCATGAACGCCTACTTCGGAAAATTGTGAACCATGGATCGAGGGTGATATACTCACATGGATTAAAAACTGGTTGGTGGATAGGAAACAGAGTGGGGGTGAATGGTCAATACTCAGACTGGAAAAGCATCATGAGTGGAGTGCCGCAGGGTTCTGTGCTCAGGGGAAAACACACTTCACAGATTCAAGACAAGGTTGGATAAGTTCCTACTGGAACAGAACATACGCAAGTAAGGCTAGACTCTATAGGGCACTTGTCTTTGACCTAAGGGCCGCCGCGTGAGCGGACTGCTGGGCACGATGGACCACTGGTCTGACCCAGCATTGGCAATTCTTATATTCTTGCACATGATGTTACATTGGCCATTTTCTACCTATAAAAAGAGAGGATTATGTATTTACCCTGGTATGATCTTTTCCAGTAGATAGGTGAGACATTCTAGAGTAGACTCAGTCCATGTGACTAAAGGGAAATAACCCCATGGTCTAGAATGTCTCACCTATTGCACTGGAATGAAAGATTAGGTTTCTTACCTCTGCTAACCTTCCTTCTTGCATATCTGAACTACCAGGTAGTGCATCCATTCCAGCCTTGGCTGCAGAACTTAAAAATAACACTAACCCCCCTCTGCGAGGTCACCTGTGCAGCCACTCCCCTTGAAGTTCAGTAGGTAGCAAAGCCAGGAGTATCTAATACAAACAGGAAACACAAGAAAAAGAGAGGGGGGTGCGGGGACTCCCCGATACAAATCAATGCTGCTCATGATAAACAAATACATAATCAACAACCACCAATAAAAGGCTAAGTTAGGATAATAAGAAATTGAAAGATTTCACACCTGCAAAATTGAGAAACAGGTCACTAAAGAAGACCCAGCCTAAAAAGCAGAAGGGGCACCATCCCAGGACCCCTAAAACCCCATAAACTTAAATAAAAGGACACTCGGGAAAATGTTAGCGAGGCTGGTCAAAGAGAGAAAGCCAATTTACCAGTTACTGGCAGGTAACCTGCGAATTGGACAGAACAGATGGGTGGGAGTTCAGGCTCCAGAGAAGATATACAAGAAGGAGATTAGCAGAGGTAAGTGTCAGCCCTAGCATTGCTAGCAATCAGCAGTTTTGGTTGCCCTAACCAATGTCAGCAAAGGCCTATGGGATATCATATCAATCTGACTCTGGAATGTTGATGCAGAATTCTGGGCTCCTGCACAGAATTCACATACATTAATCATCCAGCCAGACTGGATTGTTTATCAAGAAGATAGGCTGCTTGAATGGGACAAAGCCGCCAGAAACTAATCCCATCTATCATGCCTGCAAGTATCACACCCTCCTTATCAATTAAACTAACCATTGTTTCAAACAGTTTACAAATTCTAAACAGAAAGATACTGGGAAATACAATAGCTTCTATATTCAGAATAAGATTCCAAGCTATAAAAGCCTCCTCTCTGCAACACACATGGATCTATCTCTTTCTCTATCTATCTCTCTATCCCTTCTATCTCGGGAACCCGAAGCTTAGATCATCACCCCCATCCCCCTTTTCTCTCTCTCTCTCTCTGCCTCTCCCTGGAACTTCACGCTTCCTTCTGGACTCTGTAAGGCAGGGAAACTGCTTTGCTCTTTCATTAATTGTAATGCTTAATTGTAATGCTTATGAATATTGCTTTTCTGTAAGCCTATTTCTATAATATATTCTTTATGCCATCACCTCTGGCTGTGTTTCTTATTTGATTCTACTCCTGGTGAATCTTCTGTGAAGGTATTGAACTCGGGACCTGGCGTTTTGTAAGGGCGCCTAACATTGTGGGCACCTACAATCCTTACATTAAGAAACCTAATCTTTCATTCTTGTACAATCCCTCTGGAGCCTGAACTATTGGGATGTATCAAAGCAGTCCTAAATATCAGGGGGGACCCAATGAGCCCGCCACCAGAACAGAAGGGCCAAAGGCTGCAACACCCATAGCTGCCACATGAAGCCGATAAAACCTGGAAAAAAATATGAAAGGAAATCCACGTGGCCGACCGATAAATCAGGCGAGACAACATGAGAGTCAGCCCACGAGGAAGCCCTCCTCCGGGAGAGTGAGCCCTCACACCAAGGGGAGGCTGCTTCCCTGTTGCCACATGGGCCACGGAAATGCCCGTATGCAACCAATACGAGAAGGTAGCCTCGGAAGCAGGTCGACTCCAGTGTGCGGGGCCCGCCAGGACAAATGGATGGTCTCAAAGACAGAAGTCGTTAGTAGCCTCAAGGCATCTCAAAAGGAGATGCCGCACCTCCAGAGACTGCAAAACACGGGTCATAGATTTGGAACCCGACAGAACAAAAGTGGGTAGCCAAACTATCTGGGTGACGTGGATTGCTGATCCCACGTGCAGAAGAAAAGAAGACATGGTCCTCAAACAACCGCAGACTCTGTAATGCGGAGAAAAGGATCCCTGCATGACATAGCCTGAAGCTCTGACAGACTGGAGCCACTAACATGTCCCGACTGCACTCCGAAGCTTGATTGTCCCAGAGTCCGCCAGAAACACTTGGTTCCTGCCCACATGGAACCAGACCCCACGTACTCCAAGTCCTGTGGCAGCTCAAAGCGACATGTCGTGAGATGGATCACCCAGCCGAGACTATCCAGCAGTCACTGCTTGGCGAACCGCCAAGGGCCTTCCAAAGAGGGAGCTCCGATTAGCCAGCCATCAAGGTACTGATGTACTTGCACCCCCCAGCGAGCGCAGATGAACAGCCACCACCACCATAACTGCGGTGAATAATCTGGGCGCTTACACCAACCCAACGGGCAGCGCTGCGACCTGGAAGTGCATCCCAAGAACATGCAACCTCAGAAATCTCCGATGATCCAGAAAAAACAAAACAAAAAAAATCGAGATGTGGAGGTACACTTTTGAGAAGCCAAGGAAGCCAAAAACTCCTCAGGCGCCACTGCTGCCATCACTGAATGCACCATTTCCAGCCGGACACATGGAATTCATAGGACGGCATTCACTGCCTTCAGGTCTATAATTGGTCAGCAATCTTCAGAATTCTTTCATTGGCATGATGAAGTAAATGGCATATCTCCTGGTGCCCCAGTTTCCCTTTGGGACAGGCTCTAAAGCTGCCTGATCCAGTAACCTGTGCGCATTGGCTCGCACCCGGCTGGCCCTGTCCGGAATTCCCACAGAAAGGGGACAAGAATAATTCCGGCAGAGGCCGGAAAAACTGTAGTCAATGACCTTTCTTGAGTACAACGAGGACTCACTGGGCTGAGATTTCCATTTGCCATTCCGGAAGGAAGGCTGAAATCCGCTCGTCTCAGATTTCACAGGATTAGCAGACTGAGGAGACTTTTTCCTGAAATTACGCTTGCGTTTTGCAAAAACACCATCCGCGCCCAGTTTAGGTGCCCCGGATGCAGGAATCACAACTCAGGTAACATGTAACACAGGGGTGCCCACACTTTTTGGGCTTGCGAGCTACTTTTAAAATGACCAAGTCAAAATGATCTACCAACAATAAAATAAAAAAAAAAACCACACAAAGCACACTGTACGCATAGAAAATGTTAATCATCATTCCTATTCCAGGGTTTTTCAAAGAGGTCAAAGCAGATGACTCTATGCACTGTCACCTCACTAACAACCAAACAAAAACAGACACATACCCCCCTCCCTTTTTACTAAACCACGATAGCAGTTTTTAGCGCAGGGAGCTGCGCTGAATGCCCAGCGCTGCTCTCGACGCTCATAGGCTCCCTGCGCTAAAAACCTCTATTGCGGTTTAGTAAAAGGAGACCACAGTGTAAAACATAGACAGCAGATATAAATTCAGATACATTTTGATCACTAAATTTAAAATAAAATCATTTTTCCTACCTTGTCTGGTGATTTCATGAGTCTCTGGTTGCACTTTCTTCTTCTGACTGTGCATCCAATCTTTTTTCCCTTCTTTTTTTTTTTTTTTTTTTTGTTTTTCAATTTTTTATTAGTATTTTGTAATAAAACAATAACAATATAATCACCACAATAACACATCTGTAGTATAATACAACAACTCGATATAGCCTACAAATTTATCAGTGTGCAAAAATACCCCAATCCCACTGCCCATCATAGAATATCATATAATAAAATAAGATAAAAGAAAACAAGAAAAACATCAACATAATATGCACTATGCGGAAGTCCCCTTGTTGTTTCTGCAAAGAGACTCCCAAACAACCACCCTACCCCTTCCCCCCTAACCCTCCCCTCCCCACTCAACAGAAAGATAGGATCAAATACAATGAAAAATGTTATCCCAAGTCCGCTTCTGACTGTCATAATAGCCATAATGCTTAGCAGCTAAACATTCCATCTGAGCAAGTTTTCGTAATTTTTCCATCCATTCAACTTCTGGTGGAGCATCTAATTTCTTCCAATACTGTGCTATCAAACATTTGGCTGCTGCCAACCCCATTCGAACCAATTTTGTCTGCCAAGGAGCTTCTCTAACATTATGTAATCCAAGTAGACACACCTGAGGTACAAGTTGTATCGGATCCTGAATCCAACCTGTCAAAGAGCGAGTGACTACTACCCAAAATTTCTGAATCCTCCCACACTCCCACCAAATATGCAAAAAGGAACCTGGTCCGTTACCACATCTCCAGCAAAAATTAGGAACTAAAGGGTACATAAGATGTAACCGTTCAGGTGTATAATACCAGCGTGTTAAGATTTTATATGCATTTTCTTGAACTAAAATACAATGAGATGCCCTCTGGACCTCTGCACAGATACGTGACCAATCATCCACAGAGAACTTGAGACAAAGGTCCCGTTCCCAATGTAATTTGAACGGAAGGGAAATCACCTCCCTACCCCTCAAATATTTATAGAGAATGGAAATCGGTCTCGGCACTCTACCCAATAACACCCATAGATTTTCTAAATGTTCAGATCCCTGTGGATTCCCCCTATCCCAACCAACCGAAATCATAAAATGTCTCAATTGCATATAAGCAAAGAATTCACCCCCCAATCCCGGATATTTAGCCACCAACCCCGCAAAAGTAGGCAAAGAGCCCCCCATAAGTACATCCCGAAATATAATAATACCCTGAGATTCCCACTTCCGAAAAGCTCCCTTTTCCATTCCCGCTAGAAACCGCGGTTCCCCCGCTAGTGGAGCAAGAGTAGAAACCCCTTCATTTCTCCTCTCCTTTTGACACAGAGACCCCCAAACCCGGATTAGATGGCAAAAAAATGGATTCCTCTGTCCCTGTAATCGCTCTGAAACCGACAAAGAGGTCCACAACCAAGTATTCAGGGCACAATGAGGAACATAACTTTGCTCAATTTGAACTCCAGGTTTAAATACCGCTATCTTCCAATCAAGCAAAAAACGAAGCTGTGCCGCTTCATAGTACCAATTCAAATTTGGCAATGCCCTACCCCCTTCTTCCCGAGCTGACCACAGCACCTGTTGGCTCAATCGAGGGTGCTTCCCCTGCCAAATAAATAAACGAATTTCCTTCTGCAAGACCTGTAATAGTCGTTTAGGTACGTCAATGGGAAGTGTTTGAAATAAAAACAATAAGCGTGGTAAGATATTCATTTTGATGACCGCAATACGTCCCCACCAAGATAACCATAACCCCTTCCAAGTCTGCATATCCATCCGCACTAAGCGTATTATTCTAGAATAATTAAGGTCATAAAGACGCGATAACTCAGTAGGGAGCAGGATACCTAGATAACGAATATGATCCCCAGCTCGCCGTACTGGGAAATTATCAACCAGCCACTGTGCGTCCCTCTCCTCCAAAGAGATATTCAAAAACTCGGACTTGTCCATGTTAATCGTAAAGCCAGACACACCTCTAAATTTCACAAACACCTCTAAAAGCTCAGGGAAGGAAATCTCCGGGTCCCGTACGTATAACAGAATGTCATCCGCGAATAGCGCTAATTTATGTTCCCTCCCCCCCACATGAATTCCCTTAATTGTCTCCAAATCCCGAATATAACAAGCCAAGGGTTCTAAATATAAAGCAAAAAGTAAAGGGGATAGTGGACAACCCTGTCTAGTCCCTCTAGAGATATTAAAGAAGTCTGTATAAAACCCATTAATTTTAATACAAGCTCTGGGCCCCAAATATAAATTCCGTATCCACCTCTCAAACATACCCCCTATACCCATCTGTTCCATAACTGCCCACAAAAAGTCCCAACTCACTTGATCAAATGCCTTTTCAGCATCAATAGACAATAGCACCATTTTACTATGATGTTGCTGAGCCTCCCATATCAAATGTAACGTTCGACGAATGTTATCTCCCACTTGGCGCTTTTGAATAAATCCAGCCTGATCAACATGGACAAGTCCCGGTAACACCCTTCCCAATCTTAATGCTAACACTTTAGCCAATATTTTAGCATCTACATTTAATAAGGAGATGGGTCGATATGCTCCACATTGCTCAGAGTCCTTTCCTGGTTTCAGCAAGACCGTTATCCCTGCCTCTCGCATAGAATTAGGTAGAGAGCCCCCATCTCGCACCCCATTTCCAACCCTTACCAACAAAGAAATAATCTGTTCTCTAAATGTTTTATAGAACACATTCGGCAGCCCATCCAACCCCGGAGATTTACCTCCTTTCAAACCTCTAATGACCCCTGCCACTTCCCCTTCTGTTATTGGGATATCCAACCCTTCCTGATCCAAAACAGAAAGCTTAGGCAGCGGGATTCTATTCAAGAATTCCGTGATCTCAGCGTCAGTATGCAATGCTTTCCCACTATACAACCCTGAGAAAAAGGTAACAAATTGTTTTTGAATATCGTTATCAGTTCTATGTCTATTCCCATCTGTACCACGAATACACTGTATGGTAGTAGATACCCTACGAGCTCGAAGATATCGGGCCAGCATAGCACTAGACCGATTTCCATTCTCAAACAAGGCCTGTTTCAATTGTGTCTTCCTAAATGCTAACTCCTCAAGTTGGAGTTGATGTAATTCCAACCGTGCATTACTTAATTCTGCATATACCTTAGGTCGGGGATCAGACTTATGTTGTTTTTCTAATTCCATCAGTCTTTCACGGAGGCCCAAAGAGCGCCTAGCTCTATCCCGCTTTTTACGGGCTCCCCATTTTACAAAAACACCCCTGAGAACTGCTTTCAGTGTATCCCAAAGAATTCCATCTCCCACTTCTCCATTATCATTTATATGTAAGAAGTCCACTATTGAATCCCTTACTTCTTGTAATATAATAGGGTCCCCTAAAAGAGATTCATTTAGTCGCCAAAATCTTCTACCAGATTGCATCCTGAGACCCGTACAAACCACCCATACAGGGGCATGATCCGAAATCTGAATGTTACCCAATTCCGCTTCTTGAATCCCTCCCCATTGGTTTCTATGTGCCCACAAGCCATCAATTCTCATATAAGTCTGTGTTGCATGGGAATAATGAGAATAATTCCTCTGTGTACTATGGAGTAATCTCCAACAATCTACCAGCCCCAACTGGTGCATAAACTTAACTAATGCCTTACTGTGTTTTCTAAGAATCGCCCTTCCCCCCCTGGAATGATCCAAAGCGAGATCAGGACACACATTAAAATCTCCACCACAAAAAATGGCACCTTTTACAAAAGCATAAAGGCCCTCAATAAGATTAGAATAATAATGAGACTGATCTGTGTTTGGCCCATATATATTAATAATTGTAATCTCTTTACCCTGAATCTGACCCTTAATAGCTAAGCAGCGTCCTTCCTTATCTTTAAAGACATCATTCACCTCTAATCCTATCCCTTTACGAATCAATATAGCTATTCCCCCCACCCTCTGTGTACCTCTAGCCCGATGTGTCCACAATTGATCATAATGATGGGTATGCAATAACCTCTCATCCCTGGGTCTCAAATGAGTTTCCTGTAACAGGCAAATATCCCACTTTAACCTCTGCAACTCACGGAAAACTATACTACGCTTCCCTGGGTTATTTAGGCCGTTAACATTCCATGAGCCCAAAACAAGAGAACCATCTTTCTGTGAATGACCCCTCTGTTCCCTCCCTCCAATCCCCCCCTCCCCCCCCCCTTCTGTTTTTCTGTCTCTGACTGACCCAGACTCTGGGCAGCCAGAGAGAAGAAGTAAGGTCTCCCCCCCACAGAGGGCAACTCAAACCCATCATACAAGCGTCCTTCTCCCTTACCCTTAAATCCAAAATGTACCACCCCATTGAACAACCTTAGCAATATATCAAAACAACAATAAACACTCAAGATCTAGGCTTCATAGACAATACTTCTTGCTATGAGACCCCCATATGAAATATTATAAATAACAGTCTGAGAGAACACAGGCAAAATATTCTTCTTCTCAACAAGCAGTCTGGCAAACTGCTGGCGAAAGTCAGACTCCCCTTAACCAAGATCTATTAACACAGATCAAGGGGGGAGAAAAAAAAAACTAATCTGGATCAAAAGCACCACTGTCTATCAGGTATGTTCGTTCAAGTGCCGCTTCCCAGTACGCCCAACAGTGGACCAAATACCAGGAGAACGTTTCTCCGCCTTCTTATTTGTAGCAGCCATGACAGGAACCTCAGGAACATTTTTGCACCCCAATTCTTTCAGGGCTGCCCACGCCTCCTCCACATCACCAACACGTTTAGATTTCCCATCAATCGTTATCCATACTCCAAATGGAAACAGCCAACGATAGCGATGACCCTCAGCTCGCAACAATTGCGTGATCTGTTGAAAGTTCCGACGTTTTTGTAAGGTAACCCACGCTAGATCTTGAAATATGCCCACGGAGATATTATTCCAACGAAGGTCCTGTTTGCGCCGCGCAACTTGCAGTACTTTCTCTTTAATCCCAAAATCCTGGAAGCAAGCAATAATATCTTTAGGTCCTGTGCTTCTTGCAGGGCCTAGACTGCGATGTGCCCTCACAAGTACTATGGGGCCAGGCAGGGAGCCTTGTGCTTCCGTTAATATTTCAGTGCATATTCGGCTCACTACAGAAGCACAGTCTTTATACTCCTCAATATCTGGTACTCCCTTGAAACGTAGATTGCAACGACGAGATCGATTTTCTAGATCTTCCACTTGATTTTGCAAGGTCTGGATGGAGGGCGGCACTTGATCCAGTTCAGCCCGCACCGTTTTCAGGTCTTGTGTCAGCTCCGATATTCGATCCTCTGTGTCCCCCACCCGACCTCCCAGCTCAGCTATTTCCGACCGCAGCTCAATCATCGTAGCTTTTAAGTCCCTTCGAACACCCACCATTTCTTCCTTTAATGCTCTAAACCAATCTTGTAGCATTTGGGGTGTGACTGCCTCGACTGCTGCGCTCCCGGCAACAGGCTCGTCCTCGTCTGACTCCGCGAGTGCCGGCGCCATTTTTTTTCTGCTGCCCAGCAACGAACTGCCACTCGCGGCAGCCGATTTCTCTCCTTCAAGTGTAGGAAATTTGTATTTTTCTAATTTCTTTCGGGTCTCCATCTCTGCTGTAATCCAACTCCACTGAAAGCTCTAAATCTCCGTTGTTCAGAACGCTGTAAAATTTGAAAAGCACATGTGCCCCTACGGAGCTCTGAATTCAAGCAGCCATTCCGTGAGCTGACGTCACTTCCCCCTTTTTTCCCTTCTTTTAGCCTGTATGCTTCCTCTCCTCCTGACCTCATTCCCCCCCCCCGTTTTCTTCCTCTCTCCCTGCCCTCTCTTTCTTTCTCTCTTCATGCCCCCTTTCTTTTTTTCTGTTTCTCTTCTTTCCTTCTGTCTCCCTGCCTGCCCTCTTTCTCCCTCCCTGCCCTCCCCCAAGCCACTGCCATAGGATAACAGGCCGCCGGCCAAGCTCTCCCTGCTTCGGGCCCACCAGCATTCCTCTCCCCGACGTCAATTCTGCCGTCGGAGAGGAAGTTCCGTTGGCCAGAACTTCCTCTCCGACGGCAGAATTGACGTCGGGGAGAGGAAGGCTGATGGCCCAAGATCGACCTATTGGAAAAAATGCTGCTGGGTCCTGCCTTTGAGGAAACAGAAAATAGGCAGGACCTGGCAGCAAGAAGAGAAAATCGCAAGCTTAACTGACCTGTCTCCCGCTTTAGCCCGCAAACGGGGCTCTAACATGTGCGTGCCGGCTTCCCTTCTCTCCCCCCCCCCTCCGGACATAACTTCTGGTTTCAGAGGGAAGAGAAGGGAAGCCAGTACAAGCACACGTTAGCCCCTGGAGCATAAGTTCTTCAAGCCGGTTTTTTTTAAAAATGTTGAGCGGCGGCAGCAGCAGAATTCAGGAGCGGGCTAGTCAGGAGGGGAAAAAAAGAGAAGGGAAGGGAACCCGCTCTGCGATCGACTGGGGTCGCCTGAGCGAGCGACCTGTCGATCGCGATCGACGTATTGGGCACCCCTGATGTAACAGATGTAACATGGCTGGCAATTTGAGTTTGTTACATGTCAGTCTCCAGAGCCATGATACAACTGAACATCACGACCAGTAAAAGTATTTAGTTAATGAAGAACTCTAGATTTACACATGTCCACATCTGTTACTCTCTGATTTTCATTAACATCGGGTCTCCTGAAGCAGGATTCGAAACGGGGCCACGTTGTGACCACCAAAGACAATAAACAGAGCTAAGTAACTTAGTGGTGGCAGTTTTAACTTTTACCAAATGAAGACATTTATTGCATAAAACAGAAAGACTTTGAAACTTTGTTTTTTTTCAAATATCTTTGGAGTTTTTGAATGTGCCCATAAACTTAAGTTTGCAGTGACTGAAGGTGAACTCTTCTCCAAGGGAGGTTTAACAGCCTTCCCTTCAGAGTTTCATATTTCTGAGCAGTTTTTCAAGCCTAATTGGGTTACTTCTCAATCACTCCTTTTTTCTATTGAAGCCAGTTTGTTTTACTATATTCCTCTTCCCGATGGCAGAATTGATGTCGGGGAGAGGAATGCTGGTCGGCCCGAAGCAGGGAGAGCTTGGGGCGGTGGCGGCGGCGGCTTTGGGGCCTGTTATCTGATGGCGGCGGCTTGGGGGCCTGTTCCCCGATGGCAGTGGCAGTGGCTTGGGGGAGGGCAGGGAGAAAGAAAGCTGTCAGGCAGGGAGACAGAAGGAAAGAAGAGAAACAGAAAAAAAGAAAAGGGGTATGAAGAGAGAAAGAAAGAAATGGAGGCAGGGAGAAAGAAAGGGTAGGGAGAGATGAAGAAAAAGTTGGGGGAGGAAGCATACAGGCTGAAAGAAGGGAAGAAAGATTGGATGCACAGTCAGAAGAAGAAAGTGCAACCAGAGACTCATGAAATCACCAGACAAGGTAGGAAAAATGATTTTATTTTAAATTTAGTGATCAAAATGTATCTGAATTTATATCTGCAGTCTATATTTTACACTATGGTCCCCTTTAACTAAACCGCAATAGAGATTTTTAGTGCAGGGAGCCTATGAGCGTCGAGAGCAGCACTGGGCATTCAGCGCAGCTCCCTGCGCTAAAAACTGCTATCGTGGTTTAGTAAAAAGGGAGGGGGTATATTTGTCTAATTTTGTATGGTTGTTACTGAGGTGACAGTGCATAGAATCTGCTTTGACCTCTTTGAAAAAACCCCGGAATAGGAATGTTAATTAACATTTTCTCTGCCTACAGTGTGCTTTGTGGGGGGGGGGGGGGTTATTTTATTGTTGGTAGATCATTTTGACTTGGTCATTTTAAAAGTAGCTCGCAAGCACAAAAAGTGTGGGCACCCCTGCTCTAGAACATCGCTCCTTAGTTTTATCAAGTGGTGCAGTGAGGGGCCAGCACTTTACATCTTATCTCCTCATGTACAGCACGGTTCTTTATTCTAAGCAGCTCTGGGACTAACAGTACTACTGGTGCCTTATGCTACTTTCACTACCACTTGCAGTTAGGTTTGGCATTTTATCATGGTTTTGGTTTTTTATTTAGTTTTTCACCAGTATTTTCATTTATTTATTAAAGCAGCCTTTTTTAACAGCCCGATGCCCCTCCCCTATCAGTGTGCATCACTTTTTTGACGCCTCTTTCAACGGATCAAATATCATAGCCCCACTGTCGCGTGTTCATATTTATCCTGCGTACGAGTTTATCTCATCAGTGCAGAGACCTTTTCGGTAAGTCCATTTTACTCTCCCTTTTTTACTTTCCCAAGTGCTGTGGTTTTATTCTTTGGTTTTAATAGAAGCTCATTTGAACTTAGATCTTTCCCAGGTTTCACTTTTCATCTACCCGGTCGGCTTGTCTTTGAGCTATCGGCTTATGTTTTCAAGATACACTGTATTATCAGCTGTTCATTTCCCATACGTTTACTTTTGCCCTGTTTAGGTCTATATAGTCTAGGCATAGTGTTTGTAACCAGCCATCATTTTAAGTATGTATATGCCCTATTTTAGGGGGGGGGGTTAAGTTCTTTTAGCATGTTATTTCATTAATTCTGAGTTCAGTGTTACAATATATTGTTCTTGGTTTTTAGTTTACATATTATTTATTCTTTTCTATGACATGTTCACATTGCAATTTTACTCAAAAGTATAAATAGGTATCTATGTTTCCATTCAAATTTCATCACGGTGCTCTGGTTTTGGCTCCAATATTTGTCACTTCCTTCCACAAGGTCTGGCTCTCTGTTACTGTCTCATATTTTAAAGACTCACTCGTTATAATTAGCGGTGATCCACATGTCTCTTCATAATGGACATGTCCGATTTTAGCATTTGGATCTTAGTACTATGGGTTTGGTCTTTTCTGGTTTCCTTTCTATAGTCTGCTTTTCGTCTGGAATCTTTTGAGTTTAGAATTACATTTTATGACATATTTTTGTGGTTATAAATGTATGACATGTCTAAATCGGTAAGTTATTCATTCTTTTTATTATTTTTTGTCCCCTCATACAGTGGCAGACCGCCCCGGGTGCCAGCCCTAGGAGGGTACACAGCCGGCTGGATCCAGAACCTTCCGAGCTGCTCTAAATGGCACCTGCACCTCATTGCGGCTGCCGTACTTATTCTGAAGCAGAATCGGCAGCCACATTGAAGTGCAGGAAGGTCCCGCGATGACTGCATTTGCCGCCTCTGCCTCCGGAAGACGTAAGTGACGTCGGAAGGGGTGGACCGGCAGCTGCAGCCATTGCGGAATCTTGCCGCAACTCCCTGTGTCTGCCGACCCACCCCCTCCAACATCACTTACATCCTCCAGATGCAGAGGCAACAGAAGCAGTCATCATGGGACCTTGCTGGTTTGGAGGGAGAGAGGAGCATGGAAGGGTGGTGGAGGGAGAGAAAGGGAGCATGGAATTGATGTGCAGGGAAAGGAGAGAGAGACATAAGGGGGAAGGATACTGGATGGAATTGGGTTGGAGGGAAAGAAAGGGGGCAGATGTTGATGGAAGTGGGGGGAAGGGAGAGGACAGAGTGAAATGCCAGACCATGGGGGTGTGGGATAGAGAAGGGAAGAAGAGGAGAGAGATGCCAGATCATTGGAGGAGGGAAGGGTAGAAGATGGATGCCAGAATAATAGGGGTGAAGGGAGAGATGGAAGTGGAATACAAGGAGAGAAGATGCCATATAGAAGGGGCAGAGAGAGGGTAGACAGTGGATGAAATGAAGAGAGTGACAAGACTATGAGGAAAGCAGAAATCAGAGAAGACAATGTAGAAAAAAAATTATATTTATTTATTTTTTTGCTTTAGGGGAGATGCATCGCTGTTTCTGTGGTGTTGCATTGTATGCATAGTCCAGTTTCTTGGTGGTTCAATTTAACCTTTGTCTAAGTTTTTATATTTTATCCCCCCTTTTACAAAACTGTAGAGCGTTTTTTTAGCACCAGCCATGGTGGTAATTGCTCAGAATTCTATTAGAGTCTGAGCTGTTACCACCATGGCTAAAAACCACATTACAGTTTTGTAAAAGGGAGAGGGGTCAGTTTGTGATTACATATTCCATTCTAGGCGAAGGTGTTTTCTGTGTTCTGTGTGTTCGAAAGACATGGTTTTCAGTTAGGATTGATTGTGTAGGATTGATCTGTACTAGTCTGTCTTGTTTAGTTTTACAATGGGTGTATTGATGTACTGTTCACTGCAGTATCTAAGATGCTGCCTTTTCCTAGGTACACTCTTGTGTGATGTGTGGATTGTTACTAAAAAGCATGTTTTTCATACAGATGGAGGGATGTCAAAAAATGATGGGCCTCGGGTGTCACATATGCTAGGTACACCACTGCCTTCATAGTTTATATCTAATCCACAAGCCTGCTTTTAGGACCTACATGATATGCATCCCTCTGATTCATGACAATTTCACTTCTCATGTTATCTTATCCATTCTTTTAATTATACAACTGCCCAGATAAGCATCATTCTTTGATGTGATTGGACCTTGAAAACTAACAGCAACAGTGTTCTCCCCAGAAATTTTTTCCAGCCATGAAAAACATTTGCTGCATTTAGTGTGCCACAAAAAACATTTGCTCCGTTTAGTGTGCCGGAGTTAAAAAAGTTTGAGAGACTGCTCTATACCATTTGAAAGAGGGCAAATATCTAATTATTCACTTCTAGAATTGGATACTTCTTAAATTTAATAAAAAATGATGGAACAAGTGACAAACCTTAAGAAAGGCAGTCATATTGAGCATTGGAAAATAACTAATAATAATTAACTAATACAAATAGTACACATTTAGGGCTCCTTTTACTAAGCCGCGATAGCAGTTTTACCGCGTGCTTAGCTCGCGCAGAATTGCTGCATGTGCTAGATGCTAACGCCAGCACTGAGCTGGCGTTAGTTCTAGCCATGTAGCGCAGCAATTCTGCACGCGCTAAAAACACTATTGCAGATTAGTAAAAGGAGCCCTTAATTTTCCCCACCAGCAAATTTCCCCGTCCTACCCTACCTGATTTTAAGGCCAAATGGGATTGGCACATGGGATCTATTCACAGGGCAAAGGTAGGGGAGGGACATTAAGGTGGGCAGACTAGATGGGCCGTGGGCCCTTATCTGCCGTCTATTTCTATGTTTCTATGTTTCAGAAGAAAAAAAAAACTGTACAGCAAGCTGATTATTGCAAAAGTTTCCCCAAGGAACAAATTGCATGACTTCTTCAGTAAGTAAGAAGTCATTAAAATCATACATGTTTTTAAAAATGTAAAAAAATATATTAAAAAAAAACTTCACAATCAATAACAGTAGGTTAGAAAACTTCAAGCAACATCTACACAATGATATATGTTATGAATGATTTGATTACTAGTGAATTTTGTATATCTGATTATACTTCTAGCAGTAATTAATTGAGTTATGGTGCTTAAACTTGTTTTTGCATAATAAAGGTGTATATTCTTTGGCGTTTATATATAGCAAATCTACATTTCTATTTTTCAGCTAATTATGGGAGTACAAAAAGTTGAAGTTTACTGGTATTTTTGAACATAAGAACATAAGCAGTACCTCTGCTGGGTCAGACCAGAGGTCCATCGTGTTCAAGCGTCGGCCCATCAGGTCTAGGACCTGTATAGTAATCCTCTATCTATACCCTTCTATCCCCTTTTCCTTCAGGAAATCATCTAATCCCTTCTTCAACCCCAATACCATACTCTGTCCTATCACACCCTCTGGAAGCACATTCCAGGTGTCCACCACCCTTTGGGTGAAGAAGAACTTCCTATTGCTGTGAATTTTTTTCTTTTGGAACCAAACTGATACAGTTGTATCACTTAGGGCTTCTTTTACAAAGGTGCGCTAGCATTTTTAGCGCACACACCGGATTAGCGCGTGCTATAGCGTATGCTACCAGAAAAACTACAGCCTGCTCAAGAGAAGGCAGTAGCGGCTAGCGCCTGCAGCATTTTAGCATGCGCTATTCTGCGTGTTAAGGCCCTAACGCACCTTTGTAAAAGGAGCCTTTAGGAGGAGTCAGTGCAAAAAAAAAAGAGAAAAACAAAATTCCTTTTTCTAATTGGATCCTCTTTTACCAAGTTTCAAGTTTTATTTAAAATTTGATATACACGCATTGTCATCATTTCAAAGCGTATTATAAATCTAAAGAACAGGGGAGTAATAGTATACATGTACGAAATTTGGACAGTCTCTCGTACGAAGAGAGATTGAACAAATTGCAGCTCTACACTCTCGAGGAACGTAGGGAGAGGGGAGACATGATCGAAACATTTAAGTACCTCACGGGACGTGTCGAAGTGGAAGATGATATTTTCTTTCTCAAGGGACCCTCGGCCACAAGAGGGCACCCACTCAAACTCAGGGGCGGAAAATTTCATGGCGACACCAGAAAGTATTTCTTCACAGAGAGAGTGGTTGATCATTGGAACAAGCTTCCAGTGCAGGTGATCGAGGCAGACAGCGTGCCAGACTTTAAGAATACATGGGATACCCATGTGGGATCCCTACGAGGATCAAGATAAGGAAATTGGGTCATTAGGGCATAGACAGGGGGTGGGTAAGCAGAGTGGGCAGACTTGATGGGCTGTAGCCCTTTTCTGCCGTCATCTTCTATGTTTACCCGGCTACTTTTTCATGCCACCCGGCTAGAAAAAATTTCTGGGGAGAACACTGGACCCGATTCCATCTGCAAACTGTCCAGAGGGCTTACTGCAGTTTCAGGCTTACAGAGCACCCTCCAGAAGCAGACAAACTTTAAAATGTCTGTGATCTCCCACTGAAGGATCACTCGCACAGAGTTGATCCGCAGCACGAAGGCAAACCCGCGGTACCGACGAAAATAAAGAAATAAAATCACGAGCAAAAGAAAACTAGGTTCTCAGCAAGGCTGCAGAATCAAACTGAACTTCAAGGGGAGTGGCTGCACTGGTGACCTCGCAGAGGGGGGTTGGTGTTATTTTTAAGTTCTGCAGCCAAGGCTGGAATGGATGCACTACCCGATAGTTCAGGCTCCAGAGGGATTGTACAAGAACATGCTTTTGCGCCAGTTATTGTGATTCACATTAATTGATACTGTACCTTTGTTTATATCTTTCAGTTTTTGTTCTTGCTGGTGCCCTCACTAGCTTCCTTCTTTCCCAACACTGGCTTCTTCCCCATCCCTCCTGCCCCTGACAATGACATAAGGTGCTATTTCATGCCTCCTGGATCCTCACAAGACATTTTATATTTTGTTGGACCTTAGCTTTGCCTTCAACATCGATCACTTAAGATCCATCTTATGAAGCTGAGAAAGATTAAGGGAACCGGTGTTGACTGGTTCCACTCTTGGTTTTTAAATTGTACTTTCCAGGTTTCCATTAACAGTACTCTGATGCCTTTCCATTTCAAGTGGAGTACCACAAGGGTCCGTTCTGGCCTCTCTTCTGTTCCTTTGGCCATCCTGCTGCAGCAAGTTGCTCTCTCTTCTTATATTTATGATATGATCAATGCTCAATAAATCTGGTTAAATTAAACTAATAGTCTCTTTATGTACTACAGTTACTACTAAAGAGGCTATTTACTATAAAACCACTAAATCATCCAAATAAAATCGTAATTAAAAAAAAAAAAAAAAAAGACGACTGTTGTGGTAAAAACTAAGTATATTTTGCAGTCAATTGTAAGATACTTAAATACATTCACCTCTTCAAAGACCAACCAGTATCATATTTATACTCTTTTCACTTATTCCTATTTATTTATTTTTCTAAGGCCCTCAGAAGTGCCAGTTTGTTAGCCAAGTGTTTTCAATGGCTAAAAACTTTTGTATGGCATTGGCCTCCTCACTAGGCTCGTAAATTTTTGTTTAATCAACTTAATTAACTCTTCAAAAGTGCTCAGTGCTCTATTTTAAATAAAATTTCATTAAATAGCTGTAGTAAAAAGCTAAAACTTATCTTTTATCTGATATTTGTATGTTCATTCACATCAGGAAGGGACCTGCAGAGAGGTTACACTAAGAAATCTGTACGAAAAGCCTTTCTTAGGGCTAAGTATGCTAATCGGGAATTGTTTTTGAATCAACATACATTTACACAATTGTACCCTGTCCTATCATTCCCTCTGGAAGCGTGTTCCAGGTGTCCACCACCCGTTGGGTGAAGAACTTCCTAGCATTGGTTCTGAATCTGTCTCCTTTTAATTTTTCGGAATGCCCTCTCGTTCTTGTAGTTGTCGAAAGTTTAAAGAATCTGTCCCTTTCCACTTTCTCTATGCCCTTCATGATCTTATAAGTCTCTATCATATCCCGTCTAAGTCTCCGCTTCTCCAGCTTAAAAAGTCCCAGTCTCTCCAATCTTTCAGCGTATGAAAGGTTTTCCATACCTTTTATCAAACGTGTCGCTCTCTTCTGAACCCTCTCGAGTATCGCCATATCCTTCTTTAGGTACGGCGACCAATATTGGACGCAGTACTCCAGTTGCGGGCGCACCATCGCCCGATACAACGGAAGGATAACTTCTTTCGTTCTGCTTGTAATACCCTTCTTGATTATTCTTAGCATTCTATTTGCTTTCTTAGCAGCCGCTGCGCATTGTGCCGATGGCTTCATTGTCATGTCCATTATTACCCCCAAGTCCCTTTCTTGGGAACTCTCACTCAATAACAGCCCTCCCATTGTGTAGCTGTACTTTGGGTTTCTGTTTCCTACGTGTAAGACTTTGCATTTCTCTACATTGAACTTCATCTGCCATCTTGTCGCCCACTCCCCTAGTTTGTTTAGGTCCCTTTGAAAATTTTCGCAGTACTCTTTAGTCCTAGCCTCAATGAATAGCTTGGTGTCATCTGCAAATTTTATTACTTTGCTCTTCGTCCCCGTTTCTAGATCATTTATAAATACATTGAATAGCAGCGGTCCAAGCACCGACCCCTGCGGAAAACCACTTGTGACCTTCCTCCAGTCTGAGTAGTGGCCCTTCACTCCTACCCTCTGCTTTCTGCCCGCCAACCAATTCCTGATCATCTGTGTACGTCTCCTTCCACCCCATGGTTCTTTAATTTCCAAAGTAGGCATTCATGGGGTACCTTGTTAAAGGCTTTTTGGAAGTCTAAATGTACAATGTCTATGGGGTCCCCTTTGTCCATCCGTTTGTTAATCCCTTTGAAGAAGTGCAACAAGTTCGTCAGGCACGATCTTCCCTTGCAGAAGCCATGTTGGCTTGTTTTCATTGGTATTACTTTTCAGTTCCAGTGCAAAACAGAATTTGTAGCTCACAAAAGGATCCTTTCACCTAAGCTGCGGTAAGCACCAATATATGCTTACCACAGCAAAAAAGGTCTTACACACTCAGACATCCTGTGATAATTCTTGCATGTGTGTCCTGCCCCATGCTAAAATTAATTTTTTTAGCATGGGGGCAAGTCTGGGAGCTGACAGTGGGTGTGATCTGCACCACTCTGTTAGCCCAAGTGTATTGCCACATATGGCTAGTGTGCGAGTCCTTATGGCCCACATAATGGGTAAAGGTAGGTCCTTACACACTAATGGGAAAATTAGCACATGGCAATTAATGGGGAAAATACAAAGTCAGCCATTTGGTAAAAGGCCCAGATCTACTGAAGCCACAAATGTTTGGCAATAATTATAAGAGCAAAACAACCTTTTTCTGACTGCTTTCCCAAGATCACCAACCAAATCTCGATGTGGGCCAGTATCCACAGAATTCCAGTTCCAAGAAACAGGAGCTTTCCAATTGGTGAACCCTTCATGATGTTTGGTTGTCAAAACAACATATCTGTAGAAAGCAGATTTAGCGTCAATTCTCATTTAAAATTCATACTGTGGGTATCTTAAATATAAGCAATACTTTTAAATCTGTTCCTCTAAAGTGGCTGTCCAACTGCTGAAAAGTAGTATGGGAAAGAAAGAACAAAGAGAGAGTGAGAAAGAGAGAGAAAAAAGGTCAAAAAACTGTATGAGCAAAATAACAATATTTGCATAAGTAAAACATAGAAGCAATGCAATGACAGCCTCAATAGGAAAGGTAGTGGAGGCAGAGGAAAAACAGAGGAGAGATGGGTAGATCAAAGAATCACATAGCAGTGGAACGTTATGCTTAAATTGTGATATAAAACCCAGATTTGTTAAGTCCTCTTTCTTTATTGCAGAATGTCTTATTTTAACTTCAAACATCTCACATAAGAATTGCCGCTGCTGGGTCAGACCAGTGGTCCATCATGCCCAGCAGTCCGCTCACGCAGTGGCCCTGTAGCCTTGTTCACCAGGAACTTGTCTAGCTTTGGCTTGAATCCCTGGAGGGTGTTTTCCCTTATGACAGACTCCAGAAGAGCGTTCCAGTTTTCTATCACTCTCTGGGTGAAGAACTTCCTTATGTTTGTATGAAATCTATCTCCTTTCAACTTTAGAGAATGCCCTCTCATTCTCCCTACCTTGGAAAGGGTGAACAAACTGTCCTTATCTACTAAGGGCTCCTTTTATCAAGCTGCAGTAGGCGGTTAACATGCGGAATACTGCGCGTTCAACCGCCTGCCGCACTAGTCGCTAACGCCTCCATTGACGAGGCATTAATTTTTTGGTGTGCCGCAGGGGTTAGCGGCACACCAAATGTCTGACGCGCTAACCCCCGTAGCGCACCTTGATTAAAGGAGCCCTAAGTCTATTCCCTTCAGTACCTTGAATGTTTCGATCATGTCCCCTCTCAATCTCCTCTGTTCGAGGGAGAAGCGGCCCAGTTTCTCTAATCTTTCGCTATACGGCAGCTCCTCCAACCCCTTAACCATCTTAGTCGCTCTTCTCTGGATCAGGTTACTGAAGCCATGTTCTAGTCAAAAATGCGCTTCCCTAAAATAAACTGTCATCTTGGTTTGTCTTGGGTGCAATATCTTCCAGTGGGTTAGTTTTGTACATATCTAGGGCTTAGAAGTGAGATTCCATATGCTCAAGAGTATGTGGACTATGATCGTACGCAGGCGAGGCTGGACTCATTTAGAGCACTGGTCTTTGACCTGGGGGCCGCCATGTGAGCGGACTGCTGGGCACGATGGACCACTGGTCTGACCCAGCAGCGGCAATTCTTATGTTGTTCTTGCATTGTGCCAAAGAAAGAGCTTCCTTCAGAATTCATAAAATGTCACCAAGTATAGATAGCCCATCCAAGGTGGGCTTCAAACACTTTCTTTTATCAAGTATTTGATACCCAAAACAATAAAAAATATTTGTCTGCCACATTTCCTTGGTATTTGAGAATTTTTTTCTTAACATGATTCACAAAGGAATCACTTAGGACCAACACCTTTATAATTAATGCCACACCAGCATTTTCCTCCTTTTTAACTAAGTCTTACTTTCTTGTACCCAGATGCTTTTTCTTTTATTTTTATTAGTCAGGTTGGAGATGTCGAAAATCTCAGAGAGAGCGGGAACTCAAAAGCCTAGCAGATGCTCTAGGCCCAGCAAAAAGAATATGGCAGATCTTCGGGCACTGGCATGTCCTGTGCGTTGGTGCCGGGTGCCAGATGGGGGTAAGCGATGTGTTCAGGTGGGTGGATGGGTGCGTGGGGGATGCCGGATCGCGGGGAGGGGGGGTGCCGGATCACGGGAGGAGGCGCTCGTACATCGAGGCAAGCTTGGTTTCCAAGGCACTGATTTTGCGAATGTTTTGCTCATCTTGCAAAACACTCGCAAACCGGTGCACTCGTAAACCAAGGTAACACTGTATTTTCTTTTGCAGGCCAGATTTTGTAAAACCATGCCATACCATACCATACTGTTTCTTATACCCCGCAATAGTCTGCTAGGAATCATTGTGGCTTACCTAAGATTAATAAGGATTCATAACAGGATCAAAGATCAGAATAGCTTTCAACTCATGGATTATAGTGAGAATAGATAAATTTTTAGCGAGTTTCTGAATTGAAGGTAGGAAGGCAACTCTACATTTTGGGGCCTTACAACTTGAAGGTGGACTCAAGAGTGATTTCCTCCAGACTAGGCATGGAGAGGAAATGGTAGTTTGCAGCACTAGGTCATTCTTTTTTTATTTATCATTTTACATTTAATTATCAAGTATAAACTTGTACAGAAAGCAAAATTTAAGCCAAGAACTTACTACCAATACAAAACATTTAACAAAATGCTACAATATGCTTAAATTTCAACTCAAGTCCTCCTTTTTGGATCTAAAATATAACAAAAAGCGAGCTTTAATAGGTAATATATAAAGAAGAATACAACAACTAATTTAACTGAACTCAGGGATGTCCCATAATTTTCTTCTTTATCTAGGGCACAGGTATCAAAGTCGGTCCTCGAGGGCCAGAATCCAGTCGGGTTTTCAGGATTTCCCCAATGAATATGCATGAGATCTATTTGCATGCACTGCTTTCAATGCATATTCATTGGGGAAATCCAGAAAACCCGACTGGATTCCGGCCCTCGAGGAGGAACTTTGACACCCCTGATCTAGGGCTTAGCTCTTATTCTTCTCCGGTCGTGATAACGACAGGAAAGTTGTTAGCTGGAAAGATTCAAAGAAAACATATTTTTGTGAGGAATAATACACAATACATTTGCACGTGTGACACAAAAAGAACATCACCCCTAAGGCTAACACTCCAGGCTTTAAAAGTAAAAATTCTCTACGATGCCACTGGGTATCTTTGGCCAAGTCTGGATACATTTGTATTCTCATACCTAGGAATTGTTTCTGCTTGTTTTTAAAGAATAGTCTCAATAACCAGTTTTTGTCTGGGGCCAAAGCCACTGTTAATAATAAAGTTGCAGGTACCGCCCTTTCCTTATCAGATAACTCCAATAAGGTGGACACATTCAAAGTCTCCAGCGCAATTTCTTGCTATTGTTTCTGCTGGTTATTAGAGAGATAATAAACTTGTGTAAATGGAGGCATCACCTCCTCCGATATTTCCAAAATTTCAACCATATATTTTTTCAACATCTCCCTAGGGGTTATCATAGTAACCTTAGGAAAATTCACCAGTCTTAAATTATTACTATGAGAGAAATTTTCCAAAGACTCAAGCTTCCTCCTGAGATTTGTATTGTCTTTAAAACAATGTTTCATGAACCTGTTTAGTCTTTGATATCTCCTAATTAATATTAGCAATTGCCTTTTTAGATTCTGTTGTTTCCAGTTTTAAGTTGTGGATATCAATGGTATGAATACTTATTTTCTCTTCTAATTGGTGAAATTAAGGATTTATTAAGCTAGGTATACTAGCTACCAGGTCGCAGATAGAATCAAGTGTTACCTCTCAGGATTTCTGCACTTGAGGAAAATGAACCGCAGATTCCACTTCAGCTGATTTTTCCCCTCGTTGGTCACTCTCCTGGATTCCCCCATCCCCTGCTGTTATCGGCTCCCCCACCTGCAGGGAGCTGGTAACTTGAGGATGTGGGAGCGGTGCCCTCATGTTGGGACTCAGAGTGGTTTCCAGACCCAGAGATCTCGCCTCCTTCCCACCCATCCGGGGGGTCTCTAGCAGAAAGGTCACCGATGGCTGGAGGGCACCCTGCATACGCCGGAGAAGCTCCTCTATGTTGCCCAAATCAGCCACTCCAGAGCTCTGTGAGGCTCCAGCTGAGCCCTTTCCTCTCCGTTTGGGCATCACCATTCCTGAGGTAATTTTAGCCCAAAAAAAAGATCGTCTATAGTGAGCTCACTGATGCATGATGCTCAGCTAAACTAGTCAGCAGCCATCTTGGATCTATAAAAAAAATTTTTCCACCTACAACCCTCGGTCATTCTTCAGTTGTAGAAGGAACATGGACCATACATGCGACTTTAGATTGGATTCTGCTCTTAACTGGCAGCCAGTGTAGCTCTGCCAGTAGCAGGCTGGCCCTTTCAAATTGGGTCTTGCAAAGGATCAGTCTAGCCACTGTGTTCTGGAGTAACTGCAATCTCTTAAGACCTTTCATCGAGATGTTGCAATAGTCCAGAGTAAGACTGTCTAGCCTACTATCCTAAAACTGGTCAGGCTCAGCGCTGATCTTATCATCCTCAGTTGCCTCAATCTGAAGAAAATGTTTTGACCAGTGAGGCAATCTGCTCTCCCATAGTATGACTGGAGTCAAGGACAACACCTAGTACTTTCAACATTTTGTTTATCGCTAGCTTCTTGCCTAAAAACAGAGTTAACTCTGTGTGTGGTAGCGAGTTGTAATTGACCATGTACTTAGATCAGGGGTGTCCAACCTGCGGCCCGTGAAGTATTTTGTGTGGCTCCGGTCGAGGGCGATGCAGTGTTTTCCTCTGCTGCCCCCGGGTGTTTACCGTCTTGCCGGCTCCCTCCTCTGTCTTGCTGCAGTGTTTGTGTGTTTGTGCGGCCCCAGAAACATTTTTTTCAGCCAATGTGGCCCAGGGAAGCCAAAAGGTTGGACACCCCTGACTTAGATCCTCAACCAGTTTCGATATATGCTGCAATGTGTCAGCGAAGGAGCCTTTGGCTACACAGAGGATATAAAGGTCATCTTCATAGGAAAAAGTGTGGACTTGTGAGAAGGAAAACCGCTTGCCCAAGTATACATTGAATGATGGTAAAACTGGGAAGCCTTATGGAACTACTAAAAATGTCCAAAGTAGAAGACGGAGAGTGAGGAAATAGGATAACTCCAAACAAAGCAAAAGCCTTCACTCATAGGGTTCAATCTTCAGTCAGTGTAATTCTAAACAGTCTGTTGAAGAATCTCCAAGGAATAAAAACAGACTGATTTTAATACACTTTCATCACTTGTCCTTTATTGTAGTCAAAATTGCTTGCCCCAATGCTTTTATGTGAAAATAAGCTTGGCCGCAGCGTTCTGGATTAGCTGAAGTCTATGGAGTTTTTTTTTTAGTTAGGCTTAAATAGATGGAGTTGCAATAATCAGGTCTAGAGAGGATGGTGGATTGAACAAGGACGACGAAGTGAGAATGATGAAAGTACGATCTCACTTTCCTCAGCATATGAAGACTAAAGAAGCATTTTTTTACCAAGAAGTTGAGATGGTCATTGAAGGAGAGAGAGGAGTCTATGATGATGCCAAGGACTTTGCTTGAAAACTCAAGCTGAAGAGTGGAGCCGGAAGATAATGGGATGGGGGTGGGCAATTGACCTAATATTGGGCCGAGCCAAAGTAGTTTTGTTTTGGACTCGTTCAATTTCATTTGTACAGAATGTGCCCAGGATTGAAGGTTCATTATACATGCGGATATGTTCTCAGCAAGGTTAGTGAGGTTCGAGTCGGTCTCAAGGAGGATGAGGATATCGTCAGCATAGGTGTAGAGAGTTTCCAGGGGGGATAGATGAAGGAGTTTCAAAGAGCACATGTAAATAACCCATATATACCTAGCTCTTCCAATTTTAGAAGCAATAGCGAGTGATTTACTGCATCAAATGCTGATGAGATATCAAACTGCTTCAACCTGGACACAGGGGCAAAACATCGATCCAGAACGATGGCCACGGTACTGAACTTTCAAAAAGGGAATTACGAAGGAATGAGATTCATGGTGGGGAAGAAGATTAAGAAGAGGATAAGCACTGTAAAAACGTTAGAGCAAGCATGTTCACCGAAGCACAAAATCTATATATACCATGTATCAACAAGGGATCCAAGAGGAAAAAGAATAAGGAACTGGTGTGGCTCACTGTAACAGTGAAGGAAGCAATCAGAGACAAGATGACTTCGTTTAAGGCATGGAAAAGGTCAAAAACAGACAAAAACTGGAAAAAGCACAAACATCATCAAGGTCTTGGAAGATGAGGCCGCCACTGGGGTCGAGGCTGAGGTCGTCTCTGAAGACTACTACAAGAATTTTGTTTCTGAAGGGTAGCAGAGCACGGGCAGAACTCAGGACAATTTTTGAGTCTTATGAAGTAAATGGCCGGCCACACTGGCTACCCTTTTTGAACCCGGTAAGAGGCCGGGAGAGAAAAATAAAATACAGCCGCAGCCGAACGAGGGCCAGCGGCAGGGCCTAAGTCCAAGGCCCGCTGGATGAAAACCGGCCACGGGGGTCACATGATGCACTCAGCCTAAGAAGACGTGTCTCAGCACCTCTCCGTGCTCTTTAATCGGGTTTTTCTCATTATAATTTTTGCTCTGTGGGTCCCCAACTTTCTGTCTCCTACAGGGTTTTCTGTGGGCTTCCTGCTTATCTTCTTTCCGGAGTGTTTCTTGAGGTATGCCGACCCGAGCCTTGAAGCCTGCTAGGTTTCCCATTGGCCCTTCCACCCCCGCTAAGATGGCAGCATCGACACCTCCTGTGCGGGCCCTGCAAAGCCCAACGATCACCTTGCTGGTAGATGCGATCGAGGAGTTGAAAACCTACCTTACCACCTTTTTAAATGACAAACTGACCCGCCTGCAGTCCACCGTGGATGGCATCAAGGATACTTTGGAGAGGCAAGCCGCGCGATTGCAACAGGTGAAGGAACGGGTGTCCGCGCAGGAGGATCGTACGGGGATATTAGAGGCGGAAGCCCAAACTCCGGAAGAGAAAGTTCGTTGGCTGGAGGACCGGACTGAAGAACTGGAGCCGCCGAAACAACATCAGGCTCATTGGTCTGCCAGAGTTGCTCACGGAGGCGGATTTGTGGACTCTGGTGTCCACGTGGCTGCCAAAGGAACTCGGCATGGAGTTGGGAGACACCCCTTTATTAATTGAGCAGGTCCATCGACTGGGAATGCGCCGCGATGGAGATCGTCGACCGAGGCCAGTCATAGCCTGTGTTCTTAACTTTGCCGACAAGCATCAGCTACAAGGCAAAAAGTGGACTTTCGAATGAGGGCCAGCAGCTTCTTATTTTCCAGGATTACTCTCCCTGGGATTCTGATCAGCGGAGAGCGATGGCGCCTTACTGCACTCAACTTCAAAAATGGCAGATGCGCTTCGCCTTGCAATACCCAGCAAAACTTTGCATAAAGCACGAAAACAAGGCTATTTTTCCACGCCGGCGGAGATCCACATTTTTCTGGAGGGCCTGCCGGGCTAACATTTTAACCACCGCAGATGCAGAAGCCTCTTATCCCTGACTGATGGACTGCTTTGAAAGATCGGGACCTGCTCTGTGCTGCCTGAGGACCATTGATTATCTTGCCCAGCATGACTTTTCTTTTCTCTCCCTTGTTGATTTCTATGTCTCTGTTTTTGTTATCTTTCTTGTCTTCTTCTCTCCATTTTTTTCCCTTTCTACGGATTGGGGGCCTTATTGGTTTCTGCTTCTTTCTACTCTCATTATTTCTTTCTCGTCCCCCAATTATTATTCACTCGCGTCGGAGAGCTCGCTTATGATTGGCAAGACTCGCGGTTGCACCTGATCTTGGCTGTGGTGGAGGTCTGCATGTCTTTCAGCTCAGGTCATCCACTTTTCTTCTTCAAACCTATTCTTTCAGCTATTTATTTTTTCTTTCTTTCTTTCTGGGGGGGGGGGGGGGAGACAGGGTTCTTTCCTATTTTCTAAGTGGCTTGGGACTATTGTGTGCTAGGTACCCCTACTGGCCGTGTTGGCTTCTGAGACTTTGTGCGTTCTGCTGGTAGCCCTGCTGCTATGTCGGAGCTGTGAGGACTCTGCTTTATATCTGTATTTGCTTATTATGCTGCTCTGGTGCATAAGCCTTCCTCTAAACGGGCGCATGTTATTTTATCTTGCTTTAGGTTGCCTTTGTTCAGGAGGGGGGTTTCTGGATCCAGGGGCCCCTTGGGTTCTGTGGGTGGGGGAGGGTCTTTGACCCTTGGGCCTAAGTTATACAGGGGCTGGACAGGGCGGGGGGGGCATGGGATATGGTCCAGGGGTGCCAGACAGCCACTATCAGCTGCATGGCAATGGTGGCTGCTGATTGGGGGAGGGTGCGGTCTTGCCACTCCCCTTTCTTATTGGGGGGGCGGGATGCCTTCCTTCTGCTAGTTTTACTTGGGCTAGTCTGCGAGCACCCCTTCTGGCTCCGGAGGCTTAGATGGTGGGCCGGGGAGTGCCCTTTTCCTTCTGTTTTTCCACCTTTTGGGTTTGGGAGAGGTGCTGGACGGGTGAGTGCGGGTAGTTTCTTTTTGGAACTAGGGATATGGATGTCCTGGGGTGGACTTCCGGGAAGGGAGGGAATGGATGTGTGTGCAGTGTGATTGTAGTTGCTGGCTGCTTAGTGGGTCAGATGGAAGGGGGGGGCTCTAGCAGAAGGGAGACTGGGTGAACTGCAGGGGCCATGTCATTTTCTCCATTGCCATTCTCTGGAGTCGGACCTAGCTGGGGGGTCTGCTCCTCGGATTGTTTGATTTTCCTCACCCTTTGAGTGCAGTGGTGGTGGCTCTTTTTGCTTAGTAGCTATGGTTAACTTGACTATTGCTACACTTAATGTTGATGGTATACACTCCCCCATCAAGTGTAAGAAAATTCTTACTTGGCTTCGGCAGTGCCATGTTGATGTAGCGTTTCTCCAAGAGACCCATTTGTCTGCTGCCGAGCATGAGAAGCTGCGTAGAGACTGGGTGGGAGATGCGAGATACTCTGCCTATAATAGCAGACAGCAGGGGGTGGCGATTCTCATTCATAAACAACTATCTCTCCACATTCATAAGACCACTGAGGATAAAGAGGGTCAATAAGTCCTTGCACTGGGGGAGCTTTGGAGTTTTCAGCTTCTATTTTGTAACCTTTATGCTCCGAATGTCTATAGCCATAAATTTTATTCTGGACTCTTAGGTATCCTAGCTCAATATCCCACTTATCAATTGATTGTTGGGGCAACTAATGTTACCGCTGACCCTACTCTGGATTGCTCTCTTGCCAAGCCACGCCCCCGGGACTTCCAACAACAGGGGGGGGGGTGCATTTCCTCTGTGAACATCTCGTGATGGTGGATATGTGGAGAACTCTTCATCCCTTCGACAGGGAGTACACATTCTATTCTAACCCTCACACTATGTATTCTTGTCTGGATTACGTTCTGGTGTCGCATACTCTCTTTTTACAGGTGGATCAGGTCTCTATTGCTGGCACCTCCCTTTCGGACCATTCGATGGTGGTTCTCATCTTGAGGATCACTCCAGCATCATCCCCATGGTTGTTTTCAGCATGTCCAGCCATTTGATTATAGATCGCCCTCTTCACCTGGTTTTTTCGATCTTTCCAAACATGACATCATTCTCCAATGATCTTTCTCTTCTGACAGTATGACCAAAATTAGACAATTGTAACTTCATCATTTAGGTTTTGAGTGTCTTAGCCTATTTAATCTCTTCCAGAATCAATTTTTTTTTTTTTAGTTCTTCTGGTGGTCTAGAGCAGTGTTTCCCAACCCTGGTCATTTGGGTTTTCAGGATAGCCCTAATGAATATGCATGAAGCAGATTTGCATGCCTGGCACCTCCATTATATGCAGATCTCTCTCATGCATATTCATTAAGGCTATCCTGAAAACCTGACTGGCCTGGGGGTCCTCCAGGACAGGGTTGGGAACCACTGGTCTAGACGGTGTGCTTATAAAGTCCTTCTCCAGCACCAAAGCTCAAATGGGTCAGTCCTTTTTCTGTCTTGTTTCCATAGTGTCCAGTTTCGCATCAGTAATTGACCACTGAGAAAATGAGTGTGTAGACAGTTATTTACTATACTACTATGTAATTCCTAGGTACAACCAGTTTTCTTGTTCTTCCTCCTCTCTGCTGTTGAGTCCAGACAGTAGTGTGAGGTGAAGGTATGAACCGAAGACCAAGTGGCAGCCTTGCAAATCTCCTCAATTGGCGTGGACCTGAGGAAAGTGACAGAAGCTGCCATCGCTCAGACCTTATGTCCCGTGACCCGACCATGCAGCGAGAGACCAGCCTGAGCTTAGCAGAAGGAAATACAAGCAGCCAACCAGTTGGACAAGGTGCGCTTGGAAACAGGATGTCCCAACCGATTAGGATCAAAGGATAAGAAAAGTTGAGGAACCTTCCGATGCAACTGGGTGCGTTGAAGATAGAACGCCAACACCCTCTTACAGTCAAGAGTATGAAGCGCCACCTCCCCAGGATGAGAGTGGGGCTTCGGAAAAAACACCGAAAGAATGATAGACTGATTAAGGTGAAAATCTGACACCACCTTAGGCAAGAACTTGGGATGAGTGCGCAGGACCACCTTGTCATGGTGAAAAACAGTAAAAGGTGGGTCCGCAACCAAAGCCT
The DNA here is from genome assembly GCF_902459505.1 of Geotrypetes seraphini. Taxonomy (NCBI): domain Eukaryota; kingdom Metazoa; phylum Chordata; class Amphibia; order Gymnophiona; family Dermophiidae; genus Geotrypetes; species Geotrypetes seraphini. The sequence goes on along the minus strand of NC_047091.1, from coordinate 28,411,255 downwards.
GCAGTTCACTGACCCGGCAAGCAGACGTGAGGGCAAGCAGGAAGATCACCTTCCAAGTAAGGAACTTCAGATGAGCTTTGTCCATGGGCTCAAAAGGAAGTTTCATCAATTGAGCGAGGACCATATTGAGATCCCAAAACACAGGGGGAGGCTTGAGAGGAGGATGGTCATTCAAGAGATCCCTCATGAAACGAGAAACCAAGGGGTGGACAGACAGCGAATTTCCATCAAGCTGCTGACGGAAGGCGGCAATCGCACTAAGATGGACACGAACAGAATTGGTCTTGAGGCCAGACTGAGACAAATGAAGCAAATAATCCAAAACCGAAGACAAAGAAGCAAAGGTTCCACCTGATTGGACGCACACCACGTGGCGAATCTAGTCCACTTCTGGGCATAACAATGTCTAGTAGAAGCCTTCCGGGAGGCTTCCAGAACATCCCGCACCGACCGGGACAACCCCAGGGAAGGTGTCAAGTGGAAAGGAACCAAGCCGTCAGATGAAGAGACTGCAGATTGGGATGCAACAGTGAACCCCGACTCTGAGACAGCAGAGAAGGAAACACAGGCAGAAGCAGAGGATCCCTGACACTGAGTTGAAGAAGCAGGGAAAGCGAAGTTACTTACCTGTAACGGGAGTTCTCCGTGGACAGCAGGATAAGTCAGCCACACTTTTGGTGATGTCATCTACGTCCCCAATTCGGATTTGCTCTCCCAGAGCTCAGGTGAGGCTTTGGGAGCCTCATCTGAGCATGTGCAGGTAGCCCTATATATACATGTGCTGTCCCTCATTTAATCCAGTGATTTCCATAGCTTGAGTCTTATTGCTCCTCCCTTAGGGGAGGAGGGAGGGTCAGTGTGGCTGACTTAACCTGCTGTCCACGGAGAACTCCCGTTACAGGTAAGTAACTTCGCTTTCTCCATGGACAAGCAGTATAAGTCAGCCCCACTTTTGGTGACTCTCCATCTGCGGGGGGCAGAGGGTGTAAGAGGACGGGGTCCCCATCAGGGGATGGTCCCCTCTGCGTCTCCGCTACCTTGCTGCGGTAGGGTGAGGCTGCATAAAGGTCAGGTGAGGGACAGAGATAAAAACCCCAATTACTGAGACCAGTCAGAGGTTATGTGTTGTAAACAATAGGAACTTTATTTTGGTCCTCAGAACTGGACCAACACTTTCTTTCTTACCAACATGGTAGAGTATGTATCTCAATAACAGATGCGATTATAACAAGTAACTGTGCAAATATGTGCTAACATGTGCAAACAGTGCAAATTGCGCTAACATGTGCAAACAGTGCAAATTGTGCCAACATGGCAGAATATAATCTGCTGACAGTCTGTTCTATCTGATTTGGCTAATAGTCCTGATCAGCTAGTTCAGGTGTTGGTGTCCTTTGCTGTGTCTGTTTTGGTCACCAATCGTAATATGTTGAGGCCAAAGTCATTGGAGGTCTGCATTGGGCGATCCAGGCAATAGTGTCTGGTGAAGGTGTGTGGGGTAGACCATGTGGCTGCTCTGCAAATGTCCTGGAGTGGCATGTTGCTGAGGTTTGCCAATGTAGCGGCCATGGCTCTTAGTTGGTGTGCTGTGGCCTTTTCTTCAAGGGACGCTCCCTCCTGCTCGTAGCAGAAGGCGATGCAGTTTGAGATCCAGTTGGAAATAGTGTGTTTTCCCACTGGTGATCCTGGTTTGTTGGGATCAAAGGAGACGAACAGTTGTACTGCCTTTCGCCAGGATTGTGTTTGTTGAATGTATAGGCGGAGTGCACGGGTGCAGTCCAAAGTGTGTAGGAGTTGTTCCGTGCTGTTGTTATGTGGTCCCGGGTAGAAGGAGGGAAGTACTATTGCTTGGTTTATGTGGAAAGGTGAGACTACCTTTGGTAGGAACTTCGGGTGAGTTCTCAGCACTGCATGATCATGAAGGATCTGTGTGTATGGTGGGTATGTCACCAAGGCTTGTAGCTCGCTAATGCGTCTTGCTGATGTGATGGCGATGAGAAAAACTACTTTCCAGGCGAGGAATTTGATTGGCACCTCCTCCAAAGGCTCGAAGAGGTGCGCTGTTAGCCTGTGGAGGATGATGCCCAGGTCCCACGCGGGTGGCGGGCGGCGGACCGGGGGGTGCAGGTTTGTAAGCCCTTTCATGAACTTGGACACTAGCGGGTGTGTGGCTAGGGTCCTGTCCTCAATGCGGCTGTGGAACGCTGATATAGCGCTCAGGTGGACCCGTATGGAGGATGTTCTGAGGCCCGTCTTGGATAGGTTAAGTAGGTATTGGAGTACAGTTGGGACCTGGCAGTTCAGTGGGTCTTCTCCTTTCGAAACACACCATATGTGGAATCTTTTCCACTTGAGCCTGTATGATTTTCTAGTGGATGGGCGTCTGGCTGCTAGTAGTACCTCAGTCACCCCTGTTGACATGTGGAAAGGGTCCAGGATTAGCCTTTCAACATCCATGCTGTAAGTGCTAGAGTTTTCAGACTGGGATGCAGAATTTGTCCCTGGTCCTGGGTGATCAGGTCCGGTCGCAGTGGTAGGCTGATCGGCGGCTGTGTCGACAGCTGATGTAGGAAGGGGAACCACACTTGTCTCGGCCAGTAGGGCGCGATGAAGATCACTGAGGCTTCCTCTTGCCTGATCTTCTGGAGCGCTCTGTGGATAAGTGGTATAGGGGGAAAGGCGTAGAGTAGGTGTTTTCCCCAATGTATGGCAAAAGCGTCCCTGGTTTGACTGTATTGTGCTGGTCTTTTGGAGCAGAATTGTGGGCACTTTTTGTTGTCCTCCGTTGCAAAGAGGTCTCTTGTTGGGAGGCCCCACTTGTGGAAGAGTTCCTGGATTACTTCCGGGTGGAGGGACCATTCGTGGGGGTCCAGCTTTCTGCTGAGGCTGTCCGCCAGGGCGTTGTTCTGGCCCGGGAGGTAGGTGGCCTGGATGAGAGTGTTGATTGCTACAGCGAATGTCCAGATTTTGTGGGCCTCTCTGCAGAGGGTGAGTGAGCCCATGCCTCCCTGCTTGTTGATATAGAACATTGCCACCTGGTTGTCTGTCTGAATCAGTAAGGTCTTGTTGGAGATCCAGGGGGCAAAGGCTTGTAGGGCATTCCCAATTGCCCTGAGTTCTAGCAGGTTGATGTGCTGTTTGGCCTCGGATGGGGACCAGGGGCCCTTGGTTCTCAGTGGAGGAGATGGGCTCCCCACCCCTGCTTTGAGGCATCTGTGGTGAGTGTCAGTTGGTGTTGTGGCTGCTGGAAGAGCCTGCCCTTGAACAAATTCTGCTGCTGTGTCCACCACTCAAGGCTGTTGCAGATTTTCTGGTCCATTATGACTCTGTGTGACAGAGGTTGTGTGTGTTGGTTCCAATTTTTTCTGAGGAACCATTGCAGGGGTCGCATGTGGAGCTTGGCAAGCGGGACGACGTGTATGGTGGCAGCCTGATGGCCCAGGAGACGTAGTATCATTCTGGCTGTGACTGTACATGTCTCTGATATACTCTGAGTTAGTTTTCGTATTGCTGTTCCCCTTGAGTGGGGTAGGAAGGCTGCGTTCTGGGGTGTGCAAATTCTTGCCCCTATAAACTCTATTGATTGTGTTGGTTGTATTATGGATTTTTTGATGTTTACGAGGAAACCCAGGGTTTGCAGGAGTGACATCGTTGTCTTTACTGCTGTTGCTGTTGCCTGGGCTGATGGACCCACCAGTAGCTAGTCGTCCAGGTAGGGGAACACGCATATGGCGCTCTTGCTGAGGTGGGCCGCTGCTACGGCGACACATTTTGTAAAGACTCTCGGTGCGGATGAGAGTCCGAAGGGTAGGACCCGGTATTGGAAGTGCTGGTTTAGGGTCCTGAATCGTAGAAATTTTCTTTGGGAGTGATGCATAGGGATGTGGGAATATGCATCTTGAAAGTACAGGGAGGCCAGCCAGTCGTCTTTTTGAATTAATGGTAGGATTGTCCCTAGGGAGTGCATCCGAAATTTTTCCCTGACTACGTGCTCGTTCAGGCCTTGTAGGTCTAGGATGGGTCTGAACCCCCGTCTTCTTGGGGATGAGAAAATAACGGGAGTAGAATCCCTGGTTGTGCTGTGACCTGGGTACTGGCTCTATTGCTCTCGCTTGGAGGAGAGCTTTTATTTCTCTGGAGATGAGTTCTGGCTGCGGTTCCCTGTAGTTTCTTTTTGGTGGGTTGGATGGTGGGTGGGTGCGGAATCTGATGCGGTATCCATTTTTTGTGATTCGCAGCACCCATTTGTCTGTGGTTATCCTCTCCCAGGCCTTGTGGAAAAAGGAGAGGCGGCCCCCTACTGGGGTGGGGGGCATTGTTGATGAGTCAAAAACTGGGCCCCGCTTTCGTGCCGGTGGAAGTGGCTGGCTTGTGTTGTTTTTGTTCCCTCTGGCGCTGCCTTTGCTGGTAAGGAGCGCTGGGTTGATGTGCTTTCTGTCTGTGTGGCGGCTATCTGGTCTGGGTGTCATACTGCCTTCCATTGGTGTTCTGTCGGCGATACTGGTTGATGTGCCGTCTTATTGTTGCGACTTTTACCAGGCCATCTGAGGAGAGGGTTTGGAGAGTAGTGCAATGCTCCTTCATTTTGTCCACTGCTTCCGTCACTTTGTCTCCGAATAAGTTCTCCCCTGAGCATGGCGCGTCTGCAATACGCTCATGGGTGTCCTCTCTGAGTCCCGAGGCTCGTAGCCATGCCAGGCGTCTGGCTGCTATGGCTACTCCAGCTGTGCGGGTCGAGGTTTCGAATGCGTCGAAGGTCGCTCTTATCATATGTTTTCCGCATTCTTCCATGTCCTGCAGTATGGGAGCTATGCAGGCTTTTCCCTCCGGGTGTAGAGTGTCCAGGGTTTCCTCTACTCTCCTCCGGAGGGCATAGTTATACAGGGTCAGATGGAATAAGTTGGTATCAATTTTTGCATTGAGCATGGAGCCATGGTAGACCTTTTTTGCAGTGGAATCCAGGGTCCTGTGTTCCTTGCCCGGGGGATCGTTGGCATGAGGGTGGATGCTCTTCGCTTTTTTGAGTGCAGATTCCACTATGATAGAATGGTTAGGGAGCTGTGGTTTGTCAAAGCCTGGTGCCTCCCTGATCTGGTATTTTTGGTCCAGTTTCTTGGACACAGCGGTGCCTGACATTGGGGTCTTCCAGATCTCGTCCCGGCGATCTAGTAGCAACTTGTGGGCTGGTAGTATCGCTGTGGCCTTTTGCACTTGCAGGTATTTTAGCAGTCCCGGCACTTCGTTTGTCGCCTCTCGCTCCGGTGTTGGAGCAAGTGCTAGGCGGGTGGCCACCTTCTGGAGGAACTTGGGATAGGTGAGGTCTTCTGCGGGAGTGTCAAATTGTGCTGTCCCATTTGCAGGCTCAGTGTCTGGAGTCTCCCCAGTTGCTGATGCATGTGGGCTGCTTTTTGTTGAGGCATAGCTTGGCTGGTAGCACTCACTCTGGTCGGAGGCGTAGCCGCCTGTGGTCGGTGAGTGAGATGCCGCTGTCTGTGCTCCATGCCTCCCTGCCGGTGATGGTTGCCGCACTTGTTCTGCATTTTGTGCTGGACTTCCCGTCAGCTGTTGTGAGATGAATCTGCTGAATAGATTAAATAGTTGTTGGTGGTCCATGGTGGCGGCTGGTTGGTCGGGGGCACTGGCGCTGTGTTGGCGGGACCTGCCCCTGCTTCTGGCTCCGTGGTGGTGTCTGTGCCGTCTCGGCGAGACTGAAGAGGCAGAGGAGGAGGAGGTGGAGGAAGAAGATGAAGTTGTCCTGTATCGTTTCCTTCTTTTTCCCTGTTTGCAGCTTTGGTGATTGTTGTTTTTTGCATCTTGGCTGGTTTGCTGGGCAGAGTCAATGCTCATGCTTGAAAAAGCACTGTCTTTAGGCTGTGCAGCTTTTAGGTGTAGCTGTGCCTTTAAGGGGGCGGATCCCGACGTGCTGACGTCATCGGGAGCTGGAATCGGAGCAGAGAGTGATCTCGGGCTGCAGGCAACATGGCGCCGTGCTGTATCGAAGCATGGCACTGTCGAAGCACTGGGGCAAGCAGGCGGAGGGGATAGGAGACCCTCGGCCGCTGCCATTATGGATTCTGCTCCCGCGGGTGGCCCGATCCTCTGGGCAGCCATCAGGGAGACTTTCGGTGAGCCGGAAGGTGGCCCGATCCTCGGGGCAGCTGGTGGGGATGCTTTTAGCAGTCCGGACAGCTTCAGGAGCAGTCTGCCTTGCCGTTGCTGATCGTTTTCAGGCTGCAGGTGAGTCGGGTCTGTGGCTGGGAGTCCCGGGGAAGCTCTTTCTGGAGTCGGGTGTGTCGGAGGGGTTTTTGTAGTTTGCTGGGTTTTTTCCTTCCTCCGTTGGTCTTCTCCCGAGTTCTGTAGAGAATGGAGCCGGTTTCTTCGAGCCCTCGGGGACATTTTTAGGCACTGAGGGCAGGCAGTCATGAGGTGAGCCTCCCCAAGGCAACGGACACACACCTCGTGGGGGTCCGTGGAGCTCATTTTTCTTTTGCAGTCCGGGCATTTCTTGAATCCAGGTTTTGCTGCTGGTTTTTCTGCCATCGTTTTCTCTTCTTTTTTTTTTTTTTTTTAAACTTTTCTTCTTCTTTTGGATGGAGAGCGTGATCCGTCCGTGAGGGCGGATGAACTAAACTGGATTAAATGAGGGACAGGTATATATAGGGCTACCTGCACATGCTCAGATGAGGCTCCCAAAGCCTCACCTGAGCTCTGGGAGAGCAAATCCGAATTGGGGACGTAGATGACGTCACCAAAAGTGGGGCTGACTTATACTGCTTGTCCATGGAGAAAACCAGGGCTGCTGGGGCCACCAAGGAGCTATCAGAATCATGGTTGAGCGGTTAGATTTCAGATGGACAAGAGTCCTCAGAATCAACGGGAAGGGAGGAAACGCATACAGGAACCTGCCCGTCCAATCCAAAAGGAATGCATCGGCCTCGAGACGGTCCGAGGAGAACACCCTGGAGCAGAACAGAGGCAACTTGTGATTGAGGGGTGAGGCAAAGAGATCTATCTGCGGAGTCCCCCACCGAAGAAACACTTGTCACAGAGTCCGGGAATGGAGCGACCATTCGTGCAGCTGTAGAAGGTGGCTTAACTTGTCCGCCAGACAGTTGTGCTCACCCTGGATATACACCGCTCGAAGAAAAATGTTGTGGCGGAACGCCCAATTCCAAAGGCGAAGAGCTTCCTTGCAAAGAGACAGGGAACCTGTACCCCCCTGCTTGTTCACGTAATACATCGCCACCTGGTTGTCCGTGCGTACCAGGACCACCCGATCCTGAAGCAGATGTCGGAAGGCCACCAAGGCATTGTAAATGGCCCGAAGCTCAAACAAGTTGATGTGACAATGGCGGTCCGCACTCGACCAAAGGCCCTGTGCGTACGCAGCCCGTCAAGATGCGCCCCCAAGCATACGCCGAGCTGTCCGTCGTGAGGACCTTGTGATGCAGAGGAACGAGAAAGAGCAAACCTCTGGAAAGATTGGAAGAGGTGGTCCACCAACGGAACGAGCGCTTCAAGGAGGGAGTCACCGCAATGCGATGAGAAACAGGATCCCGATCTTGCCGCTACTGAGAGGCCAGAGTCCACTGATGGACCCTTAAATGCAGTCTCGCGAACGGTGTGACAAGCACGGTGGAGGCCATGTGTCCCAAGAGGACCATCATCTGCTTGGCCGAGACCGAAGACCGCAGGGAAACCTGCTGGCTCAGCCGCACGAGCGCGGTCTGCCGAGGGGGAGACAGAAATGAACGGAGGCGAATCGTGTCCAGCACGGCCCCGATAAACTGAAGGGACTGAGAGGGGCACAACTAAGACTTGGGGAAGTTCATCTCGAACCCCAGACTTTGAAGGAAGGTAATAGTCTGACGGGCCACTGAAATAACCCCTTCCCTCGTTGAGGCAGCGGCGAGAGGAGCGGAGAGCATACAGAGAGGCGGAGGAAGGGGCGGAGAGCGTGCATAGAGGCGGAGAGCATACAGTGAGGCAGAGGAGGCGGAGAAAGGGAGCGGAGAGCAGAGTGCATATGGAGAGGCGGAGAGGCAGAGAAAGGGAGCGGAAAGCAGTGGAGAACACATGGGAGACGGAGGAGGCAGAGCAGGGGAGAGGAGCACTGAACTCGCCAAGGGCAGAGGAGGAGGCGGACGGGATGCGGTGGTAACTCCGCCCACCCCCCCGACGTCACAACCGATCTCACCCCATAAAAGGGGTCGAGCCAACAAGGTGTCCTCAGCGCTAGGCCAGCCGAGCAAGCACATGGGAGCAGCGAGAGGGTGCTTACAGGGTGAGAGGGCAGAGAGGCTGACTTAGCATTGAGAGACGGAAGAGGCACATAGCAGCGGCGAGAGGAGCGGAGAGCATACAGAGAGGCGGAGGAAGGGGCGGAGAGCATGCAGAGAGGCGGAGGAAGGGGCGGAGAGCATACAGTGAGGCGAAGGAGGCGGAGAAAGGGAGTGGAGAGGAGCAGAATGCATATGGAGAGGCAGAGAAGCAGAGAAAGGGAGCGGAAAGCAGTGGAGAACACACGGGAGACGGAGGAGGCAGAGCAGGGGAGCGGAGAGGAGCACTGAACTCGCCAGGGGCAGAGGAGGCGGACGGGACGCGGTGGTAACTCCGCCCACCCCCCGACGTCACAGCCGATCTCCCCCCATAAAAGGGGTTGAGCCAACGGCGCGCGGCGAGCAGCAAAGGCGCTCGCCTTAGCGAGAGCGCCTTTGCGAAGGACCTCAAGAAGGGCATCAAGAAAGGGCTATCAACTTTAGCCGGTCTCTTAACCTCTACAACTAGCTAATTAAACATTTAACTTCAGTCTTTCTTCAATCTTTCTTTCTTCTAAGTCTTTCAACTCTCTACTTCTACCTAACCAACAAGCAACTAAACCCTTTCACACTTAACAGGCAGACCACACAAATCACTCTATCCTCAAACCATTTTAACAGGCAGACCACACTATCCTCTAACATTTAAATCAGACTGTCCTCTCTAGCACACTAACAAGCAGGCAATCTTAACTGACAATCAACTAACTACTCTATCCCTCTGACCAAGAACTAACTAACTAACCTTACCCCTCCAACCTCAACACCTTCTGACCAACACCTACCAGCCCCCATCCTGACAAATATCTTAAAAAAGAAAAAAAAAACTTGTTGTAAATGGTAGGCAGAACTAGAAGCGGCAAGACTTCAATCAAGACAGACCCAGGGGATGGCTACGATCTTCGTGCAGATGGAAGGGAAGCCAGGACGGAGGGCAGAGGTCTCTGTACAGACCGAGGCCATCCCCTCAAAGATGTCTTCAGTCTACACACAGACGGAACTGATGGATCAGCCAGATGAAAGCCTTCTGCTAGAGCTGAGGAGCCTGAGAGAGGAGGTTCAACTCTTAAGAAGCATCCGTGGCGACGAGACCTTCATCGACGGGGTCATCCAGGAGCTGTCTCAGATCGCCGAACAGGAACCTGACAAAACCATCCTAGAGACACCCAAAGCTTCCAAACCTGCAAACTTGAATCCAACCGTCAGAATTCAGGAAGTTACTGGAGGCACTGATTCCTGGCAGCTGGTGACTTCCTCCACAGGAAAACGCAGAAGACCTTATTCTGTTTCTTTCTCTCTCATACAGGGCAGCTCTACATCGACACCACAAATCACCCTTAGAACAGATACCAGCTGCTACAGGAGGGTCCTGACGAGGTACAGGAAGTTGTTCAGCAGACGGTCCCAGTTCCGGAGTCAACAGGTCGGCCCACCCCCCAAGAAGCGCAGAGTGGTGGTCATCAGGGATTCGCTGCTAAGGGGCACTGAGGGACCAATTTGTAGACCAGACCTGCAATCAAGAGAGGTCTGCTGTTTGCCAGGGGCCAGGATCCGGGATGTAACCGCTTGCCTGGACAGACTCATCAAGACCCGAGACCACTTCCCCATGATTCTCATCCATGTCGGAACCAACGACACTGCCAGGAGCACCCCGGAGAGCAAACCCGAAGACTTCAGAGCCCTGGGTGAGAAGCTAAAGAGGATGGATGCACAGGTGGTCTTCTCCTCGATCCTCCCAGTGCGGGGCAAGGGCAGTGCCAGGGAGGATCGCGTCCGGAGGGCGAATGACTGGCTGCAGGGATGGTGCAAGGAGATGAACTTTGGGTTCCTGCACCATGGAGAGGCACTGCAAGGACTGCAGGGACCAGATGGGTTATATCTGACCAGAAGAGGGAAGAAAGTCCTTGGACACTGCCTAGCCCGCCTACTTCACAGGGCTTTAAACTAAGTAAGTTGGGGGAGGGTACGGGCACAAACAACATTCCTGACAAGCTAAGTTGTCAATACTTTTTTGAGACTGAGGTAAGTAAACACTTTAATTCTCGGTCACATTATAATTCTGGGTCTAGGGGGTGTACACATTGTAATTCTGGGTCCAGCAAGAGTACACACATTGCAAATTGTACTAAAGGAGTTCAAGTAGCCCAAGCGGGAATACCCCCACAGGGTACACACATTTCCGAGTCTGGAATAGGAGCACACTGTAGTTCTGGGTCTGGGAGTCCGGGATAGGTACACGCTGTAGCTCTGGGTTTAGGGAGAGTAAGAGACATGCAAATAATGCTAAAGGTGTCCTAGTTGCTAAAGCGGGAAGGTCCCCACTGAGACGCAACATACACACAACATGGAGGGCTATGTACGTCAACGCCCACAGTCTGGGAAACAAGATCCTGGAATTGGAAACAGAAATTAGAAATGCCGACCTGGATGTGGTGACGATATCTGAGACCTGGCTCACGGACTCCCACGGGTGGGACATGGTCATACCGGGTTACAACTTGCTTCGCCGGGACAGGGAGGGCAAAATGGGAGGCGGTGTAGCATTATATACTAAAGATGACATTAAGGTCACCAGAATCACAGATGTACAGTACACTGGGGAATCCCTTTGGGTAAATTTGGCCAGAGGGAAGGATAAATGCCTGTATCTTGGCGTAGTATACAGACCCCTAAGACAACAGGATGACCTAGATATGGAATTAATCGGGGATATAGAAAATATCACTTTGCGTGGGGACACAGTATTGTTAGATGACTTCAACATGCCTGATGTGGATTGAGTCACGGCAGCAGCAGGAAGCTATTAAACTCCTTGAAAGGAGCAAGACTCAGGCAACTAGTGTTGGAACCAACAAGGGATCAGGGAATACTGGACCTAATACTTACCAATGGAGAAAGTATCGCAGAGGTCTCGGTGGGCGAAACATTGGCCTCCAGTGACCACAACATGGTATGGTTCAATCCCAGGAAAGGTTTCACTAAATCTACCACACTGACCAAGGTCCTCAAATTCAAGGACACAAACTTCCAAGACATGGGAGACTTCGTTCACCAGGCACTACAAAGCCAAGCAGAAACCGATAACGTGGAAAGAATGTGGTCGACTTTGAAAGCCACTATTCAGGAAGCTATGTTAAATCAGTAAGTAAACGGAGTAGGAACAATAAGCCAGGCTGAGGCTGTCCGCCAGGGCGTTGTTCTGGCCCGGGAGGTAGGTGGCCTGGATGAGAGTGTTGATTGCTACAGCGAATGTCCAGATTTTGTGGGCCTCTCTGCAGAGGGTGAGTGAGCCCATGCCTCCCTGCTTGTTGATATAGAACATTGCCACCTGGTTGTCTGTCTGAATCAGTAAGGTCTTGTTGGAGATCCAGGGGGCAAAGGCTTGTAGGGCATTCCCAATTGCCCTGAGTTCTAGCAGGTTGATGTGCTGTTTGGCCTCGGATGGGGACCAGGGGCCCTTGGTTCTCAGTGGAGGAGATGGGCTCCCCACCCCTGCTTTGAGGCATCTGTGGTGAGTGTCAGTTGGTGTTGTGGCTGCTGGAAGAGCCTGCCCTTGAACAAATTCTGCTGCTGTGTCCACCACTCAAGGCTGTTGCAGATTTTCTGGTCCATTATGACTCTGTGTGACAGAGGTTGTGTGTGTTGGTTCCAATTTTTTCTGAGGAACCATTGCAGGGGTCGCATGTGGAGCTTGGCAAGCGGGACGACGTGTATGGTGGCAGCCTGATGGCCCAGGAGACGTAGTATCATTCTGGCTGTGACTGTACATGTCTCTGATATACTCTGAGTTAGTTTTCGTATTGCTGTTCCCCTTGAGTGGGGTAGGAAGGCTGCGTTCTGGGGTGTGCAAATTCTTGCCCCTATAAACTCTATTGATTGTGTTGGTTGTATTATGGATTTTTTGATGTTTACGAGGAAACCCAGGGTTTGCAGGAGTGACATCGTTGTCTTTACTGCTGTTGCTGTTGCCTGGGCTGATGGACCCACCAGTAGCTAGTCGTCCAGGTAGGGGAACACGCATATGGCGCTCTTGCTGAGGTGGGCCGCTGCTACGGCGACACATTTTGTAAAGACTCTCGGTGCGGATGAGAGTCCGAAGGGTAGGACCCGGTATTGGAAGTGCTGGTTTAGGGTCCTGAATCGTAGAAATTTTCTTTGGGAGTGATGCATAGGGATGTGGGAATATGCATCTTGAAAGTACAGGGAGGCCAGCCAGTCGTCTTTTTGAATTAATGGTAGGATTGTCCCTAGGGAGTGCATCCGAAATTTTTCCCTGACTACGTGCTCGTTCAGGCCTTGTAGGTCTAGGATGGGTCTGAACCCCCGTCTTCTTGGGGATGAGAAAATAACGGGAGTAGAATCCCTGGTTGTGCTGTGACCTGGGTACTGGCTCTATTGCTCTCGCTTGGAGGAGAGCTTTTATTTCTCTGGAGATGAGTTCTGGCTGCGGTTCCCTGTAGTTTCTTTTTGGTGGGTTGGATGGTGGGTGGGTGCGGAATCTGATGCGGTATCCATTTTTTGTGATTCGCAGCACCCATTTGTCTGTGGTTATCCTCTCCCAGGCCTTGTGGAAAAAGGAGAGGCGGCCCCCTACTGGGGTGGGGGGCATTGTTGATGAGTCAAAAACTGGGCCCCGCTTTCGTGCCGGTGGAAGTGGCTGGCTTGTGTTGTTTTTGTTCCCTCTGGCGCTGCCTTTGCTGGTAAGGAGCGCTGGGTTGATGTGCTTTCTGTCTGTGTGGCGGCTATCTGGTCTGGGTGTCATACTGCCTTCCATTGGTGTTCTGTCGGCGATACTGGTTGATGTGCCGTCTTATTGTTGCGACTTTTACCAGGCCATCTGAGGAGAGGGTTTGGAGAGTAGTGCAATGCTCCTTCATTTTGTCCACTGCTTCCGTCACTTTGTCTCCGAATAAGTTCTCCCCTGAGCATGGCGCGTCTGCAATACGCTCATGGGTGTCCTCTCTGAGTCCCGAGGCTCGTAGCCATGCCAGGCGTCTGGCTGCTATGGCTACTCCAGCTGTGCGGGTCGAGGTTTCGAATGCGTCGAAGGTCGCTCTTATCATATGTTTTCCGCATTCTTCCATGTCCTGCAGTATGGGAGCTATGCAGGCTTTTCCCTCCGGGTGTAGAGTGTCCAGGGTTTCCTCTACTCTCCTCCGGAGGGCATAGTTATACAGGGTCAGATGGAATAAGTTGGTATCAATTTTTGCATTGAGCATGGAGCCATGGTAGACCTTTTTTGCAGTGGAATCCAGGGTCCTGTGTTCCTTGCCCGGGGGATCGTTGGCATGAGGGTGGATGCTCTTCGCTTTTTTGAGTGCAGATTCCACTATGATAGAATGGTTAGGGAGCTGTGGTTTGTCAAAGCCTGGTGCCTCCCTGATCTGGTATTTTTGGTCCAGTTTCTTGGACACAGCGGTGCCTGACATTGGGGTCTTCCAGATCTCGTCCCGGCGATCTAGTAGCAACTTGTGGGCTGGTAGTATCGCTGTGGCCTTTTGCACTTGCAGGTATTTTAGCAGTCCCGGCACTTCGTTTGTCGCCTCTCGCTCCGGTGTTGGAGCAAGTGCTAGGCGGGTGGCCACCTTCTGGAGGAACTTGGGATAGGTGAGGTCTTCTGCGGGAGTGTCAAATTGTGCTGTCCCATTTGCAGGCTCAGTGTCTGGAGTCTCCCCAGTTGCTGATGCATGTGGGCTGCTTTTTGTTGAGGCATAGCTTGGCTGGTAGCACTCACTCTGGTCGGAGGCGTAGCCGCCTGTGGTCGGTGAGTGAGATGCCGCTGTCTGTGCTCCATGCCTCCCTGCCGGTGATGGTTGCCGCACTTGTTCTGCATTTTGTGCTGGACTTCCCGTCAGCTGTTGTGAGATGAATCTGCTGAATAGATTAAATAGTTGTTGGTGGTCCATGGTGGCGGCTGGTTGGTCGGGGGCACTGGCGCTGTGTTGGCGGGACCTGCCCCTGCTTCTGGCTCCGTGGTGGTGTCTGTGCCGTCTCGGCGAGACTGAAGAGGCAGAGGAGGAGGAGGTGGAGGAAGAAGATGAAGTTGTCCTGTATCGTTTCCTTCTTTTTCCCTGTTTGCAGCTTTGGTGATTGTTGTTTTTTGCATCTTGGCTGGTTTGCTGGGCAGAGTCAATGCTCATGCTTGAAAAAGCACTGTCTTTAGGCTGTGCAGCTTTTAGGTGTAGCTGTGCCTTTAAGGGGGCGGATCCCGACGTGCTGACGTCATCGGGAGCTGGAATCGGAGCAGAGAGTGATCTCGGGCTGCAGGCAACATGGCGCCGTGCTGTATCGAAGCATGGCACTGTCGAAGCACTGGGGCAAGCAGGCGGAGGGGATAGGAGACCCTCGGCCGCTGCCATTATGGATTCTGCTCCCGCGGGTGGCCCGATCCTCTGGGCAGCCATCAGGGAGACTTTCGGTGAGCCGGAAGGTGGCCCGATCCTCGGGGCAGCTGGTGGGGATGCTTTTAGCAGTCCGGACAGCTTCAGGAGCAGTCTGCCTTGCCGTTGCTGATCGTTTTCAGGCTGCAGGTGAGTCGGGTCTGTGGCTGGGAGTCCCGGGGAAGCTCTTTCTGGAGTCGGGTGTGTCGGAGGGGTTTTTGTAGTTTGCTGGGTTTTTTCCTTCCTCCGTTGGTCTTCTCCCGAGTTCTGTAGAGAATGGAGCCGGTTTCTTCGAGCCCTCGGGGACATTTTTAGGCACTGAGGGCAGGCAGTCATGAGGTGAGCCTCCCCAAGGCAACGGACACACACCTCGTGGGGGTCCGTGGAGCTCATTTTTCTTTTGCAGTCCGGGCATTTCTTGAATCCAGGTTTTGCTGCTGGTTTTTCTGCCATCGTTTTCTCTTCTTTTTTTTTTTTTTTTTAAACTTTTCTTCTTCTTTTGGATGGAGAGCGTGATCCGTCCGTGAGGGCGGATGAACTAAACTGGATTAAATGAGGGACAGGTATATATAGGGCTACCTGCACATGCTCAGATGAGGCTCCCAAAGCCTCACCTGAGCTCTGGGAGAGCAAATCCGAATTGGGGACGTAGATGACGTCACCAAAAGTGGGGCTGACTTATACTGCTTGTCCATGGAGAAAACCAGGGCTGCTGGGGCCACCAAGGAGCTATCAGAATCATGGTTGAGCGGTTAGATTTCAGATGGACAAGAGTCCTCAGAATCAACGGGAAGGGAGGAAACGCATACAGGAACCTGCCCGTCCAATCCAAAAGGAATGCATCGGCCTCGAGACGGTCCGAGGAGAACACCCTGGAGCAGAACAGAGGCAACTTGTGATTGAGGGGTGAGGCAAAGAGATCTATCTGCGGAGTCCCCCACCGAAGAAACACTTGTCACAGAGTCCGGGAATGGAGCGACCATTCGTGCAGCTGTAGAAGGTGGCTTAACTTGTCCGCCAGACAGTTGTGCTCACCCTGGATATACACCGCTTGAAGAAAAATGTTGTGGCGGAACGCCCAATTCCAAAGGCGAAGAGCTTCCTTGCAAAGAGACAGGGAACCTGTACCCCCCTGCTTGTTCACGTAATACATCGCCACCTGGTTGTCCGTGCGTACCAGGACCACCCGATCCTGAAGCAGATGTCGGAAGGCCACCAAGGCATTGTAAATGGCCCGAAGCTCAAACAAGTTGATGTGACAATGGCGGTCCGCACTCGACCAAAGGCCCTGTGCGTACGCAGCCCGTCAAGATGCGCCCCCAAGCATACGCCGAGCTGTCCGTCGTGAGGACCTTGTGATGCAGAGGAACGAGAAAGAGCAAACCTCTGGAAAGATTGGAAGAGGTGGTCCACCAACGGAACGAGCGCTTCAAGGAGGGAGTCACCGCAATGCGATGAGAAACAGGATCCCGATCTTGCCGCTACTGAGAGGCCAGAGTCCACTGATGGACCCTTAAATGCAGTCTCGCGAACGGTGTGACAAGCACGGTGGAGGCCATGTGTCCCAAGAGGACCATCATCTGCTTGGCCGAGACCGAAGACCGCAGGGAAACCTGCTGGCTCAGCCGCACGAGCGCGGTCTGCCGAGGGGGAGACAGAAATGAACGGAGGCGAATCGTGTCCAGCACGGCCCCGATAAACTGAAGGGACTGAGAGGGGCACAACTAAGACTTGGGGAAGTTCATCTCGAACCCCAGACTTTGAAGGAAGGTAATAGTCTGACGGGCCACTGAAATAACCCCTTCCCTCGTTGAGGCAGCGGCGAGAGGAGCGGAGAGCATACAGAGAGGCGGAGGAAGGGGCGGAGAGCGTGCATAGAGGCGGAGAGCATACAGTGAGGCAGAGGAGGCGGAGAAAGGGAGCGGAGAGCAGAGTGCATATGGAGAGGCGGAGAGGCAGAGAAAGGGAGCGGAAAGCAGTGGAGAACACATGGGAGACGGAGGAGGCAGAGCAGGGGAGAGGAGCACTGAACTCGCCAAGGGCAGAGGAGGAGGCGGACGGGATGCGGTGGTAACTCCGCCCACCCCCCCGACGTCACAACCGATCTCACCCCATAAAAGGGGTCGAGCCAACAAGGTGTCCTCAGCGCTAGGCCAGCCGAGCAAGCACATGGGAGCAGCGAGAGGGTGCTTACAGGGTGAGAGGGCAGAGAGGCTGACTTAGCATTGAGAGACGGAAGAGGCACATAGCAGCGGCGAGAGGAGCGGAGAGCATACAGAGAGGCGGAGGAAGGGGCGGAGAGCATGCAGAGAGGCGGAGGAAGGGGCGGAGAGCATACAGTGAGGCGAAGGAGGCGGAGAAAGGGAGTGGAGAGGAGCAGAATGCATATGGAGAGGCAGAGAAGCAGAGAAAGGGAGCGGAAAGCAGTGGAGAACACACGGGAGACGGAGGAGGCAGAGCAGGGGAGCGGAGAGGAGCACTGAACTCGCCAGGGGCAGAGGAGGCGGACGGGACGCGGTGGTAACTCCGCCCACCCCCCGACGTCACAGCCGATCTCCCCCCATAAAAGGGGTTGAGCCAACGGCGCGCGGCGAGCAGCAAAGGCGCTCGCCTTAGCGAGAGCGCCTTTGCGAAGGACCTCAAGAAGGGCATCAAGAAAGGGCTATCAACTTTAGCCGGTCTCTTAACCTCTACAACTAGCTAATTAAACATTTAACTTCAGTCTTTCTTCAATCTTTCTTTCTTCTAAGTCTTTCAACTCTCTACTTCTACCTAACCAACAAGCAACTAAACCCTTTCACACTTAACAGGCAGACCACACAAATCACTCTATCCTCAAACCATTTTAACAGGCAGACCACACTATCCTCTAACATTTAAATCAGACTGTCCTCTCTAGCACACTAACAAGCAGGCAATCTTAACTGACAATCAACTAACTACTCTATCCCTCTGACCAAGAACTAACTAACTAACCTTACCCCTCCAACCTCAACACCTTCTGACCAACACCTACCAGCCCCCATCCTGACAAATATCTTAAAAAAGAAAAAAAAAACTTGTTGTAAATGGTAGGCAGAACTAGAAGCGGCAAGACTTCAATCAAGACAGACCCAGGGGATGGCTACGATCTTCGTGCAGATGGAAGGGAAGCCAGGACGGAGGGCAGAGGTCTCTGTACAGACCGAGGCCATCCCCTCAAAGATGTCTTCAGTCTACACACAGACGGAACTGATGGATCAGCCAGATGAAAGCCTTCTGCTAGAGCTGAGGAGCCTGAGAGAGGAGGTTCAACTCTTAAGAAGCATCCGTGGCGACGAGACCTTCATCGACGGGGTCATCCAGGAGCTGTCTCAGATCGCCGAACAGGAACCTGACAAAACCATCCTAGAGACACCCAAAGCTTCCAAACCTGCAAACTTGAATCCAACCGTCAGAATTCAGGAAGTTACTGGAGGCACTGATTCCTGGCAGCTGGTGACTTCCTCCACAGGAAAACGCAGAAGACCTTATTCTGTTTCTTTCTCTCTCATACAGGGCAGCTCTACATCGACACCACAAATCACCCTTAGAACAGATACCAGCTGCTACAGGAGGGTCCTGACGAGGTACAGGAAGTTGTTCAGCAGACGGTCCCAGTTCCGGAGTCAACAGGTCGGCCCACCCCCCAAGAAGCGCAGAGTGGTGGTCATCAGGGATTCGCTGCTAAGGGGCACTGAGGGACCAATTTGTAGACCAGACCTGCAATCAAGAGAGGTCTGCTGTTTGCCAGGGGCCAGGATCCGGGATGTAACCGCTTGCCTGGACAGACTCATCAAGACCCGAGACCACTTCCCCATGATTCTCATCCATGTCGGAACCAACGACACTGCCAGGAGCACCCCGGAGAGCAAACCCGAAGACTTCAGAGCCCTGGGTGAGAAGCTAAAGAGGATGGATGCACAGGTGGTCTTCTCCTCGATCCTCCCAGTGCGGGGCAAGGGCAGTGCCAGGGAGGATCGCGTCCGGAGGGCGAATGACTGGCTGCAGGGATGGTGCAAGGAGATGAACTTTGGGTTCCTGCACCATGGAGAGGCACTGCAAGGACTGCAGGGACCAGATGGGTTATATCTGACCAGAAGAGGGAAGAAAGTCCTTGGACACTGCCTAGCCCGCCTACTTCACAGGGCTTTAAACTAAGTAAGTTGGGGGAGGGTACGGGCACAAACAACATTCCTGACAAGCTAAGTTGTCAATACTTTTTTGAGACTGAGGTAAGTAAACACTTTAATTCTCGGTCACATTATAATTCTGGGTCTAGGGGGTGTACACATTGTAATTCTGGGTCCAGCAAGAGTACACACATTGCAAATTGTACTAAAGGAGTTCAAGTAGCCCAAGCGGGAATACCCCCACAGGGTACACACATTTCCGAGTCTGGAATAGGAGCACACTGTAGTTCTGGGTCTGGGAGTCCGGGATAGGTACACGCTGTAGCTCTGGGTTTAGGGAGAGTAAGAGACATGCAAATAATGCTAAAGGTGTCCTAGTTGCTAAAGCGGGAAGGTCCCCACTGAGACGCAACATACACACAACATGGAGGGCTATGTACGTCAACGCCCACAGTCTGGGAAACAAGATCCTGGAATTGGAAACAGAAATTAGAAATGCCGACCTGGATGTGGTGACGATATCTGAGACCTGGCTCACGGACTCCCACGGGTGGGACATGGTCATACCGGGTTACAACTTGCTTCGCCGGGACAGGGAGGGCAAAATGGGAGGCGGTGTAGCATTATATACTAAAGATGACATTAAGGTCACCAGAATCACAGATGTACAGTACACTGGGGAATCCCTTTGGGTAAATTTGGCCAGAGGGAAGGATAAATGCCTGTATCTTGGCGTAGTATACAGACCCCTAAGACAACAGGATGACCTAGATATGGAATTAATCGGGGATATAGAAAATATCACTTTGCGTGGGGACACAGTATTGTTAGATGACTTCAACATGCCTGATGTGGATTGAGTCACGGCAGCAGCAGGAAGCTATTAAACTCCTTGAAAGGAGCAAGACTCAGGCAACTAGTGTTGGAACCAACAAGGGATCAGGGAATACTGGACCTAATACTTACCAATGGAGAAAGTATCGCAGAGGTCTCGGTGGGCGAAACATTGGCCTCCAGTGACCACAACATGGTATGGTTCAATCCCAGGAAAGGTTTCACTAAATCTACCACACTGACCAAGGTCCTCAAATTCAAGGACACAAACTTCCAAGACATGGGAGACTTCGTTCACCAGGCACTACAAAGCCAAGCAGAAACCGATAACGTGGAAAGAATGTGGTCGACTTTGAAAGCCACTATTCAGGAAGCTATGTTAAATCAGTAAGTAAACGGAGTAGGAACAATAAGCCACAGTGGTTCTCTGCGGAAATCTCGGACCTCATCAAGGAGAAGAAAAAAGCATTCATCTCTTACAAACAATCAGGGAAACAGGACTCTAGAGTAGACTATCTGGCCAAGTCAAAAGCCGTCAAAACAGCAGTTAGGGGGGCCAAATTCCGCATGGAGGAGTCTCTAGCAAAGAACATCCAGAAAGGAGATAAATCCTTCTTCAGGTATATCAGTGATAGAAATAAGAACTCAGGCGGGATAGTACGTCTCAGAAAACCAGACGGTGACTATGTAGAAACAGACTCGGAAAAAGCCCAACTGTTAAATGAATACTTCTGCTCAAGTCTTCACCCGTGAGGCGCTGGGACTCGGCCCTCAGCTACAAACAACGGTTGAATCAGTTGACCCGTTTAGTAATTTCAAGTTTACACCCAGTAGTGTCTACTGCGAGCTGTCAAAGCTCAAGGTTAACAAGGCAATGGGGTCTGACAACCTACACCCCAGGGTGCTCAGGGAGTTGTGTGATGTCTTGGCGGAACCGCTATCCGCGCTCTTCAATCTCTCCCTTAGTACAGGTAACGTACCGATGTACTGGAAGACAGCTAACGTCATTCCACTCCACAAGAAAGGCTCCAAGATGGAGACAGCAAACTACAGACCAATGAGTTTCGCATCAATAGTGAGCAAACTAATGGAAACTCTAATCAAATGTCAATTGGATACGATCATGAACAAGGAGAATCTACGGGATCCCCGACAACATGGATTTACTAAGGGGAGATCTTGCCAATCCAACCTGATCAGCTTCTTTGACTGGGTGACGAGGAAGCTGGATGTTGGGGAGTCCCTGGACATCGTTTACCTGGACTTCAGCAAAGCATTCAATAGCGTACCACACCGCAGGTTGCTGAGCAAGATGAGTTCTATGGGATTGGGCGATACATTGACGAAATGGATTGGGAACTGGCTTGGAGGTAGGCTTCAGAAGGTAGTGGTAAACTGCATCCCCTCCGAAATGACTGAGGTGATCAGTGGAGTGCCTCAGGGCTTCGTCCTGGGCCCAATCCTGTTCAACATCTATATAAGAGACTTGGCGGAAGGGATCTGAGGTAAAATAACATTATTCGCCGATGACGCCAAACTAAGCAATGTAGTGGGCAAAATCACATCAGACAGAAATTCAATGCCCGACAACATGATGCACGACCTACTTCTACTGGAGCGCTGGTCTAGGTCCTGGCAACTCAGCTTCAATGCCAAAAAATGCAAAGTCATGCACCTGGGTAGTCAAAATCCATGCAGGACTTACACCCTTAATGGCGAGATCCTAACAAGAACTGAAGCAGAATGAGATTTAGGGGTGATCGTCAGTAAAGACATGCAGACTGCCAATCAAGTGGAGCAAGCTTCCTCCAAAGCAAGGCAAATCATAGGTTGCAACCGCAGGAGTTTCGTCAGCAGTAAATCTGAAGTCATTATGCCATTGTGTAGATCCATGGTGAGACCTCACCTAGAGTACTGTGTGCAATTCTGGAGGCCGCATTACTGTAAGGATGTGCTGAGGCTAGAGTCGGTTCAGAGAATGGCCACCCGGATGGTCTCAGGACTCAAGGACCTCCCGTACGAGGAGCGGCTAGAGAAGTTACAGCTCTACTCACTCGAGGAACGCAGAGAGAGGGGAGACATGATCGAGACGTTCAAGTATCTCACGGGCCGCATCGAGGTCGAAGAAGATATCTTCTTTTTCAAGGGTCCCACGGCAACAAGGGGGCATCTGTGGAAAATCAGGGGCGGGAAACTGCATGGTGACACCAGGAAATTTTTTCACTGAAAGGGTGGTTGATCGCTGGAATAGTCTTCCACTTCAGGTCATTGAGGCCAGCAGCGTGCCTGATTTTAAGGCCAAATGGGATAGGCATGTGGGATCTATTCAGTGACAGGTAGGGGAGGGTCATTGGGGTGGGCAGACTAGTTGGGCCGTGGCCCTTATCTGCAGTCTATTTCTATGAGGCCTTGATCAACCAATTGTTGAGGTACGGGAAAACCTGAAGGCCCCTCAACTGCAGAGCCGCCACCACCACCTCGAGGCACTTTGTAAAGACCTGCGGGGAGGAAGCAAGCCCAAACGGGAGGACCCTGTATTGCAGGTCCCCAACCCGAAAGCGCAGGAACCAGCGACAGGCCGGATGAACTGGCACTTGAGTATAGGCCTCCTTCAGATCGAGGGAACACATCCTGTCGCCCTCGTTCAGCAGTGGGTACAAAACAGGAAGCGAGAGCATCCGGAATTTTTCCCGAACCAGGAACTTGTTCAGCTTCCGGAGGTCTAGGATAGGACGGAGGTCCCCGGTCTTTTTGGGGACCAGGAAGTACCGGGAGTAAAACCTCCGCCCCCGCTGAGAAGGGGTACCTCCTCCACAGCCCGAAGACTAAGTAAAGCTCGAGCCTCCAGGAGGAGTAAGGGAAGCTGCGCTCGATTTGAAAGAGACCCGTCCGCAGGATTGTCCGGAGGCAACTCCCGGAAGTTCAGCGAATACCCCTCTACGACAACAGAGAGGACCCACGCGTCCGAAGTGATGCGGATCCAGACCAGGTAGAACTGCCGGAGACGGCCCCCGATAGGAAGAAGGGCAAAGTCCGAAGTGGAGGGGGCCCGCCCCTTTCCGCTCAGCCAGTCAAAAAGATGGCGTGGGCTAAGACACAGCAGGGGTCTGAGGGTTAGGGGGAGCTCACTGCTGCCGCTGGTGTCGAGGCGGCGGACGAGAGAAGGCAGGTACCGCTGGGGCGGCAGATTTCTGGACGAGAGATTTCTGCGGGTACCGCTGGGGCGGCAGCCGATACACCTTTGAAGGAGTGGGCTTCGGCTTAGGGCGCACCAAGGACGCAAAGGACCGCTCGTGTTTCGAGAGGCGTTTAGTAGCCGCCTCAATCGAGTCGTCAAAGAGCTTGTTCCCCACACAGGGGAGATTCGCTAAGCGATCCTGAAGGTTAGGGTCCATATCAACAATGCGAAGCCACGCCAAACGGCGCATGGCAATCGCAAAGGCGGACATTCGGGAGGATAGCTCAAAGTCATCGTAAACGGCATGGAACAAATGCAGTCAAAGCTACAAAAGAGTCCACCAGCAGCCCAAACTCCGCACGATGCGAGGCGGGCAAATCACCCTGAAAAGCAGGCAAGGACTTGACCAGGACCTTCAGATACGAGGTGAACGTGAAGGTATAGAGTTCAAGACCCGGTTGGCCATCATGGAATTTTGGTAGAGGCGTCTACCAAACTTATCCATGGTCCTCCCCTCCCAGACCGGCGGGCCAGCCGCATAGACCCTAGAGGGGTGAGACTTCTTAAGGGAAGACTCAACCAGCAAAGACTGGTGCGAAAGCTGCGCCTTCTCAAACCCCGGGCATGGAACAGTCTGGTATCTAGACTCCATCTTAGACGGAATGGCGGGGACTGCATAAAGGGTCTCCAAATTCTGGAAGAAAGCCTGGCGCAGAACCGGATTCAAAGGGAGCCGTAAGGACTCTCAAGGAGGACAAGGAAGGTCCATCTCCTCCAGGAACTCCTTGGTATACTTGGGAGTCGGATTGGAGGTCAAGATTGAGTGCTCTCCCCATGTCCTGGACAAATCTTGTGAAAGAAGATGGGCGACCCTCCGACCAGTCCTCAAGAGGGGTGGTTGAGCGAGACCGCAGCACCGCCGAAAAGGAGGGCGAGGCCTCCCGAGAGTAGTGAGGCGGCCTATCAGTGTCATCACGGCCAGAACCCCAGGACGCTCCACTATAGGAACGCGGTGGGGTTGAGGACCGCCTGCCCCTCGAGGATGCCCGAGGCAAGGACCCCGGGGTCCGAGGCACCGAGGTCTTCCGCCAAGGTGACACGCCTCGGGACACAGAGGGGGAGCCTCTCAACGCCCCAGCCTCCCGGGCCAGAGCCCCGGCGACTTAAACAATCGGGGGTTGGACAAGGACAACTCCTAAACTTGGAGAGCCTCGGTCCAGCGACCCATAGACCGACCTCGCCTCGGGGGGAGTCCCGGGGCTGCTTCGCCAAGCGGTGAGACGGGGTCGAGGCACGCCCCAATCGGCGCTTCAACCTCGAGCGCCCCGAAAGCGAGGAACGCCCCGAGGCGAGGAGTCGGAGGAAGAAAGACGCCGAGGCCGATGCACCTTGCCCCTAGGGGCCTCGACAGGACGCTCAGGCTAGTCTACCGGCTGCGAGGTCGAGGCCGGGGGTCAAACGGGCCAAAGCCGAGGAGAGTTCCGAAGATATCAAGGCCCGCAGCATATCCTGGAACACAGGCACCGAGACCATCGAAGGCCTATCAGTTGCCGCAGTGCATTCCACCGAGGGCAACCTCGAGGATGAGTATTCCCTGGAGGCAGCAGCACGCTTGGAGGGCTTGGACAAGGCCGGGGGGAGCGCACTCCCACCATGAGGGCAAAGACTCCGAGGCTGGAGTCCACGCCAGTGCTGACCCTGAAGAAGGAAGAGGGGACTTACCCGGAGCAGAGGACTTCGAGGCCAAGGCCGATCCCTTCGAGGTTGAGGTCTTTGCCGGGGCCGAGGTTTTCGAGGCCGACGTCGAGGCCGAGACCAGAGCCACCGGCTCACCAGCAAAAAGGTCAGTCAGGCGGGCCCGACGACGACGCAGGACACGAGCCTGAAAAGTAGCACACCTGGGGCAAGCATCGGTTGGATGGTCAGCCCCAGGCACAAGATACACCACCGATGCGGGTCGGTGATTGACAACAGCTGACCGCACTGGAAGCACTTTTTAAACCCGGTAAGAGGCCGGGACATTGAGGGAAAAAACGGCCGCGGCCGAGCGACGTCAGGCGGCCACGGCAACCCAGGAGCCCCCAGATGCCGAATCGAAGAACTTTATTTATTATTATTATTTTTTTTTTTTTTACGAAAAACCCGAAGGCAAAAAGGTGCACAGCGACTCCGAGAGAAAACAAAAAAGCCGCGGTGCTAGAAAGGCACGAAAACAGAGAGAAAAACGACAGGGCTTTCTGGCTCCGCGGAAAACTAAGAACTGAAGACCACGAGGAGGGGATGCGCCCTCTAGTGGAGTGGGAAGGCACACACACATGCGTGGTGCAGCAACAGCAAACTTGAAATCTTCAATCAAGTGTGCTTGAAAAGTTGTCTGCGTCGGGGCTCCGTGGATGACGTCACCCACATGTAGAGAATATGCTGCCTGCGTATCCTGGGATAATACAGTACACCATGCAATGGAGAAAAGTCAGATCAGTTAAATCATCTAATCTGGAGTGAAAATGGAGAAACGACCTGTGTCCTAAGGGGTACCAAAGACACTGATCCCCCCCCAAACTTATTTCAACTCAACGCTGAAACAAAATGACACATCCTTGGTCAGAAAAACTCCATGTAATATCTATTATTCAATAAATTTGCAATGTCTCTCTCTAAACACTCTTAAGATGCTTTATATCACACTCAAAAAAAGAAAATTAAAAACTTATCTGTGCTTGAAAAGTTGTCCGTGTCGGGGCTCCGTGGATGACGTCACCCACATGTAGAGAATATGCTGCCTGCTTATCCTGGGATAATACAGTACACCATGCAATGGAGAAAAGTCAGATCAGTTAAATCATCTAATCTGGAGTGAAAATGGAGAAACGACCTGTGTCCTAAGGGGTACCAAAGACACTGATCCCCCACAAACTTATTTCAACTCAACGTTGAAACAAGATGACACATCCTTGGTCAGAAAAACTCCATGTAATATCTATTATTCAATAAATTTGCAATGTCTTTCTCTAAACACTCTTAAGATGCTTTATATCACACTCAAAAAAAGAAAATTAAAAACTTATCTGTTTGAAGGCCAATGTACCGTGGTGCTAAGCAGAACAGGGTCCCTGCTTCACCTTAGCATCATCAGGGAAATTGAGCGCTAATTATCTCGCTTCAACAGATGGTGACTGGGGCAGACCCCCACCCTTGCTATGCCACTGGATGTAGGGAGGGGAAGGGCACATTGAGACAAGGGAGTTTGAACTTGGGACGAAGGGAAGGGGCACAAACTTAAGACACAGGAGGGAGGGAGGCAGCATGACTTTGAGACATAGGATGGAAGGATGGAGGGAGAGAGGGAAAGAGATGCTGAGGTGGGGGAGGGAATAGAAAGGGAGAATTGTTGAACATGTGTATGAAGGAAAGAGATAGTGTACATGGAGAAAGGGAAAAAGAGAATTGTTGGGCATAGGGATAGAATTGTTGAAGGTGCTGGAAGCGAACTGAGGAAGAGAGATGAGAAAGAGAAATGTTGGATGTGGTAGTGAAGAGGGAACAGAGGGACAGATGGAAAGGGATGCAAGAGGGAAGAATGTTGGACATGATTTTAGAGGGAATGGAGGAAGAGATTTAGCATGGTGCTGGAGAGGGAAAATAGAAAAAATATTGGATATGGAACTGGTGGGCAGGGGCAAAAGATATTGCACACAGTCTGGAGGATAAGAGAGGGAGAAATGTTGGATATGGCAGTAAAGGGAGTTGGAGAGATGCACCCTGGATCCCTCTCTCCCCACTCCCTTTGCAGCAAGGGAGGGAGGGAGGTGGAAAGTAAAAGAGAGGGAGTGTTAATATTTGTTTTCCATATTTTATAATTTTACTATTGTACACTGCCTAGAAGTCACTATAGGCAGTATAAATTTTAATAAAACTTGAAACGTTGCATATAGGGATGGAAGAGAGGAAGAAATGCTGTGAAGGAGTGGGGAGGGGAAAAAGCATCCTTTGTGTAATTTAATTTTGTGCTTACCATTTCAATGGCATCGCTGCAAGAGATCTAAAACGCGTCCAAAAAGTCCAGAACTCAGCAATTCGACTCCTATACAACCTCAGCTACCATGACCCTGAAGGAGTCTGGGACTGGTTTTCCTAAGTGTTGAACTAAGTTTTCTCTTTAATAAAATGCTGCAGACCTAACTTATCTCATGTTCTAGCCTGGGTATTACCTTGGACATTCTAACTTCTTATGGCTATCTCAGCAAAACAAGGGCTTACAAGAGGGCTCTATATGCCCATCGCACGTATTTGTTACAGCCAAAATTTGACCATCCAGAAGCCCGCATGGTATGTACTCTACCGTACTCGTACAAAGCTTTTGGCATTAAGAAGATCATTAATGCACACTGGCATATTTTATAGGTTCATAAATGCCTTGAACAACCCCCTCTGTTTGCTTACTCTAGAGGCAGAAATCTACGTGACTATATGACGTCTTCTCACTTCGTCAGTACTTCAACTAATACCCTTGTGCATTCCACAGGCCACTTCAAATGTGGTCACTGTACTATCTGCTCTTATGCTTTAGAAACTACGTGCATTAAACATCCCACCTTATCTAAGACGCATGTTCTTCAACATCACACAGATTGCGATACTCAAGAGAGTCATATACATGATCATGTGCCCATGTAGAATGTTTTACATAGGGCATACCACCAGAAATATTAAAACTCGCATTATTGAGCATTTGAGCAAAATTAGGAGGGGAGATATGGGGGCCCCCCTAGTGCAACATTGGCACGAGACTTCACACCAGTTACAAGACCTCCGGTTTGTTGTTTTAGAAGTGGCTCATCTGGATAAGGGAGGAAATGTGCAAGCCTGGTTATGGAAACACGAACAAAGATGGATATTTCACTGGCAAACTGTGGCTCCTACAGGGTTAAACAAAGAAGTAGAGTGGTGGGCGTTTCTCCATTAGTTGATTGACACATCGACGTAATTTAAATCCGGGTGCTCAGCTGAGCGTCCGTGTCACAGGAAATGTAAAAGAAGTTCCTCTGAACCAGGTACCTTGCCGTCAGCGTCTAGATTTTGAGTATTAGCTGTTTCGCTGTAACATTATGTTTAACGTTTACACATACGCATCATTTTTTGTCTTTGTTATATTGCTTTAGGACACATTTTAAGCAGTGGTTCACTAGCAAGTCAGCGGGTTCTCTGAAGCAGCCAGGGTTGGCGAAACGCGTCAGAACCTTGCCGGGTCAACGCTAATTGAACATTCAAGATAAGTTCTTTATGAACTCACGTTTTTTGAATTCATTCACATATTGAAGAGTTATTTCACTAGATGGACATAACAATTTAAGAATGTTTTTTAACAAGCACTTTCATTACCTTTTCACTTTTAATGGTGCAATGATAGATTCTACAAAAAACGCTCTCTAGGGGTTCTGTACCCCACATTGAGGTTTTTTACTCCATCTTGGATTCTGAGCGCCACTGAAGCTTAAAAAGGTATTTAAAGTACTGTTTGCTCCTTCACCAGTTGTTGTTGTATCTCAGCAAAACGACATGTAACAGAAAGACTGCAGGGCTTAGATAAGTGACCTGCTAATGACCAGCTAGTGTGAGCTTAGCACCAATGATTGTTAAGAAAAGTAACACGTGAAAAGTTTTTTTCTAGAATTCAGTTGTATAGCCAGAAGAATGTATAAATATCTCTGTAACGTCCTGTTTTCGGGACTGCTGAAGCCAGCTTGGAGCTCAGGAGTAGCATATGTATGCTAATAAAACCTGTTGCTTTCTTCAAGTCTCTAAGTTTTTGTACCCTCACTTCTGCCGTGCCACTCTGCCTCTCAGTCTTGCAACATATACACTGACTCCAAATATGCTTTCCTTACCTTGCATTCCCATAGGGCCATCTGGAAACATCGAGGTTTCGTTACAGCCTCCGGCCGCCTGATCCATCATGCTCCCCTCATTCTTGACCTCATCGAGGCTGTCAAATTGCCCTTCCGTGTTGCCGTTATGCACTGTCGAGACAACCATCGTGTCACTGATCTCATCTCCTGTGGCAATGCCCTTGCAGATCATACAGCCCGAGCTGCCAGCCTCTGCCTCCTCCTTCAGCTCCTCTGTACACAATCATTCTTTTTCTGGACACCCTTATACCCCGGTACACTTATCAGGAACAAACTTGGGTCCGCACTCTTTCGGGCCAGTCTGTCCTGAAAGGGGGGGGGGGTGGATACAAATATGCGCCAATTCAAGTGCCAATCCAGACCCACACACTGATGCTTCAAACGCGAACACAGCAGGTACCCCGATATTCATTCAACAGCTGGCCCTCACAATTGTCAAAAGATACCATGATTTGGCACACTCTGGAGAACCAGCTATGAAAATGAAAACCCCCCAACCAGATGACTGCCACCTCTTGGACACCAACCCATTGGAACATATCCGATGCAGGTTCTGTCGGTAGATTTTACCCACTACCGATAGCTACACAAGTCCATGGGTATGTCCCTGGAAATACAGTATGGCTAAATCTTGGAAGTCAGACCCCCTGAAACCTAGTCCTTTTACTGTCCTAATTTCTTCTCTTACAGTTGTCAAGGTGTCCGGACACGAAACTTGGTTCCACTACAACACGGATCTTCAGCTGAAGCTTTCTAAGACCTCAAAAGTTCTGAATATTTACCACTGTACTTAGCAGGTGTTCTGAATATAATTCTTTACAAGTGTTTGAGTTTAATTGACTGCCTGTGGTTCACCACTGCCTTTAGCAAGTGTTTTGAGTATAACTGTTTGAAGTTTTCTAAGTTGTGCCTGAAAGAAAAATGAGCTTCCTATGTTAGCACTGTCGGCACCTTTGTGTTAAATATCTGATACTAGCTGATGCCCCGGCGATGCACGGGTATTTAATTATAGCAATAACACTGTAAATGGATTCAAATAAAGATACTTTATAGTGGTGAATGAAATTATTTTTTACAGCTTAATAAAATGTACAATATTCAAATTATAATGTGAAATATTTGACAAAATGAATACAATACAACTAACGCAAAACGTGATTATAAACAACAATTTTAGTTTCACCTCCTGGAGCAAGAACATATAAATTCTTGGGTGAACCCACCCTTGAGCAAGCAACATAGAGTTGTGGGCCGTGAGACCCCCAGAACATATCACCCCAGGTAGTGAGGGATCTGCATACCAAGTTTCGTTCAAATCGGTCAAGCCGTTTTTGAATTACAGTGAGAATGGCAGCTTTTTACATTTTTTCCATTGACATGAATGAGTGAAATCTGAATTTCTGTTTGTAGCTCCGCCCACGTGTGCAGGTGGGCCGCAAGACCCCCAGAACATATCACCCCAGGTAGTGAGGGATCTGCATACCAAGTTTCGTTCAAATCGGTCAAGCTGTTTTTGAATTACTGTGAGAATGGCAGCTTTTTACATATTTTCCATTGACATGAATGGGTGAAATCAGATTTTCTGTTTGTAGCTCCGCCCACATGTGCAGGTGGGCCGCGAGACCCCCAGAACATATCACCCCAGGTAGTGAGGGATCTGCATACCAAGTTTCGTTCAAATCGGTCAAGCCATTTTTGAATTACTGTGAGAATGGCAGCTTTTTACATTTTTTCCATTGACATGAATGGGTGAAATCTGAATTTATGTTTGTAGTTCCGCCCACGTGTGCAGGTGGGCCGCGAGACCCCCAGAACATATCAACCCAGGTAGTGAGGGATCTGCATACCAAGTTTCGTTCAAATCGGTCAAGCCGTTTTTGCGTGATCGCGGCACATACACACACACATACCTCCAATTTTATATATATAGATTTGTGTTGCCCTCACTGCCTTATGTTTCTTTCCTATTGTACTTAATAAGGGCCCCTAGCCCCTTTGCCTGATGTTTGTTTGCATGATGGAGTTAAGTACAGAAAGTGTCAAACATCAGAGGGTATTTTCTTTATCCAACCTACTGGTGATGAAGTTTAAAAGTGGGCGGAAATCTGCATTGATAATGTTGAGGGTCCACTTATCAACCAGACTCTTATTGTAGATCCCACTCGTCCGGTGTCTTTGTATTTTGATACATGTGTGTTATTTGATATTGCCCAGGGTCATGATTTTGCCCTTAATACAGTTTTGAGTGGCTCCCTAGATTGACAGCATTATTATACCAAATGTGCTAAGTATATACGTCTGTATAACCTGATGCCTTTAAGAACTGCCCTTATGAGGAAACCTTCACTAATGGTGGAGCCTGTCCTTTATGGGAATGTGTCTCGTGGGCCACCTACAAGAACTCTCATAAATACCCAGCCAATACCCCTTCTGCCTCCCTTACTATAGGTCCTAGCTCCGGCCCCTTGTGTATTACAGGCCACTGCAATCCCATGGTTTTCACCATCACTGACCCACATAACTGGAATGCCAATATCCAAGTCCAGAAGGCCAGAGACCGCATGGCATTGTATATTGATGGTATAAGGTGTGACCCAGGTACTGATGTATATGTCTGTATTGTATCCTGCTCAAGTGCTCCTGTCCATCACTCTGTGGCGTTTCCTCAGTTTTATGAAATTATGAAAGTAGATACTGATATTCCTGTAATCACTAGAAATCTGTTTATACAGTTTGCTGAAACTATAGGTCAGACTCTTAATGTTAGCAATTGTTTTATATGAGGAGGGACTGGTATGGGAGAACAGTGGATATGGGAGGCAAAGCAGCTGGATATGTTAAACCTGACTTCACAGACCCTCACTTTTACGTCAGGTCCATGACCTTCACGATGGACCTTGCGAACCTCCATTGTCGCTTCCCACTGTCTTCAGCGCCCTTCAGACACTGCTCAATGAAACTTCCTATGAATGATGGCCAGCTCCTGATAGTTAATATTGGCTCTGTGATCTGTTTGCCTACTCTTGGTTGCCTGCTAACTGGACTGGTATATGTGTACTTGGCATGATCCATCCCAGCTTCTTCCTGTTACCGCTGGCTGATGGTGTCGCCAAAAGCGGTCTACTTCCACTAATTCCAATAGGTGAATGGGGAGATGACTGTCCTGCAGAATGGATCATTGCTGTTTACGGACCTGCTACATGGGCCGAGGATGACACCTGGGGCTATCGGACCCCAATCTATATGCTGAACCTTCTTCTACAAGCTGTACTCGAACTGATAACTAATGAAACCGCCTGAGCTTTGAGTACCATTGGCAGAGCGAATGCTAAAATGCGCAGCTATCTATTAGAACTGCCTAGCTCTAGACATAAGGTGGTGTCTGTGGCAAATTCAACCTCTCCAACTGCTGTCTTGAACTTGATGACGATGGTAAAGTGATTGAGGAAATTGTGGATCGTATCACCAAACTGGCTCATGTTCCTGTCCAGATCTGGCATGGCCTTACTGCAGATTGGTTCTCTGGTACCTTCGGCTCCTGGTTGCCCTCTGGTTCAGCACTGAAGACCATCTTGCTGGTTGCCGCCCTGTCTTCTCTGCTCCTTTGCTGCATGCCCTGTGTGGTCCCCATAGGCATAAAGCTGCTCCACCGAACTGTTGACTCTGCTGTTGACCGTTCCACTGCTGCTATGGTCCTTGCGCTTCCCAAGGATCAACCAGTCCCTACAACTGATCCTGACCTTCCTCCTTCTTGAACTTTATCAGGCTCGTCTCCTTCCTCCGACTAGCCTGAAAGGGGGGACTGAAGGAGTCTGGGACTGGTTTTCTTAAGTGTTGAATTAAGTTTTCTCTTTAATAAAATGCTGAATTATGTTTAGCTGCAGACCTAACTTATCTCATGTTCTAGCCTGCCTGTACTGGGTGTTAGCTTGGACATTCTGACTTCTTATGGCTATCTCAGCATAAACGACATGTAACAGATAGACTGCAGGGCTTAGATAAGTGACCTGCTAATGACCTGCTAGTGTGAGCTTAGCACCAATGATTGTTAAGAAAAGTAACACGTGAAAAGTTTTTTTTCTAGAATTCAGTTGTATAGCCAGAAGAATGTATAAATATCTCTGTAACGTCCTGTTTTCGGGACTGCTGAAGCCAGCTTGGAGCTCAGGAGTCGCATATGTATGCTAATAAAACCTGTTGCTTTCTTCAAGTCTCTAAGTTTTGTGGCTTCCCAAAGTGACCTTTCAACCCCATTACTCCAGCGCTCTATGCAGCTCACTGGTTACCAGTCAAAAAGCGATGCATCTTTAAAGCCCTGGTCATGACACACAAGAGATTCTACCAAAAAACCCCAGCCCACATAGCATTCAAGCTATGCCTATACAATTCTAACTGCCCCCTCTGCTCCAAAGCAGAACAAAGACTCAGCATTCTCGCAGGGAGATCCCTTTGAATGAGTACAGCATACAAAAGATCCTACAGCCATTTCCTACCTCAGCTATGGAACGACTTATCCACACAGATCAGGTCGCTAGACTCACTAATGACCTTCCGCAGAGCAGTAAAGACCCTCCTCTTCCGCCAATCGGGCCATTAAAAACTGCCTCCTCAATATACTTCTCCTAGTACTCTTCGCTATGACCAGTCTGGTCTAGAGAGTTGCGCAGGGACAGAAATCCCACCCGTCCCTGCCAAAGTCCCACCCGTCCCCGTGAGGAATCCCTCCGTCCCCGTGAGGAATCCCCTCCGTCCCCGCCCGTCCCTGTGAGGAATCCCCTCCATCCCCGCCCGTCCCTACTTCAGAAATAGTTATTTCATTTAATTATGCTACTGAATTAAAGGCTCTGGTAGAAACCCATTTACAAATAAGCAAAAGACTTTATTAATTTGGAAATATTAATTGGGAAGAATACATACTTTATAAACAGGTTTCTACCAGAGCATCTAATGTTTATAAATTTTTATCAACACAACTAATATACTACTTTATCCTGAAGCAAAAAAAAAAAAAAAAAAGAAATAGAATTCTTTTCCTACCTTTGTTGCCTGGTTTCTGCTTTCCTCGTGTTCTCATTCAATTTCTTCCATCCACTGTCTTTCTTCCTTCTGCGTCTTCCATTTGCTCTGTTACTGTGCCTCTCCCTTTCTCCTCCCTTCCAAATTGGTCTGGCACCCATCTTCTTCCCTCCTCTCCCCCTATAGTCTGGCATCTCTGTCTTCTTCCCTGCCAGCATCCTTCTCCCCCCCCTTCTTCCCCATGTCCTGTCAGCGTCCTTCTCCCCCCTCTGTCTTCCACATGTGCTTTCAGTGTCCTTCTCCCCCCCATCTTCCCCATGTCCTTTTAGCGTCCTTCTCCCTCTCTGTCTTCTCCATGGCCTTTCAGCATCCTTCTCCCCCCATCTTCTCCATGTCCTGTCAGCGTCCTTTTCCCCCCTCTGTCTTCCACAAGTGCTTTCAGTGTCCTTCTCCCCCGTCTTCCCCATGTCCTTTCAGCATCCTTCTCTACTCCTTTGTCTTCCCCAGTGCTTTCAGCGTTCTTCTCCCCCCTCAGTTTTACCCATTTCCCATAAGTGTCTTTTCCTCTCCACTCCATCTTTCCTCCCTTTCTCTCTCCCTGCCCCCTTACCTTCATGGCGCTTCCCTGGCCGACCAACAGAACAGGCCCAGAACCTCCCTGCCCTTAACCGCGAATCTAAATTACCTTCTTACAGCTGCTGTAAGAAGGTAATTTAGATTCGCGGCTACAGGGAAAGGAGGTTTGTCGGACCGGGGCTGTTGTCGGTCGGGGAAGCGCCACAAAAGTAAGGGGACCTGGACGGCTATGCTGCACCCGGGGCGGACCGCCCCCTCCCTTGGTAGCCACTTGAGCCGCGAGGCTACTCTCCTTACCTGCCCTGCCTGCAGCACAGAGCTGAACGGAAGTCTTGCTGACATCGGGAAGACTTCCGTTCGGCTCTGTGCTGCAAACAGAGCAGAATAGAGAGAAGAAGAGCCGCGCGAATGAGTACATCCAGCCCCGCAGGAACCCCGCGACCCTTGGAGGCGTCCCCACGGGATCCCCGCGACCCTAGAGGGCGTTCCCATGGGATTCCCGCGACCCTAGGAGGCGTCCCAACGGGATCCCTGTGACCCGAAGGGGGAACCCACGGGTCCCGCGGGATTCCCGTCGTCCCCGTTCAGCTCTCTAGTCTGGTCTCTAGAATAAGCTGTGTTATTGTCTACTGTAACCTATTTGTTACATTTAGTGATTTCTATTCCACCCTTACCTAGCGGTTCAAGGCAGATTACACAATACATTCAGTGGATTACAAGAGAATTGTCAAGATACTAGTAAAAGACTAATGAGTGCTTTGAATATTTTTGATTTGCTGTGTAGATGGTGTTTCGGGTGAAGTTTGGGGGGGGGGGGGTCTGGTTCTGTTATAAAGGTTTAATGTACTTTTTGTTGTCATGACTAGTCTGTTTTCAAACGATTGTGAATGTCTACTTGTAACCCGTTCTGAGCTTCTGGGAGAACGGGACAGAAATCGAAAGAAATAAATCCATCATATTGTTAATATGATTATATTGTGTGCACAATATATGAAAAGTGAATGGAAGAACCGTCATTTACAAGTACTGTACTATTGTTACGGGGGCAGAGTCTGGGGCGAGGCTTGGATGGGTATGTGGAAGGGCTTTTACCCTCCATAAAAAAAAAGCGTTCCGCTGCCTACGGCTAGATACGATTCTAAAGCTGGGAGGAAAGCCCGGTAAGCTGCGTCGTTTCTGCCTAGTGAATGAGCCGCTCACCGAGCACCAGCCGCCTCGAACAGCTCCGCCCAGGCGTCGGGATCGAAGAACTCGGCGGTGAACTGCGGGGCGAAGTCGGCGTAGGTGAAGCCCGGTGGGTAGTTCTTCTGCATGAACTCCCGGTACTGCTCCTGGCCCTCGGCCTCCCAGTGCCACCAGAACCACTCGCTGCCGAAAGACGGCACGGAGAAGACCCCCCAGTGCAGGAAGACCCCGAACTTGGCCTCATCGAACCAGGCGGGCAAAGGCCGGGCATCCAAGCTGGGCCAGTCCGGGCTGTAGCGCTCGGCAGCGGACACGACCAGCGCCGCCAGCAGCGGCATCCAACCGGTTACCCGCTCCATGCTCCCAAACCCAAAGCCTGTGCAACTGAGCTCTCACTTCCGCGTCCGGGACCTCACCTCACAAACACAGAGGCGCGTGCTGGTCACATGATCCGCTCGTGACCAATCGCCGCCCCTTTCACCCGGCGCCTTAAAGCCCCCCCTAGCGATAAACGTGACTAGCGCGAGGTTAGAAAATGGCGACTGTGATGATGGCCAGACGAGCACTTCCGCGGTGTTGGAATCCAGCTGGGCGGATAGCGACGTTAGGCGGGTTTGTGAGTGTTTCCCCTCCCCTTCGATTAGCTGACTGCAGAGAGCACGCTTTTCTCTGGTTGCTGTTTAGATCCCTGTAATATCTAGTGGTTGCCCATAAACAGAAAGTCTGTTCCCGAGACCTTCCCTAGTCACTGGCGGTGTTAAGGGGATGGCAATACGAGTTCACACACCGCCTTTCTGTGGTTGCAATCAAACAGACTATACATTATATACAGATACTTATTTTGTAGCTAGGCCACAGAGAGATTGTGGCATCTCTTGGAGAGAAGAGGGGTTAGTGGATGTGAGAGGTCACTTAGACACACAAAGTCTGAGGCGTGAAGAAAGTACAAGAGGTTTATTACAGCATGCTGGACTCTAGTGCAATGAACAACCTGCCTACTAGAGTGTTAAAAACAGGAAATGCATGGACTTTTATGCCCTTTTCACAAACTAATATATGTAAAAACTACAATTTTC
Organism: Geotrypetes seraphini; assembly: GCF_902459505.1. NCBI lineage: Eukaryota > Metazoa > Chordata > Amphibia > Gymnophiona > Dermophiidae > Geotrypetes > Geotrypetes seraphini. Next base: position 28,374,635 of record NC_047091.1, on the reverse strand, counting down.
ATTTGTTACTTCTATAATTTTCTACAATTGTTATTGGTCCTAAGCCAGCACTTATGATAGTTTCAGGGATACAACTTATAGGCCTATAGGAAACTAGCTCATTTCTCTGCTTATCTAAATCTTACAGGTCTAAATGTTACATGTACAGGAGGGCAGGGTACATCATGGCTCAAACTCTTATCTATTTAGCTTACAATGTGGTAAGGTAGGAACATACATTTTAGGCAGATGAGGTCAGTAGATTGTACACAGTTTTCAGCTATGTAGGCCAGAGCAATATTTTAAACAACAGTTAACCATTTCATGACCCAACATTCCCCTCTTTCAGGCTGGCGTACCTAAGGAGCCAAGTCTGACAAAATAAAGTTAGGGGTCAGGAAAGTCAGGGTCCCCAGTGGGTAAGGGACGATACTAGGAGAGGGCAAGGGCCAATGCAGCAGTGGAACGGTTGACAGCGGAGTCCACAGTTCAGTGGAGCAGCTTTATGGCTATGGGGACCACACAGGGCAGGCAGCAAAGGAACAGAGAAGACAGGGTGGCAACCAGCAAGATGGTCTTCAGTGCTGAACCAGAGGGCAACCAGGAGCCGAAGGTACCAGAGATCCAGTCTGCAGTAAGGTCACGCCAGGTCTGGACAGGAACATGAGCCAGTTTGGTGATATGATCCACAATTTCCTCAATCACTTTACTCAAGTTCAAGGCCGCAGTTGGTACCCCAGACACCACCTTCTGTCTAGAGCTAGGCAGTTCTGATAGATAGCAGTGTGCATTTTAGCATTCGCTCTGCCAATGGTACTCAAAGCTCGGGTGGTCTCATTAGTTATCAGTTCGAATACAGCTTGTAGACGAATAATGCAGTTCAGCATATAGATTGGGGTCCGATAGCCCCAGGTGTCGTCCTTGGTCCATGTGGCAGGTCCATAAACAGCAATGATCCATTCTGCAGGACAGTCATCACCCCATTCACCTATTTTAAGGGAATTGGTGGAAGTAGACCGCTTTTGGCGACCCCTGGTGTTGAATACAGGGGCTCCCAGGTGTTCACCATCGGCCAGCGGTAACAGGAAGAAGCTGGGACGGATCATGCAAAGTACACATGTACCAGTCCAGTTAGCAGGCAACCAAGAGTAGGCAAACAGATCACAGAGCCAATATCAACTATCAGGAGCTGACCATCATTCATAGGAAGTTCCATTAAGCAATGTCTGAAGGGCGCTGAAGATAGTGGGAAGCGACAATGGAGGTTCGCAAGGCCCATCGTGAATGTCGTGGACCTGACGTAAAAGTGAGGGTCTGTGAAGTCAGGTTTAATATGTCCAGCTGCTTTGCCTCCCATAACCACAAACAAAACAATTGCTAATATTAAGGGTTTGTCCAATAGCCTCAGCAAACTGTATAAACAAGTTTCGAGTAACTGCTGGAATTTCAATGTCTACTTTCATGTTTTCATAAAACTGAGGAAATAATAATGGAGTGATGTACTGGTGCTCGGGGTCGGGTCACTACATGGATGTATAGATCTGCACCTGGGTCAGACTCTTTGTCTGAAATTCTAAACCCAATACGCCCTTTCACATACTCTAATTTCTGATTCCACGTTTGGGGTTTTTTGATAGTGAAGGCAACTGGGTTGCAGGTCTCTACCGGGCAGGTTGGGCTAGGCATAGGGCCCAAACGTAGAGTAGCAGAAGCTGGGAGCTGCTGGCCCTTTTCGTGGGTTAGGGGGTAAGTAGCCCACTTAATCTGGTGTTCATATTGACAGGCAAAGGCACCATACTTTCTCTGCCTGTACAGTGGAGGGATTATGAGAGGGCACATGTATTTATCACATGTGGAGTATTATCTTTGCCAACTGAGGGACCCATAAGAAACAGAGTCCTCCAGACCTGCAGCCCTATCAGCAACCCCACATGCATCAAAATACACAGTTACTGGCTTCCTGGGATCCACTATGGGAGTTTGGTTAACAAGCGGACCATCAGCCCCATTAATGCGGACTTCTACCCATTTTTCATCTTTAATATTAGTGGGTTGGTAACATATGACTCCATCAGTAGTCTGGCACTTGCGATAATTGATTCTTTCTTAGGAACAGACATCTGGTAAGAGGGCAATATGATAACGGAATTGGGTTTTGTACAGGAGGGCCATTTCTACCTGATTTCCATTACGGACCTCAGAAAGACATGGTTTACAGGACTCAAGAGGTTGTGCCTGAGCTTCTGGCACAACAGGAAACAAATACAAAAGGAAGAAGCATAAGACAGTAAGAAGAAAACAGCAGTCAGATATAACACATAGGAGCATTCGGCAATGTATACACAGAAAACCCATTTGTCACCGAGTGACTCTCAATGTACATAGAAGAAGGTTCAATTGAGGCAGTGGTTAACCACAAACAGTCAGTTAAACTCAAACACTTATGAAAAGATTATATTCAGAACATCTGCTAAATACAGTGGTAAATGTTCAAAGCAATTTTGAGGTTTTAGAGATCTTCAGCTGGAGGTCTGTCTTGCCTGGGGTGGCTTGCCATACAGCAGCAGACTTGACTCTATTGTAGTGAAACCAGGTTTCATGTCCGGACACCTTGACAGCTGTAGGGGAAGAAATGAAGACAGTGAAAGGGCCTGTCCACCTAGGTTTCAGGGGGTCTGACTTCCAAGTTTTTAGCCATATCGTATCCCCAGGGATGTATCCATGGACTTGTGTAGCTATCGGTAGTGGGACCCTTTCCAGGACCCATTTGTGGAGCTCTTGAAGGGCCTTAGCTAAAGATTGGACCTGACTGGAGGATATCTGATCCCAGAGTAGCAAAGGAACCAGGATCTGGGTTCACAATGGGTGATGGCCGGCCGAACATGAGCTCAAATGGGGACAATTTAGTGGGTTTAGATGGGGTGCATCTAATCTGAAATAGGACAGAGGGCAGCAGGACAGGCCAGGACAGATTAGTTTCTTCAATTCGTTTCGTGAGCAGGGTCTTAAGAGTTCTGTTCATTCTTTCGACCTGACCAGAGCTCTCAGGTTGGTAAGCAGCATGTAATTTTCATTCAATTTGGAGAGCCTGAGCAGTTTGTTGGACAACATCGGCAATGAAAGCGGGGCCGTTGTCACTGCCTGTGGAAACAGGGAGACCAAAGCGCAGAATTATGTCGTTTAGGAGGTGTTGGGTTACTTCCCTGGCGTGTTCAGTGCGAGTAGGGAAGGCTTCAACCCATCTAGTCAGGGTGTCTGTGAAGACTAGAAGATGACTGAAGGAACGGGAAGTGGGCATGTAGGTGAAGTCTACAGACAGAACCTGCATCGGATATGTTCCAATGGGTTGGTGTCCAGGAGGTGGCAGTCGTCTGATTGGGGAATTTATTCTAGAACAGACAACACACTGTCAGACCGTATTCCGGACTAGCTGATCAAGGTGATTGATAAAGAAATGTCTCTTGAGAGTCATTTTCATAGCGGGTTCTCCAGAGTGTGCCAAATCATGGCATCTTTTGACAATCGTGAGCGGGGTTTAATTGTGATTATTTGAGTGGTATAATAACCCTTTAAATGACCGCTTGTATAAATCATCTGCGCATGCGTTCACATAATAGTTTTGTTAAACACACCTGCGCTTTGTATTCGATGTTTTGTGTACCGCGCATGCGTTGGTTAGTATAAATGGCACATGTTCATTATGTCCCATTGGAAAGCTGCTCCTGCCCCTTAAATGAGAGGATGTCAAAAATAAGGTTGGTGAATCAAAGTTAACTGCTAAGTTTTTCAGTGCGTTTATAATTTGATTTAGTTAGTGTTTTATCGTTTGTGTGTATGAGTTAGAGCCATAATGGAATCGACTATGATTGGCTGAGTAATTTGAATTAATTTTTGAGACAAGTTTGTGAATTTAGGGCTTGTCAGTTTTTTAAGATGAGTGTGTCTATAATGTGTTTTTTATCTCCCGTGTATGTATGAATTAGAGCCACAATGATTACGTTTCTATCACCTGCGCATAAGAACATAAGAAGCTCCATCCCCGGAACAGACCCTAGGTCCATCAAGTCCGGTGATCCGCACATGCGGAGGCCCCGCCAGGTGTATCCTGGCACAGTTTTGGTCCCCATATCGCTCTAAGCTTCTCGTAAAGAGAAGTGCATCTAGCTTACCCATGTCACTTCATACAACTCATAAGGAGATGTACATCTAACTTACCCTTAAATCCTAGAACGGTGGATTCCGCAATTACCTCCTATGGGAGAGCATTCCAGGTGTCCACCACTCGTTGCGTGAAGCAGAACTTCCTGATATTTGTCTTGAACTTGTCTCCCCTTAGCTTCAACCCATGTCCTCTTGTCCATGCCACATTGGACATTGTAAATAACGTTTTTTCCTGCTCTATTTTGTCGATTCCTTTCAGTATTTTGAATGTCTCGATCATATCCCCTCGTAGTCTCCTTTTCTCAAAGGAAAACAACCCCAGTCTCTTAAGTCTTTCCTCGTAATCCAGGTTCTCCATACCTTTCACCAGCTTTGTTGCTCGTCTCTGCACCCTCTCTAGCAGTTTGATATCCTTCTTTAGGTATGGAGACCAGTGCTGGACGCAGTATTCCAAGTGTGGTCTGACCATCGCTCTATAAAGCGGCATTATGACTTTCTCCGATCTACTCGTGATTCCCTTCTTTATCATGCCTAGCATTCTATTCGTGTTCTTCGCTGCCGCCGCACATTGCACCGACGGCTTCAGTGTCCTATCGATTAATACTCCCAGGTCCTTTTCCTGTTCAGATTTTCCCAGAGTTGCACCTGACATACTATACTTGTGTTCATTATTTTTTCTGCCTAAGTGCATCACTTTGCATTTTTCTTCATTAAACTTCATCTGCCATTTATCTGCCCAATTCTCCAATCGGCTCAAGTCACTCTGGAGTTCCTCACTGTCCTTCTGCGATTTGATGGCCCGGCATAGCTTTGTATCATCTGCAAACTTGATGATCTCACTGGATGTTCCATCCTCTAGGTCATTGATGAAGATATTAAATAAGATGGGCCCAAGTACCGAGCCCTGGGGCACACCCCTAGTCACATTTTCCCAGTCCGAGAACTTCCAATTTATGCCCACTCTCTGCCTTCTGTTCTCCAGCCATTTGCCTATCCATCTTAGTATATCTCCTTCTATTCCATGGCCCTGCAGTTTCCTGAGGAGTCTTACATGTGGAACTTTTTCGAACGCTGTTCCGCCACTTATTTCTGTCAGATGGGATGATCAGTGACACTCAGAAAAGCACACAGACAATATAAAAGCATAAACAATAACCCTTTATTATATATATATATCCTATATAATAAAAGGCTAACTCGCGCATGCGCACTTCTATTTGCGTGTTCCGTGCGCTGTAGGTCTGTGGCCGAAGGAGTGCGCATGCGCGCGAATACGTCACCACTCGATCGCCTCCACAAGCCGGACCGCAGCCAGACGACGATCTCCGTTCCTCCTGCACCATGGCACACCAGGCATGTCCCTGCCTCCCCCGCCGCCAGCCTCGGGTTCCTGGGGGCCGGCGGTGCGAGCCGCCTGGCCGGTGCTGAGGCCCCGCCTCCCCGCTACACAGCGCCGCCAGACCCGACAAAACGGCCCTACACTCACAGACCCGCGAGCAGGGTTGCCATGGAAACCCAGCCGGAATAACATGCAGTCGCGCAAGGGTCAGTGAGAGGGGATCAGGAGCTAAAGAGAGATTGAAAAAAACAAACAAACAACAGTGCACAAGTAGAGAGAGACAGACAGTCACAGAAGGACAGGGGGCTAAAGACACAGATTGAAAAAATAACAAAACACAGAGGACAAGGAGAGAGAGACACACACACTCACAGAAGGACAGGGGGCTAAAGAGACAGATTGAAAAAATAACAAAACACAGAGGACAAGGAGAGAGAGAGACACAGGGAAAAAAATGTCAAACAGACATACAGCAGCCAAGGAGACAGACAGAGAGACAGTGGGCAAGGAGACAGCAAAAAAATAAAAAAAAAAATACAAACAGCCAATGAGACAAACAGAAAAAAATAAAAAATACAATGCCCAAGGATAAATTCTGGAAAATAAACCATACAGACATACAGTGGCCAAGGAGTTAGACTGCAAAAAACACATACAGCAGCCAATGAGACAGACAGACTGACAGCGACCAAGTAGACAATCAGCAAAAAACAATAACAAACACAGAAAGCAAAAAAAGAGAAACATACAGCGACCAAGGAGACAGGCATGCAACAAATAGGAAAAATATAAAAACTTTTAATAAATCAACCATACGTGAAGAAGGAATAAAAAAAAAAAAAAAAGGAAGAGACACCTACAGAGAAACACAGGATCAAGAGCATACAGAGAAAACAGAAGTTTGCAGGAATCAGGAACATATAGAGAAAGGAGAGCAGAGACCCCCTGCAAGAAGAGAAAAATAGCAAAGAGACTGGGGATGAGAAAGAGAGCAGAGATGCTTGCAGGGAGAAAAAGCTAAGCAGTAATGTTACAGCTCGAGAGTGGAGACTGAGGAAGAAAGCAGAGATAGCGCTACACAGGGAAATGGAGGGAGGAAAGAGACAGAAAGAAAAATACAGACATAAATTCTAGCACCCGTTAATGTAACGGGCTTAACGACTAGTATATATATATATATATATATATATATATATATATATATATATATATATATATATATATATATATGAATATAAGAATAAAATAGCTTCACCGTGATCCCAGGCAACGACCATCCTTCACAATTGGGAATCCCTGCAATTGATAGGTGGGTGGACCAAAGGAGACTGTCCCTTTAGACGTCTTGGATTCTAATGTTAGGGGCAGAGTCCCGTCCTTATATAGGGTGAAAAGCTGCTGAGTTCATAGTTAAACAGCTGGTCCTGCAGTAACCAGCGTCCTTCACTACGATTCAGGCACACCCGGTCCTGGTCTTTTGTTCTTTGTTTTGGCAACACCCAGGTCAAGGAGGTCAGGATAGCAGATAAGCAGACTTGTTGCAGAAACCAGCTTTCCATCTGGTTTTACTGTCCTTTTGTTGTTGTTGTGGCAACACCCAGGTCAAGGAGGTCAGGATAGCAGATAAGCAGACTTGTTGCAGAAACCAGCTTTCCATCTGGTTTTACTGTCCTTTTGTTGTTGTTGTGGCAACACCCAGGTCAAGGAGGTCAGATAAGCAGACTTGAGGAGACATGTCACGTAGTATGCTGAGTTTCAGCTACCCCCTGGCCATAGGCATAACAAACGCTTTCTGAAAATCCAAGTATATAATATCCACCGGTTCTCCATTATCAATTTGTCTGTTCACTGTCTCAAAAAATTGAAGTAGGTTCGTCAAGCATGACTTCCCTTTCCTGAATCCATGTTGGCTGGCTTTCATCAGGTCATATGTGTCTAGGTGCCGGGTTATGCTATCCTTGATCAGCGCCTCAACCATCTTCCCAGGGACCGACGCGAGATTCACAGGTCTATAGTTGCCCGGTACTCCTCTTGATCCTTTTTTGAATATCGGCGTGACGTTCGCTATCTTCCAGTCGTCTGGTATCTACCCTGTTTTGATTGACAGGTTGACAAGTTTTTGGACTAGTTCTCCAATTTCCACTTTTAGCTCTTTCAAGACTAAACTAAACTAAACCTTGGGTTTGTATACCGCATCATCTCTACATCCATCTGGTCCAGGGGATTTGTCGCTTTTGAGTTTGTCGATCTGGCGGTAGATCTGGTCCAAGTCCACGTCTACTGTGGTAAGGCTGTCCTCTGTTACTCCTTGGAACACTTTCACTGCTTCTGGAATTGTTGCAGTGTCTTCCTTTGTAAAGACAGACGCAAAGAATGAATTTAGTCTGTCTGCGATTTGTTTGTCTTCCTTGATGTACCCTTTTCTTCCCTGGTCGTCCAGCGGTCCCACCGCCTCTTTTGCGGGTTTTCTCCCTTTCATGTATGAGTTAGAGCCACAATGTAATTCATTATGATTGTGGGAGTATTTTGAATCAATTTTTGACACTAGGTTGTGTATTAGATTATGATTTTTTTCTATATCAATTGACCATTATATATTGGATGAACTAATTGGGAGCTCCTGTGTATGTGTTAGAGCAGCTGTCTCAAACGCGCGGCCCGCGGGCCACATGTGGCTCTCCAAGTTTTTTTCTGCGGCCCGCGGTCTGGACTGGATCATTCCCTTCCTTTTGGAGCAGCAGCGGGTCTGGCCGGTTCGTTCCGTTCAAAGCCGCGGGTTGGCGGCTCCTTAAGCTATTCACTCCTGCATCGGAAGCCTCTCTGACATCACAACATCAGAGAGGCTTCAGATGCAGGCGCGGATCTCGCAAGGAGCCGCCACCTGTGGCTTTGAATGGAATGAGCTGGCTAGACATGCTGCTGCTCCAGTGGCGTACCAAGGGGGGGTCGGTCCGCATTGCTGGTCACCCTCCACTGTTCTTCCTAGTGCGGCTCGCGGCTCGTCTAGAGCAGGGGTGCCCAACTGCTTCCCTTCCCTTCTCACCGCCGGCACCATGCTCTTTAATCTCCCTGCTTCTCTTGCCGCCCGAGCTCAATTCTGACGTCGAGAGGACGTTCTGGCTAGCCAATCGCTGCCTGGCTGCCTGGAACGTCCTTTCTGACGTTAGAATTGACGTCGGGCGGCGAGAGTTGGTCGGCCCCGTGGCGATCTCTGACTGTTCCCGATGGCGGCAGCAGCAGCAGCAGCCTATTCCCTGGCGGCGGTGGCATGGGGGAGGACAGGAAGGAAGAAAGAAAGAGGGGGGGGGGACAGGGAGCCAGAAACAAAGCAAAAAATGGGACAAGGAATCAGAGAAAGACAGACATAGAAAAAGAAAGATAAAGTTGGGAGAGGGAATGAGGTCTGGAGGAGAGGAAGCATACAGGAGGCTGAAAGAAGAGAAGAAATATTGGATGCACAGTCAAAAGAATAAAGTGCAACCAGAGACTGATGAAATTACCAAACAAAGGTAGGAAAATGATTTTATTTTCAATTTAGTGATTGAAATGTGCCAGTTTTGAGAAAGAAAAGATATTAAACTTTAAATGTGAGGGCCGCAGAAAAAATAGTTAATGTCTTATTAAAGAAATGACAATTTTGCATGAGGTTAAACTCTTTATAGTTTATAAAACTTTCCTTTAACAGTTTTACCTTATGCAAAATTGTCATTTCTTTAATAAGACATTAACTATTTTTTTCTGCGGCCCTCCAAGTACCTACAAATCCAAAATGTGGCCCCGCAAAGGGTTTGAGTTTGAGACCACTGTGTTAGAGCTATTACGATTGGGGGAGTATTTTTAAGTTCTTGAGATACTAATTGAGTGATAGATTTATTGTTATTATATAACTAGAAGAGATGTAGCACTTTGAGTATTTGTGAATTATTAGCGGGTTTTTGTTTTAAATTTCTGATGAACTAATTTGAGGCTCTTGTGTGTATTTAAAGGTTGAATTAATTAATTATTGTTTCTTGGGATGAATTTGTTTTAATTAATTTAATTAATTGAGGAGTTCTATTTAATCAGAGGAATTTATAGTGTATTTATTAGGTTTATTGGTGTTTATGGTATAATTTATAATTAATTATTTATTCATTTATTAATATCATTCATTGATATGGTTTCCTGTATTAATTATATGATAAAATTATCCATCCATTGATCTTAGTCTTTTCAATTCAATTTTATATTGAAATTCCAAATTTTAAATAGTTATTTTCTGAATTGGTGATTTCATTGTATAATGTGTGGCTTTAATAATAATTAAGTGGTAGAATAAGTATTAAGCAATTTCAATATAAAATGATTAGTTTAATAATGAGTTTAAGAATTTATATATTTTTTTATTAATTGAAGATCTCTTTATATAATTATCATTTTATGAATTAAGGATTTTATACATTTTTGAATTGATAGTATAATGTGGAGGAGATATAACATAGAAGTGTTTCTTATGTGTATTTAGAATTAAAATTTTTTTAATGTTGATGTATTTAGAAGAAGTTTATAGTAAACTTTCAATATATGTCTTTGTGTATATAATGATGAGTAGATTATTTTATAAGCTATCACACAGTTTTGGGGTAACAAGGTATAAATGTATTAAAGCTTTTCTTATATTTGTATTATGTAGTGCTCCCTTTTGGAACCCTTGAGAAAGCTTGTTTAGGCGAAACGGGTCCCGTCGGGCATACAATTGTTGTGGCAAGCAAAAATTATACAACAATAAAGGATAAATAAACAAGAATTCCTTAGCAACAGCAGCAGATGAATCCAGAGACCAATGGGATAGCACAGTGTTTTTCAACCTTTTAACACCCGTGGACCGACAGAAATAAAATAATTATTTTGTGGACCGGCAAACTACTAGGACTAAAACTCCGTTTCTGCCCCATCTCCGCGAGCTCTGTCCCCCCAAATCATCTGATCCCATCCACACAAGCCTCAGTTATGATTTTATATTGAATGTATTATATTAAAGTATAAAAAGAAATAATATTCTGTACAATTGTCATTTTATAAACACAAATAATACAGAGCAAGGATCAACAAAACCCCTGTCTCCCCTCCCCTTCACATATATCCCCTCTACTATCAAGAAAACTGAATAAGCCAAATTATTACAGAATGCCACACAGAAATATCATGCTAACAGAATACTGCAGTCACACATGACAGGAATAGTTTTAGGGGAGTGCAACTAGGGCAACTGCCCCCCTGGTCAGAGAGCGCCCTAAGCCAGCTGGAAGCTAAAGAAGCACTGCCTGGGCTTTGCAGTCCCCAGTTGTGTTTAACACCAGCTCTAGCAGGATATATATTTCAAACCTGATATATTCTAATCACAAAATAGAAATGAAATTATTTTTATCTACCTTTTGCGTCTCTGGTTTCTGCTTTCATCTTCTTTTCACTCTCTTCCTTCCAGCATCTGCCCTCTCTGTCTCTTCTATCCAGCATCTGCCCCTTCCATCCACTGTCTGTCCTCTCCCCCTTCCATATGGTATTTGTCTTCTTTCTATGCCCCTCTCCCCTTTCCATCCAACCTGCGCCCCCTCTCCTTTTTATAGGATTCATTCCAGCTTTACTGCTCTCTTTATTTTTATCTCTCCTACACCAGATCTACCATCGTTGTCCCTCTCTGCTTATTTTTCTGCTGACCCCTTCCTATCATCAATCTCTCTACTTTCTCATGCCTGTCTCTCCCCTTCTCTAATATCCCTGCCAGCTGTTTCCTTCCTTTTTTCCTTCTCCCTTCCCTCCTCCTCCTGTCCAGCAGTAACTCTCTTCCCTTCCTCCCCTCCCAGCAGCATCTGTCCTTCTCCCTCTCCAGTAGCAGCTGTCCCTTTTTTTCCCTTGCCCAGCAGCCTCCCTCCAGGTCCAGTAGCAGCTGTCCCTTTTTTTTCCCTCCTCCCCTCCCAGCAGCATCTCTCCTTCTCCTTCCCTCCAGGTCCAGTAGCAGCTGTACCTTTTTTCCCTTGCCCAGCAGCTTCCCAGACTCCTTTCCCTCCTCCCCTCCCAGCAGCATCTCTCCTTCTCCTTCCCTCCAGGTCCAGTAGCAGCTGTCCCTTTTTTTCCCTTGCCCAGCAGCTTCCCAGACTCCTTTTCCTCCTCCCCTCCCAGCAGCATCTCTCCTTCTCCTTCCCTCCAGGTCCAGTAGCAGCTGTCCCATTTTTTCCCTTGCCCAGCAGCTTCCCAGACTCCTTTCCCTCCTCCCCCTCCTAGCAGCATCTTTCTTTCTCCCTCTCCAGTAGCAGCTGTCCCTTTTTTCCCTTAACCAGCCGCTTCCCAGATTCCTTTCCCTTCTCCCTCTCCAGTAGCAGCTGTCCCTGTTTCCCATTGCCCAGCAGCTTCCCAGACTCCAATAGTGGCTTTCTCCCCTCCCAGAAGCTCTCCTTAACTTCCCAGCGCAGCGATTCAGGAAGGCAGCCTCGGGTCCTTTGTTAGGTCGCGCCGCCTCTGCGGAAAGAGGAAGTTGCATCATCAGAAGCAGCCGCAACTCAGCAAAAGTCCCAAGGCTGCCTTCGTGAATCGCTGTGCTGGGAAGTAAAGGAGAGCTGCAGAGAGGGGAGAAAGCCACTATCGGAGGCTCCCCAAGATCTCTCCGGCCCAGCGCAGACTTCAGCTGTTGATCTTGCTGGCCCTGTGCGGACTGGCAGGAAATTGAAGTGAGTCAATCTTGCCGGCCCTGCACGGACCGGCAAAAATTTCCTGCGGACCGACACCGGTCCGCAGATCAGCGGTTGAAGACCAGTGGGATAGCACACATCTACCAGCAGGCGGAGATAGAGAAACTGATTAACAGGTGGTCCTATTGGCTGGCACTCCTCCTGTATCTCCAGTATGCTCTATCTCCCAGCAGGTGATAGTCGCTATTTGAATAGCTCCTGGATTCTGGCTGTGACTGGAACTTTATTTTCTCCTGTTGAGGTTTCTCTTCAGTGACACTGCCATTCTGTTTCTCCTGTTGAGGTTTCTCTTCAGTGAGTTGGCAGTGCTATTTCTCCTGTTGAGATTTTCTCTTCAGTGAGACAGGGGTGTCCGGCTGAACGGTACCAGCTTTAGGGCCCCCTGGGGCCCCCCCCCCCCAGGTCCCTGCGTCACCCTCCCTCCATTGCTAGAGGGTCTGACTGGGTCTCGATTTTTTCTTCTTTCCCTTCTCTGTTTCAAAAAAAAAAAAAAAAAGGAGACCACAGTTGCTACATTCTGCTCTATTAGTGCTGCACATCCAGCTCTAACTGGCTTCAACCGGCCCTAACAACAAGCTTGTGAGTATGTATGTATTTTTTACTGTTGTTTGAACTTCAGGTTCTATTTGGGAATCTTAGTACTGTGGGTTCGGTCAACATACGTTTAAGGAATGGATATTTTTTGAGGCTAAGTTTATGACTAGAAATCCGTTGAGAGAGCCGGGACTTTCCCGCCCTTTGCATGCACGCGCTTGGTTTCCTTGTTGGTTACAACGCGGCAGTAGTGGTGCGATTTCATGCTCGCACTTGTTCTCCTCGTTGGGTTTCAGTGCAGCAGTAGTGGTCCTGTTTATTCTGAGGCTCTCTTTTGTAGGTGTTTGTCACAGCCATGTGGAACTGATTGTGCAGGTGCTGGTTTATAGTGGCGCGCATGAGATGGAACATGTTGTTTTCCGGCACTGTGGGAAGCACCGCACCATTCTTCTGGTTATTCCCCGAGTCTGATTTTCTTTCTGTGCAGGCCACGGCAGGGTAAATTTTGCAGGGCTTGTATCCGACTGTTTCTAGGAGCGTTAATGCAGTGGCCACATGTCAGCGAGAATCGGGCGTGCGCTTGGGTCTCCGATGATGGCGTGAGTGCTGCAGCATTCTGGTAGTTTATTTACAGCTGACTTTGGTCGGGGTATGCCGCGGCTTCTCTCCTTTCCGGTTCAGACAAGTTGTACGTTGTAACCAGACAGGCATCGTGCCTGACCTGGTTCCAGCTAAAGTTTCGACTAGGACACAAAAGAAAACCCGGAAGGGAATGTATAAGGATTGTTCTAGGGATGATTTTCAGGTTAACCACCAGGGGGAGCCTGAAATCTCCAAGGACCTCCTGCAAGAGCAGTATCTAGGTCACCACAGGAGGAGCCCTAGAGCTCCAGGCAGATCTGCCGACTCAGGTAGAATAGGGCGTGCCCCTGCAGTACAAAAGCCAGCAGCTGAGAGCAAGCAGACAGGCAGGCTAGGGAGAAGGTTCAGACCTTTCCTCCCTGAGAGTCTCCTCGGGCCAAGCAGGAATGATACAGCCTCACCTATGGAGGTACAGGAGGCTGGAGAAATGCTGGAGGAAGTTCTTTCTGATGCTGATCTTCCAATGGAACTTGACAACCTGCCTGAGGAAATAAGTCCTAGTGAGGAAGCCATGGAGGTTGGTCTTTCCATCAGCTGCAAGTCCTAACTGGCAGAAATAGTGAGTGAGTTTTCAGCCCCTTTGTTTGAAAGTGACAGTGTGCTGAAACTGGACCTCTTGGGATTTTTGCTTTACTTTTCTTTTCTGAAGCTGAAGGTGTCAGTAATTGGGAGAGGTTTGCTGTTACCTGGGCGGGCATTTTGTAGGCTATATTATAGCTAAATGAAAGCAAACCCGTGACACTCTCCTTTGCCTGGCAGTTTAGTGTAGAGCTGCCAGAGGCTTCACTATAGGAGCACTGTGGACAGTGAATCCAGTGCCTTGAACTCTATTTGGTACTACACAGTATAACCTGTTTGGGAGCAGGTTGCATTGAGCTCTGAGGTGAGCCTAACCTCAGGGAAAGAAAAACAGTTGGAACTTTATTCTTGGAACTGTTTATTGTTCACTTTTGAGTTTGGACTGCTTGAAGGTTTATGGTTTACTTACCTGTTTGTTTGGTTCATGTTTTTCCTTTTTTTTATGTTGGAAGGAATAAACTTGAAGTATTTTGATTTACTACCTTATTGAACATTTTGGGTTTTTTTTAAATGGTGTCAGTCCAAGCCTGCAGGGTGACTCCAGTCCGGGTCACACGCAAGTGCGAGTATATATTGTAACCACTGAGGGGTGCTGTTGAGTCACGATCTGACCACGGTACGGGTTACATATATTTGGTATCAGGAGTGGGATATTGCACCTCCTGCAGGCGACACCAGGGAACTGCAATTGAAAAAAAAAAAAAATTCTTTTTGCTTTGCCATTTTTGATCTTGTGCTGGAGAAGGCATATTTAGCTTTCTGTTATTTTATTACTGGAACTATTTAACTATTTTCTAATTGTTCTATTGACTCACTATTTTGACTGGGAGTACTTTATCTGAAGTTTCCTGTAACCTACTCGGAGGAGGAGTTTCCAACCGGAAGGCGGAAGCGAGGATAAAGACAGCAGCATATCCTGTGGAGGAGTGCAGCGAGGAGCTCAGTTGGAGTTCGGAGGTGGAGAGAGCCGGACCAGAGTTCCAGTTCGGGAGTCGAGTTCCAGGAGGACCCAGAGGGACCAGTGGACCGAGCCAGAGACCCAGTTCCAGACTGGAGACAGCACGGGCGGTGCACCCAATCAGCACGAATGCGAAGACTCATCAGTACCTCTGGTAAGAGTACCTAGGGGTAGTTGGTGAGGATAAAGTGGTGCTGGTTGGGGAGGACTGGGAGCTGGGGGAGGCTAGTGAGGGAGGAACACTCTTTCCAAACGGCCACACTTGGTTGTTGTTTTTTGTTTGTTTAATGTTCAGGATCTCGACATGGAACAGGCCCAGATACTAGCCACATTGGCCGGAGAGCGGCAGGGGCAGTGTGATGACCTGAAGGCTATCCTGAAGTCGAGTGAGGAACGCTGGGAGGCGAACCAAGAGGCAATGATGCGGCAGCATGGGGAACTGATTTCCACAATGCAGGACCAGGCCAAAGTTTTTTCACAAGTTCTTCAAAAGACTGCTATACAGCCTGGAGGACAGACACTACCAGCTGTATCCGTTCCAGCTCCGGTAGGACCTAACCCATTATCACATTTAAATTTATGCAAGATAGCGCCTGGGGATGCACCGGATGATTTCCTTAATTCTTTTGAAAGAATTGCCGTGGCTGCCGGATGGCCTCCGGAGCAATGGGTGTACCGGTTATTGCCCTGCCTGGCCGGTGAGACTCTAGCAGCATTCTAGACCCTAGGGCCCGAACATGCCAATAGCTACCCCGTAGTGAAAGCCCATATTCTGGATTACTTAGGCTTTACCACAGAGCACTACAGACAGAAGTTCAGGGCAACCACAATGCTACATGCAGAACGGCCTAAAGCTTTACTTCAGCGTGTCACCAAACTGGCTGAAAAATGGCTGCAGCCGGTTCTGAATGATGCCAGGGCTTTATTCACAGAGATAGTGAAAGAACAACTGCTGGAAGCTATCCCAAAGAACATTGGGTCCTGGATTAAAAGACAGAACTGTAAAACTCTAGGACAAGTTCTGGAAGTAGCCAAAGCATTTCTTGATGCCCAAGAACCTTCTGGGGAGAACAAGAGTCCCTTACCTGAGCACACACCTAGACAGAACCCACGGGAGTTAGGCAAAGGATGGGGTAAGAAGCCTCCGGTTAAGGATCCCTTTGGTCCAGGTCCTAAACCTAACACTCAGAAGGTGTTACAGGTGTGGAAAGCCAGGACACACACAACGGTTCTGTAGGGAGAGAAGGGACTTTGTAATTTCCCAGGAGTCTAACAGACCAGACATGTCAGAGTGTCAGGTCCCAGTGTGGGTAGCCGGGAAAAGGATAGTGGCATTATTAGACACAGGGGCGGAACAATCTGTAATCTCACGTCAATTTTGGAATCGGGTGGAGGCCTCACCCTTGAGGAAGGGGAAAATTAATAGTGTGTCTGTAAGATGTGTGCATGGGGATTCTAAACGTTACCCATTGGCTAAGGTAAAGCATTTTGTAGGCTATATTATAGCTAAATGAAAGCAAACCCGTGACACTCTCCTTTGCCTGGCAGTTTAGTGTAGAGCTGCCAGAGGCTTCACTATAGGAGCACTGTGAACAGTGAATCCAGTGCCTTGAACTCTATTTGGTACTACACAGTATAACCTGTTTGGGAGCAGGTTGCATTGAGCTCTGAGGTGAGCCTAACCTCAGGGAAAGAAAAACAGTTGGAACTTTATTCTTGGAACTGTTTATTGTTCACTTTTGAGTTTGGACTGCTTGAAGGTTTATGGTTTACTTACCTGTTTGTTTGGTTCATGTTTTTCCTTTTTTTATGTTGGAAGGAATAAACCTGAAGTATTTTGATTTACTACCTTGTTGAACATTTTGGGTTTTTTTTTTATGGTGTCAGTCCAAGCCTGCAGGGTGACTCCAGTCCGGGTGCTGTTGAGTCACGATCTGACCACGGTACGGGTTACAACGTGTTCCACCAGCTTTGGGACAAGCTTAGGCAGATTTATGTCTATGTCTGTATTCCTGCTGTATTCCCTTGAAGAAAGCTGCTAGTTTAATCGGACTCTGGGGTTAGCACTCTGACTTGTGCTAGGTCACCCAGTCTCGGTTTGTCTCCGGACTGAGTTGACATACAGCAACTCATGGCACAGTGAGATCAGCAGTAAGATAGTGCCCTGTATTTCACACGGGTATCTCATTGTCTCTCTTGGGGTCCCTGCAGATTGAGCCTTTGTCTGTTAACTGTCCTTCTTATTTGGGCCTCTGTGCTGTGCTGCATGTGTGTAGTAGTGGCTTAGGATATGTATGCCTAACGGTAGTACTAACAGTTTCCAAGTTCAGGCTGTCTCTATGGGCATAATGACACTTCGCATCTTCCTGCGGCCAGGACTCTCTTTCTCTATTTCTGAGAGGGCCTGGACTTCAGATTTCCATGCTTATCACGCTGGTTTCTCCTGTCGCCATCTTCTCATGGCACATGCTAGACGGACCCCCCCCCCCCCCCGACCAGACAGAAAGGGCTGTGCAGCTCCTTCTAACCAGGAGCCAGTTACCTATTCTGTCAAACCCGCGGAGGAGCGCGCGCTATGTGGCAGTTAGCCTCATCCCTGAAGCTCTCATTAGCGATGTGAGCTTTGTCTGATACCTGTTAGGATGCTGTTGTTTTCCATGGGGCGGTAGATGCAGCATCTTGATTGCGTCTAGTACGTATTCACTTTAAAGGACATATGTATTTCGCTCACGTTGCATGGAGTTAGTACTGTTTTCATGGTTCCAGTATACTCCTATTTACATTGCGAAACTTGATTTTTCCTAGGAGAATTTCTTTCTTCTTACAGATCCTACAGTTCTCATCCTGCCATTCCCTGACCTTCTGCACTTCATTCTGAGGGGATCTTGACTTCTTCCAATGACGCTTCAGGCTTTCTCATGAGGGAGAATACGCTATAATGTAATGTAATTTATTTCTTATATACCGCTACATCCGTTAGGTTCTAAGCGGTTTACAGAAAATATACATTAAGATTAGAAATAAGAAAGGTACTTGAAAAATTCCCTTACTGTCCCGAAGGCTCACAATCTAACTAAAGTACCTGGAGGGTAATAGAGAAGTGAAAAGTAGAGTTAGAGGAAAAATAAAAATAAAATAAACATTTTAACAAGACAGCATTGATCTAAATACTTTGGAAGGTAGAAGAGAGGAGAGAAAGGAATAGAAGCAGAAGGGGGAGCCGTTGAACAGTAGAATTCTGGAGAAATTTAAATGATAGAAATAGAACAAAACAAAGACAAAAGGCAAAACAATAGATAAGATTAAAGATAAATCATAAGCTGGAAAGAAAAATAAAATAAAACTTTGTCTTCAATCCACGGTTTCAGCGTCAGTGATGAAGTGGAGCAAGTAAGTTTAGGAGGAGCGATTGACGTTTCCAGAAAGGGCTTCTTCAGGGAAGAGACTTGGCAGACAGTCCCAGGATGCCTATGTCTCCTCCCCTGCGATGTTCTCCCATCCATGCATTCCCTCCCAGACACACTGCCCGTGCCCCAGCCGCTCCAAGGAGGCTGCCCCAGATGAGGCCCACGGTGAATGCAGGATTCTCTCCTCTGCGGGAAAGCCGCCAGGAGCCGACAGTCGATCTTCTTAGCGGATTGCATGGGGGGAAGAGTTCACACTCTTGGTAGGATCGGATCTGTGTGCTCTCGGTGGTTGTGGCTGGTCTCGTTGCTGCTTAGGTGTAAAAGCAGTTGATCTCCACTGCTGCTGATATTTAAAAGCAGGCAGATTGATCTCTCTAATGGACTGCAGGGGGATGAGTTCACACTCCTGGCAGGATCGGGTCTGTGGGCTCTTGGTGGTTGCGGTAGGTCTCGCTGCTGCTTGTATGTAAAAGCAGTTGTTTTTTCTACTGCTGCTGATATTTAAAGCAGGTAGATTGATCTCTTAAACGGGATATAGGGGGAGGAGCTCACATGCCTGGTTGGATCGGGGCAAGGGCTCCTATTATAGGCTGCTTAGGTGTAAAAGCAGTTGATCTCCTACTTCTGATAATATTTAAAAGCAAGCATATTGATTTTTCCAACGGAATGCTGGGGGAAGAGCTTACTTGTTTGGCTGGATCAGGGCAAAGGGCTCTCGGTAGTGGTGGCTGGTCCTGTTGCTGCTTAGGTGTAAAAAACAGTTGATCTTCCTAGTGGACTGCAGGGGGAGGTGGAGCTCACACTCTTGGCTGGATCTGGTCTGTGTGCTCTTGGTAGTTGCGGATAGTTCCGCTGCTGCTGAGGTGTAAAAGCAGTTGATTTCCCACTGTTGCTGATATTTAAAAGCAGGTAGATTGATCTCTCCAATGGACTGCAGAGGGAGGAGCTCACATGCCTGGCTGGATCGGGGCAAAGGGCTCTTGGTAGTGGTGGCTGGTCCTGCTGCTGCTTAGGTGTAAAAGCAGTTGATTTTCCTAGCGAACTGCAGGGAGGGTGGAGCTCATATTTTTGTAGGACCGGGACTGTGGGTTTTTGGTGGGTTGGTCCCGTTGCTGCTTAGGTGTAAAAGCAATTGATCTCCCACTGCTGCTGATATTTAAAAGCAGGCAGATTGTCCAGGGAGAGGAGCTCTGCACTCAAACTGCCATCCTCCTCACTTCCAAGTTCCGGAAAGTTCAGGGGGCTGTGAACATTTTTCAGGATGCTTGCAGCTTTGCATCCTCCTCAGGTTTCCGGTTCGTTCTTGGAGTCTCTATGTTTTGTGTTTCCCTTTTTAGTGTTACTGGTCCTCAGGGCAGTTCTTGTAGTTCTTCAGGAACTAAGGGACGTTGTTCCACTTACTGCATGGTGCCCAAGACGGGGGCATTGGGCAGGCTGGATCCCATTCTGCTGAATTAGTTTCTCAGGGTTACACATTTCTGCAGAAAAACTGGGAGAATATTTACATTTTCACTATGGACTCCGAATCTGCACTAGGTTTGCTTGCCTCTCTTGGAGCAGCATTTTTGGTTTTGGCACATGCCATTTCGCCTACCCAAGGCTTCACGAACATTTTAGAAAATGTGGGCAGTGGTACCATTTTGGCGCTACCAGGCGATACACCTAATTTCTTCTTGACTGACTGCTTGATTCAGACGTCTTTCAGTCGGGCCATTTGACTGACACGAAAAGGGTGGTTTCTTTTCCTCAGTTCTTTGGATGTGAATCTTCGAATTTGCACAGCGCTCTTTTCCCATGTACTATTTATAGGTATATCGGGGAGATGTTTTTATTCACATAGGAGAGAAATGTGTTTCTTCCCAGAGACGAGGGCGATGGGTCACAGTCTCAGGTTTGCATTCTTCTTCGGTCACCATGACCAAGAGTATGGGATTCTGTACAGGTTCTAGGATCCATATTGCTGACTCCACTGGGAACTTTGGCTTGCTTTCCCATTATAACGCTACAGCAGTCGCTTTTGTTCCGGTGGTTCCCGGTATCTCGGCTCCAATTATTTGGTAGGCTCCTCAAGCATCGCTCTGATTTGGTGGCTTGGCGAGATTTCTCTTTTCAAAGGCATGCCTCAATCTTTGCTGGACTAGCTCATGGCCACCAATAATCCCGGGCTGTCGGGTTGGGGGGCTCGGTGCCTTCCATCCTCAGCTTCAGGAGTCTGGTCTTAAGAGGCGACTCAGTACTTGTTCATTCTTCTACTCTGGAGCATGGTCAGGCTACCGTTTCTGGAGCTTCAGACCATTCTTCTGGAATGACACTGAAGGTCTTTTCAGTCAGTATTATGATGGGGGTATTTCTCTACAGCCTGGGCAGTAGGTGATGTACTCAGTTGGCGGGTAAAGTTGTGGTTCTATTTCAGTGGGTGGACCCTCATCTTCCTCTTCTGTTGGCAGATCATTTTATGGGTCAGGAAAAGAGTTTGGATAAACTTTCTCTCTGCGAAATCTGTGCATGGCCCATTTATTGTATGTTATAGTGTACAGCGCTGGGTACGCTCTAGAAAGTGTAAAGGTTAGTACTAGTGAAATCTTCTACATCCTGGATATTGAGAATTTTGGCTCAGGCGTTCCAGCTCTTTTTATGGAAGTGAAATCTCCTGGAACTAGACCTCATGGCCTCGTCTCAAAATTCTAAGCTTCCTAGCTTCTTTGGCGGGCACAAGGAGTGGGAGTCAGAGGGGGTAGCAGCGTGGCTTCTTTCTCGCCTCTGGTTTCTCTTTTTTCAGTGTTTTCCCCTGGCTGATGATGGCTTGGATTTGCCATCTCAAGCTTGCTTTCAGGGCATAGTATTTGTAGAATCTCTGGATTGGCTGCGCCATCCTTGCTATGCGGAACTGATGAGTCTTTTGATAGCCGGATTGTTGAGTTTCCTGGTATCTCTGGATTTGCTCACCTAGGGTCCGATCAACATGGATATTCGTACTACTTTGGTATTGCGACCTAGCTTTTTAAAAGTCATGGCTGACATGTAAGGGTTATGCGAAAAAGGTTGTTTCTTCTCTTATCCAGGCGATACAGACGTCTTCACCTGTGGCTTCTTCTTCCTTTTGGAGGTTTTTCCTTTCTTGGGTACTTCTCAACATTCGCACCCTTCCAGAGTTCTTTTTTGGCACAAGTGTATTGCCAAGGGCTTAGCGTTCAATTCCCTTCAGCTTCAAGTGCCATTCTTAGCTTGTTACAAGAGCTAGGTATATTGCTCTTCGATTACTTCTCAGCTTCATATAGTTTAGTTCCTAAATGTACACCTCTTAGAAAGCCCTGTCCGGAGTACAGTCTTAAGGTACTTCTTCGCAGTTTACCGAAGGCCTCATTTCATTCTTGTCTTTTGAGTCTCTAAATGGCTGTGCCATTGAACACAGGGTTTCTTGTGGCCATGGCTTCAGTTCAGCGGTTTTCTGAATTGCAGGCCTTGTTGGGCCGGGATTCCTATTTCTGATTTACAAAATCAGGGGTGTCAGTTCGGAAGGTACCACAGTTTCTTTCTAAGGAGGTGTCATCCTTTCTTTTATGACACTCTCACTTTTCCTTCCTTCTTCCTGTGAGGAGAAATGGGGAGACGTGCTTTTATTCACTGCATTTTTTGAAAGTGCATAGCGTTCTCTGTGAGCTAGGTTTCTAACTGCTTTTAGTTGTTTAGATCAGTGGTTCCCAACCCTGTCCTGGAGGAACACCAGGCCAATTGGGTTTTCAGGCTAGCCCTAATGAATATGCATGAAGCAAATTTGCATGCCTATCACTTCCATCATATGCAAATCTCTCTCATGCATATTCATTAGGGCTAGCCTGAAAACCCGATTGGCCTGGTGTTCCTCCAGGACAGGGTTGGGAATCACTGGTTTAGATCACCTTTTTGTATTCTTCACGGGACGTCTCAAACGTATGGCGGCGTCCAAAGCCTCCATTGCTTGATGGGTCCAGGAAGACATTCTTTACGCTTGCTTGATGGCAGGGAAGCGGTTGGCGAAAGAACTTCATGGACTCGGTCCAGTGGTTTTTTCCTTGGAGGAATTTTGTCTCATGGCTACATGGTCTTCCGAGAGTGCTTTCTCTCAGCATTACTAGTTGGATGTGGGGGGTGCATGCGGTAGATGCGTTTAGTGCTTCGGTTGTTGCAGAGGTGGTGTTTGCTTCCCACCCAGATTGAGGATTGCTTTGCTATGGATGGGTTGGGGAGGGCATCCATGGGAACTCTACTAACTTGGAACATGAGAATGTTACTGGCCAGACTTTATGGTAGATATCCTGCAAACTGGATAGTTGGTGAACAGAATTTTTAGCTTAAACTCAGATGCCTGTGAATAATGATAATTGTACAAATACAGTGGAACCTTGGTTTACGAGCATAATTTGTTCCAGAAGCATGCTCATAAACCAAAATACTCATATATCAAAGCGAGTTAAGGTGCGTCGGTCTCGGCGTCTGTCTTCGTCTGACTCCTTGCCCCTTCCATTGAGGCATGCTTCGCCCTCGAGCCGGCCTCGGTCAAGGCACCAGTCGAGGCGTCTTACACCCTCGTCTAGGCGACCTGCAAAGCATCCCTGGGACTCTCCCCCAAGGCGGGGTAGGTCCCCAGGTCCTCGCACCACTGGGTCCATTAAGACCTCGGACCTCACCTTGTCTAACCTGAGTCTGCTGAGGTCGCCTGTCCAGTCGGGGACCCCGATCCGAGAGGAGCTGGTTTCGGGGGGCCCTGCCTCTTTTTCCCGGGGCTTGTCTTCAGGCTGGGGTTCTCCGGGGCGGTGTCATCGGACCATGGTGGCCCGGACCCCAGGGTCCTCTCCTCCGTGGACTTCTAAGCACAGGCTCTCGTTGACTCCTCCCCCGTTCTTTTAGCGGAGCTTCTTCGGTGTCTCTGCTTGTGGACACGGATATGCCAGCGCAGTATTCCAGGGCGGCTTCCCCCTCCTTTTCGGCTGCCTTGCGATCTCGTTCGTCCACTCCCCTCGAGGGGCAGGCCCTCTTCCTTTACTAGTACATGGGAAAGGCGTTAAATTTGGATCTCCAGTCAGATTCCAAGTATACCAAGGAGTATTTGGAGGAGATGGAACTTCCCTATCCTCCTAGGGAGTCCTTGAGGCTCCCCTTGAATCCGGTGTTGCAACAGACTTTCTTTCGTAATCTGGAGACTCCTTATGCTATTCCGGCCATCCCATCCAAAATGGAGTCTCGGTACCAGACGGTGCCCTGCAAGGGATTCGAGAAGGCGCAGCTTTATCACCAGTCCTTGGTGGTGGAGTCTACCCTAAAGAAGTCTCACCCATCCAAGGTGTATGCGGCTGTCCCGCCGGGCTGGGAGGGCCGGACTATGGATATGTTTGGGAGAAGCCTGTATCAGAACTCCATGATGGTGAACAGAGTCCTGAATTACAACTTTACTTTTACGTCCTATCTCAAGTGGTGTGTTAAGTCCCTTCCAGCCTTCAAGGACGATTTGCCTGTCCAGCGCCGTACGGAGTTTCGCAGGCTTGTGGATACTTTGTTGCATCTTCGGCTGTACATGTTTCAGGCCGCCTATGATGCATTCAAACTCTCCTCGAGGGTTTCGGCCTTTGCGGTGGCCATACGTCGCCTGGCATGGCTCCGTATTGTGGATATGGACCCCAACCTGCAGGACCGGTTGGCCAATCTCCCATGCATGGGAAACGAACTGTTCGATGATTCCATCGAGGCTGCTACAAAACGCCTCTCTGAACGTGGTGTGCTCCTTCGCCTCCTTGGTCTGGGCTAAGGCAAAGCCCGCTCCACCCAAGTCCTACAGGCTGCCTCCCTGGCGCTATCCGCAAAAATCGACGCCGGCGTTTTCTCGCCCTCCTTCTCGGCGTCCGCAGCAGAAGAGGGCTCCTCCTAAGCCTCAGACTCCTGCTGCGACTAAGCCACCGCCGTCTTTTTGACTGGTCCAGCAGGAGGGGGCTGGCCCCCTCCGCCCAGGGTATTCCCCCTCTTCCTATCGGGGGACATCTCCGCGCCTTTTATCAGCATTGGGCGAAGATTACTGCGGAATCTTGGGTCCTCTCCGTTATCCGAGAAGGGTACTCCCTCAACTTCCGGGCTTTACTGCCGGACAGGCCTCCAAGAGAGTCTCTTTCTGATAGAGCACAGCTTCCCCTACTACTTCAGGAAGCGCAGGCCCTCCTTCGCCTGTGGGCAGTGGAGAAGGTTCTCCCTTCTCAGCGGGGCACCGGAGTTTATTCCCGGTACTTCCTGGTTCCCAAAAAGACCGTGGACCTTCGCCCTATCTTGGATCTACGGAAGCTGAACAGGTTCCTAGTTCGGGAGAAGTTCCGCATGCTTCCCATTTTGTATCCCTTGATGGATGAGGGGGACTGGTTGTGTTCCCTGGATCTGAAGGAAGCCTACACTCACATTCCGATCCTCCCGGCTTCTCGACGATTTCTTCGCTTTCAGGTGGGGGACCTTCATTTGCAGTATCGGGTCCTCCCGTTTGGGCTCGCTTCGCCCCCACGGGTCTTCACGAAGTGCCTCGTGGTGGTGGCGGCGGCCTTGCGGTCACAGAACCTTCAGGTTTTCCTGTACCTCGACAATTGGCTTATCAAGGCTCCGTCGATGGAGGGGGTTATTTCAGCGACCCGTTGGACTATTATCTTCCTTCAGACTCTGGGGTTCGAGGTAAACTTCCCCAAATCACAGTTGTGCCCATCTCAGTCCCTGCAGTTTATCGGGGCCATGCTGGACACGGTCCGCCTCCGGTCGTTTTTGCCTCTGCCTCGGCAGGCCGCCCTCCTGCGGCTGAGTCAGCTGGTGTCCCAGAGGTCTTCGGTCTCGGCCAAGCAGATGATGGTCCTCTTGGGGTACATGGCTTCCACCATTCATGTCACGCCATTCGCCAGGTTACATTTTCGTGTTCCTCAGTGGACTCTGGCATCTCAGTGGCGGCAGGATCGGGATCCCGCTTCTCAGCAAATTGTGGTGACTCCCTACTTGAGACGCTCGCTCCATTGGTGGGCCAGCTATTCCAATCTGTCCAAAGGTTTGCTCTTTCTCGTGCCCCTGCTTCAGAAGGTTCTGACGACGGACTCCTCGGCGTACGCCTGGGGAGCGCACCTCGACGGCCTTCGGACTCAGGGTCTTTGGTCGAGTGCGGACCGTCGCTGCCACATCAACCTTCTGGAGCTCCGGGCCATTTACAATGGCGTGGTGGCTTTTCGGCATTTGCTGCAGGATCAGGTGGTCCTGGTGCGCACGGACAACCAGGTGGCGATGTATTATGTGAACAAGCAGGGGGGTATGGGTTCCCTATCGCTCTTCAGGGAAGCCCTTTGTCTTTGGCAGTGGGCATTGCACTACAACATCTTCCTTCGGGCGGTGTATATCCAGGGCGCGCAGAATTGTATGGCGGACAAGTTGAGTCGACTTCTTCAGCCGCACGAATGGTCATTCCATTTTCGCACTCTGCAGCAGGTGTTTGTTCGGTGGGGCACTCCGCCGATAGATCTGTTCGCTTCGCCCCTCAATCACAAGTTGCCTCGATTCTGCTCGAGGATGTACTCGCCAGATCGTCTCGAGGCAGATGCTTTCCTTCTCGATTGGACAGGAAGGTTCCTCTATGCGTTTCCTCCCTTTCCTCTGATTCTCAGGACGCTGGTGCACCTCAGGTCGGTTCGCGCCACCATGATCTTGATAGCTCCTCGGTGTCCCCGGCAACCATGGTTCTCCCTGCTCCTCCAGCTCAGTGTCAGGGAGCCTCTACTTCTGCCTGTTTTTCCTTCTCTGCTGTCTCAGAGTCGGGGTTCGCTGCTGCATCCCAACCTGCAGTCTCTGCACTTAATGGCGTGGTTCCTTTCCACCTGACTCCTTCCTTTGAGTTCTCTCAATCGGTGCGGGATGTTATTGACACTTCTCAGAAGTGCTATTCCCAGAAGTGGACTCGATTCGCCACGTGGTGTGCTTCTCGCCGCGTGGAGCCTCTGTCTGCCTCGTTGTCCTTGGTACTGGATTATTTGCTTCATTTGTCTCGGTCTGGCCTCAAGACGAATTTGGTTCGAATCCATCTCAGTGCGATTGCTGCCTTTCACCGGCAGCTTGATGGGAAATCCCTCTCGGTCCACCCGCTAGTTTCTCGCTTTATGAGGGGCCTCTTGAACGTCCATCCTCCTCTCTAGCCTCCCCCTGTGGTATGGGATTTAAATGTGGTTCTCGCTCAGCTGATGAAGCCCCCCTTTGAACCCATTGATTTGCTCTTCTGAAGTTCCTTACTTGGAAAGTGGTGTTCCTGATTGCTCTCACGTCTGCTCGCAGAGTGAGTGAGCAGCAGGCTCTGGTTGCGGACCCGCCTTTTACTGTTTTTCACCATGACAAGGTGGTCCTGCGTACCCATCCGAAGTTCTTGCTCAAGATGGTGTCGGATTTCCACCTCAATCAGGCCATTGTTCTTCCGGTGTTTTTTCCGAAGCCCCATTCCCATCCTGGTGAAGTGGCGCTTCACACTCTTGACTGTAAAAGGGCGTTGGCCTTTTATCTGTAACGTACCAAGTGTCATCGGACGGCTCCTCAACTTTTCATCTCTTTTGATCCTAATCAGTTGGGCCATCTTGTTTCCAAGTGTACCTTATCCAACTGGTTGGCTGCTTGTATTTCCTTCTGCTACGCTCAGGCTGGTCTCTCGCTGCAAGGTCGGGCCACGGGGCATAAAGTCCGAGCGATGGCATCGTTGGTCGCTTTCCTCAGGTCCACGCCTATTGAGATCTGCAAGGCCGCCACTTGGTCTAAAATACCTTTACATCTCACTACTGTCTGGATGCCTTTTTCAGGCGCGACGGCCAATTTGGCCAGTCGGTTTTGTGTAATCTGTTTTCCTAAATTGCCAACTCTCCCTCCATCCCTCTTTTTTAGTTAGCTTGGAGCTCACCCACATGTAGAGAATATGCTGCCTGCTTGTCCTGGGATAAAGCACAGTTACTTACCGTAACAGGTGTTATCCAGGGACAACAGGCAGATATTCTCGCAACCCTCCCACCTCCCCGGGTTGGCTTCTTTGCTGGCTATCTGAACTGAAGACCACGAGGAGGGGATGCGCCCTCTAGTGGAGCGGGAAGGCACACACATGAGTGGGCAGCACTAACAAACTTTGAGATCTTCAATCAAGTTTGCTTGAAAAGCTGTCTGCGACGGGACTCCGTGGATGACGTCACCCACATGTAGAGAATATCTGCCTGCTGTCCCTGGATAACACCTGTTACGATAGTAAGTAACTGTGCTTTATGTGTAAACATACAATCACACACACATAGGGATACCATACATTCACTCACACGCCACACATCATATTTCATCTCGTATACAATAATTATTATCCAAGTACATTTAAGAGATCTGGGCTTCCTTCTAGGTAGTTCAGGCACATCTGTTATCAATTAAACCACAAGGTTTCTCCTATACCCCTGGATATGGCAGTTCAAACAAAGGATACCCAGGCTTTTGAGTAGGAAACTGGAATATGTTTTAGACAAAGAACACAGAATACTGAACAGTGAGAGAGAAAAATTAATACCTCTATAAATGTGTTATGTATACTATACCTAATTTCCCTTATGATCTTGCTTAATCCTGTAAATTACATAAAGAGAATATTATTCCTTATAATTAATCTCTAGTGTTTTTTCTGGCCTTTGCTGCAATCCATATTCAAATTTTTATCTCTTTGTACCAAACTTTTCATATGTTTTCTAGTTGGGCATAGGCCTTATCTTCCATAAATATATTACTAACTAGATTTACCCAGAATCATATGGAAAGTAGGTATCTTATATGTAGAAAAAATCTACAATGTACGCAACAAAAATCGCTTGCACACTATCCATTCCAATACAACATGCCACAGCGCCCCCTGTCTGTGAGTGCCACTATTCAATCCCCTCTTGAATATCGCATAAGGATACTAATGTGATATTCACACTTAGGCGCTCGTGGTCTTACCTCTGGCTCTCAGGGGGGTTACTTTGGGCACAGTCTATCTTATGGATTAGTGTGAGTCTATGCAAGTATATTCTTCTAATGCCAATTAGACAGGACTAACTTCACAAATGACCAGAAAAACATACTACCAAGGCCTCTAAAGGTGCCTAGAAAGTCTCTTAACATTGTTATGCTTGATTTCTCAGGTGAGAAAGCAAGCAAATCCCATTCACTGTCTTAGATAAAACCCTTGTCCAAGTAATGTATGTGAATTTTCTAGTCAAGTAAAACCATACAGGAAACTTATCATACTCTTACCTAAAGTGGGCAGGTGTGCAAACAGTGTCTGTTCTACCTTCAAGGCACAATAGTCATAGGTCAAGTACCAGGAGAGCAGAACAGAGACTAAACGTGTCCATTTTAATCCAGAAAGGTGTTGGGGAGCGAGAGGAGTCTCATGTTTGGAACATATTTTGGAGGTGGATGGGGAGCTGTTGACCCGTGCAGCTTTGCTGGCAAAGGTGGGGGAGACCTGGGGAGCGCAGTTCGTGTGTCATCAAGTGGAGCACTATATGGGATCCCTCGACAGAGCACAATTGCGCTTGCATCTGGGGGCCAGGTTGTAGGAGTTGTTTGCTAGGGAGGAGGGGGCGTCCCTCTCAGTGTCTAGTATTCATGCCAGTTTGCAAGAGTTACAACCAGCCAAGGACTGCCAGACCGTCCGGGGTAAATGGGAGGTGGGATTGCAGATTAATTTGGGCCAATGGGATGTAGCTCATATCTTGAAGGTGATGCCTGGGGTGACCCCTTGTGCCTGGTTGAGGGAAACATATTATAGGGTGACCTTCCGTGCCTATTACACTCGTACACAGTTGTATTACAGCAGGGGTCTCCCCACACCATTGTGTCATAAATGTGAGATGGGGGGACACACTTTGGAACATGCCTTTTGGTCATGCCCCATTATTCAGCGCTTCTGGAAGCGTATTATCTCTTATATATCAGGGTATGCTTATGCAGACGACCTTCAACTCTTGCATACCATCGATCCTTCAAGCCACAACGACATTTCCACTATCAATCAAAAATTAGCCAAAATTCATGATTGGCTAAATGCCAATATGCTTTCTTTAAGCATCTCTAAGACTAGCACTGTTCTTTTCCCATGGAAAGAAGGGGTACAGTTAATTGCCCCAGTTTCTATTGATAATACACCTCTTAAATCAACCACTACCATCAAAATTCTAGGCGTTCTTATAGACAATAAACTTACATTTCGTCCACAAATATGTGCATTGGTTAAAAATTTATTTTATAAGTTGAAGATGATTAGATCATTAGAAACATAGAAATAGACGGCAGATAAGGGCCACGGCCCATCTAGTCTGCCCACCCCAATGACCCTCCCCTACCTTTCTCTGTGAATAGATACCACATGTCTATCCCATTTGGCCTTAAAATCAGGCACGCTGCTGTCCTCAATGACCTGAAGTGGAAGACTATTCCAGCGATCAACCACCCTTTCAGTGAAAAAGAATTTCCTGGTGTCCCCGTGCAGTTTCCCGCCCCTGATTTTCCACGGATGCCCCCTTGTTGCCGCAGGACCCTTGAAAAAGAAGATATCTTCTTCCACCTCGATGCGGCCCGTGAGATACTTGAATGTCTCGATCATGTCACCCCTCTCTCTGCATTCCTCGAGTGAGTACAGCTGCAACTTATCCAGCCGTTCCTCGTACGGGAGATCCTTGAGTTCCGAGACCATCCGGGTGGCCATTCTCTGGACCGACTCCAGTCTCAGCACATCTTTACGGTAATGCGGCCTCCAGAATTGCATACAGTATTCCATGTGGGGCCTCACCATGGATCTATACAATGGCATAATGACTTCAGGCTTACGGCTGACGAAACTGCGTATGCAACCTATGATTTGCCTTGCATTGGTCCCCCTTCTTGATGTTAATTCATTCCCTTGTAATATCTAAAATGGACTATTGCAATTCCTTATTAAAAGGGATATGCCTAAAAGATATAAAACGTCTTCAACTTATCCAAAACACAGCTATTAAGATTATTTCAGGATCTAATAAATTTGATCACGTTACCCCACTGTTACAAAAAGCCTACTGGTTGCCTGTTATACATAGGATAACATATAAAATTGCTCTTATGACTTTTAAAACTATACAAACTAACGCCCCAGCATTCATAGACAGACTCTTGATTCCGTATGACCCCCCCCCCTCCCCCCCCCCCCCCGAGAGCCCTCAGATCAACTTCACAGCACACCCTTAATGTTCCTTCTTTGAAAATAATTGGTACTCGTCGTACCTTTATCTTTTCAGTGACCGCCCCAATGTCCTGGAACTCTCTTCCTCTATACTTAAGATCTCAACAAAACCTGCAAAAGTTTAAAAGCAGTTTAAAGTGTTTTCTTTTTAAAGATGCCTTTAACTGACAATATGATACATATTTACCTTAACAGTGTCCAAAATTTTCAGTTTTCCAGCAATTCCTTTCCTTTCCTACTCCCTTTTGTATTTCCCTTCTGTGTACCTTTTCTTTAAATATTGTAGTTCTCCCCCCATTCCCATTGTTTTCTGAGGCTTAAATATGTCAGTCAGCTCAAGAATGGCCTATTATCAGTCATGTATGTCTAATTGGTCTAAAAGTTTGTCTCCTTGTTATTTTTAAATTTTTTTTGTACCTTTTGGATAAGCGTTTCATCAAAAACTTGAATAAACTTGAAACTTGATTACTTGGGAGAGTCTTGCGAAGTACCCTGGCCCACTTTGTCTTAGATGTGCCAGAGGCTTTTGGTCATTTGCCTAGGGGGCATCGGGCTCTGTAGCAAGATGAGCTTACTGGCTAGGAAATGTATTCTTCAGAGCTGGACGGTCTCTGACCCTCCGGCATTTTGGCATTGGCGGATCCAGTTGCATCAGCTGGCCATCTGGGAGGCGCGAGATGCTGGAAGGGCTAGGAAGCGAAAGATGTTGTTCTTGAATATCTGGGAGCCATATCTGCAAGCCTTGCTTCCAAAGGGCCGCAGTGCGGTCTTAAGATGAGTGTCTTAATCTGGACGCTCAGTTAGTCGGGCTGGGAGAGCAATGGTGCAGACTGGTGAGGCGGGGTGGAGAGTACCTTTGGGGGGGACGGTAGGGGGGTTGGGGAGGTGAGGGGTATTGCATGGTTCTGACACTTAGTCAAGGCTAGGGTAAGAGGATTGGGTGGGGGGAGGGGGTGGTGGGGCATCTTTGGGGCTCATAAGAGTCCAGGGCTTTGGAGTGCCTTCTGCCTCCTTATTTTTGCTTGCCCAATGTTCAGTAGGATGGGGGGGGGAGTTTGGATGATGTTACCTTTCTTGTGTACATGCTTGTTATATTCTGATATATGATGCATCGTTGTTTGTACTGTGCACCCTTGGGGTGTTGTGTTTGCTGTTTGCATCAATAAAAATTGTTTGAACCTAATCCAGAAAGGTATTGTTGAACACTGGTACTCTTGAGGTATAAAGGTCAAGAAAATACAAAGAAGGACAATATAACTAATAGAAAAGATTAAACCTTAGATATGTAAAGCATATCAAAATCCCTAGATTTCCCTAAAATAAGAGAACCTCAGTATTACCAAGATGTAGAATAAATGCAAAGTGTAAACCCTAGGAAACCCAAATATATGCATAATGTGTAAAGTTAACTCACGTGGAGGTGATGTGAGCAATGAGTGCACACAAGACATATTTTTTCTGTGTGTGGTGCAAGAATCAATTTCTCAAAATAAAATTAAATCATTAAAGAAACTAGTGTTTTGTCAGCAAATAAAGCAAATGAGAAGCACTGCCACATGTGTCGCAGGCCTATAACCTGCTACAGGTGCCAAGTACATAGAATACAGTAGGGGGCAGTTGTCCTAGTTGTACTCCTGTAACACTATTCCTATCATGTGTGACTGGTATTCTGTTAATATGATTTTTCTATGTAGTATTCTGTAGTAATTTGGCTTATTCAATTTTCTCGATAGTGGCGGGGATATTTGTATAGAATATTGTTTCTTTTTATACTTTAATAAAATAAGTTCAATATAAAATTATAAATATTTGAGGCTTGTGCATATAGGATCAGACGGTTTGATGGGACGGGGACAGGGACAAATTTTTCCCCATGCCATTCTCTAACTGATTGTACCACAAGGCCTTCTATTTACTAACAATTTCTGTTAAATGGTAATAGTGTGCAGGTTAATAAATCTAGGGCTAAGTTTATCCTTGGAGCATTAGGCTTTTTGGATTACTGAAATAACACACTGCAAATGATAGCTGATAAAAATCCACATGGTTCATCCAGCCTGCCCAACAAGGTGGTCAGAA
Organism: Geotrypetes seraphini; assembly: GCF_902459505.1. NCBI lineage: Eukaryota > Metazoa > Chordata > Amphibia > Gymnophiona > Dermophiidae > Geotrypetes > Geotrypetes seraphini. The sequence goes on along the minus strand of NC_047091.1, from coordinate 28,341,979 downwards.
CCGAGTCCCAGTCCTCATGCTTAAATGCTGGTTGTCAAGTCTCCACTATGCCAACCATATAGGCAGTCAAACATGATGTCTTCCCTCCCCCTCTGAGCTGCACAATGTACATTTTTGTAAAAGTTTCATAAAACCAAATGTTAAACATTTTAAAATCTATAGTCTTTGCAATTGGTAAACCCTATTTTTACCAACTGGAAAGTGAGTGAGTTTAGATTTACAAATTCTTCAAATTAGATTTTGATTGCCAATTAATTAACCCTATTTTTTGTCTCTGTTTAAAAGAATGATATATCGACTGCTGGTTCATTTCCGAAGAAGGTTAAGATAGTTGAAGTTGGCCCTCGGGATGGATTGCAAAATGAAAAGGTAAAAAGAATATCTTTGTGCACAAAGTTTATTTTCTAAAAGCCATCTGAATAGTTTCATGGCAGTTCTTAATCCTTAAAACAAATCTAAGTCTTTCACTGTCTCAAAATGTTTCAGAAGAGATGCATTTGTGGGTCAGGTCACCTTGCTTTGTGCTGCAGCACAAAAGACTCGAGTTTGTCTTTTATGTTGCATAGGTGAAGCACTTCACTTTAGAGAGAAACAGCTAATACTTTTATGGCAATTTCTGTCTCCATTAAAATTGTAACTAAGAGACTTGGATCTTTTAATCTCTGTCTGCACTTCCTTTAAATGCACCTGACTTACTTTTGCCTTCAGTTCAACCTCTTTATCAAGGTGTCCTAGCATCCCTCTTTTGATAATATCCTTCAAAGCTACCTCGCTCCGAACCATGCACTCATAAGAACATAAGAATTGCCATAATGGGACAGACCAAAGGTCCATCAAGCTCAGTATCCTGTTTCCAACAGTGGCCAACCCAGGTCTCAAGCACCTAGCAAATTCCAAGTAGCAAAACAGATTCTATGCTGCTTATCCTAGGAATAAGTAGTGGATTTCCCCAAGCCATCTCAATAGTAAAGACCTTCCTCTTCCGCCAATCAGGCCATTAAAAACTGCCTCCTCAATATAATTCTCCTAGTACTCTTCGCTATGACCAGTCTGGTCTCTAGAATTAAGTTCTGTTATTGTCTACTGTAACCTATTTGTTGTCATGACTAGTCTGTTTTCAAACGATTGTGAATATCTACTTGTAACCCGTTCTGAGCTTCTGGGAGAACGGGATAGAAATTGAAATAAATAAATAATGGCCTATGGATTTCTCTTTTAGGAAATTATTCAAAACTTTTTTGAACTCCGCTAAGCTAACTGATTTCACCACACTCTTTGGCAATGAATTCCAGAGTTTAATTACACGTTGTAGGAAGAAATAGTATTTTCTCCAGTTTTGTTTTAAATCTACTACTTAGGGCTCCTTTTACTAAGCTGCGATAGCGCTTTTAGCGTGCACTAAATTGCCACGCACGCTAGACACGCCAGTATTGAGCTGGCATTAGTTCTAGCCGCGTAGCGTGGGTTTAGCATGAGCAGCAATTCTAAGTGCATCGCATGTCCCCCTAGTCCTAGTATTTTTGGAAAAAGTGAACAAGCGATTCATATCTACCCTTTCCACTCCCCTCATTATTTTATAGACCTCTATGATATCACCCCTGAGCCGTCTCTTCTCCAAGCTGATGAGTCCTTGCCACTTTAGCCTTTCCTCGTAGGGAAGTCATCCCATCCCTTTTATCATTTTTGTCGCCCTTCTCCGTACCTTTTCCAATTCTGCTATACCTTTTTTGAGATATGGTGACCAGAACTGCACAGAGTATTTGAGGTGGGCCGTACCATAGAGTTATACCAAGGGCATTATAACATTTTCTTTTTTGTTTTTCCCCAGATTCTAGTTTAGAAGCCAGTCTATCTTCTTTTTAACCCTCTGTGCCAGCAGCCTGGTTCCACTCAGTTAAGACAGAGTCCATCTTTTTGGAATTTCTACTTTTTTGGAATTTCTACTTCCCTAGAATGTTGTCCAGTTCCTAAAAAATATAAATCCCTCTTCCCTCTTATCTCATGCATTGAGACTCCAGAGCTCTGCCTACCTATAGGGCTAAGTCAAGGAACACCTGACAGGTCATAGACCTGCTGGGCCGCCGCGGGTGTGGGCTTCTGGGTGCGATGGACCTCTGGTCTGACCCAGCGGAGGCAACTTCTTATGTCTTATGTTCTTATGAGGCATAGAAGGATATGGGTGACTAAAAATTACATAATAGCAAGTGGAATATTAATAAATGAGTTCTCAAGTCTGAGTTCAGATGTCATGGCATTTCAAAGTTATAGATCAGTGTAGCATAAGGCAGTTTCATGGGTGAGATGACAATGGAAGAGATAGCGTTCGCTCTTCTTAATAAGCTCTAATATGATGGGGCATAGGGAATGAGAATCTAGAGCTGTAAGAGAGAGACCTTTATATACCATGGTCAAATTCTTGAATTTAATGCATGTGGGATATTTGGAGCCAGTGCTCAGAGATTAACAGAGGAGATACATGATTGAAAAGTTAAGCAATATGAAAAGCTTATTCCATAGCATCCCTCTAGACCAGAGGTCTGCAACCTTTTCAAAGCAAAGAGCCATTTTATCATAAATGTTTGATCCAAAATTTACAAAGAGCCACAATGGGTAGAGAAGGAGGTTTGATATACAATTTTTTTAAATGCAATATGGGTATTATATACATTTAGTACAAAAAAACTTCAAGTACTTACACTATTTCTGCACATAGTTGTTTCATGTCCAACATTTCTCCCTCTCTCATCCCCATGCCCACCAGCCTCAAGCCCAACATTTCTCTTCCCATCACCCTATTCCAGCACCATGCTGCATCTCTCCCTCCATTCCCTCCACCACCATATCCAACATTCCTCCCTCTTGCATCCATTTTCATCTGTCCCATTGTTCCCTCTCCACCACCACATTCAACATTTCTCCCTCTCATATCTCTCTTCCCCATGCATCTCTACCTCGTTCCTCTTCCACAACCATGTCCAATAATTATCTTTTCAGTATCGCTTGTTAGATTGGTATAGTTCTTACAAATGGATTATATGCCTCACTGCTACCAACAGGTGAAGACTGAGCACAAACTTGTATAACAGGCTAGAATATGCCTACTCAGTCTGTCTCAGTCTCCATAGCAGGTAGGAAGACTAATTCGGCTCCCCTCTTAATACTGTTGGAATTTTGTTTTGGACTACTGGGTTCCCCTTTTGTGCTGGATAGAGCTTGGACGGGTCCTGTTTAGGGATCTGTCCGACCTCAGGGGTGTTAAACTCGGCGGGTCTCGTGCTGGGTCCCTCCCCCTCCCCATATTTTTGTAGAGGTGCCTAAGCCGGTGGCCTGGCCCCCTGGTTGGTCAGCCCTCCAGCTTTAAGAGCCATGGAGTCTGTTCTGTAGAAGAAAAAAAAAAAAGGCAACATCCTGAGGTGTGCCGGTCTAAAGGGCTCATTTCCCTTTAAAACTGCCTTTACTGTATTTTCTCATCTAACCGGCACTTTTCTTTCAGCTAGGGCGGTTTTCAGCACAATGAGCATTTTTAAAGGGACAAAATGCTCATTGTGCTCCAGACACGAGGCACTCGTGGCTGGCCTGTGCAAGCGTTGTGCATGCCGGAATGGTGAGGTAGCCTTGTCGGCAGCGGATGCCGGCGGCCAGAGCATCCTGCCGCATGTATTTCGCGAGTCAGCTTCAGATTGCGGGGAAGCCTGGGCTTCCCTCGATGCCCACGAAGAGGGTTCCCCAGCCGCCAATGGTCAAGGAGAAAAGATTCCCTTGCATTTATAATAAAGAAGGAAAAAATTAATAATAAATTGATAAATAAATAAGAAGTAGAGGATTATGATTTATAGAGCCAAAAAAAGGAAGTGGGGAAGGGACACAAATCAAGCAACTGCAGAAACAATGAATTTATTGAAACAGCATAAATCAATAATACACATATAGCATAAACATAAAATGAAGCAGGCATAAAAAATCCTTTTTTATATACTGGACCCCAACACGGTCTGTGTTTTGATTGAGCCCCTTAGTATATCTGACTCTAAATTTGACTTTCCGATGCTATACTGCCTTGTATTTATCTAACAAGGGTATGTAGAAGTCACTCCCAACAAAGCTTCAGTGTAATATGATTCTTTATTGCATAAACATCAGAAAATACCAAATAATGCAGATACAAGATATAAGCAGAGAATATCTATATACACCAAATAGAATACTTGTCCGTGTCTGCCACGCCCCTCTCCAATACTGATCGGGAAAGGTGCAGTCCACGGCCCTCCCACGGCTGTAGCAAGATTCATTTTGGTACCGCCCAGTGTTTCTTATATACCTTTTTCCCACACTACCTTTGCCCTGTCTCTGTCTCTGCAAAAAACAACACGTGTCCCTCATATCTTCCACCTGGGAGGTTAACCGCTGTTTGACCTTTATTCCACACACCAAGATGCTGAAGTAAGTTGTCTCAGGGTAAACAAGGTTGAGGACAGCGGTCCGGCAGATGAGTTTTGCAAGGTTCAAGACAATGAAACAGCACCCACAGTGTGCTCTTGGTAACAAAGTTCATGTTGGTCAGGATGATAGCAAATAAGCAGACTTGAGGAGACATGTCACATAGCATGCTGAGTTTCAGTTACCCCCCTGGCATTGAGATGTGGACAAATCAAGTCCCTAAATCAAATGGTACTACTGATATTCCAGGTTTCATAGCTCTCTGCCCAAACCACCACAGTCTGCCATCACAGTACTTTAGCAGGTCACAATACAGAAATCTATGTTAAATCCTTTTATTAAATGCTTGTAAACCATAATGGAATTACTGTATGAAGGGTGGTATATGAAATGTCAATAAACCAAATTAAGTTTTTTTTAAAGAGTGAGTTTCTGTTGCAGCCATCGGAATTTAATTTTTTTTTCCCCCCAACTTCATCCAATCCTGCTTCTGGGTGACCATTTCATCTTAGTACAAAGGAATAATTCAATACTGGGGACTAAATTGATCTTGCTTACTGTACATTAATGATCAGGCTGGACTCACTGGAAAATAATGCTAAAATGTTTATTCTTTTCTGTAGTCTTTAGTTCCAACAGATGTAAAAATCCAGTTGATTAACATGCTGTCAGAAGCAGGTCTTCCTGTCATAGAAGTTACCAGCTTTGTATCTCCAAAGTGGGTGCCTCAGGTCAGTAATCCATCTTTTACATCAGTAGTAAGAAGTATTGGAGGGTAGGAGGATTATTAAGCAGTGATCTAAATTATTGAGGGCTGTGGTGTAGCCTGTGACTTGAATTGTCCCCCAGCAAGGACCAAGAGTAGATCTTTGTAGCAGAGGATGAACATGAAATGGTCTATTATTATTATGGTTTATTATGAATTCTGTACACTTGATGAAAGTTTAAAAATGAATAAAGAAGGGGGCGTGGCTTACCGCGCACACAAAATGGACGTGTGATCGCGGCGCTCCTCTCAACTAGGCAACGGTGATTTAAAAAGTTTTCCCCTTCGAGCCGATTTCGGAAAAAAAAAACTAATGCAGACGGTGCTGAAACTCATATACCTACCAGCAGAGGCAATTTGATACTGCCCTCCTCCGCCGGCGCTGAAGAAAGGCCTGAGGGGAGGGAGCCAGGAGGAACTGTTGCTTCTTCGCCGGTTTTTTTCTGTGCTGGTGCGGCGCGGTAGTGAGGGCAGACTATCGAGCATTGAACTGGCCAACGGCAGAAAAGAAAGAAAGGAAAAGAAGTTTCCCCCTTCGGGCCGATTTCGGTGGAGGGCTGGTGCCTGTCAATGCTGAAACTGTGACAGTTTGATGTAGCCCTCCTCCGCCGGTGTTGAAGCGAAGCCCTGGGGGTAAGGGGCCGGTTTTTTTTTTCTTTGTGCTGTGCAGTGCGACATCGAAGGCAAGATACTAGACAGAGTGGCTGGCAAGAGTATACACGATCCTAGGGATAACTGTGGAGAAATAAAATCGACGAGAAGGGAAAGAGAAGATCAAAAGAAGTGCAGGAGCATGGCAAGCACCCGACAAAATAAAAACGAAACCGGTATGTCGGCGAAAAGGCAGAAGCAGGATCAAATTACACCAAGTAAGGTCCCGCTTCCTGCTGAAGAGTCGGATGTGCTGAGCAAAACTGAAGTTATGGAAGAACTGAGACAGATTAAACAAATGCTTAAAGAGACTGTGAGTAATATGGCTGAAATGAAGGAAGAAATACTAAATATCCACAGACAGATGGAAATAAATAATAAAAGAACAACTGACTTAGAAACTAAAATGGAGGTTTTAGAATGTGAAGGAAACAGATGTAAAAATGACAGTTTGGAACTGATTCAATTGAAAAATCAACTGGAAGATTATGAAAACCGAGGAAGAAGAAAGAATATAAAACTTTTTGGAATGCAGGAAAATTTGGAAGGCAAAAATGCCATACAATTTTTAGAAAATCTAATTCCTAAAATATTGCAATTGGATTTTAAACAACCATTAGAAATAGAAAGGGCGCACAGGATCCCATTAAAAAATATGGACAAACAAGGCAGACCAAGACCAATAATATTTAAAATGTTAAGATACCAGCAAGCAATAGAAATTTTAAATGCTGCCAAGAAAGATAAAAATTTAAATTACAAAGGATCCAAAATATGGTTTTTGCCTGATTTTGCTAAAAACACAGCAAACAAAAAGAAGAGATTCCTAGACTTGAGACCTCAATTAAAGGAAAAAGGATATAAATATGGATTGTATTATCCAGCAAAAATGAGGGTATCTTCTGGGGATAAATCTTTATATTTTGAAGATCCGGAAAAGCTAAAGACCTTTCTTTCAAAATCAGAACCTATGTCATTTTAACATAATGGATGTTGAAATGAACAGAAAATATCAAGTCTGATTTTGATGTATATCGTCCAAAAAATTTAATATAAAACTATGAAACTTTGGAATACTGAAGAAAGAAGAATATGAAATAAAGAACAGGAATAAAATGAACTAAGGAAAAAGACAATAAAAAATATAAAGAAGTATTAGACAAGAAAGATGGACTGGTAACTCAAGAGACTAAACTTTAGACGAGTAAAGGTTGAATGCCTGGAGTAAAGAGTGATCAGAAAGAAATAAAGAACTTGAATAATTAATTAAAAAAAGAAAAGAGAAGAATGCACCAGATATAATACAAATGGGTAAAAGAAGAAAGCAAAATGGAAAAAGGATATTTAAATAAAATGACAAATGACAGTCAAGAGACTAAAGGGAAAAAGGATATAGATAAGAAAACAATATGAAAGATCAGTTAATTTAATAAATTAACAAACGAAAAGTAATGAATGAAAGGAAAACAAAAAGAAGAATATAGAATGGACTAATCATAGACAAAAATGATCTATGACATTCAGATGCAAGTAAAAGAAAGAAGACTAAAAGATTAATTGTAAAATTTGATTTTGTAATTATTATTTCAAAAGGAATGGATTTTAATTGGAAAAGAGAAAATATATTAAAAAAATAATAAAAAATAAAAAAAATAATAATTAAAAAAAAAATTTTTCAGAAAGGAAAAAAAAAAAAATGTTGATATATAAATAGATGATAAAAATAATAAAATTGTAATCAATTTTTAAAGAAATATATGAAGATAAGGATATTTGTATTTAGATATTAAAAACAAGATATGGATTGCTGGAATAGAGTATATGAGATATAGGAAAAATATCACTACTAAATTAAATATATATTTATGATAGAATTTTGTGAAATAGACTAAAATATTGGAGAAATATAATTTAAAGATTGCTGAGTGGATAAAGATACATTAATGTAATGTTAAGAATTAAATATGGTTAATAGTTATCAAAGGTTAAATAACCGATAGAGAATATAATTATTTTAAAATGGAAAAAAAAAAAAAAAAGATTTTATGTTTAGAAGAAAAAAATACTAAGATAAACTGTGGAAGATTAATGAGTTTATTTTAAGAAATGATAAAGGGGATATTAATTAATACTGGTTGCCTAGGGGGGAGGGGAATGTTGGGGTTGCTGTTCCAATGTGTGTCCTTAAGCAGTCATTATATTGGGGGAGAAAGGGTGGGAAAAATATGGGTCTTAAAGATATTACTAGAATGATTAAGGAAAAGATCAATAAGGGGTTGGATACCTCAGGGGTAAAAATGTGTGTCATTAAGAAAAATTTCTTAGATCTTAAATATGAAGGAAGGAAGGAAAAAGAATATGATGAGAAGTATAAAATATACAATGTCTTTTAAGATATTTTCTATTAATGTCAATGGCCTGAATCATGTAATCAAAAGAAAAAAGGTATTAGCATTTTTAAAAAAGCAAAACGCGGATGTTTATTGTTTGCAGGAGACTCATCTGAATATAAAGGAATCACAAAAACTAAAGGATGGGTGGGTAAAAGAATGTTTTTTCGCTCCAGCAGCAGGTAAAAAAGCAGGAGTAGCAGTTCTTATAAATAAAAAATGTATGGCCAATTTTAAGGTAATAAATTCAGATCCACATGGAAGATGGATACATATTGATATAAGTATGGGAAATAATACCCTGACGTTGTTTAATATATATGCCCCTAATTCGAATCAATCAGAATTTTTTAAAAAGTTACAGAATATGTTGTTACCACTGGCTGCTTCTAATTTAGTAGTGGCTGGAGATTTTAATGCTGTAATGGATCCATTATTGGATAAAAAACCAGCTAAAAGCATAAAATCTTTAGGTTTAGATAATTTGGCTCAATCATGTGATTTGAAGGATATATGGCGTATTCTTCATTTTAATGATCAGGAATTTTCATTTTGTTCACAGGTTCATAAATCATTTTCAAGAATAGATTATATTTTTATTTCAACACATAAGGTGAAACAGGTGATTAAAGCTTCCATAGATCCTATTATTATTTCAGATCACGCGGGAGTATGGATAGAATTACAATTGGATCAATTGGAAAATGGAAGACCTCCTTGGAGATTTGATAATGCATTGCTTGTGGATGACAAATTTTTAGAAAATTTTAAAACACAAATTAATGATTTCTTTCAAATGAATTTAGTGGAAGATACATCTATTGAGAATGTATGGGATGCATTTAAAGCAACCATGAGAGGTAATATTATATCATATTCAGCTTATGTTAGGAAACAGATTAAAAAGCAGTATATAGAGTTAGAAAAAGAAATTAAAATACAGTGGTGCCTCGCACAGCGAACGCCTCGCACAGCGAACGCTGCGCACAACGAACTTTATGTCTTGATTCGTACAACGGACTTCGTTTCACACAACGAAGTCCGGGGTTCCTGCGGGGTTGGATCGCAGCGGGGTTGGTCGAGCCGCGAGGGTAGTCTCCTTCTCCTTACCTGCCCTGTCGCAGCACACAGCCGAACGGAAATCTTCCCGATGTCAGCGCTGACGTCGGAGGGAGGGCTTAAGCAAAGCCCTCCCTTCCTCCGACGTCAGCGCTGACATCAGGAAGACTTCCGTTCGGCTGTGTGCGGCTGCGGCAGGGCAGGTAGGAAGAAGGCAATGGCGAACGAAAGAGGGGGGAGGGGGCGGTCCGCCCCGAAGAATGTGCACAGCTGGTCAGGTCCCCCGATCGACCGACAACAGGCCCGGCCGACAAACCTCCCTGCCCTGTAGCCGCGAATCTAAATTACCTCTTACAGCAGCTTCAATAATCCAGCTGCTGTAAGAAGGTAATTTAGATTCGCGGCTACAGGACAGGGAGATTTGTCCGACCGGGCCTGTTCTGTTGTCGGTCGGGTGCAAAAGCGCCACAAAGGTGGAGGCAGGGAGGGAGGAAAGGTGGAGTGGAGAAGAAAAGACGCTTAAAGGGGGAGAAGGCCGCTGAAAGCACATGTTGGAGCAGGGGATGAGAGGGAGGGAGAGAAGGGGAAATATTGGACAAGGGCAGAAGGGATGCTAAATCATAGGGTGACAGGCAGAGAGAACAACAGGAAAAAGAGTGGAAGCAATCTTGAACCCTGAGGGTGAGGGCAGAGAGAGGTGGTGAGATGATTGATCATGGGGAGAGGGACAAAAGGGAATAGAGATGGGATAGGAAGATAGTGGAAGTAAAAGGACAGGGAGATGTATGTTTTTAGATGTATCTAAATAAAAATAATAACAAAAAATTTATCTTTTTTATGTCATCTTAGCATATTTTATGCTGCAGAACGAATTATTTTTTTTTACATGTATTCCTATGGGAAAACGCGTTTCACATAACGAACGTTTCACATAACAAACTTGCTCCTGGAACCAATTAAGTTCGTTGTGTGAGGCACCACTGTATTAGAAGCTAAATTGGTTAGTAAATGGGAACACGAGGTTTTACAAGCTCTTTTGAAAGCAAAAGGTAAATATAATGAATTAACTTCAAAAATGATAAGAAGAGATTTGTTTTCCAAGCAAACAATGTATTATGGAAATTCTAATAAGGCGGGAAGATTATTGGCAAATTATCTTAAAGCAAAAAAAAGAAAAACTAATGTTAATGGGATAAAGGATGATAATGGTATAATAACAAATCAAACAGATATAATTTTAAAACAATTTCTAAAATTTTATAAGGACCTGTATTCTTCCGAGCCTTATTTGGAGAGACAAAAAGATGGTAAAAATTTTTTTGATTTAATTAATGGTTCCTGATCATATAAAACGGAGTTTAGATGAACCTATATCATTAAAACAGCATAGAAACAGCATTGAGATCTCTTAGAGTTGGATCCGCTCCAGGTGGTGATGGTTATACAGTAGAATTCTATAAAACATTTCAAAATGTCATTTCCCCATTTTTACTAAATTTATATCAAATACAACTTATAAAAGGTGATATTAAAGGTACTATGGCTGAATCAATAGTAATAGTTTTGCCTAAGCTAAATAAAGATCCTACTTTGGTTTCAAACTACAGACCTATATCTTTAATAAATGTTGATAACAAACTTTTGGCGAAAATTTTGGCTTTGAGATTAGCCAAAGCTCTCCCACACATTATAGACACGCATCAGACTGGTTTTATTGCTAAAAGGCACTCCTCTAATAACTCTAGATTATTGTTTCATATGTTAAATTTATCAAAAAAAATGGATGAACCGGCTTTTACAGTTTCATTAGATGCAGAAAAAGCGTTTGATAGAGTTGAATGGAATTTTATGTATCAAGCTTTAGAGTGGTTTGGTATAGGTTCTGGATTTATACAAATGGAAAAACATTGTATAGCTTCCCGATTGCAAGATTAAGTATTAATAATATAATATCTGAAGGTTTTAAATTGCAGAGGGGAGTTAGACAAGGTTGTCCATTATCTCCTTTGTTATTTGATGTTGTATTAGAACCCTTACTATTATCAATACAGCAAACAAGGGGAATACAGGGTATTCCATACTCTGATATGGAATATAAAGTTTCAGCATATGCGGATGATATTTTACTTTATTTGAGAAATCCAGAGTCTACCTTACCATGTCTATTAGAATTAATTGATATGTTTGGTAAATTTTCAGGTTATAAAATTAACTGGAGTAAGTCGGAAATTATACCTTTAAATGTTCACTGTGTAAAAGGACTATTTAAAAATTTTCCGTTCATATGGAAGGAAGAAGGATTTAAATATCTTGGCATTCAAGTTAAAAATACAATTGAAGATACTGTAAAAGAGAATGAAAAATTTGTAATAAAAAAAGTTACGGAGATGTGTGAGCAATGGAACCCTTTACATATTTCTTGGTGGGGGAGAGTTCAAACAATTAAAATGATGATGTTGCCTGTAGTTTGCTACCAAATGAGTATGATACCTATTTATTTTCAGGGGTCCTTTTACAAAAAGCTTAATAGCATTTTAACAAAATTTCTTTGGCTTGGTAAAATACCTAGAATAGCTTTAGTAACTTTGCAGGGAACTACAGGCCGGTGAGCTTGACCTCGGTCCCGGGAAAAATGATGGAAGCACTGATTAAGGACAGTATCTGTGAACACATAGAAAACAATGGACAGCTAAAGTCGAGCCAGCACGGCTTCTGCAAGGGTAGGTCATGCCTCACAAACTTATTGTACTTCTTTGAGGGAGTAAATAGACAGGTGGATAGGGGGGAATCCATTGACATCATTTACCTTGACTTTCAAAAAGCCTTTGACAAGGTACCGCATGAAAGATTGCTTAAAAAACTGTGGAGACACGGGGTGCAAGGGGAGGTCCACCGATGGATCAAAAACTGGCTGGCAGACAGGAAACAGAGGGTTGGAGTGAAGGGCCATTACTCAGACTGGCATGGGGTCACGAGCGGAGTTCCGCAGGGGTCGGTGCTGGGACCGCTCCTGTTCAATATATTTATTAATGACCTGGAGGCGGGAACAAATTGCGAAGTTATTAAATTTGCGGATGACACCAAACTCTACCGCAGGGTTGAAACCATGGAAGACTGCGAAGATCTGCAAAGGGACCTAACGACGCTAGAAGAATGGGCCAAAAAATGGCAAATGAACTTTAATGTAGGGAAATGCAAGGTCATGCATGTAGGGAAAAAGAACCCGATGTTCAGCTACAAAATGGGAGGATCACTGCTAGGGGTAAGTAACCTTGAAAGAGACCTGGGAGTGATGGTGGACACGTCTTTAAAGGCGTCGGCACCAGTGTTCCCGCTAAGCTGCGCTGGGGTGCGCTGGCGCTCAAAATATTACCTCGCAGCGCACAAGTTTCTCGTCACAGCGCACACAGTGTAGAGCACAGTTCTTCAACCGCCGGTCCGCAAACAAAATCTTGCCGGTCCGCGAAGGATTCGGTCCCCGCCGCAACGAAAGGCCGGCGTCAGCTGACTTGCAACTTCCTGTTGTAGTCGCTGTGCCGGGACTCCTGCCTTCGCCGGGACTCCTGCCTTCCACCGCGTTTGCCTCCTGCCTTGTCTCCGCACCTCCAGACCAGCAGCGGCAGCTGTGTATGCTTTTAACTTCGGCACAGAGCTGCCCCTAATCAATAGTTTAGCGCGGTTTCATAAGGCAGCCTCGGGGCCTTTGCTAGGCCGGCCCACATCGCATCATCGAAGCGGGCCGGCTATCAAAGGCCCCGAGGCTGCCTCATGAAACCGCGCTAAACTATTGATTAGGGGCAGCTCTGTGCCGAAGTTAAAAGCATACAGAGCTGCCGCTGCTGGTCTGAACTCTTGGGCCGCTGAAGGAGGGCAAAAAGCAGCTGTCCTGGAGGTTTCCCTTCCTCTCGCCTTTACAGGTTCCTTTTTTCCACCTTTTTTTTTTTCCTTCAAACGGCAACGGGCCCCAGCATCGACATCAATCAAGTAAGTTCCACTGTCAATCAAGCGGTTCTGCTCGGCCAAAGCTTCCCCTGTGACATGAGCCACCCTCAGGGGAAAGAAAGTGACCCACAAAGGTGAGGGGAAGGGGGGCAGATGATGGAAGTTGGGGGGGGGGAGAGAGAGAGAGAGAGAAGGGGCAGATGATGGAATGGAGGAGATGAGAGAGAGAGAGAAGGGGACAGATGATGGAAGTGAGAAGAAGGGAGAGAGAGCAGAAGGCAGATGGATGTCAGTTGAGAAGGGAGAGCAGATGCTGAATGGAAGTGGGGAAAGAACACATACTGGATGGAAGGAGGAGATAAATAAAGGGGGAAGAAAATAGTAAGATAATGGAGGGGTGAGGGAAAGGGGTGACAAGCTGTGTGTAGACACAGTGAAAAGAGGGAAACGGGACTAAATAGTAAGAAAGAATTTAATTTAGATGGAGGCAGAAAATAGAGAAGGAAGACCAGAGAAGAAAAGGGAAGAGAGAGCAGAGAATGATCAGATCTGAGTGGAGGAAATGAGAAGAGAGATATGCTAAAAACCACAGGGGGGAGGGAAGGATAGAGATGCCAGACCATGAGGGGAACAGAAGGAAGATGATGGATGCTAGACCAAATTGGGGGGTGGGGGGGGGGGCAGGAGGAGAGATGGCAGGGAAAGACAGACAGTGAATGGAAGGGGCAGATGCTGGACTGAAGAGACAGAGAAGGTTATCATGCTGCTGTACCGGGCCATGGTACGCCCTCACCTGGAGTACTGCGTCCAGCACTGGTACTTTAAGAAGGACACGGTACTACTCGAAAGGATCCAGAGAAGAGCAACTAAAATGGTTAAGGGGCTGGAGGAGTTGCCGTACAGCGAAAGATTAGAGAAACTGGGCCTCTTCTCCCTTGAGCAGAGGAGATTGAGAGGGGACATGATAGAAACATTCAAGGTACTGAAGGGAATAGACTTAGTAGCTAAGGCAGGGAGAACGAGAGGGCACTCTCTAAAGTTGAAAGGGGATAGATTCCATACAAACGTAAGGAAGTTCTGTGGTAGAAAGCAACATATTTATTTGGCTCATAACTTGCTGGCGCCCGATATTTTTAGCTCACAGTGAAAAAAGTTTGCTCACAACACCCGCCCGCTTAGAGGGAACACTGGTCGGCACAGTGCGCCACAGCCTCAAGAAAAGCAAACACAATGTTGGGTATCATTAAGAAGGGTATCACGACCAGGACAAAGGAGGTCATCCTGCCACTGTATCGTGCAATGGTGCGACCGCATCTGGAGTACTGTGTCCAATATTGGTTGCCATACCTCAAAAAGGACATGGCGGTACTTGAGGGAGTCCAGAGAAGAGCAACTAAACTGATAAGAGGTATGGAAAACCTCTCATATACTGACAGACTGAAAAAGCTGGGGCTGTTCTCCCTGGAAAAGCGGAGACTTAGAGGAGACATGATAGAAACCTTCAAGATCCTGAAGGGTATAGAAAAAGTAGACAGGGACAGATTTTTCAGATTACGGGGAACCACAAGTACAAGGGGGCACTCGGAAAAATTAAAAGGAGACAGGTTTAAAACAAATGCCAGAAAGTTCTTTTTCACCCAGAGGGTGGTGGACACATGGAACGCGCTCCCGGAGGCTGTGATAGGCCGGAGCACGTTACAAGGCTTCAAAGAAGGTTTGGATAGGTTCCTAGAGGATAAAGGAATTGAAGGGTACAGATAAGAGTAGCGGTAGGTTATAGGGATAGTCTGGGACCATTGCTCAGGCAATGGGCCTGATGGGCCGCCGCGGGAGCGGACCGCTGGGCGAGATGGACCTCTGGTCTGCCTCAGCGGAGGCAACTTCTTATGTTCTTATGTTCTTAATTAAGGAGGGAGGGGTAAATTTTCCAAATTTTTATAGGTACCATCAAGCCTATATTCTACGTCAGGGTATATATTGGATCCTCCCAGAACTTATAGATAATGCACCAGATTGGTTGTATTTGGAATGTCGCCTTATGTTTCCCCTAAATTTAGTTCACCTTCCAAGTATTAACATGCCTAGAAGATACAGAGAAAATAAAATATTAATGGATACTTGGAAAACATTGAGGTTTATTAGTAAATTAACACCTATCCCAATAAACAAGTCAACTAATCAGTCTCTATGGATAAACTCCAAGATCAAAATTGGCGGAGCTCAAATCCTTTGGAAGAACTGGATTATTGCAGGCATTAGATCTCTAAATGATGTTATTTCAGAAGGTAAACTGCTGGATTTTTCACAATTGCAACATAAATTTGGTCTTAGTAAAACACAAAGTTTTAAATGGTTGCAATTGAAGCAGGCCATTCAGGCTGGGTTCCCTGAATGGAAAACATTGAATAATCAATATAGTTTAAAGTTCTTATGTTTTCAAGCAGACTTCCTAGGGCATCAAGCCGCATTGTGGTATAAATTAATATCTGGATATTTGAATAAAAAACCAAAAAATAGTCTAAGAGACATTTGGAGCATTGAGATTAAGCATCAAATTACTGCATCTCAATGGCCACTAATTTGGTCTTGGAGAATGAGATGTACAGTGTCAGCATCTATGAGACAAACTTGGTTCTTTTTATTACATAGAGCTTTTTGGACCCCTACACGTTTGCAAAAATTAGATAATTCCAAGTCCAATAGATGCTGGCACTGTAATCTGGAACCTGGGACGTTGGATCATTTACTGTATCATTGTCCCTACATTAAAAGTTTTTGGAATGCAATTTGGCCACAAATTAATAAATTGATGGAAAATCATGTAGCAATATCATATGATACAGTATTATTTGGAATTATGAGAAAAAAAAGTCAAATTTCACCAGAAAATAACAAGCTTTTATTAATTATGACAGGGGTTGCCATTCAGCATATAACCAACAATTGGAAGAATTATAATAACCTAAATTATACATTTTGGTGGAATACAATATGTCATATATTCAAAATGGAAAGAGCAATAGCAATACAAAGAGGGACATATACTAAATTTATAAAAATATGGGGGCCATTGACAAAATATTATAATGAATAGATAGTAAGATTTCTCTTCTTCTTTTCTTCTTTTCAATATCTTCTTTGTGACACACATGAAGGGGTGGGTAGTGAAAATAATTTTTACATCATATGCTATAATATGATATACAATATGTAATGAATGATTAAAAAGCACTAGAAGGGTGGGGGGAGGGAGAGGGGATAAAAATATGTTCAGAATATTATGTATTAGATATAAAAGTGATATTGTGTATTCATTAAATGTATTTCAATATTTTGTACACTTTATGTAAAATTTGAAAATGAATAAAAATTATTAAAAAAAAAAAAAAAAAATGAATAAAGAATTAAAAAAAAAAATTGTCAGGTTGATTCCTGCCCAGTGAGTTTGTTTAAATATATGCCAGACTCTGTATATACCTGGATTACTTATTTAGTAAATCAATCATTAAGTGAATGCTGTTTTTCAAAGATGATTGGCAAAGTTATTTTAACTAGTTGCTAAAAGGTGAGAAACGGATAGAGGTTTAGTTAAGAACTATGGCCCAATAGTAAATAAATCAGTTTTGGCAAAAGTTATTGAGGCCAGCGTGGCAGAGCAATTTTATTTTGATACCCACCAGACAGGACCTTGGCTTTCTTTCAAACTACAAAAGAATTTAAACTTCTTTGTCACCTCTGTCTCCAACTACCACTGAAATGCTTTCCTGTTTCTCTTATATATTCTGATTTTGCCAACATTTGCTTATTTCTGATCTGAGGAAGAAGAGGTTACCTTCAAAAGCTAATTATAAACTTCATTGTTAGTCCAATATAAAAGGTATTATGTTTTTTCTTTTATGTTTTTGTTTTATCTCTACATTTTACCTTGAAGAGTGGACTCACAAGGCCACCACACCGTTTCACTCAAATAAAATAAATAAATAAACTATGTCATCTCAAACGATTCGTTGACAAAACCTTCTCCTTCCAGGTGGCCAAACTAAACTCATGGCTTGCCGAAATTATACTTGACGCCCCCACTTACCTGGACTTCAGAAAAAAACTCAAAACTCACTTATTCCACGGACAGAATCTCTAACACTCCCATTCGCTTCTTCTACTCCCTTCAATACACATGAACCTCCACCTTCCCCCCCCAATGTACCCTCCAAACCAATTAACTTCTCTGACCGGTATGTTTTTCCCTGTAAAAAAAACAAAAAAACGCTACCCTCCTATTGTACACTCTTGTATATTCGCAACTCTATGATCAATTTGGCATGTAACCTCTTGTAATTTGTTCTAACCAATGTGAACCGCCTAGAACTCTTCTGGGTATGGCGGTATACAAAAATAAAGTTATTATTATTATACTGTACTCTATTGTATATTCTGTCAACTTCATTGACCTGTACACTCCAAAAATTGTTAATTCCTGTCAACTTCAACGACATGTACATTCCAAAAATTGTTAATTCCAATGTTATCTTCGTTTGTAATCTTATTAACTGCTGTGAACAGTCTAGAACTCTCTGGGTATGGCGGTATACAAAATAAAGTTATTATTATTATTATTAAATAGTGTTATTTACAGTAGTGAGAAGTTGGATGTTAACTAATGGTTTAAATATAAATCCAGAAAAAAAATTAACATTTTTAAGGTGAGGGATTACTACTGTTCTGAAACACTTTCTTCTTCTTTTTTTTTTTTTTTTTTTTTGCTGGAACCAAGGTACACATGCAGAATAAGATAAGCTTGGGGGGTAATGGTGGACTCCGAGTTGACAATGAGTGGATATGTAGATGTAATTGGTAGGGAGATGCATAATTTAAGGTTGATCCATTATATAAAAATAGCAACATTTTGTGCAAAATTTCATTATGTAGCTCATTTGCATGGGTATTCAAATTTTATATAAATTAGACCATTGACTAATGGAAATTCCTATAATTTGTGGGCCTGCAAGCCAGACAGGAAGATTCAAAGTTCTGCTTATGTCATAATGTATTTCTCTAATTCCCGTCTAGATGGCAGACCAAGTTGAAGTGTTACAAGGAATTCAGATCTTTCCTGGCACAAATTACCCAGTCCTGACTCCAAATCTTAAAGGATTTCAAGCAGCGGTAAGGAAGTGTCTCTGGGGCTTATGTAGTAAGCTGTACTAACCATTAACATAGTGATTTGCTTTTGATTTTCTCACACTAATCTTACTCCTGATACAGGAAGAAAGATTAACGCAGAAAAGTTGGTTTAAAACCATTGTGCTAAAAGGTAGCATATAAAAAAATATATGCAAATCGCCGTATAAAAATTGTTCCTAATGTCTTCAGCAGTAAGACTCGTACGGATTATAGAGATCGGAACAACTACAACCCTACTATATGAAACTACATTGGTTGCCCCTACTCGCAAGGATCAAGTTTAAATTAGGCATCACTGTCTTTAAGATCCTAAGTTGGATTGCCTCGCCTACCTAACAGAGTTGGCCACTCTACTCCAGGGTGCCTCCAACAGATACCACCAGAAATCTTTTTTCCAATTAAAATTTCCAGCATGCAACAATATAAAGTTTACCAGGCAACCAATATCAATTAGCAAGATGCTGGAACCAACTACTACTTACACTATGATCTTATGAACACAATCTCAGGTTCAGAAAACTTTAAAATCATTTCTGTACCAAGACAAGGAGCCAACCTGAAGTAACTGAATGGCAATTGTAAAAGCCCATTATCCCAGGACAAGCAGGCAGCATATTCTTGACTGATGGGTGACGGCACCGACGGAGCCCCGGTACGGACAATTTTAGAGTGATTGCACTCTAAGAACTTGGAAAGTTCTAGCAGGCCACACCGCGCACGCGCGAGTGCCTTCCCGCCCGACAAGAAGCGCGCGGTCCCCAGTTTCTTAGTTTCCGCGGAGCTAAGAAGACGCACTTTCAACGGCTGTTGAAAACTTTTTTCTCATTCGCCTTCCCGCTCGCGTAAACCTTTTCGGAATTTGTATTTCCCTTTTTTCTTTTCTTTTTTTATAAAAAAAAAAAAAAAAGAACTTTCTTTTTTTTCCCTCTCTTTTTCGGGTTCGCCCCGGCGGGGCCTGCTGCCACCATCGAGGCCTCGGCCTTCGATTTGGCAGAAGCCGTTTTCACGTTCATGCCCCCCCAACCCGGTTTTAAGAAGTGCCAGCGGTGCGCAAGGCCCATTTCCCTCACTGATCCGCACAACTGGTGCTTACAGTGCCTGGGTCCTGACTATCGGGCGTCCACCTGCACCCACTGTGCCACTCTAAAAAAAGAGAACATTAAAAAACCGCCAGATCCAACAGCAACTTTTATTTGGTACCGAGATGTCGGATTCGGCGGCACCGGTCCTGACTTCGGCCCCGACGCAGTCGGCACCTACCTCATTGACGCCGCGCGACACCGTGCCGGCGTCGCATCCCTCAGGTAAGCCGGCTAAGAAGCCTTCCCCGCTGGAGCATCCTCCGGTCTCAGTGCCAGCGAGCCCTATCCTGCCGACCTCGAGGCGCCCGCGGAAGCGCTCCGCTCAGATTGAGGTTAGCCCTTTGACCTCGGGTTTCTCTTCGGAGTGTAGAGCGGCACCAAAGGTACCGCAGAAGAAAAAAGCGGTACCGGTGCCTTCGCTGGACGAGCGAATTGCCGCCGTCCTGCAAGTACAGCTCAAAGAGCAATTGCAGCAGCTCCTGCCTGCTCTGCTGACACCGAGCCTTCCAGTCCCGGTCCGGTCTGAGCTACCGGTACCGGCAGTGGAACAGCCTCTTTTATCGGCATCCACTTTGTCGGTACCGGTACAAACAGCTTCCTCGCTAGCCATGCCAGTTTTAGCTCCGGAACCGAGGTCTTTACACCAGGCGGTGCAAACTTCGGCACCGGCACGCCCGATAACATCTCCCGGTACCGTTTCTCAGAGGTCTGGTAAGTCGACTCACAAAACTCGACACCTAGAACCCTCCACACCGGAGTCACGGGACCGTAGCTTTCAAGTGAGGGACCCTGATCTGTGGGGTGATTCAGAGGAGCCTTTCCTCTCTGAGGGAGAGTGTTCGTCAGGGGACGAGGATCCTTCTGGTTTAGATCCATCCTCCAAACCTGATGCAACTTCTTTCACCTCTTTTCTCAAAGAGATGTACGACTCTCTCTCTATTCCCTTGGAGGCTAAATCCAAAAAATCCAAGGCATTTCTCGATGCACTGGACTTTGACCAGCCTCCAAGGGAATTCTTAAAATTGCCTCTCCATGATATTTTGCGAGAGACTTTCTATAAAAATCTAGAGACACCTTTGACCATTCCAGGAGCTCCTCGCAAACTGGACTCCTTATATAAGGTCATACCTATTCCGGGCTTTGACAAACCGCAACTCCCCCATGAGTCTTTACTGGTAGAATCTACTTTAAAGAAATCCACGGGGGCTAATGTGTACGCCTCTGTCCCTCCTGGCAGAGAAGGTAAGGCCATGGATAAGTTTGGCAAGCGGTTGTATCAGAATGCGATGCTAGCTAATAGATCTGGGAACTATGCTTTCCATTTTTCGTTCTACCTTAAGCATCTCATTCAAACTTTGTCAACTTTTGAGAAATGCCTCCCTGACCGTAAAAAATCTGCCTTTCGCCAAACTTCTTCATCGCTCTTACAACTTCGTAAATTCATGGTCAGATCAATCTATGATACCTTTGAGCTGACCTCTAGGGCCACGGCTATGTCAGTGGCCATGCGGCGACTGGCCTGGCTTAGAGTTTCAGAACTCGATGTCAATCACCAAGATCGCCTGGCCAATGCACCTTGCTTGGGGGATGAGCTGTTTGGAGAATCCATGGACTCCACTACCCAAAAGCTCTCAGCTCATGAGACTCGGTGGGACACTCTCCTTAAAACGAAAAAGAAAACCCCACCTACCAGGCCTTTTCGCCAACAGTCGGCCTACCAGCGTAGATTTGTGGCTCGTCCTTTACCACAGGCCCCGCAGCAACCCAGACGTCAGAGGCAACAACAGAGGCAAGCTGCTAGACCAGCACAGCAGCAACAACAGGTGAAGCCTCCCCTTTCACAAAAATCCACTCAACCCTTTTGACTTGGTTCTCCAGGACATAGCCAGTCTCCATCCTGCCGCCCACCTTCCGCAGCCCATAGGAGGACGCCTTACTCTTTTCATAAGCCATTGGGAAACCATCACCTCGGATCAGTGGGTCTTCAACATCATCCGCCACGGCTACTCTCTCAACTTTCAGACACTTCCTGCCCAAAGTCTGCCAAGAGAGTCTGCTTTGAACACTCCTCAGGTTTCACTCCTTCTTCAGGAGGTTCAATCCCTCCTCCTCCACAGTTCATGTCACACCACTTGCACGTCTTCACCTGCGCACTCCTCAATGGATCCTAGCTACCCAGTGGTCCCAAGCGATGGATCCTTGCTCACATCACATATCTGTAACATCATCTCTTCGTCAGTCTCTACAATGGTGGTTGATATCCTCAAATCTCTCCAGAGGTCTTCTGTTCCATCTACCTCCTCATCAACTTGTCATCACCACCGACGCCTCCCCTTATGCCTGGGGAGCTCATTTGAACGAGTTCCAAACTCAAGGACTTTGGACAGCTCAGGAAATGAAGCATCACATCAATTTCCTGGAACTCAGAACAATGTTTTATGCCCTCAAGGCCTTCCAGCATCTTCTCTTTCCTCAAGTCCTCCTGCTGTGCACAGACAATCAAGTTGCGATGTACTACATCAACAAGCAGGGTGGGACAGGCTCTCGCCTCTTGTGCCAAGAAGCCCAGAAGATTTGGGCTTGGGCCACAGATCACCATCTATTCCTGAAAGCTATCTACATTCAGGGAGAACAGAATTCCTTGGCGGACAAGCTCAGCAGAATTCTCCAGCCTCACGAGTGGACACTCGATCCTTTAACTCTACAGTCCATCTTCGCTCAGTGGGGCACTCCTCAGATAGACCTCTTTGCAGCTCCTCACAATCACCAGCTGCCCCTATTCTGCTCCAGACTCTACTCTCCTCACCGTCTGGCAGCGGATGCATTTCTACTCGATTGGTCCAATCTGTTCCTGTACGCTTTCCCTCCTCTGCCTCTCATGTTAAGCACCTTGTTCAAGCTCAAGAGGGAACGAGCCACCATGATTCTGATTGCTCCACGGTGGCCCAGGCAACATTGGTTCTCCCTTCTACTTCAACTCAGTTCCAGGGAACCCTTTCTTCTTCCACTGTTTCCTTCTCTGCTTACACAACATCAGGAGACCCTTCTGCATCCCAACCTCCAGTCTCTGCACCTGACAGCTTGGTATCTCTCGGGCTGACTTCGACTGATACTCTTTTGTCTCAGCCCGTTCGCTCCATTCTGGACGCATCCAAGAAACCGACCACTCTGCAATGTTACCTTCAGAAGTGGACTCGATTTTCTTCCTGGTGTCTTCTTCATCATTTTGATCCCACTTCCCTTGCAGTGGAGACGTTGTTGGATTATCTTCTTTCTTTGTCTGACTCTGGCCTCAAGTCTACTTCCATCAGAGTCCACCTCAGTGCTATTGCTGCTTTTCATGAGCCAGTCCATGGAAAACTCCTCTCAGCTCATCCCTTGGTGTCCAGATTCATGCGGGGTCTTTTCAATGTGAAACCACCTCTTAAAGCCCCTCCTGTTATCTGGGATCTCAATATAGTTCTTTCCGCCTTAATGAAGCCTCCATTTGAACCTTTGGCTACCGCTTCTTTCAAGTTTCTCACTTGGAAGGTACTTTTCCTTATTGCTCTTACCTCTGCCAGGAGGGTCAGTGAGCTACATGCACTAGTTGCGGATTCACCTTTTACAGTCTTCCATCATGACAAGGTGGTTCTGCGTACACATCCAAAGTTTCTCCCTAATGTTGTCTCTGAATTCCATCTCAACCAATCTATTGTTCTGCCTATCTTCTTTCCGAAACCTCACTCGCATTCTGGAGAACAGGCTCTGCATACTTTGGACTGTAAGCGGGCTCTAGTTTACTATTTAGAGCGTACTAAGCCCCACAGATCATCTTCCCAACTCTTTCTGTCCTTTGATCCGAATAAATTAGGACGTCCTGTTACTAAACGTACGTTGTCAAATTGGCTTGCAGCGTGCATTTCATTTTGTTATGCTCAGTCCGGACTGACACTGGAAGGTTCTGTCACGACCCATAGAGTTAGAGCTATGGCAGCATCTGTGGCTTTCCTCCATTCCACGCCTATTGAGGAAATCTGCAAGGCTGCTACATGGTCCTCAGTTCACACTTTTACATCTCACTATTGTCTGGATGCATTCTCCAGACGGGATGGACACTTCGGCCAATCTGTTTTGCAAAATTTGTTTTCCTAATGGCCAACCTGCTCTCCATCCCTCTTTTTGTTAGCTTGGAGGTCACCCATCAGCCAAGAATATGCTGCCTGCTTGTCCTGGGATAAAGCACAGTTACTTACCGTAACAGGTGTTATCCAGGGACAGCAGGCAGATATTCTTGCGTCCCACCCACCTCCCCGGGTTGGCTTCTTAGCTGGCTTATTCTAACTGGGGACCGCGCGCCTCTGTCGGGCGGGAAGGCACTTGCGCGTGCGCGGTGCGGCCTGCTAGAACTTTCCAAGTTCTTAGAGTGCAATCACTCTAAAATTGTCCGTACCGGGGCTCCGTCGGTGCCGTCACCCATCAGTCAAGAATATCTGCCTGCTGTCCCTGGATAACACCTGTTACGGTAAGTAACTGTGCTTTCCTAAACTGTCTAATGCAAATCCTGGTAAAAAAACAAAGAGCCAATAATGGACATACTTGTAACTATGTATTTGTAACTAAGACTTAATTGTATTAATAGTTGTACTGATCTACCTGCACTAGCAATTCTTTTGAATGTCTGTTTCAAACTATCCATTGTAATTTCCTGGGAAGCTGACCCCACCTCTTATAATGTAATCCAACCTTGAAATGAATAGGTAAAAGTGGAATAGAAAACCCAATTAACATAAACTACACTAAATCTACTTTTTTTAGAGAAATTAATCTTTATGCTAGCTCAGGCTGGCTTGAAGATGCAATGTGGAAGTAGAGGGTGATATACATATGCCCTGTTTTGCAAAGCTCTGAAAACTTTGCTTTTCAAGAAGTCTCTGTTAGGGGCATAAGTAGACTCAGTTTGTAATAAATATTTACTCTATAGAATTACAATGTTAGTAGTTATTTGCATGAATAGTTTTACATATCATATATAACTCTATACTGGACTTAGTGCTTACAAACAGGTAAAAGTGTTTCTGATGTTACAGTGGGTGATCATCTGGCATCCAGTGATTACTGCATGGTACGGTTTAATATTAAGATGGGTATAGAGAGGGCTCATTCAAAAGAAAAGGTTCTAGACTTTAAAAAACTAACTTTGTACGGATAGGGGATTACATCAAAAGTAGTAGCTGAGAAGGTAAAGAATAAGAGGTTAGCTTTCATAAACTGCAAAAAATCACAGAAAGAGGAAGACAGGCAAAAATATCTGGAAAAGTTAGAGGCTGGTCGTGTAATCAGGAAAGCAAAGATGCAAATGGAAGAAAAAAATAGCTGACATGGTAATACGGGGAGACAAGATATTTTTTAGATATTTTAGTGATAGGAAGAAGTGAAAAAGTGGCATTATGAGAGTCGAAGGTGAAGGGGAGGAATATGTAGAAGCTGATAAAGAAAAGGCTGAATCACAAATATTTCTGTTCTGTGTTCATAGCTGAAGCACCGGGAGCAGGACTGCAGAAAACAAACATGAATAGGGATGGAGGAGTGGTAGACCCTGATCGATTTTCAGAGGGTAGTGTTCGTGAGGAGCTAGCTAAAATAAAAGTAGACAAAGCGATAGGGCCAGATGGTGTACATCTGAGGGTACTGAAGGAATTTAGGGAAGCTCTGGTGGCTCCGCTGACTGACCTTTTCAATGAGTCTCTAGAGTCAGGAGTTGTACCGGAGGACTTAAGAAGGGCGGATGTGATCTCTCTCCACAAAAGTGGAAGTAAGGAAGAAGTAGGGAATTACAGGCTGACTTCTCTGGTAAGCAAATTAATGGAAACGCTTTTAAAACAGAGAATGGTGAATTACAGGACCGGAGGCAAGATGGATTCACTAGAGGTAGGTCTTGTCAGACAAATCTGATCAATTTCTTTGACTGGGTGACCAGAGAATTGGATAGAGGAAGTGCATTAGATGTGGTGTGTTTAGATTTTAGCAAAGCCTTTGACAGTGTTCCATACAGAAATAAATTTAATTTAAATTTTTTTAAAATTTAATAATTTATATTATCCCAGGACAAGCAGGCAGCTATTCTTGACTGATGGGTGACGGCACCGACGGAGCCCCGGTACGGACAATTTTAGAGTGATTGCACTCTAAGAACTTGGAAAGTTCTGGTAGGCCGCACCGCGCACGCGCGAGTGCCTTCCCGCCCGACAGAGGCGCGCGGTCCCCAGTTTTCTAGTTTTCTAGTTTCCGCGGAGCTAAGAAGACGCACGTTTCAACGGCTGTTGAACACTTTCTATTTTTTTCGCCTTCCCGCTCGCGTAAACTCATTGGGAAATATTGTTTCCCTCTTTTGATTTATTTTCTTTGTAAAAAAAAAAAAAAAGCCGAACTTTGGTTTTTCTCCCATTTTTTCGTTTCGCCCTGGCGGGGCCTGCTGCCACCATCGAGGCCTCGGCCTTCGATTTGGCAGAAGCCGTGTTTACGTTCATGCCCCCCCAACCTGGCTTTAAAAAGTGCCAGCGGTGCGCGAGGCCTATTTCCAACTCTGACCCGCACAACTGGTGCTTACAGTGCCTCGGACCTGACCATCAGGCGTCCACCTGCACACGCTGTGCCACTCTCAAGAAAAGAACCCTTAAAAACCGTCAAATTCAGCAACGGTTATTATTCGGTACCGACATATCAAACTTGGCGGCACCGGTCCCCACTTCGACCCCGACGCAGTTGGCACCCGTCTCGTCGACGCCGCGCGATACCGCACCAGTCAGGTAAGCCGGCTAAGAAGCCTTCCCCGCTGGAGCGTCCTCCGGTCACAGTAGCAGCGAGCCCAATCCTGCCGACCGCGAGGCGCCCACGGAAGCGCTCCGCTCCGATAGAGGTAAGCCCCTTGTCATCGGGTTCCTCTTCGGAGTGTAGAGCGGCACCCAAGGTACCGCAGAAGAGAAAAGCGGTACCGGTGCCTTCTTTAGACGAGCGCATTGCTGCCGTCTTACAAGTGCAATTGAAGGATCAGTTACAACAACTCCTTCCTGCACTACTGGTACCGAGCCTTCCGGTACCGGTCCGGTCTGAGCCATCGGTGCCGACAGTTCCACAGCCCCTTCTCTCGGCTTCCTCTTTGTCGGCACCGACACAGTCTACCTCCATGCCAGTCCTAGCACCGGAGTCGACTGCTCAACATCAGGCTGTTCAGACGTCGGCACCGGTACAACCACGATCTCCCGGTACCGTCTCTATGAGATCAGGAAAGTCGGTACGCAAAACCCGACACCTAGATCCCTCCACTCCGGAATCTCGACGCAGTTTTCAGATTCGAGACCCTGATCTGTGGGGTGATTCAGTGGACCCTATGCTCTCTGAAGGAGAATGTTCATCTGGTGATGAGGATCCTTCTACTTTAGATCCATCCTCTAGACCAGATGTAACTTCATTTTCATCCTTTTTAAAAGAGATGTGTGACTCTCTCTCTATTCCCTTGGAGGCCGAGTCAAAGAAATCCAAAGCTTTTCTTGAAGCACTGGATTTTGACCAACCTCCAAGGGAATACCTCAAGTTACCTCTCCATGACATCTTGAGAGAAACTTTTTACAAGAATTTGGAGACACCTTTGACCATCCCTGGAGCACCTCGCAAATTAGACTCCTTAGACAAGGTCATCCCAATTCCTGGGTTTGACAAACCTCAGCTCCCACATGAGTCCCTATTGGTTGAATCCACTCTGAAAAAATCCACGGGAGCTAGTGTATACGCCTCAGTCCCTCCTGGCAGAGAGGGTAAGGCCATGGACAAATTTGGCAAACGGCTATACCAAAATGCCATGTTAGCCAACAGGTCAGGGAATTATGCATTCCACTTCTCCTTTTATCTTAAACATCTTGTTCAAGATCTAACTGCTTTTGAGAAGTACCTCCCTGACCGTAAAAAATCTGCTTTTCGCCACACTACTTCATCACTGTTGCAGCTTAGGAAGTTCATGGTCAGGTCGATATATGACACCTTTGAGCTGACCTCTCGGGCCACAGCTATGTCGGTGGCTATGCGTCGACTGGCGTGGCTCAGAGTGTCAGAACTAGATGTCAATCATCAAGATCGACTGGCTAATGCACCGTGCCTGGGGGATGAGCTGTTTGGAGAATCCATGGACTCCACCACTCAAAAGTTGTCGGCACATGAAACTAGGTGGGATACTCTCCTCAAAACGAAAAAGAAAACCCCACCTTCCAGGCCTTTTCGCCAGCAGTTGGCCTACCAACGTAGATTTGTTGCTCGTCCTTTGCCACAAGCCCCGCAACAACCCAGATGTCAGCGGCAACAGCAGAGGCCAGCTGCTAGACCAGCACAGCAGCAACAACAGGTGAAGCCTCCCCCTTCACAAAAATCCACTCAACCCTTTTGACTTAGTTCTCCAGGACATAGCCGGTCTCCATCCTGCTGCCCAACTTCCGCAGCCCATAGGAGGACGCCTTACTCTCTTCATAAGCCGTTGGGAATCCATCACCTCGGACCAGTGGGTCCTCAACATCATCCGCCACGGCTATTCTCTCAACTTTCAGACCCTTCCGGCCCAAAGTATTCCAAAAGAGTCTGCTTTGAACACTCCTCAGTCCTCCCTCCTTCTTCAGGAGGTTCAATCCCTCCTCCTTCTGAACGCCATAGAGGAAGTTCCTCTAGATCAAAAGGGGCAGGGATTCTACTCCCGTTATTTTCTAGTCCCCAAAAAAACAGAAGATCTCAGACCCATTCTGGATCTTCGGGACCTCAACAAATGCTTGGTCAAAGAGAAATTCAAAATGCTGTCTCTGGCCACTCTTTACCCCCTTCTCAATCAAGGCGACTGGCTATGCTCCCTCGATCTCAAAGACGCATACACTCACATACCGATCGATCTAGCCTCCAGGAAGTATCTACGCTTCATGATCAACCGTTGTCACTACCAGTACAAGGTACTACCCTTCGGTCTTGCCTCCTCTCCAAGAGTGTTCGCCAAATGCTTGATTGTGGTGGCTGCTTTTCTTCGTACCCACCACCTTCAGTTGTTTCCTTATCTGGACGATTGGTTGATCAAGGCCAATTCGTCTCAGACAGTTCTCACGGCCACCAACCAGACCATTCTGTTCCTACGTTTGCTGGGATTCGAGATCAATCTACCCAAATCTCATCTCATCCCCACTCAGAGACTTCAATTCATTGGAGCAGTCTTGGACACAGTCCTCATGAGAGCGTTCCTACCGTCCAACCGTCTTCACATGCTTCAATTTCTATGTCAACAGGTGCTTCTACAGGCGTCCATCTCTGCCAAGCACATGATGGTTCTCTTGGGTCACATGGCGTCCACAGTTCATGTCACCCCTTTTGCACGTCTTCACCTACGCACTCCTCAATGGACCCTAGCCAACCAGTGGTCCCAAGCGATGGATCCTTGCTCACGTCACATATATGTAACATCATCTCTTCGTCAGTCTCTACAATGGTGGTTGATATCCTCAAATCTATCCAGAGGTCTTCTGTTCCATCTACCTCCCCATCAACTGGTTATCACCACCGACGCCTCCCCTTATGCCTGGGGAGCTCATTTGAACGAGTTCCAAACTCAGGGCCTTTGGACAGCCCAGGAAAAGAAGCATCACATCAATTTCCTGGAACTCAGAGCGATGTTTTATGCCCTCAAAGCCTTCCAACATCTTCTATTTCCTCAAGTTCTCTTGCTGTGCACAGACAATCAAGTTGCGATGTACTACATCAACAAGCAGGGTGGGACGGGCTCTCGCCTCTTGTGCCAGGAAGCCCAGAAGATCTGGACTTGGGCCATAAATCGTCATCTATTTCTGAAAGCTATCTACATTCAGGGAGAACAGAATTCCTTAGCAGACAAGCTCAGCAGAATTCTCCAGCCTCACGAGTGGACACTCGATCCTTTCACTCTACAGTCCATCTTCGCTCAATGGGGCACTCCTCAGATAGACCTCTTTGCAGCTCCTTCCAATCACCAGCTGCCCCTATTCTGCTCCAGACTCTACTCTCCTCACCGTCTGGCAGCGGATGCATTCCTCCTCGACTGGTCCACTCTGTTCCTGTACGCTTTCCCTCCTCTGCCTCTCATGTTGAGAACCTTATTCAAGCTCAAGAGGGAACGAGCAACCATGATTCTGATTGCTCCAAGGTGGCCCAGGCAACATTGGTTCTCCCTTCTACTTCAACTCAGTTCCAGGGAACCTTTTCTTCTTCCACTGTTTCCTTCTCTGCTTACACAGCAGCAGGAGACCCTTCTACATCCCAACCTCCAGTCTCTGCACCTGACAGCTTGGTATCTCTCGGGCTGACTTCTCATGATACACTTTTGTCTCAGCCTGTTCGTTCCATTCTAGATGCCTCCAGGAAACCTGCCACTCTGCAATGTTACCATCAGAAGTGGACACGGTTTTCTTCCTGGTGTTTCCTCCATCATCATGATCCCACTTCCCTTGCAGTGGAGACTTTGTTGGATTATCTCCTTTCTTTGTCTGACTCTGGCCTCAAGTCTTCTTCAGTCAGAGTCCACTTAAGTGCTATTGCGGCGTTTCATGAGCCAGTCCATGGAAAGCTCCTCTCAGCTCATCCCCTGGTGTCCAGGTTCATGCGGGGTCTTTTCAATGTTAAACCACCTCTTAAAGCCCCTCCTGTTATCTGGGATCTTAATGTGGTTCTTTCCGTCTTAATGAAGCCTCCATTTGAACCTTTGGCTACTACCACTTTCAAGTTTCTCACTTGGAAGGTACTTTTCCTCATCGCCCTTACCTCTGCCAGGAGGGTCAGTGAGCTACATGCACTAGTTGCAGATCCACCTTTTACGGTCTTTCATCATGACAAGGTGGTCCTGCGTACACATCCAAAGTTTCTCCCTAAGGTTGTCTCCGACTTCCATCTCAACCAATCCATTGTTCTGCCTGTCTTCTTTCCAAAACCTCATTCTCATTCTGGAGAACAGGCTCTGCATACTTTGGACTGTAAGAGGGCTCTCGCTTACTATCTTGAGCGTACAAAACCCCACAGATCAGCTCCTCAGCTCTTTCTGTCCTTTGATCCGAATAAATTGGGACGTCCTGTTTCTAAACGTACGTTGTCTAATTGGCTGGCAGCGTGCATTTCATTCTGTTATGCTCAGACCGGACTGACACTGGAAGGTTCTGTCACAGCCCATAAAGTCCGAGCTATGGCAGCATCTGTAGCTTTCCTCCGGTCCACGCCCATTGAGGAAATCTGCAAGGCTGCCACTTGGTCCTCAGTTCATACTTTTACATCTCATTATTGTCTGGACGCATTTTCCAGACGGGATGGACACTTCGGCCAATCTGTTTTGCAAAATTTGTTTTCCTAATGGCCAACCTTCCCTCCATCCCTCTTTTTGTTAGCTTGGAGGTCACCCATCAGTCAAGAATAGCTGCCTGCTTGTCCTGGGATAAAGCACAGTTACTTACCGTAACAGGTGTTATCCAGGGACAGCAGGCAGATATTCTTGCGTCCCTCCCACCTCCCCGGGTTGGCTTCTTAGCTGGCTTATCATAACTGGGGACCGCGCGCCTCTGTCGGGCGGGAAGGCACTCGCGCGTGCACGGTGCGGCCTACCAGAACTTTCCAAGTTCTTAGAGTGCAATCACTCTAAAATTGTCCGTACCGGGGCTCCGTCGGTGCTGTCACCCATCAGTCAAGAATATCTGCCTGCTGTCCCTGGATAACACCTGTTACGGTAAGTAACTGTGCTTTCTGCATATCCTACAATTCTATGCGGATTACAAATTATTCAGGTACACAAGCATTTTTCCTTAACTGTCCCGGCAGGCTCTTAGTCTATCTATCTAATGTACCTGGGGCAATGGGGATTAAGTGACTTGAACCAAAGGCTGAGTGGAATTGTCCAGATTAGAATTATGTGCACTAATGAAAGTGTCCTCCAATGCATCTGATAATATAGGAATCTTTATTCATCCAATGACATAAAAATACATCCAACAACTCAGGAGTCTTGAACGCCACCAGTGTGAATATGTAGAATATGTTCCCACTCTGATAGGTCTTACCAGACTTCGAACAAAAAAGAAAGTCTATTAAAACTTCTCAAAAAGCGAATATAACATCAGGTAACAAGCATCTCGCTGCTAAAAACGAAGAAGGAGTCATTGAGTCGGATGTATTTTTATGTCATTGGATGAATAAAGATTCCTATATTATCAGATGCATTGGAGGACACTTTCATTAGTGCACATCATTCTGATCTGGACAATTCCACTCAGCCTTTGGTACATTTGAGTTTGTGGTTTTGTTTTTTTCCCCTGTTTTTGCCCTTGATTAAGTGACTTGACCAGAGTCACAAGTAGCAGTGTGGGATTTGAACCCACAACCTTGGAGTGCCAAGGCTGTAGCTCTAACCACTGCACCACACACTCCCTTGGGATGGGTCCCAAAGTGACAGGCTGGGTCAAGTACTTGATTGAGTGGAAGGCAACAGAGGGTAGTGATCAATGGAGATCACATAAGAACATAAGAATTGCCACTGCTGAGTGAAACCAGTGGTCCATCGTGCCCAGCAGTCTGCTCACACGGCGGCCCCTAGGTCAAAGACCAGTGCTCTAAATGAGCCCAGCCTCACCTGCATACATTCCAGTTAGCAGGAACTTGTCCAACTTTGTCTTGAATCCTTGGAGAGTGTTTTCCCCTATAACAGACTCCAGAAGAGCGTTCAGTTTTCTACCACTCTCTGGGTGAAGAACTTCCTTACGTTTGTACGGAATCTATCCCCTTTTAATTTTACAGAGTGCCCTCTCATTCTCCCTACCTTGGAGAGGGTGAACAACCTGTCTTTATCTACTAAGTCTATTCCCTTCAATATTTTGAATGTTTCGTTCATGTCCCCTCTGTCTTCTCTTTTCAAGGGAGAAGAGGCCCAGTTTCTCCAATCTCACTGTACGGCAACTCCTCCAGCCCCGTAACCATTTTAGTCGCTCTTCTCTGGACCCTTTCGAGTAGTACCGTGTCCTTCTTCATATACAGCGACCAGTGCTGGATGCAGTACTCCAGGTGAGGGCACACCATGGCTCGGTACAGCGGCATGATAACCTTCTCCAATCTGTTCGTGATCCCCTTCTTTATCATTACTAACATTCAGT
This sequence comes from Geotrypetes seraphini, assembly GCF_902459505.1. Classification (NCBI taxonomy): domain Eukaryota; kingdom Metazoa; phylum Chordata; class Amphibia; order Gymnophiona; family Dermophiidae; genus Geotrypetes; species Geotrypetes seraphini. The sequence goes on along the minus strand of NC_047091.1, from coordinate 28,309,311 downwards.
TCACCCTTTTTGCCGCCGCCGCACATTGCGTGGACGGCTTCATCGACTTGTCATTTAGAACTCCCAAGTCTCTTTCCTGGGAGGTGTCTCCAAGTACCGCCCTTGACATCCTGTATTTGTGCATGAGATTTTTGTTACCGACATACATCACTTTACACTTATCCACGTTGAACCTCATCTGCCATGTCGATGCCCATTTCTTGAGTCTGATTGTCACGTTGCAGATCTTCAAAATCCCCCTATGTCTTCACTACTCTGAATAACTTCGTATTGTCCGCAAATTTAATCACCTCACTCGTACCAATGTCCAGATCGTTTATAAAGATTTTGAAGAGCACGGGTCCGAGCCCTGCAGCACCCCACTGGTGACGCTCTTCCAGTCTGGGTATTATCCATTTACCCCCACTCTCAGTTTCCTATGCTCCAGCCAGTTTTTAATCCACGTGAGTATTTCACCCTCGATTCCATGGCTTGCAATTTTCCGAAGTAGTCGTTCCATGTGGAACCTTGTCGAACATGAGATAGATGACAGGAGCCTATGGGAGACTTTTACAGGTTGTGAGACCTATTCCTACATTTTGCTGAAGTTGCTAGAGTCACGGGCTTGTATAAACTGGTTTCAGTTCAGATGCTGAGATGTTAATGTGTGGCATGTGAGTGTATAGATTTCTTGCTGTGAAGTCTCTCAAGGACACTAACCAGTGCTGGAAAGACAATGAACAGTGCGGAAAGAAAAATGCAAGTCAGCAGAACACTCCATCTGGGAACCTAAGAACAGATAAAGTGATGCTGTACCTGTGTGAAGAATGGAAACTTCAAGAAGAAGAAAGTTCTAGAAGCTATGCCTGTCCAGGGCCCCCCCCAGGGAAGAATGTAGGCATGGACTCGGAGAGGGTTAGATAGGCATTTGGTTTATCCAATAGGGTGGTACATAATAGCAAGGGGAAGGTCTTGCGAGAAAAAGATGCTTTCTGTATAAAACCCCCATGCTGTGGCAGAGTTTCCTTAGAGAGACTGCGCCATGCTTACAGTAAGATGCCGGCACTGTTCGTATGAGGTTTTTTTCTCTCCATTGTATATGTCCAAACTGATTTATTTCTGATTTGACAAATGCTGCTATAACACTAATTACTAGAATAAAAAGTTATTTGCTTTGGAATATACAATGTAATCTTGTTGGTTTTTATTTATTTTGGGGTTTTTTAAATCACATCGGACCGGTAGGAAGTGATGTCATCGACCAAGATGGAAGCCTAGTGCAGAGGCTTCGGCGGCGGCAGCCAGAAACCCCGGTGCCCCTCTCACCCGCGATGGCTTTGGGTCCATTCGTGGGGGGCCGTCACGTGGTCTGTCGGTGGCTCCCGGGATCACGGTCCCCTGACGCTGCTAGGCGCTGCGATACACGCTGAAGAGCGAGGGCAGGATCGGCTTCTTCCCTGCACGTCTCGGTCGCCCTGGACAGTACTGATCACTGGCCTGAGCCCGGGTGGGAGAGCTACCTGCTGGCAGCCGGTCTGAGTGGCTTCCCGCTGTTCTTCTGACTGCTGGCGCAGATTGGGTGCACTATTGGCCGGTGAGTGGGGGTGGCCAGTGCTCGGCTGTCTCGGCGGGCTCTTTTCTCACCATTTCCTGGCAGCACAGCACCTTGTTCCCAGCATTTCCACATCTCCCCGATTCTGGTGAGCTCACCTAACCTCTGCAACAGCTCCCTGGGTTATGGCCCAGGCTCTGAACACTTTTCCCGCTTGAGTGGGGATTTTGCTGGCTTTCCCTACTCGCAGAGATCGCTGGAGTGGGGTGGTGGTGTGCAGAGTGTCTGAGAGAGCATAGGTCAGGAGACCTAGTGGCATTGAGGAGCCATTTGCCAACGCCCCGATAGCGCTGACGGTGACCCCCGCCCTATCGCAACAGGCTGATACCCGAGTAGGATGTCCACGAGGAGAAAATTTGACAGCTACGGGTTTGCGGGAAAGAAGCAAGGAGCCCCGAAAGCAGTAGGAGTGAGCCCGACCCCGACGGTTAAACAGGCGATGTCTGAGGCCGCACGGGGAGGCAGCGCGGACCTACAGGAACAGCCGGGCGGTGGTGAGCCAGGGAGCTCCAAGGAGGCGTTGGACTCCCTGAGAGACTTGTTGGACATTCGTAACGAAATGCAGTCCCTACGCCATGATGTCACTAAAGAGGTTACAGATTTAAAACATGAACTGGGAGAGCTGGTAAAGTGGCAGGATGCTGTGGAAGCACATATAAATACCGTGACTGAGGACATCATTGAAGTGCAGCAGGCAGTGGCGGGAGTCCGTGCGGAGGAGTTGGCGATGTGGGACAAGTTGGAAGATCTTGAGAACAGATCCCGACGTTGTAATCTCTGGATCCGGGGAGTGCCACAGGAAGATGCCTATCGGGATGCCCGCCAGACAGCCCTGGACATCTGCACCGACCTCCTTACTAGTGCACTGGCAGGCGAGGGGCAGGTGCCAGAAATAGAAATAGAACGAGCGTATCGGGCTTTGGGGCGTCTTAACTCCAACTTGCCCCATGACATTGTTCTGTGCCTGGGCAGCTACCGGGAGAAGGAGGCCATATTCCATGCAGCGCGAAAGCAGCGGGATTACAAATGGCACAATATGCGAGTGGACATTTATCAGGATGTGGCAGCAATCACCCTGCGGAAGCGTAAGGATATGCAAACAGTGACCACCTATCTCCGCAGGGAGAGTCTCAGATATCGGTGGCTTTACCCTTTTGCCATGGCACTGATGGTGGGGAGTGTGACACGACGGGTTCGTACTGTGGCAGAGGCTTGGTCGGTGCTGCATGAACTTGGTGCACCTAACCTTCTGGAGAGGGGACCTGTTGGAGAGCGAGGGGAGGAGAGAGCTGGTCCTTCCGGATGGCAGCGACGGACAAGAGGAGCGATGACGCGGAATGCTGGAAGTAATGAGCAGCCGGGTCCACCAACCTGAGAGGGTTGTTGACATTTTTGGACTTGCCTGTTGGCCCAGGTGGCTTCTGCTGTTTGAAGGCTGCGGGGTCTTTCATGCGAGGGGGGTATTGGGTGTGTGACAGCTGATTGTGTTTTTGGGAGGGTTGGTGGTTGGTCTAGGTTTTTGTGTGCGGAGGGGATTCGGGAGGGGGGCCAAAGTGGATTGGTGGGTAGTTGCCAGTATGGGGCCTGCTTGGTTACAGTCTGGCTGGGGAGATCTCTTCTGGGGGTTGTGCTGTGGTTATGTACTGTACGGGGGATGGAGGTCTGTAACTGTGGCTTGTTGGTGGTCGGGACCTGGGCGGCTTGTACTGCGAATCTTTGGTAATTTTTGGGGTGATGGGGGGTGTGGCTTGGGGTGGCTGGGGTGGTGGAGTTGCTTCTTCCTTGGGGGATCTTGAGATCTGTTTGGATGGTCTCGAGATGTAGTTTTCGGGTCGGGGATGGGGGAGGGGTGGTTTGGGAAGGGGGGCTGGGGGTTGGGGAATGGGGGGGAGCTGGTATTCTCAATCTAGATTTGGTGCTTGATGGTCAGCTGATGCTCTGGTGGGGCCTGGTCAGGGGCTGGGGTGGCCGGGTCCCAAGGATGTTACAGGTGGAGTATGTGGAGAGGTTAGTGACAGTAGATCCTGGTTAATTTTGTAACCTGGAATGTGGGGGGGATAAATTCCCCCATTAAACGCTCAAAAATTTTACATCATTTACAGCGTCATAGGGTGGATGTGGCCTTTCTTCAGGAGACCCATTTGTCTAATCTTGAACATGCCAAATTGAAGCAATGATGGGTGGGGGAGTGTGTAGCGGCTTCTGCAAACAGGAAAAGTAGGGGAGTGGCAATTTTGTTCCGCAAGGGCTTACTTGATAATCTACAAATTTTGGCTCGGGATGGGGAGGGTAGATATGTGCTCTGTCGAGGGGTGATAGCGCAGCAGGACATGGTATTTTGCTGTGTCTTTGCTCCTAATGAGAGTGACTCGGCATTTTATGCTCATCTGACATGTTTGTTGCTGCTCTTCACCCAGGAATCCCTGGTTGTAGGGGGCGATTTCAACGCTGTACGTGATTCTAGTTTGGATTGCACGGGGCCAGGGGGTACTCTGCGTAGGGCTGGGGAGAGGAAGCTCCAAAAATTTAGCGATAATCTGGATTTGATCGATCCATGGAGGGTACTGCATGGCACCGAGAGGGATACAACCATATGTCACGGGTGCACGGTACACAGTCATGCATAAATTATATTTGGGTGACGGAACCGGTGTTTCGGAAGCTGGAGCGGGCGGAGATCGGTCCCTATATAATTTCTGATCATGCCTGGGTTCAGGTGTCGTGGCAAGTAGGACGGGGACCTCAGGGGAAGTGGCGCTGGGTTTTTCCACTTGCGTTGTATAGGGATCAGAACTATAGGGAACGGTTGCTGGGTACATGGAATGAATACAAACATCATAATGCTCATGCGGAAGGGGATCCCGTTTTATTCTGGGAAGCGGCGAATGGTGAGGGGGGATACCCTGAGTTACAGTAGTCATGTGAGAAAAGCCCGCGATAGGGAAATTTTGCACTTGGAGAAGGACGTAGCTAAGGCCCAGAGGAGATATGGCCAAACTGGTGACCCTATGCACAAACAGGAATTGATGGAGTATCAGGTGCCTCTCAATACCTTACTCTATCAGTGGGCACGCAAATCCCTCGCTTATTATAAGTTCCAGCTTTATAAATATGGGAATAAGGAGGGGAAACTACTGGCCCGCTTGGTTTCTACCAGAACAGGCCCCCGAAGGGTTCAGGCCCTTAGGAACAAGCAGGGGGCGAGAGTTACCACTGACCCGGAGATTGGTGACTTATTTTTTTGCTATTTTAAGAACCTCTTTGCCCCCCCGTCAGAGGAGGGAGTGGCGGCGGGCCCCTATTTGGATGGGATGACGTTGCCCTGTATCTCCGAGATGGACAAGGAGCGTCTGAACGCTCCCATAACACCTGAGGAAGTGTATTGGGCAATAGGGAACAGTCCTCTGCTGAAGGCTCCAGGTGAGGATGGTATGCGTATCGAATTTTATAAGCTTTTGGGTGAGGAGATTGTCCAGACCCTCGCTCGGATGTTTAATGTTATGGTTGGAGCAGAGGCTTTACCTGAGGGCATGAATACGGCACGCATATTGTTGTTACCTAAACCGCATAAAGACCCTGACTGGCCGGCTCCTACTGTACTATTTCTTTATTGAATGTGGAGGTGAAACTGTTAGCAAAAATTATGGCAAAGCGACTGGCTGTTGTGTTTACCTCCCTTATCCACGATGTGCAGGTGGGATTTGTGAAGGGTCGAACCATAGCTAAAAATGTACGCAAATTGTTGCTGTCCTTGGAAAAGCGGGCGGCATGCAATCTCCCCTCTGTGCTGGTTAGCTTTGATGCCGAGAGGGTGTTTGATAGGGTGAGGTGGGATTTTCTTTATGATACATTGGCAGCCTATGGTTTTGATGTTTTTTTTGTGTCAACGGTGCGAGCATTGTATGCTCTTCCACAGGCTAGAATAGCGTTGAAAGATTTTGAAACGGCCCGGTTTCCAATTGCTAGGGGGACAAGACAGGGTTGCCCCTTATCTCCGTTGTTCGTGCTCACCTTGGATCCCCTCATTCGGGATATCCATGCGATGCCGTCTATACAGGGGATTGACATTGGTGATTCATCCTTTAAATTATCGGCCTTTGCGGATGATATCTTAGTTCACTTAACGGATCCATTGCCCTCCTTGGTGGCTTTGTTGGATTTGATCAAAGAATATGGTGACTTTGCTGGGTTCTGCTTAAATTTGGATAAATCGGAGGCGTTAGCGTCGTCCGCGGCGGTTCAGGCCCAATGGGGCAATGGGTTCCCGCTGACTTGGGCGTAGGGACAGTTTATGTACTTGGGGACTTTGATGACTATGCAGGTTCCCCGATTGTACCGTCTTAATGTGGATAAGCTTCAGCAACAGACAGAGCTATTGCTAGACACCTGGAGCGCCTTGCCCCTTTCTTTGATGAGACGCATTTGCATGGTTTGGATGTTTATTTTTCCCAAATGGCTGTATGTGGTGCAGACCCTGCCGCTTTGTTTGCTGAAGAAAGATTTACGTATTTTTTTTTAAAAGCATTTCTCGAAATTGCAGGTGTCTCAGTTGCTGGGAAATTGGCAGAGGGGGGTTTAGGCTTATCTGATATGAGGGTTTATAATTATGCGTGTTTGCTTCGCCATTTGGGAGACTGGGTGAATATGACCAGCAGTTATACCCCTCTTTTGATGGAACGTGAGTTTTTTGCTCCTTATGATGTGTTTGTGCTACTATATAGTCCTCGTAGGGCGAATCAGGGGGAATCAGGCTCTGTGCAGGAAGATGAGCTTACTAGGCAGGAAATGTATTCTTCAATGCTGGATGGTCCCTGACCCTCTGGCATTTTGGCATTGGCAGAACCAGTTTCATCAGTTGGGTCATCTGGGAGGCACGAGATGCGGGAGGGACCAGGAAGCTCAAGATGTTGTTTTTAAATATTTGGGAACCATATCTACAAGCTTTGCATCCTAAGGGCTGCAATGCGGTCTTAAGATGGGTGTCCTGAAATGGATGCCTAGATGGTTGTGCTGGGAGAGTACTGGCGGGTTTCGATGGGGAGTTCTTTGGGGGGGTTTGGGGAGGGGATGAGGGGTCTGGGAAGGTTCTAGGTCTTCGATATGGACAGGGTACAGGGGATTTAGTGTGTGGGGGGGAGTGATGCGACCTCTTCGGGGCTCATTAGAGTCAAGGGCCTCGGAGTGTCTTTCCGCTCACCTTTCCCCTGCATGCTTTCCGTAGGGTGAGCGGGGGGGGGGGGGGGGGGAGTTTGGTTGCAGTTCCTTTTGTTTTGTCCTTGTATGTTATATTATTCTATCTGATGCATCTTTGTTTGTACTGTGCCCCTTCGGGGTGCCTTGCTATTGTATTGTTGTTGTTGTATGCATCAATTAAAATTGTTTGAACCTAAATCATATCGGACCTCCAGTGAGGAAAAGTAAGCAGCCTTTCACTTCAAACACCTTCTGAAAATCCAGATATAGAATGTCAACCGGGTCGCCCTTGTCTATCTTCCTGTTTACTCGTCGAAGTGCAGCAAGTTCGTCAAACAAGATCTGCCTTTGCTGAAACCGTGCTAGCTGGTTCTCATCAGCCCGTGTCTGTCAAGGAGGTCAATGATGCGATCCTTTATCAGCACCTCTACCATCTTTCCTGGTACAGAGGTCAGACTCACCGGTCTGTAGTTTCCCAGGTCCCCCCTCGAACCTTTTTTTGAAGATTGGTGTAACATTCGCCACCTTTCAGTCCTCTGGAATGTTTCCCGATTTGATCGACAGGTTGGCTACTAGTTGAAGCAGTTCAGCTATAGTCCCTTTCAGTACCTTGATGACCCTTGGATGGATGAAAACGGATTTCACCTGTCGTGTGCCTCAAGGTTTGGTTCTTGGGCCTGTTCTTTTTAATATTTTTATAAACGATATTGCTGCAGAGCTGTCAGGTAAGATTTGCCTCTTTGCAGATGATACCAAAATCTGCAATAGAGTAGACTCGCAGGATGGTGTGAATAACATGAAGAAAAACTTGGCGAAGCTTGAAGAATGGTCTGAAATTTGGCAGCTAAAATTTAATGCTAAGAAATGCAAGGTCATACATTTGGGCTGCAAAAATCAGAGGGAACGGTACAGTTTAGGGGGTGAAGAACTTATGTGCAGGACGGAATAGCGGGACTTGGGTGTGATTGTATGTGATGATCTTAAGGTGGCCAAACAGATTGAAAAGGTGATGGCGAAAGCTAGAAGGATGCTAGGAAGCATAGAGAGGTATGGCCAGTAGGAAAAAGGAGGTATTGATGCCACCATCCCTGACCTGTCCCCCTTGAAGGCCTATGCCATCATCCCTGGCCTGTCCCTCCCTTGAAGGCTTGTCCCCTCTTAAAGGCCTGATCCCCCCCCCCTTGAAGGCCTGCGCACCACCCCCCCCCCCCCCCCCCCCCCCCCGGGAAGGCCTCTGTGTTCCCCCTGGCCTCCCCGCACTGTTTACCTTCTAGTTGCAGCCTGCACAGAAGATCGCGGTTATAGCGTCTTTGCAAACTGCTTTTAGCTGTTTCCTCTGCCGCAATCTTGCCTCTGACGTCAGAGGAGGGGCGGGACTGCAGCAGAGAAAACTGCTAAAAGCAGATTGCAAAGACGCTATAACCGCGATCTTCTGTGCAGGCTGCAACTAGAAGGCAAACGGTGCGGGGAGGTCAGGGGGGAAGAAGTACGAGAACTAACAGGCAGCCATTCAGAGTGCAGGGAGAGACCAAGCAGGCACGCAAAAAGCATGCGCCTGCTTCCTGTACCGCTGTGTCACTGATGCTGCCGGAAGAGATCAGAAGAACCCAGGCAGGAGTGTGGAAAGCACGCTGGACTGCTGGGATGACAAAAGGAGGTACGGGTTTTGTTTGAGGGTTTTTTTTCATTTGCTCCTTAAGACGCACCTTTATTTTCACCCCCTTTTTGGGGGTGGAAAAAGTGTGTCTTATGGAGCGAAAAATACGGTATATTTGGGATCTCCAGAATTAAGCCTAATTTTGCATAGTTTGGTCAGTGCAAAACATATTTGCATTGCATTTGTTGTGTGCTCTGGAGGCACTCCTAAACCAGCCTGACATTCAGGGTAACTGCAGTGAATATGCATTAACTTTTATACACTGGCTTCCCAATGTATGTAAATCTCTCATGCATATTCATTATGGAAGTCCTGAAACCTGGACCTGCTAGTTGTGTTTCCAGGATACAGTTCAGAACCTATTATTCAGGTTCTGGAGAATTTTAGCATTGTATATTACTTGTGTATAGTTTTATACGTTGTTGTTGTTTTTATAGAGGTAGATTTATGTTTAACTGCATTTAAATTTACAGGAACATTTAGTTGCTACACATTTGAATTTATTTTTTTTTATATAATACTTTGCTGATAGGTGGCAGCAGGTGCCAAAGAAGTATCTATCTTTGCAGCAGCATCTGAGCTTTTCAGTAAAAAGAACATTAATTGCTCTATTGATGAAAGCTTACAGAGATTTCAAAAAGTTGTGAGAGCTGCAGGAGAGGCCAACATTCTTGTACGAGGGTAAGATGAAGAGAAACAATAACTGTTATTATTGCATCCCATTGAAAAGGCTAGGAAGGCTGTCATTATCCAAATTATTGATTGGAAAATGTGTGACCCAGGTTTTGGTGTAAGGATGCTGAGAGAATTTCATAAATCTTTTAAGTGCCTTCTTTGAAGAGAGTAAATGGGTTTTTTTGTTGTGATGTTCTTCTGATAGATTGCCGAGTCATTTTAATGCATGTTCTATTTTGCAGATTCATATATTGTATGGTTTTTTCCAAATTTCTTACTTCCTCTCTCCATCCTTCTGTTTAAGAATTAAACATGTCAGTAACTCACTCCCATCAAATATCTTTGCAGCTGTAACTTTATATCTGTAGGTTCCTCTCTTCACATCTTTTGAACTCTCTATGTCTTATGTGGTACTGTTAACATTGTTAGACCAGTGAATAAATGGTGACCAAATTCTGTCAAACTTGTGAATATTATGGTTTTTCAACACTGTTAGCTTTGCAATGCTATAGACATAGTTATTTCTGTTATAAACTCCTGCCATATATGTAACATAGTAAATGACAGCAGATCAAGTTTCAAGTTTATTTATAGCTTGATCACAAGTATCTGGTTGGTTTACAATAATAGAAATTAAAAAGATATTTAAAATTACATAAAGAAAATGATAAATTGAAATAAATTAAAAAATAAAAAAAATAAATGGGGGGGAATTGAGGCCAAGACAAGGACATAATTGAGACAGATAGGTGACGAGAGGAAGGAGGGGGAGAGGGAGGTTTTTAATTACATTATGTAAAAAAATAAAAGGAAGGAAAAAAGGGAGGGATAAAACAGGAGGGGAAGGGGAATGTCGCTTCTTGAAAGCGTTTCTCCAGTTATTTATTAGTCTGCCCAACTGTACATGCTCTATAAATTAATTTAATCTAAATGATCCTTTTTCTTAGGTATTTCTTGGCCAGAAACCCAAAGCTCTGCCCGGTAGTGTGCTTAGGTTGCATCTACTGGAGTCTCTATCAAAGCTCACTTCAGCCCATCTAAAATATCTCGGCCATCCCCAACCCATCCTCAACTGAATGGCCATAAACAGGACACAGACCGTACAAGTCTGCCCAGAACTGGCCTTAGTTCTTCAATAAATACCATTTATTTTCTGATTAGAGATCCTCTGTGTTCATCCCATGCTTTTTTTTTAAACTCTGTCACTGTTTTTCTCTCCACCACCTCCCTCGTGAACGTATTCCAGGCATCAGTCACCCTCTCTGTAAAAAAGAACTTAGCCTTACTGGGTCAGATCAATGGTCCATCAAGCCTATTAGCCAGTCCTCAAATAGTGCACTGCATTTGCTATGAAATAGCAATAGCATCTGTGAGTATATTCTTGATTGAGTTAATACAAACAAAGAAAAATCAGAATCCTAGACCAATCCCTATGGCAAGCCTGCACAACTCAAAAAAGATCCAGGGCCAAAACAAAGTCAGAAAATGTAGCGAGGGCTACAGGTAGTGGCCACGGCTCTAGGCACCCGGAAGTGTGCGTACATTGCATGAGCAGAAGCCTTCCAGACAGGCCCTGATACGCCAGTAGAGGGTGCAAGCAGGGAAGACGGCAAGAGAGAAGGAGAGTCACTGGTGGCAGCTGATTGCCTACAGCAGTGTTTATGAACTACTTCAAGCTAAGTACCCCCATCCACAGACCTCCCAAGCTCTGCCCCAGATACTGCCTCCTTTACTAATTGTAATGCAATTTTTTCCTTTCATTTTTCATATACATACAGCAGATGTAAATTCTCAAAACTGACACATTTCAATCACTAAACTGAAAAGAATTTTTCCTACCTTTTGTTGTCTGGTGATTTTGGGCTAGATTCACTAAGCAAGCCAATCATGTACCGATCGGTTTGCGACCCCTTTGCAACCAGATTTCCCTCGGGCCCCATTCACTAACCTCTCCTGCGATCTGCTTTGAATCCGTGCATGCAAATGAAGAGAAACGCATGTAAAGTAGGCAGGGACGTGATTCACAACACAAAATTCTTGATCCGACTGGGCTGGGCCGATAAACTGAAGAAGTGACTGCTGGGGACCAGTCGAAAATGTCTGTCCGACTCTGGAAGCCCTGCTCGCCACCCTCTCCTGCCTGCTCGCCGCATCGCCGCCCCGGTTCTCCTGCCCTGACTTCCCCGAAAATCTCCTGCCTGCTCGCCGCATCGCCGCCACGGTTCTCCTGCCCTGACTTCCCCAAAAATCTCCTGCCTGCTCGCCGCATCGCCGCCATTGTTCTCCTGCCCTGACTTCCCCAAAAATCTCCTGCCTGCTTGCCACATCGCCGCCCCGGTTCTCCTGCCCTGACTTCCCCGAAAATCTGCCTGCTCGCCGCATTGCCACCCCGGTTCTCCTGACCTGAGTTCCCCAAATCTCTCCTGCCTTTCCCCGCCCAGCGAGCCCGTGGTTTTAACCCGCGGGTTTAAAGTGGGTTAAAACCACGGACTCGCAGGGCTAAAAAGTTTTAAAGTTAAAAAAAAAAAAAAAGATCGCAGCTCTGACAAGCATGCGCAGACCATCTGCAGATGTCTGCGCATGTGTGGGGGTTGCAGAAAAGCTATCCGTGCTGGCAGATGGGAGCGATATTTTAGCTTCAAGAATTCGTCGGAGCGATTGAGCAGGTTGCTGAATCTAGCCCTTAATTAGTTTCTGGTTGGACTTCCTTCTGACTGTACATACAACATTTCTTTCACAATCCAGCCCCATCCCCTTTGGGTTCAGGTCTTTATCTCTTTTCCCTGTGCTTACTCTCCCCAGATCCAGTGTCAGTTCTCCTTTATACCTACCATCACCTTTGTTCCAGGTCTCCCTCCTCTGTTATGATCTTTCATATCTCTGTTCTTCCTCAGGGTCTCTCCCCCCTTCTGTCTCTTCTGTCTGCACCTCCCATAGTCCAGCATCTTCCTCCAGTCTTTCCCCTTTGGTCCAGGCCTCTGTCTGTCTGTCTTTCTTCTGCTTACAACCCCCCCCTCCAACTCCCCATCCCCATGTCCAGCATTTGTTCTCCTTTCTTCCAGGTCTTTCTCTCTATGCTTCTCTCTCTCTCTCTCTCTCTTCTTCCTTCCTCCATCCCTGGTCCAGAATCTTTCCACCTCTCTGCAGTCTCTTTCTCTCTCTTCCCTCTATACACCCCCAAGTCCAACATCTGCCCCTCCTTTGTTTCAGGTTTCTCCCTCTATCTTACTTCTGCTAACATTTTGAGTCCTCCCACCTTTGATCCGGGTCTTTCTATCTCTCTCACTCTCTTTGTCTTCCCCCCCCCCTCCCCAGGGCCTGGCATCTTTCTCTCCTCGGTTCAGGGTGTTTCCCTTCTCTACCCCCTCTAGTCCAGCATCTGCCCTGTCTTCCCCCTCCCTTTTGATTCAAGTTTGCTTTCCACCCCTCCTCAAGGTCCTTTTCTGTCCCCACCCCTGTTGTCCAGATCCAGCGTCTCTGACAATCCCCTTCGTGCCGGGGCCCTTGCGGGATTCTGAGACTTTCCCCCCTGTCAAACTCTGCATTAACAATCCATATAACCTATTTATAAATGATCTGGAAATTGGAACGACGAGTGAGGTGATTAAATTTGCAGATGACACTAAACTGTTCAAATTTGTTAAAACGCATGCTGATTATGAAAAATTGCAGGCGGACCTTAGGAAATTGGAAGACTGGGCGTCCAAGTGGCAGATGAAATTTAATGTGGACAAATGCAAAGTGATGCACATTGGGAAGAATAACCTGAATCACAGTTACCGGATGCTAGAGGTTCACCTTGGGGGTTAGCCCAAGAAAAGGATCTGGGTGTCATTGTAGACAATACGATGAAACCTTCTGCCCAATGTGTGGCGGTGGCCAAAAAAGCAAACAGGATGTTGGAAATTATTTTAAAAAGGATGGTTAACAAGACTAAGAATGTCATAATACCCCTGTATCGCTCCATGGTGCAACCTCATTTGGAGTATTGCGTTCAATTCTGGTCTCCTTATCTCAAGAAAGATATAGTGGCGCTAGAAAAGGTTCAAAGAAGAGCAACCAAGATGATAAAGGGGATGGAACTCCTCTCGTATGAGGAAAGACTAAAACGGTTAGGGCTCTTCAGCTTGGAAAAGACAGCTGAGGGAAGATATAATAATAATCCTGAGTGGAGTAGAATGGTTACAAGTGGATCGATTTTTCACTCTGTCAAAACTTACAAAGACTAGGAGACACTCGATGTTATAAGGAAATACTTTTAAAACCAATAGGAGGAAAAAATTTTTCACTCAGAATAGTTAAACTCTGGAACACGTTGCCAGAGGATGTGGTAAGTGCGGATAGCATAGCTGATTTTAAGAAAGATTTGGACAAGTTCCTGGAGGAAAAGTCCATAGTCTGTTATTGAGAAAGACAAGGGGAAAGCCGCTGCTTGCCCTGTATTGGTTGCATGGAATATTGCTACCTTGGGTTTAGGCCAGTTACTAGTAACCTGGATTGGCCACTGTGAGAACGGGCTTCTGGGCTTGATGGACCATTGGTCTGACCCAGTAAGGCTATTCTTATGTTCTTATGTAGTAATACAGGTGTGTTAGACTTAAACTAGCCACCAAAGTAATGAGCTTAAATAAAAAGCTCTAAAGAAACTATACACAAGTTCCTCAGAATGCCACACAGTTTAACGTATGGTAGCTGTCCTCATAGGAACCTTATAGTGTGTGATTTTTTTACTTTTATATATTTTTCTCAATAAATTATAAGGTGCTTGTGCTTAATATTTTATAGCATGGTAACAATAGTAGCATAGTAGCAATTACTTAGCTTTTTTAGAAACTGGGTCTGGCTCAATCCCCACCGACGCGTTTCATTATTTCATCAGGGTCGAGGAAGGAGAACGCTGTAAAAAACAAACATTGTATGAGTTAAAGAACCCAGCGGTATAAGCAATCTAAGTTTAAAAGTTGCTACAAGGCTTACCAGAGCAGTTCTATGTCTTAGCGAAATGCTAAATCCATGTTTAATGAGCCGGAAATGAAAAAAATCTCTGCATGAAGAGAGCTAATAAGTCAAAAACCCCTGATCATGTGATTCGAAACTAGCCAATGAACTCCTTGCAAGCGGACCTTTAACTTAAAGCCCGGGCTGTCATTAATCAGAATCATATACTCGCTGTTAGCCAATCACTGGTCAGATTCAAACCATGAGGATACATTGTGTTGAGTTTAAACATCCACCGAAGTTCTTTAATGTTTAAATTATGTTCATAATATGTAAGGTTCCTATGAGGACAGCTACCATATGTTTAAACTGTGTGGCATTCTGAGGAACTTGTGTGTAGTTTCTTTAGAGCTTTTTATTTAAGCTCATTACTTTGGTGGCTAGTTTAAGTCTAACACTATGTGAAATTCTGTGCACAATTTTGAATTTGAGTTATCAGCCTTATGTAGTAATGGCATTTTTGGAACATCCCAGTCAGATTTTAAAGTCAGGAGTGGCGGTAAAGGAAAAGTAACAACTTTTATTGAACATCAGATCCTCTTGCTTGCCCTCCCCAAATATTTCTATCTGGAGACGCCACTGCTCCCAGCATATTAATTTCTAAATCTATTACTTTCATCTCAAAAGTTTGTTAGTCATTCACAAATTGATATTTTTCAAAGTTGTGAAGAAAAAGCATCACACTGAGCCACTGTAAAGCCTGCAGCACTACATGCAAGTTATAAGAGCTCTAGCCCTGCTTCGGGAATCACCTGTGCATGCGGCATTGCTAGTCCGCAAGAGTGGCAATAGAGAGATCCTTGCACACTCTTAGAAGTAACATCTAAAGATCAAGGCAAGACGAGGGTTTACCCAGATATGAGACCCCAATGTAGTACATTTAGCGCATCTCCGCAATGTAGTACATAAGCAGCTTCCCGCACCCAGCGAGGTCATCTTCTGTGCTGTGACCGCCACCACCCAACATTTTAAAGCTAATTACAGCAGCCTACAGAGCGAACCTAGCAGGCTGCTGTCAGTCTCCGCAGCACGTTCCCCCTGCCATGGTCCCGCCGCTCCTCTGACATCAGTGGCGGGACCACGCCAGGGGGAATTTGCTGCAGAGACTGACTGCAGCATGCTAGGTTTGCTCTGCAGGCTGCTGTAATTAGCTTTAAAGAGGGAATCCGGAGGACGCCGAGAGGGAAGCTGAGGAAGATTGCTCACCAAGGAGGAAGACAGCCGGGCACTAGGGAGAACCATATTGGGCGTGGGCCGCATGTTGTGCAGACTGCCCTACAGAGTCCCCCAAGGCTCTCCTCTATCTCCAGAACTCTTCAATCTATACTTCAGAAAACTAGTCAAAACCAACCTGTTCAACCGATTTGTGACCAAGGATTCCTAAAGTCTTCACTGCTTATCCCACGCTGTATGAGCAGCCCTTCTTATTGTAAACCGCCTCGACCTACTACTTATTGTAAACCCGCCCCTACAATGTAACCTTACTCTGTACAAATATTCATGTACTCAAAGACTTCATTGTTTTTTTTTCGCTGAATGTCCAGTTCTTCTTTATTGTAAACCGCCTCAAACTACTTTGGCTTTGGAGGTATATAAACAATAAATTATTATTATTATTATTATTACATAGACATATTCGGTACTTGCTTGGACAAACTAGGCATATCTGGCTCTCGTTTTCTCGGAGAGAATGAGATCTCCGAGAGAACGAGAGCCAGAAGGCCTTGAGCATGCGCAGATGCTCAAGGCCCAGCCCAGGCAAGAGGCGGGAGCTCGCATTCACCCTTACAACGAGCAGAAGGGTAAGGACCATGCTTGGGAGGAAGGGCGGTCGGATGCCGTTTTCAGCACGGGGGTGCTTTGCGGTTCTCGCGGGGGGGGGTGTGGTTGCGATGCCGGTTTGGGGGAGGTGCGATGCCGATTAGAGCAGGGGGAGGGGGTGATGGAGCAGCGCCGGTAGCCTCAGGGGGGGGTTGGTGGAACGAATTCTTCAAGTTTCCATTATTTTCTATGGGGAAAGTTGCTTTGATATAGGAGTGTTTTGGTTTAAGAGCATGCTTCTGGAACGAATTATGCTCTTAAACCAAGGTACCACTGTACTTCTGTTCTGTGTTCACAGAAGAAAAATCCTGGAGAAGAACCGAGATTGTCTGGCAAAGTTACACGAGAAAATGGAGTAGATTCAGTGCCATTCACGGAGGAGAGTGTTTATGAGCAACTTGAAAAACTGAAGGTGGACAAGGCAATGGGACCAGATGGGATCCATCCCAGGATACTATGGGAGCTCAGAGAGGTTCTGGCGAGTCCTATTAAAGACTTGTTCAACAAATCTCTGGAGATGGGAGTAGTTCCTGGGGATTGGAGGAAAGTGGATGTGGTTCCTATTCACAAAAGTGGTCACAGGGATGAAGTAGGAAACTACAGGCCGGTGAGCCTCACTTCAGTTGTTGGAAAAATAATGGAAGTTTTGCTGAAAGAAAGGATGGTGTTCTTCCTTGAATCTAATGGGTTACAGGATCCGAGGCAACATGGCTTTACAAAAGGTAAATCGTGCCAAACGAACCTGATTGAATTTTTTGATTGGGTGACCAGAGAGCTGGATCAAGGACATATGCTAGATGTAATTTACTTAGATTTCAGCAAAGCCTTTGATACAGTTCCTCATGGGAGACTGTTGAACAAACTTGAAAGGCTGAAGTTAGGACCCAAAGTAGTGAACTGGGTTAGAAACTGGCTGTCGGACAAACGCCAGAGGGTGGTGGTTAATGGAAGTCGCTCGGAGGAAGGAAAGGTGAGTAGTGGAGTCCCTCAGGGTTCGGTGCTGGGGCCGATTCTGTTCAATCTGTTTGTGAGTGACATTACTGAAGTGTTAGAAGGAAAAGTGTGCCTTTTTGCAGATGATACCAAGATTTGTAACAGAGTAGACACCGAAGAGGGAGTGGAAAATATGAAAAAGGATCTGCAAAAGTTACAGGAATGGTCTAATGCCTGGCAACTAAAATTCAATGCAAAGAAATGCAGAGTAATGCATTTGAGGATTAATAATAAGAAGGAACTGTATATGCTGGGAGGTGAGAAGCTGATATGCACGGACGGGGAGAGGAACCTTGGGGTGATAGTGTCCGAAGATCTAAAGGCGAAAAAACAGTGTGACAAGGCAGTGGCTGCTGCCAGAAGGATGCTGGGCTGTATAAAGAGAGGCGTAGCCAGTAGAAGGAAGAAGGTGTTGATGCCCCTGTACAGGTCATTGGTAAAGCCCCACTTGGAGTATTGTGTTCAGTTTTGGAGACCGTATCTGGCGAAGGACATAAGAAGACTTGAAGCGGTCCAGAGGAGGACGTTGAAAATGATAGGAGGTTTGCGTCAGAAGACGTATGAGGAGAGACTGGAAGCCCTGAATATGTATACCTTAGAAGAAAGGAGGGACAGGGGAGATATGATTCAGACGTTCAAATACTTGAAAGTTATTAACGTAAAACAAAATATTTTCCAGAGAAAGGAAAATGGTAAAACCAGAGGACATAATTTGAGGTTGAGGGGTGGTAGATTCAAAGGCAATGTTAGGAAATTCTTCTTTACGGAGAGGGTGGTGGGATGCCTGGAATGCGCTCCCGAGAGAGGTGGTGGAGAGTAAAACTATGACTGAGTTCAAAGAAGCATGGAATGAACACAGAGGATCTAGAATCAGAAAATAATATTAAATATTGAACTAAGGCCAGTACTGGGCAGACTTGCACGGTCTGTGTATGGCCGTTTGGTGGGGGATGGGCTGGGGAGGGCTTCAGTGGCTGGGAGGGTATAGATGGGCTGGAGTAGGTTTTAACAGAGATTTCGTCAGTTGGAACCCAAGCACAGTACCAGGTAGAGCTTTGGATTCTTGCCCAGAAATAGCTAAGAAAAAAATAAAAAAATTTAAATTGAATCAGGTTGGGCAGACTGGATAGACCATTCGGGTCTTTATCTGCTGTCATCTACTATGTTACTATGTTATATGTTACTTTTAAGGATGTTCTCTCTTAACCAAATAGTAGAATTTTTTTTCTGACTAGCCTTTATGCTCAAGAAAAAAATTGCAGTGTCCTCCCTCCTTTTTTGTTTTTTCCATTTTTGTTCTTTCCTTTCAAAAATTTGGTAGTTCTCCTACCTTTTGTGCTAGTATCTTCGGCTGTTTTAAAGTTTAGTTTTTTTTGTTGTTGTATTTTTTTTACTTTGTTGTTTTAATATTTTTTGTTATTTTGTATTAATTATTTTTTCCCTACTCAAATGTATTATGAATGTTAGCTGCTTTGAAACTTTGAAAAGGTGAGATAACAAAATTTAAATAAACTTGAACAAACATGCTACATATAAAGCTAGAAACAGTGTCACAATGGATGATAGATCACAAACTAAAGCTGAATCAAGACATAACTAAATTCCTACTTCTCGAGAAAAAAACAAAAAAACCCAACCAAAACCCAAACCATAACAAACCTAGAAATAAACTCCATCCAGTGGCGTACCTAGGGTATGTGGCACCCGGGGCCCATCATTTTTTGACCCCCCCCCCCATGTAAAAAAATATTTTTTGTAATGACCATGAAACAGAATAAATGATCAGAATAGAAACAGGCAGTGAAAATTTTCTTATATTCCAAACATAACATAACATAAATTATGTCTGAATTGTCATGACATCAGAAGTACATATGGAGTAGTTGCAGGTGATGCTTGGGACAGTTCTGATTGTGTTAGTTCGGTTTTATGTGTTTTTTGAATAGAAGGGTTTTTATTTCTTTTTGAAGGTTTTGCAGTCTGTGGTAGAAGTCAGTTGGTTGTAGAGTTGGGGGTCGAGTGTTGCAGCTCGAATGGCTAGGAGGTTGTCGATCAGTTTTTTTCTTTTGACGTTTTTGGTTGGAGGGTGTGTGAATGGTGCGTGAGTTCTCCTATGTCTGTTTGAAGTGGATTGAATTATTTAGCTGAAGAAATTAGTTACCCCCTCATCCCACACACATTAATTCTCTTCCATTTTTGTTCCCATTATAAAAAGCACTGATAAGTTTCCAGAAAAAAAATACATTAAAATAAGAAGTGAAAACAAAGGCCCCTACAGATGAGAACATAACATAAGAATAGCCTAACTGGGTCAGACCAATGGTCCATCATGCCCAGTAGCCCATTCTCATGGTAGCCAATCCAGGACACTAATACCTGGTCAAAACCCAAAGAGTAGCAACATTCCATGCTACCGATCCAGGGCCTGGCAAGCAGACACTTCCCCCATGTCTTAATAACAG
Source organism: Geotrypetes seraphini (assembly GCF_902459505.1). NCBI lineage: Eukaryota > Metazoa > Chordata > Amphibia > Gymnophiona > Dermophiidae > Geotrypetes > Geotrypetes seraphini. The sequence goes on along the minus strand of NC_047091.1, from coordinate 28,289,921 downwards.
ATTATGGACTTTTCCTCCAGGAATTTGTCCAAATCTTTCTTAAAACCAGCTACACTATCTGCTTTTACCATAACTTCTGGCCACTTCATTTTTAAGTTTAGATCTTTCCTTTCAAACAGAGACCTTGCTAGATGTCAAATACAGCACAAGGTAACTTCACATGGACTTAACTGTGCAGGAAATGTGAATCTCCTCATACACCCACCATATAGTGCAAAAATGTGCAAAGGTCTGTTTTTTTCTTTCGATCACTACATAGCCTAATGCCACACAAGCAGCACTGTTACAAACATTCTGTAGGTCAATGCTAAGGATAACAAAGTTTCCTTCCTTGGACCAGAAGGAGATAAACCACTGGAAGAGATCCCAAAACAACACCCAAAGACCCACTCAGTGTGTGAACCAGTTGAGTGGAGTGGACTAACTGGGGGGTGGAAATGGGCCCGGAGTTTGCTCAGCAGAATTTCCCAGACCACCTCTTCCTCTCAACACATTGACACGCTGCTACCATCACCACTAGGAACACCTCACTGGGTAGGCCAGCTATGCTATAAACTTTATAAAACACATTATTATATTTTCTTATAAAGCACATATTTTAACTGAACTCTCTGACATCCTCAGCTTTTCCATTCACAAAAATAGAAGGAAGAAAAGTTCCCATTTCCTGCTGTCTCATGTCCCCGGCCTATACAATATTTTTTTTCTGCAGACCCTTCAAAAGTCTGACCAAATCCTCGTTTCACTTGCATTATAAAGTACTGAGGATGCCATCTCTCCCCAATCCCAGGTCCTAAAGTCTAAGACAGTAGCGCAAACTAATGCTGCCAGATACAGGAAAAAAATTTTTGATTCGATTCAGCCCTATTGAATTGGTTTTTCAATTCGATTTTCCTGCCCAGTTGGGTGATTTTTTTCAAAACTCCTGGTGGGATTTATAGCTTTTTCACCCCCTTTGGCTTCTCCTAACCACACTGGCGCTGTGGTGTAAATAAAATAAAGAAACAAAAAGGACTTTTCCTCTCTCTGTTAAATCCTAGCTCACGTTTGCAGTCCAACACCAGCTCTGGCAGGATACACATTTCAAATCTGACATATTATAATCACAAAACAGAAAATAAAATTAATTTTTCTACCTTTTGTTGTCTGGTTATATTTCAAATCTTGTTGGTCCAAGACTCTGGTTTTCTTCTGATAACTTGCTTGCCAGGGTCTCCTTCTTTCTGCATACTAACCATCCATCTGCCAACTCTGTCCTCCCTTTCCATTTCCCTTCCCTTCCCAGGAAGTCTGGTATCTTTCCTTTTTTTCATCTCCCTCCACAGATCCACCTTTTCTTAAATACCCTTTCATCTGGCATCTCTCCCTCCTTCCCCACCACCCCAGAGTCCACCATCTCTCCCTTTCTTTTCCTAATTACCCTCCTATCCAGTATCTCTATCCCTCCTCCACACCATCCCTTGTGTCCAATTTCTCTCCCTTTCTGTTCCTTCCCTCCCTAAATCCCATGGTCCATCATCTCTCTCCCTCTCCTCTATTTTCAGACCCATTATTTCTTCCCCCCTCCAAAAAAGTTTGGCATATGCACGTCTCTTTGAACACCCCCTTCCCTCCGTGTACTTCTAAATCATGGTCCCCCTTAAAGGTCTGCCTGTCCCCCCTTGAAGGCCTGCACCCCCCTTGAAGGCCTGCACCCCCGAAGGCCTGTCCCCCACTTGAAGGCCTGTCCCATCCCCTTGTAGCTTCTCCCCCCCTTGTAGGCCTGTCCCCCCTTGAAGGCCTGCCTGCCTTTCCCCCCCTTGAAGGCCTGTCCCCCCTTGAAGGCCTGCACCCCCCCCCGAAGGCCTGCACTCTCTTGAAGGCCTGTCCCCCCCCCCCCTTGAAGGCCTGTCCCCCACCCCCTTGTAGGCCTGTCCCCCCTTGAAGGCCTGCCTGCCTTTCCCTTCCTTGAAGGCCTGTCCCCCCTTGAAGGCCTGCACTCCCCCCGAAGGCCTACACTCCCCCCTTGAAGGCCTGTCCCCCCCTTGAAGGCTGTCCCACCCCCTTGTAGGCCTGTCCCCCCTTGAAGGCCTGCCTGCCTGCCTTCCCGCCCTTGAAAGCCTGTCTCCCCCTTGAAGGCCTGCAACCCCCCTTGAAGGCCTGCAACCCCCCTTGAAGGCCTGCAACCCCCCTTGAAGGCCTGCAACCCCCCTTGAAGGCCTGCACTCCCCCGAAGGCCTGTCCCCCCCTTGAAGGCCTGCACTCCCTTGAAGGTCTGCACTCCCCCGAAGGCCTGTCCCCCCCTTGAAGGCCTCTCCCACCCCCTTGTAGGCCTGTCCCCCCCTTGAAGGTCTGCACCCCCCCTTGAAGGCCTGCCTGCCCCCCCTTGAAGGCCTGCACCCCCCCCCGAAGGCCTGTCCCCACTTGAAGGCCTGCCTGCCTGTCACCCCTTCCCCCTTGAAAGCCTGCCTGCCTGCCTGCCCGCCCGCCCCACCCTGAAGGCCTGATGCCCCGACCCACCCCGAAGGACCGCTCGCCCCCCTGGCCTCCCCGCACCACCTATGAAGCAGCCGCAGCAGGATCGCGAAGTCAGCGTCAGCGATCCCTGCGCTGCTTCCTGCGCCACGGTCCCGCCCCTCCTCTGACGTCAGAGGAGGGGCGGGATCGCGGCGCAGGAAGCAGCGCCTAAGCAGCGCAGGGATCACTGACACTGACTTCGCGATCCTGCTGCGGGCTGCTTCACAGGTGGTGCAGGAAGGTTAGTGGGGCGAGCGGTCCTTCGGGGGTGGGGGTGGGGACTGAACGGCAAGGCCGGGAGCACCCCCTTAGGGCTGGCACCCGGGGCGCACCGCCCCTTGGTATGCCACTGACTCCATCACATACCCTATGCAACCCAACCTAAAACTGCTGGGAATAATGATAGACAAGGCTGCTCTATGCAGCTACAAATCAGCATAACAGTCCAGAAAGCCTTTGCTGTCATATGCAACCTAAGACAAATCCGAAAATGCTTTGACAAAAAGCAATTCAGACTCCTGGTCCAGTCCCTAGCCTGGGACTCCTAGACTACTGTAATATCCTATGCCTGCCCTGCCAATATGATAAAAAAAAATTACAAATAGTGCAAAATATACCAGCTTTGACTGATATACTCACTGAAAAAATATGACCACATTACCACTGCATTCAAACACGTATAAGCTACAAATTCTACTACACCCTTTTCAGAGCCCTGAATGGCGATAGGTTGGTCTATCTAAACACTCACTTAACCAGGAACAACACATCCAGACCAAGGAGAACACAGGCACCCTTTATTCACCCCTCAATCAAAGGCATACAACACAAGAAAATGTATGACAGCCTATTAGCCACCCAAGCAGCAAAATTAGACTGCCACCTCTCCAACCTGCTGACCATGACGCCCAGATACAAAATCTTTAGGAAAGAATTAAAAAACAAGGGCTCCTTTTACTAAGCTATGATAGCGTTCTTAGCGCATGCAGGATTTTAGTGCTAGCTAAACCCGCACTATGTGGCTAGAACTAACGCCAACTCAATGCTGGCATTAAGGTCTAGCGCTTGTGGCAATTCAGCGTGCGCTAAGTGCGTGCTAAAACCGCTATCGCAGCTTAGTAAAAGGAGCCCCAAGTTATTTAAGAAATTTGTCAAATGATATAACCTTCTCAATATATACCTGGATCCTAACTGCTTCTTCTAAATATCTATCTTGTAATATCTTTGGATTTGCCCAGACCAATTATTTTGTAATCCATCTAGAACCGAAAGGTATTGGCGGAATAGAAGACACTAATATATAATGTAATGTAATACACTTCTCCCTCGGTATTCATGGTGGATAGGGGCTGAGCCGGACCGCGAATTGAGAAAAACCACGAATAACTTCTCATCTGGCTCTGACCCACCCCTGCCTCCCTCCCGCCTTCCCCCTGGCCAATAGGAAATGACTGCCACGAGTTCCCGTAGTCACTTGAGACTACAACGGGAGCTCATAGCAGCCATTTCCTTTTGGCGTTCTACACGAGGCAGGAGCGTAGGAAGATCGCTCCTGCCCCAAAAGCCCGCTAGACCGCCGGGATGCCGGGAGGAAAACTGGAGAGATGCGGGAACGTGGTAAACTCCTCCCCCCAAAAAATTGCAAATATGTGAAACCGCGAGTGTTGAAACCACGAATGAGGAGGGGGACGTGTATATCCATTCCTTGTTCATTTCTAAGAAGCAGCACCAGCTTTCACCAAGTCTGCCTGGCTAATTGTATATAAACTTTTCCAAACATTTTTCTTTAAGCCAACCTTTGCTAGATGCATTGACCATATCTTCGGTGGTTCCACAATTTAATTTTCTGAGGAAAATATACTTTCTCAATTTTTTAATAAAACTGCTAACATCAATCTGCATCTTTTTACCAATTTCCCATTTCTCAATATATTGGCAAATTACAGTAAACTAATTTGCATATTCATATTGTATAAAAATATTCAGTAATATATCCTAAAATAAATATAGTTAATAAATAATTGTCCTCTACTGCAGTTTGAAAAGTAAATAACCTGTATTGCACGATTCTCAAAGAAAACTAAGAACTATGGGATTCATTAAAAAAAAAAAAAGCGGCCTAAATCGGTACTTGGACGATCAAAAAGACAGATTGTCCAAGTACCGATAATCAAAGCTGGTTTTACACGTATCTAAAACCAGCTTAGGCCTTTCCCCTGCCTTTGAATGCCTAGAGTGAAAAGAGGCGTTTTTGGAGGAGGGGAAAGGGTGGGAGGTGGGCAGGAGGTGAGCCGACCTAGACTTAGTTGTACTGTAAGTATAACCAAAAGATTAACAAGGTTGCCCAGTCAGAACTTATACGTTTTGACTTAGACCAAGTCAAAACAGGTATAAATTCTGAATAGGGGCCACTGAGCTGATCGCAGCTGCTGCGATCAGCTCAGCAGCCCCGGCAACCTGCCCACCCCCCACCGCAACAATTGCGATCCCACCCCTGACAAAACCGTGATCGCCAACAGGAGAGATCCCAAGCCCTCCTGTTTCCACTCCGCAGCCCCCAGAATCCCGAACTGGCAGGAGGGATCCTAAGCCCTCCTGCCGGAAGGCAATCGCCCCCTACGCGAATACCGGCAGGAGGGATCCCAAGCCCTCCTGTCGAAGATGTACCCTCCACCCCCCCTCAAATACCAGCAGGAGGGATCCCAAGCCATCCTACCGAAGATGCACCCCGAACCCCCACCCCCTTAAAATACCGGCAGGAGGGATCCCAGGGGCTCCTGCCCACAGCGCACGCCCCACGACCCACCAAACGCCACCCCCAAACGGTCCCCCGAACCCCTGAACAGCCCCCACTACCCAGGCCCCCCTAACCCTGGACACCCGCCTAACTTAGCAGAACGTTGGATGGACGGACGGGTCCTAAGTCCAGCTGGCAGGCCTGCCATCCTTGGAATGGTGGGTATAGGGCCTGATTGGCCCCTGTGACTAAGCCTCGCCCATAGGAGAGGCCTTAGACGCCTGGGATAACTGGAATTGGCCCAGTTGCCTTCTGTGGGCGGGGCCTTAGGCACATGGGGCCAACCAATCCCATGTGCCTAAGGTCCCGCCCATAGGAGGGGCCTAAGGCAGCTAGGCCAATTCTGGTTGGCCCATGCATCTAAGACCCCTCCTATGGGCGAGGCCTTAGGCACATGGACCAATCAGGCCCTAGACCTGCCATTCTGAGGATAGCAGGCCGGACTTGGGACCCAGCCGGCCAATGTTCTGGTAAGTTAGGGAAGTGTACGGGATTAGGGTTGGCCCGGGTAGTGGGGGGGGCGTTCGGGGGTTTGGGGATGCACCGTGGGCAGGAGGGCTTGGGATCCTGCCTGGATTTAAGGGGGTAGGGGGTTCGGGGTGCATCTTCGGCAGGAGGGCTTGGGATCCCTCCTGCCGGTATTTGAGGGGGAGTGGAGGGTATGGGGTACGTCTTCAGCAGGAGGGCTTGGTATCCCTCCTGCCGGTATTTGAGGGGGAGTGGAGGGTATGGGGTACGTCTTCAGCAGGAGGGCTTGGTATCCCTCCTGCCAGTATTTGAGAGTGGTGGGGGTTTGGGGTGCTTCTTCGGCAAGAGGGCTTGGGATCCCTCCTGCTGGTATTTGTGGGGGGGGGAAGTGATTGCCTTCCGGAAGGAGGGCTTAGGATCCCTCCTGCCAGTTTTGGGTTCTGGGGGTGGTTGCAGGAGGGCTTGGGATCCTTCTTGTTGGCGATCACAGTTTTGTCGTGGGGGGGGAGCAGTTACAGGATTCTGTAACCGGTGTTTTTTTGACAGAGGCCGGTTACAGAATCCTGCTTTTAGGCGAAGGACTGGCTCTTCCTTCACCTAAAAGGTCTGAGTTTGGGCGTTTGGGACTGGGTGATTTTTTTGGTCGGGAAAGTGGTGTAGGGATAGACGTAGTGGCAGTCTGGGCCAGTAGATTGCTGAACGTGCAGGTAGACCATTCTAAAATTTAAAAAAAACACCTCAATTTGGACTTTTTTTTTTGGGGGGGGGGGGTTTGAGAATGGACATTTTCCCTGCTGCCAACTTCAGCTTCTACTGACTTAGGCCAAAAGGGGACTTAGATGTTTGTTTTTTTTTTTTTTATTATGCCCCTCCACACTAATAACTCATTATGACATGGAGGCAGATTGACCACTCAGGGTGGTTTACCTTAGACTGTGGACACATCTAGTGACAACTTGGGATTCTTGTCATTTTTCCTGAATGATATTTTGGTGCTTTTTAGGGTTATATTTTTTTCAGAATTATAGTCCTAATGTAGAATGTGCCTTGCCCATTCTAAAGAGACCATCTCCTATTGCAGTTAAATGTTATTCTACTCTTGATACATACAATTTAATGTTTTGTTAATAAGTTAATTTTTTTACTTTAGGTATGTTTCCTGTGTTCTTGGGTGTCCCTATGAAGGGAAGATTGCCCCAGCTAAAGTTGCTGAGGTGAGTATAGTTTTATAAATAACAATTTGGATATTTTTGCAAAATTAACACCCCCCAAAAAATCAATTTCTTGCTTTGTGCCATAAAGAGCTTATTTTTGAAACAGAAATACTTTCCAAAAATTGACATAATGGAAGATGAATGATTTTTTCACAAAAACATCCAAATTGCTATTTTCAAAACTCCCTTTATAAGACTTTTTTATGCAGTTTGTCTAAATCTAAAGGGAGCATGTTGGAGGAGTATTTTGAGCAGGACTGGGGCAGGCTTATGATTAGGACATTTTTCTGCGATAATGATACATTGTAAAAATGTCTGGGGCAAAAAAAAAAAGAGTATATTTTGGGCTACACTTGTTTAAATAATGACTAAGTGCCAGCAAGGTGCCCAAACTAACTGGATGACAACGGGAGGGATTGCAAGACCGCTCCTCCCTTAATTTCCCCAGTGGTCACTGACCCCCCCTCACCCCACTAAGACTGCTATGATGACTTCAGATGTGATGGCCATTCCTATTAGAGCAGCAGGCAGGCCCCTAAAGTAGCCTAGTAGCCAGTACAGTGGACTGTAGAGAAGGGGACCGATGTCCATATCCCACTTGAACTAGCACATGTGTGGTAGAAAGTAAAGAGTAACCCAAAAACTACAAAATACCTACTGTACACACATATAGGTGTTCACGGAAGAAAATCCTGGAGAAGGACCAAGATTGTCTGGCAAAGTTACGCAAGAAAATGGAGTAGATTCTGCGCCGTTCACCGAGGAAAGTGGTTATGAACAACTTGAAAAACTGATGGTGGACAAAGCGATGGGACCGGACGGGATCCATCCCAAGATACTGAGGGAACTCAGAGAGGTTCTGGCGGGTCCTATTAAAGACTTGTTCAACAAATCTCTGGAGATGGAAGTGGTTCCTGGGGATTGGAGAAGAGCAGATGTGGTCCCTATTCACAAAAGTGGTCACAGGGATGAAGCGGGAAACTACAGGCTGGTAAGCCTCACTCCGGTTGTTGGAAAAATAATGGAAGTGTTGCTGATAGAAAGAATAGTGAACTTTCTAGAATCTAATGGGTTACAGAATCCGAGGCAACATGGCTTTACTAAAGATAAATCATGCCAAACAAACCTGATTTAATTTTTTAATTGGGTGACCAGAGAACTGGACAGAGGACATAAGCTAGATGTAATTTACTTAGATTACAGCAAAGCCTTTGACTTGGTTCCTCATAGGAGGCTCTTGAACAAACTTGAAGGGCTGAAGTTAGGACCCAAAGTGGTGAACTGAGTTAGAAACTGGCTGTTGAACAGACCCCAGAAGGTGGTGGTTAATGGAAGTCGCTTGGAGGAAGGAAAAGTGAGTAGTGGAGTCTCTCAGGGTTCAGTGCTGGGCCTATCTTGTTCAATATGTTTGCGAGTGACATTGCTGAAGGGATAGAAGGTAAGGTTTGCCTTTTTGCGGATGATACCAAGATTTGTAAAAGAGTAGACACCGTGGAGGGAGTGGAAAACATGTAAAAGGATCTGCAAAAGTTAGAGGAATGGTCTAATATCTGACAACTAAAATTCAATGCAAAGAAATGCAGAGTAATGCATTTGGGGATTAATAATCGGAAGGAACCGTATATGTTGGGAGGTGAGAGGCTGATATGTTATGCATTTCCTCCTTGCCTTACCAGCTTTAACAACAAACTTGAAATATCCAGCGCAGTCCAGTTCCTGAGGAAGCGGGTGTACACCCCCGAAACGGAGTCCCGTTGGACGAAGACACTGCCTGCTGACTGCACACACACGGAGAAGCTAAGTTCTTCCAGTTGTGTTTTTTTTTGCTCGGTTAGATTTGGACACTAATTTTCCTTTTGGCCCCCAGATTAGGGGAAAGAGATGAATTCTATCTCTATTTATATTTGATGTGTGTTTTTTCATATATTGTTTTTCACACATAGCACTTTTTGTTGTGCACATTAGTTATTCACACGGAGAGAGCCCGGGGATGTTTCGCAGTTAACACCTTTTTGAGTGTAAACCCGCGGCAGCTTGTCCCTGGACGTTCCAGGGGTTGCTGTGTGACTGAGGGTTCTCCCGTTAAAAATTAAAGTATAATACACAGTTGGCTAGTTTGAGCAATCAGTAGACCTCATCTCTTTCCCTTAATCATTTTGCTTTCTTGGGGTGAGGGAGGGTTTTAGATTTTTGTGTACCTACACCTCCACTCTTTACAGGGTTCTATTTTTTGTTCATCAATACAGGGCAAGCAGTGGCTTCCCCCATGTCGTTCTCAATAACACACTATGGACTTTTCCTCCAGGAACTTGTCCAACCTTTCTTAAAACCAGCTATGCTATCAGTTCTTACCACATCTTCTGGCAATGCATTCCAGAGCTTAACTATTTTCTGAGTGAAAAAAAATTTCCTCCTATTGGTTTTAAAAGTATTTCTGGAGGTGCACGGATCCAAGATGGCGCTTCTATGAGCTCGACGAGAGGACGCCAGGAAGCTTGCCAATAAATTACTTTTGTACTTCTTCGTTGAACTATTACCTTTCGGTATGCCGAAGCGAAGAGGCAGGAGTGCGGCTGGGGCCTCGCGGCGCTCTGGACCAGTAGCAGTAGGCACTATTGACGAACTGCGGCGGATGCAGGACATCACGGCGGCGGCAGTTTCCCTACTGGCGGCAAGGCAACGAGGCGAGATGCCGGCAGCCTCCTTGGGGCTTGAAACAACGCTCAGCCCTGACGCCAGATCTCCGCTCCTACAACCTCACATTACTAGCTCCCCGAGGGAGAGAGTGTTGCCAGGAGGCGGTGGACATTCTACCTCTGAGGCCAGAGAAGTCGATCCGGAGAGCAGAAGTTTAGGTTCTCAGTTTTCTCAAGAGAGCCTGAACTTAGAAAGTGAAGATTTAACATCTGGTGGAGTAAGAACAGCCCAGACAGAACAGAGACAGGGAGAAACTGCAATTGGTGAGCAATCCTATATAATAAAACCTTACCCGCGCATGCAATTTTAAAACGGCATGATCCCTGCCGTTGTGAGTTGTGATCCATGGCCGTATTCTATTTTAGAACGCTGACTAAGAAAAAATTTTAACATGTAACACCTTTGTTAAGGGAAAATCACTGGTTACCGGTTAATCACAGAATCACTTATAAAATAGCTCTAATGACACATAAGATATTACTAAATGTTTTTCCACCCTTTGGAAACTCTGTTCTATCAAACACTACTTTGATTTCTCCGCCTTCAGTTTGCTGGTCCAATCCCTAATCTTAAGCACCTTGGATTATTGCAACATCATATATTTGGGTTCCTACAAGAAAACCATTAAACGTCTTAGACTTATTCAGAACACTGCTGTCTGCCTCATCTATGGCCTCAAAAAATCTGACCATGTTAGCCCCTTCTACAGAAAACTTCATTGGCTTCCAATTGAAGCAAGGGTCATCTTCAAATTCGCCTGCCTCTGCTTTAAAACCTTGACTGGATCATCCCCGATATACCTGTCACGTTACTTTGTGTTCCCAGGCTCTAACCGAACACGCAATGCCCACCTGTTTGCCTTCCCTTCGCCAAAGGGATGTATTTACAAAAGATTCCTGGACAAAACCCTCTCTTTTCAAGCTGGCAAATGGAATGATTGCCTTACCACCCTCATCTCTCTTGCCCCATCCTAACTATCCTTCAGAAAATCTCTCAAAGCTTACCTTTTTGATAAATTTCTCTAACCCCATCCTTCCTTCCTTTCCTCTCCTTCCTCACCTGTATACCTCTTCTTCCCCAGATCTTACTATCCTCATCCTGCACTCCCTTGTAACTGTATATATTCCTTTCTCTCCTCTCTTCATCCTTCCAAAGTATTTTAGATCAATGTAGTCTTGTTAGAATGTTTATTTCTTATTTTTCCTCTATCTCTATTTTTCACTTCTTTGTTATTCTCCAGGTACTTTAGTTAGATTGTGAGCCTTCGGGACAGTAAGGGAATTTCTAAGTACCTATCTTACTTTTTAATTTTAATTGTTACTGTTACTGGTTACTTTACCCTGGTTAATCTGACTCTGCATCTTCGCTGTAAATGTACAGTCTCTTCTCCTGTAAACCGCTCTGAACTGTTTTGTGGTATTGCGGTATACAAAAATAAAGTTATTATTATTAAATAAAGCTCCAGTATTTTTAGAAAAATTTTTAATACCATACACACCTACAAGATCTCTTAGATCAGAAGAAAAATCTCTGCTAGTTACTCCTTCACTAAAAATTATTTATTCAAGGAGAGACACGATCTTCTCCGTTACAGCTCCCCAAATCTGGAATTCCCTACCTCTCAATATTAGAGATGAAAAACTACTCGCTAAATTCAAAGGCTTACTAAAAAGTTGGCTATTTAGGAATGCTTTTATCTGACCTTTTTCTGGTTTAATCATTTTACTTTTTCTTAGAACTTATCTGGACAAGGAATACTGTTAAATAGAAATCAAGTTGGTACCGTCCCCAACCTTTTTATGTCCTACCCACCCTTTTATTTTATTTTTACATTTTATTTAATCCAATTTTTTTTTTTTCCCCTTATTTTTTTCTTAGTATTTTTATAATCACAATGTTTTTAATACCATGTTTGTTGAAATTGTTTTGATATTTTTTTTTTGTAAATCGCATTGGATTTAGATATTGCGATTATATCAAACATTAAATAAACTTGAAACTTGAGGCAGGGATCACTCTGGCCACTCCCCTTCTCCCGCCCTCACTCACCAACCGCTGGAGGAAGCGCAGGCAAGCTCTCTCCCTGCCCAAGTCCTCGGCAGGGAACACACTGGAGCTTCCCCCCTCCCGCCCTCACTCACCAACCGCCATCACCGCTGATCCTCCTTTTCAAAGCAGCCTGTGATCGTGGCCAGCTTTAGCGAACCACGCAGGCCGCTCTCCAACTTCAGTAGCATGGGATATTACTCAGACTGGCAATGGGTCACGAGTAGAGTTCCACAGGGGTCGGTGCTGGGACCGCTCCTATTCAATATATTCATTAACGACCTGGAGGCAGGAACAAAATGTGAGGTTATTAAATTTGCGGATGACACCAAACTATGTCGCAAGGTCAATAACATGGAGGACTGCGAAGATCTCCAAAAAGATCTGACAACACTGGAAAAATGGGCCAAAAAGTGGCAAATGAGTTTCAACATAGGGAAATGCAAGGTCATGCATATAGGGGGAAAAAAAACAATGTTCACTTACAAAATGAGCGCTAGGGGTGAGCGACCTTGAAAGAGACCTGGGAGTGATGGTAGACACAACATTGAAGGCGTCGGCGCAGTGTGCCACGGCCTCAAGGAAAACAAACAGAATGTTGGATATCATTAAGAAGGGTATCATGACCAGGACAAAGGAAGTCATCTTGCCACTGTATCGTGCTATGGTGCGCCCACACCTGGAGTACTGTGTTCAGTTCTGGTCGCCGTACCTCAAGAAGGACATGGAGGTACTTGAGAGGGTCCAGAGAAGAGCAACTAAGCTAATAAAGGGCATGGAGGACCTCTCATACTGACAGACTGAAAAAGCTAGGACTTTTCTCCCTGGAAAAGCGGAGACTTAGAGGAGACATGATAGAAACCTTCAAAATCATGAAGAGCATAGAAAAAGTGGACAGGGACAGATTTTTCAAATTAAGGGAATCAATAAGTACAAGGGGGCACTCAGAGAAATTGAAAGGGGAGAGGTTTAGAACAAACGCCAGGAAGTTCTTTTTCACACAGAGGGTGGTGGATACATGGAACGCGCTACCAGAGGATGTGATAAACAGGAGCACGCTACAGGGGTTCAAAGAAGCTTTGGATAGGTACTTGGAAGACAAAGGGATTGAGGGGTACAGATAAGAGTAGAGGTAGATTATAGGGATGGGATTAGAGGTAAGTTACAAAATTAATCAGGGACCACTGTTCAGGCACTAGGCCTTATGGGCCACTGCGGGAGCGGACCGCTGAGCAAGATGGACCTCTGGTCTGGCTCAGCAGGGGCAACTTCTTATGTTCTTATGTTCCCTCTGACACACAGGATCGCGTCAGAGGGAACGTGCTACCGAGTTGGAGAGCGGCCTGCGAGGTTCACTAAAGCCGGCCACGATTGCAGGCTGCTTTGAAGAGGAGCAGGCCAGAAGATGCCAGGATGGAGGGAGGGTAAGAAAGGGGAAAATACAGGGGGAGAGGGAAAGGGGGCTGCTTTGGAGGGGGAGGTGTGCTGGGGACAGACAGCTTTGCTCTGGGGGGAAGACAGAAGGGGCCTGAATATGTATACCCTAGACCCGCAGAGGTCTCAAAGTCCCTCCTTGAGGGCCGCAATCCAGTCGGGTTTTCAGGATTTCCCCAATGAATATGCATGAGATCTATATGCATGCACTGCTTTCAATGCATATTCATTGGGGAAATTCTGAAAACCCGACTGGATTGCGGCCCTCAAGGAGGGACTTTGAGATCCCTGCCCCAGAGGAAAGGAGGGACAGGGGAAATATGATTCAGACATTTAAGTACCTTATTTTTCACTCCATAAGATGAAAGGGTGCATCTTAAGGAGCGAATGTAAAAAAAAACCCAAACAAGACACATACCTCCTTTTGGCATCCCAGCGGTCCAGCTTGCTTTCCGCGCTCCTGCCTGGGTTCCCCTGCTGTCTTCTGGCAGCGTCAGCAGCACAGCGGTGTAGGAGGCAGGCGCGCGCTTTTTGCGTGCCTGCTTGGTCCCTCCCTACGCTCCGAATGGCTGCCTGTCAAAAAGCGCGCGCCTGCGCTGCTGTGCCACTTCCAGAAGAGTGTAGCGAAACCCAGGCAGGAGCGCGGAAAGTGCGCTGGACTTCCGGGATGCCAAAAAAAAGATACTGGAGGGGTGGGTGCCTGCCTGCCCGCCTTTGCCTTTGGGCTGGCTGGCTTGGGATTGGCTGGCTGGCTGGGTTGACTGATGACTGGCTGGCTTGGGGTGGGCTGGCTGGCTGGCTTGGGGTGGGTTGGCTGGTTGGTTGGGGACTGACTGGCTGGCCGAGTTAACTGCGGGCCGGCTGGCTGGCTTGCTTGGGGCTGGTTGGCTGGCTTGGGGTGGGTTGACTGGTTGCCTTTGGGCTGGCTGGTTTGGGACTGGCTGGCTGACCGGGTTGACTGGGGGCTGGCTGGCTTGGGGGTGGGTTGGCTGGCTGCCTTGGGGCTGGCTGGCTTGGTATTGGTTGAGGGTTTGGGAGCTGGCTGGCAGGCTGCCACTAGATGTACCTACCATTAGACGTGCCCACCACTAGATGTGCCCTGTACCCTGTCCCAGCCTACTACTAGACCACCAGAGGGGGGACATGGTACAGGGCACACCATTTGGTTCAGAATTATTTTTTCTTGGTTTTTCTTCCTCTGGAGGTGGGTGCGTCTTATGGTCAGGTGCATCTTATGGAGCAAAAAAAAAAAAAAAATACAGTACTTGAAAGGTATTAATGTAGAACAAAATTTTTTCAATAGAAAGGAAAATGGTAAAACCAGAGGGCATAATATGAGGCTGAGAGGTGGGAGACTCAAGAGCAATGTAAGGAAATTCTTCTTTATGAAGAGGGTGGTGGATGCCTAGAATGCGCTCCCGAGAGAGGTGGTAGAGAAGAAAAGGGAAACAGAGTTAAAAAAAAAGCGTGGGATAAACACAGAGGATCTAGAGCAGTGGTTCCCAACCTTGTCCTGGAGGACCACCAGGCCAATCGGGTTTTCAGGTTAGCCCTAATGAATATGCATGAGAGAGATTTGCATATAATGGAAGTGACAGGTATGCAAATCTGCTCCATGCATATTCATTAGGGCTAGCCTGAAAACCCGATTGGCCTGATGGTCCTCCAGGACAGGGTTGGGAATCACTGATCTAGAGTCAGAAAATAATAGTAAATATTTAAGAACTAAGGCCAGTACTGGACAGACTTGCACGGTCTGTGTATGTTTATGGCTGTTTGGTTGAGGATGGGCTGGGGAGTGCTTCGATGGCTGGGATGGTATAGATGGGCTTGAGTGAGCTTTGACAGAGACTTCAGTAGTTGAAACTTAAGCACAGTACTGGGCAGAGCTTTGGATTTTTGCCCAGAAATAGCTAAGAAGAAGAAAAAAAAATTAAATTGAATCAGGTTGGGCAGACTGGATGGACCATTCAGGTCTTTATCTGCCGTCATCTGCTATGTTACTATGTTACCTGCAGGCATAAGGTCTGTCATAGTAGCTTACTGTTGTGTACAGTACTTTTATTTTGCTATTCTTAGAGGGCTCACCATACAGTATAAGGGTTCAGGTATATAAAATATCATGTATTCATAAGAACATAAGAATAGCCATACTGGGTCAGACCAATGGTCTATCTAGCCCAGTAGCCTGTTCCAGAATTGAATGCAGTACACAAAGTGAGGTCACACCATTGAGTGACACAGATGTATTTTAACAGTCTTAGTTTTGTTTACCGGCCCTTTTCTAATAATTCCTAGCAACTTGTTTGCTTTTTTGGTTGCCCCTGCACATTGGACAGAAGGTTTCAGCATATTGTCTACAATGATACTTAGATCTTTTAGGGGGTACTGACTCCTAAGGTGGGTCCCAGCATAAATTAACTATGATTTGGGTTATTCTTCCAAAGCAAAGAAGATATAGACTACCCACGTAAAAGTTAATAAAAGGTCCAAACCAGTGAGAGTAGAAAAAAGCAGAATGGAGAGTAGCGATGTGATGAACTCAACAAAAGAGGACTTTATGGAGAATATTTAATAAAGAGCTTTCATTGAGATGATCACATTGCTACTCTCCATTCTGCTTTTTTCTACTCTCACTGGTTTGGACCTATTGTTCGATTATTCTTCCCAGTGTGCATCACTTTGCATTTGTTCACATTAAGTTTCATCTGCCATTTGGATGCCCAGCCTTCCTAAGGTCTGCCTGCAACTTTTCAGTCTGCACCCATTTTAACAACTTTGAACAGTTTAGTGTCATCTGCAAATGTAATCACCTCACTCATTCCAGTTTCTAGTTCATTTATAAATATGTTAAATACCACAGATCCCTGTGGTACTCCACTATTTACCCTCCTTTATTGAGAAAAATGGCCATTTAACCCTACTCTCTGTTTTCTGTCCAATAGCCAATTCCCAATCCACAACAAAACATTGACTCCTATCCCAAGACTCTTTAATTTTCTTAGGAGCCTCTCATGAGGAACTTTGTCGAAAACTTTATGAAAATCTAGATACACTACATCAACTGGCTCTGTTATCCATATGTTTATTCACACTTTCAAAGAAATGCAGCAGATTGGTGAGGCAAGACCTCCCTTGGCTCAACCCTTGCTGACTCTGTCCTATTATAAACCATGCTTGTCTTAAGCGTTATATAATTTTTATTTTGTTATAATGGCTTCAACTATTTTCCTGACACTGAAGTCAGGCTCATGGGTCTGTAATTTCCTGGATCACCTCTGGAACCCTTTTTATAAATTGAGACCTTTTATTTGAAGTTCATTGTAGTACTCCCTAGGCTGCTGGGATGTCTATGTGGTCAGTCTAGTAAGACTGCTGGCCCCCAGACATCCCAGTGACTTGTTATTGGTTTGTTTGTGGGGGTTTTTTTTTGGGGGGGGGGTTTCCCTTGGATGTTTGTTGTTTTTTTTAATGGCAATTAAAGAGACACATTTGAGTACAAAAATGTCTACAATATGATGGTTTTTAAACAAAAAATGGCTGTTTTGGCACTGGGTTTTTAGATGTTTTTTGCAAAATGCCCAAAACTGGATTTGGGTGTCATATCAGAAATGCCCCTCTGGGGGGGCACGTGATGCCGGATGCGTGAACGGACGTGCCTCTCTGTAGCTCCAGGTCGCGCCGTCATATCCCGCTTTTAAAACTGCTTTTAGCCGGCCAGCGCAGTGCCCAAACATACGTCCCTGAACAGTCCCGATGTGCTGGACTCGATCCGCTACGAGTCTTCAATAAGGGACGAGTTGATGGAAGCGAAATTGGCTAGAACTGCGAGGGATAAGCTGAGGGGATCTGATATCAAGATGGCGGACCGCCACGAGGCGCCGGTCTTTACCCTGGAGGCAGTGGCGGTTCAGGAGCTGATGCGATCGCTCACTTTAGTAATGGAGGACAAGCTGGCTACCATCCATACATTTATGGAGGGGATTAAAGAAAGCCTTGACTCCCAGGCTGGTAGGCTGCAGAGGGCTGAGGATCGCGTCGCTCAGCAGGAAGACACAGCGGCTAACCACGAAGAACGCCTGCGCACGCTGGAATCTGAAAACAAGACCTTGCTGGAGCGCCTCGAGGACCAGGAGAATAGGGGCCGGTGCAATAATCTGTCCGGGATGTGGATCTTCGGCGCTGGCTGGAGGAGTGGCTACCTAAGGCTGTTGCCCTGTCTGACACACTGGCGCCGTTTTTCATTGAACGCACAC
Organism: Geotrypetes seraphini; assembly: GCF_902459505.1. Lineage (NCBI taxonomy): Eukaryota > Metazoa > Chordata > Amphibia > Gymnophiona > Dermophiidae > Geotrypetes > Geotrypetes seraphini. Next base: position 28,272,513 of record NC_047091.1, on the reverse strand, counting down.
ACAGATTGGGAGCCCGTCGAGACGAGGAGACTAGACCCCGGGCGGTCATTACCCGGTTTCATAATTATGCAGTGAAGGAGAGAGTGCTGGCTGCCTACCGACGAGAAAAAGACTTGAACCTGCAAATAGAGGGGCACAAGGTTCTTATCTTTCAAGATTTTTCACCTCAGGTCTCATCTCGACGCCGGGCCATGGCGCCCTACTGCAGTGAGCTCTTCAAGCGCAGCATCCGATTTTCCCTCTTGTATCCAGCTCGGGCCCGAGTGACTTACAATAATGCTACCACTTTTTATGATACTCCGGCTGCGTTGGAGGGCTTCATCAAATCACTTCCTGCTGTGGCTCGTGGGGACCGAGGAGTCTCTTGAATAGTGGCGGATCCAGTTCTGCACCGGTCCCGGGATCAGCCCCCCTTCTGCCCAGTTATTCTGTTCCATTTTGGGCGCGTTGGTTGTTGAGGGGCTGTTGATGTGCGATACCTGTAGTATACTGAGTTTTGCCACATTGCCCTGCCAGGGGTTGAACCCGCGGGTGGCTCTTCTGGCATCTTGTGCAGGGTGCCTGACTGCTGGAGATGCCTGCTCTCGGGATCTGGAGGTCTCACTGTGGAGATTGGACCTTTGTTTGGATGCAACGAGTCAGCGGCTGCTCCTTGACTGTACTTGGCTCTTTTGTTACGGCTGAGCTGCCTTGCACGCCAGGACTCCTGTTATCTTGCTCTGGAAGTATTGTTCCCGGCAAGTTCTGATTGACCTTCCTCAGTTGCATCTCAGAGGCATGCTTGTTTTATGGCCTTTGTCAGGTCCTCTGCTTCATTTTCTGCTGGGCTATCTGTTTGTATGCTTTATGCTATTACTTTTTGAGTTTGCATATATGGACTCTTGCTACCAATTTATATTTGCTCCTGTTATCTGGGTATGGGCCATGCTTCTTTGTGCAGGGGTTGAGGCCTAGTTGGGCTGGCCTACTACACTCAGTGGGGCGACCCGGGGCTACCTGATGGTTTGTTCTAAGGGTTGGGAATAGCGGGGATTTTCCTTGCTGTGAATGAGCTTCTGGTCGGGTGGGGAGGGGGGGAGAGCGTTTGGGTGTTTGTGGGATGTGTGGTTGTATGCATGGGTTTGTATGTTTGCTTTCTCTGCTGGAGGGATGTTTGGAGTTGGGGCTTTTCCTTGTCTCTGTTTCTCCATCTGCAGTGGTGTCCCTTGCCTTGGGTGGGATTTAGCTGGGACGTCCCACCTCTGTATTACTGTAGGATGCATATTTGATTATTGTTGATGTGCACTTGTAGATGATATGACTCAATTGAATGTGAAATCTATTAATGTGGATGGGATCCACTCCCCAATCAAACGTACCAAAATTCTAGCCTATCTTAAGAGGGAACGCACTGATATTGCCTTTCTGCAGGAGACACACTTGACCCCTCTAGAACATGATAAACTACACAGAGAGTGGGTGGGTGTGGTGGGTCACACTTCCTTCTCAGCTTGGAGTTGTGGGGTGGCCATACTCATCCACAAAAACATACCCTTCCACACGCACCGTCAGATTGCTGATCCCAATGGGCGGTATATTATCATGATTGGGGAACTGTGGGGGGAAACCTCTGGTTTTGTGTAATGTCTATGCCCCTAACTTGTATACTCATACCTTTTTCACAACATTGATGGGCTACCTTGCTCCACTTTTGCCCCAGCAGATTATCATGGGTGGTGATTTCAATTTTGTAGCTCACTCTCAATGGGACCATAAGCCAGCTAAACCAGTACCAAAGGGACACTTCACTAAGGGGGTGCACTTTCTCATGAAGGAATTGGGATTGCTGGATTCTTGGCGTTCCATGCACCCAGATGAACATGATCTCTCCTTGTATTCCCACCCCCACTCGACTTACTCTCGCATTGACTACATCCTTATATCTGCTTCTTTCTTTCCCTACCTGGCGGCCACCAGCATCTCCGCGCCTCTCATTTCTGACCATGCTCTTCTGGGCCTTGCCTTACAGTTTGGCTCCCAAGCAATGGGCCGCGTTTGGCGTATGTCACCCCATCTCTTCACAGATGCTTCCTTTCGTGAGTTCTTTCAGAGAAGATGAGATGATTTTGCTCAAACTAATTCAGTGGAGGATGCTGGCCCGGTTGTTTATTGAGAGGCCGCGAAGGTGGTCATGCGGGGGCACATTCTTGCTTATTCTGCTTCCTTGAAAAAACGACGTGATACGGAGCTTCTTGCTTTGTCCAAGGATCTTGCTGCTTATTGGACTCTTCACATTTCTCGTCTCGATGATGCTACGAAGCAGGCCATGGGTATCCTTAAAGCTAAAATTAACCTTCTGTTGGATCAACGAGCTAGCCTTAATATCTTCTGTTATAAATATAAACTACATCGGTGGGGTGATAAAACGGGTCAGTTGTTAGCTAATTTAGTGTGCCCTCACAAAGCGCGGCATACTATTACTTCTATCAAAGACAAACAGGGAAATGCTCATGTTACCCATCAGGCTATCATGCAACAATTTGTGCAATTCTACTCCGACCTATACACTGCTCAACCTTTTGATGCGGCGGCTAGTGACCAGTTCTTCCAGGGTATCTCTCTTCCTTCGTTGTCGGCTGATCAATGTGCCGCAATGTGTGCAATTCTGGAGGCCGCATTATCGCAAGGATGTGCTGAGACTGGAGTCGATGCAAAGAATGGCCACCCGGATGGTCTCGGGACTCAAGGATCTACCATACGAAAAACGGCTTGACAAATTACAGCTATACTCGCTCGAGGAGCGCAGAGAGAGGGGGGGACATGATCGAGACGTTCAAGTATCTTACGGGCCGCATCGAGGCGGAGGAAGATATCTTCTTTTTCAAGGGTCCCACGACAACAAGAGGGCATCCGTTGAAAATCAGGGGCGGGAAACTACGAGGTGACACCAGGAAATTCTTTTTCACTGAAAGAGTGGTTGATCGCTGGAATAGTCTTCCACTACAGGTGATTGAGGCCAGCAGCGTGCCTGATTTTAAGGCCAAATGGGATCGGCACATGGGATCTATTCACAGGGCAAAGGTAGGGGAGGGACATTAAGGTGGGCAGACTAGATGGGCCGTGGGCCCTTATCTGCCGTCTATTTCTATGTTTCTATGTTTCTTATTGGCCCCATTAGAGGTGAGGAGTTGCAGGTGGCCATCAAGAAACTTCACCTAGCAAAAACACCAGGACCTGATTGTCTGGGCCCTGAGTTTTATAAACTTTTGGATCCTTCTACTTTATTTTCTTTAGGGAATTATTTTATGGGACTTCGTAATACTACTCCCCCAGGGGACTCCCATAATAGGGCACACATCATCATTCTCCCCAAGCCTGGGCATCCGCTCGATGCCTTGGGATCTTATAGGCCTATATCCCTTTTAAATCAGGATATCAAGATTTTGGCTAGTATTCATGCGGCGCAACTTTTTGCCTTCTCTCATTCACGATGACCAGGTGGGCTTTGTACCGGGCAGGCATGCATCCATGAATCTTTTGAAAGTCCTCGCAGTGTTGCAGTCTTCCCGTGCCATCACTGATCGAGCGCTCATTACCAGCTTGGATGTCGAGAAGGTGTTTGACATGGTCTCCTGGCCACACCTTTTCGGGACCCTCGAGCGCTTTGGTATTAGAGGCGACTTCATTGCATGGCTGCTGGCGTTGAACCACAATCCTTACTCCCAGTTGTTGGTGAATGGTGGAGTGTCGGATCCTTTCCCGCTGGGGAGAGGTACGCGGCAGGGTTGTCCACTTTCGCCGCTTCTCTTTCTTCTCTCCGTAGAACCTTTGGCTGCGCGAATCCGTCAAGATGCCCAGTTGGAGGGCCTTCAGGTGGGCAGCCGGGAATACCGCATTAGTATGCTTCTCTATGTTAATCATGCCGACCGGACCATGCTCGTCTTAATGTCTATTATTCGGTCTTATGGCGCTTTCTCGGGCCTCAAAATTAATTTCAATAAGACGGAAGCCCTTTTGTTAGGAAACTCGCCGGTGGAACCTTGGTGTCAGGGCCTGGGAGTCGCTCCTGGGAAGTTGAAATATTTAGGTATCATGCTCTATCGCGATCCCTGTAAGCTGTACGATGCCAATATCACTGCTGCTATTGGACGGATTAAAACCCTTTGTCTTAAATGGCAATCGCTCCCTTTTTCCTTGCTGGGCTGCGCAGTGCTCGTGAAAATGGTGTTATTTCCGAAGCTGTTATACACATTGCAAACAATTCCTGTATGGATTTCACGCACGGATGAGTGCTCTTATCAATCTATTGTTCGCTCTTTCATTTGGAGAGGGAAGGTGGCCCGCATCAATGCTCTTAAACTCTCACAGAGTCGAGCTAGGGGGGGGGGTCTAGGATTACCTGCTCTTCGTGTATAAAATGTTGCAGCGCTTCTTCGCTGGATTCATGAACAACTGGTATCTTCGCGTCGTTACTCTCCAGCAGCCTTGCTTGAGGATTGCTGTTTACCCTGGTCTTTTTCCTCCTTCCTTCATGGGGCGGGGGGAGGAGGGTCTGATACTCCTGCTTTTCCATTCCTCCTTCCTTTTCGTAGAGCGTGGCGCTGGTGGCGTTTGCAGCAGGGTAGGTTGCCTACTGTTTCCCCTTTTCTTTCTCTCCTTCGTAACCCTGACTTTGCTCCTGGGGTGGGGGGCCTGGCGGGGCTGAGAGGCCGTCAAGACCGGGCTACGACATTGGGTACTGCACTGGCTTTGGGGGGAGGTGTGTTTCCCTCTTTCGCTCAAGTACAGACATCGTGGTCTTTACCCCCTGCCCACATTTATACTTACCTCCAGATCCATCATTACTACCATTCCCTGGTACATGCTCATGGGGAGAGATGGGGTTATGGCACTTTGTGCTTGATTTTCCTCTCCACCCCCACTGTGTCTAATAAAATTTCCACTTAGTATAGGGAGGGGAGGGATGGTCTTGGGGAGAGTTGTCTCCAGGTTTTGGTGGGTGAGTGGACCGCCGAACTTGAGTTGGATGTTTCTATCCACGATATACGGCAACTCTTCCAAACGCTCTACCTCAATATGAAGGCGGCAACCCTGCAGAAAATCCAATATAAAATTCTGCACTGCTCTTATATCACCTGTGCCCGCGGACATGTTATGGGGCTATGGTCTGATGATAAGTGTCTTAAATGTAAAACTCACAGGGGTAATTCCATTCACTCCTTTTTTGCTTGTTTAAAACTAATTTTCTGGGACTCGGTGAAGAGTTGTCTGGCTGCTCTCCTACATTGCAATATGCCCTGGAATGCACCGGCTCTGTTGTTGGGGGATGTTTAGGACCTGCAACAACATGGATTGGATTTCCCCTCCCAGAAATTTGTTCTCTATGCGATTTTTGTGGGGAAAAAGCTTATACTGAAATATTGGACTTCTGAGGAGGCCCCATCACCTTGTGGGTAACCATGATGAAACAGCAAGCCCGCTTTGAGCTGGACACTTATACATCTCGTCCACAGGACCATTGGAAGGCTTATTGTTCTTTTTGGCTACAGATTTTGGATCTAGATGTGTAACAACCTGTGTGGTTTACTGGACTTTCCTTTATATACTGTTCACACTGCAGTTTTTCTGGCAGGGAAAGTGCGCTTGTGTGTATGTGTTTGTGACTGAGTGTTTGTATGGTTGAGTCTTGCATGCATGGGTGTGTTTAGTAGGTTTGTGTGAGCTGTGCATGGCAGTGGTTTGTCTGTATGAATCGTTTGGGGATTCTGGTTGTTTTTCTACATTCAAACTAGAGGGGGGGCGCTGGGTTGCAAGTTGTTTCCACATTTCCTATGTCGCATGTCGTAGTCCTGTGGTATCCTCTGCATATCTTGTATATATCTTGTGACCTGTACTGTACCTTGTACCATTCTGACACTGTATGATACCCTGTACGATCTGCTGATTTGTGGTTGGCTCTTGCTATTCAGTTGCCTCTTGTCTCAATAAACATGATATTTAAAAAAAAAAAATGCCCCTCTAATTTTGTACTTCTCTTTCAGGCACTCAGGTACAGATACTTTGTAACATAACCCAAGGTTCATGGATCTGCTCTTGTCTTGGCAGCTGGGCCCTCAGCCCTTATATTGCTGGAAATGTCTTTATGGCATCACAATATCTCTTTAGCAACTTTAGAGGCTTTTAAATTTTGAGGCCGGAAACATTCCTCTTTAACACTGCCTCCACCTCAGTTCAGTAGAGCCATTCAGTGGCTCAAGGTCAGAGTACCAGCCTCTCAGAACAGCAAGTCACTGATTCAAGGTCAGCTGGACCCTTTTTTGATTAATCAGTTAACATATTGGGGCTGAATTTTGAGTGTGATCTTAATCCTTACCTAGAGACATGTGACTGGCAGGGATGACCATTACTAATGGCATAAGCTTTTACTTCAAGTTATTTCAAAGCATTTTTAATACAATTTCTTATACAATACCCGCAAACCTAAAAGTTATCAAAGCAGTGCATTCAGGTACAATAGGTACATTCACAGCCAAACACATTAGAGTAGTAAGTATACTAGCATATGAACTGTTCTAACTCTACATGGCAACTTTTTTATTTTTTTTCATAAAATTGTTTATCCCAGGACAAGCAGGCAGCATATTCTTGACTGACGGGTGACGGCAACGACGGAGCCCCGGTACGGACAATTTTAGAGTGATTGCACTCTAAGAACTTGGAAAGTTCTAGCAGGCCGCACTGCGCACGCGCGAGTGCCTTCCCGCCGTCCCCAGTTTCTTAGTCTCCGCGGAGCTAAGAAGACGCACTTTCAACGGCTGTTGAAAACTTTTTTCTCATTCGCCTTCCCGCTCGCGTAAACCTTTTCGGAATTGTATTTTCCTTTTTTCTTTTCTTTTTTTATAATAAAAAAAAAAAAAAGAATTTTCTTTTTTTTTTCCTCTCTTTTTCGGGTTCGCCCCGGCGGGGCCTGCTGCCACCATCGAGGCCTCGGCCTTCGATTTGGCAGAAGCCGTTTTCACTTTCATGCCCCCTCCAACCCGGTTTTAAGAAGTGCCAGAGGTGCGCAAGGCCCATTTCCCTCACTGACCCGCACAACTGGTGCTTACAGTGCCTGGGTCCTGACCATCGGGCGTCCACCTGCACCCGCTGTGCCACTCTAAAAAAGAGAACGTTAAAAAACCGCAAGATCCAACAGCAACTTTTATTTGGTACCGAGATGTCGGATTCGGCGGCACCGGTCCCGACTTCGGCCCCGACGCAGTTGGCACCTACCTCATCGACGCCGCGCAACACCGTGCCGGCGTCGCATCCCTCAGGTAAGCCGGCTAAGAAGCCTTCCCCGCTGGAGCGTCCTCCGGTCTCAGTGGCAGCGAGCCCAATCCTGCCGACCTCGAGGCGCCCGCGGAAGCGCTCCGCTCCGATTGAGGTTAGCCCTTCGACCTCGGGTTCCTCTTCGGAGTGTAGAGCGGCACCAAAGGTACCGCAGAAGAAAAAAGCGGTACCGGTGCCTTCGCTGGACGAGCGAATTGCCGCCGTCCTGCAAGTACAGCTCAAAGAGCAATTGCAGCAGCTCCTGCCTGCTCTTCTGACACCGAGCCTTCCAGTCCTGGTCCGGTCTGAGCTACCGGTACCGGCAGTGGAACAGCCTCTTTTATCGGCATCCACTTTGTCGGTACCGGTACAAACAGCTTCCTCGGTATCCATGCCAGTTTTAGCTCCGGAACCGAGGTCTTTACACCAGGCGGTGCAAACTTCGGCACCTGCACGCCCGATGACATCTCCCGGTACCATTTCTCAGAGGTCTCGTAAGTCGACTCACAAAACTCGACACCTAGAACCCTCCACACCGGAGTCACGGGACCGTATCTTTCAAGTGAGGGACCCTGATCTGTGGGGTGATTCAGAGGAGCCTTTCCTCTCTGAGGGAGAGTGTTTGTCAGGGGACGAGGATCCTTCTGGTTTAGATCCATCCTCCAAACCTGATGCAACTTCTTTCACCTCTTTTCTCAAAGAGATGTGCGACTCTCTCTCTATTCCCTTGGAGGCTGAATCCAAAAAATCCAAGGCATTTCTCGATGCACTGGACTTTGACCAGCCTCCAAGGGAATTCTTAAAATTGCCTCTCCATGATATTTTGCGAGAGACTTTCTATAAAAATCTAGAGACACCTTTGACCATTCCAGGAGCTCCTCGCAAACTGGACTCCTTATATAAGGTCATACCTATTCTGGGCTTTGACAAACCGCAACTCCCCCATGAGTCTTTACTGGTAGAATCTACTTTAAAGAAATCCACGGGTGTTAGTGTGTACGCCTCTGTCCCTCCTGGCAGAGAAGGTAAGGCCATGGATAAGTTTGGCAAACGGTTGTATCAGAATGCGATGCTAGCTAATAGATCTGGGAACTATGCTTTCCATTTTTCGTTCTACCTTAAGCATCTCATTCAAACTTTGTCAACTTTTGAGAAATACCTCCCTGACCGTAAACATAAGAACATAAGCGATGCCTCTGCCGGGTCAGACCAGGGGTCCATCGTGCCCGGCAGTCCGCTCCCGCGGCGGCCCCCCAGGTCCATGACCTGAAAGTGTTCCCTACCTAACCTGAAATATCCATACCCTATTCGCTCAATGTCCTGTACGGTAAACCTCTATCTGTACCCTGTTATCCCCTTCGCTTCCAGGAAGTCATCCAGTCCCTTTTTGAACCCCAGAATTGTACTCTGTCTTATTACCTCTCCGGGAAGCGCGTTCCAGGTGTCCACCACCCTCTGAGTGAAGAAGAACCTCCTTGCATTCGTTATGAATCTGTCTCCTCTCAGTTTTTCTGAATGACCTCTTGTTTTAGTTGTCCCTGCTAGTCTAAAGAATCTGTCCCTCTCCACCTTCTCTATGCCTTTCATGATTTTATAAGTTTCTATCATGTCCCCTCTCAGTCTCCGCTTCTCCAGGGTAAAGAGCCCCAGCCTGTCTAACCGTTCGGCATATGAAAGGTTCTCCATACCCTTTATCATCCTCGTTGCCCTCCTCTGGACCCTTTCGAGTATTGCCATGTCCTTCTTGAGGTATGGCGACCAGTATTGGACGCAGTATTCCAGATGTGGGCGCACCATTGCTCGATCTGCCTTTCGCCAAACTTCTTCATCGCTCTTACAACTTCGTAAGTTCATGGTCAGATCAATCTATGATACCTTTGAGCTGACCTCTAGGGCCACGGCTATGTCAGTGGCCATGCGGCGACTGACCTGGCTTAGAGTTTCAGAACTCGATGTCAATCACCAAGATCGCCTGGCCAATGCACCTTGCTTGGGGGATGAGCTGTTTGGAGAATCCATGGACTCCACTACCCAAAAGCTCTCAGCTCATGAGACTCGGTGGGACACTCCTTAAAACGAAAAAGAAAACCACACCTACCAGGCCTTTTCGCCAACAGTCGGCCTACCAGCGTAGATTTGTGGCTCGTCCTTTACCACAGGCCCCGCAGCAACCCAGACGTCAGAGGCAACAACAGAGGCAAGCTTCTAGACCAGCACAGCAGCAACAACAGGTGAAGCCTCCCCTTTCACAAAAATCCACTCAACCCTTTTGACTTGGTTCTCCAGTACATAGCCAGTCTCCATCCTGCCGCCCACCTTCCGCAGCCCATAGGAGGACGCCTTACTCTTTTCATAAGCCATTGGGAAACCATCACCTCGGATCAGTGGGTCTTCAACATAATCCGCCACGGCTACTCTCTCAACTTTCAGACACTTCCTGCCCAAAGTCTGCCAAGAGAGTCTGCTTTGAACACTCCTCAGGTTTCACTCCTTCTTCAGGAGGTTCAATCCCTCCTCCTTCTGAACGCCATAGAGGAAGTTCCTCTAGATCAAAAGGGGCAGGGATTCTACTCCCGTTATTTTCTAGTTCCCCAAAAAAACAGGAGATCTCAGACCCATCCTAGATCTTCGCGATCTCAACAAATGCTTGGTCAAAGAGAAATTCAGAATGCTCTCTTTAGCCACTCTTTACCCTCTTCTCAATCAAGGCGACTGGCTATGTTCCCTCGATCTCAAAGAAGCATACACTCACATACCGATCAATCTGGCCTCCAGACAGTACCTACGCTTCATGATCAATCGTTGTCATTACCAATACAAGGTGCTACCCTTCGGTCTTGCCTCCTCTCCAAGAGTGTTTACCAAATGTCTGATTGTGGTGGCTGCTTTTCTACGTTCCCACCACCTTCAGGTGTTTCCTTACCTGGACGATTGGTTGATAAAGGCCAATTCATCTCAGACAGTACTCCAGGCCACCAACCAGACCATTCTATTTCTACGTTTGCTGGGGTTCGAGATCAATCTACCCAAATCTCATCTCATCCCCACTCAAAGACTTCAATTCATTAGAGCAATCTTGGACACAGTCCTCATGAGAGCGTTTCTGCCGTCCAACCGTCTTCAAACGCTTCAATCTCTATGTCAGCAGGTGCTTCCACAACGTTCCATCTCTGCCAAGCAAATGATGATACTCTTGGGCCACATGGCCTCCACAGTTCATGTCACACCACTTGCACGTCTTCACCTGCGCACTCCTCAATGGACCCTAGCTACCCAGTGGTCCCAAGCGATGGATCCTTGCTCACATCACATATCTGTAACATCATCTCTTCGTTAGTCTCTATAATGGTGGTTGATATCCTCAAATCTCTCCAGAGGTCTTCTGTTCCATCTACCTCCTCATCAACTTGTCATCACCACCGACGCCTCCCCTTATGCCTGGGGAGCTCATTTGAACGAGTTCCAAACTCAAGGACTTTGGACAGCTCAGGAAATGAAGCATCACATCAATTTCCTGGAACTCAGAGCAATGTTTTATGCCCTCAAGGCCTTCCAGCATCTTCTCTTTCCTCAAGTCCTCCTGCTGTGCACAGACAATCAAGTTGCGATGTACTACATCAACAAGCAGGGTGGGACAGGCTCTCGCCTCTTGTGCCAAGAAGCCCAGAAGATTTGGGCTTGGGCCACAGATCACCATCTATTCCTGAAAGCTATCTACATTCAGGGAAAACAGAATTCCTTGGCGGACAAGCTCAGCAGAATTCTCCAGCCTCACGAGTGGACACTCGATCCTTTAACTCTACAGTCCATCTTCGCTCAGTGGGGCACTCCTCAGATAGACCTCTTTGCAGCTCCTCACAATCACCAGCTGCCCCTATTCTGCTCCAGACTCTCCTCTCCTCACCATCTGGCAGCGGATGCATTTCTCCTCGATTGGTCCAATCTGTTCCTGTACGCTTTCCCTCCTCTGCCTCTCATGTTAAGAACCTTGTTCAAGCTCAAGAGGGAACGAGCCACCATGATTTTGATTGCTCCACGGTGGCCCAGGCAACATTGGTTCTCCCTTCTACTTCAACTCAGTTCCAGGGAACCCTTTCTTCTTCCACTGTTTCCTTCTCTGCTTACACAACATCAGGAGACCCTTCTACATCCCAACCTCCAGTCTCTGCACCTGACAGCTTGGTATCTCTCGGGCTGATTCGACTGATACTCTTGTCTCAGCCCGTTCGCTCCATTCTGGACGCATCCAGGAAACCGGCCACTCTGCAATGTTACCTTCAGAAGTGGACTCTATTTTCTTCCTGGTGTCTTCTTCATCATTTTGATTCCACTTCCCTTGCAGTGGAGACGTTGTTGGATTATCTTCTTTCTTTGTCTGACTCTGGCCTCAAGTCTACTTCCATCAGAGTCCACCTCAGTGCTATTGCTGCTTTTCATGAGCCAGTCCATGGAAAACTCCTCTCAGCTCATCCCTTGGTGTCCAGATTCATGAGGGGTCTTTTCAATGTGAAACCACCTCTTAAAGCCCCTCCTGTTATCTGGGATCTCAATGTAGTTCTTTCCGCCTTAATGAAGCCTCCATTTGAACCTTTGGCTACCGCTTCTTTCAAGTTTCTCACTTGGAAAGTACTTTTCCTTATTGCTCTTACCTCTGCCAGGAGGGTCAGTGAGCTACATGCACTAGTTGCGGATCCACCTTTTACAGTCTTCCATCATGACAAGGTGGTTCTGCGTACACATCCAAAGTTTCTCCCTAAGGTTGTCTCTGAATTCCATCTCAACCAATCTATTGTTCTGCCTGTCTTCTTTCCGAAACCTCACTCGCATTCTGGAGAACAGGCTCTGCATACTTTGGACTGTAAGCGGGCTCTAGCTTACTATTTAGAGCGTACTAAGCCCCACAGATCATCTCCCCAACTCGTTCTGTCCTTTGATCCGAATAAATTAGGACGTCCTGTTACTAAACGTACGTTGTCAAATTGGCTTGCAGCGTGCATTTCATTTTGTTATGCTCAGTCCGGACTGACACTGGAAGGTTCTGTCACGGCCCATAGAGTTAGAGCTATGGCAGCATCTGTGGCTTTCCTCCGTTCCACGCCTATTGAGGAAATCTGCAAGGCTGCTACATGGTCCTCAGTTCACACTTTTACATCTCACTATTGTCTGGATGCATTCTCCAGACGGGATGGACACTTCGGCCAATCTGTTTTGCAAAATTTGTTTTCCTAATGGCCAACCTGCCCTCCATCCCTCTTTTTGTTAGCTTGGAGGTCACCCATCAGTCAAGAATATGCTGCCTGCTTGTCCTGGGATAAAGCACAGTTACTTACCGTAACAGGTGTTATCCAGGGACAGCAGGCAGATATTCTTGCGTCCCACCCACCTCCTCGGGTTGGCTTCTTAGCTGGCTTATCCTAACTGGGGACCGCGCGCCTCTGTCGGGCGGGAAGGCACTCGCACGTGCGCGGTGCAGCCTGCTAGAACTTTCCAAGTTCTTAGAGTGCAATCACTCTAAAATTGTCCGTACCGGGGCTCCGTCAGTGCCGTCACCCATCAGTCAAGAATATCTGCCTGCTGTCCCTGGATAACACCTGTTACGGTAAGTAACTGTGCTTTACTATTGGAGAGAGAGGGGTGGAGCTTACCCAAGATGGCAGCCTGATGTATTCACGGGGATGCTGTCGTGCATCTGATGGAGTGTTTCTTTGGCTATGGTGAAAAGGAAATTGAAGATCTGGGTTTTTCCCGATGAGGCAGTAGCACCAGTTGGCCTGATGAACGCCTTTGTGGATCGAGGCTCACGAACGCTACAACCGGAGGTTTCCATGGCTGGAGAGAACACTCAGGCTGAGGCGCGGGACTTCTCCTTCGAGGCTGCCACTCTATCTCCGGATGAGCGATCCCCATCTAGCTGCCCCGCTGCGACAGAGGAGTCGTTTTTCAACGTGCCGGCGCAGGATGCCCTATTGCTGGCCTCTCCGATTTCAGCAAGCCCAAGAAGTTTCTCCAACTACTGAGGGGGCTACAGGTATTTTGGGAGCCCAAGAATTTGCTTTGACAAATGAGGTGGTCAAAGGTACTTTGGGAGATTGTTACCTTACAAAGGCCTAAGGTAATTACCATGGAATCCATATGGGAGGCCATATCAAATATGCAAACTTCACTGGGGAATCAAATTCAACAACTTTCTACGTGGTGTACTACTGCCCTTTCAGAAAATTTGGAACTTAAAAATAAAGTATTAAGTTTGGAGAATATTATGGGTGATTTTGAGCCTAAGATAAAAACTTTGGAAGTTCAAGCTCTAACTTGGGCTAAGGACAGTGCTAGTTTGCACTTTAAACAAGAAACGATGGAAAATTCCATTAGGAGATGTAATCTCCGGATTATAAACTTTCTGAAAGTTCAACCTATAACTCCCTTAGACATGTTTAAAAGATATTTGAATGAAATTCTGAAAGTACCAGAAACCGCGTATCCACCTCTCTCAAAAATATATTACCTCCCAACGAGAGTCAAAGCTCAAAATCCTAACCAGCAGAATTTATCTGCTGATAGTTTGGATTTGACACAGTTCCTTGAGAAGTCCGATACTGAGGTTCAGGTTCCTGCTACATTACTCAGATCCTTAAGATATTTTTTGGATCCTTAAGATATTTTTTAAGCATAAAGATGTTTCCTTTTGACAAATATTATAAGAATGTATTCTGATGTATCCCGATTAACCCAGAGGAGAAGGAAGCAGTTTCTTATATTAAGACCTCAGGCTGTACATTTAGGGGCAACCTTTGTTCTAAGATACCCTTATAAGTGTATTATGACATATGAACCACAACAGCTGTCTAAGTTCATTTCAGACAGAGAGACTACATGAGTTTTGCTGTTCTCAAGATAGCTCAGAAAAGAAATGTTCAAGAGCAATCAGGTTGCCTCTTTAGTTTGCTTGCTAATCATTTTGCTTGGTAACTTATTTCAATTTTTTTCTTCAGCTACTTCTCCGATTATTGAGGACTAACTAAACGTTGTAATAAGGTGATATTCTTTAAATAATTTGGAATGGTAGTATTATTTTCAGCTTACATTGTATTTTTTCTTATTATTGACTTGTAATGATTGTCAGTTGTTAAAATGTATAAATAAATAATTTTTTTAAAAAAAATGTTTTTTACTATTTCCATAGGTAGCTAAAGCAATGTTCTCAATGGGTTGCTATGAGATTTCCCTTGGTGATACTATAGGTGTTGGGACTCCTGGTGGTATGAAGGAGATGTTGTCAGCTGTCATGAAGGAAATACCAGTCGAGGCCCTTGCGGTTCACTGTCACGATACTTATGGGCAAGCCCTTGCTAACATCCTGATAGCTTTGCAGGTAACAGATTTTGTATGCTTCATTTGCCCCCTAGTCCAAGATGATTGTGATGATAACCCCATTACCCCTTGCAGCAAGATTACCTTTTCACTGTTGTACCAATTTTCATTTTTTTCAGTCTCCTTTCCCTACCTTGTATTTCTTCCTAAATTAATCTTAACTAAATTCTACTCCTTTGCTTATTTACGTTCTCATTCCATCTTCTTGCTTCAGTCCTAATAATATTTAATTTGTAAACCATTTAGATACTATTTTTATTAGCTGTATGTAGATAAAATTGAACTGTGAACATCAAAGTTTATGAATGAATATTTGCAGGCTCTCTCTCTCTCTTTGTGCTATTGAAGAGGATTCAGATAAAGTTTTGTTCCTTAAGACGGTGAAAGTATTGATGTGTCCCATTAAACAGCAGTAGCTGTCTGAAATTTATGTAAGACTCTAAGTCATTTGATTGAAACATTTGTATTTTGATCTGAAGAGAGATTTGCAGACTTTTCACACAAACTAACTGAAGTTCTTGTACAATTCCTCTGGAGTGTGCACAGTGGGGTAATCAATCTCTTCCAGCTCTGAACTGTAGGGAACTCAAAACCAAAGTTTGACCCCTCCTTCTGTGGTCATCGCCTGTGACACTCCCCTGGAATATCAGTTTCGTTTCCTACAGCCTTGCTGTAGGGGCTCTTCTCTTCTGCTGTTTTATTTTCTTAATTTCTAGTACATTAATTTGATATTTGGTGCAGGTCTTGTCCTAGTACTGCGAATTCACCTTGCAGGGACATCGTTCAACAGGAGATCACAGACTTTTCTATATAAATTGTCTGCATCCTGAGGGTTCCCTGCCGCTGCAGTAAACCCCCTAGAAAGCCTGCAGGTCAGATTGGGCTCTGGGATCGGGACCTATCTCACCCTGGGTTCGTCCGCTAAGGGGTAGAGCGCAGACTGCGTGGTTCTGTGGAGGCGCACCCGGGATCGGGACCAGACTGCGTACCTTCCCTGATTGTTCTGGAGGTCCGGGTAGTCACTGACGGGTGACCGGGCAGGTGAGGCAGTCAGAAGAAGTGAAAATCCAGTTTTTCCAGCTTCCTGAGGTAATAGGTCTCTATGCTTGCTGTTTCAGCTTGCCTGCCATTCTTTTCAGTGCAGCACAGACCAGGGTGAGTTGCTGTTTGCATGCCTGGTTTAGCGATTTGGGGGGGTCTTAAAAGGGGTTTTTTGGGTGGTTTCTCTGCATGCCCTAACCCTCCCACCTCTAAAAACGTAAAATTGCCATTTTCCCGGGTTCTCTATGTTTTTCCTGGGCCGTTTTAGGGCAAACTTGGTATATTTTTTGCACTTAGGAACTTCGTTTTCACTCCAAACTTCACACATGGCCTACTGATAGATAGGACCCTGAAACCGTCGGCACAATGCACGGCAGCGGCAAAAAAAGCAAATAGAATGTTAGGCTTGATAAAGAAGGGAATCACGAGTAGATCAGAGAGGGTTATAATGCTGCTTTATAGAGCAATGGTCAGACCACACTTGGAATACGGTGTCCAACATTGGTCTCCCAACCTAAAGAAGGATATAAAACTGCTGGAGAGAGTGCAGAGACGAGCAATGAAGCTGGTTAAAGGTATGGAGAACTTGGAATACAAGGAACGACTTAGGAGACTGGGATTCTTCTTCCTTGGGAAGAGGAGACTACGAGGGGATATGATCGAGACTTTCAAAATACTAACAGGAATCGACAAAATAGAGCAGGAAAATAAGTTATTTACAATGTCCAATGTGACGTGGACAAGAGGACATGGACTGAAGCTGGGGAGGGATAAGTTCAGGACAAATATCAGGACGTTCTGCTTCACGCAGCGAGTGATGGACACCTGGAATGCTCTCCCAGAGGAGGTTATTGCGGAATCCACCGTTCTAGGATTTAAAAGCAAACTAGATGCACATCTCCTTACGAGAGGCATAGAGGGATATGGGTGACTAAAATTACGCATGGTGTACACCTGGCTGGGCCTCCGCGTGTGCAGATCACCAGACTTGATGGACCGAAGGTCTGATCCGGAGATGGCGGTTCTTATGTTCTCAGGACATGATGGCATGGATTCATGCCTCATTTGCGACGGTTGGCTGTCAGTTTTGCAGCTGGTTTTCACGCTCATTGCGGCCCGGGAGAGGAGTGCACAGTTTCAGTTCCTTTCATCTATGGTAGGGTCCCCCTTGTGCTTGCTGCTACTAGCACCGTGAAGGAAGAAGAGATGCCAGATAATGGAGTGGGAGGGGGAGATGGAAGGAGAGGAGAGAGATGGGAAGGAGATAGAAATGCCAGACCATGGGGTGGAGTGGGAAGGAAAGAAGGAAAGGAGATGCCAGAGCATAGGGGAGGGGGTGGAGACAAAGGCTGGAAGGCAGTGAGGGGGGACATAGGAAAGAGGAACCGAGGACACTAAGGATATAGGAAGGGGCACTAAGGACATAGGAAGGAGGCACCGAGGGCACTGAGGACATAGGAAGGAAGGAGGGAGGGAATAGAAAGGGACATTGTTGGGTCTGAGTGCAGAAAGAAAGAAATGAAAGAAAGGATGCACAGTCAGAAGGAAACGCAACAAGAGACTCATGAAATCACCAGACAGTAAAGGTAGGAAAAATGATTTTATTTTCAATTTAGTTATCAAAATGTGTCTGTTATGAGAATTTATATCTGTACTATATTTGTCTATTTTTCTATAGTTACTGAGGTGACATTGCATATTTTAAAGTCATCTGCCTTGACATCTTTGAAAACCCCCCCAAATATAAATGATAATTAACATTTTCTCTGCGTATAGTATGCTTTGTGGTTTTTAAAAAATGTTATGGTTACCATTATGAGTTAATAAGATATTATGTGTATATGAAAAATGAATGGAAGAAATTGGGGGCGGAGCTGGGGCGGGGCTAAGGCGGGATTGGGTGTGTGACTAGGGCAGGGTTGGGGGCGGGACTGAATATTAATAGATGTCCCGTTTTGATGAAAAAAATAAATGGTCACGTTAGCCATGCCCTGCTTTGACTGAGCCTGCTCTCACCTGGGCCCTCTTGGGCTCCCCCTAGTGGACACTAGGGAAACAACAAGGACCAAGGCAGGCACGGAGCCTGACTGGTCACAACACACAGAGCGGCCCTGGTCGCAGGGGATTTTCTCCCCCTGGTTTTTGTGAGGATTATTCTCAGGCATGTAAAAAACAAAAACCAGTTCCATGCCTGTGGTTTCCCTAAGCCGTTAGCCCTATTGGTGTGCTGTCTTCCTTCACTGGCTTCCAGCAAGTCGCTGGCGGGGACCCCAGAGATTAGGCAGACGATGCCCGCTGTCTCGTCCGCATCTCTTTCCATCCTTTTGGTGCCTCAAGGCATCTCGTCAGCGCTAGCAGCTGTGACTACCTTAGCTGACGTGTGTTCAAGATAAGTATGGGACCAGGGACATGGCGGAGGCACGTCTGTACGCAGATTGCTTAAGTCAAGCCGTCTTGCGGTTTTCAGGTCGGAATCCCTGTGGGAATTGAACTCGCAATCGGCTCCTCCTGTCCGTGTGGGCTGTTTTCTTTTGAGCTTTTTTTTTTTTTTTTTTTTTAGGTTCAAACAATTTTTATTGATGCAAATTGCAAAAACAATGCAAGGGCACACAAATGGCGCACATTACAAACAATGATGCATCATATACAATAATATAACAAGCATGTACAGAAGAAGAGTAACAGCAACAAAACTCCCCCCTCTAAGCAACGCAGGGCGGGCGAGGCCAGAGGGGGCGGAAAGGCACACCACCCCTCCCCCCCACCTAACCCCCCAGATCATACCCATGCCGAAGTGCCAGAGCCTTTCAATACTGGGTCAAATAAAAGAGGGCAATGCCCTCCGGGGACTATGTAGTAACGCAAACACATCATAGGGAGCAAAAAACTCACGTTCCATCAGAAGAGAGGTATTGTTGCTGGTCATATTCACCCAATCCCTCAAATGGCGAAGCAAACACACATAATTATAGACCCACACATCCGGTAATCCTAACTCCACCCCCCTTTTGCCATGTCCCCAGCAACTGAGACAACTGCAATTTCGATTTCTTGGCCGCCCAAAAGAAACGAGTAACCCCTTTATAAAAAATGCGCAAATCATACAATCATTTGGGAAAGATAAACATCTTAACCAAACAAATGCACCCCATCAGAGAAAGGGGCGATGCCCGCCAGGTATCCAGCAAGAGCTCCGTCCGTTGCTGAAACTTATCCACATTAAGGCGATACAAAAGGGGAACTTTCATAGTCATCAACGTCCCCAAGTACACAAACTGCCCAGGCGCCCATGTAAATGGAAACCCATTCCCCCATAGGGCCTGAACCGCCACAGAGGATGCTAACGCCTCCGATTTATCCAAATTTAAGCAGAAACCTGCATAGTCACCATATTCTTTAATCAATTCCAATAAGGCCATTAAGGAGGGCAAAAAATCCGTAAGATGTACTAAGATATCATCCGCAAAGGCCAGTAACTTAAAAGTAGTAGCTCCGATGTCAATCCCCCGTATAGATGACATGGCATATATATCCTGAGTAAGGGGTCCAGTGTAAGCACAAATAATAACTGTGATAAGGGGCAACCCTGTCTCATCCCCCTGGAAATCGGGAACCAGTCCATTTCAAAATCTTTCAACACTAATTTAGTCTGTGGAAGAGCTTGCACCGCCGATACAAAAAAACCCCATCAAAACCATAGGTCGCTAAAGAATAAATAAAATCCCACCGCACTCTATCGAACGCCTTTTCGGCATCAAAACTAACCAGCACAGATGGGAGATTGCACGCCGCTCGCTGTTCCAAAGACAGCAACAATTTTCTTACATTTTTAGCTATTCTTCCTTTCACAAATCCCACCTGAGCTTCGTGGATAAGGGAGGGAAGCACAGCAGCCATCCGATTCGCCATGATTTTCGCTAACCTCCGTATTTAATAAGGAAATAGGACGATAGGGGCCCGCTTCTTTGGGGTCTTTATTCGGTTTAGGCAACACCAAGATGCTTGCCGTGTTCATATCCTCCAGTAAAGCCTCTGCTCCAACCATGATATTAAACATCCGAGCGAGCGGCTGGATGATCTCCTCGCCTAAGATTTTATAAAATTCAATGTGCATGCCATCCTCACCCAGCGCCTTCAGCAGAGGACTGTTCCCAATTGCCCAATACACTTCCTCCGGTGTTATTGGCGCATTCAGACGCTCCCTGTCTTTCTCAGAGATATGGGGCAACGTTATCCCATCCAAATAGGGGCCTGCCGTTACTCCATCCTCTGACGGGGGGGGGGGGGGGTGGCATAGAGGTTCCTAAAATAGCGAAAAAATATTTCTCCGATCTCCGGGTCGGTTGTAACTCTGTCCCCCTGCTCGTTCCTCAGGGCCTGAACCCTATGTGGGCCCGTCCTGGTAGAAACCAGTCGGGCCAATAGTTCCCCCTCCCCTTATTCCCATATCTATAAAGCTGGTACTTATAGTAGGCGAGGGATTTGCGTGCCCGCTGATGTAGTAGGGAATTGAGGGCCACTTGATATTTCATCAACTCCTGTCTGTGCGTGGAGTTGCCAAACAGGCCATACCTCTTCCGGGCCCTAGCTACATCCCTCTCTAGACGCAGAATTTTCCTATCTCGAGCTTTTTTAATGCGACTACTATAACTAAGGGTATCCCCCCTCAACATCGCCTTCGCAGCTTCCCAGAATAAGATGGGGTCCCCTTCTGCGTGAGCATTATGCCGTTTATACTCTTTCCATGTACCCAACAACCGTTCCCTATAGTTCGGATCTCCATACAATGCAAGCAGAAACACCCAGCGCCACCTCCCTGGAGGCCTCCTCCTTCCTGCCACGTCACATGAACCCAGGCGTGATCAGAGATTGTATATGGACCTATATCTGCCCGAAACACCTGTTCAGTCACCCAAATATAGTCTATGCAGGACTGCGTACCATGTGCCCGGGACATATGGATGTAATCCCTCTCAGTGCCATGCAGCACCCTCCATGGGTTGATTAACTCCAGGTTATCACTAGATTTTTGGAGCTCCCTCTCCCCTGCCCGACGTAGAGCTCCTCCCGGCTCCGTGCATTCTAAACTGGAATCACGAACTGCATTAAAGTCTCCCTCAACAATCAGGGAGACCTGGGCGAAGGGCAACAACAAGCGGGTCAATTTAGCATAGAATGCCAGGTCATTTTCATTAGGAGCATAGACACAACAAAATACCATGTCCTGTTGCGCGATCACCCCTTGGCAGAGCACATATCTACCCTTCCCATACGTAGCCAAAATTTGTAAATTGTCTATGAGGCCCTTACGGAACAGAATTGCAACCCCTCTGTTTCCCCTTCACAGAAGCCGCAACACATTCCCCCACCCACCATTGCTTCAACTTAGTATGTTCAAGATCAGTCAAATGGGTCTCCTGGAGAAAGTTAATGAATTAACTAATGTAATAAAGGTACAATCGTATTCTGTAAAGAACAATCTCAACTCAATGTACGTTGTAAATAGTTAAAGCAGGGGTTCATTCACTCAAAACCTCACAAAAACAGGACAGTTGACAAAATCATAAATAAACGGAGAAAAATAAACCTCAATTGTGGGTCGCCAGGACTACACAAGTACCTAAGCTTACCACCTCATCACGGGTTTATGAAAAAACTCCGTACAGTTATAAATTACTTTCATACTTCAGCATCACTTTGGAAGAATAATTATCAAAGGATTCTCAAAGGATTTGAAATTAAGCGTCCTGTAATTTTCTATAAATAAGAGAGACAGCCCCAAACTAACTAAATGTATGGCAATCAGCTACAGCTGTAGATAAATTCTAAACAACGTCTAGTAGCGTGGCTAAACAGTTATGTATCTTAGCATGTATAAGAGAGTCAAGCACTCATCTAAAGAAACATCTTCGTCCCGATAGATAAGATCTTCTATTTCGCCTGCAAGCAGGCTACTTCAGGGGATTCTTTAACAATGTAGTCTCCACGCTGTCAGCTGTATAGCGGGCGGCCAGGCTCTCTCAAAATGGCCCTGAGGCCCTGAGGGCCATTTTGAGAGAGCCTGGCCGCCCGCTATACAGCTGACAGCGTGGAGACTACATTGTTAAAGAATCCCCTGAAGTAGCCTGCTTGCAGGCGAAATAGAAGATCTTATCTATCGGGACGAAGATGTTTCTTTAGATGAGTGCTTGACTCTCTTATACATGCTAAGATACATAACTGTTTAGCCACGCTACTAGACGTTGTTTAGAATTTATCTACAGCTGTAGCTGATTGCCATACATT
Source organism: Geotrypetes seraphini (assembly GCF_902459505.1). Classification (NCBI taxonomy): domain Eukaryota; kingdom Metazoa; phylum Chordata; class Amphibia; order Gymnophiona; family Dermophiidae; genus Geotrypetes; species Geotrypetes seraphini. The sequence continues at coordinate 28,250,529 of NC_047091.1, read as the reverse complement.
TAGTTAGTTTGGGGCTGTCTCTCTTATTTATAGAAAATTACAGGACGCTTAATTTCAAATCCTTTGAGAATCCTTTGATAATTATTCTTCCAAAGTGATGCTGAAGTATGAAAGTAATTTATAACTGTACGGAGTTTTTTCATAAACCCGTGATGAGGTGGTAAGCTTAGGTACTTGTGTAGTCCTGGCGACCCACAATTGAGGTTTATTTTTCTCCGTTTATTTATGATTTTGTCAACTGTCCTGTTTTTGTGAGGTTTTGAGTGAATGAACCCCTGCTTTAACTATTTACAACGTACATTGAGTTGAGATTGTTCTCCTGGAGAAAGGCCACATCCACCTTATGGCGCTGTAATTGTTGTAAAATTTTAGAGCGCTTAATGGGGGAGTTTATCACCCCCACATTCCAAGTGACAAAGTTAACCAGGATCCACTGGCACTAACCACTCCACATACTCCACTGTCAGTACCCATGGGACCCAGCCACCGCAGCCCAGGCCCCACCAGAGCATCAGCTGATCATCCGGCACCAAATCTGGGCAGACCACCATCACCCCTTCCCCTCACTCCAACTTCCAACCCCTCCCCCTCCACACACCGGCCCCCTCCCTCCTCAAACGTCCCCCTCCCCCCTATTCCCAACCCATATCTACATCTCGAGACCATCCAAGCAGATCTCAAGATCCCCTGAGGAAGAAGTAACCCCACCACCCCAGTTGCCCCAAAACACACCACTACCATCCCAAACAGGCACTCAAAAGATTCACAATACACTACACCCGGATCCCTACCGTAATCAATCTCCAAAACAGAGCCTCCGTCCTCCTTACAATACTCATCCCACACACAACCACTGCACAGCCCCCCATGACAGGCCTCCCAGCATACTGCAGAGAAACCGCCTAATCTTACAATATTGTCCCAATACAGACAGCTACCCGTTATTTCACAACCTGAACCCCCTCCCAAATCACCACCGCACACATACTCCCCAACCAATCCACCAGCCTTCCCAAAAACACTCAGCCAGCACACACCCACTTCCCACCTCCCTAGGCAGAACCCCTCGACCTCCAAACAACAAAACCTTCTCAGGCCTTTAGGTAAGTCTATGGATGATCTACAGCCCTTTCAGGTGAGCTGTCCGGGAGGCTCACTGCTCACAGCACTCCACGCCATCACTCCTCTAGTCTGCCGCCGCCAAACGGAAGATCCCGCTCTCTCCTCCCCTCGCTCTCCAGCAGTGCCCCCCACAGGAAGGTTAGAAGCTCCCAGTTCCTGAAGCACCGACCAGGCCTCTGCAACGGTACGGACCCGTCTCATCATACTCCCCACCGTCAGGGCCAAGGCAAATGGATAAAGCCACCGATATCAAAGGCCCTCTCGGCAGAGATAGGTGGTCACCACTTGCATATCCTTCCACTTGCGCAAAGTAGCGACCGCCACATCCTGATAAATGTCCACCTTCAAATTATTCCATTTATAATCCCTCTGCTTCCGCACTGCTTGATAGATATCCTTCTTCACCCGATAGCTGCCCAGGCAAAGAACAATGTCTTGGGGCAAGTTGGATTTAGGGCGCCCCAATGCCCTTTGTATTTCTGGCAACCTCCCCTCTCCAGCCAAAGCACTGGTGAGGATGTCCGTACAGATGTCCAAGGCCGTCCGGCGGGCATCCTGATACGCACTGTCCTCCGGCACCCCTCGGATCTGGAGATTACACCGCCGGGATCGATTTTACAGATCTTCCAACTTGTCCCATATCGCCAACTCCTCCGCTCGCACTCCTGCCACAGCCTGTTGCACTTTATGATGTCCTTAGTCATGGTATTAACATGTGCCTCCACCGTATCCTGCCTTACTCCTACTGCCTTCGGGGCTCCTTGCTTCTTTCCCGCAAATCCATAGCTGTCCAACTTTCTCCTCGTGGACATCCTACGTGTCTGGCAGCCAGTCGCGGTAAGTTGGAGGTCGCGAGCGCTGCTTGAGGGATGGTGAGGCTAAGATTTTCAGCGGCTCCACCTGAGCTCTTGTCAGAATCTCCTCCTATGTAGCACAACTCCGGGCCACTCCACACCGCCACTCCTCTCTGGTGTTCTCAATGGACAATCAAGGCCGAGGTAGACCACTCACTGGTAGGAAGAGAAGTCACTAGGGGGCCCCAAGCAAGAAACCAGCTCCCACCGATGTGGGCCAAACTCTTTCCCCTCCAAGAATCTTAGCCTGGAACATCCAGATCACAATAGGTTGCCCGCTTGCTCGGCTTCTCCCCGTCGCTACCAGCGCCAAGCCAGCACACAAGTGGGTCAAGTAGGCAGCACTGGGGCTAGGGCCTGCATGTGGCGGTGTTACTGCAGGTGTCAAGGGGTCTCCCACTCAGGTCTGGGGGGTCATAATCTGTCAATAACTGCATACCCAATGGAGCCATCCAGGGTAGGGGAAAGTGCACCGCAGCAACGCGAAATGAACACACAGCAACAGGTCACCTCAACGCAGCAGCGGGTGTATCACCAGTACAATCTTGAGAATGAGGAGCGTGGAGCCCGGCTTTCAAGTGAATTGCCAGAAGAGCACTTGCCCGAAATCGGAAGTGTAATCGCTCCAGGGCCGCAGATCTGCTCCGGTGCGCACTGCAGTCAACTCACAAGATCTGTCTCAGCATGCTCGCCAGCCGCTTCTCCTTGTGCTCTGCTAACGCACACATACCACACGGTCAGCGAGTCTATGATCCGGCGCTCAGCTGCGGTCCTGATTCAGCCCTTTTTCTCTTCTTTCAGGTTGCCATGAAGCCCGGTGAGTTCACCCCTCTCTAGCACCGAAGGTAGAGGCTCAGAACCTCCGCCAGCACATATTAAAGCGATACAGTTTGCGGCTGAAGATGGAGCCTCTACTCTAGGCTGCCATCTTCATCATAGAAACATAGAAGATGACGGCAGAAAAGGGCTACAGCCCATCAAGTCTGCCCACTCTGCTTTCCCACCCCCTGTCTATGCCCTAATGACCCAATTTCCTTATCCTTATCAGAGATGATGTCACTTCCTCATCTTATGAGCTTTTTAAAGACCGCTCTCAGCCTCCTTTTCTGGATGCTCCGGATTTGATCCGGCTCTTCTTCAGAAGTCTGGGATTTCCTGGTGGGTCCCCTAAACCAGTGTTTTTCAACCTTTTTAAACCTATGGACCGGCAGAAATAAAATAATTATTCTGTGGACCGGCGGTTGAAGAACACTGGGCTAAATTGTGGGCCAAACCCCACCCATCTCTACCCAATCTCCACCCCAGACCCCGCCCCCATAATAGTACTAATTGCACCTTGCACGTCCCATGCCTCATCTGGAAGCCTTCCCTCTGACATTGCAACATCGGAGAGAAGGCTTCTGGTTTAGGCGCAGGATGCCCGTAGGAGCAACTGCGCGTGGCTTTGTGCACTGAATCAGTTAGGAAGAGGAGCTCGCTCGACGATAACGCCGCATTGATCGCACCATGGACCGGCAGTTGAAGAACAATGTTTTGGGCCTGATGCACGTGCTGGCCCTGTGGACCGGCAGGAAATTTCTGTGGACCAGCACTGGTCCATGGACCGATGGTTGAAAAACACTGCCCTACACTGCTCTCTGGAAGCTCCGTACCATTAAAAAGTATTTTGATGAAGCTTCCTTTCGTTTGCTGGTGCAATCCTCAATCTTAAGTATTCTTGACTACTGTAATATTGTATATGTAGGGGCTTGTAAGAAAATTCTTAGAAAATTAAGAGTAGTACAGAATACTGCTTTTCGCCTTATTTATGGTTTAAAAAATGGGAGCATATTACTCCTTTCTATCAAAAACTGCACAGGTTGCTAGCGGAATCTCGAGTTATGTTTAAGTTCTCATGCATCTGTTACAAAGTAGTTTTTTGTTATGTCACCAGGTTACCTGCTCCCTCATTTTTCCTTGAGTCACTTTAACAAGAATACACGGAGAGCACATCTGTTTACCTATCCTTCCATAAAATCTTGTCACTATAAGAGGTTCCTTGAGAGAATTTTTTTCATTTCAGGCCGCCAAATTGAATGCATGGCTCAGCAAAATGATGTTAGAAGCTTCCTCTTATTTAGATTTTAGAAAATTGCTAAAGACACAACTTTTCGATAGGCTGGTATCTTAATGTTCTCTGCTTCTTTCTATTCTATTCATTTTACTTACATGTTTGATAGAGGTAGATAGTCACGTAGCTGGAGGAAGGGAGGACCGGCTAGTGACTTGTCTCCCTGGGGCCAAGACACGAGACATCACTGATAGGATCGAGAGGATCCTGGATGGAACAGAGACAGAGGAGACTGCGGTGATAATCCACGTCGGAACGAATGATGTGAGCCGGAGGAACTTCAGCATGGCCACACTGACTGACCAGTTCAGGGTCTTGGGATGAAAGCTGAAGCGGAGTACCCGGAGGATAGCATTCTCAGAGATCCTGCCTGTACCGAGAGCAGATGCAAAGAGGCAGGCAGACCTCCAGGCTGTGAATGCATGGTTGAGGAGATGGTGCCAGGAGGAGGGCTTCCACTTTGTGAGGAACTGGACGTCCTTCTGGGGAAAGAGTAAGCTCTACCGGCGGGACAGCCTGCACCTGAGCACAGCGGGAACTAGACTACTGGCAGCCAATGTGAGGAAGGAGATCGAGAGGGCTTTAAACTGAGGAGAGGGGGAAAGCCGACAGCCGATCTGATGTTGACGCTTCGGACAACAGTATCCAGAACAGATGCTGAACGGGCTGACTGCAAGGAGGAAGTAGAGAGACCGGTGGATCTTATGATCAGACAGCGAGGGAAACATCAGGTAAGGGGAGCTTGCTGGGAGGAGACTAAGGGGCATGGAGACACAAGGGGACTGGGTGGCACGAGGGCAAAAGCTGAGTGCAATATAGAGGTGCCACAAGGCGAGGGGGATCAAACAGAGGCTCAAGGGATGATAGCCCAGGAGGGGGCCGGTAGGGCTAGAAAACCCAGAAGAAAAGCGGGGAAGTGGGGTGGCGGGGATGTGGAGAAGCTGAAAGCTAAGAGGGTAAAGGCTGAGGGCAAAGCAGAAGCACAGGGAACGGAAAAACTGCCCGAAATCCAAGAGCAAGTGGCCCAGGTAAATGCAAAGGTGGAAGAAAAACGACGGAACCTGAGGTGCTTATACGCAAACGCAAGAAGCCTCATGGCCAAGATGGGTGAACTAGAAGTCGTGGCCAAGGGGGAGGACCTGGATATAATTGGAATTGTAGAAACCTGGTGGACAGAGGAAAATCAATGGGATGTGGTGCTGCCGGGGTACAAGCTCTACAGGAGGGACAGGACCCACAAGAAGGGAGGAGGCATAGCACTATATATAAAGGACTCTATCCACTCGGTCGGGATGGATATGGCAACAAAGGCAGAGGGGCTGGAATCACTATGGATCAAATTACCCGGAAACAAAGGTGCGGGCATAAAACTGGGGCTGTAATATCGACCACCTGGTGCGCCAGAAGGAGTCGGACACAACTTGGAAGCAGAATTGAGACAGGAATGCAGGACTGGAAGTGTAACAGTGATGGGGGACTTCAACTACCCGGGAATAGACTGGAGTACGGGTCACTCCAACTGCACTAGGGAGACAGGATTTGTAGAAACTGTGAAGGACTGCTTCATGGAGCAACTAGTCAAAGAACCGACGCGAGGGGGTACTACTCTTGACCTCATCCTAAACGGATTAGGGGGGCCTGCTAGAGGGATAGAAGTGGGAGGACCACTAGGCAACAGTGATCACAACACGATCAGATTCACATTAGAAAGAGAGACACCCATAGTAAGGAGGACCGCAACAACTGCGCTGAATTTCAAGAAAGGGAACTATGTTGCTATGAGGGAAATGGTGGGGAGGAAGCTCAGAAACATCTTTAGGATGGAGACTGTGGGAAGCGCCTGGACCCTATTCAGGGACACCCTGCAGGAAGCACAGAGAATGTACGTCCCCAGTTTCAGGAAAGGCTGCAAGAACAAGCGATCAAAGGACCCGGTTTGGATGTCAACAGAAGTAAAGAGGGCGATAAAGGACAAAAAGGTATCCTTCCGGAGATGGAAAAAGGACCCAACGCACAGGAAATGCCAAAAGGAATGCCACCGGGAGGTTAGAAAAGCAAAGGGGGAATACGAAGAGGGGCTGGCCAGAGAGGCGAAAAACTTCAAGGCATTCTTCAGTTACGTTAAGGGAAAGCGACCAGCGAGAGAGGAGGTGGGGCCGTTGGACGATGGGGATAGGAAGGGAGTGATTAAGGAGGATAAAGAGGTAGCTGAGAGGTTGAACACGTTCTTCTCGTCGGTTTTCACGAGCGAAGACACATCTAATATACCGGACTCAGAGGAGCTCATGAGTGGGGAACAGGCTGAAAAATTGGATCACATAGAGGTAAGTAAGGAGGATGTCCTCAAACAGATAGACGGGCTAAAATGCGGCAAATCACCGGACCCGGATGGGATCCACCCAAGGGTTCTGAAAGAACTAAGACAAGAAATAGCGGGCACAATCCAGCATGTTTGCAACCTATCCTTGAAAACTGGTGAGGTACCAGAGGACTGGAAATTGGCGAATGTCACACCTATCTTCAAGAAGGGATCGAGGGGTGACCCCGGGAACTACAGGCCGGTGAGCCTGACTTCAATTATAGGGAAGATGGTGGAAGCTATGATCAAGGACGGCATTTGCGAGCACATCGAGAAGAATGACCTATTGAGAATAAGCCAGCACGGATTCTGTAAGGGAAGGTCGTGCCTAACGAACCTTCTGTACTTCTTTGAGGGAATAAGCAGTCAGGTGGACAATGGGGAACCCATAGACATCATTTACCTCGATTTTCAAAAGGCTTTCGACAAGGTGCCACATGAAAGGCTGCTTAAGAAGCTGTGGAACCACGGGGTGGGAGGGGATGTGCACAGATGGATCAAGCACTGGTTGTCGGGCAGACTGCAGAGGGTCGGAGTAAAGGGTCAATATTCTGACTGGCGGGGAGTCACAAGCGGTGTACTACAGGGGTCGGTGCTGGGGCCGTTACTCTTTAACTTATTTATCAATGAACTGGAAAAGGAGGCAAAGTGCGAGGTTATAAAATTTGCAGACGATACCAAACTGCGGCAGAGTTAGGACCAGGGAGGAGTGTGAGGACCTACAAAGAGACCTGGACAAGCTGGAAGACTGGGCAAACAAATGGCAAATGCGCTTTAACGTGGACAAATGCAAGGTCATGCATATAGGGAAAAAGAACCCGTTGTTCAACTACAAATTGGGGGGGGTATTGTTGGGAGACAGCAGACTTGAGAGAGACTTGGGTGTGCTGGTGGATGCATCACTGAAGCCATCTGCACAGTGCGCAGCAGCCTCGAAAAAAGCCAACAGGATGCTTGGCATCATAAAGAAGGGCATAACAACCAGAACACGGGAAGTCATCATGCCATTGTATCGAGCGATGGTGCGTCCACATCTGGAATACTGCGTTCAGTATTGGTCGCCGCACCTCAAGAAGGACATGGTGGTACTTGAGAGAGTCCAAAGGAGAGCAATGAAAATGGTAAAAGGGCTGGAACACTGCCCATACGACGAGAGGTTGGATAGGCTGGGGCTCTTCTCTCTGGAAAAAAGGAGGCTCAGGGGAGATATGATAGAGACCTTCAAGATCATGAGGGGCATAGAGAGGGTAGATAGGGACAGATTCTTCAGACTGAAGGGGACAGCAAATACGAGGGGGCATTCGGAGAAACTGAAGGGAGATAGGTTCAAAACAAACGCAAGGAAGTTTTTTTTCACCCAAAGGGTCGTGGACACTTGGAATGCACTACCGGAGGAAGTGATCAGGCAGAGTACGGTACAGGGATTCAAACAGGGATAGGACGGATTCCTGAAGGATAAAGGGATCATGGGATACTGAGGGAGGAGCTGGGATGTAACACAAGTATAGAAAGCTAACCAGGTAATGAGTATAGAAACCAAACCAGGTCGTGCATGTGCAAGACCGGAGGGTTAGGACTTCGATAGGAAGACAGGACTTAAATGAGAAACCAAGGTGGCAAGGGAGCCCCTTCTGGTGATACAGACAGGTCGTGACCTGTTTGGGCCGCCGCGGGAGCGGACTGCTGGGCGGGATGGACCTGTGGTCTGACCCGGCGGAGGCACTGCTTATGTTCTTATGTTTGTATTTTATCTTGATGTATTTATTAGAATTGCATGTACTGCTTTCCTGTTGTTAGCCACTTAGAACCTTCCCGGTATGGCGGCATATAAATAAATTATTATTATTATTATTATTATAACAAGGTGTTATCGCATCGGCGTTTTCTACGCGTTTCTCTCCGCTGAAGGTAGTTTCGGTGGTGGCTTAGGCCACTAAGCTTGCTTTCTTACCTTCTGATGGAGGGGTAGTCCTGACATGTTCAGAACAGGCGAGTGGATTTCATCCTCAAGTGCCTCTTTGACTCCGCAGCAACTGGGACGAGGGCTATAGCGGCCACCTCCTTTGTTGCCCGTGCATGTCGCGCTAAGCTCCTCCATGATCCTGTGGATGTAGCACTCCGGGACCTGGATTTCTGGTCTCCAGGATGAACTACTTTGTGGACACACTTTATGACATGATAAAAGTCTTTGCTAAGCTAGGCGCTTATTCAGATTCTTCAGTGGTCTGGTGATTCTTCTTCCAAGGCCACGCTGAGCAGGTTACCTTTTAAAGGTAATTGCTTATTTGGCCAGGGTCTGGATGACCTCATGGCCAGTGTTCAGGACAGTAAACCTAAAGTCCTGCCAGGCTCTAAGCCTCGCCCTGCCTGGGGCTTGGGACAGCTGAATTTTCGTCCCTTTCAGTGCCCTCATCAGTATGCCGGGCCCCTGGCTTCGGGCTAAAAGTTCAGAGCCTCTTCCAGACCTCACTTTGGAGGTCCAGCCCAATAGCAATCTACCAACAAACGTCCTCCTGCCCTCTCTAAAAAGCAGTTCTGACGGTAGGCTCCTGGCACTTCTCCCTCGGGTGGGGGGGGGGGGCGACTCTTGGCCTTCCTGACAGAGTGGCAGCAGGTGACTTCGGACCGGTGGGTTCTAGATGTCTTCAAAGAAGGCCTCAGACTGGACTTTTACCAACCTCCATCAGATTTCTTCCAGGCTTTGCCCACAGGACAGCTAGAGAGAGCCATGTGTGTGCCATCTGGCGGCGATAGAACCTGTTCCAGTAGGCGACTTGGACTCAGGGAGATTCTCGATATACTTCATCGTTCCAAGGCTCAGGAGATTGGAGACCTATTCTGGATCTAAAGGCAGTGAATGCTTTCCTGCGAGTTCTACGTTTCCGGATGGAAAAGGTGTGCTCAGTCGTTGAGGCAGTAGCCGCTGGGGAATTCTTGGCTTCCCTGGAACTCACAGATGCTTATCTCCACATTCCCATTTTTTTTTTCAGAAATACAGGAGGTTTCTGCGATTCAAAGTGCTGGGGTGGCATTTCCATTTGTGGCTTTGCCTTTCGGGCTGGCCTCTGCGCCCAGAACCTTCACCAAGGTCATGGTAGTAGTGGCTGCGCATCTTCGCTCGCTGTGTGTCCTAGTCCATCCGTACCTGGATGACTGGCTGCTCAGAGCCCCCTCACTGACGGAGGAATGCAGGGCAGTTTGTCAAGTGGTGCAATTGCTGGAGTGTCTTGGCTGGGTGATCAATCTGAAGAAAAGCCACCTCGAGCCGACAGGAATTGGAGTACCTGGGAGTCCGGTTTCATAAGGCCAGGAACCCCCTGGAAGATCCGGTTTCACAAGGCCAGACCCCCTGGAAGATCAAGCTCTGGAGCTCCATTTGGAACATATTAGCAGTTCCAGCTCCTACAGCATGGCAATATCCAAGGGTCCTGGGTCTCATGGTACAGTCTCCCTTGTCTCAGTGGAATCCCCAGTGGAATTACCTGAACTTACTTCTGCCTTGGTTGGCGGTGGCCCGCAGCAGCATGACGTTGTGGTTGAATCCGGTACCTCTGGACGGGCTACTCGGGCTGGAGTCAGCCCTGCAGGGACTCAAATCCAATAAAGCAAAACACAAAACCCTGGTTTTCCAGAAAACTCTTACAAAGGTTTTAATAGTCAGAATAGGCCTGAGCCCTTCAATAAATTCAGGATCATCAACAATAAACACCAGGGAAAACTCCTGTGAAGCTTTCAGGATTTTCCTGCTCAAAAAAACAAACAAAAAACCTTTACTTTTCTTATACACAGTTTCTTTTGCAAAGTTCTTTCCCTAGCCTGCCTAATGCAGGTTACAGGTAAGTCCAGCTTCAAACCTTTATTCCAGCCAACAGTGTAGAAGCCTCCAGCTGCTAGTAAGTACAGCTGGGGACAGAGAGTTTGCCACAAGTTTGCTTTTAAAGCTACATAAATTGCTTTCCAAAAAATCCCTCCCAGTATGTCAGCAAACTTCTTCCCAACAATTGTTGGCAAACTCCAGCTCCTCCTTGGCTTGAGCTCTCAAGTGAAAAGCCAGAGGAACCCCCCCCCCCCCCCCAGTTTCTCTTATAGGCACTACCTAATTCCCAGCCCCCGCACTAAGGCAAACATAAACAGCTAGGGCTTAAATGCACTGTCCTTAGCTCAGTTCAGTCAGCAAAAGCAAAGCACCAAAAATAAACTTCCAACGGAAAACAGCACATTTGCAAAAAAAAAACAATAAAAAAACACCCCAAACAACCCCACAGTCTTTAAAAAAGAATAATGTTCCAAACTTGGCAAGCTCAAAAACAAACACAGTTCTGCATTCAGGAATGCAAATGGTTCCCCTTTTGCCACTTGCTTCCTCCTGCAGCTCCAACTGCACTCCCTGGCCTGGGGCTGTAAACGGTGGTGTGGGCCCAGCTTCTTCCACACCCAGGTCTTAAGGCAGTACCCTGGCTTGAACCTGAAATTCACCTCTTACTTACCAAGCTGTGGACAAGGCCACCAGATGCTTTTCTCCCCAGGAAAAGAGCATCTGAGCTTCCAGGCTCAGGAGTGAACGCTTGGTGCCTTCCTGGTGGTTGACATAGGCTACTGCCGTCGCATTGTCAGAGAACACTCGGACAGCTTAATGATGGAGACATTTCTGAAAGCGTAACGGGGCCAGCCGGATCGCCCGAAGTTCCAGGCCTGCAGACTGCCCCCCAGCCAGAAAGACTCGCATCCGTAGTCAGGGTTACCCAGTCTAAGACTCTCAGAGAAAGCCCTCTTATATATATTCTCTTATATGCAATCAGCATTAATAGCTAAAAGCAAATGACAGTATTGAGGAGGTTAACTGCAGGCCAGTGTGGATTTATTGAGCCACTCATTTCATGTCTTGGGAGTAAGGGAGAGATTTCAAGGGGAGAAAACGAGGAATGACAAAAAAAAGAGAGTAGAATGTCTATACCAGTTAGAGGAAGCGTTTCACACTTACACCAGGCTGACTAGTACCTTTTCCTTCTCCTTGAAATATCTAGTTTGTTCTTGAGAGTGTCATAGTACTGTATCCATTTAAAATAATTAAAAAAACTCTCCTTCCTGTGCTGATATTGTCCCTTCAGACTTGATTAAAAGTGCTACTCTGTCCACTTGGTAATGTGAATTCTTGCTTATCTCAGGAAGTGGTGCTTTGTCAATGGAATAATTAATGTTGTAGTACAGCAAATGAACTGAAATTGCTGCAGACTAGCCTTCTGTGTCAAATGTTAGATGTCTGTGCTTTGTAAGCTCATGTCACCTCCTCATAGGTTATTTTGTGTTGTCCTTTTCCCCATTTCTCTGCACTCTTTCCCCATTATTTTAATGATGCTATAAATCACCTTGGTGTGTGCAATGAAGGGTGGTATCCTATATTTGAAAATAATACATTTCCAGTTACATAAGAACCTACGTGTTGCCATATTGGGACAGACCAAAGGTCCATCAAGCCCAGTACTATGTTTCCAATCCAGGACACAAGTACCTGGCAAGATCCCACAAGAGTAAAACAGATTTTATGCTGCTTATCCTAGAAATAAGCAGTGGATTTTCCCAAGTCCATCTTAATAATGTGTGAGCTTTTCTTTTAGGAAATTATGCAATGCCTTTTTAAACCCTGTTAAGCTAACTGCATTCACCACATTCTCTGGCAACAAATTCCAATGTTTAATTGCACATTGAATAAATATTTTCTCCAATTTGTTTTAAATGTATTTCTTAGTAGCTTCATCGCATGTGCCCTAGTCTAGTATTTTGGAAATATTAAACATTCCACTTCACTTATACTGTTAGCTAAATCTGCACCTTCCTTACATTCACATTTTATACTGTTTAAACCTCTGTTCTGAAGGTTCAGAGGTATTCCATGATCTCTAATGTGACTGCTGAATTCTGAACAAGTATTAATATCCTTAAAAAAATTGTTACAGAAAAACATTTACTTTACAGATGGGGGTTGGTGTAGTAGATTCTTCAGTCGCTGGCCTTGGAGGCTGTCCTTACGCACAAGGAGCCTCAGGAAATGTGGCCACAGAGGATGTGGTATACATGTTGCATGGTCTTGGGATTCACACTGTGAGTAAAACTAACCAATAAAAGGTCATGCTTATGAATTGGCTATAGCCATATTTCTGTTTCATTCTGTTCTGAACTGATTGTTTCCTTCTTTTGACCATGAACTCAAAGTGGCCTCTTCTTGACTGAGATTCTGAGCTTGTACAGTTTAATGTTTTTCTGATTAACATCCTGCATTTAACCCTACTTGGGGTGCACTAACTTTTAGGAATAGGACCAATGAGAAGGATTACATCCTGTATGAAAAAAAGACATGGATTTGAGAATATTGCATGTCAAGAGTGGTAGGGCTGTGGGGGGAAGTGACGTCACCAGGCTGTATGGAAGGGTGACTGCTCAGCTCTGTGTGCCTCGAACCTACTTCGCATTGCGCATTCACGAATCCAATCCTGTACTTTGCAGGTTTTAGAGCGGCTTTCTTTTGGAGCGTGCCTGTATCTTTAGGGCATAATCGGTTTGTCGGACGCTGAAGGATTTTGCCTTTGGCCCTTTGCAGCTCGACGCAGCTAAGATGGTGAGGAGGAGCCTGTACTGCCGCTTGCGGTGGATCCTGCACTGTCACTCGATGTGCCCGCTGGTAGAGAGATTTTGGATCAGCTGCCGTCAGACCTGTTGACGGAAGTCCAATCCCTGTTTTGGGAAATATGGAATGAGATGAAGGGGCTCCGGGGTGAATTTACTATGCTGGCAGCAGATCTTTGCTCTGAATTATCTGAACTGGGCACCCGTGTAGGAGATTTGGAGGCTTAGTTGAATGACCAGCATACAGTTCTTGCCCAAGTTGAGGGACGTTCTGAAGACTTACAGGTGCAACAAATTTATATTTATGATAAGTTAGAAGATTTAGAGAACAGGAGCCAGCAGAACAATCTGAGGATCCAGGGAATACCGGAATCCACACAATATATGGATTGTGAGCGGGTTGCTCTACAAATAGCATCTCTATTATTGGCTGATGGTCCAGAATCTGGATCCCTACAAGAGATCTCTATTGAGCAAGCACATCGAGCTTTGGCGGCTCCTCGGAGGAATAAACCTTGAGATATTATTTGTCTGCTTTATGGATTTTAAGATCAAGGAGGCTATTGTGCGAAAGGCCAGATCGCTTGCTGTGCATAGATGGGAGGATCTAGAATATGAAATCTATCAAGATCTGGGTGTTACCTTGTGTCGTAGAGCAGAAATTAAGCCTCTACTTTGATATCTTGTGGAACGGAAAATTAAGTACCTCTGGAGCTACCCTTTTGCTTTACTATTTTATCTTGAGGGTTCCTTGCACACTGTGTGGTCTCTTTCAGAGGCTTCCCAAATCTTCCCAGAGGTTCAGTTTACGGAGCCCTCCCCAACACCATCGGATCGGGTGGCTGATGGACGCCTACGCTGGGTAGAACCTTCACAACCTAGATGGCAGCATGCTCATTGGGAGGGTGGTCGTCTGAAATGTCAGTCACTTGACCAGGAGCAACCCTCTCTACCTGGCACTTGATGGGGATTAGTAACTGGTTCTTTGATATCATTTCTTCTCTGCATTTGCAACTTTCCCACTGTTTCAGTGCAGTGACTGTCTCCTGTATTCAGGAGTGTTGTGATGTTTGAGTTATTACGTTATTGAGTTGGATTTTTTTTTCTGAACATGTTGTGTGGTTGAATCATGGGAGGGCATTGATTTTGCACTTTGACCATAGTTGGTACTTTCTCTGCTGGTTTGGGGGGCACATGGGGAGGGGCCCTTCTCTCCATTGGATTACGTGGGTGCATTTGTTGGGGATGCTCTTGTGTATGGTTACTATGGGTGGGAGGGGGTAGGGAAGTTAGGTGGAGATTGTTTAGGGAACTGTGGGTTTTTGGTAGAGTGTGTTGTGAGATTTGGGTTTTTTGGGGGGGGATTATGGGTGACCTAAAATTATTATCTATAAATGTGTGAGGGCTTAATGTTCCCATGAAGTGTTATCTCCTTCATAGGGAACTAGCCCTTCAGAGAGCCCAAATTGTGTTCTTGCAGGAGACCCATTTGCTGTCTAAACATAAACGAGTGTTACATCCCCCGGGATATTCGACCATTTATTTTGCATCTAATCAACATCAACAGAAAACTAAGGGAGTAGCCATTCTGTTTCATAGGGCTCCTTCTACAAAGGTGCACTAGCGTTTTTAGCGCATGCACCAGATTAGTGCGCGCTACCCAAAAAACTACCGCCTGATCTAGAGGAGGAGATAGTGGCTAGCACGCGTGGCATTTTAGCGCGCACTATTCCGCGCGTTAAGGCCCTAACACATCTTTGTAAAAGGAGCCCATTGTAGCTTACAAGTTCAGGTGGCTACTGAATTGAGGGATCCGGCAGGCCATTATTTGCTCTTAGGGGTCACTATTGCTAATCAGAAATATACCCTTTGCAATTTATATGCTCCTAATGTAGGTCAGGGGGAATTTTTCAAACAACTTGATGAGATTTTATACCCTCATATAGATGGTTTGCTATTATTGGTGGGGGGGTGATTGCAATGTTGTCTTAGACCCTCAGTTGGATCATTCTTCATGTCAAAGTTCCCACTCCCTTGTGGATCGTATGGGGTTTCAATGGCTGCTCCTACATTGGGGACTGCATGATATTTGGCGTATAAAACATCCAGGAGAGAGGGATTATACTTTCCATTCTGCTGTTCACAACACTGATTCCCGCTTTGATTATTGGCTGGGAGATGGGGCTCTTTGTCGAACAGTACGAAGTTGTGAGATTCATACTATGACCCTGGCGGATCACTCTGCAGTTAGTCTGGTGTTGATAGGGGAGGGGGACCCCGTGAGATTTAATGATTGCTTATTGGCAGACCCCTCTAATGTGGAAAAACTGACAAAGGACATCATGGATTATCTTGAATCAGAAACAGCTCACGGAAAATGGAGACCGTAGAGGAAGCCTGGTCCCTACTCAAGGACACAGTGCAAAAAGCGCAAAACATGTACGTCCCCAGGTTTAGGAAAGGGTGCAAACAAAATCGGAAAAAAAAAACCGGTGTGGATAACAAAGGAAGTGAAGAAGGCAGTAGGAGACAAGAAAACATCATTTAGAAAGTGGAAGAAGGACCAAACTGAAGAAAACCGGAAAGAACACAAAAAACACCAGAAAGAATGTCACCGGGTGGTTAGGAAAGCAAAAAGAGTACGAAGAGAAGTTGGCTGGGGAAGCGAGAAACTTCAAACCGTTCTTCAAGTACGTGAAGGGGAAACAACCAGCGAGGGAGGAAGTGGGACCATTGGATGATGGAGACAGAAAGGGAGTGATAAAGGAGGAAAAAGAGGTAGGTTAAACAAGTTCTTCTCGTCGGTCTTCACGAGCAAAGACACATCCAATATACCAGAACCCGAGGAAACCACAAGTGGGGATCAAGATGAAAAGCTGGAGCGAATAGAGGTAAGCCTCCGACAGATAGATAGATTGAGAAGCGACAAATCACCGGGCCCAGATGAAATCCACCCACGGGTGTTAAAAGAACTGAGAAAAGAAATAGCGGAAACACTCCGGCAATTATGTAACCTATCTTTGAAAACTGGGGAGATCCCTGAGGACTGGAAAATAGCAAATGTCATGCCTATCTTTAAGAAGGGATCGAGAGGTGACCCAGGAAACTACAGGCCGGTGAGCTTGACTTCGGTTCCGGGAAAGATGATGGAAGCGCTGATCAAGGACAGCATCTGCGACCACATAGAAAAGAATGGGCAGCTGAGGGCGAACCAGCATGGCTTCTGCAAGGGAAGGTCATGCCTCTCAAACTTACTACACTTCTTTGAGGGAATAAACAGCCAGATGGACAAAGGGGAAAACATAGACATCATCTACCTCGACTTCCAAAAAGCCTTCGACAAAGTACCCCACGAACAGCTGCTTAAGAAGCTGTGGAACCATGGGGTGGATGGGTTGTACACCGATGGATTAAACACTGGTTAGCGGGCAGAAAACAGAGGGTTGGAGTAAAGGGCCAATACTCAGACTAGCAATGGGTCACGAGCGGAGTTCCACAGGGGTCGGTGTTGGGATCGCTCCTATTCAACATACAGTGGTGCCTCACACAACGAACTTAATTGGTTCCAGGAGCAAGTTTGTTATGCGAAAAGTTCGTTATGTGAAACGCGTTTTCCCATAACAATACATGTTAAAAAAAATAATTCGTTCTGTAGCATAAAATATGCTAAGATGACATAAAAAAAGATAAATTTTTTGTTATTATTTTTATTTAGATACATCTAAAAACATAATTGTTTTTTAAAACAACACACATTTTTTAAATTTAAAGACAGACTAAGTAGAGTCTAATTTTACAGTGAGAGAGGGCAGAGTCTCAGCGGCAAAAACTGGGACTTAACTGTTCATTTTTTTTTTTTTTCTAGCATCGGGGAAGCGGCGAGAGTAGCTCCGCCCCCCCAACGCATCAGCAGTAGGCGCCGGGCCCCTGCGAGCCGACGGTCCGCCACTGCACAGGGAGCCAGGCGGAGAGAGGGCAGTTAAGCGCAGTGCCTGCGCGGAAGGATGCAGCTCGGGCGACTTCGTTGTGTGAAACGAAGTTCGTTGTAGGAAGCAAGACATGAAGTTCGTTGTGCGCAGCGTTCGCTGTGCGAGGCGTTCGTTATGCGAGGCACCACTGTATTTATAAACGATCTGGAGACGGGGACGAAATGTGAGGTTATCAAATTTGCGGATGACACCAAACTCTGCAGCAGGGTTAGAACCACGGAAGATTGTGAAGACCTGCAAAGGGACCTAACGAAGCTAGAAGAGTGGGCGAAAAAGTGGCAGATGTGTTTTAATATAGAAAAATGCAAGGTAATGCATATTGGGAAAAAGAACCCGATGTTCGGCTATGCAAGGGGGGGATCATTGCTAGGGGTAAGCAACCTCGAAAGAGATCTAGGTGTGCTGGTGGATACAACAATGAAAGCATCAGCACAATGTGCGACGGCTTCAAAGAAAGCCAATAGAATGCTGGGTATTATCAGGAAGGGTATCACGACCAGGACGAAGGAAGTCATCATGCCGCTGTATCGTGCTATGGTGCGCCCGCATCTGGAGTACTGTGTCCAGTATTGGTCGCCGTACCTCAAGAAGGACATGGCAATACTTGAGGGGGTCCAGAGAAGAGCGACGAAAATGATAAGAGGTATGGAAAACTTGTCATATGCCAACAGGCTAGAAAAGCTGGGGCTGTTCTCCCTGGAAAAGCGGAGACTTAGAGGAGACATGATAGAAACTTTTAAGATCCTGAAAAGCATAAGGTTGATAGGGATAGATTCTTCAGACTGTGGGGAACAACAAGTACAAGGGGGCACTCGGAGAAACTGAAAGGGGACAGGTTTAAAACCAATGCCAGGAAGTTCTTCTTCACCCAGAGAACGCACTCCCGGAAGCTGTGATCGAACAGAACACAATACAGGGATTCAGAGTGGGTTTGGATAAGTTCCTGAAGAAGAAGGGGATTAAGGGGTACAGATAGAAGTAGTGATAGGTTATAGGATGAGTTCAGAAACCACTGACAGGTCATGGACCTGATGGGCCGCCGCGGGTGCGGACTGCTGGGCGCGATGGACCTCTGGTGTGACCCAGCGGAGGCAACTTCTTATGTTCTTATATTAATGATATACATCCCATCCTTTTGTGGGAGGCATTAAAGGCAGTGCTTAGAGGGGAAGCAATTGCGTTGCAGGCCCATACTCAATAGTTGAACACGGGAGGCTAAAAGGAAGAAACTTTCTGATCTTGAATCCCAGGTCCGGGGATTGCGGAGGACTACTCAGGAAAATGCTCAATTGGCTAAATTACAATTGGATTTGAGAAGTCTCGAGCTGGCTAGCATTGAGGTGGCATTGCATCAGACATGACAGGAATATTTTGAATTTAACGATAGGGGTAGTAGACTTTTAGCACATAGATTGAAAACCCGGGCCACTCACAATGATATTGTGGGTGTCTATGATTCCTCGGTTACTTATTGTACTGCAGTATCAGATATGGGGCAAGCTTTTTTGCAGTTTTATGGTGAACTTTATTGGGCTGACCCATACTCCCTGGATCAGGAAATAGAGGACTATTTAGGACAGCTTTCGACTCTTTCGGAGGGAGAGACAGCACAGTTGTCTAGACCTAGCGCCATTGGGAGGTGGAAGAGGTGGTTCTTTCTCTTTCTTTGAATACTGCTCCTGGGTTGGATGGGTTCATTAATAAATTTTATAAAACTTTCAACATCTATTGGTGCCATTGTTGATTTGATTGTGTTTAATAGTTTTGATGCTTCCCATCCGTTACCTCAGACTTGGTGTTTGGTGGCTTTCACCTTAATTCATAAAAAGGGGAAGGACCCATCCTCCTGTGCGGCCTATCGGCCTATCTCTTTGCTTAATGGGGATTATAAAATTTTTACTAAGGTTTTAGCTTTGAGACTGCAGGTTTATATGCCACAATTAGTTCATCCTAGTCAGGCGGGTTTTATTACCCAGCGACAACCATTTGATAATATCAAAACCGCTTTATATCTAATTTGGTATGCTTGCCGAGAAGGTGTTCCTGCTCTTATTTTGTCCCTCGATGCTGAAAAGGCATTTGACCGGGTGAGTTGGGTGTATTTATTCAAAGTGTTACAAAAAATGGGTATTGGACAGACATTTTATGGTTGGCTCCAATTATTATATGATGCCCCTTTATCCCGGTTGAAACTTAATGGTACCTTGTCTGCTATTTCTTTGATGCGAGGGTCGCGTCAGGGTTGTGCCCTCTCTCCTTTGCTTTTTGCCCTTTCTATGGAATCTTTCACATGCCGGATTCGTCATTCAGATGGTATCTGGGGAATTCAATTGAGTGCACAACAATATAAAATTTTGCTCTATGCGGATTATATTTTGCTTTTGTTGCGAGACCCTGAGGTGTCTTTAGTTCAGGTGGTTAGTGAATTGCAACAGTTTGGCCCGCTTTCTGGTTTCAAAGTGAATATGTCTAAATTGGAGATTTTGAATCTTACTCTGACGGATAGTGTGGTTTGCAGCTTGCCCTCCCCTTTACTTGGGCTTCTCGTTTTATCACTTACCTGGGTGTTAATTTAGTCGCAGACTATAAGCAATTATATAAATTTTATTTTCCTGAGTGTTTGTGTGTCTTATTTCTTGAGTTGCAACGTTGGGAGGACTTGCAACTTAGTTGGATAGGCTGGATTTCGGCTGTCACAATGATGATTTTACCTAAATTATTATACGTTTTTTTGGCCCTTCCAATACCTTCTACTGACTACGCCTCTCTTTATACAGCCCAGCATCCTTCTGGCAGCAGCCACTGCCTTGTCACACTGTTTTTTCACCTTTAGATCTTCGGACACTATCACCCCAAGGTCCCTCTCCCCGTCCGTGCATATCAGTTTCTCTCCTCCCAGCATATACGGTTCCTTCCTATTATTAATCCCCAAATGCATTACTCTGCATTTCTTTGCATTGAATTTTAGTTGCCAGACATTAGACCATTCCTCTAACTTTTGCAGATCCTCTTTCATCTTTTCCACTCCCTCTTCGGTGTCTACTCTGTTACAAATCTTGGTATCATCTGCAAAAAGGCACACTTTTCCTTCTATCCCTTCAGCAATGTCACTCACAAACATATTGAACAGGATTGGCCCCAGCACTGATCCCTGAGGGACTCCACTACTCACCTTTCCTTCCTTCGAACGACTTCCATTAACCACCACCCTTTGACGTCTGTCCGACAGCCAGTTTCTGACCCAGTTCACCACTTTGGGTCCTAACTTCAGCCCTTCAAGTTTGTTCAACAGCCTCCTATGAGGAACTGTATCAAAGGCTTTGCTGAAATCCAAGTAAATTACATCTAGCATATGTCCTCGATCCAACTCTCTGGTCACCCAATCAAAAAATTCAATCAGGTTCGTTTGGCACGATTTACCTTTTGTAAAACCATGTTGCCTCGGATCCTGTAACCCATTAGATTCAAGGAAGTACACAATCCTTTCTTTCAGCAAAACTTCCATTATTTTTCCAACAACTGAAGTGAGGCTCACCGGCCTGTAGTTTCCTGCTTCATCCCTGTGACCACTTTTATGAATAGGGACCACATCCGCTCTCCTCCAATCCCCAGGAATCACTCCCGTCTCCAGAGATTTGTTGAACAAGTCTTTAATAGGACTCGCCAGAACCTCTCTGAGCTCCCTTAGTATCCTGGGATGGATCCCGTCTGGTCCCATCGCTTTGTCCACCTTCAGTTTTTCAAGTTGCTCATAAACATCCTCCTCCGTGAACGGCGCAGAATCTACTCCATTTTCCCGTGTAACTTTGCTAGACAATCTCGGTCCTTCTCCAGGATTTTCTTCTGTGAACACAGAACAGAAGTATTTGTTTAGCACATTCGCTTTCTCCACATTACTTTCCACATATTGGTTCCCAGCATCTTTTAGCTTAGCAATTCCTTTTTTCATCTTCCTCCTTTCACTAATATATCTGAAAAAAATTTTGTCTCCCTTTTTTACATTTTTAGCCATTTGTTCTTCCGCCTGTGCTTTCGCCAGACGTATCTCTCTCTTGGCTTCTTTCAGTTTCACCCTGTAGTCCTTTCTGCTCTCCTCGTCTTGGTTTTTTTTATATTTCACGAACACCAACTCTTTCGCCTTTATTTTCTCAGCCACTAGGTTGGAGAACCATATCGGCTTCCTTTTTCTCTTGTTTTTATTGATTTTCTTCACATAAAGGTCCGTAGCCATTTTTATCGCTCCTTTCAGCTTAGACCACTGTCTTTCCACTTCTCTTATGTCCTCCCATCCTAACAGCTCTTTCTTCAGGTACTCTCCCATAGCATTAAAGTCCGTACGTTTGAAATCTAGGACTTTAAGTATCGTGCGGCCACTCTCCACTTTAGCCGTTATATCAAACCAAACCGTTTGATGATCGCTACTACCCAGGTGAGCACCCACTCGAACATTAAAGATACTCTCTCCATTTGTGAGGACCAGATCCAATATCGCTTTTTCCCTTGTGGATTCAGTCACCATTTGTCTGAGCAGAGCCTTTTGAAAGGCATCCACAATCTCTCTACTTCTTTCCGATTCCACAGACGGAACATTCCAGTCCGCATCCGGCAGGTTGAAATCTCCCAACAGCAGAACCTCCTCTTTCCTTCCAAACTTTTGGATATCCACAATCAGATCCTTATCAATTTGCTGCGATTGAGTCGGAGGTCTGTAGACTACACCCACGTAGATAGAAGTTCCATCTTCTCTTTTCAGAGCAATCCATATCGCTTCTTCCTCTCCCCAGGTCCCTTGCATTTCGGTCGCTTGGATATTGATCTTTACATAGAGAGCTACTCCTCCACCTTTATGACCATCTCTATCCTTCCTAAAAAGATTATATCCCGGTATGTTTGCATCCCATCCATGTGATTCACTGAACCATGTCTCTGTGATAGCGACAATATCTAGATCTACCTCTAACATCAGGGCTTGCAGATCATGAACTTTGTTGCTTAGACTGCGAGCATTTGTGGTCATCGCTTTCCAGCTATTTTTCAGCGATAATCTCCTTTTTCGTATGGATTTTTGTTTCGTTTCACTTTCCGTTGTAATACTAAGAAATGAGTTGCTGATATTGCTTGTGTTGCAGTCTTTACTACTATCATATCTTTTCTTTTGCCGGGGGTGGTCTCTATAATTGTCCTTCGTACTTACACCACCCCTACCTTCTAGTTTAAATGCCTAGAAAAATATTGTCTAAATTTCTCTGCAAGATTTCTTTTTCCTGCTGTAGTAATATGTAGCCCATCAGTGCAATATAACTTCTTGTCCTTCCATGTATTTCCCCATCCTCCTATGTACCTGAAGCCTTCTTGATGACACCAGGCTTTGAGCCATCTATTAAAGTCCTCTGTGTTTTTCACTCTTTGCTCCCCCTTTCCATATGCAGGCAGTATTTCAGAAAAAGCTAAAGTCTTTACAAAAGGTTTCACGCCCTCACCAAGCTCCCGAAAAGCTTTCTGTGCTGCAAGTGTGGAGTTGTTGGCCAGGTCATTTGTTCCCAGATGGATGACAACATCAGTGTTAAAATCCTTAGTTTCTTCCTTCATTATAGTCTGTATTTGCCTGGAACTCCTGGTAGCTGAGGATCCTGGAAGACATTTCACTATTTTGGTCTCCTCGCCTTGTGTTCCAAGGTTAATGCCTCTGATGATGGAATCCCCCCAACAGTAATAGTTTTCTGTTTTTGACCTTTTTATTTGTGCTTAGGGTGTGCTTGCTCTCTTGAGTTACCTTCATTGGTTCCATTCCCACCTCCCTTCTGTTTTCTTGAGTATCGCAGTGCACTAGTGGAGCGAAGGAATTCTGTAGAGGTAATATTAGTGAAGGTGGATGTTTCTGTGTTACATGTCGCAGTCTTCCTGAGCCTACTGTGACCCATTTATTCCTGGGCTGTTTTATTCTTTGAGGTAGAAGTGGTAAGTTGGTATGATTTTGTGGAGTGATGGAAGCTGCTTTAATTGTATTCAATTCCTGTTTAAGTTTGCAGAGCTCCTCCTTAATACTAGCAAGTTGAAGACAGATGGGGCAAGCCTTAAGCCTCCAAATAGTATGTCTTGGAATTAAAGCGCCACAGTGATTGCATAGAATAAAGATCATCTTGATTGGTTGTGAAGTGACTTGATTTGAGTAGTCCTGATTATATAGGTCTCTATATATGGTGGGACTATAAGTCTTACCCTTATTCCTATGAAGAGGAAGAGGAAATAAGATTTAACAGAGGAAAGAGAAGGGTTTATTTTTTTCTGCTTTTTTGTTTTTTTAAAGTAAGAAACAGGTAGGAGAAGAGAAATTAAGCAGATATAATGCTGAAAACCAATGAAAGGAGCAGAATATGAAATGTTGAGCAACTTATCTTATTGAAGTTCACAGACAGCCTTGTTCACAGCAATGTCCCAAAGATAATGCAATTAACCTTCGAATAAAACAGAGCCCCTCCCTTCTCCACCTAATCAGACACAATGGCTAAAAACGTGAGTCAGAAATATATGCTCTATACCACCTAAAACACAGTATTTTAAACAGAAATGCAGGTTCTATAACAAATCAGTGGCTACCCTAAAACACAGGATTTATAACAGGATTTTCCCTACTTTAGTCACCCTGAGCCACAGGCACCAGGATTTAATTAGAGTTAACAAAGTCTTACCCTTATTCCTATGAAGAGGAAGAGGAAATGAGATTTAACAGAGGAAAGAGAAGGGTTTATTTTTTTGTGCTTTTTTGTTTTTTATTAGGTAAGAAACAGGTAGGAGAAGAGAAATTAAGCAGATATAATGCTGAAAACCAGTGAAATTAGCAGAATATGAAATGTTGAGCAACTTATCTTATTGAAGTTCACAGACAGCCTTGTTCACAGCAATGTCCCAAAGATAATGCAATTAACCTTCGAAGTAAAATAGAGCCCCTCCCTTCTCCACCTAATCAGACACAATGGCTAAAAACTAGTGAGTCAGAAATATAGGTTGCTTCATCTTTCTTGCCTTCTAGAGCTATAGTGTCAAGGGATTGTGCGAGCACGGTGGGAGAAAATGGGCATCCCTCCCACTGGCATGGGTGAATGTCCAGAGGTTGAGCGATCTTCGATTTGTTGTTTTTGGTTTTGGTGGGGGGTTTTTTATATGCGTGTATATTCTGCACATGTGCTGATCTCTACCACCAGCAACTCATCTCAAGTAAATTTAGCGAGCCTATGTGAACATCTGCAAACCTCATTTGCATGCAGTGTCTTTTGAGAATTACTTGCTTTTTTAAAATCGTTACAATAGTGATCTCGGTAGCAGCCCATTGGATTTTAGCGTGAGGTTTTGAGAATCTTCTCCTGAGTCAGTGGTGGTAATTAGTGATTTGGAAGGAAGCAGGGATCAAAGAGAAACAGAAAGGTATATTGGTCAATAATTGTCATAGTTATGTTAGATTATTGTCTAAGATGGTATGTGGTTTGGTCAACTAGTATTTGAATAGTAGGGAATTTTTTTGCATCTTGTGAATAAAAAACATAATTTATTGTATTGTAAAGATCCACAAACTATGCATTACATTACATTAGGGACTTCTATTCCGCCTATGCCTTGCAGTTCAAGGCAGATTACAAAAGAGCTAACTGGACATTTCCAGTGAAGTTACAACAGTTTTGGTGGTTTTTTTTGGTTACAAGAGAGGAGAGATGTACCTGGATTAATTCTGGAAAAACTAGCAAATTGGATATTAAATTGACTGTACGTTACTGTGTGATATAACAAATAGATTACAATTAGAGTACAAATAAGATTACGTTACATTTCAGGGATCTGAATACTTGGTTGGTGTTTTGGGGAGCAAGAGATTATTTAAGTGGAGGTTTGGGGGGAGAATTTATCTAGGAGGAGGGGGAAGGGTTGGGTTAAGATATCTGGATAAATTTTTTGAAAAGTAGGGTTTTGATTTCTTTTCAAAAATTTTGTCTATATATGTTTACACTATATGTGTTTGTCATGCACAACAATGCAGAGGAAGCAATGCTAGGAGAAAGGAAACCCTAACTGATTAAGGGGAGAGCTAAAACAAAACATAAGAAAAACCTTTGAGCCAGGCAGAATGTTTTGTTTTAGCTCTTTCCTTAATCAGTTAGTGTTTCTTTTCCCCTTGAAGGGTACAGTCTCATGATTTATACATACTTTCTGCCATTGCTTCTCTGCATACTTGACATTAGAGTGCAATTGAAGCGAGAGATTTACCCAAGAATCATTTTGCCATTTTTCTAACTGTCTGACTTTTTCTTCTGTGAAGGGAGTGGATCTAAAGAAGATCGTAGAAGCTGGCTCTTTTATCTGCAAAGCTTTGGACAGAAGAAATGGCTCAAAAGTGTCTCAAGCATCATGCAAACTGTAAATAGGACTCGCTGCAAATACTAAGGCAGAACCACCCAACAGACTTGAGTTCCTCGCTTCTGGGAATATTTTTTGGAGAGAGGGGCAACGGAGAATATGAATGGGCACTGGACACACTACTCCTCTGATCCTCTTCCCCATTAAAATAAAATAAAAAAAATACCTTGGCTGATGAGGATTGTAGGAGCATATACTGCCCATACCTGTTTCTGTGCATAAGACCTGCATTAGACTAAGAGATACTTATGAGACAAACTTTGACTGCAACATAACGATCCTGTCATGGATTCCTTTGTGTACTGCACTTGGGAGTAGAGCAGGGGTGTCAAAGTCCCTCCTCAAGGGCCACAATCCAGTGGGGTTTTCAGGATTTCCCTAGTGAATATGCATGAGATCTATTTGCATGCACTGCTTTCATTGTATGCTAATAGATCTCATGCATATTCATTGGGGAAATCCTGAAAACCCCACTGGATTGCGGCCCTCAAGGAAGGACTGACACCCCTGGACTAGAAAATGACACGGGGAAAAAATTTGTTCCCGTCCCTGCGACCACCGTCCCTGTCACTGCCCCATCCCCACGACCACTGTCCCTGCCCCGTCCCAACGACTACTATCCCCGCAGCATCCATACAAGCCTCAGTACTGCAATATTTAGCTTATTCCTTCCTTATAAATCAAAGTTCTGGCTACTGAACTAGAGAAAGAGATGTTCAGCGGCTTTGTTTGTACATTTTTATCAACGCAACTAATATACTACTTTATCCTTAAGCAAAAAAAATAAATAAATATAAATTTTTTTTCTACCTTTGTTGTCTGGTTTCTGCTTGCCTCATCTCCTCATTAATTTCCTTCCATCCACTGTCTGCTTTCTCTTGTCTCTTCCATATGCTCTGTTACTGTGCCTCTCCCTTCCATCTCCCTCCACCCCCACCCCACCAGTTCCTTCCACCGTCTATTCCTCTCCACCCTACCTTCCCCAGTTCCCTTCAGCGTCTGTTCTTCTGAACCCTACCTTCCCCAGTTCCCTTCAGGGTCTGTTCTTCTGCACCCCACCTTCCCCATTTCCCTTCAGCGTCTGTTCTTCTGAACCCTACCTTCCCCAGTTCCCTTCAGGGTCTGTTCTTCTGCACCCCACCTTCCTCCAGTTCCCTTCAGTATCAGTTCCTCTGCACCCCACCTTCACCAGGTCCCTTCAGCGTGTTCCTCCCACCCCACCTTTCCTTCCTTTCTCCCTCCCTTCTCCTTAACTTCGCAGCAGGCAATTTATCTAAAAGTGATTCCTACAGCCGGAGCTTTGAAATCGCGTGTGGCTGCAGGAAAGGTAATCTCTGATGCAACTTACGGCAGTCACATGCGATTTCAACACTGGCTACTGGTAGGAAGCACTTTTAGAGAAATTGCCTGCCGCAAAGGTAAGGAGCAGGGAGGGAGATGCTTAGGCGGCAGCGATTGGGCAGGAGTGATCAGAAGGGATGGAGGGAGGGAGATGTTTGGGCGGCAGCAGCAGCTATCATTATGGAGAGAGGGAGGGAGCGCGATCGGTGACTGTGTTCCCTCCCTTCACTGTGGAGACAAGGTCATTCACCGCTCCACGGGGCGGTGAATGGCCTCCCCGTACCTGTGGCGACCACTTCTTTTCTCCCTCCCCCCCCCCCCCCGTTTCAGTGGGTTACCCACGGCTAGCCGCGGGTAATAGCCACCATGCCATTCTCTACTTGAGACACTAACATAAATTATAACAAAATAACTATTTGGAGTTTCCTCCTTCTATGATACATTTTGTAGGCGTAAGATTTATACCAGCACAGGAATGAGGTACTCCTTGTTAGCCATCCTGTTCCAGTCCTGATAAGTGCCAAGGCCTCAGAATCTGCAGGACAGCCATCCTGGTCCACATAGATAACAATCATCACTTAGCTAGCTTCTTACCTCATCTACTGTCCATGTGCATACCAAGTGCTAGCAACTCTATGTGTGATGTGTCCTCTATATCATACACTCTTCCTGGAGACAAGACAGATAGAAAAGGAGAGAGAAGGAAAGAAAGATGAACCCCTTTCTCTAGTGGGTGTTACCATCCAACTTGTGGTTCATCTGGGTACCTCTCAGAGGCATAGCTGGGTAGGGCGCAGGGAAGCGGTGGATTTCTTCTGCATATGGCTTGCATCCATGGGGAGTTAACCTGCTTGTCCAGAATGACACACCTATTGCACTGGAAGAAATGTTATACAACCTAACCCTCCCCCCTACCAACATTCTAAAATCCCACCCACTAATTATCTCCACTCTTCTTTTTTATCATGACTTGCATTTCCTTTCTTCCTTTTGATTGTAAACCACTCTGATTTGTCTCTGCTTAAGGGCAATACATAAAGACACAATATAAATATGTTGTGACCCGTGGGTGGGTTGAAGGAAAAGTGAAGGGTCCCACCCCCACTGGATGTGAGAAGGCAAAGGTGAGCAAAGGCATGTGCTCTCTCCCTCATCTGCCCATATCTGCCCGAGCACAAGAGCCAAACAAAGAAGAGCAAACTGCCCTTCTGGTTGCAGGACTGCAAACAAGAAGCAAGATAAGGCTCAGCTGCTTGACTGCATTTCAAGTGCAAGAAGAGGCAAAGGAAGGCAGTCAGTGGAGTGTTGGCTAGGGATCCAAAATGTACATTTTTTGAGCGTAAATTTGATTTAATTTTAATTTATTTCAAATTTATAAACCACTTTGTTTTAACTATTATGTATGTATTTATGTACACCACTTTGGAATAAACATTGTGAGAGAAGTCAAGTCCTATGATCCTTGTTTTCATCAATCCTGGATAAACGAGTGTCTCTTCAACAACCCTCTGAATCGAGTCAGGTTTGTTTTATTTATTCCATTTTCTGCACCTTTCTCCCAGAGGAGCTCAGAACGGTTTACATGGATTTATTCTCATCGCAGTCCTGCTGCAACTTCTTCCAAGCCCCGGGACTAGCTACGGAATAGCTTCTTTTACACATCATTTCATGTCAAACTTTCTGGACTGTAGGTATTATCAGTTGACATGAAGTTTCAGATTGAAGTGGATTGTCATGGAACATACCACTCTAACTGATCAGGCAAGTATTTCTATAAATGCTGATAATGCATAAAACCTTAACAAGGACACTCTGCACAACCTGAAACACCTAACCCCCAAGCCCTCTCACCAGGTCTGGAAATTCACCCTTTTCCCCACACCTGAAGAGGTACTGAGAGGATCTGCTCTGCTGAGAAAAAAAAAACATTCATTGGAACATTTTGTCTGGTGGTATTCAAACTTGGGAAAGGTAAACTTGGGTTTTGGTGGGTTATATTTCTCTTTTTAGCTCAGCAAAATCAGTCAGGCAGTAGTGTAACCTTTAGAGTCTGTTACAGAAGGAGGGAAGAGGACATTCTCCTGAGAAGAGAAAAGCAGAAGGCATATCTTTGGGTAAGTACACATTATTTTGCTCTGAGCTTTGATAGGTTTGGGAAGAAGAGCTCAATTATAGGTTCTCTTCTAAAGAGCTTTGTGGAGAAAAAAATCAATTGTAGGTTCCCTTCTAATATATTCCTAGTAGCTTAAAAAGGTTAATTAGCTCAATAAGGTGCAGACAGTAGTCCAGCAGTAAGAGGGTTGCTATCCAATCTTTTGCATTGAGTGTCATATGTATGACTTTTCCCGGTTGGCGAGAAGTTATATGTGTGTGCTTGCTGCAAAAAGCTCCTAGCTCTCGGAGAATGAGTACGTTCCCTTGAGGCTAGAGTAGCAGACTTGGAGGAGTTGAGGGAGACAAAGAAATACATAGAGGAGACCTACAGGGGTATTGTAGAGAAGTCCCACCTCCAGTTTGTTAGTCCCTGTGCTGCCTTGGAGGAGAGAAGTCTCAAAGGAGGGCATCACCCTGGTGAAGTAGGAAATAATCCTGTAGCTAGGACCCATCCACCAGGGGATGCAATATCCTCTTGCACCGAGGATGTGTCTCCAGGGGCTTCTGTCCAGATGAGAAAAGCTAGGACAGCGGTTATAGGTGGTGATTCAATTATTAGGCATGTAGATAGCAGGGTGGCTGGTGGGTGTGAGGATCACCTGGTCACTTGCCTGCCTGGTGCGAAGGTGGCAGACCTCATGCATATCATAGATAGCATTTTTTTTTCTTTATTGAAAAACAATGCAATTAAAAACATCTGAAATTTGTACAATTACATATACAATTCATTAATTCATTATATATCATTCCATAACAAATATTGAAATTTTAAATTATCTATAATGTCTAATATTTCTCAACCCTTCCATCCCACCCTCTATTCTCCCCCCCCCCCCCAACCCCTGAGGAAGGATGTGTGCAAGTGGATATAATGTAAGCAAAAATTTATATATCTGAGATCAGCTAGGGCTATTTTGGGAAATAATCCAAATTTCATATGCACTCCAAATGGTATTATAATTCTGTAGCTGATTTCTCTGAAGGGATGTTAATTTGGACATCTGCTGTATATCTACTCTAATCTAATCCTTAGGTTTGTATACCGCATCATCTCCACGTTCGTAGAGCTCGACGCGGTTTACAGTAGGAGAAATAGGAAGGAACTACAACAGAGGGTTAGAGGTAGAAGTGTGAAGAAAATTTAGAGGACTTGGGATGCCAAGATATAAGAGTTTCCTTGATTCCTAAGTTGGAGGGAGACTTACATTTTTTGAGAAAAGCCAGATTTTCAGATGTTTGCGGAAAACTTGGAGAGAGCTCAAGTTCCGAAGAGGGGAGGTAAGGTTGTTCCAAAGCTCAGTGATTTTGAAGTGGAGGGAGGTCCCTAACTTTCCTGTGTGGGAAATGACTTTTAGCGAGGGGAAGGATAGTTTTAATTTGTGGAGGATCTGGCGGTATTAGGGTTTGAGGAATTCCAAGAAAGAGGGATAAAGGGAGGGAGGATACCATATAGGATTTTGAAAGATAAACAGGCGCATTTATAGTGGAACCTGGCGATTATCGGAAGCCAGTGGAGCTTGGCCAGGAGCGGGGAGACATGGTCAAATTTACTTTTAGCGAAGATGAGCTTGGCCGCGGCATTCTGAATCCGTTGGAGTCTGTGGAGGTTTTTCTTAGTTAGGCTTAAGTAGATAGAGTTGCAATAGTCCAATCTGGAGAGGATGATGGATTAGACAAGGAGGGTAAAATGTTTTTGATGGAAGCAGGATCTAACTTTCCTCAGCATGTGAAGGCTGTAAAAGCATTTTTTTTTACCAAGGATTGGAGGTGATCATTGAAGGACAATGTGGAATCAATGATGATGCCCAAGACCTTGCTCGAGAACTCAAGCTGCAGAGAGGAGCCAGAGGGTAGTGGGATGGAGGTGGGTAGGTGATCTAGTTTTGGACCGAGCCAAAGAAGTCTTGTTTTGGACTCATTCAATTTCATTTGCACAGTGTGGGCCCAGGATTGTAGGTTCATTATACAAGAGGATATGTTCTTAGACAGGTCGGTGAGGTTCGAATCGGTCTCGAGGAGGACGAAGATGCCATCTGCATAAGTGTAAATTGTTTCAAGGGGGGATAGGTGGAGGAGTTTTAGGGAGGACATATAGATGTTGAAAAGGATAGGGGATAGTGGAGAGCCTTGCGGGACTCTACAATTCGGTTTCCAGGGGGAGGATGAGGTGCCATTCATGTTAACAATGTAAGAACGAGAGCGAAGGAATTTAGAGAACCAACCTAGGACTGTGGAGTTGATACCTATCTCAGAGAGTTGGTAAACAAGAATATCATGGTGAACAACGTCGAAAGCAGCAGAAAGGTCAAATTGTAGGAGGACGGCGAACTTGTTTCGAGAGTGAAGTTGTTGAACCCTTGAAATCAGGGAAGACAGTAGGGATTCGGTGCTGAAGTTAGGACGAAAGCCATATTGATAGGGTAAAAGAATAGAGAATCTCTCTAAGTATGATGAGAGTTGGGAAGAAATGATGGACTCTAGCATCTTGGTTAGGAGAGGGATATTTGCAATTGGGCGATAGCTGGATGGTATGGAAGGGTCAAGGTCAGATTTTTTCAGTAGTGGAGTCAAGGCGATATGACCCATTTCTGGGGAGAAATGGCCCGACTGAAGGGCGGAGTTTATGAGAATGGTGATAGAAGAAATAGCCTGAGCGGGAATGTTCTCGTATAGGTAGGAGGGGAATGGGTCCAAGGAGCAATTACAGGATTTCAGTTTGAGGCAGAGATTGAGGACCAGGGATTCAGATACGCGCTCAAAGGTGGTCCAGGATCTGTCAGCTGGGATAGGGTTGGAGACCATTAGGGTGGGAGTGGAATCGGTGGGCACTAGGGAGTTGTAAGAGACTGAAGGAGGGAAGGAGCATCTCAAGGAAGAAACCTTATCGTTGAAGAATTTTGCTAGAACATCGGCTGAGGGAGAGGAGGGGAGCACGGTGGGGTCTCTTTTGGAGGTTAGGGAGCGCCAGATGTTGAATAGTGTACTGCTTTGATTGTTAGACCTGGAGATTTTGTCATAGAAGTTCTTTCTTGCTTTTTTTAGCGCTGTATTGTACAGCTTGATATTGACTCTCCAGGACTGTCTGTCTATAGGACATTTTGATTTTTTCCATATGCGCTCCAGAGTGCGACATTTCTGTTTTAGCTCTCTGTGATATGGGAGGAACCAAGGGGCCTTGCGGGGATAGGAGATGGATTTAGTGGAAAGGGGGTGAGGGAAAGATAGGTGGATTTGGAGAGAGCGACCCAGTTATGCCAATTAGTACCTGAATCTGCAGGCTTAGGGGCAGAGGAGAATAGATTGAGAAATTTAGACCAGAACAGGTTGCTTGGGATTTTTTTGCGGAAGGTAATGGGGTTGGAAGTGCGGGGTGGAGCCCCAAGGTGCGACATAAAGATGGGGAGACAGAAAGCCCCTAGGAAGTGGTCAGACCAGGGGACATGTTCCCAGCGAGTGTCGTCAATTGACGTCTTGTGAGCAGTAAGGTCGAGGAAGCTAATGAGGTCTTGTGTGTGCCCCTTTTCATGGGTTGGGTATGGTGCAAGGGGGGTGAGGCCAAGGGAGGTGAGGAAGCTAATAAGTTCATTCGTATCCTTGCTGGTAATGTCGTCTAGGTGGAGATTGATGTCTCCGATGATCAATAATCTTTGGAACTTGAGGAAGGCGTTTGTTATAGTCTCAAGGACGAGTTCGGAGGAGTTATTCCAAGGGGTAGGTGGGTAGTATAGGAGCAGGATGCCTAGTGGGTGAGGGTGAAGTTCATCGTTGACGGAAGCAAGCATGTATTCTAGTGAGATGTGGCAACCCCTTTCGAGGAGCTGAACATCGAAAAAGGATTTGTAGAGAATTGCCAGGCCACCTCCTTTACGGTTAGATCTAGGTGAAAAGAGACCTTGGTAGCCATGGGAGCAGAGTTCATTTTGTGTAAATAGGTCATCTTTTTTAATCCATGATTCCGTGATGCATAGGAAACCAGGGTCAGAATCTTCAAGTAGGTCCTTCAGAATTTGAATCTTGTTGCAAGCGGATCTTGCGTTGCAATAAAGCATTGGGACTGGGGTGAGCGAGTCAGAGGCAAGGTTGGGGAGATTGGCAGGGGAAACAGACTTTAAAGAAGCATGGTTGATTCTTCGGGGGGGTTTTTTTTGGGGAGGATGTGGTGCGAATCAGCGTGGGGATTTTGAGGCCAGGGTAGATATTATTGGTATTTGCGGAATTGAGAAGATCGGGAGAAGGGGGTATTACGCAGAGGGTGGAGTTGAGGGAAAAGCAAAATAGGAGGAGAAAGGGCCACGAGGGTGGCTTCATGGTGAGAGGTTGGTGAGCCTTTGATGAGCTTTTGGGTTGTGAAAATATATATATATTATTTTTATTATTACAGTATTTTTTTTTTTTTTTTTTTTTTGAAAGTTAGCCTTTTTTTGAGCTTTGGGTAGTATATATATATATATATATATATATTATTTTTTTTATTTTTTTTTTTTTTTTGGGGGGGGGAAAGCTAGGCAACTTGGTATCTAAGCAAGAAGAGGATCTAGACAACTAGGTAGAGAGAGGACTAGACAGACTTAGCGTACCTTGATGGAACTAGTATAGAGGTAAAGGAGAGGGCTTAAATATTGCGCTCGTCCCTTAACATTGAAAGCACTTAGCAACTGGATGGTGTCCTATAAGAAGCTGTGGACAAGGACAGGCACTTAGCAACTGGATTGTACTTTAGTCAGTAATAGTCGGAGCCCTGGTAGTTCTGGTTGTTTCCAAGCGGATGCCAGAACAAGTCTCCCTGCTGTCATTATCAAATGTATCCATTTCTGATATTTCAAAGGCAAAGCATATGGTCCTTTGTTTAGCAAACAGCACTCCATGGTCTTAGGAATCGGAATGCCTAGTACTTCCTCAATAAAGGTAATTACTTTATCCTAATAAATCTGTGTTTTAATACAGTACCACCAAATATGTTCAAAGGTGCCTACTTCACCTATCCCCCCTGGAAACTCTCTACACCTATGCCGACGATATCCTCATCCTCCTCGAGACCAACTCGAACCTCACTAATCTCGCTGAGAACATATCCGCATGTATAATGAACCTCCATTCCTGGGCACATTCTGTACAAATGAAATTAAATGAGTCCAAAACAAAATTACTTTGGCTCGGCCCAATGATAGATCATTTACCCACCTCCATCCCATTATATTCCGGCTCCACTCTTCAGCTTGAGTTTTCAAGCAAAGTCTTTGGCATCATCATAGACTCCTCTCTCTCCTTCAATGACCACCTCAACTTCTTGGTAAAAAATGCTTCTTTAGTCTTCATATGCTGAGGAAAGTGAGATCGTACTTTCATCATTCTCACTTCACCATCCTTGTTCAATCCACCATCCTCTCTAGACTAGATTATTGCAACTCCATCTATTTAAGCCTAACTAAAAAAAAAACTCCATAGACTTCAGCTAATCCAGAACGCCGCGGCCAAGCTTATTTTCGCAAAAGGCAAGTTCGACCACGTCTCCCCACTCCTGTCCAAACTTCACTAGCTCCCAGTTCACTCCAGAGTCCTCTTTAAATGTGCCTGTTTAGCCTTCAAGATCCTACATGGCATCCTCCCTCCCGTTATCCCATTCTTCTGGAATTCCTGTAACCCTAATTCCACTTGATCCTCCCAAAAACTGAAGCTATCATTCCCCTCTACAAAAGGTATATCCCGCGTAGGAAAATTAGGAACATCCCTCCCCTTTAGAACCACAGAACTCTGGAATAACCTCACATACCCGCTCAGAGTTTCAAGTTCCCTCCAATCCTTCCGCAAACACCTGAAAACTTGGCTCTTTTCAAAAATCTAACACTTCCCGCTGTTAAATTTCCTGCCCCGGTGGTGTTGGCGGAAATCTGCTGTTCTTCCCAGCCTCGGGCGATCAAGACAGGCTGCCGACATCGGGCATTTCCTCTGTGAGTCTCGCCTATTCGGAAACAGGAAGTTGAAACAAAATAGGCGGGACTCAGAGGGAAGAGTCGCCGAAGAGGGCCACAGGGAAGGTGCAGGTAGAAAGGAGATGGTCAGCATGCGCGGGAGGTCAGCGTGTGGATTGGGGCCATCTGTGCTGAGAGTCTGCCCACATACAGGATGTGGTGGGTAGGGGCCTCCGGCTCATCTTGGGCGGCAGGGCCTGCGGTGCAATGCTGTTTTTGCCGGCTTGGGGGGGCCGCAAATGTGCTGGGCACGCAGGAGCAAGATCATGGGGAGCCATGACAGCAGCTCTCGTAATTACCAGGGCAGTGATTCACTTCAGCAACTTTCCCTTTCCTCAGAGGCGGCAACGGACCCAAGGCTGCCTAAGGAAATCACTGCTGCAGGCAAGTACTGAGAGCTGCTGGAAGGAGAGGAAGTCACTGTTGGAGGCTGGGAAGCTGCTGGATAAAGGGAGAGCTGCTATTGGACCTGGAGGGAGGTAGAAGGAGAGATGCTACTGGGAGGGGAGGAGGGAAAGGGATGGGAAGAGAGTTAATGTTGGATAGGGAGAGGAGGGAAGGGAGAAGGAAAAAAGGAAGGAAACAGCTGGCAGGGAGATTACAGGAGGGGAAGGGGGTCAGAGGTCAGGGTGGAATAGAGAGATCAGATGAGGGAAAGGGGAGAGAAAGGAATGAGAAAGTAGAGAGAGATTGATGCTGGAAAGGGGGTCAGCAGAGAAATGAGAGAGGAATAAAGATGCTAGATCTGGTGTAGGAGAGATAAAAATGAAAGCAGTGAAGCTGGAATGATTGATGTAAAAAGGAGAAAGGAGGCACAAGCTGGATGGAAAGGGGAGAGGGGCATAGAAAGAAGTCAGATATGTATGGAAGGTGGAGAGGGCAGACAGTGGATGGAACGGGCAGATGCTGGATTGAAGAGACAGGGCAGACACTGGAAAGAAAGGAGTGAAAAGAAGATGAAAGCAGAGACCACAAAAGGTAGAAAAAAATAATTTTATTTCTATTTTGTCATTAGAATATATCAGATTTGAAATATATATCCTGCTAGAGACATAACTGGGGACTGCAAAGCTCAGGCAGTGCATCTTTAGCTTCCAGCTGGCTTAGGGCTCTCTCTGACCAGGAGGCACTCCCCTAACACTATTCCTGTCATGTATGACTGCAGTATTCTGTTAGCATGATATTTCTGTGTAGCATTCTGTAATTTGGCTTGTTCAGTTTTCTTGATAGTAGAGGGGATATATGTGAAGGGGAGGGGAGACAGGGGTTTTGTTGGTCCTTGCTCTGTATATTTATATTTATAAAATGACAATTGTACAGAATATTGTTTCTTTTTATACTTTAATAAAATACGTTCAATATAAAATCATAACTGAGGCTTGTGTGGATGGGATCAGATGGTTTGTGGGGACCGAGCTTGCGGAGACGGGGCAGAAATGTGTTTTTTTAATTTCGGTCTTGGTAGTTTGCCGGTCCACAAAATAATTCTTTTATTTCTGCCGGTCCACGGGTGTTAAAAGGTTGAAAAACACTGTTTTAAGCCATTCCTTAGAGTAAGTTTTACCAGTGATCTTTTCCCAGTGACATCTATATTTTGAAGGGGGATGAAGATGCCCCAATTGTGCACTATATGCTTCCTCTCCCGCTCTCTCTTATCATTGCCTTCTCTAAATCCGACTGTTGTGCAGCAACTGATTCTTTTAAAACCACTTTCTTAATAAAACTTTCAATTTGTCTGTAATAAAATAGGTCACTTGATACAAGACCATATTCTCTCAATAATTCGAAGGGGATAAGTTTCCCATCTTCCAGCAGTTGGCCTAAGATTTTTAGACCTTTCTTTCCCCAGAGATGAAAGGCAACATCAACTTATCCCGGAGTAAAATTAGGCATAAATATAATAGCTACCCCCATAAAATAATTTTTATCACCATAACATCGCCTACGTACCTGAACCCACAAGTCAAGACATATAAAAGGGTTAGAATTCTTAGCTATTATAGAGAGTTGTGAGAATTGAAGCCAAGGTATCATCCATAATGGGAACCCTCCCACTAACTCCTGTTCCATACATACCAAAGATTTTCCACTATCCCATTTCCAATTTACTAAATATCGTAATTGGGCTGCTTGATAGTAATATTGAAATTGTGGTACTGCCATTCCTCCCAATTTTT
The DNA here is from genome assembly GCF_902459505.1 of Geotrypetes seraphini. NCBI lineage: Eukaryota > Metazoa > Chordata > Amphibia > Gymnophiona > Dermophiidae > Geotrypetes > Geotrypetes seraphini. The sequence goes on along the minus strand of NC_047091.1, from coordinate 28,213,427 downwards.
TTTTTTTTTTTAATTCTTTATTCATTTTATGTTTAACATCAAGTGCACAGAAAGTAATGACAAATTGACTAATAAATCACTTGAAATTCCACAAACATCAATAAATAAAATTAATCCCCTCCCCTACCATCATAATATTAAATAATACATATAACATAATAAATTCTTCCACACCGTCATACCCAGTATTAAAATCCAAAACCCCACCCCCTCCCCATTTTTTCATTTATGTTAATCAGGAGAAAATTATATCTATTCATTACAATAATTTATTAATGGCCCCATACATCCTTAAATTTATAAAAATATCCTTTTTGAATATCAAATGTTCTTTCCATTTTATATATGTGACACTGATCTCCACCAAAAACTATAATTCAGTCTATTCCAATTTTTCCAATTATGCGTTATTTGTTGAATGGCAACTCCTGTCAGAATCATTTAAAAGTTTGTTATTATTGGAAGTTATTTGGCTCTTGGCTCTCATAGACATGCCAAATAAAACTGTGTCATACCACATTGCCACATGATTCTCTAACAAACAATTTATTTGGCCCCAAATTGACTTCCAAAAAGCCGTGGAGGGGCAAAATCAAAAAAAGCGTCTAAGTCCCCTTTTGGCCTAAGTCCCTAAACATTCAACTCAGAAGCAGGGAAAGTGTCCATAACCAAAACAAACGTCCATGTTTTGATTATGGCCTTCCTCTGCCTAAACGCCCAATCTCCACTACGTCTAAAAGTACCCCCACAGCACGTCTACACTTTTTAGCCATAATGAAACAAACGCCTAAGCCACAAACGTCCAACAGAAGGGCTTTTAGGCGAAGGAGGAGCCAGTCCTTCGCCTAAAAGCTGGATTCTGTAACCGGTGTCTGTCAAAAACAAGCCTATTCTGATTGGCCCAGGCGCCTTAGGCCCCACCAGTAGGCGGGGCTTTGGTTAGGCTGGGCCAATCCCAGACGATGGCTGGGCCATTCGTCGGAGGACTGCCTGCCGGCCGGACGGGTTTGGCACCCGTCTGTCCGGCCAACTTACCTAAAGGTAAGGGGGAAGGGGGTGGGGTGGGGGGGTCGTGGGGTCGGCCAGGGGGTCACGGGTCGGCTGGGAAGGGAGCCGATCGGGAGTTCTGGGGGGGCGGACGTTGGGGGAGGGGGTTCGTCGAGGGCAGGAGGGCCTGGGATGCCTCCTGCCCGTAATGTAGTGGGGGTGGGGGTAGAGGATTGGCTGGACCAGGAGGGCTTGGGCTCCCTCCTGGCCCGAACGAGTCGGGGGGGCACGATCGGCGGGGCAAGAGGGCTTGGGCTCCCTCTTGCCCCGATGGAGTCGGGGAGGCAAGAGGGCTTGGGCTCCCTCTTGCCCCGATATGTCGGGGGTGCCGTGGTTGGCTGGGGCAAGAGGGCTTGAACTCCCACTTGCCCCGATGTTGTGTGGGGGGGGGGGTGGAGTGATGCATCGCGGAAGGAGAGATGCCTCATCTCCCCTACCGCGATGCCATCACTCCTCTACCCGAACTGCCGCGGGTCGCAGCAGTTCGGGTAGAAGAGTGATGGCATCGTGTTAGGGGAGATGAGGCATCTCTCCTGCCGCGATGGTCAGGTTGCCGGGCCGCTGAACTGATGGCGCCAACGGCCATCAGCTCAGCGGCCCATTTTTCGGCACTTAGACCTGGTTTGATTTTGTCTAAGTGAAAAAGGTCTAAGTGCCGACTAAAGTGTATTGGTTATACCTGTTGTACGCCTAGGTGTAGGTTGGCCCACCTCCCGCCCACTGCCCGCCCTTTCCCCTCCTCTAAACACACCTCTTTTCTCTCTGTGCATTTAGAGGCAGGGGAAGGCCTAAGTTGGTTTTAGAACCGTCTAAAAACCAACTTTGGTTATGGGTACTTGGACAATCAGGCATTTTGATCGTCCAAGTAGCCACTTAGGACACTTTTAGACTTTTTTTTTTATTATTACCCCCATAATAAATGGACAATAAAACAATAGATGGTCTAAAGTCCCCGCATCCCAATTTTCTAAGTTGATACATCATTGCTCGTAAAACTCTTGGGGTTTTATGATGCCAGATAAAAGCAAATATCTTCCGTTCTAACTATAAAAAATTTTTGGGGTAAAGGGATCGGTAAGGCTGAGAAAAGATATAATAGCCTCGGAAGCACCACCATCTTTGTTTGTACTCTACCCAGCCAGGAGATATTTAGATGTTTCCATCTTTCAATATCCTGCCAAATCGCTTTCAGAAGTGGGGGATAGTTGGTAGAATATAACAGTTTAAAAGAGTAGTTGCTAGAAATCCATCCTCTATCTAAATCTGACAAGGTAAGATCCAAGATTTCTGATTTTGACATATTTATCGAAATCCTGTCATCGCGTGGTCAGAACAGCAAAAAAAGAGTATGAAGAGAGACTTGCCAAGGAGGCACGGAATTTTAAACCATTCTTTCGATATGTGAAAGGAAAACAACCGGCGAGGGAGGAGGTGGAACCCCTGGATGAGGGAGGGAAGAAGGGAGTGATAAAGGAGATGGCGGACAGATTAAACACGTTCTTCTCGTTGGTATTCACAAAAGAGGACACATCCAATGTGCCGGAACCCGAAAAATTTTTCAAGGGGGACCAAGAGGACAAATTATTGTGCATGGAGGTAAGCCTCGAGGACGTACTCAAACAGATAGATAGACTAAATACGGACAAATCTCCAGGCCCAGACGGAATCCACCCGAGAATACTAAAAGAGCTTAGAGACGAAATAGCAGAGTTACTACAGCAGATTTACAACCTATCATTGAAAACAGGGGTAATCCCGAAGGACTGGAGGATAGCGAATGTTACACCCATCTTCAAGAAAGGATCTAGAGGCAACCCAGGGAATTATAGACTGGTCAGCTTAACCTCAGTTCCGGGGAAGATGGCCAAATCATTAATCAAGGACAGTATCAATGAGCATATAGAAAAAAAATAAGCTGATGAGAACAAGCCAACATGGTTTCTGTAATGGTAGATCATGCCAAATGAACCTACTGCACTTCTTTGAGGGGATAACCGAGCAATTGGACAAAGGTGACCCCATAGACCTAGTGTACCTGGACTTCCAGAAAGCCTTCGACAAGGTGCCTCATGAGCGCCTACTAAGGAAACTGTGGAAAAACGGTGTGGAAGGGGATATACACAGATGGATCAGAAACTGGCTGGCGAACAGGAAACAGAGTGGGAGTGAAAGGTCACTATTCTGACTGGAAAGGGGTCATGAGTGGCATCCCACAGGGGTCAGTGCTGGGACCGCTGCTGTTCAATATATTTATTAATGACCTGGAAGCAGGGACGAAGTGCGAAATAAAATTTGCGGACGACACAAAACTCTCAGGTAAGGTTAGAACTGTTGAGGAATGTAAAGAACTTCAAAGGGACCTGAACAAACTGAGCGAGTGGGCAAATAAATGGCAGATGAGCTTCAATGTAGAGAAATGTAAAGTCATGCTCATGGGGAAAGGAAACCCGATGTACATTTACACGATGAGGGGGATATTATTGGGGGAAGGCAACCTAGAAAGGGACTTGGGGGTTATGGTGGATAGAACAATGAAAACGGCGGCACAATGTGCCACAACCTCGAAAAAGGCGAACAGAATGTTGGGCATTATCAAGAAAGGTATCGCTACCAGAAGCAAGGAAGTTTATCCTCCTGCTGTATAGGACGATGGTGCGACCGCATCTGGAATACTACATTCAATACTGGTCGCCGTACCTTAAGAAGGATATGGCGATACTGAAGGGGGTCCAGAGAAGAGCAACAAAAATGATAAAGGGCATGGAGAACCTTTCGTATGCTGAGAGATTGGAAAAGCTGGAGCTCTTTTCCCTGGAAAAGCGGAGACTTAGAGGGGATATGACAGAAACTTACAAGATCATGAAGGGTATAGAGAAGGTAGAGAGGGACAGATTCTTCAGACTGGCGGTGGCAACAAAAACTAGAGGGAATTCGGGAAAAAATGAAGGGAGATAGATTCAGAACAAATGCCAGGAAGTTGTTCACTCAGAGGGTGGTGGACACCTGGAACGCGCTTCCAGAGGATGTGGTAGAGCAGAGTACAATTTTGGGTTTCAAAATGGGACTGGACAAGTTCCTGAAGGAAAAGGGGATTAAAGGGTACATTTAGAGGGGTACTATACAGTACAAATGCTTTAGAGCAGTGATTCCCAACCCTGTCCTGGAGGAACACCAGGCCAATCGGGTTTTCAGGCTAGCCCTAATGAATATGCATGAGAGAGATTTGCATATGATGGAAGTGATAGGCATGCAAATTTGCTTCATGCATATTCATTAGGGCTAGCCTGAAAACCCAATTGGCCTGGTGTTCCTCCAGGACAGGGTTGGGAACCACTGCTTTAGAGTAATAGATCACTTACAGGTCATTGACATGGGGGACCGCCGTGGGAGCGAACTGTTGAGCATGATGGACCTATGATCTGACTCAGCAGAGGCGATGCTTATGTTCTTATGTTCATAAGCTGTAAGAACTTCTACTACAGCTTTCAGCGAGGTGAAAAGGGTCTCGTACTGTGAAAAGAATATCATCTGCAAATAGTAAGATTTTTGTTTCCAACCCACCACAGCTTATACCTGAGATAATTGGAGTTTGTTGCACCAATTGTGCAAAAGGCTCCAAAGCTAGTGCAAAAAGAACAGGTGATAAAGCGCAGCCTTGACGAGTCCCTCTCCCCAAGATAAAGCATTCAGTATATGCACCATTGATAGTAATTGAAGCCAATGGGGCCTTATATAGCAATCAAAGCCAATGTAAAAAGGTTCCGGATATCCCCAACTTTTCTAACACTTGAAACAGATAGGGCCAATAAACCCTATCAAATGCCTTCTCGGCGTCGATACCCAAAATAAGAGTTGAATCATTTCCACTACCAGCTTGACACAGTATGTGATAGACTCGGCGAATATTATCGAAGGTCTGTCAACCTCGTACAAATCCCAATTGGTCATCAACCACTAATTGTGGCATATATATTTGTAGACGTTTAGCTAAAATCTTAGTAAATAATTTATAGTCCACATCTGGTAATGAGATGGGCCTATAAGAGGAGCAGGATATCGGATCTTTACCAGGTTTTAATATCAAAGTTATACCTGCTAGATGCCACGAATATGGCAATTCTTGCCTGTCTATCAAGGTATTAAAAAATTGCAGCAGTGGGGGGATCAAAGTTCGAAATGTCTTATAAAATTTTGTAGTAAAACCGTCTAATCCTGGTGATTTTCCCAGCGGTGTATCATTAATAGCCCGTGTTAATTCTTCCACTGTAATAGGCAGGGAAAGTTCCTGAGTTTCCCCAGGAGTAAGACTAGGTAGCTGTATTAAATCCAAATAAGCACGAATGTCAGCTTCTTCCACTATATTTTCAGGTTGATATAGTTGTTGATAAAAATTGATAAAAGCTTGCTGAATCTGGCCTACCACATTTCCGTCCAACTTTACGTCCAAGTCCAAAACGCCTAGAACAAGCCCTGTTGAACGTGGGAGGGGTCTGCAAAGTAATGGATTGAACACCCAGACATGCCACCTAAATAGTGGAGTACCTTACAGGGCACTGCTGTGAACTTCACAAAAAGGGTGCCATGGCTTCTCCTCCCTACAGCTCCCTTATGCTACGATGAACCCCCCAAACCACCTCCAGAATCCCCTAGACCCACTTCTCTACCACCCCAATAGCTCTTATGGCTTCAGGAGCCACTTATATGCCAGTAAAAAAGGGTTTTGGGGGTGTATAGGGGAGTGCACATGTTTAAGTATCAATGCAGTGATTATAGGGGCTTATAGGCATGGGTCCTCTCTATGGGTCCCTAACACCCACCCCTAAGACGACTTAAGATGCTTCTGGGCTGGACGACTAGGCTTTCCTATGCCAGACGGCCAGGGGATGATGGTCTGGAGACTGAAATTTAAAGTTGTGAATAAAATTTTTATGGGGGTGGAGGGGGGTTGGTGATCACTGGGGTAGTGTGTGAGGATCTGTTATGTGTTTGCAGTGCTTATCTGGTGAGTTTAGGTGGGTTTTTGTGACTTAGACCATGTTTTACAAGGTCTAAGTCACAATGTCCAAGTTCCGTCTAGACTCTGTTGTAAAACTTTCGGTTATAAATGCTGTACGACTAAGTGTAAGCCGGCCCACGTCCCGCCCAACTCCCGCCCTTGACACGCCTCCCGAAACACCCCGTTTAGCTTTGGACATTGAGCGGCACTATGAAGGCCTAGGTCGTTTTTAAAACCTGGTTTTATTTTCGGCGCTTGGACGTTTTTGAGAAATGTTCATCCAAGTGCCGACTTAGGCCGGTTTTTGGATGTTTTTCTCTTTCGATTATGAGCCCCACAGTCTTTAGTTTTCAGCAGGGAGTAGAGTGGGGCTGCTACCTCAGCATAATTATGCATAAATTCATGGCAGAACCCCGTGAGCCCTAGAAATGACTGGAGTGATTTCTGATCTGTAGGAAGTGATAAGTTCTGTATCGGATCTACCCTCTGAGAATCTATAGACTTACCATCCTGGCCAATGGATACTCCCAGAAAGGAGACTTGTGATTTGCATAGCTGAGCCTTGGCAGGATTAACTTTAAGGCCAGCATCTAAGACAGCTGTTAGAATCTTCCTTACATGTGCCCAGTGTGTAGATTCATTCTCGGACTGAATTAAAATGTCATCAACATATTGTATCACATTTTCTCAGCATGATATGCGTGCCAGGACATTGTACATATATTTATGAAAAATTGCTGGCGAATTTTTATATCCCTGGGGGAGGACTGTCCATGCATATTGTTTATTCAGCCATTGAAATGCTGTTTTGTACTGGCATTCAGTGGCCAAGGGCAGACTCCAAGACAGAGAAAAATTTGCATTTGGGGTTTAATTTAGAAATCATTTCAGGGTAAAAGGCAACCACCGGTGCCACGGATTTGGAAACCTGATTTAGGGCCCGGAAGTCTATAGTGTGCCTGAATGAGCCCCCTGGTTTGACTACTGGCCTTGCTGGAGAATTGCATGTTGAAGAGATAGGTCTGATCAGACCCCTCTCTTCTAGTACCTGTACAATCTGAGTTACTTGTTCTATTGCTTGATGAGGTACTGGATATTGCTTTTGTGGTGGGGGATCCTCACCCTCTAACAGTATTTCAGTGTGCATTCCCCCACAATCTAGTTTGTCTTGTGCCCAAACTGGAATATCTGCCACCTCTGAGGGAACACCACTAAGGTCATGCAGCTGAGTAGCTAACTGCATGGGAATGACCTCATGAACTAATGTTTTAGAAGCATTTGGGCTTCCTGTACCATGCCACAATGTAAGGTTAGCCTTATCGACAACCAGGTTGTGGACATCAACTCCCAGTATTTCTTTGTCTTTACTCATTATAATGGGGACAGTAATTTCTAAAATGTCCTGGCTCTGTTCATTTTGAACCTGGATGCCCCATTTCACAGGGATAGCAACACACTTTGAAGCTGTGTCATTTATATCCTGAATCTCATACATTTCCACATTTTTCTGATCTCCAGTAGGAGGCGCCCTGTTTGTAAAACTGATTCCAGCCCCTGTATCAATCAAAGCTAATTTATCCTGACCCTCTTCGGACGTCGACTAGCCCGCCTACTTCGAAGGGCTTTAAACTAGGTAAGTTGGGGGAGGGTATCCGTTCATTCTCTGGAGCAGTAAGTAACTATCCTGAGGAGGTGAGTCGCCACTCTGAGTCTGAGGTAAGTGCACACACTGTAAACAATACATCGGGGGTCACACTAACTCAGGCGGGAAACTCTATACAGGGACTTAGCAAACATAAGGTATGGAGAGCTATGTACGTCAATGCACACAGTTTGGGCAATAAAATTCTAGATTTAGAGACGGAAATAATGAACGCCGACCTAGACGTAGTGGCGATATCCGAAACTTGGTTCACGGACTCACACGGGTGGGATATGGTTATACCGGGTTACAACTTACTCCGTCGAGACAGGGAAGGCAAGTTAGGAGGAGGGGTAGCTCTATACACTAGAGAAGACATCAAAACTACCATAATCACAGATGTTAAGTATACCGGGGAATCCCTCTGGGTGAACCTGGCTAGAGGAAATGAAAAATGCCTGTATCTTGGTGTGATTTACAGACCTCCGAGACAACAGGTAGAAAAGGATATGGAATTAATCGAGGACATTGAAAACATCACCTTGCGTGGGGACACAGTACTGTTAGGGGATTTTAATATGCCCGATACAGATTGGAATGCACTTACCGCACAAACTAGCGGCAGTAGAAGGTTGTTAACCTCCATAAAGGGTGCACAGCTCAAACAATTGGTATTGGAGCCCACTAGGGACCAGGCGTTACTAGACCTGGTACTCACCAACGGAGACAGCGTATCAGAAGTTTCGGTAGGTGATACGCTGGCCTCCAGCGACCATAACATGGTTTGGTTCAACCTTCGGAAGGGTTTCTCCAGATCGACCACAACAACAAAGGTCCTAAATTTTCGTGGCACTGACTTCAAACGCATGGGAGACTTCGTCCATCGGGCACTGCAAGACCATGCCGAAACCAATAATGTAGAGGCCATGTGGGCAAACCTGAAATCTACCCTACATGAAGCAATAAATCGCTATATAAAAACAACAAGCAAACGACGGAGGAATAACAGACCCCAGTGGTTCACTACAGAAATCTCGGACCTCGTTAAGAAAAAGAAAAAAGCATTTGTTTCCTACAAACATTCAGGAAGAGGAGCAGCAAAAGAAGACTATCTGGCCAAGTCCAAAGCTGTCAAAACGGCAGTCAGAGAGGCCAAGCTTCAGATAGAAGAGAATCTAGCAAAGGACATTAAGAAAAGGGATAAATCCTTTTTCAGGTACATCAATGATAGGAAAAGAAACACAAATGGGATAGTACGCCTTAGGAAAGCAGACGGGACTTATGCAGAATCAGATTCCGATAAAGCCGAACTACTAAACGAATACTTCTGCTCAGTCTTTACCTGCGAGGCGCCAGGGTCCGGTCCACAGTTGCAAGCAAGGCATAGCTCAGATGACCCGTTCTGGAATTTCGAGTTTACACCCAGCAGCGTCTACTGCGAACTATCAAGACTCAAAGTGAACAAAGCCATGGGACCGGACAATCTACACCCCAGGGTGCTTAGAGAGCTGTGTGATGTCCTGGCAGAGCCATTGTCTGTGATCTTCAATCTTTCCTTGAAGGCAGGAAAAGTCCCCTTGGACTGGAAAACAGCCAATGTAATCCCACTCCACAAAAAGGGCTGCAGGACAGAGGCTGAAAATTACAGACCGGTGAGTCTCACATCCATAGTGAGTAAACTCATGGAAACACTAATTAAGCATAAATTAGATACAATCCTAGACGAGAAGAATCTACGGGATCCCCGCCAACATGGATTTACCAGAGGCAGGTCCTGCCAATCCAATCTGATTAGTTTCTTTGACTGGATAACAAGGAAACTGGATGTGGGTGAGTCCCTGGACGTCGTTTACTTGGACTTTAGTAAAGCTTTTGATAGCGTTCCGCACCGCAGACTATTGAACAAGATGAAATCAATGGGACTGGGAGAGACGTTAACTACATGGGTCGGTGATTGGCTAAACAGTAGACTTCAGAGAGTGGTGGTAAATGGTGCCCCTTCAAAAACGTCGGAGGTGATCAGTGGAGTGCCTCAGGGCTCGGTCTTGGGCCCGATCCTCTTCAACATATTTGTGGGAGATCTGACTCAGGGGCTTCAGGGTAAAATCACATTATTCGCCGATGACGCCAAACTATGCAACATAGTAAGTGAGAACACTTTACCAGACAGTATGACGCAGGACCTACTTCTATTGGAACATTGGTCCTCGACTTGGCAGCTAAACTTCAATGCTAAAAAATGTAAGGTCATGCACCTCGGCAGCAGGAATCCATGCAAAACTTACACACTAAATGGTGAAACCTTAGTTAGGACCAAGGCGGAACGTGATTTGGGGGTGATCATTAGCGAAGACATGAAGACTGCCAATCAAGTGGAGAAGGCTTCATCAAAGGCAAGACAAATGATGGGATGCATCCGAAGAAGTTTTATCAGCCGGAAGCCCGAAGTTATAATGCCATTGTACAGATCCATGGTGAGGCCTCATCTGGAGTATTGTGTACAATTCTGGAGGCCACATTACCAAAAGGATGTGCTGAGAGTTGAGTCGGTTCAAAGAATGGCCACCAAAATGGTCTCGGGACTCAAAGACCTCCCGTATGAAGAAAGGCTGAATAAATTGCAGCTATATTCACTTGAAGAACGTAGAGAGAGAGGAGACATGATAGAGACGTTTAAATATATCACCGGCCGTATTGAGGTGGAGGATGATATCTTCTTTTTTAAAGGCCCCTCTGCCACAAGAGGCCATTCGCTGAAAATCAGGGGTGGGAAATTTCATGGCGACACCAGGAAGTTCTTCTTCACCGAAAGGGTGGTCGATCGTTGGAATGAACTTCCACCTCAGGTGATTCAGGCCAGCAGCGTGAAGGATTTTAAAAGGAAATGGGATACACATGTGGGATCTCTAGGGGGGTAAATTCAAGGGGGTAGGGTTGTTGGAGTGGGCAGACTTGATGGGCTGTGGCCCTTTTCTGCCGTCATCTTCTATGTCTATGTCTATGTCTATTAACATTGGGGCGGCCGCAAGTGTCCAATATCAAAGGTGCCACATACCTCAAGCTGAATTATGAGTCTCCAGAAGTGAGTCCACAGGTAAGTGATAGGAGTCCGGCATGGCTGTGCAGGTTTGAGTCACCTTGGTATTTGGACACAGAGAGTCAGGACAGCCCTATGCACTAACACTGTTTTTCCTGGCTGTTAAATCACTTTTTACTCTGTCCAGTTCTAACTGCATTGTATGTCTATCCTGTTCCCATTTAATTTTCTCTTTTTCTAATTTTTCTGTCTGTGCTCTGAGATCATGGAAAGGAATGTAAGTGGAGGAATTTCTGTAATTACCTTTGCCATGCTCTCTGTTTCCTGTGTGTGGTGTTTTCTTGTATTGGGGTGCTCCTTCAGCACGACACCTCCTAGCGTCTGATACTGAAATAATTTGAGCTGACTGGGTCTTCCACATAGACCCAATCCTGAGCAGTAAAGTGTCAAAAGGAGTAGCTTTCAGGTCCTCTGAAAACAACAGAAAGTGTTTAGTAATCTCCGGGGATAATAATTTAATAGAAATTCTTTATGCTCTCTCTGGCCATAATCTGATGAACTGGGCCAGTGTTCATGCTCTTTAAGTACAGCGTTTATTACCCACACCCTATATGTAAACTGTTCTAGTGTATTGGTTGGCAGGGGTGAAAGAGTTCTAAGTACTTGCAAGGAGGTGCAGAGAAATAGTTGTTCGATGCCCATCTTTACAAACTGGTATGGATGAGTGAGAGGGTTAGGTGCATAAGCTTATCAAAATCTGCATTGTTACTTTTGTATTTCCCTAGACCCCAGTGAATCAGTATGTCAGTAGCCCACTTGCACCATTCATTTATGTTGAAAGGCATAGGGCCCACTTTCTCCACTATTCTTTCAATGTCACTGTCTTTCATATGTCCCTGCAGGACTACTTTTACTGGTGCTGGGTCACTTATAGGGGCACTATTGGTATTGCTCTGGCATGGCAGTGAATTTTCCTCATCTTTGTTTATCGGTTCTTCCTCTTGTTCTACGTCTGTAGCTATTTTACCTTTTTGCTGGCCTGCTACAAAAACTGTGTTCTGTTTCTCTATAAATTGACTACATGGATTGACTACATGGTGAAGGTGGCACTGGTGCTGAAGGCAAAATCTGTGAGGAGACAGCGTTAACTTGTCCCTATGAGGCACATTTTGACTTTAAATACTTTAATTCTGCCTTAGCTTCTTCTAATTGTTCATTTACAGCTAAAAAGGAATTTGTAGCTTGAACAATTTGGGTTCTTAGCATAGATATATTAATTATCCCAGGACAAGCAGGCAGGTATTCTCGCATATGGGTGACGTCATCGACGGAGCCTGGATGCGGACGCCTCACTAGCAGACTTGTTTGAAGAAACTTGAAGTTTTGAGTCGCCCGCACAGCGCATGTGTGAGTGCCTTCCCGCCTAGTGCAGGGCGTGTCTCCTCAGTTTTCCACGGAGCCGAGAAGTCCGTCTTTGACTCTCTGCGTTTAACTTCGATACTTTGTGCCTTCTCTGAACCGTGGTTTGTATTTTTTTCTTCATGAATCGCTGTTCTTATTTTATTTCTTTCGTTTTTAGTTAAAAAAAAATATATATATATTTTTTCATCTTCCGTCCGTTTGCTGGGACAGGCCGCTCGGCCGCAGCCCGAGGGCTTCGATTTTGCAGCAGCTATTTTTCCTTCTATGTCTCGGCCTGTAACGGGCTTCAAGAAGTGTAGCAAGTGTCAGCGTGCGATTTCTCTTACGGACCCACACCATTGCTGCCTCAAGTGCCTTGGGCCAAAACATCATCCGAAGTCGTGCCTGCACTGTATTACGCTTCAACCTCGAGCCTTCAATCGTCATCGTATTTTGGTGGATAAGCTTTTCGAGATGGATTCTTCTTCTGATTCCTCGACTTCAAAGGCGATCTCAGCCTCAACTCCTACCGAGGTCCCTCCTGCTTCTACTGCTTCCACCTTGAGCCTCATTAGACCTTCTTTGACGACATCTGCTGCATCTTCCCCTATTTCCTCAGGTCAGATAGCTCAGCAGACAGTTCCAGTGGTAGTAATTAAAGTGCCTAAGACTTCTAAGTCGAAGCACACTCACACTGCCTCGAGGGAACCTCCAGGCAAAGCAGGTGGTTCGGTTTCAGATGTGGATCCATCCTTGCCGGCTTCTTTCCAGACCATGTTGGAGAAGCAATTCATTCAGTTCCTTACTAATATGGGACCGAAGCTTCTCCCTCTTATCCAGCCTGGGCATTCAGCAGACTCCCGCGAGGTCGAGCTGCTTCCTTTTCCTCAGTCTGAGCTTACACACTCTTTGCAGGGAGCAGAGTCTCTGCGAGTGTCTGGTCTGGCATCTAAGCACGTGAAGCAAGGAGCAGAATCTTTGCAAGTGCCTCGGCAGGAATCCTCACACTCTATACAAGGAGCAGAGTCTTTGGAGTGCATTGAGGTTCCTCCATCAAGCCTCTGGAGCTTCGATCTACAGCCTCCAGTCCTATCCATTCTTTGATAGCATCGGCTGCTTCCGTCTCAGAGGCGAAGTCTCCTCAATCTTCGAGATCTGCTTCCAGGCACAGTTCTCACCGACGATCGAGGCCTTCATCGAGGCAGCCTTCCAAACATAGTTCTTCTTCTAAAGAACGACCTTCTTCAACTAAGCCTCGATCTACCCCAACTTCGACCAGACCACCGACTCCTCGTTCAAGGTCTCAAATGCTGCACCTCGAGAATGTCCCAGTTTCGATTGCCTCATCCAAGTCACCATATTCCTTTGATGCCTTTTTTCCTGCTGAAGCTTCATCTTCGACCCAGACTGCCTCGACGTCCTCGAGTCCTTCTCGAGGCAAAGCATTGGCAGATCAGCTATCTTTCTCATCTTTTCTTCGTTAGATGGCTGTGGACTTGGATCTTCAATTAGATACTGGCTCCAAATACTCTAAGGAGTATCTAGAAGTCATGCATCTTCCTCAACCTCCGGCAGAGTCACTTAAGCATCCTCTTCATAAGCTTTTGAATCAGACTTTTGGTCGATGCATGGAAACACCTTTTTCCATACCAGCAGTTCCAGGAAAATTGGACTCTAGGTATAAAACCGTACATCGCAAAGGGTTTGACAACTCAGTTATCTCATCAATCCCTGCTTGTCAAGTCCTCCTTGAAGAGATCCCATCCTTCCAAGGTTTATGCCACAGTTCCTCCTAGAAGGGAAGGGAAAACGATGGACAAATTCGGACGTCGCATCTATCAAAATGCCATGATGTCCTCTAAAGTCCTATAATTTTCAGTTTATTACTTATTTTGAATTCCTCATTTCTCTATTACCAAAGTTCTTGACTTATTTGGATACTCAAAAGCACTTTGAATTTCAAGAAGTCCTTCTTTATCTCAACTCAGTTTACATCTCCTACAGTCATCTTATGATGCCTTTGAGTTGACTACCCGAGCAGCTGCTTCCTCTGTAGCTATGCGTCGTCTTGCCTGGCTTTGTACCATTGACATGGACCCTAATCTTCAAGACCGTTTGGCTAATATCCCTTGTGAAGGCAATGACCTCTTCGATGAATCCATCGAGGCAGCCACCAAGAAATTGTCTGACCATGAAAAATCCTTTGCTTCTATTGTCAGACCTAAGCCAAAGCCAGCTCCTGCCAAACCTGCACGCCCTTCTCCTATCTATCAGCAGCGTTTTGCTCCGAGGACAGCTCCTTATAATCGCCCTCCTCTTAAGAAACAGCAGCCTCAGAAGCAATAAAAACCTCAACCTTCTGCTGCACCTAAGGCTACTTAGCCTTTTTGACTGTTTAAAATAGAGCATAACCTTCACCATTCTGACTCTGTCTTCTTTTCCCCCTATAGGAGGTCATCTCCATTTTTTTTTTTTTACCATCGATTGACGACAATTACATCCGATCTCTGGGTACTTACCATCATCAGGGAAGGGATACTCTCTTCATTTCTCTCAAGTTCCACCAGAGCTTCCTCCAAGAGAGTATCCTTCCAATCCATCCCAGACCGCCCTTCTTCAGGAAGCTCAAGATCTGATTCGTCTCCATGCCATCGAACCAGTTCCCTTGGAACAGCAGAACAGGGGGTTTTGCTCCCGTTACTTCCTTATTCCGAAGAAGACGGGCGATCTGCGGCCCATTCTAGATCTCAGGGCTCTCAACAAATTTCTAATCAAAGAAAAGTTTGAATGTTGCCCCTGACATCCCTTTATCCCCTTCTCGAGCAGAATGACTGGTTATGCTCTCTGGATCTCAAGGAGGCCTACACTCAAATCCCCATTCATCCGGCCTCCCGTCAATACCTCAGATTTCGGGTGGGGAATCTGCATTATCAATACAGAGTACTACCCTTCAGCCTGGCCTCGTCTCCCAGAGTGTTCACCAAGTGCCTGGTGGTGGTAGCAGCAGCTGTAAGGAATCATGGTCTTAAGGTATTTCCCTACCTTGACGACTGGCTCATCAAAGATTCCACATCTCAAGGGGTTATTGTAGCGACCCAACGGACTACCTGGTTCCTACAAAGTTTGGGATTCGAAATCAACTTTTCCAAATCTCAACTTCAGCCCTCACAGAATCTACAATTCATTGGAGCTGTTCTGGACACTGTCCAACTCAGAGCATTCCTTCCACAACAACGTCTGGAAGCTCTTCTTCAACTTTGTCATACAGTGTCTTCTCGCTCTCCCTTCTCAGCGAGACACATGATGGTACTTCTCGGTCACATGGCCTCCACAGTACACGTGACTCCTTTTGCCAGACTTCACCTCAGAATTCCTCAGTGGACCCTGGCATCTCAATTGATGCAAGTTTACGATCCTCTTTCTCGACACATAACAGTCACTCCTTAATTGACGCAGTCTCTCTGTTGATGGATGCTCTCTTCCAGTCTTTCCAGAGGCTTGCTTTTTCAAACGCCCCCCCATCAGAAGGTCCTCACGACAGACTCTTCGACCTACGCTTGGGGCGCTCATCTAGATGGTCTCCGTACTCAAGACCTCTGGACCAGAATGGATCATCAGTGTCATATCAATCTGTTGGAACTCAGAGCGATCCTCAAAGCTCTCAATGCTTTCCAACATCTTCTTCACAACCAAGTAGTCCTCATTCGGACTGACAACCAAGTCGCCATGTATTATGTCAACAAACAGGGAGGGACAGGATCTGCCTCCCTTTGTCAAGAAGCTCTGTAGGTTTGGGACTAGGCAATCCGCTACAACACCTTCCTCAAAGCTGTCTACATTCAAGGGGCGAAGAATTGCTTAGCGGACAACTTCAGTCGTCTTCTGCAACATCACGAATGGACTCTCCATTCCTCGCCTCTTCATCACATTTTTTCACAGTGGGGAACACCTCAGATAGACCTCTTTGTAGCTCCCCACAACTACAAACTGCCTCAGTTCTGCTCCAGGATATATTCTCCTCACCGCCTTGAGGCAGATGCTTTTCTTCTGGAATGGACGAATCTCTTCCTATATATGCATTTCCTCCATTTCCTCTCATTCTCAAGACTCTGGTCAAGTTGAAGAACGATCATGCCACCATGATTCTAATTGCTCCTCGGTGGCTGAGACAACCTTGGTACTCCCTTCTACTTCAACTCAGCAGCAGGGAGCCATACCTTCTACCAGTTTTTCCTTCTCTGCTTACACAGAGTCAAAGATCTCTACTTCATCCCAACCTGCAGTCTCTACACCTGACAGCTTGGTATCTCTCAACATAACTCCTCTTCAGTTTTCTCAATCTGTCAGAGATGTTTTAGAAGCTTCTAGGAAGCCTACCACCAGACAATGCTATCACCAAAAATGGACTAGATTTTCTACATGGTGTTTTTCTCATCATAAGGAGCCTCAGCATTCCTCCTTATCTTCTGTTTTGGACTACCTTTTGCACTTATCCAATTCTGGCCTCAAGTCTACATCTATCCGAGTCCATCTGAGTGCAATTGCAGCTTTCCATCAGCCTATTGAAGGGAAACCACTCTCTGCTCATCCGGTGGTTTCCAGATTCATGAAAGGACTTTTCAATGTCAGACCTCCTCTCAAACCTCCTCCTGTGATTTGGGACCTCAATATTGTTCTTGCTCAACTCATGAAGCCTCCATTTGAACCAATTGATAAGGCTCATCTGAAGTATCTCACTTGGAAAGTGGTGTTTCTCATAGCCCTCACTTCTGCTCGACGAGTCAGTGAGATGCAAGCTTTAGTTGCTGATCCACCTTTCACGGTGTTAAGAACATAAGCAATGCCTCTGCTGGGTCAGACCTGAGGTCCATCGCGCCCAGCAGTCCGCTCACGCGGCGGCCCAACAGGTCCAGGACCTGTGTAGTAAACCTCAATCTATACCCTTCTATCCCCTTTTCCAGCAGGAAATTGTCCAATCCTTTCTTAAACCCCGAAACTGTTCTCTGCCCTATAACGTCCTCTGGAAGCGCATTCCAGGTGTCGACCACACGTTGAGTAAAGAAGAACTTCCTAGCATTCGTTTTGAATCTGTCCCCTTTCAACTTTTCCGAATGCCCTCTTGTTTTTTTATTTTCTGAAAGTTTGAAGAATCTGTCCCTCTCTACTCTCTCTATGCCTTTCATGATCTTGTAAGTCTCTATCATATCCCCTCTAAGTCTCCTCTTCTCCAGGGAAAAGAGACCCAGGTTCTCCAATCTCTCAGCGTATGAAAGGTTTTCCATCCCCTTAATCAGTCGGGTCGCTCTCCTCTGAACTCTCTTGAGTAACGCCATATCCTTCTTAAGGTATGGCGACCAATACTGGACGCAGTACTCAAGATGCGGACGCACCATTGCCCGGTACAGCGGCAGGATAACTTCTTTTGTTCTGGTTGTAATACCCTTCTTGATTATACCTAGCATTCTATTCACTCTCTTAGCGGCCGCTGCGCACTGTGCCGTCGGCTTCATTGTCATGTCCACCATTACCCCCAAGTCCCTTTCCTGGGTGTTCCATCATGACAAGGTGGTTCTTCGTACTCGTCCTAAATTCCTACCTAAAGTGGTCTCGGAATTTCATCTCAACCAATCCATTGTTCTTCCAGTGGTTTTTCCAAAGCCTCATTCTCATCCTGGAGAAGTTGCTCTTCATACTCTGGACTGTAAAACATGCTTTGGCCTTCTATTTGGAACGCACCAAACCACACAGAACTGCTCCTCAACTTTTTGTCTCCTTCGATTCGAATAAGTTGGGACATCCTATTTCTAAGCGTACCATCTCCAACTGGATAGTTACTTGTATCTCATTCTGCTATGCCCAGGCTGGATTACTCCTACACAGTAGAGTCACAGCCCATAAAAGTCAAAGCAATGGCAGCTTAAGTAGCTTTCCTCAGATCTACTCCCATTGAGGAAATTTGTCAGGCTGCTACTTGGTCCTCGGTTCATACCTTCACTTCTCACTATTGTCTGGATACTTTCTCCAGACGGGATGGACAGTTTGGCCAAACAGTATGACAAAATTTATTCTCCTAAATTGCCAACACTCCCACCATCCCATTCTGGTTAGCTTGGAGGTCACCCATATGTGAGAATACCTGCCTGCTTGTCCTGGGATAAAGCACAGTTACTTACCCTAACAGGTGTTATCCAGGGACAGCAGGCAGCTATTCTCACAACCCACCCACCTCCCCTGGTTAGCTTCTCTGCTAGCTATCTGAACTGAAGAGTCGCGCCCTGTGCTGGGCAGGAAGGCACTCACGCATGCGCGGTGCGGGCGACTCGAAACTTCGAGTTTCTTCAAGCAAGTCTGCTTGTGAGGCGTCAGCATCCAGGCTCCGTCGATGATGTCACCCATATGTGAGAATAGCTGCCTGCTGTTCCTGGATAACACCTGTTACGGTATAGTAACTGTGCTTTTGTGCCTCATCTAAGTCTTTGGACAATTGATGGCACTGAATGTTCAAGTAAGTATTTTCTTGTCTGATACTAATAATTCCCCTACATAGGCCTTGAATGAAAAGGCACTTTCGCTTATTTGTTTTCTTTCTAAACTCCTGAAAATGGTTAACCATTTGTTTCTGAATATCGTACCATGTGTGTTTTGGAAAACTACTCTCATAAGGGCCACCCTTCTGTCAAAATATTTCTGTACAATATCTGTGAGTTCTTGAAAATCAAAAGGGTTCATATTTGAGGCTGCAGAAGTCTGCTTTGGTTCGTGGGCCTTCCTCATATATTTATATGGCCTTTTAAATGTCCCTGTCTGTGTGTAGCCTTTGAGATTGAAATGCTCCCACTTATGAAGGAGGGAGATTTTAGTAATAGGTAGAAAAAATGAGGTAAAGCGTGTTAGGCAAGAGTCACCTGCATAAAGAGTACACTTATGCCCACACCTGCCCACACTGGTTACTACCTGAAATTTACAGGCAGAAGTTTAGGAGGAAAAAATATAAGAAGTTTGTTAGAAGAGCAGAGATGTTAGCTGCCAGTTCCAGTCCAATGTGCATTGGGCCTTTTACCAGGGCAGAGACTGACAAGAAATAGAATTAAAAGCACAAGGTAAAAAAGTAAAAATTATTAGTACAGATGTGACGTGCCTTAATGGAGTGACTGTTTTAACTTCGGACCATGCTTTTCTTCAGAGCAGCTCAAATATTCTTACATGCAACACCTATAATTACATGCAAGCCTATAATAGCAAATCATAAAATGTAAACAGGTAAAACTACAAAGACTTTTGATAGTAAAATCTCACCAAATATAAAACCCAAAATATTATTGGAACTTTTCACAACTGTGTCATCCAGTCTAAAACAATTTAAAGGTTCCAGAAGGTCTTTTGATTTCTATCTCGCTCTATCAATCAAAAATACAAAGTCTATTGATAAGTAAAATCTCACCAAGAATAAAACCCCACATTATTACTGGAAATTTTCACCAGTGTGTCATCCAGTCTAAAGTACAATCTAATGGTTTCCCAAGGTCTTTCAATTTCTATCTCACTCTGTCTATACTGCATAAGGCCTTTTGAGTGGAAAATACCATCTCTCACCTTGTTTTATGCAGCCAATAATCATATTGCACAGTGCATACAAGAAAAAAAAAAATCCTGCCTATTCCATACAAGAAAAAACAATTGAATTCTACTTACCCAGATGAAAGCGTCAGGAAGGACCGAGACAGAGCCCCCAAAATGTAAGGTTGGAAGGGTTATATTGAAGCGGCCTTACAATCCGTGGTCCCGGGTTCAATTCCTTCACAGAAGTTTCATTAGGAAGTAAACTCAACAAACACAGCCAGAAGTGATTGTATAAAGAATATATTATAGAATAGGCTTACAGAAAAGCAATATTCATAAGCATTACAATTAAGGAGAGAGCAAAGCAGTTTCCCTGCCTTACAGAGTCCAGAGGAAAAGAGAGACAGAGAAGTGTGAAGTTCCAGGGCGAGCCAGAGAGAAAGGGGGATGGGGGTGATGGTCTAAGCTTCGGGTTCCAGAGATAGCGACAAGGGGGTTGATGTTGAGAGGGGGCTTTTTATAACAAATAGAATCTATTGAACTTCAGTATCCCCATCCTTAGTAAACTGAAACAATGGTTAGTTTCACTGACCAGGAAGGTGAGTGAGGTGTGCTAAACTGGAGAAGAATAGGCTGAAGTCAAATGTACTTTCCAGTATGCCTCTGACAATAGTTTCTGATTAATCTTAGTTATCTGTGCATCTGGACCCATTATACATCCTAAGCTGTACATCTTAAGCACCAGACATTAACACATCTTCTTAACACCTCTTCGCACCTTTTAGCTGCAAGTTTGTTACCTTTAAAGCATTGATTTAATTAAGGCTGTCTGCAATGACATTCCCTAAGGTCAGACATGAATGATATGATCTTCCATAGGCCTTTGTTGACATTGGTTAGGGCAACCAAAAATGCTGATTGCTAGCAATGCTAGGCTGACACACATCATCACCCTTGAAAACCATTTCTAGTTCAGTTAGATCTCTTACATCTTCTTCCATAAAGACTGAAGTATTCATTCAGTCTTCCCGCTATGGCTTTATCCTCCCTGAGCGGTGGCGTACCAAGGAGGGGGCAGACCACCCTGGGTGAATGCCCTAGAGGAGAGCATAGCCGGCCAGGTCCAGAACATCCTGTTACCTGTACTTCAGCATGGCTACCAGTCCACCCCCGCGGCCAAGAACAAAGCTAAGCCGGCAGGAGTGGCGAAATTGTCCTTTAAGGAACACTCTCCCGATCTGTCTCTATCCTGCCCCCTTCGTGATGCCACCGGACAGCATTCTCAGCCATTGGTCGACCAGGCAAGGTCTACCAATGGCTGAGAACGCTGTCCGATGGCATCATGAAGGGGCGGGATAGAACCAGATCGGGAGGGTGTTTCTTAAAGGACGCTTTTGCCGCTCCCGCCAGCTTCTTATCCTTTTTCAAACTGTAGCAGTGGTGTACCAAGGGGGGTGTCAAAAAATGATGGGTTGGGGGGATGTAAAAAATGATGGGCCCCGAATGTCACATACCCTAGGTATGCCACTGTCCCTAAGTACCCCTTTCGCTCCTTGATCATCCAACGGTCCCACAGATTCCTTCACAGGTTTTCTGCTTCTGATGTACCTAAAAAAAATTGCTATGAGTTTTTGCCTCTTTTGCAAGTTTCTCTTCATATTCTTTCTTAGCTGTCTTTATCGATGCTTTGCATCTAACTTGCCAGTGCTTGTGTTTCTTCTTATTTTCTTCATTCAGATTCTTTTTCCATTCTTTAAAAGATATTTTTTAGCTCTAATAGCCTCTTTCACTTCACCTTTTAACCACACCAGCTCTAGTTTCCTCTTCTTTCCACCTTTGCTGATACGTGGTGAAACGATAGGTCCCAATTAGTATTAGCCTCGTTCTGCTGTCCTGACTACAGATGCATCCGGAGACAGAAAACACACACACACACACACACACAGATAGCCAAAGAAAGATGAAGTGTTTATTCAGACCAACATCACATATTTATAGTCCCCCCCCCCCCCCTTTGTACATGCCCATTCACAAGCTAATAATGGGTGTAGCTTATGAGGAAAAGATAGTTTCATTTCTCAAGGAAAAGTAAGTTTCATTTCTCATGAACACAGGGATGGGGGTGGGAAATTCCACAGCCAGTAGTCATAGTTATAGATAACAAAAAGAGACAATGTTTTTGTGTGATTTCTTGCATAGCAAAATAAGCTTATATACCCTTACACGTGAAATACATCTAGTCTGGGCTTCCACGACAGTATTTTTAAATAACATCCACACCTGGTTTACAATCCTAACCTTTGCAACTGATCCTTTTAACTTCTTTGTAACTATTTTCCTCATTTTATCATAGTCGCCCTTTCAAAAATTAAACACCCCCTACAGTAGATTTCTTTTGCGACGTTACTCTCGGTATCAGCTCAAATTTGATCATGTTATGATCACTGTTTCCCAACGGTATAAGAACATAAGAACATAAGCAGTGCCTCCGCTGGGTCAGACCAGAGGTCCATCGTGCCCAGCAGTCTGCACACGCGGTGGCCCATCAGGTCCAGGACCTGAACTGTAATCCTCTATCTATACCCCTCTATCCCCTTTTCCAACAGGAAATTGTCCAATCCTTTCTTGAACCCCAGTACCGTACTCTGCCCTATATAAGATTAAGAATTAGATTAGATTACCATAGATCCTTTACTGTGGGGACAAGGCCATTTACCGCTCCATGGGGTGGTGAATGGCCTTGTCTCCATACCCGCAGCAACCAGTTGATTTTTTTTCCCCCGTTCCTGGCTACCTGGTTACACAAAGGTAACAGTCACCATGTCATTCTCTAGTTTAAATGGTCAATATTCTCAATGGAGAAGGGTAAATGGAATTCCCCAGGGGTCTGTGCTGGGACCATTGCTAAAATTTAATGCTAAGAAATGCAAGGTCATGTATTTGGGCTGCAAGAAATTGAGGGAACGGTACAGTTTAGGGGGTGAAGAACTTATGTGCACAACAAAAGAGTGGGATTTGGGTGTGATTGTATGTGATGATCTTAAGGTGGCCAAACAAGTTGAAAAGGTGACGGCAAAAGCTAGAAGGATGCTAGGTTGCATAGGGAGAGGTATGGCCAATAGGAAAAAGGAGGTATTGATGTCCCTGTATAAGACTTTGGTGAGATCTCATTTAGAATATTGTATATAATTCTAGAGGCCACATTTTCAAAAAGATATAAAAAGGATGGATTCTAATCAAACACCAATTGGATAAGATCCTGGATGAGGAGAATCTACGGGATCCCCGTCAACATGGATTTACTAAAGGGAGATCGTGTCAATCCAACCTGATCAGCTTCTTTGATTGGGTGACGGGGAAGCTAGATAATGGGGAGTCCCTGGACATCATGTACCTGGACTTTAGCAAAGCATTCGATAGCGTACCACACCGCAGGTTGCTGAGCAAGATGAGTTCTATAGGATTAGGTGACACATTAACGAAATGGGTTGGGAACTGGCTTGGAGGTAGGCTTCAAAGGGTGATGGTGAATGGCACACCCTCTGAAATGACGGAGTTGATCAGTGGAGTGCCACAGGGCTCGGTCTTGGGCTCAATCCTATTCAACATCTTTATAAGGGACTTGGCAGAAGGGCTTCGGGGTAAAATAACATTATTCGCCGATGATGCCAAACTAAGTAATGTAGTGGGCAAATGCATAATAGATGATGTTTCAATGACCGACAACATGATGCACAACCTACTCCTACTGGAGTGCTGGTCTAGGCCAGGCAACTCAGCTTCAATGCCAAAAAATGCAAAGTTATGCACCTGGGCAGCCAAAATCCATGCAAGACTTATACCCTTAATGGCGAGATCCTTACAAGAACGGTAGCAGAACGCGACTTAGGGGTGATCGTCAGCAAGGACATGAAGGCTGCCAATCAAGTGGAGCAAGCTTCATCCAAAGCAAGACAAGTCATAGGTTGCATACGCAGGGGTTTTGTAAGCCGGAAGTCATTATGCCATTGTATAGATCCATGGTGAGGCCCCATCTGGAATACTGTGTGCAATTCTGGAGGCCACATTATCGCAAGGATGTGCTGAGACTGGAGTCGGTTCAGAGAATGGCCACCCGGATGGTCTCGGAACTCAAGGATCTCCCATATGAGGAATGGCTAGACAAATTGCAGCTATACTCACTTGAGGAACGCAGAGAGAGGGGGGACATGATCGAGATGTTCAAGTATCTCACGGGCCGCATAGAGGCGGAGGAAGATATCTTCCTTTTCAAGGGTCCAACGACAACAAGAGGGCATCCGTGGAAAATTAGGGGAGGGAAACTACGAGCTGACACCAGGAAATTCTTTTTCACAGAAAGGGTGGTTGATCGCTGGAATAGTCTTCCACTGCATGTGATCGAGGCCAGCAGCGTGCCTGATTTTAAGGCCAAATGGGATCGTCATGTGGGATCTATTCACAGGGCGAAGGTAGGGGAGGGACATTAGGGTGGGCAGACTAGATGGGCCGTGGCCCTTATCTGCCGTCAATTTCTATGTTTCTATGGAGTCAGTCCAGAGGAAGGCTACTAAAATGGTATGTGGTCTTCATCCCATAAGGCGTATGGAGACAGACTTAAAGATGTCAGTCTGTATACTTTGGAGGAAATGCGGGAGAATGGATACGATAGAAATGTTTAAATACCTATGTAATGTAAATGTGCTTGAGTCGAGTCTCTTTCATTTGAAAGGAAACTACAATGAGAGGGCATAGGATGAAGTTAAGAGGTGATAGGCTCTGGAGTAATCTATAGAAAGGGAGGTAGATGCATGGAACAGTCTCCCAGAAGAGGTGGTGGAGACAGAGACTGTGTCTGAATTCAAAAGGGCCTGGGATAGACATGCAGTATCTCTCGGAGAGAGAAAGAGATAATGATTACTGCGGATGGGGAGACAAGATGGGCCATTTGGCCTTTATCTGCCATCATGTTTCTATGATCTGAAGATAGGAATTAGAGAATGACATGGGGAAAAATTTGTCCCCATCGCCGCCCCATCCCTGTGAGCTCAGTCCCTGTCCTGTCCCCATGAGCTCGGTTCCCATTCGCACAAACCATCTCCCTTCTGTGTTCTATTTTCCCCATTTTTAATATCTCCCCTCTGTATCTGTATACTCCCTCCTATGTCCGGCATTGCCCCCCTTGTGTCCATATACAGCACTCTCTCATACATCAGCCTGTTGAGATCATAAAAGAGAAATAACTGCCATTGTGGATACCAATGTCCATATGCTCTGTAAAATCATTCTCTATGAACTACTGTACATTCTAAGTTGTGTCTCTTGCTGTGGTGAGTGTAAGGTTGGACGAGCCCCCAAAATGTAAGGATGGAGGTGATAGGTGAGGCACCCTTACAAACGCCAGGTCCTGCCTTCACATAATGTATGTGAATTCTGTGCATGAGCACTTAGATCTATCTGCATCAACATGCCAGAGTCAGATTGATATAATGTCCCATAGGCCTTTGCTTATGTTGGTTAAGCCAACTGAAAATGCTGGTTGCTAGCAATGCTAGGCTGACAGTGAGATGCTGTTTGTCCTATGAAATTTACAATTGCAGACAGAATGTGGCACATCTACAGAACCATTCTGAAGTGAGCATATATAAGCAAAAAAAGTGTGAGGCATCAAATCCCAAAGTACCTCTTGCTATTTATCAGTATCGTTTCCCCTTCCTTTAATCATTCTGTGGCAACTTAAAATCCAATCGCGCGGTACGTGCATCTCCTTCCTTCCCTTGCCCTTACCTTCACTGGTGATTTTTCTCTTAAGCAGCCAGAGCATTTCCTGAAATCGTGTGCGGCTGGCTGGCTGCCTGAAACTTCTCCTCTGCTCTGACACAACTTCCTGTTTCCGGTTATGTTAGAGGAGAAGTTTCAGCCAGCCAGCCGCACGCGACTTCAAGAAATGTTCTGGCTGCTTAAGAGAACAATCGCCAGCGAAGGTAAAGGCAAGAGAGGGAGCAAGATGCTCGGACCATACAATCGGATTTTAAGCATTTTACGCGTATTCCCTCAATTGCAGGGACAAGGCCATTCACCGCTCCATGGGGCGGTGAATGGCCTTGTCCCCATACCAACCAGGTTTTTTTCCATCCTCATTTTGGCGGGGATAATTAAATTTACGGATGACACAAAGTTGTTCAAAGCTGTTAAATCGCAAGAAGATTGTGAAAAATTGCAAGAGGACCTTGTGAGACTGGAAGACTGGGTGTTAAAATGGCAGATGAGGTTTAAAGTGAGCAAGTGCAAAGTGATGCATGTGGGAAAGAGGAGTCCAAACTATAGCTATGTAATGCTGAGTTCTGTGTTAGGAGTCACTGCCCAGGGAAAGGATCTAGGTGTCATTGTTGAGGATACGTTGAAACCCTCAGCTCAATGTGCGGCGGCTGCTAAAAAAGCAAATAAAATGTTAGAAATTATCAGGAAAGTAGTATTGTGAGAAGAATATGGCTTCGCACCAAGTGATTTATTTCACTATAGACAAATTGAAAGTTTTATTAGAAAAGTGGTTCTTAGAGAATTAGATATTATTCAACAGTTGGATTTAGGGAAGGCGATGATAAAAGAGAGTGGGAGAGGAAGTATCATATAAGAACTGCCATCTCCGGATCAAACCTTCAGTCCATCAAGTCCAGCGATCCGCACAAGCGGGGGCCCAGCCAGGTGTACACCTGGAGTAATTTTAGTCACCCATATCCCTCTATGCCTCTCGTAAGGAGATGCGAGTCTAGTTTGCTTTTAAATCCTAGAATGGTGGATTGCGCAAAAACCTCCTCTGGGAGAGAATTCCAGGTGTCTACCAATCGTTGTGTGAAGCAGAACTTCCTGATATTTGTCCTGGACTTGTCCCTCCTTAGCTTCAGTCCATGTCCTCTTGTCCGTGTTAAATTGGACATTGTAAATAATTTTTTTTCCTGCTCTATTTTGTTGATTCCTTTCAGTATTTTGGAAAGTCTCGATCATATCCCCTCGCAGTCTCCTTTTCTCAAGGGAGAACAATCCCAGTCTCTTAAGTCGTTTCTCATATTGCAAGTTCTCCATACCTTTTATTAGCTTAGTTGCTCGTTTCTGCACCCTCTCCAGCAGTTTTATGGGCAAATATATTTTATTGAGCAATCAAGAAAACAACAGAGTAACACAAGAAGTACAAAACCAGCTCAAAAAGTTTTAAATATCCCCCAAAAGAACCTCCCCCCCCCAAACCCCAACCAAAACACCCCCCCCCCATACCCTCCCCTGGGTCCTCCTTCCAAACACAAAGGAACAAAGAATCAGAATAGCAAACTATACAGAAAGAGTCACAAAAGGGTAAGTACAAACAAAACTTCAATTAAGTATCCGGCTACGAGCCAGAGGGGTCAAAGTATTCCAGAAAGGTTCCCAAGCGGTCTGGAAAAGACGACCCTGGCGAGAAGACAAATCAGGCACATCCCTTCGCTCCCACATCAAAAGAGCAATCATGCGGCTCCTCCAAAGGGAATAGTCCGGAGCCTCAGCCTCAAGCCACTTCAGCAGGATGCATTTCAGAGCAATCAAAATAGTCCACTTGAGGAAAGCTGCAACACCCCTGGAATGTGGAAAGTAGTGAGGAACAGTCCCAAACAAGAGCAATGGGGAGCTTCGAATGGTGACATGCCAAAGATTTTCCACAAAAGCAAAGATAGCAGTCCAAAAAAGTTGTACCTTAGGACAAGTCCAAAACATGTGGCCCAAACCAGCTTCTGGAGCCTGGCAACGAAGGCAGGCTGCGTCAGGACGGAAGCGAGATAAATAAGCCCTTTTAGGAGATATATATAAACGAAAAATCAATTTAAAATGTTGTTCCCAAAAGGTAGTATATTTACGAAATGCTGGCAGACGGAGGACAGCCTGAAGAAGTATGTCCGAAGGCAAGTCCACAGCAAGATCACACGACCAAGCATCTCGGAGCAGAGAGTGGTCAAACAAAGGGCATTAATCTTTCAAGTGGCGATGATGGAACTTGAGAGGGACCAGGTCTTGTGAACCAATGGTAAAAGCCATGGACAACGACTCTTGGCAGGAGGCCTGCAATGAGCTAGGCGGTAAGGAAAAAATGTAATGTCGGATTTGCATGTAAGCAAACGAGTCAGTAGGGAGAAGAGCAAATTCTGTTTGCAATTGAACAAAGGATTTAGGGGTACCATCCTCATTAACCAAGTGAAATAGGTAATGAATGCCCTTCGTTTCCCACCGAGCAAAACTCAGCCCATCAATCCCAGGCAGGAAAGAACCATTAAAGCGAAGAGGTAAAAGGGAGAGACAGAGAAAGAAAAAGTGTGAAATTTACAGACCCAACGCCAAACCTTCCGCAAGGGTCGATGTAGTACTTTCAAAGAAAGAGACTCAGGTGCAAGAGAAGGGATAGAATGAAGATAGGCACTAAAGTGAGTAGAATGAAAACAGGAAAGTTCTAGAGAAGTGTTAGTAAACGCTGAAGTACCCCTAAAGAGATCGTTAATATGCCGCATGCCACAACCAACTGTCAAATAGCGGAGATTCAATAATCCCAAACCACCTCGATACCAGGGAGTCGCCGCCCGCTTATAAGACAAACAAGGTCTCTTCCCAGCCCAAAGAAATTTCTGAACCAGGCGCTCCAGTCTGCGCTCGTCACGAACAGTCAAATAAAGGGGAAGGACCTGAAAAACATAAAGCCAACAGGGAACCAGCAGCATGTTATACAAGTGTACTCGACCCAGAAGCGAGAAAGGAAGAGTTTCCCAAAGGTGTAACTTATTTTGCAGAGCCTGAAACAGCGGCGTTACATTTAACCGGTACAAACTAGATAAATCCAGCGGAATGTTAATCCCCAGGTACCGTAAAGCGGAGTCAGCCCAACGAAGAGGAAAAGCCCCCCTCCATGAAGTTCGTAAATCCGGGGGAAAAGGTAAGGCCAATGATTTATCTAAATTAAGAGATAGCCCCGAATAAAAAACAAATTCAGAAATAAGATCCAGAGCTGCCGGGAGAGAATCTTCAGGCCGGGTAAGAATTAAAAACATGTCATCCGCGTATGCCAGAGTCTTAAGTTCAAAGTCGCCAACCGAGAGACCTCTGACCTCCGCAAACCTCCTAAGAGTGCATAACAGGGGTTCCAAAGAAAGGAGAAACAGAAGAGGGGAAAGAGGGCAACCCTGTCGGGTACCACGTAGAATAGGGAAAGAGTCAGAACGGGTCCCATTGACAAGCAGGGAAGCCTGGGGATTAGAATAGAGCGAACGCACAGCATCTAGAAAGAACCCCCCGAGCCCCACATATTCCAAGATATGAAACAAGAAAGACCAGTGAATACTATCAAACGCCTTAGAAGCATCTAGGCTAATGAATAGAGTCAGAATTTGGCGAGATTGACACTGAGCAAGAGCAAGAAGTACCTTACGGACATTGTGTACGGACTGGCGGCCCCGAACAATCCCAACCTGATCCTCATGTATAATCTGTGGCAAATGAGGGGCAAGACGATCAGCCAACATGCGTGCGAAAAGTTTGAGGTCAACGTTGATTAAAGAAATGGAGCGATAAGACCCCGGCAAATCAGCTTCCTTACCCGGCTTCAAGAGCAAAGTAATAAGGGCTTCATTCGCAAAGTGCGGAAAGGAACCACGGGCAATAGCTGCATTAAAATATGCCAACAGGGGTCCATAAAGAGTAGGAGAAAGAAGTCGGTAAAAGTCACCCGAGAACCCATCTGGGCCCGGAGCCTTATCAGAGCGGAGCGCTTTAATGGCAGACTCCAGTTCAACCGCCCGAAACGGACCATTGAGAGAGGAGATCACGTCCGCAGACAAGCGAGGTAGCCCAGAAGAGTTAAGATAGTCCGTCAACATGTCCAAAGAAGCGTCATCCGGGACATCATATAATCAACGAAAGAAATCAAAAAGGACCTCAGAGATCTCAGAAGACGTGGACACCATCTTACCACTCCGGGTCCGTAAAGATGAAATCGGCTTCCTACCAATCGCAGCCTTCACCAAGCGGGCCATAAGACGGCCAGGTTTGTTCCCATAGCGAAGAAAACGATGCTGATAAAAGGCTTTGCATTTTTGGGAACGAGAATGAAGAAGCGAATTCAAGGCCACCTGAGTAGCCAGATAACAATCTCGAGTCTCCGGGGAAGGGTGAAGAGAAAAGGACCGTTTCGCCGAACGCAAAGCCCGTTCCAAAGTGACGATCCCCTGGTTAATACGCTTGTTACGAGCACTAAGAAAGGAAATGATATGACCTCGGATCACCGTCTTCCCAGCCTCCCAAAACAAAATAGGATCCTCCAAGTGGGAAGCATTATTTGTAGAATAGTCATCCCATTGGACCTGCAGAAAATTACGAAATTCCAGGTCCTGCGCAAGATAGAAGAGAAACCGCCAAGAAGACGTCCGGAGATACGTAGAATCCAAGAAAACATTTACCCAAACTGGTGCGTGATCAGAAATAGATAGAGGGCCTATCTCAGCCAAATGAACAGAAGAAAACATATAGGAAGACAAAAATATGTGATCCAATCGAGACCAAGTACCGTGGGCGCGAGAAAGGTGAGTATAATCACAGACTTCAGGGTGGAGAAGGCGCCAGGGGTCCACAATCGAAAGAGATTCACAAAAGTCTGAAAGAAGGTGACCCCTGGAACCCAACGAAGAGATTGGAGACCCGGATTTATCCTGATCAGGATTCATAACCAAGTTAAAATCTCCCAGAAGAAGTAAAGGATCACCCGAGAAACTAGAGCAAAGTGTAAGCAAGCGTTGCAAGAAGGCGGATTCTCCTGAATTAGGGCCATAAACCACCAGGAAAAGATAGGAGCGACTTCCCAAGATAATCCGTAAGAGCAAGGATCGACCGTCAGTCGCCGCATCAAGAACTTGGACTCCAATAGGCGAAGACTTGCGGACCAACACAGCAATGCCCCCATGACGTCCTGAAGATGAGGCAAAGTACACGTCCCCCACCCAAGAGCGGCGCAACTTAAGATGTTCTGCATCAGTCAATCTAGTTTCTTGTAAACAAGCAATATCGGACCTATATCGTTGCAGAGCAGCAATTATTTTGGATCTCTTGACAGGTGATGTAATCCCCCCTACATTCCAAGATGTAATTCTAAATGGGGTACTCACAGCGGAAAATCAGAAAAGATGCGAGAGAAGAAAAAAGGAATCCAAAAGAACACTACCCCAAGGGCCCAGCCCCCCCCCCCAGAGTAGCAGTGACAGCTTAAGGAGAACACTGAAGAAAAAGGTAAAACAATGGAACACATCAAAGAATTGAGCCAAACATATTGAAGGAGGACCCCCCACCCCCCAAAACCCCACCCCACCTAAACCCCCCCAACCCAATATCCCAACACCAAGTCCCGTCCCATAAAAGAAACGGAAAGAGAGCCACGTTAAGATGTGTCAGGAGCCCCCAATCCCCTCACCCCACATACCTCAGGACCGCACATCCAACCTCCCATACTCAGCGATGCAGACATACACCAAAACCCAGGCAAGGAAATCCAACCGCACCCTTCAAACAAGTCCCGTGCAAATCAAACAACCAGCAAATCCCCCCTCTCCCCGGCCCATGTACACCACTTCCCCCGACCAAACACTAACACCTCAACCACTCACCAAACAATTAGAAAATAACAGGCACACAAACACCATAGGAGCCACACAAAAAAGGACCAAGTCCCCAGTCCCATAAGGTTTAAAAGGGTGCACTCAAAGCAGGGCAGCCGGGACCACGAGGGGCATGGAGGACACTGGTCCAAAGTCACCCTCACAACAAAATCCCACCCGACACCAAAACCAGCGCCCATCAGGCAGCCCATCCCAAAATAGACATCCAACCAAGCTAACTAAACCTTAGTCCTGCACACCAAAGCAACAAATACAAATGGTGAGAGGTATAAATATAGATACCGCAGGTACCAGAGGGTAACAGAACAAAAGTCAAAAGGTCCAAGTCACGGTGTAGGCACGCTAACTGCACGACTCAGGACAACTCCATATGTGGGCAGTGGGAAACCCAGCCCACGCCAAGATAAGCCAGGTACAGGTGGTGCAAGGAACCAGGAAAGCACCGCAGGGCCAGCTCTAACAAGAAGAATGACACGCCGCTAGCCATAAATCCTGAACAGGACACTCCAGCCCCGCCGCAAGGCGCAGAGCTCAAGGGGGCGAAGAAGAAGGCCCAGACTCTCCTGGCAAAGCATCAATGTAGGCTTGAGCTGCCTCAGCCGAGGCATAGGTTGCCCACCCCTTAGGGGTCCAGATCTTCAACTGCGCTGGATACAGAAGTTGGAAGCGCTGTTTCCGATCGAACAACTCCGAGCACACTCTGGAGAAGCGGCGACGACGTTCTTGCAGCGCTGGCGAGTAGTCTTGGAAGAGGCGCACTGGTGTCCCTTCATAATGAAGTGTATTCCGATGCTGGCGGTACTGTTTCATCAGCTCTGCCTTGACCGCCGAGTGGTGGACCTTAAATATGGTGACTCGAGCACGCTCTCGATCGTCGGAGCGCCGGCCCAGGCGGTGCGCTCTATCCAGTTTCAGAGGACCCACTCCAGCCGGAAGGGGCAGCGCAGACTGGAGCCACGACTCCAGCACAGACAAAAGGCGAGAGTCAGAAACAGTCTCTGGGAGACCCACCAGACGGAGATTGTCCCTTCTCGAGCGATTCTCGAGATCCTCCAACTTATCTGCCTGTTTTTGCAGTTGGGCCTTCAGGGACGCCAAATCCGCCGAAGAGGCCACGTGGGAGTCTTCAACCATTGAGACCCGGTGTTCCAGCTCTCCTGTGCATCTGGTGGTCTTCCCCAAGAGGGACTCAAGCGATGTAAGCTGGGAGGAGAGCTGGTCGAAGCGGGAATCCAACGCCCGCACCACCGAAGCCGACAATGCAGCAATGTGGGCTTCTGAAAGGGGGAGCGCGGAACCCAAGTCTCCCGCCACCGCCATCTTAGAATCGTGCCGGGCCGACCGCATCTCCCGATCCTTAGTTAACTGGCCGGTCTTGGCGCTCATAACAGGGCTCGTACGCTGGAGGAACCCGTCCATACACCACCCCGATGGTCGGGGGAAAGGCGAGACCCGCAAAAAGCAGTGAATTAGGCACGAAGGGATTCGGGGCCCCGGAACACGAGCACCCGTCTTACCCGTTCCAGCACATCACGTGACCCTTTTCTCCCCAGCAGTTTTATATCCTTCTTTAGGTTGGGAGACCAATGTTGGACACAGTATTCCAAGTGTGGTCTGACCATTGCCCTATAAAGCGGCATTATAACTTTCTCCGATCTACTCGTGATTCCTTTCTTTATCATGCCTAACATTCTATTTGCTTTCTTTGCCGCCGCCGCACATTGTGCTCACGGTTTCAGGGTCCTATCTATCAGTACACCCAGGTCCTTTTCTTGTTCGCTCTTACCCAGAGTTGCACTTGACATTCTATACTCGTGTTCCTTGTTCTTTCTGCCTAAATGCATTACTTTGCACTTTTCCACATTAAACTTCATTTGCCATTTCTCCGCCCATTCCTCTGACACAAGTCACTCTGGAGTTCCTTGCTATCCTTCTGCGATCTGATTGCCCGGCATAGCTTTGTGTCATCTGCAAACTTGATGATCTCACTGGATGTTCCTTCATCTAGGTCATTGATGAAAATATTAAATAAGATGGGCCCAAGTACCGAGCCCTGGGGCACACCGCTAGTCACTTTCTCCAGTCTGAGAACTTCCCATTTATGCCCACTCTTTGTTTGTTTTTTTTAAGTTTATTAAATTTTGATTTTACGCAATATCCAATATTTCAATGCGTATTACATAACTGTAATGTACAATAAAAACCAGGGATGACAAATAGAAATACACATGAAACAGAATTATACAGACTAATCATTATGTTCTATTAATACAAACTGGAACACGTAGGTAAAAGGCAGAAATACAATTTATAAAATTAATTTTAAAAAAAATTAATTAAAAAAAAAAAGGAACATTTAAGGTTTGTACATAAGGATAGGGTCAATTAAGAAAAAATATGAGGAAAAATTAATTGATAGAAAAAGCTTCTATTATTTTAAAATGATTCAAGGAGAGAGATAATGTTAGGAATAATTAATCAGTTTAAAAGTAGATGATTTTTAATATGATGAATGTATAAAGTTCCAGATTAATATTAATGATCTTTTGAAAGAAGAGAAGAATAAGAGGATTAAGATTATAAAGGCACTTATGGTTTCCATGTTGATTTCCTACTCATTTGATTCTTTAGGGAATAAGTACTGTGTTTATTACAATTATCTATCTATGTATTGAATGCGTCTTTATAAAGAATGCTTTTCAGACCGCGTTTGAATTTGACTAAAGATGGTTCGTTACATAGATAAATTGGTAAATTGTTCCACAGTTGGGGTGCTTGTACTGAGAATATGGTTGCTCTTCTTGTCCCAATTATTTTTAAAGAAGGAATGGTTAATAAGTTTTGTTGCGTCGATCTTAGCGTCCTTAGTGAAGAGTAAGGGATTAGTAGTCTGTCCAGAAATAATGGCTCGTGTGATTGTTGGATTTTAAATGTTAATAATACGATTTTAAACGTTATTCTGTGTATAATAGGTAACCAATGTGCATCTTGTAGGAGAGGTGTAACATGATCATATTTTTTTGAATTTGTTATAATTTTTATAGCTGTATTTTGTATTATTTGTAGTCTTCTTATTTCTTTATGAGTTATGCCATAGTATAAAGAATTACAATAATCCAACCTAGAAATAATTAGGGAGTGAATGAGAATATTAAGTGCTTCTGGTTTAAGAACCTTTGTTAATGATCTGATAAGTCGCAATTTATTGAAACAGTTTTTGACAACTGTGCTGATTTGATTATGATAGCTAAATTCTTGATCCAAGGTTACTCCCAATATTTTTGTTGTATTTACTTGCTGAAGGGGAATATTGTTTAATAATATCTGAGATGAAAATTGTTCCTTTAGATCTTTTTTCCAGGAGAAAAACATCACTGAAGATTTTGTTGGATTCAGTGCTAACATATTGTCTTTAAGCCATTGGCTTATTTGTATTAATTTATTATTTATGGATATTATCTCATTTGAATCTAATGGATTTAAAGGATGAAGCAATTGTATATCATCCGCATATGCAAATGTAGAAAATCCAATAGATTGACTGAGCGTCAATAGAGGTGCCAAAAAAATATTAAATAGAAGCGGTGAAAGAATTGAGCCTTGTGGAATTCCGAATGAATTGATAAAATTATTATATGTTGAATTATTAAACACTACTTTTGCTGAGCGATCTTGGAAATATGATTTAAGCCAACTTAGCACCTGTCCTGAAATGCCGATTGAAGAAAGTCTGTTAATAAGTAGATGATGATCTATAGTATCAAAAGCTGCAGATAAATCAAGTGAAATCAGAATTATTGATTTATGGTGATCTAAATGATATTGTATGTTGGTTGTGAGTCCTATCATTGTATGTTCGGTTGAGTGATTTGCTCTAAATCCAGTTTGATTTGGGTGTAGTATATGTGTTTTTTTCTATAAAGTTAGTTATCTGATTAAAAATGACTTTTTCTATTAGTTTAGTGAGGAATGGCAAATTGGCTATTGGGCGATAATTTGATATTTCTGAAGTTGTTTCTTTGGGATTTTTTATCTTTGGTCGAATAATAGCTTCTTTCCATTCTTTAGGAATGTACCCTGTAGTTAAACTAGATTCTATCATGCATCGGATAAAAGGGCCAAAAAAAGAAAAATGTCGTTTTAATATAAAAGGGGAAATAGTATGAATATCTGTTCCTTTAACGTTAATTTTTCCTAGAAGAGATTTAAGATCTTCAATGGAGGGTATAATGAAGTTGGTGCATTTGGAAGTAGGTATTGTTTGTATTTGTGTTTCTTCTTGGCTAAAATTTGTATTTGGTTTAATGTTACTTCTTATTTTATCTATTTTTATTTATAAAGTGATCAGCAAGATTTTGTGTGCTAGGTTTAGCTTGTGATGATGGATCTTCTATAATTTTGGGTATTGTAAGCTGTTTTAGGATACTATAGAGAACAGATGAATTTTTTGCATTTGTTATTTTATTTGAATAGTACGTAGTTTTTGCTTCATTTATTTTGTTTTTATAATACTGCATTTGTTGTTTGTATTTGATTTGATGTTGTCTAGATCTAGTATGTCTCCATTTCCTTTCTTCGGATCTGAGTTGTTTTTTAATTAATAGTAGTTCGTCTGTAAACCAGGGATTTTCCATTTTTTTGTTACTGATGATTTTTGTGCGTATTGGAGCTATATTTTCTATCAGTTGTTCTGTTTCTTTGTGCCAAACTTTTATTTGTTCCTTTATTGGTAAGAGATTGAATTCTTCAATTTTAATATTAAAGGATGTGGCTATCATTGGGGTTTCTATTTTAGTGTAGTCTCGATATGAAATTGTTTTTGGTGTGGTAATGTTCTTATTAATTTGGAAGTTGAAATTAGTCATTATTAAATAATGGTCTGACCAAGGAACTGGAGTTAGGGTAGGTTTTGTAAAGTTATCTTTGTGATAGGTGGGAGTAAGAATCATATCTAAGGTATGTCCTGCAGTGTGTGTTGGATTATTGAATAGAGTAGAAAGATTAAGATTAGAGATTAATTCGGAGAATTCAATTGTGAAAGAGTTGTCTAAATTATCTAGGTGAATATTAAAGTCTCCTAATATTATTGTATTGTTAGCTAGAGAATTAAAATCGAATAATAACGATTGTAATGAATCAAATGTATCTCTTCCCATTGGAGGGGGAGCATATAACAATAGAAAATCAGTTTGTGGGGAGGTATTTATTTTAAAATGTATATATTCTAATGATATACTGACTAATGATTGGTCTACTTTAAATAAAGAATAATGGTTAAATAATACTGCTAGGCCTCCTCCTTTCTTTCCTATACGATGGTTGTAAATATAAGAAAATCCTAATGGGCAAGCATAAGAGAGATATGCTTCCTCTCCTGTTGTTAGCTATGTTTCTGTTAAACAAAGAATATCCAGATTATATTGCTGTATTATATCTTTAATAATATGGAATTTACTTTTAATTGATCTTATATTAATTAAACCTATATTTATATTGTTATTGTTGGAAGAGGTAGAAACTGAATTAGCTAATTGGATATCAAGATATTGAGGAAGCCGGGGCGGTAAATCGAGACAATAACGACTCACCCCTTTTAGATGGTCTGTGTCCCCAAAAAGTTGGTATCCGGTACACTGAGTCCTCCATCGAATCTTGGCTTGGATGTAAATAAAGAAGAGTACTAATAGTAAAGATATAGAAAAGTTTATAGAGTAGAGGTCTAATTGTAGAGGCGCACCAAGGACGCGCACAAAGGAGCGCATCAAGGAGCAGGTCTTGCTCTTTGTTCGTGCTCCTTTGGCGTGCGCCGCAAAGGAGATCAATTTGTAAGACATGTACCGGAAGTCAGCTGATAGCGGTGTCGGCTCGCTGCCGCAAGGGGGAAACCTGAATCTAAAAAAATACAAAGTAACAGTGGCAGAAACAATCAATTAAAAGGTAAACCAGATTAAAAATAATAAAATAACAGTCTAAAAACTCTCTATCACTATTGTGAAGAGTGGAGTTAAAGTGCTCAGGTGCTGTGTTCTCCAGCCATTTGCCTATCCATCTTAGTATATATCCCTTTATTCCATGGCTTTGAAGATTCCTGAGAAGTCTTTCATGTGGAGCCTTGTCGAACGCTTTCTGGAAGTCCAAGTATATTATGTCCACCGGTTCTCCACTATCAATTTGTTTGTTCACGGTCTCAAAAAATTGAAGTAAATTCGTCAAACATGATTTCCCTTTCCTGAAGCCATGTTGACTGTGTATCCAAGTGTCGGACTATGCTATCCAGGGACAGACTCACAGGTCTGTAGTTGCCAGTTTCTCTTCTTGATCCTTTTTTGAAAATTGGCGTGACGTTCGCTATCTTCTAATAGTCCGATATCTGTCCAGTTCTATTTGATAGGTTGGCAAGTTTTTGCAAAAGCTCTCCAATTTCAACCTTCACTAGATTATATAATGCATAATTGGAGCATCTTCATCCCCTTTTGAAATATAGACGTCATTGGGAAAGATCATACTGATAAGGAATGGTTTAAAATATTGCACTCTTATGTGGTACTATACCTAGTAATATGATAGAGAATGGATATAAGATGTTTTTTGTTGGTATTACACACCAGTACGACTGCGAGCTATGTATGGGAATGGATCGGATAAATGTTGGAGAGGATGTGCATAAGTAGATTCTTTTGAACATATTTGGTGGTACTAAAGCACAGATTTATTGGGATAAAGTAATTTTCTTTATTGAGGCAGTACTAGGTATTTCGATCCCCAAAACTATGGAGTGCCGTCTGTTAAATAAGGGACCAGTTGCCCTGCCTCTGAAACATCAGAAATGGATACATTTGATAATAACAGCAGGTCGACTTGTCCTGGCATCTGCCGGGAAACAATCAGATTTACCAGTGTCACGAGTATTATTGGCTAAAATTCAGTCTATACAACAAATTTCAAAACTGACTGCTCTTTGGAGAAATCAGATACATAATTATAACACCATTTGGAGTGCATATGAAATTTGGATTAATTCCCAAAAGGATAGTCACAGTGATCTTTGATATATAATCTTTCTCCTACATCTTATGAATGTCCTGCATACATCCTCCCAGCAGGGGGAGGGGAGGAGGGTGGGACCGGAGGTTTGAGATATATTGGATACCATAGGTAATTTGAAATCTTCAGTATCTATTATGAAATAAGATATATAATGAATTAATGTATTGTTCTGTGTAGGACTATATAAGTCCGATGTTTTTAATTGCATTCAATTTTCAATAAAATAAAATTTAAAAAAAGGAATTATCAGGAGGGTCACGTGATGCTGAGCTAGGAAGCAGACGCGTGTGCCTCGAGCTCCCGAGCCTCTCCCGTGTTATCGGCATTTAGCCCCAGCAAACGAGTGTCCTCTCCCGGCTCATACATCAGTTTGGAGCCGCTCGCTTTTACCGGCTGCTGCAGTTTCCCGCTGCTGAGCGTTTATGGCTGCTAAGACGCTCCGGAGGGAGAAGGAGAAATTGAGGCCCGCGGATCCCAAAATGGCGGAGGGGGAGGGCTCGGAGGGACCTCCGGTAAGCTCGGCATGGCTGCAGGCGATTGTCTCCGAGGTGAAAGACGCCATTAAGACCTCTCTAGATCAGCGTCTCCAATCTATCACAGACAAGCTAGAGGTGGTGGATGGCCATTTGGAGTCCCTGAAAGGGGAGTTTGCTGGGTGTTGTCAGCGCTTGTCCATATTGGAGGACACTGTCTCTCAGGTCACCACCGCACAGGCTGATATGCAGACCCGGATTAGCACACTGGAAGATAAGCTGGATGACATTGAGAATCGCTCGCGCCGGGGGAATCTGCGGCTGGTTGGCCTGCCGGAATCCATCACTGAGGGGGAGCTCAGAGAATTCTTGGAGCGCTGGTTGCCCGAGTCTTTGGAGTTGGGCTCGGGGGCGGGACCTCTCCGGATTGAGCGGGCGCACCGGCTAGGGCCTAAACGTGCCCCTTCAGAAAAACCGAGAGTGGTGATCTTTAAACTTCTCAACTATGTGCATAAGATGGAGATTCTTCGCGCCATCCGTCAGAAGGGGCCGCTCCTGTATGATAATCACCGAGTTCTCTGCTTCCAGGACTATTCTCCTAGGGTATCCGGTCAGCGTCGGGCCTATTCTTCTCTCTGCGCGGATCTGCACCGCAGACATGTGCAGTTCGCCTTGCTGTATCCTGCCAAGCTCAAGATCTTTTATGAAGGGAAGCCGCATTTCTTTGACCATCTGCAGGATGCCACGCGATTTGTGGCACAGATGGCTACTCCGTCTACCAGCTCTGCATCTCCGTGATGTTCTCTTGGCTCCGGCTGAGGATCGCTTCCTTAATCGAGCTTTTTGATGGCTTGCTGACTTTGAGTTTCCTGCGGGTTTTGGGGTAGTAGTCCCATGTCACTTTGGTTGGAAGGATTGTGGCCTGCTTTGGTGTCCAGGGTGGTCTCTGCTTTGCTGTCTGCTGAGTTTTCTTCCTGCCTGGAGGGTGCGCCGGCTCTTGCCCTTCCTAGTTCTACGTGGCTCCCTCTTCTCTGGTTTGCCGCTGGCCCTGGAGTTTCAGGAGGCAGGAGGACACTCCTTTGGGCTCGAGAGACCTGCCACCTGCACATTGCCTAATTTCTGGACTTTGGATTGGACTTCAGCTGTCTTTGTGGAGCTTCACTTCTTGGGGGTTTTTGACTGCTTGACAGTGTGTTTCGGGAGGGATTTGTTGTTGGGACTTGGTATGTCTGTGGGAAGGTTGTCTGGCGATGTGTCTGTGTAGCTGGGTGGGTGGGAGCGGGCGATCCCGATTTCCTGTTTGGTTCCTGTTGCACTCTTGGGATTGCTCGCTTGAGGGGAGGGTGTGGATTTGGGGTTTGACTGGAGGGGATCCGTTGAGACTTGGGTTGGGTCGCGGGCCACCCATGGCTGGCCCTCGGCTGATAATTCCTGGGGCTTCCCGATGTGTGGTTGCAGGTCGGGGGGTGTGTTCCTTTTTGTATAGAACAGCTTGGCTAATGGGGGGCGGTCAGTTATGGGGGGCATTTGGCGGGGGAGCTCTCTGTGTTCTAGTTCTAGTTTTGGGAGTGCGGGAGGGGTTTGGGGGGCTTGGGGCAACCCTAGCGGGTCCTCTGGGACACAGGTGTTTTGGGGGGGGTATGGGGGCTGTCCCTATGAGGGTCAGGAGGGGGGGGGTTGGATGGGTGGGAAGGGAGGGGGATGGTTTTCTTTGTTTGAAGTTTTCCTTGTCTGGTTTGATGTTATGTTTTTTTTTGTTTGTTTGCTTTAGGTTTTCTTTGGTAGCCATGGTGCAGAGGATTGGCCGGGGGGGGGGGGGGGCTCTCCGGGCTTGCCGCTCCGGTGGGCTCTCGGGGGTGCTGCTCACCGCTTGGATGGAGTTGGGGTTCTGGTGGGCCTGTAGGCTGGGACGGTCCCACCATCCCTTCACTCGTGCTCAGGAGTTTCTTTCCTTTTGGGTCCTTTTGACGTCTGATGGTTAAATTGGTATCTTGGAATGTTTGCGGGGTTACCTCCCCCATTAAGCGCCAAAAAATTTTGCAAACCCTGAATCGCCACAAGGCAGATATTGCCTTTTTGCAGGAGACACATCTGACCTCTCAGGAACATGACAAATTTGCTCGTTGGTGGGTGGGGAAGGTGGTGGGTGCGGCCGCGGTGCGCCGTAAGGCTGGAGTGCTTATTCTCCTTCGCAAGACCTTAGACGCGGCAGTTCAGGGGGTTTACGCGGACCCGTCTGGCCGATTTGTATTGGCCCACATTACCTTGGCACGAACGTCTCTTCTCCTTTGTAATATTTATGCGCCGAATGTTTATGACAAAGCGTTCTACATTCGTTTGTTCAAGGCGCTGAGCACATATTCTGGATTACCTTTGTTGCTGGGGGGTGATTTTAATATTGTTCATGACCCCAGTTTGGATAAATCGGACCCCCGCCCCCAAGACCGTTTGGATTCTTCCAAAGGTATTCCTTATCTTTGTTCCTCTTTGGACCTGGTGGACGTTTGGCGCACGTTGCATCCTGGGGACCGCGACTACACTCATTTGTCTCGGGCTCACGGAACTCAGTCTCGGATCGATTATTGGCTTTTGTCTTCTGTTCTTTTTTCTTCCACGAGAGCTGCAGGGATTGGCCCATATTGTGTTTCTGATCATGCTTTTGTTTGGTGTGTTTTGGACTTCGGGTTGGACGCGGGGGGATCTAGGAGGTGGCGGTTTCCACCGGCGCTCTACACGGATCCTGGTTTCTCTGATCATCTGCTTCAGAAATGGGCAGACTATAAGTTCCACAACGCGACTCATCTGGATAACCCTGTTTTGTTCTGGGACGCGGCTAAGGCTGTTCTACGTGGGGAAATTATTGCGTATGCCAGTTTCCGGAAGAAGGCTCGGGACAGGGAGATCTTACGCCTGGAAAAACAGGTGAGGGCAGACCGGATGTGGTATGCGTGTAACCCGACTCCTCGGCGCCGTAGCAATTTGGTGGCTTCCCAGACCTCCTTGAACGAGTTGCTACAGGCTCGAGCCTCCTGCTCTTTACAATATTTTCGTCGCAAATTTTATTTACACGGGAATAAGGGAGGACGGCTTTTGGCTAATTTGGTGCGTGCTGCGGACGGTCCCCGTAGGGTGTTGCGGGTGGTGGGGGAAGGGGGAGGATTGGTTCACTCGGATGCTGGAATAGTTGAGGTTTTTCGTACATTTTACCGGCAGTTGTACTCGCAGCCCGCTGAGCCGTCTCTACCGAGTGCTCTTTATCTGGACAATGTGCCTGTGCCACGCGTGACTGCTCCTCAGCTCCAGAGTCTGAATGCGCCCATTTCGCCTGACGAGGTGGCTCTGGCAATACAGTCTAGTCAGTTATGGAAGGCTCCGGGTCCTGATGGATTTCGAGCGGAATTTTATAAAATGCTTTCAGTGGAGATCACCCCTCTTTTGGCCTCTACCTTTACTGTGTATGTAGAACGGGGGTCTTTGCCGCCGTCATTGCGTGAGGCTCACATGGTGGTGTTGTTGAAGCCTGGCAGGGATCCTACTTTGCCTGGTTCTTATCGCCCGATCTCTCTTCTCAATTTGGAAGCCAAATTTTTTGCAAAAATCCTGGCTAACAGATTGGCTCGTGTTCTTCCGGACCTGGTGGAGGCCTCTCAAGTTGGGTTTGTCCGAAACCGACATAGCACTAGGAGTATCCGCCGTCTTTTGACTTCCTTGGAATTTGTTGCATCTCGTCGGGAGCCTTCCCTGTTGGTCAGTTTTGATGCAGAGAAGGCTTTCGATAGGGTTTCGTGGCGCTTCCTGTTTGATACGTTGCGACATTATGGTTTTGAGGGGTTCTTCCTGGAGGCGATTGGAGCGCTGTATGCTTCCCCCACGGCTGCGCTTTGGATTAACGGTATACTCTCTGAGTCGTTTGATATCCGGCAGGGCACGAGACAGGGATGTCCCTTATCTCCTCTTTTGTTTGTTCTTACCATGGACCCATTGATTCGGGATGTTCTCCATAACCCAGATATTTGTGGGGTTCGTATTGGTCGGGAGTCTTTTAAGATTTCGGCTTTCGCGGATGACCTCCTTGTGCATCTTACTAATCCGGTTGCCTCGTTACCTGCTCTTTTAATGGTGATGGCCGAATATGGGGACTTCTCCGGGTTTCGGTTGAATTTAGATAAGTCCTTGGCCCTTCCGACGTCTCCTGAGGTTCGGGACTCTTGGCCGGGGAGCTTCCCGTTGCGTTGGGCGCCTGGTGCTTTTCGGTACTTGGGTATTCAACTGACGGCTTCGGTTGCTTCCCTTAAGCAGACTAACCTACAAATGCTTTTTGATTATACTCGTCGGCGGCTAGACGGCTGGAGGTTTTTTCCCCTATCGGTGCATGGTCGCATCCATCTTTTCAATATGGTTATTTTCCCAAAGTGGCTGTATGTTCTACAGTTGTTGCCCATTCGTTTGTTGAGGAAGGACATTCGGGAGCTTCATAGACTCCTATCGAGGTTTTTCTGGAATGGGAGGAAACCGCGGATGCAGTTTCAACATTTGATAGGGTCTTGGTCGAGGGGCGGCATGGGTGTTCCCGACCTGCAGACTTATAATCTGGCTTGCCTCCTCCGGTATATTGGTGATTGGATTTTGGAACAAGGGGTGTATACGTGCTGGGATTATGAACGGGCGTACTATCATCCTTGGCAGTTATCTTCTTTACTGCATGCGCCTCGATCGGCTCTTCCTTCCTCGTTGCGTTCTAGTTTTTTGTTGCGCTCTTTGCGGGATACTTGGAAGATGTTTGTGCAGCGCCTGGGAGACAAACCGGGGGTGTCTGATCAGTTGCCTTTGCAAGGGAACCTTCAATTCCTGCCCGGCCGCTCTTCAGCTTCCTTTCGACGCTGGGCTCTGCTTGGTTTGACTACTTTGGAACATGTACTGACCGGGGATGGGACTCTCATTTCTTGGCCGGCATTGCTGCTTCGACACGGGATTTGTGACTCGGATTATTTTGCCTATATGCAATTGGACCATTATATTCGTTCCTTGAGGCCGGAGGGCTTGCGGCTTGGTTTGGGTGCTAGGCTTCGCTCCTTTTTTGCTGGTTTTGATGAAGGCGGGCTTTCTGTGTCGGCGCTCCATAAGGCGCTTTGCTTGTTGTCCCAGCCTCGCTCTTGGGCCCTCTTGTGCGCTCGTTGGGCCACGGACTTAGGCCTTCCCCTGAACGATTTGGATGTGGGCGTCCTTATTCGTCGGATCCCGACTCTTTCTGTTTCCGCTGACCTTAGGGAGTGCCAGTTTCGGGTGCTCCATAGGGCGTATTTCACGAGGGTCCAACTGTTTCATTCTGGTTTGGCTGACTCGGACCTTTGTGAGAAATGTGCCGCCTCCCCGAAGTCCTTTTTTCACGCCTTTTGGGGATGTCCGGTAGTTAAGTCTTTCTGGAGGCGGGTGGTCCGGTATTTGGAGGCGGTGTTGAGGTGTTCCATCCCGCTTACTCCGGTGGGGTTTCTCTTAGATAAATTTGAGGCTTTTCGTCTGCCGCGGGGAGTCGGCAATTTATTCTTGAGGAAGGCGGGCTTGGTGGCTAAAAAGGTCATATTGACTGAGTGGGTGTCCGCAGATCCTCCTG
The DNA here is from genome assembly GCF_902459505.1 of Geotrypetes seraphini. Taxonomy (NCBI): domain Eukaryota; kingdom Metazoa; phylum Chordata; class Amphibia; order Gymnophiona; family Dermophiidae; genus Geotrypetes; species Geotrypetes seraphini. Next base: position 28,168,938 of record NC_047091.1, on the reverse strand, counting down.
CGTATTGGGCATGGCGCAATAGGCTGCATGCTTTAATGTTCCTTGAGAAGAGTCAGGTGCATGGTTCCTTGCGACACAAAAAATTTTTTCTGCGTGTCTGGAGGCCCTATATTTCTTCCCTGTCCCCAAGAAGTCGGAGCTTAATTCTTAATAGGTTGCAGATTTGAGCTATTCTAGGCGGTGGGTGTGTGGACCCGTGGATGCCCCTCCCCGGCCATGGTTGTTCTTTTCAATTTCTTTATTTATTACTTTTTATTTTTAGTTTTATTTCTTTAATTTTTGTTTTTCCGTGTTTTACTGGGTGTGGAGGTAGGGGGGCTAGTGTTCCTCTCAGGGCTCATCAGAGTACAGAGCTCTGTTTGCATGATGTTGTGGCCTTTGCTGCTTGAGCCTCCCTAGTAGCACGGGGTTGGGATGCTGCTGGTTCTGGGCTGGCATTTTCGTGCTTCTTCTTTCTCCCGCTTGGATGGTGTTGGTTGGGGGTGGGTTGGGGAGGAGTAGGGTTTGGGGTGGGGGGATGGGGGGGGATTTGTTACTCTTTTCACATGATTGTATTTTTACAGTGTTCTTTTTGCTTCAATAAAAAATTGCTTTACACTAAAAAAGGAATTATCAGGAAAGTAATGGAAAACAAAGATGAAAATATTACAATGCCCTTGTATCACTCTATGGCAGTGGTCTCAAACTCGCAGCCCGCCAGGTACTATTTTGAGGCCCTCGGTATTACATTACATTACATTAGGGATTTCTATTCCGCCATTACCTTGCGGTTCAAGGCGGCTTACAAAAGATTTATAAACGGGGGTTACATTGGGAGAACGATTGATTTACTAGAGTGGTAAAGGGTGGATCTTTTGACATTTCTTGGGTTGTTAAGAGTAAGGCAGTTTACAAAAGATTTGAAAGGGGGTAACAATGGAAGCACATTTGTGAAATTTAGAGTTAAGAGAACGTGAAGTTAGGGCTGCTTCAGGAATTTCTTGAAAAGTATAGTTTTTATTTCTTTTCTGAATGTCTTGTAGTTAGGGATGGTCATCAGAAGGTTGGAGATCTGATTGTCCAGTCTTGCGGCTTGAGTGGCTAAGAGGCCGTCGTGTAGTTTTGATCGTTTTACTTCTTTGATTGGAGGAGGTATGAATGGGGAATGCGTTTTTCTGTGTCTGGTTGTGGATGCTTGGATGAGGCAGTTGTTCAGGTAGGATGGGCTGTCTCCGTTTAGGGCTTTAAATAACATGCATTAGAATTTAAATTGGCTAACAATCCAAGAAAGAATACAATCATAATCACAAAAGTAAAATAAAACAGTTTCTTGATCATATGTCTCTTTAGCTATAAATTGCAAGACGCAGGAGGATTGCGAAGACCTGCAACAGGACATAAACACGCTCGAGAAATGGGCTGCGACATGGCAAATGAAGTTTAACGTGGACAAGTGTAAGGTGATGCATGTTGGTAACAAAAATCTTGTATACAAATACAGGATGTCTGGTGCAGTATTTGGAGAGACACCCCAGGAAGGAGACTTGGGAGTACTGATCGACAAGTCGATGAAGCCGTCCGCGCAATGCGCGGCAGTGGCGAAAAGGGCAAACAGAATGCTTGGAATGATTAGGACGAGGATCACGAACAGATCAGAGAAGGTTATCATGCCACTGTACTGGGCCATGGTAAGCCCTCACCTGGAATACTGTGTCCAGCATTGGTCGCCATACTTGAAGAAGGACACAGTACTACTTGAAAGGGTCCAGAGAAGAGCGACTAAAATGGTTAAGGGGCTGGAGGAGTTGTCATACAGCGAGAGATTAGAGAAACCGGGCCTCTTCTCCTTTGAAAAGAGGAGACTAAGGGGGGAAATGATTGAAACCTTCAAGATAATGAAGGAATAGACAGGTTGTTCACCCTTTCCAAGGTAGGGAGAACGAGAGGGCACTCTCTAAAGTTAAAAGGGGATAAATTCCGTATAAACGTAAGGAAGTTCTTTTTCACCCAGAGAGTGGTAGAAAACTGGAATACTCTGAATACTCTTCCGGAAGCTGTCGTAGGGGAACACACCCTCCAGGGATTCAAGATAAAGTTAGACAAATTCCTGGAGAACTAAAACGTACGCAGGTAGGGCTGGTCTCTGTTAGGGTGCTGGTCTTTGACCTGGGTGCCACCTTGGGAGCGGACTGCTGGGCATGATGGATCACTGGTTTGACCCAGCAGTGGCAATTCTTATGTTCTTATTATTAAGACTCGACCAAAAGGAAACATTTATAAACTATAACCTCATGCAAAATTGTCATTTCTTTAATAAGACATTAACTATTTTTTTTCTGAAGCCCTCCAAGTACCTACAAATCCAAAATGTGGCCTGGCAAAGGGTTTGGATTTGAGACCATTGCTCTATGGTATGGCCACACTTCACATACTGTGTGCAGTTCTGGTTGCTTATTCACTCTTTCCAAAAATACTAGGACTAAGAGACATGCATGAAGCTACAGGAGAAAATATTTCATTACACAAGTGTAAACACTGGAACCTGTTGCTAGAGAATGTGGTGAAAATCAGTTAGCTGAGCCGGGTTTGAAAAAAAAAAAGGGTATCCTTACCCCCCTGTACTTCAAGAAGGGCTTTTAGGGCTATCAGGGCAGTTGTCCTCAGCCCCACCCCAAAACCCGTCAAAGCCCTTTATTTCCTGCCTTGGGGCTTAAAAACTAGCCCAATTTGGTGAGAAAACTGCTCAACTGGCAACACTGAAACTTTGTTTCTAACTGTTGTCATAGTCTTTAATGAAGCGCGCTGCAGAAAGACGTGGCAAATGCTAGGGCGTGGCTTGGACCACGCCGAGAGACTCCATTGGAGCGTCAGAACGAGGTTTGGAATGCAAAGAGGCTGTGAGGCTTGGGATTCACAGATAGCCGGAAGAGCAGACTGAGGCTTGGCTCTCTCATTGATTGAGCAGTGAATTCCGTCCGCCGAAAGCCGCCACCCGCCAAAGTCGAGACTGTCTCTTCGTCGGAATTCAATATTTCCCCAACTGAAATCTGCAGCGTGACACGTGTCCATGGGCAGGGCGGAAGTGAGTAGGTGCCGGTTTCCCGCCCTCTGGCTCTTGGGACACCTCAGCTCATCAGGTACTTTAATTCAATATTAACCCAACTGAAATCTGCAGCGTGACACGTGTTCATGGGCAGGGCGAAAAGGAGGAGGTGCCGGCTTCCCGCCCTCTGGCTCTTGGGAACACCTGAACTCATCAGGTACTTTGGTATCGGGGCCGAGACCAGTAGCAGTGAGCAGTAAGTGGGAAAGTTATGGTGCTTGTACTTCTTACTTAGGATTGGCTGCATTAAGGTGTGAGTTGTTCTTTGAAATTGGATTAGAAAAACTTGTAATAATTAGAGAAAGAGTTGAGACCAAAGTACTTTACAACATACTTCTTTCCTTATTATCTTAAGCTTTTTCTGCTGTGATCGCGATTGTTGCTATTGTCTGGATCTTGTCACGTTTGGATAGGTAGAACCGACGTTTCAACTATCTTCAGTGTATGATAGTGCTGCCTGATTCGGCAAGATAAGCCAGAAGCAGCCAGTTTATCCTGCTGCCACTGTCACTGCTGCTACTTATTTGGGAGGCCTGGAGCTATATTGGATATCACGGAGGGAGTGTGTGTGGGGGGGGGGAGGGGGGATGGGAATGAGGGAGAGATGAACAGCTGCTACACCTGGGAGAGAGGAAGAATTGTTGAACATGGGGTGGAGGAGAGGAAGGGAGAGATGCAACAGAGGTAGAACGGGATGATAGGCAGAAATCCTGCATATGATGGAGAAGAGAGAGGGAGAAATGTTGGACATAGGGTGGAGGGCAGGGAGAGACAGTGCATGGGAGAGAGAAAGAAATGCTTCACATCATAATGGAGTGGAGGAAGGGAGGGGTTTGACCCAGGGCACTAGGCAGGGAGGGAGAGAGAGATGCCCAAAAGGGCTGCCGCGTGAGCGGACTGCTTAGCATGATGGACCACTGGTCTGACCCAGCAGCAGCATCTCTTATGTTCTTATGTAGACAGTGGGAAAGAAACAGAAATATTGGACAAAACTGTTGTAACTTCACTGGAAATGTCCAGTTAGCTCTTTTGTAATCCGCCTTGAACTGCAAGATATAGGCGGAATAGAAGTCCCTAATGTAATGTAGTCTTTAAGCCCGTTACATTAACGAGTGCTAGAATAGATGTGCCTGTCTGTCTTTCTTTCTCTCTCTCTCTCCTTGGCCTTTGGCTGTCTGTCTTTCTGTCTCCCTGAACCCCTGAACCCCTGCCTATCTCTGTTGCGACATGCCTGCCTGTCTCTCTGTGGCCCTCTTCTGTCTCCCCCCTCCCGAGCAAAGCAAGATTGATGCCTGCCCCCCAGCACACCCCTCCCCCCAAAGCAGCCCCCTGTCCCTCTCCATAAGAACATAAGCATCGCCTCTGCTGAGTCAGACCATAGGTCCATTGTGCCAGCGGTCCGCTCCCTCGGCAGCCCCACAGGTCAGTGTCCTGTAAGTGAAACTCTACTTAAGACATTTAATCCTATATAGTACCCCTCTAACTATACTCCTCAATCCCCTTTTCCTTCAGGAACTTGTCCAACCCCTTTTTGAAACCCAAAATCGTACTCTGCTCTACACCTCCTCCGGAAGCGCATTCCAGGTATCCACCACCCTCTGAGTGAAGAAGAACTTCCTAGCATTTGTTCTGAATCTGTCTCCCTTCAATTTTCTTGAGTGCCCTCTTGTTTTGTTTCCCCCACCAGTCTGAAGAATCTGCCCCTCTCTACCTTCTCTATACCCTTTATGATCTTGTAAGTTTCTATCATGTCCCTTCTAAGTCTCCGTTTCTCCAGGGAAAAGAGCCCCAGTTTCTCCAGCCTCTCAGCATATGAAAGGTCTTCCATGCCCTTTATCATTTTTGTTGCTCTTCTCTGGACCCTCTCGAGTGTCACCATATCCTTTTTAAGGTAAGGCGACCAGTATTGAACGCAGTATTCCAGATGCGGGCGTACCATCGCCCGATATAGCGGCAGGATAACTTCTTTGGTTCTGGTAGTGATTCCTTTTTTGATAATGCTCAACATTCTGTTCGCCTTCTTTGAGGCCGCTGCACATTGTGCTCCCGACTTCATTGACTGGTCCACTAAAACCCCCAAGTCCCTTTCTAGGTTGCTTTTCCCCAATACCATCCCCCCCCATCTTGTAGTTGTACATCGGGTTTCCTTTCTCTATGTGCAAGACTTTGCATTTCTCTACATTGAAGCACATTTGCCATTTATTTGCCCATTCACTCAGTTTGTTCAAGTCCCTTTGTAGTTCTTTACATTCTTCAACAGTTCTAACCCTACTGGAGAGTTTTGTGTCGTCCGCAAATTTTATAACTTTGCACTTCGTCCCCACTTCCAGAACATTAATAAATATACTGAACAGCAGTGGTCCCAGCACTGACCCCTGCGGGACACCACTCGTGACTGCTTCCCAGTTAGAGTAGTGTCCTTTAACTCCTATCCTCTGCTTCCTGTCCGCCAGCCAATTACAGATCCATCTGTGCACGTCCCCTTCCACCCCATGGTTCCACAGTTTCCTTAGCAGGCGCTCATGGGGTACCTTGTTGAAGGCTTTTTGGAAGTCCAGATATATGATGTCTATGGGGGTCACCTTTGTCCAATTGTTCGTTTATCCCCTCGAAGAAGTGCAGTAGGTTCCTTTGGCAGGATCTTCCTTTACAGAAACCATGCTGGCTGGTTCTCATCAGATTATTTCTTTCTATATGCTCATTGATGCTGTCTTTGATTAATGATTCGGCCATCTTCCCCGGAACTGAGGTCAAGCTCACCGGTCTGTAGTTCCCCAGGTTGCCTCTGGATCACTTTTTGAAGATAGGTGTAACATTCGCTATCCTCCAGTCCTCCGGGACTACCCCTGTTTTCAAGGATAGGTTGCAAATCTTCTGTAGTAACTCCGCTATTTCGTCTCTCCTTCAGTATTCTCGGGTGGATTCCATCTGGTCCCGGCAATTTGTCAGTTTTTAGTCTTATCTATCTGTTTGAGTACGTCCTCAAGGCTCACCTCTATTGATAATAATTTTTCCTCTTGATCCCCCTTGAAGGTTTTTTCTGGTTCCGGCACGTTGGATGTGTCCTCTGTGAAGATTGACGAGAAGTACGTGTTTAATCTGTCTGCTACCTCCTTTTCCTCCTTTACCACTCCTTTTCTGCCTCCCTCATCCAGGGGTCCCACTTCCTCCCTTGCTGGTTGTTTTCCTTTCACATATCGAAAGAATGGTTTAAAATTTTGTGCCTCCTTGGCAAGTCTCTCCTCATACTCTTTTCGCTGTTCTGACCACACCGTGACATTCTTTTTGATGTTTCCTGTGCTCTTTCCAGTTTTCCTCAGTTTTATCCTTTTTCCACTTCTTGAATGATTTTTTCTTGTCTCCTATCACCTTCTTAACTTCATGGGTTATCCATGCCGGGTCTTTTGTTTGATTCTTTTTGCTCCCTTTTCTAAATCTGGGTATATACAGGTTTTGCAACTCGTTTACCGTGCAGTTGTAGCAGAATTTTTACCTGCATAGGACACCTTGCAGCACCCACACGACACCCTCCTGCCATTGCTCTACTGCCAGCTATCAAGAGACCGCTCAAACTGCTGCACGTGCCGCAAGCTGGCGCACACGCCGCAGATGGAATACGGCCATGGAGGCACACATCACAGTGGCAGGGATCATGGCATTGTAAGTGCACATGCGCGCTTAGGGTTTTATTATAGAGGATGGCAGCAGAAGGGAAGGTACAGGGATGGAAGATGGATGGTGAGGATGGAGAAAGAAGAAAGATGAGCAGAAGATCCTGGCAAGCAAGCTAACAGAAGACAAATGGAAACCAGAGCCTGGGACCAACATGATTTGAATAATGAAATGACCAGACAACAAAAGGTAGAAAAAATAATTTTATTTTCTATTTTGTGATTACAATATGTCAGATTTGAAATGTATATCCTGCCAGAGCTGGTGTTAGACAGCAAGTGTGAGCCAAGACCTAACAGAGAGAGGAAAAGTCTTTATCCCAGGACAAGCAGGCAGCATATTCTCAACATGTGGGTGACGTCACCGACGGAGCCCCCTAGCAGACGTTTTCGCAAGCGGACTTGCTTGAAGACCTTCAAGCTTGCGATTGGCCCATGTATGCGCTTGTGCCCCTCCCACCCGACCTAGGGCATGTATCTCCTCAGCGTGGCCTCAGTTTTATGTTTTCCGCGGAGCCAGAAGCACTGCTCCCTTGCTTCGCGCAATCTCGTTGTCCCTCTTGCACCGCAGCTTTCTTTGTTATTTTCGTTTTGAGTCGCTGTGCTCGCGTCTTTGTTATTTCTTCTTTTCTTTTGTGCCTTTTTGACCGGGTCTCCGGTCTTGCTGTGGCTGCCTGGCCTCGCAGGGCTGCGGCCGTCTTTTTTCTTATGTCCCGGCCTCGTACCGGGTTCAAGAACTGCACTAAGGCCCAGATTCTCTAAAAGTGCGTCCCGATTTTAGGCAGCTGTAGGCGTCCTACAGCTGTCTAATCAGCCAATCGGGATGCACGTTTAAAAAAAAAAAATGCTCCCCAGGCAGGCCGCCTATATTGAAGGCGAGGCCCGCAAGACACCTAGGCCCTGATTCTGTATAGGACGCCCGGGAGAGGCGTCCTATTCAGAATCGGCCTAAACTAAACCCCGATTCTGTAACCGGCGTCCATGTTACAGATGCGGGTTAGAGAATCGGGTTAGATTAGACACGGCCCGCTACACTTATCGCGGCAAGGGATCTCTCTGCCGCTATAAGTATAGCGGGCCGTGGCCCCTGACCGATCACTGGCAGGAGGGTGCCCAAACCCTCCTGCCCAAAGATGCACCCCCCCGACACTACCGACCGCCCCCCTCGACACTACCGACTGCCCCCCCCCCGACATTACCGATCTCCCCCCCGACAATATCGGTCGCTGGCAGGAGGGTGCCCAATCCCTCCTGCCTGAAGACGCACACCCCCCCCCCCCCGGCGCTAACAACCCCCACTCCACCAAACCTGTTCTTACAGATGGGTCTTGCACGTCGAGCAAGCAGGCACGCCTCGTCGAAATGAGGCGGGCCCGCCCCTTCCCGGCCCATCCCGCCGAAGCCTAAGGTCTGATTGGCCCAGGCTCTAGAAGCCTGGACCAATCAGGCCTTAGGAATAGCGGGTCCGCCCATCCCTTGGCCAATCAGACCTTAGACTTAGTAGGGATGGGCGGACCCGCTATTCCTAAGGCCTGATTGGTCCAGGCTTCTAGAGCCCGAAGACGCACCCCCCCCCCCCGACACTACCGACCGCCCCCCCCCCGACACTCCCCCCCCCCGACATTACCAATCCCCCCCCAACAATATCGGTCGCTGGCAGGAGGGTGCCCAATCCCTCCTGCCCGAAGACGCACCCCCCCCGGCGCTAACAACCCCCACTCCACCAAACCTGTTCTTACAGATGGGTCTTGCACGTCGAGCAAGCAGGCACGCCTCGTTGAAATGAGGCGGGCCCGCCCCTTCCCGGCCCATCCCGCCGAAGCCTAAGGTCTGATTGGCCAGGCTCTAGAATCTGTAAAGCTGCCACTTGGTCCTTGGTTCATACGTTTACCTCACACTACTGTCTGGATACTTACTCCAGGCGTGATGGCCATTTTGGCCAGTCCGTTTTGCAAAATCTGTTCTTCTAAATTGCCAACTCTCCCTTTATCCCATTCTGGTTAGTTTGGAGGTCTCCCACATGTTGAGAATATGCTGCTTGCTTGCCCTGGGATAAAGCACAGTTACTTCATCTACTGTGTTACTATGTTACTTACCATAACAGGTGTTATCCAGGGACAGCAGACAGATATTCTCGCAACCCACCCACCTCCCCGTGGTTGGCTTCTTTGCTAGCTATCTGAACTGAGGCCACGCTGAGGAGACGCATGCCCTAGATTGGGCTGGAGGGGCACATGCGCATGCGTGGGCTAATCGCAAGCTTGAAGGTCTTCAAGCAAGTCTGCTTGCGAAAACTTCTGCTAGGGGGCTCCTTCGGTGACGTCACCCACATGTTGAGAATATCTGCCTGCTGTCCCTGGATAACATCTGTTATGGTAAGTAACTGTGCTTTTTTGTTTACACCATTGCGCCAGCATGGGGTTGGAGAGGACAAGGGAGGGTGGGGCGAGTGAAGAGGCTACAAAATAAGCCCGCCAGGACGTTTGAAAAAAATGCCAGATTAGGCAGGAAAACTGAATAGAATTGAAAAATCAATTCAATAGGGAAAATGTTTTCCCTGAATCGAGCAGCACTAGTGTATGATGGCTGAAATGTCGTTCCTCCCTACCTAAACGTGGTGAAACCCGGACAACTGCAACAATTATTTGTTTCCTTGTTTTGCATTGGGTTCAATTTCTTTTCATACTAACATAGAAACATGACAGCAAATAAAAGGCCAAATGGCCAATCTAGTCTGCCCATCCACAGCATCCACTATCTCAGATGTGTCCAATCCTAGCCCTCGCCGGGTCATGTTTTCAAGATTTCCCTAATTAATATGCATGAGATATATTTGCATACAGTGGAAGCAGTGCGTACAAATAGATCTCATGCAAATTAATTGGGGAAATCCTGAAAACCTGACAGGATTGCAGCCTTCAAGGACCGACATTAGACATCCCTGCACTATCTCCTCTCGCTAAGAGATCCCACATGCAAGTCCGATGTTTTCTTGATTTTGAACATAGTTTTTGACTATCACCTCTACTGGGAGAATATTCCACACATCTACCCCCTTTTCTGTAAAATTTATTTATTTATTTAAAAATTTATATACTGCATAATAACTGCGGTTTACAAAATTACATGCATACATATTTAAGAAATGCTAAACACGTTTCAACAAGACAAACACAAGAAGACATTAACAGTGTCATTATTAAAATCTTCTTTAAATTCACAAGATCCCATAAAAGAGTAGAGAGGGACAGATTCTTCAAACTTTCAAAAAATATAAGAACAAGAGGGCATTCGGAAAAGTTGAAAGGGAACAGATTCAAAACAAATGCCAGGAAGTTCTTCTTTGTCCAATGTGTAGTGGACACCTGGAATGCGCTTCCAGAGGATGTAATAGGGCAGAGTACAGTTCTGGGCTTTAAGAAAGGTTTGGACAATTTCCTGCTGGAGAAGGGGATAGAAGGGTATAGATAGAGGATTACTGCACAGGTCCTGGACCTGTTGAGCCGCTGCGTGAGCGGGCTGCTGGGCACAATGGACCACAGATCTGACCCAGCGGAGGCATTGCTTATGTTCTTATTTACAGGACAGGAAGGCATTAGTATTTTTGAGAGACTGGAAGCCCTGAATATCTATACACTAGAGGAAAGGAGGGACAGGGGAGATATGATTCAGATGTTCAAATACTTGAAGGGTATTAACATAGAACAAAATATTTTCCAGAGAAAGGAAAATGGTAAAACCAGAGGACATAATTTGAGGTTGAGGTGTGGTAGATTCAAGAGCAATGTTAGGAAATTCTACTTTACGGAGAGGGTGGTGGATGTCTGGAATGTGCTCCCAAGAGAGGTGGTGGAGAGGAAAACGGTGACTGAGTTTAAAGAAGCGTGGGATGAACACAGGATCTAGAATCAGAAAATAATATTAAATATTGAACTAAGGCCAGTCCTGGGCAGACTTGCACGGTCTGTGTCTATATACGGCCGTTGAGGGAGGATGGACTGGAGAGGGTTTCAATGGCTGGGAGGGTTTAGATGGGTGGAGTAGGTTTTGATGGAGATTTCGGCAGTTGGAACCCAAGCACAGTACCGGGTAGAGCTTTGGATTCTTGCCCAGAAATAGCTAAGAAGAAAAAATTTAAATTGAATCAGATTGGGCAGACTGGATGGACCATTCGGGTCTTTATCTGCCGTCATCTACTATGTTACTATATTACTGAGCCTATTACCTCTTAACTTCATTCTATGCCCTTTCACTGTGAAGTATCCTTCCAATTGAAAGAGGGTTTAGATGGAAGAGATTCACCTCATGCATGTTTATGCCATGTAGGTATTTAAATGTCTCTCCTGCTTTTCCTCCAAAGTATACATATTGAGATCTTTAGGTCTATCCTCATATACCTAATGACATAGACCACCAACCATTTTAGTTGCCTTCATCTGGACTGACTCTAACCTGTTTACATAGAAACATGACGGCAGATAAAGGCCAAATGGCCCATCTAGTCTGCCCATCCACAGTAACCATTATCTCTTTCTCTCTCTGAGAGATCCCACATGCCTATCCCAGGCCCTCTTGAATATCTTTTCAAAGGTGTAGTCTCCAGAATTGTACACAATATTCTAAATGAGGTCTCACCAGAGTTTTACACAGAGGCATCAATACTTCCTTTTTCCTACTGGCCATTCCTCTCCCTGTGCACCCTAGCATCCTAGCTTTCATCTTTTCAGCCTGTTGGCCACCTTAAGGTCATCACATACTATTACATCCAAGTCCTGTTCCTCATTCGTGCATAAAAGTTCTTCACCCCCTAAAGCAATGTATTGCAAACTGTGATATGGCACACATGTGCCTTTTGAGATTTTTAAGTGTGCCGCGACTCACTAGGCAGGAAGAGAGGCTCCGGCACCTGTGTCAGCTGACTTCTTCCATCGCATTGGTTGCATATCTGCTGGGACTCTTTCCTTCCTCGTCTCTGTATCCCTGGACCAGCAGCAGCAGCAGCTCTGTATGCTTTTAACTTCGACACACAGCTGCCACTAAGCAGTAGTTTAGCTGCAGTTTCATCAGGCAGCCTCGGGGCCTTTGCTAGGCCAGCCCGCATCTTCGAAGTGGGCTGGCGTAGCAAAGGCTCCGAGGCTACCTAATGAATCCACGGCTAAACTACTGCTAGTGGCAGCTGTGTGCTGAAGTTAAAAGTGCACAGTTAGCTGCTGTTAGGCTAGACAGGAAAGGTATTGCTGGACCGGGAAGTGAGAAGGGATACTGCTGAACATGGGGAGCAGGGAAGGAGGAAGTGATACTGCTGGACAGGGGGAGGGAAGGGAGAAGAGGTAATGCTGGATAGGGGGGGAAGAAGGGGCACTGCTGGACAGGGGAAGGAGGGAATGGGTACTGCTGGACAGGAGGGAGTTAAAAGGAAGGCAGAAGAGGTGCTGCTGGACCTTGCAGAAAGGGAGGGAAAGGAAAGGTGCTACACACTGGAGGGGAGGGTGAGATGGTGCATGGGGAAAGAGCATGTTGGGCTGGGGGGTGGAAAGGAGGGATGCCACTTAAGGGAAGAGGCAAGGACAGAGAGAGAAAGCATGCTGGACTCATGGAGAGGGCGAGATGGATGGGGAGGACATAAAGAGAAGAAGAAATGTTACACTCTGAGGAAGGGGGGAGAGAGATGTTGGTTGGGGGAGGGAAGGAGGACCAGAGAAGAAGCATGCAGGAAGAAGAGAGAAAAAATGTTGGACTGGTGGAAAGGAGGGAGAAATGTTGGATTAGGAGGGAGGCCAGAAAGGAGGAAGGGAGATGGACTGCAGGAGGCAGAAAGGAGGAAGGGAAAGAGAAATGTTACACTGGGGGGTGGGGGGAGCAGTAATGTAATGTAAGTGAAGGGAGAGATGCAAGACCAGGAAATGGAAGGGAAGGAGGGGAGTCTAGTAGCGCTATAGAAATAATAATAGTAGTGGTAGTAGAGAGAGATGCCAGATTATGGGAAGGAGAGGAGAGAGATGCCAGACTGGGAAGGGAGGAAAGGAAAGAGAGATGTCGGACCACTGGGGGGGGAAGGAGAGAGATGTCAGACCATGGAAATAGGGAAGGAAGGAGAGAGAGATAGGAAGGGAAAACATGGAATTGTAGATTCTGAGAAGAAAGTAGAAAAATAGAAATATTGAATGCTAAAGATGAATGCAAGGCAGAAAGTGAAGAAGGAGAGAAAAGCAGTCAATGGATAAGAAGGTCCTGGAAACACAATTAAAAGCACAGAGAAATAGTCATCAGACAACAAAGGTAGGGAAAATGGTTTTATTTTCAATATAGTGATTGAAATGTGTCAGTTTTGAGAATTTATATCTGCTGTGTGTATATGAAAAATGAATGGAAAAAAATTGCATTACAAATAGTAAAGGGGGTGGGATCTGGGAGGTCTGTGGTTGGGGGTATTTGTTAGACTTCCCTGCTGGCACCCTCTACTGGCATTTCAGGGCCTGTCTGGAGGGCCTCTGCAAATGCATGGATGTCACTGTGATGATGTCACACATGCGCTTGATGTCATCACGGCGACATCCGCACATTTCTGGGTGACTTGAGCCATGGCCACTACCATTAGTGTGCCCTGGCTCAAGGAAATTTGAGACACACTGATGCAGTGCGACCGACAGTTGCTGACTGGAGGGTGGTGGTGGATTCAGTTGTCTAACATGTTGATTGAAGTGGTCCCAAATGTGCTCGATTGGATTAAGGTCTGAGGAATTTGGATGCAAGGGAAGTAGCTGGAAGTCTTGGTCATGCTCTGCGAACCACTTATGAACCATTCTGGCAGTATGACATGTTGCATTGTCCTGTTGAAAGATCCCATCGGCCATAAGACCGTCAACATGTACGGGTATATTTGATCGGCAAGGATGGAGAGATACTCATATCAGTTGAGAGTTCCTTCCATTGATATCAAGGGACCCAGACCATACCAAGAAAACATTCCCCGGACCAAAACGCTGCCGCCACCAGCTTGTATACATCCAACAATGGTTGCTGGGTGTTTCATGCCTGACACACCAATGTCCATCCGTTTGATGGAGCTCAAAATGTGACTTATATTTTCGAACATGCTTTTTGTTAACCTGATAATAGATAACACAATTTTGCAGTGATAGAACATGAATGGTTTTATGTATTCTGTATTAAAGTATTGTGCTAACCTATTTTAATAGTGTTCTTTTTTTATTTTTCATTTACTTTTTGTTTTATTTGATATACAGTATATTGTCCAGATGATGGTTTTACCTCAACTAGACTATTGCAATTACGCCTACTTAGGCATCAGCACCTTTCTAATCCACAAACTGCAGGTCATCCAGAACACTGCCATTAGACTAATTTTCAAACTAAAGAAATATGATTCAATCTCTACCTTCAAACAACTATACTGGCTTCCAATATCATCCTGAATAAACTTCAAAACCTCATGCATCTTACTGTATGGAAACTCAGCGGCTCCCCTCATCCAGCTATTCTCTTCAGTCTGGTCTACTTCCAGAAGACTCCTTAATAGAATTTAACTAAACCTACCATCCACTACAAGTGAATCTTCCACACCATGCTAACTTACCTGGGAGTAAAAATCTGCAACAACCTTCCAGAAGCAATCGGGAAAGAAACAAATCGCACCTGTTTCAGAAAAAGCCTGAAGTCTCACTTCTTTGACAACTAAATGTTTCAGCCTCTACCTGTCGCCCCCCTACCACCTAAGCCTCATGTCTCTTCCCCCCCCCACTTTCCTCCTCTTTCCTTTTCCCTCCTGACCTCTCTGTTCAGTCGCCTTGAGCTTGTTGAGGTTTGTGTGACTCGCAAATGGAAGATTAGATTAGATATTTTATTGTAATCCGCCTTGAATTGTGCTGCAACTAAGGTGGTATATCAAATGTAATAAACGATTCATCAGAGAAAGCAACCCTCTGCCAATCGGTGCAAGTCCAGTGTCGGTACTCCTGTGCAGAACCCTCATGAACATGGGTGCTGTCACTAGCCATCTGCTCTGAAACCCCATTTGCAACCGGGTTCGCTTCACAATCATTTTGGACACATTTGGACAGTGAGTTGCACAACCAGTGTTCACCTCGCATCAATGGCTAATGCTGCCCCACAGTTACCACTTTGTGTCGTCGAAAAGGTTCCATTCGTCTACTCATGGTACACTTTAACCACAGCAGCCTGTGAAAAGTCCACAAACTCCCCCATTTCCAAAATGTTGCCACCATTGGCCCAGTAGCCGGTGATCATGCCTTTTTCAATGTCTGATAAATCACGCTTTTTCCCCATGACAGCCACAGTTGCTATATTGGCATCTTGCTGCCACCCCACCTTATGTACCTATGAAGTCTGCACACAACACATGCATTCGTCCATTAGCTCTGCATCCCTGACATCGGAGGTAAGCGGTGGTCATAATGTGACTCAACTATGTATAATAGAGTTTAAATCTAAAATGCATCTCTGAACAAGAAAGTCTTCAGTCCTTGTTTGAAATTTTGGTGGCAGTGTTCTAGTCTAAAAAGTAAAGGCTGAAATTCCAAAGGGTGGGAGCTACTAGTGGTGTCGAGACCAGAGAGAGCAAATGTTGACAGTAATAGGTCATTTCAAGTTAACAAAAGTCTATCTGTAAATTTGTATTCAGTATGTTTCCCAGGTATCTACACTTCAGTATTTTAGTTTATTCATTTATGTGGACTCAATAATTGTATAAGAGCTTTCATGTGGCAAGTAAATATTCTTGCACAAGTGAATTAATTGCCTATACACTGCTTTGGGGCTTTTTGAATAAGCTGTTAGCTTCATTTGTCTTGGGATGCTCTCTTAAGCATAAACTAAGACAGCCACCTAAGTAGAGAGCTCCCAAGTATCCTTTTACAAATATACGTAATGAAGATTTCTCAGTAAACATAAGAACATAAGAATTGCCGCTGCTGGGTCAGACCAATGGTCCATCCTGCCCAGCAGTCTGCTCACGTGGCAGCCCCAAGGTCAAGACCAGTGCTCCAAATGAGTTCAGTCTCACCAGTTTAGCATGAACTTGTCCAACTTTGTCTTGAAACCCTGGAGGGTGTCTTCCCTTATAACAGACTCCGGAAGAGCATTCTAGTTTTCTACCACTCTCTGGGTGAAGAACAATTTCCTTATGTTTGTACGGAATCTATCCCCTTTCAATATAGAGAGTGCCCTCTCGTTCTCCCTACCTTGGAGAGGGTGAACAGTCTGTCTTTCTCTACTAAGTCTGTTCCCTACAGTATTTTGAATGTTTCGATCATGTCCCCTCGCAGTCTCCTCTTTTCAAGGGAAAAGAGGCCCAGCTTCTCCAATCTCACTGTACGGCAACTCCTCCATCCCCTTAACCATTTTAGTTACTCTTCTCTGGACCCTTTTGAGTAGTACCGTGTCCTTCTTCATGTACGGCGACTAGTGCTGGACGCTATACTCCAGGTAAGGGCACACCATGGCCCGGTACAACGGCATGATAACCTCTGATCTGTTCGTGATCCCCTTCTTGATCATTCCTAGCTTTCTGTTCGCCCTTTTCACTGCCACAGCGCATTGTGCAGATGGCTTCATCGACTTGTCGATCGGAACTCCCAAGTTCCTTTCCTGGGAGGTCTCTCCAAGTACTGCCCCAGACATCCTTTATTCCTAAGTTCTGAGTGTTATTTTGCCACTATAGCTGAAAAGAGTGTTATTTTGCAAAGTACCAGTTTGCAGAATCATAATACTATGTTTGACATTGTTTCAAATTGTTGATTTAACCATGTTGATGAAATGTGTGGAACTCTGAGCCGTCATGAAGTTCCTATTCCTGCAGAAGAAAACTCCAAAGGAAATTCGTGAATGTTTGATGCAAACATTGAGTGACAAATGCCCATCATACTCCACAGTGAAAAAGTGGTGTGCAAACTTTCAGTGTGGAGTTTGAGACTGAAGATGCACAAAAGTCTGGGAGGCCTCAAATGGTGTCAGTTTCTGAAATTGTTGACTATGTCCATGACCTGATTTTGGCAGTTTGGCAAATATCAGCTAAAACAATTGATGAGACACTACAGATGTTCAGGGAATGCGTTGGGTGTTAATCCTAGAGCAGCTGGGTATGTAGAAGCTGTCGGCCAAGTGGGTGCCCAAATGATTGAATGCTGATAAGAAATGACATTTAGTGGACACGTTCAAGTTGATTTTACAGCATTTTCAGCGAACTGGTGCAATTGTTTTGGAATGACTAGTTACTGTTGATGAAACATGGTTACACCATTATGATCCTGAGACATTAGTCCATGCAATGTCAGCACTCAGGATCTCCAAGGCCAAGGAAATTCAAGATCCAAAAGTCAGCAGGAAAGGTCATGGCCAAAGTGTTTTGAGATCAGGAAGATGTAGTAATGACTGACTATCTTCCAAGGGGCCAAATAGTTAATGCAGAATGCTACTGTAACTTGCTGTGCCAATTAAAGGAGGCATTGAAAGACAAAAGGAAAAGGAAGCTGCAGAAAGGAGTTCTCTTTTTGCAAGACAATGCACCTGCTTACAAGGCTGGCAAAACAATGGGAGTTTTGAAGCAGTTGGGGTTTCAGTGCATAGACCAGGGGTTCTCAAACTTTTTAAACAGGGGGCCAGTTCACGGTCCTTCAGACTGTTGGAGGCTGGACTATAGTTGAAAAAAACCCCAAATACCTTGAACAAATTCTCATTCACACTGCACATATCTTATTTGTAGTGCAAAAAAATCAACCCAACCCATGAAATACAATTTAATCAACATAAACTTACCAGTATTTTCAGTGGGAAATGTGGGCCTGCTTTTGGCTAATGAGATAGTGTCACAACCACCCTCCGGCCGCAGCTGGTCTAAGTGGCACATGACAAGGGCTAGCATGCGCCTCTAAGGGTCACACAGGTTTTAGGAGACTGAGTACTGGTGATTAACCATTAGGAACCTACACACCATCTGTAACTGAAATATGAGCTATGCTTTATTATAACTAAGTTCAAAAAGGCTTTTTCCAGCCTCAAAAGACAGTCCAAACAGAACAATTCAAAAGACAAAAATCAGAATACAATTCACATGCTCCCAATCAAAGGAAATTTCAGCATCAGTTTTTATACTTGCAACAAAAAAAAGAAAAATGTTTGGAAACAGTTCCTGGGTTTCTCTGTGCCTCAGAGTCTTCCCTTCAGGTGTTCTTTAAGCCACATGTAGAACAGGCAGGAAGTGCACCCAGGTAGAATCTTTGCAAAAGAGTTCTGTTCTTACCCCAAGTTCAAACATATAAATCTCGGTGAGTTAGGGCAGGAAAGAAAACAACCCCCCCCCCCTTATTCTCAGAGCTGTGCTAATCAGCATAGCTCCTGTGCTTCTGCACTAGTCAGTCTTTTACACAATCCCAGAGAAAAAAACCCACAAGAAAAATAAAACTTTCAATGGTTCCTCCTAGAACCTGGGTATCACACAATACTGTGTAGCAAAGAGTTCCTTATTGCAAAAGAAAAAAACTCAAAAGTCTCTAGCACTGGTCATCAGCAAGAGGCAAAACCACTTCACTTTTAAACACGGTCAACATTTCATCATAATCTCACTTGCCTTAGTTCAAACAACCCTCTAAGGCTTGTTGGTCTGCATTTGCTTCTCTTAGTCATGGTTTATGGCAAATCTCCTGTTGCCTTACCCTCAGCCTTGGCTTCTCTCTGGCCATGTGGTTTCGATACCTCCTCAGTCTGGACCACTCTCTTTTCCTGTCCTAGGACACCTCCTCCTCTTAGCAGTGCAGTTAGCATTTAAAAGGCAAGTACCCCACCCACAACCACCAGGTGAAGGAGTTCTAGCACTCTGCAGCTGCTTGCTTCCTGATTAAAACGACAGTGGTACCTCAGTTTACGAGTGCACCGGTTTGCGAGTGTTATGCAAGATGAGCAAAACATTCGCAAAATTGGCGCCTTGGAAACCGAGCGTGCCTCGATTTACGAGCATGCCCTCATGATCTGGCACCCTCCCCCCCACGATCTGGCACCCCCCTGCTGCGATCTGAAGTCCCCCAGACCCACCCGAACCCGCTTCTTACTTTCATCTCGGCCTTGGCACCAGCATGTCCTGTGCGTTGGTGCCGGTGCCCGAAGATTGGCCTGCGAGTTCAAGCTCTCTCTGAAATTCTTGGAGAGAACGTGAACTCGCAGGTCTTGAGCATGCGCAGATGCTCAAGGCCAACACAGAAGAGGAGGCCAATCTTCAGGCACAGGACATGCTGGTGCCGAGGCCGAGATGAAAGTAAGAAGCGAGTTCGGGTGGGTCTGGGGGACTTCAGAGCACGGTGGGGGGGCCTTTGGGGGGGGGAGCAATACTGGTTCTCATGGTGGAGGGGGATGGAGCAGAGCCACTGGCCTCGGGGGGTGGGAACGTATCAAAGTGAGTTTCCATTATTTCCTATGGGGAAACTCGCTTTGATATAAGAGTATTTTGGTTTACGAGCATGCTTCTGGAATGAATTATGCTCGTAAACCAAGGTACCACTGTATTTACTTTCAGTTCAATGTGAATTGCACTTCAGACCCATCTGCTCTCTTGCTCCCTCTGGTGCTTCTGGAGAAAACACCAGTTTCAGGATTTTCTGGTTTTCTCCAAGCTGGAATGTCTCCAACAGCATCAACCGGCTCTGCTACCTTAGGACACTCCTAGCAGGCATACCACAATAGTCAATATCCGGTTCCATGTTTGTTACTGCCAATGATGCAAGTGTGCATCGATTAGTCTGGAGTTGGTTGGAGATTTCAGATGTTTCATTCTGGATAAAGCCTGTTCACAGACATAGGTATTCTTTGAACACAGCCACTGAATCCTGGCATACTAGACAAACAGCTCTCTCCTTGTACTGCATGAGTAATTGTAGGTCCACTGTTCTTTGAATATCCTGCATTCGGAGTCAAATTTTTCTTTTCCTTGACATTGTTTCCTAGGGTGAACAATGGCTATTACTTCTTTGGGATGGACACACATAGCTATGCTGCTGGCCTGTGCTTCTGGGTTCTGGCTGGCAGGCGGAAATGAGTCCACATACTTTTTGTTGGTACTGTGGGGCTCTGGTCAGGCCCAGGGTGTGGGCAACTGACTGATTTTGGCCTGCTGGCCTGGCCTGAGCTCAGGGCCTGACTGATGGCATTGCTGGCTACTACCTGCCTGCCTCAGTGTACTTATGATGGTACAGCACGTTCTCTGCCACAGTGCGTCACATCACCGCACTACCCTGGTCGACACTAATGATGCGGGAGCAGCAAAAAAACTAACATAGTCATGGGGGATCACACCAAAGCACTCTAAAACACCTGCAGAAAGAAGTAGATGGTAATGTCAGAATGAGTCTTGGAATGCACAGAGAGAAGCTATCAGAGCACACCAGCATGAGGCTTGAAATATACTGAGAAAAGCTTTTGGAGTGCCAGAAGGAGGTTTGGAATTCACAAAAATTGCTGAAACAGCATACCGAAGTTTGGAACATTCAGTGAAGTACTACCAAGCCCCTGCAATAAAGTAGCCCAAATATCCTGCAACTCACTAATGTCAAAAGTTTCCCACCAGCTGTACCAAACTTCCAAGAAACTCTTCCAGCGTCAGCAGGGCTGTACACACCAGCCCACACACTCCGCTGATAGGTCACGTGGCATGGAAATGTGATGTCTGCGCTATGTGTCTGGCCGTCCAGCTCAGGTGACTGGGTTACTGGCAGCATGCAGTGAGGAGTGGTGAGAGCTGCAGAGCGCTTTTGTGAGAAAGCCATAATGGAGCAGGTAAGCAATGGTTAGGAACATGAGCAGTAAACTCTAGAGTGGGGACCGGGTAAATGACCTTGGAGGACTGTATTTGAGGATCCCTGGCATAGACCATCTGACTGTTTTCTGTTTCCAAACCTTATGTTTAAATGATTTTTATTATTCCAGCAGTAAGAAGCAAATACAAACAGTAGTACCATTCAGGAAATAACATTTTCAACAATATAATCAGTATCCCTCCAATCCTCCCCTCCCCAAGAATCCATGGCCGGTCCAACAGTGGGAATAAAATCTTAAAGATTCAAAAGTCTACTGCGAGCACGCGGTGTGAGGTCCTGCCAGAAGTGCTCCCACACCTGACAAAATTTGCGACCCAAGCCAAGAGTCAAGTCTCCCACCATGTGTCTCTCCAGTGTTGCGTGCACTATCATTAGGGATCTCCATTGTGCATATGACGGGGAGATCACAGGAGAGCCAATTGGTGAGGATGGCTTTTTTCCCCATCAAAAGGGCTCTGGAGATAAATGCTGACATTCCCCTGGGTTTGGGCGAGGCTATATTATAAAATCCAAATAACGCCCTCGGTTGCAGAAGCCATCGCCTTCCCCAAAGCGATGTGGTATATAGGCCAAGATGTCTCCAAAACTGTTGGATTGCGGGGCAGGCCCAAAACATGTGACTCAAAGATGCGTGAGCCTGATTGCATTTTGGGCAAGAATGTGACGCAGTAATCCCCAACCGGGCTGCACGTTCCAGTGGAATATAAAGTCTAAGAACAATTTTCAATTGCATTTCCCAGTGAGTAATATTGGGTGACACCTTCTGAATGTTCTTCAGGACCCGTTGTAACTGTTGAGCAGTCAACTGGCAATGCAAGTCCTCAGCTCACACTGTCGCTAATATATCCAGATTTTTCTGTTTCCAAACCTTAAAAAGAATTTGAAAGGGTGACAATTTTTGAGTGATTTTGGAGGTGATTGCAGTATTTCAGTGACCAGACAGAGAATTTCTTGTAAGGGTTATAGAAATTTCAGTCACAATGTGCCAAGTGTGTTGAACTTAGGAGTGAATACGTGGAATAACTTGTAAGTTTTATGACTCCACATCATTCCCTTCTTGGTAGGGCTGAGAGCTTTTCATCACCCCCTTGTATTATCATTTATTTTTATTAGTAATCTTTTGATCTCCCTAAAGCGAACCTTCCCTTTGGAATATGTGTTCACATGAATCTGCAAGGGAGAGCTGAACATATGCTTTAAGTTTAAATGAAGGGTCAAGAAGACTCAAAAGCTGACCCATCCATCTAGGGTGGCTTTAGGTAAAAATGTCAAGAAAACATTAGTCAATAGTAAAGAAACTATTGTCTATGAAGGAAATAATGAAAGATAATCGCTCTGCCATCACAGAACTGAGAGAATAGACTAATGATTTGCTATGATATAATAAACAGCAACTAATCCTTAAAACCTACTCACAGTTCAAAGCCAAATGAAAGATATATGTGTGTGTATGTATGTATGTGTGTGTATATATATAGATATAGATAGATAAATATAGACTGAATAGTAAATATTGCAATATCTTTTTGAGTGTTTGGAATCTGTGAAGGAACAAAGGGAAACAAGCCCAGTAAATTTATTTATTTAATTTGTTTTCTATCCTGTTTTTCCCCCCAAAAAAGCTCAGAGCGGGTTACAGGTTAACATACATAGTATACAATTAACAGGTTACAATTTACCATAGTTATAATACAACTTTTTGATACAAGTTTCTATCCTAACTCAGTACACACTAGGGATCTGATATCAATATACATAATAAACAGTATACTGGTTAAATTTACCATAGTTTCAGTTCAGGATGAATCCAGGAACTTGTGGGCCATGATCACACACCAATCTGAGCTCTGTCACATAGAATGGCATGCTGCTTGGTCAGCTAGTATTTCTCATAAGACAAAAGGACAATCAGTGAAAACAATAATATAAATGGAACTTCTTCCTCATAGCCACTAAATATGAATCTGACAATTAAGAACTCAGTGATGCCAGAAGGCCAAACAACTAAGTAAGAAAAGGAAATAAGGGATATGGCCAATTAGAGTCCTAGGCCATTCTCAGTGCATCCCAGAATGCACTGGGAGAGAAGCCTAAGATTCTGGTTGGCCCATGTGCCTAAGGCCCCATCAATGGTGGGGTGGGCCACCTTTTAATGGCGGGCCTGCCGGCCAGAGGGAGTAAGCTTCCTTCCGGCTGGCCAAATAAAAAAGGTACCAGTGGGGTCGGGGTGGGCTTGGGAGGTGGGGGTTTGGGGTGCCAGGGATGTTTTGGGGGGGGTAAGGGGGTTCCGGCAGAAGGGACTAGACATCCCTCCTGCCAAAGGTCTTATGGGGTTCTGGCAGGAGGGCATCCCACCTACTGGGGGATGTCTCGGAGGTGGTGGCAGAAGGAATTCGGCACTCCTCCTCCACAGACATATGGGAGTGGGATAGTTTCAGGGGTTACAGCAGGAGGTAGTGGGCATCCCTCCTGCTGGTTGTCTTCACAGGGGTGGGGTGGGAATGGATGGGTTCCGTGCCACATTTTGCTGGCCTACATTTCAGGCGCCTATCATAGCCCTAGAGAGATGCAGAGGGCCACCTAAGCTCACCTAGGCCACTTCCGGGTGAAACCATGTCGACGCCTAGCCTTGGGCGAGCTTAGGTGGCCCTATGAGCCTCCCTAGGCTCGCGAAGATGCCTACAATGTAGGCTGCCTGCCTTGGGGTGTTTTGTTTGTTTTTTTTAAACGTGCATCCCGATTGGCTGGTTAGACCGCAGTAGGACATCTACCGCTGCCTACAGTCGGGACGCTGTTTATAAAATTTACCCTCAAAGTGTATCTGAATTCAAGAAATCTTAGGACAAGGACATTGGATCTCTAAAGAAAGGATAGTAGATGGCAGACAAGATAGGCCAAATAGTCTGTATCCGTCTTCATTTTTCTGTGTTTCTAAGTGATTTGTTTTGGATGGTTCCACCTGATTGGCAAAGCAACCATCGTGCAAGCTCACCAACCAGAAAGGTCACAAAGGGATGGTAGTTCTTGTATTGGGTATTTGCTAGATGATAATAATAATTTTATTGTTATATACCGCCAAAGCCATGGTAGTTCAAGGCAGTTTACAATAAGAAAAGCTGGACAATCGGCGACATAGTTACAATGTGGAATCAACGAATACATGTATACAGAATAGGAGAGATAATGAACAAAAAATTCTTAGGTAACAAATCGGTTAAAAAGTTTCGTTTTTACTAATTTTCTAAAACTAAGATAGGAAGAGGAGTGCATGATGATGTTACCCAGCCAGTTGTTCAGTATACCTGCCTGGAAAGCTAGAGTTCTGTCCAGGAATCTTTTATAACGGCAGGCCTTTATTTTTGGATGGGTAAACGTGGATTCTACGTGTGGGCCTAATAGCACAACCCAAATTAAAGTGAGAAACCAGGTATAGAAGTACAGAGCAGAAACACATATATTTTCTTTACTTCTTTCCCTGTCTGACTTACTTTGATTTTGTTACTATTATGAGTGTTTTGTGTTATTATAGGAGAAGATGGCGGCGGCAAAAGTTCTTGTTACGGGAGGAGCAGGCTATATTGGTAGCCACTGTGTACTAGAGTTAATAGAAGCAGGTTACATTCCTGTGGTCATCGACAATTTCCATAATGCAGTTAAAGGTGAGAGAGATTCTACTGGGGATCACACTTTTTGTGAGCATGTGTATCTTGTACATATTGCATTTTTATATCAGTTTTTCTTGATGTTTGTTTACATTGCTGTTTGATTCTTAATAAAAAGCGTTTAAACTTAAAAAGGTGAGAGATTCTAACAATGTATATATTAATCATTTCATATATAAATGTAGAATTACTTTTATTAAGCCTGAATAGATTTTGTGAAGGGCATTTAATCAAATTAAGGATGCCAGCACTAAAGTTGACTGGCAATGGCATTTTTCTCCTTAAAATTTATCTCAAGCACTGGAAAATAATGATCTTATCAGCTCTCTCAGTGATACTGATTGTAATAATGTGTTTCCCAGGAGAAACTGGTCTCCCAGAAAGTCTTCAGCGTGTAGAGGAGATTGTGAAGAAGAAGATTCAGTTTGAGGAGGTGGATCTGCTTGATATGAGAGACCTCTGCAACTTATTTGAGAAGGTAAGCTCTTAAAATAAATCCTTACAGTTATCTGGTCTTCCTAATTAGAATCCTGTTTAGGGGCAATTTTGGAGGTTAATTCTGCAGGTAAACTGAAAAAGCTCCTTTTAAAATTGATTTCTGTCCTCTGAAGAAACAGTGCAATATGCCAACACTGCATATATTTTTCCTTGCAGGGACACCCTTTTCAGTCCCTGCATCTGTTTTAACTAATGCAGAATAGCAAAGGAAAACTCAGGGGGAAATTTTCCTTCTGAAAGTCAGGTTATCACTAAAAATTGCCACCTTTGTACTTATTTATAGCAATTGGTGTCGTTCGTGTGTGTGTTTTATACCAATCATGGAATAAAGCAGGGTGTTCCGCCACTAATTTCTGACAAGTGGGATGATCAGTGACACTCAGAAAAGCACACAGACAATATCAAACATAAACAATAACACTTTATTATACTTATATATATATAAGAATAAAATAGCATCACCGTATCTCACGTAAACCCTCCCTTCACCATTCGGAATCCCTCAATGGATAGGCGAGTAGGACACGGGAGACTGCCCCTTTAGACCTCTTTTGGTTTCCGTTCCTAGAGACGTCTTGGATTCTAAGGTCAGAGGCAAGTCCCGTCTTTTATATTGGGTGAAAAGCTGGGAAAACTGCTTGCCTCTTAGTAAGACAGCTGGTACTGGTCCTTTGTTATTTGTTTTGGCAACTCCTAGGTCAAAAAGGTCAAGATAGCAGATACTTGTCACTGTCCCTTTCTTTTTGATGTATTTTCCCATCTGTCTTTACTGATGATCATCTGGTTTTACTGTCCTTTGAAGATCAATGAGGTCAGATCTCAGATAAGCAAGGTTATTGTAGAGACCATCTGGTCTTACTGTCCTGTGGAGATCAAAGAAGTCAGGATCTCAAATAAGCAAGGAGGTGTTGCAGTTTATTGTCTCTTTGATGCTATCCAGTTGTCACTCAAATAAAGGAAGTCAGGATCTCAAATAAGCAAGATTATTGTAGAGACCATCTGGTCTTACTGTTCTTTGGAGGTCAGGATGTCAGGTAAGCAGACTTGAGGATACATATCAGTAATATTCTGAACATGTCAGTAAATAATATGCTGAACATGTCAGTAATATGCTGAGGTATAACATTCCACCCCTGGATACTCAAGTCTGCTCCTACAAATTAAGAAGTCCTCCGAATTAAGGGAGAGAGTGTCCGACAATTAAGAAATGTTCACATAAAGATAGCTAAACAAATTTATAGAGTACAAAATGAAGAAACACCTTTTATGCCATATCACTGCCTCTAGTAATAGCCTCCCACCCATGGAGTGCAGTGGTAGCTTCAATATGATCTGCCACAGAATGCAAGTTAGTATTTCAAAATTCAGTATCTATTTTATGCCGTAGCAAAGTAAGGTTACATTGCTGTTTTGCTTTATTTAGAATTGCTAGGCTTTAGAAATAAAACAATTGGAGTAAGTACCTCGGCAAAAGAAAAATTAATCATAAAAATGATAAGTTACATTATTTGCTCACTGCAACACACTAACATTCTGTAAACATACTGAAAAGGGAGCTTGACTAGCAGGAATCACAAGTTCAACAGTACTAAGGACACATTGTTTCATTTCAAAATTTACACCATTTTCTATCTAAGGGTACAGAATGTGATGTGGTTTTTAAATCAATGCGATAAAGTTCTTTGTGATATCATTAACGACATGTAACATTAACTGATCATATCGTAGCGTTAGTTCATAATTATGTACAGTATTTGGCACCCATTCACCTTCCCATCTAAATACATCTGCTATTCTGGAGCCAAATTTTGCTTGTTTGCCAGCCAGTATTTCAGATTCTACATTTAAGTAAAGGTAAATTATTTCCTTATGTTCTAAACCTGGTATTCTTGTATTCCCTAATATTTCTTGCTAATTAGGCATTTTACTTGAAAGTATCACGTATAGGGAATCATGGAAATTAATAATCTTATTAATATTATATTTGTGCTCTTACTCATGGCTTATATACATTTAGGGTAGCTTCATATTCACCATCGATCACTGCAGTTATCTTGTATCCTGTTTTTCTTAGCAGCTTTGGTTAGGGTCTGGCTATGCTCCAGTTTCAATAGGCTTGCTATGCCACTCACATGCCTTCACTCATGTAAGATTCACGAGCACTGCCCCCAGAGACCAGCCCTAATGTGAAGTGGCAGGATATAGGCTCACTTCTATTCCCAAGTCGGTGCCACATAATAGCTTCATGGCCCTGTATGTCTGGTTGCGTGTCATCATCTTCTCGATCTGGTGAAATTTTCTCTTAACCCAGCATGTTAGCCAAATCATCAGAATGAGAAAGCAGAGCTGACCAATTTTATCACAAAAGGATGAAAGTCTATATGGAATAACATTTCCCAGTACGTGATTTTTCAAGGAAAATATTTCCTCATGACTATTTAGCTTCAATGCTTTAGTTACAATAAACACCCCTAGTGGTAAAAGAGAAGATAAGAGAAAAAGGAGAAAAACCACTTTATGTACAGAAGGTGAGAACATGTGACACAATACTTGTGTGTAAAGTAGTATTTGTGTGAGATGAGAGAAACAATACTAATGCACTTAAAGGTCTTCTGTAGGACATTCAGAAAATACACCTTTTTATGTTCTGGACATAATTATTATGTCATTTAAGAGAGACCATACACACGTACAGAATGTGCTAACATTTGACACAATACTTGTGTGTAAGGTAGTATTTGTGTGAGATAAGAGAAACAACACTAATGCACTTAAAGGTATTCTGTAGGACATTCAGAAAATACACCTTTTTATGTTCTGGACATAATTATTATGTCATTTAAGAGAGACCATACACACGTACAGAATGTGATACCAAAATAACTTATGTCAGAGATGTGCACTGCACTGTTTATACCTGGTAAGTTAAATAAAGAGAGACCATTTTTTATTTTATTTAGCAAATATCAAATACCAATGAACACCATTTTACCAGGTATAAAGCTTTCTAATTATTTATCTTCAGATATCCTTTTATAATATAACCCCTAACTAAATTATCATTGGGCTGTATAGAAACATAGAAAGATGACGGCAGAAAAGGGCCAAGGCCCATCAAGTCTGCCCACTCTATAGACCCTTTGCCCTGACCCACGTAGGGATCCCACATGGGCGTCCCCTTTATTCCTAAAATCTGGCACGCTGCTGGCCTCGATTACCTGTGATCCATAGCATAAAATCATTGTGAGCATGGTTTTCATAAGATACTTTCTGGTATGTGGGGGAATCTTTTTTGGAAAGGGATATGGTACCATTTGGACTAATAGAAGGGATGGAATAACCTCTGGAAATGGCCAATGTGCAATGTTGGGGTACCCCATAAGCTAAAACAGACAACACATAACAGAAACAGACAAACACAGAGCTCCGGCATGCTTTCTTCCATCGGTAATGATTCAGGGTTGAATTTAATCTGTAAATAAGCACCTATTAATCAAAAGAGTCACAAACAAATGTGGTATCCATTGGATTCCCACTATCAGGTCACAGTGCTGGATGTATTTTAAAGATGGCACAGTGAGATTGGTTCTCCTGACCATATCTGGATACTAAGCTTCTAAAAGAAAGAGAGATAGAAACTTAAGTTAATTGCTCCATATAGTTTTACTGGTCTTCTTTTCTATTTTTCTTCCATTTCAAAGCTCTGTCACACAATCGTAAGAGAATGCAAGCAGGGAAGTATTAATCTATAAAATATACAAGAGAGGTTTACGTGCAGGTACAGTGGTTCACAATGTTAGTGTTTGAGGTAAAAGACACATTTGCAAAATTACTTGGAGTGCAACTTCCTTATACTATCTAACAAAACTTTAATATGTTGCCTCCAAAATCCAAAAAGGCCCAAGTCTGTTTTTTTTTTTTTTTTTATACTTTGGGGAGAAGGGAAGTTTAGCTTTCTCTATCACCTCTCGGCATCCTTTTGCCCACTTTCTGCTTTAATCTTGTGATAGAAAGTGGGACTATGTAAGTATTTTTGTGGTAGTCTGGTATATGTATATTGCCTCCCTTGCCAAGTGAATGCAAATTGTTCTGGACATTGCTCCACTATAGGAATCATGTTTACAATTTTTGTGGAGATCGGTACTACTATTGGTTTCCCCACCACTACTGATAACCCTTTTTGGATATTTGGCAAGGAATCACATAGATTAATACAGTATATTCCCAAATTGGTAATTGTCCAATTTTAAAATTGGTAAAAGTTTTCTTCCTGCTTGTATAATTTTCCCCCCAATCCTGATATTTATATTCCTACACCCCAGCGTCCACTACAGCTTGTACCTGTTGCTCCCCAGGTTTCTACTAAATATTTATCTCTACCTGCGGACGCTGTTCTAATTTGGTCCAGGCACACACTGAGGCTTGGCATTCACATTATTGATCCTCCCAACACTTCCACCCTTTTAAATCAGGATAAAGAATGGAAGCAGTTTCCTCAGGGGGAGCCGTTGACACCCAAATATCCTCCCTCTCTCCTTTGTTCACTTGTGCTTGAGGCATAGATTTCTTTCCCAGTCCTCTACTTTTGTACATTCCCCATAATGTCCTGGTATCTTTTCCATCTATTTCTT
This sequence comes from Geotrypetes seraphini, assembly GCF_902459505.1. Taxonomy (NCBI): domain Eukaryota; kingdom Metazoa; phylum Chordata; class Amphibia; order Gymnophiona; family Dermophiidae; genus Geotrypetes; species Geotrypetes seraphini. The sequence goes on along the minus strand of NC_047091.1, from coordinate 28,139,553 downwards.
CCCTCTTTACACCATCTTTTATTAATGCCAAAAACATATTCCTCCGAGACACCCGCTTAGCCCTGTTTGAATTTGATTGTCCTGTTCTCTTTTTATCAAAAGTATTTTGAGGTCCCCAGTCCCCCCGATCTCCTAACTGTTGGACCACTTCTAAGGCTTCCAAAATAGTCCTGTCTATTTGATTGATCAACAAAGTTATCATTACCTGTTTGTATGTCGATGCAGCATACTTAATAATTTTATTTCTCATGGACTCAGTAAAAGGTAATGACATATATGTGTCAGCGTGACCTATTACTAAGGCTGCCTTCATAGCCTCCTCCTTAATTCTCATTTGAGCATCTTTTAATGTATACCAAATCTTATCATTTGAGGGCCAATCAGATTCAAGTGGATATCGCCTCGTGACCAGTGTTCCCGCTAAGCTGCGCTGGCGTGCGCTGGCGCACAAAATATTAGGTCGCAGCGCACAAGTTTCTCGTCACAGCGCAGGACCGGCAAGATTGACTCATTTGAACTTCCTGCCGGTCCGCGTAGGACCGGCAAGATCAGCATCGGAAGCGTGCGCTGGGCCGGAGAGATCTTGGGGAGCCTCCGACAGTGGCTTTCTCCCTTCTCTGCAGCTCTCCTTTACTTCCCAGCGCAGCGATTCACGAAGGCAGCCTCGGGGCTTTTGCTGAGTCGCGGCTGCCTCTGATGATGCAACTTCCTCTTTCCTCAGAGGCGGCGCGACACAACAAAGGACCCGAGGCTGCCTTCGTGAATCGCTGCGCTGGGAAGTAAGAAGAGCTGCTGGGAGGGGAGAAAACCACTATCAGTCTGGGAAGCTGCTGGGCAGGGGAAAAAAGGGACAGCTGCTACTGGAAAGGGAGAAGGAGAGATGCTTCTGGGAGGGGAGGAGGGAAAGGAATCTGGGAAGCTGCTGGGCCAGGAAAAAAAAGGGACAGCTGCTACTGGAGAGGGAGAAGGAGAGATGCATCTGGGAGGGGAGGAGGGAAAGGAATCTGGGAAGCTGCTGGGCCAGGAAAAAAAAGGACAGCTGCTACTGGAGAGGGAGAAGAAGGAGAGATGCTTCTGGGAGGGGAGGAGGGAAAGGAATCTGGGAAGCTGCTGGGCAAGGAAAAAAGGGACAGCTGCTACTGGATAAGGAGAAGAAGGAGAGATGCTTCTGGGAGGGGAGGAGGGAAAGGAATCTGGGAAGCTGCTGGGCCAGGAAAAAAAAGGGACAGCTGCTACTGGAGAGGGAGAAGGAGAAGGAGAGATGCATCTGGGAGGGGAGGAGGGAAAGGAATCTGGGAAGCTGCTGGGCTAGGAAAAAAAGGGACAGCTGCTACTGGAGAGGGAGAAGGAGAGATGCTGCTGGGAGGGGAGGAAGGGAAGAGAGTTACTGCTGGACAGGAGGCTGGGAGAAAGAAAGAAAGGGGGCAGGCAGGGAAACAGAAGGAAAGAAGAGAAACAGAAAAAAAGAAAGAAAGGTCAGGGAGAGAGGAAGAAAAAGTTGGGGGAGGGAATGAGGTGTGGAGGAGAGAAAGCATACAGGCTGATAGAAGGGAAGAAAGATTGGATGCACAGTCAGAAGAAGAAAGTGCAACCAGAAATCACCAGACAAGGTAGGAAAAATGATTTTATTTTAAATTTAGCAAAGTGGAGGCAGTATTACCACAGTTTTCAAAGGAATTTGCCCAAATAACTTAATAGTTAACTGGGTAAATTCCCAGAGATGAAAACTTCCCTTCACTTACTATGCACAGTTCTGAATTTATATCTGCTGTCTATATTTTACAATATGGTCCCCTTTTACTAAACCGCAATAGTGGTTTTTAGCGCAGGGAGCCTATGAGCGTCAAGAGCAGTGCTGGGCATTCAGCGCAGCTCCCTGCGCTAAAAACTGCTATTGTGGTTTAATAAAAAGGATGGAGGGTATATTTGTCTATTTTTGTATGCTATAAAAACCAAATACAGAGAGAGACTGAGAGCTGTTGACGAAGAGCTACGTGTGTGTCTTTCTTCCATTCCAGCCAGAATATCAGCTTTGTGTTCAGCCAAACAGGCCCAGGTTTCGCACTGAATAAAGTATTTTATAATTTTTATAATTTTTATTTCATAATAAAGTAATTATAAAATACTTTCTTTGTGTTTATTTGATTCCTATTCAAGAGAATTACTTTATATATAGTCAATATAGGCAGAGAGTTAAATTTTTTAACATTTTCTAATGGTGGTGTGCCTCGTGATTTTTTTCATGAAACAAGTGTGCCTTTGCCCAAAAAAGGTTGAAAAACACTGGTCTAGAAATTGAAAGCATCAAACGTATTGTCTTCTGGACTGTTTTTAATTTACAGTTTACACATATGGATGTAACAGACATAACTACATTTGTTGTAAAACATTTATTAAGATATCATTTCATCCCTACAATTTCTGTGTTCTTAAAAATATTATTTAACGTTATTTAATTTAGCGTGTAGGCCTAAAATTCCTTTGAATACCTCGTCCTCATGTATCAGCAACTTTGACAACATATTTATTTGGCTCATAACTTGCTGGCGCCCGATATTTTTAGCTCACAGTGAAAAAAGTTTGCTCACAACACCCGCCCGCTTAGAGGGAACACTGCACGTGACACCCCTACTAATTATCTCTAATAAAGACCATTGGGCAATTTTTGCAGGATAAGGATCCTCCCGCAAAGCATGTTGCACTGCTACTTCTTGACTAATTTGAACAAATTTAGGGGCATCTGTGGCATCTAACATAATCCCTGCTGCGCCCAGCTCCTTGCACCCGAACTACCCACTGTATTAGTGGTTCCCCAGGCTGCTGTGTAAGGCGTGCCATCATATCCATGATTTCATGTGGAGTAACATCCTCCCTAACATTATCTCTAGTTAGATTTTCTCCTGTTTGCAGATTTCCCTGTAATCTTTGTCTCCTCACAGGCTCTGCTTCTAAACTTTCTGCCTGTTCTCCTTTAACACATATATCCTCCTCACTGTTATTAGAATTTGAATCCCAAATATTCCCATCCCGTTTGTTTGGATTCCAATCATTCGGCAGATGATAAATTAAGATTTTAACTTTTCTGTAACTCACTTTCCACCTCCGTTTCTTGTATTTATATCGTGCATATTGCATAGCTGACTTTTCTGTTACATTTTGATAGGTTTCTACCTTATCCATTAACAACTTATTCTGACATTGTAGCATTGTAATGGCATGCTGTTGATTATACCTTTTCTTTTCCAGCTCTTCTAATTTCAATTGTAATTTCTGTTTAGCTTCATGCAAATTCCTCCAGTCTGACAAAATCATCCTTCCTTGTCTAGAAATTATTTCTTGCTCTTCTCCTTTTGAGATTTTCACCTTTTGTAAGGAGGCACATAATTCATGTGGATCCCCACTTTCAAAAGGATTGGGAGCCTGCTCCTCAACCCCATGTTTTATCTGGTGCTTTTGTGACCACATGACCTACCCCACTTCTGGTACCAATTTGTTTTTTTGTTTTTTTGTTTTAGTTTTACTGTCCTTTGAAGATCAATGAGGTCAGATCTCAGATAAGCAAGGTTATTGTAGAGACCATCTGGTCTTACTGTCCTGTGGAGATCAAAGAAGTCAGGATCTCAAATAAGCAAGGAGGTGTTGCAGTTTATTGTCTCTTTGATGCTATCCAGTTGTCACTCAAATAAAGGAAGTCAGGATCTCAAATAAGCAAGGTTATTGTAGAGACCATCTGGTCTTTGGAGGTCAGGATGTCAGGTAAGCAGACTTGAGGATACATATCAGTAATATTCTGAACATGTCAGTAAGTAATATGCTGAACATGTCAGTAATATGCTGAGGTATAACACAGGGGAAACAAATCCACAAAATCAAATGCATAAAATAAGGAGTGAAATTGTCCTAAACAGACTGATTACCACAAACTATTGTAAAAATGTCCTTTTACTCATCCGATGGTTCAAATGACTTTATTCATCCAATAACTCAATGACTCGACATGTACGTTTCAGCCAAACAGGCCTGCTTCAGGAGTCTTGAGAGTCTTCTAAGTTATATCAAGTGGTGGTTTGAGTAAATGTATAGGCTCTCCAGTCAATGCGATGATGCAAAAACAAGATGCGCATATGTGCGTCTAGTTAGGATTAAAAAAAGTGCACTATTAAGGATAACTATGGCAAATTGTAACCTGTAAACTCTATTTGTTGGTATTAGACAGCTAGTTTGTATCAAGTTAGGATACAACCTTGTATTATAAACTTGTACTGTAATTAGGCAAATTGTAACCTGTTAACTATATAATTTTGGAGAAACAGGATAGAAAACAAATAACTAAATATTTAAGAGAGAAACATTTACTCCCAAGCATAGTTAGAGGCCCAGATTGTTAAGGGAATTTGAATGCATTCTACTGGCAGGTGTAAAATGACAGATCGTGTTATAGGTGTTTCCACATTCTGTTTCCAATTGAAAATTTGGCTTGTGATCACATCTTTTTGAGTTCTTAAAGGACGTTTTCCTTCCATGTTATTTTAATAATGGACTAAGGAGTTATTAGCAAGGCTGAATTTCTATTTTTTTCCACCAGCACAACTTTTTTGCAGTTCTGCATTTTGCGGGGTTAAAGGCAGTTGGAGAATCTGTTGAGAAACCTTTACTGTATTTCACGGTGAACTGTAGAGGAACCATCCAACTTATGGAGGTAGGTAGCCAGAAAAAGGCTTCAAAAATAAATGATAAACAGCTGTTATCAATTCTTTCTTTGTTTTTCTTTTAAATAATTTATATTCCGCATAGCCTACAATTCTATGCGGATTACAAATTATTCAGGTACTCAAGCATTATTCCCTCACAGTCCCGGCGGGCTCCCACTCTATCTAATGTATCTGGGGCAATGGGGATTAAGTGACTTGCCCAGGGTCACAAGGAGCAGTGTGGGTGCCAAGGCTACAGCTCTAACCACTGCACCACACACAAGATGTTCGGAACATAATACATTCCCTACTCCTTGCAGAATCCTGTTCAACTGTGTGTAAAGCAGAATTTGCACAGAATTAAGCCCCGGCACGCCCTCTCGCCATCTGTGGCCTGAATTCCGGTGCAGGCTTCCCTCTTCCGCATTCCAGCCTTTTATGATGTCGCTTCCTCTTTCTTCACAGGCAGGACCATGGTGGAGGGAAGCCTGTAGAGCTGGTAGCAAGTTGCCTGTTCGAATCGGCTTTGCTGAGGGATACGGGGGGAGACTTAGGAAGAGGGGCATATGCAAGTCCAGGGCATCCATTTGGAGTAGATGAAGTTTGGGGCAGAGGGGAGATAGAGTGTAAGAGATCCTGGCTGTGGATGGTTAGGAAAAAATAAATGTTGGCTTGGAGGGGGGGGGAGGGAAAGGGAGGACAGGGGTGAGAGAGATGCTGGCTTGGGGGGGGGCAGGGGTGGAGTGATGCTGGCTGGGGGGGAGGGGGAACAGGGGTAAGAAGGTCTTGTACACTAAGATGCATAGAAATATAGAGAAGAGATCCTAGAAGGAGACTGTGCAAAGAGATAGGGACACTGAAGCAATGCTGAGCATGAAGAGGGACAGATGGAGAGAGAGCATTGAGATAGGGACATCGAAATTTCTTGTAATGTAATTTATTTCTTATATACCGCTAATTCCGTTAGGTTCTAAGCGGTTTACAGAAAATATACATTAGGGTGCATTAAAATTATAAGTAAGATAGGTACTTAGAAATTCCCTTACTGTCCCGAAGGCTCACAATCTAACTAAAGTACCTGGAAAAATGACAATTAGTAGAGTAATAAAGAAATAACAGAGTTTTAAAAAAAGCATGGGATGAACACAGAGGATCTCAAATCAGGAAATAATGGTATATATTTAAGAACTAAGGCCTGTACTGGGCAGACTTGCCCGGTCTGTGTCCATATATGGCCATTTGGTTGAGGATAAGCTGGGGAGGGCTTCGATGGCTGGGATGGTTTAGATGGGCTGGAGTAAGCTTTTACGGAGTCTTCAGTAAATGGAACCTAAGCACAGTGCCTGGCAGAGCTTTGGGTTCTGGCCCAGAAAGAGCTAAGAAGAAGGAAAATTTAAATCAGTAATTTAAAGAGAGGGTAACGTTGGGCAAATTGGATGGACCATTTGGGTCTTTATCTGTCATCATTTACTACGTTGAGCCCATATGCTTCATTGTAGCCGGCCTAGAACAATGGGTTGTGTGAAAAATAAATATTTTAAATTAAATAGAATGCAGAGAATGTAAAGATTTTAGGAGGATAACAAGACGTGTACTGAATGAACTTGTGTGTGTGAGATACCCTAGCCATGGGGGGATTAAAGAAATACCACAGATATTCAAATAATGATCACAAAGTTTGACTAATTTGAAAACGTAAAATTCAGGGGTGATTCACAGAGCCGATTCCCAGGTCAGAGCATTTCCCTTCCCATATTGGGTCCAGCATCTTCCCTCACCAAGTCCCTTGGCCAGCTGCTGTCCACATATCTCTTCTGGTGCTCAAAAAGAGTTCTGTGCTGGTATGAGGCCTTCAGTGGTTAAACACTTGTGTCAAGAGTATGACCTGAAATGCCAGATGAACTAAGTAACTAATTTATCAAGAAAAAAACAAGAACACTTTATATTACATGTCTGGCAAGCAAAATGATGATGGAGAATGAACTATGCATCTGGTCTCTATGTTTCTAAAATTAGAGGTCCTCCCCAAATCCAACCATTTCAATTCTGGCAAGAACATAAGAATAGCCTTACTGGGTCAGACCAATGGTCCATCAAGCCCAGTAACCCGTTCTCACGGTGGCCAATCCAGGTCACTAGTACCTGGCCAAAACCCAAAGGGTAGCAATATTCCATGCTATCGATACAGGGCAAGCAGTGGCCCCCCCCGTGTCTTTCTCAATAATAGACTATGGACTTTTCCTCCAGGAACTTGTCCAAACCTTTCTTAAAACCAGCTACGCTATCTACTCTTACCACATCCTCTGGCAACGCGTTCCAGAGCTTAACTATTCTCTGAGTGAAAAGAAAAATTTTCCTCCAATTGGTTTTAAAAGTATTTCCCTGTAACTTTATCGAGTGTCCCCCTAGTCTTTACAATTTTTGATGGAGTGAAAAATCGATCCACTTGTACCTGTTCTACTCCACTCAGGATTTTGTAGACTTCAATCATATCTCCCCTTAGCCATCTCTTTTCCAAGCTAAAGAGCCCTAACATTTGTCTTTCCTATACGAGAAGAGTTCCATCCCCTTTGCCATCTTGGTCACTCTTCTTTTAACCTTTTCTAGTGCCACTATATCTTTCTTGAGATAAGGAGAACAGAACTGAACACAATACTCTAGATGAGGTCGTACCATGGAGCGATACAGGGGCATTATAACATTCTTAGTCTTGTTAACCATCCCTTTTTTTAATAATTCCTAGCATCCTGTTTGCTTTTTTTGGCTGCCGCTGCACATTGAGCAGAAGATTTCATCGTATTGTTTACAATGATACCCAGATTCTTTTCTTGGGTGCTAATCCCCAAGGTGGAACCTAGCATCTGGTAACTGTGATTCAGGTTATTCTTCCCAATGTGCATCACTTTGCATTTGTCCACATTAAATTTCATCTGCCATTAGAGAATGACACGGTGGATGTTACCCGTGGGTAGCTGCAGGTAACCCGCCGAAACGGTGAGAGGGGAAAAGTGCTCACTGCGGGTACAAGGACAAGGCCATCCACTGCCCCGTGGAGTGGTGAATGGCCTTGTCCCAGCAGTTAAGAGGAGGAATACATACGGTCACCAATCATGCGTGGCTTCCTCCCTCCTTCTTACCCGAATCTATATATCTCCCTCACCTTCATGGTGCCCTTGAAAACCATTGCCGGAATTTTACCTCCTTAGCAGTTATTCAGATAGAGCTGACTTTGAGAAATTATATCTGCTGTCTATATTTTGCACTGTACAAGAGGAAATGTGAGGGAGGAGGATGCTTTATGCAGTTAATCATGTGATCAAAATTTTTAATCAATGTGCTGCCCATATATAATTTTTTTTAATCTTCTAGAGTCCAGTGCATCCAGAAGTAAGTTGACTAGTTTGTGAATTGAGCCAGACTAGAAGAGAGAGTATCAATTTTGTAAAAAAAAAAAACTGCTTGGTTTCTTTTTATTCATTAAGTGTAAAAAAAAAAAAAGACATGAAATCCAAAAATTAACTGTAGTCTACTATGGTAGTAGAAACAGAAACAAATATGGCAGACAAGACTAAGGCTTTTAGTTTTCATATTGAGCCATCTAGATGCAATTCTAGTGATTGTCTGTATAACAAATAAATAAAAATAAATATTTTGTTTCTATGAATTTCATAATGCTAGGGTCTATCTTAGGGGGTCAGCACCCAGGAAAAAGATCTAGATGTCATCATAGACAATACACAAACCTTCTGCCCAATGTGCAGTAGCGGCCAAAAAAGCAAACAGGATGTTAGGAATTATTAGGAAAGGAATGGTAAATAAGACCAAGAATATTATAATGCCTCTGTATCACTCCATGGTGTGACCTCACCTTGAGTATTACATTCAGTTCTGGTCACTGTATCTCAAAAAACCCCAACCCACCCCCCCCTCCAAAAAAAAAAAAAAAGAATTGGAAAAGGTTCAAAAAAGAGTGACCAAGATGATAAAAGGAATGGAATGTAAAGTATTACATGTGGGAAACAGAAACCCGAGGTACAACTATACGATTGGAGGGATGTTATTAAATGAGAGTACCCAAGAAAGGGACTTGGGGGTAATGGTGGACATGACAATGAAGCCAACAGCACAGTGCGCAGCGGCCGCTAAGAAGGCAAACAGAATACTAAGCATAATCAAGAAGGGTATTACAGCCAAAACGAAATAAGTTATCCTGCCATTGTATCAGGCGATGGTGCATCCGCATCTGGAGTACTGCGTCCAATATTGGTCGCCGTACCTTAAGAAAGACATGGCGTTACTCGAGAGGATTCAGAGGAGAGCAACGCGTCTGATAAAGGGGATGGAAAACCTTTCATATGCTGAGAAATTGGAGAAACTGAGTCTCTTCCATGGAGAAGAGGAGACTTAGAGGGGATATGATAGAGACTTACAAGATCATGAAGGGCATAGAGAGAGTAGAGAGGGACAGATTCTTCAAACTTTCGAATAATAAAAGAACAAGAGGGCATTCAGAAAAGTTGAAAGGGGACAGATTCAAAACGAATGCTAAGAAGTTCTTCTTTACCCAAGGTGTGGTGGACACCTGGAATGCGCTTCCAGAGAGTGTAATAGGGCAGAGTACGGTACTGGGGTTCAAGAAAGAATTGGACAATTTCCTGCTGGAAAAGGGGATAGAGGGGTATAGATAGAGGATTGCTGCACAGGTCCTGGACCTGTTGGGCCGTCGCGTGAGCGGACTGCTGGGCACGATGGACATTGGTTATGTTCTTATGAATTCCTCTTGTATGAGGACAGACTAAAGAGGTTAGGGTTTTCTGCTTGGAAAAGAGACAGATGAGGGGAGATACGATTGAGTCTACAAAATTCTGAGTAGTGTAGAATGGGTACAAGTAAATTTATTTTTATACTCTTTCAAAAATTACAAAGCCTAGGGGACACTCAATGAAGTTACATGGAAATAACTTTAAAACAAATAAGAGAAAATATTTTTTTAAGTCAAAGAATAGTTAAGCTCTGGAATTCGTTACCAGAGGATGTGGTAAAGGCAGTTAGTGTAGCTCAGTGGTCTCAAACTCAAACCCTTTGCGGGGCCACATTTTGGATTTGTAGGTACTTGGAGGGCCGCAGAAAAAATAGTTAATGTCTTATTAAAGAAATGACAATTTTGCATGAGGTAAAGCTCTTTATAGTTTATAAAACTTTCCTTTAACTGTTAAAGTTTATAAAACTTTCCTTTAACTGTTAAAGGAAAGTTTTATAAACTATAAAGAGCTTTACCTCATGCAAAATTGTCATTTCTTTAATAAGACATTAACTATTTTTTCTGCGGCCCTCCAAGTACTCTATTTTTTCCTGCAGCACTCACATTTAAAATTCAATATCTTTTATTTCTCAAAACTGGCACATTTCAATCACTAAATTGAAAATAAAATCATTTTCCTACCTTTGTTTGGTAATTTCACCAGTCTCTGGTTGCACTTTATTCTTCTGACTGTGCATCCAATACTCCTTCCCTTCTTTCAGCCTCCTGTATGCTTCCTCTCCTCCAGACCTCATTCCCTCCCCCAACTTTTTCTTTCTTTCTCTATGTCTGTCTTTCTTTGATTCCGTGCCCCATTTTTTGCTTTGTTTCTGGTTCCCTGTACCCCCTCCTTCTTTCTTTCTTCCTTCCTTCCTCCGTGCCCCATTTTTTGCTTTTTTTTCTGGCTCCCTGTCCCCCCCACCTTCTTTCTTTCTTTCTTTCTTCCTTCCTTCCTGCCCTCCCCCATGCCACCACCGCCGCGGAATAGGCTGCTGCTGCTGCCGCTATCGGGAACAGGCCGAGATCTCCCTGCTTCTCTTCTGCACAGGGCCGACCAACTCTCGCTGCCTGACGTCAATTCTAATGTCGGAAAGAACGTTCCGGGCAGCCAGGCAGCAATTGGCTAGCCAGAACGTCCTCTCGACGTCAGAATTGACATCGGGCCACCAGAGTTGGTTGGTCCCGCAAGGAAGAGAAGCAGGGAGATCAAAGAACACAGTGCCGGCCTGATCCCCGATGGCAGCAGTGAGAAGGGAAGGGAAGCAGGTTGGGCACCACTGCTCTAGACGAGCCACAAGCCGCACTCTAGAGAGAACAGTGGACCGCCCCTCCTTGGTACGCCACTGGAGCAGCAGCGTGTCTGGTTGACTCATTCGTTCAAAGCTGCGGGTGGCAGCTCCTTGTGAGATCCGTGCCTGCGTCTGAAGCCTCTCTGATGTTGTGACATCAGAGAGGCTTCCGATGCAGGAGTGGATAGCACAAGGAGCCGCCAACCTGCGGCTTTGAAAGAACGAGCCGGCTGCTGCTCCAAAAGGAAGAGAATCATCGCCTCCAGACTGCAGGCCGCAAATAAAACCTGGAGAGCCACATGCGGCCCGAGGGCCACGTGTTTGAGACCGCTGGTGTAGCTGGGTTTAAAAAGGCTTGGATAAGTTCCTGGAGGGGAAGTCCATAGTATGCTATTGAGACAGATGTGGGGGAAGTCACTGATTGCTCTGGAATCGTTAGTATGGGATGTTGCTATTATTTGGGTTTCTGCCGGGTACTTGTGACCTGGATTGTCCATTGTGGAAACAGGACCATTAATCTGACCCATTAGGGCTATTCTTATGTTCTTAAGATAACAAGAAAAATGTATTTACCTATGGTTTTGATGAAGAATAATATAGAGTTCTTAAATTCCTGCATTTAAATTTGTTTTCTACTTTTCATGTGATAATTCTGTTTTGTTTCCTTTGTAGACAATGAATGCTTACAGTGTGAAGAATCTAGTGTTCAGTAGTTCTGCTACAGTGTACGGAGATCCCGTATACCTTCCTATCGATGAAAAACATCCTGTGGGGGGATGCACAAACCCCTATGGAAAAACCAAATATTTTATTGAGGAGATGATAAAGGATGTTTGCAAGGCAGAAAAGGTCAGAAAAATATTGAAGCATTTTTTGCTCTGTTATATGGGAACAGTTTTCATTATCCCAATTTGGGGTTGTTCAGCTTTTTATAGGGTAGAAACAAAGAAACATGATGGCAGATAAAGGCCAAATAGCCCATCCTGTCTGCCCATCCACAGTAACCATTATCTTTTTCTCTCTCTCAGAGATCCAATGTGCCTATCCCAGGCCTTCTTGAATTCAAAGACAGTCTCTGTTTCCACCACCCCTTCCAGGAGACTGTTCCACGCATCTACCTGCATACATACGAGTATAGTCGTCGGGTGTGTTTATAGTTTATATTCCACAAGGTGGATTACAACCAGTGTTCCCGCTAAGCTGTGCTGGCGTGCGCTGGCGCACAAAATGTTACATCGCAGCGCACAAGTTTCACGTCACAGCGCACACTCGAGCGGAGGTGAGAGGAAGCGGCGGCGGTCTGCCCTGATCGCCTAAGATGCAGCAGCGGCGGCATCCCCGTAATTTACGGGGATCATGAAAGGAGCCGCCGCTGCTGCATCTTAGGCGATCAGGGCAGACCGCCGCCGCTTCCTCTCACCTCCGCTCGAGTGTGCGCTGTGACGTGAAACTTGTGCGCTGCGATGTAACATTTTGTGCGCCAGCGCACGCCAGCGCAGCTTAGCGGGAACACTGATTACAACCATACATACATAATTAAAACTAACAAAAACAGAAATCAAAACTAAAAAGATGTTTAAATCATCAAATACCAGCACATCCAAAAAAGCATCAACCATTGTATTTCATTTTACAAAATAGATAACACTTCAGCAATTCTTTAAAATGGCACAGATCTTTTTGTTACCTTATTCCATTCTGCAGGTCCCACACATGAGAAAGTACTAGCCTTCATAGTTTCCAAACATAATTTCTTGTAAGCAGGAATGACCAAATGGTCGAGAGGGTACATAGGGCATCATACAGTCCTGTAAATATTTTGGTGATAACTGATGTACACTTAAGTAAACCAACAGTAACGACTTGTGCTTCACTCTGTATTCCATAGTCAGTCAATACAATGTAATGAAGTAACATGTTCATACTTTCCAATCCTAAACAAGGCACGCATAATGGAATTTTGAACAATTTGTAACACACGCATGTTAGAAGATGTCGTTCCCCAAAAAACGATATTACAATAGTCCAGACCAGCAAACATAACAGATTTGAAGATATAGAGAAATACAGGTGGAAAGAAGAAAAGTTCTAGGTCTTAAGCTCTACTCATTAGGGATGTGCTAAAAGAGTTTAGGTTGATTTGCAGATATGTAGAATGTTCTCAGAACTTTGGAGAGCTGGAGAACATATTGTGCTTCAAAAAAATTAGAGGTTTAATACAGTTATGTCTGGATTATGGGTAATTTGTGGTAGTTACACAGGAAAGAGTACTTTATGCTCAGTAATGGCATTTAAACTAAATCTTAAGTTTATATACCGCATCATCTCCGCGAATGTGGAGCTCGGCACGGTTTACAAGAACTTAAAATATAGGAAGAGAAGGAAAAAAAAAGGTTTACATGAACTTATATATAGAAGAGAAGAGTAAGGGGGGAATAGAATTACATTTTAGTGAAAAGCCAGGTTTTCAGTTGCTTGCGGAATAATTGGAGGGAGCCCAGATTCCACAGCGGGGTAGTAAGGTCGTTCCAAAGACCTGTGATTCTGAAGAGAAGGGATTTTTCTAGTTTGCCTGCATAGCAAATACCATGTAGAGAGGGGAAGGATAGTTTATATAACTTTGGGAGGGTCTGGTAGAGTCAGGACTTGAGGAGTTATAAGATACTTAAACTTAGTTGCAAATGCCCTCTATCCAACTTGGGTTGTGAGATTTGGAGGTTTGTACTGTAAAGATCTGACTTTTTCATTTCATTAAAGCCCAGGAAAATCATTCTGAATTAACTGGCCCATCCTATTAATACTGAAGGGGATAAGGACAGGTTGTTCACCCTATCCAAGGTAAGGAGAACAAGAGGGCACTCTCTAAAGTTGAAAGGGGATAGATTTCGTACAAACGTAAGGAAGTTCTTCTCCCAGAGAGTGGTAGAAAGCTGGAACGCTCTTCCAGAGGCTGTTATAGGGGAAAACACCATTCAAGGATTCAAGACAAAGTTAGACAAGTTTCTGCTGAACAAGAACGTGAGCTGGTAGGGCTAGTCTCAGTTAGGGTGCTGATCTTAGACCAGAGAACTGCTGCGTGAGCGGACTGCTGGGCATGATGGACCACTGGTATGACTCAGCAGTTGCAATTCTTATGTTCTTATGGCCTTTTCCAGAGCATAGTGCAGTGACAAATAACTTTGGGCAAATCACTGTCTCTGTGAGGAGACCTAAAGAGAGGGAAAATAAGTTATTTTGAAGGTCAATTTTATCATGTTTTTCTGCATGTTAAACCTGCTTTACCGGTGGAAAGAGCCTTTTCAAAATTAATATGTGATATATGTGTATGCCAACAAGATAGCATATCTTCACGGTGGCAAATCCAGGTCATAAGTACCTGGCAAAAACCCAGCTACATTAACCACTCCTACCATGTGTTCCAGGGCTTAACTGTTCTCTGAGTGAAAAAATATTTCCTCCTTTTGGTTTTAAAAGTATCTTCCTGATAGCCAGGGCTGTCACCCTGATAGTAAGCAGATAAGTTCACAGAATGGTAGTAGTGTGTAAAAAGTGTGTGTAGTGGTAGTAGTGTGTTTTATTGAATAAAAGAGAGAGGCAAGTAAGCTGCTTTTTAAGTCTACACACTTCTCTTTTTGGCCCACTCAAAAGTAATTTTTTGTATTCTTTAGATCTGCCGATCTGCAGGGCTAGCGAGATCAGAGGAGCTCAGACGTTTTGCTTCCCAGCTCTCAATACTTGCCTGCGCCAGCGCAGCAATTCACTTAGGCAGCCTTTGGGTCACGCTGCCTCTGAGGAAAGAGGAAGTTGCATCATCAGAGGCGGGCCACGACTCAGCAAAAGCCCCAAAGCTGCCTAAGTGAATTGCTGCGCTGGCGCTGCTACAGGCAAGTACTGAGGGTAGCAGAGGGAAGGGGAGGATGCCACTGTTGGAGGCTGGGAAACTGCTGGATAAAGGGAGAGCTGCTACTGGACCTAGAGGGAGGGAGGGAGAAGGAGAGATGCTGTTGGGAGGAGGGAAAGGGAAGAGAGTTACTGCTGGACAGGGGAGGAAAAAGGGGAAGGGGTCAGGGTGGAATGGAGAGATCAGATGAGGGAAAAGGGAGAGACAGAGGAGTGAGAAAGTAGAGAGAGATTGATGCTGGGAAGGGGGTCAGCAGAGAAATAAGGAGAGAGGGACAAAGATGCTAGATCTGGTGTAGGAGAGATAAACTAAACCTTAAGTTTATATACCGCATCCTCTCCATGGAGATGGAGCTCGGCATAGTTTACAGGAACTTTAATATAAAGAAGGAAAAACATAATAAGAATTAGTGATTATAAAGAGGGTAGCGAGAGTTACATTTTTGAGAATACCAAGTTTTCAGATGCTTTTGGAATAATTGGGAGGAGCCCAGATTCCGCAGCAGGGTAGGATGGTTATTCCAAAGCTCAGTGATTTTGAAGAAAAGAGATTTTCCTAATTTTCCAGCATAGATAACGCCTTTTAGTGAGGGGAAAGATAGTTTAAGTTTTTGGATGGATCTGGTAGTGTCAGATCTCGTAGAATTTCAAGATAGTGGAATTAGAGGAGGAAGAATGCCATGCAAGATTTTAAATGTTTGGCAGACACACTTAAAGTGAACCCTAGAAATTGCTGGAAGCCAATGAAGTTTTGACAGAAGCAGAAGTGATCAAATTTACTTTTTATGAAGATCAACCTAGCCACAGTATTCTGGATCTGCTGAAGTTTTTGGAGACTTTTCTTGGTTAGACTTAGATAGATGGAGTTGCAGTAGTCCAGCCTGGAAAGAATGATTGATTGTACAAGGACAGCAAAATGTTGTTGGTGGAAGCAGGATCTCACTTTTCTCAACATGTAGAGACTAAAAAAACATTTTTTTACCAGAGAGTTGAGATGGTCGTTAAATGAACGTGTAAAGTCAATATTGACGCCCAAAACTTTGCTTGAGAATTCAGTCTGCAGTGTGGGACCAGAAGGTAATGAAATGAGTGTTGGGTAGCTGA
This sequence comes from Geotrypetes seraphini, assembly GCF_902459505.1. Lineage (NCBI taxonomy): Eukaryota > Metazoa > Chordata > Amphibia > Gymnophiona > Dermophiidae > Geotrypetes > Geotrypetes seraphini. The sequence goes on along the minus strand of NC_047091.1, from coordinate 28,123,768 downwards.
TCTAATTTTGGGCCAAGCCAAAGTAATTTTGTTTTGGTCTCATTCAGCTTCATTTATACAGTGAGGGCCCAGGATTAGAGTTTCGTTATACATGCTGTTATATTCTCAGTGAGGTTAATAAGATTCAAATCTATCTCGAGAAGGACAAGGATGTCATCTACATATGTATATAATGTTTCAAAGGGAGATAGTCTGAAAAGTTTCAAAGTAGACATATAGATGTTGAAAAGAATAGGGGACAGAGGTGATCCCTGCGGGACTCCACATAGCGGCTTCCAAGGAGAAGACATAGTACCATTCATATTAACAGTGTATGAGCAAGATTGTAAGAATTTTGAGAACCAGTCTAAGACTGGAATCAATGCCTATCTCAGAAAGTTGGTAGATTAGAATATCGTGGTGGACAACATCAAAGACCACAGATAGATCAAATTGTAATAGGATAGCAAACTTATTACAAGAGTGTAGTTGTTGAATCTTTGAAATTAATGAGGCCAGTAGGGATTTGGTGCTGAAATTGGATCTGAAGCCATATTGTCTAGGTAAAAGAATGGAGAATCTCTCTAAAAAAGATGAGAGCTGAGTAGATATGATAGACTCTAGCATTTTGGTCAGGAGAGGAATATTCGCTATAGGACGATAGTTAGATGGTGAAGATGAGTTTAAATTAAATTTTTTCAGTAATGGGGTCAGGGCAATGTGTCCCATTTCTACAGAAAATAGGCCTGATAGTAAGGTAGAGTTTATAAGTCTGGTGAGAGATGAAATAGCTTGCGTAGGAATTTTCTCATATAGGTAAGAAGGAAACGGGTCCAGGGCACATTTGCAAGATCTTAATTTGTAGCACAATTTTGAAACCTGGGCTTCAGATACATGCTCAAAGACTGTCCAGGATCTGTCTACTGGGATAGGGTTAGTGTCGCTGGGCACCAGAGAATTGTAAGTGACTGCTGATGGAGAAGAGCTTCTTATAGTAGCAACCTTTTCATTGAAAAATTTTGCTAGGTTATCTGCTGCTGGAGAGGAGGGGGAGTATAGAGGAGTCGTTTTTAAAGGTTAAGGAGCGCCAGATGTTAAACAATGTACTGCTTTGGTTATTGGATCTGATGATTTTATCACTGTAGAAATTCTTCCTTGCTTTTTTTAAATACTGTATTATAGAACCTAATACTGTCCCTCTAAGACTGTCTATCCGCAGGGAATTTAGATTTTTTTCCATTTACGCTCCAGTACTCGGCATTTCTGCTTCAGTTCTCTTTGGTACGGAAGATACCAGGGGGCCTTACGGGAGTAGGAGATAGTCTTAGTAGATATAGAAGCAAGAGAGCAGTAGATGGTCTCAGAGAGGTTTACCCAGTTGTGCCAGTTGGCTTCTGGGGCATCAGGCTTAAGACAGAAGGAAAACCGATTTAAGATATTGGATCCAGAACTGTTCACTCGCAATTTTTTTGCGGAAGGTAATAGATTTAGAGGCACAGGGTTGAACCCCAAGGTGAGACATGAAAATGGGGAGACAGAAGGTGGTCAGACCAAGGGACTCGTTTCCAATGAACACCTTTGGCTGAAGTTTTGTAATCAGTAAGATCAAGGAATCTGATGATGTCTAGAGTGTGCCCCTTTTCATGGGTTGGAGAAGACTCAGGAGAGGGAAAGCCCAGAGAAGTGAGAAAATTGTTGAATTCTATCGCATCCTTACTAGTGTTATTGTCTAGGTGGAGATTAAGATCACCAATAATCAGTAATCTTTTAAATTTTTTGGTCTCAAAAATAAGTTTGTAGGATTTATTTTTATAGTAATAAAATACCCAATGGGTGATAGTGGAGCTCATCGTTGACTAGCTAGCATATATTCTAGTGATGTTGCTACCCTTTTTGAGGAGCTGTACGTCAAAGAATGATTTGTAGAGAAGTGCCAGGCCTCCTCCTTTCCAGCAATTTCTGGAAGAGAAGAGGCCTTTATAACCATGGGAACAGAGTTCGTTTTGTGTAAATAAATCATCTTTCATAAAAATGAAGAGAGCAGTGAAGCTGGAATGAATCGTGTAAAAAGGAGAGAGGGGATGCAGGCTGGATGGGAAGGGGAGAGGGGCATAGAAAGAAGGCAGATACCATATGGAAGGGGGCGAGGGAAGACAAATGCTGGATTGAAGAGACAGACATTGGAAGAAAGAGTAAAAAGATGATGAACGCAAAAACCAGAGACCACAAAAGGTAGAAAAAAATAATTTTATTTCTATTTTGTGATTAGAATATAGAGCTGGTGTTAGACATAACTGGGGACTGCAAAGCCCAGGCAGTACTTCTTTAGCTTCCAGCTGGCTTAGGGCTCTCTCTGACCAGGGGACAGTTTCCCTAGTTGCACTCCCTAACACTATTCCTGTCATGTGTGACTGCCGTGTTCTGTTGACTGTGTACAAGATGCAGGCAAAAATTTATTGTATCAAAATTAAAATGCAAATAAGTAAAATAAAACCCTTTTACCAATCAAGGGACCCGACACGGTCCGTGTTTCGGACAAACCTTCGTCAGGGGTCCATGGTGAAAAAGGTTGGGACAAACCATAAAAAAATGAAGATAAGTAACAAAGTGCCTGTATATTGTGTTCGCCGAGGATCACTGCAAAAAGTAAAGCGTCTCAAGGAAGCAGTAAAAAGAGGCTCTTTTTGCTACTTCCCTGAGACGCTTTACTTTTTGCAGCGATCCTCGGCGAACACAATATACAGGCACTTTATTAATAAAATACTATAGTTCTTACTTCCCTCTCTAATCTTAATTATATGTGAACCAAGTCCAGCTCCATTGGGAGATGACCTGGTATATAAACCGAAGATTAGATTAGATTAGATTAGATAGTAAGTGGGGGGGGGGGGCGGACCCCACCCCCCAGGTGCTGTCTTGGTGGGGGTGCCGGCACCTCTGCTCTTCTCTGTCCTACTTCTAACTCCACTGGCGTGAGCTGCGGCTCCAACCTGCTGCTTGCGGGGGCTTTGAAGTCACTTCCGGATCACGGGACAAGGAAGTGACCTCAGAGGCAGAGCCAGATTGGAGATGCCGATTGCGCCGGTGAAGAGTTAAAGAGGTATGAGAGACGAGAAGGCGCACTCATGGCAGGGGGGAGTGCGGGGCGGACAGGAGAGCGAGGGGTGCACCAGTGACCAGACTTTTACACCTGGGGTAAATGAGGTGCATGGAGGCAGTATTATAAACAATGCCCTTGACACCCTCCCGTAGGGCTAGGCACAACTCATGCAATTAGCATCAATATGGGTTCTTAACACCAAATGGTTGATTGCTAAGGGCTCATTGCTCAAGGGATTTGCTTGTGCGACTTGGGCGTGTGTACAAAGTTAGGTGTGAAAATTTGATTTATAGCATTAATTTCTTCCAAAGTGTCGGGGGGGGGGGGGGAGAGAGGGGGAAGGAGACATCCAATTGTGGGTTTTTTTTGTCCCCCAGTGAAACATTTTTCCACTGAAAGATGTGACATATAATGTGTTGATGACTGGAAGAAAACCTCTTTATATTTAATTGCCTGAAAATCTGATGCATTGACATGCAGCAAAATGTAAGAAACGTTCAAGTGGGGGGAGGGGGGGGAGTTAGGTTTTCTATAGCCACTTCAGATTATAAATATGAGGGGGTGCTAAAAAGTTCTCAGCCCAACCAAGCAACTTCCTAAATCCTGAGCATTGCCACTGTAGCTCAAAATGAGTTTATTTCATTAAGTGCCAATTTGCAGAAACAAACTTCCATGTTTTGACATTGTTTTAGATCATTGATTGAACGATATCCTCGTCATTCTCTTCTTGGTTGGGCTGAGAACTTTTCAGCATCCCCTCGTAATACAGTAATAACCTTTTTATATATAGAAACATGATGGCAGATAAAGGCCAAACGGCCCATCCAGTCTGCCCATCCGCAGTAATCATTATTATCCCAGGACAAGCAGGCAGCATATTCTTTACGCATGGGTGACGTCACCGACGGAGCCCCGGTACGGATCTTTTTAACTAGAAAGTTCTAGTTGGCCGCACCGCGCATGCGCGAGTGCCTTCCCGCCCGACGGAGGAGTGCGTGGTCCCCAGTTTCTTCGTTTCCGCGGAGCGAAGAAGACGCGTGTATTCTCAACGATCGTTGAATCCAACTTTTTGCCTTCCCGCTCGCGATTTTTCTCTTAATTTTTCTCCTTGCCCTTCGGGTTTTTTTCTTCTTTCATTTTCTCAAAAAAAAAAAAAAAAAAATTTGCTTTTTTTACTTTGTTTTCGATCCAGCCCCGGCGGGGCCTGTTGTCACCATACAGGCCTCCGGGTTTGATTTTGCGGAGGCCGTGTTTCCATTCATGCCCCCGCAGCCGGGTTTTAAGAAGTGCCAGCGGTGTGCACGCCTGATCTCCCTCACTGACCCACACAATTGGTGCCTACAGTGTTTGGGTCCTGAGCATCGGGCGGACTCCTGCACCCGCTGTGCCACTCTTAAAAAACGTACTCTGAAGAATCGACAAATCCAGCAGAACATCCTCTTCGGCACCGCATCTGCTATGGAGCCGATTGCGTCCACTACGGTACCGCCAAAATCGGCACCCACCACTTCGACGACGCCCGATCCTTCATCGGCGCCAGGTAAGCCGGCTAAGAAGCCTTCCACTTCCCTTGAGCGCCCTCCGGCCACAGTGGCGACATCGGCCCTACCGGCTTCACGCCGACCCCGGAAACGCTCCGCCCCGATCTCGGTGAGTGCCTCGTCATCGGCCTCCTCATCGCCGGGGCGTGGAGCGGCACCTAAGGAACCGAAGCAGAAAAAAGCGGTTCCGGTGCAACCCCTGGATGACCGCATCGCGACCATCCTCCAAGACAAATTACAGGAACAGCTGCAGCAACAACTCCAGCACCTGTTACCGACCCTCCTGGCACCGCACCTTTCGGTGCCAGACCGGCCCGAGCCTCGCACCGCCCAACCGGTATCCACTCCATTGGTACCACTTAACTCTTCCATGCCAATTCTCTCGGCTGAACACCTTCGTGCCCATCCCGTAGGTCATACCCACGCTGATGCCGATCCTCCTCGGTACCAGGCTGGGCACCGGTCCCCCCCAGACCGAGACCGGCACCGTTCTTCCCGGGACCGAGACCAGCACCGATCTTCCTCTCCCAGTAATGTCTCGGTGCGCTCTGGCAAGTCTCTGTCTAAGACCCACCATACTGAGCCTTCCACCCCGATATCTCGACATGCGCACACTGATGTCAGGGACCCGAACTTGTGGGAAGACTCCCCTCCCGGTACCGAGGAGGACGCATCATCATCGGATGAGGAGCCCTCAGCGCCCGATACCACTTCTAAGCCTGAGCAATCCTCCTTCTCAAAGTTCCTCAGAGAGATGTCAGCGGCTCTTTCTATCCCTCTAGAGTCTGACTCCAAAAACTCCCAGGCCTTTCTGGAGGCCTTGGATTTTGAACAGCCTCCCAAGGAGTTTCTCAAGTTGCCCGTACATGACATACTGCGGGAAACTTTTTATAAGAACTGGGAGAACCCACTCACCGTTCCCGGGGCCCCCCGTAAGCTGGATAGCCTTTACAGGGTCATCCCGATCCCGGGTTTTGACAAACCTCAGCTGCCCCATGAGTCTCTCCTGGTTGAGTCTACCTTGAAGAAAACTCAGGGCTCCAGTGTTTATGCCTCCACCCCTCCTGGCAGAGAAGGCAAAACGATGGACAAGTTTGGCAAGCGCCTTTATCAAAACGCAATGCTGGCCAACAGGGCGAACAATTACACATTTCATTTCTCTTTTTATATGAAACATCTGGTACAACAACTGTCCACCCTTCAAAAATACATTCCGGAACGCAAAGTTCCGCTCTTCCAGCAGCAAATTTCCAGCCTCCTTCAACTGCGGAAATTTATGGTACGCTCTATTTATGATTCCTTTGAGCTGACCTCCCGTGCATCTGCCATGGCCGTTGCCATGCGCCGCCTGGCCTGGTTGAGGGTATCTGATCTGGACATCAACCACCAAGACCGCCTAGCCAACGCTCCCTGTCTTGGGGATGAACTTTTTGGGGAGTCCCTAGATTCAACCACCCAGAAGCTCTCCGCCCATGAGACCAGATGGGACACCCTTGTTAAACCTAAGAAAAAGGCTCCACCTGCTCGCCCTTACAGACCACAGTCCTCGTATCAGCGCAGGTTCTCTGCCAGACCCCTCAATCCGCCTTCACAGCAACCTCGGCGGCCCCATCAACAACATCAACACACTCAGGCTCGTTCTCAGTCTAATCAACCTGCCAAGCCTCTCCCTCCTTCAAAACCCTCTCAGCCCTTTTGACTCCTCTCTCCAGGGCATAGCCAGTCTTCCTCCCTCGTTGCCTCTTCCTCAACCAATCGGAGGACGTCTCCAAATCTTCCTCAGCCGTTGGGAGGTCATCACATCAGACCAATGGGTCCTCAACATCATCCGCCACGGCTACTCTCTCAACTTCCAGACTCTTCCGCCAGACAATCCTCCCGTAGAGTCTGCTTCTCACTCCTCCCAAACCCCCCTCCTCCTGAAGGAGGTCCAATCCCTCCTTCTTCTCAATGCCATCGAAGAAGTGTCTCCGGCCCAAAGGGGCCAGGGATTCTACTCCCGCTACTTCCTGGTTCCCAAGAAGACAGGAGACCTTCGTCCCATCCTCGATCTCAGGGACCTCAACAAATGTCTGGTCAAGGAGAAATTCAGAATGCTCTCCCTTGCCACGCTGTACTCTCTTCTCTCTCAACACGACTGGCTATGTTCCCTGGACCTCAAAGAGGCCTACACTCACATCCCAATCAATCCGACTTCACGTCGCTACCTACGGTTTCAGATACAGCACCGTCACTATCAGTACAAAGTGCTACCTTTTGGCCTCGCTTCATCGCCCAGGGTGTTCACCAAGTGCCTTATTGTGGTGGCGGCCTTCCTCAGGTCTCACAACCTCCAGGTGTTCCCCTACTTGGACGATTGGTTGGTGAAAGCACCTACGTCACCGCTTGTGCTACAAGCCACTCATCACACCATCTCTCTCCTCCATCTCCTGGGGTTCGAGATCAACTACCCCAAGTCGCATCTGCTTCCTACACAGCGACTTCAGTTCATTGGAGCGGTTCTCGACACCACACTAATGAGGGCATTTCTCCCCTCCGATCGTCAATGGACCCTGCTCCACCTCTGTCGTCAGGTGCTCCTGCATCACTCCATTCCTGCCCGACAGATGATGGTCCTCCTGGGCCACATGGCCTCGACGATACATGTGCTTCCTCTGGCACGACTCCACCTCAGGACACCTCAATGGACTCTTGCCAACCAATGGTCGCAGAACACGGATCTTCTTTCTCATCCCATCTCTGTGGCATCGTCTCTTCAGCAATCTCTTCAATGGTGGTTGAACTCCTCAAATCTTTCCAGGGGTCTACTCTTTCATCTACCCCCTCACTCCATGATCGTCACCACGGATGCCTCCCCCTATGCGTGGGGAGCTCACCTAGGAGATCTACGCACCCAGGGACTCTGGACCCCACAGGAGCGTCAACATCACATCAATTTCCTGGAACTCAGAGCCATGTTCTATGCTCTCAAGGCCTTCCAGCACCTTCTCTGCCCTCAGGTTCTTCTCCTGTGCACAGACAATCAAGTCGCCATGTACTACATAAACAAGCAAGGCGGCACCGGATCTCGCCTCCTCTATCAGGAGGCTCTCCGCATCTGGACCTGGGCCACGGCCCGCAATCTCTTCCTCAAGGCTGTCTATATCCAGGGCGAACAGAACTCCCTGGCCGACAATCTCAGCCGCATCCTTCAACCTCACGAGTGGACTCTGGACCCTTCAACACTCCACTCCATCTTTGCTCGCTGAGGCACTCCGCAGGTGGACCTCTTTGCAGCACCTCACAATCATCAGCTGCCCCAGTTCTGTTCCAGACTCTTCTCTCCTCATCGTCTGACCCCAGATGCATTCCTGCTCGACTGGACGGATCGGTTCCTCTATGCCTTTCCTCCACTACCTCTGATGTTGCGGACGTTATCCAAACTCCGCAGGGACAGGGCCACCATGATTCTCATCGCTCCTCGGTGGCCTCGCCAACACTGGTTCTCCCTCCTGCTTCAGCTCAGCTCCAGGGAGCCCATTCCTCTTCCTGTGTTTCCTACTCTACTTACGCAGCAACGTCAATCTCTACTGCATCCCAATCTGTCTTCGCTCCACCTGACAGCTTGGTTTCTCTCGGGCTAACCTCTCCAGCGAATCTGTTGCAGCCTGTCCGTCTCATTTTGGATGCCTCCAGGAAACCGGCCACCCTCCAATGTTACCATCAGAAGTGGACCAGGTTCTCCTCTTGGTGTCGACTGCATCATCACGATCCCACCTCATTAGCGGTGGAAACTGTACTGGACTATTTGCTCTCTCTGTCCGACGCTGGCCTCAAGTCTACCTCAATCAGAGTCCACCTCAGTGCCATCACTGCGTTTCATGAGCCTATCCTCGGAAAACCTCTGACGGCTCATCCACTGGTTGCTCGTTTCATGAGAGGCCTCTTCAATGTCAAACCGCCTCTGAAGCCTCCTCCTGTTGTCTGGGACCTGAATGTGGTTTTATCAGCCCTCATGAAACCCCCTTTTGAGCCTCTTGCCACAACTTCGCTCAAACTTCTAACATGGAAAGTGCTTTTCCTCATTGCCATCACCTCTGCCAGGAGGGTTAGTGAGATGCATGCACTGGTCGCCGATCCACCGTTCACTATTTTTCACCATGACAAGGTGGTTCTGCGTACCCATCCTAAATTCCTCCCCAAGGTGGTCTCGGCTTTTCACCTCAACCAGTCCATTGTGTTGCCTGTCTTTTTCCCTAAACCCCATTCTCATCCTGGGGAACAGGCGTTGCACACGCTGGATTGTAAGCGTGCCCTGGCATACTACCTTGACCGTACCAGGGCGCACCGCTCGTCCCCTCAGCTCTTTCTGACCTTCGATCCTAACCGTCTGGGTCGTCCTGTCTCTAAACGGACGCTTTCCAACTGGCTTGCTGCCTGTATTGCGTTCTGTTATGCTTGGGCCGGTCTCTCACTGGAAGGTGCTGTCACGGCCCACATAGTCAGAGCTATGGCTGCTTCTGTGGCTTTCCTCCGTTCCACGCCCATCGAGGAAATCTGCAAGGCTGCCACTTGGTCCTCAGTTCACACGTTCACTACTCACTACTGTCTGGATGCCTTCTCCAGACGGGATGGACACTTCGGCCAATCTGTGTTACAAAATTTATTTTCCTAATGGCCAACCATCCCTCCTCCCTCTCTGTTAGCTTTGAGGTCACCCATGCGTAAAGAATATGCTGCCTGCTTGTCCTGGGATAAAGCACAGTTACTTACCGTAACAGGTGTTATCCAGGGACAGCAGGCAGATATTCTTTTTTTTTTTTTTTGAGAAAGATATCACTTTAAATGCCATTCTCATGTAAGATGCATCAGGCAGATATTCTTAAGTCCCACCCGCCTCCCCGGATTGGCTTCTTAGCTGGCTTATCTTAACTGGGGACCACGCACTCCTCCGTCGGGCGGGAAGGCACTCACGCATGCGCGGTGCGGCCAACTAGAACTTTCTAGTTAAAAAGGTCCGTACCGGGGCTCCGTCGGTGACGTCACCCATGCGTAAAGAATATCTGCCTGCTGTCCCTGGATAACACCTGTTACGGTAAGTAACTGTGCTTTTCTTTCTCTCTCTGAGAGATCCCACGTGCCTATCCCAGGCCCTTTTGAATTCAGACACAGTCTCCATCTCCACCACCTCTTCCGGGAGTCTGTTCCATGCATCTACCACCCTTTCTGTAAAAAAGTATTTCCTTAGATTGCTCCGGAATGTATCACCTCTTAACTTTATCCTATGCCCTCTCATTGCAGAGTTTCCTTGCAAATGAAAGAGACTCGACTCATGCGCATTTACGCCATGTTGGTATTTAAACATCTCTATCATATCTCCCCTCTCCCGCCTTTCCTCCAAAGTCTACAGATTGAGATCTTTAAGTCTGTCCCCATACACCATTTTAGTAGCCTTCCTTGGACCGACTCCATCCTTTTTATATCTTTTTGAAGATACGGTCTCCGGAATTGTACACAATTTTATAAATGAAGTCTCACCAAAGTCTTATACAGTGGCATCAATACCTCCTTATTCCTACTGGCCATTCCCCTCCCTATGCACCTTAGCATCCTTCTAGCTTTTGCCATCACTTTTTCAACCTGTTTGGCCACCTTAAGATCAACATATGCAATCACACCCAAGTCCCACTCTTCTCTGTCGTGCACAAAAGTTCTTTACCTCCCAGTATGAGGCAAGGGTAGAGCCAGGGAGGAGCGCACGGTTGGTGCAGTAGATCAGGCATGGTGCCTATTGCAGAAGCGCAAGATCTCTACATTCCGAGGATTTCTAAAGATCGGAGAACTAAAGGCAAAGGAAAACCGGCATGGCTTACCATACAGGTGAAGGAAGCCATAAAAGAAAAGAAGGACTCTTTCAAAAAATGGAAATGCACAAAGACAACCGAAGCCTGGAACAAACATAAAGATGAACAGAAGAAATGTCACAAGGCGGTGAGGGATGCAAAACAGGACTATGAGGAAAAAATAGCCCGGGAGGCCAAAAACTTCAAGCCCTTCTTTAGATACGTGAAGGGGAAAAAACCTGCAAAAGAGGCAGTGGGACCCCTGGACGACAAGGGAAGAAAAGGGTACATCAAGGAAGATAAACAGATCGCAGACAAACTAAATTCCTTCTTTGCGTCCGTCTTTACGAAGGAGGACACCTCAACAATACCTGAAGCGGAGAAACTGTTTACAGGAGAAATAGAGGACAGCCTCACCACAGTTGAAGTGAACTTAGATCAGATATACTACCAGATCGACAAACTTAAAAGTGACAAATCCCCTGGACCGGATGAAATTCACCCAAGAGTCTTGAAGGAATTGAAGGTTGAAATCGGAGAGTTATTGCAAAAACTTGCAAACCTGTCAATCAGAACTGGTCAGATACCAGACGACTGGAAGAAAGCGAACGTCACGCCAATTTTCAAAAAAGGATCGAGAGGAGAACCGGGCAATTATAGACCTGTGAGTCTTACGTCTGTCCCAGGCAAGATGATTGAATCACTGATCAAGGATAGCATAGTTCAACACTTGGACACACACGACTTGATGAAACCCAGTCAACATGGATTCAGGAAAGGGAAATCGTGTTTGACGAATTTACTCCAATTCTTTGAGACCGTGAACGAGCAAATTGATAGTGGAAAGCCGGTGGACATAATATACTTGGACTTCCAGAAAGCGTTCGACAAAGTTCCACACGAAAGACTTCTCAGGAAACTACAAAGCCATGGCATAGAGGGAGATATACAAAGATGGATAGGCAAATGGCTGGATAACAGGAAGCAGAGAGTGGGCATTAATGGGAAGTTCTCCGACTGGGAGATAGTGACTAGTGGTGTACCCCAGGGCTCAGTACTTGGACCGATCCTTTTTAATATTTATATCAATGACTTGGAAAACGGAACATCCAGTGAGATCATCAAGTTTGCAGATGACACAAAACTCTGCCGGGCAATCAGATCGCAGGAGGATAGTGAGGAACTCCAGAGAGATTTGTGTCGGTTAGAAAAATGGGCGGAGAAATGGCAGATGAAGTTCAACGTGGAGAAATGCAAGGTAATGCATTTAGGCAGTAAGAATAAGGAATACGAGTACAGAATGTCAGGTGCAAGTCTGGGAAAAAGTGTACAAGAAAGGGATCTGGGTGTACTGATAGATAGGACCCTGAAGCCGTCAGCACAATGCGCGGCAGCGGCAAAGAAGGCAAATAGAATGTTGGGCATGATAAAGAAAGGAATCTCGAGTAGATCGGAGAAAGTTATAATGCCGCTTTATAGGGCAATGGTCAGACCCCACTTGGAATACTGCGTCCAACATTGGTCTCCCTACCTAAAGAAGGATATAAAACTGCTGGAGAGGGTGCAGAGACGAGCAACCAAACTAGTGAAGGGTATGGAGAAACTGGTATATGAGGATCGACTTAAAACACTGGGATTGTTCTCCCTTGAGAAAAGGAGACTGCGTGGGGATATGATTGAGACCTTCAAAATACTGAAAGGAATCGACAAAATAGAGCAGAGAAGATTATTTACATTGTCCAATTTGACACGGACAAGAGGACATGAAATGAAGCTAAGGGGGGACAAGTTCAGGACTAATGTCAGAAAATTCTGCTTCACACAGAGAGTGGTTGGCATCTGGAATACTCTCCCAGGGGAGATTATTGCAGAATCGACAGTCCTAGGCTTCAAAAGCAAACTAGATGCATATCTCCTTGAGAGAGGCATATAAAGTATGGTTGGCTATAAAATAAACCAGGTGTATACCTGGCAGGGCCTCCGCGTGTGCGGATCGCCGGACTTGATGGACCGAAGGTCTGATCCGGAGATGGCGCTTCTTATGTTCTTATGTTCTTATGAACTTTGGTTTCCTAAACCACGGAGAGGCACTGCAAGGACTTCAAGGACCAAACGGACTCCACCTGACCAGAAGAGGTAAGAACGTCTTCGGACATCGACGAGCCAGCCTACTTCGAAGGGCTTTAAACTAGGTAAGTTGGGGGAGGGTACCCACTCATATTCTAGAGCAGTAAGTAACTATCCTGAGGGGGTGGGTCGCAACTCTGAGTCCGAGGTAAGTACACTCATTGAAAACAATACTTTAGGAGTCACACAGACTCACGCGGGAGACTCTACGCAGGGACTTAGCAAACATAAGGTATGGAGGGCTATGTATGTTAATGAACACAGTCTGGGCAATAAAATTATGGATTTAGAGACGGAGATAATGAATGCCAACCTGGACGTAGTGGTGATATCCGAGACTTGGTTCACGGACTCACACGGGTGGGATATGGTTATCCCGGGTTACAACCTACTTCGTCGAGACAGGGAAGGCAAGCTAGGAGGAGGGGTAGCACTATATACTAAAGGAGACATCAAAACTACCAAAATCACAGATGTCAAGTACACTGGGGAATCCCTCTGGGTAAACCTAGCAAGAGGAAATGAAAAATGCCTGTATCTCGGTGTGGTATACAGACCTCCAAGGCAACAGGAAGACAAGGATATGGAATTAATCAAAGACATAGAGAACATTACTTATCCCAGGACAAGCAGGCATGATATTCTCACATGTGGGTGACGTCATCTACGGAGCCCCGATGCGGAAGCATTTTCAAGCAAACTTGATTGAAGATTTAAGTTTGCTCTGCTGCTCCACGCATGCGTGCCTTCCTGCTCCACTAGGGGGTGCATCCCCTCGTGGTCTCCAGTTCAAAATTTTCCGCTGAGCCTAGAAGTCGTGTTTTTCAGGCTCTGCCCCAACTGCCTTCTAGCACCGCAATTTTTTCTTGTTTTTTCTCGATTAAGTCGCTGTGCGCGAATTCTTTACTTTTCAACTTGATTCCTGCTTCGTTTTGACGACCCGGAGGCTTCTGGGTCCCCGTGGCCGCGTGGCTACTCGAGCCGCGGCTACTTTCGATTCTATGTCCCGGCCTTTGACCGGCTTTAAAAAGTGCACCCGGTGTGAGCGGCTTCTTTCCATCACAGACCCGCATCGCCGGTGCATCCTCTGCCTGGGAGCGGCTCATCCAACCGACTCCTGCCCCCAGTGCGCTACTTTCCAGAACCGGGCCCTCCATCGAAGAAAAGCCCGCATGGCGGACCTTTTTGCTCCGGACCAACCCTCTACCTCGGCCTCGAGGTCGGCCCCGGCCTTGACCTAGGCCGTTCTCCTACACCTCGTACGGGACCACTAAGGGTGCTGAGTTATCACTCTCCAACCCGCGCATCCTCCGAACTCCCTCTCGGACCGGGACCCCGACCCGAGGTTGCAGGTATTCTCCGAGGGAGTCCGGGTCGAGGTCACCGATTCGACATCGATCGGTACCCCGAACCCCGGCATCGTCTCCGAGGGGCTCCTCGAGACGCCGACGATCGACGACCCCGGAACACTCTCACAGTGCTTCCCCGGTCTCGGAGCGTGGATCGGAGCAGGAACCTCGATACTCAAGGGAAGCCTCCCCATCCTTCTCCACCCGACGGAGGTCTCGTTCACCGACCCCGCACGGGGCCCCGGGAACATCCCACCCATCCTTCACTCGCTTTGTCCAGGACATGGGCCACGCTTTGGACTTAGACCTCCAGTCTGACTCCAGATACTCTAAGGAGTACCTAGCGGAGCTGGATATGCCATCACTGCCCAGAGAGTCCCTTCGCTTACCACCTAACCCGGTACTCCAACAGGCCTTCTTCAGGAACCTGGAGACCCCCTACATGGTCACAGCCGTACCCTCCAAAATGGAGGCCAAGTACCGCACAGTACCCTACCCGGGATTCGAACAACCACAGCTCTCTCACCAGTCGCTGCTAGTAGAATCCTCCTTGAAAAAGGCTCACCCATCCCGGGTCTCAGCTGCAGTCCCCCCAGGCCGAGAAGGCTGAACCCTGGACAAGTTCGGCAGGAGACTATATCAAAATGCAATGATGGCCTCTAGGGTGCAAAGCTACACTTTCACCTTCACATCCTACCTCAAACACCTCATTGGACTATTGAGAGCCTTTGAGACTGACCTACCGGCCTCCCGGCAAGGAGCGTTTGGCCTGCTTTTAGAGTCCCTCTCCAACCTGCGCCTCCATCTATTCCACGCGGCATACGATGGCTTCGAACTCTCCTCCAGAGAGGCAGCCTTTGCTATCGCCATGCGCCGACTAGCTTGGCTGCGCCTGGTCGACATGGACCCCAACTTGCAGGACCGGTTGGCTAACCTCCCCTGCGTGGGAAAAGAACTGTTCGATGACACTATCGAGGCGGCTACAAAACGCCTCTCCGAACACGAACGCTCGTTCGCCTCCCTCGTCCGGCAAAAGCCTAAACCGCCCGCGTCCAGGCCGTACAGGGCCCCTCCGCGCCGCTACCCACAAAAATCCACCCCTGCCTTCTTGCGGCCTCCACCCAGGCGTCCGCAAGCCCACCACCGGGCCATGCCCAAGTCCCAACCGCCTGCGACTACCAAACCATCCCCGTCCTTTTGACAGGATACGCGGGCATTTTTGTTCATGTCACCATCTGGTACATAAAACTGAGAGTATCCCCTCACTTAATTATAATAATATTGATAATCACATATCTAATCTAATCTAAAATTCTATTTCTGCGTCGCTCATACCTAGGTAGGCTCAAGGCGACTTAAAGAGGGGGGTGAGGAGGGGGAGGAGAAGAGCAGGATAGGAGCAGGTTTTATTGGTGAGAAATTGATCTTCATCTACCTTCATTTACTAATTGATTGTGTTATTCCCAGTCATCCGGAGGGGGGGGGGGTTGTTCTTTTGTGAAACAGGGATTAGATAATTCTCACATCTACCTCCTTCAGAATGATCTAAGTCTGTAAGAAACATTTAAAAAGAGATCAGGCCAAATCCATCTGGGAAGCTCCACAAGAGCAACCCAAATGCAGGAAGCCAGTGGCCCGGCCCAGAAGGGTCTTTGGCTTATTCCCCCCCCCCCTCCGGGAAAGCTGTCCTACCCGTGCTGGCTCGGCCTCGGCATATCCTCTCTCCCTCTCTCTTTGCCGGCATGAAAGCTTATCTCTCGGCGGTGGCTTTGCGTTTTTGAAGCGGCAGGAAACGTTCAGGGTTGGAGGAAAGGAAGGGGAGGACAGAGAGGCCGCCATCTTCCGACTGGCAAAGAGCTGCCGAGACTCCAGCCGCCACCAAAAAGGATAATAAAGTGAAGAGCCAGTGTCTATGGGGGTTGATTCACCCTTTATGAGGCTGGAAATGAGACAATGCTCTCCATTTAAGCAAAGCCCTCCCTTCCTCCTACGTCAGCGCTGACATCGGGAAGACTTACGGTCGGCTGTGTGCTGCGGCAGAGCAGGTAGGGAAAAGAAGACGAGCCTCGCAGCTCGAGTTGCTTCGAACCCCGCAGGATCCCCGCGACCCTAGGGGGCGTCCTCACGGGATCCCCTCGACCCTAGGGGGCATCCCCACAGGATCCCCGTGACCCGAATGGGGAACCCGTGGGATCCCAGTCGTCCCCGTTCCCGTGCAGCTCTCTAGTGGGACTGCATATCCCCTGCCTGTCTCTGGAGAAAGTAAATTACTTACCTGTAATTGGTGTTCTCCATAGACAGCAGGGGAATGCAGTCACACTTGCCCACCCACCATCCCTCGTCTCCTGTTTTATAGCTAGGAACGAAACTAACAGGAGGGGAGGGGGCTCGTGGAGTAGGTCAATCCTGCACATGCTCAGTAAGCTCAAACACTTACTATAGCTTGGGGAGAGTACCGACCTCATTAGGCTCAGTCAGAGACTTCACCATCAAGTGTGACTGCATTCCCCTGCTGTCTACGGAGAACACCTGTTACAGGTAAGCAACCTTGCTTTCCCTCTGCATGCTTTAACCTCTCTATTTTCAAGCTATAATGCACAGTATTCAAATATAGAGTACATGAGATGAATATGAAGCAATGTTGGTGCCAGCAAACCGCAGATGGAATAAGATCTGTAACAGCCACCAGTGAGCTTTTTCTACTAGTACTACTGCTTATCATTTCTATAGTGCTACTAGATATATAAAGGGTGCATGTAACATTCAGTCCCAGCATCTTAACGTGTAAGAGAGGCTTATTATCTAATCTAATCTAATCTAAACCTTAGGTTTGTATACCGCATCATCTTTTATATTTTGAATTGCTGCTTTTGTGAGCCAGCCTAGAATTTATTATATATTCAGGCAACATCATCTCTAACTCATAGGATACAAACCTGTTAAGGGAATAAATGTTAGTCAAAAATATATTAATTATCCCCCCTTTTAACAAAGCTGTGGGACAACAGCACAGAAGCCCATTAATTCCCAATGGGCTTTGATGCAATTACCCCAGGGCTGTCACACTAATCAGCTTAGTAAATGAGGTGTTACCTGCCACCTGTGTAAACTGTTCAGTGCAGGAGACTAGCAGTTAGAAGTTTGAAAGATACACCGAGGTCTTTTCCCTTGAAAGTTTAGTATTTTGATGTCCGATTCAGAACCCTCAAGACTGTATGCACTCATAAGTCTGAAATTCTGGGTAGGCTCCAAAAGTTAGCCCATCTTTGTATTTATATGGGATCTTTACCTCTCAGCATTAGACTTTCTGCTGTGTTCAGAGCTTGAATATAGTTGTTTTACTTTACAGGGATGGAATGCAATTCTTCTGAGATATTTCAATCCAATTGGAGCTCACAAATCTGGAAAAATTGGTGAAGATCCTCGAGGAATTCCTAACAATCTGATGCCATATGTCGCACAGGTAGTGAACACACTGACAGTCTTGTTTTAGGGGGTATAGATGATAACATGCCAGGGTACACATTTTTTGTTTCATTTTTCATGGAAACTAAAAGAGAGTTTAATATCTGTAAGGTTGTGATATAAAAGCCAGGATGTGCTCACTTTCCACTGTGTTTAACAAAAGGCTTTTCCAAATGTAGAGTCTCTTGCGACACATTTATAAGAACACACATGTGTATTTGCTGGCACATCCAGAAGGAACAGTAATTTCACTTAGGATTCTGGCAAAGCACATGCTGTTTTAGTTGCTGCAGCCAGGAGCTTTGCAGGTTCCTGACTATGGGAATGTAGATATCTGTCCCCAAGTCAGATCTGCTCGCTCGCTCTCTCTAAAAGGGTCTGTAAATGGGGGCATTAGCTACCATACTACAAAACCAGTCTTCCCTGTTGCCTCCCTGACACCCTCCACAGCTCTATTGGGGGCTTACCTGATGGTCTAGTGGCAAACAGGATCAATCCCAATCACCACTTCTCAGTCCAGTGCGTGGTTCAAAATGGTGTCTCTGACCACTAGGGAAACAAAAAAGTGGAGTATCGAAAGCACTCCAACCCTGGAGATGTGAAAAAAAAACTCCAGGTTGTGACTGTTCCTTAAAATAAGTCTCTCTTCTTTCAAATGACAAATCTATTGGACCTGACAGTCTGTGTTTCAGCTCTTCCAAGCCTGCATCAGGGGTCATAGGTGCAATAATATGTGAACTCATGGAAGTAGAAAAACACCAATTAAAATGGCAGGAAAGCAGCATTTTTCTACTCCCATGAAGAAGCGATAGAGACAGCAATACCTCTCTACAGATTTTTAGTTTATTGCCACTTTATTTGGTTACAGACTTTACACATTATGGCACCTTTGACCCCTGATGCAGGCTCGGCAAAGCCAAAACACAGACTGTGTTGGGTCCAATTGATTTTCCTTAATACAGACTCGTTTTAAGGAATAATAAAGACTTATTTTAAGGAATAGTCATGACCTGGAGTTTTTTCCCACCTCTTCACAGATGGAGTGCTTTTGATACTCACTTTTGGGGTTTTCTGTTTGTACTTGTGGAGAAATGGCTTCCTTTTTTGGTTTGTGTCTCTTGGCTTCTTTGTTTCACCTGGTCCTTTCTGTACTCCTCTCCTTGGGTATTTTTATATTTCACAAACGCCAGCTCTTTTGCCTTTATTTTCTCCGCCACAAGTTTAGATAACCATTTCAGTTTCTTTTTTCTCTTGCTTTTATTTATTTTCCTCACATAAAGGTCAGTAGCCATTTTTATTGCTCATTTCAGCTTAGACCACTGTTTTTCCTCTTCCCTTATGTCCTCCCATCCTAACAGCTTTCTTCAGGTACACTCCCATTTTACTAAAGTCCGTACATTTGAAATCTAGGACTTTGAGTTTTGTGTGGCCACCCTCCATTTTAGCTGTTATATCAAACCAAACCGTTTAATTGCTACTTCCCAGGTGGGCACCCACTTGAACATTAGAGATACTCTCCCCATTTGTGAGGACCAGATCTAGTATCGCTTTTTCCCTCATGGGTTCCATCACCATTTGTCTGAGCAGAGTCTCTTGAAAGGCATCCACAATCTCCCTACTTCTTTCCGATTCCACAGATGGAACGTTCCAGTCCGCATCTGGCAGATTGAAGTCACCCAACAGCAGCAACTCCTCTTTCTTTCCAAAGTTTTGGATATTTGCAATCGGATCTTTATCACTTTGCTGCGATTGAGTCGGTGGTCTATAGTCTATACTCACGTAGATAGAAATTTCATCTTCTCTTTTCAAAGTGATCCATATCGCTTCTTCCTCTCCCCAGGTTTTTTTAAATTCAGTCGCTTGGATATCGATCTTTACAAAGCTACTCTCCCACCTCTTTGATCATCTCAATCCTTTCTAAAAAGATTATATCCCAGTATGTTTGCATCCCATCCATGGGAATCACTAAACCATGGCTCTGTGATAGCAACATTATCCAGGTCTGCCTCTAACATCAGAGCTTACAGATCGTGAACTTTGTTGCTTAGACTGCGAGCATTTGTGGTCAACGCTTTCCAGCTATCTTTCAGTGGTAAACTTGTTGTTCGTATAGATTTATGTTTAGTTTCACATTGCTAAGAAGTGAGTTGCTAATATTGTTTAAGTTGCTTTCTGTACTACCATCACATATTGTCTTTTGCTGGGGGTGGCCTCCATAATTGTATTTCATACATACGCCACCCCCACCTTCTAGTTTAAATGCCTAGAAACATATTGTCTTAATTTCTCAGCAAGGATTTTTTTTCCCCCCTGCTGTAGTAAGATGTAACCCATCATTACAATATAGTCTCTTGTCTACCAAAGGTCTCCAGCCTTTTAGTATTAAGGAGGAGCTCAGAAATCATAAGCAGGAATTGACTGCAATCAAAGCAACTTCCATCACTCCACAGAATCATACCAATTTGCCACCACTGCCTCAGAGTAATGCAATCAAGGAATAAATGGTTCACAGTATGGTCAGGCAGACTGCGACACGTGACACAGAAACATACACCCTCACAGTTGCACCTACAGAATTCCTTTGCTCCATTAGAGCATTGCAGTGCTCAAGAAAGAAATGAAATCAAACTGAAACCAGTGAAGGCAACTTATCAAGAAAAGCACTCACAAAGGAAGAGTAAGAAACCTCAAGCCAATAAATTATTGCTTTTAAGGGATTCTATCATCAGAGGCAAGCAACCTAAAATAGTGGTGTCTTCCAGGATCCTTGGCTACTAGGAGTACTCAACATAAAGGGCCAGATTCTGTATAGGACGGCCCAGGAGAGGCGACCAATACAGAATCAGGCCTACACTAACCCCGATTCTGTAACCGGCGTCCATGTTAAAAAATCGGGTTAGAGTAGACACAGCCACTACACTTATCATGGCAAGGGATCTCCCTGACGCGATAAGTATAGTGGCCACCTGTCCGATTGCCAGCAGGAGGGTGCCCAACCCCTCCTGCCGGAAGATACCCCCCCCAAGACACTACTGATCACCAGCAGGAGGGTGCTCCTGCCGGAATATGCCCCCCCTCCGGATGCCCCCCCCTCGCTAACAACCACCAATGACCACCCCTAACTTCCCCCCCAAACTAACCTTTAATTGTTGGCCGCCCGGGTCTTGGTACCATCCAGCCTGCAGGCCCGCCTCGTCGAAATGAGGTGGGCCCGCCCCTTCCCGGCCCATTCCGCGAAGCCTAAGGCCTGATTGGCCCAGGCCTTAGGCTTCGCAGAATGGGCCGGGAAGGGGCGGGCCCGCCTCATTTCGACGAGGCGGGCCTGCCGGCTGGATGGTACCAAGACCCGGCCGGCCGGCCAACAATTAAAGGTTAGTTTGGGGGGGAAGTTAGGGATGATCATTGGTGGCTGTTAGCGCGGGGGGGGGGGGGGGGTGTCCGGAATAGGGCGTCTTCCGGCAGGAGGGATTTGGCACCCTCCTGCCGGCAATCGGACAGGCGACCGCTATACTTATTGCGGCAGAGAGATCCCTTGCCCCGATAAGTATAGCGGCCGCGTCTACTTACAATGTAGGCCAGCATTTTGCTGGCCTACATTTTAAGCGTCTCTTCCTCTACTAGGGAGACGCGTAGGGCCGCCTAGGTTCGCCTAAGGCCCTTAGGTGTGCCGTCAGCCGTAAGCCCGAAGTCATTATGCCTTTGTATAGATCCATGGTGAGACCCCATCTGGAATACTGTGTACAATTCTGGAGGCCGCATTACCGCAAAGAGGCCCCACGGCAACAAGAGGGCATCCGTGGAAAATCAGGGGCGGGAAACTACATGGTGACACCAGGAAATACTTCTTCACCGAAAGGGTGGTTGATCGCTGGAATAATCTTCCGCTACAGGTAATTGAGGCCAGCAGCGTGCCTGATTTTAAGACAAAATGGGATCGTCACGTGGGATCTCTTCACAGGGAAAGGTAGGGGAGGGTTATTGCGGTGTGCAGACTTGATGGGCCATGGCCCTTATCTGCCGTCTGTTTCTATGTTTCAATATAGGCGGCCTGCCTGGGGAGTATTTTTTAAAAAAACATGCATCCCGAATGGTTGATTAGACAGTTGTAGGACGTCTACAGATGCCTAAAATCGGGACGGCACTTTTCAGAATCAGGGCCATACTGTCTATAATTAAGGAAGAAACTAAAAAGTCTAAAGCTGATGTTGTTATCCATCTGGGAACAAATGACCTTGCCAACAACGCCACACTTGCAGCTCAGAAAGCCTTTAGGGAGCTTGGTGAGGGCTTGAAATCTTTTGTAAAGACTAGCTTTTCCCGAAGTACTGGAAAGGGAGAGCAAAGAGTTAAAAGCACAGAGGACTTCAATAGGTGGTTCAAAGCCTGGTGTCATCAAGAAGGCTTTAGGTACATAGGAGGAGGAAAATTGTATTGATGGGCTACATATTACTACAGCAGGAAAAAGAATACTTGTGGAGAAATTTAGACAATATGTTTCTAGGCATTTAAACTAGAAGGTGGGGGTGGCGTATGTATGAAGAACAATTATAGAGACCACCCCCAGCAAAAGACAAGATGTGATGGTAGTAAAAATTGCAACACAAACAATATTAGCAACTCACTTCTTAGCATTGCAATGGGAAGTGAAATGAAACAAACAAAAAAAACTATACAAAAAAGATTACCGCTGAAAAATAGCTGGAAAGCGATGACCACAAATGCTCGCAGCCTAAGCAATAAAGTTCATGATCTGCAAGCCCTGACATTAGAGGGAGACCTGGATATTGTTGCTATCACAAAGACGTGGTTCAGTGAATCCCATGGATGGGATGCAAACATACCGGGATATAATCTTTTTAGAAAGGACAGAGATGGTCAAAAAGGTGGAGGAGTAGCTCTCTATGTAAGGATCAATATCCAAGCAAGTGAAACGCAAGGGACCTGGGGGAGAGGAAGAAGCGCTATGGATCGCTCTGAAAAGAGAAGATGGAACTTCTATCTATGTAGGTGTAGTCTACAGACCTCTGACTCAATTGCAGCAAATTGATAAAGATCTGATTGTGGATATCCAAAAGTTTGGAAAGAAAGAGGAGTTGTTGCTTTTGGGAGATTTCAACCTTCCAGATGCGGACTGGAAAGTTCCGGATGCGGAATCGGAAAGAAGTAGGGAGATTGTGGATGCCTTTCAAGAGGCTCTGCTCAGAGAAATAGTGGCGGAACCCACAAGGGAAAAAGCGATACTGGATCTGGTCCTTACAAATGGAGAGAGTATATCTAATGTTTGAGTGGGTAGCCACCGTGGCAGGTGCAAGCTGTAGCACTTTGAGGGTGTTCAGGTAGGTTTTCTTTATATTTATTTTTAAAGAGCTATAGAAAATAATGTTGAAAAATCTGTCTCTTCTGGGGGGGTTTCTAAGTCTAAAGTTTTTGAGGTTTTTTTTAAAATTTTTTGGTTTTCAATTTGTGTGAGAGAGTGAGGTGAGAGCTGCAACTAAAAAAACAAAAAAGGGCAAAGGGAGAAGCCACAGATGGCAGGAATCCCTGCATATGCTTAGTAAGTTAAAAGCTTACTATAGCTAGGGGAGAGCTGACACACAGGATCAGTCTGAGACTTCACGAACAAGTGTGCCTGACCTCCCCTCCTTCTCTCTGGAGACTATACTTACATAGAATCTCTAAAGGAGAGGAAAAGAGATGGTAGAATCCATGGATGCATTTTAAACAGTGAGTGGCAATGGCTGCCGCTATCTGATTGCTGGCAGGACGCTGGAGAGTGTCTCTCTTACCGCTTAGAAATGCCAAAAAGAAGGGGTAAGAGCGTTGGTGGAGCCTCCCAGCGCTCGGGACCCGTGGTTCTTACAGTCGATGATATTTTCCGACGTCTTCAAAGTGAGCAGAGCCGTTCAGGGTTTCGCCCGTTGGGAGCGCCGACTGAGAGAAGTGCTACGGCGGATACCCCCGGGCTAGACGTCACACTGAGCCCCGATGTCAGGACGCCTCCCCTACAGCTGTTGCCGCTGGGAGCCAGCTCTCCGCGAGAAGAGAGTATGTCCGAAGAGGCAGTATTCTCTTCCCAAGAGGCCAGTGAACTGGAGGGCTCGCTACAGGGAACAACACAAAAGGAATTTTTCCTTTTGAAAGAACCAGCGTCCGGGACAACTGTGCTTAAGGGGCAACAAGGCACAGGGGAGGTAAATCATTCAACTGAGCAAATTAGTACTGCACAAATACCTTTTTTTGCTCCTGTTAAGCCCCCAGAGGTTACACTGGATTCGCTTTGGGATTTAGTTTCTACTTTGGGAAATTCCCTCAATCCTCAAATAAAGAATTTAGAAAAGGAATTAGAAATCCAGAAAGAAGAAATTAAAATTTTGAAACAAGACATTGTAGTAATAAAAACTGAAATTCAGGAAGAAAAGAAGGACTTAAAAATGGTTAAGAGTAACCAAGATTTAATTGTGAAAGATAACCTGACTATGAGAAGAAAATTGGAAGCACTTGAAAATAATAGTCGGTTTAACAATTTGCGTTTGATTAATTTTCCAAAGGTCTTGTCAATTTCTCCAGGAGATATGATAAAATGTTACTTTCTGGAAATCCTAAAAATTCCTGAGAACTCTTTGCCACAACTGTCAAGAGTGTATTATTTGCCTAAAAAGAATCAGTACTCTCAAAAAAAAGACGAGGATGGAAAACCACAGGAAAGTTCTTTGGATGTTACAGCTTTATTGGAACAATCTGATAGAGAGGTGGCTAGTCCAGCCACTCTCTTACTGACTGTGGCTTTGGCTCCAGACAGAGATTGGATCCTTAAACTTTTCTTTAAAAATAGATCTAGAGATTTCCTTGGCTTCCATATCCAAATTTTTCCTGATGTTTTGAGAGAAACCCAAAAGAGAAGGAGGAAATTCTTATTATTAAAACCAGGTGTGACCCAGATAGGGGGTTTATTCTTTCTTAGATATCCCTGTAAGTGTGTAATCAGATATAGTACCTTTAAATATATTTTCTTTGAACCGGCTCATTTGATGGCTTTCCTCTCTATGAAGCGCCTTGAAAAAGGAGAAATATCTGTGTCTCAATAATTAATTTAAGCTCTCTTTCAGCAACAGATAATGTGATTTGGTTTAATTGTTATTGTATTGTACTCACTCCTAATTCTTTAATCTTGGATCTAATTTTGAGGACTAGTGTGGGATTAAGTTGAAGATCTTATTACCTTTTATGTAGTTCTGGTTTATTTTCAAGTTTGGAAATAATTAATGATATGTTTTCTTGATCGCACTTTTCTGTACAAGATTATATGCTTGTTAAATAATTTGAAAAATTTATAAATAAATAAAAAAAACCCAGTGAGTGGCCTGCCGTGTTCCTCCATGGGGGAATAATGAATCTCATCAAAATCAATAATAATAATATATTTTTTTAAAGTCCCAAATTCCTCTTTGCGCTTGAAAAAGTGTCGGTCTGAGGCTCAAGGAGCAACAGGGAAAGGCTCGCAGAAATAACAGTATCGTAGCAACTCCTTGTGCACCATGGGTGCCCCCCGGTCAGCCGGCCCCTCTGTCAAATTTAAGAATCCATTGTGGCCCACAAGTCAAAAAGTTTGTCTACCCCTGAACTAGTGGAATGGTGTTTTTCAGCAATAACGCTTTCGTATTTAGTAGTTTTGCATACAGTATTCCACCATACAATAAATTTTACTTTGGATAGGTTCTTCCAACAGTGCAAGATATTTTTTATAGCCAAGAACAATAAGATAGTAAGCAGGCGGGCAATAGGTTCAGGCAAAGAATGTGCTGTTTCTTTTTTTTTTTTAAATATCATGTTTGAGACAAAAGGCAACTGGCAAACAAGTACAAAACACTAGGTAAGAAAGCGAGCAAGGCATCCGACAAGAGCAAATTGGTACACAAAAGAAGGTAACTCGCAAAGATACAAAGCACAGCTGCATCATAACCACAGCAGAAACAATGCGAAGTGTGAAAAACAACCTGCCAGCCAGGGACCCTCGTCCATTTTATGGAAAGAGAAAACATCCAGAATCCCCAAACAATTTAAAACATACTCTTATCACCCAAACAAACAGCCGCAAACCATACGAAACACACCCACACAACCCAGAGCACAGCCGCACACGCACACACACCCATACATGTGCATGCAGTCTCACTCTCTCCGCCAGGGAACGCCTAACCTAACCAAGTAAGCAAGGAAGTATGGAGCCCTTTAAAATATCCAGCGGATATGCGGCCTCAGACTGAAAAGAGAAAAGACACTGATCTAAGCCGCTTAAAGGAGGACACACAGAGAGCTGGGAGCCCACCCCCAAGGTAACCAAGAAAAGAAGGATCAAAAAGATCACAAGCTCAACTGGAACAGCTGGGAAACTAAACAAGCCATCATGTAGAAACATACAAAAGCGTTTAAACATTTATGTCTAAGAACTGCTGCCAAAAAATACAATAAAGCTTCCAGTGGATCTGTGGGCGCGGTGAATATATATCCAACTCAAAGCATGCCTGCTGCTTCATTAAGGCGGTCCACATGTGGTATGGGGGAGCCTCCTCCGAGATCCAATATTTCAGGACAAGTTTTTTCCCAACAAGAATAGCGTGTAAAACAAATTTCTGGGAAGGTGAGTCCAGTCCATGGTGCTGAAGATCTGGACATCCCCCAAAAGCAAAGCAGGTATATTCCAGGGCAGAATGCGCTGTTTCTAATTGGTTGCCTTCTTGCAAACAAACTAAAAACATTTCAATCTGAAGTGTAATGGGCTATGAGATAAAAAGGTTACCCAGAAGTCACCCCTTTTGGCATGGATGGGTGCTTAGCTCTGTTTTGATCACGATATCTCCTTGTAATGAAGTCATTCCTTGACCTTTTAAAAATTCATGTGTTGTGAGAGCTTATATAGGACCATAGGCATATGCCCCTTCCCCATTCCATGTTTCTACTCCCTTTTATCTACATATTGAGTTCTGGGTTTAATTCTGTTAATTGAAATGAATTATTTTGGGGCATGGCTTGGAGACGTAAGAGAATGGTCGGGTGACTGAACTGCTCCGTGAAAAAGGCTTAATTAATTAAAATATAGCTACAAAGGAATATTTGAAATTATTTCAAAAGACGAGTATTAGCGGCATAATGGCATCGGGTAAGCTGACAAAAGCTAACTCAGCGGGAGGAAGTAATAAAAGATCAAAAATGGAGTCATTAGCCCCCTTTAAAGTTCCGTTGCCAACGGATGATTCAGAGGACATTGATATCGTTAAGGAGCTTCGGCAAATTAAGGAAATAGTTTTACAAAATGCAAAAAACATTCAGGAGGTTAAAGAAGAGCTGGCAGATCTTAAATTAAGTTTGAAGGTAGTGGATGTCAAAGTTGAGCAATTAGACAAGCGAGTTGAAAAGGCGGAAACGGAAATAGCTCAGTGCAAGAGAGACTGTAAAGAAATAGAAATATTAAAGAGGGATCTTGAGGATTGTTCCAATCGCGAAAGAAGAAATAATTTAAGGCTGATTGGGGTCCCGGAAGGGGTAGAAAAAAATGATCCCATTGCCTTTCTGGAGCAGTTTATACCTAAAATTCTACCTCTTAAAGTTAAATTTCCTCTGGAAATAGAAAGGGCGCACAGGGTACCGACTAAAAGATTTGACAATCAAAAGGCACCGCGTCCTTTAATCTGTAAGCTGCTCTGTTATCAGCATGTTGAGGAAATTATCAGACTGGCAAAAGAAAATGAGACCTTGAAGTGCTAGGATTCAAAAATATACATAGTGCCAGATTTTGCAAAGGCAACGGCTTACAAAAGAAAAAATTTACTTGAATTGAGACCACAGCTTAGATCGATTGGAGCAAGGTACGGTTTAATGTACCTAGCAATTATGAGGGTCACTTTTGCAAATAAAACTTCAAACTTTGATGACCCATTGAAATTAAAAGAATTCTTAGAGCAATGTGATCAGCCTATGACTATTTGAACTGAGACTGTATTTTTACAGATGGATTGGAGTAGGAAATATTTTGTTTGAGAGGTGTTTTTTTTTTCCCTCTCTTCCTTTGCTTTTCTCTTTGTTTTAACTTGTTTCTGATATAGGTTATTTTGTGGGGATTTTTATTCTTTGGGGGATACAGTTTGAATTTGAACTGATTTGAATTGCTGATGGAACTGATTGGAAGGATGTGGATGCAAAAATTATACGATTACATAATCTCACATGCTATGATTCTCAGAGGTTATTGAAGTGAATGAACATTTTGAAGTCTCTGCTTGATGTGCGAGATAAATTGGGATGGGTGTGTGAGAAATATCGGCTCTCGGCCCTGTTGAATAGAAAATGGCAGCAATATCACGATATTTGGGGGAGATACTTGGCTCCTGCTTTTTATGCTTTTTGAAGTGCTGGATTATACTAATGTCACCTTTATAACATTCTTGGCACTTCAGAATTGAATGCAGTTTAGCTGATATCAGAGAGCACTTTCCGTCAATTGGGAACATTAATGGTTTCAAAGTTTAAAGAAATGGCGGTAGATGCTGGTGACTTCCTTAAGTGCACAGGGCACTTTACAGAAAAGAAGATGGTTTAAACAGAATAAGAGCAGTATTGGATGATTACTTGGACTGCGCTAAAAATGATTTGGAAATAGGAAGTGGACAGAAGCCTGATTACAGCTAAATCCAAGTTCCAAGGAGAATATAAACTTATTCTTTTTTTTTTTTTTTTTAATGCTTTTAATCTTTTAATCTGCTTAATTTATATACTGATGCAGAAAGGAATAGTTGTGTTTAAAAAATGCCTTGTTATAACGTCCATATGTCTGTATCTTTGTCTTCAATTTTTCTCAAGGCTGGTCCCCAGTTTGCAGCAGGTTTAGAAGCCTTTACAATACGCTGCCACAGGGTTCCCTCAGTTTGGTAAATATGTATTATGGCCACGATGGGTAACCAGATGAGGCAGGATATTGTCATAAGCCAGCCTAGTACAACCGACCAGGTAGGAAATGTAATTGGACCAAATGAAGGTGCAGAAAATGTTGCCAAAGACCAAATTAATATCACCATTGAAAGCAGAGGAGAAATAAATAACTAGCACATCTTCCACCACAGGCAGAAGTTCGAGGACTTTATTCCAATCATCATTTCTATGTTCTGAATAAATCAATTTGTCCCATATACCCAACAGACTCCAATCAGCTCTATTATAGCAGCAAAAAAGAAAGTCCATCCACCACAGAATGTATCGATCAAAAGAATCCAATATATTCCGGCCTGAGTGACACACGGGAGACCAAGAAGAAATAAAATTGTACAACAGCCAGTAGTGATGTAAAATCTGTAGTTTCTCATTAATTTTGGAAAAAAATCTTCAATAGATGATAGGACTGTTTCTACCAATGCAAATTGAGAGTCTATGCCCAATGTTACAAGTATAGAGAAAAACAGAAAGGACCAAAAAGGGGGCACTGGCAGGCGAATCAACGCCTCTGGATAAACTATAAATGCCAAACCAAAACCAGAATCTGCTATCGCTGAAACAGGCTTTCCTAATACATGAGCCATGTGTCCCAGTATGGAAAAGATAGCAAAGCCAGCTAATAAACTGGTAAGACTATTTGTAACACAAACAATGATGGAGTCTAAGTAACAGTTGTTGTTGAATTTATTGTAGGAAGACAGAGTAACCAGACCACCAAACGCCGTTGAAAGTGAAAAGAAGATCTGAGTGGCAGCATCTTTCCAAACCTCTGCATCTTTCAATTTTGTAATATCTGACTGTTTTCCAATATAAAAGTTAATGCCATCCCAAGCTCCTTCTAGGGTAATACCTTTTACTAAAAGAATGGTCAGCACAATATATGGAAAGGTAGCTGTAAAATACACCACCTTTCCAGCAGATTTTACTCCCTTAATCAGTGATGCTGCAACTATTATCCATGCCAGCAGGAGACAAAGGGCTAAATACCACACAATATTACCAGTATCATGAATACCAGTGGATCGGCGGAGGGTAACTTTATCCCAGTATTGCACAGTTGGGCTTTCAAGTAACAGATATGATGTACTGTTGGGGTCACAAGTTAGATTATTTGCTTGCACCCATGTCAAGTTCATTGTAGAGACAGTACCTTCTGAAGTTACATTGCATTTACCTTTGGGTTTTCTGCCACATTTCTCATCTGCCCACTCAAAGCAGTCTGACCACGGTAGCACAGGTTGAAATGAGGCAAATAAATAAAACAGTCCATAGGACATTATAACATTATAATAAATAGACACATATGCTGACATCAGAACCATACTGAATCCCACACCTTGTAATATTGGCGCACACTTCCACACTAAAATTGGTCCCAAGTTGGCATATTGCCCCAGAGCACATTCTAGGAAGAACAAACTTATTCTAAAGAACGCAAATTGTTTTTAGAGAAGTGACTTGGATGAAGTGAAAGCCAGATCAAAGAAAGCTCGAGATGTAGAGGATAAAGCAGCATCTGAACAGGTTTTAAGAATAATTCAATAAGAATTAACTGTAAAGCAGAGAATGCCAGACTTCTTTTGGATTGAATCTTCGGTGTGTGAATGACTTTGTAGAAGCTCAGATGACATATTAAGTACAGTGGATCTCCAGAACTGGATTGAAATCTTTCCATTTAAAGGCTGGTTGAAAAATAATTAAGTTTCGTCAGCTGTGGGTTTTAATTTTCACTGTATCGATATCTAAAAGAAGAACATTATTGCAGCAGCTCATGAGTATCCGCTTTTAATCTATTATGCACTTTACCCGCAAATGACTCTGTGGAATATACTTTAACAGTAACAGCAGGTTATAGTGCATATTTGAATTTGAGATATTTAAATATATGTGGATGCATGGAAAAGTGACTGCAGAACAGAAAAGAGTGATTGGATTTATTTCAGATTTTCATATGACTATAATATGTTAAATTAACTGAAACTGTTTAGGGGATTCAGTAAACAAGGTGAAAGAACGCTAAAGTTGGTTGCATAATGTTGCTGAATTAGTTAAAAGAAGCAACTGACATAATGACATAAAGAACTGTAGGGATGGAGAGAAGTTGAATATGCTTTGAGAGATTTTGTACACAAGATGGAAGGTTGATGAAAATGTTCATTTATGATATATAATTATTTATTTTAATGTCACTTTAATGTGTATTTTAAAGATAAGAAGGTGATTTAAGATTAATTATAGGAGGTGTGCAATTGGAAAATTGAATAATACTTTATTAACATGCACTTGTTTTTACAGGAATACAATATAGTATTGATTTATTTTAATTTGGAGTAAATTTGACTTAATACTGTAAGATTTTGGTATAAGAAAATGTATTTGATTGGGCATATTGATTGAAGGGTTCTGAATTCATAGGTATTATATAATTGATGAGAAGAGAGGGGAGGAGGGGGAGGGAGAGAGAGGAAGAGAGGGGAAGGAAGGAGAGGGGGAGAGGGAGGAGAAAGAGGAGGGGAGTGAGAAAATGAGGGGGAAGGAGAAGAGAGAAAATAAATAAAAAAATTAAATAAAAAAAAGAAGAAAAAGAAATTTGGACTTTATAGATTATTTGAATTATATTATATTATAAATGTAGCTTATTATGGTTTATAAATGATGTATATGGTTTTAGCCTGATGGGAGCTTTTTGTCACCTGATTATATATGAGTGTTTCCAAGTTTGCATTATTAATTTGGGGGAGATGGGAGGGAGTGGGGAAGGGAATGGGAGGGAGAGAAAGTGATATATTAATTATTAAAGGTTATGTGATATATTGACAGAGTGATAGGGAGGTTTGGGGGAGGGAGGGACAGGGATAATTTAAAGTATGGATATAAGGAAAGGGAATATAATATGCTTTTGAAGTGGAGATTCTTGGATATTAAACTTTTATTTAATAATAATAATAACTTTATTCTTATATACCGCCACAATCTTGCGACTTCTAGGCGGTTCACAATGAAGAAAAACTGTACAGACAGCGAATTACAGAGTATATCATTGAACATCTTGTGATAGTTCTAGGAAAATTACAGGGTCAGTGAATTACACGGTTTCACAGTGAGTAACTTTATACAATCGGCGGAAATTGAGAGCATAAGTAGGATAGGAGAAAGGAGATTGCACGGTCCATGAGTTACAAGGTGTAAGACTGAAATGATAAAGATAACTTAAGAATGTTGGTGAGGAACTAATTTGTTATCGTGGTCCATAACGGAGGACAGGCACCAGTGAATGAACTGGTAACAATTAAAGGTGGAAAATTGGCTGAAGAGGTTGAACGGGCTTCTTAGAGGGGGAGGTCTGGTTAGGTTATGAATTTCTTAAACACTATAGGATTCTCTGGCGGCATCGGTGAAGTAGCCTTATGTAATGATTTTCAAAAAGATTTATGTAATAATTTTCAAAATATTCTCTCTAAATGTTAATGGCCTAAACCATCCGGTAAAAAAGAAAAAGGTATTGTCATATATTAAGCAACAGAATATAGATATTTGTTTTCTACAGGAGACACATTTGTCTGGGACAGAGAATATGAAGCTGTCAGGTAATTGGATAAAACAGTGTTTATATGCACCAGCGATAAAAAAGAAGGCAGGAGTAGCAATATTGATTAATAAAAAATGTCCAGCAACATTTAATATGGGTAAGGCAGATCCTCTAGGAAGGTGATTACTTGTTGACATGAGCATGGGCAATAATACAATGGCGTTGTTAAATATATATGCCCCTAATTCGAATCAAAGCGAATTCTTTAAATCTTTACAACAATTAGTTTTACCACTGGCTACTACTAATTTAATGGTGGCAGATTTCAATGCTGTTATAGATCCAATATTGGATAAAAAACCTAGTAGAATTATGAAATCAATGGGGTTAGATAATTTAATACAATCATGTAATTTAAAATATATATGGCGTATTCTTCATTTTAATGATCGGGAATTTACATTTTGTTCACATGTTCATCAATCATTTTCAAGAATTGATTATATTTTTGTTTCAGATCAGATGGTACAGCAAGTTGTAAAAGCTGACATAGAACCAATAGTAATATCTGATCATGGTGGTGTGTGGATAGAAGTTAACTTAGTAGATCAAGATAATTCCAAACCTGTATGGAGGTTTGATAATACATTGCTTGCTGATTCTAAATTTTGCACAGAATTTCAGACCAAAATTAATGAATATTTTATACTTAATGATTTAGAGCAGTGTTCTTCAACCTTTTTACACCGTGGACCGGCAGAAAAAAAAGAATTATTTTGTGGACCGGCAAACTACTAGGACTAAAATTTAAAAACCCCATTTCCGCCCCATCTCCGCGAGCTCGGTCCCCACAAATCATCTGATCCCATCCACACAAGCCTCAGTTATGATTTTATATTGAATGTATTTTATTAAAGTATAAAAAGAAACAATATTCTGTACAATTGTCATTTTATAAATACAAATAATTCAGAGCAGGATCAACAAAACCCCTGTTTCCCCTCCTCTTCACATATATCCCCTCTACTATCAAGAAAACTGAACAAGCCAAATTATTACAGAATGCTACACAGAAATATTATGCTAACAGAATACTGCAGTCACACATGACAGGAATAGTTTTAGGGGAGTGCAACTAGGGCAACTGCCCCCTGGTCAGAGAGCGCCCTAAGCCAGCTGGAAGCTAAAGAAGCACTGCCTGGGTTTTGCAGTCCCCAGTTATGTCTAACACCAGCTCTAGCAGGATATATATTTCAAATCTGATATATTCTAATCAGAAAATAGAAATAAAATTATTTTTTCTACCTTTTGTCGTCTCTGATTTCTGCTTTCAATCTTCTTTTCACTCTCTTCCTTCCAGCGTCTGCCCTCTCTGTCTCTTCAATCCAGCATCCGCCCCTTCCATCCACTGTCTGTCCTCTCCCCCTTCCATATGGTATCTGTCTTCTTTCTATGCCCCTCTCCCCTTTCCATCCAGCTTGTGCCCCCTCTCTCCTTTTTACATGATTCATTCCAGCTTCACTGCTCTTCATTTTTATCTCTCCTACACCAGATCTATCATTGTTGTCCCTCTCTGCTTATTTTTCTGCTGATCCCTTCCTATCATCAATCTCTCTACTTTCTCATGCCTGTGTCTCCCCTTCCCTTCCTCTAATCTCTCTGCCAGCTGTTTCCTTCCTTTTTTCATTCTCCCTTCCCTCCTCCTCCTGTCCAGCAGTAACTCTCTTCCCTTTCTCCCCTCCCAGCAGCATCTCTCCTTCTCCCTCTCCAGTAGCAGCTGTCCCTTTTTTTTCCTTGCCCAGGAGCTTCCCAGATTCCTTTCCCTCCTCCCCTCCCAGAAGCATCTCTCCTTCTCCTTCTCCCTCTGCAGTAGCAGCTGTCCCTTTTTTTCCTTGCCCAGCAGCTTCCCAGATCCCTTTCCCTCCTCCCTTCTCAGAAGCATCTCTCCTTCTCCCTCTCCAGTAGCAGCTGTCCCTTTTTTTCCTTGCCCAGCAGCTTCCCAGATTCCTTTCTCTCCTCCCCTCCCAGAAGCATCTCTCCTTCTCCTTCTCCCTCTGCAGTAGCAGCTGTCCCTTTTTTTTCCTTGCCCAGCAGCTTCCCAGATCCCTTTCCCTCCTCCCCTCCCAGAAGCATCTCTCCTTCTCCCTCTCCAGTAGCAGCTGTCCCTTTTTTTCCTTGCCCAGCAGCTTCCCAGATTCCTTTCCCTCCTCCCCTCCCAGAAGCATCTCTCCTTCTCCCTCTCCAGTAGCAGCTGTCCCTTTTTTTTTCCCTGCCCAGCAGCTTCCCAGATTCCTTTCCCTCCTCCCCTCCCAGAAGCATCTCTCCTTCTCCCTCTCCAGTAGAAGCTGTCCCTTTTTTTCCCTGCCCAGCATCTTCCCAGGTTCCTTTCCCTCCTCCCCTCCCAGAAGCATCTCTCCTTCTCCCTCTCCAGTAGCAGCTGTCCCTTTTTTTTCCCTGCCCAGCAGCTTCCCAGATTCCTTTCCCTCCTCCCCTCCCAGAAGCATCTCTCCTTCTCCCTCTCCAGTAGCAGCTGTCCCTTTTTTTTCCCTGCCCAGCAGCTTCCCAGATTCCTTTCCCTCCTCCCCTCCCAGAAGCATCTCTCCTTCTCCCTCTCCAGTAGCAGCTGTCCCTTTTTCCCCCCTGCCCAGCAGCTTCCCAGACTCTGATAGTGGTTTTCTCTCCTCCCAACAGCTCTTCTTACTTCCCAGCGCAGCGATTCACGAAGGCAGCCTCGGGTCCTTTGTTGTGTCGCTCCGCCTCTGAGGAAAGAGGAAGTTGCATCATCAGAGGCAGCTGCGACTCATCAAAAGCCCCGAGGCTGCCTTCGTGAATCGCTGCGCTGGGAAGTAAAGGAGAGCTGCAGAGAGGGGAGAAAGCCACTGTCGGAGGCTCCCCAAGATCTCTCCGTCCCAGCGCAGACTTCGGATGTTGATCTTGCCGGCCCTGCGCGGACCGGCAGGAAGTTGAAGTCAGTCAGTCTTGCCGGCCCTGTGCGGACCGGCAAAAATTTCCTGCGGACCGACACCGGTCCGCGGACCAGCGGTTGAAGAACTGTGATTTAGAGGAAATGTCGGTTGAAATTTTATGGGATGCTTTCAAAGCAACTATGAGAGGACAAATTATATCATATTCTGCATATAAAAAGAAGCAGCTAAGAAAACAATTTGTAAGTTTGGAAAAAGAAATTAAAAATTTAGAATTAAAATTGATTAACAAATGGGAACAGGATACATTTCAAATATTGTTTAAAAAAAATGTGAATATAATGAGATTTCCTCTGGATTAGTAAGGAAAGATATTTTTGCTCAGCAAATGTTGTATTATGGTAGTGCAAATAAGGCTGGAAGACTATTGGCAAATTATTTAAAAGAAAAGGAAGGAGAAAATAGGCATAATTAAGGATGAGTTAGGGAATTCTCATTCTCAGATTGGAAGTATATTAAAACAATTTTTAAAGTATTATAAGTCCCTTTATTCTTCTGAGTCTTATTTAAATAAAGAGAAAGATGGTTTGGATTTTTTGAGTTTAGTTGAAGTCCTAAGGTTCCTGATCATATAAAAAGAAGTTTAGATGAACCTATATCACTAAAGGAATTACAAACGGCATTGAAATCCCTTAGAGCTGGGACCGCTCCAGGTGGAGATGGATTTACGGTAGAGTTTTATAAAGAACTAGTGTTTAAGCCCGTTAGATTAACGGGTGCTAGATGACTGCCTCTCCTGCTTTTGAACCTGGGCAGAGGCAGAGCCGGGGCGGGAGGGAGTGACGGTGGGAGAGCAATTTCAAAGCCTCGGAAGCGGCGGCTCCTTGACCAATCTGTGCTTACAATGTCCCCACACTCGCGGTCTGGCTGGCTCCCCCACCAAAGCCCTTCGCAGTGGCAGACCCTCCCGCATCCATCCCCGCATCCCAAGCCTCTCCGAAGGCCGGCTCCCACGAAAATGGTACCCCTCTGTCCAAAGCTGCGGTGGCAGCCTCCCTCAAAACACATTTCAAATCTGACATATTGTAATCACAAAACAGAAAATAAAATTATTTTTCTTACCTTTTGTTGTCTGGTCATTATTCATATCATGTAGGGGTCCCAGGCTATGGTTGGCTTTTGATAACTCGCTTGCCAAGGCCCCTTTTTTCTTCTTCCCTCCCTCCATCCCTGCAGCTGAAGACAGGCACCTCCCCCCAGTGATCTGAGACAGGAGGGAGCAGTTAGGAGAGGGTCTGAGGCTAAAGAGGGGCTCAACAGCGCCCAACCACCTTTCCTTCCCTCCCTCCATCAGGTGCAGTGAATCCACCAATGTTAAAAGGAGTCGCGTCGAAATCGGAGGCCTGCCACTGCCATAGCACGTTCCCCTCTGCCTTGGTCCCGCCCCTTCTCTGACATATGGGACCGCGGCAGAGGGAACGTGTTACGGTGGCGGCAGGGCTCCAATTTCAAAGCAGCTGCTTTTAACCTAGATGGAGCTGAACTGACCTGATGGAGGAAGGGAAGGAACGGTGGGGCAAATTTCGGCAACGGCAGGAATTGTTTGGCGGGCCAAGCACCGGTTTCTTTAGGCAGCCCCGGTTGTTTACTTGGATTAAATGTGAGCCGGGTGAGGAAGGCCGCCGCAGCCTCGCGGCTAGGTAGGGGGACAACAATGGCGCTTATGCTCAAGCCCCTGCCGCAGCTCCTCTCTCGATCCTGGTGCGGTTGAGGGGGGAAGGTTGTGGTCGGAGTTGCTAGGCTGCAGCGGATGTGTGAATTGCGAGTGTGGGGCCTATAGCGGCGCGAGGTGGAGAGCAGGCTGTGGTGATGTAGTAGGTGCGCATGCGCAGTTGTGTTTCTGCGACGGGATCAGGGAACACGATTTTTTTAATGCGCATGCGCATCCTACCATTTTATTATATTAGATTTCAAATTTCCCTTTTACTGTATTTATTAAAATTATATCAGGATCAACTGAATAAAGGTTGTATATCAGGCACTATGGCAGAATCTTTAACTATTGTTTTGCCAAAGCCAAATAGAGATCCAACATTGGTTTCAGACTACAGGCCTAATTATTTAATAAATGTAGATGGTAAATTATTAGCTAAGATTTTAGCTTTAAGATTGGCTAAAGCTCTTCTGCATATAATAGGTATGCATCAAACTGGATTTGTTGCTCAAAGACACTCTTCCAATAATACTAGATTGGCATTTCAGATGTATTATTTAACAAAACAAATTAATGATCCGGCTTTTTCGGTATCATTAGATGCTGAGAAAGCTTTTGATCGGGTGGAATGGAATTTCATGTATCAAGCTATGGAGTGGTTTGGTATTGGATCCGGATTTATACAAATGATTCAAGCACTGTATAGCTCCCCAACTGCTCGATTATATATAAATAATAATTTTTCAGATGTTTTTAAATTGCAGAGGGGAGATAGGCAGGGTTGTCTATTATCTCCTTTGCTTTTTGATATAGTTCTTAAACCCTTATTATTAGCTATTCGACAGGCAAGGGACATACAGGGTATTACATGTGCTGGAGTGGATTATAAAGTATCCGCTTATGCAGATGATATTTTGCTTCATTTGAGAAATCCGGAAACAACAATTCCATGTCTACTTGAAGTAATAGATACATTTGGAAAATTTTCTGGATACAAAATAAATTGGACTAAATCAGAAATTTTACCTTTAAATGTGTATTGTACAAAAGGTATATTTGATTCTTTTCCTTTTATTTGGAAAGAGGATGGAATAAAATACTTAGGTATTTGGTTGAAAAATACACTCGAAGAGACAATGAGAGTAAATGAAAAATTTTTATTACAAAAAGTAACAGAGTTGTGTGAGCAATGGAATCCTTTGCATTTGTCATGGTGGGGAAGAGTTCAGACTGTTAAAATGATGATTTTGCCTGTGGTTTGTTACCAACTGGGCATGATACCAATGTTTTTTCAGGGGTCTTTCTATAAAAAGTTAAATAGTATTCTGGTTAAATTTATTTGGCTGGGTAAAATCGTAAGAGTTGCTCTAGTGTCTCTACAAAGGCCAATTGAGGAGGGTGGGGTAAATTTCCCCAATTTTTATAGGTATCACCAATCCTATATCATGCGCCAAGGTATGTATTGCGTCCTCCCAGAGCTTTTGGAACAACTGCCAGACTGGTTATGGGTTGAGAGATCGCTTATATTCCCACTTAGACTTGATCTTCTGCTCAGTATAAAGATGCCTAGAATATATAAGGACAATAGAGTATTAATGGATACTTGGAAAACATTAAGATTTGTAGACAAATTAACTCCTGAGTCTATTGGAAAATCTACACATCAATCTATTTGGGTAAACTCCAAGATACAAATAGGCAGGTTTAAGGTTGTCTGGAAGGATTGGATTAAAGCAGATATAAGATCCTTAAATTAAGTTATTCATAATGGTAAACTGCTTGATTTTTCACAATTGCAACATAAATATGGTCTAAATAAAAAACAAAGTTATAAATGGTTGCAGTTGAAGCAGGCTATTCAGGTAGGGTTCCCTGAATGGAAATCTTTAAATGATCATTACAGTTTAGAATTCCTTTGTTTCCAGGTAGATTTTCTGGGACACCAGGCCGCAAAGTGGTAATAAAATTTTATCTAATTATTTGAATAAGAAACCTAAAAATGGATTAAGAGATATTTGGAGCATTGAGATTAAGCATCAGATTAATGCATCTCAATGGCCACGTATTTGGTCTTGGAGAATTAAAGGTACGATGTCGGCATCTATTAGGCAAACATGGTTCTTCTTGTTGCATAGAGCATTCTGGACCCCTACTAGATTACAAAAATAGGTGCTGGCATTGTAAAATTGAAGTTGGAACTCTGGATCATCTTTTATTTTATTGTCCATATATTCAGGCATTTTGGTTATCAATCTGGGATCAAGTTAACCTAATGATGGAAAATCATGTGGCATTGTCCTATGATACGATTATTTTTGGAATATGTATGAGGGCTAAATGCCAAATATCTGCAGCAAATAATAAGCTTCTGATGATCCTTACCGGTGTGGGGATCCAGCAAATAACGTTTAATTGGAAGAATTGTTCTAGACTGAATTACAGCTTCTACTTGCAGTACAAAATGGTCATTTTAAAAGGTTTCAGGATGGGTGGAGGCCAATAATAGAATATTATAATGATTAAGGTTAATTTACTATTCTTTTTCCTTATGTGATAATTTGAAGGAATGGGGGGGTTATGATAATCTAAATAAATATTTGCATATTTTAACTGATTAATACACATAGGAATTATAATATAATATGTATGTATGGATATGGAAGGGGGTGGGGAAAAAAAATTTTTGGAAATATATTGTTATGGAATTTCAAGTGATAATGTAATATGATGAGTTATATTTATTGTACACTTGATGTATATGTTAAAATGAATAAAGATTTGGAACAAAAGAAATGAATTATTTTAAGCATTTTCATATTGGTATGATGTATTGATACATTTTCCTTTGCATGACTCATTTCTGCATTTCTGTATAAAATGTACACATTTAATTTCTGCAAGAGTTGTGCCAGATTTGTTTAATAGTTTTCATGATTTTTTTACAGGTGGCGATTGGACGCAGGGAGTGTGTATGTGTCTTTGGGGATGATTATAATACTTCTGATGGAACTGGTAAGTTCTTAAACTGGGAAATATATTTGCATTTTAAGGGAGTAATTTGTAGAAATCGTATGAGTACTTATAAGCAAGTTTTCAAACGAAAACTCTGTATGGAGGCTGCCAGACTCCATGTGGTCTTTGCATCTTCCTTAAAACAGGTGTAAAGTTTGAACTACACTATTGGAATTTCCAAAATCAAATCCCCAAGCACTGTGAATAGGTTAGGCTGCAAGAACTACTCAACAGAGAATGACCACCAGAGACTCGCACAAGTATATTGAAATTTCTCTTTTATTTAACAATTTAAATGATATTAAGCCAATTACAAACTGTATGTAGTTAATATATTTTGTATACAGTTGTGCCAGGAAGATGTCTCTCTAAATCTCAGAGCTGACTATCTCAATTCTGTATTTTCTCTAACCTATCTTTGATGTGTCTTGTTCACACAATGCTTAATCTTCAGCTTTTACATTGTTTCTTGCATTTCTATGAAAGCAACTTCTCATAACTTGCTGTACTCTGCAGGTGTTTTGCAAGTGTTATCAATTAAAGAATGACACGGTGGTAGCCGCGGATAACCTGCCGAAACGGTGGGGGGAAAAAGTGCTCACTGCAGGCACAAGGACAGGGCCATCCACTGCCCCATGGAGTGGTGAATGGCCTTGTCCCCGCAGTTAAGGGAGGGAAGGTGCGCGGTCACCGATTGCATGCGGCCCCCTCCCTACCTGTGGCAAAATCTACCTCCCTCCCCCTTACCTTCGCGGTGCTTTAGAAAATAAACTGAAGCCAGTGAAGGGAGGGAAGTTTCTTTACGCCGTGAAGGTAAGGGGGAAGGAGGGAGATTCTTGGGCCACTGAAGGGTGGTGAGGTGGCGAGAGGGAAGAGTGGATGCTACAGGGACGGGGCAGTGAAGGGGACGGTGGTCCGAGATGGGGCAGTGATGGGGACAGATTTTTTTCCCCCATGTCATTCTCTATTATCAATTTTGTCATCTCTGTGCTTTTGATTCCCTTATGCACTGTTAATTTTGTCTTTCTGTTTGTGACAGTAACTAATTATGTTTCTTAAATTTTATTGTGCTCCTGTCACTGCTTTCAGAGCTTCATTCTTCTCTCATCACAAATCTCAGGAGCTCACTCTATTGACTTGTTTTCTTACAGCATGACCACTTTCTAGCCCCTCAACTGTTAGCCATCTGGGTTACTCCCCCCACCCATAGAAGGGGAGAGCTGTTTTCATCCAACAATTCTATCCACATTAACCACTTATTTGAAAATTCCCTATGAGAAACTATCCTAAAATGTAAGAGAAAAGTAACCTTTTTAGCGTCCCTCCATACCAGCATAGAAACGGATGGTTTTACGCTCCTCGGCCAACAGGTAGAGACTGAGACACTAACTTTTAGCTACAGTATAAGTGGGCTGTGTGTAGTCCCTATTGCACTCAGTCTTTTCTCAGTCTCCAGCAGGTGGAGTGGTAAAATTGTGCAGTCTGTGCTGAGGTTTGTTTTGGGCCTATTGGATCTGATTTAGTGAATCTATCTTGTCCCTTTTGCTGTCCGGACAGAGCTTGGGGGACCCTCTCGGGGGTATCACACTCAAAAGGGTTTAGTCCTTCCCCCAGAGGAGCCTCAACTGTATGACTGGCTATCTGTTAGGCACAGACTACAGTTATAGAGTACCAGTGGGGTCTGCTCTCTTGATACAACTGGTGAGCTGTGAGGTTTAAATTAAAAAAAAAAAAAGAAGAAAAAGACAAAAGAAATAAAAGGCGCATAAATGATCCTGAGGCTGCTGTTTTTGTACAGTAGTGTTGTGCATGGGTTTCTGGCACATTCATTATGAGCGCTTCAAAAGAGCAGCACAAGTGTGTTTTTTGTGGGCACTGAGCAGTGGATGTGGCTGGCTGGTACACAAAATGTTCTGGCTGCCTCAAGGGGGACCTGGCTTTTGGTGTCAGGCTCCCTTTTGTGCACTCACTGCTCATCAGCGGGAGGCGGTGGTGATGCCTGGGCATCACCCGACACCCACACTGAGGTTTCCTCATCTGGCAGATTTGGATCGCTGAGGGGTCCCTTACTGCTGGGGCGGCTAGTAGTTTTTCTGTAATGGGGGGGGGTCAAGTTTGGTTTTGGTGCCACGTATTATTTCAGGTGACAATTTGGTGATGGCCCTTCCCTCGCACAATATA
This sequence comes from Geotrypetes seraphini, assembly GCF_902459505.1. Lineage (NCBI taxonomy): Eukaryota > Metazoa > Chordata > Amphibia > Gymnophiona > Dermophiidae > Geotrypetes > Geotrypetes seraphini. Next base: position 28,082,042 of record NC_047091.1, on the reverse strand, counting down.
AAGATACTGCCACCGATGCCGCCCGACAGCTCCATTAAATCAACCCCGCCGCAACTCCAGGCAAGGAAGGGCCTGGCGCATGCAGCGATTGCACGCCGCCAGTTCACAAGCCTTCTTCCCGACGTCAATTCTGATGTCGGAGAGAAGGTCCGGGTCAGCCAATCACCAGTGTTATAGGCCCTGTTTGCATAATTGGATCTAGAAGCCCATTCACTTCAAAATCCCTACTTGAGCAACCAACCGGTCAGGGCTTTCTCTCCCACCTCCTCTAATTCATCTACCAGTGACAAAACTGCATGACATAAAATTGCTTACATAATATTAACAATTCTGCTGGGTGTCTGATAGCCATTCCCTCACTAAGCTTAAAGCCAACTAAGGAAGGAGTTGCTTGAGGTTGTGGGTTCAAGCCCTAGCTGCTCCTTGTGACCCTGGACAAGTCACTTAATCTTCCATTGCCGCAGGTATATTAAATAGATTTATGAGCATGTCGAGACAGATAGGGACAAATGCTTGAGTAACCGAATGTAAAACTGCTTAGAAACCTTGATGGACGGTATATATGAGAGTCATTTCATAAATAATGCACACTATTTTTTAAAATTTGCATGTTTTATTTTTTTTAATATATTTCTTTACAATCCTTCAATATAGTCTCCCTGCTTTGCAATGACTAAGTCCCAACGTCCGGGAAGCTTCATTATTCCATCCAAGCTTCATTATTCCATCCAAGACACTGTTTTAGTTCAGTTGCCAAATGGCTCAGGTACCGGCGGAAGAAAGCTCTTCCAGAGATGGAAAATGATGTCCATGCACAGGTTTTTTCAACTTTGAAAAAAGGTCGAAGTCTGGACTCATGTCTGGACTGTAGGGAGCATGAGGTAACGCCTCCCAGCCGTATTTGCGTAGTTTTTCAATGACGAGTGGAGAGCTCCATCTTCCCTACGACCAAAAAAATTTTGATGAGCTCAACCAAAAGTCAAACAAATGATGATTTTTGCTTATAATCTTGAAGGCATCATCATCACAGACAAAGTTCCGTGTGGAAGAAGTGTCACAGCAGTGTATTATCGTGATTTTTTGCAAAAAATGCACAAAACCTGACCTCAGATGCTCTTGGCTGGGCCACTTATTCTTCACGACAATGCTCGCCGGCACATAGGGAATGTCATTGAAAAACTACTTGAATACAGCTGGGAGGCGTTACCTCATGCTCCCTACAGGCCACACATGAGACTACCAGATTTCAACTTTTTTCCAAAGTTGAAACAACCTATGATGGACATCGTTTTGCATCTCTAGAAGAGCTGCTTTCCGCCGGTACCCGAGCCATTTGGCAACTGAACTAAAACTGTGTCTTGGATGGAATAATGAAGCTTCCCAGACGTTGGGACTCGGTTATTGAAAAGCAGGGAGACTCCATTGAAGGATTGTAAAGAAATACTTGAAAAACAAACATGTAAATAAAAAGTGTGCATTATTTATGAAATGACCCTTGCAAATAAATATAAAAATAATTTTTTCTTGTACATGTTACATTGAAATATTTTTATAGTCTTTATTTTATTTTGCTTAACACAGATATTAGCAGTGGGTATTGTCTGTTTGTTCAATATCCTCGTTTGTTTTCTCACTGTGGGGCAGGTGTCAGGGACTACATTCATATTGTAGATTTGGCCAAAGGTCACGTTGCTGCACTTAAGAAACTCAGTGAAAACTGTGGGTGCAAGGTAGGTCTCCTTTTGAATATTTTACTTACTTCATAAACATACCGCTATCTCTGCGCTTGAATGTTAATAGTATGCTTTGAATGGCTTATTTCAGTTTTAAGCTACATAGCTACAGGAGATTCACTTTTAGAACTGCTGTTATGTGTTTAAAGTTTTAGTAGCTGGAACGAGATTTGTGGTGTTTACTATTAAGAAAGTGAACTCAAAGCTTTAAGTAAAAGTTTTGTGATCTGATAAGAGACACAAAGAAACCAATTGGAGAGAGCCTAACTTGATTATCTATTTGTTACAGGTCTATAACCTTGGCACAGGTACTGGTTATTCAGTCCTTCAGATGGTTAAAGCTATGGAAAAGGCTTCTGGGAAAAAGGTAAATATTGAGATTTTTAGAGGGCTCAAAAGTGCCTTACCATAAAATTGTGAAAAATGTGAGCATACTAGATGAAAATATACAGTGAAACTTCAAAAAAAAAAAAAAAGTCAACACGCTTTAATCATTTCCATCTGCTTCATGGCTAATAGATTCCTTGTTGCTCAGCCTTCTCTCTGTCGTCATTTTGACATCTTCAACAATGATGAATGGCACCTTTCTAGGGTTTTTAAAAAACAGGGGTTCTCAACCCACTTCTCAGGATACATAAGAATTGCCACTGCTGGGTCAGACCAGTGGTCCATTGTACCCAGCAGTCTGCTCACATGGCAGCCCTTAGGTCAAAGACCCCCCCCACACACACCCATTCACACCACCACTCAGTCACCTGGCCAGTTGGGTTTTTCAGGATATCCCTGCTTTCTCCTATTCTTTTTAATGTTTATTTAAGTGAAATACACCTGTTATCTCATTTAAATTAACCTATTTTCTCATGCAAATGGTATCGCCTTGTTTCCAGAGGTGCAAAATAATTTTTAGAAGACCATAGATTTGATGTTTAGAGTGTTTCATATAACCTCACAGAGGATGCTTATGTAACTGAACTTCTTGGGTGCATTTCAGGCAGCAAAATCCCTGTTCAGCTCTCAGCAAAGGGCAGGGAAAATTGTGCCCCCTTGTATATACTTTCCTTCTTCAAGTACATTTACTTTTCCATATATTTCCCCATCTTCCAATGTATCTAAAACTTTGTCGACATAAAGCTTTGAGCTACTTATTGAACTCTGTATTTTGTACATTATTGATATAATTTGGCATAGTGGCTAGAGCTACAGCCTCATCACCCTGAGGTTGTGGGTTCAAACTCTGCGCTGCTCCTTGTGACCTTGGGCAAGTCGCTTAACCCTCCACTATCCAAGGTACATTAGATAGACTGTGAGCCTGCTGGGACAGAACCTGCTTGAGTACCTGATTTGTAACCCATTCTGAGCTCCTTTGAGAGGACGGGCTAAAAAATTAAATAACAAAGGTAGAAAAAAAAAATTTATGTATAACTATGTAACACGTATAATTCTGTGTAGCAATATGGTGCTTGTAACCTGCATAGAACTGTGATTTGTAAGGATTTGGTGGGATATAAGGTTGCACATTAATGATTTAAAAATGAATCCCAGGAAAATAAACATATTTTGGGTGGGAGGAAAGTAAGTAGCGCTTCTTTGCTCAGTCGTAAGGCTGGCTTCCATGGAGATTTCTTTTCAATCTAGTGGGATCATTTTAGATTCCACTTTCACTATTTAGAAACAAATAACTGAAATAGTCTGGAAACCTTTCTTTCAATCTGTAGAATAAAACCTCTTTTAGACTTATCTCATCTGAGAATTGTGTTGCAGGTAACAATCGCAAGTCAATTAAATTACTGCAATATGGTTTTGCTACATCTACCAGATTGATTGATTTATAGCATTTATGTACCATTTATAATCTAAGTGGTTTACATTCAGGTACTCAAGCATTTCTCCCTGTCTGTCCAGGTGGAGTAATAGGGGTTGCAGTGTGAGATCTGAACTCACAAACTTAGGATGCTGAGGCTGTAGCTCTAACCACTGCACCACACATTCCCCACAAATTTGACATTTGCAACATGTGCAAAATGCTTCAGCAAAGCTTAGTTTAGGGGGAAGATCTACGATGTGGTTGGTTTTTTTTTGTTTTTTTTTTACTAAGTTGCATTGGCTGCCAGTTCAGGTGAGAATCCAATTTACATTATTGATATTTTTTATTTATTTATTTTTTTCAAATTTCATATGGATTGGTCTCCCTTTATTCAGCAGCTAGAACACTTCATTATCCCAGGACAAGCAGGCAGCATATTCTTCAAAACTAACCAAATTGTTTCCCTAGATCTCTTATGCCTTACCTCTGTATCCTGCTCACCTGTATTTTGATAACTTTACATTGTTTTTTTGTTTGTTTTTTTATTTTTTATTTATCAAATTTTATATTTTACAAATCAATTGTACAGAAAGTTGAAGAAAAGCAAGCAAATAAAACTCAAGAATTAAAAATACATAATAATCAAATAACATAAATATTTAGCTTAAATTCAGCTCAGGTCCTCCATTTAGATCCAAGAAAAAATAGGCGAACATTTTAACAAATATTAACAAAATATTTGAATCAACTATATATATATTAAAAAAAAAAAGATCCCTTTAGCTGAGAGAGGATACCATTAAATTCAATTTGCACTTCATTTTTATTTCCCTTCATCCAGTCGAGTTCCTGCCAGAAAGGCTGTCAACTGGAAAGGCTCAAAGAAAACATATTTTTTCATACGATATTGTATTACACATTTACAAGGGTGCCGTAGAAAAAAAGTCCCTCCAAGGGATGTAACCCCTGGCTTCATCATAAGAAATTCTCGCCTTCTTCTTTGAGTATCCCGTGCCAAATCTGGAAATATTAGAATTTTATATCCAAGAAATTATTTCATTTTATTTTTAAAGAAAAGTCTAAGCAACCAGTTTTTATCTGGTGCAAGAGCCACAGTGAGAAGCAATGTTGCCGAGATGCGGTCTCTCTATCCAAGAGTTCCAGCATTGCTGAAACATTAAGTGGTTGATTATCTTCCTGTGGTTTAGATGGTGATTTAATAGCTTTCATCGGCAAATAGTAGACTTGAGTAAGTGGTGGTAATGTATCCTCTGGAATACTTAGAATCTCCAACATATAACGTTTCAGCATATCCCTAGGTGTCACAGAAGCTATCCTGGGAAAATTAATCAGTCGAAGATTGTTATTACGAGAAAAGTTCTCCAGAGTTTCCACTTTTCTACGTAAATTTGTATTATCTTTTACTAATGCTTCACTAAGCTGTTTTGATACTTTTAGTTCTTGTTGTATATTCACAATAGAATTCTTGGATTCATCAATTTCAACCTTCATATTTTTTATATCTGTTTCTTGAAGTATAATTTTACTTTCCAGCTGCAAAAGCTGGGGCTTTACAGACTTAGCCAGATCAGCAACTAGGTCCCAAATTGAATCCAATGTTACTTCCCTGGGTTTTTCTATAACATAGGAAACATTAATAGCTTGAATAGTCTCACCAATTGTAAGCTGTTCCTGGCAATCCTTCTCCTGGACTGGGGTAGTCCCTGATGTTTCCAAGTCCTCAGTACTTCTTGGACTCGCCTGAAAACTCAGGGAGTCCATCTCCTTGCTCCTCTCCGTGTTCTTCCTAGCCTCCGAGGGTAGGTGCATGCCTTCTTCCAGTAGCTCCTCCACTCGTGGGGAGCTAGTAATCTGAGGAGGTGGGGGAGGTGCCCTAGCGACGGGACTCAACGTTGTTTCTAGCCCCAGGGAGATCGCCTCATTTCCGCCCCTCTGAGGCGTCTCCAGCGGGGGTGCCGACACTGCCGGGATATCCTGCATCCGACGCAGGAGTTCATCAATATTTCCGAAGGAGGAGACCGCAGAACGCCGCGAGGCTCCAGCGGCGCTGCGACCTCTCCTCTTCAGCATTCAGAGGGTGAGTAACTTCCCTCTAGGAAGAGTTTTAAGAAATCTCCTCCGGCGTGCTGCTCAGCCTCAGAGACCGTCGGCCATCTTGGATCCCAACTTTACATTTTACCTATATTCGCTGATTGTCCAGCTCTTCTTTGTTGTAAACCGCCTCGAACTACTTTGGCGGTATATAAGAATAAAATTATTATTATTCTTCTCACGTATGGGTGATGTCATCCACTGAGCCCCGATGCGGACAGCTGCACAAGCAATCTTGCTTGAAGAACTTTAGAAAGTTTGCAAGTGCCTTTCTGCCTGATGTAGGGCACGCGTCTCCTCAGTTCTAGTTTTTCAGTGGAACTGAGAAATCCCTACCTTGACATTCTGCACCAATTACTTAGTGTTTTTCAGCTGGGGGTGATTTTTCCCTTCGTTATTTATTTATTCAATTTTATTTATTTATTTATTTTTTTTTTTTTGCATCTTCGCTAATCTTTTTCTTTCTGTTTAATATAAAACCAAAACTTATTTTATTTTCAGCTGTTTTTTTGACACTGGGCCTGTTTCGTCAGCTCAGCCTTCAGACTTTGATTTGGCTGAGGTGGTATTTCCCTTCATGTCCCGCCTGATTACTGGTTTTAAAAAGTGTAGCCGGTGTCAGTGCCCAATCTCATTAACAGACCCCCACAACTGGTGCATCCAGTGTCTGCGCCCAGACCACTGTGTAGAGTCTTTTGCGCACTATGCTACGTTACAGAAACGATCCTTGAAGAACCATCGTATACAACAAAGTAAGATCTTCGGTGTTATGGATCCGACTCCTATCAAGGCTTTGGCATTAGCTAAACCTGCCTCGTTGACCAAGTCATTATCTTCGGGGAAGACATCGACATTGCCCGATGTATCGATGTCCAAATCAATGTCACCAACTCAGTCAGGTAAGCTAGTTCTGCCTGTGAAGCTGGTGGCTTAGTCTCAGGCCATACAGGCATCAAGCCCATTTGTGCCGGCCATTCAGAGACCTCTCATGCGACTAGTCTCCAAGTCTTGAGGTGCATCATCATCGATGTCTTCCTCCGCACCACAGCACCAGAGATACCATCTACACCTTCGTTATCAGTACATGACTTTAAATAGATGTTTGCTCTCTTTCATCAGAAGTTTGATAACATGGTTGCTAAGTTTGCCCCCATGTCGATGTCTCTACTTCCAGACCAGCCTGAGCATCGTTCCATACCATCGGAAGGTGTCAAGCCATCGATTTTGCCTCAACGTCATTCCTCATCATCGAGCCATGCTTCACAGCATCGATCATCAAGGCATCGATCTACTTCACATCGTTCTTCGAAGCAGCGCTCACCTCTGAAGCGTTTTTCATCGCTTGCATCGAAGCAGCATTGATCTTCGCAACATCGATCAGTTTTACCTCGACATCAAGTATCGAGACAGAAATCAGACTCTCCTAAGCATCAATCATCGAAGCATCGATCATTCTTTCCTCGCCTTCGATCTTCAAGACAGCGGTCATCCTCTCCAAAACGCTCATCGAGGCATGGGTCTCCTCCAACAAAGAAACATACCTCAGAGTGTCAGCAACCATGGAGACATGGGTCCAGTCTCTCTAAACATTCATTTCCATCTTCTAAATCAAGAAAGCAGCTTTCCAAATCCAGGCATCTTTCACTTGCACATTGTACTAAAAGGAAATGTTCAGCATCACCTACTCCTTCCACACCACAACACTCTCGGGGGTGCTATTCATTTTCATCCATGCCTGAGGATTCAGACATTCACTTCCAGCATGCTCCTGCAGCTTCACCTTCTTAATCAGTGGCAGAAGGTTCGCCAATGGAAGATTCTCCCTCTTCCACCCCTCAGAGAGAATTTTCACCATCTGAACCAGTTTCTTTCACTCGATTTCTTCACCAAATGAGTAAAGACCTTAAAATTGCTCTGGAATCTGATTCCAAGTATACTAAGGAGTATTTGGAGGAGTTGGAACTTTCTCATCCTCCTAAGGAGTCACTTAAGCTGCCCGTGAATGGCATCCTTAAGCACACTTTTCGAAGAAATCTTGATACTCCATACTCGGTTCCAGCAGTTCCTGCCAAACTGGATTCTCATTATAAGGTTGCCCAGTGTAAAGGTTTAGAAAACCCTCAACTTTCCCACCAATCTTTAATGGTGGAATCTTCTTTAAAGAAATTTAATCCTTCTAAGGTGTATACTATGGTTCCCCCTGGGTGTGAGGGTACGACCATGGACAAATTTGGTCACAGATTATATCAAAATTCAATGATGACAAATCAAATTTTGAATTATAATTTTGTCTTCACTTCATATTTGAAATTTTGGATTAAGACCATGCCATCATTTTTCAAATATTTACCCTCTCATCGTCTGTCAGCATTTAAGCATATGCATCATACTCTCGCAAAACTTTGAGTACACATGGTACAGGCAACATATGATGCTTTTGAGATGACTTCACGAATCACAACATTTTTAGTGGCCATGCGACAGTTGGCGTGGTTGAGAATTGTGGATATGGATCCTAATCTCCAAGAAAGATTTGCAAACATCACTTGTTTTGGAGATGAGCTTTTTGGGGAATCCATTAAGGCTGCCACTAAAAGATTGTCTGAGCATGAAAAGTCTTTTGCCACGTTAATCAGACCCAAGCCTAAACCTTTTGTTTCCCAGGGATTTAAACCATCTTTCTCTTATCAGAGGCGTTATCCTCCCAAGTCTGCACCGTATTCCAGACCACCACAGAAGAAACAGCCTCAGCAACATCAGCGGAAACCTCAGACACCTGCTGCAGCCAAACCCGCACAGTCTTTTTGACCATCTCAGCCAGAGCATAACGTCAATTCCCCTGTCTCTGTCTTCTCCTCTTCCCATCGGAGGTCTTCTTCATCATTACTATCACCGATGGGAAATCATCACTTCCGACCTCTGGGTGCTCACAATTATCAAGGAAGGTTATTCTTTTCATTTCCTTCAGATTCCATCAGATCACCCACCAAGAGAGCTTCCTTCCAATTTGTCGCAGACCTCTCTTCTTCTCCAGGAAGTACAGGCTCTGCTGGCTCTCAGTGCTATTGAGCGATTTTCCCTGGAACAGCAGAGCATGGGATTTTACTCCCGTTACTTCCTTGTCTTGAAGAAGACGGGAGGTCTTCGACCAATATTGGATCTCAGAGCTCTCAAACAAATTTCTCATCAAAGATAAATTTTGGATGATGTCTCTGACGTTCTTGTATTCCCTTCTGGATCACAATGATTGGTTATGCTCTCTGGATCTCAAGGAGGCTTACACTCACATTCCCATTCATCCAGCCTCTCGCAAATTCCTCAGATTTCGGGTGGGAAATCATCATTGTATTGGTAATACAGAGTGCTACCTTTTGGTCTGGCCTCATCTCCCAGAGTTTTCACCAAGTGCCTGGTAGTGGTAGCAGCAGCTTTACGAAGTCACAGACTTCAGGTTTTCCCATATCTGGACAATTGACTCATCAAAGACCCTTCGTCTCAGGGGATTACTGTAGTGACCCAAAAGACTATTTGGTTCCTGCAAAACTTGGGATTTGAAATCAACTTTCCCAAATCTCAACTGCAGCCCTCAAACTCTACAGTTCATTGGAGCTCTTCTAGATACTGTGTAACTCGGAACATTCCTTTCTCAGCAGCATCAGGATGCCCTCATACAACTTTGTCAACAAGTGTCTACTCGCACTTCACTCTCAGCGAGACACATGATGGTTCTCCTAGGTCACATGGCCTCTACAGTCCATGTGACTCTTTTTGCCAGACTTCACCTCAGGATTCCTTAGTGGACCCCCTGGCTTAAGAACATAAGAACATAAGCAGTGCCTCCGCCGGGTCAGACCATAGGTCCATCCTGCCCAGCAGTCCGCTCCCGCGGCGGCCCAAACAGGTCACGACCTGTCTGAATCACCAGAAGGGGCCCCTTGCCACCTTGGTTTCTCATTAAAGTCCTATCTTCCCATCAAAGTCCTCACCCTCCGGTCTTGCCCATGCACGACCTGGTTGGCTTTCTATACTTATTACCTGGTTAGCTTTCTATACTTGTGTTACATCCCAGCACCTCTCTCAGTATCCCACGATCCCTTTATCCCTCAGGAATCCGTCCAATCCCTATTTGAATCCCTGTACCGTACTCTGCTTGATCACTTCCTCCGGTAGCGCATTCCAAGTGTTCACGACCCTTTGGGTGAAGAAAAACTTCCTTGCATTTGTTTTGAACCTATCTCCCTTCAGTTTCTCCGAATGCCCCCTCGTACCTGTTGTCCCCCTCAGTCTGAAGAATCTGTCCCTATCCACCCTCTCTATGCCCCTCATGATCTTGAAGGTCTCTATCATATCTCCCCTGAGCCTCCTTTTTTCCAAAGAGAAGAGCCCCAGCCTATCCAACCTCTCAGCTTCTCAATGGTTGCAGGCTTCTGAACTGCTTTGTCAACACATTGCAGTAACATCTTCTCTACAACAATCTCTTCAATGGTGGATGCTCTGTTCTAATCTTTTCAGAGGCCTGCTGTTTCAAATGCCCCCCCCCCCACCAAAAGGTTCTCACGACAGACTCATCAGCCTATGCTTGATCAGCAGGTGGTTTCATTTTATTTACTTAATTAATGTAGTTTAAACTATCACTTACTGAATAATTTTACTATTTTAATATATAAGGATTTTAATGTTTTTTTTTTAGCAAAAATGTATTTTTTAAATGTTATATTACTATTGCTCCTTCTAGGTAGATTAGAGGTTGCTGGTACATTACCTTTAGAACCAACAATAACAGATAAGCTTAGTTTAAATCACCAGTTAATTCTGAAATCCTCCAATTTAGAGGATTTTCCATCTTACCCAATTAAGATCCATACTACTTCATTCAGATCCCCAAGATTTTTCCCAAAAAGTGAGCGGTCACTAAGACCAATTATTACTAAGAATTTAAATCTCTTGTTACCTAATGAATCAATTAAAATTAGTTGTGTATATGTAAATGCTTGATCCATTAGAGGCAAAGCTCAAATCATTAAGGACTGGATAATAGACCAGAATCCAACCTGTATATTCCTCTCTGAAACCTGGCTCCTCTCTGGAGACCGCGAAGCAGCATGTTTACTGTGCCTGGGACGCTGCTGGAGCTGCGAGGTTTGTCGGCCATCTAGCGGTGGGAGGGTTGGCTGGGAGGGTCAACGGGTTTCTGGTGTGCCGGTTAGGGTCGGTGCAGGGGGGGGGTTAAAAACATGCTGATCAATGGGATGGGAGGCAGTCAAGAAGGCTGGCATCGAGGGGGTGGGGGGGTTTCAATGGAAACATGCTGCTCAGGGGGATGGGAGGCAGGCTGGCATCGGGGGGGGTTTCAATGGAAACATGCTCCTCAGGGGGATGGGAGGCAGGCAGGCTGGCTGGCTGGCATCGGGGGGGGAAGGTGCGGGGGTTTCAATGGAAACATGCTGCTCAGGGGGATGGGAGGCAGGCAGACTGGCATCGGGGGTTAAATGGAAACATGCTGCTCAGGGGGATGGGAGACAGGCTGGCATCGGGGGCTGGGGGGTTTAAATGAAAACATGCTGCTCAGGGGGTTGGGAGGCAGGCAGGCTGGCATCGGAGGTGGGGGTGGGACAAAGTCTGGAAGATAATGATGGGGACATAGGAAGGAGGCACTGGGGGCACTAAGAACATAGAAAGGGGCACTGAGGGCACTGACGTAGGATGCACTAAGCAGGACAGAGTCACTGGGGCACTAAGGACATGGGAAGGAGGCATTGGGGGCATTATGGACACAGGAAGGAGGTACTGGGGGCACTAAGGACGTAGGAAGGGATACTAAGGACATGGCATGGAGGCACTAGGGGCACTAAGGACTTTGGAAGGGGCACTAAGGACATAGGAAGGAGGCACTGAGGGCACTAAGGGCATAGGGAGAGACACAGACAGAAAAAATGACAGACTGACAGACATCTACTCTAGCACCCGTTAATGTAACGGGCTTAAAGACTAATTAGTTAATAATGTATTCACCGTGACACAAAGAACATCTTCTTGGTTATCTCTGCCATCCTTTGATGATTTAGCTAAATTTTTTAGCACCAAGGTAGCATCCTTAAGATCTTCTTGCTCACCCTGTTTGCAAAGCATGGAATTCCATTCTAATTTTAAAGAAGAAGGGGTTCAAGCAGACTTGTGTTGGTCCACATTTGATAAACCGGACTGGCAAGACTATCAAATTATTCCAACGATATGCATCATCCTACTGTTGGCTCGACTCTTGCCCTCCTGATTTGATGACTGTTACACCATTAGAATTTAAATTGAAATTATTTGAATGGATTATTGATTCCTTAAATGTTGGTAAATTTCCATCAGAGGATGGAAACATAATCAATGCCATCTAACTATAGACCAATAGCATCGATCCCCTTCTTCGTAAATATCATGAAAGGTCTGGTCCACATTTAATTGATTAAACATCTAGAGCAATACTTACTACTTCATACCTCACAATCGGGATTTAGATACCATTATAGTACTGAAATGGTATTGGCTGCATTATTGGACCATCTAAAAAGTTTACTAAGCAAGGGTAGTAATGCACTGGTGCTCCAATTTGATCTCAGTAGTGCCTTTGATCTTGTAGACTACACTAATCTGTTGATTTGCTTGGATGCATTAGGTATCCAAGAACATAAGCAATGCCTCCACTGGGTCAGACCTGAGGTCCATCTTGCCCAGCAGTCCGCTCACGCGACGGCCCAACAGGTCCAGGACCTGTGCAGTAATCCTCTATCTATACCTCTGTATCCCTTTTTCCAGCAGGAAATTGTTCAATCCTTTCTTGAACCCTAGTACCGTACTCTGCCCTATTATGCCCTCTGGAAGTGCATTCCAGGTGTCCACCACACGTTGGGTAAAGAAAAACGTCCTAGCAAGGAAATGTATATTCATGGTTTAAAGGATTTTTAGAAACTAAACTTTACCAAGTCAGGTTTAAGACTCAGCACTCCTCGATTTGGAGAAACCCATGTGGTGTCCCTCAGGGATCTCCTCTTTCACCTACAATGTTTACCTTTCATCGTTAGTATCGTGTTTTAGTTTGGATATTGTAATGTTCAGCTACGCCGACGACATCACTATTGTAATACCCTTTAACTCAGTTCTATCTTGGATCACCAGTAAAATAGAAACTATAATGAAACAGATGTCTATTTGGATGCAGCAATTTAAACTTAAACTCAATCCTGACAAAACTAAATTTTTCGTGGCGTCTCTTAGTAAAACTCTTCCTGAATCCTCCATTAGTATAACTTCAACTAAATATACAGTTCATTCAACGATCAAAATATTAGTTGTTTTAGATTTTGCCAATTAGGGAACCCCTTCTGAATGGCCTGCTTCAACTGCAACCACTTATAATTTTGAGAATTAGCAATACTAAATGTGTGTTGCAGTCATGAATACTCAAGTATTTTCTTATTTGAGATAACGTCATCAAGTGTTCAAATCCCTGCTTTCATCCATTGCTTCCAGGCGATCCCAGATCTTTTTCTAATTAGCCTCTGTTTATCCCACACCTTTTGTCACCTTTTGTTTTCACCACCTCCCTCGGAAGAACATTCCAGGCATCGGTCTCTGAAAAATAATTTCCTGACATTACTCCTAAGTCTTGCAAACTGCACCCTCACTATGTCCTCTAGCTTTACCATTTTTCCCTTGTTTGGAAAGATTTGTTTCTATATTAATACATTTCAAGTATTTAAATGTCTGTATCATTTCTCTTGTCTCTCTCCACTTTTCTGGATTACAGACTCTGGAAAACACAGCTATCAGATTGAAAAAAGGGGATAGAATTACACTATACGTGGCTTCTGGTTGAAGCTAGGATGCAGTTTAAATGTCTTTGTAGTGTTCAAAATGCATCAAGGAAAAGTTCTTGCTTATATGCCTCCGTTATTATGTTATTTGGAAATCAAATCACACGAAAAATTTTACCAGATGAGATTAGTTCAATATGAAACTATGAGAGTTTGAAAAAAAGCCTTGAAAACATTTGTGTGTTGCATAAATTGTAAATATTTCTGATATTCTAATTTCTTACTACTTTTTAAACTTCTTTTATGAATTAAACCACTGTGAACTTTTCAAGGTATCAGTGGTATACAAATAAAATTTATATTGTATTCAAGCAGTGTGAAGATATTGAAAGGCAAGGGTCTGAAGACCCAGTTAGGATTGGTGGGTCCCATTCAGCAGTCACCCTTTGGATCTAGCTTTCCCAGGGCCAGATGCCTTTTTGGAATACTCATGCCAATCGAAGGCCAAAAAAGGAGGCAATAAGGGCCACTTTAGAGGATCTTTTACATCTCAAAGCAGTTGTATCAGTTCCCTCAAGCAAAGCAGTAAAAGGCCAGTACAACTGTGTTTCCCCGGAAATAAGCTCTAGCATGATTTTTAAAGATGCTCCTAATATAAGCCCTACCCCAAAAATAAGCTGTAGTTAAAATCCACCCCTGAAGCCCACCCCCCAATGTCCACAGCAGCAGAAGTGGCCAGTTCTTCCTGCCCCATCATCCCCGAACCCCACCAAACACTCCCCAACTCTGTCCCTGACACTAGTGCTGTCCGATTCACAAAAAAATTGGACTCGATTCATTGACCCCCCCCACCCTGGTGAGACCTGACATACCTCTGCTCTGAGGCCTCCTAAAGCAGCGGTGGTGGTAGCACTCTGAACGGGCTGCTTCATGGCCTTCCCTCTGCTGTGTCACTGGTGATGTCATCAGTGACGCGGCAGAGGGAAGCCCTAATGGGGCAGGCCGCAAAGCAGCCGATTCAGAGCTGGTGGGAGGGTCGGTGGGGTTCTGCACAGGGGGATGGGAGGGATAGAAAGATGCTGCACAAGGGGATGGGTCAGATGGGAGGAAAGATGCTGCACATGGGGGGGAGAGAAAGGAAAGAGGAAGAATTGGGGTGGAGGAGAGGAAGGGAGAGATGATTGTTGTACATGGAAAAAAATGACATCCCCCAAAATAAGCCCTAATTCGATTTTGGAGCTAAAATTAATATAAGACCCTGTCTTATTTTGGGGGGGAAACACGGTACACTTGCTTCATGGTGCTGAAGAAAGAGTACACCTTTCAATCCATTCTGGATTTGACAATGGTCGACTCTTTTTAATCAACATATCTTCCTTAATGGAGACAGGTCTCTATTTATGGCTGTTTAGAAATGGTTTTCTTTAAGTGTTTTTCAATGGTTGGCCAATGCACTTACTTAGGTGGCATCATTTTATTAGCGCAGACAAGAGTGTCTGGTGGTCAGATTTATAACTTTGGGGGTGATGCCCTTTGCAAACCTTTTTGATTTTCTTTAGGGATCCCCAATCCCAGACTGTCTCTCAGCTGTCTCCATTAGGCATCAGAGTTTGTTTAGCCTGTCTCACAAGATGTAGAGCTCCTTTTACAAAGCTGTGGTAATTGCTCTGATGCCCACAGGGATTTAATGGGTACTGGAGCATTTGTTACATGGCGGCTGCTACCAGGGCTTTGTAAAAGGGGGTGTTAATTTATATACATCTAAAAATATAATCATATACTGTAATACATCCACATAAAAAGCATCAAAGTTCATAGCAAAATCAGTTGCCCAACATTTTATTTTTATTGTTTAAAAATTATCAAACTAATCAGACAATTATGTATTATTTATCATTGAATTTAGTTATTTTTTTTTTTTTAAGTTCAAATGTTTTTATTGATTATAATAGAAAACAATATCAGAAGGAAAGATGTACATATAATCACAGTTATCTCTTGAACAACCCAGACATGCGTGTGCACATAATTGTATACATAAAAATATTTCTTACAGTGCTCCATTAATATGTGTATCACATGTGACATGCATATGACAAAAACACAAAAGGTCAATCAGAGCAATAATCTAGTAAAGGTTTCCATATATCATAATATCTATACAGTAAATGAGATCTTTCAGCATTAATTTTCTCATATTTACCAGTGAGACAAAGGGCATTCCACCACATGTGAAAATCAACTTTAGTTAAATCTTTCCAGCAATATAATATCAACCATTCATAACCTTGATTCAACTTTTAAGAGTAGATGGGAGATGTCGACACTGATTCCTCTCTGGAGAAATGATCGCTTTAAAATTCAAAACTCAATCATATCCTGGAAAGAATGGCAAGAATGTGAAATCTGGACTGTACAAGACCTCATGACCTTAACTAATTGGACGCCGTTTACTACACTTGTGGAGAATAAAGGACTTCCTGCCAATCAACATTATAGATGGCTACAACTTGTACATTGTATTCGTGATTCCTTACCTACGATCCTTAATTGCAACGCTGACTCTGGGTTGCGTGATTTTATGCATAGGAATGCTGGGCAAGTGCTCACTGCGTCAATATGGTATAAGCACTTACAGATGATGGCTTTTCATGGTTCTGCAGAATTAGAACAGAAATGGAATTATAAGCTTAGTCTTCCTTCTGATGCCATTGACTGGGAGGAACTCTGGAAAATCTTCTTTAAATCCATTCACTCTGCTTCACTTTTACAATCTATCTTCTTTGTGCTACACAGAGCTGTATGGACCCCACTATTATCTTATAAAATTGATTCAAAAAAGTCTCCCAAATGCTGGTCTTGTGAGACATGTGAGGGTTCCTTAGAACATTTACTTTTCTTTTGTCCACAAGTTCAGTCCTTCTGGGAACGAGTTTGGAATACTATCTGTGAGGTCCTTCAGATTCATGAAACAATGTCACTTGCCACACTTGTAGGTATGAGTCAAACATTATCAACTCCCTTACCTACACATTCAGAACGTTTATTCACCATAATGATAGCACTAGCTCTGAATTTAGTTATTGATCTATGTTGGGCAGCAGCAACATCATAATAATAATTTATTTTTATATATCGCCTAACCAGCAGTTCATAGCGGTTTACACAATAGGTACTCAGCATACAATATAATTATAACATCATACAGGTGGGAAGTGACATCACCGTCCAAGATGGACATTTGAACTATCAGCTCTGCATGCCCTCCGCAATACAAGCATAATTGCTTTGTGCGCTGCTTGGGTGGTGCGTTCCCGATACTAGCTTTTTACAGGGGAAGGCTGTAGATTGGCGAATATTTGCGCGATGGCTTCTCAATCGCGCAAAACGCTGCGGGATTTCACATTTGGTCCGGTGGGGCCTAAATCATCCTCCGATTGATTCGATGTTCCCGCCCTTGACAACGCTGGCGGCGAACATGGCTACGGAAACTCAGCGGGAAGCTGAGGACGCGCTGCTTGAGGTACGGGCCATGTTTGTGGATATTTGCCGTGAAATGAAGGAACTGCGTGGTGAGTTTACTACCCTTGCAGTGGATTTGCGTGGAGAAATCACGGCGTTAGGTGCCCAGGTCAATGACTTGGAAACTCACGTGGATGAGCAGCAGGAGACTGTGGGCCAGCTTGATTCACACTGCAAAGAGCTCCAGTTACAGCATATTAGTATTTTGGATAAGCTCGAAGATCTGGAAAACTGGAGTCGAAGAGCTAATCTTCGCATCCGGGGGCACCCTGAAGTGCAGGAATATAAACTAAACTAAACTAAACCTTAAGTTTATATACCGCATCATCTCCACGGATGTTGTGGAACTCGGCACAGTTTACAAGAACTTAAAATATAGGAAGAGAAGGAAAAAAAAAGGTTTACATGAACTTATATATAGAAGAGAAGAGTAAGGGGGGGATAGAATTACATTTTAGTGAAAAGCCAGGCTTTCAGTTGCTTGCGGAATAATTGGAGGGAGCCCAGGTTCCACAATGAGGTAGTAAGGTCATTCCAAAGACCTGTGATTCTGAAGAGAAGGGATTTTCCCAGTTTGCCTGCATAGCGAATACCATGTAGAGAGGGGAAGGATAATTTATACCTTTGGGCGGGTCTGGTAGAGTCAGGACTCAAGGAGGTATAAGATAGTGGGATTAAGGGAGGAAGGATGCCGTGAATGATCTTAAAAGTCAGGCAGGAGCATTTGAAATGGATTCTGGAAATCACTGGGAGCCAGTGAAGTTTGGCTAGGAGTGGGGAGACATGGTCAGAATTGCGTTTTGCAAAGATCAACTTGGCTGCAGTATTCTGGATTAGCTGGAGTCTTTGAAGACTTTTTTTGATAGGCTTAAGTAGATGGCATTGCAGTAGTCTAATTTGGAGAAGATGATGGATTGGACAAAGACGGCAAAATGTTGTTGGCGAAAATAGGATCTTACTTTCCTCAGCATGTGGAGGCTGAAAAAGCATGATTTAGCCAAGGAGTTGAGGTTGTCATTGAGGGAGAGAGAAGAATCGATAATGATGCCAAGGATCTTGCTTGAGTGCAGTGCAGCGCCTGAGAGTAGTGCAAAGAGGGTGGGCAGGTGTTCTAATTTTGGGCCGAGCCAAAGTAATTTTGTTTTTGATTCATTCAATTTCATCTGTACCGAGAAGGGCCATGAATGGAGTCTCATAAAGACTGTGAGCTGGTGGTGCGCCAAATAGCTAGTATGCTTTTGGGGAAGCAGACGACTGCAGAGGCTTCTGAGACTATTGCAATTGAGAGGGTGCATAGAGCACTGGCAGCCCCCAGGCGCAATAAACCACGAGACATTACTGTATGTTTTAAAGACTTCAAAGTGAAGGAATTGCTTTATCAAACGGCCAGGGGTATAGATGAACTAAAATGGGACACCTTTGATATAGAGATTTATAAAGATCTCTCTGCGGCCACATTGTGCCGGAGGGCGGAACAGAGACCATTGCTGCGCCATCTTAATGAGAAGAAAATCCGATATCGTTGGCGCCATCCTTTTGCTTTGCTGTTTTATCTAGATGGTGTTTTGAGAACTGTAAAATCTTTGGAGGAGGCCTCAGAGGTTTTTCCTGATGTACAATTTGGTGTCCTTCTTCTACATCATCTGTTCCGAAGACAGATTCCCGCACACGCCTCAATCTTCCACCGCGATCCCATTGGCAACGAGTTAGGAGAGAAGGTGGCCATTTGAAAGTGGCAGTCTACAGAGCAGGAGTCTGCTGGAGGCCATGGCACCTATTTTTTCTATTGCATTGCAAGTTTTCTTATTATTTTGTCCATTACCCTTGTGGTGATGCGCTCTGTGTTGGCCATAATTGTTCTTTGGCGTGACTATTAGGGCCTGGGACACGTTATTGGTTTGAGTGTGCTCTTGTTCCCTTTTCTGTAGTGTGCTTGTGTTCTATTTTATGGTTCTCCCTGTTGGAGACCTATTTAACGGGGCAATTGGAGTTTTAATTCAGAGGGAGGGCATGCAGAGAGGGCTCCTTCCTTCTTTTGAGGTTGTGGTAAGCGATGGGATGGCAGAGCTTACTACAAGGGTTAACATTTTGGTGGGTGGGGGTTTGGGAGGGTATTGGGTGGTGGATAGGGGAAGTGGTGGATGGGTAAATGGGGGATGGGGGTTGAGAGTGTGAGGTTGGGGAGGAATTGGCATGAGCTGGATGGATTGTGTGGAATGTTTGATTTTTGGCTTTTCTGCTGAAAGTATGGGTGATTTAATTTTTCTGTCTCTCAATGTTAGGGCACTCAATGTCCCGATGAAGCGTCATCTCCTTTATCAGGAGCTGGTGCGCCATAAAGCTCACATTGTATTTTTGCAAGAGACCCACCTGCTGCCTAGACATGAGCATGTTACACCCCCTGGGTTTTTCTGACCTTTATTTTGCTTCTAATCAACATGCTAAAAAACAAGAGGGGTTGCTATACTTTTTCATAATAGTTTGCAAGTCCAGGTGACCAAAGAGCTTAGAGATAATGAAGGGTGTTATTTTTTGCTTTGTGTCTCTATTGCTGGCCAGCTGTATACCCTTTGTAATGTTTATGCCCCCAATATGGGACAAGGGGAATTTTTTTACACGGCTGGATGAAGCCCTGCGACCTTGTACAGAGGGTTTGCTTTTATTGGGAGGTGATTGTAATTTAGTTTTGGATCCCCATTTTGATAGCTCCTCCCATGGGTCTTCCATGGCTGAAGCAGATCGTAAGGGCTTGCAGATGTTATTATCCCATTGAGGACTACTAGATATTTGGCGGGTTCAATCAACTGGGGGAGCGAGAATATACTTATCATTCTGCTGTGCATAATGTTGATTCTCATATTGATTATTGGTTGGGAGATGGGGCTTTAAATAGGGCTGTTCAATCTTGTGAGATTCCTACTACTACTTTAGCAGATCATGCTGTTTTGAGTTTGCACTTGCTGGGCCATGGAACACCTGGAGATTTGATGATAGTCTTCTGGTTGACTCCTCTTCTGTAGAACATTTAACAAATGCTATTAAAGACTCTCTGAAGTTCAATGATATTAATGACATTCACCCTATATTATTGTGGGAAGCAATGAAAGCAGTGCTTCGGGGAAAGGTAATTGCTCTGCGGGCCTCTGTTAGGAAGGAGAAAGTTAAATCTGAATTAGTAAAGAGGCAGGAGCTTCGTGATCTGGAGAGGCTGGTACAAGGGAGGTGCAGGACTGCTCGGGAGTTTAGTCAATTAGCTAAATTACGCTTGGAATTGAAGACTCTTGAGCTTGCCAATATTGAGGTGGCCTTGCAGCGGACACACCAAGAATATTTTGAGTTCAATGACCCAAGTAGTAAATTATTAGCTCATCGACTCAAAACTCAAGCCACCAGGAATGATATTTTGGGAGTTTTTGATCCTGCAGGTACTTATTGTACTTCTTTAGAAGGTATAGGTAATGCTTTTTTGCAGTTTTACACTGATCTTTACCAAGCTGATCCTGCCTCTCTTGATCATGAAACAGAGACTTATTTAGATCAGACCCCGTTGGGATCTCTTTCTGAAGGGGAGGCGGCCTGCTTGTCTAGACCCATTACAGTTGATGAAGTGGAAGAGGTCATTCAGTCTTTGTCTTTGCATACTGCTCCTGGTTTGGACGGGTTTACTAATAAATTTTATAAAACGTTTCAGCAGCTGCTGGTCTCATTATTGGTTTGAGTGTTTAATAGTTTTGATGCTGTTCACCCCCTCCCTCAAACCTGGCATACAGCAGCTGTTACTCTTATTCATAAACAGGGAAAAGACCCCTCTTCTGTGCATCTTATAGACTGATTTCGTTACTTAATGTTGATTATAAAATTTTTACTAAAGTCTTGGCTTTAAGACTCCAGGCCTATATGCCTCAATTGGTACATTCTAATCAGGCTGGGTTTATATCCCTGAGACAGTCCTTTGATAATATTAAAACTGCTTTGCATCTTATGCGGCATGTACGCCGGGAGGGCGCTCCGGCTTTAGTTCTTTCCCTTGATGCGGAAAACGCATTTGATCGGATCAGTTGGAGGGATTTATTTCAAGTTTTACGCAAAATGGGGATTGGCTTCAATTGTTATATGATGCCCCCATTTCCCGATTCAAACTAAATGGGTCTTTATCTGCTATTCCATTAGCGCGTGGGACGCGTCAGGGTTGTGCTCTTTCTCCCTTACTCTTTGCGCTCACGATGGAGCCATTGGCGAGTCGGGTCCGGAATCAGGAGGGGATTCAAGGGGGTGCCCAGCAATATAAAATAGTACTTTATGCTGATATTTTGCTTCTTTTGTGTAATCCGGAATTGTCTTTACCTGTTGTGCTCCGTGAATTGGAACGGTTTGGGCCGCTTTCTGGTTTTAAGGTTAATATGGCTAAATCTTAAATATCACTCTTATGGCAGATGTGATCCAGCGTTTACAGATTGCATTTCCTTTTACCTGGGCCTCCCACTATATTACTTATTTGGGAGTGAACTTGACCATACCCACTTGTATAAATATAACTTTCCGGCCTGCCTTCATGCATTGTTTGCAGAACTTGAGCGCTGGGAGGGATTACAATTTAGTTGGATAGGCCATATTTTGGCTGTTAAAATGATGCTTTTGCCCCAATTATTATATGCATTTCTGGCCCTACCCATAGTATTGCCTGCAATTTTTTTTTGTCTTTTGTCACGTAAGGTTTTTGCATTTATTTGGCGTAACCCCCCCCCCCCCCCCCCGGGTACGTCGGACGATTCTCTACAGTTCTAAATTGGATGGGGGGATGGGTATATATTATCAGGCTGCTCTTTTACAGGAAGTAGTCATGTTACTTATGAAGATCACCCCTGGATTCAAATTGAGCAATATTTTCTTCCCACGGTTTATCTTTGGATGCTGCCTTGGGTTCTGACTACACGTTTGCGCTTGGCGTTGTGTACCCCTAACCCATTTTTGCAGGCAGTTCTTCGGTGTTGGTATGTACTTCGTAGACAGATGTTCCTGGAGCGTTTGTTTTTCATTTGGATGGCTATTGTGGCCTTGCCGGCGGATTCGCCAGGCAGAGATGCTGTTATTCGATGTAAGTGTCTTCCGGCTGGCCTCCGTACCTTAGGGCAACTTTGGGAAGATATGTCTATGCGTCCCTTTCAGGAGTTGCGGGAAGAATTCGGGTTGGAGGATAGGGATTCCTTTCTTTATACTCGTTTGCGTATTTTTTTATCCAGGCTTTCTGGGACCTTTCCTTAGGGGATACTTGGTTGGAGCAGGCTTGTCAGGCCGGAGCTGGGTGAGGTGGTGTTTCACGGTTGTATAGAGAGCTGTTGAAGCGGGAGGCCCCCTTTGATCCCTATCAAGCTCGTTGGGAATGTGATCTGTCAGGAGGGTGTAGCTTGACTCCTTGGGAAGTTATCTATCAGAGATTATTTAAACTGACCCTATCCATTAATTATGTAGAGAATAGTTACAAAATAGGTGGTATTATACAACTGTATGCCTGATGGAGACAGCATTCTACTTAAGTTTGTATTGATTTTGCTTGACTTGGGGTGAGGGGGGTTGGGGGAGTTCTGGAGGGGCTTGTTTGGGGGTTTTGGTTTTGCTTATGCTATTGCTCTGTTTTTCTTGTATGTATTATTTTGCATTGTGTTTTTGCTATTTTTTGAAAATTCAATAAATACAATTAAAAAAAATATCATACATAATAAAATTCTAAGTAACTAATACAAGCATTAAAACACAATATAAACTAAAATAAGTATAGATAAAAAGATTAAAAGTACATTATAACTACATGATAATATGAAAATCAGTAATGTATATTATATTGTTTAAATAAGTGGGTTTTAAGATCTTTTTGAAATTGATAGTAAGTAAGAAATAAGAAGATTCAAACATTAATTCATTAATTCTGCTTGGAATGCTAAGGTCCTATCCAAAAAATTTTTGTAATGACATGCATTTGCTGAAGGAAAATAAAACCAACCAGATCTACAAATATTTTTCTTAGAAATAAAAAAAAACTAAAATGAGAAACAAGGTAAGCTGGCGCTAAGCCAAATAAAACTTAAAACAAATGCATCCAAATTTAAATAACACTCTAGCCTCAAACGGTAGCCAGTGAAGCTTTTGATAATATACACTAATATGATGCATTTTTTCAAACAAATTTTGTATGATTTTTAATCGGCTACTAGTTATTTTATACGATCTCAGATAAATAACATTACAATAATCCAATATTGAAAGGATTGAAGATTGAACCAGGATTTTAAATGATATAAAATCAAAATATTTCTTAATAGTATGCAGTTTCCAGAGGATATAGTGGAGCCACACACTCCTATACTTTGCCTTGAAACATCACAGGAAGGCTTCCTCACTGTGTGTGTTGCCAGGGGTCGGTAGCTGACTCGGTGGCATAATCCAGTGTTCTTCAACCGCCGGTCCATGGGCCGGCACATCCATCGGGCCCAAGACAGTGTTCTTCAGCCACCGCTCCATAGTGCGATCAACGCAGCGTCTTCGGGCCGGCTCCCCGAGTACTGCAGTGCACAAAGCCGTGGGAAAAGGCTCCTACACGCTTCCTGCGCCTGAACTGGAAGCCTTCTCTCTGACGTTGCAACATCAGAGGGAAGGCTTCCAGATGAGGCGCGGGATGTGCGCGAGGAGCCGCTGCCCACAGTTTTGTGCAATACAGCACTCAGGGAGCCAGCCCGAAGATGCCGCATTGATCGCACCGTGGACCTGCCTGCAGATAACACCGGGGGGCAGGCCAGAAGGCAAGGCACAGCATGGAGGGAGAGAGACAACGGTAGGGGGGAATGCTTTTATTTTTTTATTTAGTGATTGATTTACATCTGCTGTCTGTTCAAGAAGAAATGCATTTGTTTATTTTCCTCTAGAGTTGTACTGCGTGCAGAGTCTTTCATCTTAGGGTTTTTTTGTAAATATTAGTACTTTTAGTTTTTGGTCCTGCATTTGCATGGTGTTATCTGCTTTCTGGTAGGAATGAATGTTGAAAAGTATACCTTGTGCTTTGTGTATTTTAATTGTATGGTTAACCGTTATGTGTTAATACGATTATATTGTGTGTGTGTGTGTGTATATGAAAAATGAATGGAAAAATGGTGTTACAATTAGTACTATTATGGGGATGGGGTTTGGGGCAGAGATTAGGTGGAGATGGGCACGACTTATCCCAGTGTTCTTCAACTGCTGGTCCGCAGATTGGTGCCGGTCCACAAAATAGTTATTTTATTTCCGCCGGTTCATAGGTGTCAAAAGGTTTAAGAACACTGGCATAATCCTTCCAATCCACTGATCTATTTTTTATTGTGTTATTTCAATGCCTTTGAGATGCAGTATTTTTTATCCCAAACAAAACAGATTATTCCCATTATCAGGCAGCTCCTTGGTCTTGCCTTTCTTACCAAACCATACAGTTGGTTCTAATGCAATTTTTTGCTATCTTCTAATGCTACCAGTTGAACAGAGAGACAAAGATAAAATATTTTAGGTATGTTTGTGTGGATCTCTTTCAGGTACAATATAAGATAACGCCAAGGCGCAAAGGAGACATTGCCTCCTGTTTTGCTGACCCTAGCCTGGCTGAGCGAGATCTAGGCTGGAAAGCTGCCTTTGGACTGGACAGTATGTGTAAGTCAAAAGTTATTCATTAAAATATCATCAACGATATAGTCATACTTCTAAAATGAATTTAGCAACTACAAGGCTCTTTTTACAAAGCTGCAGGAACAATTCCCGTGTGCCAAATGCAACCAAGCCCATTCAATTCCTGTTGCATTTGACAAACCAGGAATTGCTGCCATGGCTTTGAAAAAGTAGCCTAGTTACAGAAAATCGGCCAAATACGCATTTATATTCAGACAAGCTATTTAATAAAAGATAGTTTGAGGATTTGGATTTGGACTGAATCTTAAAAATAAAATGAATCTTCAAAGCTTCTCAGATCAGGGAATGAATACTTTGACTTTTAAATGACTTAACTAAACAGTTCCATGGGCAATATCATTGGCTGAAAATGGTCTCATCGTTGCAGGTAAAAGTCACATACTATTATTCTGCAGTCAATTTAACATACACCAAAAAGGAACAGGGCAGGCAAGAGTAGAGTCAGTAATTAACACATTGGAATTTAATTTTATAAATATCCATACCGCCGTTTTAGTGTTGCTGATTGGCCCTTG
The DNA here is from genome assembly GCF_902459505.1 of Geotrypetes seraphini. Lineage (NCBI taxonomy): Eukaryota > Metazoa > Chordata > Amphibia > Gymnophiona > Dermophiidae > Geotrypetes > Geotrypetes seraphini. Next base: position 28,056,847 of record NC_047091.1, on the reverse strand, counting down.
ACTTTGAAACCTCACTTGCAGGCTGTATTCAAGTTTCAAGTTTTATTTTAGTTTGATGAATCGCTTATTTAGTTTTACTAAGCAAGATAAATTAATTTTTTAAAAAGCATATATTCGGGGCCTACATGAAAAATTTAAAAATTGCAGCATGGGTGGGACTCTCTGAAGGACTAAATAAGTAGAAAAGTTTATAAGGGTCAGATCCCCACATCATAGGCCTGATATTCAGATTGCAGGAGGCAGCCTGACTATATCCCATGGTTCCCACTATGGCAGGGACAAAGTAACCAAGGAGTCAGAAAAGAATGTAGCTTGAGAAAAACAGACTGACTCTGTATATTAACACACCCCAAAAGCAGAAACTGCTATGCAAAAATTTTTGCTCAGAGAAATGTAACTCTAAAGAGGGAGAGGAAACCCCCTCTTGGACGAAAAGAGTTTTATCTTCCAATCATTGCTTAATAGATGCAAAAGCAATTCCCACTCAAGGGTGCGAATAGTAAAAAAACTGAATAAATCTCTTAATATTGCTGTATGCTTTCAAAAAACTTTCAAACAACTTCAATTCTTGCATTCAGGTTGACACTGGACACTTTACAGTCATGAGGTTGAAAAATAAATAAAGATACTTATCAGGGTCCCGACGCGGCCCCGTTTCAGTATCTGCTTCAGGAGACCCCGTCTGATCAAAGCTGAAAAGGGTAACAACCATAAGACAATTCCAAAAAAGTGTCTGAAATGCAAGGACAATCTTGTTAAAATGCAGTAGATATGGGCTGGAACAATCAAAAGCCACAAACCCATGCATATTTCATGAAAAACTTGTAGCTAGCCTAAAGGACAGGAGCACAATACAGTACATACCGTTCTTGAAATGAAACATCTCTGTGCAACACAGAACGCCGGCACCCGCAGCCGTATTTAAACCGGCAAAAAAGGCGGGAAACCGGACGTGCAGAACGTAATGACATCACAAGAATACAAAAAAAGCAAAAAACTCCAGAAGTACATCACGAGTACCAGACATGATTAAAGGAAAGCTGCCCACTCGATCTCATTGTTGAGACCTTGTGGATGGAGAGTATTGAGATCGTAGATCCATTTCTGTTCCTTTCTCCACAATGCACGGGCTATGTCCCCTCCCCTGACATTGCTGTAATGATCCAGAACTGTGAATCTCAAATCAGTTATGGCATGATGTTTAACTTGCCAATGTTGTACATTTTGGAAAAGATATATTGATGATGTGATGGCTGTGTGGATTGGCACTTCTGAGGAATTGATATGTTTTTTTGAATGGCTCAACAGCCGGGACTCCAATTTACAATTTACTATGACCAAGGACTGTCATCAGGTCGCTTTTTTGGACATATTCATCACACTCACCAATGGGCAGTTCAATACCTCAATTTTTCGTAAACCCACAGACAGAAATAATTTGTTGCAGTATGACAGCTTTCATCCCAAGCACTTAAGAAACAACATACCCGCGGGACAATTTTTACGTCTCCGTAGATTGTGTTCCACGGTGGAAGAATATGTGCACAAGGCAGATGAATTAAAACACAGATTTCTGGTGAAAGGCTATCCTCTGTCTGTGCTCAAGAAAGCCTATAAACGTGGGTTATATGCTAACAGAGCTTTATTGTTACAGCCACAACAAAAATCTGATGCTAGCTCGTTGGTGTGTGTGTTGCCTTATTCTACTTATGCATTCCAAATAAAGAAAATTATTAAACATCATTGGCCTATTTTACAGTATCATGCAGCTTTTCAAGAACTCCCTAGATTTGCTTTTTCTAAACCTCCCAACTTGAAACAACAACTCACTCATTCACAATTTTTGAGTTCAGCGACTTCTGATTACATTAGGGGTCAGCATTCACCATGTGGCCATTGCACATATTGTCAGTTCAGTGTTACCATTCAACAAATGTCATTGCCTTCCCGATGCAAGTATACTCAGCATGCCACCAACTGCAATTCTCATCATGTGATTTACGCTATATGTTGCCCGTGTCAACTTGTATATGTGGGAAATACTACACGCAGTTTGAAACACCGCATTGGTGAACATATGAGCCGTATACGCACCGCAGTGCAAGAAGCCCCCCTTGTACAACATTGGCAAGTTAAACATCATGCCATAACTGATTTGAGATTCACAGTTCTGGATCATTACAGCAATGTCAGGGGAGGGGACATAGCCCGTGCATTGTGGAGAAAGGAACAGAAATGGATCTACGATCTCAATACTCTCCATCCACAAGGTCTCAACAATGAGATCGAGTGGGCAGCTTTCCTTTAATCATGTCTGGTACTCGTGATGTACTTCTGGAGTTTTTTGCTTTTTTTGTATTCTTGTGATGTCATTACGTTCTGCACGTCCGGTTTCCCGCCTTTTTTGCCGGTTTAAATACGGCTGCGGGTGCCGGCGTTCTGTGTTGCACAGAGATGTTTCATTTCAAGAACGGTATGTACTGTATTGTGCTCCTGTCCTTTAGGCTAGCTACAAGTTTTTCATGAAATATGCATGGGTTTGTGGCTTTTGATTGTTCCAGCCCATATCTACTGCATTTTAACAAGATTGTCCTTGCATTTCAGACACTTTTTTGGAATTGTCTTATGGTTGTTACCCTTTTCAGCTTTGATCAGACGGGGTCTCCTGAAGCAGATACTGAAACGGGGCCGCGTCGGGACCCTGATAAGTATCTTTATTTATTTTTCAACCTCATGACTGTAAAGTGTCCAGTGTCAACCTGAATGCAAGAATTGAAGTTGTTTGAAAGTTTTTTGAAAGCATACAGCAATATTAAGAGATTTATTCAGTTTTTTTACTATTCGCACCCTTGAGTGGGAATTGCTTTTGCATCTATTAAGCAATGATTGGAAGATAAAACTCTTTTCGTCCAAGAGGGGGTTTCCTCTCCCTCTTTAGAGTTACATTTCTCTGAGCAAAAATTTTTGCATAGCAGTTTCTGCTTTTGGGGTGTGTTAATATACAGAGTCAGTCTATATCCCATGGTTGGCAGTGAACCCGTAAATTCAATAGCAGCCTGTATCCAATGACTAGTATTGAATTTCAAGTTTTTTAAGCTGCTTTTTACATAGCCAGATAAGCCCATTTCTAGTGCAAAAGGCATATAAGTGGGTTTGTAGAAGGCATCATTGATGAACATGGCCAATAGAGCTAATCTAATCTTTGATTTTATATACTGCTCGACTCGGTTACAAGATATTAATACAATATACAAGAGATTAGAGCAGAAACTCTATCTTTTATGTCAAAATTTTTTATGTTTTATGATTAATTATTTAACGAAGAGCCATTAGTAAATTTCTGAAATAGATATGTCTTCAATGCTTTACGAAAAATGGGTGAGAGATAACTAACTATAGATGGAAGGTCATTCCAAATTTTTACGAATAAAAAAGAAAATGATCAACAAAAATTGGTCAGTTTTTATATTCTTAACAGTGGGAAAGCCAAGATTGAATTTCTGAGAACTCCTAGAGTTTGAGATTTCTTGTGAGTTAAATGTAACAGAGACTAAAGGAGATAAAATAACATATAGAATTTTGAAAATTACAGTTGCACACTTAAATTGGATCCTCCAATAGACGGGAAGCCAGTGAAGGGATCTCAATAAAGGTGTTACATTTGGCCGCCGTATTCTGGATAAGTTGCAGCCTCTTCAAATTGCATTTACTTAAACAAACATAAAGCGAGTTGCCATAGTCCAACTGAGATAGAATAATAGCCTGAACTAGAACGGCAAAATGATGCTGAAAAAAAAAAAGATAACGTACTCTTCTAAGCATCTTTAGACTGAAAAAACATTTTGTTGTTACATTATTAATTTGAGTAGATAATGAAAGTGAAGAATCTAGAATAAAACCCAGAATTTTAGATGAAAATTCAATCTCCAATGTATCTCCAGAGGCTAACAAAACTGAACTAGGCAAATGTTCAGTTTTTGGCTCAAACCATAACAATTTAGTCTTAGTGGTATTTAATTTCATGCTCACTGAAGATGCCCAATCTTGAATTCTTAAGATGCAGATTAGATTAGATTGTTCCTGCTCCAAAGACACCACTAGACCACCAGACAATTTCAAGGTAGTCTTGTCTTGCAGGGGCTGGAGCCAGGCTAATTTTGGTTATGGTTACAGTTCTGGTCAAAACAGAGGTCTGGATTTGGTTTTGGTTGGTCACTTGCACCTTCTTTTTATCCAGAGTAAAACTTTATTATTTTTTAAGAATTGTAAACTAAAATGCATGCAAACCCCATCCACCCACCTCGTCTAAACAACTTGATCTGGTTGAGCCAGAAAGGCAGCATGTAAGTTTTCATTTCTAAGGGGAGAGTATTCAGCTGGCATCAGGGGTAGCCACCAGGAGTTACCTGGGTACCACTGATATGCAGTGAGGGTTAATTTAGGCCAGCCTTCTGGGTACCTATATATCAGCGGTGCCTGGAAAACTTCCA